>NC_060138.1:229763852-234763852 GCF_021461385.2 Schistocerca piceifrons
GCGACACCACTGGAGGCGGGCTGCACGATGTTGGGGCGTGAGCGGAAGACGGCCTAACGGTGTGCGGGACCGTAGCCCAGTTTCATGGAGACGGTTGCGAATGGTCCTCGCCGATACCCCAGGAGCAACAGTGTCCCTAATTTGCTGGGAAGTGGCGGTGCGGTCCCCTACGGCACTGCGTAGGATCCTACGGTCTTGGCGTGCACCCGTGCGTCGCTGCGGTCCGGTCCCAGGTCGACGGGCACGTGCACCTTCCGCCGACCACTGGCGACAACATCGATGTACTGTGGATACCTCACGCCCCACATGTTGAGCAATTCGGCGGTACGTCCACCCGGCCTCCCGCATGCCCACTATACGCCCTTGCTCAAAGTCCGTCAACTGCACATACGGTTCACGTCCACGCTGTCGCGGCATGCTACCAGTGTTAAAGACTGCGATGGAGCTCCGTATGCCACGGCAAACTGGCTGACACTGACGGCGGCAGTGCACAAATGCTGCGCAGCTAGCGCCATTCGACGGCCAACACCACGGTTCCTGGTGTGTCCGCTGTGCCGTGCGTGTGATCATTGCTTGTACAGCCCTCTCGCAGTGTCCGGAGCAAGTATGGTGGGTCTGACACACCGGTGTCAATGTGTTCTTTTTTCCATTTCCAGGAGTGTACATTACATGCTGCGCAACGCGCTGTGGAGTGGGTGGTGGAAGGTATTTGCTACCAGTGTTATAGATTTCCTGATGTATCCCACCCGCATATTGAACGAGGGTGAAATTATTATTTACCTACTACTGTGAGAGCTTATATAACTCTTATTATCGTTATCCCCACGAAAATAACCAATGGTGTCAGCAAGCGTATGGTAGAGTCTTCTGTAAACTTACATGGCAAGGCTTTGAGATAACATCGTTGTTTTTCTCCCAAACCGTCCCACTTAAATTCCCCGAGCCTTTCTTTTCCACTTTAGCATGAGGCGTATCACACTGTTGAGAGCATAGTAGATCATCTCAGAACTGGACGTCTGTTATCGTGGTTACAAGATAAGGGTTCGAAACCCTTGAACTCTCCTATGGTATTCGTCACTCTTGCATCTTTTATGCTGTCTTCGTTTCTACCCTTCCACTCACTTTCTCTAAAATTCCATATAGCTTCTCAGTATTACACCTAAGTACTTATAAAAATTTTTGTGCCGCACCTCCTAATCTTGTAATCTGAATTTCTTACGAATCGTCCAACGACCATACCTTCCTGTAGAAAACAACATAATCAGACAGTAATCTTACAGTGCTGCTGATAGATATACTTGAACTCTCGTGCCTGAATAATGAGCTTGGACATATGCTTTTGCATATGTGGCGTATTCGTTTACTCGCTAACGTGCCCTCTTATTGGAACAGAAAGTGATTCGTAACCCTCCTATTCAAGCTCTTTCATTTTGTTTACAATGGTATCTCCGCTTCGTTTTAAATGGTAATTTTTTTCTGCGCTTCTAATTTCGGAGACTATTGCCTCGTCATCGTGTGCCACAGAAAATGGTTTGCTAAGTCATTGTTGCCGGACAGGCCAACTACCCACAAAAGATCTAACTAGCGCATAGCCACATTATGAACCAACAGAGTAGGAAGGTGAGCGCTTCCCTGCAATAAAGAAAATATCACTTGTAACTGAAGCAAATGTGTCAGTCTGTTCAACATGATCCTCAGTTGCTGTTATTCTTCACATCGGCCATCGTACTCCACTTTTCTTCGTTATGTGGCATGTCTTTCTCCGCCCTTGCCCTAGTTATTTCTGATGATCTTCCTCTCTGCTCCTCCACTACAAATGCTTTTGGCCATTTCTGCTCTTGGTCTAAATGATTTCTCTTTTTGGTCTAAGTAGATATCCAGGCCATTGTATACGCTTGTCATCAATATCGAGCTGCTACTAGATCTTCTTCATTCCGTAACGCCTATATTTATTTGTTCCTTATCTTCCTATGTTGTATTTATTCCAGAAGTTTTCTCATCACTTTCTTTGAGAATTTCATTAATTTACTCTGCATTGTTTCAGATTTCATTCAACTCACCGAACCGTTTAACAGTATGGAGATGAATAATGTTTGATGAAACCTTCCTTTTTGTTTTTCTAGATTTCAACTTGCTACAATGTATATATATATTTGTAAGCATACTTTATACCTCCTAGATCCTCTTCTTCCACATTGCTATCTTCATTAACTGCTTCATCCAGTTACATCAACCAAGCTTCCGTCTTCAGCTCCATGGCCTCCATACGGCGCTCAACCCCATTTGACTCAAATGTTCTCGGTTTTCTTTTGTGTGATCACCAGGCCATCTTCTTTCGCCTTTATTTCTGTTACAGCAATTGTTACTTAATTAAAACACATGTACAACCTAAATATCTCTAATTTCAGTACCAAAGCTTTCCTTAGCTTGCAAGCATGGCAAATTTTCAAGCATTCTATGTTGTCGACACGAAAAGAGCTTGATTTTATGTTGCTTTTTTTCTTGGCCCACAGTACAAAGTTCGCAGAATTTCAACGCACGATTGGAGACTGTCGGAGCCAACTGTCGCCCTATGCATGTCAATACATCACTCATTTTGAAATTCTGTTTGTTGTCCTCTTGGGACAGGAGTGTAATTGGCAGCAGTGTATTAACGACGCAAAGCTGTACTGGCTTAAACGCATTGTTAACTGAGCAGATACATGACTCACAATAATGTAATTAAAGAGAGCAGGCAATAAAAGATAATTCCATACCGACGCTGTATTGTGTAATCAGTCACGCTGCACGATAGGCAGTGATCCAAGTACGGATATGATTGGCAGATTACATCGTCTACAATCACACAGTAGCGTTTGTGTTGCTATAATGATTATTCTGCTACGTGGAGAGATTAACGTCAAAATAACACGAATTAAAGTTCATCAAAAACAGTACTAAACATTACAGTCGTTTCAGGCCATTCATGATCTGCATTTTATTAGTGCAATACCGTTATGATATATTTGGTTTTTCCATATCCATTTCGTTCAGAGCCTCCGACTACTTGACATACGTTATGGGGAAATCTTTCCTTTCTGCAGCAAAACAAATGAAGGAAATAAAAGGAAAAAAAAGACAGGAAAATAAAAAAGTGCTTGTAAAACAGACTCGAAAGGAAATCGGTTACATACAGCCTTTGTCTTCATCTTTTTTTACAGGCCAGCTGGGGACCCCATTATGCCATTATGTTACTTTTATTCTTTCTTGAGTCCTCCATTTCCGTTTTATAAATTCAAACACCATTGCATTGCTGCTCGAAGAAGGCGTTAAACTTGTAAGACGGATGTTTATACTATTGCAGCTGAAAATAGTGGCCCTAGCGAACCTGACACCTCCTTCTGTTCATTTTTTCTTTCATCTCTTCCGCTGTACAATTACGGATCTGTTGTCTTATACATCTTCTCTCCTCTTAATTTTGTTGCGCTATGTTTCACTTTTTCGGTTTCTTGCTTATTTCTTCTAATTTTTATGCAATTACTGCATGCTGTTGGTTCGACTTTCCAGTTTTCAAAATACTGTAGAATTATTCTTGTCAGTCAGATAATACTCGATGTATAGATGTGCCCATAGAACAACAGTATTTATTTCATATTAAAATTTTCTACTAATTATGTACATCTTTGTTACTTCTTAACACAAGTATATCTGTTGTGTGTTAGTTCCCAGTATCATCCGCACAATTTATTTTCCTTTCTTTCTGATTTCTTAAAATTCTTTTATTGGTGCTAAACAAAGTTTTGACGATGTATTATTGCCCTCCAGCAGAATTACTGTCTCATAATGACGAATTATTTGCATTTGCAGACAACGATTTATTTACTACAAACGCCTTTTTTAATCTTGCTCTCATGGCTTCTTTTTCATCTCCATTAAGGCTCGATAACATCTTCTAAGTGCTTTAACGTTAGTTCGAAATATTTGACCTTAATTTCTATCATCCAGTCTTGTAGTTTATTGTTGCCACTATTGTTCCGAAGGAAGTTGGAGTACTGCACTTCAAGCTGTTTCTTTAAGTATTTCTATATTTTATTTCACTATCTCACATTTCATCCCCAAATTGTTAAATTACATACAAATGGCGAACAATTTTGGGACTGGTAATTTTCATACTTTTCGAGCTGCACAGAAATTCTCCTACGTAAGTTGGACTCCTGAAAAAAAAGAAAGAAAAAAGAAAAGATATTATGAAGATATGGCTTAGCCACAGCCCACGGCCTTTTTCCTAAAACGAATTATCACTTTGCACCTGAGAGTCCTCTGATATGAAAGTTTCTGACATATTAAAACCACGTGCCGGGTATGGTCTCCAACACGAGACCTTTGGATTTCGCAGGGAAGAGCTGTTCCAGCTGAACTACCCGCGCATGACAGATAACCTGCCTTCAGAGCGTT
Source organism: Schistocerca piceifrons (assembly GCF_021461385.2). NCBI lineage: Eukaryota > Metazoa > Arthropoda > Insecta > Orthoptera > Acrididae > Schistocerca > Schistocerca piceifrons. Next base: position 229,768,287 of record NC_060138.1, read on the forward strand.
ACTTACGTCAGTCCCTCATCGCCTACCTTCCAAACTTCACGGAAGTTCTCCTGTGTAACACCCCATTCGTCCAAGAGTGCTAGTTGCACAAGATATGCAGGAGGGTTTCTGTAAAATCTGGGAGATAACAGGCATTTCGCTGGCGGAACTAAAGTTTTGAGAACAGTTCGTAATCCGTTTGACGTGTATAGCTCAAGCGATAGAGCCTGTGGACCCGGTGGGAAAAGCTTCAGTGTTCGGAACAGAAGCAGTTACGTTTCAAAATAAAAAATCACTCTGGACAGTACCCAAAAATTCCAACGTATGATCATAAATACCACTCCTATCCTAAGAACATAAATTTTAAAAAAAAAGGAATAAAACAATAATAATGAATAAAAAAATAAGTAATAAAAATAAAAAGAGTACACACTCACTCACGCACACACACACACACACACACACACACACACACACACACACACACAAACATACACTCCTGGAAATTGAAATAAGAACACCGTGAATTCATTGTCCCAGGAAGGGGAAACTTTATTGACACAATCCTGAGGTCAGATACATCACATGATCACACTGACAGAACCACAGGCACATAGACACAGGCAACAGAGCATGCACTATGTCGGCACTAGTACAGTGTATATCCACCTTTCGCAGCAATGCAGGCTGCTATTCTCCCATGGAGACGATCGTAGAGATGCTGGATGTAGTCCTGTGGAACGGCTTGCCATGCCATTTCAACCTGGCGCCTCAGTTGGACCAGCATTCGTGCTGGACGTGCAGACCGCGTGAGACGACGCTTCATCCAGTCCCAAACATGCTCAATGGGGGACAGATCCGGAGATCTTGCTGGCCAGGGTAGTTGACTTACACCTTCTAGAGCACGTTGGGTGGCACGGGATACATGCGGACGTGCATTGTCCTGTTGGAACAGCAAGTTCCCTTGCCGGTCTAGGAATGGTAGAACGATGGGTTCGATGACGGTTTGGATGTACCGTGCACTATTCAGTGTCCCCTCGACGATCACCAGTGGTGTACGGCCAGTGTAGGAGATCGCTCCCCACACCATGATGCCGGGTGTTGGCCCTGTGTGCCTCGGTCATATGCAGTCCTGATTGTGGCGCTCACCTGCACGGCGCCAAACACGCATACGACCATCATTGGCACCAAGGCAGAAGTGACTCTCATCGCTGAAGACGACACGTCTCCATTCGTCCCTCCATTCACGCCTGTCGCGACACCACTGGAGGCGGGCTGCACGATGTTGGGGCGTGAGCGGAAGACCGCCTAACGGTGTGCGGGACCGTAGCCCAGCTTCATGGAGACGGTTGCGAATGGTCCTCGCCGATACCCCAGGAGCAACAGTGTCCCTAATTTGCTGGGAAGTGGCGGTGCGGTCCCCTACGGCACTGCGTAGGATCCTACGGTCTTGGCGTGCATCCGTGCGTCGCTGCGGTCCGGTCCCAGGTCGACGGGCACGTGCACCTTCCGCCGACCACTGGCGACAACATCGATGTACTGTGGGGACCTCACGCCCCACGTGTTGAGCAATTCGGCGGTACGTCCACCCAGCCTCCCGCATGCCCACTATACGCCCTCGCTCAAAGTCCGTCAACTGCACATACGGTTCACGTCCACGCTGTCGCGGCATGCTACCAGTGTTAAAGACTGCGATGGAGCTCCGTATGCCACGGCAAACTGGCTGACACTGACGGCGGCGGTGCACAAATGCTGCGCAGCTAGCGCCATTCGACGGCCAACACCGCGGTTCCTGGTGTGTCCGCTGTGCTGTGCGTGTGATCATTGCTTGTACAGCCCTCTCGCAGTGTCCGGAGCAAGTATGGTGGGTCTGACACACCGGTGTCAATGTGTTCTTTTTTCCATTTCCAGGAGTGTACATTAACACACATACAGTCAAACAAGAAACAGTCGATAGCAGAAACTGAGAAAGTTGGGAACACTTACCAAAACGCTGTCGAAAATTGTGGTTAAAGAGATGTTTGGAGAGAAGTACGAGAACTAGATAAACTGCAAGTTTTCAAGCGGTTTTCCAGAAGGTAGATATTTGTTTCGTGCACAAACAGTAAATTACACTCTGATATCTTTCCATTTTATCATAAAACTTTCAAGGACAGTTCTAAATTTATAACCTATACTGGCTAGTGTAAAAAAATCAAGTAACATTTCTTAGCACCTACTAAAGATGTCTTGTAAATAAGGCAAAACGAGTCTGGGTGCACAAATAAAACATATAACAATTTAATCTGCAGCACGCAAATAAAGTTTTTCTTTTAAACTGCTGCAAAAGAATTTGGGTTTCTTTTTTCGTGTTGAATCGCCTGTGAAGATACGATCTACAAATCAACTCCAAGTACCCAGTTTACGTTTTCACGATCAGAACGCAAATAATTTTCTATAGTATCAAAAGAGCACGCAATCGACCAAAATCTTGTAATGGTAGCGATAGATAACTTCTAGAATAGGCCACTGGATGATTAGATAGGTAATCGGATACAACAAGTAGAAATTGCACTTGAAAATACTTGATATACTACAGCATAGTACATTACTTTTAGACATAAAGAGCTGTTGGTGTACTTTGCATGAAAAAAAAACGTAAATATGAAACTTACAGAGCTAAATTTGGTTGATTGATTTACTTTATTTAGCGTTCAGCATAGTATATTACACGAATTAATTACATGTACGTGATCAGTGTACAATATAGACACTAAGAATGCACTTACGACATGAAGATAATCCAGAAATGGAAAATGAGTAGATACACAAATACACAAAGTATACACTACCACAAAATATATTGAACACAGCAACAACCGAATGTCAATGTTGCTGATGTATCGTACCGCCGTTTTGGTGGCTTGCAAGTGTGCGGAGCGGTCGCCAGTGAATGTTTTCAGTGGGCACTCTTCAACCATATATTTTACAGTTTGCCTGGCAGCGCCACAGTCGCATTTGGAACAAGTTATTTTTGCCCAATTATACAGCGAGGTGGCATATCTGCCACAGTTCTTCATATTCTATTTAGAGTAGCCTAGATTTTCCGAGGCTTGTCGGATCCAGGTGGTATGATTGCGACGCAGCGCATATTATGGAAGGCAGTGGCTGAATGTTTGGTTCACTCTTCTTCTCAGCGATCACTTAGACTGAATCTGTTTGTATACAAAACTGTAGCACTTTTTAGGGGAAGAAGTGTAGAGCACAGTCAGGTTCTGTCGGAGACGTCTCGATAGATTTGCAGAAGACGGCTGTTCTTGATGTTTTTGAGTTCTCTAATGAGTGCCTGAGGTAGACTGGATAGAATGTTTCTCCTCCACTACGATAACCAAGATACATTCTGCATCAGTCAGTTTATGGTCAGAACAACTCACTTCTTCTAACTAAACGAACCGTGTTGTGATTTTACAAATTGAGAGTCTTTCCAGTGGCGATTCCAGACAGTTAATGTACATGATATTGTTGAGCCGTCCATGGCTCGTGATCCCGCCATCTTGTTTTTTACACCCTTTTTTTAACGTACTTCCACCTCACTACGTTAATTTAAGTTACTGTCACTGAGTTCCTGCTTTGTCTGACCGTGAGCGGTGTTAGCAGCGCGTATCGATATATCCCCTCTCGTAGTATCTTTGCTCGACTGCTATTACTTCGCGATCGTTGTCTGTCGTAGTCCAGTTCGGATCGCCAATTCCGGTCGCGAGTACGGGTCTGCCAGTCAGTTGGAACGCGTTTGTAGCGCAGTCCGGACCTGCCAGTCGGGGAGTTGCAATGCGGCATTAGTGCATTCGGGGTGGAGCAGCAGTGAGGTCTTCGTCGACTTGGCTCGCCCGAACATTGCCGCCACGCATAACTTGAGCAGGGCCACGGTCTTGGTGGATCGTCGGTCCGTCGTCCCACAGGGCGACGCGTTTTGACTCGCTGATCGTTCATGAGTCGGCTGTGTGTGTGTGTGCACGCATCGGCTCCCGATTTGTCTTCGTGCGTGCTTAGTTACTGTTGGGTATCGTTCAGGTCTTCTTGCAAGTGTTTGTCAGATTATGTGTGTAGTTGGCGTGATTTTCTTTGACAAGTTATTTTAAATGTTGTCGGCATACTGGCTCTGAGAGGTCGGTAGTCTCATAGAGCGACGTGTAACTGGTTTTCTGAGCGCTTCTGGGCTCCTTCAATTACCATGCTGCAGAATTTGGGCCGGTCCTTTCGTGGTGCAGGGATGTCGTTTAGCCAGTGGGCGTGTTTCCTCTGCATGGTTGGGTCTGAGCCAGTATTTCCGCCGTCGTGTGTCTGGAAGTCAGTGGGAGACGCACCAGCAGTGCAGTCGCGACGGAGCAGCAGTCACGGACGGACCAGCGGGCAGTTGGTCGGTTGGTGCGGACCAGGAAAGATATCTCCGTGCGGTGCAGTCGGCTGCGTCCGCTGGCGGTCCCTGCACGGCGTCGGAGCGTGTGTGGATCTGTCCGATCGCTACGAGCTTCGTGGTTCACCGACCCAGGAAGTCATAGTTGAGTAGTGGTTTCAAGTACGCAAGCCACGTCCATTCATGTTGTGTGGTTCGTTTTGGTGATTCGCTATTGGGGAGCTTTCCCTGTGAGCAACACTGAGTCTTTGTATTGCTGAAATTCAGCCGCCATGTGGTGTAATTACCTAAATTGGTTGACTACAATTCAAGTGCACCAGCGGAATTTTCTGCCTTGTGACCGTTAGTGTTCCAGTTACCTTCCCTGGCCACTAACCTAACTTCAGGCAGCGACCTTTCCTCAGCTGTTGTTGCTGTCCAACATGGTGTGTAATTTTGACAGCTATTACATACTTTATTGTGGACTATCACGTTCGTAACCTTTTGTGTTTGAGTTGTCATGTACTGATTGATGGCAAGCAAGTCGTCGTGTCGGGCAGTCTGTGGCTGTCCCCTGGTTTGGTTCCGACGGATCAAGTGTAGTTGGGCTCACCACCTGTCTTACCTAAGCGAACGAGGACAGACCGACCTCCCGGGAGGCTTCTGAGTGCCGTTGTCTTTATTGTCTTTCCCACCTGTGTTTGATTATGTTTCCAGCTATTTAAAATTTAAGGCTTATGGTTATATTTTCCTTAACAAAATTTTGGTAAATTAATTGTGGGCTTTCAGCCTTGCAACTTATTATTAAAACTATCTTTCAAGCGTAAGCATTGGGGCTTTCTGCCTTTAAAGGACTGTGGTAATATATTTTAAAATTTGGATATTTAATTGTGGCATTCAGCCATTTGTATAGCACCTTGCATATGTTTGTTCTATCTACTTTGCCTTTAGGTTTTCCACCTAGCTGTGATATATGTTTTTTTTAAATTATTTTATTTCCTACTTTAACTGCATTTTTATCTTGTTGATTTTTAAGATTTCTTGTTTGAGGCCTTCAGACGTGAAAGAATTGCATTTGGTTGTAAATGTGTTATTAAATTACTATAAATTACAATTACAAGGCGAAACTGACCCCAACCTTATTGGCCCCTTTCCACAATCCTTATCACCTGTTCTGTCCAGCGGGTTTAGCGGGTTTCAATTGTAGCGTTTAATAGTGCAACCAGAGGTAAGAAAGATACAAACACGAAATTTTGTATGTAAGTACAGCAGGATCCGAGATGCAAATGATCCAGGTTTGTTGCCAATGTGCATGCCCACAGACCCGGTAGTGGTGCTGCAACAATCGGTCAGGAGGGGGGGGGGGGTGCAAAGGGCACATGTTCCGCGAGTCATACACGTCAAGATCACATCCTCACTCGAGGAGGACGTTTGCCGGTGCAGAATTCTAGATGGACGAGTTAAACGTTTCTCACAGTTCAGTCAGTTTGAGAGGGGCCTAATCATCGGCATGTAAACCACAGGCTGGTCGACAAGCAGACTCACCTGGTTGATCGTCAGGAGTGTTCCGTCAGATGATGTGGGAGCACCCACTGCGATGTACCAGTCTGGAGCGACCAGGAAGACGAGGCGAGAGGATCGAAAGATCGTGCGGCAACCGATTAGGCATCCTGCAATAGATTGTTTATTCCATTCAGCAGATAAATACCGTGTGGCTAGTGCCTCCGGTCGGGTAGACCGCTCACCCGGTGCAAGTCTTTCGAGTTGACGCTACTTCTGTGAATGGCGTGTCGATGGGGATGAAATGATAATGATAAGGACAACACAGCACCTAGTCCCTGAGAGGAGAAAATCTCCAACACATCCAGGAATCGAGCCCGGGTTGTTTAGTATGACATTCCGTCGCACTGATCACCTAGCTACCAGCGGCCGACCCATTCAGAAGATCATGTAATTCTTCTTGACTTTCACTCTGGATAGCAGTGTCATCAGTGAATCGTGTCATTGATGTCCTTTCACCTTGAGTTTTAATTATATTCCTGAAACTTTCTTTTGCTTCCATCACTGCTTCTTCGATGCACACATTGATAGTACGGGCGAAAGAATTGAACCCTATCTTACACCGTTTTTTAGACGACCCATTCGTTCTTGGTCGTCTAATTCGCGGCTCTTTTACATATTCTATACTACCCGTTTCTCCCTACAGCTTACCACAATTTTCTCAGATTTTCGAGCATTTTGCACCGTTTTACATTGTCGAAATCTTTTTCCAGGTCGGCAAATCATATGAACATGTCATGATTTTTATTTAGTCTTGCTTCCATTGTCAAGAGCAATGTGAGAATTGTCGCTCTGGTGCCTTTACCGATCTTAAAGCCAAACTGATCGTCATATAGCACATCCTCAATTTTCTATTCCATTCGTTTGAATTATTGTCACCTACTTGGATGCATGAGATGTTAAGCTGATTTTGCTGTAATTCTCGAGCTTGTTAGCTCTTGCAGTCTTCGGAACTGAGTGGATGACATTTTTCCGAAAGTCAGATGGTGCCACACTAGACTCATATATTCTACACACCAACGTGAATAGTTGTTTTGTTGCCACTTCGCCTAATGATTTTAGAAATTCTGATGTAGTATTATCTCTCCCTTCTGCCTTATTTCATCTTAAGTCCGCCAAAGCTCTTTTCAGTTCTGATTCTTACACTGACACCCCTATCTCTTCTAAATCGATTCCTGTTTCGTGTTCTATCACATCAGACAAACCTTCACCCTCACAGAGCCCTTTTACATATTCTTCTCATCTATCAGCTCTCTCCTCTGCATTTAATAGTCGAATTCCCGTTGCATCATTAATGTTACCACCCTTGCTTTTAATGTCACCGAATGTTGCTTTGACTTTTCTGTATGCCTAGTCAGTCCTTCCGACAGTCATTTCTTTTTCGATTTCTTCATATTGTTCATGCGGCCATTTCATCTTAGCTTCGCTACACTCCCTTTTTATTTCATTCCTCAGCGATTTGTATTTCTGTATTCCTCAACATCCCTGAACATTCCTGTATTTCCTTCTTTCAACGACCAGCTGAAGTATTTCTTCTGTTACCCACGTTTTCTTCGCAGGTACCTTCTTCGTACCTGCGTTTTCCTTTCCAACTTCCGTGATTGCCCTTTTTGGAGATGTCCATTCCTCTTCAAATGTACTGCGCGATCAGTTATTCCTTATTGCCGTATCTATAGTCTTAGAGAATTCAAGCGTATCTCATCATCCATTAGTACTTCACTATCCCACTACTTTGTATATCGATTCTTAGTGACTAATCTCTTCAGTCTACTCTTCATCACTGCTACTTTGTGATCGGAATCTACACTGAAGAGCCAAAGAAACTGGTACACCTGCTTAATACCGTGTAGTGCCCCCGCGAGCATGCAGAAATGCAGTAACAGAACGTGGCACGGACTCGACTAATGTCTGAAGTAGTTATGGAGGGAATCGACACCACGAATCCTGCAGGGCTGTCCATAAATCCGTAAGAGTACGAGTGGAGATCTCTTCTGAACAGCACGTTGCGAGGCATCCCAGATATGCTCAATAATGTTCTCGTCTCGGGAGGTCGATGGCCAGCGGAAGTGTTTCAACTCGGAAATGTATTCCTGGAGCCACTCTGTAGCAATTCTGGACGTGTGGGGTGCCGCCTTGTCTTGCTGGAATTGCCCAAGTCCGTCGGAATGAGCAATGGACATGATGGGATGCAGCTGTCATTTATTCATGCAGCTTCGCCTTCCACCTCACCACCCTGAGTGAACCTCATCGCAGACGAAGCAATCACACGAGAGTCTGTGATGCTCTTCTGAAATCGAAACCAAACCTGCACATCAGCAGCCACACACATGAGAGATCAGAGCGGCCAGAACTACTGGTGATTCATTTTGGATTCGCCGAGATGTGGTCTTGGTGGTATAGAGATCTGGAGGAGCGTCTTCTCGTATATTGTTCTGCTCACGATCTCCCATTGGCGTCCCGATGGAAGACGATACGTTGGCTGTTGTGTCGATGCTTCTACATCTACATCTACATCTACATCCACCTGACGGTGTGCGGCGGAGGGTACCCTGAGTACCTCTATCGGTTCTCCCTTCTATTCCAGTCTCGTATCGTTCGTGGAAAGAAGGACTGTCGGTGTGCTTCTGTGTGGGCTCTAATCTCTCTGATTTCATCCTCATGGTCTCTTCGCGAGATATACGTAGGAAGGAGCAATATACTGCTTGACTTTTCGGTGAAGGTATGTTCTCGAAACTTTAACAAAAGCCCGTACCGAGCTACTGAGCGTCTCTCCTGCAGAATTTTCCACTGGAGTTTATCTATGATCTCCGTAACGGTTTCGCGATTACTAAATGATCCTGTAACGAAGCGCGCTGCTCTCCGTTGGATCTTCTCTATCTCTTCTATCAACCCTATCTGGTACGGATCCCACACTGCTGAGCAGTATTCAAGCAGCGGGCGAACAAGCGTACTGTACCCTACTTCCTTTGTTTTCGGATTGCATTTCCTTAGGATTGTTCCAATGAATCTCAGTCTGGTATCTGCTTTACCGATGATCAACTTTATATGATCATTCCATTTTAAATCACTCCTAATGAGTACTCCCAGATAATTTATGGAATTAATTGCTTCCAGTTGCTGACCTGCTATTTTGTAGCTAAATGATAAGGGATCTTTCTTTCTATGTATTCGCAGCACATTACACTTGTCTACATTGAGATTCAATTGCCATTCCCTGCACCATGCGTCAATTCGCTGCAGATCCTCCTGCATTACAGTACAATTTTCCATTGTTACAACCTCTCGATACACCACAGCATCATCTGCAAAAAGCCTCAGTGAACTTCCGATGTCATCCACCAGGTCATTTATGTATATTGTGAATACCAACGGTCCTATGACACTCCCCTGCGGCATACCTGAAATCACTCTTACTTCGGAAGACTTCTCTCCATTGAGAATGGCATGCTGCGTTCTGTTATCTAGGAACTCCTCAATCCAATCACACAATTGGTCTGATAGTCTATATGCTCTTACTTTGTTCATTAAACGACTGTGGGGAACTGTATCGAACGCCTTGCGGAAGTCAAGAAACACGGCATCTACCTGTGAACCCGTGTCTATGGCCCTCTGAGTCTCGTGGACGAATAGCGCGAGCTGGGTTTCACATGACCGTCTTTTTCGAAACCCATGCTGATTCCTACATTGTAGATTTCTAGTCTCCAGAAAAGTCATTATACTCCAACATAATACGTGTTCCAAAATTCTACAAATGATAAACGTTAGAGATATAGTTCTATAGTTCTGCACATCTGTTCGACGTCCCTTCTTGAAAACGGGGATGACATGTGCCCTTCTAGAGACCTACGGCACAACGCTGCAAGAAGGGGGGCAAGTTCCTTCGCGTACTCCGTGTAAAATCGAACTGGTATCCCATCAGGTCCAGCGGCCTTTCCACTTTTGAGCGATTTTAATTGTTTCTTTATCCCTCTGTCGTCTATTTCGATATCTACCATTTTGTCATCTGTGCGACAATCTAGAGAAGGAACTACAGTGCAGTCTTCCTCTGTGAAACAGCTTTGGAAAAAGACATTTAGTATTTCGGCCTTTAGTCTGTCATTCTCTGTTTCGGTACCATTTTGGTCACAGAGTGTCTGGACATTTTGTTTTGATCCACCTACCGCTTTGACGTAAGACCAAAATTTGTTAGGATTTTCTGCCAAGTCAGTACATAGAACTTTATTTCCGAATTCATTGAACGTCTCTCGCATAGCCCTCCTCACACTACATTTCGCTTCGCGTAATTTATGATTGTCTGCAAGGCTTTGGCTATGTTTATGTTTGCTATGAAGTCCCCTTTGCATCCGCAGCTGTTTTCTAACTCGTTTGTTGTACCACGGTGGCTCTTTTCCACCTCTTACGATCTTGCTTGGCACATACTCATCTAACGCATATTGTACGATGGTTTTGAACTTTGTCCACTGATCCTCAACACTATCTGTACTTGAGACACAACTTTTTGTGTTGAGCCGTCAAGTACTCTGAAATCTGCTTTTTGTCACTTTTGCTAATCAGAAAAATCTTCCTACCTTTTTTAATATTTCTATTTACGGCTGAAATCATCGGTGCCGTAACCGCTTTATGATCGCTGATTCCCTTTTCTGCGTTAGCTGTTTCAAATAGTTCGGGTCTGTTTGTCACCAGAAGGTCTAATATGTTATCGCCACGAGTCGGATCTCTGTTTAACTGCTCAAGGTAGTTTTCAGATAAAGCACTTAAAAAAATTTCACTGGATTCTTTGTCCCTGCCACCCGTTATGAACGTTTGAATCTCCTAGTCTATATCCGGCAAATTAAAATGTCCACCCAGAACTATAACATGGTGGGGAAATCTACTCGAAATATTTTCCAAATTATCCTTCAGGTGCTCATCCACAACAGCTGCTGAGCCAGGGGACCTATAGAGACATCCAATTACCATGTCTGAGCCTGCTTTAACCGTGACCTTCATCCAAATCATTTCACATTTCGGATCTCCGTCAATTTCCTTCGATACTATTGCACTTCTTATCGCTATAAACACGCCTCCCCCTTCACTGTCCAGCCTGTCTCTGCGGTATACATTCCAATCTGAGTTTAGGATTTCATTACTGTTTACGTCTGGTTTCAGCCAGCTTTCTATATGGGCGTTGTGACCGTTTATTAATGAGAGCAGTTCTGGGACCTTTCTATAGACGCTCCTGCAGTTTACTATTAGCACATTAATATTGTTATTCCCTGTTGCATTTTGCCTACTCTTACCTTGCTGCGTCTCAGGAGGCGGCTTGTCGGGCCTAGGGAGGAAATTCTCTAACCTAAAAAACCCCCATGAGCACTCCACACGTACTCCGCTACCTTGTAGCTGCTTCCGGCGTGTAGTGCACGCCTGACCTAATCATGGTGACCCTACATTTCTCCACCCGATAGCGGAGGTCGAGAAATTTGCACCCCAGATCTCCGCAGAATCGTCTGAGCCTCTGGTTTAAGCCTTCCACTCGTCTCCAAACCAGAGGACCGCGATCGGTTCTGGGAACGATACTACAAATAGCTAGCTCTGATTCCACCCCGTGAGCGAAGCTTTCCGCCTTCACCAATTCCGCCAACGGCCTGTACGAACTGAGGATGACCTCTGAACCCAGACGGCAGGAGTCATTGGTGCCGACATGAGCAACAATTTGCAGTCGGGTGCACCCAGTGCTCTCTATCGCCGCCGGTAGGGCCTCCTCCACATCTCGGATGAGACCCCCCGGCAAGCAGACAGAGTGAACACTGGCCTTCTTCCCCGACCATTCCGCTACTTCCCTAAGGGGCTCCATCACCCGCCTAACGTTGGAGTTCCCAATAACTAAAAACCCCTCCCCCCCGTGTGCCTGCTCGGACCTTGCTGAAGGAGCAGCCACATGTCCACTCACAGGCAGAGCGGGCGATGCCACACGGCCAGCCTCCACATTTACCCTCCGCCTCGTGCGCCGCGAACGCCGCTGAACCCGCCACTCCCCTTGGGGAGAGGGTGGCCCAACCACGCCCGGTACCCGCGAAGATGTCTCGACAGCAGGGACAGTGGGTGAAGCATGTAACACCTGGGGTGTACCTTGCGACGCACCAGACTCCCCACTGCCGCTACACTCCGAGGCAGCAGCCTGAAGACGGCTGACCGCGGCCATCAACACGCTGAGCTGTTCGCGAACAGTAGCCAGCTCCTCCTGCGTCCGTACACAGCAGTCACACATCCTATCCATCCTGCTTCTGTCCTCACTCACTACATTGGGTGGTCCTTAGACAACTGTGTCTTGAGAGCTCAATTACAATCACGCTACATAAAATCTGAGAAGCGCTGTCACTGACATTAAGAAGAGTGACACTAAAGACACTAATAATATTAATAAAGAAAATTACAATGTCCGTCGCAGCACCGATATACTGATTTGAGGCGTATTATATGTAGTTATCTCTTAATCCCAGACTGGTACTTACAATCTTAGTACTCAGTGGTTGTTGTATGTATTCCAGCCTCTATCCTCCACTACAGTTTTTACGCTCTATATCTCCCTCAGGTGCCATGGTAGTTGTTCCCTGATATTTCAACACATATCCTGTCATTCTGACCCCATTACTCGTAAGTGATTTCCTTACACCCCTTTTTTCTCCAATTCTGCAGAGCATTTCCTTGTTTTTCACCAGTCCACCTAATCGTTTAAATTCTGCTATAGCAACATAGCATAGACTCTTTGAGCCTTTCTTTTCCGTTTCCCCAGAGCCCATGATGCACATCCATTTCAAGAAGAATATGAATCTGGCAGTAGTAACTCTTTTCCGGTTACACATAACCTAGCTGAGCGTTTGAGAAGTGATCTTCATCAATATGGTGACCATTGCAGCAACTGTCAAACAGAAGCGTGATGGTTTCGTGTTGGTGAATTGTTTGAAAGCACGACACCATTCAACCACACAACATTGTGAGTTCACAATTTGGACTCGTTCATAGCACCCGACCACAATTTCGTTTATAATAAGCGCTCCATGCGCTGTCAAACAGAAGCGTGATGGTTTCGTGTTGGTGAATTGTTTGAAAGCACGACACCATTCAACCACACAACATTGTGAGTTCACAATTTGGACTCGTTCATAGCACCCGACCACAATTTCGTTTATAATAAGCGCTCCATGCATTGCCTCGTAACTATACTCTCTAAAGAGCAACACCTCACACATGTCGTACTAGACATCTCCACACTTAATAGAGCATGTTCTGCTTATAGTCAGTCACGAGTAAGGAACTATAATCTAGCACTGGACCAGACATAACAAGTGCGAGCATTTCCAGCAGGGCAGCTAATTACGTCTGCCTATCCAAGAAGTCCCCGAACTTTGCCTCCAGCAATCTCCGCCTCGCATGACGGTGGGAGTGTTTCTACATAAACGTGAGTTCACACGACTGCATAGATTCAAACTCCTAAATCCAACAAACTGAAGATAAACGTTGAAGTTAGTCGGTGAACGAGTGAGGCAAAACGTCTGTCAATGTGCAACCTATCAGTTAACGTGGTCTTGCATAGAGTTCGATAAGCAGAAAATTTAGTAGATGTAGTAGATCGTTGACATTGGACAGTGTCGGTCGATTACCATCCAATTAACAATCAGGTCATTAGAGATGCGATACAGGCCACGAGCTGAAAATTGGTGTGGAATTTTGGTAGAAACTTTGCCGTCATTCGCCATAAATGACTTAGTGAAACCATATGAATCTAAAGCGTGAAAGGTTGGACGGACATTTTAACTTGTTCCTCACGATACAGACTTCATAAGAAGCTGAGTTGTATCAGGCACGCAGCTGTTTTAAGAAACATATTTTCGATGAGAAAATTTGCAGTGAAATAAAAGGAAGATATCACATGCTACAGAATGAAATCTGTTGTGTTTACATTGGGAGTTAAAGTATTAAAATCGAGATTCTGTGTAAGGTAAACCAAGAGAGTAGTTTCATTACCAAGCCATCATTATACTCATTAACTGATCTCTAAAGGTTAATGCCTCAACGCAGAAACAAGTGTCTGATACCCACGGGCAGTAAGTACAAGATTATCCTTGATGCCTGATTCTCAGGTGGAACTGGGTTATAACTGAGGTTTATGTAGAAGTGGGCTCAAACTAAAAACAATTTATTGAAGATGCAGAATATCAATGCACAACATAAATCATACTGGAAAAATAATTGTTCATTGTAGCCAGAATGAGCTTTATTAGGGCTCAAATAATGACACAACATATCCTATTAAAAACAGCAGTATTCAACACAGAATAAATAAACTGGCCCTCCAATTTACAGCCAAATACAAATAACAGGTAACAGTACATGGCCCCTCCTCACCCTGTAGCTACTAATTACGCCGAATTACCAAGACATCAACTATTAACAACACCACATAACCACCTACGTCCACGCCTAAATGTTAAATCAATCCATTACACAATATAGGAATTTACAGTACAGTTGAGTAAACCTCAGGTTCGATTACAACAAAATCACAGCATAAAACAAAATCAATGTCAATAAAACAGAATCATATTCTAATATAAAGTACACTGACGAAAAAAAGACCGCAACACCAAAAAGTAATTAATGAAGAGTAATGAAATTCCAGTAACACATGTGTCTCGGTAACATATTTAAGAGATTAACATTGTAAGATCAAAGGTTACTGTAACCGCGAGATAGGCCATTCTATATTTAAATACTGGTATATTAATAACCGATGTAACCACCAGAATTTTGAATCCAGGCATGCAACCGTGTATGCATTGCGTCGTTGTACAGGTGGTGGATGTCAATTGTATGATGAGATTCCATGCCTGTTCCACTTGGTCGGTCGATACGAGGGCGGTCAATTCTGTGTTGGGATGACTCTGGATTGATGTTCCATGACGCACCATATGTGCACGATCTTGACAGATATGGTGATCGAGCAGGCCAAGGTAGCATATCTACACTCTGACGAGAGTGTTGGGTATAATAGCGGTACGTTGGTGAACGATATTCTGTTAGAAAACACCTCCTGGAGTGCTGTTCATGAATGGAAGTGCAAGAAGTCGAATCACCGGACCAAATTCCAGGTGTAGGTTCAGTGTCCCAAACACGCAGACTTATTGGTTACAGGCCTTCACTTGGCTTCCTTCCAACCAACAGACGACAATCACTGGCACCGAAGCAGAACCAGCTGTTGTCAGAAATCACAACAGACCTCCATCCTGTCTTCCAATGAGATCGCGCCTGACACCACTAACGTGACAAACGGTGGTGTTTTGGGGTCAGTGAGATGTGCGCTATAGAATGTCTGGCTCGGAGCCGCCTTTGAAGTAACCGGTTTGTAACAGTTCGTTGTTTCACTGTTTTGTCAACAGCTGCTCATATTCCTGCTGCGGATGCAGTACGATGCGACAGAGCCACACGCCAAACACGATGGTCTTCTCTCTCGGTAGCGTCGATGTTGGCCTACCGGAACGGTTGGATACGTAAACATCGTCTCAAACCATTTTCATCAACACAGAGGCGGTTTGTATAACTTGCTGTCAGATCCTGTTGAAAGCAGGTTCCATGTAACGAAGAAATTCAGGAAAGGAATGAATGTAAATTCAACGTATTGTCTATGCCAATGTCACTTGAGACATCCTAGTTCTGTTTAAAACTGACACAGGAGAAATATGCGTGACCACCTGTCCTCCCGAAAAGAAGCTTACTACGTGTTACGCGGTGCAGCACCTCGTTCTTAATACACTACTGGCCATTAAAATTGCTACGCCAAGAAGAAATGCAGATGATAAACGGGTAATCATTGGACAAATATATTATACTAGAACTGACATGTGACTACATTTTCACACAATTTGGGTGCATAGATCCTGAGAAATCAGTACCCAGAACAACCACCTCTGGCCGTAATACTGGTCTCGATACGCCTGAGCATTGAGTCAAACAGAGCTTTCATGGCGTGTACAGGTACAGCTGCTCATGCAGCTACAACACCATACCACAGTTCATCAAGAGTACTGACTGGCGTATTGTGACGAGCCAGTTGCTCGGACATCATTGACCACACGTTTCCAATTGGTGAGAGATCTGGAGTATGTGCTGGCCAGGGCAGCAGTCGAACATTTTCTGTATCCAGAAAGGCCCGTACAGGACCTGCAACATGCGGTCGTGCATTATCTTGCTGAAATGTAGGGCTTCGCAGGGATTGAATGAAGGGTAGACCCATGGGTTGTAACACATCTGAAATGTAACGTCCACTGTTCGAAGTGCCGTCAATGCGAACAAGAGGTGAGCGAGACGTGTAACCAATGGCACCCCACACCATCACGCAAGGTGATACACCAGTATGGCGATGACGAACACACACTTCCAATGTGCGTTCACCGCGATGTCGCCAAACACGGATGCAGCCATCATGATGCTGTAAACAGAACCTCGATTCATCCGAAAAAATGGCGTTTTGCCATTCGTGCACACAGGTTCGTCGTTGAGTACACCAGCCCAGGCGGTCCTGTCTGTGATGCAGCGTCAAGGGTAACAGCAGCCATGGTCTCCGAGCTGATAGTCCATGCTGCTGCAAACGTCGCCGAACTGTTCGTGCAGATGGTTGTTGTCTTGCAAACGTGCCCATCTGTTGACTCAGGGATCGAGACGTGGCTGCACGATCCGTTACAGCCATGCGGATAAGAAGCCTGTCATCTCGACTGCTAGTGATACGAGGCCGTTGGGATCCAGTACGGCGTTCCGTATTACCCTCCTGAACCCACCGATTCCATATTCTGCTAACAGTCATTGGATCTCGACCAACGCGAGCAGCAATGTTGCGATACGATAAACCGCAATCGCGATAGCCTACAATCCGACCTTTATCAAAGTCGGAAACGTGATGGTACGCATTTCTCCTCTTTACACGAGGCATCACCACAACGTTTTACCAGGAAACGCCGGTCAACTGCTGTTTTTCTATGAGAAATCGGCTGGAAACTTTCTTCATGTCAGCACGTTGTAGGTGTCGCCACCGGTGCCAACCTTCTGTGAATTCTCTGAAAAGCTAATCATTTGGATATCACAGCATCTTCTTCCTGTCGGTTAAATTTCGCGTCTGTAGCACGTCACTTTCGTGGTGTAGCAATTTCAATGGCCAGTAGTGTATTTTGAAAAGTAGTTTAATTACATTTTAAAGTACGTCACAATTTCAGTTTAACGTGTATTTGTGGTCTAGAACAGTGCAATACCTTTCGCTGCCAGCCAGCATGAATGGACAAGCTTCAAAATTTGTCATTCCTATAGCGGACCTATAATAGTCTAGTCTTATAAATGTATGTATAAAGTGTCTGTCTAAAGTTTTGAGTTCCGTGCGTCACTCTGTGGAAACGGAACCCGTATAAGATTGCTTTGTTGTCTGTACGTCATTCCGTCTGTGTGTCTGTCAGACTTTCAGGAATCTTTCTTCTCTGGTAGACGTTATAAAGTGCAAATCTGCGTCAAATGTTAAGATCTTTGGTCCCTTTGAGGTATAAAAATTTAATCTAATTTACTTCAGTCAAAAGACACGGCCGTTTATATCACATGAATTATTACTCGAAAACTCACACATCAAAGCCAATAGGGTCCTTCCAGTTGACATACAATCACGAATTTTGGCAAGAAGCAAGTTTCACAGTAAAGGATAAATCAGAAAATTCTTAATTTGTAATTAAAGACCACAAAAAATATTTTCTGTTTCATTTTTTAATCCGCCTGTCTGTTTGTCTGTTAAGACCCTTTGTGTCGCATACAAAGATCTATGGTCCATCGGTGGCATAACAATCGTAAGCGTCTAAGTTAATACAATCATGAGATACGGTCATTTATGTCACATATTTTGGCTTTCGAAAACTCAAACATCAAAACTTGTGCCGTGCTTCCTATTGACCTACAATCTTCGAAATAGGACAGAAGCAAGTTTCACAGCAGAAGTAAAGGGAAAAAGAAACTGCAAATTTCTAATTTGTAATTACATAACTCGAAAAACTATTTTTTTTTTCATCTGATATCCCTCTGTCGGTCTGTTTGCCTGTTAATGTTAAAACGCTTTTTGCCTGGAACAGTTTGGTCTATCAAGTTCAAACTGACTGACGTACTGAGGTATATTATCTGATGGTGGTGGAAATATTATAAACTTCAAAGTCAATGCAGTCGAAAGATACGGCCATTTGTGTCACGCATCAAAACCTATAGCAGACTTTCTGTTAACCTACAATCGTGAAATTTTTCCAGGTGCAAGGTTTCACAGTACAAGTAAAGTAAAAAAAGTCTGAAACTTGTTAAATTGTAATTATTACACACAAAAACCTTTTTTGCAGTTTCAGGATACATTATATTCAACATCCGTCAAACGCATAATAAGGCGGACATTACTGCACGTTAACATAAAATATAAGTTATAGTCATGGTCCAGTAAGTAAATAAAAATGTTTTATTAAATCTTCTCTTTCTGCATATATGAACGGAAGTTCCCTGTTCGCTTCTTTTTGTGTGCCTGGGCTAATCTACGGAGCTATTGGAGAGAATTTGATAGGGTTATGCAATTCCCAGGATCAATATCCTGCCAGTCGATGTAGATATCAGGCAAAAACAGTTGAGATTTTTTATTCTCAGGATCGATGACCTATATACGTACATAATTAAGTTTGTACGGAACCAGTTCGTGAATCCTACCCACACTTGGCCATTTTCGTTTCTGTTTTTGCCATTAAGTCGATTAATAATTGGTAGAATTTACAGCTGGATGTAATTCATTCGTCTTCGCAGACTCCTGGTGTGGAGGAATGATTCCTTAAATTTATTAAAAAAAAGTATCTTGGAGGTTAGGGAAGATACACAGTGTCATGTAAAATGCTACTTTATGATATGTGATCATTTAACTCTTTGTTGCATGCGTGCGTGTGTGTGTGTGTTTGGGTGTCTAAAAAGTTATTTCTAGTAGAAAATAATTATCTCAAGGCTTAAGAGGTCTGTATTGGTTTTTAAATGACCGGAGTTTCAATCTTCAATGCAAACGTTACCCCCTACTTGCACACTATGATAAATGTTTAATTTTTCTGTAGCTGCTAGGTATAACAGTGAATTTAACACTTCAGGAGTGTTAATCTAGCGGCGTAGGAAAGGACAACTCGTAAGAAATATTTTTATTTTCTTTCATAGTTTAGTACTATTACAAACGTCTGTCTCTACTACTTCTTAAGTAGAGAGAAAGGATTCCCTTCAATTGATTTTTAGCGCTCACCAAAGAAGCTGATCAGATAATTCGTATAACCAATATCACCCGAGCTACTTTGTACGAACCTGACATCTTGTGTTCGAAGGAACTCTCGTGATAAATACGTAACTGTGATGTTAATGGTTTCATTAATTTTGGCAGAAAAAAAATATTTCGGCCATAGCTTAGTATTCAAGTGAAGGGTGACGAATAAATTTATAGGAACCACCGACAATGTTATCCGTATGCAAGCATGCGATAAGATTGGAATGCATTTCTTTTACTGAATTTATCCAGATCTACATCAGCATTCCCCAGCCGAGCAACTTGTTTGGCGTCATCGGGTACGCTCCATTTAGAACCGGCTATTGACGATCCGTCAGTCGTGCAATCCTAAAAGGACAAGAAAAACCTTCCAGCCGTCTGCTGATGGACGTGAATAATTCGTCTCCGCGCTGACCATGCGTGGGTCGGCCAGAAGGCGACGCTGATTCACCATTACAGCTTTCGGACTATGGCGTCCCCTCGCACCTCAGAGGTGGCAGAGGAATTCATTAGTTCAGACGCTTTTATCGCGACGTCGGATTGCAGAATGTCAGAGCAGTAGCGGCTCTGAATATTTATTTCCACTTCAGTAGACTGCTGAGGGACGGTACTTCGCACTCCAAACCCCGGTCCCTGCTATGACGTTCTCATTCACGTGAGCTTCTGTTTTCTCTGTTCGCAGACGAAAACTGTTGTTATTTATTTTCTAGTTTCTTGAGAACCCACGCATTATAAAGGTTTTATTCTGAATTTTATTATTCCGACTCTGGAAATCGATTTATATGATTCAAATGGCTCTGAGCACTATGGGACTTAACTTATGAGGTCATCAGTCCCCTAGAACTTAGAACTACTTAAACCAAACTAACCTAAGGACATCACACACATCCATGCCCCAGGCAGGATTCAAACCTGCGACCGTAGCGGTCGCGCGTTTCCAGACTGTAGCGCCTAGAACCGCTCGGCCACTCCGTCCGGCGAAATCGATTTATATTCGTAATTAGCAGAATTCTGTACACCAGGCATAATAATTAATGCATTCAGCAGTTTCCTTAAATCTTTCGATGGCTTTTTGACGAAGTACCAGATCCATAGACTTGAAAAGCCCGAGCTAAGTAACAAATGGAAACTATTGGCTAACGTATTTAACATATTTAGGCTTATAATGTCTGCAAGATAAATAAAAAGTGTTACACGGGTATGAAAATCAGTGTGTTAGAGCATGTGTCTGGTGCTAAACAAAATTAAAAATGTAGAGCTACCTCGATAAGAATGACAGGCAATGTAAATGAAAAAAAAATTGTTCAAATGTGTGTGAAATCTTATGGGACTTAACTGCTAAGGTCATCAGTCCCTAAGCTTAACCTAAATTATCCTAAGGACAAACACACACACACCCATGTCCGAGGGAGGACTCGAACCTCCGCCGGGACCAGCCGCACAGTCCACAATGTAAATGAAAATTCAATATTTCGATCGTTCCAGAAGCGTAATGGATCAGAAGTTAGATTATGGGTGGCGATGCTTACGTGAGGAGTTCCGTGCCATACGCGAAAATTGCGAAACCCGTAAACAAGGCATTCCACTTGTTAGAATTTTAAAATAAACTGTATATCACCAAGTGCACAGAAGGTTTTGTCAACGAGAGTGGCAAGCGCTTCCAAAAGCAAAAATATTCATGAAGAGTATCGGCTGTTTGAGCAGACGGAAAGTTTGTGCAGATAAAAACTACCGGCCAACCTCATGTACCAGCACAGGCGGTTGAAATAAATCGTCTTTCGTTTGACCGTAGTTCACGGAAATCAAGTTACGGAGACGGTAGTTAGTTACAATTGCGTACTGCCACAAATAACCGTTTCGTTTGCTCTAAAAAGGAAGCTAAAAGTTATACCTTACGTAGTTCATATTTTACAGGAAATGAAGTAGGAATACGACGCCAGAAGTACGAATCACGCTGCAAAAAAGCTGGAAACTATGGAAGAAGAAACATTTGCTGCACGTCTCATATTCCGGCTTCCTTACATTAATCGGTCAAAAAGAAACGCTTTGAGGATTGCATTATTGTCCGCCTGTCTGTTTGTCATTCTGCCTACTGTTAAGATCTTTTTTTTTTTTTCAGGAAGCGATAGACTATGAAGTTGAAATTTATGTCAGTTACAACGGTCTACGGTCCCATGGCAGTATAAAATACTTATACTTTTAAGCCAATGCAGTCGAAAGTGCGGCTATTTATGCCACATATTTGTCACTCATGCTAACTCACTCATCAAAACCTGTAGGTTACTTCCCGTTAAATTAGAACTATGGAATTCGGCGAAAGGTAAGGTTCCACAGTACAAGTAGGGAAAATATTCTAAAACTGTTAATTTGTAATCATACAACACGAAATAACACTCTTTTGTCAATTGTTATCCGTATGTCAGTCAGTCTGTTCCGACCTCTTTTTCTCGGAAACCGTGAGGCGTATAAATATGAAATGTATCTCACTTATTAAGGTCTATGGTCCTTCGGCACTGTAAAGAATATGAACTTTTAACTCAATGCTATTAAAAGGTAGGACATTTGTTCCACACGTTGTAGTAATCGTCAGCTCACACATCAGAACACACAGGTTTCTTTGCCGTCGACCTAGAATCACGAAACATGACAAGAACCAAGAATTCACATTACAAATAAAGGGAAAGATCCGAAAATTGTTAAACTGTGATTGTATCCCATAAAAGATTTATATCGTCATTAGAACTTACTGCATTCGTCCACTGTGAAAACCGTAATAGAAAAATATTACTGCACGCAAAGAAAAAATATAAGTTGCAGTTCTGTTTTAGTAAGTATCTAAAAATTCGAGGGTTCACTGAAAAGTAATGCCTCCACCTTCGTAACTCTTCAACAGTTGGCGGCATTGTATGCGACAGGTACTGGCTTATTCCGTAGCCTCTTCTCAACAGCTCCAGTTGGCGGGAGGCCTTGCCACTGAACAGTTGTGTTGTTACAGTGTTAAGTATGGAACCCTGCGCATATGGTCGGTCAATGCGATTTAAGCAACGTGCAGTCATTGAATTCTTGATAGCAGAAGGTGTCACCCCACGTTTCGTCTCCTGTCACAATTGAATGGAGAAAGGCGTCACCTCCATTCTCGTAACGCGAGCGGAATTCCTGGCAAATTTCAAGTCTGTGCGCTTTCATTTCAGGATTCGGCATCTGGGGCACCCATCGTGCACAGATATTCCGATAGCCAAACAAAGCAGTAATGTGACCCACACGTTCTTGTGAAATGCCTATTGTGCTTCCAGTTTCTCTCTGAGTGATATGACGATCGTCATGAATCAATCTGTCAACATTTTGCTTGTGCAACTCGGTGGTTGCTGTCACAGGACGTCCTACTCTTTGTTTGTCACGGAGGTCAGATGTTCCCGTCTCTACGTCTTTAAACCTACCCGCTCAACGACGCACGCAATCACCATAAACTGCTTTCATTCTCTGATGAATCTCTTTTGGGGTGACACCTTCTGCTGTCAAGAATTCAATGACTCCACGTTGCTTAAATCGCATTGACCGACCGTCTCTGCAGGGTTCCATGCTTGACACTGTAACAACACAACCGTTCAGTGGTAAGGCTTACCGCAAACTGGAGCTGTAGAGAAGAGACTACGGAAGAAGCCAGTACCTGCCGTATACAAATGCTGCCAACTGTTGAAGAGCTACGAATATGGAGACATTACTTTTCAGTCAGTCCTCGTATTTTATTATATTTTCTCTCTCTACATATATAAATAGTAATCCCCTGCACACTTCCTTTTGTATGTCCGGGTTAGTTTGAGGAACTGCTGTAGAGATTCTGATATGGCCTTGGTATTCCTGGGATCGATATCTTCGCAGTATCGATATCGACAACAGGCAAAAACTGTCCATATTCTCGATTTCCAGGTAGGATGAACTGTCTGAATACATAATTAAGTTCATATGAAATCCTCGGTACGCGCATCCTACACGCAGTTGGCCAGTTTTATCGATGAGACAACTTTCCACATTAGTGGTAACGTTACCGGTGCAACAGTAAAATATAGATTACACAGCCGGCCGCGGTGGTCTCGCGGTTCTAGGCGCGCAGTCCGGAACCGTGCGACTGCTACGGTCGCAGGTTCGAATCCTGCCTCGGGCGTGGATGTGTGTGATGTCCTTAGGTTAGTTGGGTTTAAGTAGTTCTAAGTTCTAGGGGACTGATAACCACAGCAGTTGAGTCCCATAGTGCTCAGAGCCATTTGAACCATTTTTTTTAAATATAGATTACACAGAAGCTTTCGTGTGTAATTTAACTTCAGCGTGGCTCACCGCAAGTTAACGCGTTTTTTGAGATCTTAGCGCAAACCTTTTTGGTCCATTTTTCTTCACTGAGCTAGGTGTTTGTACAAAAATGTACGTGAAAAAGTTTGATACGATTTCAGCAAGATGGCGCACGATCACCGCTCCTTTTTTTAAGTCATACCAGTAAACCGTTAGAGCGGTCATACTCTTTTCGGGACTTGTCCACCTAGATCTCTGAACCTGGTACCTGAGAATTTCTTTTTTTATGTGTGAAAGACTTTTAGTATGTGTTTCCATTGCCGAAAACAATTCCTGAACTCAAAATACGCATTTGTATTGCGCTTGCGTCGACGAACTTTCCCTGTGTCCTAACAGTGATGGTCTGTCCCTTCCACGAACAGTGCAACACACTTGTCATGTAGACATATCGGATTGTTGAAATCAGTTTTCAGAGGACACACTGAAACATAGTGCGCCCAGAGCGAACCAGAGAATAAACAGTGTAACGCATGTACATACGTTTTGTTTCTCATATTCTAAAGAGAAGAGATTACCCTCATGCCATTCTAAGTTTTCCTGCGACACTTCCTATCGCTGAGTGACATTTAATTAATTGTTTTCGTGTTTATTCGTTTCTTAACATTCTGACTGGAGGGACGTGATAGTAAGCCATGATAGACCAGAAACAGAATAGACATTGTGCACGAACCAACTAAGCACCAGGGATCAATCACTATAGCACAGACTCTTGGAAGGGCAACAGTCTGATGCAACTGATACAAAGTGTTTTGAAATGGTTCAAATGGCTCTGAGCACTATGGGACTTAACATCTGAGGTCATCAGTCCCATAGAACTTAGAATTACTTAAACCTAACTAACCTAAGGCCATCACACTCATCCACGCCCGAGGCAGGTTCGAACCTGCGACCGTAGCGGTCGCGCGGTGGCAGACTGAAGAGCCTAAAACCACTCAGCCACAGCGGCCGGCCAAAGTGATTTCCTGACGTTCAGATACAGTGGAATTTTATCTGCGGTTAATGAAATAGATCTAACGTGCCGGCTTTTTTCCTCTATACTTACCTTTTTCGGATTACTGTTACTGCACAAGCCAAACAGTAAGTACTGTAACGCCCATCCCCCGGCTAGCCGCGCAGTTTAACGCGCTGCTTCCCGAGCGGGAAGGCATGCCAGTCCCGGGCACGAATCCGCCCGGCGGATTAGTGTCAGAGATCTGATGTGCCGGCCAGCCTGTGGATGTCTTTTAAGGCGGTCTTCCACCTGCCTCGGCGAATGCGGGCTTGTTCCCCTTATTCCGCCTCAGTTACACTGTGTCGGCCATTGCTGCGCAAACACTGTCTCCATGTACGTGTACTTTATAATTACTCTACCACGCAAATGTTTGGGGTTACACTCGTCTGGTATGAGACTTTCCCGAGGAGATCTACTTTGTGCCGAACCGCACAATAATCCTGGGTTCGGTGTGGGACGGCGGTGTGGTGGGTGGACTGCTGTGGCCTGTTGTGGGGTTGCGTACTACTGAGGGCTAAGACGGGACGAAGCCTGTCCGTCGTTTATAGGTCCCCAGTTTAATGCACAACACACAATTACTATAACAAAATATATATTACATTTTATGAACGAGAATAGCTAGTTTAACAAATGATTTTCTTAAAGTTCATGTTGCTTGAATTTACCCTATGGTGGTCAGCTATATCGTGATCTTTGTGAATCACGTAATACTTAATCAGCTTAAAGCACCCATCAGGTTAAAACCGCGAGGCAGATATAATACTGAATCCTGACTTTCCCATTTTGTCAATGATGTGCAAAATTGAAAACTTGATTTTCAAATGCTGCTTTCGAATAGTCACTCTATAAGTTTCATTGCTGAGCAACTAAACAATACATAACGTCACAACATACAAGGCAAATATTCTGATCCTATATTGCAACAAATTAACACACTTTCTCCTTTATCTTGTGTCAACTGATACATGTCAGTGTTATGTGTCTACCCACTTGTACAATTGTGCAAGGGGACTTAAAAAATAGAATGGCTATTATGGCAGGTCATTTAGTTTTTATTGAATGCAGCACTACATTCAGACTGAACAGATACAAGTAGGAATGCAGTGCCAATTCTGGGCAAAAAATGACCTTGAATGTGACCATTGACTAACAACATATGACATCAACATGACCATTGTAACACTCCCCCTCACACCAACTCACAGCCTGCCTCCCCGTCTTTCCTCAACCCTTTACTCATTTCTCTAGTCAATGACAGACAAGTATTTTAGTCAGTATTAAAATTAAGCCCAGTCAAGCAGCCTAGTATTTTGAAAGCTATTAAAATGTGATTCAATCACAGTATACGAGTAGCTGCAAATTTATATAAGTATCATATAAGTGTGGAATAAGAGTCAAAACGCTTTGAACTACCTAGTTTGCAATACCCCACATTCAGCTACTTTTCAATATCATAATCCAAAAGACACATGTAGATCATCATAAACAGGAGACTTCTATGATTTTTGGCAGCGTAACAAATAAGAAGCACGTTTTCTTGACCAAAATCTTTATAAATTTTTGCACATATATTACATACAGAAAGTAACTCTTTCTTTATGTTTTCGGTATAGTTTTAATAACATAAAGGTTAATCTTTAACTTATAATTTAAATCTATATCCAAATATTCTAATTTATTTTCAAAAAGTTATTCTCTGAAAACAAAGTAGGTATGTTCTGGGCTGCTAACACATATCTAATTATTTTACTTTAAATTATATCTTTAATGGCTTTAACAACTATTTACAGTTCTTCTTGGTACTTTTGTAGCCAATTATTTAATATTCCACAACCTCTTGGGTGAAGTTTCTAAATTCTACATCATCACATTCACACCGAATTGCCTTCTAGAAGTTAAAGTTCACAACTTTTGTAAATGAATGTAGTTATTCTATAGGTTTTGAACTATGTCAAAGGTCTATCTGTTGCTATATGCATAATGTTTACTCCACAAAGTTTAGCTATATTGTTACAAACTCTTTTAAGCCTATCTGAATGCAAATAGAAGTTTAGAAACAGATTTTTCATATATATTTTAACACAATACACAGACTCGAATCCATCATGCTATGAGTACTCCACTTTTTACTACTAGTTAATGTAAATGATGATTTCTTGCCTTTCCAAATTATATCAAGATTTTCCATACACATTGTTTTAAGTAATTAGTAATTATGGCTTCCACATAGACAATAGCTTATTTTTTTTCAGTAACAGCTTATATTCTTCCTTTGATGGTACTTGTTATCATGAAATACTCCAGGTTTCGTTTTTTGACTTCGACCTCTTCCATGCATATGCATAACACACCAACTACACTTGTGTGTAACTTGTTCAATGAGGTCTGGTTTCAATCTGTGTGATATTTTTATTCATTTCCTTAAGAGACATGCAATAATATTCATGTGACTCGATACACTCTTTACTGTACATAACATACATCCAATAACGAAAAATTCCAAATGCTGATAGAGTTATATGTAAGTGACATATTTTGGAGAACAAAATTTAGAGAAAAAAAAAATTCTATAAAAAGTTTTCTTTTATATGAATTATAGGTGGCATACCCTAAACTGGGTCAACTGTGGCCCACTTTTTCCTGTTTTTCTAGATGAAATTTTATTATGTCCTTTATTTTTCACACAAAAAATGCAAACAAGAACTATGTGGTAAACGTGAGTGTTTTCTGAGTACCTTTTGACACAGAGTCCATGATCAATCATTACTGTTTGAGAAAATTTTGTTTTGCCAAATGGGCCGATGTCACCCCATTGTAGGATAGCTAAATTCCATTTAGTTTTTTTAATTTTGGACAATATATTTTTATCAGTGGTTAAGCTTTACTAAGGAGGGGTCTGATATTTTACACTAAATAAAGTAAAGAACCTGGTATTTACTTGAACTACAAGGGTGAATTTAAGATCCACAAAGAAGAAAGTGGATATGCTAGTTTACCACGACCAAAGAGCGGAATCCATTGGCAAAATACTTCCTGTATGAAAACACAGTAGGAATCCAGTGGGACCAAGCTCGACAAAGACTATACATACTAGCAAAGAGAACGGAACACCTGGATATCCAGCTTCTTCAGCGTAATCTCTGGAGGAAAATAATTTAAATTTTTCATGTATGTGGGACAAAGGTGCACCACAGGGCAATAGCCGACTGCATTTATGGTAACATTAAATTTATATCAGAATTTGAAATAAACAGTGTATTATGTGAATTAAATCTGTAAAACTTGACTCACTGGTACATCATGAAGTTAATACTTAA
The DNA here is from genome assembly GCF_021461385.2 of Schistocerca piceifrons. Classification (NCBI taxonomy): domain Eukaryota; kingdom Metazoa; phylum Arthropoda; class Insecta; order Orthoptera; family Acrididae; genus Schistocerca; species Schistocerca piceifrons. The sequence goes on from NC_060138.1 coordinate 229,796,180, forward strand.
GGCACTACCTAGCTAAATTAGTTTTCTCTTGAATTGTTTTATTATCTGTTCATTACATCGATCCAGAGACTGTAAAACGACTGCCCTTGATCAAAACTATACTAAGATTGTTTCGTAGAGTAATTTGTGCTTCTTACTCAGCATACAAAGAGCTCATGCTACACTTTGAAATTACTATTCAAAGCACGTGTTTACTTGCTCACCTGAAATTACTGGCTTTTCTAATGTGAAAGCATACTTCATTTAAAATTTCCAGATAGCAGTAAAAGCAGTTATTGCAATTATTGCCCGTTGCAATTGTCAATAAGTGAATTAGTTGTTTCAGATACGAATACAATAAATGCGTAATTTGCCATACCAAAGATTCAGTAATTAATTTTACAGTCACAACAAAAACTAACGATATTATGCTCCTTAAGTTTCGGAAATGTTGCAAAGTATGATGCAAGCTGAAACTTCCTGGCAGATTAAAACTATGTGCCGGGCCGAACTCAGGATCTTTGCCTATCGCGGGCAAGTGCTCTACCAACTGAGCTACCCAAGCACGACTCACGCCCCGTCCCCACAGCTTTACTTCTGCCAGTATCTCGTCTCCTACCTTCCAAACTTCGCAAAAGCTCTCCTGCATACCTTGCAGAACTAGCACTCCTGGAAGAAAGGATATTGCAGAGACATGGCTTAGCCACAGCCTAGGGGATGTTTCCAGAGCGTAATTCTCATTCTGCAGTGGAGTGTGCGCTGATATGAAACTTCCTGGCAGATTAAAACAGTGCCCCGGGCCGAGATTCGAACTCGGGACCTTTGCCTTTCGCGGGCAAGTGTTCTACCAACTGAGCTACCCAAGCACGTCTCACGCCCCGTCCTCACAGCTTGCATGATGCAAACTATTGTCATGATTCTCTGTCCTCAGAAAATTCTCATAATATCATATGGGTTAAGGTCGAAGGCAAGGAGAACTTGGAAGAAACAGGCCTTATTGCACAAGTAAACAAACACATAACTCTAGACAAAGCGTAATATAGTTACAGGTCTTAATATGTAAAAATATGTACATCCATCTGCAACTCTTTTTTCGAGACACGTAATGCATTTTGATGTGTCGACAGAAGTGCCGACACAGTGTTATTTTGAGGGGGCCGATAGGCACGCTATCTAACGCAGACGGGCGTGAAGTCTGGAACAGGATAACTATTGAATGGTAGCAAGAAAAGTACGTAGCTGGAAATCTCTCTTGGCTATACAAATGAGACTCTTAAGATACATGCACTGTTACAATTGGCGCCTTGCTAGGTCGTAGCCATGGACTTAGCAGAAGGCTGTTCTAACTGTCTCTCGGCAAATGAGAGGAAGGCTTCTTCCGTACTGTCGCTAGCAATGTCGTCCGTACAACTGGGGCGAGTGCTCTATCGTATATCGAGACCTGCCTTGTGGTGGCGCTAGGTCTGCGATCACACAGTGGCGACACGCGGGTCCGACATGTACTAAATGGACCGCGGCCGATTTAAGCTACCACCTAGCAAGTGTGGTGTCTGGCGGTGACACCACACATTTATACCCTGAGTACACAGCAGGCACAATTATGAAAATAAGTTCAACAATACCTTTGCTTAAGAAACCATAGAACAACTCCCTCGTTCCCAAAACAACTGCAGAATGCCTACACAAAGCACGGCGGCTGTATGTATTGCGTGGCACTGCAGGAAGCGCTAAGTAACGTGGCACAGCCTCTCTCTGTACTTTGCACCTCTTTGGGCTGAACCCATCAGCTGTTTGCTGTGGTTGGTCTGGAAGACCCATTACTAACTGTAGACACCACTGAGAAATGAATGTGAGTTACTACCTTCTTATAGACTTGACAACGTGGTTGCCAACACCTCCACAGAGAATAGAAATGTTTTTTACTAACGAACCCCACCTATGTCCAGTAGCAAACGCCCACTAATACAAGTACGGGAAGACCCTACCAGAAAATACTATTTCTGTGAAAGCATACCATACTGTCAAGTTTTACATACTAGAAAGAAGTGAACAGCATGTTACTTCGCTTTATATAGGTGAAATAGTTGCGCCAGCTGGTGGTGCACTGTCTTATGGAGTCGGGTTTAGTATTTGTTGCGAGGCAGCAGACTAACGTGTGAGCACCAATCTCCTTTAGGTATGCTGCGCTACGAACAAGACGAGTGCACCGCAAGGTCGCTACGCACGTCATCACGGCACTCTCTTCCAGAGCACCGCCAAAGTGCTTCCTGCCAGAGAAAGTGACGACCTAAGTGCACCCAAGCGGCAGCTTCGTGTCTCTGAAATATGACGCAAGGAGGTAGGATGGGCAGCGCTAAAGGATTCTACAGATTAGGGAGCACGTTCTTCCGATGCGCTTATAGACTGCGGGTTTCAAGCACGTAGCGCCTTAAATGTGGCTTCAGCACGACTGTACACTCCCTACTTTATGACACTGTGAGAAAACTTCCAACGTAGTGCATTTTTCTGTTCCAAACAGAAAAAGGAACTCGAAAGAAAACTGGTTATTCGCTGGTTGTTATTACTAATAAACAACGTTGATTCCATCAGGAACCGTTGTGCACAGTGACCGTAGATTATCTCATTAGTTTTTATTATGCTTTCAATCCAGATTTCGACTATAAATAGCCATCTTCAGTGATAAGGTACAAGGAAAAATTACACGATCAAAATTAATTTGCTTTACATAGAACAAACAGTAAGCAAACGCCATGTTACCCATTAGCAGCTATCTACTCTTGTCAACAAACCATTTTCGTTGCATTTCAACAGACTCGGGACAATTACCTCACCATATACCTTGCAGGTATAAAAGCAGAAGGACACTGAGGTGGTTGATTACAGTAAGAACAACAGCCTTAGCCTGCGTCATGCAGTACAAGTAACGCCCTCCATGTTACGAATTAAGTAACAGAGGTTTGTTTCAGTGCAGTAGTTTAAAAAGCCTTTTTGTATAATATGTAAAATCAAGAAGCATATTTGCATACCACATTGAAATACGAGGGTCGTTAAATAAGTAATGCCCCATATTTTTTTTAAAAAAAGACATTAATATACATAGACAAACGTCCTTGCTCGTGCTTCACATTTGATGATAGTTCTGTGCGCCGGTGAAGTTTTGAACTGTCCTGGCAGATGACAGAGTCATGGTACAGCGTCAAAATGGCGTCTACATACGACTCACGTAACAAGCAGTGTGCTATTCTTGAATTCTTGTGTGAAGAAAAAGAAACTGTATTGAACATCCATAAACGTTCGTATGCAGTGATGGCGATGCTGCAGATGACAGGAATATAGTTGGTCGATGGGTAATGAAAGTTACAGCCTCAGGAAATGCAGAAACAGAGTTCCATGATCAGCAGCGCTCGGGACGTCCTGTCACAGCCATTGCTCCAGACATGCTGAATCGTGCGGATGCCAGTATTCGTGTCGACCGGCACATCACAATTCGACAATTGGCTCTACAATTGTCGGTCAGCATTGGAAGAGTGGCTGCAATGATGGAGACTCTCGGATATTCAGATAGATGCTCACGAAGGGTTCCACGAAACCTCAAAGCGGATCATAAGATTTAAAGAAAGGTCACTTCATCTGAGTTGTTGGAGCGTTTTGAGACCGACGGAGATATTATCTACGGGAAACACTCTTTGAAGGTGTCAGTCATTCACTGAAAACGTGGCTACGCCTACAGGACAAGAGCTTTCACCAGCAGGAAACACATGTTCCACACAACGTTGGCGTACAGCCATAGAACGTGATGGAGACTACGTAGAAAAACAGGACACGGACAAGACATATTGATGAATATTGTCACCAAATTCTGACTCTCAACAATAAATACGTTCTAAAAAAATTGCGTGGCATTACTAATTGAACGACCCTAGCATTCAAGAAATGCTGAATTACAACATACTTTTTATAGCTTAGTGGTGAAGCGATCCATCAAAACCTATGAAAAGGACTGTTAATGGATTCACGTAACTATCTTATACAAAATTATTAGATCAGTTTAGAAATTTTTCCTTGTACTTTAGCACTGAAGATGGCTATTTCTATACGATATCTAGATCTGCAAGCATAATAAAAGCTAATGGGATCTCGACTGACTGCTGTGTGTCCCTCCTTCCTTTTATTTATGTTTTATATACGAGGGTTGATCAACAAAGATACAGACTGATTTTATTCCTATAGCTTCCGTGACAGCTTTCTGTCTGTACCATGAATATTTGAAAACAAAATTTTTTATGTACAATGTCCACAGACCGCAACAACATCGTATTAGTATGTTGGTAGTAACACTATTGTATAGACGCCCTTTGCAAATCGCATACGAGAAAAATGGAGGTGATCGGAGCGTATCAGTAAGGCGCAATAAAATTCGGTGTTCGTTTAAAAGATACAACCACTGAAACTTTCGAAAACCTGCAGCAAACGTACGGTCAAGATACACTACCTCATGCAACATTGTTCAACTGGTTCCAAGACTTAAAGAAGGCCGATTTGCCTGTTGCTTCTGCTTCTGCTGTGATTGTTCATGAGGCTCGGCGGATAACATTACTTAGCATCAGCGAAGTGTTGTGAATTTCATACGGCAGTCTCTATTGCAGATACGCATTATCATGTCTATATGACCAGTATTTATGCCTGTTAGGTGCCACGTGTGGACAAAAGGCTGTGAATGTGGAGAAAGCCATGAGGAACTGTCTCTCTTTGTTGATGGAGGGAATGACTGCCTGGGATCGATTATTACTGCTGATGAGTCATGATTGCACCATTATGATCCTGAAGGAAAGCGAGTCAACACAATGTTGAAATCGCCAGGTTCTCTAACATCAAAGAGGTTGTTCTGTTGGCAGGGGAAGAGACGATGATCACATTTTTGACTGTCCTGTAATGATTTACCAGCATGCAGCTCCCCCTCATACTACTGTTACAACAGCCTGCTACGAATCAGTATCGACTAAACTGAGGAAACACATCGCAAGGAAAGGAGCAGAACTTCTCGGACTGGGTGGCCACTTCATGATGACAATGCGCGCCCGCATGTCGCAAATGAAGTATTGCAATTGCTGGCTCAATCCAAAATCGCCTGTGTACTGCAGCCGTCTTATAGCCCCATCTTGCACCCTGTGATTTTGCTATTCCTATCATTAAAGGTAAAGGTTCGCGGCATTCGACATGAGAACTCAGAAGCAATGCTCAAGGACCTGTCAAAGAATGGCTTGAAACATGTGTTTGAGGACTGGCCGAGGCGCTACAAAAAAGAGCGTTTACGTAGGAGGGGAGTAGTTCGAAAAATATCATGTAAATATTGAAATTCAACAATGAACATCTGTCAAAAATCAGTATGTCTTTGTTGATCAACTCTCGTATTATTATTAATGTGTGTGTGAAATCTTATGGGACTTAACCGCTAAGGTCATCAGTCCCTAAGCTTACACACTACTTAACCTAAACTATCCTAAGGACAAACACACACACCCATGCCCGAGGGAAGACTCGAACCTCCGCCGGGACCAGCTGCACAGTCCATGACTGCAGCGCCTTAAACCGCTCGGCTTATCCCGCGCGGCGTATTATTATTATTATTATTATTATTAATTATTATTATTTTGAGCATAACTCATTATTAGCAGTTCATATATCCTCGTATTATTATTATTATTATTATTATTATTATTATTATTATTATTGTTATTATTTTAAGCAGCATTATCGGCATAAATCACAATATTTAGGACAGACTTACAGCTAATGTCTCCCTCCGCGAGGGCAGGGGACGTCCTCCAAGTGTAAGAATAACTTTCAGATGTACGAATTCACTTATTTTCAACGTGGGTCCTTGATGAGGAGACGCAGTTTATCCAGCGTTTTAACAATGAGTAACATTCATAGTGCGTTTCTGGAGTTCTGCAATATCTGCCAGATATATCAGACTAGCACTTCCTCAGTTTGACTCAAAATCGTTTCCTGGATGCAGATGTCTTCAGACGCGATGCAAGATTCAAGTCGGAGGTGCCAAAACCGATGGATAGGATCTGTGATCCAACGAATTGCACTCCAAGTCCATCTGTTTTGTCATTGCCAAAGTGCTCCTGCAGCCGTGTTTCGTCGTACTGAATATTATAGCTTATGCTCCCAACGTCACTTCAAGTAAGTATTTATTCAGCTGCTCATGAGTACTTGCATGGCATTTGCCGGTTATCGTTTTGTCGTTTATAGGGTAATGAATACCAACAATCCCTTTTGCATCGAAGTGAACAATGACGGTCAGCACACCGGCATATGAGATAAATTCCATCCAGTCTTTATCCTGTGCGCTGTTCGGTTTGTGGTGTGTTGTGTTAAGTCGCCAAACGGCAAGCTGCTTAGAGATGGAACGCAAGCTCTATCTGAACATGCGTGAGCCCAACTCCGGCATCGATCTGCTCGAAAGAATCATTCCAGCACAAGCTGCTAGTGATTTAGGCGAATCATGCAAAAACTAACTTCAGATTACTGGACGAATATTTGCATTCCGATTGTTCGGATGTTCTGTGTGTAAACACCCTACAGCTTACAACACTTTTTGAATTGATGCACGGTTAAAGCAAGTAATTATGGTGTTGAATAGTTTCCCCATATTACTTCCGTAGGATATCGAGATGCTTCTTGAAATCAGTTACGGATGATGGTCTGCCTCCTTCCCCAACTGAACTCACTTTTCGTCCGCATGTGACTGTCATTGGCGTTTAACAGATCGCTTACGGTCGCGCTCCTTTGTTTCGTTTCCACTCGCTGCGCTGCGTGAGTGTACCAAAATAGATATGTTTGCTTAGGGCCCTGAAATAAAATAACACGATGAACGTAATTTTCATGGTTGGATCTCCTTCTGCTAAGCGTAGTACAGCATTATGACGTGGCATGGACTCAACAACTCGTTGGCAGTCCCCTGCAGAAATATTAAGCCATGCAGCCTCTACGGCCCCCTAATTACGAAAGTGTTGCCGGTACACGAACTGACCATCCGATTATGTCCCATAAATGTTCTATGGGTCTCATGTCGCGCGATCTGGGCGGCCAAATCACTCGCTCAAATAGTCCAATATGTACTCCAAACCAGTCGCGAACAACTGTGGCCGGGTGACATGACATAGTCCATGAATGGCTGAAACTGGCCTCCAATAAGCCGAACATAAACGTTTCCAGTCAAAGGTCGGTTCAGTCCATGTAAACACAGCCCACACATTATGGAGCCACCACCATCTGGCACAGTGGCTTGTTCAATACTTGGGTCCAAGGCTTAGTAGGGTCTACACGACGGTCGAATCCTACCATCATCTCTTGCCAATTGAATTCGGGACCCATCTGATGAGGTCACGGTTTTCCAGTCATCTAGGATCTAACCGATATGGTCACGAGACTGGAGAGGCGCTACGGGCGATTTGCTTTAGCAAAGGCATTCGCGTCGGTTGTCTGCTGCTGCTGTCCTAACGGATACGTTCACTGTACGTCCCTCATTGATTCCTGCAGTTGTATCACACAATGTTGCTTGTTTTTAGCAATGGCCAATCTACGCACATGCCATTGCTCTCAGTCGTCAGGCGAAGACTGTCGGCCATTGCGTTGTCCGTGGTGATAGACAATGCCTGAAATTTGTACTCGGCACGCTCTTAATGCGAAATGGAATGTCCCACGAGTCTCGCTCCAAATACCATTCCGAGTTCGAAGTCTGTTAATGCCCGTCGTGCGGTTATAATCACATCAAAAACCTTTTTATATGATCACTGGAGTAGGCCTACAAACTGCAGCTCCACCAATGCACTTCCCCTTTATACAGTGTGTACACGATACTACCGGCATCTATGTATGTGCTTATCGCTATCGCATCGCTTTTGTCGCCTCAGTGTATTCACTGTTTGAAAAAAGTTTCCTTGGTCGAGAGCACAGCTGCGCATGAAACTGCTGGTAGTCTGTATGAGTTAATAGCTTCTCATCATCCCTAAGACACAAGAAACTCTTGGTGATAGAGGAAATGGCAGAGCGTCCCATGAGACTGAAACAAGGAACAATATTCGTAGCGGAAGACAGGAGAGTACTTCAGCTTGATGTAGTCCACGGGTACAGTTGCTGTAGTGAAACTCGTCATCTTCTGCACAAAAGATGACAGCTGGAGATACAACCGTCGCGAAACGTTGAGGCGCCAGTGCAGACTGACGGTCCCGTTTTACGATGGCTGCCAGCAGTGAGGAAACAGCAGGCCGACAGCAGCATCCGAGGATATAAGTCGCTGGCTACGCGAAGGTAGCACAACACCACCAGAACTTCACCCTTACCATGTAGTTCAACAGGAAGCTCACTTGTGAAATATTTTGTAGCCGTAGATAAAAGTTGAAATGCAATTATTCGCTCCGTATCTGCATCTTATGTCACTGTAATTTTACATTCAACAACAGATAAGTTTGTGGTCAGCTAGAATAATTTTCTGGGTTGCTCAGAAGTCTATGATCTGACGTTGCTCCAGCAAAGCTCCCTTGATTCTGAGGACCTTATTTATTGCTTCTACCCTGATACATTCTTTCCTGTAAGTAACGTTACGTCTTTCTTCTTTCAGTTCAGCATAAAGGGTTTTCAAAACATTATGGCCACGACTGATATTTTTCTCATCTTCCACGTTTCGTTACCCGCTACAGATACAATTTGCTCGATGTCTGTTGACTTTACATCTGACGAAATAATTATTTACTTTGCTTGAAAGTACTATTTTCATATTTTGTCTTACTTTGTAGAGTCTTCTCAGTAGCTCCAACGAATCTGATTTCCTGTCCGTATTCCGTTGGCAGTATGTGTTTTGTAACAATCACTGCCCGCATCCACACGGATATACCCTTGTGCTGGCGTTTTGCTCTTGGTACATTATTCTATAATAACACATGACAGTTGCAGGATAATTTTTAATTTTGACAATTTCACTATAATACTGTTACGAATTATTTTTATTAAGATTCTGTATACGAAATTTGTCATCACTTACCTTTTGTGAATCATACTTGGATCAAGTGAATTAGAGGACAAATCAATAAATAATGACACAATTTCGGGACTAAAATCCACACTATTACTACAGGAAGAGAAGGGTTCCTTCACAGTAATAGTAATGACAGGTCACACCAGTAAAACAGCACTGTTGACATTGCACTGTAAACTTGCTAGTGGTTCCTATGAAACGGATACTCTATTCGCGTACCATAGATACGGTAGCGTCTACGATTTGTAGTATAGAAGACTATAACGAGAATTTTGAGTAAAAATAGAATGAGGCCAAGAAGAGGGAAACAAATGAGCACGTGTGGGTACTGTCACCGAACGCATAGTTAATTTTCTGGAAAGTAGCAATATGTACTTCAAGATTAAGATTCTTATTCACCAGGCCACATTATCTTCGATAGTATCTTTTGTCCTCACTCCGTAAGACTCTGTGGAGAGACGAGCAATTTTACGCACGTCATAGTGTCACGACCTCATGATCATACATTATATGTACACCGCCATTGGCTACTTCCAAGCCAGTGGGATTCCAATTACGCAGAGCTTCTCTCAGTATGCTAGCCGAGCTACCTGCGACGATCTGATTGTATCAGTGTGGGCTGCCGAAAATGTTACCAGCTGATGGGTACGACAAACGTTTGGCAGTACACCTCTGTTTCTTTAATTTCTCAATGAATCCAAATATCAGAGTAGTTCGTCGTGTGTGATATAAAATTCATTAGATGGAAAGATAATTATGTTTTGGAGCTTAAAAGACACTCCTACAGTAAATGTTACATGAACCGGTAAATAAAGTACAGAAATGGATCGAACAGTCCAAGGGTGTAATGCCGGTCCATAGTGTCCAAGGGGCACAATATTTCGGCGATCAGACATGTCGCCATCGTCAGGTTGTAACACTACGCTACTGCGCACGATACTTATTAAAGCCTGTACTATGGTAAGTTGACGGGCTTCACCTTATAAGAAAGGATCTTGGTATATATGTTGACCGCGTGTACCTGAATGGAGGCAAAATCAGACTTCCACCCACTCAGTAACAACATTGATACGTCAAGCAAGTCTGAAGTGCAACTACACGTTAGGACGGACAAGAAACGACACAGCAGATGCTACCAAATTGTTAATAATACGGTCGACAGCCTAATTAGGCATTAACTGAGTTTCTTCCCAGTACAAGTTGATGTACGTTCATGCAAAACAACACGTAATAGCAGTGCATAATATGGTAAATTTTAGAGCCAGAAAATCTACTGAATTAATAATTTCACTTTCAGTACTAATATGAACAAGCCATAAATACACAACAATACACTATAATGTTTACTACCAACTTCGTACAGTCTATTGATCTGATTAAAATCGGGCATAGGTTACCCTAGAAATAGCACTTTCGAAACACACATACAATGTCAATTTTGAAAAAGGGTAAAACACTAATTAATTTTGGTTTTATATTGACTTTAACTTTTCTGGTCAAATCAGTTCAGTACACTTCAGAATTCCAATAAATAGAAAAGAAAAAGGGGGGGGGGGGACCCTGAAACTGTTATGATCACTGTATTGAAACTATTAACTATTGAAAGCATTAAGCACTCAAAATTTCCAATATATGAATTACTACTCTTTTTAGCTTATTTTCTGCTCATTTAATTACCATTTTATCTGCCTCAAATAATTAAACTTCATTACTAAACCAATTTCAATATTATCTTCCAACTTTGCCAGACCTATACATTCATTAACAACAGAGTTCGTTAAACATCATTCTAACATAGATAGGTCTGCAGGTAATTATTATTAACATAAACTTTAAATTTTCATCTCGGGACACTTGGATTGCACAACATGTGGAAAGGAAACTGTCTAGGTTAGTGATGAGGATAATTAAATGATAGGGCAGTTCTGGTGAAAGTTAAGTTGTTATTTAACAGTAAGAAACAAAACTAACACTGGTCCACACGAATACAGTACTAAAAGTTTCAACCTGTTCGTGTCGATGCGGCGGTTGGCAGGCGGCGAGATGGCGAGGCGCAAAGCACACATACAATCACAGCTTTGGTTCTTGATGTATCGGCCCTTTGCTTCTTCTTAGCGTCGCAATACTTTTCTATTTAGTGCTTATGGAATACAGTCATGCTGTATAGTCGTCGGAAACGGCACATCCGAGGCTCAATGAAATCACGTTTTCCAGGAGAGCCTCCTCGATCCAGAGCGTGTTTCTCAGACCGATGCCCAACTCCGACTACTACTGCTGAGCCCGTTATGCCGTGCCGCACCCGTGTGCATTTCCCCGCGCTCGCCTGCCATCCACCTTTTACCGCTCCCCTACAGACAGGGTATTCACCAGAGGTTTTGCATTCTACATATCCTAATATATTGCCTACGTATGGACCAGGCGCACAATTACAACTTTAACATCTTGCAACAGTTTCAACATTTCTTACATTTCCATTTTGTTATAATATTGCTTGAAATTTGACATAAATATTAATATTCACATCGAAAGTTGTTTATAGTTTCCTCAACACAATGACATGAAAAGAAAAAAAGAAATGAAATCAGAACATTGCTTACACTAATTTCTCGAAAATCAGAAGAAAAAATTATTATATGTACAGTTGTTGTTGTTACAAGGTGCGCGCCTGACATGTCTGATCGCGGAAATATTGTGCCCCTTGGACCCTATGGACCGGCATTACACCTGTGGACTGTTCGAGCAAGAAATGCGCCGGGAGAAACTGAAGAGTCATACAGAAATGAATATCTAACGTGAAAAGCTATTACGATTTTCGAGCAGAATACAATATCTAACGTTTCCTTTGAAGAAACATATACGAGTAAATCGCGGCTTGTTAGCGTAACGAAGTCAATGTATCTCGAGTTTAGAGTCTTGATACAGTGGACAACAACTTTCTGTAGTAACGTGAGATAACATCCTTACGAAACACGTACAAATGTGTCTAACGTCTATCACAAATAGCGGCACATTCAGAAATTGTGAAACTGTTTATGTAAAAACAAATCAGAAGATCGAAAGCAAGTCAAGAATGAAAGACATCTTGGGTTGTCGGGTGTTCTGCCGGATATCAGCGTCGTACTTGCACGATATTTCGGTCACGTAGCTCGAGACCTTCATCAGGTGCGACCTGAGACTGCTCCTCGAGTGTTTTTTTTTTTTTTTTTTTCTTTATTGTGATTTTAACACCTTATACAAAGGCGGGCTGGCAGCAGCACAATACGCCGCTCTTCAGCCTTGAATGTTACAACAAGTAGTACATAAAGGTGGCACAGAGTAGACAGTAAAAACGGTGGGCAAAAAAATGTAGACACTAAAAATCGAAAAAACATGTAGCCGTTCACGCTGGACGAGAAACATCACTAACACTGGGCGACACGATGCACAGAACATGGATGATGGCGACGGCACGTGAACGGTGGGGGCGTGACGGCGAACAACACTACACACAAACGAAGGCACACACACGAAACACTGACGGCGACGATCTCCGGCGCACGAATGTTCACTGAGCGTGTACGAGTCCGGGGACCTGCCAAGAGAGGAGGTGGAGGAGGAGGAATGGGAAGGGGAATGGGAGAGGGGGGAGCAGAGATGATATGGGCAAAGGAGAGAGGGGGAGGGAGGAAGGGGGAGGGGAAGCCCGGTGGAGAGGGGAGGAGGGAGGGGGGAAAGGAAATAGGAGGGAAGGGACGGGAGGGAGGGAGGGTGCCTAAACGAGAGGACACAGGAGGTGGGGGGAGGATCAAAGTTGATAAGAGGGGTAGATTGAGGGGACGAGGACATCATCAGGGAGGGGGCTCCTCGAGTGGACCTGGTCCAGTATTTATGCCTATGGCCTTCCCCCTCCACCAACGGCTGCAGGCGCTTCCTCTGTGGTCCGCGCCCATTCCCTGTGACCTGCTGGAGCGGTGCTGCACCGTTTTCCGTCCGCTGCGGTTCTAGGTGTTCCCTCTGCGGTCCGCGCCCACCAAACCCGCTCCTGGGGGTTTCATCTACGGTCAGGGGTACCAGGCGTTCCCCCTGCGGTCCGCGCCCGCTCACCACGACCTGTTGGAGCGTTGCCTAGGTTTTCGGTACACACTGTGGCCAATTGATCCATCTGCTTTCCTGTGGACTAGTACATCCAGGAATGACAGCTGGCCATTCTTCTCCAGTTCCATGGTGAACTTGATATTAGGGTGGCATGAGTTAAGATGTTCAAGAAACTCATTGAGCCTGTCCATCCCATGTGGCCAAATCACGAAGGTGTCATCCACATACCTAAAGAAGCATGTGGGTTTGGGCCACAGTGTGTACCGAAAACCTACACACACTGATTTATATCTGCAGGCCAGCAGTTGTCACCACCCTGCACAGAAGAATGGGGTTCTGAAGACTTTGGTCCACAGAGCACGTGCCCTATCAGACCAAGAGAATCTACCCATAGAGATAGAACGTCTCAAAACAGTTTTCTCCAAGAATGGATACATGGGCAGACAAATTGAGAGGGCACTCCAACCAGCCACTATACCACAGGTTCCTGAAGAAGACCAAGATGAAGCAAGGAAGGTGGCATATCTGCCCTATGCTGGCTCTATTTCTGCCAGAATCAGTAGGATCCTGCGTAAACGCAATATCAAGTGTGTTTTCTGTCCATCCAACAAGATTGGGGGACTGCTGGGAAGTGTCAAAGACGACCTGGGGTTACGAAAACCAAGGATTTACAATATACCTTGTCAATGTGGCATGTCCTACATTGGCCAGACGACAAGAACTGTGGAGATCAGGTGCAAAGAACATCAGAGGCACACTAGATTAAGACAGGTGACTAAGTCAGCCATTGCCAAACACTGTCTAGAACTAGATCATGCCATGAAGTATGAGGATACCAAGATTCTAGCACAAACACCCAGATTTTGGAACAGTGTTATAAGAGAATCGATTGAGATTAAAATGGCTGACGATCTTATGAATCGTGACACAGAGTACCAGCTAAGCAGAGCCTGGGATCCGGCTCTGGAATTGTTAAAGGAGCAACGGGGCCAGCTGCCACACTACACAAACAGAAGAACCAGAGTCATGGAGATGGTAAACGAGCCCCTGACGGACTGCCAGGAGCACCAGACCCAAGATGGAACACCCAGAAGTGGAACTGGTGGGCGCGGACCGCAGAGGGAACATCCAGAGCCGCAGCAGACAAAAAACGGAGCGGCAACGCTCCAACAGGTCGTGGTGAGCGGGCGCGGACCGCAGGGGGAACGCCTGGTACCCCAGACCGTAGATGAAACCCTCAGGAGCGGGTTTGGTGGGCGCGGACCGCAGAGGGAACACCTCGAACCGCAGCGGACGGAAAACGGAGCAGCAACGCTCCAGCAGGTCACAGGGAATGGGCGCGGACCACAGAGGAAGCGCCTGCAGCCGTTGGTGGAGGGGGAAGGCCATAGGCATAAATACTGGACCAGGTCCACTCGAGGAGCAGTCTCAGGTCGCACCTGATGAAGGTCTCGAGCTACGTGACCGAAATATCGTGCAAGTACGACGCTGATATCCGGCAGAACACCCGACAACCCAAGATGTCATTAGATCGCCGGGAAAGCCTGAAGAGTTAAGAATGAAAGAATTCATCACTGACATATCACAGAACAAACCAGGCGAAAATTTTAAATTGTTACTTAAAAATAAATAAATAAAAGCGCACCACGAAGGTATTATCCGAATGGGACGGAAATCACTAGAAGTGACGTAAATGTGTAGCCAAACAAATGTTATAATTTCAAAAAATAAGGATGATTTATTTAAGAGAAAGACCTTCACAAATTGAGGAAGTCAGTAACGCATTGGTCCACCTCTGGTCCGTATGCAAGCAGTCATTCGGCTTGGCATTGACTGTCAGAGTTGTTGGATGTCCCCTTGAGGGAAATGTCGAAATGTGCGGGTGGGCGTTAGCTTGCTGAAATTTAATCTCAGAAGGGCAACAAAATGGGACGTAGAATATCGTTGACGTGCCGCTGCGATCTATGGATGACGCAGATGTCAATCAAATGGAGCCTGCTGTAACAGGAAATAGCACTCCAGATCACTCCTGGTTGTCGAGCCATGTTGCAGTCGCCAGTCTGGTATCGTACTGCTGTTCTGGGCGTCTCCAGACACATTCTCGGCCTGGAATCTCACTGACTGGAGTAACTGGAGTATAATTGTCTTTAGTGATGAGTGCTGCTTCGAATTGAACCCCTTTTAGCAGCGTCTTGGGACGCCGGAGGCAGCAATGGGATACCTACCTGACTGTTGCTCGCCGTACGGCCCAGCAACCTGGAATAATGGTCCAGGGTGCCATTTCTTTTCCTATAAGGACTCCTTTGGTTGTCATCCGCGGCATCCTTCAGCGTTGCGGTACGACTACGATATACGTTTTGTTGGCCTTCATGGCAAGCCATCCTGGGCTTACATTTCAGCAAAATAATGCCCGCCCACGCATGGCGAGGTTTTCTGATGCTTGTCTTCGTGCTTGCCAAATCTTGCCTTGCCCAGCCAGGTCACCGGATCTCCTACAAATTGAGAAGGTCTGGAGCATTATGGGTAGAGCCCTCCAAACAGTTCGGGTTTCTGACGATTTAACGCGCCAGTTGGATCGAATGCCAAACCGTATAACTGCCAGAGGCCAGAGGTGGACCAATGGGCTGTTGAGTTTGCTTAATTTGTGAAACCCTTTCTCTTGAATAAATCACTCGTAATCATTTGTTTACCTGTACATGTACGTCACATTTACCGATTTCCGTCCCATTCGGATAATTCCTTCCTGGTGGTTCGTTTTTATCGGCTTAGGATGTATTATTATCATCTGTCTAACAGGTCTTATTATCTAACAAGTGGACTGAAAGGTATATTCGGTAAGGGAATCCAAATTACTCTTAAGATAGGCAAAGGAACGGAAGAATCTTATTAGAACAATTTGTTTCACAACCATATGAATAAAAATAGAATTTTCACTTTGACCTATTGATCGGAGGTATGTTCTCGAAAGAACACAAGATGACACTTGAATAGAACTGAGATGATATCGGAGGTAGAAACTAATGTTAAATTTGAGGACTAAAAGAAGTATTGCTGGTATAAGCGAAGAATATTTTAGTGGAGTCGACAATTTATCTTGATTGACTGTTGTTCATAAATAACGCACCAGATGCAGCTATTCACTTACAAAATAGCCCCTAATGTTGTCCTTTTTATCATATTTCAAAAGTAAATATATTTGTTGAAGCCTATGCTAAAACAAAATGTTATCTTCATGATAATTGAAACAAGACTTCTAGTGTCTAAATCCTGTGACGGGCATCATTATTGGAAACACACAGCTAACTGAAACCTTCGTGACCTATTTAGGAGCTACATCAATGAAACTGATACTTAAAGGTGAAAGTACCCTAGCTTGATTTCATCGTTACATGTAGTTGATTGATTAGCATCTATATAGGTATGTAAGTAGGTAAGCAATTTTTCAGTTGATCTGCCTGCTGGGTGTTAACTTAGGATGTGTATACTGCACTCTATGGGAAAGGAAAGTCATACGTCAAGAACAGCATAACTGTAGATTCAAAGAAAGGTGGCAAAATGGAAGAGCTGGCAATGAAGAAGTAATAAAATAATCTGCAACGGAAATTTCATAAGACCGGATAAAAACCAAAACTAGCACATTAATCGAATTTGGTGACAAACTCCTTGTCATATATTACTGAGAAATAATGTTGTGCAAATAAAATACTTGTA
The DNA here is from genome assembly GCF_021461385.2 of Schistocerca piceifrons. NCBI lineage: Eukaryota > Metazoa > Arthropoda > Insecta > Orthoptera > Acrididae > Schistocerca > Schistocerca piceifrons. The sequence continues at coordinate 229,812,990 of NC_060138.1, forward strand.
GATACTAATACGATGTTTGAAAACGAGGACGGAAAAATAACGAAACCATGAAGTGCTTAAATTAACCAAAAATCACTTTTAGTGTCGCTCACTAATATCAAAATGGGACACCACGCTTTCGAGAACCTCCATCCAGCCACGCTACATCGATCGCGTAACGGGAAGTGGCTGCCGACAGCTCCTCAGAGGGTAGTTTCCGAACAAGAAGCTCCGTAGCCAATTATAGGCCCTTATCTATTCATCATCGCATCTCTCCCTCCAGAACACGACCCTGACGTTGAAGTAGTCTGCTTCGTGAACCTCAAGGAGAACACCTTACAGTAAACTGAGTTCCAAAAGTTCAAGTCACGCAACCAGTCAGATTTTAACGCTTTCTGTAGCATTTACTGTGATGAATACAGCCCTACGGCGTGCATTTAGAAAGGGCGATTTAAAATTCAATCTCAGGTCAATCAACACAATGACAATTCTGAGGAGCCGTCACAGTAGGAAGAAAGTGAGATGGCGTTCGAGAGTACGATTGTGGAGGAACGTGAGATGCGTTTATTCTCAGCTCAATTTGAATCTGAAATGAAATTATAACTTCAACATGATTACTGCAGATTTGATCCCCATTTCGTTCCTCCAGTCCTAGCGCTTACAGTCCATTTCCTGAAAGTGAACAGTAGTAAAGAAATGCGTCTGTTGAAACGTAGGTTTATTGTAGTTTACAAGTCATAGGTATTTTGAAAATATGTACATCAGACTATACGCCACTCTCCCTCTTAATAGGAACAAACATTTTCCAACACCGGCGGACTCTCTCAGACGAAAGATTATTTTAACGCATCAGCACTTTGCGATAGCTGTTAGTGCCCCATTGGCGAGGAATATACTAAGATTTATGTTAGAAACTATAAAAACCTTTCAAACATACAACACTAAGGTGTCAGATTGGTGTAGTGTACTTGTCAGTACGAGATGTGAGCAGTCCAAGTTACTTGTGTTCTTTTTAGTGACTGTCTCTATACGTTGTGTACTGAATGAATGTGAATACTCTAACAATGTTTCTTTCCTCGCAGAAAGAGAGTTCGATATTTGCAGTAACACACTTACCCAGAACACCACAGTCGTGGCCCATGGAATTAATATGGCGAAATGGAGCTAATCACTACAGGAATTGATTGACAGCTGTTCAATGTTTATTGTTAGCTGCTGTCGTAATGTAATATTATGTCAGTGGCAAAACTTCATCAATAAAAATGCAAACATGAGGCTCAAAGGTTCAGAATCCAAATAACAGAGACGATGGAGAATGATACTCCCAGTATGGCAATCCAAGGCTCGGAAATAAATACAAGGAGCGGCTCTTACATCTGGACAAATTTCAAATTGAATTTCCCGCCATATCGTAGATCCGCCAGAGGTCGCAATTATTGTTCCTGAAAGCCATAGGCATCTAGTAAACAGTCAAAACTTCTAAAAGTTTTAGATGTTACGGACAAGTGCGGAGTACAACCGAAGAGCCGCGATTATAGAAAGTCTTCACGATGAGCGTAGAAATAGTTCGATTCTTCGGGTACCGGAGAACATCGGTTTACGACATTGTGGCCAATTATAGTGCTTCAGAAAAGTGTAGGGTTTATGTAGTAGGTATTGTGTCCACTGACGGTGATATCATATAGCAATATTTCTTTGAAGAGGGACAAACCGTCTCAAAAGAAGTTAATCTGCAAGTTCTGAAGATCTTCGTGAAACCGTGGATGGCAACTGTGGGTTCAGGGAGACAAGATGCCTTTCAACATGACTGCATCGCCTCATATGAGCATTTAATCCAAAACTGGCTCTCGGATGACGTTGACATGATTCGGTCAAAGGACTTCAGGCCCCGAATAGCCCTCATTTGAACCGCCTCGACTACTATGTTGGGGGGGGGGGGGGGTAGTCGAAAGAGTTACCAATAATACACTACTGGATATTAAAATTGCTACACCACGAAGATGACGTCGTAAGGTGCGAAATTTAACCGACAGGAAGAAGATGCTGTGATATGCAAATGATTAGCTTTTCAGAGCATTCACAAAAGGTTGGCGCCGGTGGTGACACCTACAACGTGCTGACATGAGGAAAGTTTCCGACCGATTTATCATACACAAACAGCAGTTGACCGGCGTTGCCTGGTGGAACGTTGTCGTGATGCCTCGTGTAAGGAGGAGAAATGTGTACCATCACGTTTCCGACTTCGATAAAGGTCGGATTGTAGCCTATCGCGATTGCGGTTTATCGTATCGCGACATTGCTGCGTTTATCGTATCGCGTTGGTCGAGATCCAGTGACAGTTAGCAGAATATGGAATCGGTGGGTTCAGGAGGGTAATACGGAACGCCCTGCTGGATCCCAACGGCCTCGTATCACTAGCAGTCGAGATGACAGGCATCTTATCCACATGACTGTAGCGGATCGTGCAGCCACGTCTCGATCCCTGAGTCAACAGATGGGGGCGTTTGCAGGACAACAACCATCTGCACGAACAGTTCGACGACGTTTGCAGTAGCATGGACTATCAGCTCAGAGAACATGGCTGCGGTTACCCTTGACGCTGCATCACAGACAGGAGCACCTGCGATGGTGTACTCAACGACGAACCTGGGTGCACGAATGGCAAAAGTCATTTTTTCGGATGAATCCTGGTTCTGCTTACAGCGTCATGATGGTTGCATCCGTGTTTGGCGACATCGCGGTGATCGCACATTGGAGGCGTGTATTCGTCATCGCCATACTGGCGTATCATCCGGGGTGATGGTATGGGGTGCCACTGGTTACACGTTTCGGTCACCTCTTGTTCGCATTTGCGGCACTTTGAACAGTGGACGTTACATTTCAGACGTGTTAAGACCCGTGGTTCTACCCTTCATTCGATCGCTGCGAAACCCTACATTTCAGCAGGATAATGCACGACCGCATGTTGCAGGTCCTGTATGGGCCTTTCTGGATACAGAAAATGTTCGACCGCTGCCCTGGCCAGCACATTCTCCATATCTCTCACCAAATGATAACGTCTGGTCAATGTTGGCCGAGCAACTGGCTCGTCACAATACGCCAGTCACTACTCTTGATGAACTGTGGTATCGTGTTGAAGCTGCATGGGCAGCTGTACCTGTACACGCCATCCAAGCTCTGTTTGACTCAATGCCCAAGCGTATCAAGGCCGTTATTACGGCCAGAGGTGGTTGTTCTGGGTACTGATTTCTCAGGACCTATGCATCCAAACCGCGTGAAAATGTGATCACATGTCAGTTCTGGTATAATATTTTTGTCCAATGAATATCCGTTTATCATCTGCACTTCTTCTTGGTGTAGCAATTTTAATGGCCATTAGTGTACGTTCCACCGTAATGTCGCACCTCTACTCACCGCCATCGAAACATCATCCGCGAATATGTACAGCGCGCTTTTAATACGTGCGTATGATGGTGGTGTAGGTTTAGGGTCTTTGATTAGTAATCAAGACTTCCTTGGTCCCGGATTAGAAATCCGTCACTGCTTAAATTTTGATTAATAATCATCATTGGTGGTCGAAACTTCCGGCATAAGTAGTCACCCTCATTCTGCCAACGGCCTTGTCAAATACTCCGAAAAAGCGGACAGAAGTTCAGGGTACTCTCTTGCCCTAGGAGTGGGAAACTGCCCCTAAAGGTGTAAGAATCAACTATGATAAACGACCTGAGGATGCAGAAGGCAATGGAAGCCACTCCATTAATGACACATAACGCGTATCCGCAGACCTGTAATTGAGACAGCGTCGTGATGATCTCTCCATTGGCAAAAGGTTCCGGAATAGTCCCCCATTTGGATCGGGATGGGACTGCCAAGTGGGAGGTGATAATGAGAAAAAGATTCAATAATCATAAAAGGATAACGTTCTACAAGTCAGGGAGTGGAATATCAGAAGCTTGAACGTGGTAGGGAAACTAGAGGAACCGAAAAGGGGATGCGAAGGCTCAGCCTATATATAGGATCAGTGAAGGGTCTGGAAAGAAGACAAGGATTTCTGGTCGGATGAGCGCAGAGCAGCAGCAGCAGAAAATGGTATAAGGTGAATAGGAAGATAGGGCAAAGAGTGTGTTACTGTGAACAGTTCAGTGATAGGTTTGTTCTTATCAGAAGCGAAAGCAAACCAACACCGACAACCAAAGTTACGATATATATGCACAACGTTGCAAGCTGAAGGCGAAGAGATAAAGAACGTATATGAAATGCGATCTGAAGTTTTCCCGGCGTATTTCCAATTTGAACATTTCTCGGGTATCCGACCGGGTAGCGTCGCAATTTCTCCACAATATTTCGGCAAACGTACACGCTGCCATCTTCAGGTGGTTCCTGACGAATGCTGTGCTATTCCTCTCGGCACCCTATATATACTAGCCTTTACCCCCACCACCGTTCCTCTCCTGGTGTCTTCGGTGCGGCCATCGCGGCGGCTACTGGAGGTGGTGGGGGAAGTGGTGCCTCGGTCTGAACTGGGCTCTGCAGTCTCCCTGCTGCCGCCGTCGGGGGCGGTCCTCGATCTCTGCGACCGCATATTTCTCTCCAGGCTGAGTACTGGGATCCAAGCCTGACTAAGTTAAAGGCCGCTGTCTTTATTAATTAGATCGTCCTGTAGTCGGATTTCGATGGTCTCTTTGGTAACGCAGTCCCAGATGTAGGAGGATTGACAGAGTATTTTTGTGTTTTCGTAGTCCATAGTATGGCCAGTCTTTATACAATGGTCAGCCACGGCTGATTTAGTGGCCTGGCGTAATTCGGTATGGTGCTTGTGTTCGCGGCACCTCTCTTCTACAGTGCGGACTGTCTCCCCAATGTATGATTTTCCGCACTGACAGAATTTGATAAACGCCTGGTTTTCGAAGGCCTAGGTCATCTTTCACTGAACCCAGTAGAGTCAAGGTTTTTGCAGGGGGTCGGAATACACATTTCACATTGTACTTCCCCAGGATTCTACCGATTTTTCTTGAGATGTTTCCGACAAACGGAATGCACGCCAATGACTTGTGTTCTTCTGTTTCTTCTTCTTGTTCTCTTGGCGCAGTCTTTCTAAGTGCGTGTCTTATTTGCTTCTAGTTGTACCTATTTTTCCGAAATGTTGCCTCGAAGTGCTGCAGTTCTGCTGGAAGGCTGTCCGCAGATCGATCGTGCCCTTTGACCAAGCGTGCGCAAAACTCCTTCGCCCTGGGAGCTGTGGTAGCAACTGAAGGCATTTAGGTACAAATCAATGTGTGTAGGTTTTCTGTATGCACTGTGTCCCAGCTTGCCGTCAGGTTCCCGTTTCACCAGAAAGTCAAGAAACGGTAGGGCACCCGCCTGCTCCACCTCCATCGTGAACTGTGTGTTGGGGTGCAGCGAGTTGAGGTGTACGATAAATTCATGTCCATGTGGCCAAACAACGAACGTGTCATCCACGTAGCGGAAGAAACAAGTTGGTATTTGTTTGGCTTGTTATAGTGCCTTCTCCTCGAAATTCTCCATAAAAAAGTTGGCTACAACCGGTGATTTCGGGCATCCCACGGCGACTCCATCTGTCTGTTCATAAAAATTTCCGTCGAACAGGAAGTATGTTGAGGTGAGCACGAACTCGAACTTGTTAGGTTGTTGTCGAATTTCTGCTTATCAGATCGATGGAGTCTTTCAGTGGTACCCTAGTGAAGAAGGACACTACGCCGAAGCTCACTAACAAATCGCTGTCCTGGAGCCTAAGTTCTTGTCCGCAAAGTAATAGAGAAGACTCTGTTCAGGAATCACAAGAGGAGGAGGTACACTTGAAAAAGGCAGATTACTTCATGGCCTGACAGAGATTCCGAAATCAGATAGTTGATTGTAAGGCGTAACCAGGAACAGATATAGATTCAGATCATAACGTAGTAACGATGAAGAGTAGGCTCAAGTTTAAGACATTAGTCAAGAAAAATCAGTACGCAAAGAAGTGCGATGCGAAAGTACTAAGGAATGACGAGATACACTTGAAGTTCTCTAAGCCTATAGATATAGCAGTAAGGAATAGCTCAGTAGGCAGTGCAGTTGAAGAGGAATGGACATCTTCAAAAAGTGTCATCACAGAAGTTGGAAAGAAAAATATAGGTACAAACAAGGTAACTGCGAGGAAACCATGGATAACAAAAGATATACTTCAGTTGGTCGATGAAAGGAGGAAGTACAAAAATGTTCTGGGAAATTCAGGTACATAGAAATACAAGTCGCTGAGGAATGAAATAAATAGGAATCGCAGAGGAACAAAGACGAAATGGTTGCATGAAAAATGTGAAAAAAACAGAAAAAGGTATGATTGTCGGAAGGACAGACTTAGCATACCGGGAAGTCAAAATATCCATCGGGGACATTAAAAGCAAGGGTGGTGACATTAAGAGTTCAACGGGAATTCCACTGTTAAAGGAAAGGGGAGAGCGGATAGGTGGAAAGAATACATTGAAAGGCTCTATGAGGGAACGAATTGTCTGACGACGTGATAAAGAAGAAACAAGATTCGACAGGGAAGAAAGGGGAAACCCAGTATTAGAATCAGAATTTAAAACTGCTTTGGATGACTTAAGATCAAATAAGGCCGAAGGGATAGATAACGTTCCATCACAATTTCTAAAATCTTTGGCAGAATTGGCAACAAAACGACTTTTCATATTGGTGTATAAGAATGTATGAGTCTGGCGACATATCATGTGACTTTCGGAGAAATGTAATCCACACAATCCCGAAGACTGCAAGAGCTGATAAGTGCAAGAATTATTGCACAATCAGTTTAACAGCTCATGCATCCAAGTTGCTGACACGAATAATATACAGATGAATGGAAGAGAAAACTGATGACGTCTTAGGCGACGATCAGTTTGACTTCAGGAAAGTTAAAGGAACGAGAGAAGGAATTCTGACATTGCTGTTGATAATGGAACCAAGAATAAAGAAAAATTAAGACACGTTCATAGTATCGTTCGACCTGGAAAAAGCATTCGACAATGTAAAATGGGCAAGATTTTCGAAATTCTCAGAGAAAAAGGGTAAGATATAGGCTGAGACGGGTAATATATAACATGTACTAGAACCAATAGGGAATAATAGGAGTGGACGATCAGGTACGAAGTGCTCGGATTGAAAAAGGTGTAAGACAGTAATGTAGACTTTTGCACATCGAAGAACCAATGACGAAAATGAAAGAAATGAAAGAAACGTTCAGGAGTGGAACTAAAATTAGAGGCGAAAGGATATCAGTGATACAAATCGCTGATGACTTTGCTATCCTCAGTTAAAATGGAGAAGAATTACATACTCTCCTGAATGGAATGAACAGTTTAGTGAGTACAGAATACTGACTGAGATTAAATCTAAGAAAGACGAAAGTAATGAGAAGTAGCAGAAATGAGAACTACGAGAAACTTAACATCATGAATGATAGTCACGAAGTAGATGAAGTTGAGCAATTCTGCTTCCTAGGCAGCAAAATAACCAATTACGGACGGAGCAAGGAAGACATCAAAAGCAGACCAGCACTGGTAAAGACGGGCATTCCCTTGCGAAGAGGAGTCTACTAGTATCAAACATAGGCCTTATTTTGAGGAAGAAATTTCTGAGAATGTACGTTTCAAATACATCATTGTATGGTAGTGAAACAAGGACTGTGGGAAAAACTGAACAGAAGAGAATCGATTAATTTGAGATGCGATTCTACAGATGAATGTTGAAAATAGGTGGATTGATAAGGAATGAGGAGGTTCTGCGCAGAGAGGAAAGGAATATTGCCGGCCGAGGTGGCCGAGCGGTTCTAGGCGCTACAGTCTGGAACCGCGCGACCGCTACGGTCACAGTTTCGAATCCTGCCTCGGGCATGGATGTGGTTGATGTTTGCACAGGAGAGGAATTCGTGGTGTTCCGCACCAAATCAGTCAGAAGACGGTTGATCCAAAAAGAAAAAAAAAAACCATGCTTCAGGACAAGATTGGAGGTCATTGCGGTTAAAGGGGTTACATCGAGTAATGTTACTCTTGAAAGATATCACTATTTATGCGTAAAAGGAATTACATTTTCATTTTATTTTGTTTTAAAAAATTTGCTTTTAGAAAGTTTTATTTTTCCGGATTTCAGCGCCGCACCCTATATTTCAGATGGTACGAGGACCTGAATCAAGAACGTATATGAGCTTCCTGGTAAGAAACACGTTATACACTCCTGGAAATTGAAATAAGAACACCGTGAATTCATTGTCCCAGGAAGGGGAAACTTTATTGACACATTCCTGGGGTCAGATACATCACATGATCACACTGGCAGAACCACAGGCACATAGACACAGGCAACAGAGCATGCACAATGTCGGCACTAGTACAGTGTATATCCACCTTTCGCAGCAATGCAGGCTGCTATTCTCCCATGGAGACGATCGTAGAGATGCTGGATGTAGTCCTGTGGAACGGCTTGCCATGCCATTTCCACCTGGCGCCTCAGTTGGACCAGCGTTCGTGCTGGACGTGCAGACCGCGTGAGACGACGCTTCATCCAGCCCCAAACATGCTCAATGGGGGACAGATCCGGAGATCTTGCTGGCCAGGGTAGTTGACTTACACCTTCTAGAGCACGTTGGGTGGCACGGGATACATTCGGACGTGCATTGTCCTGTTGGAACAGCAAGTTCCCTTGCCGGTCTAGGAACGGTAGAACGATGGGTCCGATGACGGTTTGGATGTACCGTGCACTATTCAGTGTCCCCTCGACGATCACCAGTGGTGTACGGCCAGTGTAGGAGATCGCTCCCCACACCATGATGCCGGGTGTTGGCCCTGTGTGCCTCGGTCGTATGCAGTCCTGATTGTGGCGCTCACCTGCACGGCGCCAAACACGCATACGACCATCATTGGCACCAAGGCAGAAGCGACTCTCATCGCTGAAGACGACACGTCTCCATTCGTCCCTCCATTCACGCCTGTCGCGACACCACTGGAGGCGGGCTGCACGATGTTGGGGCGTGAGCGGAAGACGGCCTAACGGTGTGCGGGACCGTAGCCCAGCTTCATGGAGACGGTTGCGAATGGTCCTCGCCGATACCTCAGGAGCAACAGTGTCCCTAATTTGCTGGGAAGTGGCGGTGCGGTCCCCTACGGCACTGCGTAGGATCCTACGGTCTTGGCGTGCATCCGTGCGTCGCTGCGGTCCGGTCCCAGGTCGACGGGCACGTGCACCTTCCGCCGACCACTGGCGACAACATCGATATACTGTGGAGACCTCACGCCCCACGTGTTGAGCAATTCGGCGGTACGTCCACCCGGCCTCCCGCATGCCCACTATACGCCCTCGCTCAAAGTCCGTCAACTGCACATACGGTTCACGTCCACGCTGTCGCGGCATGCTATCAGTGTTAAAGACTGCGATGGAGCTCCGTATGCCACGGCAAACTGGCTGACACTGACGGCGGCGGTGCACAAATGCTGCGCAGCTAGCGCCATTCGACGGCCAACACCGCGGTTCCTGGTGTGTCCGCTGTGCCGTGCGTGTGATCATTGCTTGTACAGCCCTCTCGCAGTGTCCGGATCAAGTATGGTGGGTCTGACACACCGGTGTCAATGTGTTCTTTTTTCCATTTCCAGGAGTGTATTTTTGAGACTCATCGACTTTAGTGGTCCCAATTTGGTAAACAATACACAATTACCCCCTGATGAGAATTTAAGTATTATCATTGCTTGGTTTTTGTCGAATATGGAACACTGCTTGTTACAGTAATTTGCAGAAAAGCATGTAATGAATTGTACAGAGGGCTGTAATACCAGCAGAAACGAATATATGTTCATACCAATATTTTGAAACACGCGTCACAATTTTCGCTTTAGTACAAGCTCTTGCCGAAAATCCGAGAAAATTCTCGTCCTGCGTAGCATCAGTAAGCGGGTTGAAGGCTCGTTGAGATATACCATTCAGTCACCCGTTAACCAGTGTTGTATGGTAATACAAGAAAGCGAACGGAACCTGAAGTTCCAACTTTCGCGTTTCACAAATCATTCACGCAAGAGTATAGCAGAGACATATCATCCTTTGCCCGTAGCACAGATTCCTGGATGGAGGCCGTAGAAATAGGATTCTGAAGCGTTGGGAACAACTGTAGAGTTGAAGACTAAAACGTTGCCAGCTCCGGACGGAATCCCAATTCGGTTTTACAGAGAGTACCCTACCGTATTGTCCGCTTACATAGCAAATCTCTTACAAACTGCAAAGTCGCAAGAAAATCGACAAAAAGCATAGGTGATTCCTGTAAAAGAACGAACCGCAAAACAACAGGCCAATGTCCTTGGCACCGTGTTTTTGCAGAATTCTTGGGAATATTCTAACATTAAATACAATAAATTTCCTTGAGGCGTGAAAGCTTCTGTCCAAAACTCAGCTAGGATTTAGAAAGCATCCCAAGTGCGAAAGTCAGTTTACCATTTTCTCGCAGATGTACTGGGAACCGTGGTTGAAGGGCAACAATCAGATTTCGTATTCTAGATTTTCGGAAAGCGTTTGTAACAGTAGCCGCCTACAGACTGTTGGCGAAGGTTTTAGCTTATGGAATAAGGTCTCAGATATTTCAGTGGCTAGAAGACTTCTTAATTTGTAGACTCCAGTGCATTGGTCTGGTTGGCGAGCTTTCATCAGAGACAAGATTATTGTTGGGAGTGCACTAGAAATTTGTAATGGAACCGCTTTTATTCTCTGAACTATCAGGGAGAGCAGCAATCTGCGACTGTTTGCTGATGACACTGAAGTGTACGAGAAAGTGTCTCGTTGAGTAACAGTAGAAGGATATAGGATAACTTAGAAGGAATATCTGTTTGGTATGATCAATGGGAGCTTGGTCTAAATGTAGGAAGTGGTAAGTCAGTTCAGTTGAGATCAGTACAGCTCCGTGGGAAAAACAATCCGGTAAGGTACAAGTAAAATATTGGTGGTGATCTCCTTGACACTGTCATCTCGATTCAATATCAAGACCTAACGTCGCAGAGCGATATGAAATGGAACGAGTACGTTGGTAGTAGGGTAGACGAATGGTCGACTTCGGTTTATTCCGAGAGCTCAAGAGAAGTCCCCTAGTGAGCTTCCATCTTGAGAGTATGAGGGTGACAACCACATGGGCCCTTAGCTAGGTGTGACAGTACTTCCATTAACTTGTGCAAGGATTCTGGTTCATACTTTACCGTCATCTTCCCATGGCTATCTCTTAGCTTTCGACACCAATGGTATTAGGTTTCGCTGCACGAGAATGTCTTTCTTTCTTTTCTTTTTACTCTGAACGACATAGAACATTCGATAATTCTGTGAAGGCAACTTCCCTAGGGCAGGAAACCTTGATTCAAAATACTCCCCACCATCTGACTGTGCTTTCTGGAGCCTGCAACTATATCAAGCAAGATTTTCTTACTAAAAAGTTTAACAACTAAGACAACTAGTTAAGAAAAAGGATAAAGAGTTTCACATAACACAGGATAATCTGCTGTTGGGAATATGGAATACTCGTTGTTTAGCTAATAAGAAAACAGAATTTAATAAAATATCTGAGGAAAGGAAATCTGATAAAGTGGTTAGAATCTGATATAGTGGTTCTAACAGAAACAAAAAGTAAAATCAAATAAATTCAACATATAGGAGACTAAACCATGATTTATAGTGGGGTTAGCAAATAATAAAGAGCAGCTAGTGGAGTTACTGTAATTTACGGCTTTTACGTTAGACTGATTTATCATGTAACCGAAGTTTAACGAATTCGTTTTAGCACTCATGTGGATGACCTCACACTTTTCATTACTTAAGATCGACTCCCAATTTTCGCAACATTGACAAAATAGAATCTTACACTTTTGTAAATGATAGAATACTAACTGTTAGATTTAATGTACCTAAATGTCACTTTTACATCTACATGGATACTCTAAAAATAACATTTAAATGCCTGGCAGAGGGTTCATCGAACCACCTTCACAGTTCTCTATTATTCTAATCACGTATAGCGCGCGGAGAGAGCTAACACCTATATTTTCCATACGAGCACTGATTTCCCTTATTTTATCGTGGTGATCGTTTCTCCCTGTGTAGGTCGGTGTCAACAAACTATTTTCGCATTGGGAGGAAAAAGTTGGTGATTGGAATTTCGTGAGAAGATTCCGTCGCGACGAAAAACGTCTTCCTCTTAATAATGTCCAGCCCAAACGCTGCATCATTTCTGTGACACTCTCTCCCATATATCGTGATAATACAAAACGTGCTACCCTTCTTTGAGCTTTTTCGATGCACTCCGTCAGCCCTATCTGGTAAGGATCCCACACCGAGAGGACGGACAGTCGTAGTGTAGGCAGTCTCCTTAGTAAATCTGTTACATTTTCTAAGTGTCCTGCCAATAAAACACAATCTTTGGTTAGCCATCCCCACGACATTTTCTATGTGTTCCTTCCAATTTAAGTTGTTCATAATTGTATTTCCTAGGTATTCAGTTGAATTTACGGCTTTTAGATTAGACTGACTTATCATGTAACCGAAGTTTAACGAATTCCTTTTAGCACTCATGTGGATGACCTCACACTTTTCATTATTTAGGGTAAACTGCCAATTTTCGCACCATTGAGATATCTTTTCTAAATTGTTTTGCAATTTGTTTTGATCTTCTAATGACTTTATTCGTCGATAAACGACAGCGTCATCTGCAAACAACCTAAGATGGCTGCTCAGATTGTTCCCAAATCGTTTATATAGATAAGGAACAGCAAAGGGGCTGTAACACTACCTTGGGCAACGCCATAAATCACTTCTGTTTTACTCGATGACTTCCGTCAATTACTACGAACTGTTACCTCTCTGGCAGGAAACCACAAATCCATAAGCACGCATTTTCACTACAAGCCGCTTGTGTGGTACAGTGTCAAAAGTCTCCTGGAAATACAGAAACACGGGATCTATCTAAAACCCCTTGTCAATAGAACTCAACACTTCATATGAATAAAGGGCTAGTCGTGTTTGACAGGAACGATGTTTTCTAAACCCATGTTGAGTGTGAGTCAATAGCCAGTTTTTTTCGAGGTAATTCATAATGTTTGAACACAATATATGTTCCAAACTCCTGCTGCATATCGACGTTAACGATATGTGCCTGTAAATTAGTGGATTACTCTTACTGCCTAGCGTAATGGAAATATGTGTCCCCGAAGAAGGTAAAATGGAAGATAGTGAAACATTCTGTGAATAACTAAATAAGGAATGACTGAATATTTAAAAGGAGATTACCTTGTATTATCACGAGATCTGAAACCCCAAGTGGAGTAAATGCCAATTAAATATGTTATACTTAGTTTTGATCACGGCTGTTTGAAATATAATGGAGAGAAGCTGAGGCAGTTTGCAGCATTTAACGAAACTAACGAAAACAAACTCTTTCTTTAGAAAAAAGTCGTCCTTAAGTTTATTTGCTGTGTATGATATGTAGATTACTAATTACTATGTCATTACAAATAAAAAACAGTCATCTCAAATAAAAGATGCAAATCTCTATCGTGTAGGTGATAATATCGATGGATGACTATTTACTAACATCAAAAATACATCTGCAAAAAAAGTGGAAGAAAATTAAAAAGTCAAATAGTGACTGAAGAAGTTTTTAAAATACACCAATTACATTATTATTATGCCGTGTAGCTAGGGCCTCAAGTCGGGCAGAGCGTTCGCCTGGTGCAAGTCTTTAGAGTTGTCGCCACTACGGCGACTTGCGTGTCGTTGGAAATGAAATGATGATGATAAAGACATGAAAGAGTATAAAAACTTATTGTCAGGCAATATCTGCTTATTTACCGCAACAAGAAATTAGCCAAGATATTAATGAGGAATGGGTTAACACTACATTAATAAAAGCAAAAGGAGGATAATGGAATGTAGTCGAATGCTGATCGAATTAGATCAGGAAATGAGACACTTGAAGTAGTAAATGAGTTTCGTTATTCGGGAAGCAAAATAACTGATGATGGTCGAAGTAGGGAGGATATAAAATGTAGATTGGCAATGGCAAGAAAAGCATTTCTGAAGAGAGAAATTTGTTAACATTAAGTATAGATTTAAGTGTCAGGAAGACCTTTCTGCAAGTATTTGTATGGAGTGTAGCCATGTATGGAAGTGAAACATGGACAATAAACAGTTTAGACAAGAAGAGAATAGAATTTTTTAAATGTGGTGCTACAGAAGAACGTTGAATATTAGATGGTTAGATCACGTAACTAATCAGGAGGTACTGAATAGAATTGCGGAGAAGAGAAATTCGTGATACCGCCTGACTAAGGGATCACCAGTTTGGTATTGGAGGGAAGCACGTGGGGTACAAATCGTAGAAGGAGACCAAGAGATGAGTATAGTAAGCAAATTCAGAGAGATGTACGTTGCAGTAATTATTCGGAGATGAATAGGGTAGCGTGGAGAGCTGCATCAGACCAGTCTTTGGACTGAAGACCACAACAACAACAACAGACGTGATTGGAGAAAGCGTGTTGACAGAATTCCAAAGGAAAAATCCGAAGCCCAATCTAGGAATCATCTACAAAGGAGACAACGTACAGAACACTAGTGTGACCCATTCGTGAGCACTGCTCGAGTGCTTGGGATACCAAAAGGTCGGATGAAAAGAAGACATGGAAGCAGTTCAGAAGAGTGCTGCCCAAATCATGATTTAAAACGGCAACACTTGCTTATTTTTTACGCTTAGTACAAGTATCTCGACAATTTATTCTCATTTTCAAGTGCATTTGTATATTTGTTTAAGTGAAAATGTTTGGTGACGTTTGGATGTGTATTTTCTGCCTCTCCTGCGTCTTTTTGAAGTTAGACTTTATTCTGTATAAAGGAGAAAGCACAATACCAGTAAGTAGCCAAACTAAAGAACCTGCTCTAATTCTTGTGTTTAAAACCACTCGGTGATTCATGTTGTCCCATTTATCGATTGCAGTTTAACTTCAAAAACAAGCAGGAAAGACAGAAAATCACACTTGCAAACATCACCAAATACAGTAACGTAAACAAATATACAAATGCACTTGAAAATGAGAATAAATTTTGGAAACGTATTGTGCTAAGCATTAAAAAATAAGTAACTGATGCAGCTTTCATTATTTACATCTTGAATGACACAGTTGCAGGCTTTTCTGTGTCATCTAATGTCATGAACGAAATTAAGCTGCTAAATTCGTTACCAGTAGGTTTGATCAACAAGCGAGTATTACTGAAATGCTTTATGAACAGAAATAGGAATCCCAAGGGTTCATTGCGTACTGTTGAGAAACTTTGGAAAACTGGTATCTGCGGCTGACTGCAGTACGATTCAACTGCCGCTAATGTGCGTTTCGCTTAAGGACCACGGTGAGAAGATAAGGGAAATTAGGTCACTTACGAAAGGGACTCTAGTCGAGAAAGTATGACGCTGAACTTCAGTAGGAACTTATGAAAGTGTTGGATCCATGCGTATTTCCATCCACACAATACTCAATCGATATATTTTACTCAATTCATGATCTGGAAGCCTAACTGTTTTCCATTTACACATGGCTGATTCATTGGAGATATCACGCTGCTGTCGCCAAGTTGAATCGAATGTTTCTGAATGTAACGTGACTGGAATGTCGTAATGGCTGTAAATGGTTGTAGGCATGAAAGAGTTAAGCAAGATGGTCATCACGTACGACTCTACTACTTTCGATTGTACTGATATCTTCAGTGCCTGACACCGTCTACAACGGGTTACAGATACCGGACGTTACGTGTTCACCGTCCAACTCATGTGTCGTATCTCGATTCTGAAAAATAAAAAAAATAGTGCCACCAATATGGTTCAAATGGCTCTGAGCACTATGGGACTTAACATCTGTGGTCATCAGTCCCCTAGAACTTAGAACTACTTAAACCTAACTAACCTAAGGACATCACACACACCCATGCCCGAGGCCGGATTCGAACCTGCGACCGTAGCAGTCGCGCGGTTCCGGACTGAGCGCCTAGAACCGCGAGACCACCGCGGCCGGCCCACCAATATGAACTGCGTGAACAACAACGTATTAATAACAAGCTACGCTGTCTTCTGTTGCCGACTGTAATAGCAAATGGGCCCCAGTATTTTGGATCGCTATCAGTTTCAATAGTGGACAACAACAATTGGTGAGCACCATCACAATAACCTCCTTATACTGTACAGAAGCCACGGTCCTACACAAGTACCTATGCTTACTGTACACTGAAATGTGTCTGTGGGGAGTAAATTTTCAATCCTGTCGAGGTTGTTACCAACTTTTATAAAAGCTCTTGATGCTAATTTGTATCTGAATTATGCGATCCATATAATCACGTATTAGTAATTGAGGGATAGACAGTACATGTGGTAGAAGTGCTTGGTGAAGCAAACTGAATAAATGACTGCCTGAGTTAAAAAGCTCTTTGTACACTACGTGAATTATTGTGGAAACATTAGGCATTTTTCCTAATGGTTAGTTACTGTGTACAGTGGTAGGTATGGTTAGAGATTGTAATGCCCCTTCATGATTTTTTATAATGTATTAAAGATACCTGTATACCTTTTAGAGTAAAACAGGTAGAATTGCAAAAAACATTTCATGTACTGTGTCATATTTTGAAGATTTTGTTGGTACAACATGTATGATGTACGTAGTACGACACATCCATATCCATATTTCTATATCCACACTTTCAATATTAATAGTATAAATGCGAGAGTAAGTCTGTCTGTTACGCTTTCACTGCTAAATCTTTGAGCTAATTTTGATAAAAAATTTTATAGAGATAGCTTGAACGCTAAGGGAGAACAGAGGCTACTTTAGAAAGCGTGTAGTACAACATATTTATTGATCTGAAAAATACAACGCGAAAAATAGAACAATAATTACTATTTGAAGAAGCTATTTAATCCTTGAATTTGGAACTTGATCATATTTGTGTAAATGCCTTTATTGTCTGATATGTTCTACATATCACGATTCAACGTAATCAATACAAGGATTGTACAGTCCTCTACGTATTTAATCCATACTTCGATACTAATGTCAGTCACAAACTCGTTACATTTTAATTGCTGAGAGACATACGTCTCTTATAACTTCTTTGTTGCGTTGAAATTTGCGTGAACAGCTCGTGGTCATACGAGTAGCGTTGCTCACAATTGCAGACTAACTTTGAATACGCGAAAATTACTCTGTCTGTTAAGTTTTCAAGATTAAACCGCTGAACTGGTACCCATAAAATTTGGAGTGAGGTAACTTGACCCCTGATGCAGAAGATAGGCTACTTTACAAAATGTTTAGTACAAGATAATTATTTGAAGCATATTACGCAGCTTAATGAAGAAAATTCCTCTTTAAAAAAGCTATTCACTTGTTCGCATTTGAACTTTAGCATGTTTCTG
This sequence comes from Schistocerca piceifrons, assembly GCF_021461385.2. Lineage (NCBI taxonomy): Eukaryota > Metazoa > Arthropoda > Insecta > Orthoptera > Acrididae > Schistocerca > Schistocerca piceifrons. Next base: position 229,830,430 of record NC_060138.1, read on the forward strand.
AATATGCTTTTATTGGTTAATATATTCTGCCCAATATGATTCAACGCAATCAATAAAATGCTTATTCGATTCTCAACGTCTTTAATCCATACTTTCATACTAACACCAGTATTGTTAATCGCGAAAGTAACTCCCTCTGTTACGTTTTCTTGTCTATACCGCTGAACAGATACCGATGGTATTAACTATGGATATATCTTGAAATATGGGGAATAACACAGGCTACTTAAGAAAGTTCGATCTTTTTGAGTATTATTAACAATTTTAAAGAGACGTGATTGGCATGCAGATGACGCTGGCGCGGTGATCTGTGAGTTTTAGTGTCTATAGATTATTCCCTGACAGTGCAAATCCAACATTGTCGTGCGTGTGGTTTATGATATTCAGTTCCTACACCACGTGGCATAGCTGGATAGTTTTGGTGGAGAAGCAACCACAAAATCCGACAGTAAACACGAGAATAAAAGCCTAACAAAAGTGAGTCTGATTTAATGCATATTTCTAATAGAGCTCAAGTTGCAAAAGTTACTCGTATCCAACTTTAGATGATGGTTGGTTTGTGGAGCGCTCAACTCCGCGGCTATCAGCACCCCTACAAATTCTCAATCTTTATACAGCGCAATCTTGCCGCTTTCACGAATGATGATGGAATGATGAGGACAACACGCAGTCCCCGGCAGAGAAAATCCCCAACCTGACCGGGTATCTAGCCCTGGACCTCGTGATCCTGAGGCAGCAACGCTAGCCACTAAACCACGAGGTCCGGACACAAAATTTAGAGCAATCTCAGGTCCGTCGGAAATTGGATGCAGAATGTCTGAGGGCCTTAAGAGCTACAGAGACATTAGACCAGTCACAAGCCCATCAAATTTTAGACACTGAGTGTCACGCGTCTCTTACAGCTTTCAAGACGCTTGAAGACTCACAACGAAGGTTAATCATAAATTAGTCACCAAAGAGGGATGGATGAAAAATTTATCCACCATTACGCATTAAAATGGAAAGGAGAAACGGTCTGTATATGTTGCTCTGGTACCTAAGACGAATGTATTGAAGCGAGGTATTTTATAAATATAATTAGAAAATATGATGGATGTCAGATTCGACATTCATTGTGCCCCTACACACCGGAGCTGCATGTCCATTTTACACATATGTCTCTACATAACTAAAAAACACAGACACCTCATAAAATTACTACCTTACTTACCAACACTCATCGCAACAAAACTACTTGCACGCTAGCGAAGCAGCGGATAACAGCTAGTGTTCATTATAAAACAATGATACACATGCGTGATTAAAGCGAAATTTATATAAAAAGCTTAAAAACAGGTAAATAGTAAAAATGAAATTGAAATATGTTGAGGAGGCTCCAAAACATACGAAAGATTATTCATAGACACTCTCTATAACCCCCTCATAGTCAGCATTTATAGAATCATGATTATTTCCTTTTGTGGTATCCCTTGAATAATGTCCGTCCTGGGCCACACTCGCGATGGTATACCATTGTGTTGTTCATTTTTCAGTCTTCCACCTCATCTTTTGTGACCAGATCCAATACTTTCTCCGCTCCCTCTTCTTACACGTTTGGTAACAGTCGTCTGGGAATGGAATATACTCTTATGAAGCTCGTGATAAAGTAGATGAATATAGTTCTTTATGTTCTGAAGTTTTCAAGTTTTCAAGTTTTATTTGAAACACAACTTAACGGAAAGTCTGTAGAAGAGGTATTGATGGGGAATCAATATTGGTTCTCCTAAAATCCGCTTCTATAAAATCAAGATCACGGTTTAGTGAATACCTCAATTACATTTTGTTCCCTGCAGTGTCATTACTACATCCGTCTTCACTGTGGCCTCCTTGGCTTTAATTCAAAGGAAGTTCTCTGTTTTCATTTACACGAGGGCAAAGTATCTGCTGACCGGTTTCACTGCTTACATACTGCCTTGGGGAACAGGTATGTGTTTGAAGTGTTTCTTTCGCTTTTTAGCGAGAGCTAAACCTTTATCACATTCCATACATGGCCATATTCAAGAACCAAACGATTTATTAGATCAGTATGTAGATATTCCCTCAAGTTGTATAAGCAGTATTTCAAAATACGGCCTATTGAAACATGCATTGAATAGTACGACAAGTATCATTAAAAGCATACACATTAGACTACTTCTGTACTTGAAAGAATACATACCTGAACCTTCATTAAAGACAGCAACATTTCTCCTTCTGTCCGCTATTTCACTTGTGTTAGTCGTACTCTAAACGCAATCCAGACACTGGCATAGATCTTAAACTTTATCATCACTTGGTGCAGCGCTATGCAGGAAATGGCTTGTAATGTTTTTACTCAGAAGAAATCCACATTTTATTTCACAGAATGCATATTTAAATCATTTTCTTGTAAAATGTCACTTTCCCATTAGTACTCTCAACGCATCAGTTATATCGTTCGTCATATACGGTAACACATAAGTTTAAAGAATAGAAATAAAGGTTCGTCATCACATCATTTATGTTCAGTAAAGGAAGTAATTAAAAACAAAATGGGGAACTAATGATCCAAATAACGCTTTTACTTCTTTTGTACTAACTATCAAATCTGTAATGTATAATCAATAATTTCGTGAAATTGTAGAAATTTTATTGAAGGTATTTCACTTGGAACTATCGATCATTGTTTATTTTCAAATCTCCTCATTGTAATACAGGGTATTTATAAATTAGTTATACAAAAGTAACCACTAATTGTGAAAAGATTAAATATCTTACACAACTGCAGTACACGTTCGAATTTTATTCCCGCCTAACGCTGTTCCTTCCCAACATTCCCGTTAGGTGGCATGCGTGAAAGAGCTATTGCCACATTCATCACGGAGTCGTGTAATGGTGCAGAGCGTGCGCAGTGTTGTTTATGGTTTTATGGTTCCAAATTCGCTACTACACCTTCCATGCGTACGATAAAATAAATCAGCATAATCTTTGTATATGGGACAAGCAGAAACTACGTCACGTAATCGAACTTGTACTGGACACACCTAAGGTAAATGTTTTTGCACTGTAACCTGTAACAAGACTTACGTCCTTTCTTTTTTGTCGAGGTAACTGTAACTGCCGTATCCTACCTGGATGTGCTTGAAAATTATCTAATGCCTCAATTGCAACTGGATATAGGCTCAGAATTTATCTTTCGGCAAGATGATGGGGCCACGACGTTATCATCGTGAAGTTGTTGCATATCTCCGTCGGAATGTACCGAAATGCATTGGGCAAGATGAAACATTATCCTGGACACGACGATAACCTGATTTAACCCTAATGGATTGTATTTGTAGCTACATTAAAGTCATTGGTCCTCCGCATCCGGGAAACGTCGACGAGCTGCGACAACGAATAACACAAGCAGTTGCCACCATACAACAAGACTTGCTTCAAAGGATCTGACAGGAAACTGATTACAGATGGGACTACTTCGTGTTACAAGAGGTAGCCACAGCGAATATTTGTAAGCCGCGCAGAGTGGCCGCGCGGTTAAAGGCGCCATGTCACGGATTGTGTCACCCCTACTGCCGGAGGTTCGAGTCTGGTGCGTGTGTGTTGTTCTTAGCGTAAGTTAGTGTAAGTTAGTTTAAGTAGTGTTTAAGTCTAGGGACCGATGATCTCAGCAGTTTGGTCCCTTAGGAATTCACACAAATTTCAACGTTTCTTCGATATTTGTAAATAAAGCTTGAGATGTACTGCAGTCAGTGTTGTAGCAAATATTTCTGTTAGTGATTTATCTTTATAATAGTTTAAGGCCACCTTTGCATGTCTAATTTATACACACACTGTAGATTAGTTCATTGTAATGAAAGCTTTTTATTTAAAGAAATGTGATAAGATTACAACACCGGCAAAATATGCATTGCCCAAAATCTATACAGTTAGGATAGTAGTTTGTGTTGGCCTTGACATATCTAAACTGAAATCTCCTTTTCTCCATTTCTGAAAGAATGATTCTCTTTTCCTAAAAATAATTTGTTTAGCAAGTTATTTATCAAAAGAACTGTCACATTGTATAATATTATTTTGTAGAATTGGATAAGATTTGAATAAGCAATACTATATTCTTTTAATATTAATTCTCAATTTTCTAAAAATGTATACTTTTGCCAAAATTAATGTGCTTAGTTTGACTTATTGCAATTACAAAGATTCTGTTTCGAGAAATTTCTTGCAGGAAATGCGAAATTGTAAATATGGACGTTGTGGAAGAATTTTGAGAGCCTGTGTTTACCTTCTAACTGATGAAGATAGTATGTCTGTTAGTCTGTGAGTCATCTAATACTTGAAAGATATTATGCCACTCATCTGAAGATGTTCGTTGTCCGTTCATTTCTTTGTAGAACTTGTGACATGAGCAGCTGATCTGATGACAGTAAATGATGAAAAAGGCATAGAAAAATGTGGCAGTCATTAAATAAGAAATCCAACCAGGATATAAGCGGGGAAACGTATGCTAATAATATTTAATTTATAATCATTTTCTTATAATGATAATTAAGTAGTGTAAAAGTGGTGAATATTTATCCCTAAAATGCACTTACTTTGTTTGATGATTAACTTTGTTGTAAAGAGATTGGAATTGACTATTAAAACATCACAGGTTCCAATGTTAGAATTTGTGGAAGAACGTGACTTTCGAATGCTCGAAACAGACTTATTAGTCGTGGAACATATTGGTACATACTCCTATAGCAGGGTAAAAATCCACCACAGCTATATTCCCAGGCTTTCCGTAGAATGTTAGTCACACGGCAACACAGCCATTGCCGGCGGGTTGCCTTACAATAAGGCAGCCACTACTAGCTTCACAACAAAGGCCAGCACCTGCCTTCGTGGCCGGAATCGCAGTCTGCCTTTGGCAGGGCCATAGTGCGGACATGCCAATATTTCCGTGGCGAACCGTTACCGCAAATCTATACTCCGATTCACTTTCTGCAACGGCTGTAACCGACCCAAGCACAAAGTGAAGCGTTTTCTGCGAGGTGGAGTCAAGATCCCGGCGACCGACGTCCATAGGAATACACTACTCGACTGTGAATAGTACGGCCTATGTTAAAATCATTAACGAAGAGGCTTGCAAACGCATTCAAGACGAGACCAAACAGAGGCTCCGCTTCTGTCGTGTTGACGGCAATGTCGGGGCGGTAACCATCGACAACGCAAGATTAACCATGCGTACGATACGCGTATTCAAACTTCCAATCGAGTTTCCAGGAGAGGAAGCCATACGGCACAGTCCACAGCCTCACTGTGGATAAATGGACACAGTTTCGGACGTATCCTCTTAACTGGCGTTCGAGAGGTCATCATTGACCCGCAAAGCCATGTCACGAGCTACAGATCGGCGGATGCCGTGCAACAGTTATGCACAACGGCCAGTTTCGGACCTGTTCCGGATGCGGCAAAGAAGGTCACCTTAGATCGGAATGCCTAAAACGGCGTATTACGCAACTTCGAGCTGCCGCCGGACCACCCGCCTCGGAAACTATGGTGCTAGCAGTGACTTACGCCACTGCTCTCGCTTCTCCTGCCACCTCCCAAAGACGACCGAAAGCCACAATCAAGCCAAATCATCAGATCACACCCCACCGGACAGCACCTCAGACGACCCACCGCCTCTGTGGACCGTCGACCCCGCTGAGACGTTGCCGACACTGCCGGCCACCGACCCTGCTCTCGGTAACAAGACGGAGATCGACTCGCCTTTTGTTCCCCCGAAACGTAGCTAAAGAAGGCGTCGAACCGCCTCCGGGCAACACGAGGCCGAAGATGAGGCCTCGGAACCGCGACTGCCGAAGGAGACATCCACCGTTGGGCCTGCGCTCCCCCCCCCCCCCCCTTCCCAAGCACGGTGACGGCTCCAAACCATATAACGGAGATAGCACCGCCGAAACTACACCACCAAACATTACTCGATTTTATGAGGACAAAATGGACAATACACCGCTGCCCGCCTCCAAGGCAGTCCATGAAGAAGACGTCTAGGATCCCGCTCCACTAATCGTATTCTCTCCTGAACCCCCTGAGGGCTGGTGGGATGACGTTCCACCGCGACAGCCACGTCGTTCCGCTAACGCCAAGGTGGATCAGCCTTCAGCGGTCCGTCACCAGGCGTATCAGGTAGCAACAACACCAACAACATCCATTCAAGGGTGAAAATCCACCTTATTCGTTATTTTTTCTGCAGAAAGTTCATTTGGCCAGTCTCCCTAATTTCAATGCCTATACCGCCCACGCCTCCGAAGGTGATTCCGATGGGCTGTGGAGTGGCCATCTACATCCACAAAGGGATTGCTGTCACTAATGCCACCTTTCTTTCGCGAACTAGGTTGTTTCAAATGGTTCTGAGCACTATGCGACTTAACTTCTGAGGTAATCAGTCACCTAGAACTTAGAACTAATTAAATTTAACTAACCTAAGGACATCACACACATCCATGCCCGAGGCAGGATTCGAACCTGCGACGGTAGCGGTCACGCGGTTCCCGATTGAAGCGCCTAGAACATCACGGCCACACCGGCCGGCGGAGAACTAGGGACATGGTACTCACTGCCATGGGGACACGGTTATGTCTATACCCCATCCAGCACCAAGGGGCCCAATTTTATTTTGTGGTTATTGTCCCTTGTTCTTATAGAGATAGGAATGCTGCCTGCTAGGATGCTTAGAATGACGTACATCCCTCAGGACTGTGCAAAATGAAGTGTTTGTGTAGCCTAATTAGCGTACCTGCAAATAAAAGATTTTCCATTTATATTCTGAAGCATATTAAGGATGTATCCAATTGTGCGTGCTTCGGAATTACCTGCAGTTGCGCCCCAGTGAAGAATTATTATTAAATTATTGCTTGTCATGTGTCTGAATAAAAGTCCTTGTTGTACTGCACTAAGTGGGAATCTTAATTTGTGAGTGTGGTTCTGCTTTGGTCGCAAGAAAGAAGGCAGTTGGGTACTGAGGGTATTCTCATGTATGGAATATTTGCAAAAGGATGAAATGTGATTTCTGATACCTTCTTCCACTGTGTAACTACGTGTATCCTGATGTTTGCCTACTGCAGCCACAGGCGCCTGTACCTTAGCAAGACAATGCATTCATGTTCTGTGTTCGAGCACTACACAGAATGAGAGAAGACAACTCACTTTCTCAGTTATTTTCATATTGTAACTATTCTCTACTGTTGTTATTACACCGCAGACATTAGTTTCCCTGATACGACTGAATCATCGTGAGCTGGTGTTGATTCCGTGAGACGACAGGAAGTTATCACCATGAGCAGGCGAGATGACAGGGAGTTTCAACATGAGCAGGCGTTCATGGGAGTACGTACATTGTCAATGCATGTGGGATCTTTATAGTAGCTCCCCATCGATTAGCATTTTCTGGAGCTGAGAACAAATCGGCAGTTTGTTTGGTTCAAATAGCTCTAAGCACTATATGAGGTCAGCTGTCCCATAGACTTAGAACTACTTAAACCTAACTAACCTAAGGACATCAAACACATCCATGCCCGAGGCAGGATTCGAACCTGCGACCGTAGCAGCAGCGCAGTTTTGGAGTGAAGCGCCTAGAACCACTCGGTCACTGCGGCCGGCTGCAGTTTGTTTATTTAACAGCAAATCTTTCTGTAAACATTTGTGGTTTCGAAGTCACGTGCGACTGCTAGAAAGAGGAATATCTCAAAGCACTTACTGTCGAAAAAATTCAAGTCCAAAGAATTTCTTGCGCCAGTGTGCTGAGAATGCTTTTCGCTGAAGAGACGAAAAATAGACTTTCTTGGATCTACCTGTTTGGTGTTTTTGGCCACGGCAGGAACAGGGTCGCAGGACAAAAAGTACGTCACGCATCTGAGGCTTGTCGTAAATGCCCATTGTGTATGGGGCTGGGTTCCATAAAAATCCGCAAGTTTCCATTGAAATGGGCTTTGACGGTTTGTTAGTACTACCCAAGGGTGAATTACGGAAGGTGTGGACCAAAGGGATTTGAGGCACTTCATTCACTGTTTACTTTTTTTGTAACATTGATAATACTTTTATAAGGAAACAACACAACAGGCCTTGTAAATCGCCTAACTGCGTAAGTGAACTACTAAAAATAATCGTTACTATGTTTAGGAACACAATAAACTTCAACTCACAAATAGCATTCAGTTGTTTACTAACTAATTAAATGTCTGTTCAAGGCAATTTCCCCACATAATCAACACAACTTAAAACCAGAATTCAATACACTTCCTTGCTATAAAATGTCTGCATAAGTTAATGGCCATACATAGTAACTTCTGAACAACAATTCAATTGACTTAAAAAAACACAACCACCTAAACATGTTTAGCAAATGAACCACTTTCGGCCTGAGCCACCAACAACATAAGTCGTTCTCATTACCCACATAGAGCCACTCCGAGGTACTGGAAGCAAAACATAAGTCTTCCACGTGTATACCAAAGGCACGGTTTCCCACACTGCAAGCCGTAAGAAGCCAGTCAACACGCTCCCGCCACCAAGTACAGGAAGGCGTCGGGCTAGTAAACAATGCCCGCTACGGTGGGCGGGCGCGACTACGTAACTGCTTGCCACAGTGGGTCGGTTCCTCCCGCAGCCTTTGCGAAGACTGGTGGCGAAATTAATGAAATTAGCACCACCTGTGACACAAAGGACAAGCAACTCACCAACGTAATTAAGGACATAAATTATTTGCATATACAACGTGTCCAAAACAGCTGTCTAACCACTACTTCCAGCACCTCAGAGGACACCACTTAACACAGTGAATTCAGAGTCATCTAGACAAACCGCGCAATCTGCGCAAAACCACATAAACTTCCTGTGCATGAGCACACTACGCTTAAGATAAGGAGTACTAGCTTAACACACTGAATTCAGAGTCATCTAAAAATACCGCGCAATCTGCGCAAAAGCACATAAACTTCCTGCATGAGCGCACTACGCTTAAAATAAGGAGTATTAACTTAACACAACATACAACTTCTAAATCTCCGGGTGACTGGCCTGGACTCGTGAAATGGATCTACCAACACATCATCATGGCCAATAAACCGCCTCCGCTCTCCACTTGCAAGGCACAAATAGGATATGTCCTGCAACACACTGATTAAAATATCTAAAACAGTGTTCGTTACAAGATTAACACTCAATGTCACAGGGAAACATTAATCAGAAACAGACATCGGTTCGTTACAATAAACGCACAAATTACGGGGCTGAAAAACACAACCAAGTCAGTGGCACACAAGAAGGTCAGTAATAGTAAGGTTCTTTACCATTTTCCCATTCAGAGGGGCGTAAAGCAATAACACATAAGCAGAGAAGTATGAATGCATTTGAGCATCAGTGACTGACAACAACTAATCTTTTAAATGCAGAGCACAAGTCCTCACAGGATAAACGCGGCCTGCCGCAATGGACTAATAATAGTAAGGTCAAGTGTCCAAGGCACACTGCTCAATAAATACACCACAACGGCAAGCACACTCAGTAATCGCCAGAACGATGGACACTGAGAACAAAATGCTGCTTATATCCAAACCAACTGTGCTCGCAATGGCATCACATCAGTCACAGAGCCATGGAGACGAGAATGTAGTCACTAGAAGCAAACGGCAAATCCATCATAAACAAGGAAGCAGCATGTTTCCGATAGCATCGGCGCCTCTACCCACCAAGTCCGCCGCAAACGCCAAACACAATCAGGTAACGTGGCAAACTTTCCTCTTGCCACCACACACGGCGTCGGAAGACACAGCTTCACGCTCCGCGCACTATCTCACTGTTTCTGCTCGCCCTCCAAAATCCAACTACTCGACTGTCACAGCTGCCTCGCGACTTCCCCCACTAGGGGGCGCAACTTCTCTCTTTCCTCCGCGATACAGCGATAATATTATACGCGGTACGTTCGATAGATCAAACCCGGGCCTCCACGGCTCATCCATGTTTGCTTTTGACTGAACCCTACAGACAGAACCAAGGTAGTGTCGTCCCTCGGCTTGCCAAGATTTTTGGAAGCGTCAGCTTTCACAAGAATTTTACGATGAAACGCAATATTGATGGTGGCTGTAAAATGGTCTTTGTTGGGACCCAAAAGCGTTTCTATTAATTTATCTGAGGATTGTGGTCAGACATACTGTAATGTCCCGCCTGTCAAGATAATGATCTGTGTGATTAATATGTTGTTCACTTTAGGTTTAAAAGAAAACTTTCAAAACACGCTGCCTAAAGTGGCCGTGGGAAACATAATTTGGGAGCGTAATATGTTTTCCTTCCTGCGCGAAAGTTTATGATTCACGGGTTGGCTGCTTCTCCAGCAGGGAAAAGAATACTGTTAGCTTTGGTTAGTATTGGTCGGGAGGTTGATCAGATAACCTAAAGGGAAGATGTGTCGCTTGTGATTAGCGTGAAACCCCGGGTGGGGGGGGGGGGGGAGGGGGTTGGGCTGGTGACTTTTCGAGCTTACCGAGTTTTGGTGGAAGGATGACGAGGGGAGAAATGTTCTTCTGACTCACACTCCAGTCTGGAGAGGATATTCTGATTTTGACACTTGGTGTGAGTGGATAGCACTTGGGACACTTGTCCTGAACTTGATTTTGGCTGGCATTGGTCTTGACTGGGGAGCCTATGGTGAAGTCTTAGCCGTACCAATAGTTTGGACCTCAGTCATTCGGACAACATGCTATGCCAAGGACAATCTTATTCAAATCACGTCTGCTGTCTTGACGTTTGCTCTCCTTGGGCACACTGCCATAAAAGTAAGTCAGATTGGTCTGTGGTATTACTAGTGAATGAGAGTGTCACACACTGGAATCTGCCGAAAGATCAGGGCTCCGTTGGAGAGTAATTGCAATCCGTCGAACAGATCGCTTGCCTGCAACTTTGTATATTTAGTGCCTGTGATAACAAACACTTCACATCGCTAGTCTGCTGATGTTTGCGTCATGACCATCATCTGAGACAGCATGACACGTCAAGAAAAGGGTACAGTGCTGCTGCTCCGGCTTGTTGGGGCAAAGAGAATCACAGTCTCTCCACTCGTTCTCAGCTGCATCAGCGAAGTGTAACTTCTCTGTAGTATAAATCCATCAAAGTCCATTCAGCGTCAGATCACTTTATTGCTGGATGTATCCCATCCTCTGACTTCCCCTGCAGCTTTTACCTTCTACAGCCCCCTCTAGTATCATGAAAGTTATATCCTGATATCTTAATACATATCCTATTATCCTGCCCTCTCTTCTTGTCAGTTTTATCCATGTATTCCCTCCCTCGACGATCCGCGCAGAACCTCCTCATTCCTTACCCTATCACTTCACCTAATTTTCAGCATTCGTCTGTAGCACCACATCTCAAATGCATCGAGTCTCGTCTTTTGCGGTTTTCCCTCAGTCCATGTTCCACTCCAAACGCACATTTACAGAAATTTTTTCCTCAAATTAAGACCTATCTTTCATAGTAGTAGACTTCTCTTGGTCAGAAATGCCCTTTCTGCCGATGCCGATGCTAGTTATGTCCTCCTTGCTCGGTCCGTAGTGGGTCATTTTTCTGTCTAGTTAGCAGAATTGTTTTAACATCTCAAATGCTTCGATTCTCTTCTGTTACGGATTTTCCACATTAAGACCTATGTCTGATACTAATGGGCTTCTCTTGACTTACGCAGTAGCTAATTACAATTATATTGTCTCCAATGGTAAGTCAGGTACATAATAATAACAAAATGTCCTGTTTTACTCCCTATACTGACAGTACCAGCATGATGGGGACCCCGGATTTGTACCAAGAGCAATTTTTAATTTTTCGAGGGTTTAGTAGTCAAGGATGAAACTACTTAGCGTAATGACAGGAAACATAATTTCCCATGACTGGATGAGGATTTGAGCCACTGCCAATTTAGAGTGCATTTTGTCACGTGGAAATTTATCTTGAGTCATGTGGAAGTGTTAGGCGATTTTTCCTAATATTAAACTACAGCGAAACAGTCGAATTTCTCCAAACCGAATGTACCGATATCCCATGGCATTTGTTAGGACACAAAGGATACCAAACGTCCGCACTGCTGTTTTCTATTAAAATTTCTGTTAATCGTGCAAGAGCTGTGCGCTCCTTCAGACGGCACCAGTGAGGCGCTATCGGCTCTCCGCCATTGGCCAGTGCCGCAGTTGACCCCGCCACGGGCCGGCCACGTGCTGGCGGTTCTGGGGCGCAGCTGGTGCATCACTTAGCCGATTGGACAACACTCCGCAACCACAACACAAACTGCGGCCCGCTGTGGCGCTCCGCTGAGTGCATCCGACCTTCCGACCAACAGTTCGCCAGCAGTCCTGCTCTCCGGTCCAGGGGTTACGATGCCACACAGACCGCGTGAAATAGAGGTCACTGATTAGGGCGCCGCCTCCGCAGTGGTGGAGTAAGTAAGGGAAGGGAAAAGAACCAGAAAATGAGGTCAAATCGAGAAAAATTTGGCGAATAACCTTATGTTCGAAATGCAGAGTTGTGGAGCTTTTTTTTTCTTATCTTCTGACTCGTTTCATCTCAGAAAAGCACTTCCAGCCTACGTCCTCAATTATTTGCTGGATGTATTCCAATCTCTGTCTTTCTCTATAGTTTTTGCCCTCTACAGCCCCCTCCAGTACCATCAGAGTCTTTCTCTGATGTCTTGACAGATGTCCTATCATCCTGTCCCTGTCAATGTTTTCCGCGTGTTCCTTTCCTCTTCAATTCTGCGCAGCACCTCCTCGTTCCTTACCTTATCAGTCCACCTAATTTTCAACATTCGCCTGTAGCGCCACATCTCAAATGCTTCGATTCTCTTCTGTTCCGGTTTTCCTACAGTCCATGTTTCAATACCACACAATTCTGTGCTCCAAACGTACATTCTCAGAAACTTCTTCCTGAAGGTGAGGCCTATGTTTGATACTCGTAGAATTCTCTTGGCCAGGAATCTTGTTTTCGCCAGTGCTAGTCTGCTTTTGATTTTCTCCTTGCTCCGTCCGTCATTGGTTATTTTGCTGCGTAGGTACCATAATTCCTTAACGTCGTCTACTACGTGATCATAAATTCTGATGTTAAGTTTCTCGATGTTATCATTTCTGCTACTTCTCATTACTTTCGTCTTTCTTCGATTTACTTTCAATCCATATTCTGTACTCACAACATTGATTCCCTTCAACAAGTCATGTAGCTCTTCTATAGTTTCACTTCAGAAAGCAATGTCATCATTGATGCCTTCCACTTTGAATTTTAATTCCACTCCTAAAACTTTCTCTCATTTCCGTCAGTGATTCTTCGGTGTACAGATTGAACAGTATTAATCCCTCTTGGCTCTTATACAACCCGTCTCTCTACATCTACATTTATACTCCGCAAGCCACCCAACGGTGTGTGGCGGAGGGCACTTTACGAGCCACTGTCATTACCTTCCTTTCCTGTTCGAGTTGCGTATGGTTCGCGGGAAGAACGACTGTCTGAAAGCCTCCGTGCGCCCTCTAATCTCTCTAATTTTACATTCGTGATCTCCTCGGGAGGTATAAGTAGGGGGAAGCAATATATTCGATACCTCATCCAGAAACGCACCCTCTCGAAACCTGGCGAGCAAGCTACACCGTGATGCAGAGCGCCTCTCTTACAGAGTCTGCCACTTGAGTTTGCTAAACATCTCCGTAACGCTATCACAGTTACCAAATAACCCTGTGACGAAACGCGCCGCTCTTCTTTGGATCTTCTCTATCTCCTCCGTCAACCCCATCTGGTACGGATCCCACACTGATGAGCAATACTCAAGTATAGGTCGAACGAGTGTTTTGTAAGCCACCTCCTTTGTTGATGGACTACATTTTCTAAGGACTCTCCCAATGAATCTCAACCTGGTACCCGCCTTACCAACAATTAATTTTATATGATCATTCTACTTCAAATGGTTCCGCGCGCATACTCCCAGATATTTTACAGAAGTAACTGCTACCAGTGTTTGTTCCGCTATCATATAATCATACAATAAAGGATCCTTCTTTCTATGTATTCGCAATACATTACATTTGTCTATGTTAAGGGTCAGTTGCCACTCCCCGCACCAAGTGCCTATCCGCTGCAGATCTTCCTGCATTTCGCTACAATTTTCTAATGCTGCAACTTCTCTGTATACTACAGCATCATCGGCGAAAAGCCGCATGGAACTTCCGACACTATCTACTAGGTCATTTATATATATTGTGAAAAGCAATGGTCCCATAACACTCCCCTGTGGCACGCCAGAGGTTACTTTAACGTCTGTAGACGTCTCTCCATTGATAACAACATGCTGTGTTCTGTTTGCTAAAAACTCTTCAATCCAGCCACACAGCTGGTCTGATATTCCGTAGGCTCTTACTTTGTTTATCAGGCGACAGTGCGGAACTGTATCGAACGCCTTCCAGAAGTCAAGAAAAATGGCATTTACCTGGGAGCCTGTATCTAATATTTTCTGGGTCTCATGAACAAATAAAGCGAGTTGGGTCTCACACGATCGCTGTTTCCGGAATCCATGTTGATTCCTACATAGTAGATTCTGGCTTTCCAAAAGCGACATGATACTCGAGCAAAAAACATGTTCTAAAATTCTACAACAGATCGACGTCAGAGATATAGGTCTATAGTTTTGCGCATCTGCTCGACGACCCTTCTTGAAGACTGGGACTACCTGAGCTCTTTTCCAATCATTTGAAACCGTCCGTTCCTCTAGAGACTTGCGGTACACGGCTGTTAGAAGGGGGGCAAGTTCTTTCGCGTACTCTGTGTAGAATCGAATTGGTATCGCGTCAGGTCCAGTGGACATTCCTCTGTTGAGTGATTCCAGTTGCTTTTCTATTCCTTGGACACTTATTTTGATGTCAGCCATTTTTTCGTCTGTGCGAGAATTTAGAGAAGGAACTGCAGTGCGGTCTTCCTCTGTGAAACAGCTTTGAAAAAAGGTGTTTAGTATTTCAGCTTTACGCGTGTCATCCTCTGTTTCAATGCCATCATCATCGCGGAGTGTCTGGATATGCTGTTTCGAGCCACTTACTGATTTAACGTAAGACCAGAACTTCCTAGGATTTTCTGTCAAGTCGGTACGTAGAATTTTACTTTCGAATTCACTGAATGCTTCACGCATAGCCCTCCTTACGCTAACTTTGACATCGTTTAGCTTCTGTTTGTCTGAGAGGTTTTGGCTGCGTTTAAACTTGGAGTGAAGCTCTCTTTGCTTTCGCAGTAGTTTCCTAACTTTGTTGTTGTACCACGGTGGGTTTTTCCCGTCCCTCACAGTTTTACTCGGCACGTACCTGTCTAAAACGCATTTTACGATTGCCTTGAACTTTTTCCATAAACACTCAACATTGTCAGTGTCGGAACAGAAATTTTTGTTTTGATCTGTTAGGTAGTCTGAAATCTGCCCTCTATTACTCTTGCTAAACAGATAAACCTTCCTCCCTTTTTTTATATTTCTGTTAACTTCCATATTCAGGGATGCTGCAACGGCCTTATGATCACTGATTCCCTGTTCTGCACATACAGAGTCGAAAAGTTCGGGTCTGTTTGTTATCAGTAGGTCCAAGATGTTATCTCCACGAGTCGGTTCTCTGTTTAATTGCTCGAGGTAATTTTCGGATAGTGCACTCAGTATAATGTCAGTCGATACTCTGTCCCTAGCACCCGTCCTAAACATCTGAGTGTCCCAGTCTATATCTGGTAAATTGAAATCTCCACCTAAGACTATAACATGCTGAGAAAATTTATGTGAAATGTATTCCAAATTTTCTCTCAGTTGTTCTGCCACTAATGCTGCTGAGTCGGGAGGTCGGTAAAAGGAGCCAATTATTAACCTAGCTCGGTTGTTGAGTGTAACCTCCACCCATAATAATTCACAGGAACTATCCACTTCTACTTCACTACAGGATACACTAATACTAACAGCGACGAACACTCCATCACCGGTTGCATGCAATCTATCCTTTCTAAACACCGTCTATACCTTTGTAAAAATTTCGGCAGAATTTATCTCTGGCTCCAGCCAGCTTTCTGTACCTATAACGATTTCAGCTTCGGTGCTTTCTATCAGCACTTGAAGTTCCGGTACTTTCCAAACGCAGCTTCGACATTTTACAATTACAATACTGATTGCTGCTTGGTCCCCGCATGTCCTGACTTTGCCCCGCACCCGTTGAGGCTGTTGCCATTTCTGTACTTGCCCGAGGCCATCTAACCTAAAAAACCGCCCAGCCCACGCCACACAACCCCTGCTACCCGTGTAGCCGCTTGTTGCGTGTAGTGGACTCCTGACCTATCAAGCGGAACCCGAAACCCCACCACCCTATGGCGCAAGTCGAGGAATCTGCAGCCCATACGGTCGCAGAACCGTTTCAGCCTCTGATTCATACCCTCCACTCGGCTCTGTACCAAAGGTCCGCAGTCAATCCTGTCGACGATGCTGCAGATGGTGAGCTCTGCTTTCATCCCGCTAGCGAGACTGGCAGTCTTCACCAAATCAGATAGCCGCCGGAAGCCAGAGAGGATTTCCTCCGATCCATAGCGACACACATCATTGGTGCCGACATGAGCGACCACCTGCAGATGGGTGCACCCTGTACCCTTCATGGCATCTGGAAGGACCCTTTCCACATCTGGAATGACTCCCACCGGTATGCACACGGAGTGCACATTGGTTTTCTTCCCCTCTCTTGCTGCCATATCCCTAAGGGGCCCCATTACGCGCCTGACGTTGGAGCTCCCAACTACCAGTAAGCCCACCCTCTGCGACCGCCCAGATCTTGCAGACTGAGGGGCAACCTCTGGAACAGGACAAGCAGCCATGTCAGGCCGAAGATCAGTATCAGCCTGAGACAAAGCCTGAAACCGGTTCGTCAGACAAACTGGAGAGGCCTTCCGTTCAGCCCTCCGGAATGTCTTTCGCCCTCTGCCACACCTTGAGACGACCTCCCACTCTATCACAGGTGAGGGATCAGCCTCAATGCGGGCAGTATCCCGGGCAACCACAGTCGTAGTCCGATCGGGGGATGTGTGGGACGAGCTGGCCGTCCCCGACAAACCCCCATCCGGACCCCCACAGTGATGCCCATTGGCAACAGCCTCAAGCTGTGTGACCGAAGCCAACACTGCCTGAAGCTGGGAGCCAAGGGATGCCATTTCAGCCTGCATCCGAACACAGCAGTTGCAGTCCCTATCCATGCTAAAAACTGTTGTGCAAAGAACGTCTGAACTAATCTACAGAGAGCGCAAACAAATCGACACAAAATTTAAACGGTTATTAAAATACAAGATTGCCTAGTAAATGCAGTAATGCTGCTACTTGCGCACTGCTGACACGCTGCTCGGCGGCGGAAGGAGACTACGCGATTTTACACTATTCAGGTACTAAAACGCGATGTTACAACTCTCAAATACTATAATACGCCCGGAATTTATGAATTAAGCAATACAAGTACCAACAACACGCAAAGAAATTAAAAATTAAACTATGTAACAAATGAGTGAGCTAGGAGTATACGACTTGCTGCTGCAGCTGCTTATCCAACGGCGGCAGGGAGCACACTCCCTATAGCTTACCCCCTTTTTCTCAGCTTTCCTAATATCTTGTACCACTTTGCATTGTCAAATGCTTCTTCCAAGTCGACAAATCCTGTGAATGTCGAGCTACAGCCATATAATGACTCACAATATTGTGGAAGTGTTTGCGTCTAGACTAATTTGCCCCAGCTCCTACGGCAAAGAGCACGTTTATCAGTTAAATTAGTTGGAGATAACCCTTTTCATATTAACAGTCAAAGCTAGTCAAATTTTAATCTTTTGTGATATTTACTGCGTATAGCTTGAACACTATACCAATTACGTTGAACGTTCTGCGACGCCATTAATTTGTTAATGTAATAAACTTTTGGACAAAAACAGTACTTTCAAATGGCTCTAAGCACTATGGGACTTATCATCTGAGGTCATCAGTCCCCTAGACTTAGAACTACTTAAACCTAACTAACCTAAGGACATCACACACATCCATGCCCGAGGCAGGACGCGAACCTGCGATTGTAGCAGCAGCGCGGTTCTGGACTGAAGCGCCTAGAACCACTCATCCACAACGGCCGGCACAGTACTCTCACAAGCTGCGACATAGTCACAAATACAAACAGTGATCCAGGTACCGTCAAAGGTTTTTTATTCCAGTCTGTTATCACAATATTAAATCCTTCGACGATGATCGGTTTCAGTCAGTAATGACCATCTATAGATCTACAATATAAAAAATATACAACTAGTGGGCAATCTATCTTTCAAAACAATACAGTATTTTCTATCACGATATACTCTGATACAAACTGGGACTGTACAGATAAAGTAAGGTAAAATAAATATGTCCTAATATGATAAAGCTGTAATGCCATCGTCAAAACATAGAAATACACTCATCAGAGCATCATCACGTAGAACTAAAATATGGTGTAAAATAGGCCACATTGTCCACAAAGCCATTTTGAAACTGGCGTTACTGTACAAAACATACTGAAGTGCAGAGTAGCTACCAGAAATATGTTTGCCTATATGCTTCATAGACGTTGCCACTGTGGGCTTAGATGTATTCTTCATTTACGTAACAACCATAAAATGATATAAATACAGTAGGTAAAATACATTTAGCAGAGTTATTAATTTTTGATAATTACTACAAAACCAATTGTGATGAAATAAAAGACTAATGCAATAACGTATAAAATTATTTAAAGGAAATGATAAAGGTAATTGGTACAAAGCGAACAGAAATACACTAAAAATTCCTACATTGTGTACCCGAAACCGACTATAGTCCACAGGGTGAACATCAATAAAACCGATAAACTGACTGGAAATGGAGGAAAAATAACATCCTATGAACATGTTCCGGAAATGTATCGTTGCCACGGTAGATGGTGCTGACGAATGTAAATTCCTCTGACCACGTGCCGTGTCTGTGGCCCACAGATTACCATTATGCAGATCGATGACGCCAGGTGTGGTAAAGGAAGTTAATCGGTAAAGAGGTCTGAAGCCAAAAATCCCATAACTATGATGGTCTGCTGCCAAAAACCATTGACAAAATCTTTCCCATAGAGGGAAATCGCTGCGATAATACTTACACTCGTTGCAGGTGACAGGGATAGTGGCGGTTTTTGCGCAGGATATAAATAATCGTGCTCTGGCTTACACCACGGTGGAGGGCCGCTTGCCTGGAGCTTGCGGAAGGGTTCGTCCCAGTGTCCTGTAGAATTCGGTCCTCTAAATCTGATGTCTGCACAGCCCACCGCCTCCCTGCACGTTCATCTGTCTGAAAGGGCCCATGACCACTTAAATACCCATGGTTTGAAACATTGTGTGATGTGGTTGGTGTATGTTGTCTCTAGGAATCCAGCGTACTCGGTTTGCTAGACAAATAACTCGTATTAATGAGTTTTATTACAACTAGAAATACAAAAAAGTACGAATACTTAACTTTGACTACATAGATGTGTTGCAAGCAAAGGGCGACATACAAAATCAACTGAACTGCATTGACTGCTGATCTAGAACTGAGGTACGTAAAGATTCTAATAAAGAGGCTATGATGCGTCGGCTAACAAAGTGGCAAACGTTGAAGTTGCTATAGAAGTGGGCTGCCACCACTTGGGCGCGGCGCTAATGTCCTCTTCACCTAGGGGCCACTGTTGTCGCGTTGTCCTTCTGGAATGAGGTCGGTGGGCGTGCAGTTGGCTGACCTCTCCTAACAGCCTTCTCTGTCGTTCCCGACTGGCGTGCCGGCGCTGCCTTTACGCCGTAACAGTGTCTGTGAGGGTACTTTTTGGTGTAGCCATGCTGCCTCCCGGCCACTTCCATCTGCTTCACCGTACACAACACCATCTCGGCTTGTTCCTGACACGAATTCCGGACCATCCTGATGCTTACAGTACGCTGCGTCAATCACACAGCCTGCAACACACAAGGAACATACGGCACGTGGGCTGAGGAAATGTCATTCGTCACTGCAACGACGCGTTTCTGGACATAGATCTGTTTCCCTTCATTTCCAGTCAGGAATCCGTCCTTGCAGCTTTCCGGTTTTATTAATATTCACCATGTATATCCTGGAAGAATTAGGAATCTACAGTGTGTACCAAAAAAACTCTGACAAACTCAAGGTAAGGGACAGATTCCTTACAACAAAACAGGAAAACCGTTACCTTAAGAGATATCAGCACTTGTTCATCTTCGATACTATTACACACATTTCTCCTGTAAGCTCTTCGCTCTTCATATTTCTGGAGGAGGTAGTCTGGACCAAAATAAGCGCCGGCCGGAGTGGCCGTGCGGCTCTAGGCGCTACAGTCTGGAACCGAGCGACCACTACGGTAACAGGTTCGAATCCTGCCTCGGGCATGGACGTGTGTGATGTCCTTAGATTAGTTGGGTTTAATTAGTTCTAAGTTCTAGGCGACTGATGACCTCAGAAGTTAAGTCGCATAGTGCTCAGAGCCATTTGAACCATTTTTTGAACCAAAATAAGCAAAAAAGTCTAGTAAATATTGGCTCTAAAATGCATACCTTAAGAGCTATGAGCACTCGTTCAGTAGAAGAGATGTGTTTCACTCTGTAAAATATGAAAAAGTGCTCAAAGTTCTTAAAATATGAATTTTAATGTTTAATAGACATTTTTTTTTTTGTTGGTCGATACTTCGTCATCCCAAAGTATGGAAAGTAAAGACAGTGCAGCAGAAGAGATCATTTGCATAATTTGGAAGATGAACAAGTGTTCATACGTATTAAGGTATGCTTTCTAGAGCCCATATTTACTGGACTTTTTTACTTAGTTCTACATAATGAACCTGTAAGAAACCTGTAAGGTTTGTCGGTTTTTTCGGGGCACCTTTTATATCGGCTGAAATGAGTATCTAGCCAAAGTTATCATTGCACAAATGGACCTAAAGACAAACTATATTTGGAAAACTAAATTACTTACTAGAAGGAAAAGCACAATTTCAACACCCGGAAATTAATTGAAAACAGCAGAACCATCAACATAAAAATATTTCAGCGTGATACACGAAACGATACAGTAATACTGTCTATGTAATGAAGCTATTACCATTGATTTTCCGCGGATATAAACTGATGGTAATCACATACGTGTCAGTGAAGTAAGCTTTCCTGTTAAACAAACATAAGTACAAACAGAAAACTGAGTATCATACATAAATTTCCGATGAAAATAACTTAGAAATAACCTCAGCAAAGTATTCCGGGACACTATATTGCAGAACCTAAACGAAAGACAGATAATTAACCACTCAGACGTAAGCCATCCAAGACTTGAAGAAAATAGCATGATGGAAGCAACGGGCCCCGTCGCGTATCAATAACGAGTTTGTAATGTTGTCGCACAGCAGACACTTGAATGATAAATGATATGTCATGTAATATTATTAATAATGAAATCTAAAACACACATGGCATATTTTAGCTACCGTAACAGAAAGTATTAATGAACTTCTGATCTAGTAAGTACACTAGATAGGTAAATAATAAGTGATGGTAGTAAAGGAAGCTACCTTTAAATTTTAGGTACTCTTTGCTGATTCACATTATCCTATCTCGGGCATTGCTGAAACGCTGACATCGCCGTGGAAATGATGGTGCACCCCGTCAAACATAGCTTGTTTGCGAATGATTGACGCGCTCTCAAAAATTCTTGTAACGAAAACTTTACGAGCGTAGCCCGCCACGACTTCCACCTACTCCAGGCTCCGCCTTCCCTTTTCTCATCTTATTATCAGTTTAGTTTTGTACACCCTGTATACTATCGTGTCTCCACACCGAGACAGAATGGTAATTTCTCGGAATAGTTCCGATGTGGGTCAGTGTATGCAAATGAACAACTAACCTAGCCAATAAAACCACTCTTCTTCAAACGACATTTCGTGAAGGCAGGATGTCTACTTAGCACAAAATGAAAAATTAAAAACTCTGTTCACGTATATCAAACAGAGCTCATCGTGGTACTGCTTTGCTAAACTCAATCACAACGAATAAGAATAAACTAATAATAAAAACTGCGTTCGTGACCATAATGGCCAGAAATATTGGGATATTGGCAAATAATTCAAGTAATCGTTGAATTGATAATGCAAAGAAGCCTATTGCTGGGAGAATATTACTCCGAAATTTAGAGAGACTAATATGCTGCCAGCATATGGTATGTTTGTTTACAGTAGATATCAATAAAAGTTGAATAGTACACATTAACATGTATCAACTACGGAATTTTCCCCCTTCACTGGAGTGTGCGCTGATATTAAACTTCCTGGAGGATTAAAACTGCATGCGTGGCCGAGACTCGAACTCGTAGCCTTTACTATCCGGGGGTTACCGACTGAGCTAATCAAGAACGACTCACCGTTCGCCTTCACAGTTGTACTTCGACCAGTATCTCGTCTCCTACCTTCCAATCTTCACTGAAGCTCGCCTGCGAAACTTGCAGGACTGGCACTCCTGAAAGAAAGGACACTGCGGACTCGTGACTTAGCCACAGCCTGACAGGATGTCTCCAGAATGAAATTTTCACTTTACGGACAAGCGTGTGCTGATATGAAACTTCCTGGCAGAATAAAACTGTCTGCCGAACCGATACTCGAATTCTGGATCTTTACCTTTTGCGGGCAAGAGTACTTGCCCGAGTTCGAGCCGCGGTCTGGCAGAGAGTTTTAATCTGCCGGGAAGTTTCATGTACCAAGAACGTTCCTTGAACACACTGTATGTAAGGCATTATAGTCAGTCAGTAGTTAACAGATTTTTACCTTGCCATATATCTAACTGTTTAAATGAAATCCCTCATCGATTCGTCTGCTTTACTCACTCCTTCATCTAAGAGACGGATTTATACTTAACTTCGTCAGTTTTTTGTTGGATATCTTTCATTTTCTGTATTCTCCTGTTGTGTTTGCCCGCTAAATGCTCGTTCTAGTACCATGCAAGTTATTCGCTAATGTCTTAGCACGTGGCCCTATCATCACATCCCTTCTTATAGTCAGTGTATTCGCCATGTTCCTTTCCTGTCCGTTTTGCAGAGAACTTCCAGCCATTGGAAGTGTCACCATAGTCTGTAGGCGCACTCTTGGTCCCTGGGCTCTGCAAGTAATACGATCAGGTGGTTTGGGGAATGGGGTCGACATACAGTGGATGGTTTAAGTAACAAAAGTATGTCGATACTGTAACGACATATGCAGGTTTACAAATCCTTAGTCCTTATTAATCCTCAGCCTGTGGCGTACGCAAAACTTCAGACTTTACTCAAAGTGAATCACATTCAGTTGAAACTTATTTGTCGTCTGTGCAGCTTTAAACATGCCTTTCTTTCGCAAGTAAAACAGGATTCTCTACTTATAAATTAATGAGAAACCTTCTTATTTTCGTTGATTTATTATTTGATAGAAATGCTCTAATGCGTTCTGTAATGTTATGACATTTAAGTGGAACTTCTTTAATTACTATGTTAAAGTTCATAGTGTATAATACCTACTCAAACACAGTGTTCATCAAAACAAAATCTATTAACATACACCGAAGAATATACTTTGTAGAACAAAATTAAATAATTAATTGAATAGTAATTGCTAGAATAATGGAACAACTTTGCTTTAAAATTTTGAACTGTATTAATTTCCTTCGTTTCGGCGCCATCAGTGCCCTGGCATGTCTCTGTAAAAATTAGTTCTATCGTGGATCTAAGTTTTTAGGGATATTAGTTAGCGTATGGCATAATTTAACGGCTTTGGGATCACAAGAAGCCAATACAAATACATTTTTTTTTAAATTACTGTATATCAACATTTGAGCACAGCTCCCCAGTATAATGTAATACGAGTGACAATAGTTATAGGTTACAATCATGGTGATTTGTATAGTTTATCACTCCATTCATCACTGTCAAGATATCTTTCAAGGGGCCCCTTTAAGCATGTGAGAGACGTGGTAATAAAACACGAGCAACTGCATGGTAGAACCCTTGGAGTAAAGTTCCTTTGCGAAGCTCGTACTTAATGTTGTTTGAAATGTAAATGTGAAATTCTTCAAGCACGAGATATTTTAACAATTTTCATGTGAGTGTTTGACAGGAAATTTGAGAAATTGAATTATGCAAGATTTATCAAACTTTCATTTTCATTAGAATACTGCACGAAACTGCTTCCTTTGATTTCTTCACATTTCGTAGAATTTCCTGCCGTCGTGAAGAAATTTCAACGTGAACGGATACAGCTGATATCGCTAGTAAATAGTCAATCAAAGCTTTATTGTACTATCCGATCTATTCAACTTAAGAGAAATGTCGGAAGCACATATGTGGTGTACCGGCTCCTCCTTCTTCTTACCATAGGAGTAGTGCGGTAATGAAATTTTATGTATGAAGTTCTTGCTTTCTTGCTGAAGATGAAGAGTTAGCTGCAGTGTTTGTGGACTACCTGGCCTCTGTGTAGTTGTTGGAGAACCACGATATAAGTACACACTGCCTGTTTTATAGTCACTCTTCGCTTTGGGTCCAACATAAAAAAGACGAGTTAAAATGCGTGTGAATAGTACAAAAACTCACGATGCACGGCGCTACACGACAAGCTGTATCGGTGGTTATCCAAGGCCACGCTAAAGTGGAGCACTTTTTTTTAAATTTCCAGTTGGATTAATAATGTTCCTGACTGAATTATCTCTCTCGCATATGTAGCAATAGCGAAATTTATGATTGTATGAAATGAAATAATTTTTGTCTCAGCTAGCTCGAATGGCAAAAAACCAATGATACTGTTATTCCCTTCGAAAATCACTGAAACAAATGACTATCGGTTAATGTAATATTCGCTACGTTAAATTTCAGAGCTCAAATTTGAAGTATTATCACTTCGGTTCTATTCAATATTCACATTCTTTACCTGTTAATAATTTCAGTCTCCTTAACTATCTCTGAAAATAAGTATTTCTGTTTCTTTAACTCATTTACCTGACATGGGAAACTTGGTGATAATTGGCATCAATGCCAAATATACGGCGAATTCACGTTTTGCTATAAATCGGGTAAAACACAATTTGAATAATACTGCTATGTTGTTTCAACTTCAAGGTCACAATTGCGCAGCAAATGGAAGCGACTAGCGCTAACGGGCAAAGTTCTTACAGAACAGGTCTTCACACACCGAGAGTGTGCAATGAATGCTTCGAGCTTATAAACACTAAACAAGACATGGAGTCTAATGAAACTCACAGAACTGTTACTAATCTTTCCAACGAAGAATTGGATGACTGTTCCGTTGCAGCGCTGAGTAAAGGCCTTAGTTTTTCTTCGGCACCGCACCGTCTACCAATGCTCGACATTTTTAGTGGAACAGAACAGGC
Organism: Schistocerca piceifrons; assembly: GCF_021461385.2. NCBI lineage: Eukaryota > Metazoa > Arthropoda > Insecta > Orthoptera > Acrididae > Schistocerca > Schistocerca piceifrons. Next base: position 229,855,894 of record NC_060138.1, read on the forward strand.
ATTAGACATCTTTCGCACGACGCGGCTGAGCACATCAGATTAACTGCTACCCGTATGATGGCAAAAGTTAAGCTACCGAAATCCAGTATTAGCAGGGAGAAACGACATCGGTTAGGCTTATTACGCGAGAAAGAGGACTTGGTTATCTTGCCTCCCGGTAAAGGAAATACCACTGTGGTCCTGAACTCCGAAAACTACCGCCTGAAGGTGCTGAATTTATTAGATGATACAAAGAAATGGCTCTGAGCACTATGGGACTTAACTTCTGAGGTCATCAGTCCCCTAGAACTTAGAACTACTGAAACCTAACTAACCTAAGGACATCACACACATCCACGCCCGAGGCAGAATTCGAACCTGCGGCCGTAGCGGTCGCGTGGCTCAAGGCTGTAGCGCCTAGAACTGCTCGTCCACCCCGGCCGGCGAAGATGATACATATCGGACCCAGCACATATTATCGTCAAAAACACAAAGAAGCTAATAAAGTATTCCAGAAGAAGTGACGAAAAAATGAATGCCATCTGCCGCCAGACCTCCCAGGTTTTATGAATTGCCGAAGAGACACAAGTAAGAGATTGCTCTGAGGCCTATGGTTAGTGGAATCAGTTCACCCGCTTACAGACCTGCAAACACATCAGGCAGGGTTATTACCACACCCATTGGGACACTGATCACGTTGTTAGCTCACACTCATTCGTTGAGATCTTCAAGAAAATAAAGACAGGCCAAAATGACATAATGGTTTGCCTGGACTAATGTCACCTTTTACGAGAGTGCGGTACAAGAAACGTTGAGAACACCTCCTTGATGTGGTCTCATGGTGAAAACGCACTGCAACAGTTTGTTGACCACCTGAGCGGTGTTCATCCCAATATAAAATTAGCTGCCGAGTTGGAGAGGGATAGCAAGAATCCATTTTTGGATGTTTTAGATGAATGGAAAGCAGGAGGCCGGCTTGGTCATTCAGTGTACAGGAAATCTACGCACACTGACCGGTAGCTAACCGCCCAACAGTTTTCGTCACCCTATAGACAAGAAAGCGGTACTGAAGACGTAAATATACAGGGGAGAGACTATGTCTGACGATTACCACCTAGAGTCGAAATTTGACCAGTTGAAATACCTTTTCAGAGAAATTAGTTACAGCAAGGGAGAAAGGGCTCGCGCTGTCAAGTGCCACCCACAAAAGGCACCTCGTTAAAATGACAAGCCAGTTGCATTCCTTCCATTCCGTGGAGCAGCTACGAGCAAGATAGGTTGCTTGCTCAAGACACATGGACTGAGACCAGTGTTATGACCCTCCTTCAAGAAAAGAGATACGTTACGCCACGTTAAACACAACATAGGTCTTCGAGTTCCCGGCGTGTGTGGTGTATGGCGTACCCCACGAAGTGGTACTATTTACTTACGTAGAACCATTTTCACTGCTGCCGAGCGTTGTGCATAGCATTCGCGACATATCAAACAAAAGGAACTATAGAAGTCGGCCGTGGCTGAACATTGCCTAGAAAAGAGGCATAAAATACAGTTTGAGAAAAAGAGAGCATAGACTCTAAACAACATCATACTGGGATTCTGTCATCAAAGAAGCGGCCGAAATTAGAATAAGCAGCAGCAATTTTAACAGATACCAGGAGTACACATTTGGCAGGGCATACGAGCGGGCTTTGGATACTGAGCGGAAGCAAAGACGTAGACTTGACGCTCGTGGGGACGCGAGAGCAGGTGTTCCAACGGTGGCGCCGCTGCTCGCCCCACCAGACGTCGCCGGTAGCCCTCAGGAGCAGCCCAATTGCCATCCTCGCATGCGACACTCTCGCCCTCTCTGAAAGTTTACAGACGCTGCCATTACATCGACATAAGCAGAACACCCGGCACTCTGCGATTTCAGTTCCTGATGATGTTGCGGTAGGCAGCCGTCGAAACTCGAGTGTTTCGCTCGAAAGACGCTTGTAAACCGAGAAGATTCTGTTAGAGATGGCAGATTCACAGACTATAAACTGAGTTAAATGTTTATAGTTTACACACAGATATCCTCACTACATTTTATTGGTAGTTGGCTGAATAGGTTTCTAGATATTCTTGTAACACAGTACTGACAATATGGTATATACGAGGGTTGAAACTTAAATAGTGGCAAACTATCTTTTCACAACCGATACAAAAGAGTTACATGTTTGCACCTGTTACTGTCCTTCAAAGTAGTCACCAGCGTTGTGAAGACCCAGTTGCCAGCGATGTGGATGGCGTAGTATACCGTTAGCAGAGCCTGTTCCGTTGATGGTGGGAATGGAGCGGTCTACTGCCTGTCGAATCTCTAGAACAGTTCTGAAGCGAATGCCACGAAGTGTTTCCTTCACCTTCGGAATCAAATCAAAGTCACAAGGACTTAAGTCCGGGGAGTATGGTGGATGGTACATTACGTCCCAGTCCCATTGACCGAACAGAGTAGCCACAGCTTACGCTATATACACCTGCGCATTGTCGTGCAAAATGATGGGTGGGTTGCCCAGAAAGTGTCGCCGCTTCTTTCGCAAGGCTAGTGGTAGGTGATGCTCCTGCTGAGGAGACACTAACGCATTACGTTCCTCCACGGCAGCCCGCCAATCCACAGTATTACTGTTCAGTTTTGGAACATCACCTACGACCAGCTTTGCGAAAGAAGCGGCGACACTTCCTGGGCAACCCACCCATCATTTTGTACGACAATGCGCGGGCGCATGTTGTGTAAGCTGTGGCCGTCTGTTCGGTCGATGGGACTGGGAAGCACTGTAGCATCCACCATACTCCCCGGACTTAAGTCCTTGTGACTTTGAATTGATTCCGAAGACGAAGGAACCACTTCGTGGCATTCGCTTCAGAACTGATCCAGAGATTCGACAGGCAGAATACCGCTCCATTCGCACCATCAACAGAACAGGCTGTGCTAACGGTATAAATACGCCTTCCACAACGCTGGCAACGGCTTCTACACAATTCTCGTGACTACTTTGAAGGAAAATAACAGGTGCAAAGATGTAACACTTTTTTATCGGTTGTGAAAAGATAGTTGCCACTATTTAAGTTCCAACCCTCGTATATCATAAAACAATGATCCACAACAATCTATTAAAGCTCATAGTACTTAAGGAAACACATTTCGGTAGAAATTATGTAACTGAACCACATAGTTTGTGTGTGGGACATGTGGGATCAAACTGGATGCATCTTATCCCTTCTAGCAGTGTACTGGAATGGTGAGGAAGAAAACTCATTTGCTCTTTCGGTAATGGTGCTGAGTGACTGTTCTGGTGATTTGTAACTGATAATATTTCAGACTCTGAATTTGTAAGAAGTACCACAGAAATATAATTCAAAACCTCCCAAATTTTAAAACCCTTCTTTGGAAAAGTTTTATGGGGTGCAGTTGTCGATATACTAAGAGTATATCTTGTGAAAGTGTCGATGCAAGACAGTAACGTGAGTTAACGGCAACTTGTGCTTATTTTTTGTAAAAACTGAACTTTGAGCGTACTTTTCACATCAAGATTCTTAAAAATCATTTTGGAGAACAGTTTGTGAAGCCAAAAGCATCTAACAGATATTAAATGTAAACTAGATTCACAGGAGAACTAAAAATATTATGCTCAATTTTGAAGGAAAAGTTTTACATGTATAATTATTGGCAGTTACAAAAACTGCTGTCTGTTAATGCAATGGGAAGATAGTCAAACAAATTAACCACTCACTGAAGGTTAAATTTAAGTTTCTGAAGCACGTGGGGATAGAGGGAAAATAAAAGGATTGTGCCTTGGATGATGAATCCTTCTAACACTTTCTGTTTTATATTGTTGCATTTTAATCACTAACTGCAAATGAACATTCAAACTATGTAGTGTACGTCAATTTTGAGTGTCTGGTACTGGTAGCGACGAAGCTGTAGTTTGAATTCGGACTAGTCCGTAATATCAGTACACCCTTAACTTTAGCCCACTATAAAAACAATCTGTTTTCCTTTAAGCAATGTGATTGCCATCACTACGGGTTTTTAAATTTGATAGATTTATTGCAATTCTTGATTTTCCAAGAAATGTTCTTCGTGACGTAAATGACTCTGCTGAGATTTTTGGCAGGTTTCTTGCCCTGACATCTTTATAATTCCGAAACTGCGGTGCTTAATGTTTACATTCCTCCTCGTGTTTGTGTAATCCCAATGACATTGGCCGACGAATAATCCATCGATTCCAGGAGAGGTCGAACAAATTACATTTTACTTGCAAATCCAAGCTTTCGGCACTTCAGGAGACCGTGAAAAGAAACGAAATGAGAGTGTTTGTGCTCATTTTGCTAGAGAACAGACACTGCCACAGAGGTCAATTGGACACTAAATGCAGTTTTAGTAATAAATGTAGTAGTATCTTGTTTCTGACTAGTTTACTTCGTCACATATTTGTTCTCGTCTTTCGGAATTCAAGGTGTGGAACACTAGGTTCAACGGCGTACAACGACAAAACGGAGGCGCAAGGAAAATTGTAACATCTTTTCAGCGCCTGTAATGTGGTATACAGGGTGATTCAAAAAGAATACCACAACTTTAAAAATGTGTATTTAATGAAAGAAACATAATATAACCTTCTGTTATACATCATTACAAAGAGTATTTAAAAAGGTTTTTTTTCACTCAAAAACAAGTTCAGAGATGTTCAATATGGCTCCCTCCAGACACACGAGCAATATCAACCCGATATTCCAACTCGTTCCACGCTCTCTGTAGCATATAAGGCGTAACAGTTTGGATAGCTGCTGTTATTTCTCGTTTCAAATCATCAATGGTGGCTGGGAGAGGTGGCCGAAACACCATATCCTTAACATACCCCCCATAAGAAATAATCGCAGGGGGTAAGATCAGGGCTTCTTGGAGGCCAGTGATGAAGTGCTCTGTCACGGGCTGCCTGGCGGCCGATCCATCGCCTCGCGTAGTTGACGTTCAGATAAGTGCCAATGTGGTGGCACTCCATCCTGCTGAAATATGAATTGTTGTGCTTCTTGTTCGAGCTGAGGGAACAGCCAATTCTCTAACATCTCCAGATATTGTAGTCCAGTTACAGAAGCACCTTCGAAGAAAAAGGGACCAAAAACTTTATTGGCTGAAATGGCACAGAAAACGTTCACCTTAGGCGAGTCATGTTCATACTGAGTTGTTTCCCGCGGATTCTCAGTGCCCATATACAGACATTGTCACGGTTGACATTCCCGTTAGTGTGGAAAGTTGCTTCATCACTAAACACAATCTTTGAAACGAAAGATTCATCTGTTTCCATTTGAGCAAGGATAAAATCACAGAAATCGATTCTTTTAATCTAATGAGCTGCAGACAGTGCTTGAACCAATTTCAGACAAGGTTTCATAACTAACCTTTTTCGTAGGACTCTCCATACAGTTGGTTGTGGAATTTGCAGCTCTATGCTAGCTCTGCGAGTCGATTTTCCTGGGCTGCGAACAAATGCTTGCTGGATGCGTGCTACATTTTCATCACTCGTTCTCGGCCGTCCAGAACTTTTCCCTTTGCACAAACACCCATTCTCTGCAAACTGTTTATACCAACGTTTAATACACCACCTATCAGGAAGTTTAACACCATACTTCGTTAGAAATGCACGCTGAACAACTGTCGTCGATTCACTTCTGCCGTACTCAATAACACAAAAAGTTTTCTGTTGAGCGGTCGCCATCTTAGCATCAACTGACGCTGACGCCTAGTCAACAGCGCCTCAAGCGAACAAATGTACAACTAAATGAAACGTTATAGCTCCCTTAATTCGCCGACAGATAGTGCTTAGCTCTGCCTTTTGTCGTTGCAGAGTTTTAAATTCCTAAAGTTGTGGTATTCTTTTTGAATCACCCTGTATTTCAAAATAACACTTGCTGCTGAAGGTTGGACTCAATGTAAAAAGCTACTTCATGCTGCATAACAAAGTAAAAAGAGCTTTAAATTGTCTTCTGCAAACATACAAAAAAGTAGAGCTGATCTAATTACATTTACGAAAGATTACCCTAATGCTGAATCAAGTATACAGTAAGATAAAATGTACTTATTCACTGCAGAATAGAGTTACAGTCATTAAAATAGGATACCAAAAGCCTGTATATCAGAAGTGAAATGGTTACAATATAGTTGCTTTTGTTGTTTCCATACTTGGTTTTGTGTACTAGTAGCCTTCTATTCGTATTATGTGCCCCTGAAAGCCCTATTTACAAATAGATCAAATGGCATTATGTCATGGACTCGTCTAATGATCTTGTGTGAAAATTCATCTAACGAATCATATATCAGAGCACGTCATTTCCAAATGAAGTACACTGGAAAGGTTCTTTGTGAGGTACGTTCATTTTCCATCAAAGTCAGACCGCGTAATCCTACGTCCAGTGGAGTGGAGTCTAGGGCTGACAGTGAAGTCTCTTATTCCTGGAACGTTATCCAGTCACCGTGAGAAGTATCAGTTAAAACGTGTGTGGCCGCCAAATGTGTGCGGAGGAAGATGATTTCCGAAATAGACCACGAGAAAGTAAAGCAACTAGCTACAACAAATATGCACCTATTAATACACAAGACATGTTTTAAAATTATAACAGCTGTATAAACTTCAGAATGTAATGTAGCTAACTAAAAAGCTTGTTTTAGAAGTGAATGTGGCTCACAGACAATTTTTAAGTCTAGGGAAACGATAGAACAGAGTATATACTATTATTTTGAATAGATACCTTTCGAGCTTTACTGATAGCCCATGATAAGCCAGGCATTCATTCAGTCCATATTCGTGTACCAGAGAATATATATGTCATATTACAGTATACATTCTATTTAATCAGGATGGTCAGGAAAACTTCAGAAAGGAGTCACATTGTTGCAAATCACATCTATAAACCAAAAAACGAAGAAGTAATACTTGTTAATGGAATGTATTTGAACAGCTACCGTCTTGAGTATGAGGCTGTACTGTTTGGCTTTAGTGTGTACAGCTCAACAACGACTGATATACCATAAAAGTGCTCATTTAAATATATGTCTGACACTAAATTACATTATGGTTGAAATACTTATCTACTCGTGAAAAAGAAACTTCTGCGGATATTAAATTAAAATGCAAGTACATTCTAATTGCTACTGGTGATAGACTCGTTAGATCCTGAGTGAAAATGGAAACAAAACTGCAAAGGAACAGGTTCACCGTGTAGAAAATTTGAAATACATATTACGAGAAGATTTAAGTATTGTGAGCTATACTAAACTGAATTGAGAAACAAATTCAGGAACACAGAAAATAAAGAACCGAAGAAGCAAAAGAAAAATTCTCATGTTCAGAGTAGGTCTGAGAATGAATCAAAGTTAAAAGGTAAAATCTGATAAAATCCAGTTCCAGAATCAATTATCTCACCCGCTAATAACCAATCCAGGTCCCCTGCCGCATCATTATATCAACATTCCACCTTCCATACACCTCCAAACCTTACCAATTCTCTCCCGCCGGAATTTTAACTAACTCCCATAACCACTGGCATTTGTGGACGGTAAACCCAGGACAGGATGAACAGGCGACGATGAATCAGTATCAGCACATCAATTAATACGGCTCTCCGGCAATCTTGCCAGATGTGCATTGTTAGTCCTTGGTGCTGCATCAGGAGGTGGTGACTCTGTCCTCATAACTGCAGTCAAATTAGCTGATACCTCATCTGGTGTTAGGTTCAAATGGCTCTGAGCACTATGGGACTTAACAGTTATGGTCATCAGTCCCCTAGAACTTAGAACTACTTAAACCTAACTAACCTAAGGACAGCACACAACACCCAGCCATCACGAGGCAGAAGAAATCCCAGACCCCGCCGGGAATCGAACCCGGGAACCCGGGCGTGGGAAGCGAGAACGCTACCGCGCGACCACGAGATGCGGGCTGGTGTTAGGTGGTAGAAATGCACAGGATCGAGTCCCACATTGGTGACTGGAAGACAGAGGCTGGTGCTTGTGGACCCCAGAGAATCGTAGACGAGGGTACATTAGTGCAAACCCGGCCCATTCAGGCTGCGGATGAACTGCTAGCTGGCGGATCATTGTGATGGTGGAATAAGGTTGGTGGCCTCGCTGTGGAAGCCAACAGACAGTGGACGGCAATTCGAAGCTCCGCTATGGTGACATATCCAGCTTGGCCGGATTTCCAGTTTCTACATGTGAGAAGGCAGGTCTTGGGGCGGCTGAGGTCACGTAGGAGTAACCTGCCAAGCGTCGATGAATCGTCCGCAGCCCAGAGCCGCAGTTGCAGAGCCGCTAGCGTGGCTTAAGTGGTGAGCTAGTAGATGTCAGCCAGCACATGCGCTGGGCCCTGGATTGTGCCAGCACTGCTACGATTCTACTGTTGGAATACTTCGTTCCTCCACAGTTCTGACTGGATAGAGTCTAGAATGAGATTTTCACTCTGCAGCGGAGTGTGCGCTGATATGAAACCTCCTGGCAGATTAAAACTGTGTGCCGGACCGAGACTCTAACTCGGAACCTTTGCCTTTCGCGGGCAAGTGCTCTACCATCTGAGCTACCCAAGCACGACTCACGCCGCCTCCTCACAGCCTTACTTCTGCCAGTACCTCGTCTCCTACTTTCCAAGGTTTGGAAGGTAGGAGACGAGGTACTGGCAGAAGGAAGGCTGTGAGGATGGGGCGTGAGTCGTTCTTGGGTAGCTCAGATGGTTTGGAAGGTAGGAGACGACGTATGGGTGGAAGTAAGGCTGTGAGGACGGGGCGTGAGTCGTGCGTGCGTAGCTCAGTGGTAGAGCACTTTCCCGCGGAAGGCAAAGGTCCCGAGTTCGAGTCTCGGTCCGGCACACAGTTTTAATCTGCCAGGAAGGTTCATGGGTAGAGCCTATCTGAAACAGAGATGATGCTACCCTACATTTTACACTTTTCTATTTCCCAATCGAAACACAGTCTGGAGTTTAGCTACCATATGAGCTTTCTATTCATTTCCTTCTTGATATTTAGTCTATTTACACCATTCCAAACCCAAAGGTTCAGTCGTTGAGTCTTTGATTCTTGATTTCTGCTCTACCTCTGTTCTATTCCCAAGTCTTAGTCACATATCCACTAATGCTGACACTATTATCATGGACCTGCAGTTCAAAGGATGTTGAGAGTGGGATCTGAGCTTTTATAAGTTTAAGGTAACAATAAACAACATCTACTATCACCAAGTTTTTGAATGCGACTATGTAGTTCCTACAGTGATGGGCTGTTGCTGATTTACGCCATGGTACTTCTTTATGTGTCAAAGCTTACTTTCCTGTGATAAACAGTCATTCTGGCAGCGAGCATGTTGACCAGGGAGGCTATGAGAGTTGGGCCTAAGATGACTGGTTAGGTCTTCCATAGGCAAAACTTCTAAGGGAAGGTCCAGTAAGTACAGTAGTGAGTATGTGGTGTTCGGTGATGTAGATTCAGAAATATCGCAACTGCTGCCATTGATCTGCAACCCTTAGCTCGTCATTCTATTTGCTACCGAGTTGTCCTTGGTAGTATCAGGGATAGATGATACCTACAGAATTCAGGTAGTATAAGTTTTGAGGGGCAGAAGGTAACTCGCAACAAAAAATGGCTCTGAGCACTATGGGACTCAACTGCTGAGGTCATTAGTCCCCTAGAACTTAGAACTAGTTAAACCTAACTAACCTAAGGACATCACAAACATCCATGCCCGAGGCAGGATTCGAACCTGCAACCGTAGCGGTCTTGCGGTTCCAGACTGCAGCGCCTTTAACCGCACGGCCACTTCGGCCGGCTAACTCGCAACAGAAACTCCAAGATGGAGACGAGTGCATGAGGCTTCCTGTTTTGCGCTACGAATAGTGTCTCGTGTAATCTACCCTCAGTCACACATCTTCCCTCATTCTAGCCCCCCTCCCCCCCCCCCCCCCACCATCCCCGCCACCCCATAATTTCATTTGCTCAAATCGAATCAATAAACAACACACATTTAGAAATGAACCGTTAGTCGTGAAGCTAAATAGCCACAATAACATGTACACATTCACTGTCAGTGACAACCTGTTTCTTTAAAAGTATGCACTAGATAAAACCTGCTTGTAAACCGGGCCACATACGTCACAAAATAATCTGCGTAAGACACCATATTACATCAACGTTTCCATGATAAAACTAAATTAATCGCATTAAGCTCCACTACACACTTTGCCAGCAACTAAGAAAGAATGCATAGATAAAATTCACGTGGATATGGCGCCTTATAACAGAATGTAATCCAAAGTTAGCTCACTAGACCGCCTCACCACCTCAGCCCACATGGATACCTCACAGTAACTGCAAGGTTATCTGGTCCCTTCACCTGATCTTACCTTTCTTCCTTACCGCTTCCTTCTCCCTTTGCAAGGGAGCCGCTGGTGACTGAGGTAGTGCTTCAGGGGTGGCCGTAAACAGGTGGACTCGCTCTACATGTACAACTGTGGCGCGAGTCGAGAGCTACAGATTTACATTAACCAGAGATGTCACTACGTTTAATTCCTATGTTTCCTGTTACTGTGTAACAAACTTCTTTGTTTTCTCTTTTGGGGCACAGTTGTTAGTCAAAATAACCCACTGTTTGATGTGGCACTTGGGTAGCTTGGACTTTCTTTTTTGCATGCCTCACGTGCATTTTCTGGACCTGACGCCGTATACTGTTCAGTCGCTTGGTAAATTCCAAACGGAACGTTTGTCTTTCTCATGGGATGGTTTTACACAGTTAAAAGGGGGTCATGATAACCCTATGCCTTTGAATTATAGGCCTCTACTATATTTGGTGCACCCTCTCTGTCTCGCCATTGGCTATCGTATACATTGCACTGTTTTCCAAAAGTCTACACATTGCTTCATCAGTTTAGACATAAAGTTAGTGCCCCGACTTATTGTTACAATTGCTGGCATCCTAGTCGTTGATAACTAGCGGTTACCCATTGCCTGATCCACGGTTCCCCCTGTTAATTTGGCGCAGCAATGATGGATGAAAATCACGTGAAATGATCAATTATAGTCAACATATGCTAAGAATGTCGATACCGATCATTTGATGTGGACTGCTGAGCTCAAGTAACCTTCGCAATGGAATCTTTTGATGACTATGTTCAACCCTTTTTGCTCATGGCACACAGTCTTCAGATACTTTACCACATCCTACTTACGTGTTCTCCATCAGCAGTTTTCTGCTACTGCAGTTCTGTAGCTCGTTGACCTCCGTATCCTGCCAGTAAGAATCATGAGTCTGCCTCTACAGTTAATCACGTATTGTAGCTGGTGTGACTATGCATTGACCACACTTTATTTGTCTGTATAACAGTCCATTGTCAGTACTGTACTGAGCTTCTGTCTCAAATTGCTGATAATCGCATTTAATGGCCTGAGCCTGTCAGCACTCATCTCCTGATATAGAAACATGTTCCACACTATGTATCTTGTGACTCATCCTGTCAGCATTACCACAAGTCTTCCCACTATGAGTTATAATTTCAACATCGAAATCACTTAACCGTGAAGTCCACCAAGTCAAGTGGGTAGAAGGACCCTTCAGACTCACAAGCCTTCGCAGAGACGCGTGATCTGTTATAACTTTAAAACGTCGACCATACAACTAGTAACAGCAATGAGGGATTCCATAGATCAAACTAAGGTTTTTCTTAGTCAAGTAATTTTTCTCTGCTTCTTTTAGCTGTATAGAAGAATAAGCTACCATGAGCTCAGCTACAAGAATTTCCTCACTCAGAAACATCCTCAAATCACTTTACAACATAAATTGTTTCTAGAATGAGATTTTCACTCTGCAGCGGAGTGTGCGCTGATATGAAACTTCCTGGCAGATTAAAACTGTGTGCCCGACCGAGACTCGAACTCGGGACCTTTGCCTTTCGCGGGCAAGTGCTCTACCAACTGAGCTACCGAAGCACGACTCACGGCCGGTACTCACAGCTTTACTTCTGCCAGTACCTCGTCTCCTACCTTCCAAACTTTACAGAAGCTCTTCTGCGAACCTTGCAGAACTAGCACTCCTGAAAGAAAGGATATTGCGGAGACATGGCTTAGCCACAGCCTGGGGGATGTTTCCAGAATGAGATTTTCACTCTGCAGCGGAGTGTGCGCTGATATGAAACTTCCTGGTAGATTAAAACTGTGTGCCCGACCGAGACTCGAACTCGGGACCTTTGCCTTTCGCGGGCAAGTGCTCTACCAACTGAGCTACCGAAGCACGACTCACGCCCGGTACTCACAGCTTTACTTCTGCCAGTACCTCGTTTCTGATAATCTGAGAAAGCAAGTCTGTGACTATTGATCAAATAAGTTAATTAATCACACAAAGTTTCTTTATATTCCAGAGTCCATTCAATCTTCACCCACGTGAGGCAACGAGTCAGGAATCTTACTATTTCTGTAAATTTTGACAGATATTTCATGTAATAAATAGCTGTCCCAAGATACAACAGCAGCTTTCTCTATTATAGGCATCAGAAATTCATGGAAAGCTTATAAAGGCTATGGCTAGTTCACCCTCCATCATGGCCAATAATATGACCCTGATAGCAGATTTCTTTAAATACAAAATGACTCTTTGACAGTTATATGTTACTTGTGCCTTACTATAGAAAATTGTCACCAGACAAATTTCACAAAACCTCTATCATAGGTCACACTAACGGCTACTGGGACTATGTAATTAAAGTAGCCATCAAAATAAAAAGGCACCTACATTATCCACAATATAACAGTGGCCTGCAGCTCAGTCTTACATGGCATCCAGTGATAGCAAGGTTGAAGTAGGCCCACTAATCAGTGAGTCAACATATGCACATATATTGCGATGCCGTGAGCCAACAGATAGCGCATATAAGGGTGTACGAACAGCACAATGGCAGTTTTTTAGTTTGACATTTGGCCAAGGAATGTTTGGTTGAGGGCTTGTGATATTTGAACAACTCGACATCGCCTAATAACACTTTAATCAATGTTACTGCTATGAGATTCTCCATTCTTACAGCATTTAGATGTGTTATTTCTTTTATAATGATCCACTAGTTCTTCCTATGTATCCTGAAACGGTTGCGCATTTCCCAAATTTTCGTGATACTTCACATGTACTGTGGCAGCAGCTTCTAATTTCTGTTGAATCATGCTTAATAATTCCTCGATATATCAAGTCCCAAATTTTGCAGCATTATGTAAATTATATTTAAATAATCCTCCATAGATTTACCTAAACATTAGAGTCACTAATAAGGTGATCCTTGCATTTAGGATAGGCGGGGATATGTTGGCAATTGACTGTTTCCTTCTTTCCTTCCTTAGCCTGCCTATCTCGCTACATAATTCCGCATTAACAGTTCACGTTTCAGACAGCTCGTCAAGCAACTGCTGAATTGTTTCCCGAGTTCACATTTTCTCACTTACTGCCATTCTGCTCGCCTGTTACGCCACAAGTGACAATATTCCACAGGAAACAAAAAAGGAAGCACGGGAAACATCTCAAGCCCATATAAACAGGATTTAAAGTAAGCACTTACATGCACATTTCCGCTGAACACCATTGCTGCATTGTCACTTTCATGATTCTCATTCTAAACTCCAACAGACCTCCAGATACTACTTGCGAAGGGTGTTTACTGAGAGCGGGGTAGTGGTCCTCTCGTGTAGGGGGAGAGTAACTTTAAGGTTTGTAAGTACATTTCTGTTTCTATTTATTCTCGTAATTAGTAGCTCAACGCTCTGGTGTTTCTTTGTTGTAAAGGGGTCTAATCACTAACATTGGTTCTTTTTTATTAGTTGGGTATGAAACTGATGATGTGCCTATAACCAGTGAAACTTAAGCTTTGATAAAATTGGTTCAAAATACAGCTGTTTGCGGAGATCTTGATACACAAGGAATCATACATCAATTTCTTTCACTCTGAAAAGAATGGTAGTGAAAGGGTTCGCCTGATGTATTGAATGCTATTCGAGCCAAAAACTGGTTGCCACTGGCAATTTAGTAATGCCGTTCGTATATACATTGAAGTCGTGCAGTAGTATTTGCACAAAATTTTCACCTAAAGATGTCTGAAAGAAGTGGCACATAGAGTCTTACTGTCCCCTAATAGATAAATACACTACTGGCCATTAAAATTGTTACACCAAAAAGAAATGCAGACGATAAACGGGTATTCATTGGACAAATATATTATACTAGAACTAACATGTGATTACATCTTCACGCAATTTGGGTACATAGTTCCTGAGAAATCAGCACCCAGAACAACAACCTCTGGCCGTAATAACGGCCTTGATACGCCTGGGCATTGAGCCAAACAGAGCTTGGATGTAGTGACCACGTACAGCTGCACATGCAGCTTCAACACGATACCACAGTTCATCAAGAGTAGTGACTGGCGTATTGCGAAGAGCCAGTTGCTCGGCCACCATTGACCAGACGTTTTCAATTGGTGTGAGATCTGGAGAATGTGCTGCCCAGGGCAGCAGTCGCACATTTCCTGTATCCAGAAAGGCCCGTACAGGACCTGCAATATGCGGTCGTCCATTATGCCGCTGAAATGAAGGGGTTTCGCTGGTATCGAATGAAGGGTGGATCACGGGTCGAAACACATCTTAAATGTAACGTCCACTGTTAACAGTGCCGTCAATGAGAACAAGAGGTGACCGAGACGTGTAGCCAATGGTACCCCATACCATCACGCTGGGTGGGATGCCAGTATGGCGATGACGAATACACCCTCCAATGTGCGTTCACCGCGATGTCGACAAACACGGATGCGACCATCATGATGCTGTAAACAGAACCTGGATTCATCCGAAAAAATGACGTTTTGCCATTCGTACACCCAGGTTCGTCGTTGAGTACACCATCGCAGGCGCTCCTGTCTGTGATGCAACGTCAAGGGTAACCGTAGCCGTGGTCTCCGAGCTGATAGTCCATCCTGCTGCAAACGTCGTCGAACTGTTCGTGCAGATGGTTGTTGTCTTGCAAACGTCCCCATCTGTTGTTTGAGGGATCGAGACGTGGCTGCACGATCCGTTACAGCCATGCGGATAAGATGCCTGTCATGTCGACTGCTAATGATACGAGGCTGTTGGGATCCAGCACGGCGTTCCGTATTACCCTCCTGAACCCATTGATTCCATATTATGCTAACAGTCAGTGGATCTCTACCAATGCGATAGACCGCAATCGCGATAGGCTACATTCCGACCTTTATCAAAGTCGTAAACGTGATGGTAAACATTCCTCCTCCTTACATGAGGTATCGCAACAACGTTTCACAAGGCAACTCCGGTCAACTGCTGTTTGTGTATGACAGATCGGTTGGAAACTTTCCTCATGTCAGCACGTTGTAGGTGTCGCCACCGGTGCCAACCTTGTGTGAATGCTTTTTCCTTAACACGAGAATTTGTCAGTAAGTAATTTCTGCTACCCCTTTCATAGAAGAAGTTACTGTAATGTATACATTTACTCTTTAGCCGAAACGCGAATTTGGCTTCCTGGGCTTTTACAGCGCTCTTTTACATCTGGCGAATGGTGCTGCGATGGTCGATCTGTTTCCATTAATGGGTGTATACTGTGTAGTCTGACGGTCTGTGTCACCGTTACTACAAATGGTGTGCTCTGTCGTTTTCCGTTGGTAAATTTCTGTCAATAAACCAGCTCGTTAATAGTTCGCTAGAGCTGAGTATTGCATAATAACAACGAATTCCGCTAAGCAAAACACCTTCCGTTGAGCCAACATTAAGTGCATGTGTCTGTGACTATTTCGACAGATAGTATTGACTGGCGACTCCATAGAGTGCTGTGTGCGCAACGACTATATATGTTAAATTAAAATGAAGGTCAGCGTTGGTCGTAATATTGATGCTTCATTAATAGCAGAATCCATTTTCGATCACATAGTGATCATCTTCGGTGCTGTACACATTAAACTCAGGCACTGGTATCAAGTTATCAATAGCCAAAACTGAGATCGCTATTAATAAAACATCAGTATTACGACCAATGCTGACCTTCCTTTTAACTCGACAGATACTGTTACCTAGGACATAAATGTTCATTTAATACAGCATATGTTAATAGTTAACTGATTGTTGTGTCGGTAGCTGGGCCGACACCGTGAAGTTGAGATGGCTGAAAAGGCAAGCTAGACTAACGCAGACGGGCGATGTACTGGAACAGGATACGTAATTAATGTTAGGAAGAAAAGTACGGAGCAGGATTAATACTTATCTTTAATATCATTGTGGTACATCGATCTTGACGATACACAGGAGACTTTAAGTACAATCACTGTATGGCTAATGGCGCCTTGCTAGTTCGTAGCCATTAACTTAGCTGATGGCTATTCTGTCTCTCGGCTAATGAGAGAGAAAGGCTTCGTACAACTGGGCAGTAGCTAGGTTCTCGTACAACTGGGCGGTAGCTAGGTTCTCGTACAACTGGGGCGAGTGCTCTCTCGTATCACGAGACCTGCCTTGGTGGTGGCGCTAGGTCTGCGATTACACAGTGGCGACACGCGGGTCCGACATGTACTAAATGGACCGCGGCCGATTTAAGCTACCACCTAGCAAGTGTGGTGTCTGGCGGTGACACCACACTGATCATGGTAATAACTAATTGGCTTTTCAGCTGAAGAGGAATGGACGTCTCAAAAGAAGGAAATCACAGATTTTTCACAGAAAAACAGTCACAACGAAAATTAATGAGAAGAAACCTTGAGTAACAGGAGAAATACACTCTAAAAATGACTTATCCGAATGGGACGCAAATCGGTAGATGAGATGTACAGGCAAATAAATTACTACAATTTCAGAAAAAAACTGGATAATTTATTCAAGAGAAAGAGCTTCACAAATTGAGAAAATAAATAACGCGTTGGTCCACTTCTGGTCCTTACACAAGCAGATATTCGGCCACACACTGATTGATGGAATTATTGGTTGACCTGCTGCGGTATATGGTGCCAAATTCTGTTCAATTGACGCGTTAGATCGTCAAAATTTAATTGGCGCTTTAGGTCATCTTATGTGTTTTCTGTGGCTTACTGTTAATAAATGATAACGCGAAAGGTTGGTCGGAACAGCAGATTCGGACATACTTCCCGCTCAGTAACTCAAACATAGCGTGTCTTTGAATTGCTACGAACGAAAATATTCCTTTGATCTGGAATTCTGTGCTCTCGCTCCGACAGCACAGCTATTAATAATACACGGCCAGTTGTATGCTCTGCACGGCTCTGACAATATTGATTGCTGGTGACGACGGATGAATACCGTTTGATAAATGATGCCTGTCACTGCTTGTGTTGTCAGCCTGCCACATACGTGCTAAATGTGTCACTAACCATATCTGGTCTCCAGGATCAGAACGCTTCCTGAAAAAGGAAAATAAAAAACACTTCAGAGCAAGATTTATTATGAGATTCTATGCACACGAAGTTCACTGCGCAATAAATAAAAAAAAATCCTTTTTCTTGTAGATTTATTGCAAATTATGTACATGTAATCGAAAAGTTGCTAGCGCTGGTGATTGAGCATGATCTATTGCCTCAGAACGATTCATAATTATCTCCATGCCAAAAGTGGTGGAGAAAAGACAGGAGGTATCTGTGTTTCATAATAAACAAGTAATGGAGTCACGAAGGACAGTTATCTACACTTCTAATGAGATTTAAACTATGATATGTGATAAATATGTTCCAGTTGAACTTTGTCTACGCATTCTTGTATCTGCAGGTGAACACAGCAAGCTAGGAGTAGAGTTATGGAGAAAGAATGCCGAAGAGCAGAGCGACAGTCGGTTTTGGTACACGTCATACATTATTAGACGATACGTGGTTCATTGCCATGTATCATACACTCTTGGATACGGACAGTTTCATAATAATCGCACTGCTTGACTCACGCTCCTTTCAGTAGGACATCCACATCGTTCTCCGCAAGCCACCTAATGGTGAGTGGCGGAGTGTACTTTCGGTACCATTATCTGATCCCTCCAACCCTGTTCCACTCGCGAATAGTACTGTGGGAAGAAAGATTGTCGGTAAGTCTCTGCGTTGGCTCTAATTTCTCGAATTTTGTCCTCGTGGTCAATGTGCAAGATGTATGTGAAGGGAAGTGATATGTTGTCCGACTTCTCCTGAAAAGTGCTGTCCCGAAATTTCCATAGTGTATCTCTCCGCAATGCACAACGCCTCTCTTGTAACGTCTGCCAATAGAGTTTGCTTAGCATCTCTGTAACTCTCTCTCGCCAGCTAAATGATCCCGTGACGAAACGCGCCGCTCTTCCTTGGGTCTTCTCTATCTCCTCTATCAATCCTACCTGTTAGGGGTCCCAGAGAGATGAACAATACTCAAGAATCGGGCGAACAGGCGCCTTATAACCCACTTCCTTTGTGGATAAGTTACATTTCCTTATGATTCTACCGATGAGTCTGGTGTCTGCTTTTCCCACTATCTGATTTATGTGGTCATTCCATTTAAGGTCGTTCTAGATGGTTACGGCTAGATATTTTACGGCAGACGCTGTCTCCAGCTGTTCGTCATCAATAGTGTAGGCCGAGCTGTACAGCAGTGTATTTCTTTTCCTACGTATGCGCAATGTCTTACATTTATTTACCTTCAGGGTCGACTGCCAGAGCCTGCACCAGTTATCAGTTCTCTGAAGGTCGTTCTGTAGGTTCTTACTGTCTTCCGGCGTTGCTACATTGGTATGGACAACTGCATCATCTGCGAATAACCTTAAACAGCATCCGACGCTTTCTACTGGATCATTTATACTCGCATATATTGTAAACAGCATCGGGCCTATCACACTTCCCTGTGGTACTCCGGATACTACTATTACATCTGTTGAGTTTGTTCCGTTAAGAGCGACATGTTGACTTATATCTGCAAGAAAGTCTAGAATTCAATCGCAGGTCTGTTCCGATACTCCGTAAAGTCGTATTTTTTTCGTTAAACGGCAATGCGGGACGGTGTCAAATGCCTTACTGAAGTCAAGGAACACGGCGTCAGCCTGAGCGCCGTTGTCCACTGCGCTGTAGATCTCATGGAGGAACAGAGCGAGATGAGTTTCGCACGATCTCTGTTTGCGGAATCCATGTTGATTTTTATAGAGGAGCTGTTCATTTTCCAAAAACGTCATAGTTCTTGAGCATAAAACACGTTCCATAATTCTACAACAGTCTGCCGTCAAAGATATAGATCTTTAATTGTGTGGCTGGTAAGATCTACACGGAATAACAGTGAAATGTTTGCATTTCACAGCGTCTATATAGCTCAGGCTTAAGTGTTCCCGACAAGCATGCTTGTCGGAAGAAACAGGCATTACTGAAGTCGCAAGGCCGCATTAAATAACGAAATGTAGTCACAAATTGCGAATCGTTATTACACCACCTGCATGGTTTACTATGGAAACTTGAAAATTTGTGCCAGACCAGACTCTAACTTGGATATCCCGCTTACGGTGAGAAGACGTCTTAACCATTTTGGCTATTCATGCATGCCTCCTGGACCAATTCAAATTTCCCTGTGTCAAAGCGTCTGCATGCCATAGTGCTCGCAGATCGTTTGTTTGAGTCTTGCATGAGGAGAGACAACGGTGTTCTCTTCAGCGTGCTTTATTTTGGCATGAAATACACTTATTGCAATGAAACTTCCTGGAAGATTAAAACTGTGCGCCCGACCGAGACTCGAGCTCGGGACCTTTGCTTTCGCGGGCAAGTGCTCTACCATCTGAGCTACCGAAGCACGACTCACGCCCGGTACTCACAGCTGTACTTCTGCCAGTATGACGTCTCCTACCTTCGAGTCTCTGTCGGGCACACAGTTTTAATGTGCCAGGAAGTTTCATATCAGCGCACACTCCACTGCAGAGTGAAAATCTCATTCACTTATTGCAATGTCTGCGTTTGACAGTGTCTGAGTGGTTATGTGCTATTTCTAATACATTTCGTAATTTATAATGGCTTTAGAGCGTCAGCAGTGACTGTTCCTTCAGACATGCATGCATCTCTGGAGGAAATTTGCATCGAAAAACACACACTGTCAAATACAGACACCACACTAATTGTATTTCATACCGAAGCAAAGCAAATTAAGGAGAAAAACATCCCTACGGGGCGACTGATGACCACAGATGTTACGTCCCATAGTGCTCAGAGCCATTTTGAACATCCCTATGTGGCGTTCGCACAAACGGTGTGCGAGCTCTGTGGAATGAGAACGTCATGACACAAAAATTTGAATCGGTGCGGGAGGCGTGCACAGATATCCGAAGTGGGAGTCTGCTTTTTAGTCGTGGTCGCGTGCGAACCGGCTCCGTGCGCCGGACAGCGCAACGCAGTTGTTTACTTCCGCGGTATTTCGTGTTGTGTAGCGTCCATTACTACCAAACGCATGACGCTCTGCCACTGCCGAGGCACACTTAATGTAACATTGCAAGCCGAACATGCACGACCACGCGCTTAAGAAATTAAACAATTCATTCGCGAAGAGCTACGTCTGGACCCCCAGGAAGTGATAAGTATTCACTTCTCTATCACTGGCAGTATCAAATGGTTCAAATAGCTCTGAGCACTATGGGACATAACATCTATGGTCATCAGTCCCCTAGAACTTAGAACTACTTAAACCTAACTAACCTAAGGACATCACACAACACCCAGCCATCACGAGCCAGAGAAAATCCCTGACCCCGCCGGGAATCGAACCCGGGAACCCGAGTGTGGGAAGCGAGAACGCTACCGCACGACCACGAGCTGCGGACTGGCAGTATCGTCTATATTAAAATGACGGCGGAGGGAACATGTGCTTAGGTACTTCGACAACACGCGCAGGGACTCAAGTCCCAGCATTCTGACGAGCGTATGGGAGGGGTAACGGTAGATCACGCTGGTGTCGGTCTGCGAACAAATCGGGTCTTTCAGGTCCCTTTCAAAGTGCCACAAGACGCGCTCGTCGAAGCTTTCTGGCGCTATGGCAATGTTGTGGGACACATCGCGGAAAAATGGCAGACGTTCGTGACATACCACGTGTTGAATGCTGTCCGCCATACCAAAATCTAAGTCTCCAAACATGAACCATCCTATCTGCTGATAGGTGGCGTGAAGGCCATCGCTATGTATGATGGCCAGCCGCGGACGCATGCCTGTTGCGGTCAAGAGGCCCATGTTCGGTCAGTTTGTCTTCGCCAACGTTTGCTCCAGGTCCCGACCAGTGACTCAGTTCCCAAAGCGACGGTCCTTCTTCACCAGACAGCTACACCATAGCCGTACGCAGACCTGGAGCGTCACTTCAGGAAGCGCCTGTTCTCCCCCGGGCATTCCCCACTGGAAATACGGTGCTGCCACGGCCTCACATCGATGAGAGTGCGGTGCCTACCTCTGCTTTTCTTCAGACAGGCGTGACCTCGTACAATGAACATCCACATTCTGATACAGAACAGCACCTCCGAAAGTAGGTGTCGCAGCGGAACCGGAGGAAGAGAATTCAAACGCCATCCAACAGCACTCTTCTTCATGTGGCGTCACAGGCAGTGGAGCGGATACAAGATAGTGACCTCCCTTCGAGAGCCCTGACGACAGGTGTGGCGGCTCCTGATGTCTCATTTTGGGAACGATTCCACCTGACAACGATGGATCCCATGGAGGGAGAGTCCCTGGACCCCGCTACAGCAGTGTCACCACAACTCATCCTCGATGAGTGCGACAGTCGCTTGCCACCTGTTCCACTTTCCTGTTTGCTGATGATGTCGATGATGGAGCATATAGAGATGGTGGCCTTCTGTCAAGCAGTGCCCCTTGGAGGTGCCTGACCCACCTTCCACCCAGTGATAGCGGCTACATTGACTGGGCCGGATGTCACACGCCAGCCAGACATCTCTGCCGGAGCATCTGTGCCATGGTGGGAGCACGCCCACAACACTACCGCATAACTACGATGAATCTGGCCACCATTCGGGCTTCCCACAAACTGGCAATGTTCCGAGAGACCATTTATGCTGCTGATGTCGACATTGCCCTCCTCCAAGAAGTGATCGTCGCTGATTTCTACGCCCCCACTGGATACACAGCACACATCTCCCATGCTTCTAACAACGCTTTAGAAAATCTAGGAATATGGAATCTGCTAGTTGCCCTCCGTCCACGGTTTGTAGGATATCATGTGAGGAAAGGACAAGCAAATTTTCGCACGAGTGATGCTTTCTAAATCTGTTCTGTGGACACTAGTTGTTTCGTCAGAAGGAAACTGGTTATATTCGAATTCGGAATGTGTTCAATAATTCTGCAGCAAACCAGTGTTAAGGATATTGCTCTGTAATTATGCGAGTCCCTCATTTTAGTGTCGTATAGACAAGAGCAACATTCGCTTGGAGCTTTGCACTGGGAGAGACTTCGCGATAAATCCAAGCTAAGTAAGGGGCTTTCATCTCGACCTTGCGACTTATTTCTTTTCAACTATTTCAGTTCCTTCTCTGCGTCAGGCATCCTTATTTCTGTGTCCTCCGTGCGGGAGTCTGTGCGACACTCAAACGACGGTGTGTTTGTACGATCCTCTGTGGGAATAATTTCTTAAATGTGGAATTAAGAGCTCCAGCTATCCTTCTGTTGTCTGCTATTACCCTCCCCGGGCTGGACGACAAGTGATTGGATAGGAGGCTTTGACTCGATTCGTGATTTTACGTATGACCAGAATTTTCTCGTGTTCTCGGAAAGATCCTTCACTAAGATATGACGGTGGAAGTGTTTGTACACCTTAGGCATTGATTTTCTAACGGACGCATGAGTTTCTACTAACTTCCGATTGTCGATGTGAATTCTTCTGTGAACCGAGAGTACAACAGTCTCCGCTTTCTCAGCATTTTCCGAATTTGATTATTGACCACGGTTGGTTTTTAGAATCCTTAATCAACTTACTTGGCAATTACGCCACCACAGCAAGTTTTATAATTAGTTTAACCTTCGCCTACAATTCCTCTGTGTTCGTCATGTTAGAAATAAATTATATCCATTCATTGACTAAGTGGGATGATAGTAACTGCTTATCTGCTCTTCTAGACTTCTGTCATCGCTATGATGACAATACGATCACCAATATCAGCCTCCTTCCCGACAGTGTCGATAATGCCAGGCTTGAAACTTCTTGGCAGAATAAAACTGCGCTCGAGACCGAGACTCGAACTCGGAAACTATGCCGATTGCTGACAATTGTTCTACCAGCTGAGCTACCCAAGAATGACTCACGACCCGTCGCCACAGCTTCAACTCTGCCACTACCTCGCCATCTACCTTCCAAACTTCACATAAGCTCTTCTGTGAACCTTGCAGCAGTAGCACTCCTAAACGGGAGGCTATCGCGGAACCAAGGCTTAACCACAGCCGGGATGTCTCCAGAATCAGAATTTCACGCTGTGGCTGAGTGTGCGCTGTTATGAAACTTCCAGTCGGCTTAAAACTGTGCGTCAGACCGAGACTCGAACTCGGAACCTTTGCCTTTTGCGGGCAAGTGCTCTACCAGCTGAGCTACCCAAGCACAACTCGAGACCCGTCCTCACAGCTTCAATTCTACCAGTACCGCGTCTCCTACCTTCCAAAGATCACAGAATCTCTTCTGCGAGTTTTGCACGACTAGTACTACTGGAAGAAAGAATATTTCGGAGGCATTAAACTAGTCACTGTCTGTTATCAGAATGAGATTTTCACTCTGCAGTGGAGTGTGCGCTGATATGAACCTTCTTGGAAGATTAAAACTATTTGCCGGACCGAGATTCGAAGTCGGAGCTTTTGCTTTTCGCTGGCAAGTGCTCTACCAACTGAGCTACCCAAGCACGCCTCACAACCTGTCCTCATAGTTTCAATTCTGCCAGTATCTCCTGTCCTATCTCCCGAACTTCACAGAAGCTCTTCTGCGAACTTTGCAGAGCTAGCTCTCCTGTAAGAAAGGATATTGCAGTGACATGGCTTAGCCACAGCCTGGGGGATGTTTCCACAATGAGATTTTCTCTGTGCAGCGGAATGTGCGCTGATATGAAACTTCCCGGCAGATTGAAACTGTGTGCCGAACCGAGACTCGAACTCGGGACCTTTGCCTTTCGCGGGCAAGTGCTCTACCAACTGAGCTACCCAAGCACGACTCTCAACCCGTCTTCACAGCTTCAATTTTGCTAGTCCCTCATCTCCTTCCTTCCAAACTTCGCAGAAGCTCTTCTGCGAACCTTTCAGAGCTTATGTAAGGTTCGCAGAAGAGCTTCTGTGAAGTTTGGTAGGTAGGAGTCGAGGTACTGGCAGAATTCAAGCTGTGAGGATGGCTCGTGGGTGCTTTGGTAGCTCAGTTGGTAGAGCACTTGCCCGCGAAAGATAAAGGTCCTGAGTTCGAGTCCTGGTCGGTACTCAGTATCAGTTTGCCAATAAGTTTCATACCAGCGCAAAGTCCGCTGTAGAGTGGATATCTCAATCTGGAAGGTCAGACTTGTTTGTAGATACAAGGTCTAACATGTTACTATTGCTTGTGGGTTTCGTAACTAGTTGTCAATAAGACTGTCTGTCCGCACCAGCCGCAGAAAATCCATAGCCTTCACAGCCTTCACTCAGTATATTAAAGTCGTTTCGAACCAATAATGCATGAGTTGGGTATTTTCATGCTACTAAGCGTAGATTTTGCTTTAATGAGCCGACAACCTTTAGGGCGGAATCGGGTCGGCGGTAAAAATATCCGATAAGTTGAGTTCAGTTAGGCTTTTTACTACATCCAGATCACTTTACAGTCACACTCAATTTCGACCTCAATAGACATAATATTTTAGTCGACTTCAATGGACGCTCAACCTCCTATGGCGTCTAATCCGTCTTTCCGATATAAGTTCCAGGCCTAGCTAACCATTTCGGAGCTTTCTGCTTCTGATTTCAGCCGGCTCTCGGTTGCTAGAGTAATTTGAGCGTCACAATTTTCCTGGAGGACAGTATGTTCTGGAACTTTGTTACGTATACTTTAACAATCTCGACAGTGAAAGGGTCCCAATTTGTAGACGAGCTGACTTCACTCTGTGCGCATCTACTAGCGAACGTTCATCAGTGGACCTCAAACTACCACCTAGGCTAAAAAGAAAGAAAGTAGGTGCACTCCACAAGTACTCTGCTACCCAAGTAGCTGCCCTTGACCTATCAATTGGAGTCCTTCAACTCTCCATACTACAGCGGAAGCCCAGAAATCTGTAGCCATCACCATCACAGAATCGACGGAGCCTCTGGGTATATTCTCCACTGACTACAAACCAAATGACGCCGATCGACTCTGGGTACGATACTGCAAATTATAAGCTCTGCTAACATCCTGAGAGCTAGGCCATCAGTCTCCACCACTTCTGCCAGCCGCCCATAGGAACAAAGGATAGTCTCAACATGCAAACTAAATGCGTCATTTTTGCCGACATGAGCAACAACTTGCAGACTACTGCAACCTCTACCACTGTTAGCCGCAGGCAGAGCCTCCACCACAACTCTGACTAGGCCCGCACTGAGTTCACGGTGGAATTTCTTCCAACCTTTTGTGCTATTGCCCTAAGAAGCTCCATAACGCTCCTAATGATGGAGCTCCCGGAATCTAGTGAACCTCTCCCTCCGTGTGCCTGCTTGAACCCTGCTGAAGGAGGGGCTATCTGTCCATTCGCACGGTGAAGAGCGAGGCCAGAGGGCCTGCCTCCACACTGGCTCCCTGCCTCGAGCGAGGCGACCGAGTAACAACTCGCCACTCACCTTAACAGCAGAATGCGTGGGCGAAACAAGCGATACCTGAAGTGCCCGATACAATGCCGCAGTTTCTCCGTTGCCGCCACATCCGGAGGAAGCAACCTGCAGTCGGGTGATCGCGGCAACTACATCTGATCGTGAACTGGGTTTCAGCTCCTCCTGCGTCCCACCCATTCTTCTAACTTAAACTATGATAATAAACAGAAAAAGTTAAATATGTGACTTGTAATCTCCTGCTGCGTCACCAAGGATGGCTCACGGCCGACTCCGAGTAGAGCAGTGATGACCAGCGATGACATGTCTACAGACGACCTGGACAGTGGTGCAATGCCAACCTGATTGTCGCCCGCCGAACGGACCGACAACCAGGAGTCACATCGTCTTGGGTGCCATTTATTTTCATAGCATGACACCTTTGGCTGTCGTCTGAGGTACTTTTACAGCACAGCAGTACGTGGATGATATTCTACACCCCGTATGTTGCCATTTGGGCTTACATTTCAGCAAGATAATGCCCATCTGCACATGGTGAGAGTTTCTACAGCTTCTCTTCGTGCTCGCCAAATCCCAACTCCGCCAACAAGGTCGCCAGATCTCTCCCCAGCTGAGGAAGTTTTGAGCATTGTGGACAGGACCCTCCATTCATCTTGGGATGTTGGTGACCTAAAGCGCCAATTAAATTTTGACGATCTAAGGCGTCAATTGAACAGAATTTGGTACCATATACCGCAGCAGGTCAACCAACAACTCCATCAATCAGTGTGTGGCCGAATATCTGCTTGTGTAAGGACCAGAAGTGGACCAACGCGTTACTTATTTTCTCAATTTGTGAAGCTCTTTCTCTTGAATAAATTATCCAGTTTTTTCTGAAATTGTAGTAATTTGTTTGCCTGTACATCTCATCTGCCAAATTGCGTCCCATTCGGATAAGTCATTTTTAGAGTGTATTTCTTCTGTTACTCAAGGTTTCTTGTCATTAATTTTCGGTGTGACTGTTTTCCTGTGAAAAATCTGTGATTTCCCTCTTTTGAGACGTCCATTCCTCTTCAGCTGAAAAGCCAACAGTGAAATTCAGGATCGCAGAACTTCAAATATGTCTTACCGTTACTCAGTACTTGATTCTTCTGGACGATTTTCCTGAACTTCAGCCCATTCTTCATACTTAATAAATTGTGATCATAGCCTGTTTCTTGCTTCTTTTCAAATTTCATGATTCTAGACCAACGGGAAGTACCCTATAGGTTTTGATGATCGATTTGTATCGAAGTATGTGACATAAATGAGCGAATCTTGACTACATTTTTTACGCCGCCAATGGATCATAGGCCTCAATATGTAAGCTTGATACGCCATCCTGATCTATAAAAAAAGGCGTCTTACAAGACGGACAGACAGACGGATAAATATTACAAATTATTTTACGTGTTATGTAATTAAAAAATTAACTTTCAGTTGATAGAATACAGCAGTCAGTCGTCCTTTTCTTTCAGGTTTTGTCAGGCAAATCTAGATTTCGGCCAGTGCCTAGCCATTATCAATGCACTAATAGTCTTGAACGAATTGTAACAGAAGCCCGAACAACAGGGGACTGACGCACTGGCAAATGCATTGATACTACCATATAGCACATTGATAAAGGCTACGCACTAGCCGATTTCTAGATCTGCTTAATAAAACCTACGCTCTGTCATTTGAAAGTCATATCACAATCGTTGAGTGCACCCACATTCCTAATGGAAGGTAACTTCATAAAAAATTGACAGTGTTCGGATTTTTTCCTTTAATTGCACTGTGAAGCCCTGCTTCTTGAGAAATTTCATGATTCTAGGTCAAAGATAAGCACGGCATAGCTATTAATCATTGTGCTTGTGAGTATCAAAATACGTTACATAAATGGCCGTTTCTTTTGATTGGAGTTACTTAGAAACTTAATTTTGACACGTGCAGTGGACGATGGACCATAATATGTGATATAAATTTAAACTTGATACGTCTACCCATTCCTGAGAAAAGGAGTTCTTAACAGTCGGACAGATAGACAGACAGACAGACAGATGGGCAACAAAGCATTTTATAAGGGTTCCGTGTCTACAGATTAATGCATGGGTGCCTGAAAAAGAAACGAATAATATTTGGGTGTACTCGTCCATCGGGTAGGACACGTTACTCCAGCCTAGAGGTCCCAGTCTTATCCGGGATAAAGAATGGGAACATTTACTCATTCCAGTCCCTCCTGGACGGCGCAAGGTCCGCTCACCCCACTAAGTACTAGGGCTCTATCTCGTTGGAAATGAAGGCCAGGGCGATGGGTCCACAACCCTCCCCCTTCTAACGAGACTGTGAAAAAAGGCTGCACTCTATCTGCAGCCACACCAACAGTGGGCCGTGGACTTACCTTTAAGTGAATTATATATAAAGGAGTAAGGTGTGGGATTATGTTCTTTTATATCCCATTTTCTGGGATGTGGATAATATTAATTGAAATGAATGGGTGAAAATCATAGTGGTGTAGGTAGAAAACAGTTTATTGTGAGAAAAACGACCTTAAACATTTCAGTGTTTATATAAAGTCACGGGTTATACAAAATGAAACAAAAGATTTATACAAAGTTTGGCACTTGAGGGAAATTAGTATCTGAAGGCCCTTGGTGTGAGGCGTCATAGCTTACAATATGCATAAAATTCGCTTGTACTACTGTGGGTTCATAATGTCTTCATTAGATGTAACTTGTATCACAATGGCTTTAAAGAATAAATTCTTTCCTCTTATTCACTTGCATTTACTTCATCACTACCACAGTTGTCAGGGTAGCATTCTTCATCACCTGGCTGGGCAGTGTACTGTGGAAAGTGTGAAAGATGATGCTGACCTCTGCCACGACCACAAGGACGTCCACGACGTCCTGGTTGGTTTTCTGGTGAGCTCTGAATCGGTGATATACGCTTAATAGAAGTTGTAGTACACTGGAAGAATAAACTGTAACAAGGACGTCAAGTCGTCAATTTTTGCTTCCTTTAAAAATACTGGTCCATCTCGAAGTGGTGGAAGTTGTTCAGGTATTGTTCCAAGACCTACATGGACGTGCAAGATTTACTTTTCCAAATTGTATGTCTTCATTCAATCTCTCCCTGGTGAAGAAAGCTTTTGGTTCAGCTTTTCTGTATTGCATCCATTTCAGTGTCAACGAGTTAACCTTTCGCTTCTCAGTGTCTATTTTTCTGTTGATGAGAAGTTTTGTAATTGGTCCTGTAGATAGGAAATCATCTTCCTTCATTTTTTTCACATTGAATGTCATCCTGGCATTTCTACAAGCTACATCCAAACCTGTGGGACAAATATAAACTGGATTTGCTTTTTCTTTCTCTCAGTGTGAGAAAAATCAGCATCATTTTCAAGGTAACTATGTCCAGGCACGACGAATTTATGGTCAACAATATAGAGCCAAAATCGGGCGATTATATGATTTCTGTTTTGTCCTCCGCAACTATCATTGTAGGAAATAAAATTTTTAATATCAGATGACAACAATTTTACATGCGTCAGTAAAAAAGAACCAATTTCTGAAGGTTCACAGGAGGCAGTATTTTCAGACCACATGTACATGAAAGCTTGATGTGTTTTACAGTCATGTATTCCAAGATTATATGTCCACAGCTGTCTCTTGTAGTATATAACATTGGTTGTTAGCATTGGCCTTTACTGGCAAAATGTTTTCTTCCTCACGCTTCTTAGTACTCGTATAAAACATATACATTTTTGAGACAGATAACTCTGGCGACATGTATTTCCAATGAGGGTTATGTTTACGAGAATAGTGACTTGTGTAATTAAGGAAAGCTTTTTATGTGGTTCCTTACGGTAGTGAGGCGATCTTCTAGTACTTTATTTCCAGGAGCATATTTACCATGTTGATTAACTGGGGATAGGCCTTTCACTCTTGGTCTGTATAATGCAGCTGTTGTAAACCAGTGATTGTTTATAGTTAATGTCTTCAGGAAGAACTTCATTCACACTTAATTACCATCCAGGATAATGACAGTACTTTGTGTTTTTGACTTCTTACAGCTTTTCTTCTTGGTATGGCAGTTGAAACACATTTTACTATAAGGGACGTTTGTTGTTGCCAAGAATCAATTTTCCAAAACTCTTCATGGATAGTTCTTCGCCTTTCTTCTGTGGAAGTCCGGCATTCATATCGGCAGATATGTTGAAGTGGCTGGATGACTCTTGCATACATAATTTTTCCTGTTGTAGATGTATATTCTTGGCCCAGGTTTCTTAGGCGCTTTCTTTTATTAACTTTCCATGACTCCACGCTCCTTTTCTCTTTTTTGAAACAATGTTTTTTTGAGTTTCTTCATGAGGGGCTTCGACGCACGACTTTCGAACTGTGTTATGGATTTTTTTAT
Source organism: Schistocerca piceifrons (assembly GCF_021461385.2). Classification (NCBI taxonomy): domain Eukaryota; kingdom Metazoa; phylum Arthropoda; class Insecta; order Orthoptera; family Acrididae; genus Schistocerca; species Schistocerca piceifrons. The sequence goes on from NC_060138.1 coordinate 229,886,091, forward strand.
TGTTGGGTTTTCTTCTGGCTTGCTATGATCTTCGTTTTCGTCGGGAGACGATGCATCTGGATATAAAAGGAAATATACCATTGAAGCATCGATGTAAAGCAAATATCTATATAAAAATCAGTTTCATACATAAAATTACCAAAATAATCTCGTCGTTTTGGTGAATGTAATTGTGTTGAAGGAATACTAACGTACCTCAGAGATGGTAAGCATTTCAGTGACATACTAGTACAAGTGACAATATTCTCGTGACAGTATTTTTCATGTGGAACATAATTTTTACGGATATTAAGGCGTAGTTGTTATGCTAGTTTGATGTGTGCTTATACACTAAAAATAGTTTAAGACGTTTCTAATGGCCCCAAAAGTCATTGAAAATTTCAGAACAAAATCTTACATAGACACTAAAATGTTACACAAAATTCGTCGGCGACTGAATCATCATCTGATTAATCTTCATCAGTCGTTTCCGAACGACACTGAATACCTTGAAAGATAGAGCTACTCATTTCTGATAGAGACTTCGTCAGTAATTGAGAGATCAAATCGCGATTCTTTGGAGCGTCCGCCATGTTGTTGCATGTACCGTCCTGACACTGCCTATCGATTGTGATTGGATAAATTTAGTTACACTAAATGCCGATAGATCGCAGATCATAACAGTAGGCACCTGGATCTTCGTGCTACTGACAAGTATCGCTTTTCTCGTGGTCGAAAGTGAACATAATTCAGTTTTGCAAAAAATGTCACTTATACCGTTATGGTTTCCACCCATTCAAATAGAGGTATTTTTTCATGGTTTACTATTTATTGGTAAACAACACAGTTTCTTTTTTCGTTTATGTAGAAGACAGTAGTAATATTTTACGAACAGTGTTTTCTGAAAACATTGTCCTGACGATGAAACAGGTGTATTGAAAATCCCTTACCAGAATAAAAATTCTGGTGGTGGCCACCCTGCTTTAGGTTGTACATCGTTTGCCTATATAAGTCGAAAGGATTCCTCAAGTTTAGAGCGTAACCCATTTCCTCCTCAATCCCAGCCCACCTAAACAACGATATTCTCTGCCCCCCCTCCCCCCTTCGTCTCTCCGAAGTTCTCAACGCCTATGTAAGACACTGCTTTTTTTTTCCTGTGATGACTGGACAATCACTCACCACGTAGCAGCGTAGATTCACTAAAAGAAAAGCAATCTATGCTACTCGACAGGTGCAGGCTCGAAATGCCAGTCCAGACTTTCGTGCCTCCGGCAAAGACTTCATTAGTGTACAGTACTAGCGGCAAGGCACCAGTGGCTCTCCGCTAAATCCAGGCCTGGATTTACGGGGTCCGGCAGAAATGCCGCTCGGCCTGCCATAAAGCTTACACGGCTTTCCATTCCCTAACAGCCGCAGGTTCTCAGAGCCACCAAATGTGAGCATCAAGGTGTTCGCCGCAGGTGACCAGCCATAGCAGCTACAACGAGAACAACGACGACGACGAGGACTACACTGTCTGCGCAGAAAGTTATTTAACTGTAGCAGAATTCAATTTCTACATACATATTAGTCATTTAATTGACTACACGTTCCACATAAATCACAACTAGATAGTTTATGCGGCCAAGTATGAGTATGTGTGTGTCTACACGCAAGTCATTAACGGATCACTAATTGGCGTGGTTTCCGCCAAAATAATGCAGAACGAGGCAGTTTACACACCATGTGTCCACTTGTACTTTTATGTCTACATGCTGTTCATTAACGGAGTTACTAAATAACTTTAAAGCTTAACGCTCATTTCAATTTCTATACATTGCACTATATAACATTCATAGATTCCCAAACCACTCACAATTGAGATTGCAGCAGGGTGAGATGAGAATGAAATGCGACGTGTTTAGTACAGTATCTACGTAAAAAAAAATGAAGTGATGGTATGGCATTAATGGCTGGGAGACTCCATCTGGGGTTGTGCATCTGCCTAGTGCAAGTGTCTCAATTTGAAACCCCTCAAACCACTTGCTGGTGCTGATAAGGAACCTCTTGAGTGCCAGTGCGACTCAATATGTGAGTCAGAAGGGCGACAGAAAAAGACTTTCCGGAAAGAGCAGAGATCAATCATCTATGGGATTATGTACTGCACTTCAAGAAATTGACATCATCGACATCTAAGAAATGTTCAGAATAAGCCATTAATTTGCACCATGAACACCGAATGGAAAGTGGCGTACCAGTGTGATCACAAAGATTCACACCATCAAGACAGAAGGCGAACTTCTTGGGAATTACAAACAGTGCAGAGCATTCAGCTAGGTACCACCTCTTAAAGAATGCATATAGAGTCATGTCGGTGTAACAAGGTGATGAGAGCTGATGGAATGCAGTGGCATGCAATTGCTTGTGAAACAGTCTGTCGTGGAGATTATCGTGAAAATGGCTATCCTTCAAGGTGTATTATAGACACAGAAAAAAAACATCCAGAGGCTGAATTTGTCTAGTAGTTCAAGGTGGTATGAGCTGTCATTATACACATTTTTCAGGAGGGATAGTTTGCTGAAAAGGAGTAAGATTTTTACAAGCAAACGAGGAATCAAGCAAAAGCAAGTTATTTTGACAACTGTTGGCCAAAAGCAGTGTTCGTACCATAGCTATAGTTCTCTTACGCCAGTTTTCCCATTCTTACTTGCCGCGACGTAAATATTCCCTGACGCTCTTGTAAGATGTCACACACGAAAAACAATCGTAGAGGGTACAGCACCTTCAACTTCTCGCAGCACAATAAAAAACTTTCCAGCCAATACACCATCCAAATTGACAGTGGGGATAATTGTATACGAATATGTTGAGGCACCGATGTTAGTTGACCTTGATACAACTCTCTTGACACGTCTAATTTCCAGGGTTCCTTCCATATGCATTTCCTCTTAAATCCTTGCTCGTCGGAGTTGAAAACATTTTCTTTACTGGACGATGAAATAAGAATGTTTATCCTATTCGCAAAGTTTCGTGCTGATTCTGGAGTTTGCTGTTCAACGTCAAGTTGATGCTTTGTTTGAAATTTCATTACCTTAGGCCTTCCAATTCTGCACCGCTGTTTGAAATTATCCAACCATCCACTGCTTCTCTTGAACTCACTCTCATCTACGTCGAGAGCAGTTTGTTGTGGAGAACGTAGCAGGCCACTATCATGCACATACTGTAAATTGCATCGAGCATCCTTGGAAAGCACACACACCTGTTTTCGTAACAAGTGCGCCTTGTCTTCTCTTGAATATTCCTGTATTCGTAGTTTTTCTTATCCATTACGCGGCCATATTGCTGCGGACTTAATGGAAATCTGATTTTATTGATAAGCACCTATCGTTATCACTGTGCTCCTCATGTACATCGTCTGAACAGTCGAGCGTATACGGCACCACACATTCCACTAACTCCTCTCGCAGAAACGCTAATATTTCATCTGCCTCTTCTTTCTCTCTTTGCAAAATTCCTTGGGTTCCTTTCTGACGAAATTTCATCTTCGGCAACTCTTGTTATAGATGTAATGTAATGTTTGCTTTGTTTGTCGTTGCCGTTGCTCTGCCTTGTACCAACACCACTAGTACTATAGCATTGTTGTGAGTTAGTCGGTGACTAAGCAGTTTAAAAACGCTCCGTAGCCTCCTGCTGTTCTACCCATTGGATAACTCCAGTTGCCTTTCGCAGCCATTATTGTAGTTCAATGACAGACAAACGTGGGGCGTCGAATGCCGTAAACATCAATTGGCCTTTTCCGACCTCGTAAACATGGAATTCCTTGTCAGTATTTGTGGTGGACTATTAAAAGATATACATACGCACAATCGCAAGAGTTCTGTCTCTTCTACGTCTACGCTTTACTCCACAAAAAACTTTATGGTGAGTGGCGGAGGGTACTTCTGGTACCAATAGCTTTTCCCATATTCACTGTTCCATTCGCGAATGGCGCGTGGGAAGCGTGATTGTCAGTAAATCTCGGTATCAGCTAAAACTTTGTGATCGTAATCGTTTTGCGATTCGTATGTGGGAGGAATATAAAAATCGACTTTTCTTCGAACACGCGCTCTCCGAATTTCAACTGTAAACTTTTCCGCCATACTGACGCCTCTCTTGCAGCATCTACCACTGCGTTTTGTTATACTTCTTCGCAAGGTACTAAATAATAAGGTTGGGCAGTAAGCGCTCTGCTCTGCCATTGGCTGGCCTAGTGACGTCAGCGTGGAAGCAAGCGCTCACAAGCAGACGACACGGCATGCGCATTTACGTCAAGTTTTTGGCGGAAGATTTTGTTTATGCCAGAAATGAGATGTCTAAACTGCTTTTCTGCTGCTAAAATATTACAGTTAAAACTGATGAGTTATATTCTTTCGCAGCTTATGCCTCACACATCGGTAAAATGTCAGATCACAACCACACTGACACACACTTGAAATTCGAAACCTCGGCTCAAATAAATCAGAAACTATTCATTTAATCGCATTGAAATGAATTTACTTAAGAGCTCGAAGTTGCACACACTTGTTTGTAAGAACAGCATTCCTTCTTTCTAAAGCCGCTATAGTATTCATCAAAGTAACTATCTGCGTCTCAAAAAAAAAAAAACTGTCATCTGTACATGTGCTCTTATTATGATGTTTCTTATTTGGTGACAGCTTTTCCAGAGTTTCCAGAGATTTCTTATGTAGTTCTCGTTTCTTATACCGTTTGGTTCTACCTTCTGTTGCGGGTGACACATTGACAGTCGCACTACTGCACGCAAATTGCGCGAAGGAACTGCATTCTTTTTCGGGGCAAATTAAGCAATTCAGACTGTAAATCCCTTACGTAATCTGTTTCTGCGAAATGGCGAGAACATATTCTTGCATGCGCAGCATTTACACTGTCTTTCCCTCAACATTTCGACAACCATAGTTTTTGTAATGTTTCATTACGCGGGAAACTGTGATACATTACGTCAGTTCCCTTTGTGCTCCAGTTGTAGGAAAAACAGCCCGTTACAGCACAGCCTGGCATTGTAAAAATTAATTTTCTCACTCACTTGTAGATTCTCCAATAATAATTGCACAGGGCGAACCATAAACTATAGAGCTGGCGAACACAATGTTGATTCCGCTGTCCACTATCGCTAACTATTTCAGTTCCGAATCAAATATCAATTACAGCAAAAACAGTTAACACTCCCGAATTCCGAATGTTTCCGCTGTTGACTGAGTACCTCAGAAGAAAGAACTCAATCAAAATACTCCTTCAAACACGAAACAACACAAGAAAAACAATCACACACAATTCGAACTGTGTACTGTTTGGCACAGCTGTTTCCACCGTGACGTCATGCGCAGAACTGAGAAACCACGTTGCTTTCTGCGCGTAGCTTTCTGCGCCCCCCTGACTTCTTCGTACGCGATCCCGCTGTACTGCTACCGCCCAGGTCTGGACACAGCCTCAAGTATACTTACGGTGTTCTCAACGAATGTGGCGAAAAGTGTGTAAGAAAATCTTTACGCCTAACTTTATTGATATTTACGCCTAGCAAGAACATGAATAAAGCACTTATTTGGCGGAGCGGACACAAGAAACAGTGATGATAATATGGGGGACCGGAATCTGTACTTTCGTAAAATAGTTCTCTCATTATTTGACAGCACTCGACTCACCGCCTTGTTAATACAGGTTTGCGTGAGACGCTTTTAGAATCTGTTGAAAAGTTGATGCCTACGTGAAGAGTCCATAGAGACAAATACGTAGACGTAATCTCAGGGATTATATTTCGTGTTATCACATGAAAATATTGCTGCAGGATACTTTTACCGTAGCGAAATTAATTAAGAAGAAACCCCTGAATTAAAGAAAGTACTTTCTTTTTAAAACAAATAATCTTTGTTTTGCCGAGAAGCGGCCAATGTCTGAACTTAACTGAAAATTTTTAGTTTTTACTTTAATATGAAATAAATTAATTTATGCACCTTCTTTTCTTTACTAATTATGATTGCGAGTCTTTTAAAGCGACCGTTGATGACGGAACGGAATGGATTTATATTGAAATTATTTCTATACAAGATGTCTGCCAAGAATGGTTGATTGTTCGGACGTCCTTGTTGTTTATCTAGAGCACTGAAAACCTTGAAAAATAAACTTTATTTTTACTTCTGCATGAAGGTCACAATATACATGAAGGAAAAATGCACACTTAGCGTATATTACAATATGTCACTTAAAATTCACAACTTACAATACGAAATGGCCGCCTTAGCGCACGTTTTCTTCAAGGCTAGAACAGAGAGTGTGTGTAATAACGCGGTTCTTTTTGGTTTCTTGCATCAGCGAGTAAAAGAACAATTACATTGCTACATAGATTCTATTCTATTCTACACTGTCTGTACCGTTATTATTTCGTTTCATTACAAACTACCGTTCTGACAGTTAACTATACGCCATTTTCAGAGTACCCGCGTGATATTATCAATAATTTAAAGTTTTACAATTTTCATTTTACTTCGTTGTATGTCCGACTTGTCGTCGCACGATTTGATATTTTTACCGCGTATCGGTACAAGCGTATCGGTACACCGTTACGATACGAGCCGCTCTTCGTTGGCTCGACTATACCCCCTCTACTCAACCCGCTGGAAGTGTCCAAGACTGACAGTAGTAAAAAACTGGTGGGACAAATGCTTTGTCACTTTCTTCGCGGATGAAATGCATTTCGTTAAGATTCTCCTAATGAACCTCAGCTTGACAGGTGCTTTCCTACATTTTCTTTTCATATAGTCATTCCACATTAGTTCGGGCCGGATGGTTACCTACACTTACTGTCGATAGTTCAATAGCATAAAACTAGGTCTCTTCGCCCATATGTGTGTAATACACGAGGTTTTTTTTGCGTTCAGCACTAACTGGCAGTCCCTGCACCAGCTATCATCTGTAGGCATTTCGGCATTTGGCTATAGTTTTTTCGGGTTGCAACCTTTCTAGAGAACACAGCGTCGTCCGGGAATAGCCTCTCGCAGCCTCCAACATTAACCAGTACGTCATTACTATATACTGCAAACAGTAACGCAGTTTTACCACATCCTTGGGTATCACTGAAGTAACTCTTGAACCCATCAGTCGGTTTTTCTAAGGACGGCACGTAAAGTTCGACCTGCAAGGAAGTTCCGAATTCAGTCACAAATCTAACCTGGTACTTATCTCGTTCAATTTTGTTCACTATACGAGTGTTTCTCGTCTGTTCCGAATGTGCTCCGAGAATCAAGAAAAACGTCAAGCTGCGCGCGGTTGTCTACAGCATTCTGTACCTTATGGACGAAGACAGTAATCAGAGTTTCGCAAGGTCACCGTTTTCGGAATCCATGTTGATTTTTACAGAGCAGACTAGCCTAGTACCCAGCGTTTCTCGAGTATGTATTTTTTCAAGTCCTCTATCAGTCTGTCTCCTCCATCCGCAGTTCCCTCTGTCCATCTCCCCCTCCCCCCATCCATCTGCTTCTTCACCTTCCATCCATCTCCTCCTCTCTCCTCTCCCTGTCCAGTCTCCTCCTCCCTCCTATCTCTGTCCATTTATTTCTTTTCCTTTTCTGTCCATTTCCCCATCCCTCTCCCCCTGTTCATCTCCTCCGTCTCCATATCCTCGTTCCCCACTCTGTCTTCTCATTTTCACTTTCCCCCTTCCCTTTTCACGTTATCGCCCCTATCTCAGCAAGAGTCCTCTGGTTCTTACCTCCACAGTAGCATGTGTCCCACGTTTGGCTAAAATCGACTCAAGGGTTTAGGAAGGGCATTTTACCCGTGGCTTTCCCAAATACGCGTATGTCACAAGTATCACACGTATCTTTAACATACTTCACACATATTTATACACATGGTTCACCTGTATCTCTAGCCAACTGTGCCCTACAGTTTAGTTTTCACGCAGCTCCATGCTTATGACGCTGTGTCTTCTGAACTAACACGGAGATATCTCCAGCGGTGGGGTCGAATTTTTGAAACCAAATATACGGTGATGTAAGTTAAGATACCAGGTATCACACCCTACAGCCATTCACGCTGGTGGGCCCTCGTTTGCAAGTAACTTACGAGAAAAGGAATTCGGAATTTTGCGTGATACTCAATAACGTCAAGAAGACGTATGACATAGACTGGCTGCGCGGTGCAGTGGATAGGATAATAACTTCACACAGAGGAGGCCTGTGGTTACGAACTTAGTCAAGAGTAGTATATTTTTTTTTTACGGTAGTGACTTCGATCGTTATTTTTATTTAGTTAATTGCTTTAAATGAAATTTTTTATTTCTGTTCCTTTGTGACACCATTTAATCATTCAATGAACTTTTTCATTAGTTAAATATATTTTATATAATTCTTTTTCCAATTTGTTTTATATCATTTTCTTTCCAATTGCAATTCTTGTGAATATGAATTTAATTGCCGGCCGCTGTGGCCGAGCGGTTCTAGGCGCTTCAGTCCGGAAAGCGCTGCTACTACTGTCGCAGTTTCGAATCCTGCCTCGGGCATGGTTGTGTGTGATGTCCTTAGGTTAGTTGGGTTTAAGTAGTGTAAGAGGTCCGAGCAGATGTAATTTCGATATATTGCTCATGTGCTGCCTGCGATATGCAAGGTCTCTGACCAGAGAGCGGTGTTGACTGCAGTAGGTACTGTGTAGCTGTAGCAGTAAGTTGTTGCTAGTCGCTAGTCTGTGTCTGGTCTGGAGTCTGCTCTGGTCTGGTATATTGTATCATGTTGGCTGGGCCGGTCGCGGTGCAGCGATGCCGGAGCCTGAGTATTATTGTATGAGGTAAAAAGCAGCCTCGTGCATATCTAGTAATGTTATCTGAACTCCCGTGTAATTTTTTTAAAAATGTCCTAATAATAATCTTTGTCATATAAAGTAATTTCTAACAAGCATTCATTTCAATTTAATGAATTTACTAATTTCTCCAATCCATGATCATTCCGATTGTTGCAAAAGAAAAATCAGTTGCTTCCTATCATAAATGACAAATCTATCGGCCAGCATAGCACAGAGCTGTGCCGGAAAAAGTTATTGTAAGAGCAGATAGTTGGCGACTTTATTGAGGTAGGAATTTTTGCTTTTTTATTCAGAATGATCTTACAGCGCCATGACACAGCACTGCTGTTGTCCAAAATTTACCAGGTTACTGAATTTATTTTTTAGGAACATTTCGGCGTCATTACGAGACATAGCACAAGATCACAATAAAGACAACGTATGGAAAGAAATTAAACTACTTTGGCAAGATAGGAATAATGTTACCATCAGAAACCATTACACTGTACGCAATAATATTCTGTTTCGCCGCTCTCACCCCGACAGCAACAATTGGTTACTATGTATTCCTGACGAGCTTGTTAACAAATTAATTTGGTATACTCATTTAAGTAACGCACATTATGGAGCCAGAAAATGTTTTCTTATAGTGAGACAGAACTGTTATTTTGCCAACATGGAGAAACATATTCGACGAGTTTTAGCGTCATGTAAAATCTGCCAGAAACCTAAGTCAGATATGACTTCACATATTCCTCGGTTACATCCCATTGTACCCGCTAAATTGAGACACATGGCCGCTGTAGGCATTTTTGGTCCGATTCCCAGAACTAATAGAGGTTTTTGCTACTTCTTTGTCGCTGTTGAACTCACTTCAAAATTTAGCTACTGCTAAAACTGTTTCGAAAGCACTTGTAAAACATTTTCTATTTCATGTAGGACTTGTATTGAAAGTAATCTCCGACAATGGATCACAGTTTCGATCTGCTATATGGACACGTATGTTACGAGCAAGAAACATTTCTCCAATCTATATATCCAAGTATCACGCTTCTTCGAACCCTTGTGAACGTCTAATGAAAGAAATTGGTAAACTATGTAGAATATACTGCCATAAAAAACATATTGATTGGGATACACACATACTGTCATTCCAGTATGTAATTAATTCCATAACAAATGAATCTAGTATGCTGTCTCCGACTGTTATACTGAAAAATGTTGAACCACCTAACAAAATTAAAGAATTAGTATCCTTTCCTACATCTCGTCGACTACGACACCATGAAATAATTGACATTGCGCTGAACAACATCAAACGTGCCGCAGAGCGCCGGAGAAGACAGCAAAAACAGGTTTGTACACGCCGTGACTTTCACATTGGACAGAAGATATTAGTACGTACACATTATTTATCCAACAGAGGAAAGAGTAGATGTAGTAAATTTAAGCTTCTATACGCAGGTCCATATCGAATTCGCAACATTCCTCACCCCAATGTAGTACACGTCGAAACTCTGAGAACCAGAAAAAGTAAAGGCAATCACCATTTCTCCAATATTAAAACCTTTATTGAATGAACATACTTCATGATTTATCACACTGTAATGCCATTTCCTGATTTTTATATGACCACTTATGCAATTATATTTATATGAATACTTACTGATGATTATCATATTTTTCTTGGCAAGTGTCCAGCAAGGTAAGGTTAGCAGGTCGCTTTTCTTGTCGTTGCACATCAGACTGTGCACATTTTTCCAGATAAACTTACACATATTATGACCACTAAAGCAATTATATTTATGTGACTACTTATTGATGATTATCATAATTTTTCTTGGGAAGTGCCCGGCAAGGTAAGGCTAGCAGGTGGCTTTTCTTGTCGTTACACATAAGACCGTGCATATTTTTTCAGATAAACTTACATATTTTATGACCAATTATGCAATTCTATCTAGTGACATATTAATTTTATCAAATTCTTTCTCCATTAAAGTGTTCAACTCTCACCTCTATCAACTACACAACATACAAGCTGAACACAACGGATGTCTTTTCTTGTCGTTATATATCAGACCATGCACATTTTCCGTTTTTCATGTGTGTATGATTGTTTCCCTGTTTTGTTTGTATGCACTACGAAATCTTTAAGATATAACAAACACCAGTTGGCTTTGACATTTTGCCTTATGATATCTCAACATCGTGACTATTTTACATTATTTTTTTTTGCTACTACATTATGATACACTGTGTACATTTTTGCATCTGAACACTGTCTATGTTTTTGACATAATACGTTTTCTCTCATGCTATGCTGTATGCTTAATTATATCACTAGAAACAAGTTTTTATTTAATGGGTATACGATTTAAGTGCAAGATATTAATCCTTATTTATCATTTTCAGAAAGCAATAACGTGTAAAAGAAATAAATTAAACAAACCACATGGATTACTATGAAATGGGAATTTCACCTTCGGAATGAACGAAAGAAGATGCAATACCTCGACATGAAGAGTAAATGGATCATAATTAACAAGCATTAACAAGAATATACTATACACATTGTATAAAGCAGTCTTAACTAATTTTTTCTTTCAGAATACGAGGCGATTGATGTAGGCTGTCAGACAGAACTACACATCTTAGTTTTAGTGATGAAATATGCTAGAAATAAGAAACTCTATACTATGAATAGTTGTATGAAGTAAACGGTGATATGAATGATGAAGTGTCTTTTTTGCAGATGATAATGAATGGTGATGAATAGTTATATGAAGAATATGCTAATATGAATAATGAAGTTTTTCTTTGCAGGTGATGATAGTAATGAAGTTATGGTAATATGAATAATGAAGTTTTTCCTTGTAGATGAGAATAATGATGAAGTTTATATATTTACTATTAGTTAAGAGATGCTATGTAGTTATTTAAGTATTTGTTGCAGTTCGTTTTGACAGTATGACTTATGTCGCGTGGTATAATGACTGAATGTTTTGGAAAGGACAGCTAGAGTAGATACATATTCAGCACACATTTCATTACCTGTTAATTCGAAGTTCACTACTTTTCAGCATAATATGCCTTTCTTCTTTCAGCTTAATAATCCATTTTGTATTTTTCCATAAGAAGCTATTCATGAAAGTAATGCGCTGTAAGCAGTTAGTCATTAAACGTGTTCTAGTACTTGCATTTTTTTACCCATTTGTGTGTGTCATTCATGAATTTGATCACATATACTCCACTTGTGTCATAACCTTGCCACAGGTGACTCATGACGAATGAAGTTACTAATCATTATTTGCAGCAATAAGTCAAAAGCAAATATTTTCATGCTCAATTAATTATCGATCCCAACGCAATGCATTGCTAGCACAAAAAAATGTATTACCAGTCCCAAATAATGCTACCAGTTTAAGAGAGTTCTGAGTAATACTGAATGATGTTTTCTAACTACAGACCTTGAGTAATAGTTACAGTGTGTTACATTTTTAAATATGTCCTATGTCACTTGAATGATGAGTTCTGAGTAAAACTGAACGATGTTTTGTAACAATGTATAAATGGTATGCCAATAATTTCTGTAAATAATATGTTTGTTATACTTTATAAATGCTATGCCAATAATTAACTTTCATTTTGAATGATGACTTCTGAATAATACTGAATAATGTTTTATAATACTATATGAATACTTTGTAACTGGCCAATAAGTGCCAATGGTTACTATAACTAACTGAATTATGTTAATGCTATGCCATTAATTAATTCCTGTTTTGAATGATGACTTCTGATGGTTTGTAACAGGCCAGTGAATGCCAATGATTACTATAATTAGATGAATTATGTTAATGCCATGCCACTAATTAACTCTTGTTTTGAATGAAGACTTCTGATGGTTTGTAACTGGCCAATGAGTGCCAATGATTACTATAACTAGATGAATTATGTTAATGCTATGCCATTAATTAATTCTTGCTTTGAATGATCACTTTTGAATAATGCATAAAAGTGGTTTGTAACTGGCCAATGAGTGCCTATGTTCACTGTAATCAGATGACTTCTGAATAATATTCTGTAATACTTCATACATAGTGCACAAATGTTTAGTAACTAGGCTATGAGTGCCACCAATTACTCAGATCGGTTGATAGACTAGTCTAATTCTCAATGATGACTAGCATAAGATTTAATGTCCATCAGTTTCTAACCTAATTACTAGAAATTACTGCAATATCCGTTTGTCCTGTCCATCCCCACGATCATGGAGCACTATATTTGGTTTTTGCACTAATTCTACGTTGGTGTACCCTGTAGGAGTGTGGTGTTGACACATCATGCTGTCCACCACCTTGAACGATGGAAATGTTATTATGGTCCCACTGTTCGGTGTACTTAATGTACTGCCAAAATAATAACATTGAATATTAATACGACATTTCAGTGTCTTGGCTACACTGATTAATACTTCAGGGAAGAGAACATCAGATTGTCTCACTTGGTGTTGTGCTTCTGTAGAAAGATATGGACTTTCAGTGCACCTACATGCAACCTATTGTGCTACAACCATGATGCAATCCTTCCCTTTCCTATCCTAGTTCTTGTAAAATGGTAAAAATATATACAGTGCGTGTGCACTTTATGTCATTTGTTAACATGTTTTATACTCATTGCATATACTAGTTCTTGGAAAATGGTAGAAATATATACAGTGCGTGTGCACTTTATGTCATTTGTTAATATGTTTTGTACTCATTGCGTATACATTTTGTGATTTCTTTAAATGTTCTGTAATCAGTGCATGTGCACTCTATTTCATTTCATGTTCTGCACTTATATATATGTATATACTCTCTGACTGTGTACTTAGTTAATTAAGAAAAATTTGTTGCTCATGGCAAGTCCAATTGACTCACCATCGCTGCCAAATTTTTGTGCCCCCCCCCCCCCCACCCCCCAGTGGAGGGTTACGTAAGAGGTCCGAGCAGATGTAATTTCGATGTATTGCTCATGTGCTGCCTGTGATATGCAAGGTATCTGACCAGAGAGCAGTGTTGACTGCAGTAGGTACTGTGTACCTGTAGCAGTAAGTTGTTGCTAGTCGCTAGTCTGTGTCTGGTCTGGAGTCTGCACTGGTCTGGTATAGTGTATCATGTTGGCTGGGCCGGTCGCGGTGCAGCGATGCCGGAGCCTGAGTATAATTGTACAAGGTAAAAAGCAGCCTCGTGCATATCTAGTAATGTTATCTGAACTCCCGTGTAATTTTTTAAAAAATGTCCTAATAATAATCTTTGTCATATAAAGTAATTTCTAACAAGCATTCATTTCAATTTAAGGAATTTACTAGTTTCTCCAATCCATGATCATTCCGATTGTTGCAAAAGAAAAATCAGTTGCTTCCTTTTATAAATGACAAATCTATCGGCCAGCATTGCACAGAGCTGTGCCGGAAAAAGTTATTGTAAGAGCAGATACTTGGCGACTTTATTGAGGAAAGAATTTTTGCTTTTTTATTCATAATGATCTTACAGGGCCATGACGCAGCACTGCTGTTGTCCAAAATTTACCAGGTTACTGAATTTATTTTTTTATTACGAGGTTTAGGAAATTTTCTGTTTCAAGCTTACATTAGATGAGAAAAAAATTTTGTGGGTACATTAAATGGGAAACAAATTTTGTGTGGAGGTTAAATGTGAATGAATCTCTGTAGGGAGATTATAAATGGGAACCAATTTTGTTTTGAGGTTACACTAAAATTAGAATCTTATTCATTATTATTATTTAATACAAATGTTGTGGGGAGGTTACAGTTGTTCTATGTCTAGGGGACTGATGACCTCAGATGTTAAGTCCCATAGTGCTTCGAGTCATTTGAACCATTTGAATTTAATTATTACCTATTACACTTTGTATTATTTGAAAACTCCGATCAGTCAGTTACAAAAGAAAAGACGAAATAATATATTTATATTGACCATTCAATGGTGTGAAAAATTTATCTATCGTTACCACCTGTACAATATCTTTTTGACACGGTGATCGTCATATGAATATTTAAAACATAACCTAGATACCTATTGCACTATGGACAAAATAACGCAGATGAAAATTTAAATGAAAAGGAGCTTATAAGTTAAATGAAATTCAAGCAAAATAAGAAATAGATGTAATAAATGCAATAATATAGACGAAAAAGGAAACAGTGTGTTAAAAACCAAAGAAATTAAATCGCAGGTAATACATAAAATTAATTAAAGCACATGAACAAATATTTAAAGTGGAAAAGGAATGACGAGAAGAAAAATGAGAGACAATGAAGAAGTTGATATTATGATCAAAATGATGTGACAAAGGAGTGGAAACAAAAAAATTACATTTAAATTAATTAATTCAAGAAAACTGATGATCAAAGTCATTTCGATAGAGGTTTAAAAATAAAGAAGTTTACTGCAACTCACGATGTTTGAACCCATTTCTTCTTGCATATGAAGCTACTATCCCATCCAATATATCCCGCAACAACACTATGTAACACAACTTCTTTGACGCTTATATGGGTCACACATAACTCCGAAATTTTTTTTGCCTGTTACTCTTAAACGAGGGACCACCAGGTTGAATGGTTACAGTGTGTGCTACCTGGGATCTTAGCCTACATAACCATACAGAAATAGAGTTAGTAGGAAAGCAGTAACAGATTTGAACGTCGGAATGATGCAGCAGTTTTTCACGCACCTCAGTGTTTATCACACCATATCTCCTAAACTATTTGTCCTACGATGATATAATTGTTCATGCATATTCTGTGGTTTATGTCAATACTAACTACAATATGTGTCTTGAATATAGTTAATAGTAAAGAAATAATTAACTGAAAGGTCATGCATGACGTGGCAGTTGAGCTGCATGAAATGTGAGTACGTAGTAAGAGAGAGAATTTTTATATTCATCAATTTATGGGCATTGTCAGCAAGACAAAGATTCGTAAAGGTTTTAAAACAAGTTTAAAGTTTGTTTCAAGTCATTAAGTGCGCTAGATGAATATAATCGGGGTATCTGCGCTTCGTGGCCCACACTGCTTTTTCACCCCCCCCCCCCCCCCACTCCTTTTATCCCCCACAACGATTATTTCCAGCAGTAAGTGACATGTGTAACAAGTTTGGTTGAAGCCTTTCCAGTGGTTTAGGAGGAGGTGTGGAACATACGTACATACAGACATATGTACATTCATTTTTATAAGACTTGTGGATTTGCGTTCAGATAAAAAGTCTAGAAGCTTCAGCATAAAATATGATTCTTAATTGTACTACAATTTACATAAGCGATATAGGTTTACATATACTAGGTCTGCAACATTGCATCCGTCGTTTTTTTCTCGAAGTTCGGGGCTTTATTGTGAAAAACTTACCAAAATATTATGATTCATAGTACTGTCCATCGCTGAGCACTACATTCTCCTATCTTTCTGATAGCATAAGAATTTCTTGGCGGAAGAACTGGGCGTCTTTTGTGGGGATCCATGAATCGATTCAATTTTGCACTTGGGCATATGATCGGAAGTGATAGTCAGCCAGACTGTATGCCACTGATCAGATGGTACTCAGAGAGAGCAACATATGGAGAATACGGCGGGAGGGATAGGACTTCTCATTTCAACGTTTCAACGAATATTTTGACGGGTTTTGCGACATGGGGTCATGCACTGACGTGCTGCAAAATTACGTTTACGTGTCTATTGCTGTATTGTGGCCGATTGTGTTCCAGTGCCGGGCTCGAACGCATCAATTGCTTTCGATAATGATGTCCTGTGACTCTCTTCATCTGTTTCAGTAGCTCCGAAAACGTCTATCTTCCAACGCCATGCCGGTCTTCGACATCAAAATCACCGTTCTTAAGGCACTGAAAACAATCTCTGCACGTTCTTCCACTAATAGTTCCCTCACCATTGGTCTTACCCAGCATTTTAAGAGCCACAGCCACAGATTTCTTCATGCTAAAGCAGAAAATTAAAACTTCCCGCAAATGGCGAGAAATTGGTGCGTAAGTTGACGTACTTAATCGAGAATAATTCTTATGATGCAATCACAAATCGACTAATATTTTTATGGCATTACTTTTACATATGCCTAAGCTTATTATATTACACCTATGAGCAACCATCGAAACCCCTCTTGCCGCTACTGCCGTCTATTGCAAAACGGCGGAAGCAAAGTTGTATGCCTAATACCCCCGAGCACCTGTCTGACACACTTATTGAAGGCGGGACGTGTCTGCGCTTTTTCCCAGTCGTTTGGCACACTTCGTTAGTGGCCTACGTTAAATGCTACAGGCGGGCAAGTTCTCTCGCATAATCTCTGTTCTGTGTCACAGGTATGTCACTTGGTCCAGATGCCCGTAACCCTTGAACAGTTTTAGTTGATCTTCTATACTATCATCACTTCTCTCAATATCTTCCATTTTTGCATTCGTGCAATGACAATGTCTCTCTTCCCCCCCCCCCTCTCTCTCTCTCTCTCTCCATTTCTTTTTCTCTTTCTCTACTGCAATGCTAAAGAATTATTGTGATTACTCGCTGTAGCACGTTGCTGCTGGATACTGTACGTGTTGCGGCGACGAACAGGAAAGTGAGGGATGAAACTTATAAGACACATTACTTATAGGAGCGTGGAGTCCGTAAAGGACGTGCAAGATGCGCGAGAAAAGTGAAACAGAAGAAGAATGAAGAGGAGCAACAAGTACTTAGTGCCTTGTTTTATAGACGGAGTTTTGCTACATATCTGGGCACGAACTTTCTTTTATGGTCCCGGAACGTTGCTATGTATTACGATCGTGAAAGTACATTCCACAGGGTAAGACTTTTAGACTGTAGGCAGCATGGTGCGACGCAATCTCGCAGACCTGTACCGAGATGAAGGGAGGTCGTTCGGCGCAAGTGACGCCTCTACCCCGGCGTGTCCTCGCCGTAAAGTTGGCTGCGGAGACGTGTTTAACTTCCGCCGCTTCGACAAGCGTTATTAAATTTTTCAGATACGATCCCAGACCAGAACGCGGGTTAAGGAAACTTTAATTCAAGCCCTAACGGAGCGTAACGCAACTTTAATCACTATTATTAGATAACTCCGTCTATCGAAAAACTTTATTTTTACCGATATTAAAATAATTAATCTAGAGGAATCACATTCCAAAATTAAAGAATTTGTGGAAGCCAGAATTCTACTAATTACAGCATTGTAGCAGTACGGATTAAGATCATAGTCGTTATTACGTAATCGCGTAACCAATAGGCAACAAAATGAAGGGCTACTATGAATGTTATATTAGTTTTTGGGACTCTATATTTTCCAAAGTATTACATGTACAAATGTAATTGATACATGAATGTAAATGTAAACTCACCAATTCCGTATTTTTCGCCCCACAAATGGGCTGAGAGTGCCTCTCTGGCCACATGACACATGTCCATGTGGTGGCCAGGTACGTTCCACATCTTTTGTAGCAACATCCTATCAATAGTCATTACATTTGCATTCATAAGCGGATGCCGTATTCATTTCAGTGGGGGTACGTAAACGCAGTCCTTAATGAATTATCCAAAGGAAAATGTTATAAGGCATTAGGTCAGGTGATCTGTGAGGCCAATTGAACAGAGGCACATTATCTTTCACCACTACGCCCAATCCAGCTTTCCGGGAGTTATTGTTTACGTAGCGATGAACAGCGAAGCTCCAGTTGCAGGATGATATTCTCGGCCTGAGGAGTTAGTTGTGGGAACAACCACAACCGCACACGTCACATTCCTCCCACAGAGGGAAAACGGCCCATACAGCTTGGTCTGTGATACTGCGCGGAAAACATTAACTTTCGACGAATCTTGTACATGCGCCACAACTGCATGAGAATTTTCAGTGCCCCACATTTTCACATTGTGATGATTAACCCTTTCCAGATAAACCGAAGGTTACTTCATCGCTTAGTGTCAGCTTCGAGGAAAGATGCTCATCCTTAAGTATTTACTGCATAGTGACGCAAATTTGAAGGTGCGGTCATAATCTGCCGGTTTTAATTGTTGGACCCGCTGCAGACCGTGCGGTTAGAATCGTAACGGTTCTCGCATAATCTTCCACACAGATTGCTGCAGTATTCCAATTTCGTGGCTTGTGAGTCAGTTTGTTTTTCTAGAATTCATATAAAATTTTCCCTCAAATTCTCCACAGCTGCGTCCGGCACACTTGGTCGACCGGTACTTTTCTCTTTACAGAGATAACCGGTATCCCTAACTTGCCGATACCAGTATATAATTCTCTGTTCTTTTCCATTATTCCTGCTGAATACACGCTGCACCGTTATAATAGCATAAATATTTCGCATGCTTCTTCACAGAAAAACTCTTTTCCCTTTTGTCACCATTTCATCAAGGTTCTGTTGTCGTAACGGCAATTTCTGGGCACACTCCAAAATTCGGTGAGATTACGGCTCTATTCATGCTTTCTATCATATTTGGACATGTAATACCTAGGAAAGAATAGAATTATGAAAACGCATAAATCATTAATAACAGTCCTGTAATTTGTTTTGGTACCTTTGACATTCCACTCAATTATTTTAGGTACCTTATTTTATGGATAAAAGACGCTAAGCACTAGAAGATGCATCTTAATTTTAAGCAATTTATTTTCTAAAAAAACAACATTTTTATCATTTTTGTTATTATTTTGCAAAGTCAGACTAAAACGGAATGGACCTTTACAATCTCTGAAAATCGCCGTCTAAACTTTTTTCTTCTCCTTCCTAGTTATCATCGGTGTCCTTTTCATATGTAAGATGATCTCCACTGCTATTGAGAGCGTTACTGATGCCGCACTTCTTGAAAGATTTAACAATAATGTCTTCTCTGGGCCACGACTGTATTATCCACTGACACACTTGTTTGATTGTAGATCGTATTAAATCTTCCTTCAGTGTGAATTCATGTTGGGTTTCATCCACGATCCATTAGCGCCATTCCCCTCTCATATATACTTTAAAAAGTTTATTTAGCGAGACGTAAGGAGGTTGGAATTGTGAAGATAAGTCCTCCCGGAATTCTCTATCTCAATTTCTCTGCCACAGAATTTTTTCAAATAACTACTAAACTGCTCTAGCACAAGAAGAGAGCTCTTCTTCAATAAAGCACCTTTCTTTGTCTCCCACACTTTGTTAATCCATAATTTCATTCCAGTCTCGTCCATCCAACTCTTGTCATGTACGTGAAAAACAACACAGGTTTTGGCAGTGTTTGCGCTTAAAAATTATCATTGAAATTATAAATTTGTGGTACGTCCCTGTCGGACTAAACTGCTGAGGTCATTGGTCCCTAGGTTTACACACTGTGTAAAGACATTGCTTTCCCCGAAAGTCGCTAATTTTTCTCCCTTTGTGCATTACCTTGTCATAGTACGTATGTATCATTTATTTCAACATTTCTTTATTTGTTAATATGTCACATTGTTTCTTAATTCATTTTGCTACTGTTTTATGTTTGTTTTGGTTCTATATCCTTTGTAAATCTTTGGTTAGGCTAGGAGAACTACTGTGTCAGAGATAGAGCGAACGACTATCGATAGAGAGCGTGCGAGTTGTTGTGGTACGCGGCCGGTTCGCGGGTGGAATAAACGCCTTCGGCGTGAAGGACGGTGATACGCGGGGGAACAATTAATTACAGTGCGTCCGCTGTGTTAACAGGAGATCGTGCATTATTAAGTGTACAGTAAAACCTGAAAAGTATATTGAGTGTTTGCAGTGACGATTTTACAAACTCTGTGAACGTGTGACAATTAGCCATGAATCAGACACCATTGTCGTGTGGAGACACTAACTGTGAAAGTGGAACAAACCAAAATGTTAAGTAAGAGGACAGAGCTGTGATTTGATCAAGAAACATTTATTATATCGTCCAAACTGTCTTAAGGACGACGACGTAAATTGGACTGATGTTTAACGGACTGTTATAGTGATGAACACATGTGACTGTTTCCCTGTGACAACACGGTGAAAGAACTGTGCGAAGTATCGGCATTAACCAGATATATATCGTAAATATAAAGACATTGCATAATTCCGACCTACCCGCACCGCGTATATTAATAAACTTTTAATAATAAAACGTCGCACGCGTGGCGACAACGCACATACTGGAACTATTATTATCGCGCGAGTGCTGCCAGGTGATTCGACTACAACGGAGACGTGGACCACCGCCGTAACTGGAATATTAATGAAACACGAGGATTCATCATTATCTTCACGTCACGAACCAGGATTCACTTCACACATCGTCCGCGAGGACCACCACTGACGTCATCGCACTGCCTACAGCAACAGTTAAGACATTAAAAGAAAATTGTTACGCTCTCTATCATTTCAAAATTAAAGACAATTGCAGTTAAATTAACTATTTTAAAAATACTATCACAATATCTCAATTTTGTTTAGTCCCAATAAATATTCTTTCCATTATTTCGTCTTACTGACAGTGTTGAAAACCCACCAGATTAAAGTTCAATTAATAATTTTCTTTCAAAATTCTTTTCAGACATTTTGCTGCTCATTATAATTTTATTTTAATGTTTGTTTGTAAATTCTTTTGGAGGGAGTACATATTTTATTTTTTGTGTAGTAAAATTAGCTACCATAATATTACATATATTACCAGCTGATGCCGCCCGCCATTGCTGCTTGAAAACTGTACCTATTTTCTCATTGGCTGTCAGCTTCAAAACAAAATTACATATTTCATGGGCATCTAGCAGATGCGCTATGTCTGTGTAGGCCCCTAGAATAATTTGTTTTTACTTTCGCAGGTTTACTGGAATTATATTGTCTTTAATTGTTCATTTGGCCCCCGTTAAAGTGATTTATCTCATCTATATAATAATTGTACTGAATTACCTATTTTTTTTTCGTTCATGACTAACAGGGGCAATCAGATTCCTTGTATGGGTCATGTTCTATTATTTAAAAGGGTTTCTTTAGAAGTGGAGCACCAGTTTCTTTACAACTTACGCTAAGGACAACACTCACACCCATGCCCGAGGGAGGACTCGAACTTCCGACGGTGGGAAGCCGAAAACCATAATTGAATTAAGTTCAGTACCGTCAGCTTAAAATGAGAGGAGATCAATGTAGTCCATTTTTTAATGTCCATTTGTTTTTATGGTTACGGTTTTAGGACCTTTCATGACAATAGTTTCGTTACTCGGCACATCAAATGTCAGGTAAGGTACCTCCATATTCACTATTTGGCTTAGTTCCACACTGGTTTTCTTTTGATGTTGAATAATTAAGCAATGGAAAGATAATATTTTCTCTTCATTCTTCTGTGGCGTTTTCGGCGATATTTTGGTAATGGTTCGCATGCTAAATCCATGAGACTTCGTGAACCTGTGGCACCAACCAACTCCACCCTTGAAGACTAAGTTACACTGTAGCGCTAGCTTACGAGAATGTATTAGTATCATTATTGTATTAATTCCAATGCCATATCGACGGTGTCCTTGAATCCATTTCAATATGTCCACCTTTTAGTTTTGGCCATTTTACATTCAGTCCTGCCGGCCGGTGTGGCCGTACGGCTCTAGGCGCTACAGTCTGGATCCGAGCGACCGCAACGGTCGCAGGTTCGAATCCTGCTTCGGGCATGGTTGTGTGTGATGTCCTTAGGTTAGTTAGGTTTAATTAGTTCTAAGTTCTAGGCGACTGATGACCCCAGAAGTTAAGTCGCATAGTGCTCAGAGCCATTTGAACCATTTTTTTTAACACTCAGTCCTCTATTTGCACATTTAAACTTCGTAATTTTTTTCAGTTGATCTTCACTAGCCCGCCAAGCGTGAATGGTTTTTTTCTGTTGACGGATGGCTGAAATGTCGCTCAGAATGTTCTTCTGCATATCCTACTACTTTCAATTTATAGATTGCATCTTATGAGCACGCTTTACTTTTTTCCATTACGAAACTAGCTACTAACAAAAATATTGTACTGCTACCAGCAACACAAATTACTTTCAATTCAAGTTCACTGACACCGTAGACAGCAATGATGCATCATAGGCAAGACAGTGTTCTGGGAGGGAGACAGTGTTAGTAAGCTTCTGAATCCCCGCAAGGGTGCAATGCCACTGTCAGCTGATCCAATGTTGCCAGATAGACATCTCTATAGCGACATCGAATATATCGCCATTTTTAAGACTGGCGGGAATTTTAAACCAAACACTGGACTTTTTTATATTAATTTTGAGTATAAGACGCACCTGAATTTTCGAGGCAATTTTTCGAAGAAGAAAGTGCATCTAATAGTCCAGAGAATACGGTGTCACTTGTAACATTGCTACCTGTCATGAGAAAATAATTCCAGAGCATTTTATCACAGTAAACAAGTCGGTGCAGATACTAAAAAGTTATTGAGAATACGCAACGCAGCTAAATTTTCTCGCATCTAGTTTTCCGTATATTGACGGCAGTTTCATAATAAATTCTCATCAAATACGTACTTTATTCTTCGTAATACATGTTAATGTGATGCAGAACACGATAAGTAAATCCTACATACTGTCCAAAAAGGCTTCCTATTACATATCTTGGAAGAACTTTAGATTTTTGTCCACCCAAAGAAAGAACCCATCTCTTCTCCTTAACGAACACAAATAATTTCAGGTTAAAGTATGTTTTGAATTTTTCATAATATCAATGAACCCAAGGATGCTGCTCTCCCTAATTTAATTTGTAACTCATGCCTTATATCCTGTCTTATCCTCGTTTTATGAAAATTAATTGTTATGTCACTTTTTATTTATGTCTCTCATCTATTTTAGCGCCATTTTGTTATGAACAAGCTTTTTATCTCACATGTTATTTGCTTTACATTGTACTTTTGGACCATCTAAGTTAAAATGCACTGATGCATATCTATATTTCTAACGTTTTATACTTCAATTACTGTAATTTAATAGAATAACATTAATGTATCCTAATGCTAACCTGTAGAGCATTTTATCATCATATTACTAACGACACGATGTCGTATATGTATTCAAGTTTCTAGAAGCCAGTGCCATGAAAAGGTCCACACAGGGCAACCACTCTCTCACCATGGCACCTTGACAACAGCAGGTGCTATCGTGGTTGATGCGTCACCACATTTGGTCTCAGTAATGGCGCTGGAGAATACTAAGTAACATTCCTACAGCGTTTATTAGCGAGTCGTCAGCACAAATGTCTCTAATGATATTTAAACCGTGGCTCCACAGCCACCAGTCGCCGTGTACGATCGTGGTATCACGAGTAAACCGAGGAGCCCCCAGCACCAGTCATAGGGGTATACACTATAATCCTTAAATATCTTCAACATTTCGCGGCCCTGTCAGCAACTGTGTAAATACTAATTTTAATTTTAAAAATTAACAGCCTCAGTTCCAGAGCCTGAATTCCAGTACAGCATTCATGGCTGCCGCATCGCGGTCGCGAAGTGGGGCCGAGGCAGTTCCAGATAGGTTTTATAGTCTGACGAGAATTTATGGATTTGTAGTCTTAGCTTGGCGATGTCCACTATAGAAAGACGGTAGTTACCGATATTCAGAAGAAGGTTCGTTTATCCCGACTGAAACCTAGGGAAATTCTAGGCAAACAGTGCAGCTGACGCTGTTAATTATTAAAATTAAAATTACTATAACCCTTCTCTATTTTTAACGCTATATGCAATAGTATTGTTTGCATTTTTTCTACAGTTTTTCTGCATCTTATTTTAAGCCGTATGTAACAGTACTGTTTGTAATTTTACTGTTCCTACCCTTGCAGGGTCAACAATTTCAAAGATGGCTTTAACATAAGCTGAAAACGCTAAATAAACAAATGTTATTGCGATGTCGACTGTTCATTTTAACTTACATAATATAAAGTCCTAGATTATACATCCGTGTGTGTGTGTGTGTGTGTGTGTGTGTGTGTGTGTGTGTGTGACATTCTCGATTTGGGTTACTGGGTATTTCATCAGTCATTCAGGGATGCTCAATATAACTTTTTTTACGTCTATCATTTCCTATTCGTGAAAGTGGGGCGGTTAGCTGTAGAGCACCTTCATCTCAGGGACGTAATTCAGGAGGCTGGGAATGGGTCAGAGAGAATCTGAAATAGAAACGGTACTGGATTTTCTTTTCTGGCGTGACAACCGAGGGAAAGTGTCTGTCTGTGTGTATGTGTGTGTGTGTGTGTGTGTGTGTGTGTGGTCAACTTCCGAGTGTCGTTACTTCTAACATTTCTCTAGAAATATCTGTACGTACGTTACAGGGAAAATATGTGCCGTGCCGGGTTCGGAATGCGGTTAGAGACCATCTATTCAGTATTAGGAATTAAAATATTACAAATTTGTCATAAACTATAATTTATAGAGCTAGATTCGTTTTGTATATTTTGCATAAGAGTAAAAAGCATCATCCACTGCATTTGCTTAACATTACTTAGAAATATCGACTTTCAGATTATCAGTGTGTATCGTTGTCCTATTCCGTGAGTTACTGCAGCTGAATAAAAGAACACCTATTGATTCATGGAAAATCTAAAGCAAACGATAGCAAAAATTCTGTCATAGATTTCTGCAGACTTGAACCACATGATTTTTTTTAAATTCATAAAATAAGTTGATTTACAATATTTGTTTTGTTTTGTGACTCCTTTTCCCTAGAGGAAAGTGCGCAAAATAATACTGAATCGAATCGTCCGCAGGGAAAGGTACGGATTGACTTCCAATGCAATTAACGAGTCTTCCATAGCACATCGTAGAAGTACTATGTCATGACAACGTTATGAGTTCTAGCTTCTTTGTGTCAGCAGCACGACACTTTCTCTCTCGTCAATGGAATGTATCATTTTATTCGGAAAATTTCGAATTTTATAATGAGATAAAAATCCGAAAATGTGAAAAAAATTCCCGTTATAACTACTCTTAAGACCTGTGTTTGATACTGGTATACTTCTCTTGGCTAAGAATGCCCTGGTTTGTATGTCCTTCTTGATCTGTCCATAATGGGTCACTTTGATGCCTACGTAGCAGGATGTCCTAACTTCATCTACATGGTAACCATCCCGGCTCTTTCAGTCTTTTTACCTGTGGCGACGATATTTTCCCAAAATCAGATGGCATATTGCCGGACTCATCCATTCTACGCACTAACGTGAATAGTCGTTTTGAAATCACGTCCCCAATGATTTTATAATGTCTGAGGGAATGCTATCTCTTCTACCTTATTTGATTTTAAACCTTCCAAAGTTCTTTTAAATTGTGATACTAATACTGTATCTCCTCATAGAGGCCTTCAGTATGATCATCCCACCTATCCGCTCTCTCCTCTGCATTATGTTTTTAATGTTACCGCCATTGGTTTTAGTCTCACCGAAGCCTATTTGGACATTTCTATATGCTAAGTCAGTCCTTCGGACCATCAGTTCTTTTTTGATTTCTTCACATTTTTCATGCAGTCATTTCGCCTTTGCTTCCCTGCATTTTCTGTTTATTTCATCCTAAGTGGCTTGTGTTTCTGTATTAATGAATTTCCCTTAACGTTTTTATACTTCTTTCTTTCATCAATCAACTTAAGTATCTTTTCTGTTATCCATAGTTTCTACGCCGTTACTTTGTACCTAGTGTTTTCCTTCCAACATCTGGGACTGCCGTTTTTAGAGATATTCATTTCTGTCCAACTGAAATGCCTACTCAGCTATCATTTATCGCAGTATCCACCACCTCAGAGAACTTCAAGCGAATCTGCTCATTCCTTAATACTACCATATGCCACTTCTTTGCGCTTGATTCTTCCTAACTAGTCTCTAAAATTCGACATGCTCTTCGTCACTACTACACTGTGATCTGAGCCTCTATCTGCTCTGGTATCTGACTTAGGAACGCCTGTTTGACAATGATGTAATCCAATGACATCTTCCCGTATCTGCCGGCCTGTTTCAAGTATACCTTCTCTCTTGTGATTCTTGAATGGAATGCTCTCTGTTACTAGATGAAATGTATTACAAAACTCAATTAGTCTTTCTCCTCTCTCATTCCTAGTAACAAGCCCATATTTTCCTGTAACCCTATTTTTCCGTTCCTTCCCGCCAACTGCATTCCCGTCTCCCATGACTATTAGATTTTCATCTCCCTTTATGAACTGAATTACCCGCTCAAGATCCTTATATACTTTCTCCATCTCTTTATCTTCAGCTTGCGACGTATGCATGTATCTCTGAATTATCGTTGTCGGTGTTGGTTTGCCGTCGATTATGATGAGAACAACCCTATCACTAAACTGTTCACAGTAACTCACTCTCTGCCCTAACTTCCTATTCATAACTAATCCTATTCCCCTTATACAGTTTTCTGCTGCTGTTCATATTACCGTGTATTCATCTGACCATAAATGCTTGTCTTCTTTCCATTTCACTTCATTAGTCCCCACTGTATCTAGACTGAGCCTTAGCATATCCCTTTTCAAACACCTGGCTCATCAGCACAGTTTCTATAAACGTACTGACAAGTTGGACAAAGACCACAATAGAGATACGGATTTTCTTGCCCAAATAACGATATTCGTAATTCACCACAGAAATGAATAGTTATTAAAAACGGAAATAAAATAAAATTTAAATGGATTCAGTGCCAAAAGAAAGTAACCACAAGCCAACAACTTTCAGTTTTTGCTGAACATAAAGATGAAATGCGCAAGATAGTTTAACCAAAATTGTTATGTACTCAAAATTAAAATTAATTTATTTCAAATGAATTTAAAATCATGATTGAGAACCACGGTGATTAGAAAGCAGTCTGGAGTAAGGAAATTTCAGAAAGATATGAGTTTACATAAAACTAGAATCCTCAAGTCAACAGTACCTTCCCTTGCGTAGTCCACGAGCCTCTTACTTATCACGCAACTTGGTGTTTGAAAATTAGTCCACCACATCAGACACAGCTACAATGAAATACCACAGACTAATCTGAAACAGTTCAGTATTAAAAACGAGAAACAACCTTATTCTATTTTAAACATATGCTAGATCTAGTGCACACAGCCAGTCTTACAGCACCATTAATGACAATGTACCAAATTATCTCTACTTAATACCACACAATCAGTACGAAATCTGTATCACAAACAACATGAAGCAGGCCAAAAGGAATACAAACGTCTCAAAAATGAGATCGAAAGGAAGTGCAAAATGGCTAAGCAGGTATGGGTAGAGGACAAATGTAAGGATGTAGAGGCCTATCTCACTAGGGGTAAGATGGATAGGTAAGATAGATACTGCCTACAGGAAAATTAAAGAGACCTTTGGAGAAAAGAGAACCACTTGTATGAATATCAAGAGCTCAGATGGAAACCCAGTTCTAAGCAAAGAAGGGAAAGCAGAAACGTGGAAGGAGTATATAGAGAGTCTATACGAGGGTGATGTACTAGAGGACAGTATTATGGAAATGAAAGAGGATGTAGATGAAGATGAAATGGGAGATATGATACTGCATGAAGAGTTTGACAGAGCACTGAAAGACCTTAGTCGAAACAAGGCAACGGGAGTAAACAACATTTCATTGGAACTACTGACAGCCTTGGGAGAGCCAGTCCTGACAAAATTCTACCATCTGGTGAGCAATATGAATGAGACAGGCGAAATACACTCAGAATTCGAGAACAATATAATAATAACAATCCCAAATGAAGCAGGTGTTGACAGATGAGAAAAATTGCCGAACTATTAGTTTAATAAGTCACAGCTGCAAAATACTAACGCGAATTCTTTACGGACGAATGGAAAAACTGGTAGAAGCCGACCTTGGAGAAGATCAGTTTGGATTCCGTAGAAATATTGGAGCACGTGAGACAATACTGGCCCTACGACTTAGAAGCTCGATTAAGAAAAGGCAGACCTATGTATCTAGCATTTGTAGACTTAGAGAAAGCTTTTGACAATGTTGACTGGAATACTCTCTCTCAAATTCTAAAGATGGCAGGGGTAAAATACAGGGAGCAAAAGGCTATTTACAATTTGTACGGAAACCAGATGACAGTTGTAAGAGTCGAGGGGCGTGAAAGGGAAGCAGTGATTGGGAAGGGAGTGAGACAAGGTTGTAGCCTCTCCCCGATGTTATTCACTCTCTATATTGAGCAAGCAGTAAAGGAAACAAAAGAAATATTCGGAGTAGGTATTAAAACCTATGCAGAAGAAATAAAAACTTTGAGGTTCGCCGATGACATTGTAATTCTGTCAGAGACAGCAAAGGACTTTGAAGAGCAGTTGAACGGAATGGACAGTGTCTTGAAAGGAGAATATAAGATGAACATCAACAAAAGCAAAACGAGGATAATGGAATGTAGTCGAATTAAGTCGGGTGATGCTGAGGGAATTAGGTTAGGATATGAGACACTTAAAGTAGTAAAGGAGTTTTGCTATTTGGGGAGCAAAATAACTGATGATGGTCGAAGTAGATAGGATATAAAATGTAGACTGGCAATGGCAAGGAAAGGTTTTCTGCAGAAGAGGAATTTGTTAACATCAAGTATAGATTTCAGTGTCAGGAAGTCGTTTCTGAAAGTATTTGTATGGAGTGTAGCCATGTATGGAAGTGAAACGTGGACGATAAATACTTTGGACAAGAAGAGAATAGAAGCTTTCGAAATGTGGTACTACAGAAGAATGCTGAAGATTAGATGGGTAGATCACATAACTAATGAGGAGGTATTGAATAGGATTGGGGAGAAGAGGAGTTTGTGGCACAACTTGACAAGAAGAAGGGATCGGTTGGTAGGACATGTTCTGAGGTATCAAGGAATCATCAATTTAGTATCGGAGGTCAGCGTGGAGGGTAAAAATCGCAGAGGGAGACCAAGAGATGAATACACTAAGCAGTTTCAGAAGGATGTAGGTTGCAGTAGGTACTGGGAGATGAAGAAGCTTGCACAGGATAGAGTAGCATGGAGAGCTGCATTAAACCAGTCTCGGGACTGAAGACCAGAACAACAACAACAACAACAACATAATAATACACTATGGACACCCAGTTCAATGTCATCAGTTCCAATCGCGACGCAGCGAAACACTGGCCTTTCATAGCCGTAGGATAGGGCCGATTTAACAAAGACCAGATTACACCACCTATTGAGAAGGAAATCATGACAGCAAAAAGATAGCCACCTACATCGCATGTACACGATATACCCAGCATGTGTGACGTAGCAGGAACATCGACATACTATGATAGGTTCCAAGGGATCAAGTTTGCTCAGCCCAGCCTACCCACAATCGCTGCTGTGCATGCAGCGACCTCAAACACAACCTACCTTCATCTTGCGGCCACGTTGGCAGCTTCGAGCGATTAGCATCGTGCACCCTGCTCGCTCCGCCCTCTATTCGTCCTCTCTACCGTGTGCGCCAGAAGGTAAACATTTCCACAACCAGAGAATCGCGCCACGCAAGCAGTGACACAACCCCTCGAAGTAGTGCCAACCTAGGCAAGGTAGTGTCGCGTTTCTCACTAGTCTGTAGGAGCCGAGAGAGCTTTACAAAGAGTCACTTGTCCTTCACAATATCTAAATATTTGTAACCATTATGCTTGTGGTTATAGTCATCTTGGTAGGCAGAGCAGTGACTATTTATAATGCCTCAGTCTGCTGTTACTATTAAAGCAGACGTAAATTAATTACAGCAAGCAATTAAAACTAAAAAGTAATTCAAAAACTTTTTAGTTACTTAATCTGGGACTGTGAACATTAGCGGTAGTCAAAATATAATGTTGTTTCTGGGGTATAGAGAGGTCATTCTCCAATTTTTGCTCCTCACCAAGTAGCGGCGAAGTTACTAATTCGTGTAAAAACGGGCCTTCGTGAAGAAGATCCCGTCTTCACACGCGATGGTATCCTTGCAAGGTGAATTGTCGATAAACATGTACATCCACATGATTTCTCTGCAACTACACTTAAGTGCTTGTCAGAAGGTTCACACAATCATTTCCAGCCTATTTCTCGCAAGTTCTAGTCTCGAATAGCACATGGAAGAAAGGAACAACTAAATCTACGCGTGTCATCTCTGAGTTCTATTATTGTATTACGATTGTCACTGCTCCCTTTGCAGGTGGCAGTCAACAGAATATTTGCGCATTCGGAGGAGAATATTTGAATTTTTTTTCGAAAAGATCTTGCCGCTACGAAAAATGCTTTTGCATTAACGCCAGCCACCCCTACTCGCGTATGATATCCGGGACCCTATCCCCCCTATTTCTCCATAATACAAAACGAGCTGCCCTTCTTTGAACTATTTCGATGTCCTCTCTCAGTTTCATTTGGTAAGGATCCCACACTGTGCTGCAGTACTCTAGCGGAGGACAGGCAAGTACACAGTCTCGTTAGTAGATGTGTTGCAATAAAACGCAGCCTTTTGTTCGCCTTCCCCCTCAACATTTTCTTTGTGATGGCTTCAATTTAGGCTGTTTGCAATTCTGATACCGAGTCATTTTAGTTCAAAATGTCGCCAGAGTCGGGAAAACTAAGAAGTAAGAACACACAGTGTTTTTTTTTCAAAATGTCCTGGAGAAGTATCCAGTTAGGATAGTCATGCACAAATGGTTATCCTCAAACACCTTACTGTGTTTCTCTGGGTCGTTAATCAGGAGTCAGGGAGAAGAGCCAGACAATTTTTTTCCCTGTAGTATTAGGAAAGATGAGTCAGCATATGTGGCGACAGTTGAAATCGACCTAAGACTAGCGGCCATGTTGGTAGAACTTTTTTCTGTACGCTGAAGAGCCGGGAAAAGTAACTACTGCGAAAAGCAGTCATTTCGATTGGTTTCTTACTCCCACCTTCAATGAAGTTTTGGATAACTTAACAGTACTACGATAAATATAACATCTCTGAAGTGCCTCGAGATTAACCAGACCGCCTCTCCGGTCATGCCAATACGTTCGATTGCTGTGAAATTCTTTTGTATCGGGGAATTCCATTTTTTCTAATAAAATATAACAACCAAACACATCTTCATCGCGTCACATACCTGAAAAACACCTCACGAAATTTTAAATGGAGCGAAAAAGTGTCAAACATCAACGGTAGAATTTGTATCAGTAATTTGTTTGAACGCTAACGATTGCAATTTCTTCACTCACATTTGACTCAAAATAAGGACGGGTTTGATTTCTAGGTTCGCAATAGTCTTAAGAAGATACCGTTGGCAAAAAGATAAACGTGTTTTCAAGGTAGTTTATGTAATAATACGCATGGTTTAGAGTTATATTTGTCTAATAGAAGTTGCATTGTTTAGATTTTTCCGAAGTAATAACTCATTTATGACTCTTATATCCCCGCAGATAATACATAAATTTTGCAGTATCCAAAAATCAAATATTCAGTACATAGTTTCATCTCTTAGAGGTAAGACTGCGACTTTACCAAAAAGGGAGAATTCGATGGATTCTCCAATCTCAGTAGAGGATCTCAAAGTAGATGTGTGAGTGTCCGGAAAATTATCCAGAAATAAAATATTCAGTAGATATTTTCCTAAACTAGCCGTAATTTCATCTCTAGAGATAAAATTGTGACTTTACCGAACAAGGATAGATAAACAGATTCTCCAATCTTGTATCTGAAAGTAGATGTGTGTATGTCCGAAAAAGTCACGACGAGCGAGCCTTCTCGTTCTGAAAGCCAGCAATAACTGGTCAGATATCTCGTCTCTGTTTCGCAAGAATTCGGTGTGATCACCCATTTCTGTAACAATGTGGAAACTTTATTGGCTATTGGATGCCTCTGGGGGCGTGACAGCACAATAAGGCCGCGACCCAATATCTTGTCATTGGGGAGGAGGCTCCAAGAAATCCAGGCCGATGCTTCTCATGAGAACACAAGTAAAAGTCACATGTCTGATGCGGAAGGAAATGGTTGCGTATCTGATACGGATTCAGCTGTTCTCAGAAAATAAACACCATAAACAATGTCCCTTTTTGCTTACTATCAGATATGTAAGCATACAAAAGCTGCTCATCTAAGATTATTGACATATCTGTTTCAGTTTCGTTATACATACATACATACATACATACATACATACATACACACACACACACACACACACACACACACACATCATTTATTTTCTGATACTTTGGTAGAAGTTCCACTAACCTGACCCGTTTCTTGGAAGCCATTTTCTATAGCCTTCTTTGGTCGTCCATTCTGTTCTAGCAGATTTATTCGTACATTTTAATTTTGGTCGTGAATATGCAGCACGAGGTGTGAAATAAGACCCCTTTTCTTTCTCAGAATCCGAATTTCAGTTCCGTAATATACTATGTTTTTCTCCAACAGTTCCTAAAACTTTTCTC
The DNA here is from genome assembly GCF_021461385.2 of Schistocerca piceifrons. Lineage (NCBI taxonomy): Eukaryota > Metazoa > Arthropoda > Insecta > Orthoptera > Acrididae > Schistocerca > Schistocerca piceifrons. Next base: position 229,919,263 of record NC_060138.1, read on the forward strand.
ACCATAGATGCAACAATTTGATGGCAGTAGAGATATCTCACATCTCTCACAATCATTTGGAAGACTCTCTTGGTTCGACTATAAAAAATGATCGTGCCTCCTAATTTCAGAATCCTTTGACGTTACTTACTACTGTGATTTGTCGGCAAGGTGTTACTGACAATCTTCTACTTCACATCCTAGCCAGTGAAGTTCAAACGCGAATCCAGTGATCAGTTCTTTTAACTGTTCAGTATGTCAGGGAACGTAGTTACTTATACCCATTGCAGTGCTATTTAGTTATTATTTGTCGTACAAGTTGAACAACAGTCGGAAGAGTTTCAGACTGCCTTAGGCTCTCCCTGCTTGATTATTGTCAATGAGAAACTCATAGTATTTTATCAGGAAACAATTCTTAACGTCCTTCTTTAACATCACATCTCAAAAGCTTTGATTCTCTTCTTTTCCGATTTTCCGACAGTCCATGATCCGCTGGCATACAACGCTGTCTCAAGTCAAAATCTACGTTTGTTACATACGAAAGAAAAGCTCACACGTTGTCGTAAAGAAGAAACGGAGCAATTTTTCTTAGTTCCAAATGTGCTTAATCATTGGCATTCGAGCCAAGGCTCGAAGCATTTCCGAAACAGCTCAGTTTGTAAACTGTTCACATGTGGCCGTGGTCAAAGTACACCGTGCATAGCGAAATGGCGCTGTGCAGAACCGATGCCGAGGCTACCGTGGTACACCACAGGCGATAGATGTCAGGGGTGAAGACTGCTCCGCGGGTGTGAACAGGAGTATAGACGTGCAACGTTTGAGCAACTGACCGCCCAGATTAGCCACGGGTCAGTGTTCAGCGAGCAGTGCTGCATATGGCCCTCCGCAGCAGACGCCTGTTTCATACACCTTGCTGACCGCTGTCTATCGGCGACGAATGCTGGAATTTGCGTGCCAGTACCGCAGCTGGGGTCCACCGAGTGGTGACAGGTGGCCTTCACAGTTGCTCCATCAAACACATAGCCGTTGGCGTGTACGGCGTGAAACATCTGGCAGCAAACTCCGTGTAACCAAGATGGAGCAATGTGGTTTAGGGTGTGCCGTGGATGATCTCGTCATTCTGGAAGGCACAGTGAATCAACACAGATACATCTATGCTTGGGGACCGTATCCACCTGTACTTGCAGCTTGTTTTTCCTCTGCACAGATGGCATCTGCCAGCAGGACAATGGAATGTGTCACACGGCACACAGTGTACGTGCGTGGTTAGAAGAGCACCAAGATTAGTTTACCTGACTTCTCTGGTCACTAGACTATCAGGCTGTTCGCGCCATGGGTCCTTAGTCGAGAAACCTAGCTTAGCTGGCGTGACTCCACATTCGTGTCGGTACCATCCAGAAGGAAATCGAGTCTCTTCCTGCAGGTGTCGTGTTGCAAAAGTTGGTCATGTTAATGTGACTGGACAGGGTATTTAGACTATTCGCTTTTCACTTTATTTCAAAGCATTTTCAGTCGTCACCGATGAGTGGAAGCTTGTGCTATTCCTCTGTGTGCGTGTTTATACGAGGGTGAGTCAAATAAAAACCTTAAATTTGTAATAACAAATCGAACTTCCGCGCCGTTATCCTGTAAGTTGGTAAGCGTGCTACAGACAGCGTGCAGAATGGCCTGTAGGTGGCAGCATGGTGCAGATGCACACATACCGTGGCAGTGTCAGTATAAAGATGGCCGCCTCACTTCCGAGTTGCACCAGGGAAGAACAGCGTTCTGTTATTCGGTTTTTGCGTAGTGAAGGTGTGAAACCTATTGAAATTCATCGAAGAATTAAGTTTCAGTACGATGATGCATATTTGTCACAGCAGCAAGCCTACGAATGGAGTAGGACAGGCTCGTCCAATGTGTGCCCCTGGGGCGCTAGCGCCCGCGATCGCCCGCGGCCAGCGCCCCGGGCGAATTCGTATGTTGCTGCAGTGGCCGGGCCGTGCCGCTTAGCTGGCCGTGCGGTCCGCCCGAACACCAGCCGATAGATATATTAGTTCGCCCGTTTTCCCTTCGGGCAGAGGACGTCTCACAAGTGCTTCAACTAGAGCTGATTGACCTACAGTGCCATATCCACCTGAAGGACCGCTTTCTTATGTGTAAAACTTTGGATGACTTTTACAGCTGTCTTCCACGAGAGAAATATCCTCTACTGCACAAGCACGCGGCCAAAGTTTTCTTAATGTTTGGTTCCACGTATATTTGTGAGCGCCTTTTATCTCTTCTAAAGCTTGCTAAAACTAAGAACCGTTCATTCCTTGGCGATAAAAATCTGACCAATTCTTTGAGGTTAGCAGTCTCACGGAATATTGTACCAAGCCTAGACAAAATCGTTTCCTCGGAAAAGAAAAACGTGTAAAATGTTAATTGTCTTCTTTAACAATGTTGACTGTAAGAATTAAAGAGCTTTATAACCTTAATTGTATTTTAATAAGTTTTCAAACTTGGTCAGTTAAAATTATTACGTACAAAACAGCAAACTAAGGATCCGATTTCTAAACTCTGAAAAGGGATACAAACAATTGTAGCACGGGGTATAACAAAAAATACTTACTTGTAACTACTAACAGTAAGAATGAGACTCTATATCCCTTACAGAAAATTAATTCTAAAATAGAATATTTTGTTTACGTTAGATCTGACGGCGGAACAGTCCAGCACAGAGCAGTGCTGTGCGGTCTCACTCGCTCCGCAGCTCTCTCTCTCTCTCTCTCTCTCTCTCTCTCTCTCTCGCTCCTATGGCGACACTAGCGACACACGGTCGCGGACGGGGCGCTGAACTACACTGTCTTGCGCCCGCCGGGCGCAATTCTTGGATGAGCCTGGAGTAGGAAGTTTGCAAGCGGTGTGACTTCAGTGGAAGATGCTCGTCGTCCAGGTCAGGCACAACGAGTTGTGACCCCACAGAACATTGCAGCAGTTTAAGCCATAGTGAAGAAAAGCCGCCGAGTGACACTGAATGACATTGCAGCATGTTTACAGATTGGTCAGCACACCATATTGTGCATGATGTGTTCCAGTTTCACAAAGTGCCTGCAAGATGGGTGCCACGGCAGCTGACTCCTGAAATGAGAGAACGACTTGTTGATGCTTGTGAAGAACTTCTTCGGCGCTTTGAACGAGAAGGTGATAGCTTCCTTGCAAGAATCGTTACTGGGGACCAAACCTGAGTTCAGTATCACCGCCGGCCGAAGTGACCGTGCGGTTAAAGGCGCTGCAGTCTGGAACCGCAAGACCGCTATGGTCGCAGGTTCGAATCCTGCCTCGGGCATGGATGTTTGTGGTGTCCTTAGGTTAGTTAGGTTTAACTAGTTCTAAGTTCTAGGGGACTAATGACCTCAGCAGTTGAGTCCCACAGTGCTCAGTGCCATTTGAACCAATCAGTATCACCAACCGGAAACGAGGAGAGCGAACAAGGAATGGAGCCATTCCTCATCACCAAAACCAAACAAGTTTCGAACAGAACCATCAGCAGGGAAGATTACGCTGACTCTCTTTTGGGACGAAGAAGGCGTCATTTTGGAGCATCACACGCCTAGAGGGACCACTGTCACCAGTGCATCACACACAGATCTCTTAAAAAATCATCTGCGGCCTGCAATCAAATCAAAGCCTCGTGGATTGCTGTCAGCAGTTGTCCTTTTCCAACATGACAATGCAAGGTCCCACAATGCCCGTTAAAAATTACAACCATCAAATACCTGCATTTCGAGTGTCTTCCTCATCCACCATACTCACCAGACCTTGCCCTAAGTGATTTCCATATGTTTGGACCACATAAAGACGCAATGGGAGGAAAGAAGTCGCGCGAATGGTTGCGCGTACTACCAAAAGATTTTTTTTCTAAAGGAATTTATGCACTTTGTGAGCGCTGGAGGACTTGCATTGAGCGTGGGGGAGATTATGTTGAAAAGTAATACAGCTTTGTACCATTTCTGCACAATATATAACATTTAAAAAAATATTTAAGGTTTTCATTTGACTCACCCTCGTATTTCTCGATTAGTGTGTGCTTTTGTGAGAGTGCGCGCGCTACTGCGCGTGTCTGTGTACATGCGCACACAATTGCAAATGTACTGAACATACTTATTAGACGAAGTGTGTGAACACACACTCACACACACACACACACACACACACACACACACACACGTAGAGGAATAGCACATACACAGGGATAGCAGACACTTCCAAACACTTCCAAAATCCACAGAAAGCAAAAAACGAACGTATCTCGCAGTATCAAAACAAAGTTCACGAACTGGTAGCTCATCTACACAACATGAAAACGAAAATATATTCATCGTCAATGTAGCGCAATGTTCTAAAAATCGAGAACCTACGCGTGGACGAACGTTAGGAATGAAATAGGAAGCAAAAATTCCTGTCTAATAAACATAAATTTAATACTGCGTAATAGCGGTAATGTATAATATGAGAACTGTTTATGATCGTGACAAGCAGAACTGTAAGAAAAACTACATTTTCCCAGTGACCACTGAAGCAACTTTGAAATTATGCGAAAAGTGTATGGTCTTAATAAGTCTTTATAGTCGCAAAACGTGATACATACCCTAAATCAGTTGTATGACTGCGACAGCAGAAAGAGGTTCAGATGGTTCAAATGGCTCTGAGCACTATGGGACTTAACATATGAGGTCATCAGTCCCCTAGAACTTAGAACTACTTAAACCTAACTAACCATGCCCGTGGCAGGATTCGAACCTGCGACAGTGGCGGTTGCAGAAAGAGGAAACGTGAAAACAAGAAATGCAATGTGCTAATGTTAAATATTGATGATCGTTTCAGTTATTTAGCACGTATTTTCAAGATATTACCTGCATACGGAACGACGACAGTAATGAAAATGAAATGTAGATCGGTGGGACTATCGTCACAGTATTTGTGGATCCCAAGAGACAAGAAAACACTGAGGCAGTAATATAACAGAATATGGTTCTTAAAACATACAGGAGCATCATAAATGCATATTGCTGACGGATACAGTGGGTGGAAAAGGATAGCGGTTGCCTTTATCCAGCGGTTCATGTCAAATTGCTCATAACGCTGACGAAAGCAGTCGATCGAGTTTATAATAATCCTAGATCTGCCATTGGGTATCACTTGTTTAACACACGAAGGTATCCATTATCCCTCATAACTGAAAAAATGAAAGTGATCAACCTAATATTTTTAGGTCTATTCCTAAAGGCTGTCTAATGTACAAGAGTTCCTCCCTGTAGTTCAGATCTTTGAACTGCAATGGATTATTTATTCTTCCGGTTCTTGTTCAATATATACTTATTTATAGTCTGGTGGAACTAGACGGATTAAATGAAATTCAGTTATTAATCAAGGTGCACTCTTATGCCAAAATTGCAGCAGTGCTTTCTGTTTTGGTTTTTGTGCTATAGCTTCTCTATTCAATCAAAGTTTGGAGACGTCTCAGGCAGCAGCAGAAGTAGTGACATCATTTCCATGTGCCACAGTTTCCGACGAAGATCACTATGCTTAATGTCAGTAGTACTTTAATAGTTTATATGGCTTCACACCGCTACCGAAGTGCAACACCTGGTCTCACTAAAGTCTGTGCACTGATCATACGTCTTGCTGTTTTCGTCATGGTCCACGTGGATCCTTTTGGATTATTGTAACTAGTGAATAGCACTATCATGGATGCTCTACTCTGTATAAAGCATTCCGTTTTCAGGCCACTAGTGGCTCATCGGGACCATCCGACCACCTTGTCATCCTCAGATGAGGATGCGGATAGGATGGGCGTGTGGTCAGCACACTGTTTTCCCGGTCGTTATGATGGTTTTCTTTGACCGGAGCCGCTACTATTCGGTCGAGTAGGTCCTCAATTGACATCACTAGGCTGAGTGCACCCCGAAAAATGGCAACAGCGCATGACGGCCTGAATGGTCACCCATCCAAGTGCCGGCCACGCCCGACAGTGCTTAACTTCGGCGATCTGACGGGAACTGGTGTATCCACTGTGACAAGGCCGTTGCCTTCTACTCTGTATAATGTAAGGAAATAATATTTTATACCCCCCCCCCCCGACCTGCTGAAGTATTTTCTATGAATCCATCGTGCAGGTAAAAAGGAGGATGCAGATACTCGTACTAATGGGCAGTTCCTGTTTTTAATCCCAGGAAAGACTCAATGACGTTTCTAGGTTGCTTATTCATGGTTCGTTTGAATTTCACACTTCTTGTAGCTAGTTTTCTTCCAGTAGATGTGTATGGTGATCAGTTAACAACAAAGTATTCCATAGAGCAAACTGGCTCCTGTCAGTAAGAATACCCGGAAACGCATCCATTATTTCAGACCTCGCTAAGGCACCGCACACATGGCATTTACCCCAGTTTGTGTACAAAAGCAGTACATTACAGCTCTCCCTGATTGCCGCTCCGTGACTCGGAAATTCCACGGAAAGGACAGTGGTGGGCGAATTGCTGGGTGAATGACCTTGACGCAGCTGATGCATGAGGTACTTTTGGCGTCGAATTGACTGGCGGGCGCTACCAATGGAAATGTCGATCTGTAGCTACGCTGAATAACGGTTTTCGAACGAGCTCCATTTGTGCCATGTACTGTAAATCGGAATCGGGAAAGATTATCCAGGCGTACCAAAGCAGTGGGGCATATTTAACGACTAAATATGCTCACGAGAAAATTCTTTCCCTTCGTCAATTCTTTTTATTGACATTCCCACAGTTTCCCATCTGACACTAATTTTTATTACGTCTTGATGACCATCACAGACTCCACCAGTTCCTTGCGCCTTTTTTCGTTTCGTTTTTGCATAATTTTTTGAGTTAGAAATATTTCAGTAAGACAGGTTCTTACAACCACATCGTCGTTTCACGCACCCACATTAAATCACTTGCTCCCATTACTAAGATATCCATTTCTCGCTCCTCACTCTTCTTAACCCGCGACACAAAGCAGAGGAATACCATAATTTTAACATGTGTACCTGTGTATATCTCTGTCGCATTTTAGCTCCCAAATGAAAGGTCAAATTTTAATGCATTTCTTTTTTTGTTTGTTTGTTTGAAAACCGATTTAATCGGGATGGATCTTAGCTATGTTCCATGGAAGTCTGTGCAGCCGTTTAAATTTCATCAGACAAGCGAAATAAAAATGTTTCCCTCCAGCGCGCTCTCTTGGTATATGCTACGTAATACGTAGTAGCTGCAACATGTTACGTAATACAAGATTGTAGGCCTCAAAGAGGCCAAAATAATTGTCCTGGAGAACGTATGTTTATCTTTTATGGTTCACCAACAATGATGATTTTTGTCTTTTGAAGTCACCCATTTCATCAATCACAAAACTGAAGAGTAACTGTGTTTCAGCTGTAAAAGACAAACATGTGCTCTCACATACTTTCTTGGAGTTCTCTTTGAGGTCCACAATTCTGTACTAAAACAAATTATTTTGTCCTAACACTTTAGACAGCCTATTTCAAGAGCGCGCAGTGGCAGCTCACTTTTTTCCAACTTGATTTATATTTATTATGGCCACAGCCCGTCGCTTATGTTACCTAAATTAGCTAAAATATACTGAAACATAGTAAATTAATATATGTGTGAATTAAAAAAAGAAACACATACATCTCTTAAGTGACAATGGTAAAATACGATGATAGTTTTTTATACATTTTAATTATTAATAGTAGCTACAAGTAAGAAGAATTGCAAACTATTATAAATGTAAAAATATTTTTAAATAATAAAGCTCGACACTTTGTTCAAAATTAATGTAACGAATTACGGTATATTGATAATTTTTATTTCTGAACCGTCTAACTACTACTGAATGTAACACAATTTTCGTGCCATACGCGTTTCGCTTTTTCGCTCTACAAGGCATCTTCAGTGGCCTCGAATATGAACACATTTTTATTATTTAGTTTACATTTTGGGGCATTGTGCCTATAGGTTATAAGCAGTTCTTGTGATTGATTTTTCCTATGACGTAGTAATATTTTAAATTGTACTTACAGGTTGCGTGGACGATTTTCTACATATTTGTTTCTGTTCCATTTTTGGTGTCTAATATGTAAAATATAGTCCACGCTACCTGTAAGTATAATTTAAAATATTTCTGCGTCACAGCAAAAACCAACCACTAGAACTGTTTATAGCCTATACGTATATACCCCAAAATGTAAACTAAATAGCAAAAATACGTACACATCCCAGGCCACTGAAGATGCCTTGCAGAGAATAAAGGCGAAACGCGTATGGCACGAAAATTGAGTTTCGTTCAGTAGCAAAAGTAAAAATTATCACTATACCGTAATATTACACGCAACTGAGGAAGACAAGACTACAGAAGTTGAAGATCTTAATGTAAAGAAGTACTGCCTCTCAGTGTTTGCAATTCTGCTAAAGCGTATCTGTCATTAAGGTTACTAAACAGATTTCTTTGACTGAGTTCACGAACAGTAACATCCTGCAAGCTTATTGCACCACTTAAGGTATCGTAAGCTTGACCTTTTACAAAAGTACTTTTGCCTAAATAAATGACAGCTTTTCCAACAGTGGTCCCTTGGTACTTATGGAAAGTAGCAGCCCAGCTTAAAATTGTTGTTGTTATGGTCTTCAGTCCTGAGACTGGTTTGATGCAGCTCTCCATGCTACTTTATCCTGTGCAAGCTTCTTCATCTCCCAGTACTTACTGCAACCTACATCCCTTTGAATATGTTTAGTGTATTCATCTCTTGGTCTCCCTCTACGAGTTTTACCCTCCACGCTGCCTTCCAATGCTAAATTGTGATCCCTTGATGCCTCACAACGTGCTCTACCAACCGGTTCCTTCTTCTAGTCAAGTTGTGCCACAAACTCCTCTTCTCCCCTATTCTGTTCAATACCTCCTCATTAGTTATGTGATCTGCCCATCTAATCTTCAGCATTCTTCTGTAGCACCACATTTCGAAAGCTTCTATCCTCTTCTTGTCCAAACTATTTATCGTCCATGTTTCACTTCCATACGTGGCTACACTCCATACATATATTTTCAGAAACGATTTCCTGACACTTAAATCTATACTCGATGTTAACAAATTTCTGTTCCTCAGAAACGCTTTCCTTGCCATTGCCAGTATACATTTTATATCCTCTCTACTTCGACCATCATCAGTTATTTTGCTCCCCAAATAGCAAAACTTCTTTACTACTTTAAGTGACTCATTTCCTAATCTAATTCCCTCAGCATCACCCGACTTAATTCGATTACATTCCATGATCCTTTCAAGACACTGTCCATTCCGTTCAACAGTTCTTCAAAGTCCTTTCCTGTCTCTGACAGAATTACAATGTCATCGGTGAACCACAAAGTTTTACTTCTTCTCCATGGATTTTAATACCTACTACGAACTTTTCTTTTGTTTCCTTTACTGCTTGCTCAATACACAGGTTGAATAACATCGGGGATAGAATACAACCTTGTCTCTCTCCCTTCCCAACCAATGCTTCCCTTTCATGCACCTCGACTCTTATAACTGCCGACTCGTTTCTGTACAAATTGTAAATAGCCTTTCGCTCCCTGTATTTTACCCCTTCCACCTTTAGAATTTGAAAGAGAGTATTCCAGTCAACATTGTCAAAAGCTTTCTCTAAGTCTACAAATGCTAGAAACGTAGGTTTGCCTTTCCTTAATCTTTCTTGTAAGATAAGGCGTAAGGTCAGTACTGCCTCACGTGCTCCAACATTTCTACGGAATCCAAACTGATCTTCCCCGAGGTCTACTTCTACCAGTTTTCCTATTTGTCAGTAAAGAATTCGCGTTAGTATCTTCCAGCTGTGACTTATTAAACTAATAGTCCGGTAATTTTCACATGTCAACACCTGCTTTCTTTGGGATTGGAATTATTATATTCTTCTTGAAGTCTGAGGGTATTTCGCCTGTCTCATACATCTTGCTCACCAGATGGTAGAGTTTTGGCAGGACTGGCTCTCCCAAGGCCATCAGTAGTTCTAATGGACTGTTGTCTACTCCCGGGGCCTTGTTTCGACTGAGGTCTTTCAGTGCTTTGTCAAACTCTTCACGCAGTATCATATCTCCCATTTCATCTTCATCTACATCCTCTACCATTTCCATTATATTGTCCTCAATACATCGCCCTTGTATAGACCCTCTATATACTCCTTCCACCTTTCTGCTTTCCCTTCTTTGCTTAGAACTGGGTTTCCATCTGAGCTCTTGATATTCGTACAAGTGGTTCCCTTTTCTCCAAAGGTCTCTTTAATTTTCCTGTAGGCAGTATCTATCTTACCCCTAGTGAGATAAGCCTCTACATCCTTACATTTGGGCTCTAGCCATCCCTGCTTAGCAGTTTTGCACTTCCTGTCGATCTCATTTTTGAGACGTTTGTATTTCTTTCTGCCTGCTTCAGTTACTGCATTTTTATATTTTCTCCTTTCATCAATTAAATTCAATATTTCTACTGTTACCCAAGGATTTCTACCAGCCCTCGTATTTTTACCTAGTTGATCGTCTGCTGCCTTCGCTGCTTCATCCCTCAGAGCTACCCATTCTTCTTCTACTGTATTTCTTTTCCCCATTTCTGTCAATTGTTCCCTTATGCTCTCCCTGAAACTCTGTACAACCTCTGGTTTAGTCAGTTTATCAAGGTCCCATCTCCTTAAATTCCCACCTTTTTGCAGTTTCTTCAGTTTTAATCTACAGTTCATAACCACTAGATTGTGGTCAGAGTCCACATCTGCCCCTGGAAATGTCTTTCAATTTAAAACCTGGTTGCTATATCTCTGTTAAAATTATGGGAAATATTATTCTTTGACTTTACCATCCCCTGAAGACCTTGAAATGTCAGACTATGTGGCTGTATTCGAACCCATCCATTTTCGTCTTTAAAATTCCCTCTAGTCAATTTTAGTCGACTTTTATAAATATCGTTTTCGGGAGCTCCCCATCTTACCGTTGATCTCTGTGAAGTCCGTTCCATTCCAGTGTTTTTAATAATACCCATGCTACCATATTGACCAACCCTTCTGAAACCTTTAAATTCATCCGCAGCATGACTCTAGCACCGACTGCAATTTTTATTGAATTTAACAAACTTCCCGTACAATTGGCCCTTGTAGGATTGCGTTTTTCACCATAAGTGCCAAGTTCTTTGCATTCATCGAGAACATTTAACGTATAACGTTTTACAGTTCTGTCCATTAGTTCTATAATTTTGTCTGTAGAGTCATTAACTAGTTTCACTGGCGGAAAAGTACGAACAAGTTCGCTGTCAGCTAAATCTTCAGCCAAAAACACACGACTTCTTTTAAGAAAAACTTCACACTGCTCAATACTTACCTACTCTAAGATTATTGACAAGGCGAACAAATTGGCCACCGTTCTGTAGTCGGACGCTGGTTTGTAACTCGCAAAGCCTAAATTAACGCCATAACTGCGGCTCTGCTTGGAATATAGTTGGTTGCCTGAAGGACCAACTACCTTTATCAGGCAACAACTGCATCATATCTCGGAAACTAAATATTTACCCCACCAAAAATGTCTTCATAGTTTTTTACGTCTCATAAACGGAAATGAGTAGATCACAAACCATCATAACAAATCATTGATATTTCTTCTATTATAAGCCAACGAACGTGTTGTAATTTTCTTCTCTTGCCCTCCAGCCACTGTCCTGTCATCTGCCTATAGACTCTTGCCCTATCTTTCTCGGGGCCTAAAGTAAATGCGCTATAAGTGGTTTTTCCGTTGACAAGACGTGCTGCAACTCCTGACGATGTGGTTACTTCAACGAAAGCTACATTTAACAACTGCTCTGATGTTGGAGCATAACACCAAAAAATACGGGGTGTTCAAAAAGTCTCTCCGCAGTGCCGTATGATTGTTAGCCGCGAGTGCCGTATGCCGCAGTGAATATACCGAAATGAAACTCAGTGAAATACAAATTATTAATTTATTTAATATCCATTTTTACTTAAAAATTTTCACATTAAATGCTGAAAGCGTTCCTCCTGTTGTTGAATAACAATTCAATTTGTCTAATCAAGTTTCCAAACACAAGCTGTAACATTTCTTCTGTACCAGAAGCATTGAAAGTGGATATTGCAGTTTTCAATTCATCGATGGATTTTGGACGGTTTTTATAGACAGTTGCCTTCGCTGCACCAGAGAAGAAAAAGTCAGGTGGTGTTAGGTCAGGCGATCGTGGAGGCCAAAGTCCCTGTGAAATTATGCGATCACCAAAAACATCAGCAAGCAGTGACCTGAAATACGAGCCGTACGCGCGGTTGCACTATCTTGTTAAAATAACCATTCAGTATTTCACTTAACACAAGTTCTCCTATGAATGGGTACAGAATATCACTGCAGTATCGTTGTGCGTTTATTGTTTCGTTGAAAAATATGGCACCCACAATCCGACGTCTAGAAATTGCAATTCAAACTCCTATTTGCACAGAATTAAGTGGTTCATCATGAATACACAATGGATTTTGCGTGTTCATGTACCCTGATACATGAAACGACGCCTCATCAGCGAAAAACGTTTCGTTAAGAATATCCCTTCCAGTTTGTTGAACGAAATTTTTGAACCATTGTCAATAATGCTGTCGCTTGCCATGATCAGTATTATTCAGTTCTTGCACGACTGTCACTTTGTATGGGAAAAGTTCTAATTTTTTCCTTTCAGCTGTGTGGGCCGTTCCGACACTAACATCGATTTCCTGGGCGAGTTTTCTTACTTACTTGTTCGCACTCATGAGCATTTTATCGGAAATATAGAGTAGTTTATCCTCAGACAAAACGCTAGGACGACCACTTCTCGGTGGATCTGTCACTGACCCCGTACTTTGAAATTTGTAAATCAAATCTCGCACAGTATCGCGATGTGGGAGTGTTGTCTCCGGGAAAACTGAATTAAATGTTTGACGAACTGAAACTGTATTTACCACCAGCTTTTAACACTTGTTCGACTAAAAATGCACGTTCTTTGAAATTTGTAAATCAAATCTCGCACAGTATCGCGATGTGGGAGTGTTGTCTCCGGGAAAACTGAATTAAATGTTTGACGAACTGAAACTGTATTTACCACCAGCTTTTAACACTTGTTCGACTAAAAATGCACGTTCTTCAATGGCTAGCATTTTAACAGTGACAAAAGCGAAACAAACGAACAAAGGAACCAAACTGAAACGGTCGCGTCAATACGTAACGACACACATCAACGATACTACTAACGCTGGCTGAGACAAACGAAACAGTGGAATGTTGGGAGAGTCCACTTGAAGGGAAGTAACCCAAGAAGGTGAACAATCATACGGCATAGAGACATTTTGAACACCCCGTATTATTTACTACAGTTTACAGCACAAAAGATTATCCGCTGCCAGCTCCTCCTGTCACGAATAATTTGTGGCGTCATGGCGTATTCGTTTTCTTGCTTCATCAAATCTTTTTTTTCTTCTTCTTCCTCTATATTCATGCTGCTGACCAGGGTGGGATGAAACTATTCTCTGTGCTCGTGACATGCTTTTCTTTCCCGAAGTCTTCTGCCTTGACATCAACATCAGCAATACTCGGTTCGTATCGATCAAGAATCGCTGTTGCATCCTGGTTTTCTATATTGACTTTTTTGCCCATTGGCGTCATTAAATACTGCAGGTTCGGCTAGCGCTAGCAGTTGGTCAACAGTTTGCGGAAGCTCACGTTCAGTGTATTGAAACTGCTGAACAGAATCTCGGTGAAGAGGACTTAATCGATTTCGTTGTGCCATGGAGCTTCTTCTCACGTTTCATGATCCGCTACAGAAACACTTTCATCTCTGAGTAACACATGGGCAACATGATAGCGATAAAAAATTTCCTTCTCTGTCTCCCATTTGCGTGTAATAACGAGTCCTCAGAATCGCAGCCTTACTTCGGTTTTACATGATATTTCGGTTTAGAAGTCTGATGGTCGTTTGTTTGGTTTCAGCGCTCTCTTCTAGCACTTCATAAGCTTCCGTGTCACCGTCTTCTTCGCCGCTAACATGTCGAGTTGGCTATTCGTAATTTATGGCAAATGCTGCCAGACTAAGGCGATCTAGATTAGTTGACCTATGACTATGCCCGACAAATATGTTTCGATACGTTTTTCCTTGCTCATTGTCGTATAGAATTCCGTATCGTTCATGAGGTTGATATGTGGTGACGCAGTTTGCATCCACATTCACACGCTGATATTCTACGATGGTTTAAAACTGCTGTAGAAACGGCAAACAATTGCCTAGCCTACTCATATCCCCATAACAGGCTCGCTTTTTGCTAACGGCAGCTTTCACCGCCTGACCTTCATCCTGGTACTGGGTTTGGAAGTATATTTGGCGATATAATAAGATACAGCTGTCACATTTCCACAGGGATGGACGTCCATATTCGCTTTCCAGTGTCTGCTGCTTGTAGTTATTTACGAACTGTTCGTCAGGATTTTCTAACAGCACAGAACAGTCCATTTTTACGCAATGTTTTGTCAAGTCCTATCAAAGCTGGTTGGTCACTTAGTGGCCTTGGAAAATTAAGTCTACAGTGATGATAGTTACTGTGCTTACAGCATGTTGCTGAATGAGAGTGTGTTTCAACCTATTCAATTATTTCGTTTAATTCGTCACTTCCATTATGTAAAGAACACGAAACCATCTCACTCATCAAACATCTGCCTCCAGGAGTGTCAAAATCTGGTGTATTTTCTATCCAGCATAAAATATGTAAGAGCGGACTTATACGTTTCTGAAACTCAATGCTCCGCCAGTAATATGAAGGGGTCTACTAATTTTTGTCTGTCATTAAAACTTAAATCTCTTGGATTTTCATTGGGACTGCCTGCAGCAATTAAAAGTGCTTCCCCATTTCAGATCATTGCAGCTCAAGGTAACGAACCACGTACAAGAACCGATATTCTTAACCACGGCAATAAGGTTTGAACATGGACATCGCCAGTATGTTTTTGACGCTCACATATTCCGTACATTAAAGTGAATATCTACAACCAAGTTTTCAGGTTGATATCCTTCCTGGCACCTTATTCAACCTAAAATTACATTTTGCTTACCTCTAAAGAACACCATAACCGACAATGCATAAGAAAGATAGTAATGGCTTTGAAAACGTGTGACAACTCCCATTACTCAACCTTGACAGTAATCTAATGGTGCAATCGGATTAGATCGATTTTCCTGTAATCAGAGAGAACAAATGGAACCAAGAAATTTTTTCTGTTCTTCTTTCCCTAGTGATTTGTAAATGCGGCTCAGTTTTTATAACCAGATGATAACCAGTTAGCATTGTTGATAAAAGTTGTTAATTCAGGAATAGGTTCGTCTGTAACATTTGAAACGGCAAGGTAGTAACAATATTGTCATTGTTAAAGGCACTGGATGATTCTGATGACCGGGTGGTATTTCGTACAGTGTCACTTTCGTTTTCAGGTTCATTTACATTTTGATTTACTGGACGTACAACAGGGGTAATTTTGGCAATACTGTATTGGTCATCATTCAGTCTATTTTGATGTGATTGTGGTGTATTTAATTTCAAATCTGTAATATCGGGGAAAGATATCAAGCAAGCTGCACCATCCTGAGCTACACGGCCATCTTGTCCTCTTGTGTGGGATTCGAACAAGTAATATAAATTATTAGTTCCCCAGATTGCCACTGATAAGCCATTACATGAAGCAACAGCACCATGATCAGCACCAGAATCTGTAAAGAAATCCAATAAGCTATTCTTTATACCTGGACAACCAGCATCTTGATTATTAATGCTCAGATGGCCAAAATCGAAGATGATTCATGGTGAACTTCTACTATACGTAAATAATATAGTACCTCAAAATTAACTAGTAACCCTTAAAGACGTAATTATTCAACGTCACCATCAACCAAATCCAGAGCCCGTAAGTACTTTATACTATTTGAGTACAAAGGATAACCGAAAATTAAAACTGGTTCTATTACGTCTGAAGATTTTAATGCTGTTGAGTGATTACAAGTAACACCTAAAAAGAACGAAACAACAATACACAACTACTACACTTAACAAAAACTATACAGCATGTTATTTATGTACGAAAATATTAAACTTATTATTATATAAATTCACGACATACTTTTATCTTCGCCTTAGACGCTGCACATTGCAGATATTAATAAACAAAAACGATAGTTGCGTTATTACAGCAGTCGAAAACTAAATCTACGGAATTATCACCTTAGAATATGTAAATCGTTATTAATTTAACTTAATCTTGGAAGAGTACATTAATTGGACGAAAAACATAATCTAGGCAATTAAAACTAATGGGAAGTTTGTGATCAACCACCCTAAGCCGCCCTCTGAATTTAATCACATTCCTTTACAGAATATCAAAGAAAAGAAAAAAATTACAATTTTAGGTTGAACTCAAAACCGCACGTGGGACATTGTATTCCCAAAATCTTGCAACTATAATAATATTTATAAAAATACGTTTATTCTCAGAATACACACGTTTTGGCGAGGCGAGATCTCGCGTCGCAGTTTCGTATTTGGTCCTGAAAAGTCGAGATGGACTGTAAATCACATCTCGTCTACTAGTAAAATACAAAACTTAAAAAGCATCAACTGAAAATTTAATTAAAAATTTACAAAAAGCCCCGACACAAAGAAACCTCTAAAAAGTAAATAAATAATATATGCTGGCCCTGTAAGTTTGTTCGCCGGAGAATATTGAAGCGGTACTAGTTGCTGCACAGAGAAGTCCCGGGAAATCGTGTAGAAAGGCAGCAGTGCAACTGGGAATATCCAGACGCTCGCTCCGTTCAATGCATTCTTAAAAGTGACCCCCATATGTACCCATACAAGATGACCTGTGCACAGAAGCTCACTGAAGAACACAAGCAGCAGAGACTACTGTTTGCTCAGTGGGTGGAGGATAGGGAAGAAATTCTCAACAACGTTTGGTTTTCAGACCAGGTGCATTTTCATTTAGACGGTGTGGTTAACAAACAAAATTTACGCTTTTGGGCCACTGAAAACCCACAAGTGCTTCATGAACGACAACATTATGCTCCGAGGATTACAGCGTGGGCAGCAATTTCCAGTCACTGACTCATTGGACCTTTTTTCTCTGAAGAAACTGTGAACAACGAGCGTTATTTGAGCATGCTTCGCAATAGCTTCATTCCACAGCTTCTTGCTACTGCCTTGCCCTTCAACACGCAGTGGTTCATGCAAGATCGAGCAAGGCCACATACCGCAAACACTGTGTTGGAGTATTTACACGAGCATTTCGATATGCGGATCATTTCACTTAGGTTTACAGGTCGCTTCAATGACGGACAAAATTGGCCCCCCAATAGTCCAGACCTCAATCTATGTGACTTTTTTCTTTGGGGGTACCTAAAGGAAAAAATTTCCCGAAACGTCCAGGTGATTTAATGCTCAAAGACTTATTCTTCAAGCTTGCAGTGAAATTACGGAAGACATGTGCCGTAGGGTAATCACTAACTACAGTGTTCGTTTGAAGGAAGTTAGGAAACGAAATGGTGGACATATTGAGCATGTGCTGAGTTAGAACAAATCTCCATGGACGGCTCTTCATTGTAGTATATGTTCCTTTCAGATTGTACTGACGATAAAATTTATATTCAAAAACAAAATGGTAACACATTTCATGCACCACCCTGTATTTTATAACTCCACCAGCATTCATTAAATAAATGTAACAGTCTTATTCCGCCCAGAGTCCCTCCATGCACAATTCGTTCAGCGTTTATTCCATCTGGACCTAACGTTTTGCGATTTTTTAAACTTTTCAGAACCTGTTGCACCTCATCTAAGTTTACTGAATTAACTGTCTTGTTATGACAGAATGTTAGGTATTCTGTATTTATTGAAGTGGTTTCCAGTGCAATAAATTCGTTTAAAGTAGTATATCAACACAGTGCAGTCTTACTGCCCACTCATCATTAGGTGAGAGTGTCCTCAGGTTCTTCTCTAACAGTTCAAATGGGTGTTACAGGTGGGTGCGTAGAAACACGTCACAAATTCTTTTCCCCTCACCCCGAATCTCGTAAAGAACTTGTCACCTATAGCAGAGGCAAAGCAGGGCCTTAGTCCCTTATATGTGCATATCGTACTTCCACTTGCATCTGACGCAACACTGGCAACGACTACGCCTACAGTTATTATCGGATGCCACCACAATTTTTATTAAGCACAAATAATGGATGATGTTGTTTACAAGCCGCGTGGGGTAGACGCGAGGTCTATGGCGTCTTGTCACGGTTCGCGCGGCTGCCCCCGTTGGAGGTTCGAGCCCTCCTCGGGCATGGGTATGTGTGTTGTCCTTAGCGTAACTTAGTTTCAGTTAGATTAAGTAGTGTGTAACCCTAGGGACCGATGACCTCAGCAGTTAGGCGCCATAGGAACTTATCACAAATTTCCAATCTTGGTTACATGTGGAAACCATATTAGTATCGAATTAGTTTCACGTGGATTTAATATGCAATATTGTCAATATTTATTCTCAAGTTTTACATGGCACAAAGATGAGCGCCCTGGAAATTACGTCTGAACCCAAACTGTTGGAATTGTGTGAGACGGCGGCAAAATGTATCACTTGAAATATAATAGACCTCTCTGGTGCTATTGTACGCTCAGAGTTTTATGTGTGTTGCTACTATTATTATTAAAATCGAGTGTCGGATGTTTCGCCACACGGAATACGCACATTTACCTTGTCGTTTCGTTAGTAGGGCAGCAGGAAAAGCCCAATAACTAAGGCGAAATCAGGAGGCTGGTGACGCAGGTAAAACTTTGCAACAAAATCTGTTGGTTTAACACCGTGAGGACAGCCAAATTCGTGTCGCAGTATATTATTGTTGTGCTCGATATATTTTATCTGTAAGTGCAAAAACAGTTACTGGCATTCAATATCTGTTACTCATTATTATCTATTCAACTATGTCGACTCTAATAGGTTATGGGCCCAGCGATGCATTTGGAATAAGTGTATGCAAATTATAACAGCGAAAAAGTATTGGAAAAGTTCCAAGTAGTGCATTTGCGTGAAGAACGAATTACTCTTACAAGACGAACGCAACTCTTTTGTATTCTTCTTCTGTATTACTCTTTACGTCTATAAATATCAAAGTTACCGTTAAAATCAGGGTGGCACAAATTCCGCAGATTGAAAGACTTAAATGAGTCGCGAAAATTATGTAAGTGGAAATTTGCATTAGAAGCGTAATTACGTTTGGACGACCTATGGTATGTAGTGGATGGGACAATGAAATCCACAGATCAGAATAATACATGTAAGAATAGGAAAGCAAGATCAAAGTTAATGTTACTGGATGACTCAGTGAATTATGTTCACACTGAAAAAGCCGCGACAGTGAAATAAGTCATGGGACAAATTACGAAGTGCATTTGAGGATGGAAGTCTTACAAGGAAAGTAGAATTATTGCGTGTGTTCATTACCACTCAGCTGGACAAATGCAAGAGTGTAGACTAATACGCCAAGAAAATAATAGCCATGTCGAACCGACTGACAAACATTGGGTTTGAGATTACTTACGAATGGATAGGGACACAACTGTTGGCAGGACTACTCGAAAGCTATGCGGCCATGATTATGGGGCTGGAAAGCTCCGGTATACCGATCACGGGCGACAGTGTTAAAGTGAAAATCCTACAGGATGTAAAGAGTACTTCAAGCTGTCATGTACTGGACGAGGAAATTTCATCTGCTCTTTCTTAAAAAAAAAATCGGAAGAAATCAGTGAGGTGATGCAGATGTCAGAAGAAGGGGCGTATTGCATCTCGGTGCAGAGAAAAAGTAAACCCAAGATCAGACACGTAGCAAAAGACATATGTAGCTGATATCCCAGAGAGAGGGACAAATAATAAAGGTAAGGCACTCTAATACATTTATTCTTTTGGAGATATGGGTAATCATCAACTGGAATGGATTTTAGACTCAGGTGCATCTGTGCATATTGTTAAAGACAAATCTCTTCTTTATGATGTTAAAGATAAGACTCCTATGGGAATATCAACTGTCGATAGCAGCAAGCTCCAGCGTCATTTGGCTGGGAAACTAGACCTACATGTAAGTGTAAATGGTGAACCCGATGTGGTTACATCACATGATGTCCATTATGTAAAAAATGTTGCGACTAACCTACTGTCTGTAGGGGAAATTATCAAGAAGAGAAATACAGTCATTTTTGACATGCAAGGAGCAAGAGTAATCAACGAAAATGGT
This sequence comes from Schistocerca piceifrons, assembly GCF_021461385.2. Classification (NCBI taxonomy): domain Eukaryota; kingdom Metazoa; phylum Arthropoda; class Insecta; order Orthoptera; family Acrididae; genus Schistocerca; species Schistocerca piceifrons. The sequence continues at coordinate 229,939,568 of NC_060138.1, forward strand.
GAAGTTATAACTAAAGAAAGTAACGAAAGGGGTATTTTTACGTTGGATACCATTGACAGTAATCATAGAAATGTTAGTCGTTCAGTATACTCAGCGGATGGTTTTTTATGGCACCGCAGACTTGGACACCTAAACAGAAAGAGTATGTCATTAATAAGGGATATGGTAAAGGGAACACAGAATTATAATGCATCCAAGGACCATTGTGAGATACGCGTAAAAGGAAAACAAGCGAGGCTACCTTTTAAGACTAGTAAAAGTAAATCTACAGAGGTCTTACAGTTAATCCATACGGATGTATGTGGCACGAAGGAGTGAAAATTCATAGGTGGGAGTTATTATTTTCTTACGTTTACTGACAATTATTCAAGATATATTCATGTTTATTTTCTTAGTTCCGAAGAACATGTGAGTGACATTTTTGAGCAATATTGTAATATGGTTGAAAGGTGGACGGGAAGAAAGATTAAAATCATCAGGTCTGATAACGGGAGAAAATATACTAACCGGAAATTCAAGACACTTCTGGCAAAAATGGGAATCAGGCAACAAACAACCACAAGGTACAGCCCATCTCAAAATGGGACTGCTGAGAGGGCTGATAGGACCATTGTCGAAAAAGCAAGGAGCATGATAACTGATACCGGATTGTCAAAAGATTTTTGGGCAGAGGCGGTATCAACGGCCGTGTATTTGAACAATAGATCATCTACAAAAGCATTAAGGAATAAAACCCCCTATGAGATATGGGTACGAAAGAAACCTGACCTATGCAATATAACGATTTTTGGGTGTGATGCAATGGCGCACATTTCAAAACAGCTGAGAGAAAAATGGGACCCCAAACCTAAAATGTACATTTTGGTAGGCTATTGTGAGAATTCAAAGGGCTACCGATTAATGGATCCATTGAATAATAGGATAGTTACAAGAAGAAATGTAGTATTCTTTGAAAATAGATATGACTCTAAAGAGGGCAAGACTACTAAATTCACTGCACCTAGTTCCGAGAGTGAAACCTAATGTGAAGAAAGAAAAAGTGAAGAAGAGGAATAGTCAAAGACAAATGGAGACTATTTATGATGACAATGAGTTTGAGGACGAACAAAGTGCAGAGAACAATGTAAGGCATTCTTCTCGCGTACCAAGAAAGAAAGAATATCCGGATTTTGAGATGTATGCAGCCCAGTCTTTTAATGATGAGCCAGCAACAGCAGAAGAAGCAATGAGCGGCCCAAAGTCTCAAGAATGATAAGAAGCGGTGGAGAGGGAATCTTTATTTCAGAACGAAACCTTTGAATGGCTAAATATGACAACAGATAAGAAACCATTACATGCAAAATGGGTATTCACTTTGAAGAGCCCCGAAAATTCAACACCAACATATAAAGCACGACTTATAATAAAAGGATATTCGCAAAAACACGAGGTAGATTACAAAGAAAGTTTTTCACCTGTAGTCAAGTATGCCTCACTGAGATATCTTTTAGCCTTGGCAGCAAAACGAAATATAACAATTCACCATATGGATATAAAAACGGTTATTCAAATGAGAAATTGGAGGAGGAGATATAAATCATTCCACCAAGAGAAGTCATGAAAACCAGATCGGAAAGGGAAAAAATTTGGCCTTTGCGAAAAAGTATTTATTGACTTAATCAGAGTGGACACTGCTGGAATCGATGTCTACATAAAACCCTAATAAATATTAGTATGAAGCAATCTAAGGCAGATCTCGGTATATACTACAAAAGGGAAGAAAACGGATAATAAAAACGCCAATATGGGTGGACGATTTCTTTATCCTGACTGACACGAAAACCAAACGAGAATTTTTAAGAAATAGCTGCAAACTAAGTTCAAGGTGCACGATTTGGGAGACGTTAAACGTTATTTAAGTATGCAGATCGCTAAGGACGAAGAGAGACAATAATTGAACACAAATACATCATCATATACAGAAAAAATCTTAAATAAATTTGACATGAGTGATTGTAAACCCATAACTACTCCAATAAAAGTAGAAGTGAAGTTAAACATAAATGAAACCGATGTGGAATGTGATAAGAATGTTCCACATTTAGAAGCAGTAGAGAGTCTGTTATATTAGTCTCAAACGTCACGACCCGGCATTGCTTTTGCCACCAATGCAGTGAGTGGACATTGCAGAGAACCAAAGGAAAAGCATGGGGAAACTGTGAAAAGGATATTCCGATATCTAAGAGGAACTTCAAACCACGAATTAATATATCACAGAGCTGGTAATACAGAACTAGAAGGCTCAGCGATGAGGACTGGAGAGTGAATTTGGAGATTAGGAACTCGACTACTGACTGCTGCTTTAAATTAATGGAGGGCCCTCATTTCATTGTCCTCTAGTGCTAGGACAAAATATATTGATATAAGGTACCATTTTATTCGGGACCACATAGAGCGACGGAACATCGCCGTGGACTACCTGTGGCAGAAGACATATTGGCTGACTTTCTGACAAAATGGGGGGGAGTGGGTCAAGTGGGGTGTTGGAATTGTGTGAACAATATATATCGTGTGAGATGGCAGCAAAGTGCATCATGTGAGATATAATAGGCTTCTCTGGTGCTATTGTACACTCTGAGTTTTATGTGTGTAATGTAACAGGGTGTATACGTGGACGAGGAAAAAAAATTCCTGGATTTCCTGGTTAAAAATACACTTTCTCCCAGATGAAAATACATTTCTTCCGTGTTAAATAACAGTATACTTTTCCTCGGAACTGTTAAACTTATCAACCCTATCAATGGTAGTGGTTTTATACACCGGCGTAGAATTTCTCGGCACTTTAAAAAACACAATTCAGGGGAAAAAACACGTTTTGGAAAGATGTCTGATGTGCTGCAACATGAACACTGCATATTTCCGTATTACAAAACTATAAATTCTAATTCCACCAAACACCGAATGTTACTTTCCGAAGCATTGTACTGGACATTGCGATGCGCTCTTGTAAACCAGTCGTAGCTCATGTCAAGCGATCACGCCAGCTGATGATAGCGGATATTCAGAGCACAGGACATGTGATGTAGTCAGACAATAGCAACATCACTGTTAAGAACCGCGAACACACAAATAGGAAAAGGTAATGGTTTATTTTAATATACATAGTGTTGCTATTAGAAAAGAAAGGCTTTCACGTATAATTTTGGTCTCTAAGATTAATAAGCTGCAAGAGAAGCTATGCTGTCATACATAAAGTTGATCTTTTTTGCGCTAGTTACACTTTAAGATAGAGCACATACATGTGCCAGTAAAATTTTTAACAACGACGTAAATGTCTGATCTTTTGAGCTCGAAAATATTCTAAATGGCCATCCTCAAAGATCTGATTTTTGAATGAGAGTCAAATGCTCTGTGATGTTAGAAATTCATCGGACATTTGAGCACAGAGTTCATCTTGCGAAATAGGAAATTTAATTTGAAAGTAACGCTCTTCAAACAACTATTCGGAATATTTTCCCGCGACCTGTTAGAAATAGATTCGTTTCAGCAGTTGCCAGAGAACGCCAGATAACAGGCGTCGCCGCGCTTGCGCAGCTACGATGACGCAGGAAGTCCGTACATTCGTACGTATAAAACATAAAAAGATCTTACATTATGTCATAAAAGAAACAAGACATGGGAATTTTGCGAACCACATTCGTATGTCCAGATTCAGATGTAAATTTTCTTGGAGTACCAGTACTGTATTATCTCATGCTTGGTTCTTTATTGTGGCATAACGCCATACGGGCTAGAAGATGAAAAGGTGAACTTGAAATGCAGCGAACAGTTGAAACTAGCCAATAGTGCTGAATTAAATACTTCGTTTAAAATAAATTGACTGCCTCAGCAGAAAAGATTAATAAAACTCAAATTTCTTTAACAAACCGACAAAAATAACTTCACTGTTCTGCAAGGCGATTAACGCTTGACTGTCAGAAAGGTGGAAACAAAATATTATCTGAAACTAATGACATATTTTACCATTCTGTAGTTATGTGAATGTACGTTAATTCACTTGATAGCTCCCACCCACAGAAATCCGTTTTGTTTTCATTTGATGTGAGAGCAATAAACGAAGAGGAAACAGCAAAATCACTTAACGTAAACATGGATCACGTGGAGACTACCACCTCCCCACTACAACCCAGATTGCTCTGTGATGTGTTGACAGAAGTGCCGACACAGTGTTATTTTGAAGGGGCCGATAGGCACACTATCTAACGCAGACGGGCGTGAATTCTGGAACAGGATAACTATTGAATGGTAGCAAGAAAAGTACGTAGCTGCTTAATACTTAACTTTTAATTATTGTTGTATACATCGTTCTTCTTGAGACATTTATACGATAACTCTCAAAGTAGGTAAGGCTAATGGCGCCTTGCTAGGTTGTAGCCATGGACTTAGCAGAAGGCTATTCTAACTGTCTCTCGGCAAATGAGAGGAAGGCTTCGTCCGTATTGTCGCTAGCAATGTCGTCGTACAACTGGGGCGAGTGCTCGTCCGTATCTCGAGACCTGCCTTGTGGTGGCGCTCGGTCTGCGATCACACAGTGGCGACACGCGGGTCCGACATGTACTAAATGGACCGCGGCCGATTTAAGCTACCGCCTAGCAAGTGTGGTGTCTGGCGGTGACACCACATTCCTCCCCCGCAAATCGGCGAACGGTCGTGTTATAAGGCTTCCGCCCGCCGTGGGGAGGACCCCATGTTGACGTATGCGATGAGGTGGGGAGCCTAACAACAGGCGAGGCTGTGCCACCCGCACCCGGCCATTCGGTCCGAGGGGAGCTAGGAAACGCCTGAAAACCTAGTCCAGGGTGCACGTCAACATGCGGTGTATGCGCCCGTAAAGAGACGGGAGGGGCCGAAGGGTCGACCTCCATTGCGTCGGGGTAGCCGACGCGCGATGACGTCATGTGGTCCGGAGCGGGCGGGAGTTCCATGGCGGAGGACAGCTGGTCACGGGAAGCGATCGGCGGCGCGTGACCCTGGAAGGTGCTTGGCGGCTGCAGCGAAGCGTCGAATGTGGGCGGCGCCGGCTGGAGTACCGGCGGCTGCGGCGGCGGCGGCGGCTGCGGCGGCGCGTCGCCATGGGGCAAAATGTGGGGCATCGTCGGTAACACCTGGGGATGAGGCGAGCCAGTAGATGGGTCCCCAGGGCGCTGACCGGACGGCACCGTCGCTGAAAGCAGACGGGGAGCGGCAGAACCCGTGCGACGACAGAGGCGCAGCTGATTGAGATGCCGACGCACCTCACCAGAGGCCCCCAAAACCAAATACATCGCGCGGCCGATGCAGCGAAGAATGCGCCCTGCGAGCCAACGCCGTGAACCTCGATAGTTGCGATAAAATACAACGTCGCCTGGAGCAAAAGCAGGAGTCTGCCGCTGCACAGGAACCTGATGCGGCGGATGCAGCAAAGACATCAAGGTTCGATGAGGATGACCATGGAGCAACTCAGCCGGCGAGCGTCCATCTCGGGGCTGAGAGCGATACGATGACAAAAAGAGCAACAATGCGTCCTCCCGAGAATGCAACTCTTTCAACTTCAACATCTGTGACTTGAAAGTCCGGACCAATCGTTCAGCGGCACCGTTTGACTGAGGCGAAAACGGCGCGGATGTCAGATGTTGAATACCATTGGCCTGGCAGAATGACTGAAATTCTGCGGACATTAATTGTGGGCCATTGTCGGAAACAATAGTCTGCGGAAGACCTTCAATGCAAAAGATAGCAGACAACGCTTGGATGGTGGCGGAGGACGTCGTGGAAGACATCCGGACAACAAAAGGAAAATGACTGAAGGCGTCGACCAGAACCAACCATCGAGCATTCCAGAATGGACCAGCAAAACCAATGTGCAAGCGTTGCCAAGGGGAAGTGGCTTTTGGCCATGCAAAGACTTTCCGCGGCGGTGCGGATTGTTGTTCGGCACACGCCATGCAAGAAGAACACATATTCGTAATCGCAGCATCGATTCCGAACCAAGTACAGTGCTGACGAGCAAGTTGTTTCGTTCGCACTATACCCCAATGTCCTTGGTGAAGAAGCCGTAAAACAGAGGACTGTAACGAACGTGGGACCACGACTCGGGACTGATCAATATCAGAACGCAACAACAAAACACCACGTCGAACAAAAAGTCTCTCCTTGTGAGCAAAAAATCGGCGAACCAACGGATCCGCAATCCGAGACTTTGACAAAGGCCATTGTGTAGCAACAAAACGCAAAACAGTAGCAAGGACAGGGTCAGCAGCTGTGGCGATAGCTACACGACGAAAATCAATCGGAAACGATTCGACCACTTCATCCGTTTCCGAATCAATGAACATGCAAGCAAGTTCGGAAGACTCGAATGCGTGATCCTCAGCAACAGGCAAATGGGACAACGCATCAGCGTTGCCGTGCTTAGCAGTGGACCGATACAAGATATCGTAGCGGTACTGCGAGAGGAAAATAGACCAGCGAATGAATTTCTGCGCTGTACGCGGAGGTACAGGCTTGTTCGGATGAAAAAGCGATGTCAAAGGTTTGTGGTCTGTGATGATGGTAAAGTGACGACCATACAAGAAATCATGGAACTTAGTAACACCAAACACAAGAGCCAATAATTTCTTTGCGCAGATGAGCGCAATTTTGACGCAAAGGCAATAGGGCGATCATGCGAGCCAACTTTGTGCGCAAGCACAGCACCGATCCCGAAATCCGATGCATCTACCATCAACAAAAGGGGTTTCTGGGGATCGAATGGCGTAAGGCAAGTATTAAAAAGCAACGCCGATTTCAACTGGCGAAAGGCGCTCTCGCATTCCGTCGTCCAGACGAACGGAACACCCTTACGGCGTAAGCGATGAAGCGGAGCTGAAATGGAAGAGGCATTGCGCAGAAAGCGATGATAGTAGGTAATTTTACCCAACACACTCTGCAGCTGCTTCACATTTTGAGGGGAAGGTAAATCTTGTATGGCACGGAGGTGCTCTGGACTCAGATGTATGCCTTGGGCATTGATGACATGGCCCAGGTATGGTAAGTCACGAGCAAAAAACACACATTTGTCCTTCCTCAAGCGAAGACCATTTTGTCGCAAGACCTGAAATAACGTTCGTAGGTTCGCAAGATGATTTTCTTCTGTCTGTCCGGAGATCACTATATCGTCCAGATAGTTTGCTGCAATAGGGACCGACGCACAAATAGTTTGTAAATATTGCTGAAACAATGCAGGGGCGGATGCACACCCGAACGGCAGTCTTTTGAACCTGTACAATCCAAGATGCGTGTTAACCACCAATACGCGCTGGGATTCGTCGTCCACCGGTATTTGCAAGTACGCATCGGCGAGATCCAACTTTGAAAAATATTTTCCCGGGCACAGTTTAGCAAAAAGATCTTCCGGGCAGGGCAAACGAAAAGTAGCAGTCACTAGTTGTGGATTCACTGTGGCCTTGAAGTCCACGCAAAGTCTCAATTTTCCGGAAGGTTTTGGCAAAATGACTAAGGGTGAGGCCCAGAGAGAAGCTTGCACACGTTCAATGACACCCTGTGATTCTAGATCTTTTAATGTTCTTGCGACCTCGTCACGCAATGCGTGGGGAACATTGCGCGCTCTGAAAAATTTCGGTTGCGCGTTTACTTTCAGTTCCAAATGTGCTTCATAGTTTTTAGCGCAACCTAAGCCCAGTGCAAAAATGTCTGCAAATTCTTCACACAGACGAGAAACACTGTCTGAAGGCACAGTTTGATTCACTGATAGGACCTGATTTACAATAGACATGTTAAACAACTGAAATAAATCTAAACCAAACAAGTTCACTGCAGTAGAAGAACGAAGAACGTAAAATGACACAAGTTTTGTTTGTCCCTTGTATGTGGCAAGAAGGCTGCACTGTCCTAACACAGGTATATTCTGTCCTGAATAACTATGTAACTTAACACTTGCGGCACGCAACGGAGGTGCGCCCAGTTGTTTGTACGCGTCATGATTGGGCAATGAAACTGCAGCTCCGGTATCGAGCTGGAATGGTATGACCTTTCCATTAAAGTCCAAATCTACAAAAAGTTTATTGTCCTGCTGACGACAAGAGCGACTGTTTTGTGCAATTTGAACAGACACTTGTACAGAATCACTTGCTAATTGACGTGATTTCCGGCGACGTCGACGCACAGTTTTTGTGGGACGAACACAGTCACTGTTAGAGAAAGTGGCACTGGACGAATCGGAATTAACTACATGAATGTCCATGGGCGAAGGTCCACGATCCTGAGTGTCCTTGGTTCGATTCCGGCGCGAAGCAAAGGGCCTGGAATGATTGTGATTGTCTGATCTGAGCTTTTTCTGGCAAACACTTTGAACATGTCCTTTCCTATTACAGAAAAAGCAAATAGCTCGGCGTGACGGGCAATGTTCACGCGAATGTCTAGTAGCACACCGCGGGCATGATTTCACTGCATTTGTGGGCTGGCGCGGCACACCTGGTTTAGAGCGCGGCGGCAGCTGCGTTTGTGTGCGCGAGGGCAGTTGACCGGGCCGCGCAGCTCGCCTGGCGGGCCGGTTAATGTTACACACTGCTGGCGAAGTTTCAAAAGATTCCTGAGCACAGTCAAGTGTGTCTTGTCTATCCAATATGTCTATCACTTGTTGAAGGGAGGGATTAACTAGTTTCAAAATGTGCTCCCGTATGCGAACATCAGAAACGTTCTGTGCAATTGCATCACGTACCATTGAATCGGAATAAGAAAGGCCACAGTCACAGTCAAAGGCACAGTCCCTAGTAAGTCCTTGCAATGTTGCTACCCACTCCCTATAAGTTTGACCGGCCGTACGTTTTGTACGAAAAAATGTATACCGTTTTGCAACTACATTAACTGTTTCTTTGAAATAGGCATCTAAAGCAGACAAAATTTCCTCGTAGGACAGAGTTGCTACGTCGCGTCGGGGAAACAATTTCACTAGCACACGGTAGGTGGACACACCGACACAAGAAAGCAAAAACGGCTGCCGCTCATTACCTTGAATTCTGTAGGCGGCTAGATGGAAGGCGAACTGTCGGGACCATTCGGTCCACGACTCGTGCGCCGGGTCGTAGTGCCTAAAAGGCGGTGCAACTGCGAGTTGTGGCTGCGGTAGCGGGGAAGCGGCGGCTGCCGCATCGTGTTGCAGTGCACGTTGACCCTGGACGAGCTGTCCAAGGGCATCCAATAACGCCTGCGTCTGCTGATTCTGCAAGCGATAAAATTCGGACAGTACATCTGGAGATTGTGGCGAAGCCATGACACAAATAATTGTAAGCAATCAGAAAGAACACTTTTCCTTTAAGCCTCGTCGCCAAATGATGTGTCGACAGAAGTGCCGACACAGTGTTATTTTGAAGGGGCCGATAGGCACACTATCTAACGCAGACGGGCGTGAATTCTGGAACAGGATAACTATTGAATGGTAGCAAGAAAAGTACGTAGCTGCTTAATACTTAACTTTTAATTATTGTTGTATACATCGTTCTTCTTGAGACATTTATACGATAACTCTCAAAGTAGGTAAGGCTAATGGCGCCTTGCTAGGCTGTAGCCATGGACTTAGCAGAAGGCTATTCTAACTGTCTCTCGGCAAATGAGAGGAAGGCTTCGTCCGTATTGTCGCTAGCAATGTCGTCGTACAACTGGGGCGAGTGCTCGTCCATATCTCGAGACCTGCCTTGTGGTGGCGCTCGGTCTGCGATCACACATTGGCGATACGCGGGTCCGACATGTACTAAATGGACCGCGGCCGATTTAAGCTACCACCTAGCAAGTGTGGTGTCTGGCGGTGACACCACACTCTGTGCATCAGGTCCAGGTCTACAATATTTCCGAACCGCGCTAATATTAGATAGTGGCACTCCCCTCCCTCGAGCGTTTGAGGTAGGAAGCCAAAAATTTAAAAAATCGACTTTTCAAAAATATCTTCATTTTGTAGCTCACATCTTTCTGAAGAGTCTGATACATAAAACATATATGTTCGAGGGAACGTAATACATCTTATTTTTTATCGTAAGTGTGCCGAAGTGCAGTGCCACGCCCCTCTCACACAGCATTCTTCCATCGCACGTCTCTGTATTTCGCTCTGTGGAATTCAAACGGGCAAAATTTTGTAAAGGGGCCATCAAACTATATTCACGCACGTGGAAATTAAAATGTCCTGTGGTGCCTCTCCTGCTCCCAGTCGGCCGGTTTGACATCCTGCCCCTCTTAAAAAAAGTCTCGCAATTAATACTGGATGGGATTATTTGTAACCGGAAGAACAAGAACTCTTCAGAAAATTTGCAGTCTTTGCTGCCTGTTAGCTAACAACTTGCTGTTTTGTGACATAAAATTAAATATAGGATTCATAAAACGAGTAAAAACAAGAGACAAGCAAGACAGCGCACATTTCTTCAATCCGTAAGTCCTAGCAGTTTTTTCTCTCTAATCTTGCCGCAACTTTATATGGCGTACTTTCCTTTCTGGGAAAGAATCTATTACCTCATCAAAGTTCGTCAACATTTTGCTACCTGAAGAAACAAATGTGGTTGTCTAATACTAGGAACTCTGTTAATACAAATAGTACCCAAGACTGCTGTGGTTTCTCGATAAGTTTACATGTATTTTGTCATTGTCTGCTAGATAAAACGAAATAGGCCTGGTTAATATTGCAGCAATTGTTACACACAGCAAATAAACGAGACTGTTTTGACATAAATGGTCATTTTTATAACACGACAGAATATAATTCACGAAGTACCAATATCAAACGCCTATTAGGCATACCACAAGCAAAAAGTTTTATCTTAGGAAATAGTTTCACACTTTATTCATACTCTCTGCCGGCCGAAGTGGCCGAGCGGTTCTAGGCGCTACAGTCTGGAACAGCGCGATCGCTATGGTCGCAGGTTCGAATCCTGCCTCGGGCATGGATGTGGGTGATGTCCTTAGGTTAGTTAGGTTTAAGTAGTTCTAGGTTCTAGGGGACTGATGACCAAAGAAGTTAAGTCCCATAGTGCTCAGAGCCATTTGAACCATTTGAACCATACATTTGAACAATGCTTCTGAAGCATGAGATCGAAAAGTAGTAGTACGAAATCTTTATATACATCTTGAATCGTCATATTCTTCCGTAATTTGTGTGAGTCCCCTTTTCTTCTCCTTCCATGTTCTAACAAACAATCTTGTCATTACTAACTCTGTAACTATCCCTGCCAGTGTCAAAACTTATTCTCTGGTTAAATTCACTAACCCTGCCACAATCACCGGTTTAGTTATCCCGCATTTATTCTCCGGTCAGACGTTATTACGTGTTCGTACGACGCGTTTTCCGCGCGACTGCCAGAATAGAACTTTAGCTGCTGCTACCTGGGGACTGTATAACTGGCCCTTTGTAGTGTAGCGGTCTGGCCAAAAATTTTCTGTCAAAATTTCATTTCCTTGGATTCTCGGAGAAGACAGTACATAATCTTTGTTGCCTGTTATTCCTGCCAGTCATTTATTTCCACTCTGGTAGTCTTAATCTAGGGAATTCGCTAGAAATTATAACAATGCTCATCATTTGTAAACCCACTGAACCACATCAACAGTGATTGGCATTCACCCGTTCGGCTCTATTCGCTCATCTCGTATATCCCCATCCTCTTTTGTCTGCAGGGAAGTTTATTTCTAGATGCGGCGGGGATTCCCCTGCGGGGACATCACGTACACTACGCACGCATTCAAAAATCAACTTACGATTCATTCAGAAACCAACTTAAAATTTGATCAAAAATGTTAAAAAAACCGACAGGGATGTGTTGAAAATCATATGAGTAATCGATAGAACAACGTGCGCTGGATGCTAGGAGCTTTGTGAAACTAGGTATTTTTCCTCAATAATATGAATTTGCCCCCCGCCCCCTCCCTCCCCTTGAAACTGCCGCCGGGTGTAGATACCTGGTTTCCCGGAATTCTAAAAAATTCCCGGGTTTTTCCCAGTTTTCTCCCGGATGAAAAAATTCCCGGGTTTTTCCCGGATCTGCCGGTTGTCCCGGGTCGTATACACTCTGTGTAATGTTTCTTGGTTGTTGTGTTCGATTTATTTTACCTGGAAGTGGAAAAATAGTTACTGGTATTAAACGTCTGTTACTCACTATTACTTATTCAACTGTGTCAACTCTGATACAAGCATCTCTATCATCTAACTCTCTCTTCGGAAAGAGGCTCCCTGTTCTCTACCAGAAGACAACGAGAAGACCGAATTTGCAGTTCCTTGTGGTATCATGTTTCACAAATTTGAATGTTTTGTGAGGGGAAAAAACTAAAATGCTAAACTAATTTTCATGAATCAGTAACATTACTTCATTCAAGGATGCGTCTAATTAGCTTCAAATGTTGCAAACTCCCTCCAGCCATATGATGTCATGGTGGAAACGGCACTCACGTACTTTAATAAAAAGCAGAAATAAGTTTTCGGATGGAGCTATAAAAAAAACAGGAGCCTGCAGGAGAGATAATTTGCATAGATACTGGATATGAAATGAAAGAGGCGTAGGATAAGTTGATGTCTGTGATGATTCAAGCAGACTAAACGAGAAAATTAACAGGAGCACTATGCAGCCACTGCTTTGTGCCTTTAGTTACGGCACCAAACGATTATCACTTTTCTCCGCCATTCTACAGTGTTTGCTGTTTTCAGGGTACCGTAGCTGAAGGCCATTAATGGCGCTTGCGCACTCGTATTTCAGCAGGTCAGTTAACGCCCTTTTGGGGTACTCTTACAGTATTCTCCGTTATCTCCTGAATACGAGCATAAGTTTAACCGAACTACTGTAAAGTTTGGAAACACAGACGCAGCGCTCAGGAGCCTAGCAACATTCCACTGTTTATTGTTAGGCAGTACTGACACGTTGCCAGGCAACGAAGCTACCACGGGACGAGATGCTGCGCCGCGTACTAGGTCTACGCTGTCCCTACGCAGCCACGGAATGCTCAACCGAAAAGTGCAACCTCCTGTACTCGGCCAGTAAGTCGCAACACTTCACGCAGTAAATGTCATTCACTGTCTCTCTTAATTATATTTTTGTTGATTCACACCTCTGTTAACTGACCGCAGACTTGTGTGTCACTTCAGACTACCTCTCTTTGAAAGTTAGTTGCAAACACACATCCATTACCTTGAGAATATATGGTAGTAATTACATTCAGCATATCGCTTAAACGACCAACAATAATCAGTCTGAGAATTTGCATCACTAGCCACCGGCTTTGACTAATGATGTAATGGTACTTGTAACTGTGACGTCACTTCTTGGTGTGCATTTCCTCAAAGCGCTATTCGTTGCCGCATTTTCCTTACATTGAAAACAAATTATTTTCTTAATCTATGTTATATTCTATTAACAATATTCTCGGTAATTTCCAAGAATGATTGCCTATGGAAGTGGCAGTGTCCAAACGATACATATCGAACGTGCGATTGTAAATCGATCATGCTACTCTGGTGGCGGGCGTTATGAGTACGTTTATGGTGGTTGCTACAGCAATTACAAAAGAAGAGCGTCACAAAAATACTTTTAATTGTAAAGGAGACGACTTACCTTACTGGTCGTCGGTGTTGGAATCAAGTGAAACTCCATGACGGTGGTCTGGATGGATAATTTGGAAGAGTCGAACCATGTATTCTTCCTGATACGCGTTCGTTTTCCGCACTGTCCACAATGAAATTGTAACGGTATTTTAGCATCGAAACTGTTCATACGAAGTTTTACACACTTCAAACCGCTACAGTCTACACAGTCCTTCTTTCCTCGTCCAGTAGTACTCCATATTTGCGACAAAAAGTCGATCAATTTTCTACGCTGGATAAACATGGAATTAGATTTTTCCGTGTGAGAGAATCCGCCGAAGAAACGTCAAGAGCACCAGACATCCTACTTACTAGCCACATAAATCGTCTGGGACTCCCTAGCAATTCACAAATAATTCACGGAGGTATGTAATTTAGAGCAACTAAGGGAACGACGGGAAATATAAAATTGACGATCACAAATGACTGATCACAACACCCGCCACCATGGTCGCATGATCGATTTACGATCGCACTTTCGATATGTATCGTTTGGAAGTCGCAACTTCGATAGGCAATCATACTTGGAAATTACCAAATTTCCTACGTCCTGTTTCGGTGGGAATTATTTTACTAATTTTTAATCGATTTAACAGTATTTTTCTTATTTACAATAAACTTTCTTTAATTCATCCCTACCGTAGCTGTAGGTTACATTTTTAAGATAGTTGATTCGTTTTCTTTCCTATTAATAGTTAAAGGTCTTCATGTATGATAAATATTTCGATTTATTCCTTATACATGTCTACATTCATAACAGCTCCGCTTGAACTACACAGGATGGTCAAACACAGTCTGAAAAGCTTGTAAGGGTGTTGTGGTAGGTAGCGCCGAGGCATAATTGTTGATAAGACATTCGAGATACTGTGTCCTTTCCGAGTTAATTAGTACGGAACTTAGTCAATCAGGCCTCTGTGCATGCAAATTCAACCGGCCCACCAGAGATGACGTCGCCAAACGTGTACTTCATTTGGTCTCGTAAAACCTGACAAGTGGGCGATACAAAAATTGGACATGGGACTGCAGTAACGACAGAACCCGAGCCAACTGAACTGGTTAACTTCAATGCTAATTAACTCGGAAATGGTGCAGCGTATTGAACTTCTTTCTGAACAAGTATTTCTCTGCATAACATAACCCGCGACGACCTTACAAGCTTTTCAGATCTTTGCGGATCATCCTGTATAGCTACAGTACATTTTGAGTTGCTACATTCAAGATATTTTTGAGAATTTTTTTTTTATATTTGATACTGTGTCTTGTTGAGTACATTATACCGGTAGAGGTTTATCTTTCGTTAACAGTGCACGATTCACGTTCTGTCCCATAAAGAGTTTCTTAATAGTCTGTCATTACGCATCGCAGTTGTAATTCGAAATATTCTTTTCCCGTTCATTACATTATTATAATCAACAATGACCGTTTTATTTACGTTTCAAAACATGACGAGGGGTATGACTTTGTAGTCGTCGTGTCATGTACGTTGTTTGACGCATATTCACTCTGTCACTGGTCAAAGCTGGAGCCTAGTTTCACAGTTTCCACTTCCTCCAAGATACTGCAGTAATGGATTCGAGCATGTCATTTAAAAAATAGTCTATCTACTACCTGATCACACAACGACGGTGCGCCGAAATATAGACTCACCAAAAGGACAACTGCAATAACTGTTTCTCATGGAAATAAGACAAAGAAGTCAATTAAAAGTTCCTTTCCCGTATTGTAGTTTGTCAAATGAAGTCATAGCCAGTTTTAAACACAGATGCTTCTGTGTTCTGGATTCTGGTGCTTTTTCGTTATGTTATTTACTGATGTTAGTACTGTCATTCAGTGGATGTATGATGTTTTTGCGATTCTAGCTGGAGTTCCATGTTCCTCCTGCCGCCTTCCACCGTCCCGAACGAATGTTTTTATTCCACACTGTAAAGTCATTTGCATGAAACTGGCTGCAGGATACATGCAGACTTTTCATCTGTTGTACTGGTTACAATAAAGTTCATATTCCATATACATTACCAAAATTAAAACATGTGATCTTTAGAATTCATTATTATTAACATTTCATTTTACATGTCACATGTGTATTACTGCAGCTCTGTTTCTGCAGTTCACCTTACTATCTTAACAAATGATGATTCAATGTTCAAGTTACCCAGTAAAAATCCAAGAACATTTCCGTCCAACATTAACCGGCCATGGATACCAATTTAAAGTTAGCCTACAGTTTGACCGTTCCCGTGAAACTAGTATCTTTAGCCGATTTAATTTGTAACTGCGCTCGTTAGTATAAGAGGTATTAGCTGGAGGAACCTAGCTGAAATGTGCACACTTCCGTGCGCTCGTCGCTGACTTGCTATCGTTTTACGGCCGTAGCCTCACATCAGTGCACTGACCTGTGGTCATCTGGAAATGTTGCTTGATTCGACACCCCCCTATCTTGATCTGACCATCTTATCACACTCTTTCTCGTCACCCTTGTATAGTCGTTTTCCCGTAGCAAGTCATCTTGAAAGAGTTATCTTAATAGAAAGTTTACAGTGAAGAGCCAAAGAAACTGGTACACCTGCCTAATATCGTGTAGCCTCCTCCCCCCGAACACCTCCCCCCCCCCCCAAAGCACGCAGAAGTGCCGACACACGACGTGGCATGGACTTGACTAATTTCTGAAGTAGTACTGGAGGGAATATACACCATAAATCCTCAGAACTGTCCACAAATCCGTAAGAGCAAGAGGGGACGGATATCCTTTCTGAACAGCATGTTGCAGGGCATCCCAGATATGCTCAATAATGTTCATGTCTGAGGAGTTTAGTGGCCAGTAGAAGTGATTAAACCCAGAAGAGTGTTCCTGGAGCCACTCTGTAGTATTTCTGGACGTGTGGGTTGTCTCATTGTCCCGCTGGAATTGCCCAAGTCCGCTGGAATGCACAATGGACATGAATGGATGCAGGTCATCAGACAGGATGCTTACGTAATTGTCACCTATCAGAGTCTCATCTAAGCGTACCATACTGCAAGCACGGGACCAACGACGACTGAAGAGAATCTTTCAGCGTGACATAAGTGCAATCCTTCCGTATATCGCTGCAAATTTGAATGCTGAGCCATACAATGAAGCGTCATCGATATGGGCTTTCGAAGCCGAAGGTACACTCGTGTATCCTTGATGACCGCACGACACAAAGCTTTACCCCTCGCCTGGGCCCATCAATAACGGTATGATGATGACTGGAGCATGTTGCGAGACTCGTTTCAGATTGTATCGACCGGATTGACGTGTACTGGTATGGGGACAACCTCATGAATCGATAAGCACTGCATGTCAGCAGGGGACTGTTTAAGCTGGTGGAGGCTCTGTAATGGTGTGGGGTGTATGCAGTTGGAGTGATATGGGACCCATAATACGTCAAGATACGACACTGACGGGTGACACGTACGTAAGCATCCTGTCTGATCACCTGCATCCATTCATGTCCATTGTGCATTCCGACGGACTTGGGCAATTCCAGCAACACAGTGCGGTACCCACACGTCCAGAATTGCACAGAGAGTCCCAGGAACAGTTTTCTGGGTTTAATCACTTCCACTGGCCACTAAACTCCCCAGACATGAACGTTACTGAGCATATCTGGGATGCCCTGCAACATGCCGTTCAGAAGGGGTATCCACCCCCTCGTGCTCTTACGGATTTATGGACGACCCTGAGGATTCATGGTGTCCATTCCCTCCAGCACTACTACAGACATTAGTCGAGCCCATACTAAGTCGTGTTGCAGCACTTCTGTGTGCTCGCGGGGCCCTACCTGTCTGTCTCTTCGTCATTTTCGTAAATAAATCCGTGCGGATCTCGCATGTCACCTCTCTAATTCCATCAGTGACAACTTCAATATTTCTTTTTTTCCGTTTTTTCTCTTATTTAGAGGGTTCGCAGCCTCTGATCGGACATGCTGTGCTGTCGTGCCTATCACTCAACCTCGCAGGCGGCAGAAATGTATCTACCCAAAATAAGATACAATTTCTTTCTCTTTATGCTCTTCCTTTTATGACCAGACGACACTTCAGATCTGTCTCCAATGGAGCACAAGTGAGACATCATTGGTCAACAACTCCCGGGTCATCCATAAACAGCAATTACCGTCCATGAACTGACCGACCAAGTGCAACAGGCCTGCTTGTTTGCATACTTCCATTCAACATTGCATGCACGTCTGCATAATTGCTTTCAACTTTCTACCGGTTACGTTGGAAATCAAGGTATCAGTATTTCACATTTCCAATGGCTAATGTTGAGCTTACATTAACCTGTGATCTTGCAATGTTATCCAGACCAACGTATTCCCGAAATTTCATTATTCTGAATTACTTTTTGGGGTTACGATATTTTTTCGTCGGTGTATTTAAGGATCCTGGATTTCTGGCGTTTATTCTCTATAAATAAAGTTGAACAGGCAGCTTCGTAAGATCGTAAGGTCTGTGTCACTTTCTGTTTAACAAACACTATGTCGCAAAGCATTGTGGCTGAAATTCCTCAGACCACTACATCCAATACTCTTTCACCCGAGCTGGGTTTCGGATGTCCCAGATACTTACTACGACGGAGTAGGGTCTCCTAAAAGCTATGGTCCAAAGCCTGAGAAGGCCGGTACAGCTTGAGGAGACAAGTGTTCCGTTGTAAATATGTCCAAAGCCATGCTCTCACCATTTTCTTCCTAGTTTTAGCACTTCGAAATCTCGCAGTTGTATGGCAATACTACCAGTCTTGTGTGGTGATCAGCTGCCAGAATAGACCTCATGCCATATAGGACAGCTTAAATTTCTCGCAGCAGAGCGAGCAGCAACGATAACTACATTGATATTTGTTCCCTGTTTAGTTCGCGTCTCTCGAAGGTGTTGCGTGTTCTCAAAAATGTTTCAAATGGCTCTTAGCACATCTGAAGTCATCAGTCCCCTAGAACTTAGAACTACTTAAACCTAAAGAACCTAAGGACATCACACACATCCATGCCCGAGGCAGGATTCGAACCTGCGACCGTACCAGCCTCGCGGTTCCGGACTGAAGAGCCTAGAATCGCTTGGCCACCGCGGCCGGCGTTGCGTATTCTGATCCGATAGTTAACTTAGGGTCTGATGGCACAGCATAAATCTGCGGCAATCAGCCACGATAATTACAGACGTAATTGAGATACGTGATGCGGTGTTCTTTTCGATTACATTATACACTGTTTGATCAAAGTATCCGGACACCTGGCTGAAAATGACTTACAATTTCGTGGCGCCCTCTATCGGTAATGCTGGCCCACCGATTTCGAATTTATTGTGGGCACAACACTCGCTGGCAGATGACGTTCACCGAGCGTTCGCCATACCCACAACCTGCCATCGGTTAGCTATATTGTGTACCGTGATTCGTCACTCCACACAACGTTTTTCCATGGTTCAAACGTCCTTTGTTTACGCTCCTTACGCCAAGCGAGGCGTCGTTTGGCATTTATCGGTGTGATGTGAGGCTTATGAGCAGCCGCTCGACCATGAAATGCAAGTTTTCTCACCTCTCGCCTAAATGTCATAGTACTTGATGCTGTTTGGAATTCCTGTGTGATTGTCTGAATCGATGTCTGCCTATTACACATTACGACCCTCTTCAACTGTCGGCGGTCTCTGTCAGTCAACAGGCGATGTCGGTCTGTACGCATTTGTGCTGCACGTGCCCCCTTCACGTGTCCACTTCACTTTCACATCGGAAACAGTGGACCTAGGGATGTTTAGGAGTGTGGAAATCTCGCTTACAGACATATGACACAAGTGACACCCACTCACCTGACCACGTTCGAAGCCCGTGAGATCCGCTGAGCTCCCCATTCTGCTCTCTCACGATGTCTAATGACCACGGAGGTCACTGATACGGAGTACCTGGCAGTTGGTGACAGCACAATGTACCTAATATGAAAAACGTATGTTTTTGTGGTGTCCGGATTCTTTCGATCACATGGTGTACGCACCTCTTAAGTTATGGCTCGGTTGAGGCATTTAGCACTTGCTTAAATTGCTGCTAAGGTAACAAACTCCACTCAGTATCACTGAATGAAACGTTTCAGCCTCGTTTTAGTGCTTCTTCCCATTGGGACCGACATTTGTGACGTAGTTAACTGCACACTTAAATAAGTAATGGTTTGAGACTTCAAATGATCGCAGCCGGTGGCAACATTCTGTATTTAGCACACTCCTGCTTCTTAATTTAAAAGAATTACTGGCTTTATGGTGAAACTAAGAAATTGTTGTCTAAAGGAGACAAATCTCCGGCGAGAATTTTGGTGCATATTTTGAATATACAACGGTCTTGGAATATTAAAACGTGAGGAGGAGGAGTTCCAGCAACACGTAGTTCTCGTAATTTCAGCAACCACTTGTCAACGTGAAAAATCCATCGCATTCCTTCATTTAAATTTCTTTTATTACAGTGTCACCGAACCACTTTACAGCAAACTTCTCCTGTTTTCTACTCTACGTCGACCTTTAATTTGGAGTATTCGCAAACCAATATTATGTTATTACCAGCTAAAAATCTCTAATCAGGAGTCATCTTGTGATTATTTACACGACTTTTGTTAAACCTGTTTTTTTCCTACAATGATTTGTACTTTAGTATGTTCAGTCTCTGTCCCTGAAACATAGAAATTCTTCTGTCAAATAGAACGAGTTGCTAAGTAGTTGAAATGTCAGGTTTTTAAGAACACGAAACTCTTCGAAACCACTAGAAAAGACAGCACCATGTAAAGTAGGTATTCCAACAAACTGGTGAGAAAATACCTATACCAGTTATCTCTAAATTTTAGTTGGTAACTGTGTTAACTGCCGGATTATCCACAGTCATGCCCCAGAGCTCACACCTCTCATTGAAAGCAAACTCCCTCTGTTGCGAATCGAGAAGTTATTGTAACGTAAGAGGAGGAGGATTTATATCGACAAGCAGAACATTTATCTCTAGCGAGGTCCAAAATGTACTCAGCTACATCTACATCTACATTTATACTCCGCAAGCCACCCAACGGTGTGTGGCGGAGGGCACTTTATGTGCCACTGTCATTACCTCCCTTTTCTGTTCCAGTCGCGTACGGTTCGCGGGAAGAACGACTGTCTGAAAACCTCCGTGCGCGCTCGAATCTCTCTAATTTTACATTCGTGATCTCTTCGGGAGTTATAAGTAGGGGGGAGCAATATATTCGATACCTCACCGAGAAACGCACCCTCTCGAAACCTTGCGAGCAAGCTACACCGCGATGCAGAGCGCCTCTCTTGCAGAGTCTGCCATTTGAGTTTGCTAAACATCTCCGTAACGCTATCACGGTTACCAAATAACCCTGTGACGAAACGCGCCGCTCTTCTTTGGATCTTGTCTATCTTCTCCGTCAACCCGATCTGGTACGGATCCCACACTGATGAGCAATACTCAAGTATAGGTCGAACGAGTGTTTTGTAAGCCACCTCCTTTGTTGATGGACTACATTTTCTAAGGACTCTCCCAATGAATCTCAACCTGGTATCCGCCTTACCAACAATTAATTTTATATGATCATTCCACTTCAAATCGTTCCGCACACATACTCCCAGATATTTTACAGAAGTAACTGCTACCAGTGTTTGTTCCGCTATCATATAATCACACAATAAAGGATCCTTTTTTCTATGTATTCGCAATACATTACATTTGTATATGTTAAGGGTCAGTTGCCACTCCCTGCACCAAGTGCCTATCCGCTGCAGATCTTCCTGCATTTCGCTACAATTTTCTAATGCTGCAACTTCTCTGTATACTACAGCATCATCCGCGAAAAGCCGCATGGAACTTCCGACACTATCTACTAGGTCATTTATATATATTGTGAAAAGTAATGGTCCCATAACACTCCCCTGTGGCACCCCAGAGGTTACATTAACGTCTGTAGACGTCTCTCCATTGATAACAACGCGAATTAACGTGAAGACGGTGTTTTCAGATTAATGTTAGGAGGTTTCTATTGATTAGCAGATTCAGATATCTCCCTTTGAGTCATTTTAAGATAGCCTAAAGTCGGTAGCGTTCTGTAATAGTAGATGGTGATGTTAGCCTACCTCCCTAGTACGCGTAAGTTACCGGTGGTAAGGACATACATTGATAAATGAAAGCACTATGACTGGTGCCCACCACGACACTGGATGTCGCCTGGTGGCGTTGCGGCACGTGATGCGGTGACGAACGTATGCAAGCGGACTAGACATGGACAGGGAATTACGCTAACGAAGATATGTGCTGCAAATGGGGAAAACAATTGAGATAAGCGACTTTGACAAAGGGCAAATTATTATAAAGCAGAGACTGTGAACGAATGTCTCGAAAACGGCGAAGTTGGTAAAATGCCCACAAGCTACTGTCCTCATAATGAAACTACCGGCTAGGCGCTCAGTGGCTGGACGTCCACGACTCTTCGCAGAACGTTTGGTTCGGAGGCTTGTCTGCTCTGTGAGGCAGAACTGATGAAGATCTGTGGCATCTCTGTCGAAAGAGCACAGTGCTGGTGCACGTGCAACTGTTTCGGACCACACTGTTCATCGCACTTTATTGACCGTAGAGCTCCGCAGCAGACCATCCATATGTATTCACCTGTTCACCCAATTACATAGTCAGTTACAGTTTCAATGGGCACGGAACATTTGGCATTCTACCGTCGATCAATGGAAACGTATCTGCTCTTCGGATGAATCACGTTTTTGCTACACTAGATCAATGGTCGTCTTCACGAACGCCGTCGTCGAGTTGAACGCGGCTTGAAACGTGCAGCGCGCCACGGATGCAGGCTGGTGGAAGCAGTATTGAGCTATGCGAGACATTGTCCTGTGCTTGCATGGGACCTGTAGTAGTCATCAATGAAACGCTGAATGCTGCAAACTACCTACATCCCTTCGTGCCTGATGTCTTCCCCGAGGATGATGTCATCTTTCAGCATTATAATCTGTCCGTGCCTCAGCCAGAAACGTGCTACAGCGGTTTGACGACATTACACTGAACTCGCTTGATGTAAATCCTATGGAACCCATCTGCGTGCTATCGGACGTCGTCACCACGAACGCACATCAACTTCCCCTTGTTAATGCGAATTATATGACGTGTATTTAGAAATCTAATGCCACATACCTCCACAGACCTGCCAAAAAACTGTCGGATCCCTGATATGCAGAATCAGTGACGTATTTCTTTCCAAAGACGGACACGCATGCTATTAAGCAGGTGGTCATAAAGTTTTGGTTCATTAATGTACAGTCTTCTGAAGTAATACTCGGTACTTGAATTGCAAATACGAGGGCGGTTCAGAAAGTAACCTCCGATTGGTCACAGTGCGGGTTGTGGGGGGAGTAGCGACGCCATCTGTGCGTTCACGCACTCAACAGGTCAGTCGGCATCAAGCCGTAGTCGAGTGAACGTCGTACCTGCGCTAGTTTAGTTTTTGTGGCAGTTTGAAATGTGTGCTGCAATAGAAAACCCCGCCAAATGTGAAGTGCGTGCTGTCATAAGGTTTTTTACAGCCAAAGGATATTCTGCAGCAGCTATTCATCGTGAGCTTTGTGCCGTGTACGGACCAAGAGTTATGAGTGAAGGAGTTGTCCGTCAATGGGTACGTTTATTTAAAAGTGGACGAAAAAACGTTCATGATGAAGAGAGGAGTGGTAGACCATCATTGGTGACTGACGAACTCGTTCAGACAGTTGATGCAAAAGTTCGTGAAAATCGACGTTTCTCAATGTCGTAGTTGTCTACTGGTTTTCCACAGATTTCTAAGACTCTCTTGTACGAGATAGTGACAGCAAGATTGGGTTACCATGAGTTCTGTGCACGATGGGTGCCCAAAATTCTTACCGACCACCACAAAACTCAAAGAATGGCCTCTGCATTAGACTTTCTGTCACGTTATGAGGACGAAGGAGAACCATTGTTAAACAGAATCGTGACCGGTGACGAAACCTGGATTAAGTACGTGAAACCTGAGACAAAAGAACAATCAAAGATGTGGGCACATTCAAATTCGCCTACCAAACCAAGAAAAGCCTCGCAAGATTTTTCTGCCAGAACACTGATGGCAACGGTGTTTTGGGATGCCAAAGGGGTGTTGTTGGTTGAATTCATGGAACGTGGTACGACCATTAATCAAGACGTGTACTGTGAAACAATAAAAAAGTTACGACGGGCTATACAGAACAAACGCCGTGGTATACTGACTTCCGGTATCGTTTTTTTGCACGATAACGCCCGTCCTCACTCTGCTCGCAGAACAACGGCCCTTCTTGAGTCCTTCAAGTGGGACGTTATCAACCATCCACCTTACAGCCCAGACCTGGCGCCAAGTGATTATCACCTCTTCATGCATTTGAAGAAATGGCTCGGGTCACAGCGGTTTGATGACGACGAAGAGCTCAAAGATGCGGTCACAGGCTGGCTCCAGGCACAAGCGGGTGATTTTTATGGAGAAGGAATTTCAAAGCTTGTGAAGAGATACGATAAGTGCCGCAATCGCTATGGAGACTATGTAGAAAAATAGTGCAAAGATGTAGTTGTAAGATGTATATATTAAAATATTTTTTATTTAACTTGGTGTATTTTTTTAAATCAACCGGAGGTTACTATCTGAACGGCCCTCGTACATTGTCTGACTACTGTCTCGAAGAGCTAATGAGAGAAGCCACACATGAAATAAATATTCTAGACATCCGAGTTACAAACAGACCTGATCATTTAGAGGTCACCAATGAGTTGTTGGCGATCATGAGAGAAGCCACACATTAAAAAAATATTTTAGACATCGAATTTACAAACATACGTCATCACCAATGAGTTGTCGGCAATGATAAAGGTCAGCAGAGACTAAATGACCAGAAAGAAGGTAGGAGAGTATTTGTGCTTAGCCGAACTAATAGTCGTAATCAGCTTACTTAACGGACAAAGTGGGAATATTTATTCCATCTTTAGCAAATGCAGACTAACTGTGGTTAAAGCATAAAGGCGTCGTGAACTACAGCCTACACAAACATGTGCCACTGTAATAAATGCCACCAGAGACCCATTGTGGTTTAATGTTATCATCCAGAGAACGTTGTGAAAAGAGACTGCTTGATAGGTGGTGTTTACACCGACCATACAGGGCCCGGCTATCCCGTCACCCCGAAGTCGGCCGAGTGCAATAAATCCGGAATGGCCGCCAAGGGATGTTTCGCTCACTCCAGTGTGAGAAGTCGACTTGAGCTAACCAACATTTCGGCCATTTTGAAAATCCTTTCAATGGACTCATTTCTCACAAAATCATTAAAGATTAATAATTGGAGGGAGTCAACTACCTACTGAATCAACCCTAATTTTGTTTCCTCTTTGTGAGCACAGACATATGCGCAAAAAAAGACTACATATTAATAAGAGTAGTAAGAATTTTTAAAAAAGAAGAGGAAACGGATGAGAAATATAGGGCGTCGAGACGATTTTACTGAGTATTATGTCAGCTTCACAAGAGCCACAAGGAACAGGTAAGATGTGAGACCACTATCCCAGCAGGCCGTTTTATGATAATGCAAAATCACGGCTGGGTCACGGTAAAAACTTTTTAATCATATCGGGCAACAATATTTAAATTTCATTCGCGAATTTCTAAATCCGATTGGTCATGGATAAGCACTTGTCCATGAGTCTAGATATTGAATTTCATTGCCTAACTCTGTTTAACAAAAACCAAATTGAGAACACCTAATCTCCCTTCATCTTCTCAACAGATTAGAACCATCCAGATGCTTGTGCTGTAGGCTGATGGGTCTCCTCACTAAGTCTATTTTCTAAAACGTACCCACCAAGAGTGTCCAAAAAGTTTTACATTTCCACCCTCCTCCACACACAGTCTGTACAAACGCTCTTCGACGGGTGGGAATGCATGTCCAAAGGAACTTTGCACCGTAATTCGGAATGACACAGACACTCAAATATCGTACTTCTCCGTCAACACCGGCAAGCGACTTTCAAGTAAAATGTCTCACTTGTACGAGAACATACACAATGGATTTACGACTACAGGTTGCAGACGCGTGGTTGACGACTTCTGGAAGTTTGGGTCTAGACATGAGTCGTCCACGTTTAGCCAAATATTAAGACGACAGCTCGCGATAAGTGGGATATACGAGTTCGAGTCCCGAGCCGGCACAAATTTTTGTTGTCGTCATTCCATTCTACAGCTGATGGTTGTCCATATTCGCAATTGCGAATACGTTTAATGTATTTCAAAAGGCTGTAGTCGCCGCAGTGCCTGTTCTACGTACATGAACGTATGTCCAAAGGAACTTTGCATCGTAATTCGGAATAACACAGGTAGTACAATATCGTATTTATCCGTCGATGCTGGGAAAGGGTTGAATGATAAGTAATGCCTCCTCCTTCGTTAACTGGGTTTGGATGGGAATATTTTAATAAATCAAACGCAGAAATAATCCTTAGAATGTGATCTTTAAATACCAATATTCACTTTTCCACACAATCACCAGCTAATTGGATACATTTCTGCCAAAGATGAACAAGTTTTCTGAAGCCATCACGGAAGATGTCAACACTCTGTTTCCGCAACCACAGTCTCATAGTTCTCTCAACGTCTTAACCAAAAGCATAATGATGTCCCCGCAGATCGTCTTTCATCATCGGGAACAGATGGAAATCAGACGGTGCTATATCTGGACTGTATGGAGAATGCCGTACGGTGGCGAAATTTAGTCTCTGAAGTTCTGCTGTGGTACACAGATCTTCCGATAGCCAAGCAAAACAATAATGTGACCCACACGTTCTTATGAAATGCTGATTGTGCTTGCAATATCTCTCTGAGGGGTACGACGATCGTCCTGAATCAATATGTCAACATTTTGCTTGTCAAATTCGATGGTTGCTGTCACAGGACGTCCAACTCTTGGTTTGTCACGCAGGTCAGATGTTCCCGCCTCGACATATATAAACTTACTCGCCCAACGACGCACAGTACTCACATCAGCACACTTACCACAAACTGCTCTCACTCTCTGATGAATCTCCTTTCGGGTAACACCTTCTGCTGTCAAGAATTCAGTGACTGCACGTTGTTTAAATCGCATTGACCGACCATCTT
The DNA here is from genome assembly GCF_021461385.2 of Schistocerca piceifrons. Taxonomy (NCBI): domain Eukaryota; kingdom Metazoa; phylum Arthropoda; class Insecta; order Orthoptera; family Acrididae; genus Schistocerca; species Schistocerca piceifrons. The sequence goes on from NC_060138.1 coordinate 229,966,346, forward strand.
CGCAGGGTCCCATACTTTATACTGTAACAACACAACCGTTCAATGCTAAGACTTCCCGCCGACTGGAGCTGTAGAGAAGAGGCTACGGAACAAGCCAATAGCAGCCGCATACCAATGCTGCAAACTGTTGAAGAGTTACGAAGGTGGAAGCATTACTTTTCAGTCAACCCTCGTAAAAATGTCTCACCTGTACAGGAATTTACATAATGGATGTACGAATACAGGTTGCAGACGCATGGTTGACCACATACAGAAGTTTCGGTGTGGCTGTGAGTCGTGAGCGGTTAGCCATGCGTATGGCGGCTGCTCGCGATGATCAGGTTCAAGTCCTGGTCTGGCACGAAATTCCAATGTATAGCTGATCCTTGTCCATATTCACAATTGCGAATACATCTAAAGTAAAATTATTTAATGGTTGTTGCCTATGAAACTGCCTTTAAGTTAAAAGTTCATAAAGTCTACCTCTTCGCCACTTCCTACATCTGCAGACACAAATAGAGACTGCTGCAAACTCAGGAGGAAGCCTCTGCAGGGAAACGGATAGACTAAATTTCTTATCTATTCCTACATTCACAATGAACACTGCCTACGAAGCCCACATAAATGTATGGCAGTGCTTGCAAAAAAGATAAAGGGTTAGACATCGTCCAATTACAAGATCAGAAATAAACATGAATTCATAAAGGGGTAGGATAAGATGATGTTTGTGATGACGACACGCAGATTGTAGGACAGAATGCATCAAGATCACTATGGAGCCACTGCCTTCTATCCTTATTTACGACAGCCACACGACTGCCTATTTTCCGCGCCATTTTAAGATGTTTGCTCTTGATCATGGTGCTGTAGCTGAAGATCGCTGTTTACGCTAATGCACTCGTGTTTTACAATCAGGTGTGCCCCAGAGCAGCGTAATAGGTCCCCTGCATTTTACGATTGACATAAACGGTCTGGTTGATGGTATTGACAGCGACATTGGACTGTTTGCCGATGATGCTGTAGTCTACAGGAAAGTAGTTCCACACGAAAGTTGTGAACAAATCAATAAGGATTTGAAGAAAATAAATGCGTGGCGTAACGACTGGCAGTTACCTCTCGATATTAGTAAGTGCAACCTACTGCATATAACAAAGCGAAAATCCCCATTAATGTACGAGTACAAAATAAAGGCCCAGTCTTTGGAAGCGGTAACTTCCGTCAAGTATCTGGGTGTGGCTATTCGAAATGATCTCAAATGGAACGAACAGATTCCACTAGTGACGGGTAAGGAAAACTCTACATTGCGGTTTATTGGTAGAATCCTGAAGCGATGCAGTCCTTCAACAATGGAAATTGCTTACAATACTTTAGTTCGCCCAGTTTTGGAGTATTGTTCGTCTGTATGGGACCCTTACCAGTTGAGTCTGATTCAAGAGATTGAGAAGGTCCAAGGGAGAGCGGCAAGATTCGTGACTAAGAGCGTTACATACCTCATAGAGAGTTTGAAGTGGGACACACTTGCAGATAGACGACGCGCTAAATTTCCAAGGGGCTGCTCACTAAATCCCAAAATCCGATCTTCGCCGAGGATGTAGAGCATATATTTCGTCTGTATGGGACCCTTACCAGTCGAGTCTGATTCAAGAGATTGAGAAGGTCCAAGGGAGAGCGGCAAGATTCGTGACTGAGAGCGTTACATACCTCATAGAGAGTTTGAAGTGGGACACACTTGCAGATAGACGACGCGCTAAATTTCCAAGGGGCTGCTCACTAAATCCCAAAATCCGATCTTCGCCGAGGATGTAGAGCATATATTATAACCACCAACTTTCAAAACGCGCAATGATGACCATTCAAAGACAACGGAAATTAGAGCTCGTACTGAGGAATTCAGACAGTCGTTTCTCCTTCGCACGATCCGCGAATGGAACAGTGGAAAGAGGGGGGGGGGGAATATGACTTTGGCGCGAATAGTGCCCTCCGCCACACACCGCTTAGTGGCTAGCGGAGCATATAAGTAGATGTACAATATTCCCAACTATCTCCAGAATACGAGCAGATGCTTATTATTGTGAAGTATTTTAAAGTCTTAGCAACAATATAGATGCATCGCACATTACATTTTTTATTGTTCATTGTTATGCAGACCTGTTTTGTGGCCACGGAATGAAGTTACCACAGGACGAGTTGCAGCGTCGCCTGCCGGGGCTACGCTGGACTTCCACAGACACGGAATCCACAAATGAGAAGTGTAACCTCGTCTATCCGATTAGTAAGTCGCAGGCTTCATACCGTGTACCTCATTCACTGTACCTCTCAGTAGTATTTTGGTTGACTCACACTTCCCTTTGACTAATTGCAGAAGTGTAGGTCACATCAAGATACTTCTCTCCGAAACTTAGTCGCAAGCACAATTCCACTGATATGAGCATATTCAGTGCCAATACCACTCCGCATACCGTTTAAACAACCGATAAAACCAACCAAAAGCAATTTTCGATAGTAGCCATTCGCTTTGATCACTGACGAGCCGCGCGGAGTGGCCGTGCGGTTTGAGGCGTAATGTCACGGACTGCGCGGCCCCTCCCACCGGAGGTTCGGGTCCTCCCTGGGGCAAGGGTGCGTGTGTTGTTCTGAGCATAAGTTAATTTAAGTAGTGTACAGTCCAGGGACCGAAGACCTAAGCAGTTTGGTCCCTTAGGATTTCAGACACATTTGAACATTTTCAACCACTGAAGAAGTTAAACTGGTTGTGATGGCTTCAAGTCTTGGTTCACATTTCTTCATAACGCAATTCGTTGCCATGATTTCCTTAGTACCGAGAGGAATTATTTTTATAATCTCTGCTGTATATGAGTAACAAAACACTGCCTCATGTGTTTCGGAGGAAATTATTTTAATATTTAACTGATTAATCCGTTCTTTTTCCTTTACGATAAGCATTCTTTAATAAGTCCCCACTATAGCTGTAAGTTATTTATTTACGATAGTCGATTCGCTTTCTTTCCTGCAACTAGTCAAAATCCTTCCCGTGTTAACACGATTGAGATCCACTTCTTATAAATGTGGAAATTTGTGGTAAGTTCCTATGGGATCAAACTGCTGAGAACATCGGTCCCTAGGCTTACACACTATTTAATCTAACTTAAACTAACTTACGCTAAGGACACACACACCCATGCCCAATGGAGGACTCGAAAGTCCTAAGGGAGGGGGGAGGGGGAGGCGATGCAAATCTGGCGCTCTAAATGTGAGAAAAACGTATAAAGATATTTCCATATCTAATGGATTACGATTGGGACTTGGGCAGAAAAGGTCAAACAGGTGAGGAAGGTATAATGTTGATTTTATTATTAACTGCCGCTTACGCACTTTGTTCAACATAAGCATCGGAGATGTCGACAAGATGCTGTACAGCGTCACATTTGCACCTGCTCACCAAAATTGGAAGTAATTGTTTTTCCCCGCAAATCGGTTCAGCATTAATGCATTAGTATATTTACCAAGTTTTTGTTGCCGTACGATATTTGCAGCCCACACTGAAGCTCTGTTAATTATAACCACCTAGTACACATGCATCCTCATAACTGCTTCACATCAGCGATACAGATAAGTGTAATTTGTAATATTAGTTCTGATATCTTTACAACAAATATCTTTTTTTTTAATGTGTTCTCATAGTCATTGGTAGTAGCACAAAAAATGGTTCAAATGGCTCTGAGCACTATGCGACTTAATTCTGAGGTCATCAGTCGGTAGTAGCACACTTCAGTAAAGTTATCTCGGTTTATAAGCTATGTCATTTCGAATAACATACCCGAGGTTTCAACAGCTGTCTCTACCATTGTCATCAGAATATAAAACCATCGACTGCCAAGGCTGGCAAGGTGTTTCGCTTGCATAGGTGCAATAGCAGCGTCTGGAACCTTGCACAGAAGATCAAAACTACACATACGCGGACGGCGAGTTGGGCAGGTTGTAGCAGCTGCGATCCAATGTGGGCCCAAGTGCCGTCAGGTGTTACATGGAGTCAGCTCCATATCTGAAACTATCGCTCCCACCTCCCTACAGACATCAAGCGTTTGATTCTTTTTTTTTCGATACCTAAAGTACGCATCCGTCTGCTTCGAACTGTATACACTTGGTCTCTGTTTGCACTGTTCGTGTTGGTTCTAATTTCTGCCGCCTCCGTGTAACAAAATTCCAATGTGATGAAGCATGAGCCAAGACTCTTGTCTTTTCATACTGCATATTATGTCTGTTTTCTAGATAATGTTCAGCCACGGACGACGTGGATGTGGGGCCAGAACACTGGCCTCAGTCCATCTATATGCACCACACGTCCTATAATCCTAGTCAGTGCCCCAGAGTTTGAAAGGAACGCCGCTGGCCTGGACTTTTCAGCCAATACATGAGGCACGTCTTTTGCCAGTGGCACCTGAAATATTTTCCATTAACTCCTTTGCTGTAATCAGTTACCCACAACACACGTCTTAAATGCTGAAACTCGGACTCTACATGAACGTCACCACATTTAATCTTTTCCCCATATACAATTACTATGGTGTTCACCACCTCTCTCTAACTACGGGCATTCAAGTACCGATCAGTGTACATAGAATTCTTTTCAACTAAAACATCTAAGAACGGAAACTAGCTATCCGCCACCAATCTTACAGTAAATATAGTGTTAGACACCGTTCGTCTGGTGATGAATTGCTGTATTGCTTTTACACCAAGAGGCCGTATTTGGATGGTGTCGTAAATGTAGTGTAGGAAGCAAGACAGATGTAACCTTGCAGAGTTCAGAGCACGCTGCCCAAAGTGCTGTATGAAGAAATTCCCGACAGTCAAAGATAGTAGCGACTCCATTGCCGTGCCATGCACCGTCTCATAATATTTGTTGCGGAACAGAATGTACGTTGCACTTAAGGCATGGTGTAACAGCTTCACAATCCCTGGTGGAAATCTGAGCCAAAATATACAGCGTGTGTTTTACCGGCACCTTCGTAAAAAATGAGGCAACTTCTCTGAAAACCGTTATGTCGTTTTGGCCAATCTTTATTTTCTTGACGATCTCAATGAATGACTGCCAGTTAACGATATGGTGTTCACAGTGTTTTGAGTTAGGAACCAACAATTCTGCCAGATGTTTTGCCAATCTGTATATGAGTGAACTGATTGCGCTATCGGCTTCAGAGCAACACCTTCCTTGCAATCCATAAAGCTTGGGAGGTCTGGCGGCGTAAATTTCTTTACCACTTCTTCTCGCAAACGTTTAATAACTTCTTTGTCTTTCTGATGATGGCCTGTGCTGGATCACAATTAAGTTTCTGGTATGTATCATTTTCTAATAAACGTAACACTTCCAGGTGTAGTCCTCAGTATTCAGGACCACAGTGGCATTTCCTTTATCGGCTGGAAGGACAACCAAATCCTCGTTGTTACGTAATAAGTCACGTCGCTCAACCCAAGTTTCGGTGAGAGTCTTGCCTCATGGATCATCATACTGGGATTCTGATATAAAAGATGTAGCCATCATTAGAAGTAACAGCAACAGTTTGAACAGAGACCAGATGTATATACATAGTAGTGCATGTGGAGAAGCTCTGCAAGGGTCGACGTTTGATGTTTTCAGGGAAGTGGGAGGTCAATGTTAAACGTGGAACCAGACGCTCGGCCATCTGATATCTCTCGGTCCTGCAGAGCACTGGACCTGTGTGAACTGCCAAACTGCCTTCTGCACATGCATCACTTCAGCCCTCTCCGGAAAGTTGTTGACGCTACTATCACACTTATATAATCACAACAATGCGCCAGCCCTGGCAGTCCCTGAGTTCGACTCCTGATGACGACCATGGTGATGGGAGAGGCAGCCATTGAAAGCTCGAGTACTTCGTTCAAATTGTCATAGTTTGCGATCTGATTGTCAGTGACACATGGCCAAAGTGGGGCACCTATGTAGAACTCACTGTAATAAGAAGTAAAAGTTATGCACAAATATTGTAGAAAATACAATACCTGCGGCCGTAGCACGAAAATTTAAAGGTCTAGAATAAATCACCTGCTTGTTTATTTGTCTGAACACGTCTCCAGGTCAAGAGCACGTCGAATCCCCGCCACACGGCACAGTACCATAGCACTAGACAAACTGAGACAAAATGATATAGCCCTTTAATACAGTGAGATATCGTACGGTAATTCGTTTCGTACATTTCAAGCTCAACGACGCTGTAACAAGTCATGTTGAGTTGGTGGTAGTGTACAGCTATAGTGCACCATCATAGGCGGCGCAGCTGCTTCTAGTGTGGTCAAACAGTTCTGACTGACGAAGAACGAAGTGGCGGATCATCTCTCTCTGAAAAGCCGGGAATCACAGGAGAAGTGGAGCTCCTGGTGATGCAGTAATGACTGGAGTGAAAATCAGTCATGGATCAGTTTATGTCATCTTGCGTGACAGTTTTGCACAGGAAACATATCTCCGCCCGCTAGATTCCGAGACTATCCAGACTCATTCTAAAAGTCTGTCGAGCGAGGCAGTCGCAGTAATGTTGCAGCTGTGTCAGGCAATCCATATGACTTCCTTAGCCGCATAACCACCTTCCAGGAGTATTGGGTCTGTCACTATGATTTCGAGATAAGTGAGCTTAGCAAAGCTATGGAAACACGTGCAGTCACCACTGCCAAAATGAGCGAAGCCCCCTGAATTTCTTCCTAGTTCATTGGACACAGGCCATACTCACAGATGATGCTTCTCTGGCTTGTCAAGTTGTGCCCCATCTTTCCGTATTCTCCTGACAAAGTGCACAGTGACCTCTTCCTACTTATTTCGATGAAACATCCGCCGCGTGGCAGGACTTGCTAGAATGACGACGAGATGATTTTCGAGGAGCGTTTCCTGACCAGCTTAATTGCTGGACTCCTAGAGCCATTGTCCTCGTCGAGTGATCAATCGTTGAGAAAACTGTGTCACATTGAAAGGTAAAAATGTAGTGTAAAACTATCCATCACCACCACTAAATATTTTAACGGTCCCAGCTTGACCTTGTCGAGATGATAATCAAACCTTTATGAATACCTGCCACACAAGTCTTCAAGAAGAATAAAATTGCCTTTTTTCCTCATTATTTCTGGCGGACTGAGTGGGTTTCTTGTGTACATGCCAGTGAGTAAGAGACTTCATTTAACAGCACAGACTAGATTTTAATTCAATACTAGCTGTTTCCAGCCATGTTGCTGTGGTTTAGTCTGGTTAAATGGAAAAGAGAGAATATAAGGGATATCAGTCCGAAACTTTTCAGAATTTTTGGTAATAACATCGTCCATTTAAATTATATATTTATATATAGGTAAAAAAACTGGTATATAATAACACTCGCATATTCAAATACAACGCTGAGTCAAAATTTCAACTGAATCGGTGAACAACTTTCGAAGAGTAACGATTTTGTACAAACGGAAGTTCATATTTTTTCTAGCTGAGCACTCGGCATTGCCTGAGTATACATTTCTTCCAATCTTCTCTTAGTCGACGTCCTTCTTCCCTCTCACTCTGTCAGTGTCCACAATCCCCTCCCTCTGCCCACCTCCTCCACCCACAGTCTCCGTCTAACTCCTCCTCCCCCTTTCTCTGTTAATCTGATCCTTCCCCCTCTGTCCACACGCTCCTTCCCTCTATGTCCACCTCCTCACCCCTCCTCTAGTTCGATCTCCTTCTCCTCCTCCTCTTCTTGTAAATCTTCTCCTCCACCCTCTCTGTCCATTTTCTCTCCCCCTCTCTGTCCATCTTCTCCTCCTATTTCTCTCTAACTATCTCCTCCCTTTTCCCTTCTATGTCCATCTCCACCTGCCCCTCTCTCTGTCCATATCCTTCTCTTTCCGTTCTTTGTCTATTTCTTACTCCCTCTGTCTATTCATCTCCTCCTTACCTATCTCTCTGCCTGTCTCTTCCTAGAGTTGTCTCTGTTTAGATCCTACGCTTTCCTATTTCTGTTCACCTGCACATCTCCCCTCTCTCTGTCCATTTCCCCTCCAATATTTCTGTCAATGTCCTTCTCCTCCTATCTGCGCCTATCTCCTCCCTTCTCGCTGTCTTCCGTCACATCGTCCTCCTATCACCATTCACGTTATCACGCCACTATAGGAGGCTGGTGGTTCTTTCTCCTACAGTATTTTGTTCCGGATTGTAATTTATCGATGTGTCAACTTTGATTCAAATTTTTCGAGGGGTTTAGGGTGAGGTTTTAATCAATGGCTTTGCCAGCATACACACATGTCAAATACGTTTCACACATATTTAACATGTTGCACGTTTATTTGTAAACATATTTCACCTCTAAATCTAGCAAATTTCACCCTGCAGTTTCATTTTCACGCTACATGATGTTTATGATGTCATTTGTTGAACTGTGTGCTGTACAACGATGTAGCTGTATAGGTTCATCCACTGGTGTATGTGCCTACTGTCTGCGAAATGTATTGTACATAGAGTTAGTACTAAAGAAGTAATAAATTTAAAGATCATGTATGATGTGGCAGTTTCTCACTTATTGCAATGTTTATGATGTCGTATCTCCTGAGCTATGTTTCACTTAATGGCATAGCTTTCTTGGTACATTCAGCGGCATATGTGGATACAGTCTGCTAAATGTGTTGCGAATAGAGTTAGTAGCAAAGAAGTAATAAATTAAAACGTCAGGCACGATGCGGCAGGTTTTTCTCGCACCTCAGTATTTGAGGTCATATCTCCTGAACTACAATGTCGCACAATGATATATTTTTTTTTTAGGTTCATTCAGTCGTATATGTGAATACTATCTGCGAAAAGTGTTGAGAATAGAGCTAGGAGTAACGAAGTAATAAATTTAAACATTTTACGTGGTGCAATAGTTTTGCACTCATCTCAGTGTTTATGACATCACATCTCCTGGACTCTCTGTCGTACAACAATGTAATTTTTGTGGAACATTCGGTGGTATATATGAATACTGCCTGTGAAATGGGCCAGGAATACAGTTAGTAGTAGAGAAATAATACCCGTACTGCTAGTTGTAACCATAATACTGCAGGGTGTTTCAGAATCCCTATTACAGGCTTCTAGGGATGTACGTAAAGTTATGAGAAGGAACCCACGTACGGAAATGTGCCGTTTGGACGCAAAAGAAGTTTTGAATTTGGATCACATTCGAATCTTCAGTTTCATGGTAAGCAAACACCGCGAATATGGTCTTCTGATTTATGTGTTCTACAGGAGATACTCCTCGTGTCGATCCTGCTGTTTGTTGTACAAGGTGTGTCTGCCACGCATATTTCCATACGCATTACCCTGACATTCTGGCGCACACCTGTGGAGCACACAGTCAACCCTCTACGGCGTTGATGTAGTCGGGCGCAATTGATATATGACGAGACTAACGTGGTACTGAAAACGTTCACGATGCATAAATTGTACAGCTCTACTATCACGTACGATACGTTTGATGGTGATTCGATCTTATTTTATATCCAAACGGTATATTTCCAAACATGGGCTCCTTCTCAGAACTCTACTAGCCGGCCGTTGTGGCCGAGTGGTTCTATGCACTTCAGTCCGAAACTGCGCTGTTGCTGTGGTCGCAGGTTCGAATCCTGCCTCGGTCATGGATGTGTGTGATGTCCTTAGGTTAGTTAGGTTTCAGTAGTTCTAAGTATAGGGGACGGATTACCTCAGATGTTAAGTCCCATAGTGCTCAGAGCCATTTGAACCATCTATCTACTAAAAATCCGATAAAATCCCAAGAAGCCTGCTACAGGAATTGTGAATCACTGTGAATAATGACAGTTAAGTAGTGTATATTAAAGTTCCCCAACTTCCAGAGAGATCGCATGTGGCATATCGTGTTTGTTGTTCCCAGCCTTTCGATGTTAGGTTATGCCACAGAAGAAAAGTGTTTTTCATCTCAAAATGCTTTCTTTCCGTTTTAGGCGGAATGCGCACATGGCGACTGTACGCGCTGTGCTTGGCTCTTCCGTTCGTAGCCGCCCTGTCATACATCGTCGGCAGCATAAAGGCCAAAGAACATAAGTACCACGAGAGGTGCAGAATACGACCTCCTATGGCCCCCTACACTTACCTGCGCATCCGCACTAAGGTCAGTACACAGGCGTAGCAGTGTTCTCCATCAGAGTTTATATGGCTTTCACGGTATTAAAATTTATCGTTGCAGTGATTTGTCCCTCTGCAGCTGGCAGTTCTTTTCAATTGGAGTCTCCGACAGACCAACACTGAATAACGGACTGTGACTCGAGTAAGAGACTGCTTTTTCACTGGATTGTGCCATCCTATTCCAGTAGCTCTCTCACGCTGACCCAAACTCCAAAGACGCTATCTCAGATTTTTTTTGCTTGAGTTAACGGGGTCATTTTCAGCAGTGTATGTGAAACAATGGTGCAGCGCACCCCATAGCGGTGACAGCGAACTAGCTACTGATGGCAGCGAAGCAGCAACCATTGTAGATGAATGGGCCAGTGCACACGCGTTGCAACAGCTGCCATCAGCCACAATGGATGCGGCCTAATTGAACCTGGAATTTGTTAGTTGAGGACGTGAAGAAAACCCTCCCTCTTTTCCTTCTCCGCGTCTGTAGCTGCGCGGTCAGCGCGACGGATTGCTAACGGAAGGACCCCGGGTTCGACGCCCGACCGGGTCGGAATTTTTCTCCGCTGAGGGACTTCATCTACTCTACATCTACATTGATACTCCGCAAGCCACCCAACGGTGTGTGGCGGAGGGCACTTTACGTGCCACTGTCATTACCTCCCTTTCCTGTTCCAGTCGCGTATGGTTCGTGGGAAGAACGACTGTCTGAAAGCCTCCGTGCGCGCTCTAATCTCTCTAATTTTACATTCGTGATCTCCTCGGGAGGTATAAGTAGGGGGAAGCAATATATTCGATACCTCATCCAGAAACGCACCCACTCGAAACCTGGCGAGCAAGCTACACCGCGATGCAGAGCGCCTCTCTTGCAGAGTCTGCCACTTGAGTTTATTAAACATCTCCGTAACGCTATCACGGTTACCAAATAACCCTGTGACGAAACGCGCCGCTCTTCTCTATCTCCTCCATCAGACCGATCTGGTACGGATCCCACACTGATGAGCAATACTCAAGTATAGGTCGAACGAGTGTTTTGTAAGCCACCTCCTTTGTTGATGGACTACATTTTCTAAGCACTCTCCCAATGAATCTCAACCTGGTACCCGCCTTACCAACAATTAATTTTATATGATCATTCCACTTCAAATCGTTCCGCACGCATACTCCCAGATATTTTACAGAAGTAACTGCTACCAGTGTTTGTTCCGCTATCATATAATCATACAATAAAGGATCCTTCTTTCTATGTATTCGCAATACATTATATTTGTCTATGTTAAGGGTCAGTTGCCACTCCCTGCACCAAGTGCCTATCCGCTGCAGATCTTCCTGCATTTCGCTACAATTTTCTAATGCTGCAACTTCTCTGTATACTACAGCATCATTCACGAAAAGCCGCATGGAACTTCCGACACTATCTACTAAGTCATTTATATATATTGTGAAAAGCAATGGTCCCATAACACTCGCCTGTGGCACGCCAGAGGTTACTTTAACGTCTGTAGACGTCTCTCCATTGATAACAGCATGCTGTGTTCTGTTTGCTAAAAACTCTTCAATCCAGCCACACAGCTGGTCTGATATTCCGTAGGCTCTTACTTTGTTTATCAGGCGACAGTGCGGAACTGTATCGAACGCCTTCCGGAAGTCAAGAAAAATAGCATCTACCTGGGAGCCTGTATCTAATATTTTCTGGGTCTCATGAACAAATAAGGCGTGTTGGGTCTCACACGATCGCTGTTTCGTGAATCCATGTTGATTCCTACATAGTAGATTCTGGGTTTCCAGAAATGACATGATACGCGAGCAAAAAACATGTTCTAAAATTCTACAAGAGATCGACGTAAGAGATATAGGTCTATAGTTTTGCGCATCTGCTCGACGACCCTTCTTGAAGACTGGGACTATCTGTGCTCTTTTCCAATCATTTGGAACCCTCCGTTCCTCTAGAGACTTGCGGTACACGGCTGTTAGAAGGGGGGCAAGTTCTTTCGCGTACTTAAAGCTTTGTTGTCCTTACTTTCGTATCGTCATAACTGACAATACTAATGAGACGACTGAATGGACACGACCCGAAAGCCAATAAATTAAAAAAAAGAAGCCCCTAAAATGTCGAACATATCTCCCAAGGAGTACCATGATACGATTAGGGATGCGGAAAAACCGATACCGGAATTTTGGTTTTGAATAATGGGTATTTTTAAGTATTTGTTCGGTCTCAGTTATAACAGTTTTTTTTCTTTTTTTGCCAATAACCGAATACAAAACCGAAATATCAATTAGCCGTAGCAGTAATACAGTTTTTTTCGTTTTTAAATAAACTTACTGTTTTTTTAAAAAAAGAGTAAATTGTACGAGTAAAATTCTCACTGGTTTGAAATATTTCGGTATTACAGACAATGGGAAATGCGACGAATGTTACTTTAATAGCAATGCAATCAGAAACCAGCAACAAACACATGGCATAAGAACTGGTAGAACACTGCTGACCCCTCCCGCCGGAAGTTCGAGTCCTCCCTCAGGCATGGGCGTGTGTGTTGTTCTTAGTATAAGTTAGTTTAAATAGTGTGTAAGTCTAGGGACCGATGACCTCATCAGTTTAGTCCCTTAAGAATTCGCACACATTTGATCACTGCTGAGACAAAAATGTCTCCATTGCAGTGGTCGTAGCTTAAGGTGTGCATGTCATTCTCAGTGGAGAGAAGTCTTCCGAAGTAAGAGTGATTTCAGGTGCGCCGCAATGGAGTGTCGTAGGACCGTTGCTATTCACAATATACATAAATGACCTTGTGGATGACATCGGTAGTTCACTGAGGCTTTTTGTGGATGATACTGTGGTATATCGAGAGGTTGTAACAATGGAAAATTGTACTGAAATGCAGGATGATCTGCAGCGAATTCACGCATGGTGCAGGGAATGGCAATTGAATCTCAATGTAGACAAGTGTAATGTGCTGCGAATACGTAGAAAGATAGATCCCTTATCATTTAGCTACAAATAGCAGGCAACTGGAAGCAGTTAATTCCAGAAATTATCTGGGAGTACGCATTAGGAGTGATTTAAAATGGAATGACCATATAACGTTGATCGTCGGTAAAGCAGATGCCAGACTGAGATTCATTGGAAGAATCCTAAGGAAATGCAATCCGAAAACAAAGGAAGTAGGTTACAGTACGCTTGTTCGCTCACTGCTTGAATACTGCTCAGCAGTGTGGGATCAGTACCAGATAGGGCTGACAGAAGAGAGAGAGAGAAGATCCAACGGAGGGCAGCGCGCTTCGTTACAGGATCATTTAGTAATCGCGAAAGCGTTACGGAGATGATAGATAAACTCCAGTGGAAGACTCTGCAGGAGAGACGCTCAGTAGCTCGGTACGGGCTTTTGTTGAAGTTTCGAGAACATACCTTCGCCGAAGAGTCAAGCAGTATATTGCTCCCTCCTACGTATATCTCGCGAAGAGACCATGCGGATAAAATCAGAGAGATTAGAGCCCACACAGAAGCATACCGATAATCCTTCTTTCCACGAACAATACGAGACTGGAATAGAAGGGCCGATAGAGGTACTCAAGATACCCTCCGCCACACACCGTCAGGTTGCTTGTGGAGTATGGATGTAGATGTAGGTGTAGATGTAGATACGTGCAGTGGGTAAGGCCTGCCTCTTGCCCCCCCCCCCTTTTCGCCCTCCTTAGTTTATACAGTAGTTTCTCGCTGTTGTTACCGGACATCCGTTCTATTGCAGAATGGTATCAATGTTAGTCTGGAAATATTTGTACAAACTGATGTAGCAATGAAACACATTGCTTAATTTGCTTTAAAAGAGGATGGAAACTATGGTGACAGCAACAAATTAAAAATTAACAAGTTACTCAGTGCATACAAAAAAACAGCAAGTAGCTGATCTGCTACCTTTGCCTAGATAATATGGATTTATCTGCTTGTAGCCCTTGAAAACGGACAAACGAACGTGAAAAATAGTCCTTTAGCCTCAGTTTTCACCCTTTAGCACTGATTATTCGTGAAGCGCGAATGGTGGTACGGTCCCCGATTACAACATGACTAAAACTTGAAATCAATAGGAGAACTAAATCACTTATGACTTTTCGAGAAAAGCAGTAAATGGTGGATGGACTAAGTTTTCTTTTCTTTGCCTATTTAGTTTAACACTTTGATTCTGCGTATCTTGAAAGTGAGTCAAATTTTTTAAATCTTTGTTCGAGTTCTACTTTTTGAAGGGGTATACTAGGAATAAAAAAACTGAAAATCGGTTATATCATCAACAGGTTATTTTGAGCGATTCTGTCAAGTTAAAATGACGTTGAAAAAAAAGCGATATAACGGAAAACCGATTGTTTCGGCGGTAACCGCCGTCCATAGATACACTTAGAACAAAGCCACATGGTTTCCAGTCTCTATTGAGAAGTTTTGTGAGGGTTTTGCTGCAGAACAGGGTCAAGAGAAAAAAGTTATATAAAAGGTTTCACTGTTAAACTATTTTCTGTTTGTACCTTAGTGGTGGCGTTTTTTCTTGATAGTGGCCATTCATAACTTGAATTAGATCTAAGCAGCAAATGCTTTCCTCCATGACAAGAGCCCTTTCAGCGGAACAAGCAAATCTTCTGTTAATAATAAAAGTTTAAAATAAAGTCCATTCAAAACGTAAGTGTAATGAACGCTTCATTGTATTGCAACAACAAAATATGTAATTACTAGTACATATTTATTGATATAAAGTAAACAGTCTTTAGCGGTAGGAAATAAATTGATTCAGCGTTCACTACGATTGTTACCGACCCAATTTAGGTGTGTTTGTCTTGCCACGGCACTTTCGCCAGCATTGCCTCTAAAGTAGCCAGTGAAAATATTGCTTCTACAGTAAAGTGTACTTCTTCCTTGGGTCGACGGGATCTCATTGGCCAGATTACACAGGCTCTGCGTCCTTAAAGTGTCTTAAGAGTCAAAACCATCTCTGTGACGACTGCAGTTATGTAGGACACGGCAACATTTGATATAGCTGATAGTAGAGATGAAATTAACATTACCGGTCTGTGAAATACGATGGGTGTTTAATACGAACGGCAACACATTTTTTTCTACGGTCAATTTAGGTTGAAAAAACGCGGAATTTGTTGTGGGACATCGTGATAGATTCCAGCCTTAACACCTGTAGTTCATGAAGTTGCGATAGGTGGTAGCGCTGTTCCAGAGCATTGCAGATATTCATGGTCGCTGGCAGAGTGTATACGGAGACTTTGAAGTGAACAAAAGCACGGAGCGTCGTTGGGCGAGGCGTCTGTCATCATCGCAACAAGGTCGGGAAAATCTGTCCGATCTCCTACGTGCCGCCCGGCCACACACAGTTGCGACTCCTGCAGTGTTGGAACGTGCGGACACTCTCATTCGAAGTGATCAACGTATCACAATCAAAGACCTCGCTGCAGAACTGGACGTCTCTGTTGGCAGTGCTGTTACACTTGTCCACCAGTTGCGAAACTCACAAGTGCGTATCCGCTGGGTTCCTCGCAGCCTAACAGGAGAAAATAAAGAGCAACGAAGGACCGTCTGTTCGGAACGCCTTGCGCTCTGCGAGGCTGACCTTGACACCTTCTTCTCCAACATCACCACCGGCGTGAAACATTGGTTCGCCGCTTCAAATCGAAAAGAAAACGGCAATCCATGGAGTGGCACCACACTACCTGTCCTCAGAAACAAATGTCCAAAACTACACCCTCAGCCGATAAAATCATGTCGAGGGTCATCTCGGACATTGATAGCCTTATTTTGTTTGGTGGCTTCCTCAGAGTGCAACGATCAACTTTGAAGTGTATTCTGCTGTCCTCAGAAATTTGAAGAAACGAGTTCAGCGTGTTCGTCGACACAAAAGTGTGAGCGAATTTCACCTTCTCCATGACAACGCAAGGACTCACACAAGGCTGCACACCCGAGAGGAACTCACAAAACATCATTGGACTGTTCTTCGTTATCCATCCTACAACCCGGATTACTCACCTCCCGACTTCTTTGTATTTGGACCAATGAGGAATGCACTACGCAGGAAGCAGTTTGTGAATGATGGAGAGGGTGTTGATGTAGCAAGACGTTAGCACTGACGTCGACCAGTAGAGTGGTAGAGTGGTACCATGCAGTCATTGAGGCCCTTCCAGTAAGGTGGCATAATACCATCGCACTGAACGGAGATTACACCACTGGCCATTAAAATTGCTACACCAAGAAGAAATGCAGATGATAAACGGGTATTAATTGGACAATTATATCATACTAGAACTGACATGTGATTACATTTTCACGCAATTTGGGTGCATAGATACTGAGAAATCAGTACCCAGAACAACCACCTCTGGACGTAATAACGGCCTTGATACGCCTGGGCATTGAGTCAAACAGAGCTTGGATGGCGTGTACAGGTACAGCTGCCCATGCAGCTTCAACACGATACAACAGTTCATTAAGAGTAGTGACTGGCGTATTGCGACGAGCCAGTTGCTCGGCCACCATTGGCCAGACGTTTTCAATTGGTGAGAGATCTGGAGAATGTGCTGGCCAGGACAGCAGTCGAACATTTTCTCTATCCAGAAACGCCCGTACAGGACCTGCAACATGCGGTCGTACATTATCCTGCTGAAATGTAGGGTTTCGTTGGGATCGAATGAAGAGTAGAGCCACGGGTCGTAACACATCTGAAATGTAATGTCCACTGTTCAAAGTGCCGTCAGTGCGAACAAGAGGTGACCGAGACGTGTAACCAATGGCACCCCATACCATCACTCCGGGTGATACGCCAGTATGGCGATGACGAATACACGCTTCCAATGTGCGTTCACCGCGATGTCGACAAACACGGATGCGACTATCATGATGCTATAAACAGAACCTGGATTCATCCGAAAAAATGACGTTTTGCCATTCGTGCACCCAAGTTCGTCATTGAGTACATCATCGCAGGCGCTCCTGTCTGTGATGCTGCGTCAAGGGTAACCGCATCTGTGGTCTCCGAGCTGATAGTCCATGCTGCTGCAAACGTCGTCGAATTGTTCGTGCAGATCATTGTCTTCCAAACGTCCGCATCTGTTGACTCAGGGATAGAGACGCGGCTGCACGATCCGTTACAGCCATGCAGATAAGATGTCTGTCATCTCGACTGATAGCGAGATGAGGCCGTTGGGATCCAGCACGGCGTTCCGTATTACCCTCCTGAATTCACCGATTCCATATTCTGCTAACAGTCATTGGATCTCGAGCAACACGAGCAGTATTGTCGCGATACGGTAAACCGCAATCCCGATAGGCTACAATCCGACCTTTATCAAAGTCGGAAACGTGATGGTAGGTATTTCTCCTCTTTACACGAGGCCTCACAACAACGTTTCACCAGGCAACGCCGGTCAACTGCTGTTTGTATATGAGAAATCGGTTCGAAACTTTCCTCATGTCAGCACGTTGTAGGTGTTGCCAGCGGAGCCAGCCTTGTGTGAATGCTCTGAAAAACTAATCATTTGCATATCACAGCATCTTATTCCTGTCGATTAAATTTCGCGTCTGTAGCACGTCATCTTCGTGGTGTAGTGATTTTAATGGTCAGTAGTGTATGTTGAAATATGGTGCTTTCTACCCAAACGAATTGGGAAATAATATGAGGTATTGGAATTCTGTATAAAACCAATCTGCTTTCAGAAAAGAATCTGTCGCTTTACTTATTGAAGCCCCCTCGTATTTACCATTTATTGTTTGGAATTCCAAATGCGCTTTTCACACACACTGATGAGCCAAATCATTATGACCACCTGCTTAATAGCATGTTTGTCCGTTTTGGGAACGAAACACAGCACTGATTATCCGTATCACGGATCCGACAATTTGTTGGTTGCTTTGTGGAAGCATGTGACATTAGATGTCTACACAGGTCATGTGATTCACTTAAACAATGGGCCGTTAATTTGCGTTCGTGGTTACAGCACCCTATACCGACCCAGATGGGATATAATGCTCCTCAAACCAAGAATTATGACGTTCTTGGAAAATGAACAGCTGCTCTATAAAAATCAACATAGATTCCCCAAACAGAGATCCTGCGAAACTCAGCTCGCTCTGTTCCTCCATGAGGTCCACAGTGCAGTCAGTGGACAACGGTATTCAGCCTGATGCCGTGTTCCTTGACTTCAGTAAGGCATTTGACACCGTTCCTCATTGCCGTTTAATGAAAGAAATACGAGATTACGGTGCATCGGAGCAGACCTGAGATTGGATTCAAGACTTTCTTGCAGATAGATCTCAACACGTCGCTCTTAATGGAACTAAATCGACAGACGTAAAGGTCACATCCGGAGTACCACAGGGAAGTGTGATAGGAGCGCTACTCTTCACAATATATATAAATGAGCGAGTAGAATGCGCCGGATGGTCTTTAAGGCAATTCGCAGATGATGCAATTGTTTATGCCAAAGTAGCAACGCCAGAAGTGAGTAAGAATTTGCAGAACAACCTGTAGAGAACTGATGAATGGCGCAGACTCTGGCAGTTGACCCTGAAAGTAAATATATGTAACATATTGCGCATACTTAGGAGAAGAAATCCACTACTGAACAGCTACACTATTGATGACAAACAGCTGGAGAGAGCGTCTGTCGTAAAATATCTAGGCGTGACCTTACATGGAATGACCATATAAAACAGATAGTGGAAAAAGCAGACACAAGACTCAGATTCATCGGAAGAATCTTAATGAAATGTAACTCATCCACGAAAGAAGTAGCTTATAAGGCGCTTGTTCGTCCGATTCTTGAGTATTGTTCATTTGTCTTGGATCCCTGTCAGGTAGGATTGATAGAGGAGATTGAGAAGATCCAACGAAGAGCGGCGCGTTGCGTCACGGAATCGTTTAGCTGGCGAGAGAGCGTTACAGAGACGCTAAACAAACTCCACTAGCAGACGTTACAAGAGAGACGTTGTGCATCACGAAGAAATTTATTACTGAAATTTTGGCATAGCCCTTTTCAGGAGCAGTCAGACAACATATTAATTCGCCCACATACATCTCGCTTATTGACCACTAGGAGAAAATTCGAGAAATTAGAGCCAATACAGTGGCTTACCGACAATAATTCTTCCCACGCACTATTCTCGAGTGGAACAGGGTTGGAGGCATCAGATAGTGTTACCGAAAGTACCCTCCGCCACCACCATTGCGTGGCTTGCGGAGTATGATGTAGATATATATTTTAGCTCGGTTCCGGCTCCGACACAGGGACATTTATACTGCGGAAAGATGTCATCAACCTCGGAGAAGAAACAGGACATGAAGGGATGCAGGCGGTTCGCAGCTGTCAGTATGTCTTCGATTTCCACCACAGGTCCCATGCAAGCGCAGGAGAATACCTACCATAGCTTAACATTGCTCCCACCAGCCTGCGTGGGTGGCACGCTGCACGTTTCGAGCCGCCGTTCACCTCAATGACGGCGTTTGTGGAGATGGCCATTGACCTAGTGTAGCAAAAATGTGTTTCACTCGAAGAGCTGACACGTTTACATTGATCGACGGTTGAATCCCGATGGCCCAGTGCCCACTGCATTGACGATATGGCTGCGTCAACATGTGAACACGCAGAGGTGGTCGGCTGCTAAGCTCCATGTTCAACATTGTACGATGAACGGTTTGTTCCGCACCACTGTAGCGTGCACCAGCATTGTGGTGTTTCGGAAGAGATGCCACAGAGCACCATCCATCCTACTTTACAGGGTAGACAAGCCCCCGATTGCCACGTTCTGGGAAGAGTCGCGGCCGTCCAACCATTTAGCGCCTAGTAGTAATTAAACTGACTTATCCCTTTCCGTAGATGCTCACGGCAGTAGCACCTCAACGATCGACCAGCTTCGCCGTTTTCGAGATACTCGTTCACAGTGTTATGGCTTATCAGTGTATCTCCGTGCATGACATACACTATAGTTAAACAGTCGTTTGATGTAGAAGAGGAACGTTGCGTTGCGCGGTCTCATTAGGAAGCATTGAAAGTCTCAAATGGTTCAAATGGATCTGAGCACTATGGGACTCAACATCTGAGACCATTAGTCCGCTAGGACTTAGAACTAGTTAATCCTAACTAACGTAAGGACATCAGACACATCCATGCCCGAGGCAGGATTCGAACCTGCGACCGTAGCGGTCGCTCGGTTCCAGACTGAAGCGCCTAGAACGCTCGGCCAGACCAGCCGGCATTTAAAGTCTCACAGCACAGTCTTTGTCCTTGGCAGTTGATTGCAATTCTATTGTTAAATCATCGAACTGCCGTATACTCACTAGAAAACAATTAAAGAATTTGCTTTCGTTTTCTGTTAAGTTTATAAATAGCGACACGAACTCTCCCTTCACCAGCCGTGAACTAACCAGAGTGTGGGTCTAAACCCTGCTGTTTCGTAATATATCCAGAAACGAAATAAGCTAACACTGCCTGCTTTCTTCTGCCTACGTGCGTACGGGTCGGATCCCACCGTAATACTGCTTCACGATTATCGCAGCGATACCGCCATGTGTGCGCTGACGCGTTTTCTGACGCCACGATCTCGCTGCGAGCTCGCGCGGTTTTTATTGGCTCGTTGTGCATCGAGCTTAAGTTCACTGACGCCATGGGACTTCTATTCTGCGTCCCTCCAATGCCATCTCCCTGTATTTCGTTTAACTCACACCATACCGCACCAGCCGCCCTGTCATCAGCCTTTGTTATTTTGTTATGTTTGATTGCTCAGTGAAATAATGTTGCAATGTACCACTTTGTCATGAATTTTTTGAGTATCTTAGGCAAGGGTGATTCTAAACGAGCAGCTCTTGCGTTAGCAGTTTCAACAAAAAGTCATCAATTATCTACTTCCAAACTCCAGGCGAAAGAAATCGTCTGAACTTGGAAGCTCTCTGCAAAAATAAAATGAGTCATTGTCTATAGAATTATGAATAATTAATTCAAAGCGCATGGTTCAGTAATTATTTTTTATGTGATAAGCTCAAAACATGAAATAACCCACAGTCCAAAGTTGCATTACTTGTAACAATAACAAGATCCTATTTCATTGATCAATTGCCAACCGATGTAAAGCCATATCAAACAAAATAATGAAGGCAAAATATACAGGGTGTACATAAAGTCCGGGAGCACTTTCAGTTATTTATTGCACAAGAACCAAACATTGAACAGATGTCATACATACTGCATTTTGAAGAGAAACTCTGAAAGTTTATTTAGAAGCATTCGATATGCGAACCACGAGTGATCCGGCAGACGTCAATACGGTAAGCGAATCCTGCCATCCCGTCCCAGCATGGCATCGGTAACTGCGACAGTCGCTTCCCGTGTTCTCTCCCGGAGCTCTGCTACATCACGTGCTAGAGGCGGTACATACACCACATCTGTAATGAATCCCCACAGAAAAAAGTCACACGGAGTGACATCTGGTGATCGGGGAGGCCATTTCATGAAACAGCTCGCTCCGCACCTGAACTCGCCATGTTTGCGACTAGCGCTGACCATCGGCGAATTACCAAAATGCGCTATGGCGGTGTACGTGAAAAAAATCTTTCAGGTATCTCTTCAAAATGACATATGTGTGATATCTGTACAATGTCTGGTTCTTGCGCAATAGATAATTGAAAGTATTCCTGGACTTTATGTACACCCTGTACTTTCTACAATATTGTTGTATTGGCTTATTTATCGTAACGAAACACGGATCCTTCCAGTAATCTAAGAAAAAGAAACAAACTCCACACACCAGTGAAAGGCCACAACCGATCAAAAGTATCCGGACGCCCCTATGTATTGCGGAAATAACCACTACATGTCACAAGAGGAGGACCCAACAATAAAAAAGGAGGCAGAGACTACCGTGTTATCAGTACGGGAACAAGAACAGCAGAAGGCGAATACAGTACTTCCAACGTGAACTAGTCATTGAATGTCACTTGAGTAGCTGATACATCAACGTTATTTCAATCGTTTTACAGCTTCCATATCGGCTGTTAGTAAAGTCATTGGGAAACTCTCACACCAAGGCACAGCTGCAGCTAAACCAAGACCAAACAGACTTGAGGTACCGACAGACAATGACCATCGACCATTGTTGAGAGTGGTTGTACAAAATCGCATGAAATCAGTGGAAGGAATCATCATGAGTGCTAGCAGTCCAGCTAGCAAGGTGTGTGTTCCTAGGGAGTTATAAGAACGGGGTACATCGGTCGAACAGCTTCCCAAAAGTCACATATTTCTACAGTCAACGCTACCAGCGCTTCAGGAGGAGTAAAGAACAATACCATTAGACGATAGATGAATGGAAACGCGTGATTTGGAGCGATGAATCATTCTGCACCCTGTGGAGGTCTGATGGATGTCTTTGGGTTTGGCGGATTCCTGAAGAACGTTCGTTCCATCATGTGTAGGACCAACAGTAAAGTACGGAGGAGGTGGTGCTACGGTATGAGGATGCTTTTTGAGTCTAACGGGAGTTGCAGCGCCCTGTCTCGACAATGTTAAATTTAGTGACTTGGCTTCCCTGTATTTCAGGAACTACTGTAGCCATTGACATCAAACTCTTACAGGACATTAAACGGTATTTTTTGAGTCTGCTGAACAACAAAAATTGCATTTCAGCCACTGCTTTCGGATATACAATTTCTTAATTAAAATTTTGTGTACTTTTTTGTATGTTATCCTAAATAATTTTAATTATACATAACATTATATTCTTCTTTTAGTTCATTAGATTCAGTATATGTATGTTATTACTCCCTGAACATCTGAATACTCTACTCGTAGTGGTTTCTGAGATTTTTGGAAAAATGCAACAGAAAATGCAAATTTTCAGGAACGGCTTCTAAAGTTTCAAAAGACTGTACCTCACTTAATATATGCTTTTTTTTTTATTTTTAGTCACTCAGAAGCACCCTGAACGATATTGCATATCATCCTCTTGAACTTTTTCCAAGTTTTTTTCTTCTTTTCTTCTTTCTGAACTTCTTAGTGGCCAATTGTGCTGCGTACTTTGCTTTATCAATGCGAAACGTGTCCATCCGTTCGAGTTTTCTGATGCAGTTTGCTCCAGGATTAATGCCCATATGCTATAGCACGTTTACCCTACCAATGTTGCCATCATTAAAAGCAATACCAGCATCGTTAACCCCCCACTTTAGTGTCTTCATTCCAACAAAAACATTTTTTGGTAAGCGAGTCCATATAAGATTATTGAACGACTGATTGGAATTTTGAGTATGACCATGCAGACACTTCTTCAGAAATTCAAGATTTGCCAGGTCTCTGTAAATAGGTTTTATGATATCCGTGACTGCTGCTGGGATGGAATGTTTATGGCTGTATGAACTGTTTGAGTACTGGACGTTGCGGTAATTGCACCATGATTCAGGTCCAGGAGGGCAAAGGTGGTGTACTGGTTTTTGATCAGTTGACAGTCTGTGGAAGAAGATAGCCCATACTGCCTGCTTCATTTTCAACAAACCCTCAGTGTTATTTCTAATGGTCATCCCATAATATTGCTGTTTTTCGTCATCCATTTCGTCTGTCACCCTGCCTCTTATGGTTTTACCATCAGAAATTTTTTTGTCTCTCAGACTTTGTTTCAACTTCCTCAACCTGCAGCCCATCCTCTTCTGGACATGACCTTTATAACACAGAAATCCACAGCCTTCTACATAAAAAATTACCGATTTTATTAGACCTTGAAGCAACGCACGTAAAAATTTTAACTTTTTCAACCAGTGTAAATTATATTTAATAAAAATAAAATAAAATACTTCCCATGTGAGTTTATAAGTGATGTATGCATCATGTTATTCGGAAAATTGCAAATTTTATAATGAGATAAAAATCCGAAAATGTGAAAAAAATATTTAGCGTTGTAACTCCCCTTAAGATGTAGTCCCTTTATTTCGCTTGAGATAACGCTAAGTGCGGAAGGACATGAACATATTTTAAGGAATGTGGACTGTATACAGTAGAGGTATCCTTCGGAGACAATGAATGTGTGAGCATGGCATTATTTCCTGGCATTAAGGAGCACTTACAAGGCAATAGTTTGCTTATAATAACATTCCTTGAATAGATTAGGCTGTCTACAGTGCCGTGAAACCGACGTAACACCCTTCGTGTAAGTTAAAACGTCGACTTCGCTCCTGACCACAACGTCCAACATCAGTACCTTCTCTGGTTTCGTTTATCGGCGCTGAAATCGCCGTAAGGGCGTGGGGTGCACATATTCCATATTAACAGGTGTTCAGGCAATTTTGATCAAATAGTGTTGGTCTAAGGGAATTCCAGTACGAATCTTCTCAAGATTTCATCTTATTAATGCCGCCTCCCTCCCATTTTAGAGTCCTCCAGTTCCTCCTCTTCTTCTTATTATTATGACTGTTATTATTATTCCCTCTCCTCCCTATTCTCATCTTTTTCCTCCTCTTTTTTCACCCTATCTTCTCCCCTTTCCTTTTCCAAGTCTCCATTTCTTTCGCTGCCGTGGCCCGGGTAGCAACCATGGTGTCGAGGCAAGGTAACCACATATTATCCAGGAAAAGAGTGGCTGCGGCATCTTAAAATATAGTTGCTTTTGGCCTTCATCCTTGCTTTCTTCGGATCTTGCCAAGAGCACCACCTTGAACTCCTGGATTGCTGACAGTCGTTGGAGCATGGGCTGTAGGATACAGAGTTCTGATTGGGTCATGTCCGAAAAATCTGTTCAGAAGGTGTTCAAAATTCTCAAAAATCTTCCTGGAAAGGAAACGGATGAGAAATCCTAGAGTAGAACATGCACAAATAAATGTAAGCCACGTAGTGTTGCCACAAAAATCAACGAAATGAAACTAGCACTCAGTAGCAAAAACTGAAAATATAACTGCTGCTTGGTTCCGAAATCGTGTCTCTTGTCTTCTTCTTTTGCTACTGCCTTTGTCCCGCATTGTGCGCAGAGTCGGCAGGGTTAAGTACGGATTTAGCAGGGTTAATTTTAAGGGGTGACCGGATGCCTTCCTGAAGCCATCCCATACCCAGCTGTCTGCGTCTAGTGTAAACCATGAAATAGTGCGAACCTTTTCCAAATGTCTGCGATACGTGTAACTGAGGCAGGACCTGGGGACCAGCCTAGTATTCACCTAGATGGATGTGGAAAACCGCCTAAAAACCACATTCAGGCTGGCCGGCAAACCACCCCTCGTCGGTAACGCGCCAGACGGATTCGAACCGGGGCCAGCGTGCCTACCCGAGTCCAGGAAGCAACGCATTAGCGCTCTCGGCTAACCTGGCGGGTCAGAATCGTGTCTCCCATATTGGTTATTTTTTGCTTTTCGCCTTTATTGAAGAGGATAATTCTGTGGGTTGGCGCTGCCTCGTTGTCAGTGTTTGGAACAACCGAAAACATCAATAATACTAATTTTATCTCCTCGTCAGTATTGTGTAAAGGTTGACATTTTTTAGCACATCTGTAAACTGTAACTCGTCGGTAGTGTTGGTAAGTGGCGAAAAATTGCTAGCAATCTATAAGCTTTGTCCTCTTTATCACTTGTAACTCAACGTTGTGATCAATTCGGCCCAAAATCCCACAGTAGCAGAAAACATATTTCTGCAACAATCCGTTACAAAGGTGGCATTAAGCTCGCTGGCTATTTCTATTTATACATTTGCTTGACAAGATGACACTAGAAAAGAAGTGTCGTAGCACAATACGAAATAACCAATAACATTTATTTACAGAAAAGGTTCAAAATTGTAATTAACTCTGATAACAGTTTTATGCATGGCACTTGATGTCGTACACTTAATATAATGAAATCTAATAACTCCTGTCTCTGGCTGTCAGTGATTTAGTCACTAGGACCGTAAAATATTATTATGCAGACACTCATCGTTTACTGTCATTATTTCTCTGCAAATAGCGACTGCTAACGAGGCGAACGCAACTTCGTTCAGTGGAACAGGAGTCAAAATGAGCGAAAACGTATCTCGGCTTATCCGTTCATACTCAACTGTTTCTGAGAAAACAGCGGTCAAAGTTTCCAATACAATTATGGCGTCTTTAAGAGCGCCATAATCTCAGAGGAAGTAGACGCACGACCTCTCATTTTGCGCCCCTTGTTCGAAACCCAATTATCGTACTTATTTTTTTCATTTATTTACCCTTGCTCTTAGAGGGCTGTTACGCAAATGTATCTTATCTAATTCGGAGATAAAAGCGAGTTATATTAATTGTAAAATTACAACTGTGTTTCGCAAAGTGATACATTTGTTATACTGTGTGGTTATAATTAAACTTTCCCTAATTAACACGTTATAGCACGGAAACTACACTACTGGCCATTAAAATTGCTACACCACGAAGATGACGTGCTACAGACAGGAAGAAGATGCTGTGATATGCAAATGATTAGCTTTTCAGAGCATTCACACAAAGTTGGCGCCGGTGGCGGCACCTACAACATACTGACATGAGGACATACTGTCCTTCAGGTAGCCCAACAACCAGAAATCACAGGGAATGAGATCACGTGATCGTGCCGGCCAAGCATTTGGAAACGATCTGCTGATAATTCGATCGTTTCCAAATGTGTTTTGGAGAAGCAGGTGAACTTCACGAGCGATGTGTGGTGGGGCTCCCTCTCGGGTGAAAACTGTGGAGTTCAATGCGTCTCTTTCCTGAAGGGAGAGAGGTTGGCGAAGCATTTCGCAGCAGTGTTGGCCAGTCACACTGCACGTCTTTGATCTTTGAGCGCCAACCTATTCAAAAAAGAATGGGCCAATGATGAATGTAGCCGTGAAGTCGCGCCATACGGTGACACGTTCACCATACAGAGTAACTGCATGCACAGTGCCTAGAGGTGAAGATCCCACACTCGGCAATTCAGAGTGATCACCTCACCCGTCAGAGAAAAATGAGCTTCGTCTGTCCATAGGATGGTCCAGGGCCGGCCCTTATCAACTTCAATCCTTGCGAAAAAATCGAGAGTGAACTCAAGACATCGTTGTGCGTCCTGTGGTGTAAGCTGCTGTACAATACGGATCTTATCCGGATACCATTTGGGAATGGTTCAAAGTACCTTCTGTACAGTGGACCACGGAATGTTCAACTACCGTGACACAGCACGCGCACTGCCTGACGATCGGGAATTGCGCTCGCAGCGTTGTCTGCCATAGCAACAGCGATTTCATCAACCACCTGTGGTGCAACCGCTCGTGGGCCTCTTCTCGGAGCGACGCCCAGTTCTCCAGTTGATGCGAACTTCTTTAACATGCTGCGCACAGCATCGAGCGAAGGCAGGTTTGACACAGTGAATATTCCTTATATCAGTCTCGTTCTGGAAAGAAACGTCGTTAACATTGCTGAAGATTTCAAGCTTTAGCAATAATTTCGAGGCAATCCACGCGCAAAGGATCACTTTTCCGAAAACTGGCGCTTTCAGTGAATTTCAACGAAAACAATTTAAAATAATTTTCTCGTTCGTTTGTTATTCTTTTAATTCACTTACCAATCATAGGGTTAGTAGATGAATAAGGAGGATGTTGTTTTAGTATATTGGAAAACTTTCGAGTAGCATTTTTCTACGGATATGTGTAGATAAATGAAGAACAAAAATAAAAATAGTAATTACGTTTTTATAACTGTGCTGGACCCTCACATGCGAATGGCCTTTTATAGTTTTACTTTTTACTTTTTATATATTTATTAATTTTTTAACTACAACTAACGACTTCGAAAGAAAAAAATCCGAACTAAACCTACACGGCTTCCAAAACGTAAAAAATAAAAAGGAAATTTCATTCCCTGTCATTACCTGCAACAATATTTTCTTTTTATTTATGAAAAAAGACAAGACAAACACGGCCATAAAAATGAAATAAACCATGTACCGATACACCTGTAAAGGAACCATGACGAAAATACATTCGAGGGCCGGTTAATTCAACCTATACTTTGACGACGGGATATAAGGTTCATAACTTTGGCGAGTAAGTCTCGATACTGTGGCAGACACAAACACTTCCAATATACAGTGCCCATATACTGGTGTAAGGCGATGGGGTCCTTATCGCTCCCTTCATCGTCAGTGCACTGAGCGTAGTGGCCTAACAACCACGCAATGATATTTGATTTTGCCGTCGCAAAGTAGGAGGAGTCTGGACACAATACAATATCATTTGAAAGGCAGTCTCAAATGATCGAGTTAGAAACACTAATTGCTATGTAAGCCCCAGAGTCAGTTCACTTCGTGACTATGACATGTAAATCTGTTCTGTAGCATGTCTATGGCGGGACAGCATCTGCACTCATCCGTGACACTAAGTACAATACGAAAACAGTCGCTCATTGGAGGATAACAGATTCTTTATCACTTGATACCACGAGGACGCAACCATCATTGGTAGAATAGGAAGGCTAATGATGATTGAGATTATTCCCTTTCAACCAGCTCCCCCCCCCCCCACTAACAAAAATGTGATAGTGAGGTGCTGCCTCTGCAGAATATCAGCCCCCAAATAACTGTGAGGAATATCTAATTCACGGACGTGTTTTAACTGAAAATCAAGACTGCAAGGGCGCAGATAGTAAAATAACCGAGGCGTGAATGCGTAGATGGCACGAGAGACAGCGCCGTGCTCCGATGCAATAACGCACATACTTTCCGTCAAGTGTCGGAGCCGGCCGCCGGTGGCCGAGCTGTTATAGCCGCTTCAGTCTGGAACCGCGCGACCGCTACGGTCGCAGGTTCGAATCCTGCCTCGGGCATGGATGTCTGTGATGTCCTTAGGTTAGTTAGGTTTAAGTAGTTCTAAGTTCTAGGGGACTGATGACCTTAGAAGTTAAGTCCCATAGTGCTCAGAGCCATTTGAACCATTTTTTAGTGTCGGAAAGGACCAAACACGAGAGAACGAGCACGCGCAACCACCTCGCATCGTAATCGAAAAATGATTCTTCCATAAAAAAACGACTGTTTTAGTTTCCTAGCCATCATCGTGAGAAGAGGAAAGATCTGAGTGATCAATATACTTTGCACAAAACATAGTTATCCAGAAACCGATCTTTCTGAAGGAGCTTAATGGAACGCTATTCATGTTCCAGGATTGCTCCTTGTACTTTCTCCATAACAGCCATATGGAGTGCACAGCTTTCAGTTATGATTCCCAAAGATTTATGTCTCTTGGCCAGCGTCGTCGGCGAAATAGCAGCATCAAAATACCCCGTAATTTCATCATTCGACAATTTTCTTCGTTGACGCAGGAATATTGCTGTGCGGTGTGGGATCCGCATCAGGTGGGACTGACGGGTGACATCGGAAAAGTACAAAAAAGGGCAGCTCATTTTGTATTATCGTGAAATAGGGGAGATAATGTCATAGACATGATACGTGAATTGGAGTGGCAATCATTAAAACAAAGGCGTTTTTCGTTGCGACGGGTTCTTCTCAAGAAATTTCAATCACCAGTTTTCTCCTCCGATTGCGAAAACATTCTATTGGCACCCATCTACATACGGAGAAATGATCATCATGATAAAATAAGATAATCAGTGCTCGCACAGAAAAATTTAAGTGCTGGTTTTTCTCGCGTGTCGTTCGAGAGTGGAACGGTAGAGAGACAGCTTGAAGGTGGTTCATTGAACCCTCTGCCAGGCACTTTACTGTGAATAGCAGAGTAATCACGTAGATGTAGATGTACCAGAAATAAGGCAAAATAAATCCAACGTGCCGACATAGCCTTGAGCAATGGAATCTCAGCGGGAGAACGGAGTAACCCCTCACATCATCCGCAAAGCGCGCAACGAGATCGTCTCGCCCAAGAATGTACAACCTTCAAATGGCTCTGAGACCTATGGGACTTAACATCTGAGGTCATCAGTCCTCCAGAACCTAGAACTACTTAAAACTAACTGACTTAACGACATCACACACACCCATGTCCGAGGCAGATTCGAACCTGCGACCGTAGCAGTCGCGCGGTTCCGGACTGAAGCGCCTAGAACCGCTCGGCCACGGCTGCCGGCGTACAACCTTCTTTACTTGACAGTGGAAGCCCCAGGATAAGGAAACAACTAAACGGGCATGGGAAAGAGGCAGTCCATTTATCATAAGTCATTTGTTACTTTACAAGAATCCAAGCATCTCTATTGCACAGATACCAAAAAAACAAATAAAATACAAATAACTGTGGCGGTCACTCGAAAACTTCTTCAGTTTAACCAACTTACGACAAATTAGTTAATTTAAAGAAATAAAATGCACCAATAGGAAGGACTAACAAGTAAGTAGAGTGGAAAGCAGCTATGAAGGTGGGTCAGTCAGGCTCGGATGTGCAGAAGGATGCGGCAGTGTACCACGTGACTCACAGCCAATCGCTCGCCAGTGACATTCTTCTGTTCGTTCTGAGCAGATCGTGCTGTGCTCGGAAGTTCTAACTGTTTATTTCAGTCACAGTGTTCTGTGCTGACTGCGGACTGCCTTCATAGTGTTCATTATCAGTGATGGTAAACAATCAGGCCAAGTGCTACACAACCAGGCAAGAGGAATAGTGTTCCGTGTGTACCAACACTTTAAAAGAGACAACCTCCCGCTGAATCCACGCCGGCACAAGGCGGGGGTCGCGCCGTTGCCAAGTGCCAGGAGTAGACAGCTGAAGCCTGTGGTGTTGGTTTGCGGAACGTTCGGAGAATATCCAGCGAAGCTAAGACGTCAATGCAAGCCTGCGGCTCGTTTGTTTTCAAATCGCCAGAGAAGCAACACAACCGCAAAAAAGAAGTGGGTGAACTAGACGATTTTGCGAAAAACGTTTTGCGGTGCATAGTACTCAGCATGTATGCTGAAGGCGAGTATCCAACAGCAGGGAAACTTGTTTCACCTATGAAAGAAGTTGAAAATTTTAACGGAACCAAATGAACCAAGTTGAGGATACTGAAAGACATTGGGTTCAGGTATCAGAAAACGAACGATAGTAGGAAACTTTTAATCCAACGAAATGATATTGTAGCTGCAAGGACTGTGTTTTTTAGAACAATGCAGGAGATCAGAGAAGCTGGCACATCTCGAATTTATTACTTAGATGAAACTTTCGTTAATCGGAACCACGCAAGGGCTATGTGGTGGAAAATTAGCGATGGGTACGGTGGATTAAAAGTTCCTGTTGGTAAGGCTAACAGAATCATAGTGCTTCATGTCGGATCAGCAGATACTGGCTTTATTCCCAAGGGTAAGCTGATTTTTAAGACGTCTAAACCTAAGAATTCTGAAGATTAGCACTCTTAAATGGCATACAGCGTCTTCAAATACTCCAAAAAGGCAGACATTATTGCATGGCTGTCATCTAACGGAATACCTCATAATTCGTCGCAAACCAGAGCAGAATTGCTGGTTCTTGTCAATCAACACAAGCTTGCATACAGAGTTTATGAGACAGACGATATTGCAAAGCAGTATGGACGCCGTATCGTTAGATTACCCGCACACCATTGCTTTTACAATCCAATCGAGCTGGTATGGGCTCAGGTGACAGCATATATTGCGGGAAAGAACAATAAATTCAAAATTGCAGATGTTCAGAGACTTACCCATGAGGAAATAGACAGCATCTCAACATCTGCATGGGCAGCTTGCGTAAGACACACATAAAAACTGCAAGATGAAGATTACAACTGTGAAACTGGCTGGGACATGGTTATGGAACCGTTCGTCATAAATCTTGCGGAGTCTGATTCATCTACGTCGGACAGCGAAGACGATAGCGTGGATTTCTTGCTGTGCAATATGTAAGAACCAATTAGTGCTACTTGTGACTTTATTTGTGTCACTGTGCCTGCAGCAGCATAAAAAATTATTAATAGCTCAAATTTCATCTTTGACCTCGTAATAATGCCGTTTTCTTCATAAAACATATTTCGTTCAAATAACTACACATACTATAACGCCGTAACAGGTTGCAAAATGAAAGACAATTAGCTTTTAGTAACACATTAAACAATCTGTTTCTGATGTCCTTACGGTCACAAATTATGAAATCTTGAAAATACTTTAAATATATTTGATTACTGTGGGTGCCTAATGTAAGCAATGCAAAAATTCGTCTAATGAAATAAATAAATCGTAGTCGTTCAAAAGACGGAACATTAAACATTGACAGTATTTAAAGAAAGAATGAAGCTACATTATGATTACTGACAAAATAGTGTGTATCACCTTAAGGTTGAAGCTCTTGCTTTATAAATAAACTGGTCTTTTAGAAGGGATCCACCTTGAGCAAAACCCAACTATTTCTTTTTGTTTTGTCACCCAGAGACGTTTCGCTGAGGTTTCAGCGTTATCACTGGCCTTTCATTTGCTTTCTGTTATACAATAGGAAAAATATTCGTTTTTACTTACATATATATAAATTAGAGTCTTTAAGAAAGTTTTTACAAATCTGACAACAGCATAAAGTTTTGCATATATACCTTGTTACCACATGCAGTGTTTTTCCTGGTTCTTTATGTTTTTTCTTTACAGCCCTTTTACTTTCAGAGTCTGTCGTCTTCAACCATATAGTATTTAAAGTAGAGAAATTATTTATCTCGATATGTTATACGATTTGGAATGTTGTGATTGAGTTCGACATTAATTAATTCTATGTGGAAGGTTGTGTGTGCGGGTGCGCGCGCATAGGGATTATCGTTGCTAAGAATGCAGTTCAAAGTTCACTGTGGAACGATGTTTATGCTAGCGCACCGTCAGCTGTCTCAGTGCGCCAACTGACGGAAGGAAATTGGCAGCGTCACAACGTATCTTTCCTCCCTCTCTGTGAAGAACACGCGGAGCACCTGCCTTCATAGCTGCTCTCCGTTCTAGTATAATGAAATGTAACTGAAACACCCGCTTAGCGCTGGGCCAACAATGACAGCAATGATGCTTAAGATTACAACATTTAGCTTGCCAAAGCGGGGCTTGCCACTAATGAATGTAGTTTACAAGAACTGTGGTAATTCCAGCACGACAATGCGACACCCTACACGTCCGGAATTGGTATAGATGGCTCCAGGAACACTCTTGTGACTTTAAACACTTCCGCAGGCCAGCAAACTCCTCAGACATGAACATTATTGATCTGGGATGCCTTGCAATGCGCTGTTCAGAAGAGATTGCCAACCCTTTGTACTCTTACTGATTTATGGACAGTCTTGCAGTATTCATGGTGTCACTTCCCTCCAGCACTACTTCAGACATTAGTCGAGTACATTCTGCGTGCTCCAGAGGATCCTGCACGATATAAGGCAGGTGTATGAGTTTCTTTGGCTCTTCAGTGTGTTTTATGCAACGAGCACAATCCTCAACACAAATATCTAATATTTGATCAGTCAGAGACGTCACACAACGAGCACAATCCTCAACACAAATATCTAATATTTGATCAGTCAGAGACGTCATACTGCTGTGGAAAAATAATAAACTACCATTTAACAAATTGAGCGTTACACCGATGTTAAAACCAAACTTTAAAAGGGGAAACATGGGAGGGGCAGATGCAGCCAGACAGGAATTGGTTTATAATAACGGGCACTCCCGAGTAAATAAACGCCCGATTGCTACGAGATAGAAACTCAACTTATGACGGATGCCATAGCAAGTCAGCAGGCCACGTCTCAGAAGCTACGGTGAGACGGGAAGAGACGCGCCGCCGGCTTGCACATACACAGCCGATGCGGGCAGGCTACTCCCGATGAACTGGTGGGTAACAGGTAACACCCAGGAGCAGCGCCTCCATGTGCTACGAACATCTTGGGAAGCCCAGACCAAACAAGCGACAAATATTTCATGCATAATAATCATAGAATATATGAAAATATTCAAAGACAAGAAACGCAATGTGAACGTGGCCCCAAGCCCCAACCAAAGAATAATACAATAAGAATTAATAAGAAGGTTAACTGGTCAACCTTACAATGAAATGTAACAGCCATTTAATGTAGTAACCAAGATATCACAGAGTATTCAAACACATTCATTAACTTAAATGAATTAAAAGGTAACAGGCAAATCTTGAGGGCTAACACTCAAAATACTACAATAGTAATTATATTTAGAATAATAAATATTAATTTTTTTGAAAGGAGATAATTTCACCAGAGTTATGGAACTTAATTAACCAAGTGAGCCAAGATTGACTGGGCCGCTACCGTTTGCTTATCATGGTCGTAGGCAATTTTATAGTCTTTATATCAATCAGGGAAGCAACAACTTCCAATAAAAATAAGACTCCATTTCGACTAACACACCTGGTGGCCTAGAAAATATGACACAATTAACTTCAGGCCCAAATGACAAGATAAGCAGACACTGAACAAGTTTCAATTTAAAAAAAAATTGAACACTTCATATATGGCACTCAGGTAATTTCAAACAGTGGCACCAAAAGGTAAATTTACTACTTGAGACAGAGTGATGGAGAACCACAGGCGATTCAGCGTGGCAGGAGTGACTTCATCATAGAAGCACATGTGTCAATGAAGTGACGAGTACCTCACCCCCAAAGGGCAGAAAAGACGGTACCAGAAAATGAATAGCACTCCAACACTGACATCAGCTACTACGACTCCTTAATCCAGGGTAGACCAGTTATGTCGACATTAGGCCCAAGTACTGTGACCAACGCAACTCTACCGGTCACCGGCCTCTTAGACAGTTGTGCACCCGTAAGCTCCGTGAACAGCTCACCGTCCGTCACATGTGCCTCTTGTCTCTCTCCCTGACTGTGACCTACTGCATGCCCACGTGGTCAACAACCCGCACCAAGGAACTACAACCAAACACTCAACTAATAGGCGACCGAAGCGCCACCTGGTGACTAGACAGAGACGGATCGCCCCAATAAGCAAAGAAGTAAAAACATAGAACAAGTCCATACGGCTCTCTTGTAACGGAGCGACGATTCTTCGAGAAAGGGGCTCGACTGATAGAACGAACAACACTTTGAAAGCGGACTTCCCTGAGGAAAACCCCTACGGACGGTAATCGGGGATGTCGTTTGGCCATTGACAACCACTGACACATGAATACCCGTAAACAAACTGTACTAAACTCGGAACGCGTCAGTTGTGAACCCAACGGTTTCCAGTACCTGAAACGCAAGACCATGGCTGGCCCAATCGAGCACCTTGTCAAAATCCAAAAACGCCAGAGCACCAGGAACAGACTATATGATACCGTAACATTCAGCTACTGGGATCAGAACAGTACGATCAGGAATACAACTTTGACGGTGTGCAGCAACTTTCCCTAGCAAGGCAGACACCCGGCCATTCACCCCTCCCCCCTCCATCCCATAGGCTTAAAATCAAAATTTAATACGTTAATCGGTCGAAATTTATCAGTTCCTGCTAGACCAGAACTTTAGTAATTAATGCAATTTTGCCAACTTTGAACGAGTTGCGCACAAATACTCCTCTCACTTAATTCAAAACCAATGTAAAAGTAGTACCCAACGAAGGAAAAAAAGGCACATACAACTGCTTAGGGTGGCCATCCAACCCCGAGAAGGCGATCCGACAATAGGGTCATAGACATCATCTCACTGGAAAGCGTCTAAAAAGGCAGCATTCTGAGCAGGTGTAAGTCTACAACCCAGAATCACAGCAAATAAATCGGCTGACATATCGACAATAACTGTTATGTCATACAGCCCAACATAGAATTGATGTAGAGCATGCAGCAAATGCTTTTGTGCCTTCAGAACATTGTCGTCCCTTGTATTGAGGGACCTCGTACACGCACGACGACGACGAGTCTGATGTCAAATCAGATGATATAAAGAGGGAAATTCATCGGCTACCACGAAACGTGGTTTGGATCACATCCTGAAGCCGTCCATTTGACGCTGCCTGAATCGTAACAGTTGCGCCTGTACACGCCTGAAGTCTACAATCCGTAGCAGAGCCTGAGGCGCACTTTCATAAAGGTCACGTAAAAGAGAGAGAGAGAGAGAGAGAGAGAGAGAGAGAGAGAGAGTAGTACAATTCTTGCGTTCTCCACTGGGCCACTGCTTGGATTGAACCGTCTACTCACTAAAAGGAAGATAAAGTACGTCGAAAACTTTTACCGTCTTTTTCTCAGAAGCGGTTGAGTGCCTTCGGGTAAGCCGAGACACGTGTTCACTTATTTTGAGCCCTCTTCAGCTAAGCGAAGCTTCTGGGAAATGAGATTATAGTGCTTGCCGTGTTCTCAGCATAAGTCAGGCTTCTGAATGGCATTCGTGGAATAATGTTCTGTAGCATAATTGCTAGTACTGGCTGAAGTAGGTGAACTGCAGCAACTGAACGAGTGTCCATGGCGCGTCAACTTTCGTGCCTGTAGGCAGAAGGATCTCCATCTGCGTCAGCACTAGGCGGAAGCAAAATGTTCACAATTGACAGAGCTTTCTCTGGCACCTGGTAAGATTATCGGCTGACGAATACGACACGCTGATGGATGTAGCGGTGGAAGCAGAAGGTACTCTCGATTAACGGTCGCCGCCTGGAGACTGCTACTAAAAATTGTGTAGGCGCCTGGTGATTGATGTGCCTGTGTGGTAGCGGCCTCGAGGGGTATTGCTGTGAAGCACTTGTCTTGTACGCCGCATATCCCGTGACTAAAGTATCAGTGGGGTCTCAGCTGGACCCATGTACCTGAGTGTAAGAATTTCTAGGAATGTCAGTTGGAAAGATAACATAGGTTCCGTCAAACGTGAAGCATGTGACAGACTCAGGTTCCAGGTAGAACGCTAGGGATATGTGCTCCGTCTACAAAAGAGATTGCTTACAAAACAGTCATTGTATCTGTCCTAAAGCACTGCACAGGTGTGCGGGCCCGTTTCAGATAGCACTAACAAGGGACACTGTACATGAGAAGCGAATGGCGCGAGGGGTGGTCACTGATTGTTTTGAACAGTGACGGAGTGTAACGGTGATCCTGAAAAAGACAATTGTGCCCAGATGCATTAAGCATAGTCGATACGTTTACCGAATAGATAGAACATTTAATAACTAGTACAATTGTAACTGCTGTACCGGACGAAATACACTAGATGGTTCAGTGGTGCATTCTTAGCTTTACTCTGGGAGGGGCTGAGATGATACTACAACATATAAAATGTTACCAGGGGCATTCAGTAAGTAATGCAACACTTTTTTCTGAAAGCAGGTTGGTTTTATTCGATATTCCAATACCCCACTCTTTTGGATACCCTATTTTTCAACATAATCTCCTTTAAATGCAACGGCCTTAAGCCAACTTACTGGGATGACTTTTATACCTGCATAGTACCACTCTACTGGTCGACGTCGGAGCCAGCGTCTTGCTGCATCAATAACCATCCGATTATCCACCTACAGCTACCCTCGGTGCCTCCTTCATTGGGCCAAACAAATGGAAGTCAGAACGTGCGACATCCGGGCTGTATGGTGAATGGGGAAGAACAGTCCAATTAACTTTTGAGAGCTCCTTTCGGGTGCGAAGACTTGTGTGAGGCCTTGCGATGTCACAGAGAAGGAGAAGTGCGTTTATATTTTGTGTTGACAGTCACCTCGAATAAGAGTGTCCGCACATTCCAACACTGCAGGAGTGACAGCTGTCTGCAGCCGGCCAGTACGCGGGGATCGGACGGGCTTGTGCGACCTTGTTACGACGAACATGACGCTTCGCTCAACGACTCACAGTGCTTTTGCTCGCTGCCAGGTCTCCGTAGACATTCTGCAAGTTGTAACACCTCCGATTTATCCCGACCTGATCTGATCGAATACCAGCCCAATATTTATTATTAATATGACCGAGTACCTAATGGGGCTGGTAATCGGAATTGACTGCTACGGAAGTTGTTACTTTCCAGTTCGTCCTGTTCAATACTGTGATAATGAAATGTCTGGTAACAAGAAAAACACCAACATAGTTTCACTAATTACGAACCTATATTCGTCTCAAAAACACAAAAAAGGAGACAGCCACTGCCT
Organism: Schistocerca piceifrons; assembly: GCF_021461385.2. Taxonomy (NCBI): domain Eukaryota; kingdom Metazoa; phylum Arthropoda; class Insecta; order Orthoptera; family Acrididae; genus Schistocerca; species Schistocerca piceifrons. Next base: position 230,004,457 of record NC_060138.1, read on the forward strand.
TCGTCATACATATCTAATTACGGCTAATCTCAGCACAGGCTTGTTCATTTTCCATTATCGTCACACGCTAATCCATCATTGCATCCAACACTGCAATCCATCACTGCAATCCAAGGTGATGCCGGCGCGGTAGACGCGAAACCAAATATCGGCCCTAGAAATGCCTCTGATCACTTTCGTAATAATACTTCTTCACCTTCCCGGTATTATTCTAGTACAAAGGGGTCTAACCACGGCGATGGCGACTCTCCCTTCTCCGTTAAAGCCTTGTATTTCGACAAAGACCTCCACACACTTCTACCCGCAACATGGCACTCGCTCAACTCCACACTCGCTCTCGCAACACGACACAATCGATTGTTTGCCCTATCGACCTGTGCCGAGTGCAAATTTATAGTAAGGGCCTACGGACCCCTTACATCCCCGCCCTCTAAAACTTCTTTGGAGCCTCTGGCGTAAAAGAATCGGCAAGGAAATTAGACATCATTACATCTGAACAAAACACACAGTGTAAATAATTAATGAAATTACAATTCACCAAATAATCCCTCGACTTCGGTAGTGGGCTGCCTCCACAATAATATTCTACAAAAGGTTATTACATCTCACAAACATGGCATTGTCCAAATCACAATTTTTTATCAAGCAGCAATAATCCTCTATAGTCCATATTGAATGTAACACACAACATACAATCAAAAATTATTACGTGAACACATGACATATGAGTTATTATATTATAAATAATACCCTATTGGCTCTGGTAACACACTGCCCCTACAGAAACATCATACAACATCAATCTATCTTAATTAATATGGCATGGTAAATATTTTTACAAACTTATCTTACATTCAGTTATCAAAAATCTTCACTTTCAAAGGTTTGTACGAGTCATTAACTACATATTTGTTATAACTTGCTACAGCAAAGACAAGAAAACAAACTTGTTGAATGCCAGCTACCCCTTTGGTATGCCGTCCTTTCAGCAGGGTTCCTGCCGTCCATACTACTATTACACTAAATTATAACTCACTTGGCCAACACACATAAAAGTTAAGGAAGAAATTCACAACTTATTCATTTGAGTTTTTAACACAAGCAAAATTGAATATCAAAACTAAATATAGCATTTACTCCTTGACTTATGCAATTATTTTACAATCCCTCATACCTCTACAGATTCCATAATATTAAATGCTCCATTATACCGCTAAGTATGTCTTACATAACTATTTGCAACACTATAACTGATGTGGTCACCCAATGAAAAATTTTAAACTACTGATCATTTCATTTTGTGAAACATTAGTGCCATATGTGAATTGTTATCAAGAAAGCTTAGATGAGAGGTACAATATTTCCTGTTATACTGACATTAATCCAAATCTTCTATATGGATATTTATTATTCATTACACAGTGCCAGAATTCTGCTTCTAAAGCTTGACCTACGTAAAACCATAATTGACTCTGATAACTAATTGGATACATGAATTACTCATGAGTTACACTTTCTGTTTTATCAGCATATTTCAGATCAACATGTATACTTACAAACAGCTTGCAAGCAGATATTGCTCAAGTGCTAAATGACATACTTCAATACTTCAAACACCTCATATTCCATACATTTCATTACACGTAACTCCCTCAACTTAACAGCAACTTCAACAGCAAATACATGTATATCTGTCTTCAACCTACATAAAACCTCCATACACTTCAATACTTCAAACATCTCATACTCAATACACTTCATTACACATAACTCCCTCAACTTGACAGCAACTTCAACTGCAAATAAATATACATTTTCAAACTACATCAACCTTCAATATTCGCTGCAAATAATTACATAAAAATACTACTCCAGGCTCCTTGGCCTCTCCGTTCATCATATTTCACATCATTTATTCGAACAAATATCTCCTCATGTATTTGTTTCTTTATATGCCATCCTAATTACAAGCTGATACATTGCTTCAATTCTCTAACAGTTGCTTGACTTTTCACGCCTCATAAAACAGCTCTATAAGATTACACAAACTCTTGTTTGACCAATTAGCATCCTACCACATTTTATAAACATTAGCTTTCTGATCTGGTTCTCATTTTATTATTTCTGGCACTAATAATTTTGCAATGTACTGACACTAAACTGATTTTTAACTTATTGATTCTTTGACATCTCATACTCTACATCAACAGTAACTGCTTGTCCTTAATATAAGTCAACTGTAAATTTGCTGCATGGTTCCTGAATAATTTTTTTTTTTTTTTTTTTGTGGATGACCACTACCAATCCTAACTACTATACACTAACTTTCTTAACCTAAGGATAGAGAATGATGGTAGAGGAGTGAAACTTGAAATAAGAAACAAAGTCTCACCCAGCTGGGAGTGTACCAGTCGCCACTTGGTATACCACCAAAAGAGTTGCTGGCTCCCTACACCTAACTTTCTTCAATTCGTACCTCGTGATCCCTTTGTCTATCATTTCTTCTCTCATAATTCCTGTCATTATCATCATTATCTCTCCCATGATTGTGATGAAACTGTTGACCATTGCCATGGTTCCTACGTCCATTACCCCCACCTCTACCTCTGTAATTTGGTGGGCCATTAAACTGATTTTGATGGTAATTATTTCTACCTTGGTTCTGATCACACATCTGATTGTTTTCCTGTGCACGAATAGTTTCTAATTGCTCCAATACTTCCATTAAGATATCTTTATCTTTAATCAGGCTTCCAGATAAGTTTTCTTCCATCCTACGACTTAACCATGTTTTAATTGCTGATATCATCATGTCGTCATTCAATGGCTGCTCCAATGTTTCATTCAACTCCCATAGATTCTCAGCAAATTCTCTCAAGGTACCTCTCCAGGTATTAAGGGACTAGTGATGCATTAGGTCCTGAAGTGCTGCACACTGATGACTTTTGGACCAGTATTTCTTCAAGAATTCTCTTTCAAACTGATCGTAACTAGTAGTCCCTTCCTTCTTCCTGACTCCCCAAGTGAAGGCCTCACCTTCCATCCTATCTATTGCAAATTGAATCTTGTCTGCGTCTTTGAAATGTGCTTGGAAAACTCCTTTTAACCATTTCATAAATATCATTGGGTGCAACCCTCCGCCGGCCGAAGTGGCCATGCGGTTAAAGGCGCTGCAGTCTGGAACTGCAAGACTGGTACGGTCGCAGGTTCGAATCCTGCCTCAGGCATGGATGTTTGTGATGTCCCTAGGTTAGTTAGGTTTAACTAGTTCTAAGTTCTAGGGGACTAATGACCTCAGCAGTTGAGTCCCATAGTGCTCAGAGCCATTTGAACCATTTTTTGCAACCCTCCTTTTGGTGTAAACTTCTGCCGTGTATTATTTTGGACGTACCGATTATCACTGCTCATTAAGGTAACGACTCTACCTTCCCCAACGGTTAAAGTGGCATTGCTAATTCGTTTATCAATTTCTTCTGTCTTGCTCTCCAATTGTTGCACTCCCTGCTGTAACTGCCTGACCTTCATTGCAACCCTCTTGTTGTCCTCTTCTGGTTGCACGGCTATAGTATTTCTCAGGTTGACAGCCAGTTGGTTTTGCCTATCTCCTATCCCCTTAACCCCATCATTGCATTGTTTCTGCATCTGCATCACCTCGGCGATTCGATGATTGCAACTTGTTTCCACTTCGGTGATCCTTTCTCCCAATTCAGCTTTAGTTTCTTCAATATCGTCTTCTATCTTTTTTGTTAACTTTCCTTCCATCTTCTCCACGTCTCCCTGGACTTGGTCTATGCTCTTCTGTAGCTTACTCTCTCTCTTGTTGATGTCCATCTTCAGTCGTTCTTGTAACTCCTGCATTTCCTTCTTCAGATTATATTCTATCTTCATTTGTGATGTTTTGATCTCTTGTGCTAGACTTTCCTTAAATGATTTTTCTAAGCTTTCTTTGGTTTCTTGTAAATCTTTCTTTAATGATTCTCTAGTTTCTTGTAAACCTTTCTCTAATGATTTGTGGAATATTTCTTCCCTTTCTCTAGTTTCTTGTAAGCCTTCGTTTATTGATGCCTTGGTTCCCTTCAGCAAGCCTGCTAACATCGACTGTATATCTGCACCCTCTGAAACTGGCTCATCTCTCGTCGTTTGTCCCGGTGTCTCGGGGTAACTAGTTGAATGTGCTAATGGGCTTTCTAATGACAATCCATAATCACTGATTCCTGAATCATCTCTGTCTTCCTGTCCTATCCCTTTCCTTTCAACTGCTGCCTCACAAACCTGCTTATCTTCAGTAGACATGTTTGGTTTATTTTAATGCACAGGCAAGTAATATAAAATAACCTCTAGTATACCCAAAACACTCCTAATTACCGCTAAGCTAATCAAACAGTAACTGTAGTATCTTCAGCTAATCCTGAAATTGATACAATATGTATGAGTACTGAACATAACAACTCTCAAAACCTAATAATTTCAAATATCAATTTTCACATACACAGCTTATGTAAAATGTTTTAAATAAGACAAATCACACCATTCATTAAATCTATAAATGTAAAATCTCCAAAAACAATGAGCATATCTGTATTATCACCATTTAGACAGCGCAGTATGCATAAATAAGTATGCTATATTTCAGAGTATGTTTCGCAAACTTTTCGGAAATTACTGTAATTTGGCACATGTCCTAGGGTAAAACACAGTTTAAAACTGTTTATTTATTATGAAGACAGTATACTGCAATTTAATGTTATGCTAACCAGTTGTTTTCACTCACCAACTGACGTTACCACGAGTCGCGATGTTTTGACGTTTGAAGTGGGCGTGGCGCTGTACTGCCGCCGGAGCCGCGTGAAGTCGCGCTGAAAATCTGTGGCGAGTCGTGGTAGTTCTCAGTCGGCCGCTCCGTGGCGCTGCAGGCGGGCGTAGTTTGTAGTTTGGCCGCTAGATGCCGGGTTGGCGCTCGGTGTCTCGAAGTCGCGCTGATCGCTGTCCAGTGTAGTGCGTCTGCGTCTGACCTACTCCTTGCACAGGTAGTTGGGATGGCATGTGAAATCACCTCGCGGATCGAAGCTCTTTGGCGCAGCTGCTGCACGGGTCTGCGTGACGTCATTCAACAATTGCGTCGCCACATAAATTGTCGCCTGCATAACAGTTTATGGGTCCACTTGAAGTTGCTCGTTTTTCATTATTCAAAAAGCAATTTCGATCATAACATTACTACTAAACACTTCTTTAAAAGCTTCCGTGACGAATTCTTGGCACATTTTGTTGTGGTAATGTTCACACGTGTCTTCGTTTAGTGTTCACTTTTCACAGTTTTTCGCGCGGATTTACGCGTTTGCACACTATAACACAGTTTATCGACACTATTACTCTTATCTAATACGGCGGAAAAACAGTTTATTCACAATCGTAAGATGCTATTACTTCGTATTGTTCAAAATGCACTGTTTCTTGTCGCGGTTTTAAAGTTTATACTCTGTCTTCATCCGAAATTGGAAAATATTTTCTCACGTTAAGCAAGATAAAATTACCTATTGTTCTTACTATTCGTCCAAAGATTGCACTTGTCCTTTCACAGTAAGCCAAGGTGTAACACCTCCGATCCATCCTGACCTGATCTGATCGAATACCAGCCCAATATTTATTATTAATATGACCGTGTACCTAATGGGGCTGGTAATCGGAATTGACTGCTACGGAAGTTGTTACTTTCCAGTTCGTCCTGTTCAGTACTGTGATAATGAAATGTCTGGTAACAAGAAAAACACCAACATAGTTTCACTAATTACGAACCTATATTCGTCTCAAAAACACAAAAAAGGAGACAGCCACTGCCTTCGTCATACATATCTAATTACGGCTAATCTCAGCACAGGCTTGTTCATTTTCCATTATCGTCACACGCTAATCCATCATTGCATCCAACACTGCAATCCATCACTGCAATCCAAGGTGATGCCGGCGCGGTAGACGCGAAACCAAATATCGGCCCTAGAAATGCCTCTGATCACTTTCGTAATAATACTTCTTCACCTTCCCGGTATTATTCTAGTACAAAGGGGTCTAACCACGGCGATGGCGACTCTCCCTTCTCCGTTAAAGCCTTGTATTTCGACAAAGACCTCCACACACTTCTACCCGCAACATGGCACTCGCTCAACTCCACACTCGCTCTCGCAACACGACACAATCGATTGTTTGCCCTATCGACCTGTGCCGAGTGCAAATTTATAGTAAGGGCCTACGGACCCCTTACATCCCCGCCCTCTAAAACTTCTTTGGAGCCTCTGGCGTAAAAGAATCGGCAAGGAAATTAGACATCATTACATCTGAACAAAACACACAGTGTAAATAATTAATGAAATTACAATTCACCAAATAATCCCTCGACTTCGGTAGTGGGCTGCCTCCACAATAATATTCTACAAAAGGTTATTACATCTCACAAACATGGCATTGTCCAAATCACAATTTTTTATCAAGCAGCAATAATCCTCTATAGTCCATATTGAATGTAACACACAACATACAATCAAAAATTATTACGTGAACACATGACATATGAGTTATTATATTATAAATAATACCCTATTGGCTCTGGTAACACACTGCCCCTACAGAAACATCATACAACATCAATCTATCTTAATTAATATGGCATGGTAAATATTTTTACAAACTTATCTTACATTCAGTTATCAAAAATCTTCACTTTCAAAGGTTTGTACGAGTCATTAACTACATATTTGTTATAACTTGCTACAGCAAAGACAAGAAAACAAACTTGTTGAATGCCAGCTACCCCTTTGGTATGCCGTCCTTTCAGCAGGGTTCCTGCCGTCCATACTACTATTACACTAAATTATAACTCACTTGGCCAACACACATAAAAGTTAAGGAAGAAATTCACAACTTATTCATTTGAGTTTTTAACACAAGCAAAATTGAATATCAAAACTAAATATAGCATTTACTCCTTGACTTATGCAATTATTTTACAATCCCTCATACCTCTACAGATTCCATAATATTAAATGCTCCATTATACCGCTAAGTATGTCTTACATAACTATTTGCAACACTATAACTGATGTGGTCACCCAATGAAAAATTTTAAACTACTGATCATTTCATTTTGTGAAACATTAGTGCCATATGTGAATTGTTATCAAGAAAGCTTAGATGAGAGGTACAATATTTCCTGTTATACTGACATTAATCCAAATCTTCTATATGGATATTTATTATTCATTACACAGTGCCAGAATTCTGCTTCTAAAGCTTGACCTACGTAAAACCATAATTGACTCTGATAACTAATTGGATACATGAATTACTCATGAGTTACACTTTCTGTTTTATCAGCATATTTCAGATCAACATGTATACTTACAAACAGCTTGCAAGCAGATATTGCTCAAGTGCTAAATGACATACTTCAATACTTCAAACACCTCATATTCCATACATTTCATTACACGTAACTCCCTCAACTTAACAGCAACTTCAACAGCAAATACATGTATATCTGTCTTCAACCTACATAAAACCTCCATACACTTCAATACTTCAAACATCTCATACTCAATACACTTCATTACACATAACTCCCTCAACTTGACAGCAACTTCAACTGCAAATAAATATACATTTTCAAACTACATCAACCTTCAATATTCGCTGCAAATAATTACATAAAAATACTACTCCAGGCTCCTTGGCCTCTCCGTTCATCATATTTCACATCATTTATTCGAACAAATATCTCCTCATGTATTTGTTTCTTTATATGCCATCCTAATTACAAGCTGATACATTGCTTCAATTCTCTAACAGTTGCTTGACTTTTCACGCCTCATAAAACAGCTCTATAAGATTACACAAACTCTTGTTTGACCAATTAGCATCCTACCACATTTTATAAACATTAGCTTTCTGATCTGGTTCTCATTTTATTATTTCTGGCACTAATAATTTTGCAATGTACTGACACTAAACTGATTTTTAACTTATTGATTCTTTGACATCTCATACTCTACATCAACAGTAACTGCTTGTCCTTAATATAAGTCAACTGTAAATTTGCTGCATGGTTCCTGAATAATTTTTTTTTTTTTTTTTTTTGTGGATGACCACTACCAATCCTAACTACTATACACTAACTTTCTTAACCTAAGGATAGAGAATGATGGTAGAGGAGTGAAACTTGAAATAAGAAACAAAGTCTCACCCAGCTGGGAGTGTACCAGTCGCCACTTGGTATACCACCAAAAGAGTTGCTGGCTCCCTACACCTAACTTTCTTCAATTCGTACCTCGTGATCCCTTTGTCTATCATTTCTTCTCTCATAATTCCTGTCATTATCATCATTATCTCTCCCATGATTGTGATGAAACTGTTGACCATTGCCATGGTTCCTACGTCCATTACCCCCACCTCTACCTCTGTAATTTGGTGGGCCATTAAACTGATTTTGATGGTAATTATTTCTACCTTGGTTCTGATCACACATCTGATTGTTTTCCTGTGCACGAATAGTTTCTAATTGCTCCAATACTTCCATTAAGATATCTTTATCTTTAATCAGGCTTCCAGATAAGTTTTCTTCCATCCTACGACTTAACCATGTTTTAATTGCTGATATCATCATGTCGTCATTCAATGGCTGCTCCAATGTTTCATTCAACTCCCATAGATTCTCAGCAAATTCTCTCAAGGTACCTCTCCAGGTATTAAGGGACTAGTGATGCATTAGGTCCTGAAGTGCTGCACACTGATGACTTTTGGACCAGTATTTCTTCAAGAATTCTCTTTCAAACTGATCGTAACTAGTAGTCCCTTCCTTCTTCCTGACTCCCCAAGTGAAGGCCTCACCTTCCATCCTATCTATTGCAAATTGAATCTTGTCTGCGTCTTTGAAATGTGCTTGGAAAACTCCTTTTAACCATTTCATAAATATCATTGGGTGCAACCCTCCGCCGGCCGAAGTGGCCATGCGGTTAAAGGCGCTGCAGTCTGGAACTGCAAGACTGGTACGGTCGCAGGTTCGAATCCTGCCTCAGGCATGGATGTTTGTGATGTCCCTAGGTTAGTTAGGTTTAACTAGTTCTAAGTTCTAGGGGACTAATGACCTCAGCAGTTGAGTCCCATAGTGCTCAGAGCCATTTGAACCATTTTTTGCAACCCTCCTTTTGGTGTAAACTTCTGCCGTGTATTATTTTGGACGTACCGATTATCACTGCTCATTAAGGTAACGACTCTACCTTCCCCAACGGTTAAAGTGGCATTGCTAATTCGTTTATCAATTTCTTCTGTCTTGCTCTCCAATTGTTGCACTCCCTGCTGTAACTGCCTGACCTTCATTGCAACCCTCTTGTTGTCCTCTTCTGGTTGCACGGCTATAGTATTTCTCAGGTTGACAGCCAGTTGGTTTTGCCTATCTCCTATCCCCTTAACCCCATCATTGCATTGTTTCTGCATCTGCATCACCTCGGCGATTCGATGATTGCAACTTGTTTCCACTTCGGTGATCCTTTCTCCCAATTCAGCTTTAGTTTCTTCAATATCGTCTTCTATCTTTTTTGTTAACTTTCCTTCCATCTTCTCCACGTCTCCCTGGACTTGGTCTATGCTCTTCTGTAGCTTACTCTCTCTCTTGTTGATGTCCATCTTCAGTCGTTCTTGTAACTCCTGCATTTCCTTCTTCAGATTATATTCTATCTTCATTTGTGATGTTTTGATCTCTTGTGCTAGACTTTCCTTAAATGATTTTTCTAAGCTTTCTTTGGTTTCTTGTAAATCTTTCTTTAATGATTCTCTAGTTTCTTGTAAACCTTTCTCTAATGATTTGTGGAATATTTCTTCCCTTTCTCTAGTTTCTTGTAAGCCTTCGTTTATTGATGCCTTGGTTCCCTTCAGCAAGCCTGCTAACATCGACTGTATATCTGCACCCTCTGAAACTGGCTCATCTCTCGTCGTTTGTCCCGGTGTCTCGGGGTAACTAGTTGAATGTGCTAATGGGCTTTCTAATGACAATCCATAATCACTGATTCCTGAATCATCTCTGTCTTCCTGTCCTATCCCTTTCCTTTCAACTGCTGCCTCACAAACCTGCTTATCTTCAGTAGACATGTTTGGTTTATTTTAATGCACAGGCAAGTAATATAAAATAACCTCTAGTATACCCAAAACACTCCTAATTACCGCTAAGCTAATCAAACAGTAACTGTAGTATCTTCAGCTAATCCCGAAATTGATACAATATGTATGAGTACTGAACATAACAACTCTCAAAACCTAATAATTTCAAATATCAATTTTCACATACACAGCTTATGTAAAATGTTTTAAATAAGACAAATCACACCATTCATTAAATCTATAAATGTAAAATCTCCAAAAACAATGAGCATATCTGTATTATCACCATTTAGACAGCGCAGTATGCATAAATAAGTATGCTATATTTCAGAGTATGTTTCGCAAACTTTTCGGAAATTACTGTAATTTGGCACATGTCCTAGGGTAAAACACAGTTTAAAACTGTTTATTTATTATGAAGACAGTATACTGCAATTTAATGTTATGCTAACCAGTTGTTTTCACTCACCAACTGACGTTACCACGAGTCGCGATGTTTTGACGTTTGAAGTGGGCGTGGCGCTGTACTGCCGCCGGAGCCGCGTGAAGTCGCGCTGAAAATCTGTGGCGAGTCGTGGTAGTTCTCAGTCGGCCGCTCCGTGGCGCTGCAGGCGGGCGTAGTTTGTAGTTTGGCCGCTAGATGCCGGGTTGGCGCTCGGTGTCTCGAAGTCGCGCTGATCGCTGTCCAGTGTAGTGCGTCTGCGTCTGACCTACTCCTTGCACAGGTAGTTGGGATGGCATGTGAAATCACCTCGCGGATCGAAGCTCTTTGGCGCAGCTGCTGCACGGGTCTGCGTGACGTCATTCAACAATTGCGTCGCCACATAAATTGTCGCCTGCATAACAGTTTATGGGTCCACTTGAAGTTGCTCGTTTTTCATTATTCAAAAAGCAATTTCGATCATAACATTACTACTAAACACTTCTTTAAAAGCTTCCGTGACGAATTCTTGGCACATTTTGTTGTGGTAATGTTCACACGTGTCTTCGTTTAGTGTTCACTTTTCACAGTTTTTCGCGCGGATTTACGCGTTTGCACACTATAACACAGTTTATCGACACTATTACTCTTATCTAATACGGCGGAAAAACAGTTTATTCACAATCGTAAGATGCTATTACTTCGTATTGTTCAAAATGCACTGTTTCTTGTCGCGGTTTTAAAGTTTATACTCTGTCTTCATCCGAAATTGGAAAATATTTTCTCACGTTAAGCAAGATAAAATTACCTATTGTTCTTACTATTCGTCCAAAGATTGCACTTGTCCTTTCACAGTAAGCCAAGGTGTAACACCTCCGATCCATCCTGACCTGATCTGATCGAATAGCAGCCCAATATTTATTATTAATATGACCGTGTACCTAATGGGGCTGGTAATCGGAATTGACTGCTACGGAAGTTGTTACTTTCCAGTTCGTCCTGTTCAGTACTGTGATAATGAAATGTCTGGTAACAAGAAAAACACCAACACAATTTCACTAATTACGAACCTATATTCGTCTCAAAAACACAAAAAAGGAGACAGCCACTGCCTTCGTCATACATATTTAATTACGGCTAATCTCAGCACAGGCTTGTTCATTTTCCATTATCGTCACACGCTAATCCATCACTGCATCCAACACTGCAATCCAACACTGCAATCCAAGGTGATGCCGGCGCGGTAGACGCGAAACCAAATATCGGCCCTAGAAATGTCACTGATCACTTTCGTAATAATACTTCTTCACCTTCCCGGTATTATTCTAGTACAAAGGGGTCTAACCACGGCGATGGCGACTCCCTTCTCCGTTAAAATCCTTGCATTTTAACAAACACCTCCACACACCTCTACCCGCAACATGGCATTCGCTCAACTCCACACTCGCTCTCGCAACACGGCACAATCGATTGTTTGCCCTATCGACCTGTGCCGAGTGCAAATTTATAGTAATGGCCTACAGACCCCTTACAAAGTGCCTATGAATATCTGTGATGCTCTGCTTTTCTGCCTAAAGAAACTCAATGACAGGTCTCTGCTTGGAATGCACCACTGTTACAGTAGCCATTTTGAAGGCTACGTGCTGTGCCGCCAGCTATCGGAACTGCATGAAGCTGTAGGGGCTGAAGCAGAGTATTCCACGATGTTCCACAATAGATCCCGCATTTTTTCAACCGAAACTGGCCAAGAAAAAAAAATATGTTACATTACTTCTTGAACGCCCCTCATTCATTATTGCATTACAATCTGAAGATGAAATACTTAACTCTGTAACAATCCATGTTCACAAGAGTGTCACGAATATTTACTACTGTAGCGGAATATCAATACATTTCTTGACGCAGAACACGATACTAATCGCTTCTCACAGATTACAACTGACTTTAAACGTTTACGCAGGGTTCTATCTAATACAGTTATCTGTCTCGGTACACGGACGATGCTGTCATTTTCGGTGATGAAAAACTGACCGGACTAAGCGATACTGCACTCAGACGTAAGTAAATGACCCGAATTGCTGGCGTATGGAGACTGTTCTTGTCGTTTCTGCGACACCGGCACTCATTTGTCGTTGCTTTTGACAGCGGCTATGTTGACCTTTGGTTTAGCCGCGGTGTACCAACCTCGCCACGATGCCTCGCTCTTCGGGCGGCATCAAAAGAGACACCCTCTGACATGCACTTCACAGTGGTTGCGTAGTATGACCGTTGATAGAGATTTAGTTGTAGATATAAATGAACGCATATGTGAGGAAGCCTCCCCATGAACCATGGATCTTGTTGTTCGTGGGGAGGCTTCCGTGCCTAAGCGTTCCAGATAGCCGTACCGTATGTTCAACCACAACAGGGAGGGGGAGGGGGGAATCTGCGGAGAGGTTCCTGAAGAGGGGCAGCAGCCTTTTTAGTGTTTGCAGGTGAAACAGTCTGGATGACTGACTGAACTGGTCTTCTAACATCAACCAAGTCAACATTCCTGTGCTGCTACTGCGAACGGCTGAAAGCAAGGGGAAACCACAGCCGTAATTTCTCCCGAGGTCATGCAGCTTTACTGTGTGGTTAAATGAGAACGTCGTTATCAGGAGAAACAAAACTGGCGTTCTATGGATCGGAGTGTGGGAAGTCAGATCCCTTAATGGGGTTGGTAGGTTAGAAAATTTAAAAAGGGAAATGGATAGTTAAAGTTAGATATAACGGGAAGTACTGAAGTTCGGTGTCAGGAGGAATAGGACTTCTGGTCAGGTGAATACACGGTTGTAAATACAAAACCAACTAGGGGAAAGGCAGGAGTAGGCTTAATAATGAATAAAAAAAGTAGGAGCACGGATAAGCTACTACGAACTGTATAGTGAACGCATTACTGTAGACATGATAGGCACGAAGCCCACGCCCAACACAGTAGCACAAGTTTATATTCTAACTAGCTCCGCAGATGATGAAAAAATTGAAGAAATATATGATGAGATAGAAAAATTATTCAGATAGTTAAAGGAGACGAAAATTTAAAAGTCATGGGGACTGAAATTCGATAGTGGGAAAAGGAAGAGAAGGAGAAGTAGTAGGTGAGTATGGACTGGGGGTAAGGAATGAAAGAGGAAGCCACCTGGTAGAATTTTGCGCATAGCATAACTTAATCATTGGTAACACTTGGTTTAAGAACCATGAAAAAAGGTTGTATACGTGGAAGAGACCTGGAGACGCCGGAATGTTTCAGATTGATTACATAATGCTCAGACAGAGATTTAGGAACCGACATTTAAATAGTAAGAAATATCCTGTGGCAGATGTGGACTCCGACCACAATTTATTGGTTATGAACTGTAGGTTATAACTGAATAAAGTGCAGAAAGTTAGGAATTTAAGCAGATAGGACCTGGATAAGCTGAAGGAACTAGAGGCTGTAGAGACTTTCAGGGGGAGCATTAGGGAACGACTGACGAGAACAGGGGAAAGGAATACAGTAGAAGAAGAATGGACAGCTTTGAGAGATGAAATAGTGAAGGCAGCAGAGGATCATGTAGGTAAAAAGACGAGGGCTAGAAGAAATCCTGAGAGATGTTGAATTTAACTGATGAAGGGAGAAAATACAAAATGCAGTAAATGTAGCAGACGAAAATGATACGTACGTCTCAAAAATGAGATCTAAAGGAAGTGCAAATCGGCTAAGCGGGAATGGCTAGAGGGCAAATATAAGAATGTAGACGCATATATCACTAGGGGTGAGATAGATGCCGCCTACAGAAAAACTAAGGAGACCTTTGCAGAAAAGCGAACCACCTGTATAGATATCAAGCGTTCAGATGGTAAACCAGTCCTAAGCAAAGAAGGGAAAGCCGAAACGTGGAAGGAGTATATAGACCGTCTATACAAGGGCGATGTACTTGAAGGCAATATTATGGAAATGGAAGAGGACGTAGATGAAGATGAGATGGAAGATATGATACTGAGTGAAGAATTTGACAGAACACTGAAAGACCTATGTAGAAACAAGGCCCAGGGAGTAGACAACATTCCGTTACAAATACTAATTTTAGAACACGCGAGACAAGTGGTTTGAATGAAACAGATTTTCTGAAAAGTGCAAATTATTTATGAGTATTATATGAAGAAATATCCAGGTGGGACTAATACACTCCTGGAAATGGAAAAAAGAACACATTGACACCGGTGTGTCAGACCCACCATACTTGCTCCGGACACTGCGAGAGGGCTGTACAAGAAATGATCACACGCACGGCACAGCGGACACACCAGGAACCGCGGTGTTGGCCGTCGAATGGCGCTAGCTGCGCAGCATTTGTGCACCGCCGCCTTCAGTGTCAGCCAGTTTGCCGTGGCATACGGAGCTCCATCGCAGTCTTTAACACTGGTAGCATGCTGCGACAGCGTGGACGTGAACCGTATGTGCAGTTGACGGACTTTGAGCGAGGGCGTATAGTGGGCATGCGGGAGGCCAGGTGGACGTACCGCCAAATTGCTCAACACGTGGGGCGTGAGGTCTCCACAGTACATCGATGTTGTCGCCAGTGGTCGGCGGAAGGTGCACGTGCCCGTCGACCTGGGACCGGACCGCAGCGACGCACGGATGCACGCCAAGACCGTAGGATCCTACGCAGTGCCGTAGGGGACCGCACCGCCACTTCCCAGCAAATTAGGGACACTGTTGCTCCTGGGGTATCGGCGAGGACCATTCGCAACCGTCTCCATGAAGCTGGGCTACGGTCCCGCACACCGTTAGGCCGTCTTCCGCTCACGCCCCAACATCGTGCAGCCCGCCTCCAGTGGTGTCGCGACAGGCGTGAATGGAGGGACGAATGGAGACGTGTCGTCTTCAGCGATGAGAGTCGCTTCTGCCTTGGTGCCAATGATGGTCGTATGCGTGTTTGGCGCCGTGCAGGTGAGCGCCACAATCAGGACTGCATACGACCGAGGCACACAGGGCCAACACCCGGCATCATGGTGTGGGGAGCGATCTCCTACACTGGCCGTACACCACTGGTGATCGTCGAGGGGACACTGAATAGTGCACGGTACATCCAAACCGTCATCGAACCCATCGTTCTACCATTCCTAGACCGGCAAGGGAACTTGCTGTTCCAACAGGACAATGCACGTCCGCATGTATCCCGTGCCACCCAACGTGCTCTAGAAGGTGTAAGTCAACTACCCTGGCCAGCAAGATCTCCGGATCTGTCCCCCATTGAGCATGTTTGGGACTGGATGAAGAGTCGTCTCACGCGGTCTGCACGTCCAGCACGAACGCTGGTCCAACTGAGGCGCCAGGTGGAAATGGCATGGCAAGCCGTTCCACAGGACTACATCCAGCATCTCTACGATCGTCTCCATGGGAGAATAGCAGCCTGCATTGCTGCGAAAGGTGGATATACACTGTACTAGTGCGACAATGTGCATGCTCTGTTGTCTGTGTCTATGTGCCTGTGGTTCTGTCAGTGTGATCATGTGATGTATCTGACCCCAGGAATGTGTCAATAAAGTTTCCCCTTCCTGGGACAATGAATTCACGGTGTTCTTATTTCAATTTCCAGGAGTGTATTTTCAATTTTCTCACAATCGATGGTTTTCAATATTTGATCGTAGCGCTTGTTATGTATGTGTAGAGGCGCGATCCTTAGATAAAAATAAAAGGTACAGGTGGTATGCCCTCACAAAAATACTATTAGGTAACCAGTCACTCCTTACGTCAATTGAGTAAAGAGCCACGGTCTTCCATCAGTTATACATTACAGCAGTTCCTTTTATGTTCGTAAATCAGTTACAGAATCTCATCCATTTTAATCGCTTGGAAATAAGGTCCATACGCCACTTTCATACCTTTCTTCCACAAAAAGTTTGTTCTTGAATCTCACAAATCCTCATTTTCCAACATTTGATGTTCAGAGAAACTCACGCTGTTACTAATTACTGTCCTCCAACTATCTGTTCCTCTGATTTTAGTCATATAAATATCTCTCTGGGTATAGCACCAATGCAAATAAAAGTGAATCATCTAAAACTTGCACCGCAAATATTGCGTTTCAAATTGGTTCAAATGGCTCTAAGTACTGTGGGACTTAAACATCTGAGGTCATCAGTTGCATAGACTTAGAAGTACTTATACCTAACTAACCTGAGGACATCACACACATCCACGCCCGAGGTAGGATTTGAACCTGCGACCGTAGCAGCAACGCGGTTCTGGACTGAACTGCCAAGAACCGCTCGGCTACAGCGGCCGACAAATATTTCGGAAATGTAAAGTACTATTGATTGGGGTTTTCACTAAACGGATTGATAGTCAGAGGTTCCTATTATTAGCCAATCAACAGATTGTAATAATGGGGCTCGCATTGTTAGTCCTTTGGGGTTTTCACTGAATGGATTGATAGTCAGAGGCTCCTATTATTAGCCAATCAACAGATTGTAAAAATGGGACTCGTAGTGTTATTCCATCAACAGATTGTAAGAATACTTAGTAAGTGTATTTTTTGTGCAAACATAGACTTTTTTTAAATTGACCAATGCCTATTGACATTAACAAACTAAAATTAATGTAAATTGGAATGTCAGATGTGTTTGTTGCAGGATTCTAATGTAAGTAGTTTAGGAGATATCGTATTTTGAAAAGTTCGCACACCGACAAGCTAAAGAATAACACAAGTGCGTATATCAGCTATGTGGATTCCGCTCAGTAACGAGGCAACTGACAATCACAGGTTGCGTTCGAAATGGCCAACGGCAGTGGCAATACACGCTTCCAGTCTGGTATGGAACGACTGCTGAACACATGTAGGCTGCAGTAACACATCGTTGCATGTCATCGGGTGTAGTTGGTATGTCCTTGTAGACAGCGTTTTCAGCTTACCCCAGAGTAGAGGTCTACAGGCGTCAAATACGACGAACGGGCCGGCCGAGGTACAGGGCTTCCGCGTCCAATGGAACGCCTGGGAAACAATTCGTCAAGAGATGCTGTACTACTTCGTGCACTAATGGCTGGTCAGCCATCACGTTGGTACCACAGGTCCCTCCTAGTCTGTAGAGGAACGTCTTTAGCATCCGTGGAAGATGCTGTAGTACTGTAGATGCTGGTCAGCCATCGTGTTGGTACCACAGGTTCCTCCTAGTCTGTAGAGGAACGTCTTTAGCATCCGTGGAAGATGATCGGTTATGAGGCCCCAATACCTACGCGCGTTCAGTGTTTCATCTATGAGAAACGAACCTATCCCACACCACACTTTTACACTCCATCGACGTTGACGTTCCACCTGACGAAGCCAACGTGGATTGTCCACAAACCAATAGTGCATGTTTCAGCGGTTTACCTGGCCATAACAGGTAAAAGTGTCTTTATCACTAAACAAGGTACGTGATACACCTGGAGTATCTTGTCGTAATTCCCACGTACTAAAGTTAACACGGCTCTGCTAATAGTATCCGTGCAGCCCTTGATGGGGAGAGATGTGATAGGGATGGAACCTATGTCGATGGAGACTGTGTAGGACACTTTCCTCACTCTTGCCACTTCCTCGTGCGATTGCGAGGGAGCTAACGTGCAAATCAACTGCAGCAGGAGCAATGACATTAATTTTCCCCTCTTCTGCAGTCACTTGCTTCCTTCTGTTACGTTGTATAGACGTCACACTACCACATTCACGAAACTGGTTGAAGAGACTGATAAATAACTGCCGAAGGGGTTGACGGCTATTGGGATATCTTGCCGCATACACAGTACGAGAACACACGGCATCATTCCTATTTTCTCCATACACCATGAGCGTGTCAGCTTTTTCTGCATTTGTAAATCCCATCTTTCACTCACAACCTACTTGGTTCAAATGGCTCTGAGCAATATGGGACTTAACATCTATGGTCATCAGTCCCCTAGAACTTAGAACTACTTAAACCTAACTAACCTAAGGGCATCACACAACACCCAGTCATCACGAGGCACAGAAAATCCCTGACCCCGCCGGGAATCGAACCCGGGAACCCGGGCGCGGAAAGCGAGAACGCTACCGCACGACCACAAGCTGCCACAACCTACTGCTTGGACTGTCACATACTAATTGACTAGCAAGTTGCTGTGCACTCAGGGAACACAGAAATACACTGTGAGCAAACATAACAACACTGTGCCTAGCAACCATGCAGATTGAATGGCACAAAGAAGTTTCGGTGTGGAAACTGTTCAAAAAGCGACATCTCGTAAACGACTCGCATTATAATCCTGCAATAGACACTGCTGATATTCTAATTTGCCCTACTTTTAGTTTCTTCATGTCAATAGGAGTTTTTCTATTTAAAAATGTGCATGTGCGCACAAAAATACCCTTTACGATTGTTATTACAATTTTTTTATTGACTGCTAATGCGAGCCCCTGAATACCAATCCATTCTGTTAAAACCGCTCATCGATAGCACTTTCCATTTGCGCAATATTTAAGGCGCAAATTTTAGATTATTCTCGATGAACGTACATATTTGTTTAAAAGGTTTAAGTCACTACTTCGACTTCGTCGTCTTTTATATTAGTTCATATATTGTGAAGTTAGATCTGTCATTTGCGTTTAAAAGAGCGCATGTAAGACGTTCGCTCGTCCTGTGACATGGAATTGAAATCCCATTTTGTAATAAATGGGGACAAGTCACTGGCTTGCGCCCTTTTAAAGCTGAGCAGTTGGCAATGGTTCGGTGAATGCAAAAATTCATGAATAAAAAAGGGTCAAACACTTCGTATGTTTATCATGAAGGAACCGGCGGAGAGGGTACTAATGAAGTCTGTCCTTTTTTATTTGAATATCTGAAGAGTATCTCCGAAAGTATCAAAGAGATTCGACTGCTCTATGATATCTGCACGGGGCAAAACAAAAAACAAACGCTCTCTAGATTCTTTCTTTCACTAACTGACTCGGACGTTTCAGATTTATTCAGCAGTAGGCCTATTTCCCAGAGAGAGAATATAGCTTTCTACCGTGCGATCGAGACATTTCAAACAAGCTTCTACAGTTGACAGGACATTCACTGTTCATCAAATAACACAGCACATTGTTCAAAGTAGTACAAAACATGGAAAGTTTATAGCCAGATAAGCTGATACATTTGACATTCTGGATGTTAAAAACTGGTAGACAAAGCTTTATAAGAAGACGGAAGTTTCTGAAGAAACAAGGAAAATCTAAGGTGTGACAGATATATTTTTCCAGTCAGCAGTTTCTTTCTCTTTCCATATTCGAGCGCCAGCTGTTGGTCGATCAAAGGTTGGATGTGTATCGCCAGTTTAGAGATTCATGCATCGTGGCACATAAGCGAGAACATGTTCCTTCACCAACAAACCCCGCCTACTCAGCAAGACGAGTGCCAATTAAATTGCAAAAAATTCCAGACTTAGAAAAGATTCAGCAGCACATTCCAAGTGCGCATATACAATTCTACGACGTACTTTTGAGCTGCACTAATGACGTTGGTAAAGCACATGATGATGACTGAGCAACAGTTCATCATAAATGGAAAAACTTGAGCTTTACATTTGTCATATTTACAAGTTTAAAAATATTATATTAATTTTCTGTCACTTAGAGTCGTTTCCGTGACTTTAAATTCACTAATGTGTCTAAATATCAACATTTTGTTCTGTGTCTTCTTCCTGTGAGACCAATTTTTCTAAAAGATGGATGTTTTCACATTTTAAATGTCCTTAAAATATTACGTATTTGTATTCTTGGATGAATTAATGTATCCATCAATTAACGAGCCTCTATATTGCTGGTTCATATGAGCAGACTTTCTTATTTCCCGATATTTTTTTCTAAAATAGATTTTATTAAATTTCCCCCCATGATCCATGGACCTTGCCGTTGGTGGGGAGACTTGCGTGCCTCAGCGATACAGATAGCCGTACCGTAGGTACAACCACAACGGAGGGGTATCTGTTGAGAGGCCAGACCAACATGTGGCTCCTGAAGAGGGGCAGCAGCCTTTTCAGTAGTTGCAAGGGCAACAGTCTGGATCATTGACTGACCTGGCCTTGTAACAATAACCAAAACGGCCTTGCTGTGCTGGTACTGCGAACGGCTGAAAGCAAGGGGAAACTACGGCCGTAATTTTTCCCGAGGGCATGCAGCTTTACTGTATGATTAAATGACGATGGCGTCCTCTTGGGTAAAATATTCCGGAGGTAAAATAGTCCCCCATTCGGATCTCCGGGCGGGAACTACTCAAGAGGATGTCGTTATCAGGAGAAAGAAAACTGGCGTTCTATGGATCGGAGCGTGGAATGTCAGATCCCTTAATCGGGCAGGTAGGTTAGAAAATTTAAAAAGGGAAATGGATAGATTAAAGTTAGATATAGTGGGAATTAGTGAAGTTCGGTGGCAGGAGGAACAAGACTTATGGTCAGGTGACTACAGGGTTATAAACACAAAGTCAAATAGGGGTAATGCAGGAGTAGGTTTAATAATGAATAGGAAAATAGGAATGCAGGTAAGCTACTACAAACAGCATAGTGAACGCATTATTGTGGCCAAGATAGATACGAAGCCCACACCTACTACAGTAGTACAAGTTTATATGCCAACTAGCTCTGCAGATGACGAAGAAATTGAAGAAATGTATAATGAAATAAAAGAAATTATTCAGATAGTGAAGGGAGATGAAAATTTAATAGTCATGGGTGACTGGAATTCGAGTGTAGGAAAAGGGAGAGAAGGAAACATAGTAGGTGAATATGGATTGGGGCTAAGAAATGAAAGAGGAGGCTGCCTGGTAGAATTTTGCACAGAGCACAACTTAATCACAGCTAACACTTGGTTTAAGAATAATGATAGAAGGTTGTATACATGGAAGAACCCTGGAGAAACTAAAAGGTATCAGATTATATAATGGTCAGACAGAGATTTCGGAACCAGGTTTTAAATTGTAAGAGTCCAATAACTAAATCCCTAGCTACAGAAGAAAATCAAAAAGTAAAATTTGTCCAGAATGAAAAACAATTCTTCCAAACTGTTTAAAACTAAGACTGAAAATAAGTACAGACTGAATTGGAACGAACCAATGATTTAAATTAATACAAGCTACAAAAACAGTATACAATATCTAGCCCTATCTTTTAAAAACACATTTATTTATTTCGATTTACAATGATGACACGTCGTCACAGAAGAAACCGGATTAAATATGTATGGCTCGAAAATAAAGACATTAATATCTTTGAGTAAACTACGACGTCATTGGTCAAAGCCGACGGGTTGTATCCCATTTTTCAGTTGACCCTAACTTATTACTGGATATTAATATGGGGTGTGTCGGCACTTCCCATTTATGATGGACTGAACTCAGCATGGGACACTTGCAATCAGCTCTGCAGAGAAATGGCAAACCATTCTTCTAGAAGAGCCGTAACCAGAGAAGGTAGTGACGTTCAAGGTTAGGATCTGGAGCGAAGTTGACGTTCTGACCTCACCCCAGCAGTGTTCTGTTGGTTGCAGGACAGGACTGTGGACAGGCGAATCTATTTCAGGAACGTTATTGCCCGAAAACCATTGCCTCACAGGTGCCGCTTTAAGACAGCGTCCATTCTCATGTTGATACAAACGATCACCGTCTTTGAACTGTTCCTTCAATGTACGGTGTACACAGTGCTGTAAAATGTCTTCAAATCCAATGACATACAGCGTTTTCTTAAGTGTAATAAGGTAACCAAACACGTACCACGTAAATCATCCCCTTACCGATGCTTCGCCTCGTCTGTACTTCACTGTTGGCACTTACGGCAGGTAAAGTTATCCATGCGTTTGGCCGTCCATTGGATTTCCACAGGGAACAGCGTTATTCCTGACTTGAAATCACACGTTTCCAGTCATCCACTGTCCACCGGCATCGCTCTCTACACCTCCAGAAGCGTCGCCTAGCATTGACTACAGCTAGGTTTGGCTTACAAGGAGTTGCTGAACCACTCTACCCCTTTCATTTTAACTCACTACGCACAGTCATTGAGCCATACCGAAGAGCCAGAGAAATTGGTACATTTGCCAAATATCGTGTAGGGGCTCCGCTAACACGCAAAATTGCGGCAACACGACGTGGGATGGACTCGACTAATGTCCGAAGTAGTGCTGGAGGAATTGGAGGGCTGTCTGCAAATCCTTAGGAGTACGAGGGGGTGGAGATGTCTTCAGAACAGCACGTTGCAAGTCATCTCAGATATGCTCTATAATGGTCATCTCTGGGGAGTTTGGCGGCCAGCGGATGTGTTTAAATACTGTAGCCACACTTTAGTAATTCTGGACGTGTGGGGTGTCGCATTGTCCTGCTGGAATTGCCCAAGTCCCTCAGAATGCAGAATGGACATGAGTATATGTAGCTGATCAGACAGGATGCTTATGTACATGTGACCTGCCAGAGTTGTATATAGACGTATTGGGACTCCCATATCAATCCAACTGCACACGCCCTACGCCATTATAGAGCCTCAACCAGTTTGAACAGTCCACTGCTGACATGCAGGGTCCATGGATTCGTGAGGTTGTGTCCATACACGTACACGCTCATCCAACTCGATACAATTTGAAACTAGGCTCGTCCAACCAGGCAACATGTTTCCAGTCATCAACAGTCCTCTATCGGTGTTGTCGGGCCCAAGCAAGGCGTAAAGCTTTGTGGCGTGCTGTCATCAACGATACACCAGTGGGCCTTGGGCTCCAAAAGCCCATATCGATGATGTTTCGTTGCATGGCTCACATTCTGACACTTGTTGACGGCCCAGCATTGAAATCTGCAGCAATTTGAGGAAGGGTTGCATTTCTATCACGTTGAACGATTTTCTTCAGTCGTCGTTGGTCCCGTTCTTGCAGGATCTTTTGCCTGCCGCAACGATGTCGGAGATTTGGTGTTATTAACGGTACTCTCGTGAAATGGTCATATGGGAAAAGTCCGCACTTCATCTCTACCTTGGAGAAGCTGTGTCGCAATCGCTCCTGAGCCAACTATAACGCCACGTTAAAACTCACTTATATCTTGATAACCTGCCATGCTAGCAAAAATAACCGATCTAATAACTGTGCCAAACACTTGTAGTCCTATATAGGCGTTGCCGACAGCAGCACCGTATTCTGCCTATTTACGTATCTTTTTTTTTAAATAACCATGCCTATACCAGTTTCTTTGGCGCTTTAGTGTAGACGAACTGCTGGTAGCGCCTTGTAATTCACGAGTAATTTCTTCTGCTGATTTCGTGCTATTTTCAGAAAATCATCGGCATTGTTCGTAGGTCCCTTGTCTGTCAATACATGAGGTCTGCCTTGTCTCGCTTTATCTGTGGTTGTTCTTCCGCACTTCCATTTCACAGTCCCAACAACTTTCGGCTTGAGCACCTTAAGGAGAATAGAAATTTCCCACATTGGTTTGTTACTCAGATCACACTCAATGATTAGGCCACGTGCGAAGTCACTGAGCTGACCTGATCGTCTCATTCTTTCGTTACTGTTTCACTACTGACAACACAGTACTCTTCACGTTCTTTAGTACCGGCTGGTCTGCCTCAAGCGATGTCTAATGGTCAGTTCCGGATTACACAGGGCTTTTTTTGTATAATTTTGATCAGACAGTGGACATATTTTATGTTCTGTCCGTATCATTTCTTATGAAAAAGAGAAAAATTATACATTACTGGCCATTAAAATTGTTACACCACGAAGATGACGTGTTTTTGTTTTTTGTTGCGGTCTTCAGTCCTGACACTGGTTTGATGCAGCTCTCCATGCTAATCTATCCCGTGCAAGCTTCTTCATCTCGCAGTACCTACTGCAGCCAACATCCTTCTGAATCTGCTTAGTTTATTCATCTCTTGGTCTCCCTCTACGATTTTTACCCTCCACGCTGCCCTCCAGTACTAAGTTGGTGATCCCTTGAGGCCTCAGAACGTGTCCTACCAACCGATCCCTTCTTCTAGTCAAGTTGTGCCACAGACTCCTCTTCTCCCCAATTCTATTCAATACCTCCTCATTAGCTATGTAATCTACCCATCTAATCTTCAGCATTCCTCTGTAGCATCACATTTCGAAAGCTTCTATTCTCCTCTTGTCTAAACTATTTATCGTCCATGTTTCACTTCCGTACATGGCTACACTCCATAAAACTACTTTCAGAAACAACTTCCTAACACTTAAATCAATACTCGATGTTAACAAATTTCTCTTCTTCAGAAACGCATTCCTTGCCATTGCCAGTCTACATTTTATGTTCTCTCTATTTCGACCATCATCACTTATTTTGCTCCACAAATAACAAAACTCCTTTACTACTTTAAGTGTCTCATTTCCTAATCTAATTCCCTCAGCATCACCCGACTTAATTCGACTACATTCCATTATCCTCGTTTTGCTTTTGTTGATGTTCACCTTATACCCTCCTTTCAAGACACTGTCCATTCCATTCAACTGCTCTTCCAAGTCCTTTGCTGTCTCTGACAGAATTACAATGTCATCGGCGAACCTCAAAGTTTTTATTTCTTCTCCATGGATTTTAATACCTACTCCGAACTTTTCTTTTGTTTCCTTTACTGCTTGCTCAATCTACAGATTGAACAACATTGGGGAGAGGCTACTACCCTGTCTCACTCCCTTCCAAACCACTGCTTCCCTTTCATGTCCCTCGACTCTTCTAACTGCCATCTGGTTTCTGTACAAATCGTAAATACCCATTTGCTCCCTGTATTTTACCCCTGCCTTCTTCAGAATTTGATATAGAGTATTCCAGTCAACATTGTCAAAAGCTTTCTCTATGTCTACAAATGCTAGAAACGTAGGTTTGCCTTTCCTTAATCTTTCTTCTAAGATAAGTCGTAGGGTCAGTATTGCCTCACGTGTTCCAACATTTCTACGGAATCCAAACTAATCTTCCCCGAGGTCGGCTTCTACCAGTTTTTCCATTCGCCTGTAAAGAATTCGCGTTAGTATTTTGCAGCTGCGACTTATTAAACTGATAGTTCGGTAATTTTCACATCTGTCAACACCTGCTTTCTTTAGGATTGGAATTATTATATTCTTCTTGAAGTCTGAGGGAATTTTGCCTGCCTCATACATCTTGCTCACCAGGTGGTAGAGTTTTGTCAGGACTGGCTCTCCCAAGGCTCTCGGTAGTTCTAATGGAATGTTGTCTACTCCCGGGGCCTTGTTTCGACTTAGGTCTTTCAGTGTTCTGTCAAACTGTTCACGCAGTATCACACCTCCCATTTCATCTTCATCTACATCCTCTTCCATTTCCATAATATTGTCCTCAAGAACATCGCCCCTGTATAGACCCTCCGTCTCCTTCCACCTTTCTGCTTTCCCTTCTTTGCTTAGAACTGGGTTTCCATCTGAGCTTTAGATATTCATGCGAGTATTCTCTTTTCTCCAAAGGTCTCTTTAATTTTCCTTTAGGCCGTACCTATCTTACCTCTCATGACATAAGCCTCTACATCCTTACATTTGTCCTGTAGCCATACTTGCTTAGCCGCGTTGCACTTCCTGTCGATCTCATTTTTGAGACGTTTGTATTCCTTTTTGCCTGCATCATTTTCTGCATTTTGTATTTATTCCTTTCATCAATCAAATTCAATATTTCTTCTGTTACCCAAGGATTTCTACTAGCCCTCGTCTTTTTACCTACTTGATCCTCTGCTGCCTTCATTACTTCATCTCTCAAAGCTACCCATTCTTCTTCTACTGTATTTCTTTCCCCCATTCCTGTCAATCGTTCCCTTATGCTCTCCCTGAAACTCTGTACAACCTCTGCTTCTTTCAGCTTATCCGGGTCCCATCTCTTTATATTAACACCTTTTTGCAGTTTTTTCAGTTTTAGTCTACAGTTCATAACCAATAGATGGTGGTCAGAGTCCACATCTGCCCCTGGAAATGTCTTACAGTTTAAAACTTGGTTCCTAATTCTCTGTCTTACCATTATATAATCCATGTGAAACCTTCCAGTATCTCCAGGATTCTTCCATGTATACAACCTTCTTTCATGATTGTTGAACCAAGTGTTAGCTATGATTAAGTTATGCTCTGTGCAAAATTCTACCAGGCGGCTTCATCTTTCATTTCTTAGCCCTAATCCATATTCTCCTACTACGTTTCCTTCTTTTCCTTTTCCTACTGTTGAATTCCAGTCACCCATTACCTGAATAATTTCTTTTATCTCATCATACATTTCATCAATTTCTTCATCATCTGCAGAGCTAGTTGGCATATAAACTTGTACTACTGTAGGAGGTGCGGGCTTCGTGTCTATCTTGGCCACAGTAATCCGTTCACTATGCTGTTTGTAGCAGCTTACCCGCACTCCTATTTTCCTATTCATTATTATACCTACTCCTGCATTACCCCTATTTGCCTTTGTATTTATAACCCTGTATTCACCTGACCAAAAGTCTTGTTCCTCCTGACACCGAACTTCACTAATACCCACTATATCTAACTTTAACCCATCCATTTCACTTTTTAATTTTTTAAACCTACCTGCCCGATTAAGGGATCAGACATTCCATGCTCCGATCCGTAGAACTGCAGTTTTCTTTCTCCTGATAACGACGTCCTCTTGAGTAGTCCCCGCCCGGAGATCCGAATGGGGGACTATTTTACCTCCGGAATATTTTACACAAGAGGATGCCATCATCATTTAATCATACAGTAAAGCTGCATGCCCTCGGGAAAAATTACGGTTGTGGTTTCCCCATGCTTTCAGCCGTTCGCAGTACCACAACAGCAAAGTCGTTTTGGTTAGTGTTACAGGCCCAGATCACTCAATCATCCAGACTGTTGCCCCTGCAACTACTGAAAAGGCTGCTGCCCCTCTTCAGGAACCACACGTTTGTCTCGCCTCTCAACAGATGCCCCTCCGTTGTGGTTGCACCTACGGTACGGCTATCTGTATCGTTGAGGCACGCAAGCCTCCCCACCAAGGGTTCATGATGTGCAAATGCTTAGCTTTTCAAAGTATTCACACAAGGTTGGCGCCGGTGGCGACACCTACAACGTGCTGACATGGGGAAAGTTTCCAACCGATTTCTCATACTCAAACAGCAGTTGACCGACGTTGCCAGGTGAAACGTTGTTGTGATGCATCGTGTAAGGAGCAGAAATGCGTACCATCACGTTTCCGACTTTGATAAACGTCGGATTGTAGCCTATCGCGATTGCTTTTTATCGTATCGCGACATTTCTGCTCGCGTTGGTCGAGATCCAATGACTGTTACCAGAATATGGAGTCGGTGGGTTCAGGAGGGTAATACGAAACGCCGTGCTGAATCCCAACGGCCTCGTATCACTAGCAGTCGAGATGACAGGCATCTTATCCGCATGGCTGTAACGGATCGTGCAGCCACGTCTCGATCCCTGAGTCAACAGATGGGGACGTTTGGAAGACAACAACCATCTGCACGAACAGTTCGACGACGTTTGCAGCACTATGGACTATCAGCTCGGAGACCTTGGCTGCTGTTACCCTTGACGCTGCATCACAACCTGGAGCGCCTGCGATGGTGTACTCAACGACCAACCTGGTCGCACGAATGGCAAAACGTAATTTTTTTCGGATGAATCCAGGTTCTGTTTACAGCATCATGATGATCGCATCCGTGTTTGGCAAACTCGCGGTGAACGCACATTGGAAGCGTGTATTCGTCATCGCCATACGGCGTATCACCCGGCGTGAGGGTATGGGATGCCATTGGTTACGCGTCTCGGTCACCTCTTGTTCGCATTGACGGCACTTTGAACAGTGGACGTTACATTTCAGATGTGTTACGACCCGTGCCTCTACCCTTCATTCGATCTCTGCGAAACCCTACTTTTCAGCAGGATAACGTACGACCGCATGTGCAGGTCCTGTACGGGCCTTTCTGGATATAGAAAATGTTCGACTGCTGCCCTGGACAGCACATTCTCCAGATATCTCACCAATTGAAAACGTCTGGTCAATGGTGGCCGAACAACTGGCTCGTCACAATACTCCAGTCACTACTCTTGATGAACAGTGGTATCGTGTTGAAGCTGCATGGGCAGCTGAACCTGTACACTCCATCCAAGCTCTGTTTGACTCAATGCCCAGGCGTATCAAGGCCGTTGTTACGGTCAAATGGTTCAAATGGCTCTGAGCACTATGGGACTCAACTGCTGTGGTCATAAGTCCCCTAGAACTTAGAACTACTTAAACCTAACTAACCTAAGGACATCACACACACCCATGCCCGAGGCAGGATTCGAACCTGCGACCGTTGCAGCAGCGCGGCTCCGGGCTGGAGCGCCTAGAACCGCACGGCCACCGCGGCCGGCATGTTACGGTCAGAGCTGATTGTTCTGGGTACTGTTTTCTGAGGATCTATGCACCCAACTTGCGTGGAAATGTAATCACATGTCAGTTCTAGTATAATATATTTGTGGAATGAATACCAGTTTATCATCTGCATTTCTTCTTGGTGTGGCAATTTTAATGACCGGTAGTGTAGTATTGTTTTACTTTTGGATGACTGTCTGGTTTCGCAAAGTATAAATTACGTTTTCTGTAGACAATATTTTATATTGCAAATCTTCCGTCTCTTGATGTACAGTCGAAGACAAGGACAAACAGAAGGAACAAAAAATAAATGTAGTACCAAGAAGGAATTATCCGAGTGGAACGGGGAATCGGTAGATGTGAAGTCAACGACGCATTGGTCCACCTCTAGCTCTTATGCAAGCAGTAATTCTGCTTGGTATTAGTTGATAGACTTGTTTGATGTCCTCCTGAGGGATATGGTGCTATATTCTGTCCAATGCCACGTTACACTGTCGAAGTCCCTAGCCGGTTGTGGGTCCCTGCCCATACTGCTCCAAACTTTCCCACCTGGGAATAGATCCGGTGACCATGCAAAACGAGGTAGGATTTGGCAAGCACAAAAACAAGCAGTAGATGCTCTCGCCGTGTGCGGGCGGGCATTATTTTGCTGAAATGTAAATGGTTTGCCGTGAAGACTGAAAAAACGGGGCCTAGAATATCGTCGACGTGCCGCTGTGTAGTAAGGGTCCCGCCGATGAGAACCAAGAGTTCCTGCTGTGAAATGAAATGGCCCCTCAGACCGTCACTCCTGTCTGTCGGGCTGATGGCTGGTGACAGTCACGTTGGTATACCATCGCTGTCCAGAGAGTTTCCAGACACGCCATCGCTGGTCATTGGGACTCATCACTGGAGACACTTCTGCTACAGTTAATGAGAATTCAGGTCCCGATAACCAGCGAAAACTTATCTGGAGACGATCTGGACAGCCGTGTACCTCAAATCTAGCGATTTCCGTCCCATTCGGATAATTCCTTCTTGGTGCGTTGTTTTCTTTATCTGAGAACGTGTTTCCGGAATTCTTACTTCGAATACCTTTATATAACTTGTCATTTTTGTTTAGAAATATACAAGAGATAAGAAACTTTATCTCATATAATGAACCGGAACAATTTACTGGTGAATTAAACTATTAGATAAGTTAGTACCAAGAGTCTCGTTTTCCTTGTCGCAGTAATGTGAGGTTGTGTTCCAGCGGTTCCCCTGGGGAGACGGAAACAAGACTCTGTTCCACAACCCACGAGTGAATCCTCTGCCGGAAGGATACGAGGATGAACTGGAGCAGGACGAAGACTGAGCCCCACGACGGCGCAGCATTTCGGGAGCTCGTGGTAGTTGTTTCTTCGTACCTCATTACCCAACCGTCTTGAGTGCCCATTTGAAACAAATTCGTGTCGTATACTTGTCTTTTCAGCAGAACGAATTAAATTATTGGCTTATTTCCATGTTCGATAACTAAATAAACTGTTTTATTGGCCTCAGTAAACATACGTAATATGTAACAGGGGAACTGATCTCTGAAACTGACATAAAATCCGAATTATTTCTTACACAAACGTCCGCCATCGCCATGCTTTCCCACAACTTCAAAGTAGCCATATAAATAAGCTTCTGTCTTAAGATTTGCATTCCAGTCGTTGTGGAACATTAAAACTATCCCATCGAAATTCTAAAGATGTCCTCATTTATTACTCAGAACGAGACGTAATAGAAATTTCTGTATATCTCTAGCTGCAACTTCCTGTCGTCAGACAGCTTGATAGTAGACTAACGTTTAAGAACGCTTATGGTCATTATAAGGTACGTTGTTCTGCCTCTGTCTGTTTTGTATAGTTACGTGGATTACATTTATTGGAGAAAAGGCGATGTATGTAAGTCGGTAGGAAGGTAATCATATACTCACTGACTGAGTTAGTAACATATCTCGAACTGTTCTGTGTGGCTTATTTATGTTCATTGAACCTGGAATTAATAATGGTGTAACCTCAACGGAAACATTACGTGACATAATATACAAACTGACTAAAGTAGGACATACTAACAGGAACAGTGACAACACAATAGACGTCTTGATATTGCGGTACTCCAGATTTTAGTTAACAACACTGTCCTTAGTTACTGGTTGAGCGACATTAGGTAGGCAAGGAAAGTCCATGATTTAATTATGGAGTCTGCATATGACGTGTGTTGTTTTTTTCTTTCTGTTTGTCGCAGGCGGAAGATGCTGGTAACTGAGCGGAGGGTGTGCATTGTCATGAAAATTGATGTTTATCCAAAGTGTATCAGTTCACAAAAATATTGAACATATACTGGTCATTGTATACGATATCAATGTGTCAGAAATTAAACGAGATGCAGATGCACTCTTACGGGAATTGGCGAACTGCAACGAGTAATGAAGATAATGGGCAAGGGGCACTACATTAGTTGTGTGTGGATAAATTGAGAATGTGGGTCTGACAGCAGGCATGCTTGGGTAGTCGACCACTTTTTCTGGATCGTTCAGTGGTGGCAGTCTGGCTTTGGCAGGACAACAGAGCGGACGCGCTGGTGTTTCCGTGTGCGGAAATAGAGCTTGCCTTGTTTGCATTCTGAAGGCCATTGGTTACGTGCCGGCTTTGCGACTACAATGTATGGCGAACCGTTACCGTAAATCAAGGGTGGGCAAGACTTCGACTCGCGGGCTGGACCCCACCACGAGTGCCATTAGCGATCGGCCTCGGTGCACATTTGCCCCGGCGCCACAGCGCGCTGTGTGAAGGAGAAGAGGGGAAACTGCGAAGGGTCGCATTTAAACAATACGAGACTGGAATAGAAGGGAGAACCGATAGAGGCACTCAAAGTACCCTCAACCACACACCGTCAGGTGGCTTACTGAGTATGCATGTAGATGTAGATGTAGATGTAAATGGCAGTGCAGTCGCATACGACTTGGTTGTATATTTCACATTTCTCAACAACACCTATCACAAACGAAAGAAATTTTCAGTATTTCATTATTTTTGGCGTGCTGAAGACATAATTATTATCTAGTGCAAACTCTCGACATAAAGACAAGTGCAGAGAATTTCACAGATTTTCGCTCTTATGGTGCAACGTTATCCTGATTTATTTAGTTTCGTAATCGGAAGAACGTCTTTCACACAAACATGACGACCGAAATATTATACCACTTTTGCAATCTCATTATGGAGACGTGGAAACTCTACCTGGGGAAAGCAACGTAGACGTCTTAGACAGTTTTAATATAAAACGATTTGTGATTGAAACGAGAATTACCCTGTGGGCCAATCAGTTACATCCACATAATCACAGGGGCGCTTTCATATGAAATGGCAAAACAGGTTGAAAACAGATGTAAGATTGACAGTGTTCTCTAAACGTTTCGTAAACTATCCTTGTAATTCTTTACAGACCATAAGAAACTCGCGTTTTAATTAGCGGCTTTGAGGTTAGGGAACTGGACTCTAGTTCTTAGAAAGTGTTTCTTGTACGCCGCGACTTTTTGTTTTTAAATGAACCCCTATCAGATCAGGAATAAGTTGTGTCTCACCTCGTATTGTCTTATTATGAGCGTTGTGCAGTCAATTCCATTTAAAAGGTGACGGCTACAATCCCTTCTGGATGTTCTAATCTTAGTTCTTGTACTCCTTTTTCCTTCATAAATTCAAAATCAAAGAGATTTAAATCGTTCCAGGCATTTTTCCCTGATTTAACCAAAGTATTTCGCAATAGTGTATAAAATCTCCATATTGCAGGTTTAGTTCCACTGAAAACTGTGGAATAATGCGCACGACTTCAGAAATTTTACTGGTCGTACCACCAAATGCGGTCCAAAGTGCTTCTTCATGTACAGAACAATGAATGCCGTCTGTCGATGATTGTAATTTTTTTTTCTTTCATTGTCAACTAAATATTCAAGTCCTCTGTGGATGATAACATAATATCTTTTCATAGTAAATATGGAACGGACAATTTTCATCCCTCTCTTCCGTCATTCCCATTTATCTTTGAAGGCTTGTAACAATAGATCGCTGGATTGTGTCTTTTTGTGCAGACACCCATTGGACCTGTAAAGATCCTTCATATCAGGAGCATATAGCGAAGGGTAAACAGCGTTGACATCACTATTCTGCCGAACTGAAGAGAGTTGTGCCGACCCAAACTGCCGCGGCCGCGATGCTAAAAAAACGACATGTCGCGCTGCACAGGGTACGGAAAAGACGAGACCGGGTGTAGTGATTCGAGAAATTCGGTGTAAATTTTAGAACTACTCGGCCTTCTACCGCCTCGAACACACAATATTTTAGATGTGTGGGATGGCAGAATCCTACCTACGGTGCGTCACATGTCTGTGTGTGAAGGTTTAAATTCAGTCGCAGGAAGGATGTAGACGGGGCGGTCGAACGGCACCGACAAGTACCTGTCAGGCGATCCATGGAAGTGTTAGTGAAACTGCGTACGAAAGGACAATGGAGTATTTATGTCACAATGTGATAGTAGAGT
The DNA here is from genome assembly GCF_021461385.2 of Schistocerca piceifrons. Lineage (NCBI taxonomy): Eukaryota > Metazoa > Arthropoda > Insecta > Orthoptera > Acrididae > Schistocerca > Schistocerca piceifrons. Next base: position 230,037,926 of record NC_060138.1, read on the forward strand.
CAGTGACTATTGTTAGTGAAAAAAGAACAGTTGAGAAGGTACTCTTGAGAAAAACTCTTAATCCAGCCTTGGTAGAGGCAAGGCCTGTTTTATGATTCATGTGAAATAGAGTCATGGTTATTAAGCCAGTTCTTTTCTAAATGTAATTAAATTTGTTTCTGACGTTGGACGGAGCGAGTGACTTACAGAAAGTCACATATGCATATTGAAAGTGTGAAATGTAAGAATTTTATTCTGCATGAAAGTTAAATATACCGACGGTGTTGCCGAAAGAGCGAAGTTTTAGAAGAGGAGGCCTATTAATAAAGTCGTCGCAAAACGTTAGAACGTGGCAACCAGTGAGAAAGGGCTGAAAAAACAGGAATTCTAAGACCAAAAAACGAGAAAATAAGCTTTTGTGTGTTTCCGTAGCTACAAAACCAAATACGACAAAGAATCTACTACGAGACAACTATTCAGTGAACTTCATTAGTGTAGTTAAAGTTAGTTAAATGCTTACAAGATCTACGACTTGCAAGTATATGGATAACATACAAGAAGTCGAGGAAACTCAAGAACCAGCTATGGCCATGAGAGTTAGTAAAGACTGCCAGACTGGGCTAAGGTAGTAAACTTAATCAAAGCCCAAAGTGCAGCTTTAAATGTGACTCTAAGTGAAAAACTAGGCTCCGGACATTCTCAACTAAATGCTCAGAGTGCAGCTTTAAATGCTCAGAATGCGATTCTAAGTGAAAAACTAGACTCAGTACATTCCTAATTAAATAACAAGAGTGAAGCCTTAAGCAGTCAAACGGCAAATACAGGTTTGTTAAATACCAAAATTGACTCACAAAGCAAAGAATTTAGTAATCCATGAGAAGGCATGGATGCTTCAAAGACTGAATTTAACGCCTTAAATAGTAAAGTAGAAAATTTGAAATTAGATTTAAAGAATGAATTTACTAGTTCTTTGACCATTCATGTAAATCAAATGTCACTGACTTTAGTCAGAAACAGAATGCCAATTTTCAGGATTTGACAAAAAGGTTGGAACTGAATATTAAAGACAAATGTAATAGTGTAGAATCAGAGCTTAATGAACAGTTAGGATCCTCTGAAAATGTATGCAGTGTAAAATTTAATGGTGTAAAGCAAGGGTTGAGCACTTCGAAAGAGAGTGTCGATAAGCAGGATAATTTAATGCCAATAATTCAGTAGCGTATTACAGGTGTTAATACACGAGTAGATAATGTGGTTAGGAACTTCAAAGAGAAATTAGTGATCACTGATGTCATAAATATAAGTAGTTTGGAGGAACAGGTTGAAGAAATTATAGATCGAAAGGTTACCGAGGGAGTAACATCCGGAAACGTATCTCCTATTTTATCTACTGAACTTAGTGATACCAAGAAAGGTATAGAGGTCCTGCGGAAAGAATTCAAGCTTATCCAGGATAAAGTAGACAAAAGGGTAACTTCACCTAATGTGGTATTAACTAGTGAAGTGGCGACTGATCTGCAATGGGGGGCTAATTCAAGATTATCCAGGCAATTCCCTAAATTTAAGCTGACGAGGATGTACATCCGACCCACTTTTTGAAACGATTCAACCAAACTTTGCCAAAGAATTGGGATTATTCTGAAAAGATTGAGTTTGCAGTGGGATACCTTCTAGGGGAGGCCTCAGAATGGGGAACCGTGAAAATTACAGATTTTCTTCTTGGAAAGACTTGCAAAAGTAATTTAAAGAGAAATACTGTTCTGCCAGTGCACAAGAAGTGTTAATATCAGATCAGGGCGACCCGGGCGGAGTCATCTATTCCCCAAGAAAGTTAAGATTCTGCGTTAACGGGTGGAGTGACGACCGTCGGATCCCGAGTTGTTTTCGGTGTTTCTTCCAAAATAGTTTTCCTGTACTGAATTCCTCTAAAATCTTAAACTATTCTGTCATCTATTCCTAGAATCTTAAACTATTCTGTAATCTTATATCTTAGAAAACTGGATACGACTACAAGATAAAGAGAACTTAGGATAATCGCAGAATAAGAAGGAAGTGATATCAACATGAAATAAACTGAATAGAGTATTATATTTATGGATAATATAATATGAGGTAAATAATTAAACAACTGTGATACCACAGTGTATCAATTTCCTATTTTATATAGAGTATTTCATACCTCTGATGAGATGTGATGTAAATGGGAGGGTTTGTATAGGTTTTGAAAGGGGTGGGTATTGTAAATAAAAGCATGGTTTACAAGAGCAAATAAATCATGGCTAACACAAAACACACATCACACCTATCAGACAACACTCGCAAACAAGTGTGCCTGATTCTTCACCATTTGCCGTTTCCATAGGGTTGCTAAGATTTCCTTCGGGGACCTCATGGGTGAAGGTGGGAATGTCCGTTCTGTAGGAGACTTCCTCTGGCATCTCACCCAAGTACCTGAGGTAGGGATCCTGGGGAAGGCGGGCGGAAGGGTTTCCTGCCTTTGGGGCTATTGTAATATCCACTGCTATATTTTACTCAGAGTAATTTTCACGACAGAATTGTGTTTGGAATTTGATCGAACATTATCGTGTTATCAATTAAAAGGACTTCATCGACCTAAAAAATAATAATAAATAATTATTATTTGTGTAATAACTTAATTTTCTGTGTCAATAATATCTCAAACAATGTTCATGGAAAGTAGGCAATGCAAAGCATCATTGTTATCTGTGATAATTGTAGATCAAGGACGCTTCTTCTTCGAACCATTGAACTGATTGGACGCGGTTGATGTAACACTGAGGTCTGTAAGAAACTGTAGGGTGTTGTTAGTTAATATTTGCAAAATACAGTTACTTTGGATGTGAAATGATTTTTATTTATTTCAAAGTTTAATCCATTGTAATTCTCATCCTATATAAGTGTTAATTTTTTCCGCTGAGCTACTAAGGAGCGCAGCCATTAGCGTTAGTGATTTACAGCGCAGTTTATTAGTAAATGGTAGAAAAGTAATAAGGATGTGTCATCGAGAATATTTACAAATGTTAATGCATAATGAGGCTAAAGCAAAATGATTTAATATATATTATTTGTTTGTGGTAAAATAGGACTTGAAGCGACAATCGATAAGTGATTTTCTCATGTCAGCCGCCATCTTACTACAATATTTCAACGGCAGTTTTAAATAGAAATTTTTTATCAGACACAAATGTTGTTGGTTATAAATAATTACTATAATAATTGCGGATTGGTGGCCCAGAACCTACTTTCAAAAGACAGATTCAACCTAGATTAAATCTTTAAATACAGTGCAGATAGCACGTTATGTCATATAAATTGTTATCTGCTGACGTGTGAAGCCTGATTATTTCTCACTACTTTCATGAAATATTTAACAGGAAAAATACGTCAGTGTTGTGCGCGTATAGTATTCTGTGACAAACTGTTCATTTTGTTAAAGAGAAGTGTTTCCACCTCATATAACAGTAGTATTTAATTTGATAAACGATCTGCAATTTAGTGCCATTTACATTACTTTACAGACAACATTGCTACACAAATCTCAGGTGGAGAATTCTTTAGCAAAGTGACGATTATTAGCCGGGAAAAGCATTGTTGAGATCAAGCGAGTTGTTACGTTGTAGGTAACTGGTTTATTGGTGATCTTGCTGAAATAGCATTACACATAATCAAGCCACGAATACTGTGCACGACACACTATCTTCTTTGTCTTCTTAGATCTTAGCAACAATATCTATTTTTTTCCCTTTTTTACTCCCCATTTAATGACCTATCTACTTTTTCCCTCTTTTCATAATTATAAACTTCTATCTCTGAAGTCCTTCCTTGTTTCCGTGGTTTCTAATAGCCTACATCTTATCTTTATACAAGAAGGCCGAAGAATCAGACTACACGAATACACATTCACATACACACAAAATTACTTTTAGACACTAACGTTGAAATTACAGACTAAAAAGCCTGTCACGATGTGAGAATCGCCAGGTACTGTAGGGGAGAGAATGTGTGTACACAGGGAAATATGCGCATTCACGCACACACACAACCACACACACACACACAATATAATGATTGACGATCCCACATTGCATGTGTATGTAAGAATATAAAAACTAAGAGGTGTATATAAAGAAAGAATAGTGCCAAAGCATTCATGCGCAAAGAGGGAGAAAAAAGAATGTGATTTGTGGGATAACTATGAAGCAGTAAGGAGCAGGAGATAGACAAGGAAGAGTCATGAGAAAAGAAAGAAACAGAAAGCAAGAGTGGCATTAGTCATGCTGATCATTAGGAAATGTCAGTTTTATAAATACTCTGACGAATTGTAGGACAGTGGGACTTGAATAGTAGATATAGACATAGTATCTACTAAGACTATTGAAGTTGAGAAGTAGAGGAGGAATCTAGGGAGTAAATGAAGCAGTAAAAAGTGAATGCTAAGTGTAAAATAGAGTTTAGTTTACCAGAGAAAACTTAATTATAGTATACATAGGAATGTATATTAGGGTAATGAACCATAAGGCCTACTCAGAAAGGTTAAAGGGGACGTACCCGGCATTTGCTAAGTATATAGGGCAGGCGTACCTACATGGAGATAGGACGACCTGTGGCCTAAAAATTAGGAATGTTTTATAAACGGGCATACGTGCCAGAATGGAAAGAGGAAGTGCTGTCATAAGGTCAACCCACAAGCAAGGCACAGGTACTGATCCGAGGAGAAGGGGACAGCATCTTGACAAAAGCCACAAATTTTATAGGGATCATTCAGGAAAGATTGAACTCTATGCACAACTAGCATTGTTACGTTTCATGTAAGTTTGGAAGTTTTGGTGAAAGTGCGTACGAAAGGAGCATGGAGTATTTATGTAACTCTGTGATAATAGCGTCAGTGACTATTATTAGCGAAAAAAGAATAGTTGAGAAGGTACTCCTGAAAAAAAAACTTTTATCTTAGCCGTGTTCAAGGGAATACGTGTATTATGTATGGTTCATGTTGAGACTGGACATGGTGTTTAATCCAACTTTCTCTTCTATGTAAATTAGTTTGTTTCTAACGAAGTTCAAAAATACGTCGTGAGTTGAAACAAATGAAACTTTGTCTAGTTATGTTGTAAGTAGAAAGAGCCTTAAGAGATTCCTGTGCCTAGCAGCATACTTCGCAGAAGTTCTTTGAAGCAAGGAAGGCCGGCCGAGCATCGCAAGTAAGTCATCTTGTAAAAGAAGTGGAAGTTTGGGTATCTCCTTCGCACTTAAATCGTCGTCCAAAGCCGTTAGACGGCCAAGCCGTAGGCCACTGCTGCCCACACACTCAGTCCGCGTCAAGCTTGACACTCCTTGGCTGGCCCTGCCATAAATCTACACTCCGACTTACTTTCTGCAACGACTATGCTCGACCCAAAGCACTCGAGATGGAGGAGCGTTTTCTGAGAGATGCAGATCCTGGCGACCAACCGCAGTGGAATACATTTACCGATCAGTCTTCTGACTGGTTTGACGCGGCCCGCCACGAATTCATCTCCAGTGCTAACCTCTTCATAGTAGCAGTTGCAACCTACGTCCTCAATTATTTGGTAGACGTATTCCAATCCTCTAAGTTTTTACCATCTACAGGCCCCTCTAGTAACATGGAAGTCATTCCCTCATGTCTTAACAGATGTCCTATCATCGTGTCCCTTCTCCTTGTCAGTGTTTTCCACATACTTCTTTCCTTTCCAGTTCTGCGTAGAACCTCCTCATTCCTTCCCTTATCAGTCCACCTATTTTTCAACATTCGTGTGTAGTACCACATATGAAATGCTTCGATTTTCTTCTGGTCCGGTTTTTCCATAGTCCATATTTCACTACCATACATTGCTGTTCTCCAACGTACATTCTCAGAAATGTCTTCCTCAATGTGAGGCCTATGTTTGACACTATTAGATTTCTCTTGGCCAGAAACCCTTTTCGCCAGTGCTTTTCTGCTTTGTGTCATCCTTGCTCCACCCGTCATTTGATATTTTGCTGCCTAGCTAGTAGAATTCCTAAACTTCATCTACTTCGTGGCCATCAATCCTAGTGTTAACTTTCTAGCTGTTCTCATATCCGCTACTTCTCATTACTTTCGTCTTTCTTCGATTTACTCTCAGTCCATATTCTATACTCACTAGACTCTTCATTCCATTCAGCAGATCGCGTAACTCGTCTTCACTTTCACTCCGGATAGCAATGTAATCAGCGAATAGTATCATTGATATCCTTTCACTATGAATTTTAATTCCACTCCTGAACCTTTCTTTTATTTTCGTCATTGCTTCTTCGATGTACAGATTGAACAGTAGGAGCGAAAGACTACATCCTTGTCTTACACCCTTTCTAATCCCAGCATTTCGTTCTTGGTCTTTTTCCGCTGGCTCTACTCTGTTTTGTTATTGCTCGCTTAACAACTAATATATTAGGTAAATTATTTTGCTACGAAAAGAGCCCCGAAATACTTTTTAGGGATGCTGTGCTGTGGCTTTCTTTGGATCATTAATTTTCAACAAAATAAAACATATTATGTTCTGATTATTCTGGATCTGGCTTTCTATTAAAGGAACATTTTTTCGTTACTGTAACTCGCCATAAAGTTCAACATCAAAATTTTGCAGTGGATTTTTGTTAACAGTAAAACACCAATAAGTACCACGACTAACACGAGAACATGAGACTATTATCAGAGAAAAAGGTGTTTTTACTATAATGTTTGCCAGACCAGAACTACGCACAGCAAGATTTCTTTTATGTTATGAAGGTAAACAATCTTTTTGCACTGTTAATAATATATCATCCGCAGCCCGCGTCCACCCCTAAAACACATCATAAAATCTGCTGCTCTGCCCTGCAATTCTGAAAGCTGAAAGAAATAATTTTAGTTCACTATTACCTGTCCGCTTCTTTGCGGTATGATTGGTTTCATTTAATGGAGTTTGAATGCGGCTCGTTCGCTCGTAGCGCAGCTCTGCACCACGAATAATATTTAAATAGCTGGAAACGTCTTAAAAGGATGGGATAAAATACCAGGCAAGCTTATTACAAATCATAATGCAAGTTTTCACTAAGTATATCTATTCAAAACATTTTGACAGATTAAATTATTACACACCTCTACAAATCAGTACCTAATGGCGTACGTCTCGCAGTCTTGACAAAAGAATGCTACACAAGCGTACAATATAACGTCACAGACTCTTCTTACTCACGTAACTCCAAGAAGACGACACAGAAATTAATGTTCGGTCACTACTATTTTAACTCGTTGTGACATATTGTCATCTTTGTTTGATATTTAATAAGAGTCGTCTGTGGCGGTTTCAGTACTCGCCGACACAGATATTATCCTTAAAAAAAAATCGGTACATAATTCTATACAAGAACAAAACATGACACATAGTGCTTTCTCTTTATTACGTAACATTCACGCAATCGTTGTCCACGCAATTACAGTCATCCAGTTCAATTATTCTTTCTCCTTTTTTACCACATATAATGTATGTTTTGTTAGCAGACGTTACATCGTCCATTCTTATTATTATCTCTTCCTCTGGTACATATTGTAGATTACCTGTCTTTCAATATAGCGTATCCCTATTTTTCTCAGAATTTCGAACTCGCTTACACCATTTTACATTATCGAACGCTTTCTCCAGGTCGACAAATTGTATGAACACATTCTGATATTTCTCCAGTCTTGCTTCCATTATTAACCACAACTATCTGGTGCCTTTCCCTTTCCTAAGGCCAAACAGATCGTCAGTTAACACATCCGTAATTTTCTTTTCCATTCTCCTATACAATATTCTGTCAGAAACTTGGATGCATGAGCTTGTAAGCCGATTGTGCGATAATTCTCGTACATGTCAGCTCTTGTGGTCTTCAGAATTGTGTGAATGATATTTTTCTGAAAGTCAGATAATATGTCGCCTGTAATATTATTGGATTTCAGATACTTTGCATATGAGATATTTGTCATAAAAGAAAAGGGCAGCCAACGAGCTGTAGTTCGTAAAGATGCTAAGCATCACAGCGCGAGAGTAAAGAGACGAAATATTGTTTTTAATGTGCACCTATGCTAAGACGCGCTTCCAACGTTTTGTAACAAATAAAAAATATTAGAATAAAATAATAATAATAAAATATAATAATAATAATTTGTAATAATAATGATTGTTTTTGTTTGGATAAGTAATTGAGGGATTAAAATTTTACGCCGTGAATTTATCGAGCTTCGCACGTCCGAAGATGTACGGAACGTAGCCAGGGCTCATTATGTATTTTTTTTTTTTTTTAGACAGAGTCTGATATCTGACCTCAGCTTCAATCATGAAAATGGAGTGACTAAAACTACTAAAACAAAGAAAAGCATACGATTAAATAAAACATATATTCATTTTAACATATACGTTACGATATAAATTACACTTACGTAAAATTCTAGATAAATAATGGCAGATCATTCACAAATGAGAGCGACTTATTAATTCTGCGCCTCTTTTCTGCTAATAAATATCAATATGGCTAACTGTGGCGCCGCACAAAATATTAAGTCCTTCTAGGACAACGAATGACATGAGAGTGTTGATGCCTACTGGCTGTGACAAGAGAGCGGTGTTAATTGCTTTATTTTGCATTCTCTTGTCTTAAAAAATCGATACATATAATCTAAGTTAACTAAATTAAATATTGTCTGTGCTCGAGTGCAAATGGTTCCTTAAAGTTTGAATACTCTAAATAAACACTATGACCAGCTCGCGCAGGTATTTAAAATCATTACCGCAGCGCTTGATAGCAAGAAGCTGCGAAACATAAGAAATAACAATCTCTCTTTTGTTAAGAAATAACCTAGAGACTTCATTATCCTTTGTACTTTTCGTCGTCGACATGTTAGGACGTACTATATAGCATTGCTACAAGTTGTACTTTTCTTTAGTGTAAAAACTATGTGAAACGACGAACAAACATTTCGGTAACTCGGGTGAGGATACAATGTACTTGCGCACACGCAAGGACATTTAATTTTTAAGAAGGAACGGACTGACAAAGCAGCGATTATTGGACTGCGACATGTACAAAAGAAATATCAGATGTAAGTCATGCATTTATTGCGTATTTGTCAATGTCTAGAAGTTTAAAGCCAATTTGTTCAAAATATATTAATATTTTACGACGCAGTAATTTTCTTCTCATTCTTTTCTTTCACTAACCAAAAATGATGTTCAAATTGTATATGAGCTTTGTTACAGGTTCGCTCTTTATCGCGGTGTCTCGATTGTATTTGGGAGACCACTAATGTGTTCAACTTCCGATCTGTTAGTCTTTCTCTTACGAAATTCTACTAATTTGCTTTCATTTCCATTTTTATATCCAGATAGCTCCCTTAGGTAATTTAATCGAAGTTTCTGATGACGTAAAGGCAATCCGGGTCAAAAGGTCAATTATTCGCTCAATAAATCCGCACGTCTCCTAAACATAATCGAGAACCGACGTATCGGTGATCAATTAATAATCTCTCTCTCTTTTCAAGTCGTACTGAAAAACGGCCACACAGGATAGCCGTAAGTACGCAATCTGGTGTTAGGTTGTATTTTGCAAGAAATATTACCAACTAACAGTGAAAGCATCACTATTATTATTTACAACTATTTCGTATACAGAATAAGCAAGTTCCTAACGCAAGACGCCAGACTCACACATTCGACACACCATCGTGAATACTCGTTTTGTTGCCACTCGCCCAATGATTTTAGAAATTCTGATTAGTGTTGCGTTCTATCTTATTTGATCTTAAGTTCTCCAAATCTTTCTTAATTTCTGATTCTAATACTGGATCCTCTATGTCTTCTAAATCGACCCCTGTCACTTCTTCTATTACATCAAACAAATCTTCCCCCTTACAGAGGCATTCAATGTACTCTTCACACCTATCCGCTCTCTCCTCTGGATTTAACAGTGGTATTCCCGTTATACTCTTTAATGTTACTAGCCTTGCTTTTAATTTCATCGATGGTTATTTTGACTTTCCTATATGCTGAGTCAGTCCTTCCGACAATCATATCTTTTTCGACTTCTTCACGTTTTTCATAACGTTTAGTCTTAGTTTCCTTGGGTCTAGTGAAGCAGGGGATACAACCCGTCGGCTTTGATCAATGACGTCATACAAGAGTCATAGATATTAATGTCTTCACTTTGAGGCATAGATAATAAAGCAGTTCTGTGTTCTGGATAAGCGCTATCATTGCGCATTGAAATAATTATTCGTAATGATATTGAGGTAATTTGGAGTATTAGTTTGTTATTGTAGAACAATTTTTAATGTCTTGTTTTCGTTTATAGGACTGGATTTGTCTGTTTGTGGGTATGTAATTTTCGTTACTGTCTGTTTAGGCGAGCTTCGGTGATTCCTCGATATTTCCGTGTGATAAGTTCACTTTCCCATTAGCTCCTTTCACTGTATTTTATTATTTTGACATATTTCACTGTTTCATTCCACCAATATGTGTATTTTCGTGCTGTGTAGTACGTAATAGAAATTTCTCGTCTGTCGATCTTCTTTCGTTTCCCAGCACTAGTATCAGTACGACATTTTCGAATGTGTACTTGCTATATCACAGGCAAAACCCCTGACACAACTGCAGCTTGTATCCCGTCCTTCACTTCGCCTTTACACTGACACAATATAGATACAAATGTTGCATACAGCTATATACACTCCTGGAAATGGAAAAAAGAACACATTGACACCGGTGTGTCAGACCCACCATACTTGCTCCGGACACTGCGAGAGGGCTGTACAAGCAATCATCACACGCACGGCACAGCGGACACACCAGGAACCGCGGTGTTGGCCGTCGAATGGCGCTAGCTGCGCAGCATTTGTGCACCGCCGCCGTCAGTGTCAACCAGTTTGCCGTGGCATACGGAGCTCCATCGCAGTCTTTAACACTGGTAGCATGCCGCGACAGCGTGGACGTGAACCGTATGTGCAGTTGACGGACTTTGAGCGAGGGCGTATAGTGGGCATGCGGGAGGCTGGGTGAACGTACCGCCGAATTGCTCAACACGTGGGGCGTGAGGTCTCCACAGTACATCGATGTTGTCGCCAGTGGTCGGCGGAAGGTGCACGTGCCCGTCGACCTGGGACCGGACCGCAGCGACGCACGGATGCACGCCAAGACCGTAGGATCCTACGCAGTGCCGTAGGGGACCGCACCGCCACTTCCCAGCAAATTAGGGACACTGTGGCTCCTGGGGTATCGGCGAGGACCATTCGCAATCGTCTCCATGAAGCTGGGCTACGGTCCCACACACCGTTAGGCCGTCTTCCGCTCACGCCCCAACATCGTGCAGCCCACCTCCAGTGGTGTCGCGACAGGCGTGAATGGAGGGACGAATGGAGACGTGTCGTCTTCAGCGATGAGAGTCGCTTCTGCCTTGGTGCCAATGATGGTCGTATGCGTGTTTGGCGCCGTGCAGGTGAGCGCCACAATCAGGACTACATACGACCGAGGCACACAGGGCCAACACCCGGCATCATGGTGTGGGGAGCGATCTCCTACACTGGCCGTACACCACTGGTGATCGTCGAGGGGACACTGAATAGTGCACGGTACATCCAAACCGTCATCGAACCCATCGTTCTACCATTCCTAGACCGACAAGGGAACTTGCTGTTCCAACAGGACAATGCACGTCCGCATGTATCCCGTGCCACCCAACGTGCTCTAGAAGGTGTAAGTCAACTACCCTGGCCAGCAAGATCTCCGGATCTGTCCCCCATTGAGCATGTTTGGGACTGGATGAAGCGTCGTCTCACGCGGTCTGCACGTCCAGCACGAACGCTGGTCCAACTGAGGCGCCAGGTGGAAATGGCATGGCAAGCCGTTCCACAGGACTACATCCAGCATCTCTACGATCGTCTCCATGGGAGAATAGCAGCCTGCATTGCTGCGAAAGGTGGATATACACTGTACTAGTGCCGACATTGTGCATGCTCTGTTGCCTGTGTCTATGTGCCTGTGGTTCTGTCAGTGTGATCATGTGATGTATCTGACCCCAGGAATGTGTCAATAAAGTTTCCCCTTCCTGGGACAATGAATTCACGGTGTTCTTATTTCAATTTCCAGGAGTGTAGCTCAAGTAACGAATGGGATACTATTAGCGTGCAAGGCAACAAGAAAACTGTACCCCATAGTGAAGTATGGGATACAAATTGTACATGTGTCGTCTTCTTGTCTCCGTGTAGTTCAATTGAGGTAGAGGTTGCAAATGTAACTTACGTCTGTTTCCACCTTTTCGTTACCAGTGTACATATATAGAGGTCAACGGAAGTCTGGTATACATATATTACATACGTAGGTCCTTCTGTCATCAGTAATACTCATATGTACGTAAGAAAGGACTGTTAGTATTAGCAGAGACGAAATAAACACCGCATCTACAATTTGTATCCCGTGTTCCACTTAGGGTTTACTGAAGCGGAGGATACATCGTTCAAGGACAGTAATGCTAGTGAAACCGAAGAAATTGACTTACCGCAAACTCCTATTCCGTACTGTACTTAAGCAACACACTTCGAATGAGCTTTTAATTTGTATCCGGTGTTTCATTTACGGTTTAGTGAAGCAGGGGATACATAGTTCAAGTGAACAACAGGACAGCAATGCTAGTTGAAACTAAGAAATCGACGTACGCTAAACTTGTATCCCATACTGCACTTAAGCAATACAGTTCGAAAGAGTTTAGAGATACAACTGACATACATGTAACGTGTAATATATTTCATTCATTTCTTTCCATTTTATTTTGCGGAGAAATACTAAGATACAAACACGCGATACCATTAACATGAAAATACTACTGGCCCTTATAGATGTGAAGTATAGTTTTTCTCTCTTGCATTCCTTTGTTTCTGAACATTCTTCTCAGCTCTTTCATCTTTGTGATACATGCTCTCTGGCCAATTCTGGCGTCATTGGTCAAAGCCGACGGGTTGTATTCCATGCTAAACTAGACCCGTTTCCTTGTACATCCTAATATTTCATTCACACTGACCGGTATTTCTGTATGCCTGAACTTCCCTGCACATTTTTGTACTTTCTACTTTCAACGATCAACTGAATCATTTCTTCTGTTATCTATGGTTTCTTCCTAGTTGCCTGCTTTGTATTTATGTTTTTCTTTCAAACTTCTATGACTGCCCTATTTTGAGATGTCCACTTCTCTTCAACTGTATTGACTAGAGAGCTATTCCGTATTGCTGTATCAATAGCCTTAGAACTTCAAGTATACCTCGTCATCCCTTAGTAATTCCGTATCCCACTTCTTTGCTTATTGATTGTTCCTGACCAGTCTTTTACTTCAGCCTACTCTTCATCACTACTACATTTTGATCTGAGTTTCTAACTCCTCCTTTTTACGCCAGACAATTCAGTATTTGATTTTGGAATCTCTGTTTGACCATGATCTGATGTAACTGAATTGTTGCGGTATCACCCTGCGTTTCCAAGTAGGCCTATACCTCTTCCTCTTGTGATTCTTGAACTGAGTGTTCGCTATTACTAGCTCAAATGTAAGGCAAAACTCAATTAGTATTTTGCATCTATCACCCCTTGTCCCAAGCCTATATTCTCCTGTAACCTTTTCACTCCTGTCCCTGCAACTGCAATTCCAGTCCTCCCTGACTATTAGATTTTCATCTCCCTTTACGTGCTGCATTACCTTTTCAATATCCTTATGTACTTTCTCTATCTCTTCATCTCCAACTTGGGACTTTGGCATGCATACCTGACCTAAATTGTCGGTGTTGGTTTGCTGTCGATTCTGAGAAGAACATCCCTATAACTGAACCGTCCACAGTAACACACTCCTTGCTCTACCTTCGTATTCATAACTAATCCTGCTCCTGTTATACGTTTTCTGCTGCCGTTGATATTACCCTTTGCTTATCTGTCCAGAAATTCTTGTCTTCTTTCAATTTCACTTCACTGATCCCTATTATAAGTAGGAAGAATAAAATTAAAAATTAAATATAAATTAAATAATAAAACACCACAGTCACATTCCATTCAAAAACACACACACACACACACACACACACATATATATATATATATATATATATATATATATATATATATATATATATATATATATATATATAGATAATGTCAACATCTCTAAGAAACCCTATACAACAAATTAGCGAGTTTCAAATAGATCATGTGGCGATTTCATACCCAGTACAAAAAGAAATTTACGACGTCCAAGTACGCAGAGGAGCAAACATTGATTCAGACCATTACCTAACGAGAATTAAAATCAAGTTTACAGCACGAAGAAGTCATCAGAAGAAAACAGAAATACAGAAATATGACACCAAGAAGATTAAAGAATCTAAAGTAAAAGAAGAATGGGAGAAGGAAAAGGCAAACACATGGGAAGAATTTCATTCTAAACTCACGCGAATAGCTAAGGAAACTACTCCCTTGAAAAAGATATTCAAACACCCTTGATGGGATTCAGACTGTGAAAATGCATTGGAAAGGAGAAAAAAGGCATTTCAAGAATATAACAGTAAAAAATCACAAGAAAGTCTACATTTATTTAACGAGGTTAGAAAACAGATTTCAAAATCTATTAGGCAAGCAAAAAGGAAGTACACAAAGGCACAACTGGATGCCATAGAAGAAAATTTCCAAAACTATAATACAAGAGACTTCTACAGAACTTTCGCAGATAAAATACGAGGATATATCCCTCAAAATTTATGTTTCAGAAAACCAGATGGTAAATTAGCCCTAACAAACCAGGAAAACTGTCAAGTATTGGCTCAATATTTTTCTAACCTACTAAATTGCCCAGAACCTAGTTTAAGGTATCCCAAAGAAATCAGTGCCAACGCTCAACCGGATTCATTACCACCAACACAGGAAGAAATCAAATGTCACATTAAAAACTTAAAAAATAATAGAACATCTGGCGAAGATGGCATTGTTGCAGAGCTATTAAAAAACCTAGGACCAAAGACGTTGCAAGAGCTCACAAAAATAATAACAAAAATATGGGAAACAAAAATTACCAGAGGATTGGAAATGTGCCCTTATTCACCCGTTACATAAAAAAGGAGACAGAACAAATGTCAATAACTACAGGGGAATCTCACTTTTACAAGTCACCTACAAAATTCTCTCAACATGCCTGCTGAAAAGAACACAAGAGCAGCTAGAACGCCAAATTGGTGATTATCAAGCAGGCTTCCGCCCCGGTCGCTCATGCATAGAACAAATATTTAATTTAAAGACAATATTAAAACACAAAGCAATTAGAAATGCCCCCATAACTTGTACATTTGTAGATTTTAAGAAAGCCTATGACTCAATTGACCGGCAATCTTTGTTTAACATTTTAGAGGAACTTGGACTTGACTCCAAAACACTAAGGCTTATCAAAGAATCACTGACAGACACTGTATCTAAAGTTAAATTCAGGGGAGAAATCTCTGAACCTTTTCTCATAAAAACTGGAGTACGTCAAGGTGACGGGCTATCTCCACTTCTGTTTAATATAGTCCTGGATAAAGTCATTAATGAATGGGAAAAAGAATTAAAAAATCAATCCTACTGGAAACCAATCCATCTTGGTAGAACCAAAGACAACGTGGAGATATCTTGTTTAGCATTCGCGGACGACTTGGCCATACTTGCAGATGATGAAGAAATCGCCACCAAACAAATAGAGATCCTTAAGGAATGCGCGGATAAAGTAGGTTTACAAATTTCGTTTCAAAAGACAGAATTTATCTGTACGAAATTCCATATACACAGTTTGAACACAAAATATGGAAAAATAAATAGAGTAAAACATTTTAAATACCTAGGTGAAATTTTGGAGCCAACCGGAGGAGAGAAAGTTGCACAGACGATCAGACAACAGAAAATGAAGAGAGCATATGGTATGACACATGAAATATACAATAAAAAATGCATCTCCTCGAACACAAAAATTAGACACTACTGCGCAGTAATTAAGCCAGCAGCACTATATGCTAGTGAAACGCTCACACTCCACACAAAATGTGATTTAGAAAAAATACTAAAAGAATAACGCAAAATTATGAGAAAGATTTTAGGTCCAAAATTAACAGAAGGATACCGGATACAATCAAGAAGAACCACAGAAACTATATCAAACCTGGCAGCAGACATAAGAAGGCGAAGATTAAAATTTTATGGACATGTCACTAGACTTCCCCCCACACGACTCACCAACAGAATTCTCACTTACATAGAAAAAGTCAAATCAACAACACCATGGATTACCCAAGTAAAATTAGATTTACAAAAAGCAAATATTGAACTTAAAGATGTCAAAGATAGAAAAACTTTTAGAAATAAGGTGGAAAAGTGGATTGTATTGTCGGAGAAGGAAGCACTAAAGAGACCAGGAACAAAATGGACAGAAGAAAGAAAAAGAAAACATGGAGAACGAATGAAAGAAGTATGGAAGAAACGACGTCAGAAAGCTTTGCGTGATCCTTCTGGGTCCATTCGCGATAAGTAAGTATATATATATATATATATATACAGTCCTGCTTATTCATCAAAACTTAAGCTGTGGAATGTTTCCAACCCAGGACCTCTAGTATGATAAAAAAATTACTAGGTTAAATATATTTCAATTCTTTCAATTTAAATCTGTGTTTCATACTAGAATGTCGTGTTCCCAGTTTGGCACAGCTTTGCCACAGGAGACACGAAAGCGGTCGAAGACGTCCGTCTTCTGGTCGGCTCCTGATCGTTGTCAGGAGGAGGCTAGTTTTTTGATTACGCAAAGACTTCCATTATTTGGAAAAGAACAACCCGGATTTCTTTACGTAATCTGTATGAATTTTATAATTACCTAAGGGACCTTTAACAATGAACAGTAAAAAAAATTGCATTTGCAAATGAAATCATTAATAAATGGGGCAGCTATGAGTTGTATAGAAGACAAGGGACGGCCTTCTGTACACGACCAGGATGCCGCAGTATTCTCTGCTGTAGTAAAGGCTGTTTGACATTTATAAAAATAATATGGCATGGAGGTTAAAAAAGTATATAGGAAAAGAACAGAATCAGAAATCTGGTAAACACTAAATATATTCAAACAATTCTCACTAGCAAATTAGGGCTTATTTATAAACAATATAACTTACATAAGTACTTTTCTAACTGTATGGTACGAGCAGATTTCAGCCTGCCCTGTGCTGTCTCCTTGGTTTAAGTTTTTGTCACAAATTACAGTCATTACTTTTCTCCTTCGTTAAAGACAATTCCTTCACTGTTCAACACCTTCATAACAATAACTTGCCGATTTACAGTTTCTAACATAAATTACTTGAATTTTATTAATTAATAATGTTGTCTGCACGCTGGCAAGACCGCTCACTTTTCTAGCTTAAAGTCGACCTTCTTTACGTTTTCACATAACAAACAGAAGTACATTAAAATCTGAAGATCTACTTAAGTTTTTTTTTTTTACTGTCATCTTTGATTTAGATCGAAGCGGAACGTCAGTTCAGCTTCTGTTAAAATGTTTCTTTGACTGTGCAATCGATGTATTAGCGTCCGCGCTAGATGCGCATCTTTGCAGTTACGTAAATTATATAAAACAAATGTCTTTCAAAGAATGAGTCTCATCTCATAGGTTGATCATTTAATATACAGGTAGGTGAATGCCTTTCCAAGGGCACTCACAGCCTTCATACTACGCATATCCCAATAATATTACATCGCTTCCCGCGTGAGGAGTAATGATTCTGAAAGATCGTTGCGACTCACGCGCAGTCGTAATATTATTGGATTCACGTACTTAGTGAATGAAGTATTTAAGGATCTCTCCTTGTAGGGAGCAAAACAAACATAACGTAAAGCATATAGAATTATGTACGTTTCACACTAAGTCGTCAAAGCTACTCACAGTTGCTTGATCATTAACAAACTTGGTTATGATGCCATCATAAGTGTTCAAGGATTTAACATAGGTTCCTTTTTTAGCGTGTTCTCTAGACTTACTCTCATTCAATCAATAGAAACATTGAAATACTAACATAGATACAAGTACAAATCAAATACACATACAGATACTTATATACATAAATATTGACAAGAAGAAAAAAATTCGATTACAGTATTGGCGCATTTCCACCAATTTTGAACAGAACATAAAAATTTATCAGTCTTTCTCGTAGCGACGTCACTCTTCACTTTGTAGTTGGGAGTATTTCCCATGAACTCGTGTCATTTTCACAGGGGAATTCTTTCATCACCTTTCACTTTTCACTGCCTTAAAACTGGGGATCACCTTTCCACATTTTGGTGGAAAACACTGGGAATTTCACTATGTGCAGGGGGAAGTGATATTTCTTGACTCTACGATCCATCGGGTCATGTCGGGAATCAGGAAAGTTGATGACTGGTTCAATCACGAATGAGTCAGTTTGGTGGCTGTCTTAATCTCATTCCAATTCATGTTTCAGCACATGAAAATACAGAAAAAGGTCTGTATCAGGACTTGCTCATTAACTAGCATCTTAATCTACGGGAGTATAGAGTAAGAATTTAAAACAATAAAAATTACTACGTAGACTATGTACATATACATTATATATTATTCATATTTTGTGTCTAGGTTTTATATTCTTTCGTTAGCAAATATTAGCAAAACACGTTTCGTCTTGTACAGGTATTTCTTAAGCAATGTATTTAGCAATATTGCCGTAGCAATTTTTACATAGTTAAGGAAAAGTCATCAGTAGTGTCCTTTTAATGTAAATATAGTAAAATCGTGCATAGTTTATCAACGTTTTATTATTTTTATGTCCATTTTCATCTCAAATCTGGAGCACGCTCGCGCCCGTTATGGAGAGGAATGCTTATTGTAGAGTACGGGCCGGCGAGCGGTCATTGAATGTTGCCACAGTGCTTCGCAGTCACGTGGTAACGAACTGGCGGTTTAACAGCGTTGGCAGTCCGCGTCCTTCACGAGGCAGATAGTTCGGTGGCTACCAATCGTTTTATAACTTGTGCATTTTGTTGAATCATGGGTACTGGAACAGCTCGTCAAGGTGACATGGTCAACCTGGACAGTAAATTGACTGCACCAGCGTCGAAGAACAGTCATCGATGAAAATGACTACTGTCACCTATTGCAGTGAGTACAATAGCTTGTCTATCCTTTGACTGATAGTCACTGTATCGTCGTTGCAACGTGAGAATACTTGTAATGCTACTTCACACGCGGAACATGACTCGTGTCCATAAGTTTATTACAGTTTTGATTCACACAAGAGATAACTAGTTGTTCGTGTCCATACATGTATCAAATTACTATTTTACACACGTGTCCATAATTTTGTCACTGAGTCACACGCATCAATCCATACGTGTCCATTTAGGTGTCTTTATATTACAGAGTAGTACAGGTAATGCTAAAATTACTTATCATGAAAGGATCATTTACAAAATATACATAGTTTTTTTTTATTACTGTCCAAGACGTAACGAGAAAACGTGTTTGCTATTATGAATGGTGCTTCTGAAGCACATTAGATTTTATATGTAATTTAAATCTGATTCTTTTCCTTTTCTTATTGTTCTGTAACAGCCTTTTTTGTTTCTTTTTTCTTGTCATTTAGTTGGTTACATCAATAATCAGTAAAATATACCCACTTTGGCGTGCCGAACAGTTCACGTTCAAAACTTCATCTAACAGAAATCGGGAAAATTATTCCTATTTCCTAGGATGCTTTTGCTCACAGCAAATCAGATTTACATCACGTTTCGATAACCAATGAGCCACGATCGTCAATACATACAATATACACACGTCAAGTCTTTTGAATCAATTTCCAAATTTCTTCCCCTACTGGGTAGGGTAGAAAGGTAAGAATGTTAAAGAAGAAAACTACAATAGGATAGTGAAAGGAAATGAAAGATACGAAGATAGATAATAGGTGAAATAATCAGTTGAGCAAATTCATTCTTCGGCTCCACCGTTTTTAGTGTCATCCACGCGGCATAACTCGACTTTGACTTCAGTATTAAAATGTCGCACAAATCCGCTTCATCTTCAAATATATCTCAAAATCACGGCATGCGGACATAGCAGAAGAATATAAGCAGATTATCTCAGTCCTCAACTAGGTATCCTAATATCGAAGGTTTCTGTATAATACTCGTGACATAGGAATAGTCTGTCTAAGTTTATCCAATACAGGACCTAATTATCATCATAAATCATATTTCTTAACTGGTTGACTCATAGTAATAAATAAATTAAAGTTGCTCTCCAGTTGCGAGTACCATTATTCATTTCTTTGCACACTAACTATATGTTGCTGCTTATACTCGGTGTAATCTACAGATTACAATGTATCAGTTTTGCATCGTACATGGTTCTAGCGACTTAAAATATCAATCCTTTGAAAGCTCAACTTAGGTTAATACTTCACATATACGGACATTCTGGTCTGAATGAGGGATTTAAAGAAAACCTTTAGTACTTGGTAAAAAAAAAGAAGATTTGCCGTAACTTAAAACTAAAGCAGCAGGTGGCACTTTGGCACATCCCTTACTCAATTCAACGACTGCAGTCTTCTATTGCTCAAGAAACTTAAAACTACCTTAAAACTAAAGCAAATCTTATTTTCCAAATACGTAGAGTACCTTCTTCAATCAGTTCATATCTTTCAAGGTCCATCATTACTTTGTGTCCACCTCACTCAAATGATTACGTCACCTGCAGAATACATGTACATGCTGTTGACTCACATACTTTCTAAACAGATCACACTCTTGTTTCAAGTTGCAGCTTAACGTAATAAATGATTTTTTTTAGTGTTTTTCATGGTACTTCTTTAGGTCTACATGGTGGTAAAGTCCTTTTATTCGTCCACTAACTGGATCTGCCAACACGTAACAACCAATATGTGGCTTCCTGACTATAACAAACGGTCCTTCGTATAGGTGTTGCCACTTACGATTTTTACGTAAGATGAGAGATGATTTGAAGTGTGTCCTCAGAAGAACACGCTCGTTCAAGCGATACGACAGAACTTTATTGATATGCCTGTCAAATGCCTTTTTTCTTAAATTGGCATGAGTTGTGAGAGAGATCAGGGCTTGTCTTAACTTATTATATAGGTTGACTTCTGGACGTTCTATCTTGGGGATAGGATCAGTCCATTCATTGCTTTCCCTTTGCCTGGAGATCAGTTCTGAAGGTGTGAAACCGGTCGAAGTGTGCTGAAGATTATTTACAATCTCTTCAAATGGAGTAACGAAATCGACCCACCGTGTTTGCTGGTTCGGTACATAGGTGGGAATAAAACGATTAAATTCTTTGAAGACTCGTCTGTCGGGTTACTTTGCGGTCTAAATCTTGAGATTAGAATCTGTCTAATACCATTATTGGCAAGAAACTGTCTCCACTCTTTTCCAACGAAGTTTGAAGCATTATCAGACAACATGGTCTCCGGCTTACCAAAACGAGGAAAATAATCCTTTTCTATTCGTCTTATTAAAGATTTTGCACTGGAAGACTTCATCGCGTATAAACGCACTTGCTTAGTGAAGAGGTCTAGCAAAACAGCAAGGTACTTAGCAGCTCCTCTTCCTCTAGGAAGTGGACCCGCATAGTCGAGACTGACTATTTGGTTAGGACGCTCAGTGTAGATAGGATTCAAAGGTATGACATTCGAAAGATTGAAGGGCTTTGCCTTCTGACAGATTAAACAAGTGCTTAGCAGTTTATGAATTCTTTTATGCAGATTGGGTACGTAGCAATAGGCAGAAATCTTTCTTTTACACTTTTCGGGGCCATAATGTCCCCAGGATAGGTGAGTGTACCATATGAGATATTCAACGTACTCCTCAGGAATACAAACACACCATTGCTCCGTCAACATAGATGTACGATGAAGTAAAACACCATTGTGTGATTTATAAAATTTCGACAAACGATGATTGGGGTTGTCTTGTAGAATCTGTTTGACTCTCTTCCATTTACGGTCACTTTCTTGCAGAGTACCCATCTGTCGGCAAAGACATAGAAAATAACTACGATTCAAGGGATCTTTCATAAGGAGTATCTTGTGATTGGAAATCTGTTCTACAAGTTCCGTAGGCTCCGGCATACCTTCCGGCATGCGTGACAGTGCATCTGCAACGATGTTGTCCTTGCCTTTCACGTAAACAATTTCGAAATTGTACTCCTGTAGAAATAGGCACCAGCGTGTAAGCCTCGGATGATAGAGCTTACACGAAAGGAGAAAGCCAAGAGCTTGATGGTCGGAGTACACTTTGATCGGATGGCCATAAATGTAATAATTAAACGCCCATACAACTGCCAATCCTTCTAACTCTGTAACAGAGTACGATCTCTCGCACTCCGTCAGCACACGACTGGCGAAACTAATTATCCTAATCTCTTCTTTATCTCCAGTTTTCTTCAGCTGGAACAAACAAGCGCCCAAACCTTGAAATGAGGCGTCACAAGAAATGCAGAATTCGGAGTTCATATCCGGATGACTGAGGATATTGCTATTCAGAAGAGCTTGTTTGATTTTGTCAAAGGCTTGCTGACATTCAGAGGTCCATACCCAATGAACGTTTTTCTTTAATAGATTGTGCAACACTGGACTGTTCATGGATTGATTTGGTATAAAGCGACGAAAGAAAGACGTTAACGCTAGAAACCCTTTTAATTGTCTTTTGGTGCAGGACACAGGGAAGTTCCTTATTGCAGACAGTTTGTTAGGATCGGGAGAGATTCCCTCAGAAGAGATAATATGACCAAGGAATTTTACTTCCTTTTTTACAAACTTTGATTTCTGTAAATTGGCAGTAACGCCAAAGTTAGCAAACCTCACGAAGATTCTCCGAATCAAGTCAAGATGTTCCTCCCATGAAGTCGAGGCTACTAAGATATCATCGACATAGACAGTTATTTTGTCCAGTAAATCATGACCTAAGACATGGTCAAGTGCGGCAATAAAGACACCTGAACTAATATTCAAGCCGAAGGGTGCGACACGAAATTGATATGATCGACCCGCAAAGATAAAGGCCGTGTACTTCCTTGAAGAGAGCGACAACTTCACCTGCCAATAGCTACTTCGAAGGTCGATGGAGGTTAGAAATTTGATACCATAAAACCTTTGCAGTTGCTCCTCCAATGCTTCCGGTCGGGTACACACAGGAACAATAATTTTGTTGATGTTCCTAGCGTCTAGAACAAGTCTAACTCTTCCGTCCTGTTTAAATATAGACAATAATGGGCTCGAATATGGAGAGTCAGAGGGCTCAATTATTTTCCAGTTTAACATTTTGCGGATTTGCTGTCGTACTGCTTTCTTGCGGGATTGCGGAACTGCATAGGTGGTTTTACAGTAGGTGCTGTGGGGCTTAACCTTCATGTCGAATACATAGTTGGCTAAGATTCCCGGTTTCTTAGAAAACACATTGGTAAATTGTGTCAACAGGTCGTATAGTTCCTTTCTTTGTCGGTCACCTAATCCGTCAGATTCATCAGCCTTCGTCAGTAACTCTTCATGTGTCGGTAATAAGTCAAAGTCTTCGTCCGCATCTCCTGACTCGTCTAAATAATTGAAATATTGTTGCCGAGATGTGAGCTTCCGGAACTTTACTTTATGTTCTTGGCTGGACAACTTAACTTTGGTCCTCATAAGTCGAATCACTATACTCTTATCACTGCATCTGAGAGTACATGTACCTTCATACAAATCTATGATGACACGATTCTTACATAGACACTCCATTCCTAGGAGGCAAGGTACTGAGAGATTTTTAACAACTATAAAAGTACAAGGTACGGTGTCTGATGCAAATCTCACTGGTACACGAATTTCTAGCGTCACCTTTTGAACTAGAGAGCCTACAGTATGAATATCAAGAGCTCAGATGGAAACCCAGTTCTAAGCAAAGAAGGGAAAGCAGAAAGGTGGAAGGAGTATATAGTGGGTCTATATAAGGGCGATGTACTTGAGGACAATATTATGGAAATGGAAGAGGGAGATATGATACTGCGTGAAGAGTTTGACAGAGCACTGAAAGACCTGAGTCGAAACAAGGCCCCCGGAGTAGACAATATTCCATTGGAACTACTGACGGCAGTGGGAGAGCCAGTCCTGACAAAACTCTACCATCTGGTGAGCAAGATGTATGAAACAGGCGAAATACCCTCAGACTTCAAGAAGAATATAATAATTCCAATCCCAAAGAAAGCAAGTGTTGACAGATGTGAAAATTACCGAACTATCAGCTTAATAAGTCACAGCTGCAAAATACTAACACGAATTCTTTACAGACGAATGGAAAAACTAGTAGAAGCCAACCTCGGGGAAGATCAGTTTGGATTCCGTAGAAACACTGGAACACGTGAGGCAATACTGACCTTACGACTTATCTTAGAAGAAAGATTAAGGAAAGGCAAACCTACGTTTCTAGCATTTGTAGACTTAGAGAAAGCTTTTGACAATGTTGACTGGAATACTCTCTTTCAAATTCTAAAGGTGGCAGGGGTAAAATACAGAGAGCGAAAGGCTATTTACAATTTGTACAGAAACCAGATGGCAGTTATAAGAGTCGAGGGACATGAAAGGGAAGCAGTGGTTGGGAAGGGAGTAAGACAGGGTTGTAGCCTCTCCCCGATGTTGTTCAATCTGTATATTGAGCAAGCAGTAAAGGAAACAAAAGAAAAATTCGGAGTAGGTATTAAAATTCATGGAGAAGAAATAAAAACTTTGAGGTTCGCCGATGACATTGTAATTCTGTCAGAGACAGCAAAGGACTTGGAAGAGCAGTTGAATGGAATGGACAGTGTCTTGAAAGGAGGATATAAGATGAACATCAACAAAAGCAAAACAAGGATAATGGAATGTAGTCTAATTAAGTCGGGTGATGCTGAGGGAATTAGGAAATGAGGCACTTAAAGTAGTAAAGGAGTTTTGCTATTTGGGGAGCAAAATAACTGATGATGGTCGAAGTAGAGAGGATATAAAATGTAGACTGGCAATGGCAAGGAAAGCGTTTCTGAAGAAGAGGAATTTGTTAACATCCAGTATTGATTTAAGTGTCAGGAAGTCATTTCTGAAAGTATTCGTATGGAGTGTAGCCATGTATGGAAGTGAAACATGGACGATAAATAGTTTGGACAAGAAGAGAATAGAAGCTTTCGAAATGTGGTGCTACAGAAGAATGCTGAAGATTAGATGGGTAGATCACATAACTAATGAGGAAGTATTGAATAGGATTGGGGAGAAGAGAAGTTTGTGGCACAACTTGACCAGAAGAAGGGATCGGTTGGTAGGACATGTTCTGAGGCATCAAGGGATCACCAATTTAGTATTGGAGGGCAGCGTGGAGGGTAAAAATCGTAGAGGGAGACCAAGAGATGAATACACTAAGCAGATTCAGAAGGATGTAGGTTGCAGTAGGTACTGGGAGATGAAAAAGCTTGCACAGGATAGAGTAGCATGGAGAGCTGCATCAAACCAGTCTCAGGACTGAAGACAACAACAACAACAACAACGGTGTCTGATGCAAATCTCACTGGTACACGAATTTGTAGCGTCACCTTTTGAACTAGAGACCCTACAGCTCCGGATACGGTACACCCTTGTACTGGCAATGACAGAACTTTTGCTACAGAACACACTTTCTTATATAAACATAAAGACAAAACATTGATATTGGCACCAGTATCTATTATAGCGACAAGTGGTACATCATGAATATGAATCATAGTGGATGCCTGAACCTGGTTTTCCCATAAATCCTCACCATTCAAAACGTCATTCTCCTTCAGCAAGTCACCTCGTAAGTCACAGTCATTGTCATATCGTATAAGGTTGATTTGCCCTCTAATGAAATCGCCCCCAACATGTTCCGCAGCTTCCCCAAGGAGGCAAGAAAATGATGCTGCTTTTAGTTTTCCGCATGTTGATTAGATTGAATTTCGCTCACAATTACTTTTGACGTACCGGGCTGTACGCTCGGTACGAAGTTTGCTTCCGTATTCCACCTAAGTTGCGAGCTATTTGCCGGATTTTCAGTCGAAATGGTGTGTGTTGGCGGGTTTGCTCGGGCATAATAGATGCGAGAATTTTGAGGTTCATGATTTTGACTTTGATAGTTAGTAAAAGGTGGAGGACTATTCCTAAAGTTTGGAGCATACCGTTGTTTGTATTGCTTGGAAGGATCTGGAGCATTTATCCCTTGAGAACAGTGCTAGAATCTAGGCTGGTTACCATACTGCTGTTTATTGTTGGTGTTAATTTAACGTCCTTTTCCATTGAAATTATTATTATTTTGGCGATCGTTATTGTAGTGATAGCGATCATTGTAATTAAATGGTGAATTACCGTATTGCTGTTGTTTTGTCTGGTATATGGGGTGGTACCTGTTTTGATCCTGGAAGTTATGTTTCTGCTTCCCGTTACGGCGATAGTAGTTGTTATTATCGCACGGAACGTCGTGTCCTTTACTGTTGTTGGGGTTGGTATGACATACCTGAGTCTGCGCCTACACCGTGCGGCTGTG
Source organism: Schistocerca piceifrons (assembly GCF_021461385.2). Taxonomy (NCBI): domain Eukaryota; kingdom Metazoa; phylum Arthropoda; class Insecta; order Orthoptera; family Acrididae; genus Schistocerca; species Schistocerca piceifrons. The sequence goes on from NC_060138.1 coordinate 230,064,535, forward strand.
TAGTGTGCAGGCCAAGACTACAATTACTCCGCACACTAGCACGCACGTCTTCTTGAATCATGTCAAGGTTGTCAAGTACTGACAGAAAAGCCTCCGTGTCGTCGTCACTGACATTTACTAACTTCTCCCTGATTGATACCGGTAGCTTTGACTTAAGAATCATAATTACGTCCTTCGTGGAAATGGGCGTGTCCCAATATTGTATTTTTCGCAGGTAGTTCTCGAAGTACCTACGGAGACCAGCACTTCTCGTGTTAAACGGTTCAGCATTATATACTTCCTTTCTAAGGCGTTGTTGTATACCTGAACTCCAGAATTTGTTCAGAAATTGCTTTTCGAAGTCAGCGTAATTATTACGTCTGTCGATTACTTCTGTTCCCCAGACAGAACCCTCTCCTTGAATGTAACCTACTATAAAGCGCATACGTTGCTTTTCATCCCAGCTCTCAGGAAAAACACCCTTAAATGACTTCAGAAAAACCATTGGGTGGATGTTGCGTTTCTCTAGCATAAAAGGCTGGAACACGCGGTACTTGAGAACGCTTTCTTCTTTCATGAGCTCGACAAGAGTTACTTGATCATTCTGGTTGCGTACTGACGGATTCTTACTGCTGTGACCATGTACAAGTGGAGAGAATTTTACACGAGACACGGGGTTATTATTGTATTCATGTTCTGAAGAAAGCAAGTGTGAATACTCACTTCTATTCTCATTAGGAAAATCATTGACTTGTTTCAACTACTCGATTTCCTCAGTGAGGTGTCGTTTCCACTCTGGAAGATGTCGGTGAAAAACTCTACGAATCTCTCCTAATTCAGTGAGAATCGTATCTCCTGATGTACCTGGAGCACCTAAAACTTCAACTGTGGCTGACTTAACGGCTTCTTTTAAGTCGTGTTGAACCTTGTTTTCTATGTACTGTTCCTTAGTCTCGACCCATTCTTCAAATTCTTCTCCTATCGTGGAATGTACTTTTGCTGCAGCATCATTCACCCTCTTTTCAATGTTAATTTCGGATAGCGCCTGTGTCAGGTCATTGACCTGGCCTTGCAGAGTGACGACATTGTCTGCAAGCTTGTTTACTTTAGCTCCGACCTCAGCGGACTTCTTTGAAACTTCCGTTGTAACTGCCTGGCAACTTTCGATTTGTACTTTGATGTCTTTGTGCACGTCACCTACTGTGCTCTCACACGCATCTACCTTCTGCAGAATACCTTCTATCCTTTCATTAACTTTAGTACTTAATTCCGAGATCTATTCCACCGTGACTTTCCTTATTCTTGCCTCTAAGTTGGCATCAATATTATCTAACCTATTTTTCATTGTATCAATCATGGTATTCAGGTCAAACCATTTTCGCTCTGTCTCCCGTTCCTTTTCCCTTTCTTTTTGTTCCCTTTCTTGTCTATCTCGTTGTTTTTGTAATTTATAAGCTTCCCTTTCCCGTTTCTCCTGTTCTCTATCACGTTGTTCTTGTAATTTATAAGCTTCCCTTTCCAGTTTCTCCTGTTCTCTTCTTGAAAAAAAAATTCTCATCATTTCAACCATCGAATTTTCTCCCGCTTGCTGTGACGATGATTGCTGTGACGATACGTCACGCACATCATCATCGTCTGCCGTTCTCTCCATTCGCGAATCGGCTCTGTCTGTTCCCGTTCGCGAACGTAGTGGGTATGACTTGACAACAGTGTCATCAACGTCATCCACACTGTTTGTCGGCTTGCCTCTGTCATCTGACATGTTTATTTTCAAGTTTGTGACGTAACTGCTCAAAGAAATCTTTCGCAGCACGCCGCTCGTCAACTCTCAGATGCGCACGCTGCGACGCTTCCTGATAGTCAAACGTCACACCGCGGTAGCTGACAATTCCAGAGCTATACCGGGTAGAAGACTAGATGGCACCTAACTTTGAAAATAAGTGACAAACACCCACTAGACACTGAATCCTGCTATTATGGCATCCATCTTGTGTTCTTAACCGTAGCAACAATGAAGATGCTAATAATGCTAACAAATAAACTTTGCATGAAGAGATGATCAGAAATGAATTCTAACTACGTAAATAAGCTACTCTGCAAGGAAATAACAGCGATAGGATAAAATGAAGCAGTAAGGAAAGAAATTCCGGAAATCAGTTTTTTTTAATACAAGACGCGAGATTTTATGTGTAATGAAAACCGTACTTACATCAGTCGTTTTGCGCACTGCTGTTATTTTTCGAAATTTTTTTTTATACTTCCTCGGTTTCGTTCAGTACTTCCTTTACGGCTTCCCGATGTCCATCGGATTATGTCATGAAACAATAACAGAACAGATTATAATTTTTTATCGAGTCCCTGTTCGGGCGCCACATCTAGTATGATAAAAAAAATTATTAGGTTAAATATATTTCAATTCTTTCAATTTAAATCTGTGTTTCATACTAGAATGTCGTGTTCCCAGTTTGGCACAGCTTTGCCACAGGAGACACGTCGGCTCCTGATAGTTGTCAGAAGGAGGCTAGTTTTTGATTACGCAAAGACTTCCATTATTTGGAAAAGAACAACCCGGATTTCTTTACGTAATCTGTATGAATTTTATAATTACCTAAGGGACCTTTAACAATGAACAGTAAAAAAAATGCATTTGCAAATGAAATCATTAATAAATGGGGCAGCTATGAGTTGTATAGAAGACAAGGGGTGGCCTTCTGTACACGACCAGGATGCCGCAGTATTCTCTGCTGTAGTAAACGCTGTTTGACATTTATAAAAATAATATGGCATGGAGGTTAAAAAAGTATATAGGAGAAGAACAGAATCAGAAATCTGGTAAACACTAAATATATTCAAACAATTCTCACTAGCAAATTAGGGCTTATTTATATACAATATAACTTACATAAGCACTTTTCTAACTGTATGGTACGAGCAGATTTCAGCCTGCCCTGTGCTGTCTCCTTGGTTTACGTTTTTGTCACAAATTACAGTCATTACTTTTCTTCTTCGTTAAAGACAATTCCTTCACTGTTCAACACCTTCATAACAATAACTTGCCGATTTACCGTTTCTAACATAAATTACTTGAATTTTATTAATTAATAATGTTGTCTGCACGCTGGCAAGACCGCTCACTTTTCTAGCTTAAAGTCGACCTTCTTTACGTTTTCACATAACAAGCAGAAGTACATTAAAATCTGAAGATCTACTAAAGTTTTTTTTTTACTGTTATCTTTTATTTAGATCGAAGCGGAACGTCAGTTCAGCTTCTGTTAAAATGTTTCTTTGACTATGCAATCGATCTATTAGCGTTCGCGCTAGATGCGCATCTTTGCAGTTACGTAAATTATATAAAACAAATGTCTTTCAAAGAATGAGTCTCATCTCATAGGTTGATCATTTAATATACAGATAGGTGAATGCCTTTCCAAGGGTACTCACAGCTTTCATACTACGGATATCCCAATAATATTACAGACCGTAGACGTTTTGATTAATAGTCAGAGATATTGTCCCGAGACCATAGGTACGCAGCAGAGATAAATATGTTGTGAAGTGTCTCCGTTATGTGGAAACCACATATTTTTAGTATATGACACCCTGGAAGCAAACCTTTTCCAGCTACCACTCGATATTGACATGGTGGAGGGACTACACCAAACTGGCGATCTGGAAGACGCTCATGAGGTACGGGAAAGACATGTCCAAATGGAATCGCAACAGTGTCAACTTCTACTACGCAACCGTCACCCACCATCCACAGACAACCAGATGGAACGGCGAAGAAGGATAATTGCTCTGGCACCCCACAAGTTGCAGGGATAGGTGGTGATACAGACGCGCTACCACGATCAGGCGGGATTGGAAATGCTATCCATGCATTATACGAGCGTCCGACGAACGACAGCATCATTGTCAGCTCATCTAGATCCTGGACACATCTCATGACCCACAGGTGATGTATCAGAATAACACTGTTAATGCCTTCTTTGAATACTTCTGACGTACTTAGAAGGAAAAAGACGCACATGCTGAAGCGAACGACTCCATCTTTTACTATGTCACACGCACCCTCACCCACACGGAGGCGGATACGTTAAAACTGGCGGTCACACGAGACAACGTCGATTATGCAAGCAATATGGTTGCAGTCAACAGATCGCCCAGCGTCAGTGGGTTACTAATTGAGTGTTATTGAGCCTTCCCGAGGCTAGTGGCAATCCGATAGACGACTATGTTCAAAGAACGGATGACATCTGACCAAGCAGTCTCACCTACCTTTATTGAGGGCATCATCACTCTGGTCTACAAAGCAGACCGCAGTTCAATGGTCACAAACAGACCACTCACCCTACCTAACGCAGATTACAAGATCTTCACTCCCTTCCTGGTGTTGCGTCTCTGAACGATACTCCCGCATGACCCCCTGGAGCAAACGACGTCTAGGGGCAGGTTAACATAAAAACTGCCAGAGCAGAATGCCGCGACTTAATTGCGGTGGTGGCCATCTGCCGGCTCCGTGCAGCTGTCATCGCTATAGATTTCGATAGTGCCTTCAATAACCTGCGCCACCGTTTCCTGTTTTCGATGCCAGCCCACATGGGTATCCCACCTCCCTTCATAGAGGTCCTCCACCGCTATTACAGTGATGCCAGTTCACGAGCCCAAGTCAATGAGCGTTTGGCAGAGCCGGTACTCATCCGCCACTCATTTCAGCAGGAGTGTTCCCTCTCTACCCTTTTATATGCTACTGCCCTAGAGCCCCTCATTGGCGTCCTGACGACCAACCTCTCTGGCCTCAGCATTCGACATAACATCTTTCACTGTCGAGCTTACTGTCATGACCTCTTCCTCCTCGTCCACTCCAGCTCTGAGACTGCAGCAGTGTTCGAATTGATTACTCGTTATAAGGGCTGCCACAGACAGTATCATGAACGTCACCAAATTTTCTACGATCTACATCAGGCGAGGCCTACAGAAAGGTGAAATGGCACCCCTGCTGCTTGTGCAGACATTACGGTCCCTGGTCTTTTACCTCCACTGTGACATGCACAGCCGCGACGAATTTCCGTAGCCTGTTACACATCATCTGCAACGACGACCGCCAGAGCCTCCTTCGCCATCAGGACACACTTCAACACTTTTGAGATCCTTAATCATTATGTGGCATCAAAATTGGTCCATGTCGCGCGAGTACTCCCTCTGCCCGCGTCCCTTGGCTATCATCTTATGGCTGCTTCCATTTTTAAAGTCTGTATGGTGGCCTCAGACTCGTCAATGTATGAGAGCTATTGCTTCGTGTATGACTACTATCAGAAGAAAATGGGCCAGATCGGGCACATCCCTAATACACAGCTCGCTTGAGGTCCTCCAGCCTGCGTCTACCCCACCAGTGTCTGTCGGCCACATCGCGCCTCATTTGCCTCACTTTTCGGACATTCGCGTCGACTACAGTTACACACATATCAACCTCTCAGATAAGCGTCTGCCCAGGACCAAGGATTTTTATAGCTTACTATTGCGCCGTTTTCCCCAAACATGGTGGAGACCAGGTACCCTCCATCCGGTGGCGCTATAGTGTGGAGTCCCACGCACACAGCCCTTCCTCCTTACAGATGTCGGGGCGGTGTGCTACCACAAAGGCAATAGGAAATTTGCCATAAAACAGCGATAGCACAAGATCGGTTTGTCGGATTCCCTCTTTGTCTCCTTTGCCAGCAACTCGACATAGATGAACACTGTCTGTACTGCCCCTCTTCACACGACGTCTGACGGTTCGTGCAGCAAATGACTATCAGCTACATCCCAATGCCACCAGATGCTATCGAACCACGAATGTTCCTATACCCGGTGGACATACATTTTCCTGCCGCAGAATATCATGCCATTAGGTGGATCAACAGGTGGGCGGTCAGTTACCCATAAGGGACCAAAATCTCGCCTCGACCTACTTACTAATAGCCCATGCGGCGCTCAAACACTGGCCATGTTACCGACTTTTATTTGCCATCTATCTTCGAGGGGTCTTCGTACGGACCTCCAGCCTTTTAGTCCGTCTTAGTCGCTTGTGCGGGCCGCTTCTGCTCTTCCCAGCACCAGATCTAGGTAGAGCACAGCCGTCACACTGATGCAAACGAATTTAAAACAAGGGCTTATAGCTGCAAGATCCATTCACCAACAATTTCTACGAAACTGATAGATCACGTCTTCGGCATCCTTCTTTCGCCAATGTGATGTAGACAATATTCACCAAATAACATACTTTGAGAGGAGCGTTGAGTACACCAACGACCTTTGAGCACCGTTACACCTGATGATGCGGCTTTGCGCCACGAAACCGGTTGTGTATCAATACAACAGGAATTTTACGAGCTGTCAACGAAATTCTCCTTAACATCATGCCTTTGCACAGCTGTGGATGTCTATAAGGTAAAATACATTGTGACTAAAGTGTCTAATGAAAGCCAAGAAAAGTAAATAAACAATTTCAAACTTTCTTACCTGAAGCTACATATGGAAACAGATGTACTTTGGTATGCGAACAAAGAATAATATAGTTACCGTTTACGGCACTGCGGTGTGTCAGAAAGAGTAAAGGTACATGGAACTGGTTTTCATAAACACACATGGAAATGGCACGGGAGAAAACTTTTACTGATGTGATGTGTTATAAACCAATAAGTTCATTCAAAATACCGTAGGTACCTTTCCTTTCGTGTGTTTTTCTATTCCAGTGAAACTGTTGAGTTATTTTCAAAGAATGATCCAAGTGACACATATTCGTGGCACGAAACAAAGTGGCTCTGAGCACTATGGGACTTAACATCTATGGTCATCAGTCCCCTAGAACTTAGAACTACTTAAACCTAACTAACCTAAGGACATCACACAACGCCCAGTCATCACGAGGCAGAGAAAACCCCTGACCCCGCCGGGAATCGAACCCGGGAACCCGTGCGTGGGACGCGAGAACGCTACCGCACGACCACGAGCTGCGGACACGAAACAAAGTAATAAATGTAATAACGAAGAGGTATATTGCAAGAAGAAGCTCAGTGATTTAGCGGCAAGGAATTATTAACTTCAAGACTTTCCTTACCATTCGATGAATCATCGACTGGGAACTTTTTTGGCAAAAAGAACAAAAAGAAGTACTGTAACATATTCAAGCTAACATAAATTGGTCCTGTGAGCAAACAAATGAGTGTTATGACTTTTTAAGGCTCTCTTTCTTGTAGACATTTGTGGACTCGGTAGTGGAACTGTTACTGAAAATTCCCACATTTATTACAACAGATTAATGGCTGCCAAGCACCAAATTAAGTATCCACTTCAAGTGTCATACAAACGGAGGATTTCACTACCGTAATCCTATTGTACGTGTTACTTAAATACTAATACAGTATACATGACGCTATGTATAACAGCGTTGTCGGAGAAAACTGTTGAGGTACAATGAAGAACCGTTTAATACGTAAACAGTAAGCTTAGGAGCTATGGGGAAACTAGCAACTAAAAATATTCCTTGTGTAAGTTGTTCCTTTACATAAATGTACTCAGTGAACTGTCTTTCACAGGTCTCGTGCCGTCCTCCGTCATTTTTATCCTGTACTTATTTTTCAACTTCTACGTACCTCCTACCCCCAACGTTCATTATGAAATTTTTATCAATTTATGGCCTTGATATGCTCCTACCGTTACGCTCCCTTGTCACTTATTCCAGAGACAGGTTAACACTTCTTCAGACTGTAGAAGATATCCCACTATGCTGTCCATTCTTCAACTTCTATGTTACTGATAAAACCTCAACTCTTTGAAGAATCGAAATCCCATGCTTAGCAGCTGCAAAAGGCTAAATGTTCATTTCTAGAGTTAATGCGTTAAATATTCGAGGTTTAGCACATAATTGAGAACATGTTTAGAATAGGTTTGAAAGTACGCTTAAAGATTGTTGCAAGGTCGCTAAGTGCTCTCATTTTGAAGCACTGGACGAATATAGACAGGGCAATTTACGTACCATTTTAAGAGAGAGCAGGTTTTCCTCATATCTCCAGAACAACATAGAAGTTAGTAAAATGTTGGGTTGATTTGAGAGAAGAGACCAAACAGCGAGGTCATCGGTATCATCGGATTAGGGAAGGGTGGGGAAGGAAGTCGGCCGTGCCTTATCAAAGGAACCTTCCCGGCATTTGCCTGAAGCGATTTAGGGAGATCACGGAAAACCTAAATCAGGATGGTCGGACGTGGAATTGAACCGTCGTCCTTCCGAGCGCAAGTCCAGTGTGCTAACAAGAGCTCCACCTCGCTCGGGTAATTTAGAAGATACTTGGACTGCTACCCCTGAAGAAACGTTATTACCGCCCAGTGTTCAACAGAAGATCCCAAAGAGGATGATAATAGATAATCACTTTAGAGTACAACATCAATTCTGAGGAAAGCAGCACACCACTTCTGACCTGTGGTTGCCTGACTGATGTATCTGATGATTCCGGTGAAGATATCAAGAGAAGATACTGACAGGGTATAACACCATAAATTGACGACACTGCCCGAATAACGTATCAAACAGATTTTAAAAGAATAGTGTCAATAGGCAAACACAACATAATACAATGTACCTTCTTAGTTGTGGAATCAGTAGAAACTATTAGCGGTGTTAAAATATATTGATGTACAGTTGTGATCTTTCAAGATCAATATCGTAAATCAATCCACAATATATAAGAAAACTTCTGAGTACACTACAGAGAATCTTTAGAGATCGGTTCTCTGAACTAATGTATGCTCGTTTGGCCTATACTTTGGTAACAACAAATTCCTTCTGTAATGTAACACCACAGTTTTATTTAGGTCGTTAGTGTTGAAAAGAGTAGGCAACCTGTACGCGTACGCTACATGCAATAAAATTAATCTGACACCGATACATTGGATAAACAGTTTTTTTCTTTTCAGACGATGTCCATCTCCACCTCAATTCTACACCCAAATAAAAACTCACAAAGTTGTAATTCCAAGTCGGCAAATCACAAATTTACAAATTACTGCCCTACTTATAACTTCCGCTCAAATAAATGCTAATGTAGATACTAGTGGGACTCTCAGTGCATAGACGCACAAAATATTACGTACCCGAGTATTGTAATCTGTAAGTCATGTTTGTTTACGATAAAACAATCCTATGTCTGTGCCCTGTATTTGAAGAGGATTAATATAAAAAGGTATTTCTTTAAATAATAAAAGAAATCGTTATTTCCATCAGATTGTTAAATCAACGTTAAAGAAAATTAACGACACAAAAACGCCTGTTTGCGATCAGCTGATCTGATAGGCAAATGACTACTGTTTGCGTATTGTTTCGATGTGATAAAATATATCTTTTCTACCAGAGGCAGTTAACCTCTCTGACAGCTAAAACTTTATATCATAACTGTCAAAATTCAGTCTTACACTTTTATTTTTACTTTAGAGAAAAACGTTACTACATATTTCTCTTCGGAAATATTTGTATTTTTATTTCTGCATTTAAAATGCTCAGAGACATTGACACAAGAATATAAGTAGTACGCTCCTGGAAATTGAAATAAGAACACCGTGAATTCATTGTCCCAGGAAGGGGAAACTTTATTGACACATTCCTGGGGTCAGATACATCACATGATCACACTGACAGAACCACAGGCACATAGACACAGGCAACAGAGCATGCACAATGTCGGCACTAGTACAGTGTATATCCACCTTTCGCAGCAATGCAGGCTGCTATTCTCCCATGGAGACGATCGTAGAGATGCTGGATGTAGTCCTGTGGAACGGCTTGCCATGCCATTTCCACCTGGCGCCTCAGTTGGACCAGCGTTCGTGCTGGACGTGCAGACCGCGTGAGACGACGCCTCATCCAGTCCCAAACATGCTCAATGCGGGACAGATCCGGAGATCTTGCTGGCCAGGGTAGTTGACTTACACCTTCTAGAGCACGTTGGGTGGCACGGGATACATGCGGACGTGCATTGTCCTGTTGGAAACGCAAGTTCCATTGCCGGTCTAGGAATGGTAGAACGATGGGTTCGATGACGGTTTGGATGTACCGTGCACTATTCAGTGCCCCCTCGACGATCACCAGTGGTGTACGGCCAGTGTAGGAGATCGCTCCCCACACCATGATGTCGGGTGTTGGCCCTGTGTGCCTCGGTCGTATGCAGTCCTGATTGTGGCGCTCACCTGCACGGCGCCAAACACGCATACGACCATCATTGGCACCAAGGCAGAAGCGTCTCTCATCGCTGAAGACGACACGTCTCCATTCGTCCCGCCATTCACGCCTGTCACGAGACCACTGGAGGCGGGCTGCACGATGTTGGGGCGTGAGCGGAAGACGGCCTAACGGTGTGCGGGACCGTAGCCCAGCTTCATGGAGACGGTTGCGAATGGTCTTCGCCGATACCCCAGGAGCAACAGTGTCCCTAATTTGCTGGGAAGTGGCGGTGCGGTCCCCTACGGCACTGCGTAGGATCCTACGGTCTTGGCGTGCATCCGTGCGTCGCTGCGGTCCGGTCCCAGGTCGACGGGCACGTGCACCTTCCGCCGACCACTGGCGACAACATCGATGTACTGTGGAGACCTCACGCCCCACGTGTTGAGCAATTCGGCGGTACGTCCACCCGGCCTCCCGCATGCCCACTATACGCCCTCGCTCAAAGTCCGTCAACTGCACATACGGTTCACGTCCACGCTGTCGCGGCATGCTACCAGTGTTAAAGACTGCGATGGAGCTCCGTATGCCACGGCAAACTGGCTGACACTGACGGCGGCGGTGCACAAATGCTGCGCAGCTAGCGCCATTCGACGGCCAACACCGCGGTTCCTGGTGTGTCCGCTGTGCCGTGCGTGTGATCATTGCTTGTACAGCCCTCTCGCAGTGTCCGGAGCAAGTATGGTGGGTCTGACACACCGGTGTCAATGTGTTCTTTTTTCCATTTCCAGGAGTGTATTAACTAACTACACAATAAGTTCGGACGCCAGTGGAACTTTGATTTTAATTTAACGATGAACGTTAATTTTTTGTCCTTGAGGAATGTTACACAATATTTTAGTCTTTTATGTTTTACAATTTCAGTTGATATATAATCTTTTGCTGGAAAAGATTTTTAAAAAACCCTATTTTCGGTATTGAATAATGAATCAAAAATAAAGAAAAACAAATCACTAAGCTCCACCGCCACTTTTGTCCCTGTATGAAATAATGTACAAAACTCAACCTCTTCAGGTGTTGGACATTCGCGGTTACTAACCCTTTTTAAAATATCTTTTCCAGCAACGTAGAATAAGAACATTTTTTTTTGTATGTCCGGTAATTGTTCACTTTACTTACTATCCAATAGTAACGTCGTCACCGTAAGTGCTCACAGTTATTGAACTCGCAATTGCTTATTTCAGTATGAAATGGGAAGAACAACTACACTCCTGGAAATGGAAAAAAGAACACATTGACACCGGTGTGTCAGACCCACCATACTTGCTCCGGACACTGCGAGAGGGCTGTACAAGCAATGATCACACGCACGGCACAGCGGACACACCAGGAACCGCGGTGTTGGCCGTCGAATGGCGCTAGCTGCGCAGCATTTGTGCACCGCCGCCGTCAGTGTCAGCCAGTTTGCCGTGGCATACGGAGCTCCATCGCAGTCTTTAACACTGGTAGCATGCCGCGACAGCGTGGACGTGAACCGTATGTGCAGTTGACGGACTTTGAGCGAGGGCGTATAGTGGGCATGCGGGAGGCCGGGTGGACGTACCGCCGAATTGCTCAACACGTGGGGCGTGAGGTCTCCACAGTACATCGATGTTGTCGCCAGTGGTCGGCGGAAGGTGCACGTTCCCGTCGACCTGGGACCGGACCGCAGCGACGCACGGATGCACGCCAAGACCGTAGGATCCTACGCAGTGCCGTAGGGGACCGCACCGCCACTTCCCAGCAAATTAGGGACACTGTTGCTCCTGGGGTATCGGCGAGGACCATTCGCAACCGTCTCCATGAAGCTGGGCTACGGTCCCGCACACCGGTTGGCCGTCTTCCGCTCACGCCACAACATCGTGCAGCCCGCCTCCAGTGGTGTCGCGACAGGCGTGAATGGAGGGACGAATGGAGACGTGTCGTCTTCAGCGATGAGAGTCGCTTCTGCCTTGGTGCCAATGATGGTCGTATGCGTGTTTGGCGCCGTGCAGGTGAGCGCCACAATCAGGACTGCATACGACCGAGGCACACAGGGCCAACACCTGGCATCATGGTGTGGGGAGCGATCTCCTACACTGGCCGTACACCACTGGCGATCGTCGAGGGGACACTGAATAGTGCACGGTACATCCAAACCGTCATCGAACCCATCGTTCTACCATTCCTAGACCGGCAAGGGAACTTGCTGTTCCAACAGGACAATGCACGTCCGCATGTATCCCGTGCCACCCAACGTGCTCTAGAAGGTGTAAGTCAACTACCCTGGCCAGCAAGATCTCCGGATCTGTCCCGCATTGAGCATGTTTGGGACTGGATGAAGCGTCGTCTCACGCGGTCTGCACGTCCAGCACGAACGCTGGTCCAACTGAGGCGCCAGGTGGAAATGGCATGGCAAGCCGTTCCACAGGACTACATCCAGCATCTCTACGATCGTCTCCATGGGAGAATAGTAGCCTGCATTGCTGCGAAAGGTGGATATACACTGTACTAGTGCCGACATTGTGCATGCTCTGTTGCCTGTGTCTATGTGCCTGTGGTTCTGTCAGTGTGATCATGTGATGTATCTGACCCCAGGAATGTGTCAATAAAGTTTCCCCTTCCTGGGACAATGAATTCACGGTGTTCTTATTTCAATTTCCAGGAGTGTATTACAGTAGTATAAATTCTTTAGGTGAAATGACCAGGATTTAATCACACAATCGTTTACACTCTCCACAGGGGTTAGTAGTCACAACCACCAACAAAAATACCATACGTATACCGACACCTATCATCAAAATAAATCAATATAGGACAGAGGCTTCACTTACGCTTGTCCTCACTTTCTCATCAATTGATAGGTATTTTACAATATAGAACTACTACCCCGGAGACAACGAAAATTCAACCAAAATCACCTGCGTCACTTTTCAACCCAAACAAAATTTATTCTGAAATTAACTTCAGTTACTACACTGAACCACTGTTCAACTTTGTAGGACAGCTCAGTCCTTACTTTATAAACCATTTGGAAGCATCTAGCTTCAGAACTTCCCATTTCAATCAACATAAGAACAATCTCCGACCGAGAATTATTCCCTTTTTGACAACGAACTTTATATGGTTGTTCACCCATCTTAAGTGAAAACAGACTGATCTTCTTCAGAATTAAACGAAAACATGAGCCTTACTTAAGTGATGACAAATTTCCAACTTTCCAATCAAGATAGAATCCAATATTGTCTTTCTAATTTTCCTTTCTTTATGTATCACTGTAAATACGTAAGTCAGATCATAACTTCTCCTAATGTAAGGTATAATATTAATCAAGCAAACGGCGAACTAGTGTCCTAACCATGAACAAACGACGAACTCTGTGTCTACTTCAGACCTACTTCGGACATACGACTAAAATTCTTATTCTTTTACATCATTGTTGTTTTAAATGATTAACTCTTCTTTGGCCTTCTGTATTCTTTTTTCTTTAGACGCCACGTCGCTGTTGTACGACGATCGGCAGCCATGACCACCACTTTTTCGTGCGCTCTATAACATATAACAGAATTCCTTCTAACAAATTAAATTTATATATTTATTATCCAACCACTTTGCGTATTTTGAGGCTACGTACATCTTGTGCTGATAAAATATGAGCGAATTTTTACTCAGGGGCAGCACATACTTTCATGATAAATGCAAGTATTGTATGCAAAGAGTTACGGGAATGTAGTTGGTAGAAAAGAAGTACTAAATTAAAACATCATGCGCCATACTGAAGTTGTTACTGCGCGGCACTTTAAACACAAGCAAGATTTCACGCATCTCAGTGCTATGAGATATCGTTTAGGCTATGTGTCGTGCAATGATACTGTTTTAAGGGTACATTCAGTGAATATGTGGAAACTATCTGCAACTACGTCGCGAAAGCAGTCGCTGGTTATGAAGTAGTAAATTATAACGTCATCTCTGATGCTGAAGTTTTAGTGCAAGAACAGAAAAAATACAGGAAGCGATAAATTTATTTCTTTTTACCACTTATTTCTTTTTACCATTTTGTGCTTAGAAGAAAGATTAAGGAAAGGCAAACCTACGTTTCTAGCATTTGTAGATTTAGAGAAAGCTTTTGACAATGTTGATTGGAATACTCTCTTTCAAATTCTGAAGATGGCAGGGATAAAATACAGAGTGCGAAAGGCTATTTACAATTTGTACAGAAAGCAGATGGCAGTTATAAGAGTCGAGGGGTATGAAAGGGAAGCAGTGGTTGGGAAGGGAGTGAGACAGGGTTGTAGCCTATCCCCGATGTTATTCAATCTGTATATTGAGCAAGCAATAAAGGAAACAAAAGAAAAATTCGGAGCCGGCCGCGGTGGTCTCGCGGTTCTAGGCGCGCAGTCCGGAACCGCGCTACTGCTACGGTCGCAGGTTCGAATCCTGCCTCGGGCATGGATGTGTGTGATGTCCTTAGGTTAGTTAGGTTTAAGTAGTTCTAAGTTCTAGGGGACTGATGACCACAGCTGTTAAGTCCCATAGTGCTCAGAGCCATTTGAACCATTTGAACCATTTTTTGAAAAATTCGGAGTAGGTATTAAAATCCATGGAGAAGAAATAAAAACTTTGAGGTTCGCCGATGACATTGTAATTCTGTCAGAGACAGTAAAGGACTTGGAAGAGCAGTTGGACGGAATGGACACATCAACAAAAGTAAAACGAGGATAATGGAATGTAGTCGAATTAAGTCGGGTGATGCTGAGGGAATTAGATTAGGAAATGAGACACTTAAAGTAGTAAAGGAGTTTTGCTATATGGGGAGCGAAATAACTGATGATGGTCGAAGTAGAGAGGATATAAAATGTAGACTGGCAATGGCAAGGAAACCGTTTCTTAAGAAGAGAAATTTGTTAACATCGAGTATTGATTTAAGTGTCAGGAAGTCGTTCCTGAAAGTATTTGTATGGAGTGTCGCCATGTATGGAAGTGAAACGTGGACGATAAATAGCTTAGACAAGAAGCGAATAGAAGCTTTCGAAATGTGGTGCTACAGAAGAATGCTGAAGATTAGATGGGTAGATCACATAACGAATGAGGAGGTATTGAATAGAATTGGGGAGAAGAGGAGCTTGTGGCACAACTTGACTAGAAGAAGGGATCAGTTGGTAGGACATGTTCTGAGACATCGAGGGATCACCAATTTAGTACTGGAGGGTAGCGTGGAGGGTAAAAATCGTAGAGGGAGACCAAGAGATGAATACACTAAACAGATTCAGAAGGATGTAGGTTGCAGCAGGTACTGGGAGATGAAGAAGCTTGCACAGGATAGAGTAGCATGGAGAGCTGCATCAAACCAGTCTCAGGACTGAAGACCACAACAACAACACCATTTTGTGGGACTGTCATCAAGAATAAGTTCTGTAACGGTTTGAAATGAGTAAAGATCTTTGGAAGTCGCTCAAAGAACGCCCGAATATTTGTACACTCTCAGTTATATAAACTCAAGATAAATAGAGTGTTCTTAACTGTGATACTTGTGTTATTGTGCTAATCTTTGAACATGACATTGTACTCCTCGATCAGTAGACTATCAAAGTATTTCAAAATTCTTAACTTCGGCCAATAATTATCCGAAGTACTGAAAATCAAATTTTTGTTGCACCTTGAAGATGTTAGATAGGCAACATCAAACTGTGAATGGTTTCCAGCTTTCAGTATAGATCCTTGGTAATATACACAGAAGAGCCAGAGAAAGTAATATCGTGTAGGGCCCCCGCGAGCTCGTAGAAATGCCGCAGCACGACGTGGCATGGACTCGACTAATGTCTGAAGTAGTGCTGGAGGAAATTGACACCATGAATCCTGCAAGGCTGTCCATAAATCCGTAAGAATACGAAGGGGTGGAGATCTCTTCTGAACAGCACGTTGCAAAGCATCCAAGATGTAATCACTTTTGTTCATGTATGTTGAGTTTGGTGACCAGCGGAAGGGTTTAAACCCAGAAGAGTGTATCCGGAACCACTCTGTAGCAATTCTGGACGTGTAGGGTGTCGCATTGTCCTGGTGGAACTGCTCAAGTCCTTTGGAATGCACAATGGACACGAATGTGAGTCGGCCACTGTTGTCGAGCGGTTTTAGGCGCTTCAGTCTGGAGCCGCGCTGCTGCTACGGTCGCAGGTTCGAATCCTGCCTCGGGCATGGATGTGTGTAATGTCCTTAGGTTAGTTAGGCTTAAGTTGTTCTATATCTAGTGGACTGATGACCTCAGACGTTAAGTCCCACAGTGCTTAGATCCATTTGAACCATTTTGAACATAAATGTGTGCAGGTGATTAGACAGGATGTTTTTGTAAGTGTCACCTGTCAGAGTCGTATCTAGATGTATCAGGGGTCCCATATCACTCCACCAGCTTGAACATCTGCTGACATGCAGGGTCCATGAGTTCATGAGGTTGTCTCCATACCCGCCATTAAAAAGCCTCTACCAGCTTGAACAGTCCTCTCCTGCAGCAGCGTCCAGGGACTGTCTCCATACCCTTACACGTCCATCCGCTTCACACAATTTGAAACTAGAGTCGTCCGACCAAGCAACATGTTTCCAGTGCTCAACAGTTCAATGTCGGTCGGTGTTGGCGGACCCAGGTGAGGCGTAAAGCTTTGTGTCGTGCAGTCATCAAAGGTACACGAGTGGGCCTTCGGCTCCGAAACCCCATATCGATGATGTTTCATTGAATGATTCGCAAGCTGACACTTGTTGACGATGCAGCATTGAAATCTGCAGCAATTTGCTGAAGGGTTGCACTTCTGTCACGCTGAACGATTCTCTTCAGTAGTCGTTGGTCCCGTTTTTGCAGGATCTTTGTCAGGCAGCAGCTGTGTCGGAGATTTGATGTTTTACCGGATTCCTGATATTAACAGTACACTCGTGAAATCATCGTACGGGAAAATCCCCACTTCATCGCTACCTCGGAGATGCTGTGTCCCACCGCTCGTGCGCCGACTATACCACTCGCTTAAATCTTGACAAACTGCTGTTGTAGCAGCAGTAACCGATCTAACGACAACACTTGTTGTTTTATACAGACGTTGCCGACAACAGCGCCGTATTCTGCCAGCTCACATATCTCCGTATTTGAATACTCATGCCTATACCAATTTCCTTGGCGCTTCAATGTAAATGAGCCCAATATTTTTAACGTTATTTGATACCTTCATAGGCCGACCGGTGTGGCCGAGCGGTTCTAGGCACTACAGTCTGGAACCGCGCGACCGCTACGGTCGCAGGTTCGGATCCTGCGTCGGGCATGTTTGTGTGTGATGTCCTTAGGTTAGTTAGGTTTAAGTAGTTCTAAGTTCTAGGGGACTGATGACCTCAGATGTTAAGTCCCATAGTGCTCAGAGCCATTTTGGTATCTTCATATTTAAAATTGTTACTATTGCGGTTTTATTTCTTTCCGGATTTTCTGTGCACGACATTTCATAAGGATACATTCCAATTCCCCAGGCATGTACTTTCAGAAACATCTGTTTCATCTATGCTACTACACGATCCAGTCACATTAGCCTGACCACGTGTCAAAAGCGTGGATAACCACATGTTGCAATGCGGACGAGAAGGAAGAGAGTCGTTGAGTTTCTGGAATGTACCGACAGCAATGTGGAGTCACACCGATTCCATCGTCGTGGCTAGCTGCGCTAAGTTTCTCGGTTGAGGAACCATGGCGTGAACTGTCCGATCGAGGTGATCTCAGACGTTCTCCATTAAGCTTAAATCTGAAGTGTTTGGTGGTCAGGGGAGAAGGGTAAACTCAAGTGCTCTTCGAACATTGCACGTACGCTGCGAGCTGTGTGACACGCTGTATTGTCCTGCTGGTAGACGCTATTGTACTGAGGGAAAAGGCTGCATGTAGGGGTTGACACGTTTCCCAAGGATATATGCATACTTGTGTCGATCCATTGTGTCCTTCAGAATGACGAGACCACACAGGGAATGCCAAAAAAGAGTTCCAACCACCGTAATGCTCCCTACTCTGGCCTGGACCCTTCCGACGATTGTTGCTGGGCCGTACAAGCCGATGGCCGTCTGTCGGATGGGCCATTGAAAGTGATTCACCTGAAAAGGCCACCTATCGCCATTCAATGGAAGTCCAGTTGCGTTATTTCCGTCCAGATTCCAGCATTTGTCACCGATGACCAGCAATCAGCATGTATACATGTTACTGATTTATTTTTCTTGTTGCTGCACATTGGCTCATATTAGTTGTAATGTTGCATTTGCTTGGTAATTTAGATTTACTGTAGCTTGCTTTGACAATTTCCATTTTTTTATTGCTGTTTGTGTTGTTTTGTGCTGCTGCATTGCCTCGTTCCATAGTTTAGCATGTGAGCTCAGTAGATTTAAGTTAGCTTAAGAGGTGGTAGACTATATAAGAAACTAACTATGATGAATTGGAAGAAATGCATTGAGAAGATATAAGAAAATGGTTTCGCCAAAAAAGTAGTGTACAGTGGAGAAAAACTATTTTTGAAAGAGGATGTGAACAGAATACAGAAAGCATGCTTGGATAGGATTTCTACAAGGACTGCAGTGGGTCTGCACCTCTGGTGGCCCCCCAATACCACAATCTCTACCAGGACTACAGTGGGTCTGCACCTCTGGTGGCCCACCAATAGCGTAATCTCCACCAGGATTACAGTGGGTCTACTCTGTGATGACCTATCTACCAATAGTCTTCAAATCTTCGAATGACTCTGTTGTGGGTTTGCTCTGTTGTGGCCCATTACCTGTCTCCATGTCAAGAGTCAGCACTGTCTTTCCGTTGGAAGGACAACACTACTTCTTCAAGACTGCATGGAAATCCACTATTTACGTGTGCATTTTCTTTTACTGCTCAGACTTTGAGAAAAACACTGCTATTTTACTGTGATGAACAATCAGGACTGTCTTTATGGACTGTGAGAAAATTTTAGCTTTTGACCAGCATTGTATCAATAAGTCTGTGCATTTGATTTCTTTGATATTGTAATTATGAAAAAAATTTTCAAATCTGTATTGGCCACTGCCAAAAATAATTTGTAAATTTTTTTGTGGGGAGCATGGGGGCTATGTAAGTAGGCTGTTTAGGTTTTTATATTGGTAACGCCACGTAGCGCTCTGTATGAAAATCACTGGCTGTGCTGTGTGCAGTCTGTGGCTAGTTTGCATTGTTGTCTGCCATTGTAGTGTTCGGCAGCGGCAGCTGGATGTGAACAGCGCGTAGCGTTGCGCAGTTGGAGGTGAGCCGCCAGCAGTGGTGGATGTGGGGAGAGAGATGGCGGAGTTTTGAAATTTGTAAGACTGGATGTCATGAACTGCTATATATATTATGACTATTAAGGTAAATACATTGTTTGTTCTCTATTAAAATCTTTCATTTACTATCTATGCCTATCAGTAGTTAGTGCCTTCCGTAGTTTGAATCTTTTATTTAGCTGGCAGTAGTGGCGCTCACTGTATTGCAGTAGTTCGAGTAACGAAGATTTTTGTGAGGTAAGTGATTTGTGAAAGGCATAGGTTAATGTTAGTCAGGGCGATTCTTTTGTAGGGATTATTGAAAGTCAGATTGCGTTGCACTAAAAAAATATATTGTGTGTCAGTTTAAGCACAGTCTTGTATAATTGTTCAAAGGGGACGTTCCACATGAACCAGGCGCCTGCTGGGGAGGCCCATATGCAGCAACGCTGAACGGTCGTTGAGGAGACACTCTTTGTAGCCTCTTGTTTCATCAGGGCGCTCATTTGCCCAACAACTCCACGTCTATTCGCCTATTCGCCAATACACATATCTGCAGCCATCGTCCAGCCCTGTCATCTATGGCCAATGGTGCACCACACTTGCCTAGTGCAAGTTTTGGATAGCACCAGTTTGCAGTGCACAGTTTACAAACTTAGATGTTTCGGAAATGCTTCAACCTGTGGCCAGAAAGCCAATGATCATGTCCACGACACGACAACGACAACGACAACACTGTTTTTCGCTATCCGCTGTCCCCCCCCCCCCCCCCCGCCGGGACACGTTTTATGTACCCTCCACCGTTGGCGGTGCCACCTACCGTCTGTGAGTGGTTATTGCTCGTTGAAGTCGAACATACGCGGTGGTTTCATTAATTTGACTGGACCGTATATATAAAGACAAGACGTTGTTTCCAAAAATCTCGAAAAGTTGTCCTATTTATTTTAAATTTTTACACGATGCTCTAACGAACATTCGGACGGACATGTGTTGTATATTGTTTTAATATGTACACCATCCCCATTATAATTCATAATGGGAAAACGTTGTTAGCAAATACCTCGA
Organism: Schistocerca piceifrons; assembly: GCF_021461385.2. Classification (NCBI taxonomy): domain Eukaryota; kingdom Metazoa; phylum Arthropoda; class Insecta; order Orthoptera; family Acrididae; genus Schistocerca; species Schistocerca piceifrons. The sequence goes on from NC_060138.1 coordinate 230,085,050, forward strand.
AAAGTTTCTACTTCAAATTATATATGACGCTCTAATAAACACTTGGGTGGAAATAGACGATATAATCATGGATAAATTGTTAACAAAAATCTCGAAAAGTTCTTAACCAATTTTCTTCAAACTTTTGCACAATAATCCAATAAATACCAGAGAAGTGAGGTGCCTCATATTTCATTGATTAGCAACGTCCTTATTTTCAGCTTGAGCGACACCAGGTAGGCTACAAAACTATGCGAAGTGCCGGGGTGGAGAACAGTTTGTACCTCTTTAATTCAGACGAATTTTGCATGAGAACGAGACATGCACTCGACTCCCTCATTATCTACCAGCTAACTCATTATGCGCACAACGGTAATGGAAGAAAATTATGGTGGCCCCTGCTAGTTGGTAAAATAAGGAGTGCATACAATAATTTAATAATAATCGTAATTTACTCAGAAAAAAAGAGAACATTATCATAATAAACAACAGGAAATGGGATTCTGCATATTTCTACAAAACGATATGCAGATTAAATATTACAATGAGATTTATTATACATCAGAACATAAATGCACATGATTATCGACACAAACAGTAGGTTAAAGGACAGGGTACACTGAAATATTATGAAAATAAGAGTTGTCTCGAGAACAAGGGGCTCCTACTCTCTGTGATGCTATAGATTGACGATAATGATGGAAGGTCCTAATGAATCAAATATTAATATCCCGATTATATAGCAGTATCGCACTTAGTAGTGAGATCTCAAATGGGATCACATGGAGAAATAAGCAAGGTGGACTTGTAGCAAAGCGAACAAGCATGCTACTGAGGGATTCTGTATAAAATTGATAAGGTCCTACAATCCGGAGCCGCAAAATTTTGTACCAGTACTGAAACCTGCAGCACGTCCTCGTAGGCAGTGTCCTGATGATGTAGGCACCGACTTCTGCCGTGCAGCAACTCTGTGTCAACCCCTGGCCTCGAAGGCTGACTCAGAATTCTACGACCTTCCGAAAAAGAGCGACTAAGTCGCAAGACCGTCCGACTCCGACGAAGATCAGGTCCCGAATCCGCTGCCCGCGCAACGCAAGAGCGAAGCCAACCTTGCTCTACTCCCTACTCTCCTCGAAAACCGCGAATCAGCATTCAGTTCTGATTCCAAAATTCCCCCACACTGCCTCAGAACATCGTTCGCGCCAATAGCGACCATTCCCTCCAATTTCGAGCAGGGCCTTATGACGTCAACTAGCCTCAGTTTATGTTGACTAATCATGCCTCTGCTATTCAGCCGAGGGCACTGAACTTGCCGTTTGACTGGCTACGAAAACAACCTGCCTAGACCACCGGCCATCCAACGCCAGACAGTCGCACGCAGCAGGGCACGGTCCACAAGTATTCTCAGAATCAAGAGGACAATGCAGTCAGTCGGTGCCAGCAATCTTGGTTTCGGACGCGCCGGAACGGTAAACACATAAACTGCAGCGACACTCAGACGTCTCGCAGGTAGTTTCACCCTGCATACCATAGGCGAAACTCGACCGACGTCAGTCGTTCCGCCAGCCGCTTAAGTCTATTGTACGAACCCCTCAGAATTCAGGCAAGTGCAGCCCCCAACAGGAAATGCCGTGTGCCGCGTCCTCCGATGCTTGCCTCGCACAGGACACCCAGGGAACTAACCCAACATGTATAGGAATCAAGTGAACAGTGTATTTTGAGCTCTCAGTACAAATACTCTCATTACAATAACCTTATTCGGTCTGTTACTATCGTGCAATGACACAGAACATTAATAAAAATTGATGAAAATAAGAGGTGACGTGCAGAAAAGGGCATGGAACCTCTCAAGTATATTATTTACTTATGAATTCTTTCGTGTAATGTGTATACTAAAATGTTGTTTCCACCGTTTGTTTCATGTCGCACAGGGAATATCTGCGCAAGTGATCCAGCAGTAGTGTGCTGGTCACTAATCACAAGAACGTTGACGTTTCGCGACTGCAAGAACATCATATCATCATTGGCAGCTTCTTATCTGCTCACAATTGGAAAATTTATGTAAATGTATCATTACAAAAAAAGTCTTGATCTTGTAGTGACCTCTGTATGTTATTTAAACGCCATGTAAATAAAATGTGTGTTATTTTAATATATAACTACGTCTACTGAAATAGTGTAGTAATTTTTCCAACGAGCAAGACAGAATTTATTCCAAATCTGAAAAGCCTGTGATTGATGTATCACAGAAGGATGGGAACAAGTTGTTTTGGGAATATGGTGCTCATCGGAAAACCTAGTGAAATTGTTACTAAATTTAGAAGAAGTTCTGAATCAGCGGTTTGGAAATTTAGAACAAACAAATGTTTAATTTCCCTAAAGTGACTAACGATAAACAAATGTTTAATTTCCCTAAGGTGACTAACTTTTGACACTGCAGCAAAATAGTTTCATTTTATTACTTGAGGTGTAATTTGATGTCGGCTGTTATTCTGGAGTTATCTCAGAACAATACGGTAACGCGAACTTTACTTGTAGTAATAGAATCTGTGAAGCTTATTACATTTTCAGCCTAGGGATGTTTTCAACATTAAAGTGGCTATAGGTGTTCAAAGGAGTAACAAATTTGACATCATCATCGAAGATACACTCCTGGAAATTGAAATAAGAACACCGTGAACTCATTGTCCCAGGAAGGGGAAACTATATTGACACATTCCTGGGGTCAGATACATCACATGATCACACTGACAGAACCACAGGCACATAGACACAGGCAACAGAGCATGCACAATGTCGGCACTAGTACAGTGTATATCCACCTTTCGCAGCATTGCAGGCTGCTATTCTCCCATGGAGACGATCGTAGAGATGCTGGATGTAGTCCTGTGGAACGGCTTGCCATGCCATTTCCACCTGGCGCCTCAGTTGGACCAGCGTTCGTGCTGGACGTGCAGACCGCGTGAGACGACGCTTCATCCAGTCCCAAACATGCTCAATGCGGGACAGATCCGGAGATCTTGCTGGCCAGGGTAGTTGACTTACACCTTCTAGAGCACGTTGGGTGGCACGGGATACATGCGGACGTGCATTGTCCTGTTGGAACAGCAAGTTCCCTTGCCGGTCTAGGAATGGTAGAACGATGGGTTCGATGACGGTTTGGATGTACCGTGCACTATTCAGTGTCCCCTCGACGATCACCAGTGGTGTACGGCCAGTGTAGGAGATCGCTCCCCACACCATGATGCCGGGTGTTGGCCCTGTGTGCCTCGGTCGTATGCAGTCCTGATTGTGGCGCTCACCTGCACGGCGCCAAACACGCATACGACCATCATTGGCACCAAGGCAGAAGCGACTCTCATCGCTGAAGACGACACGTCTCCATTCGTCCCTCCATTCACGCCTGTCGCGACACCACTGGATGCGGGCTGCACGATGTTGGGGCGTGAGCGGAAGACGGCCTAACGGTGTGCGGGACCGTAGCCCAGCTTCATGGAGACGGTTGCGAATGGTCCTCGCCGATACCCCAGGAGCAACAGTGTCCCTAATTTGCTGGGAAGTGGCGGTGCGGTCCCCTACGGTACTGCGTAGGATCCTACGGTCTTGGCGTGCATCCGTGCGTCGCTGCAGTCCGGTCCCAGGTCGACGGGCATGTGCACCTTCCGCCGACCACTGGCGACAACATCGATGTACTGTGGAGACCTCACGCCCCACGTGTTGAGCAATTCGGCGGTACGTCCACCCGGCCTCCCGCATGCCCACTATACGCCCTCGCTCAAAGTCCGTCAGCTGCACATACGGTTCACGTCCACGCTGTCGCGGCATGCTACCAGTGTTAAAGACTGCGATGGAGCTCCGTATGCCACGGCAAACTGCCTGACACTGACGGCGGCGGTGCACAAATGCTGCGCAGCTAGCGCCATTCGACGGCCAACACCGCGGTTCCTGGTGTGTCCGCTGTGCCGTGCGTGTGATCATTGCTTGTACAGCCCTCTCGCAGTGTCCGGAGCAAGTATGGTGGGTCTGACACACCGGTGTCAATGTGTTCTTTTTTCCATTTCCAGGAGTGTATTAAATGAAGTTTTCATAAGAAAACTGTTTAAAGTGATATTTTTCGATGTCAGACGACAGCGCTTTTAAATAATCTATGTGGCCGATCGAATTTCACGACGCGATGTGTCATTGTTTTTGGTGAAACGAAAAAAGCAATTTTGCACGACGGCGCTGATTTATTTGAAATTTTAAAGGGAGTCCATTCTCGGCTAGGCATGCTGTTGTATATAACAAGAAATTGGAATCCATTTTTTATTAAGAAAAGTAAATACTAATAACCATGTAATTTCGTATGAGGTGTGATCTCGCCGATTGACACGTTGATTGATAACAGCGAAAAAAGCAATTTGAAGAATATTAATTGTTTTATGATACATCAGCAGAAAGAATACCTTGTCTTAATATACCCAGAATACAACGGCGTGGATCTGTTAGATATTTAAAGATAGAGATGCATTCAGTTATTCATGTTACGTCAAGCAAGTTGGTAAGCATTCAGTGGAATATGTCGTGGGGACACATCACCACAAAAGACAGAAGCTATATATTATTTGAATACATAACTCTATACCTAATACACAACAGAGGAACGCTGTGAGCAAATTTCTACAAAAGCCCTCCACCGATTTTTTCGTTAACTCTAGCTACCATTATCATGAATGGACTACAAATACGAAAACGTCGTGAGCCAGAAAAGCCTTAACTGATGAACTCCGAAATTATCATCCATCATTTGTTGTTGTTTGGTCTTCAGTCCTGAGACTGGTTTTATGCAGCTCTCCATACTACTCTATCCTGTGCAAGCTTCTTCATCTCCCAGTACTGCAGCCTACATCCTTCTGAATCTGCTTAGTGTATTCATCTCTTGGTCTCCCTCTACGATTTTTACCCTCCACGCTGCCCTCCAGTACTAAATTGGCGATCCCTCGATGTCTCAGAACATGTCCTACCAACCGATCCCTTCTTCTAGTCAAGTTGTGCCACAAGCACCTCTTCTCCCCAATTCAATTCAATACCTCCTCATTAGTTATGTGATGTACCCATTTAATCTTCGGCATTCTTCTGTAGCTCCACATTTCGAAAGCTTCTATTCTCTTCTTGTCTAAAGTATTCATCGTCCACGTTTCACTTCCATACATGGCTACACTCCATACAAATACTTTCAGAAACGACTTCCTGACATTTAAATCTATACTCGATGTTAACAAATTTTTCTTCTTCAGAAACGGTTTCCTTGCCATTGCCAGTCTACATTTTATATCCTCTCTACTTCGACCATCGTCAGTTATTTTGCTCCACAAATAGCAAAACTCCTTTACTACTTTAAGTGTCTTATTTCCTAATCTAATTCCTTCAGCATCACCCGACTTAATTCGACTACATTCCATTATCCTCGTTTTGCTTTTGTTGATGTTCATCTTATATCCTCCTTTCAAGACACTGTCCATTACGTTCAGCTGCTCTTCCAACTCCTTTGCTGTCTCTGACAGAATTACAATGTCATTGGCGAACCTCAAAGTTTTATTTCTTCTCCATGGATTTTAATACCTACTCCGAACTTTTCTTTTGTTTCCTTTATTGCTTGCTCAATATACAGATTGAACAACATCGGGGATAGGCTACACCCCTGTCTCACTCCCTTCCCAGCCACTGCTTCCCTTTCATGCCCCTCGACTCTTATAACTGCTATCTGCTTTCTGTACAAAATGTAAATAGCCTTTCGCTCCCTGAATTTTACCCCTGCCACCTTTAGAATTTGAAAGAGAGTATTCCAACCATCATTGTCAAAAGCTTTCTCTAAGTCTACGAATGCTAGAAACTCAGGTTCGCCTTTCCTTAATCATTTTTCTAAAATAATACAGCCTTTCGCTCCCTGAATCTTACCCCTGCCACCTTCAGAATTTAAAAGAGAGTATTCCAACCATCATTGTCAAAAGGTTTCTCTAAGTCTACGAATGCTAGAAACGCAGGTTCGCCTTTCCTTAATCATTTTTCTAAAATAATACATCATGAAGTAACACCACAACGGACTGATGCCATGAGATGGACTACAGTCCGGGGTGATATGTTACAATACAGCATCACCGGTCTAACTGTGTTGGTGAGGCAGTAAATTTCCACAGGGCAGTGACTGCGTCACTGCAATTCACTTTGGAGGTGTGACGGTCGGACTTGTAGTCCCGTACCACCCTCTGACGGTGATAGTACTGCATGAGTCAGGCAGAAAAACTTTGCCTAACATGGGCGGGTGAAGATGTAGCCACCGGGTGATGTGCCATGAAGTTTTCAAACATTAATGTATAGGTTTTGTGTCGAAACCGACTGTGAGAAACAAACTTCTGTGCTGCGGTGTGAAACTGTGCGGTTTCGTTTTCTTTCTCATAGTCCGTTTGCAGTATCGTGGCATGTCATTTAAGCATTTTAAACTACTATTCAAATTTTTTCTCCCACATATATTATTTCTCCTTATACATAATTTAAGTCATTTTTATGGCAAGGGCATGTGATTAGATTACTGGTACTACTATTACTACTACAGAAGTTGAATCGTCGGTAACTTTATAATCCTACACATTATCAGATTAACGCTATCCGAGATACAGTTACTGAAGCTACTAACCTCACATACCCAGGAACTGGAGCGGTCTCTCTCATACCCCGTATACCAATGATCCCAACCGATTTATCTGCTCATCTTAAGTCGCTTCAATTCCCAATCCAAATTTCGTTTGCAATAAGAATAAATAAGGCACAAGGTCAAGAGAGAGGGGGAAAGATAAAATGGATAGAGGGTGGGAGAAGGAGATGGATAGAGACAGGGTGGCAGAAGGAGATTCACACATATATCCAGTTCCCATATACATTTAGCATTTGCGAAGCATTGCCAGGTTCACTAGTAACATACAAATGTATGATACCATCAAAGATATTTTATTTAAGACAATAGCATTTACCGGCGCGAACCTACTTCTGACATATTCCTTGTTTCATCGTCATTGGTATCTTACCTACAGGTGAATCGTTTTACTACTGGTTCTAATCAGTCATTCCCAGGTTCGAGTTCAATATTTCGCTATTCTTCTTTGTAGTGGTGCACAATGTTGTCTTCGTTTTAGAGTTGTTTATCATTAACTCTCATTCTGACGGAAGTACAGAGTACATTCCATTCAACTACCATTCTAACTATTCCCTACTCTTCGCCACAATAACTCTCCCACCAGTGTCACTGCGGTTCAAAGACAGAAATTCGAAAGTAACATAGTTATTTTCTGTACTGAAACGAGGGCTTTCCAGCAGGAGTTGCTTTTGAGCTTTATTAGCAGAGAGTACTAAGTTTGCAGGTGATTGTAAGATTGAACGACGTGAAATTTATTGCGCTTATGAAGTCACAACGAGACTCACGAGACTCACGAGAAGTGCGGTGACAACAGGAGGTAAGAGTTATTGACTTGTTTGCTGCATCGGGCGACTCCCCATTACGTAATGAATATGTGATCCGCTAATTGACAGACTCAAAACTGCCTCGCGTTAGCAACACAAGGGCCCTCATCATAGCATTTAACACAGGCTACATGTCACTTAAACCAGCGTTTCGCTGTTGTTAACAAACAGCAGCACATGACGTTTATAGTCCGGAGAATAAAATTTCGTTTTACTTGTGAAGTCTTTGAGAGTTTGAAGTAATTCGAAAGTTTGATCGTAACATATGACAAATACCAGTAAAAATGGTCATTTATATACCCACAACACAAAAACATATAGTTCGTCACGGAGCTTAGTGAAAAATATACGAACTTTTTACATAAATACTTCTGTATCAGTTTGACCTAAGATGTTGCCATTACATTTCTACACCGCTCACTGATGTGAATTACATTCCCTTGCAAAGAAGAGAGACACAGTTTCCCCTCTATCTTTTGTCTCTTGTCTTCTGTATCTGTTTCTTGCAGCAGCTTAACATTTAAGCATCCCTGTACTTACACCTAAGAAAATTTGTAATAATAATAGTAAACAGTGCTGTGGTCCATGTTTCATTTGTAGGTCACTGTTGTTACCTTTCACCCCCAATGATGTACAATGTTTCCCTATTTTAGTTTAACTGAAGCTGAAATGAGAGCAATTTGGCTATGTGTTGCTTTGCGCGCCAACCACGCGCCATTACTAGCAGGTTTGCACACTACAGAAAAGATGAACCTTTGCAATCTGAATTTTTTATACGATGTCTGATTCATGTTATATAACGTAATGCGTAATTATTTCTTGCATGGTATTTAATACCAATACGGCACGCCACTACCGATTCCGAGGTTGATACCTGCTTTGCAGGTAACCAAATTAATCGTAACAGACTATTTGAGGAGGAAGTTGTAAGATATCGATATTACTCGGTTCAGATATGATTTTCGTATATAATTCAAGCAGTGGCCACAACTTCAGAAGTCTGCTACATCATCTAATTTCTGGAAAAAAAAGCTTTTTCTTCTCTCTTCCTGTTCATAAACGGATGCGTTAAAACTTCTTGGACTTGACGTAGACTTCACCAAAATTACAGCCGTTTCAAGATTCACTCAAAACCAACAAGACATACTGCAATACCTTCTAGGTAACAACACTCAATAACATGGCAACTTGTTGCCTTCTATTGAATGATGATTCCACTCACATCGATCCCAACGCCAAAAGAGAGTTTCCAACAGAACCAGTGCGCGGGTGCCGCACGAATTTGTGTTAGTGTTACTGTGTTGATCTGCTGCTGTGCCAGCATATTCGCGAACCGTAGCACACCACAAAACAGTTATTCGCCCATTCTACTCAAATCGTTAGACTGGAACTGCCGTTGACAAATTACTTTATTTTAAGCCTCACTTACGCAACAATATCTCTCTCGGTGCTTTCATAAGGGGGCTCTATCAAGAGACTTCAAACAAGAGACCACTTAAAATATGCACCCAATCTCGATGGTCCCTTCTTCAGCATTGTTCATTAGGGTTCAAGGAATCTTCGTCTGTTGTATTCATGAAGCTGCGGTTGGTAATGACGGTCGGCTCTCTGTACTAGCTCTGACGTCGCATCACCGGCTGCTGCGCCTCATCGCTGCCCGTAGCCCAACGGATACCTCAGACAGAAGGAGCGCGAAACCGAATCGAGACAAATATCTGGAATACACATCCGAAATATGAGTTTGCAGAATCACATCACTGAACATGAACCAGTACAAGAAATAACACTATAAGTCTACACATTTACTCATTCGCATGGGTCATCAAGAAAGTAGAAATTTTAGCATGATATAGTCTCACGTATTTCAAGTATTTACTAGACACAATTTCATCTCTTGCATCTTGCAATACCTATACCCTGGCTTAACTGAGAAGATTCCTTACAAGAAATGAAGAAAGATTTTTGATCGATCTTTATGCACCCTCTGCAAAAACAGTCATAATTAGATCAGCTGGTGTACTACCCCATATTTAGGAAAATCATACGACAAATTAGTCAGAAGCCTCAAATCTAGCAACTTTAACAGATTTGTTACGTAATAGCGGTCAGCGATGTTTCCAGAATCCGTTGCACTGACTTTCACAGATCATACATCGTTGAAACAGACATGGCTATAAGCAGCTATACTAACTGAGAACGAACATAGCAGGAGATTACGTAAGCAGACTCCAGTTCTGCTCAACAAGTGTTGAACGAAGGTCACAGACAAAAATTTTAGACAGAAGTACTACATATGGCCTACAAAATGAAGAAACTTTGCCAGTAGTGTATCTATGGGTACTCTGGGTCACCTTCGCCTTAAAACGTCAGCTGAAGGTCAAGCAGGTAATCACGTGCAAGTCACAAGTCCCCCACAAATGACGTCTCAAGCCCCACCCTACTTGTAACTGATGTCGTCACTGTTATCGGTGATGTCATCATTCTTATCAGTGATGCCACCATCCTTATCAATGATATCATAAAGGCGTGTCCTTTTCTCCCTGCTCTCTCCAAGATGATGGAACTATTCAACTTGTACTGTTGGGCAATTAAAACAAATCAAACATCGTTGAGATAGCCCAGTTGCTGTTTGTAACACACCCTCACCCCTCTCCACCAATCGTATTGCCGTAGCTTCCTGTCCATTAAAATCAAACAACCAACCACAATGTAGCGGTCTCTATTGTCTTCAAAAATATCACAACGATTTGAATTATTAGTCAAAAAATTATGTTTTCACTACTTCCTCATTTAAAACAATGCAGCACAACATGCACATACAAAAACATAATTAAAATATACATAATGTCCAACTGAATTGAGTAAAATGGCATCGCATTACAAAAAATTATTGTCAACTAAGTTCTCATTCCTTTTCTCAAAAAATTGTCTTTGGGCTCTATCGGCAGTCATATGTAAATTGTGTTGGAAACTATATAGCATTTGATATGGAATATGGAAACTGCTCTAGGACATACTCTCAATAAATAATTGGAAAGCTAGTTTTACTTGAGCAATGGAATTAAAAAATTAGAAATACGTAGTTATTGAGGATGAATTTTACCTTCAATGCTACTGCATAAAACTTCTAAATATGAAGTAAAATTTAATGATGCTTTATGCTTCTCTTGCTTGGTGTCACCAACAGATGGCAGGATTCATACTTCGATTATAGTATCATACATTCTGATTTGCATTTCAACTAGGCGTAGTAGAGGTTAAGTACAAAATCAACTGCTGCAACATTTACCAGTCGGAACAGTTGTGTCAATAAAGTGATTTCTAAAATATTTTTGTGAATTCTAAAGCATTTGCCGCTATGTTACTTCCATACTTAAACAGTTACAAATAACATGCTAAGCGGATAGCTAAACACCCTACGGAATTTGAGAATGAGTATAACACATACTCTCCATAAACAGTTACAAACCAGCTGTCACTTATACAGTGTAATTAAGAAATTAGAAATATGTAGTTGCCGAATATGAGTTTGCTGTTCCATAAAAATTCAAAATTACGAAATAAAATCAACTGTTGCTTTATTCTGCTGTTGCTTCTTGTCACAAACAGATGGCAGAGTTCATACTTCAGTCTGCATACCACTCTTGGTATAAAACACAGAGAAGCCTAAAACTAGTTACTTGCCATTTCTATAAATCTTCTCATGTTTTAACAATGGTATCTAAAGACGTAAAGGGTGTTGAAACAGTGGTATGCAAATAGTCTGATGCTGTGTCACAGAATTTACTGTCAGTCCATATCGTATTTACAAGTTTTTCGGTAATGATTCATGCACAGATAATATAATAAAGGGAGAATGGGAAAGGATGCACGAAAAATGCTCCAGATGTAAAGTTTATCGTCAAACATTTACAGCATATAACATTTTTACGTACAATACATATACATATAATGTATTTACATTTCATCAGTTCTAAAAATATTTAACATACGATGTTTCTACATCTCTGCATAACATATTTGACACACTCCTACTATAGCAAGGGATACTCAGAATTTAAATTGTTTAAAGTATTTCACTAATTGACCAATACCAATGGATCACTAAATTATTGTCAACAAGCATACATCAGGATAATGGGAAGAAGTAAGTTAATTCATATCAGTTACAAATGTGGTAGTGACATCACGTTGCAATCAAAAATTTAAATTTTTCTCACACTTTTTCTCTCGTGTTCTTCTCAACTAGATGTGTACCTAGTTTGTCATTGGAATGGAAATGGCGGAGACAACGTTCACATACTTTTGTGAATCTACAATGACCGTTAATACTACTTTGTACGAATCCCTTCAGGTTTCTTATTATGTCCCTGAATTGCCAACCTGTAGCATCAACGAATTTTTATGTTCCTCACGGCACTGTTTTGTGATATGTAGCAGTACAACTCGAAATTCTTCTTCATCTCTCTTATCATTTATAACCATCCATTTATAATGAGAGTAGTAGATGCTGTAGACATTTATGAAGACGTTTTACTCGTAGTTTTGTTTTAAAGAAATGTGAACATGTTTTAGCTCTGAGAGAAACAGTATGTTGGGTAAGTCTAGTCTGTTTTCGTATGAAAAATATTTAGACTGCAGTCAACATGCCTGCAAGTAGAATATAAACCAGCCAGAGCTGAATGGAGTTGAAACAGGCACTTTCATGTGACTGAACATTTAACACTACAGCTTTGTGAAATTTCGTATATACTCTTCCATAAAAACCCGATATTTTCATTTAGTTTATCTGGAAGCTGAACTATTTCCTTCATGGCTCGGCTAGAATCTCTCTTAGAAAGTCTCAAGTTTCCTTAACGGGTTATCACTTACTTTAGTCAGGTACCAGTCATCACGAATTTGGAAAAACTCGCGTTCTTTATATTGAGACACATTTGTGTTTTCTTTGCTGACCCGCGAAAAGAAAATTTATAGTCTGGCGAAAAACTAATTTTAAGAGGTTATTCAAGTAGATTAACTTTAATCTCGAAAAATAAAAACAGGCGCCGGAGAATTGCCTAGGCCCCATAAATCCAAACCTATTTTCTATCAAACGTGTACATATTTGACCTCTAAATGAAGATTTGAGAGTAACCTATTCAAGATCACCCGATTTAATTCTTTTTGCTGGCAGATTATCTTTTACAACAATGTTACTAGGTTAGGTGAGGAAGTTCAGCGTATCAAGAGACTGTCTTCGACCACTACGTATTCTTTACTGATTGCAAATTTTTCACTTCTCAGTCAGCAGGGACTGCAAGGCCACTGCTTAGGTATTTTGTAATACTGAATGAAAAACATTACTCTATGCGTTGTTTTGGTACACATATTGGTGCATCATCTAATTATAATGGCATTTTATTTTTTGCTTATTGTATAGTTTTTCTTACTTTATGTTCTGCAGTTGGTAATGACATTATTGTACTTAGTGCATAATTACTGACAAGTGCTATATTTGTTTATGGGAACTTCTTTGCAATTTGTCTGCAATATCTGAAAATGCTCTTTCCCATAGATTGCTGTGTGGTGTGAATCATTTATTATTTTAGCTCTTACGTTATCAATTCGTCATGGTGCCTTTGTTCAATGTCTCTGTTTCCTCTTTTATGACATCTCAGGCTGTTTTCCTTTTATTCTGGACACTATGTATTATTTCGTCTTTAACTTACTTTTTTCCGCTAATGAGCACCTTCATTTTGTACCTATGATAGAAATTTAAGACCTCCAGCTCATTGTGACTTTTTTCTCAGAAATTATGAATTTAAGGGTTTTGGAGGACTTCTTGATTGCTGCTGTTACCCATTTGATTTTTAGGACACTGGTATTGATGTGCGTGCATTTGGAAATATCTTTCCAAAGTTCATTGTTGAGAATTTCACATTTACGTGGGTTTCTCTATGTACTTCATCCCAGCTTTGGTTTCCTAGTGCTTCTGGAAAATCTTGTATTTTGATTTCTGACAATGTCTTTTGCTAAACTACAGTTCAAGGAATTTTCCCACACCCGATTCTACTGTTACGAGGGTCACTCCAAAAGAAATGCACACAATTTTATAATCCATCTTTTATTCCACATGTTTGAAAGTCTTACAGTGTGTAGATACATCCTTTAGGAACAATATTTTCATTTCTCCACATAATTTCCATCCCTCTCAACTGCCTTACGCCATCTTGGAACCAGTGCATGTATACCCACATGGTAAAATTCTGGACCAACCTGTTGGAGCCATTGTTTGGCAGCGTGCACAAGGGAGTCATCATCTTCAAACCTTGTTTCACGAAGAGAGTCTTTCAGTTTCCCAAAGAGATGATAGTCACATGGAGCCAGGTGAGGACTATAAGGCGGGTGTTTCAGTGCTGTCCATCCGAGTTTTGTGATCACTTCCATGGTTTTTTGACTGACATGGTGCCGTACATTGTCGTACAACAGCAAAACATCCTGCTTTTACCGATGTGGTCGAACACGACTCACATGAGCTTGAAGTTTCTTCAGTGTCGTCACAGATGCAGCAGAATTTATGGTGGTTCCACTTGGCATGATGTCCACAAGCAAGAGTCCTTCAGAATCGAAAAACACCGTAGCTTTCCAGCAGAAGATGTGGTTTTGAAATTTTTTTTCTTGGGTGAATTTGCATGATGCCACTCCTTTTATTGCCTCTTCGTCTCTGGTGATAAATGATGGAGCCATGTTTCATCACTAGTCACAATTCTTCCAAGAAATTCATCTCCACCATTCTCATACTCTTTCAAAAGTACGCAGGATATCGTTTTTCTTGTTTCATTGTGAGCCACTGTCAACATCCTGGGAATCCACTTGGCACAAACCTTTTTTAACGCCAACACTTTCAGTATTCTGCAAACACTTCCTTCCCCTATCCCAACGTAGCGTGACAATTCGTTAACGGTGATGCGTCTGTTAGCAGTCACCAGTTCGGTAACTCTCTGCACACTGTCTGGAGTGTGTGCAGTGCGGGGCCTCTCGCTGCGAGGACAAACCTCAATAATGCCGTCCTCGCTTTCATCACGTAACCTGCTTGCCCACTGACTTAACTGTACTGCGATCGATAGCAGCATCTCCATACACCTTTTCCAACCTCTAGTGGATGTCTCCCACTGTCTCGTTTTCACAGCACAGGAATTTTATGACAGCACGTTCCTTCTGACGAACGTCAAGTGTAGCAGCCATCTTGAAGACATGCTGTGACGGCGTCACTCACGGGAACAGGTTGAACTAAGTTTGAAAACAAGAGGGAAAGATGTATCTACACACTGTAAAACTTTCACACATATAGAATGAAAACTGTATTTTTACAAAATTAGTGTGCATTTCCTTTGGAGTGCCCCTCGTATTACTTAGCAGAAACAGTCACGTAGTCCAAGATCTTTTACAGTGTAACCTCCCCGCACAAAAATCTTAAAAGTCAATAAATGTGAAATTGTAACCTCCCAGCAAGAATATAAAAGTCAATGTTAAGTGAAATGTTGTATTCCCACAAAACTGCATAATAAAAATGAACCAAGCGTAACCTGCTTGCAAAATTAAGAATAATAATGGCCCAAATGTAAACTCCCCACAAACATTAACTAATGAAGATTGCTCATTAAACCCACAGTAAAATTAATTAAATAATGAAGCATAAACTATGTGTAACATCTGAACACAAATAATTAAACCTGACAAATTTTATAAGGGCAGCGGCGCTGACCTTCGGCCCTGTGCAATAATTAAACCTGAACACAAAAACCAAAATTCTTACATCAGTAAACTCCATCAATATCTGCTTTTATTTTTCGGCACAGCTCCGTGCAATGCTGGCCCATGTTTAATTTCAATTCTTGGAGGGAATGCATAGGAAGTATTACTTGACTTGAAATGAATCTTTTTGTGTAAAACAGTTACTTTATAAGAAAATTATTATTGGGGCAATTCTTGAACAAATTAATTACAATTAACATATGTCATTAGCTGAGCGCAATGCTGCTTCATTACCTTCTAAAACAATATACCTCGTCCTGAATCGCGACCATAGATGGAAGGAGAGCACGCCGCCGACGGATGCCGACACCCGCTCAGTACAACCGTCCACTCGCTACAACTACTGCCGACTGAGTGCAACTCGCAACTGACTACTCGCAACTGAACACTCGCGCGGTCAAGTGCAGACTAGCAACGATAAATAACTCTCTGGTCAGAGATTCTGTCATGCCTCGCCATCGCTGGTAATGAATACGTACGCGTGTTTCATAACCCTCCACTGGGGGGGCAAAAAATTTGGCAGCGATGGTGAGTCATTTGGACTTGCCATGAGCAACAAATTTTTCTTAACTAATTGACTTTACAAACAGAGAGTATACAGATGTAGAACATGAAGTAAATATAGTGCACATGCACCGTGTACAAAACACATTAGGCAATAACAAAATGTGAGTACAAAACGTATTAACAAATGACATAAGTGCACATGCACTGAAAAATTCTTCAAAGTTTTCACAACAAATAGACATAATGTGTACAAATCATATTGACAAATGACATAAGTGCACACGTACTGAAGTAGTGAACATATCCGCAAATCAAAAAAAAATGTACATACAATGAGTAGAAATCATGTTAGAAAAATGACAAAAGTCCACATGTACTATAATTCAGAATATATCAGCAAATCAAAAAAATGTATTGGTCATGAATACAAATCATATTAGCAAAAAAATGATTTTCACTATGTTACAAGAATTAGGATAGGAAAGGGAAGGATTGCATCATGGTTGTAGCACTTTAGGTTGCACGCAGCTGCACTGAAAGTCCATATCTTTCTACTGGAGCACAACACCAAGTGAAACAATCTGAAGTTCTTTTCCCAGAAGTATTTATCAGCGTAGCCAAGACACTGAAATGTCGTAGTAATATTCCATGTTATCATTTTGGCAGTACTTTAGGTACACCAAACAGTGGGACCATAATAACATCTCCCTCGCTTACAGTGGTGGACAGCATGTCGTGTCAACACCACGTTCTTGTAAGGTACACCAACGTAGAATTAGTGCAAAAACCAAATATAGTGCTCCATGATCAAGAGGATATACAGGACAAACGGATATTGCAGTAATTCAAGGTAGTTAGGTCAGAAGGTGAAGGACAAGTCACATACTAGTCTTCACTGAGAATTACATTAGTAGTTTGCGGCATTCATTGCCCAGTTATTGAACATTTCTGTACCATGTATGTAGTATTACAGAATAATGTTCATAGATTGGCGTTTTACACAGAACATTGGCACTCATTGCCTAATTATATTACATAATAATATTCATGTGGCATATTACAGAGAACATAGGCACTCATTGCCTGATTATAAATCATCAGAACTCATTACATAATTATATTCATGTGGTGTTTTACAGAGAACATTGGCACTCATTTCCTAATTACAAATCATCAGAAGTCATTACTGAAAACAGGAGGTAGTCAGTAACATAGTATTACAGAATAATGTTCATAATTAATCATTAGTCATCTCAATACAGTAATCACTAGCATTAATTTCCCAGTTACAAAGCATAAAACAGGAGGTAGTCAGTAACATAGTATTACAGAATAATGTTCATAATTAATCATTGGTCATCTCAATACAGTAATCAGTACCATTCATTTCCCAGATACAAAGCATAAAGCAGGAGGTAGTCAATAACATAGTATTACAGAATAATGTTCATAATTAATCATTGGTCACCTCAATACAGTAATAAGTAGCATTCATTTCCCAGTTACAAAGCGTAGAACAGGAGGTAGTCAATAACATAGTATTACAGTATAATGTTCATAATTAATCATTGGTCACCTCAATACAGTAATCAGTAGCATTCATTTCCCAGTTACAAAGCATTATTATTACACTGTAACCATTACTCAAAGTCTGTGGTTGGAAAACATCATTTAGTATTACTCATAACTCTTTTAAATTGGTAGCATTATTTGTGACTGGTAATACTTTCCTTTTTTGTGTTAGCAATGCATTGCGTTGGGTAATTTCAGGGGAAAAAGAAAAAAAATTGCTTTTGGGTTGTTGCTGTAAATGAAAATGTGTAATGTCCTTCGTCATGAGTCAGCTGTAGCAAGATTATGAAACAAGTAGAGTATATGTAATCACCTTCATAAATGACATAGACTTAATGAACAATTGCTTATAGCACATTAATTTCAGAAATAATTTCTCCTGCAAAATATACAAATATGGATTATTAAACTGAAAGAAGAAACGCATTTTATGCTGAAAAGTAATGAACTTCGAATTAACAGGTAATGAAATGTGTATAAAATTGTGTTCCACAGCTGTCCCTTCCAAAACCTTCAGTCATCATACTATGCAATATAATACCTACTGTCAAAACGAACTGCAACAAATACTTAAATAATTACATAGCATAAATACATAACTTCAACAATACCCTCATCATTATCCATAGTAGCATATTCTTCATCATTATTCATCAGCATTCATTATCATCTGCAAAAAATCACTTCATTACTCATTATACAACTATTCCTTATTTCTATCATATTTCATCACTAAAACTAAGATGTGTAGTTCTGTCTGACAGCCTGCATCAATCGCCTCGTATTCTGAAAGAAAAAATTAGTTAAGACTGCTATTCTACGATGTGTATAGTATATTCTTGTTAATGCTTGTTAATTCTGATCCATTTACTTTCTTCATGAGGTATTGCATCTTCTTTCGTTTATTCCGTAGGTGAAATTCCCATTTCTGTTTAATTGATTTCCTTTACACGTTATTTCTTTCTTCGATAACAATATACCTCGTCCCGAATCGTGACCAGAGATGGAAGGAGAGCACGCCGCCGACGCATGCCGACGCCCGCTCAGTACAACCGTCCACTCGCTACAACTACTGCCGACAGAGTGCAACTCGCAACTGACTACTCGCAACTGAACACTCGCGCGGTCAAGCGCAGACTAGCAACGATAAATAACTCTCTGGTCCGAGATTCTGTCATGCCTCGCCACCGCTGGTAATGAATACGTACGCGTGTTTCAACAGCTATGTCACACTTCTCCCTGACGATATGTGTGGCCACATGGTCAATTACTGATACAGTTATTGTAATAATCCTTGTTACAATGCTGACCAACAGGGACATGTCAAAACTCTGAAGGATGTTTACTAGGGTGCAACTAGTTTCATTTATGACATTTGTCGTTATGTTTATGTCTCCATACAAAATTATGTTGGCCTTTGATATGAGACTTCATCTAGAACTTCTGTTAATTTTCTGAAAAGAGTATCCACATTACTATTTTGAGATCGATATATGCACAAAATTTCATGGTGACATGAAGTCCTGTTAATTCATTAACTGGTATTTCAAGACGTTTCTCTTTACTTACAATACTTAAATGATGTCTTGATTTGAAATCTGTTCCTTTTTTGTATAAATGCGTGATACTCCCCAGTTTGGAGATTGTCCTACGGTAACAGTGTGCTTGTATACAACGATAACACCGCATGTTGGATTCCTGTGTCTCTACACCAGTGTGTATTGATCTCTTAAGAAAGAACATCCCAAGATATTTCCTGTAATAATGGATAACGTTCACTGACAATAACAGTAATGCTTCAATAATAATTAGCCTCTAATAACTGGAGTACTTAGATAAGGATAATTTATTTAAGTTGCTGAGAGTTTATGGTTAAATGACCAAAGAGTACATTTGTGGTTTCTCGAAAACACTAGAAATTAATTATGACTTCGTAGAGGTGTATATTTTAAGATCACATACATTCTTTGACGTCTACGACCGGCCGCGGTGGCCGAGCGGTTCTAGGCGCTTCAGTCTGGAACCGTGCGACCGCTACGGTCGCAGGTTCGAATCCTGCCTCGGGCATGGATGTGTGTGCTGCCCTTAGGTTAGTTAGGTTTAAGTTCTAGGGGACTGATGACCTTCGCAGTTAAGTCCCGTACTGCTCAGAGCCATTTGAACCATCTTTTGACGTCTACACTTCCGGGAATGTGTGTAAAGAGCCACAGCATACTTATAACAACTGAAATTAATCAGATTAACAACGAGCATAAAATTGTGAGTGAATTCAAATTCAATTTGTTTCTTCAGTAATTAATCACAAAAACATTGCCCTCATTCTTTAATATTGCGTCTCTGAACGGGTACTTTGTTATACAATACATGCCTTTACATTAGTGCCTGTGCTCCTGGTCTAATAGCACAGTAACTAGTATACCGAATAATAGCTGTAGAGAAATGGAGGATTCGGTCCCGTTCGCTCTGCAACCAGTCCAAGAAAGGAAAGATGTAGACAAAAATGTACATATAATAAAAAATTAGGAACTAAATTCGTAGTATTGTTTCATATAAATTGCTTACTGACCCCTCTGTCTTTCAAAATCAGTCTCTGTGGTTAGGAAAGGTTAATTTTAAGATTCTGACGTTACAATGTCTCAAAAGGCTACATGAATGACATTTGTTATTCATGTCGAACTTCATTTTAAAGTCAACGGAGCAAGTTCACCAGGTAATGCTAATAGCTACCGGGTAGTGGGTAAAAATGTAAATGTCACTTAAGACTAATCACAGTCACACTGTGTTACAGTGTTCACATACAGAGCGTTTGTTTTAGCTGGAGGCAATTAAACATCTCGAAAACGACGCATCACATGAAAAAAAATATTCTAGGTGAAAATTTAATAGTAATGAAGGAGACATCCAACTGTACTAAAACTGATCACCGCCTACCAACCACTCCATCGTGGATGGGGTCAACTTTATATTTTCGTATGGGAACCCCAGTCTTTAAGGCATAATATTGAATCCGCCAAAGATTCGGAAGTGCCTACCGCCAAAAAAGATTCGCAATTGCCTTATATATATATATATATATATATATATATATATATATATATATATATATATATATATATATAAGGCAATTGCGAATCTTTTTTGGCGGTAGGCACTCTATATATATATATATATATATATATATATATATATATATATATATATCCTTCCCATTGTCCATCTCCTCCTCCTGCCCCCTATCTGTATCCACCACCTTCCCTCTGGTTTCCTGTACATTTCTTATCTCACACTCCCTCTGTTCATCACCTCGTCCCTCATCTCTCTGCCCATATTCTCCTTCCCTTTCTTTATATTCATTTCCTTCTCTGACTCTCTCCTCTCCCCCTCTGGCCTTATTTACTGTTACTGCAAACGGAACCTACGTTGGGAATAGAAGTCAAAAATAATGGGTAGATCGGTCAGACTGTTTAGGACCTGAGGTATGAGAGAGGCCTTTCCAGCTGTTGGATCTCTGAGGGTAGTGGCTTTGATGACAGTATTTTGCCTGGTTTTAATCTGCGAACAGTTCTTTTAAAATGACTTCGCGAAGGAAGACAAAATGGCACTTTTCACAGCACAATGTAGCATGTTCTTTCTCGCAGTAAGTTTAACAGAAATGTTTTATTGTACAATTTTTATTCGATGTGTCCCCAAACACTGTCTACGCTCTTCGTTAATCTCATTTACTCGACGATCATGTAATTGGCTAGCGTTGAGCGTACACCGACCAATATTTCGAGGCTCACTGTTGGAATTTTTTCCAAAGTAGTGAACCACGAACTAAAATCAACTGAATGTTTGTAAAACATCAAATTACCAGGCATTGACATCAATTCAATCTTTGCAACGCACCAAAGATTTGATCACCTCCGATAACACACTGAAATTTCGCTTTCAATTGTATTATTTTTTGCAGAATTTCGGCCTTCAAGGCAGAATGTGTTGTTACGATAACATGTGGCAGCAAACCTGTCAAACTGAACGTCCCTTTTTTTAATGAAAACATGTGACAGCAGAAATGTCAAACCGACCGTTACATTTCTTTCATTGGCATTTTCATAGAAAAATACCATGCAAATTTTGCAAAAACTTTATTTCACGTACAAACACGGCCCTGACAGCTATTAACTAAAAAAATAAAAAAGGAAACTTCAGCTAAATCGGCCTATTTGTTCTCAAGTGATGATCTTTCATACCTTCGGCGAATGAAATTGATTTATATACATTCGCATTCTACTCCAAAAAGTACGTATGCTGTACTCAAACCATTGTTACCCATCCGTGGTAGATGGTGCTATAATGTAAAAATATCAAGTGTGTCTGCTTTTGCAATCAAGAACAGACGCATTTAATTTTACATTTCATTTACGATGAAAATGTAAGCCATTGTGTTCTATAGGTTGATATTTAAGTTCGAAATTTACTTTTGTGTTACAAATTGGACTGTGCAGTAGAATATTGTTTGCCGCTACAATATATGGTTAGAATTACGTGTAACGTGATCGAGGAACAACTACGTGGATTTAATAGTTTTCTATTCCCATTGGGGTGCTTATTTTTAGTGAGTCCCCTTGCCCCCACCACTGTGGCGCTTGGTTTCGGTGAGTAATAATGTCCTACAAAAAGTTTCTTACTATAGACTCTTAAGATACTGACAATAAATCCAGTAACGACATACTACTAACGGTAGCAGAGTTTAGCTCCACAGCAAGAATTTGGTAACTCGATTGTACTAAAGAGAAACATTCTGAGACAAATATGCAGTAACATGTATCATGTTTACCATTGTGATAGGACCATGAAATATGTTTTTTGGTCATGACTGCTGTGGTACGGTATATTAAAATCGATGTTTCACAAGACAGGTCCAAACACTGCTTCCTATGAAGAAGAAAACACGAGTTATGAAGAACCTATGTGTTTTATCAAGTTTCTAGCCACACTTAGTCGCTGTGAATCTTATGTTACCTGTAGGTATGCTGTAACACACCTCTTACTAAGAAGAAGAAGACCTCTTCGAAAACCAAGAATATAATGTGGGATTGTTACCGGTAGGTTCAATCAACGCACTCTTTCCGTGAAAACACTATTAAAATGAGACACTCACAGCCAGCGTAAGATAGGAGATATTAGGATCTGTACAGACACCTCTGTGTTGTTTGTGTGTGGTGCATGGTATCATATGGAAAACTTCTGTATGTACTCTAAGAAAAATTACTAAGGGACGTCATGCCCCCGTGATCTTATTTTAAGCGACCTACAATTCAGACTTGCAGTTATAGCAGCGAGTGCTTAATAAAGCACATTTCACATTCATGGTGCTGTAGGAAGTACATCTACATCTACATTTATACTCCGCAAGCCACTCAACGGTGTGTGGATTTAATAGTTTTCTATTCCCATTGGGGTGCTTATTTTTCGTGAGTCCCCTTGCCCCCACCACTGCGGCGCTTGGTTTCGGTGAACTGAGTTCACTTGCCTCTCGCCATTCAGATGCTTGAGATCGATGAATATCCACGGCAGGTGTGCCTGTTACTAGAACCTCACGAACATTTTACGTTATTACAGTGGTTGTGATGTGTATTCCGCTGGTAGCCGCCAGCGGGAGAATTACGGTCTTCGGACGGAAACACACACCGAAGTCAGTCACTCTGATGGCGGGGTTCCAATCCGATGATTTTGCACTCTTCACAATCAACTCTATAGGAAATAGAAAGCAAAGTTTCCATATAAGTAGCTTATTTTCCAGAATGTCAATGTCTAACCATATTATTTGAACTGTAGAATCGTGTTTGCAACAACCAGGTTGAACGTTCCCTTTAAAAAAAAAAAAAAAATCGTTCGATTTTAGGCTCATACTGGCTTAGTTGGTTGGTTGTAACTTTGCTGTTGTTCAGCTTTGGGTGACTTTGTGCATTGTGAACAGCGAGAGAAGTCAAATGTATATGCCTGCGAGAATGCAGCATAAATTTGGCCTTGTTTTATAATCTTTCCACAAATGAGCAAACTGATGAAATCCTGGACTTTACTATTAATCCGTTTAATTAAACAAAGTGGTCCCTGTGGGTTAATGATTTGCCTAATAATGCTTTTGTAATTTTAGTAGCAAACTGATCTTGAGATGAAAATCTCTTAGCTCGTAATGCTCGCTGCACACCAGCTGCAAATTTCTAATTACAGTTGCTGAGAGCTTAGTGCAATGCTCCAGACAACAAGTAAACTATTTTCTATACATCATTGAAGGAGACACTCTAAATAAAAAAAAAAAAATAACGTGGATCGAGAATGTGGACAATGCTCTTAGGGGAAATATTTCTTTAACAAACTCTTTTCAATTATCTGATATATTATTACTTGAATGAAATTCATATTACAACACTCATTAACATTAACAAAGGGCAAAATTGATATAAAACTCTTACCCTCATAAACGTTAGAAAAATAATAACAAACGTGAAAAACGCCTTACAGTGAATGTTACTTAATTTTTAACGAAAATTCTAAAGTTCTCTGATACGGATTGCTCATTAAACAATGCTTCCAAACTACGGGCAACACCAACGCAACTAAATAATAAATATTACCTTCATTACTCTTCAACACGCTTTTCTAATCTCATTACATCTCATTTCATTCTAAATCACTAATCGAATCTTTCTCTTATGTTTCACAAGATCCAAACACAAATCATTTGACTTAAACACAGATGCACATAACCTTACGTCTACATTGCCACGAGTCCTCCGCTCGGCTTCTGTCTCACTACTCTCCTAACGATAGAACTCCCGCACTCTGTCGCTGCCATGCATCGACGACAAAACAAGCTCGTCTTCGAGCGACATTTCTATCCTAATCAAAGACTGCGCGCGAAAAATAAGCGATTCAAAATTGCCACTTAGCGTTTGAGACCTCCAAAGTACGTACAAATTACACAATTGCGAATGACAAACTACTAACAGACCTGTTTCAAAGTAACGTTTGAACATAAGTATCAACCGCCAGCTCACGAAGTTCTACACGAACATCGCAAATTAAATGTATAATCAAACGCATCGGTTCTTAACAACAAAAAAAGGTACACTTGATATTTGTCCATTACAGCGCCATCTACCACAAATGGAAAACAATGGTTCTTGTAAACCAAGAGTATTTTCTGCATAGAATCCGACATGCAGTATATATTGGTGGTACCCATTTGAAGAAACTGCAAACAGGTGGAAATTTAAGGAGATGGGACCTGGATAAACTGAAAGAACCAGAGGTTGTAGAGAGTTTCAGTGAGAGCGTAAGGGAGCAATTGACAGGAATGGGGGAAAGAAATACAGTAGAAGAAGAATGAGTAGCTTTGAGGGATGAAATAGTGAAGGCAGTAGAGGATCAAGTAGGTAAAAAGACGAGGGCTAGTAGAATTCCTTGGGTAACAGAAGAGATACTGAATTTAATTGATGAAAGGAGAAAATGCAAAAATGCGGTAAATGAAGTAGGCAAAAAGGAATACAAACGTCTCAAAAATGAGATCGACAGGAAGTGCAAAATGGCTAAGCGGGGATGGCTAGAGGAAAATGTAAGGAGGTAGAGGCTTATCTCACGAGGGGTGAGATTGATATTGCCTACAGGAAAATTAAAGAGGCCTTTGGAGAAAAGAGAACCACTTGCATGAATATCAAGAGCTCAGATGGAAACCCATTTCTAAGCAAAGAGGGGAAAGCAGAAAGGTGAAAGGAGTATGTAGAGGGTCTATACAAGGGCGATGTACTTGAGGACAATATAATGGAAGAGGAAGAGGATGTAGATGAAGATGAAATGGGAGATACGATACTGCGTGAACAGTCTGACAGAGCACTGAAAGACCTGAGTCGAAACAAGGCCCTGGGAGTAGACAACATTCCATTAGAACTACTGACGGCCTTGGGAGAGCCAGTCCTGACAAAACTCTACCATCTGGTGAGCAAGACGTATGAGACAGGTGAAATTATCTCAGACTTCAAGAAAAATATAATAATTCCAATCCCAAAGAAAGCAGGTGTTAACAGATGTGAAAATTACCGAACTACCAGTTTAATGAGTCACAGCTGCAAAATACTAACGCGAATTCTTTACAGACGAATCAAAAAACTGGTAGAAGCCGACCTCGGGGAAGATCAGTTTGGATTCCGCAGAAATGTTGGAACACGTGAGGCAATACTGACCCTACGACTAATCTTAGAAGAAAGATTAAGGAAACGCAAACCTACGTTTCTAGCATTCGTAGACTTAGAGAAAGCGTTTGACAATGTTGACTGGAATACTCTCTTTAAAATTCTGAAGGTGGCAGGTGTAAAATACAGGGAGCGAAAGGCTATTTACAATTTGTATAGAAAGCAGATGGTAGTTATAAGAGTCGAAGGACATGAAAGGAAGGAGTGGTTGGGAAGGGAGTTAGACAGGGTTGTAGCCTCTCCCCGATGTTGTTCAATCTGTATATTGAGCAAGCAGTAAAGAAAACAAAAGAAAAGTTCGGAGTAGGTATTAAAATCCATGGAGAAGAAATAAAAACTTTGAGTTTCGCCGATGACATTGTAATTTTGTCAGAGACAGCAAAGGACTTAGAAGAGCAGTTGAACGGAATGGACAGTGTCTTGAAAGAAGGGTATAAGATGAACATCAACAAAAGCAAAACGAGGATAATGGATTGTAGTCGAATTAAGTCGGGTGATTCTGAGGGAATTAGATTAGAAAATGAGACACTTAAAGTAGGGAAGGAGTTTTGCTATTTCTGGAGCAAAATAACTGATGATGGTCGAAGTAGAGAGGATATAAAATGTAGACTGGCAATGGCAAGGAAAGCGTTTCTGAAAAAGAGAAATTTGTTAACATCTAGCATTGATTTAAGTGTCAGGAAGTCGTTTCTGAAAGTATTTTTTTCGCACAATCTATCGTTTTAATCATATTTAATTGTCTCTAGTTGAAGCAAACGCCCTGTACACAGGGTGAGTCAGGAGGAAAGGTATATGTATACTTTGAGCGACTATGGTATTAATGATTCTGAACAAACTACTTCATATAAACACATGCCCTACTCCGAATGATTTCCAAAGTAGAACGCATTTAATTTACATTGTCTATTATTTTCTGTATTGTTAAACACTGTCGTTGTCTACAATGTACCACAGTAGTGTAGAGGAAGCTGAGACGAATTGTTTGATACAGGACACGTATGAGCCATCAAGACAGGAAACTACCTGAAATTGGCGTACGCTAACTACCTAAGTTACGGCACAACAGCGTCAAGTGAATTTTCAATATTCTCGCCCTCTCTTCCACCAACTACTAGTCCCAGAGAAAAAGTGAATGGGGCCTTTTCTGTAGAAAACATGGTGTAATTTAATTTTATACTATGATACGTTTCCGCTAGAAAGTGCTAGTTTCAAGCTATTCTAGAGAAACGTACAAGAATGATATTAAATTTGTTTCATCCCGGGAACCATTCGGAATACGGCATATATCATATGAAGCTCTTACCTTTCTTCCTGATTCACCCTGGCCGGCCGGAGTGGCCGAGCGGTTCTAGGCGCTTCATTCTGGAACAGCGCGACCGCTACAGTCGCAGGTTCGAATCCTGCCTCGGGCATGGATGTGCGTGATGTCCTTAGGTTAGGTAGGTTTAAGTAGTTCTAAGTACTAGGGGACTGATGACCTCAGATGTTAAGTCCTATAGTGCTCAGAGCCATTTGAACATTTGAACCTGATTCACCCTGTATTTGTTTGGTTCCACCGTGGGACGCCCTGTGTAACTTTCTTTCTGAAACCTCTCGTAGTACATTGAAGTACATCGTTCATTCTGTTATTGTTTTATGGAATTGTAAAACTAATACTTTTTCCGTGAAAGAAATGTATATTTTGTATTTAGTACACTGCACAAATGAGAAGCCATTAAATGCACACAACCCACATCTGGAACGACTAGCTGCCAGGCATGGCACTCCTATCTGGTTGGAAATGGCACAAGCTTTGGTGTTCTAGGGCGTTTCCTCATTGAAAATGCATCATCTTTGTCATCGTATTCCTCCTCTTCTTCATTCTTTTTTTCGTCTCGTATTTTCTCTTGTGTATATGAATGCCTACGTCGTTACCGAATGTAGACCCAATGGTACATCGAAAAACGTATGTGGCCGTATAGTTGTGAGAAACTAAATCACTTACTCGAAAGTGTAGGATGCATTAGCATATTACAGTTCCTTCTAAATATATTGTATTTGGAAGATTCTGAAAAGAAGAAGAAATCGCATTCATTTCTGGAAGTCATGCTAACACAAGGATAAAGAACTTTCTTTATTGAGATCCTTATAGCTACTGAGAGCTTGGAGAAACAAAAACAAGTGATGCACAGTAGGAGCATGGTGTAAAGTACGCGCTGTTTTCACCCACAGTTGGAAGCCGATGTTTCCGCACGTAAACTGACGGAGCTTAGAGCCAGTCATTTCATACGTGCAAAAGGGATTCATAAAATGTATTACTTCTCGTAGGGTAAAACAATAAACTGTGACAACTATAGAATTAATCTGCACAAGCTGAAAGAAACAAATACGTGTGGAGGCACCTGGATTACTCATGGGAGAGCATCGCTCGTAACTCGCAGAAACGCGTCAGGCACACTCGGCCTGTTTCTCTCTCCCCCCCCCCCCCCCCCACCCCCTCTCTCTCTCACACACACACACACACGTGCGCGCGCAAACACACATAGGCAAGTACAACTACACGCAACGTTCAGACCAAAGGGTCGTGAGCAAAATCCTCGCTCCGTTCATATCCACATGGACAAGACTAGATGATGTAAGTGATGGTAACTAGCACGTCAGCAGCTAACGTTTCGTAGTAACGTACCGTGAATTCGACCGTAAGTACTTCAGAAAACCTGAAAGAAGCAGTAACTCAAATAAATCTTCTGGAAAGACAGGGCTGGTCCCGACGGAGGTTCGAGTCCTCCCTCGGGCATGGGTGTGGGTGTGTTTGTCCTTAGGATGATTTACGTTAAGTAGTGTGTAAGCTTAGGGACTGATGACCTCAGCAGTTTAGTCCCATAAGATTTCAAACACATTTGAACATTTTTTTTTTTTTCGAAAGAACAGGTTATCTTAGAATTTCAGCAAAAAATTAATGGGAAACGAAAAAAACTCCACCGTTATACCTAGAAAAACAAGTAGGTAAAATAGAGCGAACTGGTAAATTTAAATATCTTGAAGTAGCACACAACAGAATGGAGTAGAAGAATTGTTTGGATAATAAAGCAATGCAGAATACGACGAGTTTCTTAAATTTTCGTCCCATTAGCAAGTGCAAATATCTACACTGGTATTTTATGTGATGTTTGCATTGGGTGTTTTTCTGCCTCTGTTGACCTGAAGTCGTATTCTTATTGCTTTAAGGAACTGTCCCTTCTTAAGTGCGCAGAAAGATTGTGTGAGCGATGGTTTGCGTGTGCCTGGATGTCTGCACAATGAAGAAGGCGAGATACCTTAAAACCATAACAATAATACTTGAGGGCCAGAGAGGAAGCATAATAGTCACTCAAGCGTCACCGCCAGCCTAACTGGCATATTACTTGCAGTGGATCCTGATGCAGTTTAGAATTCCTGTGTGATGATCTGGATAGATGTTTGCCTATTACACATTACGACCCTCTTCAACTGTCGGCGGTCTCTGTAGAGTCAACACAAGCGGTCGGGATGTACGTTTATGTGCCGTACATGTCTCTTCACGTATCCACTTCACTACCACATCGAAAACAATGGACCTAGGGATGTTTAGGAGTGTGAAAATCTCGCGTACAGACGTATGACACAAGTGACACCCAATCACCTGACCACGTACGAGTCCGCAGCTCGTGGTCGTGCGGTAGCATTATCGCTTCCCGCCTCCGGGTTCCCGGGTTCGATTCCCGGCGGAGTCAGGGATTTTCTCTGCCTCGTGATGAGTGGGTGTTATGTGATGTCCTTAGGTTAGTTAGGTTTAAGTAGTTCTAAGTTCTAGGGGACTGATGACCATAGATGTTAAGTCCCATAGTGCACAGAGCCATTTGAATTTTTGAACCACGTACGAAGTCCATGACTCCCTCGGAGCACCCCATTCTGCTCTCTCACGATGTCTAATGACTACTGAAGTAGCTGATATGGAGTACCTGGCAGTAGCTGTCAGCACAATGCACCTAATATGAAAAACGTATGTTTTTGGTGGTGTCCTGATACTTTTGATCACATAATGTAGATTCATATTACCTTAGTAGACATACTATAGAATGTTGTTGAAAGAGACGCAGCAACTGCTCTGTAATGTACCTGTCAGCTAACGTCACGTGGTTGTGACTGGTAGAGAGTACTGTTTCTTAGAGTTTAAAACGCTTAAACAATTTTGCACAGAGTCAAACACGCGTTCCTTTCAGTAGTTGTATGTTGCAGACGCCGTGCTGGAAATACAGTGCTCTTTATCATAGGCACATGTCCGGACACTTTATACAAATCTGTAATGTGATTGCTGATAGCTCTGGGGTCACACTTGGGCTTGTGATAGGACATACAAGAATTTATTAAGCTGCATTTGTCAGTCATCCATGTTAAACAATCTATTCCAAATGTATTATCGCTGTCCGCGATCAGTTACTATTTCCCTGGTTTCCCATGCTTCCATATCGACTTTTTGACATATTCACATGTGCAACAATTTTTCTGCACCAAGTAGACATGTCAGCACTCTCTTATTTACCCTCACTTTTACTATATTTTGTTGTAATTTCCATCAATTTATACGTACTTTGATATGGTCTCACCCATTTCGCCAGTTTGCATCTGACGGTTTTATGGAACATTTTGAGCAACAAGCGTTAAGTTGTGCTCCCTTGAAGCCTTCTTGCTGGCTCGGCTATGTGGACGATACATTTGTTATATGGCCACATGGCGAAGGAGAACATCATGCGTTCCACAATTTCTTAAATGGAATTCACCCCAAAATCAAATTAACCTTGAAGGTTGAGAGTGACGTCGGTTTCCCGTTCCTATGTTGGTATACAGAAGATCTGATAACACTCTAGGTCACAGAGCGTACAGAAAGCCGACAAACACAAACAGGTATTTAGATGTCACATCGCACCACCACCCAGCCCAGAAGCAAGCAGTACTCAACTCTCTGTCTTCACGTGCCTTCCGTATCAGCGATGAAGACAGCTTGGGATCGGAGTTGAATTTTTTAAAAAGAACATTGGAGGCAAATGGGTATGATGGTTATTCAAGTGACAGGGCTTTTAGGCGGAATATTTATACCCCTAATAAGAATGACGAGGAACCGCCTTCCCACTCCGTCAGGTTAACGTTCCTTTCTGGGGTCACTGACCGCATAAGCAGAATTTTAAAGAAAAATGGTATTCAGACATCTTTCTTTAGTAAAAACAAAATAAAAGACTTTTTCCGACGGAAAACGGATGCACATGATTACCTCCACAATGCAGGCGTCTATCAAGTGTCATGTGGCTGCGGCAAAGTGCATGTAGGCGAAACGGGAAGAACTGTTAAAGAAAGCATTAAGGAACACGAACGGCACATGCGGCTAAAACAAAGTGCAAAATCGGCAGTAGCGGAACATCACGAGAACTGTGGCTCTGACATCGATTTTAATAACGCACGTGTACTGGCTAAAGAAACAAACATTTTTTAGAAGAAAGGTCCGATAAGCGGTTGAAATTTGAAAGAATGCATCTAATTTCAATAGAGAGGGCGGCTATAGGCTTCCGGCATCGTAGCTCCCCGCCATTAAGGAAGTAAATACGCGGCCACGGTGTGTGAGCGGCATAAACAACGCGCTGCAAGTCACCGCGGCGGACAATAATATTTTGGGTAAACATTCCCCCTCTCTTGCTCTGTCTATGTCATCACCGTCGCCTTCACCATCGCCATCCCCATCTCCAGCGCCGGCTCCAGCGTCCACGCCGGGACCTGCCACTTCCCGCCACCTCCCTGTTGCTCCTGTCCCGCATGTCTCATTTGAACCTTCCGTCGCCCTCAAACACCCTAGTGGCACCACTGCCTCCTCTGTTTCCAAAAAGGCCCTGCCCCATCCTCCTCCCCCCCCCCCCCCCCCAGGATGCCATGAATGTCTCAACACCTGGCCCTCCTCCCTCCGCTTCCTTCCCCCCTCCTCCTACAAATACCTCCTCTCTCGTCCAGATCCTTCCCTCCTCGAGGCCCGGAACCTCTCACTCCTCCTCTGCCAACACATTCCTAGAGTCCCCATCTCCCTCCTCACTCCCCGAAAAGACTCCATTCTCATCTCCTCCCCCAGCCCCACCCTTCATACTGTCATCGTTCCCCGAATCCCCATCACACGGTTTGGCCTCAATGCCTCCCTCACCCCTGCTCCTTCCCTGTCCCCTACACGCCAACCCCAACCCCCGCGTCGCCCGCCGGCAGTGCTGCAACCTTCAGTCCCCTCCCTCCTGCATCCCATGTACTCCCAAAAATGTAAAGCCCGACCCCCTCCCACCACTCCTGAACTCACTGTTCCTGTCTGCCCTCTGGACGCTCCCACCCTTACTGGCATTTCCCTTCGTCCCCCCCTCCCCCCCCGGTGAGGACATAATCAGGTTCCTCACCATTGTTCTCCAAAATGTCCACCCTTTCCAGTGCCCTCACACCCTGCAGCAGATATCCCTAGCCGCCCATTCCATCTTCCACCTCAAAATGTATGCCACCTACTCCCACAACCAGGCCCGTTTCACCTTCTCCCGTCTCGACACACTCGTCTAAATCCCTGTCATGGCGCGACAGCACCATATCCTGTTCAACAACATCCGTTCCCTTCCCGCCAACAAGAACCTCTTCATGCACACCCTAGCCGACCACTGCGTGGATGCCTTCCTCCTCAATGCAACCTTTCTTCAGCCCCACCACACCATACACACCTCGCCCTACCTCCTTCACCGCTCTGATTATCCCTTCCCGATAGCGCGTGGCGGAGTTGACATTGGTCACCACCGCCAGAACCCAGTTCGGCTCCAACCTCTCCTTCCTGACCCCACTAAACACCTGATCCTTAGTCTCTTCTTCCCTGGCCTTACCATCACCTGCGCCACCATCTATGTCCGCCCTAACGCCCCTATTCCTTTTGACTTCCTCTCCACATTGACCGTACCTTCTCCTCCTATGTGATCGCCGCCGACCTCAACATCCATAGTCGTTCCGCCACCCAGTTACGGCGGTGGCATCGGTTCCTCTCCTCTCTCCAAGGTGACCTCATCCCCATTCCCCAGCACACCCGCCCTGAATCCAACTCCATTCCTGATGTCATCCTCTCCTCCCCTAACCTCCTTGGCCGCATAGCGGTGGATGTCCTGGACCCCATTGGTAGTGACCATCTCCCTGTCCTCGTCACTGTTTCAGATGGTCGTCGCCCCCACCCCAACCCTCGTAATGAACCTCTCCTGAAGTACGTCTACGATTATTCCCGTGCCAACTGGAATGCCTGCCGGGATACGCTATCTACCCAGGTCGATGGCCACCCCTTCACCTACCATCATCCTGATGATATGACCCATGCCGCCTCCTTTCTCCAGCAGACCTTGTCTGAGGCCATGGAGGCCCACATCCCTTTGTCGCCATCCACCCCCACCATCCTACCTTACCCCCACAGGCCGTCCTCCTACTCTGTGAATCCCGCCGTCTCTACTGTGCCTTCCTCCACACACGTGACTCGGACACACTATGACGCCACCGGCAACTCCAGCAACACATCAGGAACTTGCTTGCAGCTAAGATACGCCGGAACTGGCGACAGACATGCATCCTTTTAAATGCCACACTTCCAAGTTCTGGTTGGCCTTCCGCTGCCTTACAGGATCTAAACCCCCCCCCCCCCCTACTATCCTCTCCTTAATGATAATCAACCCTTCCCTGACAACCTTAGTAAGTCCAATCAATTTGCCTTCTAACTCTCCAATGTCTCTACCATCCCCGACGATCCCCAGTTCGATTACTCCCTCTTTCTGGATGTCTGCGATCTTATCGCTACACTCCGCACAAAACGCAACACTGCTCCTGGTCACGATCGTGTCACCTATCGCCACCTTCGTGAAGGTCCTGCCTCTTTCCTTTCCACCCTGGCCAGGCTCTATAATGTAGTCCTGTCCGCAGGCTACTACCCTGACCTGTAAAACCTGTAAAATCCGGTAAATCGCCGTCCGCTGTCTGCTCCTACCGTCCCATCGGCCTTAGCTCGGTCTTCAGCAAGGTCCTGGAATCCATCCTAACCTGACACATCCACCAGCATCTCCGCCTCCACCGCCTCCGTCCTGTTACCCAGTGTGGCTTTCGGCCGTCCTTCTCTTCCAATGACCTTCTCCTGCACCTCACTCATCTCTTCTCCGTACAGCTTAATTCCTGACACTCCGCTATCTTCCTGTCCCTTGAATGAGCCTATGACCGTGTGTGGCATTCCGATCTCCTCTTCAATCTCCAAACCTTCGCCTTTCCTATTAACTACGTCCATCTGATCTGCTCCTTTCTTTCCCAACGTCCTTCCTATATCACCATCCATAACACGGATTCCTACACCTTCTTCCCCTCCGCCAGTATGCCCCAAGGTTCCGTCCTCTCCCCACTCTGTACCTTTTGTATACGGCGGACATGCCGCCACCTTCACCCCCCATCCAACTTCTCCAGTATGCCGATGACACCACCTTCCTTGCCCTTGCCCCCACCCTGCAGCGCTTCCAACACCTTCTCCAGTCCCATGTTGACTGGTTCACCGCTTGGTGCAACCAGTGGTTGCTTAAGGCCAATCGTTCCAAAACCCAGGATATTATCATAGACAAAATCACCCCTTTTTTCCGCCTCCTCGATTTCTATATCACCATCTATAGCCATCCCATCGCCCTCACCCCCACTCTTAAGTACCTTGGCGTCACCCTCGACCATCGCCTCTCCTGGACCCCCCACCTCCAGACAATCCAAGCCAAGACACGCTCCTGACTCCATCTCCTCAAGCTCCTTTCCGGCCCTACATGCGGTCAGGACCCCTCCACCATCCTCCACACCTATAAATCCCTTATTCGTCCTATCCTTTGCTATGCCCACCCTGCCTGGATCTGCGCTCCCCCTACCTTTTACAAATCCCTTCAGTTCCTAGAGCCGGCTGAAGTGGCCGTGCGGTTAAAGGCGCTGCAGTCTGGAACCGCATGACCGCTACGGTCGCAGGTTCGAATTCTGCCTCGGGCATGGATGTTTGTGATGTCCTTAGGTTGGTTAGGTTTAACTAGTTCTAAGTTCTAGGGGACTAATGACCTCAGCAGTTGAGTCCCATAGTGCTCAGAGCCATTTGAACCTGCCAGATCCTAGAATGCCATGCTCTTCTTCTCGCCTATTGGATCCGTCTCCCCTCCCCCACGCAGATCCTGTACTACCTTATCCCATTCCCCCACCTCCTCCTTTCCCTCGAATGGATACAGATCCTCTACACCTCCTGTAAACTCGATCCCCCTCACCTGCTGGTCTCTCCCATCCTCTCCCGCCCCCATCCGCTGCCGCACCTGTATTTCCACGTCCCACCTGCTCTCCATCTCTCCACTCTCCATACCCTCTCCCAAGGTGGCTTCCGCCAACTCCCCTTCCCTGATGATGCCCTCCTGCCCTCCGTGTACCCTCCTATCAACTTGGATCCTCTCCTCCCACTTCCTGTGTCCTTTCCTTAAGGCACCCTCTCTCCCTTATTTCTCGTTCCTTCCCTCCTCCCTTCCTCCCCCCTCCTCACCCGGGCTTCCCCACCCCCTCCTACCTTCATTCCTCCCCCCCCCCTAACTCCTCTGCCATTGGCATCTCTGCTCTCCTCTCTCCCTCCTACACCACCTTCCTCACCTCTTGGCAGGTCCCTGGACTCGCACACGCTAAGTGGGCATTTGCGCGCCGGAGATCATCGCCATCAGTTTAGTGTCTGTGCTGTCGTGTTTGTGATTTAGTGTTTTTCGCCGACACGCTCCTCGTTCACTTGTACCGTCTCATTTGTCAGTGTTTGTGTGCAGTGCCGACAATGTTTTCATGTGTTTTCATCGAGTGTGAATGGCTTCATGTTTTTTATTTCTTGTATCTCCTGTTTTTTAACCTCCGATTTGTTACTGTTCTGTCTTCTTTTTCTCAATTATTGTCGCTCTTGTGGCTGAAGAGCGGAGTAGCTGTAATCCGCTGCCACCCCGCCTTTGTATAAGGTGCACAATTAACAATAAAGGAAAAAAAACCTCTTCTCTGACAGTGTTCTGGCAGTAGTGGACACCAAAAGATCCTGAGGAATATTCCAGCAGAGGGGTCGAAACGTCGAACATTTTAGAAGAAACATGACGCGGCCTAATAACCCAGAAGATTTTAACTTCAATGAACTAAAATTTGTACCGAGGCAAGGTGGGAGACGTCCTTGTGTAATCCTTGGAGGTGTATTGAGCCAGGGTATCGAGCCAGGGTAGCGTAGCGGTTAGCGCATATGCCTAGTAAGCAGGAGACCTGGATTCTAATACCAGCTTTGGTAAAAATTTCAGTTCATTGCTTCGGAATATGTTCAGTATCGCAGTAACATGAACGTTATCCTTGTTAATCGTCAGTTCTTACAGTATCAACCTCAGATCCAGTCAGCAGCTTTGCCTCATAATGTGTGACGTTCATTAGACAGAAAAAAGGAAGATTATGGTTTAACACCCCGTCGACGACGAGATCATTAGAGGTGGTGTACAAGCTGGAATAGGGGTAGGAAGGGGTGCAGTGGGTGAAGAAATCGACCGATGCTATTTCAAAGTGAGAATACTAACATTTGCGTTAAGCCATTTAGGAATGCATAGGTAATATAAATCTGGATGGCCATATAATGATTTGAGCTGTCTGCTTCCCTAATGGGTGAGCAGTGTCTTAACCATTGCTCCACCTCATTCGATACATTGTCGGTCGCACAGCTTGTTAACAGCAGACTAGAACACGGCAAATCGTAAGCAGTTTTCTTTCTGTCTGGGAAGCATTTCAGCAAGTCCTAAACACATTTTTGTTCCATATACTTCCATCAGTATCAGATGTGTATTTGTTGACTTTTCGCACTTTATAAAAAAATCGTGATGTTTATGTTGCACTGTGACTCAAATCTTCTTAACGAACACTATGGCGCAGTGCTCAGCACACAAGACTGCATTCAAAAGGACGACAGTTCAGATCCCCGTCTGAGCATCCAAGTTTAGGTTTCCCTTGATTCCCCTAAATAGTTCATGGGAAAAGCTGGAATGGCACTCTACAAAAGGGCACGGCCGGTTATATTTTATGTTCCTCATCCTTCCCTAACACAAGTGCTCCGTCTCTAATGACCTCTTCAACCTTACTTTCTTTTGAATCTTAGTATTCACTACAGTTAATCAGTGAATAAATTTGCTTCAGCTTAGTGATTCGACCCTTTACTTACTTACTACACACATTGCTATCTAGGCTCGCCGAAAGTTTTCAGATAAACTTATCCAAATGGTTGTGGTTTACATGAAAACGTCGTATCCGTGATTGAACTTAGACGCTACTCAGGGGTCATAACATAAGTATTTTACAGGTAGTTATCGTAACTTATAAGTAATTTACAGTTTCAGTAATTCACAAGTACAGCATTCACGCTGTTATTCACACAGAAGATTCAGAAAGTTCCAGATAAAATTAAACAACGTGTAACAATAATTTACTGCAGCATCAGTTTCCACCATATATTCTTTGCCATAACACAAACTCGCAGCACATATCAAAGTGGCTATGGAACACCCTGAATAATCTTCGACTGGTATGTTGTTCAGGAGCTGCGACACATTTCGTGAATCGATTAAAATCCTCAAAGAACTTCCTCCTTAGGACAGGCTTGTGTTAGGGTAAAGTATTGACACTGGAGTAGCGAGCAAGACCAGGCGAAAATGGGGTGGGGGAGAGGCTGTATGCGAGAATTTTCCCCCCCTCTTAACCAAAGCCCGACGGACAAGAGCCGTTCTGTGGGTTGGTGCATTGCCGTGTAGAAGACGCCATTTACCGAACGCGGGGTAGGTATAAAGAATTCTTGCAAGCTGGGATTTAAAACTTGCTACGTGGAATGGCCTTGTTTCAATCTGGGAAGGGCCGGGGAGAGGTGGAAGGGAGGGGGGACTTCATGTTCTTGATGAATAAATCCCGAAGAATCGAAAAATCTGAGTATACTATTCACATTTGATTTCGAAGAGCGCGTTTTGTCAGGAAAATATTTTCAAGTGACTGCCGCACTGCTGGTTGTACCTCAGTCGATGGATCTATATCGAACCGCTGTTTCGTCCCTTGTGAAATATTCAGTAAAAAATCCGCGCGCATATCGGGCGCCTCAACAATGATTCGTGACACCTGTCCACGCCGCTGCGTTTGCATAGACATTAAAACGAGAGTGGGGCTAACTCCGCAGATACCGTCCGCATTCCTAATCACAATATTCGTACGCGATACTGTGAATGATCCCTACAACAGTATCGAACCCACCTCCCATGCTTTTTAGACTAGTTCGTCGGTTATTGCAACGTAATGCCGGAACACGGTTCACCTATTCATCAAGATTGTCTTCTCACGACTAGGGGCCATTCTTAAATTGCGAATCGACTTTTAGGAAACTGGGACTGTTTTTGAATTGCGAATCATCTTCTAGGGACTAGGAAACATCTTTAAAACACGAATAACCTTCTGGGGACCACGGACTATTGTTAAACTGCAAATAGTCTTCTAGGAACTATGGACTTAAAAATCGAATCATCGTCTAGGGACAAGGGACCATTCATAAATGCGTATCATATTCTATGGACTAGAGAGGGTTCTCAAAACGTGAATCGCGTTCTACAGACTAGGGACCATTCATTAAACGCGAAACATCTACTAGGCACTTGGACCCATTCGTGAAACGTTCATCATCTTCTAATGCCTAAGGACCATTCTTAAAATGTGTATTATCTTCCAGGGAGTAGAAACCATTTTTAAAATGTGAAACGTCTTCTAGGGACTAGGACCATACTTAATAAGCAGAAAACCTTCCGACATCTTGCTTGAACTGAATCATTCTTCGTTACTGTGGCATGATTTCTTACGTTTCACTTGCTATTTTACCTCATTGAAAACAAAACGTAACTGCAACATGTTACTCCATTTTGAAAACAATGACAAGGAATGACCACGCACCACTGCATACATCCTGTATTCGAAATGCGTTGTTGCCATCCAACACTAAGAATAAAACAAAAAATAGTGTTAGCACAAGAAACTTCAGTCTTCTTAGTTCCACATTTTTCGAATTATAGTGCCACTTGTTTCTCGTTTAGAAATTCAGTTTCGTATGTTATAAAGTCGAATACGTATAGACGTCTATTACCATTGTACATATTCCAACAAATTGTTCTTTGTGGACCATTCTCCAATATGCGCATTTGTTTATCATGACAATGACTTACAGAATTTATAGCGATACTCCACCCATAGCGAAAAGGATATGTGTTATACGCCAAGAACAACGAATACTGTTTCTTCAGCCTCCTCTTGTGTCACCGTGTGTGCATGAAAGGAAAATAACCGCTCCTTTAATACAGCAACTCTTGATGGTGTATATATAATATATTCTCGGATTTACAGTTAAAGGCAGTGTATACAGAGCAAAATTCACTTTTTCGATATAATTCCCATCCAATTCTATAAGTAATATTGTGGAATATATTAAAAATATTCAACCACGATTACCTTTAGTTTTTACGTCTAACTCAAATCCTTTCCCAACCACAAATTTATTGATATATGTGGTTAAATAAATGTGAAATCGAACACAAAATGTAATTCTTGCCCTTAATTGCATTTCAAATCTTTCGGTTCTCCCAACTCCAACGAACTTTTAAGGGCAAGTGCAATGTCGTAACACATATGATTTATTTCCTTACGAAAATTTTCATTCACACAATGCAGAACATTTTGTAATATTTGAAAGTTACTGCTTTTCCTTCTATTAACCGATCAGTAGGAAGAAACTTTTGCAATCCTAGAGTACACATGATCCAATCATTTCCTTTCTATGTAACTGAATTTACCTTTCCTGTTACAGTTGCAGGTGCTTTCATTCACCGGTTGATTGCTGCTTCATTCCTGGTGTGAATTTGTAGGCCTCACAGAGTATTAAATCTGCGAACAGAGTTAGGTGGATTTTGATCGTAGCAGTTCAAATGTTGCTGAAAAATTCACATATTGAACTATTTCGGCGTTTATAATGAAACTTCCTTGTAGGTAATTATTAAATCAAAACGTAGCTAATTTCTTCTTCTTATACGCTAATTTTGTAATCTGTTTTTTACATCTTTAATCTCCTATCGTTATACCGCACAGTGTAAGTCCTCACTTCATCCGTCTATGCAAGAATGAATTTTCACTCTGCAGCGGACTGTGCATAGATTTGAAACTTGCTCGCAGATTAAAACTGTTTGCCGGATCAGGTTTCGATCCGGGAATCCTTGCCTTTCGCAGGAAAATGCTCACCGACAGAACTATCCAGGTGCGAGCTGCAGCCCACCTTCAAAGATTTACTTCTGTCAGTATCTAAGAGTGTGTCGGGTGTCGTGCCTGGGTAGCTCAGTCGGTAGGGAACTTTCATGTACTGTTGCTGTTTCGTGGCGCTCTCCAGATGGATCATAAGCAACCCCAAGATTGACCATACTGGAATTCAGGTTTACATTTCATAACAGTTATAAATGGTAGGGCGGTAGTTTTATAAGTCTCCACAAATCTAGGATGGGTTTCCTTTGGTGATTAATCTTGCAAACTCTCGTCATGTATTTGAACCTCAGCCCAAGTTTCTCAGTTCAACAGCCATTCTGTACATAGAAAGTGGTATAGATGACGTACGGTATACTGGTCAAAGCCTTCCATCTAGAGACTGTGCTAGGTAAGATGATTCTTTCTCAGATTACCTTAGTTGTTTAGGGCGTAGGATTTCTTCCTAAATGTATTTTGTGAGGTTCTCGTGGATAATGTTCCCAGGAGCACTTGCAGTACCGCATTGGATTCTTTAGGAGCTGCAAGCAGGAGATTTTTTGATTCCAATTAGTGATGCAGGTAGGTATTTTCTATGAAATAACTCCTGGGATGCAATTACAATGCGTTTATTTGCAAACACCATGAATTAATAACAATTTTTCACTATAAAAGGACTCCTGTCACAAAGTTAAGAAGGTCTGAGAGCTTGGTAAAGCCGAATGCAGTCTATCAACGACTATCACGTATAAGCAATCGTAGCACTTTGTAGCCCTTTGTTCATCTTCGGCAAGTATTCATATGAAACTTCCCTACAGATTAAAACTGTGTGCCGGACCGAGACTCGAACTCGGGACCATTGCCTTTCGCGGGCAAGTGCTCTACCGACTGAGCTACCCAAGCACGACTCACGCCCCGTCCTCACAGCTTTACTTCTGCCAGTACCTCGTCTCCTACCTTCCAAACTTTACAGAAGCTCTCCTGCGAACCCTGCAGAACTAGCACTCCTGAAAGAAAGGATATTGGGGAGACATGGCTTAGCCACAGCCTAGTAAGTATTCATTTGTTTATTGAATTTACTAATTTTTTGCTTAGTATTAGAATTTTGATGTAACGCTGATGACTCTTAGGTTCTACTAGTATCAGTTATGCCAAAAGATGACTTTAATCATTAATACTTAATCAAGTACACCCGGTACTTTGCGCTTGAACCTTAGTGGTTCCTCTACATCTTTACTGTTGAATGAGCTTCGATCTCAAGGCGGCGTTCCGCTCTCCACTCCTGTGATTCGTTATGACGTCATATGGTCCGGTTACTACCTCTGCCTCCGTGGGAACCGGCTTCCTGCTCACTGTCGGCATATTCTGCAGCACTGTGAATTGACTTGACACTGTGAATTGAGTTTCAATAAATGTAAAATGTGGAAAATTAATGCCCCTCAAAACAACATTACTACGCAGAATTTTATGACACCATGCTGTACCAGTTTATTCACTTTATCAAGACACGTGACTCTTCTCTTCCTACTAAACCAACACTTGCCGCCAATTTTCATAATTAGAAAATTGGTTCAAATAGCTCTAAGCACTATGGGACTTAACATCTGAGGTCATCTGTCCCCTAGACTTAGTACTACTTAAACCTAACTAACCTAAGGACATCACACGCATCCATGCCCGAGGCAGGATTCGAACCTGCTACCGTAGCAGAGGACTGAAGCTCCTAGAACCGCTCGGCCACAGCGGCCGGCATTTTCATAACCGACCACTTAATACGAGCACTGTGATTTACTTGAATCGGCGCTCGCAACATTTTCATCTCACAAAGGGAGGCCACGACGTTCGGATCATGGATTTACATCAAACTCTGTACCTTTTTTAATAGTCCATTATGACAAAGTAATGTGCAATTGGTACCGCGTACTACTTAGGAGACATCGAGAAAATAGTAAGAGATGTTTTACGTGTCGATGATACACCGGTGCGTTAAAACCCTGAGCACTAGCTGGTCGCGGTCTTATCGTTAGCTTACAAGCTACGTAGTCGGTGGATCGTTGGATCGTGTCCCGGTCATATTTTCTTCTCTAATTTGTACTTTTTTTCAAAATTAGTCTATTTTTTATGTATATATTACATCTAGAAGGTAATATGATGAAAAGTTACGTGTATTTGGTTGCACAAAATACATTCAATGGTATATTGCCAATTACCGGCATAAATATTTACGAAACTGTTGGGTTAACCATGGGTTGCAGCCAACTTGTTGGAAGAAGGAAATTTTTAAAAATGTCAACGAGCTTTATTCTTCCTTAGAAACTCTGAAGATTTCTTGTGCGTGCCAGAAAATTATGTTCATTCGACGTAGTAGCAGAGGTTTTAATTTATGTTTGCGAGTCTGTATGAAAAATATCATTCTGCAACTCGCAATGTCGAAAGGACAACCTACCATTAATCGTGCGTTACCGTCACATTCTGGCATACCGTAGATCACTGTATTATTGAATACAGTTATTTACACCTCTATTTATCGATCACTAATTTGCGCTTTCCAAGCGTGTCCCACGCCCTTAAAACCTCTGCAGATCGAAATTTTCAGTTGTGAATCTGTTCTCGATTCGTTATCCGATTGCTTGTCTAAGTGATTTCAGAAATTACGACAGGCATACATTTTCAGAAGAACTTCGTGTGTTTTGTCATTTACTTGTCGATGATTATAAATATCGTATTTGTTGTGACAGTAAAAATTTAGCAAAGAATCAAATAACACTGGAAATTCAATAAAAGTTGATATAAATACTCGTGTCTTTTCAACATATTACATTTCAAATGTAATATGTATGAAATAACATGACTAATGCCGAAAAAGTTTTGAATTAAAAAAATGAAACGTGAACGGGACTCGAGGCAGTCATCGACAGACTACGGATCTTGAGCGCTAACCACACGACCGCAGCCAACTAGTCGTCACGGCTGCAATGCAACGGTATATCGTTAACGCGTAAAACTGCTCTTGCTACTTTCCCGAAATCGCCTGCGCAGTTCGCCTTACTACTTACACGTTATGCTATTCTAATGGACTGCTAAACGTGTAAAAAGTCTGAACTAAATCCGTGATGCGAACGTTGTGGCCTCCGCTTGTCAGACACAAAACTTCTACCTAAAACTGGCGTTGCTGAGCCGACTGTGATGCATAAGCATTTTACTCCATAGCACATCTTCGAATCAGGTAGTTTTAGGTTTTCAGCGTATTAATACGAACGCTCGGATATGCAAGTCAGTCACCAAATCGCCATGAGGGTGACTGGACGGTACAGCCGAAATCTCAGTAGATGCAGGGCCAAAGGATGATGCAGTATTCTATTCATCGCCGAAACTCAGAGAATCACAAAAGTTTGTCTTGCTGCCCATCAGTCTGAGGATGAAAGACAGATGACAGGGTGTTTAAAGCTGAAGGTCCAGTCAATACTCAGATCACTACGCACGAAACATTAGTTCAGCTGTCGGTCTGTACAGCGCCAGTAAGCTTGTATGAATGCCATGTAGAAGACTCACGTCCGCTTCTAGGCAATACCTCTCAGTCTAAATTACCTTTACTTCATGTTGATGGTCACAAATTTTTATGGCTCAGACTACCAGTTTCGGTCTAATAAAAACAGATCTTTTTGTGTTGTCGTTGACGCTGTTCAGGGGAAGTAAGGAGAAGAGTTGTTTGCTGGCTGTTGTCCTCTTTCTACAATAGAACTGCACACATGTGTTAACAAGGTTCTTTATTCATAAGAAAAATAAGCTACTTATCTTTCAGCAAGTTGTTGTGTTGCTCTGCCATACTAGTCCATGTGAGCCTCACTGCTGGTGAAGTTCAAGTCCCACTAAGTACGCTACTCTAGTCGCGAGGTACTGATAGACTCTGAGTTAGAGATGGTGACTCTGACTGACTGCGACTGCAACTCCAACTGCGAGTTACTGAGTGACTGTCTGTGACTGACTGGAACTGCGACTGACTCTGACTGGGCCCTCCGGTCTGCGGCGGCGATCTAAATACTGGCGATTGAGAGGGCGTTGGCGCCACATTGCCTGCGAGTCTGTCTTTGGTCTCTCTCCTGATAGGCGCACTTGATTAGCGCCTATTATCGAGTTTCTTATAACCTCTTTGCCAGCCAGTGTGTTGGAAACAGCTTACGCCAGCACACTCCTCCCTCCAGAAATACCTCACCGTTGTTGCATAGGGAGGCTGCAAACGACTACAGGGAAGGAGGAAGGATGCTGGACGTAGATATGAGGTGGGAGCCGTGACTATGGAGGACAGTGTACTCCCAACCTGACCCCACTGTCTGGCTTGCGAGGCAACAGGAACGTCCTCCAGAAAACTGCTGCTGGGGCACACGTGCAGGTCTGTGAGCGTGTCCTGGGGCAATGATGGTGACGGCAATTTCGATGGAGGATCCAGGTCCATCGAGACGGCGAGAGGGGACGGCGGGGCTGAGGGCGTATCGTACATCTACTCCTCCTGGGATGCCCTGGTGGCACCAGTGGGCGGCTGCAAAGGCTGCGCGGTATCGCGAGGCCGTGAATCGGGGGGAAGAAAAGCAGCAGAATC
This sequence comes from Schistocerca piceifrons, assembly GCF_021461385.2. Taxonomy (NCBI): domain Eukaryota; kingdom Metazoa; phylum Arthropoda; class Insecta; order Orthoptera; family Acrididae; genus Schistocerca; species Schistocerca piceifrons. The sequence goes on from NC_060138.1 coordinate 230,129,564, forward strand.
ATGGGATAAATGACATGCGCGAATTTGGTTCTGTGGCGGCGCTGCAAATCATCGGGACCTGCAATCAAATACACAGAAGAGCCAATGCATTATTGGATTACGCCTCTTTCTCAGCGCCCGCGGTTGCCATAAACACTGAGAAGAACAAGATCGCGCGGCCCAATGCGATACTCGCGGACCATTGGCGGCGCCAGATGCTGCGCTGGGCGTAGCATGTGTAGCAGTGTTCTATGGCGGCGGCCATGTAGAAGTGTCGCCAATGATGACCCGTCTTGTGGGTGGGAGCAATAGGAGGTGAGAAAGAGTTGCAGCACCTGTTCCCATGTCTCGGTGATGAGAAGCTTGGAAATCTGTTGCTTAAAAGTGCGTAAAAAACTCTCTGCTTATACATTGGACTGTGAGTGAAACGCATCCGATTCGTTCGCAAAACTATTCAAAATCACATGAAGTAAATTATGGTCCACTGTCCAACACAAGTGCTTCGGGCAAACCTTCTATGCGAAATATGGAGGTCAGCGCTTGAGTGGTGCTACGTTATGTGGTAGAATTCATAGGAATTGCAAATGGGAGGATGCTAAAAGAGTCTGCCACTATAAGCCAACAAGTGTTCCAAAATTGTCCTGAAAAGTTTGTGTACACTCGTTGCCATGGCGACTGAGTCTTATGCCAATACTGAGAATTTCTGCGACGGAGCGGATTGGTTCTCCGCGCTTGCGCAACACCATCACGTCACCTGTTCAAAATTGGTGTTCATGCCCTGCCAAGTATAGTGCCATCACACTAACTCTTTAGTAGGAACATTTTCTCAATATCCTTGGGCGAGCAATCACAGCAGCTCTTTGGAAACAAGCAAACGCGATTGTTCACTGTAAATTTGAACTATAATCACACCCTGTTATGTATACTTATCGAACACCGTTAGGTCGTTCGCATAAATTTCGGCTTAGCTTATCTCCGTCTTCAGCCAGCTTTCAGTGCCTATAACGATTTGTGCATCAGTGTTTTCTGTTGTCGTGTGGATCCCTGGTACTTCTCCAGCACAGCTACGACAGTTTACAGCTGTTATACCTATGGTTTTTAGATCTACGTTCTTCCTGTATTCGACCTGCACCATTTCCGTGTTTGCCTGAGGTACCCTAACGTACAAAACCGCCCAGTCCATGCTAGTCAGCCCCCGCTATCTCGAAACCAAAGAGAAACACCACCGAGCCACAATGACGCACATCACTGGTACCACTTGAGGCACCACCTGCAGTTTGCTGCACCCTGCGCACTTTATGGCATTTGGAAGGGCCCTCCCACGACTGGAATGACTCCACCCACTATGCACCCTAAGTGCATATTGGCTTTCTTCCCCTCATTGGCTGCCATGTCCCTAAGGGACCCCGTAAGCCTTCGTCTAGGGGTATCGTCTTAAGTAATAATTAAACCACCTTCGGTCCCGAGTTCGAAACCCGCCACCGCTCAAATTATGATTAATATTCAGCATTGGCGGCCGAAGACTTCCAGCATAAGAAGTCAATCTCATTTGCCATGGCCTTGTCAGAGAGGGCGGAAGAGTGGATACAAGTTCAGGGCACCCTCTTGTCCTCGGGATGGGAAACTGCTCCTAAAGGCGGAAGAATCAGTAATGATCAAAGGTGTGAGGATTCAGAATAGAATGGAGACCACTGCATTAAAGACACATAACGTGTATCCACAGGACATGTGACCTGTCATTATGATCTCTTAATTGGCAAAATATTCCGGAATAGTCCTCCAAGGGAACTGCCAAGGGGGAGGTGATCACGACAAAAACATGGAACAGCCAACAAAAGGGTAACGTTCTACAAATCGGGTCGTGGGATCTCAGAAGCTTGAACATGGTAGGGAAACTAAAAAATCTGAAAACGGAGATGATAAGCCACATTCTAGCTATAGAAGGGATCAGTGAACTGAAACAGAAAGAACACATGGATTTCTGGTCAGATGAGTATAGGGTAATATCTACAGCAGCAGAAAATCGTAAAGAGAGTAGAGTTCGTTATGAATAGGAAGGTAGGGCAGGGAGTGTGTTGGTGTGAACAGTTCAGTGCTGGGGTTGTTCTTAACAGAATCGACAACCGACAACGAAAGTGCAGATGCGACAACGAATGTTCAGATGTACATGCCGACGTCGCAAGCTGAAGATGAAGAGAGAGAGAAAGTATCTGAGGATACTGAAAGGGTATTTCAGTATGTAAAGGGAGATATAAATCTAATAGTCATGGTGGACTGGAATGAGTTGTGTGGGTAGGAGCAGAAGAAAAGGTTACAGGGGAATGAGGACTTGCGACAAGAAATGAGAGATGGGAAAGACTAACTGAGTTCTGTAATAATTTCAGACAGTAATAGCGAATACTCTGTTCAAGAATATTTGGAAAAAAGCCGTGTGATACGGGAAGATTTCTGTTACATCATATCATGGTCAGACAGAGGTTCCGAAATCAGACACTACACTGTAAGGCGTACCTACGTGCCGATACAGACTCAGCTCACAATATAGTAGTGATGAAGCGTAGGCTGAAGCTTAAGAGATTAGGTTGGAAGAATCAATACGCAGAGAAATTGGATACAGAAGTATTGTACTAAGGAATGACGAGTTACGCTTGAAGATTTCTAAGGCTATAGATACAGCAATAAGGAACAGCTCAGGGGGCAGTAGTGAAGAGGAACGGACCTCTCTAAAAAGGTGAATCATAGACGTTGTAAAGGAATACATAGATATAAAGAAAGTAACTGCAAAGAAACCATGTGTAACAGAAGAAATACTTCAGTTGATCGATGAAAGAGAGAAGTACAAAAATGTTGAGGGAAATTCAGGAATACATAAATACAAGTCATTGATGAATGAAATAATTAGGAAGTGCAGAGAAATTAAGGCAAAATTGCTGCATAAAAAATGTAAAAATAAATCGAAAAAGAAATGATTGTTGGAAGGAATGACACAGCATATAGGAAAGCCAAAACAACCTTTGGTGAAATTAAAAGCAGGGCTCGGAAATCAACTGTTAAATGCAGAGGAGAGAGAGCAGACAAATGGAAGAGTACACTGACGGACCCTTATGAGGGAGACGATTTGTGTGAAGTGATAGAAAAAGAAACACGAGTCGATTTAGAAGAGATAGCGGATCCAGCATTAGAATCAGTATTTAAAAGAGCTTTGGAAGGTTTAAGAACAAATAAGGCAGATGGCATAGATAACATTCCATCAGAATTTCTAAACTCATTGGGGGAAGTGGCAACATATTGACTATTCTCGTTGGTGTGTAGAATGTGTGTGTTTGGCGAATACCAAATGACTTTCAGAAGAAGATCATCCACACGATTCCGAAGAATGGGAAAGAAAATTGAGGATGTCTTAGATGACGATCAGTTTGGCTTTAAGAAGGGTAACGGCAACAGAAAAGCAATTCTGACGCGGTTGGTAATGGAAGAAGGCTAAAGAAAAATCAAGACATGTTCGTAGGGTTTAAGCTTTCAACAACTTAATCAAGAGCAAGATGTTCGAAATTCTGAGAAAAAAAGGGAGGGAGCTATAGGTACAAGACACAACAGGGAATAATACAACAACGAAGTACTTGGATTAAAAATGGTGTGAAATAGAAATGAAATCTTTCACCCATACTTTTCAATTTGTACATCGAATAAGCAGTGATGGAAATAAAAGATAGGACTTTGAGTGGAATTAAAATTCAAGGTTAACGGTTATCAATGATACGTTTCGCTGATGGCATTACTTTCCTGAGTGAAAGTGAAGAAGAATTGCACGATCTGTAAATGGAATGAGCAGTCTAATGAGTACCAAGAAAGGATTAAGAGTAAATCGTAGTAAGACGAAAGTAATGAGAAGTAGCAGAAATGAGAAAAGCGATAAACTAAACTTCAGGATTGATGGTCACGAAGTAGATGATGTTAAGGAATTCTGCTAGCTAGGCAGCAAAATAACCAACTACATAAAGACCATGAAGGACATCGAAAGCAGGCTAGCAGGCAAAAAGGGCATTCCTGGCCAAGATAAGTCTACTAGTATCAAACACAGGCCTTAAGTTGAGGAAGAAAATTTTGAGAATGTACGTCTGGAGCACAGCATAGACTGTTGGAAAACCGGAACAGAAGAGAATCGGAGCATTTGATACATGGTGCTACAGACGAATGCTGAAAATTAGGTGGACTGATAAGGAAAGGACTGAGGAGGTCCTGCACAGAATCGAAGAGAAAAGAATATATGGAAACCAATGAAATGGAGTAGGAACAGGATGATAGAATATCTGTTAAGACCTCAGGAAATGACTTCCAAGGCTCTAGAAGGAGCTGTAGAGGTAAAAAGCTGTAGAGGAAGACAGAGATTGGAGTACGTCCAGCAAATAATTCAAGACGTAGCTTGCAAGTGCCACTCTGAGGTGAAGTAAGACACTTGTGGCAGGGCGCATCAAACCAGTCAGAAGACTGATGACTCAAAAAAAAAGTCCTTAACATTGGAGATCCTAACTACCAATGATTCCATTCTCTGTTAATGCCCGTATTTTGCATGCTGAGAGGTTTCCTTTGAAACGGGACAAGCGCCTGCATCTAGCTGAGGGGCATTGTCAGCCACAGACAGCACCTGGAACCTGTCTGTCAGGCTAAACCAGCAGGCCTTATGTTCGGTCCCATGGGAACTCTTTAGCCACCTGCAATGTCCCAAGGCGACCTCCCACCAGACCGCTGCCGGTCGAGGTGGCCGAGCGGTTCTAGGCGCTACAGTCTGGAACCGCGCGACTGCTATGGTCGCAGGTTCGAATCCTGCCTTGGACATGGCCATGTGTGATGTCCTTAGGTTAGTTAGGTTTAAGTAGTTCTAAGTTCTAGGCGACTGATGACCTCAGAAGTAAAATCCCATAGTGCTCAGAACCATTTGAACCACTAGATTGCTGGTGAGAGGTCAACCTCAGTGCGTGCAGTAACTGGTCTGGCCACTGTTGGAGACCGATCGGAGGACTCGTGGGTGGTGCTGGATGCCTGCTGAATCGCTACAGCTGGAAAACAAGTGATGGCCATCCACTTGCAGCCTCAAGCTTTGTAACCGAAGCCAACACAGCCTGGAGCTGAGAATGAATGTCACCAACTCAGCTCGCATTCGGCACACAGCAATGACAGTTGCTGTCCACATTAAAGATGGTGGAAAACTACATTACACAGACAAATAAATGACTATCGACACACACTACGAAACTCTACTATAGACACCAACAAAAACGCAAGAACTGTGTCTAATAAAGTCAATTAACAGGCAGAATGCAAAAAAAACTGAACTGCTAAAGCGTGTGACTAAATAATTCTATCCTAATTAGAAACCTGTAAAATGTCAGAAAATCAATTACTGTCTTACACAAATGAAAACGCGAGAACTGCGTCTATTAAAAATTAAATTAAGAAGCAGAAATTCAAAAACTACCCTCCAAAGCACACAGATGATACTACATAATTCACTCCCGGTTAGGACCTCGTAAAATGCCACAGAATCGACTACTTCCGTATTGCTGCTCTGTCTTGGCCGGCAGCTGCTGCCAGATTGATTTTTAATTTTTATTGATAAGCCAACGCTATTCTTGTATTAATAAAATATTTCTTGTGAATAATTTGTTGAATACCCTAGGATTAATCACAAAAATCCTATCATTCAAGATAGTGAAATGAAAAGGAGGCTCTATTTTTCATACTACTTATTTATTGATATAATTTATACTTAGCTTATATATGCTTACCATTTTGGTATCAAAGTACTCTACCTGAAAACATGAGTAGATATCTATTAATTGTTTAAGATAGAATAAGTTTTATGTAATTCCTCTCAAATGTAGTTCTTTGGCAATAAATGCATCAGTTATATGTGAAGGAGCTGCTTTAGAATATTGCCTCCTCTTGCAAAAATTTCTGCAGGCCCCTGTGAGTGTATTGTTAATATTTGAATTTGATGACATTTATTACTAAATATAATAAATAAAGCTAAATCAAAACTGTATCAGTTACATGAAAAGTAGCTGTTTTAAAATAGTCTTCCCTTGGAAAAATTTCTGCGTAAGCCCGTGGATGTATTTGTAATATTTTAATGTGATAACATTTGTTATTTAATATAATGAACAAAACTAAATAATATGAGAAAGAAAAATAAAGCGGTGACCTCTCACTTTAATAATACAGACGACAACCTATTCTCTCCTTTCAGTCACGATGCTTAGAGGACCACTCCACATATCTGGTACTGCTTGCGTGGCTCCCACGTCACCGATACCGATCCAATTGAGTACATCTGGAATGCCATTGAGGAAAAAGCGGGAATTTTGAACACATAACGGGTAAGTATCCGTTAGTGTTGGCAGACGTTTGAGCGTCCTTTGGTCAGGATGTGTCTCCCTTTCAGTATCCAGGGTGTTGCGGGTTGATATTTGTAATTATAGACACTCTGGAAATATTGATTATCCTTGTATTAATGTTTTATATTCCATGTTCTACGTTCCTTGGAGAGAAATAAAATTAATGTTGTATTGGAATCACGGTGTTGTGTGTCCGTAATATTTTGGTGCCGAAACCCGGGAAGAAATTGCGATTTCCTGCGTGATTTCAAAAATTAACGGCTTACTTCGCGCTATAGGAAACAAGAGACGACGTCGTACCGCATCACAAGCTAAGTCCATTCCAATATAATATGATCGCATGAACTGGTTGCTTCAAAACAATTTTTGCGGCTTTGTATTGCAAGCCTGAAACTTGCACTCAGAGTAGCTAGTTTTGTTAAAAGGTTTTCGTTCACTTAAGTTTGCCTCATACGTTGCTTGTTAAACTTTTAAGCTATTCACAAGCGCACTCGTAAACAGTCTTACAACAGCCGTCTTTAGTAAGACATAATGCAGGACGAATCAGGGATACAGTAAGCAAACTTTAAAAGAAAGCGAACTAGGGAGAGGACTAATGCTACGCGGTTTTGTGCGGCTGTTGATGCTCTTACCACAGAAAGCCAGTTTGATGATTTTGAACATTACAGGGAACGTCTTCAAGAAACTCTGACGATGAATACAATGCAGACGTGCTGGGCTGTGAGCAATATATAGACAAAGTCAAACGTGCTATAGAGAAGGCTACAAAAGCAATTGATTACAAGCTTTCAGCCACAACGTCGCAGATGAGTATCACGTCAACACCAGTGCTCACACAACCAACTGTATTCCACTCTGTCAAGCTACCAGCAATTAAGCTTGAGTCATTTTGTGGAGATGTCGAAATGTGGTCCCGCTTCTGGGAACAATTTGAATCGACCATTGATAAAGACCCATCCCTTTCTACAGTAAACAAACATGTTTTCCTACGAGGGTATCTGTCAGGCGAACCGAAGTTGCTAGTAGATGGAATACCTATAACGGCTAACACGTATGAAGAAACAAAGAAAATTTTATTGAATAGATACGGAGATAGCAATCGCATTATACAGGCACACCTCAATTATTTGGATGCGCTAAAGCCTGTACAGTCAACGACACCTGAAACGCTGAACAGTACATTCCTAGAATGTAGCCGTCGCATTCAACACTGCGTGCCTTAGGAGAAGACGTCGTGGCATACGGTAAAATTCTCACTCCGAAAATTCTGCGTGCATTTCCCGCTGAAATGTGCCAGAAATGGGTCATTCATGCTAGAAGAACCGAAGTAGCGGGAGGAGATGTACTGAAACTACTTAACTTTTTGGAAGAAGAAGTTCGTGGTGCTCTCACTGCACAAAAGATTCGTACAGAATATCAGTCATCTCCTAGCTTCACGCCCACTGCAACAGCGCTTCACATAAATTCAAAGCAAGCGAGAAATCCACGTAAGCCTAAACGAGAAGTACCAGTGCAACCATATTGCGTATTTTGCGAAGCTCGCTCTCATTGGGCCCAAGACTGCAACATAGTAACTGACAGCCAACAACGTATCGATAAACTAAAGCAAGATAATCGCTGCTTTATATGTCTAAACCGAGGTCATAATGCTAGAAGAATGCAGTAAGAAGGGCAAGCTCTCGTGTTCTAAGTGCAAGAAAAGTCATTACAAAGCTATCTGTACTGACATTGCTGCCTCTTCTTCATCTTCTCAGCAAATTAGCTCTACATCTGTAGGGAGAATCGACATAAGTTTAGTAGGTTTTACTTATCTTCAGACAGCTCGAGTTTGGGTCAGTGGACCAGCAGGATTAACCAAACTTTTCCGCTGCGTTCTGGATAGCGGTAGTCAGTCAAGCTTCAGTTCCAAGTACCTGATTGATGAGCTTGGTTTAAGAACTATAGAACATCGTGAGTTATCTGTCAACGCCTTTGAAATACCATCCGCAACTTCAGCGCATCGTAGAGTGGTATAATTCACACTACAGGATACATGGACTAATTCCAATACGTCTATCACTGCGTTTGAAAGCACATACTCATTTTCCGCCCACCCAAGTGTGCCTTCCGATTTAAGAAAACTTGTACGCACACGGGGACTTCAGTTTGCGGACCTGAGGGATGGTACAGAAGATCTTCCCATCGAGATTCTTATCGGAGCAGATTACTATTGGAAAATCGTTAAAGATTCCCCTCAGATTCGACTAACGTCATCAGTTGTTCTGGTACCTTCCATTCTAGGTTGGAGTCTTAGTGGAAGCAAATGAAGCACCACGGCTAACCTTGTGACGGCAAACTACATCAGTTTAGAGACAGCGACAACAACAGACGATATTTTACGACGTTTCTGGAATTTAGAAACAATGGAAATCACAGAAGATGAAAAAACAACTCTGAATCAGAAGGAATTGGCGTTATTGCAAAATTTCTCAAAATCCTACTGCATCGAAGACAAAAGATGAGTGGTGTCTTTCCCCAGAAAATCCAACGTTATGTTACCTAATAATCTTCAGCAAGCAGAGAAGAGATTTACTTCACTGGAGAAAAAATTTACGAAGGACAAGAAACTGAAATTAATTTACTAGGCGCAAATGATAGAACACATCAAGAAGAAACATGTGGAAGTCACCCCTTCTGGACAGAAATTGCGTGACACATTTTATCTGCCACATCATGCAGTAAAGAAAGAAAAGTTAGGTGTCATCAAATGGAGGATTGTATTTGATGGTTTGTCGCACGACCAGAATGCACGTTCATTGAATGACTCTTTAGAAATAGGTCCTAATTTACTTCCTGACATTCTTTCAATATTACTGATATATCGTCTACGTCAAGTAGCCTTAATTGCCGATATCAAACAAGCATTTCTACAGTTAGTTCTTCACAGGAATGACAGAGATCTCACGAGGTTGTTTTGGTACAAAGTAATCGTAGATCAACAAGGAAACTATATTCCAACTGGCGAAAGGAGTACGTACCGCTTCACACGGCTACCTTTCGGACTTACCTGCAGTCCGTTTCTTCTTGCAGCCACGCTGAAAGAACTTGCTGTAATGCACAAAACGAATTTTCCGCAAGCTGCTTTACTTGTTGAAGACAATATGTACATGGATGATTTTGTAGCAGGTGCTAAAGGTGACAATGCCGTAATTAACTTATTTTATGAGCTTACATCACTCATGGGACAGATCAGTCTACCAATGGCAAAGTGGGCCACAAATTCAAGCCAACTGATAGGAATATGGCAATAGGATGGTGTCATAAACACTACAGATACGAAGATACTGGGAGTCCACTGGAGCACACAGACTAATACGCTCAGTGTTGTTCACAACAATGTTACCGACAATGTTATAAATCGTCCTACCACTAAGCGAGAATACTACGAAACACTGCTAGATTCTATGACCCACTGGGTTTGTTGTCGCCTGTGTCCCTCACTGCAAAAATAATTTTTCAAGAAATTTGGTCAAGAGGAATTGAATGGGCGAGCTTTTACCCCTTGATCTTAGCAAACGCTGGCGAATGTGGGTATCAACATTGCCATCATGTTCACACATAAAAATGCCCCGATGGGTTGGTGTATCTCAAACACTGCGCCAGAAATCCATGTCTTTTGCGACGCATCAGAAAAGGCCTGCGGAGCAGTCCTTTATGTACGGTGCACCACAACAAATATGGTATCAGCCCATTTAGTTTGCAGTAAAAACCGACTAGGTCCCATAAAAAAAAAACTCTTCCACGGCTGGAACTTCTAGCGACACTTCTAGGATCAAGACTACTTCATTATATCTGTAAGGGCACGAGCTATAATGTAAGTCGTGCAACATTGTGGACTGACTCAACTGTAGCCTTAGGATGGATACAACATGACCCTAATCGATGGAAAACCTTTGTGTCAAACCGTGTTACAGAAATACGACGACTAACGAATCCGTCACAGTGGAGGCACCTCCCTGGTGACGAAAATCCAGCTGATCTAACCTCCAGAGGTACCACAGCAGATAAACTTCACCATGCTTCTGTACGGTTCCATGGACCTGCTTGGTTAACAAAGAACAGAACACAGTGGCCTCGAATTTTACAGACGGAAGAGCACTCCTTGCCAGAAAAGAAGAAATTAACAGACCAAGTCTTCATGATACAAACAACGATTCCTATTTTAACAGCTGCACGGTACAGTAGCTACTTCAAGCTGTTAAGAGTTACAGGATGGGTACTTTGCTTTAAACGGCACTTATTGAAAGAAGACAGAACATCTGGAGAACTAACAGCACCAGATTTGGGCGAAGCATGCACTTACTGATTTCAAGTTGTTCACCAGCAACATTTTGCGCTCGAACTGCATGCACTATACAACAACATGCCTTTACCACGTAATTCTCAGACAGCTCGCTACAACCCATTCTTGGATAATGATCTTATTCGTCTCGGTGGACGGCTGCAGTTTGCAGAATTACCCAGAAATCAACGCCACCCGATTCTTCAAGAAGGACATCATCATTTCACACATTTACTGATGCAGCAGACTCACATTCGTGTGCATCACCTTGGAGTAAACATAGTGTTATCTGAACTGAGAACTGAATTCTGGATCCTTAGAGCTCGACAGGCAATTAAACATGTTCTACACCGTTGCCTACCTTGTAAGATGGTGAAAGCTCACGTTTTTCAACAAACTGAGGCTCCATTACCAGCTGAACGAGTCTCACCACTGAAACCATTTACAGTAACAGGTATTGACTTTGCTGGTCCATTATATGTCAGACAAGGACATATTACGAAGAAAGCGTATATTGCTCTATTCACATGCGCAACAGCACGAGCCATACACCTGGAACTATGCTCAGACATGTCAACTGACAGATTTCTTCAAGCCCTACAAAGGTTTGTCGGAAGACGAGGAGTGCCCAGCACAATTTACACTGATAATGCTACTACCTTCCATGCCAAGCACTTAGAGCTGAAGGAGCTCTGGCAGGCTCTCATGGCAAGCAAGACGCACAAGTACCTCGCCCAGCAAGCCATCACTTGGAAATTCATCGCCCCGCACGCGCCTTGTTGGGGAGGATTCTGGGAACGGAATTGGGATCTGTCAAACGCTGCCTGAGAAAAGTTTTAGGACAGTCACAGTTGGACGAAGAAGGTCTCAACACAATCCTGGTCAGCATAGAAGCAGCACTAAACTCTAGACCAATGGCGCAAGGGGGAGAGGAATCTGAGCCACTGACGCCCGCACATTTCCTTGTAGGTGATTGACTCACAACACTACCTACTGGTCCAGAATCACCAGTTACAAAGGATTTGTCCAAGGAATTTCAACGGCTGCAGAAGATGGTAGAACACTTCTGGAACAGGCGGAACAAAGAATATCTGATCCTGCACAAAAACTTCCATGAAACTCATCAACCAAGGCCAGGTTCAGGAAGACTCCAGCTGGGTGATGTCGTTCTTCTACAGGAGGATGTTCGTCCACGAAACATGTGGAGGAAGGCGCGGATAGAAGATCTTTATGAAGGAAGAGATGGGAAAATACGAACTGTAACCTTACGAACTTATGAAGGATCCATAATCTCACGTCCCGTTCAACTGGTCATTCCTCTAGAAGTTGACCAGGGTGGGGAGAGTGTTGCGGGTTGATATTTGTAATTATGGACACTCTGGAAATATTGATTATCCTTGAATTAATGTTCTATATTCCATTATGTACGTTCCTTGGAGAGAAATAAAATTAATGTTGTATTGGAATCACGGTGTTGTGTCGCCGTAATACAGGGAAATTCATATCAAGAGGTTACCGAACGCCATCAGGATGATAGGTGGTGTGTAATTATTCAGTTGTTCATACGTTTAGACAACCGAAATTGATGGTGACCTTTTCAAAGGAGGCATGCTGCTACTCGACTCAGCTGATTTAAGGAAATCATGAGTGTCTTGAATTACTGTGGTTCCTGGCTAAGTGATAGCACACACCTTCTAAGGCGAGAACTGTACTATAGCTACTGCGTAGCTTTGCTCGCTATAGTCACTTAGTTTACTGTTAGTTTTCCACCACTAAGAGCACATCCATAGCAGAAGATAAATTTTGGCATACTCTGCGACTAAGATTATTTTCTAACAAATTACTTTTTCAAAGCTTCATTACTTCTTGGTGTTGCATTTTTCATATGCAGCAGAACCCATGGAATAATAGGACGGTTTTAGCCGAAAGGATCATCTCAGCCCATCATTCAAAGGGATCGGTGGGTAATCCTATAAAAGTATAACCGGATATCCCTTTTGAAGAGCGACGGCATTTTTCGACGGTAGAATTTCCGATAACGGGCTTAAAATGCTGACGGGTGGCTTGGTGGGACGCGAGTTACGTGATAACAGACTTAGTCACCCATCTGACAACATGGCTTTTGTGTAGGAACGAATAATGAAAGAGTGCCGAAAATATCTTGATGAAATATTTTCACGCCACAGAGACACCGTTTAGACAGTGAGCTCAGCAAACGTCGCCAAGCTGGCATGAAACTGCATCGAATTCTGCACTTTGGGATGTTATTAAAGTCTATCAGTTGAACAAGGTCTACGCATCTTGCTCTGTATTTAATCACTTGTACTGAGTCACTATGAGATCATATCTTTCTACCAATAAACTCCACAAACTTCTCTGCATTAGTCCACCATTAACTTTTCGATTATGTGATGACCTGTCAGAATCTACACGTGGTGTCGATTGCACTTCAAATTGTAGGCCCCCATTCCCCGGATGGATTACTGGGATAGGTTAGGGACACGCAGGTGGACGATGTGGCTTCCGGCTCCAAGACAACACAAAGCCAGTAACACGCACTGAATTATTATTATCAGATCAGATAGCTCAGAAAGCACTACCGTTGTAAGTAAAAACTATGACTGTAAACTATCCTTTTCAGGAACATCGTAAAATTACTATTGAAAATCCTTTCCATTTACAATAACCACTACAGGGTATTTTTAATATTCTGTTTACTTCTTTTCCTAACCATCGAATCATTGCAATCAAAAGACCAAATTGTAAAAACTCATTCGTTTGTTCTATGACTTCAGGGTTGACTTCTGCTGTTTTCTATTCAGTGCTATCTGTCCTTTAGCCAAACAGCACTGTCTCATCAGTAAAATGAAAGTAGTTCAAGTATCTCCGATTAGTAATATGTATTCTCTGTTTATTTTCACACATTAAGGATGTGACAATCGTTTTTCGTGCTAGTGATAGTAGTTTTGTGGTATGTCCCTCCTTGCCTGATTCGCGTTCAGTACTGAATTCTTATCATTCACGTGAGTTCAAATTGAGGCGTAATATTGACGTAAATATTCTTCAGTCGAGTAACACAGTGCTGCGCTGAGGTGAAAAGGTTGGCACAGGAGAGGTATTCGTGGCGGAAGGCATCAAACCAGTCAGAAGATTGAATCAATGCCTTTTCGCTATCGACCGAGAGATTTTCTTGAATCAACAAAAAGCTTTCCCAATCCTTGTGCATCTCGAGGTGTACAGAATAGGAGGCAAGCAAAAAAATTCCCAGACGCTCTTGCCAGCCACGACATCATACAGAGAACAGTGTTAGCTGTGCATTCAGTGTACCACGGAAGTCCTGGTGTGTATCAAAGGGAGAGACGTCGTTTCGTGTCAATATGAGCAAGAGTAACAAAAATTGAGCCAAGCGACAATGCATTAATATTGTTCAAAAATGTCAAACATTATTTATCATAATTCTCCTAAAGATAAGTATTTGCAACAGGAATGTGTGGTTCAATGTATCCATACACACGATTTCATATGATACTCTAGAAACTTAAAAATAGTACAATTAATTAAAGATACGTTTTAGTGCAGTGGTTAAGACACCTTCTAGACATGCTGAAGGTTGTGAGTTTCAATTTCATTAATATTGTTTACTCTTTGTATTTAAAACCTCAGGAAGAAAATTTTAATCATTATTTTTATTCTGTTAATTGTTATAAACGTATTTTTTAATTTTGTCACCGTTTTCTATGTCATTTTAATCATTGTGTTATCTATTTTACTTACTCTCACTTTTTATGCTTCTTTCTCTTTTTATCTGGAGCCTTCGGTCCTTGATTATAATTATTTTTGTTGGTCTACAGTAATATTTAAATGTTTGAAAATGCTGTTAAATCACATACAAATCAAAAGAGGACATACTCAATATTGGACGTGCATTGGTATGAAAAATGTGTTTTCTGTTACATTGATGCGCCGAAACATTACATATTACCACCCGCCTTATAGCTTGGTACGAAATACATCACTGATTCTCCGTATCAGGGATCCGACAGTTTGCTGGTACGTTTATGGAGGTACACTACTGGCCATTAAAATTGCTACACCACGAAGATGACGTGCTACAGACGTGAAATTTAACCGACAGGAAGAAGATACTGTGATATGCAAATGATTAGCGTTTTAGAGCATTCAAACAAGGTTGGCGCCGGTGGCGACACCTACAACGTGCTGACACGAGGAAAGTTTCCAACCGAATTCTCATACACAAACAGCAGGTGACCGGCGTTGCCTGGTGAAACGTTGTTGTGATGCCTCGTGTAAGGAGGAGAAATGCGTACCATCACCTTTCCGACTTTGATAAAGATCGGATTGTGATCTATCGCGATTGTGGTTTATCGTATCGCCACATTGCTGCTCGCGTTGGTCGAGATCCAACGACTGTTAGCAGAATATGGAATTGGTGCGTTCAGGAGGATAATACAGAATGCCGTGTTGGATCCCAACGGCCTCGTATCACTAGCAGTCGAGATGACAGGCATCTTATACCCGTGGCTTTAACGGATCGTGCAGCCACCTCTCGATCCCGGAGTCGACAGATGGGGACGTTTGCAAGACAACAACCATCTGCACGAACAGTTCGACGGCGTTTGCAGCAGCATGGACTATCAGCTCGGAAACCATGGCTGCGGTTACACTTGACGCAGCATCACAGACAGGAGCGCCTGCGATGGTGTACCCAACGACGAACCTGGATGCACGAGTGGCAAAACGTCATTTTTTCGGATGTATCCAGGTTCTGTTTACAGCATCATGATGGTCGCATCCGTGTTTGGCGACATCGCGGTGAACGCACATTGGAAGCGTGTATTCGTCCTCGCCATACTGGCGTACCACCTGGCGTGATGGTATGGGGTGCCATTGGTTACACGTCTCGTTCACCTCTTGTTCGCATTGACGGCACTTTGAACAGTGGGCGTTACATTTCAGATGTGTTACGACCCGTCACTCTACCCTTCATTCGATCCCAGCGGAATCCTACATTTCAGCAGGATAATGCGCGACCGCATGTTGAAGGTCCTGTACGGGCCTTTCTGGATACAGAAAATATTCGACTGCTGCCCTGGCCAGCACATTGTACAGATCTCTTACCAATTGCAAACGTCTGGTCAATGGTGGCCGAGCAACTGGCTCGTCACAATACGCCAGTCACCACTCTTGATGAACTGTGGTATCGTGTTGAAGCTGCATGGGCAGCTGTACCTGTACACTCCATCCAAGCTCTGTTTGACTCAATGCCCAGACTTATCAAGGCTGTTATTACGGATGTTGTTCTGGGTACTGATTTCTCAGGATCTATGCACCCAAATTGCGTGAAAATGTAATCACATGTCAGTTCTAGTATAATATATTTGTCCAATGAATACCCGTTTATCATCTGCATTTCTTCTTGGTGTGGCAATTTTAATGACTAGTAGTGCATATGGCGTTAGATATCTGCGTATAGGTTATGTAATTCGCGTAAGTAACGAACTGATGATTTGAGTACGCGGTGATGGCGCCGGTAGAAGTGCATGGATTTACATCAGGAGAATCTGATTGCCGAGCCATCAACGTGCGTTTACCACAATGTCCATAAATCACTGTAGCATCGTTCTGGCTGCGAGAAACGGACAATCATACTGCTGAAAGATGACATCTCGGTCGGGGAAGGCATTAAGCATGAAGGGCGGCGGGTGGTTCGCAGCTGTCACGTCAGGAGACTGTCTCACGCAGCGTAATACCGCTCCTGCCAGCCTGTGTCCGAGGCGCGCTACATGTTTCGTTCAATGATGACGTTTGTGGTGGCGACCGTCGACCTAGTGTAGCATAAATGTGATTTACCCGCAGAGCCGACACGTTTCGATCGACGGCCCAGTCTCGATTGTCTGCAATCGTAATTGATGCTGTCGTTGGGTCAACATTTGAACACATAGGGGTGCTCTGCTGCAGAGCTCCATGTTCAACAACGTACGACGAACGGTGTGTTCAGAAACACTTGCGCGTGCACCAGCATTGTGCTCTTTCGGTAGAGATGCCACAGATCACCATCTATCCTACTTTACAGAAAAGACAAGTCTCCAAACCCCACCATCTGTGAAGAGTCGTGGGCATCCAACCATTTACCACCTAGCGGTAGTGTCACTGTCCTACCTCTTTGCGTAGATGCTCACGACAGTAACACGTCAACATTCGACCAACTTCGTCGTTTTCGGGAGATACTCGTTGACAGGCTCTACGTAATAATAATTTGCTGTCTGTCATAGACGCTTATCTCAATGGATTTCCCCATTTACAGCCCACATCTTTGCTAGGGTGATCCCTCATCCGTGTAAGCTCCGCTTACAAACTTTTGTTATTGCGTCACGTACCCGCAACGTCATCAGGCGGCATCCAACGTTGCGTTGGGCAGTGGTCAGAATGTTTTTGGCTGATCAGTGTATACTTTTTTTGGATGGTAACAGTCATACAAACATTTAAAACATAAAACATTGTACCACTACGGACAAACTAACACGAATGAAGGTTTAGTAATGAAAGGACTACAAATAAAACGAAATTCAAGCAACATGAGGAATACGAATAATGAATACAATGACACGTACGAAAATGTAAAATGATAAGCGCATGAAATTAAAGCAAAGTTAGTACATAAAAGCTATTAAAATCGCATGTGCAAAGCTTCAGAATGAAAAATGTCAAATAAGAAAGTCTTGTGATGATTAAAATGATGTGACAAAGTGTGAGAAGTAAAAAGAATTCCATTTAAACTAATCAACTGAATAAAAATAATGGTTAACGTTATTAAGATTAATATATATAATTAATAATTTGAAATCGCCTTACAAGATTCGAATCACAACCTTGAGCACGTCAGTAATGTATCTTAATCACATTACGCCACGAATTAGAAGAAATTGTGTTGATGGATTGTAAGTATGACAAATGCCATAAGTTGTGAGAGTCGGAGGAAATTTGTCAACAAACGAGGTAACAGTATCTAATGACATCGTAATCTCCGTTGTACTTTGAAACATAATGTGCTACCTTTCATAGAAAGGGAGTGTGCAAATAAACAAAAAACGCAAATACCATTTTTTCTATTTTAAAACAAAAGCTTCTGGTTCATGGCACAGTTATTGCTTGTTAAGTAAGAACAAGAACATTTATAAAGATTCGGTATTTGAATCAAAAAGCGGTGTTGATATCCTTGAAGAAGTGTGCCACAAGGAGGAAGCAGTTATGGACTGCATCTTCACCTGGTGACTGGCAACGGAAGTCTGTTCCAGACTTTATTAACAATTGCTTTTTCATCCTAACTACTGTTTATTTGGTCCTAATGTGTAATGGATCAGTCATGCCTCTTGATTTGATTTGTTCAACTTTATAGCGAAACTAACCAAAAGGAAAGTGGATGGGTAATATGTTACGGTGTCTATGGTGCAGTACATTTGCCGTGTAACCACACTGCTGCACTGCGATAGCGTCCTCGCTGTGATGTCTGGAATCCAACTAATACAAAACTTTTTCGAGAGAATAATACACCCGTACCCCTCTCTCCACACGCATCCCATGTAATACGGTATTTCACAATAATTCATATGGTCTGTAATTTCGTTTTGGATTTGCAAATGTTCCATTGTGCTCCTTCCTCTTCGAATGTAATTTCTTTTTTGTATGATTAAAATCTAATATTTTTCCTATATGTCTGCTGACAACTTTTGTTATGTACACATGCAAACTGAACCGACGAATGAAAATCCTACATTTCAGCAGGATTTTCATTCGTCGGTTCAGTTTGCATGTGTACACAACAAAAGTTGTCAGCAGACATGTAGCAGGTGGGCATGCGGCGTGTTTTTCCTACAAGTAAAATGATAAATTCCGGGGTTCAGGGGAAAAATGGGTTTTGTTCCCCAGAACTACCACAAAGAGATCCAGTGTTCATGAAAACTGGCTACGGCCGCCGAGTGAACCGCATGTGGTACGGAAAGAGCATTGCGCACCCAATAAGAAGGACTGGTGGACACGTCCAGAGAGTAAGGAAGCTGGCAGGCAAGAGAGCGACACACTGTTGCGGCCGATACCTCTCCGACTCTCTTAAGTACCTCACGTGACGGCACCCGGTCCTCCCATTGGCGGGTTTGTGGCAGAAAGTTGGCGTCTCTCAATCAGCAATACCGTGGGGGCGTCCCTAGCTCAGCGTAATAGCGCGGGAGACAGCCACAAGTACTGCGGAGTAGTTTACGTAACAGCTCACGCCACTGCCTGAGGCTAAATCAAAAAGTTGGCGTCTCTCAATCAGCAATACCGTGGGGGCGTCCCTAGCTCAGCGTAATAGCGCGGGAGACAGCCACAAGTACTGCGGAGTAGTTTACGTAACAGCTCACGCCACTGCCTGAGGCTAAATCAAAAATATGAGACCATAATACAATAAAAATTTTTACCATTTGTACCCGTTGCCATGTACAATTCCTTCCCCCTTTCATGATAGCCGGTTACGGGTCGGTGATTGTTATAACGTTTGACACCAATCACTCTTAATGACCAATTCTAAACAGAAAAAGTTTTTCTTCTGACGTACGTGGAAGCCTACAGACATTTAGCGTTTTTTTTTTTTTTTTTTTAATTCGAAAGAGGGGTCTTAAAACTAATGGAGGGATGAATTCTGATTTTAAAAAATTGATCATGAAATCTGAAATTTTGGCAAGAGGTACAAAATTTGTGTTTTTACTTTACTATATCATTATCCACGGTGCCACTTGAGTCGTTCATAATTGGAAGTATCTGTTAATATGTCTTTTTTACACACTCTACGAGGTAGTTGGAATCGGTGCAGCAACCGGTAGTCGACCGCTTGCTTTGAGCCAAGGCTTTGGTGGACGCAGAGGCAGCGCCCAGCCGTGCTGCACCTGATCCGAAGTGCATTATGACCCGGGCACCTTGATACAGACCCGCAGTCGAGATGGTTAGAGGGCCGGCTGGCCGAAAGAGAGCATGTCGAGTACCAGTAACTGCAACACTCGCAGACGGGAATCGCGTCAATGGGGGCTCAGGTGACTCGCAGTAATCAGGAAGTAAACTAACACTAACTGATAGATACGAGTACAGAATGAACCAGTAAGAGGCATAATTGGCAATTGATCAAACCAGGTATCAAACATTTTCATTACAAATAATTTGTTTTTACTCCTGGCAAATTACTTTCCCAAAAGCCTGTTTTCAACAAATGTGCATAAAACTTGAGTAGTTATACAAAACTCTATAGCTCAACCTATTGGGAGGGCCATGCCTGCGAAACAGTTTGACTCATCAGACATTACCCACGGTATTCACAGTAAGGCTGGGGATGTGGTACAACCTATAGTGATGGCTCACGGGATTTGCAGTAGCCATATTTATATCAAATTCATGCAAAGAAGCCAATGACGAGTAGAACTACAGGCACAGACGTAACGTTTGAAATGACCACTCGATTCGAATAATTCTGTCAGAAATTTGTGAGGTAGCAAGCGGGGTGACAAAGGAACACAGTTCCACGATAAACGACAAGCAACAAAGTTGTGTTTCTATACCTTAAGGTTAGGCATGCGTCACCGAAGTCCGTAAGGTTTTAGTTTGTGGCATGTAAGTGACATACTTGGTCAGTTAATTAGGAAACTACTGACGCCTTATGGAACCAGCGTTCGTAATTGCAGAAGTGTTGCCGGTGCAGGAATTTAGCGGGACTGACTTTTCGACTATGCTCCCATAAATATTCTATTGACTTATTGTCGGGCGACGTTGGAGACCAAATAATTCGCTCGAAATGTCCAGAATATTCTTCAGACCAGTAGTAGATAATTGTGGCCCGGTGATATGGCGCATTGTTACCCCAAAAAATTCCATCGTCAATAGGGAACATGTAGTCCATGATTGGCTGCAGATGGTCTCCAAGTAGCCGAACATAACCATTTCTAGTCAACGATCCCTGTAAACACTGTCCACACAATTGTGGAGCCACCACCAGCTTGGAAAGCGCGTTGTTGACAATTCGAATCCTTGGCTTCGTCGGGTCCGCGTTACACTCGCACCCTAGAATCAGCTCTTATTTTTCTTTGTTTTTTTTTTTTTTTTTTTTTTTTTTGAGTCATCAGTCTTCTGACTGGTTTGATGTGGCCCGCCACTAATTCCTCTCCTGTGCAGACCCCTTCATCTCAGAGTAGCATTTACAACCTACGTGTTCAGTTATTTGCTGGATATATTCCACTCTCTGTCTTTAGTTTTTGCCCACCACAACTCCCTCTAGTACCATGAAAGTCATTCCCTGATGTCTTAATAAATGTCCTGTCATCCTGTCCCTTTTCCTAGCCAGCGTTTTCTCATATCCCTTTCCTCTCCGAGTCTGTGCAGAGCATCCTCATTTCTTACCCTTTGGCTCATCTAATTTTCAACATTCGTCTTAAATTGTCTTCCGGTTTTCCCATGTCTCTATACCATACATTGCTGTGCTCCAGACGTACGTTCTCATAAATTTCTTCCTCAAATTAACGCCAGGAATGTCCTTTTCCCAGCTCTAGAATGCTTTTGATGTCCTTGCTCCGTCCCGTCACTGGTTATTTTGCTGTCTAGGTAGCAGAATTCCTTAACTTCATCTACTTCGTGGCTATCAATCTTGATTTTAAGTTTCTCGCTATTCTCATTTCTGCTACTTCCGTCTTTCTCCGATTTACTCTCATTCGATATTCTGTATGCATTAGGCTTCATTCCATTCAGTAGATCATGTAATTCTTCTTCACTTTCATTCAGTATAGCAATGTGATCAGCGAATATACTTTCACCTTGAATTTTAATCTCACTTCTGAACCTTTCTTTTATTTTCATCATTGCTTCTTCGATATACAGATTGAATAATAGGGGTGGAAAATTACATCCCTGTCTTACACTCCTTTTAATCCGAGCTCTTCGTTTTGGTCGTCCACTCTTATCATCTCCTCTTGCCTTTTGTACATATTGTCTATTAGCCGCGTCTCCCTATAGCTTTCCGACTGAAATTGGGAGTCATCAGACCATGTCACGGTTTTCCAGTCGTCTACGTTCCAACCGACATAGTCAAGAGCCCACGAGAGGCGCTGCAGGCGATGTCCTGCTGTTGGCAGAGGCACTCGCGTCGGTCGTCTGCTGCCACAGCCCATTAACGCCAAATTCCGGAGGACTGTCCGTACACCCCACATTGATTTCTGCGGCTATTTCACGCAATGTTGCTTGTCTGTTAGTTCTGACAATCCCACTCAAAGCCACTGCTCTTGGTCCTTAAGTGAAGGGCGCCGGCTTCTGCGTTGTCCGTAGTGAGAAGTAATGCTAGAAATTTGGTATTCTCGACACACTCTTGACTCTGGGAATCTCGGAATACTGAATTCCCTAACGATTTCGGAAATGGAATATCGCCTGCGTACATGAATCACCTGAGTACAAAGGACAGCTCCGCAGATACAGTGCTCTTTTATACCTTGTGTACGCGATATTCCCGCCATCTGCATATGTGATTATCGCTATCCTATCACTGTTGTCACCTCAGTGTATGTCCAACTTACTGTAACAGCAGGGAGCACAACCACAGGGTAGAGCCGTAACCAGGGCGCAGCCAGCACCAGCAGTCAAGGTCAATGACCCCCCCCCCCCCCCTTCTCAGCAACCCTAGCAACAGCGATACGTTACCGCGCTGAAATTCTACTAGTTAAGAGCCGGGTTGGAACTCTGATCAACATTCAGGAACATTCCGCGTTTAGAGCCACTACTGTGTAAAACCAGCGCCCGGCAACCACTGGTCCCAGTTTGTGACGCTTCCACGTGACACTGAACCGAGGCGTCTTCCGCGTTCTCACTGTCCGACAGGCGTATTTAAAACTCGGCCCAACCGAGTACTTCATCGGCACGGCAGGCCTGCAGCGTGACAGTCTCCGCCGAGAGATCGAAAACGTTCTAATGATCCAGTCATAAACGGTAGAGCTGGAGCACGCGGGACTTACGACACAACCGCCACTACCAAGGCCAGGCACCGCCAGCGACCCACACCCACCGCTGCTCGCCAGCCAGTGGTTTAGTGTTTGGCTACGAGTCACGGCATCGTCAGCTGAAACGCTAAAAGTTGCCGCTAGCTGCCTCGTGCCAGCAGCAGGGCTGTCTCTACTGCACTGTCCGCCGCTTCGGCATCCACCAAATCGCTCTTTTCCACGTAAGCAGCCGGTCCTCCTGTTGTGTGCGATCATTGCAGGCTGCACACTGTTGCGAGTGGAAATGTTATTAGACAGTGCCAAGCCGTGTCCTGGACGAGGGTGCACCTAGATAACTGTCCATACCAGATAGTATAATAAAGAGCTGCTATCCTCACACCGACTGTCTTTGTTCAGTTACCGACCATTCTCCTCTGCCGTAATACAAACCCAGGAAGATCCTGTTGGGTGTCGAGTGGCACCTGACATGCACGGAAATGGCTCCCACCACGTAGCAGCCTTTTCACCCGCGATCCACTACGCTACTATACACAAAAGAATGAAAAATGAATTAGGCGTCTCTTAGATGACAAGCAGTTTGGCTTTAGCATAGGTAAAGGCACCAGGGAGACAGTTCTGACCTTACGTTGATAATGGAACAAAGATTTAAGACAGATTAATGCGAGTTCAAAGCAGCTATCGATCTAAAAAAGTTTCCGACAGTATGTGACGGTGCGAAATGGTCTAAATTCTGACAGAGGAAGGTATAAGTCACAGGGGAATAAGGGTAAATATTTAATATGTGCAAAAAGCAAGAGGGAACAATAAGAATACAAAATCAAGAGTGAAAATACGCTATTAAAAAGTGCAAAGTGGTGATGTTGTCTTTCGGCACTTCTCTTCCATCATAAATCGCAGTAGCAGCGACGGAAATAAAAGAAAGGTTAGTGGGATAAAAATTCAGAGTGAAAAGATATCAGTAATAGGACCCATTGATTTCACTATTCTCAAAGTGAAGAAGAATTACAGGACGAGCTTCCTTTAATGAACAGTTTAATGAAAACAGAATACACATTAAGCTTCAACTGAAAAACGACGAAAGTGATGAGGATTAGCAACCGTTGGGACCAGGAAGCAGGTGACGTACAGGAATTCTGCTATCTTGGAAGCAGAATGACAAATGTCGCTCAAAACGAAGACATAAAAGTCAGATTAGCACAAGAGAAGAGGTCATTTCTAGCTCAAAATATCTATTAGTATCAATCGTCGGTCTTAATTTGGGGAAGAAACATCTGAGAGTCTGCTTTTGGAAACAGCACTGTATAGCAGTGAGACATGAACTATGGGAAAACCAGAACGGAAGGGAATCGAAGCGTCTGAGATGTGATATTACAGAAGGAGGCTGAAAATTAGGTGGCCAGATAAGAAATAAGGAGGTTCTCCACAGAATCGGCGAGGAGAGGAATATATGGAGAACGCTAGTAAGAAGGTAAGAAAATGGGACAGGGCGATATGTGATGTCTCAAGACATCAAGGAATAACTTCCATTGTAGTTGAGAGAGACGCAGACGGTATAAACTATAGAGGAAGACAACAAATAGTAGTGATGATGAGGTTAACGCGGGAGAGGAAGTCGTGACGGGCTGCATCAAACCAGTTAAAAGAAGACTGATGACAACAAATAAATGAATAAATTAAAAAAATAAAAAAAAGCATACAGGAAGGTATTCAGTATTACGTCACCCTTTTAGCGTTAAATGAAGCGTGTGTGGTAAGGTGCAGTGTTACAATGTTGATATTTCTTAGGTTGGTTGGCTCTATCTGTTAACGTTGCCAGACACAAGTTTCTTTACGGAACGGTTTTTTCTTTTGCAGCTTTTTAAAGTCACCAACATTCCAATAAATTCAGATTATTTCGAAACGGTATTTCTAATGGGGGCTATCATCGTAAGCCTTTCGCCAATTAAAACACTCGTTATCCTTTAATCGTCTGTGTATTGGAGAGAGCGCCTCACGTGTGCCTTTTGCAACGATGCGATATCAGGTAGGGGTTTCAGAGCTCGGCCCTCTAATCAGCGGGGAGATAAGCATTACTACGATAAATGCGTTAAGGAGGGGCTATCAATTGCTGATTATCTGAAAGCCAGTACTCGGCCATTGTCAAACACCTCCCATAACCCCCATAATCAGCAGCACATCACGACAGCAAGTGAATGAAATCTCTTATCCCATCAGGTATAAAGTTTCGAGACTGAATTAATAATAAAAAAACGTTATGATGCTTTAATGCTTCTGGTGTACTGAATAGTCTTCCATTACTCGAATACAACGTTTAAAACTTTCATCCTACAGTTATAAAATGTCATGAAAGACCTTGTTTCGAATGTTGTTAAGCACGATCCTCGAAATGGCTTGAATGTCAGTTATGTCGTCAAATCGTTGACCTATCATGCAAATTTCTGTGCATTGTCATTTTGTGGTATGTTCGTTTTGGTAGTACCAGGTCCCGTCGGTGATTTTGTCGAGGAATAAGTAGTCTGCAGGCGTCCATGCTTCATTGTTTTGTTCACGAGTTAAGGTGTGCGGGAGAAATTTATAAAGGGCGACGAAAAAGTTTCCGTTTAAGCGTACACGTCTTAAGCTGTTACCAGCGTTTCGTAGTTTTAAGTACTTTCAATATTATCCGTTACTTTCTCTAAACCCTGTTATAGTACACCTTGATATACACTACACCTATACTCTTTCTAATATGCATGGGCCTGAAGACGGCGTAGTGAATTGACGAGAATGGAAGCGAAAATAAAATAAAATAACTTCTCAATTGCGCGGCTGTTTGGCGAATTTCGATGTTAAATAAAAATTCTATTTTATTTGTGGTACTTTCTTGAGTCTGGCTCATTTCCCTAATTGTAATTCTTACGTGATCTTGCCGACATATTGTGAAGGATCTTCTGAGACAGTCCACTTCTACGGCTTTCAATTTGTTTTTATCTTTTTTCAGTAAGCTCCCACAACTTTCATCCATAAGACGTTAAAGGCTTCCATGATTACAATTCCAGAAAGCCCACGACTGTGATATCGATCCACTACAGTTACCAGTCGAACCTTTAGTGGAAACAAACAGACACGCAAAATCGTCACATGCAACATTATGTAAAAGTGATCGTAGTTGGTTGACAAAGGTGTCAAGTAAACGAGGTAAAATTTGTCTCGGCAAGAAGCTATCAAATGAGCGCTGTCGGGAACCAATAGTAAATGTGTACCGGTAAGTATCTTAAAATTTGTGCTTACAACGCAAAACAATTACGGTTGCTTAAACTCCTACAACAAAAAAGACATAAAATAACAACAGCAGGATATTTTAAACAGCGAAGATTTTTGCAGCTTGAAACAAAAAACGATCAGTTGACCTCCCCCGGGAGTTATAGTGCTAATTTATTTGTGTAGCGATTTCAGAACGATACACTGGTGCAGTCATTAACATAAGCCACAGAACAGTAGCGAGATTAGCAGCAGCACTCTCGGTAAAGAATGACAACATAACAGCGACCCAGGTCAATAGTAGCAGAGAACATTTCACAACTGATTTTACCGTAATTACATTGGCCACCCTCAGTTTTCTCTGACTCATGTCTCCCTCGCCTGCCAACCAAACCCACGAAGCGCACGCCGGAGAGCGGCTACGATGTCCTGACAGACTAAAGCAATGGATACCGCTTAGGTACGTCTATAATGTTTTCTTAATCACCATGATGCTTAAAAGTATAGGCAAATCTGACTGAAAATCCATTTTTATGGATTCAGAGGTTTTCTGTTAAACAGCTCGTATTACGTCTACAGGACGTTACTGTATATCATTGGCTATATTTCCTCCACATCAGTCGATTGGAAACATAGAGATTCGGTACTACTTGTTTAGAAGCATTCATTTTAATTTTCCACTAATACCAGGGAAGACAGGAAGGTAATTTTACTACCAAAAATTTTAATATGGAACGAAGAACACAAATTAACTTACATTTTTTACCTACTTCTCTACATAGTCAGCAACGTTCTCAACACAATTCTCCCATCGTGGTACAAGTTTCAGTATGCCCTATTCGTAGAAGTCCACTTGGTATAAAGCCATCTGAGGACTGCTGATTTGACTTCCACATCCATCGCAAAGCTTTGGCCGGGCAGGAATTTATCCTGGGACCAAACAGATGGAAGTCCGACGGTGCAAGATCTGGACTCTATGGTGGATTCTTGAGCATATCAAACCCAAATTTGGCAATTTTCTCACGAAAAGGAGCAGTAAAAAGGGGCCTACATTGTCATGAAGCAGTCTGACGTAGTCAGCATTACTGTTGTGGTGTTTGTCACGAAGGGCACGATGCAACTTAATTAAAGTTTTAATGTAGGCTGCAGCATTCACAGTGGTCCTCTGTTCAGCAATATCAACCAATAAACACACCACGTATATCCCGGAACTCCGTCACAAGCACTTTCATAGCAGGATGAATCACTCTGAATTTTTTTCGTGCAGGGGAACCAGCATGTTTCCACTCCATAGAGGCTAGCTTGTTTTCATGCGTGTAGTGGTACGGCCACGACTCATCACCAGTGACGATTCCTTTCAGAAACTCATGTCCTTCTGCGGCGTAACGCGTTACGCAATCCAACTTGTCGTCATTCGCTGGTCCTTGTGGTTGTCTATCAAATTCTTAGGTACCCGCCGAGCACTAACTTTACTAAATTTCAGCGTATCATGAACAATATCGTCCAGCACACCGTAGGAAATGTGGAACTGCTGCGACAAAGTTCGCAATTCCACACAAGGCGGTCGTTCAAAATTGTTGCCTCAATGGCTCCGACATTTTGCGATGTGCTTCTGTTACCGGCCGCCAGGAGAGTGTCGTATCACTAAGGTTCACGTGACCCTCTTAGAAAAATGCACACCACCTGGAGACATTGCTAAGGTCCATGCAGTCGTCCCCACGGACGCCACACATGTCCCTATCAATTTCACTCGGTTTGTGCCTTGGCCCGCAAATATCTAACTACACTTCGCTGCTCTTCACAAGTTAACGACGGTAACATGGGTGACACGTTTGTATCGTAGTTCAGGTTTCTCTCGCTAGAGCTGCAAATGTGAATAAAATACCCTCTGTAGGGGGAACTTCAAGCTACACTGTCATGTAATTTCAACATTTCAGCTGTAATTATAATTAGTTTCAAGTTGAAGAATGTGCTTTAATAGAAACATTTTGTAATATAACAGACCTATCCGCCTGGCTGCAGGACCGCATCTACAGTAACTTATTCACTCTGCTGGTGTATTTTGGTAATGATCTTTGTAAATAGTATTAATATTCTCAGCACATTTTACAAATTGTAATGTGCTATATTTGGAATTACAAATGGAGAGTGAGTTTTGTTGTTATGTACAAGGTTACTTTGTGTTTAGACTGAGTAATTACCTCAGCAGCCCAAGTAACGTTCAGGAATACGCGTTGGCATATGACCGTGTTCCACTTGTCGTAAGCACAGCGGACAATACCTTTGATCAACGGTGGGGATTGGGGGAGGAGGTTGACGTTCGGAGGGCTAGTGAGGCATCTGTGATCTGAACGTCGAGCCGTAAAGTCTGTCGTTAATTTCACACAAAGCGCTCTGAATTGGATTTGACTAAAAGTTCTATCACGGCGCTACTTGTGAAGACATCGAAGCGACATTCAAAGAGAAACTGCTTTGAAGCAGAAATTGATTTTGGGTGTCAATGTAACAGCAGCAAGCTCCTGGAAGCGTTACAAGGTTGTCAATAATTTAACTAAGGGACTTACTCATTGTAAATGTTGCTCCGAGGCAAATCAGTGTAATTTAGATTCTTTAAAAATACTAATCTGGTTTTAAGCCGATGTGTTTTTGTTGAAATAAGCGCTTTTATTTCTCAAGCCAGATTCCCTAACACGAAATTGTGTGCATTCGACAGTGTTGGATCAGATAAGGTAAGTTTAGTTTTCCCTCATAACTGTCTTGTTTTGTGTTGCATAACTTGGATAGTTCTAGGAAATTGTTTTGACAGCTATAATTCATTTTTGTTGAATAACTGTAACATCGATTTTGAAGAAGCTTTTAGGCAAGTGTAACGACCTGAAACACAATAATACATCTCCCATTAAAGGTGTTTGCACGTAGTAATTACATTTTGAGATTTATGTCACCGTCCTATTTTGAGTTTAATGGACGATCCCTTGAAACAAGGGTTTTGCTTGAGAGTAATAATCACTTCCACACTGCAATACAGAAATAGGTGTAAAAAGAGAAATAAAAAGTCTTCCAGTTTTATATTCTCGGTATCAGGGAAGAATTTATGAAGCACAGTATATATGCTAAAATAAGCTGAAATTACTCACCGCAACACATTTATCAGAGATAATTATCTGACCACCATTTGCAGCTTCCGGGGAAGATTAACAGACCAAATACAACTAGCTGAGTTTCCTAACGAATGTCCCCAACGTCGCCGAATTGAGTGTACCAGTCACCATGATTATGAAGCAGAATACAAACGATGTCTGTGATCACAAGAGAGTGACGTTTTCTACCTATTTATTTCTGGGTATGTTAATGAACATATCATTCTGCCTTTGATACAAAAATATTTTTAAGAATAAAAATACCAAATATCACTGCATAGCATCACAAAAATCAGAACATTACACGTTCATTGTGAACTTTCGGAGAGATTTGAAGACGTGTCGCGTAGGGGAAGAAACGCATTTGAATTTTAAAGTTATAGCTGCCGTTTACGGTCGTTGCTTCCATTTTCAAAGTGCATTGTAAATTTAAGACACTTACCGCTATGTCTAACGGAATAACTGCGTTCAAATATTGTCACTGTTACACAATTTTCCGTTTTCACGCGCTACGGTCGCAGGTTCGAATCCTGCCTCGGGCATGGATGTGTGTGATGTCCTTAGGTTAGTTAGGTTTAAGCAGTTCTAAGTTCTAGGGGACTGATGCCCACAGCAGTTAAGTCCCATAGTGCTCAGAGCCATTTGAGCCATTTTTGAACCGTTTTCACGATGTTGTACACAATTGTTTCGTTTACCTTCTGAAAGATAACACAAAACCAGTTATTAGATTAAGATTTGTTGTTCTCATCTTCCGAAGACTTCATCATCCTATCACAATCAGTCTTTCTTCACTCTAGCGTGCACGCGTGTCTGAGTTTCAAACTTTCTGGAGTCAGTTATTGGGACTTAAATTAATGAGAGTCGATCTTATGTCTGCACATCGTCCGCGTATCTCCCAGAGTGTCAACATTTGAGATCCTCGCGGGTATTAGGTAAATAATTTCGTTTTTTGAGTCCCCTGTGTGGTGTAAGCAATTTTCTAGCACTGCATTTTATCCATCACAATGAAAATGACGGTTAATTATGGTATCACAACAGCGTAGACTGCTTCTAGGAGAACGACTGCTTCGCGGTTTTCAGGAAAGGTATTTCTTGTTATAAGTTTTCCAAATCACTCCGTAGGCTTTACACGATCTTTGTTCGCTTGCTTTATTACTGACTTTGTCATAGATAGTGTTCCCTATAATTAGACTTAAGTACGTGATGTGTTGGACGTGAGTGACGTTACCATTTGTTGCTACGAAAGATCCAAGATTTATCTGTTTGGCGGTCATGTAGTGTGTGTCTTTTCACACGATATTTGGAGGCTGATGTTGACAGAGATGTCGTGAGGGATTTCTGGTCATACAAGTATGGGGTAATATCAACAGCAGCAGAAAATGGTATAATGGGAGCACGATTCGTTATGAACAGGAAGGTAGAACAGAGAGCGAGTTACTGTGAACAGCTCAGTGACAGGCTTGTTGTTATCATCAGGGTCGGCAGCAAGTCAAGACCGACACGATAGTTCAGGTATTCATGGCGTCATCGCAGGCCGAAGGTGAAGAGGTAGACAGTATATAAGGATACTGAACGGGTTGTTCAGAACGTAAAGGGAGATGAAAATCTAATAGTCATGGAGGATTGGAAAACTGTTGTAGGGTAAGGAGTAGAAGAAAATCTTATGGGAGATTCTGGTTTTGGTACTAGGAATGAGGGAGAAGAAAGACTAATTGGGTTTTATAATGAATATCAGCTAGTAATAACAAATACTCTGTTCACGAATGATCACAAGAGGAGGAGGTATACTCGGAAAACACCTGGCGATACGGGAATATTTCAGGTAGATTGCAAAATGGTCAGGCAGTGATTCCGAAATCAGATACTGGATTGTAAGGCATACCCAGGAGTAGATAGAGACTCAGACCGCAATGTATTAGTGATGAAGAGTAGGCTGAAGGGACTTGTAAAGAAGAATGAGTGCTCAAAGAAGTGGTATACGGAAGTACTAAGGTATGAAGAGATACGTTTTAAGTTCTTTGAGGGTACAGGTACTGTGATAAGGAATAGCTCAGTAAGCAGTACAGTTGAAGGGGAATGGACGTATCTAAAAAGAGCGGTCACAGAAGATGGAAAGAAAAACATAGGCACAAAGAAGGAAAGTGAGAAGAAACCATGGGCGACAAGAGAGATACTTCAGATGATCGACGAAAGAAGGAAGTACAAAGATGTTCAGGGAAATTTAGGAGTACGGAAATAAACAGGAAGCACAGAGAAGCTAAGGCGTAATGGCTGCATGAAAAACGTGAAAAAATCAAAAAGGAAAAGATTGTCGGAATGACTGACTCAGAATCCGGAAAAGTCAAAACAACTAAAAGCAAAGATAGTAACGTTAAGAGCGCAATGGTAATTCCACTGTTAAACGCAGGGGAGAGAGCAGATAGGTGGAAAGAGTATATTGAGGGCCTCTGTGAGAGGGACGACTTGTCCGATGACGTGATTGAAGAAGAAAGAGGTGTCGATGAAGACTAGATAGGAGATGCAGTATCAGACATTAAACTCAGTCCGAACAGACCTTCGAAGGGACAGCGGTACCGACCGGCCGCCGTGTCATCCTCAGCCCACAGGCATCACTGGATAAGGATGGGCATGTGGTCATACGCCGCTCTCCCGGCCGTATTTCAGTTTACGCTACTTCTCAGTGAAGTAGCTCCTTAGTTTGCCTCACAAGGGCTGAGTGCAACCCGCTTGCCAACAACGCTCGGCAGACCGGATGGTCACCCATCCAAGTGCTAGCCCAGCCCGACAGTGCTTAACTGCAGTGAACTGCGGCAACCGGTGTTACCACTGCAGCAAGGCCGTTGGCTGTACAGTATCAGAAGCAGAATTTCAAAGAGCTTTCGAAGACTTAAGGTCGAATAAGACAGAAGGAATAGCCAACATTCCATTAAAATTTCTAAAATCATTAAGGGACGTGGCAACAAAAGACCATTCCCGTTGGTCTGTAGAATCTATGAGCCTGGAGATATGGCGTCTGACTTTCCGAAATGCATCATCCACCTATTCGCGAGGAAGAGCCGACAAGAGCGCGAATTATCGCACTATCAGCTTAACAGTTCACGCATCCATGTTGCTGATAAGACCAATATACAGAAGAATGGAATAGAAAACTGAGGATCTGTTAGATGACGATCAGTTTGGCTTTAGGAAAGGTAAAGGCATGAGAGAGGCAGCGTAAATCCATTTTCATAAGATTTTTTAACATAGAAAAGGCTTACACCAATGTCAAATAGTGCAACATTTCAGTGATTCAGGTGTACTTGGTCAGAAATGGGTTGTCTACGATCGGAAAAAATCATCTATGGGTCTCATTAAATTGAAAATGGAATCCCATGTACCAAAGTGAATTTCATCGAAATAAGAGCACTTGGCACACACAGCGTATGGTGGATTGCGGAGAATAAATATAAATCCCAATAGGTGTGTTAAAATTCACTAGATTAGTGTAAGTCAGCATTTACTGCAATATCTCACGATTTAGGTTTTTGCAGCTGTATTCGTATGAATCTACCGCTGTGTGTATTAGTTCCTGTTTTCTTCTGCTGAATACAGTGCTTCATAAAGATTCAGACACATGAGAAATTTGCAAGTATCACTAACGATTGTTTGTATTTACTTTGTATATATGTTTCTTCCTTCCGTGAACAATTGGTAGTTATTCGATGCATCCTTAACATTCTGGTGTAGTCGTGCTTAGATGTGACTGACTGGTCACTCTCGCCTAGCACCGGCCGAGATGGCTTAGTTATATGAAACTTGACTAGTGTTTAGGAGGATGATTTCGGCTTTCGGAGAAGTAATGGCAAAAGGGAGACAGTTTTGACGTTGCTATTGCTAATTGAAGCAAAGACTTAAAACAAATCGAAACACTATCATAGGATTTGTCGATCTGGAGAAAACAATGTGGAATGATGCAAGATACCCTAAATTCTGAAAAAAAAACTGGAGTAAGCCTTAGACATAATATAAAATAGGTAGAAAAAGGATGGAGAACCATGAATGAAGTCCTAGCAGTATAAAGGAGGAACACTGTGATGTGTTTTTCCTCCGGTGTTGTTCAATCAATACGCCGAAGAAGCAATGACGGAAATGAAAGAGAGATTCAAGAGTGGGATTAAATTTCAGGATGAAAGAAATTCTTCTACAAGATTCGCTGATAACGTTGCTGATGTCAGTAAAAGTGTGGGAGAATGGCAGGACGTGTTGAATGGAGTAAGCAGTCTAATAAGAAGAGAATATGGATTCAGAATAAACGAAAGTAATGAGGCGTGCCAAAAGTGAGTTTACCAATAAGCTTAACATCAAAACTGGAGACCACGAAGAAGCCGAATTTAAGAAATTCTGGTACCTTAGAAGTAAACCTGGTACATGACGGACGAAGCGAGGAGGACATGAAAAGCACATCACCAAAGACAACATTCACGGACAAAATATCTCTGATAGTATGAGCCACTGGCCTTGAACTTACGAAGAAATTTTTGAGGAAGTAGGTTTGGAGAACAGCATTGTATCGTAGTGAATTATGGAACATGGGATGAATTTCTCACATTTTAGGCGCTCATCGTACAATTGATCTAAATAATTTTGAAAAATGTTTTTGGAGAATTTTTGTTTTCACAATAATTTATTGTCTCACATTTCACTATACAGGGTGTAAATTTTAAGTTGGCAAACCAGAATAACTCGAAAAATAAGCGTCACACGAAAAAATGTGTAGAATCCAAAGTTGATTATTTTCGAGGGGAACATCTGCTGGTGTTAAGATTAGCCCCCCACCCCAGCCCCCTGGGGGTGGGGCGGGAGGCAATTTTAAAATTACAAATGGGAACCCCGATTTTTATTGTAGATTTACATTCTATATAAAAAACTAGGTACATTTTGTCTTAAACATTTGTTCTGATTCTTTGTAGTTGACGCTGTAATTAAAGAAAACTCATGTTCTCATTTTTGCGTGGAAAATGGTTACGGATAAATAAAAAATACGCATTTACTTCGTAAATTTTGATTCGCTAAAACTAAAACTCTCCCTCTCTCCTCATGGGGTGGGGTTTGAGGCAGAGGAATTAGAGTTTCACAAATGTTGACTTACATCTTTATTTTTTCCGCAGATTCGGTCAACATTTGTAAACCTCTAATTCTTTTTAAGTAGAATCTGATTCTGCAACAGAACATGGGGGTTCTCATTTGAAATTTTGAAGTTGCCTCCCGCCCCACCCCGAGGGTGGATTCTACACATTTTTTCGTCTGAAGCTTATTTTTCGAGTTATTCTGGTTTGTCAACTTAAAATTTACACCCTGTATAACATTGTCTTTTGAACTTTCACATTAACAAAGCGGAAACTAAATTGTTCGTCCAAAATACATAAATACGTTCGATCACAGCAGAGCCATGCTTACTACTCATTCACTCTGCAGTAATAACAATATTCCAAAGGGTTTGCAGTTTTCCTTAGCAAATGAATTTCCTTTAGTTTAGATTATTACTTTATAAATGAATCCAGAAATTAACATAATAAACAGTACCAGATTGCCTATTTAATAACAGAAATATTACATGTGCAAAATATTTTGTAATTTCAAATGTTTCTAAAAAAATCAATTTTTGCTGTACATTCAGAACTAGTACATATCGATTGTAACAACAAAAATAAAGTAATTCCTTTTCACAAATTTTAGCTCGAAATATAACATATTGCGTATAAAATTATATGAAATTTTTCAGAAAAACAGCTGAGAAAATATCGACCTGTCCAAAATTCTAAAAATATTTCTGATATCGACTACTACTGTTGAGGAAAATTAAAGGAAGAGGAAAACGTCCCTTTACAAAGTGCTACTCTGAGATGAAGAAAGGAACAGGAGACGAATTCGTGGCGGGACACATCGAACTGGTCAGAAGGTTGACTTGGATGCTGCAATACTTCGATCGATAAACCATCCCCGATTTCCTTCCCCACCCTCCCCCAATACGAGTCTGTGCACAGTCACTAATGATCTCGCCGTTGGCGAAACGTTAATCGCTAGTCTTCTTGTAATCCACACATTTCGATATGGCATATAGCTCGGTTGAACTTACTGAATGCAGGAACCAAATGATATGCTGCAGATACAACATGCGTTAAACTCCATCCCTAACGTTGAACTTAATTATTCTATTGAACTCCCAAGTTACTTTTATTTGCCCTCTCCTTTCGTGGTTGGACGTTAATCTTTACAATTTTAGTATATGTTCTTTGCTTCTACACTCATTCGTGTAATACGACGAGCATCCGTGCGTTGCTCTTGAAGACAATGCGGAGTCTGACGGTGAGAGGAACGTTGACGAGGCTGGGCAGGTTGTGTGGCGTGCGGTATCCCAACGGCGAGCTGTTCCGCCATCCCAGTCTTGGAACGTCCGGCGTCTCGGCTATGCGGCCCTCGAATCGATTGAGGGGCGTGTTGAAGAGTCCCGCACTGTGATCGCGATCCTAGCCATCTCGAGGACCGATCAGCGTCGCAGGGGCTGACTCAGCGACGTCTTTCGAGTATCTCTCCTCCACACGTTATCTGAGGCTATTGGAGCACAGAAACACTACTTTCCTTACAAGGCTTTCGCGAGTTTACTGTAAGCAGTCACCTTAGCAGCCTCCGCTCTCTAAGACATTTATGAACTGCGATATGATAGTCGTTCCGGGTAATTCCCTGTTTGTTATACCAATTCATCGTTTTATTTAACCAGACGACAATAACTATTTTTACTCATTCAATCATGGGCTTCAGGTCTATAAACAAGAAAAAACTTAAGTACAAATGAGTGCTAGTACTACGAAAGGATTAAGAACTTGTTAACAGAAAGGCACATCTATTTCGGTACTGCCTGTGATAAAGAGGCTATACACTCACATACTGGAGAAAATCTAGCGATAAAATCGTCTGGTCTATAGATATTCACTGTGTGTTTATACGCGGCGGTCAGAAACAGTCTGAAAAGCTTGTACAGGTGTTTTGGGGTATGTTGCGCTGAGAAATAATTGTTAAAAATTGGATACGTTGCGCCGTTTACGAGTTAATTAGCGCTGAAATTGGCCATTGCGCTTTGCAAATTCAAGCGGTGCTCCAGAGACGGCGTCGTGAGACGTGTTCTTCGTTTGGATTCCTAAAACCGAACAAGAGAGCGACACAGAAATTGGACATGGGGTGGTAGTAACGATCGACCCCGAGTCAAACGCTGAGCAGTCTCATGCGATACTATCTTCTCCTGAATTTACGGGCGGTACTTCAACCTGGAAACGGCGCAACCTACCTGTAACATCCTTATAATCTTTTCAGGCTTTTACTGATAGTACTTGGTACACATAAGTTTATATAAACATAGAATAAGGTTAAAAATGAACCTTAAGAATACATCTTTTCCGTTAAAATGAAATAAACGAAAATATTACTAAAATATATAGCGTGATTTGCTGTTAGTGTGCAATTATTTAGGAAATAAGTTGGTATGACACAAACATGTACATTTAGAAACGGGGAGCAGCAGCAAGAAACCCATCGACGTAAGGTATTTGGCAAAAATGGTTAAATGCGTGACAAGATATAAAACATTGATAAATTATATTGCTTGCACCAGTTTATGATTTTATAGCGATATGCAAAGTGAAACAACCACACGGACCAGCTTTCAGAGATTATTAAGGGATACTTTCGAAGATTTTTTTACAAGACCCCACGATCTCTCACGGGTCGTCACCAAGTACTATTGCAATTATGGTTTACTCGGTTTCTTACCACAGTCACACTTGTTTCTGCAAAAATGCCTTCATAGCAGTGAGGAAGCCTGTTAACTTGCGACAACCAAAACATACAACACACAACACGCAGTAATGCCACAGCCCTGGGTGGACAAAATGTTGTATTTTTGTCATATTGTGTTCAGTTTGTTCTCTCAGTGTACAGAACAGCACGTAACAAATGCAGAACTGTTCTCTTACAGGTACTGCTCAAAATGTGGACAACCATGACCGCGACAGAGCGTACAGTGACGCACCATCGACTGCCTTACACGCTCAAGTATTCCAGGAGTTCCAGATCCTACTAAATGACTGCAATAATCTTAGCGATCAGGTGCGTTTGAGTATCAGTCAGATCCTCATAAAATAGGTTCTTCACATACCCAGCCCCCGAAGATGAAATCCATTGATGTCGCGTCTGCTGACCGGTCTGGGTTTGAAACTGGATCACTGTGGCCAATTCACTTTTCTCCAAGCTGTGCTTCTACGTGGTTCATATCATCGAGTGCAAAGTGTGCCGGCGTCCCGTCATTTTGAAACCACATAATCTAACAAATTGACACCGGCATATCTTCTAGGAATTGTGAGTGGACATATTGAAGAAACGTCTTGTACATGACTCCGTTCAGTGCATCGGGAAGAAGATAATGTCCAATGACAAACTCCTTGACAATACAAGGCATGGCATACTTCTGTTGACAAGATCGACACTCCACTGCGTGCGGATTTTCGTCATCCCGTGCATGACTATTTGTACTGTCCAACATACCCGTCTTATAAACATGGCTTCGCTTGTAAACACGAAAGCAGGCGAATTTTGGTTTTCTGTATATTGCTGTAGGAATTAATGCTCTAACGTCATTCGAAATGGGAAGTCCACTGACGGCAATGATTGCTCTTTCTGTGGATGAGATGGGTACAGTGGTCGTTCATGTAAGGCTCAAAACAGTTGATAGCTTTGCAGGACTGTCACTAATCCTGGGCAACACATTCTCAACCGTGTCGGGTGCTCTGGCATACCTCTCGCGCACAGTATCTTCCACTGTAGCCCGGAAAGTTCCAGTTTTCGTAGGTGCCTTTTAGAGATGCAAAGGTATTTTGATGCAGTTGTCGTCGTTGCGGTATGAAACCAGCTTTGCGTCACTGTGCCGCTATCCTATAGCATTCAGTAAACCCATACACGAGGTGTATATAGCCCAACACTAACTCAAAAAAACCTATCCATAGTACTGCTATATATGGCTATTACCGCACAACTAAGACTGCCAGAAAACATAACCATAGAAAGAACAGAGCAGTACTGAATGAAGACTTGAAGGCAACGACATAAGAATGGCATTACTGTTGTGCCGTGAGCGAATAGACAGAAACAGAGAACATAATGTCGGGATTTGCACTTTTCTGCACTATTTTCAGCGCAGTTCAGATATAAAGCTAACTCGGACACGAGACCAAACGAAATGGAATAACTCTACGAGTCACTGGAGACCGTGGCTACGTTGTACCAAAACATCCAGTTGGTATCACTGTACAACTTACGACAGTTTGTTGGGGAAGTTCTGGTTCACCCAGTATAATACAAAATTCTCACCAGCTTCCCGCTGCGTCAGTAAAGACGGCGTTCTGCATAAGAACAGCTTATGATCCAGTCGTCGGAAGGCTGAAGGGAACTCGGTTGTCTTGAAGCCAAACCGTACATGATGACGGATTGCGCACCAGTGCCGATGCAGGCGGTAACGTGGCTTTACAGAGTGTCAACGATAACTGTTTACAACGTACCACAGTGGTTTAGGGGAAGTCGTGAGGAACAGTTTGATGTAAGACACTTGTCGTGTATCAAGCCAGGAAATTACCTCAAATTCCCCTACGCAAATCACTTAAGCAAAGCGCACGTGCGCAGCCCGCGAATTTTAATATCGTCTCGACCCTTCCCTGTGAGGGTAATGAAAGGAAAAGACTTTTGAACAAGTTATGCAAAACCTAATTACGATTCCAGTTCGAACTAAACTTACGAGCATAGTTGTCCCGTCTCATAAAGGCCACAGAAATAAGGCGATTCAATTGCTAATTTTACAGTGTTAAAATTCACAAAATTGTGACACGTAATTTACAAAAACATCACTTTTAAAATTGGTTATTGCGCGACAAAGTCGATGGCGTAAGAGGGCGAGAGGGTATTAAAAATCTCTCACAGTGCGAATGTTCTGCGGCCAGTTTGAGGTTGCTTCCCGGCCTGATGGACCAGAGGTGTTTCTTTATCATTTTTTCGTCTCGACTGCCCCTCCACCAGTGTGGTACGTCGTAAACAGGTATTATTGGATCCTAATATCCAAACAGCTGCGAACTCACGATAGTCGGATCTTGAGAACGTCCGCGGAATACTCGCCCGAAAGCTTGTTGCTTTTTAACAACTCGTCACCGAAGGATGCTCGAGATAATTTTGTCAATACAGTATGTTAAAATAACTGTCGTAAATAAATTGTACTTCTCAAGCAATATATAATTAGAGAGATTGGTGACAGCTGTCGCACTAAATTATACATGGCGTATGAACAGAACTTAATCGGCCGTGTTTACAGTAGGCGATGCAACAGTGCAGAGAACGTGTATAAAAGTCAAAACCAAACATCAGGTCAGTTATAATCGGTAATATAACTGGACACGTACGGGTTGAGTTCTGTGACGAGACTATCCCGCGCCAGACGTGTGCTGTCGTCATCCGATTTGAACATTTGTAACGCGAATCAGCAGCCTATGTTTTTGAAGAAGTGCTATTGTGATTATTATTATCACGCAAAGCTAACTTTTGCCTTAACGATTAACAATAACAGGATTTCGTCATTCCACGTTCGCCGGTTACGAACGACGTCTGCGTAGCCTCAAGTTAATTCTTGCAAGAGAATGAAAGTAAATTCCTGCGTGTAACCATCATTTTATGCCGTAAGGAAAGACTAAGAAGGCCAATATTTTCTTGCCAATTTTATGATTCCATCTTTTCTTATCGGTAATGTAATGTATCCTCTCTTTGGCTCTCATGAAATATTTAAAATAACAAAACCCATATTGAGCAATGAGCATTATTCGTAAATGGCTTCAGAAGTATCCATAGGATTGCGGAAATGCCTTACAGAATCCTATTGAAATTTTTGTGTGGTGTGTGGCCTTGTAGGTACATGGCTGACGACATATGAAAGTTTGGCGTCTGACCGTGAGTCGTGATCGGATAGTGAAATAGTAAGGCGACCACTCGCAGTAAGCGGTAAATCCGGGTTCGAGTACCGGTCCGGCATAAATTTAAATTGTCGTTATTCGATAACTAAATTGATGCTAGACCATACCTGCAGCTGCGAACATTTAATGAAATAGTTTGAAATTTACCCTACACGGGGCATTTTATATTCACGTGCAGCGCTAGCGACAGAAGCCTTAACTACGAAACACCGCATTCTACTATCGTCAACTTGTGAAGAGCAACGAAGCTTAGTTCGAGATTTGTGGGCCAAAGGGCGTTAAACGAGTGAAATTCACAAGGACATGTGTGTCGAGCATGAGGACGACTGCACGGACCCTAACTACGTCTCCAGATTGTGTGCACTCTTCCGAGAGGGCCGTGTCAACCTTACTGATTCGCCACGCTCCTGTAACAGCTGCAACCCCGCAAAATGTTAGAGCCACTGAGGCACCAATTTTGAACGACTGGTGTGTGTAGAATTGCGAATCTTAGCGCGGCAGTTCAACGTTTCCTACGGTGCAGTGTACGATATTGTTCGCGAGATGTTGAAATTTCGTAACATTAGTGATCGCTAGGTGCCTAAGAACCTGGCAGATAACCACAAGGGCCAGCGAATGATGACAAACTTGGATCACGTAACGTCTTACGAAGCGAAAGTGCATGATTTTCTGAAAGGAATCGTCACTGGTGGCGAGTCGTTGGCGTACCACTACAGTCCCGAAACCAGCCAGGCCTCTATAGAGTGGAAACATGCTGGTTACCCAGAACGGA
This sequence comes from Schistocerca piceifrons, assembly GCF_021461385.2. Lineage (NCBI taxonomy): Eukaryota > Metazoa > Arthropoda > Insecta > Orthoptera > Acrididae > Schistocerca > Schistocerca piceifrons. The sequence continues at coordinate 230,170,467 of NC_060138.1, forward strand.
ATAATTTCAGAGTGACCCAATCTGCTAGGAAAGTGCTTGGGACAGTGTTCTGGTTATTCATGTTGTGGTACTATCGAACTTCGCTGAACACGGAACCACGGAACCACATTGAAACTTTGGTTATGTTGCGTCGAGCTGTTCGTGACAAACTCCACAACATTGGTACTGATGGTGTCAAACTTGTCCACGACACTGTTCGCCCCCATGTTGATGCTTCTGTTCGTGAGAAAATTCCCAAATTTTGCTATGAGACGTTCCAGCATACACCATACGGTCCGGACCTTGCAGCCGCCGACTTTCATCTGTTTGCTCCTACGAAGAAATTCCTGGCCGGCCAACGCTTTGCCACAGACGCGGAAGTGAAATCGGCAGTCCGCAGGTGGCTATACTCCAACCAAACGAGATTCTACGAACTGGACATGTTGAAACTGGTACAACGATGGGAGAAATGTGGTGAGAACGTTGGTGACTGTGTATAAAAGTAGATAAAAGATGTAACTTCATTGACGACCGTTTTTATTTTGTTACCCATTAAACTCTTTGGTAGTGTAATTATTGCGCGTTACTTTCCGATATTCCCTCGCAGTACGAAAAGAGCTGCTGTTAGAAGGTAGATCACATAATAACAATGAATACACTGATGTAGATATTTTGCGTTTTTCATAGTAGTGAGTTCATTGTTCTGTATGATTGTTTGTGAAAGAGTTACCTAAACTGGTCATGTCTCAAGAGAACTGTTCCGACTGAACACTGGTCGAACCCACAGTGTTTTGTTGAGACCATAAACAGGCCAGACTGAGCACTACTAGTACTATCTCAAAGGCGAGATTTATGAATACCGCTGTGACGTCAAATATACTGAAGAGGCAATACATTATGACCATTGTCTACCGCGATATTAAATGTCTTCTGGTGACGTTGCAGACACCTGTTGTCGTAAGGGAAGTACCCAGACGAATGAGCAGTCATTCTAGCGGCGATACAGAACACAAATGGGGGAATCCACTGACATACACAAATATGACAAAGCTTCTTATGGTCCTGGTGCCTGGGACCATATCTGGGCAGAAGACCGTTAGTCCTTTAATCGTTAATCAACGAAGTTGACTTTTCGACTAACGGATTAACTTTTAAGATATTTTTAGAAAAGGACAACGGACTCTACCTTCCGTTAACTTTCTTCGAGTCAGTTATTCGTTAATTAGGTACATACTATTTATGACCAAATGGACGCCACATCGCCAGCGGAAATCACATTCTGACAAGTTCGCCGCATGTAGTTATGTGTAAGCGAGAATAACTGGCTGTTGTCTGTTTACAGAGTTCGCGTTAAGTGCTGCTATTTTTTAGTGGATTGACTGTGGCAACTAGATCATCGCTGTAAATGTATGACAATCGAGTGGAAGTAATAAAAACGAATTGAAAAAGTTGTAGAAGAGGCTCTGAAGCAAGAAGCCGCTAACATTTCAAAGGAAGGAGACACTTTAAGCGGCAGTGGCGGAAGCAGCAACAACGAAGACAAAGAAGCTTTTTTACGCTTTTCACTGAATCTAAAGAGACACCAAGCATCAACACATCTGTAAAAAGTAAAGGCCAGAATCTAATCAAAATGTGAGTAGGTATGAAATCAAAAGACTCATTCAGTGATGCAATGTTTCTTGGGGAGCAAGTTTTAGCAAATTTATTTATTAAATATGATACCCCTATACCCTTGAGTGTTGCAATCGAATTGTAGCCAGACACATTTTGTCTCCTAAACGAGGCTCGCTTTCGGATGAATACTTTAACATGTTGATGTTCGTAAGGGCAAATGTGCAACTTATGTCAGATATTATCTGATTCTCCTGCATTTTATTCTCCCGTAATTTAGCAATGGTGATTAAATATTCATAAAACTAAATGGTTGTATGATTACCAAGTGCAGAAGTATGAAACCGGAATTTGGTTGCAATAATAACACGTCAGTTGTTTGAAAGTGATAAATAATATTTTGTTCAAAATAATTTGCTATTTATACATTTCTCCCACCTCTCCGGCAAGCTATGAATGATACGCAAAAATAAAAATAAAAAAAGAAATTAATAAAAATACAGTTCTTTTGAAGCGAACCACTCAGCGAGACATTTTGGTACATTTTCATACGAATTGAAGCGTTGTTCAGCGAGAGTGATGCAAAGACAGTCGGAAGGAGCCAAGTCTGGAGAATAAGCCGCATGCCCTAGTATTTCCCATCTGAACGCCTCAATCGTTTGTGTGAGGGGGCGTTGTCATGAAACTTTATGACTGTGTTGCCTTTTTCCATATTCCGGTCGTTTCTCACTTAATGTCCGTGAAGTATCTGCGCTAGCAGAAGAGAAATGCGGGAAACACAAGTCCAAAAACAATTTATTGGACTCAACCAAAACGAAACAATAATAGAATCTGCAAAAGAACAACAGACTCGATCCCGACTGCGGATCGTCACAAATATAAAATAACGATTAATAATGGAAAAACCCTTCTCTTCACGTGGAGAAATCACAACGAAACAATTCTACCATGTCAAGAGGTTTGTCAAATATACCAAGTCCATCATCAACAGATCGGCCAGCTAGGAGACGTGTCTGGCCGTGGCTGCCGGGGTGCAGATCTGTAGACTTCCAAGTGGTGCGTCGAACTGCCTTTTGCCGGCAGTGCGCCACCTTATATAGCGGAAGTATCTGTCGGAACTATTTGCGATCACTTGCCTGGTGTATCAAAGTAGTTCCTGGGCTAGCTTCGACCCCTGGTGAAGCTGTTCTGCAGGTTCCTGGTGGCCGTTGGTGGAGACCTGTTGTTACGTTGTGTTGTGGCAGCCGGTAAGTATTTGTTTTGACAATACAGACGACGTAGGTTTTCCTGGTGAATATATGCCCTATGATCAGGCATCCCGTGTTGGTCGGACGTGAAGTGGGATGCCGATGCAGCAGGCGCCACAATGTATGAAGTGGGCTGACTTAGTTTGATTTAAATCGATCATTTGCTGTTGGTAGCGATCAGCATTAACGGTTTCGGAAGGATTTAGTAGCTCACAATAGATGGCACCCGTCTGATCCCACCAAACACAGAACATTCTCTTCTTTCCAACGCGATTTGGTCTTGCAGTTGATGTCGATGTTTTGCCTGAATTCACCCATGATTTACGATGCTTAGCATGCTCAAAATATATCCATTTTTCGTCACCAGACACTATTCTATGGAGATTTCTTTTGTATCTGGCGAGCAGTTTTTCACAAGTGTTCTTTCGATTTGCTTGCTGTCTTTCATGCAGTTCATGCGGAACCCATTTTACCACTTTCTGCACTTTTCCTATAGCTTTCAAGCGAAGAGAAACGGCTTTCTGCGTCACATTCAATTGTTCCGCGAGTTCCTGTTGAGTTTGAGTGTATCGTCTTCGTCCAATAATGCCTGCAATTCGTTGTGATCGAACGTTTTTGGTGGTTTCCAGCGCTCGTCATTCCTCACGTCAACATCACTACTTTTGGATTTTTTGAACCACTCGAAACACCGTTTTCCTAAGAGCATGTTTGCCGAAAGCTTCTACAAGCCTTCGATGCGATTCTGCAGCAGTTTTCTTCAAATGAGAACAGAAAACCAATGCTGCCCGCAAATCGTAGTTCGTAGGCACAAAATTCGACATATTTCTCGATTTAAAACAGCTACCGATGTATGGAACTTGGGTTGCTGTGTGTTGATATTCCTCGTCAGCCGTTATAGGAAGCAGATGGCGCTGCAGACGCGGTCTCACGGGCCCTACGCTGACAGCTAGCAACATCAATAGGGACATTCCTGTTTCATACTTCTATACCTGGTAAACTGTTTTTTATTTATCTTCAGTGTCCTACATAAACTTCCCAAACCAAAATATTCTTATTTAGGCAAGGATAATACGCTTGAGTCACTTTCTTATTGCACTAAACCCATAGCATAAAGTTTACTATTACGAGTTAACGATTAAGGATTAATTTTAACTACCAATGAATGTCCTGTAAAGTAGCTCTTTGACGGTTAACGAAGTTAACTTTTTTAGTAACGGATTAACAATTAGCAAAGTTAAATTTTTCAGTAAATTTTCAGCTTCGACCTACCATCTCGCAAACGGCGAAGCGGATCTACTGTTCGCATGCCATTGTCGTGAACATTTATGGAAAGTGGATGAAGCACGGTGACACCACGCGTGGTGGAAGCCCACGGCTCATTAGAGACGTGAAGATCGGAGGCTCACCCGCACTGTCAAGCAGGATATGTAGCGACCTGCGACAGATGTCACGACAGATTACAGTACTGGTGCAGGCGCAAACGTTTCGGATGCCGGCGCTTAGAGTACGTTGTTGAACGTGAGGCTCCACAGCGGAACACCCCGACATGTCTCCATATCGAGCCAACGACAAAGTCAATTAGAGCCACAGCGAGCACAGGATCATCGAAGTGGGACAGTGGATCGATTGAAAGGTGTCATCTTGACCGACGAATCAGGTTTCTTGTTAAACCACGTCATTCGTCACGTCCGGAACGAAGCAGTTGTACATGTCTCAATTTACGTATTCAGTCAGTAGCTAACACTTTATATTATTACGTTATACAGAATACAAAGCAAAATAAATAACGCGGCGTATAATACACTTCAAAGAAAGAAAACCGAATGTATCCGAAAAATTGATGGATAAGTGGCCCTTTCTTATATATATATATATATATATATATATATATATATATATATATATATATATATATACGAAATGATAATTAAGTGGACACCCTAGCTGCAAACAGGCGTTGATGTACTTCATTGGGGACATGTTGAAAATGTGTGCCCTGACCGGGACTCGAACCTGGGTGGGGGCTCAGGGGGCAATGTGGGCAGGGGTCGAAACCTGAGGCCTGGCCACAGTGTCCCCCTCACCGCCACCGAGCCTGTGGTGCTTAGGGAAATAGGAGACACAGGAATCAACAGTAGTGGAAGGCGTTGTTATTTATTTATTTGCATGTGTTTTTGTAAGATTCACTAATATCATGAAATTATGGGAACACATCTGCCAAAAAGAAAAGAAATATAAATTCTGGTTAAAGAAAAAGAAAAGAAAAAGGAAAAGCAAAAAGAAATAAAATTCGCGCAATCTGCGACGCGCTCTCCCATCCGCGGAGGTCAGAAATACACTCCTGGAAATGGAAAAAAGAACACATTGACACCGGTGTGTCAGACCCACCATACTTGCTCCGGACACTGCGAGAGGGCTGTACAAGCAATGATCACACGCACGGCACAGCGGACACACCAGGAATCGCGGTGTTGGCCGTCGAATGGCGCTAGCTGCGCAGCATTTGTGCACCGCCGCCGTCAGTGTCAGCCAGTTTGCCGTAGCATACGGAACTCCATCGCAGTCTTTAACACTGGTAGCATGCCGCGACAGCGTGGACGTGAACCGTATGTGCAGTTGACGGACTTTGAGCGAGGGCGTATAGTGGGCATGCAGGAGGCCGGGTGGACGTATCGCCGAATTGCTCAACACGTGGGGCGTGAGGTCTCCACAGTACATCGATGTTGTCGCCAGTGGTCGGCGGAAGGTGCACGTGCCCGTCGACCTGGGACCGGACCGCAGCGACGCACGGATGCACGCCAAGACCGTAGGATCCTACGCAGTGCCGTAGGGGACCGCACCGCCACTTCCCAGCAAATTAGGGACACTGTTGCTCCTGGGGTATCGGCGAGGACCATTCGCAACCGTCTCCATGAAGCTGGGCTACGGTCCCGCACACCGTTAGGCTGTCTTCCGCTCACGCCCCAACATCGTGCAGCCCGCCTCCAGTGGTGTCGCGACAGGCGTGAATGGAGGGACGAATGGAGACGTGTCGTCTTCAGCGATGAGAGTCGCTTCTGCCTTGGTGCCAATGATGGTCGTATGCGTGTTTGGCGCCGTGCAGGTGAGCGCCACAATCAGGACTGCATACGACCAAGGCACACAGGGCCAACACCCGGCATCATGGTGTGGGGAGCGATCTCCTACACTGGCCGTACACCACTGGTGATCGTCGAGGGGACACTGAATAGTGCACGGTACATCCAAACCGTCATCGAACCCATCGTTCTACCATTCCTAGACCGGCAAGGGAACTTGCTGTTCCAACAGGACAATGCACGTCCGCATGTATCCCGTGCCACCCAACGTGCTCTAGAAGGTGTAAGTCAACTACCCTGGCCAGCAAGATCTCCGGATCTGTCCCCCATTGAGCATGTTTGGGACTGGATAAAGCGTCGTCTCACGCGGTCTGCACGTCCAGCACGAACGCTGATCCAACTGAGGCGCCAGGTGGAAATGGCATGGCAAGCCGTTCCACAGGACTACATCCATCATCTCTACGATCGTCTCCATGGGAGAATAGCAGCCTGCATTGCTGCGAAAGGTGGATATACACTGTACTAGTGCCGACATTGTGCATGCTCTGTTGCCTGTGTCTATGTGCCTGTGGTTCTGTCAGTGTGATCATGTGATGTATCTGACCCCAGGAATGTGTCAATAAAGTTTCCCCTTCCTGGGACAATGAATTCACGGTGTTCTTATTTCAATTTCCAGGAGTGTAGAATAGATCGTAGGCGGTTGAAACTCAGACACCGCCGGGGAAGGAGGGGTGGGTGCCCTCTGAGCCAGGCACCCCCCAACTCAGTGGAGGTCTAACAAAGACCGCTCGAAGATAGTTAGAAAATAATGTTCGGTAATGTGGCGTGTTTTCGAGAGCTGCATGGGCTGTTCGTAAATAGGTCCAAAAGTCGAGGCGGGTTTTAGGTCCCTCATGAAAGAGATAAGCGACCGCCCATCCTTTGACCCACGTAATAGCATGACATTTGGTGGCGGGAAAATGTCGGTCCTCCGGGTATAGAAACATTCGAGGTTCGATTGTGTCTGGTGGCACCCGGAGATAGCAGGCAATGATTTGCTGCACGAAGTGCCATACATCTTGCGATGAGGCGCATGTCAGACGGTGTTCATCAGTGTCCTAGCAAAGGAGACAAAGAGGGATTCTGACAAGCCAATGTTGTGCAGGCGCTGCTTCGTGGCAAATTTCCTGTTGACTATATGATACCACAGTGCCCGGACGTTCGTAGGGAGGAAGGGCTGGTGGACGGTAATCCACACTATGGGTCACTGGATGGAGGGATGTTTGGTCTCCATCACATTCCGGAGAACACAGCGCAGCAACAGGCTGTAAAAATCTACAGTCCTAGGTGGGCGTGTATCTGGGAGGCTGGTATGTATGTAACTGTAGTCGACGAAAAAGGTCGAAATATGGACAAATAAGGTACGATATGGCCGACAGACACCGGTGGTGAGGTGGAAGCAGGTAGGAGGACTTCAAGCAAGCTGCGTGTTAGAGATGTACCCTGGCCCATCCACTGTTTTCTCATGGTACTCATGTACAAGGCTGCAGCTCGCATACGGACACTGACGAGCCCGACGCCACCATACCGTGAGGGCAGGGTAAGTATCTCATAACGGACTTTAAACATTGAACCCGCCGTGAGATAATAGCCAAAAGCCGCCTGAAGGTTGCGCCCAATTGCAGTTGGCAGAGGGAGAACTTGCGCGATGTGAACCAATTTTGATGCCACATAAAGATTAATAAACTCAACCCGTTGAAGTGTGTCCTGGCGGCGCAAGAGGTTCTGGCGGACGTCGTTGCGGATGACGTGTAACAGGCGACGGAAATTCGTTGCCGCTGTGCGTGTGACCGTGGGGGTAAAGGTAATGCCCAGGTACCGGAAAGTCCGCACAAGCGGCAGGGGTGCAACTTCACCCTCCTGGAGACCCCGTCCAATGTGCATTGCAGAAGATGTGGCGACATTCATGGCACTGCCAGCGACAGCCCCATAACGGGCAATCAATTCGAGGACTTCCCGAATCTCAGAGCCGGAGCGAATGAGGAGGAGGAGGTCATCAGCATATGCCCGACAGCGAAAAGTGTGTTGGCGTAGGGTGAGGCCAGAGAGCTTGGTCGTCAAGCCACCAATAAGGGGCTCAAGGGCAATGGCATACAGGAGGGTAGAGGTAGAGGCACCCCTGCCGTATCGAACTGCAGATAGGTACCGGCCCTGCTAAACGTCCATTGACTTGGACACGTGAACTGGCACTGTCGTAAAGACGCCGGATGACGTCGAGAAACGGAGGGGGGATGCCCATTCGGGCTGCCACCGAAAACAGGAAACGATGACGCACTTTATCGAAGGCGCTGTCGAAGTCCTTAGCGACGACCGCTGCCCGGAGTCTGCAGGCCGCCACTATCGCAATTAAGTCGCGGCATTCCCCTGTGGCAGTCTGTATGTTAACCTGTCCGCCAGGCGTCGTTTGCTCTGGCGAGAGGATATGAGGGAGTGTAGTTCGGAGCCGCATTGCCAGTAAGCGCGCGAAAATCTTGTAATCGGCATTGAGTAGGGTGAGCGGTCTGTAACTCGTGACCATCTAACCTCGGGCTGGTTTGTGGACTGGTATAATGATGCCCTCAGCAAAGGCGGGCAGGATTGCTTGGTCAGATGTCATCAGTTCTTGATACATAGTCGTCCACCGTGATGCCATGAGGTCCCAAAAGGTACGGTAAAACTCAATCGGTAAGCCGTCAAAGCCGGGCGATCTGTTGACGGCACCCTTGGCGATGGCGTGGTTGACTTCGTCTAGCGTGACCGGCACTGTCAAAGCATCCGCCTCCGTGTGGGGGAGGGTGCGCGTGACGTAATGCAAAATGGAGTCGTCTGCTGCAGTTTCAGAGTCTTCATCACTATAAGTACGACGGTAGTGCTCGACGAATGCGTGGACGATGTCATTCTGAGTGGTCACCTGCGTTCCATGAGGCGTGGTCAGAGTGCTGATGATCTGCCGACGACACCTTCGTTTGTCCGACACTATATCATGCATGGATGGAATTTCTAAATCCGCGTGATCGTGGCGCCGCGTCCGTATCACGACCCCTTGCAGTTTCCGGCGTGCCAGCGCAATTATCTTCGCCTTAGTTCTTTGCCTTTCCAACTGGTTGTCCAAGGTTGGCGGTTGAGCATCCAGATCTCGGAGAATGGCGTAATAGAAGTCAACAGTGGTGCGATGCCAGTCGGCCATGTCCTTCCCGTATCTCATCAGTGTCCTCCGGATCGCCGGCTTGGCACAGTCCAACCACCATGTCAATGTCGAGTGGTAGCGGGGAAGGCGTCGTTCGCAGGCTGACCACGTCTCAGTGACTTGTTGGCGACACGCCAGGTCATGCAAGTTTCCATGAGTTTCCATGGCGCACGGCTGCGCCATACTGATTGCGGCGGGAGGAGGACCGTACAGATGTAAGCGCGATGGTCGGAAAACGCCAGCGGCCATCGTTCGGCGCCCCGTATCGCAGATCTAAGAGTTTGTGAGACATAAATCCTGTCTAGTCGGCTTGCGGAATGACTTGTAAGAAAGGTATGGCCAGAAAGGTCGCCGTGTTGAACTTCCCAGGTATCGTGAAGCAGGAGGTCTCGCAACACTATACGTAGCTTCTGGCATGTAGTATAGTGGGAAATCTGATCTTTAGGATGCAGAACGCAGTTAAAATCACCTCCTAATAGGCAATGGTCATAACGCCCTAAAAACAGGGGAGCGATTTCCTCGGAATAAAACTGGGCTCTTTCATGCCGTCGGTCGGTGCCAGAGGGAGCGTAGACATTAATGATGCGTGTCCCCATGGCAGTGAGTGCCATGCCCCGAGCTGATTGAAGGAAGGTGACATCGGTCACAGAAATCCCCTGGCGGACGTATATGGCCACCCCGCGGCCCACAGGATCACTCGCGGAGGCGTGGGCGGTATAGCCATTGATATCCGGGAGACTAGCTAAGTGAACTTCCTGCAGAAGGGCGAAATCAATATCCGAAGCCGAGAACATCTCCTGCATAAGGCGGATTTTCACCCTGGAACGGATGTTGTTGGTGTTGATGGTTGCTATCCGGTAGGCCTGGTGTCGGATTGCTGGAGGCTGGTCCACTCCGCCGTCTGCAAAGGTGTGGGCGTCGCAGCGGAACGTTATCCCGCTGGCCCGCAGGGGAGTCTGGGGAGAGTATGATTAGTGGTGCGGCCGTGACGGCGCAGGGTCCCGTAACGGGTCCTGCTCCTTGACCTCCTCCTCGTGCCACGCAGTGGAAGCGGAAACTGGTGTATCGTCCATTTTGTCAGCAGAAGATGTTGTAATTGTGTGTGGTGTAGTGTCGCCTGTGTTACGTTCATGATTTAGTTTTCGCGTCAGCACGGGGCGCAGGCACACCGATTGATGTCTCCGCGCTCATTACGTCTTCGTCAGCAGTAGCGGGTTCTGAGGCCTCGTGCTGGTCGACGGTTACGTCCTCCTCGACTTGTAACGTCTCCTCTTGGCCGGAAACGGTGCGACGTCTTCGCTTGCGACGTTTCGGGGAACGTTGTTTCCTTGTGCGACGCTCCGTGTCAGACGACGCAAGGGAGTCGCGTCGTTCTGGCAGAAAGGCCGCTGTAGGAACGATGAGCGAGTCGATCTCCATCGTGTTTTCGAGGCCAGGGTCAGAGTCGGGTTGCGCCGGCATCTTCGGAGCGGCGTCGATGACTGGCCGAGGAGGCGGGTCGTCCGAGGCGCTCTCCGTCGGTGTCGGGTCGGACTCGTTGGTGGCGTCGTTTGTGGTGACCGGGCGACGTTGCAAAGCGGTAGGAGAAGCTAGAGCAGCGGCATGGGTCACCGGTAGTACCGTAGGTTGCGACGTGGGTGGTTCTTCGGCAACTGGAAGTTGCGTAATACGCCGTTGTAGGCATTCGGATCTAAGGTGGCCTTCTTTGCCGCACCCGGAACAGGTCCGAGGCTGGCCGTCGTATATAATTATTGCACGGCATCCGCCGATCTGTAAGTAGGACGGGACGTGGCTTCGGAGATCTATGGTGACCTGTCGGACCCCGTTTAGGACAGGATACGTCCGAAACTGCGTCCACTTCTGCAGACGCACTATCCTCTGTGCCCGCGGTGGCTCAGGTGGATAGCCAGCACGGTAGCTCAGCGTGTTCGGTCAGAGGGCTACGTGCCCTCTGTAATAAGAAAACTGAGTTAATCGATCCTCTACGAACTTAATCGGATGTCTTACGACGTCCACCCCGAGCAGATGCAACGAACGAAAGCGAACAAAATGAGATTTAACAAAAAAAAAAAAAAAAAAAAAAAAAAAAAATGGATAGAGCGTCTGCCATGTAAGCAGGAGATCCCGGGTTCGAGTCCCGGTCGGGGCACACATTTTCAACATGTCCCCAATGAAGTACATCAACGCCTGTTTGCAGCTAGGTTGTCCACTTAATTATCATTTCATTTCTAGCAAAGCTGCATGGTCATCCACGGTAACTGTTCTTTCGGGAACAGATACTACCGTCATATATATATATATATAATTTCATTTTTCTGTCAGGTTTGACGCGGCGCGCCACGACGTTTTCGCCTGTGCCAACCTCTTTATCTCTGAGTAGCACAGGCGTCCTACGTCCCGGATAATTTGTCGGGTATGTTCTCGTCTCTGTCTTCCAATACATATGTGGCCACCTGAGGCTAATATCACGGACGCTATGCATTGACGTCTTAAAACATGGGCTGCCATCCTGTTCCTACTGTTCAATGTTTTCCACATATTGCTTTGCTCGCCTACTTGTCTAATCATTTCTTATCAATACAGTTAGCAACGTAAAGCTATAAAGCTATAAATACTGAAAATTATCCCTTATTCGGTACAGTCACATACGTTGCAACTTGATGACACTCATGGTCGGATTACGCATTTCAGCTGCTCCTATCCTATTAAGTGTTTGATACTGCAGTTTACTGGCTACAAATCATTCGTCACGATCCACTGATGTTGCCCGGTTATCTGTTCTCCCATCTGAAGCTTCTGGGTAAATGAAGAAAGGCAGAATAAATGTTAAAATTACGTTGACGACAGTTTATTTAGGGATAGAGAACCAGTTTCTATGGGGTAAGGACTTGATGCCGCCATATTCCTTACTTAATCTAGGGAAACCACGGATAGCCTAAACCTGAACTGTAGGTTGGGGGTGTGCTAATTGCTGAGGGGTGAGTACTCTTCCTAAAGCACTGCGTCGTCTCTTTCCGCTTACTGGTAGGGCACCTGTAACGTCTGACTCGTGTCTAGCTAAAGCAAGTTTCATTATCGTGTTTTGCTATTCACTATCTTTGACACTTTTACCTATTGGTAAGGAAATATCGTGTTTAAGTTGAAACTTCTTTATTAAAATATTTTACTTAAGCTACTCAGTGAAACTGCATGCAAGTGAACCTTGTCGCTCTTTACTTATTCTTATAATATCAACACTGATCCATAATATTCTAGCGCAACGCAATCTGACTGCTCAAAAAAATTACAACATGACTTAAAATAATTAATTAAAAAAATGGCCCTGACTAAAAAGAAATCTTAACAATAACCTATACATTTCATTAAGCACTTACCTCAAAAATATCTTCATTACGCGAACTACTGCAATACAGCGAGCGTCAATACTGACAGCTAAATAAAAGATTCTAACTACTAAAGCCACTAACTACTAATAGGCGTATGGTTAGTAAAGGAAAAATTTTGTTGGAAACCAAATAATGCATTTCGTACCTTAATAATGTGACATCCAGTTCAAAAACGAATATAAATCGTCATTGACATCCAGTACAAAGATATATAATCATGAATAATTTTCAATCTCCAAGTCGCATACTTCCAGGTCGTTAGCCTACGCTAACACTTCAGACCTCTACCCCCCATCAACGCTATCTTCTCACATTTAACATCCATCACCGCTGGCTGTTCATCTCCAACTGTCCAATAGTACTTCCATCTCTGCTGGAAACTAGCTTTCAACTGCCCAACACTACTGGCGATTAACTTCCAACAATGAGTCCGACCAGCCACAGAGTCTCTTAAAAAGTGCAGTCAGATGTTTAATAAGAGCGCTGCACAGCGCTGCCAACACAGAAACAGCCCACTTACAAAGTGTTATCAGTTAATAATCCATAGCAGTTATCAACTGACAGTCTTCTGACGTCAGAATACATAAAATCAAATAATGCATCGGTTCCTAGAAGCGGCTCAGAAACACACTCTCTTTTACAGCCGCAATAAAATAGAATGGATGGAACGTGCAAATGACACGGCCAACGTTGGCTGTATGCCGCAGTGCGGCTCACTTTTTGAGAGCTAAAACCCAATTGCTCTGACTTCTCCTGAGAACAAAGCCTCCATTGTTCTCCTCTCCACCCACAAGTAATGGAAATGACCTACCGCATGAACAATACATCAGAAACTCAGGTGGAAGCTCCACAGGAAACTGGAATTTCGTACACCCTGCAACGTTACTGAAGTTCACATCCGATTTCATTTACTGCAGAACGAAATTGATGCTTCATCTGAGAACTTACTAACAAATTTCCTAAATGAGTCTGCCGCCATTGTCGATTTTGGAGATTAAAGCTGTTAAGATGGCTGATTATATTTTCATCTATCATGACTTTATGGCTATTACCTTCATTACATCATAAATTAGAACTCGTAGTATGTCTACTGACTTCATTCACACAAATTAATTGAAAGGAATTCCAGTACGTACATCAGAAATAATCAAGAGAATAACTGTATCAAATTAGTAAAAATTCAGTAAAAACATATGTTTTATCAGAGAAGTTTCGCTTTGATATTAAATTTCACATGATGAATTTTTACCTACTTTTGGTTGATAATTAAACGTTATATTTTCACGTTCTTAGAATCGCTTCCCTGAAGTGAAATATTTATGACGGCACTCCTCTACGCTGGCATGTTTATTCGATTTCACTTGTTGATTTAACATCGATCTTCACGCTTGTAGCCGGAGTGGACGAGCGGTTCTAGGCGCTACAGTCTGGAACCACGCGACCGCTACGGTCGCAGGTTCGAATCCTGCCTCGGGCATGGATGTGTGTGATGTCCTTAGGTTAGTTAGGTTTAAGTAGTTCTAACTTCTAGGGGACTGATGACCTCAGAAGTTAAGTCCCATAATGCTCAGAGCCATTTGAACCATTTCGCTCTTGTATTGGTTTTAGTTCACCCATCTGAAATATATCGTCCATCCATAAAGAAAATCTTATTGAAGAGCGTTCATACTGTTTCATTCTTAATCTGTAGGGTTCGTATCTGTGACTATCGTTTGCCATCAAGTATTTTGAAAATTGAGTTTGGTCAACAAAGCTATAATTAAAGACGTCTGAGGGAGTCATTTCACAAAAATTAGTGCAAATAATCGACAGTGCCATCTGTGCCCGGAACTATGGAACTATGTACTTGCAGATGTCCACGAGAATGAGTAACTGATGCACTAATGACAGAATGGTCGTGAAATTTAGTAGATTAACAATGCAGCTATGAATTTACTTAATCCCAGCCATCCGTCAAGAATAACAACAAGTATAATATTTTCTTCCAAATATGTATAAACAAGATATATCTGTGTTAATTTATTTTAATGTTTTTGTGGTATTGTACACCGAGGAGACAAAAGTGATGGGATACCTCCTAATATCGTGTCCGACCATCTTCTGCCTGGAGTAGTGCAGCAGCTCAACGTGGCATAGCCTCAACAAGTCGGTGGACGTCCCCTGCAAAAATATTCAGCCATGCTGCCTGTATAACCACCCATAACTACGGATGTGTTGCCGGTGCAGGATTTTGTGCACGAACTGACGTCTCTATTATGTCCCATAAATGTTGGATGGGCCCGGTAACATGGTGGATCGTCATCCATAATCATTCATCCCATCGTTGTCTTGGATCATGAAGTCCACGAACGGCTGCAGATGATCTCCAAGTAGCCGAACATAGCTATTTCCTAGTCAATGACCGGTTCAATCGGACCAGAGGACCCAGTCCATTCTATGTAAACACAGCCCACACCATTATGGAACTATCACCAACATGCACAGTGCAGGAATTCGCTGGAATTAGATGTGTGCAGATGTGGTGCCAACTCCCTCCAGCGTCTTACTAAGGCCTCGCTGGTTCCGTACCACGAACCGTCGCCTCTATTATCCATGATAAAGGAGGACAGACAGTCACAATTTTCTGGCTGGTCACTGTATATTGTGAATTACCTGTTATTCTTCATATATTGCACCTATTTCCATGAGAGTTTCGAACATTTGCACTGTTTTACATTATCGAACGATCCTTGTAGGTTTAATGGGCTTATAAATGTCTTTCTATTTTTCTTAAGGTCCGCTTCCATTGCCTTCTACAACCTTAGAATTACCTATTTGGTGCCTTTACCTTCCCTAGTCCCAAACTCAGTGCCATATAACACATGGTCAGTTTTATTTTCTGTTATTATATATGTTATTCTAAACAGAAACTTCGACGCATGAGACGTTAAGCTGATTGTGTGATTTTTTACACTTACCTACCTTTATTATTTCTTGATTGTGTGATTACGTTTCAGAAAGCGTGATGGTACGTTTCCAGTCTCATAGAGTATTCATACCAACTTGAATAGTCGTTTCGTTTCCGCTTCCCCCAGACATATCGGTGTTAAGTGTGCCTTCCACCTAATTTGTGCTATCAAACTTTGACTCTAACACTGCATTCTCAGTATCTTCCAGTTCGATTCTAATTTCTTCTTCTGTCACACTAATTTTTGATTCCCTATATTTTCCATATACAGTTTCTTCTTCTATCACGTCATCAGGCTGTTCATCTTCCAATGAGAGGCTCTTTTCACCTATTCGCTCTCTTCGTGCTTAAAAGTGGAATTCTTGAATTACTCTTAATTCTGACGCCTTTGCTTTTAATTTATCCGAAGGCTGTTTTGACGTTTGTATATGATGAATGAATTCTCCTGGCGAGCACTTCTTTTCCGACTTCTTCATACTTCCCCCTCAATCATTTCCCGTTGGCTTCTCTGCAATTTCTGTTCTTTATTTCATTTTTGACTTATATTGCTGTATTCTTGTCTTTCCCTGAATAATTTTTGTGCTTATTTCGTTGATCATTTGAAGTATTTCTTTTCTTCAGTATTTATTCCGCATTTACCTTGCGCGTATTTATATTTGGCTGTCCAACTTCTGTGATTGCCCTTTATAGAGACGTCCACTCGCTTTCAACTGAACTGCCAGTTTTGGTATTCAGTATCGCAGCACCCATAGCCTTAGAGAACTTCAAACGCATCTCATCATTCTTTAGTACCTCAACAACCGACGTTTTTCTGTACTGATTCTTCTGAATGGTTCTCTTCAATTTCAGTCCACTATTCGTCATTCGTGTAATGTGAGTCTATGTCTGCTCCAGGGTTCGCCCTGGAATCCAAACTCCGATTTAGGAATCTCAGTGTCATCTTGATATAGTCCATCTGATATCTTTTCTCGTCTCCATGCGATTTCGAGGTATATCTACTCCTCATGTGATTCTTGGACAGTGTACTCGCTAGTACTAACGAGTCTCTATCTTCTCTCATTCCAACTCCTGAGCTCGTATTCTTCCATAACTCGGTTTTCTATTCCTTCCCCTCCTACATCGTTTCAGTCACGTTGATTATCAGGCTTTCTCCATCCGTCACATTATAAAATGGTCACCGTTACAGTTTTGCATAAAAGAAGTGCAATGTTGACTAATTTTTTTAATGTAATGTATCTCTTTCATTTAACTAGAATAGTAACATTTTAATCTTATTAAGGAAAAGGAAGCTCTGATGAGCAGTTTTGACCGGAATAAGTATATACACATTTACATAGTAACGTGTCCAACTGTATTTCATTAATATTTTAGTAATATAAATTCCCAACTAAATGTGGCTGTAAAACTGTAACAGAACAACAACAACGCTGATGAAACGCTTGTAAAATCACACACGAACGACATATGACATCAAGTTACACATACGTAATTATATTCAGTTCTGGGATCACCAGTTAAGCAGTTCATAATCTTATTTAAAATTGCTAGATACTCAGGGATAAAGAACTTGTCCTTGTGACTTGAAAGTAATAAAGTTGCGAAGAATCTATATATAGCCCTGTAATTTGTTTAACTTGTTGTAGACTCTCTCAGATATGATCAACTATTAAATTATGTTAGAATCATGACAATAACTTTTAAGTAGTTTCATTTACTATTTTTTCAGTACCTTGACATTGTGAATAAGAAACCTATTCCAAACAGTGTGAAATTTAGGTTAAGCACAGCCCACGTGCGTCTTTGAAAGTACACAAATTATTCCAGTATTAGACATAATTACTGATACATGCGTTCAGAAAACTAATTAGTTCTCCACCTGAAAGTGGTGGCCTATCGGAGTGGCCGTGCGGTTCTAGGCGCTGCAGTCTGGAACCGAGCGACCGCTCCGGTCGCATGTTCTAATCCTGCCTCAGGCATGGATGTGTGTGATGTCCTTAGGTTAGTTAGATTTAATTAGTTCTAAGGTCTAGGTGACTGATGACCTCAGCAGTTAAGTCGCATAGTGCTCAGAGCCATTTTTGAAAGTGGTGAGACGTTGGTTACAGTCTGATATCGCCGTTTACATAGTCCATGCAGCCTCGTTCGGTACATGGCTCACACAGTTCACCTATCAGGACCGGATATCAACACTTCACATCCACTCTCATAATTTTCTTCCTGTGGCACTGACATAAAAATATTGCTCACTTCATGCTTTTTCATCTTTTTACAAGAGTTAAGTGATTCACGCTGCGACGCTGTATCATCTGCTGTATAACCGCCGTCTGATTGCACTGGCTGGGTGCGGTCTCACACCACGCCTTCCCCTTTCCCTTTCATTCTTTTGCACTTCCTTAACACCCACCTTCCCCTCTACTTTTCTCTACCCTTCATTAGAACACCTTTTTTATGAATCATTTCTATACATGGATCAGCGATTCATTTCTAGTAGAATATTTATGCAATATATGCACATAACTTTCATTATTCACATAAATTAATTTGCATATTCGTTTTACACGTTTCAGAAGCAAAATATGAAAAAAATACTAATACGGAAAAAAGTCGTAACACAAAGAAGGAGCTGTGCGAGGTAAACGAAAGTTGGTAGGCGTGTTTCTACATCTGAAATTCTATGTCTATTCAGATTTCGTGCCAGGTGTATATGAGTGGCACTAGTTGAGCCACTATGGTGATGGATTAGAATGGATTAGAATGAGACCAGCTGAGGGCCGGCAACCAAACTGTCTGTGCGTTAGACACACTAGACCTGCACCTGCAGTTATGGTCTGAGGTGCGATTCCGTACGACAACAAGGACACAATTGTGATTGTCCCGTACTCTCTGACTGAGAATTCGGACGCCAGTCTGCTGACTCAATTTGTTCTGGTAACATTCATGAGCAGCATTCCAGGATAACGCCATCCTGCATACCGCTGTTGTAATCCAACATACTTTACAGATTGTCGGTATGTTGGAAATTGGAAATTCATGGTAAGGTCTTATGGAACCAAACTGCAGAGGTCATCGTTCCCTAAGCCTACACACTACTTAATCTAACTTAAACTAACTTACACTATGAACAACACACACACCCATGCCCGTCGGAGGACTCGAAACTCCGACGGGAGGAGGGGCACGGACCGTGGCAAAGCCCCAGTGACGGTGCGGCTACCCTCGCATGGCTCGGTATGTTACCTTGGCCTGTTCGGTCACCAGACATGTCTCTAAATCGAGCACATCTGACGAAAACAATAGCATCATACTCGACTAGCACTAACCGCCCCAACCAAGTGCAACAGGCATGGAACTCCATCTCACAAACTGATACCCGGCACCTGCACCACACAGTGCATGCACGTTTGCATTCAAGATTCTAGCGGTTATACCGGTTATTAAAGTACCAGCATTTCACATTTGCAATGGCTTATCTCGCACTTACATTTACCTGTGATCTTGCAGTGTTAATCTTAATATGTTATTCCACAAATGTATTCAAAAAAATTCACTTCTCTACATTAATATTACATTTTGGTACTGCGAATTTTTTTCTGTCGGTGTCTGTGTAAATCTAGTTTAGACGTGATATACTGTATGAGGTGTTACACTACTACTACTACTACTACTACTATTATTACTATCGCCACCACTGTTACTACTGCCTCTAATTGTTAGCATTTTGGTTACAGACATGGAGGTCAGCGTTCAGCGCCTGGAGGACATTGTAATGCCCCTCACCCCATCCTTTTTTACCTCACTGCTATCTCACTAATTCAGTTTAGATGTTTCTAGGGAATATCAAACTGTGAAAAATACTTTGTTATCTTAATCTGCAGTCGGACGAAAAAAAGAAAAGTCATCAAAATGCCACTCACTACAATTGTAATACTTAGAAATTACTAACAATGCCAACGTAAAAGTAAGCGGTCACTAGCAGAGTGTAGCTTTAATTGGGCCTCACAAACATTCAAGTAACTCATGAATAATGTTCAGGTACACCTGGTTCGAAAACCTGCTTAAAAGTCACAGAAACCTTACCGAAATGCGTGTAACCAATGAGCAGGAAATAATTATCACCTCTCCCACAAAAGAACATTTAAAATGAATAATGTTACCAGTCTGACCAAAGAAACTTGTGAATTTGATAACCAACACCATAAAATGTTACTGCTTGAACCATGTGAACATTTAAATAAATGTTTCTATTTCTGACTTTTTGCACATAACATCAATAGATCAACAAACAGCAGCATGTGTAATTTTCTGTATATAAAAGGCAATGTTCCGACTGACTGACTGACTCACAGAATCATCATCGCCCAGCCCAAACCACTAAACATAGAACGTGAAATTTGCATACGGTGTTAATCTTCTACTGTAGGCGTAGTATAAGAAGGCATTTTTTGATATTCCATCCCTAAGGGCGGACGATATAGGGGATGAACGGCTTTTTAAAAATGTATCTCTACTAAGACAATTTTGAAGCTAGAGTAACAAAGTTTGTTATTTGGTTTGTCCGGCAGAAATAAAGGAACGTGCATTTCAGCAGTTTTGGAAATTTGACCCCTACTGGGATTAAATATTGGGTGAAATTTTTAAAAAAGAATCATTATTAAAGAACTACTACAGTATTATTGAAGTGACATCTATGAAAACGGGTACTTGACTTCTCGTTTACCAATAAAAATACGTGTTTCAATGTTTTTGGGAGTTTAACTCTTAAGGGGGTAAGCTAGGCAATGAAATCACCCAGGTTCCCAGAACTCCTCAAAAAAGACGGTCACTGTGGATATTGTATCACAGACACAGTCCCTTTCACTGTTTGGAGATGTCACTAAACCCGCCCAAAGATGTAAACAACCATGCATGAGGAGCGCCTGTTAGATGGAGGGGGTCCGACAGCCCACCAGTTCTAGTCATTCCACCAGGAAGGAGGTACAAGGCTCGTGTTGTCTGTATTTCAACCATGCCTAGACGGCCAATACCGCGGTTCGATCGCGTCGGCATTGCTATTTTGTGCCAGGAAGGGATCTCAACAAGTGAAATGTCAAGGCGCATCGTACTGAACCAAAGTGATATTGTTCGGAAATGGAGGAGATACAGAGAGTTAGCCCAAGGGCTACTACTGCAGTAGATGACAGCTACCTACGGTTTGTGGCTCGGAGGAACCCTAACAGCAACGCCACCATGTTGAGTAATGCTTTTCGTACAGCCATAGTACGTCGTGTTACTACTCAAGTGCGCGCAATAGGCTGCATGACGCGCAACTTCACTCCCGACGTCCATGGCGAGGTCCATCTTTGCAACCACGACGCCATGCAGCGCGGTACAGATGAGCCCAAGGACATGCCGAATCGATCGCTCACGATTGCCATCACGTTCTCTTTACCGATGAGTGTCGCATATGTCTTCAACCAGAAAATCCTCGGAGACGCGTTTGGAGGCAACCCGGTCAGGCTGAACGCCTTAGGCACACTGTGAAGCGAGCGCAGCAAGGTGGAGGATCCCTGCTGTTTTGGGGTGGCATTATGTGGAGCCGACGTACGCCACTGGTGGTCATGCAAGGCGCCATAACGGCTGAACGATACGTGAATGTCATCCTCCGTACAATAGTGCAACAATGTCGGCGGTATATTGGCGAGGCATTCGTCTTTATGGACGACAATTCGTGCCTCCATCGTACACATCTTGTGAAATACTTCCTTTAGGATAACGACATCGCTTGGCTAGAGTGGCCAGTATGTTCTCCAGACATGAACCCATCGAAAATGCCTGGGATAGATTGAAATGGGCTGTTTATGGACGACGTGACCCACCAACCACTCTGAAGTATCTACGCCGAATCGCCGTTGAGGAGTGGGACAATCTGGACCAACAGTGCCTTGAGGAACTTGTGCATAGTATGCCACGACGAATACAGGCATTCATCAATGCAAGAGGACGTGCTACCGGGTATTAGAGGTAGCAGTGTGTGCAGCAATCTGGACCTCCAGCTCTGAAGATCTCGCAATGTGGTGGTACAACAGGCAATGTGTGGTTTTCATGAGCAATGAAAGCGGTAGAAATGATGTTCGTGTTGATCTCTATTCCAGTTTTCTGTACAGGTTCCGGAACTCTCGGAACTGAGATGATGCAAAACTTTTTTGATGTGTGTATATTCTACCTGATATATACACTGATCTTCTGTCACCTTCCATTGTTTCCCTTTGAATTCTCTAGAAGAGTGTTCACAATGACTAGTTAGTGCCAGTAAATATTTCTATTAATGTTTATCTCCTCTCATTTCGTTTGTCGAGTCCAAACTGTACTCGGTTCCTGCGGCTTTCACCAAAGATTGCATTCCAGTCTTTCGTTAAATATGAAACTGGTTACCTCTAGCACATGTCTTATGACTTTATTAGTACACAGAGGTGACAAAAGTCATGCGATAGCGATGTGCACATTTATAAATGGTGGTAGTATCGCGTACACAGGGTATAAATGGGCAGTACCTCTGTGGAGCTGCCGCTTGTACTAAGGTGAAAAGGTTCTGACGTTACTATGGCCGCACAACGGAATTTAGCAGGCTTTGAAAGCGGAGAGGTGGTTCGAGCTAGACACATGGAACACTGCATTTCCTAAATGGTTAGAGAATCCAATATTCCTATATCCACAGTGTCAAGAGTTTGCCGAGAATACGAAATTTCAGGCATTACTTCTCATCACGGACAAGGCAGTGGCCGACGGCCTTCACTAACGATCGAGGGCAGCAGCGTTTACCTAGAGTTTCAGTGCTAACAGATAAGCAACACTGCTTGACGTGAGGTCAAAAATCAATGTGGGACGTACGACGAACATATCCATTAGGACAGTAGTGCGACATTTGGCCACGTCAGTAGACAATCGATGCAGTGCCTTTGCTAGTAGCACAGCGTCACCAGTAGCGGCTCTCCTAGACTCGTAACCGTATCGGTTGAACCCTAGACGATTGGGAAACCAAGGCCTGACATGATTTCAGTTGGTAAGAGCTGATGGCAGGGCTCGAGCCTGACGCAGACTCCACGAAACCACTGACCCAAGTTGTCGACAAAGCACTGTGGCCGCTAGTAGTGGCTCCGTAATAGTGTGGTCTGTATTTACAGGCAATTGACTGGATCCTCTGGTCCAAGTGAACGACCGTTGACTGGAAATGGATACGTTCGGCTGCATGCAGACAGTTTGCAGCCATTCATGGGCTTCATATTCCCAAACAAAGACGTCATGTGACCGGGCCACAGTTGTTCGCTTTTGGTTTGAAGAAAATTCTGAACGGTTCCAGCGGAAGATTTGACCACCCACATCGTCCGACATGAATCCCATCGAACATTTATGGGACGTAATCTGGGGTCATTTCGTGTACACCATGCATCGCCAACATTTTCTCAATTATGGACGGCTATAAATGCAGCATGGCTCAAACTTTTTTCAGGGGACCTCCAACGGCTTGTTGAGTCGATGCCAAGTCGACTTACTGCATTACGCAGGGCAAAAAGAGGTCCGACGCGATATTAGGAGGTATCTCATGACTTTCGTCCCCTCAGTATAACGTCATTAGTTTCTCTAATTTCATTGTCATCTACGTCTGTGGTTGGCACATGTACTAGTACGATTAAAACTCTATTGCTTATCTACTCACTTAGACCGTCGACGTCCTTTTTTTTATTTTCTGCACTTTTATTATTACTTCTACTACGCTAGTATGAATAAACCTGTCTTATCCATTCCAAATGCCCCCCTCTTTTTGCCACTTTTCTGTTTGGTCATCAGTCTACTGACTGGTTTGATGCAGCCCGACACGAATTCCTTTCCTGTGCTAACCTCTTCATCTCAGAGTAGCACTTGCAACCTACGTCCTCAATTATTTGCTTGACGTATTCCAATATCTGTCTTCCTCTACAGTTTTTGCCCTCTACAGCTCCCTCTAGTACCATGGAAGTCATTCCCTCATGTCTTAGCAGATGTCCTATCATCCTGTCCCTTCTCCTTATCAGTGTTTTCCACATATTCCTTTCCTCTCCGATTCTGCGTAGAACCTCCTCATTCCTTACCTTATCAGTCCACCTAATTTTCAACATTCATCTGTAGCACCACATCTCAAATTCTTCGATTCTCTTCTGTTCCGGTTTTCCCACAGTCCATGTTTCACTACCATACAACGCTGTACTCCAGACGTACATCCTCAGAAATTTCTTCCTCAAATTAAGGCCGGTATTTGATATTAGTAGACTTCTCTTGGCCAGAAATGCCTTTTTTGCCATAGCGAGTCTGCTTTTGATGTCCTCCTTGCTCCGTCCGTCACCGGTTATTTTACTGCCTAGGTAGCAGAATTCCTTAACTTCATTGACTTCGTGACCATCAATCCTGATGTTAAGTTTCTCGCTGTTCTCATTTCTACTACTTCTCATTACCTTCGTCTTTCTCCGATTTACTCTCAAACCATACTGTGTACTCATTAGACTGTTCATTCCGTTCAGCAGATCATTTAATTCTTCTTCACTTTCACTCAGGATAGCAATGTCATCAGCGAATCGTATCATTGATATCCTTTCACCTTGTATTTTAATTCCACTCCTGAACCTTTCTTTTATTTCCATCATTGCTTCCTCGACGTACAGATTGAAGAGTAGGGGTGAAAGGCTACAGCCTTGTCTTACACCCTTCTTAATACGAGCACTTCGTTCTTGATCGTCCACTCTTATTATTCCCTCTTGGTTGTTGTACATATTGTATATGACCGGTCACTCCCTATAGCTTACCCCTACTTTTTTCAGAATCTCGAACAGCTTGCATCATTTTATATTGTCGAACGCTTTTTCCAGGTCGACAAATCCTATGAAAGTGTCTTGATTTTTCTTTAGCCTTGCTTTCATTATTAGCCGTAACGTCAGAATTGCCTCTCTCGCCCCTTTACTTTTCATAAAGCCAAACTGATAGTCACCTATCGCATTCTCAATTTTCTTTTCCATTCTTCTGTATATTATTCTTGTAAGCAGCTTCGATGCATGAGCTGTTAAGCTGATTGTGCGATAATACTCGCACTTGTCAGCTCTTGCCGTCTTCGGAATTGTGTGGATGATGCTTTTCCGAAAGTCAGATGGTATGTCGCCAGACTCATATATTCTACACACCAACGTGAATAGTCGTTTTGTTGCCACTTCCCCCAATGATTTTAGAAATTCTGATGGAATGTTACCTATACCTTCTGCCTTATTTGACCGCAAGTCGTCCAAAGCTCTTTTAAATTCCGATTCTAATACTGGATCCCCTATCTCTTCTAAATCGACTTCTGTTTCTTCTTCTATCACATCAGACAAATCTTCACCCTCATAGAGGCTTTCAATGTATTCTTTCCACCTATATGCTCTTTCCTCTGCATTTAACAGTGGAATTCCCGTTGCACTCCTAATGTTACCACCATTGCTTTTAATGTAACCAAAGGTTGTTTTGACTTTCCTGTATGCTGAGTCTGTCCTTCCGACAATCATATCTTTTTCGATGTCTTCACATTTTTCTTACAGCCATTTCGTCTTAGCTTCCCCGCACTTTCCATTTATTTAATTCCTCAGCAACTTGTATTTCTGTATTCCTGATTTTCCCGGAACATGTTTGTACTTCCTCCTTTCATCAATCAACTGAAGTATTTCTTCTGTTACCCATGGTTTCTTCGCAGCTACCTTCTTTGTACCTATGTTTTCCTGCCCAACTTCTGCAATGGCCCTTTTTAGAGATGTCCATTCCTCTTCAACTGTACTGCCTACTGCGCTATTCCTTATTGCTGTATCTATAGCGTTAGAGAACTTGATACGTATCTCGTCTTTCCTTAGTGCTTCCGTATCCCACTTCTTTGTGTATTGATTCTTTCTGACTAATGTCTTGAACTTCAGCCTACTCTTCATCACTACTATATTGTGATCTGAGTCTATATCTGCTCCTGGGTGTGCCTTACAATCCAGTATCTGTTTTCGGAATCTCTGTCTGACCACGATGTAATCTAACTGAAATCTTCCCGTATCTCCCGGCCTTTTCCAAGTATACCTCTTCCTCTTGTGATTCTTGAACAGGGTATTCGCTATTACTAGCTGAAACTTGTTATAGAACTCAATTAGTCTTTCTCCTCTTTCATTTCTTGTCCCAAGCCCATACTCTCCTGTAACCTTTTCTTCTACTCCTTCCCCTACAACTGCATTCCAGTCGCCCATGTCTATTAGATTTTCGTCCCCCTTTACATAATGCATTACCCTTTCAATATCCTCATACACTTTCTCTATCTGTTCATCTTCAGCTTGCGACGTGGGCATGCGTACCTGAACTATCGTTGTCGGTGTTGGTCTGCTGTCGATTCTGATTAGAACAACCCGGTCACTGAACTGTTCACAGTAACACACCCTCTGCCCTACCTTCCTATTCATAACGAATCCTACACCTGTTATACCATTTTCTGCTGCTGTTGATATTACCCGATACTCATCTGACCAGAAATCCTTGTCTTCCTTCCACTTCACTTACCCCTACTATATCTAGATTGAGCCTTTGCATTCCCCTTTTCAGATATTCTAGTTTCCCTACCACGCTCAAGCTTCTGAGATTCCACGACCCGCCTCGTAGAACGTTATCCTTTCGTTAATTATTCAATCTTTTTCTCATGGTAACCTTGGCAGTCCCCTCCCGGAGATGCGTATGGGGGACTATTCCGGAATCTTTTGCCAATGGAGAGATCATCATGACACTTCTTCAATTACAGGCCACATGTCCTGTGGATACACGTTACGTGTCTTTAATGTAGTGGTTTCCATTGCCTTCCGCATCCTCATGTCGTTGATCATTGCTGATTCTTCCACCTTTAGGGGCAATTTCCCACCCCTAGGACAAGAGAGTGCCCTGAACCCCTATCCGCTTCTCTGCCCTCTTTGACAAGGCCGTTGGCAGAATGAGGCTGACTTCTTATGCCGGAAGTCTTCGGCCGCCAATGCTGATTATTTAACAAAATTTAGGCAGTGGCCGGGACTGAACCCGGGACCGAAGACGTTTCGATTATGAAACAATGACGCTACCCCTAGACCACGGATACATGCAGTCAAAAGGAGTGAAAATGTAATTACATGTCAGTTCTGGTATAATATATTTGTCCAATTAATACTCGTTTATCATCTGTCTTTCTTCTTGGTGTAGCAATTTTAATGGCCAGCAGTGTACAAAGGTCCGCCTTGTGCGTTGTAAGCAATTTCTTAGCAGACTGCATTTTCCCATTATTCTACATATATGGCAATGAATACAGACGCTCTGTGCTTTAGATTCGCCCTCCCTGCAATAATTGCTGCAGATTAAGACAAATGGTGGGGATGAGGAACTGCTACTGACGAGAAATGTTACTACGATAATACGTACCGAAAAAAATCACAGCGGAACTAAATATAACGGAGATCGGTATGCGGGCAGCAGAGAACCAATTAGAACGAGAGTCTGTCAACTTCACTTAACGATATTCCCTGAACGACTATCATACATTAATAAAAAAGCTCTTGTAACCTCCAACGTCGTTTAAAAATAGTTTTCTGATACTGGACATCAGACCACACGTGCCGAAATCGTTTCCACACGTGTAGCTCTACAACAGTACATACTGCTTCGCCATATGTGAGCGGGCTTCATCAGTTCCCTGATTTGAAAAAGCCAGCAAATTTCCTATCTCGTATTTATGGCGAGCGAGTAAAACATTCTGGCATGAAATAAATGATACTCATGCAGGGGAAGGGAGAAGAGGAGGGTTTTAAAGCACGCTTCCTCCAAGCATGTTACTGAAGTTACGGGAAGAAAGGCTACCGCGCTATGAGTGTTTCATTTAACAGCTGTTAAACAACGATTTCAGATTTGTTCCCTTATGTCGTCTGACTTGTGACTGATCTGAATGCACCCTCCTCTCCGACTGCCATTTTATATTCCATAATTCGTCTTTCTCTTTAACTCAGTATTAAAGAGGCATTGTACTGCATTTGATTACTTGCAAGAAGAGAAAGCGGAATTAGCTTAATGACGGGAGCTGAGGCGGAAATCGGCGTAATCAGTGTATGATGGCCCGTTGCTAACAGGATGATGCGTGACCCTGAGAATAAATATCGACAATTCAATGGCCGGATTTTCTTTGCATTGCATTACTCCTTTAAAAGATATCGGACTTCGTTACAGGAATTTAGACTAAATGCCGTTTCTTTTATTGCTGCAGCAGTGGTGGCCGATCAATAGCATCACCGTGTTAGTAATGACCAACTTAGCCCAAAGCTCACCTTTCAAAAAGGGCTGCAAAAACATTTAAAAATCAAAGTTATGGCAAGGAAAAATGACAACACTAGTGAGAAACACTGTCTAATTAATATAAAGACAATACGAAAGCATCTTACGCTGGTAGCTTCAACAGAGAAGGCCAGCGAGAAAAGGGTTAAACAGAAGCTGATCCAGCTCAGTATTTGTCTTTGAAATAAAAACGTAGCACAATCCGGATCGTAGATCCTATACACTCTACAAATATCTTTAATGTTTCAGAGGACTTGTTAAGTTTACATATTCTTTTTACATACTTTTCTATTATAAATCCTTAGGTATTTTTCTATATCTCATCTAATACCAATTTAATATCAGATAAAAAGCTCATTTCTCATGCTTGACTTGTGTTGCAAACTTAAATACTTGAAGCTGATGTAAGCTACTGAAAGCAATTAGTATCTTAAAGGCTGTAAAATTTCAAATACAAAATCTCCAATACGGATGCATTATATGACAGAATTACTCGTTCTTCAAGATTTCCTTTGTTTTAATGCCATCTCATTTATCCCTCAGAAACAGTTTCAATGGTTATTTTGTAAAATTCGCCAACTGTTTCATATTCAGTACTTGCTGCAGAAACTTCTATACCCCGTCGCAGTTTCTTAAATTTCTCACAGTGACACTTTAGAGGGAGGTATGTTTTGAAGGTGGCTTCCATGTGACTTGTTGCCAAATCATTATTAAATAGTTAACAAACATTTTTACCACTATAAGCATCTGATTACCTACAATGTTTCTTAGTCACTTACTGGAATTAATAATAGGGCAAGTTGACAACCGTAATAGTGTCTCCACGCTTGAGTTTCAGACGAAACTTGCGCAACTACATAAATTTGTAGGTAGACTTCAAAATGAAGTTAGCAGATGTTCCATATTATAGGTTTTAGTCGTAAGCAAAGCCCCATACGTTCATTGAGCTCTGAAGCGCCATCTGCTTTGTTCTACAGTCCTCAGTTGCTGCTCTCATCAGTGGTTATCAATCACTCTGTATTATGAATGCAGAGGTACCCAGAAAAATGTAGACACTCTTCGATAGTCAATATTAATGGAACATTAGCCGAGCGGTCTTAGGCGCTGCGGTCATGGACTGTGCGGCTGGTCCCGGCGGAGGTTTGAGTCCTCCTTCAGGCATGGGTGTGTGTGTTTGTCCTTAGGATAATTTAGGTTAAGTAGTGTGTAAGCTTAGGGACTGATGACCTTAGCAGTTATGTCCCATAAGATTTCGCACACATTTGAACATTTGAACATTAATTGAACAAATGACAAACCGTTACAATTCTTGCATGGGAGGGAAGGTTATTTTATATGTTCAAAGTGACTCCCACTGGTACACAAACAACGTCGATGCCATTAAGCTGTTGACCGAACTACGTCTGCCTGTGTTGCTGGCATGTTAGCAGCACAGGCCACCTCGGTAGTTTGTCGTGGCTCGCTCATTGTAGCTAAATTTTGTTGATAAACTTCAGTTTTAAGGTCCCCCATAGGTAGGAGTTAAGAGATGTAAGATCTGGAGACGGTGGTGGGTATTCAACAACTCCTTTTCGACCGATCCATCGCCCAGGCAGATTTTCATCCAAGTAGACTCTGACATCTCTGCGGTAGCGAGGCGGAAAGACATCTTGTAGGTAAAAATCTTTCATTTTCAAAGACCTCTCGGATGACAGGAAAAGTCGATGTTTGCAGCATTCGGCGATGCACCTCACCAGTGTGTACCTTAAAAAAAGAAATGGCCAGCCAAACAGGGCGATGACAAGCCACATCACACATTAACACCCGATAGATTAACGTGTTCGTCCAAGTGAACATGGTGATATTCAGGAGTCCAGCACACGCAGCTGCGGCGGTTTACAGTAACGTTCAGTTTGAAATACAATGGACTACGCTAGCGCGCAAAATTGTAACGATATGTCATTTCCTTCCCAAGATATTAACTATCAAAGAGGGTGTACATTTTTCTGGGGCCTTCTATAGTTACCAATCTTTCTCTTTTAAGCTGATGAATTTTTCCACGTTTTGTGCAAACAGTCACAGCTTTTAGCGATTCATAGTTTGATGAAGCCACCTTACTTTTTATACATGCAACAATGGCATTCTCTTTTTGACTTTTCACTATCTTATCTTAAGTATACACTAAAACGGAACACATTACACAATGGGAAAAAAGACGGAGAGACACTAGGTGGCCGTCCAGCAGTACTCCGCTAGTGCAAAATGGAAAGTCAGTACCTCCAAAGGCGAAACATAGGAAGACCATATTTGCATTCGACATTCGCATAATGTAGTTAAGTCACTAGTTGAAAATTTCTTAGTGTGGAGTGGGTAGCAGCTACGCACTCAGCAGGAAACTACTGATCCAATACCGGTATTTGACTTGCTGAAAATTTGGTTTGTTGTTTGGAGCGATATACTGAGAGAACCAATGATATTAAGCCAGTGCTCCATACTAAATATGTATATTTCTAATTTTCAGTGCTGGCAGTTCATTTCAGGCTATCCAAGTAATTTACGCGAGCCAGGGCAGAGAATAACGTATCGAGAATCATAAAAATGAGTTCACATAACCTTCAAAAACGGCAAGTGATTATTCATGTACATACAGGATACAATACAGAAAGGTGAAACACTAATTTCCAGTTCCATACTATTGAAGATAGAGACATTACTACGTATGGACAACATGGGACATAGCAGTGCTTTTTCGTAATAAACAGTATTCGTACGACATTTGTGGATGAGAAACCCGATGATTAATCATCCCTTATATACGGAATGCAGGTAGTGTTGCTCCTGCCAACCCAGTGCGCTTGCGCTGAAACTGTTATTGACAAATCAATGCAAATAGGAGCCTTCACGCCAGTTTGACGTTTGTTGCATGTCACCGTCATTGTATTGTCGTTTTAATGACCAGCACGTTAATAACTCTATCCACTGTCTTCTCCCATGAGATCTAGCATCTGACGTCTGACGTCAGTTTGAACTACAATGGACTATGCTAGAGCGCAAAAATTGTAACGATATGTCATTTCCTTCCAAAGATATTAACTATCAAAGAGTGTGTACATTTTTCTGGGGCCTTCTGTAGTTACCGATCTTTTTCTTCTAAGCTGATGAATTTTTCCACGTTTTGCGTAAACAGTCACAGCTTTTAGCGATTCATAGTTTGATGATGCCACCTTACATTTTATACATGCCCACCTCGTCCACGTTAGTAATAAGTCTCTAGAATACAAACTGAAATCTAATTCTGATCATATCTACATCTACATCTACATTTATACTCCTCAAGCCACCCAACGGTGTGTGGCGGAAGGCACTTTACGTGCCACTGTCATTACCTCCCTTTTCTGTTCCAGTCGCGTATGGTTCGCGGGAAGAACGACTGTCTGAAAGCCTCCGTGCGCGCTCTAATCTCTCTAATTTTACATTCGTGATCTCCTCGGGAGGTATAAGTAGGGGGAAGCAATATATTCGATACCTCATCCAGAAACGCACCCTCTCGAAACCTGGACAGCAAGCTACACCGCGATGCAGAGCGCCTCTCTTGCAGACTCTGACACTTGAGTTTGCTAAACATCTCCGTAACGCTATCATGGTTACCAAATAACCCTGTGACGAAACGCGCCGCTCTTCTTTGGATCTTCTCTATCTCCTCCGTCAACCCGATCTGGTACGGATCCCACACTGTTGACGAATACTCAAGTATAGGTCGAACGAGTGTTTTGTAAGCCACATCCTTTGTTGATGGACTACATTTTCTAAGGACTCTCCCAATGAATCTCAACCTGGCACCCGCCTTGCCAACAATTAATTTTATATGATCATTCCACTTCAAATCGTTCCGCACGTATACTCCCAGATATTTTACAGAAGTAACTGCTACCAGTGTTTGTTCCGCTATCATATAATCATACAATAAAGGATCCTTCTTTCTATGTATTCGCAATACATTACATTTGTCTATGTTAAGGGTCAGTTGCCACTCCCTGCACCAAGTGCCTATCCGCTGCAGATCTTCCTGCATTTTGCTACAATTTTCTAATGCTGCAACTTCTCTGTATACTACAGCATCATCCGCGAAAAGCTGCATGGAACTTCCGACACTATCTACTAGGTCATTTATATATATTGAGAAAAGCAATGGTCCCATAACACTACCCTGTGGCACGCCAGAGGTTACTTTAACGTCTGTAGACGTCTCTCCATTGATAACAACATGCTGTGTTCTGTTTGCTAAAAACTCTTCAATCCAGCCACACAGCTGGTCTGATATTCCGTAGGCTCTCACTTTATTTATCAGGCGACAGTGCGGAACTGTATCGAACGCTTTCCGGAAGTCAAGGAAAGTAGCATCTACCTGGGAGCCTGTATCTAATATTTTCTGGGCCTCATGAACAAATAAAGCGAGTTGGGTCTCACACGATCGCTGTTTCCGGAATCCATGTTGATTTCTACAGAGTAGATTCTGTGTTTCCAAAAACGACATGATACTCGAGCAAAAAACATGTTCTAAAATTCTACAACAGATCGACGTCAGAGATATAGGTCTATAGTTTTGCGCATCTGCTCTACGACCCTTCTTGAACACTGGGACTACCCGTGCTCATTTCCAATCATTTGGAACCTTCCGTTCCTCTAGAGACTTGCGGTACACGGCTGGCAGAAGGGGGGCAAGTTCTTTCGCGTACTCTGTGTAGAATCGAATTGGTATCCCGTCAGGTCCAGTGGACTTTCCTCTGTTGAGTGATTCCAGTTGCTTTTCTATGCCTTGGACACTTATTTCGATATCAGCCATTTTTTCGTTTGTGCGAGGATTTAGAGAAGGAACTGCAGTGCGGTCTTCCTCTGTGAAACAGATTTGGAGAAAGGTGTTTAGTATTTCAGCTTTACGCGTATCATCCTCTGTTTCAATGCCATCATCATCCCGGAGTGTCTGGATATGCTGTTTCGAGTCACTTACTGATTTAACCTAAGACCAGAACTTCCTAGGATTTTCTGTTAAGTCGGTACATAAAATTTTACTTTCGAATTCACTGAACGCTTCACGCATAGCCCTCCTTACGCTAACTTTGACATCGTTAAGGTTCTGTTTGTCTGAGAGGTTTTCGCTGCATTTAAACATGGATTGAAGCTCTCTTTGCTTTCGCAGTAGCTTCCTAACTTTGTTGTTGAACCACGGTGGGTTTTTCCCGTCCCTCCCAGTTTTACTCGGTACGTACCTGTCTAAAACGCATTTTACAATTGCCTTGAACTTTTTCCATAAACGCTCAACATTGTCAGTGTCGGAACAGAAATTTTCGTTTTGATCTGTTAGGTAGTCTGAAATCTGCCTTCTATTACTCTTGCTAAACAGATAAACCTTCCTCCCTTTTTTTATATTCCTATTAACTTCCATATTCAGGGATGCTGCAACGGCCTTACGATCACTGATTAACTGTTCTGCACTTACAGAGTCGAAAAGTTCGGGTCGGTATGTTATCAGTAGGTCCAAGATGTTATCTCCACGAGTCGGTTCTCTGTTTAATTGCTCGAGGTAATTTTCTGATAGTGCACTCAGTGTAATGTCACTCGATGCTCCGTCCCTACCACCCGTCTTAAACATCTGAGTTTCCCAGTCTATATCTGGTAAATTGAAATCTCCACCTAAGACTATAATATGCTGAGAAAATTTATGTGCAATGTATTCCAAATTTTCTCTGAGTTGTTCTGCAACTAATGCTGCTGAGTCGGGAGGTCGGTAAAAGGAGCCAATTATTAACCTAGCTCTGTTGTTGAGTGTAACCTCCACCCATAATATTTCACAGGAACTATCCACTTCTACTACACTACAGGATAAACTACTACTAACAGCGACAAACACGCCACCACCGGTTGCATGCAATCTATCCTTTCTAAACACCGTCTGTGCCTTTGTAAAAAATTTCGGTTGAATTTATCTTTCACGGCCGATACTGACTTCACAAGAAACTTCCGGGCTGATAGTACGAAACTTTCTCCTAACGTTTCATCTCCGACTGCGGGAGAGATATTGAGAGGCAAATCGGCGAGCTGGAAGCAGCACTCGAGTGAGCACCGAATATACAGGGAGAGTCATGAAGATGTGCAAATATTTTAATATGTTATTCTGCAAGTAAAACTAAAGAAAAAAGTTCATATAAACGTAGGTCCGTAAATGTTTACTTATGGAGTTACGGCTAATAAAAGATATTGACTGAAATTTAGCCACATCGCAAAACTGTACGAGGTCAAATAAAGTAAAGCACGATTTCCATTCATTTTATTGTTATTCACCTGGTGAATATAATAAAACAAATCCCAGACGTGTATCAGCAGCAGTTTTCCAGAATATCCAGAGAAGCAAAGAAGTAATTTCGGAAAATTTTTAATTTACTAACTACTTGCCCAATTTGCTTTTTTAAATTCCAGACAACTGCACAAAGTTTTCAACAAAAGTTGTAGAGAATTTAATTTTGGAAAAATGATGGTAATAACGTTAACTGAAACTGTATGAATGTGTCAGATAATCTGCTTTTATTAATACCATAGCGCCCGTGAATTCATGTTAAACCGGAAAAACTAAGCTCAGTGATAAGGAAGTTGTACAGTGTACATACAATTTCACAATACGTTCACAATAAATGTTCAAAAATATCTCCACCGAGTTCAATGCATTTAGCTGCACGTGTATTAACAGATTTTGTTGCTCGTTTCAGTTTCACAGAGTTGTTCTTAATTTCGTCTATTGCATTCATAATGCGATCAAGTAATGCCTGACGTATTTTGACTTTGTCCTAATATATTGTGTCCTTCATCCATCCCCATACATAAAAACCCGTTGGTGTTAAATCGGGCGATCTGAGTGGCCACGTGTAGCACTATGAACAATCCATTTCTGAGGAAAATGTTCATTTAAATGTGTAGTAACGGCGTTGGTGAAATGTGGAGGCGAGTCGTCATATTGAAAATACATTTGCAATTGCGTAGGAAGAGAAACATCTTCGAGCAAGCGGAGCATTTCTTCATGAAGGAATTGTAAATACGTCTCGGCAGTTAGGCGTCCTGGGAAAATGAATAGTCCAATAAAGTGTGTGTTGATTATACCACACCACACATTTATACTAAATCGCTGCTGGAAACTGTGTTGCACTGATGCATGTGAGTTTGCTTCAGACCATACGTGCTCGTTATGTAAATTGTTCATACCATCTCGAGTGAACTGTGCCTCATCAGTAAATAAAATGTCTTTGTGTAACTGCCGATTAGTATTTAACCAGTTACACAACTCCAAGCGGAGGGCAGGATCTCCCGGATGTAAACGATGCACTTCTTGTTTATGGTAAGGGTACAGATTAGTATACTTCAGTGTATGCCATACCGTACGTTGTGAAATGCCTAATCGTTGACAGATACGCCGTGTACTGGTACCAGGGCTACATTGAACAGCATCCATAATATCCTCATCATTGTTTTCATGTATCGAGCGCTCGTACTGATTATGAACGCTAGGTTGGGAACCTATCTCCCGTAACATTCGAAGTACTTCACTAATGGTTCGTGCATTCGGAATCCTCCGAGTTGGATAACGTACACAATATTCGTTAGCTGCAGCCGTAGCATTACCAACACATTTGCCACAAATAAACACCATATCGGCGTATTTCTCTGTCGTAAATTCGAAAGGCATCCCTATTTCATAAACAATTTAAAAACTACAACAGTTACTAGGTGGTTTCACTTAAACACATTGTTATTATGTTCTTTCACTGAACAATACAAAAACTAACTCTTCTCAAGGACTAACGGTTGCCAACAATGACAGTATCGTTTCTAGATTCTTAATGGAAAGTAAACAGCCGGCCGCGGTGGTCTAGCGGTTGTAGGCGCGCAGTCTGGAACCGCGCGACTGCTACGGTCGCAGGTTCGAATCCTGCCTCTGGCATGGATGTGTGTGATGTCCTTAGGTTAGTTAGGTTTAAGTAGTTCTAAGTTCTAGGGGACTAATGACCACAGATGTTAAGTCCCATAGTGCTCAGAGCCATTTGAACCATTTTTTTTAAAGTAAACAAATATACTTGTATAATAATCTTTGCTTCTCTGGGTGTCTACAGAGCTACTGCAGATACACGTCTGGGACATGTTTTATTAGATTCACCAGACCAATAAGAACAAAATAAATGGAAATCGTGCTTTAACGTCCTACACTTTTTCGGTGGCTTCATATTAGTGAAGTTGCTAAATTTCAGAAAAAATCTTATTAGCCCTAACTCCGTAACTAAAAATTTGCAGACATATGTTTATATGAATTTTTTTCTTTAGTTTTACTTGTAGAATAACATCTTAAAATATTTGCATATCTTCGTGAATCACCCTGTATAGGCAGTGTAGAGCGCACCGCAGGCCATCACATGGCGTCGGTTACAAGGGTATCTCTGGTAATGCCAACATTCTCGATAGAAACTAATCGATCGTCATTCTTACGGTGCAACACTTACATCTGAATTGTTATTGTTTGAGACCTTTGAACAACAGGCGCTGCAGACTGCCATTGAAAGACCAGCCAGGTGGTACCGCTACTTCGATGATACTTTCGCAATACGGACACACAGTGCACAGGAGTTGGATGCTTTACAGATACATCCCAACAGTATCAGTCCGAAAATCCGATTTCGTATGGAGACTGAGAATGATGGCCAAATAAATTTTCTGGATGTGTCTTATCAAGCGAGGGGACGGGAAGTTGGGTTATAGGGTTTATAGAAAAGCCACGCCCATTAACATTCTTCTGATGTGCAACAGTCTGTAAATTTCGAGAAAATATTAAATGGCGGGCAAGATGCAGCAGAAAGGTGGCACAGATGGCCAGTTGGGAAATGCGCTGAAAATAACATTCACTTTGATTTTTGTTCTTCCATGTTATTATTCCACACCAACAACATTCGTTCTCATAGAGAATTCATGAAGCCATCTAGAACATCCTACACATTGAATCTAATCAGAGGTAGACGACATATCCTGACAAACTTCAAGGAAGTCTACACATTCGGTTCCTTCAAAATTTGGTTCATCGGACGAACTATTGCTTACTGAAATATCGTCATCATCTTCTTCTGAAATTTTCTTCACACAGATGCTTCATGGCGGTTTTTTCCTCTGCTTTTTAGGGATTTGATTTCTTTCAGCAACTACACATTGTCTGCACAGGCTTTTCCTTTCTTCCTTCTTTCAGTGATTTTCTTTTAGCTGAAATAAACTCGTCGCATTTTAGATAGTTTTCTGACTGTTATTCTTTTGGATTTACTCCTACGAGATAGTGCAGGAACAGGTGAAATCTATTCCAGCGATTTTGGTGGAGTTTCTTCGTGAGGAGTGACTGAGCTATCATTGGCAGTGCAATTACCATGTGCAGCTAGTCGAACACTAGCCAAATTCGTGCCGTGTCTGCGTGTTTGCAGGTAGAAGTGTGTCCTGTTAACAAATTTGTTTCAGACGTTGATGTTGATCCCGACCTGAAGTCAAAACATTGGAGACATATTCAGTAGTTTGGAGTTCAGTCTCAGAATTACTAATGTGTGAAACAAAGGCATCAATTCCACTAGCTCTAAAGCCGGGTACACCAATTTGGGCAGTTCCAACATGAGTTCATGCTTTGAAGAGCAACTCTCCAAACTGCTGCCTTGTAATTATTCTATGTTTGATGCATTAGTTACAATCCATGAATGACAAGCCCCTTTAAAGATAGATTTTAGCGGTTTGAAAAATGATCGGGCTAGTGGCTGTGAAACGTGTGTCATACGACTAGGCAAACAAACTATCGGCACTTCGTTTTCAACAACTACACTACTGGCCATTAAATTGCTACACCAAGAACAAATGCAGATGATAAACAGGTATCCATTGGACAAATATATTATACTAGAACCAAAATGCGAGTACATTTTCACGCAATTTGGGTGCATAGATCCTGAGAAATCAGTACCCAGAACAACCACCTCTGGCCGTAATAACGGCCTTGATACTCCTGGGCATTGAGTCTAACAGAGCTTGGATGCCGTGTACAGGTACAGCTGCCCATGCAGCTTCAACACGATACCACAGTTCATCAAGAGTAGTGACTGGCGTATTGTGACGAGCCAGTTGCTCGATCACCATTGACCAGACGTTTTCAATTGGTGATAGATCTGGAAATGTGCTGGCTAGGGCAGCAGTCGAACATTTTCTGTATACAGAAAGGCCCGTACAGGACCTGCAACACGCGGTCGTGCATTATCCTGCTGAGTTTCGCAGGGATCGAATGAAGGGTAGAGCCACGGATAGTAAAACATCTGAAATGTAACGTCCACTGTTCAAAGTGCCGTCAATGCGAACAAGGGGTGACCGAGACGTGTAACCAATGGCACTCCATACCATCACGCTGGGTGATATGCCAGTATGGCGATGACGAGTACACGCTTCCAATGTGCGTTCACCGCGATGTCGCCAAACACGGATGCGACCATCATGATGCTATAAACAGAACCTAGATTCATCCGAAAAAAATGACGTTTTGCCATTCGTGCGCCCAGGTTCGTCGTTGAGTACACCATCGCAGGCGCTCCTGTCTGTGATGCAGCGTCAAGGGTAACCGAAGCCATGGTCTCCGAGCTGATAGTCCATGCTGCTGCGAACGTCATCGAATTGTTCGTGCAGATGGTTGTTGTCTTGCTAACGTCCCCATCTGTTGACTCAGAGATCGAGAAGTGGCTGTACGATCCGTTACAGCCATGCGTATAAGATGCCTTTCATCTCGACTGCTAGTGATACGAGGCCGTTGCGATTCAGCACGGCGTTCCTTACTACCCTCCTGAACCCACCGATTCCATATTCTGCTTACAGTCACTGGATCTCGACCAACGCTAGTAGCAATGTCGCGATACGATAAACCGCAATCGCGATAGGCTACAATTCGACTTTTATCAAAGTCGGAAACGTGATGGTACGCATTTACCCTCCTTACACGAGGCATCACAACAACGCTTCACCAGGCAACACCGGTCAACTGCTGTTTGTGTATGAGAAATCGGTTGGAAACTTTCCTCATGTCAGCACGTTATAGATATCGCCACCGGCACCAACCTTGTGTGAATGCTCTGAAAAACTAATCACTTGCATGTCACAGCATCTTCTTCCTGTCGGCTAAATTTCGCGTCTGTAGCACGTCATCTTTGTGGTGTAGTAATTTTAATGGCCAGTAGTGTAGAAAACATCGTATTTATGTGTGCCCTTCTATAGACGAACTGTTAAGATTTATAAACATCTAAAACATAATTTTAACAGGAAAGAGGAAGGTGTTAAATTAGATAAAATCTGGATGTCGACGTTACACCGTAGGAATGACGATCAATTGCACTGTGTCGCGAACGTTGGCATTACAATACATAAAGCCGTAGCCGACGTCATGTGATGGACTGTGGTCCCCTCTACAGTGCCGGCATATTCGGCGCTCCCTCGAGTTCTCGTTGCTGGTCACCGCTATAGCTCTGAACATGTCTCCAGCAGTCGCAGATGAGGCGTTAGGAGAAAGTTTATACATCGACACGGCCTATCATTTCAACGGTCTCAAACGAAGTGAAAACTGATTGTAATTAAATCAAAATAAAACACTCGCCAAATTGTTACGGAATGGATAGAACCTAGTGTCGTGAAATAACTGTTTCGTGGAAGCTTGCTTCGGGCAAAGCTGCCTGTAACACCTCATCACTGTGCTCGCTTCCTGTGCGGATTAGTGTCACCAAGTTGTGTTTTGTGATGACAGGAGATTACCGCCTGACGCCAGTGGCAGGCGCTCGCGAGTTCCGAATCCATAATGAGCGCTTGTATTGGCTCCTATTAGGGAAAGCTTGCATAGCGACGGTTCCGAGCATCACGATGTGGGGAATGTGACGTACTCGTGGGTCTCCTCACTAGGAACTAAAATACTGATTATGGCAATCATTCAGCGTCTATGTTTGCTTCCCAATTTGCTCTCGCAGCAGACAGTAACACACTAAAAAAATTTCATGATAAAGGAAATAACTGTCCTACATTAGTCACTGTCAGTGTGAATTTTTGTGAGTAAAACCATCAACGCCGCTACTTTACATCCCTATTTATAAATATTTTATGCAGATTGGGAACAGCAGAGGACATATAAAACTTCCTTGGGGAGCGCTAGAGATCACATACATATTTCTCTGTATGACTTACCCTCAATTACTACAACCTGTGACCTTTCTGGCAGAAAAACTCGAAGCCGGTCACACAACTGAGATGATACTTCATACGCACGCAATTTGATGGAAGCTGCCTGTTAGGAACGGCGGCAAAAACCTTCTGGAAACATAGAAATAGGGCATCAATTTCAGATCCTCTGCCAATAGCACTCATTACTTCACGTGAATAAAGTACCATTTTTGTGATTCACAACAACAACGATATATTTTGAGTTCGCGCCATGTCTCAACAGATCGTTTCGACATATTTCACAATGTTCGAACACAGTACATATTCCTCAATTCTAGTGCAAATAGAGGTTTGTGAGTCAGCTAGTGCCATCATCAGATCAAACCCCATAAGTTTGTCCAGTCTTAGCTGTAACAAAATCCATTCTTGAGTGGATGAAGGCAGTGGCCGAAACATCCTAATAATTAGGGAAGTGTGATAGGCGATCTAATTCGCTTTATTTTCAATTTAAACAGTAACTACTGCAATATAATTTAAATAGCATTAGCGAGGGGAATCAGTGACTGAAGCCCCAGAAATCGAGGTGAGTGAAAAGATCAGCAACATATGGGGGACCATATATGTGCAAAATTGTTTCCCATCAGCTCTTTGTTTATCAAGCGAGCGATGTGGCGCAGTAACCAACACACTGGATTTGCATTCGGGAGAACGAGTGGTCAAATCCGCCTCCGCCATCCAGATTTTGGTTCTGTGAAATTTTTCAAAATTGTTCGGGTCAAATGCCGGGTCGGGTCCTCTGAAAGGTCATGGCCGATTTCCTTCTTCATCTTTGAAACAACCTGAGCGTCTACTCTGTAATGACCTCTATGTTAAACCCTAATCTTCCTTCCCTCCAGCGTTGTTTACAAAAGGCTTTTAAGTGTTTAAATTTTATTTTTGCAGTGACATGCATTATTATTTGCAAATAGCCCTCAGAGAGAAGAGAAAAGGTGTGATATCATTTTTGCCAACAAGGATAGTTTACTTCACAGTGTGCTGTAACATTTCTAGCTCTTTTGGTCTTGTTAATGTAGTAGTACTGCTATCAGTCTAAGAATAAAGTTTGTAAGTAAGTTTGGTGGAACTCTGTGTTACCCACTGGTAGTTGGTGAGCAGAGCATGTTGACATTTGAGTTAAGACCTCAAGCATATGAAATTATTGCGAGAAAGTGAGGGCTTTCGAATAAGTAAATGCTGGTGGTGGCCCTCAACTACGTACCCTCCGACTCAGAGTTGTAATATTAAAAGCTTTGGCTGGTTTTGTTGTCCACGGGCTGGTATACGTAGTTGTCGCATTAAAGGCAAGTCTGCAGGCTGAGTCTACAGTATACGATAAGAATATACAATCGAATGGTCAAAGGTTTCTATCACTTGTCAATTGCCAATTATGAAAGTAACGTATCAATTTATACGTGAAAGACTGCAATTAAACAAAATCTGCAGGTACTATCTTAACAACTTTAAATGATGAGTACAATAGTAGAGGTACTTTTGAGAATGTGAATTATTTCTGCAAAACATTTGTTGATGTCGATGGTCCAGCAATAAAATAAAATATAAGTTGAATAACAGGGAGACAATAGATTCCTACTGCACGTAATTGGTTATGAACAACAACACAACTCGCGAGATATTCACTTCTAAACGCACACTACGTCTTCACTGTAGAAACCATGGAAATCTCACTAGTGTCCAAGCCGGCACTCCAAAACATTTCTATCTACCGCGACCAAGCGCAAAACCGCTCCACCCTCCAAGTCTCTTTCCCGTGACTCGTGCGTCCGCCGCGCGGTCGCATCCAGCCCTCCTGTCCCGTACTGTCCAGCACTGCTGCCCTGCCAGCCCTCTCCGGAAACTCCCTTCCATCCATTCTCCCCATTCACGAGCGCTATGATTGGCTAGAGCACTCGCGCCATGTCTTCATGCCAACGCACAGTCACATACATAATGGAACATATACGAAATACTGGAGTTACATTTAAATAACTTGAAATTAAATAAATATTCCTACGGCTAGACCATAAACACGCTCTAACACACATTATTAAATACATAAACAAATTAAATAAACATATATCAAAGGCATAGCAACATAAGCTGGGCCAGTAGCCTAATGTCTCTGTGTTTTCTAGAACACAGTAAAAAAATGGTTCAAATGGCTCTGAGCACTATGGGACTCAACTGCTGTGGTCATCAGTCCCCTAGAACTTAGAACTAATTAAACCTAACCAACCGAAGGACATCACACACATCCATGCGCGAGACAAGATTCGAACCTGCGACCGTAGCAGCAGCGCGGCTCCGGACTGGAGCGCCTAGAACAGCACGACCACCGCGGCCGGCTAGAACACAGTAAATATTTAACCAATTTCTTCACGAATAGTGTATATCGGATATAAACAAAGACATAGATAAATAAATATATTTATAAGCATGCTGCTACCATGCTTTGTTCGTGTAACTGTGGAGTACTTATCGCCTGACGCGATCGATAGTAACTGGCCACTTTGACCTCCAATAACTGATGTACTATTCAAGTTACATACCTGTAATTCATACTAATTTAGGTTTATACTAATAGCCTTCTAAAGACACAGCGATCGACGAAATCGGAAGACGCGTTTAGATTTTAGAAATTCGTTGCTGGGTGTTACTTGTACGAGTATAATTCACCGTCAGATACTAAACCTTACACTAATAAAGGTATTGAAAATCTGATTACGCCATCAGAATCGTCGTGCAAATAATAGTAATGTACATGTTTATTTTTGAAGGACGGAGCGAGGTGGCGCAGTGGCTAGCACACTGGACTCGCATTCTGGAGGACGACGGTTCAATCCCGGGTCCGGCCATCCTGATTTAGGTTTTCCGTGATTTCCCTAAATCGCTCCAGGCAAATGCCGGGATGGTTCCATTGAAAGGGCATGGCCGACTTCCTTCCCCATCCTTCCCTAATCCGATGATATGTGTGTGATGTCCTTCGGTTAGTTAGGTTTAATTAGTTCTAAGTTCTAGGGGACTGGTGACCACAGCAGTTGAGTCCCATAGTGCTCAGAGCCATTTGAACCATTTTTTTACTGTGTTCTAGAAAGCACAGAGACATTAGGCTACTGGCT
Source organism: Schistocerca piceifrons (assembly GCF_021461385.2). Lineage (NCBI taxonomy): Eukaryota > Metazoa > Arthropoda > Insecta > Orthoptera > Acrididae > Schistocerca > Schistocerca piceifrons. The sequence continues at coordinate 230,213,644 of NC_060138.1, forward strand.
ACTATTAATTTCTATACGAACTGTGAAATGTCTGCCATTAAGGTTTCACAAAGTCCGCCATCTTTGGCCATCCCAGCGCACAGCATCACCAAGGAATTCCTAGCCACGCGGCCGATGGACCACGTGGTCTGGCCGTTGTTCGGCATTACGGGGTTGCTAACGAGCCGCGGTTTGCCCAGCGGCCCCAACGGTGGTCGCCAACTCTGAACTTAGAATATTTCCAGGGCACGGCAACTCGCCCGTTACCTCACACACCTCCACTTATTAACATTCTGGCTTTCCACAATGTTCAGAAGTACCACCCTTCAGTTCATACAAGTTCATATATAACAAATTTCAAAGAACAGAATTAAGTGATTGAAACACCAGGCCAATACTGGTTACCAAACTTTTGTAGTGTGTACGACGTATGCTTTGCCGGCGATGGGCGAGGCATGACAGAATCTCTGACCAGAGAGTAGTTTATCGTTAGTTGTTGCTTGTTGCTAGTCTGCGCTTGTCTGCGCGAGTCGACAGTAGTAGTCTTCAGTAGTAGTCTGGTGGAGTCGGCATGTGTCGGCTGTGCGCTCTGCTCGCGACTCTGGTCAGGATTCTGGAGGATGAGTATCGTTGAAGAAGGTAAAGAAGCAACTTGCCGTATATTTAATAATGTATGTTAATTGTAATTTAATTTGTTTCAAAAAAATGCCCCAATAATAATTTTTATAATATAAAGTAACTCTTTTGAAGAAAAACATTCATTTCAATTTAAAGAATATTTCCAATGTACGATCATTCCTTCCAAGAATAAAAAAAAAAAAAAAAAATATACGCCAGCATTGCACGAAGCTGTGTCGAAAAATGTCTAATTAAGAGCAGATATAATCGCAGTTTTTATTGAGGTAAGAGTTTTTGCTTTTTTTATTCAGAATACAGGGCCTAAGGGCAGAGCTGCTGTCCTCATAAAATTTATCAGTTTACTAAACTTTTTTATTATTTTGGTGTTTAGGAATTTTTCTGTTTCGAACTTGACATTAAATGAGAAATGAATTTTTGTGGGAACATTAAATGTGAATGCATTTCTGCACACAGACAATAAATGGGAGCCAATTTTGTTCAGAGATCACAATATATAAAATTCATTTAATTATAATTCTGTGGCGAGGTAACACTTGGCATATTTTCATTATCAAGTGTGTGGGGAGGTTACAAGTGGTATGGGAGCAGCACGAGTTTCGAAATAAACTTGAACTAACACAAATTATGAACGAAATGGCATATTAATTAAATGCTCATAATCAATTTTTTGGACAAGAAATAAAATTTTAAATGCGCTTTCACATATGTGCGATTTTGTAAGCCCTTCTAGTGCCACTCACTCAGCGCTAAGGCTCCTTCATACACTAATTTTTTTCCGCCGCGCTACACACGCTCACACGGATTTTAGCACGAAGTATTGATCAACTCACATCAGTCTTTTGACCAAGTGCCTCGCAGAAATCGTGTCTGCCTCTGAATTTCGACCTCCACTGTTTATTGTGACAAATCTGTCTACAACGAAAACCAAAACGTCTTTAAAATGTATTGATTTGTTTATGCGAGCATGAAAAGTAGCATGTGTCATTTGCGTATGAGCCGGCCGGAGTGGCCGAACGGTTCTAAGCGCTACAGTCTGGAACCGCGCGACCGCTACGGTCGCAGGTTTGAATCCTGACTCGGGCATGGATGTATGTGATTTCCTTAGGTTAGTTAGGTCTAAATAGTTCTAAGTTCTAGGGGACTGATGACCTCAGATGTTAAGTCCTATAGTGCTCAGAGCCATTTGAGCCATTTGCGTATGACACCATAATTCGGTAGGAGATTTCATTTAACTATCATGGCGCCTGGGCAGTGAACATGCGCCCTGATTGCAGGGATGCTGCAAGCATGTCAAAAACTTATAATTTCGTTACTTATTATTTGTTAGATAAAACGCTGTTCCTGAAAAAACTTCCCATAAAACCCTCAACATGGGTCTCACCAAATCCAACAAGTAGTGAAAAACAACTCTGTCACATTGCTATAAGTAGACACACTGCGATAAAAGGACACACTGTAAAATTTGCCAAGACTGGCGGTTTCGATTCGGGTCATTAAATTCGAAGTTAGAACAGTATTTAGGAAAAAGAACCAACACCGACCCAAAAAGATGACAACAAGTTATCTTGAGAAAATCATTCCAAAATGCTTTTGGGAAAAAGAAAATCTAAATGTCGGCAACAACTGCAAAAAATATTATTCAGACTGAAGAATAAACTATGTCTCTTAAAAATAAATGGAAACATGTCTGGTGGAATGATGATTATGATGAATTAATTATAAAGAGATATCTACATCTGCATTTACATCTACAAGAATACTCTGCAAGTCACGCTTAAGTGCCTGACAGTGGGTTTATCGAAGCACCTGCAAAATTATTCTCTATTGTTCCTCTTTCGAACAGCACGAGGAAAAAAACGAATACCCATATCATTTTATGTGAGCTCTGATTTCCCTATTTTATTGTGGAAATCGTTTCTCTCTATCTTCGCATACGGAGGAGTAAGTTGGTTATTCACATTTCGTGAGAAGATTCCGCCACAACGAAAGACGCCTTTGCTTTAATGGTGTCCAATCCCAAATCCTGTATAATGTCCCATATTTCGCGATAATAAAAAACGTGCTGCTCTTCTTTCAACTTTCTCGATGTACTCCGTTATTCTCATCTGGTAAGAAACCCAGACTGCGCAGCAGTACTCCAAAAGAGGACGGACAAACGTAGTCTATGCAGTCTATTTGGTAGATCTGTTACAATTTCTAAATGTCCTGCAAAATTAAACGCAATATTTTGTTTGCTTTTCCCACAAAATTTTCTGTGTGTTCTTTCCAACTTAAACTGTTGATAATTGTAATGCCTAGGTATCTAGTTATCTAAGGCGTTTAGATTATTCTGATTTGTCATGCAGCCGAAGTTTGTGGACGACTTTTTCATCATTTAGGGTCAATTGGCAATTTTAGCACAGTTCAGATATTTTATCTAAATCGTTTTACAATTTGTTTTGATCTTCTGACGATTTTACTGGACGATAAACGACAGCATCGTCTGCAAACTACCTAAGACGGCTGCTCAGATTGTCTCCTAACTCGTTTATATAGACAAGGAACAGCAGAGGGCCTAAAACGCTACATTGGAGAACGCAATAAATAACTTCTGTTTTACTTGATGACTTTCCGTCAATCACTACGAACTGTGCCCTATCTGATAGGAAATCACGAATCCAGTCACATAACTAAGACGTAATTTCACTACTAGCTGCAAACTTGCAACAACTGGAACACAAATAAAAATGACCAGAACAGAGAAAATCTTCAAGAAGCCAGCAAACTAGCATCAAAACTAGTCAGAGTACAAAATATAAAAGATCAATTAAAATCAATTGTTTCATATTTTAAGCAAAAAACACAAGGGACTTTGTTAAACATTTAATTATTTTTTAAAGATGTACACACTACCAAATTCATACTTCACAGATTCAAAACATGGAAGAGTGCTTATCATAATATGGAAATTGCAGAATATTTGCGGAGTGCTTCAAGAGTTACTCTACTGTGATCCAACAAAAGAGGAATATGGTTTTGATAACATAATTGAAATACAACCATAGACAAAGCCATAAACAATGAAAGCTGTCAGAGAAATGATAAAATAGCTTAAAAACGGCACACCACTGAAGAATTCATTATAGTTACTGCATTATGAAGACGCTTCTGCCTGACAGAAATCATTAATCAAATTTAGACAACAGCTTACTATCAGAATAGACCGTGGAATTAATACATCCACTGCGTAAAACAATGAAAGAAATCATGTACTAAGAGTACATTAGAGGAATCTCTCTCCTTCCAGTGACTTATAAGACGTTATGCAAACCACCTTTGTACAGAGCTAAACGAATACTCGACGCACAGCTAGGACAATGTCAGACAAGATTTTTGAAAGGAAGGTTTCGTGCAGAGTAAAAACGCAGTCTACAGAATGTAATAAAAATGAGCAAAATCGGAAACCTGAAATATGTGTAGGTCTTAAACAGGCTCATGACTCAACAGATAGAAGTGCACAAGTAAAAATTATAAAAAAAACTTATTAGATATTGAAACAATAATTAAGGAAATGTTACCAAACAAATCATCTAAAGTAAAACTTATGGGAGGGGAGGAGTGTCAGAATCTTTTGAAATAAAATCAGGAGTAAGATAAGAATAAGGTTTTCACTGCACATTAGAGAAAGAAGCGAGAGACTCCTCAAATAGGAAGAAACGCAAATAAATTCACCTCAGAATTTCTAGCTTTTGCAGACGATATGACTTTAATAACTGACTCAATGGATATGCAAAACAAAAAAAGAAAAAATTAAGTAACTACAGAAACAAGAAAACAAAATAGGACTAAAATATCATTTGATAAAATTAAAGTTAATAACAAATATCAATGAATCCCCCAAAATCTTAAAGTTCCTACCAACACAATACATAAAACAAACTGTTTTGAGTACCTAGGATAGTGGATAACGAGCAGAACAAATGAACAGATAGCAATAGAAGCTAGAGTATATAAAAAGGAAACTGAATTTTATGACAAAGAAACATGCGTAATAAGAATTCCTTGTCCTGGAAAACAAAACTAAGACACTATCGTTCAGTGGTAAGGTCTGAAACGCTGTGCTGAGCACAGATCCTTAAATTATCCAGATTTAGGGGTCTTGAAGAACTAGCACAAGTTGAATGAAGAATTTACGGTAATTAATAGGACCTCAAAGGAATAGCAATGCTGAATACAAATTAAGAACTATATGAAAATGGAAAAGCTAACTGATGTAATGAGGACAAGAAAACTACAGTTTAATGGACACGTAAACCAAGCATATATTCATCTATAATTAAAGGTTTGGACGACCTGTGCAGGCAGATCTTATCGACATGAGAGAATATTCACGTGTGAATATGTATATTTTAATGGTCATTGATACTTATTCTAAATACGCCTGGGCATTACTTCTGAAAGCGAAGTGAGGGAAGAAAATCACGCGTGTGTTCGATGGATTGCTGAAGACGGGGACGAACCTTCAGACAGATCACGGCGGTGAGTTTTACAATAAATATTTCAAGGCTGTGATGAAGCGGTATGGAATACATCACTACTCGACGTTCATCTATCTGAAGTCGAGTATCGTGGTACGTCTGAGCAGAACAGTGAAAACCCACACGTGGATGCAATTCAATCTTGGTGGCTCACACAGATGGATCGATATCCTCCCGCAAATAATTGCACAGTATAATCGAACCAAACATCGCACAATAAAAATGAGACCAATCTATGTTCGTGATAATAAATTTCTAGATACAGTATACAATCGTATTAAAGTGGTAGATCCGAGCAAAGAACAATTTAATGTAGGTGATTTAGTACGTATTTGAAAACATAAGACAACGTTTGAGAAACGATACATGCCAAACTGGTCAACCGAGATATTCGCAGTTCCCAAAGTGCAGAGAACGAAACCTAAAACCTACCTATGAAAGGACAGCACTTCTACTGAAACTGCAGGATGCTTTTACACACAAGACCGTGCAAAACAAGCGTTATATTTTTCATTTTCAACGTTAATGCAAGTCTGCTTCTTCGTAATATCCTCAGGGAATTTGATATAACTGGACCCTCCATTTAACGGATCATAGATATGAATAACGATGTCGAGGTGTGCTATGTGGATGAGTGCTTTAGCTGACCCTCTTACTTCCATCTCGGAAAACCGCGCCAGTATAGCATCCAAGTTGGATTCACGATACCACTCAGCAATTGATGCACTCTGAGATATAACGCCATTATCAGCCCAGATGTAATACAAGGTTTTCTCCTCAGCAGCACCCTGCTGTTTGGGTGGATAGGTCAGCTTGCAGCCGAGCACTGCATTACGTTTAATGGCAATATATCTCGGATCGTCTAGGGCTTTCAAGAGCTCTGCCTCTAACACCGGGAGGCACGCTTCTAGAAACCTGGCTGGGTCATGATACCCCCCAGCTGGGTTCTCTATTCTATTAAATGAGATACACCTCTCAAAGGCCCTAGCAACCGCCGAGTATTCTAAAGGGGTCATGACGCCGCTAATCCGATGTCCTTCACTATCAGGACAGGGTGGAGCACTATCCCTAGCCACAGGTTCATTATCATTAATTATACTACAGTTAGGTGACGACTGCGTCCAGCCGGTGGATGAGGGTGCTGGCGATGAGGCGCCTTCAGGGGGAGGGGTATGTGCTAGGGTACAAATACCTTCCGTTGCCAGCAAGGGCGAGAAGTCGGAGCTTGAATAGTAGGAGGTGGTGGTGGCGACCTCCTATGGGAGCACCCAGGCTGTGGTGAGGGCGCTCCTTGATGCTCCTGCATACTGGAGCCTGTAGGGTGGGAGATCGTTGCTCTGACTGAACCATCCTAGGGCGCCAGATGGTACGCAGTGGTTCGGAGGCAGCTGCGGCTGCCTCCCGCATGGCAACGAACGGCGCTTTACATGGCGGTGCACGCCGCTCCAGTGTGTGTTTGACACCAACCCTCACAACCAGCACTCTAGGTGCACATGCCACAGCCATCTACTGTCGTGGCAGTGTTGGTGCCACCAATAATGGGAAAAATTAAGTACAATGTTCAAGATGTTTTAAAAATATATGCTGTAAACAAACAATGACAATTAAGGAAATCATCATTCCTAAATAATAATTATATGCTTAAACGATGACAGTCACATTATAATCACCTTTTACATTCTGGGTCCCGGGTTGAGAAGTTCAGTCGATCTTTCTGGCAGTTCTCTCACCCAGTCAAATATCTCCATGCCCTGCTCCAGAAGGGAGGAATCGCACTGTCTTTCAGCAGCCACCATCTCACGCTCCCACTCAAGCATCTCACCCTCGCCAGCATTGTTGTTGTTGTGGAGGAATCGATCCATCTCACGGAAGTCCTCTATAACAAGATATTAATTATTAGAAACAACAACAAAAAATTTGTTCTGAAATTGACTACTGCGAGATATTGATTATAACTACGAAAAAAATTAAATAAATAAGTAAAAAGTTCATACCAGATGGAAGTAATGACTCCAGGAGATCATTCTCGACACATACCCCTACAGGAATTCCTTTATTCTCTTGAGTAGTAGGAACATGTACAACAATGAATTTATGTATACCTCACACAACTGTATATGATACAAAATGTCTAATGACAATATATTACAGCTGTACTTACTTTCTTGCTGCATTGCAGACTCCAGCAGCAGCAGCAGCTCAATGTCCATCAGCTGCTGCTCTAACGCTGCTACAGCGAGATCAAAAGTTTTATAAACACTTGTTATGATCTGAATACATCAAGAGCTGTTTTCTGAACATGTAAACTACCACACAGAATTTGAAGATGTACTTAATGATGCTAGCACAAGCTCTTCCACTTGATGGGGACTTTCAGTTTCTAGTTGCTGCTGCTCTGATGCTACAACAACAGTAGAAACGTTATAAGCGCTTGTTACGATTTGAACACTTTCAGAGACGCTTTCTGAACATATAACTACCACACATAAAGTTTTGAGATGTACTTACGTGATCCTGGCACAACCTCTTCCGCCTGCTGAAAACTTTCAGCCTCCAGCTGGCGTTCTAATTCCAACAACATTTCGGGAATTAATGTTGTAATAGTAAGAAAAAAAAGAACTTTTATAACCACTCGTTACGAAAATGTAGCACAGTCTCGAAAAATTTTGAATACTTTGCTACGAAATTTCGTAACTGTCACAATATGAGGTCATATTTTTTTTATAAACACTTACATGGCAGTTGACACCAGTTTGGCCGTTATCCACTACCACTGCCGCTAACATCACTGCTGGCTGAGCGTTTCATGGTGTAGGAATCACATTATACACTGTCAAAGACCGATGATAATTGTAGTGGGGGTTGGGCTTTATATAGCTCCAGACTCCACCCTCTATTTTGTAGAGGACCAATAGGAACACGGAGTGCCATACCAGCAAGTTATAACTTGTATTCTTTTATTCTTCAAGCAGGGTTGGTGCAGCTCTTTGAGGAAAGTATCACATCTGTGGGGGGAGGAAAGAAAGATCAGAGACAAACATTCTGTGTTTGCCTGCAAGTTGATGGAATATTGGATGCAACTGCTAGCTTTAGAAAAACACTCTTTGTTCATCCTGACGCAGATGGATAGTCTGGCACACCCATCCTGTGTTTTCCGGCAAGTCGATCGAAAATTGGATGCAGCTGCTAGCTTTAGAAAAACTTTCTTTGTTTATTCTGAGACAGATGGAAAGTCTGACATGCCCAGCTCCAGCGGCATCCCTCGAAAAATGTATTCCTTAGGACAGAGCTGTATTGAGCAACAAAGCGCGCCTTGAGAGCCAAATTGTATACAGATTCCAGCTGCTGTCTGCCGCTCCGCTGATGAAGGCAGACATGTGGTCACCAGTAGTCCGCCGGACACGTGGCCGAGCGGCACATACATCGCGGTTGCGTCATTGGACCACCTGACGGTGATGGGCGGGGCGGGGGTGAGTAATTCATCAATTTAATTAATTCAATTTGATATCAAAAGTGGAGGCGTAACCCCAACTCCCTACTACTGCCTTGGGGAAGCATTAGAAACCGGGCCACCTGGGAGCTGGTGCTATAGGGCGTCCCTAGCTGTGACTTTTTCTGTCAGCAAGGATTGCTGTAAGTCGTCCAACGCGCTGCTGCTGTTGCATGAGCTGCTGATGTTGCTCCAGGAGACAGACTAACTTAGCCTCAATGCTACCGAACCTTTTACCTCATCGACAGTGTTATAACTGTGAGCGACCAGCGAGCAGTGCGTGGCAGAGAATGGAGATACGAAGCTACCAGAGGGGGGGGGGGGGGGGGGAGTTGCTGACTACGAACAGACAAGACAGACAAACAAGTAGGGGACGACAGACACTACGATCGACCAGGAGACAACACGAAGCAAGCAAGCAAGAACTGAGGTGATAAAGAAGGCAAGATAACAACAACGTAGGAACACTCCAATGACAGTATGTATCTCAACACACGGAACTGGAACGCAGTACAGCTGAGATGCACACGTGAACTATGGTGAGTACCAGTCTGCCGGGGTAGCACTGTGCAGCCGCCTAAATACATAACCGCAGGAAACGCAATTGGCCACAGACTTCACGTAGTATGCAGAGTGACGCACTCAAATGGCGTGGCTCGCGGTGCAGGAGCACGCAGGAGCACAGAGACCCCTAGTGGGTATCCAGGCCCATCCCCTCTGGCTCGCATCCAACTTTCGCACCTTCTGACACCAGATCATAGCGATGTCATGCTGTTAACAAAGGCTCTTGCATCGGTCGTCTGCTGTCATAGCCCATTAATGCCAAATTTCCCAACATTGTCCTAGAAGATACATTCATCGTATGCCCCACATTGATTTCTTTGGTTATTCCACACAGTGCTGTTTGTCTGTTACCACTGACAATTCTATGCGTTGCTCTGGTACGTTAAGTGGTGGCTATCGGCCATTGCGTTGTCAGTGGTGAAAGGTAATGCCTGCCGTGCGGGATTAACCGGGCGGTCTAGGGCGCTGCAGTCATGGACTGTGCGGCTAGTCCCGGCGGAGGTTCGAGTCCTCCGTCGGGCATGGGTGTGTGTGTTTGTCCTTAGGATAATTTAGATTAAGTATAGTGTAAGCTTACGGACTGATGACCTTAGTAGTTAAGTCCCATAAGATTTCACACACATTTGAACTTTTTTTTTTTTTTTTTTTTTTGTAATGCCTGAAATGTGGTATTCTCGGCACACTCGTGACACTGTGGATATCGGAATATTGTATTCCCCTACGAATTCTGAAATGGAATGTCCCATGCTTCTAGCCCAACCACCACTCTGTGCTAAAATTCTGTTAACTGCTATTGTGCGGCACTAATCACGTCGGAAACCTTTTCATATGAATCACCTGAGTACAAATGTAAGCTGTGTCAATGCACTGCCATTTTATACCTAGCGTACACAATACTACCGCTGTATGTATGCATACATACTGCTATCCTGCGACTTTTGTCACCTCTGTATATATTGGTTTCCACTTATTTCACAGTAATACTTGTTCCATCCACAAAAAGAAAGTTTTTGAATCATCTGTCATGTTTAATGACAGATCTTTGATGTATAACAAGAAATCCAGTTGACTCAAAACAGAAAACTGTGCTGCCTCCCTTCCCCAAATTCACTTTACACGACACTTCTCAGGTTCAAATGTCTTCCCTACTGTCAGAGCTTCTATGATTCTTACTTGCAGTTACAGTACCGGGTCATATTCCGACCATCCGCATCAGGAGAAGAAGTAATGCCTTTTTAAATTACCTAATTTAAGTGTGTCAACTACGTTTTGTACATTTAGACAGAGACGCTAAGTTGCAGCAGGGTTCGTCTGCTTAATGCCATGTAGGTGAATTCCCAACTAGGGTCAAATGCATCTCAGGTCATTCGATGTCCTGAAACAACATTCTCAACATTTCTGTATCCTAACAACTATTACACAAGATTGTAGATGTTCTAATTTGAAACGATCATTAATTCAATTAGAAATCGTGAGCTACTATGCGTCCAGAAGGGATTAATGTGTATGAACCTAAAAAAAATTCAACTGCCCATAACATTATCTGAAATTGCTTTTAGGACTCTGAGCTCATCATGAAATGAATCTGAGGTAGCTGCTTCATTCGATAAAGAGCATTCCTACAGCCACGGCGAACGGAATAGTTGCGCAAACCGCGTGATTGATTGAGATGACATCATTCCTTGCACTGGCCGTTGGCGTCAGTAGTGTGCACGACGAGCGAAACGCTTGTTATAATCCGATTTCATAGATGGCAGTTTATGTGTTCTGGCTAAACAGGGTGTTTAAAAATATTGCCACATATTCCTACACGAGGCAGTACTTCATGCGATATAGGCCGATCTGTCCTGTCGTTCCCATCTGCGTGTTACGAAGAATTAGACACTACTACGAAGAGGTAGTGTTGCATGTGGCTCTAAAATCCTGAGGTATCCTTCAGCATTTCTTCGCAGTGTATCACGCACTCTTTTATATGCCCTCATCCCCATTTTGAATGTGTCACTTGCATTGGTCCGTTGTTATTGAGATGTACGGGCCCTGAGGTGTGCACTGTATTACGTGACATGACTGGTCTCACGAGTCGTGGCAACCATCTCTGGCAGAGGCCAGTTACTATTTGAGACATGTTCAATACTACACAGCTGCACGTTTAAATACAGTCACGCTTCCGATAACACATGACAACACTAACAACTTCACCAAGTATCTTTTTATTGACGTACTGGGTTTTCACTTGGCCCTATATGTAGTCAAATCTTCACTATTTATGTCGAGCAAGGCAGCTAGTCTGACGTCAAATGTTCGTTGCGGTGCCTTTATTTACTGGGGGCACCGCAATGGTCACACACTCCCGTAAAGTCTGCACATTATCGAATGTTTGGACCTATGTCATATGGGGAGGCCATACTAACAGACCTATTCAATCAATCCATCGTCCATGTAAAGTTGCAGTGAGTTACTGCCGCACGTCTGTAGGAAATGGGGTGGTGTCCCGTCATGTATAAACCACAGTCGTCGTCTTTCCACAAGGGAAACATTCTCTAATTGCACTGGTAATCCACTCCCCATCTTTAAAATGTTAGGAATTCTTACAACAGCCTCACTGTACGTTTACTCAGTAATGAAATTTGTTCTTGACAACATGGACCAGTTTGAAAACAACAGTGACATTCGTTATTATAATACCAGAAGAAAGAAAGACTTCCACTATCCTCTATTTCACCTATCTTTGCCGCAGAAAGGTAAAAAGAAAAAAAGGTGCTGCAAAACTCTTCAATAAATTACCAGATAAAATAAAATGTCTGACAGACAGCAGTAACAGTTTTAAAAATAAATTGAAATCATATCTCCTTGACAACTCCTTCTATACCATAGATGAATTTTTGAACATGAATAAATAAATTTATAGGTATAATATATGTATTTTGTGCCATTTAAGGGCATGGGGTACGTAACAAAAACTTTAAGCTTTTTTCTAAAAGAATAGTTCATTCATGTGTATATTTCTTATGCACTTAACACATTCCACATCATAACGGTTACCGCGAGATTGATCAATGTAACACGTAACTAACTAGCTAACTAACTAACTAACTGCTCAGAAATCTGCGATGCACGACACTTGTTAACCCTATGAACCTGTCACTGACAATTCCTCCCTATACGTCGATTGTGAAGCTATCCTAATGCCTCAGTTATATGATTGTTCAGTCGTTTGCATCCGCTCACACAAAAGCATTGTTGTAATTTAGTATGCCTTCTCTTACAAATACTGCCTACATTACCGAATACTACACATTAAGCATCACAACTAGAACGCTCCAAATCCAACAGGTATTGGTTTCCACACAAATAAATATCTGAATTTTTCTTTTAATTTTGATCATTATTATCTCACGTGACACTTAAATCTTCGCAACAGAAATGGGGGAGGGGGGGGGGGCGAGAGGGGGATGGAAGAGAAGGGGGGGGGGGTACCTTATGTCCACCTTTCGAAAAACTCCCAGTCTAGTCATGTATATTCCGTTTCAAAATTTTGATTTTTTGCCTTAATGATTTCTTATATCAGATTAGGTACTTATTTAAATTTTTCAGTAGAAAATATTAGTATTCTTAGTAGCGAATGTGACTTTTCGGAACAAACGTCATTTTCATATTTTCAAGTTTATGACCCTTCTTACAAATCTACACTCCTGGAAATTGAAATAAGAACACCGTGAAGTCATTGTCCCAGGAAGGGGAAACTTTATTGACACATTCCTGGAGTCAGATACATCACATGATCACACTGACAGAACCACAGGCACATAGACACAGGCAACAGAGCATGCACAATGTCGGCACTAGTACAGTGTATATCCACCTTTCGCAGCAATGCAGGCTGCTATTCTCCCATGGAGACGATCGTAGAGATGATGGATGTAGTCCTGTGGAACGGCTTGCCATGCCATTTCCACCTGGCGCCTCAGTTGGACCAGCGTTCGTGCTGGACGTGCAGACCGCGTGAGACGACGCTTCATCCAGTCCCAAACATGCTCAATGGGGGACAGATCCGGAGATCTTGCTGGCCAGGGTAGTTGACGTACACCTTCTAGAGCACGTTGGGTGGCACGGGATACATGCGGACGTGCATTGTCCTGTTGGAACAGCAAGTTCCCTTGCCGGTCTAGGAATGGTAGAACGATGGGTTCGATGACGGTTTGGATGTACCGTGCACTATTCAGTGTCCCCTCGACGATCACCAGTGGTGTACGACCAGTGTAGGAGATCGCTCCCCACACCATGATGCCGGGTGTTGGCCCTGTGTGCCTCGGTCGTATGCAGTCCTGATTGTGGCGCTCACCTGCACGGCGCTAAACACGCATACGACCATTATTGGCACCAAGGCAGAAGCGACTCTCATCGCTGAAGACGACACGTCTCCATTCGTCCCTCCATTCACGCCTGTCGCGACACCACTGGAGGCGGGCTGCACGATGTTGGGGCGTGAGCGGAAGACGGCCTAACGGTGTGCAGGACCGTAGCCCAGCTTCATGGAGACGGTTGCGAATGGTCCTCGCCGATACCCCAGGAGCAACAGTGTCCCTAATTTGCTGGGAAGTGGCGGTGCGGTCCCCTAAGGCACTGCGTAGGATCCTACGGTCTTGGCGTGCATCCGTGCGTCGCTGCGGTCCAGTCCCAGGTCGACGGGCACGTGCACCTTCCGCCGACCACTGGCGACAACATTGATGTACTGTGGAGACCTCACGCCCCACGTGCTGAGCAATTCGGCGGTACGTCCACCCGGCCTCCCGCATGCCCACTATACGCCCTCGCTCAAAGTCCGTCAACTGCACATACGGTTCACGTCCACGCTGTCGCGGCATGCTACCAGTGTTAAAGACTGCGATGGAGCTCCGTATGCCACGGCAAACTGGCTGACACTGACGGCGGCGGTGCACAAATGCTGCACAGCTAGCGCCATTCGACGGCCAACACCGCGGTTCCTGGTGTGTCCGCTGTGCCGTGCGTTTGATCATTGCTTGCACAGCCCTCTCGCAGTGTCCGGAGCAAGTATGGTGGGTCTGACACACCGGTGTCAATGTGTTCTTTTTTCCATTTCCAGGAGTGTATATACATGATGTTTTAAAAAGAATATACGTACTTCAAATGCAATATTTATTAAACTTTAAGACATACGAATATGAAACCTTACACACATATTTACGAACCTCTCAAGTTCAGATTACAGATATTCAATATGTTCAAATGGTTCAAATGGCTCTGAACACTATGGGACTTCACATCTGTGGTCATCAGTCCCCTATAACTTAGAACTACTTAAACCTAACCAACCTAAGGACATCACACACATCCATGCCCGAGGCAGGATTCGAACCTGCGACCGTAGCGGTCACGCGGTTGCGGACTGAAGCGCCTAGAACCGCATGGCCACACCGGCCGGCATTCAATATGTCCTCCATCAGCGACACGAACGATTTCACATCGATACTCAAATTCCTCCCATACTCGAGCAAGCATGTCCTTCGTCACTGATGTTATGGCAGTACGGATCCGGTTCTTCAACTCTTCCAGGTTCTGTGGGAGTGGTGGTGCATAAATGTTGTCTTTCACGAAACCCCACAGGAAGAATTCAGTCGGTGTCAAATCCGGTGGCCGTGGAGCCCAGCTGAGACATTCTAAGTATCCACCTGCTTGACGACCAATCCATCGGTTCGGTATAGTTTCATTCAGATATTCACGCGCTTGGCGACTCCAGTGAGGGGTGCCCCGTCTTGTTGTTGTAGGCAGTTGTAACTCCCGACTGGCAGTACGAGTTGATTTTGGAGGACTACGTTGGAAAGCAGTTTGAATTCGTGCAACTTTTTCTTCAGGAACACAAGGGCGGCAGGGACTCTTTCCTTTAAATACTCATCCTGTATCTAGAAACTGTCGATACCAACTGCGAATGTTCCACACTTTCGGAGGATCAATTTGGTACCTCAACCTGAAACGTCTTTGCACTGTAATCATGGAACTGCACTTCACAAACTAGAGAACACAAAATGATTTCTGCTGCGGAGTAGCCATTTTAAGCATATGACAGTTACGAAGCAAAACAGAAGACAACTCACATCTAGCGGCTATTAATAGAAACTAGACTATGTATTCGTTTGTCGAATAGCATAGGCGAGGTGCAGCAATCGATAGTTTTGTCGGTACCGGTTTGAATTATCACGATCGACGGTTTAACACCTGCGTGTGCTTGTAGGCTGAATAACGAAAGTAGGCTTGAGTCGGCTTGATGTAACAATTTATTAACGAAGCCCTGCGGGCAGAACAGACCGTAATACACTGCAATCAATAAGTCGTGCGAAGGCGTGAGAAACGTTCAGTACGATAAATTATTCCTTTTCTAACACTTGGATTCACGCTTTTCGTCAAGGAGTAGGACATGGAACAAAAATCAACAATCAAAGAGTAAATCACAGAACAAGTGTCGCTTGTGTATAGCGTCTCTGGCGTCCAGCGGGAAAGTTTCGTGGCACTGTACTTGCAAACACCCGCGCGTGTCACGGCGCTGGACGATGACAGAAGACGCCACATATTGGACAAAATAATACTTTACAATACGTATATTCTTTTTGAAACACCCTGTATTTTTAAAAAGTATATTGTGAATGATAGTCGATGACAACTAACGAAAATTGAATTTAAAAAAATGTTATGGTGGTAATAAGGTACCCCTTCCTTTGTCGTACACATTACGGAAAATGCGTTAGTATTAGATCAGAAAATGTTACACCAATACCCGGAGTTAGAGCACGGCAGTAATGAGCGAGAAGAGAGAGATAAAGTCGCTCTTCTCACATCATCTCCTTACAAAAATGAGCTGCAAGAAGCGTCAAAAATCCCTGGAAACTAAAAGATCAGGCTACTAGCTCAGGAAGGTAAGAAGAAAGTGAAAAGAAAAGTTCAAGGCAGAGGAAGACAAAAACAAAAAGAATATGGGTCTACAGAAAACGAAACATTCGAAAACGACGAAGATGCAATGTGTATATATTGCAAGAAATTATATTCCACGTCAGCTGAGGATTAGATTCCGTGTCAGAAGTACAAGCTGTGCACTCATATCTCGCGTGCTGGTGTATTAGTGAGTACGATTAAGCCCAGCTTATTTGTACAATGTGTCATCAAAGAAATTAAAAAAAACGTCTTAAAGACGCTTTCTTAGTCTATTGATATTTATTTTATATTATCTTCATTTACAAACTATATTACAAAAATATTTGAAGAAAAAACGGTTCCTAATTTTTCTAAAACCATTTTTCCGTCATTGAGACTGTGCTGGTGTAAACTGTCACCAGAACACCAGTCGGCAAAGGTGAAGGGCCAAGATCGATTAGTAGGCGCTCGATCATGCGCGCCTGTCAAGGAAGAGGCCAGAGACACACCGACAAGCAACATGCCCCCAACACCCTCTCGACAGCACGTATTGAGGCAGCCGACGCTGACCGGAGGGCCTCACTCAATCTTCCAGTTTGGCGTCTGTCAGCTTACTCGCAGGCTATGACAGTACATAGTGACCCGATTAGTGAATATAGAGGAACTAGTTTTCCTATACTGTAGCTGTACTTTACTAGCAGTGAGCGACTAAAGTTTGTAATGGCAAGATTACCAATATTGACATTACATCAATCTGCAAGAGGACATTTACTGATGAGCTTGTACCACAAAACATGGACTCTATTCAAGTTAAGTAAATGTTACCAGTTCATGTAAATAAAGAACCGTATTAGTCCACCTGTGCATTTGTGTTGTGTAAGGAGGATACTGACCACCCATAACCACATCCTCTCCCTTGCCTCCTTGGGGTACAAGACTCTACAGATACCTCAAAAATATGCTGCTAACGCTAAGAGGGACCGTTCCGTCCCGGTTTCCCCTATGCAGGGTGTCCCATTTATGTTGACCACCCTAAATAACTGTTTGTCCAGCTGCAAATTACAAAATGTTTCAAGCCAATGTTCTTTAGCTGTCATGGGGACATCGGTGAGCATGATTTCCTTCGTTGTAGCTTTGTTTTTTACAAAGATGTGAACAGAGGCCAACGACAGCTTGATCACAAGATTGCCATTCCTAAAACCAGTGTACATCGTATTCTTACACGTCACCGGTTCCATCCTTACCATGTACACCTCCATCAAGAATTGCAAGGGAATTATTTCCAGAATCGTGTACAGTTCTGTCAGTGGGCACCCGAACTTCTTCTCCAATGTTCTATTTACCGATGAATGTTCCTTCTCAAACAAAGGACAGGCAAATACAAGGAACATGCAATATTGGTCCAGCGACAACCCACGATAGCTTAGACAGGTAGAACATCAGCGTCAATGGAGAGTTAGCGTCTGGTGTGGGATGCTTGGTACTACTATTATTGGCCCTTATTTCATCAGTGGTAGTCTAAAAGGCACAGTGTATGCCAACTTCCTCAGACGAATTCTTCCTCCTCTTGTGGATGAAGTGCCGCTAAGAACCAGAATGCTTTTGTGGTATCAACACGATGGATGTCCATCACATAATGCCTTACGTGCACGACGTGTTCTGAACCGAAGGTAACCTGTAAGATGTATCGGTCGAGGAGGAACAGTTATTTGGCCTGCTAGGTCTCCTGATTTAAATTCTCTCGACTTTTTTCTTTGGGGATGCATTAAAATTGTCTCTCGCGATATTCCAGCAAATCCAGAGGAGATGCAGGGACGTAGAGTGCACCAGTGTATCGTCGTCCAGAGTCACCACGCTGAGCATCTTTGAATGTTCTACTCCTGAGCAGTGGTACAGGAGAGTCAAAGTCAATTTTGTGTTACGTTTTTACTTGGTTTTCATTTCTTTTCTGACAACTCCAGCAAGTGGACGAGTTTGTGATCCAGGGCTCAAAGTCATTGTTGTGTTATGTAATTAATGACGCTGTGTTTCAGTGAATGGTATACTGTGATACATTTTTGAATAGGTCTTTAGGAGAGGAAATTAATAACCGAATAAAAAATGCAGGGTGCCATTTAAAAAAGTCATACCGCTGTTCACTTCTTTGTAAAAAATAAACCTACAACGAAGGCAGTCATGCTGATTGATGTCCCCCTGACGGCTAAAGAACGTTTGCTTGAAACATTTTGTAATTTGCATCTGGACAAACAGTTATTTATGGTGGTCAAGATAAATGGGGCACCCTGTATATGACGGCGCCTGGAACATGTATCTCTGCTGACCTCGCTTGATACATTGACAGAAGGTAATACTTTTCTTTATGTAAAGATAATAACGTGTAGCATCATTTGGACATATATTAATGATTAAATCAAGCGACGACATTCAATACCATAGAGAAGACGAGCGACATAGGACGCAGCTTCTTGTTACCGCAGTCTTGAAATCGCCTTCAGACCGTGACAGAACCGCTCATTGATATAAGGATGCTTCTGTGGCCTTCAAGAGCACCTGGCCTTCATCCTATTCATCAACTTTGGGAGGACATAGGCGGAGTGTGTGGACCTGTTACTCAACTGCGACCAATGTTTTCCATGTCGTGTTGCTACATTATGGTGAATGGAAGTGCTAAAGATTACCAGTTATTCGTATGTGTATACATCCATAGTCTACTGACAAAAATTTAATTAATACAGTTGAATAGAAGGATGAAAACGAGATTATACAATAGGATTCGGTCAAAAGAATGTTTGTAACTACAAATGCAGGAATGTGCACTTGATAAAGGGGATTGTTTACGGACCGAACAATAATAAAAAAAATACCTGCACAGAGGAGTCCGGAATCTGTATCTAAGAGTGAAAATCGTTAGTGCCGTGGAAATGATACAATTTGTACAGAACACAAATGCCCATCAAGGCAGGTGCTTATCGCTAGCTCCTGCAAATTTTATGAAAATAAACGTGTCATCACACAAACATACATACACACACACACACACACACACACACACACACACACACACACACACACAAACAAACAAACAGGTACCTTCATTTACATCCACATGGATAATCTGCAGATCACACTAGTGCCTGGCAGAGGGTACGTCGAACCACCTTCACAATAATTCTCTGTTATTCCAACCTCGAACAGCGTGCGGAAAGAACGAACCCCTACATCTTTCCGTGCGGGCTCTGATTTCCCTTATTTTCTAATGATGATCGTTCCTCCCTATGTAGGTCGCCGTCAACAACATATTTTCGCTTTTGGAGGAGAAAGTTGGTGACTGAAAATTTGTGAGAAAATTCCGCCGCTACAAAAAATGCCTTTGTTTTGATGTTGTCCATCCCAAACTCTGTATCATATCCGTGACACTCTCTCTTCTATTTCTGTATAAGAGAAGATGTGCTGCTCTTCTTTGAACTTTATCGATGTACTCCGTTAATCTTGGCTGATAGGGATCCCAGAATGCGCAGCAGTACTCCAAAAGAGGACGAACAATCGTAGTGTAGGCAGTCTCTTTAGAAGATCTGCTACATTTTCTAAGTGTTCTGCCAATAAAACGTAGTCTTTGTTTTGCCTTCCCCACAACATTTTCTATGTATGCTTCACAATTTAAATTGTTCGTAGTTGTAATTCCCAGATACTTAGTTGAATTTACGGCCATTAAAGTTGACTGTTTTATCGTGTAACTGAAGTAACGGATCCTTTTTAGCACTCATTGACTAGTATCAATTGCCAGTTTACGCGCCATTCAGCTATCTTTAGTAGACTAACACTTCCAAATTGTGTGTTTGGTCAGCAGCTACGATGTTAAGTCCCTGATTTTTTATTAGTCGATATTTCATTACCTGCCAAGGTATCACTTGTGCTCTGAAGTGAACGAGGACGACTGATACATTTCAAAACAACAGAAAGACACATTCTTTGCAGCATGCCTAGTTTATAAATCCGGTTCGTGCAAAAATAACTGAGAATAAAGATGTTATCAGTAACTGTAGTCTCTTTAGAAGATCTACTACATTTTCTAAGTGTTCTGCCAATAAAACGTAGTCTTCGTTTTGCCTTGCCCACAACATTTTCTATGTGTACTTCACAAATCAGTTGTTCGTAATTGTAATTCCCAGATACTTAGTTGAATTTACGGCCTTTCAAGTTGACTGTTTTATCGTGTAACCGAAGTTACGGATTCTTTTTAGCACAAATTGACTAGTATCAGTTGCCAATTTACGCGCCATTCAGATATCTTTAGCAGACTAACACGTCTACAGACGTTAAAGTAACCTCTGGCGTGTCACAGGGGAGTGTTATGGGACCATTGCTTTTCACAATATATATAAATGACCTAGTAGATAGTGTCGGAAGTTCCATGCGGCTTTTCGCGAATGATGCTGTAGTATACAGAGAAGTTGCAGCATTAGAAAATTGTAGCGAAATGCAGGAAGATCTGCAGCGGATAGGCACTTGGTGCAGGGAGTGGCAACTGACCCTTAACATAGACAAATGTAATGTATTGCGAATACATAGAAAGAAGGATCCTTTATTGTACGATTACTTGATAGCGGAACAAACACTGGTAGCAGTTACTTCTGTAAAATATCTGGGAGTATGCGTGCGGAAAGATTTGAAGTGGAATGATCATATAAAATTAATTGTTGGTAAGGCGGGTACCAGGTTGAGATTCATTGGGAGAGTCCTTAGAAAACGTAGTCCATCAACAAAGGAGGTGGCTTACAAAACACTCGTTCGACCTATACTTGAGTATTGGTCAACAGTGTGGGATCCGTACCAGATCGGGTTGACGGAGGAGATAGAGAAGATCCAAAGAAGAGCGGCGCGTTTCGTCACAGGGTTATTTGGTAACCGTGATAGCGTTACGGAGATGTTTAGCAAACTCAAGTGTCAGAGTCTGCAAGAGAGGCGCTCTGCATCGCGGTGTAGCTTGCTCGCAAGGTTTCGAGAGGGTGCGTGTCTGGATGAGGTATCGAATATATTGCTTCCCCCTACTTATACCTCCCGAGGAGATCACGAATGTAAAATTAGAGAGATTCGAGCGCGCACGGAGGCTTTCACACAGTCGTTCTTCCCGCGAACCATACGCGAGTGGAACAGGAAAGGGAGGTAATGACAGTGACACGTAAAGTGCCCTCCGCCACACACCGTTGGGTAGCTTGCGGAGTATAAATGTAGATGTAGGTCCAAATTGTTTGCTTGGTCAGCAGCTAAGACGTTAAGTCCCTGAATTTTTATTACTCGATATTTCATTACCTCCCATGGTATCACTTGTGCTCCGAAGTGAACAAGGACGACTGATACATTTCAAAACAACAGAAAGCAACATCCTTTGCAGCATGCCTAGTTTATAAATCCGGTTTGTGCAAAAATAACTGACAATAAAGATGTTATCGGTAAGTGTTCAGCTTCCCTGTTTAAGGAAGTAAGTAAATGAATAATATTATACTGTTTAACTTAATAGCAATTTCAATTACTTTCGGTTACCACCTGTCTTCTAAAAGGAAAGTTAGTGCAAACAGAAAATGTATCATGCTAAAACGCATTCTTATGCGACATAATAATTACTAATATTACAAATGAAACCAGCACACTAGTGAATATTAAAGACGTCAAGACTGGTAACCTATGAAGAAGATATTGTTGTGGGACCTGGTCCATACCACCAGCTCCGATCGGAAGTGATCGGCTCGCAAGCACCTTCTCTCCGGGATTACGGTAGCTCGATGCCATCAGGGTCCAGGCTACATCGACCAGTATATGCCTGTTTACGACTCCCATTTGGACACCAGCTGACGTATCTGACGGTAAAAATCTGATGATGGAGCACAGGCTATGACGTAACACAAAGAAAGAACAGCAACCACGTGAATGAATGATACTAACAGCCTACCACATTCTGTAGATGTCCAGCTGATAATAACCGGCTTCGCTGGGGTTTTATTTTGTCAGTAGATTTGTATGTGTAATAATGGACTAAAAGACAACTGTGGAAGAGTTTTCTGTTTTTCTTTTTTTTCTGTACGGCTACCACACATATAAAGTATTTACGTTAAATTACACTCTTATATGCTGTATTTGATGTTTGGTTGTGTGGCTCATATACACATATGTTTCCTGCCTCGCCGACACGTGAAAGCGAAACATAACAAGGTTCCTTCAAATTAAATCCGCAATAATGAAATGTTTCACCTTGAGCCTTATTAGTTTTCATACTATAAGCTAATTTCTCAGAAAACTGCAATCTTTTAAAAGAAAATCAGTGGGATTCTTGGAATGAAAACAAATTTTCCTTTTTGTTCTTCATTTCAAATTATTGCTCCAGTGATATTACGAAATATGTGTTTGAAACACAGTCTTGTGCATTACATTATTCGGTGAGTTAATATTTCGTAATAGTATTACTGGCGAGCCAGTTTTCAGTTTCAATGCATGCAGGGGCATACCAAACGGATTTAATGGGTTTAAAAATTCGGTTGGAAAACTGACACTTTTTTCTTGATCCATTATTGTATCTATCGATTTATACATTATTTCTGCTCCGGCAATCATTTTTTGTATTTGCTCATTTATTAATTACACTGCGTCATTCCTTTGTGTTAAAATTGTGCGCTCACGCAACCAGTCTTCAGAATTTCCTGCAAATATGTGAGGTTCTGGATCTCCTGTCATTATTGCTAGCATATTTTCTTCCTAAGTAAACTTTTCGACATTATCGCAAAATATTAATCTCTTTGAAATCTTGATTTTGGAACTTTTGTAATATTTGCCGAAAGTTCCCTGATAGTAGCAATAAAACTCCTCCGATTAATATGTTGTTTCACCGAAGATCTTGTTGCGTTGAGTGCTTCAAGACCTTTTTATGGGCTATTGTACATTTTTTCCATATAATCGTTTTTCAGTACTTTAAAAGTTTACAACGTGGCGAAGATCTCGTTATATCATTGAAAACTCTAGGCAGAGATAACACGACGCAATATGTTGGCAGCGACGATTCTTAGTTACGTTAGCATTACAATTTTTCTCACCAAGAACTACCCACTTCCATCCACCGCGACAAAACCACCATAGTGCAGAATGCGAGACTTAAGGCTACTCCCATGCATTAATGCCATTGGTCTGCAGTGAATAGTTTTGGTTACAAAGTGAAATATACGGGCGCGTTGGTTCCGCATATCGGTATGCACGTGATAGTTAAGACAAGTGTGTCGATAAATTTTCTTAAGTTTTCATGTGCAGTTTCTCCTTTATTATTTCCTTCTTGTGATTATTGTAAATGATACTGAGACGCTGTACAGAGAGATTACACCACGCAATTTGTGATGGCAGCGCCGAGTCTTAATTACATTAAAATACAATTTTTGCCTCCCACTTCCACCCACAGCGATCAAAACACCACAGTGTACAGTGGGAGACTTAAGGCTAATCCCGTGCATAAAAGCCATTGGTATTCAGTGAGTAGTTTTGGCTACATAGGGAACACGTAGCTTATATATATATATATATATATATATATATATATATATGCTAGTGAAACGCTCACACTCCACACAAAATGTGATTTAGAAAAAATACTAAAAGAAGAACGCAAAATTATGAGAAAGATTTTAGGTCCAAAATTAACAGAAGAAGGATACCGGATACAATCAAGAAGAACCACAGAAACTATATCAAACCTGGCAGCAGACATAAGAAGGCGAAGATTAAAATTTTATTGACATGTCACTAGACTTCCCCCCACACGACTCACCAACAGAATTCTCACTTACATAGAAAAAGCAAATCAACAACAATTAGCCAAGTAAAATTAGATTTACAAAAAGCAAATATTGAACTTAAAGATGTCAAAGATAGAAAAACTTTTAGAAATAAGGTGGAAAAGTGGATTGTATTGTCGGAGAAGGAAGCACTAAAGAGACCAGGAACAAAATGGACAGAAGAAAGAAAAAGAAAACATGGAGAACGAATGAAAGAAGTATGGAAGAAACGACGTCAGAAAGCTTTGCGTGATCCTTCTGGGTCCATTCGCGATAAGTAAGTAAGTATATATATATATATATATATATATATATATATATATATATATATACGAACTTTAATACTGACAGAAAAAGTTACATCACTACACTACGCTAGCCTCTCATGAAATCTTTTCGAAAATGTGAGCGTATTTTGAAATTAAATAACCATGAAGAGTTTATACAAATGTACATTTGATGGAAATTTGCTTGTGCATCTGCACTGTCCAGCTCGCAACTGACGTTACCTTAATCACACAGTGATTACGTTAAAATGCACATACCTTCATTCTGAAATAAAGAGAAATTAACAAACAGTAAGTACCATTTACTCCAGTTACTTTAACGGAAATAATGTGAAAATCCAAGAAAGATTTTCATATGGCAGTACAAGATTACGACAATACCTCAAATACTTTGCTGTTACCAGTGGACACTGCCTCCTTCTTATCGATTTGTTTTTCATTACTGAAAATTTTGTTCACAGCACACCATATGGTAATACTTGCAACACTGCCTACAGTAAAAATTTTAACATCGCTATATAAAAACTTTAATATTATTTCACTTCGCACACAATTCAACTAGTACAGACATTTTGAAATAAGCCTTTTTCTCTACGGTTCCTTGAAATTCCACTGAAGAACATTATGAGCAAAACCTCCCGAAACGACTCTAGCTTACTCACTATAAAGTATTGAAAAAATGCGAACAATAAATTAATCCCAAAATTCATTTTGCTGTTCTTGGTTTAACATCGACATATTTATGATATCACCAAAATTCCTAGGAATGTAGTGAAACTGAGAAATATGTTTGGAGAACCATAACGACTGGGAACTATGTTCGTACTTTACTATTGTATTATATATATGAAAGTAGTTACCGAATAATAGACTGAAGACCATTATTAGGAAGTTAGATTCCTGTCGTCTGATGTCTCAATGTACCGTTTTACATTTTGTGCCAAAACAGAAACAGAAACCACTAATTTCACTACAATTTTAAATATAGACAATGCAAGCAGTATACAGACTTTGAAGGTTCAGCAAAATCATATGTGTCCACTTTACTTTATTATCCCCTTGATTTAAATATAATATCACAACGTCTGACGACACTGTCTCAGCAACGTCATATAATTTTCCAGGAGACCACGAGTTCACTGCTCCTTTTGTCTGGAGGCAAGAAAACGTCAATAAGAAATCACACACTTCATTGGAGGACAAAAAGTGGGATGTATTTTACTTTATACATCTTGCCATTCGACTTAGTAACAGTCAAATGGTTCAAAGCTCTGAGCACTGTGGGACTCAAACATCTTAGGTCATAAGTCCCCGAGAACTTCGAACTACTTAAACCTAACCAGCCCAAGGACACCACACACATCCATGCCTGAAGCAGGATTCGAACTTGCGACCGTAGCGGTCGCGCGGTTCCAGACTGAAGCGCCCGGAACCGCCCGGCCTTAGTAACAGTCCTGTTCTCTTGAAATAAACAGCAAAAATAATAATGACTGGTAGCTTCTTAAACTCAGTAATTTATTTTCAGTTGTAAAAGGCCACTCGAGTACAAATACGTTGCAACAGCAGATAAATACATAGCCTGAAATATATAGCGTGAAAGTACAGTTTCCTAGGTACAAAGGCACTGTTAGACATATAATCGCGCAAGTATTCATCAAAAGACTAAAGAAATGGAATTACTTCATCGGACGTAACACAAAAAAGTGAAGGTAATGCAGAAAATGTGGTTGGGATTACTTTTTTGTCTCGTTTCGAGGTCATGATATAATGATCCCTGTTCTGAATGGGAGTATTCTCTATCCAAAACGCTCGCTCACTAACAATCTGCATTCTTCCTCATTGAGATTTCCTTTCTGCAGAAAACTACTTCTCTCTGCTCTGTTGCCTGTGTCAATTTTGTTTCCTATCTGTATCATGTCCTGAATTTACCGTAACCTGATTTCCCTCATTTCAGCTGTGAAAGCTTACTTCAGAGCAGCAACGTGAATGAGGAGACCATTTTAAATTTACCACAGCAGGGATCCACAAGTCTGTTCACTGTTCTTTTATGAACTTTGTTCACAGATTTTTATATTCAGTGCGTAATTGAGCAGACACCGGGGAGATACACAGTAATCATTTGCAATTCATATTAGCGGTAATTCTAAAAATCTGTGGATGCAGTTCAGACGACCTCACCGGAAAAGCGTTAAATTTTCCTAGAATTAGGGCACGTTGTCTCAGTTTATTCTATTGCGAATGTTCATTTCAGGAAACGGATTCGCTTAACATTCCATATTTCCCTCCTTAAAAGGGAGACGCTAATTCGTTATCTCATTTGGGACTAACGTTAAGTATTTCGGAGAGCATGTAAAGATTGATTTATGAGATGTCCTTTTTGAAACAACCGATGGTATGGTGCCTGTGATGCACGAGTCAGAGTGTACTGGTAGTAGTAGTAGTAGTACTTTTATTCATTCGTAGATCTCTTTTGACAAGGATATAGGACATGTCCAAGTATTTACAAATTTAGATCAATTTAAAACGAGCTAATTCGTATACACATATATTTACAGACTTCTAGTTAGAGAAAATCATTAGATTTACTCGCTGTATACAATACTTTTTTTACAAATAACTTATTAAATAATGTAATGCCACATTGTTCACTCATATCTCACTATCAGTCACTACACACACTATACACAGATTGTTTCATAGCACTTCATTCACGACACACACACACACACACTGGTGATCTCTGGGCCATTTTCTGTACCGCAACTTCCCATTTGCTATCCTGAAAAACTGAGTCAGCATCACTCCATAATGAGTGAGAAAGAAGAAGAAGTGTTAGTATTGTGCCATGCATAGCTTTGGGTTCAAATGGTTCAAACGTCTCTGAGCACTATGGGGCTTAACATCAGAGGTCATCAGTCCCCTAGAACTTAGAACTACTTAAACCCAACTAACCTAAGGACACACATTCATGCCCGAGGTAGGATTGTAACCTACGACCATAACGGTCGCACAGTTCCAGACTGAAGCGCCTAGAACCGCTCGGCCACACCAGCCAGCTGCATAGCTTGGGGCTAAGTATTTCTAGAAAGGAAAAAAAAGAAGGAAAAAACATAACGTGAAGGTGTTATGTGGAATGTTGGATATTTTATAATCATTATTATTATATATTTGTATAACATTTTTTTAATCAAACCCTTACTCTGTTTTAGCTAAGTAATCCTTCAATGTGTAAAATGCATTACATAACAAGGGCTTTTTAGCTGAATTTTTAAATAAGTGTATTTTTTCAATTTCTTTGATCTCTTTTGGTAATTTACTGTACAGTTTTATTCCTTGGTAGAAAATGCTGTTTTGAGTTTTATGTTTATTTTTTCTTTGTAAATTTGTTCCCCAAAAAAGAATGCAATAGCTAAGAGTGTACATGTGAATAATATGTAACTAAAAGACAGTGCATGTTACACACTGATGATAGGACTCTACAGGTATAGCATGCTGATAACATTCTGTTTGCAAGTACCTTTGTGTGTTCACACCACTTCAACTGATAATCAATATTCATTCCTAGAAATTTTGCATTTGTTACACAGTCTATAGAGGTGCCATCTACATTTAATTTAACATTGGCATTTTTCCTCTTCAAACTGAAATTCATTGCATTAGTTTTCTTTATGTTCAAAGTCATTTTATTCCCTCTTGACCGATCATAAATTTCCTTGTGAGTTTCATTTGCTTTCTCGCCAAGGAGTTCTCTTGTTTTCTCAGTGACTATAATATTGCTGTCATCACCAAAGAGGATTTTTTCACCATGAGTAACACTACTGGGAAAGTCACTGATGTATATCAGGCGAAGTATTGGTCCTAATATGCTACCTTGTGGAACCCCTATATTAATGTATTTTGGTTTTGATAAGTGTTTTACTAAATGTTTAGATCTATTTGAAGTATGTGTTATCTCTACTCTTTGTACCCTATCTGTTAGGTATGATCGTAACCAGTCATTAGCTAACCCTCTTATTCCTAATGCTTCCAATTTATGTTACAGAATCTTGTGGTCGACTGTATCAAACGCCTTAAAATGATCCAAAAATATGCCTGTGGCACACTCATCTTGATCAAGAGTATCAAGTACAACTTCTGTGAATTCCACTATGGCTGACTCCGTATTTTTGCCATTTCAGAAACCAAATTGTGATTCCCTTAAGGGATTGTATTTATTCAGGTAATTCATTAATCTGTCTTCCATAATTTCTTCTATTGTTTTTGAGAATGCTAACAGCAGCAAAATGGGCCAGTAATTTTTTATCTTCTGTTTTACCTTTCTTAAGCAAAGGTACAACTCTTGCCTGTTTCAACTGCTCTGGAAATGCCCTGATGTGAACTATTCATTTATTATATTTGTTAAGGGGCCTTTTAGAATCCCTATCCATCGTTTCAGTATACACATTAGTACTTCATCTAAGTCTACTGACTTTTTATTTATTAGTTTTTGAATTGTTTTACTGACTTCATTCTCTGTGGTTTGAAGTAACATCATTGTATTTAGTGCAACATTATTTGCTGGTGATATATTTGTTTGGGGGAATTTTTGTTGTAACTTCTCTGCATTACTTGGAAAATGCACGTTTACATAGTTTGCTAAGTGCTGTGGATCATTTATTACTCTATCCCCCTCCCTCAGCAATATGTTATTCTGTGTTTGTTTTCCTCTCCCCATTTCCTTTTTTATAACACCCCAGACTGCTTTACTTTTATTCTCTACATTATGCATTATTTTGTCATTAAATGAGTATTTTGCAGCAATCACCTATGATAGAAATTTAAGAATTATGGATCATGGCGAGTCTTTTTCATGGAACTGAGGTGTTTAAGTGTTTGGGACGACCTCTTAATACCTACTGTTATCCATCTGTTTTTGTGAGATGTTCATACAGACATGCATACTTTGGGAAATGCCTTTTCAAAGTTCAGTTCACATTGGTTTCCTTATACACTTCATCCCAGCATTATTTTTCTAGTTCTCTTGAAAAATCTTTTATTTTTATTTCTAATAGATTTCGATGGTAGACTTTTAGTTTAGGGAATAATTCAATGCCTGACTTTACTGTTGTTATTTGACAGAGATGGTCTGATAGTCTGAGATCTTTTACAGCAAAATCGCGTTTTTCCCCTGTCCATATTTGGGGCCACGTGGTCAATTACTGATGAACTCGTTGTGGTAACCCTTGTTACACTATTGACAAATAGGGACATGCCAAATCTTTGAAGGATGTTTATGAAGGTGCTGCTGGATTCATTTATGATGTTAGTGTTAATGTTAACGTCTCCACACAGAATTATGTTGACTTTTGTACTTCAAGCTTTATGTAGAACTTTTGTCAACTTATTGAAAAAAATGTCCACATTACCACTGGGTGATCTTACACACACAAAATGATTAATTTCTTGGTGATATCAAGCCCTATTAATTCAACAGCTGATATTTCAAAGAGTTTGTCTTCACTTACAGTACTAAGGTCATGTCTTGATTTGAACTCTGTTCCTTTTCTGATATAAATGCATGATCCTCCATCCCTTGAAGTAGTTCTGCAATAAGAGTTTGCCTTTTCATACAATGATAATACTACATGCCGGATTTCTGTGTCTCTACACCAGTGCTCAGTAATACAAACCACTGTGCACTTCTAAGACTGGAGCTCAAATTCTAGTAGTTGTATTTTATTTTTTATTGATTGCATGTTTTGATGGAGGATTGTTAAGTCTGTGAAATTCCTCATGTCACTCTTCCCAGTAGTTTGTTTTTCTTTGTGACATCTGGTATATGTGATATTCGTGGTGTTAAAATGTGTCTTGTGAGTGATTGTTTCAGTATTTTTTTAAAGTGCTGGAGATACTCTTTAGGCAGAGGAACCTGTTGTCTGGATTTATCCTAAAAAAGACCTACTTTTCCTACCTATGACAACAGGTATTTGACCATGTGTGGCCTGAGATCCACCCCCTATACTTTCATGAATCAGCTGTACCCATCTTCCCTTCGCAGTCCTGTTTAGGTGTAGGCCATGCCTAGTGAAGCCCCATCTGTTGATAGTCCCGACGGGCACCAGAGAAACATGAGCAAAGTTGGCTGTCCTCAGAGCCATCCCTAATTCCACATTGATTCACTTCACAGCTCCATCAAGGTGTAGTCGATCATGAGTCTGGAACAGCTCAACAAAGTGTACGTTGGTGCCATGAGTCAGGGAAGCTATCTTGTCCAGGTAACCACCATGTCATATGCCCCATCACTGTCCACACTGATTCCCGCCCCACCCACTATCACTGCATGGTCCTCTTTTGTAAAGTCCTTACATAAAAACCCTAGGTCCTCTATCACATGACTTAGCCCTGCATTTGGTTTGAAGATACTGGTGGCCTGGTAGGCTGCGCCTAAACTTTCCTGTAACTGAGGGCCGACACCTCGCCCATGGCTACTACCTAGCAGCAGCACTCTCTTCTTCCTAACACTTTGTACATTCCTAGGCTTCTTGGCCTCGATTGAAGTATGCTGCACATTTCCTGCTCCTCGTTCTACCTGAGGCTTTTCTGTACTTAACTCTGGCAGTGGTAGATACCTGTTTTTGGTGTTGATGATAAAACTGTCAGATCGCATTCTCTTTCTTCCTATTCTCCTACCAGCTGCCAGTTCCCAACCACCCTTCTCCCCCCTACCTCCCTTGATCCTTATGAGATCCTTCCTTGCTTCTTTCCTACCAGCTGCTGGTTCGCAACCACCCTCCTCCCCCCTGTCTCCCTTGATCCTTATGAGTTCCTTCCCTGCTTTTTCGAACTGTGCCTGAAGGGCACAGATTTTCCTGTCCTGTTCCCCAATCAAAATGTTCCTACTGCATACTCTGCAGTTCCAGGAGAGAGCCTCTTCTGTTCTCCCAAGCATCTTCGTCTTTAAGATCAGTGCACTATGGTTCCCACAGAATACAAATACACAAAGCCTACTGTTGTAACAACGACTGTGGATTCACAGAATGGCTCATCTTTCTCTCAATAAGTACCATGTATTGGTTCATAAAAGAGACAATGTTCTTTTTGGACTATGTGTATCCTCGCTACACAGGAACTATAAAAGCAGCGATTACTTAAGAGCTTAGAGCCACCAAACATATACAGTTGAAGGCTTTTTTTTCGAATACTACCCCGTGCAATGTAGGGTAATGAGTTTATTGTTTGTATGCTTTCGAATATGAGGCATTATGTCTGAGAAAACAGTACTGGAAAATGAGAAATTAAAACTATCGACAGAAACACGCTCAACAAGATATGATTACTATAGTAGAATTATAGAATTTTTGCAACCATGTAAACCCTAGGAACTGATCGATGAGAGGATACGGGACATTAAAGGTATAATGAACTTACATTCGGAAATGCATGGTTTCCCTACTAGACACCATTTATTCAATCATACATTGTTACAGAGACTGCAATCTAATATGCGCTGTGCATCCACAGTTACAGTATGTGCTGAATTATAGTAGAATTATATGTAGGCTGTTTCTGCAATGATAAAAACCTTCAATGACGATACAGTGAAGCTATTGAATAACTTTGAGATAAGTAAGCAAGTTTTCACGAATATTTTGTGTTCTAGAACGTAATACAACAATCTGTTATGTTTCGTAGTCGCTACCATTGTGGCTTAGGACACCTGACCATCATGTAAGCATACCTGGTGCAGAGATAGAAAATACCCCTAATGTAATCAAGATGGTTTAATTTCCATGCACATATGTTGTTCCTAGACGACACAGTTACATGTTCACTTTATACATCTTGCTTGTGGGCAGTTGTGGCAGACTATAATGTCTGTAAAATAATATTGTTAATGAGAAAATGTTTTAATGATTATTGATTATAACGTTTGGTTTTTATTATTTAGCTTTTTTGCTTTGCCGTAGTTTAAGTTCATCAACAGAAATTGTGGCCGAGCGGTTCAAGGCGCTACAGTCTGGAACCGTGCGACCGCTACGGTCGCAGGTTCGAATCCTGTCTCGGGCATGGATGTGTGTGATGTCTTTAGGTTAGTTAGGTTTAAGTAGTTCTAAGTTCTAGGGGACTGATGACCTCAGAAGTTTGTTGCGCTGATAGGAGAGCTGCTGGAAAGAAGAAAGATTTAGATTCAATTTTTCCACTAAATGGTGGCGATCTGGTAGTACAGCCGCTGCTAGATTGTTTTTGCCGCTGGGCTCCTATGAATGCTGAAATAACGTAGATATTTGACACAGGGCACACGAAACTACGGAATAAAGGCATGAAATAACCATTTTAAATAATTATCTATTTTAACAATTAATTCATTATTAATTCATTACATATACGGTTACAGACCTGATAGGGTTATGTAAGCTATGATCATGTCTACGAGACCAAGAGAGACGACAAACGAGAGAAGACGGCGTAAATTGACCCCTATACAAATATACAGGGTGTCCCATTTACCTTGACCACCCTAAATAACTGTTTGTCCAGATGCATATTACAAAAGGTTTCAAGCAAATGTTCTTTAGCCGTCATGGGGACATCAATCAGCATGATTGCCTTCGTTGTAGCTTTGTTTTTTTGTAAAGATATGAACAGCAGTATGACTTATTCAAATGTCACCCTATATTTTATATTCGGTAATTCATTTCCTCTTTTAAAGACCTATTCAAAAATGTATCATGGTGTACCATTCACTGAAACACAACATTATTAATTGCATTACACAACAATGATTTTTAACCTGTGATCACAAACTCTTCCACTTGCTGGAGTTGTTAGAAAACACTAGAAAACCAAGTAAAAACGTAACACAAAATTGACTTTGACTCTCCTGTACCATTGCCCAGGAGTAGAACATTCAAAGATGCTCAAAGTGGCGACCTGGACATCTATACACTGGTGCACTCGTTGAATGAAAGAATCATTTACTGCTTCCAGTGTTGCCTGCTGAAGAGAATTACAAGCAAGCACGTTACGTTCCAGCATGTCCTCTGGAGTTGTTGGAATATCGCGGAAGACAACGTCTTTAATGCACCCCCCAAAGAAAAAAGTCCAGAGGATTTTAATCAGGAGACCTAGCAGGCCAAGTAACTGTTCCTCCTCCATCTGGCAGGATACCTACGGTTCAGAACACGACGTGCACGCAAAGGCATTATGTGCTGGACATCCGTCGTGTTGACACCACATAAGCATTCTGGTTCTTAGCGGCACTTCATCCAGAAGGCGAGGAAGAATTCGTCTGAGGAAGTTGGCATACGCTGTGCCGTTTAGACTACTATTGATGAAATAAGGGCCTATAATTGTAGTACCAAGCATCCCACACCAGACGTTAACTCTCCGTTGACGCTGATGTTCCACCTGTGTAAGCCATCGTGGGTTGTCGCTGGACCAGTAATGCATGTTCCTTGTATTTACCTGTCCTTTGTTTGAGAAGGAACATTGAACGGTAAATAGAACATTGGAGAAGAAGTTCGGGTTGGCGAGGATTTGCTGACAGAACTGTACGCGATTCTGGATATCATTCCCAAAAGAAACGTTACGTCGATGCAGTTTGTAGGAAGGACAGCCCTTATTGTTTGCCTACCCTGCACAACAGTATTTAAAAGGACTAAACTACTGTACTAAATGTACCCGTACATAAGAAAGCAGTATTGCACTTACCGTTCTGCTAACTTACAATTCCCCATAGATGAGTAGCACTTCTACCTTCTCTTCGTACATTCTACTCACACAACTCTTCAGCTGACGACGGTTGACGGAATGACGGGTGTGCATTCGACTTATGTTTACATTTGTCCTCTGTCGACGTCAGCACGTGGATGTGTTCCATTACCACGAGTACCTGCACTAAGCGCTAGGAGCGTCAACTTCAATGCTGTATTATGTAATTAATAACGTTGTAGTTGAGTGAATGGTACACTGTGATGCATTTTTGAATTGGTCTTTAGGAGAGGAAATGAATTACCAAATAAAAAATACAGGGTGCCATTTAAAAAAGTCAAACCGCTGTTCATATCTTTGTAAAAAAACAAAGCCACAACGAAGGCAATCATGCTGATTGATGTCCCACTGACGGCTAAAGATCATTTGCTTGAAAAGTTTTGTAACTTGCATCTGGACAAACAGTTATTTAGGGTGGTCAAGATAATAGGACACCCTGTATACAGAGTGATTTTTGCAACCGTGTACAAACTATAGGAACTAATCGATGAGAAGATACGGAACATAAAAGGTATAATGAACTTACGTTTGGAAATGCATGGTTTCCATGCTACAGACCATTTATGCAATCATACATTGTTACAAATACTGCGAGCTAATATGCGCTATGCAGCCACAGTTACAGTATGTGTTGAAAATGGTTTCCATGTGCCTCAATGCGCACCGTAGCAATTTCTGTCTCACACGTTTACATCGACCAGGCTGCATCCGAACTGTGTCAAAGGCCACATGAATACACTGCTCAAGTGTCTCCACATCTGGGATGGGCTCTGCACAGACGACACTTATGAGATGGTCCCATAACCAGAAATCGCACGGATTGAATTCCTATGTGTGGTGTCACCGCCAGACACCACACTTGCTAGGTGGTAGTTTTAAATCGGCCGCGGTCCATTAGTACATGTCGGACCCGCGTGTCGCCACTGTGTGATCGCAGACCGAGCGCCACCACAAGGCAGGTCTCGAGATCCGAACTAGCACTCGCCCCAGTTGTACGGACGACGTAGCTAGCGATGCACACTGACGAAGCCTCGCTCATTTGCAGAGCAGATAGTTAGAATAGCCTTCAGCTAAGTCAATGGCTACGACCAAGCAAGGCGCCATTAGTAACATTGGATGTATCTAAAGAGTCTCACTTGTATCGCCCCAATCTCCAGATGTACCAAAAGGATGGATTAAAGTTAAGTATTCCAGAAGCTACGTACTTTTCTTTATAGCATTCATTACGTATCCTGTTTCAGACCTCACGCCATCCTGCTTTAGCTTAGCGCGTGCCTTTCGTCTTCCTCTCATTGTGTCTAGGCTGTGTTGTCTAGACACAACACTATGAACGAGCAGCCCATGCAACTGGATCCCCTCGTACGATCCATCAACCAAGGAAGACACGATTAAGATGCGTCCGGACGTTAATGGCGAAGTGGGCTGGAGCACTATCATGTAGCAGCTACATAACCCTATGAATCATCAATGGCACTTCTTCCAGCAGGGGAGGAAAACTCGCCTGCAAGAAACGCCGGTAGTTCCGGCCTGTTAGGCGACGTGGAAGGAAGAGTGGTACCAAAATACGGTCGCCAATTATCCAGCCCCACACATTCCGGCTGCACCGATGCTGATGATTCACAGTCACCATACCATCTGTTCTGCGTAATATCCTACAGATCACTGTTATGAAAGTTGAAGATACTACTCCGCGTTCTCATCTGTGAATAGGATGAATGACACAAATCCTGGGATCATGGTCTCCTGTTGGAGAAACCATCGACAAAACTGTTCCCGATGTGGAAAGTCTGACGCTAGTAAGCCCTGCATACGCAGTAAGTGATAAGTGTGATAACAATTGTCATCGAAAACGTTCCATACAGTTGTCTGCCTTATCCTGTCCTGGCGGGCCAACTGCCTGGTACTGACACGGCGGTCCAAGTCTGTTGTCGGAACATTTCGGGTACGTCCTTCATGATTTTCTGCTGCCTGAAACGACCCTGTCTCAGACAAACGGTGAAACACTGTTGTAAACATTGGATGCTGTGGTTGTTGTCGGCCGGGATAGGTTTCCTGATACAATTTTGCTGCTCGCCGCCCGTTGCCATTTGCCTTTCCGTGAGTAAACACCAGTCGGCAAGCTCTCGATTCGAATACGGAGCCATTGTGTACAACGCTGTGTTACATCCACTATAAAGTGAGTCAGAAAGAGAACTGAATCGGACACAACATTACCAGTCACTATGGCAGAAAAGGGTGCCAGGGCATGACGTATGAGTAACAGTACTATCCCCTAGGAGGAAACCATGCATACTGCAACTGTGACTGCATAGTACAGCGCATATTAGCGCGCAGCCTCTGTAACGAAGTATGATTGAATAAATTATCTCTAGCACGAAAACCATGCATTTCTGGACATAAATTCATTAGACCTTTCTTGTTCGGTATCTTCTTATCGATCAACGCCTACATTTTCTACACGGTGGAAAATCGCCCTATATATATTATTGGTGTTTTGCCCTTAAAGACCACATTTGGACTAAACTACATGGCTAGTTCCTTTTGCTGCCTTCCTTGCTGCCCAAACTTCCCTCATTCGCTCGCTGTGTTTCTGTTTCCGGTCCTCTGTCCATGCTTTTTGTCGGCTTTGTGTCTTCGGCTTCATCTTGATTGCCTTTTGCGACGCATATGGTTTACTCTTGATAATAGGTTTGTCCATACGATCACATAAAATTTTATGCTGATTTCATACAGTCATATATATTTCGTCGAATTGCATTTTATGACAACATATTGGCATGCCATAGCTCCTTGGAGTTTGTGTTTCGTGACTACACTATGTGATTAAATATATCCCGACACCGCCAAAAACATACGTTTTTCATATTAGATGCATTGTGCTGCCGCCTACGGCCAGGTACTCCATAGACATCGTGAGAGAGAGGAATGGGGCGCTCCGCGGAACTCACGGGCTTCGAACGTGGTCAGGTGATTGGGTGCAGCTTGTGTCATACGTCTGTACGTGAGATTTCCACACTCCTAAACACCCCTAGGGCCACTGTTTCCGATGTGATAGTGAAGTGGAAATGTGAAGGGACACGCACAACACAAAAGCGTACAACTCGACCTCTTCTGTTGACTGATAGAGACCGAAGACAGTTGAAAAGGGTCGTAATGTGTAATAGGCAGACATTGATCCAGACCATCACACAGGAATTCCAAACTGCATCAGCGTCCACTGCAAGTTCTGTGACAGTTAGACAGGAGGTGAGAAAACTTGGGCTTCATGGTCAAGCGGCTGCTCATAAGCCACACATCACGCCTCTCTTGGTGTAAGGAGTGTAAACATTGGAAGATTGAACAGTGGAAAAACGTTGTGTTGAGTGACGAATCACAGTACACAATGTGGCAATCCGATGGCAGGGTGTGGTTATGGTGAATGCCTGGTGAACGTCATCTGCCAGCGTGTATAGCGCTAACAGTAGAATTCGGAGGCGGTGGTGTCATGGTGAGGTCGTGTTTTTCATGGAGGGGGCTTGCGCCCCTTGTTGTTGCGCGTGGCATTATCACAGCACATGCGTACATTGATGTTTTAAGCGTCTTCTTGCTTTCCACTGTTGAAGAGCAGTTTGGGATCGGAGATTGCATCTTTCAACGCGATCGAGCACCTGTTCATAATACACGGCCTGTGGCTGAGTGGTTACACTGCAATCATGTCGCCGTAATGGACTGGCCTGCACACTGTCATAACCTGAATCCTAT
Organism: Schistocerca piceifrons; assembly: GCF_021461385.2. NCBI lineage: Eukaryota > Metazoa > Arthropoda > Insecta > Orthoptera > Acrididae > Schistocerca > Schistocerca piceifrons. The sequence goes on from NC_060138.1 coordinate 230,251,346, forward strand.
AGAACACCTCTGGGAAGTTTTGGAAAGCCGACTTCGTGCCAGGCCTCACCGACCGACATCGATAACTCTCATCGGGACAGCACTCCGTGAAGAACGGGCTGCCATTCCCCAAGAAACCTTCCAGCACCTGATTGAACGTATGTTTGCGAGAGTGGAAGGTGTCATCAAGACTAGGGGTGTCGGGGTGGCTGCAACACCATATTGAATTCCAGCATTACAGATGGAGGGTGCCACGAACTTGTAAGGTATTTTCAGCCAGATGTCCGGATGTTTTTGGTCACATAGTATATGTCTTCCATCTGATCAGACATCAGTTGATTTCTTCTCATGTTGTCAGTTGTTACCTTGCGAAGGCGACGCAATCAAAATTGAAGAACACATATTTCCCAGAATTCTGTGAACGTGTGATACTGGTCGAACAATACCCAACGGAAGCATAATGTATTATGCTCTTGATACGTTCCATAGTTCTGATCTTACATTTAATTAACGTTTACGCCCGTTCTGCTGGATGACAGCACACAGCACGAACTAAATCAGAGGTCTGGTTGATATTCTATCGACATACAAAGTTTGGTGCCGATCTGAGTGTCTGACTTCTAAAGATTTGGGTGTTAGTGTATGGCTGAAATAACATTGGGGATAGGATACAGTACATCTTTCATGTCTTTGTTATTTACAGCTGTAATCTTGTTTCCGTACATGTTATCGTTAACCAGATACTCGTTGTATTTTGTCCCTGCTACCGTGAGATTTTCAAAGACTATAGTCCACTCAACACTACTGAAAACTTTCTTTAAATCTGCAAAGGCTTTAAACGTAAATTAGCCTTTCTTGAGCCCGTCTTCTAACATACAGTATATCTTCAGACATACAGCATATTTCACATCACAGTTACCTAAGACAGTAACAGTTTTAATATTAAAACTATTGTTAAAGTGATATTAGTGTTTGAAGTGGCGGTGTGAACAAATTATACTGACCATGAATTAACAAATTTAATACTGGTATTACTTGTACTACCTGAGCTGCAGCTACTAACTGTCATAATAGTTATTACAATAATGATAACAATAATAATAATTGTAACATTAATAACAGTATTGATAGTGGCAGATAGAAGAATTTATAGGTCTACAATATTGATGTTTTCTGCTACAGTGAATTCTAGGAAAAGGAAATTTAAGAAGAATACATCGACTAAGAATACTGAGAATTAAGGAATATTAGGGTCGAAAGAGGGATGTACAAGGGTAACGAGTGAGAACAGTGACAATGGTAACCTTATTGTTACTTTAGTGTATATGTCATTACGTGTCTTCTGAAGCTGGAGATATTCTTTAATATAATACTGAGGGTGTTCCAGAGCCAGCTTCCTGTTACTGACAAGGACTTCGAGAAGGTGGCTGAACGATGGCGTGGAACAGAACCGATGCTGCACTGTTGGGAATGGGTGTTTCTGCCGTGTTGTACAGATAAAAGTGTTAAGGTCGATGAGCGATATGAGGGACAGTTTTCATTGATAAGACAGTAGAGGAGACAGAGAGTCAGTAAATCTCTGTGCTTGTATGCACGCAGCCAGGATAGCTCGAATATAATGGTGAAATGTGATCAAAGAGTAGAACATCACAGATACAACGAACACAGGCATCCTTAATAAGTTCCAGGCGTCGTGACCTTTTCTGAGAGCAGCCTGCAGGATGAAATCAGTGTAATCAATAATTCAGGGGTAAAAAAGTTTGCACAATTTTCTTTTTCAGGTCAAGAGGGAAGAACTTTTTAATACTTTTGTAGCGTATGGAGAGATGCTGTTGTCTTTATGTTTGTCTTTATTTTATATGTGTAGTTCCTTACGACCAAATTGAGGAGCAAATCTCCGTCCATATGGAATGTGTCAGTACATGAAATTACTATTAAAAAGTAATAATAGATAAAATAAAATGTCTATGAATCTTAAAAAGACGACAAGCTATAAGTTTATACAAACACAATCAACAATGTGAACAGGAATTAGATTAATTTTTCAAGGAACTTCTCAACAGAATGGAAGGAGTGACCCATGAGGAAACTCTTCAGTTTACATTTGAAAGAGCTTAGATTACTGCTAAGATGTGGCAGCTTATTCAAAATGGATGCAGCAGAATACTGCACACCTTTCTATGCAAGAGTCAGGAAGGTGGAAAGCAAATGCAGACTGGATTTCTGTCTAGTACTAACTGAGTGAAAGTTGCTTATTCCTAGGAATAAGCTCATATCGTCGGCAGCAAACGGCATTAAATAATATGTTTACTGAGAGGTAAATGTCAGAATACCCAGACTGATGAACACAGGTCGACGAGAGGTTCGCGAACTTACACCATGTTCAAACTACCCTTTGAGAATGGGAAGGTTTACCCTAAAATATAATGTCTTACGTCATAAGCCAATGGAAATAAACAACGTAGATTAATTTTCATGTCAAACTATCACTGTTCCAATAGTAAAAATGGCAGCATTAAGTCCTTGAACAAGATCCTGAAATGGGCTTTTCATGACACTTTACTATCTAACTGAACGTCTAGAAATCTCAATAATCATATGCCTGTTCTGTGTTAATAGACGTCAGGTTTAGTTGAACCGTATGTTAGAAACTGTAAAGACTAGTCTTACTGTTATTTACCGTTAGTTTTTTACTACAAATCAGGGACTTCAGATCTTGAACTTCGCTATTCGAAAAAGTGCCGATTTTACACACAACATCCTTTACTACCAAGCTAGTATCATCAGCCAACAGAAATATTTTAGTCACCTGTGATACCAGAAGACACGTTATTTGCATAAATAATAAACAGAGTAGCCCCAGTACTGATTCCTGGGGACCCCCCCATTTGACCGTGCCCCACTGGAGCCCATATAATAGCCATTCTCAATAACGTTGAGTATGACCTTTTTCTGCCTGTTCTTAAAGTAAGAGGTGAATCAATTCTGAGCTACTCCCCATATTCTATAATAGTCCAACTTCTGGAGGAATATTTTGTGATCAACACATTCAAACACCTTAGTTTAATCAAAAAACATGCGTAGCGTTGGAAAATTATCTAATCCATCCAGTACTTCACAGATAAAAGAGCATATAGTATTTTCAGTTGTTAAACCACTTCTAAAACCAAACTCTACATTTGACAGCAAATTTTGTGAAATGAAATGATCAGTTATCCTTACACACACAGCCTTTCCTATAACTTTAGCAAACATTGATTGCATAGAAATAGGTCTAAAATTGTCTACGTTATCCCTTGCTCGCTTGTTATAAAGCGGTTTAACTAGGAATACTTCAATCGTTCAGGATACCGGCCATTTCCAAAGGAAAAATTACAAATATGGCTAAGTATAGGGCTATCATGTGCAACGCAGTACTTTAGTATTCTGCTAGATACTCCATCATATCCGTGGAAGTCCTTAGTCTTCAGTGATTTAACTATCGACCCAGTCTCCCCTGAGTCGGTGTCACTGAGGAAAGCAATTTGCAAGAGAGTTATATGATTCTCTCCAGAAACTAAGTTTTTATTTATTTCATCAGCTATGTTCAGAAAGCGGCTGTTAAATACTGTACAGATATCTCACTTATCAGTAGCAGAAACATTTTTACTACGTACTGACTTTATATCTTCGGCCTTGTTCTGATGATGAGACACTTCCTTCATGACTGACCATATGGTTGTAATTTTATCCTGTGTATTGGCTATTCTATTTGCGTACATCATACTATTTGCTTTCCTTATAAAATTGTTAAGCATTTACAATATTGTTCCATTGTGACTACTTCTAACATTTTGATAAAATTCTCACTTTGTTCTACATTATATCCTTATTGCACTAATCAGCTACCCAGGCTGCCTTCTACTGCTAGTACCCTCTTTTGAACATTATAAAGGAAAGCAACTTTCAAAGAGCATCAGAAATGTGTTAAGGAAAGCATTAAATTTGTCATCTATGTTATCAGCACAAAACGACATTCTACTACTCTTGTTCTTTAACGAAGTTTAGAAACCTCTCATTGCCGTTGGATTAGGTGTTCTACACAGTTTGTAATTATATATAACATTTGTTTGAGTACAAGACTTTTTAATGTTAAAAGGTCTGAAAGGCCATTCATTCTTTTACTAACCGAATGCCCATAATGTTGTGAAGAATGAATAAAAATATTGTCAAAGGTTGTACTACTGTTCCCCTGTGTTCTGGTTTTAAAAAATACAGTCTGCTTTAGATCATATGAATTTAGGAGATCTTTCAACATCCTTTTCCTTGCACAGTCACATATGAAGTTAATACTGAATTCACCAAATACAAATAATTTTTGGTACTTCCTATAAAGTGAACCAAGATCACTCTCTAGCTTGAACAGAATCCACTTAAGTCACAGGTAGAGGAACTATAAATCACTATAATTAAAAGTTTAGTTTCATTAATATTTTTTTTTTTATGTACATGGCCACTCCGCCACTCCGTAAAGAGCTCCATGAAAAACAGCGAACTGTTCTGTATTCTGATAAAGGAACCCTTGAATTTTCACATTACTTAAATGGTGCTCTGATATACCAATAACATCAGAGCCAATGTCATTTCACTAACTTTATCTCTAATACATCTTATATTTTGATGAAATATGTTAATTCATTACTACTTGTATACCTGACCTTCGTTGAAAGTAATTCCTTTGCTAGATAGACCTTTTTAAGCAGAGATATCTATCAGCGGACTTCAATCTAAAAAAGATGCAGCTCTAACACTAACTACTAAAGGAATTTTCTCATGAGTGATACCACCACCGACCGCTGCGCTGTCACCGATAACCACATTACAGTTATACGCTCAGTCCAATTTAGATTTCCATCCGTCATTATTCCTAGAGTCTTTTCTGAAGGAGAGAAGTTGATATTTGTCACATTTTGGGTTAAAGGTAACAGAGATTCCCGATATTTGGAGGTAATGAACCAAAATGAGCAGCTTGTACCGCTTGGGTATTGGATGGGTTGAACTTTAATCCTATATACTGCGTCAATTTTGATAGTGCACACAGGTCGTTATTGAGATTATCGATAGATCTTTTCAGATTTATCGATTTTACACTTAGATACAGCTGGAGGTCGTTGGCGTACATGTGGTATTTGCAATAGGACAAGACTGATGACACATCATTTATGTACAATGAGAAGATTATAGAACGTAGTACCGAACCCTAGGTGACATATGACACTACCTGCCTCCATTGTGACTTTACGGTGCCGGATATGACGTGTTGGTTCCGAGACGTCAGGTATGAGCGAAACCATTGCACTGCAGGTTACGAGAAATTTAGGCTGCTAAGTTTGGAAAGCAAAATGTCGTAGGTGACGGTGTCAAAGGCTTTACTGAAGTTTAAGAAGCACACGATAATTGCATCATGAACGTAAAAGATGTGTCATCAGTCTTGTCCTATTGCAAACACCACATGTACGCCAACGACCTCCAATTGTATCTACGTTGCTTCTTGTATATCCATGGCAAGCTTCAGGTCATTTCTTACCTTTACTAAGGCAGATGTTATGAAGCCTAATTGGAGTTCGTCTAGTAGGTTGTTGGCAGATGGTTTGTTTGTCAGCTGCTTGTGGACTATATATTCCAAGGCCTTGGACAGTGCAAGAAGAATGCTTATAGATCGGTAATGAGAGGGTGCTGCGGCAGCGTCCTTTGTAGGTAATAGTTTAACTAGTCACTGTTTCCAGTTCTCAGGGAAAACTCTTCTAGTTGAAGATATCTGTTATAGTGCACATTAGTAGGTCAATAATAAGCTACATCATTTGGACTGTGAGCCATCGTGTCCAATAGATGCTCATCTGATACACATGACGGCTTTTTGACGGTCTTGCAAGTAACATACTTTAAACAGAATGTTTCAGGGCTACACGAGCTAACCCCCATGAAATAATCTATGAGTCTCTGCCTCGTTTGTGATTCAGTTGTTTTTTGTAGGTAATGTGAATTATCCGTTCTGTTCAGCGACTCGGACAGTGGGATCAGCTGCAGCTTTTACTTTCCTACAACAAGGTCACGCAAGTTTTTCCTTAGGGCAGTTGGTCTATTTCTGTTGCGGTTAATGCATGGGCATGTCAGAGGTATGCACGTCTCTCAGCTTGAATGATTCTGTTCCGCTTCTGCTTCTAATTAATATGATTTTCAGGAGTGGGGCGCTGTTTGTATGCCCGATGTTCAGCGTCTCTGAGATTCGTGAGCTGTTTTAGTTCTTCAGTTAGCCAAGGTGCAGGTTTCTTTATTACTTTTACGGTCTTTAAGAATGCATATTTGTCATATTGTTGAGTAAGTTTGCTAGTAAATCCATGAGGGTTTTGTTCATGTTCGAGAAAGGAACAGAAGAAGTCGGCAAGTTCGTTTTTGCGTCTCGGTTGCAAATTCACATAAAGGGTTTGAAGTCTCGGTATGTAGTCAATTGCATTTACGTTCAATTCCAATGTGTATTTCTTCTATTCATTCATTCCACTTTCCAACTTTTTCGTCTTTGGCACTATCTTCCCATCTGAGCTGTTGATATTAATACAGTAGCATCTGTTTTCTCGAAAAATCTTTTTATTTTCTTACAGCCGCATGAGTCTTTCTCCTAGTCATGCATCTTCTACTGCCTTCCATTTTCGCTCTAACCATTCCTGCTTAGTCGTTATGCATTTTTTGTCAATCTCATTTGCTAGGCATCTGGATCCACACCACTTGCTTCATTTGCTGCATTCTGATTTTGGCTCCTTTCGTCAGTTACAATCAGTATATCCTATGTTGTCTAGCGAAATACGTCACAGTTTTTGTAGAGATTCCTCCATATCCTAATATGATGTATAGTATTGTAATTCTGGGTCTACCTAATTGCTCACATCGGGAAAGGAAATTATTAGTTTTCATCTATGGAATTACGTGGATTTGTTTCTGAATTTTTGAGATTATCTTTATGATTATAGAATTACAGTGACATAGTCTGATTTCAGCAGGTCGTGCAGGTGAGTAATCGCATCCGATCAGTCCGTTCCGTAATACAGTGGTGACATTCTTAAGTAGACTTTTTCCAATAAATGTTATGTAAAAGGAATTTTTGCAAGCAATGTTTTTCATGTCACAGACTAATTTCTCGTTTGGTACCCGTCGCCTGTGTTACGATGTCTTTGTCTAATCCTTGGCCTCGTAGATTCTGTTCAAAACCCACTCTAAATAATTCCTTTGATTAAATCATTATCTTTCCGGTATGCTGATTTGGTCTTCAAACACAGAGAATTGCAGAATTTTGTTTCAGCCTTCTTGAATGTACCTACGCAATTGGGCTGTTACGGTAACTGAGTACATAGCTATGTGAACCATCAGTGCCACACTTGTTATGAGACACAAAGACAAAATGTGTTAGCCCATTGTGTTACACAGCCGGCTCACAGCACGTCGCAGGTTTCACGTCCTTTATTACATTGCTGGCTGTGAGGCGGGCCGAACAGGAATAGCTCCTTCTTAGCGTTTCTCTTTCTGTGTTATAGGCTGCCGTGACAAGTTACATACCATCGGAAAAAAATGGTTCAAATGGCTCTGAGCACTATGGGACTCAACTGCTCAGGTCATTAGTCCCCTAGAACTTAGAATTAGTTAAACCTAACCAACCTAAGGACATCACAAACATCCATGCCCGAGGCAGGATTCGAACCTGCGGTCTTGTGGTTCCAGACTGCAGCGCCTTTAACCGCACGGCCACTTCGGCCTGCATACCATTGGAAAGCTGAGACGTCGATCTATTTAGTGGTGTATAAGACACTCGATTTATTTGGATATTTTTGGGGTTATAAACAATCGTTTTCAGGTTTGTTTTTAGGTTAATACCCCTCCACCCAATCCCATCAAGAAAACGCGCTCCAGAAATTTTGTGGGGTGCAAAGCAAGGAAGAAAACTGATACACGATATGAGCGTGAGAAACGTCTAGTGACATCGCATATGCCTGTATGTTTTCGGGTATACCACACCAATAAAAACTTCTAAACAGTATTATCTTCATTTCTCATCACTTCAATAAATAGCAAGGATAGATTTATTAAAATAGCCTATCAAAAATATTACACAATTTTTAGGAAATTGTTCAAGAAAAATATGCCGATTTTCGTAAATTTAAAATACAATTTACTATTAGTAAATCAAAAGGTTGAATGCTACCTACACCTTTGGGGTAATGACATAGGACAAACGGTCAATGTCCTATCCTTCTGGATTTACATACTTTCAGAGGAGGGGGTATGTACGAAAAGAAAAAAAAATGTCCCTTTGGGCACTATAGTGCCTACCTTAAGAGCTATGACCGCTTGTTCATTTTCGCTGCTGTGAAATACATCTCTTCTGTTGAGTAAGTGCTCACAGCTCTTAAGGTATGCATTTTAAAGCCCATGTTTATTACGTATTTTTGCTCCGAACGATAGTTCCTGCCATATTCCTGAATGTTGACCATTCCTTCTGGGACACCCTGTAAACACGACCGAGACAGACTAGTAAAGAGTTGAGACTAGGCTGTACTTTATCTCCTAAGCTGTTCAATATTTACACTGAGGCAGCAGTTCGGGAATGGTATCCCTACATATTACAAAAGTGTATGTATGTGTCTCTGTGTCTGCGTGTGTCTGCATGCTCCACATCTCTTTCTAGAGCACTGGACTGTTTTCGGTTACACTTGATACACGTATCTCTTAATATTGGACAACAATCGCTGTGGTGGTAAGAACCACCTATCTACCATAGTTTAGGAGATTAGTCGTCACAAACAATGTGCGCAAAAAACTGCCGCACCGTGCTTGATGTTTAAATTTATTACTACTGTGTTAGTAGCTCCGTTCGCAATAAATTTTGCATACAGTATTCGCGTAATCCGCTAAATGCGCCTTCAAAATTATGTGACGGTACCAACAGTTCAGGAGATATAACGTTATAAACACTGAGATGCCTGAGAAGTTGCCGCATTGTGCACGACGTTTAAATTTATTGCTTCTTTGCTTCTAACTCTTTTTGCAAATTATTCCGCAGACAGTATCCACATACGCTGCTCAATGCACCTTCACAAATTGTACGGCATATAGTCCAAGAGATATGATGTCAAAAACACAGAGACACGTGAAAAAATGCCGCATCATGCATGAAGTTTAGGTGTGTGTGTGTGTGTGTGTGTGTGTTTGAGGTTTACGGGCGCTAAACAGCGGGGTCATCAGCGCCCACATGAAGTTTAATGCATTTATTCCTTTCTACTAACACATTTTTACAGTCGAGACAAGTTACGAAAATCCCAGATACCTGGCAGGGCTTTTGACACTTTTCAACTGTGAGGCGCAAACGGCTATAAGCGAAAACAGCCGCCATCTATAGAGCTGTGAAGATGCATTGCCATAGAAACCTTTAGAAAAATCGCCTTACAGGCATGCGAAGCAGCGACGCGCAGGGTATAGTAACTGTCCGGGTAATTACACTACAAACACAGTCCATTTTTTGTTTTCGTTGCTAAAGAAAACTGACAAAATGAACACCCAGGTAATGCCAGTTTGTCAGCTACTTCTAGATGAACATAGGGGCACAACTAAACAATTCGATGAAGCTAAAATCAACCCTGTGTGCTGAAGTTACATCGATTTCTTTCAAGAGAAGATGATTCACAAAAATGTGTTTATGCACTATATAAAATAAGTGAAGAGGACAATACGAAAACATCAACCAGTAAATTTGAGTCAGTGGAATTACGTGGAAAATGTTCAGTTGGATGTGAGATTTTAGTTAATGAAAAACACAATTCAACAGGTAAAAGTTTAAATATCATGGATGTAAAATATTGTATGAATACGGAGAGGATATGCAGATTAAGTTGAACAGATTTGAAAGTATTTTTGGAACAATTAATAGAACTTTAAAGTTTGAATCTCCGAAAGAAACACGACTGACATTTTACAGAACAGTTAGATTGGTCATCCTATTATATGGAAGTCAATAAAAGACAAGAAAACCAGGTACAAGGAATAGAAATAGATTTCTTAGATCAGAGAAGGAATATAAGGGAATGGATGAAATGTGAAATCAAGATATTCGAAACGAGTTGTAAATTTGGAGTGTGAAAGAAAAATTGGATGGAAACGAAAAAAACTGTACTGAACAACTGCAAAGACTGATACAGAGAAACTACTACACCGATGAAGAATTTGAAACGAAAAGCGAAATGAGACCCTGGAAGACCGAGAAAAAGAGTGAAATGTTACAGCCTACGGTTGGCCCAAAGTGGACAGAGACAGCTGTCTGAATTGATAGCTGTCTCTGAAAAAAGATATGAACCGTCTGTAACAGAAAACTACATTTCGTACTCAAAAGGACACTAATACACAATTATAATGCTTAGATGCCAGCATCAAGAAAAAACATAATACACAAATAGTCTTTCAAAGTGTTGTACACTTCTCAGTTTAATCCGTAACGTCATCTGAATGATGCACTTGGTCTTTGGTGGGGTACATTAGGAGTTCCAGCCGAGTGTCCATTTCATAGACAATACGATTAGAGCCATAGCGTCTCATGTCCCCAAGCAACAAGGCAAGGCAAAGTACGTTCCAAGTGAAACCCGAGGCTGCAGACGCATCTCATGAATAACAGAGAAGCTGGGATCACCGAGCTAGGCCGCTCACGCGGGTGTTTTATACATGGTTCGCCAGCCGTGTTGATCGCTCGAGACAAAGCGTGGTGTACCCAGGGGGGCGGCGTCCAACTGCGATGCGTTCCACAACACACGGCAGGGCACAGCGGCTAATTCTACCGTCTGCCACGCTAGGTCTCGTCCACGTTAGGTATCGTCCCTCGAAGAACCTTGTCACACACTTCTTACCAAACAAATCCGCTTGCTTCTTTCTTTTTTCTCTTTCATTTCCGTGTAAATGTTTCATTATAAACTTTGAGAGTGGGTGGGGGGAAATATGAGACAGCACTTTCATCGCCCACCAAAATGAGGAAAAGGGGGAGGGGGTTGTTTGGACTAAATGCTGAATTGCAAAGGGAGGCTCAAACGTCCGGCGAAAACAGAAGATACAAATTACACTGCTAACCATTAAAACTGCAATATAATGATTAACAGAAACAAGGAAATGTTTCTTGCTGTGTGTATAATAGGAAAAATAAATCATTAAATCTGTATGGGATTTCGGCGTGTACAAGAATCGAAATTTATTACACAGAACTGCCACCTCTAACACGAATAGTGTCTCAAAACGGCTGGGCCTCAATTCGAGCAAGCATGGTTGACAAATACAGTTATACTCTTGAACATGGCGTACGTTCAGTAAACGTATTTAAGTTAAGGATAAAAACAGGCAACCGGCTGCACAAATGTTATTTTACTGACCTGGTTTCAATACAGACTAATGGTATCTTCCTCAGAATAAATTATAGCTACGTATAAAAATTTTGAAATCACCATAGGAGAACGGCAAAAATTTTAGAAAAGACGTATTAAAAACCATAGCTTCAAATTGCAAGGAGAAATAATAAAACCAATTTGAGTTGAAGTCAGGTCAAACCAGATATCTTGTAAAGCCAGCATTAAAACCACACGCATAACAAAGCCCTAGGACTGACATCATACTGAAAGATGTGTCAATTGATTACGCCGCTACGTGGAAGCTGGACAGTGAGCGCCACCTAATAGCGCAGAGCAGCAAAAATTAAGGAAACAGTTATAATATAAATGAAAATAGTTGTAAGAAGAGACCAAGCTTAATAACAGGAGTATATAAATAGATAACAAATGAAATATACAAGAAATGCGACAAATTGAAACAGCAGTTGATACACGCCATCCGTCCAGTGAAAATAGTAATAAATTGTTCAAAATGAACAGAACTAACATAGTAGGAGTAACAGCTATGGAATATAATAACACCAATTGAAAGTGAATCGGAAATGTTTGAGAACCGTATGTAAATAACGTTAGCCAAAGAATGACAAAAAGTCAGAAAGTAACGAATATCGGTTTGAACCCGTTAACGAAATTTTTACTTCATAGTTGTAGCTGCTCATTAAAACTGATACCATCATTAACAGTCGTATATTTAAGAATTTCCTGAATATTTTAAGGATGTCAAGTCTATAACATTTCTTTTTCTTAATGGAGGATAGTAACTTCATCGAATCCCTTCGGTTTGTAGCCTGTAATAAATAAAGGACGAATTACGCACCTCAGTACCCTTTCTTCCTAATAAATGCTCTTTATATCTGATACTGATGGCGCTTCTGGTCTGTCCTATGTAATAAACTGCACAAGTTCCACAGATTGTTTCGTAGACCCCTGAATGAAGCAAAGTAGTAATCGAACATTTCAAATTGTGAATTATATTTTTCTGAAATCTTTCATTAGCAAAAAAACTGACTTGGCATCCATATATTTTTTCCAGGGGACGACAAATTCTGCAGGAATTACATTAAATTTATTCGCAATTGCGAATATGGACAACCATCAGCTGTAGATTGGAATGACGACAGTGAAAATGTGTGCTGGGCTGGGACAATGTGACTCGAACCCAGATTTCCCACATATCGTTAGCTGTCACTTCACCATTTGGCTACCCCTACATGACCCAAAGCCCGACCCAAACTTCCAGAGGTCGTCAACCATGTAGGAAATGGCCTGTAAGTACGGTTGGCTATTTTTATCCTTCATTAAAAGCTACAGGTTCATTATTCCACGATGCTACAAGTCATTGCTAGAATTGATTGTCGAGTGGTTAATGAGTGTATGATGCCAATGTCTCGCAACCCATCGTCAAATGTTTTCAGTGAGTGCGAAATTACGAGAACCTCCTGGCCAGGACAACAATCGAAAGCCCGCGCGTGGTGGTAGTACAGGTCAACGTGCAGTGTGGCGTCTTCGCATTGAAACACACCGTCACGGAAACGTTGAACATTTGGCACAGCCACCGAACATGACTCACCAGTTCTCAGACAACCGCCAATACGAACCAGAGTTTGTGTAGATAACTGCACCTCATACTTTCACATTAACTGCAGAGCCCGAATTACGATGGAGAGTCCAAGGCGGCAGAAGTCTTCAAAGTCTCCCTACATGATGGATCCGTCTCTTGTGATGTTTTCTGGGGACCCTGGTACCATTTTTGCGTCCACTGTTGCTGTTGGGCGCACCACTGTCGACGCGACTCTCTTTGCTGCAGCAGCATCAGTGGAAATCGCAACAATGGTCGCTGTGCTGACAGACAGCAGTGCTTCAATTGTCATCGCAATGTCCATGTAGATGTATCTCTTACTAAAAATATGAGCTTCACTTGACATAAGATACGTGTGTGACCGTACGAAGCTGAATGTCCGAGCGAACAATACTGTTTGTCCCGTTTGTCCCTTTTGCCATGAAGAGCAGTTGAGTTCATGCCGGATGTTCGTTACGCCATCGATTCCTTTGTGGGTTCTCAATCAAAGTCGCGGAACGATAAAATGCAATCCCGACAGGAAGTAATATTGCCGCTGCTATGTGCTTCTCTCATACGAGGCAGGCATATCGCTATCTTCTCGCAAGCGATTACTGAATGAGACACCTGCTGTATAATCTTTTCTCGTATGCAGAATCTATATGGCGTTATTACTAATTACGTCGTGCGGTTGTACTGAAATGCTCTTGATTTGCATATACGTATAAGTGTGTGGTGCACTTCGTGTGTTTGAGGCCTCCTGCATTCCGCCTTCGTAGCGTTGGATTTTCATTTTGATACACTTCTCCCCTATCATCTCAGTTACCTATAAAATACATATTATCACGTTTGTAAGATTACTCATGACTATCAGAGACTGTATATTTCTTAACTTACCTAATTATTGTCATCACACGTCTTTTGGTGTCCACCACAAACTCATGTACGTACTAATGCACCGAGGACGTGGTACGAGTATTTGCCCGAAATTTCTCTAATGTCATTGGTAACACCAGAGCTCACCCATGTTGTTGTTGTGGTCGGGAGGCTGGTTTGATGACACTCTCCACGCTATTCTATCTGTGCGAGTCTCTTCATCCCCGAATAACTACTGGAACCTACATCCTTCTGAATCTGCTTACTGTATTCATCTCTTAGTCTCCCTCTACAACTTTTACTAACAAAACTTCCCTCCGAAACTAAACTGGTGATCCCTTGATGTCTCAGAATGTGTCTTATCAACCGATACCTTCGTTTGGTCAAGTTGTGCCACAAATTCCTTGTCTCCCCAGTTCTAGTCAGTATCTCCTCATTGGTTACGTGATCGACCCATCTAATCTTCAGCATTCTTCTGTAGCACCATATTTCGAAAGCTTTAATTCTTTTTTATCTAAACTGATTATCGTCCATGTTTCAGTCCCACACATGGCTACATTCTAGACAAATGCCTTCAACAACGATTTTCTAACACCTAACTTTCTATTCGATTCTAACAAATTTCTCTTCTTCAGAAGCGCTTTTCTTACCATTTCCAGTCTACTTTTAATATCCTCTCACGTCGGCCGTCATCTGTTACTTTTCTGTCCAGATAACAAATTTCATCCAATACCGTAAGTGTCTAGTTTCCTAATTTAATTCTCTCAGCGTCATCTGATGTAATTCGACTACATGCCATTACCCTTGTTTAGCTTTTGTTGATGCTCGTCTTAGGTCCTCCTTCCAACATACTGTCCATTCCGTTCAACTGCTCTTCCAAGTCCTTTGCTGTCTCTAACAGAATTACAATGTCGTGGGCAAACCTCAAAGTTTTTATTTCTTCTCCCTGAACTTTAATTCGCACCCCAAATTTTTCTTTGGCTTACCATTTTGCTTGTTCAATGTACATATTGAATAACATGGGGGATAGGCTGCAACTCTGTCTCTATCTCTTCTCAACCACTGTTCCCCTTTCATGCGCCTCGGCTCTTATAACTGCCGCCTGGTTTCGGTATAAGTTGTAAATAGCCTTTCGCTCCCCGCTACTTTCAAAATTTCAAGGAGAATATTCCAGCCAACACTGTCAAAAGCTTTCTCTAAGTCAACAAACGCTATAAAAGTAGGTTTGATTTCCATAACCTATCTTCTAAGATAAGTTGTGGTGTTAGTATTGCCTCACATGTTCCTATATTTCTCCGGAATCCAAATTGATCTTCCCCGAGGTCTGCTTCTACCAACTTTTTTATGGTTCTGTAAAGAAATCGTGTTAGTATTTTGCAACCATGACTTATTAAACTGATTGTTTGGTAATTTTCACACCTGTCAACAACTGCTTTTTTTGGAACTGGAATTACTACGTTCTTCTAGAAGTCTGAGGGTGTTTCACCTGCCTCACACACCTTGCAAGAGTTTTGTCATGGCTGGCTTTCACAAGGCTATCAGAAGTTCTGACGGAATACCGTGCACTCCTTGGGCCTTGTTTCTTTCAGAGCTTTGTCAAATTTTTCTTGCAGTATCCTATCTCCCATCTCATCTTCATCTACGTCCACTTCTCTTTCTATGATATAGGTTTCAAGATCATCTCCATAATAAAATCCCCTCTGTATACTCCTTCCACCTTTCGGATTTCCCGTCTTTGCTTAGGACTGGTTTACCATCTGAGGTATTTACATTCACAGAACTGCTTCTCCGCTAGTGAAATACGCTTCCATATCCTTACATTTGTCCTACAGCTATACATGCTTAACAATTTTGCACTTCCTGTCAATCTGTTTCTTAAACGTTTATATCCCCTTTCGCCTGCTGTGCTGCACCTGTTGAATTTTCTCTTTTCATCAATTAAATTCAGTATCTCCCGTGTTATCCAAGGATTCCTAGTCTTTATACCCATTTAATCCTCCGCTGCCTTCATTATTTCATCTCTTAAAGCTACACGTTCGCTTTCTGCTATATTCCTTTCCCCTGCTCTAGTCAACCGTTGTATAATGCTCCCTCTGAAGCTCTCAACACCTTTGGTTGTTGCAACTTATCCAGGTCCCATTTACTTTAATTTCTACTTTTTCCTAATTACTTCAGTTTTAATTTACAGTTCATAAAGAATAAAGTGTGGTCAGAGTCTGCATTCGCCCCTAAAAATGTCATAATTTAAGATATGGTTCCTAAATCTCTGTCTAACCATTATATAATCAGTCTGAAACCTTTCTGTGTCTCCAGGTCTCTTCCACATATACAACCTTCTTTTATGGTTCTTAAGCCAACGGCCTTGCCATTGTGGTAACACCGTTTCCCGTCAGATCATCGAAGTTTATCGCTGTTGGTCTGGCCCAGCTCTTGGATGGGTGACCATTCGGTTGCCGAGCGCTGTTGGCAAGCGGGGTGCACTCATCCCTTGTGAGGCCAAATGAGGAGCTATTTGATTGAAGAGTAGCGGCTCCGGTCTCGTAAACTGACATACGGCCGGGAGAGCGGTCTGCTGACCACATGCCCCGACATATCCGCATCCAGTGACGCCTGTGGGCTGAGGATGACACGGCGGCCAGTAAGTAGCGTTGGGCCTTCGTGGCCCGTTGGGGCGGAGTGTTGTTTATGATTTTTAAACGAGGTCTTAATGGTGATTAAATTACGCTCTGCCCAAAATTCTACCAGGCAGTTTCCTCTTTCGTTCCTTTTCCTACTTTCGAATTGCACTTATCTATCACGATTAAATTTTCGTCTCCCTTAACTATCTGAATAATTCGTTTTACGTAATCATACGTTTCTTCAATCTCATCATCATCTGTGGAGTTAGTTAGCATGTGAACTTGTACTACTGCGGTAGGCGTGGGCTTCGTGTCTATCTTGGCTACCATAATGCTTTTATGTTATTTATAGTAGTTTAGCCAGATTCCTATTATCTTGTCCATTAATAAACCTACTCCCGCGTTAGCCCTATTTGCTTTTGTATTTATAACCCGGACCAGGAGTTCTGTCCCTCCTGCCACCGAACGTCGCTAATTCCCACTATATCTAGCTTCATACTAACGATTTCTCTTTTTAAATTTTCTATTGCGGTGAATATTTAGTGACAATTGAAAATTTATGCCAGTCGAAGAATCAAATCCAGATTTTTTGCCTGTCGTATGGACAGCCGCTTTACTCATCAGCTATCTGAAGACGCCTCTAGGCCTGATTCAAACTTTATCTCTTGGAAAAATTCTTTTCCTCCCTATTAGAATACTCTATGTCAAATTAATTGTGTTACATACATCTCTATGTACGATAACTTTAACAAGAGTTTCTACGTTTTACAAGTTTGTTACTATATTTTGCCGATTATCGTTCCATACGTATGTCTTGAAAAGAAAAAGAGCTGCTGAAGAGGATATAGAACTGTTTATCTGGTGTATCTATTTCGATCTTCATTTATAAGAGTTTTCACTATTAATGTCATCCATATTGCCCAATATTAAGGGTTTTAAACTGAAATTAGTTCTTGTGTTCCATGCTTATTATTAATATTATAATTATTGGCGAATTCTCCCCAGAAATGGAAGACATTATGCAAATAACTCAATCAATTTTAGTTTGAGTTCTTGTTCTTCCAATAGCCTTTCATTCTTTCCAAAAAGGCTTGTTTACGCTCATCCGACCACTTTGGTCTGTACTGTTTTTCTTTCGGTTGCTGTGAAATAACGTCCCATTTGTCTATTTTGTGTCTGAAGGTGTCTCCTTCTATAATGTCGGTTAGTCTTACATTCGCATTATTTATGTCCTTTCGAATTTCATCGATACAGGACGTGGAATTCCTAAGGGAGGTTACATAATCTATTGTTCTCTTCGTCAATCGATTTTCTGGTAGTCGGCTGAGATGGCCAAAGACTTTCATTCGGCTTTTCGTAATATCAATTTCGATGTTTGAAAACTTTCCTGTTATTTTAATTGGTTGTAGCCTATAACAGTCTTGGGTATGTCTTTCTCCTGTAATTTTCCCGTGCTCTTTCTCTCTTCTTTTTGATGTCTTCAAATTGTTTTCTGTTAAGGGTTAGTGTTTCATATGCATAGAGAATTATTACTATAATTATTATTGTTATTATATTGTTAGCATTATCTGTGATACCATTGTTGCTGCTGCCTCTTTTTAGTTTTGTTAATAGACGTTCTCGTTTCGGAATATTAATGTTTTATTATTAAATTCTTACCTTTACTAAATAAAGTCAATGCAGTATTTTCTGGCGAGAAAGGAACTACGAGACTCAGCTTAAACATCTTTAAGCATGTGGTCATGGACAGTGAAGTGTTGAGCAAATCTCATGGCAAATGCTGCAGCAGATGGACTCTTGAGTTCAAATAAAGCACTTCGCAGATCACAATATAAGTCACATCTAAGATGTGAATATCGCGCAGGCGAATGACAGCGCCGAACTGCAAAGAGCGCGCCTAACGGCATCAACAATACAGCTCGTGGTGACGGTCAATAGTCACTTTTAAAATGTACGCGATTAGCCAGTGCAGTTATGAACTAACTGAAAACTATTGTTAAATATGCCATACAGGGACGCTTATGAACTGCTTGTGTCGGTGATTTTTAAATGTAACATTAAGATGTAAATTACGCGACACTTCGCTATAACTAAAAACTGTTGAAGTAATAATAAAGAAAAAAGAGCACTAATTTATAATACATGTACTAAAGTTCAAGCAGCAAAATGAAATCCCCAATAACTAAAACGGATCGAATAAATTACTGTGGAGACATAAAAGGAAGCTGACTAAATCTCTAGTAGCTGTAGATGTAGGAAGTATGCAGCAGACCTCAGTAGTTACTGTGCCTAGAACAGTTGCAAAGTCGAAGAGGAAGAAGAAGGTTCTGCTGTTAGGTAGTTCTCATGGAAGAGGTGTAGGCCAGCAGTTGCAGGAAGTGCTGGGGAGTGAGTACCATGTCACCAGCATTGTGAATCCTAATGCAGGGTTGGCTCAGGTGACTGTTAACATAGGGGGGTTATGTAGGGATTTTACTAAAGAGGATCAGGTAGTGATTGTGGGTGGGGCTGGTAATAGTATTGGTAGGGATGGGGAGTATGACATAGATGGTGACCTGGAAAAGATAGCCACTCAGACTGGCAACACGAATGTGCATTTCGTAGAACAGTTTCAGCGTCACGATCTGCCTCATCTTAATACAGCCGTCAGGCGTAATAACATGAGACTTGGGGGTGCGCTGATGACAGAAAGCATGGGTCACATTTCAGTGGTGTCGGTGGAGTCTATCAGCAGGACGGGTTTCACCAAACATGGCCTGCACCTCAACAGGTATGGGAAGGGGAGGTTGGCAAAGCTTATAGGTGACAGCATAGGTGGGGTTGGTGGGATCACTCATGGGAAAATTCCTGCAGTAGTGGGTGTTAGAGCTGCACCTTTTTTAGATTGAAGTCAGCTGATAGGTATTCCTGCTTAAGGGAAGTCTCTCTAACAAGGGAATCACTTTTGACAAAGCTTAGGTATCCGAGTAATGAGGGAATTAGTATATTTCATCAAAATATACAAGGTATTAGAGATAAAGTTAGTGAACTGCTTATAGATGTTGCCTCTGAAATTATTGGTATATCTGAACACTTCTTAAATAAGGAGATAATTCAGAGGCTTCCTTTACCAGGATACAGGTTGGCTGGCAGCTTTTCGAGGAGCTCTTTGCGGTGTGGGGGAGTAGCCATGTATGTGAAAAACGGCATCCCATTTGAGTCAACTGATGTTTCAAAGTACTGCACTGAAAAGGCGTTTGAATGTTGTGCAGGTGTGGTTAAATTTAACGGAGCTAAACATCTAACTGTTGTTATTTATAGATCCCCAGACTCCGATTTCACAACATTTTTGTTAAAGCTAGAGGAGGTTCTTGGTTCACTTTATAGGAAATACAAAAAGTTAGTTATATGTGGTGACTTCAATATTAATTGTATAAGTGATTGCGCAAGGAAGAGGATGCTGGTAGACCTCTTTAATTCATATAATCTTATGCAAACCGTATTCTTTCCAACGAGAGTGCAAGGGAAGAGTAGAACAACCATAGACAACATTTTTGTTCATTCCTCATTACTAGAAGGGCATACTGTTAGCAAAAAGGTGAATGGCCTTTCAGATCATGATGCACAAATTTTAACTTTAAAAGATTTTTGTGCTGCAACACGTGTTAAATATAGTCATCAGCTGTTCAGGAAAGCTGATCCAGTTGCTGTAGAGACCTTTGTAAACCTTATAAAGGAACAAGAGTGGCAAGATGTTTATAGCGCTGGTACAGCAGACGATAAATATAATGCTTTTCTCAAGACTTTTCTCATGCTCTTTGAAAGTTGCTTTCCGTTAGAAGGTTTAAAACAGGGTACTAGCACAAACAGGCAGCCTGGGTGGCTGACTAGAGGGATAAGAATATCTTGTAGAACAAAGTGGCAATTATATCAAAGCGTTAGAAGCAGTCAAAATCTAAATGCAGCAGCCCATTACAAACAGTATTGTAAGGTGCTTAAAAATGTTATTAGGAAGGCAAAAAGTATGTGGTTTGCAGATAGAATAGCTAAGTCTCAGGATAAAATTAAAACCATATGGTCAGTCGTAAAGGAAGTTGCTGGTCTGCAGAGACAGGTCGAGGATATAGAATCAGTGCATAGTGGGAATGTCCGTGTTACTGATAAGTCGCATATATGTACAGTATTTAATAACCACTTTCTGAATATAGCAGGTGAACTAAATAGAAACCTAGGCCCAACAGGGAATCATATAGCGCTCTTAGAAAAAAGTGTTCCGAGACTGTTACCTGAAATGCTCCTCCATAATACTGACAAGAGGGAGATTCAGTTAATAATTAAATCACTAAAGACCAAGAACTCTCATGGATATGACGGGGTATCTAGCAGAATACTGAAGTATTGTTCTATGTATGTTAGCCCAGTTCTCAGCCATATCTGTAACTTTTCCTTTAGGAGTGGTCGGTTTCCTGACCGATTAAAGTACTCGGTAGTGAAGCCACTTTATAAAAAGGGAGACATTGATAATGTTGACAATTTTAGACCTATTTCTATGCCATCGGTGTTTGCTAAAGTTATCGAGAAGGTTGTATATACAAGGTTACTGGAGCATTTAAATTCACATAATTTGCTGTCAAATGTTCAGTTTGGTTTTAGAAATCGTTTAACAACTGAAAATGCTATATTCTCTTTTCCCTGTGAGGTTTTGGAAGGATTAAATAAAAGGTTGCGAACGCTAGGTGTTTTCTTTGATTTAACGAAGGCTTTTGACTGTGTTGACCACAAAATATTACTGCAGAAGTTGGACCATTATGGAGTAAGGGGAGTAGCTTACAATTGGTTCGCCTCTTACTTTAAGAACAGAACGCAGAGGGTATTCTCCGCAATATTGAGAGCGGTAGTGATGTTCAGAAGCAATGGGGCACTGTTAAGTGGGGCGTTCCGCAAGGGTCGGTGCTGGGGCCACTGCTGTTTCTTATTTATATAAATGATATGCCTTCTAGTATTACGGGTGATTCAAAAATATTTCTGTTTGCTGATGACACCAGCTTGATAGTGAAGGATCTTGTGTGTAATATTGAAACAGTAACAAATAATGTAGTTCATGAAATATGTTCATGGCTTGTGGAAAATAATTTGATGCTAAATCACAGTAAGACTCAGTTTTTACAGTTTCTAACTCACAATTCAACAAGAACCGATATTTTGATCAGACAGAATGGGCATATTATAAGCGAGACGGAACAGTTCAAGTTCCTAGGCGTTCGGATAGATAGTAAGCTGTTGTGGAAAGCCCATGTCCAGGATCTTGTTCAGAAGCTAAATGCTGCTTTATTTACCATTAGAACAGTATCTGAAGTAAGTGACACTTCAACACGAAAAGTAGTCCACTTCGCATATTTTCATACGCTTATGTCGTATGGTATTATTTTTTGGGGTAATTCTTCTAATTCACAAAGGGTATTTTTGGCTCAAAAACGGGCTGTTCGAGCTATATGTGGTGTAAGTTCGAGAACCTCTTGTCGACCCCTATTCAAAAATCTGGGAATTCTGACATTGCCCTCACAGTATATATTTTCTTTAATGTCGTTTGTTGTTAGCAATATTAGCCTATTTCCAAGAGTTAGTAGCTTTCACTCAGTTAATACTAGGCAGAAATCAAATCTGCATGTAGAATGCACTTCCTTGACTCTTGTGCAGAAAGGAGTGCAGTATTCGGCTGCATCCATTTTCAATAAGCTACCACAAGAACTCAAAAATCTTAGCAGTAGCCCAAACTCTTTTAAGTCTAAACTGAAGAGTTTCCTCATGGCTCACTCCTTCTATTCTGTCGAGGAGCTACTGGAAGAGCTAAAAAATTAAGCAAATTCCAGTGTTACATTGTTGATTTTCTTCATTTAAACGTACGACTTGTCACCTGAATATGTTTTTTTATATTTCATTTTATCTGTTTCTAATATCGTGTTATAATTTCATGTATTGACTCGTTCCATGACCATGGAGACTTCTCCTTAATTTGGTCCCACGGAACAATAAATAAATAAATAAATAAAAAGAAGGTGTCTCTTTCTATAATGTCGGTTAGTCTTACAGTCGCATTATTTAGGTCCTTTCGAATTTCATCGATACAGGACGTGGAATTCCTAAGGGAGGTTACATAATCTGTTGTTCTCTTCGTCAATCGATTTTCTGGTAGTCGGCTGAGATGGCCAAAGACTTTCATTCGGCTTTTCGTAATATCAATTTCGATGTTTGAAAACTTTCCTGTTATTTTAATTGGTTGTAGCCTATAACAGTCTTGGGTATGTCTTTCTCCTGTAATTTTCCCGTGCTCTTTCTCTCTTCTTTTTTGATGTCTTCAAATTGTTTTCTGTTAAGGGTTAGTGTTTCATATGCATAGAGAATTATTACTATAATTATTATTGTTATTATATTGTTAGCATTATGTGTGATACCGTTGTTGCTGCTGCTTCTTTTTAGTTTTGTTAATAGACGTTCTCGATTCGGAATAGTAATGTTTTAGTATTAAATTCTTACCTTTACTAAATAAAATCAATGCAGTATTTTCTGGCGAGAAAGGAACTACGAGACTCAGCTTAAACATCTTTAAGCATGTGGTCATGGACAGTGAAGTGTTGAGCAAATCTCATGGCAAATGCTGCAGCAGATGGACTCTTGAGTTCAAATAAAGCGCTTCGCAGATCACAATACAAGTCACATCTAAGATGTGAATATCGCGCAGGCGAATGACAACGCAGGACTGCAAAGAGCGCGCCTAACGGCATCAACAATACAGCTCGTGGCGACGATCAATTATCACTTTTAAAATGTACGCGATTAGCCAGTGCAGTTATGAACTAACTGAAAACTATTGTTAAATATGCTATACAGGGACGCTTATGAACTGCTTGTGTCGGTGATTTTTAAATGTAACATTAAGATGTAAATTACGCGACACTTCGCTATAACTAAAAACTGTTGAAGTAATAATAAAGAAAAAAGAGCACTGATTTATAATACATGTACTAAAGTTCAAGCAGCAAAATGAAATCCCCAGTAACTAAAACGGATCGAATAAATTACTGTGGAGACATAAAAGCAAGCTGACTAAATTATTACAAGATAAAGCCCTGTATGTCAGTACCGTTCTTTTTTCTCCATGTACAATAACATAAATTGTGTAAGACAGAGGACTGATACTGTCGTACAACTGTTTCTTGTAACCAGCCACGACGAGCAGTCGCTCAACCTGATGAAGGAGAGCAAACATGCGAGCAGACAGTGACGGAACACGGAGTCTGCGCACTAACGTGGGCGACGCAACATCCATCTCACCTCGCTGACACAAGGTAACCCACCAATCATATGCGCTCGTATCACGCCAGTGACTCGTACAACACGAAATTAAGATAATGACAACTTGTACGAAGGTTGCCCAGGAAGTCATGCACTGCATTTTTTTCAACAATTCTTTATTGGACATAATGAGAATTACACACACGAAAGAACGGTGTTTTATCTGCACACCATACTTTTCCACGTAATCTCCATCCCATTCTATGGCCTTCCTCCAGTGTGAAACAAGGGTGTGTACGCCCTGCCAGTACCAATCCTCGTCCTGGGGGCGGAGCCAGTGCTTGCTGTTTGAATCTTCTCCTCAGCGTCCTCAAAATGTCTTCCACGAATGGCGTCCTTTAATGGCTCAGACAAGTGAAAGTCCAAGGGGACTAGGTCAGGTGTGGCCGTGTATGGTCTCCCTGTAGGCTGCAAATCGTGGAGCCCCGCCGAACCGCCTTCTGATGACCTCACCCTCCGTACCCAGCGACTAAGTGTAGTTCTGTCCACAGCAGATGCTCCACAGGCTTTGCACAAGCATTTGTGAATAATCCCCACAGTTTCTTTCACTGTGAGAAATTCAATGACAGCACGTTGCTTGTAACGTACATAACCTACAGACGCCATTTTTAAACTGTTCTGCAATTACGCCATCTGTCGGAAGTGACGGAAACTTGGCGCGCTGACTCAGTAGACTTCAAATACTACACACGTATTGTTTCGCACTCCTAACATTGTTTCCGGCTGAAAAAAAAAAACAAAATGCGGTGCCTTACTTTCTGGGCTACCCTCGTAGAAGCAGTACTTCTGTAAATAAAAACGAAAAGAAAGCTTAAATAATACACTCAAGTTTAAAAATAAAAGCATTCCGTAGATTTTGTTGACAAGGGCTTTAAAAAACGTATCAGAAATAGACAATCTAGTAGGAACCATAGACACAGACAGTGCAAAATATGTTAATATACCCTGAAAACCCAAGAAGAAACATATTTTTCGTGAAATGAATATTGAAACTATTCTGTTTCTAATAAACGAAGAAGAAATTCTAAATTACAGGGCTATTACAAATGATTGAAGCGATTTCATAAATTCACTGTAGCTCCATTCATTGACATATGGTCACGACACACTACAGATACGTAGAAAAACTCATAAAGTTTTGTTCGGCTGAAGCCGCACTTCAGGTTTCTGCCGCCAGAGCGCTCGAGAGCGCAGTGAGACAAAATGGCGACAGGAGCCGAGAAAGCGTATATCGTGCTTGAAATGCACTCACATCAGTCAGTCATAACAGTGCACCGACACTTCAGGACGAAGTTCAACAAAGATCCACCAATTGCTAACTCCATTCGGCGATGGTATGCGCAGTTTAAAGCTTCTGGATGCCTCTGTAAGGGAAAATCAACGGGTCGGCCTGCAGTGAGCGAAGAAACGGTTGAACGCGTGCGGGCAAGTTTCACGCGTAGCCCGCAGAAGTCGACGAATAAAGCAATCAGGGAGCGAAACGTACCACAGCCGACGGTTTGGAAAATCTTACGGAAAAGGCTAAAGCAGAAGCCTTACCGTTTACAATTGCTACAAGCCATGACACCCGATTACAAAGTCAAACGCTTTGAATTTTCGGCGCGGTTGCAACAGCTCATGGAAGAGGATGGGTTCAGTGCGAAACTTGTTTTCAGTGATGAAGCAACATTTTTTCTTAATAGTGAAGTGAACAGACACAATGTGCGAATCTGGGCGGTAGGAAATCTTCACGCATTCGTGCAGCAAATTCGCAATTCACCAAAAGTTAACGTGTTTTGTGCAATCTCACGGTTTATAGTTTACAGCCCCTTTTTCTTCTGCGAAAAAAACGTTACAGGACACGTGTATCTGGACATGCTGGAAAATTGGCTCATGCCACAACTGGAGACCGACAGCACCGACTTCATCGTTCAACAGGATGGTGCTCCACCACACTTCCATCATGATGTTCGGCATTTCTTAAACAGGAGATTGGAATACCGATGGATCGGTCGTGGTGGAGATCATGATCAGCAGTTCATGTCATGGCCTCCACGCTCTCCCGACTTAGCCCCATGCGATTTCTTTCTGTGAGGTTATGTGAAAGATTCAGTGTTTAAACCTCCTCTACCAAGAAACGTGCCAGAACTGCGAGCTCGCATCAACGATGCTTTCGAACTCATTGATGAGGACATGCTGTGCCGAGTGTGGGAGGAACTTGATTATCGGCTTGATGTCTGCCAAATCACTAAAGGGGCACATATCGAACATTTGTGAATGCCTAAAAAAACTTCTAGAGTTTTTGTATGTGTGTGCACAGCATTGTGAAAATATCTCAAATAATAAAGTTATTGTAGAGCTGTGAAAACGCCACAATCATTTGTAATAACCCTGTATTTATCATTTTACGTAATCGTATCATCTGTTAAAGAAACTTTTTTATTAGAAATTGTGGATAGTATAGAAGTCTGAAGTCTTAGACTGATGCCGCTCACGAATGCGTGAACGAAGCATATTTTTGATCGGACCACAGCTACAACTGCTTACGGAACTTCCTAAGCGAGCAAGTGAACGTTCAAAAGTATGACACTGACAGTTATTTCTGCTAACCTGTAATCGTAATCAAAACATAACCTTTTTAATATTTAAAAAAATATGCGGCTTTGCTAATGGATTAGCTTTAAGTGTATCCAAGTAGCAAGGTGTTTCCGAACAACTACTTTCAGCATTCAAGAGGGAAATCAAAGTTATAATATCCCCCGACTTTCCAACCTTCATTGTTTTAAAGTTGATACATTGAGCGAAGCGGTGTGTTTCGCCTGCGTGAGCGAGAGAATTATTCCTTGACTTAGCGTTACTCCTTTCCGAGCGAAGCAAAGTAAGAAAATCGGAATGTGAGAGGACTTTGTTACGAGACAGGATAACGAGAGGACGTGTTTGAAGTGTGTGCAATGAACAATCATTGTTAGCCGCCATATTGTGTAATTTGTGTTTTTTGAGATTCACAAGGAACATGTAATGTCAATGTGCAGCTTAGTAACGGTCAAAATACAGTTTATTGCATTTCAAAGGTAACTCCGCGTATTTAATTTTGATCAGAGGATTCTATGATGAACTGTTATGTACTAAAAGCTTGTATAGGACCTCGAACACTTGGTGATCGACGTTTGCTGTAGAGCCTCCTTCAATAACACATTCAAAAGCACAGAGAAAATTTTCTCTGCTAAAAAGAAATCATTTCACTCGCAATCATCGGATGACCAGATGCGAATGGCAGTGTTCCAATTCGACAAGATCCTATATCAGCTTTCTTTCTCTCACATTTCAAGAATTTTACAGGCAACGGTCGGAGTCGGCAGCTGCTTCCCCACCACGAGAGTAACTTGTCTACGTGTACGAAATTATGTACTCTGTGGGAGAAGTCAGCGCTGTTTGAGATATTCTTCTTCACAGACATACAAACAGAGACACTACACACATTAGTTCAATAACAACGAGTATAATATTACCAGATTGAAAAACATTAAGTTCTTCTTTTGAGCAGTAATATTATTTAGTTATGCCATGGAAAATAAATACATAATATTAATCAGAGGAGAGTAAATGGTATGTTTAACTCACAGACAGCGTAATCAATAACCAGCAAAGATTGTATCTTGACATATTTTTTTAAAACAAAAGTTTGCTTCACTTCTTCTTGTGTTTCCTTAGCGAGCAGAGGTCTGTCTAATTTGTATTTATTGTCGAATAATAACTTTAGTTTCATACTAATGAATCTATAGCCATTTTTAAGCTCCTTTTGAACTAAATACTTTTTTCTGCTTTATGAGTTTTAATATTTAGGTCTGTGTATCGGGATTCTTGTAATAGCTGTACTTTATTGTTGTTTGTTCTTTCG
The DNA here is from genome assembly GCF_021461385.2 of Schistocerca piceifrons. Classification (NCBI taxonomy): domain Eukaryota; kingdom Metazoa; phylum Arthropoda; class Insecta; order Orthoptera; family Acrididae; genus Schistocerca; species Schistocerca piceifrons. The sequence continues at coordinate 230,279,033 of NC_060138.1, forward strand.
TCAAGTTTGTTCGTAAAGCTTGGAGAAAGCTACAAGAAAAACTTCAGTTTACTGTGTTTGCTAATCGTTTCCACTCCTGTCCATCTTCTCTACGACGACAGCTACTGCACCACAATGTAGCCCACCTCTCACTACCGTTGTACACAAAGTAGTACACAACTTGGAGCATTGAGCTCCAGGCACCTCTTTTAAAGTAGCTCGGGGTACAAGCTAGCCCGGATATTAGGCTATTATATGGGTATTAACTAAACAGTATATTGACCAGGAGACTTTGATGTTGCATTTAAAAATGCGAATTATCGTCAGTCAGCTACTACCTTTGTAAGGTGGTGTGGTCTCCTGATCATCATTTCTTATATATTCCGTCCTCACAACCATATTCTGCACATCAAGATTCTTCATTCGAACCCAAGCTCGATAAGGTAGAGTCAATTTTGTATGAATTCATGTAAGCAATATGTAAGTGTAATAAGTAAATCATAAGTGCACACCGAGGTTGAAAAAAGTCGAGGCTGGTGTACACAACCCCGCCAGCCACAGGAATTTCCATTCTAAAGAGGAAGCCAGCCTGCTGGGAAGACCGCTCCTTCAGAGGGCTTGGTCAACAACATACCTACCTCGGCCAAAGCGATCGCCCATAGAGAAGACAGCTTTTGCCGGAGCGAAGGGATAACAACCCCCATATTCGACTTAAAGGCAAATTGCACTACATTGTGTGGGAGCACCCAAAGACGCATTTTTTCAAGGACCGACAGCATAGTTACAGAGTTGTCACAGGAAGACAGTATACGCCTAACAGATATGCTACAGATTTCCGCATTGGTCGACTTAAACGAAACATCATTCTCCCGTTTAAAAGAGCAACGTTCATTGGAGGACTATTTCTGTCGCAAACAGCCAGAAGAGTGAGGAAAGACAGCGAATGATATATCCTTGCAACTTTTCCAGAAAAAGGAGTGGTTCCGTTGTCGCTCTTGGAGCGGGAATATGTAACGAGAGCGAGTGTGCTCGTACGTGCACGCAAAGAGCGAGGAACAAAGTCTCTCCTCAGTACTTCACCGGGAGAGTACCTCTGTCGTTAGCGAATTGGACTCTGTATTGAGTTGCTCGCGATTAAGCATTGTTCACTGCATTGGCCGCCGGACTTACTTTGCGGTGTGAACACTGGCAGAGTACTAGATAAACGCCTGCGAGCGTGTATTGAGTGGTGGACTGGTTATCTGACCAGTGGACCACGCCAATAAGACTAGGCGCAGATAGGAGTCCTTGACTTCATCAAGGCGCAGGGAGAGTTTTATTGGTGAAGGTCAATCCAGATAGAAAGAGATAGTTGTGTTATTTGTCAGCAGCGAACGACGCAGGCAGCAGTCGTCGCAGCTCACGGTATTGTGCGCTACAGTGCATGCGAGCCCTATCTGCCCTCCCTAACAGTACACTACATTTCTCATGTGACAGCCTTGACCATACCTAGAAAAGTTATTCAAGTTATGTAGGCGCGGCTCTCAGCCATTCTGCCGAGTAAATAACATTCTTAAACAAAAGGGAGAAAAGAACTTTTCCATACCTTGTAAAATAATAGCATTCCTATCCATAAGAGGAAATGTACTGTTCCGAAAAGAACCCGGGAATTTAGTACTTTTTTTTATATAAGAAAAAGTTTCACTTGATTTCTCAGAATTTTTTGCAATAAATAATATTTTTCGTTCGTTTAATGTTTTTCTTACAGTAACTAGCAATACTCCAGTAACCAAGTATTCCACTAGTTATGTAAGAATATACAATTTTTTGTGTCTTTTTCCTTACAGCGGACGACTCCAGAAGATATTTGTTGCTGAATGTTTTTCAAGTAGTTCTTGTTGGTACATTAGGAGCGTCTTTCTGACTTCTGTAGTAGTGTGAGGTAGAAATTGTTTCTTGCAGGAGCCAAAGGGTACGTGTTGGATCAATCCTTTGCGCAACTTGACAGAATAAAACCCCCACACTCACACCTAATCTATTCCTTCCACTGGAGTATCCTATGTGCACACTCGCCTACTCCATGGGGCCTGAGGGGGCCCGAGCCCCCTCAAAAATTAGTTTGGGGGGGAGCAGAGCCCTCCCAATAATTTAAGAAAATTACTAGTTATATTATGCTTTGTAAAATCACAAAACTATGTTCGAATTATTTTCCTTGTTTGATGATATTTACCTTTTAAAATACATTCAGTAATGAGTTAAAACAAATAATTATTATGGTAGTAAGCAGGTTAACTGAAAATGAGTGGTGTGAATCATGATAGTGTTACTGTGCTGTGGGCACAGTTAGAATTTGTCCCTGTGCGCGAACCTTCGGGTAAAGTCTGGCGCAGGCGGGCCAGCACTGCGGCTGCGGCGACATCAAAAGGACTGGGGCAGAAGCTCCTGGAACCCTCTGCATAGCGTCGCCTTCACCCTTCGGGACATTACGACGCCGCGGCTATATAATGCCCACCCTGCTGTCCAGGCATTCAGTGTGGATTGTTTCGTTCAGTGCATGCTGCAGACGTGTTTAGTGTTCCGACTTTAGTGTCTAGTGGACCATTTTGTATAACTACATTTTATTCGTTTACTTTAGTCTTTTAGTGTATTGTGAATTAAGTTTGCAATGGATAAATTTGTTACCAAAAAGGCGCACTTGGAAGTTGATGCTACTGCAAGTCAACCTCCAACAATTCTTGTGTCGTCAATTGCTTCGTCGTCTTCAGGCGAGACCCGTTAGCAGCTGTAACCTGGACATTCTGGTAAGAGCTCATTTCAGAACTCTTGGTTGATCAAATATACATGGCTAGAATATGAAGCATCTACGGAAAAAGTTTTTTGAAAAACCTGCAAAGAGGCAGATGCTAAAAATCTATTACAATTTTCTTCAAAAAAAAGATTCATTTACTTCCGTAGGGTTTTCTAACTGGAAAAGGCTTTGTAAAAATTCCTTCTTCATGAAAATACGTTTAAGCACAAAGAAGGTGTTCTGACACTAAATTCTATCACTAACCGATGTGTGGCCTCCCACTTGATTGAACTGTTCGATAGTAACATGAAGAAAGGCCGTTTAGCTCTCGAGAGAATTTTTACTACCGTGCAATTTCTATGACGACAAGGACTAGCAATTAGAGGGCACGGAGATGTAAACTCAAATTTTTTTCAGTTGTTGGAACTCCGAAAGAATGACATACCTGAGTTTAAATATTGGTTAGGGTGTTCAGGGTACAAGTGGACGTCCCACGATATTCAAAACGAGATCATCAACCAAGACATTATTGGCTTATACGAGACCCCCAACACTGAATCATAAACTCTGTTTAGTATTTTAAAAGACTTTTTTGCTTGTCTTGATTTGTCAATGGATAACTTAAGAGGACAGTGCTATGATGGTGCCTCGAATATGAGAGATAAGTTCAAAGGACTAAAAAAGTTAGTTTTGGATATACAAACAAAAGCACATTATGTGCACTGCACTGCTCACAGTTTAGACTTGGCAGTTGTAAACAGTCTCCGCGATCTTACTTCTATGAGGGATATTATGGCTTTAACCAAGGACTTAATAAGGACCGTGAGGGAATCCAACAAAGGAATGGGACTTTTCAGAAGCATACGCTGTGAGTGCGCCAACAACCAAGCTGGTCTGCGACCCCTTTGCCCGACTCGATGGACTATGCGAGCTCGCAGTATCTTGAGAATATTGAAAAACTTTCAAGAACTTCTAGGGTTTTTTTAAACATTTTCTGCAGAGGACAAAGCAGAGGCAGGTTACAAATGTGCATGCTACTGTGAGTCAATGTTACAATTCAAGACTTATTTCTTTTTGCGTCTTCTTTGCCATGCAATGAACCCAGTAGAGGATGTCAATGAAAAAATTAAATGCTCTCATCTAAGTGTTGCTGATCTGGAAATAATATATGAGGGCTTGACTTGTATATTGAATGGAAGGCGTGATGGTTTTGGACACTTTTGGGAATTGCGTTTGAAAGAAAAACGTTGATAAGTTGATGATACTTCGCTTTCTCGGAAACGAAGTAAACCAAAGAAGTATGAAAACAATGAAGCCAGCTCACTTTACACTTTCAAAACCCCAAAGGAATACTACAAAGCTATTTACATTTCAGTTTGTGAAACGGTGCTATCTTGCATTACTGAGCGGTTTGCTTCAACTGGACTCACACAGGTCATTGCAGTTGAACAAGAGTGCTCGCCTTTAGTAAACAGAGGTGAAACAAATTTGGAGAAATCAACTGAGTTTTTCAAAAATGACCTAGACATTGACAGACTGCGCTTACACTTGAATATGTTAGCCGATATCACTAATAAAAAGCAACTGGTCTTAAAAACATGTGTGATGTAGAAAAGTACATTACACAAGAGCCTGCAGTTGGAGAAATTTTATGTGAAGTAGTGAAGTGCATTAAGCTTCTCCAAGCAGATACAATCACTACAGCAACAGCAGAACGGTCATTTAGTGCCCTTAGACACCTGAAGTCATACCTCCGAGCAACAATGGGACAGAAGAGATTGAACAACTTGGCTGGCTGTTCTTCATGATCACCGAGATGTGTTGGATGAATTGGATACACGACCAGTCATCAACGACTTCATATTCAGTAATCCAGTCAGACGGTCGACATTTGCACCTTTCTAAAGACACTCTAGCCGTAGTAATTGCATTTAGAGCAATATTAAAAATATTTATAAAATAGAGAATTAAATAGATACATAATGTTTAATTTTCAGTTTCGAAACATTAGTATTACTTTAGTACTGCATTATTACATTACTATAGTACTGTATTAGTTATTTTTCGAATACTTAAATATTTTTAGGGTGTAAGACCCAATTAAAACCCGCTATTTACATGCTTATTGACTGAAAGCATTAGGCATAATGTATTAACTTTATTAACTGTATTAAAGCATTTTTTTAACTTTGAGATATTGTTTTTACTTAATGAAGCCTGATCCTTATACAAAGTAAGCTTCACTTAGCTATTTCACTTAGTAATCAAAGTGTCATTTTTGTGCGACAGCAATATTTTATTTTTTATTCTGTTAATGATAGTTTAGGATTTATTTAAATATACTTTCAGTCTTTTCAGAGCTATACATTCACTGCTCTGTAATAGTCTATAAGCACGATTTTTACTGTAAATTAAATTAGCTTTTTACGAAAATACCGTGCGTGTTTATGTTTTATTTCTTTTTTCAAAGCGAAAAAATGTGTCAGGCTTTCCGAGTTTCCCGGAATGTCGAGTTATCGGGAGTCCAGTTTTCGGGGTTTTGATGTTGATCATATGACTCTAAAATGCTTAAAAAACTTTAAAGCTCACTATTTTTCATCTAAAATTTAGAAAATTTCCCGGGGAAAGACCCCCCCAATATTTTTCGTAAGTCGGCGCCTCTGCCTATGTATCGTATCACAGTTTCTCGAACAGTGCCTGAAGTAATCCAAGTCGTATGGAAAGATTTTGCATTTCTTCAGCTTGTAATAGAGTCCATTGTCAAGTAAAGCTCTGGATAGAGTACTCTGGAGGTATTTCTCTGTATCACTCGTAATTGACAGACACACAATCCAGTACTCGGCACTTTCGGAAATAGCCTGTCCTAGTTATTCAAATGATGTTTGAAATATACGTGGAATACTAGTGAGGCCAAATGCTAAGTAAGCCTTTATCACCTTTATCACTGTATAGCCTCGTCTGCATATGATTGTAAATGAAATTTACGCTGGCTTATTATTTTGTAAGAGATCTCTCAGGCAAATATATCTTCCGTTAATGTAATGCTAAAAGTAGCCACTGAATTAGGTCAGAAACGACACTGACCTCTTCTTGACCAGTGAAACCCAACAGAGAATGAATCAAGTCCTAAATCGTTTCGAGTTAGTGAGCTGCTAACTACATTGGAATTTCTCGGTTTTCACTAGAAAAAGTCATTCGTATGTAATTAATATGAATTTATAATTAGTATAAATGCAGGTCATAGTACAGTACTTGATAGCAGATAAAATAAATCATATAACATCAAAATAAATTTCTTGACATAGTGCTAATATTAACAAGAAAATTTACTCCAATTTCCATGTCGGTGTTTGTGTCATTGTGGACTTCGATACTAACGTTAGATTATAATCATGGATAAATATTCCGAGTCACACTTCTCACTTCTTTGATTCAAACCGCTGTCATCTTAATTTGGGACGTCTTATTGGATACATAATCAGGCAAGGACATAAACTGCGAAATGCACCCGACCGCCAATTAAGCTGTGATCCGGTAACGGCGGCGTCGCCGTCAAAGTGTGACGTAACTCGCTTGGTAACGAGCGCACGGATAGCCCAGAGCCGTATATCGCCTTCTGCCAAACGACGCTATTAGAAACCGTAAGTCGGCGGTGTCCCTGCATAAGCTCCCTTATCCGCCAGCGTAAATTGATGCCCCGGCAAATGGCGGCTGTTACCGTAGCACATCGTGCTAAGACCGCATACTGATTACAGACAGTCTTCCCAAATTCTGCACAGTGTACGAAGCGTTGAGACATGGATGTCTCAAGAAACTACGTTACCGCTTGTTCCATTTGCCGCAGTAAACATTTTCTGTACAGCTTTCTCTTAACACCGCTCGGTTAAGTGTATGATCGTTGCGGCAAACAAACTAACACTGCAAACGGACTGCCATATTAATCTTCACTGGCACATCTTAATTATTGTCCTAAATTCTGAACTGCTTCTCTAAGAATAGTTACTGGAAAAGACGTGTGGCTGTGTGCTTTTGTGTTTGGCAGTATCCCATTATTGATTTTTGTCATTCTGTCAAGAGTCAGGTCATTAGAAATTGAGAGCCAGATCAACTAGACAACTTGTTAACATGAACTTCATATGTAATTATAAAATTCTTCCGATGATACGTAGAAAATAAACAGAAAATCACAGCAACCTTAGCACATACAGCATTTTCAAGTGCGTGCATAACTTCTAGCTCTTATGACATCCGTCGTTGAGATACACACGTGCGCCTGAGCTATTGTACGCTTATGATATACAAATTCCCTTCGTCTGATAATAATGGCTCGATCAAATATTATTTCACTTTGTCATCGATGCGAAATCACCAGCATCGTAATCATTAAAGTAATCAAATTGCGTGCACATGGAGTATCGTCTCTTTTGTGTGACTGGACTCGTGACTTCCTCTCAGAGAGGTCACAGTTCGTAGAGATAGACGGTAAATCATCGAGTAGAACAGAAGTGATATCTGGCGTTCCGCAAGGTAGTGTCATAAGCCCTATGCTGTTCCTGATTTATATAAATCTGAGCACCCCCTTATATCGTTTGCAGATGACGCGGTAATTTACTGTCTAGTAAAATCATCAGACGATCAATTCCAATTACAAAATGCTCTAAAGAGAATTTCTGTATGGTGCGAAAAGTGGCAATTAGCACTAAACAAAGGAAAGTGCGAGGTCATCCACATGGGTAATAAAAGAAATCCGATAAATTTTGGGTATTCGATAGATCGCACAAATCTAAGGGCTGTCAATTCGACTAAATACCTAGGAATTACAATTACGAGCAACTTAAATTGGAAAGACCACATAGATAATATTGTGCGGAAGGCGAAACAAAGGCGGCGCTTTGTTGTCAGAACACTTAGAAGATGCGACAAACCCAGTAAAGAGACCGCCTACATTACACTTGTCCGTCCTCTGCTGCAATATTGCTGCACGGTATGTGATCCTTACCAGGTGGGATTGACGGAGGACATAGAAAAAGTCCAAACAAGGGCAGTTCGTTTCGTATTATCGCACAATAGGGGTGAGAGTGTGAAAGGTGGCTACACTGAGCCACAGCGCCAGAGATTGCGCCAAAGAGTTTTATTCCGCCGCCTCCACTGGCAGTGCTTGTCGAGAACTCGTAGCAGGAAGTGCTTGCTGAGATGTCGTAGTGAAAAGTTCTTGTCGAGATGTGGCAGTAGTCAGTTCTTGTCGAGAGGTCGTAGTAGGGAGTGCTTGTGGAGATGTTGTAGTAGTGAGTGCTTGCTCATGTTTCATGCAGTTGTTTGATGGGATCGACAGCAGATGTTGTTCTAATGGAGATATTGTAATGATTAGAGCGCTTTTCATCAATATATATGAAGGTAACAAAACTCGCTTTTTTTTCTCATTATTTCAATGTCTTGAATAATGCGTCATTACAGGTTCAGTCAACCAAGCATCTGGCTTGTGTTCTTGTATTAGAGTGTAATTCTGGTTTTCTTGCGCAATTACAGTATTTTTATTTTTTTAATTACTTCAGTATAAATGATATTAAAATTTCTTGTCTTATTGAAGAAGAGCCGTGCCAGATGTGTACGTTGAATCACACTTCCACACACAGAATAGCTACACTTGTGCTTTGTTGGCTTCGTAGGTTTTATAGTTGCTGGGGACTTAATTAATTAATTGTATTGGCGGAAATTTTCATTTTATTCTTTGTTGTTGTTCTATGCAGTCAGATTGCGTACAAAAACTAGTCAGGGCCAACCGTTTACGACACTTCGTAATCGGACAGACAGCTACGAAAAATAAAAATTATTTTCATTTATTCAATTAAGCCCCCATGCACGTGGCGACCGTTGCTTCGGATCGTCCCTTGGAATTCTTCTGATTGTAAAAATAGCAGACAGTAGTATTGTTGTAGTAATTCGTAGTTTAGTAATTGTAGTCTATATTGCATGTGTAGATTTGGTAATTGGCATTCTTCTAATGGTATTTTGCAAAATTTAATTTCTGTTGTCTTGTCTATGGGTTTGAGAATTTAGTGCAATTATTTCAATTGTTCGATTAATCGTGTTTGAGGGAAACATTTCGTGTGAATGGTATTGTTGGAGATAAAGAATCATTGTGTGTAATTTTCATATAGTGACGAGTTTTGAATATTTTGTAAATGATTACGCGATCGATGAAAAAGGCAAAAATGATGGATAGTCAGAATGACGAAATTGTTGACATGGCGAACTCGCCAACACAGGAGAACAGTATGATAAATAATGAAGTGGAAAACAAATTAATAAGTCGGAAAAATAGTCCGGAACCATTTCAAAATTTTTCACAATCAAAAAATTTTCAGAATCCGAGATTAACGACAGAAGATTCTGGAATAGTATCGAACTCAGATAGCTTTAGAGCAATGACGAAGGAAACTGGTTTTGCGGGAAATGTTAGGGGTGAAAAGAATTTTGAAACAGTTAATACGGAGCAGTTGATGGGTGTAATATTAAATTTGGGATCTGAATTAAAAACAGTGGCAACACGGTTAGACTCACAAATAGGAACAATTAAAACAGAGATAGGAACAATTAAAACAGAGATGGGAACTTTGGGATCTGAATTAAAATCTGATATGGGAACAATGGAAACGCGGTTAGACTCACAAACAGGAACAATTAGAACTGAGATGGGAACAATGGAAACACGGTTAGACTCACGAATAGGGACATGTTTCAAAAATATGAAAGATGAATTAAAGAAAGAAATCAGAGAAGAAGTACAACCGATTTTGAATTCTCACAATAATAGATTAATTGCAGTAGAGATTAGACAAAAGGAACAGGATAGAGAACAGGAAAAAAAAGATCGCGTGATAGTACAAAAATTTCCAGAGTTAAATTTACAATGGGCACACGATAAGGAAAAAATACTTGAAAGAATCGAGGAATCCGTACCAAATGACAGAATAAATAACTTAACACAACAGTATGAACAGTTCACTACTAAATGTGACAATACTGAAACCCGAGTCGCGACACTTACGGAAGACGTAAATAAACAGAAAGAACAAATAGGTGATTTATCGGAAAGAGTTGAGGAGATCTCAGATAAATTGACAAGTCTTAGTTTAAATGGGGACAGAGATTCAGATGATACAGCAGCATTGCCATTTGCAGAAACCGAAGTGTATCAGAACATAAATAAACATGTTGAAAATCAGGGAAGATTTAATGAACGCATTAAAAGGGAAGTTGAGGCATTACAAAAGCAAGTCAAACAAATTGAAGGCTAAATCGTAGGAAAAGACAGCAGAAGAAATTTAGAATCACAGATAGCAGAGAGCTTTGAAGAAAATAATTTATTTCATTTACGAGAAGCAACAAGAGAGCGCCAGGCGCGCGAACTTGACAATAATCGACATTCGGACTGGAACAGTCGCGGTAGGTCTTTGTCGCCACGAGGAGAAAACTTTGACTATAAACACTTCTTGACTGTTCGGAAATTTAAGATCTTTCGCAATTCTAAGAATGACATACATCCATGTTCATGGGTAGATCAATTTATGTACGCACTTCCACGAAATTGGCCACTAAGTCACGAACTGAAAATTATGTGCAGCTATTAAAGTCCTCAGGGGGTTCACTACGCTAAGTGAATATGTGCCGTAGCGTGCATAGGGCCCAGAGCTGTAGTGGTGCTATTTCCCTTTTAGTTTTCAGCACCGCTGCCTACTCTTTTACTATTCTTTGCATCTATCAGAAGAACTCTTCGACTATCAATCTATCTAGAGAATCGGTAAAGAATAACCGGATATGACTATTTTACCTAAAAGTGATTTCGGAAATTACCATTTGGACTTACTGTATCTTCATCAGCTTTCATTCGTAGTTTAAATGAAATCTTACCTGTTTATCTTCGTCACAATATTACTTCATATGTTGACGATATTCTTATTGCTAAATATTCTTGGAGTGAACACAACAAAATTTTGGATTCATTATTACGTATTTTTGCAAGAGTTGGCATTACAGTGAACTTGGAAAAATCTGAATTTGGTCGTTCTCAGGTGAAATTTCTCGGTCACATTATTTCTACAGAAGGTATTCTTCCTGATCCTGAAAAACTAGACGCTATTCGTAATTATGCTGTTCCTACTACAAAACGTGATGTTCGTAGTTTCCTTGGTGTCTGTAATTTTCTTAGCCGCTTCGTTAGATTGGACAATTTGGCCACACCTCGTTTATGTGAACTATCCGGAAAGAATTCTAATTGGTGTTGGGATGAGGAAGCTCAGTCAGAATTTGAACAACTTCATGATGCTTTAGTTGCTGCTTCACTTCTTTCACATCCGGATTTATCTAAAGATTTTTGTTTGGCGACGGACTCATCATACAAAGGCCTAGGTGCACACTTATTTCAAGAGATAGAAGAAAACGGCGTTGTAGTACAAAAGACTATTGCATTTGGAAGTCGTATTCTCTCTAAATCAGAAAAAAATTATTCGATTACGGAACTTGAAGCTTTAGCTGTTGTTTGGGCTTTCACAAAATTTCGGACATTTTTGTTTGGCAGACATACTAAGGCTTACACCGATCATCGAGCTTTGGAATTTCTTATGTCAACAAAATTAACGCTGGAAGATTGTCACGATGGGCGTTGTATGTACAGGAATTTGACTTTAGTATTGTTTACATACAGGGATTGTTGCTGATGCTTTATCACGTGCACCTGTGGGTTTGAAACAAAGTGCGGAAGAGGACTGCAAAGAAAACAATTATTGTTTGATGTATATTCAAGGTGTTGCGTTTGAGAATTTTATTTCTTCTTCGCTCCAGGACATCGCTAAGGAGCAAAATAAGGATCCAACCTGGAAGGACATTAAGGAAAAGTGGAGGAGAAAGGAAAGCGTAGCGATTAGACAGTATTATTTAGTTCGCAATGACATTCTTTTTAAACGAAAATCGTTCGACAACTCTGTTTGGTTAGTTTGTATTCCTGATGAGTGGGTCAATAAATCGATTTGGTACACACATTTCAGTTATGCGCACTTTGGTCCCAGAAAATGCTTTCATAAATTATGAGGAAATTGCTACTTCAGTAATATGGAAAAACGTATTCGATTTGTTCTTGCCAAATGCAAATTATGTCAAAAGGCTAAGCCGCCAACTATTTCTCACAGAGCACCGTTGTGTCCTATCATTCCAGCGAAATTAAAGGATATGGCTGCAGTCGATTTGTTCGGTCCAGTGGTTCGTTCTACTAATGGTTTTGCGTACATTTTGGTAGCAGTGGAATTGACATCAAAATATGTGTGTTTTACACCTTTACGCAAAGCAACAGCTCGTTCAGTATCTAATGCTTTCATCAAACATTTTCTTAAAGAAGTTGGTCATGTTGATAAGGTTACATCAGATAATGGATCACAGTTTCGCTCTAAAATTTGGCTTCGTACTCTACGGCGTCGTAAGATTAAACCAATTTTCATTTCACTTTTTCACCCTCAGTCTAACGCTTCAGAGAGATGGATGAAGGAAATCAATAAATTGTGTCGACTTTATTGTCACCAGAATCACAGAACGTGGGATCAGTATCTTCATATTTTTCAAAACATTCTGAATGAACTTCCTAATGACTCAACTTCTTTACCACCTATCCTGATATTAAAAAACAAAGCACCGACAAATCGCATTTCTGAAATCGTTCCTTTTCCGCCTTCACGGAAACTGCGGCATTCTGAAGTTGTCAACTTGGCTCTACAAAATATTGCATCTGCGGCTGCTAGAAGAGAGAAATCAGCTAAATGTCCTGGTCGCTTAAAAACCTTGTCAGTTGGTCAAAAGGTGTTAATTAAGTCTCATCGTTTGTCTCATAAAGGAAAAGGCTTGTGTCGCAAATTTTTTCTGCTTTATAACGGTCCATATAGAGTTCGCAAAATTATTCATGATAACACTGTCGAAGTATAGACTCTTAAATCTCGATGCTCTAAGGGAATACATCATATATCAAACGTTAAAATTTTTGTGGAATGACATACTTTTGAGAAACTAACAGCTACATGTAAACACGCGGAGAGTATAAGGATACCGCGCCGTGTTTTGGCGGCGGCACATACTCAAAGCAACAATCAAGTCTGCGCGCCGCACAAGGCAGTCGTTGACCGCAAACAATTACTTCCTACGTCACGCGCCTACAGCTGATCGAGTGCTCAGTGCGAATGCACTGACAGCCGTAAACAAATACAATGTCTAATTTCTCCGATTAAATTCAGTATAAAGCTATAGTGACTTAATAAATTATGTTATTAACGTACAGTATTTTTCAGGATACGGTTCTATAAAATATTTAAGAACTTCAGGTAACTTCTGTGCGTCTCCGACGTTAAGACGACTTGCTATGGAGAAAATTTCAGGAAGAATGTAATTTCGAAGAAAAAAGTAATAAACTAAAAAGGGTAACTATTAATTGAGTTTATTTTTCAGGTAACATATTTCCACTTAGGTACGTACTCTAGACGTAATTTGCTGCTCGCGATTACGTGATTCATACTTCGTGTTAACTGATATTGACAATGATTGATTGATTAACAGGGTTGTTACTTGTGTATATTATGCATCGCTTGGCTGCTGTGCCTTTTCACTGATGTCATATTTTTTTATTATGTGCCTGCTGTGCTTATTTATTTAAATTATAATTGTCACCTGGTTAATTGTGCTGACGGTGGTTATGTATGTAAGTTATACTTTGTGATTTATCTGCTTGCGCCTTCATGTTTACTTATTAAGATTACATATGAACATTTATTTGCTTATGCTGATATGATGCTAATGACCTGTTTATTGCGTAAGATATATATTTGCTGCATTGCGCATGGATTGCATATTTATACATTTCTGTTTGTTGTCATAACTACTCTTTAATTTGGTATATAGAAATGCTGATATGATGTGTACGAACATGGAGTTTAGGTTACACTGTGGTATTTATTATAGATTGTTCGCTTGGCAGAGCCTCGTTGTAGGAATTGTGCTGCATCCACTTGTTGACATTTTGTTCTCCACTGGTATATTTACTCGCTATTGCATGTTTTGCTTACGCTCAGTGCCTTATATTTTTAAGATAAGAAAATGAACTGCTATAATTCGACGAACGACATTGGTATAAGAAACTTCATTGAAGTCACATGAGCTGGAGGTTTTATGGAAGCTGTATAAATTTATGCTAATAGGAAGGAAGCTAACGACATGACATACCAACACTAGGGTTAGACCATTGACAGTTATTGCACTGCATTCTTCGTGAGCAATTGAAATAGGAAGTGACACTTGACACAAAATACTCCACATGTTTGCTTCTGCCATGATTCTTGAAGTGGTGTACACACTGTGAAATATTATGATCATTCACACTCCGTAATCGTACTTAATTACTGAGAGTTATTCGAACTAAAGGCTGTTAGAGGTCATGTATGCATTTCTTTTATTTAATGATGGACAAGGTAACCAAAATGTATTTTATAAGTCATAATGAGTAGAAGATTTGGGTCAGATGGATTACACAGAGGTTGTGTGTGGACAGCCCGCCTCTCGTGGTCGTGCGGTAGCGTTCTCGCTTCCCACGCCCGGGTTCCCGGGTTCGATTCCCGGCGGGGTCAGGGATTTTCTCTGCCTCGTGATGGCTGGGTGTTGTGTGCTGTCCTTAGGTTAGTTAGGTTTAAGTAGTTCTAAGTTCTAGGGGACTTATGACCACAGCAGTTGAGTCCCATAGTGCTCAGAGCCATTTGAACCATTTTTGTGTGTGGACACTGTATCTACGGATTGTATGGGATGATGAATTGAAGTTTGCACTAGGATTTTATCTGTACTTGTTCGAGGAGGCTGACTAGAGGAAAGAGTTGTTATGGAAGTGAAATGATATTGGTAATAAGGTTTATATGTATCGACGTATTGAAGAGGTATTATTGAGGTATTGAGATTGTGTGAAGTTGATGATTATTGGAGTTTTGGTGGACAAGAGGTAAGGTAAATGATATTGATGATAAGTTTTATATGTATCGACGTAAGAGGTATTATTGAAGTATTGAGATAATGTGATGCTGATGGTTATTGGAGTTTTGGTGGATAAGAGGTAAAGTAAGTGAGGACCATATTTTTTTTGTTCGTTTATATGGAACAAGGAAGATGAAGTTGGCAGACTAGAATACTCAAGTGGAAAGAAGATTGTCTACACACACACTTTGTTAAATCAATAAGCAGTATATACTTTTTTTTGGAGAGAGGAAGCATTTGCTTATCTTGGCACACTGACAGTTGTTCAGCAACCGTACATTTTGATCTGGCTTGGCAAACATTGGTCTTGACATGATGACTATGACGTTGACTAACTATTATTGACTGTTATACATTGCTGCCACTACTACTTGATACACATGATGAACATCAAATCGTGGACAGAATTGCATTCACACAGTTAACATTATTCAATTACACAGTAGCATTAATGTGGATGAAAGATGAGTGAGTGTGTTTTGTGTGTTTTTCCTTCAATTATCCCAGATAATTGGTCCCAACCTATCTCCTAAATATTATTTTACTTGTTTGTTGTGGCTTGCACTGACACCCATAAATATTATAGGTTTACTGTTATTTGTGTATTTTAATAGTTAACATGACAATTATCTGATATCATTTGTGTGTTTGTTGTAATTTGTATGTTTAGTGTAAGAGCATTGAGAATAATTTTGTAAAAGCAATTGTGTGTGCATTCAAACTGTTGTTCACACCTGCACCTGTTCAACATTGATGTGTGACACTTAGAAATGTTTAATTTCTGCTGATGAACTGTGTAATTAGTGATGGTGAATATTATGGACTGTTACTTTCACTTTTTCTACATGATTGGTGCCACTAGGACATGTTTAATTTCTGCTGATAAACTCTGACGAACAGTGTGATTAGTGATAGTGAATATTATGGACTGCTGTCTGCACTTGTTCAACATTACTGGGTGCCACACATGGAACTGCTTCTACTGAAATGAAGTCACTTATTGGTGTCTGCACCTAATTAACATTACTGTGTGCCACTGATGAACTGCTTCTACTGACATAATGTCACTTGTTGGTGTCTGCACCCGTTCAACATTGCTGGGTGCCACTGATAGACTGCTTCTACTGACATAATGTCACTTGTTGGTGTCTGCACCTGTTCAACATTGCTGGGTGCCACTGATGGACTGCTTCTACTGAAATAATGTCACTTGTTGCTGTTTGCACCTGCTCAACATTACTGGGTGCCACTAATGGAACTGCATCTACTGAAATAATGTCACTTGTTGGTGTCTGCACCTGTTCAACATTGCTGGGTGCCACTGATGGACTGCTTCTGCTGAAAGATGTCACTTGTTGGTGTCTGCACCTGTTAAACATTGCTGGGTGTTACTGCTGGAACTATCAACTACTTGTTTTTTTTTAATAATTAAAAGCATTTTATGTGAACATTTGCATAAATTGATTTTTTGTGTATTGTGTAAACTACTATGTAAAGTCACATGTATGAAAGAATTTGTATTGCTTACTGTATTTCATATATTAGGTTATTGAAAGGTCAGTGCAAAGCCAAAATTTTATCTAATTATATGATATTTACGTATTAATATTATCTTTTATTTTTGTCTGTATTTTTGTGGACGAATTTGGTGGTATTTTCACCACCAATGCTGGCAAAAATACCATCAAATTCTGGCCCGTGGAGGAAGGGCATATGAAAGGTGGCTACACTGAGCCACAGCGCCAGAGATTGCGCCAAAGAGTTTTATTCCGCCGCCTCCACTGGCAGTGCTTGTCGAGAACTCGTAGTAGGAAGTGCTTGCTGAGATGTCGTAGTGAAAAGTTCTTGTCGAGATGTGGCAGTAGACAGTTCTTGTCGAGAGGTCGTAGTAGGGAGTGCTTGTTCATGTTTCATGCAGTTGTTTGATGGGATCGACAGCAGATGTTGTTCTAATGGAGATATTGTAATGATTAGAGCGCTTTTCATCAATATATATGAAGGTAACAAAACTCGCTTTTTTTCTCATTATTTCAATGTCTTGAATAATGCGTCATTACAGGTTCAGTCAACCAAGCATCTGGCTTGTGTTCTTGTATTAGAGTGTAATTCTGGTTTTCTTGCGCAATTATAGTATTTCTATTTTTTTAATTACTTCAGTATAAATGATATTTAAAATTTCTTGTCTTATTGAAGAAGAGCCGTGCCAGATGTGTACGTTGAATCACACTTCCACACACAGAATAGCTACACTTGTGCTTTGTTGGCTTCGTAGGTTTTATAGTTGCTGGGGACTTAATTAATTAATTGTATTGACGGAAATTTTCATTGTTGTTGTTCTGTGCAGTCAGATTGCGTACAAAAACTAGTCAGGGCCAACCGTTTACGACACTTCGTAATCGGACAGACAGCTACGAAAAATAAAAATTATTTTCATTTATTCAATTAAGCCCCCATGCAAGTGTCACTCATATGATACACGAGTTGTGGTGGCAGTCACTGAAACAATGGCGATTCTCTTTGCGGCGAGATCTATTTACGAAATTTCAATGACTAGCTTTCTTTGTTGACACCAACCTACGTAGGGAGAAATGATCATCATAATAAAATAAGAGAAATCAGAGCTGAAACGGAAAGGTTTAGGTGTTCCTTTTTCCCCACGCGCCATTCGAGAGTTCAATGGTAGAGTAGTAGTATGAAAATGGTTCGATGAACCCTCTTCCAAGCACTTAAGTGTGAATTGCAGAGTAACCATGTAGATGTAGATGTAGATGTAAAGTTTGTTCTAAGTGCCAGAACAGTTTTTCATATGATAACCCTCTTGGTCCTCGGATTAACGTCAGGGTTTCTAACACAAAGGTCGCGATTTATGGTTAATTTTTTCTGGAAATGCCTGGGATGTGGTCCACTCTTTCTCCTGAGGGTAGCTGAGTAGCTGCACGAATGAATTACGAGGGCTGTCAGTATAGTAATGCACCGCGTTGTTTGTCTTCACCAATTATTGAATATAATGAGAATTTCACACACTAGGTGTTTTATCTACACACCCATCATTCCACGTAATCTCCATTCCGTTCTACGGCCTTCCTCCAGAGCGAAACATGGGCGTGAATGCCCTGTCGGTACAGATCCTTGTCTTGGTGGCGGAACCAGTGCTTCACTGTTTGAATCACCTCCTCATCGTCCTCAAAATGGCTTCAACGAATGGCACCCTTTAATGGCAACGCTAGTGGAAGTCCGAGGGGGCTAGGTCAGGGCTGTAGGGTGGATGGGGTAACACTGTCCAACCCTGTTTTGCGATGTGTTCAGCAGTCCTCAGACTTGTGTGGGGCCGAGCGTTATGGCGTTGCAGCAAAACATCTCCTGGGTTGCTGTGGTGCCGAAGTTTTGTTAATGTGTTGGCATATGCTTCTGAATTAATGGTACCGCCTCTTGGCATCATACCAATGAGAATCACCCCTTCACAGCCCCAGAACACAGTGATCATGACCTTACCAGCTCAAGCAGTTGCTTTGAATTTTTTCTTCTGTGTGTAGTGGGAATCGAGCAATTCCATCGACTGTCGTTTTGTTTCGGTCTCAGAATGGTGAACCCATGTTTCATCACCTATCGCAATCTGAGACAAGAAGGCTGCCCCCTCAGCTTCAAACGTTGCACCAAATCAAACTTCTGATCCACCGTTAAAGACCGCGGGATCCATCTTGCACATGCTTTTGAATATCCAAGATTGCAAATAATTGCATGCACACTACCTTTGCTGATTGACAGATGCAGCGCCAACTGCCGAGTGGTAATGCGTTCGTCCTCGCGAATGACAACATCAGCTCGCCGCAACATGTCAGATGTGACAGCCGTGGATGGTCTCCCTGACCGCTGCAAATCGTGGAGCTCCGCCGAACCGCTTTCTGATGACCTCACCCTCCATGCCCAGCGACTAACTGTACTTCTGTCGACAGCACATGTTCCATAGACTTTGCACAAGTGTTTGTGAATATTCACGACAGTTTCTTTCTCGGCAGAGAGAGATTCTATGACGGCACGTTGCTTGTAACGTTCGCGACCTACAGGCACCATTTTGAAACTGTCCTGCAGCTACACTATTCTGTCTAAAGTAACGAGAACTTGGCGCACTCGGTCAGGAGATTTCAAATAATAGATACGTAACGTTTCGCATCTGTAGCATTGTTTTCGGCCGAGAAAAAAAGGCGGTGCATTACTTCCCGGGCAACAGTCGTAGTAGTGGAGTTGACCTGCAAGTCTCCGAAAATCGAAAGATTGGCTGTTGACTCTGAGTCACACGATACTTCGGTTCTTTACAAATTTCTATGCCCTCTTTCATGGTCCATCACTTCTTTCATCATTCTGATCTTTCTCTTGTCTTGTAGCAGATTATTCGCAAACATTTTCAGTGTCTTTTTCATAAGCGCCATGGTTATTGTGGTTAATATGATTTGCCATCATATTTTACACAGTAGATTTTTTATTTATTTAGCGTATGGCTTATACAGAACAGCAGAAAAATCACTTCTCAGAAATGAAATGTCCACGTCCTCGTGATTACATATTTACTCCTGAGCCGTTGCGGCTCTGTCCCTTACCGCTTTCTGCTCTGGTTCGACATAAAGCCTCGATAGTACAGCTTGTTCGGGGAAAGAGACATGAGAGGGGGAACTGTAACGGGGTTAGTCGATGTGGTCTGGCGTGAAGATGAAACGGT
Source organism: Schistocerca piceifrons (assembly GCF_021461385.2). NCBI lineage: Eukaryota > Metazoa > Arthropoda > Insecta > Orthoptera > Acrididae > Schistocerca > Schistocerca piceifrons. The sequence goes on from NC_060138.1 coordinate 230,298,544, forward strand.
TTCTTTCGAAGTGATACCCTTGACGAAGTTTGAGGTGTCTTTCGGCAGTGTTACCTAGTGTGTTGAGATATTGGCATTTTGCAGACACAGTCAGTTGCTTTCCGGGAATGGTCATGAGCCTAGTTTACATCGACTACAGTCGCCTGTTCTGGAGAGAAATGTCTGTTGGCAGGGGCGTGATACATTCGCCTAACTTCTGATTGCAGATGTTATTTGGAATTGATTAGCCCCTACGGAACCAAAGGACGGTGTCCTTGTCTTACAATTTAAGAAATTTCTCACATGTTTCTTGTTTTCCAGGTTTTCCTTGCTTTGGATTTAAACCGTTGACGCTCAAGTGTACGGATGTTCTTGAAACACAATCGTGGCTTGAGTTGGTACATAGCAGGTTAGTGTTTCAGCTGCCCGTTTAATAATTGTTTTGCTATTTTAAAAAATAGGGATATCTGTTAGAATATTTGTCTTAAACTGATGAATAATAAGAAGTCGTATGAGCTGTCTGCTTAATAGGTGTGTTGCTATTCTAAAAAATCTTGCGACAGCTGTTACGATATTTTTCTTAAACTGGTGAAGTCATATGAGCTGTCTGCTTAGTAACTATTTTTACTATTTCGAAAAGAAAGTGACGGCTGTTACAATCAGTGGCGGATTTACCAGAAGCCAAGTGGGCTGGAGCCTAGGGCGCAGAATTTAGGGGCGACAAAGTTACGACCAATCTTTTTTTATATCTTACAGATATTAGAAAGCTTTTTGTTTAAATACGTAAGTGTTATTTCGTCCACACAAACAATTCGGTATGTAATATGTTTCACCACTTAGATAAATTTTTTCTACAATTTTCTTAGTCATTTGATTGCAGCGCGGAAACGAGTAACGTGATCGTTCTCTAAGCGTGTCTGGCCGAACTCAATGCACTGCCTCGTCGCGGCCACCGCGGATGCCAAGGCGTGGTCGTGCTGTCGTAGGCGATGTGATGTTCCTTTTGCATTTCTTATTGTTATGTTTTCGTTTTCTTTCAAAGGCAAAGAGAAAAGGTGAAGTTGTAGCCCAGTGCCAAGCCTGCGCCTACAGTCATGTATTTTTGACTTTCAAATGTAAAGAAACATAAGATGTTTTTCCTGTTTTTTGGTAAGAGGAAGGACTCACTCTCTGATAATTAACGAAGGTATAATGCACGTTATTTTAGAGCGAAATCTGCGATAGCCATTTTGGTTGTGAGAATAAGTAAAAAGTCTATTATTTGTGGTGTCTGTCTGTGTGTGTGTGTGTAGAAGAAATAATATAGTGAAATTTCACCAGTGAAAAAAATTGAGTTATTATTCCCAGTAATACTGTAACATACAAAAATCGAAGAAACCTATCTGTCTACTTCCGAGTTACTACGAAGATCAGATCACAAATGTTATTTTATAACTAACGTCTCAGTCATACGCATTTTTCTGTTTATACAGGGTGGTCCATTGATAGTGAGCGGGCCAAATATCTCGGAAATAAGTATCAAACGAAAAAAATACTCGTCTAGCTTGAAGGGGAAAATCAGATGGCACTGTGGTTGGCTCGCTAAATGGCGCTGCCATAGGCCAAACGGATATCAACTGCGTTTTAAATAGGAACCCCCATTTTTAATTGTATATTCGTTGTTATAGATGGCGCTGTAATAGTCACAAACGTATAAGTACGTGGTATCATGCAACATTCCGCCAGTGCGGACGGTATTTGCTTCGTGATACATTACCGTTGTTAAAACGGGCCGTTTACCAACTGCGGAAAAGGTTGATATCGTGTTGATGTATGGCTAGTGTGATCAAAATGCCCAAGGGGCGTGTGCTATGTAGGCTATTCGGTATCCTGGACTACATCATCCAAGCGTCCGGACCGTTCGCCGGATAGTAACATTATTTAAGGAAACAGGAAGCGTTCAGCCACCTGTGAAACGTCAACCACGACCTGCCACAAATGATGATGACCAAGTAGGTGTTTTAGCTGCTGTCGCGGCTAATCCGCACATCAGTAGCAGACAAATTGCGCAAGGATCGGGAATCTCAAAAACGTCGGTGTTGAGAATACTACATTAACGTCGATTGCACCCGTACCATATTTCTATGCATCAGGAATTGCATGCCGACGACTTTGAACGTCATGTACAGTTCTGCCACCGGGCACAAGAGAAATTACGGGACGATGACAGATCTTTCTGCACGCGTTCTATTTAGCGATGAAGCGTCATTCACCAACAGCGGTAACGTAAACCGGCATAATAGGCACTTCAACAATGGCTTTGAGCATTATGAGACTTAACATCTGAGGTCATCAGTCCCCTAGAACTTAGAACTACTTAAACCTAACTAACCTAAGGACATCACACACATCCATGCCCGAGGCAGGATTCGAACCTGCGACCGTAGCAGCAGCGTGGTTCCGGACTGAAGCTCCTAGAACCGCTCGGCCACATCGGCCGGCCATAATAGGAACTATTGGGCAACGGAAAATCCACGATGGCTGCGACAAGTGGAACATCAGCGACATTGCCGGATTAATGTATGGTGCGGCATTATGGCAAGAAGGATAATTGGCCCTCATTTTATCGATGGCAAACTAAATGGTGCAATGTATGCTGATTTCCTACGTAATGTTCTACCGATGTTACTACAAGATGTTTCACTGCATGACAGAATGGCTCTGTACTTCCAACATGATGGATGTCCGGCACATAGCTCGCGTGCGGTTGAAGCGGTACTGAATAGCATTTTTCATAACAGGTAGATTGGTCGTTCACCGGATCGGATGTCCCCGGATTTCTTTCCGTAGGGAACGTTGAAGTATATTTGCTATCGCGATCCACCGACAACGCCTGAAAACATGCGTCAGTGCATTGTCAATGCATATGCGAACATTACGGAAGGCGAATTACTCGCTGTTGAGAGGAATGTCGTTACACGTATTGCCAAATGCATTGAGGTTGACGAACATCATTTTTAGCATTTATTGCATTAATGTGCTATTTACAGGTAATCACGCTGTAACAGCATGCGTTCTCAGAAATGATAAGTTCACAAAGGTACATGTATCACATTGGGACAACTGAAATAAAATGTTCAAACGTACCTACGTTCTGTATTTTAATTTAAAAACCTACCTGTTACCAACTGTTCGTCTAAAATTGTGAGCCATGTGTTTGTGACTATTACAGCGCCATCCGTCACTAAGCGAAAAAAGTGGTCCAACTAAAACATTCATATTTCTTTATGTACTACACGAATATGTAATAAAAAGGGGGGTTCATATTTTTAAAAAAACGCAGTTGATATCCGTTTGACCTATGGCAGCGCGATCTAGCAGGCAACCATAGCGCCATCTGGTTTCCCCTTCAAGCTAGACTAATTTCGTTCTTTGTAGTTATTTCGTTTGACGCTTATTTCGTGAGATATTTGGCCCGGTCATAATCAATGGACCACCCTGTATTTCATACCACCTTTCACACAGTCGTTTACTTGCTTGCTGTATATAAGTCGCTTAATTCTGAAGTTCAGTGCTGATCGTTCTCTTTTAAGTGTACATGTTATTACTTCTCTTCCAAACATGTCTTAATCCTGTTGTGTATAGTCGGATAGGTCATTTCATATGTATATTCTCTTGTACTTCGAATCCTTACACTTATTTTTAACCATGTACATTCAAGAGCCTGTGTTAAGCTCACAAATTTAGCGAATTCTACGCTACTTATAGATTACTTGCGTCAATGCTCTCCTGTTCCTAAAACTACATATGCTTCATCTAATGATATAATCTTAAAATTAGTGTTCTCTACTGTGTAGTCTCCGACTTGGGAATAAATGTCACTATGTTTGTGTAGCTGATTTACGTTTTGTAATCAGCTGATAGGTACTCCATTTCGTATCGCTTCTGTTTTGTCCAGTTGGCTGCGCGCCGTGGATACCGATTCGCTTATATTCCAAAATGGTTTCCGCCGCGGTGCGCGGTGTGTTTTGCGCGTTACAGCTGTAGCCAGCTGTCCGTAAAAGGGACACTGATATTGAATTAGCATTTTGCCTACTCTTCACGTGCGATCAGCTGTTAGCCTCTTCGCATGTGGTTGTTAATGTACCTCCAGCTTTAAGCGCGGCTGCACGTCTCAATACATTTCACCACTCGTGGCTCTCGCTTAAATCTCGCACGCTGTGAATTCCTTCCTTTCCCATCACTCTTATTCAAGTTTTTGCACACGATGCAGTATGACTACGTCATCTAACGTTTTTCACTCATTCAGTATTGTGTATAGTTGTTTTAGTTTTTGTTGTATATTCCGTGTTACCTTAAGGAATATCAAAAACGGGTCAAAGGCTCTGAGCACTATGGGACTTGACATCTGAGGTCCCCTAGAACTTAGAACTACTTAAACCTAACTAACCTAAGGACATCACACACATCCATGCCCGAGGTAGGATTCGAACATGCGACCGTAGCGGTCGCGCGGACCCAGACTGAAGCGCCTAGAACCGCTCGGCCACACCGGCCGGCAAGGAAAATCAAAAGGTTTCCTTTGCTTCTATAGATATTTAAGTCTTAAGAAAGTACAATATCAAAAAGGGAAATTTCTATTCACTAGGTTGCATGTCATTCTTTACGTGTTAGATATTAGAAGAAAATGGAACATTCCTTATTGGCTAAACAGGATAAGGGAACAGGGAGAGGGTACCGGAAATATGAGTATTGTACTCCCTAGCTGGAGAGGAACCGAGCGCCAGTCGGTTTCTTCGTCAAAGGGCGACAAACTCCCTACCTTCAGAACACCTCGCCGGCCGGAGTGGTCGTGCGGTTCTAGGCGCTACAGTCTGGAACCGAGCGACCGCTACGGTCGCAGGTTCGAATCCTGCCTCGGGCATGGATGTGTGTGATGTCCTTAGTTAGGTTTAATTAGTTCTAAGTTCTAGGCGACTGATGACCTCAGAAGTTATGTCGCGTAGTGCTCAGAACCAATTGAACCATTTGAACCCGAACACCTCCATACTAAGTATACAGTAAAAAAATAATAAACAGTTCACTCAAAGTTTGTCTACCAACGAGAAAGTACACTGCAAAATTACACCACATATGCTAATTGGTATGCTGGCCTGTAATTTTATAACTTTAGATTTACTTCCCATCGCCGTTACAATCTTAAGAGTTCTCTACGGGTAGCGTGGGTACATTTACCTCCCGCGCTATCTCTTTAAACAAGCTGGTTGACATCAGGCTTGTTGACGCCCCAGTATCCAAAACAACTGGTATATTTATGTTTTCCACCTTTACCTTTATTGTTGCTTGAATAATTTCATTTACCTTGCATGTTGTATCTTTCTCTTCAGTGTCAAATCTTCTTTCATTTCTACTTCCTTATGATACCTAAAAAATAGATTACGGATATGCTGTACGTGTATGTTTGATACATTGTCTACTTCGTCTTTTCTATTTCTGTTGATATTACTGTTTATGTCGTTAATATTATTACTGTGGCACACTGGCAGTTCATTACCTTCTTCCTCTAGTCATGTCCCATTGTTATTTCCTGGAAACGGTAAGGCACTGTTTCATTTTCTGCCGTCACTTCTACTGTGTTCACCATATGTTAGCGTGCTCGCCAGTTCATGTCCCGGTTGTTTCGGTTTGACTGTATGGGCTGCCGGCTCTCCCTTTTATACCTGTGTTCCATATTCCGCTTCTGGTAATTTGCATTTCCTTGTCGACTAGTATCAAAGTTTTCTCTCGAATTTCTCCTATCTCGGCCATTGTGTTACCAGTGGGACTAATATTTATTTTCGTACCGTCGGTCACTCTATGGCTGTTAGGTAGACAGATGGTTCTGATTTCCGTTGTGGCACGGCGGTGCATAAGAATGCCATTCATTCATACGCACACGACCATTGTTGTTTCCATATCCATTGCCGTTACCGAAGTTGTTCCTCCCATTTGGGTTGTGTTCCTTACCGTTACGATAACTAGGCATGGCTTGCCCATCCTCATGAATTCGATCAGTTGACTCGAGCACTGAGAGAAAATACTCGAGATCATATTCGGGAATGGTTACTAATTTTTCCCTAACATTTACAGGCAACTTCTTCAATACATCGACATGAGATATCGGGTTATTCTAGTAGCGGGTCTTGTTTAGATATGTTTCAAAATAGTTTCTTAGCCCCCGAATTTTGGATGATATGATAATGGGTTGAATACCTCTCGTCTTAATCTCTTCTAGATAACTGTTGATCAGTATTTACCTAAAAATGCAGCCTGAAATTGATCGTATGTCTCGAAGAGTTGCGACATCTCTGTAGCCCATAAAATGGCGTCGCCTTCTGTGTGTCCCACCACAAATTTGAACTTTTGAGTTACTGTCCAAGTCGTAGGCAGTACATTCCTAAAGGCTCGGACCAACACTACCAGGTGCGTTCGCTTTGTTTCATTTGGAAATACAGGAAACTGTCGGTGTTTTATTAAACTCGAGTCCATTAACAACGCGGTCGAGCAGGACGGAACAGCATTTACATGCGGTGATGACACATCTGCCCGTTACTCGCGTCGCGTTTGGGCATGCGCTCGCGCGGCGTGGGTTGGGCATTTCTCTCACCGGCGGACGTCTGTTTTTATAGCTCCACTTACCACCTCCGGCGGTGATATTGTCGTACTTTGTTTGCTAATTATTCGTCCGTTAATCTTTGTTCTACCTGTTTGATATCATGTTCTATGCGTTTTAAAAATTCTTCTTCCTTGTCCCCCATTACTTCCTTTACCGCTTCTACATGAGTACGCTGTTCTCGTACGCATTTTTCCGCGAAAGTTGTGTTTTCATCCTTTGTATCACCCTTTACTGTTTCGTAAAGTTGCACAATGTCTGAGTTGGTTGTTTTATGTTCTACATTAAGGAATCCTGTCTCCACTGTGATTTTCTCTACATTTTCTGGTAAGTCATCACAGAACGAGTTTAGCTTCGCTACTTCTAGTTGTACATTATCTATGTTAACCTGCGTATTCTTTTGCATTGCCTATAAATTATCCTGAGTTTCTTTGATTCAAGTTTTTCTTCCACTATGCTTTTTAATTTCTTACTCATATCGTGAATTGAAGTTTGTACTTGTTCGTTAATTTTCCTATCCACTTCCATGGAGAAATCTGCTGTGCGAACTTCGTATCCAGATTACTGAGTTGTGTGAGCAAATTTTTTACCTCGCCTGAAATGTGTGTCATCTTTGTATTTACCTACCCGATCTCAGACTTTACTGTGGTCACGTCTGCTTTCATATTAGTTATCTCCGCTTGTATTATTTCTAAACTTGATATTTTTGAATTTACTGTGTTCAAATTGGTCTCTAAATCCGATATTTATGTATTTACGGCTCGAAATAAGACTTGCATATCTTCCCTAGTCACTTCTGGCCTACACCTGTCAGCATCTGCGTCTGTACTACGCGTACTACTTTCATTTAAAATAATCCTCTGCCTTTAGGTGTCATTAATTTCGTCTACTGTAATCAATTTATTGCTTGTAATGAAATGTTCAGTATTCACACGTATCGAATTCAACAATGGAATGTCGCGCCCAGCGTCCAAATAATCACCGCTTGACGGTTCCTAACCACTCATTGTTACGTTTTGCAAATGTAATTCTACTACATTGGCATTTTGATTTTGAAATGAGATTTCCTCATTGTTTTGTCCATCCATTATAGAAATCTTTATGCCTCTGCAGTTGCCAAAATTAATATTTTGTCTGTTCGGATTTTACTTCAGCGCTGTTTCTCGCGCGACAGAATGGATTTTGTTTTTGTTGTTGTGGTGGTCTTCAGTCCTGAGACTGGTTTGATGCAGCTCTCCATGGTACTCTATCCTGTGCAAGCTTCTTCATCTCCCAGTACCTACTGCAGCCTACTACAGCCTGGCACATTTTCCTGGTTGTGTGCTCCAATTTTTCAAAGTGTTTCGTGGACTGTATGAATAATTTCATAACTCAACATCACTGGTGCGTACAAATTTATAGTGGATAAGTAATCATGACATATTACAATGAATCATCCGTAACGAAATAATAAGACGTAATTTAACTTGACAAATAGCTGATTCGGAATCTATACAAATAAATGTTGATTTTTTGTTATATTATACTAAAATACATTCTTATGCGTATTAGGTAATTATTCAATCTCTGTAGTCTGAAAGGAAGGGTACTGCTGATTATGTATGACAAATAGAAACCACAATGTAATCTTTTTTATTTGAGTTCTTGGATAAAAAACTGTTAGGATGAGTGATGGTATATAGCAACTTAGGGGAGCTGAGTACAAAAATATGGCCAAAATGGAAAAAAGGACAAGAAGTAATATCCGCAAAAAGATGAAAACTGACAGTTTTTTTGAAGTGGATGTAGTATTGAAAGACCGAGAACTTCAGTAACATGCGCTGACTCAATACCATGTAGAAAAGATGAAAGGAACTGGAGCTCTGCGACCCAACAGCAACATTCATCTGTAGAACAATCTATTTTTGATAAAACGGATATTTATGTGTTTGACGAATAGGCGGTAGGGAAATCATTATAACAATTGAAGCTGCACCTCAGAACCAGATGACCAATGCAAACAACAGTATATGTAAACAAAGACCAACGATACCTTAAGAGAGATTATGGTGCGGTGCAGCTTTGATCATAACAGGTCTTGTGACTTCTCTAAAAGTGAAAAAAAATGCTGATCAGTGTCGTTTCTTTCCAGACAGTATCTTCCAAAGAAAATAAAAAAATAATGAATTGAACGTCTGAAACTGGCTGGTTTATTCTGAAAGTAAAATATTTGTATATTGCTGACCCCATTCAAAATTCTGTCCATCGGAGAGTAAAACTCAAGTTTTGAACAAAAGATTTAATGACTGGAAAATGTAGAACGCTGAGTATCTCAGCATGGAAGCTCTGTGCGTCACAAGTCAAGTATCCTTTATTCTTGAGGGTATTTTTATTCTGTCGTTGCAGCTATAAAAACGTGTTTGTTTTCCCCAGACGCGTTTCACTTTATTGACGTAAAACATCATTAGCTGTCTTTCATTAAGTTATTTATATTTTGATACGCTTTAAGATCGAAAAACAGTTCGTTAAAAATATCCTGGGTTGTAGTTACGGTGATTTTCGCTTGATTTCTAGCTTATATCTGGAAATGTCGTCTGCTAGCACATCGTTGATGCTTTACCCCAATAAAACGAAACGCGTCTGGAAAAAAAAAACATTCACTTTTGTAGTTGCAACAACAGAACAAAAATACCCTCAAGAATTGTAAAGCAACTACGGACAATATGGCCACACAATTGGAGAGACTAGTATCCTTAGTTTGAAAGTTAGAAGCGAGATTGGTGGCCGACTTGACAATTTACCGAATATGCATATTGATAAAGAAATTACGTAGTGGAGAAACGAACGTCCTAAAGACGTTGTTCCCATAGTGAAGCGACTATGTTCAAGAGGCTTCGGTTTCAGAGGAAAAAATGAAAATTTTGGTGATCCGCTTAACCGAATTTATTGTATGATTTTGGAACTGTTGGCTGAATTATATCCTTTTTTAGTCATCGTATTGAACTATTTGGGAATCAAGCATCTGGAAGTACCAATTACTTATCATAGACCGTTTGCGAGGAGTTTATTCTCCTGATTCGCGATAAAGTCTTAAAACAGACTGGAGACGAGATAAGAAGGGCAAAATATTTTTCGTTAATCATCTATTCAACACCAGATATACCGCATATGGACAAACGTATTCTCGTCATTAGATGCGTTTTGGAAACTGACGTACCGTGTGAAAGATTTTGCCCTCAGTGCGACATAAAGATGAAATGTTTTCTTCTATTATTTCGCAATTCGAAATACTGGCCATAAATATTGAAGACAGTCGTGGAGAATCAAATGATAAAGCCGCGAACAGGTCTGTTGTGTACAATGACTTACAGGCTAAAATTCAAAGCCAAGCACCTTTTTCTTTCTTCGTTCCTTCCGCTGACCACCATTTAAATTTAGCGGCAACTACGGCTGCTGAATCTTTAACAGAAGCTTGTCGCTTCTTCATGTTGGTTCAACAAATCTACGTTCTCTTTGTAAATTCGACAATATGCTGGCAAAAATTAATGGCTGAAATCTAGAAATGGAAAACGCTAAAGAGAGAAAATGTGACACGTTTGTTAGCTAGAGTGGATGCGTGTAGAAATTTGAGAGATTCTTGGCACGAAGTCCTTAAAACCTTGGAATCAATCAAGGATGATCGTACTCAAACGCCTGTAACGCGAATGGAAGCGACGGGAATACTTTTGAATTCAGAAGAACAGGAAACGTGATAACGGCTATAGTGTGGAATTTTTTTTTTTTTTTTTTTTTTTTGGAAAGAATAAACAAAGTGAATGATCAAATTCAGGCTTCCACCGCAGATTGGATCACTGTTCCAGATCTTTACGAATCTCTTTGCAAGATTTTCGTATCTGGGCGAGAAAATTTTAAGCGTTTCGAAGAAAAGGCGATGGAATTAGGCGTGTCGAAACAGTATACGAAAGATGTGAAGAAAAAGAAAACCGAAAAGGAAAGAAATTTATGATAAAAGCACCCGATGAAAAAATGAGAATGACTGCGAGAGATACTTTCAAGGATAATACATTTTTCGTCCTCATTGATAAACTTGTATCTAATTAAGAAACCGCAGGAGGCCAACTACAGGTTCAATGTAAAATTTAATTTCTGACCAAATTGAGTGAACTGTCATCATCAAGCATTACGGAAGAAGCCCTTTGCTTGGAAGAAATGAGACTGACATAGCTCAAGAATGCGTCCATGTTCAATCCCACCTTCCTTATGAAAGAATTTTGGTAGAACTACATTCTGGGCCATTGAAAAGTCTGGTTTTGTTCCTGTAAAAACAGAATTTGCGAAACGTTTATTCAGATTTGAATATAGCAGGTCACATAGTTCTATGTACACCAGCGACAAATCGTTTTCTTGAGAGCTTTTCTTGCTTAAAATGGGTGAAAAATTAACTAAGATCTGCCTTAATCCAAGAAAAGCTAAACGCCTTAGCTCTTTTATGCATAGTCAGAACTGCTGCACAAGATTTCATATGGGGACAGAGTTGATGTTTTTTCGAATAGAAAATCGGTGCGCAAAGATACTGTGAAACTTCCATAACTTCATTAATTGAGTTTCATTATCATCAACCGCATTGTTACCAAATAATTAAATGTACTGTTTTTAAACTTTAAGTGTAGCGTTCTTTATAAAAATGTATTGTACATTAAAAAATTGATGTATTTGTTTGCCAATGAATATGAAATGCGTGCTGTGTTATGCAAATTTACTGTGTGATATATTGTTGAGCAAATGGTGTGCTTAATCAGTTTTACTGTAATCTGAAAAAATTAAACAACTTAATCTCTAAAACCAATATTCAAAGCCCGTAATGAAACCCATCCCTCTGAAAATTACCTAGTCTCGTGGGCACCAAGTTCTACAATCCTGTACAATGAACTGGCGAAATTCCCTGTGCAAATAAACAATGAAGTAAATTTTCCTTACCTCTATAGTCACAACGGATGTAATCTTGGTATTCTGTTCTTTCAATCTTGGCGCAGCGAAGTGCAATTACGGCCGTAAAAGAGCTTCATGTAAATAATACCAGTAGATTGTCTGATAAATTATCACCTTGTAAATGCACAATGAAAATACTGGATATTGGCTCAGAGCTGTGTAGTGCTGCCCACATTGAAACTGTTACGAACTTTTATACTTTTCTGACTCTGGGACATTAATATTTTTCTCATTCTGATTGAAAAATAATTTCTGTTAGAAAACTATTCATTCGATTTAAATGACCACGACATGGAAGAAGATGAGGTACTGATAAGGGGATACGCTAATATCGAATGCTTCGGTTTGAAAATTGTATTCACAATAAAGTTTCACCTTCACAAAATATGAAATGAAACATTTAACATTAACTTAAAAATCAGTGAACTTCTCAACTGTTCTACAATTGTCACTTACTGTCATAATTAAAAAATAACTTGAATTGTTACGTGAGAAAAAGTCTGACATCGTTTGACAAAATAGGATTACAAAACGCACAAAATATTACGAACCGGATATACCTAATTAACCCGTACATTAAATCTAATGGAAAATACTTGGTTCCTACATTCAAAGTGCAGCATTGTAAAATTCAGGCAAACCCACCTATCGCATTGCTGCATACTGAAAACTAACTATAAAAAATTTCATTACCTTATAAATTTAATCCAGTTGCTTCCCCTTTGAGTTACAGTATACATTTATTACTCTTCTATAATTGCCATGGAAAATGGTCAATATCTGTTAATATTCTCGATAATCTTATAGCGTAACAAGTTAATAATACACACTTTACACTTTACTAGAAATAACTACAACCTAATGTTTACTGGCTCTGTGTGAGCTTAAGCAATATAATAAATGAAAAGCACCAATTTGCTTTTGTTCTACAGTGTAAATATATAAGTAAATACAGTAATAAAAATAAGAAAACAATATCATTCATCACTTCATTTTATAAAAACTGTGTTATGCTGCGTCCACAGACCAACAACTTAATTCTCACAGCTAGTCAGTAGCTTTAAGTCCAACCTAGAGCAGACAGCAACGGCAACTACTACAGCGCTCCGCGCGCTCCTTCTTGCAATCGATTCTCCACTCAGGCAATATCTTTGGTTCAGTGATGAAAAAAGTACAATCTATTCTACAGATGACAACCATTTCAGGTCATTTTACATGAATTATATTACAAAATCGGACTCCATGTACAAGTGGACACCTCACATAAGTAAGCACAATGAAACTAACGTAATACTTTTACCGAATGAATTACGTAAGTAGCAGTAAAGCGTACCTTACCCCGTCTCATTAGTAGTGCATGACTGAGCTTTTATTAGCTCAGAAATATGCCTAAAGACTATTCTAGTACACTCTTAACAAAACCGTTGGGTTGTAAAAATAATCTAGGAACTAACAAATCGGTCCTTTAGCTCACAGTCATACTAATTACGGGGAAAATATAGTTTAATTACGACGACAGTGTACAATCATAATGTTATAATTTAAATGATAAGAAATTGCAATTAATATGGACGTGAAGTAGGGTATCAAACTGCAGAGGTCGTTAGAAGCTCCAAAATTTGAACAGCCTAGAGGCAGCAAATGTAACCTCTTCACCTCAGAGTACCTCTTGCCACTCCTCAATTATTTTCTGGATGTGTTCCAATCTCTGTCTTCCTCTATAGTAATCTGCGCTCTACAGATCCCTCTAGTATCATTGAAGTCATTCCCTGATATTTTAAAAGATGTCCTACGATCCTGTTCCCTCTACTTCTCTCCTTATCAGTGTTTCCCACATATTCCTTTTCTCTTCGGTTCTGCTCTTACGTTATTAGTCCACCTAATTTTCAACATTCGTTTGTTGCACCACATCTCACACCCTCTGTTCCGGTTTCCCCACAGTTCACGTTTCACTGCCATATAATGCTGTGCTCCAAACGTACATTCTCAAAAATTTCTTCCTCATAATAAGGCTTATGTTTGATACTACTAGACAACTCTTGGCCAGGAATGCCCTTTTTGGCAGTGCTAGTCTGCTTTTGATATCCTCCTTGCTTCGTATATCGTTGGTCACTTTGCTGCCTAGGTAGCAGAATTCCTTAATCTCATCTACTTCGTGACCATCAATCCTGAGGATAAGTTTCTCTATGTTCTCATGTCTGTTACTTCTCATTACTTTCGTCTTTCTTCGATTTACTCTGTCTATATTCTGTACTCATTAGTCTGTTCCTTCCATTCAGTAGATCATATCATTCTTCTTCGCCTTCGCTCAGGATAGCAATGTCATCCACGAATCGTATTAGTGATATCTTTCGACCTTGAATTCCAGACCCCCCCCCCCACCTGCACCTATCTTTTATTTCCATCATTCCTCCTTCGATGCACAGATTGAACAATAGAGGCGAAAGACTACATCTCTGTCTTACATCCTTTCTAATCCGAGCGCTTCGTTCTTGATCGTATACTCTTATTATTCCCTCTTGGCTCTATTACATATTGTATGTTACCTGACTCTCTCTCTCTCTCTCTCTCTCTCTCTCTCTCTCTCTCTCTCTCTCTATAGCTTACCCCCACTTTTCTCAGAATTTCGAAGATCTTGCACCATCTTACATTTTCGAACGCTTATTCCAGGTCGACAAACCCTACGAACGAGTCTTCAACCACAACCTCAGAATTGATTTTCTGGTGCCTTTGCCTTTCCTAAAGCCAAACTGATTATCATCTAACACATCCTCAATTTTCTTTTCCATTCTTCTGTATATTATTCCAGTCAGCAACTTGGATGCATGAGCTGTTAAGCTGATTGTGCGATAATTCTCGCACTGTCAGCACTTGCAGCCTTCGGACATGGGTGGACGATATTTTCTCCGAAAGTCTGATGGTACGTCGCCAGACTCATACATCCCACACACCAACTGGAATAATCGTTTTGTTACCGCTTCCCCAAATGATTTTAGAAATTCTGATGGAGTGTTATCTATCCCTTCTGCCTTATTTGATCGTGAGTCCTTCAAAGCTTCCTTATATTTTTCCTCTAATACCGGACCCCCTAGCTCTTCTAAATCGTGTCCTGTCCCCTCTTCTATCATATCACACAAATCTTCCCTCTCACACATCCGCAGCTCGTGTTCTAGTGGTTAGCGTTGCTGTCTCAGGACCACGGGGTTCGATTCTCGGCCGGGTTGGGATTTTCTCTGCCCGGGGACTGTGTGATTGTGTTGTTCCCATTATTTCGTCATCATCGTTTATGACTGTGGCTAGATGGGAGTGTGTAATAATTGGGACTTTGTATGGGCGATGATCACCGCGCAGTTGAGCGCCCCGCAGACCAAACATCATCCTCATCATCATTCCGCCTCATATAGGCCTTCAATATACTCTTTATATCTACCCGCTGTCTCCTCTGCAATTAACAACGAAAATCCCGTTCCACTTTTAATGTTACCACCCTTGCTTTTAATTTGCTTAAAATGCTGAGTCTGTCCTTGCGACGATCATATCTTTTTAGATATCTTCACATTTATCATGGAGCCATTTCATCTTAGCTTCCCTGCATTTCCTGTTTATTTCATTCCTCAGTGACTTGTATTTCTGTATTCCTGCATTTCACTGAATATTTTTGTTCTTCCTTCTTTCTTCGACCAACTGCAGCATTTCTTGTGTTGTCCATGGTGTCTTTGCAGTTACTTTCTTTGTACCTATGTTTTTCTTTCCAAATTCTGGGTGTAAAAATTGTTTATTGGCAATTTATGGTTGTCACAGGTCTTAGAATAATTTTCTAATTAAACTCATTCACAGCGAAGGATCATATGAGTTGTCTGTTTAGCTACTGTTTATTACTTTTAAAATTGTGGCAGCTGTTGGAATCTTTGAATAATTCAATAGAGCAAACTATATTAAGAGGGGAGTGGATGCCGCAGCAACTGTGAGGGGCTCCAGTCCTTCCACTGGGTGACGTAATTCTACGATCACAACCGAAAACCACCCTTTCAATTATTTTCAAGATAAACCGTCGTACAGACAGTTCTCTCAGCTGTATATTAAAATCACCTAAAATCGCAGTGCTACGCTAAGATTCAGACCAAGTTCCTCACGAATTTGACTGTATGCTTAATTGTGTTGCATCTCACTCCACACCAACAGAATCCCGAGCTCTCCGGCTGTTTTCAAGGATAAACTGGCGAGTTGTCACTTTCTTACCACTCAAGCAGCTAATGAAATGTGGATTATATTGAAGCATCCCGATAAAAAATATTGTGGTACGTAATTTTTGTGTTGTGCCACGATATTGTTGCCTACACTTTTTTCAGTGTCTAGAAAACATGCTTATACTGCGGGGAGGTCACAATGACCTATGTCGTTTTACTTTACTTTTGCATCAGACTGCAGCGTCTTTCGTGTGTCTTTATCCTGTAGGTCCCAGAGAAGATTCTTTTCGACTGAAATTGTGGAACTAACTTTTAAATTCAAGATTTTCTCCTCTTTCTTTGGGCTCCAGAGATTCTACGTACAGTAACATGAACGAATAATGAGCCTTTGCGGCTTTTTATGTGGTCCAACAAAAAGTACGCCTTCGGGGTTTCTCTTCTGCCCCAATCGGCTAGTCGAGCAGGAACCGGACCCTCTCCCAGTAGAGAAATCAAGTGCTGCTCCGAAAGGCAGAGCAGAAATGGATATTTTATATAGTCATGTAGCAGATCTTGTTGGTGAGTGTTTTTTTCCCTTGGGTAAATAATGTTAGGATGCATTCAGAGAGCTAAGCTATGGCTAATTAAGAAAGCATCAGCACATTCATATCTTTTTTTAATCAACCACGTCCTTTTTAGAATATTAGTATGTAATGATTAATTTGCTTGTGAGTTGTATTAGATCTCGTGTTCAGGCTTTTTTCATTAATGGTAAATGTGGTGATACCGTGTTATCTTGTGATAACTTTCACATATCGTGCCTTCCATTAACCAATCCATGGTACTTCATTCAATGAAGTGTAATCTGAACGAAGTTCTTAATTTGAGTGAAAACTTAACAATAGTGTAAACTTGGAAACTTTCATGGCTGCCAGTCGCACATGGGTCCCTTGTAATTACGGCTCCTGTTCATGATACTTTACTTCCATCAACTTCAGCGAATGTTATCGCAGTAATTCTAGCGTGGGGTGACATGTTGCTTCATTTCAGTAACGTAACTTTTACTAGGATCACGTCGCTCCAAAGTGTTATGAAATGGAGTCAGGGTGTTTATGAAAATATTTTGAAATTTCTACGAACTGTCTACGTAACTGTTTCACTAGAGAGAATGCACTAAATAGTGACATTGATAACCTCCGCATTTCATGAAGAATTTTGTCAAACTCGATGTACTTTGCCCTCGGGAGAAGATCATTTCATTTTAGCGTTTAGCACTACCCAATTGAAATCCGTGATGCCAGCTACTGAGAGAAGAACTTACATATTCCTGGGTAGCCTTGTTTCTTTCCTATACAGCCGTTGGTTACATAACTCATTTTCAACACCCGTGCTCGACGTGTACTATTCTTTCTTCCAGCGTAATTATCTATTTTATCCCCTATCCTGCTGACAAGTACTATCGCTGGCACTTCATCTGATCTTGATTCATTGCCAGTGTGTTTACAGAACCACGGTTACTTGGAATATTATTCCAAATGCTGACCTCATTTTCTTGTGTGCTGAGTGAAGCTTTATGTAATAAACGATTGTTTCTATGCGAATTAGTATATACCATTTGAATTCTCTGCCAAAAGACAATGCAAACGCCAGTATTTTGTGAGGAATGATTCGAAGACAGATGAGTAACAAAACACCAGTAATATTGTTCATTATTGCATTGCTGTGCCGGACCAGTTGTATTTCCGTTGCGTTTATCCACATCGATAATTACCTCTTTAACATGCGATACCGATTTCTGAAACTAGGTCAGGTGAACTGTCTATGTACACTATACGATCAAAAGTATCCGAACACCCCCAAAAACATACGATTTTCATGTTAGGTGCACTGTGCTGCCACCTACTGCCAGGGACTCCATGTCAGAGTGGTGCTAGGTGGTAGCCTTTAAATCGGCCGCGGTCCGTTAGTATACGTCGGACCCGCGTGTCGCCACTATCAGTGATTGCAGACCGAGCGCCGCCACACGGCAGGTCTAGTCTAGACTCCCTAGCACTCGCGCCAGTTGTACAGTCACTAGTCATTAGACATTAGACATCGTGAGAGGCCACAATGGGGCGCCCCGCAGAACTCACGGACTTCGAACGTGGTCAGGTGACTGGATGTCACTTGTGTCATATGGCTGTACGTGAGATTTCCACACTCCTAAACATCCATAGGTCCACTGTTTCTGACGTGATAGTGAAGTGGAAATGTGAAGGGACACGAACAACACAAAAGAGCACAGGCCGACCTCGTTTGTTGACTGACAGAGACTGCAGACAATTGAAGAGGGTCGAAATGTGTAATAGGCAACATCTATCCAGACCATCCCACAGCAATTCCAAACTGCATCAGCATCCACTGCAAGTACTATGACAGTTAGGTGGGAGGTAAGAAAAGTTGGATTTCATGGTCGAGCGGTTACTCATAAGGCACACATCGCGTCGGTAAATGCCAAACGACGCCTCGCTTGGTGTAAGGAGAACATTGGACGATTGAACAGTGGAAAACGTTGTGTGCAGTGACGAATCACGGTACACAATGTGGCGTTCCGATGGCAGGGAGTGGGTATGGCGAATGCCCAGTGAACTTCATCTGCCAGCGTTTGTAGTGCCAACAATAGAATTCGGAGGCGGTGGTGTTATGGTGTGGTCGTGTTTTTCACAGACATCTTGTTGTTTTGCGTGGCACTATCAAAGCACAGGCCTATATTGATGTTTTGAGCACCTTGTTTCTTCCCAGTGTTGGAGAGCACTTCGGGGATGGCGACTGCATCTTTCAACACGATTGAGCACCTGTTCATAATGCACGGCCTGTGGCGGAGTGGTTACGCGACACTAACATCGCTGTAATTGATTGGCCTGCACAGTCTTGACCTGAATCCTATAGAACACCTTTGACATGTTTTGGAACGCCGACTTCGTGACAGGCCTCACCGACAGACATCGCTACATCTCCTCTGTGCAGCACTCCGTGATGAATGGGCTGTCATTCCCCAAGAAACCTTCGAGCACCTGATTGAACGTATGCCTGCGAGAGTGAAAGCTGTCATCAAAGCAAAGGGTGGGCCAACACCATATTGAATTCCAGCATTACCGATGGACAGCGCCCCGAACGTGTAAGTAGTTTTCAGCCAGATGTCCGGATAATTTTGATCACATAGTGTAACTCAGGCTGAACAAGTTTTAATGCTAAATGTGTTCACTGATGTACTGTGGAGTTACTTCGAGTGGATGTCGATTTCTTACAAAAAAGTTTAAACATCTGATAGTGTAAAATTATAAAGATAGAATGTAGAGGATAAATACAAAGTTACGTATATTCTTCTTTTTTATTTATTTATTCGTTATGTATTGCTATAAAAGTATGTTGTTTCATGTAACAGCGACGTCCCTTCATCACAGGGTTTTCTTGGGGGTCTGCTATTCCGTCATTTGGTAATGTGGCAGGATACCCTTCCTACCAACACATCGTAAACATAAGTAATAACTGTATCCAAATGTTAAAAATAGGAAAACTTTAAGATCTGATAGCCAAGAAAACTACAATTTTACTAGGATTAAAAATGCTCCAAAACCTGTGTTACTAGGGACTGATCAAATAGAAAATATTCAGTAGTTCATCTATCTATAAGAGATATTTTATGAAAAGTCTGGCAAAGATTAAAGAATACGAAAAATAGTAAATCACATGGGGAAACTAAGAATATTCACAGCATCTAATACATGACCAGAAATACAAAACGAAAGCATTGCAACATGGTAGTAAATCAGGAATGGCTCAACACAGGCGGATGCCTAGCACTAAATTATCAATTAGGCAAGCAAGAAGCGTTACACAGTGTGGTGTCACCGCCAGACATCACACTTGCTAGGTCAGTTAGTATACGTCGGACCCGCGTGTCGCCACTATCAGTGATTGCAGACCGAGCGCCGCCACACGGCAGGTCTAGTCTAGACTCCCTAGCACTCGCGCCAGTTGTACAGCCGACTTTGCTAGCGATAGTTCACTGTCTACATACGCTCTCATTTACAGAGACGACAGTTTAGCATAGTCTTCAGCTACGTTATTTGCTACGACCTAGCAAGGCGCCATATTCAGTTACTATAATCTGAACAGATAATATTGTGAATCATCAAGAGCGATGTTCATCATTAATGGATTAAAGTTAATTATCAAACTAATTACGTCCGCTTTCTGAATTCTAATTCCTTGTCATGTTCCAGACCTCACGTCAGTATAGTTCTTCCCTCATCACGCCAGCCTGCGTGAGCTAAAACGCGTGCATTTCGGTCTCCTCTAGTAACACGGTGTTGGTTCTTCTGCCAACACAACACACAGAATGATATGAGAAAAGTTTTGGTTTAGCAGCTCTGAAATTCTAAAGTAACGATGAAACGTACGAAAATATGGGACATAAATAGAAACAATACATAAAAAGGCTGTTTTCTTTTGGATATTTGTATGTAATGAATAAAATAGGCTCACTAAACAGATCTCAAATTATCTCTCAGGAATGCGAATTAACAAGCCGGATCCGAGAAGTTAAAAAAGTTACAAGTATAGCAGAAATTAAAGGAGAGAAGCAACAGACTGAAAGTTTACTCAGAAGGAAAGTGTTAAAATATTGCTAGGTAGAAGTAGTAACAGGTCTGGTATGAAGTCCGAGGCAAGAAAACAAACAGTGAAACGATGAAAGAATATCAGGTGTAAAGGAAATAGCAAGCCTGAAGGATTTCAGATTGATATGTGATCCCTACCTAGCCACAACTCAAACAAAGAGACAAGTTTCCTGTGTACTTGCATAGTTCTTAAATTACAGTTTCTAAGCTTGGACAACTATAGGATGACATAAAACTTCTGTATCGACTTATTACCGGCTCCTAACTGTTAGACTTAAGTGATATTCAAAAACTAGCCCCTTCTGTTCCTCTCTACTGATATACTTTCAGACAGTAACACATATAGAAATGTCCCACCATTGTATCTGCTATGTTCTTCTCGGTGTTTGTCTGGTGATTTTTACTAAATAGCTCTGAACCTAAACAGGAAATACTTCCAGCAGATATCTCGGCTTACACTGTATTCAAACCGTTAACGAAATGTAGACTTCTTTGTAAGTATGTTGTCACTTCATCCGCAGTATCATCCATTTTTAAAGTGAAAGAAATGCTATTCACTGCTAAATATCACCAACATGACATTTCATCAATTATTTAAGCTACTGAATTATCATGTATATATGAAGTCCGGTGGCGCTGGTGGTATGCAGAAATATGGAAAAGCGTTTGTAGCTCAGAAAAGAGAGAGTTGTGTGGGCTGAAAACGTTCGGTGGAACGATTGCCCAAAAGCAGTATCTGACACGAGGCTTTCCCTGCTACAAATAAAAACATGAAACATGGAGCCAAATATTTACGCAATAACAAGTGGACGTAAAAACGCTGTCTGGTACTTTGATACGACTCTACCACGTTGCCAGTAGCTGCGATACTCAGAGGCTTTCAAACCATACAACGCACCGAACGAGACCAGTGAACGCTTATCTTCAGAGGTTTGTTTTTTCCCTTATGTCCGCTTTGTCTAGAGGAGACCCAGTCAGAAACAGCCCTGTTCAGTGAAAAAAGACAAACACAGCTGACTCCTATAGCATGAAACGTGTTAGTTCTAGCCTTAAAAATACACTGACAAGTTTACTAGTGTTATTTGCTACGTACACTCGTCTCTAGGGCGACCGTGTCCTCTAAGCGGCACCAGTATTGTGAAACAGAAAGAGACTACAGTTATTTTAAAAACTGTCAAATATTAACACATTTAGCAACGTATGATAGATGGATGACATTAGAAGTGAATAGGACGACACTGGTTGATTTGGAGCGATGTTAATGGCAGACGAATGTGCTTGTGTGTGAATACAGAGCACTGTTACATTAATGTATCTGTACTACGGAAGAGTGACATGGTAGGTTGAATCATTCTGTGGAGTTGGTCGGACAGAGGTAGCAGTGGGTTGGGTTGTGGGAACAAGTACATGATGAAGCTGTGATCAGAAAACCGTGGTATATGGAGGTTAGCATAATTCTGGCTATTCTATAATTATGGAAAAGTAGCCAGAAACAAGGGAAAAAATCTAATGAGAGAACAACGCAAGAGACTAGGTTAGATCAGATAGAGACGATAGATATGACAGCGGTAGCTCTCTATGGACGTGTTAATCGATTGAAGTTGTGTGGAGACAGGCTACGGGTGAATTTTAGCTGCAATTCTTGGGATTTATTGCTGTAGGAGCTTCAACACTGTTGTTGCCTAGTAAGAAACCCGACGTCCAGATAGAAATCGGACTCTTATGGTTAATTTTTAGTAACTCCGCATATTTTAAGTTCAACTAAATGACCATGATTTAGTGATAGCGTCATAGGCTGTTAATCAAGACGTCCTGGATTACATATTCGACTACAGCCACTGCTTACATTTTGAGTAAAAAATCATTTGCAACAATGGCCGAAGACTTCATGTAAAACGAACCATTCTCATTCTGTCAACAACCTACTCTACGACGGCGGAAAACGGGGTAGAGGATTTGAGCACATGTTCGTGGCGTAGAGGATTAAGTGAGAAATAATCACCCATCATCAACGGTACGAGGATCCAGAAGGCAATGGGAACCACTGCATTAAAGACACATAGCATATATTAACAGGACATTTGGCCTGAATTTTGGAAAGTGTCATGACAATCCCTTTATTGCAAAAGATTAGTTGCCATACGGAACAGGGAGGGGACTGCCAAGGGGAATGCGACTATGAGAAAAAGTCGAAAAACCAACGAAAGGGTAACAGCCTACAACTCGGAAAGTGGAATTTCAAAACTCTGAACGTGGTAGGTGCGACTGTACGGTGAATTTGCTTCTAACGTAACCAGTAATCATTTCCGACGTTATTGCATTAAATTAATATATTGTTTTTGTTGCGAATTGTTGCTCTCGAGCCCCATGTGCGAATAGTGAGCTTATAGATTGAAATAATAAGATGAAAGTTGGTTTAGAAAGATACTGAGAGTTTTAGAATGCGTGTTTGGTTTTAACTGTTTGGTTCCGTTACTCTCCGGATCCAAACAAACGCATTTGTCGAATTACCCAGATCATTTGTCAGAAATAATTTCGGTGACAAGAAAAATATGCGGGTAGGATTTTACTGTCGGTGAAAATTGATAAAATTTACATCTCACGGCAGTTATAATTTAAAATATGAACAGTTTTTTTTCCTTTCCAATTCTAATCACCGTAACAACTGCACTGAAGCTTTAACGTGAAAAGAAATCAGAGCAATACACCACGTCAACTAACGAGTAATTCCGGTAAAAAAACTACTGAAATTATTCAGAGTCCAATCGCGAATGTTCAAAATTTCAAGGTCCACACTGAGAATTCTGTTAAAATCACAAGTCCAAATTAAATTTAAAAAATATATTGTAAAAAACAGGTATATGAAACCACACGCATATTCCGATGCAACTTAGCGTCAAAATTCCAAAGCATTCGGTCAAAAACTCTGGGAGATTTGTAATCAGGGACATTTACAGTTTCTGTATGAGTATAAACGTAGATGTTCGTTTCTTCAAAATCACAGATCCCCGAAAGTTCTTCATTAATTACTTTGAAATTTTGACACAACGTTGCATTCGAATGCTCACGCGGTTTATGTACCTGCGAGAATGCCATATAGTATATAGATAATAATATGTAATAAACGGGAACTCTATAAAAACGTAAATTTTGGTTTGTTCAATTCGTTGATCTACGAAAACTATTGTCCAGCTGCTTTGAAACTTTGATACAACTTCGAATTCTAATACGGACGTGTTTTTAGCTACCTAATTCTTTAATATATGTATACTTTAATACATATAATATATAAATATATGTATGTAATACACAAACATCAAAAGAAGTTTTGCATCACCCCGGTTCCCAGAACTCCTGAAGATAGACGTTGACTGCGGATATTGTATCACAGACATAGTCCTTTTGACCGTTCAGAGTCAGAGGACTGATGACCTCAGATGTTAAGTCCCATAGTGCTTAGAGCCACTGTTCAGAGACGTCACTAAATCCGCCCAAAGATGTAAACAACCATGCATGAGCAGCGCCTATTAGACGGAGGGGGTCCGACAGGCAATCAGTTCCAGTCATTCCACCAGGAAGAAGGTACACAGCTAGTGTTGTCTATACTTCAACCAAGCCTAAACGGTCAATACCGCATTGTTCGTTTGTGCCAGGAACAGCTCTCAACAAGGCAAGTGTAATATATTGGCATCACGTTTTCTTCACCAATGAGTGTCGCATATGCCTTCGACCAATCAATCGTCGGAGACGTGTTTGGAGGCAACCCAGTCAGGCTGAACGCCTTAGACACACTGTCCAGAGAGTGCAGCGATGTGGAGGTTCCCTGCTGTTTCGGGTGGCATTATGTGGGGCCAACGTATGTCGCTGGAGGTCACGGAAGGCGCCATAACGGCTGTGCGATACGAGAATGCCATACTCCGAACGATAGTGCAACCATATCGGCAGCATATTGGCGAGGCATTAGTCTTCGTGGACGACAATCCACCCCCCCCCCCCCCCCAATCGTGCATGGCTTGTGAATGACTTCCTTCAGGCTAATGACATCGCTCGGCTAGAGTGGCCAGCATGTTCGCCAGACATGAACCCTATCGAACATGCCTGGGATAGATTGAAAAGGGTTGTTTATGGACGATGTGACTCACCAACCACTGAGGGATATACGCCGAATCGATGTTGAGGAGTGGGGCAATCTGGACCAACAGTGCCTTGATAAACTTGTGGATAGTATGCCACGAGGAATACAAACATGCACCAGTGCAATAGGACTTTCTACTGGGTATTCGAGGTACCAATGTGTACAGCAATCTGGTCCACCATCACTGAAGTTTTCGGTGTATGGTGGTACAACGTACAATGTGTGGTTTTCATGAGCAATAAAATGGGCGGAAATGATGTTTGTTGATCGCTATTCTAATTTTCTGTACAGGATCTGGAACTCTAGGAACCGAGGTGATGCAAAACATTTTTCGAGGTGTGTATAAATGGAAAACATTGTTACCAAAAATCTCTAAATTTACCTTCCTGATTTACTTCAAATTTGTACACGTTGTGTAATAAACGTTTAGACAGATATGGACACGATAATTATTATTAGTTTATGATTAGAATACTACTATAGAATGTATATCTTCAATAAGAAAATTCCAGGCTTAAACCCAAAGGGAGGGGGGAAGAGGGGTGGGAGGTAATAGATATAGAAAATCAGTCCGGAACCGCACGACTGCGACCGTCGCAGGCTCTAATCCTGCCTCGGGCATGGTTGTGTGTGATGTCCTTAGGTTAGTTAGGTTTAAGTAGTTCTAAGTTCTAGGGGACTGATGACCACAGATGTTAAGTCCCATAGTGCTCAGAGCCATTTGAACCATTTTTGATGGGCACAAGCCTGAAACTAGTCATGTGTTAAATAAAATCACCCTCTATTCTGACTGGTAGCGACAATTATTCTACTCACTGTATAGGAACAATCATGGAGTTCAGCTGTATCCTTATGGGTAAATTAGGCGATTCAGTTATTGAACAGCTCGAAGAAAACTTGAGTCTCATTTTAAACAGGTCACCACCAACTATAATTGTGTGAGTGTTGTACATCAATCGACCCTCGATAGTTTGCGAAAACATATTTGACCTATTAGCAACAAATAATCCTGAGCAAATAAGGAGCATTATGTCGGATACAGGGATTAATGACCACAAGGTCACTGTAGCAAGACTGAACAACATACTATCCAAACCCACCAAAAAGAAATGCAAATTACGTCTATTTAAAAAACAGACAAAAATTCGCTTGACGCCTTCCTAAGAGAGGGTCTCCACTTCTTCCAATCTATGTAAGTGTAAATCAAACGTGCTTTGAATTCAAATAAATTGTATCGACGGAAATTGAGAGACACACACTAAAAAATTAATAATGAATGGTACTGATCCTCCATAGTACACAAAACACTATAGCAAAAGTAACGAGAAAAAGCACACCTTCTTTTAGAAGGCAGAACGCTTAAGTATCGCAAAGTATTACAAAAGCTCGAATTTAGCAAGTTCGATGCGAGATGATTTTAGGTGTACACAGTGAAAGTCTGTCTCGAAATCAGACAGAAAACCCAAAGAGACACTGGTCGTACGTAAAGTACACCAGCGGCAAGACGCAATCAGTGCCAGTGATAACATGACTAGGTCACTGATGACGAATGGCTCTGAGTACTATGGGACTTAAGATCTGAGGTCATCAGTCCCTTTGAACTTAGAACTACTTAAACCTAACTAACCCAAGGACATCACACATATCCTTGCCCGAGGCAGGATTCGAACCTGCGACCGTAGCGGTAGCACTGTTCCAGACTGAAGCGCCTATAACCGCTCGGCCACACCACTGATGACAGTACCACTAAAACAGGGTTACTAAACAAGGTTTGCCGAATTTTCTTCCCCTACGAAGACGAAGCAGATATTCCAGAATTCTAATCAAGAACAACCGTTAATAGGAGTAACTTAGAAGTATATATCCTTAGTTTAGCGAAGCAGCTTAAATCAGTTAATAAAGGTAAGGCCTATGGTCCAGACTGTACACCAATCAGGTTTCTTTTAGAGTATGCTAACACAATACCTCTGTACTTGTCAATCATATACAACCCCTCGCTCGTCGAAAGATCCGTACCTAAAGACTGGGAAGTTGAACAATTCGCGCCAATACCCTAGAAAGTAAAAAGGAGTAATCCACTTATTACAGACCCATATCACTAACATCGATTTGCAGTAGGACTTTTGAACATATGCTTTGTTCGAACATTATGAATTACCTCGAAGAAAAAGATTTATTGACAAATACCCCACATGGACTCAGAAAATACCGTTCATCTGAAACATAACTAACTGTTTTTCCTCACAAAGTAATGAGTGCTATCGTCATGGGATAACAAATTGATTCCATATTTTTAGATTTCCAGATGGCTTTTGGTACCGTTCCTCACAAGCGATAGCTAACCAAATTGCGTGCCTTTGGAATATCGTGTCGGTTGTTCTGCTGCATTTGTTGCATTCGTGATGTCCTGTCAAAAAGATCGCAGTTCGTAGCAACCGACGGAAAGTGATCGAGTCAAACAGAAGTAATATCTGGCGTTCCCCAAGGAAGTGTGACAGGCCCTCTGCTGTTCTTGCTTTACGTTAATGATTTAGGTGACAAACCGAGCAGACCTCTCAGGTTGGTTGCAGATGATGCTGTCATTTACAGTCTTGTGAAGTCATCAGATGATCAAAAGCAATTGCAAAACTATTCTGACAAGATATTTGTGTAGTGCACGAAGTGGCAATTGTGTCTATATAATGAAAAGTATGAATTCATACAATTTAGTAATAAAAGGTATCCGCTAAATTTTTGTTACATGATAAATCTCACAAACTTAAAGTGTATAATTTCAAATAAATACTTAGGGATTACAATTATGAATAAATTAAATTGTAACAAACATGTAGGTGTTATTATGGGGAAAGCAAACCAAAAACTGATTTATTGGCAGAAACCTATAAAAAATGCAACAGGTCTACCAGAGAGACTGCTTACACTACCGCTTGTCCGTCCTCCCCTGGAGTATTGCTGTACTGTGTGGGATTCGCATCAGATAGGACTGAGGGAGGACATCGAAAAAGTTCAGGTCGTTTTGTTTTAGCTCGAAATGGGGAACAGAGTGTCACGAATATCATACATAAATGTATGTCAATCATTAAAACAAAGGTGTTTTTGATTACGGCAGAATCTTCTCATGAAATTTAAATCACTAACTTTCTCCTCAGAGTGTGAAAATATGTTGTTTGAGGTTGCTGTTGCGGTAACTGACTATTCAATAAGTGCAGCTGGTTGTGCTAGTGCTGGTGCAGTATCACGAGAATTGACCATTCCGCGGTCAACGGTACTAAAAGTTTTGTGATCTGGTTTACACTGATACTCGTACAAGATCCAGAACCTACAACAACTGAAACGTCATTATCCGCAACAGTGCTTCGGCTAGTTTACTCTGATACCCGTACAAGATCCAGAAGCTACAACAACTGAAACGTCACGATCCGCAACAACGCTCTCAATTTGCTCCTCGGTTTCTGGCATGTATCGAAATTGAAGACAAATGGAGTGACAAGCCACATTTTGCACTACAGGACGCGGTGAATACAATGATCTTCCGACTTTTGGGAACTGTTAACCCACGTACTGTGCACAAAGAGCCTTTTAACTAACCGTATGTGACTGTGTGGTGTGGATTCACAAGCACCTTTACTCTCGGTCCATTCTTCTTTCTAGGGAAGAGCCCAGGGGTCCTGACAAGTGCAGCGTGATGACTGCACTTTATCGAAACCTCCACGTGCAGCATATGATTACTACTTTGGAAGAACGCAACTGCGTGGAAACCACTGTTTTCATGCATGACTAGCCAAGATGATTCGCCCAGTGAGAAAGGCGCTGGTAAGCTTTCACTAACGTACTATCTCCTGAAGTTCTCCTGGTGCATGGCATGCAAGATCACCTGATCTGAACACTTGTGACTTTTGGCTGTGGCGATATCTGGACGAATGCGTTTACCAGGGGCACGATCGGTCTCTAACCGATCTGTAGTCCAGTAAACACTAACACCGGAATTACTGTTTGCCACGTCATGTTAAGTCCCATAGCGCTCAGAGCCATTTTTTGAGCCACGTCATCTGGGAATATAGCATCTCGTAGACGGTGCTCATGTTGAACAAGTTGTGGTAATCGTCGGTTTATAATAAAACCAATATTATGCCTTTCTCACTTGTTTGACTTTTCCCGCCCATGTCCATTTCATATGGTAACGTTTCTGAACGTCTTCATTGCATTCGCTGTGGCAGACTTGCGCTTGGTCGTCAAAACTGAAGTTAATTTTCTCCACCGTACATTGGTTCCTCATTAACGCATTAGAATGTCTACGAAGTTTCGCTGCCACACGATAAATACAGCCCACACTGGCCGTCTGTGCATAGTTGTCTTTAATTATAGCCATATGGTATCTGGTGGGGACTGTCTTAGATGTCTCAGCCTGTATAGATTCTCTGTACATTCCTTCCATCTTTGAGCTTCCCCTACTTTGCTTAGCACTGGCTGCAGACGTCACTGAAGTGAAATGAAGAGAAGATAAGGATGTATGGTGAAATAATGAATAGGGAGATTGCAACTCGTAAATAGTGATGCAAGTGGAAGAGTGGGTTACAGTTAAACTTTCAGTGATAGGATTATTCTCATCAGAATCAGTAGTAAACCAATGTGAACGATAATAAGTCAGGAATACATGCCAACGTCACAATCAGAAGATGAAATGATAGAGTTCATGATATGATAGCACATAATGTACAGGGAGACGAAAATTTAATAATTATTGAGAATAGCAGGTGAAGAAAAAATAATATTTATGGCAAAATACAGGGTCAGTAGTAGAAATAACAAAGGAAAACATCTCCTTGAGCTCTGATATGATTTTCAGTAAGTGAAGTGTTTAAGAATCGCTATTGGAAACTTAGTGATCACTTAAAATAAAATATTTGTCGAAGCGTATGCAACAAAATCATTTTTGTACTGACTAAACTGCTTCTGATCATCCTTACTATCATTGCTGGTTTGCTGTATATTTTCATACTGTTGTGTACATAGTTCCGTGTAGTCACCACGTACACAACTTTCCCACTAGAGCGCACCCCGCTAAGCACAACACCGCAGGCGCAGCGCTCGTCCGTCTCCTCACCACGAGATGGCGCTGCCATAGAGACGGATCAAATTCTGCTTCCGCCTATCTGCGTATTAATATGTAACGCAGCCAATGAGATTGCTGCTAACGTAGAACCTTTTCCCCTCGTGGATCACACTCGGGCAGCGATACATGAACGCGCGAGGTATTATGAGTGTACAGACCTCCGATTAGTCAGTCTGCATTTGTCTGCACCAGTCTGTACCAGTCTGTACGAGTTCTACATTTGTCTGTACCAGTCTATAGTCAAGTTCCAGTCTGCGCCTAATAAGATTACCATATTCCTATACATAGCCATGAAGATAAATGTATAGACACTTTTGTCAAGCTGGCCGGGGTGGCCGAGCGGTTCTAGGCGCTACATTCTGGAACCGCGCGACCTCTACGGTCGCAGGTTCGAATCCTGCCTCGGGCATGGATGTGTGTGATGTCCATAGGTTAGTTAGGTTTAAGTAGTTCTAAGTTTCTAGGGACTGATGACCTCAGATCTGAAGTCCCATAGTGCTCAGAGCCACTTTTGTCAAGTATCAGAGATATATGTGAGAATAAGATTAACGTACCAGTACCAAAGGAACTTCAGATTGTCAATTGTACACAGCATCCCGAACCAAGTTAAGTAATTTTTATGCTTGTTATTATTTTAATAAATGTGTGTGAAAATTAATAAAGTTGTGTTTAAAGTTGGTCACCATCAATCTGCTACTCGAAGCGTGCAAGTGGCATTTCTATCGTCTGACCTAACGGCAGAACATAAACACGCCACGATAAGACCACGAGACATATTGCTGACACTCGCCTACTTCGTTAGAGCGACAAGTCAAATAATCTGATGGTGTGTGTACAGAAGGTCTTACAGTACGCACACCACACAAACCCTTTTGTATGAAGCGTGCACTGATGATGAAAATACAGTACACCGACCCGACTGATGAACCAAAACACTAAGTTCACTTACTCAGCAGAGCATTGTTCCCGTCCGTACAACAGCGATTTTGCGTGGCATAGTTCGGCAAGTCGTTCGTAGGCTTTTTTTTTTTTTTTTTTTTTTTTTTGGAGATACGTGGCATCAGATGTCTACGAACAGGTCAAGCGTTCCTGCAAGTTTAAGGCCAGTGTTTCGTTGGCCCGGGTTTTTATCCCCCAGTAGTTCCCAGAAATGTTACATCTGGATCAGATATGGCGAATTATGTCATCAATATAGCTATCGTACTCCTGAAACCATTTAGAACGATTCTGGTCATTAGACACAGACAGTTATCCTGCTGAAAGATACCTTCGGCGTCAGTGACATGAAGCGTGAAGGGGAGCACTGCTTATCAAGAGCACAACTTTTTCGCTGCCACAAATCATTTTTGGAAGGTCGAAAACACGTTGAAGATGAAATTCGCTCAGGGACACCTTCAATTTCAAAAACCGACGTAAACGGCGAACGTGTGTATGATGTGAGTTCAGATTGAAGTTTAACAATAACGATGATGAGTCGCCTATTAAACTTGAAAATTTTCGCAGTACATCAAATTCTGACAACTTTGCACATGCGAGAGGTTTGTCCCAAAATCGTGCCTAAAACCTCACAGTTGAGCTGAAGGACAATCGAAGAAACGTGTGCGTTGATCTTCTTGAAAATATTTCCAGTGATTACGAACAGTTCAGTTGTGTGATCACAGGTGATAAATCCTGGAATTTTGACTACGATCCTGAGACTAAACGGCAAAGTGAGGAGTGGCACGCTGAGACATCTCCTTGACCGAAAAAAGCTCGAATGAGCAAATCAAAGAACAAAACATTGCTGATGTGCCTTTGTGACAGTATGTGTATCGTGTATAAAGAAATTGTTCTTCCAGGACAAACCGTCATTTGTTCTACAAAGATGTCCTTGAAAGCTTTAGGACATTGCAGACGAATGGATGCTGCATTATGAGAACACCCTACGTCACACAACCATTTCCATCACGGAAAATTTTACCTCAAAAGTCGTTTTTGTTGGTCTACAGCCGCTCTGTTCACCTGATCTGAGTCCTTGTGACTCTTTTCTTTCCACGAAATTGAAGTGTCTTAAAAGGACTCTGGAGAACATTGAACAGAATGTGACGGACATGTTAAAGGCCTTATCAGCTGCAACCTTCCAACTCCCCTACGAATACTGGAAACAACCACTCCGCTGGTGTATAGCTGCCACAGGAAACTAACTTGAATGGGACAATACTGTTGTTTGAAAAACATAAAAAAACTGGTAGATAAAAAATCTGTCTCATTATTTTTCTCGCACACATCGTACCATAAGCTGTCGACATACAAAGAAATCAAAATTAAAATGTGTTTTTAATGTTAATTATGAAGTTATGTATGCTTGCTATTTTTTAGGCTGCTTGTTTATCCAATCATGACGTAAACATGTTTGGGCAAAGTTCAATATATTCTCTATGTCAAAGCTAAGCAAAACATTAGGATCTTTTTAACTCATTTTTTTTAAATTTTTATTTCATACCCATACAGGCTGAGCGTACTGCTCCACTAATGACCTACTGAAGTTCCATAGACTACGCAGCCACATACAGTATGTGATCAAAAGTGTCCGGACACCCCCAAAAACATACGTTTCTCACATTAGGGGCATTCTGCTACCACCTACTGCCAGGGACTCCATATCAGCGTCCTCAGTAGTCATTAGACATCGTGAGAGAGCACAGTGAGACGCCCCGTGGAACTCACGGACTTCGAACGTGGTTACGGTGATTGCGTATCACTTGTGTATACTTCTGTACGCGAGATTTCAACGCTCCTAAACATCCCTAGGTCCATTGTTTACGATGCGATAGTGAAGTGAAAAAGGGACACGTACAGCACAAAAACGTACTGGTCGACTTTGTCTGTTGACTGACAGAGACTGCCGACAGTTGAAGAGGGTATATCTAGATCGTCACACAGGAATTCCAAACTGCGTCAGCATCCATTGCAAGTACTGTGACAGTTAGGCGGGGGGTGAGAAAACTTTGATTTCATGGTCGAGCGGCTACTCATAAGCCACACATTACGCCGGTAAATGCCAAACGACGCCTCGCTTTGTGTAAGGAGCGTAGACATTGGACGACTGAACAGTGGAGAAACGTTGTGTGGAGTTACGAATCACGGTACACAATGTGACGATCCGATGGCAGGGTGTGGTTATAGCGAATGCCCGATGAACGTCATCTGCCAGCGTGTGTACAGCCAACACTAAAATTCGGAGATGGTGATGTTATGGTGCTGTCGTGTTTTACATGGAGGGAGCTTGAAACCCTTGTTTTGCGTGGCACTATCACAGCGCAGGCCTACATTGATGTTTTAAGCACCTTCTTGCTTCCCACTGTTGGAGAGCAATTCGGGGATGGAGATTGCATCGAGCACCTGTTCATAATGCACTGCATGTGGCGGAGTGGTTACACGACAATAACATCCTTGTAGTGGACTGGCCTGCAAAGAGTCCTGTACTATATCCTATAGAACATTTTAGAGATGTTTTGGAACGCCGACCTCGTCTCAGTCTCACCGACCGACATCGATACCTCTCCTCAGTGCAGCACTCCGTGAAGAATTGGGTGCCATTCCCTAAGAAACCTTTGAGCACCTGATTGAAAGCCTGGGAGAGTGGCAGCTGCTATCAAGACTATGGGTGGGTCGACGTCGTATTTAATTCCAGCATTATCAATGGAGGGCGCCATGA
Organism: Schistocerca piceifrons; assembly: GCF_021461385.2. Classification (NCBI taxonomy): domain Eukaryota; kingdom Metazoa; phylum Arthropoda; class Insecta; order Orthoptera; family Acrididae; genus Schistocerca; species Schistocerca piceifrons. Next base: position 230,331,894 of record NC_060138.1, read on the forward strand.
ACTTGTAAGTCATTTTCAGCCAGGTGTCCGGATATTTTTGATTACATAGTGTATCGGATGTGGCGCAGAGTTTCTAGGGGGTTGGATGTTGGTTAGAGGCTGTGCAAGCATTGTCTCCTAACCATGTGTATTCTCATTTTATTAACACAATTTTCAGATTGCATTAATAAGGCAAAACAAACCAGAATTCCCACTCAGTTTTCCAAATGACTTAACACCTTATACAATGACATAATATCAGGAAAATAAGTTGTAGGGCCACAATAAAAATATAGCATTAAGGGGGCACTAATGGACATACAATCATAAAATCTTAGTCTAATGTGCATATACATCATCCAATAGAAGTACTTTGCCACCTTGAAAATAACTTGATAAAACGGGCACTCTGTATAACCTACAACGCAAGCTAGTCATCAAGGTATCACATGGACATCCCACTATGACCAAAATCTTAATTAACAATTAATTTAAAAAATTAAGAAATCACAGATATAACACAGCCAAATACAAAATCTGCAATGACACAGTAACGAAATGTACACCAGTTCTGAAGGTACTTAGAAAGTCAACTGAAATCATTATCATGAAAATACATTTCTGAAGATAATTCACTGCTTTAAAGTACTGAGGAGAAAGTGGCCAGTTCTATCACTAGCCGTACAATCAAGCGACACCTCGAACGAGGGATGGGAACCAGCTTTATTTTAATTATGGGGCGCAATTGAAAGACATGCAAACCTTGTGTATGTAGAGGTGTACCTATTTATGCGTCTAAAGAGTAGACTATGACCCTGCGCAAAACGAATTTGACAGTTTCGGTATAATGACTGTATCCTCATAGACGTTTCGCAACAAATGCGCCACACTAATACAGTTCCTATGTGTGCAACTTAACAAATCTCTTACGTTTATTCTGTTAAAATACTTCCTATTACACACGGTCCAGTCACATTTGCTCAACGACCTCTCACAGTCCACAGATGGTAGGAGCAGCATTGAAAGTGGTGGGTGGTTATACGAAGTGTCGGGGGGGGGGGGGGGACGAGAAAAACAGTGCAATATGTCGTAATGTGGAAACGGAGCGATTCTAAAAGGGCGCGATCATGGGCATTCGGACCAAGAGTTCGGCGGCGATTAAAGTATACCGTATAAGTAAAAATGCCCCTATTCAAAACCGGCCCTGTGGCAACTGTGTCGTACGATGGGCCATAGATGACAGGGGTGAATGACGGCTGCGGAGATGTGTATGGGAGAATAGACGTAAGAAACTGACCACCTCGTCTCCTCAACGTTCGTTCAACGTTTGGACCGCCACAGCAGACACCAGTTTCATGCCCGCAAGCTGAGTGCTGTTCATCGGCGACGAAGCCGGAATTTGCACGTCCATACCGTAACTGGACGACCACTGAGTGGCAATGTGTGGACGACTCTAGATTATCCATCGGAGAGATGGCCGGTGGCATATATGGCGTGCAACATCTGAAAGCCAACACAAGCAACAATCGTTGAAAGATTTGAATTTACAATGAAATCCAGACCTCTAGCTGCTTACAGGCATTGAGAAATCAATGGAGACAGTTGAAAAAGGGTGTTCCCCGACCAGGACTCGAACCCGGGATCTCCTGCTTACACGGTAGACGCTCTGACGGTGTGAGCCACCGAGGACACAGAAGATTGCGCGACTGCAGAGAATTATCTCTGGCACGCTCCCCGTGAGACCCATATTCCCAACTTTCTGTCCACACACTACATTTGTGGCCCCTGCCCATCATACTCATTATTCGCGGCAGTCAGTCTATCGATTCCCGTAAGAGTTCAGGCAATATGAGTGCATTCGCACTGAAGAAGATCATTGGACTGTAAGCCTTATCTATATGATGATGGTATCAAATGATTCAAATGGCTAGGACTCAACTTCTGAGAGCCCGCATCTCGTGGTCGTGCGGTAGCGTTCTCGCTTCCCACGCCCGGGTTCCCGGGTTCGATTCCCGGCGGGGTCAGGGATTTTCTCTGCCTCGTGATGGCTGGGTGTTGTGTGCTGTCCTTAGGTTAGTTAGGGTTAAGTAGTTCTAAGTTCTAGGGGACTGATGACCATAGATGTTAAGTCCCATAGTGCTCAGAGCCATTTGAACCATTTTTTCAACTTCTGAGGTCATTAGTCCCCTAGAACTTAGAACTAGTTAAACCTAACTAACCTAAGAACATCACACACATCCATGCCCGAGGCAGGATTAGAACCTGCGACCGTAGCGGTCTCGCGGTTCCAGACCGCAGCACCTAGAACCTCATGGCCACGTCGGCCAGCTGATGATGGTATCATCTCCATATAATAGTTGAAAGGGTCCAGAACAGATGAGGCAGCGGTGTGGGCTGGGGAATGTTTTTTGGTATCCCCCAACTGATCTCGTCATTCTAGAAGACATAATGCATCAACCCAAGCATGAATCCATCCTTGAGGAACAACATGCAGTAGATTTTCCTCGGCGGGATGGCATCTAGCAACAGGACAACGCAACGTGTCACATAGCCCATAGTTTACGTGAGTGGTTTAGAAAGCACCAAATTCCCCGGATTTAAATCCATTGTCCGCAGCTCGTGGTCGTGCGGTAGCGTTCTCGCTTCCCACGCCCGGGTTCTCCGGTTCGATTCCCGGCGGGGTCAGGGATTTTCTCTGCCTCGTGATGACTGGGTGTTGTGTGATGTCCTTAGATTACTTAGGTTTAAGTAGTTCTAAGTTCTAGAGGACTGATGACCATAGATGTTAAGTCCGATAGTGTTCAGAGCCATTTGAACCTTTTTTTTTTTTTCAAATCCATTTCTGTTCTTACCTTCTGGCGTCACTGACTACAGTTGGATTCTGCGTGAGCTCTTATTCTCCCCTGGCGTAGCAGTTCATCACTACTTCCTACAAATGGCTGCCCAATATGAACAAATTTACTTGAAAACCACCAAAATATTGCTCCGGAAAGTAATCCAAATCAAAGTCAAACTAAATAAGTCTTAAACAACTCAGAGGAGGGCTTATGGACAAGATTGGACGTGGTATTATAGGGGGGGAGGGGGATTTTGCATTATTAATGAGTACACTCTGACTGTAATTATTTGTTCAAAGGTTTTCATATTTGTTCAGAGTTTCACTCCACACAAAATTTATGCTATGGCCTTTTAGTTATTTAACAGCTCTAATTCTGTTTTTAAACTCCAGTTTACACGTAAGGTTCAATCTTTCCAAAGACGCAGCCGATTCACATGCCGCAGTCCATACTCACGTTTACTTAATCTATATTAATTCTTGCCAGTAATTGTTTCTTTACGCTTTTTCCACCCTCGTGTCTTAATTCAGGCTCTATCAGCCATTTGTCGCATTTAATGCAAACGATGTCCATCATTGAACGTTTCGAAAATTGCCTAGAATTTTCTCTGCTAGTTCGTGGATTTTCACCAGTAAGTACCTCTGTCCCCTCTTGAGCTGCCCTTTCCCCTTCCCTGGCTCTCTCTCTCATAAATCGGCAGTCCTTGTATAGTCCAATGTAAACATCTTAAAACATATCTAACGCACCGCCTTTACACAACGTCATAGCCTCAGTCTTTATCACTCCACTGTATCTGTCACAGCCAACTCCACCTTAATCTGTACAGTTAAAATACTTTTTTATGCATCCTTCTCCGCAAATCACCGCCAAAATACCACTCCTCAAATTTTTTCTTGCAAAATTTCATAAAACTTTCTGCTCTATCGTGCTTACATTCCAACTATTAACTGTCGCTTAAAAGCACGTATTACACGTATTTCCAGCTCACATGGCACCTGAGATAATTTACAACATCTTCTGCATACTACCAATTTACGAAATAGAAAATATACTTACAAACATTCTCATAAACATACCTGTGTGCAAAGAAAAGATAACATCAAATATGAAATGAAGCTACGCAAAAACGAAAACAAAATGTAGTACCGGAAATAGCATCTAACAGGAACAGATACATACCTAACAAAATTTCTATATAACATACTTTCTGAAATGCAACTTCTTAGATGAATAGATTAGAAACATGCATTCTGTCTATACACTGGTGGCGAGTTAATTCATCATAAAAGTGCAAAAACAGAGATAGTTAAATAAATACTACTAAACATTAAGTAACGGTTAGGGATTTGAGACTTGTCTGTCAGTTAATAATGATAAAGCTTTACTGGGTAAATATTGTACCAGTATTTACAATATATTAACACGATAACAAATATTCTGCGAGGAACAACTCGTCGAGATGAATTATACATCAGCCATATAGTCTCAGCATTGGGTAACGCAAATGGATTCTTCCGATTCATTGGTAGATGCTGGTAAATTTCAGTCCTAGTCAAAACAAAATGCTTGTAACGTTCCTATTTGATACAGTTCAAACGTTTTGCGGCTATTTCAGGTCAGATTTTTTTTTGCAGCCAATTCAGTTTAAATTAACACAGGTCTTGAAACATATTTCAAGAACGCTGAGGGAACATAGAACAGAAACTACTCAGAATCTAAACTGCTAAATACGCGAAAAAAAAAAATTGGTTCAAGTGGCTCTGAGTACTATGGGACTTAACATCTGTGGTCATCAGTCCCCTAGAACGTAGAACTACTTAAATCTAACTAACCTAAGGACATCACACACATCCATGCCCGAGGAAGGATGCAACCTGCGATTTTAGCGGTCACGCGGTTCCAGACGAAGCGCTTAGACCCGCTCGGCCACACCGGCCGGCAAATACGCGAACAAACGTTTAAAACTTTCCAACACGATTTCCGTCAGAATTTACGAATGCATATTTCTGAAGGCCTTAGGCGTCACTTCCGCAGGAAGCTTGAAATAAAAGTAGATTACAATATTATTTTTTTTTTTACGCAGACGTTTAATCAGTTCGTGTGCCCCTGATTAATAAAACTGTTCTTACAGTAAATGTTACCTTCCAAAAGGCTCTTTACAGTGCTTTTCAGACTGTCGATGTACCTTTAGAAGTAAACTATTTTGCGGCGGGACCAGGAAATTAAGTAAACATTCCACACTCTGGGAACGCAGAGCTTCGCAGAGCTACCAAACAGCAGCCGTGCACCTTCGGCAGATCAGATACATTTCCCGAGGGCCGATTTCTCCGAAGAGACGTGTTCTCTGGTGTGGTCTCTATCGCCTCGCGTATTACGTGACCTCAGAGCAGGACTGAGTTTACCAATAGCCTAAAGAGCTTCTGCGCTGTTCAATTCCTCTCACGTTCTCACACAGAAATGGAGGCGTCAGCTGTATCAACAGGCCCCGATAAAATCGTATATTGAGGTCATATCACATCCACTGGTGTTGACACACCGTTTCAGCTCTTACATGATTTCTCAATCTCTCTTGCTTGTAATAAAAAGAGGCATAGGTCATACCGATACTGTCAATAATGAAGTAATCAATGCGCGTTGCTTACGACTGCTATGCATACAACTCTGCGTGATCCTCAAAAGTGTTCCTACTTATCCAACAACGAAGAATAGCGTTATTTTATAACTCACTACCGGGGACTGTAATAATCTTTTAGATACGTACCGGTACGCATTAATACGTCGAAAACTGTGAAGTATACACCCACAATATCAACGCAGCAGTAAAATATTTAGGAATCCGTAAGAAGTAACACCCACTTTATTTCGTGAACGGTTACACATATCGAAACGCCGTTTTCGGGAAATGATAGAGCGTCGAGCGGCACATATTTTCTTATTTAGTTAATATTTTTAGCACTAATATCAACGGAGATACTGAAGCAAGTACGGTTTTTGAAATGGAATTGTATTTTTTTTTATCTGCATTCGATAGCTCTCGAGAAGACAATTACAGTGATGTAGCGTTTGTTAATGTTGACGTTGAACTACAGTGATACAGCGGTTGTTAATGTTCACGTAGAAACCTTGAAAGGGTACAGTATGCCCGACACTGAAAATAGGTACAACGTTCTTCGTTATTCTTGTAAGAACCACATATGTTTTGCAATAATAACACAATTTCACTTATTACACCGAAGCCGGATACCAGTGTAGGAAAGAAGGACGATTTATTTATTAATTGATCACATGTGCACTCCCACAAAATAAATCCCTACATCCAGTTTGGTGAGATTTGTGAAATGGATGAATGTATGGTCGTATGCTAACGGCAGATAGTGAATGTGCAAGATATGATCATCTTTGAGACGGTCCTTTGGTCACCTTTGGTGCAACCAAAGAGATGAAATTTACCTGAGCTTTGAGCACCTGAAATGTGGCTGGCCAATACGGTAGCATGGTGCTCCCCCACCTCGGTGGAGGTGCGAGATGACCTGAAGAACGGCCATGTTTCAGCACTCTGGCACTGGATCTTGTGTTGGTAAGACCTGTCTTAGGTGTACTCCGTAAAGACAGAACAGTGGAAAGGATGGTATGCATGTGAAATACTTAAGAGTAGTTTGGAATAATTATTTCTCTATTTCAGGAACTTCTGGGGGGAGAATTAAATGACAGGCAGGTAATATTACGGGGATCATAGTAATCTTCGGAAGTGACTAACGGTCACAATGAAACCACGTGTAGCAATAAGTTGAAATTCTTGCGAGTGCTAGTACTAAGTTGAAATACTTCCGAGTGCTAAAGTTAAGCTGAATTACTGACGTGTGTACTATAAGTTGGAAAAATTTTAAAAATGGCGTGTGCAGGACTTGAAATTAGAGACGAGCACTTCCACGTGGTGAGTACTGTGTGAGTCTCAATCTGTGTATGAGACAAAGGATAAAGAGAAGTACTCGTCCAAGGTATCAGTTGAGAACTCGCGTGTGTGACGAATATGATCTTAATATTATTTTGCGTGTTATGTTCCCATGTGACGCTTCATTCAAACTCTAATACTCTGAGAGACAAGCAAGGTGAGTCAGCCGCCTATCCAGCAACGCCACTTGGCTTGCATTGCACAGGAAGACGTGCATACATCCTCCACAGTTCGTGGTAGGGAAGATGAATATGATCTTAATATTACCTTTGCGTGTTATTTTTCTGTGTGACACTAGATTCAAACTCTAATACTCAGAGAGAAGAAAGGTGAGTCAACTGTCTATCCAGCAACGCCACTTGGCTTGCATTGCACAGGAAGACGTGCATATAACTTCCAGTGTTCGTAGTAGGGAAGAAAAGTTACGAAGTGGGGCAGTGTCATGTGAAACTGGGATGAAGACTAATTGAAGTGGGGAAGCTGAAAGTGAAGTGATTCTAACGTTGTGACTATTCTTTGTGATTGTATTCAATCTTGCCAGTGTTATGTATTTCACGTAATTTAATTATGTGTGGTTTGCATGGGAGAGTAGCAAGATAGATTCAGAGGCAGTGGGTTATGCATGTTTCTTTTTGTACCGCCCGGTCTGGAGTAAATTTTCGTGATGATGGGTGTGAGAGTCGAAGTGTGAGATATAGCAAAAGATCCACCATCCTATCCAGAAAGTGCACTATAGCGTTAAAGAATCACCAGTGAAAAGAAAAAGATTGGTGGCCTTGTTCTTCGAATAGTGTGTAGTCATGATATCCAGAATTTATCATGTGTGCGCCATTCATATTCAGTGCGATGGCCACGTGTTAATCAAAGCCATTGGGTAAGAAAGAAAATGTGGTATTGCCAGTGCGTAGTGAACAATCAGAGTTGTGTAAATTATTAATAGTCACATGTGCGTTATCCGTTTCCATTGCGTAATATTCAAACAGGAGAATAATTTGAAGCTTAATTGTGAGTACTGGAGCTCATAATCAGTCATTGATGTTACTCGATAAATAAGAATAAATCCACTCGCTTGACAAACCACTCATCCTGCAGGCCTGACTGCTTGATGCCACAGTATGTGGGTGCCTCTCAACCTGTCGCAAAAAAATTCGAGAAATGTTCTAGAATGTGAGAGCACGGCGCCCGTAAACGGCATTTGCTGTGGAAAACATTGTTAAGCAGGCGTCTCCGACGAGGCCGCATAATTGTATACCGCCAGGTAGGCCTGCGCTACGAGAATAAAGGTTTATTTCCTCTAGAACCAATTTAGCACCTATGTGCAGGTTCATCTACGATTGTTGTATGTCCAAATACAGCATAGGCTTTTCCTACCCGTGCTCTTTACCGATGAAGCAACGTTTACTAACCACGCTAATGTAAGTTGCATAAATGCACTACTGGGCTTCGTCAGGTGCAACATCAACCACCGTGGAGCTTTGTGTATGGTGGGGCATCATAGGAAATTACATTGTGGGACATTACATCATCTCAGGGGTTCTAAATCGGCATTCGTACGCACACTTTCCGATGAACATTCCGCCCGTTCTTGTAGAAGAGGTGCCACTGTATATTACACACTGTATACGGCTGCAACACGATGGTTGTCCAGCTCACTTGTCCCATGTTGCAACGCAAATCCTGAAAGAGAACTTTCCTGGGTGTTGGATGGGACGAAATTCTGTTGTCAAATGGCCTGCGTGATCCCCCGATTTGACTCCTCTCGATTTATTTCTTTGGGGAGCACTCAAAGATGCAGTCTATGACGAAGCCCCAACTACGCCAGACGATGTGTGTCATCGAATAGCCAGTGCATGCTCTACAGGTATCATCCACCATAATAACATCTGCTCATCTTTTTTCGAACGGGGATTGCAAATGTATCTTTCAGTCCATGATCAACAGTTTGAAGACATGCTTACGAAAGGATAAACTTATCTTTTTAGGATACAGAATTTATGTTATATGATATGGATGGTTACTAAGTCATTGTTTGTAAACTATTTCCATTACGTGTATACGAAATTGGCAACGGCCTTGCCGCAGTGGATACACCGGTTTCCGTGAAATCACCGAAGTTAAGGGCTGTCGGGCGTGGCCGGCACTTGGATGGGTGACCATCCGGGCTGCCATGCGCTGTTGCTATTTTTCGGGGTGCACTCAGCCTCGTGATACCAACTGAGGAGCTACTCTACCGAATAGTAGCGGCTCCGGTCAAATAAAACCGTCATAACGACCGGGAGAGCGGTAAGCTGACCACAGGCCCCTCCTATCCGCATCCTCAGCTGAGTATGGCACGGCGGTCGGATGGTCCCGATGGGCCACTTGTGGCCTCAAGACGGAGTATACGAAATTACACTGCAATGCCAAATAAGTCGACAGCGTATATTGCACGTAGCCGCTAACACTGTCATTGCGCACTTACATTCAACATGAAACAACGTTTCGTTAAGGAGAATATTTAATTTGTAATATACAGGTGGTCACCTAAGTATTTTTAATAAAATATTTAGTTCAATTAATATGCCTTCTAACATTTAGATATTTAGTGCAGTAGTTGCTTTTTGCAGCGTATAACACCTCTTAATTTTTGAAGAATGAACAGTGGATTTCTCTGTTTCAGCTCACATGAATCTGGGAGGATTCACAAAAGTGAAATAGTTTTCTTAAGCCCTTTACTGAAAGACAAACCGACAAAATTCTATACGACGTTCGAAATCACGGTCGTCGAGTGTATCGTGATAGGAATGGAAATTCTGTCGATGCAGGACGCGAATGACACACGTCTGGCTGATTCCACATTCCTTGGCAATATGTCTTGTACCAATGTGCGGATTCATTAGCCATAACAGCTCCTTCGTGTTTTCTGTCAGTTCCAGCCCATTTTCTTGTCCTCTGACCTTCAAGCAGACTGTCCGCACTACCATCTTAATAATTCGTGTAATTGCCTGGCTATTCTGACACTGGCGATCCGTATAGATAGCCCTATACCGCTGTCCTGTTTTCACGGCATTTCTTTTGCATTCACCATATAAAAGTAGTGTATCCAACTTCTCCTCATTGGTGTACATGTGTGCACGCTAAGAATGTTGAAGCAGAAATGACCGGCCCTCAGTGCAGACAGGTAGGCTGACAAATGTGTTGACTCTTACACAGTGTAGCACAAGTGCTCTCCTTTGCTACTCCCGATTCCCGCCACCGTGCTCTCAAGCTGTAGGACATTTCTCGAATTTTCTACTAAAGGTTTCAACATCAATAATTAACAAACGCTCTATCACTGTAATTGCCTTCTCAAGATCTATCGAACGCTGTTATAAAAAAGACACGGTTCCATTTAAATAAATGTTTCCAGAATGAAATGCTGCGGAGTGTGCGCTGACATGAAACTTCCTGGCAGATTAAAACTGTGTGCTGAACCGAAACTCGAACTCGTGAATTTTCCCTTTCGCAGGCAAGTGCTGTACTAACTGAGCTACTCAATCACGACTGACACCCGTCCTCACACCTTTAATTCCGCCAGTACCTCGCCTCCTACCTTCCAAACTTCACAGACGTTCTCCTGTAGACCTTGCAGAACTGGCACTCCTGAAAGGAAGGATATTGCACTTGCCCGTGGAAGGGAAAATTCCCGAGTTCGAGTCTCGGTCTGGCATACAGTTTCGATCTGCCATGAAGTTTCATATCGGCGCACACTTTGCTGCAGAGTGAAAATTTCATTCTGGAAGCAACACCCAGGCTGTGGCTAAGCCATGCCTCTGCAGTATCCTTTCTTTCAGGAGTGCTGGTTCTGCAAGGTCTGCACGAGAGTTTCTGTGAAGTTTGGAAGGTAGGAAGCGAGGTACTGGCGGAATTAAAGCTGTGAAGACAGGTTGTGAGTCGTGTTTGGGTAGCTCAGCCGGTAGAGCACTTGCCCCCGAAAGGCAAAGGTCCCGAGGCACACAGTTTTAAAAAAATATGCTTGTTTCGATATCACTGTTGACACCAGCGCTAAAAACATTAACCAAACAAAAATTACGTGCTCCACGACACTCTAAATTATGTGTAACAGTTCACGAAATAATAGGGACATTACGTCTTACGTGACTCACCCTGTACATCCGAAATGTGCCGTGTAAGCATATCCTGTTTTTTCGTACACAATATTTATTTACTCTGTAACATAAGAACTAAAAGGCAAAAGAAGAAAAAATGTTACTTTACTTTAAGACACTGTAACCTCCCCACAAAATACCTTAAAATAAATAATAATTTGAGTATGATTCTAATTTAGTGTAACCTCAAAACAAAATTCTTTCCCACAAAATTCGTTCCTATTTAATGTAAGCTCACAACAGGAAAATTCTTTAACCTCAAGACAGTAAAAATTATAATTATGTCGTTCACATTCAGTCTAACGTCCCAACAAAAAAAAAAATTCAGTAACCTGGTAGTAAAACAATGTAACTAATCTCCCAATTAATTGTCGCTCACTTATGACTTTTCAATAATTCACTGTGAATTTAACCTGGTAAATTTTGGACGACAGCAGTGTTGCGTCATGGCCCTGAAAGATTATTCTGAAAAAAAAAGAAAAATTCTTATCTCAATGAAGTCGCCGGGTATATCTGCTCTTACGATAAATTTTCCGGCACAGCTCTGTGCAATGCCGGCCGACCTATCTGTCATTTATGAAAGGAAGCAACTGATTTTTCTATTGCAATAATCGGGATAATCATGGATGGGAGAAATTAGTAAATTCTTTAAATTGAAATGAATGGTTGTTAAAAGTTACTTTTTATGAGCAAGATTATTATTATGAGAGTTTTAAAACATTTACATGGGACTTGAGATAACATTACTACACATGCGCGAGGCTGCTTTTTACCTTATACGTTAATACTCAGGCTCCGACATCGCTGCACCGCGACCGGGCCAGCCAACACGGTACACCATACCAGACCAGAGCAGACTCCAGACTAGCAACAACTTACTGCTACAGCTACACAGCTCTTATTGCAGTCAACACTGCTCTCTGGTCAGAGATTCTCTTATCGCAGGCAGCGCATGAGCACTACATCGAAATTACATCTGCTCGGACCTCTTACAACGCACATTGGTTGCTTCCTCATATGTTCCTTCACAAAGACAAGAAAAGGATATTTCCGTCATTCAGTACACGCCACACCACATGACTGTCGTCGTAGTCAGTACTACTTGCGGCTTTCAAATAACCATTCACACTCCGACTCAGAGTTGCAATATTAAAAGTTTTGGCTGGTTTCGTTGTCTAGGGTCTGGGATACGTAGTGGCAGCATTACAGGCCAAATACGACTGAGTCTACAGTATACGATAAGAATACACACATAAATCGAATGGTCGAAGGTTTCTATCACTCGGAAATTGCGAATTATGAATGTAACATATAAATGTATAAATATATTCATGAGCGCTGTGATTGGCTAGAGCGGTCCCGCCATATCTTCAAGCGAAAGCGCATTACAAACATAATGAAACACTTTCGAAGTACTGGATTTACATTTAAATAACTTGAAATTATATAAATATTCCTACGGCTGGACCATAAACTAACACACATTATTAGGTACATAAACAAATTAAATAAACATACGTCAAATGAATAGAACAAAAGCTAGGCCAGTAGCCTAATGTCTCTGTGCTTTCTAAAACATAGTAAATATTAAAGCATTTTTTTCATGAATAGTATATAGCGGATATAAACGAAGACATAGATGAATAAATATACCTATAAGCATGCTGCTACCGTTTTTTCGTGTAGCTGTGGAGTACTTATGGGCTGACCCGATCGATAGTAATTGGCCACTTTGACATCCAATAACTCACGTATTATACAAGTTACATGCCCGTAATTCATACCATTTCAGGTTTACACTAATAGCTTTCTAAAGACGCGTAGATCAACGAAATCGTATGAACCGTTTAGATTTTGGAAATTCGTTGCTGGCTGATACTTGTATGATTTATCATCAGATAAAAAATTTAAACTAATAAAGATATTGAAAATCTGATTACACCATCAGAATCGTCGTGCAATTAATTAATGGTAATATACATTTTTCATTTTGAGATCTCATGATCCATCTGGCTACTGTTAATTTCTATACGAACGGTGAAATGTCTGCCATGATAGTTTCACAAAGTCCGCCGTCTTTGGCACTCTCGGCATACAAGTTTCTTTCATTGACACGGTGTCACCCTGGAATTCCCAGCCACGCGGCTGGACCACGCGCTTTGGCTACCCCTCTCGTCCGGCTAACGTTCGCCACCACGTGTTTGCTGCCGGGCCCCGGATTTGAAGAGCGTCCCGTGTGGCCACGCCAACTTAGAATATTTTCAGGGCGCCACAATTCTCCCGTTACCTCACATACTAGAAGTGTTGAATAGAAGTTTAACGTCCTTGTTATTTCTATAGACAAATCTTGGCCAGTGAATTAACTGCGGTCTTACTGTATTGTATTGAACTGGGGACCTAGAAACGACGGAAAGGTATCGTCCCCTCCGTAGCCCTCAGTGGTTCACATCCCCACAACAGGCTACAGCAGTCCACTCACCTCACCGCTGCCCCACACCGAACCTAGAGTTACTGTGCGGTTCGGCCCCCAATTGGACAACACCCCCCCACCAATGCGAAATTCTCATACCAGACGAGTGTAGCCCCAAACGTTTGCGTGGTAGAGTAATTACGGTGTGCGCACACAGGGAGATAGTGTTTGCGCAGCAATCGCCGACATAGTGTAACTGAGGCGGAATAAGGGGGACCAGCCTGCATTCGCCGAGGCAGATGGAAAACCGCCTTAAAAACCATCTAAAGACTGGGACCTCGTTCGCTGGACGGATTCGTGCCGGGGACCGGCATGCCTTCCCACCCGGAAAGCAGTGCGTTAGACCGCACGGCTACCGGGCGGTCAACTTCGGTCTTAACTATGATCTCCTACAGATACCTTTGGAAGAATTATGTTCCCATTGGTTGGAAAACCGCACAGGTCACACCCATCCGTCTCACGGAAAGTCGAACTGATACAGTGAGACGGGAGTGCTGTAAAAATGATTAATATTGCACATACATTGATGGCAAAAAAATATTTGGAAAGTCCCTTAAAACATCAATTGCTATGTTAAATTTTTTAATTTCATTTACAAGTGTAGCAAATAAAATTAAGTGTCTCTGACTAAAGCTGTAGTTTCTGTAGTCAGTACGTAGTAAAAGCTGAAGGCATAGTGGAAGGGCTAACTTGTGGTAATACATGAGATCCACTGAGATACAGAACGACAGACTCGGTGCTGACGGAAATGTGTCGACACTCAGAGGAAATATAAGCAACAAACATAGGAGGCCGGCCGGGGTGGCCGAGCGGTTCTAGGCGCTACAGTCTGGAACCCCGCGACCGCTACGTTCGCAGGTACTAATCCAGCCTCGGGCATGGATGTGTGTGATGTCCTTAGGTTAGTTAGGTTTAAGTCGTTCTAAGTTCTAGGGGACTGATGACCTTAGGAGTTAAGTCCCATAGTGCTCAGAGCCATTTTTTGAACAAATATAGGATAAAACCATTCACACTCATAACATCCACCACTCATACCTGGGCGAGAGGAAACTACCTTATATCGAACAAAATAGTAGGCTTTCTTCACTGTAAACATTACCAAATAAGATATACGCAGCAATGGCACATCACGTCACTTTCATCACTGTGGACAGGATAAAACAAGTGCCTCATGCTAATAAAATTCGTATAAAATGCTAGTGAGTTCCTGATGAAAATATTGTCACCCCTAAACAAGAATCAAGTCCAAGTACGAAGGCAGTGTCGTCAATGAAGTACAACACTTAGTACTGAAAGTACGTTCATTACTGACTCCATCGTACAGCCAGAACACAACTTATTTGCTGGATGGAGAGTGCATTTATTTATACACTGAAGCGCCAAAGAATCTGGTATAGGCAGCGTATTCAAATACTGCGCTGTGGTCGGCAACGTTTATATAAGACAAAATGTGTCTGGCGCAGTTGTTAGATCGGTTACTACTGCTGTTACAACGGCAGGTTATCAAGATTAAAGTGAGTTTGAACGTGTTGCTATAATCGGCGCACAGCATCTGCGAGGTAGCGATGAAGTGGGGAGTTTCGCGTACGACCATTTCACGAATGTATTGTGAATACTAGGAATCGGGCAGAACACCAAATCTCCGACATCGCTGTGGCCGGAAAAAGATACTGCAGGAATAGGACCAACGACGACTGAAGAGAATCGTTCAGTGTGACAGAACTTACGCAGATTTAAATGCTGAGCCATCAACAAGTGTCAGCGTGCGAACCATTCAACAAAACTTCATCGATATGGCCTTTGGGAACTGAAGGCTCACTCGTGTTCCCTTGATGATTGCATGACACAAAGTTTTACGCCTCGCCTGCGCCCGTCAACACTGACATAGGACTGTTCATGACTGGAAACACGTTGCCTGGTCGGATGTTTCCGACTTAAAAAGACGTATAAAATCCATTTATTTCCAACGAGACAGAGCAGCAGTCTCCGGACTTAGTTCTAGTTGGTTTATAAGCAGCTCGACCTGTGGATACTGTGGATATACACTGACGATGCCGTCTTAGTTTGGACACCAAAATAGTGTGGAAGGATGTAGTTTTATCATTTAAATGTTTGTCACCGTAGTGATCGGGATAGGGAACTTGCAGGGTGGTTGTATGTGTGATACTGAATAAATACAGGGTGGCGCAGGGAAACGGGACATTTCGAAATAACATCATTTCCATGAATAAATTCATAAAACTAGTAATTTATTAACGAAAGTGAATGTGTTCAGTATGCCATTATTCAGTATGTCTTTACAATCAAAATGCCCAAAAGTGTCTCTTTACTTTTTAAGGATGACGTCGGAAAGATGTGCTCCCATTCGGCGTTCACACTCTAAATGTGGAATGCGCGGTGTAGCAAATCTTGGGGAATGGGAGTGATTTCGTTTTCAATGTTCTCCTTCAGTTCATGGATTGTTGCAGGACGTGTACGGTACACCTTGCCTTTAAGATATCCCCACAGGAAGAAGTCCCACACACTAAGATCAGGGGATCTCGCAGGCCATGCAATGTCACATTTACGTGAAATAATTCGTCTTCCAAACAATTGACGAACTGCTGCCATCGATTGTCGAGCAGCGTGTGACGTGGCTCCGTCCTGCTGAAACCACATGTTTTCGACGTTAAGATTAACCTCGTACAGTCTCGGTGTAAAGAATGTCTGAAGCATTTCAACATATCGAGCGGATGTTACTGTCACTGCACTACCATCCTCACGTTCAAAAAAATAAGGGCCGATAACACCATGACATGACACAGCACACCATATTGTGACCTTGGCGCTATGTAGTGGTCGCTGGTGAAATTCACAAGGATTGTCCTGTGCCCAGTAACGAAAATTCTGTTTGTTCGCGAATCTGTTCAGGTGAAAATGGGCTTCGTCTGATATCCATAAGTTACCAAGGAAAAATCGTTTCCTCGTTGATTTTAGCCAATACCTGGCTACTAAACTCCATACGTGACACTGAGTCTCGTTCTTGTAAGTGTTGCACAATCTGCAACTTATAGGGATGGAAGTCTAATTCGTGCAGTATTCTTTGTAAGCTTCGTCGCTTAAGCCCTAGCGAAGATGCATGGTGTCGAACGGAGCGGCGAGGACTTCTCTCGATTGCAACTCTAGCAGTTGCAATGTTTTCTGGGGTACGTGCCATTGGAATGCCACTTGGAGGTTTCTTTTTCAAGGCAGATCCTGTTTCTTCAACACTACGCACCCACGTTGTAATCACATGCGCAGATGGGACACGTCCATGACGTCCAAGCTGGTAATGCTGTCGAACTGTTCTCTGCGCGGCAGTCGCACTATCACCATTTTTGTAAAACGCTCTCACAGCTACTGCACGTTCCGCACCAGTCCAATTCTCCATGATTACTAAATGGCAATGCGTTCACATCAATTGTGCAAAGTTTCGAACATCCGCCGGCGCTACAGTGCTGCCAACTGTACGTTCAAAATTTCCCGTTCCCCTGCGCCACCCTGTATAACCTACATTAGAGTATCAAGAGCGTTGTATTCTGCATGACTAATGGTTTGGAAACCTTATGGAATTAACAATACAGCATTTATCAGATCCAGAACCGTGTAGCCACAGGAGTTTGTGTTTATCCTCTACAATCATTTCTCTCATGCCGGTACCTTCCTGGTTCTGACTCCAGACACTGGAATAACGCCTTACAATTGATTGCACGGTTGATTTACGTGAAATGTTTCAAACTCCATCCGTATGGAGCTCCATCATGTATAAACTAGACGGTTCTTCTGAACCGTCTGTTGCACTCTGAAGCGCCAAATAAACATATAGGTTTGCGTATTCAAATACAGACATACCTAAAGAGGCAGGGAACTGTTAAAGCTGCTGGAGGCTCTGTAATGGTGTAGGGCGTGTGCAGTTGGAGTGATATGGGACCCCTTATACGACTCTGACAGGTGACAAGTACGTAAGCATCCTGTCTGATCACCAGCTCCATTCATATCCATAGTGCAATCCGACGCACTTGGGAAATTCCAGCAGGACAACACAATGCCCCACACGTCCAGAATTGCTATGGAGTGGCTCCAGGAACACTCTTCTGTATTTAAACATTTCAGCTGGCCACTAACTCTCCAAATATGAACATTATTGAGCATATCTGGAATGCCTTGCAATGTGCTGTTCATAACCGATCTCCACCCCCTCTTACTCTTACGGATTTATGGACAGCCCTGCAGGATTCCCTCCAGCACTACTTCAGACATTAGTCGAGTACATGCCACGTCGTTGTGCAGCACTTCTGCGTTCTCCTTATTCTTTACCTTATCCGTACACCTAATTTTCAACATTCGTCTGTAGCACCACATCTCAAATGCTTCGATTCTCTTCTGTTCCGGTTTTCCCACAGTCCATGTTTCACAACCATACTATGCTGTAGTCCAGTCGTATATTCTCAGAAATTTCTTCCTCAAATTAAGGCCGATATTTGATATTAGTAACTTTTCTTTGCCAAGAATACTTATTTTGCCATAGCTAGCCTGCTTTTGATGTCCTCCTTGCTCCGTCCATCATTGTTTATTTTACTGTCTAGATATCAGAATTCTTTAACTTCATCAACTTCGAGACCATCAATCCTGACCATCAATCCTGTTCTCATTTCTACTACTTCTCATTACCTTTGTCTTTCTTCGATTTACTCTCAATCCATACGGTGTAATCATTAGACTGCTGATTCTGTTCAGCAGATCATGTAATTCTTCTTCACTTTCACACAGGACAGGAATGTAATCAGCGAATCGTATCATTGATATTCTCTTACTTTGAATTTTAATTCCACTGCTGAACCTTTCTGTTATTCCCATCATTTCATCCTCAATGTACATATTGAACAGTAGGGGCGAAAGGCTACATCCTTGTCTTACACGCTTTTTAATACGAGCACTTCGTTCTTGGTCGTCCACTCTTATTTTTCCCGCTTGGCTGTTGTACGTATTGTACATGACCCGTCTCTCCCTATAGCTTACCCCTACGTTTCTCAGAATTTCGAACATCTCGCACCGTTTGACACTGTCGAGCGTTTTTTCCAGGTCGACAAATCCTATGAAGGTGTACTGATTTTTCTTTTGCTTTCGTTATTAACGGCAACGTCAGAATTGCCTCTCTCGTGGCTTAATTTTTTCTAAAGCCAAATTGATCGTCATCTAGCGCATCCTCAGTTTTCTTTTCCATTCTTCTGTATATTATTCTTGTAAGCAGTTTGGATGCATGAGCTGTTAAGCTGACTGCGCGGTAATTCTCGCACTTGTCAGCTCTCGTGTGTTTAATGCTTTTCCGAAAATCAGATGGTATGTCGCCAGACTCGTGCGTCCTACACACCAACGTGAATAGTCGTTTTGTTGCCGCTTCCCCCAATGATTTTAAAAATTCTGATGGAATGTTATCTATCCCTTCTGCCTTATTTAATCTTGAGACTTTCAAAGCTCTTTTAAATTCTGATTCTAATACTGGAGCCCCTATCTCTTCTAAATAGACTCCTGTTCCTTCTTCTATCACATTATACTAATGTTCCCCCTCATATAGTCTTTCAATGTATTCTTTGCACCTATCCGTTTTCGCCTCTGCATTTAACAGTGGAATTCCCGTTGATCTCTTAACGATCAATGAGTCTGTCCTACCGACAATTTATTTTTTCCTGCAGCTATTTCGTCTTAGCTTCCCTGCACTGCCTATTTAATTCGTTCCTCAGCGTCTTGTATTTCTCTATTCCTGAGTTTCCCGGTACATTTTTGTACTTCCTCCTTTCATCGATCAATTGAAATACACTCCTGGAAATGGAAAAAAGAACACATTGACACCGGTGTGTCAGACCCACCATACTTGCTCCGGACACTGCGAGAGGGCTGTACAAGCAATGATCACACGCACGGCACAGCGGTGTTGGCCGTCGAATGGCGCTAGCTGCGCAGCATTTGTGCACCGCCGCCGTCAGTGTCAGCCAGTTTGCCGTGGCATACGGAGCTCCATCGCAGTCTTTAACACTGGTAGTATGCCGCGACAGCGTGGACGTGAACCGTATGTGCAGTTGACGGACTTTGAGCGAGGGCGTATAGTGGGCATGCGGGAGGCCGGGTGGACGTACCGCCGAATTGCTCAACACGTGGGGCTTGAGGTCTCCACAGTACATCGATGTCGTCGCCAGTGGTCGGCGGAAGGTGCACGTGCCCGTCGACCTGGGACCGGACCGCAGCGACGCACGGATGCACGCCAAGACCGTAGGATCCTACGCAGTGCCGTAGGGGACCGCACCGCCACTTCCCAGCAAATTAGGGACACTGTTGCTCCTGGGGTATCGGCGAGGACCATTCGCAACCGTCTCCATGAAGCTGGGCTACGGTCCCGCACACCGTTAGGCCGTCTTCCGCTCACGCCCCAACATCGTGCAGCCCGCCTCCAGTGGTGTCGCGACAGGCGTGAATGGAGGGACGAATGGAGACGTGTCGTCTTCAGCGATGAGAGTCGCTTCTGCCTTGGTGCCAATGATGGTCGTATGCGTGTTTGGCGCCGTGCAGGTGAGCGCCACAATCAGGACTGCATACGACCGAGGCACACAGGGCCAACACCCGGCATCATGGTGTGGGGAGCGATCTCCTACACTGGCCGTACACCACTGGTGATCGTCGAGGGGACACTGAATAGTGCACGGTACATCCAAACCGTCATCGAACCCATCGTTCTACCATTCCTAGACCGGCAAGGGAACTTGCTGTTCCAACAGGACAATGCACGTCCGCATGTATCCCGTGCCACCCAACGTGCTCTAGAAGGTGTAAGTCAACTACCCTGGCCAGCAAGATCTCCGGATCTGTCCCCCATTGAGCATGTTTGGGACTGGATGAAGCGTCGTCTCACGCGGTCTGCACGTCCAGCACGAACGCTGGTCCAACTGAGGCGCCAGGTGGAAATGGCATGGCAAGCCGTTCCACAGGACTACATCCAGCATCTCTACGATCGTCTCCATGGGAGAATAGCAGCGTGCATTGCTGCGAAAGGTGAATATACACTGTACTAGTGCCGACATTGTGCATGCTCTGTTGCCTGTGTCTATGTGCCTGTGGTTCTGTCAGTGTGATCATGTGATGTATCTGACCCCAGGAATGTGTCAATAAAGTTTCCCCTTCCTGGGACAATGAATTCATGGTGTTCTTATTTCAATTTCCAGGAGTGTATTTCTTCTGTTACCCATGGTTTCTCCGCAGTTACTTTCGTTGTACCTATGTTCTCCTTCCCAACTTCTGTATAATACATGTCTGGAAATCTGCAGCCAAGAACATCATAGAGTCGACGAAGCCTGTGGTTGAGCCCCTCCATTCGGCTCCAAATCAAAGGACCGCGATTAACTCTTGGAATAATGCTGCAAATTGCGAGCTCTGCTTGCATTCTGTGCGCTAGGCCAAAAGTCTTCACGACCTCTGGCAGTCGGATGTAGGAATTGAGGATGGCCTCAGAACCCATGCGACAGACGTCATTGGTGCCCGACGTAAGCCACACCTTGACTGCACCCTGCACGCTCCGTAGCCACAGGCGAGGCAGCCTCCACATCTCGGATGAGCCCCATGCAGACTTATCGAATGCACATGAGCTGTCTTTCCAGCCCTGAACGCTGTCGCCTAAGGGTCTCGATAATGCAGCTAACGTTGGAGTTCCCGATAACTATTAAGCCCCTCCTCCCAAATGCCTGCTCGTAGACTGATGAAGGAGCGGCCACCTGTCCACTCTCGAGGTGAATGGTCAAGGCCAGGTGGCCAATTTCCACTATCACATCAGCCCTCCGCCTCGAGCGACGCGAACGCGTTACCACCCGCCACTCACCGTGCTGTGAGAGTGGATCGACTTCGTCGTGTACACTAGGAGGTGGCTCGGAAGCAGAGTCCGTGGGCGTAATGACCGACACCTGAGGTGTTCCATGCGACGCTCCAGATTCTCCTCCACCGCTACAGCTCGAGGCAGCAGCCTGAAGCTGAGTGGCCGTAGCCAAAAGGGCATTCAGCTGTTCACGAGTTCCAGTCAGCTTCTCCTGCATCCGTACACAACATACACCCATCTTATCTATCCTACCAAGACTAGCTGAAGAAGTGAACTATTAAAGCAGATAGAATCCTAGATACTACCCTCCTGATGTGTGATTAATGGACGCTGATGCGTTAATGAGCTATGCAGCTGGCTGTTTAGTGAGCAGCTATTGCGCTACAGACTGAATAAATTCAAACTTACAAAACACGAGATTCAACCTTTTAAACAGAAAAATATTCACGAAATTTAATAAATGTACTAAGAAGAAAGCACGGAAAAAGATGAATATTCTTACTGTCCCGACTTAGTCCATGCACATATTCTATATTACCCTCTTTTTCACGTAACTCATCCCCATTTCTCTGAGAGCTCCACCTACAAATCCAAAGTATTCGGTGTTGTTTGTTGATTGATTAACTGAGTGCATTTACTATTACTTCTGCAGTAATAGTATTTGATCTCTTGCTGATTTAAAGTACTTTTACGAGATTTAACTATCTTTCATTGACTGATGCACCATCAATACTGACATGGTGAATCTATTGCCTTAATTTCGTCACAACTCAAATTTCACTGTTAGTTCTAATGCAGTTAGCAAGTGTGACAAGCAATTCTTGTGGGACACGAAACAATAACTAGTTACGGTATACTGTATCTGTTCGTTATGATACATATTCTGGATTCGAGATTTCGGTATAAATTTTTTGCTAACGTACATTATAAATACTCTTCGGACTGGTGGTCCAACAGAGGAAATACTGAGACCCCATACAAAAAAACTGGTGAAATTTTGATATTATCATTAAATCTGCAAACTGGATCTTGTCGTACGTGTAAGCATATGTTGGGTGGCAGACCTTAAAAAGAGAATCTACTTCTCACCAGTAATTCACTCTGGAGTAACTGCAAAAAAACTAGTGTTAGTAAACGAACATGAAAAGCGGCTCGAACGCGTTAGAGTCCTGAGACTGGTTATAAGGTAGATGTACCGCTACCGGCCGCCTCTTGTGAATTAAACGGGAAAGACAAATCGCGTCGTCCAAAAGCGACGGAAGCAGTAGCTGCGTTGTTTCATTTCTTAAGTGAGCGCCGTGAGAAATAACCTCAAAGCACGCGGCAGAAGATACACTGCCCGGCCATACCGAGCACATCACGTGAGGACAAAGGTTCGTCTCCCTCAGTCACGTTAGTCTGCTGCCACAGAAACAAACGACATTGCTTGCAGACGCGCGGCAAAGGAACGTTTCCTGAAGAGTTTACTGCCTTACGTAAATATATTACCTGTTACAAGTGACAATCGCAGTACTTCCATTATGGAAAACTAACGACTGCGATTTTGGCCAAGGTATTTACATTCTTGTATGCTTTTGGGATGACAGTTAGCAGTTGCTAGAGTAATGCGTGAAGCACCTAACACGGCTTATAATTGAGGCTGGATAACATTAATTATATTTATTGTACATGCAAATTCATACTTTCTACAAGCGTTCTAGGCAATTGCCAACAGAGTAACTAATCGTAGTGTTTATCACATTGTCTTTCTCTGCAAAATGGCATGATATAAAACTCGCAGGTTTCATCGAAGCCCAACGCCAATTTCACAAAATCACTCAACAAGATAACCAACAGTCATACGTTAACAGCAGAGCTGTTATCGCCATCTTCAATATTTGCAGCCCATACCCGTGTGTGATTTTATTCCTCGTGTATGAGCGACGTCAGCAAAGTAACTATGGTGGCAGCTCGGACTACCAACTGTGAACAACATACGTGCTTTCGACCTGTCAGTTGGGAGCAGACTATGTTAAGTAGAGATCGCAATGTGTCAACATTTCTGTGTCACAAAGCGTTCTGAAGAAGAGAAAATTGTCTGCAAAATTTTTTCGCAGCTCTTGACTTCTGAATAAAAACAATAACTGGTGAACGCCTGCCGCGACCTAACTGAATTGAAAAACGTGGACAATTGTTTTTGTCTGGAATAAATCGTCACAGCTGAAGGTGATATCAATGCGAACCTAACACAAAATGACAAAGGTCAGAAATTCAAATGAAGGGTCAAAGATTTGACATTGTAACCTTTATTTGAACAATATAGCAAGGACGTATAAAAGTCCCTGACAGTTTCACATGGTTGTTGAACGTGCTGGATTTTTTTACTCTAGTGCGGGGCAGGGGGGGGGGGGGGGGGGGGGGTAGAGATTGCGCAGAACGACTTGAAGCGTTAAAACGACCGTCTTAATTTTTGACTACTTTTTGTTAACAGTTTGGACTGACGGGATGGCAGTGGTGAAGTATCATTACCAAATGGTTCAAATGGCTCTGAGCACTATGGGACTTAAAATCTGAGGTCATCAGTCCCCTAGAACTTAAACCTAACTAACCTAAGGACATCACACACATCCATGGCCGAGGCAGGATTCGAACCTGCGGCCGTAGCGGTCTCGCGGTTCCAGACTGAAGCGCCTAGAACCTCTCGGTCACAGAAGTCGGCTATCATTACCAGCCTATAACTAATTATTTACAACATCAGAAGGAAGCCAAACATTTGGTCGTCTTAATCGCTGAAACAACACTTTGTACTCATTATTTAGTAAGTTTTTATGGTCACACACTTAGCTCTATAAATTTTCTACGTCCACGACTCAACACTGTCATCCTCTTACAAATCGCTGCTTTGCTCGATGATTCGCTTGTGCACATCGTAGAAAGAGTGACTGTACGAACCTCATACTCGAGAGCATCTCTATTCTCTTAGTTATTATGACACTAAGATCTACTGCTCACTTGTGCACAACTCAGAACAAAATACGGATGACATAAACATCTACCCGAATCAAAACTTATGAATGACGTACGTACAAGCAGCAACCGCACCTTAGTGTTCCTACTGTTCACTACTGATCAATAGAACGCGCACCCAGGCGACACGTCATATTTTAATTTGAATTCAGTTGTTTTGATCTTCGATATAATAAAATTAACTGTTTAATAGTAAGTAAGTCGCTTTCATATAGGCTTCTATACATACTGATTATGCAGGGTGGGCAAAGATCCGAAAAATATTTACAATAAGACTGGCGTGCGTTTGCCCCTTGTTAACGAATATCACAGGAGATACTGTAAATGTCGTCCATTGATGTCGATGTAGCACTTTGCTCGATTTATCAAAGATGCGACACGTGTGACAACTTTGCGTTTTTAATAACGTTATGTTGTAGCTTTTCCATTCTGCGAGGATCTTTTTTAAAGGATACCTGACCTTTCAATTTACGCCCAGGTGAAATCGTGATGGTGGTAGCCAGGAGACAGCACTGCCTCTGTTGATTTGTCTCCCCTCACCAAACACCCAGTGTTGTTCCGTCTTATTGGAACTGTGGCTTATATTTCGTGACCGATCGGAACTTAATGCCCATTTGCACAGAGGAACGGCGTCGTTATTTCGTCGCTCTTTCCATGCTTTCCCTCACTTGAGTACCGTTTACTCGTGTTTAATCTCTTTTCTGATAGTTACGGGTCTTACTCTGTACAGAGCCCGTTTCGTATCCTCTTGCTACGAATTTTTGTACCGACGACTTTGTGGAAGGTTTTTCCAAACACTTTCACTTTAAACTCTTGCGCAAACCCTTCGGCAAAAGTTTTGCATAAATGGTGCTTCGACAATGAACACGCGTTGCTTCTTAGTGGCCACCGTTTTCTGTTGCATTCAACTGGTCACTAATTACGTTGGCTTTTAATTAACCGCGAAAACTCACCTGAAGATCTTGACATTATTCCAGGTTGTGGGATAGTGCGCTAGAATCAATGCTGCTTGTACTTGCTGTATAAGAAGAAGATATTCCACCATTCAGGTACAAAATGTTTATTTTCTAGCGTTTTGGCTTCATTTTTAACCCAAAAATATTATTTTTCATTGCACAAATGATATACATATGCCAGCTCAGAGTAATCAAAAAAGATGAAACACTAAAAATGTCCTTGAAAAATAATAAAGAACGATTCTGTATACATCTGTGAAACATAAGGCACTGATGGTCAGTCGTAAAATTTTGAAACGTCGCGTTACATACGTTAACATTTACTACTTGATATGTATTACATTGCTTACTGCTTATTCACCTTAGAAGAGTTAACGTGCGATGAAACTTATTTACGCTCCAGAAGTATTAATTATCTCACAAAACAGCCACCATATTGATGATTCTGAAAGTCAGCCAAGTAGCGTTCAGGAACTTTACTGCCTACGGAAATAATTTGAGTAATTGGATGTACAAAATGTAACAAAATCGTAAAACTTTTACACAGAGAATGAATTCACAGACCACTAAGACCTTTAGGTATTCAGTTAACGGTTAGACAAGCTATAGATTTGCAACAAGTGTTATGCATTACAGTGAATAAACTTAAGTATACACTGCGCGAAACTAGGTAACGGATTTCGTAGTTTCCTGTGTTAGCTAGGGATTTTTCTGAGCTAAGGTATATAATTAAGAGTAATGAAGTGAACAGCACTTTCCCTAAGGAACAAAAATGCACTTTTTATCGACACTACTGGCTATTAAAATTGCTACACCACGAAGATGATGTGCTACAGACGCGAAATTTAACCGAAAGGAAGAAGATGCTGTAATATGCAAATGATTAGCTTTCCAGAGCATTCACACAAGGTTGGCGCCGGTGGTGACACCTACAACGTGCTGACATGAGGAAAGTTTCCAACCGATTTCTCATACACAAACAGCAGTTGACTGGCGTTGCCTGGTGAAACGTTGTTGTGATGCCTCTTGTAAGGAGGAGAAATGCGTACCATCACGTTTACGACTTTGATAAAGGTCGGATTGTAGCCTAATACGATTGCGGTTTATCGTATCGCAACATTGCTGGTCGCGATCCAATGATTGTTAGCAGAATATGGAATCGGTGGGTTCAGGAGGGTAATACGGAACTACGTGCTGGATCCCAACGGCCTCGCATCTCTAGCAGTCGAGATGACGGGCATCTTATCCGCATGGCTGTAACGGATCGTACAGCCACGTGTCGATCCCTGAGAAAACAGATGGGGACGTTTGCAAAACAACAACCATCTGCCCGAACAGTTCGACGACGTTTGCAGCAGCATGGACTATCAGCTTAGAGACCATGGCTGCGGTTACCCTTGACGCTGCATCACAGACAGGAGCGCATGCGATGGTGTACTCAACGACGAACCTGGGTGCACGAATGGCAAAACGTCATTTTTTCGGATGAATCCAGGTTCTGTTTATAGCATCATGATGGTCGCATCCGTGTTTGGCGACATCGCAGTGAACGCACATTGGAAGCGTGTATTCGTCATCGCAATACTGGCGTATCACCCGGCGTGATGGTATGGGGTGCCATTGGTTACACGTCTCGGTCACCTCTTGTTCGCATTGACGGCACTTTGAACAGTGGACGTTACATTTCAGATGTGTTACGATCCGTGGCTCTACCCTTCATTCGATCCCTGCGAAACCCCACACTTCAGCAGGATAACGCACGACCGCATGTTGCAGGTCCTGTACGGGCCTCTCTGGATACAGGCCAGCACATTCTCTAGATCTCTCACCGATTGAAAACGTCTGGTCAATGGTGGCCGAGGAACTGGCCCGTCACAATACACCAGTCACTACTCTTGATGAACTGTGGTATTGTGTTGAAGCTGCATGGGCAGCTGTACCTGTACACACCATCCAAGCTCTGTTTGACTCAATGGCCACGCGTGGCAAAGCCGTTATTACGGCCAGAGGTGGTTGTTCTGGGTACTGATTTCTCAGGATCTGTGCAACTAGTTTGCGTGAAAATGTAGTCACATGTCAGTTCTAGTTTAATATATTTGTCCAATGAATACCCGTTTATCATCTGCATTTCTTCTTGGTGTAGCAATTTTAATGGTCAGTAGTGTATCTGTAAAAGTCAAAGATAATTTTTTCCTCATATACCACGTGCAGTTAGTGGCGCACACACTTATTTCTACGATTTTTCCGCCAGTTTAAATAAAATTCGAACTACAGTACTTTGTGGTTCGCATACCACATGAACTAGTCGAACTTCCACCCGTCAGCTAGGAGTGAAATCGCTCACAGCTCCGAAAACGGCTAGGGTTATTTTTAGTAATGTGCTGCTCAAGTCGGTATTGGATTTCATATGTACTGTACTTTTGCATCTTAAGATTGCAATGAGATAAAACAAGACATTGCTATAAACAGCTTGTTAAAAATGTTAAATGGAATGTATGTCATAGGCAACATCATATGGATTCACATTTATAAATCCTGCTACAGAATGAACTGAAATGAGTAACTATCGACACTGCGCAGGTACCCCCTTTGAAAATAACTCTACAATCGTCGATGTCAGAAATATACATTCAGAAAATTGAGCAGTTTCTGAATGAATCGTTACTTTAATAGTGTTCGTTTAAACAGCACAGACTGGCGTCCTCATTTACCTCTGCTTCCCGCACAGCTGCCCGAAACACGTTAAAGCGCTGAGTGGTGCACATCCCATTGGCGTGTTCCGATAGCCTACATCCACTCTATCTAGCTACTCCATACATGCCCGAGGGTGACCTCATTGTTCCGTCCAACGGATCGTAATGAGATAACACTCGTCGATTACCCGCTGCAACAGGCCACAGCTCGGAGCAATTGTCGATCGCAAGTATTGCTCGCTCCCCTGGGTTTGGACGTGGAGCTGCTTTACATAGCAATTAATGCTTCAGACTCTTTAGGCGCTGACTGTTTGCGAAATTCAAAATTGGAACGAGGTCATTCTCAACCATCTGCGCTCTCACCGTCATCTGACAAAACATTCGGTTTTAACAACAGCTCCCGAAAGCGCTCGATAGTGACAGGCCGTTGAAAAAAAGCGAGATGGATGTTATCAGTAACGAGAATGAAGCATGTACTCACTAATATATTCGATATCGTAAAATATTTTCCCTGTATACTACATAGCGTCCTACGAAATCAACTACTCCTCACTAGAAGCATTATTGGTACTGGTCTCGGTAAAACCGTTTATAATTCTTCATAACTGGCCCATATTTTGAGATCCCCAGAAGCCAAATACAAGTAAAAATCTTCTTGATCGGTCCCACGTTATACACTAAAACAGTTCTTACTCATCTCTCAAAATGGTGCACTTAACTTCACGTAATATACTCGCAGTACAAGTATACCATACTATATTTACGTCAGAAGGACTCCACAGTGACCTACCTATTTCTTGACTTGATGGTATCTCCACGATCTACGTGAGTCTATTTCACATCGATGTCACTCCTTTCCATGTTGTCCGTTTCCCATCTTGTCTGTTCCATGTATTGTTTTGTAATTGTAGTTTCTACAACAAAAAGTATGTGTGAGTCAGCTGTATTCTTCTTGCACACTTAACTTATTACAACAATTATTACTGCGAGTATACAGGTTATGAAAATACTAATATGTATTACATTAAATCGTATGGAACTCTGGGAGAAAATGTGGTGTATGTAAGGTGTCACCAACTGGTAATTTTTACTTAAGAATTTTTATATTAGTATAAACACAATAACTACACTGCCTGACAAAAACAGTGAAGTACCAAAAGAAATGCTCAGATGTTAATGTAACTTTCTACATGTACATATCATCAGTGGGAATGTAAATGCTTAGAACTGCAATTCTCTGTGACAGGCAGAACGGCCGACACAGTGAATTAGTGTTGAATGTTGTTACCAAGCCTGATAGTATATGGTAGAGGCGTGAACAGCTTCAGCTGTTGAGCGATCACTCTGGATGATGCGCAGATACTGCATACACGTCTGAGAAAATGTTATCAATCCTTGGCGGAGTTTGAATAGGGCCTCACTGTGGGTTACCATTTGGCCAGCGTGTCGAATCGTGTAGTATTTAGATTTTTGGGGCGTTCGGATGTGAAAATAGTCCAAAGTTGGACTACTGCGAACGTCTTACTCATCTTCAAGACTCCGGTTGACCACGTCTGACCACTACAAGGGAGGATCTCCATATCGGGCTCCAAGCACATAGTAACCCATTCATACCCGCTCATGCTTCGACAACAAGTACTGGACTCACTGCAACATTGTGGGTCACACGGCGCCATTTGTCAGAGACAAGCAGCGGCCAGACTAGGGAATTACCGTCCCATGCGTAGGCCGTCGCTAATCCCACACCACCAACGTCATCGTTTGAATAGGAGCCCTGATCAGGTTGCGTCTATTGCTGATCAATGGCACCGCAGTCAGTGTGTTCACTGATAAATCGCTGTTCTGCACTACCTCGGATTACGATAGTCGTTAAGTAGGGCGGTGATCTGGAGAGGAATTCCATTCTCCCAGTGTTTTTGGGGCGCACAGCGGTGTTGCATCTGTGTCATGGCCTGGGGAGCCATCGAATATGATTGCAGACACGGCTGGAAGTGGTTGAGGGAACTCTGATGACACAAACGAGCATCATGCACATCATGCATCTTCATGTCTTCTACTCTTGCGACAGTATTGTGGTGTCATTCTTCAAAAGGACACTGCTCGCCTGCACATAGCATGTGTCTCTATGAACTGTCTGTGTGACACTGAGGTATTCCCATTGCGAGTAAGACCCCAATGCAACATGTCTGCAACCAGCTCGGACGCCAAGTCCATTCCAGTGCCTGCATCCAGGAAAACAGCGATCAGTTCGAATAGTTATGGGACAACTTGCCTCAGGAGTGGATACAACGTCTTCCCAGCCGAATTAGTTTAAAAAAATGGTTCACATGACTCTAAGCACTATGGGACTTAACATCTGAGGTCATCAGTCCCCCCAGCCGGTGTGGCCGAGCGGTTCTAGACGCTACAGTCTGGAACACCACGACTTCTACGGTCGCAGGTTCGAATCCTGCCTCGGGCATGGATGTGTGTGATGTCCTTAGGTTACTTAGGTTTAAGTAGTTCTAAGTTCTAGTAGACTGATGACCTAAGAAGTTAAGTCCGATAGTGTTCAGAGCCATTTGAACCATTTTTTCATCAGTCCCCTAGACTTAGAACTTTCTAAATCTAACCAACCTAAGGACATCACACACATCTATGCCTGAGGCAGGATTAGAACCTACGACCGTAGCAGCAGCGCGGTTCCGGACAGAAGCGCCTAGAACCACTCGGCCACAGTGGCCGGCTGCCGAATTAGTGCATGCTTCCAAGCTAGAGGGGGAGTAATGTCAAACTGATAAGTGGACTCATCTTGCCAAGTTCCTTGTGAATTTGGCTCGGTATTGTAGCACTGAAATAACATCACGTACGCTCTCAATCCCTAAAGTTTCATTTCATTTCATTCTCCCCTTGTGGGTGGTTCACTTCTTCGGCAGGAAGTGTAGCTACGAATAATTATTCATGTGCTTTCGGGAATACTGTAAGCTACAACTTCTACTCACAACTGGCGGAATGATCAAGTCGTCATATTTAAATAAATAAGTACGTTTTACGTTCTGTTGGATGATCCCTTGAAACTCACATGGCGCCCAAAGCAAAAGTTGTGTTTGATTCCTTTATATATTTGATATTCAATACCATCTTAAGATTCATACTCCAGAAGGGTTCTTCGTTTATCGGTCGTCACCTGTAATTGTCCGGTACCTATTGAATGAGAATTATACAATTTGCTGTCTTATTTCTGTCGAAACTGTGTCCAGTCCCCGTTTTCAGAAGAGCAGTGAAACCTCCTTGTGAGTAGGGAGGAGCTACGTAGACTTGTGCTCTGCAACTGACATCTTGCACAAACTGGCGATAAGAAATAGCGCACGAATACAAGTAGCAAAGATCTACGTATTTGAATCTATAAGTATATACTGGACGATACAAAAATAAACGTGTAATTAGTGCGTTATTTGTCGTCGTAGTGACAAATTGTTAATTGGTTTTGCTTTAATATACGTGCATTTGGAAGTGTTACGTCACAAGTCACCTTATGCTCTACACGGAAGTCACGTTCATGAAACACTAGTAATATTTGCAGAGTTATTTACAAGCCAAATGGCTTTAGGACTGTCACATAATATGCGCTAAGCAAAACGAAACATTTAACCTCCTTAAAGTACGAAACAGGACTCCACAGATATTTGCGACTAAAAGACCACAATATCTACTCTAAATCCATCCGTAAGAGCAACACCAATTCTGATCATAGCTGCTGGAAGATACTCCCACCATCCCCATTTTGATCGTTGTGTCTATGATGGAATGAAAACATAGATACTTTTTCTCTTGCACCAAGCTTCCAGTACTTACAAATATGACTAAGTATACCAGTAACAGTTGAGAACACATACACTCACAACGAAACGAAATAAGCGAAATATTACATCCTGTCACGACGCAATTATCTGCTGGCAACTTCAGAAACGTCCCATAGTGTACTATGAAACCTTTACCGCCGCGCGGGATTAGCCGAGCGGTCTAGGCGCTGCAGTCCTGGACTGTGCGGCTGGGCCCGGCGGTGGTTCGAGTCCTGCGTCGGGCATGGATGTGTGTGTTTGTCCTTAGAATAATTTAGGTTAAGTAGTGTGTAAGCTTAGGGATTGATGACCTTAGCAGTTGAGTCCCATAGGATTTCACACACACAGACCTTTACCACTGGTAATAAGATGTTCCACTAAGGCTATTACCGAGATCCGTGGAAAACATTGGATATCCTATTCTTCCCAAAACCATATTAATCACTCTGGCAACCTCATTCTACATTTCCATCAATCTCATATTTGCTATTTATATTACAGCTATTCAAGAGATGAGATAGAGCGGTCAGAGAGTGATTAAGAAGAACGATGGCATGATTTTTATCGCTGCCAAAAAAATATCACGTCTTTCTCACTGCCTCTAGTAAACAATATGAAATAACATGTTACTATGGATGCCCACCGAAATCACACAGTTTGTGCAGACTCAGAATCAGAGAAAACTGTTTCAACTATAGTCTCGTATGTGAACATGCTCCAAATGAAGAGAAGTACGTTTTTTATAATCATTTAGGTGAAGTGTATACTCAATGTCCGAGAGTAGACTAAGATAAATTTTGGAGATATGGATGTTAATATAGGGAAAGGAGATTATTATCCTCCTAATGGAAAATAGAACAATGACATCAGACTTGTACGCTTTGCTTCTTCAAGAAATATGGTAGCAGGTAGCACAACTTTTTGAAATATACATACAATGAAGTGGAAGTCTCCTGGTGGAAATACTCCTAATAGATGTAACACATCTGTCCAATGCAATGAATGTTATAAGTTATAGGGGTGCTAATGTTGACTCTGAAAACTACCTTGTGATAGCAACAATCAGAAGTCGTCTATCTAATGCAAGGAAGATACGTGGGTCTCATACAAAAAATAAATCTTTTTTGATAAGCTCAAGAAGCCAGAGTCTGCTCAGAGATTCTCTAACCTACTGGAGGAAGACCTGGCACACCTTTCCGACAATGAGAGCATCGAGGAGATATGGAAGGACGGCATGAGGATGCAGAAGGCCATGGAAACCAGTGCATCAAAATCACAATGTGTATCCACAGGACATGTGGCCTGTAATTGAAAAAGTGTCATGATGATCTCTCCATTGGCAAAACATTCCGGAATAGTCCCCCATTCGGATCTCCGGAGGGGAAAGTGACCATGAGAAAAATATTGAGTAATCAACGTAAGGATAACGTTCTTCGACCTGGGGCGTCAAATATCAGAAGCCTGAATGTGGTAGGGAAACTAGAAAATCTGAAGAAGGAAATGTAAATCCTCAACCTAGATATAGCAGGGGTTAATGAAGTGAAAAGAAAAGAAGACAAGGATTTCTGGCCAGATGAATACAGGATAATATCAACAGCAGGTGGAAATGGAATAACGGAAGTAGGATTCATTATGAATAGGGAGTTGGGGCAGAGAGTGTGTGAAGTGTGTTACTGTGACAGGGTTATTCTTGTCAGAAACGACAGCAAAACAACACCGACAAAGATAGTTCAGTTATACATGCCGACATCGCAAGCTGACGATGAAGAGAGAGACAAAGTATATGAGAATATTGAAGAGGTAATACAATACGCAAAGGGAGATGAAAACCTTATAGTTACGGCGGAATGGAATGCATTTGTAGTGGAAGGAGTGTAAGAATAGGTTACAGGAAAACATGGGCTTGGAACAAATAATGAGAGAGAAGAAAGGCTAACTGAGTTCTGTACCAAATCTCAGCTAGTAATAGTGAATACTCTGTTCAAGAATCACATGAGGAGGAGGTATAGTTGGAAAAGGCAACGTGATACGGGAAGATTTCACTTACATTACATCATGGTCACACACAGATTCCAAAATCAGATTCTGGATTGTCAGGCGTATCCAGCAGCAGATATAGACTCAGATCACAATTTAGTAGTGATCAAGAGTACGCTAAAGTTTAAGAGATTAGTCAGGAAGAACCAATAGGGAACGGAGTGGTATACGGAAGTACTAAGGAATGACGAGATGCGCTGGAAGTTATCTAAGGCTGCAGATACAGCAATGAAGAATTGTCCAGTAGACAGTACAGTTGAAGAAGAGTGGAAATCTCTAAAAATGGCAATTACACAAGCTGGAAAGAAAGACGTAGGTGCAAAGAAGGTAACTGTAAAAAAAACCAAGGGTAACAGAAGAAATACTTCAGTTGATCGGTGAAAGAAAAAATACAAAAATGTTCAGGGAAATTCAGGAATACAGAAATAAAACTCGCTGAGGAATGAAATAAACAGGAGATAAGTGGAAGCTAAGACGAAATGGCTGCATGAAAAACGTAAAGAAATTGAAAAAGAAATGATTGTTGGAGGACTGACTCAGCATATAGGAACGTCAAAATGACCATCGGTGGAATTAAAAGTAAGGGTGCCAACATTAAGAGTGGAACCGGAAATCCATTGTTCAATGCAGAAGACAGAGTGGATAGGTGCAAAGGGTCTATTGAAGGCCTCTATGAGGAGGAAGATTTGTCTGATGTGATAGAAGAAGAAACAGGAGTCGATTTAGAAGAGATATGGGACCCAATATTGGAATCAAAATTTAAGAGACCTTTGGAGGACTTAAGGTCAAATAAAGCAGAAGGGGTACATATTATTCCATTAGAATTTCTAAAATCATTGGGGGAAGTGGCAATAAAACGACTATTCAGGTTGGTGTGTAGAATGTATGAGTTTGGCGACATACCATCTGACTTTCGGAAAAGCGTCATCCACACAATTCCGAGGACGGCAACAGCTGAGAAGTGCGAGAATTATCGCACTATCAGCTTAGCAGCTCATGCATCCAAGTTACTTACAAGAATAATATACAGAAGAATGGAAAATAAAATTGAGGAGATGTTAGATGACGATCAGTTTTACTTCAGGAATGATAAAGACACCAGAGAGGCAATTCTGACGCTGCGGTTGAGAGTGGAAGCAAGGTTAAAGAAAAATCAAGACACTTTCATACGATGTGTCGACTTAGAAAAAGCGTTTGACAATGTAAAATGGTGCAAGATGTTCGAAATTCTGAGGAAAATTGGGGTAAGCTATAGGAAGAGACGAGGAATATACTATATGAACAAGAACCAAGAGGGAATAATAAGAGAGAACGATGAAGAGCGTAAAAAATGTGTAAGACAGGGATAAAGTCTTTCGCCCTGCTCAATATGTACATCGAAGAAACAATGATAGAAATAAAAGAAAGGTCAAGGAGTGCAATTAATATTCAAAGTGAAAGGATATCTATGATATGATTCGCTGATGACATTGCTATCCTGAGTGAAAATGAAGAAGAATTACATGATCTGCTGAATGGAATAGACAGTGTAATTACGGTACACAATGTGGATTGAGATTAAATCTTAGAAAGACTAAAGCAATGAGAAGTAGCAGAAACGAGGACGGTGAGAAACTTAACATTAGGATTGATGATGACGAAGTAGATAAAGTTAAGGAGTTCTGCTGCCTAAGCGCTCGCGGGGCCTGCCTAGGCGTCTTGTCACGGTCCGTGCGGCTCCCCCCGTTGGAGGTTCGAGTCCTCCCTCGGGCATGGGTGTGTGTGTTGTCCTTAGCGTTTTTTTTTTTTTTTTTTGGGTCATCAGTCTACTGACTGGTTTGATGCGGCCCGCCACGAATTCCTTTCCTGTGCTAACCTCTTCATCTCAGAGTAGCACTTGCAACCTACGTCCTCAATTATTTGCTTGACGTATTCCAATCTCCGTCTTCCTCTACAGTTTTTGCCCTCTACAGCTCCTTCTAGTACCATGGAAGTCATTCCCTCATGTGTTAGCAGATGTCCTATCATCCTGTCCCTTCTCCTTATCAGTGTTTTCCACATATTCCTTTCCTCTCCGATTCTGCGTAGAACCTCCCCATTCCTTACCTTATCAGTCCACCTAATTTTCAACATTCGTCGATAGCACCACATCTCAAATGCTTCGATTCTCTTCTGTTCCGGTTTTCCCACAGTCCATGTTTCACTACCATACAATGCTGTACTCCAGACGTACATCCTCAGAAATTTCTTCCTCAAATTAAGGCCGGTATTTGATATTAGTAGACTTCTCTTGGCCAGAAATGCCTTTTTTGCCATAGCGAGTCTGCTTTTGATGTCCTCCTTGCTCCGTCCGTCATTGGTTATTTTACTGCCTAGGTAGCAGAATTCCTTAACTTCATTGACTTCGTGACCATCAATCCTGATGTTAAGTTTCTTGCTGTTCTCATTTCTACTACTTCTCATTACCTTCGTCTTTCTCCGGTTTACTCTCAAACCATACTGTGTCCTTATTAGACTGTTCATTCCGTTCAGCAGATCATTTAATTCTTCTTCACTTTCACTCAGGATAGCAATGTCATCAGCGAATCGTATCATTGATATCCTTTCACCTTGTATTTTAATTCCACTCCTGAACCTTTCTTTTATTTCCATCATTGCTTCCTCGATGTACAGATTGAAGAGTAGGGGCGAAAGGCTACAGCCTTGTCTTACACCCTTCTTAATACGAGCACTTTGTTCTTGATCGTCCACTCTTATTATTCCCTCTTGGTTGTTGTACATATTGTATATGACCAGTCTCTCCCTAT
Source organism: Schistocerca piceifrons (assembly GCF_021461385.2). NCBI lineage: Eukaryota > Metazoa > Arthropoda > Insecta > Orthoptera > Acrididae > Schistocerca > Schistocerca piceifrons. The sequence goes on from NC_060138.1 coordinate 230,368,434, forward strand.
AGCTTACCCCTACTTTTTTCAGAATCTCGAACAGCTTGCACCATTTTATATTGTCGAACGCTTTTTCCAGGTCAACAAATCCTATGAAAGTGTCTTGATTTTTCTTTAGCCTTGCTTTCATTATTAGCCGTAACGTCAGAATTGCCTCTCTCGTCCCTTTACTTTTCCTAAAGCCAAACTGATCCTCACCTAGCGCATTCTCAATTTTCTTTTCCATTCTTCTGTATATTATTCTTGTAAGCAGCTTCGATGCATGAGCTGTAAAGCTGATTGTGCGATAATTCTCGCACTTGTCAGCTCTTGCCGTCTTCGGAATTGTGTGGATGATGCTTTTCCGAAAGTCAGATGGTATATCGCCAGACTCATATATTCTACACACCAACGTGAATAGTCGTTTTGTTGCCACTTCCCCCAATGATTTTAGAAATTCTGATGGAATGTTATGTATCCCTTCTGCCTTATTTGACCGTAAGTCCTCCAAAGATCTTTTAAATTCCGATTCTAATACTGGATCCCCCATTTCTAAATCGACTCCTGTTTCTTCTTCTATCACATCAGACAAATCTTCACTCTCATAGAGGCTTTCAATGTATTCTTTCCACCTATCTGCTCTCTCCTCTGCATTTAACAGTGGAATTCCCGTTGCACTCTTAATGTTACCACCGTTGCTTTTAATGTCACCAAAGGTTGTTTTGACTTTCCTGTATGCTGAGTCTGTCCTTCCGACAATCATATCTTTTTCGATGTCTTCACATTTTTCCTGCAGCCATTTCGTCTTAGCTTCCCTGCACTTCCTATTTATTTCATTCCTCAGCGACTTGTATTTCTGTATTCCTGATTTTCCCGGAACATGTTTGTACTTCCTCCTTTCATCAGTCAACTGAAGTATTTCTTCTGTTACCCATGGTTTCTTCGCAGCTACCTTCTTTGTACCGGTGTTTTCCTTCCCAACTTCTGTGATGGCCCTTTTTAGAGATGTCCATTTCTCTTCAACTGTACTGCCTACTGCGCCATTCCTTATTACTGTATCTATAGCGTTAGAAAACTTCAAACGTATGTCGTCATTCCTTAGTACTTCCGTATCCCACTTCTTTGCGTATTGATTCTTCCTGACTAATGTCTTGAACTTCAGCCTACTCTTCACCACTACTATATTGTGATCTGAGTCTATATCTGCTCCTGGGTACGCCTTACAATCCAGTATCTGATTTCGGAGTCTCTGTCGTCCCGTATCTCCTGGCCTTTTCCAAGTATACCTCCTATCTTTAACAGGGTATTCGCTATTACTAGCTGAAACTTGTTACAGAACTCAATTAGTCTTTCTCCTCTTTCATTCCTTGTCCCAAGCCCATATTCTCCTGTAACCTTTTCTTCTACTCCTTCCCCTACAACTGCATTCCAGTCGCCCATGACTATTAGATTTTCGTCCCCCTTTACATACTGCATTACCCTTTCAATATCCTCATACACTTTCGCTATCTGTTCATCTTCAGCTTGCGACGTCGGCATGTATGCCTGAACTATCGCTGTCGGTGTTGGTCTGCTGTCGATTCTGATTAGAACAACCCGGTCACTGAACTGTTCACAGTAACACACCCTCTGCCATACCTTCCTATTCATAACGAATCCTACACCTGTTATACCATTTTCTGCTGCTGTTGATATTACCCGATACTCATCTGACCAGAAATCCTTGTCTTCCTTCCACTTCACTTCACTGACCCCTACTATATCTAGATTGAGCCTTTGCATTTCCCTTTTCAGATTTTCTAGTTTCCCTACCACGTTCAAGCATCTGACATTCCACGCCCCGACTCGTATAACGTTATCCTTTCGTTGATTATTCAATCTTTTTCTCATGGTAACCTCCCCCTTGGCAGTCCCCTCCCGGAGATCCGAATGGGGGACTATTCCGGAATCTTTTGCCAATGGAGAGATCATCATGACACTTCTTCAATTACAGGCCACATGACCTGTGGATACACTTTACGTGTCTTTAATGCAGTGGTTTCCATTGCCTTCTGCATCCTCATGTCGTTGATCATTGCTGATTCTTCCGCCTTTAGGGGCAATTTCTCACCCCTAGGACAAGAGAGTGCCCTGAACCTCTATCCGCTCCTCTGCCCTCTTTGACAAGGCCATTGGCAGAATGAGGCTGACTTCTTATGCCGGAAGTCTTCGGCCGCCAATGCTGATTATTTATCAAAATTTAGGCAGTGGCGGGGATCGAACCAGGGACCAAAGACGTTTTGACTAGGCATCAAGGACGCTACCCCTAGACCACGGGTACCATTTCCTTACCACCAAATTGCTACCTAGGCAGCAAAATAACCAATGACGGACGGAGCAAGGTCGACGTCAAAAGCAGACTAGCACTGGCAAAAAGGGCATTCCTGGCCCAGAGAAGTCTACTAGTATCAGACATAGGAAGAAATTTCTGAGAATATACGTTTGGAGCACAGCGTTGTATCGTAATGAAACGTAGTCTGTGGGAAAACCGGAACAGAAGAGAATCGAAGCATCTGAGATGTGGTGCTACAGACAATTGTTGAAAATTAGGTGGACTGATAAGGTAAGGAATGAGGATGTTCTGCGCATAATCGGAGAGGAAAGGAATATGTGGAAAACACTGACAAGGAGAAGGGACACGATACAGGGCACCTGTTAAGACATCAGGGACTGACTTCCACAATACTAGAAGGAGCTTTAGAGGGAAAAAACTGCACAGGAAGACAGATTGGAATACATCCAGCAGATAATTGAGGACGTAGGTTGTAAGTGCTTCTCTGAGATGAAGAGATTGACACAGGAGAGATATTCGCGGCGGGCCTCATCAAACCAGTCAGTAGACTGCTGACTCAAAAAAAAAAATGTAAGAACGGAAAAGACGTCCTTACAGAAGCTGCTGATGAAGGGCTAGGAAAAGTAGATCATGCCAAACTCAGTGGCCCGTTTGATAAAAAGTAACAGCAATTAAAAATGTAGCCTACAAGAGAATGCATCAGGTAAACCTTAGCCGAAAATCTGTAGAAGAAAAGAGGCTGCACAAAAAGAAAAAGAGAGTACATGAAAGTAAAGAACTGGAAGAAACGGAACAGCTGAAAGAGATAAATGAAGAGAGAGCTTTTTATCATAAGATAATAAAAAGGCCAAAATGTTTTCAGCCAAGCACGAATTTGTATCGAAGTACTGATGGTACTGCACTGATTAGTATTGAAGCAATATGTAGGAGAAGGGCTCCATACTTTGACGAAATGTTGAATGATGGTACAGCTGAGACATCTTACCATCTGCAGATACAAAGAACCCAGAAAGAGAGGAACCAGTACCAACTGCTGAGGAAGTGGAAGCAGCCATCACGAAGCTGAAGAATAATAAGGCCCCGGAATACGTCTACTACAACCAGAATGCATTAAAAAGTCAGGAATTTGCCAAGCGTTTCCATAAGATTATAGTTAAGATTTGGATAGATGACAATATCCATGACCACTGGAACATAGGTATCAAATGCCCAATACTGAAGAAAGACGATACCATGGTGTCTTCTAACAACAAGAGAATTTGCCTATTACCTAAAGAATATACAATATCCTCCAAGATCACTTTTGATAGGCTTACACAGTAACGGTGACTATCAGTGTGGGTTTCGTCAAGGAAGATCTGCTGTTGACCAGATCTTCACGATACGTCAGATATTAGCAAAATGCAAAGAATTTGAGATTGATACAAATCACCTCTTTATAGACTTCAGAACAGCCTACGACACTACTGTTAGAAGGGAGCTCTATATAGCAATGGAAGAGTTAGGCATTCCTGATAAACTGTCTGTCTTAGCGATAGCTACTGAGAAAAATACCTGGAGTCAGTCATCAGGTGTTGTGATCACAAAAAAAATGGAGTGAGGTAGGATGACGCATTATCCTGCCTTCTGGTCAATACTGCCGCAGAGAAGATGCAGGCATCAGTAGAAGAGGGACAGCACTGTAGAGATCAGTTCAGGTGCTGGTGTATGCAGATGATATTGATATAACAGTTAGAAAGCCAAGAGCAATGACAGAACCATTTACAAGTCTTGAAAAAGCTACTAGAAATATGAATCTACAAATAAATGAAGGGAAAACTAAGTATATGCCTTTAACCAGCCATAGAAATTTGTTCAAATAAGTTTAATTGAGTACGTAGTTTCGCTTACCTTGGATTAGAATAAACTGTATGAGAAACGTCAGCTCCAAAACCTTATAATGTCCTCCAACAAATGCTGCTATGCATCAGAAAATATCTGAAATCGAAGTTGCTGTTCAGGAAAACTAGAGTTATGACTTATGATGTTTCAGTAAGGCCAGTGTTAACATACGATGCTAAAACATGGACATTAACAAACTTTAATGAAAAACAACTGCAAATATTTGAAAGAGCGATCTTGAGTCAAATTCTTGGGCCAGTGGAAGGAGGAGGAGATTCAGTTATGAGTTATACAATCCGTATAATGGACCAGACATGGTCAGGTAATTTAAGATGAAAAGGCTGGGAAGCAAGAAATGATGTTGTTGTTGTTGTGGTCTTCAGTCCTGAGACTGGTTTGATGCAGCTCTCCATGCTACTCTATCCTGCGCAAGCTTCTTCATCTCCCAGTACCTACTGCAACCTACATCCTTCTGAATCTGCTTAGTGTATTCATCTCTTGGTCTCCCTCTACGATTTTTACCCTCCACGCTGCCCTCCAATGCTAGATTTGTGATCCCTTGATGCCTCAAAACATGTCCTACCAACCGATCCCTTCTTCTAGTCAAGTTGTGCCACAAACTTCTCTTCTCCCCAATCCTATTCAATACCTCCTCATTAGTTACGTGATCTACCCACCTTATCTTCAGCATTCTTCTGTAGCACCAAATTTCGAAAGCTTCTATTCTCTTCTTGTCCAAACTAGTTATCGTCCATGTTTCACTTCCATACATGGCTACACTCTATACAAATATTTTCAGAAACGACTTCCTGACACTTAAATCTATACTCGATGTATAGAAATGTACTGAGAGCAAACGCAGAATGATTTAGACGATATTCAGCACAGTACCTGAAAGAACCAGGAGAGTTGGAAGATCAAAGCTAAGTTGAGAGGAAGGTGTCAGAGAGGACATAAGGAAAATGAGAATTCAGAATTCGAGGAATTCGTCGCCAAACAGGGGAGAATCGAACGATCTTGTACAGAAGGCCAAGTTCACAGAGGACTGTTGCGCCGATGATGATGATGAGTGGAAAACATCTGAAATCCTATTCTTCCCAAAACCTGATTAATCACTCTCGTATATCTCATTCTACAAACTCATCAGTCTCATGTTTGTCTTGAACAATGTCAGGGAACGCATTCCCATCCAACGAATCTATGTACCTCTAGACACAACATACCTATTACCATCGCCCAATGTGGATTTCTTCCTAACTCCTTAATATATGCTCAAGTCTTCTCCCACCACCGCCCTTTCAAATACACATACGTTTAAGCGTAAGTAGGGAACTAACCTCTATTGCACATCTCGTCACCATCCAACAAACAGCCCGAAGTTAAAAATCGGAAAATCATTATCATTATATTATTCAATATATGGCCAACTCTTTCGTCCTATTTACACTCGTACATAAATGTGAAAAATTTGGAATATAGGTAACTGCAGGATAATATACTGTTCAAAGATGTTTCTCATTACCCTCATTTACAAACTAGTTTTTTTTCGGAACGGTGTTTCTCAAAATTCTATTGGCCACAGGCAATGGTTAAGCGTACCCAGCCACCTGAAAATCCTAGTTAAACAAAACCTGCATTCACAGTGTGCTATAGAAGAGCACACCTTCCAATCATGAGAGGGACAATGACAATGATCACGCCGTTTAAGGCTATTTGAAGTTTAGACCGTGCGATAGTAGTCACTTTATGAAAAGTATTGTCAGGAAAGAATGTTTCCTTCGGAATCGCCGTACGCCAAAGTGACGACATTCTAACATTCAGCCGCAGTTGTGAGACTCTACTGCTACAAGGTCTCATGAGAAACAGTAACGCCATCATTCCCCTTCATCTTGCAGACGTGTACATTTTAGGTCACTTTCGTAAAGTTCTAAGCATTTCTTGGCCTATAGAGAAATGGTTGTCAATCAATTCAGTTACTCCACGCGTCACTACGACGCGCTCTCAGAGCTTTTTCATACGGCGTATGCTACAGGAATGAGAACTAAGAGAGACAGTGCTACAAATTTTGTAACAACTACAGGGTGTCACGCGGAAAGCTGTAACATACGTAAAATGCATTGACTCCACATCCTCTGTTGCATATCACTGAATGAAAAGTGCAGTGTTAATCTCTTTGGTGGAAATATCCAGCTGACTTTTTTAAATTAAGCTCAATGAGAGAATAAAATATTACACTTGTTTATGCTAAATATTTGAGGAAACCGAAAATGTGTATAAATTAAAAATTATTCGAGTGCCACTTTTTCACATTCCTCGTAACAATAAAGCTTAACCGACAGCCATGAAGCGACATCTGAACGTGTTCATATGGCAGTCTTGTAGAGAAATGGGAAAAATTTGGCAGAGCCATATTAACAACAAGAGGAAGCAGAGTAGCACCAGCGATAGACATACTGATGAAAATATGAACAAGAAGAGGCATATTATTGTGCTTCTAAAACGGACTAGTTCATCAATTACTGTTTCTACTATTCCGTACCTCAATCAATAAAAATGTAATTAAAACTGAAGAAACTGCAAAAAGATGGGAATTAAAGAAGATGGATAATCTGAAAGAACCAGAAGTTGTAGAAAGTTTCAGAGAGAGCATTAGGGAGCGATTGACAAGAACGAGGGAAAGAAATACAGTGAAAGATGAATGGGTAGCTTTGAGAGATGAAATAGTGAAGGCAGGGGAGGATCAAGTAGGTAAAAAGACGAGGGCAAGTAGAAATACTTTTAACAGAAGAGACATTGAATTTAATTGACGAGAGGAGAAAATATAAAATTACAGCAAATAAAGCAGACAAAAGGGAATACAAACGTCTCAAAAATGAGATCGACAGGAAGTGCAAAATGGCTAAGCAGTGATGGCTATAGGACAAATGTTGAGGATGTAGAGGCATATATAACTAGGGGTAAAATAGATACTGCCTACAGAAAAGTTAAAGAGAACTTTGGAGAAAAGAGAACCACTAGTATAAATATCAAGAGCTTAGGTGGAAACCCAGTTCTAAGCAAAGAAGGGAAAGCAGAAAGGTGGAAGGAGAATATAGGTCTATAGAAGGGCGATGAACTTTAGGACAATATTATGGAAATGGAAGAGGATGTAGATGAAGATGAAATGGGAGATATGATACTGTGTGAAGCGTTTGACAGAGCACTTAAAGACCTAAGTCGAAACAAGGCCCCGGGAGTAGACAACATTCCATTAGAGTTACTGATAGCCTTGGGAGAGCCAACCATGACAAAACTCTTCCATCTTGTGAGCAAGACGTATGAGACAGGTGAAATATCCTCAGACGTCAAGAAGATATAATAATTCCAGTCCCAAAGAAAGCAGGTATTGACAGGTGTGAAAATTGCGGAACTATCAGTTTAATAAGTCACGGCTGCAAAACAGTAACACGAATTCTATACAGACGAATGGAAAACTGGTAGAAGCCGACCTAGGGGATGATCAGTTTGGATTCCGTAGAAATGTTGGAACACGTGAGGCAATACTGACCCTACGAATTATCTTAGAATTTGGATTAAGGATAGCCAAACCAACGTTTCTAACATTTGTAGACTTAGAGGAAGCTTTTGTCAATGTTGACTGGAGTACTCTCTTTCAAATTTTGAAGGTGGCAGGAGTAAAATACAGGGAGCGAAAGGCTATTTACAGTTTGTACAGGAACCAGATGGCAGTTATAAGAGTCGAGGGGCATGAAAGGGAAACAGTGTTTGGGAAGGGAGTGAGACAGTGTTGTAGCTTATGCCCAATGTGATTCAATCTGTATATCGAGCAAGCAGGAAAGGAAACGAAAGAAATATTTGGAGTAGTAATTGAAATCAATGGAGAAGAAATAAAAACCTTGAGGTTTGCCGATGACATTGTAATTTTGTCGTAGACAGCAAAGGACCTAGAACAGCAGTTGAATGGAATGGACAGTGTCTTGAGAGGAGGCTATAACATGAACATCAGCAAAAGAAAACGAGGATAATGAAATGTAGTCAGATTAAATCAGGTGACACTGAAGGAACTAGATGAGAAAATGAGGCACTTAAAGTAGTAAAGGAGTTTTGCTATTTGGGGAGCAAAATAACTGATGATGGTCGAAGTAGAGAGGATATAAAATGTAGACTGGTAATGGCAAGGAAAGCGTTTCCGAAGAACAGAAATTTGTTAACACCGAGTATAGATTTAAGTGTCAGGAAGTCGTTTCTGAAAGGATTTGTATGGAATGTAGCCATGTATGGAAGTGAAACATGGACGATAAATAGTTGAGACAAGAAAGGGATAGAAGCTTTCGAAATGTGGTGGTACAGAAGAATGCTGAAAATTAGATGGGTAGTTCAAGTAACTAGTGAGGAGGCACTGAACAGAATTGGGGAGAAGAGGAATTTGTGGCACAACTTGAAAAAGGGATCGGTTGGTGGGACATGTTCTGAGGCATCAAGGGATCACCAATAAAGTACTGGAGGGCAGCATGGAGGGTAAAAATCGTAGAGGAAGACGAAGAGGTGAATACACTAAACAGATTCAGAAGGATGTAGGCTGCAGCAGTTACTTGGAGATGAAGAAGCTTGCACAGGATAGAGTAGACCAGCCTCTGGACTGAAGTCCACAACAACAACAACATCGGTAAAAATGTAACCCTTACACGATCACTTTGTTGTTTGCCTGTCTGCCTCTCTGGCCGTCCGGCCGACTCTTCAAAACCCTTTTTCTCACGAGCGGGTATACGTATCAAGTAGAAATTTATGTCACATATTAAGCTTTACAGCCTCATAGAAGCGTACAAAATTGAAGTTTCTAACTCAGTAACATCAGCAGTTACGTGCATTTATGTCACATATTCAGATACTTGCAAATTCACTCATCAAAGTCTATAGGGTACGTCCCTTCGATCTACAATCAAGAAAATTGGCAAAAAGCAAGGTTTCACTGTAAAAGAAAAAGTAAAAAATTCGAAAATTGTTTATTTGTACTCATATCACACGAATTTTTTTGTCATTAGTTATCTGACCATCCGTCAGTCCGACTGTTAAGCCCCCTTCTAGGGAATAGGTAGATAGAACAGGTTGAAATTTGGTCACATACGACGGTCTCTAGTCACTTAGCGGTGTAACAAATGTAAGTTTCTAAGTCAGCGCAACGAAAAGTTCTACACATTTATGTCACATACACTCCTGGAAATTGAAATAAGAACACCGTGAATTCATTGTCCCAGGAAGGGGAAACTTTGACACATTCCTGGGGTCAGATACATCACATGATCACACTGACAGAACCACAGGCACATAGACACAGGCAACAGAGCATGCACAATGTCGGCACTAGTACAGTGTATATCCACCTTTCGCAGCAATGCACGCTGCTATTCTCCCATGGAGACGATCGTAGAGGTGCTGGATGTAGTCCTGTGGAACGGCTTGCCATGCCATTTCCACCTGGCGCCTCAGTTGGACCAGCGTTCGTGCTGGACGTGCAGACCGCGTGAGACGACGCTTCATCCAGTCCCAAACATGCTCAATGGGGGACAGATCCGGAGATCTTGCTGGCCAGGGTAGTTGACTTACACCTTCTAGAGCACGTTGGGTGGCACGGGATACATGCGGACGTGCATTGTCCTGTTGGAACAGCAAGTTCCCTTGCCGGTCTAGGAATGGTAGAACGATGGGTTCGATGACGGTTTGGGTGTACCGTGCACTATTCAGTGTCCCCTCGACGATCACCAGTGGTGTACGGCCAGTGTAGGAGATCGCTCCCCACACCATGATGCCGGGTGTTGGCCCTGTGTGCCTCGGTCGTATGCAGTCCTGATTGTGGCGCTCACCTGCACGGCGCCAAACACGCATACGACCATCATTGGCACCAAGGCAGAAGCGACTCTCATCCCTGAAGACGACACGTCTCCATTCGTCCCTCCATTCACGCCTGTCGCGACACCACTGGAGGCGGGCTGCACGATGTTGGGGCGTGAGCGGAAGACGGCCTAACGGTGTGCGGGACCGTAGCCCAGCTTCATGGAGACGGTTGCGAATGGTCCTCGCCGATACCCCAGGAGCAACAGTGTCCCTAATTTGCTGGGAAGTGGCGGTGCGGTCCCCTACGGCACTGCGTAGGATCCTACGGTCTTGGCGTGCATCCGTGCGTCGCTGCGGTCCGGTCCCAGGTCGACGGGCACGTGCACCTTCCGCCGACCACTGGCGACAACATCGATGTACTGTGGAGACCTCACGCCCCACGTGTTGAGCAATTCGGCGGTACGTCCACCCGGCCTCCCGCATGCCCACTATACGCCCTCGCTCAAAGTCCGTCAACTGCACATACGGTTCACGTCCACGCTGTCGCGGCATGCTACCAGTGTTAAAGACTGCGATGGAGCTCCGTATGCCACGGCAAACTGGCTGACACTGACGGCGGCGGTGCACAAATGCTGCGCAGCTAGCGCCATTCGACGGCCAACACCGCGGTTCCTGGTGTGTCCGCTGTGCCGTGCGTGTGATCATTGCTTGTACAGCCCTCTCGCAGTGTCCGGAGCAAGTATGGTGGGTCTGACACACCGGTGTCAATGTGTTCTTTTTTCCATTTCCAGGAGTGTATTTTGATACTCGCTAATTCACTCATCAAAATCTTCAGCATACTTCTCGTTGACCTAGAATCATGAAATTTGCGAAGAAGCATAAAAAGGTTTCACATTACAACAGAAGGTGGCTTCATTCAGCGATGTAATCGCCGGGCTCACTGTCTTCATTCAGAAAATACATTAGATCACTTGTATAAGTTACGAAATGAATTTGAGGCTTACTTTCTCTAAGTCTAAAGTTCCACTTCACCACAACTCCTTATGTACTGTGATACATCTCATACTGACCACGTTGCGTTGGTCTTCCACAGGATAACGTTAGATGATTTGGGAGTGTCAAAGCGTTAACCGCATTTAAATAGTAGTAGTTATTTTTTATCACATTTGAATCTAAATCGTTCTGACTTCCTCCTGTGCGGTTCTTCAAAGTTAACATCTCAGTCAGAGCAATCACTGCGTTAATAGAAGAGTGTGCAGTGAATGTTGAAATCTGCAGAGATATTTCTAACGCTCCGAAACGGGAAGTCATTCCTAGGAAGCGTAGTTCTCATATGAGGGTAAGAGCCTTACTGGCTCTCACACTGACACGTAACGGGTATTAAAGTGAGCTGTATTACCAGAAGGAAGCTACCTTCTCGCGAAATTTCATTTTACCCTATTCTCAGTAGAGAGATATCGTTAGGGAGGTATGGCCAGGTGTGATAGAATCTGCGGTGGTATCTCAAGAGACTGTTATAGCATCGTTACAGTTCATGACGTATATAAACTGCCAGGTGAATAGCGGTGGCGGCTCTATGAGGCTCTTCGTTGACGATACTGTCGAACGTAAGGAAGTCTAAAGGGCAGAAAATTGTAATGAAATGCAGAAATTTCTGCAGAGGGAAAGAAGTGAATGCAGAAATTAACAGTTGCTACCCAACACCAACACATGTAGCATATTGCGTGTAAATTCATTTCGGGGGAAAGAGAGAGAGATGTAACAGCTTTTCAAAACCGTCATAGAACCGATTTTCAGTTTGGAATATGTTATCAAGAGATCATCTCTGTGTTTCTACTGAAATGTCTTTCTTAATTCAGTTGAGGAATGTGTTCGTTCCGTCTTATATTATCGCTCACGCACAAATCAATTTACATACAGCTACGAGGCGCTTAGTTCACAAATATCTGGACAGCACATTTCGATAGGTCGATTTTCCAGTTCATAATAGTGCCCATGACACCAACAGAAGAGAGCACTTTAATTACGTGGAAGCAGTTAAGACGTGACTATTATCGCGCTTATGGTTTGGAAACTCAGTCTATTAAAGACGGTGGCCAGTCATCTTATGCAGTCACGGCCCACATACTTGTATGTAGGTTGTGTTGTGTTTGGGTAAATTATTTATAGTGCTTTAACATCTGAAGATGGAATGAAAGCGTTTTGATATCTGTTGTGCTATTAAGAACATTTCAACTGCGCAGAGGTGGTACACTGATATTCCAAGTGCTGAACTACGGCCGCGTCAATTCTATCTTCACTATGAAGGAAATAACAATTCTTCAGCCCTGCATGTCGGTCTGTGGCCCTTATCAGAGACGACTAATATCGGAAGTAGAGAAAAAAAAACGAGCTGCTCGCTTGTGATGGGTTCCTATAGTATGCGTGACAATGTCATTAAATGCTCCTCCAAATGGAATGCCCGCCGATACAAGTGAAGCATTGCTGTTGCGAGATAGAGAGCACACTTTCCAAGAAAAGTCCAGAAATACAACACATCTTCAAGAAAATTAAAGAAATTTGTAATTCAGAAACCGATATACCAGTCACTACCGGTGCACAATTTTCGAAAGTAAAAGGAAAAGGAATATATATATATTGGAACACAATTTTCCCAACGCCACTCATGTTGCTATGGCTTTGGATCTATTTATAAAGATATGAAAGTGTCAGCGACTAAATGCCAATCAGGTATTCTTGTTATCAGTCCTGTTCAGTGAAGTGTTTATTTTCGCACATGGTTATAAGAAACATGTTCGCTAACATACCTGGTCGTTTTAAAGGTATGAAAAAGACCGAATTTGCTGCATAATTCCATAATAGTGAGAGCAGCGTCTGGTGCGTCCCAGATCTTACTCGGTAAGCGCATGTGCGATGCTCGTCATAAATCAAAATCTTTGATAATACAACACAAACGAGTACTATGTTCGTTCTTTTATTTGACGGCTGATCGTTGAATTTCCCCACTGTGCGCAGTGAAAACAACACCATAATCATGGCAACAAATTGGGTGTGCTACAAGTTATATTTGTTATTTGTGGGTTGCCTAACCGTGGAAGAGTCGTAGGACACTTAGAGATCTTGACATTTAATTCAGGACTGAGATTAACAGTTATTTATTTGTGGTAAAGGTTGACATAAATTACTGTAAAACTAACAGAAAGTAAAGTTCTCTAAAATTCAAATCAAATCACAAAATGACTCTAATAATGTGGGGAGGTAGTAAATTATGTGGAAGGCTCTATGGAAGAAGCGCAATCATATCTGATCATATGCGCGGCTCGCGAAATCAGAGTTAACAATACAGCAAGTGCCGTATATTGAAACCAAACTAAGCGACTAACATTTTGTCTCAGAGTAAGGAAGTAACAAATTGCTCAGAATATTCATCGCGCTACTGAAATTTTACTGATCGAGCAACCACAATTTGTTACACTTAGGTTTCTCCAGATCAGATAACATGTGCCAGTCAGCACCAGATGGCGTCCGAAGACGACTCCGTCTCAACAAAACCTGGAGATGACACGCGAAGTATCCACGTTCACAGCCCTCCACTCTCAAAAAAACTCTAGATGGAGGGGATGACTTAAAGCTCTGCCGCAGCGGGAACTTCCCACTCTTGGCGTAAAAAAGGCAAACTAATGAACATGAGGTTCATACCAGCCTAAGCAGTGTTCTCGCGATTGGTGAGAACCTTTAAACCCAGTGTGGCGCCGGGCGACTTGGTTTGATTCGATAATCAAACAATGGAGAAAAAGCAATCATCATTCTCACGCTGGGAAGGTGGTGCCGAATTGGCTTTTATGTACACACAGAAAAGGCAAAAATGTGAAACGTAATTATTATACAAGTTGCTTACAAGAATAACATACAAAAGAATGGAAAAGAAAATTGAGGATGTTTGAGATGACCATCAGTTTGGCTTTAAGAAAGATACAGGCACCAGAAAGAAATTCTGACACTGCGGTTGATAATGGAAGCAAGACTAAAGAAAAATCAAGACACGTTCATAGGATTTGCCGATCTGGAAAGAGCGTTCGACAATGTAAAATGGTGCAAGATGTTCTAAATTCTAAGAAAAATAAGCGTAAAGCCATAGGGAAAGACGGGTAGTATACAATATGTACAAGAGTCGAGAGAGAATAATAAGAGTGGAGTGGACGACCAAGAACGAAATGCTTGTATTAAAAAGGGTGTAAGACTAGAATGCAGTCTTCGCCCATACTTTTCAAATCGTACATCGAAGAAGCAATGACAGAAATAAAAGAAATGTTCACGAGTGGAATTAAAATTCAAGGTGAAAGGATATCAATGATTCGATTCGCTGAACACATTGTAATCCTGAGTGAAAAGTCAGGAAGAATTACATGACATGATGAATGAAATGGTCTAATTAATACCGAATATGGACTGAGAGTAAATCGAAGAAAGACGGTAGTACTGAGAAGTTTTAGAAATGAGTACAGCGAGAAACTTAACATCAGGATTGATGGTCACGAAGTAGATGTAGTTAAGAAATTCTACTACCTAGGCAGCAAAATAACCAATGACGAACGGAGTAAGGAGGACACCAAAACCAGACTAGCACTGGCAAAAAGGGCATTCCTGGCCAAGAGAAGTCTACTAGTATCAAACATAGTCCTTAATTTGACGAAGAAATTGCTGAGGATATACGTTTGGAGTACAGTATGGCAGTGAAAATATGGTCTCTGGGAAAACCGGAACAAAAGAGAATCGAAGCATTTGAGATGTGGTGTTACAGACGAATATTGAAAATTAGGTGGACTGATAAGGTAAGGAGTGAGGAGGTTCTGTGCAGAATCGAAGAGCAAAGGAATATAAGGAAAACACTGACACGCAGAAGGAACAGGATTATAGGACCAGAATGAGATTTTCACTCTGCAGCGGAGTGTGCGCTGATATGAAACTTCCTGGCAGATTAAAACTGTGTTCCCGACCGAGACTCGAACTCGGGACCTTTGCCTTTCGCGGGCAAGTGCTCTACCAACTGAGCTACCGAAGCACGACCCACGCTCGGTACTCACAGCTTTACTTCTGCCAGTACCTCGTCTCCTACCTTCCAAACTTTACAGAAGCTCTCCTGCGAACCTTGCAGAACTAGCACTCCTGAAAGAAAGGATATTGCGGAGACATGGCTTAGCCACAGCCTGGGGGATGTTTCCAGAATGAGATTTTCACTCTGCAGCGGAGTGTGCGCTGATATGAAACTTCCTGGCAGATTAAAACTGTGTGCCCGACCGAGACTCGAACTCGGGAACCTTTGCCTTTCGCGGGCAAGTGCTCTACCAACTGAGCTACCGAAGCACGACCCACGCTCGGTACTCACAGCTTTACTTCTGCCAGTACCTCGTCTCCTACCTTCCAAACTTTACAGAAGCTCTCCTGCGAACCTGCAGAACTAGCACTCCTGAAAGAAAGGATATTGCGGAGACATGGCTTAGCCACAGCCTGGGGGATGTTTCCAGAATGAGATTTTCACTCTGCAGCGGAGTGTGCGCTGATATGAAACTTCCTGGCAGATTAAAACTGTGTGCCCGACCGAGACTCGAACTCGGGAGTCCCGAGTTCGAGTCTCGGTCGGGCACACAGTTTTAATCTGCCAGGAAGTTTCAGGATTATAGGACATCTGTTAAGACATCAGACACTGACTTCCACGGTACTAGAGGGAGCTGTAGAGGGCAAAAACTGTAGAGGAAGACAAAAAGAATACATCCAGCAAATAATTGAGAACGTAGGTCGCAAGTGCTACTCTGAGATGAAGAGGTTGGCACAGGAGAAAAATTCTTGGTGGGCCGCATCAAACCAGTCAGAAGACTGATGACTGATGACTCACTTCTGGGAAAATTGCCCGTCTGCTTGGAGGTGGCGGGGGGGGGGGGGGGGGGAGGGTTATGCTATTTACTGGTCGGCTTCTGCTAACGAAAGGATCCTGAGACCACAGTGACAGAGCAGTACCCCACCACGAAAACACGAAGCTTTTCTCTCAAGCACACAGGCCCAGTGCTCACAAAATAATAACAATAGCATAGCGATATGTGACAATGTCGCAGTAGAAAATTAAACCGTGTATCTAGGATTACGTTTTCCACTGTGAGTCAACGTGATTCAGTAAGGAGTGACACAGTTTTCTCAACTACTACGTCACAATTCACTCATGGTTGCATGGGATCTATTTTTTTTTATTTTAATTTGTGTGATCCGTTACACTCTATTGAAGCACAATATACAATGTACTCTACAGGTGAGGAACCACCCATATAAATTAAATGTAGGCGAATAACCAGAAATTTAAGTTAAAGTAGTACCAGATGGAAGAGGGGAAAAGCCTGTGAGGCTAAGCTACCAACATGGCGGTCATTTTGGAAGTCGCCACCTTGGAAGCAATTCGTAATTTTCGAATGGGAAGGGGGTCATGCGACATACCAGACAGATAGAAAATTACGTGATAAAAATACAGTGATGCCTTTCATTGAGGGTAGCTTTTTTCATTCTTGGTTTATGTCACATTTTGTACAGAACAAGGCAAATACTTGTGATAGCACATAAAGGCTACAGAACGCAATCGATTAGTTGTCCAGCACCTTCTAAGGCAATTGTTATCCGCTCACCCGTTTCTCATTGACTTCAAACAACAAACGCTCGTGGGTGCCAGCACAAGCATCAACAATCCGCTCTCGCAGGTGTGCCAAGTTTCTGTTCAACACATATACAACTGCCGTCGCTAGTCCCACACAAAGGAATCTAATGGTCCTAAATCCTGGGAACGTGGCGACCACTCCACCCGACTTCTGGCACGTACCCATCTCCGGGCAAACTGGATGGGAAGGTACGTATGGCCAAAATTCTCGTCACCGATGTACTGTTGACACCAGTTTCCTGCCGGATACGCGAATACTGAGCTCTAGACGCTCTCTGAACGACACCAGAACAGCGATGATGTTTCATCCTTAACTATTTTCGATGGTCCTGGTTTAGATTTGTCTGCTACAAAGCCATTACCCTAGAATTTCGCGAGAAGTTTCAACACCGCACCATGAGTAATCGGTGGTCTGTCCAGGTGGCCGTGGTTGAAATCCTTAGGGATAATACGTGTTTTCCTCTCTCCTGATATCAAGATGTCCTCAGTGCGTTCATCTTGTGCTAACGCCAACAGTTTTCATGACCCATGTAATGAAGAAACGTCTGTCATAACTCAAGAACAAAAATGCTACGATCAAATGAAAGATACCATTCTTTTTCTCTTGTAACACTGTCTGTTTGACAAATCACATGGTCCCTTTCCATTTGAAAGTTGCGAGTTGGATCAAATATGGCGGCTACCATAATGGTCATACAGTTGATTGACATGTTAGCTCCCTCCCCATCTCATACTGATTCACAACTTCAAATTATTTTTTATCAACCTGATTTTTTAGAAATATGCTTCCATACCTATGCACCACTCCGTAGATTGTATTTTCGGGAACTTTTTACACCCAAATCAATGCACGTATCACACTCTGGTACTAACTTTAAGCATGTAGCAGTCTTACTACCCAAGTTTTGTAACCTCTTCTGTAATGAAAATGGACGCTCATGACCTCGTTGTTTAGCTGACAAAGAATAACAGTTCAATCCTATCTGAATAGTTGAGCGAAATTAAAACTTTTCTTCGACACAAAACTAAAATTTTCAAATAAAAATTCTTTTTCTTCTTGACATTTGGATCTTTTCATCCTTCGGTTCCGTGTAGTACCATTCTGAAAGTCACTAATTCATCATTTTTCAGACAGTAAGTGATCATAATTTTGGATGAACGGTAACACAGCACTAACACTATACAATTCTTTCAGCGTCGTCCTTTTACACAATCAACAACAATCGCATAACTTCTACTCTTTTTTTGGAGAGTATCTCACTTTGTTTCGCGGGGAAACTTCCATTAGTTACAACTACACTTACAGCGTTATGAATGGTTGTATGAATGACATGAAATTCGTCTAAAGGGAGAAATGAAAATGCCCGAGTGGCTCAATGTATTTTTCAATATCACCACAAAGAATGTTAGCAAATTTTCCTTAAAACAGATGTATCGATGGAAGGAAAAGAAAGGAAAAAATGGGATATTAGGGTTTAACGTCCCGTCGACTACGAAGTCTTTAAAGACAGATCTCAAGCACAGATTAAGCAAAGATTGAGAAGGAAATCGGCCGTATCCATTCAGATGAACTATATCTTCGCTTTAATAGATTTAGGGGAATCACAAGATAGCTAAACGTGTATGAATGGACGGGGATTTGAACCGTCGCCCTCTCTAATGCTATTCCAGTGTTTTATCACTGAGCCAGCTTGCTGGGAGCGTCGATTAAAGTTTGTCAAAATATTGGAAGACCAAATGTACCTCATAAAATTCGAGGAAGACACATTGTCCAGCTGAATTCTCCAAGTCTCTTACAATAACATGATCTAAGGGATACGAGTAATGGCACATTTCATCCCACGGTAAATCTGAATGAACTAGTAGTATCCTGAGAAACTAGAAAGTTAGTGTTCTGTGAATCGTATTTTTGTGTTCTTCCATTCGTGTTTCGATCGTATAATTAGGAACCATCTTCAACGTAGGGTGACTGTCTCCTTTTACTCCAAAAGTAACCGAAATGTATACAAGTGAAATACACGCAAATGAATTCAAGCAGTTGCACCTGCACCCAAAAACTTAATGGATATGAGATTTCATGTAAGTTTAACTTTTTTATGCTCTGTTCTCATCTTAGGAGTATAGATAACTTCACTTAAATGGCCCCATTCGGTATTGGCAGTCAATTAAATTCTTGTAACGTAGCGAGACAATTATTTGTCTTAGAGAAAAGCTATGGCTTTCGCATAAAGCTTTGTAATATTTTTCGTACTCATCTGTTTCTACAGTACAAGACGACAGTGGTGTAAGAGCATGTACCAGTTTCCAAAAACAAATACGAGCCACCAGAGTAGGTCCTTCAGCTGTAGTTTAATGATTGGCAATCCATTGAATCCCCGACTACTGCATTAGTTTTCGTCGCCAACTGAGAGAATGAAGACTACTGCGGCATCCGGAGCGGTATTTAGCCCTGTGTCGGCAGCAGACGGTCTCTCCATGAAATACTGGCTCCCCGACTAGAGCGAATGCAAATCCTGCAATCTGAAGTGGACAGACGGCTCGTAAAGAGCTGCCTCGCTCCTCGTGTTTTCTGGAGTACGCTCCAGTTCTACAGCAAAAGTTATTTGAAATCCCGGCCTCTGAAATGCGAATGTAGGTTCTCTGTACATAATAGTGGCGAGTTCCGCCGGATATCAAACGCATGCCCTACCTACCATCATTTTTGAAGCAGTAAAACAGCTATCGACTTTTCATTTTTGTGTTCACCGCCTTGGTCAACATCGCTACGTCACTGGGGCGAAGAGACGCATGAAATGGGGTTAGATGCTTTGTGACCTAACAATTGAATATTTATTTTACGTCCTGATCTCTGTCGCAAACAAAAAGGCGGAGGGCTTCATATAACTTCGTTGTCGTGCATATTTTCAAAACTTCACTCACTTTACTACAGACCGGTCTTGCAAAAAATACCGCTGCCGATTGTCAGTCTATCCAATTGGAACGTTAACTTATTATTATTATTATTATTATTATTAGTAGTAGTAGTAGTAGTCGTAACAGTAGTCAGATATTTTCAACGAGCCGTAGCGACAGCTGTTAGCTTACAGGTGGTGCATAATTTTACCGAAATAAAACTTAAATTAGAAATTTAAAAAAGTACACAAAAAGCCTGTAAAGATTAAAAATATACGTATTGCCTCTTTATGTTTAACATATAAAAATTGTTATTTTGTTCCCAACGTCATCGCGTCGGGAGACAGCTACAGAAATAAAAAAAATAAGTTGAGAGCAGCTATTGTTTCTAGAGCAGCATACTTTCGTTATTGCTGGGTATAAGGCTCTTCTGTATGACGGCATCCTCCAGTCCCGCGCGTCTGGCATTCGCACGCCAAAATAGCTAGTGCACTTATAATTAGTAATATAAAATATGAAAACCAATCCGTCTTCAAACAACCTAACATTGTTAAGGAATAGATTACCCATTTATTTTAGTCATATTATTACATAATTATGTTCGAATTTCGTTTCTTGCGTTAATCTATGTTATGTCATGCAGTGATTTGATGATAGTGTACTTGCAGCTTACTTGTATTTAAATTTCATATTTTATCATTTTAAGATGTACTTTATTTTTATTTTATTTACTTAGCGATATCCGACGCGATGACGTTTGGATCTAAATATTACTACTTTTATTAAATTTAAAGAGCCAATACATACTAATACATATTATTTCTTATTTTTTCAAGGTTTTTTGTGTACCTTTTCTAAATTTTTTATTTAAATTTTATTTTATGCTTTTTGAACTTTACATTTTACTAATAGACACGGTTATGATAGACACTCTAGTCGCTCGAGATAGCCGCGTGGTCTCGGGCGTCGCCACGGTTCGCGCGGCTCCCCCCCCCCCCCTCCCCCACCCCCCCCCCCCCCCCCTTGTCGCACCGTCGGAGCTTCGAGGCCTCCCTCGGGCATGGGTGTGTGTGTTATCCTTGGCGTAAGTCAAAGTTAGAGTAAGTAGTGACCTCAGCAGTTCGACAGGAACTTGCCACCACGCCGAGCGGTTCTAGGCGCTACAGTCTGGAACTGCGTGACCGCTACGGTCGCAGGTTCGAATCCTGCCTCGGGCATGGATGTGTGTAATGTCCTTAAGTTAATCAGGTTTAAGTAGTTCTAAGTTCTATGGGACTGATGACCTCAGAAGTTAAGTCCCATAGTGCTCACGGCCATTTGAACCATTTTTGAACTTGCCACCACCAAATGGACACTCTATCCCCACATTCACACAGATACATTCCGCGACCAAAGGCGAAATTGCGACGCGAGATCTTTTTCACTTATGCGATTTACGTGTTTCCTTTTTTTAATTCACATATATATCCGTTGACTATGTTTTAGTGTACATGTAGCTAGTTTACGTAACGTAAGCAGTAAGAAGTGGCGATAATTCTGAGTCAAGTCGGAAGAAAGTGGGCTGAGATTGCGCTCTCTTGCAATAGGCTGCCTTAACTAATAAGACACAATGATTTAATACTGTATTGCAGACATCAAAAAGGAAAACAAAAAGTTCTTCGAGATCACAAGTTAACCTTTTACATTTAGGTCACAATAAACCATTTCTCAGTTTTGTAGGTGCTGAAATGGTCGACTTCAAAACACAAGAATAATCATTGTTGGTCAACCATGGCAGATAAACATATGTTCTCGTGGTCTTTTATTTAGATCTGTTTGAGCTCTACATTACGGTACTACATAACTTAATGTAGCTCTTATATAGCATATGTCATGAGAGAGAGCTGGTGGAAAACATTTTTACTGAATTTGGTTGATGAAATTTGAAAGGCTGAACAGGCATTCATGGAACGTAGCTAAGAACCACCTCAATTAAACCAGCTTTCAAATAAAAAGTCGGACTTACTTTTGGGAACTATCATGCCATAGACAGTTACATAGGTAACACTTTAAACTTACGACACCCCTCTGTTTGTGTCGTGGGTTAAAAAGAAAACAATCATACATTCACATATCTAGCTTTAAAAAATAGCTATGTAGGCTCTATGGCTCTAAGCACTATGGGACTTAACATCTGAGGTCATCAGTCCCCTAGACTTAGAACTACTTAAACCTAACTAACCTAAGGACATCACACGCATCTATGGCCAACGCAGGATTCGAACCTGCGACCGTAACGATATAGGATCTACCGAAAGTATAGAGAATATTGAATTGCAATTTATAAGTCGCCGTACAGTATGTGAGATAAGCGAAAATCACATGGACTGAACAGTATGTTTTTGGAGGCAATAATTCAGTATGAGTTTAATATGGCACCAAGTATGTACTTCAGAAGCCAGCCGGCCGCGGTGGCCGTGCGGTTCTAGACGCTGCAGTCCGGAGCGGGACTGCTACGGTCGCAGGTTCGAATCCTGCCTCGGGCATGAATGTGTGTGATGTCCTTAGGTTAGTTAGGTTTAAGTAGTTCTGAGTTCTAGGGGACTGATGACCTAAGATGTTAAGTCCCATAGCGCTCAGAGCCATTTGAACCATTCAGAATCCATTTGCACTACCGAAGCTGCAAAGGCACTAGACCTGACTGTAAAATTGAATCACTATTAAATGCATCAGAGCATCGCTGACGTTATTATCATCGTACAGTTTGTATCCACATTTTAAGATTAAAATTATACAGATGGTAATGGATCGTGTCCTGAGTACTTTAAGATCGATACGAAACCTCTATAATCGATACTGACTCACATGCTACAAATCCGCCATCGCTTGTTACGTGCATAATGTTTACATGGATGTCGGAAATCAGTGACAAAATACAATGTGGTAATGTGTAATGTTACTCAACAGCTCCGCCATTACACCAGTGATGCAAGTGAAGCTGCAAAGTGATGAAATGGTAAGTGATCAACTGTCACATAAAAGCCTTTCGCGCTATTTTCACAACACACAAATGATGCAAAATTATGTGCATCGAATACGGGCTGTGATGTCATACATAGTCAACCACAATGGAAGAAACCAGTAGAAGACATCACTGACTTCGATTTATGGCCATCCACTCCTCCCCCCCCCCCCCCCAAATGCTCACCAGTCACTACTGCAACAAACAATGGACAAAGAGTTCTAGGTTTATCTAGTTTAAGTATCATTTCTCTGTATGTATATATGTATGAACGCCTGAAGATGAACAGAACGTGTTCGAAATGCGTTGTATTATGTTAGATTAAAAATAAAGCAAAAAATAAAAGTGACTGGTAGCAGAAACTGCAAATAAATAATGTAAGTTAATGCTGCTGAGTAGGAAAAACAAACACTAATGTTCGGATACAGCATAGTAGTGTCCTGCTTGACACAGTCAGGTAGTTTAAATATCTGGGCGTCACGTTGCTAAGCGATATGAAATGGGACGAGTATGTGCGAACTGTGGCAGTGAAGGCGAATGGTCGACTTCGGTTTATTGAAAGAATTTTGGGACCATGTGATTCATCTGCACAGGAGACCTCATATAGGACGCTAGTGGGATTTATTCTTGAGTACTACTCAAGTGTTCAGCATCCGCACCACACGAAGACATCGGAGCGATTCGTAGGTGGGTTGCTAGATTTGTTACTGCTAAGTTTCAACACGTAAGTGTTACGGAGATGGTTCGGAAATTCATATCGGAATCCCTGGAGAGACGGTTTCCGTCACTGTATTTTCATGTGGAACAGGAAAGGAGATACCTAGTAGTGGTAGAGGGTACACTCCGCAACGCACCTGTGGTGGCTTGCGGAGTATGCAAATAGGTGTAGACGTAGGGACAGCGTTATGAGCCCTATCCAGGACATCCCGGATCATTTGTAGGAGCGTACAAGCAGCTGGATTAGGGAATCACCATCCCATGCGTACACTTCCATTAACACTACGACACAAACCGGTGACTTTGGAGTGGTGCGATGACCGGGAAGCATAGATTGACTGATGATGATGATGATGATGATTATGAATGTCGTCATACTCTGTTCAGCAATGAATCGCGATTCTATTACGGATGACCACCGTCAGCGAATATAGCCGCGAATGGGTAGAGGTCCCATTCTTTCAATTTTTGGAGACGCATGGCGGTGTTATTCTCTGCAGCATTGTGTCGGAAGCCATCGGGTCTCGTCTGGTAATGTTTGACGGACGTTACGAACATTTTGCGCCCTCATGTGTTACCTCTCCTGCGACAATATCGTGATGCCACTTTTCAACAGGATAATCCTCGTCCACACATGGAAAATGCTCCTATAAATTTTCTGAGTGTTATTGGCTAGCAACAACCCCATATGTATTTCCAATAGAATACTTTGGGACCTGTTTGGACATCAGCTCTGTCCCAGTGCCAGTAACAGTATATTAAGGATCAGTAGTGCGGCGGCTTGCCTCAGGAAAGAATACAACGGCTTTGCGACACCTTTCCCAAACCAAACCATAATCACATATCCTCTCATCCAGTAAAGTCAAATACAGAGTATCGGCCTACTTATGAGTATGACACTGCAACCTCTTTGGCCTAAGTGGATACATTAGATTGATTGGGAAAGATGCCACAAAACCATTGTATCCTGTCCTGAGATACTTTGGCCCACAACTGTTATAATTACTCCTTGATATCTTGAATACTGGCAGTGGGACTGAGTTGAATTCCAAGCTGGTCCCAACATGTCCTATCGATTGACGTCTCTGGTAGCGGTCCGTGAGGTACTGTAATATCAAGCACATACTTCACAGAGATACTTGACATGTGTGGACGAGCCTTGTCCTGTTGAAAAATGGTACGACGATACTGTCACATGAGTGGTAATATATGAGGAGGTAGGATGGCCACGACGTACTGCTGTGCCGTCAGTGTTTCCTCAGTGTTACCTGAAGCTATACCTGATAACTCTCCACAACATCACGCCTGTGGTAAAAACGACGAGCCTGTCCAACATAACAATTTATCAGCTGTAAACGCATCCCGGTCATGCACCACTGTAAACACAGCCGTTAGTGTTGTGATGTTAACAGCAGCCTCTGCATGGAATGGTTAACGCCAAGTCCGCCTGCCGTTAGTTTCCTACAAACGGTGTGGGATGACACAGAATGTTGCTTGCAATCTACATCTACATCTACGTGATTACCCTGCTATTCACAATTAAGTGCCTGGCAGAGGGTTCAATGAACCACCTTCAAGATGTCGCTCTACCGTTCCACTCTCGAACGGTACGCGGGAAAAACGAGAACTTAAATTTTTCTGTGCGAGCCCTGATTTCTCTTATTTTATCGTGATGATCATTTCTCCCTATGTAGATGGGTGCCAATTGAATGTTTTCGCACTCGGAGGAGGAAACTCGTGATTGACATTTCATGAGAAGATCCCGTCACAATGAAAAACGCCTTTGTTTTAATGACTGCCACTCCAATCTACATATTATGTCTGTGACACTATCTCCCCTATTCCGCGATAATACAAAACCAGCTGCCTTCCTTTGTACTTTTTCGATGTCATCCGTCAATCCCACCTGATGCGGATCCCACACTGCACAGCAATACTCCTGAATAGGGCGGACAAGCGTAGTGTAAGCAGTCTCTTTAGTAGACCTGTTACACCTTCTAAGTGTTCTGCCAATGAATCGCAGTCTTTGGTTTGCTCTACCCACAATATTATCTATGAGATCGTTCCAATTTAGATTATTTGTAATTGTAATCCCTAGGCATTTAGCTGAATTTACAGCCTTCAGATTTGTGTGACTTACCGCGTAATCGAAATTTAGCTGATTTCTTTTAGTACTCACGTGAATGACTTCATACTTTTCTTTATTCATGGTCTATTGCCACTTTTCGCAACATACGGATATCTTATCTAAATCATTTTGCAAGTCGTTTTGATCATCTGATGACTTTACAAGACGATAAATGACAGTGTCATCTGCAAACAATCTAACACGGCTACTTAGATTGTCTCCTATGTCTTTATAGATCAGGAAGAATAGAGGGTCTTCCTTGGGGAACGCCGGATATTATTTCTCTTTTACTCGATGTCTTTCCGTCTGTTACTACGAACTGTGATCTTTCTGACAGGAAATCACGAATCCAGTCGCACAACTGAGGCGATACTCCGTAGGCACGCAATTTGGTTAGAAGACGCTTGTGAGGAACAGTGTCTAAAGCCTTCTGGAAATCTAAAAATATGAAATCAATTTGACATCCCCTGTCGATAGCACTTATTACTTCATGAGTATAAAGAGCTAGTTGTGTTACACAAAAACGATATTTTCTGAATCCGTGCTGACTATGTGTCAATAAATCGTTTTCTTCGTGGTGGCAAATGACTCTGAGCACTATAGGACTTAACATCTGAGGACATCAGTCCCCTAGAACTACTTAAACCTAACTAACCTAAGGACATCACACACACCCCTGCCCGAGGTAGGATTCGAACCTGCGACCTTAGCGATCGCGCGGTTCCAGACTGAAGCGCCTAGAACCGCTCGGCAACACCGGCCGGCTCTTCGTGGTGTACTTCACAATGTTCGAAAACAGTATATGTTCCAAAACCCTACTTCAGATCGATTCTGTGAGCGAGTGGTTGTATATAATTGCTAAATATGGAGCTATTTTATGAGCATACTCTGAGAGGAACCTGACTGGTATACAATCTTGACCAGAGGCCTTGCCTTTATTAATTGATTTAAGCTACTTTGTTACACCGAGGATATCATCAACTTCTATGTTTCTCATCTTGGCACTTTTTCTTGATTGGAATTCAGGAATATTTGCTTCGTCTTCTTTGGTGAAGGAGTTTCGGAAAACCGTGTTTAACAACTCTGGTTTAGTGGCGCTGTCATCAGTGACTTCACCGTTGTTATCGCGCAGTGAAGGTATTGATTGCGTCTTGTCGCTGGTGTGCTTTATGTAAAATCAGAATCTCTTTAGGTTTCCTGCCAGATTTTGAGACAGAATTTCGTTGTGGAAATTATTAAAAGCAACTCGCACTGAAGTACGCACTTTATTTCGAACTTTTGTAAAACTTTGCCAATCTTGGGGATTTTGCCTTCTTTTAAATTCGGCAAGCTGTTTTCGTTGCTTCTGCAACAACGATCTGACCCGTTTTGTGTACTATGGGGGATCAGTACCATCACTTATTAATTTATGTGGTATATGTCTCTCAATTGCTGCCGATACTATCTCTTTAAAACATTCCACAACTTTTCTACACTTACATGATCAGATCGGAAGGAGTGAAGACTGTCTCTTAAAAAGGCGTTAAGAACATTTTTACCAGCTTTTTTAAATAGATATACTTTGCGTTTCTTTTTGATGGTTGTAGGTGTTAAGGTATTCAACCAAGCAGCAACTGCCTTGTGGTCGCTAATCCCTGTATTCGTCACAACACTCACTATTTGTCCAGGATTATTTGTTGCTGAAAGATCAAGTATGCTTTCGCAACCATTTACGCTTCGAGTGGGCTCATGAACTAACTGTTTAAAATAATTTTCTGAGAAAGCATTCAGTACAATTTCGGATGACGTTTTATGCCTGCCGCAGGCTTTAAACGTATAATTTTTCCAGCATATCGAGGGTAGATTGAAATCACCACCAACTGTAATTGTATGAGCGGGGTAATTATTTGAAATGAGATTCAAGTTTTCTTGGAACTGTTCAGCAACTATATCTTCTGAGTCGGGGGGTCAGTAAAACGACCCATTTAATAGTTTAGTCCGATTGCCAGGTATAACCTCTACCCATACTATTTCACACGAACTATCTACTTCAATTTTGCTTCAAGGCAAAGTACCTCTGACAGCAATAAATACTCCACCACCAACTGTATTTAATCCATCCTTTCTGAACACTGTTAGATCTTTTGAAAAAATTTCGGCTGAACTTATTTCCGGCTTTAGCCAGCTCTCTATACCTACAACTATTTGAGCTTTAGTGCTTTCTATTAGGGCTTGGAGCTCTGGTTCCTTTCCAAAACAGCTACGACAATTTACAATACCAATCGTTTCTACAACTACCTGCCCACTTTTACACGGAAGCCCCTTCTGTGGTTCCCTGAGACCCTCTAGCCTAAAAAAAAGGCCAGTCCCTTCCATACAGCCCCCGCTACCCGTGTAGCTGCCTCCTGTGTGTAGTGGACTCCTGACCCATTAAGCGGAACCCGGAAACCCACCAGCAGATGGAGCAAGTCAAGGAATTTGCAGCCTACAAGGTCACAAAACCGCCTGAGCCTCTGATTCAGACCCTCCACTCGGCTCTGCACCAAAGGACCACAGTCGGTTCTATCGACGATGCTGCAGATGGTGAGCTCCGCCTTAATCTCGGAATCGAGACTGGTAGTCTTTACCATTTCTGCTAGCCGCCCGAAACCAGACAGAATCTTTTCTGATCCAAAGCGACACACGTCATTGGTACCGACATGAGCCACCACCTGCAGTTGGCTGCACCCCGTTCTCTTCATGGCATCCAGAAGCACCTTTTCCACAGCCAGAATGACACTCCCCCCCCCCCCCCCCGTAATGCACACGGAGTGCACACTGGCTTCCTTCCCCCCCTTGGCAGCCATGTTCCTAAGGGGCCACATTACGCGCATAACGTTGGAGCTCCCAACTACCAGCAAACCCATCCTTTGTGAATTCCCAGGCCTTGCGGGCCAAGAAACTTACTCTGGAACAGTCGTCCAGACTGCATCCGGCTCAGAGACATCGTCAGCCACACATAACGCCCGAAACCTGTTCGTGAAACGAACCGAGGAGGCACTGCGATCGGACCCTCAAAGTTTTTCGCTGCCTGCCACACTTCGGAATGGTCCCCCCACTCGACCACGGGTGAGGGGTCAACCTCAGTGCAGGCAGTACCCGGGGCGGTCATAGCAGTGGACCGATCGGAGGACACGTGGGACGTGCTCGACGTCCCTCGCATCTCCGCGTCCGATCCCCTACAGTGACGACCCTTGGCAGCAGACTCAAGTTGTGTGACGGAAGCCAACGCAGCCTGAAGCTGTGAGCGAAGGGTCGCCAACTCAGCTCGCATCTGTACACAACAGTCACAGTTACTATGCATTATTGCAGTCGCTCCTGTTTGAAGCTCGTAAAAATATGCAAAAAACGATGTACTCGTCTTATTAGCAACGGGAAATCGAAGTGCTCTCTCACTGACTGTCTAACCGACACTGAGCTGTTCAAACCAAACAAACAAAAGGCTGTACGATATGAGGGTCACTACAAGCGTCGATAACAACGGCGGTACTGTACACTACACTGTTATCGAAAAGAAAGGTTGTGCTTAGTAAGCACTCAAACACGCAAGAAATTACAAAAATAAACTAGTAACTACACAGATAACTGAAAATAAGTCGCTCCTGTTTGAAGCTCCTAAAAATAGGTAACAAGCGAAAGATGTACTCGCCTTATTAGTAGCAGAAACTCGTGGTGTGCTCTCTCTGACAGTCTAACCGACACTGAGATCTTCCAACCAAACAAACCAAAGCCTTAGGAAAGAATCGTTCACTTGTCTTGAGTGGAAGGCGCAGATGTCAAAAGGCTATGACGTGAATGGTGCATTATACGGCGATTATCCCTTGTGGCCAGACGTTCACTACCGGAACCCCTATGACGAATCTACCTGCCTTTAACGTTCCCATACAGTCCAAAGATGGGCCACATACGAATGCCCCAGAAATCTGGATAAGGCACGAATGGACCATCCGGGTGAATGGAGACCGACAATGACTCCACTGCCAAACTTTGTCAGATACTGATAACACCACCTCACGTGAAGCTGCATCTCCATGTACGAGTACACTTACAACGGTCACTCAAGATATGACGCTCTTCACGCCCGATATACTCGTATGCTGTATCAGATGTGCTAACAACAATAACACAAATAAAGCGCTTTGTTGACCGTTCTACCGATCAAAGTGACTCGCAAATCTAATCATTACGTACTCGACGATGGTGTGTAAGTGTATGAAGTGTCACTGATATACGTCCATGTCTTTGGAATGCTTCGCCTTTTTGTCAACCCATGTATGGTGTTGTGTGGAGTGCTGTTGTGTTGCTACTAATTCATCACGTTCCACACATGTCACGCCGACCTTCTCTTCCAAAGGTATTTCCAATCCCACAGAAAAAAGTGCATACTTCTGTTAAAAATGAAGGCAGTGTCTCAATTCCGCACGTACACACATTAGAAATAACTTAGGTACATCGTAAAATTTGTCATATTACCTGTTATAATTTAACCAAAACCGCATCCATACACAATTATTCATTCTGGAAATATTTGGGGTACCCTTTCTTTACTTCCTCCACGTTTTTAAATCTGTCCACCAATTGATACGTTACCAGCTATCAAATACTCGATTCTATACAGGGTCCATTGATCGCGAACGGGCCAAATATCTACGAAATAAGCGTCAAAATAAAAAACTACAAGGAACGAAAATTGTCTAGCTTGAAGGTTGAAACCAGATGGCACTATGGTTGGCCCGTTAGATGGCGCTGCCATGGGTCAAACGGATATCAGCTGCGTTTTTTAAAAAATAGGAACCCCCATTTTTTTATTTCATATTCGTGTAGTACGTAAAGAAATATGAATGTTTTAGTTGGACCACAGTTTTCGCTTTGTGACAGATGGCGCTGTAATAGTGACAAACATATGGCTCATAATTTTAGACGAACAGCTAGTAACAGGTAAATTTTTTAAATTAAAATATAGAACATAGGTACGTTGGAACAGCATGATTACCTGTAAATACCACATTAATGCAATAAATGCTAAAAATGATGTCCGTTAACCTCAATGCATTTGGCAATACGTGTAACGACATTCCTCTAACAGCGAGTAGTTTACCTTCCGTAATGTTCGCACATGCATTGACAATGCGCTGACGCTTGTTTTCAGGCGTTGTCGGTGGACTACGATAGCAAACATCCTTCAACTTTCTCCACAGAAAGAAATCCGGGGACGTCAGATCCGGTGAACGTGCGGGCCATGGTATGGTGCTTCGACGACCAATCCACCTGTCATGAAATATGCTATTCAATACCGCTTCAACCGCACGCGAGCTATGTGCCGGACATACATCATGTTGTAAGTACATCGCCATTCTGTCATGCAGTGAAATATCTTGTAGTAACATCGCTAGAACATTACGTAGGAAATCAGCATACATTGCACCATTTTGATTGCCATCGAAAAAATGGGGGCCAATTATCCTTCCTCTCATAATGCCACTCCATACATTAACCCGCCAAGGTCGGTAATGTTCCACTTGTCGCAGCCATCGTGGATTTTCCGTTGCCCAATAATGCATGTTATGGCGGTTTACGTTACCGCTGTTGGTGAATGACGCTTCGTCTCTAAACATAACGCGTGCAAAAAATCTGTCATCGTCTCGTAATTTCTCTTGTGCCCAGTGGCAGGAGTGTACACGACGTTCAAAGTCGTCGCCATGCAATTCCTGGTGCATAGAAAGATGGTACGGGTGCAATCGATGTTGATGTAGCATTCTCAACACCGACGTTTTAGAGATTCCCGATTCTCGCGCAGTTTGTCTGCTACTGATGGGCAGATTAGCCGCGTCAGCAGCTAAAACATCTACTTGGGCATCATCATTTGTAGCAGGTCGTGGTTGACGTTTCACATGTGGCTGAACTCTTCCTGTTTCCTTAAATAACGTAACTATTCGGCGAACGGTCCGGACACTTGGATGATGTCGTCCAGGATACCGAGCAGCGTACATAGCGCACGCCCGTTCTGCATTTTGATCACGATAGCCATACATCAACACGATATCGGCCTTCTCCGCAATTGGTAAACGGTCCATTTTAACACGGGTAGTGTATCACGAAGCAAATACTGTCCGCACTGGCGGATTGTTACGTGATACCACGCACTTACACGTTTGTGACTATTACAGTACCATCTATCACAAAGCGAAAAAAAGTGCTCCACTAAAACATTCATATTTCATTACGTAATACATGAATATGTAATAAAAATGGGGTTCCTATTTTGAAAAAACGCAGTTGATACCCGTTTGACCTATGGCAATGCCATCTAGCGGGCCAAACATAGCGCCATCTGGTTTCCCCCTTCAAGCTAGACGTTTTTCGTTCTTTGTAGATTTTTCGTTTGATGCTTATTTCGTGAGATTTGGCCCGGTCACTATCAATAGACGTCCCTGTATATACTACCTGATATACACTGAGGTGACACATACACTGAGGTGACGGATACACTGAGGTGACATATACACTGAGGTGAGGTGATGGGATAGCATTATGCACGTATACAGCCACGCGGAGTGGTCGCGTGGTTTGAGGCGCCATGTGACGGACTGCGTGGCCCCTCCGACCGGAGGTTCGAGTCCTCCTTCGGGCATGGATGTGTGTGTTGTCCTTAGCATATTTTAGTTTAAGTAATGTGTAGGACTTGTGACCGATGACCTTAGCAGTTTGGTCCCTTAGGAATTCACACACATTTGAACATTGGCACGTATACAAATGGTGGTAGTATCGCGTACACACTGTACAACAGCGCAGTGCATTTGCAGAGCTTTTATTTGCACTCGGGCGATTCATGTGAAAAGGTGTGGACGTGACTATGGCCTGACGACGGGAATTAACACTTAGAACGCGGAATGGTAGTCGAAGCTAGATGCATGGAACACACCATTTGGGAAATTGTTAGGGAAATCAATAACCTTAGTTTCACGGTCTCAAGAGTGTGTAAAAAATACCAAATTTAAGGCATTACCTCTCACAACGGACAACGTAGTGACAAATGGCCTCCACTTAACGACTGACAACAGCGGAGTTTGCGTTCAGTTGTCAGTGCTAACAGACAAGAAAAACAGCGTGAAATAATCGCAGAAATTAATGTGGGACGTACGACGAAAGTATCCGTTACGACAGTGTGGCGTTACCTCACGGCAGCAGACGACCGACACGAGTGTCTTTGCTAACAGCAAGGCATCGCCTGCAGTGCCTCTCCTGGGCTCCTGACCATATCAGTTAGACCTTAGACTACTGGAAAACCGTGGCCTGGTCAGATGAGTCCTTATTTTAGTTGGTAAGAGCTGATGGTAGGGTTCGACTGTGACACAGAACCCACGAAGCCACGGCCCCAAGTTGTCAACAAGACACTGTGCAATCTGGTTGTCGTTCCATGATGATGGGGGCCGTGTTTACGTGGAATGGCTGGTCCTCTGGTCCAGCTAAACCGATCTTTGACTGGCAATGGTTACGTTCGGCTAGTTCATGACCTTCATGTTCCCAAACAACAATGGATTTATTATGGATGACAATGCGCCATGTCACTGGGCCACAATTGTTCGCGACTGAATCGAAGAACATTCTGGACAAATCGAGAGAGTGGTTTGGCCACCCAGATCACCATACGTGAATCCTATCGAACATTTATGGGGCATAATCGAAACGTCACTTCGTGAGCAAAATTCTGCACAGGCAACAAGTTCGCAATTGTAGACGGCTATAGAGGCAGCATGGTTCAACATATCTGCAGGGGACTTCCAGCGACTTGTTGACACCATACCACGTCGAGCTCCTGCACTACGCTGGACAAAAGGAAGTCCAACACGATATACGGAGTCAGCCCATGACTTGTCACCTCGTTGTATAAGGGGTGATCAAAAAGTTTAAGTTGCAGCACACTGCTGCAGCGTATATGCAACCCAGTGCGACAACGATGCGAATATGTAAGCACCGACATGTAGGAAATGGGGTAGTCTGGCTTTCGAACGAAAACATTTTGTACGCCCCTCATACAGCCGAATTCGTTGTTCAGTAAAGACTTCCTTAGCTTCCTTCGCCGACAAACTGTTCCATCCCTGACACACTGGACCTGTAAATTTGTAAATGTCTGTAAATGCGAATTACTTTATTTTTGTTCTTCTGAAATTGTAGTACCAGAACAAGTGGCATGTGGTGCTCTGAGTTTAAGCACATACTTACTTCATGATTGTGAATTTTATTCCAGGATAAATGTTGTGTCTATGACTATTTACCGCTTTGTAAATGTTTAAATGGCCATCATTTAGATGATTATCAATAATAACCGTGCAGAGCAACTCTTTATTGACTGGAAAATTCGTAAATGCGAAGACTGATATAAGAATAAATGCTTTGGACGGCATTTTATGCTTTGATTATTCTTAGAAGAAAACTACAGTTAGATTTTTATATCTCGCTGACATTGTGGTCATTAAGTTCTAACTACTGCTGCAGTTGAACAAGAGTGAGAGAAGTAAATTAGTTATGGCCTGCTAAAGGAGCCATTTTCGAGTTTACTTAAGTAATTCTAGGTTTACCACGAAGAATTTCACTCGAAGTAGTGGAGCTATTTAGAAATTTAGACGTACGAGAGAACATTAGCTTCACATCTTGTCTGTAAAAGTACAATCATACAATACAATTTTTTTTGTTAGACATTGCAGGTAGCAGCTTCAGGGTTCAAAGTACCGGTTTTCTTCCCCTTTTTATTTACATGATATTGGTACTTAAACACAAATATGTTAAATGAAATTTCAGAGTGTAGAAAATTAAGAAATCCACGAGCAAGTTTTAGAGTCGCCATACAGCTATATAATACAGTTTTTGCCTTAGTTGCAAGGAAACAAGTACTGAATGCTTTTGTAGTATTTTCGTCATACATTCCAAGAGCGTCCCTTACAAGTTCCTCTTATTATATTAGTCAGCTTTTCATGTATAGTTTGATGATCGTAACCGTACGGCGTAAGATCGGTGAAACGGGCACGTTTGATGAAAACAGTTAATATAATATAATAATTTGAAATTCCCATGCGGGTAGTAGACAGTAACTAGTGTAACGCTCATTACTGTAAGAGCATACTGGTAAATAGAAGCACAAATCCCTGAGATTTCAGAACGTGCTTTCCAGGCTCTTGGATCTTCATCCAGCGGAAGATCTGCGATACGGGAATGGCAGACGCTGCCCCAGGTGGTTGTTCCTTTACTGCTGAGCAAATTGGCTTGCTTTATTTCCTTTAT
Organism: Schistocerca piceifrons; assembly: GCF_021461385.2. NCBI lineage: Eukaryota > Metazoa > Arthropoda > Insecta > Orthoptera > Acrididae > Schistocerca > Schistocerca piceifrons. The sequence goes on from NC_060138.1 coordinate 230,403,181, forward strand.
CTCACTGGGTCAAGTGCTGTTAAACCCCCAAGAATTTTATTCATAACGGAACAGCTACTGCTCTGTATATCAAATCTACCTGCTGCAAAGCCACTAGATAATTCTTGTAAATTATTTGTAATTAGCGACATTTAAAGGACAAGGGACAAGAAACATGGAACGTCTATTACGGTAAGGAAGGCCACAGGGGAAAGCGAAAGAGGAAAGATAAAGAAGACTATATACTCGTATAAACGAAACAACGTATATTGTGCTACGTATAAATTCAGCCACTTATCTCCTATAACATCAAATGCGCTAGTGTCACGCTGTGTTATCGGTCCCTTATCAGTAGAAGCTACTAGACAGTTTTTGTAAAGTACTGTTTTATTTGTAATTCTTCACAAGCCCACATGTTTTAAGTGTATGTTCTCTCTCTCTTACTTTGTGTGTGTGTGTGTGTGTGTGTGTGTGTGTGTGTGTGTGTGTGTGTGTGCGATCTGGGCTACCATTTGAAGAATTTATATCATTGTCATGTAAACGGTATATTTACTACTACACGTCAGGCTAACGTTTGCAATCTTGAGATTTGGAAATACACTATGTGATCAAAAGTGTCGGACATTTGGCTGAAAATGACTTACAAGTTCGTGTCGCACTCCATCGGTAATGCTGGAATTCAGTATGGTATTGGCCCACCCTTAGCCGTCATGACAACTTCCACTCTCGCAGGCATACGTTCGATCAGGTGCTGGAAGGTTTCTTGGGGAATGGCAGCCCATTCTTCATGGAGTGCTGCACTGAGGAGAGGTATCGATGTCGGTCGGTGAGACCTGGTACGAAGTCGGCGTTCCAAAACATCGCAAAGGTGTACTGTAGGATTCAGATCAGGGCTCTGTGCAGGCCAGTCCATTGCAGGGATGTTATTGTCGTGTAAACACTCCAAAAATGTTCAAATGTGTGTGAAATCTTATGGGACTTAACTGCTAAGGTCATCAGTCCCTAAGCTTACACACTACATAACCTAAATTATCCTACGGACAAACACACACACCCATGCCCGAGGGAGGACTCGAACCTCCTCCGGGACCAGCCGCACAGTCCATGACTGCAGCCGGCCGGAGTGGCCGTGCGGTTCTAGGCGCTATAGTCTGGAACCGAGCGACCGCTACGGTCGCAGGTTCGAATCCTGCCTCGGGCATGGAAGTGTGTGATGTCCTTCGGTTAGTTAGGTTTAAGTAGTTCTAAGTTCTAGGGGACTGATGACCTCAGAAGTTAAGTCCCATAGTGCGCAGAGCCATTTGAACCATGACTGCAGCGCCTAGACCGCACGGCTAATCCCGCGCGGCTGTAAACACTCCGCTACAGGCGGAACATGTGCTCGATCTTGTTGAAAGATGCAATCACCATACCCGAATTGCTCTTCAACAGTGAGATGCACGAACGTGCCTAAAACATCAATGTAGGTCTCTGCTGTGATAGTCCCACGCAAAACAACAAGTGGTTCAAGGCCCCTCCATGAAAAACACGACCACACCATAACACCACCTCCTCTGAATTTTACTGTTAGCACTACAAACGCTGGCAGATGCAAATCGCCAGCCATTCGTCATACCCACACCTTGTCGCCACATTGTGTACCGTAATTGTCCTCCACACAACTTTTTTCCACTGTTGACTCGTCTAGTGTTTACGCTTCTTGCACAATGCGAGGCGTCGTTTGGCATTTACCGGCGTGATGTGTGGCTTATCAGCAGCCGCTCCACCATGAAATCCAAATTTTCTCACCTCCCGCCTAACTGTCATAGTAATTGCAGTGGACCCTGATGCAGTTTGTAATTCCTGTCTGATGATCTGAGTAGATGTCTTCCTATTACACATTACGACCCTCTTCAACGCTCGGCGGTCTCTGTCACTCAACAGATGAGGTCGGCCTGTACACTTTTGTGCTGTACGTGTCCCTTCACGGTTCCACTTCACTATAACATCCGAAACAGTGGTCCTAGGGATGGTTAGGAGTGTGGAAATCTTGCGTACAGACGTATGACACAAATGACACTCAATTATCTGACCACGTTAGAAGTCCGTGGGTTTGCGGAGTGCCGGCCGAAGTGTCCGTGCGGTTCTAGGCGCTACAGTCTGGGGCCAAGCGACCGCTCCGGTCGCAGGTTCGAATCCTGCCTCGGGCATGGATGTGTGTGATGTCCTTAGGTTAGTTAGGTTTAATTAGTTCTAAGTTCTAGGCGACTGATGACCTCAGAAGTTAAGTCGCATAGTGCTCAAAGCCATTTGTTTGCGGAGCGCCCCATTCTGCTCTCTCACGATGTCTAATGACTACGGAGGTCGCTGATATGGAGTTCCTAGCAGTAGGTGGCAGCACAATGCACCAAATATGAAAAACGTATGTTTTTGGGGGTATCCGAATATTGAAACACTATTTGATCAAAAATCACATAGTGCACCTTTACTGTAAGCATTAGTTTGAAGTCCGGAATATACTCATAAAAATACAAACTCAGTTGAAAGAATATTGCCACATGCCTTCAAATATTAGGGCACCAGAGTCAACCGGTGGCTTAATGAAAATAAGTACACATTTTACAGAATAATATCTTATGCTCTTTTCATTCGTCCTACGAAAGTCTTCGAGATTCCTTATAAGTTAAACCTAGATGATATAAGAAAATGAATCTCTCTCTCTCTCTCTCTCTCTCTCTCTCACACACACACACACACACATTATATATATATATATATATATATATATATATATATATATATATATATATATGCGATAAGAAAAAGTGAAGCTTCTAGCTTCTGCAAGGAGACGAGGAAACGGAATGCAACTTACAGGGGTGAGATGGTATGTGATGTTATTGCAGCGATCGGGTGAAATTTACAAAGAACTTGGCACTATGAACCCACTTGTCCCGTTTCCGGCGGATGAAAGCACTGATACTGTTGGGAAGGGTGTCATAATGCCGTTGTGACCTGCCCTGAGACTGCCCGGAACTGTTGCGACTGGTCCTCAATATACTGGGCACTAGCAACGGGACAGCGTGGACGTCTGAGTGAGAGTACCTCAGCAGCTGATGTACATACGTGCCGTGTGTGGGCGAGCATAGTTGTGTTGAAAAATGGCACCACGATCCTGTCGCTTCAGAGATAACATATGAGGAAGTGTGATGTCTGTGACAGATCATTATGCTTCCGTAATTTCCTCAGTCACTACCAGCCGTGACCCGTTAGCTCACCACACCATGACTCCAGAAGTAACACCAGTGTGCCTCTCCAAAACATTGGAAGAATATACCTCTCCCCAGGTTGCCGCCGTACACGTCCACGATTGTCACCCGGGGTTGTGCAGAACTGCGATTCGTCGCTGAAGACAATACGACGCCATTCATCAGCAGTCCCTGCTGAATGTCCCGGAATGATGTTAAAAAATGGTTCAAATGGCTGTAAGCACTATGGGACTTAATATCGGAGGTCATCAGTCCCCTAGACATAGAACTAATTAAACCTAACTAACCTAAGGACATCACACACATCCATGCCTGAGACAGGATTCGAACCTGCGACCGTAGCAGCAGCGCGGTTCCGGACTGAAGCGACTAGAACCGCTCGGCCACAACGGCTGGCAATGATGTTACATCCATTAAGTGGTTGAGTGGTCAGAAAATTTAAAAGCGGAAATAGGTAGTTTGATATGGTGGGAATTAGTGAATTGCTGAGGTTGGTATTCTGATCACGTCAGTATAGGGTTATCAACACAGAATCAAGTAACGGTAATGCAAGAATATGTCTAATAATGAATAAGGAAATAGGAATGGAGGTAAGCTAATATAAACAGCATAGTGATTATCGTAGATTACCGCAGTAGTACAAGTGTATGTGCCTGCTATCTCCGCAGATGATGAAGAGGTTGAGTAAATGTATGCGTGGATAACGGATATTATTCGTATAGTCACGGGAGACGAAAATTCAAATGTGATGGGTGACTGGAAGTCGGTATTAGGAAATGGAAGAGAACTAAAACTAACAAAACTTTGTCTGTAGGAAAGAAATGACAGGGAAAGACCCTTGGTGGTATTTTGCAAAGAGCATTAATTTAATCTTGAAAGAAGGTTGTATACATGAAAGAGATTTGGTGCCACTGGAAAGTTTCGTATCAATTATATGGAGGTAAGACAGAGATTTCGTAACCCGATTTTAAACAGTAAAACATTTCTAGGAACAGACAAGATCATAATTTTTAGTTTATATACAATAGATTTAAACAGGAGAAATCGCAAAAATGTAGAAAATTATGGTCATGGGACGTGGGTTTAATGAAGGAACCGGAGGCTGTTGAGAACTTGAGAGTGAGTGGTAGGCATAACTAGAAAAGGAACAAGGGTAAGAACTATAAGAGAATACGAATGGTTAACACACAGGAAATATTAAAATTAATTCACGACAGAAGAAAATAAAAAAGCAAATAAAACAGTCTAAATGGAATAAATACGTCTATAAAATGACAATGGCAGAAACTGCAAAAGGTGTAAGCAAGAAACGCTAGAGGACTAATGAATGATTTAGAAGCACGCAATTAGGGGAAAGATTCGCAGATCACCTAAAACAGTAATATAACACACCAATCAATACTTTAAAAAATATGACCACCTTAAGAATCAGCAAAGACAGACACCTCCTTTTCCAAGGAAATTTCCACATACACAAAGAATTAACACAAAATAAACAGTTGCCCAATGACCAAATAAATATTGAAAACCAGACACTATGTAAAATAATTGAAAGATTACATAAAAAAAAGAGCGTTTTCCATCCTTCACTTTCTTCCACTCGACACACCGCCGCCTCCTACCCTCCCCCTTGGTCCTCAACTTTTCCTTCAACTATCCATCATACTATCGTGCACTAATGTCCACTCATCTTTGCTTCTTCCCCACCCCACCTATTCACCACAAAATAGCCTCTATCACCATTACTTCCTTACTCTTACACAGTACATAAGTAGATAGAAGCATAATTAAATAGAATAAACAAGCTTATATTAACTACGTAAAAAATTATAGGTCAAAGGCAAACTAGTGGCAATGTTGCCAACACTACGAAACACAGTATACAGTTAGAAGGACACAAATAAACAGTAAACAATGGTGTATGAAAGAGTGTGCTGTGTAAAACGGAAAAATGCATAGTTCTGCAAAGCAAAGGAAAATTGGACTACAAGACTCAGTGCCTAATGAAGAAAGAAACCAATGACGTGCTATTAGACGGAATTTCCTAATGTATGCGAGAAACCAAGCAGAAATTTCCGTAATTAAAAACCAACAAATTATTGACGAACTGTTCTTCAATCTTTAAAAGAATCAAATTGTCAAAATCTTTAACTACAGGCCACTGATGATCCGTTACCTCAATAAAACGAACGCGTCTGGTGAGAATAACACGCATTTTCTTGCAGTTATAGCGACTGAACGAAAACATCCTCAGGAAAAACTTTGAAGTTTGCCAATGGCAATGTAATGCTGTCAGAGTCGGGAAGAAACCTTGTAAGAGTGGATAGTGTCTTGAAAAGAGATTGTAAGACGAACATCAAGAAATATAAAATAAGGGTCATGGAGAATATTCGAATTAAATGAGACATTAGAAGTGTTGTGGTTGGCTGGAGAGCCAACACCGTGTTACTAGAGGAACCCGAAAGGCACGCGTTTTAGCTCACGCAGGCTGGCGTGAGGTCTGGAACAGGACAAGGAAATTAGAATTTAGACAAAACGGACGTAGCTGGTGGAATACTTAACTTTAATCCATTAATGGTGAACGTCGCTCTTGACGGTACATGATTCATTATCAATAGTAACTGGTAATGGCGCCTTGCTAGGTCGTAGCAAATGACGTAGCTGAGGGCTATGCTAACTATCGTATCGGCAAATGAGAGCGTATTTTGTCAGTGAACCATCGCTAGCAAAGTCAGTTGTACAACTGGGGCGAGTGCTAGGAGGTCTCTCTAGACCTACCGTGTGGTGGCGCTCGGTCTGCAATCACTGATAGTGGCGACACGCGGGTCCGACGTATACTAACGGACCGCGGCCGATTTAAAGGCTACCACCTAACAAGTGGGGTGTCTGGCGGTGGCACCACAAGAAGTAGTAGATGCGTTTTCCTTTTTATGCAGAAAAATTACTTATTATATAAACTGAAGGTGGAAGGAGGAGAAAAGAACGAAACTTTTGATGTCAGCTGCATTAGAACTTAATGTGGAATCAGCAGCGACTCGTAAAAAAGAATTTGTGGTGCACGCGATTGGAACACATGATCTCCAGTTTACTAGGTAGTCGCGTTAACAACTGCGCCACCCGGACACAGAGTTTATAGCACTTGCGCGGACTATCTCGGCACATCTTTTGGCCGACGCACAGTCCCGTCTAGCGCCACCTATAAAAAGTCCCATTCCGTCTCCTACATGCTCGTTATTTTGAGATTCCTGCAGGAGGTTGAACTTAATTGTTTATCTGCACTGAAAGTTGTGGATTTATTGAGGTAACGGATTATCAGTGGCCTGTAATTAAAGATTTTTACAATTTGATTTTTTTAAAGATTGAAGAACAGTTCGTCAATAATTTGTTGGTTTTTAATTACGGAAATTTCTGCTTGGTTTCTCGCAGTCACATAAAATAACTTATGATGGCCGAAGTAGAGAGGATATAAGAGGGAAATTGGCCATAGTAAAAAAAAAAGAAGCATTATTGTCAAAAAGAAATTTGTTAACATCTGACATAAATTTAAGTGCTAGGAAATCAATTATGAAGGTATTTGAGGTAGACTTGTATGGAAGTGAAACTTGGAATATAAGACGTTCAGAAAAAGAGAGCGGATACTTTTGAAATATAGAGCTACAGAGTGCTGTAGGTTAAATGGGTTGATAGAGTAATTAATGAGGAGGTACTGAATCGAACTGAAGAAATATAATTATGGCACAACTTGAATAAAAGTTTTATATTACAAGGTATGACATCGCCGCGAACTGACACTGTCGCACAAAATGTAAACAATACGAGCTAACGGTAACTCGACTGCAAACCTGGCTTTGGAGCCTGGAAGTGGGAATGGCAATCTATGTGCGAGTCAATCTAGAGCGACCAGAGCATCTGAACAACGATTAGAGACAAGCACAGAGGTAAACTCAAACATCATCTGAGACCTGAAATTTACATTTCTTCAACAGTCACCCAGAGCAATCACAAGGAAACGCAAACACGGGCTTGTAGTTCACAAAGATTTATTACACATATCCCCAAAACAGCTTTACAAAATGTTTTACAAAATCTGCTTACCAATAGCCACTAATAACATAGATAGTCAAAGCCCTTATGCAATTTTTACATGAGTACATACAATAAAACAAGTTAAGTAAAGATCCTTCCTTTTTATTAAACAAATAAACGGAACCAATGAATATGAATGACAATCGTAATTCCCCACGACGGTACCAGGAATTTACCGTGACAAAATCCCCACTGATGCATTAAGCAACAGTGTAGAGAATTTAATAACATGTTAAAGAGTAATTTCAGCAATGGGAAGCTTAGCTCATTAAACAGATCAGCGGAATTCCACTAATAATATAACGACTACTCCACAGAACTCACTGGTGGAATTCGTTCCAAGTATAGCACCAATTATCTGCAAATCAGTTATTTTAATAGTCACTTTATTAAATTCCATGCAACAGCCCGACGATGACCCACACAAATACAAGCGAAACTAATACCTAGGAACATGGGACGCACCTTGGTTCAGCTCGAATACCCTAACGAGAGAAATCCCCAAATAATAGCGAGAGAAAAATACTCAACTTCTGTTAACAACTGGGGCGGGCAGCGACATTGACAGGATACAGCCAATTATCGAGCAGCGTCATCAAAACGTAGCTGGCCGACCTAACGGCGTCTGAACTCATTTCGCCCGAGGCGCCGCCCCCTTTATCGGTCAATCCGCAACTGGTTGTGCCCGCCGCTGGTGGTACATTGGAACATTTTTAAAACAGAACAAGAACAGACAACCAAACCAAAAGAGGCAACGCAAAACACTAATTTCAAGGTTATATCCCCTTTAAATTTAACACCATTAATAGAAAGAAAATCTCAGATAAATGACATGGAAAATTATTCTTTTTTTGCAGTTCATAATTCAAAATTTTTACAGGCTGTGTCCCCTCCCCCCCCCCCCCCCCACACCATTAAGGGGCATAAAGTCAGGAGAAGCTAACGGCCTGCCAAACCTAGAATATTACAACTATAGTACAAGACACGAAGGTCATGGCCCCTTCAAACGGAGACCACAGTATAAATCACAAGACACTTAAGTAAACAAGAAGCCCACTGTCTTAATACAAAACATGGCCTGCGCACTGTGCTAGAATGACTCACGCAGGTTCCACACTACTCACGCTTAGTACTCTCGTCATTGGACAGTGTTTTATACTCTGAACATCACCATTCAGTATATATCTACCGGACCAAGAGTGCATTCCTTATTTCCGCTTCAGTGGGGATAATCACAGTCAAACACTGTTTCCAGCTGAGAACGCAATTTACTATCAGATTGATCGCCAATGCCACTTCAAAGAAACTAGTGGGTGCTCATCTCCATGGGTCATAAAAGATTTCACCTTCTTCTTCACCTGATAAAATTGTAAAGGTGATGATATGAAAATAGAAAACATTTTGGGAGTTCGGGATAGGGACAAGGGTGAGATAAGGAAAAGGGGCGCAGAACTATGGCAGGAATCATGGGAAGTGGACGAATCTGCTAAGAGAACTTTCCAACTCTTACCAAATGTAAAGGAAAGGCTAGGTATGGGGTATTTTTAGCCAACCCGCGGTTTGATCCATTTTCTCACTGGTCATGGGCCCTATCCGACATATTTATGCCGGTTTGGGAAGAGGGCTACGCCCGAGTGTGACTGTGGCGCATCGGAGGGTACTCCCGACCATGTGGTTTACGAGTGGGCCCTTTTCGATTATGTGTGCGGCTCGTCCCGGCGGAGGTTCGAGTCCTCCCTCGGGCATGGCTGTGTGTGTTTCTCCTTAGGATAAATTAAGTTAAGTAGTGTCCAAGCTTAGGGACTGACGACCTTAGCAGTTAACTCCCATAAGATTTCACACACATTTGAACTTTTTTTTTTCGATGATGTAGCAGCTACATTACGACAGCAGCTACCAAACAACGACACATACGACTTGCTGAGACACGAAGAGACTTCCAAAACCTTGAATAATCTAGCTAACCAGGTATCACGAAGAGTTCGGACACCATACGTGAGGGACATTCGTGATAAATAGCAAACTACCTCACGTGTCCTAGTACCCTAATCCCGTAACGCCTGTGCGTGGACAGGTTGACTTGGAATCCGCCACGTGCAGGGATTGGGGGAGTGGGGTACATTAACTTCACATCGATGACATGCACCGTACATGACGAAGGTTAGTTAGTAGCTAGTAGGATTTAGAAATAGATGCCGGAATAGGAACCTGCAGCAACTAGTAATTTTGGTCTGCCTAGTGTCAGGGGCACGGTCATCGGGATTAGCTCGATGAGCAAGGCATTGCAGTAGGTTTATATCCACACCGGCACACCTGTGGCGCTGCAGGCAGTTGAGATTATCTATAAGCAGGTATTAGTGTGTACAGCTCAACATAGAACTTAAGTTTGCCCATTATCCTGTACTGTCTGTAGTTCACAAGTAAAAATGTAATTAGCTGCAAATAACAATACTGTACCACTTAGAACCCACTAATCATCAAGGTGGTGGGTTACATTTGTATAATTATAATGTATTTTGAATAAAGAACTTAAAAAGAAACTAGCGGGTGCACGCCGTTAATAGCAGCAAGCGACAAGACTCCACATAGCGTACATAGGCACCCAGCATCAAGTCGTACTATATACACTCTTACAAGTACACTAGAGACCAACATTCCTGTGCCTACACATTTCTCAGATGATAACACGGCGCCGCGAGCAATCAGCGCTCCACGTAACGGTCACTGCCTATACCACGGGCAAGCACGACCTCTAGCGCCCCAGAGCGAAAGCCAAGACTCACATCGCTGGAAGCGTCGCTCTTAAATAGCGCGCCAGAAGAGGAAAACCAAAGAGAACACACGCGTGCCGGAACAACCTGGATTGCTGCCCCGACTAGTAAGAGAATCATTGGCACCACGGCTCACCACCGACCGAAACACTAGCACTTCGCGAGGCGGGTGACTGCTGCAACGTAGCTGAAACTTGTGCCACCGACAGGCTGAAGGGGTACTGTTAGCTCCTCTCCAATAACTTGCTTTACCCGATTCTGATTTAGCATGGTTGTATGGCACATGGAGAACTATCTCCTCTTAATATTAATATACTACGCCATTAAGATAGAAAAATGGATCCATTCAGGTTTTTTATGTCAAACATCCTTTCCTTCCTTTAATTTAATGAAAATAAGTGAAGCTGCCCCCGTTTTGCATAAGAATTTTACCAACTTAGTGTCGCTTCTTTGTAATTTAAATTTATTACTTCTTTACTATCTACTGAATCTCGTAATGTATTCATAGGCAGTATCCACTTATATCGTTGAACGTACCTACAGTACTATATCGATGTACGAAGCATACGCTACTGGCCATTAAAATTGCTACACCACGAAGATGACGTGCTACAGACGCGAAATTTAACCGAAAGGAAGAAGCTGTTGTGATATGCAAATGATTAGCTTTTCAGAGCATACACACAAGGTTGGCACCGGTGGTGACACCTACAAGGTGCTGACATGAGGAAAGTTTCCAACCGATTGCTCATACACAACAGCAGTTGACCGGCGTTGCCTCGTGAAACGTTGTTTTGATGCCACGTGTAAGGAGGAGAAATGCGTATCATCACGTTCCCTACTTTGATAAAGGTCGGATTGTAGCCTATCGCGATTGCGGTTTATCGTATCGCGACGAGATCCAATCACTGTTAGCAGAATATGGAATCGGTGGGTTCAGGAGGGTAATACGGCCTCGTATCACTAGCAGTCGAGATGACGGGCATCGTATCCGCAAGGCTGTAACGGATCGTGCAGCCACGTCTCGATCCCTGAGTCAACAAATGGGGATGTTTGCAAGACAACAACCATCTGCACGAACAGTTCGACAACGTTTGCAGCAGCATGGACTATCAGCTCGGAGACCATGGCTACGGTTACCCTTGACGCTGCATCACAGACAGGAGCGCCTGCAATGGTGTATTCAACGACGAACCTGGGTGCACGAATGGAAAACGTCATTTTTTCGGATGAGTCCAGGTTCTGTTTACAGCATCTTGACGGTCGCATCCGTGTTTGGTGACACCGCGGTGAACGCGCATGGGAAGCGTGTATTCCTCATCACCATACTGGCGTATCACCTGGCGTGATGGTATGGGGTGCCACTGGTTACACGTCTCGGTCACCTCTTGTTCGCATTGACGGCACTTTGAACAGTGGACGTTACATTTCAGATGTGTAACGTGGCTCTACCCTTCATTCGATCCCTGCGAAACCCTACATTTCAGCAGGATAATGCACGACAGCATGTTGCAGGTCCTGTAGGGGCCTTTCTGGATACAGAAAACGTTCGACTGCTGCCCTGGCCAGCGCATTCTCCAGATCTCTCACCAATTGAAAACGTCTGGTCAATGGTGGCCGAGCAACTGGATCGTCACAATACGCCAGTCACTACTCTTGATGAACTGCGATATCGTGTTGAAGCTGCATGGGCAGCTGTACCTGTATACAAGCTCTGTTTGACTCAATGCCCAGGCGCATCAAGGCCTTTATTACGGCCAGAGGTGGTTGTTGTGGGTACTGATTTCTCAGGATCTACGCACCCACATTGCGTGAAAATGTAATCACATGTCAGTTCGAGTATAATATATTTGTCCAATGAATACCCGTTTATCATCTGCGTTTCTTCTTGGTGTAACAATTTTAATGGCCACTAGTGTAGTTCAGGAGATGTGACGTCATAAAATTAAGCACAGGGCCAGACGGTGAGTTATATGGGCATTGACACAAATATACTCAGGTGACACATGGGATACCTCTGTATATCGTGTCAGACCTCCTGTTGCCCTGCGTAGTGCAGCAGCTAGATGTGACATGGACTCAACGAATCGCTGGATGTCCTCTGCAAAAATGTTGACCCATGTCGCCTCTGCAGCCGTCCGTAACTGCGAAAGTGTATCCAGAGTAGCATTTTGTGCACGAACTGACCTCTCGATTATGTCCCACGCCGGGCGATCTGGATGGCTAAATCATCCGCTCAAATTGTCCTTAATGTTCTTCAAACCAGTCGCGAACAATTGGTGCCCAGCGTCATGGTGGATTGTCATCCACAAAATGGTCTCCAAGTAGCCGAACACAACCATTTCCAGTTAACAATCGGTTACGTTGAGCCAGAGGTCTCAGTCAATTCCATATGAACACGGCCCACATCATTATGGAGCCACCACCAGCTTGCACAGTGCCATGTTGACAACTGGGGCCCATGACATCGAGAAGTCTGCGCCACACTCGAACCCTACCATCAGCTCTCACGGTTCTCCAGTCGTACGCGGTCCTGCCGATTTGGCCACGAGCCCAGGAGAGGCTCTGCGGGCCATTTCGTGCTGCTAGCAAAAGGGGTTCACATCTGCTGCTATAGCCTATTAACACAAAATTTCTCCACACTGTCCTAACAGATATGTCCGTCGTACGTCTCACATTGATTTCCGTAGTTATTTCACGCAGTGCTGGTTGTCTGTTAGTACTGACAACATTATGCACATGTCGCTACTCTCGGTCCTTAAGAGAAGGTCATCGCCCACTGTATTGTCCGTGGTGAGAAGTAACGCCTGAAATGTGATGTTCTCGGCAACACCGATACTGTGCATCTCTGAATATTGAATTCCCTAATGATTTCCGATGTAGAATGTCTCATGCGCCTAGCTCCAACTACTATTTCGCGTTCAGCGACTGTTAATTCCTGTCGCGAGGCCATAATCACGTCGAAAAGCTGTCCACATAAATTACCCAAGTACAAAATAATGACAGCTTTGCCAATGCACTGCCCTGGCGTGCGGGGTAACCGTGCGGTCTGGGGCGTCTCGTCACGGTTCTTGCGGCTCCCCCCGTCCGAGGTTCGAGTCCTCCCTCGGGCATGAGTGTGTGTGTTGTCCTTAGCGTAAGTTATTTTAAGTTAGATTAAGTAGTGCGTAAGCCTAGGGACCGATGACCTCAGCAGTTTCGTCCCACAGTCCTTCCCACAAATTTCTAAATTTTTGCACTGCCCTTTTATGCCTTGTGTATGTGATTCTACCACCATCTGTAAATACGTATATCGCTATCCCATGACCTGTCACTGCAATGTGCATACCTGAGAGACGCCAGGATTCTCCGCTAGTCCATTTTAAAGCTATTTTATAACGACAGATGAATTTGTTGACTGCCGTATTGGTAAGTATGGCTGAATATCATCAGCGTTGTCACTTACCTGTATACAGTTTTTGACAGAATTTTCTAAGTTTGAGTGTACTGAAGAGCGATCTGTTATAATTGTAAAACCCATTCAACAGATAAGATCACAAAAAACATTTCTTTATCCAAGACAACTCGTTGTCTTAGACAAAGAAATATTTTAAGCGCTCTTGGCTGTTGAATGGTTTTTATGGTTTACAATATTCTCCATATACGAGATCAGTAGATTGGTTGGACAGGCCAGTTTATGCCTGCAGCAAAACTCTCACGGTGCGTCACTCCTGTAATACACTTTTCGTGCCCATTGCTAATGCAAAGGAAGGAAATTAAACGGGGCTTAGAACTAGCGAAGGATCATCAGGATGAAATCCATGTACTGCCAAAGTCGGTCGATGCAGTGGACTGCATATCCAGCAGTTTCGCAACCGCCTCTGTGTTGACAGCTTGCACGTGCAGCAAGCGAACCAGGGTGGTTCTGCAGCCCGATTACGACAGCTAGGTCACAAGTCCCGGTGCAGAACTTTCATCGCAACCTATTAGCGCCGACGTTACCATGAATCAGCACGGTACAGTAGCATTTAAGGTCGCACAAACCAGCTCGTCGTCAACAAACAGCTGCGCAGTAATGTGGATCGGACCCGTGCTACTCCGTAACGCGTCCATGACACAGATACTCCTGCCTCAGCCGGGACACGAACCGCTGCCTGTCTGCTTACCGTCTAAGCATCAGCGCACCAGGGGCATCCTCCCAGTAGGCCGTCGGGTAGATGGTAGGAGACGATCCTACCATCCCTGCCCTCGCCAGGGTACCGACAGGAGACCACTACGCTCCGAGCCCTCGACAAGGAAGTAGTCTCTCATCATCACAGCCATATCCGATGTTTGGACCATAGTGGAAACCTGTCAATGCAGCAGAAACAGAAGTAGCAGCAACAGAACACCCAGTCAGTAACCAAAGGTAGTCACCACTAGGGAGACGCCGTAATATTCTCTGCGCTGGTCACTGATTATAGTAAACAAGTGCCAATGAAGAGGTCATTAAAACCGTCGTCAGTTCTTCTTCAGCTGTACAACATCCTCAACCACACTAAGCCATCAGAGCCATCCTGTAATGGTACACTTTGCTTAGCAGCAGCATAGGCTGAGGAGTAGAAACCACTTGGGGTTGTTGGGGGATGTACATATTTTACTAGAATACAATTTATTAACAACTCTTATACTGGATATAAATATGAAAAAGATTTCTCAAGAAAAAATATTACTTAGCTGGTAACTGGGTCTTCAGAGATTAGTAGTTTTGGTATGATGAGTGATGGTAAGTGCAACACCATCAGCTGTCCTCATGCCTCTGTCTGTTCGGGTAAGCATAGCTCGTTCATAGAAATCGGTTGAACTGTTGAGTCGTGAAAGCGTAACAAAGTTCTTTTCGTATTTATTACTTTACTATGGACTAAACTTGCAATTACGATATCTTTTTTTTTTTTTTTCGTGATCATATTCTGATGAAATAAGGCCTATACGTTACCCCATGGTATGCTCAAGTTACCTGTGGAAACTCCTTGAAAGAGATTAGCGCATTCAAACAGATACGATGGTTTCAGATAAAAATTTAAATCATGATATCGTTTGGACTTTAAGCTTATACGGTGCCCAAAGCTATGCTTGGATCACCTACTAAAACTTCATGAAGATTTCTCCAGTAGGTTGGAGATCAGCGTGTTCAAATAGAGAAACAGATAGAAACGACTTAGATATAATTTCCGTGATCTGATTTTAATCAAATAAATCTTGTATGGTGTCCCAAGCTATCTTCAAGCTATCAGCGAAAACCCCATAACAATTAGTCTAGGAAGTTTTCAAACAGACAACAGACAGACACGACATTTTTACAGATTTATTAATAGTACAGACTGATGAGCACAGTAACCACAATTTGAGACATTTGTTAATATGTTCCCAAGTAGAAAGCAAGAACACCTGAGAGTGACAAGCCAGTATCTACAATTCAAACAACGAATTTAAACTAAATTTCAAACCTACACCATAAAGTCCATTGAACAATTGAGTTCTATTTTAATTTTATCAAAATTCTCAATAGCAAAACCGAAAAAGGAAGAAATGAAATCACAACTTAAATTATATAACGTAGTCTTCACAGGTAAGATTTAACTTACACGACACAGTTTAATCCCCAGCGGTAACTGCATCACCAGAGCACATGTACATGAATTGCTGTACACAATCAACTGGATGAAATGAAGTCAGGCAAGTGGCTCATAACTGAAACAGCCACACGCTAAACGAAGACAGTGTAATCCGTCCTTTGAGTAAGCAGTTGGCTGGCAGACTTAGAAAGAGAACTCTCGCTGGTCCTTGGACAGCACTGTGCACTCAGCAGACAGTGTAATTACGACGCCGTCACTGTCCATGCAGTCTAGGAACAGCTCGGACACCGAGTCCAGACTGGGCGGCGCACACTCCTAGCAGTAGGGGCTGAGTGCTGTCGCCCGCCATCCACCTGTCGCCTGCCTAGTGCCACCTGTTCCGCTCATCCCCGACAGACAGCCTACGTACGGCCATCATGGCGCTCGCCGTTTACCAAGAGGCGCTGGCGTGAATTTCACCGTTGATATTCGCGTTTTGACGGCAAAGAGAGAAAACTCCCCTGCTGAGCGGGGTGGAACTTCAGCTGTGCCGAGGAATCATGGCAAAACGATCTTTCGCACGAGAATTTGCATCTACGAGGTGTGTGAGAAAAATAATGAGACTGACAACACTGCGACCGATCTGGCAACACTGTGTTGTTCCGCTTGTGTAGACCGATGTGTTCATCCCTTCCAGACGCTCAGCGTTTCAGCTCCGTACAGCCATCACGTGATCTTCAAGAGCGCGTCAGTGAAGTTGTGTTTTTGCTGTGCGTTACGAAAATGGAACAGCGGAATTCAGAGCAACGTTATGCCATCAAGTTTTGCGTTAAACTTGGGAAATCCGCGCCGGCTGTTGTGGCCGAGGGTTTCTAGGCGCTTCAGTCCGGAACCTCGCTGCTGCTACGGTCGCAGGTTCGAATCCTGCCTCGGGCATGGATATGTGTGGTGTTCTTAGGTTAGTTAGGTTTAATTAGTTCTAAGTTCTAGGGGACTGATGACCTCAGATGTTAAGTCCCATGGTGCTTAGAACCATTTGAACAATTTTGGGAAATCCGCGAATGTGATCTTTAAAAAGTTGAAACAGGCCTATGGGGAACATACCATAACAACAGTAAAAGTTTTTCGCTGGAACAAATATTTTCTGGAAAGCCGAGAACACGTCGTAGAGGAACCACGCTCAAGGAGACCTTCAACTTCAAACGCCGATGAAACCGTTAAACGCGTACGTGCTCTTGTGAGAGTGTTCCTCCAAGACAAACTGTCAACCAAATCTTTCACAAAGATGTTCTTGAAATGCTCATGAATACCTGACACTGCAGACAAGCGGATTCTGCATCGTGACAAGGCCCCATGGTTCAAATGGCTCTGAGCACTATGGGACTTAACTTCTGAGGTCATCAGCCCCCTAGAACTTAGAACTACTTAAACCTAACTAACCTAAGGGCATCACACACATCCATGCCCGAGGCAGGATTCGAACCTGCGACCGTAGCGATCGCGCTGTTCCAGACTGTAGCGCCTAGAACCGCTCGGCCACCCTGGCCGGCCAAGGCCTCATGACCCACGGCCACTTTCATCGCGGGATTTTTGGCCGCGAAAGGAATTCCTGACGTTCCGCAGCCCCCCTATTCACCTGATCTGAGTTCCTGTACTTCTTTTGTTTTTCCTAAATTTAATAAAGTCTTAAGAGGGCGTCATTCTGGGACTCTAAAGAACATTCTCAAGAATTTGACGGAGGTAGTAAAGGCCCTGGCCAACGGCCTTGCCGCGGTGGCAACACTAGTTCCCGCCAACTCACCGCTGTCGGGCTGGGATAGCACTTGGATGGATGACGATCTGGTCTGCCGAGCACTGTTGGCAGCGGGGTGCAGTAGTCAGCCCTTGTGAGGCATACTGAGGAGCTGCACTATTGAAAACTAGCGGCTCTGGCCTCGGAAACTGACATACGGCCGGGAGAGCGGTGTGCTGACTACATGCCCTTCCATATCAGCATCCAGTGACGCTTATGAGCTGAAGATGACACGGCTGCCGGTAGCACCGTTGGGCCTTCATGGCCTGTTCGGGAGGAGTTTAGTTTAGTTTTAGTAAAGGCCCTACCAGTTGAAGCCTTTCAACGCTGCTACCGATACTGGGAACAAGGACTCCGCCAGTGTTTACCTGTTGAAGGAAACTCCTTCAAAGGGGACGACAGTGTTGTTTGAAAAAACAAAAACTTTTGCGGATAAAAAATCAGTCACACTACTTTTCTTACCCACCTCGTATTGCGTGTTTGGTTCCTATATGAGAACGTCTTAATAGGGCAGACAGAATGATAATCAGGTTTTATTTTAAACCACAAAACGGAATTCATGGCGATTTCAGCAAAACCATTGCATATGACAATGATTGTTCTTTATGGGGTCTCAGTCAGGGGGTTGACAATAATAATGTGGAATGAGTAAGACCTTTCAGTTTCGAAGAGAGAGGGAGGGGCAGCACTCGGGAACGGGTTTCGTCGCAGTGTCTGGTTACAGAGGGTAGAGTTAGGAAAACCAAGGAAATTTAGTTGTTTCCGCAAATAAAAAAATCGAATTAGAATAATATGTACTGACAGATTTGTATAAGAAGTGGAAACCAGGAAAGATGTAAGGAACAGATGTTCGTTGTCAATGTAGATGTTCATTTTGCGCACTGACTAGCTAATGAGGAAAAATAAATGACAATAGCTGTTTGTCAAGTTCCTAAAATTAGCACGACACGATTTACTGATGATACAGCATTGGTAGCTGAAAGTGAGCAGGAATTGCGTTTTTTGTCAAATGTAATGGAACTTGCGCTAGCTGTGGTTTAAGATAAACACAAAAATAAGGAATCCTCACTGGTGGACATGCTGGGGGACGAAATGTTACAGCCACGAAAGAGAATCTTGAAGAGATAAACACATTTTGACACCTGGGAAGCAGAACAGCTAAACATGATAGGTGCGTGCAAGGCATAGAAGCAAGGGCAAGACTGAAAAGGCTATTCTAAGATGCAGCGGTTAATTTCCAACAATGTGAACACCGTGCCTAGTTTTGGATGTATTAAACTTATGAAATCAGGAAAGAAACTAGCGAAACGAACTTTTCGGCGCGTAGCATTAGATAGTATGTGCCAAACTCGCAAATGTACACGTAATCAGTGTCTGCTGAACTGTAACACATCAATTACATCTCTCGTGTTAAGGGATTTTTGATGATAAAATTACGAATCGGCTACTGTAAACTTTATGTATTACGTTGTACTCAGATTTCGTTGTTAACGTACATTGATATTAGTTTAATTTTCCTATTCGTGTTGGAAAATTCACCGTCATGTGTAGCGACTGCAAGAGCATTAGAAACAGTAATGTCTCAGTTTATGTCATACCATTCTTCCGTTGCTACACCATCCGCTTGGAGCTCTAGCTTCGCTGAACTGTCAAAATGTTGCACTTTTTGCTCTGTAAAATTTTACAACTGTTTGTTGTAGACTATGGTTTAATGTTATCACAGATTCCAGCCGTCTGATCAGTATTCACGTAACGCTGAGACAACATGATGTAACTCAGGAACATGTGATGTAGGAAAGCCAGCCTGGGTGGCCGAGCGGTTCTAGGCGCTACAGTCTGGAACCGCGCGACCGCTACGGTCGCAGGTTCGAATCAGGCCTCGGGCATGGATGTGTGTGATGTCCTTAGGTTAGCTAGGTTTAAGTAGTTCTAAGTTCTAGGGGACTGATGACCTTAGAAGTTAAGTCCCATAGTGCTCAGAGCCATTTAAACCATTTTGATGTAGGAAAACATCATCTAATTAAATGTAATTGGCGCGTCGAAAGCAACGAATGTGAAAGATACATCTCTCAAGATTTTAAACATGGCTGTGCTTCAGCAACTGCGCATGCAAGAGTTTCAATAGATTGGGAATAGCAGCCAGACACTTGCAAAATACAGTTTTATTAAACTCTGACCATGGATTCGACAGTGTCAAACCTGTCTTCTTCATAATGTATTGCCGTAGAATCACATATTATCTATACCCGATGCGGGAGTCGGTCACTCGGTCTAGTACATTTGGGCATTATCCTCTTGACCACCACATAAAATGTGTGGTTTAAAAGTAGGAGCTCTCTGTAGTAGGGCTTTGTATTAAAACTTTTTAATGTGAGGTATTTTAAAAGATTTTAAGATGGAGCCCTACAGAACAAAGCTACTACTTTTAAACCATATATTTTGAATGGTAATTAGGTGGATGACATGGACATGTACTGGACAGAGTCATCGACTCCCACATCGGATATAAATAATATGTGACTCTACGTGTAATACCTTCTGAAAAAGTCAGTTTTAAAATTGTCGAAACCTTGGTCAACGTATAATAAACCCATATTTTACAACTGATTGGCTGTTATTTCCAATGCACTGATAAGTCTTTCAATTTGTTTGGCCAGAAGTCTTTTTGTGCCCATGTTCCGTACTTTCTACTGCATTTAGCACGGAGAAAGGGCAAGTTAGAGCACATCGATGCAGCGCAGTTACAGTTCGTTATGCCTTATGTGTCGCACTGCCACGTGAAAACTTTTTGCTCGGTATATCCGTCCTGCTTAAAAAAGAGAACGGGGTAACCGTGTGTCCGCATTCTAATTAGCCGAGAGCGACGACATCATATCAGCTTGTTTGCGGCACCCCGGCATCACGGTGGCCAAACGGGTGGTGCGGTGTTTAGTTGCGCTCCAAAACCAGGATAAAGAGGTAGGTATATGTCTGTGCACCAAGAACAAGCTATGAACTAAAAAGTTGTGATAATGAGGAGACAAATTATATTACAGTAACCTTCCAGTTAGTGCTGCAGATTAACATAACGCAGTGATGTGTGTGTGTCTGACTATTATCTACCTCCAGTTATCAAACCGGGGAAAGTGGACGTACACTTTAACGTGACGTTCCTGACGCCCCCTTACGATGCTGAGAGGTGACGGTTACATTAAAGACACACTGAAAATTTCCCTGGTCCGAGCGGGATTTGATTCCGCAACATCTCGGTTCACAGACACATGCTTTACCACGAGACCACCAGGCTCTACGACAGAGTAATTGCACAGTTAGAGGAGGTAAAACTGGCCCCCTTAAGTGGTTCTCGCACTTCATAATATTACATTGTGTACAGCTTCATGCTAGGTTGTAAGTGCAGCAGTAAACATACAAATACATGTGTCTCTTGTACGCATATGTTAAAGAAACGGAATAATTACAAAAAATATCTACATTTACGTGAAAAAAATTACCTGTAATTTCCTTGAGGTCTGGATTCAAACTTATCTGCAGCATAAGATTTAGGATAGCAACGAGATATGACGGTTATAATGTCTCAAAATAATATTATGTTGTGTTACGTCAGAGTAACTATGTGTGAGTCTATACAGTAACGAGCCCTTTGCGCGTGTTCTTATCGCTGCTACGCTTCAACTACTGCACAATTTCTTAAGCGGCCACTGAACAATCAATAATATTGCACATTAATATTGTGCAACATTACTGAAGTTGTCGCTGGACAGTTCAATAATATTGCCAATAATATTTTGCAATAATGCGGTCATCCGGAACGTTGGGGATGAAGATGCTGCTGCTGTGATAATTGCTCTACCTGTTGCAAGCAGAAAAAAGGTGGATGAAAAATTAAGTCAAGGAGCGTCTAAGGTCACTCACTAAAACTTGAGTAAATAGAGCTTGAACGAAAAACAAAGATTAAGTGTTGTGTGCTGGTGGTTCATACATTACTCGAAATGGTTCAGCCCATAAATTGGCATCCTCATACATAGACACTTGCCATCTCCCTTCCCCCCCCCCCCCCACCGTAACGGATAAATTACTGCGGATCCCCGTATCCACATAATGAAAAAACAAAATAATACAGTGAGAGCCGCAGTTCTATAATGTCAGTACTTCTCAAACGTTACGATACCTTACTACTTGCAAGGGTTTGGTTGGGTTGTATTGGGGAAGGAGACCAGACAGCGAGGTCATCGGTCTCATCGAATTAGGGAAGGACTGGGGAGGACGTCGGCCGTGCCCTTTGAAAGGAACTATCCCAGCATTTGCCTGGAGCGATTTAGGGAAATCACGGAAAACCTAAATCAGGATGGCCGGACGCGGGATTGAACCGTCGTCCTCCCGAATGCCTATTGGCAAGTCTCTCGAAGAGTTGAAATATACTCGCATACGTGCAGTTTCACCTTACAGTATTGTATTTGAGATACAGTTACAGAAACGTGTCATGCAATAATATGTACACTGCAGAATTATATTTGGGTAAGGAATGCATTCACAGAGACAAATATCGATATATACTTTTACTCATTACATTAATTAAATTTCTTAAAAACATCTGCCTTAGTGGCCGTTCTGAACAACAAACCACACGATTCATAACTTTTAACATTTCTGTTTTTGTGCTCATCCCACAATGCCGGTGATGACGTATACATTTCGGTGCACTCTGATATTAATGCTCTTTCATCTTCTTTTGAACTCATTTTCAACACAACAATAAACCATACTTCCTTCCTCTGTGTAGCACGCGAGGGACTGCCAAGTATTTTGTCAATAGCCCCCACAGGCGGAGCAATGTTTCCAGGCATCGCAGTACATTTTCAAAGTTGTCAATATTACTGCTCAACCTCGCCATCTCACTCCTAGACGGTCAATATTATTAAAACCACTCCGTCTACAGGCCACAAGTGTCCCATCGGAACCATCCGACCGCCGTGTCATCCTCAGAGGAGGATGTGGATAGGAGGGGCATGGGGTCAGCACACCGCTCTCCTGGTCTTTATGAAGGTATTCTTGAGCGAAGCCGCTACTATTCGGTCGAGTAGCTCCTCAGTTGGCATCACGAGGCTGAGTGCACCCCGAAAAATGGCAACAGCACATGGCGGCCTGGATGGTCACCCATCCAAGTGCCGACCACGCCCGACAGCGCTTAACTTCGGTGATCTGACGCGAACCGGTGTATCCACTGCGGCAAGGCCGTTGCCTACTCAATATTATTAGGCATCCAGGAAATATTGTCCATATTACTGATCGTCTAGCGGCCGCTTCACCAAAGACCTTGCCTTTCTACAGAAACAGATGTACCGCATGATTATAGTCGTAATCAGCACTAATGCTCAGACTTACTCAACGTATCTGCAAGGTTAATATTGATGTCCAAGTCTCTGATGTTGGTTTACGGCGATTATAGTAAAAAGTTATTTTCTAAGTTAATTAACCCGTGCATTAACCCCTTTCCTGTGGTCTGAAACGACTTGTTTAGTATGGTATTATTCGGCAGCTAATGCTAAAGCCCAATAAGGCCCTCATCTTCGAAGTTTGTTGCAATTGTGCCCTGCTAACGACTGAAAAATTTTGCCGGTAATCATCAGCTGCGCAATTGTCACGCATTGCACAGTGCGCAGCCACCAAGTATAATATTTTCTGTTCTCATATTAATTGTAATAATTGACAGTCCTATATTTCAGTTCCTTAAAGTTGAGGGAGATAGTTTACTGTGCAAATGTGGAAACGTCGATTGAGGTTGTTTGCTGTGTAGTATCGATCCATATTGACACAAATGAAAAACTACGTACTCACGGAAAGACGGCATTGAAATGGCAGCAATGTTTACAATTTTTCTTTATTGGAAGGCTGTAGTAGGCCCTACTTCCCAGGCGGAATTCATTTGAATACAGTTCTTTAGCGTGTGTGACAGCTTCATGATGTGATAAAACCAGCAGGTAAATGTAAGGGTAGGCTTCCGTGGCCTTCGTCATTGTCAATGAAGTTCCTCTGGGGATGTGACTTCGTCATTGTCAATGAAGTTCCTCTGGATATGTGACCGCCTTTTCAATGTGTAAAATTCTCCAACGTTTCGGCCACTATCCTCGGAGTGTTTTTGCTAACTGCTGAGGGAGAAAACTTTTGGTTCTTATGTATTGGCAGAAGAGGCTGTTATAGTAATCTTATTGGGTATTGTGGATGAAGGGAAGTGATGTTAGATGTCCTTCATTCGTGTTTGCATTATTTCTTTTCATTGGTGGAAACAGACACAGACACAGGTCTAGGACGTCTGTTTTCACCAATGAAAAGAAATAGTACAAACACAAACAAAGGACGTCTAACACTCCTTCACCTGATCCTCAGTATCCAATAAGATTACGATAACAGCCTCTTCAGCCAGTATATAAGAACCAAAACTTTTCTTATTCAGTAGTTAGCAAAAACACACTGAGGAAGGTCATTTCCAATAGTGTTCGAAACATCGCAGAATTTATCACGTTGACAAGGCGTTCACATACCCATAGGAATTATATTGAAAACTAACGACGTTTGAGATACCTGGTATTGCTTCAGGCTGCGTTCATCAACGTAAGTCACCTTGCTGAGGGCAGCCTGCAACAATAGTCCAAAAGTCTGTAGTTTTATCACACTATGACGAGGTCTTACATACAGAACAAGATACATACACACACACACACACACACACACACACACACAAGGGGCAATGGAGGGGGATGTGGGAGGAGGGCGCTGGTAAAAGCTATGTTGCTGTTCTTCATGATACCGGTATAATAAGAACGTCGTTATATCTACAGTTAAAACGAATGAAATAGTGCCATTAAATTGCAATAAAAATGAGTCCATTTGATAATACTACTACAAAAAACACAACGGGAGTGGTACAGGTGGTGCTACGATGTAAATGAATCTGGAAAATCCATGGAATTAACTTGCAAAAAGTTTCATAAAGGAGGGGAATGGAAGGGCGAAGAGAAATATGGAATTATCGCTATATCTGTGATTAGATTTGGGAAAGGATTGGGGGCAGGGTGCTAGTTTAGAAAGAGACAGGAATGCAGTATTCTGTCAAAGAGTTTCTCACGGAAACGCCACTTGCACCGTTAGTATTTCAATAAAATCTTCGCATATAATAAATAGTCCAGGTGGTTTGACGTTTTATTTCCCGGAGTTCAACATCGAACTGACAGTAGTACGATGTTATACTTATGGAACCACGCGAAGACTGGTTATGTGCATCGTAATGCTGCCTGCCACACCTTAAAATTCGTCATTTAGAATATTAAAGTGCACTGGCTTATATTTGATGATACAAATTAGAAGTGCCACTCGGCCTTTGCTTTGAAATCGATCCATAGTAATTAAATGGTAATCCCAAAATTAGGAATTAGTGCTTGACTTAAAGCAAGATAACATATGGCTCTAATCATGTTATCTGAGTGAAGTTATTACAGAACCATTTGTAGATCACACTTGTCACTGAAAACACTTTGAATTAATTTTTCTACGTACGCCAGAACACGCTCAAACGTCAGAAGTGGAGATCAGGGTCTCATTATTTTGGTATAATGCATTGACAATGGCCTCGTGTACTGTTCCTGGCTCGATGGTGTCAACAATGAAATCTTTCACTTGTTGCATGAGGCACATAATAAGATTAACAAATTTTGTGAGTTACTTCTAGATTCTGGCGTTACTCTGTACCAACACGCATGTTAAATGTTGCTGTGGTATGTTGTTTCAGAAGGCACCGTTTTGGTAGCATGTGCCCTGCTGGGATCGCGGTCATGTTGCATCAGCATGATGACTAAGGTGTTCTCAAGATTTCAGCACGAGATGGCGGCTGTTGCCTATGAGTCGTGAACCGGTGTCGTTTGCTCGCCAGTACAACATGCAGGTTAGCTACTCGCGCTATTCCTGCGCATGGGCGGCTTATGTCTATGTCCTATTCTTTGACGAAAACAGCAAATTCCGTCAATACTTTATTTCTCTGGTCTTGTTTACCAAGACCCATAAAAATGGAAAGGAAAACGGATGATCTGTCTGACGACGATCACGTTACCTTCAAAAAGGTAACGGTACCAGGGGCAGTTCCGGCATTGCGTTTGACAATGATGACAAGAGTTAAGGAAAATCTGGATACTTTCATATCTCTCTTCGATCTAGGAAAAGCGTTCGATACCGTAAAATGGTGCAAAATGTTCGAAATTCTCACGTTAATAGTCGCATGCCATAGCGTAAAACGAATGATATACAGTATGTACAAGATCCAAGAGGTGACAGTAAAATGGCTCGGATTAAAAATGGCGTGAGGGAAGGGTCCAGTCATTCTCCACAAATTTTCAACCTGTGCATCAATGAATCAATGACATTAAGGGAATAATTTAGGAGTGAGAATAAAATTTGAAGGGGAAAGCTACCAATGCTAATATTTGCTGATGACATTGCTATCCCGTGTAATGATAAGGACCTGTTGAATGTTATTTAGTGTGTAATGAGCCCAGAAAAGGAGAAAGTCAGCCAAAGGAAGGCGAAAGTAATGAGAAGTAGCGGGAATCAGATTTAAATTTAACGACAGCGTAAGGGACGCCTTAGCAGAAGAAGTGAAAGAACTCTGCCAGTACTTGATTAACAAGCAAGGTGGATATAAGAAACGGATTAGCTCATAGAAAGAATTTGTACTACCCTCGAATTACGTCTGCCGCTGTCAGACGATAGGCCTCAACCTGAGAACGAAACTATTGAGGGTGGACGTTGGAGCACAGCATTATATGGGAGTAAAGCATGGGCTGTGAGAAAACCGAAAAGAAAATGAATCGATGCGTTCAAGAGAGTACTCCATAGGAACTTCGAAGAAAGGAAAATTCAAAAAACAAGAAGTAAAATAAGGGACCGGATGTCAGAAGGTGTTTTAAAACTTTTGTGTCGCCTCGTTGTCACTGTAGGCTTGTACCATGGGAAGCACGGAGATAATGTCGTTTGGTGCCAGCATCCTCTTTCTATAACACAACTGCATGCATATGTTAACGTGGTTCTTTATTCATAAGAACAAGAAGTATCTTAAGATAGTCCATGTTTTGTGGTACAAGCTCTTCTGTAATAGTCCACATTAGCCACACTGTTGGTGAAGTACACGTCCCGTTATGCACACTAATCTGGTCACGAGGTACTGACTTACTCTGACCTAAAGGCTGAGCTAATTGCGACTGAGACTCCCACTGGGCTGCGACTGAGGACTCGACTAGTTGACTCACTGGATGACTGACTGGATGACTGGGCTCTCCAGCCCGCGGCGGCATTCTAAATATTGGCGTTGCCATTGGCGGAGCATGTCTCGCGAGTCTGTCTTTGGCCTCTGTCGATCTTCTTACAATCTCTTTGCCGTCCTGTGTGCTGGCTACAGCTTACGCCAGCACAAAAATATTACAGAATAAATTTCAGGGCACAAGAGGCAGCTGTAGATGGAACACATTGTAGGGGAGAACACAGATTGGGATGTATTCAACAAATAATCAAGGAACCTTGATGCTACTCCCACTGTGGGATGAAAAACTTGCCAAACGAGAGGAATTCGTGACGGGCCACATCAAATCCTTCAGAAGTCTGGTGACTAAAAACAAATTCCATTTTTAATTAACTGTGGCCATCTATTGCTCCCAGTGCTGTGATCATGCAGAACAGCGTAAAAATTTACGTATGCATTGAGAGGCATCATTGCTTTCTCTACAATTTGAACAATGAATCTGCGACAGACACTTACTGCTTCGATGGTCAAATGTTAAACAGCTGAATCTCTAGCGATCGGCTGGGAAATACACAAAACATCCGGCGTACTGTGACACTTTATCGGACAAATCGTGATGGGAAAGCTAAAACACAGGTTTACAAAGATAATTTCTATGATATTTCCTTCTTGTTAGATCCACTTTGTCATTCGCATATAGCGAATAATTTTCACTGACGAATAAATCGCTTCCACTTGCTGCTCATGCATAATATCCGTGTCGGCACTGCAGATAAATACAATTCGACCTATTTAGTGCGAGGGCCACAGGGTACAATTTGCTGCTGCTCCCTAACAATCCATCGAAGTAAACGTAGATCGAACCAGCTACATCAACTTCATATTTCTGTTCTGTTCATAATTCGACATACTATGTTGTGGCTGCTATACTTGATTTCCGTGGCGAGTGCTACTGGGAGTTTGAAAAAATTCTGCTGCACTGCCACATAACGGTGAGATGTAATTAAAGCTCTGGGCTAATTGTTGTTATAAAGCAGAAATGAAACTAAAATAGTATGTCCCCAAGGAGTGTAAGAGGACTGCTAATATTTTCCAGCACGTATGGCCATATCAGATAGGTTCAGTAGCCCTATCAGATTTCTCGCTGACGATGCAGTATCGTCTTCGAAAAGGACAAGGAACTACAGAAAAATTGAGACAAAATGTCCACTTGATGTAATGAGTGGTGGAAGATGGTTGTCTAAGGCCACATTCATATTTCTTGCCTCTGTTGGCACTGTTTTTGCAGCCCATTGAGAAGAGAATTCACGTGCTTTTTTTTTTCTTCTTCAAAAATTAGCTTCCTCTTCTTATCCACTCTTTGTTAAAGCTTAATCTTAGAAAGTGTGAGTGAGCGGGAATATGCAGCTCATATCTTCCGGTGAGGGAAATTTAAACTTTCTTGTCCTTCTGGCAGTATAGACCTGACTTCTACAGATGAGGGACTATACATATTTTACTGTTAATCTAACAATAAGTCATGTATTCCATATGGGTTATCGACCTTTGTAATAAACTCACAGTTGTAGAGTTTCCTTTCAAATGTCTCCACGCGCTACCTTTCCACATATCCTCTAAATTTTCCCCCGAAAGCAAACAGATTTCAACTCAATTCCTCATCAAATTTGATGAAAAAGAAATATCTGTAGGAAGCGCGTTTCGTCACCGTGAAGTCGAGCCATATTGCGGTGAATTAAAAGTTGGGTAAGTTAATTTAAGAGCTAATCATCTTGACATTGAAGCTCTTTTTTTGTGTTTGCTTTAACAATAACATATGTTTTTGGGTGGGGTCCGCCTTTAGCAAAACACAGTTTTGTTTTTTGTCCCAGACATGCTGACTCCAGTTGCTGCATCATCAGTGTTTTTTTTTTATTGTTATGGCTGTTAAACGTAAGGCATATTCTTTACTGTTTAAATACATGTAAATATTAGTTTCTAAATAGTAATTACAGATTTTTGAAGAGCACATAAAATTATGTATTCATACCTCCTTACCACAAGGTGTGGTTTTTTCTGCTGTATCATGTTTTTACAGTAAAGAAAAACAGACAATGTTTAACAGTCATAATAATAAAAAAAACACTGATGATGCTGCAACTGCAGTGAAACATGTGTGGGACATAAAACAAAATTGTGTTTTGCTGAAGTCGGACCACACCCAAAAACATATGTTAATTTAAGAGTGTTAACAAAGTTTGAAAGGTATATCAGACGGCCGATATTTCACACATGATGGCTAAGAGTAGAACGAACGTTTCATTAATTACTTGCTTCTTTATTTTGATACCCCAGGGTGAGTATCAAAGCCAAGAAAGACGGCAGGTTACGTTGCTACTCATGCATAATAATAGACAGTATTGAAACTCTTCGGGTTTGCTGCCGGATGCTAAAATCAACTTGATATTTCGGCGATCCAACTAGTCGCCATCTTCAGAAAAATGCTGCTTCTGCTGATGAGTCCCGCTGAGAACTGACGCCAGACTGCAATTCGACGTCCTATATAGGCAACCGTTCAGTACACGGCGCATGCGCCGCCCATCATGGTTGCTGCCCTCCAAGACAGGGAGGTGGCGCCGCCCTTAGTGGAACACTGCTGGCAACGATATATCGCACTCAGGGCCGCACCGAAGAACGTTCGATTTTGATGCGAGATAATGCAGGATTCCACGTCTTACTAAGAGGAAACCCACTGTCTCTGTTGATTAAATTATCCGTCAACCTAATTTCAATCGCCTCTTTATAGACACTGTTCCAAAAACAGGAAATGTTGACAACTACCACAGTTTCATCAAATTTCATACTGTGTCCCTCATTTAAGCAGTGTTCTGCTACTGCCGATTTTTCCGGCTGTTGTAGCCTCGTATGACGGCGATGTTCCACACACCTGTCATGCACTGTGCGAATGGAACGGCCAATGTAAGCTTTCCCACATTGACCGGAATTTTGTACACACCGGGTTCCTTAAGCCCCAAATCATCTTTCAAAGACCCGAGTAGTGCCCTAATCTTAGAGGGTGGACGAAACATACACTTAATGTTAAAATTCCTTAAAATTCCTGCGGTTGTTTCCCGCATTGTTGATTACCTGTTAGCACTACATAAACCCCGCTGCTCTCCGTCGTTAAGTGAAGGCCACCGGTCACTGCCTTCACCGTGGTGAGAGGTAATGCCTGAAATTTGGTATTTTCGGCACACTCTTGACACTGTAGGTCTAGAAATACTGAATTCCCTTACGATTTCCAAAATGAAATGTCCTGTGAGTCTAACCCCAACTTACTAATCCGCGTTCAAAGTTTGTTAATTCCGGTCGTGCGGCGTAATCACGTCGGAAACCTTTTGACATAAATCACCTGATTACTAACGACAGCTCTGCCAATACACTGCCCTTTTGTAGCTAGTGTACACGCTACTGCCGCCAGCTGTGTTATGTATATGCATCCCGCTATTCCATGAGTTTCGTCACCTCAGTGTGTACGTCATTACCTGTCTTCCTCTACAGTTTTCGCCCTGTACAGCACCCTATCGTACCATGGAAGTAATTCCCTTACGTATTAACAGGCGTTTTTCCGTCGAGTCCCTTCTAGTCTGTTTCCCACATAATCCATTCCTAGCCGATTCTGCGGAGGAACTTCCCATTCCTAATCTTACAAGTCAATTTAATTTTTAGCAGCTTCCTGTAACATCAAACCTCAAACGCTTCTACTCCATACACTCCGGTGGTTTCGCGCCTGTGAATCTTTAACTGTGACACAATTCTGTGCTCCAGATTGACATTCTCATGAGTTTCTTTCCCGAATTCATGTCTATGTTGGTATTACTGTAGCAGCGAATGTTTCCTTCGCTTACACTAGACTACTTCTAGCATTCTTCCAATTATTTCGTCCGACACGTGTTATTTTGCTAGCAAGGTAGCTGGATTCCTTCAGTTCGTTTACTACTTTACCTCCTTTGTCTTTTTTTTTTTAGTTCATCGCTAATTTCATTTCTGATACCCATTATTTTCGTCTTTCTTCGGTTTACTGTCGGTCCATAGCGTGTTTTTATTAGTGTTCATTTCATTCGATAGGTGCTGTTGTAATTCTCCTCTACTCTCACTGAGGATAATAATGTCACCAGCCACTCTTGTCACAGACGATCTTTTTACCTTGAATCTTTGGTTTGTTCCCATAATTGCTTCTTGGACGTACCACATTGCTTCCTTGACGCCCTTGTTGACCTACGTCAAACCAAAGGCGTAATGTACTACTCGAATCTTAAGTTAAGCCTAACGATCTTTTCCTGAGACGCTCCGAAGGGAAAAGTAAACACGCCTGCTCGCTGCGAAGTCCCGACCGAAAGTAGTGAGCTAGTTCTGCTGTTGGCCTGTTTGCATTGTCTCCCGGCATCGGTTCCAATAAGACGGTGCGCTTCTACGCTAGAACTATTTTGAGAAGCTGATCGGGGACCCGAAGACGTCGGTGGTAAACAGTGCGACGCACTGAAGCGACAGCAAGGGGAACGGGACGTTTCGCCCACCGGTCCCAGTCGTCACAGCACTGCCAGACGGCCCTTGTAGAAAATCTTGAATACCTTCTGTTTTTAATGCCAGAGGGTAGGATCTTGTGACAGTTATGTGAGATGTTTACCGCGCGATAAAATATCAAACCATGTCAGTGAAATCAATTTGCAGCGGTATTATGCCATAAGTTACGCGAAAGAATATGACAAATACATCCACGACGAATGGAAAAACTAGTAGAAGCCGACCTCGGGAAAGATCAGTTTGGATTCCGTAGAAATATTGGAACACGTGAGGCAATACTGACCCTACGACTTATCTTAGAAGACAGATTAAGGAAAGGCAAACCCACATTTCTAGCATTTGTAGACTTAGAGATAGCTTTTGACAATGTTGACTGGAATACTCTCTTTCAAATTCTGAAGGTGGCCGGGGTAAAATACAGGGAGCGAAAGGATATTTACAATTTGTACAGAAACCAGGTGGCAGTTATAAGAGTTGAGGGACACGAAAGGGAAGCAGTGGTTGGGAAGGGAGTGAGACAGGGTTGTAGGCTCTCCTCAATGTTATTCAATCTGTATATTGAGCAAACAGTGAAGGAAACAAAAGAAAAGTTCGGAGTAGGTATTTAAATCCATGGAGAATAAATCAAAACTTTGAGGTTCGCCGGTGACATTGCAATTCTGTCAGAGACAGCAAAGGTCTTGGAAGAGCAGCTGAACAGAATGGATAGTGTCTTGAAAGGAGGATATAAGATGAACATCAACAATAGCAAAACGAGGATAATGGAATGTAGTCGAATTAAGTCGGGTGATGCTGAGGGAATTAGATCAGGAAATGAGACACTTACAGTAGTAAAGGAGTTTTGCTATTTGGGGAACAAAATAACTGATGATGGTCGAAGCAGAGAAGATATAAAATGTAGACTGGCAATGGCAAGGAAAGCGTTTCTGAAGAAGAGAAATTTGTTAACATCGAGTATAGATTTAAGTGTCAGGAAGTCGTTTCTGAAAGTATTTGTATGGAGTGTAGCCATGCATGGAAGTGAAACATGGACAATAAATAGTTTGGACGAGAAGAGAATAGAAGCTTTCGAAATGTGGTGCTACAGAAGAATGTTGAAGATTAGGTGGGTAGATCACGTAACTAATGAGGAGGTACTGAATAGGATTGGGGAGAAGAGAAGTTTGTGGCACAACTTGACTAGAAGAAGGGATCGGTTGGTAGGACATGTTCTGAGGCATCAAGGGATAACCAATTTAGTATTGGAGGGCAGCGTGGAGGGTAAAAATCGTAGAGGGAGACCAAGAGATGAATACACTAAGCAGATTCAGAAAGATGTAGGTTGCAGTAGTTACTGGGAGATGAAGAAGCTTGCACAGGATAGAGTAGCATGGAGAGCTGCATCAAACCAGTCTCAGGACTGAAGACTACAACAACAACAACAACATCCACGACCGCAGCCCAGTGAACAGTGATACAACTGCCAGCCTATCGAACGTAGTATATCACCAGATACTTTCAAGAATATGTATTTTTTGTAATTCATTTTCGCTTAGTCAGAAATTGCCATTTCAGCTTTCGATGTCACTTTATTAGCAGGATACAGATAACCAAAGAAGATAAATTAGAGATAAAGTTTCTCAGAGTGGCTTCATAAAAGTCAGTGTATTTTCAGCGGCGTAAGAACTGTATCCAGACCTGGTTAAGCAATTGCTTCTGGAACAATTGCAATGCTCAAACTCCATAACATAGCTGAAGTCCAAGCAGCTACGAACGAAAAAGACTGCCATTTTCTTTATCCTTGGATAACTCTCTGGGATTATCACAGACGAGACAGCTTGTAACTCTCAATAAGACGTAAATGAAACGCTGAGCGCTCGCGAGGTGTTGGTAGACCTCATCCACACAACAGGTGGCCGGGGAGGTGTGTGTGGGGGAGGGGGGAGGGAGAGGGGGAAGGGGCGTAGGGGGGAGGGGGAGGACGCTTAGAGAATTAAGTGAAAAATCTGACAGTAGAGTCATACACCATTTAAAACGGTATGTAAACAAACCTCAAAGAATCATTCAAAAAGGTGCTTGACAAAGTTTCGTACTATCGTAGAACATTGATGCGTCGAGAATAAATATCCTTATAAAGAAATAAACATAGCACATGAGATCTGAGACCGGCTTTTGAGGATGAACAACTCACAAACCCAGTGCGCAGACTGTTTTGTAAACCAACAGCATTCATTCTTGAGCTGGCAGGGAGCAGGGGTATGGGAGTACTAAGGTGGTCAGCATAAATGAAATTTTAAAAAAATTACTTATTTAACAAGAGACTTATCCTACAAGTATCAAAACAAGTAAAACTGATTCGCCACAACGGGCAAACTTATGATTACACGGATCAGCAAACTGAAAACGAAGCTTAATGTTCTACTAAGGGTTCAAGAATTTTACAAAGAGCTTCGCAACGTTTCCTACAATACTCTTAACGTGTATATACGTCTGTGAAGTAGAGAGTGAAACCACTAATCCAAAGTTTTTAAGAGGGGACCTTTTGTATACTTCTGCTGAAGCAGACAAAGTAGAATGTCTTATTATCAGTACTAAAACAAAAACGAAATCAAACGTTTATAAAGGAGACAAACTATCCACGTCTGTGAAGCAGAGTAGGATGTTAAAAAAAAAATTTATTTATATAGTAAATTTTCTTTACTTTAAGTCAATGGTCACAATTATTTGTCAGCAGACCACCGGTTTCGGTCTACAATGTCCATCTTCAGATCTGTTTTATAAATAACTATGCCACTATGGCTGCAGTACAGTAGGACATGTTTTTATAAAACAGATCTGAAGATGGTCATTATAGACCGAAACCGATAGTCTGCCGACAAAAAATTTGTGACCATAGACGTAAAGTAAAAGAAATTTATTCTATATTCGGGTCACTATTTCACTCACGACCATGTCGCAGCTTGTGAAATTTATTTATATTATTCAACTATTCATGTCCCTGAAGAGGACGGATCAGAATGCTGTAATAGAATTTAAGCTTTACCATCATTAACAGGAGCTTTACTTTCAGAAGGCGGAGGGTTACTCGATTCAGAACAGGTCACAGAATACAAAGTAGATCTATGTAACAAGCGAATGACGAACCACAGACACGCCCCTTAAACACTAGTGGCATAAGAACATGCAACAGAAATCTCGTTTTCTTTATTTCTTGCCACACCAATGAAAGTACTTAGATTCAGTCAGTCTGACTTTAGATTACCATATACACACAGCAATAGCGCAGTTACACTTAAATAATATTTTGACTTAGAATAAATAGGAGAAATCCTTACACTAGACTACAAACTTGCAAATTACAAAAAGGCGTTACTACGTGCTTTCGTGAACAAAGCACAGAACGAGAATGTACTCTAAAACATGTAGTCAGAAGGCAAATAAGATAGCAAGTGAAAGATCTCACAGATGTGCCCCAAAAAACCACGGACGTAGAACACAAGAGGCAAACTTGAGACAAGGAGTTTTTCAGGAATACAAAATACCTAAATTTACAAATGCACAATCAATAATTACAATCAGAACAGATTTAGGCATAGTGAAGCACAGGATGCTAATCCACCTCTAACACGTCGGCCAAACTACGACCAGTAGAATGATCATGCAAGAACAACAAACGACACTTAATTGTGACGGAGTAGGATTTTG
Source organism: Schistocerca piceifrons (assembly GCF_021461385.2). Taxonomy (NCBI): domain Eukaryota; kingdom Metazoa; phylum Arthropoda; class Insecta; order Orthoptera; family Acrididae; genus Schistocerca; species Schistocerca piceifrons. The sequence goes on from NC_060138.1 coordinate 230,438,157, forward strand.
CTTCGCAAACCGCCTCTAAAACGGTAACGTCCGTCTAATATGTAGCTCACCATGTTTTCTGCATTAGGCCAAAGTCAGTCATGGACGATGTAGAATTCCACGTGAATCAAACAAGGCAGCTCTGAACTCCACAAAATGAGCTCCACCTTTTGCCTAGCCAGCCGGCCGCGGTGGCCGAGCGGTTCTAGGCCCTTCAGTCCGGAACCGCACTGCTGCTACGGTCGCAGGTTCGAATCCTGCCTCGGGCATGGATGTGCGTGATGCCCTTGCGTTAGTTAAATTTAAGTAGTTCTAAGTCTAGGGGACTGATGACCTCAGTTATTAAGTCCCATAGTGCTCAGAGCCATTTGAACTAATTTTGGCCTCGTCACACTAAAGACAGAGTAAAGCCTCAACGCTCCAGTAAGCGAAGGCGCGGCCCGCGAAGTAAACTCCAGTGATCCAAACACAGGGAGCAGCCCGTCACTAACAAGGGGAGGTCACAACGTTTGGAACGCGGATTTACTGTAAACTTCGTACACTCGTAGTACTCCATGAGGACAACAAAATGTGTAAGCAGTAGCGCGTACTTCTCAAGCGTTACCGAGAAAATCGCAAGATAATTTCGGTCGTCAAATATATATCTCTGCGTGGCCATTTTTACCATGAAGCGGGTGTAGCCGAGTGGTGCCGGCACGGTAGCTCAGTGTGTTCGATCAGAGCGTTAGCAACTCTTTCTAATAAAAAAACTGAGCGAATGTATCAACGAACAAATTGAACGGGATCCGCAGCTCGTGGTCGTCCGGTAGCGTTCTCGCTTCCCGCGCACGGGTTCCCGGGTTCGATTCCCGGTGGGGTCAGGAATTTTCTCTGCCTCGTGATGACTGGGTGTTTTGTGATGTCCTTAGGTTAGTTAGGTTTAAGTAGTTCTAGGTTCTAGGGGACTGATGACCATAGATGGTAAGTCCCATAGTGCTCAGGGCCATTTGAACCATTTAAATAAATGCCGGCACGGTAGCTCAGCGTGTTCGGCCAGAGGGCTAGCTGTCCTCTGTAATTTTAAAAAAAAAAAAAAAAAAAAAAACAACTGTGTCAATGGATCAACAACGAACCGAAACGGGTGTCTTTCAACGTCCGCAAAGAGCAGACACAACGAACGAAAACGAATAAAATGAGATTAAAAAAAAAAGAAAAAAAGAAAACGCGTGTCATCGGGCGTCCGCCCTGAACAAATTCGACGAACAATATGGAACAAAATGTTTTTGAAAAAAACTTTTAAATTTAAAGTGTTATTTGACAGTCTACTAATTTTTACTATCACAAATAATATAATAATCATAACTATCGACTAGTAAACGACCAAACGCATAAAGTGATACTGAAAATGCGTGCTTGTCCGTGCCTTCAAAACTGTTCGTATTTAATCGAAAGAGAACGAGAAATTGCTTCTCGGAAGACGCTATTACAATACACTCGATACTGCATAACCAATTATAAGCGCCGATTTTTAAGCAAATACTGCGTTATGCATGGTTTGCTTCCAAATTATCGTCTGAAACAGAGGTTTTTGAAAATGTTAACGAGGTTTGTTTTCCCACGGAAAACGTCAAAAGACCTTGCGTATGCGGAAACATAGCATTTATTCAATGCAGCTGGTGCCGTTTAACTTTGTTTTCCATGCTTTTACGAAAAATACCATCCTGCAACTTGTACTCGTAATGTCGAAAGCGACGATTAATTGTACATCTTTCGAAAGCCGTCTGGGCCGGTCAAAACTTGGAGGTAACAAGTCGTTTCGGGCTCCTTCCTGGTATAAGGGATTTCTCAAATCACGGCAAGCATACATTTTCAGTATCACTTTATGCGTTTGGTCGATTACTAGTCGATAGTTATGAATATTACCTTACTTGTGATAATAAAAATTAGTAGACTGCAAAAAAATGGTTCAAATGGCTCTGAGCACTATGCGACTTAACTTCTGAGGTCATCAGTCGCCTAGAACTTAGAACTAATTAAACCTAACTGACGTAAGGACATCACACACATCCATGCCCGAGGCATGATTCGAACCTGCAACCGTAGCAGTCCCTCGGATCCAGACTGTAGCGCCTAGAACCGCAAAGCCTCTCAGGCCGGCAGACTGCCAAATAACATTGTAAATTTAATAAAAGTTCATCCGATTACACTTATTTTCCCCATTATATCAATTGTAATATAGATAGTAAAGAAAAAAAATTACATGGTTCAAATGGATCTGAGCACTATGGGACTTAACATCTATGGTCATCAGTCCCCTAGAACTTTGAACTACTTAAACCTAACTAACCTAAGGACAGCACACAACACCCAGTCATCACGAGGCAGAGAAAATCCCTGACCCCGCCGGGAATCGAACCCGGGACCCCGGGCGTGGGAAGCGAGAACGCTACCGCACGACCACGAGCTGCGGACAGTAAAGAAAACGACTCTGCTGAAAATAATTTAAAAAATGACGAACGGAAATCGATCCAGGGATCCAGCGGCTTGGACGCCAACCACATTTTTTTTTTTTTGTTTATATCGTTCGTTGAATTAGTTCAGGGAGGACGTCGGATAACACCCATTTAGTTCGTTCGTTGATCCGTTCGCTCAGTTTTTGTATTAGAAAGGATAGATAACGCTCTGATCGAACACGCAGAGCTACAGTGCCGGCACCAGTCGGCTACACCCGCTTCATGGTAAAAGTGGCCACGCACAGATGTATATTTGACGACCGAAATTATCTTGCGGTGTTCTCAATGACGCTTGAGAAGTACGCGCTACTGCTTACACACTTTGTTGTCCTCATGGAGTGTACGAAGTTTACAGTAAATCCGCGTTCCAAACGTCGTGGCCTCCCCTTGTAAGCTTCGGTGCAAGCCACGATTCCAAGCTCGACTCCGTCCAATGGCCCACTTGCCTCAGATCTCCAGCCAACGGCCCCCTGAGCAGACAGATCAGCTGCGTGCTGTGCACGTCCTTCAGCCGTCCTCGTATTGCTGAAATAAAGCCACCACAGGGACACCCGACAAATCCTAGCTCAGCAACGCGAACAATGAGGTTCAACGAGTACCAGAACAGCTATCAGGGCGCGCACATGGCTCATTTCTCAATTGGATATAAGGTATCACGGGATGAAATAAGATATAGGTGTACGCAGAGAAGTAAATTTTTGTTCATACCCGTGGTCTCGAGGTCGGCATGGTAGCTCAGCGTGTTCTGTCAGTGTGTTAGTTATCCTTGGCAACAAGAACCTGAATGCCCGGTTCAACGAAGAACCTAAATGGGTGTCATCGGACGTCCGCCCCGGTCTAAATCAACGAACAATATGGAACAAACTGAGATCAACAAAAATGGAGGGTAGCGTCTTTTATTAGCAACTGAAACAACCTCAGCCACGCGGGATTAGCCGAGCTGTCTAAGGCGTTGCAGTCATGGACTGTGCGGCTGATCCCGGCGGAGGTTCTAGTCCTCCCTCGGGCACGGGTGTGTGTGTTTGTCCTTAGGATAACTTACGTTAAGTAGTGTGTAAGCTTAGGGACTGATGACCTTAGCAGTTAAGTCCCACAAGATTTCACTTTTTCTTTTTTTTTTTAAACAACCTCATTCCCGGGTTCAAACCCCACCACTGGTTAAATTTTGAATAAAAATCATTAGCAATGGCGGCCGAAGACTTCCGGCATAAGCAGTCACCCTCATTCTGGAAACAGCCTTGCTGAAGCGGGCCAAGGAGCGGACAGATGTTCTGGGCACTCTGTTGCCCTTGGAGTGGGAAACTGCTCTAAAAGGCCGAAGAAGCAGCAATGATCAATGGCATAAAGATACAACCACACATAATGCATATCCACATGACATGTGGTCTGTAACTGAAAAACTATCATGATGACCTCTCCATTGGCAAACGTTTCCGGAGTAGCCCCATTGGAATCTCCGGGAGGAATCTGCCAAGGAGGAGGTGACCAAAAGAAAAAGTGTGAATAACAAACGAAAAGTTAACTTTCTACGAGCAGTATGTAGAAGATGCAAATGAGAACAATAAGAGTGGAAGATCAAGAACGAAGTGCACGGCTTAAAAAGGATGTAAGCCAGAGACGTAGTCTTTCGCACCTGATTTTCAGTCTATATATATCGAAGAAGCAATGACGGATTTGAAAGGTTGGTTTGAAAGTGGGATTAAAATTTAAGGTGACGGTATATCAGTGTTAATATTCGTTGATGATATTGCTATCCTCAATGAAAGTGAAGAAGAATTACAGGATCTTTTGAAGGGAATCAACAGTCTACTGAGTACAGAATATGGATTGAGAGTAAATCGAAGAAAGACGAAAGTATTGAGAAGTAGTAGAAATGGGAGCAGAGAGACGTTTTACATCATAATAAGTAGATAAAGTTAAGGAATTGTGCCACCTAGGGATGAAAATAACCCATGACGAACGGAGCAAGGAGAACATAAACTAACATAGGCACAAAGGGTATTCCTAGCCAAGAGAAGTCTACTAGTATCACATATAGGACTTAATTTGAGGAAAAAATTTCTGAGAATTTCCGTTTCAAGCACACGATTGCATAGTAGAGAAAAGTGGACTGTGGAAATACTGGAAATACGGAAAAATGTTGGAAATTAGGTGGACCGTTAAGGTAAGGAAAGAGAAGGTTCTAAGCAGGAAAGGAGTTCATGGATAAATTGACAAGAAAAGGGGACAGACTGATAGAATACCTGTCAAGATATGAGGTAATAACTTCCACGGTAATAGAGGGAGGTATAGTCGATTAACACTGTAGAGGAGATTGGGATAAGTTCAGAAAATAATTGAGGACATAGGCTGCAAGCGCTACTCGAATGGGAGATACTACAGGAAAGTCGTACATTGCGGTGAGCCTCTGAAACTTGTGCGAGTTCATGTACGAATACAAACGAGAGCTATATTACTTCCTCTATCTTGGAGAGATTTTGACGTGTATTACAGATAATCTTTCTTCTCGTGCGCCCTCCATCGATGAAATACCATGTAACCCCTTCCACAAACCTTAGAGTATCATTCAGAGCACAAATGTAGTCTATGCTTTCATCCAGAGATCACGGTTCCACACCAAAGTGGGCAACGAACATCGATACCACAGACGTCGTCAGCAAGGCCTCACTGGAGTCCGTAAGGTCGAACGCCACCTCAGCACCCTTGCATAGAGGGGTGTATTCTAATTTCTGTCTTTCTCTACGGTTTCTGCCCTCTACAGCTCCCTGTAGTTCCATGAAAGTCATTACCTGATGTCTTAACAGATGTCCTAACATCCTGTCCCTTCTTCCTGCCAGTGTTTTCCACACATTCCTTTCCTCTCCGGTTCATTGCGGCACCTCCTCACTCCTCACTTTATCACCCTACATAATTTTCAATATTCGTCTGTAGCACCACATCTCAAACGCTTCTTTTCTCTTCTGTTCCGATTTTCCCACAGTCCATGTTTCACTACCATATAATGCTCTGCTCCAAACTTCTCTTCGCCACAAATGCCCTTTTTTTCAATGCTAGTCTGCTTTTTATGTCCTCTTTCCTTCGTCCGTAATTGGTTATTTCGCTGCCTACGTAATAAAATTACTGACTTCATCTACTTCGTGGCCATTTGTCCTGGTGTTAAGTTTCTCGCTATTCTCATTTCTGCCACTTCTCATTAATTTCGTCTTTCTTCGATTTACTCTGGTCCATCTCCTGTATTCATTACACTGTTCATTCCATTCAGCATGCCATGTAATTCTTCTTCACTTTCACTCAGAACAGCAATATCATCAGCAAATCGTATCATTGATATTCTTTCATCTTGAATTTTAATTCCTCTTCTGAACATTTCATTTATTTCCATCACTGCTTCTTCTATGTACAGATCTAACAATAAGAGCGAAAGACGACAACTTTGTTTAACACACCTTTTAATCCGAGCACTTCGTCCTTGCTCAGCTACTCTTATTATTCCCTCTTAGTTGTTGTACATATTGTACATTACCCTTCTCTTTCTATGGCTTACCCCTACTTTTCTCAGAATTTCGAAATCTTGCACCATTTTACATTGTCGAACGCTTTTTCGTGTTCGACAAACCCTATGAACGTCTCTTGATTTTTGTTTAGTTTTGCTTCTATTATCAATTGCCTCTCTCGTCCGTTTACCTTTTCTAGAGCTAAACTGATCGTCACCTACCATATCCTTTTCTATTCTTCTGTATGTTATTCTTGTCAGTAACTTGGATGCATTAGCTGTTAAGATGACTGTACAATAATCCCCGCACTTGTCAACTCTTCCAGTCTTCGGAATTGTGTGCATGATATTTTTTCCTAAAATCGTATTGTGTCTCCAGATTCATACGTTGTACACAACAACGTGAATAGCCCTTTTGTTGACACTTCACTCAATGACTTTAGAAATTCTGATGGAATGTTATCTAACCCTTTTGCTGTAGTTGATCTTAAGTACTTCAAAGTTCCCTTAAATTATGATTCTAATGGTGGATCCCCTATCTCTTCTAAATTGTGTTTCTGCTTTTATCACATCAAATAAATCTTTCCCCCCCATAGAGGCCTCCAATGTACTCTTTCCACCTATCCGCTCTACCCTCTGCACTTAGCAGTGGAAATCCCGTTGCACTCTTGATGTTACCAATCTTGCTTTTAATTTCACCGAAGGTTGTTTTGACTTTCTTATATGCTGAGTCACTCCCTCCGACAATCACTTCTCTTTTGGTTTCTTCACATTTTTGTTGCACACATGTCGTTTCAGTATCCATGCACGTCCCAGTAATTTCACTGCTCACTAACTTGTATTTCTGTATTCCTGAATTTCCCTGAACATTTTAGTATTTGCATCTTTCATCGATCAACAGAAGTATTTTTTCTGTTACCCATCGTTTCTTTGCAGTTACCTTCTTTGTAACTATGTTTTTCTTTCCAGCTTCTGTGTTTGCCCTGTTTAGAGATGTCCAGTCCTCTTCAACTGTACTGCCGACTGGACTCAGAACTTCAAGCGTATCTCGTCTGTCCTTAGTACTTCCGTATCCTACTTCTTTGCGTACTGATTATTCCTGACTAATCTCTTTAACTTCAGCCTACTCTTCATCACTACTATATTGTGATCTGAGTCTATACCTGCTCCTGGGTACGCCTTACAATCCACTATCTGATTTAGGAATCTCTGTCTGACTATGATATAATCTGAATGAAATCTTCCCCTATCACCCAGCCTTTCCGCAGTATACCTTCTCCCCTTGCGATTCTTGAACAAAGTATTCGCTATTATTGGCTGAAACGTATTACAGAATTCAATTAGTCTTTTTCTTCCCTCATTACTTGTCCCAAGTCCATAATCTCCTGTAACCTTCTCTTCTACTCTCTACAACTGCATTCCAGTCCCCAATGACTATTATATTTTCATCTCGCTTTACGTATTGTGCTACCCGTTGAATATCCTCAAATACTTCCTCTATCTTTTCATCTTCAGCTTGCGACGTCGGCACGCATACCTGAACTATCGTTGTCGATGTTGGTTTGCTGTCGATTCAGATAAGAACAATCTTGTACTATTTGCTACTGTTATTGATATTATCCTATACGAATACGACCAGAAATTGTCGTTTTCTTTCCATTTCACTTCACTGACCACTACTGTATCAAGATTGATCCTCTGCATTTCCCTTTTCAAGCTTCTGACATTCTACGCCACGACTTGTAGAACGTTATTCTGTCGTTGGTTATTCTTTCTTTTCTCATAGTCATTTTCCCCTTGGCAGTCCCCTCCTGGAGTTCCTAACGTGCAACTGTTCCGGAATCTTTTGCCAATGGAAAGATCATCATGACACTTTTTCAATCACAGGCCACATGTCCTTTGGATAAACATTATGTGTCTTTACTGCCGTGGTTTCCATTGCGTTCTGAATCCTCATTCTGTTGATCATTGCTGATTCTTCCACCCTTAGGGGCAGTTTACCACCCCAAGAAGAAGAGAGTGCCCAAACCATCTGTCCGCCCCTGTGCTCTGTTTGACAAGGCCGTTGACAGACTGAGGGAGACTTCTCATGCCGGAAGTCTTCGGCCGCCAAATGGTGATTATTGATCGAAGTGTAAGCTGTGGTCGATTTCGAATCCAGAAGCAAGCATGTTTTGATTTCTAATCAATGACGCTACCGCTAGGTCACGGTATACTGCCACAGTTAACTTAGAAGGTCGATAAAGTTATTCAAGTACTCAGACGGAAATATGCTTTTGTAAATGTTGAACACTGTACTTCAAGAGAAGAGTTTGTTAATTAAAGCATCAAGTTGTGCTTTAATAGTCAATGACAGCTGTAAACTATCAAGCGCTCATGTAGCAAAGGCTTGTATCAAGTTAAGTAAATCTCTCATTCATTCGTGCAATAAAGGGAACTAGTAGTTCAGGTGAGTCATCTTTCAGAGCAATCAAGGAACCCACAGTATAGATGAACGATTGTAATTTCGTCTGGTGATATAGGAATCCTTTGCTACTGTTAAATAGTAACTTAATTTTTCCGCCTACCGATTCTCATATCGCCTCGCTCTCACATAACATCCAAATGTCAGACAGGCTGTAATGCTTCTATAATGTTACTGTACTTCTCGACTATTGATTGTGTAAAGTTATTTAATACGACTGGACAGTCTTAGTCCAGAGTGAACAGGTTGTGACATTTTGAGTTCGCAATGACAGTTGATGTTGAATATAATAAAAATCCATGTGGTAAACCAAACAAAGACCATGGTTGGATAGCGAAAGATATTTTTCGTGTTTTCGCTTCTAGTGTACGTCAAATCGACGGTTATTTCTGTTCTGAAAGTGAATTAAATGCATTGACAAGATGATGAACCAAGTTGTAGAACATGAGTCAAATGACAGTGATAGTGATACCGAGTGTGGTTCTAGTGATGAATACGTGACATTTTCTGGTGAATCATTTAGTGAACGTACGTACGTTTTCTACGTAAAAGTACACAAACTTGGTTCAAAAGGCTTAAAATGTCTCTAATTGTATACGTTAATGTGGAATTGATGTCATACACGAAAGTGAGCTGACAAATGATGGTGTATTATGGTACCATCTTGGGAAGTAAGATGAGAACTGTACACACATTAATCCACAGAAATACATTTTTAGATAATTATTATAGCAATGGGATATCAAGAACATAGTCAGCGTTAGAAACTTAGTTGGTTCACTTAAGGATAAGAGAATGACGAAAGATCATTGTCCTGAATGTAAGTCTGTTGTCAACAAACATACAAAAGCTGTGACATATTTCAAATAAAAAGACACCTGCAATGTGTAGGTGTTTGCGGTTGTAAGCTAAGAAAAATAACTGCACCGCCGACAGGTTGACGTATCAAGGGAAACAAAAGGGAAGTAAAAAAAGGTGTATCACTGTACTGTCGTATGAATTGCAAAAGACGGTTTCATTCTTAAAATCTCCAACTGCTATTGTATACCGCCAACGTCAACTTTGTTGCTTCAGTTTTAAATAAACAGTAAAGAAACTGTAGCTTGGATGAGCGCGAGATGCATCACAGTCACCGATGATAAGACGAATATAATACATTTTAAGTACATACACAATGATGATGGCAACTACTAGGAAGTAAGTTTCACTAAAAGATTAAAGAATCGGCTAGGTGAACTTCACTTCATTGCGAGAGCCTCAAGTATACCAGAGAAAAACCACAATGCCGTGCTTCATTCCCCATAGTGAGCACCATTTTAGAAGAATGCAGGAATGACAGTGATTAAAGGACGTCAGAAGACTAGTGTGAAGCCTCACATATTCGAAATGCACAACACATTTTCTCTTATTAGTATGTAACGTACTCTCTGGTTGACCAAAACATCTGTGTTTTACCGGTAAAATCTGTGATGAGACACTGGTGTTGTTCAATTTTCACTGCAGGTACTTGTAATGCGCATAACTTTTACAGTTCTGTAATATGTCCGATTTGTCTGAAAAGCAAATAAATAATACTGAATATATGTTAAGGGTCTGATGAATGTCATTTTCTGTCCTCATTACCCCAGCAGATTTGTTTTGTGACTGAACTTTAGTGCTGAGTAACTCGAAATACACAATTTATTGTTGATTCACTCTTGCCTATGACCATACAGTTACAATCATTGTTTGACAAGAAATGCATAGAAACATGCCATTATACCAGCATTCCGGTATTCCAAACACAATTGGGAAGATTCACTAGATCAGAAACATGCTACGTACACCCGACTGCAACAGGCCGGCGCAACAGTGAAAGAAACATATAAGCTCTACAGTACATACATCATCACTAAAATACGGTACGGACAGTTTCATTTGTGTACTACCAGAAAGCTGCTAAAAACCTTTACTTCGCTGCAACACGTGTCGACTATTATCATCCGGCAAACTTTAAAGATCAAACTGCTGTATATAACATATCCTGAGTATATCACTTTGAGTTTTGCAGTGGTATATGCAACGTATGCTGTATAAACTCTTTGAGCTTTGATGTAGCAGAGGCTTTTGCAGCTTTTTCGTAGAATACAGTTTATCAGAGCTGTGGAGCACAACTTAAAGGAAGAAAAACAGTATATTTTATTGTTAGTGGGAGCAGTATTGAATGTGTGTCATTAACATCTTAGAAACAGTACATCGTACGTTACGGGTAAGGGAAGCCCAGTGTCTGCATTTCCTAACGGTGCAGAAACAGTTTCTTCCACTGTACGTCACAGTGGAAACCCGATGCTGCTTCTGTGAGACAAATCGGCGAAGTGATTGGTAACACCGTGTTTGATACCGTATGCCAGCCCGACTGTAATGAAACAGCGCGCTCATTATTCCAGCCGGCACTTCGCGCTATCCTCAGGTATTGTGTTTCTCGAGTTTTCTGAATTCCTACTTCCGGTTTCCGATTCATCTCACGTCATGTGACTGAAGAGAGACTAACAGAGGACATGTAATACCTGCAAGCTACCAATAAAATAAGAGTGCGCGTAATCAGTATTGCTGTGGCTAACCTCTCTCTCTCTCTCTCTCTCTCTCTCTCTCTCTCTCTCTCTATCACCATAAATCACACACACATACAGTTGAATTACGAGGGTTACCCAGAAAATAATGCACGGCATTTTTTCCTTTATTGAACATAACGAGAATTACACAAGCGAAAGAATGGTGTTTTATCTACACACCCTCATTTTCCACGTAATCTCCACCCCGTTCTATGGCCTTCCTCCAGCGCGAAACAATGGCGTGTATGCCCTGTTGGTACCAATCCTTGTCCTGGTGGCAGAGTCAGTGCTTCACTGTGTGAATCACCACCTCATCGTCCTCAAAATGTCTTCCGCGAATGGCATCCTTTAATGGCTCAAACAAATCGAAGTTCGAGAGGGCTAGATCAGGTGTGTCAGATGTGACAGACGTGGATCGTCTCACCGGCCGCTGCAAATCGTGGAGCTCCATCGAAAGGCCTTCTGATTACCTCACTGTTGCAAAACAACTAACTGTACTTCATTGATTGGCGACTCCATAGAGAGCTGTGTGCACAACGACCATATGATAGGTACAATTAGAAGGAAGGTCAGCGTTGGCCGTAATTTTAATGATTTATTAATAGCTGTTAATAAATCAACAAAATTACGACCATCGCTGATCTTCCATCTAATTGTAACTGTATTTCTGTCAGCAACAGACGCTCCACAGACGTTGTGTAAGCGTTTATGAATATTCCCCACAGTCTCTTCCCCTTCAGTGAGAAATTCAATGACGGCACATTCCTTGTAACGTACATCATCTACAGACGCCATTTTGAAACTGTCCTGCAGCTACGGTATCTGTCGGAAGTGACGCAAACTTGGTGCGCTCACTCAGGAGACTTCAAATAATACATATGCAACGTTTGGAATTCGTAGCATTGTCCGTTCCTGGTAGCTGAGTGGTCAGCGTGACGGAATGTCATACCTAACGGCCAGGGTTCGATTCCCGGCTGGGACTCCGCTCAGGGACTGGGTGTTGTGTTGTTCTTATTACCATCATTTCATCGTAATCGATATGCAAGTCGCCGCGGTGGCGTCAACTTCAAAGACTTGCACCAGGCGAACGGTCTACCCGACGGGAGGCCCTAGCCACACGGCATTCGTAGCATTGTTTTCGGCTGAGGGGGAAAAAAAAAATGCGGTGAATTACTTTCAGGGCAACCTCGTATTTGGAAGACCACAGTCAGTGGATATGTGGATGATGTTACACTTACCCATTTGCTTACTGAGGGCACCATAATTCAGTAGTCGTTTAATTTTGTAGTCGAACTCTAGCCAGTTCACGTGTAATATAAATCATTTTGGTCAGTGTTATTTGTCAGTGTCCCATTACTCTGTGAGGAGTTGAAAGGTAGTCACTGCATTAAATTTTAACATCTGAGATGGTAATATTCACCTTTATATAAAATCTGACCCATATGTGGACACAACGCGATCTCACTAACTTTCCGTTGTATTCTGTACTTACTTGGAACTTCCTCACAACGCAACGGAATTATTAAAAAGTAATTTAAAATAAGATACACCATATTACATTGAGGTCACAAAGTCATGGGATAGCATATCTATAGATGGCGGTAGTATCACGTACAGGAAATCGTAACCGAATTCAATATTCCGAGATTTATAGCGTGAAGCGTGTGGCGAGAATACCAAATTTCAGGCATTGGCCCTCACTGTGGACAATACAGTGGCCAACGGCCTTCACATAACGGCCGAGAGCGGTGGCGTTTGCATAGAGTTGTCAATGCTAACAGACAAGCAACGCTGCGTAAAATGACCGCAGAAATCAATGTGGGACGTACGACAAACGTATCCGCTAGGACAGTGTGGCGAAATTTGGCGTTAATGGGCTATGGTTAATGGGCTATGGCACCAGACGTCCGACGCGACTGCCTTTGTTAACAGCGCGACATCGCCTGCAGTGCCTCTCGTGGGCTCGTGACCACACAGGCTGGACACTAGACTCTTGGAAAACCGTGGCCTGGCCAAATGAGGCCCGATTTCAGTTGGTAAGAGGTAATAGTAGAGTTCGAGTGTGGCGCAGACCCCACGAAGCCATACACCCCAGTTGTCAGCAAGTCACAATTCGTAGTAATAGACGGAAAGGCACCGAGTGAAACACAAATAATATCCGGCGTTTCCCAAGGAAGTGTTATAGGCCCTCTATTGTTTCTGATCTATATTAACGACATAGGAGACAATCTCAGTAGCCGTCTTAGATTCTTTGCAGATGATGCTGTAATTTATCGTCTTGTAAAGTCATCAGATGACCAAAACGAATTGCAAAATGATTTAGATAAGATATCTGTATGGTGCAAAAAGTAGGAATTGATCCTGAATAAAGAAAAGTATGAAGTTATTCACATGACCACTAAAAGAAATCCGCTAAATTTCGATAAGCGATAATCCACACAAATCTGAAGGCTGTAAATTCAACTAAATACTTAGGGATTACAATTACAAATACCCTAAATTGGAGCGATTACATAGATAATTTTGTGGGTAGAGCCAACCAAAGACAGCGATTCATTGGCAGAACACTTAGAGGGTGCAACAGGTCTACTAAAGAGACTGCTTACACCATGCTTGTCCGCCCTATTCTGGAGTATTTCTGTGCTGTGTGGAATCTGCATCAGGTGGGACTGACGGATGACCTCGAAAAAGTACAAAGAATGACAGCTGGTTTTGTATTATCGCGAAGTAGGGGAAGTTGGGCCACAGCTATGATACGTGAATTGGAATGGCAATCATTAAAACAAAGGCGTTTTTCGTTGCGACGGAATCTTCTCACGAAATTTGAATCACCAGATTTCTCCTCCGATTGTGAAAACACTCTGTTGGCACCCACCTACATAGAAATGACCATCACAATAAAATAAGGGCTCACACAGAAAAATTGAAGTGCTCGTTTTTCCCACACGCCTTTTGAGAGTGGAACGGTAGAAATACAGCTTGAACGTGGTTCATTGAACACTCTGCCAGGCACTTAATTTTGAATAGGAGAGTAATCACGTAGATGTAGATGTGTAAGGTGATGGTGGCTCCGCAATCATGTAGGCTGTGTTTACATGGAATGGACTGTATGCTATGGTCAAAATGAAAATTTTATCATCTCGAAATGGTTTTGTTCGGCTACTTTGAGACCATTTACAGCCATTGATGGACAAGTTCCCAAACAATGATGGAATTTGTATGGATCACAACGCGCCACGCCACCGGCGACAATTGATCGTGGTTTGTTTAAAGAACATTCTGGACAATTCGAGCGAATGATTTAACCACCCAAACTGCCCAACGTGAATGTCATCGAACATATATGGGATTTAATCAAGAAGTCTGTTCATGCACAAACTCCTGCACCCGCAACACTTTTGCAATTCTGGACGGCTACAGAGGCGGCATGGCGCAGTATTTCTGCAGAGGATTTCCAACGACTTGTTAAGTACACACCACGTCGAGTTCATGCACTACGCAAGGCGGAAGGAGTGTGACATGACATTAGGTGGTATTGGATGTTTTGTCACCAACATATCTGATGTACCTACTCCCTATCTGTATTAATGAATGACTCTTCTTAGGAGTGATTTGCGCAATGCAGTGCACACTGTATCCTACAACACCTAATAAACTGAAATGAGCTCGTATTGTAGCTAAATATCGACGCATTTGTCTTTTCAAACACGTGCCCTGAAGCGCCACTGCGTCGCGAACTTACATCTCTAGTTGAAAATTGCATTTAAAAATAAGAACATTTCATCTTTTGTGCAGTCAGTTTATTCTCTTTAAAAATAATGAAAGTTAAGGTAATTTTCTCATGAACGATGTTCTTACGTGAGCACATGCAGCGGATTGAAGAATAGCAGCCGTGCAGAGTGGCCGCGCGGTTAGAGGCACCGTGTCATTGATTGCGCGGCCCCTTCCGCCGGAGGTTCGAGTCATCCGTCGGGCGTGGGTGTGTGTGTTGTTCTTGGCTACCTTAAGTTAGTTTAAGTAGTGTGTAAGTCTAGGGACTGATGACCTCAGCAGTTTGGTCACTTAGAAATTGATACATATTCGAAAATTTTACGATCTGAAAATGTTAGTATGGACAGATTGTTGGACGCTTTCGCGTTCTGAATTTGGGCATTAGTTCTGTAGTGTACCAGGTAAAGTCTGTTATTTTTCCAAACTAATTCTGAAACAGGTCGCAACCGGATTCCTTAATTTTCCTGTTGCTGTACCGACTCAGAGATCACGCTTAGCTGTAGTATTCTTTACGATCCGTCAACTAGTTATTCATAATATCCCTGTTCTGTAAAAACACTTAATTAGTGTGCGTCAGTTTCTTTACAAACATTGGTTCTTATGCTCCATTAAGTTTCGGGAATGCAGCCGCATAAATTCTGCTTCTTCTTCTAATATTTCGGCTGTATACCTTTCAGCCATCTTCAGAGAGAGCAGTACGACTGACGCTCCAGCGCTCGCTCCATCCTTTTAAACTCGCGGGCCGCGCCACTGCGCATGCGGCCACAGATAAACAAGGCGCCAGTGATGTTGATCGGCGGCAAAGACGTACAATATGCATGAGTTACGTCTGTGGCTGCGCATTCGATCCATGCTGGGAGATCGATGTATTACTGGGAGCTGAACTGTAGCGACGTCTTTGTAAGTTCAATATTGAAAGTGCCGGATTCCATGATTTATCTAATGTGAAACCGCTGTCTCTATTAATTAAATTCTTCGTCAAGCGGATTTCAATGGCCTCTTTTACTACGGAGTCCCAGAAAGATGAAACAGAAGTCAGAATTTCGACATTTTCATATACCATAGAGTGACCAGAATCAATACAATGCTCTGCCACAGCCGATTTACTGGGTTGTAAGAGCCGAGTGTACCTGCGATGTTCCGTACACCTCTCCTGGACTGTACGATTCGTTTGTCCGATATATGAAAGGCCACATTCACATGGTATCTTGTAAACTCCAGGCTTGCGGAGTAGTAAGTCATCTTTAACGGAACCCAGGAGTGCAGCCGTCTTCGCCGGTGGACGAAAAATCACTTTTACTTTATGTTTAGTGAGGATCCGTCCTATTTTGGATGAAAGGCTTCCCACATACGGCAGGAAAGCCATGGATTTAAATGTTTCCTCGTCATCTTCTGCATTCCTTACGGACACCTTAGGTTTTATTTGTACTGCCTTACGTATCTGTTGTGAAGAATACCCATTGTCCTCAAAAACTCTCTTCAGATGTAAAAGTTCGTCTTTTAAACTACTTTCATCAGATATGACGTGTGCTCGGTGTACCACAAGTTCTTAGAACACTACTCGTCTGCGAAGGATGGTGACAGCTATTTGCATGTAAATGTAAGTCCGTATGGGTCGGTTTCCGATATACTGCATGACCCAAAGTGCCATCTTCTTTGCGCCAAACCAAGACATCCAAAAATGGAAGACATCCCTCCTTTTCCACTTCCATTGTAAACTGAATTTGTCCATGGATGGAATTCAGATGGTTTAAGAAGTCCTGCAATTTGTCCTCGCCATGGGGCCGCACTACAAAGGTGTCATCAACGTACCTCCAAAAAACTGTAGGCTTCAAACTAGCAGACTCCAGGGCCTTCTCCTCGAAGTCCTCCATAAATAAATTGGCCACCAAGGGTGACAAAGGACTACCCATGGCAACACCGTCAGTCTGTTCAAAAAAGTCATTATTAAATAAAAAGTATGTGGAGGTCATCACATGGTGAAACAAAGCTAAAATCTCCTTATCAAAACTTTCTCCAATGAGATCTAAAGATTCAGAGAGAGGTACCTTAGTAAATAGCGACACTACATCAAAGCTGACTAATAGATCAGAGGTGTTCAGTTTCAAAGATTTTAATTTGCCAATGAAATCTGCAGAGTTCCTTATATGATGATCACATTTTCCCACAAGCGGCCTCAATAGTGACGCCAGGTGCTTAGCACAATCATAGTTGGGAGAACCAATATTGCTCACGATAGGACGTAGATGAACGTCTTTCTTATGGATCTTTGGGAGTCCATAAAGCCTTGGAGGCACTGCACCACTTGGTTTCAGTCTTCGTATGACGTCCGGTGGAAATGGAGAGGCATTCAAAAGCGACGCCGTCTTCCTTACTACCTTGTTGGTGGGGTCCTTACTGATCTTCCGGTACATACTATCATTCAGTAAGCTGTATATCTTATCATGATAGTCGTCACGTGACATTAAAACCGTGGCATTACCTTTATCAGCAGGGAGAACCACCGTTTCGGTATCTTGGCGGAGCATACGTAGTGCAGTCCTCTCTGCCACAGATATATTGCTTCTTTGTGGGCGAGCCTTCATAACAGCTCGACAAGTTTCGCGTCTTATTTCATCTGCAGAATCCGTGGAGAGTGGTCGAACAGCTTCTTCAACGGCACTGATGAATGCAGGTATAGGCAAAACCTTTGGCGTGGGTGCAAAATTCAGTCCTTTGCTTAAGACCATCATCGTCGCATCGTCCAAATCTCTACCCGTCATATTAATGACGGAGCGTCGAATGATACTTTCTTGCTGTGGAGATGGCTCAAGTCGGTTGAACTTTGCAGTCTGTCTTGATGTCGCTACCTCACGAACCCAGTCTGCTTTGGCCCATGTTGTAACACATCGAGGAAAATAGTTGTGGTTTTTAAAACTACCTGGATGATTTTACATTACAGTTAAAAATAATATAGTCACTCGTGAATGTGAATGATGTCGTGGTGTAATGGAGCTGCCATGTGGCACATGAAAAACTTGTCATGATGAAGGTGCGATAATGAGTATGAACGTGGGACCTTGTAGAACCGCAGGTAGCGACTAGAAGTCAGCACTTCTTGATGCAATAATTTACCAACAGGCGTATGTATTGCTGTATGTTGTTGTTGTGGTGGTCTTCAGTCCTGAGACTGGTTTGATGCAGCTCTCCATGCTACCCCATCCTGTGCAGGCTTCTTCATCTCCCAGTACTTACTGCAACCTACATCCTTCTGAATCTGCTTAGTGTATTCATCTCTTGGTCTCCCTCTACGATTCTTACCCTCCACGCTGCCCTCCAATGCTAAATTTGTGGTCCCTTGATGTCTCAGAACATGTCCTACCAACCGGTCCCTTCTTCTTGTCAAGTTGTGCCACAAACTCCTCTTCTCCCCAATTCTATTCAATACTTCCTCATTAGTTACGTGATCTACCCATCTAATCTTCAGCATTCCTCTGTAGCACCACATTTCGAAAACTTCTATTCTCTTCTTGTCCAAACTATTTATCGTCCATGTTTCACTTCCATACATGGCTACACTCCATACAAATAGTTTTAGAAACGACTTCCTGACACTTAAATCTATACTCGATGTTAACAAATTTCTCTTCTTTAGAAACGCTTCATCCCGCCATTGCCAGTCTACATTTTATATCCTCTCTATTTCGACCATCATCAGTTATTTTGCTCCCCAATTAGCAAAACTCCTTTACTAATTTAAGTGTTCAAAATGGCTCTGAGCACTATGCGACTTAACTTCTGGGGTCATCAGTCGCCTAGAACTTAGAACTAATTAAACCTAACTAACCTAAGGACATCACATACATCCATGCCCGAGGCAGGATTCGAACCTGCGACCGTAGCGGTCACGCGGTTCCAGACTGAAGCGCCTAGAACCGCACGGCCACACCGGACGGCTAATTTAAGTGTCTCATTTCCTAACCTAATTCCCTCAGCATCACCCGACTTCATTCGACTACATTCCATTATCCTCGTTTTGCTTTTGTTGATGTTCATCTTACATCCTCCTGTACTGTACTGTATGTATGCAAATTTATTTTATTTTATAAACTTCAGGCCCCACTCGTCACCTCATTACGAGTGGGTCCTGAAGATGGCATCAATCTAATGCCGAAACTGGTAGCACATAGAAGTTCATAAAATAAAATAAATTTCTACAATACATGCGGCTGTTGGTAAATTATTGCATCAAGAAATTCATGCCGACCGTCGTCCCACGATCCATAATGGATCAACGAAGAGAAGTCAGCTCAGTGGGTGAAGGGGGAAGGAGAAAATGGCATGATAGTGTGAGGTGGAGCGTTGTGATTAGGCTTGGAATTGGGGGGGGGGGGTGTATTTCAAAACGGGTTTCATCATTGAGGAGTGAGAATTGCTTAAAATTACGGCGGGAGAGGATTGATGAGGTATGAAGAGGCATGGAAGTGCGATATGGATGTTGTGGCGCAGCTGGGTAACTCTGTTGTCTTTTAGTGGAAGAGAAGTTGGGTGCTGGGACTGGTTTTTGCAATTAAATTATCGGTTCTGAATGTGCTCAAGGAAGAGGTGGGAGAAGTGGAAGAGTTGGTGCAGCACGCGAGATGGGGAAGGTAGGCGGTTGCAGAAGGTGGGGTGGATTGCATTTCTTTCCAGGATCTCAAGGGAGTTATAGAATCTAGGCGAGGTAGAGATGCAGGCAGCGTTAGCGTAGTTTAGGATGGTGTGAATGAGGGATTTATAGGAGAGGATAATGGTAGAAGGATGTAGATCCCAGGTGCGGCATGTTACTTGTTGATGTCGGTTTCGGGCTTTGTGTTGGATGGTAAGAAGATGGACGTTCCTGTCGGGTAGTCCTAAATACTTTACTGTGTTAGTCAGAGGGCTGGGTTGGCTGTATATGGAGAGACGGGAATCTGGACAATGGAAACGCCAAGTGGTGCGACGATTGGTGGTAGCTTGACATTTCTGTGGATTTACTTGAAATTTCATGTATTGAAACACTCGACTGCGAGATTAAGATAGCGCTGGAGGGAGACATCGGAGAGTTGCTCGGTGGGATAAGTGGCCAGGTAGACGGTGTCGTCGGCATATTGCAGGAGGTATGTTGGGAGTGGCGGTTTGGGAATGTCTGCAGTGTACAGGATGTAAAGGGGGGGGGGGCAGGTCGGGAGAGGGAGGCTGAAAGGACCTGGCCTTGAGTCACACCTACAGTGGAGTGAAAGATATGGGAGCAGGCATGGTTGATTGCGATGTGCGTAGGACGATGTTGAAGGAAGGGTGCTATAAGGCGGCCGTAGTTAACTGGGAGTACATAGGTTCTTGCGGTCTTGCGTTGTCTTACTGAAATATAGCGTCACGAAGACGTCAAATAAATCCGAAATAGAAACGACATCTGTCGAAATAGCAGCCTATGCCAGGGGTTCCTGGAGGTATCCGTCGTGACTCTCAGGATTGTCGCAGTGGTTTCATAAAAATAATAATTTGGTTTATTTGATTTCTGAATGAAGGAGCAACGTGTGCGCTAGCAGTGGTGTCTACCAGGCTGCCAAGTAAGTGTTGTTACTAAGGCGTCGTGGTCGATTACAGGCGAGTTGTGCAACGTAACTCATTTGTTTTTTTCAGTAACAGTCAGTTTTGTCTTCTGTAATTTGTGTCTCTCTGTCAGCATGGTCAAATTTGTAAATGTAAGTACAAAATGTGATATTTAAAATTATACTGATACAAAATAAATAGCATACAGGGAGATTCTTATTAATCTTTAAAACCCTCCGAAGCGATGCAGATCACGCCGAAACAAGTAATTTAATGTAAGACACATGGGCTCGTAAATGTCTGGAAATAACCGAGAAACGGATTAGAAGTCTTCAACTTGTTTCCGGATGACGTACCTCGTTACATGTGCAGCCGTTGAGCTTGGGTGGAAGGGATGACCGAGCGATGCAATATTTGCACCCGAGCAAACGGTGCTAATTACCAGCACCTTTTGTAAATGTGATCCGTTATAAACGTAGACGTCACATTAGCTGCCAGCTTCCGAAAGAACGGACACCATATTTATAATTAAGGCGATGACAGCCAACGATCCCTTCAGTGCAAGATGCACACCACGGTCGAACTCATACGGAAATTGGTGGGATACCGCGGGAAACGTGTCTAATGATCAGGAGCACTATATTAGTAGTGTGTGATATTACTTGTCAGTTAGGGTCTGACACGGAACGTGCTAGGGTGGTATGTGGGGTTCTGCCCACCAATGCGCTTAGTCGATGTAGGGTCAGCGCATCTGCTTAGAAAGCAGTAGACCCGGTTTCGAATACCAGTCTAGCACAAATTTTAAACTTGTCCCATTGATATTAATCAACGTCCACTGTCATCTAATGTCTTTAATTCCTCTGTGCTCTCATTCATAGCACCTGCAGGCTCAAAATGATGTCTGTTCTTTCGG
Source organism: Schistocerca piceifrons (assembly GCF_021461385.2). Lineage (NCBI taxonomy): Eukaryota > Metazoa > Arthropoda > Insecta > Orthoptera > Acrididae > Schistocerca > Schistocerca piceifrons. The sequence continues at coordinate 230,459,410 of NC_060138.1, forward strand.
ACATGTCCGGAAGAACAGATACCGCATATATGTATAAAATTATTGTCCACGTTGTAACCACGTAAAAGCTAGTCTTATTCTGCATGTCTTTCTTTTTCTTCCTTCTATTTTTGTTTACAATTATTCAGTACAGAAAATGTAGATCATTTACTGGTAACGTCACCACTCAGAAGCTTATACTCATTTACTTCTGAAGCAATACCTTAGATTATTCTTGTACTGTATTCTGTTATCAACCAGCGGAGACTGCGAGACCGGTGAATAAAATAATAAACCTTACCTCAATGTAAACACACAACTCTCTAACGCAATGAGAAAAATACACTGAACAGTCAAGAAAACTGGTACACCTACCTTATATCGTGTAGGGCCCCAGCGAGCACACAGACGCGCCGCAACACAACGTGGCATGGACGCGACTAATGTCTGAAGTAGTGCTGGAGGGAGTTCACACCTTGAATCTTGCAGAGCTGTCCATTAATCCGTAAGAGTACGATAGGTGGAGATCTCTTCTCAACAGCACGTTGCAAAGCATCGCGGATATGCTTAATAATTAATGTTCATGGCTGGGTTTTGGTGGCCAGCGGAAGTGTTTAAACTCAGAACAGTGTTCCTCGAACCACTCTGTAGCAATTCTGGACGGGTGGGATGTGGTATTGTCCTGCTGGAATTGCCCAAGTCCGTCGGAATCCACACTGGAGACTGCAAGGATGCAGGTGATCACACAGGATGCTTACGTACGTGTCACCTGTCAAAGTCGTATGTATACGTATCAGGGGCCATATCACTCGAACTGCAAACGCCCCAAACCATTACAGAGCCTCCACCAGCTTGAACATTCCCCTGTAGACATGCAGGGTCCATGGATTCATGACGTCTCCGTACACGTCCATCCGCTCGATACAATTTGAAACGAAACTCGTCCGACAAGGCAACATGTTTCCAGCCATCAACAATCCAATGTCGGTGTTGACGGGCACAGGCAAGGCGTCATGCTTTGTGTCTTTCATTCATCAATAGTACACGAGTGGGTCTTCGGCTGCGAAATCCCATATCGATGATGTTTCGTTGAATGGTTCGCACGCTGACTCTTTGTCAATGGCCCAGCATTGAAATCTGCAGCAATTTGCAGAAGGATTGCACTTGTGTCACGTTGTACCATTCCCTTCAGTCGTCATTGGTGCCGTTCTTGCAGGATCTTTTTCCGGCCTCAGCGATGTCAGAGATTTGATGTTCTACCGGATTCCTGATATTGACGGAACACTCGTGAAATGGTCGTACGGGAAAACCCCCACTTCATCACTACCTAGGAAATGCAGTGTCCCATTGCTCGTGTACGGTTAAACGCCACGCTCAAATTCACTTAAATCTTGATAACCTGCCATTGTAGCAGCTAAGCCATTGAATGGGCGCTTATGACCGTAGCAGTTTTGCACCCTAAAACTACAATAAAAAATTTTTAGCAGCAGTAACCGATCTACCAACTGCGCCAGACACTTGTGTTGCATAGGCGTTGCCGACCGCAGCACAGTATAATGTCTGTTTACATATTTCTATATTTGAATACGAATGCCTTTACCAATTTCTTTTGAGCTTCAGTGTGCTTCCTGCCAGATGCTAAAATCGAACCTTAATTGGTTGGTTTGGGGGAAGAGACCAAACAGCGATGTCAATAGCCTTGTCGGATTAGGGAAGGATGGGGAAGGAAGTCGGCCGTGCCCTTTCAAAGGAATCATCCCGGCATTTACCTGAACCGATTTAGGGAAATCGCGGAAAACCTAAGTCAGGACGGCCGGACGCGGAATTAATTCGTCGTCCTCTCGAATGCGAGACCAATGTGCTAACCTCTGCGCCACCTCACTCGGTGAACCTTAAGCATCACGTGCTAAAGTAGTGCACTTGGGTCAAGACCCACACCGAAGGGAATACTTCACTTGGATCTGGATGATCAGGTACGACAAACCGATAGGATCAACTGCTGCACGTATGGCAGGGTACGGTGCGTCGTGACGTGACGTCACATTTTCAATGTCTGTCATTCAGTTTAGTGGTATTTCCCGAGATCTGGGACTCTATGTGTCTTTTATTACATTAATTATCCTAGCATCATCTACTTTGCTTCACTGTTTTTCAAACGTTAGTAAGAATCACCCTCTGTGGTAAGTCGAATTCATATTTTAACTAATTGTCACTTATGATTTCATGTTATGTCATTTGTATTGTTAGTATGTAACCGCAATAGATGTTGTTTCTGTTTGTTCCATGAGCGGCGCAGCACGAGATTGGCAGCTACAACTGCCCGCGTCGTGTTGTGCTGACTCCACTGTAGCTTGAATGGATTTTTAAGTTTATTTTATATGCCCGACTTCTAATTTCACCACACAAGTCTCCAGGGTTGAGCAGTTATTGCCCGATGACGACACGCAATACAGTTTGTTAAAGTGGAGTTCGCCGTTATTAATTAAGTTATTAGATTTAATTTTATTACTCGTACAGAGACTCAACGTTCCTTTGTTTAACAGCGCGTCGTCAAAATAAGTAAGAAATGTCAATGTCTTTGCAATACATAATGTCGACTATTGAGTTAAAGTTCGTACCTATTTTGCCATTTTAGAGAAACCTTGAGCGCTTCTGCTTCTGTAGTCTCAGTATCAAATGTTCACTAATTTCAATTTACTTCCTATATCAGTTCAGTATTTAACACAAATTATATATCAGTGTAATTTCTGAGATATTACGTCGGTTCCACACTAACGGAATAACACGTAATTGTCGTTTAACATCACTTTTATTAATAATCCTTTTTCTTATGACGTAAATATTAATGAATGATCACTATCTAGGAGGAAAGAGGGATTGATCCTAAACATGAGATAATAGCTTTTAATGAGACCGCAGTTGTTAATTACATAAAAAGTCACGTTCAAGGATGATATGCGAACAACTTTCGTTACGTCCGTTTTCACGTATCTGTCAAAACTAATCCTGTCGCCCACAATTCAAATTAACACTGACGTTAACCCCTTTTGTCGGAACATCGAATCGTAACTACTATGTGAAACTTTATTCTAGTCCCCGAATTAATTCCTTTCAGATACGCGCACGACCGAACAGCAGAGCGGAACACAAACGACTTGTTTTAACAACCGAACAACGCAATGACGTTACATTACGACAATGTCCGCCCAATGAACATCTTTGACTTTATCTTGTCTACTCTGCTTAGTTAAATTATTCTTAATTACAATTTATTCAGCTATTTAACGAAAACATCTAACAAAAAATAAAATAAATTTAGCCCAACGTAAAAGATCCGTTATACAAGCCCCCAAATGCTGCTGGCGTGAATTCATTTTAAAGGCAGCAGCATTTTACCTCAAAAGTATAACGGTTTCTTACTGCCCACCTATAACTTCTTTATTTGGGGGACATGTTAATGGTGATAGGTATTTGAGGTATTAGGGAACTGTGAGGACCAAGCCTGTTAGGTTTTTCTTTTTAGCACAACAGTGTACAAAATGGATATGATACAATATTCTTTTTTATATGATTTGTACAAAGTTAATTTTTCTTTTACTGATTAAGTTAGTATGTTTTAAATATTCCAGTTAATCTCTTAAATATTCCAGTTAATCTCTATCCTTAAATAATTTGAAACTGTTCCAAAACAAAGTACATTACAATATCATTTCCTTTTAGTAACGACAATTACTAAAAAAGTCAGTCTATGATAATTCTTAATTATTTCAGTACAATTTTCTTTTCTGAATTCTGTAGAGTTGCTCGCAGTCTCGCGCGAAGTCATCTCGTCTTCTTCGGATCTCTGCCATCATGCAGCCAGCTGTGCGGTTGCACAGTGGGGCCGTATAATCACGACGTTATTCTTGTCGTTTTCGAAATGCCTCTCCAATAATTACGCAACTCGACTACCAATTGTCTTTATTCCGTGCCGGTCGCCTCTTCTTATGGCTTGCGGACCAGCAAGTGTTACAACAGTAACTATTGCATGATTATTATGCCTTCGCCTCTTCTTATACCAAGCAAACCTCTAGTCTATCATGCACCTCGTCGGTTTTGTAGCATCTGGTGTTCTTAATATCCAGTCGCCTCTTCATATAGCTTGCGAACTGGTTGAATTGCAGAATGACTGTTGCATGGGTACTCGGTCGTCGCCTCTTCTTATAACATGAGAACATTACTCTCATGCTGGTACTAGCTCCAGGTTGAACTAGGCATGGTTTTCTAATGTTGTCTGAAGCCTTCCACGACGATTTTACATAATCTCGCAGCATCAGGTTGTTTAGGCAGCGACGCCTCGACGTCTCGCCCCATCGGGTTGTTTAAGCAGCGACGGCACGACGTCTCGCCCCATCGGGTTGTTTAAGCAGCGACCCCTCGACGTCATACTGTCGTCTCGATGGCTCTCGAGCACAGTTGATCAGTTACATCCGGATATCACGGTACATAAAATAAAACAACAACGATCACAACACATCTAGTAGCACTGTAACAAAAAAAATGGCTCTGAGCACCATGCGAATTAACTTCTGAGGTCATCAGTCGCCTAGAACTTAGAACTAATTAAACCTAACTAACCTAAGGACATCACACACATCCATGCCCGAGGCAGCATTCGAACCTGCGACCGTAGTGGTCGCCCGGTTCCAGACTGTAGCGCCTAGAACCTCACGGCCACTCCGGCCGGCGCACTGTAACAAAATAATTGTCATGCTGATCTCCCTTCCGTACTTCACTTTATATGTCTTGTAATACTTTGATTACTACATGAACACTAACTTACTGTTCAAATAGTTATTGATTTATGTTTGCTCCACTAACTATCCGTTCATATTATTTGCACTATAAATCGTTTGTTTTATTTAAGACATAACTACAGTTATGACTTGGACTGTATCAAGATTCTGTCTATTTTCAGTTCCCGACACAATCGTTGCACCTTGTTTCTTTTTTTTCCTCTCTCTCTCTATTATATGACTTCATTAATGGATCAACTCTCTCAAGAGAAATTACTGACATTTTACTACCAGACAATTGTCTTCACGATAATTCTATAAATAATGTCTCAGTGCTCATTGTGTTATTCTGCAAATACAAGCCTCTTTATATTGACTTTACACATGGAGGCATAATTTTTCTTAAAACTACAGAAAACTATACTAACAATATGAACATTTAACAAAAAAATATACTTAAATCTATTTCTACTCATTTTTGTTCTTAATGTCACTAAACGATTACTAAAATATTCTGTGTTTATTGGCACTTTTTGTTATTCATAATATTTTTAATGTCTTTATGAGGGAACAACCCTTTAGGTAGCCACCCATTTTTTACTTCCCCTAATAGACAGCTACCAGGATGTGGAATATCCAGTATCTGGTAAGGTCCAGTACATATATGTTGCCATTTTTTATTCAGGCTTTTAGAAGATGAGGACTTAACATGTCTTCTTAAAAGTACCTTCTCATTAATCTTATAAGTACGAGATTCTTGTCGTATTTCCTTTTTCTCATTAAGGCCGCTTTTTGCAACTCTTGATGAACCTTGTCCAATAATTGACGTTGGTTTATTTTTGGTTCCTCCAGCCTGGGTAAATGTTTAATCCATTCTACTGACGCTTCCTTGCCTAACAATACTTCCGATGGAATACATTTGGTTGATGGATGAGGAAGTTCGTTATGAATTTTCTCAAATGTAGATAAATACTCTATCCGTTTGATGTGGATAGATATCCATTTCATATTCGTAATTCTTAATAATGCCAGGTTTCTGGTCGAATACACTTGAATTGGTACTTAACAATTCAGCTAATTCGTTTCTTTGTTCTTGGGTTAAATATTCAGATTCTGATACTTTACTTTGTATGAACTGTTGTATCTCCATTCACACTCAAAGAGTTTACTTGTTCCTCTACCGTTAGCGGTAGTACAAAAGCATTAGCCATCTTAATCTTAATTCTATTACAGAATTTGTTTAGTAATTCACATTTCTTAACCAACTTTAATTCTAAAGTGTGCCCGTTATTATTTAGACAACACACATTTTTAGCGAGGTCGAGTTTTATTTCTCGCTCTTGCATAAAATCCCAGCCCCAGATACATGGATAGGACAATTCAGGAGCTATCAGGAAGATGCTATTAAGTCTTTCCCCCTGAGCTATAATCTCTACCTGCACTTTGGCCTCTATGGGTACAGAATGTGTCCTTAACGCTCCCGATAACACACAGTTAGATACTGGAAGAACTGGTAATTTTGGCTTATTATTTAAAAATTTGAACAAGCCAACACTCATCACGCTAAATGACGCGCCGGTATCTAACAGAATACTAATACCTTCATTAAGAATCTTAATATTTACCAAAGCTTGTACCAACTCTTTAGGTTTATCATTCCATTTCCCTGGATTCTCTAATAACTCATCCTTGATATCTATCCCATCATTGTATCTTAACACGTAAACCTTCAGATCTTTATTTCCTTCCTCTTCCTCGCCAGATGCACTTGGAAGGCGAAGAGCAGCTGGCTCTAGTTTGTTGGGTCGTTGTTTTGGTGACTGCTAACTTCGTCCAACACTGCTACCCGCACGTCAGAATTATTGTTTCTCCATTCATGATTACCGTTAATCAAACAATGTACTTATGGTACTGGTACATATTGTCCCGCAGCGGTTATTACATTAGTGGTAGCTGCCCACTGAATATTTTGTCCGTTATTCCACGGCACCCGCCTATCCTGTGTTGTGAATTGCTGTCCCGATCGATCGTCATATTTTCTCTTCCGCGAACCATTATCCACATTATAATGGTCAGATTGAAAAGAATCTGACCATTATATTTCTTATTTCCCTTATCCACAATCCTATTACTACGATCGTTATTCTCCCGTTGGTTATTGTATTTATCGGGTCTATAAGAGTTACCATTGTTATGGTCATTATTATAATCGCACTGATTACGGTTATAATATTGTCCGTTACCATTCCCGTTAGACTTCCTCGGAGCATTCTACCATTCATAACAGTTATGTTGAGAATTACAACCGTTCAGTCCATATGATTTATGTCCCATGCTCTTCGCATCTTCCTGAATCACATCTAACGAGTCGATTACGGACAAAAATTGTTCGATATCATCATCGTCTACATTTATTAATTTCTCTCTTAATTGAATGGCGAGTTTACCCTTTAGTATTCGGATAACTTCCCTCTGACTTGTGGGATTGTCTAAATATCGAGTTTTATTGATATAGTTCTCAAAGTATTTACTGAGAGTTCCTTTCTTTACTTTATAATATTCAGGACTATATATTTGATCACGCAGTCTATTTTGACGGCTCTGTGACCAATACTTAGACACAAATAACCTTTCAAATTCTTTACATGAATGAAAGTCTTCAGCTACTTCCGATGCCCAAACTGATACCTCACCACTGGTTTTGGAAATAATAAATTATATTTTATCACGTTCTTCCCACGATCTGGGAAATGCGTTATGAAAGCTTTGTATAAATACCATAGGATGAACTGAATTCTTATCATTAGTAAATGTTTGGAACTGTCTCGCTTTAAAGATATTGTGGTCAACTTTCGTAGATGTAACATATCCCCTGCGATCAAACTCACGATCACCTCTATATGACTCACCAATATTATTAGAACTATGATAACACTCGTCTCTATTTCTCTTTTTTACTGGAGAATCTTTAATAGAGCTGTGTTCAGAATACCTATTATACGTTCTAGGTTGTCCTGACCCAACCTCTATAAGTGACATTCGTCTATCAACCTGTTCCTGCCATTGAGGTAATTCAGCGATTACTTTACCTTTAATAGCTGTGAATTCAGCCTTCAGTTGTTCTAAGTCGTCACCGCTGTCGCCTTGCGCTGAGTTTTGTTTTGCCTGTTGACACGCAGACTCGATAACTTCGTGCATTTGCACTTTAACTTCCCCAGCTCTATTATCTAACCAAGCAGAAAACTCATTTTCAATTTTACTTGATTGCTTACTAAGGTATTCCTCAATATACTCTTGTCCCTTTATCTGTAGATTTTCTACTCGCTCGGCTATTTGATTGACCTGTTCGACTACCTTCGACTGATCAACACGCATTTCCTTGACTTCACTCTCTAAAGTGGTTACAGAATCCTGTAAAATATCGTTTCTCTCCTCAGATGCTTTTAGTCCTATAGTTAACTATTCTAATATTGAAACAAAAAATTCATCTTTTTGCTTAATTCTACCCTCTAACTCATGAATAGCTTTCGTAAGCATATTTGTATTAGCTTCAAGAACATCCTCCTTGAATTTCTGTTCTCTGAGCTCACGCTGTTTATTAGCTTCCTGTTCTCTAAGATCCCGTTGTCTATTAGCTTCCTGTTCTCTAAGATCCCGTTGTCTATTAGCTACAAGGATATCTTCTTTGAATTTCTGATCTGCATCTTTCGACTGTACCAGAAAGTCAAACAACATCTCTAGGCTCATGTTACCGCGTGACCTATTAAATTTGCCACTCGGTTCAATAGATTCCTCCGTTCTTCCTACGATCTCTACCACATCACTGCCTAATGCTTCGTACTTGTCTACTGGGTTAGGTTCGGTCATCATTGTCCCATTTACTTCTAACAAATAATCAAATGCATTATTATCTACATTCTCAACATGATTATCATTATCATTACTCATTCCTTCCATGATTGCAGTATCAATATTTGCTCCTGTTCTAGACCTTAAAATATAAACTTTCTTAGGCATAATAATCACACTTGGAATCTCCTAACCAAATCTATTAACATATCGTCTATAACACCAGAAAAATAATACACTGCAATAGAAAATACAAAGTTCCGAACTTGCCTCATTTATCCACCACTAATATTAGTTATTTTAAAACATAATGGGTACTGTCCAATATTTACTTCAACCAGTGATTTCAGACAAATCCGGATTTCCCACTATGTCAATAATGTCTCTTACGTCCTCTGTAGGCTCTCTTGCGTATCATCGGTTCGTACCTCTGTCGACCTGTCTCTCGTAGTTGTCGATCCGAAGTTGTGCTTTCCGGCATTAATCGTCGTGTTCCACGCGCGTAATCGTGTACATGAAACAGACAGTTCAATCTGGACAATTAATTGTTCACATTTAATTAATACTAATAATGACACTTCACACTGCAATAGTCAATTTTTATGTAATTTTATTTACCTTTTCGGGCACCACGTTGGATACCCGCCATCTATAACTGCCGACGTCGTGTTGTGCCGACTCCACTGTAGCTTGAATGGATTTTTATTTTATATGCCCGACTTCTAATTTCACCACACAAGTCTCCAGGGTTGAGCAGTTATTGCCCGATGACGACACGCAATACAGTTTGTTAAAGCGGAGTTCGCCGTTATTAATTATGTTTTTAGATTTAATTTTATTACTCGTACAGAGACTCAACGTTCCTTAGATTAACAGCGCGTCGTCAAAATAAGTATGAAATGCTAATGTCTTTTCAATACATAATGTCGACTATTGAGTTAAAGTTCGTACCTATTTTGCCATTTTAGAGAAGAGAAACCTTAAGCGCTTCTGCTTCTGTAGTCTCAATATCAAATGTTCACTAATTTCAATTTACTTCCTATCTCAGTTCAGTGTTTAACACAAATTATATATCAATGTAATTTCAGAGATATTACGTCGGTTCCACACTAATGGAATAACACGTAATTGTCATTTAACATCACTTTTATTAATAATCCTTTTTCTTATGACGTAAATATTAATGAATGATCACTATCTAGGAGGAAAGAGGGATTGATCCTAAACATGAGATAATAGCTTTTAATGAGCTCGCAATCGTTAATTAAATAAAAAGTCACGTTCAAGGATGATATGCGAACAAATTTCGTTACGTCCGTTTTCACGTATCTGTCAAAACTAATCCTGTCGCCCACAATTCAAATTAACACTGACGTTAACCCCTTTTGTCGGAACATCGAATCGTGACTATTATGTGAAAGTTTATTCTAGTCCCCGAATTAATTCCTTTCAGATACGCGCACGACCGAACAGCAGAACGGAACACAAACGACTTGTTTTAACAACCGAACAACGCAATGACGTTACATTACGACAATGTCCGCCCAATGAACATCTCTTTGACTTTATCTTTTCTACTCTGCTTAATTAAATTATTCCTAATTACAATTTATTCAGCTATTTAACGAAAACATGAAACAAAAAATAAAATAAATTTATCCCAACGTAAAAGATCCGTTATACAGTGACGGCAGGCTTTACATCCGAGAGAGCAGTTAACGCACCTGGACATTTTCGCCATCGTGTCAACAGCGAGAGGACCGAAGAAAATGCCAAGACAGTCAAGTTCTTTATATGTTTATTTTTGTTAACAATGTAAGAAGAAAGGTTGATTCAATTCGTTCTGAAAATAAATTGAGTCGCTCTTGATACCTTGAAAGATCAAGAGTTTTAAACTGATCTTGTTATTACGTTACTTGACGCTATATTCATGCTGTTCGAATAACTCTGTTGTGAAGCTGTTGGAATTATTTTGAAGATATTAGTGTTCTGATTTATTGTTCGCGCGGCTGCCCGCGTCGGAGGTTCGAGTCCTCCCTCGGGCATGGGTGTGTGTGTTGTCCTTAGCCTAAGTTAAGTGAGATTAAGTAGCGTGTGGCCTCAGCAGATTGGTCCCATAAGACCTTGCCACAAATTTCCAAATTTTCTGATTTATTTTGAAAATTTTGTGAAGGGAATCTTTGAAGAAGTGGTGCTGAAAATAATAACGATAATTTACGAAAATATGTAATCAAAGACGACATTCAAATCGATGCTCATGATGAAATAAAAGTTATCTCTGATTTCTAACAAACTTATGCAAGTGGGCAAATAGATATTTGTTAATGTGATTGATGATAAAAAATCAGCTAAAAGCGAAAACTAGCACTGAAACATTCTTTAGTTAGAACGCTCTAAGCAGTTCAGTGAAGTGAATGTATAAAGGCAATTTGCATTTCATTTGTTTGCGTATCAGACACTATATCATTCAGTTGTGTGGAAGTAGTAATGATACCTGGTGGAAACAAATTACGCGAATTATATATGAGAAACGCAAATGTTTGAAATTTCTGAAATAAGTGGGGAATATTTAAAATTAAAGAACCAATGTTTGTAAAGAAACTAACGCACACTAATTAAGAGTTTTTAGAGAAGAGGGATTTTATGAATAGCTAGTTGACAGATCGTAAAGAATGCTGCAGCAAAGCTTGATCTCTTGAGTCGGTACAGCAACAGGAAAATTAACGAATCCGCTTGCGACCTATTTCAGAATTTTTTGGAAAAATAACAGACTTCACCTGGTACATTACAAAACTAATGCCCAAATTCAGAACGCGAAAGCGTCCAACAATCTGTCCATAATAATTCTTTCAGACCCTAAAATGTTAGAATGTGTGTGAATTTCTAAGGGACCAAATTGCGTACGTCATCCATCCCTAGACTTCCACACTATTTAAACTAATCTGTGCTAAGAACACTACACACACCCATGCCCGAGGGAGGACTCGAACCTCCGGCGTGAGGGTCCCTGCAGTCCGTGACATGGCGCCTCAAACCGCGTGGCCACTCATCGCGGCTTTCCTGACCCTCTGACTACAATTGTGTACTTTAAATTTTACTGTGTCTTAGCAGAAATATAAGTATTTTTCCCCAGTGGAAACCTGAGTTACACCTTTGTGAATATTCAGCCTTTTCGCCATCCGCAAGTACTGCCAACTGTTGGGCATCACTATGGAAATATCAGGAAGTCAAAGTAGCAGTGCGCAGCAGTTCGTGACCATCAGGATACACGGATGTGCTTAGAATCACTGTATGATTGAATATTGTTATTGTTATTTTGCATTGTGATTGCTGAATGATCATTTTACTATTTACAACAGTAGAGTATATTTCGTAATTTGTTATTTTAGTCTATAAAATGAAGCCTAGTGTACAAAATATATTTCGAAAACGGGTGCATGTTTTTGTAGAAATATTGCATCTAAAATCATTAAAAAATCACCTGAGAGCATTATCACATAAAGAAAAATTTTCTGCCCACCAGAAAAAATTCAGGTCTGAAAGGGTTAAATTATGTTCAAATACATGTGACACGGGTATAACGCGCTATCTGACAAAGAATAGGTAAGTCGACTTAGATGCGTTATGGTGATTGAGTAACGAGGTTATCCCACATTAAGAAGGTCGTACCACTGTAGAATGTGGTGGCGGCGTCAGTGCCAGCAGTGTGGACATAAAATGCCGGAATAAAAGGATTTGAAAAAGAGAATTTCGTTCCGAAGACAGAAGGCGACCAGAAGAACCAAGAGGCAAGCGAGAAACTGAAGAACAAGATTTATACGAATCTCAAGAACAGACGAAGAGGCTCTTGGGGGCAAAATGGGAATTTATTTGTGCAGGTGGAGTTTCAACGGCGGCTTGGGGAGTGTTCCGAGCCCCCCAAAGCAGCGATCAACGCTCCGAGTCGGGCTGTAGCAACTATCGAGGGAGAATCCACGGACAGTAGTCACACGCAGCGAGGCCGCTGTCTGAAATCGCCAGCGCCAGCGCATTCCTGTTAAATTTAACGTCGTCTGCAGATGGAGAACACACCTCAGTTTATAATAGTCACGATGAGTCAATGGGAGACATACCCGAAAATTACTCACTGTTTAAAAGATGCACCATATCCACAATTTTAAAGATACGACAATGAAAGTTTGTACCATGCTTTACGTGCAATTTACACATTTACTGTTAACTTTCATGAGTTAAAGTTTTCTATGGAAATTAAAAATTTTGTTTTTGATAATTACATACATTGAGGCGACCAAAGTCATGGGGTAGGTCCTAATATCGTGTCGGATCTCTCCTTTTCACCGGTGCAGTGCAGAAACTAGACGTGACATGGACTCAAGAAGATGTAGGAAGTCCCTGCAGAAATACTGAGACACGCTGCTTCTACAGCCGTCCATAACTGCGAAATTATAACCGGTGCATGGTTCTGTGCACGAACTGACCTCTCGCTTACGTCACATAAATGTTCGGTGAGGTTAATGTCAGGTTACCTGGGTGGCCAAATCATTGTTGGATCAACTTGTCCTGAATGATCTGGCATGGCGCATTGCCATCCACAAAAATTCCATCATTGCTTGGGAACAATAAGTCCATGAATTGGTGCGGAAGGTCTCAAAGTAGCCGAGCATAGCAGTTGCCAATCAATGATCGGTTCAGGTGTACCAGATGACCCAGTCCATTCCATGTAAACACAGTCCACACCATTACTGAGTCACCACCGGCTTGCTTTGTTCAAAACTACGGTCCAGGTCTTCGTGGAGTCTGCACCACACTTATACGCTTACCAACTCTTACCAACTGATATCGGGACTCATTTGACAAGGCCACGATTTTCCAGTCACCTAGGGTCCAACCGATAAGGTCACCAGTCCAGGAGAAGTGTTGGAGGCGATGTCGAGCTGTTAGCAAAGGCACTCGCGTCTGTCGTCTGCTGCCACAGCCCATAAACGGCGAATTTAGCCACACTGTCCTAAAGGATATCTTTTTAGTATGCCCGACACTGATTTCTGCGGTTACTTCCCGCAGTTCTGCTTGTCTGTTATCACTGACAACTCTACACAAACGCCTTTGCACTCGGTCGTTAAGTGAAAGCCATCGGCCATTTCATTGTGAGAGGTGCGTAGCAAGAACTAATGCCTGACATTTGTTATTCTCGCAGCACCCTTGACACCGTGTATCTCGTAATATTGAATTTCCTAACGATTTCCGAAATGGAATGTCCCATGCACCTAGCTCCAACTACCACTGCATGTTAAAAGTTTGTTGATTCCCATCTTGCGGCAATAATCGTATCGGATACCTTTCCACATGAGTCACTTGAGTACAAATGACATCTCCGCCAAGGCACTGCCCTTTTATACCCTGTGCACGCGATACCACCGTCAACTGTACATGTGTATATTTCTATCCCATGACTTTGTCACCTCGCTGTACGTACGTGTTTCACAGAAACAATTCAAGACATTTTTACAAAATTTTCTCTGTTTAATCTGTTTGCATACATAAGATTCTCTCATGAAGTTTTTGGAATATATCGAATAGGAGAATTCTAATACTTTTTTGTTATTTTGGAAGTATAATGTAAAATTCATGCAAAATTCCAACTACTTTGCCCATACCTCAGCTAACACTCAGAATTCCATAATTTACTCTTGAGACAACATTTACTGGTATTACAGAAATAAGTGTACAAAATTTCATAATTCTGGCCTTCATATTCTCTGAGAAAAAGATACATAAACTATAAACAATATCGTTTTCAGGAAATGTAATTTTGAGTTCAACCTAATGTTTCTTCTTACGTCACCTCCTCACAAAGCCCCAGATTTGTACTCATGGTCCTCTTTCCCTTCAGTGCTTCTCTTTCGGTTTCTTGTTTTCTGCCTTCTTTCCTTTACCAGGTCATCATTTCAGTTTTCAGCAGCACAGAGGCTATGTAAATGTGTTTTTCTATGATTTTTTGAGTGAAGTTTCCTATAAAACCCATTCTCTCTAATACCTCCATCCTCCCTACGTTCCTATCATTAAACACAAGAACTACCTCATAAGTTGCAATTCTGACATGTGTAGCAGATGAAAATGTAGCAAAACAAGAACTGCTTCTTCATAAAAGAAGCAGCAGGTTTGTTGCTGTTTCTAAGGTCCGGAACAGAGTCATAGATTATCTATAAAACAAAAGAGTTTGTTTGAAAGTAAGCCTCTGAATCGTTGTTGTCCAAGCGAGTATCGAAGTGTTGCTTCAGGAGGTGGTCGGGGAGGAAGATGTCGTCTCACGCATTTGGCTATTTTTCACTCATTTCTGTTATTGTCCATGACGTGCACTTTCGCGGCGCAGTGATTGTTCCCTAATATTTCGGGCGAGCAACTGAATAAATAATATTTCGGCTGTATTCCGTCCAGCCATCAGAGTGAACCGAGGTGAGCCACGTCGGCTCACTTGAATATGCGGCTGCACGTCCGAAATTTTATGTAACACCTTGAGTACGAATAATACATAAAAAATGAACTAGAAAGATACGTTTCATGAACGTCCCCTCTCATATTGATTGCTGATACTTGTAATTGACACGAAAATTCTGTGACTGTTAAAGTGACTAGTGTTGATGAGAATTAAATAGATTTGAAATATAATAAAAATGATAAGTAGTGAGAGATAGGGGTATTCTTTAATTCAGTATATGCAGTTAATACTTGTAAAGGAAAGACAGACCCAATATCTGGAAGAGTTATAAGTTTATCATGGGAACTAAAGGTTTAGTGTGTGAGTATGCACGTACTATGAATGACATAAAGGAATTATTGACCTCTAGTCTGGTACCAATAAGTACAAGTACAAAAGAGATGAATGATAGTTTAGCTTCAGGTGATGTTCATATGGAATATACTTTAAAAAAGATGAATTATAGCTTAGCCCTAAGTAATGCTAACATGGACGTAGTTTAAAAAAATATCGTCTCTCAAATAAACGTTATTCAATTGTATTTTCTGAATAAGAAATCCCCTGTATACTGGATGGTTCAGGTGCTCCATCGATATCGTTTCATGCAATCCACAAGATTATACGAGGGTTGTTCGAAAAGTTCTCGGAATCACCACGAGAGGTGAGCGCTAGCGCAAGGAGTTTCCTGTAAACAAGTGCGACGTCTGTGCTCTTGGGAGAGAGCTGTCACTGCTGTCACGCGGCTCTGTTGTCGTTCCCGCGTAGTGATGTGCGAAGATGGAAAAAATTCTAGATTCGTGCAGTGACTAAGTGCTTCATAAAGAAAGGTATGAAAGCAAAGGATATTCATGCCTATTTCCAGAACAGAATGGGGGCTCTGCTCCTTCATATTCAAGTGTTGCGAAGTGGACAAATGAATTAAAATTTGGTCTTGACAGACGATCCGCGCAGTAGTCGGCCAAGATGTGTCACTAATCCAGAAATCATTGCACAAGTGCACGAAATGCTCATGGAGCATCGTCGATTGTAAGTGCCTGAAATTCCTCGAGCTTGTCAGATGTCATCTAAAAGGGTATATCACATTCTAATTGAAGAATTAGAAATGAAAAAATTATCTGCAAGATAGGTGCCGCGACTCTTGACGCTGGATCAAAAACCCAACCCGTCGCCATGGCAAAATGAAATGTGGCAACACACCCGCCTTATTCACCTGTTATGGCTCCGTCAGACTTTCATCTCTTTCCAAAACTGAACATTTTTCTTGTTGGGCGAAGATTCACTTCAAACGAAGAATTGATAGCCGGAGTTTACAACTACTTTGCAGGCGTAGAAGAAACTCATTTTCGAGTTGGGATCAAGGCACTGGAACATCGTTGGACCAAGCGAATTATCTACAAGGAGACTAGATTGAAAAATAAAAGAAGTTTCAGTGATGTAAGTACTTTTTTCTATTCCTTTCCGAGAACTTTTCAAACTAACCTAGTATCTAGCTTTCCAAAATCGCGTGTATGATTTTTGTATACACTCGCTCCCCCATGAACCATGGACCTTGCCGTTGGTGGGGAGGTTTGCGTGCCTCAGCGATACAGATGGCCGTACCGTAGGTGCAACCACAACGGAGGGTTATCTGTTGAGAGGCCAGACAAACGTGTGGTTCCTGAAGAGGGGCAGCAGCCTTTTCAGTAGTTGCAGGGGCAACAGTCTGGATGATTGACTGATCTGGCCTTGTAACACTAACCAAAAAGGCCTTGCTGTGCTGGTACTGTGAACGGCTGAAAGCAAGGGGAAACTGCAGCCGTAATTATTCCCGAGGGCATGCAGATCTACTGTATGATTAAATGATGATGGCGTCCTCTTGGGTAAAATATTCCGTAGGTAAAATAGTCCCCCATTCGGATCTCCAGGCGGGGACTACTCAGGAGGACGTCGTTATCAGGAGAAAGAAAACTGGCGTTCTACGGATCGGAGCGTGGAATGTCAGATCCCTTAATCGGGCAGGTAGGTTAGAAAATTTAAAAAGGGAAATGGATAGGTTAAAGTTAGATATAGTGGGAATTAGTGAAGTTCGGTGGCAGGAGGAACAAGACTTATGGTCAGGTGACTACAGGGTTATAAACACAAAGTCAAATAGGGGTAATGCAGGAGTAGGTTTAATAATGAATAGGAAAATAGGAATGCGGGTAAGCTACTACAAACAGCATAGTGAACGCATTATTGTGGCCAAGATAGATACGAAGCCCACACCTACTACAGTAGTACAAGTTTATATGCCAACTAGCTCTGCAGATGACGAAGAAATTGAAGAAATGTATGATGAAATAAAAGAAATTATTCAGATTGTGAAGGGAGACGAAAATTTAATAGTCATGGGTGATGGAATTCGAGTGTAGGAAAAGGGAGAGAAGCAAACATAGTAGGTGAATATCGATTGGGGCTAAGAAATGAAAGAGGAAGCCGCCTGGTAGAATTTTGCACAGAGCACAACTTAATCATAGCTAACACTTGGTTTAAGAATCATGATAGTAGGTTGTATACATGGAAGAACCCTGGAGGTACTAAAAGGTATCAGATAGATTATATAATGTTAAGACAGAGATTTAGGAACCAGGTTTTAAATTGTCAGACATTTCCAGGCGCAGATGTGGACTCTGGTTATGAACTGTAGATTAAAACTGAAGAAACTGCAAAACGTGGGAATTTAAGGAGATGGGACCTGGATAAACTGACTAAGCCAGAGGTCGTACAGAGTTTCAGTGAGAGCGTAAGGGAATAATTGACAGGAATGGGGGAAAGAAGTACAGAAGAAGAAGAATGGGTAGCTCTAAGGGATGAAATAGTGAAGGCAGCAGAGGTTCAAGTAGGTAAAAAGACGAGGGCTAGTAGAAATCCTTGGGTAACAGAAGAAATATTGAGTTTACTTGATGAAAGCAGAAAATATAAAAATGCAGTAAGTGAGGCAGGCGAAAAGGAATACAAACGTCTCAAAAATGAGATCGTCAGGAAGTGCAAAACGGCTAAGCAGTGATGGCCAGAGGACAAATGTAAGGCTGTAGAGGCTTATCTCACTAGGGGTAAGATAGATACTGCCTACAGGAAAATTAAAGAGACCTTTGAAGAAAAGAGAACCACTTGTATGAATATCAAGAGCTCAGATGGGAACGTAGTTCTAAGTAAAGAAGGGAAATCAGAAAGGTGGAAGGAGTATATAGAGGGTCTATACAAGGGCGATGTACTTGAGGACAATATTATGGAAATTGGAGATACGATACTGCGTGAAGAATGTGACAGCGCACTGAAAGACCTGAGTCGAAACAAGGCCCCAGGTGTAGATAACATTCCATTAGAACTACTGACGGCCTTGGGAGAGCCAGTCCTGACAAAACTCTACCATCTGGTGAGCAAGATGTATGAGACAGGCGAAATACCCTCAGACTTCAAGAAGAATATAATAATTCCAATCCCAAAGGAAGCAGGTGTTGACAGATGTGAAAATTACCGAACTATCAGTTTAATAAGTCACAGCTGCAAAATACTAACGCGAATTCTTTACAGACGAATGGAAAAACTGATAGAAGCCGACCTCGGGGAAGATCAGTTTGGATTCCGCAGAAATATTGGAACACGTGAGGCAATACTCACTCTACGACTTCCCTTAGAAGAAAGATTAAGGAAAGGCAAACCTACGTTTCTAGCATTTGTAGACTTAGAGAAAGCTTTTGACAATGTTAACTGCAATACTCTATTTCAAATTCTAAAGGTGGCAGGGGTAAAGTACAGGGAGCGAAAGGCGATTTACAACTTGTACAGAAACCAGATGGCGGTTATAAGAGTCGAGGGGCATGAAAGGGATGCAGTAGTTGCGAAGGGAATGAGACAGGGTTGTAGACTCTCCTCAATGTTATTCAATCTGTATATTGAGCAAGCAGTAAACGAAACAAAAGAAAAATTCGGAGTAGGTATTAAAATCCAGGGAGAAGAAATAAAAACTTTGAGGTTCGCCGATGACATTGTAATTCTGTCAGAGACAGCAAAGGACTTGGAAGAGCAGTTGAACGGAATGGACAGTGTCTTGAAAGGAGGATATAAAATGAACATCAATAAAAGCAAAACGAGGATAATGGAATGTAGTCTAATTAAGTCGGGTGATGCTGAGGGAATTAGATTGGGATATGAGACACTTAAAGTAGTAAAGGAGTTTTGCTATTTGGGAAGCAAAGTAACTGATGATGGTCGAGGTAGACAGGATATAAAATGTAGACTGGTAATCGCAAGGAAAGCGTTTCTGAAGAAGAGAAATTTGTTAACATCGAGTATAGATTTAAGTGTCAGGAAGTCGTTTCTCAAAGTATTTGTATGGAGTGTAGCCATGTATGGAAGTGAAACATGGACGATAAACAGTTTGGACAAGAAGTGAATAGACGCTTTCGAAATGTGATGCTCCAGAAGAATGCTGAAGATTAGATGGGTAGATCACATAACAAATGAGGAGGTATCGAATAGAATTGGGGAGAAGAGGAGTTTGTGGCACAACTTGACAAGAAGAAGGGACCGGCTGGTAGCACATGTTCTGAGGCATCAAGGGATTACAAATTTAACATTGGAGGGCAGCGTGGAGGGTAAAAATCGTAGAGGGAGACCAAGAGATGAATACACTAAGCAGATTCAGAAGGATGTTTGGTGCAGTAAGTACTGGGAGATGAAGAAGCTTGCACAGGATAGAGTAGCATGGAGAGCTGCATCAAACCAGTCTCAGGACTGAAGACAACAACAACAACAACAATAACTCGCTCGCTACACGAAAACTACTGGTTCTACAGAGATAATGGACAAGACTTTTCTGTAGGAAATTTAATGGAGTTAAATTTTGTACTGGGGTACGTTCTGGAATAGAGGCCGCCGTTGTAGAGTTATTCAAGAAAAACGTACAAAAGTGACGGTCAAACGTGCGCCACTCCCACTCTCAGCCCCCACCGTCAGGATTTCTATTGTGTTGTTCACGGCAATCCGTCCTTATCACAGAACAGAAATTTGTGATTGGACCAATTATTTCCCCCACATTCGACTATGTTTGGTCTTCGCTGGTCCTTTTACGCCAACGGCCTAGTCGAGCACTTATAAATTGCAAAATTGGCGTTTCGTCCTTTTATTTCTAGTCGTCAGTCTGCCGAACCATTTGCTGTGACCCGCCATGAATTCCTCTCCTGTGCCAACCTTTTCATCTCAGAGTAGCACTTATAATCTACTTCCTTAATTATTTGTGCTAGATGTACTCCATTCTCTGTCTTCTTCTGTAGTTTTCACCCTCTGCAGCTCCCTCTAATATCATCGAAGTTATTCCCTAATGTCTTAAGAGATATCCTATCGTCCTATGCCTTTTGTTTATCATATTTTGTACATATTTCCTTCCTTGTCGACTCTGCGGAAAACCTCATCATCATTGTATTCGTCAAGCCATATGTCTACGAAACTAATGTACTTGTAATGGTTAACAGTGGATCGAACTGTCAACGTAATAAGTTTTATCGTAACATTTACATAAATCGTTTTTGTTCCATTACCCTCACTGGCACGTTCAAATTAATGATGTTAACGATATTGCCGACTATGCTAGTAGCGTAACGACCCAATCAATAGAAAGCAAAAGAGGTCGAATATCAGAAGTAATTCGTGTAGTCGGAAATTTTTGTTCAGTGGTAGGCGGAAGCACCACGCACAACGCACTAGAAATTTTGAGTAATTAGGGATTGGAGTTGGAGTGCAGGTGTGATTGAAGATCGCTTTTGTACTTTTGTCTTGAATAACTCGAAAACCGTGGCCTCCAGCAAAAACATATATCAGAACAAAATTTAATTTTATTAAATTTCGTACAAAAAGGTCTTCTTCGTTTTTCCTCTAGGACCAATAGTTTGACCGTAGCAAGCAAGAGAATATGAAAATTTCGCACTTGGTTTTTGAAGGCCAGGTATAATATTGCGGTTTGCATAAAACGATATCGGTAGGGCACCAGAATCACGCTATGTGTAGAATGCAGACGGCTTTACTCCTGCCTAGTTTCAGCGGTTATGCTGAAACGCTAATTGTTTGCACATCCAAGCCTGTAGTACACTTCATGTCAATTTGAGATTTGTTGCCTGCTGCCTTCGTGGTGTTTCATTGTTAATGAGAAGTAGTGTGATTCCAGCATGGTGGAGTACCAGCACTCCACAGCGATAATGCGAGAGAGGAGCGAAGTATCGGCTGTGGGCGATATTGTGTTCAGCAGGACCTGTTGTGTGGCCAGTGTGTTTGCAGACTTTAATACCACTCGACTCTTCATTCCCTGTAAGGCTGTAAGGGGGATGGGGGGGGGGGGGGGGGGCAGAGAAAGGTATAGACTACAACACAAGAGCGGAAGTGATTGCCCGAATCGATTTGAAACAGCAGTAATTCCTCCACAGTCGACACAAGCCTGTGCAAGTTTCTAACATGTATCGCACCCTCAGGGGCACCTGTTTAAATACCTCTTGTAATTTTATTCCGAGCCATCTTTAAAACCATTTAGTGTGAACGAAACCATTGTTAGGCATACTCTGATCCTTACAGAATAGAAGAAAGTTCACAATACTCCAAAAGTGGTCTCTTTCCATGGAATGTCGCATTTCCTAAGAAATGCCACATGCGTGTAGCTCATCACGACAGGTTAAAAATATCTCCATAACAAAAACTGATCTTTATGCATAATGTGTCTTCATCAAAAATTTTCTACGATATTTTGAAATATCATTTAAATGGAATGAATTTTTCATCCCGCAGTGCAATTTGCGCCATTTTGAAACTGTTGGGTGGGTGCATAAGTTCATATAATATTTCTATGAGGTAAACAGACATCAGAGACACACATAACAGAGACATTAGTCAAAATGTTCAAATGTGTGTGAAATCTTATGGGACTTAATTGCTAAGGTCATCAGTCCCTAAGCTTACACACTACTTAACCTAAATTATCCTAAGGACGAACACACACACCCATGCCCGAGGGAGGACTCGAACCTCCGCCGGGACCAGCCGCACAGTCCATGACTGCAGCGCCGAGACCGCTCGGCTAATGCCGCGCGGCCAGACATTAGTCATTAATAATATATTCTCCTTATCTATTTATAACATTCTGCCAGCTGGGTTAATTTATGAATTCCACGATTGCAGAAATCACTCGGTTTTGACTCGTCGAGTCACGTTCGGACTGTATTTCCATCCGGAAAGAAGTTACTTCAGCGTTGTTAGATTAGAACACGGAAAAGTTGAAAATCTAAGGGCACAAGATCAGGCAAACAAGGCGGGTGCGGAATGTCTTCCCAAACCAACTCGTGTATAGTGTTTCTTGATAGTCTAGGAGAATGGGGGCTGCTGTTGTCGCGGACTAGCCTCACTTCACACAGTCATCCTAGTCGTTGTTCTTCGATTGCGTACGCAAGACGTCTCAGTTGTTGACAACAAATATCATCAGTGATGATTACACCTCGGGGAAGCAATTCGTAGTACACCATACCGTCGCTGTTCCACCAGATGCACAACACTGTCTTTTGTGAATGAGCGCAGGTGTTTGAACGGGAAGTTGCCGCTTTGTTTGGGCTCAAGGGCTCAACCGTTGATTTCCTTTCCTTACGTTAGCAATAAGATCCCGTTCCTCGTCACCTGTAATGATGTCGTTGTTGTTGTGGTCTTCAGTCTTGAGACTGGTTTGATGCAGCTCTCCATGGTACTCTCTCCTGTGCAAGCTGCTTCATCTCCCAGTACCTACTGCAGCCGACATCCTTCTGAATCTGCTTAGTATATTCATCTCTTGGTCTCCCTCTACGATTTTTACCCTCCACGCTGCCCTCCAATACTAAACTGGTGATCCCTCGATGTCTCAGAACATGTCCTACCAACCGATCCCTTCTTCTAGTCAAGTTGTGCCACAAAGTCCTCTTCTCCCCAATTCTATTCAATAGTTAGTTATGTGATCTACCCATCTAATCTTCAGCATTATTCTGTAGCACCACATTTCGAAAGCTTCTATTCTCTTCTTGTCTAAATTATTTATCGTCCACGTTTCACTGTAATGATACAGGACAGCAATGGTCGGTGTTGTTCATGACCTAATAGATTACGAGCAAGCGTAGATGCACATATGGTGACCCGCCGATTTTTGTGATTTTGGCTAGCATACGATACCCACATACCGGATTTTTGATCCTTCCGCATTGCGAGCAAATTTCGTACGATGGCGGATTGTCCGCAGCTCGTGGTCTAGTGCCTAGCATTTCTGCTTCTGGATCACGGGTTCGATTCCCGCCCGAGTTGGGGATTTTCTCTGCCTGCAGACTGGGTGTTTGTGTTGTCCTCCTCATTTCATCATCATCATCATCATCATCATCATCATTCGTGACAGTGAATAGATTGGTCTGTGTACAAAACTGGACTGTGAAAAAAGTGGGACTTTGTACGGGCGCTGACGACCGCGCAGTTGAGCGCCTCACAAACAACATCACGGCGAAATGATCACAGTTCATCACATCTGCGATTTCTTGTTTACACTGACTTGGATCGTTGTGGATTAATGCGTTTAAACAATCTTCTTCAAAACCCGAAGCTCTTCCTGAACCTGGAGAGCCGTTAATGTCAAAACTATCCTCCTTAAAATGATAAAACCATTTTCTCTGTCCTCAGACACGGCGCGAAAATTTCTCACTCCATCCGCTGCTGTCATCCCTCTATTCAACACAAAGAATATATGGGAAATGTTCCGATTTTTCCTCTTGGCAGTCCATTTTCTACCGTGCACAGCTCCACTCACTATCTCTAAATGACAAAATGAGTTAGAAAAAGGACTCACATCGGTCGCCTGCCCCAAATTTTACCGTCCTGTTATAACGAATACGTTCGTCTTGCGTCCCACATTGATTTCTGCGGTTATTTCACACAGAGTTACTTTGTGTGTGAGCACCGACAATTCTACACAAACGCCGCAGCTCTCGGTCGTTAAGTGAAGGACATTGGCTACTGCGTTGTCCCTGGTGAGAGATGATGCGTGAAATTTGGCATTCTCGGCACTCTATTCACACTGTGGATATCGGAATATTGAATTCTCTAGCGAGTTCCGAAAGTGAATGACCCAGATGTGTAGCTCCAACTGGCATTTCGCGTTCAGTCTGTTATTTCGCATCGTGCGATGACAATCGCGTCGGAAAGCTTTTCGCATGAATCACCTGTGTGCAAATGACAGCTCTACCAACGCTCTGGCCTTTTATACTTTGCGTATGCGATATTACCACCATCTGCATATGTGCATATCGCTACCCCATGACTTGTCACCCCAGTATGTCGTGCAGCTTCCGTGGCGTGTTTCTTGGGCGCTGGGTGAAATTAAGTGATTCGTCTGACAACACAGCTTTTCTGCAGTTGTCTCCCATTACTGTCAGCATCTGCTCACCCACTGCTATATAGCTACTACGCAGGTTTCAGTGAGGAAAATCGTCTCGCCCAAGTATTCCCCTGAAAATTACATACGATGCAACGACATTCAGGTTGTCCGAACTGGAAGAGGTGAGCATGGACGACTGTTCCAGCAATTCCTATCCCAGACTGAAGTGATTTTTAATCGCGAACGGTGACACACGCCGATGAAACTAGATAAGACGCGATCTTTCGGTAGAAACTCTGCATTTACACTCTGAGAAAACTGTTTCTAGATACCCATACGAAGTACGACAATTCACAAAATGCCCTTGGACCAAAGACAGACCCTCGTTTTTATCACTCTATCACGTCTTCCGTGTCCCAAAGACATACGCAGGAAATGACACAGTAATTGCACTGAACCATATCTGTGAACACTGAGACGTTATTCCAGAGGACTCAAAATGACGACGATCACAACACAACCATTCAAGCCATCCGAGTACGATTTTCAGACAGAAAACATGGGAATAATGTTTTAAAGGCTACCTATTATAGAATTAGAGCATAAACATCTATACCCAAACGGACTTTCTTCGTGATCTAAGCCGGACAGATATAAATTGTATGTTCGAAACAGATGGTAAAATATAAAACTATGTATTGAACAGGCCGCAAATGAGTTACTGCTAAAAAAGAAAAGAGGAAGAAATGATAGCGGATTAAGAGTTTGGAACAAAGACGTCTCAGAAGCAGTCGGAGAAAAGAAACGTGCTTAGTAAATATACATACAGGCAAACGCAACTTCTACGAAACAACAGTGTAAAGAGGAAATAAACTAAGTAAACAGTATTGGCAGAAAAACAAAATAAGAATCTTGGAACGATTTTCTGAGAAGAATTGAAGACTGTCCTTAGTTTACAAGATGATAATACATTTTTAAAAAACTGGAGGGGGGGAGGCAACAAGTCTAAATACACGGTCCCGTCACATTAATGTGACAATTGTCTGTGTTCGACGTCAGTGTGCAATAACCACTCACAGACGGCCGGTGGCAGCACTAACAGTGGGGGTGCACAAAGCGTTTCTCTGGGGAGGGAGGGGGGGGGGGGGGAAGGGAGGGGGGGGGGGGGAGGACGCAGAGAACTGTGCAGTCGTTGCCGTAATGTGGAAATTGAGATATATCTGACGTCCAAAAGGGTATGATCATTGGCTTTCGGGACAAGGCTGGAAGCATACCCGACGTGGGAAAGTTCGTAAACAGTTCACCTGAAACATTGGTTGCAGTATACAATGCTGAGGCTATCCGCCGGGGCAACTTCGGTGCACTATGGGCCATAGATGACAGGGCTGAACGATGGATACGGAGATATGTACGGGCGACCAGGCGTGCAACTTTTGAACAGCTGACCACCCAAATGAACCAAGGGGCTACCAATCGTGTGCCCTCAACAACCGTTTACAGAACGTTGCTGCGTATGAGCCTTCGCAGCAAGTGCCTTTTTCAGGCACCCATGCTGATAGCTGTTCATTGGCGACGAAGCCAATACCGCAGCTGGACGTCCACACAGTGGCAGAAGTTGGCCTTTTAAGATGAATTACGTTTTATGCCCCATCGGGCAGATGGTCGTTGGTGTGTACGGTGTAAAACGCCTGAAAGGAAATCGTCCAGGCCAGAGGAGGCAGCGTTATGGTCTGGAAATTGTTTTCGTGCCATACCCTCGGTGATCTCGTCTTTCTGGAAGGCACAACAGATCAACGCTAGTATGCATCTATCCTTGGGAACATGGTCACCCCTACATTTTCTTCTGCACGATGGCATCTACCAGCAGGACAATCCAATGTGCCACGCTGCTCGTAGTGTACGTGAGTAGTTCTAAGAATACCGGTATGAGTTTAGTCTACTCTCTTCTGCCGCGCGGGATTAGCCGAGCGGTCTAGGGCTCTGCAGTAATGGACTGTACGGCTGGTCCCGGCGGAGGTTCGAGTCCTCCCTCGGTCATGAGTGTGTGTGTGTGTGTGTCAGGTTAATTTAGATTAAGTAGTGTGTAAGCTTGAGAGTAGAAGAGGAAGACTTTATTTCAGAGTGGTGTAAGCTTAGGGACTGATGACCTTAGCAGTTAAGTCCCATAAGATTTCACACCCGTCTACTCCCTTCTCCACCAAACTCACCGGTTTTAAGCCCAAGAAAAGGAACTGGAAGCTACAGGGCTAAAAACGCGGATTTACTTAAGTATTGTGGATTATTTTAAAAGCTTAGACTTCTTCATTTATACAATACATCCTGGAAAAGGCGCTAAATCCCAAACCCATGGACAGATGTGGATTCCATTTCAGCCTTAAAAATGTGTAGACGAAATGAATGCGATAAATACAGCGGCATAACATTAGCGGAAACCGTGCCAAGATAATAAATGAACGTCTACAAATTATTGCTGAAAATCTGTAATCCGAAGAACCAAATGGTTCTACAAAAACCAGATCATGAATTGATACTTTTTTCACTTAAAAATGTTATAGATAAAGAAAAGGAGTTCAACAGGGAAACACACACTGCGTTTGTTGACTTACAGAAAGCGTTCGATCGTGTAGGTAGATAAATGTTATGAAACATGTTAGACAAGTAAGGATACCGTTAAGAAATAATGGTGATACTAGCGATACATAGAAGTGGAAAAATAACAACTAAACATGCTATATCAGAAGACATACCTATAAAACAATGGTCTGACAAGGCTTTCGTTTCTCACCGACACCTTTTAATACATGCACTGGCGATATGATTTAGACATGCAAACAACAAATTCATCCCGGCTTGAGATTATCACATGACATGTTTCATAATACAGAGCTTTTTGAAGAAGACCTTACTATGGTACAGGATATTGAAACTTTGCCACAAAGATCTATCTATAGACTTAACCAAATTTCTAACGAAAATAATACGAAGATATCCACCTAAAAACAAAAGTGATAGCTTTCAAAGGAAAAACACCGCTGACGACTAAGATCAAAAACGAAAAGAAAACAACTGAACAAGTTAGTCGCTTTAGTTACCTGCGAAATATTATAAGCTACAAGAATATTAATAACAAACTGTAGAAATATCAATTAATATGCAAAACAATCGATAGAACATTGACGATTAAAGTTAGGAAAGACAGAAAAATTAAATATTATAAGGTAACGGCCATACCCACATTGTTATTTGGCAGTGAGTCTTGGACAGCTACTAAAAAGCAGGATAGTTAGTAGGTTACAAGAGGCAGAAATCAAATTTCTAAGCTAGCAATGGGCTCCACGAGGTTAGATACAATAAGTGCAGAGCTTGGGGTAAGTGTTATGAAGAGAAGATCAGACCTAAACGACAAAGGACATCTACAAAGAATGCCAGATTCGAGATTACCAAACCAAGTCTTAAATTTTCAGACCCTTAGGTACAAGACCCCTAGGAACACGTAGAAAAAGATGGCCAGGTACTTGGAAGACAGAATGGGTCTATGATCTAGACCAGACCACAATGAGAGTAGAAGAGGAAGACTTTATTTCAGAGGGATAGGGTACGAGGAGGGGAGGGGGAGGGGTCTGGAGGTGACATCGGTCCTCAGACATTTGATGTGGCTTGTCACCACTTCTTCTTGTTTGCCAATCCCTTCATCTCACATCACTTGAGCAGTATCCTTAATTATTTGTTCTTTACTGGGTGTAACGGGTACAAGTGCAGAATGGTTTTCTAAGCAACGTTGCGTTTACATCATTTGCAGCCTAATAATTACAACTGTTACAAGTCTAACTTTTAGGTTGATTAATACCTCCAAGTACATGTGACAAAAGGAAGATTTTAACGCTTATTTAGTCTTGGACAACAAGACAGGAGCTGCAGTGTGAATGCGTGAACGCAAAACTGTTAGTCTATACTGACAGGCGTAGTCCACTTAGTGGAGCTGTTGCGACCATGCAGAAGACGTCAGTTCGTAAGGTTTGTGACAAGTTTGTGGGAAGACTGTTCTACGCAGAGAAAAATCAACCAGCACGCTGATGAGTGTACATATTGAGGTACCACATACAAAATATCAGCACTTATGCCAATTATGCCCTGTGTATTCTAACATTTGTGTTTCCCTACAGTTTTGCCATATACTTCTCTCTCTCGTACCATCGAAACTACTCCCTCATGTCTTATAACATATGTCATTCTGTTCCTTCTTGTCAGTGGTATCCAAATGTTACAATAACTTGCTAGGTCTGCAGAGAACCTCCACATTTCGTACCTCATCAGTCCACATAGTTCTTATGATTCTTCTATATCAGTACAGCTCAAATGCTTAGATTATCTTGTTTTCCAGTTTTCCTACAATTTAGGTTTCACCTCCATACAATGCTGTGCTCCAAACGCAGAATCTCAGAATCTCTTCCACAAATCAAGACCGATGTTCGTTACTAGTAGAATTCTTATGGTTAAAAACGCCTTCTTTACCTGCACTGTTTGATTATTATGTTCTAACAGCTTCGTCCGTTGTGTGTCATTTTGGTTCCAAGGTGTCTTTTCATTCATATTATTTCGCCCTCAGTTTTAATCTCGAGTAATCCCACTCCAGTAACTTTATTTTGTTTCCGCTATTCGTTCTTCGATGCATGGATTGAATGATAGTGACGAAAGCTTGCATCCCTGCCTTATGCCCTTTTTAATCCGAGGACCGCTCAGGATATTCCATTCTTGTTTTTCTTTTGATATATTGTTTCCCTTTAGATTAGTACTATTTTTCTCAGAATTCCAACAATTTTGCACGTTTTTTCACTGCCAAACGCTTTTGCTAACCCGACGAGCCCTAAGAGCTTAATTTTTCTTAGGTATTGTGTCCATTATCAGGTGAAACGCCAGAAATGCCTCATGGTGGCTTTAGTTTCCAAAAGCGAAACTGATCATCAGCAACGGATTTACAATTGATCGTCACCTAATACATACACAATTTTCTTTTGTATTCCAATGTACGTTATCCCTGTCAACAGTTTGTTGATTGTGTGATAGCTCTCGCACTTATCTGTTCTTGCTGCTTTCAGAAGTTTCACTTATGACTTTAGACTGATAAATGTTACAAATCAGCTTGCATAGCCGCTAATTCCCCTATCGACTTTAGAAATTCCAAAGGAATGCTATATGCTTTCCGCCTTATTTGATCTCACATCTTCCACACCTCTGCTAAATTCTGATTCTATCTTTGGATCCCTTATACCTCCCATATCAACTCCCATTTCTTCTATCATGTCACAAGATTGTTTCTCCCCCTCATTGAAACTTTGAAACTTTAAATGTACTCGTTCCACCTATCCGCTCATCCTTCTGTAGACTCACAGCTTCAGCTAAATGTTACCCTCCTATAAGAGCTGTTCCCCTTCCATACTGTCCCTCGCTAACACGATGTGACTGGTGCTAGGGTTTCTATTTAATTATTTACGAGTATATGCTTGTTTCTTTAACCTGAAAATTTTACATTACGTTGATTACAACATTAACCTTATAAGAAATTTTACATTAAATACAGAGCTTAAGATTTAGAAACAACTAGTATACAAGTTTCAGAATAGTAATAGTTTAGCACAAAAATATTCGTTCATGAAAATCTGATCAGTAAAAACAAAATAAAGGCAGGTAGATTTAAAATTCGGACTCCGGCATTAGGTTGAGGAAGAGGGGAGGAACAAGGTAGAATAAGTGTAAGGAAGAGAGGGGGGAACTAAGTAGCGTGATTGACTGACAGACGAAAGAAGAAATTAGTATGATTGAGCGAAGATGGAAGCATTTTCTTTTCTGTTTGATAGAGAAATATTCGCCATATGTTAAGTTTTTGTGGAAAGGTTATGAGGTTTGCAAGAGGAAGTACTTCCCTTTTTTAATACAACAGTCTATTCAATTGTGCGCAAAGTACAGGGTAGTTTGTTCCAAAAGTGTACTGCGGTAACAAAAGTGTTCGCAATTTTATTCTATTTTTTATGGATGTGCGCTGCTATGATGCTAGATAAGTGAGAAGTTATGAGGAAAAGGTAAGTACTTGACCCTTGACGTACACTGAGGGGATGATGAAATGGACCTAGAACGTGGCAGTTACGTAACTTGTTTGGTCGCAAGCATCTTAATTGTGCCTATGTTGCCGATGTAACGTGCAGAATCATTCACAGTTGGTTGTAACCATCTAGAGTCTTCAATACTCGTGCCGTATTGTATTACATCGCAATAGTTGTGGTTTACCGGCAAGAGTGACAGCACAATACGATTCACATTCTGGGGAATTTGTTACGAAAGATCTCGAGAGCATGAAGGTAACCGGAAGTCTTATTGCGCTTGTAAGAGGTTGAGGTGCTCATCGAACGTAACACCTAAGTTTTTCACCGTTACCTGATATGATACCAGCGAGGAGAATAGAAGGCAGTTTCTCGCAGAATTCACATTTAGTTAATTTTTGGTAGTATACTAATTTACTTGAGACTTTTACTAGCTTAGTTTTAGTCCAAAGTATCGTGCCCATCTGAACACTGAAGACGATGGCAATATTAACGTCTTCACGTCTGGCACTTGAATTAAGCTAGAGACGGTCGGTGTAGACGGACATACAAAGAGAACTGTGCTCCGAGGACTTGTTTCTGTGTTACTACTCAGAGAACATGCTTTTGACCGCCAAAGACTACATGAGTATTTTAGCTGTTAACTCCGACACGAGTTTTACCATTCATGCCACCATAATACTCATTTTTATTTCTCGTATTCAAATTTGTTCGTGAAGGTGGTTGTGGAACGATCGGAGTCACGTCCGCCAGTGTCCATGGAGGACCATTTTGTTATCTGCTTTGAAGCATGGAGCGGAAATTACATTACATCGAGCAGTTCGGCAGAGAATCTATGTTTCCTATCTACGTAACCGGCACTCCGCGTTAATGTGCTGGAAGATGAGATTAAAATTCTATCGGAATTTAGTCACGCGTCTGAAATATCTGACTAAAATAATAGCAGGTGTTTCCGTATTAACACGAACAAAACGACTAGAAAAACACACGTACTTGGAAATACTCTATACAGTGCTCATTTACCTAGTCATCAAATATTTCGGCAAAGATCTCGTATTACTGGAAGGGGCTGCTGATTATTTTAGATCGTGTTTTTGGCTCTTTGGTACTGTTTGTCTCATACGCAAATGGCTTGAAATGCTGAAGCTACATGAAGGAGTGTACTTATCAAATGAATAAATGATGTAAACTGCAGTGAATAAAATAAGTATCACGAGCGGGTGAGCATCGGCAGTTAAGTGAGTGACAAACTACATATTCATAGTTTAGGCTTAAATGTCTGGACAAACCTAAGCTTTCTTTTCTGTATTTTATCATACCCTTCCCCCCCCCCTCCTCCCCCCCCCCCCCCACCATGAATTATTTGAACCATAGCGAACCTCTCCGTTTCCCCAACAGGCGAGTAGGTAACTCAGCTCAAGGATCGGAGCGAGGCAACTGCATACACCCTCAGTAGTCTTTGCCTTGAAAAGAAAGCACTAGGGTTTTCAAATACATTTTCAGAGGACAGCATCATCTTGTCTCCTGCGAGGAGACGTGCCACAATTGGTTCTTGCTTGTCCTTACTTAGTAGTTTAACAGTCCCAGTGTTGTTTGATAGGTAACTAAAAGGGGTGATCGACAAGTTTCTGTCCTAAGACTACACTGAACCATTGCCTACACATCGATGCTTATATACTCGCTTCAAAGTCGCGCTGGTCTGACTATACACTATGTGCTCAAAAGTATCTGGACCAGCCCGGAAACATACGTTTGTCATATTACTTGCATCGTGCTACCATCTACTGCCAGGTATTCTATATCAGCGACCTCTATAGTCGTTAGACATCGTGAGTGAACAGTATGGGGCGCTCCGCGGAACTCACGGACTTGGAACGTGGTCAGGTGATGGGGTGTCACTTGTGTCATACGTCTGTACGCGAGATTTCCACACTCCTAAACATCTCTAGGTCCACTGTTTCCGTTGTGATAGTGAAGAGGAAACGTGAACGGACACGTACAGCACAAAATCGTACAGGCCGACCTCATCTGTTGTCTGACAGAGACCGCCGACATAGGAGCTCGAAACTGCACCAGAATCCACTGTAAGTACAGTGACAGGCGGGAGGTGAGAAAACATGGGTTTCATAGTCGAGCGGCTGCTCATAAGCCAAGCATCAGACCGGTAAATTCCAAACGACGCCTCGCTTGGTGTAAGGAGCGTAAACATTGGTTGATTGAACAGTGGAAAAACGTTGTGTGGAGTAACGTGTCAAGGTACACAATGTGGCGATTCGATGGCAGGGTGTGGGTATGGCGAATGCCCGGTGCACGAAATCTGCCAGCGTGTGTAGTGCCAACAGTAAAATTCGGAAGCGGTGGTGTTACGGTGTAGTCGTGTTTTTCATGGAGGGGCTTGCACCCTTTGTTGCTCTGCGTGGCCCTATCACAGCACAGGCCTACATTGATGTTTTAAGCACCTTCTTGTTTTCCACTGTTGAAGAGCAATTCGGGTATGGTGATTGCATCTTCCAACACAATCGAGCACCTATTCATGATGAACGGCCTGTGGCGGAGTGGTTAGACGACGATAACATCATTGTCATCGACTGGCCTGCACAGAGTCCTGACCTGAAACCTATAGAGCACCTTTGGGATGTTTTGGAACGCCGACTTCGTGCCAGGCCTCACCGACCGACATCGATACCTCTCCTCAGTGCAGCACTCCGTAAAGAATGGGCTACCATTCCCCAAGAAACCTTCCAGCACCTGATGGAACGTATTCCTGCGAGAGTGGAAGCAGTTCAAAAAATTGTTCAAATGGCTCTGAGCACTATGGGACTCAACTGTTGAGGTCATAAGTCCCCTAGAACCTAGAACTACTTAAACCTAACTAACCTAAGGACAACACACACATCCATGCCCGAGGCAGGATTCGAACCTGCGACCGTAGCGGTCGCGCGGTTCCAGACTGTAGCGCCAGAACCGCTCGGCCACCAGCGGCCGGTAGTGGAAGCAGTCATCAAGGCTAAGGGTGGGCCAACACCATATTGAGTTCCAGCATTATCGATGGAGGGCACCTCGAACTTATAATTCATTTTCAGCCAGGTGTCAACATACTTTTGATCACATAGTGTAATCTGCATCAATGCCCGCAAACGGAAACCTTTTGATTGCCCGTTTTACTAACACATTATTGGAGATATCCATTGGTGCAGTGTCTAAAACTAGGTTATGAACTCGAGTTATTTATATAGCCTACATGATATCCCTATTTTACTTCCATATAACAGAAACATATACACTGAGGGAAAAAAAAGCGATACGCACATATACAAATGGCAGTAGTACAAAAGGTATAAAAGAGCAGTGCACTGGCGGAGGCATCACTGCAATTTAGGTGATTCAAATGAAAAGCTTTCCGACATGATTATGGCCGCACGACGGGAATTAACAGACTTTGAATGTGGAATGGTAGTTATAACTGGACGTATGGGACTTTTCATTTCGTGATTCGTTAGGGACTGCAAAATTCCGAGATCCACGGTGTCAAGAGTGTGCCGAGAATAACACATTTCTTCCGCCACGAACAACACAGTGATCGACAGCCTTCACATAACGATAGAGAGTAGCGACGTTTGTGTAGAATTGTCAGTCCTAACGGACAAGCAACACTATGTGAAATATTCGCAGAAATCAATGTGGGACGTACGATGAGTGTATCCTTTAGGACTGTGTGGTGAAATTTGGTGTTAATGGGCTAAGGCAGTAGACAACCGATGCGAGTGCCTGTGCTAACAGCACGACATAGCCCGGAACGCCGGTCATGGGCTCATGATCGTATCGATTGGACACTAGGCGACTGGAAAACCGTGACCTGGCCAGATGAGTGCTGCTTTCATTTTGTGAGAGCTGATGGTAGGATTCAGGTGTGGCGAAGATCCCACGAAGCCAGGCATCCAAGTTTTCATCGAGGCACTGTACTAGCTGGCGGTGTCTACATAATAGTGTGGGCTGCGTTGGAATGGATTGGGTCCCCTTGCGCAACCGAACCGATCATTGACTAAAATCGGTTATGTTCGTCTACTTCGACTCCAAATAGATCATCTGTAGCCACCCATGCACTTCATGTTCCCAAACACCAAAGGTGTTTTTATGGATAACAACTCGCTATGTCACCAGGTCACAGTTTCTCGCAACTGGTTTGAAGAACTTTCTGAACAGTTCGAGCGAATGATTTAGCCACCCAGGTCGCCCGAAATGAATTCCATCTTACATTTATGGAATGTAATCAAGACGTCAGTTTCTGCGCAAAATCCTGTTCCTGCAACACTTCTGCTGTTATGTTTGGCTCAGCATTTCTTCAGGGGTCTTCCAACTACTAGTTGAGTCCATGCCACGTCGAGTTGCTGAACTATTCCAGGCAAAAGGAGATCCGCCATGATAATAGAAGGTATCCCGTGACACTTATCACCTCAGTATATGTGGTATGGTCCTCAGTCTTGCAGTCGTTTTTACATAGCTCTCCATGCTAGTCTATCATCAGCAACTCTCCTCATGTCAGCATTGGTATTGCAACCCATATCGCAACTCATATCTATTTCCACCAGTTTATCCTTTGTCTCCTTCTACATTTTTGCTCACTTCCACCCCCGTCTCCAAACACACACAATTCACTTCTTCTCTTCATTCTTAATTAGAAGTTTTCTTGATTCCTCTTCATTAGATAAACTATCTACCAACCCAATCTTCAACATTCTCTTTTGGCACCAAAATTCCATTTTTTCGTTTCTCAACCTTTTATTGTCCACGTTTCACGTCCGCAAAATGCTACTCTACAGAAAAATACCTTTAGAAAAGACTGTTGCACGTTTATATTTATTTCGATGTTAAAAAATATATCTCTTGCAGAAACGCTTTTTGATTTTGACAGTCTACATTTTATGCCCCTTGTAGTTCGACCATCTCAGCAATTTTGCTACTCAAACAGCAAAACTCATGTACTACATTTCCTAATCTAATTCCCTCAGCATCACATGATTTAATTCGACTATACTCAGTTATCCTACTTTACCGTCGATGATACACTTCTTGTAATTGTTTTTTTTTTTTTTTTTTTTTTTTTTTTTTTTTTTTTTTTTTTTTTTTTACTGCATGCTCAATCTCAATACACGTACTAGTAGGTACAACAACGTTCTCCTCCGTTCTCAACATCAGTTTCCCTTTCATGTTCTTCGTCTTGCATATACGTTGTCTAGCATCCATCTACATACGTTGCCCGCTGTATTTCATCCTTGCTACCTTCAGAATTTAAAGAGTCCTATGCCAGTAACTACTGCCAAATGCTTTGTCTAAATTTATTAAAGCTATAAATCTAACTTTGTCTCTTTTAGTTTGCTTCCAAAGACAACTCGTAGTATGAATATTGCAGTAAGTATATCATACTGATCGTACGATTTTACTGATATAAAGAATTTGTCTAGTGCAACTGGAGCGGATTTATTCACCATAAAAAATGTTGGCAACAAAAAATGGTTCAAATGGCTCTGAGCGCTATGAGACTTAACACCTGAGGTCATCAGTCCCCTAGAACTTGGAACTACTTA
This sequence comes from Schistocerca piceifrons, assembly GCF_021461385.2. Classification (NCBI taxonomy): domain Eukaryota; kingdom Metazoa; phylum Arthropoda; class Insecta; order Orthoptera; family Acrididae; genus Schistocerca; species Schistocerca piceifrons. The sequence goes on from NC_060138.1 coordinate 230,495,550, forward strand.
AACCTAACTAGCCTAAGGACAATACACACATCCATGCCCGAGGCAGAATTGGAACCTGCGGCTGTAGCGGTCGCACGGTTCCAGACTGCAGCGCCTAGAACCGCTCGTCCATAATGGCCGGCTTTTGGCAACAGTTACGGGTGGCCTCCAAAGGGTAAATATAAATGTTTTGTTGTCCTTGATACTGAAATAACGTTGATTCATATCTAATTTCTACAAAGGAACTGGCCCATGTCTTGCTACACACAGTGGACTGCCTCGTGCCTTTGGTACAGAACTGGCCCCACACTGTACGCGAGGTACGGTCCTTTACTATCCGTCATTACCACTTGAACCTCTCTGTACTGTTCTTCGTTACTGGTGAGTTTATTAGCAATCGGCCGCTCAGGAATACGGTTGTGATGTCCGAAATGGAAGCAGTTAAAATTTAATTCAGTAGTGCAACTAAAATAAAAAAATGAACGAATCAATACAAATGGAAAAATCTATGGAACTTCGTTAACGTTATTGAGGGCGCAACACAAAAAAGTGAGGAATATTATCCACACCTCAGTTACACGTTCTGCGGGTCAAGCTCGCATCATCTGGCTGTTTGTGTTCAGCCTTCCATACATATGGACTTAAAAAAGCATTAAATAGTCATAATATTAAATAAACTAAAGATATTCGAACATGAAGTCTTCGTCTTACTTTGCAATCATCAACACCAGCTACCCAGTTTTTATTCTTCATTCTACCGCCAATTCGCCAAAGTGCTACCTTGTCTACAGTGCCAACACCGATCACATCTGTTAACGACAGACGAAATGCCCATCCCATGGTCCTTGTTAGTGGTAAAGATATGGGTGCATGTGTACGATGCTTATGTTATTATAAATGCTTTACTGCTTCGCAAGCTACTCTATTGGCCATTAAAATTGCTACACCAAGAAGAAATGCAGATGATAAACAGGTATTCATTGAACAAATACATTATACTACAACTGACATGTGATTACATTTTCACGCAATTTGGGTGCATAGATCCTGAGAAATCAGTACTCAGAACAACCACCTCTGGCCGTAATAACGGCCTTGATACGCCTGGGCCTTGAGTTAAACAGAGCTAGGATGGCGTGTACAAGTACAGCTGCCCGTGCAGCTTCAACATGATACCACAGTTCATCAAGAGTAGTGGCTGGCGTATTGTGACGACCCAGTTGCTCGGCCACCATTGACCAGACGTTTTCCATTGGTGAGAGATTTGGAGAATGTGCTGGCCAGGGCAGGAGTCGAACATTTTATGTATCCAGAAAGGCCCGTACAGGACCTTCAACATGCGGTCGTGCATTATCCTGCTGAAATGTAGGGTTTCGTAGGGATCGAATGAAGGAAGAGCCACGGGTCGTAGCAGATCTGAAATGTAACGTCCATTGTTCACAGTGCCGTCAGTGCGAACTAGAGGTGACCGAGACGTGTAACCAATAGTACCCCATACCATCACACACGGTGATACGCCAGTATGGCGATGACGAATACACGCTTCCAATGTGCGTTCACCGCGATGTCGCCAAACACGGATGCGACCATCATGATGCTGTAAACAGAACCTGGAATCATCCGAAAAAATCACTTTTGGCATTCGTGCACCTAGGTTCGTCGTTGAGTACACCATCGCAGGCGATCCTGTCTGTGATGCAGCGTCAAGAGTAACCGCAGGCATGGTCTCCGAGCTGATACTCCATGCTGCTGCAAACGTCGTCGAACTGTTCGTGCAGATGGTTGTTGTCTTGTAAACGTCCCCATCTGTTGACTCAGGGATCGAGACGTGGCTGCACGATCCGTTACAGCCATGCGGATAAGATGCCTGTCATCTCGATTGCTAGTGATACGAGGCCGTTGGTATCCAGCACGGCGTTCCTGAAACCACTGATTTCATATTCTAATAACAGTCATTGGATCTCGACCAACGCGAGCAGCATTGTCGCGATACGATAAACCGCAATCGCGATAGGCTACAATCCGACCTTTATCAAAGTCGGAAAGGTGATGGTACGTATTTCTCCTCCTTACACGAGGCGTCACAACAATGTTTCACCAGGTAACGCCGGTCAACAGCTGTTTGTGTATGAGAAATCGGTTGGAAACTTTCCTCATGTCAGCACGTTGTAGGTGTCGCCACCGGCGGCAACCTTATGTGAATGCTCTGAAAAGTTAATCTTTTGCATATCACAGCATCTTCTTCCTGTCGGTTAAATTTCGCGTCTGTAGCACGTCATCTTTTTTGGTGTAGCAATTTTAATGGCCAGTAGTGTATAAAAAAAGCTCATGAAGTACAAATATGAAAGTATGGAAAGCGGTACTACATGCTAAGACGATATGTCATATCTTCTTTAGCACGTTTCTCCATAAAGATAAGGTAACAGTGCAGTGAATGCTTTTTTCTGATCTGCAGATTTTCTGTTGCATCATGCGAAGTGAAACAGAGTAAATGGAACTTCTGTCGAATGTTGTGCACACAGGGGTATCGTCTTTGATTAGTAATGCAAACCTCCTCGGTCCCGGGTTCGAATTCTGCCACAGCATAAATTTTGAATAATAATCAGCATTGGCGGCCGAAGACTTCCGGCAGTGAAGTCACCCTCAATCTGCCAACGGCCTCGTGAAACAAGACGGAGGAGCGGATGGAGGTTCAGGGCACTCTCTTGCCATTGGGGTGGGAAACTGCCCCCAAAGGCGGAAGAGTCAGCAAAGATCAATGGCATGAGGATGCAGAAGGCAACGTAAACCACTGCATTAAAGACACATAATGTGTATCCACATAACATGTGGCCTGTAATTGAAAAAATATCATCATGATATCTCCATTGGCAAAAGATTCTGGAATAGACCCACATTCGAATCTCCGGGAGAGGACTGCCAAAGGGAAGCTGCTTTGTGAAGAATATTGAATAACCAACGAAAGGAAAACGTTTTACGACTCAGGGCGAGGAATGTCAGAAGCTGGAACGCGGTAAGGAAGCTAGAACATCTGAAAAGGGAAATGCAAAGGCTCGGTCTAGATATACTGGGGGTCAATGACATGAAATAGAAAGAAGACAAAGATATCTTGTCAAATGAGGATAGGATAATATCAACATCAGCAGAAAATGGGATAGTGGGAGTAGAATTTGTTATTAATGGGAAGGTAGGACAGAGAGTGAGCTACTGTGTTCAGAAATAGGGCTCTTCTCATCAAAATCGACAGAAAATCAACAGCGACATCGATAGTTCAGGTATAGTAGCCGACGTCGCAAGGTGAAAATGAAGAGATAGAGAAAGCATACGAGGAACCGAGCTAACGGAGCACATAAAGGGAGATAAAAGTCTAATAGTCGAAGGGGACGGGAATACGGTTGTAGGGGAAGGAGTAGAAGAAAGAGTTACCGGAGAATATGGGCTTGGCACTAGGAATGAGAGGGGACAAAGAAAAATTGAATTCTGTAATATGTTTCAACCAGTAATACCGAATAATCTGCTCAAGAACCCCAAGTGGAGGAGGTGTACTTGGAAAAAGTGGTACGGGAAAATTACAGTTAGATTACATCATGGTCAGACAGAGATTCGGAAATCGGATACTACATTGTAAGGCGTGCCGAGGAACAGATACAGACACTGATCACAATGTACAGGGCTATTACAAATGATGGAAGCGATTTCATAAATTCACTGTAGCTCCATTCATTGACATACGGTCACGACACACTACAGATACGTTGAAAAACTCATAAAGTTTTGTTCGGCTGAAGCCGCACTTCAGGTTTCTGCTCGAGAGCGCAGTGAGACAAAATGGCGACAGGAGCCGAGAAAGCGTATGTCGTGCTTGAAATGCACTCACATCAGTCAGTCATAACAGTGCAACGACACTTCAGGACGAAGTTCAACAAAGATCCACCAACTGCTAACTCCATTCGGCGATGGTATGCGCAGTTTAAAGCTTCTGGATGCCTCTGTAAGGGGAAATCAACGGGTCGGCCTGCAGTGAGCGAAGAAACGGTTGAACGCGTACGGGCAAGTTTCACGCGTAGTCCGCGGAAGTCGACGAATAAAGCAAGCAGGGAGCTAAACGTACCACAGCCGACGGTTTGTAAAATCTTACGGAAAAGGCTAAAGCAGAAGCCTTACCGTTTACAATTGCTAAAAGCCCTGACACCCGATGACAAAGTCAAACGCTTTGAATTTTCGGCGCGGTTGCAACAGCTCATGGAAGAGGATGCGTTCAGTGCAAAACTTGTTTTCATTGATGAACCAACATTTTTTTATTAATGGTGTAGTGAACAGACACAATGTGCGAATCTGGGCGGTAGAAAATCCTCACGAATTCATGCAGCAAATTCGCAATTCACCAAAAGTTAACGTGTTTTGTGCAATCTCACGGTTTAAAGTTTACGGCCCCTTTTTCTTCTGCGAAAAAACGTTACAGGACACGTGTATCTGGACATGCTGGAAAATTGGTTCATGCCACAACTGGAGACCGACAGCGCCGACTTCATCTTTCAACAGGAATGCTGCTCCACCGCACTTCCATCATGATGTTCGGCATTTCTTAAACAGGAGATTGGAAAACCGATGGATCGGTCGTGGCGGAGATCATTCATGTCATGGCCTCCACGCTCTCTCGACTTAACCCCATGCGATTTCTTTCTGTGGGGTTATGTGAAAGATTCAGTGTTTAAACCTCCTCTACCAAGAAACGTGCCAGAACTGCGAGCTCGCATCAACGATGCTTTCGAACTCATTGATGGGGACATGCTGCGCCGAGATGTCTGCCGAATCACTAAAGGGGCACATATCGAACATTTGTGAATGCCTAAAAAAACTTTTTGAGTTTTTGTATGTGTGTGCAAAGCATTGTGAAAATATCCCAAATAATAAAGTTATTGTAGAGCTGTGAAATCGGTTCAATCATTTGTAATAACCCTGTATTAGTGAAGAGGAGCAGGCTGAAGAAATTAGTGAGGAAGAATCAACATGCAAATAAGTGGGTTACGGAAGTACTAAGGAGAGACGAGATGCGCTTGAAGTTCTCTAAGGCTATAGATACTGCAATGAGGAATAGCTCAGTAGGCAGTACAGTTGAAGAGGAAAGGACATTTCTAGAAATGGTAACAGGAGGAGTTGGAAAGAAAAACGTAGGTATATTTTGATAACATAAACCCCGTACGTCGAAAGCTATCGGAGGCTGAGTACTGTTTTATTAGCTGGTTTGTTTTACTGTGAGATAATGATTATACAGCGTGATTCAACTAAGCTGTTCACATCGGATATTTCCTGAACTGTTTAAGCTATCGTACTTCCGTTGTCATCCAAATGAAGTGTAAGTAAGTCTTCACTTAATAATGTATAATCTTTTCGTGTAATTCTAATTACAGAGATAACCACTCAGAAAGCCGAGCTCTTGAACGGACCACTTCCTGGATTCGACGATAACGTATTGCTCCTGGGCTGGTGGTATTTTCATGTAAATCTCGTTTTATGCGCCGTCAGACGGTTGTAGGCGTGTACGGCGTGAGACATCTGAAAGCAAACAAGGAGGAGCATGTCCATCCCTACATGCAGTTTGTATTTCCTCGGGTCGTTGGCACCTACCAACGTTCCAAATAGCTCACAGCTGACAGCATGATTCAAAGCGCATCAGGATGAGTTCACTGTACTCCCTCGGCCACCAAACCCATCGGATTTAACATCCAATCGAAAATCTGTGGGACCACCTTGACCGGGCTGCTCGTGTCACGGATTCTCAGCAGAGAAACGTAGTGCAGCTGGCCACGGTACTGGAGTCAGCATGACTCCACATCATTGTCGGTACCGTCCAGAATCTCACTGACTCTCTTCCTGCACATCTTGGCAGTGGCCCGTGCTGCGAAAGGTGGTTATTCAGCACTTTGAAAGGTGATCGAGTTAATGTGACTCGACGTGTAGTATTCCTTCAGGTTATACACATATTTTTTATCTTACATTTGACATTGAAGTTTCTACTGATATCACTGTTTAACCAGGCAAAGAGTACAATTGTACATGAAATTCGTTGAAATTTGATATTTTCTGTTTTCCACTCCATAATGTACTTTGGACTTCCCTGAACAATTTGGTATATAATACATTAAAATCAGACAATTGTGAAACCTTCAAATAATATTTTTAATGTTGATGTATGACCGTCAAATTTTGCGGCTATGCATATACTGCCACAGTTGGGGCAGTCATATCTTGGGAACAACACAGTCTAGAAGGCTGTGAATTGCTTTATTTTGTGCCTACTGCTACGTGTCAGATGTTGGCATTACGAATAAACAAATCAGTCCTTTGTTTGTGATACTAGTTTACGTTTAAAGTAGTGTGATTATCGGCTACTTTTGTAGTAAGCTAACGTCTACTGCGTTTTATATGTAAATAAAATGACTACGCGTAAAAGTACCTTCAAGAAAAGCAAATTTGTGGGTAACAGACATGTGAGACCTGCACTTTCTTTTGAAGTACTTGAAAACACGTGTGCTGGCAGTGAAGGCAACCACGATAATGTTTCTGAAGTGACCAAGCCTCCTAGTACATAGAAAAGGAAAGTAACTTTAGAAACGAGTGACAATGGTAAAAGTAATATTATTATGAACAACGTCATTATTAATCTGCAAATGCTGAGCTACTAAAGAAGTGTTTACATGGGAAGATCCAGAAAGTGAATGAGTCCTTCAATAATGTTGTGTGGTGTCATGTGCCTAAAATGTGTTTGTTGGCCGTATGACTCTAAATCTAACAGTGTCTGATGCTGTAATAATTTTTAATGGTGAGAACTATGAAAGACTTAAGGTTCTGGATTAGTTAGGGGTAAACTTTGGACAGAACACAGCTAAAGGACTATGGGAACTGCATGAGCTTAGTGTACGTGAAGCAGAGTTAGCTGCTCAGCAAATGACAAAAGAAGCAAGAAAGAAAAGGAGGAGGCAAGCACTGGGCTATTGTGACACTGAAGAAGACATAGACTATGGGCCAGGGAAATTCTAGTACATAAAGGACAAAGAAATGTAAGTCTGTGTAAGAGTTTGTAATAAAAAAAGTTTTAAACCTCAATATCTCTTAAAAGGAGGAGGCAAGCACTGGGCTATTGTGACACTGAAGAAGACATAGACTATGGGCCAGGGAAATTCTAGTACATAAAGGGCAAAGAAATGTAAGTCTGTGTAAGAGTTTGTAATAAAAAAAGTTTTAAACCTCAATATCTCTTAACTATATTTTTTGCAATAAATGACCCATTTTCTTAAAAAGTACTGATAGTAGAGAAATGAAATTGTCATAGCATGCCAAGTGCGAGATTCAAGACATATGGAACTAGAATAATTAAAATATCCTGAGCTGTTTTGTTTTATGTTCATTTATTTACAAAATTCGGTCAAAAAATTGAGTGTTTGAAAAAGAAAGGTAATGTGCCCGACAATATAATTTTAGTAATAATTCTAGTTGAGGTGCAATCAATAATTACGAAAAATTGGAAGTTGGTGTCTTAAAAAGTTTCCAAGATATTGGGTCACAAAATTCGATAACTTAACATTGGCGGCTTAGGACATACAATGTCCCCTTAATAATCACATTTAAGCATAAAACACCATATGAAATATAAATAAGGCCAATCAGTGATGCAAACCCTTCCTAAAGCCCTGGTGGGCATACAGTTCTATAATTTAACAAGTTTTAGGGTAGGCAAGGTGATAACTTCCCTCGTGTAGTATCATCACAGTCTTATTACGAATCGTGTGCAAAAGTTGCCGTTTGCAGGTGCTTTTGCGAAGAAGCGAAGATTTCAGCCGAGCCTTTAACAAAATATATTTTCCTATCTAATATTTTTGCTTTTTTCTAAGTCTTCTATCATAGTACATCTTTTTCAGGCGTGCCTGCTTGGTTAGTGAGACTACCTAGAAATACCTTTCTCTGCATAGATGCGCAAATGGATTTATCTTTTCATTCATGTGTTTCATTCTATTTTCGAGTTCACCTGGAGTGAATTGTGGTTGAATGGCGGAAAATTGTTCACTGCCTGTTCGACGGATTCTAAATATTCTATCCAATTTACTAGTTACTGGGTGCGTAAGTTCTGATAAATCCTGGAAATTCTCAAAAGATAAGTTCAGTGGGATTACCTTTAGGACGAAAAGGTTTTATTAGTATCTGGTTAATGCCATATTTATGTAAAAATGTTTTTGGTGCATCACAAATAAAGTCTAAAGCGTTATCTGACAGAAAAACAGCAGGATTGCCAATATTGGTATATGACTGTTTACCATTCCTTTAATTATCGGACCTGCTGCAGTAGACCTGGTAGAATACAGCTTAAAAATTTCATATCCATATATTCGTAATAACACATATCAAATTATGAAACAGTCGTACATAGAAATACGAATAACGTACAACTGCATAACTACAGTATCCTGGACAGTTTTTGTACGCTGGACGCAGCTTCTTCGTGTGTCTACAACGCGGTTTTGTGAACGCACCAACAGCAACGCCTCTCCATAGCTCTACAGACGGCTATCGTTTTCGCCTACAGCCGTTTGCGCTTCGTAGCTAAAACTTGTCAGTAGCGCTGACAGGTATCAGGGATTTCCTTAAATTGACTCGACTATAGGAGTGTCTTCGTAGTACAGAATAAATGTATCAAAACTTCATGCATGATGCGGCATTTTTTCAGGCATCTTATTGTTTATGACGTCATGTCTCTTGAATTATGTGTCGTACACAGGGATTTTTCAGCGCAAACGGCTGTAGGCGAAAACGATAGCCGTCTATAGAGCTATGGAAAGGCGTTGCCACAGAGGCGTTCACAAAATCGCGTTGTACACACACGAAGGAGCTGCGCCCAGAGTACAGAAACTGCTCAGGATCTTTTCACTCACCGGCATATGTCAAATTGGTATTTCACAGATGTTGTGAATGGAGTTACTAGCAAAGATGTAATAAATTTAAACGTCATGTATGATGCTACAGTTTTTCAGTTGTCTGAGTATTTATGACGTCGTATCTCCTAATCTATATGCCACACACTGACATAATTTTGCAGGTACATTCAGCGGCATATGGGCATACTGTCTTGAAAATGTACTGCGAATAGACTTAGTAGCACGGAAATAATAAATTTAAATATCACGCATGATGTGCCAGTTTTTCACGTGTCCCAGCGTTTATGACGCCATATCTCCTGAACTATGATAGATAGGTGGTTCTTACCCCACAGCGATTGTTGCATGACAGAAAGAGGTTAAGTGTACTAAGTCTGGTTGAAACTGGTGCAGAGGTTTAGGGGGAGATATAGAGCATACACAAACAGATGCTCACATACACACACACACACACACACACACACACACACACGCACGCACACACACACACACACATCCATACATCCATTTTTGTAATGTGAATGGATATACGCCAGATGGCGTCACAATATTTCATTGTGGATGCACAAAAGTATCCAAACTCTTGCGCAAATACAGTTAGGCAAGTGGCTTAATGGATAGGAGCCGCTACTCTGTAGAGTGCGGCATATGGAGATCTGGGACGTGGGACGTCCTCGGATAGAAGCGGTACAGTAGATTAGTGTGTTCGGTAACAGGGCTGGTTGTCCTCTATAATGAAAAACTGAGTAAATGATCGAAGTGAACGGATGTAATGTGCCGTCCACCCAGACTAAACGCAACGGAAAAAAGAAACCTCCTTTTCCGGCAAAAATTTTCGTCTTTCGTTGTTAGGTTCGCTCAATGTTCTCACTGCAGATAAATGTCAGATATTTCTTTCGCCATGTACTGAGTACGGCTTCTGACCGAATTATTGGTGTCTGTTCTTTCGGGTCCGCAGCTCGTGGTCTCGCGGTGGCGTTCTCGCTTCCCGAACACTGGGTCTTGGGTTCGATTCCCGGCGGGGTCAGGGATTTTCACCTGCCTTGAGATGACTGGGTGTTTGTGTTGTCCACATCATTTCATCATCATTCGTGAAAGTGGCAAGTTTGGACTGTGTACAGCTTGGGAGTTTGTACAGGCGCTGATAAACGCGCAGTTGAGCGTCCCACAAACCAAACATCATAATCATCATCATCATCATCATCATATTCTTTCGGACACCATCCATATAAAAGATTTAGTCGTAATGACTTACGAAATACCTTTTCTGCTAGTATATTTAGTTCAGGGAGTACCATTAACTTATGTATTTCATATTTCATGGGTATCTGAGGACATTACGACCTCATTCTGATGAAACTACATTTAATTTGTCCTATCTGGTAACATTGTTGATACTGAAGACGAATGTCGACAGAAACGACCTGACCACAGGATTCTTCAGTACTTTTAGCCTTATTGACAAATGCTGATGCTCAGAATCTGCCTACATGAAGGTGACTTTAAGGCCAAAATTACAATACTACAATTTAGGTAAAGTGCACACAATGACGAAAATATTCTCAAGCAACGAGGGTACGAAACTAATACAAGCGCAAATATGTAGTTGTTCCCTAACATAATATTTTTCATGTTTTCCTCACCCTAAAACGTCGAGATTAGTTTCTTGCCGCCGTCCTGAAAAACTTTTACTTTTCCAGTGCTCATAGAGATCACCAAATATTGCTCACACCGTTTGCACGGTATTCCGGCTTCAGATTTAACAAAAGCGCTCCTTAAATCAGTGCAAATTTCTCATGAGCTCTAAAACTTGATCCCACTTTTTCCCTCTCCAGCGCCATTTCACTTTTCGCATACCAGATAGCTACTATCTTATCGTTTGTATCGGTAGTTAGCTCTCATATCTAATACTTCCCCTTGCAGTGTTACATTTTCTTGGCTGTTCGTACTTTTCACAAGTGTGGTAGATGTACCGTACTTTCAGTATTTGCTTAGGTAAAACATTTAACTAAATAAAGGCCATTACCATTGGAACAGTAACTTCCTCGGTGCCAATAGAGCACAGGACACTTCAGCTGCCACTGCTACAGACTATTTAAACGACAAACTACACCACGCAGTATGATTAAAGTCTTCCAGGTGAAAGCAGGTACTCGTTTACTGTAGAAATAAGTAGTGATTAAAGTTGGTTCCCACGCACAATGTTCAATCTGATATATAAAACTGGTGCAGTGGGCTTCACTCAGCCAAGCCACTAGGTTTCATCAACTTGTTTTCTTAATCACAAATTAAATTGGTAATCTGTGGACGGGGTGTAGCCTGTTAATACAACGAAGTTATATTCCAGGTTATCGTAGGCAGAAAATAAATTCACGAAAGTTACCATATCTCATTTTCTTTTTGGAAATATCTGCAATGTTTGGCGACATGTTCAAAAATGCACAACTTTGCGCGGGGTCACTGTTAACATACTCATCAAACCAAGGAAAACTTTCCTGGAACGTAAAAGAGTTTCTTGAAATGGTGTTGGTATATTGCTAGCAGACTTCACCTTGGTCTGGGTACAAACAAACCAAACTTAACCATCGCTCTTTTGTGAGAGATACGTTTATGTTCCGACTTGAAACGATGCATTCAAAATCGTCTTCCATTTGTATCTCAGGATTTCTTTATGCCGAAACGTAACAGTGGTCTAATATTAAAATAAGTTTCATGACGATGCAGACGTAAAGTCGAAACAAGCAGTCCAAATATAACCATAGACTCGTATGTCGAATTTGTTTTCTTAATTTATCTCGTTGGTATAAGCTGCAGAGTGAGTGATATCGAGAGATTTCAAGGTGAGCTTCGAACTTTGTGACAATCCTTCTTTGGCCGTACGTAAACGTTCAGGCAGTTTAAATATGAGCTGTTGGCAGGAAAGCAGCTTTCTCTCCGTGGCCTTGCTCCGCAGTTGAATGGATTTAGAAAAGTGGTATTACCAACATACAGCCATTGTGTAGCTGGACTATTGGTAGCACTTCGGAACTCAAGAATTTTTTTTTTTCCTTCAACTACCCTCCGCAATGCTCGGAGATCCCTGTCCGTTAGTGCATGTTGTCTGGTGTTGGGTTATCTGTGGTTGTTCCTTCGCGTTTCCACTCCACAATCACACCACCAACAGTGGACTTGGGTAGCCTTAGGAAGTTTGTAATGTTCCTGATGGATTCATTATCTTGTGAGATTCAATGACTGGTCCACGTCCGGACTCACTGAGATATCTTGACCAAACAATTCTGTTGTTACTGCTTCTCTAACGACAACACAGTACTCCCCGCCTCCTTTCACACTGGCGGGTCCGCTTCTCGTGACATCTAGTGGTCAATTCAGGATTACATATGGTCGTCCGGCTGCATTATGGCTAAGAACCATAGTGACAAATTTGGTCAGACTTGGACGTGTACGTAGACATAGAAGCAGTTCTTTCCTCTGAAAGAAAGGGGAAAGCAGCTAACAGAACCCAAAGATCATGCACCAACGAAGATTAAGAGGATTGCATTGGCCGCAAAGGCTGAGGTCAATGTTTTCTAGGATGAAAAGGAGAAATTTGCTTGTGAAGGTTTAATCAGTAACTGATGAAGAATAATCCTTTTGTACAACTAAACTGAAAAAAAAAGAAAAGGAAGAAACTTGTTAGAAGAGTAATATATTGCGGAGGATTAATCTTCGACTGGACAACGTACTTGCTCAGGAAATAGGGCAACGGGGCGTCTTGAAGTGCAAATTCTTGAAATATTTACTCTACTCATCCCTCTGAGATCACGTTACGGTCGTCCATTCCCGAATGGTGTTACTGCCAGATACCCGACGTAACGCGTAGAGAAACCGTCGGATCAAGTGATCGAACTTAATAGAGAGAAACATAAGAGAAAATAAGCCTGGAGGCTTAAACAAATTGTATAATCATTGACGCGACTGTTTGCAATAACAAGTAGATACTGTTCGAAACCTGGTATGATACATATTTTCAATAGCTATAACAAATTTTTGTACTTTAGCTAAGCAAAGTTTTCTGGCGCAGTATCATTCCATTCTAATAGATTCCATTCATTTCATGTCCGTGAATTCAGTACAACCGTTAGATCTCTGATGGCCTATGTGGCCACCAGCGCAGTGTTTGAAAGATATCTTGAGTAGGCAGTGGCTGCCATCTGCGCCGTAAGAAGCCCAGCACCATATTGTGTTGCAGGAACGTGACTTTGTGCGCTGCTGAGCGATTGCCAGTCTTTGTACTTTGCTGCGCTAACAGGAATAGTGTGTTTAGCTACCATATAGAGCACATATCCCATCCCTCCCCGAACACACACACACACAGAAATTCTACTGAAATCATAATCTCCTTATCTCTGAGTATTGGGTACAACTGTCGCGCCTTTAAGAATAATCTTACGTTGTTACCAGATTCAACAGTTTTATAAGGCGTGGTGAATATATATTTTTTAGTACTTGGAGAGAATGATGTACGTCAAGGCATCAGTTGCATTCATTATTCACCTGACTATAAAGTACTGCACTAACACGAACGACTGGAGGATATTACCATTTTTTTGGGGTACAGCTAATTTGATTGATAGATTTCCTGTCATATCCCATCAATCCATCTAATGTCAGTTCCAGGGATGGGTGTGTATACAAAATAAAGTTTGCGGCAGTAAGGTGTTTTCTGAGTTCATTGCAACCTCAAGTTTGATTTGCATCACCTAATAATTGATATTATTAGTGTTCAGTGAAGCCGGCCACGGTGGTCTAGCGGTTCTAGGCGCGCAGTCCGGAACCGTGCGACTGCTACGGTCGCAGGTTCGGATCCTGCCTCGGGCATGGATGTGTGTGATGTCCTTAGGTTAGTTAGGTTTAAGTAGTTCTAAGTTCTAGGGGACTGATGACCACAGCAGTTAAGTCACATAGTGCTCAGAGCCATTTGAACCATTTTTTTGTTCAGTGAAAGTGGTTTACTTTATATTCTTTTAGTAAGAGAAATATACAATCTGAATTACCGACACTCAAACTTGGCGCTATCTTTAATGGCTAAAAATGTTTAGGAAATTGTTAAATAATGCAACATTAGAGAAACATGTTTTCACAGAAAGAAGTTCCCTCGCTGTAGGTACTTTGAGAGGCTCGACACAATGTTATGGGAAGTAGAAATAAGGTCACCGCAGATAAACCTGACACAAAATGCAAGCTTAATTTTAAAGAAACAAATACCATTTAGTTCCCGCCACTGTTTAAGTGAGTCTCAATTTCACTATTTGATAGAAATACGCTAACATAGTAAAAATCCGTTTAATTATTCATTTCTAAGAGACAATGGAATTCTACGTACTTTTAATTCCTTCTTAAGAGCCCTGTATTTTGTCTCCCTAACGTCTCAGCAAGTAGCATGTCATTTCCCCCATGGTTAGGACATTCAGTTGTCACCAGGTGAGGGCCAAAGACGATGAAAATATCAAGGAAGAATTTCCTTTTGTTATTAATATTACCACGTTCTTTCAAGCACCCAGAGAGAGTTATTTCAGTTAATTTTATTTGCTTTTGTTCTTTCTTGGCATACATGTATAATTTTGAGACAACCTGGGCACTGGAGAAAAGGTAGATTTAGTAAAAAAAATATGTCATTAACTTTCGACCAGCAGGAAGAACCAAAGTTTATTTAACTGTCACTGTGGTTACTACATCTTACTAAAATGCATAAAGTGTGATTCATTCACTGTGTGGTTTCTGAGATAATTTAGTCGAATAATATGCTACATCTGTCAAAATTCTCATTTATTTCTAATTATTGTAATCTGAAATTAAACACACAGGACACAGTTATTGTCCATTTAATGTAGTCAGACTTTCAGTTATCGAGTCTCAAATTCACGATAGTTTTAAAAAGTAAAAACAAGTAATTATAACTGAATATGAGTCGTTATCAAACAAGCACGACAGTACATCTTACAGGTACTGAGATCCTAAACTTATCAGCGAAGAGGTAGCTTCTCCGCTAATAATGCCCAGAAAGTGTGGATCAGTAACACAACTTTAGAATTGTATAATGAGAAAAATGCAATACCAAGTGATGTGATGCAGAAATTAAATTACTGGATTTGCATTTGGGTTGATGGGATTAAAATCCCCGTACAGACATCCCTATTCCTAAACCATCTCAGGCAAATACGTTCGTTGTTCTTGGTAAGGAATTCGAAATCTAGATACTCAAGCATTATATTTTTGCTTCCAGTACTTTTGCTAGTTAAAGAATTAATGTAATGAGAATTACTTTCGTAGAACTTAACAGTGGTCTTCAAAAGCGAATTATGGAGTTCCTCCTAAGTCGATGAATTTAAAATTTCGCTTATTTTAATCAGCTGAACTGATTACAGTGGGTCAGTTTTATCGAGAAGGTTTTAAGAAAGTAACATATAGGTAAAAAAGAAAGGAGAGTGATAAAAACCTAGAACTGTGCAATGGATGCCTGTGTTAGTACTGTCTCCAATAACAAAAAGACTGGTGTCTGTCTAGGACTGTCAGGCGCCCTCTTTTGTCTTGATGGTGGCGGCGACTGGTGGCGTAGACTCATTGTAATATTCCCCTCTGTGAGCCGTGAATAAGTAAACGTACACCTTTCCTATCTGTCCATTGTTCTTACAAGGTGTTTCACTATTACAAGTGCAAACGAAAGAGCTCATTAGGGGACAATGAGACAAGCAAACAATCCTAAGAAACGTATGTCCGGAAATCGATGGTGTTCCCCAATACGTTTTGTTTACGACTGAGTACATAAATACCTTAGAACAGAATCTTCGACGATCCAAAGTATAGATATGCAGTTAATGACAAACACATTAGAGCAAGTGTTCCACATGGTCACGGTTAATATGAAGGCAGGCTTCAGAACGTCTCTTCAGTATTGTCTGTACACGTTCAAGAAACACAGGCGTTTTCCGAATGCACAATCCGTTCCCTGATTTCAGTAATACTATCAACAGCACTGGAATACATCAAAGCTTTTTAGAATCCCACATCAGGAAAATCAAACAGCTTCAAGTCGGGCGAGCTGAGAGGTTCCGGTAGGGGTAAGCTACGACCAATACACTTGTTGTCGAAGAGTGTACTACATATTCCCGAACTGTCACATGAAAGTGCGCCGGTGTATCATTATGCATGTACCACATACACTCCTTTCATCAAAAAGAAAATCATCCAAAATGAAGCCTTAGACATTAACAGTGCTACAACACTGGTATGTCTGCACTTGTGTGTACTTCATATTGGGGAAACCATTGGTTTCCGAACTTATTTTAATGGGGCTGTTTGGTTGATACACTGTCCCTTTCGTTTGTATCTATTGTAGTCAAACGCCATGTATATGATCGTAAAAGTGATACCTAATCATTAAGATAAGGTTGTTTGTATGTGCGTTCACAATTTCGATTTATTTTTCGAGAGAAAACATTTTCCGTTGTAGGCTTTAGAATATTCCATTTCTTAGCTACTATTGGCCTCTCTAGAGCGTGAAATCATTATCAAGCATCTCCAAAACGTGTCAACCACGTACGTGTAAAACACATAACTTGTATAATAAATCTAAATAATCTTAAAAACATAGAAAATATCAGAATCGTTGATTCGACATATGGCACCGTCCAGTACTTGCATAGCAAAATCCCATATGAGATGTTCAATGTATATTAATCCATCAGTCCACATGTGCAATCACTTACCATCATTGGCGAGATCTGTATCGAATCCGTACTGAAATACTGAAAAACATCTGAAAGAGCTATGTACACTGCGCCTTAGGGAGGAACTTGACATCTGTTCATTAAAGCACCGCATTTTGCCCTTTATGATCCTCAGCTTATACAGTCATTATATACACATGCAGACTGAAGTCTAATCAGCCATTCTGACCTATACCAACAGCTGATTATTCTTGTATGCATATGGATGTACGGTTCTGTAAGTTGAGGGACATATATGTCAAGATCTGGCTTGCACCATGGCGGCTCCGGAGGTTATAAAGCCTACTAGGGAAGCTATTGGTTCAACTCTCCTTTACAGTTTAGAAAATTCGGTCCAATGAATAGAAGGCTGCTGCTAAATCTATGGCTTAATAAAATGTTGTAAGGTGCATTTTACATTTTTGTATATCTGTTTAAACTTTTCGCTCCAATTGCTTTTCCAAAAGCCAGTGCACATTGTCCTATGACTGGTATTCAACGACTACTTGTACTCTAGCTGTGACCCGCTCGGCCGGTGTATGGTGGGATATTTCCCGCCGCAAATAAATATAGACCGAGTGTGTGCAAGTGAGAATCGGAATCGGTAGCTGGTGTTTAGAGTTAGCTATTGAGACAACTTCAATTGCTTGATACGGGCCGGCCGGGGTGGCCGAGCAGTTCTAGGCGCTACAGTCTGGAACCGCGCACCAGCTATGGTCGCAGGTTCGAATCCTGCTTTGGGCATGGGTGTGTGTTCTCCTTAGGTTAGTTAGGTTTAAGTAGTTCTAAGTTCTAGGGGACTGATGACCTCAGAAGTTAAGTCCCATAATGCTCAGAGCCATTTTTTAGCCACTTGATACGGGCTTTTATATCGGCGTCACGAATTTCTTCGTTTTACCATTTGGAGTGTACAGTCATGTTATCAAAAGCCATTGCCCTACACAGTACTCTGGGAGTTCTGCACTGTTCCATTCACTCCTAATGTTCAAGGCATTAGTATTGGCTGTCTGTACACACTACCATACCTCTCGCAATGTCGCTGCGAAATTTTTCACTGGGTCAGCATTTTTCCCAATATTATGTTTGATTGTCTCAGATGGAAACGGCAGTTTCTGGCCAGATACTACTTTTTATAATGATAGGCCCTTGTTTTCATGGATCACGGAATCCTAACATCTTGCAACAGCATAAAGAAACATAGCATCCCAATCATTGTGGTGCTTATTCACATAATGCCATAAATTTTTTTTTTATTATTCGATGTATACACACTCCATCCTTTCATTAACTGCACGTGTAATGGGTTTGTATTCAACTTACTTATAAGCAACAGAGGGCACAACAAGCTTCATCGCGGTCTATGGCGTCTTGTCACGGTCCGCGAGGCTTCCCCCGTCGGTGGTTCGAATCCTCCCTCGGACATATGTGTGTGTGTGTGTGTGTGTGTGTGTGTGTGTGTGTGTCGTCCTTAGCATAAGTTAGTTTAAGTTAGATTAAGTAGTGTGTAAGCTTAGGGACCGATGACCTTAGCAGTTTGGTCCCATAAGACCTTACCACAAATTTCCAACAAGATTCATCAGTTCAAAGATAAAATTATTGTCCTGATCTTTGATAAATGTCTCCAGAACATCGTAATTTAGTAACCAACTATTCACCATTGCCTATGCTACCATGTTGATGAGAATGGCTACCATGCAGACATAACACGAAAAGTGATCTGTTATAAATACTTGTTTTAAGAATAAAACTCCCTTTTCCTGCTGCTAGATACTTTATTTGTCCCATAC
Source organism: Schistocerca piceifrons (assembly GCF_021461385.2). NCBI lineage: Eukaryota > Metazoa > Arthropoda > Insecta > Orthoptera > Acrididae > Schistocerca > Schistocerca piceifrons. The sequence continues at coordinate 230,513,991 of NC_060138.1, forward strand.
GCGTTTCGCCTTCTCCTGTTCTAAGGCATCATCAGTGGGATCTATAACGATACACTTTTGTTAGTTATAGATTATCAAACAGTTCACTTCGCGATTTTTTGTAAAAAAAAAGTAATTACTTACGATTTCCTGATCTGCGTTTCCTCACATCTGGTCTGGAGGTTGCACTATCAGATGTGAGAAACGCAGATCAGCAAATCGTAAGTAATTACTGTTTGATAGTCTATAACTAACAAAACTGTGTAGTTATAGATCCCACTGATGATGCCTTAGAACAGGAGAAGGAGAAACGCGTATGGGATAAATAAAGTAACTAGCAGTGGAGAAGGCAGCTTTATTTACAAAACAAGTATTTATATGCTTCCTACGGGAGATGGCCATACAAACAAACATGTGATCTGTTATATTGAGAATGTAGCGGTTCCCCGCTAGCGTTTATCCAGGAGATCCTAAAATGCCCATGCCAACAATTTTTGAAGGGTTGCTCGCTTCCAGAAACCTTAGATGTGATCACTCAACTCAGTCTGCTGTGCATATGGTATAAAGCTTTTAACATATTGTTCCACATCTTGTCTATGTGTATGCCACCAACAATGTTCAGTTCCTCGCTACTCCATGATTCTATAGCGCCAATGAGCAAACAACATGTGATCTTGTTTCTCTTTTAACACTTCTTCTCGCAACATAACTGAAACAGCAACACGCAGATCCAGTTTTGTGCCCTTGTATAAACATCTTTATACTTAATTAACTGTGGTTGCATTTGAGATAGTCTGCAGTCCTCGTCTGCAACTTGTGCTTTTTGCCACTTAGCTAGGGAGCAACGTACTCTGTGTAATACACCGACATTCCTACTGAAAACATCTGATTTTCTGTGATTTTTACCAGATTTATTGATTAAATTGAAAGCAAAGTCGCTCAACGTCTGTGCCAAACGCATTAATCTGCTAGATGGATTCTTCAGTGTGATGTGATCTATTCTTACCTTAAACTTTCGACCATCCAAATAAAAGTGGAAATATGTCACACCACAAATGAGACTCATCATTTCTTTCTCCATGATAGAATACTTTCCCTCTACCTTCTTTAACCGTTACAACACATAGCCACTCAGATGTTCCTTCCCCCCGCTCCTTAACTTAAAGCATCCCAGTGCATGAATATCTGCATCAAATAGTAATACGAACTACTTTTCGTAATTCAGCAAAACAAATGCTCGACTACTTGTCAGTAATTCTTTCAGTTTTCCAAGTGCACTTTACAATGTACAATGGGACTCTACATGTTTCTCAATAAGAGTATGAGAGGTCATGCTATTTCTACAAATGTCAGAATAAACTTCCTGTAGTAATTCGCTAACCACAAAAACGACTACAACTCCTTTTCTGCCAGAGGAATTGGAAAACTTTATACAGCATTCACCAATTTAGGATCTGTTCCTACTCTTCATGACTAACTGCATGTTCCAAGTAATTCACTTCACGCAGTACGATCTGAAACTTTCCTATACTTGGAGTTGGGTGTGCTGTGTATAACCTCTTAAAAACCTCCCTCAATTCTTGCACGTATCTTTTGCAAAAAAAAAAAAGATAAAAACTGGCTATTGCATTCTTCAGCTCAAATGGCACACCCTGATACTGGTAGTGAGCCACTTTTGGCTGCACCAGTGCTATATCTAACTGATGATAGCCAGTCCGTAGATCTCTGGTGAAAAAATAATTACACTACCTCAAACTGTCCTCAGTTTCAGTTACTTTTGGGAGTAGACATATATCTGCGATCATAAAATTATCGTGGTACCTGTAGTCACAGCAACACCTATATTTCCCCATCCCATCTGAGCTCTCTTTGTCACAATCCTTAATAGGTTCACCTCATGGGCTGGTTCTTTCCACAGCAGTACCATCCCACAACTGCTGATTAATATATTAGTTCATCGCTAGTTGTAGGTTATGAGATACATGGTAGGGCTTATGGTATTCAGATGATTCACCTCTAGTTGGGATTTTATGTTGCATCACCAGGGTCACTGGTGAAGGTCCACAACAATCAAATTAAACAAGTCCTCAAATTCTAATAACAGTTTCTCCATTGCTACTTTCCCCATTTCTTTTAAATGTTTGATTTTGTCATGTTCCACAGTTACACTGAGAGCTTGCTTGTCGCTAAAGTCCGAATCCATCCAATCTACAAAATATTTGTCTAGATCAATTAAACTGGTTCAAAAAAAATCAATACATTATCGAATGACTGTAAAAAGTTTTTATTTCCACAACTGCAGTTTTGGCCTTAAAGCCATTATCAAATGGTGTGCTGCAATCAACTGTGCTTCAGAAAATGCCAGTCATCACAATCTTCTGACACTTAAGCCAGTCAATGGCGAATATAATGTCTTTTAAAAAATTCTACACGACTGTGAATACAGGCGATGTGAAATTAACGAAATTTGTGGCCAACAACCCTCTAGACAAATCTATGGAGCTGTCCCAAAATTTTCTTTGCTGACAAGCACTGCCTGCTAACTGTCTGTCTCCCATACATGTGCAATGCTCATGTGATCAAAGCGGCGCCCTTTACCTCATTCATCATTTTCTCCCAATTAGTTCAACCACTCGTAACTCGTTCACATGCAGAGCTGTTTCCATTCTCACCCATGGTAATTTTCTTGTACCTTCCGGTACTTAATTACCCAAATTACTCCTTAGTACTTTTGCATCCAGCTTAACTGAATCATTCTTTCCGGAAAGACGACCTTGTGTCAGTGCATCACATACAACAATTTTCTTTAAGTGGAAAAATGTTTCAACAAGTTCTACTATCAGTTGTCTAAGGTCACTTTTAGTTTGATACGTATGTAGGAAATATAATCATAGGATTGCACAGTACTTATGTGAAACTAATCTTCCACATATTCCCAGAAATACTTTGCTCCAACCTGAAAACTTAATTTAGCCGAACCCAATGGATGTAAATCATTACGATATACTTCACACAACTTATACATGGAAAGTGTTTCCCTTTCCCATGAGATCCAAACTTGCCTCATTTGCACATATATCCAATAAAAATTTGTGTTCTCATTCATCCATTACGACAGTAAAGCAAAATTCCGCCTGTGCATACGTCCTAGTCATGCTAAAATACTCCAAGAGCGCTGCTGGGCGGCCTCGGCAACCAGTGACATTTAATGATCGGTTACTTACATTCTTCCCTGCCTGTTATCTCCTTGTTTTGCTTACGGCCCCACTCTCGATGTCCAAATTCCCCACATTTTCTACACTGTGGCTCGTGGCAGTCTCGCCGAATGTGGCCCCAACGTCCGTAATGTTAACTTTTGGCATCAATGGAAGAAACATTGTCCTTACCATGGATTCGAGTTAACGTATCTTTTTCTTCTAAAGCCATTCCTGTACCTACAACTCCCGCTAATTGCTTTGCAAATTCTGCGAGTGTTTTCCTCGACACACCTTTGTCAAAATGCATCCAACGCCATCTACTCCGCTTCTTGCACACGGACGCTATTCGTGTCATCACTGCCCATTACCTCATAGATATTAATGTTGAGTTTTATTATTCTAGCCATGAGATGTTCTGTGGGTTCTCCATGTTTCTGTGACACACTGTTTAACTGCTCGCAATGGGACCTACAACTACAACTATTCTCTTTTCTAAGCTATTTTACTAACCTGAACTCCCTACTTCAAGTATTCAAGCATCCCTTGGGTCCTCGTGGTATATTACCTACGTTTTACACCCACCATTAAACGTAACTTCGTCATTTGTTACAGCTGTTCATCTAACAATGAACTCACCTATGCAGTTCTCAACAGGTTGTCCACAAATGCTAATAAATCCTCTTCTGCCTTGCTCGGAAATTGATTAAATGATTTAGTGGCATCCTATCATCTAGGATGCGTACCGATAAACTGGACAAGGATCTGTCCTCCTCCAAAGAATCCAGCTGCCTGTGCAAGTATACATTATATGCCCTCATTTAAGCCATTTAGTCTAGCAAAGTCTGAACCACTTCCCGATGGGCACCTACCTGTTCTTGTGTTTTACTCATTATAAAGCCTATATATGACATTAGGACAAAATACAAAAGGACAAACACAGGGAGAATATCTAAATTAGTAATATTGTAACAATTTTCAACACTACTTAATCTTTACACCTCAACGCCAACCACGCACTCTCGTTGCACTGCCTGAGGTAATGAGCATACTTTCTACACTTAACACAAACTACAGGTAAATGACTCGTAGATTGCACTACGTCCTAGAAAATTACATTTCATGCATTTAACTAGGCGCATACAGGCATACTGCTGCGTACATAGTTCGGCGTAGTCAGCACGTACACAATTTTCCCACGAGAGCGCGCGCCCCGCTAAGCACAACAGCGCAGGCGCAGCGCTCGTCCGTCTCCGCACTACGAGATGGCGCTGTCATAGAGACGGACCAAATTCTGCTTCCGCCGATCAGCGTTTTAATATGTAACGCAGCCAATGAGATTGCTGCTAACGTAGAACCTTTTCTCCTCGCGGATCACACTCGCGCAGTGATACCTGAACGCGCGAGGTATTATAACGAGTGTACAGATAGTCTGCATTAGTCTGCATTTGTCTGCACCAGTCTATAGTCAAGTTTCAGTCTGCGCCTAATAAGATTATCATATTCCTGTACATAGCCATGAAGAGAAATGTATAGACACTTTGTCAAGTATCAGAGATATGTGAGAATAAGATTAACGTACCAAGACCAAAGGAACTTCAGATTGTCAATTGTAAATAGCATCCAGAACCAAGTTAAGTTATTTTTATGCTTTTTATTATTTTAATAAATGTGTGTGAAAATTAATCAAGTTCTGTTTAAAGTTGGTCACCGTCAACCTGCTACTCTAAGCGTGCAAGTGGCATTTCTATCGTCTGACCTAACGGCAGAAGATAAACACGCCACGATAAGACCACGAGACATATTGGTGACACTCGCCTACTTCGTTAGAGCGACAAGTCAAATAATCTGATGGTGCGTGTACCGAAGGTCTTACAGTTCGCACACCACACATACATTTGTTTCATATTGCCATTACATTCGCTCAGATCTATATCTGAGTGAGCTTTCACAAACTGCACTCGAAAACTAAGTCGCCATTGTGACAATATGATCCAATCGACACCACGCAACACTTGAAACAAGAACAACCAGAAAACTCAATCTCCATTCACTCAGCATGCTGTATTGATGATGCTGTATACTGAAACACGACACTGCTCAAATCCACTGGCTATTTCTGAAATCAATTATTGTGATGCCAAGATGGTCCGATAGTTATTGACACTGTAAAATGACAGGGCGACGTCTCAGGATGGTGGGCTGGGTGTTTGATGCGAAGTCCCAGTTCATTGGCCAGAAATGTAGCGGCATCAACAAGATGTTTGATTCAGCAAGTACTCGTACAGCCGCTTGAGACGATTTCTCGATGGTGTGCGTTGACCCTGGGTGGCTGGGCTCGCCTCAGCGAAACACACGACAGTGTGGGGCAGCATCTAGTGCGAGGAAGCCAGACAGGAAGGCGGCGCCATACAAGTACAGCGTCAGCAGCCTGGCGAGTGCGTGGCTACGTCAGGCGTCCCACTCCCAGCAGAACCCAAGCGTGACGGCCAGCCCACAGATTACATCAGGTCAGGTGCAGGATGCGTCCCTGTGCTGAAGCGCCTAGAACCGCAGGGCGACACCGGCCGGCTGTCTAAGTCGGAGTGGTGACTGTCTAGAGCAGTGGGTGGAAGCTGTAGCTAACTGTTGCAGACAAAATGTTTCTGATTATCACAGTGGTTTCCATTTCGCGATCAATAGGAACTTACTTTTCGAATATACCTAGTATCACAACGTGTTTCCGATAACGGCCATGAGAGGCCAAGTGCCACAATATCGTAGTCGGGTAATACGTGGTTAACGACGCATCGGTGAAAAGATAACAAGATACATTTGTAAATCGAATTTTGATAAGTGTTACCAAGAGGTAAAACTGAATTAACATTTAGTTGTGTTTTCTTCCTATACGCCTGTTAATATCTTCTGCCTGTACAGGTTCCAGAGTCCTGCATTAATATGGAATCCAACTAGGGTCCTCAATCTTGCAAATACGAAATATGATGAACTCGGTATGTACCCGAAATGAAGTACTTACGAAATAGATGCACCAAAATGAAACTTGCTAAAATTTTGAAAGAAAAACTATTCGAAAGGTTCAGAATCGTTCATGTGAGATACTGTAGCGTTACCGAGGTAGATGTAGGACACCACGGCCTCAGAATCGTGAGAAAAAGGTGTTGGTTTCCAAGTTTCTTCGGCAAGATTAAGCAGATTAAAGAAATCATACAGCACAGGAAGTCGCAAAATTATGAAGTTTTCTTCAGTTCGACTTGTAGAGGAGATTCCTTAAACAGGTAGCGAAATTCGGAGCTGATGTGAATACGAAACTTACTTTTATCCCCGCATTTTCTGGATATAAAATAGATCAGTCAATTTTCGTGAAAGAAATGCATGGAAATCGCAATCGCACTTTATCATTTTGCAGTGGAGAAAGGAGTGTGTTGTGTAATCTATAAATGCTGCAACACATACGTATCAATAATGCCACTGCTCAGTATGAGAGGAGTACTGTTTCTCTAGTTTTGTATACATCGTTAAGAAACTCACAGCAAAGTAGGAACACAAACTAAAAGAAAGAAGTGTTTAGTTACAAAATCGTGTAAAGGGCGTATCAAAAGCGGGAAATATGGGAAGGAATAATTTTAAACATTTTATTCTAATGTCATCCTACTAGTTGCACTAAGTAATTCATTACTTTTGTTGGACTTTAGGTCCGTACATAGCATCTTTGTCTTTCAGAAGCATGAAGAAAAGCCTGTTGATATAATTCGGATTCGAACCGGAACATCTAATGTGACTGAACCTCTCGAAAAATACAGGAAACTGGCGAGCTGTATACGAGGGTAAGTCAATTATTATCCGCAATTTAGTTATATTTTTGGCTATTTTGATAGTACTGTCGTTTTACGTTGATGACGCACGTTTTTTTTATTTGTTGTTATATCTTTGCAATTTCCAAGCTGCTAGGCTACTTTTGTTATCGCTTCCGTGCTGTTAATCATGGTTACTCCGCTGTCTATTTGCACCAAAGAAGAGTAACATCCAGTGATCCGTTTCTTGTGGTCGGAAGGCTTATCAGGGGCCGAAATTCATCGAAGACTTTCAGTACAGTACGGGAACAGTGTTTTGCCACGACGGAGTGTCTACGAATGGATTTAAAAATTCCGAAATGGTCGCACAAGTGTTACGCACTATTAAGGAGCCGGACGACCGTATACCGCCAAAAATGAAGAAACCATTGAGAGTTCACGTGAAATGATTCTCTTAGACAGACGATTAACTATTGAAGTGGCACATTGTCTGCAAATTAGTCAAGGTTCTGCCTACAAAATCATCCACAACAGACTTGGGTTTCATAAAGTTTGTGCAAGATGGGTCACAAAACAACTCACACAGTTGCATAAACAAACACGCTTGGACATCTGAAAAAAACATTAGGATCGCTATGGTAACGAAGGGGACAACTTCACAGACAGGCTCATTACTGGTGACGAAACATGGATCCATCATTATGAGCCGGAGAGTAAACGGCCGAGTATGGAATGGAAACAACCAAATTCGCCGTGCAAGAAAATGTTCAAGACCCAACCGTCCGCAGGAAAACTGACGCTTACGGTTTTTGGGACGCACAAGGTCCAGTACTGGAACATTATGGGGAAAAGGGCACAACAATAAACAGTGTACGTTACAGTGAGATGCTTACTACCACGCTAAAGCCTGCAATTCGAAGCAAACGCCGAGGATTGTTGTCAAAAGGTGTTGTGTTGTTGCACGACAATGCCCGTCCGCATACTGCAGCCCACACTGCTGAAACGCTACAGAAACTCAAATTTGAAGTATTGTATCGTCATCCATGTAGTCCCGGTCTTGCCCCTTCTGACTCACTTGTTGGTCCACACAAACAGGCATTAAGGGGCCATCGATTTGTATCGGACGAAACAGTGAAAGAAGCGGTGCATTCCTGGCTCGCAGCTCAACCGAGAATCTTCTTTTATGAAGGCATCAGGGAACTTGTACAACGATGGACCAAGTGCGTTTAAACGCAAGGAGACTATGTCGAAAAATGATGTTCTTATATGTTTCCTATTTGATTACAATAAAATTTTATAACTACTTTGCGGTTAATAATTAACTTACCCCCGTAGTATCCGACATCTCTTTGTCATTTGAGGTTTATCATCGGAACAATATTCTCAAACTTCAGTCGTTTGTGCATTATCCATTTGCGCCATCACCTTCTAGCAATTTGATCAGCTAGGCTTGATACACAACGCAGTATGCAGAACAGCGGCATCTGTCCCCAATTTATCTAAATAAAACAAGAAATTAGAGTGAACTGCGTGACTGCATTAATTTTTCTTTTGTCAGATGTGTCTGGTGTAAGGAAAATGTTTATTTTAATTAGTCAGTACACACTATCCGCAATTATTCAAAAAACTAACATCAGAACTGTGCTACAGAAGTAGTTGCAGGATGATGTATGTGTAAAAAATATTTACTGTCCAAAAATTAAAATCTCGAGTGATGGAAGTCGTCTTTAATGTAGCATCAATCAGGGCCTTAATTTATTTCCTCTGTTCGTCATCTTTGTAAGCATTACATCTATTGATACAACCTACAAGTTATTCAAGAAATTTATGATACGTGACATTTTTTACGTGTTTGAAATTCGCAAGTGTGCACTTGGAATTTTTGCGATACGCTACGCTCTCTAGTCATGACTATTCGCTCAGTCGCGCGCTAGGCAGGAAGAGTTGTATAAACCGCTCTTATAAGAGGTTCTTCACAAGGCAAAAATGAGTACCTTCAACATTGAACAAAGGATATTTGTAGTGTTTCTCAGCAACTAGAATATTGACGTTGCGTTTCTTTCGGTGTATACTTTCTGAGTACATAATTCCAGGGAAGGTTTCGAATGTTGGATTGGACCATTCGGTCGTCTGATCACAATTTGTTAATGGTGAAGAGTAAACTGAAGTTTAAGAGAATCGACCGGAAGAATGTTAGACTAGTGAGGAATGATGTGGTGCGCTTCAAGTTCTCTAAGGCTGCAAAAACTTCCACTTTTGTTCTAGTGGAAGTGTCTTTGATTAGTAATGGAAACGTCTTCTTCGAGGGTTTGATGGCCGCTACCGCTTAATTTTTCAGTAATAATCAGCATTGGAGGACAAATACTTCCGACATAAGAAGTCACCCTCATTCGGCCAACGACTTTGTCAAAGAGGACGTAGGAGCAGGCACAAGTTCAGGGCATGAGGACGCATAAGGCAATGGAAACTACTGCATTAAAGGCACATAATGTGTATCCACATCACATGTGGCCTGTAACTGGAAAAGTGTCGTGATGATCTCTCCATCGACAAAAGACTCCGGAATAGTCCCCCATTCGGATATCCTGGAGGGGACTGCCAAGAGGGAGGTCACCATGAGAACAAGATTGAATAACCAACGAAAGGATGACATTCTACAAGTCAGACCTGGAATGTCAGATGTTTGAACTTGGTAGGTTAGCTAGAAAATCTTAAAAAGCAAATGCAAAGGCTCAATCTATATAGAGTTCGGTTCAGTGAAGTGAATAGGAAAGCAGACAAGGATTTCTGGTCAGATGAGTGTAGGGTAAGATCAACTATAGCAGAAAAAGGTATAAAGGGAGTGGAATTCGTTATGAATAGGAAGGTAAGGCAGAGAGTGGATTGTTGTCTATAGTTCACTGTTGGGGTTGTTCTCATCAGTATCGACAGCAAGCCGCCACCGACAGTAATAGTTCAGGTATGGATGCCGACGTCGCAAGCTGAAAATGAAGAGACAGAGAAAGTATATGAGTATATTGAACGAGTAATTCAGTAAGTAAAGGAAGATGAAAATCTAGTACTAACGGGCGACTGGAATGCGGTTGTGGGGGAAGGATTGGAAGAAAGGGTTACGGGAGAATATGGGTTTGGTACTAGGGATGAGAAAGGAGAAAGACTAATTGAGTTATATAAAATATCTGAGCTAGTAATAGCGAATACTCCGTTCAAGAATCACAAGAGGAGCAGGTATACTTGGAAAAGGTCGGGTGAACGGGAAGATTTCAGTTACATTACATCATGGTCAGAAAGAGATTCTGAAATCAGATACTGGATTGTAAGGCTTAGCCAGGAACAGATATAGACTCAGATCATAATTTAGTAGTTATGAAACATAGAATGAAGTTTAAGAGATTATTCAGGGAGAGTTAATACGGAAAGAAGAGAGATATGGAAGTACTAAGGAATGACAACATACGCTTGAAGTTCTCTAAGGCTATAGAGACAGCAATACGGAATAGCTCAGTAGACAGTATAGTTGAAGAGGAATGGACATCTCTAAAAAGGACAAGTTGGAAACAAAAACATACGTTCGAAGAAGGTAACTGCGCATAAACCGTAGGTAACATGATACGTATTTCAGTTATCGATTAAAGAAGGAAGTGCAAACACGTTCAGGGAAATTCAGGAATACAGAAATACAAGTCTCTGACGAATGAAATAAATGGGAAGTACAGGGAAGCTAGGACGAAATGGCTGCATGAAATACGTGAAGAAATCGAAGAGCAAATGATTGTTGGAATGACTGACTCAAGATAAAGAAAGGTCAAAGCAACCTTCGGTGAAATTGAAAGCAAGTGTGGTAACATTAGGAGTGCCGTGGGAATTCCACTCTTAAATGCAGAGGAGAGAGCGGATAGGTGGAAAGAGTACGTTAAATGCCTCTATGAGGGGGTCAAGATTTGTCTGAGGTGACGGAAGAAGAAACAGGAGTCGATATAAGTCGATATAGAAGAGATAGATAATCTGGTATCAGAATCAGAATTTAAAAGAGCTTGGGAAGATTTAAGATCAAATAAGGCAGAAGGGATAGATAACATTCCATCGGAATTTATAAAATAATTGGGGAAAGTGGCAACAAAACAACTATTCACGTTGGTGTGTAGAATGTATGAGTCTGGCGATATACCATCTGACTTCCGGAAATCCATAGAATTCCGAAGACTGCAAGAGCTGGCAAGTGCGAGAATTATCTCACAATCAGCGCAGTTCTGACGTTGCGGTTGGTAATTGAAGCAAGACTAAAGAAAGATCAAGACACTTTCATAGGTTCTGTCAACCTGGAAAAAGCGTTCGACGAAGTCAAGTGGTGCAAGGTGTTCGAAATTCTGAGGAAAATAGGGCTAGAGAGGTAACGTATGATATGTACAAGAGTCAAGATGGAATAATAAGTGTGGAAGACCAAGAACGAAGTGCTCTTATTAAAAATGGTGTAAGACAGAGATGTGGTCTTTCGCCTCTACTGTTCAAGCTCAACAACGAAGAAACAATGATGGAAATAAAGAATGGTTCTATAGTGGAATTAAAATCCACGGTGAAAGAGTATCAGTGATAAGATTCGCGGGTGACGTTTCTATCTTCAGTGAAAGTAAAGAAGAATTAACCTGCTGGATGGACGGTCAGTCTAATGAGTATGTAATATGGATTGACGGTAACTCGAAGAAAGACGAAAGTAATGAGAAGTAGCAAAGATGAGAACAGAGAGAAACTTAACATCAGGAATGATGACCAAGAAGCAGATGAAGTCAAGGAATTCTGCTACCTAGGCAGAAAACTAACCAATGAGCACGTCAAAGGCAGAGTAGCACTGGCAAAAATGGCATTCATGGCCAATGGAAGTCTAACGTGTACTGTAGGAAAACCGGAAAGGAAGAGAATCTAAGCATTTGAGATGTGCTGCTACGGACGAATGTTGAAAATTAGGTGGACTGATGAGGTAAGGAATGAGGAGGTTCTACGCAGAATAGGATAGGGAAGGAAATATGATTCGAAGTGCAGAGAATGGAAACTGTAGAGGAAGACAGAGATTGAAATACATCCAGAAAATTATTGAGGAGGAGGCCGCATCAAACTAGTCAAAAGACCGATGACTCACAAAAAAGAAAAAACACGCTTCAAATACTATTATAGTGAATAATACAACGGACAGTTCAGATAAAGAGGAACTGACATATCTATAAAGGTAAATTACTAAAGTTAGAGAGAGACATATGGGTAGAAGGAAGGTAAATGCGAATGAACCTTGAATAACAAGAAGAAATACTGCAAATAGTTCACCAAAGTATTAAGTGCGTAAATGTTTAGCAGTAAGTAGAAATATAGCAGTACAAGTCACTTAGGAAGGGACTGAAGAAAAAATCCATGGAAGCCAATACGAAATGGCTGCAGGAAAAATGTGAAGAAATCTGAAAGGAACTGGTCATCATAATGATTGAGCCACCATGTAGAAAAATTAGTACGGGTTTTGATGAACTTAGAAGCTATGGTGGCAAAATTAAGAGTACACTACGAATACCACTGTTAAACGCAGAAGGAAGGGCGAATATGTTGGAATCGTACGTAGTATTCACCTGACCTAAGAGAAGAAGAAATGGTAGTCGATATGAAAGACATAAGGGCTTCAGTATTGCAGTCAGATCTTTACACAGCTTTGGCGTATGTGCAATGAACAAAACCGGAAGGTCCAGATAACATTCCTTCGGAATTTCTAAAATCAGAGGTGGAAATGGCAGCCAGGTTTATAAATGGTTTATAAAATCTTTAAGTTCGGAACCATACCTCAGACTTCCTGAAAAATATCAAGAACACAATCCCGCAAATAACTAGAGCAGATAAGTCTGAGAGCTGTCACATAATCAGCTTAACAGCTTATGCATCCGAGCTGCTGATAAAAGTAAGGAGAAGAAAATTACGATAAACATATAATACTCATAGATAACCTAAATTCTGGTTGACTTTCAGTTTGATTTTAATATTCCCCGTTCTTTAACCATTAATATGCTTCTCGTTGTTGGATGACCAAGGTTTTAAAGCCCCAGTATTATTAGCAAAATGGTGACGTCATCTACCACAGTACTTCAGAGGATAATAGTTCTTTCAAATGGCTCTCTCGTTTATTTGACATGAGAGGAAAGCGCTATTTTTTATCAAAACAAATCCCCAAGAATTTTGTTTCGGTTCTCTGCATATGAGTGAGCCTTGTACACTTGTGATTGGGTTACGGTTGAATATTGTTCGAGCATTTCAAATTATCACCAATTTGTATAAAATGAGGAGACTGACAAATACAAATTGAAATGCCACCAATTGAGTTTGTAGGATACCATTAAGAAGTTGTTATCACGTCTTTCACAAAGCTGTTTTATTAAGGAAAACTTCAAACAAACCTGTTTGAAGAACATCCTCAACTGAACATTATCCCAAAGTGTGAAAATACCGCTTCAGTTGTAAATTTCTTTTGTTATCACGACCGGTTTCGGGCTCTCATAAGCCCAACCTCAAGTGTCGCAACTGTTCTGTGGCCTCCGAGCACCACGGTGGACGTGTACAAGGCGTTCGTGGGCCACAGCTCCTTAGCAGTTATAGTTGTTATACTACTACTCAGTGTCACCTATAGAGGAGCTTGCAGGCATGTCAGCTGGCGCTGGCACCACAGCCTGAACTACTGACATCGGACCACTTCTGACACTACAACAAGATGACTGATGCCTGCTACTTGGACTCCGCATAAGCACAGGTCTGTTTCCTCTACCCAGGGCCCTTGTCGTCCTGACAACGGACACCCTCGCCCGATGTGTACTCCGTACTTAGAATAACTTCTTTAGACAAGAGCTTAGTGTATATTTGAAACGGGGATACAATCTGTAAATTGTAGCAAAAAAAAATTAATTCGAGATCTAAATAAGTACAGAAACAAGGTACAAATGGTTCAAATGGCTCTGAACCTATGGGACTTAACATCTGAGGTCATCAGTCCCCTAGAACTTAGAACTACTTAAACCTAACTAATCTAAGGACATCACACATATCCATGCCCGAGGCAGGATTCGAACCTGCGACGCAGCGGCCGCGCGGTTGCAGACTGTAGCGCCTAGAACCGCTCGGCCACAACGGTCGGCAAACAAGATACATTCAACAGACTATGAAGCACAGAGAGTTAATAACATTGTAGGGTATCCGGTTAGCTGTAGCGTAAGGTGCACACAGCACACCACATGATGTTACCGTAGGGTAGCAGAATTATGTAACAGGTAACCGGCTGTTAGACTGGCTGTGTAGGTATGCAGTACTACATGGTAAATAAAAACATGAAAAAGAGTAGTACAGTGAAGAAAGGGAATACGCATATTCTACACGTTTAGAACAAGGTTATGGAATATAGATGAGTGTGGCCGGTTTGTTTTTTGGCTACAAGAAGAGCTAATCGATGCAAACATTTATGAATAAAGATAGATTCACAAAACACGAGAAGAAACGCACGTAAAAGTAGGTACATAAAGCAGTAGAGCAGAAGCGCTGACCAATAAAATGGATGCAAAGAGCAGTAAAATAAGCTAGAGATAAAAAGATACAAACTTCTCATGACCTAAATTACAGATATCAGTCCGAAGTTGTTCATTCAGGTTACATACGACGCAAATGTTAATGTACAGATAGATGCCATCAATAACAGATTCTGTTCAGCAATAGGAAAAATCCTGAATAGTGTAAATCGAGTTTCGAATCAAAGGTATGTGAAAAGATCTCACCAATGACAGCAGAAATAATGAAAGAGAACAAAACATATGTCTTAAATTTGAAGGATATCGTTTCGCATGTGAAAACACAATTAACAAAACAAGTGGGGTTTTGTGAACGACAAAATGGAAGTAATACATCCGGAACTCAAAGTAAGTATTTTATTTTTTTCTCTTCTAATGTCCCCACCTGTTTATCTCAGAGTAGTACTGGCACTTACATCCAAAATTATTTGTTGAATGTATTCCAGTCTATGTTCTTCTGTAGTTCATACCCCCCAACGAGTCCCTCAAGTACAATTGAAGTTATTCCTTGAAATCTTAACAAATATCCTAACATCCTGGCCCTTCTTCTTGTTAATGTTTTACATATGTTTGTTTCCTCGTCGACTCCGTGTCGACTCCAAGGAAAACATCCTCTTTTCTTATCAGTCAGTCCTAACTTTTCAACGTCACATCTCAAACATTTTGCTAGTATACTTTTACGGTCTTCCCACAGACCATGACTCAGTTTCATACAGTGTTGTGCTCCATATTCTCAGACATTTCTTCCCTCTGTCAAGTTTCGTGTTTCGTACTGGTATACTTCTTTTGGCCTCTTTGCTTGTGCTATACTGCTTTATATGTCCTCCATGTTTCGTCTATCCACTGGTTCCAAGGCAGTAGAATTTCTTCATTTGGTCACTTTCGTGGTTCCCAGTTCTTATGGTAGCACTACTCTCGTTTCTACTATTCTTTATTTGCATCTTCTCTCGACTTACTTTCTGTCCAGATTATGTGCTCGTTGAACCGATCATTCCACTTAACAGGTCATGGAGTTTTTTCTCACTCCCACTGAGGTTAGTAACGTATTTAGCAAATCTTATTACTGATAACGTATCATTGATACTGTATGAATCTGAATTTTAACTCCACTCCTGAAACCTTCCGCCATTTCCGCCACTTCTTCTTCAATGTGTAGTTTGAACAGCTAGAGTAAAAGACTATAATACCTACCTTATATCCCTTTTTATCCGACCAGTTCCTTCTTGATCATCCATTCTTATTTTTCTATCTTGCTTTTGTTTATACTGTCTATTATCTGTCTTTACCTGTAGATTAACCTGTATCCCACACTGTTGCCCGCAACTACAACTACATGACAACAAAGCCATGTTCAGCAGGTTCCCCCACTGTACACCCACAGGCTTCCCAATCCGGGTCAGCAGGCACAGCATATCAAGTACATCCAAGGCTGAATTGTATACCAATACAGTGACTGAACAAAAGACACCGGGCTGTTTAGGATTTGGCCTTCAGCAGCCATAATGACTAATGTGTGACCAACCTCACCACTCAGGACGCACGTATCCTGTTAGTGGAGTTACATTCGCGGCACCTATTTTGCATCCATCAAACAAGTGTCCGCTGATCACGTGTCTGCCGAGCGTGGAACAGGTATCCATCCATCTTCTGGACGCGTAATTAAGGGAGTATGAGTTCACTGATCCAATGTGATCTACATCTTGTAGTGTTCTTCCGGTCCAGACAGTTCCAATCGCAACGCCACCAAGGAGTATCACCTTTGTTGCCAGCAGTCGCAGTCACATCTGTTGACTCCACCAACCTCGACCTCAATCGGACACTGTGCTTGTGGATATGTTCTTTGTTTGACCTCCGACTTTACAACTGTCGGGGACTACATCCCGCCAGACTTAGTGCATCCTGGTTAATGATATAAACTTGTGTTTCACTTTACTTCCATTATTAATTATAAGGTCATTCTTGGACATCAGATTTGCAATCTGCGAAATGGAACTTACGAGAATAATCTCACATTGTGTATCAATAGACCTACGAGTTGCTTTCTTTCAAACATGTATCTGTGAATTAGTTCCACTCATTGTGTTCCAGAGAAGTTTTCGTCATTTATGCTACTCGGGTCTCTCTTAATGCAAGCGTGTTCTTCTACTGTGTACACTTCATCACCGGTGACGAAGTAAACTGGATTAATAATTTCGTACCAACAGAGAATGACACCGAAAAATTTTCGACTTTCCCAGCATAGGCATTTCATACAAAGACATTTTGAGAACTGTTTTGCAATTATGATAAGCAAGTTTTCTCGTTCCAGCATGGCAACGTAGAAACAAGACATGATGCAATTACTGCTTTTCCTCCAGCGCCTTCAGAAACAGAATGTCATTTTTCTAAAAACTTTGGCCCACCCTGACGCTTTCCTGACAATGCCGTCTGTGCCATTTTAAGTATTCAATGAAAATTTGCAACCATGGCCAGATTCATCTCGAGGTTGGAACAGCAACTTCTGGCCTGTACAATTCTAAGTGATGACAAAGAGCTTTTCTGTTAGCTTAATTTAGAACTTAAGCGTATCAAATTTTTCTAAGAGTCAACACTGGTGTCCATCCTCAAACCCCGGTCTATGTTCAGTCATCGGCCCAACTGAAAACCTATTATGCTTTATGAAAAATTTTCAGTGCTCATGCGCACAATAAACATTCCCAGACGTCTTCTACAAGAATCCCAGCTAGTTCTTTTTGCTTGTCAAATTCTCATTCTCGTGCTCATCTTAAACATTCGGTGTCACCTTACATGACATAAACAAACCCGAAGACCAATCATTTTATCCGCTAAAGGTTCAATATCCACCCTCAGGGCACTACAAATTTATAAGTACCTACTACAACTAACTCTCACACTTCTTGCTTCAAATATTTCGTTCCGCCTTTGGCACCATCACAGGAAACTAGTCGCTTCCACGAAGGATTCTCTCGAAATTACTTGGATTCGTTTACTGCATTACTTCATGTCTGTTAATCAGAATGATTCGCTTTGTCTCTTACAAATTAGCTTCCTGTGTCAAACACACACACACACACACACACACACACACACACACACACACAAGCAAACGCGCGCGCGCACGCGCACACACACACACACACACACACACACACACACACACAAGCTCCGTTGTCTCCTCCACTCTATTCGATGACAGCATTGCTTCGCTATTCGCTGCCTTACCTGAGCTCCTGTCACATGCAAGTGAGAAGGTGCACAAAGCGTTTGCGACCATAGAAATGATACCACCAGTAACACAGTCATTCCCGACATTCTGATCACATATCTACTTGAATCACCATTCTTCCTGGACTGCCATTCCGGATGTGAATTCAGCAATGTTGGAGTGTCGCACGTTAGACTCTCCTAACCTCCCAGAAATGCGTAATATCCAAGTGGTGGACACTTTTCAGGTATCACCGAGGTCAGCTTCCGTGTTGAGTGGTAACAAACATACGAATTCCAGACGATCGATACTGTAGTGCGCTATAGTTAGTGTTTCACAGCACTTATGAGAACAAGGAAAATTCTTCGGCAGCGATACCCTACCCTCCTACCGCATCAGTAGCACAGAACCAAGTAACCTTTCAATCACACCTTGAGTTAACGTCCACCAGATGATCCAAGGACGTTATGATCAGATGGGCATATTCCAGAACACATCCTCCAAGCTTGTGGATTCTATTGCCAGCATTACAATCTGATGCGTCCCCTTTGCACGGAGCAGCTTCTGCAAGTTCCAGGTCAGGCTGTTACTGGATACACCTGCCAGTATCCTGGTCTTGTCGGGTTTGTTATAATCACCCTGTGGGGTCACACTGTCTTGTCATATCAACTAGATGTCCTTCCTTTCGGAACGAACACACGTCTCAAGCTCTTGCTTTGTTTTCAAAAAGACGAAATCGTAAGTTGTAGCACGAAAGTCCACTCCCTGCAACACAACTGTATGGTCGACTGTTTAAGAACCCTAATTTTGATGGTAACACAGGCGACCAGCGCGACATCACTCATCAAGCAGGGTTGTTAGCGATCCTTATTGGAACAGCCTATGAAGACCAACAACTGTTCTTCCCTTGCTCATTGGTTGCTTCCTCATGGAAACTTAAATGAAAACACTGTCCCTCAAAGGGACACACCTACGTCGCCAACTTCTGCACTGAGATTCGGTCTTCCATTATGATACTGCATTTCTAATAATTTTCAAAAAATCAAATGGCCCTGAGCGCTATGGGACTTAACATCTATGGTCATCAGTCCCCTAGAACTTAGAACTACTTAAACCTAACTAACCTAAGGACATCACACAACACCCAGTCATCACGAGGCAGAGAAAATCCCTCTAATAATCTTACCGGCTGGTTTCCATCTGAGGTAGCTCAGCTTTCGCAGCCACACTGTGTCTTTCAGAAGGCTCTTCAGGGCCCCAGTTTAAGGATTCGAGGAATAAAGACACATCTGCCGAGACCTGCACACACATCGTTGACAACGACCCCGAGAAGCTCCATCCTTGTGGGCGCCCATTGTCAGATCTGCATCATCAAGGAGATACCGCCGTCCTCTCGAATCTGGGGATTGGGGGGGGGGGGAAGGGGAGGGGAGATGGGAGGTGAGGTACAGGATCTTTGTCCGACAACGAGATGGTTGTACTGTCTTTCAGCTAGGGAGGGAAGCATGCTGTATCCCAGGGTATCACTGAAACTACAATTACCCAGCAACATAGCCGTCATTGTTTCTGCGCTACATGACCACGAGCCTCATTACACTGGTCTGTAGGAACAGCGTATCAGTCGCAACACTGGCTGGATTGCCTATCAACACAGCGGCTGGTGAAACGTGAAGCGGCAGCATTGTCCTCCTCCGTGCGCGTATCGCTGTTAGCGCGACGTTTACGGGAATTACTTCGTGCTGGCCGATCACGTGTCCGGGAAGCACGGGTATCTGTCTGATGAACCAAAACTGCGTGTGGCTGCTACTGAGTTTGAGTTCGCTGAACCAACAAGATCTACATCTCGCATTATCCGTCCAGGCAGTTCCAACCGCAGCACCAATGAAGGAGGATCATCGTTGCAGGATTCCAACCATGCAGTCGTAAAGCATTGACTGTACACCGACCAGCGCAACGCCGCAAAACGGCATCAAGAAGGTGCTGACCCGCGCGCCGATAGATAGAGCGGGTACCGCCACACCTCTGGAAAGGCATTTCAGCACCCCCTGTCAACACTGATTTAACCAGCCGCCCATCGTTGGTTGGACCCAGTTTGGTCGCAGATTTCGACAGTATCAGTACTAATAGGAAGACAGTACTTAGCCCGCGTTTTGCGAGTAGTAATACTGTAGATTGTCAACATACTTGTACGTAAGGGGCAGAACAAGTTAAGAAATGTTCATCTACTCTGAAAAAATAAAATGTTATAAATGTTATATTTATATTATTAAAGTTATAGATTATATTTTGATTATTATTGATAATTGGTTATTGATTGATTATATTTATATTGTTTCATTGATTTATATTGTTATATTGATCTTTATATGATGTTATATTGATCTTATAGTTTACAATACAGATTATTTTGGATTTCTGCTCCCGACCATCAGAAGTTCTCTCCTTCCTTGTTTGTGTGGTGCTGACTCCCACAGTAGGCGACACAACACAAACGAGCCGTCCGCTGTTGCAGTTGCAGTCATCGCCTCCCCCGACCTCGCCGTTAAACTGGCACTGAGCTCATGTGACGATATTCATCGGTTGAACTTAGACTTTGTGATTGTGACAAGTAAATACCGTCATGGACTATGTCCCGTCAGAGTTAAACATTTTAGTTAATCATATAAACTTTCTATTCGTGAACAAGTGTCTCTTAATCATTCCATTGTTCTGTCGATTCGTGGACAACAGATTCACAACGGCAAGTGGAACTTGAAACGTCCTGGCAGATTAAAACTGTGTGCCGGACCGAGACTCGAACTCGGGACCTTTGCCTCTCGCGGGCAACTGCTCTACCATCAGAGCTACCCAATCACGACTCACGCCCCGTCCTCACAGCTTTACTTCTGCCAGTATCTCGTCTCCTATCTTCCAAACTTCACAGAACCTCTCCTGCGAACCTTGCAGAGCTAGCAATCCTGGAAGAAAGGATATTGCAGAGACACGGCTTAGCCACAGCCTGGGGGATGTTTCCAGAACGATATTTTCAATCAAGTGGAACTTATGAGAACAATTTCAGACTTTCTAGGAACTGCGTCCTCGCAGATGTTTATTTCTGAATTAGTTTGATTCTCCGTGTTCTGACAAAGCGTTTGTTGTTTATACTACCTGGGACTGTCTTGTTGCAAGCACTTTGAAACGTCCCCTCAGAAAAATTTAAAAATGACAGTGCTGGAAATCTTCTTACGTTATTTGATTTTCAATCAGCTGAGCAAAACTGAACGTACTCAGTTTCCTCTTTACTTATTCTGATCATCACTAAACTGACACACAATTCTTTTTTAGCGTAACGCAATCAGACTTTAAATAATCCCTAGCAAAGAATGGCCCTGCCTAACAATAACCTATACCTTTCGTGAATCATTTACCTCACAAAAATCTTTGTTACTCGAACTACTTCAATACAGCGAGCGCCAATACTGCCAGCTAAATAAAAGATTCTAACTAGTGAAGGCACTAACTACTGATAAGCATAGTTAGCAAATGAAAGATTTTGATAGAGAAGAAATAATGTATTTACCTTAATAGCGTTCAAAAGTCATTATATATATAATTTTGTGACATCCAATTAAACAAATTTCCTTTTTCTGACGGACACATGTCCAGATCGTCCTCTCAAAACTCTGCCGTCTCTCTCTCTCCACATCCACCACTGCTGGCGGCTCACCTTCAACTGCCCAGCACTACGCGCTGTTCACATTCAACTGCCTAACACTACACAAGCGAATATTCCAACAATGAGTCCAACCAGCCACAGACTGCACATAGCGGAGTCAGTGATTTTCATAGAGAGCGCTACGTGGCGTTACCAACATAAAAAGCTAAACAACCTACTTACAACTTACTTCCACTTTGAACACATCACGTTACACACGTTTTTATGATAATTTCGAACATTTTGCCACATTTTAAATTGTCCGTTTTTCTTGCTCAAAAAATCCTATGAACTTGTGCTGATTTTTCCAAAGTCTTGTTTCCAGTATCAAACGCGTCAAAAAAGCAAATGAATCACTAGGTTGAATTTATGTCTTCCACACAAGACGCTACATTTTTTACCAAATAACGACAAACAGGCATTTGTTTGCAACGGAAAACCAAACTCCTCTCTGAAATTTACAGGCTTGCTGGGATACGAGTGACATTCTTGGAGACGAAATGCAACAACCCGTCTTTCCCGTCACTGCGAAAAGAGCGGTATTGGATTCCACTCGTGCTTCTCTACTTTATCCCTCGCTGAACGTTTTCAGCCTGGAGACGCATCTAGTTCCTAAGGGAACCCCATTTTTTGGATGATATATAAATTATCGCAGGCAGTTTTAAGAAATATTTTGTAGAATTATCGTTTGGCTACTGTTACTTGTACATCCAGTTCAAGTTCAGGATTATTTCAACAGGAATTGAGAAATGGTTCGAATGTAGCTTGATCTCATCTCAGTAGCCAAATCACAGCGAACTCTGCCATTTCAGAATGTCAGAGCACCGCCTTCCGCCTTGGTGAATAGTCTTAGTTCACAAATTTCCCAGACATCCGACTGAACACAGGAATTACATACCTATCCGTGAGATAACATGCACACAGATTGCCACTGCTCATTTAAACTGAGATACTGTACGACTTTCCAAATGGACTGTACATATTGATGCACTCATATGGAGTAAGATCCTACACTTTGCACCCGAAACAGTTTTTCTGACACGGCAGCAAGGTTTATTTTATAAGCATCAGTTTAAATTAACTAAGTCTATATCAGTGTTTCCCAGGTAAAATAAATATTTATGAGGTTATCTTTAATGACATGTTCACGAATTATTGAAAACTGCCTAAAAAGTAAGTGTTTCACCCTCTCCCGGAAAGCCTTGTAAAAACCGTAGTAAAATGTTACGATTACCACAAGAGAACTATGTCAATAACGATCAAAATTATGCGTGTCGATGTATGTAACTGCTATCAATGACGGAATCTTATTTTTGAACGAGAAAAGTTCTCCTCCTTTACTTGTTTTAAACATAAAAGTATTAATAGTAAATATATTTCTGTGTAATCATACTAAGCATAACTGAGACTATATCATGTCATGTAATTCATGTATAACTGCGTGATAAAGACTTGGATGAATGATCACTCTGGTCTCAGTTCTCACACCTACTAGAAGCTTTTGTACGTGACGAACGCGAGGGTAATAAATAATAATGCAGGGCTCAGACTTGCTTATGAATATACTGCTGACGGTAAAATCTTCTTTTCACTGCCGTAAATATTTCTCAAATCGTAATCAACAGCATAAAAGGTCAGCGTTTAACAAAGAATTTACGTAACGTTGAGAATAATAGTGCAGCTACGTAGGTGATTACATCGTGTCTCTCTCTCTCTCTCTGTAACAGTATCTATTTATCTCGCATTAAGTACTAAAGTTTTAAACAACCCAGGCATTTTTTGAGCTAGCCTTGTGTTTTAACAATATGAGCAAATTTCTGCAACCCAACCTAGTATTTTTACTCAGAATTATTTGCCTGCGTGGTAACATTGATGATTGTTAACGTATATTTTAGTTGCTACTACGAGTGTGCGAAATATACGCAACGTTACGACTTATAAATATTTTCATCCACGATTCCAAACTTAACAAACCGATACCTTTTACAAAATACAGTGGGGGAGAAATGGTATAATTGGTGCCCAACGCGGGGCACGTGGCCTGATTCTCATTGGGATAGAAAGAATAGAAAACAAAAAAATTGATTTATTGTGTTATCTTCTATTCTACTTGAAGTTAATTTGTGCGTACTTTTCCACATATCCATCGACTTGAGCTTGAAAGGAAAACTAATGAGTATCTCTCCTTGTACTGACGAGAGAAATTGTACTGCAAGGAACCAAATATTACCGGGTAAGACTAAATTCCAACCGACCTGGATCTATTGCTGCACTTCAATAAGGGCACTAGTGTGTGTTCCTACGGTTTTTGTAGTGATAGAGCAGAAAGTTACTGTGATATCCAGCGGTACATTATCACTTATTGTGTGTTAGATCTTGCATTTAGGTATCTTGAGTGGATAAGAGCAATGGGCTAAAACCGTGTGATGCGTGAGTTACATTTTCACTGCGATTAGTAGCGAGTCTCGATTGCAGCCAAATAACAACTGTCTCAACAACTGACTGTGAATTTAAACTCTATAGTTAGCACGATAAATTTTGATTTTATTCACATTATGAACCATGCCAGAATACACAGCAAGCGAGTTAGGAAACAGCAATGTCTACAGTTTTAAACATGGCTGTGTCTCAGCAACAGTATATAAGTTTCAACTTAGGAATCACAAGAGCCAACCGGTTGCAAACAGCTGTCTAATGCATTTACCTAACTTTCTATACCTCATGAGAATGAAATTAAAAAAACTATAAAAAAACACATTATTAAGTTTGACAAAAGCATTGGCCAAGATGATAATTGTCACGACATACAAAGGTTACTTATGTAAAGTTATATTGCGAGAAGGCAATGGTCACAATTTAGAGCAGATATGTTCAAGTGAAAAAACTGAACACATTCCAGTCTTTAGCACTTATGCCTTTCTAGGAACAACATCAGACTGATCGGCCCAGCGGCTTACATTGCAAACAATACAACTTACGCCTCCTATCGGGCGCTGACAGCGACATGTGCTCATTTGAGACATTATAACAGAAATAATTGAATTATAAAAACAAAATACAAAGGAAGAGAGCTTAATGTGGTCTTGAAAATACAAAGTAGTCAAGCAAATGGAGTATAACTGAGAACCATTTATTAGGCTTTTTTTAGAAATTTCCATCACGTAAAGCTCAGAATATAATAGAATATTTATATAAATGGCTGTATAATCCAAAAACAGGCGAAATACCCTCAGACTTCAAGAAGAATATAATAATTCCAATCCCAAAGAAAGCAGGTGTTGACAGATGTGAAAATTACCGAACTATCAGCTTAATAAGTCACAGCTGCAAAATACTAACACGAATTCTTTACAAACGAATGGAAAAACTAGTAGAAGCCAACCTCGGGGAAGATCAGTTTGGATTCCGTAGAAACACTGGAACACGTGAGGCAATACTGATCTTACGACTTATCTTAGAAGAAAGATTAAGGAAAGGCAAACCTACGTTTCTAGCATTTGTAGACTTAGAGAAAGCTTTTGACAATGTTGACTGGAATACTCTCTTTCAAATTCTGAAAGTGGCAGGGGTAAAATACAGGGAGCGAAAGGTTATTTACAATTTGTACAGAAACCAGGTGGCAGTTATAAGAGTCGAGGGACATGAAAGGGAAGCAGTGGTTGGGAAGGGAGTAAGACAGGGTTGTAGCCTCTCCCCGATGTTGTTCAATCTGTATATTGAGCAAGCAATAAAGGAAACAAAAGAAAAATTCGGAGTAGGTATTAAAATTCATGGAGAGGAAATAAAAACCTTGAGGTTCGCCGATGACATTGTAATTCTGTCAGAGACAGCAAAGGACTTGCAAGAGCAGTTGAATGGAATGGACAGTGTCTTGAAAGGAGGATATAAGATGAACATCAACAAAAGCAAAACAAGGATAATGGAATGTAGTCTAATTAAGTCGGGTGATGCTGAGGGAATTAGATTAGGAAATGAGGCACTTAAAGTAGTAAAGGAGTTTTGCTATTTGGGGAGCAAAATAACTGATGATGGTCGAAGTAGAGAGGATATAAAATGTAGGCTGGCAATGGCAAGGAAAGCGTTTCTGAAGAAGAGAAATTTGTTAACATCCAGTATTGATTTAAGTGTCAGGAAGTCATTTCTGAAAGTATTCGTATGGAGTGTAGCCATGTATGGAAGTGAAACATGGACGATAAATAGTTTGGACAAGAAGAGAATAGAAGCTTTCGAAATGTGGTGCTACAGAAGAATGCTGAAGATTAGATGGGTAGATCACATAACTAATGAGGAAGTATTGAATAGGATTGGGGAGAAGAGAAGTTTGTGGCACAACTTGACCAGAAGAAGGGATCGGTTGGTAGGACATGTTCTGAGGCATCAAGGGATCACCAATTTAGTATTGGAGGGCAGCGTGGAGGGTAAAAATCGTAGAGGGAGACCAAGAGATGAATACACTAAGCAGATTCAGAAGGATGTAGGTTGCAGTAGGTACTGGGAGATGAAAAAGCTTGCACAGGATAGAGTGGCATGGAGAGCTGCATCAAACCAGTCTCAGGACTGAAGACCACAACAACAACAACAATCCAAAAACTACCTGCGTGAAGGTAATTTTGGTAGTAAACATCCATGAGATTCGAAGGAAAATATGTTTGGGAACTACAGGCAAGAAAACACAGTAAAAAAGTAAAAGAACCAAAATAACGCGAGTAGTGGATTAATGCGATTAAAAAACTGTTTAGTTAGGATGAGGCCACCGTTCTTAGAAATGTGCTTGGAAATTGCCAGCTCTTCGAGTACGTCGAGCCTATGATCTTGTGGTCACATTTTTGATGAGCAAATCACTGACCTAATTCGTTTGCTAAGAATAGCAGTAAAATACAACTATTTTGTCCTCATTGGGAAACTATACTATCAGGTTGACGGCCTCGCAATGGATAATCCACTGGCAGACATCTTTGCCGACATTCTCCTTACTTCGTTGGAAGAACAATTCTTCAGTAATTTTTCAGGTGCTGATCTGTGTACTCTGCATATTCTCGGTGTTTAGACATTTTCATCATATTCCCGGGAAGGAATTGAGAATTTGCTTGAAATTTTTAATAGTCTTCATGAAAAAATCAGCTTTACTTGTAAATTAGAAAATAACGATCGTCAGCTTCACTACTTGGACTTTAGTGTTGCTATTGACAACGACAGACTTTCCTTTGCTGTTTTTCGAAAAGCCACTAATACACATCAGATTGTGCCCGCTAGTTCAGTGCATGGTCATTCCCATAAAAAAGTATTTCTTCATTCACCCATTCACCGTACAGTTTCTACGCCTTTGGCACCCGACAAGCTCAATGAAGAGTTGAATTTAATGAAAACCATTGCAGTTAGTAACAATTTTGATCCCTCATTAGCTGAAAAGGTTATCAAAGTTAGAACAGACGCTAAAGTGACCACTTTAGACATCAGTTCTGTTTCTGATAGTAACGAATACAAAAAAGTATCTTCCATTTCATTTTTAGGCTCTATTTGTTATAAAATTACTAGTATTCTAATTTTAAATATATGGATGCAAAGTGACATTATACATTAACAATAACTTGCAAAAAAAAAATTAATCTCAAGTCCATAGTTGTTCTTATTCACTGGTCCGGAGTTTATAGAATCACCTGTGATAAGTGTCCCATTTGTTACCAAGGTGAAAGTGGAAGATCTTTCAGTGTTAAGTAAAAGGAACATTTATTCGCGAAAAGAGACACTAATGTACATAATTCCACTTTTGCTTACCATCTGTTAATGTCTGATCACAAACCGAATGTGTTCAAGAAATTTCCATTTTACACAGGGAAAAGAAAGGTCACAGGCCCGATTTACTCGAAGAGTGGAAATTTTCAAATATATTTGTAACAACAGTGGCCTCATCCTTAATGAACAGTTACAATTACGTAACAAAAATTTTTTCAATGACTTCAATCCACAATTCGCGAAATTTTGATTCTTTTACTTTTTTACAATGTTTTCCTATCTCTAGTTCTAAAACTCCTTTTTCTTCGAACCTCATAGATGTGTACAACTAAAGCTACCTTCTTGCAGGTATTTTTTGGATTATACAGCTGTTTGTATAAATATTCTATAATATTCTGTGCTTTAAGTAATGGGAATTACTGTAAAGCCTAATAGATGGCTTTTACTTATACCTTATTAGCTCGACTACATTGTATTTACAAAAATACAATAAGCTCTCTTCCTATGTATTTTGTTTTATAATTAACTATTGTCTAATTCAGTTATTTCTGTTATAATATCTCAAATGCCACTGTCCGCGCCTGATAGGCAGCGCAACTTGTACTGTTTTCGTGGCAGCAACGTAAGCCACTGGACCCATCAGTCTGATGTCGTTCCTAGAAAGGCATACGTGCCAAAGGACGTGTTTCATTTTTGACTTGAGCATATCTGCTCTAAGCTTTGACCATTGCCTTCTCGCAGTGTAACTTTACGTAAGTTACCTTTCTATGTCATGAAAATTGTCATCTTGTCTCTGTTGATACACCACGGACATGGTAAATCGGCTGGTCAAGTAATTATCTAATAAATTCGCCAATAGCTGTGTAATTGTACGGCTGTAAGCGAATTTCATTGATAATTATCATCATAATTGTTTTCATGAAACTTAATTTTGTATGTTATTTTACATGGTTTTTTTAAAATTTAATTCTGATGAAGATATCCTTACAGGTGTCGATACCTAGGTCAACGTAAGAAACTATTATTTGCAACATCAAAACCAAAGAATAAGAATAGTGGAAGAGGTAGATGATAGCCAGCCCCGCCCATCTACACCTTTGAACTCAAGTACCATCAATGCTTATGGAGAAAAGCGAAGGACCCTCTATGGATGATGTACACATGTTGTTATATAACTACGACTAGAATATACACAATGAATTATGCGCTGAGCCGAAGGTCTGTAGTCAGAAGGGTAAGTCCGTGGTGCAGTAAAAGTGCACGTTGAGATAGACAGTATACCGATTACTGTGATTTTAGACACAGCAGCAACGAAAAGTTTGATGAGCTTCACTTTACGTAAAGAGTTATGCCAGGTATATAAGATACCGGCTTTTCCAGTACAAAGTTCTAGAGTAATAGGTGCTATTAGCGCTAAATCACAGGTAGTCAAAACAAACGTGCGGGTCGAACTTTTAATGGGAAATGGAGCCTGTAAGTGCACGTTCTTGTTGATAAAAAAATTTGTTAGTTGCCTGTATCCTGCGCTGGGATTTTTGCCAGAGAGAGACACGCAACCATCGACCTCTCGTCTGGTACCTGTACCGTGAATAACTGAGGAAAAAGAATAGTACTGAAATTGATCGCTATAGAAAAGCATATATCAAGTATTTCCAGACTATCTACACTGAAGCGCGAAATAAACTGGTATAGGCATGCGTATTAAATTACAGAGATATGTAAACAGGAAAAATACGGCGCTGGGGTAGCCAACGCCTATATAAGACGACAAGTGTCTGGCGTAGTTGTTAGATCGGTTACTGCTGCTGCAATGGCAGGTTATCAAGACTTAAGTGAGATTGAAAGTGGTGTTATAATTGGCGCATGAGCGATGGGAGACAGCATCTCCGAGGTAGCGATGAAGCGGGTATTTTCCCGTACGACCATTTCACGAATGTACCGAATCCGATAAAACATCAACTCTCCGACATCGCTGCGGCCGGAAAAAGAACGCGGCCAACGACGACTGAAGAGAATCATTCACCATGACAGAATTTCAACGGTTCCGCAAATTGCTGCAGATTTCAATGCTGGGCTATGAATAAGTGTCAGACTGCGAACCATTCAACGAAACATCATCGATCTATCTACATCTACATCGATACTCCGCAAATCACATTTAAGAGCTTGGCACAGGTTCATCGATCCACCTTCACAGTTCTCTATTATTTTCTTTCGGAGCCGAAGGCCCACTCGTGTACTCTTGATGACTGCATGACACAAAGCTTTAAGCCTCGCCTGGACCCATCGACACCGACGTTGGACTATTGATGACTGTAAACACGTTGCATGTTCGAACGACTCTCGTTTCAAATTATATCGAGCGGTTGGCCGTGTGCGGGTATTGTGACAGCCTCATGAATCCATGGACCCTGAATGTCAGCGGGGGACTGTTCGAGTTGGTGGGGGCTCTGTAATGGTGTGGAGCGTGTGCAGCTGGAGTAATATGGGATCCCTGATACGTCTAGATACGACTCTGACAGGTGACACGTACGTAAGCATGCTGGTTGATCATCTGCATCCGTTCTTGTCCATTGTGCGTTCCGACGGACTTGGGGAATTCCAGCAGGACAATGCAGCACCCACAACAGGTCCAAAATTGCTACAGAGTGACTCGAGGAATACTCTCTGAGTTCAAACACTTCCCCTGGCCACCAAACTCCCCCGACACGAACATTATTGAGCATATCTGGGATGCTTTGCAACGTGCTTTTCAGAAAGGATCTCCATCCCCTATTACTCTTACGGATCTAAGGATAGCCTCGCAGGAATCATGGTGTCAGTTACCTCCAGCATTACTTCATAAGTTAGTCGAATCCATGCCACGTCCAATTCCGGCACCTCTGCTTGCTTGGAGGAGCCCTACACGATATGAGGCAGGTGTACCAGCCCTTAGACATTAACAGTAATTTACCCACTCTAGGATACTATAGCCCACAATAAAAGCAGTGAGATAATTGCCATTGAAGAATTGGTTCAACAAAGGGTTGCGGATTCAGAGTGCTTAGACATGCAGCAGCAGACACAATTAAGGGTTTACTAAACAGTTATACAGAAGCCTTTCCTGAGGAGCCAGGAGCCGACATTGAATAATAGAATAAACGAAAAGAGTAAGTAGCAGTTAAACCTGTACAAAAAAAATAAAGAAAAATGAAACAATTAATTCATCTCAAACAAACCATCTCAAGAATTAAATCGTTTGAATAAAATTCAGATAAGAAAAGGAGATGTGGTTATGTTTATAACATGGAGGTGTAGCCACAGAAACATATTGCCGCCAAATTATTCTCTCCCTTTGACGAGAAAAAAAAGTGGTAATCAGAGGAGTCAGATGGATATTAGAATGGAATATTATAGAGCCTTCCTATTCTCCGTACAGTAGTCCACTATTGGCTATAGCAAAGGCAGATGAAAGTGTAAGGCTTGTGTTGGATACTATGGGTAGCCTACGTCGGTGAATTTCAGCAAATATACAATAATTTGTCCTATTCGTCCACAGAGTATACCCCAGCGGAGATTAAATTAGCTGCTAATGAATGGGCAACCCCGATACCTAAACTAGTCGGATCAGAAGTAACTCAAGAAGCAAAGATAAGTCATATTTTAATTAAAGTAACTCAAAAGCAGAAAGACATAAAAGGAAGCACGATAAGAATCTAAAAAGAGTAACAGACTATGACATTCGAGAATTAGTGCTCCTACGAAACATCTCAGGACTTGTAGCCCTAAAAGTCAGAACAAAAAATGGCAGCTTTTGTACATAGGTCCCTACAAGGTTGTAGCGGTTACCCGCAGGGGCAGTTAAAGGCTGACAGTGTGATATTCAGAGGCCTGTATCCATGTAAGAAATCGAAGAAATTTATAGAATAACTTGCAAAAAGAAGTGTGAGACTTCCCTAGGTAATATTTGTCTTGTTTGTATACGTATCATTGTTCGCCATGTAAATATTTCTTGTATGTATGTGGCAGGTAGTAGATTTTTACCTTACGTAACATTTTCAATATAAATGTTAATAGGATGTCCAGGGGCCAACAAAAACAGAAATCAGTCTACACAAAAGTCTATCAATTTAAAAATTGACTTGAAAAATTTTTCAAACGGTTTATTTATGAAACGTCCTGGCAGATTAAAACTGTGTGCCGGACCGAAACTCGAAATAGGAACCTATGCCGTTCGCGGGCAAGTGCTTACCAACTGAGCTACCCAAGCACGACTCACGCCCCGTCCTCACAGCTTTACTTCTTCCAGTATCTCGTCTCCGACCTTCCAAACTTTACAGGAGCTCTCATGTGAACCTTAACTAACCTATGGGTTTTAATTATGTCTGTTGTTTAATATTCTGAACAGGTATAGAACATCATCAAATGCTATTTATATGAAATGAGAATTTCTGATGGTTACTCCACCTTTTAATTCAGATTATTTTCCTTTAAAAAGCATGAATGAAAATAGCAATTTTTGTAAAGTTCTACAAACCTAGAATATAAGAATGCAAAATAAGTTTCACTTTGCATACACAATTAAAGATTGATTCATTATTTACTTAAAAGTCCTTGTGTACCTGGACAAATATTACAAGACGCACGATGGATTATGAGAGTTTGAATTGGTTTGAGACGAAGTTTTTCTTGGTGGATCTAATGGCAGTTTTACCGATTAGTTCTCGTGTTTCTGATGTTATCATGGTGACAGCGTTATTCGCAATTATGCACCGGTAGCTTGCTTTTCTGGATAAATAGAAACAACCACTGGTGTTCTCTATGCATGTAATTGTGTTTTTGAGCATGAGGAGTGATACAAAGGAGATTATTATGTAAAAGGCAAGCCAGTGCCTTGAATGGCAGAATCCAGATGTTCAACTGATCATAAAACATGGAGTAGAAAGACATACACTACTGGCCATTAAAATTGCTACACCACGAAGATTACGTGCTACATGCGCAAAATTTAACCGACAGGAATGAGATGCTGTGATATGCAAATGATTAGCTTTTCAGAGCATTCACACAAGGTTGGCGCCGGTGGCGACACCTGCAGCGTGCTGACATGAGGAAAGTTTCCAACCGATTTCTCATACACAAACAGCAGTTGACCGGCGTTGCATGGTGAAATGTTGTTGTGATGCCTCGTGTAAGGATGACAAATGCGTACCATCACGTTTCCGACTTTCATAGAGGTCGGATTGTAGCCTATCGCGATTGCGATTTATCGTATCGCGACATTGCTGTTCGCGTTGGTCGAGATCCAATGACTGTTAGCAGAATATGGAATCGGTGGGTTCAGGAGGGTAATACGGAACATCGTGCTGGATCCCAACGGCCTCGTATCACTAGCAGCCGAGATGACAGGCATCTTACCTGCATGGCTGTAACGGATCGTGCAGCCACGTCTCGATCACTGAGTCAACATATGGGGACGTTTGCAAGACAACAAACATCTGCACGAACAGTTCGACGACGTTTGCAGCAGCATGGACTATCAGCTGAGACCATGGCTGCGGTTACCCTTGACGCTGTATCACAGACAGGAGCTCCTACAATGGTGTACTCAACGACGAACCTGGGTGCACGAATGGCAAAACGTCATTTTTTCGGATGAATCAAGGTTCTCTTTACAGTATCATGACGGTTGCATGCTACATTTCAGATGTGTTACGCCGCGTGGCTCTACCCTTCATTCAATCCCTGCGAAACCCTACATTTTAGCAGGATAATGCACGATCGCATGTTGCAGGTTCTGTACGGGCCTTTCTGGATACAGAAACTGTTCGACTGCTGCCCTGGCCAGCACATTCACCAGATCTCTCACCAATTGAAAACTTCTGGTCAATGGTGGCCGAGCAACTGGCTCGTCACAATATGCCAGTCACTACTCTTGATGAACTGTGGTATCATGTTGAAGTTGCATGGGCAGCTGTACCTGTACACCCCATCAAAGCTCTTTTTGACTCAATGCCCAGGCGTATCAAGGCCGTTATTACGGCCAGAGGTGGTTGTTCTGGTTACTGATTTCTGAGGATCTATGCACCCAGATTGCGTGAAAACGTAATCACATGTCAGTTGTCCAATGAATACCCGTTTATCATCTGCATTTCTTCTTGGTGTAGCAATTTTAATGGCCAGTAGTGTACTATTAGCAGAGGCACTCACGTTGGTCCTCTGCTGTCTTAGCACATTAACGCCAAATTTCGCCACACGGTCCTGAAGGATACGTTCTTCCTA
Source organism: Schistocerca piceifrons (assembly GCF_021461385.2). Classification (NCBI taxonomy): domain Eukaryota; kingdom Metazoa; phylum Arthropoda; class Insecta; order Orthoptera; family Acrididae; genus Schistocerca; species Schistocerca piceifrons. The sequence continues at coordinate 230,547,428 of NC_060138.1, forward strand.
CGCCCAACATGGATTTCATGCAGTGTTGTTTGTCTATTAGCACCGACAACTAAACGCAAATGCCGCTGTTCTCTGTCGTTAAGTAAAGACCGTTGCCCACTGCGTTGTTCGTGGTGAGTGGTAATCCCGGAATTTGATATTCTCGGCACACTCTTGTTGCTGTGGAACTCGGAATATTAAATTTCTCTACGATTTCCGAAATGGATTGTCCCATGCATCTGGTTCCAACTAGAACTCCGAGTTCGAAACCTGTAAATTCCGTCGTAGGCCATAATCACGTCGAAAACCTTTGATATTACCTGAGTACAAATGACAGCTCCACCCATTTCACTGTCCTTTTATATCTTATGTACGTGATATATGTGCATATCGCTACCCACATTTTTTGTCACGTTAGTGTATACGTAACTCAAACGTGTTTTAGTTCCTGTAACAAACAAGCCTGCGATTATCAATAACAACATAATAGAAGGCACAATAGTCAGACTCCACCAAAAATACGTTACAATAGGGTAATCACACAAACGCAGCAATAAATGAATTAAATCACAACAGGATCTACCCCTTATATCAAGAAGTTCCACCAGCTACTGCCCACTGTTACATACCACAGGACTACCTAATCCAATGACAACAACAGCAACAAGAAATTCAGAAAACTTGCTGTGTTTCATAGTTTTATGCGGTTCCAAAGTGATTACAAACAGAACTCTCTCTCGTACGGTGGTAGAACATACCCTCAAATAAGACACTCTTGCACCCCCACAGCCACGCCATCTAATATCGGAACTTGCAACGAACACTTGGAGTTCAAAACACATGCTTCAGCCACTTGATCTCTTCACTGCACACAGTGCGTGACGTAAAATAATCTCTATATGACAACTTATCAAGTGCCTCCCAAACACTGGCGTACACTAAAGCACGGTCCTAGTGCTCTGTATATTACTGCAATAGAAATTAAAATAAAGAAAAGAAAGAAAAAAAACACCGTCCTCCATACCTGGTTGTGGTTTCTGGAGGACGTTGGTTTAATCCCGCGTCTAGCCACCCTGATTTAGGTTTTTCGTGATTTCCCTAAATCGCTTCAGGCAAATGCCGGAATTGTTCCTTTGACAGGGCACGGCCGACTTCCTTCCCCATCCTTCACTAATCCGATCAGACCGATGACCTCGCTGTTTGGTCTCTTCCCCCAAATCCACCACCTGGTTGTGGTTGACTTTTCTCTGGCCACTGGGTAAAGGCACGTCCTGTCTTCAGGCATACGGTGTCCACGCCTGCTTGGCCATGCTCCACATTGACCACTCACTGACTGCAAAAGTTGCCCATCTCCTCGGCAGACCACGTTCCAGCTGAATTTCCATTTCGGTTGCTGGCCACCAATCAACCCATCTGCTCCAACTGCAGCCCATGACAACAACTTGGGCCCACTGCCAAAAGAAGTCAGGAAAACGTCCCGTAATAAGACACACGCCATCGCATAACTCGTCCGCCACTACGTACTGTGGTTTCCGGTGGTGGCTGAAGTTGTAGTCACCTCATCTCCCCATTACTCTGACCGACACGCACAGACCGGGGCGATGATACGGACCTCTGTCGCCGCGACCTTCCTTGGCACCAATGAACGCACAGGATTGCCAACTACGGTGGTGGCGTTCTCCTCCAGATGACGTCACCATTCAGTGCAGTTGACTAACCACTTTCATCTAAACTCGGAGCAGATCTACTGTAGTTCAGATGCCGCCAGCCGCGTCCTCTGGCCAAACTATGAAGAGCAAAGAAACGCTGCCACGGCCAGCTGGGAGGAAAGGAATGGAACCGTACCGCGAAATTCATTTTCACAGCAATCCATTAGTAAACATCAATGCAGTTTTCGCAATTTACTGTAAGTCTAGATGCAAGCAGCTTCCGTTGTTTTCTTGTTGTCACGATCTCATAAATCTCATCAGTCAGGCCCAGTGGACCGCGCACACCACAGTTAGAGCTCTCTGTCTTCTGCTATCTGTTTCCAGTTTTCCGTGACTCCCAGCTGCAACACGTCTTCTCTCACTCCCTCGATCCACCTCTTTCTAGGTCTTCCCACTGGTCTGCTGCCTGACGGGATCCAGTTCATTGCGATTTTGGGCCACCTCGTTGCCTCCATTCTAACTAAATGTCCACCCCATTGCAGTCTTCTGCTTCTCATTACTCCCAAGATGTTAGGCTCTTTGTACAGATCTTCTAATTCATTGTTATGGCGTCTTCTCAATTCTCCGGTAGTCTGATCTCGGCCTGGTCCAGATATTTTCCTGGGGACCTTCCTTTCAAATGTCTTGATTTCGAGTGCTCCAGGTTTGAGAACCGTAAAGTACTAATGGCATTATTAATGTCTTACACAACGGTAGCTTTAGTTGTTGAGAGACGCCTATATTTTAATATAGGGTCTAGAGAGTGATAGCATCTGTTGCGTGCTTTTATCTCTACTTCAGTTGATGTTACTTCTGTAAAAATTGATCTAAGATATTTGAACTCTTTCACATGTTTATACATGGTGTTGTTCACATTTAAATCTTGAGAGTTTTGGATCTTTCTTCCTTTGGTCAGATACTAAGTCTTTTCAGAGCTAATTTGTAGACCGATCCTAGGTGCCAAAAACCCAAAGGTCTGGATACTTCTCTTCAGATCTTCTTGAGTGCATGCCAGTAGTGCAATGTCGTCTGCATAGGCCAGATATGGAATGTGTTCATTGCCAATTTGAATGTCCTGCCAGCCGGAGTGGCCGTGCTGTTCTAGGCGCTACAGTCTGGAGCCGAGCGACCGCTACGGTCGCAGGTTCGAATCCTGCCTCGGGCATGGATGTGTGTGATGTCCTTAGGTTAGTTAGGTTTAATTAGTTCTAAGTTCTAGGCGACTGATGACCTCAGAAGTTAAGTCGCATAGTGCTCAGAGCCATGTGAACCATTTTGAATGCCCTGGACGTTTTCTTTGTTGAAATCCCGCATTACCTTCTCAAGTGCCGGGTTGAAGAGGACAGGTGATAGCCCATCTCCTTGGCGTTATCCTGTTACAGCTTGGAAGATTTCTGTCTTTTTATTGCTTACCTTAGCCTCACGTTTTGTGTCATTTAGGCATATCTCTACCAGTCCGACCAATTTCTCTGGTATACCAAACTCTGTCATAGTTCTAATGAGGCTAGGTCTATGTATACTGTTGTAAGCCTTCTTGAAGTCTACAAAAAGGAGATGTATCTTTCGTCCGTATTCGTACATTTTTCCACAGACCTGTTTAAGGACAAAAATCTGGACCTTGGTTGATCGTCCTGCTTGAAAATCTCCTTGGCATTCTCCAATTATGTCTGTTGCTAGAGGTTTTATTCGTTCTAATAGGCAGATGGAGAAGATCTTATAACAGGTGTTAAGTAGCGCCAAACCCCTATAGTTGTCACATACTAGTTTGTCTTTCTTTTTATATGTGGGGCATATCACAACTGCTTCCATTCCTCTGGCATTTAATGTTTTGCCCAAATTTGCTTGATTAGCTTGTGGATTTTGGAACTGAGGATTTCGTCCCCAGCCTTGAGAAGTTCAGCGGGAATTCCGTCCTCTCCTGGACTTTTACTATTCTTAAGGTTTTTTATCTGGTTCCTTATTTCTTCAGTGGTGGGTGGAGAATATTCTGGCTCTTCTGTTACTGGGTCATCAAACTCGAGTAGTTCGGTTGGTTCACCAGAGTTTAGTAATTCTCTGAAGTATTCCACCCATCTTCTCCCAATTTTTGATCTTCTCTTAACATTCTTCCATTGGCATCTTTTATCAATTTGCGTTGATGGTATATACCTCCTTTAAAACTTCTCATTTTTCTATAAAGTTCCTTATACTTATAAAAGCCTTCTTCAGCTTCCTCCATGATGCTTTTTACATATTTTTTCTTTGTTTTATTCAATGTGGCTTGTGTCTGCCGTTGTATTTCTTCGAACTTTGATTTTTCTTCTTCCTGCACATTATTTTATATCCACAGTAGTTTGGCCCATTGTTACTCCCTGATAGCTTCGTCACACTCCTCATCGAACCACACTCTTTTTCCTTTAGTTCGCTTTGGGATTACTTCTTGGGCTGTTTCTTTAATGGTCTCTGCTATCGCCTTCCAGTTCTGATCTACCACAGTATCTCCTTCCTCTTCATTCAAAGCCCCAAAATGATTTTTCAGTGCTATCTTGAAAGTTCTTCTTATATTGTATTCAATCGGACTCTCCTAGTATATCGAGTGACTCTTTGCATCCTCTTGTACTTCCTGGCTCTCCATATTGTTTTTTTCCTTCCCCTGACAAGGAAATGGTCTGATCCACATTCCGCTCCTCTTGCCGCTTTGACATTTTGTATCCACTTCTTTAGTCTCGTCTCTACAATTGTGTGGTCAATTTGGTTCACTGTCTTCCCATCCGGAGACACCCAGGCTCCTTTTATCCTCATAAATCTACAAGTGACAGTATCATAAAGTACAATAGGCAACTGAGAGGAATCGGGACGTGAAACGGGAAGTGGAGAAACAGTTCTTCCCTCTCTTCTTTCCGCCTCGGAGTAGCCAATGGTATGTGTGTGATACTGGACTTTCGAAAAATATTGCCTTACCAGTATACTTCATTGTCAGCATTGTTATGTTTCAGTGTTAGCCATTTATGGTCTCACTATTATACTTTTTATTTACATCACCAGTGCTCAAGAAGAAAATTCTAGTGAAACGTTTATGCAGACATCACAGCCCCATTAAAAATATAACGTGTAACTTAACAAAAAAAACTCATTTGAGTAGTTGCGTACCCAATGCCAGAAGTAATAAATGGTTATTTAGCCTACATTATTTCGGAAGCATCAGTACACTGAAGAGATGACAACATGCAACATATTTACGTCACACGAACCTCATCAGTTTTGACATAAATGCAGTTAAGAAAATGCAACAGCGTATGATATTCTGTTTAGAACACGTCATCGAACTCGCAGCCGCATCTCCGCTGAGCAGGGCGCGTTGCAAGATTCGCCCATTTCCAATAATGTGGGGAACTGTAAGCAAGTAGAAACGAGAACAAACTCAGGAAGTGTTGATAATCTCAGAGCAGAGTGAAGTTTACGTTCTCATATCACTGGGAGACTTACAAGAATGTCTGAGAGAAAGGATTACAATTTAAGTCCAGGCAGAGTGATACTGACTAATGCACAAGCTTGTGAAATACAGTTGTTCAGAGAGAAAACGGAAATGACTGAGTGCTTTAGAGAATTGATGTCCCCAAAACATCATTTTCAGAGAGTGCGAGCACACTGGATTAATTCATTTCTCTCGCTAGAAAATGTAATGACGAACTGCTATCAGTGTAGTAAATCCAGAGACGTGACAAAAGCATAATTAGTGAACCTAGGTACGGTATACTGAAAAAAAATACAACTTGTGATATAGCAGCATCAACTTCCGTCTACCACCACCACACAATCACAATCAATGTATCATCACATGTTTCACTGCAGAGGCCGGAAAAGCGCAAAACCTGACATTCCTAAACAGCACCTTGAACCATGACTTATCACTCACTGGATGAACTTATAGCATCACAGAGACGACGAATTTCTGTGGAACAAAAGTTTCATCATGTCCACCTATACATAGATAAACATAGTTACAACATTAAAATTATTTACTAGGAGTTTGTAAACTCTACATTTCCTTTAAACGTAACACGTATTAACAAGGAAGGAGTAAAAAGAGTCAAAAAGGTCAGTGACTTGAAAAAAGAATACAGTGTTACTGGTTCTAGGCGCTACAGTCTGGAACCGCGCGACCGCTACGGTCGCAGGTTCGAATCCTGCCGCAGCCATGGATGTGTGTGATGTCCTTAGGTTAGTTATATTTAAGTAGTGCTAAGTTCTAGGGGACTGATGACCACAGCAGTTAAGTCCCATAGTGCTCAGAGCCATTTTTTGAACAGTGTTACTGAATTAAGAAACGAAACAAGAACCTCATGAGTCGGCTCTCACGAAAATCCAAAAGATAAAAGCTGTACAGTCTAGCCTGAGAAAAACTCCAGGCGTATTTTCTAAAGGAGAGGGGAGTGCAGTGCCACAGAAAGATTCCCTGGGAAAATGCAAAATTTTTGATGTCTCCGCCTGGCCAGCGCCCAGAAAAGCCGAGAAAGGCTCGTACATAGCATTTGCGTCGAACATGTAAGAGTGCCATTACTGGAAATTTCGTGACATACAACCAAGGCCACTGCTACACATCGCTCAAGCAAGGTGTCTGAATTGCCAGTGCAGCAGTATGAAGTCACTCTGAAGGGAGCATAACATCTTCCTGATAACCATGCACAGCGGAGTAACGACACGTAAATTACATGCACGAATGACTTTAAGCCCACTGACATTACAGAAAGGAACGTGCTAAAGGCCTGAAACGAAACATTGGCCCATCACAGAATACCAGGCCATATTCAGTCATCTTGCCAAAGATTAATGTCACCACATCTGACAGACATCTACAAATACTTGGACTTCTCAGCCCTTCTCCTGTACAGCTGAAGTGAACCAGATGCCTGGCAGGAGCTGTGATGCCCTGACTACCATATGCCTGATGACTTCTACAATTGAGTCAGCATCTATCCCAGATTACTGAACTCAGCTGTTGTGAGCTGCCTTTCTGTCCTCCATTGATGTGCAAACTTGGAGCCTTCTACCACCTACTCACTGGGGGTCAATCTGTTGGTATCTGCCACAGTGTCGAAATCTCACTCTTCTAGGGAGCCATTCCAGACTCTCGTCCTACAGCGTAGTCAAACTGATGACAAGCAGTCGCGGTTGCCTTTGGATTACGACTTACTCTCTCTTTGCAAATTATGAGTTTTGGTAATAAGATGCAACGGTAATATGTTGATCGTTAACCAAAACAATAACTCTCTGAAGTCTCTGGAAGTACTGTATATCCTGTGGCAGTCATAAAGTAACAATCGGCAATGACCAAAGGTACGAAAAACCCTGTTGAGCCTGTATAACACACATAGTTTGATCACCGATGAAGTAGGAACCTCAAAAACGTTCCCGAGATTGCGTACTTGTTTCCTACTGCCGTCTCGGGAATAAACCAACAAAATCAATATTTAACTTGCCCTTCAGGTGATCAACCGGCTTGGAAGCGAGTGCACGATGTGCAAGCTGTGGGGGCTTGCTAATAGAGCAGGTTACAACATGCCAGAATTATGGAGATCTTTGATCAAAACTAGTTTACGATACCAACCTTGTATGACAAAATTTGCGAGTCCATTCTTTTTCCAGCTATGTTTTGTCTAAAAGTGCAATTTTGAAGTACAAGAGGTGAACCTGTGGGATTAGTGTACCGTCTGGAAATATTTACTTAAATTTCACATGTTTCCAACTTTTTCTGTAACACTTTGGAACATTATTTTTATTTTTTATTTTAAAAGAAGTTAAATATCCTACAAATTTCATTGCTTCTATTTTATCATAAATAACATACACTTCATACTTAACAATATTTTGTTTAGAAAGTTTCGAATAACATTTTATTATTGATTAAATCAAAACCAGTTACAATTTTTCAAAAACAAACTCAATTCTTCATAAAGAAAACAGTCATGTAAAAGAAAATGTAAAATGTTTATTACTTTGACGATGTGGCGTATACCATAACTTTTACAGAACTCTATTTCAAAATTATGTGCAACATTATAAGAACCTTCAACATCGCAGCGCGTCAGCAATCGTTGGCTAATATATTAAAAAACTAGAAACCCACCTAGCTTGCGTAAAAAGCACCTAGTGTTAACCTAGGTTTCGGCGTAGATAACCACACCTTCTTCAGAACAATAAAACCCACAAGTGCCTAAGAAGACCTTTGTCAGTGATTAAAAGGACATCATAGCTAAACATTTATAAACGAAAAAAAGGAAAACACAAACAGTACGTATGTACAAAGTCTAAACCACTACTTAACTTAATGGTGTAACCTCCACCTCACACCGGCCTATGTTCGATGGGCCGTGATCCGCCATAAACTGCAGCTACAAATGGTCGCTCTTCTTACACGGCCGACTCGCTACCTATGCACACGCGCAAGACAAGGGAAGTTATTTGAATGCGCATGCGCATACGAATACGTGAAAGTTTATACATGGGTCGTGGCTAAATAGCCCTTATATTCCCAACCATGGATCAACGTATATCAAAAAATAGAATGGACAGAATAAGTGACGAGCTGAATAGGAGATGAAGCCTAAAAATAACCGCACACGGTTGCTTATGCTAGGAAAGAAACATATATGAACTACCTATTACAACAGGAGGAACTCTTAAAACCTATTCCTAAAGCCAATAGTTGGCCTGGGGGAGTGGGGGGGGGGGGGGGGTGAGAGGACGTAATCTAAATACGTCATGGTAATAAAGATATAGGGATAAAACATGAGGTGTTCAACGGGCTAAAGTCACCTTCATCGTAAAAAGAAATGAGGAAAAAAGAAAAAAGATGAACAGCTTGGCCAACCGCGCTGGCCAATCAGCGCACGCATGTTAAATCCCCAGATCATCAGATTTACAAGTATGAAGAACAAATTAAAGATGCGAAACCTTCAAAAAATTTTCTGTTTCTTAGTAGGAGTTGGCCGTTAAGGATATTGTCTTTATCGTGTTGCAGATGCTTATAGAACTGCATTTCTTCCGAAACATCCAGTTTTAAGCCCTTAACCGCGGCATGAAGTAACTCGATATTAACTGGAGGGCGGCGCATGAGCCGTTTGCACAAGGTGTTCCGCATAAGTAAAGCGCTTAGTACCGTCACCACTTCTAGTACCTGAAACCCAGAGCTCGTCCCGTTTGCCCGATGTAATAATTTTGGACAACCCCCGCATGTAATTTTATATATTAAATTCCTATGTAAACTATTATTAGTAGAATAGGCGACTCTGAAATTATGGGCTCTGAGTAAACGCCCCAATTTGTTACTTATATTGCCTATGTAAGGGAGAGATATCGTTGCCACTTGTCTGTCATCTAACGCATCCCCTTGGGTGGAAGGCGCAATATTATTTTTATTTATTTTCTTATTATACATCTGTCTTACCAACAGAGGCGTATAGCCATTATTTATAGCAATATTCTCAAGTGTGACCAGATCAGTTTCTACCGCGTCTGGTGCAAGAGGGATAGCTAGCTGTAACTCTGTAAATATAAGAATGAAAAAAGGCCATCTTATGGGCGTACGGATGGGCCGAGTCTGGAGGTATAATATTGTCGGAAAATGTATTTTTCCGAAAAATATCAAATTTAATGCGGTTGTCAACCACAGTTAAAGTGAGGTCCAAAAAATTTAATGACCTAGTATCGGATTCTCGCTCAATTGTAAAACTGATATTATGGTGAAGCTCATTAAAAATCGAAAAAATATGGTCTACATCACTTTGAGAACCATCAATGATTAATAGAATGTCGTTAACATATCTTTTATAAAATTCAATTCTCCTAAGAATCTCTCTGTCACTGGCAAAAAGATCAGACTCTAAGTAGTTCATAAAAATTTCTGATAAAATCCCAGCTAGGGGGCTCCCCATAGCCAAACCTGCTGGTTGTAAGTAAAATCTCCCATTAAATGTAAAGTAGTTGTGTTTTAAAACGATACATAGCAGCATCATCAACTCAATGACCTCTTTATCCGAAAAGTTTTTTATGGTGACGCAAATTGCACTCTAGTATTTGCAGTGTGTGGTCGACCGGTACATTAGTATATAAACTTGTTGCGTCAAACGATACCTGGCTTAAACTGGTAGCTAAATGAATGGAATTTTTAACGGAATAGTTTTTACTAAAAACGAAATTTTCTTTAATCTTAGTATGCAAGTATTTCGCCAGCTTATGATAGGCACTTCCCGTACTGTCAACGATAGGGCGAATTGGGTGATTTAACTTCTGAACTTTAAACTGACTTCTCAATTTAGGGGGCTTGGGATTCATGTTTATCAGCCCCTATTTTTAGTATTTTGGATCCCAGCTCTAATTTCTTTTTGGAGAGTAATAGTGGGATCTTTGTTAAGTATAACTATCCCGTTGTAATTGAAAAAAGCTTCGGTCTTGTCTATTTATTCTTTGCTTTGTGGATATAACTATGGAGTTCCCCTTATCGGCTTTAGTGACAATAGCAACATTTTGTATTAGTTTGCGGTTAATACTCTTTAAAACCTTATTTGTGTTATCCTCTTTATGTGCACTGTGTGCGACCTTACACATGATTTTGTAGGCCTCATACGCCAATCGGGTTTGTTTCTCGTTAGGCATTTTGGCATAATCTAGACCGATTTTCAAGTCAACTATTGTGTCTTCTAGAACTTTCAGATTTGCGGTGCCAGGCTCGAAATTAAATTTTAATCCCTTAGAGAGGAGAGACTCCTCTTGGGGCGAGAATACAATTTATGTCTTATTAATGACTCGGTCAAAGAATTTTTTAGGTTCAGCTGTAAAATTAGTGTGAGTCATTTTGTTAGCACGTTCCTGCTTCTCAACTAAGTTAGCAATTTTTTTGTCATGTCTGTTGGCAATCTCTTTTATTTGTAGAGCCAACCACTCATTTGCCCTGAACCAAAAAGAATTTATTTTAAAGTTAAAATGAACAGAATAAATTGAGCGAGAATCCGATACTAGGTCATTAAATTTTTTGAACCTCACTTTAACTGTGGTTGACTTTTCGGAAAAATACGTTTTCCGACAATATTATACCTGCAGACTCGGCCCATCGGTACGCCCATAAGATGGCCTTTTTTCATTCTAATATTCACAGAGTGTGCGGTTATTTTTAGGCTTCATCTCCTATTCAGCTCGTCACTTATTCTGTCCATTCTATTTTTTGATATACGTTGATCCATGGTTGGGAATATAAGGGCTATTTAGCCACGACCCATGTATAAACTTTCACGTATTCGTATGCGCATGCGCATTCAAGTAACTTCCCTTGTCTTGCGCGTGTGCATAGGTAGCGGGTCGGCCGTGTAAGAAGAGCGACCATTTGTAGCTGCAGTTTATGGCGGATCACGGTCCATCGAACATAGGCCGGTGCGAGGTGGAGGTTACACCATTAAGTTAAGTAGTGGTTTAGACTTTGTACATACGTACTGTTTGTGTTTTCCTTTTTTTCGTTTATAAATGTTTAGCTATGGTGTCCTTTTAATCATTGACAAAGGTCTTCTTAGGCACTGGTGGGTTTTATTGTCCTGAAGAAGATGTAGTTATCTACGCCGAAACCTAGGTTAACACTAGGTGCTTTTTACGCAATCGAGGCGGGTTTCTAGTTTTTTTAATACAATAATATATTATTATTTTTATAAATATTACTAACCTCGTGAGTTTCCTTTGTAACTGTCCACAGAAAACTATGCACAAAAGTTAAGTTGACAAATTGCCATTTCTGGAACATCCTAGAATTTCATGCTGTAAGATATTGTTTGTCATTTGCACCAAAAGTTAGTTACCATTCGTCACGGGCTTATGTGGAATAATCTTCATGTAGACGAAGCTGTAAGCTAGTCTTTTTGCTGTGGACAGAATATGCGCTAACTATTCCCCTTCCACATTCTGCAAGAAGTGGTGTACATTACCACATCTAGGAGAGGCATCACAGATTGTAGCAAAAACACTGATGTCATGGAAGTATAGGATTTCTTACTGTGTTAAGAGTGCCAGAGCCCAGAGTATTTTCAATAGCAAGAATAAGACCCAGCTATTAGCCAACAGTCGCGTATACGAAAAGACATGTTCTGATTGTGATGACTTTTACATTGGTCAGTCTGGCAGAGACATTGCAGCTAGTTTGGCTGAACATAAACGCAGCTGGAGATCGCAAAATTCTGACTCCACATTTGTTGAGCATATACTGAGTGAGGATCACAACTACAATCCAGAATCCCACGTCCTTCCCTTAGCAAACAAAGTCCAAAAACTCAGTCTGCTGGAAGCTCTGGAAACTAATAGGCATCTAGTCCACTGTCCATGTCTAATCTTAAATGACCAAAACACGGCTTAACACATTCACTCTTCTAAACTTCACATAATCCTCTCAGTTCTTCATTACTTCTCACTCTGTCTGTTCCTTCATATTTCCCCATTTTCTGTATTCATTGAGTTTTTCTACTGTATTGAAACTGCCTATGTAATCCTTACAGTCTGTAGTTACAGTTGTTTAGTCTTTCTTTTAATTGACACCTGTATTACTTTCCACTTTAGCACCTCTTGAAGTTATCTCGATAAGTATTGATTTTATTTTACTTGTTTCGTTTATTTAATGCAAACTGTCACATAGTTTTTTAGTATAGTGTTCATGTTTTTCCTGTTTGCTCCCTTAATATGTGTATACTGTTCAAATTTCTACTTTTTAAAATGCAGCACCACCACACTCTCAGAGATGGCATTTACCCTCATATACCTCCATTTTCCTACATTCATTCATTTCTTCTTATTGATACTACTTAAGTTATTCATACACTCTGTATTTACAATTGCTAATTCTTTCTTTTAGTCAGTTTGTATATCACTGTCCATATTTTATCCATGTTTTATACCTCTTGAAGTAGCCTTGTCACAAACAAATATTTTTTTAAATTGGTTCCGTTTATTAATATAAGCCGTTATGTAGGCATCCTTTTGCAGTTCTGTGCCAAAGTATTTTTTTGTTCTTTACTCCCTTTATATTTAGTTATTCTTCAACATTTACTTTTTACTTTGCCTTATCATCGCACTGTTAAAGATGTTATTTACTGTGCGTTTGTGCTTCAATCCAGAAGTGTAATTTCTTTTCCAGTGTCGTTAATAGACACGGTAACTTCTTTGGCGGCAACAGTCAGTAATGTCTGATGATCGTCTTGTAAGCCTAAAACTGGTTAACACAGTAAATTAATACCGCGGAACAAAAGAGAACTAATGCTTTCCATTTATTATATGTTGATTTAGCAAGAATCGACTGAAGATCCAGTTAACATGGTTGCTCAATAACACGAACTTAAACAGAAAAATGATTGTATTAGTTCTTTCATTCAGTCACTTGTAACCGTTTTGTTTTCTTTTGTATAATGGTATAATGGTGTGTGTGTTGTAATGTGAACGTTCTATCACCTGAACAATGCAACAATGTGGGAGAACAACGCGCTATCCAACGAAAAGAGTCGCCAAATTCATCCGACATTGTGTAACTGTATTTCGACTAACTTAAATAATAGAAAACTTAAAACTGTATACTAAAGAAGCTATCCTGCGAAATTCTGTATTATGCAGTGCAGTGAACAGTGCTACAGTGCTACACAGTAAGTGCCTCGCAGTTACGACATGCAGTTCTAACAGAATAAAAGTCCTGCATAAAATTAAAAATCGAACTTTCAAAGAATAAATACCCAAATGCTTCTGTTAAAATTACCTGCAAATTTGCGTATCCAAAACTGACCAAGTAAAATTTCGAAGATAAAATGGCACACACTCAAATATGTAACACTGCACTGTAAGACTAAGAAAGTCTGACAAACAAATGAGATCAGAACTAAACTTTAACGGAACTGACACTGATGACAGTTTTGAAATGTAATGCTGGGGGACATTTGGAGTCTGACCACAATTCATTCTTAATGAAGTGTAGGTTAAAACTGAAGAAATTGCAGAAAGGTATGAATTTAAGGAGATGAAACCTGCATAAACTGAAACAGCCAGAGACTGTTGAGAGTTTGAGAAGGGGCATTAGGAAATGACTGATAAGAACAGGGGAAAGGAATACAGTAGAAGAAGAATGGGTAGCTTTGAGGGATGAATTAATAAATGCATTACACCAAGTAAGTAAAAAGACGAAGGCTATTAGAAATCCTTGGGTAACACAAGAGATATTAAGTTTAATTGATGAATGGAGGAGATATAAAAATTCAGTAAGTGAAGCAGGTGAAAGGAAGCAAACGTCTAAAATATGAGACTGGCAAGCGGTGTAAAATGGCTAAATACGAATGGCAGAAGATAAATGAAAGAATTTAGGAGTATATACCACCAGGGCAAAGATAGATACCGTTTACAGGAAAATTAAAGAAACTTTTGGAGAAGAGAGAAGCACCTGTATCAATATCAAGAGCTCAGATGGAAAACCAGTCCTCAGTAAAGAAGGGAAAGCAGAAATGTAGAAGAAATATATAGACGATCGATTCAAAGAAAATGTTCTTGAGGACAATATTATAGAAATGGAAGAGGACGTAAATGAAGGTGAAATTGGAGATATGATATTGCGTGAAGAATTTGACAGAGCACAAAGAAAGACCTGATTCGAACAAGGCCCTGGAGCTAGACAATATTCCGTTAGAACTATTGATACTCTTAGTAGAGTCAGCCAAACAGTTTCATCTGCTAAGCAAAACGTACGTGGCAGGTGAAATAACGTCAGACTTTGAGAAAAATATAATATTGATTGGCGACTCCATAGAGTGCTTTTTGCACAACGACCATATACCTGAAATTAGAGAAAAGGTCAGCGTTGGCCGTAATATTGATGGTTTATTGACAATAAAATCGATTTTCAATCACATAGTGATCATCTTCAGTGTTGTGGTGTACCTCACCACAGCACTGAAGATGATCACTATGTGACTGAAAATCGATTTTGCTGTCAATAAACCATCAACATTACGGCCAAGGCTGACCTTCACTCTAATAAAAATATAATAATTCCAATTCCAAAGAAAGCAGGTGGTGCCAGGGTGAAAATTACCAAATTATCGGCTTAATAAGCGATGGTTGCAAAATACTAACACAAATTCTTTACGGAAGAATGGAAAAGCTAGTAGAAGCTGACCTTGGAGAAGACCAGTTTGGATTCCGGAGAAACTTAGGTACACGCGAGACAATACTGACCCTACGACTTCTCATAGAAGATAGGTTAAGGGAAGGGAAACCTACGTTTATAGCATTTCTAAACTTAGAGAAAGTTTTTGTCAGTGTTGACTGGAATACTCTCTTTCAAATTCTCAGGATATCAGGAGCAAAATACAGGTAGCGAAAGCCTATTTACAACTTGTACAGAAATCAGGTGGCTGTTATAAGAATTGAGGGATATGAAAGGGAAGCAGTCGTTGAGAAGGGAGTGAGACATGGTTGTAGCTTATCCCTGATTATTGAATCTATTCAGTGAACAAGCAGTAAAGGAAATCAAATAAAAGTTTGGAGTAGGAATTAAAGTCCGTGGAGCAGAAATAAATACTTTGAGGTTTGCCGATGACATACAAATTCTGTCGGAGATAGCGAAGGACTCGGAAGGACTGTTGAACGGAATGGACAGTATCTTGAAAGGAGGATATAAGCTGAACATCAACAAAAGCAAAACGAGGATGATGGCATATAGTCCAATTAAATCAAGTGATGCTAGGAAATTATATTAGGAAATGAGACACTTAAATTAGTAAATGACTTTTGCTATTTGGGAAGCAAAATAACTGATGATGGTCGAAGTAGGAAGGATACGAAATGTAGGCTGACAATGCCAAGAAAAGCGTTTCTGAAGAAGAGAAACTTGTAAATATCGAATATAGATTTAACTGACAGTAAGTCTTTTCTGAAAGTATTTGTATGGAGTGTAGGCATGTATGGAAGTGGGACATGGACGACAAATAGTTTAGACGAGAAGAATATAGAAGCTTTCGAAATGTGGTGTTACAGAGGAATCCTGAAGATTAGATGGTAGATCACGTAACTAATGAGAAGTTACTGAATAGAAATCGGGAGAAAAGAAATTTGGGACACAAGCAGACTAGAGGAAGGGATCGGTTGATTGGACATATTCTGAGACATCAACGGATTGCGAATTTACTTCTGGAGGAAGGGATGGGAGGTAAAAATCGTATAGGGAGAGCAAGAGATGAATTCGTTAAGCAAATTCAGAAGGATGCAGGTCACCGTAGTTACGTGGAGATGAAGAGGATAGAGTAGCATTGAGAGCTGCATCAAACCAGTCTTCGCATCGGCGACCAGAACGATAGCAATGACAACAACAACAACAACAACAATGCTCAACTTCAAATAATCTTATTGGATCTGACAGTGATGTTAAACTGGCCCGACAAAGTTTCGTAACTTACCTTGTGGCAACGGAAACTCAGTACTACTGGAAAAAGGTGAATGTTAAATTGTAGCGCAGCAGCAAACCAGCTAACGAAACCTTTGCCAAAGAGCAATGCAAGGAAAAGCAACTGTGCTAAGCACATCGTACTTTAAGCTTGTGCAACTCTGTTCCGCTAAATGCAATGCGGGGACATACGATTACAAAATGTAACTTTAGTAAGGAACCGGTGAAAGAGAGAGAACTTAACTATGATATAAAAGAGTCTAGGATTTAAAAACTGTATTATAAAAGTGCCTTTTATCTCTTATAACAATCTTTATCAAATTCACTTCTTGTATAAAAAATATAACTCTGCTATGTAATTCTTTAACGGAATGGTAAAGGAGTGGTGAATCTATAACTCTCAGTCCAGGCCATGTGAGCAGATAATTTTGCTTAATCTCGTTTCAACAATCAAACTAACTGACCCAAATCAATAAAGTAAAATTATAAGGAAAATTTGTCTTTCTCAAACTGATAGTGAATTACATGCGAGCAAGCATTACAGTGAAAACATTACCTGAATATCTTCACAATTTTAAAATCAATCTTTACAAGACCATGTGTCCAATAATCAAATCCTCTGTGTTTGGATCTCAGTATCCTAGCATCCATTTAGAGACCGCTCAGCAGCTTCACCAACAACCGACACTCTCTCTCTTAATAACTCGCCAAAGCTACACAGGCAACGGCAATGCTACCGACAACCAAAAATCACATTGTACGCAGAACCTATGTGGCGTAACATATCGACTATTAAAGACTTATGCCTGAACATTTTCCAGTGTACAAGTATGAAGTATGGCTCACTGAATAAAAAGAGACCTCACATCATTCTCATCGAATACCAAAAATAATCTAGAAACCTTAAACGTTGACCTCAAAAAGTTCAATGCAATATGGATAAACTGAAATTTTAGTATGATTTGTTCGGTTTGTTATCAAAATTACATTTATTTACGTGAAAATATCTTCGCAGTCGTGAAAAAGCTGCAATTTACAAGCATTCTAACACGGAAGGATCCGATAAAGTGAAACCAACCCGAGACAGTATCGATCAATACTGAACGTAAGCTTGCGGATCAAGAGGAGAGAGTGTCAGTTGCAAGTGTCACTAGCAAATACCGTGAATGGTTGAAACAGGTTTGTTTTCGAACAAGACCCTAAGTGCTTACCGTGGAAATTTTCATTATTGTGCAGATACTTTCAGTGCAGTACGAATACAATTATAAACCTCAGAAACTGTATTGGTTCAATTCGAGTTGGGTTGAGTTGGATTGTTTGGGGGAGGAGACCAAACAGCGAAGTTATCCGTCTCATCGGGTTAGGGAAGGACGAAGAATGAAGTCGGCCGTGCCCTCCAAAGGAACCATGCCGGCATTTGCCTGGAGCGATTTAGGGAGATCACGGAAAACCTAAAGGAGGATGGCCGAACGCGGGATTGAACCTCTTCCTCCCGAATTCGAGTCCAGTGTGCTAACCACTGCGCCACTTCACTCGGTGAGTTCGAGTTCACCTAGTATTTACGTGAAAAAGTCTTATCTAAGCATACGCAGAAAACTACGTGCTGCCTTATTGGTGTGAGGATGCAGACGCACTGGTGGACAAGGATCCTATTGCAGAGGCGCAGCAGGGCAGGATGACCTGGATTTCAATGAAAGAGGCGACCTCCCTGAAGCAGAGAGCACTGTTTTCCCGCAAGAAGACTGCAATAAAAGACAACCCGTGGCCAGTGCTGAACGCTGGAGCGCCAGAACGTTATTGGTTTTCTGCCCTCATGGTAACGGTCCACCTGAATATCGACCAAAGGGACTACGAGTGTCCACGCTCGTAGTGACACTCACAGTAACGGTATGGTTAAGACCAGAACTATCACATCAAAAAGTGTATCTAGCTGATGTGAGATGTAATCGGGTTCCAAATATGTTTTCCATCTAATACTTACAACTCTTCTGCCAGATTCATTTGTTTCCTGAAATCTGATTGTATACTAATTTGTTGTCAAAAAAATCTGTGAGACGTATGTAATAAATTATTTTATAGTCACATACCAAACACATTTTGGTTAACAGAGTGATTGTTTTCTTTAATATTGGACATTTGCATACTCTGTGGAGGTATTGCTACGAAATGAAGCTGCACGGGTATTTTATGTGGAGGTAGCGTAAATAATTTATGGTGTTAAACATTCAACGCAATTTTCATATTGTAAATGCATGATGCATATCATCTTCACTCCTTTACATTGAGAGAAAGCTTTTTATGATATTGACATGCCACTTTGTTTGAAATTCTGAAGGCAACAGGGATAACATACAGACAGAAGGGGATATCTACAACTTTTACACAAACCAAACTGCAGTTGTTAGAGTCAAAAGACACGAAAAGAAGTCAGTATCTTAGAAAGGCGTGAGATAGGGTTGTGGCCTATACCGATATTATTCAGTCTGTTCATTCAGCAAGCTGTCAAGGACACGAAGGAGAAATCTGGAAAGGGAATTGAAGTTCAGAGAGAAGAAGCAAAAACTTTGAGGACAAGAAGAGAATATAAGGTTTTGAAGTGTTGGGCTGTAGAAGAAAACCAAAGATTAAATGTGTAAATCGACTAACTGATGAGTACGTACTGAATAGAACTGTGGAAAAAAGAAATTTGTGGCTCAGCTTGACAAAAAGAAGAGATGATCCTGACGTCCTCAGGGTTTGTCAGTTTTGGAGGGAAGACTCCAGTATAGCAAGAACGTACAAATGAATGGAGGATGCAATAGTTATGAAGAACATTCGTGTGGCAGACTAGCATGGAGAAAATCTTCACACCAATGACAAAATATATGTTTACTTTGCTTCGTTTTAACCAGCAGTAATCTATTCCCGGCTGAAGCTTATTTTCTTTCTTGTTACAGTTTCTTCTGGTAACCTTTCATCTTCTCCACGTGCTTCAGTTTTCTTTCCTCTGTCCATAATGGTTTCGTTTTCTTGGTTTCTTTGCGATGGGCCCTTTTTAAATCAATATTTTCGCTTTCTCTTATACATGATTCTTTATTTTTTTACAAGTAGTGTGTCATCTGTTTGATGCAGTCTGCTGCTGAATTTCTCCCCAAAAATTTGTTATTTGTTTCATTAGTCCAGTCACACATACTTTATTAATTTTACAGACAAGATCAATCGCCGTTTTGTAATCACAATTGATGTCTTTGGGATACTTTCATAGATCTCTTCATTACTTCTTACATTTCTACCATCCTTTCTTGGTAACGCACCCATCATTAAGTCATCTTTCAAATGCGTCCTATCCATGTAACTTGTTATTCATTATCATTCACATTTATTTACACATAATATGCTAAAGTTTGCGTTGTAGTGACTTTGTTTCATGTTTATAGAGACGCAGCTTCGTAGACGCATTTGTAGACTGTGCAACTCCTTACTTTCAACACTACCAGAGAAGCGTGTGATTCATGTGCCTGACAGATTTTGGAACAAGGAATCACTTCCAGATAATGTGTTACTGGACTAAGATAAATTTTATTAGAACTGAGTGAATTAGGCCAAATACCTAACTATTTACTCAAAAGCAAGAAATCTGAATAGTAACCGAAACAATTTAAGTGAAAAAATCAGTTCGTTACTGAAATGGTTGCAAGTGGAAGGTACTGTAAACAAGAATGATTCAGTCCAAATATAATCATACTGTAATGCATAACGGAAAAGCTATCTGCAGTGTACCACGTAATCACGCTAGTACGCTTATTTCATGATACCTGTACAACAACATTCGCACCTAAAATGAAACCAAAAATCTCCCTATTCTTACAAAGAAAGACAACCCGTAATCTCTTAAACAGACTTTGCACTTCATTCTTGATACCGTATGTGTACAAAACAGTCCTGTAACTCAAATTCAAAGTGACAATACTAAAAGAATGTCTGTGTTATTCGCTTCTGTATTTAGCGAGTGTATAAAAATGTGAGTCACAAATACTAGGGATTTATTCTTGACATCAAAACATTACGAAAAGCTTATGTGAATAGGCGTCCGAAAATCCTTCTTAAGAAAGGTACGGAAGGATTTATAATTTACGACCCAAAAATGATACATTTACCAAACACATTTACATTTAGAACTAATTGCTCGAAGTGCCGTTTACCCGCTTTCCATACTTTTACGTACGTTGTGGAAAACTCTTCATGAGTTACGTATTTGGCCACATCAGTTAGTCCCGCAGTACATCGGCATTTGGTAAGGCAATTGAACACGCCAAAGATTTTAAATGTCCCAAACCCCCAAAGAATAATTCAAATCTGGCGATAGAGAAGCCCATGCTGTATATCCCCTTTGGCCAATCCAGATGCTCGGACACTGGTTACATCGAGATACTGACGAAGTGTCCGTGTATACTAAGGTGGAACACCATCGAGCATAGACAGCATTCGTTGGATGAGGCTTAGAGGAATAGCGTCGAGTAAAGAAAGCAACTCATATCCGAGAAACTATAGATAGGTTTCCCTAGTAATACGTTGCGGCAAGTAGGGACCACTGAGATGAATATGAATAATTCCGTACCACACATTAAGGTGAGACGCTGTTGATGTTTGTCTTGTCGCACTTCATGAGGGTTTTCGTAAGTCCAGATGTGAGGGTTATGATAATTGAAGATCCCATCACACGAAAAGCCAGCTTCGTCTGTGAATACGGTACATGCTAAGGACTGCAGAAACTCGGCGTACTGCCATAACTTGCGGTTACGGTAAGCTACTCTTGACTGAATGTCTGCCAGATTTAATCTTTGCATGCGGTATGTTCCACATCGGTGTGTGATTAACGCCATCCCTTCTCGCAATTCCTTTTATATTAGGTGCTGGAGTTTCATGCAGAGTACGAGCTCTTCAAGCTCAGAGGTTCGTACATTGCGTGTTCTCCCATCATCTGCAACTCTCTTCTCAAATGAACCTGTGCTTTACAAGCGCTGGTGTAGTCGTACAAACGTTTTTGCACACGGCAGTGCCTCACAGGGAAACGTTAGGCATGAAGCTAACGTGCTGCATCCGCATTCTCATCCGCTAGACCGTACATGTGGCGGATATCTATCATTTCAGACACCGAGTACATGATAGCGTTGTTTTGCGATGGAAGTCACCCTAAAGCAAAATAAATGGCATAACAAGACCAATTGTAAACAAAAAAGCGATTAAAAAGGCACATTTGAGGTACGTTACACAACCATGAGTCATTACAGAGAATTCCTTTCGTGCGTCCCTAACGAAGGAGTCTTGGATCCATGCTCACATAATTTTCTGTAAGAATAAATACATACAGTTTCTGACACGTACTTTTATTCACCCTGTCTAAAGAAAATATTCAGAGATGAGAAGTCATGGGATAGCGATACTCACATACTCAGATGACCGTAGTATCGACTACATAAGGTAAAAAAAGGCAGTGCATTGGCGGAGCTATCATTTGTACTCAGGGAAGTTATGTGAATAGGTTTCCGATGTGTTTATGGCTGCACGATGCAAAGAAGCAGATTTTTAACGTCGAATGGTAGTTGAAGCTAACATGAGACATCCAATTCCGGAAATCGTTAGGGAATTCAAGATTCCGAGATCCACAGTGTGGAGAGTGCGACGAGAATACCAATTTTCAGGCATTATCTCTCAGCACCGACAACGCAATGGCCAACGGCCTTCACTTAACGACGAAGAGCAGCGGCGTTTGCGTAGCAAGTGCTAACAGACAAGCAAGTCTGCGTGAAATAACCGTAGAAATCAATGTGGGTCGTGCGACGAAAGTATCCGTTTGTATAGGGCGGCGAAATTTAGCGTTAATGAGCTATGGCAGCGGACGACCGACGCGAGTGCCCTTGTTAACGACATAGCTTGCAGCGCCTTTCCTAGGCTCGTGACCATGTCGGTTGGATACTAGACGACTGTAAAACCGTGGCCTGATCAGATGAGTCCCGATTTCAGTTGGTAAGAGCAGATGGTAGGATCCGTGTGTGGCTTAGATCCCAAAAAAACCGTGGATCCAAATTGTCAACAAGGCATTGTGGAAGCTTGTGATGGTTCCAAAACGCCTTGGGCCCTGTTTATGTGCAATGAACTGGCTCCTCTGGTCCAACTGAGCCGTTCATTGACAGGAATTGGTTTTGTTAGATACTTGGAGACCATTTGCAGCCATTTAACAATGGAATATTTATGAACCAAAATGTGGCCATGTAGCACCGCTAGTGGTTCGAAGAAAATTCTGGACCATTCGAACGAATGGTTTTACGACCCAGATCGCCGAATATGAACAGCATCGAACATTTATGGGACATAATAGAGAGTTCAATTCGTACACAAAATCCTGCACCTATAACTCTTCCGCAATTATGGACGGTTATAGAGGCAGCTTGGATCAATATATCTGCACGAGACTTCGAACGACTTGTTGAGTCCATGCCACTTCGAGCTGCTGCACCACACCGGGCAAGAGGAGATCCGACACCATATTGGGCGGTATCCTATGACTTTTATCACCTCAGTGTGTAGTGAAATTATTAATGCGAGAATTTAGCTCCCTTAAGAAACTGACTGAATAAACCTAACTTCAGATCCACGTAAATATTTTACCATATAAATATCATTGCTTTTTATAATTTTTTTATTTAATTCCTGGTGCTAATAATTATTTGATAGTGTACAGTGATTATACTTACAGCCGTAATGATAAGGTATTCGACCGTAACACAGGCAATAATGAGTTGGGAACCTCAGCACACAGAAACAAATACGTAAGTTTAAATAATTATTTTTCGTATGAAATTTTTCAGAAGGCACTGGGTACTCGTACATTGAGTATAATACTAATCTAAACTAGTTCTGCTTAGATATGGTGTAAGGTTCAAATGGTTCAAATGGTTCAAATGGCTCTGAGCACTACGGGACTTAATGTCTGAGGTCATCAGTCCCCTAGAACTGAGACCTACTTAAACCTAACTAACCGAAGGACATCACACACAGCCATGCTCGAGGCAGGATTCGAACCTGCGACCGTAGCGGTCGCGCGGTTCCAGACTGAAGCGCCTAGAACCGCGCGGCCACACCAGCCGGCTATGATATAAGGGCTCTTACGTTGGCAACAATATCGACTGGGCTCCGATACGTACCAGGTCAACCTTGACGGCTGAATTACGTTAGTATGTCTCCACTGAGAACGCACTAACGTCAGGTCGCATAAATAATTCAGTGTCATCTAGTCCATAGTGTGAGTCTTCATTGGAACGACTGGAAGTGACCATCTCTAAGCGCACAAAAAAAAGACGAACGAATCGGACGGAAATCAATATGTGTGACGCACGTGCACAGACAAACGAATGATTACATTTTTATAAAAACTGGATGATTTATTTAAGAGAAAGAACTTCACAAACTGAGCGGTTCAGTAGATCTTTGGTCTTTCTCTGGCCCTTGTGTAAGCAGTTCTTTGGCTTGACATTCATTGAAAGTGTTATTGTATGTCCTCCTGAGAGATATAGTGCCAAATTATGTCCAACTGGCACATTAGATCGTAAAAATCCCGAGCTTATTCGGAGGACCCTATCCATAATGTTCCAAACATTGTCAAGTATACGGTCGCAGGTTCGAATCCTGCCTCGGGCATGGATGTGTGTCATGTCTTTAGGTTAGTTAGGTTTAAGTAGTTCTAAGTTCTATGGGACTGATGTCCACAGTAGTTAAGTCCCATAGTTCTCAGAGCCATTGCAAGTAGGGAGAGATCTGGCGAACTTGCTGTCCAAAGTAGGGCTTGGTAAGCACCAAGACAAGCAGTAGAAACTGTCGCCGCATGCGGGCGGACATTATCTTGCTGAAATGTAAGGCCTGGATGGCTTAGCATGAAGGACAAGAAAACTGATCATAGAATATCGTAACGTACCGCAGCGCTGTAAGGGTACAGTGAATGATAACCAAGGTCGTCCTGCAATGAAATAAAATGGCGTCCCAGACCACGACTAGTGGTTGTCGAGCTGTTGGTATCCCACCACTGTCTGGGGCGTCTCCAGACACTTCTTCGCTAATTCCACACCAGTCAGTGGGATTCCAGGGCCTGATGACGGACGGCGACGTGTCTGCATGCGCTCCGGACAGTGTCACTCGCCATACGGCTCGACAACAATGATGATCCGGGGTGCCTGTCACCTCATAGCTGGACCCTTACAGCACAGCAGTACGTCGAGCGAAAGTGGTGGTCGAGCAGTCGAGCGAAAGGAGAAGGCAACCACACCACGAAGACGCAATCGTGCTTCCTACAGCCAAATGAATGAGTATGGAAGGGGTGTGATAGTGGCCTATTGTGCGGCTGGATGGTTCTTTCAGATAACTACCACACAAGTTGGACGTGCTGCATCACTAGTGGAACGATACTGGTATCAGTGATCACGTGAACATTCTCACATCCGTAGAAGAGATTCTGGGCATAGACGTGGCACATACACCTGCCAGGATCGTCGTATTGTAAGAGCTGCAGTGGCAGATCGTACAGCTACCACAGCAGAGAAAGGAGGGCTTCAGATGCCAAACGTGCCATCACGAACTGTTGCGAACTGGTTATTAGCTGCGAGACTATGGGCACGCACATCTCTCGCCCGTCCTCCACTCACGCCACAGCATCAAAATGCACGGCTCGACTGGTGCCGTCGAAGAATCAGTTCTAGGATGAAATGGTGAGCCGTGTTCTTCAGCGATGAAAGCAGATTCTGGTTGTACACAAGTGATGATAGTTTTCACGTACGACGTAGATCTGGTGAGCGCTGTCTCGTTGAGCGCATTCGTCCAATACACGCTGACTCTATCCCAAGGCCTTATTGTCTGTGTGAACCTATGAATGCGAGAATTTAGCCTGGTGCGATAAGTTACAACTCTCGTTCACCATTGGTTCAAATGGTTCAGATGGCTCTGAGCACTATGGGACTTAACTTTTGAGGTCGTCAGTCCCCTAGGACTTAGAACTACTTAAACCCAACCAACCTAAAGACATCACACACATCCATACCCGAGGCAGGATTCGAACCTGCGACCATAGCGGTCGCGCGGTTGCGGACTGTAGCGCCTAGAACCGCTCGATCACTCCGGCCGGCTGACCATTGGTGTTTCTGGAGGGGATGCTGGCCTGCTCTCTGTACGTGCTGAATGTCGTCGGACCCATTCTTTTGCCGTTCTAACAACAGGAAGGTGATGTGTTGTTCCAGGAGAATAAAGCTCGCTCACACACTACACGTGAAACTCGGCGTGGTCTGCAAGACGCGCGGCAACTTCGCTGAGCAGCACGATCTCCTGATTTGTCTCCAATTAAGCAAGTGTGGGATATGATGGGAGGAGATGTGATTCGTGCGACTCATCAGCTAGCAACTATAACAGAACCATGTGAACAGGTCGAGCAGTCGTGGCATAACGTATCCCAGAACAATATTCGCCATCTGTACAATCGACTGGATGGCAGAGTCAGCGCCTGCACTGCCCCCCACCCCCGTGGAGGCTATGCGATGTACTGATATGGGTGTTTCAGTATGAGTCAATACTTAGTACCTCTGTACCGCTTGTGCTATTGATCTATGAATGTAATCATTTCATGTTCGCCTCGTGGACTGTTTCAACAATAAATCATGAGTGAACTGAAACCTCTAAAAGGGCGTACTAATTTTTTTCGTCACTGTATAAATGCTCTAGTGGGTGTCGTAGTTAATTGCTTGAGCTGTTCTCAGACGGTGCTGTTATCTCTCTATAGGTTTCGAGTCCATAAGAATGTAATGAAATGTAGGAAGGGGAGCAGGGAGCAGAGGATGACACTCAACCTAAACAAATGTAACATATTGCGAATAGGTACATGAACTGCTGGTTCTATTACACGATTGGCGACAAATCGCTGGAAACATAACTACCGTACAGTATCTCGGAGAAACCGTCAGCAAAAACCAAATTGCAATGATCGCGTAAAAGTAATTGTAGGTAAATCAGACGCCAGGTTTGAGATTCATTGGGTTGAGCTGAAGGAAATACAACCAATTCTCGAAAGAGCTGGCTTATACAATACAAGTTAGATTAATGGAAGAGGCCGGCCGCTGTGGCCAAGAGGTTCTAGGCGCTTCAGTCTGGAACCACGCGACCGCTGCGGTCGCACGTTCGAATCCTGCCTCGGGCATGGATGTATGTGATGTCCTTAGTTTAGTTGGGTTTAAGTAGCTCTAAGCTTCATGGGACTGATGACCTCAGATGTTAAGTCCCATAGTACTCAGAGCCAGTCGAACCATTTGATTAATGGAGGAGGTAGAGAAGATCGAGCGAAGAGCGTTACGTTTCGTAATGGTATCGTTTAATCGGCGATAGAACGTTGTGGAGATGCTCAACAATGTCCGGTGGGAGACGGCTACAAGAGAGGTATTAATTATTAAAGTACACTACTGGCCATTAAAATTGCAACACCACGAAGATGAGGTGCTACAGACGCGAAATTTAACCGACAGGAAGAAGATGCCGTGATATGCAAATGATTAGCTTTTTAGAGCATTCACACAAGGTTGGCGCCGGTGGCGACACCTACAACTTGCTGACATGAGGAAAGTTTCCAACCGATTTCTCATACACAAACAGCAGTTGACCGGCGTTGCATGGTGAAACGTTGTTGTGATGCCTCGTGTAAGGAGGACAAATGCGTACCATCACGTTTCCGACTTTCATAGAGGTCGGATTGTAGCCTATCGCGATTGCAATTTATCGTATCGCGACATTGCTGTTCACGTTGGTCGAGATCCAATGACTGTTAGCAGAATATGGAATCGGTGGGTTCAGGAGGGTAATACGGAACTCCGTGCTGGATCCCAACGGCCTCGTATCACTAGCAGTCGAGATGACGGGCGTGTTATCCGCATGGCTGTAACGGATCGTGCAGCCACGTCTCGATCCCTGAGTCAACAGATGGGGACGTTTGCAAGACAACAACCATCTGCACGAACGGTTCGAAGACGTTTGTATCAGCATGGACTATCAGCTCGGAGACGATTGCTGCGGTTATCCCTGACGCTGCATCACAGACAGGAGCGCCTGCGATGGTGTACTCAACGACGAACCTGGGTGCACGAATGGCAAAACGTCATTTTTTCGGATGAAGCAAGGTTCTCTTTACAGCACCATGATGGTCACATCCGTGTTTGGCGACATCGCGGTGAACACTCGTTAGAAGCGTCTATTCCTCATCGCCATACTGGAGTGTCACCCGTCGTGATGGTATTGGGTGCCATTGGTTACACGTCTCGGTCACCTCTTGTTCGCATTGATGGCACTTTGAACAGTGGACGTTACATTTCAGATGTGTTACCACCCGTGGCTCTACCCTTCATTCGAACCCTGCGAAACCCTACATTTCAGTAGGATAATGCACGACCGTATGTTGCAGGACCTGTACGGGCCTTTGTGGATACAGAAAATGTTCGACTGCTGCTGTGGACAGCACATTCTCCAGATCTCTCACCAATTGAAAACGTCTGTTCAATGGTGGCCGAGCAACTGGCTAGTCACAATAAGCCAGTCACTACTCTTGATGAACTGTGGTATCCTGTTGAAGCTGCATGGGCAGCTGTACCTGTACACGCCATCCAAGCTCTGTTTGGCACAATGCCCAGGCGTATCATGGCCATTATTATGGTCAGAGGTGGTTGTTCTGGGTACTGATTTCTCAGGATCTATGCACCCAAACTGAGTGAAAATGTAATCGCATGTCAGTTCTAGTATAATATATTTGTCCAATGAATACCCGTTTATCATCTGCATTTCTTCTAGGTGCAGCAGTTTTAATGGCTAGTAGTGTATTACTATTGAGGTAGCTACAGTGTACGTTCGATGAGGAATAGGGTAGACGTACTACACTCTATCACAAACATCTCGCGCAATAACCACTACGAGAAAATCCGAGAAATTAGAGCTCATTCAGAGTTTTATCAACAGCTGTTTCTCTTACACATCATTCGTGAATGGAACACGGAGGGTTGAAATAATAGAAGAACGAGAATAAACTAGCTCTGTCACACACGATAGGGGGCGTGCGGAGTATAAATGCAGACATAAGATAAAAAGTTTAGAATCTCCCTTCCATGCTTCAAAGAGAAATTACTTTTGTAATAGCGCCGTAAATACTTCATGCCATAAAATGACAGACCTGCTGTTGATGACATTCCCGTACCTGTGCTCCCAGTCTGTGTGCCGTACTTGGACCTGGGCAATAAAAACACCAAGCCGTAAACTGCTGACGGCCTGAGATTACCTTCGGTCGTTATCGAAGTTTTCTGGTCGACCACTGTGTGCGCTGTTACAGCATTCAGTCTATCAATTCCTTGCCTCGACAGGTAAGTCGTTCTTTCTTGATTAATCACTATTTTAGACCAATAAACTATCACTCGAATTTACTTACTTGAGTTCGGTCTCGAATTTTCTATTGCGAAACCATAACACTAAAACAAAAGCCTACCGTCAAATAACGAATTGCATTAAAAATTGCTTTTGCTCCGCATATAGTGTGTAAACTATAACTGTCATAACGTACTACAATTCCGTAGGGGAAGACGTGACGAACAATGTGATACAAGATGTTTGCTGTCTATCAAGCTGGGTAGAAACCTCAAATTGGCCTCGCAAAGCCACCTAAACCACAGTGCGTGCATGGCGCGCTATGATATGTCGAATATCTCTTTCCCCCTTTATGCCATCGCCTCTCGTTAACATTCGTCACTTAACCTTTACTATGAGGACAAAGAAACAAAACAGACTTTTGAACAGGTTATGCGAAAACTACTTACGTTTCCAATTCGATCCAGACTTAACCTTTAGAAGCACAGTAGTAGAAGGAAGACCAGCGAACCAAAACGATTTAACTGTTAATTCACAAAATTGTAAGGTAAATGTACACAAACGTCAGTGTTAACTTTTGTAAGTGTACGACTAAGTCGGTGGCGTAAGAAATTCTAAGATCTCTAGCGGCGCGCGTGCGCTGTAACTAAGCAGGCTTTCGTAGGCCAGGTGAGGTTGTTCCCCGGCTTGATA
Organism: Schistocerca piceifrons; assembly: GCF_021461385.2. Classification (NCBI taxonomy): domain Eukaryota; kingdom Metazoa; phylum Arthropoda; class Insecta; order Orthoptera; family Acrididae; genus Schistocerca; species Schistocerca piceifrons. The sequence goes on from NC_060138.1 coordinate 230,576,627, forward strand.
GACTACTTTAAACCCTGAAAATTACGAAATTGAGTTTCATCATCAGAGATTGATATTCGCATTCACACAACTGAGCTGCGGTACGTTACGATGAGTAACTGTAATAAACATTCGCGGCGTCACTATCCTAAGGCAAGCTTCTATTGTACAGCATTATGCATGGTGGAAGGAATTTTGAACTATTGCTTCACATTCTGTTTCCTGGCCCATTAGCAAAGTGAACGAGAGAAAAATGATGGCCAAAATGACACTTCACGAGCCCTAAGCTCTCTTATCTGATACTTTCGCGAGCTATACTTGAGAGAGAGTAGAATCGTTGTGCAGTACGTCGGGAATGCTAATTTATCTGCTATAAGTACGTCTTCTTTCCTCCATGCAGTAAACGTCGTGACTTTTGTCACTTCCGTTAGTTGTACTCCTATAGCTACTTTAATAAGCTGACATTTACTGTGATCACAGCCACAACAAAATGGCGTCGATGTCGTCAGAAATTTACAAGAAAATGACGACGAGCGTATTTGAGCATAAACGATACTTCAAATTCAGTCAGTGACTACGTATTGCAGTGGATATTTTCAAATTAATCCCAGTGAAATAATTTGGTATTCCCATCACTCCTTTGGCTCTGTTGTAATGGTAAAGCTTTTCCATCTCAGAATGGCAACTCAACTGGACGTCACAACACGAGAGCTAATCTTGGTAAGTGGTTGACTGCAATGCCAGGTTGGAATAACACTTCGTTGCTGACAGAATCAAATCTCATCACAAATCTCATCACAAAGCTTTTTTTATTTGTATTTTGTATAGCAAATGTACTGCAAATAGACTTCTTCAAAGTTTTTACTCAGAGTTAGACGCTAGTGAATTAACGGACATCCAGTTGAAACTAAAGTTGGCTGATTGTTATGATTCAGAACTCCATGCCTCTGGTGCAAGACATAAATTTATCAGTTCTTCTACGAGAAACCGGACAGCTGGGAGCAGAACCCGCGCTCCAGTAGTTCCGTACAAACTTACTTATGTATAGAGATAGTTCATCCGTCCCGGATATCGACAATCTCACGATTTTTTTCTGTTATCGATATCGATACCGACAAGATATCGGCCCCCCGAATTCCAAGACTTTCGAGAAATTTTTTAGTTTAAGCTTAATTTTTGTGTAATTTTTCATTCGCTACTGTAATTTTTCATTTGTTTTATTTAATTTTGGATTTATATTAGTATGCTATGCAGACTGGCAATTGCAGATGCGTTGACTTCTGCCCTCGCGCCGGTTGCGATTACTGCTAAGATTTGACGGACATTTCCAGAGAAGAAAATGGTACAGCTGGCTAAAGGGCTATTGTTGTTCCACATTGTTTTGTGGAATGCTTCAACGGATATTTTAAGGGATATCGGAATCTCATCCCAAACAAATCTCATTCCAAACAAGCAAGTGCTATCCTGCATCAATTCCGAGTATTACTTTGCTTCGAAATATTACAGATGCTGTACGTCTCATTGGTGTAGGCTGCCTTGCAATATTTTACGCTGAATAAGCAGTTCGTAAAGGACCTCCGTCGCTACTACTGCGTGGCGGCAGTAGTTGGGCAGCCTATCACCGCTAGATGGCAAAGGCATCATTTTCATAGTGGCAGTGGACTTCATCATAGCTCAGCAGCCAATTACGACGAAATACCTGTGAATCGGTAAATTACTATTACTGAAAACTAGTTCAGAATCACTACAGTAGTTTCTGAGGTTTTTAACGGGTTACGAATGCTGTGTAAGTTTGTAATGGCAAACAATGCTTTTATGTGATGTAACTACAAATTATCATTTTTGGGATTTTATCCTTTGCTTGTATATGAAATCATGCTTCTTGCCAAATTTCGTGATTCTAGGTCAAAGAGGCGTCCCCTGTAGATTTTAATCAATGAGTTTGCAAGTATAAAACAATTGCCGTATCTTTTGACTGTGTTGCCAAGGGACCTTAGACCTTAGTATGTGACATAAATTTCGTCTGGAGACCTCTACCCGCTCCTGAGAAAAGGGGTCTTCAACAGACGGACAGATACACGAACAACAAAGTGATCATATGAGAGTTCCGTTTTCACAGATACGGTCCCTGAAAACGGACAAAGCTACCACGACCGAATTGCTCAGTTGTATGGATTAATGGGTAATTGCAAAATCAGTGTCTCAGTGATTTGTGTAGGCAATCATATGCCGGTTCGCTGGTGTGGAGCATGATTCTAGTACATTCCCTCGATGAGTGTTTAAAAAAATTATTCATTGAAGCTAAACGCACATGGTCACTCATATTTTTACTACCCATAAATGCTTTTGAGCATACGACTAAGTCGCTTGCGACATTACGGGATACCTGCATCGTTTTTCAGATTAGTGAAAAATGACCGAGACCGCAGCGCTAACGCTGTCACAGGAAACAAATCAGGCTTGTCTCAGTCGCCCATTCACGGGTCACTTCCGGAAAACAAGTTCACGGTAGGATACAATCATGTCACGAATGTTTTATTACGCACCCGCGTAAGAATTGTTATTTTCGAAAGGCCGAGTGTAATTCCTGTGGCAAGAAGGTCCACAGGCCAAAGTTTATAATTCTTTGTGTCAAATGATAGTGAATAGTTCACGTTTTATTGACGAAAGTTCGTATAGTGTCAAGTTTTACTGACGAAAGATTGAACGGTGGTCAACATTTCACAGATTCGTTTTCCGATTACCTTCAGGTCAATGTATTCTTAGCATCTTCCACAGAAACTTTAAAATCAGAAGTGACAATAAAGGGGACTCCCGTCGCATTCCGACCTGCTAAGTACTTGTCTTCAAGGCTTATAAATTTGCAAACTTATAGATTGTTAGGATCCCCAGAGCTATGACCATTACATAAGTAACTAGCTACATTAATGATAGTCTACAACCAATTCTGTGTGCCATTGTGCTAACTTCGCTCAATGGAAGAGCGGTCTAAATAAGTGAACACGTGTCTCAGCTTATCCGTAGATACTCGACCATTTCTGAGAAAATGACGGTCAAAGTTTTCGCTGTCATTTATATCCCTTTCAGGAGGGAGGGCGATAAACCAATGTAATGGCACGCCAGCACAGTAGCTCAGAGTGTTCGGTTAGAGGGTTAGCTACCCTCTGTAATAAAAAACTTAGTGAACGGATCAACGAATAACCTGAACAAATGTCATCGGACGTCCGTCTTGAACAAATTCAACGAAAAATATAGAACAAAATGAGATAAAAAAAGAGATGGCGCAGTGGCTAGCATCGCGGCTTCACACTTTTGCGCCCCTTATCCGAAATCCGATCGTTTAAATTTTATTTTATTTACCTATCCATATTCGTAGAAGGTTAATACACCAATATTTCTTATTAAAATAGAGGATACAAGGGCTTAGGTTGAGAAAGGACAAGTTACTCTCTCACCTATTTTTCGTATATGGAAAATTATTAAAGATTTTTTTACAACCTGACCCACCTTGAGCGAGACTCTAGGAAGTTAACAGCCTGAGCAGACGTTGATGGAGCCTGGTAGGGCGCTAAAAGCGTGAGGTAGAAATGGAATGTCGGGAGTTGGAAGCAATTGGCGGTGAGACCATCCCTCAGTAAATCTTGCTGGATAGGCCCACAGCCATACAGGGCAGACTGAGCAGCCCCTTGTTGAGACAAGTCTCCGTCAGAACAATGCTGCGATACCTGCATTAGCGCCCGCCAAAGCCTAGGCTGGGGCTGATGGACTGAAGGAACGTATCTATACAGTGTCGTCATAAACCGAGCATTGTGTGCAGAACCACGCGTGATAAAAATTCACAAGTTTTCATGTTCACTGATACTGCAAATAGGCTTGTGAATCACTTCCATCGCCCGCCTCGGTTGTATACGAAACTCCGGTGTCTGAGAAACGTTTGGAAATAGAATCTTTATTACACCTCATAGCTAGGAATAACAATCTCCAAGGCACAGGCGATTTAGATAAAGTTCATTAAGATTATATCCACACGACTTTGGAGAAAATAATCTTCCCCATCTGTGAAAACTTAAAAAAAGCCAGTTTGTGGGAAAACGGATTTGTTTTTCGGAAAAGGTGCTAGGCACTCCGTTGCTGGACTTTTGTCTGTTAGGAAACTTCTGGTGGAAGCTCTGGCATGTGTGGTTGGTGCTTGGGACCTGTCCTGAGACTGACTTCACTTGCGAGTAATTTAGACTGGAGAGTCTTACTGTACCGACAGTGTGACTTCAAACGTCTTGGAAGACTCGTTTGCCAAAGGCACACTTATTCGTTTTTGGTTTACCAGTCTCGACGTTTGATATCCTTGTGTGCTCTGCCATATTAGTGAACCAAATTGGTCCTTGGTCCGGCCAGCGAATGGCTGTGTCACACACTGAAATCTACCGCGATTTCAGGGCTCTGGTAGAGACTAAATTGCGGTCCATCTGCCTGATCGCTAGACCGTGAGATTTTTGCATTTCTTTCGTGGCCGCGATCGATTCACAGGTGCCGCCTCACATCTCGCATCTGCCACACACAATTCGCCAGCTGCAAGTTACATCGCCGCACGAAGCGAACAGGGTAACGTACTGCGGCTCCAGCCTTGTCAGAGCGCACAAATCTTAATTGCCACTTGCTCTCAGCTGCACCTAGAGAAACTTCTGTAGATTTGAACAATCAAAGTCTGCTTAGCGTCACATCAATTCAGATAGCGTTATCCACATTTTTAGGGCCAGGGTACTTGTCTCACTTCTGCCACCCAGAATTCTTGTCCAATGTGGTCTTAAACCACCTGTTGTTTACGGTATTCAACTTGTTTAGCATAATTTATGCCTGTTTTTTCCTTTTAAAAAAATAAATGTTGTTAGAACTCTAAAGCTGCTACCAACAATCTCAGTCATTTATATAGTCACCAAACAGCGTAACCTTTCAAGGTGTTGTTTCTTGTTGTAGGTTGACTTTAAGTCAAGAGATCCCGGGTCTTTACTCGTTCCCATGTAATAACGAATTTCCCAGTCGCCATCTTGTTTTCTCTTGGTGATTTGGTCGTACTATGCAGTGCCACATAATTAACCGTTGCCTTCTTTTCCTGTTGCATAGGGGCGAGGTCTATAAGAGAGTGTATACATTTCAATAATTCACTATAAAATCACAAAACACTGTTTCCTTAATGCTTCTATAATCAAATAACTTATCAACTCACAAAAATGATACATCCGTTGCCGCATTCGGTCCCATGTTTTTCTTTCTCTTATCTGCACATAAATTCCAACAAACCCGGGCATAGTAGGTGCTCTTTACGCTACTGCCAATAAAAGTCACTTTTTCCACACTCTCATCTTTCATCCATCTAGTAAAAGTAAAGTTAGACATGTTGCTATGCTTTATAGGAACATGTACTAATACAAGGTATTATATTATCTGTAAAATTGCAACTGGGTTTCATACTATCATCTATTTATTATACGGGCTGAAGAAAAATTCTCGCACTCGCATTTATCAGCACAATTCCTCAAATATTGGCAATACAAAAATGTCTCTCTCAAAACTTCGTCCTGCACATATTTCGTGCAGGAAATGAACGTTAAAGATTGGCAATCTGGCAACATTGTAAGCACGTGTATGGTAACTATCTCCGTAAGCAGACATAGCTGTGCTGTGCAGTTGGTGCAATGGATATCGTTTTGGGTTAGGGTTCGATTCTGGGTCGAGGCTTATGCATTTTTATTTGCTAAAAGTACTCTGCGTGGTACGGTATCTAGCATCTTAATCGTCATATACCGCTTGCGGTGGGTCTTCTACAAACATTTGTAATTACATACTATGAACACAGACATAGAAATACAATCCTTTTCGTTAGTCAGCTTTTAAAGAAGCCTTTTGCACGTCGTGGGCGCGAATTGTTTCGCTCCACTGTATCTACTAGATTTCACACCTGTTTTTTGTATGTCCTCCCCCAATGGTACCATCGAAATTATTTTCGGAGCACGTTGTGAGCCTTACTGGTGACAGATGGACCTGAACTTGGCAAGAATAATAGTTGGTGTTAATTTATGGGACTACTGGGGGAGGGTACCACAAAACAAGTTTAGAATGTAGCACATGCAGTGGTGTGAAATAATTCGCGTTCAGGACATGCAAAAAGTTTCTTTTGAAGCTGGCAAGTGAAAACGATTGTATTTTCATTTCTGTGTTCGTAGTGCGTTACTGCAAATGTTTTGTAGAAGTAATCGATATAGCACGATTAAGATGCCAGATTCCGTACCACGCAGATTACTTTTAGCAAATAAAAAGAAGTAATCCTCGCCCCAGGATCGAACTCTCGACATCCTGCATGCCAACTAAACATGCTACCCACTGCACACAACTAACGGTACGTCTTAACAGTTACCGTACACGTGATTACAGTGTTGCCAGATTGCCAATCTTTATCGTCCATTTACTGCCAGAAACATGCACAAGAAGACATTTTGTAACAGACATTGTTTCATTGCCAGTAAGAGAGGAATCGTGCTGCTAAGTCCGAGTGCGCGAAGTTTTCTTCACCCTGAATAATCTATGTGTGTGTATTTTCAGGGTTAAAAAAATGGTTCAAATGGCTCTGAGCACAATGGGACTTAATTTCTGATGCCATCAGTCCCCTAGAACTTAGAACTACTTAAACCTAACTAACCTAAAGACATCACAGACATCCATGCCCGAGGTAGGATTCGAACCTGCGACCGTAGCGGTCGCGCCGTTCCGGACTGTTGCGCCTAGAACCGCTCGGCCACTTCGGCCGGCTTTTCAGGGTTAAAGTTTTTTAAATTCTCATACTCTTATTTTCATTCTTATATCAATTCCTACATCAATTGTTACATTTTATTCGTATACTTATTCTTCAGAAAGATTTAGTGCATTCCCTTGGGTGATAGAGATCATAGGAAAGCGGTATAGAAATTTCAAATACCACGAGCATCTCGCGAAGGCGTGTTTACCACAGTGACATTTCTTCTATGAATGTCACTCGGCAAAGAAACGACATTAACATTGCTGAAGATTTCACGTATTAGCAATGATTTAGCGTAACGGACCACTGCTGAAGATTTAATGCATTAGCTATAATTTCGCCGATCATTTGTCCGGAAACTGGCGCTTGCAGTTGATTATGAATCGAGATAAACTGCAGAAATTCCACCGAAAACAATTTCAAATAATTTCCTCATTCTTTCATTACTTTTCTTAAAATTCATTCACCAGACAGACAACTAGTAGACTAACAAGACATTCGTGTATTAATTTTCAACAGATATGGGTAGATAAATGAAAAACAAAACTAAAAACAACAGTCGGATTTCGAACACGGGGTGCAAAAGTGTGAAGCTACGACACTAGCCTCGGTGCCTGTCACCACCTTTGTTGCAGTGATCCTACGATGAAGGGCATATACATTACCTCGAAAATTTTGACAGTCTTTTTCGCAGAAACGGTTGACCATCTACAGATAATCCGAGACACGTGTTCACGTATTTTGAATCCCCTTACACTGAGCGAAATTTGTGGGAAATCGGGTTATGTCACTTGTCGTGTTCTTTGCGTGAGAGGTGGCTAGCCACATATCATTCACGCAAAAGATCATAGAGCGAATTAGCGTTTTAATGACAATCAGACTCGATAGTGGCTCTTGGAATTAAGTGAAGGCTATGACAATGATTGCAGCGACGCTACTGACACCCTGTTCTTTTTGAATTCTGATTTGATTTACTGTATGCTGTAGAAAAGGTGTACTGAGGCAGACAAGAGACTGTGAGTGTTCGAGGGAGAACATCGACCGCAGTGCGGAATTCAGGAGGCAGCTTTATTTCAGACCGGACAGTCTGCGCCCAGGCTGGAGGCAGAAAGACGGAGGTATTGTGCACCGGCTCGCGCACCGCCGTACCGCCGCCAGAAGGCGGGACTTCCAGAGCCAGAGGACAATATACCGAGACTCGGCCACTTATAACGCAGCCCCTGCCCTCCACTGTTGCGCAGTAACTTACTGGCCGAAACACACGCCCACAGGGTGACGTGGACCCAGTCCGCTGCTGAGGTGAGAGACTTCGTAGAAACGCTGTCAGCATCTCTTACTTTGCATAAGCATTGGTTCCGGCCACAGATGACGTCTTTAGAAAGTGTACTAAAACATCACCAGGCATGAATTGCTATCGGGTGGCTGGAGGCCTGAAAGGCCAAAGAATATAGAAGTAGGATGACTTCTTTTCCTTTTTCTTTCCCACTATGGCGAAAGCGCGCCGGCATGGAAGACACAGATGGATCTCCTGTGAAATACGTTCTGAGCCTCACTTTTTAGACTGAGGTAGGCAGTAAGTCAGTTGATTGGAGGAATAGTTTTACAAAGCCTCTGGAGGGAGGATTGCAACCATTACAAATATATACTGTTAGCCATTGTTGGTAGCAAATTCAGAGAGTGGTCGACAAACTTCGGATGCAAGGAAAGCAGCTGCCAGAACGAGGAGATTTGTGCTCTGGGCATACAGTGTGAGTCAACGAGCATTGCGCTCTCATTAAAATATATGGCCGAAAGAGTCAGCCTACCGGAATTGTGAAACGAAACCTGTCGTCGAGGACCGTGTGTCACAAAGGGCGCAGATTCAACAAGAGATGGGGAAATTCACAGGCGTCTATTGTCTATTGAGGCCTAAGCGCTGTAGTGTGCGAGTGAGACAAACGAGAACCTACATCATAGGGAAACCCAGTAGAAGACGTTTGTGGCCGAGAAGACGTAGTAGTGTTAAATATGGTGCACCTAAAATCGGCTATAAAGGGAAACATTTACGGAAACTAATTCTGTAGAAACGCAGGGAATGAAGCTACAGTAATTTTAATCTACCACTCACCATAAATTTTCATGGTGATCCCAATAAAACCTGAATATTGATCATATCTATAATAGTGTAGGATTTATTGTTAAAGTGAAATTCACAGGTTTTGTAACAATGACCTGAATGCTAAATTCTGAACGCCTTAGTCCATCTTAAAGATCGACGTTTCAAATAGAAGCGAATCATTAAAATGACAAATGTTATAAATATCGACTCTCTAACTTCATTTGTTTAAAAGGTACAGTAAATTTAATTTATCAGTATTTTCAGATAGGCATCAGAGCATCATTTCCTCCACACAAAACACATTGAACGATGACAGCATGACACCTTATTGAATCATGAGGTAATAGAATATTTGTTGTAAAGTTTAGTGCATAATACTTACTTTTGTTCTTTACTATTTATCAGAAAACACATTGGTGCAAGGCTGCTGGCCGTGACATTCAAAGTTAAGAAGGAAATTGTATTGGTTTTATATAAAAAAATTTAATGTTTATTATATAATGGATATTATTGTTACTTTATTTAAAATGTGAAAGTGGTCAAGCTTTGATTATTTAAATATGTTAAAACGTAAAATAATGTAGAATAAGCTGTAGCCAATCAGATGGAAAGGGAACTGCCCCAGTCAGTTGAGCGACGATGTTCGGCGCGTGGGAAACGCGGCCGGGGACTGACAGAGGAAAGTGTTAGTGCAGACACGAAGGCGGACAGTTCGGCTGGAGACACCAAAGTGCACAGTTGTGATTGAGACGCGAAAGCGGAAAGTCGGTCTTTAAGCAGCTCGGAAGTGAAACGACTTAGAAAATTTCGCTTTGCGTGATATCGCGGGAGTTAGTCTCTGAGCGGTGAGCAGCCGCGCGCCTGGTGTGAACTGTGCCTTTTCGCGTAGATAACTTATATTTCGCGATGAGACTGTGAATAATAGAACTGTGTCAAATGGACATGCGCTCGAGTGTAACAGTAACGCTAAATACGACCACTTTCGCTATAGTTTGCTTTCTGAATTAACATTATTCTAACGAAATCGCAACTGTGTGGCCTACATCATTTAAGGGTCGTTAATTTAGCTCCCGATATTATTGTTACTGTTATTATATGTTATGTTAATCAGCCAGACAATTTAACCAAAGGGTCACAAGTGTCTAATTTATGGCGTGTAATGCGACACGTGCTGTTCAACCCCTAGACGAGTTTGAGCCAAGATATTTCGACGAAGAGGAAACGCATGTGAGCCCGAACATCTTTAGGACGTTAGCTCGCTAGACTGGAGAGAGAGGAGGACAGGCTACACACTCCTGAGAGAGACTGTATACTCTGGAGACAGAGTAACACTTAGGCTTGGCCTGCAGACAGCACAAGACTTGGACTGCATACACTGGAGGGGAAATTCCACCTGGAATCCAGACTATAAGGAGAGACGAACGGCGCTTTCTGATTATACGATACTGCAGTACATATGTTATTCAGAGCTATGTTCCTTCAGACACGCATGCATATCCAAAGGAACAGGCACTGCGCTCACTACAGCTGTTATGAAATATATATGAACTGTTTTCGCAGTTGCGAATCCGGATTTCCCGCTGGCTGTGACCGGTCGGATTGCCATCAGATTATCCGACTCAAGACTAGACCTAACTAACCGTATATCGTCAGCCACGTGTCAACAACCTTCACTCGTACATTCATTGTGTATAATGATTCAAATGGCTCTGCGCACTATGCGACTTAACTTCTGAGGTCATCAGTCCCCTAGAACTTAGAACTACTCAAACCTAACTAACCTACGGGCATCACACACATCCATGCCCGAGGCACGATTCGAACCTGCGACCGTAGCGGTTGCGCGGTTCCAGACTGTAGCGCCTAGAACCACTCGGTCGCCCCGGGCGGCCATTATGTATAGCCCCTATTCCCGTGCAGGAGAGACATTTCAAATGAAAGTAGCTTGCCCGGTGTCGGCGGGTTCGAGTCCTCGTTCGGCCCAAATTTTTCAGTGTCGTCATTCCATGAGACAGCTGATAATTGTGCACATTCGTAACTGGGAATACATTTCATGTATTTCATAACATCTGCAGTCACTGCAGCGCCTGATCCTTTGAACATGTCTGCATGTCCGACGGAATATTGCTTTGTACTTCTGAGAAACACTGGCCCTGAAATATCGCATTTATCCGCCTACATCGGGCAACTGACTTTCAATTAATATGTTTTCCCTGTACGGGAATATACATGATGAATGTACGAGTGCAGGTTGTTGACACATCGTTGACGATACATGGAAGTTTGGATCTGGCCATTAGCATGCTAGATAGCCCAATGTTAAGGCGATCGCTAGCGATAATGAGGAAATTCGGGTTGGAGTCTCGGTCCGGCACAAAATTTCATTGTCGTTATTCCATTACACAAGTGACGTAGTCCATATTCGCAACTGCGAAAAAATGTCATGTATTCATTCTGACTAAAGATAAGACTACGTCGTGGCAGCAGCATGGTGGGGCGGGATAGGTGTGTTAACTCAACAAATTTGCGGAATGAGGGAACCCTCGTTCGGTCGCTTTGCCCTAGTATTATGGTTGACTTCAGTGGTCGTCATCCTTTAACCTTGCAACCACTGCTTACTCGTTGTTTATCTCCATGATAGGATAATGATTATCGGAAACAGGCGTGATGATTTACTACACTCATTCCCCTCAGAAAGTTGCCAACAATTGGGTATGATAAACAATTATTTTTTTTTTATCTCCTATGCACTACTTGATCTTAGTGAACCATTTGTTGTGAATGTTAGATTGCTTTAACTTTTGCTATGCAATTTATAAAATAAATCTGTTTTGTATTCCTTGATTTTCGTTTCGTAATGACTAATCAACTTCCCATCCCTAGGCAGAACCAGCTGAAACTCCATTGAGCAACTTGTTTACTCACCACTAGCTCCTGAGGAATGATCTGATACCTTAGCTGTAGCGGGCAGATTATTAAAGAAAAAAAAAATCCACGTGCTTTCACAGTGGGTATAACGGCACCGACAGCAGTATGGTTGACAGTGGTCAAATCGCAGGACGCTAGTAGTATTCTTGGTCTCGATCTCATGTAGGGGTATTGCAGTACTTGACCCAGATTATCAGGTGCAGCCTACAGTACCTCATACTCACCAAAAAGAACAGTTTATAAAATACGCAACAATATTCATTAGCCAAACAACCATTTTCAAGCATTATCAAGTGCATATTAATCTGAAGCTTACACGAAAATTTTACAAAGCGTTGTGTGTACCTTTTGCTTTGAAGGAAAACCCTCATTTGGAATTGCAACGATTACTGGAAGTACAAATCATCGAACTGATAGCCAGTAGCCAATGAGCCACACCGATTGAGCTTCTGGAGAAAACACAAGCTCGAAGTTAGCTGAAAAGCTATATCATCGACCCCAAAGACTATCAAGCTGGCTGTCCATAGTGCCTACCACAGATTCCAATTAATTCAACAGAAACTTGCCTCCATATTTCTACATATACATCTACACTACTGGCCATTAAAATTGCTACACCGAGAAGAAATGAAGATGATACACGAGTATTCACTGGACAAATATATTATACTAGAACTGAAATGTGATTACATTTTCACGCAGTTTGGGTGCATAGATCCTGAGAAAACATTACCCAGAACAACCACCTCTGGCTGTAATAACGGCCTTGATACGCCTGGCCATAGAGTCAAACAGAGCTTGGATGGCGTGTACAGGTACAGCTGCCCATGTAGTTTCAACACGATACCACAGTTCATCAAGAGTAGTGACTGGCGTATTGTGACGAGCCAGTTGCTCGGCCACCATTGACCAGGCGTTTTCAGTTGGTGAGAGATCTGGAGAACATTTTCTGTATCCACAAAGGCCCGTACAGAACCTGCGACATGCGGTCGTGCATTATCCTGCTGAAATTTAGGGTTTTGTAAGGAGCGAATGAAGGGTAGAGCCACGGGTCGTAACACATCTGAAATGTAGCGTTCACTGTTCAAAGTGCCGTCAATGCGAACAAGAGGTGATCGAGACGTGTACTCAATGGCACCCCATACCATCACGCCGAGTGATAAACCAGTATGGCGATGACGAATACACGCTTCCAATGGGCGTCCACCGCGATGTCGAACACGGATGCGACCATCATGATGCTGTAAACAGAACCTGGACTCATCTGAAAAAATGGCGTTCTGCCATTCGTACCCCTAGGTTCGTCGTTGAGAACACCATCGCAGGCGCTCCTGTCTGTGATGCAGCGTCAGGGGTAACCGCATCCATGATTTCCGAGCTGATAGTCCATGCTGCTGCAAACGTCGTCGAACTGTTCGTGCAGATGGTTGTAGACTTGCAAACGTCCCCATCTGTTGACTCAGGGATCAAGACGTGGCTGCACGATCCGTTACAGCCATGCGGATAAGATGCCTGTCATCTCGACTGCTAGTGATACGAGGCCGTTGGGATCCAGCAAGGCGTTCCGTATTACCCTCCTGAACCTACCGATTCCATATTCTGCTAACAGTCATTGGTTCTCGATCAACGCGGGCAGCAATGTAGATAAACAGCAATCGCGATATGCTACAATCTGACCTTTATCGAAGTTGAAAACGTGATGGTACGCATTTCTCCTCCTTACACGAGGCATCACAACAACGTTTCACCAGGCAACACCGATCAACTGCTGTTTGTGTATGAGAAATCGACTGGAAACTTTCCCCATGTCAACAAGTTGTAGGTGTCGCCATCGGCGCCAACCTTGTGCGAAAGCTCTGAAAAGCTAATCATTTGCATATCACAGCATCTTCTTCCAGTCGGTTAAATTTCGGGTCTGTAGCACGTCATCTTCGAGGTGTAGTAATTTTAGTGGCCAGTAGTGTATATTCATAATCCGCAAGCCACCGTACGGTGCGTGGCGGAGGATACTCTGTACTACCTAGTAATTTCATTTCCTGTTACACTGGCAAATAGAGCTCCATATGTTCTCTAAATTCTCTCACTAATGTTAATCGAAAATAACGTATCCTTCCCTCCAGGGATTCCCATTTGAGTTCCCAAAGCATCTCCGTAATGCTTCCATGTTCTTCGAACCTCCTGGTAACAAATATGGAAGCCTGCCTCTGAATTGCTTCGATGCCTTCCTTTAATCCGATTTGGTGCTGATCGCAAACACTCAAGCAGTACTAAAGAATAGGTTGCACTAGCGGTTCAATCCCGCGTCCAGCCATCCTGATTTAGGTTTTCCGTGATTTCCCTAAATCGCTCCAGGCAAATGCCGGGATAGTTCCTCTTAACGGGCACGGCCGACTTCCTTCCCTGTCCTTCCCTAATCCGATGAGACCGATGACCTCGCTGTCTGGTCTTCCCCAAAACAACCAACCAACCTATATACGTTCTCCTTTACAGATGAGTTCGCAGTTCGTGGCCTCGCGGTAGCGTTTTCGCTTCCCGAGCACGGGGTCCCGGGTTTGATTCTCGGCGGGGTCAGGGATTTTCGCCTGCCTCGGGATGACTAGGTGTTGTTGTGTCGTCTTCATCATTATCATTCATCCTCATTACGGTCGGAGGAAGGCAACGGCAAACCACCTCCATTAGGACCTTGTCTAGTACGGCGGCGCGGGTCTCCAGCGTCGTTCCCCTACGCTCTGTCAGGGAATATGGGATTTCATCATCATTACAGATGAACTTTACTTTCCCGAAATTCTCCCAATAAAACGACCATTCGCCTTTACTGCCACAATTCTCACTTGCTCATTTCATTTTATATCGCTTTTCAGCGTTACGCCCAGATATTTAAACAACAGACAGGGAGCAAAGGCCCAGTGTAGGCCTACCTCCTTGAATCGTTAAGCTGTTGGGTCGCTCCAAGTTTGAATTTCAAATGGAAAATCAGGCCTGTGCCACGTAACACCACAATTAGCTATGTCTGTGGCGAGGTTTTATCTCGAACGACAAAACTGTTGTTCTCTTTTTCAGATCCACTCCAGTCGGTTCTCCTTCTTGGTCCGCCACAGCATCAACAGATTCCGCCAGGCGTCAGGGCTGAGTCTCCTTGGGACAGCACCAAGGGTTTAGACGGCGTCCTGACGGCGTTCAGCAACGTCGGCTTTGAGGCGTCTCATGCCACAGATGTGTTCTGCGACATTGTAGACTCATAAGAGGGAGAAGGGGAGAAACTGCCATATGCTAGGGCTTATGCCATCCTGCAGTTCAGCTGTGTCTGCTGGGTTGCCTATTTGGTAGAAAAAAAAATGGTTCAAATGGCTCTGAGCACTATGGGACTTAACATCTCAGATCATCTGTCCCCTAGAACTTAGAACTACTTAAACCTAACTAAGGACTTCACACACAGCCATACCCGAGGCAGGATTCGAACCTGCGACCGTAGCGGATGCGCGGTTCCAGACTGAAGCGTCTAGAACCACTCGGCCACACTGGCCGGCTGTTTGGCAGAAGTCAGAAACATAAAAAAAGCATGTTCATAGTCAGGCTTGAGGAAAGTGCCAACAATCAGGTGCCAACTGCGCCATACTATTTCCCTACGCGTCACATATACAGACATTGAACAGAACAAGTATTCTCCTGCTGGGATTGTATTTAGGAGTCAAGCAGGCACCATTTATTTCCCAGTGGGCATCTAGTTATCTTTGAGCACTCTTCTAGTTATCTACTGTGGTCTAAGAGTATCTACTGACTGGACGACGTCCTACAAACCAGCGCTCCTAGACTTTATTTAGAATCTTGCATGGATAACTTACTTTCTTGGACTCTGTATCTACTTGGTCACTAGTGGACGTGTGCAGCTCCCCATACGAGTTGAACGATATGCACTGTGTCTTAAATAAATGTGGCTAGCTTGGTTTGTTGTAGTTGTGTAGACACACTGATAAGCTAATGTTTGCTCTGCGTGCAGTACATCGCACTGTGGTGACAGTGGTAACAACCAGAACTGGAGACGTCCAAGATTTTTGTACAGACTGTCTATATTAATGAAGCTAAATCTACAGGCACTGTAGCACACGGTAGGCATGACGTCGACGTTTACCTTGTTAGTACGGATATGAAGTCAGATAAGTGTTTGTAAATTTAAGTGTAATAATGGATACCCACAATGTCAAATTCTACACTCCAACATATCTATGGCGAATTCAGTAAGTTCACTACTTTATAAGCCCCTTATAAAGTAGTGAACTCTTATTTGCTACACATCCTAGTAATAATAGTAATTCTGCATCCCCAATGCGTTTCATAATTGTGGACGAATACCGAACCTTTGCGATGCTATTTTTTTAAAAAAAAATAGAAAAGGCAGAGAATGACTGAAGTAATCCAAATTACATTTTCTTTTATTCGTATTCTCTTCATCTAGTCCCTCTCTCTTTCTCTGTCTCTCTCTCTCTGTCTCTCTCTCTCTCTCTCTCTCTCTCTCACACACACACACACACACACACACACAGACACACACACACACACACACACACACACACACACAACACACACAAACGCGCGTGCGCACACATATGATCTGTGACTGATAATTATCGAACCACTTTTGTCAGTTCTTCGAAACGTGCAGACTCTGAAAGCAGCAAATTGCCGTTTCCTCTGTCTCTTAATTAAATTTTTAATTAAACCAGAGGCAATTCATGTAATTCAAGCGCCAGAGAACATCTGATTAATTATGTTCGATTTTCAGACATTTCTTGGAAACATTTGTTGTTAAAAGACTGCATCATCTCTGTTCGTTTTCGCAAAAATGAGCTGCAGTAAATAATAAAAATTAATGCATAAAGCATTAATGTTACAGTACTGTTACTGATAGTTGTTGAAATACGAGGGCTATTCGGTAAGTAATGACCGATCAGTCACGAAGTAGAAACCACAGTGAAAATCACAACTGTTTTATTTGCAATAGTTAGCTACACCTTACACCTACAGTCACCGCTCCGACTTACACATTCATCGTAGCACTGTATCAACTTTTCAATAGCCTCGACATAGAAGACAGCCTCCTGTGCTCTCTGCGTTGGACTGCAGCGCATTGTCTGCGTCAAAATGAAGTATTCATAACCAGCGGTTCATTTAAACAGAGACGAAAACCAGAGCGAGCTAGCCGGCCGGTGTGGCCGAGCGGTTCTAGGCGCTTCAGTCTGGAGCCGCGCGACCGCTACGGTCGCAGGTTCGAATCCTGCCTTCGGCATGGATGTGTGTGATGTCCTTAGGTTAGTTAGGTTTAAGTAGTTCTAAGTTCTAGGGGACTGATGACCTCAGATGTTAAGTCCCATAGTGCTCAGAGCCATTTGAACCATTCAGAGGGAGCTACGTTCTGGATGTATGGTGGGTAATGAAACATTTCCCATTGAAAACGGTGCAGTATGCGTCCCAGAACTGTCGTGACGAAGGAAATGCATGACGGTACGTTAAATGGAGTTGCGAGAAATCAGGCGAAATCTCTCTGCAGGCGCCCATAATTGACGGGAGACAACTATTTTCTAAAAACCTTTACGCTGTCACTGTGCGCTCAGAATTGAGATTAGTGGCGTGATGCTATCTACTGGAATACTAGAGACACTGTGCAAAGCTTCATCGGATTTTCACTGTGGTTTTCATTTTGCGACCGATCGTTACTTATTCTGCAAATAGCAGTCGTAATTTTTTTTTAATTTTTTCACCGTTTTCAAATTTTTGCTTCTTCTGGACTCAAAAATCCACTCTTTTGCTTCAGCTGGAAACATAAACGGTCTACACACGCTTAAAGGCGAAATCAAAATCATTGCTGACGACTGCTTTCGTTCACAATCTGCTACAGACCACAATGATCTCCACACACTTTCACCAGGGCTATTTCACGTCATTTCCACAATGTATGACTACAAGTTTGCCAGACCGTGAGATGCATGCCTCAAACGCCCACCCACCTACATGCTTAACGGAAGTGGCATATGCTACACTGTGTGTGAGGCTAACGCCAGGGAGCCATGGTGGTCATAAACTCATACAAATTACAGTTAATTTTAATGAGTGCTTATGCATTCCAGCTGGTGAGCCAAGAGAAATACATTACTGCCCCCAAAAAAAATTTTGCAATCATTATCAACGGAATAATTCAGCAGCGTATTTTTGCGACGCTGTTGTTCACCAGGGGAACGGCATTATACCGAAATTACAACGAGACTGTTTCCTGTTTTTCAACGGCGCCTCGAAGGAAGACTACTATGCACCTCCAGCTTAAATGTGTAACTGAAAGACCCTCATTTTTAAAAATTATTTCAGTGTGTCTCCTTTTTATAAAGAAATTGACGTAATGTATTTTCAGCGTCGTGAAAAAATTTGATTTAATCTTCAGTGGCTTGTAATATACATATATTTGTGTTTAAACTACAATATTTCTTTGCATTTTGGACATTAGATATTGAAGCTATATACGCTTCCAGTACTTTCTGCTTATCTGTTATGCACCGGTACTCAAAGTATAAATTTCTACTTTCATCACAGATAAGCAGAATGAACCATGGCTACTTATAACCTTAATATATAATGTTCAAAGTGTAAAAGAAAATAGTTTACACAAATGTGTATATATTACGGGCCACTGAAGATGCATTGCAAATAATATCGGCGAAACGCGTATGGCAAGAACAACATGTACCACTCAGCGGGTTAGACGGTTCTAAAAGTAATAATTAACAACATGATATCATATGCAATTGAGGACCACAGGATAAAAAAATAGTTTACGATGTCTGTTTCATTAATCATTAATTTTCGAGTTAGTTTCTTGTCATTAAAACATTCAATACTACCCTGTAGCTAACCGACCCACAATTTTTTGTTTTTTGCGGCCTTTTGAATATACCGCAGAAAAGTGATTATGTTGTCTTTCGAATTTTATGCGTCCCTGCTTCTTATGTTTCTCCAGGTTACAGTAGCGAAACTGTACTCCGAGTTTTCAAGTAATTCCTTCCACCTCAGTGTGCTTTTGCCCTTAAACCACGTCTTCTGCTGCGTGCACTGCTTTTCATGAGAATTCAACAAACTTTTATTGTCATGAAGCTAATTTTGGATTCACATGTTCTGAAACAACTAACAACCTTGCTTACTAAAACGTCTGTTCAGTATATCTGCGCTTTGTAAATCACTTGAAGCAGGCTGCCTGTTATGCCTCATAGTCGTATTCTTTGGCACTTCGACTACGTAGCGACTATCAGTAGTTCGTTCATCCATAATTCGGTCCCAGGACCCCAACTACTAACTGAACCTTCTTTCTACCTTGATGGCTAAGTTACAGCACACTAAACTCACATACACAGGCTGTCACCAATGCAACATCGTTACTACAGGACTTGGAAAATTTGAAAATAACAAAACGTAAAATGGTTGCACATAATTAATTATAGTTGAATAAATTTAATATTTCAGCATCAGGTTAACTGATTTAATAAAAGTCAGGTTACAAAATAATATTCCACACGTTTTTGTGTTATGTTATTTATTTATTTACTTGTCAATACGTTTCATTCTCTAGGTACGACAGGCTGTTAGAGTAATGACTCCCAGTAGAGGCGAGGTGGGGTTGTGGGGGGAGGAGGGGGGGTGTCGCGGCGCAGGCTTTCAGCCAAGTTGCGCCTGTAATGGGGCGTAGCAGCATAGATATTCCCAATTCAGAATATTTGGGATGAAATTTCAATTTCGACGTTTGCCTTACGACCAAGTTACATTATCTTCCGTTGGTATCACCCACATAATAAGGCCTTACCGCAGTAACGAAGGGTCCCGTCGGATACCGAAGTTAAGCGATCTCCGGGCTGGCTAGCACTTGGATGGGTCACCGACCGGGTCTGCTGAGTACTGTTGCCAAGCGGGTTGCACTCTGCCCTTGTGAGGCAATTGAGGAGCTACTTGATTGATAAGTAACGACACCGGTCGCGAAAATTTACAACGGATGGGAATGTAGTGTGCTGACCGCCATGCCCCTCCGTATCTGCACCCCTGACGCATAAGGGCTGAGGATGACACGGCGGCCTGTCGGTATCGTTGGACCATAAAGGCCTGTTCGGAATGTGTCCGTTTAAGTTTTGGAATGGAACAGTGACGTAATATGTTAACGGGTTTATCTTTATAGGAGTTAGTATAGCAAGCGCCTTTACGACAATGTTTATTGAAAGCCTTCACTGAGCTTTTGGCTCATTAATTAAGACTCTGTTTTTGCATTTTCAGACCTCTGCCCGTTGTCAGATACGCAGTGAGTGTGTCTGTTCACTTTAGACGACGATGAAATCAACGATCTTACATTCCCTATTGAAAGCCTTCCTTGCTGTTATTTCCTGATAATGGTCTTTGACTGTAGACGCGGTGTTTAGTAATGTTGTTCTGGACCTTTAATTCTAACAGGCGAAATTTTCTAGTAATCATTCCCATTTACCTCTCACCGCAAATTATCTCCAGATAGTTTTGCTGTTCAAAAAATTGGAAAACACTCAAACGTTCAAATGTGTGTGAAATCTTATGGGACTTAACTGCTAAGGTCATCTCTCCCTAAGCTTACACACTATTTAACCTAAATTATCCTAGGGACAAACACACACACCCATGCCTGTGGGAGGACTCGAACCTCCTCCGGGACCAGCCGCACAGGACATGACTGCAGCGCCTGGGACCGCTCGGCTAATCCCGCGCGGCGGAAAACACTCATCAGTGTTTGGGATGTGGGTGGGAATTTCATTTATACAGTTTAAAGACTTACTTACTGAAATTTATGGTATTTGCACAGACATTGTAATTGTATGCTATATATCCGCACATTTATTTTTCAAAACACTATCTAAATTATGGAACCACAGCCTTATATTAGTTTTACAATCATTTTTTGTAGAACCAACAACAGTGTTTAATTCGTTACACACTTGTAGTGTTAAATTTCACTTACTTCCACTACGTACTTCATTCATTCGGTTCTAAATTCAAAAATTATGTCACTAAATTCCAGCTGTTTCCCTATTGTTACAAACCATACTAAAAATTATGTCACTACATTCCAGTTGTTCCCCTATTGTTACAAACCATACTATAAAAACCTAAGAAGTCGGTACACTTTTTGATACACATCTCTTTATACCTCACAGCGCTCTCTAATGGCAAGTGTCTCTGTCTCTCTACCGCATCCAAATACGTCTCAGATTTCAGATATAACAAATTAATGTTCTTTGCTGGTCTCTCTTTGACATCTTTACAAGGAGATTTCACATATCCTACGAACTTATTAAATATTATTGCCATAAGTACTCCTACATTGCAGAACTACGTAAATCCAGTTACATACATTTTGGGGGTTTTCTGCCCTATTCCCTCCTCAGAATATGGCTATCTACATTGCGGTGATGAAAGTGATGGGATGCAGATATGCGCGCATAAAGAAGCCGGTAGTATCGCATACACGAGATATTCAAGAGCAGTAAATTGGCGGAGCTTTCAGTAGTAGCCAGGTGATTCATGTGAATTGTCACACGACGGAAATTAACAGACTTTGAACGCAAAATGGTAGATGAAGCTAGACGAGCAGACATTCCATTTCGGAAATCGCTAGGCAATTCAGTATTCTGAGATCCAGAGAGTGTGTCGAAAATACCAAATTTCAGGCATTACCTTTCGCTTAAAGACCGAGAGGAGGGACGTTCGTATAGAGGTGTCACTGCTAACATACAGGCAGCACTGCGTGAAATAACCGCAGTAATCAATGTGGAACGTACGACGAACGAAACCGTTAGAACAGTGCGGCGAAATCTCACATAAATAGGCTTTGGCAGCAGACGACCGATGCGAGTTCGTCTGCCGGCAGCCCGACACAACCTGCATCGCCTCTCCTATGCTCGTGACATCAGTTGGACCCCAGACGACTGGAAAACCGCAGCCTTATCGGATGAATCCCGATTTCAGATGTAACAGCTGATGGTAGGGTTCGAGTGCGCCCGATACATATGTGCCGCCAATTACCTGAGGCTCACAACCCACTGCAGACTGATTTATTAGGCGGCTTAAAAACCCTACTGATTGCTTATTTTTGAAGACTATTCCCAGCTGTTGAAATGAGCATGGGTGGTCTCCGTACTAAATCTCCTTACTCTTCGAGTCTGGGAGAGCTGAGACAACACAGGAAATACCAGCCAGCAGAGCACAGAACCAGCACATGTAGAATTAACTTACCAACGTAACATCATGGCGCCTCAGAAGTTTTACACATTATCAAAACTTCTCGGACATCTTGTTCATCTCGAAGTTGTCTATGTAAGCCAACCAATTACGCTTTCAGTTTAGAAAGCAAGTACAAGCATTTGTTCTTCCTGAGGGAATATCACTTGATACGATTAATAATAAAAATAAGAAGAGCCACTCACTTCGTCAAGGGTGCACTCTGCATCACTGATTAGGGACAAGTTTTGTTTTCGCTCGAGATTCACGAGAATGTCGACAGTAATTCATTCCGTGATTATCCACATGCAACGTTTACACGACAAAGCATCTAGTACAGAGACGAATAATGGCACTGTAAATGCAGTTTTAAATTATTTCCTTATTTGGAGAAACTCTTTCAGATATTTTTAAGCTAAGAATCCACACGACTCAGCCATCTGGAAAACTACTTAGTTAATGTGGAGTCCAGTCAAAATTTACAAAGAGACAGATGTTCGGAATTGCGTGCTTTTACGCGGTTAACGTACACCAATGACAAATGTATACATATGCTGAGCTGTTCGTCACTGCAGCTTCTGAATCATCCAATGCTGGACTGGGTAAGGACTCGTCTGAGACGGTGACCATGGGCATTACAATAGCATCCAGTCAGCCTGATGCTTCAAGTCTTCTAAATTCTTCTCAAAACACGTGTCTCATTCTGAAAGGCACGAATTCGTATATTTTGCTTGAGTTGAATGTCCAGAGGACTTTTAAAGTTTATGTACATGCAATATAGCATTACCCAATATACACTAAACAGCCAAATAAACCTGCCTAATATCGTGAAGGGCCCTCGCGAGTACGCAGAAGTGCCGTAACGTGATGTGGCATGGACTCGACTAATGTCTGAAATAGTGCTGGAGGCAACTGGCAACATGAATCCAGTACCAGGAGGTGGATACCTCTTCCGAACAGCACATTGGAAGACATCCCAGATATGTTCAATAATGGTCATGTCTAGGGAGTTTGGTTGCCAGCGGAAGTGTTTAAACTCAAAAAGAGTTCTCCTGGGGCCAGTCTATAGCAACTCTGGATGTCGCATTGTCCTGCTGTAATTGCCCAAATCCGTTGGAATGCTCAGTGGACATGAATGGATGCAGGCGATCAGACGGGATCCTTACGTACGTGTCACCTGTCTGAGTCGTATCTAGACGTATCACGGCTCCAATATGACTCCAACTGCACACGTTCAACAGTCCCCTGCTGTCATGCAGCGTCCACGGATTCAAGAGGTTGTCTCCGTAACCAAACACGTCCACCCACTCGATACAATTTGAAACGTGACTCGTCCTATCAGGCAACATGTTTCCAATCATCAACAGTCCAATGTCGGGGTTGACAGGCACAGGCGTGGCGTAAAGCTTTGTGTCGTGCAATCATCAAGGGTACACGAGTAGGCCTTGGGCTCCGAAAGTCCATATCGATGATTTTTCGTTGAATAGTTCGCACTCTGGCACTTGTTGATGACCCAGCACTGAAATCTGCAGCAATGTGCGTAAGGGTTGCTGTTCTGTCACGTTGAACGGATCTCCTCAGCTGTCGTTGGTCCCGTTCTTGCAGGAACTTTTACCGGCCGCAGCGATGTCGGAGACTTGATGTTTTACCGGATTTCTGATATTCACGGTACACTCGTGAAATGGTCGTAAGGCTCGTGCCCCGACTATAACACAACGTTCAAACTCACTTAAATGTTGATAACCTGCCATTGTAGCAACAGTAACCGATCTAACAGCACCGTACACTTGTTTCCTCAGGTAGGCGTTGCCGAACAAAGCCCCGTATTCTGCCTGTTTACATATCTCTGTATTTGAATAAGCGTGCCTATACCAGCTTTTGGCGCTTCATTGTATTTTGTAGTTTGAAGTAATTGAAGAAGATTCTGATATAATGTCCCTTCGGTGACGAGAGAGTAATCATAACTTGGGTAGGATGAGGGCAACGGAGGATACTGATCACATCCTTTTTTCAAATTCAACCGTCCCAACATTCTCTTTCATAGCTTTAGAGAAAACATATAAAACCTTATCCTGGAATGCTGAAGGAGAATTTTAATCGTGTTCCTTCCGAATTCAAGTAAAGAATTGCTGCATGCCAACCTTGTATAGGAGAGTAAAACAGATAAAATATTCAAAGTTCCAGAGTGAAGCTATCTCGCTACACTACGGTAATGTCGACAAAAGGAGGTCGCAATGAAAATATGTCGCCACCTAGATTTGGTCAGGACAAAACACAACATCGCTGTTTTTGGCGAGCCAGGCAGCAGACTTCAACAGACTGTAGTGGATCAGAGCAGCCAAACAGGGTCACGTCACCTTCGCTACGTGACGAAAGATAGACGAAGGCTAATGTGACATACGATACTAAGAGCTTTTTACGAACCAGTTCTATACTATAACAAACTCGTTAGCCAAGCACAGCAGAAGAAAAATCGTTGATACCTTCGTAATAGCAAGCCCCATGCGGTCATGACGAATAATGTCGGATAAACATTAGCTCTGAAGGCACTCCGTCAGATGGATGGATGGCATACATGACATTCGCACTCGATTCCATGATTGCAACGGAGTGACGTGTGGCACAAGTCTGTTGCAGATTTCCTGCGTGCTTTGGAGAACAACAGCCGCTACTGGGAGAGATGGATACCTCGCCATAATCACCAGTTGGAGGGTTCAACACGACAGTCTGCCCCTGTCGCACACGGGAAGACCTGGAGGTGATTCCTTCCCGCCAGGATCAGGAGACTATCGTTCCTGACATTCTGGCGTACTGAATAGGGCCCACCTGGATGGCAGGTCAATATCGGAGAACTCCACGGTTACACGGCAACCGTCATTGCGGTACGACCGATAACGAAGGAGGGTGGTGATCGAGAGGGGACAGAACACCTCCCAAGTCGGCGTTTGTAAGTTCAGTACACGCGCCGCCGTCACTCACAGCCGCAGCGCCGCGGCACAGCCTGTGCCGGGGCGACCACGAACGGAGAACCGCCACTGCAGCACACGGCCGGAAAGAGGTGAGTTGCGTCAGCTGCCTTGAGCGGAGTTAAGGCCGCTTGCGGCGCGATTCCTCGACAGGCATTGACAGATGATGCCAACCTTGAGTCAGGACGCTACTTGTATTTTTATGGAAATAAATAACTAATTCTGAATTCTCTTTCACTGCGCATACCGACGATCATAGGGCACTACCATATTTCGGAGGAAAATTGGCAAGGAGCAAATTGGGAGAGTGGCTGCTGACAGAACCAACACTACTTAACGCCCTCCCAATAGTCGCCTCTTGCAGTACAGTATCTTAAGCTAACTTGACTGTAAACGCCTGCAAACATACAGACTATTTTCACAGAGTACATTGTTCTAACTAAAAATCGTGAACTCTTAGTAGCATGAAGTCCGCCCCGATAGCTGAGTGGTCAACGTGACGGATTGCCGTCCTACGGGCCTGGCTTCGATTCCCGGCTGGGTCGGAGATTTTCTCCTCTCAGGGACTGGGTGTTGTGTTGCCTTCATCATCATTTCATCCCCATCCGGCGCGCAGGTCGCCCAATGTGGCGTCGAATGTAATAAGACCAGCACCGAGGCTGCCGGACCTGCCCCGCAATGGGCCTCCCGGTCAATGACGTCAAACGTTCATTTCCATTTCCAGTAGCATGAGATTTTAGGACAACAAAAGTGTTTTTTGCTGTACATTTTGATGTACAGTTAATCACATTAGTTTTCACCCTGACTTTATAACATTTTTTGTGAAAACTCTATAAATTAAATCCTTGTAATTACATACTTGAACTCTATGCATTGTCTGTCGTACTTAGATGCATGAAACCTTACGAACACATTAACAACATATCTATCTAAAATTTAGATAACAGTCATGTCATTTCTGCCACACGTTTTTACTCTAGAAATATTTACAATCGACAGTCAAAATGAAGGTTACTTTTTTATAATTAAGAGTC
Source organism: Schistocerca piceifrons (assembly GCF_021461385.2). Lineage (NCBI taxonomy): Eukaryota > Metazoa > Arthropoda > Insecta > Orthoptera > Acrididae > Schistocerca > Schistocerca piceifrons. The sequence continues at coordinate 230,602,688 of NC_060138.1, forward strand.
TGTTGTCTATTCTCCAAATTGTACCCCGAAATGTCCCAAACAATTTCTGACCTCAGTAAACAAATACTGGGGTTGGAACTTAAATAGTGGCAACTATTTATTCACAATCGATACAAAAGAGTTACATGTTTGCACCTGTTACTGTCCTTCAAAGTAGTCCCAAACGTTGTGTAGAACCCGTTGACAGTGACGTGGAAGGCGTAGTACAGCGTTAGGAGAGCCTGTTCTGTTGATGGTGCGAATGGAGCGGTCTACTGCCTGTCGAATCTCTGGAACAGTTCTAAAGCGAATGCTACGAAGTGGTACCTTCATCTTCGGAATCAAATCAAAGTCACAAGGGCTTAAGTCCAGGAAGTGTGGTGGATGGTACAGTATTTTCCAGTCCCGTCGACCGTACAGAGCAGCCACAGCTTGCGCTGTATGCGCCCGCGCATTGTCGATGATTGATGGGTTGCGCAGAAAGTGTCGCCGCTTCTTTCGCAAAGCTGACCGCAGGTGATGCTCCAAAAACGAACAGTAATACTGTGCGTTGATGGTCTGCCGCGAAGGAACGTAATGCGTTAGGATAACACCATTACAATAGTACACGAGAATCACCATAACTTTAGACCGCTCCATTCGCACCATCAACAGAACAGGCTTTGCTAACGGTATACTACGCCTTCCACATCGCTGGCAATGGGTTCTAAGAAACGTTGGTGGCTACTTTGAAGGACAGTAACAGCTGCAAACATGTAACTCTTTTGTATCGGTTGTGAATGAGTAGTTGCCACTATTTAAGTTCCAACCCCCGTATATCAGAAAATTTAATTGTTGGGAAATTCAATTAAAAATCCATTTGACGTATGACTCATCTCTGTTGTTCGTTATACATTTCAGCTGCGTAACCTTCTTGGTTTACAAGTTCCTCATCTTCTCTCCTCATTTACTTGTTTCTCTTTGTTATTCTGGCGTCTTTCGTTGCCTTAAGGACCCACTTTTCAGCTTCAGCCACTTTCATGGAATCAATTGCCAATAAACACAGAATACATTCCTTGCAACTGCTAACTGCCCCATTCGTAAGTCAAATTACAAGCATAACAACTTTCGACGATGACAAAATAGCAACTACTGAAACTGCAGAGCCGGCCGGAATGGCCGTGCGGTTCTAGGCGCTACAGTCTGGAACCGCGAGACCGCTGCGGTCGCAGGTTCGAATCCTGCCTCGGGCATTGATGTGTGTGATGTCCTTAGGTTAGTTAGGTTTAAGTAGTTCTAAGTTCTAGGGGACTAATAACCTCAGAAGTTGAGTCCCATAGTGCTCAGAGCCATTAGAACCATTTGAAACTACAGAAAAGTTTCTACGGAAAATAGCACTTGAAAACGATATATGTATGCAAGGGAAACATAAGCGCATCGGAAAGCGTATCTTCTCACAGTGCTGAAACTTGAAAAACATTTGTGTTGTATCTTTCTTGAACACATCACTGATGACAGCAATTACAGGTGAAAGGAGCGGAAACATGTCTGTGGACGCACACCAACCTAAATTGGTTAATTTTAAAACAACTTCCCGTTGACCTGTGCAACTATTTTGGTTACTAATTTGTTCAAGAAACTCCAAACAGCATGAAAAACAAAAAGAAACATTTTTGTAGGGGATTCACAAGAAAGGGATAAAAAACGCTGTGGCACTTGATGGAATAGGGTCATTCTACCCAATGAGAACTAATTTGCCTGGTGACGTTCTTGCCGATGTCATTTGCTCTCAAGTTTCCTCTTCGTATGCTTTACATTCGGTTCGCAAAGGACGTTGGACAAAGAATTAGTCACCCCGTCAATGTGACACCAGATTTCGTCTTGATAATGGTCTCACAAGTTTCCTCACGTATTCCATAACCAACTGAAACTTCTCATTGGTGATTGATTCCCGTGTACATATCATATTGCGTGAATCTTGACTGCTGCGTCTCACCCACGAATTCAAACAGTCCCTAGAATTTTAATGAGATTAAGTCTGGTTTACCTCAGTTTTCGCCAGACCTGGAACATATGTGTGCAGCACTTTCAATATGCTCTTTTCATATTGGAAGACGAGAGTGGCCACATCATACTCACGATGAAGACGTAAAATCAAAGACAAAACCTTGCCTCCAAAAACATTGGCACAACATCCTGGGTCATGACCACAGTAACCTGAACGCGTAGACCCAATCATCATACTAAAAACAAGATCAAAAACATCACAGAACTACCTCTGGTTTGGACTATGACACCCGCACACTGCGGGTTAAACGTTTCATTGGCAGTCAGTGCAGTCTATGCCTTGCATCATTTGACAAGAGACAACATTGTGACTCGTCTAAACACACCACCCTCCTCGAATGACTTACTTTCCATTCTCTGTGTTGTTTGGCGCACTGAAGAGGTGCAGTTTTGATGTGCCACTTTAAACAATGGCCTTTTGCGAGGTATCCGATACCCAATGTCCATTGTCCGCAATTTTTACTTCTCAGTACACTCTCGGAAACTTTTTGGACCGACCTCCATTCACTGACAGCAACCATTCTTAACAGTGTGCAAACCGACTGTCGTTGATAAGATGTAACACTCGTCTCTGGTACCTGTCTTTTTACAGAGACTGTTCTTAGGCTGTGCTATATGACCGAGAGAGGTACACCCATCCTTGTAGACACGACAGACAGTTGGTGCTGTTACCTCGGTTAATCGGACAGCTTCACTCACTGAGTTGTCATGGCCAGGTCTAAACACGATGTCTTCTTTCTAATATTCTTTAACGTATCCTTATCGACTCAATTCCATAGAACGGACTGGTAAATACTCAAGACTCGTTACACTATTATCGATATTACCTATATTTGTCTTATCTTCTTTGTTTTTACTTACTGTGGCTTCCGTATCACCAAGTTCTTTATGTAACTTCTATGTAAATGTTGTGTTCATTATTTATGTCAGTTTATGTCAAAGTAATTAATCTATGGACGGAATTTTAAAAATATGCTCTGCAAAAGGATGGAAATGTTTAAACTTTACTTGAAATACTTTTTCATAAACAGGGAAAATAGGTGTCTAATCAAGTAAAACATGGGAGGAACTCTCTCTGCAACGAAACCCTCATGGCAGGAGCAGAAAACGCGTATTTTGCTGTCGAACTGCAAGATTCCTTTCTGGCAACAGTTAGTCGGTGCCTAAAAGGCTAACTGTTCGCATCTTGTGAACTGAACGAGGCAAGAAGAACAGCAATATTACGTAATACAGTCTCTGATGTGGAAGTAATTTGGCTTATTAGTCAGGGAACACTCTGATTAGGTCTCTACTACGAAAATCTGACCGAGGGAATACAATTTTCAGAGCATGTTACGCAGCAAGACCCATGGATGATTTTGCTGCTTCTTTTGAATAGCCCCCAGATATCGACACTGCCACCAACCACCTTCATCCCAACTTATCTGTTGAGTACTGTGTAACTGTATGGATCAGTTATGTGGTTCATTTTTCAGTAAAAACTTCCTGTTATCTAATCTTTGTGTTGAGCTCCCATATTTTATCACTAGTCATTTACCTAGACAGGGTCCTATTTCGGGTGATATTTCCGAGCAACTTTTTTTTTCAATCAAAAACAGTTACCTTCTCTAACAAAATTTAATAATTTTGTGGAGTAGTTAATTTCATAATTATTCACTGAGCCTAATTTTGAAGTACTCCACTTATTTTTCACAAAAGGATAGTTAAAGTTTGACCAAAGTACAATTCACAGGAGAAAATTTAAGGACACTTATCGATATCTCATTTCAGTATTACAGTTACTTGCAAAAAAATTGTGAGGATTCATAATAGTCACTGGCTGGTAGACTTGATGGGCCAGCATAAGGATTAAATTACTGTGCAGATTTGGAAGTAACAGTGTTTACAATTTTATGTGTCAATACTTAATAGTGTTTCTCATATTGTGTTGTGACTGAAGTGCTAAGCCTTGATCTGAGCCTACCGATGGATTAGTTTCTAGGTCCCAATGCTAGCTGTTGAGTAAGATTAAAATTTCATATTACATATACAGCATTAATGAAGACCACTTGTCGGTCTCTACGAATTCTGTGCTATAATAACGAACTTGCTACAACCATTCAAAAGTGGTGGGGCAATGTTTACACAAGGTCACATTTAATATATTCTACTCCTGCCCACTGCCCCCTGGTGTCATATTTTTACATCTAATTAATTAATCAGTGAATTTAATTGATAAATTAATTACCCTACCAAACCCTCCCGCTCCCTTACCCAACACTTCCCTACCACAGCCTCCTCCCACAAAAACTTGCGGGGAAAATAATTCAGTTTGTGCGCAGCTGCTGCACTGGAGGTATCTCATAACATGAAAGTGAAATCAGCGGTAGATACAGTGCTGAGGATTTTATTGTATTGTATGTTAACTGGGGGCCTAGAAACGACGGAGAGGCTCCGCCCCCGCCGCAGTCGCAGTGATCCACAACCCCACGACGACTACTGCAGTCCACTTCACCCCTCCGCCGTCCCACACCGAACCATTCTTTCAGTGTTATTGTGCAGTTCGGCAGCCGGTGGATCCCCCGCCCCCAGGGAACGTCTGACACCAGACGAGTGTAGCCCCTATGTTTACGTGGAGAACTTTTTTGCGCAGCAATCGCCGACATAGAGTGGCCGAGGTAGAATAAGGGGAACCAGCCCGCATTCGCTGAGGCAGATGGACAACCACCTAAAAACCATCCACAGACTGGCCGGCTCACCGGACCTCGACCCAAGTCTGCCGGGCGGATTCGTGCTGGGGCCAGGCATTCCTTTCCAATATGCTGAGGATACATTGTTTATTTATAAAACTGAATTTGCATATTCCTGTTTAATCAGTTTGTGGGAGATAGGGCTGTGAATCTCTTTATTTGGCAGGAGAAGCGCATCATTCTCTGCTGTTTATTTAATTTTGGAAGTGGAAATACTTTTAAAAAATCGACCTGCCAAAAAGTAATGAAATAGGAAAATATATCGCTTTTTATCCGACAGCGCATGCAAATACGACCGCAAATCTGGTGTCAATGTCAACATAAACATTCACAGCACATAATTACACTGCTACAGATCTTAATTGTAGCACTAAATAAAGTCCGTCCAGACATACCTGGCAAAGCAGTGGACTTTCTGATGGTAAAACATACATATCACAAAAAAAACAGCAGTTAAATACGTTGCGTAGGCAGAAGTAATCACGAAAAACCGTGGGGAACTGAACTAACACCACTTTACACCTATCACATTGGCAGAAATTGGGGGAAATCATATGTATCGCGAAAGAACATCGCGCCGCTCAGTGTTGGGAGCAAATTCACCCACCGCAGCAGTCAGCGGTGCTCTGGACCCCGCTCCTGTTCGTGCAGGCCTTTGTGTCTTCGCCTGCAGAGCAGAAGCGACGAGTCTTTGTCAGCGTCTTGTTCCAGTATGCATCAACCATTTGCAGGCTCACGGGAACCATTCATTGTTTCTTCGTCTTCAGGATGCAAGCGATCTGCCTTTGTCAGCGTCTTGTGGCTGTTTTACCAGTGTCACTTTTATGAGGTCTATCAGCTTATAATGCATGCATCAAAGACATTCTTGGAACACTTGCAAGCTGCTAAAGACTCTGCCTTGTAGCGGCAGCTTCAAATGCCTTCGTAGAAAGCCTGACAAAGAACAATGAGTTTCTTGTTGTCACACACAAGCCGCTGTTTTGAGGCATTCCTCAGCTCGTCCTTTTGTTTTTGGAACGACAGTAACCATCTGTGCACTTTAAAAATTTTGACAAAAGCACGAAATGGTTCCTGGAACGATGGTGCGTTTTCTACCCTCTCCCCCCCCCCCTCCCCACACACACACACACACAAGCATCCTCTTCAAGGTTATCTGGAAAAGTTGTATGGCGAACACTCGTATGCTCACGTTGGCATGGATGTCGCTGACAACCAGTTTTCCGGGGTGGAGTGGTTAACACCAATAAAGATATTAATGGAACGTAGACATTGTGAACAGTACATAGCCCAGAGGATTATGCGCTAACTTTGTTGTAGCTGAGAACAGGTTTTCCAGTCAGGACTACTGAACACTGACAAAGACATCCCTGGAAGAAGAAGAAGTGGTTGTGTTTCACCTGCTCTCTATGGGACAACAATATCTATTGTGTCGACCTGCTAACCAGCATTTTCTCCCACCTAGAAATTGGTGAGAGAATAGTCCACCATACTCCATTGTGCTGTTATTGGTTTTCCCTGTCCCTATCCCATCCACCCTCCCAACCCCTTTCTCTTGCAACACCCCAGCCCCTCTGCACTTGGAAATTCTTGGGAAACTTTCAGACTGTGCTGAATTGTTGGTTTCGAAGGACATGTCATTATTTCATCTTTTTTTCAGATATGTAGGAGTTATCCCATTGGAAGATTCTTCCTAAAATTTTGCCATGTGTCTTCACCTTGTTCTGTGGAGACTGACTGGTCTAGTTTGCAATACCTCCACCTAAGGCGTTCGAAATTGATGTGAAATTCATAGTTTTTTTATGTGCATGTGTTATCCTGTTGGAAAATGCTTCCTAAAATTTTGGTTGGTGTGTGTGTGTGTGTGTGTGTGTGTGTGTGTGTGTGTGTGTGTCTGTTCATCTTGACATGTGGGAACTGAGCACTTAAATGTCGATGGGATGAATACCAGGATGTTGTACAACATACTTCCCATCATCTCCCACCTGCAAACCGGGAAGTTCTGAGATGTGTTTTCGAGATATACCAGAAAGGGTATCACAGGAACAATAGCAAAATACTTGTCTACTGATTTCCCAATACCAAATGTGTATGTGCCTGCAGACCCAAGTTTTCCTCAGAATACAGACCTGTAGCAGCGTTCCTATTGCTTTTCACCAAATAAAATGCGCGGTGCTTCGAGAACTCAAATGGGAATACCTGAAAGGAAGACGATGTTCCCTTTGCGGAACACTACTGAGAGAAATTAGTGAATCAAAGTTTGAACCTGACTGCAGAAATATTCTGCTGCAACCAACATGAATTTCGCATAAGAACCACGAAGATACTAGAAATTCGGCTAATACAGAGGCATGCTTTTTTGCCTCACTCTACTTGTGAGTGTTATACGAAAAGAAATGACTAGTGTTGGCACAGGGTACCCTTCACTATACGCCGTACAGTAACTTGCGAAGCATCCATATAGATGTAGATGTAAATTTTGTCTAACTATTAACAAGTCAGTCCAACCACTTACGAACACACAAAACTCGTGGTAGAATGTTGTGCCTTATTTATAGAGAAAACAAAAGACGGGACTTCTCCTTTTGACTGTCTCTCGGCAAAAAAAAACTTCGTATTAACCCCTAATTTTCTCACTGCAGTCACTTCATGAGCCATATGTGAGGAGGTTGTAATATGTTTGCACACGAGGTATGGAGCTCGCCTCTCAACTCCCCTTTCGTCAGAGTATCGCTTATCTGCCACAGTCTCACTAATCTTCCACTCTTTGCTATGTAGCAGTTGAATCCACCTGATTTTGGCCATTAAGGGATGTCCACCGCAAAGTTACAGACGCCGCTAATTCTATCGAAATTCTATCATGTTCCGACATCACTGTTTCATTAATTAGAAGGTTGTCTAGTTCCCACCTATCGCGGGCAAGGTAGAGTGCTATCATAACGAGAATAATAGCACACTATTGTACGGGAAGAAATTACTACCATTCAGAGTACACGAGGAGTGCTCAAAGAAATTGACAAGGATATCACCTACATTTCATCGATTTCGAATTCTTGTCTGAACGAGTAAATATCCCCCTGTACATGCTCTGATTTCCATTATCGTATTCCCATGATTACTACGCTTTAAATACGACAGTGTAATGGTGTCAGAGTCTTTTCAAATGAAGTATTCCTCCACAATACGAATTTAATAATATCACAGAGCTTCCAATACACTAGCCCTTGAATCATTTACATTCATGCAACAGCCTCAGATCTCTACCTTAATTCAGAGCTACTGCAAGAGTAGGAAGACATTCTGGACTTAACCACAGCATTCTCATTTTTACCCCCACACGCTGTTCGATAGTGTACTCATCATGATGCTGTATTCCATCTAGAGCAGAGTATATCCACAGGGATAGTAAGCATTCGAGTAGTGGTAGTTATTTATTTATTATTAATTGTCGTACAATGAGGACCAATTAACTGACAAGAACAAGTCATACCAAATCAATGTCAGTGTTTCCTCCAGCAAAAGCATTCATCATAGTACATTTTTCACCTCGATCCGAATTGTAGTGCCACAGTCCCTCGGTACATACCGACAGAATTTGTGGTCGTGTACCTCCCACACTGTCACTTCTTAGTAGGCAGATAACACCTCCCTTAAAATCCATACAATACATATCTATGACTGGTCATCTGGTCATGTCTGCGTCTTCTGTTCTAAACTGTCTAGCAGGCTTCAACTTCTTGACAGCAGGAGGAATACAGCTGATGAACACTGTCAAATGTCTGTCGTGGCTTTGACAGCTGTCTACGTGGTAAATTTCTCAAGTTAGTCGGTATTCGAGTCTGAGAAATCAGGTCTCCTACTTGGGGATGACAATGCGATATCAGTAAGAATACTGGCTAGAAACAGCAAGAACCACGAGAAAATCTTATAAATTAAAATTGTCTGACAGAGAGGCTATCTGTAATACCGCAGTAGCTGCCAGTTCTTAGAATTGTTTTTCCTATAGCTTATGCTTATTTTCTTAGAAACAACATCTATTTACCACCTCACCTGAAATCTACCTTACTACCAGTGACTGCGTTACAGACTCTTCCTACTTCTGTACGAATGTGACAGGAACATGTTTGATAACGGTCATCTGTTGACAGAAACTGTGAGAAACGGAACGAGAAAATGTAAGTCTTAGACCTTTCGTGGGAAGTCGTTGTTGAGCAAATGAAGGCCGACAACAGCATTCTTCATCTAAGTGTTTGGAACCGAAAATGACACAGAATTTAAATGTACTTACACTCATTACAGAACCATTCTGTGATAACATTATGGTTGTTGAAATCTGTGCTCAAGTGGACCGACAGGGGCAGTTAGAGAAGGGACGGTCTGTAAGGTTAAGGAAGGAGATGTGTAGATCGTTAACTATTACCTACATAGTAAATTCTCCAAGTTCAGCCCTGCGAGACGTCAAAGCGAAGCTACATTGTCTCCTACATGTTAACGACAGTGTGACAGCAAGAGGAATACTGGACAAAATTGGCAAGGAAGCACCGGAAACCATTTCGAGGGAATATAAACACCATGGCCTATACCGTATACAGCGTAATAAGCCGAGGTTAAATTGGATCTTATACTGGAAGCATTTCCTGTACTATTGCAGTAGCTACATGTAGACGACTATTATCTTTTGAATTTGGACACAACACCAGAGTATGGCAGAATTTAAAAAAAAAAAAATTAAGATGTGCGACGACTTAATATCAAACAACAACTTCTGAATGGAAGGAGACCACCAGGGGAGCAGCAATGTGACTGTGGACAGCGAAAAAATAGTTGGAGTAGACACCTTAACGTGGATCATCTTTAATTGTAGAGTAAAGGGATTTAATAAATTTATATGTCAAATCACAGGTCCAGCAGGAAACAAAGTTATCGGTAACCACCTTATAGATTTTATAAAGTGTCCAGACACACGACTACTAGAAACTTTCACGTCTTCCTTGGCTAAGAAATATGGCATTACCAGTATCGTGCCTACAAGATATAACCCAGAACTGATCGTGTTTTCGACCTGGTTAAGAGTGTTTAACTGTACTAGACTCCAACAAACAGTATTTACACTAGAAATAACCATAAGATGGACAACCACAGCTACAGAACTTGTTCATAATCTGAAGACAATCAAGCAATTTAAAATCAAAGCTAGTAAAATAGTCTATATGAAATAGAGTGAAAGTCCAACTCCATAATAGCTGTTTACTGTGTTTTTCCTTGTATGACGACCGGTTTCATACCCTGGAGGTATATCTTCAGGTCATATAAAACTAATACTTCATGGGCCACGGCTTCCAAAGTGCAAGTGCGCGTAGAAACATGTCACTCGCCGGTAAAACCATGAATGAACCGGCAGTGGGCATCCGATTCGAATCATACATGATCAGTAAAACGTCTCCAAAACTCTGTCAATAGACGAGCCACACAACACATGGCAATCCACGTATGACAGGATAAAACCGTCGTCAAAATCCGCGGGGAAACAAATAATTAAAAGACATACAATCCTTGGGAGTCGTCAACATAAAAGAATATACTGGCAGGCGTCTAATGGAACTGCACACTACAGCGTTAGCCAACCACTGAATATTGTGATGTCAAGCACGTGCCAATCTTCACGTCAACTTGTGCGTACATTATCGGTCTATCGCTAATTTAGTTGTGGCCGTTAGTGTTATAACTGCCAGGACTTAAGTCACCGATGGAGATTCAGGTGACCACCTATTACCGTTTTTAAGACGCTCCTTCCCTACAAGTGTACCCTTACAAGGGATTGACTAACGTTTTGCCCCGTGAGCTTACTAATGTGTTAACGTCGTCTCTAATTTAGTAGAAAATGTCATCCAACCCACAACAACCAATCACGAAGCCTAAATAGAAAAATAAATTTACCGACTAGTTCCAACCACATGACTGTGTCGCTGGCGAAGTGCTCCGTACGCAGAGGTGTCGTTGCTGCTCATGAGCTGACAGGGAATTTGGTGTCCTAGACATGTTGGGACTCTAGAGACGACATGCATCATCTTTCCATTCTTACCACGGAGATAATCCTTTGCCATGGCTGATGCTATAACGAATGGATTTGTTTGCAACAACATTGATGTGATGACGTTACATTTATTTCTGATTTGGTACAATCCCCAACGGTAGGAAGCGTTGTATACAAGAAATGATGTAATGTTGTTCGAAGACGTTTCAGGACTGCTTTCTCTTATTCCACACTTAGATTACATTTTTCTACGGACTGCTGAGAAGACAATGATTTTCTTCAATTTGATATCTCTATGCACTGCTGCTTCATTCTGACAGCCCGTCTACAACTGTGACTAACTGGTCTTTTCAATTTTATATCTCTATGACTGCTGTTCCCTTCTGATATCCCAACTACAACTGTGACTCCTAGTCGTACGATCATCCTCCGTTAAACACGAATTTCGTCACCTTATTCATATCATTATCGGAAGTAAATCTAACGCGACTTTACAGGTTCCAGCATAGTACTTTTCAGGTACTGTATTCTAGAACCGGTCACATCAGCCTTCACAATCGCTCGTAACTAATTATCGCCTTGGGTCGCAGCCAAGAGGGGCAACAGGGTCGGGTGAGCCTGCCACGGCTCGCCTGCAACGGGTTTCCACTGCGCTCGTGAGATTCGTAGACACTCCAGTGCTCTTTCGTACAGAGCTGTAACGAAGAAAGAGCACGTTCCGCGAATGTTGGCAGACGGAACGTTCGTTGCAGTTCCTGTTGGAATGAATTCAACGTACTAGCCCAATTCCATTAGTAGTTTGTGTCCTTTCATGTTCGATAAATGAGGTGTCCACGATAACGTTATCCGATTTACCAGAAATTTACTTTTACTGCCATGTCAAACAAGAGTGCTCAAAATTTATTTTATCTCTTTTCCTTTTCTGAACAGTGATGGGTTGTAGTTCGTAGTATATTATTAGAGCGTTCACTTTGCGCGCTTTAACAGATCTGCTTTGCTAGTAAGTGAACCGAACGTGCTGTGCTGACTTAAAACTTTTGTATTCCATGTTGCTAACTGCTTCCAATTGCTGACCGACAGAGATAGAAAAATTAAATTTCATTTGATCTCGTATTTACTTCTATTGCCCGCTTCTTTTGTTTGACTTCTTAGGAAAGTTATGATCTGTATTTAATAGTGGAAATGAAACATATTTTCAGTGCATGATTTAAATTATAATGCCATCACATAAGGTGAACTAATTAATGAAGCACTTCGCTGAAGGCGCAGTTTTTTGAAGAGCCATGAGCTCTACTGAATGAAAATTTATCGATGAGCCTCTACTCATTCAAGTGTGAATTTCCTAAAGTGCCTTCTGCTCTAATAAATTAATAATATTGCGGTGTGTAGCGCAACTAATGGACTAATAATATTGTAGTATGAGTGCAACGTTCCGTTATCTGGTGTGTTTTTATACGATAGCACGAACAATTTAGAACCTGCTTACGAATCCAATTCCAATTTTATTTACATTCAATTCAAAGCTTTATAAAACACGATTAACACCATATTGCAAGGACCTAGGACGTTCACATTACAACCTATGAAAAGTGATGCATTTCATTTGCTCATTGTCTTATTTAACTCAGTTCCACATAAAGCTGAAAAGCTAAGTATAAATTGAAATAGATAATATTTTTTGCGAACGGAATAAGAAAATGTGTTCCTTAGACTTCATCGATATCTGAATGATATTCATAATGATTGTCTACCACATTTCAACTTGAGACATTGTGGAAGTTATGATCATAACATTTTCCTATTTATTTATTGTTGCCTTATAGCTACTGAAAAATTGTTTCATTATATTAAATAAATACGAGAAAAATAGGAGCTGTATTCGACAGAACATATGTTTATTACTGCTATTTTGAATTCCAGATAGTGATCCTTGGGTTACGTTTAGGGGCCGAAGAGAGGACACAAAACGTTAGTGGTACACAAAGGAAACATCAGGAGCATGAAACGACATACATAAAAAAGTATCACATATTTGACATACACAACAGTTTTGAACTGTAATAAATAGACACTTGGGGAAAGCTGTGTGCAAATATGAGCGTTTGATATACGGCCGTTCAACGTTGTTAGACGGGAAGGGTTTATCACCCTTTCACAAGAACTAACCGACACAGGGGCAAGTACGGTATAGTAAGAGCACAAGAGATTTCCTTCTCCGAGAACTGTCTCCCGTCATAGTGATTTTTGTGACGGATCAGGGACCGAACATAAAGAAAGCTCTTCAGTACCACTACCGTCTGCCAAGCGCAGTGCACTGTGTAAACACAGTGTTAGGGTAAAAATTGGTGGACAGGTTCCTTAGTGAAGAACTGCCTGAAATTTGTGAATCGTAGAATGGCAGGATGTATGAAACACGCCGGATTTGTGGTAAGATTAGAAAAAAACATTACATCAGGATAGTGAAACGGGATTGAATAGCATCTACATTGTGCTGGATTGTCCTTCACAAAAAAATAAATTAGAAAATTTTCTGTTGGGAAACAAACAAGGACGAAATGATACCTTCGTATCAGCCTAATGTAATGGGGGTGTAATTAAATTCACTGGGCCTTTTAAAGAGACTACAAATGTCCTGTAAGGTGAAACAGAACCAACCCTGCCTTTTGTGGCGCCATGAGCATTTAGTGCATTTGGTTTAAGAGATAAAGTTCAAAGTGAAGATAGCAATGCAGTAGTTAAATTGCTGAAGAGACATGCAGAAACCTACCAAAAGAGAAAGACGTTAAGGGACTAAGGGTTTCTCATTGCATGGCTACAGCTTTACACCGACATTTCAAGGAACTCTTAGTACTGAGTGAAGGGAGAAAATATTTATCAAATTGGTCGGAAAGAAGCTACCATTCTCTCTCACGTGAAGAAGTTCCGAAACTGGCGTTTATCAGCTTCTAAACGCAAAGATGAACGTCTGAAATATTTGAATATGGACGCACCAAGTAATAACGTCAAGTAAGTTTTGTCATGGTGGGAGGCCAATGCCTGAGTCTTCCTCAAGCACTTTAAACTGACGAAAGAAATCCTATTCATTCCCGCGAGTGGCGCTGCAAGCGAAATAAATTTTAGCAGGGCAGGTCTAATTGTATCCTAGAAGCGCTACTGTATCGATCCAGAACGTGTCAATGACATTTTGTTGATTCATAACAATAACAGGGACAACGAAATTATTTTATGAAGACAATCATATTACACGAGATGAAACACAAATAATCTGTGTAAATAGCATCAAATTGTATAATAGACTGAGGTGACAAAAGTCATGCGATAGCGATATTCACCTATACAGATGGCGGTAGTATCGCATACACAAGGTATAAAAGAGCAGTGCATTGGCGCAGCTGTCATTTGCTCTCAGTTGATACACCTTGAACGCGGAATGGTAGCCGGAACTAGATCCATGGGACACTACATTTCGGGAATCGTTAGAGAATTCAATACTCCAAGATCCACTGTGTCAAGAGTGTGCCGAGAGTATCAAATTTCAGGCATTACAGCTCATCATGGACAATGCAGTGGCAGACGGCCTACGCTTAGCTACCGAGAGAAGAGGAGTTTGAGTGGAGTTTGAGTGAAGTTGTCAGTTTTAACACACAAGAAATAATCGCGAAATAACCGCAGAAATCAATATGGGATGTACGATGTCCATATCCGTTAGGACAGTGTAGCAAAATTTGGCGTTAACGAGGCATAGCAGCAGACTACCGGATCGCGTGCCTTTGCTAAAAGCATGCAGTAAGTTCGTGATCATATCTTTTGGGACCTAGACGACAAGAAAACAGTGCCAGATCAGACGAGTCCCGATTTCAGTTAGATTAGAGAGATTAGAGCGCGCACGGAGGCTTTCAGACAGTCGTTCTTCCCGCGAACCATACGCGACTGGAACAGGAAAGGGAGGTAATGACAGTGGCACGTAAAGTGCCCTCCGCCACACACCGTTGGGTGGCTTGCGGAGTATCAATGTAGATGTAGATGTAGATGTAGATGTAGTAAGACTTGACAGTAGGGTTTGAGCTGGCACAGACCCCACGAAGCCGTGGACCCAAATTATCAACAAGGCACTGTGCAAGCTGATAGTGGCTCCATAATGGTGTGGGATGTGTTTACATAACCGATCACTGACAGGAAATGGTTACGTTCGGTGCTTAGAGTCCAGCCATTCATGACTTCATGTACCAAAATAACAACGGTTTTTTTTTATGTATGGCATTGCGCCATGTCATCGAGCCACAATTGATCGCGAGCGTTTCATAGGACATTCTGAACAATTGGAGCGAATGCTTTGGCCACCCAGATTGCCCGACATGAATCCCATTGAAAATTTAGGGGAAGTAATAGAGAGGTCAGTTCGTGCACAAAATCCTGCAGCGGCTACACTTTCGCAATTCTGGAAGGCAATCACGTCTGTCATGTACTCTACTTCGTTAATTGATTCCATGTGATAATTCATTTCTCTAATAGTTTTAATCTTATTTTTCATTTAAGTCCCGTCGCCTTCGATCACAGCTTAAGATACATAAACAGCGTTGTCCAATCAGGCCTATTGTTAACTCTAGGAGCAAACTGCTAGCTCTTCTGAATACCCATTATACTTTTGAAAATAACTACCCCATTAGAAACACGTATGAGCACATTGACAAAATTAAGTATGTGCACATTCCACCGACAGCCAGATTTGCATCGTTTGACATTGTATGTCTCTATACTAACATCCCTATACAAGACACTATAAATATAATCAAGAACCATCTGCTTAAACATAAGAAACTGAGTATGACAGAAATCTATGAGCTCATTGAGTTACTCACATTGGTGCTGTAATACAATTACTTCAGGTTTAATAACAATATTTACAAACAGAATGACAGGTTGGCAAAGGGTAGCAGCCTAGCTGGGAAGTTAGCAGACATTTACATTAATCACTTAGAGCACACTTTTTTCAAAACTAACAGTCACATCAACAGCAAAATCATCTACTATAAAAGGCATGTAGATGATAGAATTATTCTTTTTGATGGCACTAATGAATAAATTGGCGCATTAGCAACCAAGCTGAGCGGCATGCACAATAACATCAAATTCACTGTTGAAGATGAATCCAATAACAGTATCAATTTCTTAGATTTAAAAATTTCCAGCAAAAACCAGAAACATCACTTTGAAACTTACAGAAAGCAAACAGCCACAGATGTGTACATCAACAGCTCATATTGCCATCCAAACCAACATAAGATGGCATACTTCAGGTCCAAGCTTAATTGGCAGCATAAAATTCCACTGGAATCAGTTGAACAACATAAATAAACCAATATCATCAAAGCCATAGCTCTAAACAATGGATATAACCGTCACATGATTGATAAATTATCAAAAAATACAAAAAACAGCAGTCAACAAAGCCCCACACCAGACACGTATGCAATAATCACAAAAATCGGTAGTATGCAGCAGAACATGTGTCTCACTTCCTTTTCTAGGGAGCATATCCCATAAAATAAGTAATCTTTTCAAAAACACAAACATAAATATAAGCTTCTGCACAAACCATAAACTTCAGCCGCTAACCATTCATAACATGAAGAATAACAACCGCCCAGACAAAAGGTCGGGTATATATTAACTCAGATGCCGAAATTGCCCCTCCTTCTGTATAGGATAGACTGGGAGAAACTTTGAGATTCGATTCAAAGAACGCTTAGATGCCATAAGTCTGAACAATCCATAAAAATCTGCATTTGCAATGCACACAACTCTCAGTAAATATGGAGTAAAAAACATTGAAGACCACATCGATATATTGCACCATGCTGAGAAAGGTAGCCTCATGAATCTGCTTGAAGAGATAGAAGTATATACACACAAAAGCAAATCAGCACATCATATTTTCAACGAACAGACAGAGCTAGCCAATGCAACCTTTCTACAAAATTTCACTCACCTATTATCTAGTTTAAAACATAATTAAATACTATTCCTTTTAACAAAAACACGCAATCAATAATCCAAACAAAGTATTAGATCATAATATGGCTGCCTGCTCAGTCACACATTACTGTAACTTTAAAATTGACTAAAGAAAAGCAGTGTACAATACTACAATAATATAATTACTACTGTCACATTATTCATGTATCTCATGCATATGTTGTTGTCTGTTTATGGCATTGTATTTAGAAAATACCATATAAGTAACATTCATACAACTGGCCACCACATTTTCCCAATTTATTTGTAATTAATGCTCACTGAATATAGTATGCTCACAATGTAACTTTTATTCTCTGTAATATAAGTACTTGTAATGTTACCTTGATTATTTGGGAAAAAAATCACTGTCAAATTAAAGCTATGTGTATATTGTAATACAAGATCTTTGCCACTGCTTTACACCAAAATATAGCTACGTGCCTAGTCACACTCTATTGCAACTATACTTGATTCAAAATTTCAGTGCACCATATGATGTTAATATAATTGTTACTGTCATATTATTCATTTGATCTCACCTGTATACTGCTCCCTGTGTATAGCACAGAATTTACATCATACCATATAAGTAGCATTCACACAAGCTGGTTACTACATCTGTCAACTTCATCTGTAATATTATATGCTCATAATGTAAGATTTATCTTTGTGTTTTAATTTCCATTATGTAATGTATATTCTTTAAAAACAGTCATACTGTGGAATCAATGCAAACTATAAATTGTAATATCTCTGAGAGGAAACATCTCTGGCACTGTTGTATTTGTAAAATTGCAATCTTTGTGTCTGCTTCACATGTGGCAAATACTTTTTGGTGCGTGTGTGTGTGAGTATGTGTGTGTGTGTGTGTGTGTGTGTGTGTGTGTGTGTGTGTGTGTGTGTGGTGCTTTGCACAATATGGCGAAGTGCAAATCATATAAGTGCTGCATATATTTTGGAATATTTGAAAAATACATTCCTGCAATTTCGCAAGAAAATCGCGTGGAATTTTCGATGTAAGTGCCATAATCACTTAACCTCACATATTTGTTTACTCCGTATTTCATCGTTTGTAGGTTAGTTATGTTCACATAGGGCGCTTCTAACATTGTCTTCTACCGTAGGGCACGAACACACCAAGAATATTTCGCCACAGTGGAAGAATAAAAATCGAAAACTGACGATTATGTTAAGTGTATCAAGCAAATCTCGTGTACAGCCGTCTGATGATGGTCAGTTCGAAGCCGGTTACGGAACTATTTACTGCCGGTCGCGGTGGTCTAACGGTTCTAGGCGCTCAGTCCGGAACCGCGCGACTGCTACGGTCGCAGGTTCGAATCCTGCCTCGGGAATGGATGTGTGTGATGTCCTTAGGTTAGTTAGGTTTAAGTAGTTCTAAGTTCTAGGGGACTGATGACCACAGATGTTAAGTTCCATAGTGCTCAGAGCCATTTGAACCATTTGAACTATTTACTTAAATAAATAGCAGTATTAATAGTGACTGGTTGCTTTCTTCTTCTTTGTAAGAATTAACCTACATTAATTGTACAAAACTGCAATGTTATTTCCGCCGTTAAACAACTATGAAATAGCTTCATAAAACGAGTTTGATTACAGCAACGAAAAGTGTTACTTCTTGGTACATGCTCGACGAGCAAATCGTGACCGAGCGAGGTGGCTCAGTGATTAGCACAATAGAATCGCATTCGGGAGAACGACGATTCAAACCCGTGTCCGGCCATTCTGATTTAGGTTTTCCGTGACTTCCCTAAATCGCTTCAGGCAAACTCCGGGATGGTTCCTTTGAAAGGGCACGGCCAACTTCCTTCTCTGCACAGATGCCCACCGCAATCGTCGTATCGTAAGGGCAGCAGTGCCAGATCATAAAGCTACCACAACCAGATAGGAGCGCTTGTGAGCACAGACGCATTAACACGAACTGTAGCGAAACGGCTATTAGCAGTGGCACTAAGGACACGCACATCTTTCTCCCGTCTTCCACTCACGCCATAGCATCGACGTACACGACTCGAGGGGTGCCGTTGGAGGATCACTTGGAAGATGGAATGGCGCGCAGTGGTCTTTAGCGATGAAAGCAGATTCTTCCTGCACGCAAGTGATGATCGTTTGCTCTTACAACGTAGACCTGGTGAGCGATGTCCTCTGGAGTGCATTCGTCTAAGACACGCTGCCCCCACCCCTTTCCTGTCGTTCACCTTTGGTGTTTCTGGAGGGGACGCTAACCAGTGCTCGCTACGTACAGAATGTTGTTAGACTAGTTCTTTTTCCGTTCTTGCAATAGGAAGGTGACGAGTTGTTGCTACAGGATAATGCTTGCCGCAAACTACCCGTGAAACTCAATGTGCTCTGTAAGACGTGCAGCTACTTCACAGGCTACAACGACCGGACCCGTCTCCAATCGAACATGTGTGGGATAACGGACAAGAAATGGCTAGTGTGACTCGTCAACCAATAACTCTTAACAAAGCAGGCGTGACATAAAATATCCCAGGACCAACCTGTATGACCGACTGGATGCAGAGCTTCGACCATAGATACTAGTAGACTGGTCTTGCTGTGCGCCGGCCGCGGTGGTCTAGCCGTTCTAGGCGCGCAGTCCGGAACCGCGTGGCCGCTACGGTCGCAGGTTCGAATCCTGCCTCGGGCATGGATGTGTGTGATGTCCTTAGGTTAGTTAGGTTTAAGTAGTTCTAAGTTGTAGGGGACTGATGACCTCAGATGTTAAGTCCCATAGTGCTCAGAGCCATTTGAACCATTTTTGAAACTTGCTGTGTAGAAGCTATAGGGCTAGCGTGGCTCCAACATAAACCACTTGACTGTTGGCAAAACGTGGCGAGATTTCAAATCAGCGGTCTGCCATCCTATGTTTGTATCGTATTTTACCCACATTTCTCAGTTGACTGCCAAACGCTTCCAACAAAAATTACTTTTTTTATTTGCGAAAAATTATGTCAGAACTACATTTCACCTGGATTTGTTCACAGTACCATTTATAAAATCTAACAAATACATCGAACGCCCCTCTGGTGGGCAGCGGGACGAAATTACTATGAACTATCAATTAAAGTAAAATTCTTTTAAACGGTAAGAGTGGGCTCGTGTCAAAATTTTAAACATTGGATTCGCCACGTTTTGAGCTGTAGTCACTCATAAAAGAAAATGGGATATGGGAATTATGTCAACTATAGGTGCCAAAATTGTCGACTTTAGGAGCAGGTCCATTTTAGAGTATCAATTTTAGGTGCACTTCAAAGGTTCAGTTCCTACTATTTTTACAAAAGTTTAAACTATCAGTTTAAAAAATGATATTTTAGATGAAAGGTGAGACTTTGAAGTTTTTGAAAATAATTTTGGAGCCTACATTTATTTAATAGTATTAGAAGGTAGAAAAAAATTATCTTCATGTGTCGACTTTAGGTGCTATTACCTTATTATAATTTCACTTATATATACAAAAAGGCGCGTATGTGCAGATGGCTTAAAGTTTTTCCGTTTCAGGGCCTGTATCCAAAGCTGCCTTCGGTTTTCATCCTTAGGGAACCTATGAGTATGAACGAGAAACAGTTATACTTACTTCTGTAACCGAATTATCACAGATACTTTCCAAAATGTAATATAAGTCTGACTTTACAGGCATCACTTTCAACACTTTAATTTACGTGATGCCCTATTTCAAGAGTAAAAAACATATAAAAGTCACGTCAGCAGATTTCAATAAACGCATCTGCACTATCATAGGAACACTTACACGTGGAGTGTAACGCCATTTCCCCCGACAAAACGCTGAGAACAGCAATAAGCGCAACACGAAACAACCATGTTTTGCCAACATTCACGTCACTTTAGCCCAGAGATGTTGGAGCCACGAAAATGACGTCAGGGCCAGTCTATTATATTTATGGTCGAAGATGCAGAGTCAGCGCCGCACTGCCACCTGTTGATGCTAACCACACACTAATGTGGGTGCTTCTGCATGGGCTAATGCCTGGTACCTCAGAAGCGCTTGTGCCATTGATCTGTAAATGTATTTCATGTGCTCCATATGTACTGTTGCTACAATAAATCTTGACAGAATTTCGATCCTCTAAAAATATGCACTAATTTTTTTTCCGGCTGTGTGTATTCCGCAATTTTTGCTCTGTATCTCAAAACACGCGCCATTATTTGCTCTCACGAAGGAGCAGACAGAAATTTGTTACATCGATTAGTTTCTACAGCACTGGACAGTTTTTACACGAAGCTGGTCTCGACACGTAATTGCAATATGAGAACACATGGTTCGTAGCAAGTGTGCCGAGTACAAAGACTAGTCGTTAGGAACGACAGCGGGTCTGCATTCACATGAGGGCGGGAGCTAATTAGCAGCGCTCTGAAAGCCGTAAGACACCTACACAGTTACGCGCTGCTGCGCGGCAGGTGGCGAGATACAAAGGGATTTTGCGAAAAATACTACGAGGACTACAATTTTTGTTAGTCTCTTGTATGTTCAGAAATTAAATCAAGTCATAACGACAGAAAGTTTTCATGTAGCTAACGTTTGTTATATGTATGTGGCAACTGTTTTTACCATTGTCACCACAGTGATAACGACAGATGTCGTAGCTGACCCTTCTGAAAGAGCGTCTTCCGTTCGTCTGTTCAGCCGTACCGCCTGGGTGCCCTATGTTTCGTCGTTTGAGATGAAGAACCAACGCTTCTCCATCTCCAGAGAAGTCAGTTGTTGCCAAATCCTGTGTGGAGAAAGGATGACCAGTCGGCTCCCAGTAAAATCTAGTTGACGTTGATACAGCAGTAAGCGTCCGGGCACTGTCGGGAAGCTGAGCGACGCCTGAGATCAGCTTAACTTTTCGCTAAAAGAGTGTCTAGGATTAAGGAGGAACGACAGGATGACGGTCGAAAAAACCTGACATTTTTTGTATTACGGAATTCGAGTGCATACACATCGAAGAATTATTCCCCAAAATACACTACTGCCCATAAAAATTGCTACACCAAGAAGAAATGCAGATGATAAAGGGGTATTCATTGCACAAATATATTATACTAGAACTGAAATGTGATTACATTTTCACGCAATTTGGGTGCATAGATCCTGAGAAATCAGTACCCAGAACAACCGTCTCTGGCCGTAATAACGGCCTTGATACCCCTGGGCATTGGGTCAAACTGAGCTTGGATGGCCTGTTCAGGTACAGCTGCACATGCAGCTTCAACACGATACCACAGTTCATCAAGAGTAGTAACTGGCGTATTGTGATGAGCCAGTTGCTCGGCCACCATTGACCAGACGTTTTCAATTGGTGAGAGATCTGGAGAATGTGCTGGCCAGGGCAGCAGTCGAACATTTTCTGTATCCAGAAAGGCCCGTACAGGACCTGCAACATGCAGTCGTGCATTATCCTGCTGAAATATAGGATTTCACAGGGATCGAATGAAGGGTAGAGCCACGGGTTGTAACACATCTGAAATGTAATGTCCACTCCTCAGAGTTCCGTCAATGCGAACAAGAGGTGACCGAGACGTGTAAGCAATGGCACCCCCATACCATCACGCCGGGCGATACGCCAGTATGGCAATGACGAATACACGCTTGCAATGTGCGTTCACCGCGATGTCGGCAAACACGGATGCGACCATCATGATGCTGTAAACAGAACCTGGATTCATCCGAAAATATGACGTTTTGCCATTTGTGCAGCAGGGTTCGTTATTGAGTACACCATCACAGGCACTCCTGTCTGTGATGCAGCGTCAAGGGTAACCGCAGCCATGGTCTCCGAGCTGATAGTTCATGCTACTGCAAACGTCGTCGAACTGTTCGTGCAGATGGTTGTTGTCCTGCAAACGCCCCCATCTGTTGACTCAGGGATCAAGATGTGGCTGCACGATCCGTTACAGTCATACGGATAAGATGCTTGTCATCTCGACTGCTGGTGATACGAGGCCGTTGTGATCCAGCACGATGTTCCGTATTACCCTCCTGAACCCACCGATTCCATATTCTGCTAACAGTCATTGGATGTCGACCAACGCGAGCAGCACTGTCGCGATACGATAAACCGCAATCGCGATAGGCAACAATCCGACCTTTATCAAAATCGGAAACATGATGGTACGCATTTCTCCTCCTTACACGAGGTATCACAACGTTTCACCATTCAACGCCGGTCAACTGCTGTTTGTGTATGAGAAACCGGTTGGAAACTTTCCTCATGTCAGCACGTTGTAGGTGTCGCCACCGGTGGCAACCTTGTGTGAATGCTCTGAAAAGCTAATCATTTGCATATCACAGCATCTTTTTCCTGTCGGTTAAATTTCGCGTCTGCAGCACGTCATCATCATGGTGCAGCAATTTTAATGGCCAGCAGTGTATTAAGCGCGAACTCCGAAAAATAACGATTCTGTGAGCGTTTGAAGCTAAAGCAAACGGTGAACTGGAAAGCTATAAACACAAAGCGCCATTGTCACAAGTCGTTATCGATGCCGTTACCCATATTTACACCGATATGAGTAAACCGGATTTGCTGGAGCGTTGTTTGACCGGTTTTAGTCAAAATGTGAATGAAAATTTCAATAACCTCATTTCGTGATACGCTCCAAGAATAACATCCAGCCGAAGCGAAATTGCCAACTTTGCTTCAAATTTGGCCATAGCTCTACTCAATGTAGGCCATACTGCATTAATGCGCATGGGATATGCCCTTCAAGATTCTGCGAAGATAGAGATTTCGACGGTGAGTCGCTCAGCGACAAAAAGGGATTTGCGGACGAAAATGAGAGCTTATCAGGTTAAAGTAGCAGAAAGCGCCCATCCAATAGCCCCGACGATAGTTATTATGGACCATGCATCGATGATGTTTGAAGCTTTGTCCCTTCTTTTTATGATAAATACTTGTCAAACTTTCAATGCGTTTTTCTCAAAACCCAGTTTTTGTCGTCACCCACGCTACAATTTTCATTCGATTTTAATGATTTTTGGCTCCCTTGAAGGAAACTGAATTTCCTTCAGTTTAAAGTAGCCGATTTTTTTATGTTGACATTTAGTATTTTATTCGTCCAAAGAAAAACGGGTCCAAAAATGGTCATTTTTAAAATATCTATTATTTCGATTTTTTTTTCTTTTTGTAAATTCCTACAATGAACTAAAACTACATCTGTAAGGATCAGGGTTACATTTTAATTTCATGTTTCAGATAACCACAACCGGAGTTAAAGCAACAGCCGTCGATCTAGCTCCTTCAGAGCTGCCTCGGCAAAATCCCAATTACGCGCTAAGATATTAATATTTTTCAATAAAAATATCAATAAAATCTTCAATGTATGCTTTATTCACTGCAGCAAGCCTCGTTTGTCTACTACACACCAGTACGGAAAAAGAATCCTGAATTTGAGCAATATTTTCGTCCGTAATCCTGTCGTCACCCCTAGATTTTACTGCCTGTTCCGACTGTTCTCTCCCTACTGAACTGGAACAAGATATCATGGTACCCTTGACTTTGAAAGTTTTATGCTCAAGTATTATGACGTTTTTGGAGAACGAAAATCTCCTCTATAAAAGTCATCTGTTCCGCAGAGATCTTGTGAAACTCAGATCGCTCTGTTCCTCCATGAGATCCGTAGCGCTTTGGACAACGATGTCCAGTTGATACAGTTTTTCTTGGCCTCAGGAAGGCATTTGTCACCGTCCCGCACTGCCGGTTAGTGCATGACCTTATCGAGTATCAGAGCAGATTTGCGACTGACTTCAAGAGTTCCTTGTTGACAGAATTAACACGTCATTCCTAACGTAACAAAATCGACAGATGTAACAGTAATTTCCGGAGTACCCCAGGAAGTGTGGTAGGACCATTACTATTTATGATCTAGTAGACAATCTCTTTCGGAATGTTCGCAAAAGATGTGGTTTTCCATAAGAAAGTAGCAATACCAGAAGACAGTATCCATTTGCAGAATGACCTGGAGAGGATTGATGAATGGTGCAGGCTCTGGCAGTTCACGCTGAAAGCAAATAAATGTAACATCCTGCGCTTACTCCTACACAATTGATGACAAACTGCTGGAAACAGTAGCTACCGTAGAATGTCTGAGAGTAACTATCGGAAGTGACCTTAAGTGGAATAAAAGTGACCTATAAGGCACTTGTTCGACAAATTCTTGAGTACTGTTCATGAATATCACCATTCAGGGCTGATAGAACAGATAGACGAGATCCAACGAAAGGTGGTGAGTTTCGTCACGGGATGGTTCAGCCGGTGCGAGAGCGTTACAGAGATCCAACAAACTCCAGTGGCAGGCGTAACAAGAGAGGCATTGTGCATCACGGAGAGAGCACTTTCCGGGAAGAGTCGGACAACGTATAACGTCCTCCCACACACATCCCGCGAAATGACTACGTCGAGAAAATTCGTGAAATTAGAGCTAATACAATGGCTTACCGACAGTCATTTTTCCCACGCACCATTCGTAATTGGAACAAGGTAGGGGGGGGGGGGGGGATCATTTAGTGGAAGAAATCCCCTCATCACACACTGTAGGTGGCTTGCAGTGTATGGTCCAGATGTAGATGCAAGTCAGATTTGTACTGTGCTTTATGTTACCGGTAAAGGGAACGAGTAAAATAGCGAAATAATGACAAAACACGAAAAAGGCGATACACAAATTTCCCTTCTGTCAGGATAGAATGTTACAGTTCTATTTACGTCTGCTTGGTTCTCTTGTATTAATTAAAATGCTCATCAAAGTCACTACACATAGTACTGCAGTTTAATTCGAAAAACAGCCACAGTACTGGATAGCACTGCACAGTGGAAGGTGGTCGACAACGCATCGAAAGCGTTGTAAAGCTGTAAATATGCACAGCCACAAACAGCCAACAAAATTTCCCCGGAGAAATGTCGAGATCCAGTCGTCCATCCACGCAGCGTCCGACATCAACTCAGTAGGACTGAGGTCATGTTAACTTCCGAGTTAATCAACTATATACTAGTCTGTAGAGCTTTCATCTGCGCACTTTCCTAATCTGGTAGTGACGTTGTGCTTTGTTGACGTATAAGTGCATTGTTCCACCCACATCAGTAATTATTCATGGCCATCTCTATGTTCAACACAGTTCTCCCAATTGATGTCATGACCCAACAAGCGGTGGCATATCCATATATATCTTAAAATAAATGTACTACTTTGGTGGCCAAAATTAAAGCCACAGACCGCTATTTCCCCATCCTTTTTCTAATTCACGATGTATTCATACAAACTGTCGACAGATGTCCGTAGGATCTTCTGCGCCGAAGATGGCATTGTGGTCAACGGACAACCACGCCATCGTTGACTCGGGGTGAAAAAGCAGTGTAGCCCATGGCGCGCGAATACCCATACTGCAGTCGTTCAGTGTTTGAGTATGAGTGCACTGAGAGACTAACAACAAACTTTACACATAAGTTCAAACCTTTAAGAAACTTTTTCTCGTTGACAACCCCTAGTAAATGAAGAAAGGAAAAGTTTTCCGTTGTTCGCGCAGTAAAACTGCATGATGTTTTAATTCAGTACTTCTCTACTACTAACTGCATTCGCGATAGAGTTTGCAGACAGTCTTCATATATACAGCCGAATATATCAGTCAAATTATTGTACAGGACGTAGTTAAGGAGATACGACGTCATAAATTTTGAGCTGTGTGAAAATGCAGGGTGAAATTCGCTACATTGCGTGTGAAGGGGGAAGGAGATGACAGAGACAGGGTGAGGAAGAGATGGGAAGGCAGGGGGGAAGGAGGAGATGAATAGAGAGAGGGGAGGAGGAACTGAACATAGACAGAGAAGAGGAGGAGAGTGCACTTTGAGCCGATGGTGGAGGACGGCCAACTGTAACGAAGTTTTCTGACAACAATATGCTGGCATGTTGACGGTGACAAAGGTTTACTGCAGTGGAGTTATATCTTGAGCTGGTGGGCAGAGTGTACACTTGAAATGGAAGAATGTATGTGAGCCAGATCGCTGGTCGATCATCAGCGATCGGATTGTTATCTTTGGAGCGTCCACGGGCATGTGGATGTTTGCGTTTTCGGCTGGGGCGCGCGGGACGGCGAGAGGCAGTCGGTTTGTGGCGGCCTATGAGACTGGCGGAGTTATGGCTCGGGCGTAAGCACATGTGTGATGTCTGTTACGCTGGGCCTGTTTGCTAATCGTGAAATTCCTGCGGCGGTTACTGGTTGCCTGGAAGGCATTTGATATAAAATGTGCCAAGCCTGGCAGTGAGAGGGGAGTCCGGAGTTGGTGTTGCCCTAGATGTTTGTACAAATTGAGGTGCCTGTGTGAGAAGCACGGCCTGGGCCTGTTGGTTGTTTCGTCCTTCTGGCAGCCACCGCAAGCGGATGTTCGGCCGGAATGTCTACAGTTTGTGGTCCAAAAAATGGTTGAAATGGCTCTGAGCACTATGCGACTTAACTTCTGAGGTCATCAGTCGCCGAGAACTTAGAACTAGTTAAACCTAACTAGCCTAAGGACGTCACACACATCCATGCCCGAGGCAGGATTCGAACCTGCGACCCTAGCGGACGCTCGGTTCCACACTGTAGCGCCTAGAATCGCACGGCCACTCCGTCCGGCCACAGTTTGTGGTGAGTGTAGTGTGAACAAGTTCTCGTTGGATGTGCTCCCAGCCTGACTCTTAGCCTGTGTTATTTGTGGGTGCCGACCCCTTGCCTGTTACTGCTTCCGGGTGCCCCGTAAGATTTCACAGCAAAACTGTGTTTTGGTGGCATTCTGTGTTTCTGGCTCAGCCTCCGCTTAAAAAGGGGAAAGATTTGGAATTCCTTAATGCTGTAATTTAAACATATATTAAAAAATTGTTCTTTCAGAATAAGGGCCTGTTTCTTTGGGACACTGCAGTTCAAACAGGAGTGGCGTAATGTTAATGAGTATTTGTCAAATGAAGTGTATGTAATGTCTTGCTGTTTTCTGGGGCACGCAGCTGTGTTATTGAACTCATGTTGAAGTGTTATGTTGGGTGAACGACTGCTCCCCACTTTAGTGTATTCTTTGAGTAGTATTGAAAGGTTTTTTGGATATTTTTCAGTGGGGTGTATTTATTCAATTTTGTTTTTCTCTTTCTTTGAATTACGGTTAATTGTTCAGTTTATCTGTTTATTGACTTAACTCGCGCTTCACGCATTAAATAAGCTTTATTTGAAATTGTTTTTTTTTAATTCCTGTTTAATGTCAGATTCAAATGTAGCTTCATTTATGTTATTTGAAATAAATGTGTTGGATTGACCTTAATGAATTATGTGCAATCAAAGTAAGGGACCCAGTTCTTCATTAGTGCTTAACAGTGGCGTGTGGTTCGGGTTGTGAGCCCCGTGCTCGTCCCAGTATGGATCTTCATTGTTGTGATTTCTACCATTTTTTACATGGGATGGTACTGTATTTTACGAAAAGGGACGTGTAAGTGCAATGTTCCACCCACATCAGTAATATTCATGGCCGTCTCTATGTTCAACAATACTGCGACAGATCGGACTGAACATCAGAAACACTGTAGTGCAGATTCTAAATATGCCACTAATTATTATGAAGACTGGAGTTCATTACTTCACTTCACACCAGATAAGAGAATCAACAGTAGGAAGTACACTGCCCAACATAATTAAAGGATCACTTTTTCGAAACCCCGCAATTACCTCCCATTGCGACGTATAGCTTCGAATTTTGGCACAAAGGTGCCTCCAGCCTTGCTCTGTAACGCTGCAAAATTATGGTGGCCTACAGCGTCGCCATAGGGCTCAACAACGCTTCAAATCGAAAGGTGTTGAGACATGCGGAAAAAAGGCCACGGCTCGGAAGTTCTTGTGAGCCGAAAATTAGGTTAATGATGCCACGCTGGCACCAAATTTCACCATAAGTCCGCCCAACACCACAGTGGACGTATCACTCGATCATAAGATCGTCACAGACCCTCTTCTTCTTCTTCTTCTTCTTCTTCTTCTTGCGTTACGGCCTCTGTAGGACCACGGGTAGCCTCTTCGTGGACTGCATTTTTCCTCTTCTTCTCCCAGAACCTCTTCATTCTTTCTCTTCTTCTCTCCTTCTCTTCTTCCGAGAGCTTCATTTTCCGTTTCTCCTGTCGGCTCCGCTAGATCCTGTATTCCTCTCTGTCATTGACCTCCGGCATATTGGTCGGTGTATATTTGTTCCTCCAATTTTCCTTTCCTTCTACCTTGATCCACAATTCCAACCAGTTCTTCTGAAGTTCAACAACCCACTTGGTTCCTGTCTTGCCCCTTGTCCTCCCTGTTTTTTCCCACACTCTCTTCGTCATTCTGTCCATTCTCATCCTAACTACATGTCCAGCAAACCTTGCCCTTTTGAGTCTGATTTCCCCGGATATTGTTCTCATGTTCCGGTACAATTCTTCCCTAGATCTTCGCATCCACCTCTTTTGGGACCTGATATTTTTCTCAGTATTTTTCTCTCTTCTTTCTCTAGTTTTTCTGTCCCATTTCTTCCTAGTTTCATCGTCTCAGCAACGTATAATACTGCATTCCTCACCGTTGCCTTGTAGCGGCTTATCTTTGCCTCTATGGATATATTCTTTTTATTGTATATCTCTCTCGTCATGCAGAAGGCTGACCTAATCTTCTTTATCCTCTCTGTTATTCCCTCCTTGCTCCTGTTCCTTCCTGTTATAAATTCTCCCAGGTATTTAAATTTGTCCACCATTTGCTCAGTGCCTTCCGGTGTTTCCCAGTGGTGTTTAATGTCTATGTCTTGTTATAGGCGATCCTCAGTCCCATCTTTCTGGCTACCTTACTTAAGTTGTCGAGTTGTGTCTTTGCCTCTTCTTCCGTCTCACTTACTATTGCTATGTCATCTGCAAAGGCTAGGCAGTCCACTTGAGCCCTGATGTCCTTTTTGTCCCCCACATGGGTCTTCGGTATTCCCATTTCCTCGTTTATTGCTCTCCACTGCCTGATCACTTCGTCCAGTGCTATATTGAACAACAATGGTGACAATCCATCTCCCTGTTTAACACCAGTCTTGATCTCAAATTCTTCTGACAGTGCTCCTCTGAATCTCAACCTCGCTTTTGTGTCTGTCAGAATTTCTTTTATGAGTGCTTGTGTAGTTCCATCAAGTCCTCTGTTCTTCAGTATCCTAACAAGAGTCTGTCTGTCGATGGAGTCATATGCCTTTGGGAAGTCCACGAAGGTTATTACTTTTTGTTTTTTAAGGCCCTATGTTCTATAGTATACACCTTTCGCTCCTTCTTTTGACGTCTCTG
The DNA here is from genome assembly GCF_021461385.2 of Schistocerca piceifrons. Lineage (NCBI taxonomy): Eukaryota > Metazoa > Arthropoda > Insecta > Orthoptera > Acrididae > Schistocerca > Schistocerca piceifrons. Next base: position 230,632,790 of record NC_060138.1, read on the forward strand.
CGATGGAGGTTTGATCCGCGACATCCAGCGTTGAAATCACACTTTTTTCTTATGTCTGACCGAGGAAAACATTTCAGATTCAGCGACGCTCAAAATCGACACGAAAAAGCCTCAGGAGTCGGCAAAAAGAGCGTCAATGCAACCACCACTTTCCTTGAGGCGCTGAATCCCACGCGTATCACGGTCGGAAACAACAGGCCGCAGTGGGATGACAACTTTTGACACTGCTAACACCCTCGGATGTTTTAGCTCTTCTCTAAGGACACTGTGGGACAGCATTCCAAATGAACATGATCCAAACACTTCGGACTACAGGGCGACCGCAGTTTTTGATCTTGTATACAGACTGGAACCACCAGCGATCGTTCAAAACCACTGGACTAAATTAGAACATATCTGGAAGCAGCAAAGGGTACGTACGCTTTTTCAGCCCTCCTGTTTGCCACCCTTCTGTAGCGTGATCAAGCGGCAGTGCATCATTCATATATGTGTGTGAATAAAACAAGACCCCCATTTCGGCAACACCCTCGGTGCCACCCATGCACGTTTTTTGAACAAGTTGGAAACGTACCTATAGATATTTCATCACCACATCAACCTGTTGTCTAGCAACTGAAGGCTAGACAAACCCCTCAACACCCTTTGAGTGCAGTTTGCCTACCTTAAGGCGCTAGAGGAGCTGCCAGGCTGACTTGGAGTCGAAGTTTCTGACAAGTACATTTTTAGCATGCTTAACAAATTTTCGTTGGTGGAACAGAGCGGGTTACCGAACTGGGAAGCATCAGAAGTACTCTTTGTCTTTTATTCACGCACCTGGTAATGTTGCAACCCCACGTGATCACGCCTCAGAAGGAGGGAAAAGAGGAGGGCTGAAAAAGCTTAAGTACATTTTGCTGCTTCAGATCAAGTTCAAATATCATCGAATGTTTTTCAACGATGGCTAGTGGTTATATCTGAGGCCTCCTCATGTCGATTCTGAGGGCAGTGTAACTGAAATGTTTTTTTCACCAACCTATAAGAAAACCGCGGAACTTCAACGCTGATTGTAGATGTATCGACATCAATCACAGAGGCGTCAAAAGAAGCGGTAAAATGTGTGTAGTAAAGGCTATGACGACTTTCGCATCGTATGACACGTTCGTGGCGGCGTTGGGCAGAATTGTCAATAAATTTGGTGCTGATGTTATATTATTAACACACATTACAGTTTTCATGAACTTGTGAGCTGTGTCTCTTTTCCCACATGTGTCTATACCTTGCTGTTTAAAGCGTCGCCGAGGCGGATGGGGCTTGATATTTCATCGTATGTGTCAAAGATCACGGTTACTATGCTGAGCATGTCAAATGATGGAATTTTCTTACAACATGATAAGAATCATCATAATCTCTCCCAATGTCGAGATACTGTGGCTCTAATGAACCATTCAGTTTGTTTGAAAAAAATATTCTTTGGTTAGTGCAGTAGTTAACCTGCCATGGTAGCCGAGAATGCTAACGAGCTACTTCCTGGACTCAGGTAGGCGCACCGGCCCCGGATCGAATCCGCCCGGTGGACTAACGACGAGAGCCGGTGTGCTGGCCAGTCTGGATGTGGCTTTTAGGCGGTTTTCCACATCCTGCTAGGTGAATTCTGGGCTGGTCCCCACGTTCCGCCTCAGTTACTCGACTTACAGACATTTGCAACATGTTTGCACTATTCCATAGCTTACACTAGACAGCTGGGGTATACTAATTCAGTCCCGGGAGGTATGGGGTGGTGACAGGAAGGGCATCTGTTACCCCTTAAAATTAACATGCCACGTCCGTTTAACCATAACAGCAGACCACACACGTCGGGATTAATGCTTGGGAAGAGAGAGAGAGTGCAGTAGTTAAATCCTCTTGTAAGTTATCATTGATAGTTCTTGTTCAAAATTACTGGGATCACTTGAAGCTGTGCATTATATTGAACAGATTTGGTGTATACATAGCAAAGTACAACAGGGCTACTTATTCGTTTAACATTGATTGTTATTATGGTTTCTATAACGCTGAGTTACTGAAAAAAGTTAAATGCATTTAGGACAGGAGGAGATATTGGTTCTCAGAGAATAATTTCCAACTGCGCTCAACAAAGTGGATACAAAGATCACTACTATGACTGGTTACATGCTAGTTGTTTTTAGTGCCAGAATATTATTACCTGAATCACTCCGTATTTTGGAGTGGTTCTATGGAAAAGTGGCAAAAGTCAATGAAGAGACTTTCAGCCTCATGACATATTTACTCGCAAAAATAATTTACGAAATTGCGATTCCAGTCGACTTTTCCTTCATAATTTGATTCTGAGTTAACAACCATAATGGTTATTGACAGTTTGGTAAATTTATGATCTAGAAACATTTATGGAATTCGAATCAATTACTGAAGTAATGGGTTATCATCAGTGACACCTGGGCAAAAGGTCAGTTTTAAATACAACTTAGCATAAGAACAATATTTTGCTAGAGTACAACAGACTGTAAGTGGCATTTTGAAAGTAGGATTATGGATATGTCACTTGACCTACAAATTATTCATCTCTGATGGTAAATTGTTCAGTGAGGACATTTATAATGATGTGTTGACAACCATATTAATCTTCTTGGTAATAGTAGAGGCGATAGGATGGAGCAGGTGTGTTGATGGTAGGTTTGCGCTGGAAGATATTTATAATCACCACTCCAACTGATATGGCGAAGAACGTAAAACAATTCCGTAAAAGACATAATTATAATCAACAATACTAAAACCTTGCTGTTGAGGAATGAACTAGATTAGATTATGAAGTGTCTGGGGAAGGGTCTTGACTCTCTCTAACACTCTCTACTCAGATCTCGAGTGACAGAATTATGGATTAGTGGTCTCTTTGGCATCAGTTTAGTCACCTATTTGGTGGCTAGTTTTCACTTATCCTTCAAAAGTCTGGTAATTGTACGGCCACCGCACGCACTGTTTAGTGTCCATGTAGTTGAAGTTCGCTTTCGCGCTATCGCCCATAGACAGATCAGTAACCAGCCAATGCGCCACCTGTCAGCAACAAAATAGTCGATTAGTGAGTGTAATTATTAATTCATCGCAGACCTGTTCCAGTTCGATGATTTTATATAACTTTCGGAAGACACATTGCTTTCTCCATGATAGGTACTATGGTTGGTGTCCATTACTAGCCTTCACAGACAGCTTCACGTGACACTTGCGTTATTCAACAGATGGCACTGTAGCTGAATAAGTATCCATTTGCGCTACTCCATTTAGGTTGCTATCTTCACTTCTTACCTGATATTCACATTCCACAATTAGCATGACTGTCCATATTGACACTAGGTACACCCACATATATGTTAATCGTATTAACCTTTAAGCTTCACATCTGTTGTCCAATATGTATGTCCCGAAGACCTCTATCTTAACACATAACCGAAACTAGACCCCTAATTAATTTACAAAAAAAATATCTTTACACTGCTAGGTGTTTGTATCACACAAAATCCCAGTAGACTATACATTCTACCCAATTTGAATGTACTCAAAGACAATTCTGTTATCGTTCAATTAACTTCCACTAGAATACATTACAATCAAGTGTAATTCTATGAGTCCATTCATCTGCAGTGATCTGAGTGCTTAATAATAATAAATACTCTTTAAATGCAGTACTGTTTCAATTTTCATGTTATTTGTGATGCTTTACCGCATACCTTCATTGTCAGCATAATTACAAATTGGCATTAATCTTCATCCCATTTTATTAATGAACAAACAACAACAAAAATAATAATTACTACATTAGTATCCACAATCTGTTTGAAACTAACTGGTTTGTTCTCATAGTCATATTCAAATTATTTCAATAATAGGACTGTTCCCATCTCACAGAGCTTATTGAATTGAGGAACTGACTTAATTGTCAATAAGGAAATTGAAAGTATATATACTGGTTCACAATGAGATGTCTAATGACACATACATTGTTCATTAAGGAACAGGCTAATTATAAATCTACACAGCTATATATAAACAAAATAATGTACATATTTACGAAAGAACTTCCTACTTTCCATGGGTTTCTTCACTCAAACTATTTCTTGATGTCGTATGCATACATAACTTTGGCCCATTCCATACCAGGATATGACAAAAGACATGCACCATCATGAAGTATGTCAACACTTATATAGTGACTTGACAACAAAAGCTGGCACTTTTTGTTGCATTTAGCCATCCTAGAAGATTTAGTATGACTTCGTACAAGCAGTTTTTCTCCTATATCAAACTTTTATACTGTTTGCAATTACTGTCAGAGTATAATTTTATTTTCTCTACTTTTTGCTTGAATATAATCAGAGCTAGCAAAACCTTTACTTTAAAGAGGCAGGATCTTGAGTAATGGCTTAATCCACTGTTCTCTGTCCTGTGAAACATTAGCTTGTTCTGGGTACACTGTTTGCAGGTATTGGATAAGTTACCAAAAACTTCCTCGACTCACAGCAAATACCAGTAATCTATACATGCAGTGTATTTACCTGAGCAATATGTCCACATAAATGTGTTGATTTTACCAAGTACCTGTCAATGGGATTCACTTTGAGGTGGTAACGTGATATGAGTATCTGTTTGATACCTCATATCTGTAAAAATTGTCTGCTAGTGAAATTTTGTGCATTATCAGACATGATAGTCTTCTGTTTGCCGACTTGAGAAATGTAATTCTCTAGAAATCTGCGGATTACTGGGGCACTGGTGGAACTTTTCAGAGCATATAATTTAATGTGTTTTGAAAACAGGACATGGATTTCAACAGTGTACTGAGATCCAGTATTTACAGTTGGCAGGAGTCCACAAATGTATGTGGCAATGACCTTCAGGGATCTTTCAGCAATTGTAAGATGTTGTTCTCCTTTTGAGCCTCGGTTTGAAGGCTTTGTCTTCTGGCATAGCAGTCCACAAATGTATGAGACAATGACGTTTAGGGGTCTTTCAACAGTAGTAGGGTGTTGTTCTCCTTTTGAGTCTCAGTTTGAAGACTTTGTCTTCTGGCATAGCAGACATTTCTATATCAATTGTTGCACTTTCTGTCATATGTTCTCTGTAGGTGATCGCGATAAAACAATATGCTATTATGCACAATACAATGCCTAGTTACCGCCTCTGTAGGATTTGTCATGAGCTTTCTTTTTAATTCCCTCCATTTAGAGGCATGATCCAGTAGCTGTTCTATGTTTCTCCATGTATCTAGATGATATTATCACTAAATATTATCCTTCATCAATTAAAACATGAATTTGGTATTTTGACTGTCGGATTTCTGGATATCAGGCAATTCCTCTGGCAGTTGTGATAACATGTCAGCTACTACGTTATTTTCATCTTATAAATTATATCGAAATCATATTCCTGGATAGTCAATGACCATCGAACCCATTTGGCATGCAACAATTTATAATCTAGCTGAAAGCTTAGAGGTTGATAATCACAATAAATCCTTATGTGGCTATCAGATAAATAATAATGGAACTTACTAAATGCCCAAACAGTGGTAAGGGCTTCTAATTCTGTTGTCTTGAAAGGACATTCACAGTAAGTCAATATGTGACTCGCCAAGATAATAGTGTGAACCGTAGGTTCTTTATCAGTGTCTCTAATCTCACAAATGTAAGCCCTCAGGCCAAGACACAAAGCTCCAATCACCAAGCAAAAATCTTGTGACATTTTTGTATGGTACAACAACTCTGAATTGACTAAAATGAACTTGATTTTTTTCAAATGCTGACTGACACTTGGCAACCAAACCTATGATAGTTGCCCTCTCAGTGACTTCAGAAGTGGTTCCAATTTTAAGATCTGATATGACGTGAAGCGACAATAAAACGTAGCAAGACCAAGGAATCCTTTCAGCTGTTTTTTGTCCATGGCACCAGAAAGCTTTTTATTGATTATATTTCCCTTTCACCAGGTAAGATTCCTTGCATTCTGATCATATGCCAGGAATTTAGTTCCTTCTCTTAAGAATTAGGCGTTTTTCTGACAGCCACATCATACAAGTAAAATTATTCTAACAGTTCTTTTTTTACTAGTTCAGCATGTTCCTCCCAAGACCAGATGGAAATTAACAAGTTGTCCATGTACAAAGTGTCTCTGTCTAACAAGTCTGTACCTACCATATGATGTAGCACTGCTATAAAAACATCACCCTACACATTCAGACAGATTGACATGATCCTAAACTGGTAGATATGGCCATCAAAGATAAAAACCAAGAATTTTCTAGAAGGGTCTAACCGGACCTGCCAGTATGAAGTACTTAGATCGATCGACATTATGTAATTAAGTCTTTGGAATCGTTGTAATTGTTCTTCCAACTTTTCAGAATGGGTTCTCATATGGATAATGATTTTATTAATTGTCCTGGCGTTGACTACCAGTTGAATGTTGCCTCCAGCTTTTGCTATCAGTAGTAAAGGATTGCAATAAGGATTTGACAGTCTAGCATCTTCATGATCTCTTTCGAGATAGCAGCCCACTTACACCAGGGAATGGAGTACAATGGCAAACAAAATGGTTCACATTGTTTAACATTTAGATTATAACATTATCCCTTAATCACTCCATATCTCTTTTCAAAAAATGTTACATATTCCAATAAAACATCAATTAAATATGCCTATTGATCTTTAGCAAGGTATTATGACTCAGATACTTTCATCTTAATTTGTTGCTCAATATTGACTCATTATTGATTCCAGAATGCTGTAAGTATCAATTATAGTTTTCCTGCCTATGAACCAAATTTTGATTTACTGGCAGTACTTTCCATGGTCTAAATCTGTCTTAAAATATCAGTTGTCATATTGTGCCCATCAATCAAAAATATGCGCTTCCTGATTGACAGGTTTACTGCAGCTTTCTTCTGGTGAAGAAAATTCCAACTCTGTAGTCCACAATTAACTTTTTACAATTAGGAACATGCTAATAATTGCTACATTGGTCTGCGTCACTGCCATTTAATATTGTGGGATACTTCGCCAATAGCTCTTATAATCCCATAATTACTGATGGATAAGATTGTCACTCCCACTGCCTGACATAAGTTTTCATACAATCCATAGGAGATAACATTAGCTGCAGCATCTATATCGATTTTAACTACCATACGAAAATTTCCTACTATATCTGGGTGAGGCACTACGTAGGTTGCTTCTGACAACTTACATTATCAGAACATAATCCCTCTCAGATGTCTTGTCCATTTTCATACTGAATTAGCATATTTTTTTCTGATCACCCTTCTCCCATTCTCTGGCCAACCATTTGGAGTTGGATGTGGTTGAAGCTAGTTTTCTGAATAACCAGTGGTGAATTACCCTCCTTCACATCATTTACATTTGAACTACGGTTCGGCCAGTTTGCACCTGTGTGGCACTGTCGATTTCTGTTTCTTTTGGCAAAGCCATGATTAAATGGGCAGTTTTGTTTCTTCTGGTTGCACCTTTTGAAATAATTGTAGACATCATTACTACTGTCATTAATATTATTCCTGTTACTAGGCTCACCATTACCATTTCCTTGATTGTGATTATTATCCCTGCGATTTCTGTGCCCTTCATTACGATTAGGGTTGTTACTATTTGTACTCTTTTGGTGATATACCTCGGAATTTTCATTTCTCGGGCCAAAGGAATCTAATACTAACATGTACTCCGCAGTACGATTTCAACATGTCAATAATAAATTTTCTCGAATATAAATAGGCAGTTTGGTCTTCAATATTTGGATAACATCTCGCTGTGATACTGGTTTGTCCCTTTATTTCATCTTGTTCAGTACTTCTCAGAATATTTTCGAATATTCTGCATCAGCTAGCTGCACAATCTTCGATTCTGTGGCGACCGACCAAGTACATAATTCATCAGATATTACATTACATTGGGGTTCTAGATGCTCAGTGATAGTTTTATCTTACTCAGAACTTAGCTGTTCTAATTTCCACATTAACTGTTGAACAGTTTTGGGCAATTCATTTTCATCTCCCCAAAGACTGTTACCAGTCAAATAAAGGTTATGTACTGATTCTGTAAAACCAGTATATGCACGATTTAGTATTGTTATTTTGTCCATTAACTCTTCGACTACAGAATCCTGTCTCGCTGCAAGGTCAGAAGTTCTGGATGCAATAGCAACACGGTGTGTAGTTTTGACAGATTAATACATACATAAATTTAATTGTGGATAATCACGACCGTAACATTTAGTGTTTGAATTCTCATGTACGGATTGGTGGCAACAAAGTCGTTTGTCGGTCGGTCCGTGGCTGTCCCTTGGTTGGGTTTCGACGGATCAAGTGTAGTTGGGCTCACCACCTGTCTCCCTAAGTGAACGAGGGCAGACGGACCCCCTAGAGGCTTCTCAGTACTGTTGTCTCTACTGTCTTTCTCACCGGTGTTTAATTGTCTGTTTATAATCTGTCATAGCCGACGATAAAAGAAAATTTCTTGGTTTTACTGCGTTTTATGTAAGTAAGTTTGAATTCCGGGAAGAGGATATTTGCTGTAAGTTTATTGCCGTTGCGCTGTCTTTTCTTTTAGTTTGGTTTCAGCTACTTAAAACATAAGGCCTATGGTTATATTTTGTTTTAATTTTGGAAAACTAATTGTGGGCCTTCAACCTTGGAACCTTATTCTTAGAATTACCTTTCAAGCTTAAACATTGCGGCCTGGAACCTTATTATTAAAATTACCTTTCAAGCTTAAACATTGCGTCTTCTGCCTTTGAAAGTTTACGGTAATTCATTTTAAAATCTTGAAAATTTTATTGTGGGCCTTCAGCCGTTTTTACTGAATCTTGTTTGTGTTTGTCTATCCATCTTTGCCTTGAGGCTTTCAGCCTAGCTGTGATATATATACAGATTTCAATTATCTTATTTGTAATTGTAACTGTCTGTTTTCAGTAACCTGAAATTTACCTTGTTGATTTTGAAGATTTCTTGTTTGGAGACCTTCAGCCGTGAAAGATTTGAAGTTTGAAACTCGTTATTGTAAAAGTTCGGCTATGTGCCGCTTTGGTTGCAAATGTGTTATTAAATTACAATAAATTACAATTTTAAGGTGAAACTGGCCCCAACCTTATTTGGCCCTTTCCACAATCGTAATCACCTGTTCTGCCCAGCGGGTTTAGCGGGCGTCTCACCTTGAAGCAGAAGACATCAGGCGAATGGAGTGGCCTGCCTGTTCTCCAGATCTAAACGCCATCGACCACGTCTGGGATGTTCTCGGTCGACGTATCGCTGCACGTTTTCAAACCCTTAGTACATTTCAGGAGCTCCGACAGTCACTGGTGCAAGAATGGGAGGCTGTACCCCAGCAGCAGCTCGACCACCTGATCCAGAGTATGCCAACCCGTTGTGCGGCCTGTTTACTTGTGCATGGTGATCGTATCCCCTATTGATGTCGGGGTACATGCGCAGGAAACATTGGCGTTTTGTAGCGCATGTGTTTCGGGATGGTTTTCTCAACTTATCACCAATACCGTGGACTTACAGATCTGTGTCGTGTGTGTTCCCTATGTGCCTATGCTATTAGTGCCAGTTTTGTGTAGTGCGACGTTGTGTGGCACCACATTCTGCAATTATCATTAATTTATGAGCATGAGTGTATGCTTTCTTCCAAAAATTAAATTTGATTAAAAATATAAGTAGTCGAATAACATGAAATTCACTAAAACTTCATGCAAATACACGTGTTTTTTTTAAATATATTACCTCTCAAATGTCATATAAATTAAATAATGTGACCAGTGATGAAAAAATTTTTTATTGAGCGGGAATCGAACCCGTTTTTTTTTAAAGAAAAAGAAATCTCATTTTGTTCGTTATAGCTCGTAGCATTTATTCAGGGCCGATATCCCATGAGATCCATTCAAGTTCATCGTTGATCCATTCACTCAGTTTTTTTTTTTTTTTTTTTTTTTTTAGTACAGAGGGCAGCTAACCCTCTCACCGGATACGCTGAGCTACTGTGGCGGCACCACTTGACCACCATGTACTACAACGTTCCGCACCTACGCTTATATGCATAAGGCACACAACAGACATGTAAAACTTCTCTTCCGATTTTCTCGGAATTTCTAGAGTAGTGCACCTTATTACTTGCGCATTATGTTATTTTATTGGCCTACTAAAGGAGCAAAAAGTATGCAGTAAATCTGTGACTCTAAATTCGTGGCTTCTCCTTGTTAGATCGGGATTAATATCGCAGCCAGTAAGAACATACGGAACTGAACTTACTGGTTGGCTATGCTGTTAGATCGGGATAAATATCGCAGCCAGTAAGAACATACGGAACTGAACTTACTGGTTGGCTATGCTGTTTTGAGGACCTATTAGACCTCAATAATTGATCAGAACTATTGTGACGGCTGTTCCGTAATATCAGTGTGAACACTATGTCATAGTAGCGGCCTGTCGTGTGGGCGCAGCGTCGTGTACCAGACGTGAAAATTTAGCAGACAGACCAAAACGGTCTGGAAGGGTGCTGTGCGCGACGTGCAAAGGCGCTGCGGCGACAACGCGAACCCTTATGCCCACGTGCCCTATTACACGAGCAACTAATTGCCTAAGTAAGCTAAATCCAATATAATTAAAGAAACTAAATATATGCTGCAATTGATAACCATATTCGCTAAAAGTAATGTAGGTCGTGAGCTATTAATATCTTATTTACATAGATATTAAGCTATGTCATTAACTTTTTTAATTCTACATAATAAGTACGATGGAGTGTTATAGTAAAAACCTTAAGCTATACAACCTCCCAATTTACTGGCTGTAAGTAATCGTACATTGCTAATACTCTGTTACGTTTTAGGTCCCACTGACTTTAACGTATTGGCCAGTGATTGTGCGATGAACCTTTTTATGTACATTTCTTCGAGTGCATTTAAAACGTTTTCCTTACCTTCTTTATGTAGTATTTCTAAGTTATTCTGTGGGCTAGTAACAGAATATCGGTTGTCTCCTAAGTGTATAGGTAATGCTGATCTAGAACTGTTTGCGTTAAGACGTTTTTGGACTGTGTATCAAACGCTCTACCCGTTCGACATATGTACTGTTTTGGACAGTTTAATATACGACTAATATTCACACATGCTCTGTGAAGACAGAACTCACTTTTCTGATATGTCTGTTCACAATGTAGATGTGAAGACGCACTATTAAAAAAATTGCAAAAATTCCGTAAACCATCTTGACATGGTAAAGTGTTAGTCAAACGTTGTACTGTGACCGCTCGAGCGGGTTAACTACACAACTGACTTGAAAAGTCACCTTTCCATAAAAACCAACGTATGTGCAAGCGCTATTATTGACCCCAACAAGAAATAAAATTTCGATTACAACCCCCTATCGAAACATACCCACTTGGAGATCAAATAATACATTATCAGTTGCGATCCGTCTAATTACAACGGAATAAAACGAATTTTTCGTCCGATGTGCGTTTCGCCTTTGTTACTTGAGAGGTGGCATTATTGGTCTGAAATACGTACATATTTGTGCGTACGCTATTTTATTTCACTCACGGAACATTGTACACTGAAGTTATAAACGGTTCTCACACTTTCTGATTTTGTATGACATAATAACCGTTCACATTTTTCCTTACAAGTTTCGTAGAAGCTAGTCTACATGTGTTCATGTTCCGGTTTTATGGCCATTCGTCTTCTGTTTTCTGCCATTCGATATTTCTAGGAAACGGACGTATGTTCACTTCATTTTAAACATTTATAATTAGCGTACATTATAATTACCATCTACATCTACATATACGTGACTACTCTGCTATTCACAATAAAGTGCTTGGCAGGGGGTTCAATGAACCACCTTCAGGCTGTCTCTCTACCGTTCCACTCTCGAACGGCACACGGGAAAAAAGAACACTTAAATTTTTTTGTGCGAGTCCTGATTTCTCTTATTTTGTCGTGATGATCATTTCTTCCTATGTAGGTGGGTGCCATCAGAAAGTTTTCGCAATCGGAGGAGAAAACTAGTGATTGAAATTTCATGAGGAGATCCCGTCGCAACGAAAAACGCCTTTGTTTTAACGATTGCCACTCCAATTCACGTATCATGTCAACGACTCTATCTGCCCTATTTCGCGATAATACAAAACGAGCTGCCCTTCTTTGTGCTTTTTTGATGTCATCCGTGATTCCCATCTGATGAGTATCCCACATCGCACATCAATACTCCAGAATAGGACAGGCAAGCGTGTTGTAAGCAGTCTCTTTAGTAGACCTGTTGCACCTTCTAAGTGTTCCGCCAATGAATCGCAGTCTTTGGATTGCTCTACCCACAATATTATCTATGTGATCGTTCCAATTTAGGTTATTTGTAATTGTAATCTGTAAGTATTTAGCTGAATTTACAGCCTTCAGATTTGTGTGACTTATGGCGTAATCGAAATTTAGCTGATTTCTTTTAGTACTCATGTTGATAACTTCACACTTTTCTTTATTCAGGGTTATTTGCCACTTTTCGCACCATACAGATATTTTATCTAAATCATTTTGCAAGTCGTTTTGATCATCTGATGAGTTTACAAGACGGTAAATGACAGCATCAGCTGCAAGTAATCTAAGACGGCTACTCAGATTGTCTCCTATCTCGTTAATATAGATCAGGAACAGTAGAGTGCCTATAACACTTCCTTGAGGAACGCCGGATACTACTTCTGTTTTACTCGATGACTTTCCGTCTATTACTACGAACTGTGACCTTTCTGACAGGAAATCACGAATCCAGTCGCACAACTGAGGCGATTATCCGTAGGCACACAGTTTGGTTAGAAGACGCTTGTGAGAAACGGTGTCGAAAGCCTTGTGGAAATCTGAAAATATGAAATCTATTTGACATTCCCTGTTGATAGCACTTATTACTTCATGAGACAATAAACATTTGAGTAAGTTTTCACGAACAGACATTTCACCTCATGTGTAACTCATATTCAGTTCCGTAAAGTAATTTCTTGATACTCCGTACAAACACCTATTTCTTTTGTTCCACGATTTCTGCTACATTTCGTGATGGCACATGTTGCAGTAACAAATACTCTTAAACTTGACATACCGTGTCGTAATGCTCTTGATACCGTGTGACATCCTTCTATGTCTTCAGTGAATGTCTTGAAAACTGCAGCTACGGTGATAAATCTGTAACAAACACACTTTGTTTTGTTTTTACAATCCATAAGCGAAAATTTCGTAAATATTTAAAAGGCAGATTTTCGGATTTGCTGCACTCGTAATTTATTCCTTCTTGCAGTGCTAGGACAGCTCTTCCTACTGTAAATTTTATTGTACTCCTGGAAATTCTCCATTGCGTAACGCATATGTGAGCCCTTAATCGAAGTGGTAGCTAGACTGAAGAGCCAAAGAAACTGTTGCACCTGCATAAAATCGTGTAGGGCCCCGCGTGCACGTAAAAGTGGTGAAAATAACGTGGCATGGACTCGACTAAGGTCTAAAGTAGTGCAGAAGGAACTTACATCACGAATCCTGCAGAGCTGCACGAGAGGGCGGAGGTCTCTTCTGAACAGCACGTTGCAAGGCATCCCAGATATGCTCGATAATGTTCATGTCTGGGGAGACTGGTGGCCAGTGGGACTGTTTAAACTCAGAAGAGTGTTCCTGGAGCCACTCTGTAGCAATTCTGGACGTGTGGGATGTCGCATTGTCCCGCTGGAATTGCCCAAGTCCGTCGTAATGCACAATGGACATGAATGGATTCAGGTGATCAGACAGGATGCTTACGTACGTGTCACATGTCAGTGTCGTATCTAGGCATATCAGGGTCCCATATCACTCCAACTAAACACATCTCACAGCGTTACAGAGCCTCCACCAGCTTGAACAGTTCACTGCTGACATGTAGGGTCCATGGATTCATGAGGTTGTCTTCATGCCTGTACACGTCCATCAGCTCGGTACAATCTGAACTGACACTTGTCCCGACCAGGCAACGTGTTTCCCGTCATCAACAGTCTAACGACGGTGTTGACAGGCCCAGGCGAGGCCAAAAGCTTTGTTTCGCGCAGTCATCAACGATACATGAGTGGGCCTTCGGCCCCGTAAGCCCACATCGATGATGTTTTGTTGAATGGTTCGCACGGTGACTCTTGTTGATGACCCAGCTTTAAAATCAGCAGCAGTTTGTGGAAGTGTTGCACTTTTGTCACGCTGAGCGATTCTCTTCAGTCATCGTTGGTCCCGTTCTTGTAGAATCTTTTTCCGGCCGTAGCGATGTCGGAGATTTGATGTTTTACCGGATTCCTGATATTCACGGTACCCTCGTGAAACGGTCGTGCGGGGAAATGCCTCACTTCATCGCCACCTGGGAGATTCTGGGTCCCACGGGTCGTGCGCCGACCATAACACCACGTTCAAACTCATTTAGATGTTGATAACCTGCTAAAGTAGAAGTTGCGCCAGACACTTGTCTTATACAGCCGTTACCGACCGCAGCGCCGTATTCAGCCTGTTTACATATCTCTGTATTTGAATACGCATACCTATACCATTACTTTGGCACTTCAGATGTATTCGTATTGACACCTAATCATGTCGCAGTAATACATAAAACAATCCCTCCATAATTTGATTACGATCGAGATGAAACAAATACACTACTGGCCATTAAAATTGCTACACCACGAAGATGACGTGCTACAGACGCGAAATTTAACCAACAGGAAGAACATGCTGTGATATGCAAATGATTAGCTTTTCAGAGCATTCACACAAGGTTGGCGCCGGTGGCGACACCTAAAACGTGCTGACATGAGGAAAGTTTCCAACCGATTTCTCATACACAAACAGCAGTTGACTGGCGTTGCCTGGTGAAACGTTGGTGTGATGCCTCGTGTAACGAGGAGAAATGCGTACCATCACGTTTCAGACTTTGATAAAGCACATTCTCCAGATCTCTCACCAATTGAAACGTCTGGTCAATGGTGGCCGAGCAACTGGCTCGTCACAATACGCCAGTCACTAATCTTGATGAACTGTGGTATCGTTTTGACGCTGCATGGGCAGCTGTACCTGTACACACCATTCACGCTCTGTGTGACTCAATGCCCAGGCGTATCAAGGCTGTTATTACGGCCAGAGGTGGTTGTTCTGAGTACTGATTTCTCAGGATCTAGGCACCCAAACTGCGCGAAAATGTAATCACATGTCAGTTCTAGTATAATATATTTGTCCAATGAATACCCGTTTATCATCTGCATTTCTTCTTGGCGTAGCAATTTGATGGCCAGTAGTATATATGTGAGTAATAGGTACGCACAGAGAGCAGTGACCAAAAGTTTGCAAATATCAGGTGAACATTGTCAACAACCTTACATTACTCCGCGGAATTTATGGACGAGACAGGTACAGACACATAACATACTAACTACTCTGTGAAAATGAATGAAAATGCGGGAGCATGTTGGTAGAAGCCGCTCAGTGCTGTACAATAATCTGACGTCACGTGGCGTGAGGCCAGTGCGACTGAAGCACGAAATGATGCTGGTCCCGCAACACGAGGCACTTGAACCAACGTGAAAAGACAGGGCTTGTGTCAATCAGCGGCCAGTTACGGTGCACTTTCGTGGTGCTCCTCATTACAAAACGGACCGGAGAGACAACATTTGGATGACTTCACACGAGGAAGAAGCGTCGGGCAACTGGAAGAAGGAAGAATTGCGACGAGAGTAACTCAGAAGTTTAGCATTTCTTAGAGGATTGTTTCACCTGCATGGTGAGCGTTCCGAACGACTGGTACTGTTATCCCAAGCAGAGGAAGTGGTTAATTATGGTCATCTACAGCAGGACGACCGTGTAACAAACTTGAAGGGACCCACTTCAAACAGGGGGTGCAGCTGCAACCGCATTTAACGGCACTACAAGGCACGCAAAGTCACGCTTCACGGTTGCGCAGCGAGTGCGTGCACGCGGTCTGTCTGCTCGGTGACCAGTATGTTTTATCATCCGCACACCGGCGGCACCGTTTGAGATGGTACCAAGAGTATAGAGACAACGCATATTGGGGTTGCGTGGTTCTCTCGAATGAGAGCAGATTCAGTCTAAGTAGTGATTCTGCGCGTACCCTCGTCTGAGAGAGCTGGGATAATGCACCCACAAACATTTCCGATGTCTTTGATCATGAGATTCTCACCGTTCAACGTTCTCGTGACACTGTACTCCTTCCCCATATGCGTTCTTCAAGGGTGCGGTCCGCTCTGATTCAATATATACATTTTTTTTTTTTTTTTTACGTGTTGGATGCGTTGGGGAGACGTACTGAAACTCGTCCACGTATATCAACAACTACGAGTATACAGCTGCGCCGGTGGAGGAGTAGGACGCCCTACCACATAACTCCATGGAAAGCTTATTGCACGCGTGGGAACTCGCTGTAGAGCATGCACTACCGTTAGTGGTGCTCACACACCCTATTAAGAACCTCGTCCTGCCTTTGGCAACGTCCAGGGGACCATAATAAATCGCTGTGTATTCAGTGTAATTATCGTCTTTTATTAAAAATGTTTCTTTTCGTCTTATTCCGTATTTCTTTTAGTTAATTTCCGTACTACACTGTAGCAGTTCTTTCTATGTATGGTCCAAGTTTCATCGAGCTGTGCTTGTTGACAGTGACACATCATGCGAACTTTAAGATTTTGCGCACCAGCGTCCCTTATTACAACGCATCACTTGTGTCTGTTGAAGTGATCATAGATTTATCGAATTAAGACTTATTAACCTTAGCAATACCGACGCGTTTTCCATAACGCGTAATACCAAGGGCGGGGGGGGGGGGGGGGGGGGGGGGCGGGTACTTTGTACCCACCATCACAAATATCTAAACAAAAAGAATTTCATTAAATGTTTCACTTTTACTAACAACATACGTTTTAAATAGATACTGATGTAACAGTGGGGTACAGAACCTGAAATATCCTTTTGCACATTCCTAGCTACCCCAACGCATTTTCTATAATATTTAAACCAAGTAGAGTGGTACCTTTTGAACACCACAAAAATTCAGAAAAAAATACAAATCTTCATTATTTGTCATTGATTTTCATTCAAAACATACCTGTTAAAACTAAACAGATATGTAAGAAGGTCCTGAACCTGAAACTACGAATATGACATTTGTTGCGAAAAGTCACATTCACTGCTAAGACTTGCATTTTTGGGTTGAGTTCCACCAAAAAATGTAAAACAATTACGAAACCTGATATAAGAAATCATTTTAAAAATTTTCAGAATTTTAAAGTATTAAGTACCAGACAAGATTACGATATTTCTAAAACATGGGCATAAAGTACCCCTCCCCCCCTCTACTTCTTATTGCGATGGTCAATTCAGCATGCAGTTTTGTTCAGTTAGTACTGATGAACTACCATCTCAAAGAGTCTAATGTTGGTTTTTAGTTTTTAACAACAAACTAAATTTTTTTAAAAAAGGAAATAGCTTTATTCTATTTTGCTGATGAAAATATAACAAAGTTTCTATACTTAATGAATCAAATATGCCTCTGCAACCATCGAGTAATAATTAAACAAAACAATTAATAACGACAGTCGCACTATTTGGCCTAAAGCGAAAATTTTAACTGATAACACGACGACACAGATAAAATACGAGTAACTTCAAGGTTGGAAAATTTTAGCTTAAGCAGTTTGTATCCTTCCGTGCAACTCACTTTTGTAACATTTAAAAGGGCAATTTCAATATTATGACGGTGAAAAAAGCCTACATTTAAAAAATTCTCTTTTCAATTCAAAATTTCATTTTATGTCCCTCATTGGTCAACATTGTAGCACCCAAACGTGAGCCGTTCGTCTAACCGTTTCGTGAAACTTAATTCAGCAGCATTCACTCTTCAATATGCGTATTCAAAATTATAATTGATATTGGCTTTGTATTTAATAAGCACAGCACTTCTGCAATATCAACCCATTATACGTATAAACAGAATTATTTCTTTTATTTTTAGCAATAGAGCTGTTTCTAGAAAGTAAATTGCCGCCCACATCGAAGTATCAATGAATGGGCTTAAGCCTGCGAACAAAAAGTAATAATTACTCTCTCTGGAGTTTAGATTAACACTTTCATATAGGACCGCTTTTATTAATTTACACGGCCGTGCTGTGCAAGCAGCTCAGACTAAGTAATTATTGTTGTTTCGTTATTTTCAAACGCAAACATGTTCAAAAAATTGTAAAAGTTTGTAGGAATGTTTAATCACGCCATTTCTCTTTCTTTCTGATATTGAGGGTTTGTGTAACGGAGGCCAGATTATTACTTATCGGTTGCTATGTCTTTTCTACGTCGATACTGCCCAAATCTCCGTTAATTAATCCAGTTGCCCCAAGCCTATGAATCATTCAAGTGTACACAAATAGGTCAGTGACAAAGCAAAATAAAGAACTCAAAACAGCATTTTCTGCCAGGAAATAAAATTGTACAGTACATTACTTAGGGAAAGTAATGGGTGAAGATTGGTTCTGGCGAAACGGGAGTCATTCTTCTCCTTATGTAAATAAACCAGCAGCTTGCGCTAGTTTAATTTATTGGCCTTTATGTATACAAACTGTTCGCTTTGGCACATATTAGCTTACGTAGGACATAATTAATGAGTAAGAATCGTCGTGATGATTACCATAATTTACAGGCAATATGGCGGCCATGCTCATGTTTACCCAACTGTTCAAATTCTTTTAGCTTAAAGTGATGACAGTCATCTTTAATTATGGTAATTTATGACCCAAAAAGAGTTACATCTTTCCGCCCTCACTGTGCTCCTTTTGGTCTACCCTTCTCCCCCCCCCCCCTCTCTCCTCACCAGTCCAATAAGTGAGCCATAGACTAACATTATATCTCTGGACATTCCATGGATTATTCTGCTACGGAAATCGTGACCTCGACGAGATCCTTCTTGGATTCAGTTACAAGGAATTGTTGGAAATACGTTTGGAGGAAGATATTAATCGTGAAGGAGGTTTTCAACAGGATAAGGCGGGGGACCCAGTGGTTTCTTTAATATATTCAGAGAAATAACATTTTTTGATTAATGACACGTCTAGCTACACTAATTTCATTAATTTGACATGTGAATTTTAGCTCCGTGGGCCCGCACTCCGACAAAGAGCGCTCCTGTAGTATCACCATTACACATGCTCCTGCATGTCGTAGACAGAGCAGTATTCGAAGAAGGCGCTAAACTCGACAGGTGTGGCCCATGTAGCGACTGTCTTTGATCATGTAGCTCCGCGCTAGTTTTTGGCATAAAGTTAACGATGTGAGCTATCAGTCTCCGTCATCCTCGACAAGTCCTTGACGTTCACACCCAATGTCCGAGAACGTAAACAATCAGTATACAAGATGATTAATGCACTGCTGCCGTTCTTCCTTAGTAAAGATCTGATGTGAAGACGAAGCACCAGTTGTACGAGTTTACAGTCCAACCCAAACTCCTGTATGGTTGCACCTCGAACGTATCATCAGTGCAGCCACTTCAGAACTCCTGTATTCGGCGGGCGATGTGCTACAGTGCGAGAATTACACGCCTTCTTGGAAGAAAAGTACCTCCATGAGAAGGTTAAGGACTATGTCGTGGCTGTGTTCCACAGAATCGACGTATCACGGGATTTAGCCCATCAACTTCAACACGTCGGTACAGTCCACACATGACCGTGGCATAAATACGAGGGTTGGAACTTAAATAGTGGCAACTATTTATTCACAACCGATACAAAAGAGTTACATGTTTGTACCTGTTACTGTCCTTCAGAGTAGTCACCAGCGTTGTGTATAACCCGTTGCCAGCGATGTGGAAGGCGTAGTATAGCGCAAGCAGAGCCTGTTCTGTTGATGGTGCGAATGGAGCGGTCTACTGCCTGTCGAATCTCTGGAACTGTTCAGAAGCGAATGCCACGAAGTGGTTCCTTCATCTTCGGAATCAAATCAAAGTCACGAGGACTTATGTCCGGGGAGTATGGTGGATGGTACAGTACTTCCCAGTCCCATCGACCGAACAGAGCAGCCACAGGGTGCGCTGCAGTAATCCATAGTGTCTCTACAGCCATCTACAGCTGCGGTAGTGTTGCCAGTCCAGAATTTTGTGCAGAGACTGACTTCCCAATTATCTCCCATAAATGTTCGATCGATAACATTCCATCAGAATCTTTAACATCATTGGGGGAACTGGCAACAAAAGGACTATTCACGCTGGTGTGCAGAATGTATGAGTGTGGCGAAATACTATCCGACTTTCGGAAAAATATCATCCACACAATTCCGAAGACGGCCAGAGCCGGTAACTGCGAGAACTACTGTACAATCAGCTTAACAGCTCACGCATTCCAGTTGCTGACAAGAATAATATACAGAAGAATGGAAAAGAAAATTGAGGATGTGTCAGATGAAGATCAGTCTGGCACCAGGCAGACAATTCTGACGTTTCGGTTGATAATGAAAGCAAGACTAAAGAAAAATTAAGACACGTTCATAGGATTTGTCGACCTAGAAAAAGCGTTCGACAATATAAACATGGCGCAAGATGTTCGAAATCTGAGAAGAGGGAATAATAAGAAAAGTTCAGAAGTGCAATTAAAATTCAAGGTGAAAGGATACCATTGAAACGATTCGCTGATGACATTGCTATCCTGAGTCAAAGTGAAGAAGAACTACATTATCTGCTGAATGGCTGAACAGCAGTGTAATGAGTACAGAATAGTGATTGAGAGTAAATTGAAGAAAAACGACAGTAATGAGAAGTAGCGGAAATGAGAACAGCGAGAAAGGTAACATCGGGATGGACGGTCACTAAGCAGATGTTTCAAATGGCGCTAAGCACTACGGGACTTAACATCTGAGGTCATCAGTCCCCCTAGATTTAGAACTGCTTAAACCTAACTAATATAAGGACATCACACACATCCATGCCAGAGGCAGGCTTCGAACCTGCGACCGTAGCAGCAGCACCGTTCCAGACTGACGCCCTTAGAACCAGGCAGCAAAATATCCAATGATGGACGGAGCAATGAGGACATCCAAAGCAGACTAGCACCTGCGAAAAGTGCATTCCTGGCCAAGATAAGTCTACTAGTATCAAACAATGGCCTTAAGGGGAGCCGGAGGTGCCTATGCTGCTCATGTTAAAATCACTAAGTTTGAAGAACATTTATGGATAAACTACCAAATAGAAAAATTTGAATTTTTTTAAAATATAGAGTGGTTTAGTATTGCAGTTATGACAGAGGGATTTTGGAGTATCTTTTCTAGTTTTCATCCAATTATTTTTTTTATTAATGACCCAAATTTTTTTACAAATAATTGCTTTATAATTAAACTGAAATGAAACTACTGAACATATTGCCAAATGGCTGTGTTACAATGTAAGTTTGACCACTAGGAGTGCTGTATAAAAATTTCATCTCTCTAGCTTGAGTGGATTTTGAGAAAATGTTCCTTATATTCGAAAAATTCTAATTTACAGAAAATGGCTATCAAAGTTTCTCAATACATTCCTGCACTATAGGATGGATTATCAGGGTCTTCTTCTTCATACTCCAAAAGCTTCCTCTTCTGTCTTCTTTTCTGGCCTGTTGTTCCATCATACTTCATATGTCTTTCTCTTCTTTCTGCTCCTCTTATCCTTTCTCTGTCAATATTTCTTAGTGCTCGTACAGTGTTCACCCCAGCTGTAAATCCTAATGCCTTCAGAACTTCACACTTCACACTGTTCCCTTGGTTGTAGGTTGCTATTGCATCATAAATGCCGAAGTGCAGTGTTTTTATGCTTACAAACACCCTTTTAGGAATCACTTTCCAAATCAAATTGTTTATGCTCTCATTAGGATTCTGCATCTTTCCGTGTAGACATTTGTGTAACAATTCTGGCTGTGCTAAGTCATGAAAAATTGGTTTTATTGCATATATTTCTTAGTGCTTGTACAGTGTCACTAACATATTCTGCCCGCATCTCGTGGTCGTGCGGTAGCGTTCTCGCTTCCCACGCCCGGGTTCCCGGGTTCGATTCCCGGCGGGGTCAGGGATTTTCTCTGCCTCGTGATGGCTGGGTGTTGCGTGCTGTCCTTAGGTTAGTTAGGTTTAAGTAGTTCTAAGTTCTAGGGGACTGATGACCATAGATGTTAAGTCCCATAGTGCTCAGAGCCATTTGAACCATTTGAACTAACATATTCACGACATCTGTCACTTCCACCAGTCAGCTTCTTGCTAGAAGATGTCACAGGCCGGCCATGTGTTGCTTAGCAGAAGAACGCACTGATTCAGTAATTGTAGTATCGCAACTTGGTATTAGTGTTAATTTTCTTTTCCCTATGTTCTTCCTCTTCTTATATACACGGTTACTAAAACGTGGCATCGCAACCAGAACAACGCTTTACACAAGAAGTATAATGCTACCAACAACAGGCGCAACACTGAACTAATTCGAAACGGTAAACAGCAAAGAGACGATGTTCCGCGCTCTTAGCGCTTCATTTGTCACAGAAAACAATGTAGCCAACCCTTGCACACTCGCTGTATGCGTACCATAAGGCGCTGTATGCGTAAAAGGCCGAGAAAATCCCAAGCAGTTCGCCAGGAAGTCACGAGAGGGTGTTAGATGCACTCAGCGGCCGCCCATTTCCTCTGCAGGCGTGGGGGAAAATGGTAATAACTCCACTTCTAGGGCAAGTGGAACAATAATTCAATGTTTATATTAAAGAGGAATGTTCCAATTAATTTTCGGTAGCAAAAAAAAATCGTAATTTTTTGTATTTGACGTGGCATCGCAACCATAACAACGCTTTACATAAGAAGTATAATGCAACCAACAACAGGCGCAACACTGAACTAATTCGAAACGGTAAACAGCAAAGAGACGATGTTCCGCGCTCTTAGCGCTTCATTTGTCACAGAAAACAATGTAGCCAACCCTTGCACACTCGCTGTATGCGTACCATAAGGCGCTGTATGAGTAAAAGGCCGAGAAAATCCCAAGCAGTTCGCCAGGAAGTCACGAGAGAGTGTTAGATGCATTCAGCGGCCGCCCATTTCCTCTGCAGGCGTGGGGGAAAATGGTAATAACTCCACTTCTAGGGCAAGTAGAACAATAATAATGAGGATTAAATTTCTTAGAATATACGTTTGGAACACAGAATTGTAAGGTAGTGTAACATGGAGTGTGGGAAAATCGGAACAGACGAGAATCGAAGCATTTGAGATGTGGTGCTACAGACGAATGTTGAAAATTAGGTGGATTGATAAGGTAAGGAGTGAGGAGGTTCTGCGCAGAATCGGAGAGGAAAAGACTATGTGGAAAACACTGACAAGGAGAAGGAACAGGATGATAGGACATCTGTTATGACATCAGAGAATGACTTCCATGGTACTAGAGGGAGATGCAGAGGGCAAAAACGGTAGAGGACGTAGGTTGGAAGTGCCACCTCTGAGATGAAGAAGTTGACAGAGAATAGGAAGGCATCAAACCGACAGAAGACCGGCGACAAAAAAAAATGTTCGATGGGACTCATGTAGGGCGATCTTGGTGGCCAAAACATTCGCTCGAACTGTCCAGAATGTTCTCCAAAAGAGTCGCGAACGGTTGTGGCCTTTTGACAAGGCGCATTTTCATCCATAAAGATTCCACCGTTGTTCGGGAACCTCAAGTCCATGAATGCCTGCAAATGGCCTTCAAGTACCCGAACATAATCAGAGAACCCAGTCCATGTCATGTAAACATAGCCCACACCATTATGGAACCCTTACCGGTTTGCACAGTGCCTTGTTGACACTTGTCCATGGAGTCTGCGCCACACCCGGACCCTGCCATCAGCACTTACCAAATGAAATCGGGACACATCCGACCAGGCCATGGTTTTTCCAGTTTTCTATGATCCAACCGATATGGTCACGAGCCCAGGAGAGGCGCTGCAGGCATTGTCACTCTGTCTGCAAAGGCACTCGCGTCGGTCGTCTGCTGTTACAGCCCATTAACGCCAGGCCAGCTTTCGCCCCACTGTCCTAACGGATACGTTTGTCGTTCGTCCCACATTGACTTCCGCAGTTAATTCACTGACTCTTGCTTGTCTGTTAGCACTGACTACTTTATGTAAACGCTACTGTTGCTCTCGGTCGTTAAGTGAAGGCCGTCAGTCACTGCATCGTCCTTGCTGAGAGGTAATGCCTGAAATTTGGTATTATCTGTACACTCTTGACACTTTGATCGAGGAATATTGAATTCTCTAACGATTTCCGAGTTAGAAAATCCCATGTGTCTAGCTCCAACTACCATTCCGCGTTCAAAGTACATTAATTCCCGTAGTGCGGCCGTAACAACGTCGGTAACATTTTCACATGAATCACCTGGGCACAAGTGACAGCTCCGCCAATGCACTGTCCTTTTATACTTTGTAGGCGATACACCGCCATCTGTGTATTTACACATCGCTAGCCCATAACTTGTCTCACCTCTGCAACATTTGTACAAGCTGTAGCTGTCTGACGAGCATAGAAGGGCTCCAATGCATGCTGCAAGTGGCAGATAAGTACGCGAAATGCTGTATGCATAGTAATTTAATTTCTTAAATCCAGATTTAGGCTTATTTTTAAAAAGTAAAGTTTTTAAGAAAGTACAGGTACTTGTATCAGTTACCTAAATAATTTTTTGAATCAATAGTCAACCGACAACGGGAACATTATTTGTATTACATGCGAACACGGAAGCCTGACTGGAAAGAATTATTCTTTTGTTACAGACTATGCCACGGGATTTCAAAATCTATAAGTGCTGTTCTACAACAGCACTTTTTTTTTTAAAGATCCCGATGTATTGACGATAAGATTTGCAGTGCCTAAGTTTTTGTGGTCCTCTCCTGCAACATAGTTCATAACAGCTGAATAGTACAGTTATTTGCCCTGTACGTAGACACATCGATCCCCACGAACGTGACGAGTGTAAATTTTGCAGTATAGTAAAGTAAGGTCTCCAGTCACTCTTTTAGTTTCCATTCATTGACGAATATCTTTTTCTTTTTCTTATAGATTTTCTGAACATGCTCTAGAACGGCAAAACACGTCAATAAAAGTGTTGCTTTCCGTGCAATCCAGACTGTTTTTCTTCTGATATACCACTCACGGCTTCTGTAACTATGACAGGAGTCATGTACAGTATAATTTTGGTTGTTGTTGTTGTTGTGGTCTTCAGTCCTGAAACTGGTTTCATGCAGCTCTCCATGCTACTCTATCCTGTGCGAGATTCTTCATCTCCCAGTACCTACTGCAACCTATATCCTTCTCAATCTGCTTAGTGTATTCATCTTTTGGTCTCCCTCTACGATTTTTACCCTCCACGCTGCCCTCCAATACTAAACTGGTGACCCCTTGATGCCTCAGAACATGTCCTACCAACCGATCCCTTCTTCTAGTCACGTTGTGCCACAAACTCCTCTTCTCCCCAGTTCTGTTCAATACCACCTCATTAGTTATGTGATCTACGTATCTAATCTTCAGCATTGTTCTGTGGCACTTCATTTCGAAAGCTTCTATTCTCTTCTTGTCCAAACTATTTACCGTCCATGTTTCACTTCCATACATGGCTACACTCCATACAAATAATTTCAGAAACGACTTCCTGACGCTTAAATCTATACTCGATGTTAACAACTTTCTCTTCTTCAGAAACGCTTTCTTTGCCATTGCCAGTCTACATTTTATATATATATATATATATATATATATATATATATATATATATATATATATATATATATACGAGGCCTGTTCAGAAAGTAAGCTCCGATTGATTGCCAAATTGAAACCACAGTGAACATCAGAAATGTTTTACTTGTAACAATTATCTACACCTTTCAGCTACTTCTCTACGTAGTCGCCGTTCTGACTTAGACTTTTGTCATAACGTTGTACCAACTTTTCAATAGCCTCATCATAGAAGGCAGCCGCCAGTGCTTTCCGCCAATTCTCCACGCTGGCCTACACCTCGTTGTCTGTGTCAAAATGTTGTCTTCAAAGACAGCAGTTCATGTGACCAGAGATGAAACTCAGGGGGAGACAATTGCGGACTGTATTGTGGGTAATCTCACATTTCCATTTGAAAACGTTGCAGGAGCATCTTCATTGCCCCTGCAGAATGCGGCTGAGAATTGTCTTGAAGAAGAAACAGCACGACAGTTATGTAATGTTAGCTGCATAGCTTCAGGCGAAATTTCTCACCAGGCCCTCGTACTTGGCGGCAGACACTATTTTCTAGACATCTTTACGCAATCACTGCGAGCTCAGAAATGAGAAGAGCGACGTGATGCTAACTGGGGTTATACTAGAGACACTACCCAACACAACTGTGCAAAGCTTAATCGGATTTTCATAGTCGTTTCCATTTCGCGACCGATCGGAGCTTACTTTCTGAACGCCCCTCGTATATGTATATATATATATATATATATATATATATATATATATATATATATATATATATATATATGTATATATATATATATATTGGTATCTGAATCGATTGTCCGAGGTCAAGGATGTTGTAAAGCTATATCGTATAAGTTAGGTTATTATCTTTGGTGTGCGTGGAGGCGCAGGGTCAGACAATGTTAAGCTGTGTTAGAGTGAGAAAGCAATGACAGCGTTATGTTTCAAATGTAAAGTCTCAATTTATCAATGTGTTTAATGCACATGGTTATATCAAGATTTTAACATAAACTGGTTTGTGAAGGAGAATGTCTAGTAAAATTTCAAAGGTAAGTATTATAATAATGTTACTTTTTTATTTTTCACTATTGCTGCGCCATCGGACTAACTTGGTTCTTGTACTGAGAATAGATAGGTTTGAGAGATAGGAAAGTATATTGTTTGGATGTTAAGATGTTCATTAAATTTAAAATCACCCTTGAGCACATCTTCACAGTATACAGAAAAAAAACTTAGTGCTGCAATTTATCTGCATATTTCATTTTTTATCAACCTTTCTCTTACAATTTTTAATTGATCGTGGAACCAAATGTGTTCGAAAAATACTTAGATTTGCAACAAACAGAGAACTCATTGCACCTCTTGAGTGTCTCTGTGTAGAAACAGTAATTTGCAGCTTTAACATAGCAGCATGCAAGACAGAGGCGTATTGCTACGCGTTCTCCAGATTTGCGCGGAATGGACGCAAGGACTAATTTTTTTGATTTTTTCAATCAGGGCCAACTTACGTCATTCAGAGATAGTTTTTTGTGACCAGTTCTGTAAAACTATATATTGTAGGTTTCATGTCAAAATTCATTATTCTGGCAGTTTATACTGTCCAAACTTCTTGCAATCAGATTGATAACTTTTACAGTAGCGCCACGAAATACTTCACTTTTCATTACGATAATTAATTATTATTGCAATGCAGCTTTGCCTTCACAATACGACAGTTCATTTATTATAACAGCTCAGCTCTTACAGTCAGAAACAGTACGTCAGTCATATTTTTTATTATTTAAAGAGAACTTTCACCTGATCCTCCATGGAGTGGGAAAAATTGTCCGGTTTTAATCAAAGCGTTAATCACGCTTGGTTGATAATTAACTTATTAGACCAGTATTTCTGCACTGATGACCCAGTACATGATAGAGCCGATACAGTTTTTTTTTTTTTTTTTTTTTTTTTTTTGAGTCGTCAGTCTTCTGACAAGTTTGATGTGGCCCCAAACGAATTCTTCTCTCGTGCCATCCTCTTCATGTCAGAGAAGAATTTGCAAACCAGGGCCTCAGCCTCAATAATTTGCTGCATGCACTCCAATCTCTGTCTTCCACTACAGTTTTTACCCTCTAGCACCATGCAGGTTACTGCCCGATGTCTTAACAGATGTCCTGTAATCCTAACCCTTCTTCTTGTCAATGTTTTCGACACAATCCTTTCCTCGCCGACACATATAGCCGTACCGTAGGTGCAACCACAACGGAGGGGTATCTGTTCAGAGGCCAGGCAAACGTGTGGTTCCTGAAGAGGGGCAGCAGCCTTTTCAGTGGTTGCAGGGGCAACAGTCAGGATGATTGACTGATCTGGCCTTGTAACACTAGTCAAAATGGCCTTGCTGTTCTGGTACTGCGAACGGCTGAAAGCAAGGGGAAACTACGGCCGTAATTTTTCCCGAGGGCATGCAGCTTTACTGTATGATTAAATGATGATGGCGTCCTCTTGGGTAAAATATTCCGGAGGTAAAATAATCCCCCATTCGAATCTCCAGGCAGGCACTACTCAAGAGGACGTCGTTATCAGGAGAAAGAAAACTGCCGTTCTACGGATCGGAGCGTGGAATGTCAGATCCCTTAATTGGGCAAGTAGGTTAGAAAATTTTAAAAGGGAAATGCATAGGTTAAAGTTAGATATAGTGGGAATTAGCGAAGTTCAGTGGCGGGAGGAACAAGACTTCTGGTCAGGTGAATACAGGCTTATAAAAACAAAATCAAATAGAGGTAATGCAGGAGTAGGTTTAATAATGAATAAAAAAATAGCAGTACGGGTAAGCTACTACAAACAGCATAGTGAACGCATTATTGTGGCCAAGATAGACACGAAGCCCACGCCTACTACAGTAGTACAAGTTTATATGCCAACTAGCTCTGCAGATGACGAAGAAATTGATGAAATGTATGATGAGATAAAAGAAATTATTCAGATTGTGAAGGGAGACGAAAATTTAATAGTCATGGGTGACTGGAATTCCAGAGTAGGGAAGGGAGAGAAGGAAACATAGTAGGTGAATATGGATTCGGGCTAAGAAATGAAAGAGGAAGCCGCCTGGTAGAATTTTGCGCAGAGCATAACTTAATCATAGCTAACACTTGGTTTAAGAATCATGAAAGAAGGTTGTATACATGGAAGAACCCTGGAGGTACTAAAAGGTATCAGACAGATTATATAATGGTAAGACAGAGATTTAGGAACCAGGTTTTGTATTGTAAGACATTTCCAGGGGCAGATGTGGACTCTGACCACAATCTATTGGTTATGAACTGTAGATTAAAACTGAAGAAACTCCAAAAAGGTGGGAATTTAAGGAGATGGGACCTGGATAAACTGACTAAACCAGAGGTTGTACAGAGTTTCAAGGAGAGCATAAAGGAACAATTGACAGGAATGGGGGAAAGAAATACAGTAGAAGAAGAATGGGTAACTTTGAGGGATGAAATAGTGAAGGCAGCAGAGGATCAAACAGGTAAAAAGACGAGGGCTAGTAGAAACCCTTGGGTAACAGATGAAATATTGAATTTAATTGATGAAAGGAGAAAATATAAAAATACAGTAAATGAAGCAGGCAAAAAGGAATACAAACGTCTCAAAAATGATATCGACAGGCAGTGCAAAATGGCTGAGCATGGATGGGTAGAGGACAAATGTAAGGGTGTAGAGGCTTATCTCACTAGAGGTAAGATAGATACTGCTTACAGGAAAATTAAAGAGACATTTGGAGAAAGGAGAACCACTTGCATGAATATCAAGAGCTTTGATGGAAACCCAGTCCCGAGCAAAGAAGGGAACGCAGAAAGGTGGAAGGAGTATATAGAGGGTATACACAAGGGCGATGTACTTGAGGACAATATTATGGAAATGGAAGAGGATGTAGATGAAGATGAAATGGGAGATATGGTACTGCGTGAAGAGATTGACAGAGCACTGACAGACCTGAGTCGAAACAAGGCCCCGGGAGTAGACAACATTCCATTAGAACTACTGATGGCCTTGGGAGAGCCAATCCTGACAAAACTCTAACATCTGGTGAGCAAGATGTATGAGACAGGCGAAATACCCTCAGACTTCAAGAAGAATATAGTAATTCCAATCCCAAAGAAAGCGGGTGTTGACAGATGTGAAAATTACCGAATTATCAGTTTAATAAATCACGGCTGCAAAATACTAACGCGAATTCTGTACAGACGGATGGAAAATCTGATAAAAGCCGACCTCGGGAAAGATCAGTTTGGATTCCGTAGAAATACTGCAATACGTGAGGCAATACTGGCCCTACGACTTACCTTAGAAGATAGATTAAGGAAAGGCAAACCTACGTTTCTAGCATTTGTAGACTTAGAGAAAGCTTTTGACAATGTTGATTGGAACACTCTCTTTCAAATTCTAAAGATGGCAGGGGTAAAATACGGGGAACGAAAGGCTATTTACAATATGTACAAAAACCAGATGGCAGTTATAAGAGTCGAGGGACATGAAAGGCAAGCAGTGGTTGGGAAGGAAGTGAGACAGGGTTGTAGCCTATCCCCGATGTTATTCAACCTGTATATTGAGCAAGCAATAAAGGAAACAAAAGAAAAGTTCGGAGTAGGTATTAAAATCCATGGAGAAGAAATAAAAAGTTTGAGGTTCGCCGATGACATTGTAATTCTGTCAGAGACAGCAAAGGACTTGGAAGAGCAGTTGAACGGAATGGACAGTGTCTTGAAAGGAGGGTATAAGATAAACATCAACAAAAGCAAAACGAGGATAATGGAATGTAGTCGAATTAAGTCGGGTGATGCTGAGGGAATTAGATTAGGAAATCAGACACTTAAAGTAGTAAAGGAGTTTTGCTATTTGGGGAGCAAAATAACTGATGATGGTCGAAGTAGAGAGGATATAAATTGTAGACTGGAAATGGCAAGGAAAGCGTTTCTGAAGAAGAGAAATTTGTTAACATCGAGTATAGATTTAAATATCAGAAAGTCGTTTCTGAAAGTATTTGTATGGAGTGTAGCCATGTATGGAAGTGAAACGTGGACGATAAATAGTTTAGACAAAAAGAGAATAGAAGATTTCGAATTGTGGTGCTATAGAAGAATGCTGAAGATTAGATGGGTAGATCACATAACTAATGAGGAGGTATTGAATAGAACTGGGGAGAATAGGAGCTTGTGGCACAACTTGATTAGAAGAAGGGATCGGTTGGTAGGACATGTTGTGAGGCATCAAGGGATCACCAATTTAGTACTGGAGGGCAGCGCGGGGTATAAAAATCGCAGAGGGAGACCAAGAGATGAATACACTAAGCAGATTCAGAATGATGTAGGCTGCAGTAGGTACTGGGAGATGAAGAAGCTTGCACAGGATACAGTAGCATGGAGAGCTGCTTCAAACCAGTCTCAGGACTGAAGATCACAACAACAACATCCGTATTCCTTGTTTCACTACCATACAATGCCATACTCCAAACATACGTTTTCAAAAAAAATTCTTCCTCAAATTAAACTATATGTTTCATATAGGCAGACTTGTTTTGGTCAGGAATGCCCTTTTTGCCTGTGCTAACCTGCCGTGTATGTCCTCCATATTTCATCTATAATGTGTTATTTTGCTGCCTTGGTAACACCATTTATCTAAAACGTGATCACCAATCCTGATATTGAGTTTCTCGCTTTTCTCATTTCTGCTACATCTCATTACTTTCGTCTTTCTTCGATTTACTCTCAGTCCTTTTCCTGTATTCATTAGATTGTCCATTCCATTCAGCGGATCAAGTAATTCTTCTCCACATTCACTGAGGATAGCAATGTCATCAGAAAAACTGATCACTGATATCCTTTCACCTTAATTTTAATCACGCTTTGAAACCTTTCTTTTATTTCCGCTATTGCTCCTTCAATGTATATACTGAACAGTAGGCGCGAAAATCTACATCCCTGTTTTACCACCTTGCTAATCCAAGAGCTTCTTTCTTCGTCTCCCACTCTTATTGTTCCCTATTGGGTTTTGCACATATTGTGCATCAACTGTCTTTCCCTATAGTTTACCCCTATTTTTCTCAGAATTTGAAATATCTTTCACCATTTCACATTTCTGAAAGCTTCTTCAATGTCCACAAATCTTATGAACGTGTCTTGATTTTTCTTCAGTCTTGCTTGCATTGTCAACCGCAACGTCAGAACTGACTCTCTGGTGCCTTTTCCAAAACCAAACCGATGGTCATCTAACAGAACCTCAACTTTTCTTCCATTCTTCTGTATATTACTCTTGTCAGCAACGCAGATGTATGAACTGTTAAGTTCAATGTGCGATAATTCACGCACTTGTCAGCTCGTACAATCTTCGGAACTGTGTGAATGATATTTTTCTTGAAGTCTGATGGTATAAAGTCAATCTGAAACAGTCTGCACACCAACGTGAATAGTCATTTTGTTGCTACTTCCCCCATGATTCTAGAAATTCTGATGGAATGTTATCTATCCCTTCTGCCTCATTTGATCTAAAATTCTCCAGAGCCTTTTAGAACTCTGATTCTAATACTGGATCCCCTATCTCTTCTAAATCGACCCCTGCTCCTTCTTCTATCACATCAGACACATCTTACACTTCATAGGCGCCTTCAATGTCCTCTTTCCGTCTATCTACTCTCTCTCCTCTACATTTAACAGTGGAGTTCCCGTTGCACTCTTAATGTTACTGCCCAAGAATTTACTCTTATCGAAGGTTGCTTTGCCTTTTCGTATGCTAAGTCAGTCCCTCCGATAGTAATTTCTTTTTCGATTTCTTCATATTTTTCATGCAAAAATTTCGCCTTAACTTCCTTCCATTTCCTATTTACTTCATTTCTAAGTGACTTGTATTTATGTTTTCCTAAATCTCCCTGAAGATTTTTAACTACCTTCTTCCGTCTATCAATTGAAGTGTTTCTTTATTACCCATGTTTTCTTCGCAGTTACCTACCTTGTACCTATGTTCCTCTCTCCAACTTCTGTGAGTGCCGTTCTTAGAAATGTCGATTCCTCTTCAACTGAACTGTCTACAGAGCTATTCATCATCACAGTATCTGTAGCTTCAGAGAATTTCAAGTGTATCTCTTCATTCCCTAGTGCTTCCTTATCCCATTTCCCTGCGCAATGATTCTTCCTGACTAGTCTCTTCAGCCCCCTCCTCGCTCAATACTGAATTGTGATCTGACTCAATATCTGCTCCTGGGTACGCTTTACAACCCAATATCTGATCTAGGAAGCTGTGTCTGTTGACCATGATGTAATCTGGCTGTAATCTTCCCGTATGTCCCTGCCTTTTCCAATCACACAGCCTGATCACGTGATTCTTGAACAGAGTATTCGCTGTTACTAGTTGAAATTTATTGCAGAACTTAGTCTTTCTTCTCTCTCATTCGTTCTACCAAGCTCAAATTCTCCTGTAATCTTTTCTTCTACTCCTTCCCCTGCAACCGCATTCCAGTCACCCTTGACTATTAGTTTTTCATGTCTTTATACGTACTGAATCATCCGTTCAGTATCCTCACCTTCTCAATCTCTTCATCTTCTGCTTGCGGCGTTGGCATGTGTACCTGAACTATCCTTTTGGTGTTGGTTTGCTATCGATTCTGATAAAAACAACCCTGTCAGTGAACTGTTGGCAGTAGTAGCTCACACGCTGCCCTGCGTTCCTCTTCATAACCAATCCTACTCCCGTTGTAATGTTTTCTGAAGTTTACCCATCTGACCAGATGCAGCTAAAAGTCTGATTAGGAGAAAACTGAGAAGCTAGAAGAGGATTTTTTGCGTGTCCAGCAAGCTTGTCTCCGAACCTACTTCGTATCCATGACATGAGTTTTTCGTAATTATACCTCGAATATAAAAGCCACTCTTGCTGATTCCAACCAGCGCGCCTACTTCTGGCTTTGAGAACCTCCTCTGTTTCACGCCCAAATGAAGAATAATAGCCACTGGGTGGGACCCGGAAACAGCTCCGACCAGCCTCTGCGGGTGGCGCACGTGCCACCACTTAACCCTCTTCAGGGGGTCCGTCCCGCGCTCTCCCTCTCTCCTTTCCCCAACCCCGTTTTTACTTCTCTCGGAAAATCTGGAGTGGCAGCGGCCACGTTCCTCTTATGAACGCAGTACTTAATTACATAGTAACATAGAATGGCGGCATTGTACCGCAGGTTGTGATAATGATCTTGTTTAATTATTTTTCAATCATATCGGGCCTGGTGGTTTGGAGCTTAAGTGCGTGGCAGGAAACAGGAATGCTGTGGGATCGACTTCCGGTTATTTATTATTATTATTATTGTGCTCTGGCCGAAAACAGGTCTTCACAAGGTTAGTCTCCAAGATCTTCTGTATTCTGCTATTCTCTTCATTTAGAGGTAGCTTCCACTTCGTTTAATATCATACACCATCAAGCATATTATCATTCCTTTCATTCTTCCCCCACACACTAATCCTTCCAATGCATTCACCATCAGACAGTTTCATTGCAACTTGTGAACAAGCCAGTTCTTTGGTTTCTGTTATAACTTCCAACAGTTTTCTTGGCTTCCTTCTCTCCTTTTATCATTCCAGTATCTCTTCGCATGTAATTTTCTGTAGCCAAGTAATTCTTTACATCCTCCTCGACATCCACATTTCAAACACTTTCAGGCATCTTTCTTCATCCATGTTTTAGCTCCATAGAGTGCTATATCTCTCTCTCTTTTCTTGAGCTTATTATCCAGCTTTCTACTTTAGTTCCTGGTCGGAGGAAGGTAATGGCAAACCACCTCCACTAGGACCTTGCCTAGTACAGCGGTGCGGGTCTCCTGCATCGTCCCCTACGCTCCTCGGAGTATCGGACGTCATCATCATCATCCACCTACTATTGACAGTTCCCGATCAAATGTCGCAGTGTTTCAATCTGCCTTTTACCTGTCCTTTGTCTCTCAATGATATGAAGATTCGCCAGTAACGTCAACTGGTTTGTATTTCACGTTTAACTATGGGTACCTTTTCCCGATAGGATGACTGGGGTCGTTAGGTACACGCAATTCGCCTAAGTGTAGTTCAGTTGAAGTATTTGCACTAAGTACGATTTTTCCGATCCGTGATCATCGAGTCTGTGGGTTCAGTTATTATGAGAACTTTCTGAGGATCGAAGGAGTTTGTTTCAGGTGCAGAAGACCACCAGACATCCACTGCAGAAATGCATAGACACTTCTATAACTGTACTTCCCTAGAGCAAAGTAGTGTATACAGGGTGGTCAGTAATACTTGATTTGTGCAATATCGAGCGCCTTTAATAGTCGTGGTTTCGTAGTTCTATGATCATGGTGTTGGGCTCTGGCGAGGTAGATCCTAGTTCAAATCTAACTCGGTCTGCTTTTCTTTTTTTTTCACAAAATTACGACGTTTCCGGTCATTGACGTGTCTTTCTTGTATCCAAATTTGCGTATGTGTCGTGGCGTAATGCCAGTTTGCAGCAGCGACTTGTAACGAAGGGACCTCCAGATGTACGTACCTCCTATCTGTCCTACATATACATCACATGTTATGCTTATTGCGCTCGTTTTTGGAAGTCTTACTCTTGAATTCCTTCGTTATAACATAGTTCACGCCCGTTTATTTGCTGTTTCATTTCTGTGAGAGGCTGTACGACATCTCGGCTGCTGTCACTATTCAACACATTTACTTGCGACGGTAATATATTCTTACCACATGACTCATATTCTATGATGAATAGTGACAGGAGGCGAGGTGCCGCACACACCTCTCACAAAAATGAAAATAACAAATCAACGGGTGTGAACTGTCTTATAAATAACATGTGGCATCTGTGTAGAACATATAGGAGGTACGTACGTCTAGAGGTCCCTTCGCCACACGTTACATTCGGGAGGACGACGGTTCAATCTCGCGTCCGCCCATCCTGATTTAGGTTTACCGTGATCTCCCTAAATTTCTTCAAGCAAATGCTGGTATGGTTCCTTTGAAAGGGCTCGGCCAATTTCCTTCCCCTTCCTTCCCTAATCCGATGAGACTGATGACCTCGCTGTTTTGTCTCTTCCACCAAATCAACCCAAGCCAAACTAACATTACGCTAAGACACATACACAAATTTGAATACAGCGAACAGATACGTCAATGACCGGATGGAAGGATCGTAATTTTTGTGACAAAAAGAGACCGAATGAGATTTGAACCTGGACCTCCCCCATCGTAGTCCAGCAGCGTGACGACACAACCGCGATAGGACAGCCGGCATTGTTGTTCGATATTGCACAGATTAAATTAGGACCGTTCACTGCTCCTACTTTTCTTCTTTCTTCCACAGTTCGGTACACATTCTTCCTGTTTTCATGCTTGATTTGTGTTCAGTTTCTGACAGGATATCCAGTGGGTCAACTTCCCACTAAATCTGAGAGTATCACGCAGAGGAGTTTCCCTTGTTAGTACCTTCCCTTGTCAAATTTTTGTATCGCTCTCTTGTTCGGCTTTATAAAACCAAATAAAGAAAAGTTTGGCGTCAGTTGCAAGGCGCCACTACGATATGTTTTGCACAGGACATGCATTGAATATCCTCTCCCAAGGTGTACGTCTCCCTCCACAGTCCAGGTGAAAGTAAAGGAATTGTGAGGACGGGTACGGAAGGAAATGTTTGGCCCTAACACGTGAACTGTAGTTGAGTGTCCTGTATTAAATATTGCTAATTACTTACTGATGGGAACTATCAGCTACTTTAATGAAACAAGAGTTACATACACTTATTATTACAACTTCAATGATTGCTAGCCGGCCGCAGTGTCCGAGCGGTTCTAGGCGCTTCATTCCGGAACCACGCTGCTGCTACGGTCTTAGGTTCGAATCCTGCCTCGGGCATGGATGTGTGTGATGTCCTTAGGTTAGTTAGGTTTACGTAGTTCTAAGTGTCGGGGACTGATGACCTCAGATGTTAAGTCCCATAGTGCTTAGATCCATTTCAATCATCAGTGATTGCTGAGAAGGGTCAAATACGTATCACTGGAGAAAGAGTGCTTATACAAATGTGAGCGTGTGATCTCTAGAGGGAACCATCTGGAGAAGATCTCATGAAATAGACCGAATGAACGAGAAATCTTATTAACTTATTGCTAATACCGCATTTGAAGAATAGGTGATGGTTCTATCAGAAGGTTAGTGAGTAAAGAGAAATAGATCCATTATGGTCACCTTATTTGAAGATAAGAGCGCATTTTGCTTAATTTCGTGAAGTGAATGTATCAGCGCTGCAGAACATACAGAGTAAGGAGCGAGCGGTATGTTCCCATTCTGGCTAGCAGAGGCGGTTGGCCATCTGGCACTTTCAGAGCCAGTGGGATGAGGTGCGCATGCAGAAATCGCTCGTGATGTCAGCGAAGAGATACTTAGGTTGATTGGGTTGTTTGGGGGAGGAGACCAGACAGCGAGGTAATCGGTCTCATCGGATTAGGGAAGGATGGGGAAGGAAGTCGGCCGTGCCCTTTCAAAGGAACCATCCCGGCATTTGCCTGGATCGATTTAGGGAAATGACGGAAAACTTAAATCAGGATGACCGGACGCGGGATTGAACCGTCGTCCTCCCGAATGCGAGTCCAGTGTTTACGGATACGTAGGGAAAGTACATTTATTCTGGCGCGACTCAGGTACATGTTATTACTAAATATTTGCTAACAAAAGTTTCCTACTGCCACTCAGACATTAAGAGGAGTCTACGGGTCGTAGCACTAACTTCAAAACACCAGGGAGCGTTGATATTGATAAATAAATAACATTGGCATAACCGAAGATGTACGACGTTATACGAACTATACAGACTGTTTGGTCAAGTTACAGACTGTGCGCCGTCGTCTATAGAATGCCTTTCGATCTAGTCATGCGGTAGACCATGCTGTCGTACCGTTAATAGTTATCTTACAGTCAGTGTGAACAAGCTCATTTTTGGAGGATTTTTAATAAACGCCCCTTAATGATATCCCGTGCAAAAATTATTTGCACAAAAAACTTCTTCACGCTTCATTACGTTAGACATAGACTGATTTAATTATCGCAAATCTATGATAGCAAAGCCTTGCCAGTTACAGTGTACACTCCTTACACCACCTTGTACGGACTCACCGGCTACAATGAGACATTTGTGGAGGTTTAGTACGAGTGGGGTGTTCTTGCAGACAGCAAAGAATAAAATTATGGCCGAAAGATCACCAGACAGTGATTGATCAACCTGAACCAAAGCGCCTATCATTCTGTACGAATATCGTACGACATGGTTGTGACACGTAGCATGGAGAGCTGCATCAAACCAGTCTCAGGACTGAAGACCACAACAACAACAACGGTTGTAACACATCATTTGCGCGAGACGAGATACGGTGAGATGGCAAGGAAGGTCGGACGCATGCGTGGCAGGGTCCGTCTGCTCGTGAATTGGCTCCTCTTCTCACGGTTTTGTGTGCCTCTCGACGACGAAGTCCTTCTACTATAGCTCCCGGTGAAGAAGGTTTCAGCGAGGTCTGAAACTTTACTCTCCTGCTCCTGTTTTTCTCTGCCTCGTGATGACTGGGTGTTGTGTGATGACCTTAGGTTAGTTAGGTTCAAGTAGTTCTAAGTTCTAGGGGACTGATGACCATAAATGTTAAGTCCCATAGTGCTCAGAGCCATTTGATTTGAACCTGCTCCTGTTGATGTCAGCTCACCAAAGCTGTCATTTCGGCCAATATAAAACTGCGTACTTTATTTCGCCGATCCGAAACCTCCTAAGAATTTTGTTCTGCAACGTGTGGCGTTGATTCTTTTGAAATATTCCGAACGCCGACCAATCCGAACTCCTCTTTCCAGCAACTTGCCTGTACCTCCCTATGGTACATTACCATTTCCAAAGGCTCTGAGTTCCGACATATCGAACATCGTCCCGCCAAAAACTTTCCGTAACAGTGTCTTCTCAATGTTTAGGCTTGAGGCGCCAGCGGCCCATCGGCAGAAGAGAAAGGACTCGCCTGTGGAAGCAGCCCGCTTTGCTACACAATATTGCGATGCTGTCTAGCGGGACACGCCATTTGCGTGGGTGATCTGTCATTCGGAGAATCCTCTGTATTCAGATCTGCCAACTGGCGACGACACGGCGAGCTCGCTGAACTCAGCAAGCAGATGCATTCTCTCACGAGCGTGGCTAATTTTGCCAAAGACGCAAGCCGCCGGCGTCTGTCGCGGTGAATGCGACAGCAGGCAGCCGCTCACAGGACCCAGCTGGCCAGCACTACCCCCAGAGGCTTCGTCTGCTAAAGGCAGGCCAGAGCGAGCAGAAAATCTAAGGACCGTGCTTTCACTCTCCACTAAGTACCAAATATATTCAGCATTCACTTTAAAATCAATAGAAATCAACGGAAATCATCTACAATCTCCAACCACACCCACAGATAATACTGTTCTTTTGCATATACGTCTGACTTCATTGATTAATTAGACATATCGATGGATTAAGAGTAGTGAATAAAAAGGAGAATGAAGCATGGGGCTTGTTACAGCCTGACGCGTTTCACAACGTCTCTGGCCGGCCGCTTGAAAATATGCGCGCAACTTCCTGCTTGGCTAAATTCAGTACTAATTAACTCGGAAACGACGCAACGTAGCGAATTTTTTTGTTAAAAAAAAAGCTTTTCCGGCTGTCTGGCCATCCTATATATTACTCACATTTTATGAAGGAAAGTACAATTACGACGACGATTCAGTATTGATATTCTCCGGTGTGAAGCATCTGTTGGAAGGTTGGGGTGACAACCTGGCATTCTTCACTTCACTTAGTAACATGAGAATACTGTTCACTCGGTGACGTAAGGAGAAGTATGTCATAAGCGCCGCATTGGTCTCTTTAGGTGAAGTGAAGTGTGTTTGGGATGGGGGAGGGGGAGGGGGAGGGAGGGAGACGAGGTGATCCCCTCCAATGAATGTTGATGTTTCATGAGCAGTGTTTGCCACTGCTGAGAGGTTATTGTACATATTCTATATCTACATATATACTCCGCTAGCAACCAAGCGGCGTGTGGCGGAGTCATATTCCCCCCTGCCCCCCCCCCCCCCTATGTTCCACTCGCGTATCGGGCGAGGGAAAATCGACTGTCTGAACGCCTCAGTACGAGCTCTAATTTCCGTTATCTTTGAATGGTGATCATTTGAAAGTTGATGGTAATAATACACTCCTGGAAATTGAAATAAGAACACCGTGAATTCATTGTCCCAGGAAGGGGAAACTTTATTGACACATTCCTGGGGTCAGATACATCACATGATCACACTGACAGAACCACAGGCACATAGACACAGGCAACAGAGCATGCACAATGTCGGCACTAGTACAGTGTATATCCACCTTTCGCAGCAATGCAGGCTGCTATTCTCCCATGGAGACGATCGTAGAGATGCTGGATGTAGTCCTGTGGAACGGCTTGCCATGCCATTTCCACCTGGCGCCTCAGTTGGACCAGCGTTCGTGCTGGACGTGCGGACCGCGTGAGACGACGCTTCATCCAGTCCCAAACATGCTCAATTGGAGACAGATCCGGAGATCTTGCTGGCCAGGGTAGTTGACTTACACCTTCTAGAGCACGTTGGGTGGCACGGGATACATGCGGACGTGCATTGTCCTGTTGGAACAGCAAGTTCCCTTGCCGGTCTAGGAATGGTAGAACGATGGGTTCGATGACGGTTTGGATGTACCGTGCACTATTCAGTGTCCCCTCGACGATCACCAGTGGTGTACGGCCAGTGTAGGAGATCGCTCCCCACACCATGATGCCGGGTGCTGGCCCTGTGTGCCTCGGTCGTTTGCAGTCCTCATTGTGGCGCTCACCTGCACGGCGCCAAACACGCATACGACCATCATTGGCACCAAGGCAGAAGCGACTCTCATCGCTGAAGACGACACGTCTCCATTCGTCCCTCCATTCACGCCTGTCGCGACACCACTGGAGGCGGGCTGCACGATGTTGGGCGTGAGCGGAAGACGGCCTAACGGTGTGCGGGACCGTAGCCCAGCTTCATGGAGACGGTTGCGAATGGTCCTCGCCGATACCCCAGGAGCAACAGTGTCCCTAATTTGCTGGGAAGTGGCGGTGCGGTCCCCTACGGCACTGCGTAGGATCCTACGGTCTTGGCGTGCATCCGTGCGTCGCTGCGGTCCGGTCCCAGGTAGACGGGCACGTGCACCTTCCGCCGACCACTGGCAACAACATCAATGTACTGTGGAGACCTCACGCCCCACGTGTTGAGCAATTCGGCGGTACGTCCACCCGGCCTCCCGCATGCCCACTATACGCCCTCGCTCAAAGTCCGTCAACTGCACATACGGTTCACGTCCACGCTGTCGCGGCATGCTACCAGTGTTAAAGATTGCAACGGAGCTCCGTATGCCACGGCAAACTGGCTGACACTGACGGCGGCGGTGCACAAATGCTGCGCAGCTAGCGCCATTCGACGGCCAACACCGCGGTTCCTGGTGTGTCCGCTGTGCCGTGCGTGTGATCATTGCTTGTACAGCCCTCTCGCAGTGTCCGGAGCAAGTATGGTGGGTCTGACACACCGGTGTCAATGTGTTCTTTTTTCCATTTCCAGGAGTGTATATGCCTTACATCCTCGGCGAAGATCGGATTTTGGAATTTAGTGAGCAGCCCCTTTCGTTTAGCACGTCGTCTATCTGCAAGTGTGTCCCACTTCAAACTTTCTATGAGATTTTTAACGCTCTCGCGATGGCTAAATGTGCCAGTCACGAGTCTTGCCGCTCTTCTTTGGACCTTCTCACTCTCTTGAATCAGACCCAGCTGGTAAGGGTCCCATACAGATGAACAATACTCTAAGACTGGACG
This sequence comes from Schistocerca piceifrons, assembly GCF_021461385.2. NCBI lineage: Eukaryota > Metazoa > Arthropoda > Insecta > Orthoptera > Acrididae > Schistocerca > Schistocerca piceifrons. The sequence goes on from NC_060138.1 coordinate 230,674,449, forward strand.
AACTTGTAAGCAATTTCCTTTGTCGAAGGACTGCATCACTTCAGGATTCTACCAATAAAACGCAATCTAGAGCTCGCATTACCCGTTACTTGTGCAATCTGATCGTTGCATTTGAGATCACTTCGAATAGTCGCACCCAGATACTTGACGGATGTTACAGCTTCCAAAGACTGGAAATTTGTTTTGTACTCGTGCATTAATGGGGATTTTCGCTTTGTTATACGCAGTAGGTTACACTTACTAATATTGGGAGATAACTGCCAGTCATTACACCACGCATATAACTTCTTTCAACTTTCGTGTGATACTACTTTCCTGTAGACTATAGTATCATCGGCAAACAGTCTAATGCCGCTGTCGATACCATCAACCAGATTGTTTATGCAAATCGTAAAAAGCAGCGGACCTATTACGCTGCCCTGGGACACACATGGTGTTACGCTTGTTTCTGTTGAAGTCACCCCATTCAGGATGACATACTACTCTCTGTCTATTAGAAAACTTTCTCTCCAACCGCATATGTCATCGGATAGACCGTAAGCGCACACTTTTTGGAGCATGCGACAGTGCGGAACTGAATCGAGCGCCTTTCGAAAGTCAAGGAATATGGCATCAACCTGGGAGCCGGTATCTACAGCCTGTTGTACATCATGCGCAAAGAGGGCCAACTATGTCTCGCATGACCGCTTTTTCCTAAAATTGCAGAAATTGGCCGGTAATTATGTGCATCCGATTTTCTACCCCGTTTTATAGATTGCTATGACCTGAGCCTTCTTCCAGTCCCGTGGAACTTCCCGCTGTTTAAATGATCTCTATTAGATAATGGATAAGAATGGTGATATATTTGTAGCATAGTCAACATAAAATCTTACGGGGATGAAGTCTGGGCCAGTTGCCTTCCTGGCGTCTAAGGATCTTAACTGTTTTGCAATCCCAGATACACTGAAGACTATGTCAGCCATCCTTGCGTTTGTTCGACAATTGAAAGGGGGAATGGTGTTGCAGTCCTCTATCGTAAACGAGTTTTTGAAAGCTAGATTTAGAATTTCGGCCTTCTGTTTATCATCATCCGTTACATTACCCGTACTGTCAGCAAGAGAAGGTATTGAATTATTTGTAGCATTCGTAGATTTTACGTACGAAAAAACTTTTTGGGGTTATTTTTGGAACCTGCAGATAAAATACTGCTTTCAAATTCGTTAAAAAAATCTCTCATTGACATTTTGACAGTTGCTTTCCTTTCGCATAATTTCTGTTTGTCAGTGGGGCAGTGACTACGTTTAAAGCGATTGTGCAAAATTCTCTGCTTTCTCAGCAACTTCCTAAAATGTTTGTGGAACCAAGGTGGATCCTTTCCCTCCCCTACATTTCTGCTACGCACATATTTCTCTAGCACTTGGTGGACAATAGCTTTCTTGCACTTGGTGGACAATAGCTTTCTAGCACTTGGTGGACAATACCTTTAAATTCCGACCAAAGCTGCTCAATATCTTTGTGCCCCGCGATGAATTCTTGGAGCTTATTATGAATATATTCATTAATGACACTTTTATTTGTTGGCGAGGGCGAACGCAGAGCCTTCTATGTGTCACAGTTGGTCTGCAGCCCCACAGGTTAGCAGGACAGTGTGTCCACCGCATCATATACTAAGTAGACAAAAATCATGAGGTAGCGAGATGCACACATGCAGTTGGTGGTAGTATCGCGCACACAAGGTACAAAAGGGCATTGAATTGGCGGAGATGTCACTTGTACGCAGATTTTATATTTTCCTCTGCCGTTTAACTTTGGTTCTCATTATTATATGTTTTACGTTTTTATAATTTTGGCCTTCTTGGATAAGGCTGTGGCCGCACGACGGGACTCAATAGACTTTGACAGTAGAATGCTAGTTGGAGCTAGACCCACGACACATTCCATTTCGGATATCTTTACTGAATACAATATTCCGAGATCCATAGTGTCAAGAGTATGCCGAGAATACCAAATGTCAGACATTACCTCTGCCCACGGACAATGCAGTGACCGATGGCCTTCACTTAACGACCGAGAGCAACCGCATTTACGTAGATTTTTCGGTGGTAACAGACATGCAACACTGCGTGAAATAACCGTATAAATCAATGTGGGATGTACGACGAACGTATGCCTTAGGACAGTGTTGCAACATTTGGCAGCAGACACCGACACAAGTGCCTTTGCTAACACCACGACATCGCCTGCAGCACCTTTCCTGTGCTCGTGACAAAATCGGTTGAACACTAGACGACTAACCGTACCCTAGCGAGACGACTCCCAATTTCAGATGGTAAGAGCTGGTGGTAGGGTTAGAGTGTGGCCCACGAAGCCATAAACCCAAGTTGTCAATGACTGTGTTTATATGGAATGGACTGGGTCCTCTGGTCCAACTTGAAAGGATACCGTCTTTTCTCCTTGCCTAGGGACGCCAGATGAAAGTTGATGTCGTCAAGCCCTGAATCAAAATTGCGCAACGGATAACTGGGGAGGGGAGCTTGAGAGCGCTACCTAGAGAGCGTGCCCTTTCTGTACGATACTAGGCAAGGGGCTGGAGGGCTCACACGCTGATGTGTGGGTCCCTGCATTCTATATCTTTTATTTTAAATGAATTCCTTTAACTTGACTTCTTTGTGATTTTTAAGGTATGTTAAAGATTGATGACAATTGATTACGTATTTATTTTAAATATTATCACTCGATTTTACAGCGATTGCAACAATTGTTCCAGTTTACAGATATTACAGTTTTACAACTTATAGCTCAGGTATATTATATAGGAATCTGCACGCACTTTTCTACGGGCAAGACGGAATTGCGTTGGCCAAATGTATACCACCAAAGCCTCCCAATATTTTACATAGGACATCCACTACGTGAGGAGGATAACAGGCAAACTGGGGACCAGATACATTAACACAGGGGGTCAAATTTCCTAAATTAACGAGATCATTCATTTCCTTACACAATCCGAAGCTGGAAATAAAAGAATTAGTACAAATATTCAAATACCTCTCTTCCATTCGTGAACATTGAGACAGACGCACTGAGGGCACGTCTGCTCACGTACCCGTCTTCTGTAACACTCTCCGAATATGGCGGGCACCCTGAGGTCTTCCTGGGCCCCGGTTGGGGTGATCGAACCACTTGGCCGTGACCAACCTCTCCACCCCAAATCTTGTGATACTGGAAAGTCTTTGACTTTTACCGGCCTGTGCTGTCTCTCCGATCCCCTAGCCAGGAGTAAGGTTGGTACTACTGTACTACAGAACTACTTCCCAACAATGATTTGGCCACGCTTTACGGAAAGGTGTGAGGAGGATTAGGAAAGTTCATGTGCAGATTCACATCTACGTACAAGAAATGCATAATACACGACACATATAAATACGTATTATGAAGCCTGACACATTTCTTTCCACCCGTCCACATGGGTTCTGTTGCACCGGCGGCCGGCCGCGTCGTGTAATAAAATTGGCTCCGGAGCCGCCTCTGTTTCTATTTCCCGGTGTGAGCGAGCAGCGAAACCTGCTGCTTATAGAGTGGAAACTACTGTACCGTTTCAAACTGAACCCATCATTCACTGGAAATGGTCATGTTCGGCTACTGGGAGGCCATTTGCAGCCATTCGTGGATTCACGTTCCCAAACAACGGTGGAATTTTTATGGATGACAACATGTCACTGGGCCACAATTTCTCGCAACTCGTTTTAAGAATATTCTGGGCAATTTGACCGAATTATCTGGCGACCCTGATCTATATAATCGAGAGGCTAGTTCGTGCTAAAAATCCTGCACCGGGAACACTTTCGCAATTATGGACGGCTATAGAGGCAGCATGGCTCAATATTTCTGCAGGAGACTTCCAATGACTTGTTGTTTCCATGCCACCTAGAGTTCCAGAACTACGCCGGGAAAAAGTAGGTCCGACACGATATTATAAGGTATACCATGTCTTTCGTCACCTCAAGGTACATGACCGTTACCACGTGACTGTCCAGTAGGAACGCTCACTTGTTGACTTGGAATTACTGCTGCTCAGAAGCAGCTTTGTGTCACACCCGCTGTTATTGTTTGATACTAAACTCACGATTCAGAATGATTTTATGGACGTGGAGGAGGGAACACATAAACCTGAATAGATCGCAAATTACATGCATATCAATGGAAACATTTACATGGGTCAGCTCCAACTGTAAGTTGGGAATTAACGTCTCGTCGACAGTATGATCGTTATCCTAAAGAATGTAATGTTGCACAGGTCATATAAATGCTCAAGAAAGGAAACAGAAGTAATCCGCCGAACTGTAGACCCACATCAACGATTTTTAGTATGAATTCTCACTGTCTCCCAATATTATAAAATACTCAAAGAAAACGATCTTTTTATTCAGAAAATATTGTTCTCGTGAAACACAGCTGGTTCTTTATTCATACGAAACGATTAACGCTATCGGCAAGGGACCTCAAATTGATTCTATATTTATATTTTGAGAAGGCTTTTGACAACATTCCTCAACACATCAGCTTCTAATCATATGCGTGACTATGGAGTATCGTCTCAGTTGGGGAGTGGATTCGTCTCTTTGTGGCAGAAAGGTCGAGTAGCTGATATTTGAGGTTCCACAAAGAAATGTTATAAGCGTTATTTATGTAAACGACTACCCGACAAACCTGGCATTATTTGGGTACTCATTTTGTCAATTTTCTATCACAGGCGAAAATAAAAAATGAACTGTGTTTGCTGTGTAATATCGAAAAAATTTCATTTCCATGTCTTCGTAAAAATACCTCTGAAATTACAAAACAGTCGCACAAAGAATCAAATGTGTAAGTACAGTGTACCGAGCTGTTTCTGTATGCTGGGCGCAGTTGCTTCGCTTGTCTACAACACGATTTTGTAGACGTCTCTTTGGTAATGCCCCTTCATAGCTCTATAGGCGGTTATCGTTTTCGTCTGCAGCGGTTTGCGCTTTGCAATTGAAAGCTGTCAAAAACGCTGCTATGTGTCAGGGATTGACTCGACAGTACGAATTTCTTAGCAGTAAAGAATAAATGTATTAAGACGTGGCGCACGAACTGCTTCAGGAGTGCACTCGCCTTTGTCAGGCCAGTTGAGAAGCTACTTAATTGAGAAACAGTGGCTCCGGTCACGAAAACTGACAACGGCCGGGACAGCGATGTGCTGACCTCCATAACCAATCTAGTGACGCCTGTGGGCTGAGGATGACACGGCGGTCAGTGGGTACCGTCGGGTCTTCGGAGGCCTGTTCGGACGGTGTTTTAAAATTCATGGATGATGCTACATTGTTCACGTATCTCAGTGTTTATGACGTCGTATCTCCTGATCTATGTATCATACAATGATATAATTTTATAGGTGCATTTAGCGGCAGATGTGGATACTGTCTGCAAAAAGTGACACGAATAGAGTTACTAAAAAATAAGTAATAAGTTTAAACGTCATGCATAATGTGGTTGTTTTTGACGCATCTTAATGTTTATGACGCCGTAGCTCCTTATCTGTGATACATAGATGGTTCTTACCTCTAGAGCGATTGTTTTCTGATAGTAACGGATATATGTACCAAGTTTGGTTGAAATCGGTCCAGTTGTTTAGGAGGAGATATGGAACACACACACATTTTTGTAATATGTGTGATTTTAGGAGACAGCTGAATAGCCATCACACATTGTTGCAGACGATACTGTTGTGTGCCGCCTGGTAAAATCATCAGAAGACCAAAACATGTTGTAAAACTGAAACTTCCTGGCAGATTAAAACTGTGTGCCCGACCGAGACTCAAACTCGGGACCCTTGCCTTTCGCGGGCAAGTGCTCTACCAACTGAGCTACCGAAGCACGACTCACGCCCGGTACTCACAGCTTTACTTCTGCCAGTACCTCGTCTCCTACCTTCCAAACTTTACAGAAGCTCTCCTGCAAGGTTCGCAGGAGAGCTTCTGTAAAGTTTGGAAGGTAGGAGACGAGGTACTGGCAGAAGTAAAGCTGTGAGTACCGGGCGTGAGTCGTGCTTCGGTAGCTCAGTTGGTAGAGCACTTGCCCGCGAAAGGCAAAGGTCCCGAGTTCGAGTCTCGGTCGGGCACACAGTTTTAATCTGCCAGGAAGTTTCATATCAGCGCACACTCCGCTGCAGAGTGAAAATCTCATTCTGGAAATGTTGTAAAACTGTTTATATAAGTTATGTTCATGGTGGGAAAAGTGGCGGTTTAATCTAAACAATAAAAACGTGTGCGTCTGTTCGACGACCCTTCCTTCAAAACTCAGTGACCTGCGCATTTTCCCAATACCCTGGTAAGCTTCATTCCTCCTGTGACCTACGGTCGACAGCTGCTAAAGATCCATGTCCTGCTTCGGCGCACGGTTTTGACCTGGCAGAAGGCTTCTAAACAGTCGTCACTCCGTAACAGTTACTGTATGCAACACCATGCACGTAACCCACCAGGTACTGTCAGCTCTGTCGAGCGCCTTTAGCTGATACTGTATCCGATGCTCATTCATTTCGGTATCTTCTTGGCGTTCGTGCATTAAGAGGAAACGCAGTACGATCTTCCACAACGAAACAATTTCGGAAAAAAAAAATTAGTATTTCATCCTTCTTGGCGTAGTCCTCCATTTCGAGGAGACTGTGCTCACACAGTATCTGAGTGTGGCTTTCACCTGTTTACTGATTTAAGGTAAGACCAAAACGTCTTAAAATTTTCTGGCAAGTCAGAAGAAACAATTTTACTTTTGATTAAGTTCAGTTTTTGATTCTATGCGGGGCTTTGAATGCATTGTAATCTGTTGTGAAGTTTAGTTTTCGGAGCAGCTTTCTAACACGACTGTCAAACCACACAAGTCTGTCTAATCCTTCTACATCTACATGATTGTTCTAATTCACACTTCACTGTTTAGAGGGTTCACTTTCAGCCTATATGTCGACCGTTTCATTCTCGAATTGCATGTGGGAACGATGAATGCGTCAAACTTTCCGCGGAAGCTGTGATTTTCTTATGTTGGTCATTTATCCCTGTGTATGTGCGAGTTATGAAAATAATTTGTCATTCGGAGCAGAAAGCTGGTGATTGAAAGAAACTTCGCGAAAAGATCTCGCCACAATGAAAGTGCCTTCGGATAAATGATTGCCGCTTATCACAGCCATTTTACTCTCTCTCCTATTTCGTGATAACACAAATAAGCAGCCTTTCTTTGAATTGTCTCGATGTCCTTTGTCACTTCTACCCTATAAGGTTCCTCTACCGTGCAGCAGCACTCCAGAAGAGCAAAGATACGCCTAGTGTGGACACTCTGTTTAGAAGAGTTGTTGTATTTCATATGTGTTTTGCCAATAAAATTTAGTCTTTCGCTTGCCTTCCCCATATTATTTTCTCTATGTTGATTCCAATTAAAGTCGGTCGAATTGTAATCCCTGGACAATTAGTTGAATTGACAGCCTTTAAATATCTGTTATTTATTGTGTAGCCAAACTTTAATAGCATTTGTTCAGCACTTACGTGGAGAAACTACTACTTTTTACTATATGAGACCAATTAGCACTTTCCCTGCCGTGCAGAGATCCTGTCTAAATAAGTTTGTAATTCATGGCCTTTATAAGCTACACCTCTATAGCTGATTCGAGATAAGTTAAGTTTGAGTTTGCATGCACACTTAGCATTTCTGCACGATCAGTATCACCTACAAGGGATAAATGTTTAATTAAATTACAGGTTCAAGCCTTTCCTAATATCCGAGAAAAGACTGAACCGGAAATTCTCAGACTACGTATTCAAAAGAAAAGGTAATAAAATTTCAACTAAATGGGACAAAAAACAGAGTAAAAATATTGTTAAATACACTCGAATAATTAACCAATAACTTGTGAATTTGATTTGGTACAGTAGTTCTGTGCAATTCATCTCTCTCTCTCTCTCTCTCTCTCTCTCTCTCTCTCTCTCTCTCTCTCTCTCTCTTCTGGTGGGAATATTTGTTTGATATCACTGCCCCTTTGTGCAGCACGTAAAACCAGGCTAATATTTAAAAGTACAAAGGCGTTAAACTCATTGTCTTGTACATGGGTAGCTATTTGGTGAGCTATAAATAACGTAACATGATACACGATATGAGCTTCCATTAAATACATTTATTCTAAGAGAGACAGAGAACCACAAAGAATTATGAGCGGACATACTATCAGTACTCTTAACTGGTGCCTGAACATGAAATAAATTAATCTGCTTTGATAAGATGAAGTTTTGTTGCACAATTTAACTGTGCATACATGAGGGAAAAAAGAGGAAAAAGGAACAGAAGAGATGCGACGTCATTCATCCAGTGTAGCACCACAAAAAAAAAAGACGATGTTCAGAGCAATAAGCAACCCCCATCATGTACATGCTTTTGTAAACCCTCGTCGTCTGTTTTGTGAAGGCCTCGTCGCTGCTGCTGTGGAGGCCGAGTTACCACTGTTGTTATGGTGGGCTGAGTTTGTGAGTTCGTGAACGGCTTCTACCGCAGTTCACCGCTAAAACAATTTCTCCCTGCCACTATTACACTGCAATGCCCCAGGGCCAGGTAAATGTAAATGTCGTGTGACTAAGGCCTCCCGTCGGGTAGACCGTTCGTCGGGTGCAAGTCTTTCGATTTGCCGCCACTTCTGCGACTTCCGCGTCGATGGGAATGAAATGATGATTAAGGCAACACAACACCCAGTCCCTGAGCGGAGAAAATCTCCGACCCAGCCGGGAATTGAACCTGGGCCCTTAGGATTGACAGGCTGTCGCGCTGATCACTCAGCTACAGGGAGCGGACAGGGCTAGGTAATAGGATGGGAGAACGAAAGTTCTACAAAACTGCAGCAAATCAGTAACAAAGCCAAACAAGTAAGTCAAAAGATTTACTTGTCTTTCTGACTAGTTGAATAATACGGTCTGCAACACTGCTTGTAATATAACCCAAAAAGGCCCTCAATGGCTAAGTGAAAATAATCGTAGGTAAACTTCACAGCACACGGTAAATGCAATTTACAACTTCTAAGAGTTCACGAAACGACGTTGCCTGTCGAAGTCAGCCCTGGACTGTGATCTGTAATCAAGTGGGCGAGAGCTGCTCTTCTATCTTCCAAGTAGGCTTCTGTCCATTGCCATCCGGTCGTTGACGGATTGTACTCGGCTGGCACTTGGGCAAGGCGAAGTCGATATCTTCATCGTCAGCGCCGCCCGTGGCGCTGGTGGAACTGGCGCAAGTGGCAAGCCTCTATGGCACTGGCACCAGCTCGCCTCTTTGTGCGTGTGGTGCTTTTGTCCTTGCTGTGTCTTGTTCGGAGACAGAGCAGTTAGAGTGTACGTGATTTATTTCGGTGGGCCGGCCGTGGTGGTCTAGCGGTTCTAGGCGCGCAGTCCGGAACCGCGCGACTGCTACGGTCGCAGGTTCGAATCCTGCCTCGGGCATGGATATTTGTGCTGTCCTTAGGTTAGTTAGGTTTAAGTAGTTCTAAGTTCTAGGGGACTGATGACCACAGATGTTAAGTCCCGTAGTGCTCAGAGCCATTTGAACCATTTATTTCGGTGTATTTCTATTAACCAATGAACGTGTGTTCATTAGTTTTTAGCCGCATTTATTTACTCCAGCTGTTTGGTTTTATGTTATTAGGGTGTTTAGTTGTACGTATATCAAAAATAGTTTCGTATCACCCCGGTTCCAGAACTCCTGAAGATAGACGTTAACTGTGGATATTGTATCACAGACACAGTCCCTTTGACAGTTCAGAGATGTCACTAAATCCGCCCAAAGATATAAACAACCATGCATGAGCAGCGCCTATTAGACTGTTAGACGGAAGGGGTCCGACAGCCGATCAGTTCCAGTCATTCCACCAGGAAGAAGTAACACGGCTCATGTTGTCTGCAGTTCAACCGTGCCTAGACGGTCAATACTGCGGTTAGATCGCGTCCGCATTGTTGCTTTGAGCCAGGAAGTGTTCTCAACAAGGGAAGTGTACAGGCGTCTCGGAGTCAACCAAAGCGATGTTGTTCGGACATGGAGGAGATACAGAGAGACAAGAACTGTCGATGACATGCCCCGCTCAGGCCGCCCAAGGGCTACTGCTGCAGTGGATAACCGCTACCTACGGATTATGGTACGCAGGAACCCTCACAGCAACGCCACCATGTTGAATAATGCTTTTCGTGCAGCCACAGGACATCGTGTCACGACTCAAACTGTGCGCAATAGGCTGCATGATGCGCGACTTCACTCCCGACGTCCATGACGATGTCCATCTTTGAAGCCACGACACCATGTAGCGCGGTATAGAAGTGCCCAACAACATGCCGAATGGAACGCTCAGGATTGGCATCGCGTTCTCTTCGCCGATAACTGTCGCATATGTCTTCAAACAGTCTATCGTCGGAGACGTGTTTCGAGGCAACCTGGTCAGGCTGAACGCCTTAGTTACACTGTCCAGCGAGTGCAACAACGTGGAGGTTCCCTTCTGTTTTGGGGTGTCATTACGTGGGGCCAACGTACACCGCTGGTGGTCATGGATGGCGCTGTAATGGGTGTACCATACGTGAATGCCATCCTTCGACCGATAGTGCAACCATATCGGCAGCATATTGGTAAGGCATTCTTCTTCACAGACGACAATTCACGGCCCCCATCGTGCACATCTTGTGAACGATTTCCTACAGGATAACGACATCGCTCGAGTAAAGTGGCCAGCATGTTTCCAGATATGAACCCTATCGAACGCGCCCGGGATGGATTGGAAAGGCCTGTTTATGGACGACGTGAACCACCAACCACTCTGTGGGATCTACGCCGAATTGCCGTTGAGGAGTGGGACAATCTGGACCAACACTGCCCTGATGAACCTGTGGATGGTATGCTACGACGAATGCAGGTACGCATCAAGGCAAGCAGACGTGTTACTGGATATTGGACGTGCACCAATCTGGACCACCACCTCTGAAGGCTCGCTGTATGGCGGTACAACAAGCAACGTGTGGTTTTCATGAGCAATAAAAATGGCGGAAATGATGTTTATGTTGATCTTTATTCCAATTTTCTGTACAGGTTCCGAAACTTTTTTGTTGTGTGTATATTTTTATTGTGTAATTTCAAATGGCTCTGAGCACTATGGGACTTAACAGCTGTGGTCATCAGTCCCCTAGAACTTAGAACTACTAAAGCTAACTAACCTAAGGACATCACACACATCCATGCCCGAGGCAAGATTCGAACCTGCGACCGTAGCATTCGCGCGGTTCCGGACTGCGCGCCTAGAACAGCGAGACCACCGCGGCCGGCTATTGTGTAATTTTATGAAGTTATTTATCCCCGTTTTAGTCATAGCTGTGATTATTGTTGTCGGTACTCTCACTATACTTTACCATCATACTATAAATGTTTGCTTGTACTGATGCCTGAAGATAACGCTTCTATGCGTCGAAACTGGTAACATGATTTGAACAAACGTCGTTTGAATTACAGTAGAGCTGTTAGTTTCAATTTTGGTTATTCAAGTTCTTCGCAACTTCTGTCGTCACATACCTCCCTGCAACTACCCACTATCTTTCACTGGCCTGTTTCGGCTGCTAATTACCCATCTCAAGATCAATTTACGAACTAATTACACCTCTAGAAATACGTAACTGCTAATTTCACGCAGCACTGCTGAATGCTGTGACCACGATAAACTCGTTGTGCAGGCTTTCGCGCTCCAATACTTTTTCTGTACACTGGTTTACTTTAGTTAATTGTATGTTGCGAACAAATGAGATTAATTATTATCGTACTGCAACTGGCTTCTTATTAAATGAAGAGTTTTGTTACTGTAACTCATTAGAATGCACAGCATATCCATCTCTGCTACAACTATCGTAAAAATGTTCTGAAATTATTTCTGTTATCAAAAATAATGAAGTATGCAATGCTTAGAGAATCTCAAACCTTGCAGTGGATTTTTCGTCAACATTAATTATTAATCAGTGCCACGGCTAACACTAGAGCATGAGACTATCATTATTAACCAGAAAATTATTTTTCTATAACTTTTACCAGTCCAGTATTTTTTTATATCAATGTTTCCTTTTGAAACACGAAAGTATTTTAACTTTGACACTGCTAAAGTTTACAATATTAGCAGCCCGCGTCCGTATGTGAAAGACAACGTAAAATCTGCCGCTTTGAACTCCGATCTCGAACTGCTGTAAGAAATCATTTTAAATTCACTTTTTACCTGACCGCTTATTGCGGTACGATTGCCCTTACTATCAGACATGAATCTGCCGGGCCGGAGGCTCGTTCCGCCGTGTCGCAGCTCTGCACCACGAACACTACTTAAAAAGATGAAAATGTCTTAAATAAATGGGTAAAATACCAGGCAAGCTTTCTAATAATGCCATGCGAGTTCTCATTAAATAACTATATTTAAAACTCGAATAGCAACAAGTTCACACACATTTCTTTATAATCTGCGCCTAATGGCGTCCTGCTAACAACCTTGATAAATGAAAGCTACCTAGTCGTTAAAAATTGCGTCACAGGTTCCTCCTCTCTGCGTGACTCCAAGAAGACGACAACCACATTATTATTCTTACACTACTATTTATACAATGGCTGATAGTCATAAAATCTTTAGTTTTTCTTTATTTATTATTTCCTGTGACTGTTTCAGAACTCGCCGACGCAGATATTATTTCACAAATGCACTATTTAATCCTTTACAAATACAAAATATAACATAATTGTCTCTATCTATTTTCAGAGTCCACAGACGTAATCAGTACATATATATAAATAAAATCGTAATTGCATAGCTATACAGCATGTTTTACCAGGAACCGTTATAAGGCATGCTGCGCGTGCGGCGACCCAGTGAGTGAAAGCGCGGCTGCGGCAGGCCGGCCTGCGATGCTGCGCGGGGTTTTACGGCTGGCCGGCGGCGCGTGGGCGTAAGTGAGGCAGCGCAGACCTGCTGGCTCCTGGGGGAGCGTTTACCGCCCGGGACGGACGGCCTGGCAGTGCTGTTGTCGGGCGCTGGGTGGTGGGGGGTGGGGGGGAGGGCCGTCATTCGCGCCGCCTCCCGGCGTTTTCGTCTGGCGGGCACGTGCGGCGCTCCCGCCCCTTAGGCCGCCGACAAGAAAACACGGCCAGCGTGCTAAGCAGCGACACATCGGTGGCGCCCGGAACCAGTCTGTTCCGACAGCAGGCGTCTGTGTTTGTCTGCGGGTGAGCCTAAAATAACAGACTCACAGTCCCGCCATCTAAATTGCTTCTTTAACGAAAAGACGAAGTGGAATATACAAAATTGCCATGAATATGTGTTAAATTTTCCAAAGAACCGTACGTTGGAAATTTACATTTACGGATCTCATCCACAATACGACAATCAGCCATGGGGGAGAGCAAGTGCGTGTCGCCATTAGCTTTTTCGGGCTACTGATGAAGAAAACACGACAAGTGCCATAAACCGATTTATCGGAAACGTTGCTCAATGGAAGAGGAGACAATATAAGCGAACATGTGTCTCGGATCATCCGTGGGTACTCGACCGTTTCTGAGAAAACTACTGTCAAAGTTTTCGACGTGATTTAGATGTCTTTAACGGACATTAGGCTCAACCCAGACGGCTGCATACTGCGTCTTGCGTTCGAAAGTCTGTCATTGTCTTTATTTACTTCTTTGTTTATTTATTTTTATTTTTCTGCCCACGCCCGAACAAGGTTATTACTCGAATCTTTCTTATCAAGTTAGGGGATGTAAGGCCGTTATATTAACTGTAAAATTATAACTTGGTTTCACAATACGGTCACTCATTTTTACATAATATATGTGTATATGGTATTTCCAGAAATTATAATCTTTTTACATTCATGTGATATGTAAAATGGTGCAAGATGTTCGAAATTCTGATAAAAATAGAGGTAAGCTATAGGGAGAGACGAGTCATATACAATATGTACAACAGCCACGACGCAAAAATAAGAGTGCACGAACAAGAACGAAGTGCTTTTGTTAAAAAGCGTGTAAGACAAGGATGTATCCTTTCTCCCCTACTGCTCAGTCTATAGCAATGATGGAAATAAAAGGAAGGTTCAGGAGTGGAATTGAAATTCAAGGTGAAAGGATATCAATGATACGATACGCTGATGACATTGCTATCCTGAGTGAAAGTGAAGAAGAATTACATGATCTGCTGAATGGAATGAATAAAATGAGTAAAGAGTATGGATTCAGAGTAAATCGAAGAAGACTAAGGTAGTGAGAAGTAGTAGAAATGAGAACAGAGAGAAACTTAACATCAGAATTGATGGTCACGAAGTAGATGAAATTAAGGAATTCTGCTACCTAGGCAGTAAAATAGCCTCAAGACTGAAGACAACAACAACAACAACAGGCAGTAAAATAACGAGTGACGGACAGAGCAAGGAGGACATCAACAGCAGACTAGCTATGGCAAAAAGGGCATTCCTGGCCAAGAGAAGTCTACCAACATAAAAAAACATCGGCCTTCATTTGGGATGAAATTTCTGAGATTGTACGTCTGTTCATTTTATGGTAGTGAAACATGGACTGTGGGAAAATCGGAACAGAAGACAATCGAAGCATTTGACATGTGCTACAGACGAATGTTGAGAATTTGGTGGACTGATAAGGTTAGGAATGAGGAGGTTCTGTGTAGAATCGGAGAGGAAACGAATTTGTGGAAAACACTGATAAGGAGAAGGGACAGTACGATATGACATCTGTTAACAGCCGGCCGCGATGGTCGTGCGGTTCTGGCGCTGCAGTCCGGAACCGCGGGACTGCTACGGTCGCAGGTTCGAATCCTGCCTCGGGCATGGGTGTGTGTGATGTCTTTAGGTTAGTTAGGTTTAAGTAGTTCTAAGTTCTAGGGGACTTATGACCTAAGATGTTGAGTCCCATAGTGCTCAGAGCCATTTCTACCATCTGTTAACACATGAGGGAATGACTTTCATCGTACTAGAGGAAGCTGTAGAAGGCAAAAACTGTAGAGGAAGACAGAGATTGGAAAAATAGTAGAGGACGTAGGTCGCAAGTGCTACTCTGAGTAGAAGAGGTTAGCACAGGAGAGAAATTCACCTGCCTAATATCGTGTAAGCCCGCGCGTGCGCGCAGAAATGCGGCATTACAACGTGGCATGGGCTCGACCAATGTCTGAAGTAATGCTGGAAGAAATTGACACCATTAATCCGGCAGGGCTGCCCATACATCCATAAGAGTACGAGCGGATGGAGATCTCTTCTGAACAGCACGTTGTCAGGCATCCCAGGTATGCTCAATAAAGTTCATGTCCGGGTGCCCAGCGGAAGTGCTTGAACTCAGAAGAGTGTTCATGGAGCCAGTCGGTAGCAATTATGGACGTGTGGTATATCGCATTGTCCTGCTGGAATTGCCCAAGTCCGTCGGAATGCACAATGGACATGAATGGAAGCATGTGATCTCACAAGATTCTTAAGTACATGTCATCTGCCAGAGTCGTATCTAGACGTATCTGGGGTCCCATATCACCCCAACTGCACACGTCCCACACCATTACAGAGCCCCCACCAGCTTGAACGGTCCCCTGTTGACATGCAGTGTCCATGGATCCATGGGGTTGTCTCCATACCTGTACACATCCATAAGCTCGATACAATCTGAAACGAGATTCGTCCGACCACGTAACATGTTTCCAGTCATAAACAGTCCAAAATCGGTGTTGACGGGCCCAGGCGAGGCGTAAAGATTTGCGTCGTGCAGTCATCAAGGGTACACGAATTGCCTTCGACTCGGAAAGCCCATATCGATGATGTTCCGTTGAATGGTCCGCGCTCAGACACTTGTTGATGGCCCAGCATTGAAATTTGCAGATATTTGCGGAAGGGTTGCACTTCTGTCACGCTCAACGATTCTCTTCAGTCGTCTTTGATCCCGTTCTTGCAGGATCCTTTTCCGACCGCAGCGATGTCGGATATTTGATATTTTACTGGGTCCCTGATATTTACGGTAGACTCGTGAAATGGTCGTACAGGCAAATCCCCTCTTCATCGATACCTCGGAAGATTTTGAAAATTTGTCGTAATTTCTTTTGGGACCAAACTGCTGAGGTCATCGGGCCCTAAGCTTACGCACTACTTAATCTAACTTAAACTGACTTATGCTATGGACAACACACACACCCATGCCCGAGGGAGGACTCGAACCTTCGACGGAGGAAGCCGCGCGGAGCGTGACAAGGCGCCCTAAGACCGCGCGGCTTCCGCGCAGCTACCTCGGAGATAGTGCACCGACTATAACACCACATTCAGACTCACTTAAATCTTGATAACCCTGTAGCAGCAGTAACCGATCTAACAACTGCGCAAGATACTTGTTGGCTTATATACCTCTGCCGACCGCAGCGCAGTATTCTGCCTGTCTACATATCTCTCTACTTGAATACGTATGTCTATACTAGTTTCTCTGGCGCTTCAGTGTATTTCATTCTTATATCAACTGTTAATATTCATATTTTATTCTTATGCTTATTCTTCAGGAGGATTCCCTTGTATGATACGGATCTTAGAAACATTCTAAACACAGAAATTCTGAACACCACGAGCATCGCACAGAGGCAGATTTTCCACAGCAACGTTTCTTCGTATGAATCTCACTTGCTAGAGAAACTTCGTCAACTTTGATTATGATTCAATTTCAGAAATAACTTTTCCATTCGTTTATTGCTTTTATTCTTTTTTTTAAATTCATTCACCAGACGTATAATTAGTAGACGAATATGGGCAACGTTATTCCTGCACACATTGGAAAACATCCCTGTAGTAATCTTCTACGACATGGATTGATAAATGAAAAACAAAAACGAAATTAATAATCGGATTTCGAACACAGGGTTCAAAATTATGAATTCGAAATGCTAGCCACTGTGTCACCGCTTCGGCTGGAGTAGTTCCGCGCTGAAAGGTGCATAAATTTCCACGAAAATCGTTTTCTCAGAATCGATCGAATATCTACGGATAAGTCGAGACACGCGCTCTATTATTTTGGCTCCTCTCCCAATGAGCGAAGTTTCTGAGTAAAATTACGATGCTGTCATTGCTGTTGCAAAAGGTCATGGGAATAGGCGAGCGCAAAGCGGACCGGAACACAATTACGTTAGATGCAGCAACGCCACCAGTCAATATCCACATGGTGAGCGGAATGAGGGGACAACAACGCAGTAACGTCGACAGAGCAGAACGGGTAGGAAACTGCGATATTGGCACGCCGTTTACTACACCTCCAAGCTACAGGCTTGTATTGACGCACGGGGCTGGAAGCGTTGTTTGAAAAAACTAACAGACACCAATCCAGTATAAATACTCATTATTTTTATTCGGAGAGAACACAGTATGACAGCGTGATCTACAAGTGGAGGTCTACACGGGTCGAAGGGGCGGCGCGTCCTGCAAGCAGCTACCACACGACTTCGCGTCCACAAACTGCGGGTCATCTGCCGGCTCTGGGTCCACCACTATGGGCTCGGTGTCCTGGAGGGCAGCTGCTCTACATCTGGTTGGGCATACTGACGCTGTACGTCGCCACAAGCAGGGGCAGAGACCACTCCTGACGGCTGTCTTCGTCTGCAAGGATCGTGGCAGATTTCTGCGTCGACAAGCGCGATCTGCCTTGAGACGCTGGGCAGTACGCATACAGTACACCGGCTTCCGCTGGTCAGTGTTTCTGTCCAGCTGTTGGTATAACAACATGCTGCTGGCGAAGATGGCAAAGCTTTGCAACAACTGCTCGCATAATAACGAAAAAATATTTCCAATTTATTTTATGACCATCAGATGCCCGTCATCAGAGGAGCAAAGACGTATATGGCATAATGTACCATTCACGAGTATTCTGCAGGGTGCTCTGAGATTCCGGTTAGAAAGTTCTACGTCTTATAAATAATAATATTTCGAATTGGAACCCGTTCCTCAAAACGTGCCGTTTCTGTGCTACTTGATGGTAACGCGACCAGTTTTATAAGTAATTCATTACACGCGACCCAGTACATCACTTGTTTTACAATTTTACTCATTAACAGCCAGAAGAAATGCCTCGTGATGAGTGGGTGTTGTGTGATGTCCTTAGGTTAGTTAGGTTTAAGTAGTTCTAAGTTCTAGGGGACTGATGACCATAGATGTTAAGTCTCGTAGTGCTCAGAGCCATTTGAACCATTTTGAACCAGAGGAAAAAAGATGAAACTTAATCGGTTTTCGCAAACACTGTTGTTTACAGTTAAAATTAAATGATTTTTTTGTTTTTTTTTTTTTTTCAAACGAAAATTAGTATTCTGATCCACTACAAGTAAGGATCAACGTGGAGACCACCAGCTTCGGCACATACATAGTACTTAAAAAAGGGTGTTGTGTTTAACGCGCTCTGTCACACCTGCTGTCTCTACAGTCCGTCCTGCTGCGACTGCCGACCGCAGTGGCCGAGCGGTTGTAGGCGCTTCAGTCCGGAACCGCGCTGCTGCTACGGTCTCAGGTTCGAATCCTGCCTCGGGCATGGATGTGTGTGATGTCCTTAGGTTAGTTAGGTTTACGTAGTTCTAAGTCTAGGGGACTGATGACATCAGATGTTAAGTCCCATAGTGCTCAGAGCCATTTGAACCGTTCTGCTGCAACCACAACTCATGCCACCAGATCTTCTCTTGTCTCTACAGGAATGTCATAAACCAAACTCTTCATTCGAGCCCTGAGGGAAAAGTCCAGTGGAGTCAAATCCGGTGATCGTGGAGGCCATACGGTTGGATCACCTTGGCCTCTCCATATGTGTCCGAATCGTTGGTTCAGATGTTCCCAACATAAAGTGAAAACTGAGCAGATGCACCGTCATGCTGTCTTGAAGGACGTTCAACGCCACAGCATCCGATAATACGCCCCAGTATTTGTTGAATATGAAGCAGATGGGACCCTCGAGAGAGGGCGGAAGCACGTACGGTCCAGTCTGTGTTGGAATCTCTGGACACGCATGGCATGTGGGTTTTCACCTGGCCAGACATATCTATTTCGAGCACTGAGAACACTGTCGGTAGTAAATTTACTTTCATCAGTGAAGAGAATGCGTCGTGGCAATATTAGGGGCTCGTCGACGCAGCGGTGAGGAAACTGTGTACAGAATTTAACGCGTGGAGCACAATCGGCTGGCATTAGTGATTATATCCTTTGGAGGTGGTGTCGATGTAGTTGTTGCTCATGCAGAACATACTGGACGGTGCTGGGAGGAACACCCTTTGCACGGGCAGTTGCTCGTGTACTCGTTGACAGGTTCTCTTCAGCGTGATGGAGTACAGCCTCCTCCAGTTCGGGTATCCCCTCAGAACATCAAAGTCACGTCTGCCGACAGTGCTGATACCCCTTTTGATGATCGAATTGTGTAATTTTGGCGAAAATGGTGTGCGATGGAGTCGGACGTTGTGATTAAATGTCTTGATAAAGACGACGAGCAGCTCTTCCCTGTCATGAGCTTCGTCATACGGCAGGACCACGTCGGTGTATTCTGCAAACGTGTACTCAACCATGTTGTCCTAACACTCCTAGACGCGTGAATGATGCACGAACCAGGTCAGAAAGATAGGATGGACATCAAACGACATAAAATCGCTCCACTATGACTGCCTTGTTGCATACATTTATAGCTAACATGTTTTCAGAAGGCTGCAGCACGGAAACTGTATTAAAAATATTGTCTACTCAATCCCCTCTACAAGGCCAAAAGACTGTTAGGCGGATTTTAGAGCACCCTGTATAAAATACTTCAGAATGGCCTAAGGCCAAAATTGTGCAATCGTACATCAAATAAAGTCGATGACATCTGAAAGCGTCACAAAATCGTTTAAAGAATACGAGTATTTTTTTACCATAACAATCATTTTCGCCGGCCGAGGTGGCCGAGCGGTTCTAGGCGCTACAGTCTGGAACCGTGCGACCGCTACGGTCGCAGGTTCGAATTCTGCCTCGGGTATGGATGTGTGTGTGATGTCATTAGGTTAGTTAATTTTAAGTAGTTCTAAGTTCTAGGGGACTGATGAACTCAGAAGTTAAGTCCCATAGTGCTCAGAGCCATTTGAACCAATCATTTTCGATAATGCTGGACATACCTTGATATGGCGAGAGGTGCAAACACTTAATGCACATTGGATTATAGTCGAATGTTATCGTTTTCGTGGTCCAGTTGTTATTGCTTGGAGAGACATCGTACTGACCTGAAAATGTATGAAGACGGTACACTCACCTATCAACCCTGTTGTGACACTGTATTTATTCCCCATGCTCGTCTATTTAGGGATACATTCGTCCTTCACTTCTGTTTTATAGATGATAACTCGCGACTACATCGAACTGCGAAGTTGGAGTAACTCTTGGAACGATAGGATATTCAGCGAATGGACTGACCTCCCCACTCCACCGACTGAAATTCCATCGAGCACATGTGTTTGGAAGACGCACTGCGTACGTACGCGTGCACCAACGACCATCCAGCAGCAGTCAAAGCTGGTGGAGGTATGGAACGCTCTACCAAAAGAACTCCTTATCAAACTTGTGGCCAGCATTGGAGCACACTACAAACCGTGCAATGCCGTCCATAGTGATCACATACTCTATTAAAAACCATGTCCCACATTGTCTAGTGCCCAGGTGATCATCATAAGTACTTGTTGGCTTTGAATAAAAGTGTCATTTCTGTGTGTCTGACTTGAAGTTTTTTTCAGTTACCTTCTGCACTATATTATGACAGTGCTTTCTCTGTACGGTCCAAGTTTCATCGAGCTAATCACTCGGTAGTGACAGACCATACGAAAGTTACTTCCGTGTTTTGGACAAGAGTGTAATTAAATGAAATGCAGTCTGCCAAATGTTACTATTAATATTTTGTAATCGGATACTGAGCCGGCCGTTGTGGCCGAGCGGTTCTGGGCGCTTCAGTCTGGAACCTCGCGACTGCTACGGTCGCAGGTTCGAATCCTGCCTCGTGCATGGATGTGTGTGATGTCCTTAGGTTAGTTAGGTTTAAGTTGTTCTAAGTTCTAGGGGACTGATGACCTCGGATGTTAAGTCTCATAGTGCTCAGAGCTATTTCAACCATTTTTGTAATCGGATACTGTACGAAAAATCTGATACTGCTGCTGATGCTGAGAGATAATGTGTAGATAAGTAGCACTAGCTCCCATGGGGCAAACCCTATATTACTTCCGTATTAATTGGACAGTCGTCTTGCTGTATAGGCTTCTGGGTTCTGCTAGTCAGAAATTCTTCGATCCAAGCAGTTCATAAGGCAGTATGACAATTATCAGCCACTAGTGTGGTTTCGGTGCATCAACTGTCGACAAACCTAGAAAAGGAACATATGCTTGTTCAAGTACATCTAGCTTTTGCAAGGTATTACCTATAAAGAAAGCCAGCTGCTTCTATTTCTGAACAACTGATATGCGGAATTCTACAAAGTTACTGAGTAAGGTGTTCCTCCCGGTCCGAACGCATAATGATGAGCTACGTCGAAACATGTAAACCAGTCAAAGATTCCCAGTTTCAGTAGTGGTTTGCGCTCTCATTTGTAATCTTTTTATCCTACAGCACTGTAGCTCTTTGAAAACTAGTTTTAAGTTACTTAAAAAAGTTACATCAAGAATTCACCAGTAATGGCTCTGAGCACTGTGGGACTTAACATCTGAGGTCATCAGTCCCCTAGAACTTTGAACTACTTAAACCTAACTAACCTAAGGACATCACACACATCCATGCCCGAGGCAGGACTCGAACCTGCGACCGTAGCGGTCGCGCGGTTTCAGACTGTAGCTCCTAGAACCGCTCGGCCACCCCGGCCGGCCTCACTAGTAATACACCTCCATTATTTTAAAAAAATATACCCAATCATCAAACAGTTTCTTAACTGCCGAGAGATAAACAAGCACAAATGGTCCCTGGCGTGCCGTACTTACACCATGCACTAGAAACTATTCAAGCATATGGGTATCACCTAGGTCTCGCAAAGGCGTAAGCTCCTGGTTAGTCTCTCATCTACTGAATCAGATCTGTTAAATGTGCACGGAATTTCTGTGATAACATAAAGTTAGAGGATGACAGAGAGGAGCAAATGTCTCAGTCTGAAATCACGAACACTAGCCCGGAAACGGCTGAGTCGAAGAAAACGAAATCAATCGTGTTGAAGGACGATTGTCACGATAAAAACTAATCACGAACTTTCTAGAACCAGGAATAAGTGAGAAATCTAGGTATATATTAAAGACCTTTACGTTTCATTCACTTAAGGATAGTGAAAGCAAGATTAATTGCAGCACACACAGAGCCTTTGAAGCAATCACTTCTTCCCTCGCTCCACACGCGAATACAATCAGAAGAAATACTAATACATGGTAGAATGACAAATACCCTCTGTTTCGCACTTGACAGTGGTTTGCAGTGTATTCATGTGGATGTGAAAGTAGAGTTATTATTTGGAGCTAATATGTGAATTAGGAGCAAGAGCTGACAGAATATGTACCAAATCTGTTCAAAAATATCCGAATTCCTATTACTGGACGTTAATATGAGTTAATATGAATGCCAGGGGAACTTTCCACGATGTCTCTGAATGTCCGTGGTCAAGTGGCAGACCGAGCTTCCTCAAGATCCGAAACCAGAGGAAGTAGTGTCGTTGGACGTTGGTGCTTGGAGCGAAGTCGACGTTCTTACCCATCCCACAGATGTTCCATTGGGTTCACTTCAGGACTCTGGGCAGACCATTTCATTTCAGGATTGTTATTGTCCATAAACCATTGTCTCACAGATGTTGCTTTATGACAGGCTGTGCATTGTCATGCTGATATAATAATCGTCTCCGAACCGTTTCCGTACTGCAAGCAGTACACTATGTAGTAAAATGTATTTATATATCATTCTATATTAGAGTTTTGGTAAGCGCAGTAAGGGAACCACACCCCTACCACGGGAAACACCCCCATACTGTAACACCACTTCCTCCGTACTTCGCTATCGGTAGTATCCATGACAGCAGTTATCATTTTCTAGGTATAAACCAAACCCAAACTCTTCCATCGGATTGGCGCAAAGTATGGACTCATTCATCTCTCCGAATCATGTTTCCAGTCATTAACCACTTCATGCGTAGCTGACTCACGAGGACCCTATCAACAATATTCCATTCCCTACGTACACTGTGCTAGCCGGACGGCAGGTAACGCTTTGGAACTCAAGAGTAATTCCTTCCTCTGTATTCATGAAAGTTTTTTACTACCATCTTTTGCAATAATCGACGGTGCCTGTCCGTCATTACACGAGGTCGGCCTGGTCTTGGTTTAGTGTGGTTGTTTCTTTGCGTTTCCACTTCACAGTCACATCACAAGCAGTCGACGTAGGCAGGTTTAGAAGGATTTAAACGTCTCTGGTGGATTTGTCACTCAGATGACATCCAATTACAAGTCCATGTTCTAAGTCACTGATCTTTCTGATAGACTCATTCTGGCGTTATTGCTTCTCTGTTGACAACGCAATATTTCCTGCCTAGTTCAAATGTGTGTGAATGCCTATGGGACGAAAATGCTGAGGTCATCGGTCCCTAGATTTACACACTACTTAAACCAACTTACGCTAAAGACAATACACATACCCATGCCCGAGGGAGGACTCGAACCTCCGGCGGGAGTGGCCGCCCGGTTCGTGACATGGCGCCTCTAACCGCGCGGCCACTCCGCGCGGCCCCCTGCCTAGTTATAAGGAATAATTCCCTGATGATGTTATAAAACTTTAAGTGATGATGGAGAAGGATAAATGTATCAGTTTGAAGTAAGGGATCCTGGATCGAAAACGATTGAGTCGAGAGCTACACTGAAGAACCAAAGAAACTGGTACACCTGCCCAATATCGTGTAGGGCCCCCACGAGCACGCATAAGTGGTGCAATACGACGTGGTATGGACTGGAATAATGTCTGAAGTAGTGCTGGCGGCAACTGACACCATGAATCCTGCAGGGCTTTCCATAAATCGGCAAGAGTACGAGGGGGTGGAGATCTCTCCTGAGCAGCACGTTGCAAGGCATCCCAGATACGCACAGCAATGTTCATGTCTGGGGAGTTTGGTGGCCAACGGAAGTGATTAAAATCAGAAGAGTGTTCCTGCAGACAGTCTGTAGCAATTCTGGAAGTGTGGGGTGTCGCAGTGTCCTGCTGGAATTGCCCAAGTCCGTCGGAATGCACAACGGACATTAATGGATGCACGTGATCAGACAGGATGCTTAAATAGATGTCATCGCTTAGAAACGTATCTAAACGTATCAGGGGTCCCATATCACTCCAACTGCTCACGCCCCACACCATTACAGAGCCTCAAGAAATGGTTCAAATGGCTCTGAGCACTATGGGACTGAACAGCTATGGTCATCAGTCCCCTAGAACTTAGAACTACTTAAACCAAACTAACCTAAGGACATCACACAACACCCAGTCATCTCGAGGCAGAGAAAATCCCTGACCCCGCCGGGAATCGAACCCGGGAACCCGGGCGCGGGAAGCGAGAACGCTACCGCACGACCACGAGCTGCGGACTACAGAGCCTCCACCAGTTCGAACAGTTCCTTCTGACATGCAGGGTCCATGGATTCATGAGGTTGTCTCCATACCCGTACACGTCCATCCGGTCGATACAATTTGAAACGAGATTCGTCCGACAAGGCAACATGTTTCCAGTCATTAACAGTCCAATGTCGGTGTTGACGGGCCCAGGCGAGGCGTGTAGTCATAAAGGGAAGACAGTTGGGCCCTCGGCCTTCGGGCCGTATCTATTATATTTCGCTGAGTGGTTCGCACGCAGACACTTGTTGATGGCCCTGCATTGAAATCTGCAGCAATTTGAGGAATGGTTGCACATCTGTCCCGTTGAACGATTCAGTTCAGTCGTCGTTGATCCTGTTCTTGCAGGATCTTTAGCGGGCCGCAGCGATGTCGGAGATTTGATGTTTTACCGGATACGTGATACTTACGGTACACTTGTGAAATGGTCGTACGGGAAAATCCCCATTTCATCGCTAACTCGTAGATGCTGTGTTCCATAGCTCGTGCGCCAATTACAACACCACGTTCGAAGTCCCTTAAATCTTGATAACCTGCCATTGTAGCAGCAGTAAACGATCAAACAACTGCGCCAACTACTTGTTGTCTTATATAGCTTTGCCGACCGCAGTGCCGTGTTCTACCTGTTCACATATCTCTGTATTTGAATACACATGCCTCTACCAGTTTCTTTGGCCCTTCAGTGTACAAGGAATAGTCGTTCTGATACCTCTGACAATGGTATACATGTACCGGTACTGTTGTTGCTAAGACTATAAGGTAAGCAACTTTCAAAGGTGGTAGTATGGACCAAAGCAAGAAAAATCTCCCGTTCACATGTGCTCTAAAATGAATACGTTAAGGGCTACGAGCTCATACGGGATTGTGGGGCCTTGTGCTCCAAACAGAAAAATTCTAATTCTAAATACTGTAATTACTGCGAAACTAGTAATCGGGTTTTGAACAGCGAAACACCTTTGAATTCGTCTCTTTTGAATTTATGATACATGCAGCGATAATTGCTATGGTTCCTTTTGAAAAAGCGAAGATATCGATATCTATGTAACTAAAATAGCTATGAAAAGAGACTACACATCATTTAGAGAGGACTTCCCTTACATTCATCGGGGTGAAAACAGAATTACTATATATTAAACGGTTCGGAAAATATTTAAGCTTAGCAGATTTACCCGGTGGACTCGAACTCCGTCTATAAATCTTTTGAGACACGTTTGTCTTGACGAGACGTTCACAACTGTCATTCAATGACAAAATCCGCTAAACTTCTTAAAATTATTTATTTTTAAAAAGGAAAACATAACCCTGTTTCACGACACATCCTGAGCATGAGACATACGTCCTCAAACCAGGCTGCACTTTCATTTTTAGAAATAAATAATTTTTACAACTGTAAAAGACTTTGTTGTAAAAACATTTTGGGGTTGTTCAGGGGTATTTTATGAGTATTTTGGAATAAGGGACCCGAGTAATAATACAATTACTGACTTGTTCAGATTGTTACCCAAGTTACCCACGTTTCAGCGAAGATATATTCACAGCAGTGTAAAATCCTGTTTTAAGCAATCACCTAAACTTAGGACACAAAATGATTTCTCGAAGTTGCCTATGTGCAGATACAAAAGTACTTTGCTTATTTTCATGGTGTCGCTGTTCCATTGCATCCACTAAACCCACGCACGAGGTACCAGTCGGCCAATTCTTCATCAGTAAGTCTATGCACACGGTTAACGTACCAGTAGAATTGCGTTCTACCACACCTACTATTCGGTAGTTTTGACACACTACGTAAATGACATAGTAAATGGTAGGGTTACTGTAATACTGGAAGCATTGCTAGGGAAGAAATATAACTCTACGTGTGAGAGAGAAAATTGGAGCCGACGACTTCTATTTGACACATACATACATACACACACACACACACACACACACACACACACACACACACACACACACACACACACACACACACACAATTGGAAGTATTGAAACGATGTTCCATACTTTTTTTGCTTTTTTGTGACGAAATACACCTAACATACAGGTAAAGCGGTTATGACCTTAACTGACTAAAACTACTAGGAAAACTACCATAGTCTGCCCTTACTCATGGTAGTCTATGCTAGCTTATGGTAGTTTTACAACTGTACATCCCGGAACAATGCCGGAAAAACAAAGCTGAGATAGCAAAATACAACAACCTAGGTCCCATTTGTGTTTTGCAATAAATTAGTTCACCAGGTGCATCTCATTTTCCACATCTTTGGCAGGTGCTACCACAAAGGTGAATACAAGCAGATGGTCCTCTTCCGTAGCGAGTTCATTACGGTGATCTGATCTCAACCGCTTTTTTCATGTGGGGTCATGTCTACAAGATACCTGCAGAGAGAGGGCCTCTTCCTAGGAATTCTCCCAATCCGCGACATTGCTTGGATCACACTGGGCTATGAGCGAACTGTGAGCGACCATCTTATCGTATCAGTAGTTATTTATTGAAAACAACAACACGCTTTACACACAACGGCAGTGCATCGAGCACCGAAATTGCACAAGCATGAGAGAACATTAACTGGAGGATACAAATCCAGGTAGTCTGATGACATTCCATGTTCGTACTACAGTGATGCGCCACTGTTCACGTCTGAGTTGAACCTTCACCTAGCACAGCTGTGGCATGCCGGGAACATTCGACGGGCCGTGTTGCTGTCATCCAGGGAAGCCAGAGTCTCCATATTGCTTTCGCGTGGGAGTCACACAATACGAACGTGGGCGATCGTTGCGGAGGCGTACGTGGGCGTGCCGCCACAGATATCGTACCGGCAGAAAAGCGAGGAAAAGTCTGTTTGAACTAGAGGTACGAATATTATATACTTTAATTATTACTGCAATGTGTTTATATCGATTTTTACGTTTCCGCACCTCAATCGGTAAAAACGGAACCTTTATAGACTCATTCTGTTGTCCGTTTATCTGCCTGGTCTGTCCGACTGTTCAAAACCCTTTTTCTCAAGAACGGCTGGCGTATCATGTTGAAATTTATATCGCACATTAAGGTCTATGTAATCAAAAGATGCGGCCGTCTGTGCTATACAGGGTGGTCCATTGATCGTGACCGGGCCAAATATCTCATCACAAGCCTCATGTGGGCACCGTAAACAGCCCAAACACCTTATGCATCCTTCATTTTCCCTTGACTTGAAATATAAGCCCCACAGAAAACGCAATCAGTGTCACTCAAGTCACTGTCCGGGTCATTAAACAATGCACGCTTCGCTGATTATGATTTCGTTTTCTGCTTTCCTTTAACTTTTTCTTTGCTTCCTTCGTTCCTCTTCTTACTCTGTTTTCCTTTTTCAGTTCCAGCATTATTTTCTTAAGTCTTTTCTTTTCTTCTTTTTCTGCTTTTGTGGCTACTAGTTCCATCTTGAAAGGGCTTGAGGTCAAAACTGCAGCTGTTCCTTTTTTTTCGTTTATTGTCTCATTTCATAATATTTGCTTTAGGGATTGGAGCAATATCCTGTGGGCTTACAGCAAAAGTATAGGACGTACTGGCCTTGGAGATGCTGATTAAATCATATCAAGTACTGCAACGAGGCACTGGCCTGGGTTGGCTGTTTGAAACCCTCAATAGTTTTGTAAACAACATACAATACTCCAGAATGAGATTTTCACTCTGCAGCGGAGTGTGCGCTGATATGAAACTTCCTGGCAGATTAAAACTGTGTGCCCGACCGAGATTCGAACTCGGGACCTTTGCCTTTCGCGGGCAAGTGCTCTACCATCTGAGCTACCGAGCACGACTCACGCCTGGTACTCACAGCTTTACTTCTGGCAGTATCTCGTCTCCTACCTTCTCATTCTGGAAACATCCCCCAGGCTGTGGCTAAGCCACGTCTCCGCTATATCCTTTCTTTCAGGAGTGCTAGTTCTGCAAGGTTCGCAGGAGAGCTTCTGTAAAGTTTGGAAGGTAGGAGACGAGATACTGGCAGAAGTAAAGCTGTGAGTACCGGCCGTGGGTCGTGCTTCGGTAGCTCAGATGGTAGAGCACTTGCCCGCAAAAGGCAAAGGTCCCGAGTTCGAATCTCGGTCGGGCACACAGTTTTAATCTGCCAGGAAGTTTCAACATACAATACTATTATTTTTCAATGAAAATATATTTTACTTTGTCAGGCAAAGTGGCAATGGTCATGCATAGTGGCCACAGACGTGGCTACTTTGCTCTCTTCGCCATCATTACATAAAATAGAGCAACGTGTTACACAGACACACGATTTTGTAGCCTAAATACACCTCTTTTGCCGGCTAGAGTGGCCGTGCGGTTCTAGGCGCTACAGTCTGGAGACGGGCGACTGCTACGGCAGCAGGTTCGAATCCTGCCTCGGGCATGGATGTGTGTGATGTCCTTAGGTTAGTTAGGTTTAATTAGTTCTAAGTTCTAGGTGACTGATGACCTCAGAAGTTAAGTCGCATAGTGCTCAGAGCCATTTGAACCAACACTTCTTCTAAGATGTTACTATCAGTTGCCTGCATTATGAATGAAAGTTTGGTTATAATAGTTAATTAAATACACTTACCTTACACCAGGACATAAGAAAAAAAACACGAAAATATTCAATAACTTTTAAACAAGTGATCAGAACAGCTTCCACCTTCAACACATCTGAGATGGCGTACCAATGGAATAGTTGACGCTTCCGCCGCTGTGTAGCAGCACCGTACAGTGCAGTAACAGCCAGTGGCCACTATGCCTGCAGTGGCCAGTATGCCGACCCTTCCCCTACACATAACTTTGTACAGAACCTTCAGCACACATATCGTACTCGCACCTCTGACCGCAGACCAACGGTAAATATCGAATTTAACATCTTTGATTATAACTTTTGACAGTGTCGTTTCCAGATGAATGTTTGAATTGCATCTGCATTTGCCATAAGACAATAATTACAGGCCACGTTAATATAAGAATAGAGGTAAGGCAGTAGTTCACCTTGAACGTCTGTGCAGTAAATTTTAGCTCTTATTTTCTGGACCTGTAATTCCTGTAACTCTGTTTCTCAACATACATGTTAAGCCAATATAGGTCAATATATTAGGCCACATATCGTTGCATTAGATGCACTGAAACCAAAGCGTTGCATTCAAACCAAGTATGGTATATCTTGCAGTAAAGATCTTTGCAATATATACTATCTGATCGGAAGTATCCAAACGCCCTTATGCAAGGCGGCGGGCAGTATTGTGTTGTCAGTACAGAAGCAGTAACGCCTGAATGAGTAGGTTAGAACTCAGTGATTTCTAACGTGGAGTACTCATTTGGTGTCACCTGAGTAACATATCATCAGGGACACTTCAGCCCTTCCGAAGCAGTCCACGTCGACTATTGCTGTTGTGTGTGCAGTGTAAACGTCCACATTGACTGTTGCTGATCCTGTTTGTGAAGTTTAAACGTGAAGGTGGTAGCCGCGTTGTCTGAGGCGCCTTGTCACAGGTCCGTGTGGCCATTGGAGGTTCTTGTCCTCCCTCAGGCATGTGTGTGTGTGTGTGTGTGTGTGTGTGTGTTGTCCTTAGCGTAAGTTCGATTAAGTAGTGAGTAAGCTTACGGACCGATGACCTCAGCAGTTTGGCCCCATAAGACCTCACCACAAATTTGCAAAACTGAGAAACAAAAACCAGGAAGGCCTCATGAACTGAGACAGAAAGACCATTGAGCATTGCGGAGCGTCGTTATAAAATGTCGTATGAAATCAGCGGAATCACTCGCGAACTGCAAATATAACACTGCACATAGCACAATGAGTGGGTGTGTGGAGGTAATATGAATAGATGCAATGGCCGAGCAGTTGATCAGAAATCACACATTTCTGCAGTCAGTACTAAGCGACGCTTGCGGTGGTGCAGAGAGCAACGATACTGGACAATGGATGAATGGAAATGAGTGCTTTGGAGTGATGACTTACGCTCTATCCTTTGGCAATTCGATTTGAAGGGTCTGTGCTTGGCGAAGACCTGGAGAACGTCACCTGCCATAATGTGTAGTACCAAAACGTAAGTACATAGGAGGTGGTGATATGGTATGAGGTTGTTTTTCGTGGTTAGATTAAGGTCTCCTGTAGCTCTTAAGAAAATTCTAAATATACACTCCTGGAAATGGAAAAAAGAACACATTGACACCGGTGTGTCAGACCCACCATACTTGCTCCGGACACTGCGAGAGGGCTGTACAAGCAATGATCACACGCACGGCACAGCGGACACACCAGGAACCGCGGTGTTGGCCGTCGAATGGCGATAGCTGCGCAGCATTTGTGCACCGCCGCCGTCAGTGTCAGCCAGTTTGCCGTGGCATACGGAGCTCCATCGCAGTCTTTAACACTGGTAGCATGCCGCGACAGCGTTGACGTGAACCGTATATGCAGTTGACGGACTTTGAGCGAGGGCGTATAGTGGGCATGCGGGAGGCCGGGTGGACGTACCGCCAAATTGCTCAACACGTGGGGCGTGAGGTCTCCACAGTACATCGATGTTGTCGCCAGTGGTCGGCGGAAGGTGCACGTGCCCGTCGACCTGGGACCGGACCGCAGCGACGCACGGATGCACGCCAAGACCGTAGGATCCTACGCAGTGCCGTAGGGGACCGCACCGCCACTTCCCAGCAAATTAGGGACACTGTTGCTCCTGGGGTATCGGCGAGGACCATTCGCAACCGTCTCCATGAAGCTGGGCTACGGTCCCGGACACCGTTAGGCCGTCTTCCGCTCACGCCCCAACATCGTGCAGCCCGCCTCTAGTGGTGTCGCGACAGGCGTGAATGGAGGGACGAATGGAGACGTGTCGTCTTCAGCGATGAGAGTCGCTTCTGCCTTGGTGCCAATGATGGTCGTATGCGTGTTTGGCGCCGTGCAGGTGAGCGCCACAATCAGGACTGCATACGACCGAGGCACACAGGGCCAACACCCGGCATCATGGTGTGGGGAGCGATCTCCTACACTGGCCGTACACCACTGGTGATCGTCGAGGGGACACTGAATAGTGCACGGTACATCCAAACCGTCATCGAACCCATCGTTCTACCATTCCTAGACCGGCAAGGGAACTTGCTGTTCCAACAGGACAATGCACGTCCGCATGTATCCCGTGCCACCCAACGTGCTCTAGAAGGTGTAAGTCAACTACCCTGGCCAGCAAGATCTCCGGATCTGTCCCCCATTGAGCATGTTTGGGACTGGATGAAGCGTCGTCTCACGCGGTCTGCACGTCCAGCACGAACGCTGGTCCAACTGAGGCGCCAGGTGGAAATGGCATGGCAAGCCGTTCCAGCATCTCTACGATCGTCTCCATGGGAGAATAGCAGCCTGCATTGCTGCGAAAGGTGGATATACACTGTACTAGTGCCGACATTGTGCATGCTCTGTTGCCTGTGTCTATGTGCCTGTGGTTCTGTTAGTGTGATCATGTGATGTATCTGACCCCAGGAATGTGTCAATAAAGTTTCTCCTTCCTGGGACAATGAATTCACGGTGTTCTTATTTCAATTTCCAGGAGTGTAGAAGGATATGAACCAATTTTCAAGAATTGCGTAGTGCAAACTGCAGAGGAACAGTGCATGGGCGCTGGCTGTATGAGCGTGACGATGCTCCCTGTTATAAAGTATCAGCGAGGCAATAATGTTCCTGAAATGCACTGCCCTACCCAGAGTGCCGCTCTGAACTAATTGGTATACCCATGGTATGAGTTAGGTCGACTGGGCTCCAGTCCCCATTATCCATAATTGCTAACTTGTCTACTTTCAGCTCCAGACATTCAGACACCTCACTGAAAATATACCCAGCAAAATTCACGGCGTCATAAAAACAAAGGGTGGACACACCACATACCAAGAATAATGTGTATTAACAGTTGTTAACGTATTTTTGATCAGATGCACATGCTGGTTTCTAGCAGATTTTTGGTGACATTCATTATTTATATTTAGTTTAGAAAGTTATTAATATATAGCCAATATTAATTAGAATGGAAGATACCAAATGGATAGTAACTATAATGCTGTTGCTACTCTTTTCTCGACACAGCTTACCACAATACTATCGTTCATGGCGAGCGATTAAAGTTTTTCCTGTCTTCTTGTCACAGAGCCAGTACGCTACGCAAATAAAGGTATAACTTACACAGGTCCCATATGAAGATGAGCATGAAAAAGCTCGAAAATTTTTTTTTTTTTTTCAAAGATACTGTTTTCTGTATTTGTATTCAACACAAAGTACAGAGCTTTAGCTTAATAATGGTGATAATAATCTACACATGGCGACTACGGGCGTGTGATACTAACAAAGCTACCTGCAGGCTAAATACCGGAACGTTACAAGCCTCCACTCTCTCTACCCATGCCAGTAGACACTGTTGAAGGTAGGAGTAGACTGTCATGTTGCTACCTAATGTTATTTACATGTGTTACGTCGTGTACTCCATTATATAATGTTAAATTTCAATACTGCTGTGTCTTTTTTTTTTTTTTTTTTTTTTTTCCTTGTTCTCAGGTTTCGGGTGGCGCTAAGATAAGCTTCAGGGAACGCAGTCACTACACGCGCAAATCACTTAAGCATCTGTTCGTACCCAGTGCGTGATAATATAGAGGCTTCTTACAACGGTCTTCAAGAAACAGGACTTCCGGAAGAAGCTTGGGGTCACATGCTGTACGAATTCATGAGCTATTTTTGAATTTTGTACCGTCACTCGACGTCAGAGAAGCGCTAACTTGTGTCACATATTATGAAGACTTAGCTGAGAATAGCTTAAGAGTACCGCATCTTGTACAAAATTGACTGATTTCAGTAGTAGCCGCGTCTGCGTCACTAGCAGAAGGAAAAATTTATAAAAAGCTGCAATCGAATGACTGGAAAAGGCTTATCTTTTCCGAATGGTGTTTTGTTAAGATTATGGAAGTTTGCACATCCTCTGTCCCTCTCTGCTTTCTTAGTAATCGACTACTTACTACTGTAAGTACAAAGCACTTTGGAAGAAAAAAAGTCAAGTGAAAGTTAACGCAGTGAAGGGCTTTGTCGGGCGGCAGGGTTACAAGCAATTTACTTTTAGCTAGGCGACTGTCATTACTTACAAAGTTGGGTATTAGAAGGCGAACTTGGTGTGTTCCCTGCAGGTACTTGGTGCCGTCTGTGTTGGGGAGACAGCGGACAGTCGCCCCCCCCCCCTCCCCCCCTCCCCCCCACCACCCCTAGATGCCTTGTGGGAGCGTCTAGCGTTCAGCTCCTGCTGCCTCCGGCGCTGGGCCGCCGACCCGTCTCCGCTAGCTGAATGCAACTCCCGGACCGTCATATCTGAATGCAGAATTACTGTCTGCTCTTCCCTAACTGAAACACTTTTAAATAATCGGTGTGACCGGAGACGTCACTATCACTTTGCCTACAGGATTCACACTTGACAAACTGAACTCATTCGAAGATATTTTCCTGATTCTATTCCGTCAGCAGTCTACATTCAGATTCGAAGTAGTAAATAAACTGGCTCCATATTTTGACTATGATTAGCTCACCGTACTTCCTAAGCGGTGCAAAAGATTAGTGGCAATGTCTTCCCTGTTCAGTCGTTCCGATGAGAAACTTTGAGAAATCCAGTTTAATAGCAGTCGTAGTTATACTGCATTCAGCAATGAAAAATTTTCAGGACATACATAGTTTATTACAATCCGACGGCCGACACGCATGATGTCATCCACGTGTAGTGTGTTCGGTGCATTAACTGCAGTTGTTCAGTCAACGGCGCAGCTCCCCACAGCTTTAGTACTGTCAGAAATCCAGGGGGAACATGCGGTGATCTTCCTCCACCCCCGCCCCACCACCTCTTGGAAAAACCTGTAGTGCAAGCGGATTAATGTTTCAGCTTCAAAAATCAGCACTTTCATCACGACGCATTGCTTAACACAGGTCAACGTCGACAACTTTCTCAAACATCAGTGTAGCAAGTTGTTGACTGAAGACTTAAAACTTTTTAAGGACAGGATAAAGATACCATCGCTAATGTCAGTTATAATGTGACCATATACATTACAGGCGAAGAAGTAAGTATTACTGCCTTCTGAAAAGCTCCTCACATTATTTGCATCACCAATTGCTTTTTAGTCATCAGTTTTCTGAATGGTTTGATGCAGTCCGCCACGAATTACTCTCATGTGCCAATCTCTTCTCAGCGTAGCACTTGCAACCTATGTCCTCAATTATTTGCCGGATTTAATCCAATCTCTGTCTTTCAATGCAGTTTCTACTCTCTTCAGCTCCCTCTACTACCATGAAAGTTATCCCCCGATGTTTTAACAGATGTCCTATCACCGTGTCCTTCTTGTTTGTGTTTTCCGTACATTCCTCTTCTCTCCGATTTTGTACAGAACGTCCTTATTCCTTACTTTATAAGTCCAACTAATTTTCAACATTCTTCCGCAGCATCACATCTTAATAGCCTCGATTCTCTTCCGTTCCAAATTTCCCACAGTCCATGTAGCACTATGATACAATGCTGTGCGGTCCAAACATATATTCTCAATTATTTCCTCCTCAAATTAAGGCCTGTATTTGATACTAGTAGATTTCTCTTGGCCAGCAATGCCCTTTTCTGGGTGCTAGACTGTTTTCTATATCCTCATTGCTCCGTCCATCATGGGTTATTTTATTGCCTAGCAGAATTCCTTAACTTCATCTACTTCGTGATCACCAGTTTTGATGTTAAGTTTTTCGCTGCCCTCATTATTTTCTTCTCTCTTCGATTCACCCTCAGTCCACATTCTTTACTCCTTAGACTGTTCATTCCGTTCAACGCGTCCTGAAATTCTTCTTCACTTTCACTGAGGGTAGTAATGTCATCAGCAAATCTTGATATCCTTTCGGTTTGAATTTTGGTCCCACTCTTGCAGCTTTCTTTTGTTTCCATCATTGCTTCTTCGATGTGTAGATTCAACAGTAGGGGGGAAAGACTATATCCTTGTCTTACACCCTTTTTAATCCGAGCACTCAGTTCTTGGTCTTCCACTCTTATTGTTCCCACTTGGTCCTTGTACGTATCGTATATCGCCCGTCTTTCCCTATAGCCCACCCTTATTTTCCTCAAAATTTCGACATCTTGCACCATTTTAAATGGTTGAACGTTTTTTCCAGGTCGACCAAACCTTCGACTGTGTCTTTATCTTTCTTTAATCTCGGTTCCGTCATCAACAGCAATATCAGAACTGTCTCTCTAATGCCTCTTTGATGCCTTTACCTTTCCTAAAGCCAAACTGACCGGAATCTAGAAGGTCCTCAGTTTTCTTTCCCATTCTTCTGTACATTATTATTACCAACATCTTGAGTGCGTGAACTGTTAAGCTGATTGTGCGCTGATTCTCGCTCTTGTCGGCTCTTTCAGTCTTCGGAACTGTGGCGATGATGTTTTTACGGAATTCATCAGATAAGTCCTTTCCATCATAGACGCTTTGCATGTACTCCTTCCTCCCATTCGCTCTCTCCTCTGCAATTAGCAGTGGAATTCCCATTGTACTTTTAATGTTACCGTTCTTCCGACAATCGTTTCTTTTTCGATTTCTTCGAATTCTTCACGTAGCCATTTCGCCTTAGCTCTCCGCACTCCGTATTTATATTATCCATAAGTGACTTGTAACTCCGTATTGCTGAATTTTCCTGAACATTTTTGTACTTCCTTCTTTCGTCGATCAGCAGAAGTATTTCTTTCGTTACCCATGGTTTCTAGGCAGAGACCATCCTAGTACCTACATTTTTCTTTCCAACTTCCGCGATTGCTCTGTTTAGAGATGCCGATTATTCTTTAACCGAACTGCCCACTGAGCTATTCACTATCGTAGTATCTCTACAGCCTCTGTGAACTTAAAGCGTACCTCTTCATTCGTTAGTGTTTTCGCATCCAATTTCTTTGCGCATTGATTCTTCCTGACTAATCTGTTAAACTTCAGCCTACTCTTCACCGTTATTGAATAGTGATCTGAGTCTACACCTGCTCCTGGGTACGTCTTACAATCTAATAACTGATTTCAGAATCTCCTCGTGACCATGGTGTGATCTAACCCGAATCTTCCCATATCTCCCTGTTGTTTCGAAGTATACCTCCTCCTCTAGAGGTTCATGAATGTAGTATTCGCTATTACTAACTGAAATTTATTGCAGAACTCAACTACTCTTTCTCCTCTCCCATTCCCAGTACCAAGCCCATATTCTCCCGTAACTCCTTCCCCTAAAACTGCATTCCAATCCCGTATGACTACTACATTTCCATCTCCCTTTACGTACTGAATTATCCGTTCACCGTTCAGTGTCCTCATAAGCTTTCTCTGGTTCTTCATCTGCTGCTTGCGACGTCGGCCTCTAGACCTGAACTATTGTTGTTGGTGTGGTTTGCTGTCGATTCAGTTGAGACCAACCCTTTCACTGAACTGTTCGCAGTAGCCCAGTCTCTGCCCTGCCTTCCTATTCCTAACGAATTCTACCCCCGTTACACAATTTTCTGCTGCTGCTGATATCATCCTATACTCGCCTGATCAGATATCCTTGTCTTCTATCCATTTCACTTAACTGACCCCCGATATATCTAGAGTGAGATTCTGCATTTCCATTTCCAGACTTTGTAAGTGCTCTTCCACGTTTAAAACTTTTGACACTCCACTTCCTGAATCGCAGAACGTTATTCTTTCGTTGGTTATTCAGTCTTTTTCTCGTGGTCTCTTCCCCCTTAGCAGTCTCCTCCCACAGATCCGAATGGGGGATCAATACAGATCTTTTGACAATTGAGAGATCATGATGACACTTTGACAATTACAGTCCACGTTTCTTGTGGATACACATTACGTGTCTTCAATTCAGTGGTTTTCATTGCCATCTGCATACTCTTGCCGTTGATCATTACCGATTCTTTCACTTTTTAGGGGCAGTTTCATACACCAAGGGCAAGGTTTTTTTTCGGCATTTCGTCTGGGCAGATGTCACATGACAGCCCTTCACGTTAATCATCGAACACTCAGGATTTTTTATTACAGCAGGCATCCAGCCCTCTGACCGAACACACTGAGTGATTGTGCTTCTCCACTAGACAATGGGTGCACTTCAGTCGGATAACAAATGAAAAAAGAAGTATTTTTTTCATGTGATAAAATTAAAAATTAACAGATTAGGACTCATCCCTTTACTTGTAGTGTGAAACCTTCCTTCTTGCCAAATTTCATGGTTCTAGACCAATAGAAAGTTCAGTATAGGCTTTGAAGCCTGACTTTGCATCCAAAAATATTGCATTGACTTACAAACTAGATTTTATTTTACCACCAAGCACTATAGCCCTCCAAATGTGATATAAATTTCAACTTGTTACGATTACCCGTTTCTGAGAGAAAGGGATGTTTGCAGACGAACGGACAGACAGACAATCTGATAACAAATAACACATTTTTTCATTCTGATATAATTACAAATTAACAATTTTCGGAGTTTTCCTTTGGCTGCACTGTGAAACCTTGCTTGTTGCCAAATTTCATGATTCCAGATCAACGGGAAGTACCAGATAAGTTTTGACGACTGAGTTCACGAGTATCAAAATATAAGACGTAAATAGCCGTATCTTTTGAGCGGATTGACTCAGAAGCTTCAGTTTTGCACACCGCCCAGGGAATGTAGGCCTTAGTGTGAGGTATAAATTTGAACTTGATGTGTCTCCCTGTTCCTAAGAAGAAAGTTTTTTAACAGTTGAATGGAGAGTCAAACAGAGGGGCGGACGGACAACAAAGTGATCTTGTTAGGGTACCGTTTTTATTGACTGAGGTACGGAATCCTAAAATGAAAAAAGGTCTTCAGCCGTTAATGAAAGCGACTTTGGATTTCCCTTTCAGAGTTCAGCACTTTTACCACAGCGCGTTGCCTAACTCATGTCAATGTCAGCCGTTTTCTGAAACATTAGTGTACCAGTTTGTTGAGAGAAGTCTAAAATTTCTAAGAAAAGGATTAAAATACCATTGATAATGTCAGCTTTGATACTGCTTTAATACTATACGGATAAGAAATAAGAATCATTATCGTTTGAACAGCCCCTCGTATTTATTTGCATAATCGTAAAGTTAACGAAAACAACAGGTCTAAGAAGGCCATGTGATTTCCCTGTTGCCTAGGTCCATGATTTCCGCCTACCAATATACAGTCTTTGATTACAACAGTCACTTCCTAACAGCTGTGTTTTACATACTTCACACTCTATTAACTAAATTTACTTCTTACTGCTGATCCATTAATTCGTTTGCCCTGACTCTGCCCTTAGAGTATAAGAATTTTGTTAGTTTCCCCTACAGCAGTAAGCATTCACTCTCGAGAAACAATGATATTTGGTAGCAGAGGGCACTGATGTCATCGAGTAGATACAACTGTTAACTGCAAGATGTTATCCTCGTTTTCACGGATGCAAATGTCTGATTCTGTGAGACCACTCAAGGAACGCATACCAGCATAGCGTATAAAAGTATGTTCTAGTACGGACTGAAATTTAAAAAAATGGTTCAAATGGCTCTGAGCACTATGGGACTGAACATCTGTGGTCATCAGTCCCCTAGAACTTAGAACTACTTAAACCTAACTAACCTAAGGACATCACACACATCCATGCCCGAGGCAGGATTCGAACCTACGACCATAGCAGTCGCGCGGTTCCGGACTGAGCGCCTACAACCACTAGACCACCGGGGCCGGCGACTGAAATTAGAAAGTCTTAACGAAACATAGCTCTTCTTTTCATATTACAAGAGCAAAAATGAAGGTACTCTAAAGCCTGGATGGTGTTGATATCAATGAAATTTTGTGTTTGTTATAGTAATTAACGTGGGATACATGTCAACTCGATTTTCGGGAGAATTTGTTTAACAGGATATTTAAGGTAGCTATGCTGCGTGTGTTTCTTCAAACGGATAAACTGGAACACCGATCCGTCATAAAATTCTTTGTTTCTGGCGATATTTTGCCAGTGCAAGTTCATGGAAAGTCGGCAAAGATGTGTAAACATTTAGTCCTTCCACTTCTACAGTTGAAAAATAGACTTCAATTCATAGGTGTCATACCCTGGAAGATGATGTGTACGCCATACGAAACAGCGATCACAGATGAAAACGTGCGCGGTATGGTTTTGAACACCTGACGCCTTAAGGTACTTTGCATGTACCATGTTTTCGGCAATGTGTCGATATCAACATTGCTGCGATGTGGCTACAATACATGGCAATGTTGCAGTAGTTACTGGCAATATAGCTGATGGAGCAAGGTGTTGCAGGTAGTTACCGACAAGGTCCAGCAAGAGTGGGCAACATTTCGTATGGCCAGACCACATCAAGCTCTGTCAGTGTCTGAAAATTCTTACGTCGCACTCTGTTTTGTTTCCTGTTTCCCACGCCGACTGCGAGATAGTCCAAGTCAGGTGAAACAATATTGTTTCGTTTCAATTCGAAAGTTTGTGCATGTACTGAGAGATGTTCGATTTTTTTCTCGTCTGCAGGAATGCCGAAGTGGACAAATGAGAAAACCATGAATTTCTAAACTATATACATCAATGGACAGAGCTGTGGAACATAGAACGTATTATATACAAAGATTGGACTCAAAAACTGGACGCGTACAAATGCATGTTTTCGCAGCGATATACTTTAGTAAAATATCCATTAATGAAATATTCTCGTATTTCAAGCAGCGTCAAGTGGTTACCTGCCCACGGGATTTTGGCAGAGGTCTCCTCTGCCATTTTCAAGTAGCTGACTGACGTCTGAATACCGCTGCTGTGCTGATATAGCCGCGCCGCCGACAGTGACGTCATTGGTGCCTAATCTCGCACCATATATGGCAATGTTTTAGTTGCGTGCTCGCGCCCGTACCGGTTTCAACTTCCCGCGGAAAAGGGCGCGGCGGACGCGCAACCAAAACATTGCCTTACATGGAGCGGGACTAGACACCAGTGACGTCACTGTCGGCAGCGCGGCCATATCACCACGGCAGCAGTATCCAGACGACTGTCAGCTACTTGAAAATGGCAGAGGAGACCTCTGCCGAAACCTCGTGGGCAGTTAACCACTTGACGCAGCTTGAAACCCGAGAATATTTAATTAGAAATGGATATACTAACGACTACCTTCGCAGTACATCTGCGGCAGTGTGCCGTGATTGCATTCTGCCTAGGTTGTTAAGACTTCCAAACTTCTTTCCAGCTTCATCATATGTGTTTACGTGCTTTTAGACAGCAACTTGCCAATTGTCCTTTTTTATTACGGTTTTTGTCTACATTAGCGTACTTTCAATGTCCCATTACTCGTTTATGTATCGCATCCATGAGTTTCACAGTTTTCTCGCTGTACTGGTAAACGCAACAAAGTACTGACATAAATATGTGGTTATTATTTCAAACAAATTTTAAGAATTTAACGCCTTCTTCCACCGCTTTTAAAACTTCTGGTACCAAGAAGTGTATCGATGAGTACAAATTAAAGAGGCACTTAAAACTTCTTTATAAATAACCAGCAACTAATCGCACCTCTCGCTGTAACTGGTATACAGTCTTTCATATTGGTATTGCTATTAACAGTTATCGGATGAAATGCTTTTAGGCCTTAGTCAGTATCGTGTTTCAGTGTTAAGGAAAGACCTCGTATATCCAGCATCAGTTCGTAAGTTAAAATTTCGGATGTAATTGAAAAAGTGACGCGCCCAGAATATTCGATTACCATTTTCATTGTTAACTTTTCTCCTTGTGGAATCCAACTGCAGGAGAGCCGCGCTCACTTCCACTAGCTCGCTTTTGTCCATTTCACGGCCGTTTTGTTGCCGGTGTAAACACTTCCGGCAAGGGAAGTGTTTGCTGCAAACAATGTGCAGTTCCTCGCCCCTCAGCTAATAGCGTCTCTCACGGGGTTGTTCAACGAATGTCTCAGAGCTGGGAAATTCCCTAAAATCTGGAAAAGGGCTAATGTAACAATTATTCAAAAGGGGAAGGATAAGGACCCCACAGAACCCAAATCTTACAGGCCCATTTGCCTCCAAGACATCTTAGGAAAGCTGCTGGAGAAGCTATTGGCTGACAGACTGACAGCGCACAGGATACTGCGCGGGATGAGCGACAGGCAGTTCGTCTTTAGGCCGGGGCGATCGGCGACTGACGCAATCGCCCTGGCAGCTGAGGTCTGCAGCTCGACCCGGCACAAGTATGTGGTAGGCATCATGGTGGATATCAGTGGCGCCTTTGACAACCTGTGGTGGCCCTCGCTCTTCTCCCGCTTGCGTGAGAAGGAGTGCCGAGGGCCCCTCTATGGCTGTCTGAGGAGCTTTTGCATGGACAGGGAGGTCTGGCTATCGTCGCCTAGCGAACGAACAAGTAAAACCATCACGACGGGGTGCCCCCAGGGATCGGTTCTGGGGCCACTCTTTTGGGATATAAACATAGAACCCCTCCTAGAGAAACTACAACTAAGTGAGGACGTGTTAGACGTGATAGCCTACGCTGACGACCTGCTCCCGCTGGTAGGCGGCCGTAGCCGAGAGGAACTCGAGCCTAAGGTACAGCAAGCAATGATAGTGCTACAGGAATGGTGCCAAGAGGCAAAAATGAAAATAGCACCACACAAATCCACATATCTCTTAACGAAAGGCAGTCTAGTCAGAAATCCAACTGTTAGAATTGAAGGAACTCCAGTTCTTCGGCGTCGCGAGGCTAGATACCTTGGAGTCACAACAGAGGAAAAATGGAACTATAACTCACACATAGAAAACATAACGCAGCGAGCACTAGAAGTTCTGAGCAATCTCATCAGTATAGGCCATAGAAGATTCCACCTACCTCCCAACTTGATCAAACTATACCACAATAGTATCCTGACGTCCTTAGTAGGATATGCGAGCGGGGTCTGGGCGCACAGGCTCACGAGGGTGGTGGCCGCAGTGACCGTGAGAAGAGTGCAGCGGAACATGCTGTTGCGTTCTGTCGGGGCATACCGAACAACACCTGGGGGGGTTTTACTGATAATAATAGGATTATGTCCACTGGACATAAAAAT
Source organism: Schistocerca piceifrons (assembly GCF_021461385.2). Lineage (NCBI taxonomy): Eukaryota > Metazoa > Arthropoda > Insecta > Orthoptera > Acrididae > Schistocerca > Schistocerca piceifrons. Next base: position 230,717,166 of record NC_060138.1, read on the forward strand.
TCAAGAACAGAGAGCGTGGTATTGGGTCTCCAATGGAAAAATAGATAAAACCAGGCAAATCATGGGGGTACAAGTTGGGGATAAATATGCAATAAAGAGAAGGGGTGAAGAGTTGTGGCAACAGCAATGGGAAATCGAGGAAACAGGAAGAAGGGTTTTCCATCTATTACCAAACATCAGGGAAAGGCTTCAAATGAGCCACTTTGAGCAGAGCAGAGGTCTGTTGCACTTTCTTGCAGGTCATGGGCCATATCAAACATATTTATGTCGATTTGGAAAACGAGCAACACCAGCGTGCGACTGTGGTGCTCCGGACGGAACACCCGAACATGTCGTCTATGACTGCACGTTATATGACGATGTGGCGCTCGAACTCAGAAACCAATTACCAAACAGAGACACATATACACTACTACGACGTGCCGAGACCTTCAATGTCCTCAACAGTTTGGCAAACGAAATATCCAGAAAGATCTTGAGGGATTTTATTAGAAACCAACATGGTTAGAGACCAAAAATAACCCGATGAAGACACAGGTACACCTGCAATTGCCGCCGAGCGCGGTACTGGCTGGCTGTTTCACGACCGGAATCCGCCGCGCTGCAGGACCAGGAGGGCAGGTGTACTATTCCCGGACTTGACTTATGCACTGGATTCCTTAGAAAGTAGTTACGCTAGAATAATGTAAAATTAGAACACTAACATTACTAACATAGGTAGGGACTGCAGCGATTGCAAAGTAGTTGGCCAGCCCAGTGCCAGGGGCACGCTCACTGGGGTTAGCTCAGTGAGCAGGCCTTGGTAGTAGGTTTGTACATCATCTGGCACACCTGTAACGCTGCAGGGTAGTTAGTCATAGAATAACTAGCGTAGCCAAATAGTTAGATTAACCCTGTCTATAGCAAGTGCCATTAATCAATTAGTATAAGCTGCTTGTTAAGTATAATAATTGGACCCACTAATTATATAAGGTGGTGAGTTAGTGTGTATAATACAATGTTTGTTGTTTATGAATCACCTGTATCACAATATTTGTTTTTTCAATCGTGTTATTATGTTGTGTTGTATCAACAAAGTTAAAAAAAAAGAACAATGTCGGGCAAGAGTTGTCGACACCGTACGTAACTTTCAAAATGGCATCTGAACCGGAGACGTGTTCTTTTCGTGAAAAACAAGAGCATTGCAGAGGCATAGGCGCTTGCATAATGTCGACAAAAACCTGTCGACGAACAAAAGCCTGTTGAGTCGATGGACGTGGCGTCTGTTATCACTACAAGAAGGTCGCGCAAACGTGACATATCTCCCGCGTGACTGCCGGCAGCACACAGATGTGACTTTCGCAATGCTGGAACGTGTGGACACTTTCATTCGATTTCTGTTGAGCCATTGGGCAGCGGGAGGTCAAATCTTTATTAAGGTAAATCACCAATCGTCCGTATATTTTGGGCAGTTGTTTTATTTAGACAGTCAGTTTCGGCATCTCAGTAACGCCATCTTCATGCGCCTCTGCACTCTATGTATACATGATCAGATATATCAATACTAGCATAACTGGAGCCATCGATATCTGGATTCCGTGAATTAATTTTTGGAGTGTTTACTTCGCAGACTTGACAACAACTGACAGTTAAGTTGCTGTCAAGTCTCCGAATTAAACACTCCAAAAACGAATTCAAGGAATCCAGATATTGATGACTCCAGTTATGCAAGTATTGATATATCTAATCATCTATACATGGAGTGCATAGAGGCCTGAAGATAGAATAACTGGCATGACAAAATTTGTTGTGTAAATAAAATAACTTCCCAAATCATAGGACTGTTTATCGATATTCCTTGGTACAAACTCTTATTGGAGATGATATACGGATCAGAATCAAACGCCTTGCTGCTCAACTGGACGTCTCTGTTGGTAGTGCTGACACACTCGTTCATCAGTTGGTGTACTCAAAGACGTGTGCCTGCTGGTTTCCTGGCCGCCTGACAAAAATACCACAGAGGACAACCTGCGCGGAATTGCTTGCGCGATGCAGCTTACGCTTAGGACAACACACAGACTCATGCCCGAGGGAGGACCCGAACCTCCGACGGGGGAAGCCACTCGGACCGTGGCAACATGCCACAGACCGCGCGAACACACTTGCCGAATAACTGGCACCACGCAGAGAAGCCGTACCGTACACTACATTCAGACAAGCTCCGCACATGCCCCACATAGTGAGATGATCGATGTCCGATCTCCCACTACTACACTCCTGGAAATTGAAATAAGAACACCGTGAATTCATTGCCCCAGGAAGGAGAAACTTTATTGACACATTCCTGGGGTCAGATACATCACATGATCACACTGACAGAACCACAGGCACATAGACACAGGCAACAGAGCATGCACAATGTCGGCACTAGTACAGTGTATATCCATCTTTCGCAGCAATGCAGGCTGCTATTCTCCCATGGAGACGATCGTAGAGATGCTGGATGTAGTCCTGTGGAACGGCTTGCCATGCCATTTCCACCTGGCGCCTCAGTTGGACCAGCGTTCGTGCTGGACGTGCAGACCGCGTGAGACGACGCTTCATCCAGTCCCAAACATGCTCAATGGGGGACAGATCCGGAGATCTTGCTGGCCAGGGTAGTTGACTTACACCTTCTAGAGCACGTTGGGTGGCACGGGATACATGCGGACGTGCATTGTCCTGTTGGAACAGCAAGTTCCCTTACCGGTCTAGGAATGGTAGAACGATGGGTTCGATGACGGTTTGGATGTACCGTGCACTATTCAGTGTCCCCTCGACGATCACCAGTGGTGTACGGCCAGTGTAGGAGATCGCTCCCCACACCATGATGCCGGGTGTTGGCCCTGTGTGCCTCGGTCGTATGCAGTCCTGATTGTGGCGCTCACCTGCACGGCGCCAAACACGCATACGACCATCATTGGCACCAAGGCAGAAGCGACTCTCATCGCTGAAGACGACACGTCTCCATTCGTCCCTCCATTCACGCCTGTCGCGACACCACTGGAGGCGGGCTGCACGATGTTGGGACGTGAGCGGAAGACGGCCTAACGGTGTGCGGGACCGTAGCCCAGCTTCATGGAGACGGTTGCGAATGGTCCTCGCCGATACCCCAGGAGCAACAGTGTCCCTAATTTGCTGGGAAGTGGCGGTGCGGTCCCCTACGGCACTGCGTAGGATCCTACGGTCTTGGCGTGCATCCGTGCGTCGCTGCGGTCCGGTCCCAGGTCGACGGGCACGTGCACCTTCCGCCGACCACTGGCGACAACATCGATGTACTGTGGAGACCTCACGCCCCACGTGTTGAGCAATTCGGCGGTACGTCCACCCGGCCTCCCGCATGCCCACTATACGCCCTCGCTCAAAGTCCGTCAACTGCACATACGGTTCACGTCCACGCTGTCGCGGCATGCTACCAGTGTTAAAGACTGCGATGGAGCTCCGTACGCCACGGCAAACTTGGCTGACACTGACGGCGGCGGTGCACAAATGCTGCGCAGCTAGCGCCATTCGACGGCCAACACCGCGGTTCCTGGTGTGTCCGCTGTGCCGTGCGTGTGATCATTGCTTGTACAGCCCTCTCGCAGTTTCCGGAGCAAGTATGGTGGGTCTGACACACCGGTGTCAATGTGTTCTTTTTTCCATTTCCAGGAGTGTATATAACGATCTTGATTGTTCCAGAAATGCAGCGGCTGCAACAAACTCGGATACATCGCCATCGCCTGCCACGGTAATGATGCATGATACCCATACTAACAAACCCAACCTTGCATGAACTATCGCAGCTAGTAAGCCACTAGTGCTCTTACTACCCATCCCAATGGCACAGAGGTTTTTTTCCACGGCACAAGCCTTGGCACTTTTTTTCCCTCTGTTCTTCAAATTGCTACCCTCATTCGCGTTTCGTCCACTATCACCTGATGGACCGTGTTGATGCGTAGTCTTACCCAGACGCACGGATAACATCACAGCCCAGCATCCTGTGATCCACCTATTAGATAACTAACATGTTGACGGAGGTGACAGTAGAACTTTTGGTTTCGTCATCACGGTGATGCGGGCGTGGAGGGGCCCATCTCTAGGAAAAAAAGGCTACCCCGCGCGGCTACAAAGCTGATCGTGACAATTTTTAGTCGAATATCGTTACAGGCGATGAAACATGGGTTCGTCACTTCGAAACGGAAACTAAACGGCAATCCACGGAGTGGCGCCACACCTCCGCTCCTCCTGAGAAAAAAATCTAAAGCTGCACCCTCAGCCTGTAAAGTCTTGTGGGACTCTGAAGGGGTTGTTCTGTTTTCTGTCCGTCCTCATGGTGCGGCGATCAACTCTCAAGTGTACTGTGCTACGCTCATGATATTGGTGAAACGACTTCAGCGAGTTCGTCGCAACAAAAAGCTAACGAACTTCCCCTTCTCCATGACAACGAAGGCCTTACACAACTCGTCGCACCCGAGAGCAACTCACAAAACTTCACTGGTCTGTTCCCCCTCATCCACGCTACAGCCCGGATCTCGCGGCTTCATCTGTTTGACCCTCATTTGTTTGGCCCAATGAAGGATGCACAGCGCGATGCAGTACCTAGAGATGGAGAGGTTATAGATGCAGCAAGACATTGGCTCTGACGTCGACCAGCAGAGAGGTACATTGCGGGCTTACAGGCCCTCTTAGTAAGATGGTGGAAGGCCATCACAGTGAAAGGGGGTTGTGTAAAAATTGGGGGGAATAATATGGCGTATTGAAATCTTGAATAAAACTAACCAGAGTCCGGAAAAAAGGGGTCGCATTACTTATTGAACGTGCATCGTTCATCATTCTTTGTTAGCATCATATTTCAGAAGCTTTCATTCGGTTCTTGTCTGTCCTCTTTACCGCCCATATTTCAATTCTGTAATTTCCAGAAAATGCTTTAAAGAGAAATTTCTTAACCCTTCAGTTTATTTTTTCAGTAGTCAGTCGGTATTTTAAAACCCCTTTACTTCACCCACCATCAGTCAGAACATCGCGCGTTAGGTTGGTCAATATAAGTAAAACCGAAACAATATGAAATTTCTTTCAAAGTAGCGATTAGTACGGCTAGCGAAACAAAGTTTATTTTGTGCAAGCAACGCTTTACAGTATGGTTATTCCAGCTTCTTAAATTTGATGCATTTAGTGGGAGGGGCCCACATTCCTCTGAGAATAAAGAGACTGGAAAATGGTTCTTTATACGAACTATTACTTCAATTGGGTAGTGAGTTACCCTATTTGATACCTTTCTGATTTTTTCCTAAAACTATTTGCACTTTGCATATCTACAAATGTTTTCACAACTTTCTCGAGCTGTTAAACAAAGCGACACACTTGTCTGCAGTCCTAATTAATACGGTTACAATAACTGAGTGTGACAAAACAGTGAAATGGTGCAGAGATTTCCCAAATCATGGGGCCCCACAGAGGGAAGTAGCCTCTAACGATCTTGTATGTTATATTTGCTGACTGTTTCACGCGGTGCAAGAATTTTTGGCCCGAATCAATTTTCTGGCTTTATCGGAGAAAACCGAAAATACTGCGTGAAAGCGTCCTCGGGCTCCAGTTCGGGGGACGGGATTAATCAAATCCGTCTGCTGCCAACGCGCAGTCCGTGTTCGCGAGTTTACAATAGCAATAGGCGAAAAAGTAAGAAATTTCCGAGCAAATACGTTCGTAAATACCTTTCAAACTCGATAAATGATGCATAGGGTAGTTAAAGTTCCACAATGGCTGGCCTGCACATATACATCTAGCAGTACTACTGTGCGCTTCGGTTCATTTGTTTACTTCGTTTTGAACAGATAACTAATGACTAACGTGGTTATCCATTTCTGTTAAATTTTTTACCTTCGCTTACCTTTAGGTCTATGGTTTCTGTAACAACAAAACTTTTACGAAAAAAAATAACTATTTGCCAAAACAGATGGAATCAGATATTTTCCCTTACAGTCTGTCGTAATTTTCCCGTAAAACTGTAGCATCAATGATGTACACTGTTGTTGCGGCCGCCTTATGAAGTGAAATTAGCATTAAACTAGTGTCCGTAACAGCTAAAATCAGTTACCAATCACTGCCCTCTGTATCTTCCCAACAGCCCCGAAGCAGGCACTTTCAAGGCTATTACCCAAGAGTGAATGGGGCAAAGTACCCTCAGACTATAGGCCCACTTGTATTCTGTCAGCATTGTCTAAGGCTTAAGAATACGTGGTTAACAATCAGATTATTGATTACTTAACCTCAAATAATTTTTAGATGATTACTAGTGAATGATTTTTCCTTCGTGTGAACCACAGTCACGTATAATTTTTGGAAGAAAATTCCGCGCCTTGACTGTAAAGTTTTCATTTTTCACACAGTCATGGTTTCGATTTTGGACCAATTTTGAAGTGCATGTTGGAATGTTACAATCTATCTGATCCACCAAAGTGACATGAGACCAGAAAGGTGGTTCTCAACGACGATGACACAGGTAAGACTCATTTAATATTTCTACATTCACTTGAGAACGGTTATGAAGCCGAAATCATGATTTTGTGCAGTAAATAAACAACTTACAGTTAAATGACGGAATTTTCTTTAAAAAAATTGTTTAAAAAGCCCTCAGGACGACGACACATTTTAAAAAAGTTACGGACGAGATGAAACTAGCGACAGAAAAACAAGAGATGATCATTAAGTGCTTCTTGGACTTCTGTAAGGCTTTAGACGTTGTGAACTTTGCTGATGTGAACTACTTGCTGAACTCAAAAGCCAAAATTTTTCTTTAAGTGGTGTGCAGCGGTTCAGCTCATATCTTACTTCCCACCATCTGTATGTAATGATAGAAACAGTAGCTCACAATGAAAGGATGTAGTATCGGGGGTGCCACAGGTATCACACATATTCACAGGACACGACATTAGTATGTTCTGCAGAAATGATTTGAATTTCAGTCACTTCGCTTCAACATGTCTCATGCTGCCTAGTAGGCACAGGGTCCGCCATGGCGCCTGATAACTTGTTCCATGTGTGATGGCACTGATGCATACAAGGCGTGAATGACGTCCTGTGGTATACCCATCAATGCTGCATTCATCTGGCTCCAAAGTTCATCTTTGGTGAATGGCACTGGTTCGAAGCGCTGCACCCTTAGTTTTACGCATCCCAAACATTTTCGACAGGTGACAAGTCTGGTAATCTGGCGGGCCAGGACAGAAGGCTAACGTTCTGTGAGACCAGAAGACACGTGTTCGTGGAGCAACATGTGGTCGTGCATTGTCTTGCTGAAAAATGGCGTCTGGGGTGGTGTGCAGAAAGGCTATCAGTAGTTCTAATGGAATGTTGTCTACTCCTGGGGCCTTGTTTCGACTTAGTCATTCAGTGCTCTGCCAAATTTTTCACGCAGTACCATATCCCCCATTTCATCTTCATCTATGTCCTCTTCCATTTCCATAATATTGCCCTCAAGTGCACCGTCCTTGTATAAACTCTCTACATATACCTTCCTCCTTTCTGATTTCCCTTCTGAATGGTAGGCACAGCATATGTAATTGAACCTCAACGAATGTAAAAATCATTCTAAAGATCCTATCTAAATTAATGCGTGAAATAGTGATAACTTATAGCCGATTAGGATTGGTGCCCTTTTCTGTAATCACAATAGTGTAAGATGGTGTCCAACTGGTCGCAATGCTTCTCCAAGCTCAAACAAATTACGTAGTGCTGAACACAGCTATACAACACACTCTGCACATTACATCTGTGGAACATGAACACATATATTGTAGAACATCCACGACAACAAATATTCACTCAGCCACCGACGTTAAAACTACCATCACAGTTGAAAAATTTGAATGCGAAAACGGCGTGGTTGTTATTAGAAACAGGGATAAACTATCTAAGAAATGAATGACTTCGACGTTTTGTGCCACATTTATACAATTATCGTACTTTACAGTATGTGAATATGAAATGGAAGCAGGAAAAGCTCACATATCGGTAAATGTTAAATAAATGACTAAGGAAAATAGAAACGAGAAACGGTAAATGTAATGAAACTTTATATGGATTTCCAATCAAGCCAACAGAGGACACAAGCCACTTATTCAAGATACAAGTGGAGGTTGGAAGTTCCATAAATCACACACAATTATGTGCGCACAACTTCGAGTAAAAGCATAGAAAAACCTAACCTGAAAGGGAGTGTGATGAAACTGAATGCATACTGCTTCGGTTTTAATGACCTGGACACTATGCTGAACCATTTTCAATTAACTGAACTCGGGAATTTTGTAGTCTATGCACGTGAATAGCAGCTCAACTACATAATTCATAGCAAGTTTAATTCGTTAAGCAAGCTGTTTGATAAAAACATTACAGGTAATGAACTGATTACAGAATCTTGCCTATGAGCAACCATTCGAATAAACGAAACGTTCTGACGTTCTGACCAAAAGCACAAACACCCCACGCTACATCTGAGGTTTGATCGTTCAGGGGAAGCCTCCCGGAACAAGTGCGTTTCCAAGTTGTCCGAGAGCATGAACTGTCAACTGCCAGCGCGTTGATTGACCGAAAGCACCCGGAACCGGTCAAAGGTGCTACCTTCACAACATCTCAGAGGGAGAGAGAGAGGCAATTCAAAGAATCTACACTATATTACAGCGCATCATTGGAAAATATCTGTTCGTGGCTTATTGAAAGCAAATTATCGAAAAATGTAAGTTCGATTTTAATATGCAACTTGCAAACGCAACCATTTTTACTTGTTCACAAAAAAGTTGCTACTCTTCATTTCACAGAAACGCGTCGACCCCTAATTCTAACGGGTACAGAAGACTCTCTCTTCTGCAAATAACTTGGGATTCTATCGATACCAACAATTAAAGAGAACTTGAACACACACCTGCAGTATTTAAGGTGGTATCGGCGTCTCTCCATACACTAGATAAATATAAAAGATTAGTTCCCCCATGAACCATGGACCTTGCCGTTGGTGGGGAGGCTTGCGTGCCTCAGCGATACAGATAGCCGTACTGTAGGTGCAACCACAACGGAGGGGTATCTGTTGAGAGGCCAGACAAACGTGTGGTTCCTGAAGAGGGGCAGTAGCCTTTTCAGTAGTTGCAAGGGCAACAGTCTCAATGATTGACTGATCTGGCCTTGTTAGAATAACCAAAACGGCCTTGCTGCGCTGGTACTGCGAACGGCTGAAAGCAAGGGGAAACTACAGCCGTAATTTTTCCCGAGGGCATGCAACTTTACTGTATGATTAAATGATGATGGCGTCCTCTTGGGTAAAATATTCTGGAGGTAAAATAGTCCCCCATTCGGATCTCCGGGCGGGGACTACTCGAGAGGATGTCGTTATCAGGAGAAAGAAAACTGGCGTTCTACGGATCGGAGCGTGGAATGTCAGATCCCTTAATCGGGCAGGTAGGTTAGAAAATTTAAAAAAGGGAAATGGATAGGTTGAAGTTAGATATAGTGGGAACTAGTGAAGTTCGGTGGCAGGAGGAACAAGACTTCTGGTCAGGTGACTACAGGGTTATAAACACAAAATCAAATAGGGGTAATGCAGGAGTAGGTTTAATAATGAATAGAAAAATAGGAATGAGGGTAAGCTACTACAAACAGCATAGTGAACGCATTATTGTGGCCAAGATAGATACGAAGCCCACACCTACTACAGTAGTACAAGTTTATATGCCAACTAGCTCTGCAGATGACGAAGAAATTGAAGAAATGTATGATGAAATAAAAGAAATTATTCAGATTGTGAAGGGAGACGAAAATTTAATAGTCATGGGTGACTGGAATTCGAGTGTAGGAAAAGGGAGAGAAGGAAACGCAGTAGGTGAATATGGATTGGGGCTAAGAAATGAAAGAGGAAGCCGCCTGGTAGAATTTTGCACGGAGCACAACATAATCATTGCTAACACTTGGTTTAAGAATCAGGAAAGAAGGTTGTATACATGGAAGAACCCTGGAGATACTAAAAGGTATCAGATAGATTATATAATGGTAAGACAGAGATTTAGGAACCAGGTTTTAAATTGTAAGACATTTCCAGGGGCAGATGTGGACTCTGACCACAATCTATTGGTTATGACCTGTAGATTAAAACTGAAGAAACTGCAAAAAGGTGGGAATTTAAGGAGATTGGACCTGGAGAAACTGAAAGAACCAGAGGTTGTACAGAGTTTCAGGGAGAGCATAAGGGAACAATTGACAGGAATGGGGGAAAGAAATACAGTAGAAGAAGAATGGGTAGCTCTGAGGGATGAAGTAGTGAAGGCAGCAGAGGATCAAGTAGGTAAAAAGACGAGGGCTAGTAGAAATCCTTGGGTAACAGAAGAAATATTGAATTTAACTGATGAAAGGAGAAAATATAAAAATGCAGTAAATGAAGCAGGCAAAAAGGAATACAAACGTCTCAAAAATGAGATCGACAGGAAGTGCAAAATGGCTAAGCAGGGATGGCTAGAGGACAAATGTAAGGATGTAGAGGCTTATCTCACTAGGGGTAAGATAGATACAGCCTACAGGAAAATTAAAGAGACCTTTGGAGAAAAGAGAGCCACTTGTATGAATATCAAGAGCTCAGATGGAAACCCAGTTCTAAGCAAAGAAGGGAAAGCAGAAACGTGGAAGGAGTATATAGAGGGTCTATACAAGGGCGATGTACTTGAGGACAATATTATGGAAATGGAAGAGGATGTAGATGAAGATGAAATGGGAATACGATACTGCGTGAAGAGTTTGACAGAGCACTGAAAGACCTGAGTCGAAACAAGGCCCCCGGAGTAGACAACATTCCATTGGAACTACTGACGGCCTTGGGAGAGCCAGTCCTGACAAAACTCTACCATCTGGTGAGCAAGATGTATGAAACAGGCGAAATACCCTCAGACTTCAAGAAGAATATAATAATTCCGATCCCAAAGAAAGCAGGTGTTGACAGATGTGAAAATTACCGAACTATCAGTTTAATAAGCCACAGCTGCAAAATACTAACACGAATTCTTTACAGACGAATGGAAAAACTGGTAGAAGCCAACCTCGGGGAAGATCAGTTTGGATTCCGTAGAAACACTGGAACACGTGAGGCAATACTGACCTTACGACTTATCTTAGAAGAAAGATTAAGGAAAGGCAAACCTACGTTTCTAGCATTTGTAGACTTAGAGAAAGCTTTTGACAATGTTGACTGGAATACTCTCTTTCAAATTCTAAAGGTGGCACGGGTAAAATAAAGGGAGCGCAAGGCTATTTACAATTTATACAGAAACCAGATGGCAATTATAAGAGTCGAGGGACATGAAAGGGAAGCAGTGGTTGGGAAGGGAGTAAGACAGGGTTGTAGCCTCTCCCCGATGTTGTTCAATCTGTATATTGAGCAAGCAGTAAAGGAAACAAAAGAAAAATTCGGAGTAGGTATTAAAATTCATGGAGAAGAAATAAAAACTTTGAGGTTCGCCGATGACATTGTAATTCTGTCAGAGACAGCAAAGGACTTGGAAGAGCAGTTGAATGGAATGGACAGTGTCTTGAAAGAAGGATATAAGATGAACATCAACAAAAGAAAAACAAGGATAATGGAATGTAGTCTAATTAAGTCGGGTGATGCTGAGGGAATTAGATTAGGAAATGAGACACTTAAAGTAGTAAAGGAGTTTTGCTATTTGGGGAGCAAAATAACTGATGATGGTCGAAGTAGAGAGGATATAAAATGTAGACTGGCAATGGCAAGGAAAGCGTTTCTGAAGAAGAGAAATTTGTTAACATCGAGTATAGACTTAAGTGTCAGGAAGTCATTTCTGAAAGTATTGGTATGGAGTGTAGCCATGTATGGAAGTGAAACATGGACGATAAATAGTTTGGACAAGAAGAGAATAGAAGCTTTCGAAATGTGGTGCTACAGAAGAATGCTGAAGATTAGATGGGTAGATCACATAACTAATGAGGAAGTATTGAATAGGATTGGGGAGAAGAGAAGTTTGTGGCACAACTTGACCAGAAGAAGGGATCGGTTGGTAGGACATGTTCTGAGGCACCAATTTAGTATTGGAGGCCAGCGTGGAGGGTAAAAATCGTAGAGGGAGACCAAGAGATGAATACACTAAGCAGATTCAGAAGGATGTAGGTTGCAGTAGTTACTGGGAGATGAAAAAGCTTGCACAGGATAGAGTAGCATGGAGAGCTGCATCAAACCAGTCTCACGACTGAAGACCACAACAACAACAGTTCCACTATAGGTTAAAAAGAATCCCACGTATACACAATTCTTGATTATGATAATGCTATTCTTAAGAAACTTTTACATGACTAGTAAATCCAGGTTTAACAGAAGAATGCTTGAGTGTAATACGTTTGGGACTTTAGTTTTTTCACACCTGCCTAAGAATAATTGTGGCTACTTGCAGATAAGTGTAGACACCATCACACGTTATTTACTCTACTGTCTACTCAATCATCCCACTTCCTCTTATTTACATTCAACTCTGACGCTATTGTTGGAACAGTTTGCTATAAATACTCGCTCTCACAATGAGGTGACAAAAGTATGGGATACCGATATACACATGTACAGAGGGCAGTGCACTGGCGGAACTTAAACTCAGGTGGGTCATGTGAAAATGTGTTCGACGTGATAATGGCTGCACGACGGAAACTAACAGACTTTGAACATCGAATGGTACTTGGAGCTAGACGCATGGGACATTCCATTACAGAAATCGTTATGGAATTCAGTATTCCGAAACCCATAGCGTCAAGACCCTGCCGAGAACATCAAATTTCACCACGGACAACGCCGTGGCCGCCAGTCTTCCTTAAGGACAGAAAGGAGCGGCGTTTCGTAGAGTTGTCAGTACTAACAAACAAGTAACATTGCGTGAAATAGCCACAGAAATCATTGTGGGACGTAAGGCGAACGTACTCATTGGGACAGTGCGATGAAATTTGGCGTTAATGAACTATGGCAGCAGACGATCGACGCGTGTGCCTTTGCTAACAGCAAACGTCTTCAGTGCCTCTCCTGGGCTCGTTACCATATCGGTTGGACACTAGACGACTGGAAAACCGCGGCCTGGTAAGGTGAGTACCGATTTCAGTCGGTAATAGCTGATGGTAGCGTTCGAATGTGGCGCAGACCCCACGGAGCCATGGATACAAGTTGTCAACAAGGCACGGTGTGAGCTGTCAGTAGCTCAAAAATGGTGTGGGCTGTGTTTACATGGAACGGATTCTGTCCTGTGGTCCAACTGAACCTGTCACTAACTGGAAATTGTTGGACACCATTTGCAGACATTCATGGACTTCACGTTCCCAAAAATGGATGGAATTTTTATGGATCACAATGCGCCAAGTCATGGGGCCAAAATTGTTCGTGATTGGTTTGAAGAACATTCTGTACAATTCGAGCGAGTGATTTGACCAGCCAAATCCCCCGAAATGAATCCCATCGAACATTCATGTAACATAGTCTCGAGAGGTCAGTTTGTGTAAAAATCCTGCACCGGCAACACTTTCGCAACCAGGGACGGCTATAGATGCTCAGTACTTCTGCAGGGGATTTCCAGCGACTTTTTGAGTCCATGGCACATCGTAAACGGAGGTCCACCACGATATTAGGAGGTGCCCCATGACTTTTGTCACCTTACTGTATAAAGCAAAGTAGTCTCTCTTCTACATAAATCTGAACATTATTTTCTGTATGAGCAACCAGGCTGTCTCACAGTCTTTCTTTATGTATTGATCTTTTTCATTGAGTTGACGAACACTTTTTGAGTCACGACGTCAGAAAAGTTCTGTGAGAATTATCTGATGTTCATTGAACGAAACTGGTTGGGAACTAAGAAACGTACCAGAAAATCGCTGTGGTGGTTTTTATTAGCATTTACATAAACCACCTGTGGAGCACTAAATGATACAGATTATATGGCGTATTTTAATTACGTCGTTATATCTTCTGTTTACGAGTAGATTACTCCTAACTTTAAAGAGCTACGTTCATTGTTATGGTTGTCCGCTATGCCTGTTGTTGTTACTATCCGTTTTTATTATTTGAGTTGGTAATTATAATTACCCACATATCCTAGATTTGTATAACTGAACCACGAGTGAACACAAAAACTGTTGCTGGTGTTAAGTAAGAGGGGACCCGAATACACAAATCTGGCCAGGCTAAATAAAAAAAAAATGTTTAGCTGTAAACAGACGTCAGCATCTAGTACTTCGTCGTTGCATCATTGTTTTAGGCAACACTAGTCTTACAAGGCTGACTTGTTCCAGGTGGTATGCAGCTGTTAGCCACACTGCTAGGAATCTACAAAGCCGTAGAGAGGAAGAGTTCCAGCAGCTTGCAGTCGACCAAACAGGGCTTTACAGCGGATCGACATGTGGAGACGTCAAACGCGACGGTGCAGCCAGTGAGGAAGGCGATGAGGCTCTGAAAACTATGTATTTTCTCTGACCAATCAGCTGCGTTTCATTATTTCTGTATCATTATGCTAACAGAATAACTTCTTTAAGAAATATAACTAATGAAAAATGCTTGAATTTACACTGATCAGCTAGAACATAAATACCAACTTATTAGCCGGTATGTTCACCTTTGGCGCGGATAACACCAGCGACGCGTCGTAGGTTGGAAGCAGTGAGATCTTGGTAGGTCGCTGGCACCACATCTGCACACTCAGCTCATCTGATTCCCGTAAATTCCGCGGAGAGGAGCGACGAGCTCTAACGCCACGTTCGATCACATTCCAGATGTGTTCGGTCGGGTCCAGATCTGGAGAGTTGAGGGGAGGGGGTGGTGGGGTGGGCAGCACATCAACTGGAACTCGCCACTGTGTTCCTCGAACTACTGCATCAGACTCCTCCTGGTCTTGTGGCGTGGCACATAAGCTTGTTGCAAAAACATGATCGTCGTGAAGGGGTGTACTTGGTCTGCACCAGTGTATGACACTCCTTGTCCGTCAAGGTGCTTGCATGTGCTCCTCTGGACCCATGGATGCCCATGTGAATGTTCCCCAGAGCATAATGGAGCCGCCGCCAGGTTGTCTCTGTCCGGCAGTACAGGTGTCAAGGAATCGTTCGACCTGGAAGACGATGGATTCGCGCCCTTTCATCGGCATGATGAAGAAACCGAGGTCCATCATACCAAGAAAAACTCTGCCACAGCGTCCAGTTCCATTGGTCGCGTGTCATTTCAGTTGTATTTGCCGATGTCGTGGTGTTAATATTGGTACTTGCATGGGTCGTCGGCTGTGGAAGCCCGTCTTTAGGTGTGTTCAGACACACCTGTACTCTGCCCAGTATTAAAGTCTGATGCCACAGTACGCCGCCTGTCCTGTTGAAACACGTATGTATTCATTACCAGCGATGGCGAGGCATGACAGAATCTTTTTTTTTAAAAAAAAAGAGGTGGAGCCCCTCCACGTCCACACCGGCATGATGGCCAACACAAAAGGTCTACTGCCATCTGTGCATAAGGGTTAGTATTCACTAAAGTGAGGTGTCGCAGGATGTGGGTACTGCGATGTCTGCGTACGTCTGGTTAGGATTAACCATTTATACGCGCTCATCTGGAGATAGATTGGTCGAAATCTGACGAAGGGTAGCGGTTTGAAGGGCAGAGGAAAAAAAGTGCCAAAGCAAGAGCCAAGGGAAAAAAACCTCTGCGAAAGTTAGGTCGGGCGGCAAGAGCAGTAGCGGTTGTCTTGCTGCCTGCGATAGGTTGTGTAAGGATAGGCTTTGTTAGTAGTGGGTATCATGCATGTCGATACCTTGACGTTGTGCGTTTGTGCTGCTCGGCGGCTGGCGCTGGGTGCTGGTACAGAGTCCTCGTTCAGCGTCCTGCAACCTGCAACAGTTAGGTTTGTTATCGGTCTTGTGTCCGATAGGTCATATACCGGAGGCACAGTTTGAGGGAGTGTTGGTAGATCGTTCGTGCGTCTGTGTGCGAGCTCGTCGGTGTCCCTGCTGTGGCCTGTTGGTTGGCTCTAATAGCAGCTGGTAGTTGCCAGTCAGTGTTGCTGATATGCAGGGGCTTACCGGCGTTTGTCGCTGTTTGCGTATGTTAGTTTACCATAGGTGGTTATGCCCTAGCTAGCAGTGTCTTTGGCCGCTTGTGTTTCCACCTGTGGTTGTGATCATGACAGAATCTCTGACCAGAGAGTTATTTATCGTTGCTAGTCTGCGCTTGACCGCGCGAGACGACAGTGCTAGTGTGTGGCGAGCCGGCAGAGTGAGTAGTCAGTCGGATACGGTAGCAGACGTCGGCATGCGTCGGTGGCATGTTCTTCTTGCGACTCTGGTCAGGATTGTGGTGGACGATGAGTATTGTTGTAGAAGGTAATGAAGCAGCATTGCGAGTTCTAGTAATGTACGTTAATTGTAATTAATTTGTTCAAAAAATGCCCCAATAATAATTTTTTTATAAAGTAACTCTTTTAACTGTATAAGGGGGGGCTATGCTCCAGACTGAACGCTGAAAGGCATAATCAGTCTTAAATGATGATGATGATGGTGATGAGTAACTCTTTTAAAGGAAAACATTCATTTCAATTAAAAGAATATTTCCTATGCATTTCCTCCAAGAATCAAAATTAAATATACGCCAGCATTGCACGAAGCTGTGTCGATAGATTAGAGCAGATATAGATGCAGTTTTTATTGAGGTAAGAATTTTGCTTGTTTTATTCAGAATACAGGGCCGAAGGTCAGCGCTGCTGTCCTTATAAAATTTATCAGGTTTAATTATTTCACAGGGCCGAAGGTCAGCGTTGCTGTCCTTATAAAATTTACCAGATATTATTATTTCTGCTGGGAGGTTCCATTTGGGTCATGGTTCACTATTTAATTAATATTGTTGTGAGTTTATGGTCATTTTTCATTCATTAATTTATTGCGGGGAGGTTACACTTGGTCCCATTTCACATTTTTTATTAAACCATTTTGCGGGGAGGTTACACTGTTTTACCAGTCTGTCCAGCCTACGACGTCCGACATCTCTAACGAAGGTGGCCTCCCAACTTCAAGACTTCCGGTCGTGGTTTCACCTTGGTTTCGCCACACGTTGAAGACACCACAGAACTCCTAGAAAACCCGACAAGTAATGCATATTCCGAAATGCTCGTGCTGAGCTTCCGGGACATCCCAGTCCGCTCTCTGTCAAACACAGATATATCGCGCGCCTCTCACATTCTACACTTGGCCAGCACGCTCACTGATATAGTAAGTCCGGGGGAGTTGCCGCATGCGGTACAGACTGCGCAGCCCCTCCCCCTTCCTCCCCGTATATTCTGAAAAGAACTGACAGAGTGTCCGCGTATGCGCTTTGCAGTTGCGCAGTAGACAGTGGGCGGCGAGGCATATGTTTTTGTTTTGTTATGTAATGGGAGTTTTAACCGAGGTAGTGTTAACAAACAAGGTAAGTCTCTAATCTTGTATGGAAATGTTTTTAGTGTTATGATTAGTTATTAGATGGTGCTAAATAGTGACATATTTTTAAATATCTGAGTAGCTATACGAACAGTAACTTCTGTTGGGTGCCTTTTGATTCTAGTCCGTCCATCTTGGCTGCTAAGGCCACAGAGTCGTAGGGTGCGGCGTCTATCCCTCTTAGATCGGGATACATGCCGCAGTGAAATCCAGTATATATGCCGCACTTGCGGCATGAGTCAAATAAAAGTTACAGAAATGTATAAGTGGTTCTGTTTACATTGTATATTTGTTTTATAGGCTTGGCATGAATATTTTGAGAGTTCATAGACTTTATAACAATTTTTTTTAAATAACACATTTAGCATTTTGCAATAGTCTGTTTTAGCTCATTTAATTTTGTAACAAGGGTGTTTTTTCAGGCCTGATAAAAATGCTTACTTTTGCAAATGAAAACCAGGGGCTAAACCTCGTGGCCTTTTGAATCCAGAAAGACTGAAGGAGGCTATTAGAAGGATTCAAGCTGGCGATATAGCTTTTCGGGAGGCAGAACGATACTACAAGGTACCAGCAAGAACTATAAAAAGAAGAATGGACAAAGGGACAACTGATGCACCTGGCCATAAGTTAAAAAATACTTCTATTAAGGTATTACTGTAAAACTAGTTATTGTTTTATTATGTTTATAAATTACTATCAGGCTATTTATCGTGAAGCTTACATCAAAAACACTTGTTTTTATACCAACAACAGTGCACTAAACCGTTTTTGTCGTATTCTAGGTAGTCTTGGATCTGAAAGTGAAGAGAGGCTTGTCAGACACATCCATAAACTTCGTGATGCTGGATTTTGTCCGGACCAGATGGCAGTCAGAAAAATGGCTTATAAATTTGCGGTCGCCTTAAAAATTGAACATAGGTTTAATAATGATAAAAAGATGGCAGGATACAATTGGCTTTCAAGCTTTTTGCATCGTCACCAAGATCTATATATTAGAAAGGCTGAGGGCTTGTCAACGGCAAGGGCAATAGGGCTCATTAGAGAAGCAGCAAACAATTTTTATGAACTGCTTGAGGAGGAGGTAGAAAATTGTAAGCTGAGGGATAAACCTCAGAACATTTTTAATGTGGATGAAAGTTGGGTCCAGCTAATAAATAAAAGGAAAAGTTGTAGCAAAGAAAGGAGTAAATGTAGTTAATAAAGTTACAACTGGAGTAAAAGGGGAGACTGTAACCTTGGTCGCATGCTGCTCTTTGGGTACACGAAAATTGTACAATCTTTGATACTTATTGTGTTGACTGTGGCAGAGAAAATGGGAATGAAAACTAATGATACAGATAGCAAAACTAACAAAAATAAAGGATTTGTTTGCCAATTCTTCAGTGTTTATTTTTATTCCTCAATTATTTTAATCATAAACTAACATTTTAACCATACTTTTGTTTGAAAAAATTATAAATTTCAACAAGTATCATCATGTGGCATGTCACTCATAAGGGCGCGGCGTCACAGCCTTAGCCTAAGGGATAGATGCCGCAGTATAAGATTTTCTTAATGGTGAAACATCATGACGAATGAGTGTATGTTAAACTCTCAAAAAATTATATTTTAAGGAAAACTTGTTTGCTTAAGTGCACCATGGGATTTTTTATGAATAATTTTGAAAATGTGCGCCATCTCTCCCTGATTTACCCTACTACATGCACGCGTGTGTCAGATTATCAGTCACTCCTGGTCAGGTGGCGCTGCTGTCACCTGGACAGCTTCGTATCGATAGTAGGTCATAATGTTCTTGCTGATAGTGTATGCCTATATTAGACTAGTGCTAAGCTCGTAGCTTTTTCGTTTTTCGTGTTGGTATTCCGATTGCTATAGGTTTATTTATCGATTGTTTTATTTCACTTGTAGTTCAGTGTTGCTTTTTTACTTTGTAAATTGTCATTCTGTCATCTGGGGATACTGAGTGGAGATGTGAACGCTAGAAAATGGAGTTCCAAGTGGAGGAATAGGAACCTTTCCGACATATTCCTCTGTTTGAGTTCAGTAGAGGGGTGACAGCAGCCGAGGCAGCCAGAAACATTTGCGCCGTATATGGGGATAACGCCTTGATATCCCTAAATCGCTCCAGGCAAATGCCGGGATGGTTCCTTCGAAAGGGCACGGCCGACTTCCTACCCCGTCCTCCCCTAATCCGATGAGACCGATGACCTCGCTGTTTGGTCTCTTCCCCCAAACAACCCAACCCAACCCCACAGGACATAGCAGGGCAAGAATATGGCTCTCTCATTTTAAGGACTATCGTTCTGACATTAGCCACTCTCCACGTTCAGGAAGACTTACGGGGTTTGATGAAGATTAAACGCATTAATCTACGATGATCCTTGTCAGTGTACGCGAGAACTGGAAAACGTGATGAACTGCGATCATTCAATTATGGCGCGATATGTGCAGGCAATGAGGATGGTTCAAAAATCGGGTGTATGGTACTGCATGATCTAAGCCAAAATCACAAAAAAAGCAGGTGGCCGTGCTCGTTATCAACTGGCACGTGAACCCAACACCGACCATTTCTACACTGTATCGTTACTGGCGACAAGAAATCGCGTCTAAACATAAGGAAATGATAATCTTATGCATCTGGTGGAACAGCGAAGGTGTGGTGTACTATGGACTGATTCCCCGAAGTGTAACCATCAGTGTTGACATTTACTGTCAACTGAGGCGTCTTGCGGACGCAGTCCAAGAACAACGACCAGGAAGACTGCCTGAAGCGATGCTACTCCAAGATAAAGCCAGCCCCGCATTCTGCTAGACTGACAAGAAACACTATGGGTTGTATACTCATTCTGCGCCCAGCTTATTCACCAGATCTTGTGCCATCAGATTTTCACCTTTTCTGCGCTCTACCGATCAACCTGCAAGGAATTTACTTTCCGGACGAAATGCTCTCCAAATATCGTTCGACGAGCTCTTCGCCTCAAAACAACGTGATTTCTACAGTCGCGAAATCAAAAAGACATCCCAGTGTTGGGAGACTTTTGTGAATAGTGAGGAAGAATATATTATTGATGACTGGAATCTCTGTTATGTGCGTCAGTTGGATTTATTAAAGTTATGAAAAATGCTACGAACTTTTGCACCAACGCAATAGATAAAAATTACGTTAACACGCTGTCCACATTATATACATTTTGCCCATGTGCTAAACAAAATGTTTTTAAACTGTGTGACGCTTCGGTGCTAGGTAAATATCAAGTCAGCCAATCATTTTGTTCGGTATCTGATATGACATCAGCAACACACATACACTATGGGATCAAAAGCATCCGGACACCTGGCTGAAAATGACTTACAAGTTCGTGGCGCCCTCCATCGGTAATGCTGGAATTCAATATGGTGCTGGCCCACCCTTGGCCTTGATGACAGCTCCCACTCTCGCAGGCATGTATTCTGTAGGATTCAGGTCAGGACTCTGTGCAGGCCAGTCCATTACAGGGATGTTATTGTCGTGTAACCACTCCGCCACAGGCCGTGCGTTATGAACAGGTGCTCGATCGTGTTGAAAGATGCAATCGCCATCCCTGAGTTGCCGTTCAACAGTGGGAAGCAAGAAGGTGCTTAAAACATCAATGTAAGCTGTGCTCTGATAGTGCCACGCACAAAACAAGGAATGCAAGCCCCCTCCATGAAAAGCACGATCACACCATAAAACCACCGCCTCCGTATTTTATTGTTGGCTCTACATACACTGGCAGATGACGTTCACCGGGCATTCGCCATACACACACCCAATCATCGGATCGCCACATTGTGTACCGTGATTCGTCACTCAACACAACGTTTTCCACTGTTCAATCGTCCAATGTTTACGCTCCTTACACCAAGCGAGGCGTCGTTTGGCATTTACTGGCGTGATGTGTGGCTTATGAGCAGCGGCTCGACCAAGTTTTCTCACCTCCCGCCAAACTGTCATGGTACTTGCAGTGGATCCTGATGCAGTTTGGAATTCTTGTGCGATGGTCTGGATAGATGTCTGCCTATTACACATTGCGACCCTCTTCAACTGTCGGCGGTCTCTGTCAGTCAAGAGACGATATCGGCCTGTACGTTTTTGTGCCGTACGTGTTCCTTCACGTTTCTGCTTCGCTATCACATTGGAAACAGTGGACCTAGGGATGTTTAGGAGAACGACCCGCGTACATACGTATGACACAAGTGACACCCAATCACCTGTCTACGTTCGAAGACTGTGGGTTCTGCGGAACGCCCCATTCTGCTCTCTCACGATGTTTAATGACTACTGAGGTCGCTGATGTGGAGTACCTGGCAGTAGGTGGCAGCACAATGCACCTAATCTGAAAAACACATGTTTTTGGGAGTGTCCGGATACTTTTGATCACATAGTGTACATATATACACTGGAATTGCGTTCCTGAAGTTACAACACTCCTGTCCGCTACTGCTATACCATAACCTTAAAGTAGGAGGCAGGTCGTGAAATATAACTATCTAGTTAAAACAATTATAGTATAAAGCAACAGAGCAGTGTTATCCTCTGAGAGAAATTTTGTTATGTTGACCGAGTTGTACCTAACGGGGGTGGCTTATCGGAAATGAAAGTCAGAATTACGTAAATATTTTAACAGTAACAAACAAAATGTTTGCCTATCTGCACAGTTTAACGGATAAAGAAAACGGTCGCCAGCCTAATTAGGCAAGAGAATGATTAACATTCTTGTTCAAGAAAATAGTTATAAGCAACTTTAACGAATAAACACAACCTATACTTTGTCACACGCGAGTGCAATGAACTGTGACACATACATATGTTTACGGGTAAGATTGAAGCTAACAGCTAGAGCAGCACAAACTATTCGCAAAAATATAACAGATATCGAAACACACTATTACTTTCAGGGCTTGTTCAAACTGAATGGTCTTTATAACGTAACTAGTAATATTCACTGCAGGATCTTTAATTGGACATAGGTTCAGTATTATTGTTCAAACATTTTCCTAGCTGGCATGAAATTATAAATGTAGTTCACTGCAAAATTATGAACTGGTCACAGGTTAAGTATCTCTCAACTAAATACTATTCTGTTTAGAATGAAAGTTACATGGAATTAACTAACAGGTTATTTCTTACTGTCCTTTGAATAAATAAATTATTGTTTTCATAAATAATGGTAAAGGATAACCTGTGGATTTTATTACACTATTAGTATGCACTTTCAATACCCAAAAAAAACAAGTGCTTAGCAAGCATGAGTATATAACTTTTCATAAATGCAGTTCACGACTTTTACTACAGTGAGACACGATGTTGACAAATTTACAAGAAACTGACTCACCTTTTAAAATTTACTACAGGCAGCACTGTGATCATTAACTAAGCAAAACTTGGTAAGCCTCAATTTTAAAAACTTCAATTTATAAAAGGAACAGCAAATTTTACTTTCAAGTAAATGATTAAATAGGTGACTTTGAAACTTCACAAAACTACATTTACTGCCTCCCACAATTTCACTAAATCCACAGTAAATCTGAATATGCCCTTCTCGTCAAAGATCAAATAACATTATGTAATTAACTGTCTAACTTCGAGGCTTTCATTTTTCCCACAAAATAGGACACTCGGTAATCATAATTCAAATGGAGAGGAACCTGAGAGGTGTTGTGATAGGAAAAAATCAAGGTAGGTACATAAATTCAGTTATAACTTACCTTATATTTGTGCACACTAACACATCCAACAAGCTGATCCTTCACTGTACATTATTATAGCACTCCTTTACAGTGATTGCGCAATGTGGTGGCAACTGCATGTTGGTAGGCGGATTTGCAGACAGAATTGCTGGACTCTGGCCCTTCTTGGTGGCGATGATAAATACCAAATCCAGAATCGTTCCAGCTATTTATCCATCCATCCGAGGCATTTGGAAAGTAGCAGAAAAAGCCTCTCTCGGAACCAGCACAATATGCAACATTTACATGGCAGTGCACAGTTTGGTAGCTCGTCTCCGACTGACTCTTGTTCCATCTTTTCTACCTAGGCCAACCACAATTTGCGCGCGCTACACAGTTCCGTTCCCGAGAGGAACCACACTACCTCTTATACACAGAATAACTAAGAACCCTAAGTGAGGATCAGCAGATTACATAACAGTAACCAAAGACATTAAATAAAACAGAACATTTGCACATATTGACATATCTACCAAAAATTATTCACACAAAATTACAATTATGTACAGTAAGTTTTATTCCCTCAAAATGGGACAAAGAATTTAAATGACAGATACACTACTTTGCCTAGAATCAAACCACGACATCAAAGTTTTAATTCAATCAAATACATTTACAGAAGCTCAACGATGTAACATTAAATAAACCAATAGGCAAAATAAATCAGTAGAGTATTAGAGCTATAGTGTTACAAAGTTATTAAGAAATGCAACAACGTAAAATAATTGCGTACTCGTAAAGATGACACCAGTGTTTAGATGACAGTTACTATGATCTTAACCACATTTAGTTACTGCGACTGGTAATATGAAATACAGGGTGTACATAAAGTCTGGGAACACTTTCAATTATTTGTTGCACAAGACCCAAACATTGTACAGATATCATACATATGTCATTTTGAAGACAGAGCCTGGAAGTCTGCTTCCATGGACACCGCAACAACGTAGTTTGGTAATTTGCCAGTAGTCAGCGCTAATCGCAAACATGGCGAGTTCAGGTGCCGAACGAGCTTCCTGTATGTTGGAGTTCGACAAAAACATGTGTGCTACAGCTGTTCAACGGATGTTTAGAGAAAGTACGGTAAGAAGCCACCAACAAGGAAGGCAGGAAGGCCATTTACCACTGGCGCAACAAAATTGTTACGACGGGTTGCTTGTGCCCGGCAAAGAGAAGCGGACGTCCCAGTGTGAATGAAGTGCTGTGCTGGCAGATGAAGTTCACCAGGCATTCACCATACACACACCCAGTCATCGGAGCGTCACATTGTGTACCGTGATTCGTCACTCCACACAACATTTTTCCACGTGTGGGGCGCGTACGAGAGACATTCATAAGGAGTCCAAAGAAATTGGGTCACTCGTGGTTCGCATATCGAATGTTCGTAAAAAAAACTTTCAGAGTTTCTCTTCAAAATGCAATATGTATGAAATCTGTACAATGTTTAGTTCTTGTGTAATAAATAATTGAAAGTGGTCCCAGACTTTATGTATACCCTGTAGAAATTTGCTGCATAACTAGAACGCCGTCATCAATAACACATAATCACTTGAGTATAATTCCAACTACTAATAATGTCAAACAGCGTCTGGGAGCACTTGATGGAGCAACGTAAACTTCTTTTTTCGCTAATGAATTTCTTCAAGCTGTCAGTGCTGTCAGCAGGGATTGGGGTGGGGGGGGGGGGGGGGATGTTACAGCAGAAGTAAATCTGAAACTACACACACCAGTGTCTTTCCTTATCATCTCCCTAAGTCAAAAGCTGTCAGACAACTAGGAAAAATAGTATCCAGCTACATTTGCACACTAATTGTATCTTTTAGCAACTACCTTGCCTGAATTCCGTTCGCGTCAGGCATGCTTTTCAAGTGCGTTTTTGACCGTTGTACTAAATGTGGCATCGACTTTCAAGTACAGAATAGCTTAAACGAAACCTCCGTTTATGCATCATACACTTCACTTCTAATGCTTAATACTGTGAGGACTCTAAAACATCCACATTACGTTTTAATTTCTTATCCAGCAATGACTGACCTCAGCTCGTAGCAATTACAGATACCTCTGTTACCAACAGAATATGTAAGTAAGTAGAACAGACAGTTACAGAAGAAAGTTTAGCTTAATGTTGAAGGTAGTGAATTTTAAATGACAAATATAACAGTCATGAGCTTTGATTTGTTCTATAACACAAAACTCCCAAAACGCCCGTTCTGGTTATCTTGTTGTGATTATCTTATTGTGAACATGCAACTACTGAAATTACTTGTTGCTGGAGTCTACAAAAGTTCTATTGGCAAGATTCGTTATACGTTTCCCCACATAAGTCTTTTCTTTGCTTGAAACATGTATAGAAACCTTTGACATTAAAATAAATATATTATTTACACATAGTGTGGAACCAATTTTTTCGAATCATATAGCTAGTAGAGTGTTCACTTTTCTGTCCTGAAATCGGTTTATTAATATGAGTTAATCTCAGTTTTTATAGTAGGACTTTTTCATAAAGTATCCATTCTTTTTTTATTGTTGAAACCGACTATTGTATCGGGGCGTGCGTGCTCTCTATGTGTGTTGGCAGACGTAGTGCACATGACTGATATTCTTCACGACTGCAGAAACAACCTCTCGCTGGCTAGCCGTTGAAAAATGAACACGTGTAAGTGGTAGCCGTCGGATGTTGTGTTGTGGACCAAATGACGGAAAAAATGGAGCAACGTTATTGCATCAAATTTTGTTTTAACCTTGGCGATCCTCGAGCTAAAACAATCCACAAGGTTCGACACGTGTCTTGGGAACAAAGTAGTGGGTACCACACAGATAAAAGAGTGGTACAACAGCTGCAAAGATGGCCACTCATCAAGGAAGAATGAAACTCGTACATAATAGGCCCTCAAAATTCGCAAATGAGGTTCGTATTGATCACGTAAGGGCACTGGTGATGCAAGATAGACGAATTATGATGAGAGAACTTGTAGATAAGGTTAAAATTAGTATTGGGTCCATCCACTTCATTATAGCGAAATATTTGGACCTCAGGAGGATATCAGCAAAATTTGTCCCAAAGTTGCTAACAACTGAGCAGGAAGAACTTCGCTCGGAGATTGTCCAGGACACAGGGGAAAACTAAGTACCAGTCATCGCAATGGAAGCATCGATCATCACTGAGAGCCAGAAAAGAGAGGCAGGTCCGCAGCGACGTGAAAGCCGCGCTGATGGTCTTTTTTGGCTCCAGTGGCATGGTCTACCACGAGTACGCTCCAGAAGGTACTAATCTCAATAGGGGGTAGTACCAAAAGCTGCTGCGTCACCCTCGCGAAGCGATGAGACGCAAACGGGCGAACTTGTGGGGAGCGGACAATTTGCAGCTTCACTGCGATAACGCACCCACGCATCGTTCTCAATTAATTCAGAGTTTTTGGCCAAAAAACGCTTTGTCAGCGCCCCTTCTCCCATGACCTAGCACCGAGCGGCTTCTGACTTTTCTCTAAACTCTGAAAGAGACGAAATATCAGAAGAAGGAAGACATTATGCAGAATTTGACGGAGTAGCTGCTCACCATACAAAAAGAGGCTTACCAACGATGCTTCCACCAGTGGAAGCTAAGTTGGGAGAGGTGTGCAGAAGCTGAAGAAGAGCACTTTGAAAGGGACTAGTGTCAGACTATTGTATCTGAATAAAGACTGATTTTATAAAAAGAAGTGGGATGCTTTTTGAACAGCCCTCTATGTAAAGAAAATAAAAGGAGGTAAAGGGAGCGGCACTGATCTGAAAGCAATGGACATTTAACCATCGAGAACTGATCTTACCAGAAACGCATAAGATTTTATCTGCATTGTCCTGTCTACATCTAAGAAGTATAGGGGAGCAAAACATAATTTTCATTTTACTATAGATTCGCAAGCAAACATAATACCCATAGTTCTTGTAATATCAGGGCCTGCAATAAACAATTAGAGTTTCACACATACACTAATCACTAACTTATAACTAGGAAATCAAGTCTTAAAAGAAAGAGCACAAAAAATAATTTATCCTTACTGTCATCAGGAGTGATTTCCTAGAAATGAAGAAAAAATATTCTGAGAAAATTTGTAACAAAACTGGATGTTGAACAATAACAATTAACGACATTTTGCATTAGTCTACTTTTCCATGACTATTTTACTGGCGGACCTGAACAGAAAAAGTGTTAGTTTTGTAAACAGACGTACTACAGGTACAATGATTTTAATCTTTCGTTCTTGTTATATTTTGTGGAATTGTGGCCCGTTTTCATGCAATCTAATATTGAAACTTGGGTATTATGGACCAAATAAATCCACTGCATATCGTATTATCGAGAAAGAGAGAGCAAACGGCCACATCGTCCATAGCGTTTAAGAACACAAACAGAAGCTTAATTTGTGGTCTTAAACGGTATGGGCGATGTGAGTATTAGCACCCGTTCAATAACTTGATATGCTATGGCTTCAGTCGTCCATTCTCCTCGTGTTCCTACATAGGATTACCTCGATATTGGGCTACATTACTGAAATTCATAGAAAGAATGGAAAATAAATAAAACAATATTATAGAAAATATCCTTGTTGTGTCCATTTTCAAAACAAAGACTTTTAATTCAGAAAACGAAGAAGTGCCCGAGAAGAAATTACAGCTTCTATCTACATATACATCTACATGGATACTCTACAAATCACATTTAAGTGCCTGGCAGAGGGTTAATCGAACCACCTTGACAATTCTCTATTATTCCAATCTCGTATAGCGCGCGGAAAGAATGAACACCTATATCTTTCCGTACGAGCTCTTATTTCCCTTATTTTATCGTTGTGATCGTTCCTTCCTATGTAGGTCGATGTCAACAAAATATTTTCGCATTAGGAGGAGAAAGTTGGTGACTGGAATTTCGAGGGAAGATTCCGTCGCAACGAAAAACGTCTTTCTTGAACGATTTCCAGCCCAAATCCTGTATCATTTCTGTGACACTCTCTCGCATATTTCGCGATAATACGAAACGTGCTCTATTTCTTTGAACTTTTTCGATATACTCCGTCAGTCCTATCTGGTAAGAGTCCCACACCGCGCAACAGTATTCTAAAACAGGACGGATAAGCGTAGTGTAGGCAGTCTCCTTAGTAGGTCTGTTACATTTTCTAGGTGTCCTGCCAATAAAACGCAGTCTTTGGTTAGCCTTCCCCACAACATTTTCTATGTGTTCCTTCCAGTTTAAGTTGTTCGTAATTGTAATACCTAGGTATTTAGTTGAATTTACGGCTTTTAGATTAGACTGATTTGTCGTGTAACCGAAGTTTAATGAGTTCCTTTTAGCACTCATGTGGATGACCTCACACTTTTCGTTATTGAGGGTCGACTGTCACTTTTCGCAACATCCAGATATTTTTTCTAAATCGTTTTCCAATTTGTTTTGATCTTCTGATGACTTTATTAGTCGATAAACGACAGTGTCACCTGCAAACAACCGAAGACGGCTGCTCAGACTGTCTCCCAAATCGTTTATGTAGATAAGAAACAGCAAAGGGGCTATAAAACTACCTTGGGGAACGCCAGAAATCACATCTGTTTTACACGATGACTTTCCGTCAATTACTACGAACTGTGACCTTTCTGACAGAAAATCACAAATCCAGTCACATAACTGAGACGATATTCCATAAGCACGCAATTTCAATACGAGCCGCTTGTGTGGTATAGTGTCAAAAGCCTTCCGGAAATCCATTAATGTGACCACCATCTATGACCACCATCTACGTTGGACGTCAACTTGCAATAACCACTCGCAGACGGCAAGTAACAGCACTAGCAGTGGAGGGCGTATCAAACATGTCGGAGGGATGTAGAAAACATTGCAGTGATTATCGCAATGCGAAAACGGAGAGACTATCTGATGTCTAGTAGGGCAGGATCATTGGGTTGTGGACTAAGGGTGGAAGCATTTACGAAAGGCTATGTTTTTAAATCGTTCGCATGGCGCCGTGGTTAGCGTATACTGTGCATGGCACAATGGCGCTATCCAAAACCGGCGATGTTTGGTTTGCGGGGCACTCAACTGCGCAGTCATCACCACCCGTATAAGGTCCCAATTTTTACACAGTCCAATCTAGCCACAGTCTCGAATAATTATAATGATGATGAAATGATGAGGACAACACAAACACCCAGTCCCCAGGCAGAGAAAATCCCCAACCCGCCAGGGAATCGAACTCGGGACCCCGTGACCCCGAGACAGCAACACTAGCCCCTAGACCATGAGCTGTTGACCCGAAACTGGCTACGAGGCAACTGTGATGCACCACGAGCCTTAGATGACAGGGGTGAACGACGGCTATGAATATGTGTACAGACAAATAGATGTGCAAGTGTTGAGTAACTGACCGCCCACGTGAATAAAGGTGCTACCAACTGTGTCTCCCCAACGACCCTTCAGCAGACGTTGTTGGATAGGGATCTCCGCGGCAGCCGACAGTTTCATGTACTCATATTCGCAGCTGTTCATTGGCGACAGAGGCTAGAATTTGCACGTCCATTACGTAACTGGGTGTCCATGAGTGATGACAACTGTCCTCTACAAATGAATCACGTTTTATGCGTCATTGGACTGATGGCCGTTGGCGTGTGTGGCGTAAAAAGTCTGAAAGCAAACACCGGCATGCATTATAGCCAGGGTAATTTGTTTTAGCATTCTCTGGGTGATCTCGCGATGCTGGAAGACGCAATTGACAAACACAAGTATGCAAGTATCCTTTGGGACCATGTTCACGCCTACGTGCAATTTGCTCCTCCTTTGCACGATGGCATCTACCAGCAGCAAAATGCGACATGTCACAGAGCTATCAGTATACCTGCGTGATTCTAAGAGCACCAGAATGAGTTTATCTTATATTCTTGCCCACCAAACTCCCCCGGATTTAAAGCCAGTCGAGAATCTGTGGGACTGCCTCAGTCGGGCTGTTCGCGCCACGGATCCTCAACTGACAAATCTAACACAGGTATCCACGGCGCTGGAGTCGGTGCGGCTCCAGATCCCTGTTGGTAACTTCCACAACCTCACTGCCTCTCTTCCTGCTCTCCTCGCAGAGAACTGCACTGCAAAGGGTGTTATTCAGACTTTTGACAGCAGACGGATACATTAACGTCACCGGACGGTTATCACTGAAACTAAAAACACTGTTAATTTGTGTAAGTGAAAAATCAGGAAGAAGAAATTACATTTTTAACACCTCTCATTCTTTTTAGAATGAATTTTCACTCTTGTACGGAGAGTGCGCAGATTTGTAACTTTGTCGGAGATTGAAACTGTTTGCAACGTCGGGACTCGAACATGGTACGTTTGCCTTTCGCGGGTAAGTGATCAACCGACTGAACTACCCAGTTACGACTCAAGACTCGGAAAGACATGGGGTACTGGAGGAAGTAGAACTGTGAGAGAGAGTTCTAAGTTGTGGTTGCATAGCTCAGTCAGTAGATCACATATCCACGAAATGTAAAGGTCCTACAGTCGAGTCTCCATGCTGCACAGAGTTTTAATCTGCCATACATTTTTCAAACCTTTCATTCTGCAGGAAGAGAGTGTTGTTCAAGAAGTAATACACTGAAGAAACAAAACACGTAGGATACCACCTAATATCATGTCGGACCTCCATTTACATGGCGTAGAGCAACAAGTCGACGTGGCATGGACTCAACAAGTAACAAGTCGTTGGAAGTCGTCTGCAGAAATATTAAGCCAGGTTGCCTCTATAGCCATCCATAATTGCGAAAATGTCGCCGATGCAGGATTTTGGGCACGAACTGCTTTCTCGATTATGTTCGATAAATGATCTCGGTGGCCAAATCTTTCCAGAATGTTTTTCAAACCAAACGAGAACAAATGGTTCAAATAGCTCTGAGCACTGCGGGACTTAACATCTATGGTCATCAGTCCCCTAGAACTTAGAACTACTTAAACCTAACTAACCTAAGGACATCACACACATCCATGCCCGAGGCAGGATTCGAACCTGCGACCGTAGCAGTCGCGCGGCTCTGGACTGAGCACCTAGAACCGCTAGACCACCGCGGCCGGCCAAACGAGAACAATTGTGGCCCATTGTCATCAATAAAATAGCCGAACATACCAATTTCCAGTCAGTGATCAATTCAGTTGGATCGGAGAACCTAGTCCATTCCATACAAACACGGACCACACCATTGTGTTCAGACCGGAACCACGCGTCTGCTACGGTCGCAGGTTCGAATCCTGCCTCGGGCATGTATGTGTGTGATGTCCGTAGGTTAGTTAGATTTTAGTAGTTCTAAGTCTAGGAGACTGATGAGCTCAGATGTTGAGTTCCATAGTGCTTAGAGCCATTTTTGAACACCATTGTGGAGGCACCACCAGCTTACACAGTGCCTTGTTACAGACTTTGTGGCTCCGTAAGCTTTGTGGCTTCCTGGGGTCTGCGCCACATTCGAACCGTACCATCATCTCTTACCAACTGAAATCGGGACTCATCTGAACAGGCATGGTATTCCAGTCGTCTATGGTCTAACGATATGGTCACGAGCTCAGAAGAGATGCTGCAGGCGCTACACACTGCTAAACGATATGTTCGTCGTATGTCCAGATTGATTTCTGCGGTTATGTCACTCAGTGTTGCTTGTCTATGTAGACGCCGCTGCTCTTCGTCGTTGTGCGAAGTCCATCGGATACTGCGTTGTCTATGATGAGAGGAGTGCCTGAAATTTGGTATTCTATGCACACTCTTGACACTCTCGATCTCAGAGTACTGAATTCGTTAACGATTTACGTAATAGAATGTCCCATGCGTCTAGCTCCAACTACCATTCCGCGTTCAAAGTCTGTTAATTCCCCTCGAATGGCCTTAATCGTGTCGGAAACCTTTTCACATGTTAGGTATTAATAACGGATCACTACCGGTTTCGTCGCACTAGAAACCACATCTTCAGGTGTACATACGATTAAAACATTAGAGCGGAAAAGCTGGGAATCGTTTTGCCCAATATTCGTTGTGCGCCAAAACAAAACGCCGCTAAAAGACAGTATGTCATAGAACAAAATCTGACAGATCTATGACATACCGTCTTTTAGCGGTGTTTTGTTTTGACGAACAACGAACGTTGATTAAAAGATTCCAAGCTTTTCTGCTCTAATGTTTTAATCATATGCTCACCTGAAGATGCTGCTTTTAGTCCCACGAAACCGGTAGTGATCCGGTAATAAAAGACTAAACACAGCTCAAGTGGTTATTAAAACCTAAGATGAATATCCATAGCTGTGGTTGTCCCCCCTACAAGGTTGTTTTCTTTTCATACTTTTCATATGTATTACCTGAAACTAAGCGACAGTTTCGCCAATGCGCTGCACTTTTATACCGTGTGTACGCCATACTTCCGCCATCTGTATGTGTGCATATTGCTAACCGATGACTTTTGTCACGTTACTGTATCGAGGTATAACGTCCCGTCGACAAAACGAGGTCATTAGAGACACAAAAAAAAACTCGGAATGTTTCAACGACAAGGAGGGAAATCAGCCATGGTCTATACAAAGGAACCATCCCTATAGCGATTCAGAGAAATCACGGAAAACCTAAAGCTATTGTTGAGCAAATACCAGGCTACCTGGTAGTGAGACGGAGGAAGTTTCCATTGGGAATATATGGGAGAGAATTTTCTGTTCCTTCGCTTGTCCCACAAGCTGGAAACCTTGGTGAGAAGCTGAGGATGGGAACTACTCTGGTGGCCAAAATTAAAGCAACAAACAGAAATTTTGAGAAGTTGGGTTTATATTTCCACAAAACAGTGTAAACAGGCAATAGTGAAGTACAAACAATCCGATGTAACCGTAAAACTTCATGAAGAGATGTTCGAGTGATCAACATAACCCCTGTTCACACCACCTCTCGATGTTGGACCCTTTCCATAATTTTTGCGTGCCGAAATCATGTTCCACGTTCCCCTCAGATGCGAATCCGTCGAGAAACACTCTCCAGATCAAATCTGGAAAAGAACACTGGCCCACTCTTCGACCGTCCAGGTGGCACGTTGACGGTTCCACTCTAGACGCTCCCGTCTGTGAAGACGCTTCAGAGGTACACCAACAACAGGTCTTCTGCGATAAAGGCCTCTCTGTATAAGCCTTCTGTACACAGTTTACCTCGGTACAATACGTCCAGTGGAGGCTGTGAAGTCAGATGCCAGTGGACGGGCAGTATTAAGGCAGTATCCTCGTCCCCTTACAGCGAAGGAACGGTGCTCTCTTTCTGATGCAACAATGGCCTTGTCCTGGTCTTCGGGATACAGTTCCGGTCTCTTCAAACTGTTACCACATCCAGAAAACAACAGAACGATTTACGTTGAGCCATCGGGCCACATCAGTTTGAGACTGTCCTTCTTCCATTCTTCGCACGTGCCTCCACCGCAGGGAGTCTGGTAGACGTCTTCACTGGGCCATACAGCACCGTCTATGACTGTGTACACAGAGGTTTCGGATTTGGACTACCCGGCAAACACTACCTGTTTCATAGGTGCCCTAACGTCATCGTTGGCGTGGTTGTTCGTTGACCGGAATGTTATCTACTGTGCAAAACACTATCGTACAGACATCTGTTGACAGTTTGTATGACTATATCGTGAATAGGGCACAGGAAGGGTCAAACAGTGGTTCGTTGGTTTAATTTTGGACAGCAGTGTATTTTTAATTGAGTTCTGGAAGACTGACCCTCAAAAAAATTTGAAAAATTCGTGAACATGACCACGTCTTTGTTTACATGTACTCAGAGTAAAGTATACGATTTGCTCTACATGCGAAGGCGATCGACGATGTTCGTTCGCCGACGAAGCATCATCCATAAATGTTAATGAAGAAAGTCATCGTACACTTAGAAAAGCCATGCGTTTGGCTGGTTCTTGCTGATTCAGGCATACCGTGATTTTTCAGTGGGGAGGATCAAGATAAAATTACAATAGCCCTTGCCTTATCTGAGGCTCTACCCGTAGTTGTAAACAACATCGACGGTATCGAAACACATCGGTGTCATCCGGTGCAACTCGTCGCTCCGACCAGTCCATGTGTACGTCTCCGCGTTGTGGAGGAATACAACTGACTCACACATCCATCTGTTATTGCCCATTCAGAATCGATCACTGCAGTGGCACACCATGTGCCAAAGGACTTCCCCACAGCACAACCATTTAGCATTTTATATCGTCTCTGTTTCGACCATTGTCGCTCATTAAGCTGCCCACATAACAATACCCATCTATCACGATTGTTGACGTTGTGAACCACGAGGTCCGCGATCTGTTGCAATTTTTTTTAATTTATGTTAGTGATTGAAAACCGATGTAGACAAGATCACACATGAAATCTTTAATTGGAGTGATTACTAGTTTGGCCTAACAATCTAGCCATCTTAACATCTAACGTATAAAACAGATATTTCTCATGTTAGCAACATACAACAGCTTACAGAACTGCACATAATTCTGTGGTAGGGTTCAGGAGTATATACATGAATTAATTACAGAATGTTTACCATAAAATATTCTTGATTGGTGCTGGTGCCATTACGGCTTCATATATTATTAGAACCTTTCTTAAAATGATAAAATTCGTATACGATTAAAAACAAAAAATTGTTCAAATGGCTCTGAGCACTATGGGACTTACCGGCTGATGTCATCAGTCCCCTAGAACTTAGAACTACTTAAACCTAACTAACCTAAGGACATCACACACATCCATGCCCGAGGCAGGATTCGAACCTGCAACCGTAGCGGTCGCGCGGTTCCAGACTGAAGTGCCTAGAACCGCTCGGCCAAACGGCCGGCGATTAAAAACAGTTTTCATCATTCGTAGGCAGTGTAATTCAACGGTGGTCATAAAACTTAAAAATACGTAAATCAGAAGAGGCAGTGAAAAACCTAACCACTAAATGACTTGACCGATGACGACGATGTCTGGTCTCCTTCCCCAAACCAACTTACTAAATGACTTAATGTAAAAGATGTCGTTTTACCAAAGGCGTTACGCCGTTACAACTTAGTAACTGACACAAACGGTATTACAGCAGTTCGTAACAGAGGTTGTGGGGCCACGGGTTGATCATCATAATAAATAATCCTTAGTCATAGGAGGAAATTGGAATTGTAAATATTGTTCGCCGTCTTTTACGAGAGCCTGGCAACTATTTCTGTGGTCAGCCAGAAAGCGACGGAGAACATAATGACCATAATTCCCACTCTGCAAGTCCACATTCTTGTCCAGCCCACTGAAAGAAATGTTTCTATTCTCTAATTGCTCAGCGGGATCAGGACTATGATTATAAATGAAGATTTTGAGTTCTAATTGATACATATATGTGGTAAAGTTTCACACACACAACATTGTAATATTCATTAGGTTCATATTGACAGTAAATCTCTCTGTCCTAAACAGCACTATGATCAGTTCAGAGCCGACCTCTACCGTAAGTTCCCAGTAAATTGTCTTTCGCCGTGACTATTGATAATCAAAATAAATGCTCGCCACAAAAGTGGAAAGTAATTGTCACCACTTGCCACGCGGATTTGTTAACATCATGGGAGGCACACTAACTACTTTTGCGAAATCTAAGAGATCCAGGACGGTGTACAGTCCTCGCGTATTCACTGTCTATTATTACTGAAAATAAGCGTTTTGTAACAGCATGTCTCTGACGTCATCCGTGGCAGCGCGCACTCTGGCGTTTGACTGACGCGGTTCTTATGGTGGCTGGGTCCGAAGTGAAGCTTAGTCTTGCCTGTCGGGCTGTATTTATATATGTGGCGCAGCGGACGGCCAAGGGAACACCTGCTGTCACCCATCCTATGCACATGGTAGCAGTCTCTAAATGGCCGCTTTCTCGGACACACAGTATTTAATAACAATGTTATGAATCAATTTAGATTCTTCATAATTTTTGCATATATGTAGGTAAGTTGGATAGAATCACAGAAAAAGTTTTAGCTCGTCTGCATTAAAACTTTGCCGTCTACAATTTTTAGAACGGAACTGACAGTAGAACATGACCTCTGAACTAGAACTTTAAGAGACCTTGTATTGGTTGTTATTAACATCAAGGTCCTAAAACTTGTTATAGCTGTATTATTTAATAGGTTTCATCACGTGCTGTAGCCAAAACTTTCTAGCATTAATATAATAGATACTTAATCTACTATAAATAAGGACGTTTTTGTCCGAAATTTAGTTGTCAGTAAATAACTCGAAAGCTATTAGAGGTAGTAGCTTAATGGGGTCACGTAGTTATTATTTTTATCTTGAACTGAAGAGTCATACAAACTTTCACATTTCTAAGTCTAAAATTTAGCGCCTTCAATTTTTCTTAAAACTGTGGATTCTGACCAAAATATTGCTTTAATCACGTTGAGACTGGTACTAGTTAATTTTGATATACATCTGCACATTATGACCAATTTCTGGCTTCCTAGCTTTATTATTTAGCGCCGCTATTTTTTTCTTAAAACGATACATTTAGGTAAAAATATTGACCTAATCAATCTGAGACTTGACAGTTTAAACATTATTACACTAAAGCACATGTTGACAAAGTTTGAAAAAGCAACTTTAACTTTTAATTTCATTCTTAATTATGACACAATACTTGTGCGCCAGGCACAGACGCATATGGTGACATGGCGCTACTAGCAGTGAACTGGGATAAGTCCCGGCAAACTTGCTCGCCTCTCTACCTCTCAAGCGACA
Source organism: Schistocerca piceifrons (assembly GCF_021461385.2). Lineage (NCBI taxonomy): Eukaryota > Metazoa > Arthropoda > Insecta > Orthoptera > Acrididae > Schistocerca > Schistocerca piceifrons. The sequence goes on from NC_060138.1 coordinate 230,754,139, forward strand.
CAGTGCTTGTTTCGCCATAAGGTCATCAAATGTGTCTTGATGTGAAGTGGTACTTGTGAATAGCACGGCAGCTGATGTCCATTACAACGTATAAGAAACGCAACATTCACCATATACACAGTACGCCTATGTCTAGTGTGTGCCGCGCGGAGTGGCCGCGCGGTTTAGGGCGCCATGTCACGGATTGTGCGGCCCTCCGGCCGGAAGTTCGAGTCCTCCCTCGGGTATGCGTGTGTATGTTGTTCGTAACGTAAGTTACTTTAAGTAGTGTGTAAGTCTAGGGACCGATGACCTCAGCAGTTTGGTCTCTTAGGAATTCACACACAAATCAAATGGCTCTGAGCACTATGGGACTTAACATCTGTGGTCATCAGTCCCCTAGAACTTAGAACTACTTAAACCTAACTAACCTAAGAACATCACACACGTTCATGCCCGAGGCAGGATTCGAACCTGCGACCGTAGCGGTCACACGGTTCCAGACTGAAGCGCCTAAAACCGCACGGCCACAACGGCCGGAAATCCGCACACATTTGAACTTTTTTTTTTTTTTTTTGCCTATTGTGTTGCGAAATGGGGGCAGACTTTTGACACTTTGCTTGAGGCGAAAATCGTTAGGTGGCGTTAGCAGTTGGCTACCTACAATTTCTAATAACAATTTAAGGAACAATATGGAAATGTAATTAAAATTAGCTATTTGACATCAATAATGGTTCAAGCCCCTATCCGGGCCGGCCGCGGTGGTCTAGCGGTTCAGGCGCTCAGTCCGGAACCGCGAGACTACTACGGGCGCAGGTTCGAATCCTGCCTCGGGCATGGATGTGTGTGATGTCCTTAGGTTAGTTAGGTTTCAGTAGTTCTAAGTTCTAGGGGACTGATGACCACAGATGTTAAGTCCCATAGTGCTCAGAGGCATTTGAACCATTTGAACCCTATCCGGTGAAACAGATTTAGTTTTTAGATACTTTCTCTTAGGGCAAATGGCGTGATGGTTCATTTGAAATGGACACCGCAGATTTCCCCTCCCATCCTTTCCGTCCCTATGTTCCACCTCTAACGACCTTGTCGTCGACGAGTCGCATCTACTGTGTGCTTTTACTGTACCCACTTCAATATAGGTTTCATTTCTCTGACTTGTCAAGCTATTTTCCGTTTTTCGAAAAAAAAGGGGATTAAAAAACTTTGCTTAGGTAGGCAAGCTTACTGAGTTAAACGCCTGCGTCTAAATTAATATTGTCTGTTTACAAAAAGTTTCTCGCAAGATTCATTGTTTAAAAATACTCAAACGACACAAAAGTAATGAGCCTCGTTGAGTGACTAGAAATTATTCGTTGCGTTAGTGCGCTCCTTGATTGTTCTCTGCACGCTGAGACAATTTGCACTTTGCTCGATTCACTAGGGGTTACTTACGAGCAGTTTATTACGTATATGTTCTTGGCCTACGTTGTACAAGATGTGTACGTTTTCCTATGCAAAACAAACGCAACGTGTTGCAAATTTTTCTTAGTAAACCTGTTCCTTTGGTGGAAATCCTCTTCAAAGTAGCAGCGGTTTAGTTCCACACACGTTTTAATCAACTCATTCCACTGCCCAGAACATTCCCGTATGTCGGAGCGGCTGCACCTTTCATGTCATCGCGCGGAACAGAAGAACACATTTTAGGACACTTCTCGTCCTCTGTTAATGACATGATGGATGTTTCCGGAATTTGTCACGATCTAAGAACACAGTCCAAGGTCACAAAACAGTCGAGTTCACGCTACAACCCACAGTTTGTTGTTTAATATGCACGTCATTTTGTGACAGGTACTGGAAAGTAAATAGAAATGGATATGGATTGATTCCGTACAGCCAAATGTCCCAGAGACATGTTTACAAAGAATAACCGCATTATTTTACGACCTTTGAAATATTGCTGCCTTGAACAAAATCATTTGTACTTGATTTTGTGTCATTGTCGAGTCACTGAGACATATTCCTGTCTGTGGGGAGCTGGTAACACTCCAGTAAACCTGGCCGCACCCGTGCTTGTATCATCCTCTTGTCGAACGTGTACTGTAAACGAGCAAACTCGTCGCGTAGGAAGCCAATGTTTACATTGTCAACTGGAGTAATGGATTGTCTACGGTAAACTTGTCGGAGGAAAAAGCACAGTATAGCTGAAAGCATGCAACCGCCTTGCTATAAGCAGCGGTCAGGTCAACGATCAGTCAGGATGCCAGCACCACATGAAGTGTTAAGTGGCCTTCACTTAGTGGGGCTACGTACACGCCCGCCACGAATTCCTCTCCTGTGCTAACCTCTTCATCTCAGAGTAGCACTTACAACCTACATCCTCAATTATCTGCTGGAAGTATTCCAATCTCTGTCTTGCTCTACAGTTTTTGCCCTCTACAGCTCCGTCTAGTACCATGAAAATCATTCCCTCATATTTTAGCCGATGTCCTATCATCCAGTCCCTTCTCCTTGTCAGTGTTTTCGACATATTCCTTTTCTCTACGATTCTGCGCAGAATCTCCTCATTCCTTACCTTATCAGACCAACCAACACCCAGTTAGTTTGATGTATTCGAAATGAACGTGAGAGATTCGTTTTCAAAATATTTAAGAAGTTATTTGAAGATATTGATAATAAGCTATTAAAAAATAAACTAACCGTAATGACTACAGAGAAGTACAGGGTATCACTAATGTCACAAGAAAATATAATACTTTTTTTTACTAAAAGAGTTCTTATGAGTTGATGGTATTCACAGTAAATGAAGATTCTTCAAGCCACTATTATGTTGTTCTTTATTGAGGACACTGGACGTTTCGCACCATTACAGATGCATCCTCAGTTGATGCATTGTTGTTTAAAATACAGTTTTTCAATACAGGATTTTATAAAAACGGAAATTTTTTTGCAAATATTCTTTGAGATATATGCCAAACATGCATTACTGGAAAACTGAAAAAAAGTTTTAAAAATCATTACTCACATGATTAGCCGTCAAACAATCAGGAAGCTACAACGTCCCGCACAACAGTTGCAAACCGAAAATGTTGATCCACTGCATGCTGTTAACAAAAGTAAAGTTGACATTAAGTACAGGAGGTGCATGTTAAACTGAACACATGGTGTGATAAGACTTAGTGTAAAAAATAATCACAGCCGTTAATATTTATGGCTAAAGCGAGTCAAAAAGAAAAAGAAAAAGAAATACTTGAATTAGGTTCGCGGTTTGTAACATTAGTGGTTCCTACGAAAGAAAATAATAGCAAACTACCAAAAGTGCTGATGCGTTTAAGAATCACTCACCATTAAGCAAATGTAAAAACGGTGACTGTTCATTATGCCAATGCTACAGAGTAGTAAATTGGTAGTGTTATGTTGGAAGCTCATATTGGCAAACATCCATACCGAGTTTGATACCATAAATCAAGCGACTCCCTATGATGAAAAGCTATGAAAGTGAATAAATCTAGGCTATATCAAGGAAGAGCTTAGAGCATATGTGGCAGATCGTTGTGGTGAATCAACGACAAGCGTCATGAAAGTGAAAGTATTGTTCCTTACCGAAGCTTTTTTGTGGAGAAGCCTTAATAAAAACATAAAATAAGTAAAAGCACCGTATAATACGTGTTTGCTCCGGCAGACGTAGAACTTGTACGAAAAATATCTGCGGTACAGTTGTTGCAGATTGTGTGCGGTAGACTGGGTCTTAAGTAACTAAACCGGACTTATGCTTGGATAATGGCAGTGGAGAACCGCGACAGCAAGGTCCTGTACATATGTAATTGGTAAGGGTTTGTGAAATCTATCAAAACAAGATGTAAAATTCTGTAAATTTGTGTGTAAATCCACATATGGAAGCTCGTGTTCGATTTAAGCTCGATAGTTTTACTACAGGAATTAAGCTGATTCATAAACATGTCACATTGCACATCAGGAGCTTTGAACAACAGAAACACATCATCGACATTGTGATGCCATACTATAATTTTATCCCCATATAAAGGGGAACGGTGAACATACTCATATTCAGACTTTGTCATATAGATGTTAGCTAAAGAATGTGCAAGAGGGGAAGCCATGGCCAATCCTTTGTGTGTTTGTAAGTTAAATAACCTAACTAAAAACAGTTGTACATCAAGATAGAGTTAAGCAATTGTGGCATTTCATCGACTTCGACACTGGGGCGCCCACTACGAGGACCTATGTTTTGAGTTCTAAGTTAATTTCGCTAACCTTATCAGTCGGTTTATTACAATACATAGTCTTTATGTCAAGGAACACCATGTTAAATGACTATTTAAGCCAGAAATTAATCTTTCCCTATTGCAGACAATAAACTGTGTTGGATGTTTGTAATACTTATTTATACACCTCAATGCCAGATTTTTTTCTGATCGATAATAGACGTCATTTCTTGCATGTGTAATTAGGGGGAACACCATCCATATGAACTTTATCACTGGTCTATGCCTAGGTATTTCAGGTTTCGTGGTATTACCATTCTCTTTTGAAAGTTACGAGTAAATAGTTTTGTCAATTTCAGATCCTTTTTTTTTTCATCTTTGCTTGGAATTCAGCACCGGGACTATATTTACACTGCTTCACTTTATTATCCTTAAAAAAAATCTGCTCATCAGTAACATACTGTTCCTGTTTGATGATAACCGTCATTTTTCCTTTAATTATGATTGATTCATCGTCCTTGAGTTTCTTATTAATATTGTACAAAATTACATTCTCGTTAGATGCCCAAGAACAATCTGTGATATCCGTCTTTCTTATCAATGCCCTGTATTGGTTCAAACGGTTCAAATGGCTCTGAGCACTATGGGACTCAACTGCTGTGGTCATAAGTCCCCTAGAACTTAGAACTACGTAAACCTAACTAACCTAAGGACGGCACACAACACCCAGCCATCACGAGGCAGAGAAAATCCCTGACCCCGCCGGGAATCGAACCAGGGAACCCGGGCGTGGGAAGCGAGAACGCTACCGCACGACCACGAGATGCGGGCCCCCTGTATTGCCTTATTCAATCCTACAGCTACCTTATTTCTTTCCGTAGTAGCAAGTAACGCCCCATCCAAAGCTGATACATAATGCGTAATTAACGAATCCATTTGGGGCTGTGATGACCATCGGTTACCGGTAGTGTTCTCCAATGAAGGACTACATAACAGTTAAAACGCCTGGTTGATGGCTGGAAACATGTTGCCTGGTCGGACGAGTCTCGATTCAAATTGTATCGAGCGGATGAACGTGTACGGGTATGGAGACAAGCTCATGAATCCATAGACCCTGCGTTTCAACAGGGGACTGTTCAAGGTGGTGGAGGCTCTGTAATACTGTGGGGCGTATGCAGTTGGAGTGATATAGGACTCCTGATACGTGTCCATACGACTCTGATAGGTGACACGTATGTAAGCATCCAGTCTCATCATCTGCGTCCATTCGTGTCCATTGTGCATTCCGACCGTCTTGGGAAATTCCAGCAGGACAATGCGATATTCAGCACTTCTGCGTGCTCGCAGTGGCCCTACATGATATTAGGCAGGTGCACCAGTTTGTATGGCTCTTCAATGTACTTCGACCACGGCGGCACGCGAATAGTTTACAGATGTAGCCGCTCGGATATACTTCCACCCTTCGCCCGGAGGTGGTGGTCACTCTAAAGTGACTGTGCCTGTATATTTGCAGAATTTAACGTGTGAGTCATAAATATGAACACGTCCTGTACTACATTTCTTCTTCAACGAAGACTGATGTAGTTGTTGCTTGTCATCTTCGTGCAACAAATATTTTTCACAGCGGTTTAGTAAACACTGTCGTTGTCATAACTCAACAAAATGGCTCTGAGCACTTTGGGGCTTAACATCTGTGGTCATCAGTCCCCTAGAACTTAGAACTACTTAAACCTAACTAACCTAAGGACATCACACACATCCATCCCCGAGGCAGGATTCGAACCTGCGACCGTAGCGGTCATGCGGTTCCAGACTGAAGCGCCTAGAACCGCACGGCCACAACGGCTGGCATAACTGAAAAAATCATCGCTGGGATGTAAGGGTTATTCAGGACACAACGTCAAAGATACAATTGAATTGCGTACTATCTCGCTGGCAAACTATACTACCAGGAATATTTACGACATTTTGTGGTATTGTTTACTATTAACTTTATTTTCTTTGAACAGGAAATTAACCGTTAACTGAATAACTACAAAGCAACGCCACGCAATAAACATGACATTACTCTGCACTATTTCTTATCCATAATTTGAGTTGATTAAGACTTAAACGTCGATATTAATTTTGTTGATGATTCCACCTACATAAACAGAAAAAGTTCTTTTACCTCATTCAAAAGACGAGCATCTCTCCGACCGTAACCCGGATCCAAACCCTTGTTTCTTAGCGACAATGATCTTACCGAATGGGAAACTTCTCAAGACGGTCTCCCCTCGCCCTTCAGAGCTTTTCTGAAGACCTGTATCTTTCGCCGCACAAGCTTTCTTTCTTTCTTGTGATAACTGAACGATATGTTATAACGAAAATCAGTTTTTCTTGCATTTATTGGATTTTTTGACGACATAATGCCATTAAGAAGAATTTGGAAACTGTTTTATAGAATTATACTGTCGACCGCATTGAAATAAGTTAGACACAGACCAGCAGCGTAAAATGAGCCACAATGCATTTCACTGCTCAGGTGAAACACTTAAACGGATTCGCCAAACATGGTTTTTTTTTCCTTAAAACGGTATAACTATGTCAGTTGAACGAAGGATATATTAGTCATCCTCTTAAAACTAGACACTGGTGGCTTTGTAGTGTCGTAGACGACGTAGAACTGCTACCAGCCGACCAGGTAACTCATCTAAGTCTTGTTAGTGAAGTGCTGTATGTTAAGATGTCCGTGTTAACTTGAGACATCTAAATATGTCGAAAACGATGAATAGTATGAAAAAAAATGTTCTAGGTAAAAAGTTAATGACAGTGAAGAGGACATCAGTCTGTGCTACGACTGGACACCTGCTAACCACCCCTCCTGCGTGGGTTGAATCAACTTTGTATCTTCGTGGACTCCCTCCCCCCATATTATTGCACATTCAGATTCCACGCCAAAAGGTACGTAAGGTTTACTCAAACCATTGTTTCCCGTTCATGGTAGATATCTCTGTAATCGACAAATGTTAAGCGTGCCTGCCTTTGTCGTTAAGAGCCGACGCATTTGATTCCACATTTCCTTTACGATGATGTAAATGTAGACTTTTGGGTTCTAACGGTTGATACTGATGTTCAAACGTTACTTGAATGTTGCAGAAAAAATAATATGGCTAGACATTGAAATTTCTCGCATATAAGCTAATTGTGTGGTAACGTAGTTTTCTGTTCCCTAGGGGGTTGGTTGTGGTGAGTCCTCAAACAATCGAAATGCTTGATTTCGGTTGCCGCCTTCGAACTCCGCCATTAGGGTGACTAATTTCGGTGTGTGTGTTTCCATCCAACCGACGTAACTTTCACGTTGGCCACTACGCGGTTACCTGCGAATTCAACTCTTCATCTTTGTAATAAGGTATAATGTCAATCAAGTAATGGTGACAGGCGCACCTGTCTTGATGCTCACCGAAATTAAGCACCCAAATAGTGAGAAGCAGAGGGATTCACCGAAATCAAGCATTCAGGTGGAGACACAAGATTATTACAACCACGTCGTTGTACTTGGTTCACACGAGACGTAGTTTCTACCCAGGGATTAAAACAGCTAACGTATTCTACTGTACAATCAAATTACAACACTGAAGCAAATTTCGGACATCGATATCAACCGTTGGACCACAAAGGTTTACATTTACATTATAATGAAATGTACAATCAAACGCGCCAGTTCTTAATTACAATAACAGGGACACTCGATATTTGTCGATATCAGTGCCATTTACCAGGAATAGAAAACAAAGGTTTGGGTAAACCGTACCTAGTTTATGGCATAGAATCCGAATATGCAATAAAGTGGCGGTTCCCATTTGAAAAAACAAAATGGATGCCACCCAGGGAGGAGGGATGTTTAGAAGGTGGCCATTTGCAGCACAGACACACATCCCCTTTCTTAAGACACACATTAAAAACAAGTTTTGCATCACCTCGGTTACGGGAGTTCCGGAACCTTTCCAGAAAATTGGAATAGAGATCAACATAAACATCATTTCCGCCCTTCTTATTGCTCATGAAAACCACACAGTGCATGTTGTACCACCATACTGCGAGACCTTCAGAAGTGGTGGTCCAGATTGCTGTAAGCACCGGTACCTCTAATACCCAGTAGCACGTCCTCTTGCCTTGATGCATGCCAGTATTGGTCGTGGCATACTGTCCACGAGTTCATCAGGGGAGTGTTGGTCCAGATTGTCCCACTCCTCAAAGGCGATTCGGCATAGATCACTCAGAGTGGTTAGTGCGTCACGTCGTCCATAAACTGCCCTTTTCAATCTATGCTAGGCATCTTCGATAGGGTTCATGTCTGGAGAACATGCTGGCCACTCTAGTCGAGTGACGTCATCATCCTGAAGGAAGTCATTCATAAGATGTGCACGATGGGGGCGAGGATGTCGTCCATGAAGACGAATGCCTCGCCAATATGCTGCCGATATGGTTGCACTATCGGTCGAAGGATGGCATTCGCGTTGCGTACAGCCATTACTCCGCCTTCCATGACCACCAGCGGCGTACATCGGCCCCACATAATGCCACCCGAAAACATCAGGGAACCTTCACCTTGCAGCACTTGCTGGACAGTGTGTCTGAGGCTTTCAGCCTGACCAGGTTGCCTCCAAACACGTCTCCGACGATTGTTTGGTTGAAGGCATATGCGACACTCATCGGTGAAGAGAACGTGATGCCAATCCTGAGCGGTCCATTCGGCAAGTTGTTGGGCTCATCTGTACCGCGCTGCATGATGTCGTGGTTGCAAAGATGGACCTTGCCATGGACGTCGGGAGTGAAGTTGCGCATCATGCAGCCTATTGTGCACAGTTTGAGGTGTAACACGACGTCCTGTGGCTGCACGAAAAGCATTATTGAACATGGTGGCGTTGCTTCCAGGGTTCCTCCGAGCCATAATCCGTAGGTAGCGGTCATCCATTGCAGTAGTAGCCCTTGGGCGGCCTGAGCGAGGCACGTCATCGATAGTTCCTGTCTCTCTGTATCTGCTCCGTGTCGGAACAACATCGCTTTGGTTCACTCTGAGACGCCTGGACACTTCCCTTGTTGAGAGCCCTTCCTGGCACAAAGTAACAATGCGGACGGGAGCGAACCGTAAAGTTGACCGTCTAGGCACGGTTGAACTACAGACAACACGAGCCGTGTACCTCCTTCCTGGTGGAATGAATGGAACTGATCGTGATACAGTATCCACAGTCAACGTCTGTCTTCAGGAATTCTGGAAACCAGGGTGATGCAAATCTTTTTTTGATGTGCGTATTTTCACCTAGAATTACTTTTTTTCCTTACGATGCGTCGTTTTCGAAATAATCAGATGTCTAAATTTAAAACAAAAGCCTGTACAGTATGCCCCACCTAACTTTGCCAACCCCATATATTTCCGAAACAGAACAAAACGTGAATAATGCAGTTGGCTAAGGATGCACCTATGCCAGGGATTCATACAATTGATAGGAATACACAAGCCCTACAAGTAAACAAACCTCTCCTTCAACACAAAGTTACTTCTTTCTTAAATGAAACATGTATGTTTTTTTCTGAAATGAAAGCTAGCGGTACAATTAGAGATGGCAGACTTGGTTTCACTGTTCTAAACCCATTATCTTCTGGAATACTAAGGCCTTAAATAATGAAACCGGTGCCAGATTTTCTGCAGTAATTTTGTGATGCCGTAATGCTGATTGCCTGCGTGCTGTAGGCAACCATTGCTCTGCTCATTACAGCAGAAACTGTGACATCATTACCATCTTCTAAGTTTCCGTTCATCAGAAAGTATGAGGTTTAGAAGAGTAAAAGCAAGTCTGCTGTCACTAACTGTACCTCTAGTTTTCATTTCTATAGAAAAACTTACATGTGCCATTTAAAGGACTTAACTCCATGTATAAAGTGACGAATCTTTACATTTATGGATTTTGCATTCCTGCCCATTGTGTGGGCCCCTAACATAGATATGTCCTTGGCGAACTGCATTTTTCACAATTTGTTTTGGTTTCGCAAATACTTTGACACCAAAAATAATTAGTATAGACTAACGAAATTTCGCAAATACTTTTGTCTAGGTAACATATTCAAGTGATTGACATAGCAAGATCAGAGATTAATGTAAGTGCGTGATAAGCCATTGCAAGTCTTACATGTCGGCACAGTACTAAACGGCATAACCGTCAGAATATTGAATGCATGCATGCGAACGTATATGCATTGTGTTGTAGTGGTGCCGGATGTCTGTCTGTCGGATGGAATTCAATGCCTCTTACTCTTCGTCCGTCAATACAGGGATGGTTAACGCTGTTTGTGGTTAATGCTGGAGTTCGATGATGTTCCATATGTGCTCAGAGACAGATTTGGTGACCGAGCAGGCCAAGGCAACATCTCTACACTCTAGAGCATATTGGGTTACAACAGCGCTTTATGGGCGAGCTTATCCTGTTGGAAAACACCCCCTGGAATGTTGTTCTTGAATGTCTTGAATGGCTGGGCAACACGTCCAGTCACCAAACTGACGTACAATCTTGCAGTCAGAGTGCATGAGATAACCATGAGGGTGCTCCTGCTGTCAGACGAAATTGCACGCCATACCATAACTCCAGGTGTAGGTGCAATGTGTCTACCACGCAGACCGGTTGGTTTCAGGCCCTGAACTGGCCTCCTAACCATCAGACGGCCATCACTGGCACTGAGGCAGAACCAGCTTTCATCAGGAAACACAACTCCCGCCCTGCTCTCCAATGAGCTGACGCTTGGTACCACTGAAGTCACAAATGGCGGTGGTTTGGGTTCAGTGTAATGCACGCTACAGGGCGTCTGGCTCGGAGCTGTCCTTGAAGTAACCCACTTGTAACAGTTCGTTGTGTCACTATGGTGCCAGTTACCGCTCAAATTGCTGCTGCAGATGCAGTCCGATGCCCTAGAACCATACGCCGAACACGATAGTCATCCCTCTCTGTACTGTCAACTGGCCGTCCAGACCCCAGTTTTCTTGCGAGCGCACGTTCTCGTAACCACCACTGCCAAAAATCGTGTCCAATGGTTACATTCCTGTCACTTCTTTATCGTGGAAGGAGCATCCAGCTTCTCGTAGTCCTGTTACACAACCCCATTCAAGCTCAGTGAGGGGCTAATAATGGCGTCTTTATCGCCTTAAAGGCATTCTTGACTAACATCAACTCACCACGTCCTATCTTAAAAGGTATCTAACACTAACGACCGTCATAGCGTGTATAGCAAGCAAACGCTGTATGCGTCTTCATACTCTTATGCGACTGGCGCGAAATTTGAATAAACATTTCTTTCAGATGTAGAAATATGCTTAACAACTTTCGTTTATGTCGCACATCTTCTTCTTAGTCTGAGATTTTCTTTCCCTCAGTGTATATGAGATGCTAAAATTAGGTGAGACACTCTCTATATCCCAGTCATTTGGGTAGGATCAGCCCAGTAAGGTTGGTCTCCGCGGAGCAGTTACACACTGACACAAATGATCTATCGTGATTCTTAATGCCGATTACTATTCCGTGAATGAAGTTACCCAATTCGTTCGTGTGTCAGGGCGAATTGTCTACGCGTTATGGTTCAAATGGTTCAAATGGCTCTGAGCACTACGGGACTTAACATCTTAGGTCATCAGTCCCCTAGAACTTAGAACTAGTTACACCTAACTAACCTAAGGACATCACACACATCCACGCCCGAGGCAGGATTCGAACCGGCGACCGTAGCAGTCGCGCGGTTCCGGACTGACGCGCCCAGAACCGCATGGCCACCGCGACGCGTTATGGTGTAGCACTCCCGGCCATACAATACTTAGTCACACTAGTGGTCATAAGAAAAATCCGAGTCGACAGGGACCGGAGACGGGTCTTACGCCTCCACAAATATCAATCGGTTTCCAACCTAACAGGAACTGCTGCTGTCAGAGAACGCAGGTCCATGCCAACCAGTTGACGACTGACCATTGGGAACTCCAGGCACTGCATATTCGGTGTCTAGTACTTCACAGATGGCCATTGCTCAGCGCGGCAAATAACGCTGCACGCTTTCAGTGGGTCAGACAACACAGGAGCTGAACAGTAGCTGAGAGCAGCAGTGAAGTGTGGTTCGATGAGCCGCCATTTTACCTCTTTGCAAACAATTTAAGGCGTAAAGCGCAAAACGGCCCAATGCGGCGTTTAACTAGCAGCGTGTGGAGACTGTAGTTCACGTCGAATTTTTCTTTTTTTAAAAAAAAAGGCGAGGTTGATGAAACTGACCGAAAATGTCAATTTTAAATTTATTCTTTATTTATTAGTAGAAGTCGCGGACAATAAGTTCCTAAGGTTTCAGTGATCAAATTGCATCCCAAGTGCCTGAAAAACAATTAAATGTGTGAATCGACCTTCCTGGCACGCCCACTTTTTTGAATCAACTCTTCATCTACAGGCTCGGAGTCACGGATGTTATCAAGCCCACATACGGATTTCTAGCCGACCCTGCATTTCTAAAAACGTCTGTCCATGGCAAAACCCACAATTCAAATGTGTCTGTAAATTGAAACTTCCTGGCAGATTAAAACTGTGTGCCCGACCGAGACTCGAACTCGGAACCTTTGCCTTTCGCGGGCAAGTGCTCTACCAACTGAGCTACCGAAGCGCGACTCACGCCCGGTACTCACAGCTTTACTTCTGCCAGTACCTCGTCTCCTACCTTCCAAACTTAACAGGAGCTCTCCTGCGAACCTTGCAGAACTAGCACTAGCACTAGAGCTTCTGTAAAGTTTGGAAGGTAGGAGACGAGGTACTGGCAGAAGTAAAGCTGTGAGTACCGGGCGTGAGTCGTGCTTCGGTAGCTCAGTTGGTAGAGCACTTGCCCGCGAAAGGCAAAGGTTCCGAGTTCGAGTCTCGGTCGGGCACACAGTTTTAATCTGCGAGGAAGTTTCATATCAGCGCACACTCCGCTGCAGAGTGAAAATCTCATTCTGGAAACATCCCCCAGGCTGTGGCTAAGCCATGTCTCCGCAATATCCTTTCTTTCAGGAGTGCTAGTTCTGCAAGGTTCGCAGGAGAGCTTCTGTAAAGTTTGGAAGGTAGGAGACGAGGTACTGGCAGAAGTAAAGCTGTGAGTACCGGGCGTGAGTCGTGCTTCGGTAGCTCAGTTGGTAGAGCACTTGCCCGCGAAAGGCAAAGGTTCCGAGTTCGAGTCTCGGTCGGGCACTCAGTTTTAATCTGCCAGGAAGTTTCATATCAGCGCACACTCCGCTGCAGAGTGAAAATCTCATTCTGGAAACATCCCCCAGGCTGTGGCTAAGCCATGTCTCCGCAATATCCTTTCTTTCAGGAGTGCTAGTTCTGCAAGGTTCGCAGGAGAGCTTCTGTAAAGTTTGGAAGGTAGGAGACGAGGTACTGGCAGAAGTAAAGCTGTGAGTACCGGGCGTGAGTCGTGCTTCGGTAGCTCAGTTGGTAGAGCACTTGCCCGCGAAAGGCAAAGGTTCCGAGTTCGAGTCTCGGTCGGGCACACAGTTTCAATCTGCCAGGAAGTTTCATATCAGCGCACACTCCGCTGCAGAGTGAAAATCTCATTCTGGAAACATCCCCCAGGCTGTGGCTAAGCCATGTCTCCGCAATATCCTTTCTTTCAGGAGTGCTAGTTCTGCAAAGTTCGCAGGAGAGCTTCTGTAAAGTTTGGAAGGTAGGAGACGAGGTACTGGCAGAAGTAAAGCTGTGAGTACCGGGCGTGAGTCGTGCTTCGGTAGCTCAGTTGGTAGAGCACTTGCCCGCGAAAGGCAAAGGTTCCGAGTTCGAGTCTCGGTCGGGCACACAGTTTTAATCTGCCAGGAAGTTTCATATCAGCGCACACTCCGCTGCAGAGTGAAAATCTCATTCTGGAAACATCCCCCAGGCTGTGGCTAAGCCATGTCTCCGCAATATCCTTTCTTTCAGGAGTGCTAGTTCTGCAAGGTTCGCAGGAGAGCTTCTGTAAAGTTTGGAAGGTAGGAGACGAGGTACTGGCAGAAGTAAAGCTGTGAGTACCGGGCGTGAGTCGCGCTTCGGTAGCTCAGTTGGTAGAGCACTTGCCCGCGAAAGGCAAAGGTTCCGAGTTCGAGTCTCGGTCGGGCACACAGTTTTAATCTGCCAGGAAGTTTCATATCAGCGCACACTCCGCTGCAGAGTGAAAATCTCATTCTGTCTGTAAATTAATTCATAACGAAACGATACCGTAAACCACATTTCATCTACAACAGTTGTCAGCTTGCCTGTAATTCAATATTTTAACTAGGATGAAGGTATTAGAGAGAATGGTCTTTAACATGGGAAGTTTCACTCAAGTTATATTGAGAAAAAAGATTTAGAGCGCCTCTCTGCGGCTGAAAAGTCAGTTGAAGACCTGGTAAAGGAAAGAAGGCAGAAAAAAGAAACCAGAAGAGATGCATTGATAAGAAAGGGCCCATGGGTACAAATCTGGGGCCTGCTGTAGACGTGAAATAAGCAAAAACGTTAGTTGAACTTTAAATTGCATTTTATGAAACTTACGTTCTTTAAAGTTATTGTGCCTTTTTTCGCAATGTATAATTGCTATAATTATGAAATTTTATACACTTATTTCTATAAGACCAATAAATGTTGTCTCAAGGGTAAATTTCGAAATTCTAGGTGAAAGCTGAGATATGAGGCAAAGTGGTTAGAATTTTGCATGAAATTTACATTATACTCAAAGATCAATACCGTAGTTAAAAAGTTGTTATGGATGTCCTGTTCAAAAATTAAAAAAAAAAGCTCATGAGAGAACTTACTATATGCAAAGAGATTAAACAGGGAACATTTTTAGAAATCTCTCGATTAGTTTCTGAGAAAACGGTATATATATATAAAGCTTTCTAAATTCCATGGAAAAGTTAAGTATACAATCCAAGGAACTTAACAGTAAATGTGTTACTTTCATGTAAAGCATGGTACAACTACTATTAGCTTAACAGCTCATGCATGCATCATGAAAGCACTCTGTCATCACGCCACAAGTGGCCCATCGGGACCATCCGACCGCCGTGTCATCCTGAGTTGAGGATGCGGATAGAAGGGGCGTGTGGTTAGCACACCGCTCTCCTGGTCGTTATGATGATTTTTCTGCGGCCGGAGCCGCAACTATTCAGTCGAGTAGCTCCTCAATTGGCATCACAAGGCTGAGTGTACCCCGAAAAATGGCAACAGTGCCGGCCACACACGACAGCGCTTAACCTCAGTGATCTCACGGGAACCGGTGTATCCACTGAGGCAAGGCCGTTGTCCTCAGGCATCATGAGAAGAATAATATATCAGAAGAATGGAAAACTGAGGATCCGTTTATTGACGACCAGTTTGGCTTTAGGAAAGGTAAAGGCGCCAGAGAGGCAGTTCTGATGTTGCGGTTGATAATGGAAAAAGGACTAAACAAAAATCAAGGCACGTTCATAGGACTTGTCGATCTGGAAAAAGCGTTCGATAATGTCAAATGGTGCAAGATTTTCGAAATTCTGAGAAAAATAGGGGTTAGCTACAGAGAAAGATGGTAATACACGATTTTTTCAAGAACCAAGGGAGAACTGTAAGATTGGAAGACAAAGAACGAAGTGTTCGGATTAAAAAGGGTGTAAGCCAAGAAAGTAGTCTTTCGCGCCTACTGTTCAGTCTATACAACGGAGAAGCAATGTCGGAAATGAAGGAAAAGCTCAAGAGTGGGATTAAAATTCAACGTGAAATGATATCAATGATAAAATACGCTGATGACATTGCTGTCCTCAGTCAAAGTGAAGGTGGCTTACAGGATCTGCTAAATGGAATGAAAAGTGTAATGAGTACAGAATATAGGCTGAGGAGAAATCGAAGAAAGACGAAAGTAATGAGAAGTAGCAGAAATAAGAACAGCGAGAAACTTAACACCATAATTGGTGACAACGAAGTAGATGAAGTTTACGAGTTCTGCTGCCTACGCAGCAAAATAACCTATGGTGGACGGACCAAAAAGGACGTAAAAAGCAACTAGCACTGGCAAAAAGAACATTCCTGGCGAAGAAGTTGCAAGTGCTAGGTTGGCGCAGGAGAGCAATTCGTGGCGGGCCGCATGATATCAGTCGAAAGACTAATTACTCAAAAAATGGGCATCAAAATTGTGAATTTGGTGCATCTTTTTAATAGTGTGTTTTCTTCATGAACGTCCCCCCCCCCCCCCCCACCCAACTTAAAGTTAGGGGATATTCTCAGTACCATCCCTTGGGCCTACTCATTTAGGATACCGTAAACATCAACCAAGAAGTTTATTTCGATGTTCTCGCAGCCCAGTGTTTTCCTCTCTCCGCACCTCTCCCCTAATCTCGTGATGAGTCTGCTGTGGAGAACAGCCGTGTTCGCTTGGCTCGTCTAACGAACGCTCACACACACTATAGCTCGTCGACTGGCCGAATAAATCACTTGATCTTAATATAATGAGAAATGGCTGGAAATATATAGCACAGCGGGTGAAACGTAGCAGCCACACACACCCGCAGTTTGGAAGTTCAGCGGTATCTAATTATCAACAAGTGCCTTCTGGCTTACTTCAGGAAACTTGTCGACTCTCTTCCTCGTCGAAATGACGCCGTTATCAAAACCAGAGGTGGTAGCGTGTTGTCTCTTGGGAGTAAATAATTTTTCACCCAGTGTGCTTACGAATTCCAGTAAAAACAAGATGGGAGTGGGTCCGCCTTGATGCAAACCACTTTTGTTCTTATTTATTTATTCTGAAACTATTTTCAGCGATAATATCGCCATCATCAACTGGTTTTTTTTCTCATTCTAAAACATGCAAGAAACAGCATCGTTATAAACATTATAAGACATTGTTACATGAGTGCCGTTCGATTCCAAATATTGTGTTCTGTGAATAGTTTCACAATACCTTATTGACTTTGTGTCACAACATGGTTGTTCCGTTTGTTGCCGTTATTTCCTGCATACTTTCTGCGTTTTTGTTGCCGTTCCATTTGGCATACAGCATATCATGTGCATCTGTATGAGAGATGTTATTAACAAAAATGAAAAAGTGAACTTATATACTCGGCGCTATATTATGGGTAAATGCGATAGTATTGTGGGTACAGTTTTGTTGTGCACTAGGCCGCTAAGTAGTTTGTCATGTACTCACGTTCGTTGGTCGGCCAGCAGTTTTTACTTTTAAACACAGAAAATCGTAACTTTTGCACCCTAGTCGTAATCCAAAACATTACTCCATCTCGCTGTTCGCGTGCGTCGCGAGACCGCATCGCATATTGCAAACCGACCAACGAACACAAGTACATAACAAACCACTTAACAACCAACCGCATATCAAAACTATATCTACAGCACTACCGCAATTCCCAATAGTATAATGTTGATTTATATGAGCTCAGTTTTTCATATTCGTTTGATAACAGCTACTCATACAGTCGCAGATGCCATTTTGTATGCGGTAGAAATGCAAACAAAAACACAGAAAATGTGCCGAAAATAACAGCAACAAGCGTAAAAACCATACCTGACTTACAGTAAAAAAGGTGTTATGATACTATTTACAGAACACAATAATTGGAACCAAACTGTACACCTGGAACAGTGTTTGATAATGTTTATAACAATGCTATTTTCTTCACGTTTTAGAATAAGAAAAAATCATGACGTCGATATTGTCGCTGAAACTAGTTTGGAAATAAATAAATGTGAACAAAAATGTTTCGCATCAAGACGGACCCACAATCTGGCATTGTTGTTTTTATGCAAACACCAATGGAAGAGCTTCAAGATCAAATGAAAGTCTCAGTGAGATTGAGTTCTCGTTGAGAAATGGTTCTAAGGAGTCGCACATTTGTCATTTGATAGATCTAAAATTTGAAACGTCCTTATATAGGGATATAACAGGAGTAAGTGCATATATTTTATACGTATATGTTACGTTTATATGTACATACATTAGTGGGTCCGTTGTTTTCACTCTGTATCGAACAGTCTTCCCACACGCACGTCACAAACTTTAAGATCTGATGTTTCCTTTACGGTCGTAACTGCACCACTAAGTGGACTACAAGTTTTCCGTCCACGCGTCCACGCTGATCTGCTGCCCTGGGGAAAATAATCGTTAACGGCTTGCTTTTGCCACATGGAACTGAAGATAGTACCCAGCCTAAAACCATATGACTTTAAATACCTACCAGTATTAGTCTGCAGAAGATGTACACTCCTGGAAATGGAAAAAAGAACACATTGACACCGGTGTGTCAGACCCACCATACTTGCTCCGGACACTGCGAGAGGGCTGTACAAGCAATGATCACACGCACGGCACAGCGGACACACCAGGAACCGCGGTGTTGGCCGTCGAATGGCGATAGCTGCGCAGCATTTGTGCACCGCCGCCGTCAGTGTCAGCCAGTTTGCCGTGGCATACGGAGCTCCATCGCAGTCTTTAACACTGGTAGCATGCCGCGACAGCGTGGACGTGAACCGTATGTGCAGTTGACGGACTTTGAGCGAGGGCGTATAGTGGGCATGCGGGAGGCCGGGTGGACGTACCGCCGAATTGCTCAACACGTGGGGCGTGAGGTCTCCACAGTACATCGATGTTGTCGCCAGTGGTCGGCGGAAGGTACACATGCCCGTCGACCTGGGACCGGACCGCAGCGACGCACGGATGCACGCCAAGACCGTAGGATCCTACGCAGTGCCGTAGGGGACCGCACCGCCACTTCCCAGCAAATTAGGGACACTGTTGCTCCTGGGGTATCGGCGAGGACCATTCGCAACCGTCTCCATGAAGCTGGGCTACGGTCCCGCACACCGTTAGGCCGTCTTCCGCTCACGCCCCAACATCGTGCAGCCCGCCTCCAGTGGTGTCGCGACAGGCGTGAATGGAGGGACGAATGGAGACGTGTCGTCTTCAGCGATGAGAGTCGCTTCTGCCTTGGTGCCAATGATGGTCGTATGCGTGTTTGGCGCCGTGCAGGTGAGCGCCACAATCAGGACTGCATACGACCGAGGCACACAGGGCCAACACCCGGCATCATGGTGTGGGGAGCGATCTCCTACACTGGCCGTACACCACTGGTGATCGTCGAGGGGACACTGAATAGTGCACGGTACATCCAAACCGTCATCGAACCCATCGTTCTACCATTCCTAGACCGGCAAGGGAACTTGCTGTTCCAAAAGGACAATGCACGTCCGCATGTATCCCGTGCCACCCAACGTACTCTAGAAGGTGTAAGTCAACTACCCTAGCCAGCAAGATCTCCGGATCTGTCCCCCAGTGAGCATGTTTGGGACTGGATGAAGCGTCGTCTCACGCGGTCTGCACGTCCAGCACGAACGCTGGTCCAACTGAGGCGCCAGGTGGAAATGGCATGGCAAGCCGTTCCACAGGACTACATCCAGCATCTCTACGATCGTCTCCATGGGAGAGTAGCAGCCTGCATTGCTGCGAAAGGTGGATATACACTGTACTAGTGCCGACATTGTGCATGCTCTGTTGCCTGTGTCTATGTGCCTGTGGCTCTGTCAGTGTGATCATGTGATGTATCTGACCCCAGGAATGTGTCAATAAAGTTTCCCCTTCCTGGGACAATGAATTCACGGTGTTCTTATTTCAATTTCCAGGAGTGTAAATACTGATGTAGTGTCATTCAATACACTGGCCTCTGTCACCAACAGAAATATCTGCACTTATGTCCGTTACACTCTGTATATTTAATGCTGCATCAATGTACTGCACTTATGGATTACAGCATCCAGAAGCTGCAACTCTTTATAACATCAGATGTACGACGAATTTGCAACAGGTAAGAAAATGTAAGCTAACCAGATCACGAAAATGTGTTAAGTTTACTGCGAATAACAGGCGAACTATCAATTGGATCCATCACATCCGTATTTCATTCTCGTAACTTTATTATAGTTTCACGAAGAAACCTACGATAAAACGACCACTGCAATGTACGTGATGAATTCCAAAATGTCAAAGCGCAACAATAAAGTCTCATGGCACGTCCCTCTTATGGTGGTGAAAGCAGTTCGAAACCTCATGTTTCCCTTCTCTGATGAATCTGCCTTCGATGTGGAGCATTCGTCACTAAAACCTTTCTCTTTTCACACAATTATCTAATAAATACGTGACCACTTTCATTAAACTGAAAGTCATCGAAGGCGAATGATGTATCACGTTAATGCCCAGAACTAAATTTGCATATTAGCAACAGACTGCATCAGTAGCGTGAAAAACACGGTCCTGAAAATATACTACCGGAAAAAAATTATTATACCTGAAAAGATAAGATTACGTCGATTTCGATCCAATGATGGCATATGCCACCTGGGGTATAGTAGATATACTGATAATGATTTCAACATCCTCCGCCAACAGACGGCGTAGTGGTATAGCTACCAGAGCGCCATCTGTGCCTACCCTCTAATACGGAATGTTCACAACCAGAATGCTCAGTGTGGCGTAAACGTGTGAGCAAGCAGGAAACCATGCCACAGAGACACAAGTACTTGTTACAGCCAACTGAGCAAATTTGAAAGTGGTCAAATTGCGGCCTTCCGAGTCACGGGATAGTCCTTTCAGAGAACTGTTACGCTAGTCGGACGTCCAGCATCAGTTGTGCAACGAAGCTGGTATCAGTAGTCACGTAAACATTCTCACACCTGTAGACGAGGTTCTGGGCGTCCATGCGGCAGAGACGCCGGCGAGGAACGTCATATTGTAAGGGCAACCATGGTAGATCATACAGCTACCACAGCACAGATAAAAAGACTTCTGATCCCAGACGTGTCAACAACTGTTGCGAAAAGGTTATTAGCAGTGGGACTAAGGGCACGCACATCTCTGTCCCGTCTTCCGCTCGCACCACAGCATCGATGCGCACAGCTCTACTGGTGCCGTAAGAGGATCACTTGGAAGATGGAATGACGGGCTGTGGTCTTCCGCCTACATGCAGGTGATACTCATCTGTGTGTACGATCTAGATCTGGTGATCCCTGTGTTACAGAGTGCGCACGTACAAGACACATATACCCGACCCCAGGCCTTATGGTCTGATGTGCGATAAGCAGTAAGTCTCGGTCAGCGTTCGTGTTTGTGGAGGGAAGGGTAACCTGTGCTCGGTACGTGTAAACTGTTGTTGGACCCCTTCTTTTCCCGTTCTTGCAACAGGAAGGTGATATGGTATTCCAATAGGATAATGCTCGCCTACGCACTGTCCTTGCCAAGCACGACCTCCAAACTTATCTCCAAACGAGCAAGTATGGAATACGTTGGGACGAGAATTGAGCCGGCCGGAATGGCCGAGAGGTTCTAGGCGCTTCACTCTGGAACCGCGCGACCGCTACGGTCGCAGGTTCGAATCCTGCCTCGGGCATGGATGTGTGTGATGTCCTTAGGTTGGTTAGGTTTAAGTAGTTCTAAGTGCTAGGGGACTGATGACCTCAGATGTTAAGTCCCATAGTGCTCAGAGCCATTTCAACCATTTTTGAAAAATGTAGATGCTCCATTTGCGTGTAAAGTTAGAATGATTCAATGATTTTGAACGAGAATTGACTCGAGACACTCGTCAATCAACAACTTTTACAGAACTACCTGAACAGGTCGAGCAAGCGTGGCATAATGTACCCCAAGACACCATTTGCTATCTGTGTGATCGAATGAATGCCGGAGTCAGCGTCTGCATTGCCGCAGTGGAGGCTACACAACGTACTAATATGGGTCTTTCAGCATGGGTCGATATGTGGTACCTCAGAACCTTGTACTGTTGACCTATAAACGAAATCATTTCATGTGCTCCATATGCACTGTGGCAACAATAACTTGAGTGAACTGGAAACCTCTAGAAGGGTGTATTACTTTTTTCCGGCAGAAACCGTTTACTGAATACTTTGCCTTATTCATTTTACTAAGGTTTGAAGCTCCTCATTTCGTTCTTCCGTGTTTGCGTTTTAAAAACTGGGTTGTTTTGTAAATTAGCCTTATGCAAACACAGTTAGTTTATTTTTATACTTACCCAGACATGTTTTGACACCAATGTGTCGTCTTCTATGGGTCAAATTATTATTTCTGTGAAGTAAAATACCACATTTGTAATAATTTAACTGCTGTAGGCCTAAGAAATACAATATTTGTAATTTGCTTCGTTTTGTTTAGACACTCACCTCAAAATTACATCGCTAACTGAACTAAGTTCACTTCAGTGCGTTACAATTCACATATTATGCTGACCATCGGTCAGCCAAAGATGAAGGTAATAAATTGGAACACCTGCAGCCGTCCTTATGATGTCATTTGTTATGTGGCCACCAGTATGGTTGCTTCAGTGCGCCATCTCCAGGCCTTAACGGACGCTGAAGGGGTTAACACCATCCGTATACACGATTCATCAGTGGCCAACATCTAGAATCATCAACTATCAACCTAGTCAGCATGAATCGTGTATACAGATGGTGTTAACAGCCTTGGCGTCAGTTAAGACTTGAAGATAGTGCACTGAAGCACCGAAACTGGTACTCACATAACAAATGACACCATAACGACGGCTGCAGGTGTTCCATTTCATTATGTAAGTGACCGGCCGAAGTCCGTCAGACCTCCCACCATATGACAATATCTGTTGATCTGGTGCTCACGGACACTAATATAGGAGAGCCAGTCAGAAAGTAATCTGTTATTCTCCTTAAAAAAAGTGTGGTAAGTAGAAAATTCGAACTAGTGCGATACATTGTAGTAGTAACTTTCTGAGTGAACTGATGCCACTACTGCAGTCGCTCGCAAAACGGCCGACCTCGAAATTCGTATTAGACAGCGTTCTTAGATAGAATTTTTGAATTCAGAAGATGAAACGAACTTTTGCATTCATGAAAGACTGAAAAATGTGTACGGTGATGCAAAGTGGACATCAGAACTGTTAGACGATGGGCTCGTCTCTGTGACGAAGCTGAAGATCAAACACCGTTGGCTGACGAAAGACGGAGCGGCAGGTCGATGACTCCAGTCACTCTATAAACATGTGGCGAGTCGATGACATCATTCGCGGTGACCGTCAGGTTATTTCAGATGATTTTTATAACATTACCTACCTCAAACAGTGTGATGACGATCTTTCAACAACTCGGATGCTCAAAGATTTGTGCAACTTGGGTATCAAAAATGTAATCCGTATAAAGAGACAAGAAAATCAACTGCCTTCCAACTGTTCTAGTGCTTCCGCTTCGAGAGGTTTTCTGGCAGAATAGTGGCCGGAAATGGATCAAGGATGCAATGGATAAATGGCACCACAGAAACTCACCGAAGAACTGTGCGATCCACATGGAAAGTAATGACAACAGTAATTTAGGACGCAGATGGTGTGATTATGGTCGACGTTTTTATAGCAATAATGCACAACAAATTCCGTCCAGTGTGCCAAAGTCCTCAAACAGTTTGAAGCACGTCTACAGCGAGTTCGCCGAACAAAGGCTGTGGCGGATGTTGTCTTTTGCATGACAATGAAGCACCACACACCAGTCGTCACACTACAGAAGAGATTGTGAAAATTGGTGGGCTGTGAAAATTGGAGGCTAATGTGAGACCTGAGTTTCTCCTGGCGTATACAACTTTCAAATAACTTCCGGGAATTCAGCCAGGTAACACTTTCAGCGACCGCCGATATTTCGGCGGGAGAACACCCCGCCATTTTCAAGGCAAACTGCAACGGACAGGCGACGTACATGCAAATTTAATACCTCGGTTCTCGGACCCAAGCAGGAAAGATAACACACACACACTGAACACTAGTGCCACCAAAGATGGCCAAAGTCAGAGCTATATCGGCGGTCGCTGAAAGTGTTACCTGGCTGAATTCCCGGAAGTTATTTGAAAGTTGTATACGCCAGGAGAAACTCAGGTCTCACATTGTTTACCTCTACGGGGAGGAAATGTATCGGTGTTTACGTAAGTTGGATAAACTTCGTAGCTGTCGAGTTAGACTGCAATGTGCTTTGTCGTTTTTATTGAGGTGTCGTGATGAAAATCATGTCCCAACATTTGCTAAGGTTGTGCACCATATTAATTCTCCTGCCGCCAACCGAATTAAGCAACGTGCTGGCTTGGCTCTTGTTCGCGAAAGGATTCGTTTTACTCGTCGACGTTTGGATTCTGTTTCCAAAGAATTGTATCGTTTTCATTTAATGGTTGCATCTGAAGTGTCTGATTTCACTTGGGATTGGTTGGACGGTGCCTCATGGACCCAAGCTGACTGGGAGTACAACTCCGTTACTGCCCGGCATTTGGCAAAGTTTGAACGTTTTCATCGCGCGGAGTCGGATGTTATATCTCGACGTTCTGTGATAAATCTCACAGAGAAATCTTTTGACGACGCAACCTTATCCGTGCTAGGGAAAGGATTAAATTTTGCACCCACTCCGAAGAATTTGCCGGTAGTTGATTTTATTAGTTCAATTGAACAGGCAGTTTGCAAACTACCTCCTGACGCTGCAGAGGAAGTTAGGAGGGAGGCATGCCGTGTTTTGACTAGGGCTCGTCCACCCAAGAGTAATGTAACAGCAGCAGAGAGGGCTGCTTTACGCTCTCTCAAGGTTGATCCCAGTATTGTTATTTTACCTGCTGACAAGGGCAATGCCACCGTTGTTTTAAATAAACATGATTATGTACAAAAGATGCAACGTTTACTATCTGATTCAACGTATCGCAGAATCGATGCTGACCCCACGAAAAGTGTTGAGAGAAAGACCAACAGCCTCCTGAAGAAAAGTGGATTGTCGCAGGACACAATCAAGAGGCTTAACACCTATAGTGCGGTTCCCCCTAGGTTATATGGCCTTCCAAAGGTTCATAAGGAAGGGGTTCCTTTCCGTCCTATAGTGAGTAACATCGGCGCCCCGACATATCGTGTTTCCAAGCATCTTGCATCTCTGTTGAGTCCACAAGTAGGACGGTGTGAACATCATATCAGGAACTCAGCTGATTTTTTACGTCGTTTGGAGGGACTGAGGCTGAATGACTCTGATATTTTAGTGAGTTTCGATGTGGTCTCTCTCTTCACTCGTGTTCCTCTGTCTGATTCGTTGCGGTTAATTGAAGCCAGGTTTGGTGCTGATTTAACTAATCTCTTTAGGCATGTGTTGACATCCACTTACTTTTTATTTAATGACCAGTATTACGAGCAGACAGATGGAGTTGCGATGGGTAGTCCGTTGTCTCCTGTGATCGCAAATTTGTTTATGGAAGACTTCGAGGAACGTGCATTGGAGTCGGCGCCTTTAAAACCCGCCTGTTTCTATAGATACGTTGACGATACCTTCGTTGTTTGGCCTCACGGTAGGGAGAATTTGAATGTCTTTCTAGAACATCTGAACTCGATCCACCCGAACATTCGTTTTACGATGGAGGTGGAAAAGGATGGTTGCCTTCCCTTTCTCGACGTGTTGGTTAGGAGGAAGGATGATGGATCATTGGGACATGCAGTCTACAGGAAACGTACTCACACCGACTTGTACTTACAAGCTAATAGTTGTCACCATTCGGCTCAGCGTGAAGGGGTACTTCGTACCTTGGTACACAGGGCACATATCGTTTCTGACGCTGAGACTTTGCCAACTGAGCTGTCCCATCTTGAAGTTACATTTCGTCAAAATGGTTACAGTGATAGACAGATTGAACGTGCGTTGCGCTATCGACCAACTGTACATCAGGTGATTGATGATAATTCTGAGTCAACACCTAAGTCTACTGCCTTCTTGCCTTACGTAGGAAACACGTCCAATAAGATCGGTCGTATTTTACGGAAATACGATGTGAAATGTGTTTTCCGACCTCCATCTAAAATTAGAGCACTTTTGAGTTCCGTTAAGGATGATCTTGGACTGCGTAAGGCGGGTGTATATCGTGTCCCTTGTAGCTGCGGCATGGCATATATTGGTCAAACTATCAGGACCGTGGAGGACAGATGTACTGAGCATAAACGGCACACACGATTACAGCAGCCAAATAGATCTGCTATTGCCGAACATTGCTTGGATACTGGTCACTCCATGTTATATAATAACACCGAGATATTGGCATGCACGTCCAGCTATTGGGACAGTGTGATTCGGGAGGCAGTTGAGATTAAATTAGCGAGCAACCTTGTTAACAGGGATGGAGGTTTCTGTTTAAACTCTGTTTGGATTCCGGCTCTCTCCCTTGTCAAGAAACAGAGGGACAGACTCAATGCTACCTCACCTGCGAATTCATAGTCTCACTATCGATAGCTCTGACTTTGGCCATCTTTGGTGGCACTAGTGTTCAGTGTGTGTGTGTTATCTTTCCTGCTTGGGTCCGAGAACCGAGGTATTAAATTTGCATGTACGTCGCCTGTCCGTTGCAGTTTGCCTTGAAAATGGCGGGGTGTTCTCCCGCCGAAATATCGGCGGTCGCTGAAAGTGTTACCTGGCTGAATTCCCGGAAGTTATTTGATTGGAGGCTAAGTCTTGCCTCATCAATCCATACGGACTAGACCTGCCACCATCAGACTTCCAACTG
This sequence comes from Schistocerca piceifrons, assembly GCF_021461385.2. Lineage (NCBI taxonomy): Eukaryota > Metazoa > Arthropoda > Insecta > Orthoptera > Acrididae > Schistocerca > Schistocerca piceifrons. The sequence goes on from NC_060138.1 coordinate 230,780,877, forward strand.
CTCAGACCACTAAAAGAAGCTCATCTCGGGACTGACTTCTTAAGCTGAAGAGGCTGCGAAATTCCCCGTGCGTCAAAGGACTCGGAAGCATGAGCATGCATTATACAACGTTGGAATGCATTTCGTCTTCAAAAGGTGGAACAAAATTGTGTAAATGGACAGATAGCCACAAAAATAATCGTCAGTATTGCGGTGTTCAACCTATGTAGTTGCATTTGAAATTCTTGACACATAAAAAATATAAAATAGGAGGCGTTACTTTTTGACTAACCCCTTTGAAATCACAACCTTTCGTGGACATGAGATACAATGTTCAACAACGATGGCTGCAGGTCTCGAATGAGTACCAGGTAACGAGCACCATTCAAAAGGGATGGAAGCAGGTAAGGTAATATTCGTTCGCCACATGCAATTTCAGCACACAAATAGACAAAGAAACATAATATAAGAAAAAGAATTTCCGCTGTTGTAGCTGCAAATGTCTTTATCTTACACATCACAGCTTCATCTTTCGTTCAATAAACTTCATTATTGGCTGTACCCAAACCAGGTCAAGGCAATTGCGAAAGGAACGAAAAATGCATGCCAGGTTAAAAAGAACACAAAATCCTTAGTATTGGTGATGCTTTACATATGCTCGAAAGTCAGTGCAGGCTTCAGAGCGAAATGTTTTAATATTTTCCACGGCTAAACTTGGCTCTAAATAGCAAAAAATCCAGAGATAGTCTGTATGTAAAATGTACCAGAGGCAAGAACCGATCAATACTTTCACAATGCGATAGCAATGATAATGTTACCAATGACAGCCCCACTAAGGAGAAATTACTGAACACTCTTCGCTGAGCTTCCTTCACCAAAGAAGATGCAGCAAATATTCCAGAATTATAATAAAAAACAGTTGTCAACATAATCTCCAAGTAGATACCCACGGTGTTGGGAAGCAGCTTATGTCTTCTTGTCCAGATTGTGTAGAAGTTAGATTCCTTTTGGAGTGTACTGATAAAATAATATTTTTAGTACTTACATATAACCGCTGCTCGACAAAAGATCCTAACCTAAAACTGCATACTGCATAACCCATATCAATACACAAGAGACGAAATGGAAATAATCTGCCGCGTAATAGATCATTATCATTGGCGTTAGTTTGCCGCAGAACCCTGGAACGTATATGGTATTCGCATCTCGAAAAAACAGTAATTTTCGAGAACATTCCTCGTGACACATAGCCAACTCATATTCACAAAATGTTGTACTTGTGAAAGGAAACTGACTCTATTGACATGGAATAGTGAGTGCTACCGAGTGAACCTCCAGTTCATATACCTAGGTCTAGACCAGAATTCTGACATTGTTTGTCACGAGCGATTTGTAATGAAGTTGCATTCCTGTGGAGAACTGTCTCTGTTGTGCAATTGGATTCGCGTTTTCCTATAAGAAAGGGCACAGGTCGTAACAATTGACAGGAAGTCATCGAGGTTTTGCAAGGAAGTGGTATAGGACTCATGCTGTTCATAGCCTGTATAAATTATATAAGAGATTATATGAGCAGCTCTCTTAGATTGTTTGCAGATGATAATGTAGTTTACCGTCTAGTAAAATCACCAGAAGATCAAAACAAATTCCAAAACTATTTCGCCAAAATATATGTATCGTGCGAAAAGTTGCAGTTGACCCTAAACAGTAAAGGGTATCAGGTTTTCGACATGAGTACGAAAATCGGGTTACACGGTAAATCACAGGTTGTCGATTCAACTAAATAGCAAGAGATTACAGTTAAGAAAAATTTTAAACTGGTACCACCACATAGAAAATGCTGTGGGGAAGGCGAACCAGAGACTCCATTTTGCTGGCAGAACACCTAGAAAAATCTATACATCTATTAAAGAGACTGCCTGCACTACACTAGTCCGCCCCTCTTGTGGAATACTGCTGCACGATATCGGATCCTTACCAGGTAGTATGAAGCAGGACAAACAGAAGTCCAAAGAAGGGCAGCTCGTATAGTATCCCCGCGAAACATGCGAGAGGGTGCCACGGATATAATATGCGAGCTGGTGTAGTACTCAATAAAATAATGGCGTTTTTCCTTCCTAATGTCAAAATATTTTGTTGACTCCCATCTACTTGGGGGGGAAATGACCAAAGCAACAAAATAAGAGAAATCAGAGTACACACAAAAACATTTCGATGTTCATTTTTCCCACGTGCTACTTTACGGTGGATCGATCGAGAAATAGTCTGAAAATGATTCCATGAACCGACAGCCATCCAGTTAAGAGTGAACTGCAGAGCAGGCGTGTGGCTGCTGTTGTACCTAAATTACTTGTCTGAGCTGAATTAAAGGGAATGTAATTCTCGTTTACACTCTGTTAGCAAAGGTGTATAGCTGTCTTAGCTGTCCATATTAATTATAAAAAATTATCAATGAGCACAATTTCAAAAGAGCTGCAGAAATGTTTTTGACTTTGAAGTGACAAATTTACGAGGAAGATTTGTTGTTGTACTGGTAGCTGCTATATTTGTTGCCGGTAAGTTCGACCAACACACTAGTAGTACGGAGATGCTTCGTAAACTCAAATGTGAATCCCTGGAAGGAAGACGACGTTATTTTAGCGAAACACTATTGACAAAATTTAGAGAACCGCATTTGAAGTTGACTGCCAAGCGATTCTACTGCCGCCAACGCACATTTCGCTTAGGGACGACGAAGATGAGAGAAAAGCCTCATATGGAAGCATATAGATAGTCTTTTTCCCTCACTCTACACTGAGGTGACAAAAGTAATCGGATTGCGATATGCACATATACAAATGGCGGCAGTGCCTTATACACGAGGCGTAATAAGTCAGTGCATTGGCGGAGCTGTAATTTGCGCCCAGGTGATTCATGTGAGAAGATTTCGGCACAAGGGGAATTAACAGACACTGAACATGTGTCAAAGTGTCCCGAGAAAACCAAATTTCAGGCATTACCTCTCACTGCGTGCACCGCAGTGTCTGACGGTCTTCACTTAACGACTGAGAACAGCAGCGTATGCGTAGAGTTGTCATTGCTAACAGACAAGAAACACTGCGTGCAATAACCGCAGTAATCAAAGTGGGACGTACGACGAAAGTATTCGTTAGGCCAGTGCGTTGAAATTTGGCTTCGTTGGGATATGGCAAAAGACGACCGACACGAGTGCCATTACAGGCAGCACGACATTGACCATATCAGTTGGACCCTAGACGACTGGAAAACCATCGTCTGTTCAACGAGTACCGATTTCAATTGGTAAGAGATGATAGTAGAGTTCAAGAGTGGCACAGACACCACTAACCTATGGACCCAGGTTGTCTAGAAGGCACTGTGCAAGCTGGTGGTAGCTCCATAATGATGAGGGGTGTGTTTATATGGAATGCACAGGATCCTCTGGTCCAAGTGAAGAGATCGTTGACTAGGAATGGTTATGTTCGGCTACCATTTGCTGCCATTCATGGACTTGACGTTCCAAAACAACAGTGAAATTTTTGTGAGTGACAATGAGCCATGTCAGCAGACTGCAATTGTTCGTGATTGGTTCAAAAATGGTTCAAATGGCTCTACGCACTATGAGACTTAACATCTGAGATCATCAGTCCCCTAGACTTAGAACTACTTAAGCCTAACTAACCTAAGGAAATCACACACATCCATGACCGAGGCAGGATTCCAACCTGCGGCCGTAGCAGCAGCGTGGTTCCTGACTGAAGCGCCTAGAACCTCTCGGCCACAACGGCCAGCTTCGCGATTGGTTTGAACAACATTCTGGACAATTCGAGTGAATGATCTGGCCATCCATATCGTCCGACGTGAATCCCATCTAACATTCATGGGACATATTCGAAAGGTCAATTCGTGCTCAAATCTTGCACCAGCAACATTTTAGCAGTTATAGACGGCTATAGAGGCAGCATGGCTCAATATTTCCTCATAATATTTCCAACGACTTGTTGAGCCCATACCACGATGAGTTGCTATACATCGCCGGGCAAAAAGAGATCCGACACGACATTAGGAAGTAGGCCATTAGGCCATGGTTTTTGTCAGCTCATTGTATTTGAGAGAGGAACAGGAAACAAAATCACCGTACCGTCGCTTCCGGAGTATAAATGTAGATGAAGATGTAGATACTTTGTCTTTGAAGACATAAGAAATTTCATTGGAACGTCATCTACGAACAGTCATGATATTTTAGCCGTCTAAAAATACGCTGTCTTCCATCATATCCTACATCTCTTACTAAAGCTAATCGTCGGCACGTCCACACACAAAGGAAAACAAGAGCAGTAGCATATGTCACAAATACATGACCGATGATACAAGTCGTTTCGGGAGTTTCGGATTGCCGCATGCTGCCACTTCTGACGTGCTACGATCCTTCCGTCGAAAACGTAGAACCGTCGTTGCCGGATCCTTTATCTTGGTTGGTGGCCGTTAGGAAGAGTATCTCCAAGCAGTCATTACATAATGAACACAAAAGGTGAAATCTGTGACAAAGTACCGATGTCCACGTAACCTATTGTGGCGCGTGAACAAAGAGGATTTCACAATAGCAGGCTAATTAGGCCGATGAATAGGTGTGCATTGTCAGGGCTTCAGGACAGCTGCCCTTTATTCGACAGGTGACTTGCGCAAGATAAGCAATAACATTACATTATTTGGAAAACAGTGACTTTTTGAACGCACTAATTGCTCACTTCTGGCTTAGTAGGCACAAAACATTTCACACCAACGACGTGGGTTTGGTTGCCTTTACGCCTTATAACACTACCAACTACTACTGAATTAGCAGTACACCTATTATGTTACACCAGTAAAAGCATTCTAATGTGAGCATGATCGTGCATAATGGAAACTTACGAGCTGTTTTCGTTTCTCTAAACATGTCCGTTGAAAGGAGTAATAGCGGAACCAAGGTTTTATTAGTAATAAAGTAAACTGCAATTACGTATAAGGAAATGGTCGCCTGGCTAATTAGGCAGACTTGTACTAAGTTCTAGCATGGTTCATGAGACAAAATTAAATGTTGGGATTGATTTCACTTGATACTGAAATTCTGTTATGCAAATAAGATACCAAGCAGTAGCGCTATTTATCAACCGATGTAACAGTACTTTGGCACGAACGACACAGAAGGAATGATAACTGTTTTTGTAACAACTGGCTCTCAGTGACATTTATTATCTTTATATTGAAGCAGAAACCTAATTTTCATCACAGGTAAATGATTACTATTGGCGGAGCGATACTAACTTTCACAAGAGTTTCTTTTATCGGTTTCATTACTGGTAAAATTTTGTCACTGAAGCGGTTTTCTAATAATTATGTCTCTACTCTGATTACTATCTGTATTCTCAAGTAGCATTCACTTCTTTAAACTATATAGTTCCAATGAAACATGCGCTCCCTAAATCTGTTACATTTTTTACAGTTGTAATCAGCTACTTGTTATAACACACACAAGTTCTAAGAAACTATTCTATAAGCTGACTCAGATCATAACACAATATTTTAATTAATACACAATATGAGAAAACCTTTTCACTATATACACTTGAAATTTTAAACAGTTACAATCTGTTACAACAACCAACTTTTGTGCTGGTCCTTCAAGTTTACTAGTCGTACCACATTTATTGATTGCAATCTTATGCTAATAACTTAAATGCTGTACTGACAGTTTAGAAAGAGCGATATTTAAGAAAAGCTCTTAAGAACACCTTCTTGCAACTGCACTCTCGTGAAACGTTAACTATCCCTTTATGAAAATTACCTGTAGAATATCAAAACTTACGTTCACTGAATAATTATGAAATTTACTACTCCAAAAAAGTTATCAAATTTTGTTAAAGAAGATAATTACTTTTCAGTTCGATAAAATAGTTTCTTCCCCATCCTGCAGCACTTGGATTAGGACCTAGTCCAGGCAAATGACGGAGAATAAAATACCGGTGCTCAACACAAAGTTTAAAGAACACAAACTTGTTACTGAATAAGAAACCGCGCTACTGGTCCTTATAATTATCCAATACTGAACATTGTTTGAGACGAAGGTGGTGGCTGTGGCGATTTCCTGTGGCTAACTCAAAGAGGTAGCAAAAGTACTCATGATCCTTGCTATGTATGAAGCTCTGAAAACTCCCTTCTTAGCGTCGAATTTTCGTATTACGGAGTTAACGTATTTTAACCAATATATGCCTTGAATAATAAGCCAAATTGCTTCCACATGGCCGGCCAGTGTGGCCGTGCGGTTCTAGGCGCTTCAGTCTGGAACCGCGTGACCGCTACGGTCGCAGGTTCGAATCCTGCCTCGGGCATGGATGTGTGTGATGTCCTTAGGTTAGTTAGGTTTAATTAGTTCGACGTTCTAGGCGACTGATGACCTTAGAAGTTAAGTCGCATAGTGCTCAGAGCCATTTGAACCATTTTTGCTATCACATCCGAGGCTATATTATATAGTCTTTCTGCTCTTCTTGACTGGTTGAGTATATAAGGTGCTTACTCTTTCTCTGCTAGCCACCAACTAACTCTTGCCACAAAGGAGGCTAGCAATTCAACCTCCAAATCCACCTTTTATATTCCCGCCTTGCGGGTTTCGTTGTGGAGAGATTTCATTCCAGCTTTTACACGATTACAAACTCACTTTCCCTATGCATGAGTCGATACTATTAGTGTAGTTTTAACATTCCCATTCTTCTGCGGAACATTAGTCTTACTTTTACATCCATAGATTAATCGCAGTAACATAAATAATGAATAAAACATTTACACAGATGTTACATCAAAGAGAATGATTATACAGATGTCGTATTATATAAAGCAGGGAAATAAGTTACACGAGATAAATACAGAGAATATCGACATTGGTGTTACTCATGCCCCATGTTTCAGTGATGTTTCCTGTTAATGCTACATCAGTAAATCGTCCACAACACCTCCCGGCGAAAATAAATTGCAATTACATCCAAACAGTTCACATTTTAGTTAACAGCAACATGAAGACAAAGAATTGACTTCACCTCATTCACATTAAGAACAATATTAGGTACTATGTAAAGTGAAGGTGGAGAGGGAGGGGGGGGGGGGGGGGGGGGGAAGGAAAGGAAAGGACTCAGTCAAATTTTTGTCGTTTTCAAAATATCACCAAATAATTTACTTTCACTTTGTGTTGAGGAAAAACAGTTAGGAAAACATTATTACTTCAACCATAAAGGTGTTTACGGCTCTGTTAATTTTTATGGAAAATTGAAAATTTGTGGGAAGATCTTATGAGACCAAACTGCTGAGGCCATCGGTCCCTAAGCTTACACACTGCTTAATCTAACTTAAAATAACTTAACGCTAAGGACAACACACAGACCCATGCCCGAGGGAGGACTCGAACCTCCGACGGGGGAACCACGCGAACCGTGACAGAACGCCCTGACCGCGCGGCTACCCCGCGTGGCTAATTTTTATGCAATTAAACAAAGTAACACAACACTATTTATAATAAGCATGAACATTTTCACTGCCCCTCCATTATTTCAGGCATTTTCCATGAAACACTTCTATTTAAAAATCTTGTTTTACCAAGGAAACACGTGGAGGCCTACTGAAATTTTTTTCTTCAGCCCATTTGAAACATCCTTTCCCGCTCTATTCACTTAGCAAGAAACTACGCTGTCCATTTCACATATTGACAGTCGATTTTATTTAGCTGCAGGTCCTTACGCAGTGCAGCCTTTTAACGTGCAATTTCACTTTTTTTAAAATGTACATTTAATTCTACTTACAGTTATACCATTATATTCTCGACAGTATAGCATTTGGTTACAAAATAAATTTCGTAAGAATAAACATATTGTAATATAGCACAAATTATGAAATTCATATTTTGACACAGTGCTCGTTTTTATTCTTTTCTGTGGACATAAGGTTTCAGGTCCACTATATTACAAAAATCTATGGGCTTCTTTGACTTTGGGTACAGCAGATAGTATGTGTTAGCGTGAGGAGTTCCTTGTACTTCAAACAAACCATTATAAATACATTTAAATCTGGAAACTCCATGATTTAATTCGCCAAGTAAATCATGGGTTTTGGCAAGAACAAAATCTCCAATTATGAAGTTGGTAACTCTGAGCTTATCGTGCCTCTTAAATCTGGCTTCCGCTTTTTGCTTCATTCTTTCCCTCATTAATTCCTTTTTTCTGTCTAGTCATAAATCTGCACAGAATGGAAATCCTAAGGTCTCGTCTATTTTTAGCAAAATTGCTTCTGGTGTAAAGCACACGGTTTCAGGTGTAGGGCATTCACGACAATTTCAAACTCTGGAACAATTTTGATCCACGTCTTATGGTTGTGCTAGCAAGAAGTTCTGCATGGTCTACCTAGTTCAAGCATGTTGTGTTCAACCAGACTACTTGCTGGACGATAGGCTGAAATATATTTTACTTGGACATTGCACTAATCCATATCCTATTTCTAAAATCTTTGAAATAACCTGCGACCATTATCTGATTGCACTAATTTAGAATTTCCTATGATATTATTCTACCACCCTGTTGAATACTGCTTTAGCTGTTACTTTATTGATAGGGAAGAGTTTTATAAATTTTGAAAACATTTCACATAATATTAAAATATATGCACATTTTCAGAAGTTTTCGAAAGGAGACTGTACAAATCCACTGACAGTAAGTCAAGAGTATCTTACGGTATGTTGCTTTGCATAGGTCCTTGATTTGTTCGCTTTACTGCTTTCGTTCTTTTCAAATGTCACACAGCTTTATATAGTCTACTGATTCTTATCACAATACTGATTACTGCTATTGTACTTCAAAACCTTTTTTCGGTTCACAGTGTCCTTATGCAAGGTAGCCTATCGCCTCAGTCTCGAGCTGAGAGGGTCAGTTCACCCTACCCGTATGTTTCTGTTCATACAAAACGCCTTTAAGGATTTTGTTCTATTTAGAAATTTGAGGACAATTTACACTATTAAAATTAACTTTTACTGGTTTCCAAACTTTAATTTCATTTTGGTAATCTCTCAGAAATCTATCCAATTTTCTTTTTCCCATTCTCCAACGAACCTCGTCTCGAAAGTACCGTCTTGATTACTTTCTTTGGATACACAATTTACATCTGATAACCTAGATAAGGTCTCTACTATGTAATTGTCAGTGCCATTGTGTAATTATTTCAATATTCAACGAAGGATGATGTTCTGATTCTTCTGTACTAATGGATTCTTGGCCAATTTCAACTCCAGTTCCATATGCATTGGTATCTGCACTCATATGAAAGGGTTTAGTTAATATGGGATGGTGTAACACATTATTTCTCACTAGTTCACTTTTTAATTTTTCGAAGTCACTCTGACATTCTTTAATCCAAATGAAAGACCTATTTTTTCTAAGTAAAATGATTTTAATAATGAATGTTAAATGCTTGCCCGTTAGTAAATGGGTGATAGTGAATTTTCTAATAGAATTTAATTTTTCCTGGTCCTTGCCAATCCTGGAAGTGGCAACGATATGTTCCAGGAAATGTATCTCTCTTTTAACAAATTCACTTTTTTTCTATTTTAATGTCATCTCCCCTCCTTCAAGAGTTCTTGCCACTCTTCTGTGGCAATCAACAAATCGTCTACATATATTGTCAATCTAGCACTGAATTTAAATCTCTGGTATATACTGAAACATATGTATTAAGACCAAAAGGGACAACTTTATACTAGTAACCCTTTCTAGCAAGTAAAACTGCAGTATAGTTGCGAGATTCTGCATTGAGAGAAAGCTGCCTGTACCCAGCCACCAAATAAAGGCTGATTAAGTACTGTACATTATGAAATTTTTACAGTGTATCCTTTAAATTTTGCGATCGGTCTACTTCTCTTTTGACGGCATCAATCATCACACGCCCGCCTCCACCTTTCTTACTTACAATAATGACAGAACTATTACGTTCATTGTTGCTACTTCGGTTACACTTCATTCAACAATTTTATCTATTTCTGTCTGTACAGCTTGTTTCTTAGTTAAGGAAACTTAATTAGGTCTCACGAAAACTTGTTCATGTACCAGTGCTTCAAAGCGGTACTCAGACTTATTAACTAGTCCAGATTTGTGTGAAAATACACCCCGGTTTTTTTCTAATATGTTGAACATTTCATATTTTCGTTCTGGTACAAGGTCGTAATTAAGCTTTTAACATAGTACACTTCGAAATACTAGACAAACCTTCTTTCTCAGGATAATTTCAAATTCCAATAATTCAAATTTAGTGCCTTTTGAAATTTCGGTTTCTTCAAACTCAACTTCCAAATTACCGAATTTACTGTTAATTTTGACAACTTCTTTGCGAAAGTCAATAATTACTTTTTCTTTATCCAATCAATCGAGCCCTAAAATCACAAGAGCATTCAAATCTGGGACGACCAGGCAATCATGTTCGCGTCCCCGTCCCTTAATTCTGAACTTTGTCAACATTTGACTCTAATTTAGCTTACTGATTGTGCCAGTGGCCACTACGACTTTGACACCATTTACAAACATCATCACTAATCCGGATTTGTCTGAAATGTATTAAAAATACTGTGAAACGGTACTGATCTGGAATCCACTGTCTAAAGGGACTTGTAACCTAATGTAACATTCGACAGGGATGATGGTTTGTTTAATTGTTCTACATTCGGATTTGCTCGTCCCATAACGAATCATAGTCAGCTATAAGATGATTCAAAGACATGTGTTTCACCTGCAGATCGGATTTGTCTGGAGGTTTTTCTGGGTTTCGGATTTCAAAGTTTTTCATGAATTGAATCCATTATTAGACTCTGCCTCTTGTTTTAAAATTACTTCATCCGATAGTACAAAACAACATTTCGTCACAAATTATTCGATTTCTGTTACTTCAACAGACTCTTCATCTGTACTACGAGGGTCGTTCAGAAAGCAGTGCCTCCTATTTTTTTTGTGGTGACTGGATGTCCGCGCTGCCGGCCGAAGTGGCCGTGCGGTTAAAGGCGCTGCAGTCTGGAACCGCAAGACCGCTAGGGTCGCAGGTTCGAATCCTGCCTCGGGCATGGATGTTTGTGATGTCCTTAGGTTAGTTAGGTTTAACTAGTTCTAAGTTCTAGGGGACTAATGACCTCAGCAGTTGAGTCCCATAGTGCTCAGAGCCATTTCAATTGGATGTCCGCGCCAGATGCCGTCAGTGTAGTGCTAATGCCTGAACTTTCCTCTTTCATTTGTAAGTGGTTCCTTCGTTCTGCGGTAGTTGCTGCCAGCAGAGGAGTGTTCCAAAATGGAGTCTGGTATGGGCGCGCATATAAAACAGTGATGTGTGATTGAATTCCTCACTGCTGAAGAAATTGCGCCGATTGAAATACATCGACGCTTGTTAAAAATGTACAGAGACAGCCGGCTGGGGTGGCCGAGCGGTTCTAGGCGCTACAGTCTGGTACAGCGCGACCGCTAGGGTCGCAGGTTCGAATCCTGCCTCGGGCATGGATGTGGGTGATGTCCTTAGGTTAGTTAGGTTTAAGTAGTTCTAAGTTCTAGGGGACTGATGACCTCAGAAGTTAAGTCCCATAGTGCTCAGAGTCATTTGAGCCGTTTGTAGAGACGATACAATAGACGAGAGCAATGTGAGGCGATGGGTACCGCATTTTCAAGGTGGTAAAAAGTGTGCATATGACAAGCCATGGCTCGGTCGGCCCTACACAGCTGTCATCCCTCGCAATGAAGAGCGTCTTGATCAACCCATCTGTGCTGATCGGCGGATAACGACCAGAGAACTGTGTCGAGACAGGTCCTGCAGATGCTTGCAGAAGAACAAAAAACTCATCGAATGGAAATTTGTCAGGACTTGCTGAACCAATATGAAGCTGAAAATGACAGTTTTCTAAACAGCATCGTCACCAGAGATAGGACATAGTGTCATCACTATGAGCCGGAATCCAAAAGACAGTCCATGAAATGGCGTCATGCGAATTCTCCGTCAAAGAAGAAATTCAATTCACAGCAGTCTGGAGGTAAAGTGATGTGCCCAGTCTTCTGGGTTAGCCAGTCTGTGGCTCTTTTGGATGTCCTGGAACCTGGAGAAGCTGTCAATTCAGCACGATACAAGACAACACTGACCGAGTTGAAAGCCCGAATTTCCAGAGTAAGGCCATAGAAGACCCACCGAGCGAGGTGGCGCGGTAGTTAGCACACTGGACTAGCATTCGGGAGGACGACGATTCAATCCCGCGTCCGGCCATCCTGATATAGGTTTTCCGTGATTTCCCTAAATCGTTTCAGGCAAATGCCGGGATGGTTCCTTTGAAAGGGCACGGCCGACTTCCTTCCCCATCATTCCCTAATCCAGTGACATCGACGACCTCGCTGTTTGGTCGCTTCCACCAACCATAGAAGACCAACTTTCACCTGCAACATGATAACGCCAGGCGCCACACTAGTTCTGCGACCACGCAACTCACTGCAAAATTCGGCTGAACTGTCTTACCAAATCCACCGTACAGTCTGAATTTAGTGACTTCAGACTTCCATCTCTTTGGGCCTCTTAAAGATGGACTACGTGGCGAACATTTTTAAGAATCGCATGCTGTTGTCAAAGCTGTAAGGAGGTGGTTAGCCTCAGCTGGTTCCGATTTTTACAAGCGCAGTATGCAGGCTCTGGTTCATCGTTGGCTAAAGTGAGTAACGAAGGTCGTGACTATGAGGAAAAATGACAATCTGTAGCAGAAATAGTGCTCTATTTATCTGTGCTACTGTGATTTATGCATCTCCTGTAGTTACCATGAATGAAAGTAGGAGGCATTATTTTACGTATTACCCTCGTATCGTCTCTATCTGACCATTCTGCGTCTCTCTTCGGTTCTAACAGAAAACGCTTTCCTTACACAGATGTTAATTTCCTCCTCTGATCTTTTGTCAGTTATTAAATATTCAGGATTACGGTTTTCTCCTACGGTTAGCAGTTCTTTTTGTGTCACAGCAGGTTCGTCGTCTGGACTGTCATCTTTATCGGCTCTAATGGCGTCCGCCTTTAGTTCGTATTTTGTGTAGTCATCTTGAATTCGTAAGTCGTAAGGAATGATCCGATTCTACTGTAAGTGGGATGCCTCTGTGTTGGCAGCGCTAGGTAGCGCTTTGCATTGGATCTCTGACTGCGCTTTCTTTATAAGAGACTCTGTGGCTGGTTGGACTCGTTGGAAGTTAATCGCCAGTAGTGTTGGGCAGTTGGAATTTAGTCGCCATCAGTGGTGGAAGTACTGTTGGGCAGTTGGAGGTGAACAGCCAGCCGTGATGGATGTTAGATGTGAGAAGTTAGCATTGATGGAGGGTAGAGGTCTGAAGTGTTAGCGTAGGCTAACGATCTGTACATGTTCGACTTGGAGACTGAATATTATTCATGATTATATACCTTCGTACTAGATGTCAACGACGATTTATATTCGTGTTTGAACTGGATGTCACATTATTAAGGTAAAACATACATTATTTGCTTTACAACAAAATCTTTCATTGGCTAACCACGTGCCTATTAGTAGTTAATGGCTTTAGTCGTTAGAATCTTTTACTTAGCTGGTAATATTGACGCACGCTGTATTGCAGTAGTTCGCGTAATGAAGATTTTTGTGAGGTAAGTGCTTAATGAAATGTATAGATTATTGTTAAGATTTCTTTTTAATCAGAGTCATTTTTTTAAATTAATTATTTGAAGTCAGGTTGTAACTTTTTTGAGCAGGCAAATTGCGCTGCCCTAGAATATTGTGGGTCAGTGTTGACATGATAAGAAAAAGTAAAGAGAAAGTAGGTTCAGCACGTTCAGTTTTACTCAGCTGTTTCAGAATCAAATAACGTAGAAGTTTCATCTTCTCAGTCATTCTGCAATTTAAGTGCAGACACATTCATTTAAACAAAGAAGTTTCACTACCTCTTCCTGTTTACTGCAAGTAATTTGTTGTACTAGGCGTTTAGTTAGCGGGAAAGCTTCGCCCGGAACGCTGAGGATTTCATCCTCTTCCATTCTCCTTTTCCTCACTGGGACCGTATTTCATTTTCTACTGTCGATCTTAATCATTCTTGGCAGTCCACTAACTTCGTGCGGCGCTAAATGCATCCATGTTCTCCTTAATGTTGGGCCATGTCATATTCTCGACGTCCATTTTCCTCGTTTCCCTAACACATAATCTTCTGGTCATATAATTCCTTTTGAAATCCTCCCATTCACACTGCTGTTGCCCTTATTACAGACCATCGATCTGTTTTTTACCAACTCGCAATCCTTGACAACTCATTTTCGCAAATTATATCGTTATTTAAACTGTCGTCGTTGGCACTTTCTTTCTTGCCCATACACATGATCACGTTTTCTCTTGCCACTGTGTCGTTATCTACCGAAGGAGGTTTATTGCATTCTGCCATGACGCTCTGATTCTGTTCTGATTGCCGCAACTACAGCTTCTATATGCACAGCTGAGCGATCTGATTTATTCGTTACTGGCGGGCCCTCTGTCCGCCAACTATTGTTTGGTTTTTCGCCTCCCCTGCCGTGGCTCATCCCAGAGCACGCCTGCCGCCTCGCTTGTAGCGACCCGGGATTCTCCGCAGTAGCTTTCTCGCTACTAATCTCGTTATGTCTCTGCAGCTATTATTTCTCACGCGTTAGTTTGGCCTCAGTTTTCCACGATGTTGCTGTCGTGATAATGCCGTGGTGCATATCTTTACCGCGAGCGGCCGAAGTACACCGACCGCTCCCCTACCTCACTGAACCATGGTAACACGATACGTATCACCGTCATTCTGGTCACTTTCATTCTGATTACCTCTATCATTGTTACTGTCCTGACGGTAATCACAATTACTTCGTCAATGAGATTCATCCACTACTCTTTCTAGAAATGCAGAAAACCTTTTGTAATTGCTTCCTGCATATCTCTTCCAATCCTCTGGCAGATTTTTCCATAGCTCCAATATAATTTCGGATCCTAATCGTTTACTTCAGTAGTGAGTCAGGCTCCGGTACCAGAATTCGCAGCAATCTTTTAGGGGATTTCTGCCGCTATTGTCATACAATCTGGCCCTTAGAAGTTCTCGCCACGAACAATCTTGTTTTCGTTCTGAGCAGTATTCCTCTGTAAACTTCTGTTTGAATTCGTTAAACGTCATTTTATCTGTGCTCATGTTTCGTCTCCATCGTTAACGATCACTTGGTAATGCACTCATAATTGTGTTAATCTATTCCTGACATCTTAAATATTGAGGAAAAATCCTTTCCACCTTTTCAGGAAATTCAATGGGTGCAAATTAGAATGTCTTTTGGCAGGATCAAAGCACTCCTCGACATCTAATAGTTTAGTATTAGGTATTCTATCAGACATATAAGTGGGCTTGTCCCCAATTTTCTTTTCAAGGTCACAAATTTGGCCTTGAATTTGTGAAGGGTTTTGATCACATTTCTGTTTGCAATCTGTGATTTGTTTATATGATGCAGTGCCTAGCAGAATATTAAAGCACAGTGTCGCACATGTTAGCCCTGTATTTAGCCATATTTGTAATTTTTCCTTTAGGAGTGGTCAGTTTCCTGAACAATTAAAGTACTCAGTAGTAAAGCTGCTTTATGAAAAGGAAGAAGGGGATAATGTACATAATTTTAGACCTAGTTCTATGCCATCAGGGTTTGCTAAAGTTATTGAAAGGCTGTGAACGTAAGGATAATTGATCATTCTATATCACACGATTTGCCACCAAATGAGCAGTTAGACTTTAGAAGTCGTTTAACAACTCAAAATGCTACATTCTCTTCTCTCTGTGAGGCACTGCATGGCTTAAACAAAAGGTTTCGAACGCTAGGCATATTTTTTGATTTAACTAAGGCATTTGATTGTGTTGATCAGTAAATATTAAACCCGAAGTTGGACCATTACGGAATACGGGGAGTAGCTCAAAATTGGTTCACCTCTTACTTTAGCAACAGACAGCAAAATGTCAATATTCACAGCATTGAGAATGGCTGTGATGTGGGATCTGAGTGGGGTATGGTCAAATAGGGGCTGCCCCAGGGATCAGTTTTGGGGCCACTCCTGTTCTTTATTTATATAAATGATATGCACTCTAGTTTTATGGGTAACTCTAAAATATTTATGTTTGCTGATTACGCTACCTTGGTAGTAAAGGATGTTGTGTGCAACATTGGCTCGGTTCCAAATAGTGCAGTTAACGCCATAAGTTCATGGCTTGTAGAAAATAAACTAACGCTAAATCACAGTAAGCCTCAGATTTTTCAGTTTCTAACACACAATTCAACAAAACCTGACGTTTTAATTTCATAGAATGGACATGTGATTAGTGAAACTGTTCAGATTTCTAGGTGTTCAGATACACAGTAAACTGCGGTGGAAAGCCGATTCAGGATCTTGTTCAAAGACTTAATGCTGCCATTTTTACTACTCGATCGGTATGTGAAGTGAGTAATCGATCGACACGAAAATTAGTCTAATTTGTTTATTTTCATTCGCTTACGTCTTTTGGTATTATATGTTGGGGTAAATCTTCCCATTCTAAAAGAATATTTTTGGCTCTGAAACGGGTGGTTCAGGCAATATGTGGTGTAAGTTCACGAACCTCTTGTCGACCCTTGTCCACTAGTCTGGGTATTTTGACATTGGCCTCTCAGTATATATATTCCTTAATATCATTTCTTCTTGACAATATTAGCTTATTTCCAAGAGTAAGCAGCTTTTACTCACTTAATACTCGGCAGAAATCAAATCTGCATTTGGATCGGACTGCCTTAACTCTTGTGCCTAAAGGTGTGCAGTATACTGCTGCATCCATTTTCAATAAGCTATCACAAGGATTCAGAAATCTTGGCAGTAACCCTCGCGCTTTCAAATCGAAAATGAAGAGTTTCTTCATGGGTCACTCTTTCTATTCTGCTGAGGAGTTCCTCGAAAAATAAAGCTGATTCTTATGTTATACTGCTGACTGCTTTTACTTAAACTTATGGCTTGACTTTCTTCGGATTCATAAACATTTTATTTTTATCTGTTATTACTTTTATGCTGTAATTTCATGTACTGACACGTTACATGACCTTGGAATTTGCTCCTCAATTTGGTCCTACTGAACTTGACGTGTAAATAAATAAGTAATATGTGATAATTGAACCTGAAACTTGAACTCTTGCCTAGATAAATATCAAAAAGTCTAGTTCAGTATTAAACACTCTTGGTTCCATACAGGTCTCGTGCAAATTTTGTCGTGCTTAATGTAGTTTTTGATACTGTGCCAGACTGAAACTATTCGTAAGTTATAAATTTGAAAACTTAAAGCTTTTCACAATTTTTTGTGGTGTTACATTTTTCAAGTGAAAATTAAGATGCATTATCTCTGAACACAGTTACAGCTCCCAGTTTTAAACAAATCATTCATAACATCTAATGGCTTTTTTAGTAGTCTTTGCTTGCTTCATTTGTTCAAAAAATTGTTCAGTCTTAACAAAAGAAATGTCGTCTAGTGTCAATAATTTCTTGTCTTTTGAAATGGTTTCAAAAATATCACCTATACTTCTCCATTTTCAAGCGCCACTATTAAGATCCCATAGAAATTATATTTTAAACATAAAGTGACAAACGATCCAGTATCATGACACCAACATCCACATCTCTGTCAGCTTGTGTTCTAGGTACGTCTTCATCTGCAGCATGATTCCGTATAATAATCAGTGCTCACTCCTAAAAATGCAGCACGTCTTCGAAGGGTTCGATCCTCACTTATGGGAAGATATTTGCTCACTTCTGAGTTTGATGTTGTTTCGACAAGAGCAGAAAATACATACGCCTCAAAATAAAGGCTTTTTAAACCTTGGAAAGTACATCTCTTTTAGGAACATAAAACATGGTTGTTACTTGAATCTGAGTTTTTCTGCACTCTTTCACAGCGAAATCTCACTTTCTAAACTTCACGTGGTTTCACACTCTTCTCTATATTAGTTCCCCTCGTGGCACCACCAAGAGTATTCACAGCACCGTAATGTGAGGTGTGCGAAGAACACCCAATTCAATCTGCAATTAACACAATGTGGATAAGATGTACTTGTTTGTAAACTGGGAAATACAGCCACTTGAACAAATAGTCTGCTTGCTGAGGCATGGGAGCTTTGGCTTTACGTCAACTCTAATTTTATGTAAAAACACGGCAACAGAAACCTTTCTACGTGTTAGATCGTTACTGACTATGGGTTATGAAAATGTTTTATCAGTACCGCAGGCATAAGCTGTGAATGCTGTTACTTCTCTGTGCGAGCAATGAGCACTCTGAATTTTGTGTTGTAAAATTTTGTGTTGCAAAATTTTCTGAGATGTCTATCCTTAGCACTCCAGTTTCTTGGGATATATTTTTTTCCTTTCTTATCCCAAATTCAACAATTGCGGGATTTTAATTATGCAGTGAAATTTTTATTTAATAATTCGCTTCCCAGTTTCTGACACTACATCTGCAGCATACCAATAACTTCTACATTTTTGGTTGTCTATCAACATATGTTCATTGTTTCAATTTAACTTCTGTATCATAATCAGTCTGGATTGAATCATAGGCCTACAATTTTTACACGTTTTACATGAATTCGGTCTGTAGGATTCATTTTGCACATGGCAGACTACATGTTCCAATTACTCCTTACCACCTGATAACGTACTCTTTTCAGTATCATTTTTCGGAGAACTCGCCAGTTAACCGAGGTTAGCATTATATTTAGAGACATATATTTTCAGCTTTATAAAAACCAACAAAATATGGTTTTATCGCACTCCTAAACTATAGTCTTGTTATGTGTTCCAATTTAGTGACTACCATAAAATGCAAGCTTCATTAATAAAAAAAAATTCTTGTATGTAATGTTTCTGTAAAACTACACGCTTCTGGCTCTTAGACCTTTAACTGACTTTGAATGCTTATGTCACCTCTGTTGTAAAATTTTTCAAGTGTTTACTTGTCTTAGTCAGAAACTTGGGGTCTTAAACGTTCAGAAAGCACTGCCACTGCAACAGCTAATTTCTCCACTATAGCATATTTCTTAGTTGACGTGTCTGCAACTACCTTCTTTTATCTCTTCACCATATTTCCTATCCTTAGTGAAGATTTGTATGAATCTAAATGAGGACACTCCACTGATTTGAGTGATTAATGTTTCATTTTCGTCCTGATTCTTTCCTGATCTCTTTTCATTCCTTTCAAAGCTACACGTTTCATAAATTATTTCCTTTATTCTAAAGTCTTGTAAATTTTTCTTGTCTTTTTCTCCATATTCAACTAACTTCAAAGGATCTGCTCTTAGTTTCGCCAAAAACTTCACTTTCTTCATTTTTTTGTTCATTATTTGCAATAATAACTATGGAGTGTTAATGTAAAACATTCTTCGACGTTAAACTCTACTTTTAATATCATAACTTAATCAATATTTTCAATTCCAAGTGACAGATACAAACATCCTGAACTTGAGTTTAAGATAAGATGCATCTAATATTGTACACAACAAAATCTCTTTTGTAACACAAACTACACAAGAAGTGTCATAATGACTGTAAGCCAAATGAACTTGTAAAGTAGCTATTAAATGTGAATCAAATTCCCTATACTAACACGTGTAGCTGTGATTTCTGCGTTATGGCTCTTAAAAAACACTCAGAAATCCAACAAGAAGTATCGTTCTTCCTACCAGTAGATAAAAACAATCTTACCTGTTAATATTCTGTTCCTTGGACCGTGATTATGTCACACTACATTATCTACAGATCGGCAACAGACGCAGAACTACAGTGTGTTACAGGGTCCTCACACATAAATAAAGAAAATATGTTATGTGTACATGTGTCCGGAAACACTTAATTTCCATGTTTGAGCTCATTTCAGTTTCGTCGGTATGTACTGTACTTCGTCGATTCACCGCCAGTTGGCCCAATTGAAGGAAGGTAATGTTGACTTCGGTGCTTGTGTTGACATGCGACTCGATGCTCTACAGTACTAGCATCAAGCACATCAGTACGTAGCATCAACAGGTTAGTGTTCATCACGAACGTGGTTTTGCAGTCAGTGCAATGTTTACAAATGCGGAGTTGGCAGATGCCCATTTGATGTATGTATTAGCACGGGGCAATAGCCGTGGCGCAGTACGTTTGTATCGAGACAGATTTCCAGAACGAAGGTGTCCCGACAGGAAGACGTTCGAAGCAATTGATCGGCCTCTTAGGGAGCACGGAACATTCCAGCCTATGACTCGCGACTGGGGAAGACATAGAACGACGAAGACACCTGCAATGGGCGAGGCAATTCTTCGTACAGTTGACGATAACCCTAATGTCGGCGACAGAGAAGTTACTGCTGTACAAGGTAACGTTGACCATGTCACTGTATGGAGAGTGCTACGGGAGAACCAGTTGTTTCCGTACCACGTACAGCGTGTGCAGGCACTATCAGCAGCTGATTGGCCTCCACGGGTACACTTCTGCGAATGGTTCATCCAACAATGTGCCAATCCTCATTTCAGTGCAAATGTTCTCTTTACGGATGAGGCTTCATTCCAACGTGATCAAATTGTAAATTTTCACAATCAACATGTGTGGACTGACGAGAATCCGCAGGCAATTGTGCAATCACGTTATCAACACAGATCTTGATTGAGCCCCATGTTCTTCCACCTACGCTCAATGGAGCACGTTATCATGATTTCGTACGGGATACTCTACCTGTGCTGCTAGAACATGTGCCTTTACAAGTACGACACAACATGTGGTTCATGCACGATTTAGCTCCTGCACATTTCAGTCGAAGTGTTCGTACGCTTCTCAACAAAAGATTCGGTGACCGATGGATTGGTAGAGGCGCACCAATTCCATGGCCTTCACGCTCTCCTGACCTCAACCCTCTTGACTTTCGTTTATGGGAGCATTTGAAAGCTCTTGTCTACGCAACCCCGGTACCAAATGTAGAGACTCTTCGTGCTAGTATTGTGGACGGCTGTGATGCAATACGCCATTCCCCACGGCTGCATCAGCGCATCAGGGATTCCATGCCACGGAAGGTGGATGTATGTATCCTCGCTAACGGAGGACATTTTGAACATTTCCTGTAACAAAGTGTTTGAAGTCACGCTGGTACGTTCTGTTGGTGTGTGTTTCCATTCTATGATTAATTTGATTTGAAGAGAAGTAATAAAATGAGCTCTAACATGGAAAGTAAGCGTTTCCGGACACAAGTCCACATAACATATTTTCTTTCTTTGTGTGTGAGGAATGTTTCCTGAAAGTTTGGCCGTACCTTTTTGTAACACCCTGTAAAACTAAATCGGTCACATTCTTGATAAGAAAGCATAAATACCAGGCAGTCTTGCCACAAGGAATGGGATTTAGCAAGCCCATCATTCTGGGCTATATGGCTCGCCATAGGCTTGCTGTAGACGATGTTAAAGGTACATAAAACAGATGCCGAATCAAACAGAAACAAGGACAACTAGTACAGGCCACAGAGAAAGTAATAATTGGAAAACAAGAGATGAATCTTAAGAATTAAGAATAACGAACGGAAGCAGTTAACCATGACTGGTCACGTATACGAGCACACAGGTGGTGTAACGCATCAAAGCTTAACGCTGCAACGGCGGTTGAGCCGCAGCCTAATTATTGCATCACCTTGGTTCCGAGAGTTCCGGAACCTGTACAGAAAATTGGAATAGAGATCAATACAAACATCTTTTCCGCCCTTTTTATTGCTCATCAAAACCACACATTGCATGTTGAACCACCATGCTGCGAGACCTTCACAGGTGGTGGTAGAGATTGCTTTACACACCGGTACTTCTAATACCCAGTAGCACGTCCTCTTGCATTGATCCATGCCAGTATTCGTCATGGCATACCATCTACAAGTTCATCAAGGCATTGTTGGTTCAGATTGTCCCATTCCTCAATGGCGATTCGGCGTAGATCCCTCAGAGTGGTTGGTGGGTCACGTCGCCCATAAACAGCCCTTTTTAAACTGTCCTAGACATGTTCGATAGGGTTCATGTCTGGAGAACATGCAGGTCACTCTAGTCGAGCGATGTCGTTATCCTGAAGGAAGTCATTCACAAGATGTGCACGATGGCGGCGCGAATTGTCGTCCATGAAGACGAATGCCTCGCCAATACGCTGCCGATATGGTTGCACTATCGGTGGGAGGATGGCATCCACGAATGGTACAGCCGTTACGGTGCCTTCCATGACCACCAGCGGCGTACGTCGGCCCCACATAATGCCACCCGAAAACAGCAGGGAACCTCCACCTTGCTGCACTCGCTGGACAGTGTGTCTAAGGCGTCCAGCCTGAGCGGGTTGCCTCCAAACACGTCTCCAACGATTGTCTGGTTGCAGGCATAAGCGACACTCATCGGTGAAGAGAACGTGATGCCAATCCTGAGCGGTTCATTCGGCATGTTGTTGGGCCCATTTGTACCGCAGTGCATGGTGTCGTGATTGCAAAGATGGACCCCGCCACGGACGTCGGGAGTGAAGTTGCGCTTCATACAGCCTATTGCGCTCAGTTTGAGTCGTAACATGTTATTCAACATGGTGGCGTTGCTGTCAGGGTTCCTCCGAGCCATAATCCGTAGGTAGCGGTCATCCATTGCAGTAGTAGCCGTTGGGCGGCCTGAGCGAGGCATGTCATCGACAGTTCCTGTCTCTCTGTATCTCCTCCATGTCCGAACAACATCGCTTTGGTTCACTCCGAGACGCCTGGTCACTTTCCTTGTTGAGAGCCCTTCCTGGAACAAAGTAACAATGCGGACCACGGTATTGACCGTCTAGGCATGGTTGAACTACAGACAACACGAGCCGTGTACCTTCTTGCTGGTGGAATGACTGGAACCGATCGGCTGTCGGACCCCCTCCGTCTAATAGGCGCTGCTCATGCATGGCTTTTACATCTTTGGGCGAGATTAGTGACATCTCTGGACAGTCAAAGGGACTGTGTCTGTGATACAATATGCACAGTCAACATCTATCTTCAGGAGTTCTTGGAACTGGGGTAATGCAAAACTTTTTTGATGTTTGCAGATGAAATTCTCATATTCTTTTAAGCTACAATACTTACGAACCTGAAACCATTATTTCGTGACATTTCCAGTTACCAAGTCATCACAGTGCGGCTCTCAGCCGGCCGAAGTGGCCGTGCGGTTAAAGGCGCTGCAGTCTGAAACCGCAAGACCGCTACGGTCGCAGGTTCGAATCCTGCCTCGGGCATGGATGTTTGTGATGTCTTTAGGTTAGTTAGGTTTAACTAGTTCTAAGTTCTAGGGGACTAATGACCTCAGCAGTTGAGTCCCATAGTGCTCAGAGCCATTTGAACCATTTGAACAGTGCGGCTCAAACGGTTCAAATGGCTCTGAGTACTATGGGACTTAAAATCTGAGGTCATCGGTTTCCTAGACTTAGAACTACTTAAACCTAACTAACCTAAGGACATCACACACATCCATGCCTGCCCGAAGCAGGATTCTAGCCTGCGATCGTAGCAGCGGCGCGGTTCCGGACTGAAGCGTCTAGAACCGCCACGCGCTCATGTAAGCTCACTTAAATTAGCTACATTCAGTAGTCTCTGAGCACAGATATTTGGTATATGATTTCTCTGCTAAGGTCTGTGTATTTAAACAACAGCAACTTGAATTACCCAATTTTCAAAAAGAATGAGGCGATGCGGTTGGGATTGGATTAAGAAGTGATACACTAAAAATAGCAATTTATTTTGGTTGTATGGGCAGTAAGACAACTGACTATGGTCAAAATATGGAGTAAATAAAATGCACCCGTGCAGTTACTGGATCCCCTATGTTCTCCGTATCGACTCTCATTCCTTTTTCTATTCCGTCATCAGACAAGTCCTCGACCTCTTAGAATCCTTCAACATATTCTCTCCAACTGTTCACTCTGCGCCTAAGCAACACTGGAAATGCGTTACACACTTAGTGCTACCGTCCTTTCTTTTAACTTCACCACAAGTTGTTATGATTTTTCTGCATGCTGAATCAGTCCTACGGATGGTAATCATTCGATTTCTTCACATTCTTCCTCCAACCATTTCGCCATGGCCTCCCAGCACTTCCCATTTATTTCATTCCTGAGTAACTCACATTGCTGTGTTCCGGTCTTTCCCTGCACCCTTTTGTATTTCGTCCTTTCGTCGATCAGTTGAAGCATTTTTCCTGCTACCCAGGATTCTTTCGCAGTTACTTTCCTGGCACCTAATATGTCTGTACAACGTCTATGATATCAGCTTTTAGTTATGTCCATTCATTTTCAACTCAACTGTGTGCTGTACAATTCATTATCGCTGTGTCTAAGACTTTAGACATGTTCAATCGGCTCTCATCACTCCTCAGTTCATCAATATCCCACACCTTTCCGCAGTGATTCTTCCGGGCGATTCCAATAAACGTCAGTCTATTCTTCACCATTACTAATTGTTATCTGAGTTTATATCTGGTCTTGGATACGCCTTTCAATCCAATATCTGATACCAAAATCTCTGTATGACCGCGATCTAATCCAGCTTGATATTTTCAGTGTCTCTAGTAATTTTGCAAGTATACCGCCTCCTCTTGTGACTTTTGAACTAGCTCAATTTAACTGCAAAACCCAATTAGACTGTCTCCAAGCCCATCTTCTCGAGTAGCTCTTTCTTCTGTTTCTTTCCTGGCCGCAGTGAACCAGGCACCCGCGATTGTTATATTAGCAAAGCCCTTCACAGTGAATTATCCGCTCATTGTCATTATGTACACAATGAACTGCATTCGGAAACCACAGTGTAATTCGAAATTAACCACTAGATGTCACGAGATTAAAAGGAGGCTGGGAATATTGAGTTATATGTAGAAAATCAGCAGGATGGGTCTGTCAGTAGAGCTCACAGACTTTGAACGTGGACTAGTCATCGTTTGTCAAATGAGTAATACGTCCATCAGCGACATTTCAACTCATCTAAAGTCGACTGTTGTCGGTGTGAAGAGGAAACGTGAAGGAACAACTACGGCTTAACGAGGTCTAGCAGACCTCATGTACTGTCGGATAAGGACCGTCGATTATTGCGGAGGATGGTTGAAGAAAATCGCACGAAATTAGCGGAAAGAAACACTCGTGAGTTCCAGAGCGCTTCCAGCAGTCCAACTAGCTCAATGTACGTAGATAGGTTAAGAAGAATGGGGTGGAATGGTCGAACAGATCCATGTGGGCCACACATTTCTCTACTCAATGTAAAGTGGTGGTAAGATCGATGCCGCTGGACAATGGATGACTGCAAACGAGTACTTTGGAGTGATGCATCACGCTAAACCTTGTGACAATCTGATGGAAGAGTTCGGAGTTGGCGAATTCCTGGAGAACGTTACTTGGCACCAAGTGTAGTGCCAATAGTGTAGCACGCGGTAATGGCGTTATGGTGCGAGGATGTTTTTCTTGGTTAAGATGTGGTGCCCTCATAAGGTTAATAAAATTCTAAATGCGGAAGGATGTGAATACTTTCTACGGTAGTGTGTACTGCATAAAGTAGAGGAATAGTTTGTAGACAATGACTGTATCAGCATTACAGGGCATGCTGCAATAGAGCAGTATCTGTAAGGCAATGGTTTGTGGACAATAACGGTCCTGAAATCGACTGTCCAGCCTGGAGTACCGACCTGAACACTATAGTACACCTTTGGGATGGATTACAACGTCGAATTCGTTGCAAACCCCAGCGTCTAATATCACTATCTTCTCTGGTTTCCTTTTCTGTCGAAGAATGGGCTGTCATTTCTGCACAGGCATATAGACACCTCTTTGAAAGAGTTCTTAGCAGAGTTGAAGCGTCATAAAGGCGAAGGGTGCATACACACCCCATCCCCTAATACATGTTTGCATACCTTTGATCAAATAGTCTTCCTCGTCTACCTCTTCTGCATGTGACATCGGCAGGTTTACCTGAATTATTGTTATTGATGTTGGCTTGTTGTCGATTATGATGAGAACAACCACGAAATTGAGCTTTTCACAGTAACTCTGCCTTACCTTCTTGATCTTAATGAATCCTACTCCTGTTAGGCCATTTTCTGTTGCTGTTAATACTATCCTGTATTCATCTGATCTAATCTGAAACCGATACAACACATCTGGGACACTATTGCTTGCTCCACACCCTCACACTACTGACCGTAAGTTATGGTCCTATGTCCTGTGCGTAGATATCTGATGGTACTTACCTCAGGAAACCTAGGAAGGACTTGTCTAAGTATTGCATTCCAAAAGAGGACAACACGCTATTAAGCACATGATGATCATGTTTTGACTCATCACTGTACGTGTCATCTTCCTAAATATGTAAGATAGATGTGTAAGTATGACTTGTACAGAAAACAAATTGCTGTTATTATACGGTCGCAGGTTCGAATCCTGCCTCGGGCATGGATGTGTGTGATGTCCTTAGGTTAGTTAGGTTTAAGTAGTTCTAAGTTCTAGGGGACTGATGACCTCAGCAGTTAAGTCCCATAGTGATCAGAGCCATATTAACCATTTTGATTTTGTTGTTATTAGAGCTGCAAGACGTGAAAGAGAATCAGAAATTGAGAAGGCTACCAAATGGCATCCAAAAAATCCCGTCGTTCATGTGACGGAAGAAATCCCAGTACAGCAAAATGCAAAATGTCTGTGTCATACTATTAAATTTTTTATGCTAATATTTACAATGTGGCCTAGGCCTTTCTGCCGTGGTAGCACCGATTCCAGTCAAATCGCCGAAGTTAAGCGTTGTCGGGCTTGACTAACACTTGGATAGGTGACCGTTCAGGCTGCCAAATTCTGATACTGAGCGGGGTGCACTCAGCCCTTGTGAGGCAAATTGAGGAGCTACTTGACTGAGAAGTAGCGACTCCGATCACGAAGACTGACAACAGCCAGGGGAGCGGTGTGCTGACCATACGCCCCTCCATATCCGCATCCAGTGACGTCTACATGAGAATGACACGACGGTCGTCAGTACCGTTAGGGTTTACCCAAAACCTGTGCGGATGGCGTTTAGTTTAGTTTAGTATGTACCGTAATTTGCAGCTCACTTTCAGAAGAAAAAAAAAAAACAGAACACCTTGCATGACTAGAGATAAGACGTTCATATTCATCGTACATTAGTACGTTATACAGAAATGATTAGACCTTGATTCGACATGCCCCGTTGCCTAGTAGGCGCAGGGTCAGTAGTCGACCCTGATAACTTCTTCCATGCGTGATGGCAGCGACGCATATAAGATGCGAAAGGCGTCCTGTGGTATGACCATCCATGCTGCATTCACCTCATTCCAGAGTCCATCTGTGGTGGTTGGCATTGGGTCACAGCACTGCACCAGTCTTGTCACCACATCCCACACGTTTTCGATTGACGACGTGCCTGGTGATTTGGCGGGCGAGGGCAAAATGCTGACATCCTGTGACACCAAAACCTAAAAGGTACATGTTCGTTCAGCAACAGGTGGTCGTGCATTGTCGTCCTGAAAAATTGTGTCTGGCATGTTGTGTAAAAAGGGTGTGGCTACAGGTCGCAGCATGTCGTTCAGGTAGGTCACAGTGCCCTGGACACGCACTAGTTGTGACTTGTAGTTATACCCAATAGCACTCCATACCATAAGGCACTAAGATGGTGCCATATGTCTTCTGCAAATGCAGTCACTGTGGCGCCACTCCCCCTGTCTGCGGCGAACCAAAATGTAGCCATCATTATCAAACAGACATCACCCTAATCGTCCGAAAACACTATCTGACGCCATTCCTCTCCCCAGTGACGTCGTTCCATACACCATTGTCATGCAGCATGTCTCTACACATTCATGAAAGGTATGTGGAGAAGTGGACGACGTACAGGTAGCCCATACCGTAGTAAACGGTGACGCACTGTCACCCTGACAGAGTAGGATGTATTAAACTTTTCCACTGTTGCGCCAAATCCGAAGAAGACACGAATCTGTCCTGCAATACCATTCGGATGAGATGTCGATCTTCTCGGGGTGGTCTGGGTGGTGCGACCTGACCCATCTCGCCGTGTTCGATGGCCTTCCGAGAACCATTCTGCAATTCCCCGGGTGGATGCATCACATTTCCTCATGCCAACAACGCGCCCTCTTTCAGACTCACTGATTTGACGATACGGTTCGTGCATACGTCTGCGAGGCGTCCTGCACGTTTGCTCAAGTCACACTAACCCAATACCTTCGGTTGATAGGGACGAGAGCCGCACGCACATGTTACCTGTAAGCGCTGTTGCACCGCGATATCGATGTTAACCTTCAACCCCTGCGCCGAAATGGTTCAAATGCTAATGAGTTCTGCAGAACATACAAATGTGCATGTCCTGAAAATATGAACATCTTGTCTCTAGTCGTCCAATGTGTCCTGCTCTGTCTGAACACGAGTGTGTGTTTTACATAAAAAAAGTAATGTGATATAGAAAGTCGTGAACACCATCTGTCTGTCCGCCGTGCGAGTTTTGTTCTGCGGCTGAGCGTTAAATATGACAGTCTGGGCTGATACTTTTGTATAGTCCATATGAGGTGACCGCACGCGTAATACGTGCATGTGCATTGAAATGAAGAGAAGGAATTCAGATCTGAATCCAGTTTTGTGCTGAGTTTCACCCCGTCACGTTAGGTCGTTTGTTTTCTGTGTTAATGCTTTAACCTTTTGTGTCTGTGTGTGTGTGTGTGTGTGTTTTTTTTTTTTTTTTTTGAGCTGGCTTGTAAGCTATACAAGTCGCCGTTAATGAGGTGGGCGAATTCCTATCCAATTGCCTCGTTTCCCTGTCACGCAATCGAGTTCACGGTCCTTCCTTTCACGATTTTCAGACTTTGAAACCCGACAGCCAACGGCCTTGCTGCTTTGATAACACTGGTTCCCTTCAGATCACCGAAGCTAAGCGCTGTCGGGCTTGACTAGCACTTGTATGGGTGACCCTCTGGTCTGCCGAGCGCTGTTGGCTGGCTGTTGGCTGCACTCAGCCCTTGTGAGGCAAAGTGTTGAGCTGCCAGACTGAGAAGTAGCGGCTCGGGAGAGAGGTGTGATGACCGCACGCTCCTCCATATCCACATCCAGTGACGCCTGCAGGCTGACACGGCGGTCGGTCAGTACCTGTTCGGACGGAGTTTGGTTTACTTTTGAAACCCACTGAGCAGTAGTTGTGATATAAACACATGCATTCTCTGTCCTTCACAGTAGTTAATTCTTACTGTCTTTCTTTTATTCTCATTGTTTCTACTTGGATGGTGAAGGTGATGCCAATAATTTTGTGAATCACTAAGTTTCATAACTACTTTCTTCACGAATCCGCCAACTTTATTTTATTCTTTTCGCTTCCTGAGAGTCAATAAATCTTTCAGTGGGTGATGACTGTGGAAACGAAATTAGATTAGCAGTTGCCTACGTCTCTTCTCAGGTTAAGCTACTGAAACTTTGAAGTAGCATTTAATGA
Organism: Schistocerca piceifrons; assembly: GCF_021461385.2. Classification (NCBI taxonomy): domain Eukaryota; kingdom Metazoa; phylum Arthropoda; class Insecta; order Orthoptera; family Acrididae; genus Schistocerca; species Schistocerca piceifrons. The sequence goes on from NC_060138.1 coordinate 230,810,411, forward strand.
TCTGCGTATTAAGTACATAATTTTCAGTTAAGATTTAGAAATGTAAGGAACATCATTAGTTGTAAGAACAAGCACCTCATTTGCTACAGCTTTCTTTGCCTGATATTGAATATTCCCTTTCCTAAAAAAAAAACTCTAACGCCACGTCATTTACGTTGTAATTGTTATTAGTTGCCGCCAAAAAGAAATAGTTATTTTTTGTCAGTATTTTCATTCCGTCAGAATTAATCTTTAAAAAAAATTGCCGCCAATATTATGAAAGTCAATCTAGCTATCGATATTGAATGCCAACTACAACACGTAACATAAAGTTACAGGCAGAACAATCATTTATGGGAGGAATTGTGAGGTACCCCCCACAGGACTGCAATCACTGAATAAGGAAGGAAAATTGGGTTTTAACGTCCGGCGACATCGAGGTTATTAGAGACTTCAGCACAAGCTCTTATTTTGTCAAGGATGGGGAAGAATATCGGCCGTGCCCTTTCGAAGGAACTATCCCGGCATCTGCCTGCAGCGATTTAGATAAATCAAGAGAAACCTAAATCTATATGGCTAACGCGGGTTTGAAGCCTTTCCTCCTGAATGCGCCTCCTGTGTGCAAACCACTGCGCCGCCTCACTCGGTAATCACTGAATATCCATACGTTACAACTACTCGACGAAGCATCTTGCAGTTAAGGCAATTCCAGTACCATAAACATGTCTTTAATGCGTTTGCTTCAAATGCGCAAACTCTTACACGTATTTTTAAAAGTACTATCCACATTTTCAGTCGACATGCGTAGTACGTCGGTGTAATAACAAGTTGAACATAACAGGTAACAGAGTCAGTCATGATGTTACACGTTTGGTTGTATCAGTGAAATACATGTACTTATTCTAAATTATATGCTTTTGAGTTGAAGACGAATGCATATTGTTTTCCACCCGAGAACTGCTTTATAGAACACTTATTTGTTCTAAGTATTACTACTGCTACCTACTCTTTACCTGTCTTACTTTAGTCAAGTCCTGGTTCCGTCTACAATCTAGACTCTCATCCATTCCATTCACTACTAGACTGGCAATTTCTTGATGTTACAGAATGTGTCTGAGCAATTGACCCCTTCTTTTATACCGTCAACTTTTCTCCCCTATGTTATCCAACACCTCATATTACCTATCTGCTCCAACAATCTAATCTTCCAGATCCTTTTGTACCACCACCTTCAATTAGTTTCTCGTCTCTTCTTAACTGTGCTATTCGTCTTCCTGAATCTCAAATTTCTATTCGATGTTAACAAATTCCCCTTTTTTAAAGACGAACTCTTGATGATGGCCGTGTACTTAGACCACTCAGCTATTATTTCTTGTACTATTTCCGATATTTATCAAGTCATTAAGCAGTTGCGTGTTGGTACTTTGTGTATCTGGTGATTTTGTTGAAAAGTTAGATGTCTCTTACCGATTTCTAGGTTGCTGATTCCCCAGTGATATACCTATTTAAAGTGATCTGCAAGGTACAGGTGGTTTGTATTGTATTTCCATGTCTTGGTCTTTTCCTTACGCACTGTGGAAGTGTCTGCCAGTCTTTTCGATGTACATTTTGTCACACTCCTGGAACTGAGCAAGTATATCCCATATTGCTTATGTTACTACTTGTAGTTCTCTAATGTGTTTCTACATTGAATAAATTATTAAGTTTTTGTATGTGATGTTTTTTATTCCTTGTATGCTTTTGTATTACCTATTCTGAATGCCATTTTCCTGCAATTGTACTGCTTATTTTAATTTCACCATTATTTGTGTATGAGGTGTCAGTGTGTCTGGATGTTTGGTGTGGTTTACTTTGTTTAATCTTGTTTGTTTTTCTGTTTCTTTTATTCTAGTTAAGTAGTTCTACTGGTGTTTCTCTGTATCAATTTTAATGTTCTCTTATGTAGCAGCTCTCTTATTTTGGTAATTAAATATGTTTACAAGAATGTTACAGAGTCCATTTATTATTTACCTGACGGCGTCCTGTGTGATTCTGTGGATGGATCGAGGTTGTGTTAAAAAAAATGGTTCAAATGGCTCTGAGCACTATGGGACTTAACGTCTGAGGTCATCAGTCCCCTAGAACTTAGAACTACTTAAACCAAATTAACCTAAGGACATCACATACATCCATGCCCGAAGCAGGATTCGAACCTGCGGCCGTAGCGGTCGCGCGGTTCCAGACTGAAGCGCCTAGAACCACTCGGCCACACTAACCGGCGAGGTTGTGTTCAATATGCTGTCAGCTGTTGTGGGTTTCCTGTGTTTGTCCTTTCTTACGGTTGCATATAGAAAGTTTATTTTCGAATTTCTTATGGCATCACTGTGAAATAATAGTATTCACGCTTTGATCTCATTCATTACTACTTAGTCTTTACGGATTGCTTACGGATTTTGGTCTGAAGATTTTCTATTCTCTTTTCATCACTGTCTTTCTTCTTGGGAACAGATTCAAAGCAAGGAGACATTGTGCTCTAAATATTTACGTAAGACTTTTGTTTCCTGTTTGACTACGTGTATCTTGGTGTAGATATTTTGGGTGTGTTCTCGATTCCCTTTATCCGGATTTCTTGGCTCTTCTCTGGATTCCAGTTACCAGAGTTACTTGGCCAAAATGCTACGGACATTGACCTACTTGACTGTCATATTTACGTAGTATATTTGTGCTATTTGATTGCGAATGTTGTATTCTTCTGTTGATATTTACTGGCCAGATTTTCGGTACATTCACTCCATAGGTCAGTGTTAATACCGTTAACAAGCAAAACTTACGTAACACGTTAGGAGACTAGAATTCTGCAATAACCTACTATCGGAGCCAACTGCGGCCATTTACTCATATTTATCACTGCAGACCGAACTGAATCTACAAGGAATTCCCTGTTAGAAATGAATTTTTGGTAAGAGAAATTACACTGTAGTATGGTTGTTGCGGAATCCACTTAGCCTGAGTGCATACACATGACAAGACAAATTTAAATTGCTTGACGTCAAACAAGGCAATGAAAAGGAAAGATCGGTGCAGATACGCTATTTACGATTACGAGATATGTAAGTCACTTCGTGTGTGTTGACATGTGAACGTATGTTTCTTATGATCTGTAGAGTTGGAGGTGTGTATTTACATATAAAGTGATACTTAATGAATTCTGAATTCAGCAGGAATTGAAGAAAGGTGGTCTTCTTTCGGCAGCTCAGAACTGCCTGTTTGGGGGGGAGCAGTTAGGAGGCGTTTCACCGAACTGTAGGTATCCGAAATAGTTATGTTTAAAATATTTTACATACAAACCGCTGTTATAACACACCAAAAACAATGTACCTGGCAGCACTGCAGTATTTACATGTAGGTTATTACCAAAACTGCAGGAGGCGGTTGCATTCAGATTAGTTACTATCAGATGTCCCGAAAGAAAGGGAACATATTATTACACAGGATGTGTAACTTGTTTAACGAAGAAGTTATATGGGATGAGGCAATAGAAATAATGAAACATTATGTGGTTAAGACAGTTTATTGGCCAGCGAGAATACAGAGTTGTCAGATCCTCATCGCCTTCCTCACAGGCTGCGCCGTCACGTTTGACGTCACAACATGGCGATCCGCTGCAAACCTCTGCTTGGCCGACTGCAGGCTGCAGGAGCTCTTCCTCTTGACGGCCTTCTGGACCCCCAGCGGCGCGGCCAGCAACTGCGCACCACCTAGAACAGCACAGAATGCGTGAATCAGTCAGCTCATATTAAGACACTGCTTTTCTAACCATGAAACTACGCATCATTACACATGCAATGGTTACGACGATACATTATTAATGTTCAAATATTACCAACATCGGTGTTCATAAGAAGCTGAGAACTAAGAACATGACTTCATCTTTCGCTTATCGTTACAAAATATTTTTTGAGGCCATTATACTTCTGCTGCTCTTCGACACAAAGCTTACGCTATCTAATATCAACAAGAATTAATCGTAATTAAAGCCAGCATCAAAATTATTTCTAGAACCTCTGAGATAAACGTAACAAGGGAATTCCAGCTCCGTCATTGCAGCATAAAGCAAATACTATCCTTCTGACGACGTCCTGACATCCAGTGCAGACGACAGCTCACAAATTCTCGTAGATTATGATGTAAATGTTTCTGGTCAACGTTTCGATCCGTTTATCTCTAACATATTCGCGTATTTCCGATCCTTGCTGAGTACTCATTACTTTCCCACGTGGACTACTTTCATTTGGCTGCCCATGCTACCTAAGTGGTAAAACCTTTAATCATATACCTAGCACAGTCCATTGTTTTGGAGGGGGTTATATCTTCACAGGAAATTAGCATTGGAGCTGCCCAGTGGTTTAACGTACACAATCGTTCATGAATTGGAGGGGAAACAGGCAACGATACAATACATGGTTCACAGACTGCGGCTACAACATCGCACAAGCATTACGATGACCGTAATCTAAAAAGTCGTCAGTCATGAGACGAGGACACTGTTGGTGGACACTCGCTTTCGTGAAGAAGAAACGGGGGTGGGGGATGTATCTGGTTTTTGTCAGTGAACGCCACTTGTGCACAAGGAGACTGCTGAAACTCCGGCTTCTTACTAGTGTGTCGTGGATGGAGGAAATGTGCTGTTGTGTAAATGCAGAACTGTTAAGCGAACTATGACAGTTTCGTAGATTGTTTAGGGATATTTTGACGCTACAGAGTAACAGCACTTTGTTCGATTTGTAACCGTCTCTTGTCTATCTGCACTCCTCCGCACTCAAAATGACTGCACAGCTGTGGAAATGCCGACAGAAGGCGTATCTTGTTTGGAAACTAGCTAGCTCGGACAGTCACTATACCCGTCGAGTACTGCTGAATTCCATTTTGGTTTTGCTTTGCTGGCAGTATTTGTTTTTGGTTAGCAATGGACACAGCAGTATGGATAGATTTTACTGGCCACACCAGAGCCTTCCGTACATCAATCACTATTGGCAAATGACGTAATAGGTCCCAAATCCAACATAAGTATGATTTAGAAATGGTGACCAACAACATTGTCTGTTCATATGGCGCGAAATTGAGAATATTAAAGAATTGTTCTCACAATAATAAATATTCAGATAACGCGAAGTTTTTAGACGGGTACAAACTAAATGTAAAATAACCCCAACAGCACAGTAATAGAAAAATGTACAACACGAAACCAAAAGAGAAACACTATTCAATGGTTTGTTTCAAAGTTGAAAAAAAAGGTAATTAGAGCGAGTCAGGCGTAACTGGTAACAAAATCATCATTTGACCCATGTAAGTTAGATGTTGATAGCAAGCCAAACTCATAGCAGTGCAAATATCTAAATGGCAGTAACAATTCACATATGCACTACTCGCCGTAACTATTACAACGCAGTGTTGAAATAAATGACTGATAGGTTAAAATCACTGTAACGTGAAACTGAGCATGTCTCTCAAAAGAAGTAGCACACCGGGAAAAAAAATTTATGTTCAAAATGAAAATTATTTAAAAAGAATTCCAAGTTCAAGTATACCGCAATCACTATTTTCGCTCCTTTCTGGTTGGTTGGTTGGCTTGTGGGATTAAAGGGACCAGACTGCAACGGTCATCGGTCCCTTTGTCCAAAAAATTAAAACCACCCAAAGAGAATAAAAACTAACAGCAGGAAAGACGTCAGACGACACGGGACAAGAAATACGCCGACAGAGATCAGACAAAACAAATTAAAATCACACAGAGTGTGACGGTGGGTAGCCGACCATAGAGAAAAAAGGAAAAGCCAACCAGGAGGCCAAAAGCCAGAATCAACACTAAAAAAAGAAACACTCAGATTAAATGATAAAAAACCCCTGCCCGAATAAAACGTAAAACTAAGAATGCCATAGCAGGGTCATCAGTTAAAAGGGCAGGGAGCGTGTCAGGCAGTGCGAACGTCTGCCTGAGCACAGCTAAAAGCGAACACTTCAAGAAAATGGCTCCTTTCTGGGGCAATCGGAGATAATGTTTAATCTTTGATTAGGGGAGTAAATTCGGTAACAACGTAGATGACGTCGCCACTACAGGAGTACTACGTCACGTCTCAAAGCCGACGGGCGGTATCGGAGGCTTCGTATGTCGCTGATGACTGGTGAACAGTTCAGTTCACAGACATGCAACGTGAATCTGGGTTCATTGAATCCAAAGGATTCACAGTACACCACCACCCCGCTGATCTTTCCCACGTTGGCGAGAACCACAAGAGGTGCAATTTCCAAGGATAACAAGTGTTGTAGTTTGTTTCGCCCTACCATAAATACTCTGCACTACGTCAATGCGTAGTTTTTAATGTCTAACCACTAAGCTATACTCTTTCCTGTACATGTCATCCCAATAATTTTGATTTCATGTTAAATCTCTGTATGTGAAGAAGCTATAAACTATGTTGAAAATGTGAGAACCCTTTATGTAATGATAAGCTTGGCAAAAGCGTACAGCCAGCAGTAACATACCACAGACTGTTGCAAATGAGTGCTGCGCTCTCTGTAAAATGAAGAGATCTTATTAATTGCAATTTTAAAATTAAGAGAACTGTGGTGATTTATGACGCCGACGCTCTGAGCTTTTGTGGAGACGAAACATATCGGACACAATCGCGATAATATACTATTACTGTAAAACATCTTAATTTTGTGATTAAGATAAATGCATTTGGTTATTGACGAACTGTTAACCGTTATCGTGACTACAATCGTTAGGAACTGTTAACGAATGATTTTCAGAATATGCGGTATTAAGTTTCTAACAGTTTTTCTTGCATTTTCTTGATCCACAATTATCATTTTTGAAGTTTTATTTTCTTCTCAGGCAATGGGGATGTTTGAAGAATGACATGTTAATTGAACCTGCACCTTCTCGAGCAATCATTTACTTACGAAATTTCATTTCAAATGTACAACTGATTTACAACGCGTTCATCTTCCATGCAGAATACCGCAATGGTAGCGATGCCGACCCCCGCTACTTGTAATGACGGTACGGAATTATTAATTCAAAGTGAGACTTCTGCTAATGCACTCAGCTCACACAGCTAAGCGTCATTGAACATGTGAAGCCAAATTCACATAAAGGGTATTCGAACCGTACATGCACTAAGAACGAGGTTTCAGTGGCAATTTATTGAACTCAATTGATAAAAATTCTAGGACGTAGTATTTTTAGAAGATCTAAAAAATTCTTAGAGTTTGATTTTCAGCTACATACATAATTGGGTAACACCTCCAACTACTACAGAAGGGAACTGTAAAGAACAAGCTTCAAAGGTTACAGGATTTTTACTGGTACATGTCTGGTACTCACTATTTTCAGGTCTTGTGGTGGCGAATCGGCCGTTCCGGTCTGCGAGCGGTTTCTGCATAGCGTGAGGCGTCCTCAGCGGCTGGCAGCCGGCAGCGAACACCCGGGCCTCGCGGAGGCGCCTCTCGATTTTCTTCTGCCTGCTGAGTCTGCGCGCCAGCACACAATCCGACTGCACAAGGCTCAGCCAGCGGGAGCTGACTCCACTTGCTGCCAACAGGGACGGGCCGTCCAGCTTCCTGAACAATAAGAGTACCAGCTATTAAAACTGAAAACTAATCTATCTTTGCTACATAAGCACGTAATACACAGCACTTGCCAAATTATTCTCAAAGCTCCTCCGATCTTGAGAATTCTTAACCATCAGATATATCTACTGCGTTACAATATCAGTAAAGAAAAAAAATTTTTTTCACTTTTCAGCGAAAGTAACGTTTCGACCATAATACCTAAGTAGATATGACCCAAATATTGCGAATATTACAGAGGCCATTCCATGTATGAGCCGTGTCAAAGGACCCACATTGCTAGATCGCGATCGAGTCGCAGTTTTTCGGCTGTTTTCCAGAGACACAAGGTAAACAGCCGGTCTGCACTGAGGTGACAAAAATCATGGGATAGCTCTTAATATCGCATCAGACCGTCTGCCTGGAGTAGTGAAGCAACTCGCCGTGGTACGCACTCAACGAGTCATTCGAAGTCCTCTACAGAAACATTGAGCCATGATCTATAGTCGCCCATATTGCGAATTGTTGCCGGTGAAAGATTTCGTGCACGAACTGACTTTTCGATTATGATCCACAAATGTTCGAAGGGATTCACGTTGGGCGATCCTGGGTGGCAAATAATTCGCTCGAATAATCCAGAATGTTCTTCAAACCAGTTGTGGCTCACTAACATGGTGGATTGTCATCCATAGATTCCATCGCTGTCGGGCAACGTAACGTCCGTTAATGGCTGCAAATGGTCTCCAAGTACCCGAATATCCAGTGGACCCAGTCCATTCTATGTAAAAACAGCAGACATCATTATGCAGCCACCACCAGCTTGCACAAGGCGTTGTTGACAATCTAGGTCCATTGCTTTGTGGCGTCTACGCAATATGCTAATCCTACCATGAGCTCTTACCAACTTAAGTCGGGGCTCATCTGACCAGGCCAAAGTTTTACAGTCGTCTAGCGTCCAAGAGAAACAGTCACGAGTCGAGGACAGGAGCTGCGGGTGATACGTTGTTAGCTAAGCCACCCGTCTCGACCGTCTGTTTCCAAACTCATTAAAGCCTACTTTCGACGCCCATCCGTTCGCCGTGTTACAAGCACTGTTTGTATATTAGTACTGTCAACTCCACGCAAATTCCGCTGCTCTCGGTCGTCAAGTGAAGGCAGTCGGTCACTGTGATATCCGTGGTGAGACGTAATGCCTGAAATTTGGTGTTCTCGGGACACACTTGACACTGTCTCGGAATACTGAATTCTCTAACGTTACCCAAATTGAATGTCTAATGCGTCCAGCTTCAACTGTCATTCCGCATTTGAAGTCTGTAAATTCTAACAACTTGTGTAGACACTATTTTGAGGATTCTTCTTTGCTCAGAACTGAGTAATACGATAGAACACCACACAAGTATGCAGTAGTGGTTTATTCTTGTTTGGGCTACTGATGTCGAATATTCTTTAAAAGGTTCGTTCATTATGCAGTAAACATGCAGTACGTTCCACTTCCTTTTTAAATCCGTGTCTTGTCACTGTTCACTGTGCAAACACTCTAAACGTTTTATGAAACGATGTCGACTATGAGAACCTTAAGACTAAATGGTAATTTGTAGAAATGTTGTTTCTGGAAGCTGTTTCTGCCTAAAACACGAAAGTAAAATCTGCCTATAAAGACTGCATTTTCGCGCACACACATCATCATGTACTGATAGAGCAGTATCAGTGAAGGATGAATACAACACAACGGCGAAATTCGCAAATAAAGCCGGACTTTTGTGTACCCATAGCCACGCAATGATCTAGCAGTGTGTACAAACAATGAATTCTCACTGTGCAGTGGAGTGTGCCGATTTGAAACTTCCTGTAAGAAACTGTGTTCCCAAGCTGGTCTCGACACCGGATTACAATCCAGGTCCGGTAATTAGAAGTTTCAGCGTCAACGCAGTTTGCAGGTAGTGGCACTACGCAAATGAACCTATCGTTAATAATGCGCATACATTTAAGGAATGTTTTTCGCAGAAAAATAAACTACCTTTAAGGTCATTGAAGAGTTCCGAGAAAAAAAATAGCGTAAGATAGCCAGTTTTCGATCGAAACCTTCCGTAAGGAAGCTGAGAAATATCGTGAATGCAATGTTTACGTTAGTCTCTAAACTGCGAATACAGGCTGCCTCACCACTTAGTGGTTCTGGATAACGTAGACTAAGACTCTGTGAATGAACATTCAGTTGTATAGCCTTGGATATTCCCCGTCAACATACAGCGCCCTTCGATAGAAGATTGCAGTTCGGAAGAGGTATTCATTCAATAAATTTAGTTTTCAGAAGATAAAATGTACTTTAAGTGTTGAAAAGTCAAATGTGGGATGCTCTGCAAAACAGTCTCACAACGGGAACTGACTATCGAGGTAACGGCCAAAAATTTACATTTCCTCGTACTGAACATAAAACACATGGATACAACAGAATTACACATTACTTGAATCTCATCATAACACTACCAGCAACAATAACAGCTAATTTTAATACAAGTTTTGCATTTACGCAAATAGCAATCCAGAAAAGTACTTTCAGAAGGAAAATTTAGTTATCACTAAAACTTATTAGAACAACTTTGCCTTCGACATCACATCTACTAACTCAATGAGCACAAATAAAAGAAATTTAACGCGATTCGAGCAACAATCAATAAGAATTTAAGAAACCAAAATATGACATCACTGTCCGAGTGATAATGTAATTACTTTGGTACTAAATCTCGAACACGAAACTATATCTTAATCACCATATGATGCAGAAATCTTTGTGAACTTCGGAAACAAACAAAGCCTGAGAATAGCGAAGGACTCTGAGAATCCAATAATAATAATCAACAGCGCAAAATTACAAGAGAAAACGTATGCCCACTCACAGCATTTTTATCCAAAGGATAAGGGTACTCTAACATACCAAGGAAAATATGGGGACGTTATAAGTTATACAAACAGACGAGGCTATTTACATACCGTGAGGAAAACTCCAAGCTTGCCAACATCTTTGGCGGTGATAACCCCCAGACAGGAATGCGGAACAGCCCCACTCGTACTGGTCACCTGAGCTGAACGTGCTCCAGCTTCCCGGTGTTGCGTCTGAAAATGCCCACCAGCAGAAGAAGCCTTTAACATGTGGGTACGGTTTCTGTTAGTTACTTGTATGGGAATAACAATTTTACTCTCATAATCAATTCAGTCCCAGCAGAACCCTATGCGAGTTCACGAGCTAACGTTTTTATACTTTGTTTCTCAGCATTGCGTCACACAAATATAATGACCGGTTTCAACTTAGCAGCAAGTCGTCAGATGGTTTCTTTGAAAAGAGAAGAAAGAGGGTGCATTAAAATACTGCAGGACTAAATTGCAGCTCAAACTTCTATACGTAACTATACCAGTTTAGTACGTTACATAGTACTCGCCACATGAACACGACAGGAGAAGAGCTCTGGGTGACTACTCGGCGGATTCTTGGAACATCGTACATCAATAACTCTTAAATCGTAAGCAGAAGATTGCAACCAAGCACAATATAAAATAGAGAACCACAAAGGCCCAAAGCACAGAAACAATGTTCTGAGTAAAATAGATGGTCGTGTAAATAAAATTTTCAAACCAAGCACCCGTCTCATAGTTCCGTTGGTCTGGACATCCTACACTTCCTATGAAAACTAATGTACCCACTTTGTTACGAAATATATATTTCATTACATTGTATTTTATTAATTTTATTCCTCATACGTCCATATAGAACCTACCAACAACAGAACCCCAACAAGAACAAATATTAAATGCACCACATACGCAATTACGATCTATTCCAACATTTAATGGTCCTCAGTATTTAGATGCAGCACATTTTGTGGCTTGATGTTCGGATAAAACTCAGATTATGACGTATTACTACTACGCACATGATGTAGGAAACTAAATTATGTTGTCAGTCCTGGGTAAAGGTTGAGGAGCACAGAGCAAGAAAATTATGCTTTGTGCTCATATAGAAATGAATATCCGAGAAATTGTTGAAACAGTTTTTCGTCGATGTTCACATATACAGTGTTCTGTTACAGATGTAGACAAAGCTGGTTCACGAAATGTCAGCACCACGCATACATGCTACTATCTCAAAATCGATGAACCGTGCAATTTAGATCCTTATGGTTTTCTGGCCCTCAATTGATTGTGGGAGAACGTAGTCATTAATTGCGTAACTATGGTGAAGGTACGCTGAACGTACACCTAAATAGGTGAGGCCACAGTGCTGACGCAGTTAACGACTTACGAACTGGAAGTTAGCGGTCTGAAGCGGACACAAAGCAGCCTGAATGAAACGACTGTTGAAGCTAACTAGTACAAGCCAAGAGCGAGCAGGCAGTGACATGAAGCCTAACAAGGCTCACAATACAAAACACTTATTTGTCTGACCCGACGCTGAGAAATACATTTAAAAAAATTCTTGCAAAACGATTACTATCAACCCCTTAGGTAAGTATGCGTAGAATGTGTAACCACTTTTTATGCCGTATTGTGCTATACGCTGTGTATGCCAATAACCAAGTTATTCCATATGAAATAATTGAAATGCGGGAATACACGCACATCAACAGTGACAAAATGTAACACTACAGCTCCCTGTCTGACGTCTACACAGCAAGATCGAAGAAAAAACCTTAGCATCTGAGCTAGGAAATTTACTAAGCTTGATATAATTCCAAACAAATGAACATGTTTCTGCCAGGACAGTTGATATACAAATAGTACAATATTGAATTTCGTATCTCACGGTAACACAAATAAGAACACAGAGCTTTGTCCAGGCGAAAGGCAAGGGTACTGAACTTGCTCAACAGCGGCAGCAACGCCTATAATAGCCTTCCACTAACACATACAATACGATACCGTTACTAGGGTCTGTGGTCACAGTATAGTAAGCAAGCTCACAGCACATGTTTCACAGTTAAAGGTTCGCTGCACTGTAATATCACACAGCGATTGAACGTAAGGACGCAGTTTGACGTATCTTGACCGCAGACATTTCTTTTAGCGTTCTTAAGCGAACATATACGCACGAGGAAACAGTTACTGAAGATATGCCAAACCACAGACGCAGAAGTAAAGACGCCTGAAGAAAAAGTTATGAACACATCGGGGAACCGCAATTTAGATAGATTATATTTTAGCAACGTCAGTTTAAACATCATGGAAATACTGACCTCTGACATGTCTCAGTTTATGATAACACTTTCCTGCATACATCCTACTCACGGAGATTACCGTCAACGTCAAGAAATTCGTAGGTATCACTTACCGACACTAACAATGTTCTGGTCGGTTATGATAATCTTCATTAACACACTATTCCGACCGCACTGTATCTGGTGTATGCAGGACAAAGGAAACATGTACTTCAACATGCGTAACTACATCACATCCGCATGAATAAACGCCGAAATAAATTGGACAAGGCACATAGGATGTGTAAAGAAAGGACGAAAGTCACTTCTGCAGGCCACACATCAGATTCAAAATGGATCAAAATCTGCACCTCTTAAGCAAATTTAATCAGTGATCCCATCTTAATGGTAGTTCGCTAGTTGTAATGGAAACCAAAAAAAAATTCAGGGAGAAGATATAAAGCATTTGGGGTTTGTCGATGACACTGTAAATATCAGACACAGCAAACGACTTAAGAACATTTTTACGGAATAGATAGTGTCTTGGAAAGAGGTTATAAAATGAGCGTTAACAAAAGTAGAAAGGTAATAGAATGTACTCAGATTAATCAAGGGATGCTGAAGGAATTAGATTACGAAATGGCACACTTAATAAAGGTGCTAGATATGTTTAGTTATTTACGCAGGAAAGTGAGAGGACATTAACTGGTAGCTGTATAGCAAGCTAAGCATCCCTGGAAGAGCAAATTGCTAACATCGAATTCGAAGTTAATTGCCAGAAAAATCAGACAAGAAAGGAACAGAATTAGAAATAAAATTTATTGCATACCTTAAAGAGAGAACGACTGATAGGACCCATTCTGACATCACGAAACAGTCAATTTGGTAATGCAAGTTAGATACGGATGAATACAGTAAAAGCAGGTTCAAAAGGATGCGTGTTGTTATTCCTAGGTGGAAAGATTAGCGTGGAGAGCTGTATCAAACCAGCCTTCTGACTGAAGACCACAGTAACGTAATGTTACGTGACATAATCCAAATAGCGTGCATGCAAATAACCCGCGGAAAATACATCATGTCATCTAAGCACTAATAATAAATTTGGAAACGCGGTTACGCACTGAAGTAACACTCACAGTTATGTTAGAAAATTACGATAGACCGTTTAGATTCCTTTGTTCCATATTACATCGAATCTTTCGTATATGTTACTACCTACCATCAGCGCAAGAAACGAGGTCCCAACAACAGGTTTTCCCTTACAACAGCCTCTCCTAACCGACTCAGGATCATGCATAAACTATAGAAAACATTTATAACAATCGCAGAGTCTTTCTGCTCAACAGTATAATACATAAAATGGTTCAGAAGGGCTCCCCCACCATCTAACGAGTAAAGCAAGCCAAATTAGCGATCTATTGGCAATAGTTTTTACAGTCTGGTTGTTTAGTTCATACTATTTTGCTTCGCAAAACCCATAAGATGGGTTAAAGGGGTCGAAGTTTCTTTACATGCCATCCCAGTAATCAGGGTGTTTCAATTGAAACGAGCGCAACAGTGTAATATACCGTGAAATGAAAGATATGGCAACCACTGTTCATATGATAACCGTTAATAAGTAGTACATTTTGTGTCTGCTTATATATGAATTATAGTAGAATCTATCGCTTCAAGCGAAAACGGACGTCCCGCAGAAGTCCACATCGCGTTAACGAGTAACTTCATGCAATATAATTTGTACACTTACTTGAAGTTAACCATAAAAACATGGAACACTGCATTTATAAACTGTATACAGTTTAGCTTCATTCGTCGCTATCCGAAAATGGAATACAGCATACGTACACATAAATATGACCGTTATTTTTCAGTATAAATTTGTCTAATATCAGATCAGAACTCTAGTAGCATCTAATGTGCCAAAATCAGGTATGAAAATGGTTACAGTAGACAATTTCGGTGTCCAGTATTTACGACTTTCTGAAGACAGTATCCGAAATGTTACACTTGAAACAGTGTTCAGTGCCCAAGGATACACAAAAGGGTAACATCTCACTCAACCGTACAACGTATGCATACGTGACTCACTTCTGCATTGTTCTCTTAACAGCAGCTTAAAAATATTACGAAACTGTAGCTACTATTTAGCTTATAACCTCTGGCGAATTACATGTGTACTTAGGTTTCTCAAAAACTAGCAGCGTCAACTATTTAATCGTAGGAAAGAATTACAATTTCAGAGAAATAAACTTTGTCGCGTAATTTGACGCGCTGAAGTTACTATTGTTTAACACAGTAACAACTCCATCATGCAACAGGACTAGTTAAATTTTCATCTGGTAACATCACTATGGACAGATTATCTCTTCCTAACGAAAAGGCAAGGAGAGAAAATATATTGACCACAAATATTTCCTTGCAGTCGCTACTAAAATTAAAAATTCATAGCTCTTGTGAATTATTATCCCTATGGTTTAATTCTAGTTACTGTGTGTAACAGAACATATCGTTGAAGAAAATTCGAGTTCATTGTCTCAATGAAATACAGGCATCAGCCACACCTGAATTCTGCCTAACTTTTGAGACAAAACTAACGAGGTTACTCCTGGATAAAATTTCCATGAACTACGTTACTTAATATCTCTACCGCAATGTAGGAACAAATTAATTCAGACTAAGGATTAATGGCAGTGGCGCGTGAGCATCACTCTCCCTCTCGCATTTTCCATACTTTATATGCATCCAAATACTTGTGTAGACCTGGCCATTAGGTAGCACAAATTTTTAGAATTGACTGAGCAAAACTGATTTTTATAGCTAACACTGCATACAATATGGCAAACTTTGCTAAATATAACGGTAATTTAGGTGATAGGCTACGACACATATCAGTCTGTCACCACAATCAAGGTATCACACTCTGGTCAGAATGCTATACGTATAATTATGGGCAGGTTAAGCACTTGGAGTAAAACGTACCTGAGAATCATCACGGCTATCTCCGGAGGCAGCATCCCAACGATGTCCAACGCTCCAGGGCTTGAAGAAACACTCGACAATCCTACGAAACACAACAGCGAGTAGAATGGCTCCATAGCGACACTCGACTGCTACTGATGCACTCCACAGTCAACGAGCAAATGGCGAACGCCTCCGCTGAGCGATCTCTTATACCAGCGTCGTGTTTGGTGACGTCATCGCACTGTAGACAGTACTGCCACTTCCCACACTGTGGCTGCCGTAGGTAAACGAGTAGTGATGTCTACATTAAAGTGTGAGTCCTTCAGGCATTCCGTTAATTGTGCAGAAGATAGTGTAGCGATCCGGTATTTCGAAATTATTGGGACTCATTACTTCTATGTGTGTTGTCTTATGTACTAATAAATGTTTCTCGTAAAACAATTCCGAGTGTAATGTACAAGATAGATATTATGAGGGATGTATGTATCACAATTCAAGCAGAAGCGGCTGAGAGGATATCGCAGGGCGTTGGATAAGTCGTTAACGGTAGTTTACAGTGACTGTAACGGCAGATTTTGTTGGAGTGCGTGTGAACAGCCCCAGGTGTTAACTTTCCATCACGGAATCGTCAAATAAAAAATTTCGTGTCTTACGCGCGAAAGCAAAAGTGATAATGGCCAACCGTTCCACAGCTAGCATTTCATGTGTACTTCCCCAGTAGAAAAGCCTCTACGTAGAGGAAACGCAGGTTTTATATTGCTAAGAATTTCAGGCGAGAATTTCTACTAGTCTAGATGTAAACGCAGTGTTACTAACGATTAGTAATTGCACTAGTCACAGAGGTTTAAAGGGAATTCTAAAAGTCCAGTTGTTAGTAAGACATATTTCAGGTCTAGTTGGCCACACACGCTTCTTAAAAATAGGTCTTGTAGTTGCCCTTGTGATAAAATGTAGTGTACACGGCCCGACAAATTTGATGCTCATAATGATCCTTTTCATTACTAGGAGTTCTTATACAAAACTCGTAGCTGTCTAGATGTTATTACGCTGAAGTCCCTGGAACCTGAAGATCATTGGAAAAGCTACTGTTTTGTTTCTTCTTCTATGTGTTATTTTGAACTGTTGCCTGATCCTGTAAAAATATGTAGAGTTTTGCAGCGATATACTATATAACACCATCAGTGATTCCTGATGTGAGTCTACTCTTAGACATGGAATGTTAGCTCGAACAAGATGTGATGAATTTTCCTAGGTATGGAACGTGTCATTCTGGTAACTATTTAACGTAAGAGGATTTACTCAAAAGTGTGTTCAGGAGGATGATATAACTTTAATTTCGTAGACATTTTACTTAACGACTGTCATTTAACAGTGATATGACGCATTTGAGAGGTCGGATGTTAGCGTCCTTCTCAGGCCATTCTCTTCATAAATCGCTTAAAGCAAATGCCAGGGACCGAGTGAGGTGGCGCAGTGGTTAGCATACTGAACTCGCATTCCGGAGGACGACGGTTCAATCCCGCGTTGGGCCATTCCTGATTTAGATTTTCCGTGATTTCCCTAAATCGCTCCAGGCGATTTCCGGGATGGTTCTTCTGAAAGGACACGGCCGACTTCCTTCCCCATCCTTCCCTAATCCAATGAGACCGATGACCTCGGTGTTTTGTCTGTTCCCTTGAACAACCCCAACCCCCCAAATGCTAGGATGATACCTTTAAGAGGGTACGACCATTTTCATTCCAATCCGAGATAGTGATCCCACTTTACTGATTTAGTTATCAACTGAAGTCCCCCCTCTCTTTCAGTTAACTTTCATTACATTGTATTTGAGAAAATCAACTTCGAACTAAATACAGTTACTTTGTTGTGAAGATCTGTATCGAAGGATTAAGTCTATGTTAAGCCAGAAATTGTCAATTTGGTTGTCGTTTGGAGAAATCAACAAAAGTGAATGGGAAATATTAGTTTTGTTATAATTTTTATACACTATATATCACGCTCATTTCGTTATAGTTACTAAGGTAGAGTAAACTCTGAAAACCTCTGTTAAACAATAGTTTTTCATCGAATGCGTATTTTGATGTATATTATCTCCATGTCTCGCACATCAGCTATGGAAATTGCAAAGAGCAAGGACCGGGCGGCCGTTAACTTTTACCAGAACAGGGTACTAAAAATATTTCTGTGTTTAATAACAGTACAATTACGAGTCCTCAGACACGCGATTTTGTGTGCAGATTTCGCATCTAAGAACCATTTTGATATTTCATATAAGGTGGACGAAGATTCCAAGTTTATATACACTGTTTCGGACATTATGAGGCCTTTTTTCGACGGGAGTAGTGTACGCCAACTTCGGTGATGATCAGTTATTTGGCTGCACAAGTAGTAAAACTCATCTACTACTTTCAATGTCTCACTTTATAATTTTATTCCCTCAGCATCAGCTGATTGGATTAGATCGCATTCCATTAGCCCATTTTTATTTTTGTTGATGTTCATCTTTTAACCTGT
This sequence comes from Schistocerca piceifrons, assembly GCF_021461385.2. Classification (NCBI taxonomy): domain Eukaryota; kingdom Metazoa; phylum Arthropoda; class Insecta; order Orthoptera; family Acrididae; genus Schistocerca; species Schistocerca piceifrons. The sequence goes on from NC_060138.1 coordinate 230,828,644, forward strand.
CTTCAAGAAAGTATCAATTCTATTTAAATAATCTTGCTATTATTTTTGTCTCTGATAGCATTACAGTAGCCACAAACGTCAAATTTTATAACTGCACTCTAGTGTTGCCCGATTTTTGTCTTAGAAAGGAAGGTGGCAGCCTTTTTTCCCTCTCTCCATACGTCGCTGAGTTCATATAGACATTTTCGCTCTTGGTGTAAACACCTATATTCAAAATGTAATCTGATATGTTCAAGTTCTTAATGTGGTAGAAGCGTTAATAACATTTCCGGCCGCGAGTCCTCTGTTCCCATGTAGGTCCATGAGTCGGATTTAAATTTCCTAATATTTTCGTGTTGTCAGAGACAGCAAGCGTTCGTTGGTTTTAAGGCTCATATCTCAGACATGTTTGATTTGATTTCTTTTACCCAGGGATTATCTCAGTGATTTTATCACAATAAAATTAAAACAACTAGCTTAAGGTATACATACGCACAGACTATATATGCTTTCATGAGGATAGAACAGATCATCTGCTGTGGCTTTGATGAGGAACCACCCCAGCATTTCACTAAAATGATTTAGGAAAACCACAGAAAACCTAAATCAGGTTTCTGAATAGAGCAAGCTCCACCGTCCCGAAAACATGGTCACGGGCTTAGTAGCGCCTCATTCGGTTGGTTCCAGTTGTATAGTGTGATTAACAAACAATTTGCTCTGAGTAAGTAATATTATGGAATATAGCTTTGCACATGCTCGCTGCACATAATGAGACCCACTGGTGACCTCTGGATCACGACCACACTACTGTGCTCCTTGTACTAACCTCAGGCCCGTTAATATGAAGATATGCCGGTGATGGGCACACTATCTTAAGTGATTTTTACGTTCGCAGAAGATAGCCTTTTCCTTGCGGACATCTGCAAGAACACGGTCTGAGGCTGATTTTGAACTGTCTGATAGCCTAGTAGCAGTCTTTATCACTAGTGTCACATTAAACGTGTACAACGTTCGGGAAGTTATTACTAGTTCCAGCCATAACATCTGTGTTAATACTCATGTCTCCACATACTACTCTGTTCAGTTTTGAAACCTGTGACTTACCGTGACTTCAGCTAATTAGTTGAAGAAAGTGCGCGGAACACACAAAGAATAACTGTCATATGGAAATTATTTCAATGGCTACCAATAAAAAGGTTTATCTACCCTAATCGTGACCATCTCTTGTCTAGCTTTAAAATGTGTGCCACAATTGATTTTGATGCAGCTCTTCATGCTACTCTATCCTGTGCAAGCCTCTTCATCTCCGAATAACTACTGCAGCCTGCATCCTTTTGAACCTGCTCATGGTGTTCATCTCTGATCCCTCGATGTCTCATGATGTGTCCGATCAGCCGATCTCTTCTTTTAGTCAAGTTGTGCCACACGTTTCTTTTTTTCCCAAATGGTTTAGATGGCTCTGAGCACTATGGGACTTAACATCTATGGTCATCAGTCCCCTAGAGCTTAGAACTACTTAAACCTAACTAACCTAAGGACATCACACAACACCCATTCATCACGAGGCAGAGAAAATCCCTGACCCACCGGGAATCGAACCCGGGAACCCGGGCGTGGGAAGCGAGAACGCTACCGCACGACCACGAGCTGCGGACTTTTTTTTCCCCAGTTCTGTCCAGTAGCTCCTCATTATTTACTAGATCTGCCATCTATTCTTCCGCAATGACATTTCAAGAGCTTCTAATCTCTTCGTATCTGAAATGTTTATCGTCAGCATTTCACTTCAAGACAAATATCTTCCGAAAAGAGTTCCTAAAACTTAGATCCATACCTGATGATAACAAATCACTCTGAAACGCTTTTTTCACATTTCCAGTCTTCGATTTATTACTTTTTACTTCGCCCATCGCCGGCCGCGGTGGTCTAGTGGTTCAGGCGCTCAGTCCGGAACCGCGGGACTGCTACGGTCGCAGGTTCGAATCCTGCCTCGGGCATGGGTGTGTGTGATGTCCTTAGGTTAGTTAGGTTTAAGTAGTTCTAAGTTCTAGGGGACTGATGACCACAGATGTTAAGTCCCATAGTGCTCAGAGCCACTTCGCCCATCATCAATTTTTTACTGCCCACATAGTAGAAATCATCTTACTACTTCTGGTTTCTCGTTTCCCAATCTAAATCCGTCAGCATAGCCTGATTTGGTTCCACTTGTTTCCGTTACGCTTGTTTTGCTTTTGTTAAGGAAGTCGGAACGAGCTTAATTTTAATTGTTGCCGATAGTGAGAGAATATCGTGGTAAAATCTGTAGCAACATTGTGCTGCATTGTAAGGATGAAAATTTTTCGGGAATACGGGGTGACCAGAGAAGAAGTACTTGATTTCAAAATTAAATATCTCGAAAGCAAAGATCGACAGACTAGTTCAACACAATACGATTTTGCAGGACCTGTGTTGTTCATAAAGTACGATGCGGTGTCCATTCAGACATACAAATGCATTCACATTTGCGAATGGTGACAACCATTAGCTATATATTGAAGTTCCGACGAAAATTTGTGTTGGACCGGACTCGAACCCGGACTTAACCTCTGATGGTGAGCGCTTCAAGGCCAGACCCAAACAGCCATACATGGTCAACCACTATACAGCTAATGGTTGTCCATATTCGCAAATGCGAATACATTTCATGTAGTTCAACGAGATGTATGTTTGTTGTGAAAGATGCAAGAACTTTATACAGAAGTTCGAAAAGCTGTTACCAGATAGAGCTATACGCTGTGCAGTTCGTACACTATCAACGAGCATTATTGAACTCGCCCTCTGCAAACTGTCTTTGCAATCGCATCGCAGTCTTTCCGAAACCACCACTAGCACACGGCGGTGGCGCAAATGAATAATTAAATCTGGCACAACGCCTTGCAATGTCTCAACGGAAATCGATTCAGATACCACACATTATGTCGATTCAAACTCGTTCAGCATGATGGGTTGGTTCCTGGAGACAGTATCTTTCACAGTACCCCACTGAAAGTAGTCACAAGGATCAGATCTGGCGAATCCACCTAGGCGCCAGTAAATTTACAATAATCCGTTCCCGAAGTATTCACCAAGAAAGCGAAACGCCTGTTCAGTGCGATGTTGTCTGGCCCCATTTTCCATGAACCACTTGGTAACTAATCAATCTTCTAACACTACCTGTGTGGGTACAAACTGTTCACTAGAGATCCTTTTCCGTATGAAAAAAGGGCCAATAATACCTCTGTTGTACACCGCAGCCCAAACACTAACTTTGGTGGAGTGCAGTGATTTCGCTTCACAAAAAAGGGAATTTTCGGAACCCCAAAATCGCTAGTTTTGTTTATTCAGAACCTCACTTAGGTAGAACTACGTTTCGTCTGTGAACCAACTGCAGGCAACAACCGTTCGCAGTGTCAGTTCTCTGTTACAGACCTCGTACAGCTACAGCGTGATGGCTTTGGATAGTCAATGAAAATACATGTACGCTGTCTGTCCTGTTAACGTGATGCAGCTTTCTTTTTCTGAGACAATGTTTCCCTTTCGGATAAATGTAACCTCACATAATGTATACTGCACTTGCCGCCAGTTATCGCTTCGTAAGAAAACCCTGATTGCCAGTATTTTTACTAGATTTCGATGAAATTTGAATAAATTTTAGCACCGATATTCTGTCTTTTGATCCTGAATAACAACTCCGGCACACAATATAATGTTACAGATAGAACAACAAGCTACTGGCGAAACCTCATGGAAGCTACGACAGAGCTGCAATCTCTGAACATCCATGTGCTTCAGCCACACGACGAACTTTCTGACAGATACGCCGATTCCAGCATCATAAATACATTTTTAAACATTCGCGTTAAATGCCGAAACTGTTTCAAAGATTTTTAACAAAAATTTCCACACTTTTCAGTATACAATACATTGTATCTCATTCAATAATGTTCTTCGAAAGCTGAGCGTATAGGACCACGGAGTTTACCGTACTTTTACGTGTTTCGTAATATCGATGAAAACCACGTGCTTGTTCGGAACTGTATGCAATTGAAAGCAAGAGGTACTGTGTTGATGAATTTTTGTTTGTTGTTGTAATCGTATTCAGTCGGAAGACGTTTTGCAATAAACTCAACGTTTATGGTGAACATTTAGCCGGCCGAAGTGGCCGTGCGGTTAAGGGCGCTGCAGTCTGGAACCGCAAGACCGCTACGGTCGCAGGTTCGAATCCTGCCTCGGGCATGGATGTTTGTGATGTCCTTAGGTTAGTTAGGTTTGACTAGTTCTAAGTTCTAGGGGACTAATGACCTCAGCAGTTGAGTCCCATAGTGCTCAGAGCCATTTGAACCATGGTGAACATTTCCCCTACTTCCTGTGAACTATTGACATACACAATGTTCAATACGTTGTTTTTCACAACAATTTTCTACTCTGTATTCTTTATTTACAATAAACGAGTGAATTGTCTGTATGTTGTCATTTTGGCCACCTTTTATTAATCGTCATAAGATGTTAACAAATTTTCCTTTCTCAAAACGCTTTTCGTGGTATTGCTAGTGTACCACTGCCAGATTCAATTAATTCTCTGTATAGTTTCCAACATTTATATGATCATCAACGAGATATGTGTTAGTTCTTGGTGAATATGGTTGTTTCCTTGAAACGTTAGATGCCAGTTCTTACTGATTTTTATAATGCTGATGTACTTTGTCATTCTGCCATAAGGTGGTCTGCAAAATATTGAAAGGTTTGTACGGTATTTACGTGCTCTGTGTTCTTAACACCACATTGAAGAGCGTATCAGTGACTACGATGTAGATTTGGTCACAGTCCCTGTAACCGAGCCAAAAGATTTCATACTATTGCTATCTGTCTAGTTTAGCTTCCAGATGTGTTCCGGAACGAATTACGAGTTTGTACCCGACGTTTATACCTCGCATCTTAATATGTTACCTATATTGCGAGTATATTGTGGTAGGTCATTGTATTCCAGTTTCGTACCATTGTGTTGCTCGTTTAACTGTTACTATACCTCATTTAAGTATTTTCAGTACGTCAGCATTTGTGGTTTTGTGTGGTTTCATTGCAGTCTTCTGTGATTTTTTTGTTTCGTTTCTCCTAAGCTTTGCGTCCAGTGTTTAGTGTTTCTTCGAATCCATGTTTAATGCAGTGTGTTTGTAGGGACTAGTTCGTTTTGAAAATTACGTGTTAAGGGAAACCTTACTAAGTCTAACATGTACTTAAGGCGGCATGTTAGTGAGTCTGTAGGTGGTCTGAGGTTCCATTCAGTATGGCGTCTTTTGTCGGTGTTCCGTATATGTTAAAAGTGTTGTTGTGATTGCTCTTTGTAATGGTTGTTTACAGAATGTTGAGTTTGCTCTCTGGCGTTTAGGTTGGCGGTAAAATTGTAATGTGGATAGTTTGGTCCTTATTCTTACGTCTCAGTGTGAACGGACTGCTTACGGATTTTGATCCTAAGATTTTTCAATTGCTTCTCGGCAAATTCTGCTTTCTTTTTCAGAACTATTTCGAAGTAAGGAAACACTGTTCCGAAATTTATGTAATGTTTCTGTTTCATGTTTAACTGTGCATGTCTTCATCGAAATATTTTGAGTATAGCCTCGATTTCATATCACACTTCATTAATTGTTCTTGGGACCCCATTTTCTGGAGCTACTTTTCCAGAACCCACATGATATAAGCCCGCAATGCAGAGGCGGTATTGACGATACGTGTAATTAACCAGTGAGTGTGGAGTGTACAAGGGAACGTGCTGTCGTCGTGATGAGCTGTAACTCTGGAGTTGTATCTTTAATTCTAGATCCAAAATTACGGGAGTGAACTCTGAATTCAGGAGAAATGGAGGAACAGTATACTGTCCTTTCAGTAAATGGGATATGCCTATTTAGGGGCTCAGCAATTTGGAGACATTTTCGCTAATTTTTGTGGTTCCCAGAAATTTTGCATCATACATAAACGCACAGCTAAACTGGACGCTTACAATTAAATTTCAATAAAATCATGCTCTTCCTGAACCGTTACACTGTTGCCCATTAAATCTCATTTTTTCGATCTTCCATATAGCAATCATACCACCTATGCATATTATGTTAACGTAACGATTTTCACCGAAACTTTTACGAGGAGGGAGACTAATATTCAATCTTGTAACGAAGCGCCACTTACTGACAATACAGGAACAGCACCAGCGAGTATTTCATTCCTGGGTGTGCACAAGGTATGAAATAAGTCACGTAAATTAAACATTTAATTACCTTCTTGCATCTTGCATTTCCAGTTCATGGGACCATTGCGGTGCCTTGTAGAACGGTTTGTCCAGCCAAATCGTAGCAAATGAAGGGGGGAAAAGTGTTTTCAATTGAGAATGTTTGTTTGCGTCTTAATAGTGCAGTTTATTGATCAGTGCATGAAGGATGGGAAAATTGTTTCATTCCGGTATCTATGCAAATGTTCTTCGTGCTTTATTCCACCACACACGTATTACAGCTTGTAATAACGTTGTTTCTGCACCATATCTTGATATCTGCATGATTTAATGCTTAAGTAAAATGTGTCTTGGATGGTGAAATTTTTAATCTGACACATTCCGCGTTTTTTTCTTTTATGTAAAATAAGTGTAGAAATAAATTCTGCTATAATATGTTATTTAACAGTGTAAGGGTTGAATGACAGAAGCAACACAGATTCCAGTCAGTTCTCCGAAGTTAAGCTTCGTCGGGCTTGACTAACATTAGGATGGGTGACCGTTCGGGCTGCCGAATGCTGTTGCCATGCGGGATGAACTCAGCCCTTGCGAGGCAAATAGAGGAGCTACTTGATTGAGAAGTAGCGACTCCGGTCACGAAACAGACAACGGCCGGGAGAGCGGTGTGCTGACCATACGCCCCTCCATATCTGCATCCACTGACGCCTAAAGGCTCATAATGACACGACGGTCGTCATCACCTTCAGAGTTTCCCGAAACCTGCTTGGATGGCGTTTAGTTTAGTTAATATTTACTACGCACGGTAATTTGCGTCTTACCTTCAGAAAAAAAAACAGAACACCTTGTATGACTAGAGATAAGACGTTCATATTCACAGGACATGTACATTAGTACGTTCTACAGAAATGATTAGCATTTCTTTCACCTTGATTCGACATGTCCAGTTGCCTACTAGGCGTAGGGTCAGCACTTGTTCCACGCGTGCTGGCAGCGACGCATATAAGATGCGAAAGGCGTCCTGTGGTATAGCCATACATGCTGCATTCACATTGTTCCAAAGTTCATCTGTGGTGGTTGGCATTGGGTCACAGCGCTGCACCCGTCGTGTCACCACTTCCCACACGTTTTCAAATGACGGCGAGTCTGGTGATTTGGTGGGCGAGGGCAAGATGCTGACATTCTGTGACACCAAGAAGGTACGTGTTCGTGCAACAACAGATGGTCATGGATTGTCTTGCTGAAAAATGGTGTCTGGGGTGTTCTGCTGGGGTGTGGCTACAGGTTGCAGCATGTCATTCAAGTAGGTCACAGTGCCCTGGACACGAACCAGGTGTGATATGTGGTTGCACCCAATAGCACCCCATACCATAAGGAATTGACATGGCGCTATATGTCTTGTGCAAATGCAGTCCTTGTGACGCCACTCCCCCTGTCTGCGGCGAACCAAAATGTAGCCATCATTATCAAACAGACATCACCCTAATCGTCCGAAAACACTATCTGACGCCATTCCTGTCCCCAGTGACGTCGTTCCATACACCACTGGCATGTAGCATGTTTCTGCACATTCATGAAAGGTGTGTCGAGAAGTGGACGACGTGCAAGTAGCCCGTACCGTAATAAACAGCGACGGACTGTCACCCCTGATAGAGTACGATGTGTTAAACTTTTCCACTGTTGCGCAAAAGCCGAAGAAGACGCGAATCTGACCTGCAATACCATTCGGATGAAATGTCGATCTTCTCGGGGTGATCTGGGCGCTGTGACCTGACCCATCTCGCCGTCTTCGACGGCCTTCCGTAAACCATTCTGCAACGTCCTTGGTGGATGCATCACATTCTCTCATGCCAATGACACACCCTTTTTCAAACTCATACGTCTGCTCAAGTCACACTGATCCAATACCTTTGGTTGCTACGGACCAGAGCCGCACGTACATGTTACCTGTAAGCGGTGTTGCATTGCAATATCGGTGTTACCCTTGAACACGCGGGTCTAAATGGTTCAAATGCTAATCATTTCTGTAGAACATACTAATATGCATGTCCTGTGGATATGGAAACCCTATCTCTAGTCGTCCAATGTGTTTTGCTTTGTCTGACCACTAGTATATGTTTTATATAAAAAAAAGTAATCTGATATAGAAAGTCGTGAACACCATCCGTCTGTGAGCAGTGCGAGTTTTGTTCTGTGGCTGAGCGTTAATATGACAGTCTGAGCTGATACTTCCATACAGCCCATATGAGTAGACCGCACGCGTAATAGGTGCATGTGCATTGAAATGAAGAGAAGGAATTCAGGTCGGAACCCAGTTGTGTGCTGAGTTTCAGCTCGTCACATGAGGTTGTTTGATCTTTCTTTAACTTTTTGTGTGTCGTGTGTTTGAGCTGGCTTATTAGCTATGCCAGTCGTCGTTAATCAGGGGCGCGAATTCGTACCCAGTTGCCTCGTTTCTCTGGCTCGCAGGCAAGTTCACGGTCCTTCCTTCCTTTCACGATTTTCAGATTTTGAAATCCGATAGCCAACGGCCTTGCCGCACTCGCAACACTGGTTCCCTTCAGATCACCGAAGATAAGCGCTGTCGGGCTTGACTAGCACTTGTATGGGTGACCCTCTGGTCTGCCTAACGCTGTTGGCTGGCGGGGTGCAGTCAGCCCTTGTGAGGCGAAGTGTTGAGCTACCTGACTGAGAAGTAGCTGCTCCGGAGACCGGTGTGCTGACCGCACGCTCATATATATCCACATCCAGTGGCGCCTCCAGGCCGACACAGCGGTCGGGCAGTATCTTCAGTGTCTTCTGACACCAGTTCGGACGAAGTCTGGTTTAGTTTTGAAACCCGATGAGCAGTAGTTGTGATACAAACACATGCATTCTATGTTCTTCACAGTAGTTAATTCTTATTGCCTTTCTTTATTTTCTTTCTCATAGTTTCTGCGTGGTTGTTAGGGTGATGCCAATAATTTTGTGAATTACTAATTTTCATTATTTTCTTCACGAATTCGCAAACTTTATTTTAGTCTTTTCGCTTCCTGAGTGCCAATAAATTTTACAGTTGGTGATGAGTGTGGAAACGAAATTAGATTAGCAGTTGCCTTCGTCTTTTCTCAGCTTCATTTACTGAAACGTTAAAGTAGCATTCAATGATCTTCGTATTTAGTACATAATTTTAAACTGCTATATAGAAGCGTAAGGAACGTCATTAGTAGTGAGAACAAGCACTTAATTTCCCCCAGCTTTCTATACCTCATACTTAATATTCCCTTTTCTAAAAACAATTTAATGTCACGTCATTTACGTTGCAATCGTTATTAGTCGTCGCCAAAAGGAAATCGTTCTTTCTTTGTCAGTATTTTCATTCCGTCAAAATGATTTTTTTTTAAAGAAAAGCTAGCTAGCTATCGAGATTGAATGCCAGTATTATCATTCCGTCAAAATGATATTTTTTTAAAGAAAAGCTAGCTAGCTATCGAGATTGAATGCCAACAACACGTAACACAAAGTTATAGGCAGAACAATCAGGTATGGGAGAAATTTTGAGGTAACTCCGACAGGAGTGCGATCATTGGATAAGGAAGGAAGGAAGATTGTGTTTAACGTCTCATCGACATAGAGGTTATTAGAGACATCAGCACAAGCTCGGATTATATCAAGGATGGGGAAGAAAATCGGCCGTGCCCTTTCGAAGGAACTATCCCAGTATCTGCGTGGAGCGATTTAGATAAATCACGAGAGACCTAAATCTAGATGGCAAACGCGTGTTTGAACCCTTTCCTCCCGAATGCGCCTTCTGTGTGCAAACCACTGCGCCGCCTCACTCGGTAATCACTGAATATCCATACGTTACAACTACTCGACGAAGCATCTTACAGTTAAGCCAATTCCAGTACCATAACCATGTGTTTAATGCGTTTGCTTCAAATGCAGGAACTCTTTCATGCATTTTTAAAAGTACGTTTCACATTTTTCAGTCGACATACGTAATATCTCGATACAATAACAAGTTGAACATACCGGATGACAGAGTTTGTTATGTTAGATGCTTGGTTGTATCAATTAAATACACATACTTATTCTAAATTATATGCGACTGAGTTGATGAATGCATGTTAGTGTTGCTTTCAGCCTCAAAACTGTTTTATAGAACTCTTATTTGTTCTCAATATTACTACTGGAACCTACTCTTTAACTTTCTTACTTTAGTCAAGCCCTGGTTCCGTCTTCAATATAGACCTTCATACATTCCATTCACTACTAGATATGCACTTTCTTGAGTTACAGAATGTGTCTGAACAATTGATCCCTTCTTTTATACCATCAACTTTTCTCCCCAGTGCGACCCAGTACATCATTATTAGTTACCTGCCTCACCAATCTAATCTTCCGGATTCTTTTGTAACACCACATTTAAATAGCTTCTCGTCTCTTCTTATCTGTACCATTAGTCTTCCTGGAACGTAAATTTATATTCGATGTTAAATTTCCCTCTTTCAAAGACAAATTTCTTGATGGTGGCCGTTTACTTAGACCACACTCAGTTATTTTTCTGTATTATCTCCGATATTTATCCAGTGACTAAGCAGCTGTGTGTCGCTGCTTCGTGTATATGGTGGCTTTCTTGAAAAGTGAGATGTGTCTTACTGATTTCTAGGATGGTGATATCCTTTTCTATTGTGATTCCCCAATGACATTCCTGTTTTTAAAGTGATCTTGAAGGTACAAGTGGTCTGTATTGTATTTTCATGTCTTTGTGATTTCCTTACGCACCGTGGCAGTGTCTGCCAGCCTTTTCGATGTACAGTTTGTCAGTCCTGAAACCGAGCTGGTATATCTCATATTGTTTCTGTGTCTCCTAGTTCTCTAATGTGTTTCCACATTGAATAAATTATTAAGTATGTGTATGTGATGCTTATACCTTGTATGTTTTTATATTACCTATTCTGAACGCCATTTTCCTGCTATTGTACTGCTTGTTTTAGTTTTAACATTATTCGTATCTGTGATGTCAGTGTATCTGCTTGTTTTATGTTGGTGTGATTTACTTTGATTAATCTTGTTTGTTTTTCTGTTTCTTCTATTCCTGTTAAGTTGTTCTACTGGTGTTTCTTTGTATCGATTTTAATGTTATCTTATGTAGTGGGTCTTTTTTGGTAATGAAATATATTTACAAGAATGTTAGTCAATTTATTATTTACCTGACGACGTCCTGTTTGTGATTCTGTGGGTGGTTCGAGATTTCATTCATTATGCTGTCAGCTGTTGAAGGTTTCGTGTGTGTGTGTGTGTGTGTGTGTGTGTGTGTGTGTGTGTGTGTGTGTGTGTGTGTGTGTGAAATGTGTGGTTGTGCCTGTCCTCTGTTACGGTTGCATATAGAAAGTTTCTTTTCGGGCTTCTTTTGGAATGGCTGCGAGACATTTGTATTCACACTTGGAACTTATTCATTACTACTTATCGTTTACGGATTGGTTAAAGATTTTAGTCTGAAGACTTTCTGTTCTTTCCATCTGTGTCTGCTTTCTTGTTGGGAACCGAACCAAAGCAGGGAGGCATTGTGGTCTAAATGTACGATTTTCGTTCCCCTTTGACTACGTGTCTTTGTGTAGATGTTTTGGGTGTTTTCTTGATTTTTCTCGAGCTTCCTTAACTTTTCTGTCAATTCCAGTTACTTGAAAACTATTCAAGGACATTGACCTACTTGACTTGCCATATTTACGTAGTTTATCTGTACTATTTGATTGCAAATGTATTCTTGTGTGTTTACTGGCCAGATTTTCGGTACTTTCTCTCTAGAGATCACTGTTAGTTATTGCCGTTAATAAGCAACTCTTACATAACCCATTTGGAGACAATTCTGCAATAGCGTACTATCGGAACCAACTGCCGCAATTTACTCACATTTATCACTGCAGACCGAGATGAATCTATAAAGAATTCCCTATTAGAAATGGATTTTGGGTAAGAAAAATTAATTATAGTATGGTTGTTGCAGAATCCACTTAGCCTGAGTGCATGCCCATGACAAAACAAGTTAACGTACGATTATTATGTGTAATGTTGCAGGCGTGTTTACATATAAATTAGTACGGATGAATTCTGAATTTAGCAGAAATGGAGGAACAGTATATGGTCTTCTTTCGGTAACTCAGAACTGCCTGTTTGCGGGATCGGCAGTTTGGAGGCGCTTCACCGAACTTCAGGTGTTCGAAATAGTGATGTGTAAAATGATACAAAACTTGCAGCACAGCAAAAACAATGTACCTGGCAGCACTGTCGTATTTACATGTAGTTTATTACCCAAATTTTAGGAGGTTGTATTCAGATGTCCCGAAAGAAAGGGGACTGAATCTGTAGTTTATTTTCTGAAAATGTTATATGGGATGAGGCTATAGAAATAAAGAAACATTATTTGGTTAAGACAGTTTATTGGCCAGTGAGAATACAGAGTTGTCAGATCCTCATCGCCTTCCTCACAGGCTGCGCCGTGACGTCTGCCGCCACAACATGGCGATCCGCTGCAAACCTCTGCTTGGCCGACTGCAGGTTGCAGGAGCTCTTCCTCTTGACGGCCTTCTGGACCCCCAGCGGCGCGGCCAGCAACTGCACACCACCTAAAACAGTACAAAATGCGCAAATCAGCCAGCGCATCTTAAGACACTGATTAACCATAAATCTACGCATCACTACACATACAATGGTTATGACGACAAATTATTAATGTTCAAATATTACCAACATCGGTTTTCATAAGAGACTGAAAATTAAGAACACTGCTTCAACTTAACCTTCTTATTAAAAATTATTTTTTAAGGTCATTATACTTCTGCTACTGTTTGACACAATATAAAGCTTAAGCTTTCTACATCAAGAATTAATCGTAATGAAAGCCATCGTCAAAATTACAAAAATGGTTCAAATGGCTCTGAGCACTATGGGACTTAACTTCTGGGGTAATCAGTCCCATAGAACGTAGAATTACTTACACCTAACCAACCTAAGGACATCACACACATCCATGCCCGAGGCAAGATTCGAACCTGCGACCGTAGCAGCAGCGCGGTTCCGGACTGAAGCGCCTAGAACCGCTCGGCAACATCGGCCGGCTCAAAATTACACCTAGGGCCTCTAAAATAAACATAACGAAATTCCAGCTCTGTGATTACAGTATAAACCAAATACTATACGGATGACGTTCCTGACGTCTAGTGCAGGCGACAGTTCATGAATTCTCGTGGATGCAAATGTTTCTGGTAAACGATTCGATGCGTTTATCCTCTAACATAATCGCGTATATCTTACCCTTACTGAGTACTCATGACTACTCCACGTGAGTTCTTTAATTTGGCTGCCCCTGCCACCTAACTGGTAAAACCCTCAATCATATATCTATTATAGTCCATTGTTTTGGAGTGGGTCACATCTTCACAGGAAATTGGAATTGGAACTGCCTAGCGGTTTAATATACACAGCCGATCATGAATTGGGGGCGAAACAGGCAACGATACAATACATGGTTCACAGTCTGCGGCGATATCGAAAGCTCCGTATGTCGCTGCTGACTGGTGAACAGTTTACCGACCTGCACTGTCAGTATGGGTCCAGTGAATCCAAAGAAATCACAATACACACTAACCCGCTGATCTTTCCCGCATTGGCTGGGACCACATGTTACTGTTCTGTGGCTACATACAGGTATATCACTAAGAACAGATACTATCGAAATGGGAGTATAACTGACGTAATGGCTGTAGACAACGTGATAAATGTAAGCTTCCCACATCAATTCCAAGAAACTAGAAATATCAGCTGTAAATAAGATGTGCAATTTCCAGAGATGAAAAGTGTTTTAATTTCTTTCGTCCTACCATAAATACTCTGCAGAACGTCCACTGGTCTTTTTATAATGTCTAACCACTAAGCTATCCCTTTACTGCTCTATGTCTTCCCAATAAATTTGATTTCATCTTAAATCTGTGTATGTAATGATACGCTTCGCAATTGTGAGCAACCAGCGGTAACATACCACAGGCTATTGCAAAAGAGCGCTGTGCTCTCTGGAAAATGAGGATATCTTATTAAATACAATTTTAAAATTAAGAAACAACTGTGGTGATTTAAGACGACGACGGTCTGCGCATTTGTGCAGTCGGTACATATTGGACGCAATCGCGGTAATATACTATCGCTGTAAAACATCTTGGCAATCTTGAAATAAAGATAAATGCATCCCATTATCGACGAATTCTTAACGAATGACACTCAGAATATACGGTATTAAGTTCCAGGTACTATCTCACTGTTTTTCTTGCATTTTCCTGATCCACAATTCTCATGTTCGAAGATTTATTTCTTCTCAAGCAGTGGGGATGTTTGAAAGATGACAGGTTAAATGGAATCTGCACCTTCTTGAGCAATCATTTACTTACGTAATTTCATTTCAAAAGTACAACTAATTTACAACGCGTCCACCCTCCATGCAGAGTAAGGCAATGGTAGAGATGCGGACTCCCACTATATGTAATGACGGTACGGAACTATTAATTCAAAGTGAACACTTCTGCGGCTGGCCGGAGTGGCAGTGCGGTTCTAGGCGCTACAGTCTGGAGCCGCGAGACCGCTACGGTCGCAGGTTCGAATCCTGCCTCGGGCATGGATGTGTGTGATGTCCCTAGGTTAGTTAGGTTTAAGTCGTTCTAAGTTCTAGGGGGCTGATGACCTCAGAAGTTAAGTCCAATAGTGCTCAGAGCCATTTGAACCATTAACACTTCTGCTAATGTACTAAAATAAGCGCATTTCACCTCTGACGCAGCAGAGCGTCATTGAACATGTGAAGCCACATCTACATAAAGGGTATTCGAGCTGTACGAAAACTAAGAACGAGGTTTCAGTGGAAAAATATTGAACTAAACTGATAAATTTTCTAGGAAGTAGTTTTCATTCAATCACAGTATTTTTTACAAGATTTAAAGAATTTTCAGATACATACATAATTAGGTAACACCAACTACGACAGAAGGGATCTGTAAACAACAAGCTTCAAAGGTTGCACGGATTTTACTGGGGCACTTCTGGTACTCACCACTGTCAGGTCTTGTGGCGAATCGGCCGTTCCGGTCTGCGAGCGGTTTCTGCATAGCGTGAGGCGTCCTCAGCGGCTGGCAGCCGGCGGCGAACACCCGGGCCTCGCGGAGGCGCCTCTCGATCTTCTTCTGTCTGCCGAGTCTGCGCGCCAGCACACAGTCCGACTGCACAAGGCTCAGCCAGCGGGAGCTGACATCACTTGCTGCCAACAGCGACGGGCCGTCCAGCTTCCTGCAAATGAAGAGTGCCAGCTATTAACTCTGAAAACTAATCTATCTTTACTAGATAAGCACATTGTATCCAGCACTTGAACTATTCACGAAACTCTTCCCAATTCACCAGTTTGAGATTTCTTAACTATCAGATATATCGTCTACTACGCTACAATATTAGTAAAGGACAATTTTTTTAATAAAATTTTTCACCGAAACTATAGTTTCCGCCGTAATACCCAAGTGTATATGACTCAGTTATTGCAACTATTACAGAGCCCATTCCATGTGTGAGCCATGTCAAATTTCCTACATTGCTAGATCGGGGTTGAGCCGCAGTTTTTCGGCTGTTTTTCAGATACACAAGGTAAACAGCCGGTCTGCACTGAGGTGACAAAAATCATGGGATAGCTCTTAATATCGCATCAGACCGTCTGCCTGATGTAGTGAAGCAACTCGCCATGGTACGCACTCAACATTTCATTCGGAGTCCCCTATGGAAATATTGAGCCATGATCTGTAGTCGTTCATATTGCGGAATTGTTGCCACTGCAACATTTTGTGCAAGAACTGACTTCTCGATTATGACCCACAAATGTCCGGTGGGATTCACGTCGGGCGATCCAGGTGGCAAATAAGTCGTTGGAATTATCCAGAATGTTCTTCAAACCAATCGTGAACAATTGTGGCTCACTGACATGGTGGATTGACATCCATAAAAGTTCCATCATTGTTTGCAGACATAACGTCCATTACTGGCTGCAAATGGTCTCCAAGTACCCGAACGCCCAGGGGACCCAGTGTATTCCATGTAGACAAAGCACACATTATGTAGCCACCGCCAGCTTGCACAAAGCCTTGTTGACGACCTGGGTCCAGTGCCTTGTGGTGTCTACGCAATACGCTCACTCCACCATCAGCTCTTACCAACTGAAAGGGGGGGGGGGGGGGGGCTTATCAGGCCACAGTTTTTCAGTCGTCTAGTGTCCAAGAGAAACTGTCAGGATTCGAGGAGAGGAGCTGCAGGTGGTGTGCGTTGCTAGCTAAGCCATTCGTGTCGGTCTCCTGCTGCCAAACTCATTAACGCCTAAAAATGTGTGTGAACTCCTTATGGACCAAACTGCTGAGGTCATCGGTCCCTAGACTTACACACTACTTAAACTAACTTATGCAAAGAACAACAGACAGACACGCGCGCACACGCACACGCACACGCCCGAGGGAGGACTCGAACCTCCGGCGGGACGCAAACTCCGCTGCTCTCGGTCGTTAAGTGAAGGCAGTCTGTCACTGTGTTATCCGTGTTGAGAGGTAATGCCTGAAATTTGGTGTTCTCGGGACACTCTTGACACTATGGATTTCGGAATACTGAATTCCCTGAATTTCCAAAACAGAATGTCTCATGTGTCAGATTCAACTATCATTCCACATACGAAGTCTTTATTCTCGCCTTGCGGCCATAACCAATTCGGTAACGTCTTCAACTGAATCACGTGAATACAATTGACTGCTCCGCTTATGGACTCCACTTTTATATATTGTTTACGCGATACTACCGCCGCTTGCCACATCAGTCTACATAATCGATACATGTGTACTGTAGGGGGGAGGAGGGGGGCGGAGGGAGCTCAATTGGAGAGCGACAGTCATGAAGATAGCGTGGTTGTCTGCAACTGCGGGGTCACCAAGAGACGGGGGCACGGGGCCGTTCAGGACTCTGGCCCTGGTAACAGCTGACACACGTAGCGAGAAGAGCGGTGGACTGAGCAGCCGGTAGCGGGGTGACGACGCGGGATTCGAAAGTGCATCCATCAGTCGCTGCACGACTATCCCGAACTACTGTGCGTGGATCCACAGGACAAAGGGACCTGCAGCTGTTGGACTACATGCTAATACAGACGGTACGTGAATCAGCAGATTTAATAAACACTGAAGCGACTTTTTGCCGTGTCACTGCTAGCGAATGTAATTAAATGACAGTACAGTTCTGTGCAATACAGGTAGAATTGATTGTTAATGACGTACCTGATGTATGTTACTTTGATAAATTATGTTTAATTTTACTGTCTAAGCTCGCGTAAAGTCAGAGAAAAAGAGTAACGTTGCCTGAAGTTTTGAGTAGTAGACCAGTCAAAGCCTTGGATAGTGCTTAATTAAAAGCAATTTACTTATCAGGTTTAGGTTAAATATTGAATGTATATTTTACATGGTTTTTAATTGGGTATATACGCCTGCTAATAACAAGAGCTTTGCCAACTTTCTACCTTATTGGAACACGAGTGTGTTTAGAGCGTAGTTGTTCAAAGTTCAGTGTGATTTGCTAAAGCTACTGAGACAGTTAACATAGTAAATAGAGTTTTTATTCTGTGAAGCAATTTTACTCGATGTTGCTCTACATACCATTAAAAAGAGAACTTACTTGTGTAGACAATATATCGAGGAGTCATCTTTACTCAAAACTGAGTAATACGATAGAACACTACTCAAGTATGCAGCAGTGGTTTAGTCTTGTTTGGGCTACTGATGTCAAATATTTTGTGAAAGTTTAGTTCGACTTGCAGTAAACGTGCTGTAGGTTGCACTTGCGTTTCAAATCCGTGTGCTGTCACTGTTCATTAAGCCCACACTAAGCGTTGTATGAAACCATGTCGACTATTAGAACCTGAAGATTAATTGGAAATTTGTAGAAATGTTTCTCCAAGCCGTTTCTGCCATAACACTATAGTAAAATCTGCCTATAAAGACTGCACTTTCGCGCTCGCGCGCGCGCGCCCACACACACACACACACACACACACACACACACACACAAACACACACAAACACACACAAACACACACAAACACACACAAACACACACACAAACACACACACAAACACACACAAACACACACAAACACACACAAACACACACAAACACACACAAACACACACAAACACACACAAACACACACAAACACACACAAACACACACAAACACACACAAACACACACAAACACACAAACACACAAACACCATCCTGTACTGATAGAGCACTATCAACGCAGGATAAATGCAACAAAACGGGGAAATTCGCAAATAAAGCCGAACTTTGGGGTACCCATAGCAACGAACTGATCTACCAGTGTACACAAAGAATGAATTCTCACTCTGCAGTAGGGTGTGTCGATTTGAAACTTCCTGTGTGAAACTGTGTTCCCGAGCTGGTCTCGACTCCGGATTACAGTCCAGGTCCGATAGATATAAGTTTCAGCGTCAACGCAGTTTGCAGATAGTGGCACTATGCAAATGATCCTATCGTTAATAATGCGGATATATTTAAGGTATATTTTTCCCAGAAAAATAAACTACCGTACCTTTAAGGTCATTCAAGAGTTCCGGAAAATAACACTATAATATAGCCAGTTTTCGAGTGAAACTGTTTGCAAAGTAGCTGGGAAATATCGTGAATGCAAGGTTTATGTTGATCTGTAAGCTGCGAATACTGGCTGTCTTCTCACGTTGAAGTATAGACCACTTTGTGGTTCTGTATTACATATACTAAGACTGTGGAGTGAACATTCAGTTGTATAGCCTTGGATATTCCTCGTCAACACACAGCGCCCTTCGATAGAAGATTGCAGTTCGGAAGAGGTTTGCATTCAAGAAATTTACTTTTCACGAGATAAAATTTACTGTAAGTGTTGACAAGCCGACTGTAGGATGTTCTGCCAAACAGTCTAACAACGGACACTTACAAACGAGATAACGGCCCAAACCTTAAATTTCTTCTACTGAACGTACACAAAAATATGGATACAACTCCATTACACAGTAGTTTAATATCATCATGAAACTACTAGCAACAATAACAGCAAATTTGGAATTTACGGAAATAGCAATCCAGAAAAGTAATTTCAGAAGGAAAATTGATCTATCACTAAAATTGTTATTAGAATAACTTTTTAACTGTCCTCGACATCACATCTACAAACTCAATGAGCACAAATAAAATCAATTTAACATGATTTGAGCAACACTCAGTATTTAAGAAACTAAAATTTAGTTATAACACCACTGTCCTAGTGTTAATGTAAATAAAAATATCGCATTTCAGTCTTTGATCTCTATTTTTATTTTCAATTACCGGTTTCAGGCTAGCTGCCCATCTTCAGATCATATATTGCCGTTACAGAGTAACTTGACAGTACAGAACTGTCATAACATAGTACTGACAAGTTACAGAGTAACTGCAATATATGATCTGAAGATTGGCAGCTAGCCTGAAACCGGTAATTGAAAAAAAAAATAGCGATCAAAGACTGAAATGCCATATTTTTATTTAAAGAACGATCGCGGAAATCCCATTAAGACAATCATGTCTAGTTTTGATTAATGTAATTACTTTGATACTAAATCCCAAAGAAGGAACTAGATATTAATCACAATGTGACGCTGAAATCTTTGAGAACTTCCGAAACATGAATCAAAGCCTGCGACTAGCGGACAACTCTCAGAAACCAACAATTAACAGCCTAAAATTACAGGAGAAAATGCAACGTATGCCAACAGACAGCCTTTGTTTAACCAAAGGATAACGGTACTCTAACATACTAAGGAAAAGATGGGGACCGTAATGAGCTACCTAATCAGACCAGGCTATATACATACCGTGTGAGGAAATCTCCAAGCTTGTCAACATCTTTGGCGATGATAACCCACAGACAGGAATGCGGAACAGCGCCAGTCGTACTGATGACCTGAGCTGAACGTGCACCAGCTACCCGGTGTTGCGTCTGAAAATGCCCACCAGCAGAGAAGCCTTTAACATGTGGGTACAGTTTCTGTTAGTTATTTGTAACGGGATAACAATTTTACTCTCGTCGCCAAGTCTGTCCCAGCAGAACCTAATACGAGTTCACGAGGCAATATTTTTATACTTTGTTTCTCAGCCTTGCGACACAAATATAATAATCGGTTTAAGTTGGCAGCAAGTCGTCAGATGATTTCTTTGAAAAGAGAAGAAAGGGGATACACTAAAATACTGGAGGGCTAAATTGCAATTTATACCAGATTAGTACGTGAGATAGTACTTGCCACATGAACATTACAGCTTTCTGTGACTACTCGGCGGATTCTTAAAACATCGTACATCAGTAAGTCTTAAATCGTAAATAGAAGATTACAACCAAGCACAATACAAAATTGAGAACCATAAAGAGCCGAAGTACAGAAACAAAGTTTTGAGAAATATAGATGTTTGTGAAAATAAAATTTATAGACCAACCACCAGTCTCATACATCTGAAGGTGTTTCATCAAGTCTCAGCATCCTATACTTCGTATGAAAAATTAATGTATAATATGATTTCCTATGAAGGACTAATGTACCCACTTTGTTACGAAATATTAATATTTAAGATTTTATTAAATTTAATTCTCAAACGTCCATAGAAAGGCTACCAACAATAGAAGCCCAACAAGAACTAATACCAAATGCACCACATACGCAATTACGATCTATTCCAACATTTCATGCCCCTAGGTATTTAGGTTCAGCACATTTTGTGGCTTTATGTTCGGATAAAACTCCGTTTATGACGTATTACTAATACGCACATGATGTAAGACAAAACATGTTGTCAACACTAGGTAACGATTGAGCAGCACAGAGCAAGAAAATTATGCCTTGTGCTCATATAGAAATGAATATCCGAGAAATTGCTGTGACAGCTTTTCGTGGATGTTCACATATACAGTGTGCTATTCCAGATATTGGCAAAGCTGGTTCACAAAATGTCAGCAGCATGCATACATTGCTTAACTATGGTGAAGGTACACTGAAAGTACACTGGGACAGGTGAGGCCAGAGTGCTGACGCAGTGAACGACTTACAAACTGGTAGTTAGCTGTCTGAAGCGCACACAAAGCAGCCAGAATGAAACTGTTCAAGCGAAAGAGTATAAACGAAGAGCGAGTAGGCAGTGGCATGAAGCACAACAGACTCACAACATAAAATACTATTTGTCTGACCCAGGCTGAGAAATACACTAAAAAATGTCTTGCAACCATGTGGAATGTTAAGTGTACAGCGGCACCAACCCACGTAATACCACCCTACATACAAATACGATGCTGTTACTACGGTCTGTGGTCTCCGTATAATAAGTACGCTCACAGCACATGTGTTATAGTTCAAGGTTCGCTGCACTGTAATATCACACAGGGACTGAACATAAGAACGCAGCTCCGTATATTCACCGCAGTCATTTCTTTTAGCACTCTTACCCTAACATACTTTCACGAGGAAACAGTTACTAACGATATGCAAAACCACAGTCGCAGAAGTAAAGACGCCTGAAGCAAAACTTATGAGCACAGTTGGGAATTGCAATTTATATCGACGCAGTATGTCAGCAACATCCATTTAAACATCATGGACATCTGACATGTCTCAGTTTATGATAACGCTATCCTACTCACTGAGATTACCGTCAACGTCAAGAAATTCGTAGATATCATTTACTGACTTAACAGTGTTCTGGTCAGTTATGGTAATCTTCATTAACACACTATTCGGACCGCACTGCATCACAACGTACATCCGGTGTATGCATGACAAAAACATCAATATGTACTTCAACATGCGTGACACCACAGCCACCTGAATAAACGCCGAAATATATTGGACGAAGCACATAAAATGTGTAAAGAGGGAAGGAAAGTCACTTCTGCAGGCCGCACATCAGTTTCAAAATGGATAACGGTAAGATACATCAACATCTGCACCTCTTAAGCAAATTTGATCAGTGTTCCCATCCTAATGGTAGTTCCCTAGTTGTCATGGGAACTCAAGAAAATTTCAGGGAAAAGAAAAAATTTGGGGTTTGCCAATGAAACTAAATATCAGACACAGCAAACGACTTAAGAGTATTCTAACGGAATAGATAGTGTCTTGGAAAGAGGTTATAAAATGAGCATTAACTGAAGACAAAAGGCAATAAAATTATTCAAATTAATCAAGCGAAGCTGAAAGAACTAGATTAAGAAATGGGACGCTAATAAATGTGCTAGATATGTTTAGTTATTTATGCAGGAAAGTGAGAGGACAAATGGTAGCTGTATAGCTAGCTAAGCATCCCTGGAAGAGCAAGTTAAGATCTTTGTGGGATCTGAAATATAGTGTTGTACAAATGAGAAACGCGCATGACAAATCAGACAAGAAGGGAACAGACTAAGAAAAAAAATTATTGCATACCTTAAAAAGAGAACGATTGACAGAACTCATTCTAGAAGATACGTGAAGCTGTACTTATTACTAGATGGAAATATTAGCGTAGAAAGCTGTATCAAACCCGTCTTCTGCCTGAAATCAATAGTAACATAACGATACGTTAAATGGCCCAAACAGCATACATGCAAATACCCCGCGGAAAATACCTCATGACATCTAGGCAAGTAAAATAAATTTGGAAATGCGGTTGTGCACTGAAGCAACACTAGCAGTAATGTCAGAAAATTACGATAATCAATGCAGATTCATTTGTTTTTTTTTATTACATCTAATCCTTCGTGTATCTTACTACTTTCATAAGTGCAAGAAACAGGTGCCAAACAGCAGTTTTTCCTTTAAGGCAGCCTCTTCTAACCGACTCAAGATCCATAAACTATAGAAAACGTTTATAACAATCACAAAGCCTTTCTGCTCCACATTAAACCACGAAGCATCTTACTACATACATCTGCTGTTTCTAAACATGGAACTGAATGTGTAACATCGAGAAAATGTATCATCAGTACTAAATCATCTGAACACAGTGTACAGAATGTACAATTACACCTTACTGAGATTTTCTCGACTTCCATTAGTAAGATTACAATCTTGTCTACTGCAAAGCGTCAGATTACTATGAATTCAAATATTGTACCACACATCAGTATGATACAGAAAACGTTTCAGAATGGCTCCCCCATCATCTAAAATGCGAAGCAAGCCTAATTACCCATCCATAACCAAGTTTCTACAGTTTGGTTGTTTAATTCATACTACGTATTTTGCTTCGCAAAATCCATAAGACGGGGTACAGGGTAAGTTTCTTCACATATTCTCCCAGTAATCACGGTGTTTCAATTGAAACGAGCGCATCAGTGAAACATATCGTGAAATGAAACATATAGTAATCACTGTTCATATGATAATCGTCAATAAGTAGCACATTTTGTGTCTGCTTATATAGGCATTCTAATAGTATCTATCGCTTCAAACGAAAACAGACATCCTACAAAGTCCACATCGCGTTAACGAGTAACTTCATCAAATATAATTTATACACATATTTGAAGTTAACCATAAAAACAGTGAACACTGCGTGTATAAACGGTATACCGTCTAGGGGTCTAGTGTAGCAGGGGATACAACCCGTCGGCTTTGGACAATGACGTCACAAGTCGCCAGAGAGCAGTTTACCATTTTCGCTTTTGCTGTTATGTTTCAGTTTCGTTTCTTTACTGATTGCTTAATAAAGTGGATCTGTTTATTCTATCTCTTAAGATTTTTTTAAGCCAAAAAACACTTATCAGCTACTGAAGGGAGCTACAACAGTAAGAAGAATCGCTTCTCGTTTGGCGACTTGTGACATTGTCCAAAGCCGACGGGTTCTATCCCCTGCTACACTAGTCCCCAGTCTAGCTTCATTCGTCACTATTTACAAATGTAATACAGCATGTATACACAGAAATATGAGCTGTCTTTTTCAGTAATGAGTTTTGTCTAATATCAAATCAGAACTCTAGGGGCATCTAATATGCCAAAAGCGTGCATGAAAATCGTGTGTTTACGTATTTCTGGAGACAGTATCCGAAATGCTACACTTGAAACAGCTGAAGTGTTCAGTGGGAGAATATACGCACAAGCCCAGCAATTTACGGAACCTTACAACGTAGGCATACGTGACTCACTTCTGAATTGCTCCCTAAACACCTACTTAAAAATATTACGAGAACAGTAGCTACTATTTAGCTTATAGCCTCTGGCGAATTACATGTGTGCTTGGGTTTCTCAGAACACTAGCAGCGTCAACCATATAATCGTGTAAAGAATTACAGTTTCAGAAAAATCAACTTTACCGTGTAATTCGACGCATTGTGTGACGTAGTAACAAATGCATCATGCAACAAGAACAGTTAAATTTTCCTCTAGTAACATTACTATGGACAGATTATTTTTCCTAACGAAAAGGCAACTAGAGAAAATATATTGACCGCAAATATTTCCTTGCAATCGCTACCAAAATTAAAAATTCATAGCTCTTGTGAGCTAATACCCCTATGGTTTAATTCTAGTCAGAGTGTGTAACAGCACATATTGTTGAAAATTCAGGTTCAGTGTCTCAATGAACTAACTTTTGAGAGAAATCTTACTTAAGACGTAACTCCTGTATAAAATTTCCGTGAACTACGCTACTTAATATCTGTAGGAACAAATTGATGCAGACTAAGGCTTAATGACAGTGGCGAGTGAGCATCCATCTCCCTCGCGCATTTTTCTATATGCATCCAAATACTTATCAGAGACTTAGCCATTATCTAGTACAAATATTTAGAATTTACGGAGAAAATCTTATTTATATAACTAATACTGTATGCAATATGGCAAACTTGGAAAAATATAGCGGTAATTTAGGTGATAGACTACGACACACATCAGTCTGTCACCACAACCAAGGTATCACACTCTGGCCAGAATGCTATACGTATAATTATTGGCAGGCTAAGCACTTTGAAGAAAACGTACCTGAGAATCATCACGGCTATCTCTGGTGGCAGCAACCCAACGATGTCCAACGCTCCAGGAATTGGACAAACACTCGAGAGTCCCACGAAACACAGAAGCGAGTAGAATGGCTCCATAGCGACACTCGACTACTATTGATGCACTCCACAGTCAACCAGCAAATAGCGAACTCTGCCGCTGAGCGACCTCTTATACTAGCGTCGCGGTTGGTGACGTCATCGCACTGTAGACAGCACTGCCACTTCCCACATTAGTGGCTGCCGTAGTTAACGAGTAGTGATGTCTACACTGAAGCGTGAGTTCTTCAGGCATTCCGATAATTGTGCAAAAGGTAGTGTAGCGATCCAGTATTTCGAAATTGTTGGACTCATTATTTCCACGTGTCGTGTTACGTACTTATAAATGTTTATAGTAAAATAATTCCAAGTGTAACGTACAAGATAGATATTATGGTGGGCATATGTATCACAATTGAAGCAGAAGCGGCTGAAGAAGGTATCGCGGGGTGTTGGATAAGTCTTTTACGGTAGCTTACATTGATTGTAACGGCAGATTTTTATTGGAAGTGCACTTAAACATACGCAGATGTTAACTACCCATCACGGAAAAAATTTCTTGTGTTACACGCTAAGGGAAAAGTGATAATGGCCAACCGTTTCCAGATAGCATTTCGTGTATACTTCCCCAGCAGAAAAGCCTCTACATTGAGGAA
Organism: Schistocerca piceifrons; assembly: GCF_021461385.2. Taxonomy (NCBI): domain Eukaryota; kingdom Metazoa; phylum Arthropoda; class Insecta; order Orthoptera; family Acrididae; genus Schistocerca; species Schistocerca piceifrons. Next base: position 230,854,629 of record NC_060138.1, read on the forward strand.
ACGCAGGTTTGATACTGCTAGGAACTTCAGGCGAGAATTTCTAGTAGTCTAGATGTAAACGCAGAGTTAAACACTATTAGTAATTGCGTTAGTCACAGAAGTCTGAAAGGAATTCTAAAAGTTCAGTGTTAGTAAGACATGTTTCAGGTCTAGTTGGCCACCGCTACTTGATCCTTAAAAGTCTGGCTGGCAGTTGCCCTTATGACAAAATGTAGTATACGGTGCCCGACAAATCTGATGCTCCTAATGATCTATTTCATGACTAGGAGTTCTAATACAAAACTCTTAGCTGTCTAGACGTTAATGTGCTGAAGTCTCTGGAACCTGAGGATAATTGGATAAGTTATGGTTTTCTATCTTCTTCTTACTGGTATTTAGAACTGTCCCTTCATCCTGTAAAAATATGTAGTGTTTTGCACCGACATACTATATAACACCATTAGTCGTTTGCTATGTGAATCTGAGTGGACATGGAATGTTAGCTCGAACAAGATGTGGAGAATTTTGTTAGGTATGGAACGTATCATGTTATTTAACGAAAGGAGATTTACTCAAGAGTATTGAGGGGTGTGATATAACTTGGTTTTCGTTGATATTTTACTTACCGACTGTGATGTAACAGTGATATGATGCTTTTGGAACGTCGGATGTTCGTATCCCTCTCAGCTCATTCTCCTCATAAATCGCTTAAAGCAAACGCCAAGGTGATTCCTTTAAGAGGGTACGATCGATTTCCTTCCAATCCGAGACTATGCTCCGTCTTTTATGATTTAGTTATCAACTGAAAGTCCTACCCTCGCTTCAGTTCACTTTCGTTGCATTTTACTTGAGAAAAACTACTACGAACTAAATACAGTTGCTTTGTTGTGGTAATCTGTATCGTAGGATTTATGGCAGAAATTGACAATTTGGTTGTTCGGCGAAATCAACAAAAATGAATGGGAAATAAGTGTTTTTTTTTATAATTTTTGTGTTTAGTGTAGCCTGATGTCGGAGTCAACACCGTGTAGCTACTAAGGCAGAGTAAATTCTGAAAACCTCTATGAAACAAAAGTTATTCATCGAATACGGATTTTGGTGTATATTGTCTACGTAAACTATGGAAACTGCAATGAAGAAGGACCGGGTGGAAAATAACTTTTACCAGAATTGGGTACTTACAATATTTCTGTGTTTAATAACACTACAATTAGGAGTCCTCACACACGCGATTTTGTTTTTCTGATTTCGCTTCTAAGAAGGATTTTCATATTTCACATAAAATGGACGAAGATTTCAAGTTTATACACTGTGTTTCAGACATTAGGACTTTTTTAGACGAGAGTAGCGTATTCTTTATTAAGATTGCATTAAAGTACTGCTTCGTGTCGTCGTACTACTTGTTGCTGAATAATTCACAAATGTACCGTATTTACTCGAATCTAAGCCGCACCTGAAAAATGAGACTCAAAATCAAGGGGAAAAAAATTTTTCCCGAATCTAAGCCGCACCTGAAATTTGAGACTCAAAATTCAAGGGGAGAGAAGACTTTTAGGCCGCGTCTCCAAATCAACAAAGTTGGTCCATTGTAATATGAGACACAATTTAGGTCGAATGAATGACGATACGGCTGCAGTAGTTTGGTTCGAGTCGTAAGCTTAGCAGTTAAGTTTTACCAGGTAGCCACTGCTATGCGTCAGGCGCTCCGTCCGTATTTACACGGGTAACCTTCCTTTTTCACGTGCTTCGTCTGGTTTGAATTGTTTGCTTATTTTTCTTTGATCTGATAAGTGCCGTTCTCTTTGTTATAGGTGTTTACGTCACTCTAAGCTGAAAATGCATTACTGTACTGTGTCATGCATTGTTTGTCACATTCTGATAATGAGTGTTTACGACCTGTAGTCGCTCGCAGCATGGCTAGCGTTTGTGTGCGCTACCGCCGCTTGCAATAAAAAGAGGTATTGTCTCATTAGCGAAACAGAGGAAAGAGGCTGCTAATTGTTGTTACTTTCACTGCTGCTTTCTTCGATAATGATCAACAAGAACAAAATAATATATTGCGTATGATAGAAGATGTTCTGAACGAGAGTTTAGCGAAAATTTTTCTCCGTTTGAAAATCTTTGCAGACGCCTCTTTAGTGCATTACATTCTGCACAGAAATTAGTCATCTTAGATTTAAAAATCTAGTCAATTGCCGTGCTTCATTTTTGACTGTATCACTATTAGGCATAAGAATAATATGAATATAAACATGACGTGATATGTATAGTCTTCCGCGTTTGCTGTTGTCTCACTCTAGTTTCGTAGTTTATTAGGCAGACAGGATTTAAATGAGATAGCAGCAAACACGAAAGAATACAAGGCCAAATGTTTATATTCGTATTATTCTTATGGTGAAGAGAATACTGCATGTGATTCACGATTCATAAAAGTTCCTATTAGCAACCCTCTCTTCTCACAGGTACGAAAAAATTCAGAACGTCGAGTTGGCCACATTGACAAACATCCCAAACAGTCTTGCCAGTCGTATTTTCGTAGTACATTGAAATGCTGCTACATTCGAAGATGAACAATACGGAATTTGTATTTACTTCGTTGGATAATGTATGGAAATGCAGTGAACGAAACTTGGGGCGGAGAAAAAAGCGCGTCTTCCACCTTTTTTTAAATTTATTTACTGACGCAGAGGTTTTGGCGCTAGTATTTATCTTTGTGCCTGCAAAGCATGCCTGTGTAGCGCTACATATATTCGACGGCAAAAGTTAGTTGTAGCGGCACCTACCAACATTTTTCAGAACTTCCGCTTACTTTGCACTCGATTCCAAGCTGCGGGCGGTTTTTTGGATTACACAAACCAGAAAAAAGTGCGGCTTAGATTTGAGTAAATACGGTATACAAAACTTAAGTAAAGAGTGTTAGGTATGCTACATACCTGAATTATCTTTTTAATTATTCAGTTTCTTCGTGTCATCCTCGTTTATAACAAGTTACAAACATAATTATAGTCGGCATGAGTAGGACATTCTGGTGAGTATGTTCCACTTGTAAATGTCAGCTGTGTGTTTTGTTTATAATTGTATTATTATTGTTGTTGTCGTTGTCGGTGGTATTAGTGGTGATGGTCTTCAGTCCAAAGACTGGTTCAATGTAGTTCTAAGCTATGCTGAACAAGACTCCTCACCTTCGCATAGATGGCCCATCCTACATCTGTTTGAACCTGATTGAACATCCTATACAAAGTTAATCCTCACCCTCACTTCGCTCGATTACCGAAATGACGATTTCCTTATGAATCTGGCTGTGTCCCGTCAACATGCCCCTTCTTTTAATCACCTTGTCTCATAAATTTCTTTTCTCTCCATTACATTAAGTATCATTCATCATTTATCCCCTCCAATCTTCACCCTTCATCTGCAGCAGCTCATTTCAGAGACTTCTTTTCTTGTCTGTACTATTTATCGTCTATGTTTCACCTCCGTACAAGGCCAGTCTCTAGACAAATATCTTCAAAATAGATTTCCTGACATTTATCTTCGTGTTGAACAAATTTCGCTTAGTCAGAAATGCTTTCCTTGCTATTGCTACTGTACATTTTACGCCGTTCAACTTCGGCGATGTTCAGTTATTTGCCTGTGTAAGTAGTAACACACATCTACTACTTTGTGATTCACTTTAAAATTTGATTTCCTCAGCAAGTTCATCTTTTAACATGTCTTCAAGAAACTATCCATTCTATTCAACTGTTCTTCCGATTATTTTCGTCGGAACCGCGCGACTGCTACGGTCGCAGGTTCGAATCCTGCCTCAGTCATAGATGTGTGTGATGTCATTAGGTTAGTTAGGTTTAAGTAGTTCTAAGTTCTAGGGCACTGATGACCACAGATGTTAAGTCCCATAGTGCTCAGAACCATTTGATTATTTTCGTCACTGATAGGATTACAGTAGCCACAAACATCAAAGTTTATATCTGAACTGTAGTGTTGCCCGATATTTGTCTTAGCTTGGAAGGTGGCAGCCTTTTATCCCTCTCTCCACACATCGCCGAATTCATGTATACATTTTCACTCTTGATGTAAACCCTTATATCCAAAATATAATCTCATATATCAGACATGTTTGATTTGATTTTTTTATGCAGGGATTATCTCAGTGATGAAAGGTTTATTACAGTTAAATTTAAAAAATAGCATAAAGTATACATACGCACAGAATGTATATGCTTTTATGAGGAGCGAACATATGATCGGCTGTGGCTTTGATGAAGGAACCACCCCAGCATTTGACTAAAATGGTTTAGGAAAGCCACAGAAAACCTAAATCAGGTTTCTGGATAGAGCAAGTTCCACCCTCCCAAAAACAAGGTCACTGGCTTAGTAGTGTCTCATTCTGTTGGTCCAAGTTGTATAGTATTATGTGATTCACAAACAATTTGCTCTGAGTAAGCACTATTATGGAATATAGCTTTGCACATACTGGCAGCACATAATGAGACCCACTGGTGAACCCCTGGATCACGACCATACCGCTGTGCCCCTTGTATCAACTTCAGGCCCGTAAACGTGAAGCTATGCCCTTCGTTGGGAGCACTACCTTACATGATTTTCACGTTAGGAGAAGATTCCATTTTTTTGTTGACATCTGTAAGAATACGGTCTAAGGCTGATGTTGAGCTGTTTGGTAGCCTAGTAGCAGCCTTTATCACTAGTGTCACATGAAAAGTGTACAACGTTCGCGATGTTATTAGTGGTTCCACCCTTAACATCTGTGTAAATACTCATGTCTCACATACTATTGTGTTCAGTTCTGAAACCTGAGACTTACCGTGACTTCGGTTAATTTCGTGAGGAAAGTGACCGGACCATATAAAGAATAATTTTCATATGTATGTTACTTCAATGGCTACCAATTAAAAATTTTTGTCTAGCTTTAAAATGTGTGCGGCATTACGTTTTGATGCAGCTCTTCATGCTACTCTATCCTGTGCAAGCCTCTTCGTCTCCAAATAACTACTGCAACCTACATCCTTTTGAACCTGCTTACTGTGTTCATCTCTGATCTCTCTATGTTCCATAATGTGTCCTATAACCGATCCCTTTTTTAGTCAAGTTGTGCTACAAGTTTCATTTCTTCCCAGTTCTGTGCGGTAGCTCATCATTTTTTACTAGATCTACCATCTATTCTTCCGCAATCTTCCGTAGCATGACATTTCAAAAGCTTTTATTCTCTTCGTGTCTCAACTGCTTATCGTCAGCATTTCACTTCCGGACAAATACCTTCCGAAAAGAGTTCCTAACATATATATATCTGATGTAACAAAATACTCCTCTTCTGAAATGCTTTTCTTCCCATTTCCAGTCTACAATTTATTCCTTTTTACTTCAGCCATCATCAGTTTTTTACTGTCCACATAGTAAGTAGTTACTACTTATAGCTTCCCGTTTCCTAATCTAAATCCCTCAGCATAGCCTGATTTGATTCCACTTGATTCCGTTACACTTATTTTGCTTTTGTTAAGGAACTCGCAATGAGCTTAATTTTAATTGTTGTCGACTGAGAGAGAATATTGTGGTAAAATCTGTAACGCTATTGTACTCATTATAAGGATGAAAGTTTTTCGAAAATACGGGCTGTCCAACGAGGAAGTACTGATTTCAAAATTAAATATCTCGAAAGAAAAGATCGACAGACTAGTTCAACAAAATACGATACTGCAGGACCTGTGTTCAGAAGTACAATGCAGTGTCCATTCGGACATACAAATGTATTCACATTTGCGAATGGTGACTATCATCAGCCATATATTGAAATTCCAACGAAAATTTGTGTTGGACCGGGACTCAAACCTGAAGTGGTGAGTGCTTCACGGCCAGAACCAAACTTCCATACATTGTCAACTACTATACAGCTAATGATTCTCCATATTCGCAACTGCAAATACATTTCATGTAGTTAAAGATGTATGTTTGTTGTGAAAGATGTAAGAACTTTATACAGAAGTCACACAAAAGACTGGAAATAGTTCGAAAAGCTGTTACCAGATGGAGCTATACGCTGTGCAGTTCGCACACTATCAGCGTCCTTAATTAAACTCGCGCTCTGCAAGCTGTCTTTGCAATCACATCACAGTCTTTCCGAAACCACCACTGGGACGCGGTGGTGGCGCAAATGAATATTAAATTTTTTACCACATCTTGCAATGTCTCAAAGGAAATCGATTCAGATACCACACACAACTCTTTCAGCATGATAGGTTGGTTCCTGGAGACAGTATATTTCACAGTGCCCCACTGAAAGTAGTCTCAAGGATCACATCGGGCGAACATGCAGTCCAATCCATCTATGCGCCAATCAATTTGCAAATAATCTGTTCCCGAAGTATTCCGCAAGAAAGCGAAACGCCTGCTCAGTGCGATGTGGTCTGGCCCCATGCCCCATAAATCACTTGGTACCTGGTCCATCTTCCAACACTAACTATATTGATACAGACTGTTCACTAGAGATACTTTTCAGTATGAAAAAAGTGCCAGTCATGCCTCTGTTGTACACCGCAGCCCAAACACTAACTTTGGTGGAGTACAGTGATTTCGCTTCACACAAAAGGGATTTTCTAAATTTCAAAATGGCTAGTTTCCTTTATTCATGACCTCACTCAGATGGAACTACGTTTATTCTGTAAACCAAATGCATTCAACAACCGTTCGCAGTGTCAGCTATCTGTCGCACACCTCGTACAGCTATGACCTCGTGGCTTTGGATAATCAATGAAAATACGTGTACGCTCTGTCTGTCCTGTTAACGTGCTACAGCTTTCTTTTTCTGAGACTGAATGTTTCTCCTTTGGGTGAATGTAACCTCACATAAGGTATACTGCAATTGCTGCTAGTTATCGCTACATAAAAAAACTGATTTTGTGCCAGTATTTTTACTAGATTTTGATGAAATTTGAATAAATTTTACCACAGATATTCTGTCTAATCTGTCTACTGATCCTGAATAAAAACTCTGGCTCACAATACAGGGTTACAGACAACAACTAGTTACTGGCGAAATCTCATGGAAGCTCCGACAGGTCTGTAATCTCTGAACATTCATGTGCTTCAACCACACGACGAACTTTCTTACAGATACACCAATTCCAGACCAAAAATACATTTGTAAACATTTGTTTCAAATGCAGAAACTATTTCAAAGATTTTTAAAAACACCTTCCCCACATTTCAGTCTACAATACGTCGAATCTTATACATTAATGTAGTTTCAAAGCTGAACGTATAGAACCACGGAGTTTACCGTGTTTTTACGTGTTTGTTAATATTGATGAAAACAACATATTTGTTCGGAACAGTATGCAATTGAAAGTATGGGGTATTATGTCGATGAACTTTTGTTGTTGTAGCGGTATTCAGTCGGAAGACTTGTTAGAATAAACTCTTTGTGGTAGTCTACCATGTGCAAGCCTGTAACTTAGTATTACCACTGCAACCTCCTCATTAAAGTTCCTACTCTTTTACCTGCGTCTTGTAGTAGAGCCTTGGTCTAAGTCTGCAATTTATACCTCCCACACTCCTTTATAGTAATAAACTAACAATTTCTTGATGGGACAGAATGTTTCCTAGCAACTGATCCTTTCTTTTAGTCACGTTATGCCACATTTTTTTCCTCTCCAATTCCGTTCAGTACATCCTCATTATTTATATTACTTACCCGATCCATCCATCTAATCTTCATTCTGTTATAGCACAACGTTGCAATAGCTATTGTCATCGTATCTTTACTACCGAGTGGCCAAGATAAGAGGGCCCGTGCCATACTGAATGCTTATGGTGAACATTTCCCCCACTTCCTTCGAACTATTGATCTACAGAATGTTCACTACGTTGTTTTTCAAAATAATTTACTACTGGCTTTTAGCCTTGCGGTAAAATTGTGATGTGGATGGTTTGTTCCTAATCCTTACGTCTCAGTGTGAAAGGACTGCTTACGGAGTTTCATCCTAAGATGCCTCTTTCTCTTCTCCGCAATTTCTGCTTTCCTTTTCAGAACTATTTCAAACTAAGGAAACACTGTGAAACGCACCCTTAGAAAAATTATAAATTACTGTGCTGGTAAACCTCTTACGTTATTTGATTTTCAAACAGCTGACCAAAACTTAAAGTACTCAGACATGTCTCTCTTAACTTATTCTTATCATCACTAAACTGACACAATATTTTTTTTTTAGCGCAACGCAGTCAGACTTTCAATAATCCCTACAAAATAATAGCTCTGAATAACAATAACCTATACCTTTCATGAATCACTTACCTCATAAAAATCTTCGTTACTCGAACTACTGCAATACAGCGAGCGCCAATACTGCCAGCTAAATAAAAGACTCTAACTACTGAAGGCACTAACTAATAATAGGCATAGTTCGCAAATGAAAGATTTTGATAGAGAACAAACAATGTATTTACCTTAATAATGTTCAAAAGTCATCATATATGTATCTATCAATTTATGACATCCATCTTTACAAATTTCCTTTTTATGGCGGATACACGCCCAGGTTGTCCGCTTATAGTAAAGTCTCAAAACTCTGGTATCTGTCTCTCTGCATCCACCACTGCTGGCGTCTCACCCCCAACTGCACAAAGCTACGCGCTGTTCACATCCAACTGCCCAACACTAACCAAGCGAATATCCCAACAATGAGTCCAAGCAGCCACATACTGCACACAACACAGTCAGTGATTTTCATACAGAGCACTACGTGGCGTTACCAACAAAAAAATCCTAAACAGTCTGCTTACAACTGTTCTAAAATTTATGTAATGTTTCTGTTTCACGTTTAACTGTGCATTCTTCATCGATATATTTTGAGTATAGTCTCGATTTGAAATCAAACTTCGTTAGTTGTTCTTGGGACCTCATTTTCCGGAGCTACTTTTCCAAAACTCGCATGACACAAACCCACAATGCAGAGGCGGTATTGGGGATATGTGTAATTAATCACTGAGTGTGGAGTGTGCAAGGGAACGTGCTGATGTGATGATCTGTGATGTTGGAGATGTATCTTTAGTTCTAGATCTAAATTTACGGAAGTGAACTCTGAATTAAAGAGAAATAGATCATTATACTGTCCTTTCAGTAAATGGGAAATGCCTATTTAGGACCTCATCAATTTGGAGACACTGTAGCTAATTTTCGTAGTTCCCAGAAGTGTTGCGTCATACACAAATACTTAGCTAAACTAGACGCTTACAATTAAACTTCAATAAAATCATGGTCTTCCTGAACCGTTACACTGTTGCCCATTAAATTTCATTTCTTCGATCTTTCATATAGCAATAAAACCACCTAAGCATTTTATGTTAACGTAACGATCTTAACTGAAACTTTTACGAGGAGGGAGAGTAATATTCGATCTTGTAACTAAGCGCCACCTACTGACAATACAGGAACATCACCAGCAAGCATTTCATTATTGGGTGTACACAAGGTATGAAATAAGTCACGTAAATTCAACATTCACTTACCTCCTCGAATCTTTCATTCCCAGTTCATGGGACCATTCCGGTGGCTAAAGCGGTTTTGTCCAGCCAAATCATGGCAAATTAAGCGGGGAAAAGTGTTTTCAATAGAGAATGTTTGTTTGTGCGTCTTAATGATCTATAAATGTTAGTGCAGTTTATTGATGAGTGAATGAAGCAATGGGAAAATTGTTTCATACCGGTATCTATTCAAGTGTTCTTCGTGTTTTATTCCACCACACACGTATTACAGCTTGTAATAACGTTTTTTTCTGCACCATATCTTGAGACCTACACGATTTAATTCTTAAGTAAAATATGTCTTGAATGGTGAAGTTTTTATCCTGACACTTACTGCGTTTTTTTCTTTTATATAAAATAAGCGTATAAATAAATTCTGCTATTTTATTTAACAGTATAAGGGTTGAATGCCAGAAGCAACACAGAGTCCAGTCTGATGACCGAAGTTAAGCGTTGTCGAACTTAACTAACACTTACATGGGTGATCGTTCGGGCAGCAGAATGCTGCTGGCAAGCGTGGGCAACTCAGCCCTTGTGAGGCAAATTGAGGATCTACTTGATTAAGAAGTAGCGACTCCGGTCACGAAAACTGACGACGGCCGGGAAAGCGGGGTGCTGACCATACGCCCCTGCCTATCCACATCCAGTGACGCCTACAGACTGAGAATAACACAGCGGTCGTCAGCTCTGTTAGGGTTTCCCAAAGCCTGTTCGGATGGCGTTTATTTTAGTTAATATTTGCTAAGTAAAAACAGAACACCTTGCATGACTAGAGATAAGACGTTCATATTCACAGGGCATATAGATTAGTACGTTCTACAGAAATGATTAGCATTTCTTTCACCTTGTTTCGACATGTCCCGTTGCCTACTACGCCCAGGGTCAGCAGAGGACTCTGATAACTTATTCCATGCGTGCTGGCAGCGATGCATATAAGATGCGAAAGGCGTCCTGTGGTATAGCCATACATGCTGCATTCACCTTGTTCCAAAGTTCATCTGTGGTGGTTGGCATTGGGTCACAGCGCTACACCCGTCGTGTCACCACTTCCCACACGTTTTTGATTGACGAAGAGTCTGGTGATATGGTGGGCGAGGACAAAATGCTGACATCCTGTGACACCAAGAAGGTACGTGTTCGTGCAGCAACAGGTGGTCATGCATTGTCGTGTTGAAAAATGTTGTCTGGGGTGTTCTGCAAAAATGATGTGGCGACATGTCGCAGCATGTCATTCAAGTAGGTCACAGAGCCCTGAACACGCATCAGTTGTGATTTATGATTGTACCCAATAGCACCCCATACCATAAGACATTGAGTTGGCGCTATGTGTCTTGTGCCAATGCAGTCACTGTTACGCCGCTCCCCCTGTCTGCGGCGAACCAAGATGTGGCCATCATTATCAAACAAACAGAACCTGAATTCGTCAGAAAACACTATCTGAAGCCATTCCTGTCCCCAGTTACGTCGTTCCATACACCATTGCCATGTAGCATGTCTCTGCACATTCATGAAAGTGCGGGCAGTGCGGCACTATGTTTAAGAATTTTTTCAAATTGTTGCATCCTTGAGCCTCCGGTTCACGATGTGCGCTCCCCGGTTACAGAAGTCAGGGATCACACTTATTAATAATTGTAGTACAAAGTGATATCTCTAGTTACAGTTACATCTTCAGCAACTACACCAAGTCTCCGGTTACAGAAGTCAGGGTTCACACTTTATTAATAATTATAGTTACATTTTCAGCAAGTACACCAAGTCCCTTCATCCATACATGTATTTTTTCATCATTACTAACTTTTCTACATGAGCGCGTATACAAAGTAAATGGCATATTACTATGCACATAACTGGGTTTGCTTTGCGTCTTAGGGTCGATACCACAATGCCAGGTCTTGTAGGCGAACCAGGGGCTCAAGGATGCAACAGTTTGAAAAAATTCTTAAACACAGTGCCGCACTGCCCGCTGAGCGCCTAGCGAGTCGGTGACGCAACCCGCCCAACTTGGCTCGGCACCAGGCCCTCGCACCAGCGGAGTGAGCTGCTAGTACGGCTACTGCGCGTACGGGATAACCCACTCCTGCTGGTGCCTGAAGAGCCTAAGTCCGTTATCAGCGTGTTACGTAAACAAGGTCACTCCTCTTGCATATAAGCGGGCATTGCATGCCAGCGGAATCATTCCGCTATGAGCTCTATGTGCAACAGCATTGAAGCACTATTCCTCACTGACGTGTCAACGCCGCCACCGCATGCCTGTCTACAAACATATTATTAGCCTCGAGAATAAACATGGAGGAAATGGAACAGCATAAGCTGTTATATTAAATGGATCTATATTCTTTCGTGGTTTCGGAGTTAATTTTACTCTGGATGTCGCTACTGGAAATTCTGGTAGTTGTAACGATCTCTGACAGCACACATACAAAGTGAAAGTTAAAAGAACATTTCGATGTATAATGCTCACTGTAAAAAATAATTTATATGTATTTCTGTTAATTAAATTTCAAAAGGACACTTAATTTTTAGAGGAAAAAGATAATTATGAATTTTTCTATTGTGTTGTTGTTGTGGTCTTCAGTCCTGAGACTGGTTTGATGCAGCTCTCCATGCTACTATATCCTGTGCAAGCTTCATCTCCCAGTACTTACTGCAACCTACATCCTTCTGAATCTGCTTGGTGTATTCATCTCTTGGTCTCCCTCTACGATTTTTACCCTCCACGCTGCCCTCCAATGCTAAATTGGTGATCCCTTGATGCCTCAGAACATGTCCTACCAATCTATCCCTTCTTCTAGTCAAGCTGTGCCACAAACTTCTCTCCCCAATCCTATTCAATAACTCCTCATTAGTTACGTGATCTACCTATCTAATCTTCAGCATTCTTCTGTAGCACCACATTTCGAAAACTTCTATTCCCTTCTTGTCTAAACTATTTATCGTTCATGTTTCACTTCCATCCAAGGCTACACTCCACACAAATACTTCCAGAATCGACTTCCTGACACTTAAATCTATACTCGATGTTAACAAATTTCACTTCTTCAGAAACGCTTTCCTTGCCATTGCCAGTCTACATTTTATATCCTCTCTACTTCGACCATCATCAGTTATTTTGCTCCCCAAATAGCAAAACTCCTGTACTACTTTAAGTGTCTCATTTCCTAATCTAATACCCTCAGCATCACCCGACTTGATTCGACTACATTCCATTATCCTCGTTTTGTTTTTGTCTTATATCCTCCTTTCAAGACGCTATCCATTCCGTTCAACTGCTCTTCCAAGTCCTTTGCTGTCTCTGACAGAATTACAATGTCATCGGTGAACCTCAAGGTTTTTATTTCTTCTCCATGGATTTTAATACCTATTCCGAATTTTTCTTTTGTTTCCTTTACTGCTTGCTCAATATACAGATTGAATAACATCGGGGAGAGGCTCTCTTCCCAACCACTGCTTCCCTTTCATGCCCCTCAACTCTTATAACTGCCATTTGGTTTCTGTACAAATTGTAAATAGCCCTTCGTTCCCTGTATTTTACCCCTGCCACCTTCAGATTCTGAAAGAGAGTATTCCAGTCAACATTGTCAAAAGCTTTCTCTAAGTCTACAAATGCTAGAATCGTAGGTTTGCCTTTCCTTAATCTAGCTTCCAAGATAAGTCGTAGGGTCAGTATTGCCTCACGTGTTCCAATATTTCTACGGAATCCAAACTGATCTTCGCCGAGGTCTGCTTCTACTAATTTTTCCATTCGTCTGTAAAGAATTCGCGTTAGTATTTTGCAGCCATGACTTATTAAACTGATAGTTCGGTAATTTTCACATTTGTCAACACCTCCTTTCTTTGGGATTGGAATTATTATATACTTCTTGAAGTCTGAGGGTATTTCACCTGTCTCGTACATCTTGCTCACCAGATGGTAGAGTTTTATCGGGACTGGCTCTCCCAAGGCCGACAGTAGTTCTAATGGAATGTTGTCTACTCCCGGGGCCTTGTTTCGACTCAGGTCTTTCAGTGCTCTGTCGAACTCTTCATGCAGTATTATATCTCCCATTTCATCTTCCTCTATATTCTCTTCCATTTCCATAATATTGTCCTCAAATACATCGCCCTTGTATACTCCTTTCACCTTTCTGATTTCCCTTCTTTGCTTAGAACTGGGTTTCCATCTGAGCTCTCGATATTCACACAAGTAGTTCTCCTTTCTCCAATGGTCTCTTTAATTTTCCTGTAGGCAATATCTATCTTACCTCTAGTAAGATAAGCCTCTACATCATTACATTTGTCCTCTAGCCATCCCTGCTTAGCCATTTTGCACTTCCTGTCGATCTCATTTTTGAGACGTTTGTATTCCTTTTTGCCTGCTTCATTTACTGCATTTTTATATTTTCTCCTTTCATCAGTTAAATTCTATATTTGTTCTGTTACCCAAGGATTTATACTAGCCTTCGTCTTTTTACCTACCTGATCCTCTGCTGCCTTCACTACTTCATCCCTCAAAGCTACCCATTCTTCTTCTACTGTATTTCTTTCCCCCATGCCTGTCAATTGTTCCCTTATGCTCTCCCTGAAACTCAGTACAACCTCTGGTTTAGTCAGTTTATCCAGGTCCCATCTCCTTAAATTCCCATCTTTTTGCAGTTTCTTCAGTTTTAATCTACAGTTCATAACCAATAGATTGTGGTCAGAGTCCACATCTGCCCCTGGAAATGTATTACAATTTAAAAGCTGGTTCCTAAATCTCTGTCTTACCATTATATAATCTATCTGATACCTTCTAATATTTCCTGGATTCTTCCATGTATACAACCTTCTTTTATGATTCTTGAACCAAGTGTTACCTATGATTAAGTTGTGCTCTGTGCAAAATTCTACCAGGCGGCTTCCTCTTTCGTTCTTACCCCCAATCCATATTCACCTACTACGTTTCCTTCTCTGCCTTTTCCTACTGACGAATTCCAGTCACCCATGACTATTAAATTTTCGTCTCCCTTCACTATCTGAATGATTTCTGTTATTTCATCATACATTTCTTCAATTTCTTTGTCATCTGCAGAGCTAGTTGGCATATAAACTTGTACTACTGTAGTAGGCGTGGGCTTCGTGTCTATCTTGGCCGCAATAATGCCTTCACTATGCTGTCTGTAGTAGCTTACCCGCATTCCTATTTTTTTATTCATTATTAAATCTACTCCTGCATTACCCCTATTTGACTTTGTATTTATAACCCTGTATTCGCTTCACCAAAAGTCTTGCTCCTCCTGCCACCGAACTTCACTAATTCCCACTATATCTAACTTTAGCCTATCCATTTCCCTTTTTAAATTTTCTAACCTACCTGCCCGATTAAGGGATCTGACATTCCACGCTCCGATCCATAGAATGCCAGTTTTTTCTCCTGATAACGACATCCTCGTGAGTAGTCCCCGCTCGGAGATCCGAATGGGGGACTATTTTACCTCCGGAATATTTTACCCAAGAGGACGCCATCATCATTTAATCATACAGTAAAGCTGCATGCCCTCGCGAAAAATTACGGCCGTAGTTTCCCCTTGCTTTCAGCCGTTCGCAGTACCAGCACAGCAAGGCTGTTTTGGTTAGTGTTACAAGGCCAGTTCAGTCAATCATCCAGACTACCGCCCCTGCAACTACTGATAAGGCTGCTGCCCCTCTTCAGGAACCACACGTTTGTCTGGCCTCTCAACAGATACCCCTCCGTTGTGGTTGCACCTACGGTACGGCTATCTGTATCGCAGAGGCACGCAAGCATCTCCACCAACGGCAAGGTCCATGGGTGCTATTATAAATTATTATTCAGAGAGTGAAATACTATCTGTGGCGGAGGATATGAAAACGACCACAGAAGAAACGATATGTAGTCAAAACTGACAAAGACTGTACAAGAATTAGTTAAGATATAAATAGACAATATATTGTAAGAGAATCGCTTGTCTTGTGCACGGACTGAATGGGAGAGGAACCCGTGCCGTTGCATTAGGCTCTTACGTAGTCTTCATTTGTCATAAGTCGGTGATTGACGCCATTTGTAGCTGAGATTGTAAAAGGTGTGTAAAGAGTTTAATTGTTTCTGTTAAAATATATTTATCTAGTAAAATCTGTTTGTCACAATTACTGCAAAGTTCGCACCGGACATTAGCCATTTTATTTAAGAAACTTTAGCATTTTAATTGGATATCGCTGGTGGTGCGGAGCTGCGCCGCGAGCGAGTAGTCTGCAGCAGTGGCAGATTTAAATATACGATCGCAATAACGACCACATCCTAAAAAGGGTACAGGTAGAAGTGAACTAAAATAATAAAGTGTTTCTTTCACAGCATTTCAGACGCAGAATAAAATCAGTTAGTAGATTTTACCTAGTGCATTCACAGGTGGATACAAGCTGCAGCTTTTGTAAATTGTAAATTTTCATTCAAAAAAGTGATAAATTCTGAACTTATCATAAAGTGTATTTAAACGTGGATAATTTTCATGAGAGTTTCCCGATAAAATTAAACGCAAAAAGCAAAGAAAGTTTAAAACCAGACGGTCAACTCCCGAATAATTAAAGCAGACAGAATCGCATTAAACTGGCGCCCAACGTGGGGCCCGAATATGCAGTGGCCACAGTAACTGAGAAATAGTTTGGGAATCGTTGCGATTGAAGTTTGTTGTAAAAAGATTAATTGCTTTCAAATGTGTTCTGTGTTATACAACCCATACTTTGTGGTAATCTGTGTAAACGATCTTTTACGTGAGAAAATCAACATCGAGAGAGAGGCTGAAGACAAGATCACATACCATTAAGAAATAGTACCTACCACAGTACCAGGGGGCAGCTGCACCCGAAGATAAATCAACGAAAGGTAAAACTACGGTGTAGTTGTCCTGTTGGTAGTGGAGTAGCTCCAGCGTAGTGTTCTCAAATCATTAATGGTGTGCTTGTAGTTTGTGAATAGTAAATTCAACAGGACCAAGTGAAAGTAATTAGTTATCTTAGTGTGTAGTGTGTTTACAAGGAATGACCATTTTGTGTGTGTGATTAGACACTTCAAATCTGAGTGACAGAATATTTAAGTTAATTTTTGCCTGACTATGGTTGAGTTGCGTAGCCAAAGAAACATCAGTATGGATTCGGAACAACAATCAGTATGCAGTGGTGTTGAAGTAGAATGTGGGGCTCTGAGTAGTACTACCATTTTATTCAAGGATATACAGTGTGAGAATCTGGGGCCGGAGGATGTAGAGAAACTGTACCACCCACGCAAACAGGATACGAACCAGAGAGTGGCGAGGTGTCAGCGGGGCCGTCGGTACAAGCAATGTTAGAACGCATGCTCAATTTTCGGGTTAGGTTTGTCCAACAACAGGCAGAGCGTGACGCTAAGCAGGCTGGACGTGAATAAGAAATAGCTGAGCTTATCCAAAAGCAGGCAGAACGTGATCGGAAACAAGAGAGAGACCTGCAACTAATGCAGTCGCTAGAAGTTATGCAGAGCGAGATTGCTAGCTTAAAGCAGAATTATGAAGCAATACAGAAAGCCGAACAAGAACTGAGCCAAAAGGTTGATAACCTACAGGTGGCCAACACCAGCATTGTTGATGATATAGCTGTACTGGCCAACCGAATGGAGAAACTAGAAATAGACACGACATGTCATTGAACAAAAACTGTGTAAACAAGCGAATAAAACTGAAAAGGAATTTACTACGTGGTTAGAGACGAAAGATACAGACATTGACAAAAAAAATTGATGAATATGTACAAGCAGCAGTAGAAGGAAACGATATAGGGTCGAATAAGGAAGTGCAGAACCTTAAACGATTATTGCACAATGATATTCCACAATGGCAGTGGAATACCAGCAGACATGTGGACGAACTCGAGAGAGAACTGTCGCAGAGTGACAAACGCAACGTGCGACTGAAGCGAAAAGATATGACTGTGAGATGGAGCAGGCGACTGGCGGGGGTGAAGTAAACAAGTATCAGTCGAAAATGGTGATCGAAGAAAGTCTCATAAAGAATAGACAGTTTCAGATATTTACCACAGACAAAGAATCTGTCCACCCCGTCGTGTTTATAAAGGGATTTAGCAACATACTACCCAGTGTATGGAGCCATGCTCAAAAAATACTGTACGTGATACCATATATACAAGTGGATGCCGCAATGTGGGCGACTGAAGCAGCTGACAACTGCACAACCTACGAACAATTTGAGAAAGCATTTTTGGCTAAATACTGGTCAGCATGCATACAAGAGCGAATGCGTAAAGAAGTTTACAATCCGGAGCCATATTCCCCACGCCTAAGAAATTTAAGGAAATATTTCGAAAAATATACAAATAAAACCGGCTACTGGGATGAACCAATTTCAACAAGAGATCTGATAAGACTCTAAGTCGCACTTACCAATCCATGTAAAAGAAACTCATACATGTGCCAGAAATGACATGGAGCATTTTTCGTCTGTTCTTGTCTCCACTGACTTTATTCAAGAAGACGTAAAGGCAGCATCTGATCAGGCGAGAAATAACGGATCCGGATACAGAAATGACCGAAATAATAATACGCCAAACACTAATTGTGGAAACGGCGGAGGAAACAATAAACGGCAAGAATTTGTGCAGAACGGGAATAATGGGAAAAACCGAAACGGCAATGGTCCACCGTTCAATGACGATAGGGAACGGAGGTTCGATGACCGGTACCAAGCTGGACACCAAGGAAATAGCCGATGGAAAAATTCCAGAGGTCCATGGAATAACAATAATTATAGTGACGGAAACCGAACCTGGCAACAGAATCGCAGGCCTAGCCCGGAGCGGCAAAACGGCGAGCTATACTATAATTGCAGACCAATAACACAAATTGCGCCAACTGCTCAACCTCGGCGGCCGGCGCACGAAACTGTATATTTAGTGGAGGTTGTAATGTCTCTTGCAGCGGTCTCTCCGCGGTATTTTCAGAAATTTTAGAAATTTTATAAATTATATAACTCAGTACATATCTCGAAATATCTCTTCTTATCTTACCGATTCCTAAACTTTAATATACGATGATTATCAATGAAAAGTAGTTTCAAGCCCTATTATTCCTTGGAGCGTCCATTTACTCCATGGAATAGCTTCTCTGCTATCTGTTTTCTCTTATGAAAAGAATGAGGCAATGCTTGCCGATTAGCCGTGAAAGGAGGAGCTAGTCGCCATCTTGATGAGATTCTGTATGAGAAGGAATTTAATACATGAACTAAACTAAAGTAAGTGTGTTCGCGTATTATTTAACTGATTATTATTGACAGTGTCTGCTTACTACGCTGTGTTGCATGGGATCTGTGGGGAACGTCTGATTTACACTGGACGAACCTGCCGTTTTGTATGCTCAAGATATCCAGTTACTTCAAATAAATAGGCTAACACGGTCTTACCAGCAGATCTCCGGTCTTCCCCATGTGATCACCGAAAGTTAATAATTATTACAAATGTTTTCAGGAGATCGACTGACAATTTTCGTCGCACCGAGACTTCGAAATTGCTTCACTGCCTTATGGAATTTAAGTTAAGCTCAATTTAATCAGGATAGAACGGTATTGAACTGTGTGAATGTGATAAGCCTGCTTTGTGAATGAAAATTCCCTTAACATACGCATGTTTTTACTATCCTGATCAGTGAAGCTAAATCAGGCCGGTGTGAGAGAGGTTTTAAATTTTTTGAATACCACAAAAAAATATTAAAAGGTCAATGACACGGAACGACCTTGCACGTCGACAACCAGCAATCCAACAAATTAAGTGCGGCCGAGATACGCTCTCCATCGTGGGCCGAGGAATGGAGCGAGAGCAATTCAACACAATACGACATACCTGAAATCTATATGCTAAGGTACAATGACGGAATACAGACGGGGCAGGAGCTATTGACTGAAACACACTCATGTTTAAGAGAACGTAAAAGGTACAGGCGATACTAGAGGTCAAACTCAATGACATTGAAGTGAAGGCTATAGTGGATACAGGTGCCACTGTCAGCGTTGTGAGCAGGGAGTTATTCAAGGTGCTGGGAAGAGATAGGAATATGCCGACTTTTCCCGTGAATAATTGTAGAATCACTGGAGCCATTAGTGCACAGGGACAGATAATCAAACACCAAGCGCTGGTGGAAATGCATATAGGAAGCGAAGCCATAGCGTGCTCGTTCTTAGTAGTAAAGGGTTTTAAGGTAGCCTGCATCTTGGGTGCAGATTTCTTGAGAGAAAGGGACGCAATTATTCACCTTTCTCTGGGAAAATTAAGTTAAATGAATTTAGGTAGAAAGAATGGAATTGCCCATACTGAAATCTGAGGAGGTACTTGTGCCCAGCCGTAATGAGATTGTCAAATGTGTGAATCAATGGATACTACATTTATGTAATCACTCATTAGGAAGTGATCTCTATTATCCGGATGTACAAGGTGGTCAAGTCACTGCAAATGGAAACGCTCTTATGGCTAAAGTGACACAATCAGAGAATTTAAATTTAGCACAGCAACGAGATTTAGAACAGCTGTTATCGGACTAGACGGAAGTGTTTTCTGACCGACCTGGAATGGTAAAAGGGTATCACTACAATATCGAAGTGAAACCACATGAAACATACTGTCGTGCATCGTATTGCATTCCTTGGTCCAAGAGAGAGGTAGTCGGAAAAAAATACAGCAAGTGGTAGTTAGTATATACTGCACCTTTTAAAATAACCAGAGTGCCACATGAGTGTAGTAACTGATTAGCAGGTCCTCAGTCGGGGAAAGTGCGGGGGCTGTACCCACGAAAGGATGTAAAATTATTCGTCAATGAATGACCGGTAGTAATATATAATGTGTAAAGAGAATATACTAGAGTGTAGAAATATTTAGCTATAAGGATATGTTTGCGTTTCCCTTTTTATAGGATTATATGTGTTTTTCTTCTTTGAATGATAAAATTGACATGCTCTAAATGATTGCTCAGATGATGTCAAAGTGCAATAATCTGTTGTGTAAAGATGTTAAGGAAAACAGTCGAAATAAACAATTCACTAGTAAATAATTTATGTGATGGACAACATTTAATATGCGTAAAAAGTTAAAGCATTTGTTGGAACAATTTTTCTATTATGTGTGTAGATGTAAGATATTAGATTTTCATTAAACCCAGAATGATATTAGTGTTAAGAAAACCTGAGACAGTTATGTTTTGAAGGTATATTATGAAAGGCAATAATGCAACCAGTTGTGATCTGAGTACACCACTGGAGACAAATACAATGGCAGTAAACCCCAGTGAGGTAACATAAAGTTACGAATAATTAAAGCTCCAATTGGAGCACGTGTGAATTGCACAAGTAAGAATAGCTAGCCAAAGTTATGGAACCAACCTTCCCCTACAGAAACTACACTGTAGTCTTGTAGGAACCTGTAAATGAAACGTGATGTTGTTTGTTATTGAACAATACACCTGAATCCGGCTGGGATGCACAAGTAAAGTCTGCTTAAGAATAAAATGGGTGATAACCGGGCAAACTGAGAAAGGAAAAATGCTGGAAATGTAACCATGTATGCAAATGTCACACACCTTTAATATAAACGAATAACTAAGTTACAATTGTACTGTTACAAAGATGGCATAATGGACATTGTACCCAAACACCTATGAGAACGAACAAAATTTTGTGTAGCATAGACAGATAGTGACTGTTAAGACTAGAGCAATACGTCGCGAGATTATTAATGCCAATCAAAAGAAAACTGTGTCATTACAGTGTTCATAGGAAAATAAGTAATCCACAAGACACAAACAGTGATCCGTAAGGAGACGGTGAAACAAATTAGTGTCTAACAGCAACAATTACAGTGTCTGTGAACCGAAACAAAGGTATTTGTATGTCAAGGGATACTGTGGAAGCGCATTGACTGTGGAGATACATTTATAGTGTGATATAGACTTGCGTGTGACGGACGACAGAGTCGTGACATAGTGTAGGGATATTGTGTGCCCAGTGAACATGTTATCATACCCAAACGACATTGTGCAAACCAGATCAGTGAAGGCCTACTGAGTGATAACTACCGCTAACTGTGTGCTTTCTCTCCCACAGCTAAAACTTATGTCAGTGAGAACAGTACACTGCGTGTGAATTTGTTCCATGTTTGATGGAGTACCACAAGAAGAGGGCACGCTGGGAGTCTGGACTGCAACACGCGTCTGCGGTAACTTCGACCACGCTGTGGCCGTGGGGCGCCACGCTTCTCCGCGCCGTCGCTGTCAACACGGCGGGCATCGACCTCAGCGGGGGACGACACGACGCGACGCGCCGAGCGCAGTGCAACAATTACTTCACGCCGCTCCACGAATATGTCATTGTCGAAGTGTAATTAAACATTTGCCAAAACTATCAAAATAAAATATCACGAGAATCATTTGTATGAACATGATTTACGCAAAAGACACTTGACATTTGCTGTGTTTAAATTCTAAAAACATTGACTGTATATAATACACGGAAATGATTTGGCAGAATGAACCCAGTAAAACCATATGTTGTAATGAAACTTTGACGATAAAGTGTCATATGAATAACATTTACGAACTGACGCCAAAGGTCAAAACAAATGCAAAACTGAAGTAATATCGTGACATAGTAAGCACGAGAGAGACGTTTACACAACAAACTGTAATATCAATGTATGTGACAGTGTTATTATGTGACAATTCATTATACACTGTTAATGTACATAAAAGTGCTTAATGGAAAAATGGACAAATCCAATTACGAACTAGATGGGATGGCTGGGCTCCGGCACAGTTTTACCCAGGTTTCCTGTTTCCACCTGGCCCGAATGGGGGAGCCATAAATCTAATATAACCCTGGGCTAAGAGATGGTTATCCCGTAAGTGAAGTCTAAGTGTTCATAAACCATGGGACAAAGGTAGTACGAATGTTAATGGCAGCATTGTGTCAGACGTGTCATAAAAAAAAACTCTTCGCCAAATGTAGGGTGACCAGACGTCCGGATTAATCCGGACATATCCTCCTTTTTAGCTCTCTGACCGGGGCCGGGCGGATTTTTGCAGTGGCTTTCTCGCAAAGTTGAGCCTAATACAGTTAAATTTACAATTCGTCCCGTTCTATTGCTCTTTTCTTAAATACTTCCAACTATTGTTCATGAGACCCAGAAAATATTAGATACAGGCTCCCAGGTAGATGCTATTTTTCTTGACTTTCGGAAGGCGTTCGATACAGTTCCGCACTGTCGCCTGATAAACAAAGTAAGAGCCTACGGAATATCAGACCAGCTGTGTGGCTGGATTGAAGAGTTTTTAGCAAACAGAACACAGCATGTTGTTATCAATGGAGAGACGTCTACAGACGTTAAAGTAACCTCTGGCGTGCCACAGGGGAGTGTTATGGGGCCATTACTTTTCACAATATATATAAATGACCTAATAGATAGTGTCGGAAGTTCCTTGCGGCTTTTCGCGGATGATGCTGTAGTATACAGAGAAGTTGCAGCATTAGAAAATTGTAGCGAAATGCAGGAAGATCTGCAGCGGACAGGCACTTGGTGCAGGGAGTGGCAACTGTCCTTTAACATAGATAAATGTAATGTATTGCGAATACATAGAAAGAAGGATCCTTTATTGTGTGATTATATGATAGCGGAACAAACACTGGTAGCAGTTATTTCTGTAAAATATCTGGGAGTATGCGTGCGGAACGATTTGAAGTGGAATGATCATATAAAATTAATTGTTGGTAAGGTGGGTACCAGGTTGAGATTCATTGGGAGAGTGCTTAGAAAATGTAGTCCATCAACAAAGGAGGTGGCTTACAAAACACTCGTTCGACCTATACTTGAGTATTGCTCATCAGTGTGGGATCTGGTACGATCGGGTTGACGGAGGAGATAGAGAAGATCCAAAGAAGAGCGGCGCGTTTCGTTACAGGGTTATTTGGTAACCGTGATAGCGTTACGGAGATATTTAATAAACTCAAGTGGCAGACTCTGCAAGAGAGGCGCTCTGCATCGCGGTGTAGCTTGCTCGCCAGGTTTCGAGAGGGTGCGTTTCTGGATGAGGTATCGAATATATTGCTTCCCCCTACTTATACCTCCCGAGGAGATCACGAATGTAAAATTAGAGAGATTAGAGCGCGCACGGAGGCTTTCAGACAGTCGTTCTTCCCGCGAACCATATGCGACTGGAACAGGAAAGGGAGGTAATGACAGTGGCACGTAAAGTGCCCTCCGCCACACACCGTTGGGTGGCTTGCGGAGTATGAATGAAGATGTAGATGTAGCCTTCGTGATAAACACGCACGAAGGCGGTGTTAATAGGTGACACCCGGATCGTCGATGTTATCACACCGCGGGCATCGACCTCAGCGGGGGAAGACACGACGCGACGCGCCGAGAGCCGTGCAACAATTACTTCACGCCGCTCGACGAATATGTCATTGTCGAAGTGTAATTAAACATTTGCCAAAATTATCTATTATTTAAAATTTTCGTTTCGTATCTTCGCTATGTATTGCCTTGGCGTCCTGTAGTACACGTGTGATTTGTGAGTGCAATTTTAACCGCGTGAGTTACGTAAAATATTTGGCTATGCCTAAACGAAAGTGAACATTTTTTGATGTCCTTTCCTACAAATGTCCGGCTTTAAGAAAGGGAGAAATGAATTTGAAGCGGAATGTAAGATATGTGGAGGTGGAACGTACGTCTCAGTGGCCAATAAAGGTAACAAAAAACTCGACAGATTAAGTGTCATGATTGTATTTCGTTGTTTCATAGTCATTCAATTTATTTATATTCGGAACGTTAAAGTGCAGTTTACATGTCGTCAGCTGCTTCTTAACTTGTAGATGTTGGTAGCGGTGCGTCGAATGAAGGGAGGTGAATGATCTTAACGTTTTTCGCTTTGTAAAAAATTCCGTGTTGTTGACATAACAAAACAATGGACGCCACACTGTCACCACAATCAATGTTTTTAATTTTTTTTATATTGCTCTGTTTATCACCATCTTACCATCAGTAACAATTAACTACTACTTTTACCGGTAATTTCCGGCAGACACGTGACTTGTCCAAAGCTGACGGGTGGTATCTTCATCTGCAGTTGACCCGTTTGATGTGTGCTCTTTTTTTCTTCCTTTGTCCTCCTTTTTGCAGCTGTTTGTCCTCCTTTTTAAACAATTGCATCTGGTCACCCTAGTTGTAACGTTCTCTGGCGGCCCGAATCCAAAGTGAAAGTTAAAAGAACATTTCGATGTATAATGATCACTGTAACAAATAATTTATATGAATTTCTGTTAATTGAATTTCAAAAGGACATTTAACTTTGTGAGGAAAAAGATAATTATGAATTTTGCTATTATAAATGATTATTCAAAGAGTTTCAAATACTATCTGTGGCGGAGGACATGAAAACCGCTACAGAAGAAACGTTATGTAGTCAAAACTGACAAAGACTGTACAAGAATTAGTTAAGATATAAATTGGCAATACATTGTAATAGAAATGGAAATGCCGTGTGGCTAGGGCCTCCCGTCGGGTAGACCGTTCGCCTGGTGCAAGTCTTTCAAGTTGACGCCACTTCGGCGACTTGCGTGTCGATGGGGATGAGATGATGATGAAAGACACACAACACCCAGTCATCACGAGGCAGAGAAAATCCGTGGCCCCGCCGGGAATCGAACACGGGACCCCGCGCGCGGGAAGCGAGAACGCTACCGCAAGACCACGAACTGCAGACATCGTAATAGAATCGCTTGTCTTGTGCACGGACTGAATGGAAGAGGAACCCGTGACGTTGCATTAGGCTCTTACGTAGTCTTCATTTGTCATAAGTCGGTGATTAACGCCATTTGTAGCTGAGATTGTAAAAGGTGTGTAAAGAGTTTGTTTCTGTTAAAATATATTTATCTAGTAAAATCTGTTTGTCACAATTACTGCAAAGTTCGCACCGGACATTAGCCATTTTATTTAAGAAATTTGAGCATTTTAATTGGATATCGCTGGCGGTGCGGAGCTGCGCCGCGAGCGAGCAGGCTGCAGCAGCGGCAGATTTAAATATACGATCACAATAACGACCACATCCTAAAAAGGGTACAGGTAGAGGTGAATGAAAATAATAAAGTGTTTCTTTCACAGCATTCCAGACGCAGAATAAAAAGAGACAGTAGATTTTATCTTGTGCATTCACATGTGGATACAAGCTGCAGCTTTTGTAAACTGTAAATTTTCATTCAAAAAAGTGATAAATTCTGAACATATCGTAAAGTTTATTTATAAGTGGTTAATTTTCATATAATAAGCATAGTCTTATGCTTCAAAGCTAGTCGGGGTATATCCAGTTAAACAAAAATCCACTGCAACGTGAAAATGTTTGCTAAGTTCGATTGACAATAATATTTCATTCTTGCACAAACAGCTTTAGTACTTGAATAAAAGTAAAATTTCAATAATTATTTTGGAATATACAAAGAAATTCATTTTTATTAATCTGCAACAGAATATTTCATACGTAAAGTAATAATGACAGATGAAAAATTTATTGCAACCTTTCATGTTTCATGTCCATACGTTAAATTCAATCTCAACGGTTTCCCGATCAAATTAAACGCAAAAAGCAAAGAAAGTTTAAAACCAGATGGTCAACTCCCGAATAATTAAAACAGACAGAATCGCATTAAAGAGTATTTGGTTTATTCTAGCCATTGTTCGTTGTGAAAATGTGGAGAAGTGGACGTCATGCAGGTAGCCCATACCGTAATAAACGGCGACGCACTGTCACCTCTGACAGTACGATGTGTTAAACTTTTCCACTGTTGCACAAAAGCCGAAGAGGACGAGGAACTGTCCTGCAATACCATTCGGATGAGATGTCAATCTTCTCGGGGTGGTCTGGGTGATGCGACCTGACCCATCTCGCCGTGTTCGACGGCCTTCCGAGAACCATTCTGCATCGCCCCGGGTGGATGCATCACATTCTCTCAGGCCAATAACGCGCCCTCTTTCAAATTCTGATTCGCAGTACGATCCGTGCATACGTCTGCGAGGCGCCCTGCACGTTTGCTGAAGTCACACTAACCCAATACCTTCGGTTGATAGGGACGAGAGCCGCACGCACACGTTACCAGTAAGTGGTGTTGCACCGCGATATCGATGTTCAACCCGCGGACCGAAATGGTTCAAATGCTAATCATTTCTGCATAACATACTAATGTCCATCTCTTGTGGATATGAACACCCTATCTCTATTCGTCCAATGTGTTTTGCTTTGTCTGAACACGAGGGTGTGTTTTATATTAAAAATGTAATATGATACAGAAAGTCGTGAACACCATCTGTCTGCGAGCCGTGCGAGTTTTTTTGTGTGGCTGAGCGTTACATTTGACAATCAGAGCTGATACGTCTATACAATCCATGTGAATAGACAGCACGCATAATAGGTGCATGTGCATTGCAATGAAAGGAAGGAATTCAGGTCGGAACCCAGTTGTGTGCTGAGTTTCAGCTCATCACGTAAGGTCGTTTGTTTTCTGTGTTAATGTTTTAACCTTTTGTGTGTGTGTGTGTGTGTGTGTGTGTGTGTGTGTGTGTGTGTGTGTGTGTGTGTGTGTGTGTATGTGTGTGTGTGTGTGTGTGAGAGAGAGAGAGAGAGAGAGAGAGAGAGAGAGAGAGAGAGAGAGAGAGAGAGAGACACGGTCATTCCATTCACGATTTTCAGACTTTGAAATCCGATAGCCAACAGCCTCGCCCCACTGGTAACAACGGTTTCCTTCAGATCACCGAAGCTAAGCGCTGTTGGGCTTGACTAACACTTGTATGGGTGACCCTCTGGTCTGCCGAGCACTGTTGGCAGGCGAAGTGCACTCAGCCCTTGGGAGGTAAAGTGCTGAGCTACCTGACTGAGAAGTAGCAGCTCCAGAGAGAGGTGTGTTGACTGCACGCTCCTCCATATCCACATCCAGTGACGCCTGCAGGCTGACACGGCGGTCGGTCAGTACCTTTAGTGTCTTCTGAGACCTGTTCTTACGGAGTCTGGTTTAGTTTTGAAACCCGATGAGCAGTACTTGTGATACCAACACATGCATTCTCTGTCCTTCGCAGTAGTTAATTCTTATTGCCTTTCTTTATTTTCTTCCTCAATTTCTACTTGGTTGTTAGCGGTGATGCCAATAATTTCGTGAATTACAAAGTTTCACAACTACTTTCTTCACGAATCCGCAAACTTTATTTTAGTTTTTTAGCTTCCTGCGTTTCAATAAATTGTACAGTGGGGGGATGAGTGTGGAAATGAGGTTAGATTAGCAGTTGCCTTCGTGTCGTCTCTGGTGCAGCTACTGAAACGTTAAAGTAGCATTTGATGATCCACGTATTTAGTGCATAATTTTTAACTACGATTTAGAAACGAAAGGAACATCATTGGTTGTGAGAAGAAGCACTTAATTTGCTCCAGCTTTCTTTGCCTGATGCTGAATATTCTCTTGCTAAAAAAAATTTTTCGCCATGTCTTCTTTGTCAGTATTTTCATTCCGTCGGGATGAATCTTTTTAAAAAAAATTACCACCAATATTATGAAATTCAATCTACTATCGACATTGAATGCCAACAGCAACACGTAACATAAAGTTACAGGCAGAACAACCATGTATGGGAGAAATTGTGAGGCAACTTCGACAGGACTGCAATCACTGAATAAGGAAGGAATATTGGGTTTAACGTCTCGTCGACATAGAGGTTATTAGAGATTTCAGCTCAGCTCGGAATAAGTCAAGGATGGAGAAGAAAATCGGCCGTGCACTTTCAAAGGTATTATCCCAGCATCTGCTAAAGCGATTTAGATAAAACGCGAGAAACCTAAATATATATGACTAATACGGGTTTGAACCCTTTGCTCCTGAATGCGACTCCTGTGTGCAAACCACTGCACGCCTCACTCGGTAATCACTGAATACCCATACGTTACAACTACACGACGAAGCACCTCACAGTTAAGACAATTCCAGTACCATAAACACGTCTTTAATGCGTTTGCTTCAGATGCACAAACTCTTTCACGTGTTTTAATAGCACCTTCCACATTTTTCAGTCGACATACGTAATACCTCGGTACAATAACAAGTTGAACGTACTGGGTGACAGAGGTTGTCGTAATGTTACCTGTTTCATTGATACAACCGAATACACGTATTTATTCTAAATTATATTCGATTGAGTTCAAGACGAATGTATATTGCTATCTTCATCCTGAAAACTGCTTCATAGAACTCGTTTTTGTTCTCAGTATTACTACTACAACCTAGTCTAACTTTCTTACTTTAGTCAAGCCCTGGTTCCGTCTACGATATAGACCCTCATACATTCCATTCACTATTGGTTGGCAATGTCTTGATGATACAGAATGTGTCTGAGCAATTGATACCTTCTTTTATACAATAAACTTTTCTCCCAAATGCGACCCAATACCTCCTTATCAGTTACCTGCTCCACCAATATCATCTTCCGGATTCTTTTGTAACACCACATTTAAATAGCTTCTCGTCTCTTCCTAGCTGTTCTATTCGTCTTCCTGAAACGTAAATTTATATTCGATGTTAAATTTCCCTCTTTCGAAGACGAATTTCTTGATGTTGGCCGTATACTTAGACCACAGTCAGTTATGTTTCTGTATTATATCCGATACGTATGCGGTCAATAAGCAGCTGGGTGTTGGTACTTTTGTATGTGGTGGCTATCTTGAAAAGTGAGATGTGTCTTACTGATTTCTAGGATGCTGATATCCTTTTCTATTGTGATTCGCCAATGATATACCTCTTTAAAGTGATCTTCAAGGTACAAGTGGGTTGTATTGTATTTTCATGTCTTGGTGTTTTCCTTACGCACTATGGCAGTGTCTGCCAGTCTTTTCGATGTACATTTTGTCAGTCCTGAAACTGTGTAGGTGTCTTCCATATTTTTTTGTATGTCTGCTTTTAGTTCTCTAATGTGTTTCTGCATTGAATAAATTATTAAGTTCGCGTATGAGATGTTTATACATTGTATGTTTTTATATTACCTATTCTAAATGCCATTTTCCTGCCACTGTAGTGCTTGTTTTAATTTTACCTTTATTCGTATCTGTGATGTCAGTGTATATGCATGTTTAATCTTGTTTCTCTCTTTTATTCCACTTGTGCTGTTCTAATGGTGTTTCTTTGTATCGATTTTAATGTTCTTATGTAATGGCACTTTTTTTGGTAATGAAATATGTTTACAAGGATGTTACAGAGTCCATTTATAATGTATCTGACGGCGTCCCGTCTGCGATTCTGTGGGTGGTACGATATTGCATTCATTATGCTGACAGCTGTTGTGGAATTCCTGTGTCTGAAACGTTTGGTTTTGACTGTCCTTTCTAAAGATTGTGTATAGAAAGTTTGTTTTCGAGCTTCTTTTGGCATTGCTGTGAAATTTTAGTATTCATACTTGGATCTCATTCATTACTTCTTAGCCTTTACGGACTGCTTACAGATTTTGGTCTGAAGATTTTCTATCAAATAAAGACATAAAACAAAAGAACCAAAATCAAACAATAAAGGGAAATATAAAGTGTTAGAAAAATCCTAAGCCTTAAATAAAACGAACAACAAAGGAAAAGTGTCTTTTTTGTTGGTAACTGATCCAAAGCAAGGAGACATTGTGGTATAAACAGGAAACCAAAACGACTATGTGCGTCTTGGTGTAGATATTTTGGGTGTTTTCTCGATTTATTTTCTCAAGCTTTCTGTGGATTGCAGTTACCAGAGTTACTTTGCCAATACCTACTTGATTTCCCATAGTTACCTAATACATTTGCGTTATTTGAATGCAAATGCTGTAATCTTCTTTTGATGTTTACTGGCCAAATTTTCGGTACCTTCACTATTGAGATCAGGGTTAGTTATTACCGTTAATAAGTAACATTTACATAACACGTTTGGAAACTAATTCTGCGATAGCCTACTACCAGATCCAACTGTCGCCAATTACTCACATTATCACTGCAGACAGATCTAAAGCTACAAAATATTCTATTAGAAATGAATTCTTGGTGAGAGAAATTAATTGTTGTATGGTTCTTGCGAAATCCACTTAGCCTGAGTGCATACACATGGCCAAACAAATTTTGATTGTTTCATGTCAAATAAGGCAAGGAAAGGGAAAGTTCGGTGCAGATATACTATTCACGAAGTGTGTAAATCACTGTGCTGACAAGTGAACGTACGATGCTTATTATGTGTCAAGTTGGAGGTGTGCATTTACGTATAAAATGATACTGATTGAATTCAGCAGGAATGGAAGAACAGTATACTGTCTTCTTTCGGTAACTCAGAACTGCCTGTTTGGGGACCAGCAGTTTGGGGGCGTTTCACCGAACTTTAGGTGTTCGAAATAGTGATGTGTAAAATATGGTACAAAACTTGCAACACAGCAAAAACAATGTACCTGGCAGCACTGCAGTATTTACATGTAGTTTATTACCCAAACTGCGGGAGAAGGTTGTATCAGATGTCCCGAAAGAAAGTGGCCTGAAACTGTAGTTTATTTTCTGAAAATGTTAGTTTATTGGCCAGAGAGAATACAGAGTTGTCAGATCCTCATCGCCTTCCTCACAGGCTGCGCCGTCACGTTTGACGTCACAGCATGGCGATCCGCTGCAAACCTCTGCTTGGCCGACTGCAGGCTGCAGGAGCTCTTCCTCTTGACGGCCTTGTGGAACCCCAGCGGCGCGGCCAGCAACTGCACACCACCTAAAACAGTACAAAATGCGTAAATCAGCCAGCGCATCTTACGACACGGATTTTCTAACAAAGCTACGCATCACTACACATACAATTGTTATGACGACAAATTATTAATGTTCAAATATTACCGACATCGGTTTTCATAAGAGACTGAAAATTAAGAACACGACTTAAGGTTTTGCTTCTTATTAAAAATTATTTTTTGAGGCCATTATACTTCTACTCTTTGACACAATATAAAGCTTAAGCTTTCTACATCAACATGAATTAATCGTAATGAAAGCCAGCATCAAAATTACATCTAGGGCTGAAACGTCCCCTTTGAACAATTCTACAGGACTGTGCTTGAACTGACACAATATTTTGTTAGCGCAACGCAATCTGACTTTCAAAATTCCCTACAAAAGAATGGCCCTGACTAACATTAAACTATACCTTTCACAAATCACTTACCTCTCAAAAATCTTCGCTACTCAAGCTACTGCAATACAGCGAGCGCCACTACTGCCAGCTAAATAAAAGATTCAAACTACTGAAGGCACTAACTACTGATAGGGATAGTTAGCAAATGAAAGATATTAATAGAGAATAAACAATGTATTTACCTTGATATCATCACAAGTCATAATATATATATATCAGTTCATGACAAATTACAAAACTCCGCCATCTCTCTCCCCACATCCACCACTGCTGGCGGCTCACCTCCAACTGCGCAACGCTACGCGCTGTTCACAGCCAGCTGCCTAACACTACAATGGCGAGTATTACAACAATGCAAAGCAACCACAGACTGCACACAGCACAGCCAGTGATTTTCATATTGAGCGCTACGTAACGTTGCCAATAAGAAAACATAAACAGCCTACTTACATAGAGAAAACATAAACAGCCTACTTACAGGGCCTCTAAACGTAACAAGGAAATTACAGCTCTGTGATTACAGAATAAAGCAAATACTACCTTTCTGACGTCGTCCTGACGTCTAGTGCAGACGACAGCTCATGAATTCTCCTAGATGTAAATGTTTCTGGTGAACGTTTCGATCTGTTTATCCTCGAACATATTCGCGAATATCCGATCCTTACTGAGTACTCATTACTGTCTCACGTGGAGTACTTTAATTTGGCGGCCCCTGACACCTAACTGGTAAAACCCTTAATCGTACATCTAGCGTAGTCCGTCGTTTTGGAGTGGGTCACATCTTCACAGGAAATTAGAACTGGAGCTGCCTAGTGGTTTAATGTACACAGTCGATAATGAATTGGGGGCCAAGCAGGCAACGATACAATACATGGTTCAGATCCTCCGGCTACAACATCGCACAAGCATTACGATGAGCGTCATCTAAACAATCGTCAGTCTTGAGACGAGGACATTATTCGTCGACACTCGCTTCCATGAAGAAGAAACAGGGTGAAAAATGTATCTTTTTTTGTCAGTGAACGCCACTTGTGCTCAAGAACACTACTATATCACCTCCTCCTTATTACTGTGACATTGATGGAGGAAATGTACTCTTGTGTAAACACATTTCGAACACACAAATTGTTAAGCAAACTATCACAGTTTCGTAGGTTGTTGAAGGATATTTTGACCCTACAGAGTGACAGTACTTCGATTTGTAACCTTCACGTGTCTATCTGCACTCTTCCGCACTCAAACTGACTGCACTGAGGAAATGCAGACAGAAGGCGTATCTTGTTTGGAACTAACTAGCCGGACAACTCACTATACCTGTTGTTGACAACCAGAATCCCTCTTTATTCTTCACCCCCCACCTTCGTCCAGTACAGCTGAGTTCTATCTTAGCTTTGATTTGCTGGCAGTTTTAGTTTTTGTTAGCAGTGGACACAGCAGTATGGGTAGGTTTTACTGGGCAAACCAAAGCCTTCCATACCATCAATCCGTATTGGCCAATGACGTAGTTACTGGGCAAACCAGAGCCTTCCATACCATCAATCAGCATTGGCCAATGACGTAGAAAGTCCCAAATCCAAAGGAAGTATAATTGCGAAATGGCGCGAAAGTGTGAATATTAAAGAATCGTTCCCACAAAAATATTGATATAACGCGAAGTGGAGGTTTTGGACTGGGACACACTAAGTTGTAAAATAACCCTGACAGCACAATAGAAAAATGTACAAAATGAAACCACCAAAGAAACACTATTCAATGGGTGGTTTCAAAGTAGAAAAAAAAGTAATTAGAGCGAGTCAGCTATAACTGGTAACTAAATCGTCACTTGACCTATGTAAGATGTTGATAGCAGGCCAAAATCATATCAGTACAAATCACATAGGCACTACTCGCCGTAAATATTACAACGCAGTGTTGAAATAAATGACTAATAGGTTAACATCGCTGTAGCGTGGAACTGAGCCTCGGTCTCTCGAAAGACGTAGCACACCGGACAAAAATTTCATGTTCAAAAGGAAAATTATTTAAAAATTCCAACTTCACGTGTATTTTAGTCACTATTTTCGCTCCATTCTAGGACAATCGAAGGTAATATTTTATCTTTGACTGATGAGGAGTGTAATTCGGGATCAAATGACGTAAATGAGGTCGCCACTGCAAGAGTTCTCGTCACGTCTCAAAGCCGACGGGCGGTATGGAACGCTCCGTGTGTCTCTGTTGACTGGTGTATAGTTTACAGACATGCGCCGTCAATATGCGTTCAGTGAATCCAAAGGAAGCACAGTACACCACCATCCGCTGATTTTTCCCGCATTTTCGGGAACCATATCTCACGGTACAGTGGCCACATATCGCTGAGAGAACACATACTATCGAAATGAGAGTATAACTGACGTCATGGCTATAGACAAACGTGAGCCATGTAAGTTTCCCACGTGAATTCCAAGAAACTACAGAGAAATATCAGCCGCAAGCAAGGTGTTCAGTTTCCAGATATGTTAAGTGTTTTGTTTCGCCCTACCATAAATATTCTGCAGCACGCCCATTTCTTGTTCTTAATGTCTAACCACTATGCTATCCCCTTTCGTGTAACATGTCTTCCCAATAATTTTGATTTTATATTTAATTGTGTGTGTCAAAAAGCTATAAATTATGATGAAAATGTGAGAACCCTTTAGTTTACGTAATGATACGCTTCGCAATAACGTGCAACAATCGGTAACATGCCACAGAATATTGCAAAAGAGCGCTGTGCTCTCTGGAAAATTAAGAGATCTTATTGATTGCAATTTTAAAATTAAGAAAGAACTGTAGTGAATCAAGACGCTCTGAGCTTTTGTGTAGTCGGTACATATCGGACGAAATCGCGATAATATACTACCGCTGTAAAACATCTTGACAATTTTGTAATTAAGATAAATGCATCCGACTATCAACGAGTTGTTAACGAATGATTCTCAGAATATACGGTAGTAAGTTCCAGGTACTTTCTCACTGATTTTCTTTCATTCTCCTGATCCACAATTCTCATGTTCGGAGATTTATTTCTTCTCAAGCAGTGGGGATGTTTGAAGGATGACAAGTTAAATGGAACCTGCACCTCCTTGAGCAATCATTTACTTACGTAATTTCATTTCAAAAGCACAACTGATTTACAATGCATTCACCCTCCATGCAGAGTAAGGCAATGGTAGAGATGCTGACTCCCGCTCCAAGTAATCACGGTACGGAACAATTAAAAGTGAACACTTCTGCTAATGTAAAATAAGCTCATCTCAGCTCTGACACAGCAGAGCGTCTTTGAACATGTGAAGCCACATTCACATAAAGGGTATTCGAGCTGTACGTAAACGAAGAACGAGGTTTCAGTCGCAATTTATTGAACTGATAAAATTTCTAGGACGTAGTTTTCATTCAGCCACAGTATTTTTACAAAATTTAAAGCATTTTCCAAGTTTGATTTTCAGTTACATACATAATTAGGTAACACCACTAACTACGACAGAAGGGATCCATAAACAACAAGCTTGAAAGGTTACACGGATTTTACTGGGACACGTCTGGTACTCACCATTGTCAGGTCTTGTGGTGGCGAATCGGCCGTTCCGGTCTGCGAGCGGTTTCTGCACGGTGTGCGGCGTCCTCAGCGGCTGGCAGCCGGCGGCGAACACCCGGGCCTCGCGGAGGCGCCTCTCGATTTTCTTCTGCCTGCTGAGTCTGCGCGCCAGCACACCGTCCGACTGGACGAGGCTCAGCCAGCGGGAGCTGACATCACTCGCTGCCAACAGCGACGGGCCGTCCAGCTTCCTGCAAAAGAAGAATGCCAGCTATTAACACTGAAAACTATTCTATCTTTACTAGATAAGCACATGATATCGAGCACTTGCCAAATTATTCTCAAAGCTCTTCAGAATTAACCAGTTTTGAGATTTCTTAACTACCAGATATATCGTCCACTGCGTTACAGTATCAGTAAGGAACATAATTTTTTTATAAAACTTTTCACGTAAACTAACGTTTCAGCCATAATATACAAGGGAATATGAGCCAAATATTGCCAATATGACAGAGGGCATTCCATGTGTTAGCCGCGTCGAAGTACCGACATTGCTAGATCGAGGAGCATTTTTAGGCTGTTTTTCAGACACACTAGGTAAACAGCCGGTCTGCACTGAGGTGACAAAAGTCTTGGGATGGCTCTTAATACGGCATCAGACCGCCTGCCTGGTGTAATGCGGCAACTCACTATGGTACACACTCAACATGTCATTCGAAGTCCCCTACTGAAATATTGAGCCATGATCTCTAGTCGTGAATGCGGAATTGTTGCCGGTAGAAGATTTTTTGCACGAACTGACTTCCCGATTATGACCCACAAATGTTTAGTGAGATTCAGATCAGGCGATCCGGGTGGAAAATAATTAGCTCGAATTACCCAGAATGTTGTTCTAACCAATCGTGACAATTGTGGCTCACTGACATGGTGGATTGTCATCCGTAGAAATGCCATCATTGTTTGGGAACATAACGTCCATTAATGGCTACAAATGGTCTCCAAGTACCTGAACATCCAGTGGACCCAGTCCATTCCATATTAACACAGCAAACATCATCATACAGCCACCACCAGCTTGCACAAAGCCTTGTTGACAACCTGGGCCCAGTGCTTTGTGGTGTCTACGCAATATGCTAATGCTACCATCAGCTGTTACCAACTGAAATCGGGTCTCATCCGCCCAGGCCACAGTGTTACAGTCGCCTAGCGCCCAAGAGAGACGGTCACGAGCCAGAGAGAGGAGCTGCAGGTGATGTGTTTTTAGCTAAACCACTCGTGTCGGTCGTCTGCTGCCAAAGTCATTAACACGTAAAAAGGTGTGTGTGTGTGTGTGTGTGTGTGTGTGTGTGTGTGAATTCCTAAGGGCCCAAACTGCTTGGGTCATCGGTCCCTAGACTTACTCACGACTTAAACTACATCTACATCTATACTCCGCGAGCCACCTTACGGTGTGTGGCGGAGGGTACTTATTGTACCACTATCTGATCCCCCCTTCCCTGTTCCATTCACGAATTGTGCGTGGGAAGAACGACTGCTTGTAAGTCTCCGTATTTGCTCTAATTTCTCGGATCTTTTCGTTGTGATCATTACGCGAGATATATGTGGGCGGTAGTAATATGTTGCCCATCTCTTCCCGGAATGTGCTCTCTCGTAATTTCGATAATAAACCTCTCCGTATTGCGTAACGCCTTTCTTGAAGTGTCCGCCACTGGAGCTTGTTCAGCATCTCCGTAACGCTCTCGCGCTGACTGAATGTCCCCATGACGAATCGCGCTGCTTTTCGCTGGATCATGTCTATCTCTTCTATTAATCCAACCTGGTAAGGGTCCCATACTGATGAGCAATACTCAAGAATCGGACGAACAAGCGTTTTGTAAGCTACTTCTTTCGTCGATGAGTCACATTTTCTTAGAATTCTTCCTATGAATCTCAACCTGGCGCCTGCTTTTCCCACTATTTGTTTTATGTGATCATTCCACTTCAGATCGCTCCGGATAGTAACTCCTAAGTATTTTACGGTCGTTACCGCTTCCAATGATTTACCACCTATGGCATAATCGTACTGGAATGGATTTCTGCCCCTATGTATGCGCATTATATTACATTTATCTACGTTTAGGGAAAGCTGCCAGCTGTCGCACCATGCATTAATCCTCTGCAGGTCCTCCTGGAGTACGTACGAGTCTTCTGATGTTGCTACTGTCTTGTAGACAACCGTGTCATCTGCAAATAGCCTCACGGAGCTACCGATGTTGTCAACTAAGTCATTTATGTATATTGTAAACAATAAAGGTCCTATCACGCTTCCCTGCGGTACTCCCGAAATTACCTCTACATCTGCAGATTTTGAACCGTTAAGAATGACATGTTGTGTTCTTTCTTCTAGGAAATCCTGAATCCAATCACAAACCTGGTCCGATATTCCGTAAGCTCGTATTTTTTCACTAAACGTAAGTGCGGAACCGTATCAAATGCCTTCCTGAAGTCCAGAACAACACACCCACACACACGCCCGAGGGAGGAAGAGAATCTTCTGCAGGAGGGGCCACGCATCCCGTGACATGACTCCTCAAACCACGCGGCCATTTACGTCTAATTTCGATGCCCTGCAACCACGAATCCGTTCGCCGTACGACCCACACTGATTTTGGCAGTTATTACAAGCAGTGTTTGTATTTTAGTACTCACAGCTCGACGCAAACTCCGCTGCTCTCGGGTGTTAAGTGAAGACAGTCGGTCACTGTGTTATCCTTGGTGAGACCTAATGCCTGAAATTTGGTATTCTAGGGACACCCTCGGCGCTGTGGATCTCGGAATACTGAACTCCCTAACGTTTTCCAAAATAGAATGTCTCATGCGTCCAGCTTCAACGATCATTCCACATTAGAAGTCTGTTAATACTCGTCGTGCGGCCATAGCCAATTCGGGAACCTTTTCAGCGGAATCACCTGAATACAATTCACTGCTCCGCTTGTGGACTGCCCTTTTATGTCTTGTTTACGCGATACTACCGCATCTTGCGTAAGTGCATATCGCTATCCCATGACTTGAAACATCAGTGTACACAATCGATATATCAGTACTGTAGTACTGTAGGGGGGGGGGGGAAGGGGGGGGTGCGGATGGAGCTGAACAGGAGAGCAACCGTCACGAACGCAGCGTGGCTGTCTGCAACTAACTGTGGTCACCAAGAGATGCATCCTTCAGTTGCTGCAAGACTATCCCGTATTACTGTGCGTCGATCTGCAAGGCATCAGCCAGGACAGAGCAACATGCAGCTGTTGCACTACGTGCTAAGACAGACGGTACGTGAATCTGGAGATTCAGCAGATTTAATAAACACTGAAGCGACGTTTTTGTCGTGTGACTGTGCTCGCGAATGTAATTAAAGGATACTACAGTTCTATGCAATACAGGTAGAACTGATTGATAATGACTTATCTGATGTATGTTAATTAGATAAATTATGTTTAATTTTGCTGTCTTTGCTCATTTAAAGTCATAGAGAAAGAATAACGCTGCCTGAAGTTTTGAGTAGCAGATCAGTCAAAGCTTCTGATAGTTGATCAAAAGCAATTTACTTCTTATCAGGTTTAGGTTAAATATTGAATGTATATTTTACACTGTTTTAAATGGATATATACGCCCGCTGATAATAATGGCTTTATGAACTTTCTACATAATTGGAACACCAGTAAGTAAGAGAACTTACTCGTGTAGACACTATTCCGAGGATTCATCTTTGCTCAGAACCGAGTAATACGATAGAATACTACACAAGTATGCAGCAATGGTTTAGTCTTGTTTCGGCTATTGATGTCAAATATTTTTTAAAAGTTTCGTTCAACATGCAATAAACCTACAGTACGTTCCACTTCCTTTTTAAATCCTTGTGTTGTCACTGTTCCCTTTGCACAAACTCTAAACGTTTTATGAAACCATGTCGACTATTAGAATCTGAAGATTAACTGGAAATCTGTAGATTCATTGTTTCTCGAAGCTGTTTCTGGCAACAACACGATGGTAAAATCTGGCTACAAAGACTGCACTTTCGTGCACACACAACATGTACTGATATGGCAGTATCAACGAAGGATTAACACAACCTGACGGCGAAATTCGCAAATAAAGCCGGCACTTTTCTGTACCCATAGCAACGCACTGATCTATCAGTGTATACCAACAATGAATTCTCACTCTGCAGAGGAGTGTGCTGATTTGAAACTTCCTGCGAGAAACTATGTTCCCGAGCTGGTCTCGACTCCAGATTGCAGTTCAGGTCCGGTAGATAGAAGTGTCAATGCAGTTTTCAGGTAGTGGCACGATGCAAATGAACCTATCGTTAATAATGCGGATACATTTAAGGAATATTTTTCCCAGAAAAATAAACTACCGTTTCTTTAAGGTCATTCAAGAGCTCCGAAAAGATAACACTGTAATATAGCCAGTTTTCGAGTGAAACGGTAACTGGTAAATATCGTGAATGCAAGGTTTACGTTAATCTGTAAGTTGTGAATACTGGCGGTCTTCTCACGTTGAAGTATAGACCACTTTGTGGTTCTGTGTAACATACACTAAGACTCTGTGGAGTGAACATTCAGTTGTATAGCCTTGGATATTCCTCGTCAACATACAGCGCCCTTCAATAGATTGCAGTTCGGAAGAGATTTTCATTCAAGAAATTTACTGTTCACGAGTTCAAATTTACTAGAGTGCTGACAAGTCAAATGTACGATGTTCTCTAAACCAGTCTAACAACGGACACTTACAAACGAGCTAACGGCCCAAACCTTAAATTTCTCCTACTGAACGTACACAAAAATATGGATAGAACAGAATTACACAGTACTTGAATCTCATCATAACACTACTAGCAACAGTAACAGCAAATTTAACATTTACGGAAACAGCAATCCAAAAAAGTAATTTCAGAACGAAAATTGATAAATCACTAAAATTGTTATTAGAATAACTTTTTAACTGTCTTCGATGTAACATCTACAAACTCAATGGGCACAAATAAAAGCAATTTAACATGATTTGAGCAACAATCAGTAAGTATTTAAGAAACTAAAATTTAGTTATAACATCACTGTCCTAGTGTTAATGTATTTACTTTAATACTAAATCTCAAAGAAGGAACTAGATGTTAATCACAATGTGACGCTGAAATCTTTGAGAACTTCCGAAACATGAATCAAAGCCTGAGACTAGCGGAGAACTCTCAGAAACCATCAATTAACAGCCTAAAATTACAGGAGAAAATGCAACGTATGCCAACAGACAGCCTTTGTTTAACCAAAGGATAACGGTACTCTAACATACTAAGGAAAAGATGGGGACCGTAATGAGCTACCTAATCAGACCAGGCTATATACATACCGTGTGAGGAAATCTCCAAGCTTGTCAACATCTTTGGCGATGATAACCCACAGACAGGAATGCGGAACAGCGCCAGTCGTACTGATGACCTGAGCTGAACGTGCACCAGCTACCCGGTGTTGCGTCTGAAAATGCCCACCAGCAGAGAAGCCTTTAACTTGTGGGTACAGTTTCTGTTAGTTATTTGTAACGGGATAACAATTTTACTCTCGTAGGCAAGTCTGTCCCAACACAACCAAACACGAGTTGACGAGGCAACATTTTTATATTTTGTTTCTCAGCCTTGCGTCACACAAATATAATGACCGGTTTCAACTTAGCAGCAAGTCGTCAGATCAATTCTTTTAAAAAAGAAGAAAGAGGATTCACTAAAATACTGGACGGCTAAATTGCAATTTATACCAGATTAGTACGTGAGATAGTACTTGCCACATGAACAATACAGCTCTTTGTGAATACTCGGCGGATTCTTGGAACATCGTACATCATTAAGTCTTAAATCGTAAATACAAGATTACAACCAAGCACAATATAAAATTGAGAACCATAAAGACCCAAAGCAGAAACAAAGTTTTGAAAAATACATATGTTTGTCAAAATAAATTTTATAGACCAACCAACAGTATCATAGGTCGATGGTCTCATCAAGTCCCAGCATAATATGATTTCCTATGAAGGACTAATGTACCCACTTTGTTACGAAATAATATTTAAGATTCTATTAATTTTAATTCTCAAACGTCCATATACAGGCTACCAACAAGAGAACCCCAACAAGAACAAATACTAATTGCACCACATGCGAAATTACGACCCATTCCTACATTTCATGGTCCTCGGTATTTACATTCATCACATTTTGTGACTTGATGTTCTGGTAAAACTCAGTTTATGACGTACTGCTACTACGCGCACGATGCAACA
Source organism: Schistocerca piceifrons (assembly GCF_021461385.2). Lineage (NCBI taxonomy): Eukaryota > Metazoa > Arthropoda > Insecta > Orthoptera > Acrididae > Schistocerca > Schistocerca piceifrons. The sequence continues at coordinate 230,896,197 of NC_060138.1, forward strand.
CTAAATCATGTTGTCTTCACTAGGTAACGACTGAGCAGCACAGAGCAAGAAAATTATGCTTTGTGCTCATACAGAAATTAATATCCGAGAAATTTCTGAGACACTTTTCGTGAATGTTCACATATCCGGTGTTCTGTTATAGGTATAGACAAAGCTGGTTCACGAAATGTCAGCAGCACGCATACATGCTACGATCTCAAAATCGATGAATCGTGTAATTTAGGTCCTCACGGTTCTCCACGCCTCAATTGATTGTGGGAGAACGTAGTCATAAATTGCGCAACTATGGTGAAGGTACGCTGAATATGCACTAGGATAGGAGAGGCTAGAGTGCTGACGCAGTAAACGACTTCCACAAATTGGTAGTTAGCGGTCTGAAGCGCGCACAAAGCAGCAAAAATGAAACAACTGTTAAAGCAAAGTAATATAACACAAAAGCGAGCAGGCAGTGACGTGAAGCCCAATAGGCTCACAACATAAGATACTATTTGTCGTATTGTGCTCTACGCTGTGTATTCCAATAACCAAGTTATTTTACGTGAAGTAATAAAAATACGGGTATATACACACACTAACACTGACGAAATGTAACACCACAGCTCCTTCAATGACGTCTACACAGCATGATCGAAAAAATTGCCTCACAATTTGAGCTAGGAAGTTTACTAAACTTGTTATAATTCCAAACAAATGAACATGTTTCTACAAGGACAGTTGATATACAAATACTACAATAAGGAATTTCAGATCTGACGGTGCCACCAATAAACCTTAGTTCAGCCGAAAGTCAAGGGTACCGAACTTGGTCAACAGCGGAAGCAACGCCTACAATAGCCATCTACATACACATACAATACGATACTGTTACTAGGGTCTGCGGTATCCGTATAGTAAGTAACCTCACAGCACATGTGTTACAAATAAAGGTTCGGCTGCACTGTAATGTCACAGACTCAACATAAGGACGCAGTTTGATTTATCTTGACCGCAGACATTTCTTTTAGTGTTCTTAAGCGAACATATATGCATGAGGAAACAGTTACTAACGATATGCCAAATCACAGTCGCAGAAGTAAAGACGCCTGAAGAAAAACTTATGTACACAGTGGGGAACCGCAATTTAGATAGACTATATTTTAGCAACATCAGTTTAAACATCGTGGAAATACTGACATCTGGCATGTCTCAGTTTATGATAACGCTTTCCTAAACACATCCTACTCACAGATATTACCGTCAACGTCAAGAAATTCGTAGATATCACTTACTGACACTAACAATGTTCTGGTCAGTTATCACAACCTTCATTAACACACTATTCCGACCGCACTGTATCACAACGTAGCTTTGGTGTATGCAGGACAAAAACATCAATATGTACTTCAACAAGGGTAACATCACATACGCCTGAATAAATGCTGAAATAAATTGAACGAAGCACATAAAATGTGTAAAGAAGGGACGAAGGTCACTTCTGCAGGCTGCACACCAGTTTCAAAATGCATAACTGTAAGGTACATCAACATCTGCGCCTCTTAAGCAAATTCAACTTCACAAGTTGTAATGGAAACCAAAGAAAATTTCAAAGAAAAGATATTAATAATTTAGGGTTTGCCGATGACACTGTAAATATCAGACATAGCAAACGAAATAGTTTCTTGGAAAGAGGTTATAAAATGAGCATTAACAAAAGCAGAAAGCTAATAGAATTTATTCAAATTAATTAAGAAAAGAAGGAATCAGATTACGAAATAGGACTAACAAAGTTTATTTATGCAGGAAAGTGAGAGGACATTAAATGGTAGCTGTATAGCAAGCTAAGCATTCCTGGAAGAGCAAATTCCTGACATATTATACGAAGTTAATTGCCAGAAGGTCTTTCTTGGGGTATTTATCTGGAGAGTGGCCTATTACAGATGAGAAACGCGGATGACAAATCGGACAAGAAGGGAACAGAATTAGCAATAATATCTTAAAGAGAGAACGATTGATAGGACTCACTCTGATATCACGAAACTGTAAATTTCGTAATGCAAGTAAGCTGTGGAGGGCGTGTTATTCCCAGATGGAACGATTAGCGTGGAGAGCTGTATCAAACGAGTCTTCTGACTGAATACCACAGTAACAATGTAACGTGACAATCCAAATACCATACATGCGAATATCCTACGGAAAATACATCAATAATAGCAGTTATGTTACAAATTTACAACAAACAACTTGGATTCCTTTGTTCCATATTACATCGAATCTTTCGTATATGTTATTACTTCACATAAGTGCAAGAAACCGTTGCTCAACAGCAGTTTTTCCCCCTAAGGCAGCCTCTCCTAACCATCCATAAACTATAGAAAACATTTATAACAATCACAGAGTCTTTCTGCTCCACATTAAACTATGAAGCGTCTTACTACACACACACACACACACACACACACACACACACACACACACACACACACACCTACTGTATCTAAACATTGGACTGAACGTATATGATTATCGAGAGAAAAAAGTGTCGGCAGTAGTAAATCATCTGAATTCAATGTGGAGAATTAACAATACACCTTACCGGGATTCTCTCGACTTTCTTTAGTAAGATTAAAACCATGTCTGCTGCAAAGCATCAGATTACTATGAATATAACTACTGTACCACACAACAGTATGATACGGAAAATGTTTCAGAAGGGCTCCCCCACCCTCTAACAGGTAAAGCAAGCCAAATTACCGATCCATAAGCAATAGTTTTTACAGTTTTGTTGTTTAGTTCACACTATTCTGCTTCGCAAAATCCGTAAGATGGGGCACAGAGGTCAAAGTTTCTTCACATATCCTCCCAGAAATCACGGCGTTTCAATTGAAACGAGCGCATCAGTGTAACATATCGTGAAATGAAAGATATTTCAACGAATATTCATACGATAACCGTCAATAAGTATTACATTTTGTGTCTGCTTATACAGGCATTCTAGTAGTATCTATCGCTTCAAGCGAAAACGAGCATCCAGCAAAGTCCACATTGCGTTAACGAATAACTTCATGCAATATAATTTGTACACTTATTTGAAGTTAATCATAAAAACATGGAACACCGCTTGTATAAAGTTTATACAATCTAGCTTCATTCCACACCATTTTCAAATGGAATAGAGCATGTGTACACAGAAATATGATGTGTACTTTTCAGTAATGAATTTTGTCTAATATCAAATCACAACTCTAGTAGCATCTAACACGCCAAAAGCCTGCATGAAAACCGTTACAGCAGAAAATTTCGGTGTCCAATATTTACGTCTTTCCGAAGACAGTGTCCGAAATGGGAAATACGGAAGCGTCCGATCCCACTCGTCTGCTTTGACCCATGACGTCACAAATATGGCGGAAACAAAAACACACACACTTTCCACAAGAAGCCTAATGACACTAACGGGACAAGCGCGGGAAATGGGGTGTTTTGGGTGGGGGGCAAACTAAATATAAACAAATTTAGACGCCTTGCGTAGCTACAACGTGTAAGTGAAGACAGCCATGCATGAATACGCACCCACCTCCCCAGGGGTCGTAACCCCTAAAACCCATAGAAGATAAAGATGCTTCAGTAGCTGATTAGTGTTTTTTGTCTTTTAAAAAAAAAATCTCACGGGATAGAACGAACAGATCAGAAAGATAAATGTAATAAACTAAAACAGAAATTCGAGGAAACAGATAATTAAAATAAGTTGTAAGTGTTTTTAAATTTTAAAAAATGTCACGAAATAGAACGAACATATCAGAAAAGTAAATAAAATAAGATAAAACAGAACTGGAGACAGCCACACTCAAACCAAACTCCGCGCCGTCATGTCACACTCGACAACACTCTTACGTCACGGGTCAAAGCCGACGCGTTGGATCGGACGCTTCTGTCGACCCCCGAAATGTTAGACGTGAAACAGTCGTTCAATGCGCAAGGATACACACATGTTCAACATCTTACGCAACCTTGCAACATATGCATACGTGACTCACCACTGAATTGCTCCCTTAACAGGAACGTAAAAATATTACGAGAACTGTAGCTACTATTTAGCTTATAACCTCTGGCGAATTACATTTGTATTTAGATTTCTCAAAATACTAGCAGCGTCAACTATTTAATGATACGAAAGTATTACAATTTCAGAGAAATAAACTTAGCCGCGCAATAGGACGCACAGAATTTACTGAATAGCAACGCATTGTATAACATAGTAACAACTACATCATGTAACGAAAATAGTTAAATTTGCATCCGGTGACATTACTATGGACAGATTATTACTTCCTAACGAAAAGGCAAGGAGAGAAAATATGTTGTCCGCAAATATTTCCCTGCAATCGCTATCAAAATTAAAAATTCATAGCTGTTGTGAATATTCCTATGGTTTAATTCTAGTTACTGCGTGTAACAGAACATATCGTTGAATAAAATTAAAGTTCAATGTCTCAATGAAATACAGTCAATATCAGCCACAGCTGAATTCTGCCTAACTTTTGAGACAAAACTAACTTACGAGCTTACTCCTGGATAAAATTTCCATGAACCACGCTACTTAATATCTCTACCGCAATGTAGGATCAAATTAATTCAGAATGAGGATTAATGACAGTGGCGGGTGAGCACCCCTCACCCTCTCGCATTTTTCTATATCCATCCAAATACTTGTCGGAGACTTAGGCATTATCTGGCACAAATATTTAGAATTGACGGAGCAAATCTAATTTTTATAACTAACACTTCATACAATATGGCAAACTTGGAAAAATATAACGGTAATTTAGGTGACAGGCCACGACACACATCTGTCTGTCACCACAACCAAGGTATCACACTCTGGCCAGAATGCTATATGTATAATTATCGGCAGGTTAAACACTTGGCGTCAAACGTACCTGAGAATCATCAAGGCTATCTCCGGAGGCAGCATCCCAACGATGTCCAACGCTCCAGGGCTTGAAGAAACACTCGACAATCCTACGAAACACAGCAGTGAGTAGAATGGCTCCATAGCGACACTCGACTGCTACTGATGCACTCCACAGTCAACGAGCAAATGGTGAGCGCCTCCGCTGAGCGATCTCTTATACCAGCGTCGTGTTTGATGACGTCACCCCACTGTAGACAGCGTTGCCACTTCCCACACTAGTGGCCGCCGTAGTTAATTGTGCAGAAGGTAGCATAGCGATTAAGTATATTTGAATTATTGTGACTTATTATTTCAAGACGTGTTGTCTTACCTGCTAATAAATGTTTCTAGTAAAACAATTACCAGTGTAACGTACAAGATAAATATTATGATAGGCATATGTATCACAATTGAAGCAGAAGCGGCTGAAAAGATATCGCAGTGTGTTGGATAACTCTTTTACGGTAGTTTACAGTGATTGTAGCGGCAGATTTTGTTGGAAGTGCATGTGAACATCCCCAGATGTTAACTTTGCATCACGGAATCGTCATATAAAAATTTCATGTGTTACAGGCGAAAGCAAAAGTGTTAATGGCCAACCGTTGCCAGCTAGCATTTCTTGTATACTTCCACAGTAGAAAAGCCTCTACGTAGATGAAACGCAGCTTTTATATTACTAGAAATTTCTGGCGAGAATTTCTAGTAGTCTAGATATAAACGAAGAGTTAAACACGATTAGTAATTGCGTTAGTCACAGAGGTCTGAAGGGAATTCTTAATGTTCAGTGTTAGTAAAACATGTTTCAGGTGTAGTTGGCCACCACTCCTTGCTTCTTAAAAGTAGGTCTGGCAATAGCCCTTGTGATAAAATGTAGTATACACTACCCGTCAAATTTGATACTCATAATGATCTACTTCATTGCTAGGAGTTCTAATACAAAACTCTTAGCCGTCTGAAGTCCCTGGAACCTGAAGATAGTTGGAAAAGGTAGTGTTTTCTTTCCTATTTCTGTTGCTGTAAAAATATGTAGTGTTTTGCAGCGATACATTATATGACACCATTGGTCGTTTTTGATTTGAGTCTACTTTTAGACGTGGAAGGTTAGCACGAAAAAGATGTGAAGAATTTTATGAGGTAAGTAACGTATCATGTTATTTAATGTAAGGAGATTTACTCAAAAGAGTGTTCACGAGGATGATATAACTTGGTTTTCGTTTTGTTAGGTACCGACTGTGAAGTAACAGTGATATGACGCATTTGAGAGGTCGGATGTTCGCATCCCTCACAGGTCATCCTCTTCATAAATCGCTTAAAGCAAATGCCAGGAACCTAGCATTCGAGAGGACGACGGTTCAATCCCGCGTCCGGCCATCCTGATTTAGGTTTTCGTGATTTCCCTAAATCGCTCGAGGCAAATGCCGGGATGGTTCCTTTGACAGGGTACGGCTGACTTCCTTCCCAAATCCGATGACAATAATGCCAGGATGATTCCTTTAAAAGGATACGACCGATTTTCTTCCAATCAGATCAGAGACTGTGCCCCATCTTTAATTATTTAGTTGTCAACCGAAAGTCCCTCCCTTCCTCCACTTCACTTTCGTTGCATTGTATTTGAGAAACACAACTTCGAACTATATACAGTTACTTAGTTGTAGTGATCTTTATCGTAGGTTGAAGCCTATGTTAGGGCAGAAATTGTCAATTTGGTTGTCGTCAAAATGAATGGGAAATAAGAGTAGCTATAATTTTTATCTGTAGCGTAGCCTGATGCCTGAGTCCACACCATATATGACGCACATTTAGTTATAGTTACTGAGGCAGAGTAAACTCTGAGAACCTCCATTGAACAACAGTCATTCATCGAATGCGTAATTTGGTGTATAATATCTCCATGTCTCGTACGTCAACTATGGAAACCGCAATGAGGAAGGACCGGGAGGTAAATAACTTTTACCAGAACTGGGTACTTAGAATACTTCTTTGTTTAATAACACTACAATTACGAGTACTTACACACGCGATTTTGTGTGCGGATTTCGCTTCTAAGAAGCACTTTGGTACTTCACATAAGGCGGACGAAGAGTCCAAGTTTAAACACACTGTTTCGGACATTAGGAGGACCTTTTCCGACGAGAGTAGTGTATCCTTTCTTAGGATTGCATTAAAGTACTGCTTCGTTTTTGCTTGATCTACATAACCCCACACACGATTTCTTTTTCTTCACAGACGGAAACACAGTTGTTATGAAAAGCACAGCAACGCTTAAAGAAAACGTTGGAGGGTGGGAGGGGCAGGGAGGGGGAGAGAGAGAGAGAGAGAGAGAGAGAGAGAGAGAGAGAGAGTCATCTTGCCACTGTACCGCAACCAGTGTGTGTGTGTGTGTGTGTGTGTGTGTGTGTGTGTGTGTGTGTGTCTACATTCTTGATAAAATACATTACATGATGTATGTCAAAACTGCTTACAATATTGCTACTAGTACAAGTACTATGAAATATGAGTAAGTTACGATAAAAATTTTTGCAGTGGCAAAACATTATTTGTGTTCATTAGTTCGTATTGAAAATTCAGAATTAGCGTTGCTTCTTTCCGTGGTTTTGCAACGGCTGTGTTCCGTGCTCGCATCTCTGGAAGCAAGAGGAACTGTATGTGCTCTGAAGTACCTTAAGAACTCAGAAGCTGTTCGTCAGAAGCAGCTATGTTAAAAATGAGTTTAACATTCAGAAACCTTAAGATTTGTTCGACACCTTAATCTGTATGCAAAAGTACATACCTTCATGTGACACAGCGATGTAGTTTTTGAAGGTCACGGTAGTGAATTTACTTCGCTATACGCCATGTCAACGTCCACATTAATCTCAACGGACATACTATTACAAACATTAATCTTTAACATTACATTTCACAATATTTGTTAACTTAAAAATTTAGGCACTTTTTGAGGGCAGTATTTCTTATAATTAAAACTATGTGGTTCGATTGTAGACGCTGAAGTGAAACTTGAAACTAGTACAGTAGTGCAAGGGACACAAGGAGATATCCTCTACCACATTTTATGAGTAAAATCTATTTCTAAGAATAGCTCCGAGCTTATGAACCTCTACAGGCCAATTGCCTTCCTCTCCAACATATGAATGCCAGCAGTACTATCCGTAATGGTGGTATCGTCGTCAATGCAGAAGTTAACAACTTCCTGAATTTTCCTTGAAGATGCCACGCGGTACAAGTGTTCCCGGATAGGTCGTATAATATCCACGCCTATATTTTATTCAGAATGTTATTCGCGACAGCGTCGTGTGTTGAATGCGAATAAACATTCAAGTGATATTAATAAAAAGTACTCCATCGCTGCTAAAATAATAAGTAACTATTGTCAATGACATAATGTAATATTCTGTAAGAAATTAAATCTCAGACAATACTCATGGAAAAGGATAATGAAAATCTCCATCTTTTGTTATCTATGATGCTTCTAGACTAATCCTCTTCCTCGTTCCAACTATTGTACTGATCGAATGTGATTGACGTCTCTTAACACAGAGGTCTGTAACAAACAGTATTATGTTGTTAAGTAATATCAGAAAAATAGAGTTTCTGTGTCATTGAAATAAATCCTCTTGTTTGGACTGTCATTATGATTCTTGTCGTATATAAATGTTAAGTTTTCTGATCGTTTACAGTGTAGGGCAGCCATTAGCGCTATTGATCTACAGCGCGGTTTATTGGTAAGTGATGAACAATAAGCGATTTACATTGAGAAATATTTTTAAATGTTAATGCATATAGTAAAGGTACAAAAACGTTTAATTGATATTATTAGTTAGTAGTAAAACACCGCCTGAAGGAGAATCGACAAGTGATTGTCTTATGTGCGTCGCCATCTTAGTGAAATATTGCAGTGGCAGTTTTAAATTGTATTTTAATACAGACATAAGTCTTGTTGGTCAGTACTGCGACAATAATTTTGTATTCCTGGCCCAGAACCCACTCAGAGGTAGTAAATTCCAATTAGATTGTGAATAACCTTTAAATTTAGTAAACTTCTGTCTATGCAAAAATTGTTCTCCGCTGATGTATGAAGCCTGGTTATTTCCTAACAACTTTTATGAAATATTTTCACAGGAAGCAATACATTAGTGTTGTGTGCAAGTGGTATTGTGACAAAACTGTTCATTTTGCTTAAAGAAAAGTGTTGCCACCTCGAATAACAGTAGCGGTAAACTCGATAGACGATCTGCAACTAGCAATAAGACTATTACGCAATGGCACTGAAGAATGCTAAAAATCATTACTCTTATACAGTTGAGATTACTTAATCATTTAGCTTGTTTGCTGGTTTTATATGATCAGTTTTGTTCATGAAGTTAGTGCCATTTACACTGCTTGACAGACAACATAGCTACACGTTCCCAGGTGCAGTTTTCTTTAACAAAATAACGATTATTAGCCGGGAAAAGCAGTGATTAAATAAAATCTCATGTTGCGTTGATAATAAGTACTTGGGGTGGTTGTTGTCTTGCTGAAATTGCCCAGTATGATACTACGACACACCACAGTCGTTTCGAATAAGTTACTTGTAATGTGATGAAAATTACTTCTAAAAGTGTTGAGGAAATAGTCTAGCGAATGAGGTTTTTTATTTAACAATCTTGCTTGTAATTTTTTTTTAACAAGATAAGAGATTTCGGCTACGTAATATTTATTTTTATATATTTACGACTGCTCTTAATGTGACAGAATGAGACCATCTAAAGACGGCTTTTGCGTAGCCGAAGCCGGTGATCCTACTCAAAAAACTCTGTGATCAAGATCATTAAATAAAAAAATTATCTAAAGGATACCAAAGCTTCAGATAGCTTATCTTACGCTAAACTTTACTCAGAGGAGATAACGTCGAAAAAAATTACCTTTTGACCTACTGAACAACCACGCATGTATACAACAGTACGATTTAGTCCTTCAACCTCATCTTTACATTAACAGCCACTATCTAAAAAATAACTGCAAATTGTTTTTAATAAATTTAATGTATGCTTCGTATTAAAGAACAATAACGATCCGAAACAGTGCTTTTAGAAAAAATGGTTCTAATGGCTCTGAGCACTATGGGACTTTACTGCTGTGGCCATCAGTCCCCTATCACTTAGAACTACTTAAACCTAACTAACCTAAGGATATCACACACATCCATGCCCGACGCAGGATTCGAACCTTCGACCGTAGCGGTTGGGTGGTTCCAGACTTTAGCGCCTAGAACCGCTCGGCCACCAGGCCGGCAGCGCTTTTAGAGGAAAATGTATCTAACACTAAAATTAAACTGTCCGAATGTTACTGTTATTACGTGGGTATTAAATTTCAAACAAGAAACGTGATAAATGTAGCTATCTTTGAAAGGTAACAAATACCAATCGGACCGTTTGAGACTAGTGCATATCTGTGAGCAGTCAATAATGAATAAAAACCGATAACTACACGAAAAACGGGTACGAAGAGAGATTTTTACCGAAAGGTTAAAGGCACCTTAACACACCGAGCAAAAGATGGGGACCGTAAAATGCAGTAAATTACCTTACTAGACGAGGCTGTATACTTACCAAGTGAGGAAAGCTCCAAGCTTGCCACCGTCTACAGCGGTGATAACCCCGACACAAGAATATGAGCAGCGCCACTCGTAACAGTGGCAGCATCGTCAAAGCTGATTGCGGAACAGCCTCCTGGATTTGCGGTTGAAGACGGCCGCAGTAGACTCCTTTAACATGCGGATACAGTTTCTTTTAAGTTACTTGTAACGAGCTAACATATTTGCTTAAAGTCTACTTAGAATTCTCTCGTTAGCAAGTCAGTTCGAACACAATCCAAATGATCTTATCAAACAGCACTGTTTTGTTGTATTTCTCAGCCTCGAGTCAGAGGCAGTATGATGACTGGTATCGATTTTTCAGTAATTCATGAGATGATTTGCATAAAAATAGATGAAAGTGATACACAGAAATACTAGGAAACTAAATTACAGAAATAACTTCTATACGTAATAGTAGTCTGTAGTGATTCGTATTGAGGGCTGTAGCACAGTTGATTTTTCCGCTTCCACACGTAATAAAGTATACGATACAATACGACAGTCTATTTCACAGTAATTACTTCTTAACATAAAACTACAGAGTGTGTGTCTTGTGATTACCTTGTTGTATGAGCGCGAAAAGGACTGGACGAGATCTGGTAGCCATACTTGGCGCAGTCAGGGAATTTCGTCACAGGATTTAATTTTCATCGAGTAGGCGGCCGTCCACCGCAAGAATCCCGAAATCGCTCCACCTCATCTGCTATTAGTATCACTAATAATACATCAAAATGTAGTTTAAGGAAAGAACGTTGATGATTATACTGTTATCACTTTATGCTCTGTCCAATGTACAGTCAAGAGATATGCTATGCTATTACTTGGTACTAATCGAGTTTATTTTACGACTCTTTCGAGAACAAATTTATTCCATATTATGTTTTCATGAAAGTTTGCTCAATTGAAAACATTTATCGACGAGTTGTGTTTTTAAAACGTTATTGCTTATCAAGACCGAATTAGTAAGGAACTGGCGTGAAATACATTTTATGCATATTAAAGTTACTGTAAAGTGCATTAATATTGAAGTCATTCAAGTTCAATTTGATTAACAGCGAATCGTATATAGTGTATATTCAGTGTACTTAGGTGAGTGCTGTATTCAACATACTTGCTGGTTGTCTAAGCAACGAGGACCAAGAATTGCCTTACTACATAATTCATGCAAATTTCTAATATGTTCCTCCTTTTTCTCCGAAGGGTAAATTTGTAAACTAATAAATAGCTTAGCGCTATGGTGACTTTTTTTATTATTACCAGTCGGATCACAGTCTCAACATTAGCTGACGTTAGGACACGCTACTAGTCCGAAGACTTGCTGATGCAGCTCTCCATGCTAGATCATCTTTTCCAAGTCTCTTGCTTTCTGTGTAACTACTGCAACCAACATCAATTTGAACCTGGTTACCTTATTGAAGCCTTTGTCTCCAATTACAGTTTTTACCTCCCGCACTTCGATGACCAAATTCACAACACCTATACCAGAGAATGTGTCAAATTAAGCGACCCCTCCTACTCAGCTCGCGCCATAGATTTTTTAGCAATTCGACTCACCACATTTGTTATTCGTTCTGCGTTCCTGAACTTCAACTTTCTTCTACAGTATCACATTTCAGATCCTTTTACTCTTATCTATACTGATTTTCGTCCACGTTCCACTTCCGAGGAATGCTCCCCTTCTAGATATACGTTCAGAATTGACTTCCAGACATTAAAATTTAAATTCAAATTAAAGACTTTTCGCTTTTTCAGAAATGCCTTTCTTGCTATTGTCACTCCATATCTTCTCTACTCCGCCTAGTAGCCCTAATAGGAGACTCCACCTACAACTCTTGGTGTCATTTCCTAATCTAATTTTCCCAGGATCGTTTTGATTCAACTTTTATTCCATTACATTGCTTTTGTTGCTGTTAATCTTATAACGTCTCTTAAAGATACTAGTCTTCCAAGTCCTTTGCCACCTGTGGAAGAATTACAATTTAAGCTCCAAACTGAAAAGTTTTATTTCTTCTCCGTGACCTTTAAGCACCTTTTCAAACTTCTGCTTGGAATCTTCAGCTGCTTTACCAACGTACAAACAGAGGAGAATTAGAGATGAACTACATCTGCCTCACTCTTGTCAACCACTGCTTCAGTTTCATATGCTTCGATCCATAACTGCCGTCTGGTTTCAGTAAAAGTTGGAAATGAAACTGGCTCCCTATATTTTATCCCTGTTACGTTAAATTTCGAAGAGAGTGCGCCATTCAACATTCTCAAATGTTTCCCTAAGTTTACAGATGCTATGAACGCAGGTTTATGTTTCTTCAAGCTCTCTCAAGTCGTGTGCCAGCATTGCCTCGTCGGCTCTTTGATTATAAGAGCTGAAGGCTACAGTTCTCAACAAAATTGTTTATAGTTAATAACATTTTATCATAAATTGAAGACTATACACATTCAAATATAAAACCGAGGGAAATATTTCTCAAAACTAAACCTAGTAAAAATTATGTACACAAGCCCGACCGATACTATAAGTTCGACGCGATCCGCGAGTTCGGGACTGGTAGCTGGCGGTCGCAAGACTACGACATCAGGAAAAAAAGTACCATATGTGACCTGAGATCGAGAGAGAGAACTTCGTTACAGGACGATTAATCTTACCCCTCAGGCAGAATGCACCTGTGTAACCAATGCTTCAGTCGTCATCTGCTGTACGTTTGATATTTCGTTAGTCATTTACCTCTGATGCTTCAATATCTTCACGGTGACAACGACTAAGAAGAATAAACGATGCAATTCTTACTTGTAATTTACAAAAAAGGAATTACTTTCGTTGAACAGTGAAATGCTAGTTGCATTTCAAATTAGTACAATCTTATTCCAGCCACACGTCAAACGTAGCAAACTTGCTCAACAGCGGCCAAAATAGAGGCAACATCTTGTATAACTACCGTAACTTTACTGTTTTAAATCTAAGCATTTGAGACGCACAACTACAGAGGAATTTTGAAAATTAGTACAAAGAGCTGTTCTTGTAATGCAGCAACAGCTATACATGCTCGTTTTGCAGAATGAAGATACAGCACAACATTTGCTCAATCTTTTATTTGTTTTTATTGCATATGCCAACGGTTTTGTTTGGTTTTGTTTTGCTTTAGGGCGCAAAAACAACTGGGGTCATACTCGCCCAAGTCAAAACTATAGAAAAAGAAGAGAAAGAGGAGTTAAAAAACGACTATACGTCAAGTCCCAATTGACACAATAGAAAAAAGCTAAAAACAGACGCGTGGAAAAAGGGCCAAAAAAGACACGTTACAGAAACGGAAGTCCAAAACTAAAAATTAAATGGCCTTCGCCATATTGCTTTCGTGGATAAAAAGTAAAACGCGGTCGACAGCCCGCCAATAACTCAGACAGCAAACCCAAACGGGAACGTATAAGGTTAAAAATGGACATTCCATCAGGAAGTGGCGGACAGTTAAAACTTGAGTGCAATGTGTAAAAAGTGGTGGGGTAGCATCACTTAGCAAATGACGATGGCTAAAAACGCAGTGGATAGGACGGCCGAGAGGAGGTCGTCCAAGCCGCTGGGAGAGGATTAATAAGCCGGAGCTTATTCCTGTGAAGGAAGGACCATTGACGATGCCAAAGGGAAACCTCCTCCTGACAGACGACAACACAGAGATCATCGAAGGGAATACAGGTATTCGCAAGCTGAGGTAAGAAGACTGCAGCTTGGCAGCAGCGTCAGCAACCTCGTTTCCTGGCAGGCCGACATGACCAGGAACCCACAGAAACATCACACTGGCTCCACCAAGAGTGAGCGACTGACAGTTTTTCTGGACACGCTGGCGGGTGTACAGCGCACATAGACTTTGAAGGGCACTGAGTGAGTCTGAGCAGAGGACACAATTGAATAGTCTGTGTCGCTGGATGTACTCCGTGGCCTAATACAAGACGAAGAGCTCGGCTGTAAATACTCAGCAGTGTGCCGGAAGCCGATATCGAAAGACACGGTTGCCAATGACGAAGGCACAGTCGACTCCACGGTCAGTCCAAGAACTATCGGTTTATTCAAAGGTACTATAGCGAAGTTCCATGCGATGGTCATGAATCTGAAGGCGATAGACGGAGGCTCGGGTAGTGTCCTTAGGAAGCGAATGCAGACCGAGGTTAACTTTGGCCGCTTCACGAAGCCAAGGTGGTGATGGTTTCACACCCACCAGGAAAGATGCAGGTAGTGCGAAATTAAACCGCCGTAGCAAGTGCCGAAAGCGGACTCCAGGAGGTAACAGAGAAGAAGGACGAGCCTCATACTGAAGATCAAAGGAATCGTCAAAGAAGGAAACATAAGATGGGCGGCCGCGCCTGGCAGACAAACGGCATGCAAACCTGGTGAGGAGAAAGTTACGGCGGTAGGAGACGGGTGGTTCAGCAGCTTCAGCAAACAGACTCTCAACCGGGCTGGTGTAAAAGGCGCCCGTGGCCAAACGGATGCCACGATGATGGATAGTGTTGAGACGGCATAAGAGGAATGGGCGTGCAGACGCCTAAACAAAGCACTCATAGTCGAGTTTCGAACGAACAAAGAACCGGTACAAACGGAGGATGGTCCGATCGGCACCCCAGGAAGTACCATTGAGGACAAGTAGGACATTGAGGAACCGTGTACAGCGGGCTGCCAGGTAAGATGCATGGGATTACCAAGAGAGTTTTCAATCGAGCATGAGCCCCAGGAATTTCGTAGTTTCAAAGAACAGAAGGGCAACTGGCCCTAGACGTAACGTTTACGTTACGTCTAGGGCCAGTTGCCCTTCTGTTGCGTCCTGGTGGGAGAAAATAACGGCGTCGCCAGAAATTCGTACGATGGTCTTGTCAGTGGAAAAGCGAAAACCACTGTCGCTGCTCCAGGAGTAAAGACGATCAAGACCCCGCTGAAGACGCCGTTCAGTGAGACACGTCCGTGGAGAACTGAAATAGATGTCAAAATCGTCAACAAAAAGGGAGCCGCGGATGCCCGGTGGGAGACAGGCTATGATATGGTTAATGGCGACAGCAAAGAGGACAACACTCCGTACAGAACCCTGAGGTACACCGTTCTCCTGGATAAAGGTGTCCGACAAGGCAGAACCCACACGCACCTTGAATACTCGATCTTGTAAAAATGCCTGAAGCAAATAGGGCATGTGGCCACAGAAGCCCCACGTGTAAAGAGTACGGAGGATACCAGTACTCCAGGAGGTGTCGTAGCCTTCTCCAAATCGAAAAACACGGCCATAGTCTTGGATTTCCTCAGAAAACTATTCATGACATGGATGGACAAAGTAACGAGATGGTCAACTGCAGAACGCAACGCTCTAAATCCACACTGTGCATTCCTCAGTACATTGCGAAACTCGAGCCACCAGACCAGCCAGGCATGAATCGTATGTTCCATCACCTTTCAACGCAGTTGGTAAGAGAGATATAGCGGTAGCTAGAAGGTAGATTTTGTCCTTACTGGGATTAGGTGTGGGTATGACAGTGGCTTCACGCCGGTGTCCGGGAAATGTACCCTCTGCCCAGATGCTGATGTATATGTTAAGCAGAAAGTGCTGTAACATTTGAATGTGGATGGGTTGGTTGTTTAGTTTGGGATATAAACGGTAGAACCTACAGGGTCATCAGTCCTTTTTCCCTGACGCAACCAAGGCTCAAGGTACAAAAACACCCAGCACCACACCTAAAAAAGAAATAAATGGACGAACAAGAAATGGGGAAAACATACACCACAAGTAAAACTAGA
The DNA here is from genome assembly GCF_021461385.2 of Schistocerca piceifrons. Classification (NCBI taxonomy): domain Eukaryota; kingdom Metazoa; phylum Arthropoda; class Insecta; order Orthoptera; family Acrididae; genus Schistocerca; species Schistocerca piceifrons. The sequence continues at coordinate 230,912,508 of NC_060138.1, forward strand.
ATAAGGTATTAAAACCATAGAACATAATGTCTGGGCTCGCTGATCACAATAATAAAAGAGGATGAGGCAGCCATTCTGCAACACATTAAAGTGTCCACCTCAAAAAGACAAGGCGAGATGAACACATGTAGGGAAAAGATGACCATCGAGACAAAAAATGCAAAGAAAGTGCGACAGAGCTAAAATGGAGTTAGGGTGGCGACCTCGAGAGAAGGGTAAATGCCCGCCCTTACATGGTACGATAAAAAAATCCTTCAAGGATAAAACGTAAAACTAATTCTGCTGTTGATTCATTGTCGCTCAACATCGAACGTAGGTTGCTAGGAAGGTTAAAAGTCCGCCGTAGAGCGGCTAAAAACGGGCAGTCCAGCAAGACGTGTACAACAGTCATATGTGAGCCACAGTGACACCGAGGTGGGTCCTCACAATGGAGGAGGTAGCCATGTGTTAGCCACATATGGCCAATTAGGGGTCAGAAGAGAACCACAGAGTCCCTGCAAGAGGCCCACATGGAGGTCTCCCACACATTTGTAGTCTCCTTAAGGCCACACAGTTTGTTCTGCGTACTGAGATTATGCCATTCTGTCTCCCAAAGCTGAAAAACGTTGCGGCGTAATAATGATCGCAGGGCAGTTACAGGGATGCCAATCTCCAGAAGCGGTTGCCGTGTAGCCTGTTTGAGCAGCCTGAAGAAAGTTCATTTGCTGGTATTTCGACGTGGCCTGGGGTCCACGAAACGACTGGACTGTTCCAGGGCACCAGAACATATGCGAAGCCAGCGTGACCATCCGCCATCAGCCCGTAAGTGTAAACCACTTCATGGTCCCAGTACACGTCAAGAATCGAGAGGAAGTGACAGCAGAGAGCTGTGGGGTTAACTGAGTTCTTAGGACCATGTGAAAGGTCCAGGCGAAGCTTCAGCTTAGGTGTACACCATGGAGGTGTACGTGAATGGACCTCGCGTTTAGGTGGTAAAGAGAAGGACTCCACTTCAGACAGAAGAGACGGGATGTGAACCACAATCTTAAGACCTGACCTCGGCCATCGATGCGGGAGATTAACCACTGTGGTTGGGAAAAGGAGATGGTAATTCAGATGCTCAAGAGAACTATGAATGTGTGCAATGTAACTGGCGCGCAGTTGTGCATGCCTAACCTTCAATGGAGGGACTCCGACCTCCACCAGGACGCTTGTCACCGGACTCGTCCTAAAAGCTCCCATAGTCAAGGTGGGATTGAAAAAGGGCTCTGTAGAGCTGCAGCAGCGTAGAGTGATCTGCACCCCAGTTGGTATTGCTCAGGCAGCGGAGGGCACTGAGGTACTGGCAGCGCTTCCGTTTCAGCTGATGCAGATGAGGAAGCCACGTCAATCGGGCGTCGAAAACCAGTCCTAAGAATCGATGTCTCCACTACAGTGAGTGGACCAGGTGAAGTTCTGGTTCCGCATGAACGGTACGACGCCGACAGAAGTGCATGCCACACGTGTTTGCAGCTGAAAACTGGAAGCCTTGGGCTAGAGCCCATGACTGCGCCTTGTGGATGATTCCCTGTAGACGCTTCTCGGTAACATCAGTACTGGAGGAGCAGTACGAAATGCAGAAGTTGACTTCATACAGAGAAAGTGAGACCGACGGCCCGACAGCTGCTGTTAGACCGTTAATGACTACTAAAAATAGAGACACTCAATACAGAGCCCTGCGGGACCCCATTCTCCTGGATATTGGGGGGGAGCGGGGGGGAACTATGGGAGGCACCAACTTGGACATGGAAAGTACGGACCGATAGGAAATTTGGAAATTTTGGATAAAAATCGGGTCTGAGTCCCGGAGACCCCTCTCATATAATCTAGCTAGGATATATTGTCACCAGGTCGTGTCGTAAGCTTTTCGTAAATCAAAAAAGACGGCAACCAGGTGTTGGCATCTGGAAAAGGCTGTTCAGATGGCAGACTCGAGGGAAACGAGATTATCAATAGTAAAGTGACCCTGGCGGAAACCGCCCTGGCATGGAGCCAGTAGCCCACGTTACTCCAAGACCCAACACAACTTCCGACTTACCATACATTCTAACACCTTAGAAAAGATAGATATTGAAGCTGATGGGCTGATAGCTATCTACATCAGGTGGGTTTTCACCGGGTTTGAGCACTGGAATGATGATGCTCTCCCGCCATTGCGATGGAAAGACGTCATCACACCAGATCCGATTGAAGATGACGAGGAGATGTCGCTTGTAGTCGGACGAGAGATGTATGATCATCTGACTGTGGATCCGATGTGGCCCAGGAGCTGTGTCGGGGTAATGTGCAAGGATGCTGAGGAGCTCCCATTCTATAAATGGAGCATCATATGGTTCACTGTTACGTTCAGTGAAAGAGAGGGCCTTCCTTTCCATCCGCCGATTGAGGGTGTGAAATGCCGGGGGATAGTCCTCTGACGCGGAGGCTCGAGCATAGAGCTCAGCAGTTGCGTTTGGGTCGGGTCTGGTACCCACAAACACGTCTGATCTTCGTCCAGACTTGGGAAGGTAACGTATTATACTCAATGGTCGAGAAGTACCTCTCCCAACCCGCCTGTTTCCATATTTTTATAAGCTGGCGAAGGCAGGCACGGAGCCATTTAAAAGCTATAAGGTGCTCCAGGGAAGGGCACCACTTATGTCGCTGTAGAGCTCACCGACGCTCTTTAATGGCCTCAGCGAATTCCGGCGACCACCAAGGTACTGGCTTTCGCTAGAGGCACCCTAAAGAACAAGAGATCGTGTTTTCCACAGCAGAAATGATCGTTCTAGTGGCGTGCTCAACTACCACGTCGTTGGTACCATGTGGGGGAGATTCAACGGTGACAGCAGAGGTGAAAGCTTCCCAGTCTGCCATGTTTCAAGCCCATCTTGGTAGACGACCGGGGGAATGGCGCTGGGCGACTGACAGGAGAATGGGAAACTGCTCACTACCACACAAGTCTTTGTGAGCTCTCCAGTGGACACATGGGAGAAGTCCTGGTCCGCAGAGGGATAAATCAATGGCCGAGTAAGTGCCATTAGCCACACTGAAATGTGTGGCAGCCCCAGTATTTAAGAGGCAGAGGTCGAGTTGAGACAAGAAAGTTTCGACGTCTCTACCTCAGCCAGTAAGCACAGTGCCACCCCGCAAGAGGTTGTGGGCGTTAAAATCTCCCAAAAGTAGGGAACGCTTAGGGAGTTGATGATTCAGTGCACAGAATGCGTTCAGGGGTACTGCGCCATCTGGAGGAAGATATACATTGCAGACAGTTATTTCTTGTGTCGTCCTTATCCTGAGAGGCACAGCTTCAAGAGGGTTTTGAAGGGGCACAGGTTAACCGCATACTGAGTTCAAGACATAGAGATAAACTCCACCTGACACTCTATTATAGTCTCCACGGTTCTTGTGATATCCCCTATAGCTGTGAATGGTAGGGGTTCGCATTGCTGGGAAGCCAGTTTCCTGGAGGCTATGCAGAAAGCAAGTGTTAAGCTTAACAGTTGCTGCAGCTCAGCCAGATGGTGGAAAAAAACCACAGCAATTCCACTGTAGGATGACGTTATCGTGAGACTGGGAAGGCAGGTTACGCCTCAGGGTCACCTGCTGCCTCCGATGAGTATTTGTACCCATTCCTATTGTGTATGAGGCGTCTGTGAGATCCAGGTCCTCAGGGGACACTGCGATCTCCACCTCATCCACAGGTGCAGAAGTGTTAGGGATGGTGGTGTTGGGGCCACTGGAGGGTCCTTTTCCTTATCAGACTTCCTTTTTTGCTTGCCCTCTCGCTTCTCGTTAGGGACTTGCTGGGAGGAATTCTCTGAAGTAGCATCAGGCACGGAGAAAGACCGTAAAGCTCTTCATCCAGCAGCTTTGGGTTCCTTTAGCCACTGGAAAGTGTCCACTGTGGCATTAGTGGAGACCCCTTCCGCATGAGAGGAGGCTCTTGCTTCTCTGGCTGGGGATAGGGGACCGATGTCCACTGCATTTGGGGGGCCTTGCTCTCAAAGTAGGTACTCTGGGAGCAACGGAAGGAGATTTTCCCCCTACCACCAAGGGGGATGATGTATTCTGGAGGCCCAGAGGGCCCACTGTTCGTGGCATAGAGTGTGGTGTGACTGGTACTTGGGATTGCAGCGTGTGTGGACGTCAACCAAACAGGAGGAAATGGTTCAAATTTATGTTTAGCCTCTTGAAAGTCAACCAGTCCAGAGTCTTGTACTCTATGATTTTCCGCTCCTTTTGGAGTGCTGTGCAATCTGGCGAGGCCGGCCATGGTGGCCAAGCGGTTCTAGGCGCTTCATGTCCTGCACCGCGCGACTGCTACCATCGAAGGTTCGAATCCTGCCTCAGGCATGGATGTGTGTGATGTCCTTAGGTTAGTTAGGCTTAAGTAGTTCTAAGTCCTAGGGGACTGATGACTTTAGATGTTAAGTCCCATATTGCTCAGAGGCATTTGAACCATTTGAATCTGCCGAGCAGGGGGATGCTGCTCTCCGCAGTTGATACAAGTAGCAGGAGGCACACACGGAGTATCCGGATGCAGCGGGAAGTGCAGCGGGAAGAAATGTGACTGCATTTCCAGAACTTAAAGCATCACATACAGGGAGGGACGTAAGGCTTAACGTCACAATGGTAAACCATCACCTTGACGTTTTCAGGAAATGAATCACCCACAAACGCCAAGATGAAGGCACTGGTGGCAACCCTGTTGTCTTTGGGTCCCCTGTAAACGCGCCAGATGAAATGAACACCCCGCCGCGCCGTTCTAGATTGGCGCGGAGCTCGTCGTCAGGCTGCAAGAGGAGGTCGCGGTGGAAAATAATCCTATGGACCATGCTGGTACTTTTATGGGGAGTGACAGAAACAGGAATATCACCCAGCTAGTCACAAGCGAGTAAAGCCCGGGATTGGGCTGGGGATGCTGTCTGGATCAAGACTGCACCGCTTCTCACCTTGGACAGCACTGTCACTTCCCCAAACAAAAAATTGGAGCTTCGTAGGTAGAAAGGAGTCTCTCTCCATTCTGCTACAGACTAAATACCGATTCGAATATGGCTCTCTCTTTTCTGTAGCCTTACATTCCTCCCGTGGTGTAGCAAGGGAGGGAAATGATGTAGGGTCATATCTGTCAGCATTGTACTCGATCTTGTCCTTCTTAGAGACTGCTGGCGCCATACCGTCACCAGCAAGAGATGACTTAGTCCGCTTCGTTGCGGGTCATCTGCCCTGATGACACCCATTCCAATCAAGGACTCTCCCCATGGGCGCCAACCAGCCACAGCAAAGGCCACCTGGCATGGTGGCTATTGCCGGGAGTCCTGATGCCCCAGGAAGACAGGCATCTACCCCTTGGCATATATGGGGAGTTTACAGCTCAGGCATCAGGAGTGCGATCCCTGTGTTGTCAGGAGGCTACAACCAAACGGGTACAGGATGGGCCCATCACAACGGACTGGCTACCGTGCTGGATATTGGACGCGGAGAAATCCAGTACTGTCATGGGAGTGAAAGAGAACAGGAGACAACGGAAGAAGATGACATACCCAGAAAGTGTCCTCACCCAAATAGTTGAATTGCAGGTGGAGACGCACAGCCATGACAAGAGGTTCAGGAGATCGAATCTAAGAGCATTATGGATGACTCATGCACCACGTAAGAAGCCCTTCCCCATATGGCCTGCACTTAGGTAGAATTTGGAAAGTGGCAGGTCAAACCATATGGGACCTGAACTTATAGGGCTTAAATATGTGAGACTCTTTTTAGTCGCCTCTTACAGCAGGCAGGGATAACTGGAGCCTATTGTAACCCCTGGACCTGCAAGGGGAGAATGTGGATAGGTTCCAGCCCTGGGGTAGAGGATGGGGATGAACTGAGAGCATGATTGAGCTCTCTTGTAGCAAAAGGCGGCATTGCAGCACTCACGATTCGGAGAACAGAAAGGTATTGCCTCCTCCTCTCGTTTCGCATGGAGGAAGGCAGGGTGGTAGTAGGAAGAGCTCTAAACTTCCGCAGAATGGCGGCCTAAGGTATTGGAGATAGCAGTAGGGTCCACGATAACATCTTCTGCTACAGTGAGGCCGAAAATGGGGGAATAATGGATCTTGGTCCCAGAGAGCCGTCGGAGGTTGGGCCATACAACAGAGTAAGGGGAGAACTGTTAGAAGAACTAGTGAATGAAAGCCAGCTAGCTCGTTTGCTATCCTGAAGAAACACTTTGCGCACATCTCTTTATAATGAATGCAGTTTACCATTGTAGGATGACAGTTGAAAACAGAGAGAGCACGTCTCCATATGCGAATTGCATTGTGGCATGCCTCAGTCCACCAAGGCACTGGGACATGACATGGTAAAGAGGAAGTGCGAGGACTGGAACGTTCTGCAACAGTAAGGATAACATTGGTGAGATAGTCCATATGGTCAACACAACTGGGGAAATCTTGTTCTTTGAAGGTCTCCAGGGAGGAGGAAAGCTGCCAGTCAGCCTTAGTAAGCTCCCATTTGGTCGTGCACGCAGATGGGGTAGGAGTCAGCAAACAGAGAGCAAATAGGAAATGGTCACTCGAATAGGTGTCAGAAAGAACGGACCACTCAAGACAATGGGCAAGCTGGGCAGTTCAGAAGAATAGATATAAATGGGAACAGGTTTGCGAGGAGTTGGAAAGGAAAGTGGGTGCTCCAGTGTTAAGGCACAAGAGGTTAAGTTGGTTAACAAAGTCAGCCAAGAGGGTACCTCTCTGACAGGTCTTGGGAGAACCCCAAAGGAGAGGATGCGCATTACAGTCACTATCAAAAATGGGGGAGGTAGCTGCCCAATAAGCCGAAGGAAGTCTGCCCTGGTGACATCAGATGATGGAAGTACATAAATGGTACAGAGGGAAAAACTCAGGCCAGGAAGGAAAAGGCGAACTGCAACAGCTTGAAGACAGGTAGTCAAGGAGATGGGTTGGCTATGAATGTCATCCTGTATGAGCAGCATGACGCCCCCATAAGATGGAATGCCGATCTCAGGGGGAAAGTCAAAACGAAGCAGTAAGTAATGTGAAAGCTCAAAGCAGTCGTGAGGGCGCAATTGCTTTCCTGAAGGCAGAGTACAAGGGGATGGTGCGATGCTAAAAGCAGACGTAAATCCTCTTTATGGGACCAAAGGCTGCGAATGTTCCAATGGAGGACAGTCATGAGGAGGAAGAGATGTAGGTGTGTCAACTCGGCGGCCGCCGAGTGACAGCCGGTGTAGAGTCACTACTACAGGGCAGAGTAGCAGGAGGATCTGCTCCATGGGGTCCACAGAACCATTGGCTTGCTTGTGCTGTCGGTCTGTGGAGTCTAACGCTGAGAAACTGTTGGTGGTGTGCGCTGGTGAGACAGAGACCAGCTGGGCTAAGGTACCACGTGGCGACACTGTCGAACAGGATCTTTGAGTTGATGAAGGAGAAGATCGTTTGCTTTTGGCGGACTTCTTTGGGCCTTTCCGGTTAGAAGAGGACTCGGGTGTTGTTTGGCTGGAGGGACAGAGGAAGTTTTCAAGGGAGTACTCCTTCTGTACTTTCCTGCCTACTGGTTGTGTAGCCAGTGGCTTCAGCCCTTGAGGCGAGAGTTTGACGGTTTGTTGCACAGTGGGGCGGTTGGATGGCTTCAAACGGTTCAAATGGCTCTGAGCACTATGGGACTTAACTGCTGAGGTCATCAGTCCCCTAGGACTTAGAACTACTTAAACCTAACTAACCTAAGGACATCACACACATCCATGCCCGAGGCAGGATTCGAACCTGCGACCGTAGCGGTCGCGCGGTTCCAGACTGTAGCGCCTAGAATCTCTCGGCCACTCCGGCCGGCGCGGTTGGATGGCGATGCTGCCTTGACATTAGGCGATTTCACAATCTCAGAGCTGAATTGGAGGCCGCATGTCTGCGTGGCCATGTCCTTCATGGAGCGGGAGGTAACAAGAACAGAGCTATAGGTGCCAGATGGGAGGATGCAGGGTTTGCGACTAGCCAGTAACTTGCGAGCTACTGGGTAAGGCACTTTTCCTTCACTCCAATCTCTTGGACAGCTCACTCACCAAGGTACACGGTACAATCCCGAGAGGAGGCGGCATGGCCGACATTGCAGTTGATACAGCGGGAGAAGGAGGCGAACAATCGCCCTTGTGTGCATCCTTACCACTGGTTACACCTTTGTCTGGGTGTTGACAAGACGTTCTAGAACGGTTAAAGCGATGACACTGGTAGCAGCGCATCGGGTTCGGAATGTACGGCCGGTCGGTGATAATTTAATAGCCTGCTTTGATCTTGGACGGCAGCACAACTCTATCAAAGGTGAGGAAAAGTGTGCGGATGGGCACTAAGGAGGAATCTACCTTTTTCATTACATGATGGACGCCAGTGACCCCTAATCAGAAAGGTAAGATTGGATTTCGACGTCGGTTAGATTGTCGAGCAACCTGGTGTAAATTACACCGCGGGAAGAATTCGATACGAGCAGGGTAGCCGCGGAGAAGCGAGGCAGCAAGTAGTTGTTGCTCTTGAGAGTTAGAAGCAGTCTCCAAAAGCAAAGTGCCATCCCGTAAAGGAGAGCAGGGTTTCACAGGGCCAGCAGTTGCATCAACACCTTTCTGAATAATAAACGTCCCCGTGTAAACGAAACATCTAGTAAAAAACGCACACACGCCAGCCGTCACTAAGGCGCACTTTTTGTGGCTGCTTAGAGTCATTCTTCTAATACTTACCGTCAAAGGTAAAAAAGGGAAATCACACATCACGTAAGGTAAAACTTATTGCAACATAAATTATGTATTTATTTCAAGCTAGCCTTAAATGCATGGTAATCCCCCTTCCACAAATTGCCTACAGTCTAGCTTCTTTCGTACCTATTACAAGTAAAACGGAACTTGTGTTAATCTTTACACAGAAAAATGGCGACATATTTTTCAGTAATTAAATTTGTTCGACATAAAGTCAGAATCCTACTAGGACCTAAAATGAAACAAAAGATCATTTCACAAGCCTATACGAAACTACATTCTGAACATACCCATAAAATTGACAGTTACAGTCTCCAAAGTTTAAGCCCTATACCTTGCGTATGACCATATCCTTAATGTTACAAATGAAAGTTATCAGAAAATCCTTCGTCACCAATGACATGTGCTCAGCGTCCTCTGTAACGAACGACGTAACCAAATGTGATTTATCACCGACCTCTGGACTGCTCCCTTTAATTTACCAGCTGTTCTTCCAAATATCGCGAATACTGTAGTTTCAGAGCCCTATTTGTGAGGTGCTTTTTTATTATTTTTATTTTTTTTAATGTTATGGAAAATTTCTCGTAGTTAGCTTCTGTCACTTCGATTCGTGCAACTGAACGCTAAACAAACTTTAGGCACGTTTAATTTATATTTCGCAAAACAAATTGCGAAGCAAAATGTTTCCCCAAATAAAGCAGTTCGGCTTCCCATGAACCATGGACCTTGCCGTTGGTGGGGAGGCTTGCGTGCCTCAGCGATACAGATGGCCGTACCGTAGGTGCAACCACAACGGAGGGGTATCTGTTGAGAGGCAAGACAAACATGTGGTTCCTGAAGAGAGGCAGCAGCCTTTTCAGTAGTTGCAGGGGCAACAGTCTGGATGATTGACTGATCTGGCCTTGTAACATTAACCAAAACGGCCTTGCTGTGCTGGTACTGCGAACGGCTGAAAACAAGGGGAAACTACAGCCGTAATTTTTCCCGAGGACATGCAGCTTTACTGTATGATTAAATGATGATGGCGTCCTCTTGGGTAAAATATTCCGGAGATAAAATAGTCCCCCATTCGGATCTCCGGGCGGGGACTACTTAGGAGGACGTCGTTATCAGGAGAAAGAAAACTGGTGATCTACGGATCGGAGCGTGGAATGTCAGATCCCTTAATCGGGCAGGTAGGTTAGAAAATTTAAAAAGGGAAATGGATAGGTTAAAGTTAGATATAGTGGGAATTAGTGAAGTTCGGTGGCAGGAGGAACAAAACTTTTGGTCAGGTGATTACAGGGTTATAAATACAAAATCAAATAGGGGTAATGCAGGAGTAGGTTTAATAATGAATAAAAAAATAGGAGTGCGGGTTAGCTACTACAAACAGCATAGTGAACGCATTATTGTGGCCAAGATAGACACAAAGCCCATGCCTACTACAGTGGTACAAGTTTATATGCCAACTAGCTCTGCAGATGATGAAGAAATTGATGAAATGTATGACGAGATAAAAGAAATTATTCAGGTAGTGAAGGGAGACGAATATTTAATAGTCATGGGTGACTGTAATTCGTCAGTAGGAAAAGGGAGAGAAGGAAACATAGTAGGTGAATATGGATTGGGGGGCAGAAATGAAAGAGGAAGCCGCCTTGTAGAATTTTGCACAGAGCATAACTTAATCATAGCTAACACTTGGTTCAAGAATCATGAAAGAAGGTTGTATACCTGGAAGAATCCTGGAGATACTAAAAGGTATCAGATAGATTACATAATGGTAAGACAGAGATTTAGGAACCAGGTTTTAAATTGTAAGACATTTCCAGGGGCAGATATGGATTCTGACCACAATCTATTGGTTATGAGCTGCAGACTGAAACTGAAGAAACTGCAAAAAGGCGGGAATTTAAGGAGATGGGACCTGGATAAACTGAAAGAACCAGAGGTTGTACAGAGTTTCAGGGAGAGCATAAGGGAACAATTGACAGGAATGGGGGAAAGAAATACAGTAGAAGAAGAATGGGTAGCTCTGTGGGATGAAGTAGTGAAGGCAGCAGAGGATCAAGTAGGTAAAAAGACGAGGGCTAATAGAAATCCTTGGGTAACAGAAGAAATATTGAATTTAATTGATGAAAGGAGAAAATATAAAAATGCAGTAAATGAAGCAGGCAAAAAGGAATACAAACGTCTCAAAAATGAGATCGACAGGAAGTGCAAAATGGCTAAGCAGGGATGGCTAGAGGACAAATGTAAGGATGTGGAGGCTTGTCTCACTAGGGGTAAGGTAGATACTGCCTACAGGAAAATTAAAGAGACCTTTGGAGAGAAGAGAACCACTTGTATGAATATCAAGAGCTCAGATGGCAATCCAGTTCTAAGCAAAGAAGGGAAGGCAGAAAGGTGGAAGGAGTATATAGAGGGTTTATACAAGGGCGATGTACTTGAGGACAATATTATGGAAATGGAAGAGGATGTAGATGAAGATGAAATGGGAGATAAGATACTGCGTGAAGAGTTTGACAGAGCACTGAAAGACCTGAGTCGAAACAAGGCCCCGGGAGTAGACAACATTCCATTAGAACTACTGATGGCCTTGGGAGAGCCAGTCATGACAAAACTCTACCATCTGGTGAGCAAGATCTATGAGACAGGCGAAATACCCACAGACTTCAAGAAGAATATAATAATTCCAATCCCAAAGAAAGCAGGTGTTGACAGATGTGAAAATTACCGAACTATCAGTTTAATAAGTCACAGCTGCAAAATACTAACGCGAATTCTTTACAGACGAATGGAAAAACTGGTAGAAGCGGACCTCGGGGAAGATCAGTTTGGATTCCGTAGAAATGTTGGAACACGTGAGGCAATACTAACCTAACGACTTATCTTAGAAGAAAGATTAAGAAAAGGCAAACCTACGTTTCTAGCATTTGTAGACTTAGAGAAAGCTTTTGACAACGTTAACTGGAATACTCTCCTTCAAATTCTGAAGGTGGCAGGGGTAAAATACAGGGAGCGAAAGGCTATTTACAATTTGTACAGAAACCAGACGGCAGTTGTAAGAGTCGAGGGGCATGAAAGGGAAGCAGTGGTTGGGAAAGGAGTGAGACAGGGTTGTAGCCTCTCCCCGATGTTATTCAATCTGTATATTGAGCAAGCAGTAAAGGAAACAAAAGAAAAATTCGGAGTAGGTATTAAAATTCATGGAGAAGAAGTAAAAACTTTGAGGTTCGCCGATGACATTGTAATTCTGTCAGAGACAGCAAAGGACTTGGAAGAGCAGTTGAACGGAATGTACAGTGTCTTGAAAGGAGGATATAAGATGAACATCAACAAAAGCAAAACGAGGATAATGGAATGTAGTCAAATTAAATCGGGTGATACTGAGGGGATTAGATTAGGAAATGAGACACTTAAAGTAGTAAAGGAGTTTTGCTATTTAGGGAGTAAAATAACTGATGATGGTCGAAGTAGAGAGGATATAAAATGTAGACTGGCAATGGCAAGGAAATCGTTTCTGAAGAAGAGAAATTTGTTAACATCGAGTATAGATTTAAGTGTCAGGAAATCGTTTCTGAAAGTATTTGTATGGAGTGTAGCCATGTGTGGAAGTGAAACATGGACGATAACCGGTTTGGACAAGAAGAGAATAGAAGCTTTCGAAATGTGGTGCTACAGAAGAATGCTGAAGATAAGGTGGGTAGATCACGTAACTAATGAGGAGGTATTGAATAGGATTGGGGAGAAGAGAAGTTTGTGGCACAACTTGACTAGAAGAAGGGATCGGTTGGTAGGACATGTTTTGAGGCATCAAGGGATCACAAATTTAGCATTGGAGGGCAGCTTGGAGGATAAAAATCGTAGAGGGAGACCAAGAGATGAATACACTAAGCAGATTCAGAAGGATGTAGGTTGCAGTAGGTACTGGGAGATGAAGAAGCTTGCACAGGATAGAGTAGCATGGAGAGCTGCATCAAACCAGTCTCAGGACTGAAGACCACAACAACAACAACTGTAGTTATTTTAAAAATAAAACGTCGAAAAAATCTCAAATAAAATGTTTTACTAAACCACAGTAAACAGCCTTTGTTCAGAGCTAAATTCACTTCTTTTTCTCAAAATCGCTCTTTATGCTACTTGTAGAAAACTTTTTATGAACAGTTGTACTTGGTAATTATCTGCAACTGCAATATAGGAACAAATTTTGCACAAAAATTAATACCAACAGCGAAGCTAAATAACTACTGTGCTAGCAAAAACTATGCAATGGACCTCTCTGGACTCATTATATACCTAAAATATAGATGTACATAACACACATCAAAATCCTTGTCGGAGACTTTTCTGTTACTCCAAATTTACTTTGCAGTTCAGGTTCCTATAACGAACTGCATAAAATATGGCAAAGCCTGTTAGGTATATCACTAAATTAGATGACACACTACGATACAGATCAGTCACCACAACGTGCATTTCGCATAAATATTCGTTGCCTCCGCCGTTCTCACAGTCGAATGATCTTCCAACCAAATCTACACCGAAGACTCTACAAATTAGTCTGTTACCAGAACCAAGGTGTCACCTCTGGCCAGAATGCTAGACGTAAAATTATCTACATTCACCAGGTGAATGACTTTGAGGAAAACATACCTGAGAAGGATCACGGCTATCTCCGGAGGCAGCATCCCAACGATGCCCAACACTCCACTGCTTGAACAAGCACTCGAGGGTCCCGCGAAACACAACAGCGAGTAGAATGATTCCATAGCAACAATACCTACTACTGATGCACTCTGCAGTCAACGAGCAAGTGGAGCGTGCGTCCTCCGACCCTTCCTTTACACTAGAGTCGTGTTTCATGACGTCATTTCACTGTAGATAGCACTGCCGTGTGTACTAGCGATAGCGTAGATTTGAGTAAAACGTGCACTGTTGCCTATACGAAAGTGTATGCTTAAAGCATTGTGTTAATTGTATAGCAGATAGATCAGTGAACCAGTATTTCGAAAATATTGCGACTCATTGCTTCAAGTAACGGGTTAGTTAGTTCTCTTACTTGATGGTAAATGCTTCTAGTAAAACTAATAATGCTTGTCGTTTATGAGAGATACTATTATGGGCCCATGCATCCCACAGAAAGGAGAACGGCCAAAAATGTAGGTGTGTGATAATTCTTTATCGGTAGTTCAAATGGTTCAAATGGCTCTGAGCACTATGGGATTTAACATCGGAGATCATCAGTCCCCTAGAACTTAGAACTACTTAAACCTAACTAACCTAAGGACATCGCACACATCCATGCCCGAGGCAGGATTCGAACCTGCGACCGTAGCGGTCGCGCGGTTCCAGACTGAAGCGCCTAGAACCGCTCGGCCACATCGGCCGGCTATCGGTAGTTCACAATCACTACACCAACGCATTTTGTTAGAATTTCACGTGAACAGCCCCAGATGTCATGTTTCCAACAAAGTGTCTTCATTTAATCTCCCGTAACAAATTCATGCGTTACACATAATGACCAATCTATGTATAGACGTTGCACGATAGAATCGCTACGCGGATTGCCAATATGTAGACTATGTAGTATTTGCAAGAAAATACTTTAGCGAAAATCGTCTTTTGATGTGGCGCAGCTAAATATCATTTTTTATTGTTAGAGGTTCTAATATCAACTGTCCAGCTCTATAGACGTTAATTCGATGGAGCCATTATAACGTGAAGATAACTGGAAAAGAAACTGTTTTCTGTCTAATACTACTTTCTCGTATAAACAGTTCTTACAAATTCCTGTAAGAGTCAGCAGCGTAGTAAATCAATATATACTACCATTATTAGTTTTTGCTCTGTATGTATTTCTAAGACTATAAGTGGAAGGTTAGCTTGGAGAATCTTGCTGGATACGGAATTTATCTTCCTGTAATAATTTAACTTAAGACGAATTATTCAAAGGAGACATTGAAGAGGAAGATATAATTTGCTTTTCCTAATCATTTTACTTCACCGAATAAGATGGAACACTGGTATGATGCTGGACATCAGTGTCAATAAGAGTCTGAAAGCGCAGGATTGTATTCTGCACAGCTGAACGAAGCATGTCCTCAGGTATGCGGGTTACCGCTCGTGACACTCTGCGCTCCAGACCAACACATGCGAGAATGTTCCCCTGATAAACCCTGTCCTTCAGGTATCCCCACAACCAGAAATTACAGGGAGTGATTGATCCGGCCAAAGATTTGGAAACCATCGGCTGATTATTCGATCGTTTCCAAATGTGTTTCGGAGAAGCAGGTGAACTTCACAAGCAATGTGCGGTGGGGCCCCATCTTGCATGAAAACCGTTGGATTCAATGCGCCTCTCTCCTGTAGGCCGGGTACAACGTGCTGGCGAAGCATATCGCAGTAACGCTGGCCAGAAACACTGCACGTTGAGCTCCAACCTGATCAAAAAGGAATGAGCCAGTAATGAACGTAGCCGTGAAGCCACACCATACGGTGACACGTTCACCATGCAGAGGAACTTCATGCACAGTGACTGGAGGTGAAGGTCCCCCGACACACGGCAATTCTGTTTGTTCACCTCACCCGTCAGAGAAAGATCGATAAGATGGTCCAGGCCCAGCCCTCGTCTACTTCAGTCCTTGCGAGAAAGTGGAGACCCAAGTCCACACTTCGTTGTACGTCCTGTGGCGCAAGCTGGTATACAATATAGAACTTGTGCGGATTCCATTTGAGAATGGTTTGAAACACCTTCTGTACAGTGGACCACGGGATGCTCAACTGTGGTGACACAGCACGCGCACTGCCTGACGATCGGGAACTGCACGCAGCGTTGCCTGCCATAGCAACAACGATTTCATCAACCATCGGTGGTGCAAGCGTTCGTCGCCTTCTTTCTGGAGCGACGTCCACTTCTCCAGTTGATTGGACCTTCATCATGCTCCGTACAGCAGGAAAAGAAAGAGGACCCTTCCCATAATCATTTCAGCCGACGATATTCTCGAAGTGCAGCCGCAGCATTACTGTTGTTTTGATAATAGAGCTTCACCAATAATGCCCTGCTCCTTTTTTCCAAGCTCATGTTGACAAATCAGAAAGTGCACTGCGATTGTTCAGGTGTGAGAGACTATGAATCACGATAAGTGACCACGACACCTGATGGCCATAGTAGGAACTTGACGGTGGCGTTGTGACGCCTGGAAATCATGCACCAAATTCTGGACATTAATGCTACCAAGTTTGGTACAGTTATAACGTGTTATAACGTATTAAATAGGGAAAGTTTAATTATAACCACCCGTTACCATCACAAAAATTAATTTAAACCAGGGGCAGAATTTAGAGAACTTTAGATGTAAATGCTTTTCCACATAGACTTCATCTCAGTTTTGATCTTCAAAGGCCTCTGAAAAGCATCTATTTCACATTCGAGTAATATCCTTCCGTAAGTTTGCAGTCTTGCAGGTTTAATAAGCATGTCGTCAGTCTAATTATGTGACACTAAAAATCAGAGATGCCAATACCCTTTATCTTTAAGTACATGGTCTAAGATTGATGCTGAACTTTTTTCATACTCTAGTAGCTGCGTTTATTATTTGTGCCACGCAAAAACTGTTGAAATGCTTAAGAAGTTATTAACAAATCACCTGCAGCACCTGTGTTCGTATACATGTCCTCATATGTTATGCTAGTTTTGAGGACTAAAACCCTTTAATAACTTCAGTTAATTGTTGGAAAAAGTGTCCTCATTAATACTAGGTGTGCAGAACACGCACCGAATAACAAACTTCATATAGATGTCTAAATCTGTTAATTCAATGGCTGCCAATTCTAAATGTTTATGTACGTTAATTGTGATCTGATCTCCCCTACCTTTAAAATGTGTGCCACCTCTGATATAAATACATGGTTTCTCATGCTTTACAGCAGTTCTGCAATAGCAATTCGCCCATTCGGGTTACTGTTGTAGTGGTCTTCAGTCCGAATATAGTTCTGATAAATTCTTTCTGTTCGACTACCATTTGCAAGCCCATTAGCTCAGTATTACCACAGCAATCTACTCTTTAACCTGTGTACTGTAATCGAGCATTGGTCTCTCTCTCTCGAAGTTATACTTTCCCATAGTTCCCCCCATTATTAAACCGACAATATGAAAAGCGCGATGTCGTTCTTACTGATTTTTATAACGCTGACATGCTTTTCTATTGCGGTTGGTATTTGATACTGTTGTGTAAGTTTGGTCTGCAAAATATGGAATAATTTATACTGCATTTTCGTGGCTTGATGTATTCTCTACATGACGTCGAAGAGACTACCAGTCATGTAGATTAGATTTTGTCACAATCCCTGCACCTGAGCCAGTAGATCTCATACTGATGGTATCTGTTTGTTTTTATTTTTCGGATGTGTTTCTGTAAAGAATTATTAGTCTTGTATGCAATGCTTGTACCTTGTATCTTAGTACGCTACCTATTTTGTGAGTCTATTGTGGTAGGTCATTGTACCCCATTTTCATGCCGCTGTGTTACTTGTTTTACGATCACTTATACACAGTAAGTGTTGCCAGAATGTTTTGATGTTTGAGTTCTTTCATTTGTGTCACTTTTCGCAGATTTCTCTGTTTCTTTCATTTCTCTTAAGTTTTTCTTCCAGCGTTTCTGCGCCTCCTTATTTAATACCGTGTGTTTTATAGTGTCTCGCTCTTTTTGGCAATCAGTGATGTCTGGGGGACTCTTACATATATCTGATGGAGTAATGTTACTGATTCTGTGGGTGCTATGAGGTTGCATTTAGTAAAACGTCTTGTAGTAGGTTTTTTATGTCTTAAACTTGTTTTTGAGTGTTCTGTCTTACAGTTATATACAGAAAGTTAAGTACGTTTTCTGGTTTATTTTAATACAAGGCTAAAAATTAATATGCTCTGTTGGATGAGATTCTTTACTTCGTAGCCTGAACGGTGTGTAGATCGCGACCATTGTAATGTACATTGTAAGCCTGGTCTCTTGGAGATGAAGTTTGATGAAGAGACAGCTGAGTGTGCAGTGATGGTCCAAAATGGGGAAATTTTGTGCTTAATCGTTGTGAAAAATGTGTTGCAGAAAGGACTGTGTGTATCACTGGACACAGCTTTCAGCCTTACGACCAGCAAATGATCACCAACAGCAGATAATAGTCGACGGCCAGGAGAAAATGTGGCAGGATTAAAAGAGCACATAATCGCGATGGCCGAATATTCAGCTTGCATAAATTCTTTAAAAAATAAAATAAATACCACATTGTACTAGGTCGCGTACTAATCTATGCTGTGGAACGCTAGACTCATGAATTTCTTCTTGAACGCTGTGTTGAAATTGAAACCTGGTTAGGCATTTTTAAGCGGTGTGTTGATGTATTCATTATCAGAAAATACACGCACATTGATTTTGAAATTTGCAGGAAGTGATCAGTAGTTTGGATTTTGGTGACTACTTCTGCCGAATGTTTACGAGGTATGCTGCCGTGATTAGAATTCAAGCTTGATCAGGAACATTCTTGATGTAGAATTGAGAAGTCTACGTCAGTGACTGACTGCTTACTTGGTGGCTGTGAGATTACTTTTTACCTTTGGAGAATTTTGTTCCCCTCAACTTCTTGCAATTAGATTTCGAGAATACAGACCAGGGCTTATTAAAGGTTAGTAAAATCGTAATAGTTACGGGGATTTATATTAAAGCCTCCTTGTATGAGTGGCTTCTCCCTGAGTCGGTGACTACATCTCTAAGGCCACTCAGTTGATGATCCACGTGCATCAGAGGGATAAACGAGTCTGTAGGATAGAATTGCCACGAGTGCTTACCGATTTTCGTCCCAGTTTTTTTTCCATTCTCTTCTAGTCAATGTCTTTCCTGTTAAAACTAATTTGAAGCTGTGGGATTTGGTTGTCTAAATATTTCGGTAATTATTTGGTTTCCGGGTTTGGTTTACTTATCAAGTTTTAGAAGCTTTTCTGTGGATTCCATTTGCCAACTATTGTACGAGAACTCTTCAGTAGGACTGACCATTTCTTGCAACATTTAGTTTATATGTTTGCATTGTCTCGTTAAGTCAGGACTTTTTCTTCCATTGAAATTTTACTGGCCAGATTTTCGGAAATTTCATTCTAGAGATCAATATTAGATATTAATGTAAATAAGCCTAGCTTAAATTTGAAGTTTTGAATTCTGATATCGTCTACCATAAGAACCAATTGTCAGCGTTTCCTTACCGGCACAAATTCTGACTGAACTGAAACTAATTAGACTTCACTGGTAGAAATGAATTTTTTGTAAGAGAAATGACACTGTAGTTTGGTTGTTGCAGAATCCTGCCAACTGTGGTGCAGACAGATGACAGAACATATTTAAACAGTTTAATGTCAAAGTAACGTACAGGAAATATCATTGCAGAAACTCGTAACCACTGTGTATGACGTTTACAAGTGAACGTGCAATAATGTGTAAACCGGAGATGTATGGTTACATCTGTAAGTAAAATAATGGAAATTAACTTTGGAAGAACGTATTATTGTTTCATTAACTGGGAACTGCGCGTTCGGGGATCACCTGTTTGGAAACGTTTCAACTAATTTTAGGCGTTCGAGGTAGTGATGCGTTATACAAATACGTAGCAAAATAAAGTTTACAGTTAAATTTCAGAAAGAACGTTGCCCTTTCCACTTTCAGTTTCATGATTTTCCATTGTTTCGAGTTTTGTTACAATTATATTTTACTATTCAGAACCCAACTAAGCTTTGTATGTTACCGATAACGACCTCCGCTGATAACACGAAGGGAGTATCAGTTCAGTTTCCTCCCGATCTAGGAACCAACCCTCCTAACTTAAATATTTCCTTTTCCCCACTTTAATATCCAACTAATGAGTTGAGGACGGTGTCGTGTGTAACTGTCATTATCAGCGAAATCGCAGCAACGAATTGCAAGAAAAGGATTGTAGTTGGGAATACTTCTCGCTGTTACAGAAATTGACATTGATTTCATTGGGTATAGTTTGATGTCAAATGAAATGGACAATGTTTCAGTATAGGTTTCGAACCGACAGCCTTCTAATTTTTTTTTTCATCTAATTCATCTGTAGTTTAACTTGAAATTGACTTCGTTTTTTGAAAGATTTGGCTTCATAGTTGAGTGTTAAAAGTATCATCTGTTTCTTCCTTTTCGCCTTCATGTGCCACAGTCAGTGCAAAAATAATTTTGTTAAATTATTCAAAAGCATAAGCTTTGAAGGATGGTAGAAGCGAATGATTATCGGTGATAGATACTATCAGCTACTGTTGCTTGTAAGCTGCAGAAATATTTGGAATAAAACAAGTGCCATCTTACACTAAAAGGACAAAAAAGGTTCAAATGGCTCTGAGCACTATGGGACTTAACATCTGAGGTCATCAGTCCCCTAGAACTTAGAACTACTTAAACCTAACTAACCTAAGGACATCACACACATCCATGCCCAGGCAGGATTCGAAACTGCGACCGTAGCGGTCGCGCGGTTCCAGACTGTAGCGCCTAGAACCGCTCGGCCACCCCGGCCGGCACTAAAAGGACAAGAGACTATTTATGTGAAGTACATAATTTATGGTAAAATATTTGGTACAAGATACTAGAAGCCATTAAAAAATTGACCTGACAGCATTTCAGTAATTAGATGTATGTGTACAACCCAAAAATCAGGATACGGTGGCATTTAATCATGTTATGTGACGTTAGATGCCCCAGAAAAAAGGGAGCGACCTTAATGCATTGTATCTGGAATTCTTTTACAGAATGATTTAGGTTGAAGATATAGAAATAATAAAACATTGTATTTGGCTAAGACACTTTATTGGCCAGATAGAATACAGAGTTGTCAGAGCCTCATAGACTTCCTCACAGGCTGCACCGTGACGTCTGACTTCACAACACGATGATCCGCTGCAAACCTCTGCTTGGCCGACTGCAAGCTGCAAGTGTTCTTCCTCTTGACGGCTTTGTGCACCCCTAGAGGCGCTGCTAATAGCTGCACACCTGAAACAGAACAAAATGCTTGAATCAGTCAGTGCACTTTACGGCGCTCATTTAATTAGACATCCACGCAACACAATTAGACATACTACATCTATCGCGTTTTCCCCTGAAAATTAAAAAGATAACTTCACTTTTAACTTTCATTACGAATTATTTTTTTGAAACTCACAGCTACTTTTTGAAGAAAAATTAAACTTAAGCTTTCTGTACGAACTGGAATTAATTGCAATGAAAGAAAGCATCAAAATTAGTTCTAGTGCCTCTACAATAAGCGTAACAACCAAATTCCACCTCATCGTGACTACAGTTTAAAGCATCTACTGTGCTTCACATATCCACGTCGTGAAATCTCGTGGACACTGCAGTACATGATGTTTTCGAAGATTACTCCTTAATTACTGATTCTGGTGAACTTTTGATCTGTCTACCCTCAAACATATTCACGTGTTTCCAATCGTCGCTGAGCATTAATTACTATCCTACGCTTTTAATTTTGACCCTTCTGCCTCCTATCTGCGAAATTGCATTAATGTTGTATCTTCAGCGTAGTTCATCATTTGAACATGAATCGTCTCTTCACAGGCAGTTAAAAGTGAAGTCGCAGAGCGGTTCAGCCTGTCCACAAGCGTGCTTTAATAGTGGGTGAACACGCAGCCTTAATAAAATAAATGGCTCACCGTCCGTAGCTACAACATTACACAAGCGTTACGATGTACATAATGTGAACTGTCGCCATTCGTCAGTTGAGAAAATTGTCCGATCCTTTCGTTTCCATGGCAAAGAAATAGGGTCAATAGTGTTTGTTCATCAGACGAGACACCTGCCTCTTACAATGCCCTTGATGGAGACAGTGAATTGTGGTTAAATACATTCTGAATATTTAAAATGTGATCGTGAACTTTGGCAAAATTGTGGAGGTTGTTCACGGATACTTCCACGTAACAGTATAGCATATCCTTACATTTCTTATCCGAACTTGTCTCTGCATCTCTACTGCACTTAAAATGTATGCACAGCAGAGAAAATGCGAACAGAATGCGCTGTTTGATTGGAAACTAACCTGCGGAGTTCACCCATAGCACTTTGTGTTGATAACCACAACGTCCATTTTATTCCTCACATTCGGTACAGCTGGATTCTACTTCGGCTTTGTTTCTCTGGCACTTTTAGTTGTTCGTTAACAGTTGGCTCATCAGTATGGTTAGATTTTAATGCATAAAGCAGAGCTTTCCATACATTCCGTCACCTTTGACCAATGATATCGTGACAAGCCCCAAATGCGGATACGCAAAAACCGTAGGAAATGGGTTTTGACAGAGGACTAACTAAAACCATCCCAGAATGACGATAGTAAATATGCAGAACGAAACCACCAGAGAAGGAATACAATGTTTGGTCTCCAAGACTCACGAAACAAAATTAGAGCCAATCAGCTGTAACATGTCGAAAGTCACTTGACCTATACAACTTAAAATGCCCATGCCCGTGCCGAAAACATAGTAACACATTCAAAATTCTACAACACAGTAGGCAAATCCACGTTAACTATTGATGTAACGCAGTATAGACAAAGGATTGATAGGTTATCACTAATGTACAAACTGAACCTCGGTCACTCAAAAGAAGCAGCAGCCAGGGTAAAACTTTTTTTATTCGAAAGGGAAACGTGCACAGAAATAATTCCCATCTCACGTTCATTGTATCACTGTTCTTGCTCGTTACTAGCACAGCCGAAAAAAGTCTGATTAGGAGCGTAATTTCAGTAACAAATGACATCACCCACTACAGTCATGGCTAAAATCCGACAGGTAGTATTCAAGGTTCCAATTGGCCCTGTTTATTGATGAACAGTTGGGCACCACGAATATGGGTTCACTGACTCGAACGGAAGCACTGTACAAGAACGGCACGCTGATTCTTGCTGCAACGATGGGAACCACGTCACAATACACGTTTTCTGTCTGAGGATTTGTGTGTTGTGCGTTTTGGTGACGACGTATTGCATGCCATATAACACACCGAATAATACATAATTACATCATTATTTTACAGTTAACCACTAGAGACCAAATCAAATTTCTCTGTAAAACCTTCACAAGTTTGTAGGTGTAGTTCAGGATCACCCTGTGTGTTTAGGTGAAATTTCCCAGCTGTATTTCACAAAGTTGCAGAGAAATATTAGCTGCAACCAAGGAGTGGATTTTCCAGAAATGAAAAATATTATAGGGTCCGCATTACGGTAAGAAACCTGGAACATGTCCCATTCTTATAATATCCAACCACTTATTTTAATGTGATTCGTACTCACCATTGTCGGGTCTTGGGGTGGTGAATCGCCCGTTCCGTTCTGCGAGTGGTTTCTGCACCGCGAGCGGCGTCCTCAGCGGCTGGCAGCCGGCAGCGAACACCCGGGCCTCGTGAAGGCGCCTCTCCATCTTCTTCTGTCTCCTTAGCCTGCGCGCCAGCACAGAGTCCGACTGGACGAGGCTCAGCCAGCGGGAGCTAACTCCACTTGCTGCCAACAGCGAAGGGCCGTCCAGCTTCCTACAAAATAAGGAGACCAACGGTTAGTACTGAAAACTAATATCTTTGATTTAGTTAAGCACATCATCTCTAGCACTTGCCAAATCATTGCTCATCACGCCATCGAATTCATCCGTTTTTTTTTTAATTTCTCATCCATTACACTAATGGTCTACTGCGTTATATCAGAAAAAGAATGTAATTTCTTCGTGAAACTAACGTAGTGACCACGATACACGAGCGAATGTGATCACAGACACTCAAGAAGCCGTTCCACGTGGATACCCTCAAAATGTTTTATGAAATCACGTCGACTGTGAGAAGCTGAAAGTTAAATGGAAATTTGCAGAAACATTGCTCCTTGAAGCTGTTACTCTGCCAACAATACGACAGTGAAATTCGCTTATAAAGCACGCACTTTAGTGTACCCGGGATAACATACCCTGATCGAGCAGTGTGAACGAAGAATGAATTCTCAGTCTACATCGGAGTGTGTGTTGGTGTGAAACATAGGTCCGGCACGTCGTCTTCATCTAACATGAAGGTTTAAAGACAACACAGTTTGCAGTAATTGATACTACGCAAATGAACAGTTACCTTTCGCTAACGTCAACAATGCGGCTACATTTAATGAATATTTTCGGGTGAAAGTGTCTTTCAAGTTGTTGAACACTCCCGAGAAAAGAAAGAAAAAACCAACAGCAATATAGCCTTCGAGTGAAAAGGTTTGTAAGAAGGTTCGGAAATTTCGTGAATGCAGTGTTTAGGTGACTCTGGAAACTGAATACTGGTTATGTTTTTACTTTTAAGTATAGATCACTTAGCTGCTGTTAACACCACAGACAAAAAAATCTGTAGAGGAACGTACAGATATACAGAACAGACTTCATATTCAACGTGCATTGCCTGCCAAATTATTTGAATGGTACTTTATCTATGAAAAGTAACTTACTACCTCTAGATATTTCCCTTTGCAACGGTAGTAACAACTATTATTCATCACCCCCGTTACTAATAAGGAAATGACTGCACAAGATGCAAACAACAGTATTACAGAGTCATGGACGCACTGTCGACAGAACTTTAAACTGTTCTCTTCCTTCCTACAAAGGACAGTAGCACACGAAATCAAGTCGAAAAAACTATCTTTTGACATAATGAACATACATGAACCCTCGGATACAACGGTGTGACTTAGCACTTAAATCTTTACCCTGATAGCAACTATATTTTAAAACCTGGAAACTGGATTGCATCAGTTTAATACCTCTTTTGGATATAAGGAACTAATATCCCACGAAAATACATTTAGAGAGAAAATTTAGATATCACTGAAACTTGAATCGCCTTCGACGTGGCATGTACTGACTAAGACGAAAAGAAAGTGATTTAACTTTATTTCTGCAACAATCAGTAAGAACTTAAGAAAAATTAAATTAGTACATCACTGTCTTAGCGTTCGTGTAATTATTTGGGTACTAAATTTCAAACAAGAAACTAGAGCATATCCACGATGTGCTGTAGTAATATAATCGGGACGTCTGAGACTAGCGATGAACTCCGAACAGCCAATAGTAAATAAGACCCGATAATTTACAGGAGAAAAGGCGACAAAAGCCTACCGACGTCTGCTTTATCAAAGGATAAAAACACCTTGACATATCAAGGAACAGATGAGAATGATAAACAAGGAGTAAGTTACCTAATCAGACAAGGATATATATACATACCATGTGAGGAAAGCTCCAAGATTGTGAAGAGCACCACTCGTACTGGTCACCTGAGCTGAACGTGCAACAGCTTCCTGATGGTGCGGCTGCAGATGCGCGTCATTACAAGCCTTTAACATGTTGGTAAGGTTTTTGTTACATACTTGTCACGAGATAATACTTACTTGCTGTCGTCTTAAAGTAGTTCCGTCGGCAAGCCAGTTATAGCAAAACTCAGAATGGCTTTAGGAGATAATGGTTTATTGTATTTCTCAGCCTCGGGTCATACAAATATAATGACCAGTTTCAACTTCTGAGCAAATCGTGTGACTTGTTTGAAAAAAAAAAAAAAAAAAAAAAAAAAAAAAAAAAAAAAAAAGACAGTACTGAAATACTAGAGAGCTAAATTGCAAATCTTAACTCCTGTACATAACAATACCGGTTTACCACGTGACATGGGAACTCGCCACATGAACAGGATACAAGACGCGCTCAATGTGACTATAATCGACGCTCCGATGCCTGAACGCATTTTTAATTTACAACTCAAATCTCTAATAGATTATTACAAACAATCACAATGAAAAATTGATTGTGATAGAAACATAGTAATAAATTATTTGACTACTGGTATAGAAAAGATTACTAAAAGGATAGGTGACGCCCGCCTGATTCAATCAGCGACTTACAAAAGGGTAGGTGGCCGTCGCTGTGTACACGAAACAGCCGGAACTAAACAGCTGTAGCAGCAATCTACATTAGTTACAGACAAGGGCGAGCCGCCAGATAAATGAACCCAGACAGACTCTGAATACAAAATTCTATTTGTTTAACTCGAGGCTGGCAAATACATCAAAAGAATTTCCTTGCAATACAGTTAATATGGAGATAACGGAAGCGTCCAATTCCACCCCCCTACTTTGACCAATGACGTCATCAATACGGAGGAAACGACCATTCACAACAACTCCCATACAACTCCTATGACATCACGTAAACATGACAACAAATACGAAAATAGATCGAAAAACCACCAAATAGATATTCCTCCAAAAATATAATGAAACTAACGGGACAAGAGGGGGAAATTGGGGGTTTCTGGGTGGGGACAAACTAAATATTAACACACGCCACTACACCAAACGACAAAAAGCCCTAAAATAACAAGACCCCGCGCAACCTTCCCAAATTCAACTACACACAAAATCCACTGGAATCGATCACTTTCCTTGACCTATATAGGTCTACAGCAACTACCGATACCACACTATAAATCTCAAAAATTTCACCACCACCACCACCACCACCACCACCACCACACTTAATTCTACCACAAAAAACACCTAGGAAATCAAAATTAATGAATGGGTGCCCCTTAGATCAGTATGCATAACCTGTGTAACCACTTCTTGTGCCGTGTTGTGCTATACTATACTCTCTATTTCCGTAAACAGGTTATTTCCACACGTAATTGTTGAATGCGTGACTATATGAACACAAACAGTTGCCAAATTTAATACCAAAGTTCCTTCATTCTGGCATCTACACAGCATGATCGAAGGAAATAACATTAAAATTTCATCCCGGAAATTGACTAAGCTGTTGGTATAATCGCAGACAAACTAACTTTGATCTGCATGGGCAGTTTATATATTAGAAGTACAACAAGAAAATGTAAATGTCACGGAAGCACAGTAGTGGTCATTTTAATATGCATATTACGTGAACAGCTCATATAATACTAAAGTCAATGTATGAAAAAGAGCTGGTATCAGTCTAATCAGTATTCAATGAGGTAAAAGCAACTAACACATGTGACCCTCGCTTCTGATTTCCAGAAGTAATTTATTTTCGTTCTTTTAAATGGATATGATCGATTTAGAATTAACCCTAATCTGAATTCAGTTGAAAGTCAAGCGCACCGAACTTGCTCAACATCGGCCAAGAGAATAACGATTGAGAACAGCTGCATCAACACACATTAGCCATCTACATACGAGTAAAATAAGACGCTTTTACTAGGGTCTAGTCTCAGTGTCCTAAGTATGCCCACAGCACATGTGTTACATTTGCAGGTTCGATGCATTGTGATACCACACAGAGACTGAACATTAGGATGCAGTTTCTTATCTTGACTACAAACATGTTTTTCCATTCCCTTCCATGAAGCTAACATACAAGTAAGAGGAAGCAAATTTACTAATGATATGGCTAAACACAGTGGCAGAAATAAACACGCTTGGAGCAGAGCTTGTGAAATTAAGATCCACGGCACAATGACAGCAAATGAACTATATCTGCAGCCTGAACATCATTGAACGCTAATATGTGGCATGCCTCACTTTACGATAATCCTTTGCTCCACACATCCCCTCTTTCACAGGCTAGTATGTACATCGAGAAATTCGCCGGTATCACCTAGGAACAAACGAGACCCGCCCTGGTGTACCACCTGATTCAACTACCGAGACTGACCATGTTCTTCCGTTCAGTTATGATCATCTTCATTACACAGTATTCCGACCGCACTTTATCAAAGCATAGCTCTGGTATATGAACACCAAATGAAGTATCTATACGTACTTCAACATACGTAACAGCATCACATACGCCTGAATTAACGCCGAAATAAACTGGACAAAGTGCATAAAACATGTAAAGAATGAATGAACGTCACTAGTACAGACCGAATAAGTTTCAAGGTGGATGATAAGATATTCCATCACGATCAGAATCTCTTAATAAAATTTAATCAGTAGTCTCTCTCTTAAGCTTCAAAAGGAAACCAAAGAAAAATAGGAGAATTAAACTCCAGGCAGAATATATAAAAACTGATGTTTGCCGATGTTATATACAATATCAGGTACACCAAATGACTTTAAAAGAGCAGTTGAACGAAATAGTGCCTTTGGAAGAGGTTACGATCAGCTTTAACAAAAACAAAAGCGCAATAAAATGTATTCGAATTACATCAGACGACGCTAAAGTAATTAGTTAGGAAATGAGACGCTAGATGTGGTAGATAAACTCAGTTATTTACGTAGTTATCATGGCCGATGTAGAGAGGAGACATACTAGCTGTATATCAACAAAAGCATTTATGGAAGAGCAAATTAACTCGAATATGAAGTGTTGGAAAGTCCCTCTGGAGGAACCTATCTGTAATGTAGCCTTGTAAGGACGAAAAAAGAGGACGATAAACAATTCAGGCAACAGAATAGAACTGAGAGGAAATTTACGACACAACTTACAGATCTGTTGATAGAACTAGTTCTGAGCCATCGTGGAATTGTCAGTTTCATAATTCCTTGTGGAGGAGGGTCAAAATTGTAGGAGGAGACCAAGAGATGAATACAGCGATCAAGTTTCAATGGATGTGTGTTGCAGCAGTTATTCGTAGATGGAAAGATTGGTGTGGAGAGCTGTATCAGACGAATCTTCTCACTGATCATTAAAGCAAAGTAATGTTACGTCATATTATCCACATGATATACATGGAATATCCCCATTAAACGTACCATTGCACATACGCACGTAAAATAAACTCGGAACCGCAATTATTCACTACTTCCCATAAAGGTAAGAAATACATGTGCAACAGCTGTTTTCCCATTAACTCAGCTACTCCTAATAGACGCAATATCGACCATAAACTATACGAAACACAGAAGACTCAAAGTCCTGCCAACTCCTCGCAAAATACCGAATTATCTTACAACACACACTGTTTTTAAACACTGAACTAAAACCATAACATTGTCGACAAAATGAAATAGTGCGATTAATAGTAAATCATCTGAATACAGTGAGCAAAATGTACACTACTGCTCACTGAGCTTATCTCGCCTCCCTTACTAAGATTTAACCAATGTATGCTGCAAAGCGTCAAGAAGTGATCAAGAACTACCATACCGAACATCAGCATGATACAGAAAACGTTTCAAATTGGGTTCCCCACTAATAAGTAAAGCAAGGGACATTACTAATCTATACAGTCCGGTTGTTTGATGAAACATTTGTTTCGCAACATATATAGGATGGGGTACAGACAAAGTTTCTTTACATGCGTACTTCGCGGTAATCGTGCTGTTGCAGTTTAAACGAGCGCATCCGCTAACATAGTGAAATTAAACATATAGCAACCACTGCTCGTATAATAACCATCACCAAGACTTACGTTTTGTCCGCTTACAGAGTCATTCTAGGCGTATTTACGGCTTCAAACAAAACGAGACATCCCACGTAAGACCACATCCCGTTATCGAATAACTTCGCGCATTATAATTTGTACACTTATTTGAAGTTAACCATAAAAATATAGAACACTACTTTTAAAAACAGTCCGCACTTTTAATATATCGTTAAAGCTGAAAACTTCTGTGTCCAATGTTTACACCTTATCCTTAATGTTACAACTGAAAGTTAAAAGCGTTCAATGCTCAAGGATACACACATGCGCAGTATCTTTCTAACATTACAACTAAACCAGACATGGCTCACATCTGAATTGCTCCCTCAAATTTATCAACATACAGGTATTACGAGAACTGTAGGCGTAGTTTACCGTGTAAACTCTGGTAAAGGACATGTGTACATTTCAGTTTCTGAAAACAATGGCAGCGTGAACTATTTAATTATAGGAATGAATTACTATCACAGGGAAATGAAGCTTCCCGCATGATTCGATTCGTTGTTTTGATTCACAACGCACGGTTTAACACACTAACAAATGCATCATACAACAAGATAGCTAAATTTTCATCTGGTGATATTACTATGCACACATTTCTTCGTAAGGAAAAGGCACGGACAGAGAAAATGTGTTATCTGCAAACATTTCCTAGAAATCGCTACTAAAATGAAAAGAATCTTGGCTGTTGTGAATTATTATCCCTAAAGTTTAATTCTAGTTATTGTGTGTAACCATACAAATCGTTGAATTCTAGTAAAATTTTTCGTTATGATACAGCCAACATCAGCCACAGCTCAATTCCGTCAAACTCTTGAGAGACAAATTACTTATGAAATTACCACTGGAAAACTTTCATTAACTGTAGTAATATCTACCTCTACTGCAATATAGTAACAAATTTAGAGTACACGTAGGGATTAATGCTAATGGCGAACCGACACCCACCTACCTCTCGCAATCTTGTTAATCTACCTAATAAAAGTATTCAGATTTACCCGAGCAGTTCAGCTTTTTTTTAACGATCTCTGCATAAAACGTCACACTTCGTTAAATATAAGGATAATTTACACGACACACTACGATACACATCAGTTTGTCGCAACAACCAAGGTATCACACTAATCACTATGCTACACACAAAATTGTCCACGTCACCAGGTTAAGGGCTTTGAGGAAAACATACCTGAGAATCATCACGGCTATCTCTGCTGGCAGCATCCCAACGATGTCCAAAGCTCCATTGCATGAACAAACACTCGACAGTCCCACGAAACACAGCAGCGAGTAGAATGGCTCCATAGCGACTCCGGACTACTACTGATGCACTCCACAGTCAACGAGCAAATGGCGAGCGCTGCGCCCGACACGTCTCTTATACTACAGTCGAGTGTGATGACGTCATCTCATTGTAGACAGCGCTGCCATGTGTACTAGTGGCTACATAGATTTGAATAAAAGTGCAGTGATACATATACGAAAGTGGGAGTGTTTAAAACATTGCCTTAATCCTGTAGCAGATAGTGCAGTGAACCATTATTTCGAAAATATTGTGACTCATTGCTTCTGACAACGTGTTAGCTAAGTCTCATACGAGATGCTAAATGTTTCTAATAAAACAAACTATGGTAAACGTTCAGGAGAGGTGCTGTTATGAGCGCATGTGTCGTACACAAAGGAGAAACCGCCGAAAAGGTATGTGTGGGACTATTCCGTAACAGTATTTCACAGTCACTACACCAAAGCATTTCATTAAAATTGCTCGGTAACAGCCTCAGACGTTATCTCTGTATCATGATTTCTTCGTTTAATCTACTGCAAAAATTTCATGTGTTATACGTAAGGTTAATGGCCAGTCGTTCCCCACTTACCGATTAATGTAAAACCTTTCACAATATCAAGTATTTCCAAGAAAATCCGTTAGTGAAATTCATTTTCTGATATGGGGCATTTTTAATTGATTGAAGTTCTACTGTAGGATACCTGGCTCTTTTGGTGTTAATTCGATAAAGCCACTATGGCGTGGGGTCAACTGGAAAAGAAACTTTCCCGTGTAACACTTCTTTCAGGTATAAAGAATTCGCGCCTGTTCCTGTAACAAGCAACAGCGGTTTTTGGTGTATATGTGTATATCTAAAGATAGAAGTGGAAGGTTAGCTTGAAAGACATCTGTGGTTCTTGTTATGAAGGGAATGTGTCGTTCCTGTATCATTCTAACGTAAACCGGTTTATTAAAAGGATACATTGAGGAGGAAGATATAATGGGCTTCTCCTGGTCGTTTTACTTCACCGAATAAGATGGAACACTGATATGATGCTGGACTCGCATTTGATAGGACGGTTATTCGTATCGCCTTCAGGAGACACAGCTAATCCGTTCTTTCAGTAAATCGCACACACAGCAAACGTCAGTATGATTCCATTAAGAGGGCACGGCTGATTTTCTTCTCCAATCCAAGATTGTGTTCCGCTGAAGCGATTTCGTCGACAACGCGTAGTTCTTCCCTACCTTACACGTACTGTTATTGCATTGCGTTCGATGCAAACTATTTCTGATTAAATTTAGTACGAGATACGACCCTCTCTTCCTCCTTCCCCTTACATTAAGAGTGCTGAAAAAGAGAAGTTTACTCTTGTACTTTACGTACAAGTTCGTCTAATAAACCACTTAACACTAGGATGTAGTTTGCTGTAACACCATTATTACAACTTATCTAACACGATTTCTTCATCCAGAAAGCCTCAAATACATTGACTTTTCCTGAGGAAGAAATGTATAAATTTCCTCTTGCATTTATATCTGGGCCGGCCGGAGTGGCCGAGCGGTTCTAGGCGCAGGTTCGAATCCTGCCTCCGTCATGGATGTGTGTGATGTCCTTAGGTTAGTTAGGTTTAAGTAGTTCTAAGTTCTAGGGGACAGATGACCACAGCAGTTAAGTCCCATAGTGCTCATAGCCATTTATATCTGAGAAATATGGTGACATGATGCTGACTTAGAAGTATGTGAGTGCCTCAGACGTGGAATTTTTATAGTAGGTTCGACCGTGACGGAACGGTTGCTGCATCAAGTACATCAGCGGCAGAAGCACAATGAACTTATTAACCTTCCACAGCTCTGACTTTTATTAGGGTATATATTTTTGCGATTCTGTGACGTCCCATAACATTCAGTGTCTGTAAACTGATCATAGTAGCTTCTTTAGGAACCCTTTTCTTCATTTAAAAGCATATTCATAAAACATAGATGTTTGGTGTACGTAGCACTACCTCTCAAAATCTTCTATTCTCTTCTTGTCTGAACTGTTCACCGTTAACGTTTCAATTCCATGCAAAGCTACACTCTAGACAAATATGTTCAGAAAAGGTTCCGTAATATTTAAATTTGTATTTAATGTCATCAAACTTTTCTTCAGTAATTTTCTTGCATTGCCAGTCCCCATTTTGTATCCCCTCTAATACGGTTATCATCAGCCATTTTGCTGGGAACTGCAGATATTACATTCTTCCTAAAGCGTGGTGGTATTTCGTCTGTCTCATATACCTTGCACAGCAGGTGGTATAGCTCTCTAAAGGTTATCAGCAGTTCTGACGGAATGTCGTCTATTCCTAGGGCCTTGGTTCGCCGCCTTACGTCTTTCAGAGCTCTGTCAAATTCTTCTCGTAGTATATTTCCCATCTCATCTTCAATTACGTCTTCTTACCGTTGTAATATGATTCTTGGAGCAGTAAAGTTGCCCAAATTTTTGAATAGCTCTTTACAATACGGTCGACTATTTCTCGTTATTATTCCTACGCCCTTTTTCTGCAGTTTAGAAACTGTGTCCCTGTGATGTGCTTTCAATCCCCAGAAAATGATCACATAGTTAAGAACTGAGTATACCTAAGCATAGTATGTCACCTCAAGGCAAAGGCTATTGCAGACTGATGCAAGACTAAGAATAGAGTACGCTAATGACAATTTCTTAGTGTTTCCCACGTTTATAACAAACTGTAAATTATAAATACAATGTTATTCAGTAGACGTGGGCTGTTTTGGTTTGAATCTTTCATTGTAGATGGTGATCGTATATTTTATTTATGCTACCACTCTCGTGGTTGTGGTGGTGGTGGTGGTGGTGGTGGTGGTGGTGGTCGTGGTCGTCGTCGTCGTCGTCTGTCTGAAGATAGGTCTCGTGCATCTTTCAACGGTAGTCTATTCTGTGCATGCCTCTGCATAACTACTACAACGTACAGCTGTTGGAACATGCATGGTCTTCCGATACAAATTTAGCCCCCTATATCCTCGACTACCAAAATGACAATTCCTTTATGAATCGGGTTGTGTCCTATCAACGTTGTACCATAAATTTCCTCTCTCTCCATTTTGATCCAATGCCTATACATTGTTTATCCGTACCAATCTTCAGTATTGTAATTCTTACATTCGGGTTAAACGACTTCGCTTTCGAAAGTGAAGCAGTTATTTCTATTACTTGCCCGGAATTTATATTCCTTTAACTTCAGCCATCATCCGTTGTTCTGCTGCACAAATAGTAAAATTCGTCCCTTATATTTAGTGTCTTACTTCCTAATCTGATTCCCTGAGTATCACCTGATTTAATTCGACTACATTCCATTATCCTAGTTCCAGTTTTCCTAAGGTTCACATCAAACCTCTTTCAACTATCATTTTCGTCGTTGTTCCAAGTCTTTTCATCTCTTGCAGAATATCAATATATCTCAAAGACTGCAATACGCTATTTCTTAGGAGTGTTTGCTGCCAACCTATTGCTTATTTTTTTAGACCCTTAAAGGTCTAGTGGACAAGACGATCCGTTGAGGCGAACAATGGTTTGGTTTTTGTCGGGTATTACTACACCTATATACGTTTGTAATGAGGCTGCTGGGACAGATTGAACTGTAGCGTTCTGCGAGGTCTATTTTAAATTAGGAGTTTGGTTGCAAGTAGGCGAAACCAACGAATACACGAAGACAAAAAGCTATTTTTGATAAACGAAGTTTGTGGTGACATTGACTTGTAGAGCAGCCTAACGCGGATTTAATGTTCATAACTTGTAGTTAGTGTTTACGAAGGCAACGAATATGTTATCAGTTTTTGCTTCCCTTTTTTGTGTAAATTCCTCAGTCCATAGTACATTTTCGCTGTTGATTCAGATCCCTATTATCCTACTGTGGTCTGATATTTTCAAGATTTGAAGGCGTTAATGACTACTTTCCCCGCCCAAAGCCCTCCATTCCCATAAATGTCCGATTTGTCGGATTTAATTTCCTTAGGGTTCTCGTGCTTTTAGCGACGGCAAGCGTTGGCCAGTTTTAAGGCTTGTCTCTGACGTATTTGATGTCATTTTGTGTGTTTATGCAGCCAGACATCATCTCATACAAGATTTGTCGTCGGTTTACATGAAACGAAAAGCTCACGAGTACACTTACACAGAGAATATTAAAGTATAATTTTATGAGTGTAGAACAGATGTCGGCCGTGGCGTTGATGAGAGAACCATTCCGGTATTTGTGGAAAATGACGTAAGAACACGACAAGTAACTTAAATCAGGCCACTGTCTTGGCAACTGTAGTGCCTCATTCGGTTGGTCCCTGTTCTACAGTGTTCTTTCAGTTACACACAATTTGCTCCAGGTAACTTATAATATGAAACATGGTTTTTGCACGTAATCAACCCGCACGATGACACCCGCTGGTGACTCCGGATCACGAACGTACTGCTATGCCTCTTGCACCAACTTCAGTCTATTTGGAAAACCGAATGACTGAGGCAACTGTGCCACGTGTTAAGTCTTCATGTTGTTGCCCCAGTCTACCTAAAAACATGCGTCAGCATTCTTCCATGATTGAGATGTTCCATCAGGAGAATGAGAAGACGCTGCCACGCATTATAAATTTTGGCACCTTTTCTTTGAAAGCATTACGTTGTGATCATGCATTGTAATGTGACTGTTGGTCGTAATTACCCTGTTTCATTATTAACCACAAATCAGAGTCTTCTAAATAATTTTTAACTGTGTAGTGTGCATTACTTAGGAAGAATGTTTTAACCGCCTTTTTAAACTGATGTTTCAGTAATCTTTTTCATCTCCTGGAGCAGTTCATTATACAGTTTTATTTCCCGATGGAAAATGCCATTTTGTTTGTTTTCATAGGACATGGAAGCCCAAAATGGCTTCTGTTCAATGATTATGTGTAGGACTGTTAGTGAAATGTCAAGTAATATTTTCCATGATTTTCTTAACAGATTGGTAGAGGTACTCACTTGGAGCAGTAAATACACTCAGATTTTTAAATAATTCCCTACGATGAGCCCGACTACTATCTAGTTATTCTTATGTCCCTGTTCTACAGTTTAAAAGTTATGCCCAACTTTTGAATCTTCAATGCCCACAAAAAAATTCCGTAACTAAGAATTGAGTGCATTTACGAGCAGTAGGTCTTCACTGGATAATGGCTGTTACAAATTGATGATACAACCCTAAGTGCAAAACAAGCTGAAGACATTCCTTGTGTGTTCATTCCATGTAAATTCACAATCAGTATTCCTCCTTATCAACTTCGTGTTTTTTGCACAATCTATAAATTTAACGCCTATGGTTAATGCTACAGACTTTTACTCCCTTTACATAGTGAAGTGATTACAGTTTCTTTCCTAAATTTCTATCTATGTCTGCCAACTATTTTACCAAAAATTTATCATCAGTAGGCATGTAAACTCTCTCTGTCGTTTACACCCTATATTCCAGGTACGAGTGGAACCACTTGTTTACTACTCTTATTATACCTAGTGCTTCTAGATTGTTTCATTATTATTTATGATGTAGTGCGTCAAATGCCTTGGACAACTCTATGAACATGTCTGTTACAGAGCTATTTTTGTCAACAGCTTCAAGCGTTGCTTTGTGAACCCTGTAACGGCCGACATTGTGCTTCGGAAACCAAATGGTCCTTTCTTAGAGAGGTTGTGTTTATTCACGTAACTCATTAGCCTACTTTTCGTAATTGATGCAGTTGGTTTTGAGAATGTAGATAGTAGTGAAATTGCTCTGTACTGTTCATTATTATATTATAATTTAATTTTTATTATTATAATGTCCGAAATCGTGTGCGCTTAAGATACTCTGGTAAAAATAGTTTAATTAAAGATTCAGCTACAGTATTTCTTAATCGGACTTGTACACACATCAAAAAAAGTTTTCCATCACCTCGGTTCCGAGAGTTCCGGAACCTGTACAGGAAATTGGAATAGGGATCAAAATTAACATTATTTCCGCCCTTTTTTATTGCCCATGAAAACCACACATTGTATGTTGTACCACCATACAGCGAGATCTTCAGAGGTGGTGGTCCAGATTGCTGTACACACCGGTACCTCTAATACCCAGTAGCACGTCCTCTTGCACTGATGCATGCCTGTATTCTTCGTGGCATACTATCCACACGGCAGTGTTGGTCCAGATTGTCCCACTCCTCAACGGCGATTCGGCGTAGATCCCTCAGAGTGATTGGTGGGTCCCGTCGTCCATAAACAGCCCTTTTCAATCTATCCTAGGCATGTTCGATAGGATTCACCTCTGGAGAACATGCTGGACACTCTAGTCGAGCGATGTCATTATCCTGAAGGAAGTCATTCAAAAGATGTACACGATGGGGAATGTGAATTGTTGTCCATGAAGAGGAATGCCTCGCCAATAAGCTATAAACGCCTTCAGAACGGAGACAACATCATCTATGTCTGCCGTTGGCGCCTTATTTTTGAATTTCTGTAACGATTTTGTGATATGAAGCAATTTTTCTTGTTGTGTAAGCGTTCTTGGGTTGTGTACGTGTTTTAGCAAGGTTTTGTTTAACTTCTCCGCAGTAACAGAAACACAGCCATTCACAAAATTTGCTAGTACCTGAGGATTCTCTGTTATTCCACCTTCATCTTTGATTTGCATGTTATTACACTTGCTTGACTTTTCCAGACTCATGTTTTATCATCTATCTTACTACTGTGCTTTCATTTCCTGCTTTATATATTATTTCGTCATGGAGCGATTTATTATCAGCAAGCACTACCGTGCTGCAGATTTTTATACCTGTGAAAGTAATGTAGGAACTGTCTTGCTTTTCTAGAGAACGTTCAGAGAAATTTCTAGTCTACGTCTGCAGTTCTGCAGATTTCCCAAGCATGTCTTCAGCTCTATTATCTGACAGTTAAAATCAGAGTAGCCAATATCTTTTATAAATAATTTACAATTTTTCCTGACGATATCTACCAATACATTATCTAAGACTGACGCTGAACTTCTTGATACTCTTGTAGCAGCGTTTATCATTTGTGCCACGCCAAAATTGTTCAAATGTTCCGGAATATATTAACAATTCAACTGCAACACCTGTTTTAGTTTTCATATCTCCACATATCACCTAGTTTTGGAGGCTGAAACTCTCTTTCATGCCTTCAGTTAATTTGTTGAAGCAAGTGTCCACATTACCACTAGGCGGGCGGCAAACCCATACATTATTAACCTTTTAGAGATGTCTAGATTTGTAATTAACGGCTGTCAGTTCTGATTGTTTATCTACGCTAATTGTGATCCGATCTTCCCTAGGTTTAAAATGTGCACCATCTCTGATATAAACACAAAGCCCCCAACGCTTTGCGGTAGTTCTACAATAACAACTAGCATATTCGTATGACGATAACAGCCTTTCGGCTTGGTATCGCGTTTTAACTGTCCCGGCTATACTAATTTCCGAGTTAGAACCACAGTTTCCCATTTTTCTACTTTAGGCGTTCTTGTATCTTTAGTGCAGTTTGCGTAAAACTTATGTATTCTCAAAACACTTACCTTCGTTGCCAGTAGCTTTGCACCATGATAAAGTACCATCAACCTCACTACTGTGAACAAATTATTGACAGTATGTGTGATTAATGACTTTGTTTTTTATACTGGGAACTGAAAACATTCTCAAATAACCTACAGTCACCTTTCAGCCTAGCCTAGACCTCACACTTAGCCATAAAAGTTACCGCTGTTTTCAGCGTTAAATCGCTCGGAAGAATGAAGTGCGCGAGTTGGTTTACCACGTTCATTAATTCCCAATCCAAATTTCCCTCGTGAGGTGTTCAAGGAGTCGGCACCCTTTCCCCTGTTTCGTCCTCGGACACACTCACTACTCAGGACAAATATTTATTACAGTGTACAATTACCGTGTGTTCAGTTTGCTCTTCGCGTTCTTTTTTTTTTCTTTCTCAATTTCATTATGAGAAAAGTTAACGTGACCGCTATCATCCATGTGATTGCACAGACTTCAGCGGCCAGAGTAGACCCAGTAGAAGGCTACTGTAACCGTGGCCAAATCGTTGGTTTCTCAAGTGTTGCTTCTTACATTACGACGCGGTACCACGCTTACAAAGCTTTTCTATTAACTCCCATCCACAAAAATAACAGCATTTAGTCGCTGCTATCTGTCCCATAATAACTTATCGCACATTACAGCTCTGTTTCTCTCAACAATTCATTCATTCGTAAAATTCTTAGTTGATTTCGTACTTGTCCTGTCAGTTCCGACCTTTCTCATTACGTGGTCCGTGACAGTGATTGCCTTCTCCTTATCGCATTGCACTGTTCAAGAGAGAAAGTAAACTAGGACAAGCACAACGCATGTACCATCATAGTTTCGTTGGTTTGACGATTTCTGTGCCATGTTAAAGGTTTCGTCTAAAATGAAACATTCAGTATAGGCCTTGATGTTGTTGTGTTCTTACTTCCATAATGAAAAGAATTGTCATTAGTACCTTTACTGTTGATAATGTAAACAAAAATTATTCTAGTCGGAAGTTGGGTATTAAGAATTTAGCATATTTATTTTGTGGCTGAATAGCCTTTTTCAATGTCCCGTACAGAAAGGAACCATCTCCGTCTTCTTCCATAGCTGCATATTGACAAGTGGCGCATCATCACGCATGCGACGCAGATACTTGTAGATACGGTAAATGTGAACACACATTATACAAAATTGTTAAGGCTTTCGTGGCCACTTGTTGACAAACTGCCTATGGGCTTCTGTCTCGGGTTCTTCGGCCGACGTTCATCTAATGATTTTTCTGACGTTTCGCCAGCACGAGTGGCTGGCATTGTCAAAGCTTCGCCCTCCATTGCCTGTGGGGAACTGGAGGCGAGCTCACGGCCGCAGACTATATGTAACTGGCGCGCCAACGTCCGAGGGCTTCTCCGCGGTCATTTCCGGTGCGGTTCTCCTCTTGCTACCTGCGACGGTCGTTCGCTGCAGTATGGGCAGCCAGGATCCGTTTACCTTAAGGCTTTCCTCTTTCTTGTTGAAACTGTTCGCGTGTTTATGGATTTCTACAGCTTCTCTGAACAAGCGCGTGTGATAGTGCTTCTCTACAGCCAGAACTTCGGTGTCGGCGAATTTTACTACGTGGTCGGTCTCATTCAGTGCGTGTTCTGCCACGGCCGATTTCTCCACCTGCCCCAACCTGCAATGTCGCTTATGCTCTTTGATCCTGGTGTTAATTGATCGTCCAGTCATTTCGACATAAACTTTTCCGCATGTGCATTGTATACGGTATATTCCCGACATTGCAAGTGGGTCTCTTTTCTCCTTCGCCGATCTAAGACACTCTTTGATCTTCCTTGTCGGTTTGAAAATCGTCTTTACGCCGTGTTTGCGCAATATACGGCCGATTCTGTCCGTCACTCTGGGAATGTATGGCAGAAAGGCCGTACCCAACATTTCTTTTTCTGGTTCCTTACTTCGCCAAGTGTTTGGCTCTGTTACACTTCTAATGTAATTTGTGGAGTACCCATTGCTCCGCAGAACAGTTTCCAGGTGTTGCATTTCTCGTTTGAGGTGTTGAGACTCACATATTCGTCCTGCTCTCGTTACGAGCGTACTAATCATGCCTCTTTTCTGGCTCGGGTGGTGGTTTCACAGATTTTGCAGGTATCGGTCCGTGTGTGTCGGTTTCCGATACACGCTGTGTCTCATGTTTTCGCCGTCCCTTGTGACCAGCACATCTAGAAATGGCAGTTTCTTGTCCTTTTCTAATTCCATGGTAAATGTTATGTTGGCATGGAGGCTGTTCAAATGTCTCAGGAATTCACCGAGCTGCTCTTCACCATGGCTCCACACCACGAAAGTATCATCGACGTACCTGTACCACACCTTAGGTTTGCACGTCGCCGAGTCCAGTGCCTGTGCTTCGAATTGTTCCATGAAGAAGTTGGCCACCACTGGACTGAGAGGACTACCCATGGCGACACTTTCCAGCTGTTCGTAGAAATCGCCATTCCACGTGAAATAGCTCGTGGTGAGACATGAATGGAAGAGCTTTTTGATGTCTTGCGGGAACATGGAACCGATGTGCTCCCGAGCGTCACTGAGTGGCACTTTCGTAAATAACGAAACAACATCAAAACTGACCAGGATGTCGTTTGGCGCAAGTTTCAGTTTCTTCAGCTTCTCAATGAAATGTCCTGAGTCCTTAATGTATGTGTCGGTCTTCCCCACGTGTAGCTGGAGCAGAGAGGCCAAGTGTTTCGCCAGTTTATACGTTGGTGAGCCAGGAGTGCTAACGATCGGTCTCATTGGAACGTTGTTCTTATGGATCTTGGGTAATCCATACAGCCGAGGCGGTAGGGCTTCTGTGTTGCGCAGGTTTCTCTGTATGTCCGCCGGCAGAGAAGACGCCTTGATTAATAGATTCGTATTACGAGTGATACGCTGCGTCGGATCTGCGCTTAGTTTTCGGTACGTCGTCGGATCTAATAGGTCTCGGATCTTTTGCTCATAATCTTCAGTCTTCATTACGACGGTCGCATTCCCCTTATCGGCGGGCAGTACCAATATACTCTTGTCGGCGTTGAGATTCTTAATGGCTTGTGCCTCTTCTTTCTTCAGGTTGCAAGCTGGTGGTTTTGCTCGGCGCAGTATCCTGGCTGTTTCAGTGCGTATTTCCTCTGCCCTTTCACAAGGAAGGGTCCGAATGGCTGCTTCGGTGTTGGCAGTGATGTCCTCCGTAGGTGTAGTTCTCGGGATGATAGCGAAATTCCCTCCTTTTTGAAGAACAGACACTTCCTCTTCGGTCAATTGTCGTTCAGTGAGGTTGACCACTGTGTGTGACATGTTGGGAATCGCCTTGTCGGTCTGCTTCCGGCATCTTTCAAACTTTTTCTTTTGCCGCTCGGTGCAGCGCTCGAGTTCGTTCTGCATGCTCCTGTGAGTGATGCTGTCGATCTTGTCCCAGTCGTCTCGATACATTCTGCTACTTGGTTGATAGAAAATGTCCAGAAGTTCCTGATCCGTTCTTGCCAAGTCTCTCTGTGTTGTATGTATTCGCTCACGAAGAAAAGCTCGTTCCATTCTGTCGTAGATACGATGTGCTTGGGCGGTGGTGAATAGGCGCTTGCATCTCAAGAACTTCGGAAACCGACACACACGGACCGATACCTGCACAATCTGTCAAACCACCACCCGAGCCAGAAAAGAGGCATGATTAGTACGCTCGTAACGAGAGCAGGACGAATATGTGAGCCTCAACACCTCAAACGAGAAATGTAACACCTGGAAACTGTTCTGCGGAGCAATGGATACTCCACAAATTACATTAGAAGTGCAACAGAGCCAAACACTTGGCGAAGTAAGGAACCAGAAAAAGAAATGTTGGGTACGGCCTTTCTGCCATACATTCCCAGAGTGACGGACAGAATCGGCCGTATATTGCGCAAACACGGCGTAAAGACGATTTTCAAACCGACAAGGAAGATCAAAGAGTGTCTTAGATCGGCGAAGGAGAAAAGAGACCCACTTGCAATGTCGGGAATATACCGTATACCATGCACATGCGGAAAAGTTTATGTCGAAATGACTGGACGAGCAATTAACGCCAAGATCAAAGAGCATAAGCGACATTGCAGGTTGGGGCAGGTGGAGAAATCGGCCGTGGCAGAGCACGCACTGAATGAGATCGACCACGTAATAAAATTCGCCGACACGGAAGTTCTGGCTGTAGAGAAGCACTATCACACGCGCTTGTTCAGAGAAGCTGTAGAAATCCAAAAACACGCGAACAGTTTCAACAAGAAAGAGGAAAGCCTTAAGGTAAACGGATCCTGGCTGCCCGTACCGCAGCGAACGACCGTCGCAGGTAGCAAGAGGAGAACCGCACCGGAAATGACCGCGGAGAAGCCCTCGGACGTTGGCGCGCCAGGTACATATAGTCTGCGGCCGCGAGCTCGCCTCCAGTTCACCACCGGCAATGGAGGGTGAAGGTTTGACAATGCCAGCCACTCGTGCTGGCGAAACGTCAGAAAAATCATTAGATGAACGTCGGCCGAAGAACCCGAGACAGAAGCGAATAGGCAAATTGTCAACACACATTATGTTAGGTTTATCACGTGGGTAAGATTTGCTGAAAATTTTAATTATGTTATTTGCACTTTTCTTTAGCGTCGTCGATATCTGAATAAAATTGTTGAGAATGGTGCAAGCATTCCGCTTACAGTGTACTGCATCTTTGTTACTCCCAATTACACAATGTGGTCATCTCTCATTACGCAAAGACACTTGTTTTCCCTTAACATGAAAGACAAATCAGTGCTGTTGGCTTGCTCTTTGCTCCTGAGCAGAATTGCCTCACTTACAGTCACTTTTAGCTGAAGAATTAAAACTTTATCTGAATATAGTGCAGACTGAGAATGTTTCTGATGTGTTTTGTATCATATTTTGCGTTCTTAGAATGTTTCTCTTTCATTGTGTTTATGTGTAACGTGTAATTACCATTGATCTCTTTAAATAAGTACCAGAAATAGTTTGGTTAATGGGTAGAGCCCTATGTGACATCGCTAAAACTACAATCTAGACATTTTCTTAATGAAACTTAAGGAAATTACGGGAAACCACAGAAAGGTCGCCAGCCTGGTCTAATCAGATATGAAGAATGTTCTTGCGGACTGTGGCATTGATTTGGTTAAGCATCCTTGCATCGTTAGCATCTAGTGTTTCCTTCAGAACAGCACACATCTAGAACTTTCATCTACATTTGGTTAATAGGGATTTCTGCATCTGTTCATTTATTTTTGATTATCTACAGAAAAACCATATCCTACAATGTAGATGCTTAATAGCTTGAATTATAGTACGAGATGTGAAGGCCATTACATAAAGGTACTATTTCAAATGTCAATGACGGATGCGTCTAATCTGAGTGTATTTCGCTTCCCTCTCATTACATTGTGTGTATAAAGTTATTAGGATAAGAGGGACAAGTTACTTCGTCGTTAAGTTCCGTTAATCCACATTGATTGATTCACCCATTCATTCGTGTTGTATTTCTTATCTTATAATGGGTGAACCAAAACTCTACCGACAAATTCTGAGGTGGTATGGCCCGAATAAAGAAAAATATGTCTAGTAAACATGCGCCCTAAAATGCATTGCTTAAGGGATATGAGCACTTGTTTAGTAGAAGAAACAAGTTGGCAGGGAGGGAAGAAGGGGAGGGATTAAGGGCTGTAGGCACTTGTTTAGTAGAAGATGCGACAAGTCCTCCTTCATACCTCCTCTGTGTTGCAACAGATGAAGTGTCACTGATCTCATTTGTACTAAGACTGCAGTAACTGAGAGACACCTATTTGCTTCCACCTTTCTGACTGGAATGCGTAAGTCCTAAGTAATGTTCACCAATCTGCAGTCATCCATACTAGTTGGCCACTGCGCAGAAAACTTCACGGTGCTCGTGAATCCGTTATCTTGAGGCAGTAATAAACTCTTAGCGAGGAACTGATATTTTATAAATAATTAAATTTCCAATTAGTTTGTTTACATAGGATGCCATTCGCCTTTTATTAGCAGAATACGAGAAAGAAAATAAACAAAACAATGAACTGCG
This sequence comes from Schistocerca piceifrons, assembly GCF_021461385.2. NCBI lineage: Eukaryota > Metazoa > Arthropoda > Insecta > Orthoptera > Acrididae > Schistocerca > Schistocerca piceifrons. Next base: position 230,956,595 of record NC_060138.1, read on the forward strand.
TATTTGCGTAATTACTATCAAATTGTTCTCAACTCTGTACCCAAATAACCAGAGATTGCTAATTAATTCTTGACCGATGCCGGAGAAGGCAGACAACATGTCTGTCCACCGAGGCTGCCGAACCAGCTCTGATCTTGCAACCACCCGCCATCCAAGTTAGGCCCGATTCAGCGATCTCCAACGTCTGCCTTTACGTTTAGCAGTTATTCATTATTCTGCTGGTAATCAACACTTTTGAAATAATGGAACGATAGCCTGCTATTGAGTGGTGCTTTCATATGAAAGGCAAGTAAATTCACTGTTTAGTTTCTCTAATATTAATAGCAAAAGTTTATCATTTTGGCGCGCTACTTCCGAACACAGCAGCAATCACGAAGGAGGACCCCTCCCCCCCCCCCCCCCCAAGGGGCTCACCACTTCTTGGCGGGTTTGTGCTTGGCTACCATGGGGCCCCAGCTTTTGCAGCATTTTTTTTCCCTTTCGTACTGCAAGTCTATCCTCTTGATATTCCTTTTTCCCCCTCTCTTTGAGGACATGTCTATAGTGTTATTTAGAATGTTCTGCATTGTCTGTCACTGACGTAAGAAGAGTCTCACCTTTGTTTTTGGCTCCCTTTTCCATTCTTTGTTTCCCTTCTCCTCTCGTTCCTCCGCTTCAGCGTTTGGCACTCTTCTTTTTCTTCTTCCTCCCAGTGAACTCATGAAGGCCGGCTCACGCGTCTGACGCATAATAGGTGACTGGGTAACTCGTAATTCCCAGCCCTGGGTCAACAGGTAGGGTTCACATGTACACCCTGGTACAAGCCAGGCTCAGGGAGGAGTGATTGCCCGAGCTGCAACCTTCCCAAATAGCCGATTGGTCTCTCTGTCAGATGTTCGAGAGGTGTGTCCTGAGGTGTGAACAGTCACCTAAGGTGTGTGTGCCCCTTGTGAAGGGCTCTCCCAGTTGGAAGGAGCATGCCATCCCTGGCAATCATGGGGGATTTTCTCACGATGAGTCAATCATCTCTCCATTCAACGTCTACCAAATGTAAACGTAATGAGGCTATTAATTCAAAGACCCACGGTTCGTTGTGGTCTCACGTACTGAAGACGTCGTCCTTCCCCACGGTAAATCTGTTTATTATTCTGAAAGCTGTTGATGCAATTTCCAGATATGTGAAATCCTGCTCTCGTTTACAGAATGGCACTTTACTTTTGGAGACTACTTCTGATTCTCAAGCACAAGTGCTTGCTGCCTTGAATATTCATGGCTAACCTGTTTGTGTCAAGGCCCATAGAACTTCGAATTCTTCCCATGATGTAATTTACACCTCGCTGCTCACGGTCTAACTGATGCCAGAATCCAATCTTACCTCTCTGATCAGGTTGTCATTGCCATCCATCATGTAATGAAAGAGGTAGATTCCTCCTTAGTGCCCAACCGCTCTCTTTTTCTCACCTTTGATAGAGAGGTGCTTCCATCCAAGTTCAAAGCAGTCTATGAAATTAGCACAGTCCGGCTGTACATTCTGAACTCGATGTGCTGCTACCATTGTAATCGTTTCAACCACTCTAGAACGTTTTGTCAACATCCAGCCAAATGTGTAACCTGTGGTAGGAATACACAAGAGGGCGATTGTCCGCCGCCTCCTCCCCGCTGTATCTACTGCAATGGCGGCCATGCCGCGTCCTCTCGGGATTGTCGTGTGTATCTTGATGTTCAGGCTGTCTAATAGATCCGGGTAAAGGGAAAAATGCCTTACCCAGTCGCTCACAAGTTACTGGCTAGTCGCAAACTCTGCATTATACCATCTGGCACCTATACTTCTGTTCTTGTTACACCTCGCTCCATGAAGGACATGGAAACGCTGACATGCGACCTTCAGTTCAGCTCTGAGGTTGTGAAATCGCCCAGTGTCAAGTTAGCATCGCCATCCCCCCATCCAGCTGTGCAACAAGCCGTCAAACTCTCTCCTCAATGGGCGTAGCCACCATCTACACAACCAGTAGGTTGGAAAGGAGTAGTACTCCCATGAAGACTTCCTCCGACCCTCCATCCAAGCAACACCCAAGGCTCTCTCTATCCAAAAGGCTCAAAGAAGTCCACCAAAGGCAATCGGTCTTCTCCTTCACCGACTCGAAGATCCTCTTCGACTGTGTCGCGAAGCGATACCTTAGCCTGGCCGGCCTCTGTGTCGCTGGTGTGCACCACCAACCATTTATCAACGTTGGACTCCACAGAACGACCGCACAAACAAGATGATGCTTCTCTAGACCCCATGGAGCAAGATCCTCCTGCTTGTGTGCCCTGCAGTAGCGACCCTTCACCACTTGTCACTCGGCAGTCGCCGAGGTGACACCCCTACATCTCTTCCTCATCATGAATCTCTTCCACTGGTCGGCCAGGTGGCCGTGCGGTTCTAGGCGCTACCGTCTGAAACCGTGTGACCGCTATGGTCGCAGGTTCGAATCCTGCCTCGGGCATGGATGTTTGTGATGTCCTTAGGTTAGTTAGGTATAAGTAGTTCTAAGTTCTAGGGGACTGGTGACCTTAGAAGTTAAGTCCCATAGTGCTCAGAGCCATTTGAACCTCTTCCACTGGAATGTCTGCAGTCTTCGGTCCCACAAAGAGGATTTAAGACTGCTTTTAGCATCTCAGCGTCCCCTTGTACTCTGCCTACAGGAAACGAAATTGCGCCCTCACGACCACTCTGAGTTTTCACATTTTTTACCAATTCGTTTTGACCTTCACCCTGAGGTCAACATTCCATCTCATGGGGCCGTCTCGTTGCTCATACGGGATGACATTCATAGTCAGCCCATCTCCCTGACTACCTGTCTTCAAGATGGTGCAGTTCGTCTTTTCCTTCCCCACCTGATTTTTTTTCCCTCTATACCATTTATGTCCCGCCATCATTCGATGTCACCAGGGCAGACTCCCTTCAGATTACTGGGCAGCTACTTCCCCATTTTTGCTACTCGGTGACTTTAACGCATACCACCCCCTTTGGGCTTCTCTCAGGACCTGTCAGAGAGGTGCCCTCTTCGCTGACCTTCTTTACCAGCTTAACCTCTTCTGCCTTAACACAGGAACATCGACTTTATTTCTGAATCCCCATACACCTATTCCTATTTGGACCTATTCTTCTGAACTGCCCAACTTGCTCATTGTCTTGACTGATCCATTCTTCCTGACACCTACTCGAGCGACCATTTCCTGATTTCTCCTTTGCTATCCGTTTACTCACTCTTACCCCACCTTTGTGCACACACAAATGGCAGCATACTAAGACTGACTGGTGGCTTTATTTCTCCTTGGTGAACTACAAAGAACAAGATTTCTCCAATTGTGGTGACCAGGAGGAATATCTCACAAACGTCATCCTTAATGCTTCAGAACGTTTCATTCCACGCACTTCTTCCTTACCACGTCGTGTTCCAGTCCCTTGGTGGACACAGGCATGCCGCGACGCAATTCGTGCACGGAGACGTGCTCTCCGCGTTTTTAACCGTCATCCTAAGATGGCAAACTGCATTCATTATAAACAGATGCGTGCAAAGTGTCATCGCGTTCTTCGGGGTAGCAAAAGAGCTGGTTGTATTTCATTCATAAGTTCTTTTAACAGTTCCGCACCTTTTTCTGTCATGTGGGCCAACCTCCGACGGCTCTCTGGGACCAAGATGCATTCCCCAATTTCCGGCTTGACGGTAGCAGACGGTGTCATCGTGGACCCTGTTGATATCTCCAACACCTTGGGCCGCCATTTTGCGGACATTTCGAGCTCTTGCCACTATCACCATGCCTTCCCCCATCGGAAACGAGTGGAGGACGCTCGGGTGATACCCTTCTCTTCTCTGAATCGTGAGTGCTATAATGCCGACTTTATTAGGAGGGGGCTAGATCATGCTCTCAGTTCATCCAATACTCCACCCCAGGGCCAGATGCAATTCACATTCAGATGTTGCAGTACCTTTCTTTTGCAGGCAAGCACTTTCTGCTTAACACGTACAACCGCATCTGGGCAGAGGGCACTTTTTCTGGACGCTGGCGTGAAGCCACCCTCGTAGCCATACCTAAGTCCAGTAAGGACAAATACCTTCCTTATATCTACCGCCCCATCTCTCTTACCAGCTGCGTTTGCAAGGTAATGGTACGCATGGTTCATGCCTGGCTGGTATGGTGGCTCGAGTCTCGCAATTCACTGACGATTGCACAGTGTGGATTTCGAGCGTGGCGTTCAGCAGTTGACCATTTCGTTACTTTGTCCACCCATGTCATCAATGGTTTTCTGCGGAAATCCAAGACTGTGACCGTGTTTTTCGACTTGGAGAAGGCCTACGACACCTGCTGGAGTACTGGTATCCTCCGCACTCTTTCCACGTGGGGCTTCTGTGGCCGCCGGCCCTGCCTCCTTCAGGCCTTTTTAAAAGATAGAGTTTTCAGGATGCGTGTTGGTTCTGCGTTGTCCTACACCTTCACCCAGGAAAACGGTGTGCCTCAGGGTTCCGTCATGAGTGTCGTCCTCTTTTACTATCGCCATTAACCTTATCATGGCTTGTCTCCCACTGGGCATTTCCAGCTCCCTATTTGTTGACGATTTTGTCATCTACTGTTGTTCTCCACGGATCTCTCTTACTGAGCGGCGTCTACAGCGGTGTCTTGATAGTCTTTACTCCTGGAGCATCGACTATGGTTTTTTCTTTTCCCCAGACAAAACTATCTGTATGAATTTCTGGCAACGCAAGTGGTTTCTCACATCATCTTTACGTCTTGGCCCTGTTGCCCTTCTGTTCGTTGAAACTGAGAAATTCCTAGGTCTCATGCTTGAAGGGAAACTATCTTGGTCCTCCCATGTATCTTACCTGTCAGCCCGCTGTACGCGGTTCCTCAATGCCCTACATGTTCTCAGTGGTACTTCTTGGAGTGCCGATCGAACCACCCTCCTCCCTTTGTACCTGTCCCTTGCCCATTCGAAACTCGTTTTGTCACGAGCGCCTTTTACACCAGCCTGATTGAGAGTTTGTATGCTGAAGCTGCTGAACTACCATTGTCCTACCGCCGTGACTTTCTCCTCAGCAGGTATGCATGCCGTTTGTCAGCCATGCGTGGGCACCCATCCTATGCCTCCTTCTTTGATGATTCCTTTGATCACCAGTATGGGGTGCATGCCCCTTCTCTGTTACCTCCTGGAGTCAGCTTTTGGCACTTGTTACAGATTCTTAACTCCACGCTACCAGCACCTTTCCTGGTGAGTGTGAACTCTTCACCACCTTGGCTTCGTGAAGCAGCCCATGTGGACCTTGGCTTTCATTCACTTCCTAAGGGCACTACTCCAGCCTCGGTCTATCACCTTCAGTGTCACGACCTTCGCACGGAACTTGGCATTAGTACCTTTGTATACACTGTTTTCTCTCGGACTGAGCGTGGGATCGGGAGTACTTTCGACATTGGCACCAGTGTCTTTCGATGTCAGCTTCTGGCACAATCCTCAGTATTTACAGCCGAGCCCTTCATCCTGTATCAGGCCACGGAGTACATCCAGCGACACAGACTTTACAGTTGTCCTCTGCTCAGACTCAATCAGCGCCCTTCAAAGTCTTCGTGCGCTTACACCACCCATCCCTTCGTGCAGTGGGTCCAGGAAAACTATCACCTGGTCACTCTTGGTAGAGCCAGTGTGATGTTTCTGTGGGTTCCTGGTCGTGTCGGTCTGCCAGGAAACGAGGCTGCTGCCAAAGCTGCAGTCTTCGTACTTCAGCTCACTAGTTCTTATATTCCTTCCAATGGTCTCTGTTGCCCTCTGTCAGGAGTTGGTGTCTCTCTTTGCATCGCCATTGGTCCTCCCTTCACGGGGATAAGCTCCTGCTTATTAAGCCTCTGCCAGCGGCATGGCCGACCTTTTCTCGGCCCTCTCGCTGGGAGGATATCATTTTAACTACGCTGCTTATTGGGCACTGCCTTTTTAGCCATCGTCATTTGATATCTGGCGCTACACCTCACCACTTTGTACACATTGCACCCAAGTTGTAACTGTCCGCCTCTTTCTGATGGAAAGCCTATTTTTTAACCGTTTACGTTCCCACTTGGGTTTTCCGTCTGAGTTACCGGCCGTTTCAACAAATGAAGCACGGGCTGTCGAAGGCGTTTTACTTTTTATCCGCCAAAGCAATATGGCGAAGGCCATTAAACTTTTAGTTTTGGACCTCCGTTTCTGTAGGGTGTCTTTTTTAGCCTTTTTCCACGTGCCTGTTTTCAGCTGTCTTCCATTATGTCAATTGGGATAGACGAATAGTCGTCTTTTAACTCCTCTCTGTCTTCGTGTTCCATAGTTTTGACTTGGGCGCGTATGACTCCAGTTGTTTTTTGCTCCTAAAGCAAAACATATAACCAAAACCAAACCAACGGAGGATGACCACAATTTTGGCGGTCTTTCTCAAGATACTCGTACCGAAAAAACCACCTGTCATCTTTACCTCAAACCACGTTAACGTTATCTTCCCATTGCTGAGAAGAAGAGCTTCTAGTAGCTGGATATGATGGCTGCAAAGCCAGATATGTTACACAGAGATGTCCATTGTACCTTTCTTTTATATCAACTTAACGACCTTTTCAAGTTTTTCGCTAGAATTTTATTTCACCCTCTGTAACGTCGTATTCAAATCATTAGTTGAAGAATTAAAACTTTGCTTCAGTACAGTGTGTATTATGATTGTTCGTACTGTTTTCGTAACAGTTTTTTCGTTTATAGACTATTTCTCCTAAGCTAGTCTCAGTTTTCTGTTAAACATTTATTTTCCTTGCATAAAGAATGTACTGAATATATTTCGATGAAAATTTTTAAAACGCTTATTACTTTTAAATACGTTAAATACTAATTACGTTTTTGGTGTGATAAATACAGATCACTGAGATACGCTATTCAGCGAAAGGAATGAATAATGGTCTTCTAGCAGTGAGCTACTTCTGTGAGTTACAGATTGTCTAGGACCCTCGCTTACAGTAAGTGTCCTAATTTTGTATCTGATTATCCGATGCTGAAAAATCTGATCTCGCAGACCCCATAAGATAGAAGCCGCTATTCCCCGAATGTCTACTTACATAATTTAAAAAGCAGCGTTAAGTGAAGAATATAGGAATGTACTACATCCTCCAGCATATCGTTTTCGAGCACCAATGCAATGCAATGTGCACAGAGGCATTTGACTGATTTCACCCTCCTAGTACCACTGGGGTCAATATGACCCCATAACACATTGGAAATTCATACCTCCCTTGTTTTCAAAGTCTTTTTTCCAAAAATATGACTCACTTTCTGATTCAGTTGCATCTAATTATGTTTTGTTCAGTTTTATGTTCATAACAGCTTAAAATCTTTTCATGGTTTCTTGCACAGAGTACCTCTGGGGTCAGTATGACCAGATCTAAATTTCTTTTTGTTTACAGAAACAATATCATTACTGTTATGTTGAACAACTGCAATGTATGCTTTTATGTTCATTGAATACTGCAAATATATCTGGTGTAAAATTCTTGGTGTCTGTATGACCCAAATGGTACTCAGTAGGTAAACAAAAACATCCTGGTAGCAGGAGCGTGACATAATCATTCCTTCTCCACCATGTGCGCAAAAGCAGTGGCAACATACCCTGGTAAATGGTAAAATAGCAGACATCCTCTACCATGCACTTCAGTGTTTGCAGAATATGGATGTAGTGGTTGATGTTGATGCTTTAAAGCAGGAGTTGATTATATACCGTTAGTGACGTAAAGTGTTCAGAAGATGGTAGTGGTACGCTAGGAGATACATAAAACTTTTTTTAAAGTCAGATTGCTGGTGGTAATTATTTTGGGATGTCTAAGATACCTTCTGGTAATTCATGTGATCAGTATCAATAGTGCTTAGGACTGAGATAATGCACTATGTGATCAAAAGTATCCGGATACCTGGCTGAAAATGACTTAAAAGTTCGTGGCATCCTCTATCGATAATGCTGGAATTCAGGATGGTGTTGGCCCACCCTTAGACTTGATGACAGCTTCCACTCTCGTAGGCATACGTTCAATCAGTTGCTAGAAGGTGTCGTGGGGAATGCAGTCCATTCTTCACGGAGTGCTGCATTGAGGAGGGGTATCGATGTCAGTCGGTGAGGCCTGGCACGAATTTGGCGTTCCAAAACATCCCAAAGGTGTTATATAGGATTCAGGTCAGGACTCTGTGCAGACCAGTCCATTACAGGGATGTTATTGTCATGTAACCACTCCGCCACAGACCATGCATTATGAACAGATGCTAGATCGTGCTTAAAGATGCAATCGCCATCCCCGAATTGCTCTTCAGCAGTGGGAAGCAAGAAGGTGCTTAAAACATCGATGTAGGCTTGTGCTGTGATAATGCCACGCAAAAGAACAAGGCATACAAGACCCCTCCATGAAAACATGCTCACACCGTAACACCATCGCCTCCGAATTTTACTGTTGGCGCTACACACTCTGGCAGATGACGTTAACCGGGCATTCGTCACACACACACACACACACACACCCTGCCATCGGATCACCAAATTGTGTACCGTGATTCGTCACTCCACACAACGTTTTTCCACTGTTCAGTCGTCCAGTGTTTACGCCCATTACACCAAGCGAGACGTCGTTTGGCATTTACCAGCGTGATGTGTGGCTTATGAGCAACCGCTCGACCATGAAATCCAAGTTTTCTCAATTCCCGCTTAACTGTCATAGTAGTTGCAATGGATCCTGATGCAGTTTGGAATTCCTGTGTCATGTTCTGGATAGATACCTGCCTGTTGCACGGTACGACCCTCTTCAACTGTCGGCGGTCACTGTCAGTCAACAGATGAGGTCAGCCTGTACGCTTTTGTGCTCTACGTGTCCCTTCACGTTTCCATTCCACTATCACATCGGAAACAATGGACCTAGGAATGTTCAGGAGTGTTGAAATCTCGTGTACAGACGTATGACACAAGTGACATCCAATCAGCTGACCACGTTCGAAGTCCCCGAGTTCCGCGGAGCGCCTCATTCCGCTCTCTCACGATGTGTAATGACTACTGAGGTCGCTGATAAGGAGTATCTGGCAATAGGTGGCAGCACAATGCACCTAATACGAAAAACGTATGTTTTTGGTGGCGTCTGGATACTTTTGATCACATAGTGTATATTCACTATCAAAGCAAATAAGTGCCGAAACAAATTCCAATCTTCCTCACACAAATTTTTAATTCTTGTCGATACTTTACAATCAAAAATATATTTTCTAATACTGATATTGTGTTTTCTAACCCTTCTGTGTTTGAGTGATTGTATAAGAATATAAATTTTACATCAATGGAAAAGCTCAGAAATGCGGAAGAAAAATGTCAAATCTGGTCACTCCAATCACACCAAACATGACTGTTCCTTTCTACCATTCTGTTAGGTCTTCACGTTGATGCATCTGGCTGCATAGATTCCATGCAACGTACTATTACATTTACACCACTTCGCTGTTATGATTTAAGTGAGTGGTAGAGAGTATTAGCTAGTATTGTGGGAAAAGTCTTTAATAAGTCTGCCGATATCTAGTTTGGTTCACATACACAATGGCCGTCATGACGAAAATTTGTTACATTCACGTTACTAACCCTTTAGAAAAGTATCAGCATAGCATTGAAAATGTCAGCACATTTAATACTCTGCTTTTAACCCATGACTAGCAACAGCCATTCTAGACACAAAATTCTAAGAATCTCTCTTAAGTTTTACGGGTAGAGGAGCGTTTCACTACCGCTAGTAACTACCGAAGAAATCTCCACTCCAACCAGTCCACCAATCTTACTTGAGAACTTGAGTCTTGTTTCGAATAGGTATGCGGCTCATAAGATTACAGTTGGTGGTTGTAAATGCACTCTCCGAGAATTATTTTGAGCAGTTAGTTATCGAACCTACTTGAAATACTGTATACAGGGTGGGGCAAATAAAAGTGACCTGGGCAACGGAGTTCCAGGGTACAAAGAAAGGCAGCAGAGGAAAGGAAGTAAAGTACTAACCGGACTATAGCACATGTTGAAAGTGACCACCATTCATCTCTTGGCATTTTTGGCCCTGGTCAACAAGGTGCTGCAGGCGGTACGAAGCTGGACGGCTGGAATTGCTGCAATCTCCTCGGAAATGTTGTGCTGTAGTTCTTGAGAGTATGACGGTTGTTGCGACACATTTCGCACTTGAGGGCTTCCCACGCATAGTAATCGCATGCTGACAGATCATGTGACCAGGGTGGCCAGCTAAGACCGCGACCAGACTGACCTCTGCTAACAACTCTTGTCAGGAGTGAAGATTGTGTAAATGTGCTCCAAGGTTCAGTTGGCTGTATGGGCCGTTAGTCCATCCTGTTGGAAGTAACTGTAGGTCTTTTCTTCTCCGATAATGCTGCCACAAATGGAATCCACTCATCCAGGCCACTTTTATTTGCCCCGCCCTGCAAATGGTTGCGATAACGTACACTCGTGGAAATTGAAATAAGAACACCGTGAATTCATTGTTCCAGGAAGGGGAAACTTTATTGACACATTCCTGGGGTCAGATACATCACATGATCACACTGACAGAACCACAGGCACATAGACACAGGCAACAGAGCATGCACAATGTCGGCACTAGTACAGTGTATATCCACCTTTCGCAGCAATGCAGGCTGCTATTCTCCCATGGACACGATCGTAGAGATGCTGGATGTAGTCCTGTGGAACGGCTTGCCATGCCATTTCCACCTGGCGCCCCAGTTGGACCAGCGTTCGTGCTGGACGTGCAGACCGCGTGAGACGACGCTTCATCCAGTCCCAAACATGCTCAATGGGGGACAGATCCGGAGATCTTGCTGGCCAGGGTAGTTGACTTACACCTTCTAGAGCACGTTGGGTGGCACGGGATACATGCGGACGTGCATTGTCCTATTGGAACAGCAAGTTCCCTTGCCGGTCTAGGAATGGTAGAACGATGGGTTCGATGACGGTTTGGATGTACCGTGCACTATTCAGTGTCCCCTCGACGATCACCAGTGGTGTACGGCCAGTGTAGGAGATCGCTCCCCACACCATGATGCCGGGTGTTGGCCCTGTGTGCCTCGGTCGTATGCAGTCCTGATTGTGGCGCTCACCTGCACGGCGCCAAACACGCATACGACCATCATTGACACCAAGGCAGAAGCGACTCTAATCGCTGAAGACGACACGTCTCCATTCGTCCCTCCATTCACGCCTGTCGCGACACCACTGGAGGTGGGCTGCACGATGTTGGGGCGTGAGCGGAAGACGGCCTAACGGTGTGCGGGGCCGTAGCCCAGCTTCATGGAGACGGTTGCGAATGGTCCTCGCCGATACCCCAGGAGCAACAGTGTCCCTAATTTGCTGGGAAGTGGCGGTGCGGTCCCCTACGGCACTGTGTAGGATCCTACGGTCTTGGCGTGCATCCGTGCGTCGCTGCGGTCCGGTCCCAGGTCGACGGGCACGTGCACCTTCCGCCGACCACAGGCGACAACATCGATGTACTGTGGAGACCTCACGCCCCACGTGTTGAGCAATTCGGCGGTACGTCCACTCGGCCTCCCGCATGCCCACTATACGCCCTCGCTCAAAGTCCGTCAACTGCACATACGGTTCACGTCCACGCTGTCGCGGCATGCTACCAGTGTTAAAGACTGCAATGGAGCTCCGTATGCCACGGCAAACTGGCTGACACTGACGGCGGCGGTGCACAAATGCTGCGCAGCTAGCGCCATTCGACGGCCAACACCGCGGTTCCTGGTGTGTCCGCTGCGCCGTGCGTGTGATCATTGCTTGTACAGCCCTCTCGCAGTGTCCGGAGCAAGTATGGTGGGTCTGACACACCGGTGTCAATGTGTTCTTTTTTCCATTTCCAGGAGTGTATTTGACCTCTTAGCAATAAACATATATGGAGCATCGTAACCGATACGAGGAGTAAGCACAAGGTCGTTGTTGCGAGACTTAATACCGTAACATACAAATTCACCAAAAATACGCGCATATTATGTCTTCTTAAGACAGATAAAAATTTTTTTGACTCCTACCTAAGAGTGCTACCATTCTTTACAAACTAATTATTGAAGCCGGGGCCAGATATGACTTGAATCCCAAGAAATAGGATAGACGACAAGTGGTAGATTTACACCAGTTAGTAAGAGATGGAACAGATCTCCGGGTTACGGAAAACATCAGGACACTGTTGCAGAGGCAGCGGAATGAGCATGCCATATTTTACAAGAACGCAAAATCTCCAAGACAGGTAGTAGAAATATAGCTCAGAATTCAGAGCAAAATGGTTTTAATCGTTTTCCCAATGCAATTCTGTGTCAAAATTTGTCATAAAATCCAAAGATTGTCATACCTAAAGTACATCTCCGGCAAGAGTCAATCCTTCGTTACGCGACAGCAGTGGTATTGTTATCGACGACAGTTCGACCAAAGCGGAGTTACTAAACATGGTTTCCAATATTACTTCACCTAAGAAGATGCAATAAATGTTCCATAATTCGAATAAATAACAGTTGCGTACATGAACAACTTAGAAGTAGATACCCTCGGTCTAATGAAGCAACTTAAGTCACTTAATAGCCGGCCGAAGTGGCCGAGCGGTTCTAGGCGCTACAGCCTGGAGCCGCGCGACCGCTGCGGTCGCAGGTTCGAATCCTGCCTCGGGCATGGATGTGTGTGATGTCCTTAGGTTAGTTAGGTTTAAGTAGTTCTAAGTTCTAGGGGACTGATGACCTCAGAAGTTAAGTCCCATAGAGCTCAGAGCCGTTTGAACCAAGTCACTTAATAAAGGCACGTCTACCAGTCCAGATTTCATACCAGCAGTATCTTCTGGGAGTTTGCTGATAACAATAGCTCGATATTTAGCAATCATACAAGGTCGCACGCTCGGAGAAAAATCCGCACCTAAAGACAGGACAGTGGTGCAGTTCACATCAAAACACAGGAAACAAAATACATTGCTTGACAATTGCCTAGAAACAGATACATTGTTGGACACGAATAATCTCAGGCAGTGATGGACGACATGAAATACATTATATACCTAACAGACGTTGAGTGGTATGTTTGTAACTAAAAAGGTACAGGTTTCACCACATGGGAAAGCGGGATAACATAAATGAATAGCGTTCAAGCTTGGCACAGGTCACACTCCAAATATAAAGGTGAATATTGGACTCTCAGTAAGGCATTTGCCTTCCTCGGGCATTAATGCAGATTTTGCATCTGGCTACCAAATTGTTGAGGAGTCATTGAGGGGTATTGTCCCTTGCACGGTTCAGGGAAGGGGTGTTCGTTGAGAAACATGTCTGCCAAGAGCAACCCAGGCATACTGTATAGGGTTTAGGCCGGGGAAGTACCCAGGCCATTCAATACGTTCAATATCTTGACCCGGTTCTTTGCTGGCTCGTGTTGTAGTCCATAAACAGAAAGGCGGGAACTTGTTCACCCCTAAACGGAAGGGCATGATCGAGAATAATTTCCCTGCACTACCGCTGATCTGTAACGGTCCCTCGTACAAAGATATTCAGCGAGTATCAGTTGTCAGTGCTGCTGCTATGACCACTGTGTCGTGATGGGGCAGTGGTTAGCGCATGTGCCTGGTAAGCAGGATACCAGGGTTCGAATCCCGGTCCAGCGCAAATTTTCAGCTTTCCCATTGATTTAAATCAATGCCCACTAGCATCCAATATCTGTAATTCCTTTGTATCTTAATTCATAGTGGCTGCTGGATCAAAACAATTTTGTTTGGACATGTGCAAAAGAACAGACACCACATGCATATTCTGTGGTGTGTAACGTGTTCCCCTCTCTCTCCACAGTAATTGTTGGCCAGAAGTACTTGCCACAGTAAATCGAGATTCGTCGGAGAATATCTCTCTAGACAGCTGTTGTTGCTCCCAACTCTCGTGCTCCCTCTTTCCCAACGATGGCGTATTGGAGTGGGATGCATTTAACAGGCTTCCAAGCCTACAAACCAGCCTGATTTTACTACCTCGAAATGGTTCTGGCGGAGACACGTGTTTTGGCAGCGGCTGCAAGGTCTGCAGCGATCTGCGTAGGAGTGAAATGCCTCTTCCTTTAAGCCACTAGGGTTACGTACCGACCCTTCTGCCGTGTGGTCCGTCTACGACCAACAGCATTCTTTTACACAACATTTTCACCTTTAAATCTCGAGACGACACTTTTGAACACACCCGTTACTGTGGCTACAGTAGTGACACATTGACCTGCTTCGAGCCGTCCAGTTCCGTGTGCACTATCGTAAGCACTCAAATGGTACCTTGGAGACCAGTCGCCGTACCACATGGAATATCGCATTAATCGCTTCCACAACAATCTTCGCGACCGGACGAGGTGGAGCAGTGGTTATCACACTTGCGAGCTAACATTCCCAAGATGTTGGGGCTCACATGCTGTTCCTCTTTGTCGAAATGTCTTGGCTCAAACTCGTCTAGGGGTTGAACCGCACGTGTCGCATTACATGCCTTAAATTAGACACTTGTGACCCTTTGGTTAAATTATCTTGCTGATGGCACGTTTGCGAAATTGTACGAAGTTAATTGAAGTTAATATGACATATTATAACAGTATAGTAATATCGCGAACTAAATCAACGACCTATAAATGATGTAGGATACACAGTTGTGATTTGGTTACAATAATGTTTATTCAAAAAGAAAACTAATTACGAAAGTGGTCGTATTTAGAGTTACTGTTACACTCGAGCGCATATCCATTTGACACAATTCGATCATTCACAATATCATCGCGAAATACAAGTTCACTGCTACACCTCCTCAACTATACGAAAAGTTCACACAAGGCACGCGGCTATTCACCGCTCAGAGACAAAGACCCGCGATACGACACAAAGCGAAATTTTCTAAGTCATTTCACTTCCTAGCTACCTAAATACCAACCGTCCGCTTTCGCATCTCTACCAGCACTGCACCATTTGGTGTCTAGACCAGAACTGTCCAGTTTGGTGTGTCTAGCCGAACGGTCCGTTTTCGCGTCTCCATCCGAACTGCCCCCTTTAGTGTCTCGACCAGAACTGCCCTCTGCCCGTCTCCGATCGCTTTTCCCGAGAGCCGAACATCTTCGCTCAACTGACTAGCGCAGTTCCCTTTCCCGATGCCGTCCATCTGATTGGCTATAGCTTATTCTACATTACTTTACATTTTAGCATATTTAAATAATCAAAGCTTGATAACTTTCACGTTCTAGATAAAGTAACAATAATATCCATTACATAATAAACGTTAAATTCTTTTACATAAAACCAATACAATTTCCTTCTAACATTGAATGTCACGGCCAGTAGCCTTGCACCAATGTGCTTTCTGATAAATAAATAAAGAACAAAAGTAGGTATTATGCTCTAAACTTTACAACAAATACTCTATTACCTAATGATTCAGTAAGGTGTGTCATGCTGTATTTTGCATGCAGGAAATGATCTGATGCTTCACTAAAAATACTGATAATTTAAATTTACTATATACTTTAAACAAATAAGGTTACAGAGTTGATATTTACAATGTTTTTTATCTTAATGATGCGCTTCTATAAGAAATGCCGATGGTTAAGATCGGCCAAAGCGTTTAGATTTTAGCATTCATTTTAGCATTTTGTTACAAAACTTGTTAATTTCACTTCAATAGTAAATCCTAAACTATTATAGATATGATCAACATTCAAGTTTTATTGGGATCACCATGAAAATTTATGGAGGATGGCAGACTAGAATTACTGTGGCTTCATTCCCTGCACTACTACAGAATTAAGTAGTTTTCATAAATGTTTCCCTTTATGGACGATCTTAGATCCGCTATACTTAACACTGCTACGTCTCCTTGGCCACAAAAGCCTTCTACTGGGTTTCTCTATGACGAAGATTCTCGTCTATCTCACTCGCACACTACAGCGCTTAGGCCTGAATAGACAATAGACGACGCCTGTGAGTTTCCCCATCTCGTGGTGACTCTGCGCCCTTTGTGTCACGCGGTCCTGGACGACAGGGTTCGTTTCACAATTCCTGCAGGCCATACATTTAAATGAGAGCGCAATGCTAGTTAACTCACACACTGGACTCGCATTCGGGAAGACGACGGTTCAAACCCGCATCCGGCCATCGTGATTTAGTTTTCCGTGATTTCCTTAAATCGCTTCAGGCAAATGCCGGGATGGTTCCTTTGAAAGGACACTACCGACTTCCTTCCACCTCCTGCCCTAAACCGAGGTACCTATGATCTCGCTGTTTGGTCCTCTCTCACAAATCAACCAACCACCTTCGTCAAACACCGTACTGCATGAACTGTCGAATGCACACGGAGCGTTCGTGCGCAGGCTTCGCTGCAGATATCTCATCCCGCCCTCTACATTGGTCGGGTGTTCCGTGGCAGTTGGCAGCTGTTCCTTAGCAAATGCAGTTGTTCCTTAGCAGTTGTCAAGCAGTGTAGAAATAATCAGTTGAATCGTAGACCTACATAGTTGACATCGATTTGTAGTGGGTTTCTGAAACATCTAGTGTGTTCGGACATTACTAACGTCGAAGAAAACGATCTGTTAACACATAACCAGCACGTATTCAGATGATACCGTTCGTGAGAAAGAAAACTGGCTCATTATTCACAGGGGATCTCAAGTTGATTCCGTACTTTCAGATTTCCAGAAGGCTTTTGACACAGTTCCGTACAAGTGGGTCGCGAAATTTGTCACCAACTTTCTGCTACAAACGCCAAAATACACTACTGGCCATTAAAATTGCTACACCAAGAAGAAATGCAGATGACAAACGGGTATTCATTGGAAAAATGTATTATACTAGAAGTGACATGTGATTACATTTTCACGCAATTTGGGTGCATAGATCCTGAGAAATCAGTACCCAGAACAACCACCTCTGGCCGTAATAACGGCCTTGATACGCCAGGGCATTGAGTCAAACAGAGCTTGGATCGCGTGTACAGGTACAGCTGCCCATGCAGCTTCAACACGACACCACAGTTCATCAAGAGTAGTGATTGGCGTATTGTGAAGAGCCAGTTGCTCGGCCACCATTGACCAGACGTTTTCAGTTGGTGAGTGATCTGGAGAATGTGATGGCCAGGGCAGCAGTCGAACATTTTCTGAATCCAGAAAGGCCTGTACAGGACCTGCAACATGCGGTCGTGCATTATCCTGCTGAACTGTAGCGTTTCGCAGGGATCGAATGAAGGGTAGAGCCACGGGTCGTAACACATCTGAAATGTAACGTCCACTATTCAAATTGACGTCAATGCGAACAAGAGGTCACCGAGACGCGTAATCAATGGCAGCCCATACCATCACGCCGGGTGATACGCCACTATGGCGATGACGAATAGACGCTTCTAATGTGCGTTCACCGCGATGTCGCCAAACACGGATGCGACCATCATGATGCTGTAAACAGAACCTGGACTCATCCGAAAAAGTGACGTTTTGCCATTCTTGCACCCAGGTTCGTCGTTGAGTACACCGTCGCAGGCGCTCCTGTCTGTAATGCAGCGTCAAGGGTAACCGCAGCCATGGTCTCCGAGCTGATAGTCCATGCTGCTGCAAACGTCGTCGAACTGTTCGTGCAGATGGTTGTTGCTTTTGCAAACGAACCCATCTGTTGACTCAGAGATCGAGACGTGGCTGCATGCGGATAAGATGCCTGTCATCTCGACTGCTAGTGATAACAGGCCGTTGGGATCCAGCACGGCGTTCCGTATAACCCTCCTGAACCTACCGATTCCATATTCTGCTAACAGTCATTGGATCTCGACCAACGCGAGCAGTAATGCCTTGATACGATAAACCGCAATCACGATAAGCTACAATCCGACCTTTATCAAAGTCGGAAACGTGATGGTACATATTTCTCCTCCTTACACGAGGCATCACAACAACGTTTCACCAGGCAACGCCGGTCAACTGCTGTTTGTTGATGAGAAATCGGTTGGAAACTTTCCTCATGTCAGCACGTTGTAGGTGTCGCCACCGGCGCCAACCATGTGTGAATGCTCTGAAAAGCTAATCATTTGCATATCACAGCATCTTCTTCCTGTCGGTTAAATTTCGCGTCTGTAGCACGTCATCTTCGTGGTGTACCAATTTTAATGGCCAGTAGTGTATTTTGACTCCCACCTACATAAGGAGAAATTACGATCGTAATAAAATAAAAGAAATTACAGCTCGAATGCAAGATTTATGTGTTCATCTTTAGCACTTGCTTCGAGCGTCGCATGTTGGAGAAACAGTACAAAAGTTGATATGTGAACCCTCTGCCAAGTACTTAAATGTTAACTGCAGAATGTTCATGTAGACGTACTTTTTAATAGATTAGTCTGGTAGTGATATTGTGACTATTTCAGCAGCGTATTGTGAAATAAGAATTTTCGTCTTTGTACGATTAGCTGCAAATCTGCCAGACTGGGGTTACGATTTTATCCCAATTCAGTTTCTATTCACTTCTTGTTTATTGGATATTCCAATGACATTCGCCTTGTATCTTTCGATATGTTTTCTAATAAAAGCGATATTTAGTCTCCTAAAAATGTCAACATTATCATCACTTGTGGCGTTTTGCCCTTCCAAACTTCACAGATTCATTCCGGTCACCCTTGATGGCTTAATAATGCTTGATCACGGTAGATAAGAGTACAGTGAGAAGTGACGCAGTTATGAGACACTGTACTCGCTTTCTGGAGGACGTAGGTTCACTTCCTTATCCGGCCATCAAGATTCAGTTTTCCGAGGCTTCTCTGAATCGCTTAAAACTATTGCCGACATGGCTCCTTTGTAAAGAACACGGCCATGTTCGTCCCGCACTCGGAATGTCACCATCGGTGACTTCTACTTTTTCGCCGACTGATATCTCGGGTGGAAGGTGTTAATGGACAAAACGTTTTACCCATTGCAGAGGATCTACAGTCTTAAATTTTCATTACAGGTTAATAAAGTGGAATCCTCTGGCTGCGCTAAAGCCCGTCTGTACATTTTATATATTACCAAGGAGTGCCCGGCACGGAAGCTTAACAAGAGAGGGAAGAAGTGGGGCGAAAGGATAGGATGAACCTGTGCGTTCCTCCTGAATACGGTGCCACGTAAGCTCAGTTCGAAGAACACTGCACGCGACTCTTAGAGTTCGAGTTTAGGTCTGGTTTGCATTTATCACATGGTACAGATGTATACGCAGGGTGTTTCCGCTATGATGCATATGGGCAAATGTATTAATTCAAGGTATCTGACTTGTTCCACATCATATCGATGAAATAACCGGGAAAATGTTCTACGGAACATGACATAACTAAAACTAAAGTAAAGAAATCCTGGCCTGGCAACGACCGAGTCGAAAGTTATAAGCGAAAATCAGGAATTTTTCATATTTACTGTCGGTAAAAATTAGACTAGAAATATTTTGTAGTTTAGACACTCCCGAAAAGTTATATATTTACCTGTTATCACATCAAACACGAATATATTTATTGTTTCATATGATGTACTCACCTGCAAATCCTAATCTTACAACAGCCAAAATCCATAATTATTATCTATACGTCTGTCGATGCAGGTTTCAGTTAGATTTTGGCCTCCGCGCCAGGTCTTTGTACCAAATGCAGACAATTTGCACTTATTTCTGCATTTCATAATAATTTTCTAACGGCGTGTGAGCTCCCCGTAAGCAACTACGTAGACTGTGAAAAGCGCTAGAAAGGCATTTGATCGTCTCTTGTTTATTAATTGATGTGACACGATGTCAAACGCCATTCGAAGATCTTCGAAGACAGAATCGTACTTATCCACGACCGTCCACTAATTGTAAGACGACGTACGTGAACAGAGTGCCCTGTGTTTCAAACGAGTGTCGTTACCTCAGCTCTTTACTTCGTACCGTGCAGAATCTTTTCCTCCAGGAATACCACAATGTTTGAACTTAAAATATTTTTCTAGGATCCTATGATTTTGATCTCTGATTTCGTAGACAGATGGACTTATGGCTCAGTTGAGCAAGGGAAGGGATAAGCAACCGTCCGTGGTCTAATGGAAGAAATCACCCTGATATTATCTGGTTGCATTCACGGAAACTAGAGAAGAAATCCGTTTGTTGCGACGGAGAATATAACACCATTTTCTGCGAATGTGTGTCCGGTGGATACCAAACTATTTAGGTTATCAAAATTTCCTTTTTGTCAAAGCAAGAGTGGAAAACTTTATTAATATCTTCGTCTTTTTCCTTCTTGTGTCACCATTCATTAATCAAATATATATTTCATAAACTATGAATCACTGCAGACACCTTACATAACTTTTTGTCAAAGCGAAGGACGCATTACTTCCTAATTTCAATGCGGGACACGTGACCAGTAGGAAATAGGACTATTACATAAACTGTTTTTCAGGGTATAAACATGTCATCCTACTTGGTTTCTTCTCTCATTGCATCAAATTGATATTGGCTTTTCAGACTGAGCCCTTCACTATGCACTGTTTCTGCGTAATTCGCATCCTGTTCTACGGAAACCTTGAAAAAAAAATCTCGCAGTCGGCTGTGTGAAAGTTTGGAGCACTTTAAGTGGATTCCAGCCTACTGTAATCCGATTCTCAGGTCCACCGGCCTCCGCGTGTTGAACTTCGTCTTCACAATCCCTCTAACTCTGTTCCCTGTTTGTCTTAAGAGCTACCAACTTCTCGCTCGCAAATGGTAAACACTTCACACACTTCGTGATTAACGCGATGGCTCTATTACCTGCGGATCAAGTGGCTCTCTCAATGTATTGGGAGGCTCACGTCGAAACCAGTGAAAGGAGGTCTGCTTTAAACTTCCGAAATGGTGAAGAGTATAACACAAAAATCATCAAGACGTGTTTAATGAACACATCAAAACAGTTACCATATTACCCGCTAAACAAAACTTCTTACATAACACAATGGTGAAGTGGTAATTCATCAGCAATGCATCTTCAGGTTTATTGAAACCAAAACCCAACTCTGTTTTTCTCACGCAGTTTCGGTTAAGAAATGCATAATTTGTTGTGGGATATCGTGGAATATTCGCACTTCACCCCTATAGCTTCATGAAGTTTCGATACGTGGCGGCGTCATACGTAGCCTTCGAAATAGACTCTGCAACGGACGTGCGCTCCATTTAGAAAGCCGTCATTGAATTTCCTTTGGGGCAAATACACGTCATCACAGATAGCCATAGGCGCATGCACAATGTCCACGGAGACCTTCCAGTGAACAAAAGCACGATGAGTCTTTGAAAGACGCGTCTGTCATACACTACTGCCCATTAAAATTGCTACACCACGAAGCTGACGTGATACAGATGCGAAATTTAACCGACAGGAAGAAGATGCTGTGATATGCAAATGATAAGCTTTTAAGAGCATTCACACAAGGTTGGCTCCGGTGGCGACACCTACAACGTGCTGACATGAGGAATGTTTCCAACTGATTTCTCATACACAAACAGCAGTTGACCGGATTTGCCTGGTGAAACGTTGTTGTGATGCCTCGTGTAAGGAGGAGAAATGCGTACCATCACGTTTCCGACTTTGATAAAGATCGGATTGTAGCCTATCGCGATTGCGGATTATCATATCGCGACATTGCCGCCCGAGTTGGTCGAGATACAATGACTGTTAGCAGAATATGGAATCGGTGGGTTCAGGAGGGTAATACGGAACGCCGTGCTGGATCCCAATGGCCTCGTATCACTAGCAATCGAGATGACAGGCATCTTATCCGCATGGCTGTAACGGATCGTGCAGCCACGTCTCGATCCCTGAGCCAACATATGGGGACGTTTGCAAAACAACAACCATCTGCACGAACAGTTCGACGACGTCTGCAGCAGCGCGGACTATCAGCTCGGAGACCATGGCTGCGGTTACCCTTGACGCTGCATCACAGACAGGAGCGCCTGCGATGGTGTACTCAACGACAAATCTGGGTGCACGAATGGTTAAACGTCATTTTTTCGAATGAATCCAGGTTCTGTTTACACCATCATGATGGTCGCATCCGTGTTTGACGATATAGCGGTGAACGCACATTAGAAGCGTCTATTCCTCATCGCCATACTGGCGTATCACCCGGCGTGATGGTATGGGTTGTCATTGGTTACACGTCTCGGTCACCTCTTGTTCACATTGACGGCACTTTGAACAGCGTACGTTACATTTTAGATGTGTTACGACCCGTGGCCCTATCCTTCATTCGATCCCTGCGAAACCCTACATTTCAGCAGGATAATACACGACCGCATGTTGAGGGTCCTGTACAGGCCTTTCTGGATACAGAAAGTGTTCGACTGCTGCCCCGGCAAGCACATTCTCCAGATCTCTCACGAATGGTCAATGGTGGCCGAGCAACTGGCTTGTCACAATATGCCAGTCACTACTCTTGATGAACTGTGGTATCATGTTGAAGCTGCATGGGCAGCTGTACCTGTACACGCCATCCAAGCTCTGTTTGACTCAATGCCCAGGTGTATCAAGGCCGTTATTACGGCCAGAGGTGGTTGTTCTGGGTACTGATTTCTCAGGATCTATGCACCCAAATTGGGTGAAAATGTAATCACATATGTTCCACTATATTTGTCCAATGAATACCCGCTATCATCTGCATTTCTTCTTGGTGTAGCAATTTTAATGGGAAGTAGTGTAATTGCAACAAGGTCGCGCAAACCTGTCGCTTGCCGCCTGGTCGATCACAGCTGTGACATGTGGCATGTTGGAACGCCGCGCACACACTCATTCGACGTGATCGACGACTCACATGGAACACCTCGCTGCTCGCCTGGACGTCTCTGTTGCTAGTGCTGACACGTCCATCAGTTGGGATACTCATAGAGTAAATATCTCTGGAGTGAGCATTCACATGCGCAGAACAGATTTTGTGTTGTCAACATACATTGCCGGCCTAGTCACGTGATCTCGGGACGTCGTGTGTTTGTCCGTATAGCGCCCTGTATATTTAGAATGTCACTACATCCCTTGCACAGACGGATTCTTTTCGTACGTGTCGTGGATTATTTATATATGTTGCGCAGACATTTTAACAGTATCCATTTGATACCGGGAATAAACCAGCTACGTAACTTTTAAGGACAAGTGATATTACATTCAGCTTCTTTGCGATAGGTGTCATAGTTCAGATGCACTCGATTTTTGGTAGCTTTTGGTATGATACCGCACTTTATAGTATTACAGAGCCTGAAGTACATTTTTGCAGTGATAGTCCTGCAAAACGACAGTACGTTATTACTTTTGCAAGTGTCCGAAAAACACCGAATTTGCCACACATTAGCGATTATATCCCTGCAAATTTGTCCTTTTTTCTTGTAATTCTGCGTATTTATTTTCTCGTTTTTGCGACCTAAAGCACAATTTTTCTTACTGGTGGCACTTTGAGGTATTTATTTAACGCATTTGAAGTACTTGCTCCCAGTTTATTAAATAAATAGTAGACTGAGTGATCTATATACATAATTGACAAGTCACTGATAAATGCATGGAGGATAGTATTTACTGAAACAACTAACCTTTCCCTTTCCTGTTCCACTAGCAAATTTACGAGAGGAAGCGATTGTTTGTAAGCTTTTGTACGAGCCGTAATATCAATTATATAGTCATAAAATCGTAGAAAAATAGGTCTACAGAATCAAGTCTTAATTATAATGCGTCTCGAAATTTTTAAACGTATACGGTGTCTCTTACTAAAATGAAAACTATAATTACAGCTATATGGAATGTACCCATGAAAAGCTACTATCCCTCCTTTCACATATTTTTCTTTGCATCCGTAGCAAAAACAGTAATTCACCATCGCTATTACACTATCAACAAACGGTGAAACACAACAAAAACTCTTGGTATTATAAACTTCAAACGCTGCAGAAAGCACACACGGACAGCGAAGTCCCGAAATCACGTGACAATCCTGGTTTAATGTTGACAACATGCGCAGAACGCAATGCTCACTCCAGAGATATTTACTCTATGGGGATACTCTAAGATTTTTGCCCGCTGGGTTCTTTGCCTCCTAACGGAAGACCATAAAGACCAACGAGGGGCCATCTCTGCAGTATTACTTGCGCGTTACAAGGCTGATGGTGTCAATTTTTTGTCGAAAATAGTCACTGGTGATGAAACATGGGTTCATCACTTCGAACCGGAAACAAAAGGCAGTCCATGTATTGGTGCCATACCATCTTTGCTCCGAAAAAAAAGTTCAAAGCGCACCCTCAGAAGATGACGTCACGACGACGGTCTTCTGGGACTCTGAAGGGGTTGTTCTGTCTGATGCCTCCTTCATGGTGCAAGGATCAACTTTGAAGTGTATTTCCCACCACAAAAATACAAACGAACTACTACTTATCCTTCATGACAATGCAGGGCCTCACACAAACCTGAGCACGCGAAAGCAGCTCATAAAACTTCTTTGGATTGTTCTTCCTCATCGGCCTGCAGCTCTCATCTTGCACATCGACTGTCATCTGTTTGGCACAATGAAGGATGCACTCCACGTGAAGCAGTACGCGGATGACGAAGAGATTATTCGTTGTGATATCTACGACACTATGTTCTAGCCACAAGATGTTAAAATGAATTGAGTGTACAAACTTCAACAAATATTATCGATACTACATATAAAAAAGACTGTATCGTGTAAAAATGATGATAATTATTTAATTATTTCTGTAATAATTTAATTTCTGTGTAAATTAAAACTATTATCAGAGAACTACATTCATAGACAACGGCAATTACAATCTTTTTTTTAGTTATCTGTGGTACTTGTGATTCAGTTGTTCTTCCTGTGCTAACCGATCAACTTTTCGGACGTGACACGTGTGAGGTCTGTAAAGAGTAAACCTGTAACTATATTGTTAATTATTATTTGCAAAATAGTCGCTATTGTCTAGATGTAGATTTATTTCAATTGTAATCCAATCAAATTAATGTTTTTAGTGTTAATTTTCAGCTCCGCAATTGGGAGCGCAGCCATTAGCGCTAGTAACTTACAGTGGAGTTTACTAATACGAGGGCAGTTCAATAAGTAATGCAACACATTTTTTTTCTGAAACAGGGGTTGTTTTATTCAGCATTGAAATACACCAGGTTATTCCCCAATCTTTTAGCTACACAACACTATTTTTCAACGTAATCTCCATTCAATGCTACAGCCTTACGCCACCTTGAAATGAGGGCCTGTATGCCTGCACGGTACCATTCCACTGGTCGATGTCGGAGCCAACGTCGTACTGCATCAATAACTTCTTCATCATCCGCGTAGTGCCTCCCACGGATTGCGTCCTTCATTGGGCCAAACATATGGAAATCCGACGGTGCGAGATCGGGGCTGTAGGGTGCATGAGGAAGAACAGTGCACTGAAGTTTAGTGAGCTCCTCTCGGGTGCGAAGACTTGTGTGAGGTCTTGCGTTGTCATGAAGAAGGAGAAGTTCGTTCAGATTTTTGTGCCTACGAACTCGCAGAAGTCGTTTCTTCAATTTCTGAAGAGTAGCACAATACACTTCAGAGTTGATCGTTTGACCATGGAGAAGGACATCAAACAGAATAACCCCTTCAGCGTCCCAGAAGACTGTAACCATGACTTTACCGGCTGAGGGTATGGCTTTAAACTTTTTCTTGGTAGGGGAGTGGGTGTGGTGCCACTCCATTGATTGCCGTTTTGTTTCAGGTTCGAAGTGATGAACCCATGTTTCATCGCCTGTAACAATCTTTGACAAGAAATTGTCACCCTCAGCCACATGACGAGCAAGCAATTCCGCACAGATGGTTCTCCTTTGCTCTTTATGGTGTTCGGTTAGACAACGAGGGACCCAGCGGGAACAAACCTTTGAATATCCCAACTGGTGAACAATTGTGACAGCACTACCAATAGAGATGTCAAGTTGAGCACTGAGCTGTTTGATGGTGATCCGTCGATCATCTCGAACGAGTGTGTTCGCACGCTCCGCCATTGCAGGAGTCACAGCTGTGCACGGCCGGCCCGCACGCGGGAGATCAGACAGTCGTGCTTGACCTTGCGGCGATGATGACACACGCTTTGCCCAACGACTCACCGTGCTTTTGTCCACTGCCAGATCACCGTAGACATTCTGCAAGCGTCTATGAATATCTGAGATGCCCTGGTTTTCCGCCAAAAGAAACTCGACCACTGCCCGTTGTTTGCAACGCACATCCGTTACAGACGCCATTTTAACAGCTCCGTACAGCGCTGCCACCTGTCGGAAGTCAATGAAACTATACGAGACGAAGCGGGAATGTTTGAAAATATTCCACAAGAAATTTCCGATTTTTTCAACCAAAATTGGCCGAGAAAAAAAAGTGTTGCATTACTTATTGAACTGCCCTCGTAGTTGGTATAAAATATGAAACATTTTTCATTGAGAATAATTTTAAATGCTAAATAATAGAGAACAAAAGGCTTAAAGACTTTTATCTGAATATATTAACTTGATATAAAAGGAATCGAGAATAACAATAGACAAATAGACTATCGTCTGTCTGCCACCATCTTAACAAAAATATCTCCGCGGCAATTTTGAATCGAGAACTTTAACAAGCATAAATGTTGTTAGATATAAATGAATGGAAATAAATGTGCACCGGTGGTCCCGAACCTACTTTAAAAGTCAGAATTCAACTCAGGTTGAATCTTTAAAAATAGTGCTCACAGCATGTTACGTAATATCAATTTCTTATTTGCTGATGTATGAAGCCTAATTATTTCGGGCGATTTACACGAAATATTTTAGTAGGAGACGTACGTCAGTGTTGTGCGCGGGTAGTATTTTGTGACTAAATGTTCCTTTTGCTAGAGAAAAGTACTTCCGTCTTAAGTAACAGTTGTGTAAAATCTGATAAATGATATGCAATATAGTGCCACTCACACGACTTTGCAGACAACATTTCTACACAACGTCAAGTGGAGATTTCTTTGGCAGAGTGACAAGTATTAGCCGGGATAATCATTTTTGAGATCAAACGAATTGTTATGCTGACAATAGATAACTGGTTTTATATTTTTTATCTACCTGAAATATCATTTATAAGTAATTAGTCACGAAATACTATAAACCGGTTCCGCCACATCGTGCAGCAAGACGTTGGCTCCATCGTCGACCAATACAGCAGTACCATGCGAGCAAACAGGTCCTCCCAGTAATATGACGTAACGTCGTTACATGGAACGTAGATTATGTCGAAAAACACCGTTTTGTAGACAAAAGAGTGGGGAATAATAAGGTGTATCGACATCATGAATAAAACCACTCTCTCATCAGAAAAAAGAGTTGCATTGCTTCTTGAACGCTCCTCTTGCAGAGTGAGGTGACAAAACCCGTGGGACAGCGATATCCACACATACTGTTGGCGGTAGTATCGCGTACACAAGGTGTACCCACCAATATAGAAGGAAACAAGAGGAACACTGTTGTCAGTTAAGCAGTAACAGCAGAACGGGTCGATCAGGAAAGCTCACTGACTTCCAACGTGGACTTCACGTGTCTGGATGTCACCCAACTGTCGAATCCTCAGGGATATTTCAACTTCCCTGAATTTGCACAAGTCGGCTGCTGTGATTGTGAGGAGGAAACGTGTAGTAACAATCACCACTAAAAAAAGGAAAAAGGCAGACCTCATCTACTGACAGACCGTCGAGCATTGCGGAGGGTAGTGGTAAACAATAGCATGAAATCACTGAAAGGAATCATTCGTGAGTTCCAAAGTGCCACCAGCAGTTCAACTGGCACAGCTACTGTGCGTAGAGTGTTAAGAAGAAAGGCGTGTACAATGCCACCCATATCTGTAGTCAAATGCAGGCGAAGTTTGACGTGCTGCAGAAAGCTATGCCACTGGACAGTGGCTGACAGGAAATGAATGAATGATTCGGAGTGAAGAGTCACGCTGTGCCCTGTGACATTCCCTCGGGGGTTTGGGTTCGGCGAATGCCTGGAGAACGTTACCTGTCATCATGTCTAGTGCCAACAGTGAAACACGGAGAAGGTGGTGTTTCAGTAAAGGGATGATTTTCGTGGTTAGGATGTGGTCCCCTGCTTGCTCTGAGACTACTCAAAATATGGAAGTATATGAATGTGTACTGTTGACAATAGAGGAAAATTACCAGGAGATCGTTGTTACTATGACCATGACAGCGCATCCTATAATAAAGTAGCATTCGCCAAGCAGTGGTTTGTGAACAAGAACATTCCTGTAATGGACAGGCCTACCCAGATTTCCGAACTTAACCCACTGGACCACCGCTGGGGTGAACCGGAAGATCGACTTCGCTCCAGATCCCAGGGCGCAGTATCACTACCTTCCCTGGTTTACATTCTTCGGGAAGAAAGGTGTACCATTCCTCCACAGACATTCACCCATCGTATTGAATGTGTCCCTAGCAAAGTGCAAGACGTCACAAAGTCAAAGGATGGAAATGTAGGTGTCCTGATACTTTTGATCAGGTAGTCTACATTCAAAACCACCATGTAATAAGATGTGTGCAGCATTCATCTTTGGAGAAAACTTTGCACAGAGTTTTCACAGTCCATTCTCTATTTTGTGGCCCTTTGCACCGTCCAGCTCTGTGCCTGGGTTAAAGTTCTGGGTCTCTCCCTTGTCTTGTAGGCCTATTTCGTCTAGTGTGTGGAGTCCTGTTTGCTGTCCCTGTCTTGTCAACAAATTACCCTAAATTATATTCCCCAAGTACCTACAGCACTGTAAAAAGATACATATAAGTAATTAATTTTCATAGGAATCCAGGATTGCCGGCCGCGGTGGTCTCGCGGTTAAGGCGCTCAGTCCGGAACCGCGCGACTGCTACGGTCGCAGGTTCGAATCCTGCCTCGGGCATGGATGTGCGTGATGTCCTTAGGTTAGTTAGGTTTAAGTAGTTCTAAGTTCTAGGGGACTGATGACCACAGAAGTTAAGTCCCATAGTGCTCAGAGCCATTTGAATCCAGGATTATACGGTATTATACTCATTTTCGTTACATTTTTTGTATATTATACAGGGTGTTACAAAAAGGTACGGCCAAACTTTCAGGAAACATTCCTCACACACAAATAAAGAAAAGATGTTACGTGGACATGTGTCTGGAAACGCTTAATTTCCATGTTAGAGCTCATTTTAGTTTCGTCAGTATGTACTGTACTTCCTCGATTCACCGCCAGTTGGCCCAACTGAAGGAAGGTAATGTTGACTTCGGTGCTTGTGTTGATATGCGACTCATTGCTCTACAGTACTAGCATCAAGCACATCAGTACGTAGCATCAACAGGTTAGTGTTCATCACGAACGTGGTTTTGCATTCAGTGCAATGTTTACAAATGCGGAGTTTGCAGATGTCTATTTGATGTATGGATTAGCACGGGGCAATAGCCGTGGCGCGGTACGTTTGTATCGAGACAGATTTCCAGAACGAAGGTGTCCCGACAGGAAGACGGTCGAAGCAACTGATCGGCTTCTTAGGGAGCACGGAACATTCCAGCCTATGACTCGCGACTGGGGAAGACCTAGAACGACGAGGACACCTGCAATGGACGAGGCAATTCTTCGTGCAGTTGACGATAACCCTAATGACAGCGTCAGAGAAGTTGCTGCTGTACAAGGTAACGTCGACCACGTCACTGTATGGAGAGTGCTACGGGAGAACCAATTGTCTCCGTACCATGTACAGCGTGTGCAGGCACTATCAGTAGCTGATTGGCCTCCACGGGTACACTTCTGCGAATGGTTCATCCAACAATGTGTCAATCCTCATTTCAGTGCAAATGTTCTCTTTACGGATGAGGCTTCATTAAAAACGTGATCAAATTGTAAATTTTCACAATCAACATGTGTGGGCTGACGAGAATCCGCACGCAATTGTGCAATCACGTCATCAACACAGATTTTCTGTGGACGTTTGGGCAGGCATTGATAGTGATGTCTTTATTGGGCCCCATGTTCTTCCACCTACGCTCAATGGAACACGTTATCATGCTTTCATACGGGATACTCTACCTGTGCTGCTAGAACGTGTGCCTTTACAAGTACGACACAACATGTGGTTCATGCACGATGGAGCTCCTGCACATTTCAGTCGAAGTGTTCGTACGCTTCTCAACAACAGATTCGGTGACCGATGGATTGGTAGAGGCGGACCAATTCCATGGCCTCCACGCTCTCCTGACCTCAACCCTCTTGACTTTCATTTCTGGGTGCATTTGAAAGCTCTTGTCTACGCAACCACGGTACCAAATGTAGAGACTCTTCGTGCTCTTATTGTGGACGGCTGTGATACAATACGCCATTCTCCAGGGCTGCATCAGCGCATCAGGGATTCCATGCGACGGAGGGTGGATGCATGTATCCTCGCTAACGGAGGACATTTTGAACATTTCCTGTAACAAAGTGTTTGAAGTCACGCTGGTACGTTCTGTTGCTGTGTGTTTCCATTCCATGATTAATGTGATTTGAAGAGAAGTAATAAAATGAGCTCTAACATGGAAAGTAAGCGTTTCCGGACACATGTCCACATAACATATTTTCTTTCTTTGTGTGTGAGGAATGTTTCCTGAAAGTTTGGCCGTACCTTTTTGTAACACCCTGTATACCAGGGGTCTCCAAACCTTTTAGTCCGTGGCCTACATTGACTCCTCCACGAAGTCATAAGGGCCAAGATCTACCTAGTGGGATTAAAGCACCCTAGCACTCCATGATCACCGTAATGTAAGGCTAAAGAAAAGACTAAATCGTAAAAATCTAAGGTTGTGGGAATAACTAGCACTGAAACGAACTACGATTTTTATTTAATTACATAATTTTGATTGGTGGACGTACCTGACCGAAATTATGGCGTATTTTATTCTGGCGAATTTCACCGACAAAAAAGTATGTCACTGCACAATCTTCACGAAAGCGTACTGCAAAGTTAAAGAAATCTCAAAATCATTGTTAGCAACACTATTACTGCAAGACGTAACAGAGGTAGAGTATGTCAACGCATTGTTATTTCAAGCGGCGCAACGGAAAGTTTAGTTACGTAGTCTTGTAGCGAGTAGCAGAGCCAGAGCATATATTTGATAGTTCTTTTGCGTGATTGTGTCTGCTGCGAGTGCCTCAACGAGTTTTTTTAGTGTTTTATGCGCTGTACTAGTAGGTGAGACGTCGAAGTATGGGACAAGTCAAAGTTTGAATTCGAAGAGACAAGGAAAATCTGAAAATCGAAATATATATAGCACGACTAGAGTATTTTTTCACTGTATTTTTTGGCGGAACTACAGTGTAATTGTATTTAATTTAGTATTTAAAGTACCTATAAAATAAATTCATTGCGTTTTATTTAGGCAGACTACTCCCTAGTTTTATTAGTATTAAATAGCACAATTTTATTTTCAGGTTACAATCTTTTGCGAAGTTCTGTACAAATATGGAAAAGAAACGAAAGGTTGACAGTGAATGTAGAATTTTTAAAGAGCAGTGGGGATGTCAATATTTCGTGGTGTAGTCAAGCAACAAACCAATGACTATTATTAGCATTGAAGTAATATCAGTCTTCAAAGAATACAATATAAAACGGCATTATGAGACTAAGCACTCTCAGAATTACTCCAAGTTTACAGGATGTGAACGATTAGAAATGTATGAGTCTCTGAAACGCCAGCTAAAGACCCAGCAGTCGCTGTTTAAGAAAGTAAATGCTGAACAACATGCAGCAACTCGTGCTAGTTTTCGTGTGGCTCATTTAGAAGCGAAACGGTGTAAGCCATTTACCGATGGTGAATTCATTAAGAACTGCATTATTGCAACAGCAGAAGAAATGCGTCGAGAAAAAGTTAATTTACTTAAAAACACAAGTTTGTCGGCAAACATTGTGGCTCGAAGACTAGATGACATTGCACAAAATATATCTGCACAACTGCGTACCAAAAATCAAGACTTAGACTGGTTCTCTTTGGCCGTGGATGAGTCAGTAGATGTATCAGATACTGCTCAAGTACTACTTTTTATTCGAGGGATTGACAAAAGTTATGAAGTGTATGAAGAGCTCCTTGATGTTCAGAGTATTCACGGGACGACCACTGGCGAAGATATTTTTGAAGAAGTTGAAAGGGCAGTTCAGTGGAAGAAATTAAAATGTATTACAACTGATGGTGGTAGAAACATGTGTGAGGAAAAATAAAGGTGTTGTTGCTCTCCTTTCTAAGGCCGCAGAAAATGACGGCGGCTCAGAACCATTAGTAGTACATTGTATTATTCACCAACAGTCTTTGTGTGGAAAACATTTAGATACGACAGAAGTTTTAAAGCCAGTTATTTCAGTTGTTAATTATATCAGATCCCATGCACTCAGTCATCGCCAGTTCCGCGAGTTTCTTGAAGATATTGAGGAAAGCGACTTGCCATATTATACTGCAGTGCGCTGGCTTAACTGTGGTAAAGTTCTGACCCGTTTTTTTGAACTCTGAACAGTAATTGAAAGTTTTTTGAACGAAAGAAATCGCCCTCTGGCTGAGTTACGGAACGGTGAGTGGTTATGGAAGCTAGCATTTTATACTGACTTAACTAAACATATGAATGACCTTAATTTAAAATTGCAAGGTGAAAACCAGCTTCTGCCTGATTTATAGACGCATGTTAAGTCCTTTCGACAAAAGATTGCTTTGTTTCAATCTCAGTCGAACAAAGTATGCTTCACGCATTTTAATACATGCCAAACATTCAGTCAGCAAACTGAGATTCCGTTTCCTGTAACTCTCGAATTGAAGCTTTGGGCGCTTTAAAAATTAATTTTGAATCACGTTTTTCAGATATCGATGCAAATTCAAATGATATCAAGATATTTCAAAATCCCTTTGACGTCGATATAGAAGCGTTACCCGCTGAACTTCAGTTTGAAATTATTGATTTGCAATGTAGCGACTTTTTTTAAAGAAAAACATTGAAAGTCAACATTAGTGGAACTTTATAGGTGTCTCTATCCACACAGTTTCCAAATTTACATAAACTTGCCCGTGGCTTTTTTTCCGCTTTTGGCACTACTTACTTGTGTGAAAAAACTTTTTCCAAAATGAAACATGCAAAAAGTATTTACAGATCAAAATTAAGTGATGAGCATTTGAAGTCGCTGATGATTATCTCTACCAGTAAACTGGATCCACAACTGGAGGTAACTATGAAAGGAAAGTTACAGCTACATAAAAGTCACTAATTATCACTAAGATGTTAAATTTCTTTACATGAATACTCTAACACTGTGAGTTTTCAAGATATCAATTAATTACAGTTATTTTTATACATCAGTTACAACTAAAATATCCAATATCATTATGTACACCAGGTATTGTATTTTCTTTAAATTGCCTTTAAGTAAAAATATTTTATACGATTTACTTGCTATGTGTATTTTACAACGTAATCAAAAGAAAGTGAAACCTCGCTTAAGAAGCATCTTCCATAATGATTGATTACTAAGGCTAGTCGCCGAAGTGGTGTCCATTTGAAAGACTTGCACCAGACTCGTGAGTAGAATAAAATGCAAAGAATTTTTTTACTTAAAATGATTTCGCCAAACTAGTTTGTTAATCGTTCTTTTTTTCCACTATCGCACGGAGAATGGTCTGTCTGTTTATTGTGGATAGCCACAAGTTTAACCATGACCTTCCGCTTTGTAAAGATAGAGCTCCGACAATGTCGCGGTGTATTGGTCGCGATAGGCCTCGAAACTCAATTGTTGGCAGTTTAGGTACCACCTCAAATATTTGGAGGGCCGGATACCGGGGATGTCCGGCAAGCTAACGCCGGCCGGTTTGCCGGTTTCGGCCCGCGGGCCGTAGTTAGGAGACCCCTGTTATATACAGTAAATGAGGTATCAAATACACCATTGGGAAAGTGCTCTTAGCAGAGCACAAAAACAGCGTATATGCTCCTATTTATTAAAAGACTCTGACTACAAAGTGTGGTACCAGGTGCCTCATTCTATCTTCTAAGCAACGTTAAAATTTTTCGAAAAAGTATTGGCGTGCAAATGTATACGAGTCTTTTTATGCTGAGGGAGATAGAGAGAGTGCCAGCGGGAAAGAGACAGCGAGTTGATAGGTAGCTTTCCAGGATGTAATCGTCACTGATTTCCTTCAGCTGGGTATGGCAAACTTCGAAAAACTTGGGGACTCTATTCCTCTCCAAAATGATTCCGTCATCAAGGATAGCGACGGTGGTACACGGTATTTGCAGGGTGTATACTAGGTGTGTGTAATTATAAATATTACACTCTCAGACAAAAAAAAAACGCACCACGAAAGAATTATACGAATGGAACGGAAACTGGGAGATGAGATTCACAAATGATTACCATTTCAGAAAAATTGGATGTTCTATTCAAAAGAAAGAGCTCCAAAAATTGACCAAGTTAACAACCCGTTGGTCCAGCTCAGGAACTTATACAAGCAGCTATTCGACTTGACACTGAATGACAGAGTTGTTGCATGTTCTCCAGAGGGATATCGTGCCAAATTCTGTCCAGCTGGCGCGTTAGATCGTCAAATCCTCGAGATGGCTAGAGGATCCTGCCCACAAAGCTCCAAACATTCTCAATTTGGGAGACATCCGGTGACCTTTCTGCCCAAAGTAGGGTTTGACAAGTACGAAGACAAGCGGTAGACACTCTCGTTGTGCGAGGGCGGGCGTTATCTTTTTGAAATGTAAGCAATGAAGAGTAGCAAAACGGGTCGTAGAATATCAGCTTATCGCTGTACTGTAAGATTACCGCAAATGACAACCAAAGGGGTCCTGCTATGAAAAGAAATGACATCCCGGCCATCAATCCTGGTTACCGGGCTACAGTCAGACCAGTATCCCAACGCTGTCTGGAGCGCCTCCAGACACGTCTTCCCTGGTCATCGCAGATCAGTTCGAAGCGGGACTCTTCACTGAGGACAATTCTACTCTGACGACACCGCAGACAACGGTGAAATACAATCTGAGTGACTCTGAAACATTCCCTTAGAAAAAATTAATGAATGACTGTGCTGGTAAACCTCTTACGTTATTTGATTTCCAAACAACGGAGCAAAACTGAACGTACTCAGACATTACTTTCTTTACGTATTCTGATCAACACTAAACTGACA
The DNA here is from genome assembly GCF_021461385.2 of Schistocerca piceifrons. Classification (NCBI taxonomy): domain Eukaryota; kingdom Metazoa; phylum Arthropoda; class Insecta; order Orthoptera; family Acrididae; genus Schistocerca; species Schistocerca piceifrons. The sequence goes on from NC_060138.1 coordinate 230,991,780, forward strand.
CACAATATTTTTAGTGCAACGCAATCTGACTTTAAAAAATCCCTACAAAAGAGTGGCCCTGACTATCAATTACCTATACCTTTCATGAATCACTTACCTCACAAAAATCTTCGTTACTCGAACTACTGCTACAGCGAGCGCCAATACTGCCAGGCACAAAATATTGATAGGCATAGTTAGCAAATGAAAGTTTTTGATAGAATAAACAATGTATTTACCTTAATAGTGTTCAAAAGTTATAATATATATATAATCATTTCATGACATCCAGTCTTACAAATTTACTCTTTCTGGCGAACACACGTCCAGATCGTCCGCTCTTAAAATTCTGCCATCTCTCTCCCCACATCCACCACTGCTGGCGGCTCACCTCCTACTGCGCAACGCTATGCGCTGTTCACATCCAGCTGCCCAGCACTACAATAGCGAATATTCCAACAATGCCAACCAGCCACAGACTGCACACAGCACAGCCAATGATTTTCATACAGAGCACTACGTGACGTTACCAACATAAAAATCTAAACAGCTTACTTACAACTCCATCCATACGGTCCGGCAACCATGTCTGGGGTGCGATTTATTTTCACAGGAGAACCCCTTTGGTTGTCATCGCGGCATCCTGGGCCTTCCATCCATCTCGTATATTTGACGATGTAACGTGCCAGTTGGACAGAATTTTGCACGATGTCCCTCAGGAGAACATGCAACAACTCTGTCAATCAATGTCGAGTTGAGTAACTGGTTACATAAAGACCAGAGGCTGACCATCGTTTTAATGACTTGCTCAATTTGTGAAACACTATCTCTTGAATAAATTATCCAATTTTTCTGGAATTGTTATCATTTGTTTGGCTGTACATATAAATCATATCTACCGATATCCATCCCATTCGGATAATTCCTTCTTGGTACCTCCTTTTTTTCTCTTAGAGTGTACTTGTAGTGCTCTTATATCTGTCTCACAAAGGAGATTTTTTATCTGCTTCACTTGCTGCAGTCATGTCGGTTTACCGATTGCAAGAAGTACAGTGGAACCTGCATTGGGGGTAGGGGGCGTATGTGTGTGGACGTAGCATTTTGGACATTGTTGCCACAGAAGGGCTTCTGAGCGCCAGTTTGTCATGAATGATATTTATGAGCTCCCAGTACGTGTTCCCCGTGTTTTTGGCAGGATACAAGGATGCTGCAGTTTTCACAAAAGAAGCTGTAGCCACACGAGACTGCTTGCAATGTATTGTATTGTATACTGGGATGTGACATCGTTATAAACTTATTACGATATTCGGGAAAAATTGCAGACGATTAGCGCCTGGTACGAAGATTGAAAAGTGACCCTAATTACTGCAAGAAGGATGCTGTAATCCCTTCTTACATATATTCTTTATTGTTGATTTGCATAATACCGTGACGTTAACTTTATTTCCTACACTGTGAGAGCGTTTTCAATCTCTACTCACACTAGGAAAGTTTTTTGGTTAATTCTTTATTTTGTTGTCTGATGACATACATACAGTGAAGCTCCATGATGTGTGCCTTTCTTCCGCCCTTGTCTCTGCAGTGGTAACGGGAGGTTAGCTTCAAACTTCTTACTTCAGCCTGCTCTTCTATGTAGATTTGGCAACTTGATTTTCTTTCCTTTTGCGGACTCTTTACTGATGTTAGATTGTTTGCTCAAACAGAACTAGCAAATCAAATGCCGTGTTAGCCTGGCAGTTCTGGTAAATATTCGGTTTCTGTCCCCGTAGTCTCGTGCGCCATCACTGATTGGTTCTTAGTGGCCTCTCCGCGCCACAGGGGCTGGAAGAACGGCCTCACGCTTTAGGGGGAGAGAGAAGTGGCTGTTGTAAGATACCGTTGTTCCAGTCATCGTTGGGTGAGTATCATGTGCTGAGGGCACCACTAATTTAGGCCGTTCGCAATGCGGTTTGAGGTATTAATCAGTCTATGTTGAGGGTATCAGCACCAAGCGACGTGGCACAGTAGACTTGCATTCGGGAGGACGACGGTTCAAACCCGCGTCCGGCCCTTCTGATTTAGGTTTTCCGTGATTTCTCTAAATCGCTTCAGGCAAATGCCGGGTTGGTTCCTTTACAAGGGCAAGGCCGATTTCCTTCTCCATCCTTCCCCAATCCGCTGGGACCGATGATCTCACCATTTGGTCCCCTTCCCCAGATCAACCAACAAGCCAACCTGTGAACTCCTATACGGAACAAACGTAGACGCGTTTCCTTCGCTCAAGTTTTGTGAATGAAAATTTACTCTCGATTAGGGCCTGATTCTCCGTTATCTGTTGTACGCGCGACAGTGTGAATAAAATTTACCTTTTCTCCCCCACATATGGAGTGCGGACGTTTCTGTTACACGTCCTGCTTACATACCTCTGTTCAAGGCGCACTATTACATGATTCTATTTCAGCTCCTTCCCCGATCAGTTAGGTGGAGGACAGCGGCCATGACATTATGTACACTCAATCAATTTTCAGAGACAAATGCACCCTTCTAATATAAATAAATAATAATGTGACACACGGGACTAGACCAAAAGACGTGATGCTATTTGACTAATGGATCAGCAGTTACTCAATGGTATCAGTCGCAACCTTCGCATATCTGAGAGTTTTGTGTGAAGAGATCTGAGTGACCGATCATATTAATATAACATTAGGAAAGGCAGATGCTTGGCAGTTCTGGAAGAATCCTAAGGTAACTGCCATCCGAAAAAGATCCTTACAAAACCCTCAATTTTTAGTAATATTCGTCAGTCTTTAGCTATTATCGACATTCAAAGAAGGGCTGAAAGAATCGTCAAAGGTTGCTCAACGCTCTAAGTAATAACTGGTAAATATACGACATACAGTATGTATACTGGTAAATATTGTACATACCACTAGACGTACCATGTATTAAGTTTTCACTCCTCATAAATTGGTACGAATGTTTACCAATCATGTTATCATGTGGTAGATTAGAAACACACAATAAATTGAGCAAGTTTATTCATTACTACTTCTAAACAAAGAAAATACGGACATGGCAGAGGAGGAAGATGAGGAGGAGATGATTAGCGTTTAATGTCCCGTCGACAACGAGGTCATTAGAGACAGAGCACAAGCTCGAATTAGGCAGGGATGGAGGAGAAAATCGGCCGTGACCTTTCAAAGTAACTATCCTGGCCTTTGCCCGAAACTATTTAGGGAAATCACGGAAAACCTAAACCAGGGTGGCCGGACGCGGGTTTGAGCCGTCGTCCTTCCGAATGTGAGTCCAGTGTGCTAACCATTGCGTCATCTATCTCGGTAAATACTGACATGTATTTTGTTGCTATGCTGGAAAAGTCTTTCGTCAGTTGGAGTTAAACAGCGTGAGAGTATCACAGAAATGCTCAACAAACGGTTTGCTGCAAACGTTGATTGGTTGTTTACATTACGTAATCTTCAAAAGTTGATCAGTTATGATCTTTTTTCCTTTTTTCTGGTCTAATTGAAAATAAGTACTCTCTCTAAAGTGAAACCTGTTACCCTTTAATCAGCTTATATTCTCATGATTTTCAGTAGATTCTAAATTTCACAAGACCTTTGTGAGTTCCATCAAAGGCGAGAGTGAAGCCGGAGATGATGTACCTTAGGACGACGAAGCTTTTGCTAATGTTACAGTAAAATCTGCGACCGCAGCTCACCTAGATAAAATGGGCGATCTTGGTACTGACGTAACTCCAAAGTTTGAGACCAGTAAACATCAAATTAAAATTCTTAGTTTTGAAATTCTGCACTTGGAGTCTGTTTGCGACATGTTGAAAGTCTCAAAAATCACGGAGGGATGCGGAGATAGAAGTTTGGTATCCAGTTACAGTACAACATGGATAATACAGTAAATAGTAAACACCCATTCCAAGTTTCTTTAATTTGAGCACGAACATTTATTTTAATTCATACTGACTACACAGAAGAAGCCTAAATGGACCATATCAACAGTCACATTCTGTCTGTTTAAATTTCACTTTACTGTGCACACAAACGTCAACTGCTTAAAATCTTCGTCTCTCCTTAATACAATACTGAAGGACAGAAACACCCATCCATACACTAAAACACCTAACTAACACAGTTCACAGCTTTTATCACCAGTTCTCACTTACTAAACTTCCAGTTCCTCAACAGCTCAAATCTATGAATGTGAATGTGATCTTTATCTTCAATTTTAACACAGTAGTATCTTCCATTTTCGCAATAATACGATATACAAAATTACTAGTTCGCACCCCGCAGTTCGCCATCACTTAGCCAAGTACAACCAAAAGATCTCTGTGGAACCACTTCAGAAACTACTCACAATTCAAATTCAGATACATTGCAAAAATGTCTGACAGTGAAATCAGAGTTTGCATAAAGTGTGCCTGAGGCCACTGGTGCATCCTCCTACCGAAATCACAACTCACAGTAGAAATCAGGAATGGAGCGGATATGACTCTCTCATTGTGGGTTGCATACTTCACAAATCAAGGCGCCACTGTTACATCAGTGCTAACATGCTTCCTTTGTTTGCGCTGTAGTTCCGCGAGTGTGACGAATCTGAAAACTGTGGCGCTGTGACCGTTTCTTACCTAAAGCTAAGGAAAGTATGGCCTTCCTTTTCCCCTGCGTTTGCGCCGTCCACAGACTTTAGCAGCCATTGTGGGCCCAAGTGTTACGTGTGAAGAATAGAAAGTGTTGTGTATCTTCGAAGTTTTGAGTAGAACAGTGCCTTAGTGCTGTGCTTTTGACTGTTAGTTTCGAGGCAAAAAGGGAGGAAAACTTTACAGAATTCCTTCCGGGGGAGAGATGCAACAAGAAGGAAAATATTGGTAGCAATGGAAAAGGTTGCAGGAACTCGACTTTATCATTCAGTTGATTTTATTCATTTCTGGACTTTTATCGTTGTCTACTTTTTACATTTCTGTTACTTAGTTTCCAATCTATTCGAACAGCAAAAAAAGGTCAGAAGAGCTAGTAGGGTGGTTTAATGGTAATAATTTTGGAGATAAAACTGCCACTGTTAGCACATAAAACGAACAATAGTGAGTGGTACCGTACAAAGTTATCATGATTGCTAAAAAATTTGACCTGATTGTACAATATGGTTTTAACTGATATTCACGATGCTCATAATAATAAATTGTACTTTTTTCCATACAAAGTAATGTACAAAAAAGAAAAAGATATTTTTGCACTAGGCACATATCGAACCTACGACCTGCCTTTCAGTGACCATTAACGTTACCAAGAGTTTGTTATTACTGTTGCAACTCATTCAGTTATATACAGCATATAAACACAAATATAGTTGTTACTGTTTCCTACAGCCTACTTTTGATAGTAGGCCTAGTTTTGTTGTTGTTGTGGTGGTGGTGGTGGTGGTGGTGGTCTTCAGTCCTGAGACTGGTTTGATGCAGCTCTCCATGCTACTCTATCCTGTGCAAGCTTCTTCATCTCCCAGTACCTACTGCAACCTACAGCCTTCTGAATCTGCTTAGTGTATTCATCTCTTGGTCTCCCTCCACGATTTTTACTCTACACGCTGCCCTCCAACACTAAATTGGTGATCCCTTGATGCCTTAGAACATGTCCTACCAACCGATCCCTTCTTCTAGTCAAGTTCTGCCACAAACGCCTCTTCTCCCCAATTCTATTCAATACCTCATTAGTTATGTGATCTACCCATCTAATCTTCAGCATTGTTCTGTAGCACCACATTTCGAAAGCTTCTATTCTCTTCTTGTCCAAACTATTTATCGTCCATGTTTCACTTCCATACATGGCTACACTCCATTCAAATACTTTCAGAAATGACTTCCTGACACTTAAATCTATATTCGATGTTAACAAATTTCTCTTCTTCAAAAACGCTTTTCTTGCCATTGCCAGTCTACATTTTGTATCCTCTCTACTGCGACCATAATCAGTTATTTTGCTCCCCAAATAGCAAAACTCCTTTACTACTTTGAGTGTCTCATTTCCTAATCTAATTCCCTCAGTATCACCCAACTTAATTCGACTACATTCCGTTATCCTCGTTTTGCTTTTGTTGATGTTCATCTTATATCCTCCTTTCAAGACGCTATCCATTCCGTTCAACTACTCTTCCAAGTCCTTTGCTGTCTCTGACAGAGTTACAATGTCACTGGCAAACCTCAATGTTTTTATTACTTCTCCATGGATTTTAATACCTACTCCGAATTTTTCTTTTGTTTCCTTTACTGCTTGCTCAATATAAAGATTGAATAACATCGGGGAAAGGCTACAACCCTATCTCACTCCCTTCCCAACCACTGCTTCCCTTTCATGCGCCTTGACTCTTATAACTGCCATCTGGTTTCTGTACAAATTGTAAATAGCCTTTCGCTCCCTGTATTTTACCCGTGCCACCTTCAGAATTTGAAAGAGAGTATTCCAGTTAACATTTTCAAACGCTTTCTCTAAGTCTACAAAGCTAGAAACGTAGGTTTGCCTTTCCTTAATCTAGCTTCTAAGATAAGTCGTAGGGTCAGTATTGCCTCACGTGTTCCAATATTTCTACGGAATCCAAACTGATCTTCCCCGAGGTCGGCTTCTACCAGTTTTTTCATTCGCGTTAGTATTCTGCAGGCCTATTTTTATTCGAACACATTTTAAAGATATTATATTCCCTTGTACTTTCGCAATCATTCTCCTAATGTCACCGAGCGGGGTGGCGCAGTGGTTAGACACTGGACTCGCATTCGGGAGGACGACGGTTCAATCCCGCGTCCGGCCATCCTGATTTAGGTTTTCCGTGATTTCCCTAAATCAGTCCAGGCAAATGCCGGGATGGTTCCTCTGGAAGGGCACGGCCGACTTCCTTCCCAATCCTTCCCTAATCCGATGAGACCGATGACCACGCTGTCTGGTCTCCTTCCCCAAACCAACCAACCAACCATCCTAATGTCATAAAACAGTTTGCAGACAAAATTTTATGGGATAGATCTGACAAAAATATAAGGCATGTGTGCCGGCCATGGTGGCCGAGCGGTTCTAGGCGCTACAGTCTGGAACCGCGCGACCGCTACTGTCGCAGGTTCGAATCCTGCCTCGGGCATAGATGTGTGTAATGTCCTCAGGTTAGTTAGGTTTAAGTAGTTCTAAGTTCTAGGGGACTGATGACCTCAGAAGTTAAGTCCCATAGTGCTAAGAGCCAGTTGAACCATTTTTTGTAGCCGACAACAGACTCAGGTGGCGAGTGGGCAGTCGAGTATACTGGAATACGGAGATGGCGAGTTCGGAGACGACGTCGCAGGACTCGCTGCTGTGTTTACAGCTCATTTCTGATCTCTGGCTCACATTATCTTGTTTCAACAATAAAATTTCCTCAATATTGACAACATTCTGCACACCTAAAATAGTTGGGCTATCACATAACCTTTTATACGGAAAACATCTTCAGATCGTAATTACATCCTACACAATATTTACACATGTGATAAACAGAATACAAATCTGTACTTCGTCACAAGACATTATCAGCAGAAGAAAGATGTCGTCAATCTTCTGACTGGTTTGATGCAGCCCGCCACTAATTCCGCTCCTGTGCCAACCTCTTGAACTAAGAGTACATTTTCAGTTAACTGCTGCATGTATTCCAATCTCTGTCCTCCGCAGCTTTTACCCTCTACAGCTCCCTCTAGTATCGTGGAAGTTATTCCATGACGCCCTAGCAGAAGTGCCATCATCCTGCCCTCCTTCCTGTCCGTGTTTCCTAAGTATTCCTTTCCTTGTACATTCTGCGGAGAACCTCCTCGTTCCTTACCTTATCAGTCCACCTAATTTTCAACATTCTTCTGTATCACGATATCTCAAATGCTTCGATTCTCTTTTTTTCCGATTTTTCCACAGTCCATGTTTCTCTAACATGCAACACTGTGCTCCAAACCTACATTCCCAAAAATTTCATTCTGAAACTAAGGTCTACGTTTAATATTAGTTGACGTCTCTTGGGTAGGAATGGTATTTTTACCAGTGCTGGCCTACTTTTTATGTCTTCCTTGCTCCGTTTGTCATAGGTTATTTTGCTGCCTACATAGCAAAATTCCTTAATTCATCTGCTTCGCCATAATCAACCCTGGTAATAAGTTTCTCGTTATTGTCATTTCTGTTACTTCTCATTACTTTCATCTTTCATCGGCTTCTGTACACATTAGGCTGTTCATTCCATTCAGAAGATCCTGTAATTCTTCTTCACTTTCATTAGGATACCAATGATGTCTTCAGCTAATCTTATCATTTATATCCTTTCACCTTGAATTTTAATTCCACTCTTGCATTTTTCTTTTACCTCCATCATTACTTCTTCGAGGTATAGACTGAACATTAGAAGCGAAAAACTACATCTTTGTCTTACATTTTTTTAATCCGAGCACTTCGTTTTTGGTCTTTTACTCTTACTATTCCCTCTTGGCTTTCGTACATACTGCATATTATCCGTCTTTCCCTACAGCTTACCCCTACGTTTCTCAGAATTTCGAACATCTTGCATTATTTTACATTTTCTAGCGCTTTTTTCCATGTCGACAAATCCTATGACCGTGTCTTGATTTTTTAAAATCTTGCTTCCATTATCAACCACAATGTCAGAATTGCCTCTTTCGTATCTTTACCTTTCCTGAAGCCGAACTGGTCGTCATCTACTAAATCCGCAGTTTTCTGTTTCATTCTTTCTGTCAGCAGCTTGGATGCATGAGCTGTTAAGCTGATTGTCGGCTCTTGCAAGCTTCCGAATTGTGTAGATGATGATTCTCGAAACGTCTGTTGATATATCACCAGACTCATACATTTCACGCACCATCTCCGAAGGTTGTCTCGACTTCTCTGTATACTGGATAGTCCTTCCGTCCATCATTTCTTTTTCGATTTCTTCTCATTTTTCATGCAACCATTTCGCCTTAGCTTCGATGCACTTCCTATTTACTTCATTCCTAAGTCACTTGTATTTTTATATTCCTGAACTACTTCCTTTTTTTCATCGATGAACTGAAGTATTTCTTCCGTTACCTATGGCTTCCTAGCAGTTACCGTCTTCGTACCTATGTTTTTCTTTCCAATTTCAGTAATTGCTCTTTTTAGGGATGTCCACTCCTCTTCAACTCAGCTACCTACTGAGCTAATCCTTATCGCTGTATCTATTGACTCAAAGAACTTCAAGCGTATCTCTTTATTCTTTAATTTCCTTAGCCCACTTCTTTATGGATTGATTCTTCCTAACTTGTCACTTAAAGTTCAGCCTGCTCACCATATATATTAAAGTGTGATATGAGCCTATGTCTGCTCCTGAGTACGATTTACGATCCAGTAGCTGATCTCAGAATCTGTGCATAACCATGATATAATCTAACTGAAATCTTCTCATATCTCCCCGCCTTCTCCAAGTATATCTCCTTTTCTTGTGGTTCTTGAACAGAGTATTCGCTATTAGTAGCTGAAATTTATTGCAAAACTCGATTTGTCTTTCTCCTCTCTCATTCCGAGTACTAAGTCCATATTTTCCCGTAACCCTTTCTTCACTTGCTTCCCCTACAGCAGCATTCCAGTTCCCCATGACTAATACACAATCAAATTGGAAAACGAACGATTGATTTGATACACATTGAGGTGACACTATTATGATGCCGCCCCTAGCTTCAGAACGCCTTGTTGACAAATTGGAGGATGGCTTTGTGGGGTTTGCGCCATACTCGTAACCTACCATTGAGGCCTTACCAACTGTCTAGTGTCCAATCGATATGGTCAACAGTCCAGGAGAGGCGCTCCAGGGGATGTCGTGCTGTTAGCAAAGGCACTAGCTTCGATCGTCTGCTGCCACAGCCATTTAACGCCAAATTTCGCCGAACTGCTCTAACGGATACGTTCTTCGTATGTTCCACATAGATTTCTGCGGTTACTTCACGCAGTGTTGCTTGTCTGTTGGCACTGACATATCTACGCAAACGCCACAGCTCTCGATCATTAAGTGAAATCCATCCGTCACTGAATCATCCGTGATGAGAAATAATGCCCGAAATTTGACATTCTCGACACACTCTTCATACTAATATTGAATTCACCAACGATTTCCGAAATGGAATGTTCCATGCGTCTAGCTTCAGCTACCACTCCGCGTTCAAAGTCTGTTAATACCAGTCGTGCGACCACAACCAAGGCCGGAAATCTTTTCACGTGAATCACTGGAATACAAATGACGACTCTGCCAATGCACCGCCCTTTTATACCTTGCGTACGCGATACTACCACCATCTGTGTATGTACATATCGCTATCCCACGACTTTTTGTCGCCTCCGTGTTTTATGACTTAGGTAGTTACAAGCACTGGGCAGTTATAATTAGACTTTCTCTATTTAACACGTTATAACACGGAAACTAATTACCGTATGAGGACCAAATTTTGTAGCATTATTGTCAAGGACATGGCGAGGAGAAATAATGCAGAATCAGTTTAATTGAAACACTTTTAATCTGCTGCTACGGTACGTCATACCATTACATACCGCTACCACAACTGCTACAAAAGTAGCTCAATATGGCGCCCATCAGTGTCCACAAGAGTCCGAATGCGCAGGATTGCATTATGTACAGCAGAATGAAGCACGTCTGTAAGTATACTGGCTACCTCTCTTGATGTACTGCGCATCAGATCAGCACATGTGTGAATGCTCCCTAGGTAAACGCTATCCTTCATGTAGCCCCACAAACAGAAACCACATGGAGTGAGATCAGGTGATCGAGCCGGCCAAGCATTTGGAAACGATTGGCTGATAATTCGATTGTTTCCAAACACGTTTCGGAGAAGCAGGTGAACTTCACGAGCCCCACATTCCGTGAAAACTGTTGACTTCAATGCGTCTCTCTCCTGTGGGGTGGGTATGACATGCTGGCGAAGCAGATTGCAGTAACGCTAACCAGTCACACTGTACGTCTTTGGGCCTTGGGCTACAGCCTCTTCAAAACAGAATGGACGGCCTTGGGCGCCAGCCTCTTCAAACCAGAATAGGCCATTATGAACGTAGTCGTGAAGCCACACCATACGGTGACACGCTCACTATACAGAGGAATTTCATGCACTGAGACTGGAGGTGAAGATCCCAACACTCAGCAATTCTGTTTGTTCACCTCACCCGTCAAAGAAAAATGAGCTTCGTCTGTCCATAGGATGGTCCAGGGCCAGTCCTCGTCTACTTCAATACTTGCGAGAAAGTGAAGAGCGAAGTCAACAAGTCGTTGTGCGTCCTGTGATGCAAGCTGCTGTACGATATGGATCTTGTACGGACACCATTTGAGGATGGTTCGGAGCACCGTCCGTACAGTGGACCACGGGATGTTCAACTGTCGTGACACAGCACGCGCACTGCCAAACGATCGGGAATTGTTCACAGTGTTGCCTACCATAGCAACAGTGGTTTCATCAACCCCAGTGGTGCAACTGGTCGTCGGCCTCTTCGCGGAGCGAACTTCTTCGTGATGCTCCGCACAGTAGGTGAAGCAAGAGGACCCTTCCGTAATCCTTTCAGCCGGTGATATTCTCGAAGTGCAGCTGCAGCAATACTGTTTTGATAATAGAGCTTCACCAATAATGGCCTGCTCCTTTTGTCCAAGCTCATGTTGACACGTCAACAAGTGCACTGCAACTTGTCAGGTGTGTGAGACTATCAGTCACGATGATTGATAACGGCACCTGGTGACTATAGTTGAAACTGAACGGTGGAGCTGTGATGCATGGCGGTGGTGAGTTCCTACGGGACAAAACTGCTGAGGTCATCGCGGTCCCTTGGCTTACACACTACTTAATTTAACTTACGCTATCATGCATCCCATACTCTGGTCATCGTACGGTAATTAGTTTCCGTGTTAAAACGTGTTAAACAGGGGAAGTTTAATTATAACCACAGGGTGTTTAATGGATCATTTATTATTTACATAACATTTATCCTGGATAAAATTGATTCGTAATTCTCTCCCTCGTGATGTCCTTAGGTTAGTTAGGTTTAAGTAGTTCTAAGTTCTAGGGGACTGATGACCATAGATGTTAAGTCCCATAGTGCTCAGAGCCATTTGAACCATTTGATTCGTAATGAATTTGGAAATAAAAAAGGATAAACGATAACTTTCAATCAAACCAGTATGAACATTTCATCTATATTATTGTATCTGCATTTTTGACAAGTGTAATCTGTAACGTATAGAACACTGCACGAATCTGGATGATACTGATCGTAGTAACAAGGAAAATAACAATTATGGTGACATATAGGCCGTGTGATGAACGCCGAAATTTTGCATATTTATGATTTTTCAATGCGTCTGTCGCAAAACAAACTTGGTTTACGCTCATAAACGGTTCTCGGCCATCTCTCTATTTAGTGTTGTTCCACGCATATCGAAGAAAATCAACGAATATAGGTACAGGTAACTAATGGTTGATTAAATATTTATGCAATCTTCTCTAGACGCTCTCTCTCTATTCCGTTCTATGATGTATGTGCAATTTTGTAGTCTTTTTATAAGGTTCTTCGCCTGCGCGTAAAAATAAACGTCGCAAGGATGCAACAGCGGATTACATTTTGGAGGAAGTACTTAAACACCGCACGTTGGCAGAATAACATGGGAATGGAAATAAATGGAAAAGCCGTGTGGCTGGGGCCTCCCGTCGGGTAGACCGTTCGCCTGGTGCAAGTCTTTCGAGTTGACGCCACTTCGGCGACTTGCGTGTCGATTAGGATGAAATGATGATGATAAGGACAACACAACACCTAGTCCCTGAGAGGAGAAAATCTGCGACTCAGCCGGGAATCGAATGCGACCCGTTAGGCATGACATTCCGTCGCGCTGACCACTCATCTACCAGGGGCGGACGGAATGAAAATAAGAGGATTCGACCAAGGGACCTCGACCTTTGAAAGTAACGGCTTATGCGCTCAGCTACGTAACTCATATGAAAAGAAATATATTGCTCAGTAAAATTTTGATAGTCCACTAATGTGAAATTGGAATACCGCAAAACCAATTTTTCACCTCATACCAGATTTTACGTGCAAAAAAATAGTGCATGTGCTTCAGTACTGCAACATACCCTTCCAAGATGGTAACGGAAACACTTTACAACATATTTCTCTGACCCACGTCACTTTATAAACTAGATTTTCGCCTCACACCAGATTTTATGTGCGTGTTTTACGTGCATAAGTAGGATACATTGGAACTTCAATACCTCGAGAATGGACAAAAATGTGAAGAAAATTTTCAAGGTTGTTAAAGATCGGGGTCTTAGGAAGACATCGTGAAAATTACAGCCATTTGTTGTGCATAGCCGTCACGAAATCTGTGGCTGGGTTCTGATACCCAAAAAGCAAGTTTTTGGGGTGTTTCTCGATAAATGATAATGACTCTTGAAAACAGAAAGGTGGCTCTTCTAGATAAATTTCTAGAGCATACGTCGTTAAAATTGGAGCAATTTGCTGCCGTTATTTATCATTTAGATTTGCCTTGTACTGGATTTTAGGTGTGGAAGTATGGTAAATTTGAACCTCTGTATCTTCGAAACTATACAGATATCAAGAAAACTTTCCAGGTTTTTTGAGATCGAAATTTTAGAAATACATCATCAAAATTTCAGCTACTTGCTGTGCATAACTGTCTTGGAACCCTCGGGTGGGGTTTGGTTTGCTGGTGACGCCTAAAATGTAGTAAAAAATCACTTTACGTGGGTTTTCCCGAGGAACTGCTCATGAATTAATGATGCCTCCATAAGTCCCATCAAGCCCATCATAGACCACATCAAATGCAAAAAGGACCAACCGATGCTGGACTCGCATTCGGGAGGATGACGGTTCAATCCCGCGTCCGGCCATCCTGATTTAGGTTTTCCGTGATTTTCCTAAATCGCTCCAGGCAAATGCCGGGATGGTTCCTTTAAAAGGGCACGGCCGACTTCCTTCCCGTCCTTGCCTAATTCGATGAGATCGATGACGTCGCTGTCTGGTCTCCTCCCCCAAAATAACCAAACCCAACCAATCGATCTGTTCCTCATGCCTAAGCAAGAAGTGTATAATAATCGTGCTTTGAACGTATAGTGCTTGATAGTGAAATGGCGCAGAGCTCAATGGCTGTCCAAAATATTTTACGCTACCTTTTTATCGCCAATAGAAGTCGAGGTACGAACACTGGAAAGTCCCGTATTTATGAGCGGCGTTCTGGAATATACGATGGTAATCCCGAAAGTAAGGTGTCCTATTTTTATATAAGTACATACACCTGTTCGTTTCTACAATGGTTTACATCAGTTTACAGCTTGAACATTTAGCTATTTTTCGGCATAATCACCATTTCCGTCGGTACATTTTTGTAGGCGCTGTGGCAGTTTTTGTATGCCCATGTCATACCAGTTCGCCACCATGCTGTTCAGAAAGTCATGAACCTCTTCTTTCACCTCGTCGTCGGAGCTGAATCGCTGGGACCACAATGAACGCTGACAGGAACTGTGAGACTGAAAAAACTCAAAAGGGCAAATCAGAACTGGAGAAAAGGAATGATGAGCAAGGGCGTACACATTCTCCATGACAACGCTCGCCCACACATCGCTCGGCAAACCGTTTCTCTCCTGCAACAGTTTCGGTGGAACACAATCATCCATCCACCATATAGTCCTGACTTGGCGCCCAGTGACTATCACCTGTTCCCTAGGTTAAAAGAAGATTTGGTCGGAAAGCATTTCGCTCCGACGACGAGGTGAAAGAAGAGGTTCATAACTTTTTGAACAGCATGGCGGCGAGCTGGTATGACATGAGCATACAAAAACTGCCACAGCGTCTACAAAAATGCATCGACAGATATGGTGATTATGTCGAAAAATAGGTAAATGTTAAAGCTGTAAACTGATGTAAACCATTGTAGAAACGAACAAGTCTATGTACTTATATAAAAATAGGAGACCTTACTTTTGGGATTATCCTCGTACATACCCATGTTGTCACATGGAGACCGATCAGCAGGCCTACAATTTTCAAACTCGATTTTCTCGAAAAACGTTGAGAGTTCCTTCTTCCTAGCGTAAATTCTACTCACACCCTGTCAGTATGACTCAGATCGGTGAGGAAAAGTTCGTACGATCTTCTTGTCCGCTGTAAATATCGGCGCGAGATGAACAACAGTTCAGACTGGATGCAGTCAAGAGAGCGAGCCCACGTAATAGCAAAACTCACAGCACCTGAAGAAGTCGGTTGGGTCGGCCGTCGAAATATTTTGCATAAAATGGAAACGACTACCCGGCAGAGCACCCGGAAACATACCACTAAAAAAAAATTCGTTTCAGCCTTACGAAATTATAACAGCCCACTTTCGAAAAACAATCAAGAAACATTATCACACTCGATGGTCCCGACGTTAAAACTAGAGAAATTCGATCTCAGATGGATGGGAACTAATAGCCTTTCTTCTCCTTACCATCTGTGAATTAAACAGAAAGGGGCAAAACATAATGGCTCACGGCATGAGCTCTGTCTCATAGTGTTCGGCGACTTGTGGAGTACAGATTCACCTGTACATATAGTTGTCATCCATATGGTTTAGAACGAGACAGTAAACCCTCACGTAAATGATTGTACGAGTCATAAGAAAAACCGTAGGCCTTTGCAAAGTTGAGGACATCGAAGATGGAGTACTTTATGCATCAGGTGGGATGATGTAGATGCGAACAAATACTCTGAGACCTTGTCTCTCGTCCGTCTTGCGTACGACCAATACGGACTCTTGGCCTCATCATGGCCACTCACCTGCTGAACAGTTCCATTTGCCGACGCGACAAAAGCCCTGTGTACCTAATTCAGTAGGTCAGGACACTATCTGCGGTATTGCACATTCGCTCTGTGTTTGGTGCTGCGTTTGAGAGTGTATAGTGATGCCCACTTTTCTTCTAACGCAAATCTTGTCGATATTGTTGCTCAGTTCAACTTTGAAATACCTGTTTGTCTGAAACAAGATGACACCGAATAAAAATCCCCCCAGGGGGCTCGCCACTCTTTGGCGGGTTCGAGCTTGGCTGCCCTCCTGCTACTCTTTTTCACATCCCTTGGGGAACATGTCTGGGGTATTACTGGGAATGTTCTGCATTCTGTCTCTGATCTCAAACAGTCTCACCTTTGTTTTTCGCTCCCATTTCCTTTCTTTGTATCCCATCTCCTCTCGTTCCTCCACTTCAGCGTTTGAGGATCCTCTTTTTCCTTCTTCCCCGTGCGCTCCTGAAGGTTGGCCCACACATCTGATTCGTAAACAGGTTACTGGGTAACGCGTAATTCCCACCCTCAGGTCGACAGGTAGGGTTCGCACATACCCCTTGGTACAGGCCAGGCCCAGGGAAGGGTGATTGCCTGAGCTGCAACCTTCCCAAATTGCTGATTGGTCTCTCTGTCAGATGTTCGGGAGGTCTGACCTGAGGTGTGAACAATCACCTGAGCCCCCCGTGCGGGTTCGGGGGTAAGAATAGGCCTGCGGTATTCCTGCCTGTCGTAAGAGGCGACTAAAAGGAGTCTCACATGTTTCGGCTTTTATGTGATGATCCCCTCTTGGGTTTGACCTCCATATTTCCAAATTTTTCTGAAGAGCGAGCCAATTGGGGAAGGGCGCCTTACAGGTGCATTGTGTCTATATGCATTGAGACCTTTAGCCAGCTTTATCGTCGTCACATTGCAGTCCCGCCATCTCTTGTGCGATTTTGTCACACACTGTGCAGTGTCGCTTTCTGTGGGGACGACGACCATGGAATTACTTGCACTTAATATCCAGCACGTTAGCCAGTCCATTGTGGTGGGGCCTGTTGGTTGTAGCCCCCTGACAACACAAGGATTGGTCTGCTGATGCCTGCGCTGTTAACTCTCGGCATATGCCAAGGAGCAGATGCATATCTCCCTGGGGCATCGGAACTCCCAGCAATGGCCATCCTGCCAGGTGGCCCTCGCTGAGGCTGGGTGGCGCCCTTGGGGAGGGCCCTTGGTTGGAGTGGGTGGCATCAGGGTGGATGACACGCAATGAAGTGTGGTACATCATCTCTCGCTGGTGGGGCTCCACCAGCAGTCTCTATGTGATCAAGGTCTAACCTCAACAGCAGGAAATACGATCGAAGAGCATTCCCCTCTCTGGCCCCTCCATGGGAAGAACGCATGGCTAAAGGTGGCAGCAAAGGTTCTTCACCCCAGTACCTCATCTCTACATGGGTTGATGGCGAATCATTTATATCAACGAAGCCTCAGGTTTTGTAGAGCATTTAGAGGGCAAGATTGGGGAGGTGGAGGGCTTCTCCAAAATGTGCTCTGGGTGAGTTTTGATCAAAAAAGCATCCTCGCCCAGTCACAAAGGTTACTCGCTTGTGACAATTTGGGGGATGTTTCAGTTACCATCACACCCCGTAAGAGTTTAAACATGGCCCAGGGTATTATATGCCACAGGTATCCCCTTTTCCAGTCTGACGATGAAATGCACGCCAACCTAGAACGATGAGGTGTTCACTTCGTCCAGCGCGTCCATTGGGGTCTGAGGGATAATCAGGTAGCTACCGGTGCCTTCATCTTGGCCTTAAAGGGTGACACCTTTCCCGAAAAAGTCAAGGTGATGGTTTACCGCTGTGATGTGAAGCCATATGTCCCTCTCATGATGTGGTGTTTTAAATGCTGGAAGATTGGGCATATGTCATTCCAATGTAATTTCAGCGTCACATGTCGATATTGTGGACGTCCATCACATCCCAATACTCCATGTGCCCCACCTCCCATCTGTGTCAACTGCAGAGAGCATCACTCACCTTGCTCGCCAAACTGCAGGATTTTACAGAAAGAGAGGAACATCATGGAATATAAGATCCTTTACCGACTGACCTACACTGAAACTAAGAGGAAATTTGAGCGCCTACACCCTGTGGCTATGACCTCCTCTTACGCCGCCACTACGAGAACAGTTATCGCCCCATCAGTTCCTCGCATTCCTGTCGTCTCTCAGAAACACAAGACTACACCTGCCCACTTCACTCCTCTCCCTGTTGCTCCCACACCACCTATTCTGGGAGCAACAGCCCCGCAACCATCGGGGGTATCAGCCCCCACTTCTTAGCCGGCAAAGTGTAAATCTTCTTCAGCTCCTCTCGCCAGGAAGGGGTCACTTGAATCACTCCTTCCCCTGGTTTCTGCTAGTGGGAAAGATGACACGATCCAGTGGCTGAAGAGCCCAAAAGCGGCTGGTCATAGGGCTTCACACTCATCCCAGTGCCAGAGACTGATTCAAGTCCTCCCAGCCAAGGAAATCCAAGGAGCAGCGAGAGAAATCCAAAAAAGTCCCCAAGACCAAGGGAATTGCGGTGGCACCCACACCACCGCTACCTACAAGCTCTGTGTCTGTGGATGAGGTGGAGATTCTGGCATCTGCTGAGGACCTAGATCTCGCTGGACCCTCAGACACAATAGATATATGAGACCTGAGTTTCTCCTGGCGTATACAACTTTCAAATAACTTCCGGGAATTCAGCCAGGTAACACTTTCAGCGACCGCCGATATTTCGGCGGGAGAACACCCCGCCATTTTCAAGGCAAACTGCAACGGACAGGCGGCGTACATGCAAATTTAATACCTCGGTTCTCGGACCCAAGCAGGAAAGATAACACACACACACTGAACACTAGTGCCACCAAAGATGGCCAAAGTCAGAGCTATCGATAGTGAGACTATGAATTCGCAGGTGAGGTAGCATTTAGTCTGTCCCTCTGTTTCTTGACAAGGGAGAGAGCCGGATTCCAAACAGAGTTTAAACAGAAACCTCCATTCCTGTTAACAAGGTTGCTCGCTAATTTAATCTCAACTACCTCCCGAATCACACTGTCCCAATAGCTGGACGTGCATGCCAATATCTCGGTGTTATTATATAACATGGAGTGACCAGTATCCAAGCAATGTTCGGCAATAGCAGATCTATTTGGCTGCTGTAATCGTGTGTGCCGTTTATGCTCAGTACATCTGTCCTCCACGGTCCTGATAGTTTGACCAATATATGCCATGCCGCAGCTACAAGGGACACGATATACACCCGCCTTACGCAGTCCAAGATCATCCTTAACGGAACTCAAAAGTGCTCTAATTTTAGATGGAGGTCGGAAAACACATTTCACATCGTATTTCCGTAAAAGACGACCGATCTTATTGGACGTGTTTCCTACGTAAGGCAAGAAGGCAGTAGACTTAGGTGTTGACTCAGAATTATCATCAATCGCCTGATGTACAGTTGGTCGATAGCGCAACGCACGTTCAATCTGTCTATCACTGTAACCATTTTGACGAAATGTAACTTCAAGATGGGACAGCTCAGCTGGCAAAGTCTCAGCGTCAGAAACGATATGTGCCCTGTGTACCAAGGTACGAAGTACCCCTTCACGCTGAGCCGAGTGGTGACAACTATTAGCTTGTAAGTACAAGTCGGTGTGAGTACGTTTCCTGTAGACTGCATGTCCCAATGATCCATCATCCTTCCTCCTAACCAACACGTCGAGAAAGGGAAGGCAACCATCCTTTTCCACCTCCATCGTAAAACGAATGTTCGGGTGGATCGAGTTCAGATGTTCGAGAAAGACATTCAAATTCTCCCTACCGTGAGGCCAAACAACGAAGGTATCGTCAACGTATCTATAGAAACAGTCGGGTTTTAAAGCAGACAGATGGAGTTGCGATGGGTAGTCCGTTGTCTCCTTTGATCGCTAATTTCTTTATGGAAGACTTCGAGGAACGTGCATTGGGGTCGGCGCCTTTAAAACCCGACTGTTTCTGTAGATACGTTGACGATACCTTCGTTGTTTGGCCTCACGGTAGGGAGAATTTGAATGTCTTTCTAGAACATCTGAACTCGATCCACCCGAACATTCGTTTTACGATGGAGGTGGAAAAGGATGGTTGCCTTCCCTTTCTCGACGTGTTGGTTAGGAGGAAGGATGATGGATCATTGGGACATGCAGTCTACAGGAAACGTACTCACACCGACTTGTACTTACAAGCTAATAGTTGTCACCACTCGGCTCAGCGTGAAGGGGTACTTCGTACCTTGGTACACAGGGCACATATCGTTTCTGACGCTGAGACTTTGCCAGCTGAGCTGTCCCATCTTGAAGTTACATTTCGTCAAAATGGTTACAGTGATAGACAGATTGAACGTGCGTTGCGCTATCGACCAACTGTACATCAGGCGATTGATGATAATTCTGAGTCAACACCTAAGTCTACTGCCTTCTTGCCTTACGTAGGAAACACGTCCAATAAGATCGGTCGTCTTTTACGGAAATACGATGTGAAATGTGTTTTCCGACCTCCATCTAAAATTAGAGCACTTTTGAGTTCCGTTAAGGATGATCTTGGACTGCGTAAGGCGGGTGTATATCGTGTCCCTTGTAGCTGCGGCATGGCATATATTGGTCAAACTATCAGGACCGTGGAGGACAGATGTACTGAGCATAAACGGCACACACGATTACAGCAGCCAAATAGATCTGCTATTGCCGAACATTGCTTGGATACTGGTCACTCCATGTTATATAATAACACCGAGATATTGGCATGCACGTCCAGCTATTGGGACAGTGTGATTCGGGAGGCAGTTGAGATTAAATTAGCGAGCAACCTTGTTAACAGGGATGGAGGTTTCTGTTTAAACTCTGTTTGGAATCCGGCTCTCTCCCTTGTCAAGAAACAGAGGGACAGACTAAATGCTACCTCACCTGCGAATTCATAGTCTCACTATCGATAGCTCTGACTTTGGCCATCTTTGGTGGCACTAGTGTTCAGTGTGTGTGTGTGTTATCTTTCCTGCTTGGGTCCGAGAACCGAGGTATTAAATTTGCATGTACGCCGCCTGTCCGTTGCAGTTTGCCTTGAAAATGGCGGGGTGTTCTCTCGCCGAAATATCGGCGGTCGCTGAAAGTGTTACCTGGCTGAATTCCCGGAAGTTATTTGAAACAATAGATATAGACTGCTCAGGCAAAAAGTTGGTGGCACCAGGTGACCCTGAGGTGTCAACTGCCTTATTGAATGAATGTACCATGTCTTCCCAGTCTCACAATCATGTCATCCTCCAGTGGAATTGTGGCACTTTTTCCATCGCCTGGCTGAGCTATGGCAACTGTCAAGCTTTACACCTGATTTCTACAGTGCCCTCCAGGAAACCTGGCTCCCGACAATGCGGACCCCTGCCCTCCATGGCCATATGGGATACTACAGGAACTGTAGCGACTATAATAGAGTGTCAAGTGGAGTTTGCGTTTATGTCCTGAACTCAAACTGTGCCCCTTCAAACCCCTCTCGAAGCTGTGGCTGTCAGAATAAGGACGACACGGGAAATAACTGTCTGCAATGTTTATCTTCCTCCAGATGGTGCAGTATCCCTGAATGTATTAACTGCAATGATTGATCAACTACCTAAACCTTTCCTATTTTTGGGAGATTTTAACGCCCAGAACCCCTTGTAGGGCGGCACCATGTTTACTTGCCGGGGCAGAGATGTCGAAACTTTACTGTCTCAGTTCGACCTCTGCCTCTTAAATACTGGGGCCGCTACACATTTCAGTGTGGCACATGGTAGCTACTTGGCCGTTGATTTATCAGTTTGCAGCCCAGGACTTCTCCCATCTATCCACTGGAGAGCACATGTCGACCTGTGTGGTAGTGACCCCTTTCCCTTCTTACTGTCTCTGCCCCAGCGTCTGTCCCACCGACGCCTGCCCAGATGGGCTTTAAACAAGGCGGACTGGGAAACTTTCAGATCTGCTGTCACTGTTGAATGTCCCCCACACGGTAACATCGATGTAATGGTTGATCAGGTGACTACAACAATCGTTTCTGTGGCAGAAAACACGACCCCTTGCTCTTGAGGGTGCCCCCAGCGAAAGGCAATCCCTTGGCGGTTGCCGGAAGTCGCTGACGCAATTAAGGAGCGTCGGCGAGCTCTACAGCGGCATAAGCGGCACCCTTCCCTGGAGCACCTCATAGCCGTTAAATGGTCCCGTGCCCAAGCTCGCAAACTTATCAACGACGGAAAAAGCAGGAGTGTTGGGAGAGATATGTCTCGACAATTGGATGCCATACGTCACCTTCCCAACTCGGAGCAAAGATCAAACGTGTTTGCGGGTACCAGACCCCAACAGGTGTTCCTGGTGTTAACATAAATAGCGTGTTATCTACCGACGCAAACGCGACTGCCGAGCACTTTGCTGTGCACTGTGCTCGAGCCTCTGCGTCGCACTTTCAAATGGCGGCTGGAAGGGAAAGTCCTCTCGTTCACTATAGACCACAGTGAATCCTATAACGGCCCACTTACAGAGTGGGAACTCCTCAGTGCCCTTGCGCATTACCCTGACACAGCTCCTGGGCCAGATCGGATTCACAGACAGATGATTAAACATCTCTCATTTGACTACAAGCGACATCTCCTCGTCATCTTCAACTGGATCTGGTGCGATGGCATCTTTCCATCGCAATGGCGGGAGAGCACCATCATTCCGGTCTTCAAACCTGGTAAAAACGTGCTTGATCTGGATAGCTATTGGCCCATCAGCCTCACCAACATTCGTTGTAAGCTTATAACCTCTCCACATAAAAATTGTTAAAATATTAATATGAATAATGAATGTGATTCTAATTTTTGTGTAACCTCAGAACAAAACTGGTTCCCATTTAATGTACCCACAAAATTCTTTTCTCATCTAATGTAAACTCGAAACAGAAAAATTCCTAAACCTCGTAATAAAAAATAAATTCAGTAACCTGATAAAATTTGGACGACAGCAGTGCTGCGTCATGGCCCTGTAAGATCATTCTGAATAAAAAGCAAAAATTCTCACCTCGATAAAATCGGCAACTGTCTGCTCTTACAATAGCTCTTTTGCGGCACAGCTCTGTGCAATGCTGGCCTATACATTTGTTATTTATGAAAGGAAGCAAATGATTTTCCTTTTGCAACAATCGGAATGATCATGCATTGAAAAAAAATATTAAATTCTTTAAATTGAAATGAATGCTTGTTATTATTAGGACATTTTTAAAAGATATACATGGGAGTTTACATAATATTACTAGATATGCGCGAGGCTGCTTTTTTTACCTTATACAATAATACTCAGGCTCCGGCATCGCTGCACCGTGACCGGCCCAGCCAACATGACACACCAGACTAGAGCAGACTCCAGACCAGACACACACTGGCAACAACTTACTGCTACTGCTACACAGTTCGTACAGTCAACACTACTCTCTGGTCAACGATTCTCTTATACCTTAAATATCGCAGGAGCAATACACCTTTTACATAACCCTCCACTGGGGGCAAAAATTTGACAGCGATGGTGAGTCAATTGGACTTGCCATGAGCAACAAATTTTTCTAAATTAACGAAGTTTACAGTCACAGAGTGCATGCATATATATATATATATATATATATATATATATATATATATATATATATGTGTGTGTGTGTGTGTGTGTGTGCAGAATATGAAATTAAATAGAGTGCAGAACATATCAAGAAATCACAAAATGTATATGCAATGAGTACAAATCATATTAACAAACGACATAAAGTGCATATGCACTGTAGTACAGAACATATCTAGCAATGACAAAATGCATATGCAATGAGTACAAAACATATTAACAAATGACATAAAGTGCATACGCACTGTAGTATTTTTTACCATTTTACAAGAACTAGGATAGGAAAGGGAAGGATTGCATCATGGTTGTAGCACAGTAGGTTGCACGTAGCTGCACTGAAAGTCCATATCTTTCTACAGAAGCACAACACCAAGTGAGACAATCTGAAGTTCGCTTCCCTGAAGTATTAATCAGTGTAGCCAAGACACTGAAATGTTGTATGAATATTCAATGTTATAATTTTGGTAGTACATTAGGTACACCAAACAGTGGAACCATAATAACATCTCCATTGTTCAAGGTGGTGGACACCATGATGTGTCAACACCACACTCTTTCACCAATGTAGAATTAGTGCAGAAACCAAATATAGTGCTCCATGATCATAAGGATAGACAGGACAAACGTATATTGCAGTAATTTCTGGTAATTAGTTCAGAAGGTGAAGGACATTAAGTCTTATGCTAGTCATAATTGAGAATTACACCAGTCTATCAACCGATTTGAGTAATTGGTGGCACTCATTGCCTAGTTACTAAATATTTCTGTACTATGTATGGAGTATTACAGAATATTATTCATAAGTCATCTGATGACAGTAAATATTGGCACTCATTGGCCAGTTACAAACCATTTTTATACATTATTTAAAAGTGGTCATTCAAAGCAAGAGTTAATTAATGGCATACCATTTACATAATTCATCTAGGTATAGTAATCATTGGCACTCTTTGGCCAGTTACAAACGATCAGAAGTCCTCCTTCAAAACAGGAGCTAATGAGTGTAGCACCAAGCTACTGGTATTCATATATAATAGCATGTAGGTGACATAATACAAAATTAAAATGAGAAACAGGGCATGTTACTAAACATATAGCAAGTATTGAATATTACAAAACATTTTTCATCATTCAAGTGACATAAAACATATTTAAAATAATTATTGGCACTCATTGGCCAGTTACAAAGTATTCTTATATTTTTATAAAACCTTATTGAGTATTATTCAGAAGTTATCATTCAAAATGAGAGTTAATTATTGGCATAGCATTTATAGAGTATAACAGAAATATTATTTACAGAAATTACTGGCATAGTATTTATGCATTATTAGAAAACATCATTCAGTATTACTCAGAACTGATCATTCCAGTGACATAAGACATATTTAAAATGTAACACACTGTAACTATTATTCAAGGTCTATATTTTTTTTTGTGCTAG
Source organism: Schistocerca piceifrons (assembly GCF_021461385.2). Classification (NCBI taxonomy): domain Eukaryota; kingdom Metazoa; phylum Arthropoda; class Insecta; order Orthoptera; family Acrididae; genus Schistocerca; species Schistocerca piceifrons. The sequence goes on from NC_060138.1 coordinate 231,016,710, forward strand.
CATTGCATTGCGTTGGGATCGATAATTAATTGCTGGGGCATGAAAATATTTGCTTTTGACTTATTGCTGCAAATGAGGATAGGTAACGTCATTCGTCATGAGTCAGCTGTAGCAAGGTTATGAAACAAGTAGAGTATATGTGATCACATTCATGAATGACACACACAAATGGGTAAAAAAATGCAAGTACTAGAACAGGTTTAATGATTAACTGATATAGCATATTAATTTCGTGAATAGCTTCTCCTAGAAAAAATACAAAATGGATTATTAAGCTGAAAGAAGAAACGTATATTATGCTGAAAAGTAGTGAACTTCGAATTAACAGGTAAAGAAATGTGTACTCAATATATATGTACTCTAGCTGTCCTTTCCAAAACCTTCAGTCATTATACCATGCAACATAAGACGTACTGTCAAAACAAACTGCAACAAATACTTAAATAACTACATAGCATTTCTTAACTAACAGTAAATATATAAACTTCATCATTATCCTCACCTGCAATGAAAAACTTAAAAGTGGTGCGTTCAGTGGCCATATAAAATTTATCACTATCATCACCTGTAAACAAAAACTTCATTATTCATATTACCATAACTTCATTATTATCATCACCTGCAAAGAAAAACTTCATTATTCATAGTACCATATTCTTCATCACTATTCATCATCATTCATTATCATCTGCAAAAAGACACTTCATTATTCATATTACCATTTACTTCATACAACTATTCATAGTATAGAGTTCCTTATTTCTAGCATATTTCATCACTAAAACTAAGATGTGTAGTTCTGTCTGACAGCCTGCATCAATCGCCTCGTATTCTGAAAGAAAATTAATTAGTTAAGACTGCTATCATACGATGTGTATAGTATATTCATGTTAATGTTTGTTAATTCTGATCCATTTACTCTTCGTGACGAGGTATTACATCTTCTTTCGTTCATTCCGAAGGTGAAATTCCCATTTCATAGTAATCCACTGTGGTTTGTTTCATTTATTTCATTTACACGTTATTGCTTTCTGAAAATGATGAACAATGATTAATGTCTTGCATTTAAATCATTAACCCATTAAATAAAAACTGGTTTCTAGTGATATGACTAAGCATACAGCATAGCATGACAGAAAACGTAATGTGTCAAAAACATAGACAGTGTGCAGGTGCAAAAATGTACACAGAGTATCATAATGTAGCAGCAAAAAAAATGTAAAATAGTCACGATGTTAAGATATCATAAGGCAAAAACGTCAAAGTCAACTGGTGTTTGTTATATCTTAAAGATTTCATAGTGCATACAAAGAAACAGGAAAACAATCATACATACATGAAAAATGGAAAATGTGCACGGTCTGATATATAACGACAAGAAATGACTTTCTTTGTGTTCAGCTTGTATGTTGTGCAGTTGATAGAGGCGAGAGTTGAAGATTTTAATGGAGAGAGAATTTGATAAAATTAATGTCACTAGATAGAATTGCATAATTGTTCATAAAATATGTAAGTTTATCTGAAAAAAAATGTGCACGGTCTTATGTGTAACGACAAGAAAAGCGACCTGCTAACCTTACCTTACCGGGCACTTGCCAAGAAAAAATATGATAATCATCAGTAAGTGTTCATATAAATAATTGCGTCATTGGTCATATAAAAATCAGGAAAAGGCATTACAGTGTGATAAATCATAAAGTATGTTCATTCAATAAAGGGTTTAATATTGGAGACATGGTGATTGCCTTTACTTTTTCTGGTTCTCAGAGTTTCGACGTGTACTACACTGGGGTGAGGAATGCTGCGAATTCGATATGGACCTGCATATAGAAGCTCAAATTTACTACATCTACTTTTTCCTCTGTTAGATAAATAGTGTGTACGTACTAATATCTTCTGTCCAATGTGAAAGTCACGGCGTGTACAAACCTGTTTTTGCTGTTTTCTCCGCCGCTCTGCGGCATGTTTGATGTTGCTCAGCGCAATGTCAATTACTTCATAGTGTCGTAGTCGACGACATGTAGGAAAGGATACTAATTCTTTAATTTTGTTAGGTGGTTCAACATTTTTCAGTATAACAGTCGAAGATAGCATAGTAGATTCATTTGGTATGGAATTAATTACATCGTGGAATGAGAGTATGTGTGCGTCCCAATCAATATGTCTTTTATGGCAGTATGTTCTACACAGTTTACAAATTTCTTTCATTAGTCGTTCACAAGGGTTCGAAGAAGCATGGTACCTGGATATACAGATCGGAGAAATGTTTCTAGCTCGTAACATACGTGTCCATATAGCAGATCGAAACTGTGATCCATTGCCGGGAATAACTTTCAATACATGTCCTACATGAAATAGAAAATGTTTTATAAATGCTTTCGAAACAGATTTAGCAGTAGCTTTGCGTAACGGAGTGAAGGTAACAAATTTCGAAGTGAGTTCAACTGCGACAAAGATGTAGCAGAAACCTCTATTAGTTCTGGGAATCGGACCAAAAATGTCTACAGCGGCCATGTGTCTCAATTTAACAGGTACAATGGGATGTAATGGAGGAATATGTGAAGTCGTATCTGACTTAGCTTTCTGGCAGATTTTACATGACGCTAAAACTCGTCGAATACGTTTCTCCACGTTGGCAAAATAACAGTTCTGTCTCAGTATAATAAAACATTTTCTGGCTCCGTAATGTGCGTAACTTAAATGAGTATACCAAATTAATTTGTTAACAAGCTCGTCAGGAATGCATAGTAACCAGTTGTTGCTGTCAGGGTGAGAGCGGCGAAACAGAATATTATTGCGTACAGTGTAATGGTTTCTGATGGTAACATTATTCCTATCTTGCCAAACGTGTTTAATTTCTTTCCACACGTTGTCTTTACTCTGCTCTTGCGCTATGTCTCGTAATGACGCCGAAATGAAATTTTCAAATGCAACTTGTTGAATATACATGACGCTGAAATTTGCTTTGCAGAAGTTGGTTGCGATGTCTTGCTGACTGTTGCTGAGAGAACGGGATAGTGCGTCTGCTACAATATTTTGTGTACCGGTAATGTGAACAATTGTAAAATTAAATTCCTGTAAATAAAGTTTCCATCTGCTTAACCTGTCGTGTGTAAATTTTGCGGAAAGTAAAAACTGTATAGCTCTATGATCTGTGTAAATGGTAGTGTGTCTTCCATAAAGAAAATGCCGAAATCTCGTAAATGCCCATACAACACATAATGTTTCAAGTTCTGTGACAGAATAATTGCGTTCAGTAGGTGACAGAATGCGACTCGCAAAGGCGATGTTTTTAATTACTGTAGTGCCATCTTCTTTAATTTCCTGAAAAATGTGTGCGCCAAAAGCGGTGTTAGAACTGTCGATGGCAATGGAAAAATTTCTAGTAAGATCTGGATGTGACAAAAGTGGTGCGTTCAACAAAGCTTCTTTCAGATTCACAAATTCAGAATGCGCTTGGCTATCCCAGGACCAAATAGTGTTTTTACCCGTCAATTGACACAATCTAGGGGTGTCTAAAGCAGAGTAATGAATAAATTTACGAAAAAAGTTAATTAAACCCAAAAAGCTGCGTAGTTGTTTCTTCGTCGTAGGAACAGCAATGTCACGTAAAGCTTGAAGTTTTTCCGGGTCAGGCGCAATGGCTTCTGCTGAAATTACATGTCCAAGAAATTTTATAGAAGTCTTGCCAATGTGCGATTTACTGAGATTAACTATGAGTCCCTGTGCACGAAAAGTTCGTAACAGTTGTTCAAGAATCAGATTGTGTTAATACAGACCAGTTAGCTTCTGCAGTAAGAATGTCGTCTACATACGTTGTGATTCTGTCTTTAAGTTCTGTCGGAAGTATACTATTCAAACCGCGAATAAATGCTGCTGAAGAAATAGTTAAACCGAACGGTAATTTACAAAATTGATAAGTCACCAAAACAGAGAAAAGCCGTGTACTTTCTGCAGTCCGGATGGAACTGGATTTGCCAAAATCCCGATTTCAAATCTAATGTGGAATAAATAACAGTACCATGAAATTTCTCTAGAAGTTCTTCTAGTGTCTGTGGGCGACGTGTTTCATTAATAATAATGTCATTGATGTGACGCGAATCAAGTACGAGACGAAGTAATGAATAAATTTACGAAAAAAGTTAATTAAACCCAAAAAGCTGCGTAGTTGTTTCTTCGTCGTAGGAACAGCAATATGGAGTGGGTTTATGTACGGACTAACTGCCGGTTCAATAATTCCTTGGTCAAGCATAGCTTGCAATTCTTTCTTAACTTGTTCTCTGTGAATATACGGAATGGGATAATGTTTGGCTTTAAATGTGTCGTGCTGTTCAACTTGAAAGTCATACATAAAACCGGACATAGTACCAGGGACGTTGTCAAAAACTGGAGCTTGCTGTAAAAGAATTTTGCGTAGTTGTGTGCGTTCGTCGTCTGTATTTGCACTGCTCTGTTTAACTTTATCAGAAATTATTGGTATAACGTCATAGTCGGCTTCGTCTGGAGTATTATAGTTGTGTACGTAGGTATCTGTGAACAATGTGGAATGACAGTCTATGTTACGTGATGCGGAAATGACCTCTGTACAATTAATTGTTTGTTCTTCTGCAGATAAAGAGTGCTGAAATTCTAAAGCCAGTTGAACATTTTCATCCTTTAACATTAAATAGGAATTTTGAAAGTCAATAATTGCGTCGTGTTGTACCAGAAAATTCGTACCTAAAATAACGTCTGTTGTCAATAAGGGAACAATCCAAAAATTTGAGTGAAATGTATGACCTGCAATACAAAATAATAAATGTGTCTGTAATTTTACAACTACTCCTTTACCAGATACTGCTCCTTCTACTTTAGTTTTGCCTAATGGTAATGTAGGATAGGTTTTCTCTTTGTTACATTCGTTGAAAGTTTCCTCATTTATAACTGACATAGGTGATCCAGAATCGATTACTGCTGAAAATTTGGATGATCCAATCTTTACCTCAATGACTGGGTGTGAAATGGTTGCCGGCCGATGTGGCCGAGCGGTTCTAGGCGCGTCAGTCTGGAACCGCGCTGCCGCTACGGTCGCAGGTTCGAATCCTGCCTCGGGCATGGATGTGTGTGATGTCCTTAGGTTAGTTAGGTTTAAGTAGTTCTAAGTTCTATGGGACTGATGACCTCAGATGTTAAGTCCCATAGTGCTCAGAGCCATTTGAACCATTTTTGTGAAATGGTTTTTTGAATAACTGGTCTTTCCTGCAAAAGAGTGTCTCGGATGTCGTCAAAAGTAATAATATTTTCGTGAACAAGATTCTGCGTGTCAAAAGTATTGTTTGCGTTAATGGAAGATGCAACCTGTACTGTATCTAGTCAAATTCTTTCTGACTTGCTGTTACTCACGGGAGGATGCTGTGGCATTTCGACTATTTGAACTGGTCTGTTATTTGGTCCTGACGCATTAGGTTCGGGATTATATCTACTGTCTGGTTCATTCATGATAATCTGTTGTTACGGATGATTTTGTTGCTGTAAGACTGACTGTTATTAAACGTACGCTGAAAATTGTGCTCATTATTTTTACGTCTATCATGATAGTCATTGCTATATGGCGCGTTGCGATAGGAATTGAAATGATGTGTTTTCTGTACGTACTGGTTTCCTTGTTGCGGTGCGTTACTATTTGGTGCAGCCGATGCTATACGTGCAGGCGGCGAAACATTAAAGCTTGGTTGACCTTGCAGACTGCATTGTTGGTTAGGTATGCTAACCGGCTGGTTTTGATGCTGTTGTTGAGAAAAACCTCTATTGTTACCAAAATGCGGTTCCTGCTGCCGATAATTTTGACGATACTGATAATTAAAATGTTGTCTGTTATTAAAGTTCTGGTGGTTGTCGTTCCTGGAGCGTATAATAACTGTCACTTTCAGATAAAACTTGTCGTATCAGGTTTTCTTTACTCATCCTTAATCCTAGATAGATCGATAGTTGAAGAGCTGTTTTGATAGATATAAAGGATAGTAGAAGAGAAGGCAGCAGTGCAGAAAACTAAAGATGAAATAGCACTGCTACGGCTCGGGGCCCTGTGCACGCTACGGCACATATTCATCGAAGCGTAATGAATCCCCTGAAGTCTATTACGCGCTGCAAATAAATTTTAGTTCCTGCGCTACAGGCAATGCCGGTGAAAATTCAAAAACAAATCGTTTCTGCATTACAGGCCAAGCTGGTGAAAATACAAAAATAAATTGTCGTATCCAGTCAAAAGGGTGAATCTGTGTTCTGTCATTCTTAAATTTCCCAACGGATAGAAAGTGCTTGTAATCAAAATTATCGTCTCTGAATGTCTGAACAGGTTCATGATTGTGTGAGAATCTATTTGTCTGTGACTGTTCGGAATCTAACTCACGTACTTTTTGTAAATTACCTAAACTATACTGGCTGTGTGAGTCTGACAAAAGTTCGCAAAGTGGCGTATGCTGTGATGTGTTAAAGGCTGAAACATTTTTCATCTCTGTTACTTCTTGTTGTAAAGTTGACAATTTTCTACGTAATGTATTATTGGACGAACCTATCTCACTGATTGTCTGCTGTAAATTTTGGAATTCGGGTGTTTGATTAAACGAAACTGGTGACGTATCGTCTGATTTGGTGTCATTATTACTTTCGATAACGTCAATACGACTGGCCAATTCATCATATTTTTCAGTCAGTATTTTTACCTGATCATCGTTTTTAGTATCACAAGCATTAATTTGTTTTTGTATTTTACATGTGGTTTCGTTCAATTTTTTAACGTCTGCTTTGATGGCATTGGGATCCTGTATTAGTTCTAATTGTTCAAGTCTGTCGGTCACTGTCTGAAAGTCTGTTTTTGTTTTAAGATCAGAGATTTCATCATGTAATTCGGTGTTCAACTGTTTGATAGTATTAATTTCGTCTGATACTGTAGCAATATTGTTGTCTACGTATGTTTTTGCTTTCGTAAACAATTTACGCTATCTTCCTGTCTCTCTGCAATAATTGTTTCCATGACTTGTCGCTTTACTTTATTCTGTTCCTGTATAAATTTACGGTAACGCGTTTCACTGTTTTGTAGGTGGTGATTAAAACGTTCGTCAATTTGGCTGTTCTGTTGGTCAAATTTCGTGTCTACTTTCACATTCAGCGTGCGTGAAAGTTCTGCTGACATTAATTTAAACTCGTCACGTAACTGTGTTGCGTTTTCAGAGCATTGTTTAGCGACTGCACTAATTTCGTCTCTAAGTAATTTAGTAGTGGCTGCATGTGTATTACTTAATTCTTGTGCCACAGATCTAATTTCTTCACTACTGTTCCTAGCACAAGCCTTAATCTCGTCACGTAATTGTTCTTTAGTATCATGACATTACGCGCCAACAGCTGTAATCTGTTCACTAAGTTGTTTGTTCTGTTCATTAAGTTGTTTAAAATTGTTGTCTTGTTTATCATTAAGTTGTTTGTAATTTTCATTAAGTTGTTTGAAGTTGTTGTCTTTCATTCTGTTGTAGCAATATTGCCATAATTTGATCCAAGCCAAAATTAGTGACTCTATTATCTGTGCTGTGTGATGGTGTATGTGCACTTGTCACGCTTTGTGTAACCATTAGGTCATTCTCCGATTCACAAAAAGGTTTGCAAATCGGATGTGCACTATTGGTCACTACACCGGAATCAAATAAATCTGACGTGTTTTGTGAATATTGTTCACCTTCGTTAGAAACAATTATCTGTTCACTACGTAAATTTCGCAAATTAGGCGTGTCAAACTGGGCAGCGTTCATTGTATCAGAACGTGCCGCGTCATCAATTGTCGTTAAATTAACAGAGGACACAATTGAATTTGTTTGTTCATCATTAGCATTAAAATCATTACTAGTGGTCGGTACGCACTGATTGTCTGTAAATGGAGGATTATCATTAAGACACTGAGTGTCGCAAATATTATCGGTCAAACTATTCGAGTCGACTATTTCACTCATTGCACATCGCGATGTACTGTTAACAGTTTTCGCAGCATTTTTCACAAATCAAAATTAAGCACAAAAATGAAACAAAGACGAAGCAAAAATGGAACAACCACCATTACAACAAAGAGCAATAAATTGCCGGTGATCTGTGAAAGAAAGAGTGACAAATTAGTAAATGCGTTGCGCCAGATGCAAACTACATTTAAGTAAATAAGAGCAGACATATGACTACTTCTCAGAGATTCACAAAGAAATACTATCCTGGCCGGATGTCGCCAAGTGTAACCTCCCCACAGAAAAATTGTTAAAATATTAATATGAATAATGAATGTGATTCTAATTTTTGTGTAACCTCAGAACAAAACTGGTTCCCATTTAATGTACCCACAAAATTCTTTTCTCATTTAATGTAAGCTCGAAATAGAAAAATTCCTAAACCTCGTAATAAAAAATAAATTCAGTAACCTGGTAAAATTTGGACGACAGCAGTGCTGCGTCATGGCCCTGTAAGATCATTCTGAATAAAAAGCAAAAATTCTCACCTCGATAAAGTCGGCAACTATCTGCTCTTACAATAGCTCTTTTGCGGCACAGCTCTGTGCAATGCTGGCCTATACGTTTGTTATTTATGAAAGGAAGCAAATGATTTTCCTTTTGCAACAATCGAAATGAACATGCATTGAAAAAAAAATATTAAATTCTTTAAATTGAAATGAATGCTTGTTATTATTAGGACATTTTTAAAAGATATACATGGGAGTTTACATAATATTACTAGATATGCGCGAGGCTGCTTTTTTTACCTTATACAATAATACTCAGGCTCCGGCATCGCTGCACCGCGACCGGCCCAGCCAACATGACACACCAGACTAGAGCAGACTCCAGACCAGACACACACTGGCAACAACTTCCTGCTACTGCTACACAGTTCGTACAGTCAACACTACTCTCTGGTCAACGATTCTCTTATACCTTGCATATCGCAGGAGCAATACACCTCTTACAAGCTGCTGGAACGTATGGTGTGTCGGCGATTGGATTGGGTCCTGGAGTCACGTGGCCTACCAGCTCCATGTCAGGACGGCTTCCGCCAGGGTCGCTCTACCACTGATAATCTTATGTCCCTCAAGTGTGCCATCTGAACAGCCGTTTCCAGACGCCAACACGTGGTTGCCGTCCTTCTTGATTTACGAAAAGGGTATGACACCACCTGGCGACATACCCTGCCCACATTATAAAAGTGGGGTCTCATAGGTGTGCTTCCGATGTTTATCCAAAAATTTCCTGTCGCTTCGTACTTTCTGTGTCCAAGTTGGTGCCTCCCATAGTCCCCCCCCCCCCCCCCATTTCCAGGAGAATGGAGTTCTGCAGGGCTTTGTATTGAGTGTGTCTCTATTTTTAGTGGCCAGTAATGGTCTAGCAGCAACTGTAGGGCCGTCTGTCTCACTTTCTCTGTATGCAGACGATTTCTGTATCTCGTACTGCTCCACCAGCACTGGTGTTGCTGAGCAGCGCTTCCACGGAGCCATCCACAAGGCGCAGTCATGGGCTCTAGTCCACAGTTTCCAGTTTTCGGCCGCAAAGTCGTGTGTTATGCACTTCTGACGGCGTCGTACCGTCCATCCAGAACCAGAACTTTACCTTAATGACGATCCACTCACTGTAGTAAAGACATATCGATTTTTAGTACTGGTTTTCGGAGCCCAATTGACTTGGCTTCCTCACCTTCGTCGGCTTAAGCGGAAGTGCTGGCAGCACCTCAATGCCCTCCGCAGCCTGAGCAACGCCAACTGGGGTGCAGATCGCTCTACGCTGCTGCAGCTCTACAGAGACCTTGTTCAATCCCGCCTTGACTATGGGAGTCTGGTTTGTGATTCGGCGGCGCCCTCAGCGTTGCATTTACTCGACCCAGTGCACCATTGCGGCGTTTGCGTAGCGACAGGAGCTTTTATGACGAGTCCGGTGACCAGCGTCCTAGTGGAGGCCGGAGTCCCTCCATTGCGGGTTAGACGTGCACAACTGCTGGCCAGTTACATTGCACACGTTCGTAATTCTCCTGCGCATCCGAATCACCGTCTCGTTTTCCCACCCACGGCGGTTCATCTCCCGCATGGGTGTCCCAGGTCAGAGCTTCCAATTGCAGTTCGTGTCCGATCCTTTCTTTCTGAACTAGAGTCCTTGCCTTTACCACCTATATTTGAGGTCCATTCACGTACATCTCCATGGTGTACACCTAGGCCGCGCCTTCGCCTGGATCTTTCACGTGGCCATAAGGACTTAGTTAAGCCCGCTGCTCTGCGCTGCCACTTCCTCTCGATTCTTGACATGTACCGAGGCCACTAAGTGGTTTACACCGACAGCTCGATGGCTGATGCTCACGTCGGCTTCGCATGTGTCCATGGAGGACATATTGACCAGCATTCCTTGCCTGATGGCTGCAGTGTTTGCACGGCTGAGCTGGTGGCTATATCTAGTGCACTAGAGCACATCCTTTCATGCCCTGGGGAGTCGTCTCTTCTGTGTACTGACTCCTTTAGTAGCCTACAAGCTATCGACCAGTGCTACTTTCGTCATCCTTCGGTAGCGACCATCCAGGAGTCCATCTATGCCCTGGAACGGTCACGTCGGAATCCGAGGCAAAGAAATTGCCGACAGGCTGGCCAAACAGGTTACGCGGAAACCGCTTATGGAGATCGACTTCTCTGTAACTGACATGCGTTCAGTACTAAGCCGCAAAGTTTTTCGGCTTTGGGAGGCGAAATGGCGTAACCTCAGCACGCACAACAAACTGCTTGCCATTAAGGAGACTACGAATGTGTGGCAGTCCTCCACGCGGGCCTCTCGCAGAGACTCTGTGATTCTCTGCCGGCTCCGCATTGGCCACACTTGGGTGACACACGACTAGCTCCTGCGCCGTGATGACCCACCTCAGTGTCGGTGCGGTGCCTGGTTAACAGTTCTAGCACATGTTCTTTGACCCTTTGTGTTCTGCACTCTAATGCTTTTAGGGTAGATGTTTTAATGTGTCGCAGAGTGGTCGGCCAGCCACGGTCATCTGCTCTCTTGTTTTTATCCCCTTCTACCTGTTTCTTGCTTCCATCTGTGGTTTTCTTTTCTTGTTTCGTCCATAGTAGTGTTGGTTGTCCTTCCGTCGTTCTTCTGGTTCTTCCTTTCTCCTGTTATTGTGCTATACGTCTCCTTTCTTTTCTTCTTTCCGTTGTGAAATTATTCTACCGGGAACAAGGTACCGATGACCACGCAGTAGAAAAGTAGCAGGAATAAATGTCAAATACAAAGTCAAGCAGAAAATTGCTCGGAGCTGCATTACATAAATGGATCACGTAAAATTAAGAGTGCCTCAGACTTTACCCCGTAAGTTCGATGGCCTTTTTACCTTGTGTTTGCTTTCATCTCTTAGAGTTGTTCCAGTCACACGCAAATATACGGTTCAGTAGCACCGGAAACACCCATGCATTAAGAAAGGGAAGTCAATAATGTGTTTCCTCACCGACACCTTCGCAGCTGTCCTCCTGCGATAGTCATATAGCGTTTGCAAACAGAACGGCTAGAGACAAGTTGGAACAAATCACTAATTAAGCATGCGATCTTCTTGCTTGTACGGCGTAGTTTTGTAACTGCAGAAGTGCTGTCTATAGTTCCTGAATTTGTCAACTGACTTTGTGGCACTTTCGTTACTCTATTTACTAATGTCCATCGCGTTGCATGGGATCCACTGTTTTCATAATTGGGCAAATTTATTTTATTTTATTTTTATATCTGGATGTCCCTACAGTCTCCAGTTGACCTAAGAGAGGGAAGTGACTTACGCCATCTGCCTCTGAATCGTGCAAAAATTGTTCTGTTACCATATTTTAACTGTTTACACATGAAATGAATTTGCAGTTGCGAATAGGCGTAACCATCAGCTGTATAACGGAATGACGACTGAAAATTTGTGCCTGACCGAGATTCGAACCCGCATTTTCCGCTTATCGCTAGCGGTCACCTTACCAGTTGGCTACCCGAACATGACTCTCGGCCACACTCCAACTTCCACATGCCGTCAAGCATTCGTCCACGACCTGTACTCGTACAGCCATTACATACGGGGGGAGACATTTTACTTGAAAGAAACTTGCCCGGTGTCGGCGGATAAATACGTTATTGCTGCATCTGTGTTATTCCGCAGTACGATGCAAAGTTCCTTCGGATATGTATGCATTTATTAATTTTTTCATAATGCGGGGCCACAGTCATATTTCTTTAAAATCAGTACCGCCATTAGACTGTCTAATGGCGCTACTGACTTTAAAGAAGTATGCATTTATGTTGCGTATTTTTGAGGAGGAAATTGAGTACCATTCTGCACTTACCTTCTATTTTTAAAAAAATGTATCTCATCAGTCACCTGAGTGGTTTAATGCGGCCTGTCTCGAATTACACAATTACACTCTTCTTCCAAACTCTTCATGTCAGAGTAGCTCTTGCAGTCAAAGTTACCCATTATTTAGAGGATATATTCCAGTCTATGCATTTCCTTGCCGTGTTTATGCTGTACAGTTCTCTCAGTTACCGTAGAAGTTTCCTCGGCGATTCTGCCGAAAACCTGCTCATTTCTTATCGTATCTGTTCTCCTAATTACTAATAATTTTTTACATACCCACATCTCAAACGTCTCTATTCTCTACTCCCCCAGTTTCCTCACAATCCGATTCACTTCCATAAAATGCTGTGCTCCATACACGCATTCCCAGAAATTTCTTCCTCTAATTAAGACCGATGTTTGATACTGACTTTCTTCGGCCAGGAATTTTCACTTCACTTGCGCCTGTCTGCTTCTTATGTCCTCCTTGCTTCGTTCATCAAGTGCTATTTTGCTTCCAAAGCAGCAGGATTCTTTCACTTTGTGTACTTCATAATCCCTAATGTTAATATTAAAGTTTCTCACTAATCTTATTTCTAATGCTCCTCATTACTTTGCTCTTTCTTCCGTTTACACTCAATTTATGTTCTGTAGGCCCGCCTCATTACACTGCCCACTGCATTTAAAAGGTCCTGCTATTCCTCCTTAGTTCACTTTCACGGAGGATAGCAATGTTATCAGCGAATTTTATCACTGACATCCTTTCGTCGAGCATTTTAATTACACTCCTAAACATAACTTGCACCTCCGTCATTGCTGCTTAGACGTACAGATTGAACACCAAGGGCGAAGCTACACTGATGTGCAAAAAGTCATGGGATTACGAGAAGCACATACACAAATGCAGCTAGTTTAAAAAGGCGGGGCATTGACGGAGCTGACATTTGCACTCAGGTGATTCGTGTGGAAAAGTTTCCGACGTGATTACAGCCGCACGACGGAATTAACAGGCTTTGAACGCGGAATGGTAGTTGGAGCTAGACGCATTGGACATTCCGTTTCGAAAATTATTAGGAAATCCAATATTACGAGATCCACAGTGACAAGTGTGCCGAATATACCAAATTTTAAGCATTACCTCTCGCCACGGACTGACGGCTTTCACTTAACGTCCGAGAGCAGTGGCATTCGCGTAGAGAAGTCAGTGCTAACAGACAAGCAACACTGCATGAAATAACAGCAGAAATCTATGTGGGGCACACGACGAATGTATCCGTTAGGACAGTGCGGCGAAATCTGGCGTTAAGGGCTATGGCAGCAGGCAACCGACACGAGTGCCCTTGCTAACAGCACGATATCGCCTGCGGCGCCTCTCCTGAGCTTGTGACCATATCGTTTGGACCCTAGATGACTGGAAAACGTGGACTTATTAGACGAGTCCCGATTTCAGTTGGTAAGAGCTGATGGTAGGGTTAGTGTGGTATAGACCCCACGAAGCCATGGATCCAAGTTGTCAAAGAGGCACTGTACAAGCTGGCGGTGGCCCCATAATGATGTGGACTGTCATTACATGGACGGTACTGGGTCCTGTGATCCAAATGAAACGATCATTGACTGGAAATGGTTATGGTCGTCTACTTGGAGACAATTTTCTGCCGTTCATGGACTTCATGTTCTCAAATAACAGTTATTTGCGAGTGGTCTGATGAACATCGTAGACAGTTCGAGAGGTTGATTTGGCTAACCAGATCGTCCGACATGAGTCCCATCGAATATTTACAGTACATGATGTAGAGGTCGTCGGTGCACAAAATTCTGCAACGCCAACACGTACGCAGTTACTGGCGGCTACAGAGGCAGAATGGCTCAGTATTTCTGCAGAGGGCTTCCAACGTCTTGTTGACTCCGTATCACGTCGAGTTGCTGATCTACGCCGGGCAAAAGCAGGTCCGGCCTGAATGAGCACACCCCTGCCTTCCGAGCATTTGGTCCTTGACGCTCCATTTTTATTGTTCCCTCCTTGTTCTTGTAAATATTGTATATTATTCGTTTTTCATTAAAGCTTAAGCCTATTTTCCTGAGACTTTCGAACATCTTGTACCATTTTACGTCTCCGAACGCTTTTTCTACATCGCCAAATCCCGTGAACGGCTCTTGATTTTTCGTAAGTCTTTCTGCCATTATCAAGAGTAACGTCAGGGCCATCTCACTGGTCCCTTCACCTTTCCTAAAGACAGACTCAGTTTCTGTGAGCGTAAAGGATACTTCACCCTCGAGCACTAAACGCTCGTCAAATTTACGATTGCAGTTCGTGCCAATTCCTGATTCACACCAACTCGGTATTGTTAGTATGGATCGTAAAAGAGGACATTATGTACTTATTGTGTATGTGACGTACCACTGAAGACTTTGTAATTGTACTTAAATAGTGCATAAGCTACACTGACGGAAAAAAATTAGTACACCCTTTTACATGTTTACAGTTAACTCAAGATTTATTGTTGCTACAATGCATATGGGGTACATTTACAGATAAATACCGCAAGTGGTTCTGAAGTACCATATATCGACCCACAATGAAAAAACAAAAACAAATTATACATGACATAACCTCCACATGCGGCAGTGCAGGCGCTGACTCTGATATCCAGTCCGCCTCTCACGTGGCGAAAACTGTCCTGAGACACGTTACACCACGCCTGCTTAGCCTTTTCACGTAGTTCTGTAAGAGTAGTTGGTGGCTGAGTCACTTCTCGTCCCATCATATCTTACACCTGCTCGAAGGGCACAAGTCCAGAGTTCGTGCTGGACAGGGAAGTTGCTGCGCGTCTTACATAGAACGTAGTATTTCATGGGCACTGTGTGGGCGAGCATTATCATGTTGGAACAACATGTCATCTTTATGTTGCAAGAACGGCAGAAGAACGGGTCTAACAACATTCTGTACGTACCGAGATCTGGTTAGCATACCCTCTAGAAAAAGTGAACGAATGTGTAGCTTGTCGCACTCCAGACTATAAGGCCAGGGGGGAGGGGCCAGTGTGTCTTGGACGAATGCACGACACACGGTTCACCACGTCTACGTCTTACGTACAAAAAAGCATCACTTGCGTGCAGTCAGAATCTGTTTTCATCACTGAAGACCACGGAGCGCCTTTCCATCTTGCTAGTGATCGTTTCACGGCACCAGTCAAACCGAGGGCATCGATACTGTGCCGCGAGTGGAAGGTGGGCTAGAGGTGAGTATGCCCGTCGTCCCAGCGCTAATAAAGGGTTCGCAAACAGTTTGTTTACACGTCTGGGCTGACAAGCGCTTTAATCTGTGCTGTGATAACTTACGATCTGCCACTGCTGGACTTCCATGGCAGGTGTCTGCGCTACGTGGACGACCAGAACCTCATCTACGGGTGTGCGAATGTTCTCGCGAGCGATACCAGCATCGTTGCACAGTTAATGCAGCACGTCCGAGAGGACCATCCCAGCACTTTGTAAGACCAATTTGACCCCTTTTAAACTCGTGATGTTGGCTGTAGGAAGCACGAGTGCGTTCCGTGGTATGATTGTCTGCTTGCTTCACACGGAAAAGATCAGTACATTTATTATCCCCCAGATGGCATACGCTGTCATCGGATCGAAATCGACGTCGCATTTCCAGATGTACCAATTTTTTTCGCGACAGTGTGTAAACTGCTGCTGCTGCTACGGTCGCAGGTTCGAATCCTGCCTCGGGCATGGATGTGTGTGATGTCCTTACGTTAGTTACGTTTAAGTAGTTCTACGTCTAGGGGATTGATGACCTCAGATGTTAAGTCCCGTAGTGCTCAGAGCCATTTTTTATAAACTATGACTTCCTTTGAACATAATGTGGAGTAGTAAAATTTAAGTTTGGTTGGTAACAGTGTAACACCCCACCCCCTCCCACCACAACCACCACCACCACCACCACCTTTTGTTCCTAGAGTTAAACATCGCCAGAAAACTATGGCTCTGAGCACTATGGGACTCAACTACTGAGGTCATTAGTCCCCTAGAACTTAGAACTAGTTAAACCGAACTAACCTAAGGACATCACAAACATCCATGCCCGAGGCAGGATTCGAACCTGCGACCGTAGCGGTCTTGCGGTTCCAGACTGCAGCGCCTTTAACCGCACGGCCACTTCGGCCGGCTCAGAAAACTATACTCAGGTTGCTTGTTGTGCCAGATCAACAGTGATTACCCGCCACGCGAATTCGTACCCCCGTATCTTGCCGGATAACACCCTGCACGTTGAACTTCAAGAGTATATCTGTGTCAGTTTTATTACCAACGTCCTAAAGTTACGAACTATCTACACAAATATGTTCTCATGCACCAGTGGCTACCTTGGATAATCAAGAAGAAAACAAATTTCTTTTTGGGAAAGTGTACTATTCTGAACTCGAATGGTTTTCTTAACGTTTTTACTCCCTATTGTGCTAGTGACTACACAAGAAAATCTGAAAAAAATAAAGCTCCTATACAATCACAGATTTTGGAAACACACTACAACAACAACACAACAACTACTTTTGACTGGTGTTACCATAATTTAAAAACTTTTAAGCTGTAAGACGATAAAAATATGTAAAATAAATAATTACTTTCTTATTATTTCAAAATGTCCGAAAACGAAATAGCTCTCTCGAAAAATGTGTTAGTCAGAAGTTGAAATCTTACGATATGACCCTACAAAAACGCCTGTAACATAGAAGCCACATTATCATGAGTTTTAATACTAGTAGATTCGATGAAACATGTTTTTAAATCTGTTTCCTCTTCAGGGCCAGTCACTGCGCTCTGCGGGAAACTTACCAATCATAAAAACGAGGTAGTTTCATGAGAGAACGGATGCACCGACATTTCTGTGGAGCAACGGTGGGTCGCAGTAGCACACGGAAAACTTTTATACGCAGACGGTGAAAATTCGCATACATCACAAAGTTAGTTTCATATGTGGAAGGTATTTCAGTAAGCTCCTGTAACATAGAAACTATAGAACCCTCAAGCGAAGACTTCTATAAAGTTTTCGCTCTCAGCCGAAATATCAGTATCACATGAGAATAGCATCCGGTTGCATTAGCGAAATTTCGAAAACAAACTAGTTCGCTAGAAAAATTTCAAGGCGCATACCTTGTTGCAGCAGCATACGATTTAAAAGGTATTGTTGCTCAGGACAAGACACTATTTGCTTTTCATATTCAATACTGTCTTGACAAAATAATTGAATTTTTATTTTCAGTGCACTGTTTGAGTGAAAAGGAAAAGTGCTTGAACTATTTCTGTTTCTCCTTCTCCACTTCAGTCATTCGTCTGAGGATCAATTTACCCATTATCCAAAACCACGCGATATACACTCCTGGAAATTGAAATAAGAACACCGTGAATTCATTGTCCCAGGAAGGGGAAACTTTATTGACACATTCCTGGGGTCAGATACATCACATGATCACACTGACAGAACCACAGGCACATAGACACAGGCAACAGAGCATGCACAATGTCGGCACTAGTACAGTGTATATCCACCTTTCGCAGCAATGCAGGCTGCTATTCTCCCATGGAGACGATCGTAGAGATGCTGGATGTAGTCCTGTGGAACGGCTTGCCATGCCATTTCCACCTGGCGCCTCAGTTGGACCAGCGTTCGTGCTGGACGTGCAGACCGCGTGAGACGACGCTTCATCCAGTCCCAAACATGCTCAATGGGGGACAGATCCGGAGATCTTGCTGGCCAGGGTAGTTGACTTACACCTTCTAGAGCACGTTGGGTGGCACGGGATACATGCGGACGTGCATTGTCCTGTTGGAACAGCAAGTTCCCTTGCCGGTCTAGGAATGGTAGAACGATGGGTTCGATGACGGTTTGGATGTACCGTGCACTATTCAGTGTCCCCTCGACGATCACCAGTGGTGTACGCCCAGTGTAGGAGATCGCTCCCCACACCATGATGCCGGGTGTTGGCCCTGTGTGCCTCGGTCGTATGCAGTCCTGATTGTGGCGCTCACCTGCACGGCGCCAAACACGCATACGACCATCATTGGCACCAAGGCAGAAGCGACTCTCATCGCTGAAGACGACACGTCTCCATTCGTCCCTCCATTCACGCCTGTCGCGACACCACTGGAGGCGGGCTGCACGATGTTGGGGCGTGAGCGGAAGACGGCCTAACGGTGTGCGGGACCGTAGCCCAGCTTCATGGAGACGGTTGCGAATGGTCCTCGCCGATACCCCAGGAGCAACAGTGTCCCTAATTTGCTGGGAAGTGGCGGTGCGGTCCCCTACGGCACTGCGTAGGATCCTACGGTCTTGGCGTGCATCCGTGCGTCGCTGCGGTCCGGTCCCAGGTCGACGGGCACGTGCACCTTCCGCCGACCACTGGCGACAACATCGATGTACTGTGGAGACCTCACGCCCCACGTGTTGAGCAATTCGGCGGTACGTCCACCCGGCCTCCCGCATGCCCACTATACGCCCTCGCTCAAAGTCCGTCAACTGCACATACGGTTCACGTCCACGCTGTCGCGGCATGCTACCAGTGTTAAAGACTGCGATGGAGCTCCGTATGCCACGGCAAACTGACTGACACTGACGGCGGCGGTGCACAAATGCTGCGCAGCTAGCGCCATTCGACGGCCAACACCGCGGTTCCTGGTGTGTCCGCTGTGCCGTGCGTGTGATCATTGCTTGTACAGCCCTCTCGCAGTGTCCGGAGCAAGTATGGTGGGTCTGACACACCGGTGTCAATGTGTTCTTTTTTCCATTTCCAGGAGTGTAGAAAAAAGGTAATTTATTCCTTTATTCGTCTTATAACGGACGTACGATATCTGATCAAAAGTATCCGGCCACCACAATGTAATGAGAAATTGACCACTAGATGTCACGATCGGCGGACTTGGCCAGTATAAAAGGTGTTGTGTTGTCAGAAGCGAAGCAGTAACGCAGAATGGATCCGTCAGGAGACAACCGTGACTTCGAACGTGAACTAGTCATTGCATGTCGAGCATTGTGACAGGGGTTTGCAGAAAATCGCATGAAAGTAGCGGAAAGAATCACTCTTGATTTCCAAAGCGGTACCAGCTGTCTAGATAGCGCGATGACTGTGCGTAGGGAGTTAAAGAGAATGCGATACGGTGGTCGAGCAGCTCCTCATAAGCCAGACGATACACCTGTCAGTGCTGAGTGAAAGTGCAAAGACCGACGCTACTGGACCGTGGATGACCAGTAGTGAGTGAGTCTGAGTAATGAGTCACTCTCTACGCTGTGGCAATCCGATGAAAGTGTTTGGGTTTGATGAATGCATGAGAATCTTACCTGCCACTGTGCGTAGTGCAGAGGAGGTGGCGGGTAATGGGGGTATTATTGGTGGTTAGGGTGTACTGTGCACCATAGAGGAAAAGTTCGCGGAGACGATGATTGATGATTGATTGTTTCGGCATAACAACGCATTGTCATACATCCGCATCTGTTAGGCGGTATTTTGCAGACAATGTTATCCCTGAAAAGGACTGGCTTGCCGAGAGTCCTGGCCTGAACCCAACGGAATACATGTGGGAGGATTTAGAACGTCGGCTTCACTTCAGACCCTAGGTCTAACATCCCCACCTTCTTTAATTTCGGCTGGTGAGAAAGAATGGGCTGTCATTCTTCCACAGACATTCAGAAATTTCATTGAAAGTGTCCCCAGCAGAGTTGAAGCTGTCATAAAGGTGAAGGATGCACACGCCTCTATTAAAGTCCAGTAATAAGTGTCCTGATTTTATGATAAGATTGTGGTTTCGCCTCTCATTAGATCCGAGCACTATTTATCCTAATTTCTTGACAGGAATTTTATAATAAATGTACTTGTAATAATATTAATAACACCAATCATATTTTTGTTTATTTATTTATCTATTCGTCCTTTAAACATAAAACACAACGCCGTTGTAGGTGCAGTTATATTGCAGATAAAGTATATGCATACTTAAAACATACAAACATGGATCGCATTAGAAAAGGATACAGGTGGAACTCGGCCATGGTCTTTTCAATGGCACCACTGGAGCATTCACCTTCAAACTTCGGAAAACCACGGACGACTGAAGTCACAATGGCTCGACGGGGCTACGAACCCACACTCCAAAACAAGTAAAGAACCTTAACACAGTGCCATATCGCTCAGTACCGGATTTCAAAAGAAATACGTCTATATAACCACATGCAACCAACAAATGATTACAATTTCAGGAAAATTGGATGATTTATTCAAGAGAAAGAGCTTCACACATTGATAAAGTCAGTAGTACGCTGGTCCACATCTGGGCCTCATGCTAGTCGTTTCCAGCTTGGCATTGATTGACAGAGTTGTTGAATGAGGGATATCGTGCCACATTTTGTCCAGTTGGCGCTTTAGATCGTTAAAATCCCAAGCTGGTTGTAGGGTCCTTACCATAACGTTCCAAACGTTCTCAACTGGGTAGAGAGCTGATTACGTTTGCTGGCCACGGTAGGCTGTGTCAAACACAAAGGACATTATCCATTATCTTGCCCCGAATGGCTTGCCATGAAGGGCGACAAAACGGGGCGTCGAATATCGTCGACGTACCTGCTATGAAAAGAAATTGCAATCCAGACCATCACTCTTGACTGTTGGGCCGTACGAGGCTGACACTCAGGTTGGTATCCTACCGCTCTCAGAAACGTTCCCAGACATATCTTCGCTAGTCGTTGACACTCACATCGAAGCTTTACTCATCACTGAATACAATTTTACTGCAGATTCCAGGGCGGACGTGTCCTACACCACTGCAAATAGAGTTGTTGGTGTACACTCGCCAATGGTAGTCGGTGCTGTGAGTTCAGTCCCCTTTCTGTGAGCCACCTATTAATGGTCCTTGTGGTCCCTGAAGTACCAGTCGGAAGTCGGATGAAACCGGTGTTCTGAGTGCCCTTATGACGGTTGCTGGGTCGTCACGGTCTGTCCTCTTTCTAGCCGCGCGGAATTAGCCGAGCGGTCTGATGGCGCTGCAGTCATGGACTGTGCTGCTGGTCCCGGCAGAGGTTCAGGTCCTTCCTTGGGCATGGGTGTGTGTGTGTGTTTGTCCTTAGGATAATTTAGGTTAAGTAGTGTGTAAGCTTAGGGACTGATGACCTTAGCAGTTAAGTCCCATAAGATTTCACACACATTTGAACATTTTATTGTCGTCTTTCTAGGTCCTCCGCTTGTTTCTTGACACTGTGTTCGGCCATGGTTCACCCATCCCTGCAAACATCGCTGATCAGTGACATCTTTTCTCTTCGCCGATTATTCCCTCTGGCTAGTTTGAGCCCAACTTCGTCTTCTCTCAAATGCTCATATCGTCGTATATTGTTCAAGCGCCTATCTGTAACGCGTAGTTACTGTCCAGCTGAGTACACGGAATGAAATTCACAGAGACTTTATGCCCTGGTATCGACATGTCCCCTATCTTTGACAGCTGAGTGGTGAAATTACTCTGCAGTGTCACACGTCCAGCCATCAGTAACTGAAGTCTACAGTTTTGTATTTCCCGCCGATATCTGTACGAATATCAGTTTGTTACCAGTTCGCATAACTCCTCCCTGGTGCACCGTATTTTTTAAAAGCTTGTAAATGATATCATTACTGGACCAGGAAGTTTTGTTATATTACTGAAAGATATGATAGCGAAGAGCTAGGAGCGCCGGCCGACGTTGCCGAGCCGTTCTAGGCGCTTCAGTCTGGAACCGCGTGACCGCTACGGTCGCAGGTGCGAATCCTGCCTCGGGCATGGATGTCTGCGATGTCCTTAGGTTAGCTAGGTTTAAGTAGTTCTAAGT
This sequence comes from Schistocerca piceifrons, assembly GCF_021461385.2. Lineage (NCBI taxonomy): Eukaryota > Metazoa > Arthropoda > Insecta > Orthoptera > Acrididae > Schistocerca > Schistocerca piceifrons. The sequence continues at coordinate 231,038,881 of NC_060138.1, forward strand.
TCTAGGGAACTGATGACCTCAGATGTTGAGTCCCATAGTGCTCAGAGCCATTTTTTTTAGAGCTAGAAGCGAAAGAGCTAGACCAAGAAAATATTTATGTCAAATCAACTTTTCCAAAAGCCAGTACTGCACCAAAAAGCACAATTTTATAGCCGTGAGGCTTAACAATAAAACAAGGAATGAATCTCGTGCCAAAGCAACACTTAGAGAATTAATAAGAACCTGTCTTAAAGCAGGCAAATTACAGTCAGGAACCGCCTCCGTCAGCGAGACTGGACACGCACTCCACCTGACAAACTTCATATTATCAGGAAGGACACTGAGATGAGGTGAGATGAGGGCCAGGGCTCAAGAGAAAAGAAGGAATCACTTCTCGGCTTTCGTCAAGATCAATGTGTAGTTTATTTATCCAAATAGAATACCCCTTCTAATCGTTCGCGATGTATGCTGAATAAATACTGTTATACGAATTCATGTCATCAGCAACACTAAATTTCATATTAATACCAAGACCTTTAATAAATAGGGATACAGTATCATCTTTACACAATTTACAGATAAGTCCAGTTCTTACACGAAAAACTGCCTGATCAAGGTTAGCAGAATCAACATTCATATTATACTCGGTCTCAATCTCTAAATCAGTTTTGTAGATAGATAGTAGAACGCCATCTGTAGACGCATTTAAAAGGAAGATAGCATTGAACACGGTAATAACCAAACAATAACAAAAATATGAAACCAGGCATCTTGAGATTCCACGCGGAAATACGAAAAACGCAAATTTTTCAAAGCTCTGAATAAATATTTACAGAGAACTGATAATATAAGAGCTGTCAACTGAAAAAAAGTAGAACAGGCAATAATGAATGCAGATACCACAACTTCATTAACATTAGACACAACTCAGGGTAAGTGTACATAAGCTGGGTGGTTATAATTAAATGTTTAGCTACTCACACAGCTCCAGTGTGGGCTGTAATCATCACATGGTAGCGAAATTTAGTAGCTATGCTAAAGCGTTAATGTGGAACGGATTTACCCTGGAAAAAAATTAGTTCCAGCTCTGCCCACCAGGTGCATATCTGGCGCTGCATATGCAAGAAAGACATAGAAATCTATCGATATGTAACATATTAGGAACTGGTCGTGGGCAGAAACTGTCAGCAAGTGGGAAGGCATATTGTCAACGTTATTGTTGTCCGCCCTGATAGCTGAGTGGTCATCGCGTGTATTGGCCATCATATCAGATGGAGATGGAACGTGTCCCAGAGAACGCGTTCTTTTAGATATCCCCAGAGCGAAAAGTCAGATGGATTCACGTCAGGTGATCTTGCAGTCAATGTATATGGAAAATCTCTGGAGATAACACTTTCGTGGAAGGTTGCATTAAGCAGATTTTTCGCTAGTCGAGAGACATTTGGCGTTACCCCATCTTGCATGAAAATAGTGGTTTCCACAAAGTTGCTCTCTTCCACAGCAGGAATCACATGCTGTTCAAGGAGTTCTTGATAATGTGCAAACTTCACGATACACGTGACAAGCCCTCTCGGTGTATTCACTTCAAAGAAGAACGGGCCGAGAGTAAAGGTGCTTATGAATCCACATCACACAGTGACATACAGCGAGCGGATGGTTCTTTGTGCACAACACGCTGTTTAAAACCACCCCAAATTCGGCAGGTGTTTGTATTCTAGTCTAAAATGTGCCTAGTTACTCCATGGAGTATTGCCCGGCCATAAGTCATCAATTTCGATCCGTGCCTGAAACTGAAGAGAAAATTCAGACCGTTACTGCAGCTAATGAGTTTTCTGTTGCTGCACCGTCTGGATCATGTTTGGGTACCAGCGTAAAATAGACCACAAAGCGGGATAGACAATTCTCGTGGCACTGCACAAGCGTTAGCTTTATCTAGGCACGTACAGCAGAGTCAGCCACGGCAAAAGCGACTTTGTCAGTAACTCTCGGGGCAGGGCGCCTTCTTATTCCAGGAGCAACACTAAGCTCACCCCTGTTTTCGAATTTCATTACCATCTTCTTTAAACCACTGAATTACATCATGTCACTCCTCATGTCTTTCAGTCGGCGATACTCTCTCAATGCATCACGGACAATTGCCGCCGTCCACACAAAACAGTTTCACTAACACCACACCGTCTTTCTTCCCGTTAGCCATACTGTTCACTCACGTTATGGCTTGTCAAATGACAGCGTGGACGTCATACCGCCACACAAATAGTGTATAGTGCTAGATTTGCACCTGGTGACCAAAATAGGAAATAATTTGTTTTCCGGCGTAAATCGATTCCGCACTAACGAATTAGCATATCCACCAACTTTCTCTGCCATACGGTATTACCGAGCGAGGTGGCGCAGTGGTTAGACACTGGACTCGCATTCGGGAGGACGACGGTTCAATCCCGCGTCCGGCCATCCTGATTTAGGTTTTCCGTGATTTCCCTAAATCGCTCGAGGCAAATGCTGGGATGGTTCCTTTCAAAGGGCACGGCCGACTTCCTTCCCCGTCCTTCCCTAATCCGATGAGACCGATGACCTCGCTGTCTGTTCTCCTTCCCCAACACAACCAACCAACCATACGGTATTTGCAGGCCTCACAGGACCTCCATGAGCAGATGCACTTTAATTATAACCACCCACTATCAAACCAGTGAAACGCCAAAATGCTGAAAGAGAGTGTTTCAAGAGCCTTCTCACCAGGCTAATTTTCACTTGTGGCCTGTTGGCGGGCCGCTCAACGAGCACCACTAGTCAGCTGCAGCACGAAGACGCCAAAGTCACATTGAGAGCAAGCCTCCGCGGACACCGTTGTATAAGCTCTGCAAGGGGGCCAAGTTGTACACTATAGAGGGACACCATATCACTCGTTGCTAGGAGACCGAGTCAGAGATACGATAGATGGAAAACCTCTATCTATAGGGGACCATACACAGTTCAATTAGAATTCTGAAGAATATACACACACAGACACCTGCTATCAGTCCTCCCTGCACAGCTACTCTTGTAACTGATTCCTTTCACTGATGTGTTGTATTGCACTGGATGTGAAATAGAGAAAATAAGCAACCAGCAGTAGAAACGCCCTTGCGCTGAGACAGTCGAGGCAAAGACTTTTCCGTTAAGATGAATAAATAAATAACATATTTGCCACTTCTTGCATTATGTGCACAAATCAAACGTCAAAGCTGCCGGAACATCAGGTACAGTTGTATTTGTAAATACTACTGGAGAGAGAGATTGTACAGACGCTGTCATTTTACACATTTGCCAAATTTAAAGGTGGCTACTTTTCCGCTAATTTACCATCCCATCATTGTGTTTTCATTTACGCATTGCCCTTTATTATACAGATAATCATAGAAAAATGGCTTCGTAAGCAGACAGTGGTTGTGGAAAGAAAACGAAGACAGACTAAATGACAGCCTAAGTAGAAAAAAAAAGGCCGCATTCGTTCACTAAAAATTCACAGTAAACGAGTGTCTAATCTGTCTGCAAGCGAACATATCCACTTACATTGTAGAAACACTTCTCCAGAAGAGATGTTGTTAACTCTCCTCAAAAACACATTTCCTCCTCCACCCTCCTTAATACCGGGTGATCAAAAAGTCAGTATAAATTTGAAAACTTAATAAACCACGGAATAGTGTAGATAGAGAGGTAAAAATTGACACACATGCTTGGATTGACATGTCTGCCAAAATTCAAGTAGCACTTCCTGTCGATCTCATTTTTTTTAGACGCTTATATTCCCTTTCGTCTGATGCAGTTACTACATTTTTACATTTTCTCCTGTCATCAATTAAATTCAGAGTCGCTTGAGCTCATCAAAGATTCCTAAAGGCAGGTCTAGTGTATGGTTTTCATTTTTTAGACTAGCTGAAAGCAGATCTGGAAGAAAAGAGTTTTTCCAATGACGAGGACGTCCACACAGCGGTTCTCAAATGGCTCCGTGACCAAGTAATGGATTTCTGACGTCGAGGAACTGAACGATAAGTAGAATATTCTGACCGTTGTTTACAGAGACGTGGTAACTACGTTCAAAAATAGTGTCATGTATCTGTGTCACAGTGACATGTAGCACAGGTTTCAGTAAAAGTTAAATGGCCTGCCATAATAATGTGCAACTTACCTTTTTCTGGCCCTCCTACATTCATTACAGTTTTGTACGTATCCTAACCCATTAACACACAGATTTATACTTATGCTCATTACTGTAACTGTTGTTAATGTGTAACTCACGTGACGCATTACATGGATAGATCCTTGTAACTTTATGTAACTCTAACGTCACAAAAACGACGGAAAGCACAAAATGTGCACTTTTCTATTTGTTTACTGTAAATAACTTCAAATCTAAGTAAGTTATGTAAATTAATTTTATGAAATGTAATTATTATTTCACAAAAAAATATTTCAAAGACACAACGGCAGTCATCCAGTGGCTGATTGCGATCGATTGTAATGTTTGTTTTTTTCGTTTTAGAAATATATGTAGAGCTTTCCTGCTCGGATCTCTCTCTCTCTCTCTCTCTCTCTCTCTCTCTCTCTCTCTCTCTGTCTCGTCTGTTAGCCTTAACACTGATAGGACGCACTATAGCTGCGTGCCTTGCGTATCAGTAATTAATTTTCGTTTGTGTAGACAAATCTGATGAAAGTGGCACGTATTAGCTGTAGAAACATTTGCAATTAAATTTCTGTACATTAGTTACGTGTCATGAGCTCTTGTTTAACAGTTCTCCTAATAGATATAAGAAGTATGAAAGGTTTTAATGCTTCATTGTTACATTGAACTTAACGGATCGTAGCCTGGAGACGCAATGGCCGAATACAGTTAGTATTCTGCCAGTTATTCGTTGGCAACTTGCTACAACATCCTTGAGATTAAGTGCCGGTCCTTACGATGCGTTTTGTAAACTTGAATACAAAGGCGGAACCTAAAATTATCTGGTCAGTTTCCAAGCTATAATTCCCTTCCGCCCGTAAATGACGGATACCGGCCCCGCAAAACTGATGGTGGCAGTAAAAGATATAATCTTTTCTAAATGTTATAGCATTTTTTCTAGAAGTCAGTTTGGCCACTAACAAAGATGCATTGTTGGCCGTCTGCTCCAGTACACTTTAACAACTTTCTTTCCAGTGATTAATTTCAGTTTCTATTTAATGTCATATTATCACTCATTTAGTAAAATTGCGTGAGCAGTCACTTCACACACTGTATGTGCGCGTCATCTGTAAAGAAAACATCCAAGGATGCTTGTATAGATGTATGAGACAGAACCGGAAAGATAAAATCCTTGGTGGGTAAAGTAAATGCAGTAATTGGTTTTTTCATTCACTCATTGGTGATAAATATGATACAAATTTACACGAAACGTCCGCATATACATTTGGTGAAGATTTCAATCACGGATCACTGTAAGAACAAGTTAATTTAACGCTTACAGAATTTCACGAAACATTTCTATCCTTTCTGACTTCGATGGGCATTTTTAACAAAGTGTTTGAAAATAAAAATGCAATAAATGCTCAGTTTTAATCGTATATAGTTCCACAATCATTTAAGGATCGTGGTGTAGTGAATACATACATGTACCGTTGGAATCTCATGAGCTCATATGGGTCGTAGTAAAATGTCTGCGTGTACAGTACACTATGTGATCAAAAGCATATGGACATTGCTTTGTAATGCAGAATTAACCACTAAATGTCAAGAGAGGCGACCCGCCAGTATAAAAGCAGGCGGAGAGTGGTGTGTTGTCGGTAAAGACGTAGTAACAGCAGAAAGGATATGAAGACGTGCGTGAAAAAACGGGCTAATCCTCAAATGTAAAAACTAGAGATAAGTGCTGCCAACTGTTGCTGGGTACGGGAACTATCAAAATTGATGTTGGTCTCACCCCTACATATCACTTATGGGTGAGACCAGTGTCGATTTTGATAGTTCCCGTACCCAGGAACCGTTGGCAACATTTATCTCCAAGCGTTTACATTTGAGGGTTAGGCCATTTTTCCGCACATGTCTTCGTATGTATGGAGAACGTGGACTAGTCGCTAAATGTCACCTGAGAAACAAATCCATCAGGAACATTTCAAGCCTTCTAATCCTAACCAAGTTGACTGTCCGTAATGAGATTGTGAAGTGGAAACGCGAGCGAAAGCCATGGCTACAACAAAATCAGACAGGTTTCGTGTACTGTCGGACAGGAGAGTGTCGAGCGTTGTGGGGGGGGGGTTGTAAAAATTCACATGAAGTCAGCGAAAGGAATGACTTGTTGGTTCCGAAGCGCGACCAGCAATCCAGCAGGCACAATGACTGTGGGTAAGGAGTCAAAAATAATGAGATAGAATGGTTGATACACTACTCGTAAGCCACACATTTCTTTAACAAAAAATAATCGCCCCCAAATAGTGATTTATGGTAACCGTAATCTCTCTTTCAAGAAATGTTCAAATGTGTGTGAAATCTTATGGGACTTAACTGCTAAGGTCATCAGTCCCTAAGCTTACACACTACTTAACCTAAATTATCTTAAGGACATACACACACACACCCTTGCCCGATGGAGGACTCGAACCTCCGCCGGGACCAGCCGCACAATCCATGACTGCAGCGTCTAAGACCGCACGGCTAATCCGGCGCGGCAATCTCTCTTTCATTTATTTTAAATATAATAAATATATTTTACATGTTTATCTATTGTAATTAATGTTGTGATCTTACACATATACTTCAAAAGACACCTATTATATGGGGGAATCTTATGTGTCAAACAAGTTAATTCTAATGGCCAACATGCAGGCTCATTCTTACTGTCATTAGATACCCCAGTTAGTTAATGAGAACTATTCGGTTAATTTAAAGGTTGCAACGGATAATGACCTACACAGTAACCTAATAACAGCAAAAGATAGTCCTACAACAATTCCTTTTGAACATGGCTGACCAATATCCGGTGGAATGACACCCTTTTCAAGGTGCACATAATGATTAAATCAATTATTTTAAAAGGGGAGTGGATGTGGAATCAAGAAAATTCTAGGCTTAGATTTCTGAAAAATTCCTCATAGGTTTATTAAACGACAACAGAGAAGGAAAATCAACCACAAACGTACATATTGGTGTAAGTTAAATTGGCCCCTACGTAGAATAAAATAATCAGTTGTTCATAGGCAACCTAGACGATTTGTGGCTGACCAAAAAAGCTCTGGACGTAGCTAAATACTAGACTGAAAGCCTAAAAGACTATGATTTCGTTTACAGATACGAAAAAGTAAAGAAATACGCTCAGTAACACTTGGTACTTGCATCCTTTGTTGTACGTATTTGTTCAGACCACCAATCCGTATCAAGGACTTCAGGATAAGCCTGTGGTAACACATAGAGCCATCACTCATTCATATATGCACATTCTACGAACAGAACTGAAAGGTACTCTCTCTTCTACAAATTAAAATCGGAAGAACACTACAGCATTCTCGATAGAAAAGCTTGACTGTTTCTGTGGACAGGTAGTAAGACGACTGAAATTCCACTCATTCACAAACCTGAATAAAATTGGCTATACATAGAGGTATTTAATATACTCAGAAAGTGGAGTTTTAGTTATTTATCGATAATATTGGACTATCCACACACCCTAACAGATATGTGGATGTACATGGCCAAACCGAGAAATCAAATTTAATTTCGTGTGTTAGAACTGAATAAGAATTAACCATTGGTCCATGTAGTACTATACAGATACAAAACTTTGAGATCTATTTCTTTAGTAACAGTATTGGAGCCTACATGCACTCTGGCGGACACACGAGAGGTATAATATAATTAAAAAAATACATGAAAAAAAATGTTTGGATGTATGAGATTAATTTTTCGGCACTCGGACAAGCATAATAAGCTGGGCTATGCCTGTAAATGGATACATATTACTTATATTAGTTCTGCATGAACGAAATATTTTTTTTCTTGCCGTAAATTTGTGCATACCAATTAATAATATACGTCCGATCGCCGTATCCACCTACAAAATCTTGACCGTGTGCATGTTGCGCTAATCGGATCTCCGTGAATACTCCGAAGTACACAGGTGGGTTTTAGTTCTTCTTATTACAGTACTACTTGGAATAATGACTCATACAATCTTTCAGTTAGTAAATAATACTATTTCCTTTTCTTCGACGCACATAAAAAATACCGACTTTCCACGTACTCACATAACTAAAATGGCGACCTCTGATAACGCTCTAAAATATCGTGCGTCTACCTTCGTTCATTAGCAGAGAGCGAGTCCTTCCTCTTACTGAGGAACAGGAAAAACATATTATGTTTCTTAACATTTGAAAATCAAAAATACATGACTGTAAGCGCAGACTCTACGCTGGGCTACCGCTTCACCTTTTCTCTTTACCTTTGAAAAAACGAAAACATAAAAGCAAGAAATGCAGATGGTACATCATTAATGCGCCTTTTGTTTACTGTTGGAAGTAAGTCTCTTTATTTAAGGAGACAGTATACAGTAGTCTTATTTACATTGAGGCTCATAGTTTGGTCACTTGGTGCAAGTCAATGGAGTCTTAATACCCTTATGCTACTTAAAGTATATCGACAAAGCTTCATTTCTTTGTCCATTACAAATTCATATCCATAAATATATCCACATATATTTATATTACATAATTGCACGTCCATGTTGTGCTAACGTCTTTGTTATTTATCCTAACATTTGTTAAGCTGTATAGTGTGAACAGGGGAAAAATTATAAATTTCTTAAATCGTCCTTCCACTCTGTTCTTAAAAATTGTTTACCTCACTCGCTTTCGGTTCATTGGCAATTCTGAGAAGGTGTCGTTTCAGCACACGCTATCTCATTGTTAGCTGTACTTCTGGCCAGCAGCAGCTCATTGTTAAACGCGCTCGCCTCAGTGACGCAAGCGACACGTGAGAAGTAGTAGTGCCAGCGCATCCATTATAATGTCTCTCCAGGCTTACGAAGTCGGTGTTATGTATGCCTTCCAGCCCGGAAACTGGATACGGCGGATGCAGCTCCAACGCTCAACCCGAAGAACACCAATGCCTCATCTCGCACCTGGACGAGTTTTTCGCCATTGGAATTGAAGGTAAGGGCCGCACTGCAGGACTCGGCATTATCTTCCGTTGCGCATTGTAGTTCGGCGGTCCTCACACATTAATTAGTGGTTATACGGATTTCCTCTCATTACTCCGTCGCACACGCATCACACTCGCTGTATTCACTTCGCTAGACTGCAGCGTTTACTCTTATCACGGCTCAGCCATTATTTTCACTATTATCGGACTTTACTATTTTTGTATCGCTTCACACGTGCGAGTGTTTTACCCGTCCATCGCGTTGCACTTCACATACATACATACGTAAATGGTTCTCCTTCAAGAATAAAATTTCACATTAAATTCACAATAGTACATTCGTTTTACAAATACAGAGACATTGACAAAATTAAAGTTGACAAATAAATGTGCAATTCACATTTCATATATAGACTCCATCTTACGCACCAATATGTAAATCAGTAGAAATCTTGCATTTATTCTGAATATTTGCATTTTCTTTTCTCGTCTTGCAGGACCGACCTCCTGCGCGTTTTCACCTTTACAACTACACATAGAAAGTACGTTCCAGCACTACTCACTACATGGAAAAAAGATGTGCTACGGGCTGCTTCAGAGATCAAGCTACTTCTAGGATTGCTACTTGTAGTGCGTCGTTGGTGTACTTATTCTTTCCTTCGCATTTGATAAATATTCATACTATGTACAACATCGACAAGTGCTCGTTTGTGAGCGAGTATGAGGCAAGTTTTATCCCTTAACAATCCTGACTTCACCACTACTTGTTAATCGTCGAAATATTTCGCATTCATGTACACATATTTCAAACCGTACTTCTGCCTTATTGATGCGACGGCATGTACACGTTTGCATTCATAACGTGTGACCGGTAATTTTATTGTATTTTTGTCATGTGTAATTCCACTCAATTAATTCCTGGTAAAGAAGAAGGTGCTTAAGATAAACGTACTTCTTTCGCTTCTGCGTGTGTCATGAGCTCAGTGTAGAAAATATTGTTTCATTGCATTTTGTGTTCTTCACTCGTACGAATTGTATATCATATTTTCATTGATATTCACCTTATAGTTGCTCAAGCTGTAACAGTTATTCGCTAAGGAAATATTTTTCACACCAAGTTGATTTACAGTTTGATGTAGGCGTAGCAAATTACTGTGCTGTGGTGTACGCAAAATGTACCGAGTACCTTTGTTGCTATTAACTTCACTGTTTCTTCTTTACTGTTTCTTCGAGATGTTCGATTTCACAATTACTTACCGCACATATATCATCATACTTCGCTTTCCACACTCATACAATCATTCATTCTAAGACTTAAAACTATATTAATCTATTCTTTCTTACGTCGCCTTTGTGGCCCTTTCCTAGGTATCCCTGTAATATTACTCTTCATATTCATCTCCATATACCCATATAATTATTCCTTAAAAATCAATCTTGCCTCGAGCATGGATGTATGTGATGTCCTTAGGTTGGTTAGGTTTAAGTAGTTCTAGGGGACTGATGACCTCAGAAGTTAAGTCCCACAGTGCTCAGAGCCACTTGAACCATCAAACATCTTCCACATAAATCTCCATTTATACCCCGTCTTACCTGTGGGGTTCTCACACTAGGACCATCGCCCTATTTATTTCTTCCCACAAATATAAATAAACTCATATTACTTCTAATGCTGTCGGTAAAGAAGTGTAGTTGTATAAGTGCACAACTGCTCCTATCGCTAAGTCTTGTGCGATATGCTATTTTAAGTTTACACGCATTTTTTCTAAGTGTCTATTTCATTCTATCTTTCTCAGTGTCGCTCACTTGCATGCTGTAAGTCGCTTAGTTCTCAAGTTCTGTGCTAATCGCATTCTTTCAAGTGTACATGTTGTTGCTTTTCTTTTAAACATGTCTTAATCCTGTTGTTATAGTCGGATGGGTAATTTCCTGTGTATATTCTTTTCTGCTTTGAATACTTATACTCATTTCTAACTATGTACATTCAATAGCCTTTTTTAAGTTAACAAGTCTAGCGTATTCTACGCTCCTTATAGTTTACTTGCGCCAATGCGCTCCTTTTCTTAAAACTACATGTGCTTAACCTAATGATATACTCTTAAAATTAGTGCTTTTTACAGTATCCTCTCCAACTTGGGAATAAATGTCTCTCTTCGTTTTGTTTATATAACTGGTTTACGTCATAGTAATCAGCTGATAGGTACTCGCATTTCCTATCGCTTCTGTTTTGTCCAGTTGGCTGCGAGCCGTCGATGCTAATTCGCTTAAATTCTAAAATGGTTTCCGTCGCAGTGCGCAGTGTGCCTTTCGCATCTTAAAAAATGGTTCAAATGGCTCTGAGCTCTATGGGACTTAACATCTTAGGTCATCAGTCCCCTAGAACTTAGAACTACTTAAACCTAACTAACCTAAGGACATCACACACATCCATGGCTAAGGCAGGATTCGAACCTGCGACCGTAGCAGTCCCGCAGTTCCGGACTGCAGCACGCATCTTAAAAGGGACACTGAACTCTACTTTACATTTTACATACTCTACCTCTACGATCAGCTGTTTGCCACTTTGCATATAGTTATTAATGTACGTTCCGCTTTAAGCGCGGCTTCGCTTCTCAGCACACTTCCCCGCTCATGTCTCTCGCGAGCTGTGAATTTCTTTCTTTTCCATCACTCTTATTCAAGTTTTTCACCTGATGTGGTATAACTACGTCATCTAATGGTTTTCACTCGTTCATTATTGTGTATAGTTGTTTTAGTTCTTGATGTATATTCCGTAATTCCTTAAGGAATATCAAAAGGTTTCCTTCGCTTCTATAGAGATTTAAGTCTTAAGAAAGTGCAATATCAAAATACAAGGAAAATGTCTACTCACTAGGTTGCATTTCATTATTGGCTAAACAGAATAGTACAAGTGGGAGAGGGTACTCGAAATATGAGTATTATACCCCCATAGCTGGAGAGAAACCGAGCGCCAGTCGGTTTAGTCGTCAAATGGCGACAAACCTGCTACCCTCAGAACACCTTCATACCAAATATACAGTTCACTATAAGTTTGTCTGCCAACAAGAAACTACACTGAAAAAGTACACCACAAATGCTAACGGGTATGCTGGCCTGTAATTTTATAACTTTAAATTGACTTCCCATCGCCGTTACGATCTCACAGTTCTCGACGGGTTGCGTGGGTACATTTACTTCCCGCGCCATCTCATTAAACAAGCTGGTTGACGTAAGGCCTGTTGACGCGCCAGCATCCAAAACAACTGATATATCTGTGTGTGCCACCTTTACCTATATTGTTGCTTGAATAATTTCACTCACCTTGCGTGTTGTTTCTTTCTCTTCAGTGAAGAAATCTTCTTTCATTTCTGCTTCCTTATTATACCTTAAAAAATAGATTACGGATATGCTGTACGTGTAAGCTTATTTCAGTGTCTACTTCCTCTTTTTCTATTTCTGTTCGTGTTAGTGTTTATGTCACTAATATTATTACTGTGGTACATTGACTGTTTATTACCTTCTTCCTCTAGTCATGCTCGATTATTATTTCCTGGGGGCGGTAGAGGTATTGTTTCATTTTTCTGCGTCATTTCTACTATGTTCACCGTATGTTCGCGTGCTCGCCAGTTCGTGTCCGGTTGTTTCGGTTTGACTGTTCCGGCTGCCGGTTCTCTCTCGGATCCCTGTCTTCCACATTCCGATCCTGGTAATTTGTATTTCCTTGTCGCCTAGTATCAAAGTTTTCTCTCGAATTTCTCGTATCTCTGCCACTGCCGCACCTATGAGACTGATATTTATTTTAGTACTTTCAGTCACCCTGTGGCTGATAGGTAAACCGAATATACGGATTTCGGTCGTGACACGGCGGTGCATAAGGATGCAATTCATTCATCCGCACACGATCATTCTAGTTTCCAAAGCCAATGCCGTTAGCGTAGTTGTTCTTCCCATTTGGGTTGTGTTCATTACCCGTACGATAAATAGGCCTGGCCTGCTCATTTTCATGAATTAAACCTATTGAGTCGAGCACTGAGAGAAACTGCTCGAGATCATATTCGGGAATGGTTACTAATTTTTCCCTAACATTTGCAGGCAATTTGTGCTTGAAGATTTTCAATAGATCGACACGAGATATCGGATTATTCCAGTAGCGGGTCTTGTTTAGATATGTTTCAAAATAGTTTTTAAGTCTTCCCCCCCCCCCCCCCCCCCCCCCGAATTTTTGGAGGGTATGATACTGGGCTCAATACCTCCCGTCTTAATCTATCCTGGATAGCTGTTGACCAGTATTTATCTAAAAACGCATTCTCAAATTGATAATATGTCTCGCAGAGCTCCAAGATCTCTGTAGCCCACAAAAGGGCGTCACCTTCTGTATGTCTTACCACATATTTGAGCTTCTGTCCAACTCCTAGGCAGTACATTCCCAAAAAAGGCTCGGACAAACACTGCCGGATGCGTTCGCTTTGTTCCATTTGAAAATACGGGAAACTGTCGGTGTTTTATCAAACTCTCGTCCAGCAGGATGAAACAGCATTTACATGCGGTGATGACATATCTGTCTCTCAAAAGTTTTGCCCGTTGCTCGCTTCGCGCGTCGGCATCCTCTCGTGCGCCGTGGGTTGGCCATTGTTGTCCGCGCCACTGAGTTCTCTCACCGGTGGACGGCTGTTTATTGTTTCACTAACCGCCCCCGGTGACGATATTACCGTAGTTTGTTTGTTAACTATTTCGTCCACTACCCTTTGTTCTACCCGTTTCATATCATGTTCTACGCGTTTTAAAATTTCTTCTTCCTTGTTCCCCATTACTTCCTTTACCGCTTCCACGTAAGTACTCTGTTCGCGTACGCATTTTTCCGCGAACGTTGTGTTATCATCTTTTGTATTACCCTTTAGTGTTCCGTAAAGTTGCACAATGTCTGAGTTGGTTCTCTTATGTTCTGAATTAAGTAATCGTATCTCCATTGTGATTTTCTCTACATTTTCTGGTAAGTCGTCACAGAAAGAATGCAGCTTCGGTACTTCTGCTACTACATTATCTATGTTAACCTGCGTATTCTTTTGCTTTATCTGTAAATTATGCTGAGTTCCTCTGATTCCGCATGGCTCCTGTCATACGAGCGTGTAAGTGTTTCAAATTTTTCTTCCGCTGTGCCTTTTAATTGCTCACTCATTTCGTGAACTGAAGTTGGTACTTGTTCGTTAATTCTCCTGTCCACTTCCGTGGAGATTTGAGAACGTGCTGTGTGAACTTCGTATCCATATTATTGAGTTATGTGCGCAAATTTTTTACCTCGTCTGAAATGTGTGTCATATTTGTATTTACCTTTCCGATCTCGGACTTTACTGTGGTCATGTCTGCTTTCATACTATTTATGTCTGTTTGTATTGTGTCTAAACTCGCCATCTTTGAATTTATGTCTGTTAAGGCTCGAAATAAAGGCTTGCATATTTTCCCTAGTCACTTCTGGCCTACGCCTGTCAGCATCTGCGTCTGTACTGCTACTACTACTACTTTCATTTAAATTATTCCTTTGCCTTGAGGTGTCATTAGTTTCGTCTACTGTAATCAACGTATTACTTGTAATGAAATGTTCCGTATTCACGGGCGTCGAATGCAACAATGGCATGTCGCGCCCAGTATCCAAATAATCATCGCCTGACGGTTCCAAACCATTGTTGCGTTTTGCAAATGCAAGGCTACTACATCGGCATTTTCATTTTGGAATGACATTTCCTTATTGTTTTGCCTATCCATTATAGAAATCGTTACGCCTCTGCATTTACCAAAATTAATATTTTCTCTGTTTGGATTTTACTGCCACGCCATTTCTCGAGCGACAGAATGCATATACAGCTATATGTAATTATAGTCGCAATTGTTTTTCACTGAATATGCTTTTCGTACTGATAAAGAAATATCATTCTCTGTACTTGATTGCAATTGCATTAACCCCTGAAGCTTTAGGTTCTGGATTTTAGGAAACAGATCATTCTCTCTACTTGATTGCAATTGTGTTAACCTCTGAAGCTTTAGGTTCTGGATTTTAGGAAACAGGTGCTTGGATTTTCTAGTAGGTCCACTAGGAAGGCATTTTCTACATGCATTGCGCAATCCCATCTTATTGTTGTCTTGTGACTGGCATTCCCTCTATTGTGCTTTGTTGTCGATTCTTGGTATTGTTGTCTTTTTCCTTCTAATTTATTTATTATTTCTTTTTATTTCAGTTAGTATTTTTCCAATGTTACACCATCGTCTCCATCATGTCATCAGTGTACATGGAACATAAAGAATTATTAACACAACGTATATTCATTGTCTTAATAATACCTGTACTCACAGTTTTGCCCACTACGTATCGTGCCTGTCAACTGTCACCACCTCATAATATAATATAATGTTTGAATGTATGGAATTAATGAGATTAATTTTTCGGCTCTCGGACAAGCACAATAAGCTGGGCAATGCCTGTAAATGGATTCATATTAGTTCTCCATCAACGAAATATTCTTTTTCTTATCGCAGATTTGGGCTTTCCAATTAATAATACTACATCCGATCGCCGTATCCACCTACAAAATCTTGACCGTGTCCATGTTGCGTTAATCGGATCTTCTTGAATACTCCGAAGTACACAGGTGGGTTTCAGTTCTTCTTATTACAGTACTACTTGGAATAATGACTCACACAATCTTTCAGTTAGTAAATAATACTATATTCTTTTCTTCTATGCACACAAAAGATACAGACTTTCCACTTATTCACATAACTAAAATGGCTACCTCTGATTACGCTCTAAAATAACGTGCGTTTACCTTCGTTCATTAGCAGGGAGCGAGTCCTTCTTACCGAGGAACAGAAAAAACATGTTTTCTAACATTTGAAAATGAAAATTACATTACCGTAGGCACAGGCCCTATGGTGGGCTACCTATTCACCTTTTCTCTTTGCCTTTAAAGAAAACGAAAACTTAAAAGCACGGAATGCAAAACGTACATTACAGAGGACGTAACTGAACTGAGGAAACATTTCTCGACAATTACACGAAAAATAGAAAAGCAAACACTCAACAATCAAAGACGACAAAAAAACTACTTGTTACTAATTTAAGGACTCGCAACATGATCTCTAACACCGTTCAAGTGAACATTATATCGACACACAGACAGAGCCTTCTAAGATCCCCAGTCCTCGAAAATATTAGGTATTTTCCATCTCGCACGAAGTGCATTCAGATTCCTTCAGATTCCTCGGTGCAACAATACTGAAGTTACTTTGAAAATCAGTAAGCAAGACATAGTTATCTTGTACTACAGGGACACGTTATTGAAACTCTGCCCTCTGAAATTCCGACAAATAGTGTACATGCGTAATTGAACTCAAACTAATAAAATCGTTACTACCATCCTGACACTGAAAAAGAAGTTGTCATTCAGAACGTTAACCCATCTAAATAAAATTCCAGCGCCTTTGCCGTACTACTGCAGTGTGAATTGCAAGCATAACCTCACTCCTAGTAGTAGTGTGCTGTCCAGTGGTCTACCCCTAACCACTCACCTGAAGAAGTGGTGGTGTGGGGTCACTCAAGGGGCGATGCACCCTTACCAACTTAACAGGACACGCTCGATCACAGCAACTTGCCCTGCTGGCACGGTTAAAGTTCTCTGCCTGTTCGCTACATCCTAAAGATTGCCGAACCTGGCCTTCCAGACTACTAATCCCCGTCGCCCACGAGATACAGCATCCACTAAAATTTATCATCTATTCACTTTCACATACGGGACTTGGATATAGGAATAATGTTGGTGATTTTGTGCAGGAAAATAAGAGCTAGGTTCTTTTCCCTTCCTTGAGACTAGCTACAGTCCCAGACTGGTAGCCAAAAGCCAGCGAATCAGTTCGATAACAAGACAAATTACACGAATGAGATCTATCAGTTTTTATACTTACACAGATCCTATTTTGTGTAGCTTAATGTCATTGGTTGTTCAACTGATCATGTGTAGATCTGGGGACATAGCTCTTTCTTAATAACACGTACCATCCCTGTACTAGACAGTGGTAGATGACAAGTGCCTCTTAGCATCGACTCTGCGCGCGTCGCCAATGGGTATATACATGACGTAGTTTTATTTAGTGACTATTCAGCATATTTAACGTTGTATAAGGTGAATAACTGTATTATTCCTGGCTTACTTTGTTAATTTCATACTTACACACTGATCTAAATATGGTCTACATACGACTGAAACCAGTTGAACCCGTTGCCAGGAAAGTGAACACCATTTGGGATTTAGATCGATTATTTTTGGTTAAATTACGACACAAGATAACTGCTGTTCCAGTTATGACTTCAAAAATTATCATCATACATTTCTGTAGTCTTTTCTAAGCGGCACCTGACGGGGTGTAAAGAGTGCCGCCATTGGACAGTGATGACTGGAAAGGAGTGATTTGCAGTAAGGGATAACATTATACGCCGTAGTAATCCGATGGAAGGGTTATGGTGTGGCGAATGTCTGGGGAACGTTACCTGCCAACATGTGTGGACAGTGAGGGACAGATGAGATGACGTTACAGTTTATTATTATTTTTACTTTCAATTTTACACACCTACTTCCGTATGACCAAATTGAGGAGCAAACCTCCTTGGTCACGGAATGTTTCAGTACATGAAATTATAACAAAAGTAATAACAGATCAAATAAAATGCTTATGAACCTAAGAAGACGTAAGCTATAAGTTTATGTCAACATAACTTAATTTCTCAAGGAACTCCTCGACAATAAATGAAGTAATCCACGAGGAAATTCCTCAGTTTAGATTCGGAAGCGCACGGATTACTGGCAAGATTTTTGAATTATTGTGCTAGCTTATTGAGAATGGATGCAGAAATACACTGCACGCGTTTCTGCTCAGGAGTCAAGGAAGTGCTATCCAAATGCAGACTGTATTTCTGCATTGTATTAACTGAAAAGCTACCAATTCTTGGGAAATAGTTGATATTGTTAATGAGAAACAACAGTAAAGAAACATAGGACATAGTTACTTTAAATGTTCAAAATTTCCACCGTTGGTGGCTATACACGTAACAGAACGACAAGCGGTCGCCGCAACTACGTCAGTCAATGTTACAGTGGAGATCGCTGCTCATGTCGCTGTAATCTCCTGGCAAAGTTCCTCCAGGGTGCGTGGCCTACGTCGATACACATTATCTTTCGCAGTTCCCCACAAGCAAAAGTCCATAGTTGCTAGATCTAGTGATCGTGGAAGGAACTCAATGGACCCTCTTCTCCAATCCAGTGCCCCGGAAAACAGTAGTCCAGGAAAGCTCCTACGGCTAGATGGTAGTTTGGCGGCGCCCCGAACTGTTGGTAGAAGGCCACTTCATCAGCTCCATAAAGCGCACGTATACGCGGCAAAATTGATGTACGTAGCATCTCCAGGTACACTTCTCCAGTGACAGTAGCATCATAGAAAAAGGATTCCACTAAGCCCCTAGATGATAGTCCACACCACACATGAACCCCCTGGTAGATTGACCACTTTATCCACATAAACATGCAGACTTTCCGGTGCCCAATACACACTGTTATGCCGATTCACTGTTCCATTAGATTTAAATTGTCTCTTGTCCTCCACACTACCTTCATCACAAATTGTTCGTGATCAGTTACCAGTTGCTGATATCATTCGCAAAATTGCATTTGGCGATCAGGGCGTCATCATTAATCGCATGCAGCTATCGTGGAATGTAAACTTTCTACTTTGCAGCTTTCACAATTCTTCGTATACTTGTACTGCTAAGCCCCATTTCAAGTGCACACTGCGTAGTGGATTTCTGTGGAGAATTAACAAACGTTTCCAACACGAGTGCCGACGTAGCAGGGCTTGTAGCTGTACGCTGTGTTTATGATCTTCCTTTGTGAATATCACAAATCGTTCCATGCAATTCAAACTTGTCAGTGATGTGTATAATTGCTAGACGTATTGGCATTTCTCTTTCAAACTCCCGCCCCCACTCAAGTTGCACTTCAACAGAGTTATCAAAGTTGAAAAACTACTTCACAATACATTTTAGTTGCTCGAATGTCAAGCGTGCTCAAGCCATCTTGTTTTCTCAGTACCGTTGTGAAAGTGCTAATCGATATCTCGATAGAGCCTGACAAAGAATGTGTGCATTTTTATGGCGGACTTGTATATGGCTTTGGTGAAATATTCCTTCAGAAGGGATATGTTGTAATTAGTAATTTGTCATAGTACTGAAATATGTCATGATTCTTTAACAAAGATATCATTAAATTTGCAGCATTTAAAAAGAATTTACAAGCTGCAAGAAGGGACCACATTAATAACTAAAATATTGAACTGGTTTTGATATAAAACTGTTTAAAAAGATGATGTTAAATAAAAATGTCAGTTTCTTTTACCAGTTCGCATGTTATTAAAAGTGTTTGTGTTCTTTCCATACCCAATTATTTCAATAATCGTGGTACAACAACCAGATTAAAATATTAATAGAGTCAAAACCGTTTAGTCAGCATCAGCTTTATAGTAGCCTTACAAAACGAATGATTTTTTAAATATAATTCTTAGGGAAAACTTAATGTAAAACCCCAGTTAATATTTATCTCTTAAATCGCTTTCTTATAAAATTTAGATAAAATTTATATTATGGCTAACATTGATTTTCTTGCATTCACTGAGCTCTGACTGCTTTAGGCTGGCACACTGATTGGAAAACTTACTAAACGACTGTACCACCATATAGAATAAAGGCGACTGTGTGTGTGTGTGTGTGTGTGTGTGAGTGAGTGAGAGAGAGAGAGAGAGAGAGAGAGAGAGAGAGCATCAATGGCTTGCACTTGCCCCATGTACTTGGAGCTACCAACCAATCAATAAACACTGGACTTGTAATGGCTGTAATTATTAGTCTGAAAATGATGTAAATACTGATGTAATGCTGTTCAGTACACCGTATATATATATATATATATATATATATATATATATATATACTGAACATTACATTAGTATTTACGTTATTTGCAGGCTAATAATTGTAGCCACAACAAGATCATTGTTTTTAGGCTGATTAGTATCTCAGATTATGTGTGGCAAGTGCAAGCCATTAACGCTTGTTTTCACGTGGCAGCAGCCCAGGAATCGATGTGTGCATGTATGGACGCAAAAAAGTTAGCCTATACTGACAGATGTAGTTCACTTAGCGGTGCAGAAAATATCAGGTCGTAGAGTTTGTGATGGGTTCCTGGGAACACTTTTCGAGAATTGATATATGTCCTTATTAAGGTTTCACATACAAAAAAATCTGCAATTATACTTGTACCATTGTTATATATTGTGTGTGTTTGTGTCTGTTTTGCATTGCTTATGCGTATCTGTAACGATTTAGTTTCGTGTAGATGTGTCGACCTTTGTAGTTTGTTGTAGATACCACATTGTTGTATCTACATACCCGTATACAGGGTGATATTTTCCACAAAGTACAAACCCTAGGAATTCGCCGATGAGATGATATATGGAACAGAAAAGGTCTAATGAACTTATGTCTGGAAATGCATGGTTTCCATGATAGAGACCATTTATTCAGTCATACATTGTTACAGAGACTGTGGTCTAATACGTGCTGTACCACGCAGTCACAGTTACAGTATGTGTTGGAAATGGCTCCATGTGCCTCAACGCATGTGTCTGCACGCTGTAGCATGTTCTGTCTCTCTCACTCACATCGGCCAGGCTACATCCGAACAGTGTCAAAGGCAGCGTGAATACGCTGCTCCATTGTCTCCACATTTGGAATGGGCTCGGAATACATGATACAGTTGAGATGGCCCCATAACCAGAAATTATACAGGTTGAAACCCGATGAACAAGCAGGTAAAACAACTGAACCCCCTTGTCTGATCCACTGGCCAGGGAAGACACGATTGAGATGTGCCCAGACATTAACAGCAAAGTGGGCTGGAGCACCACGATGTAGCAGCCACAAAATCCTTCGAATCATAAATGGCACATCTTCCGGCAAGGAAGGCAAAGTCACCCACAATAAACGCCGATAGTTCTGGCCTGTTAGACGACGTTGAAGGAAGACTGGTCCCAAAATACGGTCGTCAATTATCCTGGCCCACGCATTCCAGCTGTACCGATGCTGACTGATGATTTGCTGTCACCACACAATGGGGTTTGTGCATACTATCCCACAGATGACTGTTATGAAAGTCGAAGATACCACTCCATGTAGAGGTGGCCTCATCTGTGAATAGGATGGATGACACAAATCCCGGAATCATGGTTGCCTGGTGAATAAACCAGTGACAAAACGGCTCCCGATGTGTAAAGTCTGTCACTGGTAAGCCCTGCAACTGCTGTAAGTGATAAGGGTAGTAATAATTTTCATGGAGAATGTTCCACACGGTCATCTGGCTTACACTGTACTGGTGGGCCAACTGCTTGGTACTGACACAGTGGTCGCCTTCCACAGTGTTAATCACATTTTACTTCAAGTCTGGTTTCTGAACATTCTGATACGTCCTTCATGATTTCCTGCTTCCTGAAACGACCCTGTTTCAGGCAAACAGTGAAACGATATTACAAACATTGAATGATGTGGTGGTTGGCAGGGATAGGTCTCCTGTACTACCTCGCTGCCTGCCTATCGCCATTTGCGTATCCATAAGTAAACACCATGCCGACAAGCTCTAGATTGAAATACAGAACCATTGTGTACAACACTGTATCACATCCAATACAAGGTGAGTCAACAAGAGATGTGAATCAGACAACATTACCAATTACTATGGCAGCAGAGGGTGCTAGAGCATATGAGGAGCAGTACCACCCTCTAGGAGGAAACCATGCATACTGTAACTGTGGCTGCATGATACAGTGCGAACTAGACTACAGTCTCTGTAGCAAAGTATGATCGAATAAATGGTCTCTAGCATGGAAACCACGCATTTCCAGACGTAGGTTCATTAGACCTTTTTTGTTCCATACCCTCCATCGATCATTCACTTGAGTTTGTACAGGGTGGAAAAATCACTCTGTATTTTGACGAATGCACCTCAAGTAATTCTTGTTAACTCTACTGACAATGAACTTCGAATGTCTAGTATAAGTGAAACTGAAAGCTGGCTTTGTCTCCATATGTACATGTTTTATTGCTCCACTGAACAATTCAGTTATAGATTGTTATTAAAATTACTATTGAATCATGAGAAGAGATCGTTTCTTATATGTTCTACTAGTCTGTCTCTATCAATTAAGTGCATTATACTTAAAAATTTTAGCAAGATAACTGAAAGTTTCACATATATCAGAAAAGATATCAATAGACAAACGAATGTACTTTACTAGGGATCTTTCAGTCGTCTGAATGTTTGATGGGTATGATGCCACTATTCGGGAAAGGTTTCCTTTTTTTTTTTTTTTTTTTAAAAAAAAAAAAAAAAAAAGGTCGTTTACTTTTTTCTCAACCCTTGTAATGCAGTATCATAATTTTAGCAACGTTATTTATAGCACCACAGTAAATATCGCAATCTTGGGATAGTTCGCACATCACTACAGAACTATTAGATATTATTTACCTGAGATGTAAATTACTGGACCATCTCAAACAGGTGCTCATGTAAGTTAGGTTCTGGAGGATCATGGAGTATTGTTATTTCTGTCCCCATCCCCAAAGAGTAACTTGCCAGCACCCTCTCAGCTAATGTGTCATATGTGCTACCATTTTAATACTAGCAATAATATATATTTATTTAATTTATTTACCATAAAATTACTCATTTTATCGTACCAATAATAATAGCAAATAATAATAATTCCTGTGGAGCCCCGGGAAAAGAATACACCTCCGATATGTTCTACCAGTCGTAAAATGCGACGAAAAGAACGAACCACTAATAGGGCTAACCCCCCTTTTAGCGTGATTAGTTGGTTCAGGACAGTACTAATGAAGCCTTGGACAAGCGCTGTCATGGTCAGGGACGACGCTTGAACCCTATGCCCATCCACAATGGTAACGACACTGCTAGCCACACGAAAAATGATTTAAATCCAAATAGAGGTGTTTTTCAGGATATGCTTCCTGCAACCACTCTAGAAGGAAAGCAAAGACAGAGGATGAAATTGTCAGATGAAGTTAACTGACACCTCATGTTCTGTTATTACCAAGCAACAAACTTAGGAACCACCACAACTGGATACAGATCACAAGTATACACAATATTTATTACCAGATACCCAGAATTAAAATCTTTATCAGAACAACGACTAGCTGATCAGATCCGTGTAATAATAACAGGTTACCCCAGTCAGAAATAGAAAGCATCAAACAACAAGTACAACAAATACTGTAACAAAATAATGTGCAATGAGAAGAAGAAGAAAATACAGTAATGGACTCAAACCTCTCAGAGCAAACAAACAAAGAACAACACACATCAATTAAACAATCAGAGGAAAACGAAATCTTAAGACAGCCACCAGAACAAGCACAAATAGAACACGAAGTGACACACATTTTAGATATAGAAGAAAAATTTCAGCTGACATATATAGAATACAAAGACACAAATACAGACATTAGACCATTCTTGCATAGACCACCAAATAACCCACAAGTCGAAACAACAATAAAAACTATCAACACAATCATACACAACAAAATAAATGAAAATACAACTATGGAAGAGTTACAACTACTGGTTTATATAGGAGCACTCACTACTCTAAATATACACACTAGGCAGAGATCAGAACCAACCAACACACAGAAGAAACCCACAAAACCAGCCTGGTAACACAGGCTACAGATCAGAATAGAAAAACTGAATTTTGACATCGGACAGCTAACACAATTTATAAGAAATGAAATATCAGACAAAAAACGAAAAAGGTTGGGTAAAATCTCACAACAAGAAGCGGTAGAGCAATTAGATGAAAAGAAGCAGAAATTACGGGCATTGGCCAAACGACTTGGAAGATACAAAAAAAGTGAAAGAAGAAGGAAACAAAACCAAACATTCAACACAAACCAAAAGAAATTTTATCAGACAATAGATAACACACACATTAAAATAGACAATCCACCAAACATGACAGACATGGAACACTTCTGGAACAACATATGGTCAAACCTGGTACAACATAACAGGCATGCACGGTGGATACAAGCAGAAACAGACACGTACAAGATGATACCACAAATGCCTGAAGTGATAATTTTGCAACATGAAATCAGCCAAGCAATTAATTCTACTCACAATTGGAAAGCCCCTGGAAAAGATAAAATAGCAAATTTCTGGCTAAAGAAGTTCACCTCAACACATTCACATCTAACTAAATTATTTAACAGTTACATTGCAGACCCATACACATTCCCTGATACACTTACACATGGAATAACTTATGTGAAACCTAAAGATCAAGCAGACACAGCAAACCCAGCTAAATATCGCCCCATAACATGCCTACCAACAATATACAAAATATTAACTTCAGTCGTTACACAGAAATTAATGACACATGCAACACAGAACAAAATTATAAATGAAGAACAAAAAGGCTGTTGCAAAGGAGCATGAGGATGTAAAGAGCAACTGATAATAGATACAGAGGTGACATATCAAGCTAAAACTAAACAAAGGTCGCTACACTACGCATACATTGATTACCAAAAAGCTTTTGATAGTGTACCCCACTCATGGTTACTACAAATATTGGAAATATACAAAGTAGATCCTAAATTGATACAGTTCCTAAACATAGTAATGAAAAATTGGAATACCACACTTAATATCCAAACAAATTCAAATAATATCACATCACAGCCAATATGGATTAACTCATTAAGTCCTTTCTGGTTCTGCCTTGCTCTGAACCCACTATCCAACATGATAAATAACACTAATTATGGATACAATATTACTGGAACATACCAACACAAAATCACACATTTGCTATACATGGATGATCTAAAACTACTGGCAGCAACAAATCAACAACTCCACCAATTACTAAAGATAACAGAAGTGTTCAGCACTGATATAAATATGGCATTTGGAACAGACAAATGTAAGAAAAATAGCATAGTCAAGGGAAAACACACTAAACAAGAAGATTACATATTGGATAACCACAGCGACTTCATAGAAGCGATGGAAAAAACAGATGCCTATAAATATCTAGGATACAGACAAAAAATAGGAATAGATAATACAAATATTAAAGAAAAACTAAAAGAAAAATATAGACAAAGACTAACAAAAATACTGAAAACAGAATTGACAACAAGAAACAAGACAAAAGCTATAAATACTTATGCCATACCAATATTGACCTACTCATTTTGAGTAGTGAAATGGAGTAACACAGACCTATAAGCACTCGCTAGACTTACACGATCACAATGCCACAAATATAGAATACATCACATACATTCAGCAACAGAAAGATTCACATTAAAGGAACGAGGAAGGGGATTTATCGACAGAAAAAACCTACATTATTGACAGGTAGACAATTTAAGAAAATTCTTTATAGAACGAGAAGAAACTAGCAAAATACACAAAGCAATCACTCATATAAATACATCGGCTACACCACTGCAGTTTCATAACCACTTCTACAACCCTTTAGATCACATAACATCAACAGATACAAAGAAAGTAAATTGGAAAAAGAAAACACTACATGGCAAGCACCCGTATCATCTAACACAGCCACACATCGATCAAGACGCATCCAACACATGGCTAAGAAAAGGCAATATATACAGTGAGACAGAAGGATTCATAATTGCAATACAGGATCAAACAATAAACACCAGATATTACAGCAAGCATATTATTAAAGATCCCATTACCACAACAGATAACTGCAGACTTTGCAAAAAACAAATAGAAACAGTAGATCACATCACTAGCGGATGTACAATACTAGCAAATACAGAATACAGAATACAGAAGACATGACAATGTAGCAAAAATAATACATCAACAGCTTGCCTTACAACATAAACTTTTAAAACAACACGTTCCCACATACAAGTATGCACCACAAAATGTACTGGAGAATGATGAATACAAATTATACTGGAACAGAACCATTATAACAGATAAAACAACACCACATAACAAACCTGACATCATACTCACCAATAAAAAGAAGAAATTAACACAACTAATCGAAATATCCATACCCAATACAACAAATATACAGAAGAAAACAGGAAAAAAATTGAAAAATACATCCAACTGAGGAAGTGAAGGACATGTGGCATCAGGATAAAGTTGACATTATACCAATTATACTATCAACTTCAGGAATCATACCACACAATATCCATCAGTACATCAACGCAATACAGCTACATCCAAACGTATATGTACAACTACAGAAATCCATAATTATTGATACATGTTCAATTACCCGAAAGTTCCTAAATGCAATGTAACATATACCGTACAGTTAAAAGGAAGTCGCGCTTGATCAAGGTCTGCGTCACTTTCCATTTTTAACCAGACATAACGCCTGAGAAAAAAACAAAATAATAATAATAATTGGTTTACATCAGTGAATAGAAATTACATTTCAGAAAAATGCAGCCTTTGAAAAGCATGTGTCCAAAGATATGAGAAGTACTACTGTCGTACAACTAATTTAAGAATTGTGCAAGGTGGTCAGACACAGTCTTAAATTCTTGCAAGGGTGTTGCAGGGTATATTGTGCTGAGAGTTAACTGTTAAGAAAAGTTAGGTGCATTGTGCCATTTCTGAGTTGATTAGCATTGAAATTAGCCAATCAGGGCCTTGCATACGCAAATTCAAGCAACCTGCCAAATATGGCATAGCGGAACTTGTTCTTCGTTTGGTTTCCTAAACCGAACAAGGGGGCAATACAAAATTAGGCATGGGACAATAGTAAGGACCAAAGCTGAGTTAGAGGCTGAGCTGTCTCTTACGGTTATCACCCATGACAACAGCTAACACTACTTGCCTGTGGTGGTGTGCCTGAATATTCGCTCGCAATGTTCTCATTGGCTAACTTGAATACTAGTTAACTCAGAAATGGCCCAAGCTATCGAATTTTCTTTCTTAACAATTATTTTTCAGCATCACCTATCCTGCAACACCCTTACAACCTTTCCAGATTGTGTCTCATCACCATGTATTCTTACAACCTCGCACAACTTCGATGAAGTCATGATTTACGCAACATGAAATCGGAGTGTGGGCTCAGAATTATTAGTGCAGTACGTCACTAAACGCTATGACTGTGTGCACTGGTCTGCAAACTACGTCTGTTGGGACTGTTAGTTTCTGGCTACAATTGGGAAATTAGTTTTTCTGTTACCTATTTTTCTTTTCTTAGTAGAGTGTCACTTTCCTTCTTTCTTGCTTTACTCGACTCCTTGCGCTTTATTGTTTCTACATGTTGATTCACGAACTGTGTCAGGTAGCACGTGAATGTGCGCTTTTACCCAGTTGGAACGTCGCCAGTTGTGCCGCAAACCCATCCACGTGTAACAGGCCGTCGAACAATCAACCAACAAATATCCGTAACTTCCTACATTAATCCTTGTCATTTTCGAGATTTAGTTTTCGTCTTGCTTTATTCTACAAAAGTTAGCTGTGAAATTTGGAAATACAATAGAACCTTGAAAATCCGGCATTCTCGGAGGTCGTGTCAATGTCTGATTGTCACAAATGCCAGGTTATCAAGGTTCAGTTTTCAAATTCTGGTTTAGAAATAGGGATATAAGCAAAACATATAGTTTAACATAAAAAAGTAACTTATTTACTAAAAACAACATGAGGAATTGCACTATAAACATATTAAAATTGTGATTTTCTTTTCTGTAAAGAAAAAACTGAATTTAAAGTTGAATATTGTACTGCTCTATTAAATCCCTTTGAGGTTGAAAGTTTTAGAAAGGTGTGACATATGAGTACATAAATAACTTTTTGTGTGCCAATTACAAAATAAAATAATCACCACTGGTTTGAAAAGATCTAATTCCTTGTGAAAAAAGTGACCTTTCCAATAAACTTTCATCCTGTTACTGGCTCCCTCTCTGCTCTCTTAGCACGGAATTATTTAAACAAAAATCCATCTATAGGTTCTAATTTATGTTCTTTTTTATAGGTCACCTAACGTCCAGACTTTTAACTGAAGCAAATTGTGACACAAATTTCCTAGCTGCTGTTTTTGTTTTTTTGGTATCGTACATAGCTGGAGATGCTGTATTAAATGCACTCATAATCTTATTTCGGTTCTCACCCTTTTTCCAATCTTCTTACGATGTCTAGTTTTTGTGGATTGTCAATGTCACATATTTGCGTTTTGGCGTTGTTTGGTCTTTTTGGAAAACATATTCACTATAAGTGAGTATCACAAGCCAGATTAATAGAAATCCATAGAAGGCCTAGATCACAGGTTATGGCGTCATTCCTTATTTGCCAGGTGATTCACATTTATCAGACAATTTTTGAAAACTGAAAACACAATGAAATAATATTTTATAACTCAGGAGTTGTTAATGCAATGAGTGGAATGCTTTGAATTCAAAAGGTCACCATGGCCTAACCAATTATACAATGACAGCAAACTGATACCAGGGTAACACAATGGTTTTAGTTACAGACCCAAGATTCAACATTGTCCTTTAAGAGACCTGTCGAATTTGAAGCAAAATTTTGAATTTCAAATGTAAGAACAACTAGCATAAATTTAGCAACAGGTAAAATTTTTAAATAGTTAGCACAAATTTAGTAACAGGTAAAAACGTTTAAAGAAATTTAAATATTCACGCTAACAGTGTATTTAACTTTCAAATCAAAATTTAACAAAATCTTTTCAGAAAGCTGACAAATTTAAGCGGTATCAGTGCCAGCAAATTGTCCAACTGACTAGGGAAAACTTGATACAGAAGTGGCACAGTACCGGAAGGGATTCAAGCCAAAAGACAAAAGTATGTGAACTCTGGAAAGATTTAGGCCCACTTGATCCAGAGAAGAAAAACTTAAATTAGACAGCAGTCACCATGTCGTAGCGCTGGTCACACCAGGTAACTGCAGCGGCGAGTCCCAAATGCTGTCCAGTAATATCGCGCCGCCGGTGCACTCAGCCTTGTCAGGCCGGCTCAACTGCACGCATAGACTGCAGGAACAGTAGCTGACCCATCAGATAACGGCAGGGCGTTCGTAAAATATGCGTCGTGCGAGAAGAAGATTCCTAGAAACATCAACAGGTCAATTAGTACGATAGCTCACTTTCAGTAAACAGCTGCCTGAACAAGCAATCCAGAATAAGATACAATAACACCCGCCAAACAGCGGTTAAATACAGATTGAACTAAAAACTTTAAGAGTAGTATACTTTAAACATTGGCGAGAACCAAGAATGAGCATAGCAATACAACCAAGTTACAAACATAGTTTAAGAGGATTTTAAATAACAGTTTTGAACTTCTCTTCCGGGTTGAAATGCTGGTTCCATTAATAGCATAATGGTTAGATACCAGAACAAGATGCCCCGCAGACTCAATAAGGCCCCAATAATCAGGTAAGGAATTTCGCCCGATGGTGCAAACACCGAAAATTTCACAGCTCTACGGTAGTGCACCAGGTATACCGACTGATCTGGCCAGAACAGAATCTAAAACATAATTAAAAGAGCACATTAATTATGGTCATTATATTTCTAGTAGCACATGATACGGCCGTCACATTCACACGGCTTGCGCAGACAGGGAGAGTAATTATGTTAGGCATCATTTATCCAGGAGAAACGCTACTAAAACCAAACAATAAAAAGCTGTCACCACAATCGTTACAGCCAGGTATCACAACTAAGTTACTTTTCAGGGATGGAACGCAGGGCGCTCAGCGAACAGAGAGGTTGGCAGGCTGAAACAGTTTTTATAAGCAATCCCTACCACATCACGGCGAATCTAAACTTGCCATGAAGCATAAACTCTCAAAAACTCCGGGAACAATCACGCAAGGCAGGGCAGTAACAACAGAGCCCGCTAACGCCGCCGGACTTGATCACACAACACGGCCTGACAACAGGACAGTAATGCCCTTTCAGAGCACCGAAATCGACTAATCATAATCAAAGTCGTTCCCGTTGCAACGGTTCCCTCAGAGCGAATCGGTCAAGGCACATACACATACTGCAGATGTGTGACAACACACGTTTCCTCCAACTGACTTCCCCCCGGTGGCTGTCCATTCCGCAGTAGCCTGCCTCGCAAACGTTTCAAACCGGAAGACGCGGTGCAAGACCGCCGCCCGGCGACCAGAGGGAAAACGAACCAGAGATGTGGTCTACAGACCGCAATCGATAAGAGCCGACACGTCTCAGTACGTACAAACATTTTTCTCTGTTGTAGTCTATTTGACAATCGTACATTTAGCTGAATATTGATACATACAATGACTTCGTTAAATAACTATTAAATAACACCGCACAGCACTGAGGGTAATGTAAGTACCGTAAATTCAGGTCTATTGAACGAAGAATCGTTGTTGCTAGTGCAAAGTCAACAAATCAACTGGCTTATCTTGGCGAGAATACGACCGCCCCTCGAGGTATACAACTGTTATTGACGAGGCGCCATGCCGATATGTCTCGAAGACGTCAGACTGTACTACCAAAGCGCCGATCTAAAATATGGGAAAATTTCTGAGGTGTGCTGGACTATCAGTTCTGCCAGATTACCGCAGGCTTACTAATACACAATACTCTAAATTCTTTCATTATTTTTATTTGGGATGGTTTTGAGGGAGGCGTCCAAGACACCACGAACTCCTATCCACCCCCTTGGATCGCGTGTGGTCTCACGTCAAGAGCCTCGAATTGTATGCGTGTCAGTGCTTTGTAAAATGTTTACAGGTACGAATTTCAGTATTCCGTAGAGCAGTTTCTACTCTAAACCCACTAAGCATGTATAATTTTCTAAAAATTTCAGTAATAGATAGGAACTGTGACTGGTGTGTGCAGATGCGAGCTGAGTTGATGAGGCTTCGCTTACAGCTCCAGGCAGTGTTGTCTTCCATCACACAGCTTGAGGCTGCTGCCAAGGGACATCACTGTGGGGGTGTGGACACAGGGATACGAGAGACTTTGAGCAGGTCCCACATGTCCCCTGATCGGTTCACTGCTGTCGCCACCCCGGGTACTGCCAGCACTGAGGTTGACCCCTCATCTGTGGTCGAGTGGGATATCATTCCAAAGTCTGGCAGGCAGTGAAAGACTTTCTGAGAGGCCGATCGTAGGCCTCCCCAGTTGGTTTGATGAACAGGTTTCGTGTGTTATCTGTGGCTGACAAAGTCTCTGAGCCGGATGCAGTCGTCCACCCTGTTCCAGAGGGAGCTTCTCGGCCCACAAGATCTGGACATTCACAGAGGGTGGATTTGCTGGTAGTTGGGAGCTCCAACGTTGGACGCATATTGGGGCCCCTTTGGAACATGGCTGCCAAGGAGGGGAAGGAAGCCAGTGTGCACTCTGTGTGCATACGAAGGGGAGTCATTCCAGATGTGGGAAGGGTTCCTCCGGATGCCATGAAGAGTACAGAGTTGAGCCAACTGCAGGTGGTGGCTCATATCGGCACCAATGACTTGTGTCGCTTTGGATCGGAGCAGATTCTCTCTGGATTTGGGCGGCTTGCGGAAATGGTAAGGACTGCCAGTCTTGCTTGTGAGATTGAGGCGGAGCTCACCATCTGCAGCATCGTCGATAGAACCGACTGTGGTCCTTTGGTGCAGAACCGAGTGGAGGGTCTGAATCAGAGGCTCGCGTGGTTCCGTGACCGTGCAGGCTGCAGATTCCTTGACTTGCGCCATCGAGTGATGGGTTTCCGGGTTCCACTTAATAGGTAAGGAGTCCACTACACACAGGAAGCGGCTACACGGATAGCGGGAGCTGAGTGGAAGGGACTGGGCGGTTCTTTTAGGTTAGAGGGTCTCAAGAAACCACAGAAATCCCGTACGTGTAAAAGGGGGCAGGTAAAACACAGTAAAGTATTTGTAGAAACGATCGGTGTTGTAGTTGTAAATTGTCGTAGCTGTGTTGGGAAAGAATCAGAGCTCTAAGCGCTAATAGAAAGCACTGAAGCTCAAATAGTTACAGGTACAGAAAGATGACTAGATCCGGAAATAAGTTCAGCCGTAATTTTTTCAAACGACCTAACAATGTTCAGGAAGGATAGATTAAATACAGTTTGTGGAGGAGTATTTATTGCTGTCAGAAGTAGTTTACCTTGTAGTGAAATTGAAATACATAGTTCCTTCGAAATCGTATGGGTAGAGGTTATACTTGACAATCGGACTAAACTATTAATAGTATCACTTTACTGACCCCCAGACTCAGAAGATGTAGTTGCTGAACAGTTCAAAGAAAACTTGAGTCTCATTTCAAATAGGTACCTCAATCATACAATTAGAGTCGGTGGTGACTTCAATCTACCCTCGATATGCTGGAAAAATTATACGTTTAAGTCCGCTTAATAACTCGGCTTTTGTGACACTGTCGTCAGTGACTCCACCGTTGTTATGTTTTATCAGAAAATTATTTTGAACAGTTAGTACATGAGCCCACTCGAAGCATAAATGGTTGCGAAAGCATACTTGACCTCTTAGCAGCAAATAATCCTGGACAAATAGCGAGTATCATGACGGTTACAGGGATTAGCGACCACAAGACAGTTGCTGCTAAGCTAGATACTGTAACATCCTCAACCGCCAAAACGAAACACAAAGTACATAATTTTAAAAAGCTGATAAAAATTCTCTTAACGCTGTTTTAAGAGACAGTCTCCACTCCTTCCGCTCTGATCATGTAAGCGTAGAAAAGATATGGAATTATTTCAAAGAGAGAGTATTGACGGCAATTGAGAAATAAATATCACATAAATTAATAAGTGATGGTACTGATCCCACCATGGTACACAAAACGGGTCAGATCGCTGTTGCAGAACCAAGGAAAAAAAGAATGCCAAATATAAAAAACCCAAAATCCCCAAGATTGGCAAAGTTTTGCAGAAGCTCAAAATATAGAGCGTACTTCAATGCGAGATCCTTATAATAATTTCCGCAACAAAACTCTGTCTCGGAATCTGGCAGAAAACCCGAAGAGGTCCTGTCATACTTAAAGCACATCAGTGGCAAGACGCAATCAATATCTTCTCTGCGCGAAAACAACGGTGAAGTCACTGATGACAGTGCCACAAAAGCAGAATTAAACACGGTTTTCCGAACTCCTTCGTCAACTAAGACGAAGTAAATATCCCTGAATTCCAATCAGGAACAACTGCCAAGATGAGAAACATAGAAGTAGATATCCTCGGTGTAGCAAAGCAGCTTAACTCACTTCATAAAGGCAAGGCCTCCGGTCCAGATTGTGTACCAGTTAGTTTCGTTTCAGAGGATATCAGGCACTTTATTGTGAATAGCAGAGTAATCACGTAGATGTAGATGAAATTGAAACATTATTGCGTAAAAGTAAAGGCGTTTGCTACCGATATGGAACGAGGTAAGTATGATAACGTCGTAATTCACCTAAGTGACAGTCGTATGAGCATACACGTTTTAAGCGTGATGTTTTTTTCGTATTGTAGACAAACAGGAGAATTTATAATTGTTAGAGTTGCAACCGTGGCACTGAACTGAACGTGGCAGATAATTGAAATGAGCAGAGCTTACAAAATAATACCGGTATTCATATCTGCAACACCCACATTAATTCAGAATTACATTCAGAATTTAATCTGTAGCGCGTATCTTGCGCAATCAAAATGTAAAACGTAGCTTAGAACTACTTTTTGTTCTCCCTTCAGAAACATAAATGAAATTTCATTCGTAATTACAGTATTCATTCACTGCTCGGTATAAACTAAACAACAAAAGCAAGCTCCATTGTCAGAAAGTTTGGCGTGGTGTAAAACCACGCATGTGTAAAGTCAGTGTCAAGCAGAATGCTGTACTGAAATGTTAAAAAAAGCTTGAGCCTTTTTAATTTTTTTATCAAAACAGCAACTCGTCTGTGAAATATCTTGTCAACAAAATTCACATAGGCTCTGAGCTCCCTCTTGGCATATTGTTCAGGTGTGAGAAATCGGAAACAAGCCAAAATTTCAGCGGTACCGGATGTTTGCAGTGAGGCCTCATGTTATATGAAAGTGTTGCAGAAACATTTAGCCAGAACCTTTTGGCGCTCGACTATACCTAATGTCACGCGACAAGAAATTTGTAAATATACAAAAAGCATTTTTAAACTCAAGAGTCCGAGGACTATGTCACAGAAGTTCATATGTCCCTCGATTTGGAATGATGAACTAGAGATTATTACGATTTTACCGCTCGTATGCGCATCAAAACATTCATTATCTCCTCGTTTCGTCCTTGAATGTAACAGAAAGGATAGTATGTGAAACAGAGAAGGAAAATTATATTATACCGTCTCGTAGTCAGTTAATGAAACGACATAGTACCCGCCATAAATACTCCAGGGAAATGACAGATAACCTACATACAGATGCTGATGTAGGATTTGAATCCCGCTCATACCGAACCGAAGACAGCCAAGCGCTGCCTTGTTTCGTAGTTTGCAAAGGCTCTGCAGAAGACAACCAGACACTGTCAGCCACAGTAATAGGTGTCAACAAAGATGTTCTGACACGATTCATGTCCCCAAGTATCCATCTATTACAGTTCCATTCAGGGTCAATGTTAGCTAAAAATATAGGCTCAGCCTCTTCAGTTGATATCTCAAAGCAGCTGTATTATTTCTAGTCTACGTTCGTGTACCCATATTAGGTGAGAACACTTGAAACTAACAGGAATATAGTCTTCTGAAAACACCGGTAGTCGCTGTTAACTATCTTAAAAACGTTTCTTCGCGGTGACCAACTTTAAATAGCAGATGTCACAGTTCTTCGAGCACATTTACGTCACAGAGATCTCATTAAAAGATACGTTTCTAGCGCCTCCTCTTGGAGGCTGATAGACAAATCTAATTTCTTGTTGGCATGCAATACGACTTTTAGGATCAGTAGAAGAAAAAACTGCGTTTTCGAACCATGGAAGCGTTCTATGTAACTAAAAGATAAAATCTCCAAATAGACCTGATAATAATAAGCTACTGTCACCTCAAATAAAGCATATATTTATCATATTTACCCATCGGTCATAAAATAACACTTAAGGATGTTTTTCCGCTCACTAAACCAAAAACAGATGCTGCACAGTAAATTGCGGTTCCAAATAACTACCATATTTACAGGCTGTTTCTAGTTAGAAATATATCATCGTAGTAAAAATGACGCTGTAGTGCGTAACATACAATTTCAGGTTCGATTGAATTGTTCTACCCTTGTGTGTTCAGTTTTTGTTCCCCATTGAAAGTTTTGTGTCTTTAACCATAAAGTGGTATGATAGAAGAAAATACTTTCGGGCCTTAGGCTTCATCATAATGTAAAGATATGTAGGACCCAGAAAACAAAAATTCACTACAAGAGCTGATGGTGGGGTTCAGATATCCTTTTTTCTGTCATCAGTCTTTCTACTGGTTTCATGCAGCCCACCACGAACACCCATACTGTACCAAACTCTTCATCTCAGAATAGCATTGGCACCCTATGTATCGAATTTTTTGTTGGATGTATGACAAAATTTGTGTTCCACTACAGTTTTTATCCTCTAAAGCTCTCTCTAGTACCATGGAAGTTATTCAGTGATATCTTAACACCAATCATATCATTTCATCATGTCAATGTGTTCTCCATATGTTGCTTTCCTAGTTGATTATGCGGAGAACATTATCATGTCTAGTTTTATCAGTACACCTAATTTTCGACATTCCTCTACAGGACAACATACAAACGCTTCATTTCTCCTCTTTCTTTTCCCACAGTCCATGATTCACTCCTATGCAATTCTGTGGTCCTAACGTACATACTCAGAAATTTGTTCCTCACATTAAGGCGATTATTCATACTAGCAGATTTCTATTCACTAGGAATGCCCTGTTTGCCTGTGTTAGTTTTTGTGTCCTCTTTGCATCACCTTTCATGTTTTATTTTGTTTCCATGGTGACAGAATTCTTTCACTTCGTCTGCTCTGTGGTCCCCAATTTTGATAAGTATATTGTGGATGTTATTTCGACTACTCCTTATTACTTTCTTCTTCTTTCAGTTTACTCTAAGTCCATAGCACATGCTCATTAGCCTGTCCAATCCATTAATCAGGTCCTGCAGTTCTTCTTCACTTTCACTGAGGATATTAATGTCATCAACGAATATTATCATTGACATCGCTGCACCGTGAGTATTAAACCCGCTCGTAACATTTCTATCACTGCTTCTTCGATACATAGATTGAACAGTACAAGGCTAAATACTTCATTCCTGTCTTGCACGCCTTCCACGAGGGTTGACCGAAAAGTAATGCCTTCACCTTCGTAACTCTTCAACAGTTGGCAGCATTGGTATGCGGCATGTACTGGCTTGTCCCGTAGTCACTTCTCTACAGCTCCAGTTGGCGGGAAGCCTAATCATTGAACAGTTGTGTTGTTACAGTGTAAATTATGGAACCGTGCGCAGACGGTCGGTCAGTGCGATTTAAGCAACGTGCAGTCATTGAATTCTTGACAGCAGAAGGTATCACCCCACAGGAGATTCATCAGAGAGTGAAAGCAGTTTGTGGTGATTGTGTTGTGAGTACTGTGCGTCGCTGGGCGAGTAAGTTTAAAGATGTTGAGGCGGGAACATCTGACCTGCGTGACAAACAAAGAGTTGAACGTCCTGTGACAGCAACCACCGAGTTTCACAAGCAAAATGTTGACAGATTGAGTCAGGATCATCATCGTATCGCTGAGAGAGAAATTGCAAGCACAATCGGCATTTCACAAGAACGTGTGGATCACATTATTGCTTTGCTTGGCAAGCCACATATTTCACAAGCCACCAGAGTACAACTTCAGAAACTGAATCTCACCACAGTATGGCATCCTCCATACAGTCCATATTTATCACCGTCTGACTTCCATCTGTTCCCGATAACGAAAGACAATCTGCGGGAACATCATTATGCTTCTGGTGAAGACGTTGAGATAACTGTGAGACTGGTTTCAGAAACAGAGTTTAGAATTATTCCGTGACGGCTTCAGGAAACTTGCTCATCGTTGGCAGAAATGTATCCAATAGGCTGGTAATTATGTGGAAAAGTAAATATTGGTAATTAAAGATCACATTCTAAAGATTATTTCTGCATTTTATTTATTAAAATATTCCCATCCAAACCCAATTAACGAAGCGGAGGCATTACTTTTCATTCAACCCTCGTACAACAAGCACCTCGTTCTAGTTCTCTCTTCCCCTTATTCCCTCTTGCTTCTCGTACAGATTGTGCATTATCCGTCTTTTCGTATAGCTGACACCTATTCGCCTGAGAATGTCGAACATGCTGCACCCTTTTACGCTGTGTAACACTTTTTCTATGTCGAAAAATCCTATGAAGGTTACAATATTATGAGAAGGGAAGTTGCTACTAACCACATAGCGGAGATACTGGGTCGCAGATAGGCACAACAAAAAGACTCTCACAATTACAGCTTTCGACAATTGAGGCCTTCGTCAGCACTAGACGCACAAACGCCCCCTCCCCCCCCCCCCCCCACACACACACACGCACACTCACTCAATCTCTCTATCTCTCTCTCTCTCTCTCTCTCTCTCTCTCTCTCTCACACACACACACACACACACACACACACACACACACTCGATCTCACACACACGACTGCAGTCTCAGGCAACTGAAACGGTTTCAGTTGCCTGAGAGTGCAGTCATGTGTGTGAGTTCGTATGCGCGCGCGCTTTTTGTGTGTGTGTGTGTGTGTGTGTGTGTGTGTTATGTTGTTCTTGTTGTGCCTATCTGCGACTCAGTATCTCCGCTATATGGTGAGTAGCAACTTTCCTTCTCATAATATTGTTACATTCCATCCTGGATTTTCCTACGAACGTTCCGTGTTATTCTGAGGCCTTCTGCCATTATCGAATGTCTCTTACTGTCCTATAGCTAACTGACCGTCATCTAACTGATCCCCAGTTAACTTTTTCATTCTTATGTTTATGACATCCTACAGCAGTTTAAAGCACACACCACACACGTGACGCCGTCGTTAAAATACGAGGCAAGTTCCAGCACACAATGAGGTCTATCATCCTGTCGGATTACTGAATTTTGCACCTTAAGCATAGCAGACTCGCGTGCGCTCTCGCTGGATTTAATGCCCCATCCTTCAGACAACATCGTCAGTTACGGCGACAGGCCAAAATTACAATTAGTCCTGCTGAAGTGAGCGGAGAAGAGTTCTCTGTGGGCATTTTAGGGTTTTCAGCGACTGCAGGTAACTGCCGCCTACTTTCAGCTGCAGCTGGCCCGTTTTGCTGACGAATCAGCTGCCCTAGCACTGGTATGAATGGTACTCGCTTTTCCCTAGTTTTCCGCCTATGAGGGCCGACGCTTTCATCCACCGCAATCGGTGTGGGTAATGAGGACGTAATTGTGACATCTGAGGGGTCGGTCATGTTCTGTCGTTTAAAAGATCGCACTTTTAACGCAGAACTAGTGTTCAATCCATTTTTGTAAATATCTACATCTACAAGGAATACTCTGAAAATCACGTTTAAGTGTCTGGCAGAGAGTTCATCGAACCACCTTCACAATTCTCAATTATTCCAATCTCGCATAGCGCACGGAAAGAACGAACACTTGTATCTTTCCGTACGAGCTCTGATTTACCTTATTTTACCGTGGTGATCGTTTCTCCCTATGTAGGTCGGTGTCAACATAATATTCTCGTATTCGGAGGAGAAAGTGACTGGAATTTCGTGAGAAGTTTCCGTCGCAACGAAATCGCCTTTCTTTTAATGATGATCCTGTATCATTTCAGTGACAATCTCTCCCATATTTCGCGATAATACAAAACGTGCTGCCCTTCTTTGAACTTTTTCGATGTACTCCGTCAGTCCTATCTGGTAAGGATCCCACACCGCGCAGTAGTATTTTAAAAGAGGACGGACAAGTGTAGTGTAGGCAGTCTCCTGTGACCTCTCTGACAGGAAATCACAAATCAATCACATTACTGAGACGATGTTCCATAAGCACCCAATTTCACTACAAGCCGCTTGTGTAGCACAGTGTCAAAAGCCTTCTGGAAATCCAGAAATACAGAATCGATCTGAAATCCCTTGTCAATAGCACTCAACACGTCATGCGAATAAAGAGCTAGTTGTGTTCCACAAGAACTATTTTTTTCTAAACCCATGTTGACTGTGTGTCAATAGACCGTTTTGTTCGAGGTAATTCATAATGTTTGAACACAATGTATGTTCCAAAATCCTGCTGCATATCGACGTTAATGATATGGGCCTGTAATTAAGTGGATTACTCCTACTATCTTTCTTGAATACTATTGTGATCTGTGCAACTTTCCAGTCTTTGGGTACGGATCTTTCGTCGAGCGAACAGTTGTACGTGATTGTTAAGTATGGAGCTAACGCATCAGCATACTCTGAAAGGAAGTTTCATATCAGCGCACACTCCGCTGCAGAGTGAAAATCTCATTCTGGAAACATCCCCCAGGCTGTGGCTAAGCCATGTCTCCGCAATATCCTTTCTTTCAGAAGTGCTAGTTCTGCAGGGTTCGCGGGAGAGCTTCTGTAAAGTTTGGAAGGTAGAGACGAGATACTGGCAGAAGTGAAGCTGTGAGGACGGGGTGTGAGTCGCGCTTGGGTAGCTCAGTTGGTAGAGCACTTTCCCGCGAAAGGCAAAGATCCCGAGTTCGAGTTTCGGTCCGGCACACACGTTTAATCTGCCAGGAAGTTTCATAAAGCAAACTATTGAGATAATTTTGCGACCTTTTCTTAAAATATCAACACAGTAGGGGAAAGTGTCCTATTTTGGAGATGTTCCCAAATTTGAGGAGGCCACGTGTTTCTCTCAAGTAGATGTTGCCATCATGCAATGAACATCAGAACTAGAGGACAGGCATGTAACTGAACTTGGAAGCCCACGTTGTCAATGGAGCGCCATTGCTACAGGCAGAAAAGTATTGTTCGCGTTCCTGAAGGTCTTGTTCGTTGTTAGAAAGCTGGAAATATATTATATGAGGAGAGTACATAATTAAATAATCGTACATACATTAAATCTACACTGCTTTAAGACTGCAGTGACAAGTAGTTTTGTTGCTCACGAACTGCGAAGTGCACTAACGAAACACGTTTTGTTAGCATGTGTAGGTGCGTCATTTTTGGGGAGTCTGGGAGTCCTAATATGGGGTCCTCCAAATTGGGATACCAAATTATTCATTGTAACTTCTGACTTTTGCATTTTGCATTTGCAATTGTCTGCATTTGAAATGCAGCCATTTGTCACTCCTCTAAGTTCGTCTATATGTATATTTAATCACATTTGCTTTCTATAAAATTAATTTTAGATAAACCATACTTGTATATCTGTAAACATGTTTTCATTTTGTACGCTGAACATCATATCAAATAAAGTATTTCAATATAAACAGGTAAAGAGTCCCTACAAATAGTCTACGTTTCTTTTATAGACGCCATCTAGAAAACGTCGACAACCCAAATAAATGATGGCTGCCATTTTAGCCGTGTGCTGTAAAGAAATGGGGAGCTATAAAGCATCTCACAATCTTCGATGTTCCCCAAATAACATTGGAACGCTATGTTGAAGACAACAAATGCCCAGATAAATCTATGGACACAAAAATAGGAAGGAAATCTATTTCCCTCGAGAACTGGAAGGAGAAGAATCACTGCATCCAAAAGGAACAGCAATTCAGTACTCTCTTCAGAAAAGGTCCGAAAACTTGCTATAAAAAGTAACATTCGAAACCTATTTTTCGAAAGAAAAATTGCAAGCTGGTAGAAAGGTAGAAGGGAATCCCAAAATCTCTGTTATGTCTCCCCAAGAACTGTCATTCGCCAGAGCTAACGGTTTCATAGCCGAAGCTGTCAGCAAGTTTTTTGACATTTATGAGCCGAAGTTAGCTTCCGTCAAGAGCAACCCAGCCAGTTTGTTTAACTGTGGTGAAAATGGTATCACAGTTTTGCAGCATAAGCACACTAAAATTGTTGAAGTGAAGGGGAGAGAGCAAATAGCTTCTCTACAGCCTTCTGAAGTGGGTGCACTCATTACTGTAGTGACATGCATGAGCTCTTTGGGACACTTCATACCACCTGTGATGATCTTCCCACGGAAGAATATGAAGAAGAAGGAATTAATGGATTGTGCTCCTCTAAGTTCCATTTATATGCATGCCATGCTTCAGGCTGGACTCAGTTTGGACCACTGAAGTCATTTTATGCTCTGGAGACTGAGAGCTGAATCAAGTGCCATGTTGGTCGTCTTGTAATTGTATACTAAGTAACCGAAACTTTGCGGAAAGCTTACGTACAGGCAGCGACAGCAGAAATAGCAGCAAACGGCTTTTGGAAGGCAAATCTGTTCGCAAGCAGCCAACAGAATTTCGGACCCATGAATTTGCTGTTGTAGAATAATTGGTTGATTCTCCTGAGAAAGTCCATCTGCAAATAAGGGTTCACAAGAAGGAACGTCGTGGGAATCTCAAAAAAATGCCGTTCTTGAAACGCTGAAATAAAAGAAAGTCTTGTCCCTTAAACTCCAAGCTCCAGGTTTTTC
This sequence comes from Schistocerca piceifrons, assembly GCF_021461385.2. NCBI lineage: Eukaryota > Metazoa > Arthropoda > Insecta > Orthoptera > Acrididae > Schistocerca > Schistocerca piceifrons. The sequence goes on from NC_060138.1 coordinate 231,080,764, forward strand.
ATAGCAATTGACATCAGCTCTCATCCAAAAATTAGAAGCCAGATAGGTTCCAGAAGATTTCGCACTAGTGCTTCTCATCTGGTCACTTGGACCTGTATTCTTACATCCCACACATCACCATTAAATTTTCAGCCTCTTCATTACTTTCATAACCTTCGAGTGGCGTACTTTATTTTAAAAAAAAACTATTTTTTTACTTATCTTCATTTTCTCGTTGGCTACAGTACGTCTAGGGGTCGATTCTTAAGGCTGAAATTTTGATTTAGTGGGTTCCAGTTGATATGAAAATTGATGTACTTTCTGTTGCTATGACTTTCTTTTATTTTATCCCATTATTCTATATGACACTGATTTCAGTCTCGAATTCAGAACACAAATTCACATTGTTATTGCTTAACATAAAAACACGACCGATTCCATGAGAGGCTTGCCCACTACTACTAACTAATTCTGTGCTACTAACAATACTCCAAAGAGTTTACAAAACGAGAAGTTCACAAACTTTCTTGACAAAAGAAGAATCTTCACCAAGTTACATCATTATTTTGTAAGTGAATCCAGAAATAAATTTAATAATTAGCCTCAGATTGTGCACTTAATAATATTAAGTATGCTAGATATTTCGTAATTTCAAATATTTCTAAAAGAATAATAATGTTAGCTGTATCGATCGTAACAAATTAATTTCTTTTTATTCAATTTAGCCTGAAATATAATACATCGTATACAAAATCATATGAAATTCCTTTAGGGAAGCAGCTGAGATATTTTGACCTATACAAGGTTCAAAATACTTTTCCGTATCGGCTATTCCAACGTTAGAAAAAAAGGTGTCCCATTACAATATCAGTATGTTTACAATATTTTGTGATAGACAATAAGGTTAGCCAAACGGCGTACAAAATGATGCCAAAAGATATATTACAGATGTATAGACGTACAGAAAACCTAAGAAAAATATCTACTCTACAAGTCATAATCTATACATATATCTGTGGAACATACTGTCACAAGACAATTCATAGGAAGTCAAAACTATAATATTACACCACTAAACTATAGAAATAAACAGAGGCAATGTAAATTACAGGAACTACAAGTTGTAAGTTTACATCTATACATTCAAACCTTCAAAATCTTCAAAAGAGGAGAGAAAAAATGTACGAGTGAGCTGACTCTAAAAACCCACCATGACAGGTACAGACCAGAAGAATATACTAAATCATGAGTACAGTACAAAACCACTCAGCCCCATAAAGCAAAGTCTTTAAGGAAATGTTAATGCCTGAAAGAGCAAAATTGTGAAAAATATTAGGGTTTAAGTGTACAATGTGGGGACCGACCCATGAATCTAAACCACACTGGGTACAAACCAGCAAAAAATATTTCGACACAACAAAATGAATAAAGTTCATAATCATATCAATAAATTCAGTCATATGCAAAGAGTAATTTAAGAATCATCTAGCCCCAATCAGTGGTAGTACGCTCTCCTTGAGTAGACACACACCCAGTCGCAATAACCAGGGCTACTCAAAACAGAGCTAAGCGTGAGTCTGTTTACAACTGAAGATCCAATCAGATACAATATTGCAATACTCGAGATAAATAAAGGTAAACAGAGTCTTACATAGCTTTGAGTGATGACATAATCTAGAAGCTTGAGGACCAAAATCAGTTTATGAAAGCAGAACATTTATATTGTCTATACCAGTAAATGTCTTCCACAGTATTTGCCAATTGTCCATACAATCTAACCTACGTACATAGACCTAGAAGATTCATATACAGTTGATAAAAAAAGTTAACTTATGTATTGGAAAGGCAATCCCCCTACATGAAAAAACATGCATTTATGCAGAATAACACTGTCTTTAGCAGTCTTGGATAACAATTCACAAATATCAGTCGCAACACAGATCTAGTCGACAGATACTCGAGTACATTACCCAGCGCTCACGATCTCTTGCAAGTTGACTGATCCTGCAGGGTACAGCCATACAGCAGTGTCGAGTGGATCCACCCACATCTTTTGGTTTCATCCCTAGAGTTCTCGTCACACACTTCAATGGAGCGGTAGCTTCCTGTCTAATATTCGTATCAAATCCTGAAACACTGTTTTGTCTACAAAAAATGCGGTTCAATACCTTCCTCACATCACACAAGATATGCTCTCCCTATTCCTTTTTCAAAGTCAGTTATATGGGGCTTATGTCAGGAGCGAGTAAAAAGCATTCACAGATGAAACGTAATAAACAAAGTTAAATGCAATAAAAAAAGAACTAACAAGATGATACACACAGATACATTAAAATACAATTCCAAATATTTACAGCACAAATTATGAATATTGTCCCATGTAAAAAATTGTAAGAGAATCTACCCATTTAGTCTCATGGCACATACGTATTCTAAAGCATATATCTATAACAGAACGTAACTATATATTGTATAGATTTTAACTCAGTCAATAGAGAAGATAGAACTTAAGAAATCACATCATCTTACATTCTAAATTGCATACTAACGAAACACAGTTACATAGTCTTAAAAATCTACAAACATGTGTATATTTTCTTCTAGGCTAGGTATCATTATGCATCCATGTCCATGCAGTATGTCTTGTCCTCTATACTAAATGTTAACAGTGCTTGACATCTTACATACTTGCTTTGTTTACCAGTAGCTTCTCTTAGCTTTACAAGTGCAATGGACATTTCCACAAAATTATTACTATACTCGATACTCTAAATTGTTCAGGTATACTACAAATCACACTACCTGTATCAAAAAATTCCCTTCCCACTGATCAATCTTAATCTTAATGGAAGGACATCCAAAACCTAAATCATCATCTTTGTTATTAGACACTTCACATAAAAGATCACTTTCAATTTCAACAGATTCTTGTGGCTGAAATTTTTATTTTGTGGATACCAGTTGATATGAAAATTGATGAAGTACTTTCTGTTGATATGACCTTTTTTATTTTATCCCATTCTTCTGTGTCACACTGACTTCAATCTCCACTTCAAAATATAAATTCACATTGTTATTGCTTAACACAAAAACACTACCAAATCCCATCACAGGCATGCTCACTACTACTAACTCATTCTGTGGTACTAACAATACTCAAAGAGTTTACGAAACAAACAAAGTTCACAAACTTTCTTGACAAAAGAAGAATCTTCACCAAGTTATATCATTATTTTGTAAATTAATCCAGAAATAAATTTAATAATTAGCATCAGATTTTGCAATTAATAATATAAATTTTAAGTATGCCAGATATTTCGTAATTTCAAATATTTCTAAATGAAGAATAATTTTAACTGTATCGATTGTAACAAATTAATTTCTTTTTATGCATTTTTGCCTGAAATACAATACACCTTATACAAAATCATATGAAATTCTTTTAGGGAAATAGCTGAGATAATTTTGACCTATACAAGATTCAAAATACTTTTTCGTATCGGCTATTTCTATATATAAAAAGTAATGATAGAAAAGGGTGTCCCATTACAGTCTCCTGATAAGCATCAGTTAGTAGACTCAAACAGCAAGGCAAGTTGGGAATGCAGGATGTGGTAAATGCAGAGCATCAAACCAGTCACCTGGACGTGACAAACCGACTGGCAAGAAACAGAGGATCATTGAACCTTCATAGGAGTCCAAAGTAGATGAAATTGAACTTTCTGATGAAAGCAAAGACAGTGATGTCAATGAAGACACTTCTTCTCAGACGATCACGATGGGGAGAATTGGATTCCGTGGTCAAAATTAACGAAAGGAGCACATACAGCATGTGCTGGCTATACGAGCAAGAGATATGTTTTTGATATGTGTCGTTAAAGGTGCTACAGGGGCCAAATATCTATTTACTTGGTATATATACGAGGTGTTCAAAAAAGGTCTCCAAAGTGCCATATGATTGTTATCCGCGCGTGCCGTATGCCACAGTGAATATACCGAAATAAAACTCGGTGAAATACAAGTTATTAATTTATCGAATATTCAGTTTTACTGAGATAAACGTAATAGTGGAATGTTGAAGAGAAGTAACCCAGGCAGGAGAACAATCACACGGCACGCACGGCTAACAATCTTACAGCTCTGCGAAGAGCCCTTTTGAACACCCCATACAATGGTCATCAGACCTCCCCAAATAAGGAACCCATTTTCGTGAGAAACAGTTTTGCAGCGTTATTTGTCTTGCAGCATATCTAATGTAAATGTATAACAAGAGCAGAAACTGAACTTGGAATTATCAGTCTAACATGTTAAATAAAGTATATTTAGTGTTTGTGCTAACATAAATGGTTTTCATTCTATTCTGTATCCTACCTATTTCATGACTGCATCCATTATTTTTACCGAGATAAAACTGTGTGTGTATTGTAAACCACATGGAAATGGAACTTCCTGGCAGATTAAAACTGTTTGGCGGACCAGGACTTGAACTCGGGACCTTTTGCCTTTCGTGGGCGAGTGCTCTACCAACTGATCTACCCAAGCACGACTCACGCCCCATCCTCACAGCTTTACTTCTGTCACATGGAAATAAAGATCTGTGATATGAATATTAGATAAAGATCTGGACAATCCATGCTTTCTTTATATTTTGTGTAACGATGAGCGATTAATAGTGTTGGCACAATTTTACATCAAATTTTAACAAATCCATCTGCAGTTGCCGGCCGTGGTGGCCTAGCGGTTGTAGGCGCTACAGTTTGGAACCGCGAGACCGCTACGGTCGCAGGTTCGAATCCTGCCTCGGGCATGGATGTGTGTGATGTCCTTAGGTTAGTTAGGTTTAAGTAGTTCTAAGTTCTAGGGGACTGATGACCTCAGAAGTTAAGTCCCATAGTGCTCAGAGCCATTTGAACCATCTGCAGTTCCCCATACACATGCCTGATTTGAAAACAGTATGTCGTAGTGTTTACTGACCTCTTTAGCTTTCATACAACGCGTCATATAATCCCGCTAGTGGGCTATTTGTTGATAATTTCATAATCTATCAGAATTAAAATAATAGTAACTTTTATAATAATAAACCTAGAGTCATGCTTCCAGTTGTTATGAGTTCGTCTCACATCACGATTGGTTTTTTTCTGTATCATGTTTGTAGCATCAGTAACGAAATTTTGTTGATAATATATAATATGCAGGGTTTCCACCTGTACGTTTAATAAAGTATTGCAAGTTACTGTGGGAATACTTCTCTGTAATTTTTAGGACTATAAAGTAGATGAAAATACTCTTATTTTGATTTTTTTCTGGGATTGATTTACTTACATTATTAAAAGACCACAAAAGTTGATCGTAATTTTGGGAGAAGTAAATGAACAATTAACTGAGTACTGGTCGCACACTTTTACTTGGTCCCTCTGTAATCAGTGAGGGTCGGCTGAGTTCGTGCCGCTCCGGAATATTTACGCTCATTACCAACCTTCGTTACACAACAGTTTTGTGTGCCGTAACAATATGTGGCCGTTTTGAATATAGTGTTGATCCGAATGCACTGTAGTGCCATTAATTTCGTGTTGTTTCTAACTAGAAAGTATCGCTTATGAGTCTGCTATACTGTGTGAAGTTAACTGTCTCTCTCCCTGTGAATTACTTATTTCACCAAAATTTTCCTGCGACCTCCAAAGTACTGCGCTACAAATCAGCACTAGTTACAACATTTTGTATTCTTACAACGCGACTGCTGCCAACGTCAGCAATCTAACAGTAACTGCACTATTGTAGCATGACAAAGCCTTGTGTATTTCAGTCTGTTTTGTGTGAGGCTGATTGAGAGCAATAAAGGTCGATCATTTGGTTTTATAGCTTTACTTGCGGATAAATTCAGCCTTTCTCAGGTATTTATCTATAGCTGTGCCACACGGCCATACCACGCAGCAACTGGCCCTGTAGTTAACGTATATGACGCAGTATCTCCTCAATTATGGGTCGCACAGTGATATAATATTGTACATACATTCAGTGGCATATGTGGACATTTTTTGTGAAATTTATTGGGAGTGTATTCAGCAGCAAAGAAGTAACAAAACTAAACGTCATGCGTGATGTAACACTGAATCATGGATAAAGGAAACTCTAGCAAACTAATACACTTGTGAATCATGGATAAAGGAAACTCTAGCAAACTAATACACTTGCAAAACCCAATCCTAATCGTGAAATATATAAAACAGATCATAAATATATCACCCAGAAAAAATGCGCCAAAAACATTGATAACGACGACACAGGAGACAAAACGATTGCAGAACTATAAAAGTCAATGTTAGACATGGTACTTGTTCAACTAATGGTCTGCGAAACGAATATAATGGAAAACGTTAATTATGTGGACTTTGATTTATTATTGTCTCGGTTGGAATAGGTCATGTGAGAGGAAAATTTTTTGTGCAAGCGTGTGTTATATACATCGTCTCTATTGTCGATTCAGGCCACTTCATTATTCACAGTGGTAGTTTTATCTGTGATGAATAGTGACGAGACAAAACAAACAAAGCGTCTCTGAATTTCATAAAAAATGAATTTTTTATTTATCTTAACTTGAATACAGATTGCAAAGATGCTGTGAAGCTGTTTACCAATAACAATTATTTGTTAAATCTTGCTGAAAGTAATAACAAATATATTTTTCAACAAAACAATTAATCAGAACAAATAATACTTTATTTTGACACAATGTACTTTTTACACTATCTTTAACAACCATGATGCTGTATTTGCTTAAAAAAATGTGGCAACCCTAATAGTGTTTAGTTTTCGTTTCATGCATCGTAGTTGTCAGTATGCCATCTCTACGCCCTGGAAGGAGTTTCTGAGCCCTTTCAAGGTCTAGTTTTGGGGTCTCCCTACTTTTTTCTAGAATGTACACTTCATTGAGCTTTGTGATTATATATCATCGTCATCATCATCATCTCCTTCCAAGGATTACATGTTGTAATCACCTGTTCTGGTCTCTTATCATCCATTCCTCCCCATATCTTACAAGGTTACCTGTATAGTTCTCTCTTTCCAGTCAGCTGATACGTCATCTTTTTTGGCAATCTGTTTTCTGCCATTCTGCCAACATGATCCCTTCATTTCAGTCTATTCTCTTCCATCTTGCCGATTGGCAGAAACATTTCATTTCATTGATTTTGTGGTATGGAGTATTACTTCTTAAGTTTCATAAAACGTTCATTTATATACAGGGTGGCGCACTAAATATGTTACCATTTTGTTTTTGAATATAAACTTTATTGTCAATACAACCTGAAAGGAACATATACTACAATGAAGAGCCGTCCATGGAGATTTGTTCTAACTCAGCATATGCTCAATATGTCCACCATTTCGTTTCCTAACTTCCTTCAAACGAACACTGAAGTTAGTGATTACCTTACGGCACATGTCTTCCGTAATTTCACTGCAAGCTTGAAGAATAAGTCTTCTGAGCTCCATTAAATCACGTGAACGTTTCGGGAAAATTTTTTCCTTTAGGTACCCCCAAAGAAAAGTCACATGGATTGAGGTCTGGACTATGGGGGGGGGGGGGCAATTTTGTCCGTCATTGAAGCTACCTGGAAACCTGAGTGAAATGATCCGCATGTCGAAATGCTCGTGTAAAAACTCCAACACAGTGTTTGCAGTATGTGGCCTTGCTCCATCTTGCATGAACCACTGCGTGTTGAAGGGCAAGGCAGTAGCAAGAAGCTGTGGAATGAAGCTACTGCGAAGGACGCTCAAATAACGCTCGCTGTTCACAGTTTCTTCAAAGAAAAAGAAAATAAGCCCGTGACTGGAAATTGCTGCCCACGCCGTTATCCTCGGAGCATAATGTTGTCGTTCATGAAGCACTTGTGGGTTTTCAGTGGCCCAAAAGCGTACATTTTGTTTGTTAACCACACCGTCTAAATGAAAATGCGCCTTGTCTGGAAACCAAACGTTGTTGAGAGTTTCTTCCCTATCCTCCGCCCACTGATCAAACAATAGTCTCTGCTGCTAGTGTTATTCAGTGAGCTTCTGTGCACAGGTCATCTTGTATGGGTACATATGGAGGTCACTTTTAAGAATGCGTTGAACGGAGCGTCTGGATATTCCCAGTTGCACTGCTGCCTTTCTACACGATTTCCCAGGACTTCTCTGTACAGCAACTCGTACCGCTTCGATGTTCTCCAGCGAACAAACAGGCTTAGGCCGAGGTCGCTTTGCTTCCAATACTGTTCCTTCCTGTACAAATTTATCGTACAAATTGTGCATGGTCTTCTTGCAAGGCATCCATCGTGTGTTAAACTGCTGTCGAAAACGCCTTTGAGTCACAACAAGTCTTTTCGTTTCATCAAAAAGTAACACAATTGCCGATCGTTGCTGTGTCGTCAGTCTTCCATTGTCAGCAATTGCTGCTTACTAGTCTCCTAGCGGCAGTATCGTGAATTACACGTCATTTCGTAACTCATTTGTTTTTCCAAGCTCTGCTGGTACTGCTGTAGAGATCCCAACGAGATATCTAATGTGTGTCGTAAATTGTGAAAGAAACAATTGGAAACACATTTAGTGCCCCAGCCTGTATATTTTTTTTCGAATGTAAACACAACGGTTCTGTTGTCTTAGCTAGTTGGTTTTTCCGTGTTAAATGTACGCACATGCACAAAAATATCGGATATATAGATTAAAACAAGGAAAGTATCCACCAAAAATATTCAGATATATACTTTAAATGAACGAACCTATACCTAAAACCAATACAAAATAGGACTTAGAAAATAGGAATCTAACTATTTATTCGGCATTTCTAAGATTACAATAATACTTAAAAAATTCTGAATAGATTTTACTTGTGTCTGTTATAGTAAATTACTGAATATTTTTCCAAACCTTTTAGAAAGGCCTTCCTTACATCTGTCAGACAAAATTGTCACTTTTGGAAAAGTCCCCTCTGTGCAGGGTGACCAAATTATTTTCGGTGAAAACCGGGACACATTCACCCGGGTGCCAGTAACACCTCATTCCACATGTACCCAGGTTTCTTAATTTTAAATATTAATGCTTTATTGGTACATTTTGTTAACCCGATTATTATAACTAATAAGAGGATACAAAAGATTGATAAAATCTAGATTATCTGTATAATTAATGACATTTAATAATCGTACATAGTAATAAAGAAATGTATTACGATTTTACAAAATTTTACAGCCATTCAACTTTTAATCAATTAATATTAACATGAGCTTTAATATTACTGAGCATTTGTAGATGGAATTGACTGTATTGACTGTCCTTGGAGAAATGGCATTTTTCACTGCCTCCAGCCTTCTTGATCATGTCTTTGTTCTTTGAGACACAGTGATAAAACTCGGCACAATCCATTTGGTAGTTGTACAGGATCTGCAGGATTGCTTCAAGAGAGTCCACCTCCATTCTGTTTCTTTCATCAGTCCACTGGATATTCATGAACAAAAATATTCTTTCCACATTGGCATTATGGGCTGGGATTGCAAATAAATACCTTGCAATTATTACCAACTCAGAGTAATGCTGAAGACAGTCACAGCTTTTAAAGAAACTCACCCACTTCGCATGACATTCCAATGTTGTTTTTTTTTATCATTCCACTTGTGAAGACTTTCTTCAACAAAATTTGTCAGTATGCCGAACTGATCAAAGAGAATGGAATCATCGATTTCAATCTCTTTACTCTTCAAATAAGAAACTGTCTCTTCAACACTTTCCCATTTTGGCACTCTCTTCAGTAACATCCAATCAAACACCGGCGATGAGGGTAAATATGAGGCGCTCGACTTGCTGAGATATTCTACACAAGTGTCATAAAACTTGTTAACTTCTCTAAAATTCCTTTCCACTGCTTCTGATACTTCTGCTCTTTTAAGGACAGATTTAACATTAAAAGAAATGAACTGCTGTTCTCTCCTCTTAGTAACAGTTTCCAGACTATTTTTCAAAGCATCATTTATCTCTATTGCACTTTTCGTGCTTCCCTCAATTTCCTTTATTCCATGCTGCAAAGTAAGCTGACTGTGAATGAACCATAAGTAGGCTTCACTTAAAGGGTTACTGAAAAACTGAACCAATATTTTGGGGGCTTTGTCTTCATTTAGGAAAAAATCTTTTAACGGCTCAAACAGACGGATTACTCTTTCAATTGCTGGAAACAGTGATAACCAGCGAGTTTTCGAGTGACACATTACATTCATATATTCAGTTCCCACATAATCACAGAACTCCTTAAGCCTCTCTGTTCTAACAGTATATATGTAAAAGTGTGAGTATACCTTCATGATGACAGTTTCAACATCACAGCTTAAACTGTCAGCAGATATCTGCACGCTATTGTGTAAAACATGTGCAGAGCACCCTATACCTTCAATGTTTTCATGCAATGTTGCCTTTAATTTGGTACATACATTGCATTTGCCTTGTCTTTTTAAACCACCATAGTTTGTGTTGGTGTTTTCTCCACAAAATGTCACACATTTATTTTTCTCAAGATCAAACATTTCGATAGTATTCATACAAAATCTAGAAATTTCGTCAGATGTTTCATTAGGTAGGGAACTCACCTTCAAAAGTTTGGTCTGAATTCCCTGATTAATATCGAAAAACTGAACAACAAACGGAAATATTTTAGTGGCCTTATGATTGCTGGAATCCGTGGATATCCCGTAGAAAGAAGACTTTTTGATGTAGTCAAGGCTTTCCTTTACACTCTGGGGAGCAATAACTCCTTTCACTGTGGCTGACACTTTAGTTTTTGCTGAACTAAACTTTTTTGCAATGGAAGAATCATCAAACATAATGCTGTTAAGCTTATTAGTACAATCACTAGATCTATGAGTTTGGTGATGTTTTACCATGTGGTAGGCTAGTGTAAGCTCGGCTGCTCGAACTTTCGTCTCTTCACTTGACTGTTTCACAAAATAATTTTGTAGTGTTTTACTGCAGCTCGGTGCACTGTATCTATTAATGTGTTTCTTTGACCTGATGTGATCAACTATGCCGGAACGTCCACCGTGACTTATACCAATAAAACAGTTACATACGGAACACTCTGCTTCGTAATCAAAACGACATTTCTTAATGAAATTCCATTCCTTGGAATAACAGTCACAGAACTTGCAGGCACGTTTCGGCATTGAGTTTCACATTACTGCAGCAATAATACCACTAATATGAGAAAAAACTATTGCAGTTTGTCTGACAAAACATGAACTACTACACTGTTCTGACAATGAGTGTGTAAGTGGCGCGACCATCGGACGGTTTCATAGCTCTGTTACAATAATACATCTTACTACTTGTTGGCCAAAGTACCGCTCAAAGTAAATTATTGCCTGAGTGTATCGATACTGATACTGTGATTACTAGTATGGGACAATGGAGGTTTTATACAAATAAGTTAAAATATATTAATTTATTGTGTTGTATTTCCTTTAATATAGAGAAATCCCAAAAATTTGAGAAAGTTTCACGAAATGTATTTAAAAACTGAATTCCGGGACTTTTGAGCGTCCCGAAACAAATTTTCGGGACACCGGAACACAGGGATGAAAACCGGGACAATCCCGGTTTCCGGGACCTTTGGTCACCCTACCTCTGTGTCATATTAGTTTCGAAGTATAACTTCATTGTTGTAAAGTCGCTGGCAAAATAATACATAAAAGGGCGTCCCAAATCATATAACGTTTTTCTTTAATTCACAAATTTAATAGCAAGCATGCATATGCCAGTTTTGTAATGTACTAGAAAATTAGCTTACAATATTTCAAATAAATTGAGGGAACCACAGATCGGCAGCGGCTTAACAACTGAGTGCTTCATTGTAATTTTTATATTTTGTGAAGCAAAAAGTGGCTGGTTCAGCGCTGAGTTTCCTGATTATGCGTTGACTTGTTTTTATAAACAAACAGGCACCTGGTGACAGCTGCCGTAGAGATAAATTCTCTTTATATGCGAACCGAGCGAGGTGGTGCAGTGGTAGCACACTGGACTCGCATTCGGGAGGACGACGGTTCAATCCCGCGTCCGGTCATCCTGCTTTAGGTTTTCCATTATTTCCCTAAATCCCTCCAGGAAAATGCTGGGATGGTTCGTTTGAAAAGGGCACGGCCGGCTTCCTTCCCCTTCCTCCCCTAATCCCATGAGACCGATGACGTCGCTGTTTGGTCTCTTCCCCCAAACAATCCAATCCAATCCTATTTATATACATTCTTAAATTATACTTTCCTCTTCCTTTGTGGGGACCGCGCCACAGAGACTATCACTGGCCAGCGATGACAGCGCAGGGTGATGTGTCTGCGCCAAAACAGTTACAATTTGTTCACAAAGAGATGAGCGAGGTCACACTAGTTCTGAATCGACTTTGCGTCCTGCCGCTGACAACCTCATCAGTCTAATACAGAACATTACGTTGAGTTCCGTAGTAAAGTAATACATCTCTTGGTGAGTAAAGACGAAGCGGTTGCTGGCCCATCACGGGCAACGCCAGATGCTACTCCCACTCCTCGGAGTAGGGCAAGCAATAGCATATCACGGAGTGGAGCAAGGGAAACTTAATAATGTCGTAGAATTTTGCGAGCGGGAGAGTAAGAATAAAGAGTTGTTCCACCCTCTCTTTCAGCCGACAAGACATACTGCGACATGCAAAGGAGCTAGTTTCAACTCTGTGAGTTCGCAGATTTTGCAAAAGAATTCTGGGAAATCCCCAGAAACTCGAGACAAAAAGAGATAAATTTCAGTTGAAAATATTCTGTTCGACAGTTCTCTGAAACTACCTTCCGCTTTGTCTGAATTACTTTAAAATGGTTATTTTGTTTTGTGTGTAAGAAAATTTCTTGTCATCCGGTCAGTGGCTCGGTATTGCTATGCAATAAGAAAGGAGATCTTCCAGACACCCTCCTGTAGCCTAGTGGTTAAAGTACTAGACATATATGCCGAAGAAGGTTGTGGGCAGGAGTTCTGTCACGTATCAGGTATTTTAACATCACACTCTCAGTAAAGAACTCATATTCTGCATTTTTTGCCATGTAAGTTCCACGGACAATGAAATATTCTACTGGGATTTGATACACCAAATCCAGCCGATACTGGTCGAAGTTTTTGCAGACTGGGAGCAATATTCCGCAACAAGTAGAAGTCTTCGATTGTTTGTCTCCAGCCATCCACATCAAAGTTACACAACTGATTTTCGCAGTAAATCTTGGTTTAAGTGAAAGGGCATTTTAAAGAAAAAAAAGGTCGGAAAGGAGAATTCAGTTTTATGCTGATTTTATAGTTGCAAGTAACAAGCAGAGGTCCCAGAGCTAATAATCGACCTCTTGAAACCACGTGTGTAGTAGTGTAGGTTATGGTCTCGGATATCACACGATGCAGCCACAAGTAATGAAATAAAAATAATGGTATCACTCATATCTATTACAAAACTCTATGTAGTCAGGGTAACTACGGCAGTGAATATGCATCTTTGGAAATAGAAAAATACTAAAACTATGGCCTATCATCTTATGTAATGGTAGTTTAGAATTATGATTCGACAACATGTGGATAGTGTCTGCAAATTCTAGAACAGTCTGCCCATCTGTGCCGCCGCAATAGTACTCGATAATTCTCATATCATTATTGTGGTAGGGTAAGAGGTTCCGTTAATATTGAAACCTCAGGGGCTGAATTAATAACACTCGGCGCGAGCGGCGCATTGAATTTCAGCACCATGCTCAGCTTGGTGAACCTGTTGTTATTTCGGGTTCTCTCTGTCTTAAGCATACCGCACGTTGAAACGTTTTTCAACATAGGCCCTTTCGCTTTTATTGACAGAGCATCACGAATAGATGACAGCATAACGAAAAGATAATACGTATGTTTCTTCTAGTGTTTATGGACTGAGTGACATTTTTACTCAAGGATAACGAATTCTAAACATTATTGTCAGCTTTAACAACTGCTTCTCATTTCTCGTTTGCAGAAGCTGGAACCGAAGTTACACTGCATACATTCACTAGTTTGTCAATGGCATTTTGAGCCTGCACTTTGTCATTTCTTATGGTTTCCCGCATAGTAGCCTTCCTTGAATCTGAACATCATGTTATTCATTGCTTATGAAGTCTCCCTGTGGATGTTGCGTTTTGCAATCGATGCTGCGTTGTTGCCTGTCTTTTTATGGATAGTGCCATTGACATCGATCTCAAGACAAATATTTTCCAAGTCTGTTATTATAAAAAAGATGTGTTACCCACTCATATAACGTTTGCATTATAACTACTGGAGATATTATAAGAATGTGAAACATGACTGGCGATGAGCTTTTTAGTTTCCGAATACTTAGGACAGAAAGCACAAATAATTATGACAATTAACGATTTGTGTTGTTTGTGTATTTTGGTGCATCTGAGTATTATTGGTGAAGACCCTCTAGTCCGTAAAACCACTTACAAAAACGCAAATAAAGACGCATTGACATATACTTTTGGTATTTCGGCGTTCGTCCGGCATGTCTTTGAGGCTCGAACTGCAGTCTCGTCCTAGATCTCTCAAGGCTTCCTGCTAGAAGTATAACTGAAGCTTGGCAACAACGAATGATATGTTTGGCAATCCTGTGACCGATGAATTATTTCGTGGATGACACAGAATTAGCTTACAAAATTCACTTGATATATTCGTATCATTTCCATTAAATAATTTGATTTTCACGTAAGGTGTGAAATAAAGTTAGCAATTCATGATTTTGAGTCCAGTAAGGACATTCCACGTGAACGTTGCACTTAATCTCATCTTTTACGTAGCGCGATTATCTGTCTTAGCTGGAACGATAAGCGAGGGCGCACTGTTGTAGTATTCCACTAACTGCGAGGTAATGTGGTCGCTTGTAAAGCGCGTTCGGTCAGAGGGTTATCTGCCCTCTGTAATAAAAAAAACTGAGTTAATGGAACAACGACGAACTGTAATGGGTGTCTTGTGACGTCCACCCCGAGCAGATACAACGAACGAAAACGAACAAAATGAGATTAAAAAAAATCAATAATGAAATTTTACTTATGAAATGCCATTTTCGTACTGACAGAGGCACACTCCTGTTACAGATACTTCATGCTTTATTAAAATGGACTTTCGTCATAAGAAGATGATAGTAATTTGAATTTCATTTGAATGAGGATATAGCATACATTAATAACGTTGTCCATTACTTTATTGAACGAAACAACAAACATCAGAGAGAGAAATTAATCATCATAAATATATTCTCCAAATTATCTAAAACAGTCTGAGAAAACGCTCAGGTAGTTTACGAAGTCCACACCTGTTGAAACCTTTTGTATCTGAGTTAAAGATGCCGTGAAACCACGTCTGTAGTGCATTTTTGTTTATAGAGGAACTTTTTTGACTCTTTTTCGATAAGCAGCTTGAAATGTAAACATTTGAGGGCGTAAAGTCATAATAAGTGTGTGAGGGATGACTTGGATCGTTTCATCAGTGAAATCGGCAAAGTGCGTTATCGTGTAGTATCAACACTTGAAGTTGTGTAGGTTTTTATCTTACACTGTGACCGACACGTGCCTTAGTTATGGGCAAAAAATACTAGCTGTAGTATACTCTCGCGTGAAGAGATTTCCGTGATGAGCAACACACTAGCCACCAGAGGTGAAAATGTTACTTTCAGACTTTCCTTTGCTCCAATATATGTCTTTTGTTAGGGCTCATCCATTAATTCTTCTCAAGAAGTAAATATAAAAACATAAGTACAAGTCACCAGTAGGAATGTTGCATTGGAATTCTCAGTGAGTCAAATTATGACGATCAAACAAAAAATGCATTAATAGTCACCGCTTTGATTTTTGTTGTTGTAAATTAGAGCATGCATTAATACTGCTCCACACTTCTGAACCTTGTCTATTGAATGCAAATGATGCACGATGCTTAAATGATCATGCTTCATCAGGTACATCTGTTACCGAGGCTCCCTCAGTGAGCAAAATCATTCATATCAGAACGATATTTCTTCAAGCAGAACATCTTTTACTGACATGTGTTGCACAAAAGCGCTTGCCCCACACACATTACAAAGATTCAGAATGACCCTGCTGCCTGCACCCCTGTACTAAACCCACAGCGAATAACATGCTGCAAATGTCAGACGTTTTTCACATGCAACTACACTCATGCTGATAAATTAAGGATAATTGCAGAAAGTGGTGCCACACAATGTGTCACTACACAAAACTGGCGCTAATAGCATAGCCACATAGGGAACACACACGACGGATGAGTTGAGAAAACCGTTCCGAAACACATGTGCTACAAAACGCCACCATTTCCTGCGCATGTACCCCGCCATCAATATGGGATATGATCATAATGCACACTGGCTGCACAGTGGGTTGGCATACTCTGGATCAGGTGGTCGAGCAGCTGATGGGGTATAGCCTCCCATTCTTGCACCAGTGCCTGTCGGAGTTTCTGAAGTGTCGTAGGGGTTTGAAGACGTGCAACGATACGTCGCCCGAGAGAATCCCAGATGTGCTCGACGGGGTTTAGGTCTGGAGAACAGGCAGGCCACTCCATTCGCCTGATATCTTCTGTTTCAAGGTACTCCTCTACGGTGGCAGCTCGGTGGGGCCGTGCGTTGTCATCCATCAGGAGGAAGGTGGGACTCAATGAAAAGGCAGACATAGTGGTGCAAAACGACGTCCCGATATACCTGGCCTGTTTCAGTTCCACTATCAAAGACATGCAGGGGTGTACGTGCACCAATCATAATCCTGCCCCACACCATCAAACCACGACCTCCATACAGGTCCCTTTCAAGGACATTAAGGGGTTGGTATCTGGTTTCTGGTTCAAGCCAGATGAAAACCCAGGGAGAATCACTGTTAAGGCTATACCTGGACTCGGCCGTGAACATTACCTGGGACCACTGTTCCAATGACGATGTACTGTGTTATTTACACCAGGCTTTACGCGCCCTCCTGTGACCAGGGGTCAGTGGAATGCACCTTGCAGGTCTCTGGGCGAATAAACCATGTCTGTTCAGTCATCTGTAGGCTGCTTGTCTGGAGACAACTGTTCCAGTGGCTGCAGTAAGGTCCTGACCAAAGCTACCTGCAGTGCTCCGTGGCCGACTGCAGGCACTAATGGTGAGATATCAATCTTCCTGTGGTGTTGCACACTGTGGACGTCCCGTACTGCAACACCTGGTCTCTTTGTGGCACACGGAGGGCCCGTTCTGCGACCTGCTGTGTTTGACCATCCTCCAGTCGCCCTAGTATTCTACCCCCCATAACATCATCAATATGCCATTTTCAACACACAGTCACCACTAGCACGTCTGAAAACGTCTGCACACTTACTCACTGCACTGTACTCTGACATGCACCAACACATTTCTGCGTATGCGGACTGCTGCCAGAGCCACCGTACGACAACAGCAGGTCAAATGCATTGCACGGTCATACCCCGAGGTGATTTAAACCCGCAAACCGCCCATCAGAGCGTTATTTCACCATGTATCAGCATAATCCCTAATTTATGAGCATGAGTGTATATTTTATCACACTTCAGCAATTTTCATAAGTTTCAGGCATGCAAAATCCAAATTGTAACAGCGAAATAAATACGAGAACTTCAATTAAGAAAATGATCATTGATAAAACGACTCATAGCGCCAAGCCACGTTCACCTGGTCGGATGCGAATGATGTTGCCGTCCAGGGGTGAATGGCCAGTAGATGGTAGCTGTAGTGATGCGAGGAAACCCTGAAGCTTAAACTGTTCTTACCTTGTTGCAGCCATCAGCTGTTTTGCTATTACACGTGGATTAGAAAGTGAAACGAATTATGTTTGAGCTTCCATCATATTGATATTTTACGCAGATATCTCACATGGGATTTAAGAATTTAGGGAATGGAGTGGTCTCGAACTCGCGACTTTATGTATACGGAGCACAAAGCCTAAGACTAGATCACGAGCAAATACATCTTCGTAACAGCTCGATAAGACTAAAAGATCTTTCTACATACACATCAGCGTCCTACAGTTATGCCACATCATGCATAGGACCCAGAATTAAAATTCTGAGGGATGGTCAGGTATATTGGTCGCCTTGAGTGAACGCAGGGACATCGTCTCTGTGGTGGTCGGTCAGCGGCCAAATTTTATGTCTAATTCTGTACTTTCTTATCATCTTGATGAGTTATTCTGAATGGTTTCCATTTAGAATGTGCCGCTGAGTAATTAAAATTCATTGCCTGAATCCAGATTTGACGTTTGGCATTTAACTGTAATTGCTCTCTGTCATGTTCCAAGTATTCCACATTAGGAAACGTGGACATAAGGAGAAAAGGTATACCGCTGCAGTGTCATGTTGGCTTAGTGGTAACATATCCGGTTTTCAATGCAGTTGTTGATATGCAGTTAGTTCGAATCTCGCTGGAGAAACGCTGTGGTTTGGATGTTTCGTTTTCTTTATTCACTCTGGAAATGGTCATAACGAAATACAGTGAGGAGGACGTGAATTTTGCTGCTGCGTTGTGGTGCTTCTCCATACTACAAGCAGGTACTATAGATCCACGTTCCTCAGGGCCCGTTCACCTCAACATTCTATCATCGTTATTCTATTCCATCCACCAGAGAAAATTTACTAACTAGAAAAGCTCCACTAACTTCATCTGATAGAGAACTCGAATCTCTACAACATAATCCATCTCACAACCTCTATCCTGTACACTCTAGGGGTGAGTAGCAGTGTCTGTTTAGGCAATACTGATTTATTTCACAAGAAAGGCCCAGAAAAGACTCAAAGGGGCCATTAATGACAATAATTTGTGTGTTACTTGTATTTAGGGAATATTCGCCTGACACAAACCATACGGAAGCAGTGAATGAATTGAGGTAAATCTACATCTACATCTGCATTTATACTCCGCAAGCCACCCAATGGTGTGTGGCGGAGGGCACTTTACGTGCCACTGTCATTACCTCCCTTTCCTGTTCCAGTCGCGTATGGTTCACGGGAAGAACGACAGCCCGAAAACCTCCGTGCGCCGCGCTCGAATCTCTCTAATTTTACATTCGTGATCTACTCTAGAGGTATAAGTAGGGGGAAGCAATATATTCGATACCAGAAACGCACCCTCTCGACACCTGGACAGCAAGCTACACCGCGATGCAGAGCGCCTCTCTTGCAGAGTCCTCCACTTGAGCCTACTAAACATCTCCGTAACGCTATCACGCTTACCAAATAACCCTGTGACGAAACGCGCCGCTCTTCTTTGGATCTTCTCTATCTCCTCCGTCAACCCGATCGTACCAGATCCCACACTGATGAGCAATACTCAAGTATAGGTCGAACGAGTGTTTTGTAAGCCACCTCCTTTGTTGATGGACTACATTTTCTAAGGACTCTCCCAATGAATCTCAACCTGGCACCCGCCTTACCAACAATTAATTTTATATGATCATTCCACTTCAAATCGTTCCGCACACATACTCACAGGTATTTTACGGAAGTAACTGCTACCAGTGTTTGTTCCGCTATCATATAATCATACAATAAAGGATCCTTCTTTCTATGTATTCGCAATACATTACATTTGTCTATGTTAAGGATCAGTTGCCACTCCCTGCACCAAGTGCCTATCCGCTGCAGATCTTCCTGGATTTCGCTGCAACTTTCTAATGCTGCAACTTCACTGTATACTACAACATCATCCGCGAAAAGCCGCATGGAACTTCCGACACTATCTACTAGGTCATTTATATATATTGTGAAAAGCATTGGTTCCATAACACTCCCCCGTGGCACGCCAGAGGTTACTTTCACGTCTGTAGACGTCTCTCCATTGATAACAACATGCTGTGTTATGTTTCCTACAAACTCTTCAATCCAGCCACACGGCTGGTCTGACACTCCTTAGGCTCTTACTTTATCAGGCGACAGTGGGGAACTGTATCGAACGCCTTCCGGAAGTCAAGGAAAATGGCATCTACCTGGGAGCCTGTATCTAATATTTTCTGGGCCTCATGAACAAATAAAGCGAGTTGGGTCTCACACGATATCTGTAGTAGATTCTTGGTTTCCAGAAATGACATGATACGCGAGCAAAAAACGTGTTCTAAAATTCTACAACAGATCTATGTCAGAGATATAGTCCTATAGTTTTGCGTATCTGCTCGACGACCCATCTTGAAAACTGGAACTACCTGCGCTCTTTTCCAATCATTTGGAACCTTCCGTTCCTCTAGAGACTTGTGGCACACGGCTGTTAGAAAGGGGGCAAGTTCTTTCGCGTACTCTGTGTAGAATCGAATTGGTATCCCATCAGGTCCAGTGGACTTCCCTCTGTTGAGTGATTTCAGTTGCTTTCCTATTCCCTTGGACACTTATTTTGATGTCAGCCATTTTTTCGTTTGTGCGAGGTTTTAGAAAAGGAACTGCAGTGGAGGTGAAAAACGTATTGAGTAGCAGCACTGCACGCTTATTCAATCTTTTCTTTTGTATGTGCATCGGAAGAGATTCTTTTTCCTTCTAAATACACGTAGTGACATACTTTAATCGTTTCACAACTGTGTCTGAAACGTAAATTTTTTTCATTGCCTCAAACTTTCATCGTAAGATAGATAAGTGTACAATTCTACTACATTTTCTGATACATTTCAATCATAGTGATAGAATATATGCTTCAAAGATTCTCAAGCCATTTTCTGTACGAACAGTAGCCACATGAGTAGCTTTGCCATCACTGTGTCGAAATTTTATGACACATGCGTTAGTAGCTATTAAGTTCTCACACACGTGTAATCACCAAAAGAAGCAGATCTGATAACACCTAGCAAATACCTGCTCTGACCGGGCGAGGTGGCGCAGTGGTTAGCACAGTGGACTCGCATTCGGGAGGACGACGGTTCAATACCGCGTCGGACCATCCTGATTTAGGTTTTCCGCGATTTCCCTAAATCGCTTCAGGCAAATGCCAGGATGGTTCCTCTGAAAGGGCACGGCCGACTTCCTTCACCATCCTTCCCTAATCTGATGAGACCGATGACCTCACTGTTTGGTCCCCTCCCCCAAAATCAACGCAATCAATATCTGCTGTGTCGCTTCCAGTTACGTATCTTCTTCACAACTACTTTCATGGAATATTGAAAGTCAGATTGACTATCTGAATTTCCGTTGAAAATAAGCCTCTTTCACTCAGTATCTCTCGTCTTTTTCATGGAAATGGTATGATATCAAAGACAATATCATACCATTTAATATGTGTATGTATGCTATGGGTAATGGTTAAGGCGGTCAGTTTCTAGTCTGAAGGTAGGGGGTGCGAATCCGGTCACTTCCATGAATTATAATTCGTGGTAAAGGTTATTAGTTTAGAGGACCACGAAAATTATTAGTACTTATAATTTTAAAGAATTCATAACCATACAACTGAACATCAGGGTGTGTCTACACTGCCGGTCTTGCACCACTTTTTCTCTTTATGTATTATGGTTTCTGCCTGGAATTAAAAGAAAATTATATTTCCCTCGTGGTTTTGTCGGTATTGGCTTCCTGCCAGCGTGTAAATAAGGAGAACACAAGTTAGTATGATGCTTTTTTTTTTCGATGTAAAAAACTAAATACTTTCACTTTGATGCCTTCATCGATATTGACGATATGTGCCATGTTACCAGAAAAATTAAGTTTCATGGTTGTCTCAGTATTCTTGACTAATGATTGTATAATAATTTGAAATCAAGGGTCTGTGTAACGACTGAAAACAGTAAAATAGACAACCTAGTTTTTATCACATCCTCCTTTTTTAATGTAGATAAGACCACCGAATTTTCTTCTTGCTTGAGGGAAGACGGAACGTTCATTTGTCATTACCAAAATTTTCTCCCAAAGAATACAATAACTCAGTAACGTGTCCTGCTTCCATTTTCCTCTACAACTGCATTTAGTCGCTGGGGAATAGAGGCAACAAGTTTTTCGGATAAATCTATTATTCTGAAACAATTCTTCCCGTGGGTCATGATCTACTGCGGACAGCACTGGCTTGTTTGTTAGTGCTGGGGTTCTGTACTTATAATTTTCTTCATAGCTGCCCCTTCTGGACAGCGGTCAGCGTCTTTGTGAGACAAATCTAACATCTCAATGGCTCCATCCACTTGAAACCAGTGTTTTACACAGTTTGCTGTATGGAGAGAAGAAAGGTCATATTGGAAGATTATTCTACCTCTCTAAAATCTCAAAGGAACAGAAGGAATCATTACGTTCTTCAGCATTTTGCAGTAGTAATGAGTAGAAAATGGACCGTCCATCAGCTGCATAACGCCGCAACCACTTTTTGATATCCATCCCAAAGTTGTGACAGCCGTTCAACCACACCTTTTGCCTCTGATGAACATATTTGCTGTCGAATCTTGCTTCACTTGGACAGTATACATCTACTGAAGTATTTGGTGCCGCAGAAAACGCCTTCTCGCCCGTAAGTATAACTTGCTCCCAGTACAAAAGCGTTTTCCTTTTACACGCCAGTGCGAAGTTTAATCTGGCAACCTTATGTTCTACTTCAACATTTTCTTAGCGGCTGATTTTCGTCCACACCTTCCTTTCTAGTCCGCAGCTCGTGGTCGTGCGGTAGCGTTCTCGCTTCCCACGCCCGGGTTCCCGGGTTCGATTCCCGGCGGGGTCAGGGATGTTCTCTGCCTCGTGATGACTGGGTTTTGTGTGATGTCCTTAGTTTAGTTAGGTTTAAGTATTTCTAAGTTCTAGGGGACTGATGACCATAGATGTTAAGTCCCATAGTGCTCAGAGCCATTTGAACTTCCTTTCTAGTTGAGACCACAACGAATGATCGATCTACTCACACTTATCAGGAGGGTGTACCTAATTTCTGTACTAGTCATGAAAGGGTCTTCATCACTACAGTGGGGTATACTATGGTCTTGATCCTCCGTGGTAGCCCGTCGACGTCCAGGGCCACAATGACGGTTGATGTGACCTTCCTCCACCATTGTCTTCACCCAGGGATGTATCGTAGGATTTGCTGTGTTCCGGTGAGATGAAGTCAGCCAATAGTCCACTGACTAGGACGTCGCCACGACAGGAGAGGCATCTACATGAAGAGAATAAAAGTGACGTGCCGCCTAGCCTCGGGCCCCCTCCAGGATGTTGAACTTCACCATGACATCTACCCTTCCTACCAACCATAGCCTGGCCTTGTTCCCCCCAACCCTCCCCAGGGCATCCCTTTGCCTCTCCCCCCATTCTCCCAGAGCAGATTTCGTCCTCCCCCCTGAATTTCTGCACCCCCTCCTTGACTGTTCCCCTCCCACGTCCTTACCTCCTTGGCGCACCCCCCGCCCATCTCCCACCCTCTAGCACTGCCCCTCCCCCCTTTCTTCCTTTCTCCCTCGTCTCCATCCCCCTGGCAGATCCTCGCAGATTGTTCATCGTCGCCGGTGTGCTATATCGTTGTTGTGTTTGGTGCTGTTCTCTCGTAACATCGAGAGCTGTGATATTAATCATGTGCTGGGCTTGTACATAGTGTTGCTGTCAGTGATTGTTTTGTGCTATGCCACCCATCTCTACTTTAATCTCCGGCCATGCTTAGCCTTGTGTTTCTCTTAATCGCCACAGTGTTTGATTTTTTGTGTACAGTTTTTAGACTTTTATCACCATTTTTACAGTCATCCCATTTTTTTACGCTATCTTCCATTATGTTTCCCCTTTTATATGTCTGTTCCGCCGTATTTCCTCCTTTATGTTGTTCTAAATGTCTCCATGTCCTGTAATTACTGTCTGTCTTTTGGCTGAAGAGCGGCGCCTATGCTGCTGCCAGCCCGCCCCATATGGGGCATTGAAATACAATAAAGAAAAAAAAAAGCCTCGGGCACACTAGAAGAGTCGCACTAGAAGAGCTGTGGTGATATTAACGATAACAGTGACTTAGGAACTTGTGTGATTAGCTTTCATGGAAATTGTATCTGTCAAAGGACATTGATTATTGGCATGTCGCCAATTGTTTGCGACCTATCTTTGTAAAGACGCCAAGTTAAGTATTGTCAATTTACTTTATTGTAATAAAAACCATTAATGTGATTTGCTTGTATGTTGTCTAGCTATCTGAGAAAACAGCTTCCTAGGCACCCTATGAGAGACGAGTGGCGCTGATACAGTATGGACCTTCACAAAGCTCAAGAATACGACGTATATCGGATTCCTTGAGCTGTGACATTTATCAAGTAAAGACATACTGAGAAGCCAGAAGGAAAGAAGTGTGATACAGGATGGAGAGCACTTCCTTTCCCTCAGAAGGCAGATCCATTCCTGATTACATGCTTTGAAAAGAGATTTAATAAATTTGTTCCTTGTAAGTATTTTTAAATGTATTTTGTCACTGCCGGCCGCGGTGGTCTCGCGGTTCTAGGCGCTCAGTCCGGAACCGCGGGACTGCTACGGTCGCAGGTTCGAATCCTGCCTCGGGCATGGATGTGTGTGATGTCCTTAGGTTAGTTAGGTTTAAGTAGTTCTAAGTTCTAGGGGACTGATGACAACAGATGTTAAGTCCCATAGTGCTCGGAGCCATTTGATTTGAATTATTTTGTCACTAAACATCACGTATAGTAAAACGAGGGCCTTATTTTTATTTTTATTGAGACATTTCTCATACCTTTGGACAAGCTTTGTAATACCCTCTTCAAAAAATGTTGCCGCCAATGATCTCAAAAGAGCATTGACATTGTTTTGAGGAACTTCGTTGATTTGAAAGTGCTGCCCTCCTAGGCACGTCTTCAGTTCAGGGAAAAGGTGGAAATCGTTGGGTGCCAGGTCAGGACTGTACGGCGAATGATCGAAAATTTCCCATTGAAATTGTTCAAGGAGCCATTGGGTTGTGCCAGCAGTGTGTGGACGAGTGTTGTCATGGATCAACACAATTCCAGAAGTCAGCATTCCTCTTCGTTTGTTTTGCATGGCTCTCTGCGAATGTCGTAAAGTTTCACACAAAGCAGCTGCATTGATAGTGGTTCCAGGCTGCATAAACTCTCCAAGCAACCGCAACTTTTTTGTCCCGAAACACGGTAGCCATAACCTTTCTTTTGTTGAATGTTTCTTTGAATTATTTTTTTTTTTTTTTTTTTGCTATGTTTGGTGAATTTGAATGCATCCATTGTTGTGATTGTCGTTTTGTTTCCGGTATGACGTATTGGATCAAAGTTTCATCTCCAGTAATAACTGATTTCAAAAAGTTCTCTTCTCCATCGCGATAACGGTCAAGGAAATTCAAAGCTGACGCCATTCGGTGACTTGTGGGAATCTGTCAACATTTTTGGAACCCAACGAGCACATAGTTTTTTATAGCCTAAATGTTCAGTAGCGATAGAGTGTGCGACAGATCTTGAAACTTCCTGAATTTCCATAGCCAAAGCAGTTATGGTGAAGTTACGAGTATCTCTAACCATTCTGTCAACTCGTTCAACTACGCCGGCTGTAACGACAGACTTGCGTCCTTGGCCCCCTTCATCCTGCAAGTCATTTTCGGCCATATTTAAACTTTTGGCACATTGCACGCACACCACCAACAGTCATGAAGTTATCACCGTACACCCAGCTCATTCTCCGATGAATGTCTGCTGCACTATTCCCTTCTACTTGCAGAAGCCGAATTACACTTCGTAATACACACTTGGCGGGAGCAACAATGACGGCAGCCATGCTTAGGTGGCTGTAGTGCAACGCAGACTGGTGCCTTGAGATCGGCAATGGCGGAGTGTGTAGTGCGAGAGTTGCGCAGTCGCCTACAGCGCAGTAGCCTGTCGCTCGCGTAGCTTCTATACTAAGCGATCGGAGGTTGAAAATAAAAACCGGCCCTCGTAATAATTACACCGTTTTCAGAGATGAAAGGTAAAATTTAGATTCACACTGTGATGCAGGTCATGTTGCTTCGGCTGCCATACTATAGTTAATTGTGTTAACCTCACATATTACACCACAGAAGTCTGTAACACCGCCTCGTAAAAGTGAGAAAATAGTGGATAGGTACGGTGGTGAGCTTGTAATTATCTCTTGTTATTGGATTTAAATTATGCCTCTTCTACAAATTTTGATAAATTTTAAACAAGAAATTGTTAGTTTAGAGGACGATGTCAATTGAAATGTTCCAAGTACTCTTAGTATTTTAAAGATTTGTGTACACAGCCTCCAGTGTTCTTTGGAGTAAGGCGAGGACAAACGGTCTCCCCTGATTTCTCTTTTATAAATACACCTTAGTTTCAGGATGAACTCAACTTCCCATTGTTAATTGTTTTGTATTTTTAGCAGAACCATACCCTTTGAGGTTAAACTGGGATTCAACTAATGATTTCCACAGCTACAGGAACACGACGTGTGATACCTCTGAGGCAAATTATAATGCAGTGCTATCAGATGGAAAGATCGACCTGGTCCAGAGAAGGCCGACTTTGTTTTTAAACCTTTTCTTACCTCAACACTAATCTTTTCTTATTCGGTAAATTTGTGAACATTGCTATTAAATACGTTTTAACGTTAAACTAAATTACTTCACCAACAACTACGTTAACAGAAATCTTCTTAACAGCTCAAAACAGCGGTTTGTAAAGCGATTACTTGCCGCATTTTGCTGGTTATAAGGGAAAAAGCTTACTGACCAAAAAAGCTAAACTCCCAGAAGGAGAGGAGGAACGAAATGAAACCTCTCAAGTTAGGAGGTCGCATGAAGTTTCTTTCAGTGAGTGCAAAATCAAGAGAAACAAACAATGAAATAGGCACTATGAGCACACTCTTAGTGTCAGTATGACGTTGCAGTACTTGAGGTGTGCAGTGATAAAGAGCTAGTTTAGGTCAGGAACATACACAACTAGAAACCACGGCACTATTAAATTCTGCAATTCGTATGCATTGTTCGCACACAAAATTACTGTTGCAGTGTAGTTACAGTCAACTGCATATTTTCCGGTGAGAAAGAGCAGTGGTAAACAGTCTTCGCGACATCAGTTAACTGAATCTTGTGTCCCACAGAATTAGTATTTCTGGTTGGCAACTAAGTGTAAGGCCTCTGAGTAGGCTGTCAGTTTTGGAACGTTGAAATATTTTGCTACATTGTTCGAGAAGATACTACAGTTAGAGTAATTCCGCGAAAATGTGAAATCCCACCACGGAAAATGAGTTTATTTAGAAGAAACCAATTGATTTTCTGCAATATTTCCTTCGGTGTACTACTTCAAATAGTAACGTCGACTGAGTCATCTCGAGAGAATGATCGTGAGATTTAACAAAAGACATTGACATCCTCTGGTTCTGAAAGTGGTGTTTAACGCCCATTTTTAGCATTTTACGAGGGCTGAAGTAAGGACCGATCGGTCGCGCAATGGACTCCGCAGTGAAAATCAAAACTGTTTTATTTGCAAGTCAGTCACACCTTCCAGCTTCTTCTCTACATAATCGCCGTTCCGACTTAGAAAACTGTCGCAACGTTGTACTAACTTTCCAGTACCTTCGGAATAGAAGACAGCCGCCCATGCTCTCTGTCAATTTTCAACGCTGGACAGCAGCTCATTGTCTGTGACAGAATGGTGTCTTCATAGCCAACGGATCACGTGAGCAGAGGGAGCCAAGTCCGGGCTGTACGGTGGATGATCGAACGCTTCCCATCGAAAACACTGCAGAAGCGCCACATTACTCCTGCAGTGTGCGGCCGACAATTGTCATGAAGAAGGAAATGCACGACAGTTTCGTTGGGTGGGCTGCATTAAATCGGGCGGAATCCCTGACAGCTACTCATACTTCGCGGGAGACACTATTTTGTTGGCATCTTACGTGCTCACTGTGCGCTCAGAACTGGCAAGTACAACGTGACGCGATCAACGGAGGCACTAGAGCCACTTCCTAACACGTATTTGCAAAGTTTCATAGGATTTTCACTATCTTTCCCATTTCGCGGACCTTACTTTCTGAGTAGCTCTCTTACAAGCGTCGTTGCTAAGCGCAAGTAAATGAAGTAGTGCAACGCATTTTCTGTTCGCCTTCATCAGTTAATTTAGTTGAATGTAATATACGAATATTTGGAGATGTTCGAGAATTCCCTAGACATGGAAAGAACTAAATAACTACTTATTACCCTCCAGTTGACACAAAACGCCGCAACCATTTGCTGCGAACTACATGTTTACCTGTTTTTGGGCAGTTGCTTCTAACACTGACCAAGAAGTATTAAATGTTTCCTTCAAGAACGCATGTAGCAGCAGCAGAATGAAGAATTCAAAAGCGATAATGGCAGTATTAATCGAAGTATTTGATTACTTCATACTCTAAAATGGTATTTCTCGATCTAAGAAATTTCTTTCAATAAATAAAATTTCAAAATGGTTTTTAATCGAGACTGTGTCACCGCCAGACACCACACTTGCTAGGTGGTAGCTTTAAATCGGCCGCGGTCCATTAGTACATGTCGGACCCGCGTGTCGCCGCTGTCAGTGATCGCAGACCGAGCGCCACCACACGGCAGGTCTCGAGAGACTTACTAGCACTCGCCCCAGTTGTACGGACGACTTTGCTAGCGACTACACTGACGAAGCCTTTCTCTCATTTGCCAAGACGATAGTTAGCATAGCCTTCAGCTAAGTCAATGGCTACGACCTAGCAAGGCGCCATAGCAATTGATAGTTATCGTATGAAGCATGTCTCATCAAGAACGATGTATACAAATGATGGATTAAAGTTAAGTATTCCAGCAGCTACGTACTTTTCTTTATAGCATTCATTACGTATCCTGTTTCAGACCTAACGCCCGCCTGCGTGAGTTAGCGCGTGCATCTTGGCCGCCTCTTTCAATTAGTGTGCGTAGTGTTGGCAAGTCTGCCGACACTACAGAGACTGTAAAGGCTAAAAGCGTCTTTATATCCCGCTGACATTTGACTCACGTAACTTACGTGTCAAAAACCTGTTGGTAATTAACCAATTAACAGAGAACTGATCTTTTTCATCTCATCTTATTTGTAAGCTAAGCACATCATGTGTTACAACACAATCACTAATGTAGCCAATGCGGGCCTCAGTGGTCTAATTCCATATTTGCGAAATATCAGTTCGATTCCCACGCCCCTCACGCGTTTTAAACACACGCCAACAGACCTCCTTCACGTCTAATAATGTCAAGTAACGTCGGGATGCACCGCAGTTCATAATTCGCATTCCAAACATCATATCCCTTCGCTATCAACGTGCAGGTTTGGCCAAAGCGGAGGTGGAAGTCGCGGCAAACAGAAACTTCGCCGCCAGTGAGCTTCCTCACACTAGAATATTTTTATTTAACGAGCCAGTACTTTATCTGAACTTAAGACGCTGAAAATTCGGCGCTAGGCTGGGATACGGATTCGGATTTTCTCTTTCGTGGTATCTGACCCACGCGTTCGTTGTTTTCGCCAGCATTGCAAACTCCTCTAAGTCTCCACGAGAGGCATGTGTGTGGGTTCGAATACTGATCCAGCACAGAAATATTCATGCTTTCATTTCAAGACCTACCACATGCATGCCGAACTACTGGTGATAAGTAACTTTAGTTTTCAATGCCTCTTCATGTGTTTTCAACAATAACGATACGTGCCGTTACTTCTATTCAAACATGCACACATCTCTCTACTGGTGAGCAAACAATTCGTGAACAGAAAGCAATGGCAGTAGGTGTTGGGTTCGATTGTCAGTAAGGCAAAAAAAATTGTATCCTCATTTCAAATTCGAATATCACGCTGGCTGGTGAAAAAATTCGACATCTAACATCTGGTTTTGCATAGTTAACAACTCATTACGTGCCGTGTTCAAGTCTCCATCACAAAACTTTACATCATGCAACTTCGTTGTAAACAAAAGCAAACTTTGTTACTTGAAATCGTATTAAACATTTTTTTTGTGGTTACTGAACAAGGAGATGAGGGTCTCGATAGGAGTCAAGGCAGAGCACAAAAATTTTCAAGTTCATATTTGCTAACTGATACTGGTGAAAACTCCGATATTTCATGACTCTTTATGCCTGTGATTAAGTCTCGATCAGGCATGAAAGCTTTGCTTAGTTACACTACAGGTGCTTGATTTCAATACAGATCCACAACAAAAAGTTCGTAATGTCGTTTAAGGTTCAGACATTCCGATGTATAATTGCTCAATCATGACTACAGAGAAATTATTGATAGTACATTGTCAATTTTGAGGCTTCCATAGAGTGCTTATGCCTGTTGCTGCCGGTGCTTTTAACTGGTTAGTTCAACATTCAGGTTATGACAAGTCACTCTTATCAGGAACGACGTTTCATAGATTTGTGGAAACCTTTTAAAGAGCGAAAATACTTCGAATTGTCAGAGAACTTCAGGAGTCCAGATACTGACTCAAAACATTTTATTCATGAAAAATATTTAATTTTGCCTAAAGATTACTGGGATGGCTTACGTGGCGGAGTTAGTTAACTCAGATTCCAGAGCAGGATCCAGTGGGGAAGGGGGAACGCTAACTGGGCTACCTATACGGGCGGCAGTATCAGGGAGCGCCAAAGACTATTCTTGAAGAAGAAAAAAACTTGGTTCACAAAGCGCCAAGCATCCAGCGCATGTTAGTCTATTGATCGTTCATATGATTTTCAAACGCATCCCTGCTAGTTTTTGAAGTTTTTTGAACACATTCTCAGTTAATTCCTGAATGAATCATATGCTGGCTTTTGGATGCGTGCATAGTGCACGTGATGTCTCTGCCAGGGGAATCCCCGTCGCAACCTGAAATAAAAATGTTTCCTGCTGACAAAATCCGAACAGGTGAATGCCAGTAGCTTTTTGTTTATGTGGTTGACTGGGTGTGCGGATGATTCATAAGCGTTGTTATAATTGTTAGCCAAATCCATAGATTCTGACTACAAGAGTGCGAATAACAGGTAAGAAAGGTTACATATTATCTTTTCGGTATATCCAAGAAAATGAAATTTTGAGAGAAAATTTTTGCCAGATCGCTAGACTACTAATGGCCAATTGTAAGGTCCCCAATTAGCAGCAGCTTAATTCTATTCTCAGAATAGCACGGAAAACGCGTTATACGAACACGTAATGACGCTTAACTGGAGAACAAACACACAGTAACGAAACCAGTGAACCCGGCAGGACTAGTAAAGTTAACCAGAGAATAAATTTTGACAGTGGTAGGAATAGTTGCAGAATTAGTGACGACAAGATTGTTTGTTAGAACGAGGAAGAAGAAAAAGGGGACATCACACAAGTTATATAGAAGAAAATGACTATCCCAATGGTATAAAACATTTTCGTACTACTACTACTACTACTACTTTCGAAGCTCATGCTTGAGAAACTGGAGCATATGAATGAAATGTGAAACTTATTTCATAACAAAAAAAACTTTTTGTTTGTAATAGGCCTAACAGGCATTTGACATTGGTACTTCGTGAATTATATTCTGTCGTGTTATTTAGGTAAATGATAAAAATGATCATTTGTACCAAAACAGTCTGGCTTATTTGGCGTGTGTTACAACTGCTGCAATATCAGAAAGATCCACCTCGTTTCATCTAGCAGTGACAAAATTGATGTAATTAAATCGAGAAATCACACCAATCTTAGCTACTATTCATATTAATAGCTTTTTCAGTATTATACAACGACATTCCGATTTTCATGTAGCAAAGCGTTTCACGAACTTTAATGAGGTAATAAACAGATTCATTCTCAGAAAGGAAAGCACGCCTTGTAAAGCTGTAGCAAGATGAAGGAGAATAAAAAGCTGAGACCCAAGGATGGAAGAAATGTGTACTGCCTTGCTTGTCTCTTGTTATTTTTTACGTCCTATCTCAAACGCTCGAGGGGGGGGGGGGGGGGCGACTGTAAAGTTTTTGCACCAATTCGGAAATATTGTAGAATGGGGGCTGTCAAATTCTAATGAGTGTCGTAGTGATTTTGAAGTGTCACTTACTGTAAAAAATTGAGTTTACAAGCATTAGGGACTGCTGTATCTCTAATGAAGCATTTTCTAGTATTTGCAACATTATGATGCTGATTTACATCTAGACTGATTACTTTAAAGAATGGTGTTCTTAAATTATCTCTCGTGATATCCATTTTTTATAGTCAAACGACTACATTGCAAATAGATCGGAGGCCCTGTAAGACAGCTATGTTATGTGGGCTGCACGCAAATCAGGCGAAGTGCGGTTCAGGTCATTCGGATACTTTTGGTGTTGTAGTGCATCAACATGTTTCCTGATCAACATAGGCTTGCAAGTATGTACTCGACCATGTCACATATGTGAACCTTGCTATGAGGCTCTATGTTTACAACTTTGTGCGGCAAATAAGGTCAACAACTGTGTTACTGGCAAAGCAGAAAATACCGTACAGTTCACGGACGAGTTACGTTGTCCTTGAAGATTCTACATTACTGACGTGGCAGAACCGGTTCTGGGGATCAGTTACCTCAGAAAGTTCCGACTTTTTCATGATGTCAACCAGGCCACTCTGTCCCAACAAGTGATGCAACAGTTTATTCCAGAGCTCTTCACTTCGAATCCACCACAGGCCATGAGACAACATTCGCACCTACTTGTGACTACGAACATTAAAGCTGACGACCTAACCCCACTGTTGTATTGTGACAACATATGCTATCTCCACAAACTAGGTAATTCTCTTTGTGACCTGGGACGACTCACGTTCCCTATATTATAGTGACAGATTGTGGCAGCAAATACGTGAGAAACCACTTGCTCTTGCACATGCTTGCAAGCAGCTATGGCACCTGACAAACATCACAGCAGCTGTGATTGATTCAGCCGCATCCCTCAACGGGCAGTGACACCCCTGCACAATACTCCTCCAACAACAATTAACACATGCCATGGTAGCTGTGACGATGTAGCCTGCATTGTTACAATGACAAGAACCTTGTACAGAGGCAGCTGTGAATAGTGAAGCTACCCCTCCCACAGCCAACCATGCCCCTCTGTGACATGATAAGGAGGCCGCACACCCTGACCTGGTACAGTGACCCCAAATCATGTACAAATGCAGTGAATGATGCAGTTCGCCTCGAATGGGCATCCACACTCTTCCAACAAATGCAGAAGTAGCCATGCCACCTGAACCACTACATAAAAAACTCTCTCAAGTCAGTAAAATGTACACTACTGGCCATTAAAAGTGCTACACCACGAAGATGACGTGCTACAGACGCGAAATTTAACCGACAGGAAGAAGATGCTGTGATATGCAAATGATTAGCTTTTCAGAGCATTCACACAAGGTTAGTGCCAGTGGCGTCACCTAAAATGTGCTGACATGAGGAAAGTTTCCAACCAATTTCTCATTCACAAACAGCAGTTGACCGGCGTTGCCTGGTGAAACATTGTTGTGATGCCTCGTGTAAGGAGGAGAAATGCGTACCATCACGTTTCCGACTTTGATAAAGATCGGATTGCAGCCTATCGCGATTGCGGCTTATCGTATCGCGACAATGCTGCTCGCGTTGGTCGAGATCCAATGACTGTTAGCAGAATAGGAATCAGTGGGTTCAGGAGGGTAATATGGAAAGCCGTGCTGGATTCCAACGGCCTCGAATCACTAGCAGTAGAGATGACAGGCATCTTATCCGCATGGCTGTAACGGATCGTGCAGCCACGTCTTGATCCCTGAGTCAACAGATGGGGACGTTTGCAAGACAACAACCATCTGCACGAATAGTTCGACGACGTCTGCAGCAGCATGGATTATCAGCTCAGAGACCATGGCTGCGATTACCCTTGACGCTGCATCACAGAGAGGAGCGCCTGCGATGGTGTACTCAACGACGAACCTGGGTGCACGAATGGCAAAACGTCATTTTTTCGGATGAATCCAGGTTGTGTTTACAGCATCATGATGAACGCATCCGTGTTTGGTGACATCGCGGTGAACACACATTGGAAGCACGCGTTCGACATCGCCATACTGGCGTATCACCCGCCGTGATGGTATGGGTTGCCATTGGTTACACGTCCCAGTCAGCTCTTGTTCACTTTGAAGGCACTTTGAACAGTGTACGTTGCATTTCAGATGTGTTACGACCTGTGGCTCTACCCTTCATTCGACCCCTGCGAAACCCTATCTTTGAGCAGGATAATGCACGATCGCATGTTGCAGGTCTTGCATGGGACTTTCTGGATAAAATGTTCGACTGCTGCCATGGCCAGCACATTCTCCAGATCTCTCACCAATTGAAAACGTCTAGTCAGTGGTGGCCGAGCAACTGTCTCGTCACAATATGCCAGTCACTACTCTTGACGAACTGTGGTATTGTGTTGAAGCAGCATGGGCAGCTGTACCTGTACACACCAGGCAAGCTCTGTTTGACTCAATGCCCAGGCATATGAAGGCCGTTATTACGGCCAGAGGTGGTTGTTCTGGGTACTGATTTCTCAGGATATGCACCCAAATATACCCGTTTATCATCTGCATTTCTTCTTGGTGTAGCAATTTTAATGCCCAGTAGTGTATATCACATCGTCTCTTGGATCTTTCCAACTCTCAGACCCTATTAGTGACGCATTATGGGCTGTAGTTTATCAATTCACTGTTAAAAATTGGCACAGTAAACCGCATTAATACAAAAACCAACCGCGCCCCTTTCAGAAAAAGCATGCTGCCTCACCCTGGCCCTGCTGCAGGTGGCTAAGATTGCAGTGAATGATATGTTGCATGTGGACATGTAAGGCTGACAGTATATGAGTGTCTCCCATTAAAATGGAAGCTAAGAAAGACAGTTCTATTCCATTTTGTGGAAATTATATAACACTTTACTCGTGTATGATTTATGGCAGTTATCCTGCAACAAACATACAAAACTTTACCAGTGCACTCACAGGAGCAACTGTTTTTTCTGTGATTGATTATAAAAAGGCATAATATCAGATCCCTACACATCCATGCAATGTTGCTAAAACAGACATCATTAAGGCTATTTGGCTTATTTGAGTTTCTTGTGGTGCCGTGTGACCTCAAAAATGCAGCACAGACCTGATAACAGTTCATCAATATAGTATTACTTAAACTAGATTGCTGCAATGCATATTTAGACGACATTGTATTTTCTTCCCCATGATCATCAGTGCCACAAAGTTCACCTCAAATGTGTTCCCACTGCCCTCTGAAACACAGGGATGACCATGACTGAAGACACACCACAGCTGCATAAAAATCTGGTCATATTTCTTGCACATTCACTCAGTGTGGAGGGAATTAAACCCACACCAGGCTGCACTCATCTGGTTCAACAGCTGCTGCCTTCTCGCAAATATCACAATCTCCGAAGATTCTTAGTAATAAAATTATAAACAGCTGACCAGTTGCAATGGATAAATAAATTCTTTGCCTAGGTTTTGACAAATATAAATTTGTCTCTTTCAGAAGGTAACAATTTTACGTTAATAAGGACTAATGTACCATCACCATTTTTACAATTGTCGGCATAGATCCATGTGTCAAAAATAAAATATAGCCCTAGAATTATGGTTTGTCATATTAATATAAAATAGCTCATGGATTTTGCAGAGTCACAACCGACCTAATCCTTAATTTTATAGACAACATCCACATGCTGCACGGGCTCAAGCACTACTGATGAATCCCCTCACTGGCCCTCACATGCAAGGCAAGCATGAACTGTTATGGACTCCAGAAATGCAAGCAGCATTTTCCCACCCAAGGGATTGCCTGGCCCACCCAGTACCGGATGTGCAGCTGACAATTATGATATATGCAAGTGACACAGCCATAGATGCTGTCCTCTAGCAGGAAGTAGCAGGTGATACACAATGTCTACAATTTTTCTCCAGAGAGCTTACAGCCTCACAGAATAAATAATCGGCTTTTGACCATGTACTACTCACAGTTACAAGGCCATATGCCATTTTTATGAGGATCTTGAGGGCTGTCACATGATAATCTATACAAAGCATTAATGTATGGCAGACACCATATGATACGCATCATCTATGGTCGACTCAAGACAATTTCAATTGCTTGATTTGATCACACAGTTTTCTACGAATGTCTGCCGCTTCTGTGATGCTGAAAAGATTGTTGCAGATTACTTGTCTTGAACCAGCACAATCTCTCTCACCCTCAATGTCAACAAAGTTCCAGAAGAACAGGAAGTGATCAGTCAGGTGGTACATTCTTCGAGAATGCATCACCTAACTTCAAGACTGAATGCAGATCGATCCCAGAAATGGGTACAATTACCCTCTGTGACATGTTGCAACACTGCATTCAACCTATTATACCTTTGTAAATGTGATCCATGATTTTTGACATACTACAAAATCTCAGCCGCCCAGGTACACAGCCAATGACTCGAATCATTACTGAATATTTTGTTTGACCAAATGTTAAGCACCATCATTGGGAAGGAACACTGTCAATACAGTGAAATGAGCCAGCACACACAGTCACCTTGGCAAGTTTGAAATTCTACTTGGGCATTCCCAAATTTTAACCATTAATCTGGTGTGACCTTTATGAGAATCAGAAGGATATAGATGCATACTACAGATGATCCACACACTGGTTGGAGGCCATTCTGATTGCCGACATTACAACAGAATCTACGGCCCACTCTTTTGCGGTAAACTAGATTGTCCAGTTTGGCTGCCCTGACCACAGGTCAGCACCCCAGTTCAAGCCCTCACTTTTTAAATCATTATGCAACTTGTGCATAACTTCTTGCCCTCATTCTAAGGCTTTTCACCCCAAAGCAGTGACCTGGTGGAACAGTGGCACCAGACAGTGAAAACTGCACTCATGTGCCTTGGTAGTGAATGTATGGATGCCAACCTGTGGGTGCTCCTCAGTCTGCACAACACACAATGATGACTTAAAATCACCACTAGGAAATATTATATTTGGAGAGACACTGACATTGCCAGCAGTGTTTATGCTGTCTACACCCAACCACAAGCCTACCATATATGTTACAGAGGGTCAAATGACATACACGGAAATGACATATACGAAACTCGCATGTACCTCATCCATAGGCACATTTGGTACAGATGCCGTTCATTCACAAAGGACTCACTGATGGTGACTGTAATAATCTGAGGTGATACTGTACAGTCAGCACTGCAGCCACCTTTTAACGAACAATTTTGGGTACTGCAATGGCATAGCCACATGTTTAATGTACATTTTGCAAGATAACAACAACGTCCACCCTGTAACTCCTAGGACAATTCTTCTCCAACAAGATAACACCTCAGATGACATGCATGTCCCTAGCTCTCTGCTGTCACAAACAGCAGATGTCACCATAGATGATGGAGGTTTTCGTTCCAAAGCAGTAGCACTAAAACTGATTGATTGTCACCTCACTACAGAAGCCACACACAAGGCACCAGATTGTATGAGTGCACCCTTCATTACAAAACTTATCCACTCTTTTTACTCACCAAACACAGTAGACTTCACAGTGGTGTCATCAAGTTCGTCTTAGACAGATCAATTAACAGTCTCCCTGCTAACTATTGCTGTGATCAGCAAGACAGATTCTGACCCAACCTCATGGTATCTTTCACTCACAGCTGACACGTCACAGTCTCCAGCAGATGAGGAAGTGCCAGTAGCCCCCACAACAAAGCACTATGGCCAACTGTTGTGCCTTCTACTGTTACTCGCTCCCTATCACCTTCACGCCTCCAATTAACAACCACCAATGAGGCAACCAGTGCTCTTCTGCTGACAGCATCTGCAGAGCTACAAGCCACAAGAAACAATGTGGTCATGTCTCATGAAAGTGTCAGTGAAGGCACAGCTACTCGTGTGATGTGAGTGATCTCACATGGCAGCCCATCGAGATACAATACGGTTGTGTCTCACAGAAGTGCCAGCCACAGCACTTCTGGTGATGCAAACTCACACAGCACCCATAGCACCAAGTGCCACCACTTGGTTGTTGACAAACCCTCCTCCCTTCTTCAGTGCTGCACAATCTGACAAAGAGGGGGGGAGATATCACTGAACAGCTATGGCAGCACACAGTGAAGTGTCTATGCCCAAAACTGTTAGTTCAGACTGAGTGACTGTGGTTGCAAGACATTTGTGTATTGTGCTGTCTAAAATAAATGACATATGTTGAGATTCTACATCTCTGTGTATCATTGGGTCATTCCTTGCATACACCTTTGAAGAAACAATCCACATGTTTAGCACTGCTGACCACCAGGTACTAAAAGTTCACAATGGTTCTGAGTGAAGCTCAGTTGATCAGGTAGTAATAACTTACTCATACACCATATGCAAAATTGGGCATATAGTTTAATAGATTTTATTTAATTTTTAAAAATTGTTGTTCCACTACCATTATTGCAAGACCTCTTAACCATCCATTGCTCACTGAAGATCTCAGATAGTTTTAATGACTATGTTGCCTGCTTGGTGATTTAGACATGTTGTGTGGCTGAGTGGTCTGGGGTTCTGCACTGGTAAGTGCAAGCTGCCTGTCACACTTTCCAAAATAACATCATAAAATACATTGCAATAAAAGATCACTCACGCTGCTTTGTGCACTTGCAGGTGATGCTCAGTTAGCCAAAAATAGAGTAACTCTATCACATTCATTCCACTTTGGAATGTTTCTAATAATGACATCTGTTAATAAATGGAAAACACTGTCACAGTAAGAATACATTGAGAAATGTAGAAATTTGTGTGTATCTCTATATCAACATTAGTAGGGTTCAAATTAATGATATGAATATAATAGAGGGAAACATTCCACGTGGGAAAAATATATCTAAAAACAAACATGCTGTAACTTACCTAACGAAAGTGTTGGCATGTTGATAGACACACAAACACACACACATAAAATTCAAGCTTTCCCAACCAACGGTTGCTTCATCAGGAAAGAGGGAAGGAGAGGGAAAGATGAAAGGATGTGGGTTTTAAGGGAGAGGGTAAGGAGTCATTCCAATCCCGGGAGCGGAAAGATTTACCTTAGGGGGAAATAAAGGACAGGTACACACACACACACACACACACATCCATCCGCACATATACAGACACAAGCAGACATTTTGTCTGCTTGTGTCTGTATATGTGCGGATGGATGTGTGTGTGTGTGTGTGTGTGTGTGTGTGTGTGTGTGTGTGCGCGCGCGCGCGAGTGTGAGTGTATACCTGTCTTTTATTTCCCCCTAAGGTAAATCTTTCCGCTCCCGGGATTGGAATGACTCCTTACCCTCTCCCTTAAAACCCACATCCTTTCGTCTTTCCCTCTCCTTCCCTCTTTCCTGATGAAGCAACCGTTGGTTGCGAAAGCTTGAATTTTGTGGGTGTGTTTGTGTTTGTTTGTGTGTCTATCAATATGCCAACGCTTCCGTTTGGTAAGTTACATCATCTTTGTTTTAGATATATTTTTCAACATTAGTAGGTATAGACATATGCAAGAATTATGACATTGGTTAACAGTATGAGATTATTCAGGGCTACTGAATATCTTTATTGTGCCAAAGGCACCTGAATTTCATATGGGAGATTGTTACAGGATAAATCAAATGACTAGTCTAAGTCTAAGCAGTTCATAAATACTACTAAACTGGGGAAGATTGATTCACAGTTTCTGTAGTGAAAGCTGTGTATGATAAATAAGAAAGCAATTCCCATTGTTGAATAATCATGCAGATTGCAAGCTAAGCAGAGCGAAGTGCAGACTCCACATGAACTTTATCCAGTTCTGTCTCGATTCGTGCAGTAGTCTAATCCTTAGCAACTCCCATTGCTGAATAATCATGCAGATTGCAAGCTAAGCAGAGCGTGGTGCAGACTCCACATGAACTTTATCCAGTTCTGTCTCGATTCGTGCAGTAGTCTAATCCTTCAGTTCAGCTGGCTGTCAACAATGAACTCTAAGATGTATATTGTTGAAATTCTTTATATGATCCTTGGAATAATGAAGCTTACCAACCATGAAGGTGCAACAAAAATGTTCCATTATCTCATGGAAATTTACCAGACTCATCAAACCACTCTTGTATTATTGAATAATATTTATTGTAGACACAATATGAACAGAAGTTCGGTAATGATTTCATTATTGAAGCAAGTAACCAATGAATAATAGGATCATTTAATATGGGATCAAACTTGTCCATAAACTTGCTCTAAAAAGTTTCCATTACCTGCATTTCCCAACATTTCATGAGGAGGGGGAGTTGGAAAGATGGGGAGGGGAGAGGAGAGAGGTGGAGGGTGATAGAGCGGGGGGTCGGTGAGGAAGGGGGAGGGAGAGTGCTGAGAGAAGGCAGTGCATGATCTGGATGGGGAAGGTGTGGTGTGGACAGAAAAGAGAAGGGAAAAGATAAGGTGAGGCAGTGGGAACATGTTAGCAGAGGTTTAGACCTGGGAGAGATTTTGAGTGTGTGTGATATGCTGGAGAGACAATTTCCATCTGTTTAATTAAGAAAAACATGAGCTGGAAGGGAGTAACAAATGGCTCGTTCAATAGAGCAGTTGTTGCAATCATTAGTCTTGTGGCACACAGTATGTTTGGCAATGAATGATCAGGTATGCAGCTTTCCATAGTTTGGCTGAGGCCATTCCTGTGAGTGGACTGTTAACTACTTGTTATGCCCACATTGAATGCTGTGTAGAAATTGTAACATACATGATATAACATGGCTGCTTTCACATGAGGCCCTGCCTTTTTGTGGGTACAAGATGCCTGTGACTGGATAGTCTGAGCCAGTGGATGAGTGTATGAGACAGGTCTTATACCTGTGTGAACCACCTGTGGGGGTGCAGGATTGGAAGCAGGTCTTGAGTATGGATGGACAACGATATTGTTTAGACTGGGTTGGTGGTGGAACACTACTTTACGTGATACAGATAGGATTTTGAGTAGAATATCCCCTATTTCACTACATGACAAAGGGTAGTCAAAGCCCTGGTGGAGGATGTGGTTGAGATTTCCAAAGTCAGGGTGATACTGGGTGATTAGACAGGCACTGTTCAGTAGGTGATTAACAGGGTTATTGGTGTCAGAGGAGGACATGACATGGGATATCTGTTTACGGATTAGCTGGAAAGGATATTATCTGACAATTAAGGCTCTGACAATTAAGGCTCTGGTAAGACTACTCTTATATTCTTACAACCCCTGCTTTCCACTACAGGTGCAGCACCCCACAGGTAGCAAGGCTGTAAGGAAGAGACTTTTTGACTTTTAACAGGTGACAGCTGTCAGAGAGGAGGTACTGCTTCACTGCCTTTTACACATTTCCTGTCCCATTACCACCAGAGACCTTGTTGGTTTTTGTGGTTGTGATATCTTTACACACCAGCATTCCTTCACCTGTAGCTTTACAGCTATGGAACACTATCTTTCCCAATGTTCTCCCGATGCCTATTTCCTAATCTCCCGATGCCTATTTCCTAATCCTCGTAGCCAGCCATGAGCTGACCCATAATTATTTCACTTTCTAAGGCTGAACCTATAAACAAATCCATGGTACTGTCATGGGTACTGCCAAGGTACCATTCTATGCCAACTTATTATGGTCCACCTGGAGGAATCCTTCCTATTTAGTCAGCACCTAAAACCCCTTGTCTAGTTGAGATTCACCAAGACATTTTCATGATCTGAACTCGCGGCAGAAACAACTTTTGCTCTTTCCTCCACAGCTTCAACCCCCACTCTCAAAACCATTGTGGCTGGTCCTTCTCAACTCAGTGAGCAGTACCTTTTAATAAGGCACTTCTGTTAATATATTTTTTCTGAATCAGATGATGCCTCTTACTAGTTAATTAAACCACTAACCAAAATTCTGAATAATAATTTATCATAATGTGAAATTATTTTTAAATGGATGCTCTAGTTTTATATAGGATATTCCAAACACAGAAGCATAATTGTGTTCTATATACTTTTATAATTTACAATTCTATCACATTTTTCATGAAGCAAATAACAGTCAAGTCTTACATTTCATTCAAAATAGCGAAATATAATGTAGCTGACTTTCAAAACATTAAATAGCTTCAAATCACATTATGTTCTTATGCCAGTGTGCAGTTGGGAAGTAAATGTATACCATCATAACATCACTTTGTATCAGTGTCTATTTAGTTCAGTCATAATGTCAACGTCTCATGTGTATGCAATTGGCAAATAACCATGTACCATCTTTGTCTCTAAAGTACAGTGTCAGGTATCTAACACATAATATCTATGTGTCTTAAACTTCAAATTGTGAATTGTGTTTTATGTATCTCATGACATGCATTTGCAATACATTTGGTTTGCATACAGGAGACATGTCAAAAATTTATAATATAGTTGTAAGGATATTTCTTGGAATGTGTAACCTTTTTTTTTTTTTTACTAACTGTTCAGTTTTGCAATTGCTGATGGCAGAATTCAGAACTAAGTTTGTTTACATACTGACAGGGCCAAAGACATCCAACAGTACTTGACAGCACATGAATGATGTACATCACATTATTGTCATAGTGCATTACTACAGCTCTGGAGTCTTAGAATCTGCTCAAATGGACAGTGATCATGCAAATATACTTTATCAAAGAGTATACTCAGATGTAAAAATCTTGATTAATAAGGTAGTTATGTTCTGTCAAGAAGAAAAATGGAAAGGATTTGCTAATACCATTAGAAAGAGCTCTGGAGAGAGCAGCACCCACAGTAGGAAAGAGTGTAAGGATGTTTAGAACAATGTTAAGAAAGCCAGACTGAGTGGTCAGAAAATTGTGTCACCAAGGATGAAGAGACTGAGGAAGAAAACAAAGATTCTCAACAACTTTGGTAAGTGGTTTTGAAAAGGAAGTTCTTGGAATATTATGACATTAAAAGAGAAATACCCACTCTTTGAAAGGTTTACAATTGGGTGAAGGAGGTTACAGACATAAATTTCATGGGAAAATGAACCACTTTCTGGAAAATTTTGAAGGAGATGGAGTTTTGCTTTTAAAAAAGTAAAAGTAGATAAACATTTCTGTTTGATGTGGAGGACGTTGTAGCACAGGGTGCGTGCTTTCTTAGAAGTTTGAGAGAAAACTGCAAAGAAAGCCTTCATGTATACTGATGAAATATGGGTGCATACACAGTATACTGTTAGTAAAAGTTTGTAGCTTAGTGATGTACGACATGTCAAAATGAAAGTTCTATGAAAGAAAAATGAAAGTTCTAGAAAATAACCAATAGTGGTTTGTGCGGGAGGAGAAATGGGGTTCATTGAGGGTGCAGTGCTCATCTATGATTAGAGATAAACATCAGAAGATTATAACAATGAAATGAATTGTGAAAATTATGTAAAACAGTTGCAAGAGCACCTAATACCAATTATTCCAGGTGGAAATATTGTGTTATTAGACAATGCACCTTACCCATGTGTTCATGAAAATAGTGCGTAACACATCTTTTCATAAAGCAGGTATACAATCATGGCTGACTAACCATAAAATTCTGTTTGGTGTGGATTTAACATGCAATGAGCTCTTGGAAGTAGTGAAGTGTTACAAACCTGAGCCAGAATATATAGTAGACAGAGTACTAAAGGAATCCGGGAAAGGACTCATAGTGTTATGCCCTCCACGCTACAACTGTGATCTGAACCCCATTGAATGTATCTGGAATTTAATGAAACAGAAAGTTTCATTGAAGAATGTAAGCAGCATTTCTTCTTCTTCTTCTTCTTCTTCTTCTTCTTTTTTTTCCAAATGAGATCCCACTAGGGTGAGTCGCTCCAGGATGTTATACTTGGGACCCTAACCTACACTCTAATGTCTTGACGGCGAATTAAAACGTGAAGTAGACGTACAAACTTCCCACTTCTTTTATACGAGGTGACTTACTTGAGATTCGCAGCTGATCTTCTTAGCTGACTTGCTGGCTGCTCAAAAACACTCTTAATTTCGTCTCCGTAGAATGATGCAAGGTACGGGAATATTTAAGCCTCTCTCTCTCTCTATTTGTGAAATAAGTAGATATATTAACTTTACATTTCGTTAACCAATGGTATATTAGAACTCGTTTTACTTATACATATATGACTTCCAGCAAGTCACATGCTCCATCCAAAGTCAGAAACAAATTTAATTACATTTAGAAAAGAGCTGGCTTAATAACCATGACTCTATTTCACATGAATCATAAGTAGGTCTTGTCTCTACCAAGGCTGGATTAAGAGTCTTTTTTTCAATTGT
The DNA here is from genome assembly GCF_021461385.2 of Schistocerca piceifrons. Lineage (NCBI taxonomy): Eukaryota > Metazoa > Arthropoda > Insecta > Orthoptera > Acrididae > Schistocerca > Schistocerca piceifrons. Next base: position 231,125,015 of record NC_060138.1, read on the forward strand.
TCTTGTTTCACATAACAATAGTCAGTGACACAATACACACAGAGTTGCATATAAACTCCATGGTTCTTCCTTACACATGCACTAACACATCTATGGATTGTCCGACAGGTACTTGTCGGTGCCGTTCGACTGCTGCATCTACCTCCTTCCTGTGACTCATTTTAAACCTGCACACACTGACATGTGACATGCAGTAGTTAGGATTTTACCATCCCACACTCATATCTAGAATATTGTGTGTTCGAGATGGCAGAAGGCTGAATGGTTCTAGAATTTACACACAAATTCTCGAATCACTACATATTCCCCTCCCCTCCGCCCAGATTGAACACATGATGTTTTATACATAATCATTATGCAAGTAATATCATTACTAATAACATTTCATATCGTAACAATATACATTTTTTACGTAAGTTTATAGACATATCTCTTCTTTCAGAAACAATTCTTTGTTGTTTCTTGAACAATTTTTCATTTGACATGACCATACACTCAAGGTTTTAGTCAGTTTCACTAATATTTAGGAATTGTGAGGACTTTTTTTCTTCTTTATTTTCTTTTTCAATCGAAAACTTCAGGTGTTTATGACACATGAGTAACCTGTTTTTTATTCTTATCTTTTTGTACTACCTTTTTTCTACTATGTACTATTTTCATTAGTTGTAGCTTAGCTTGGAGGAACTCTGGGTGAAATAAAAGTGTTCTTTTGACATTCATTTATTTCTAAAAAACTTAATAATGCTAGTCGTTCACAGAATTTACACTTTCCAGAATAATTCCTATAAAATTTGTGACTTTTGTCACGATATTGTCCTCTTCTCCTATGATCAGTACCTATACCTTGCTTGTGGGTTGATCTTATGAGAGCACTTCCTCTTTTCCATTCTGGTATGTACTCCCCTTATAGAACATCCCTATTTTTTTAGGCCACAGGTCATCCTATCTCCACGTAGGTATGCCTGCCCTTTATACTTAGTGAATGCTGGGTATGCCCCCATATCCTTACTGAGTAGGTCTTGTTCATTATCCTAGTATACATTTCTACGTATAACGTAATTAAGTATTTTCTGGTAAAGATATAAATCTATCTTATGTTTCACATTTATTCTTTAATACATCATTAACTCCCTAGAGTCCTCCTCTACTTATCAACTTCTATACTTTCAATAGATACTATGTCAACGTATACTATTTACATCCCACTTTCTTTCAATTCATTAGAGTATTTATTATACCGACATTTCTTATTGATCAGCATGATTAATGTTCTCTCCTGCTTTCGCCGCCCCCCCCCCCCTCCCCCAAGAACCATGGACCTTGCCGTTGGTGGGGAGGCTTGCGTGCCTCAGCGATACAGATAGCCGTACCGTAGTTACCACAATGGAGGGGTATCTGTTGAGAGGCCAGACAAACGTGTGGTTCCTGAAGAGGGACATCAGCCTTTTCAGTAGTTGCAGGGGCAACAGTCTGGATGATTGAGTGATCTGGCCTTGTAACACTAACCAAAACAGCCTTGCTGTGCTGGTACTGCGAACGGCTGAAAGCAAGGGGAAACTACGGCCGTAATTTTTCCCGAGGGCATGCAGCTTTACTGTATGATTAAATGATGATGGCATCCTCTTGGGTAAAATATTCCAGAGGTAAAATAGTCCCCCATTCGGATCTCCGGGCGGGGACTACTCAGGAGGACGTCATTATCAGGAGAAAGAAAACTGGCGTTCCACGGATCGGAGCGTGGAATGTCAGATCCCTTAATCGGGCAGGTAGGTTAGAAAATTTAAAAAGGGAAATGGATAGGTTAAAGTTAGATATAGTGGGAATTAGTGAAGTTCGGTGGCAGCAGGAACAAGACTTCTGGTCAGGTGAATACAGGGTTATAAGTACAAAATCAAATAGGGGTAATGCAGGAGTCAATTTAATAATGAATAAAAAAAAATAGGAGTGCGGGTCAGCTACTACAAACAGCATAGTGAACGCATTATTGTGGCCAAGATAGACACGAAGCCCACACCTACTACAGTAGTACAAGTTTATATGTCAACTAGCTCTGCAGATGACGAAGAAATTGATGAAATGTATGATGAGATAGAAGAAATTATTCAGATAGTGAAGAGCATAAGGGAACAATTGACAGGAATGGGGGAAAGAAATACAGTAGAAGAAGAATGGGTGGCTTTGAGAGATGAAGTAGTGAAGGCAGCAGAGGACCTAGTAGGTAAAAAGACGAGGGTAGTAGAAATCCTTTGGTAACAGAAGAAATACTGAATTTAATTGATGAAAGGAGAAAATATAAAAATGCAGTAAAAGAAGCAGGCAAAAAGGAATACAAACGTCTCAAAAACAAGATCGACAGGAAGTGCAAAATGGCTAAGCAGGGATGGCTAGAGGACAAATGTAAGGATGTAGAGGGTTATGTCACTAGGGGTAAGATAGATACTGCCTACAGGAAAATTAAAGAGACCTTTGGAGAAAAGAGAACCACTTGTATGAATATCAAGAGCCCAGATGGAAACCCAGTTCTAAGCAAAGAAGGGAAAGCAGAAAGGTGGAAGGAGTATATAGAGGGTCTATACAAGGGCGATGTACTTGAGGACAATATTATGGAAATGGAAGAGGATGTAGATGAAGATGAAATGGGAGATAACGATACTGCGTGAAGAGTTTAACAGAGCACTGAAAGACCTAAGTCGAAACAAGGCCCTGGGAGTAGACAACATTCCATTAGAACTACTGACGGCCTTGGGAGAGCCAGTCCTGACAAAACTCAACCATCTGGTGAGCAAGATGTATGAGACAGGCGATGTACCCTCAGACTTCAAGAAGAATATAATAATTCCAATCCCAAAGAAAGCAGGTGTTGACAGATGTTAAAATTACCGAACTATCAGTTTAATAAGTCACGGATGCAAAATACTAGCGCGTATTCTCTACAGACGAATGGAAAAACTGGTAGAAGCTGACCTCGGGGAAGATCAGTTGGGATTCCGTAGGAATGTTGGAACACGTGAGGCAATACTGACCCTACAACTTATCTTAGAAGCTAGATTAAGGAAAGGCAAACCTACGTTTCTAGCATTTGTAGACTTAGAGAAAACTTTTGACAATGTTGACTGGAATACTCTCTTTCAAATTCTGAAGGTGGCACGGGTAAAATACAGGGACCGAAAGGCTATTTACAATTTGTACAGAAACCAGATGGCAGTTATAAGAGTCGAGGGACATGAAAGGGAAGCATTGGTTGGGAAGGGAGTAAGACAGGGTTGTAGCCTCTCCCTGATGTTGTCCAATCTGTATATTGAGCAAGCAGTAAAGGAAACAAAAGAAAAATTCGGAGTAGGTATTAAAATCCATGGAGGAAATAAAAACTTTGAGGTTCGCCGATGACATTGTAATTCTGTCAGAGACAGCAAAGGACTTGGAAGAACAGTTGAACGGAATGGACAGTGTCTTGAAAGGAGAATATAAGATGATCATCAACAAAAACAAAATGAGGATAATGGAATGTAGTCGAATTAAGTCAAGTGATGCTGAGGGAATTAGATTAGGAAATGAGACACTTAAAGTAGTAAAGGAGTTTTGCTATTTGGGGAGCAAAATAACTGATGATGGTCGAAGTAGAGAGGATATCAAATATAGACTGGCAATGACAATGAAAGCGTTTCTGAAGAAGAGAAATTTGTTAACATCGAGTATTGATTTAAGTGTCAGGAAGTCGTTTCTGAAAGTATTTGTATGGAGTGTAGCCTTGGATGGAAGTGAAACATGAACGATAAATAGTTTAGACAAGAAGGGAATAGATGTTTTCGAAATATGGTGCTACAAAAGAATGCTGAAGATTAGATGGGTAGATCATGTAACTAATGAGAAGGTATTGAATAGAATTGGGGAGAAGAGAAGTTTGTGGCACAACTTAACTAGGAGAAGGGATCAGTTTGTAGGACATGTTCTGAGGCATCAAGGGATTACCAATTTAGTATTGGAGGGTAAAAATCGTAGAGGGAGACCAAGAAATGAATACACTAAGCATATTCAGAAGGATGTAGGTTGCATAAGTACTGGGAGATGAAGAATCTTGCACAGGATAGAGTAGCATGGAGAGCTGCATTAAACCAGTCTCAGGACTGAAGACCACAACAACAACACAACCTGCTTTCGTTTTCTCTCTTTGCTCATGCTGCTTTCTTAGTTTATATACACCTTTTCTTATGTATATTCGATGGGGAACTGTCATAGCTTCCTGTACATATGTGTGTATTTCTAGATGTACCCACATTGTTCTTGTTTCACACAACAATAGTCAGTGACACAATACACACATAGTTGCATATAAACTCTGTGGTTCTTCCTTACACACGCACTAACATGGATTGTCCGATAGGTACTTGTCGGTGCCATTTGACCGCCGCGTCTACCTCCTTCCTGCAACTAATTTTAAACCTGCACACGCAGACATGTGATGTGCAATAGGTATGATTTTACCATCCCACACTTATATCTAGAATATTGTGTGTTCGAGACGGTAGAAGGCTGAGTGGTTCTAGAATTTACATACAAATTCTCTAATCACTACACCACCACTGTATATATGGTTTCAATAGTTGATCCCCCCTCTCCAGGGGGACCTCTCTTTGTTAGTTATTAGATCATACACAGTGAATGTATTTTTATCTGCTGCATGCCCGACTCAAGTCATTACATCCAAAAATAACCATTTTAATTTTGAATGATTCTCTGCAGAAGAATGTGTTAATAGCAAATGTATTATATGTTCACTTCAGCTATTAGATTCTGACACAACAGTTCTTTTCCTACATTTTCCTGTAGAAGAATATATTAAAAGAAAATGTATTTTTGTCTCCCAAATGTGTGCACACCTGCATTGTTCGGCCATAAAACATTGTTCATTATGATCGTTTTTCTGTACAAGAATGTGTTAACAGAATGCATATTCATTTTATCTGCTGCATGTATACCAAGTAAAGTTCATGAACTGTGTTATATTTTCATTGAATGCAGTTATACTGTTTGTGCAACATCTAAAACGACCAATAGGAGCACATGTCAACAGTATGCAGCGCACCCAGCTAAAACGATAATTGTAAACTGAATCACTGTTCCAACCATGACACAAATATAGCCAAAGTCTGCCAAACACCATAACACTCTGCACCACAGACAAGTATATGACAAACTGTCTTTTACTGCCAGGATGTCTCAGCATACACAGCACACAAGAGATAGCATCCTGGCACTTATTCGGTACAATGGTTTCAGTGTATGTGAAATGGCAGGCAGGTGCAGCGTTGAAACTCACTGTGCCCGGAAGTAGATAAAGTGGCATCATGTCATCTTTTCAGATGAGTCAATGTTTTGCTCAGTGAATGGCAGTCCAGTGATTGTCTGCAGGACACTGGGAACACATTACAACCCACAGTACACGGTGTAAAATTTGCGTGCACATTTGTCACATCGCTATCTTATGCTGAGTGTGGATGTCATAAATTTGGCAGTGATAATTCATCGAATTTATGGTCACCTATGTGCACATCATGAAATATACTATGGTACCAATTATAAGGCTGAGCTATCCCAATGGAGTCATCCAGTTCCAGCAGAACCATACACCAGTTCAAACGAGTTGAATTGTTCAGAAAAGGTTTTCACAGTATTATGCCTGTTGCATGTGAAGAGTCTCGTTATCCAGAGGCCATTTAGAGCATATTATCTTTTCATTACCGTCAAATAGGCCACTCCAAATAACTTCAAAATCAAAAAATGAGGTTGCTATTTGACCTGGGTTGTTTGCTCACCAGGTTTATATTTCTTGGGGATGATGCATTTCAGTAGATCCCATGAATTCCATACATGGGGCTGTATTTAATGTGGGGAATAAGGTGATGAACAGATGACATAGACATGGATTTTCCATGCTTTGTCTACCACACAAATGTGATTTGATGCCCACCACATATCAGCACAATATGATCATCACCTGATCACTTCATAAAGTTCAAAAATTGTCAGAGAACTTGGTAAAAATATGAGTCTGACTCAAGCTAAGAGGATGGCAAGTCTGACTCAAGCTGTGAGGGTGGCAAGCTGCAGTTACCCTATATGAGATACCATGTCTTAATATGCAGTACCACCCCATATTGAAAATAATCCAACTTGCTAGAAATCCAGCCTCACAGTTTACTAAGTTTGAAGAACAATTCATTTTAGTGAGTGAAGAATGTAATCATATGAATATTCACATTTAAATGTACCTCTGTACTGTGCAAAGCACTGCGATGTGCATGGTAGATGGTGCATCCCATTGTACCAGTTATTAGGGTTTCTTCCTGTTTCATTCACATATGGAGTATGGGAAGAATGATAGTTTTAAACGCCTCTGTGCATGCTGTAATGAATCTAATCTCGTCATCACATTCCATGTGAACAACATGTAGGGAGTTATAGCATATTCCTACATTCATCATTTAAAACCAATTCTCAAAACTTTGTTAGTAGACTTCCTCAACATAGTTTACATCTATCTTCAAGGGTCTGCCATTTCAGTTTCCTCAGCATCTCTGTGACACTCCCATGGGGCAAACAAACCTGCAACCATTCATGCTGCCTTTCATTATACACATTCAATATCCTCTGTTAGTCGTGCTTGGTATGGGCCTCACACACTTGAGCAATATTCTGGAATGGGGTCACATGAGTGATTTGTAAACAATCTCCTTTTTAGAATGATTGGATTTCCCCAGTCTCCTGCCAATCAACAGAAGTCTACCGCATGCTTTACCCACGAGTTAATCCATTTGATCATTCCCTGCAAAGTGTTACACCCAGGTATTTGTATGAACTGGCCACTCCAACTGTGACTCATTGATATTATAATCATAGCACTACATTTTTTTCATTTTGTGATGTGCACAGTTATACATTTGTGAATACTTAAAGCAAGTTGTCAATCTTTGGACTGCTTTGAAATCTTATCAAGATCTGATTGAATATTTATGCAGCTTCTTTCAGACAGTACTTCATTATAGATTACTACATCATTCTCAAAGAGTCTAAGGTTAGTATTAATATTGTATGCACTGACAGGGTCGCAACACACTTCCCTGCAATATGTCTGGCTACTTCTACACATGATGAAGACTCTCAATCCAAGATAAGCTGCATCATCCCTACCAAAAAAATCCTCAATCCAATCACAAATTTCCCTTGATACCACATATCATCGCACTTTTGACAAGAAGTATATATGTGATACTGAGTCATATGCTTTTTGGAAATAAAGAAATACTGCATTACCTGACTGCTTTGATCTAAAACTTTCGGTATGTTATGTGAGAAAAGTGTAAGTTGGGTTTCGCATTATCGATGTTTTCAGAATCCATGCTGACTGGCATGAAGGAGGTCATTCTTTTCAAGATACCTCATATGTTTGAACTCAGAATATGTTCTAAGATTCTACAACAAATTAGTGTCAAGGATATTGGATGGTAGGTTTGTGAATCACTTCTACAACCTTTCTTGTAAACAGGTGTGACCTGTGCTTCCCTCCAACTACTGGTCAAGGTTTTTTCTGCAGTAGATCTATAATAGATCACTGTTACAACAACTACATAGTTTTAGATATTAAAGCTCTGCAAGCACAAAAAACATTCAAAATCTTGAAATTCAACACATTTAAAATCAAGGATTCTCAGCAGTATTCAGCTCTGTAATGGCCTTATTGTCAATGCCCTACACCTCAGGCACTGTGAGAAGTAAATTCCAATACTTCCCAACAGAGCTGAGCATTTACTATAATCAGTATATAGCTGTATCATATTACTGAACTCTCCCACAATAGATACCTCTCCTCTGTATTGGAAATAATTTTCAGTAATGATAGTATCTTTTGGGTAAATTAAAAACAATGTCATATCAGAACATAATCATTTTCTCAAATTAAACTGTAATTGTGTTAAGGTAAAGCATTGTCCATTCTGTCATCCAGTCTGTAGTTTGTAATGGATCTGGGAGATGTGTTATTTTCTACCGGATTTGTCGATACCAAATTGTAAATGTTTTCTTATATTTTTGTCAGAATTTTTTTATTGTAATTTGCCTTATTATATGCTAATTTACTTATATTTTTGAGGGTGACAGCATATTGATTACTATTAGTAGATGTAATGAAGAATATCAAAGAGACTGATTACAAGTGGAAGCTTGTGTGTTGTGTAAAATGTCTTTGATGCTGGAGTCGTCTTTGACTGTAGTCAGTCGGCTGTGAACTCTTGGTGTGTGTTGACGGTAGAACAATGTGCAGGTCGCCGTCATAAATAATTTGCTAGTGAACAGGAAAAAATGAATTATGTTACTACTTTTTTTATATAAACTTCAAGAAGAAACCACATTCGAAGAAATGGTATTTGAAGCACCAAAAATGAGGCAAACGCAATTAAACCAGGTCATTTCTGCAGCCGATGAAACTGCATTGTGGAATCATACTCCCACTAGACAACTGAAGCCAAGACAAATATCATCTTGTAAATATTTTACGGAAAAGGTACTGTCACGAAATATGCCAAATTTAAGTAAATAAAAAAAAAGTGAGCATATTTCAAGTTTCATACCCACAGACCATTTTTCCTCAAAAATTACATAGATATGAACCATACTTTTCCATTGGAAAACCATATTCTACATTTGTCCTAGCATTTGGAAGGTTGTGCAGTTTTGTACCCACTTATCCCTTTTGGATCATTATACAGGGTGAAAAGTATTTAAACCAACAAATTCTGGGAGGTTGTAGGGGACATCAAAACAAATATTTTTCCCTAATGTCATTTTTTTCTATGAGGAGTATTTAAACCGGTAGAGGAAGATTTCTCTGGTGGCAAATTAATTAAACCAACAAACACTTTTCCATTTTTTTTATGTCCAAGAGACAACACATTAATACAACCCAATTTCAGTTACAGTAGATATTCAAAAATGCCTCCATTGACACGTAAACAAAGGTTACACCGTTGGATCATGTTCTGTCTGACACGGACAGAAACCCCAGGAGTATTCTGAATTGTTCCTGCTGCTGCTACTATCTGGGCAACCAGCTCCTCTTCTGATGCAACAGGAGTTGCATAAACAAGGTTGTGCATCTCTCCCCACACAAAAAAGTCCAGTGGGGACATAGCTGGGGATCGAACAGGCCATGGTACAGGACCACCTCTGCCAACCCACGTTTCTGGGAACCGTCAGTCCAGGAATCGACGCACACGACGACTGAAATGTGCCGGCACCCCATCATGTTGGATCCACATGCGTTGTCTTGTAGGGAGCGGGACGTCTTCCAGCAATGCTGGCAATGCTCTGGTGAGAAAATTGTAATAGTTCCTGCCATTTAATCGCCTACGTAGCAGATACGGCCCAATTAAACCGTCCCCAACAACACCGACCCACACATTAACGAAGAACCGCACTCAATGAGTGCTAGTAACTGTGGCATGTGGGTTATCCTCACTCCAAACATGGGAATTGTGCATGTTGAAGACTACATCATGCCCAAATGTTGCTTCATCGGTAAACAACGCAGAGGATGGAAATGTAGGATGCATTTCACACTGTTCCAGGTACCACTGCGAAAACTGTGCTGTGGGTGGATAATCAACTGGTTCCAGGTTGTGGACACGTTGTAAGTGAAATGGACATAACAATTGCTCTCGAAGGACTGTTCTTACATTCGTCTGATGCGTGCCTATGTTACGTGCAATTGCACGAGTGCTGATTAAAGGATCCCGCTCCACTTGCTGCAAGACAGCTTCCTCAAATTGCAGCTTTCTTACCGTGCGACAGTGTCCCTGTCCAGGTAATCTGCTAAATGACTCGGTCTCACGCAGATGTTGGTACACAGCAGCAAAGGTCATATGATGTGGGATATGGTGATTAGGATATTGTTGATAAACCCGCTGTGCAGCTCGTCCGTTGTGGTGCGCTACGCAGTATGCACCAACCATACATTGCACTCACTCCAGGTATATCGCTCCATTATTAAACAGAGACAATGCACTACTACACTAGTGGACAGCAGTTGCCTACAATTGAAGAGTGTAATACGCCCTCTAACAACTGAAGATCGTAATGCAGCCTCTAACAACTGAAGAGCGTAATACGGCCTCCACCGGTTTAAATAATCCGCATAGGAAAAAATGACATTAGGGAAAAATATTTGTTTTGATATCCCCTACAACCTCCCAGAGTTTGTCGGTTTAAATACTTTTCACCCTGTACATGTCAAACCACATTTCAATGCATGTTGTCTGAGAGAGTATAAATGTCTTATTGACATCTGTTGGGCTGGAAAGTTGAACTTATTTTTTCCCAGCATTTTGTGATCAAAAAATATGAGCTCATTGTCAAGCACTTATTCTCCCTTATTCAATTTCATCTTCATGATTTTTTTTCTGCTGCATGGCTGCATGACTTCAGTGAATAGTTTTATGCATCCAGACAAAACTCTCTCTTCAGCAGCTTAACTTGCATCCAGTTATTTTCGAAACTGAGAGTAATAGTGAATTTTATTGTCCCTGACTGCAATGGTAAAAGGTTACTGTTGAGCTTGGCACTTACATTATAGTGCTTAAACCAATATCATTTACTTCTCAAAATAATAATATTCTCTCACTGCTATAAAATGCATGCCCTTAAAATAACTTGGCTGAATTTTGTTTAAAATTTTTTGAGTTTTCTGATACAGTTTGTCTAGCACATACTGCAGTAGTTTCCTTAAAGATTACAGTAGACACCAGTGTTGTACTCATGAAGGCAGGAGAAGCTACCACAGAAAGGCCGTTGGCACCTACCATGACAGGGACATAAAAAATATAAAATGATGGCCAGATGGCGGATCTGCACTCTGGTTCAATGAGCGATGACCATGCACTTTGACTGAGAGCTGTTTGCACAGTCACACTAACACTTCTTTCAGATCACATCTAGCACTGCAAGTTAAACCACTACGTCTTTCATGGTCACTGTCGATATGCTACACTTCTGTGTATAATTTTTAATTGACATTAATTTCTGCATGCAGTTTGTCTTTCTGGTGTGCTAATATGTTTCCAATATAATGCAACATGTGAATTAGACTCATACAAAACAGCACAAATTTTACACAGAGCAGATAAGGGAAAATACAGATAGAGATACACGAACATCTGATAAAGCAGATAATACAAATGTTAAATCAGCAGACAGACTTGTGAAATAAAATATATTTTACAAGTTCAGTGGTATTTTGAGTTCTATGATTAACAAGAGAGATTATTTTTACCATCATGAAATCTGCTGGTCACTGCATAGCAGCATAGTATTTCTGTGTATTAGTGGAGTTTGTATTTTTACTAGTGACATAAAGTGTTAATTTTAATATACAACCTCAGGGAAAACAAACACAAGACCATTTTACAACACTCTTACCAGAATCACTATTTATTTCTATTTTATTTTCACACAGCAATAACAAATGTAAATGTTTTTGGTAGTTGACAGCATTCTAGACAATTTTAATAGTTCAGATTTCTGTGCCATAGCGTTTTTACTACATAGTAAGAGACATCATAACGTTTACCTTTTTGATATTTTCTGCATGTGAAGTCCCCTTTCCATTTCTGAGAGTACACGCAGAAGAAAATACCGCCCTGAGGCGTACTTGACACATGTTGCCACCATATGTCGCCACTATTGCCAGCGCAGTCACCACCATCAATTAATGGTTGAGGCCCCCTCACCCTTTCTCCATATGTGGGTATCCTATGGCCAGTACTTGGAAATGCCTGATGTACCTGGGTGCTACATTCTAACCCACCTCTAATCCAAATGTGGATACATATTATTTAGCAACAAGGTGCCTGTACTGACTGTTTACGTAGTTATGAACAGAAGAGTTAGCAAAGTGTCACAATGAATGATGGTGCACGCCCTTAGCATCATGCTAATGCTCAGTACAGGATTTGAGCCATACTTACACATAGGATCATTGTGATTCATTGTCGACATAACCCACTCACACTATACATCAGCACCATCTATATTTCTTGCCTATGTTGTCTTGACTGTTTGCAGTATGATGTCCATTACAGGTTTACTTTTACAGGCATGGATTCAATAAGCAAATTTCCATATACTTTTTGAAGTATGAATACTCTATGTCTATGTAGAGAGGGTCAAATAACATAACTGTTTTGTAAGGGTCTTAGAAGAGCAGTTCAGTTATCATGTCCATCATCTGTTCCAGATTGCGCAAGCTCAGAGAGATCTTTCAGGCACTGGAGTGCAAAACCAAAAGTAACCCAAATGGAACCTTTTTTCCGAAGGAAATGAAAGCAAAAGAAACACATACATATCCCCACAAATCCTTGTCTCTTTCCACGCACATATGCTGTCCTCATCATATATCATGTAGAGGATTTATACAAATTTTTGAGGATCACTCTGACAAAAACTTAGTGATATGTTCCTAATTGTGGGGGCTGGTTTTCGTGGTCGGGTCTGTTGGCAGTTCTGTATGTCTCTGCATTGGTGATTGTAGGGCAAAAGTATGTGTCTCTAGCATGTTTGCACTATTGTCATGATCAACTTCACACAACCTGTTTGTATGCGAAGAGGAAGTTCCTACAGAGTTGCTGCCAAGAGAGTTACTCAGTTAGGTATACCATATTAATGCTGACACACCGAAAGGTGTGCCTGGCCATGCATTTACACCATGTGGTACACTGCTTATAGTGAGCATTCACAAGCTATAACTTCATTTCTGAAGGAGTAAATTGCCAACAGCTATTGTTCCTTCATTGTATTGGGTCCATGAATGTAACTGATGTTTCCCTTTGCATCAGTACACTATTTTGACTGCCAACAACTATTCTTCATTCAACTGGGTTCACAAATTTAACAATATCCCCCCCCCCCCCCCCCCCCAATGAATACATTTGAACTTATGTTCATTTAACTCTTTTTCTAGAACATTGGTTCTTCACACACTCGTTACATGCCTTTTATTATACTACTATACCCATGGTATTCTACCCCCATATTTATACTATCCTGTGCTTTCGTAAAGAATGGTAGAGGACCTCTTGATGTCACAGTACGTCAGCTAGCACCCCTGTGCCCTGTGGCAAACAGAAACTCGCTGCAGCTACTCCACTCCGTGTCTACCAGATCTCGAACCAAATAATAAGCATTCTGTGGCATCTTGCCTCATGATATGGTATGGCATGGTGACTATGCTTTTGATGACTATCGTTTTGTAATTATGTTAGTGAATCCACCGCAATACACACACACACACACACACACACACACTACATTCATATAATTATCTATACCAGATATAATTGATTAGGAGCACACTACTGAATTTTGCTATATTATAGTGGAGTGTGGAAGTGGGCGTCCTGTTGGCACTGGCTTGCCGGCAGCCATATCTATGCACATTTCAGTGACTGATAAGGAGCAACTGAGTGCATATCACTACAGTGCTGCTTCAAGGGTGCTCATTATGTAGTGCTGCTCTTACACATGTTATGGTTTTCTTGCAGACCTTAATTAAGTGACTAGGCACTTCTGTTGATGAGGAACACACAAGTCATGTTACACTGCCCATTGCGGATCATACGCATTACATCTCTTAAGCAATGATAACTGATGGAAAAGTGTCCTGTATCAGTCCCACATTTCGTGATAAATTTCCTTGCCATCTGATTTCACTTTTCTTTTACATTTGTAAGAAACACATGTGATTGGTACTACATTATTCTTAGCCTGAACTAGTCATTCCTGAGTTACATACTTTTTTTTTTAATTGAAGTTCATTGCAAACATTTTCATGCCACTCCTCCATTTTTATTCTTTCCTTATGGTGAGAATACCGACTTTTAGGGATCCATAACGTTTCAGAGAAGTCACATTGGTGGTACTTCACATTCCCTTGGGGGTCTGCAGTACATGAGCCATTTGTCTCATTGAGGCAACAAATAAGGATTGGTGTGCCAGGACTATAGACAGACCACCCCACCCCTCTGCCAACCCAGACAGCTGGAATGTTGGTTAAACTCATGTGTTTCACACTCGTTCTGCTGCTCACTGTTGTACTGGACCACCTGCTAAGCATCCATGTAGATGCAACTCCACTTTCAATGACACTCTTTGGGAACAAATTTCCTTGCACTGAGATACATCCACATCCACATTTTTGACAGCACATCTTGTGACTGGACCTTCTGTCAAGTAGGTACAAAGACGAGGGCTAGTAGAAATCCTTGGGTAACAGAAGAAATATTGAATTTAATTAATGAAAGGAGAAAATATAAAAACACAGTAAATGAAGGGAATACAAACGTCTCAAAAATGAGATCGACAGGAAGTGCAAAATGGCTAAGCAGGGATGGCTAGAGGACAAATGTAAGGATGTAGAGGCTTATCTCACTAGGGGTAAGATAGATACTGCCTACAGGAAAATTAAAGAGACCTTTGGAGAAAGGAGAACCACTTGCATAAACATCAAGAGCTCAGATGGAAACCCAGTTCTAAGCAAAGAAGGGAAAGCAGATACGTGGAAGGTATAGAGGGTCTATACAAGGGTGATGTACTTGAGGACAATATTATGAAAATGGAAGAGGATGTAGAAGAAGATGAAATGGGGGATATGATACTGCGTGAAGGGTTTGACAGAGCATTGAAAGACCTGAGTCGAAACAAGGCCCCGGGAGTAGACAACATTCCATTGGAACTACTGACGGCCTTGGGAGAGCCAGTCCTGACAAAACTCTACCATCAGGTGAGCAAGATGTATGAGACAGGCGAAACACCCTCAGACTTAAAGAAGAATATAATAATTCCAATCCCAAAGAAAGCAGGTGTCGACAGATGTGAAAATTACCAAACTATCAGTTTAATAAGTCGCAGCTGCAAAATACTAACGCGTATTCTTTACAGACGAATGGAAAAATTGGTAGAAGCCAACCTCGGTGAAGATCAGTTTGGATTCCGCAGAAATGTTGGAACACGTGAGGCAATACTGACCCTACAACTTATCTTAGAAGCTAGATTAAGGAAAGGCAAACCTACATTTCTAGCATTTGTAGACTTAGAGAAAGCTTTTGACAATGTTGGCTGGAATACTCTCTTTCAAATTCTGAAGGTGGCATGGGTAAAATACAGGGACCGGAAGGCTATTTTCAATTTGTACAGAAACCAGATGGCAGTTATAAGAGTCGAGGGACATGAAAGGGAAGCATTGGTTGGGAAGGGAGTGAGACAGGATTGTAGCCTGTCCCCGATGTTATTCAATCTGTATATTGAGCAAGCAGTAAAGGAAACAAAAGAAAAATTTGGAGTGGGTATTAAAGTCCTTGGGGAAAGAATAAAAACTTTGAGGTTCGCCGATGACATTGTAATTCTGTCAGAGACAGCAAAGGACTTGGAAGAGCAGTTGAACAGAATGGACAGTGTCTTGAAAGGAGGATATAAGACGAACATCAACAAAAGCAAAATGAGGATAATGGAATATAGTCGAATTAAGTCGGGTGATGCTGAGGGAATTAGATTAGGAAATGAGACACTTAAAGTAGTAAAGGAGTTTTGCTATTTGGGGAGCAAAATAACTGATGATGGTCGAAGTAGAGAGGATATCAAATATAGACTGGCAATGGCAATGAAAGCGTTTCTGAAGAAGAGAAATTTGTTAACATCGAGTATAGATTTAAGTGTTAGGAAGTCGTTTCTGAAAGTATTTGTATGGAGTGTAGCCATGTATGGAAGTGAAACATGGACGATAAATAGTTTGGACAAGAAGAGAATAGAAGCTTTCGAAATATGGTGCTACAGAAGAATGCTGAAGATTAGATGGGTAGATCACGTAACTAATGAGGAGGTATTGAATAGAATTGGGGAGAAGAGGTGTTTGTGGCACAACTTGATGAGAAGAAGGGACCGGTTGGTAGGGCATGTTCTGAGGCATCAAGGGATCACAAATTTAGCATTAGAGGGCAGTGTGGAGGATAAAAATCGTAGAGGGATACCGAGAGATGAATACACTAAGCAGATTCAGAAGGATGTAGGTTGCTGTAAGTAGTGGAAGATGAAGAAGCTTGCACAGGATAGAGTAGCATGGAGAGCTGCATCAAACCAGTCTCAGGACTGAAGACAGCAACAACAACAACATGATTTCTTTTCTAACTTTGCAGTCAAATTCGAAATTATGTGACAGACATCTCTATTTAAATTTTGACAATATTATGAAAAGGATAGACTGCTACTCCCCATATAGTGGAGACGAAGAGTCACAGACATGCACAACGAAAATACTGCATAACAAATGAGCTTTCAGACAAAAGGCTTTCTTCTTTGGCGAAAGCCCACTTGTTTAGCGGTCTTTTTGTTGTGCCTGTCTGCAATTCCACATCTCTACTGTATGGTGAGCTGCAGGCTATCCTTTTTACAATACTGTTAATATTCCATACTGGATTTTCCACTGTTTCATATTCATGTTTTCTTTGATTTAAAATTGTGCTAGCAAAACTGAGTATACAGTTTAATCATATCCTAGAATAGTTATCTGTGTGAATATTAGTAAACAAATGCAATAAGTACTTAGTGTTTAATTTATTTTCATGCCACAGTTTGCAAAGTAAATTTCATTAAAAAATCCTTCTACATCAATTAATGTAGTAAGGAAGTTGTTATTGTATTTTGTAGTAACAAAATCTCTACACTATTTACCAAAATTCTACATACATCAATTTTGAACACATTCAATAAATCTAATAAAAAATAGATATTGTTATCATGTACTTACGGATGGCAGCAGTGGGTGCCGGTTAGTCAGTCAGTTGGTTGTACATACACCATAATTTGGTTATGCTCCATATCAGTATAGTTCATATTTTATCATTTGTTTTCAAAGTTAACAGTCTATGAAACTACACTGTGTTTCGTACTAAGAAGTGAATGTCAATAATGTCAGAAAAAGTTAACAGCAAACTTAATGTCATCTACATTATTTAGAGAACCAATTTCACACATAGTATTATTCCAGGCAGTGAACAGCATGTAAGACACCTCACATCATTGTGGAAGACAATGCCAAAAATCTGACAAGAATTTACAATTTAGACTAAAATGTTTATTCCACTTTTTAAAAATTAACTTCTGATTCATGGTGCACATGTGTAAAATAGGTTTGACACTTGAGTTTCGAAATTTAAGCTATGAAACATTAATTATTCAGTAAGAAGTTAAAATATCACTCACACCACATGGGATACTTAAATATCTCTACAATGGTAGATGTCGAGACAGCAGTTCTAGTTTCAGTCCCGTTGTCTGGTTCAGAATACCAAAACACCTACACAGGGCAATACCAGAGTCCCACCCCAACACCAGCTGCTTCCTCTAAGAAGTGTTAAGAAAGATTAACAATGTGTTCATTGAGGCTAGTGTCCAAATGACACAGAATTTCAGGGATGAGGGCTATGCGGATGCTGCACAGAGGGAGAAGTGCTATTAGTGATCAGGGTTCATCATGTGCTATATTTTGTTTTCCTCAGTTATACCATATCCAGTCAATGTGCAGTTTCGGTTCCTTATCTGCTTGCAAATGTTTTCTTTGTGTATACAATATAATGGCAAACTGTTGACTAAAGGAGAATTTCACCACTACCATCATGTTTGGTGCTCTCCCTCTTTCCTATGCATCTTGTTTAGGAGGCCTCTACTATGGGTTTTCCATACTTGTGGGACCATCACACGTGACGTCACTCGTATCTAGAGTTCCCAATTTCTCCGCATTCTTCAGTGTCTCAGTATGTGACTGCTAAAATCTAATTATGTGTGTTTCATTGATTTACCGCCCTCCATAGCTAATGACTTGTTGGCAAGTACCATTTGTAGGTAGTTAAAAACAAGCAGTGAAGGGGGACTGTGAATCACTATTGTGTATTAGATTAGATTTACTTTCATTCCAATTGATCCGTAGTGAGGAGGTCCTCCAGGATGTAGAACATGTCAGAAAAACAACAAGACATGACAAATATTTACAACTCAAACAAATAAGCTAATGTACCATTCCACAGGTCCCAAGTGGCATGGTTGTCATTTTTTAATGAACGCTGTATGAAAGAATCATGTTACAAATACTAATGCACTGAATTTAAAATAAAAAAGTTTTTATTTATTTATAAGGTAATAAACATGTAATACAACTACTAAATACTTATTTACAATGAACACATTACTGCACTGAACTGGTGCAGAAGTTAGATTGTACTTACACACACACACACACACACACACACACACACACACTTATTTACAATGAACACATTACTGCACTGAAATTGTGCAGAAGTCATATTATCAGTTGGTTCTACTGAGAAATTCATCAATTGAGTAGAAGGAGTTGGCCACAAATAAATCCTTTAGGCTTCTCTTAAACTGAATTTCATTGGTTGTCAAGCTATTTATGGCTGCTAGCAAGTTATTTAAAATGTGTGTTCCTGAATAATGCACACCTTTTTGTACAAACTAAGTGACTTTAAATCCTTGTGAATATTATTCTTATTTCTAGTATTGATTCCATGAATTGAGCTGTTGGTCTGAAAAAGTGATATATTTTTAGTGACAAATTTAATTAAGGAATAAATATATTGGGAAGCAGTAGTTAGTATCCCTAGTTCCCTAAACAGGCTTCTGCAGGATGTCCTTGAGTTCACACCACATATAACTCTTACTGCACATTTTTGTACCCGGAAAACTTTAGCTTGGCTTGATGAATTACCACAAAAATTCATTTTTATATCCCCTATGTCTGACACAATGTGCATTGCAAATAGAGATTTGTTAAGACGCTTCAGCAGTTCTGTGGTGTGCTCCTCCCAGTTGAATTTATTATCAAGCTGTAATCCCAAGAATTTAACACTGTCCACTTCTTCTATCTGCTTGTCATCGTATGTTAGGCATATACTCGTGGGACACCCTTTACAAGTTCTGAACTGCATGTAGTGTGTTTTTTCAAAGTTAAGTGACAAAAAGAATTGGCTAGGAACCAGTGATTAATGTCCACACATATTTTATTAGCTGACCTTTCTAAGATTACACTTGATTTGCTATTTATTGCAATGTTTTTATCATCGGCAAACAAAATGAACTTGGCTTGTGGTAATGTTACTGATGAAAGGTCATTGATATATACAAGAAAAAGTAAGGGCCTTAAAATGGAACCTTGTGGGACCCCAAATGTAATTAGTTCCCAGCTGGATGATGCCTGATACCTTGATACATGCCTCTTTCCTAATAACACCCTTTGTTTCCTGCCAGGTATATAAGATTTGAACCATTTCCTGTTACACTCTTCTTCTTCTTAAGTTGCCAATCCTAAGATTGATTTGCAGCAGCTCTCCATTCAGTGCGATTGTCGGCCAGCCTCTTCAATTCCATGAAACTTCCGCATCCTAGGTCCTGCATTATCTGGCTTATGTACTTTCTTCTAGGTCTGCCTTTTGCCCTCCACAAGGCCTTCCGTTATAGTGTGGAGAAGACTTTCATGTCTCAGAATGTGTCCCATCCATATATCTCTCCTCTTCTTGACCATCTTCCAAAGAACTGGAACTTCCTCCGCTCTCTGCAGGACTTCTTCATTTGTCATCCTGGCCGTCCATGGAATTTTTAACATCCTTCGCAGACACCACATTTCGAATCCTTCAATCCTTCTTCTTTCGTCCTCTCCAAGTGTCCAGGTTTCGCTGCCGTAGAGAAGCACACTCTCAACAAAGGTCTTTATTAACCGCTTCCTTAATGACAGACTTATCATATTTGATGTGAGGAGTCCTTTCCTTTTATAGAATGCAATCTTTGCCTGATTTATTCTACTTATTACATCTTTCCTACTACGGCCATCTGATGTTATTCTGCTTCCCAAGTAGACAAAGTCTTGTATTTCTTTCAGCTTCTCTCCATTCAGCCTTATATTCGTAATTGCTTGATTATTTTGTTTGCTTGCAACTAAGATTTTTGTTTTTGACTTATTAATTTTCATGTTGTACCGTGTAGTGTAGCAAGAGTGTTTTCCATTTCCTCCAACACTACTTGTAATTCTTCCTCATTTTCCGCTAGGACAGCAATGTCATCCGCAAAATGCAGCATATCAACTATTTTTCCCTGGATCCTGATTCCATTAGCTTGTCCTAACTTTTCTCTGACCTGTTACACTATAATATTCTAATTTACTTAAAAGCATATTGTGATTTACACAGTCAAATGCCTTTGACAGATCACAAAATATACCAGTTGCCTGCAATTGTTTGTCTAATGAATTAAGCACATTTTCACTGTAAATGCAGATATAGCCTTCTCAGTATCAGAACCATTTAGAAATCCGAACTGTGACTTTGACAGTATGTTATTTGAGATAAGATGGTTATAAAGCTGATTGTACATTACTTTTTCTAAACTTTTTGAGAATGCTAGCAAAAGTGAAATTAGACAGAAATTTGATGCTATTTCGTTATCTCCCTTCTTAAACCGTGGCTTAACTTCAGCATATTTCAACCATTCAGGAAATATTCCACTGATAAATGACTGGTTATACAGATAGCTTAATATGTTACTTAACTCAGAAACACATTCTTTAATTAACTTTGTTGATATTTCATCATACCCACCAGATGTTTTTGATTTTAAAGATTTTATGATGGATATTATTTCTGCTGGGGTAGTGAGGGTCAGATTCATATTATGGAAGTTACTTGAAATGTCTGGTTTGAGATATTCCATAGCAGCATCTACAGAACCTGACAACTCTTTCTCGTCAGTAACAGTTATAAAATGTTTGTTAAAAAGTTCTGCAAGACTATACACGTCTGTCACCAAGTGTATCATTTACTGTTAATGCTATTCGTCCCTCTTCATGTCTGGTTCTACCGGTCTCCTCCTTCACTATATCTCATATAGTCTTTATTTTGTTATCTGATATGACTATCTTTTCCTTGTAATATATTTGCTTTGATGTCCGTATTACAGTCTTTAATATTTTGCAGTATTTCTTGTAATGTGCTATAGCATCAACATTGGAACTGTTTTGGATTGACAGATGCAGTTTTCTTTTTGTTTTACAAGATACCCCTATTCCTCGAGTAATCCATGGCTTCTTTGTAGACTTTGCTCTAACCTTGGTAAGTTTTGGGGGAAAACAGTGTTTGATTAAGGTAAGCACTTTATTAGCAAAAGTGTTATATTTTTCATTCATGCCATGAGCACTGTAAACATCAGTCCAGTGAATGTCTCTGAGGAGTGTCCTAAAATAATCAATTTTTGGCTTATTGATTACCCTCTTGAGCTCAGATTTAACAGATTTTATATCCTGTTCAGTATTAACATTTAACAGAAGGAACTGCATGTCATGGTCTGAGAGGCCATTGACTATTGGTTTTGTAATATAATTTTGTTCATTGGACTTTTCTATAAAGATATTATCAATGGCTGTTTGTGACCAAGTGGCTACCCTAGTGGGGAACTTTACAGTGGAAATTAAGTTGAATGATAGTGTTACTAACTCAAATAAGTTTTATTGGGAGAGTCTTTAAGGAAATCTACATTGAAATCACCAGCAACCACTATTTCTTTGTTTTTGGTTGTTAAATGGGCCAGTACAGCTTCAAGGTGGTTTACAAACAGATTAAAGTTACCTGCAGGTGCTCGATATACACTTAATATTATGAAGGATTTTTTGTGAAATTCTACTTCTGTTGTACATGCTTCCATATGCTGTTCTAGGCAAAATTTATGAATGTCTATGTACTTAAATTTATGACAGTTCCTGATGAATGTGGCAACTCCTCCTTTCTCCATTTCTGATCAACAAAAGTGAGATGCTAACCTAAACCCTGTAACACTTAAGAGTTCTATACATCTATACATCACAAAAGCTATCGCAATACTGCATATACACTTGTAAATAAAACGATACACGCATATTAAATCACTGTTTCAGGAGGGTTGTTTTGAGCTTTACAACATTTGGCCGGCGATGCCCAGATGTGAATGTGCATATAATGGAGGAATACTGAAGTTATTCTTGTGAGAAGAATGAGACATACTCAGCAGTTACTGTATACACTACTTGTATTATGTAACACTGTGTTTACATACAGTGCAGTATTAAGATTGTTGCTCTTCATTCTTGGATTACAGCTGGAAAGTTGTGTGCTTCCAACTAGCCATGACCATTTCAACAGTCTCCTTGCTCCACAGTACTACTGTGTCCAATTCAGTGACCATTAAATGTTTTATACAAAAACTCACAGCAATCTAACAGCAGAATCGTGACTGAATAGCTTTCATTCTTATTAATTGGGAAATCAACATTCTACAAAACAGCAGCAATTCCTCCCTCCTTCTTAACTAGAAGGTATTGGATTTGCTTCAGCCATAAATGCCATAGATTACCGCTATCCATCTCAACCTCTTCATCGTTTATAGTAGTCTTTGTACCTTCCTCACTCACACTGACATGTGGGGATTGTTGCTAACTTCATTGTCATTAGCCAATTTATTACTATGGACTATCTGGTTTCACTATACTTATCTATAGCAGGCTGCCCACTTCAGTATTACTTTATCTTGGGAAACAAGTAAAGCATAAGAACATTCAACTTATTTATGCATCAACACCTCAGGGATTACACTTTCAGCATTTTGAATATTAACATTTAACTCTGACACAGGTATTTCTGTTTAACAGATATCACACTTGATACTGTGTAACAATCATATTAATCATCTACACATTACTATTGTTGCCCTCAGAACATCATATTTATCATCACTTTGCCACTCCCAAGTTTTGACATCTTGTCACTGACAGTGCTCGTACTTGCCAAGAGAAATTGTAATGTCTTCTAGCAGAGTATAGTCATTGCCCTTGCTGTGGCACCCACGCTCGTAATCATAAATCGATCAGAGACATTTAGTTTTTCATTTTACTCGTGTATGTACTCTGCCACAGGGGCATGCGGCTGACGTGTAGCTTTGTCTTGTGCTCCAGGACTGATTAAAAGAGCAGGTGGCCTATTTGTGGCACATCTATTCTACAGAATGCCTCAAATTGTGGATGTGAAGATGAGGTAGCAAATGTGCCTTGAATACACCCATCAAAGTCAATTGGTTTCCCTACACACACACACACACACACACACACACACACACACACACACACACACCACTAACTATTATATTGCATTTATTTCCTTTTTTAAAAAACCATTGTTGAGTTATGTGTCACATCGATTGTGTAAGTGGGATAAATACACCTTCCTCTTACTTCACAACAATGTTTTTCTTCCCTTATCTACCTATTAACACTGTACAGCTGCATGACCAATTCGAAACCAACAACTAGACTCTCATCCATGGTTAGAGCTTCTTCTTTTATGTAAACTGAAACGTATAGCACCAGTACTACAATTCTGTCTGCATTGTCGCAGTTAAGCCAAAGCAACCGGTGAGCGGCAGTCTTTGCAGAGCACTTCTGCCTGGATTGGACTCTGTTCAGATGCTGCACTGGCATGCTCGGTGTTGGCTAACACACTTGCACTTGGCAACAAACACAAACTAGCCATAGTCAAGCCTATCTCCTTTGCTACACTTATCTAATGGAACCACAAACATTTTATTGACACTTGGTCTACACACTTTGAGTCTGTCTTTTTCCTCATTATGCTTGCACTGTCTACATTACATGTATTGAAGGTCCTCACTTCGGCTGCTTCCAACTCAATTCTACTCTGTGTATCCCATTTGCTCCTTTCTCTCTCTTTTTAATTCTGTGTCATTTTATTGTGCACATTAGGTGCAATGACCTGGACTGCAAAACTGTTTGGTTCGGCCATGTTCTTTAAACTTAGGTTGGTGGAGAATAGTAACCAGTTAATTGGCAGAAAACCAGCAACATTTCTGCTGGATGTTAGATAAAGATGATACTCAGTCATAAAGATGTTTGAAGTCTTGCTTGTACATGTATTGATGGCACTGCCAGCATTCAGTAGCTTCTTTGTTTGAGTGGAAAGGATGACTCACTGTGTGTTGCTTGTAAGCCAAAACTCGATTTTTTCATAGCTGCCTGCAATCTTCCCTGTACTTTATAAGAGCATTAAGTAACATATACCATTGCATAAATCTGTTTCAACCCACACCAGTCACTCGTCAGAGAACAGAGTAGTGTCTTATAACACAGACGCTACGAATGGACTAGGATGCATCACATTTGATTTATCTGAGATCTCGCTGCAGGTAACCATTTGCAGCAGTAGGAGAATCTAATCTTTTCTTGCACAATGGTGCCTATCATACAACACCAGAGAATTATGACAATGGTGATTTACTGACTGCCATTAACATTATTTATGGCAAGGACAGCAAATTGCAAGAACAAACTGGAAGATAAAATAGCTTCAAACTGTCTTTTGCACGATAAAAGTAAAGAAATAACAAATCAACAAGAACTCTATTCTTGTTAACATTGCTTGGATTTTCTCTAATAACACACTACCATAAGTTGTCTAGCAGCGGTTGATTTTACAGCAAGAGCTCTATTCAAACCACGTCCTATTCATTTTGCAACGTGATATGTTGATATTTTACCATTTGCTGTATTTCTACCATAGTGCCCTTATGGAAGGCATTATTTCATGTCACTTTGTACTGACTTTTGCCTTTATGCCTTCCAGGAGCCATTACACTCCCACGCAGCATGTGTTGCTGTTTTACCAACCTACAAGGGTCCACTCCACTCTATTCCAGTGAACAGCTTCTAAATTAAAGGAGTATTTTTGTGTAGAAAGTCAGCATCCCTAACAGCTACTACATTCCTCATCTTACTATGCATACTTCACTTATTATTGCAAAGATAAGACTATTCACTCTAAATCTCAGGGAGGCAGCAGAGCTGTTTTCATGTCTTGTACTGTCAGTAATTAAAGACAATTGCATGGGTGCAATACAGGAATTACCAATTATGTCTAAAACCTCTGTTCAACATATCTTGTAGCCATACTTGCTATTAGTTGTTACATTTGGGGAATCTGCGAGCATTTGCTACCTACTGGTCTAGGTGTAAGTCACACCTACCTCTCAGAGTTTCAAGCATTACGACAATGTTTGTGGCAGATGTGGATGTTTGCTAGCTACCGAAATCTCACTAAAGGGAGCTGTAGTATCTATTAGTGAGTCTTGGGTATTATCTCCTTAACAATTAGGCATTGTGAGGGATTGGATTGCACCCTCAGCAGACGGAGACTAGCCTGGTCATTTTTCAGTGATTAGTTTTTTTCAGGTTGCTGAGAACACCAGACCATGATAATCTGTTCTGCCATTCAGCTCTGTTGATTTATACAAGTGCGCAATCACCATCTGTGGCAATCCATCTCATTTTGCCCTATTATATCTTATTCGTACCCTCTTGCTGTTTCACCAACACTGTTCTGTGTTTCTATTTTTGGTGACAGAAGGTAGTCTTTGCTGAATCCTCCCGACAGTACCAGTTTACTGCCTTTCCCAGCCAAAATTACTGAGGAACAGTACTTACCTTCTTACCGAGATCGATCAGTCCCTCTTAAAAATTCTGTTGTGAGGAATGAACTTCCTTCTGGTGTGATCGATATGTAGTTAATGCTACCAGTTTATTGGTGGAAGATTGCTTACTTTGTGCTTAATTCCACCTTAACCCCTTGGTGATCTTCCATTGTGCAATCTAATCATTGGTACACCTGATCTATCTATTATTCCTGAAGAATCATTAAAAGGAACCTGTGCATGTGAGTCACTGCACTAAAGTTGTACCCACAGGTGCTAAAGTCATTTCATTCACAGCACCAAACTCTGGACAGTCTCAATGCTCCAGTGGAGAAATAATTTTTAATATAATCTCATTCCTGGTTGGTTGGCATTTTTTTTTAAATACGTCAAGATCCATAGGACCAAATTGAGGAGTAAATCTCAAAGGTCATGTAACATGTCAGTACATGAAATTACAACATAAAAGTAATAACAGATAAAAATAAGATGTTTATGAAGCCTAAAAAGTCAATCCATAAGTTTAAGTAAATGCCATCAACAATACAACAAGAATCAGCTTAATTTTTCAAGGAACTCCACGTCAGAATAGGAGTAACCCATGAGGAAACTCTTCGGTTTCAATTTGAAAGCACCTGGATTACTGCTAAGATTTTTAAATTAGAGTGGTAGCTTACTGAAGATGGATGCAGCAGTATAGTGCACACCCTTCTGCACAAGAGTTAAGGAGGAAGTCTGATCCAAATGCAGGTTTGATTTCTGCCAAGGATTAACTGAGTGAAAGTTGCGCTAATATTGTTAATGAGTAATGACAGTAAGGAATATAACTTACACCACTTATTGCCCGAACCAACCATTTCTGAGCCAAAAATCTCCTTTCAGAATGGGAAGAGTTACGTCAAAATATAATGCCATATGACATAAGTAAATGAAAATAAGCAAAGTAGATTAATTTTTGTGTTGAACAATCACCCACTTAAGATACCTTTCGAATAGCAAAAAATGGCAGCATTAAGTCTTTGAACAAGATCCTGAATGTGGGCTTTCCACGACAGTTTACCATATACCTGAAAACGTAGAAATTTGAACTGTTCAGTTTCACTAATCATAGGCCCATTCTGTGAAATTAAAATGCCAGGCTTTGTTTAAGTGTGTGTTAGAAACTGTAAAAACTGAGTCTTACTGTGATATAGTGTTAGTTTATTTTCTACAAGCCATGAACTTAGGTCATGAACCGCACTATTTGAAACTGAGCCAGTGTTGCACCAAGATTGAGCTACTGACCATCTTCCTGGACCCGCTGCACTAAGGGATGGGCAGTGTACAGCGCAATAGACTTTGAAGGGAACTGAGTGTGTCTGAGCAGAGGGCACAATTGAAAAGCCTGTGTGTCGCCAGATGTACTCCGTGGCCCGATGCAGGGCAAAGAGCTCAGCTGTAAATACTGAGGACTGTATTGGAAGCCAATATCGAAAAACAGAGGTGCCAATGACGAAGGCACACTCGACCCCACAGTCAGCCTGTATACAAAGGTACTATCGCGAATTTCCATGTGAATGCTGTGAAACTGAAGGCAATAGACCGAAGCTGGAGTAGTATCCTTAGGAAGCGAATGAAGGCCAAGGTTAACTTGGGCCGCTTCACAAAGCCAAGGTGGTGAAGGGTTCACACCTACTGGGAAAGTTGCAGGTAGTGTGAAGTTAACCCGCCTTAAGAAGAGCCGAAAGTGGACTCCAGGAGGTAATAAAGAAGAGGGACGAGCCCCATACTCACAATCAAAGGAATCATCAAAGAAGGAGGCATAGGAGGGGTGGCAGACATACTGCATGAATACCTGCTGAGGAGATAATCACAGAGATAGGACAGTGGCAGTTCAGCAGCTTCAGCATACAGAATCTCCACTGGGCTAGTGTAAAAGGCACTCATGGCTAAACGGATGCCACAGTGGTGGATAGTGTTGAGACAGCCTAAGAAGGATGGGCGTGCAGATGCATAAATAAAGCACCCATAGTCGAGTTCCGTACGGACAAGGGACTAGTACTAATGAAGGAGGGTGGTTTGATCGGCACCCCAGGAAGTATCATTGAGGAAACGTAGGACATTGAGGTACTGCTTACAGCCGGCTGCCAGGTAAGATACATGGGAGGACCAAGAGAGTTTCCTATCGAGCATGAGCCCCAGGAATTTCGTAGTTTCAACGAACGGAAGGGGAAGAGGCCCAAGGTGGAGAGATGGTGGAATCATTTGCACCACCAGAAATTCATACAGACAGTTTCGTCAGTGGAAAAGCAAAAGCCGTTGTCGATGCTCCAGGAGTAAAGACGATCAAGCCAGTGCTGAAGATGCCGCTCAGTAAGATGTGTCCGTGGAGCACTGCAATAGATGGCAAAATCGTCAACAAAAAGGGAGCCAGAGATACCCCGTGAGAGACATGCCATTATAGGGTTAATGGCGATAGCAAAGAGGACGACGCTCAGGATGGCACCCTGAGGCACACCATTTTCCTGGATAAAGGTGTCCAACAAGGCAGAACCCACACACCTTGAAATCTAGGTCTTGTAAAAATTCATAAAGAAAACTGTGGGTGCCCACGGACGCCCCACGTAAGAAGAGTATGGAGGATACCAGTTCTCCAGCAGGTGTCGTAGGCCTTCTCCAAATAGAAAAATGCGGCCACACTCTGGGATTTCCTCAAAATAACATTAATGACATGGGTGGACAAAGTAAAGAGATGCTCTAAATCCACACTGTGCATTCGTTAGTAAATGGCAAGACTCGAGCCACCACACCAGTCGAGCATGAACCATACATTCCATCACCTTGCAAATGCAGCTGGTATGGGAGAGGGGGCAATAGCTAGAAGGAAGATTTTTGTCCTTACCGGGCTTAGGTAAGGCTTCACACCAGTGTCCAGTAAATGTGCCCTCTGCCCAGATGTGCTAGTATGTGTTAAGCAGAAAGTGCTTGCCCGCAAGAGAAAGGTGCTGCAACATCTGAATGTGGATGGCGTCTGGCCCTGGGGCGGAGGATCGGGATGAACTGAGAGCATGATCTAGCTCCTGCTCATAGTAAAGGTGGCACTGTCACACTCATGATTCGGAGAAGAGAACAGTATCGCCTGAACTTCCTCCATTCGTTTCCAATGGAGGAAGTCAGGGTGATAGTGGGAACAGCTCGAAACTTCCGCAAAATGGCGGCCCAAGGTGTTGCGGAGATACCAACAGTATCCACGATGAAATCGGCACCTACTGTCAGGGTGCAAATTGGGGAATGGATCTTGGTTCCAGAGAGCCGTTGGAGGTTGGCCCACAGAAGAGAGGAAGGTGTGAAACTGTTAAAAGAATTAGTGAATGACATCTAGCTAACTCTTTTGCTATCCTTAAGAACATGCCGACACTTAGCATTCACCTGTTTATAATGAATGGAGTTTGCCTGTGTACAGTGGCAGTTAAAGACGCGGAGAGCACATATCTGTGAGCAAATCCTGTCGCAGCATGCCTCAGTCCACCAAGGGACTGGGACACGACATGGTAAAGAGGAAATGTGGAGGATGGAACGTTCTGCAGCAGTAAGGATTTCGTTTGTATGATATTCCACCTGGTCATCACAACTTGGGAAATCTTGTTCTTTGAAGGTCACCAGGGAGGAGTAAAGGTGCCAGTCAGCCTGAGAAAGCTGCCAGTTAGGCGTGCACACAGATGGGGTAGGAGTCGGCAAAGGGATAGCACACAAGAAATGGTCACTCGAGTAGGTGTCAGAAAGGACGGACCAATCAAGACAAGGGGCAAGCTGGGCAACTCACAAGAAGAGGTTCAAATGCAAATAGGCGTACGAGGAATCGGGAAGGAAAGTGGGTGTTCCAGTGTTCAGGCAGAAGAGGTTAAGTTGGTTAAGAAGGTCAGCCAAGAGGGCACCTCTCTGACAGGTCCTGGGAGAAACCAAAGGGGATGATGCACATTAAAGTCACCGAGTAGCAAAAAGGGGGAGGTTGTTGCCCAATAAGTTGAAGGAAGTCTGCCCTGGTGACAGCGAATGATGGAGGGATGTATATGGTACAGAGGGAAAAAGTCAGGTAGGGAAGGAAAAGGCGAACTGCAACAGCTTGAAGATCGGTAGTCAGGGAGATGGGTTGACTATGAATGTCATCTTGTATGAGCAGCATGATGCCCCCATGAGATGGTATGCTGACCTCATTTGCCTTTGGTGGACTTCTTCGGGCCTTTCTGGTTAGATGAATACTCGGGTGTTGTATGGCTGGAGGGACGGAGGAAGTATTCACGGTAGTACTCCTTCTCTCCTTTCCAGCCTACCAGCTGTGTCCCTTGAGGTGAGACTGTGACGGCTTGTTGCACAGCTGGATGGGGGGATGGCAATGCTACCTTGACAGTGGGTGATTTCAGAACCTCAGAGCTGAATTGGAGGCCACATGTCTGTGTGGCCATGTCCTTCATGGAGCGAGGGGTGACAACAGAACATCGGTACCAGATGGGAGAACGCAGGATTTGTGACTAGGCAGTAACTTGCAAGCAACTGGATAAGGTACCTTTTCGTTTACCAGATCTCTTGAACGGCTCACTCATCAAGATACACTGGACAATCCTGAGAGGAGGCAGCATGGCCGCCATTGCAGTTGATACAGCGGGGAGAAGGAGGTGGACAATTGCCCTTGTGGACATCCCTACCACAGGTGACACATGTGACTGGGTATCGACAAGACGTTCTAGTGTGGTTGGAACGATGACACTGGTAGCAGCGTTTTGGGTTCAGAATGTAAGGCTGGACGGTGATAATTCCATAGCCTGCTTTGAGCTTGGACGGAAGCACCACTCTATCAAAGGTGAGAAAGGGAGTGTGGTTTGGCACTAAGGAGGAGCCTACCTCTTTCATTACACCACGGACAGCAGTGACACCCTGGATTTTCGCCTCAGTTAGACCGTCGAGCAGCCTGGTGTAAATTACGCACGGGAAGGATTCAAAGTTCTATCGGGCTTGACATGAACAGGATAATTGTGGAGAAACGAGGCAGCAAGCAGTTGTTGTGCTTGAGAATCAGAAGTGGTCCCCAAAAGCAAAGTGCCATTCCATAAACGAGAGCAAGATTTCACTGGGCCAGCAATTTCATCTACACCTTTCTAAATAATAAACGGATTTACCGTGGCAAGAGACTGACCGTCCTCAGTATGTGAGACAACAAGGAACCATGGCGCAGTGCAAAGGATCTTTGAGTCATTAGCCTCATTACGTTCATGTTTTGTAGATGTTGCATGGGAAGATGATTGGCTCATCACGAGGAAATCCCCCATGATTGCCAGCATCTTCTATGGCATGCTCCTTCCAACTGGGGACCACTGTCGCAAGGGGGCGCACCTGCCTTAGGTGATTGTTCACACCTCACGAACACCTGACAGAGGGACCAATCGGCAATTTGGGAAGGTTACAGCTCAGGCAATCACCCCTCCTTGGGCCTGGCCTGTACCAGGGGGTACGTGCGAACCCTGCCGGTCAATCAGGGCTGGGAATTGTGCGTTACCCAGTCAACAGTTAGGTGTCAGATGCATGGGCCACCCTTCAGGAGTGCTCAGGGAGGAAGAAGAAAAAAGAGGATCTTCAAATACCAAAGTGGAGGAACAAGAGGAAAGTGAAAACAAAGAAAGGAAAAAGGAGCAAAAAAACAAAGGTGAGATTATTTGCTCGTCAGTGACAGAATGCAGAACATTCCCAGTAATACCCCAGACAAGTTTCCCAAGGGAGGGGAAAAAGAATAGCAAGAGGATAGACATGCAGCATGGAAGGGAAAAAATGCTGCAATGGATGGGGCCCTGTGGTAGCCAAGCACGAACCCGCCAAAGAGTGGTGAGCCCCCTGGTGGGAGGGGCGCAATATTTTGTGATCAACACAATCAAACGTCTTAGTTAAATCAAAAAAGATGCCTAGCATTTGAAACCTTTTGTTTAAGTCATCCAGTACCTCACGGAGAAGAGAGAGTACAGCATTTTCAACTGTCAAACAACTCCTGAAGTCGAACTGTACATTTGATAGCAAATCTTGTGATATAAAATGATCAATTATCCTTACATATACAGTCTTTTCAATAACTTAACAAACACTGATGGCATAGAAATAGGTCTATAATTGTCTTACATTATCCCTTTCTCCCTTTTTATAAAACAGCTTTATTACTGAGTACTGTAATCGTTCAGGAAACTGACCATTCATAAAAGAAAAATTACAAACATGGCTAAATGCAGGGCTAACATATGCAGCACAGTACTTTAATATTGTGCTAGGCACTCCATCATATCCATGAGAGTCCTTAGCCTTCAGTAATTTAATTATTGACTCAATCCCCCCCCTCTCCCCCTGTCTGTATCACATAGAGTATTTGCCAAGGAAGTTAAAATATTTCCCTGCAGAAACTAAATTTTCATTTAATTCACCAGAAAATGATTGTCAAATACTGTACATATATCTATCAGTAACAGCAATATTTTTACTACGAACTGACTTTATATGGTCGATCTTGTGCTGCTGACCAGACACTTCCTTCACAACTGACCATATGGTTTTAATTTTATCCTGTGAATTAACTATTCTATTTGCATACAACATACTCTTTGCCTTCCTAATAACTTTTTTAAGCACCTTGTAATACTGTTTGTAATAGGCTACTGTAGCTTGATTGTAACTACTTCTAACATTTTGATACAATTTCTGCTTTGTTCAACATGATATCCTTCTAGTTGGCCACCCAGGCTGCCTTTTACTGCTAGTACACCATTTAAAACATTCTAATGGAAAGCAGAATCAAGAACCCTCTCTAGCTTGAGCAGAAATGCTCTGAAGTCAGAGTTCGGGGACCTATAAACAACAATAATTAGAAGTTTAGTTTCACTAAATTCCACTGCCTCTGCACAACATTCAAATATCTGTTCAATACAGTGCTGTGATACATCTATGGACTCAAATGGAATACTGTTTTTTACGTACAAAGCCACTCCCCCACCATGCAAGGAATTCCTTGAAGAACAGCGAGCTAATCTGTATCCTGGTAAAGGAAGCCTCTGAACTGTCAAGTTATTTAAGTGGTGCTCCGATATACCAATAATTTCAGAGTCAACATCTATAAGCAGTTCACCAATTTTATCTCTAATACCTCTTATATTTTGATGAAATATGCTAATTCCTTCTCTACATGGAAACATTATGCCCTCTGAAGGTGAACCCTTAGTTAGAGGGACTTCATTTAAGCAGGTATACCTATCAGCTGACTTCAGTCTCCCACCACCACCCACTACACTGTCACCTATAAGCTTTGCCAGCCTCCCCTTCCCATACCTATTGAGGTTCAGGCCATGCCTAGTGAAACCCGATCTACTGATAGACCCAACAGGTGCCACTGAAATGTGACCCATGCCCTCTGCTATCAGTGCCCCCTCCAGCCCCACGTTAACACGCCTAACAGCCACAATAAGATGAGGCTGATCATGACGCTGAAACAGTTGCATGAAATGCACATTAGTGCCACCAGTTTGAGTAGCTATCTTCACCAGGTCACCACCTATATCGTATTCCCTGTCCCTATCAAGACTGTTCCCTCTTCCACCCACCATAACTACCTGATCCTCCTTCGTAAGATTCCTACATAACTCCCCTATGCTGTCAGTCACCAGAGCCAACCCTGCACTAGGCTTCACAATGCTGGTGACCTGGTACTCACTCCCCAACACTTCCTGCAACTGCTGGCCCATCCCTCTATCATGCGAACTACCTAGCAGAAGATCCTTCTTCTTTCTATTAGACTTTGCAACTGACCTAAGCCTCCTAACTGCTGAGGACTGCTGCATGTTATCTACATCTACAAGAGGCTCCTCTCCACTCAACTCTGACAGTTGGTCAAATCTATTGCGTATGCTGTTGTTGTGGTCTTCGTCCAGAGACTGGTTTGATGCAGCTCTCCATGCTACTCTATTGTGTGCAAGGTTCTTCATCACCTAGTATCTACTACAACCTACATCTTTCTGAATCTTTTTGGTGTATTCATCTCTTGGTCTCCCTCTACGATTTTTACCCTCCACACTGCCCTCCAATACTAAATTGGTGATTCCTTGATGCCTCAAAATATGCCCTACCAACCGATCCCTTCTTCTAGTCAAGTTGTGCCACAAATTTCTCTTCTCTCCAATTCTATTCAATACCTCCTCATTAGTTATGTGATCTACCCATCTAATTTTGAGCATTCTTCTGTAGCATCACATTTCGAAATCTTCTATTCTCTTCTTGTCCAAAGTATTTATTGTCCATGTTTCACTTCCATACATGGCTACACTCCATACAAATACTTTCAGATACAACTTCCTGACACTTAAATCTATACTCGATGTTAACAAATTTCTCTTCTTCAGAATCGCTTTCCTTGCCATTGTCCTTGCCATTGCCAGTCTACATTTTATATCCTCTCTACTTCAACCATCATCAGTTATTTTGCTCCACAAATAACAAAACTCATTTACTACTTTAAGCTTCTCATTTCCTAATATAATTCCCGCAGCATCACCCGATTTAATTTGACTACATTCCATTGTCCTCGTTTTGATTTTGTTGATGTTCATTATATATGCTTCTTTCAAGACACTGTCCATTCCGTTCAGCTTCTCTTCCAGGTCCTTTGCTGTCTCGGACAGAATTACAATGCCATCACCGAACCTCAATATTTTTATTTCTTCTCCATGGATTTTAATTCCTACTCCGAATTGTTCTCTTGTTTCCTTTACTGCTTGCTCAATACACAGATTGCATAACATCGGGGATAGGCTACAACCCTGTCTCACTTCCTTCCCAACCACTGCTTCCCTTTCATGCCCCTCAACTCTTACAACTGCCATCTGGTTTCTGTACAAATTCTAAATAGCCTTTCGCTTCCTGTATTTTACCCCTTTCACCTTCAGAATTTGAAAGAGAGTATTCCAGTCAACATTGTCAAAAGCTTTCTCTAAGTCTACAAATGCTAGAAATGTAGGTTTGCCTTTCCTTAATCTAGCTTCTAAAGTAAGTCGTAGGGTCAGTATTGCCTCATAAATGTGAAGTATAACTGTCTGGATACCTCCTCCTCCTAGCTGCCTTCTAGCCAACAGCCAGTTCCCATTCCCCACCACCCTTGACGCTCCTCAACCTATCCAGTTCTTCCTTTGCGCGTCGAACCTGAACCTGAAGGGCACAGATCTTAAGCTCCTCTTCCTCTATCAACTTATTTCTACTACAAATTCTCTATTCCCAGGAGAGAATCTTGCTAGAATGGCCACTGGCTTCCCCACTACATTCCCCACAGTGAAAATACTTTTAACAAATCCCACACCGTAACCCACTACTCACAAACCTACAACAGAACCCACACTTCTCACTCATGGTAAAATTGTACAGTTACTGAAAAAAACTATACATCTACGTTACCTGAGTT
The DNA here is from genome assembly GCF_021461385.2 of Schistocerca piceifrons. Taxonomy (NCBI): domain Eukaryota; kingdom Metazoa; phylum Arthropoda; class Insecta; order Orthoptera; family Acrididae; genus Schistocerca; species Schistocerca piceifrons. The sequence goes on from NC_060138.1 coordinate 231,160,080, forward strand.
CAGTTACACCAGTAGAACTATTTCTAGAACTAACAATAGCAGTCTCAAAATTCTCTGTCTACTAAGAAAGCAACTACTTGTATTAATTCTACTACACCACAGTTAATACCAATACCAACAAAACTTCACAAAATTACTAGCTAAAACCTAAAATTGAAGTGGCCACTGGAACATTCAACAAAGTTAAAACACTGAATGAAACTTTTACTGAAAGATTTCGCTAGAAACAATAAGAAACGTCAGCTGAAAACTAAAGCAAGAAATTTACTAAACAACTTCAATGCACAGAAAACTTAAAAAAAAAACAACAGCAAGCGAACATTTCCAAAAGTTTATTAAATTGTTACTTCACCACAAAGAGCACGAAACACCGCTGAAAACTACTAAATTTAATAACTGTCTAACAGTGCACAAATAACTTTGTCAGTACTTAGCTTTATAAGCACTACAACTTCAACTGCACGCCGCAAAATGTAAACACATTCGGTGGTCACACATATACAAGGGCGGTTCAGAAAGTAACCTCCGATTGGTCACAGTGCGGGTTGTGGGGGGAGTAGCGACGCCATCTGTGCGTTCACGCACTCAACAGGTCAGTCGGCATCAAGCCGTGGTCGAGTGAACGTCGTACCTGTGCTAGTTTAGTTTTTGTGGCAGTTTGAAATGTGTGCTGCAATAGAAAACCCCGCCAAATGTGAAGTGCGTGCTGTCATAAGGTTTTTTACAGCCAAAGGATATTCCGCAGCAGCTATTCATCGTGAGCTTTGTGCCGTGTACGGACCAAGAGTTATGAGTGAAGGAGTTGTCCGTGAATGGGTACGTTTATTTAAAAGTGGACGAGAAAACGTTCATGGTGAAGAGAGGAGTGGTAGACCATCATTGGTGACTGACGAACTCATTCAGACAGTTGATGCAAAAGTTCATGAAAATCGACTTTTCTCAATGTCAGAGTTGTCTACTGGTTTTCCACAGATTTCTAAGACTCTCTTGTACGAGATAGTGACAGCAAGATTGGGTTACCGTAAGTTCTGTGCACGATGGGTGCCCAAAATTCTTACCGACCACCACAAAACTCAAAGAATGGCCTCTGCATTAGACTTTCTGTCATGTTATGAGGACGAAGGAGAACCATTGTTAAACAGAATCGTGACCGGTGACGAAACCTGGATTAAGTACGTGAACCCTGAGACAAAAGAACAATCAAAGATGTGGGCACAATCAAAGATGTGGGCACATTCAAATTCGCCTACCAAACCAAGAAAAGCCTCGCAAGATTTTTCTGCCAGAAAACTGATGGCAACGGTGTTTTGGGATGCCAAAGGGGTGTTGTTGGTTGAATTCATGGAACGTGGTACGACCATTAATCAAGACGTGTACTGTGAAACAATAAAAAAGTTACGACGGGCTATACAGAACAAACTCCGTGGTATGCTGACTTCCGGTATCGTTTTTTTGCACTATAACGCCCGTCCTCACTCTGCTCGCAGAACAACGGCCCTTCTTGACTCCTTCAAGTGGGACGTTATCAACCATCCACCTTACAGCCCAGACCTGGCGCCAAGTGATTATCACCTCTTCATGCATTTGAAGAAATGGCTCGGGTCACAGCAGTTTGATGACAACGAAGAGCTCAAAGATGCGGTCACAGGCTGGCTCCAGGCACAAGCGGGTGATTTTTATGCAGAAGGAATTTCAAAGCTTGTGAAGAGATACGATAAGTGCCTCAATCGCTATGGAGACTATGTAGAAAAATAGTGCAAAGATATAGTTGTAAGATGTATATATTAAAATATTTTTATTTAACTTGGTGTAATTTTTTAAATCAACCGGAGGTTACTTTCTGAACGGCCCTCGTATTAGAAAACAAGATTAATTGCACAATGCACATGAAGAACATTTCTTTTCTTCGTTAACACTTCATTCATGGCACTGAATGACCTGAGGTGGATACCAAGACTGTAAGCACAACTTGCATTAATTGTTTCAAATCAGGGTTCATCATATTTGTCTCTATATATTCCCTGGATCAGTTTATGTATTTCCCCTTCCCTGTAAACTGAAAACATTACACAGCTTCCTTACACTTCTGTCACCTTTATTGATGTATGTTCTTGACACTAATGAACTGTGGTCACAGTTTTCTAGTCTTCAAATAGCGCTTCCAATTGTTCATCTGGTCTGGTTCTAAAGAAGGAAGGTGTCAACCGTCGCATAAATTTTGCACTAACTGCTGCTTGAGATGTGCTGTCAGGCTCTTCAAAAAATGTCCCTTGTGAATTTCTTTTACTTTACTAGTACCCCGTAGAATTGTGGCTTTGAATAAGTGAGATTTCATTACATGTCGATTTGCTCTAAATATGGACCTGGACAGTTACTATAACTATGGATTGATGTGCACTTAATTGCCCTTTCTGCATCTGGGAGAGAGAGAGAGAGATCTCTATCCCATAGGCACAAGGATAAGTCAGAAATTTCTGTTACACCCAAAAATTTTAATGAATTCATTATTAGTCAGAATTTTGTATAGATCATTGTATTCTTTCCTTGCCACCTCTTTTAGGAGCACTTGCAGATAGTGTAAAGAGCATTACTAAGGGCCTATAACTCTGTCACCCTGCTTTGACACTTCTTATGCTCAAAGCTGTCTGTCTTATGGTGAATACCTATCCTATCTTGGATAATATCTGTCCTAAAGCAGCTGGACATTCATTAAGTTGTATCTGATTTTTAGAAGACATGCTTTATGTAGTATACAATTAATCAAAGAAACAAGGAAAATTAGCAACAACTCCACCTCACTTATTGTTATCACAAACAGCTAATTCCAGTCTGTGTCTTAAGCAATGCCATTTTGATATAAGGAAAGAGAGTTTTTTCATTTATGTTGCAACGCCTTTTTCTCTTAGCAACCATTGCAAAGGCATCACCACACGCAAATCCAACTAGGTTTGTTAAAGTTAGTTTCATTTAGATTATGTGAATCCAAATTCTTTAGCAGAGCTTCTTTTATTGAAAATGTTGTGGAGTCAGTCAGCCATACAAAATCGCATGAAAATTTTTGCAGAGGGTCATTGATCTCAAACAAATTACTAGAGCAAATAATCAACAAAAAAATCAATTTTTGAAAATAGTCTTTCCTTCACCCCTCTTCCTTCCCCTTCAACCCTTCTGCCATGAGGAGGAGCCACTGGCTCTGAAAGCGTACAAATTGTAATACCTTTTATCTACATCTACATTTATACTCCACAATCCATCCAACGGTATGTGGCGGAGGGCACTTTACGTGCCACGGTCATTACCTCCCTTTTCTGTTCCAGTCGTGTATGGTTCGCGGGAAGAATGACTGTCTGAAAGCCTCCGTACGCACTCGAATCTCTATAATTTTACATTTGTGATCTCCTCTGGAGGTATAAGTAGGGGGAAGCAATATATTCGATACCAGAAACGCACCCTCTCGAAACCTGGACAGCAAGCTACACCGCGATGCAGAGCGCCTCTCTTGCAATGTCCGCCACTTGAGCCTGCTAAACATCTCCGTAACGCTATCACGCTTACCAAATAACCCTGTGACGAAACACGCCGCTCTTCTTTGGATCTTCTCTATCTCCTCCGTCAACCCAATCTGGTACGGATCCCACACTGATGAGCAATACTCAAGTATAGGTCGAACAAGTGTTTTGTAAGCCACCTCCTTTGTTGATGGACTACATTTTCTAAGGACTCTCCCAATGAATCTCAACGTGGCACCCGCCTTACCAATAGTTAATTTTATATGGTCATTCCACTTCAAATCATTCCGCACGCATACTTCCAGATATTTTACAGAAGTAACTGCTACCAGTGTTTGTTCCGCTATCATATAACCATACAATAAAGGATCCTTATTTCTATGTATTCGCAATACATTACATTTGTCTGTGTTAAGGGTCAGTTGCCACTCCCTGCACCAAGTGCCTATCCGCTGCAGATCTTCCTGCATTTCGCTACAATTTTCTAATGCTGCAACTTCTCTGTATACTACAGCATCATCCGCGAAAAGCCGCATGGAACTTCCGACACTATCTACTAGGTCATTTATATATATTGTGAAAAGCAATGGTCCCATAACACTCCCCTGTGGCACACCAGAGGTTACTTTAACGTCTGTAGACGTCTACCCATTGATAACAACATGCTGTGTTCTGTTTGCTAAAAACTCTTCAATCCAGCCGCACAGCTGGTCTGATATTCCATTAGGCTCTTACTTTGTTTATCAGGCGACAGTGCGGAACTGTATCGAATGCCTTCCGGAAGTCAAGGAAAATAGCATCTACCTGGGAGCCTGTATCTAATATTTTCTGGGTCTCATGAACAAATAAAGCGAGTTGGGTCTCACACGATCGCTGTTTCTGGAATCCATGTTGATTCCTACAGAGTAGATTCTGGGTTTCCAAAAACGACATGATACACGAGCAAAAAACATGTTCTAAAATTCTACAACAGATCGACGTCAGAGATATAGGTCTATAGTTTTGCGCATCTGCTCGACGACCCTTCTTGAAGACTGGGACTACCTGTGCTCTTTTCCAATCATTTGGAACCTTCCGTTCCTCTAGAGACTTGCGGTACACGGCTGTTTAGAAGGGGGGCAAGTTCTTTCGCGTACTCTGTGTAGAATCGAATTGGTATCCCATCAGGTCCAGTGGACTTCCCTCTGTTGAGTGATTTCAATTGCTTTCCTATTCCTTGGACACTTATTTTGATGTCAGCCATTAATTCGTTTGTGCGAGGATTTAGAGAAGGAACTGCAGTGCGGTCTTCCTCTGTGAAACAGCTTTGGAAAAAGGTGTTTAGTATTTCAGCTTTACGCGTGTCATCCTCTGTTTCAATGCCGTCATCATCGCAGAGTGTCTGGATATGATGTTTCGAGCCACTTACTGATTTAACGTAAGACCAGAATTTCCTAGGATTTTCTGTCAAGTCGGTACATAGAATTTTACTTTTGAATTCACTGAACGCTTCATGCATAGCCCTCCTTACGCTAACTTTGACATCGTTTAGCTTCTGTTTGTCTGAGAGGTTTTGGCTGTGTTTACACTTGGAGTGAAGCTCTCTTTGCTTTCGCAGTAGTTTCCTAACTTTGTTGTTGAACCACGGTGGGTTTTTCCCATCCCTCACAGTTTTGCTCAGCACGTACCTGTCTAAAACGCATATTACGATTGCCTTGAACTTTTTCCATGAACACTCAACATTGTCAGTGTCGGAACAGAAATTTTCGTTTTGATCTGTTAGGTAGTCTGAAATCTGCCTTCTATTACTCTTGCTAAACAGATAAACCTTCCTCCCTTTTTTTATATTCCTATTAACTTCCATATTCAGGGATGCTGCAATGGCCTTGTGATCACTGATTCCCTGTTCTGCACTTACAGAGTCGAAAAGTTCGGGTCTGTTTGTTATCATTAGGTCCAAGATGTTATCTCCACGAGTCGGTTCTCTGTTTAATTGCTCGAGGTAATTTTCAGATAGTGCACTCAGTATAATGTCACTCGATGCTCTGTCCCTACCACCCGTCCTATCGTGTGTTCTTCTGCCACCATTTGGTGATTAGATTACCTAACAAATTACTTGGGCAGGTTTATTACATATAGTAGTAGACTCATCAGTTTGCATACTTCCTTTCTCATTTCTTCTGATATGTGATCAATAAAGTTCACACAACTAAAATTAAAATGCAGAACTCTCCACATATTCAACCCATTAATTTCTTAATGTTAGATGTCCACGGGAAAATCTGTACAAGGTCTATTCATCCTGGCCTCTTACTATTTTTCACGTTCAGCCAGATATTTTCTTTAGTAAAATAAATGTACAGTTCTGAAGTCCAGCGTGTCAGTAACCAAGGTCCTGTCTCAACAATTACACTGTCACTAGTATCACTTGTATTTGAACACACAGAACTCATCCTCTTACCTCCAGTAGAGTCACAGACATCCTCAGTTGCTTGTTTCAGTGTATTTCTCAACTGGTTCAACATTTATACCATACGTTTTGCTACACATATATTACTCGTGTTTTCAAACTGTTAGCTAGATGGCTGTAAACACATGCACAATACCATAAAGTATGAACAAAAGAGAATGGCAGCCACTGGCAAGAATAATGCTTGCCTCCAGATGTGCTTCTTGAAAAGTAAAAACAAAAGTCAAAGCAGATGCTCATAACTGAAGACCTATTCAGGCCAACCAACATGTAGTCTAAACATTAAAAATATCACTGAAGATTAGGACGCATATGCATGGCCAGTTTAATAATGCTCTGTCATTATTAACAAGCATATCCTTTTCTTGAATAGGAAATGTTCTATTTTATGATGATATAATTTCCCATACTGCCAATACAATGTTTTGGGTCACATACTTTCCCTGTGGGTACTGGCCCACTCAAGCAGTGGTCAGTCTAATATAACACAATACCTTGCTACAAATACTTTCCTGTAACCAACCTTTTCACATTACATGCACCAATTCTGAGTTCTCACGAGAAACAAGTGAGCTGGAGTTTGTCAGCAATTTAAGATGACAGCACATCGTCTCCTACCACCCCTTCCACCCCCAAAACCCCGTTATCGGGACCCTCAAAGAGTTCAATCAGTTCATCAGCTGAGTGACTACAACTCTATACCATAGTGAGTCTATCAGGAATTGAAAAGCTATCTTAGGTGAATGGACTGGAAATAGAACTGTATTAGTTAGGAGAGTTGCCTCATTATACCCCTTTCCTGTGAATTAATTGACAATATTCAGTTATTAAATAACTATTGGAACCTTGTTTTAATGTTCAGAAGATCCCCTGAGCTCCCTCTAATGCCAAGTAGAGCATTGAAGCTCCTGCATCATCTGGTTTGTGGGGTGCGAAGGAGCCTTAAATGACTCACCACTATTGTACACCAATTTCTCTATCCCTGCAGAAGGGGCATGAAATGTGCAGTTGGCCACCAATTTGAAGTGAACAGGAACGTGATATTTAAAATGTTTATTTCCTGGATTGGCTCAGTAATTCTATTCACTTGCTGTTGAGAAACCACTGACAGCCTGTTTCAGCAGCTCAGCACATGATGCTGTTCTCAGCATGGTCCCCATCACTACCTTGGCAAAGCTCCAGTTGCAATCTTTGCCAGTAGGTCTATAAGGTAGGATCATGTGCGACCACCTCTGACAGTTGCAGCCAAGGGCCAGGTTAGAGACACCTCATTCTCTAGGCTGCTGGCTCCCAATCCACTAACATCTCACACTCCTGCTTTCCTAGGTTCCCTTCACAACTTTGGCTGTATCAGTCTCTCCAAGGCAACTTCCCTCGGTGCAGCATATGGTGCATGGGGATAATCCTTTAAAAATACAGTAAACTGCAAGGGGCTTTTACCAGTTTAAATCTTAATTCTCTTTCCCCAGTCGCATAACTATCCAGGATGCCAACCTGTCTGCTATCCTTGCCATATCCTGCACAGTAAAGCTACCTGCATTGTTGAGGGATCCAAGTCATCCTATGTCAGCAATGTCCTTAGTTCACTGGCATGGGAGGAATGGAAGTAACAGGTAGAAACATTTAAATGTAATGTTGTTTAATGCTTTATCTTCCATTTTATTCAAAGCCATAAAAACAACAACAAATGCATCTTATCATTATTTTAATTACATCATTCTCGAAAAAAAAAAAAAAAAAAATCATAATTTGTCATCATAGGTCTTACAGGTTGCATCACTTGCATTTTACACTAATAATGTCACTTGCCAGGTTATAAATCATAAAACAACAATGGTAATATAGCACCAGAAACAGTTTTGTTATTTGATCTCCAGTCTCCCACTTGGTGAAAACAGTTTACTTAGCTTTCTTAATTGTCTTTTACCAATGACATGACACCTTGAATTTTGTGGAAGTTGATGAAATTTTACGACCACACAAGTTGCACATAAGAAAATTTTTTTCTCAAAAAAAATTTCTTTTTTGACTATAGAGTAACGAAAAAGACTTAGCAATACCAGTAAATGGGATTGACTCTTTTGTGAACGAGCTCTCCCTTCTTGCACAACAGAAGCTAGTGATTTATTCTCACAGCTCGTAATTGCTTGAGCATACACAATCTCTGTTCCAAAATCAGTACTTTTCTGGATTTCCTCACCACACTCCTTTAAAAGGTTCTGATGATAACTGCATTTCGGATATTCAACCAAAATTTTGGGACCAGTCTCATATAAATGTACAGGAAACCTTTTCCAGATGACTGTATACAACTGAAATGAGTACCTCCTACTTCGTGCACTGCATCTAGCTCAGCTGTATTCAAATAAAGTCTGTTAGTAGCTTTCTGACATTCTGATTCAGTACCTGCCCTTGTGTACTTATTTTAATCTTAGTCTTGTACATTTCTTGCTGCGCAACTCCCAAGGGTACTCGTTGCAACGTCCATCCTGTTTATGCAATGCAATAGATAAATCTATGTCCTGGTTATACACAGCTACAGTTTCATTACATTTTTCACAGAAATATTCAAAATTACTTGCTTGTTCTTTAATGAATTCAGTTGGTTTTATAAGCACATTTTCATCGTGAGATATTGTCTTCTTCATTTTCCTGACTTCACGGTTGACTTTTTCTCTCTGGTGCTGTCCATGCAGAACTTGTCCATCACCTTCTGAACTCCACTTTGGTACTCTTTGAAGCACTTTTTCACTACAAGATTCCTTCTGTCCTACAGTACTTGTTTCACAAATGGAACTTTTCTGTTGGTTATGTTCATTTACCACTTTTGTGAGACTTTTACTCTCAGTACTTGGTTTAGAAAGCTTTTTGTCATCATCATCATCATCATCAACATCATCACCACCACCATCATCATCATCATCATCATCATCATCATCATTGACATCACCATCATCATCATCTTCTTCATGAACAACAACAGTGGCAGCTGTAATCTCATTTTTCAGAGTAGCAAGTTCATTGTAGAGTATATCCAGCATGCCACCAATATTGAATAATCTTTTACTAACAGCATCAACTGACCTTTCTGCTTCAAAATATGGCAGCAGGGCTTCATAAATCCTTATGCAAGAAGTAAAAGTGTCAGTTGTGTGGCATGCAAGCTTATAGAATGAACCGTTTTTTGACTGCACTGGAGAAGACATTCTGACATCCACACTTGCAGAAAGACTGCTTCCTGATGAAATTAATGACTAACAGAACCTGAAACAAACACCAGAAGATTGGCATTAAGAATAATCTAAAACTTTATTCAGAACTAAGTTGCTATGATTGTCGACTTGAAATATGAGATGCCTACTTAAAAACTGTTTTCATTTCCTTTGCCACTCACTGAAAGTGTTTGGCACATGTTAATCCCAATTATTTTAACTTTTAGTTATGTTCCGGATTCTCCAAGTCCCATTACATGCTAAATTACATGTAATGAAAAATCATGACTACTTTTACACAATAATTATGACTGTAGACCAGGAACATAACTTGACAGGGGTTTGCCTTTACAAATGTCTGCTTGTGTCTGTGTATGTGCGGATGGCTGTGTGTGTGTGTGTGTGTGTGTGTGTGTGTGTGTGTGTGTGTGTGTGTGTGTGTGAGTGTGTGCGCGCGAGTGTATACCTGTCCTTTTTTCCCCCTAAGGTAAGTCTTTCCGCTCCCGGGATTGGAATGACTCCTTACCCTCTCCCTTAAAACCCACATCCTTTCGTCTTTCCCTCTCCTTCCCTCTTTCCTGATGAAGCAACCGTTTGTTGTGAAAGCTTGAATTTTGTGTGTATGTTTGTGTTTCTATCAACCTGCCAGCGCTTTCGTTTGGTAAGACACATTATCTTTGTTTTTAGATATATGATTATGTCAATGATTAATTTTGTGATGGTCACCTGAAACAGCTTGCTGTTCCAAAAAGCACTGATATTGTGAACAACACTATTGAAAAAGGAGACCATTTAGCATACCATGAAGTAAAGACATCCTTATATGCATCAAAGATTGTGGCAGCACATTCAGTTTTGCAGAAACATTTAGCTGTCAAAAAGATCTGGTTATGATGGATTCCAGACAAATTAAATGATGCTCAAAAATGGGCGCATGTCAATTGGTGTTAGGAAACACTCAAAAAATTCAGCCAACAATGTACTGAATCTCTAGATACCATCTTAACAGGAGACAAAACTTCAATGTATGCATACAATCTAGAAACTAAACATAAGTCAGTTGTATGAGTATTCCAAGGTGAACCGAAACCAATAAAAGCGTTTCATTCACAAAGCACTTTCAAGAAAGGAAGGAAGATTACGGTTTAATATCCCATCAACATTGAAAACATTAGACATAGGGTACAAGCCCTGATTGTTTCAAGGTCAGGGAAGAAAATCAGCCATGCTCTTTCAAAGGATCTGTCTGGAGCCATTCAGAGAAATCATGGAAAATCTAAATCTGGATGGCTGGACACAGTTTAGAATTATCACCCTGAATGTGAGTGCAGCATGCTCAACACTTCCAAGATATTGATGACTTGTTTCTTTGGTTACGTTAGGCACATTGTGCTTCTAAGCTCAAAGAACAGTTAATGCTAAATTTTATACAACAATTTCTTTGCCACAAGTCATCAACAAAATCTGGAAAAACAACAAAAAGTCACATTATTCTTCAGGATGATATTGCTACTTGAGTGACAGCTTATCAAATAAATGATTAGTTAAAGGAGAAAAATATTGTACGGATGTCTCATTGCTGCCCATTTTCTCATAAGTTATCTGCTAACAACTTCTTTTTGTTCCCTTACATTAGACAATCACCTCCAGAAACTGTTGAAATCTTTCCAAAATTTCATCTTTTAGGTATCATCTTAAAAATGGAAAAAAACTTTCCAGAATGAATACATGAAAAAGTGTATAAATTATGAAAGTGAATATTTGTAGAAACAATAAAATTGTAAGCACAAAAAAAGTTTTTGTTTCATAGCTTTTGTAAAATCTTAGAAGGTGGCTCTCATATTGGGTGTGTTTATGCTGCCAGCTCCCAGCTTGCTGGCATGGCCCAGCAATGATGAATCAGAGACTCTATGTCTTACTGCTCCATTTAACCAGCACCATCACTGTCCACTAAGATCCTTTCCAGGCAATGACATCAAGCAATTTGTGTTTTGCACTGTGACCATCATCGATGTCCTGCAACTTGAGCTGTGATTGTCTGCATCAAGGCCACTCAGTGCCACGTTTGATTCTCCTAACACCCTACTTGATATGTGAACACCTGCAGGGTAATTACTTCCAGCAGGCAATGAGGCTGCAGTGTAAATATGAAGTGTCAACAGTGAGGTTGCAGTGTAAATACATCATTAGTCACTCTCTATTCTGCTCCAGTTGTGGATGGATCAAGGGTAAAATGACTGCACACTTTTGTAACAGTCATAATCTTTCTAATATTACTGATATGATCTCTACACAACACCTGATACAGGTAGTAGAATTGTAGAATTTATCTCTGATACCAACTCACATTGTCTACACAACAGGCCTTAGGAAGAAAAACCACATTTCTTCTGGTTCCCATTTAATTTCTGTGAGAATCTTAATTACAACTTCTGTATGGACAATATCAACCTTTACAAAATCTTACTGGCTTATACCCGGATTCCTGTAGGCCTACTGTCTTACAGTAGTCTTGAACAGCCACAGACACTTGTCTTAAGATTCTTACTAGGTGCTGTGCTCTTCCTCAGAAAACTCTTCAAGTTTTATATTTGTCTTTCCTATTACTGTTGAAATGTCCATTCCATTTTATACTTCTAAATTCTACGTCACCCCCATGTATTTAATCATATGATGCTATCTAGATATTTATCACTATTGGTGTAATTTAATATTGGATTTCTCTGCACTGTGCAAACCACTGCAAAGTGAAAATCAGAGGGTATGTTCAACTGTATCTCAACTGTAACGGTTATTAGTGCTTTTTCCCATTCCATTCATGTATGGAGCATGGGAAGAGTGATTATTTAAATGCCTCTATGCATGCTGCAATTAGCCTGATCTTATCCTCAAGATTCCTTTTCAAGTGATATGTAGACGTTTGTAGTATGTTCTTGTCATTGTTTAAAGCTCGTTCTTGGAACTTTGTTAGTAGACTTTATCTGTCCCACTAAATACGTCAGGTGTACACTACACATCAGAGGCTGCTACTCAGGTAGCTGACTACATGTGAGGAGCACTCAAGGGTTTTTTAAATGAGGCGACTCCCCATCCAATCCAGATAATGATGGCTGCTCGAAAGCCAGAAATATCAGTGTAAGATCGAAATAAATGCCTCCCACAGGTGAGAGTATTAAAATCCTAATGGTAAACTGCCAAAGCATTCGTAACAAAGTGCCAGTGTTTGAAGCGCTCACGAAAAGCTGTGAAGCTCAAATGTTACTAGGGCTATTCAAAGTGTACAGAGAAGGGCAGCAAGAATGGTCACAGGTTTTTTTTAATCCCTGGGAGTGTGTCACAGAGATACTGAAGGAACTGAAATGGCAGGCTTTCGAAGACAGATGTAAACTATCCCACGAAAGTCTATTAACAAAGTTTCAAGAAATGGTTTTAAATGTTTAAGTATATACTACAACCCCCAACATATTGCTTGCACAGGGATCATGAGGGTAAGATTAGAATAGTTACTGCATGCACAGAGGCATTGAAACAATCATTCTTCCCACAGTCCATATGTGAATGGAACAGGAAGAAACCCTATTAACTAGTAAAATGTGATATACCCTCTGCCATGGACCTCACAGTGGTTGGTAGAATATATATGTAGAGGTATCTGGATACTTTGCATGTATCTTGAAGAGTCTGTCAGTTCATTTCTCTCAACATCTCTGTGACACTCTCCTGTGGGTCTACCAAACCTGTGACCACTTGTGCTGCCCATTTCTGTATATGTTCAATGTCCCGGGCTAGTCCTCTTTAGCATGAGTCCCATGCACTTGAGCAGTATCCCCCCCCCCCCCCCCCCCACACACACACACACAATTTTATACTCCTGTACATCTAAAGCAGGTAGCCAATCTTTGCACCACTTTGAAATCTTAAAAAAGTCTGACTGAACATTTGTGCAGCTTCATTCACACTGCATGTCATTGTAGAAAACTGCATCATCTGTGAAAAGTCTTGGGTCACTATTAACATTGCTCTGCAAGGTCATTAATACAGAAGATGAACACACTTCCCTAGGGTACACCCGAAGTTACTTGCTGCACCGTCCCTACCAAAAAATCTTCACTCTAGTCACAAATTGCACTTGATACCACCATCCAGTCACAGTTTTGATAATAAGTGCGGGTGTGGTACTGAGTCAATTGCTTTTTGGAAATCAAGAAAATATTGCATCTATGTCAGTCAGTCTATTGATCCATGGCTCTCACAGGTCACAGGGAAGTTACTGAAAGTTGCACTTGACAATTATGAGCATGTTCAGTCACAGAGTTCAAAATATGGGTTGTTGGTAGCTCTTGGCAAAAGACTACAAGAATGAACGTGACCATAGAGTAAAAAGTGCTCAAAACAGAGTTGCTTATTGCAACAGAAGCACTTCATGAATGTCCGCATGAAGCAGTCTTCCAAGTTGTACTTCATCTGAATATCAAAAATACATTCAGGCAATGTTTGAAACCTCTCTGCCCCGAAGCCGTTTTATCCAGCTACAGTCCAGGAATACCAAACAAAGTCCTCAAAGACTGGAGAACAGAACTGAAGGTGTAAAATACACAACAGAAATGAAATTGAATCCCTCGATGGTGATGTGAACTGCTGTTAGTCATTACGGATACTGTGATTTTCTGTCTGCTTCAGCACCACCTTGAACTGTCAGAAAAATAAAATATCAAATGGCTGAATGTAAGGTGTACACCTGGGAGGAATGATCTTGACTGTATGTGCCATGTTTTGCAGTAGGATAGTATCGATATGAGTCCTGTCACAGTATCCCCTGAGTGAATCAACCAGAAGAGGAGACTCCTTCACTGCCTGTGGGAAATAGAAATCTTGAAAGAATTGTGTCAGGATTTGTTTCATGATTAGGCCGGACTTCGAGGCACCTTTGATCAGATTTTGCGATTTCAACATTTGTTGTACTACTCACACTCCAAACTGACCCCTAGGTTCCTGGTAAATTACATGCATCTTTGAAAACACTTGTCCACTTGCCGACATAACAGGTTAGATGGTGTAAGAACGAGTTGTTATCTGCACTGAGCTTCTTACTGACCTCTTTCCCTTGAAATGCTGAGTTCGCGATGAGTGAAGTTCTTTCTGTGCACCACTTTAATCAGTATTACAAATCTGTATACGTTTCATCTGTACACCACTTTAATCGGTATTATAAATCTGTATACGTTTCATGGTGTTCATGAAGGACATTACCTCCTTGAAAAACTTGTCCCACCTTTCATTCAAGTTATCATCCGTATTCCACACTTTGTTATTGCTCAAGTACCAAGATGGTATTTCCATTTAAACCTTGCAACCCATCTATGGATATATCCAGTGAATCGAGTCAGCCCTATTTCATGGGCCTTGTCCAAATCCCAAGCATGAATATCCCTGTTGTGCACATTAGCACTTACAACACTTCTCACCAACCTGAATTTTTCAGCTACATAATCATGAAGCATGTGTAATTTTGTGCGCTGGCCATCCTCTCCTTTCTCCACCACATGATGTAAATATCATAGATGGTGTATGTCTTGCACAATACTATATCATTTGTATACTGTATTGGAGCTTAATCTTTTAGTTTTCTCAAAACCTGGGACGCAATTAGCTCCTTTGCCTTTTCAGAGTATATATCATCCTACTTCTTCCTTTTCAGTGGGCTTTGCAGATAAGCAGACAATTGGCTTCCATCACTTCGTAACAACTCTTCTTCACTATCAGGTTCTGGATCATCCTTAAGTTATCCACAATCATATGGGTCTTCTTGATTGTATTCATATACTTCAATATAGTCAACTGTGTTTTTGTGCTGTATATTACTACCACTGGTTGTCACTCATCCATCATGTTAATTATGAGTGTAGCTGCATTTTTCTGCTTTGTTGTAATTTCTGTGAAGCTTCTTTTTTATGTGTAATGGCTAACAATCATGCTCACTATATTTGCAGGATTTATTATGACACTATTACATTGACAGTAAGAGTTATGTGACACACTACAAAATTGGTAACACCACAAATGGGTAGATTAACTGCCAAGGTTGATGGAACACATATGGTGGTCACTATTACAGTGGTTTCCTCGATCTTATATGTAATGTCTGTATAGTACCCTTGTATGTCACATCTGACACTTCATCAAATGACCTTCAATATGGTGCGGCGTGTGTCAACCATAGTATATGCTATAAATAACTATGTTAGCTACAGGAAGAAGAATTACATGATATGCTGAGTGGAATGAACAATGTAATGAGTACAGAACACGGATTGACAGTAAATTGAAGAAAGGTGAAAGTAATGAGAAGTAGCAGAAATGAGATCAGCGAGAAACTTAAGAAACATCAGGATTGATGGTCACAAAGCAGATGAAGTTAAGGAATTCTGCTACCTAGACAGCAAAATAACCAGTGATGGATGGAGCAAGGAGGACATCAAAAGCAGACTAGCCCTGCCAAAAAGAGCATACCTGGCCAAGATAAGTTTGCTAGTATATCAAACATAGGCCTTAATTTGAGGAAGAAATTTTTGAGAATATACATCTGGAGCACAGCATTGTATGGCAGTGAAACAATGACTGTGGGAAAACAGGAAAGAATAAAATCAAAACATTTGAGATGTGGTGCTACAGGCGAAATTTGAAAATTGTGTGGATTGATAAGGGAAGGAATGAGGAGGTTCTGTGCAGAACTGGAGAGGAAAGGGATATGTGGAAAACACTGACAAGGAGAAGGGACAGGATGATAGGACATCTATCAAGACGCCAGGGACGACTTCCATGGTACTACAGAGACCTGTAGAAAACACAAACTGTAGAGGAAGACAGAGATTGGAATGCATCCAGCAAATAATTGAGGAAGTAGGTTGCAGTAGTCTTACTCTGAGATGAAGAGGTTGGCACAGGAGAAGAATTCGTGGTGGGTCATATCAAACCAGTCAGAAGACTGATGACCCAAATAAAAAGCTACAGGAACACTGCCTGCAATGACCATAGTCACAATATCATTTTAGGTGTGGTCCACAGTGAGTGGAATATCATCTTCATAGATTACAGTGTAATTGGTGATGGCACATAGTTTACTTATTTTTGTGATCAGCACCTAAAATGTATTAATACAAATCACAACTTGACTGCAGTTCAGTATGTCATGTGAAGTAAGAGCAAGTTGAGTTTTGTATAACTGATGTTTTTGGAATCTGTGCTGGCTGGCATGGAGAAGGTCATTCTGTTCGAGATACCTCATTATGTTTGAGCACAATATATGTTCTGAGATTCTACAACAAATGGATGTCAAGGATATTGGACGGTAGTTTTTTTGGATCACTTCTGCTACCCTTCTTGTAGATTGGTGTGGCCTGTGTTATCCTCCTACTACTGGGCACAGTTTTTTGCTCAAGGGATCTACCATATATTATAATTCGAAGAGGGGCTGACACAGTGGCAAATTGGACACAGTATCCGACAGGAACTCCACTGGACCCAGTGGCTTTTTTCAATTATTTCAGCTCTTGCCACTGACACTAATATCTGTTTCACTCATCCTTTCAGTGGTCTGGGAATTGAATTGAGGCAATACCCCTGGGTTTTCCTTTGTAAAGGAATATTTGAAAACAGAGTCAAGCATTACCGCTTTTGATTTACTGCTCTCGGTTTCAGTTCCAATCTTGTCCACAAGTGACTGGACAATAACTTTGGTGCCACTATGCCACTAACAGCCTTTAAGTACGACCAGAATTTCTTTGAGTTTTGTGAATGATCTTTTGAAAACATTCCGCTGTGGTAGTCACTGCAGGCTTCAAGCATTGTTCTCTTGACAGTCAATCGTATTTCACTCAGCATGTCTCTATCTATACCCCTATGCTTTCTTTTATACCAATTTTGCAGTATTCTGTTTCTTTAGAAGTTTATCTGCAGTGACTGTATACTATGGAGGATCTCACCCATCATGAACTGTTCTTGTAGCTACATATCTATCCAGCACACCATCAATTATTATTTTAAACTAGAGCCACAGTCCCATACATGCTCCTGCCCTGAGCTAAAGGTTATAAGTTCCTCATTGAGATATGACACTGCGTGTTTTTTTTTTTTTTTTTTTTTTTTTTTTTTTTTTTTTTTTTTTTTTGCTGAACATATAAATCTTTCTACACTATTAGGTGCCCTTTATACTTTGGTATTCATTGTTGCTATAGCTGCCTCATGGACACTGATACTAGTTTCAATGAGGACATCCTCAAAGAGATCATGTATCTACCATATTCTTACCATGAATGGGACTCTGAACTATCCGTTCTAGGTAGTTTTCAGAGAAGGCATTTAGTAATGTTCCACTGGATTTGTTGTCACATGTACCAGTAACAATACTATAATTATCTGAATAGAATGCTGGATGATTAATGTCACCTCCAATGATTATGTACAAGCGAACTGACATTTTATTTTAAGTTTCCAGTTATATCAGGGGTGAGTCTGGCTGTCGATAGAAGGACCCAGTTTTCATCTTATACCCATCTTTTATTCTGAATATTAATCAAACGAACTCACATGCAGCTTCAGTTTCTGTGTCAGTGGATTTCAGTCTCTTAACTACTGTGACAAATACATCTGCTATATTTCGCATTTGCCTTTCTTTTCAGTATATGATAAATTTTCCCCAGAGACCTCACTACTGTCAATTTCAGGCTATAATCAGCTTTCTGTGCTTAATATTATGTAAACTTCAGTGCATTTTAAGGGTGTTTTCAAACTCTGTCACTTTGCTGCAAATGATTCAGCAGTTACACACTAAGATTTTGATAATCTCACCTGCACGAGGGATTTCTTTGGATCTTACACTGATACTTCTGGGTTTCCTACAGCAATTGGATAGTCACCTAATCCAAAAAATACCGGTGTGCACCCAACACAAAGTCAGCTTCCTGTGTAGTTGTCTGACTCCCGTGGGGGGACCCTTCAACTCTTAACCTTATGGTGCAAGTCTAAGAAGTCACAACATAGCTTGCGACAGAAGCTTTGGAGTCTCTGGTTCAAGCATCCCACTTGATTCAGAATGAGGGGGCATGATCTGTTCTGGGAGGAATGCTGCAGATTGTGAGCTGCATTGAAACTCTGTGAGCAAAGCTGGTATTCTCAGCCTCCTGTGATAGTCAGTGGAATGATTCAAGTACAACCTTGGAGCCCAGATGACAGACATTTGTTTGTCCCAATGTGTGCCACATCTGCAATTGGTTGCACCCTGTTCCCTCAATGGCTGCTGGAATAGCCTCTTCAACATTCTGAATGAAGCCTCCAGGCATAAACAGTGAGAGCACCTGATGTTCCTTCACATCCCTTGCCATTATTTCCCTATGGGTACCAGTATTTGTCATATGTTTCAACTGTGGACGATCAATAGACTCCTACCCCTTTGCATTCATTGCTCTTATACACAGGACGCAGCATGTTTCCCCACAGGAGAAGTGAATCTCACTGGCTCAGTTTCAGTGGAAGACAGCATCTGAAACCTGTTGGTTAATTTGATGGATGCAACATCTTCAGATCTGCCTAACATCTGTCTCCCCGGTGGAGGGTGCCAAGGCTTACTGTACCATTGACACACCACTCACAGCAAACGGACAAGTAATCATGGATGGTTTATTTACTGCAAGAGAGACAGTATCCACAGGAGAGGACAGTACTTGAGGTACCTTTGGTACCTCTTGTACACTACTCTTGGTAGCCCTCGCAACTCATCCATTTGCAGCAGCTTCTAAACCCTTGGGAGTAGTCAGAGGCAATTTCCGATTGCTTACAAACAGTAACCAACTCATCCCCTGCCTGAGAACAGCAAATACAGTGGGGCTGCATTTACTTTCTAGTGTAATATTTTACAAAGCAGTAAACAAAGAACTTATACCTGGTGCAGCAGAGCTATTTTGCAGAACGGTTAACAACCAATTCTACGCTGAAGTTGTTGTTTTACCAGTTGCCTTTTCGAACTAAAGTGATTTACGGTCAAAAACAAAATATCTGTTACAACAGAAAACTTTGCTAAAAGTTTTATTGTTTCTAGGCAACGTTTTTCTGATGATCGTCACAAATTCGACAGTTGTATTAATTTATGATATATGCCGACAACCTACACTCCTATTAAAAGGGAGAACTAATGTGACACGATATGTAACTAATTAACAGTGGTACCCCACCACAATATTATTGTACTTGGACTCCCATGGATTATCGGAAACATGCGGTGACTTTACAGTAAACCAGCACAGCGGCGACTAAGGAAAACGCTTGGCACCGTGAATAACTTCAGGGAAGTTGTGCATACATAATCAATTGTTACGGCGTTCCCTCGTGAAACATCGTGCGATAAGTCGACTGAAGCGCTCTCAGTCCCAGCTGCAATGGGTCTAATCCAGACCACCTACAATATATTATTGGTCTATTATTGCGGTCGGCTAATAACTGTCACGGCTAATAACTGTCAAACACATGCACCGATTTATTACGAAATAATATTATGCACAACACTCGTAATTTACAAAAATGTTTGCAATCGTTCGAAACTTCTCAAAAATATACCTTCTCGCGTAAATATATAATGAAACTGGAGTACCGTTAGTTGTGAACGAGGGTATAATAGGCACAGTTAAGTTTGCCGTTGACGATATAATACTACACATACCACGTTTTTAGAAAGCACAGATTATGTTTACAACTGACAATTTAGCACTACACAACAAATCACGATACCCGCACGAATTTTGATAGAATCAGCGCAAAATTACTTTTAAATTTTGCGTTAAGTTTTTGTTCCTAGGTTTTCGAAACGAATTTATGCGACATGTTCCTAGGTTTTCGAAATGAATTTATGTGACACATCTCATTTTACTCGAAGGCAAACGAAATGCCAGGATTCGGCTTATAGACTTCAGTACAGGTAAATAAATGTGCGAATTGAACGGATTTTGCAGTTTAACTGATTTTTTAACCGTGTCGTGCCAGAGATGAACACTGCAGCTACAGTAGGCCTATATCCATGCCTATATCTCACAAAAAAGACGTGAAATGCAGAGAACAGGAAACGCACATCCGCAAGGAACGGCCAACACCCAATATTGTCCACACCATTCTGCGTGTCCGTACAGATGATAACTGTTTTGTAGACAGCAGCGTAGTGGCGTCATTCCTGAGTGCTGCTGAACCCATTTGATAAACTGTTCAGTGTTCACTTGTTACGCTCGTAATTTTGTTAACAGTCGAATAATGGTAAAGCGGTAAGATCCAAACATGTAACTGCATCTTTGGATGTAGAGTTTAATATCTTGCTTCTCTTTTTACCATCTTCCGTTCTGACAGTAAATTGATAGGTGGCAGATTGGATGATAGATTTTTTGTTCATGTACCGTAATTCATAATTCAGACGGCATGAGAACTTTGTAGGACTTCCTGGCAGATCTTACGCTATGATTGGCACCGAAAATCGGCCTGGACTTTGAACACAACACTTCTTATAGGTGCACGGGTTCCATAAAATATGCTGGGTTAGTTTTTCGTGATTCTGTTCGAAGTTAGAGTTATCTCCAACAGTTTTTTAATCTTTTATTAACTTAATCGGTACAAATTAATCTACTGTGTAATTAACAATGAATTTCAGACCTGACTACGGGTCTTCTATGACTACGAGACCTCAACTAAATGTTTCCAGTTCATATGTAATGTGACTGAATAAAATACTTTTTTTTATTTTCAAGCAGCATTAGTTGAGGCAGCTATCACTATCATCATCTTGCAGTTACAACTGCTGATGGGTTTGGTGTTGTGTCATGAGCAAAGTGGCGATTATATTAGCTTTAACAGTTATTGTCACTGTCTTCAGGAGTTAAAGGTACTGAGTGCCAAGAATGCCAAGGTGATGTCTGTCCATACAGCACAGCAGCAGGATCTAGAAGTTTCACTAATATTATAATCTAACATTGCTGTGACTCCAAAATGTTCTGTATTTCCTTAACATAATGCAGGAGTGATAATTTCCTGCACACATATGGACACCATGCCATTCCCTGCAGACAGTAGTAACTCCAGATGATGGTGGTGATTAACTGTCAGAATCTCTGTAGCTCTATTGACATGGCTTGAAAACAGAGGATTTTATTTGATTATACAACTGAATATGATTTCAAGTATACAATGTTAGTGACTGTCTATCAGTTGTACGAAACAGAAATAAATTTCTCTCATTGTTCCTGTGATTTCAATGATAAGTAAAGTGCTGCAAAAATGTCTAAGTATTTATACTCATTAATGTATATCTTTTTGAAAAATTCTCTGTAATCAAGCAAATATTAGGCTGCTAATAGCAGATGAACAGCAGCTATATATGTTGTACCAGAGTGAGCAGCAGCTTTTTTCAGAGTAACAACTTTGTTTCTAATTGACTCAAATAAAATTTAAGGACATAAGCACAGTTAGCACTAAGCTATAGTCAGTTTATCACTAAAATAGTATCAAGGGTAAATTTCTATGACTTTCATGCCTTTTTTTAAACTATACATTGATCCATTCCACATCCCTGAACATTCTTCTTCTTGATGGGATCTAAAGTACATGATTAATGTTACAAAATCCACTTCTATAGCAAATAATTCAGATTTTTTATTTCCTTGTCATTGTATTTAGTGGGGATGTTAAATGTCTTATGACCAACAGAGATAAGTTCAGTGATTGACAAATGTATTTTCAGATGATTTTTAAGTAGAGCCCATTGGGAGAAAGTAAGAAAAGCACAAAAATACTAAAAAGCAACAATTGTCTGACAACAATGGTGAAGAAATGAGACAAACAATGATAAATAAATGTTCACTGAAATGAACCAGTCACCATGTGGGGGTCCATAGTGCTGTAGGCTAATGAAGCAGGTTGTATCCTTTCCTTAACAACAGTTCCCATCTAGAGAGATGTACAAGAGATGCCACAGGACTTATTAGGGTGCTTTGTGAAAAACATACAGAAAGATGAAAAGATCTAGAAAAGGCATTTGATTAAGTGAAATGGGGCAAGGCGATGGAAATTCTGAAATTGAAGAAGATTCACTATAAGAGAAGGAGACTAACTAACAGGGTACATACAAGGCAGAAAGCAACCGAGGAGCTAAGGAATGGTATGAAACACTGCTTTGAAATTGGAAGAGGAGTAAGATAGGGTTGTTGTGGCCTTCACCTACTCTATTTACCATATATACTGAATATTTGAAAACAAAGAAACTAGAGATAGAGGAGGAAGGAATAAGCATAGAAGGTCAGTAGATCAGCTGCATCATTTCTGCGTATTAGATGGTACTGCTTCGAGATGAGAATTTCTGTTCAATGAACACTATAAGGGCCTGAAGATGGATTCCTAGAGGAGCCTAAAAAATGAAGCAAACACTGATGATGAGACCACATGTTAAAGATGATATGAAAGTGGAAAGGTAAAAGTTAAAAATCAAACAATGGAAAATCCAGGATGGAATGTAACAATGTTATGAGAAGGAAAGTTGCTACACACAGTATAGCAGAGATGCTGAGGCGCAGAAAGGCACAACAAATAGACTCTCACAATTATAGCTTCTGGCCATTAAGGCTTTCCTCAACAATACACACACACACACACACACACACACACACACACACACACACAAAACCGCATCTCGCGCGCGCGCGCGCGCGCGCGCGCGTGTGTGTGTGTGTGTGTGTGTGTGTGTGTGTTTGTGTTTGTGTTTGTGTTGATGACGAAGACCTTAATGGCCGAAAGCTGTAATTGTGAGAGTTGAAATTGTTCAAATGGCTCTGAGCACTACCATACCCTAGTCAGGATTCGAACCTGCGACCGTAGCAGTCGTGCGGTTTCAGACTGTAGCGCCTAGAATCCCTCAGCCACATCAGCTGGACAGTTGTGAAAGTCTTTCTGTTGTGCCTATCTGTGACACAACATCTCCACTATATGGTTAGTAGCAATTTTCCTGCTCATAATGAAGGTAAAAGTTAGGTATTAAACAACCTCCCTCCCCCTGGATTTTTCAGTACCGGCATGGACATAAACATTAGGCTTATCTACCAGACAGTTTGTCACCACACTCACATTTTCGTCTTTCACATTCGTTGGCTTTGCCAGCTCACAGCTAAACTGTCACCTTCCACCCTAACCTAGAACTCAGTCTGTCCCCACAAGCAAGATTTCAGGTCCAATATGTTACTTTAGCTGTAAAAAGAACAATGGTTAAACTGAATAAGTTGCAGTGTATAGACATTTGGGGAGCACACTACTTAATAACTGGACAAAAGAAATAAGATCAAGAACTGCAATGGCAAACCAAACTTTCTAGAAAAAGAAACATTCATTATTCAGCAAAATAGGGTTGGTTAAATGCTTTGTGGGGTGTGTTTTTCTGTAATGGGCGAGAAAGCTGTACACTGAAAGAGAGATAAAGAGACATAATTGAAGCATTTGAGATGTGAGTTTGGAGAAGAATGAAGAAAATAAAATGGGTGGATAGTGAAGATGAGTGATTTAATGGAAAGGATGGTTGAACAAAAGAACTCTCCTAAATCCGGTTACAAAAAGAAAAGCAAACCAGGAGGGAAATATACTGCAAGGAAAAGGAATTCTCACAAGAGCTATTGAATGTACAGAGGAAGGCAGAAGAAAATAGGGAGGACAAGAATAAAAATGCTGCATGTACAGAGGAAGGCAGAAGAAAATAGGGAGGACAAGAATAGAAATGCTGCATGAAGTTCAAAAGAGGATCAGACTACGGAGCAGTTGGGCTGGAACAGGATCAGATGGACACAGCAATGGTGTCAGGAACATGCCACAACGCAGAATCCCCATTAAAATGATGACAGACTCGCCCTTACAGGTTTTGTCTTCCTTGTACAGCAAACTCTAATTGCAGTTTTAATTTTATATTTCTAAACCAATCCTGAATATTTCAGGAGCTTAGGTTATTTGTTTTCTAGTAACTCACACAGAAATATTGTATAATTCAAGCGTGACAAGTTTGAAAAAGAACAGTTAGAAGAACCTTAAAAGTGAAACTAAACAAGCCAACAGCTTCTTGCATTAATAGAGGTTTCTGGAACCTAGTCCAATGCAACTACATGGTTCCATGAGCATACTAAGGTGATAAACATCAAATGCGAATAACAACTGTGAAATGATGATGAAAAGTGCGATTACAATAAACTGTATCAGGTTAGGGAAGGGGCACTCAAGAACCGAAGTAACTTTTTTTACTCTTGCTGTTGCTGAGAACCTCTGCACGCACTATTTGTTTTGTCGTTGAAGCTTTGCAATTTCATTAACCGTTGTCAACATATTTTACAGTAATTGTCGTTATTATGTCTTTACATATCGATTGCCAATTCTTTTCCTTAACCTTCCGGTGGGCGCGCCCGTGGAACTCGCACGAGCAAGGCGCGTGCAGCACCGACTGCTGCCTCCAGAAAATCGGCTTTTCCGCTCATGTAGCAACCCTGTTTTCGATGTGATTGCTACGAGGAAGTAAATGACATCTGGCGCATGGATTGTGTTGACAGTAAAACCGACTGCAGGTATAATAATTCAAACGCCTTCACTACCACTTATCACATACACATCAACGTCTCACTGGAGGGTTAAGTGCAAGTCACGGAGTTTCAGTAATTCTGTTTCAAATTTCAGCAGTTCTATTAGGCACTGCATTTATCATAACTGTAACCTGTGACAATATTACAATACCTGATAAGTAACAAGCACGAAAACGAATGCACACCCGAACAGCTCAGAGTTTTCACAACGACCCACTCACAAACTTGAGTCTGTACCTATTGTGTATCCCTGGTACTCCCCCGACATGCAACTGCTACGTCTCCGGGGACCCGAACGCTCACGAGAAGAGCCGAAGATTTGCGTGACAGCAGACGAGAAACACTTTTTTCCGCGGTTTGATGACACCTTCGCAACACGGATAAGGCGCTGATTACAATAAGAATTTGAGGAAAAACAGAAACCAACCTCGTTATAGGCAAATCCAGGAAAGATCAGTGTATCGCTCTACAATCAAGGGCGCTAACATTTTAAAATATTTGCGAGGTGTGTGGAGAATAGCTTAGCCAATATTGTAATTTGATATGTCGCGGAAGAAACGCGCGTTTTTCGGTTAATGGTGCTAGTATGAAAAAGAAATGCCCACTGTGTGATCTGTCAGTCTTTTCTGGCCAGTAGTACACTAACAAATTTTTCTGAAACAGGTGGTTTCTCAAATATATTTGACATACCGAAGTGTAATAGGGAACTTTTGTCAAATGTTGCCTATCGCCAAATTTATTTGATCAAATCTAGCGCATCCTCTTAGATTCGATGTCGTTCGGCTGGCATGTGTAAACACACTGTGAAAAGATCGTGGGTTGTGTATATGGAGTGACGTTCAAAATGCAAACGAGGTCGCATTCCGGAGCTTATTGTGGAGCAATAAATAAGGATACGTGTAATACTCTGAGATGAAATAAGGTGTACTTCCTTTTTTTTTGGCAGGGAGACACTGAAATGCACCCTCTTTCTGCAAAACGAATTGGAATACTCTCTTTATCACGGACTGAAAATTAGCACATTACGCTTCTGCCATTTTGCGCATGACGTCACAGAAGAAGACTTTGCGCCCGTTTTGTATGTTACAGTCTGTGTGGTTTCGTGAGTTGTCGTTTTCACTTAGTTGCTTTTGTGTAGTGGGTTATTTGCAAGTGGAAGTGTCTTGAATATGTGTAAGTAAAGCCAGGTTGTTCCGTTGTTGTCCGTAATTCTCACAATCGCCAATTAAGGGGACGAAGTAGTCCTTCATGCTTTCCCTCACTATGCAAGTATACAAAGGATTTGGCCGTAGAAATGCTATAGAAAAGACACTATGAGTGTTGCAAATGCTAGAATATGCTCCCATGATTTAAAAAGAATGATAATGTTAGAGACTTCCGTTTGGAACTGCTAATATACCGCGGAAATGAGTGCTGAAGAGCGTTGTATTTACGTCGTGTAACTTGCGTTGTAGTAGTACCGGCAGTTCTAGCACACCACTGGTAGCAGAAGAAGGGAATGAACCTTTCAACAAATGTGAAGTCCACAGAGAAAACATATGGAATTTAGAAGAGCTTTCACCGTGGAAGAAGAGCGCTGTCAGATGTTCAAAGAAATGACGTCTTCAGTGAAGAAAGTAATCGAAAATGCGCTTGTGTCTCGTGAAATTAATCGAATATGTTCTTCCAATCAAACCAGAAGTTTGTCACGTGTGTCTAAAAGGGCCGGCCGCGGTGGCCGTGCGGTTCTAGGCGCTGCAGTCCAGAGCCGCGGGACTGCTACGGTCGCAGGTTCGAATCCTGCCTCGGGCATGGATGTGTGTGATATCCTTAGGTTAGTTAGGTTTAAGTAGTTCTAAGTTCTAGGGGACTGATGACCTAAGTCCCATAGTGCTCAGAGCCATTTGAATCATTTTTGTCAATAAGGGTGTGCGTCAAGAAGAACATTATTTTGCAATTCGTTTTTTTGTGCACCATTGCGCAGAAAAGTTACAATCATTACTAGATAAAAAATCGGATATCCTCTATCTGCAGTATCAGCCTTGCGTTCTTGGATAACCACAGTTTCAGTGGCCACCAGTTGTTTTGAAGGTTGTTCTAGTTGGATTAGCGAACTCAGATGCTTTCTAGAAATAAGACCCTTGTATAATTTCTTGAGTGAAAACAACAGTGCCCATCTGTTAGTTGCTTTAAACTTGTGATGAATACAAAATGAAAATGAGCTTTATGTAGGTCGTGTTCAGTCGTTAAAACTTTTATCAGAAAAAACTTACAAAATTACGAGCTCATTTCGAACGTTTACTTTGACAGAATACTGCAAAAACAGACTATACTTCGTGCTTTTTTTAATCTGTTTCGATACGACATATGCTTGATTTTTTTTTTTTTTACAAAAATCAGCAGTATCTGTTCAAAAGATGGTTAGGTTATTGGACATAGAGGCAGCATTCTAGCAATAGCAGAATATGAATCTACATTTCATCGTTTCATTACTTCAGTAGAAACTGAAACGTACCACAAATACATCGCGTCAGTGCGCAGCCCCACACGTTTCCCGTCGCCCACGAGAATACAGCAGCTGGCGCGTATGTCTCAACACGTGACACTGCAGCTGTCCCCTGCGGGGAGCGAGTAACTATTTCAGAAGAGTTTAATTATCCTTAAGTGAGCAAGTTCTCGATAGTACACGACGAAGTTAAGACCTACAGTGGGTACTTTTTCATTGACATATTGATTTTCCATGGGCCCTGCACAGATCCGAGTGTTCGTGAATTGTGGCAGAGAAGCCCACTAGTGTGAAGTCACATGTTTGTTGCGAGGGCTATTCGTGAGGCAGACGCTGTTCGTTAGTGACGTCACAGCATGAGTCAGTAGCAGCACAGAACCTTATTTTTCTACAGACATGGCGTTTCATCGATGATGCAGCAACAGTAGCTGGAACTGAGTTTTGTACTAAATGTAATGAAAAAGCAGCACAAGGGGACGTGTTAGAAGAATATACTGTATGTTGCAGCCAGGAAAGAGAAACTTGATAGGTAAATGCAAGGCGTGGAAGCAGGGACAAGGCCAAAAAGATCTTTTATAAGAATAAATAACAGCTAATGTCCAAGAAAAAATCGTGCCTAGTTTTGATGCATCAAGATGAGTCTGAAGTCAGTAAATAAATTCGCAAATGGAACTATAATCGGCGTGAAGCATTAGAAAGCAAACATGCAGATATAATCAGTTTCTTTTGAACCCAAACGTATCAGGCAACAGGTCATTTCTCACACTAAAGGGTTTTCGGCGAGAAGAATCACCGCCCTGTTTATTGATTGGGAACGATGAAACTAAAGGCAATTAACAACAGCAGTACACAGTAAATATCATGCGGTTCTTTCAAGCCAAACATTCTGAAAGAACTATGACGAAATATTTGACGCCATTGTAATCTGTAACAAACGTTTTTGTCCTACGTCGAAAATCTTTGTCAAAGTTATATCAACATTTGATCAAATTTCTTTGTCAAGGAAGTTCGATAGTGTAAGACTGGCCTAAGAAATGCTGTTTTGTTCGCTTGGCAGTGAAACATGATTTGACGATCACGTCAAAAGACACTGAGTTTGAATTTTCTAAAAAATTCGATAACTGGAAGCAGTAGAGCGAAAGAAACGTGATTCACTTAATGTAAAAAAATTGTGGTTCTTATTAAACTGCAGATAGATTCACATGATTATTTATTTATTTATTATCATCCCAATGTTCACATTTGTGATATAGGATTTGTCAGGATACATTTCAACAACTAAATAATATCTTTACAAAAAAATTTTCTATGCTGAATTCATATGAATCTATCTTATGTTTAATACAATATACAACTTATAAGTGTTTTTATAACATAATTTCTTATGTGCTTGACAGACCTCTTCCTTGATGTCGTGATTTCATTTGTCACATTTATGATATCATATATTCTTATACAGTTGAGCAGAGCTATTCACTTATACTGTAGTGACATTTGTTAAGCGTGTTGTTCTTAATCTTGCAAATTCTTGAAATTATTCTAAGTAGAAAACATTCTGAAAGGTCTTCATGTTCTCTTATTTTTCCATATTGGACATAATTTTTTTTTTTTTACATTCAGTGTTAGCTTGTTTGCACTAAACCATTTTTGTATATCTTGTAGTACATGTCCACAGTACTATGCAATGACTGCTTCATATCACTAACTATTAAACTAGTATCATCAGCAAATAACATGATTCTAGCTTTTCTCTCTGACACCTGAATATCATTAATATAAATGAGGAACAGCAAGGGGCCTAATACACTTCCTTGGGGTACTCCTACTGTGACCTCCCTTGAATCTGATCTTAGTTTAATTTTTTGGTTAATATTTGGTGCTGTAATTTCAACCACCTGCATCCATCCTAACAAATATGATAAATATGGCCTCAGATGTGTACTGTCTCATTTTCCAATGGTTGTCATTAGGAGAAACTAGCATTAGAGAGTAAACTAGATTTAGAGGCATTCATATACTATCAAAGATAATATTATGTCACAAAACTCTGGTACTGCAAAAGATTATATATTTTTAATCATTGTGTATTGGATTAGGAGATTAGAATAAAGGGAAATGGAGTAACATCACAAAAGTGAAGCTATTGCCAAACATATTGGTTTGCTCGTAATATTTGTTGTCAAGTGTGTATTCATTCCACATTGCAGTGGTACTTTATACTACATCAAAGTAATCAGAACTAATTACTAGTTAGATGTATGAAACCTAAGAGGGCAAGTGTCCCACAGTACTTTAACTGAGAAACTCACTTTCGGGGCTCTACAAGATGCTACCACTGGCTTCAGTTGATGGCTGTGCTGAGCACAGGTAGTGCCACCTCCCCTTATTCTAACCTCCTTGGTACTGAGAACATTATTTATGGTAAAATATTATGTACTGGAAATCATTATGCATTATGTTAGGCCTATATGTATCATGGAAACTCGTGTATCATATTTTTCCCACCTAAAATAGCTGCTTGTTGTATAACAAATAACATTTATTTGTTCTCACATAAGGTAAAACAGAAACAAGAGTAAACTACTTTCACCATGCTGAATTCAGCAAAGATAGTTTTGTATAGTGAGTGATGGGTTTGCACACTCATTGTGGTGAAGTGGATTGGTGAGGTCGCCACATCAGCCTCCTCACCCCAGTCTCCCCCCTCCCCCCTCCACTTTCCTTTTAAACTGGGTGCCCCAGTATGTGGAGGATAGCAGTAGTATAGTGGGGTTTGTAGCGCAATTGGATATTCAATTGATATGCAAATTAATTAAATTGATCACTTAGTCACCCATCCCCACATCCTCCTCAGATGACGTCACGTGTTTTTCTCACCTATGTGTGCCCCAGCCCCCTCAACCACCTAGCCTGCTGGCGGGAATTTCGAATTTCCGTGGGAATTTCTTTGTCCTAGGGATCTGCTGATATCCCACCCCACTCCCCAACTTGGAAGAGGTGGGAAATGAAAAATGGCGGTGCCCTTTGCGGGACTCGAACCCTGATCCTCCTGGGTGGAAAGTCCAAGTGCATCCCCTAACATATGGAAACTGTCCAGATGTGGGAGAGGAAGGTTAAGTTAGTGTACTTGATTTATTTTGGTTGGGAAACTGACACAAATATCTATCCGAATTACGTGATTAATTACGAAGATAGGGTGTAATTACACAACTACATGCATAGCGCTACACAAGGACGGCATAAAAGCGCAATACAGCTCAAAAACTGGCGACACCATACAACTGGTGTTATCCTGCTGGGAAAAAATTTCGCAATACCACTCGTAACTAGCGACAGACACACTCAAACTTTACCCTACACCTACAAGCTGGCGGGAAAAAGGCAGGGGTGTAAGGTACTATCTATACTCTTTTTGGTGGGAAATACGTTCAACTGACGAGATGCTAGTGTTGGACATAGAGGAGTTTAAAAAGTGCATTACCTGTAAGCATACAGGTTTGACGTTAGAGTTCACTACAGATGCAAAACCAGCACTCGTAATGAATGGGTCAATATGCAGCACATGTACTGGGGGAAAACCGTCGCCCTAAAAGACTGCAGAGTGCAGAGGGGGTGGTAGCTGAATGTGTGTTCTTCCCGATGTACAATCACAAACCAAGGCCTTCTCATTTCCCCTCACACCTCCCCCTCGCCCTCCCCTCTCTTTGATGCTCCGCCAAGTGTCTCACGCCCCCGCCACCATCCTCTAAGGCCACTGCCCCAATCAGCTTTCCACCATGTGGCTGCCACCTTAAGGCGAGGCTCCTACACCTGCATAATAGCGTGTATAGTCGACTAAACAATAGGAGATAAAAGGACGGCCGCCTCAAGTGCAACTTGTTCCTCTAAAATTTAGTGACAGGGCCCCCATGCACCACCACCCCTCAACCATCTGGCCGCCACCTTAAGGTGAAGCTCCTACACCAACACAGTAGTGTGTATAGTCAACTAAACAATAGGAGATAAAAGAATGACCGCCTCAAGAGCAACTTGTCGCTCTAAAATATACCGTCGGAGCCCCCACACGACGCCCCCCCCCCCCCCCCGCCCTCCCAGACAGAGGGATTGTGTCTGGCGACCACCACAGCAGACCTAACCCTCCCTCTCACCTCGCCCACAGCAGCCCGCCGTTCGGCGACAGAACAATTGTATTTGACATCAACGCATCTATAATCAAGCATCTATTTCAAAGGCAAAACACATTTGCGACCGTAATAAATGACTTCTTTCCATGAAAGGTAAATTCCATTTTCTTTTAGTTTTGTGAGCAAAATCAGTATAGTTTTTACGTTGCCGGCCGAAGTGGCCGTGCGGTTAAAGGCGCTGCAGTCTGGAACCGCAAGACCGCTACGGTCGCAGGTTCGAATCCTGCCTCGGGCATGGATGTTTGTGATGTCCTTAGGTTAGTTAGGTTTAACTAGTTCTAAGTTCTAGGGGACTAATGACCTCAGCAGTTGAGTCCCATAGTGCTCAGAGCCATTTGAACCATTTTTTTTTTTTTTTTTTTTACGTTAGACTGCAGTCGCATCTCATTATCATTTTGTAATGTCCAGCGAAGTGTACTGCCACCGATCACAAATGATCAGCAGAGACATGCCTACCTTACGTAAAATCAGGAAAAAACCACTTTGACTATTTTGATACGCGAATCACCAATCGCCACAGAATGCCCTCATTATTTCGAAACCATCATTAGAGTAAAGAAAAAGCGAGAATTTAAAGTCCAAAGAAAAGAAACTATATTAAGCAATGTCTTCCATCTTGTTGAACAAATTACACGACCTGAGAGCATCTCTTGCGTTCATTGTCTGCAAATAAACTCTCATGTACGTGTGTATTACAGCCATTTCAGACAATCTTTCACGCCATTGGTACACATGTTGGAAAAAAACCACACTTATTTAACGTTTGACAACAAGAAGCTGTAATTCAAGAGAACGTATTCCCCTTTTACGAATGCGATGCTATATCATACCAGTGTTTAAGAAACAAATCGTGAGAGCCTATCTCACCCTGTGTAGGTGGGTGATTGAAATTTCGTTAAAAGGTATCGTGGCAACGAAAAAAAAGAAACACTTGTCAAGAATCATTCTGTGGTGCCCTAGCCATCTCTTCCGCCCACCAGGCGTCATGTCATTGATATCAATTTGGTAGGCTAATTACTTAAATTGATCATGAGAGTCAATTTTTTTTAAGCAGTCAGATTACACTCGCCAAATAGGACAATTGGGAATCCACAGAAGGAACACGATGTTCTTTTCGAGGAACACTATTTAGAAATGTCACCTGAAACTGACCACAGAGGGGTTCTACAACCCACAACACACATTTCGCATAAGGACCGCACTATTAAAAACACAACCATAATGCCTTTGTTACCATCACCCTGCATGAAAGCAGTCTTGAGTGTACAGGCACACACGGTCACTGATAGAGCTACGCTTTCAGGCAGAAATGCCTTCCGCAATTTGGAAACAAGTATATCCATTCAACCACATATTTGCGTTGGATTCTGTAGAACTCCTCCCGAACAGGCCATGGAGGCCCAAAGGTACCGACCGGCCGCCGTGTCATCTTCAGCCCGCAGGCGTCACTGGATGTGGATATGGAGGGGCATGTGGTCAGCACACCGCTCTCCCGGCCGTATGTCAGTTTCCTAGACCGGAGCTGGTACTTCTCATTCTAGTAGTCCTCAGTTTGCCTCACAAGGGCTGAGTGCACCCTGCTTGCCAACAGCGCTCAGCATACCAGATGGTCACCCATCCAAATGCTAGCCTAGCTTGACAGCGCTTAACTTCGGTGATCTGTTGGGAACCGGTGTTACCACTGTGGCAAGGCCGTTGGCTGGATCCTGTGGAGACATCTTTTAATGATTACAGCCATTGGTGAATCATATTCGTGCCACTCTCGTATCTCGAAACGAGTCACCTTTTTTTTTGTTCTGAACCTATGTGCTAAGGATCCCATACACCAAGAATTCCAGTGCTGTTTTTAGACAGTCCCTTGCAACTTGTAACTGCTCCTAAGTCTCTGCCCTGCCCTCTCTGCAGCTTAGTCCATGTGATTATCCCAGTTTAAGTCCAACCTGTACGGAAGTCGGAGAGCGCTATATCTAAGACATACTGCATCCTGTGGGGAAAAGGATGAGCTGAGTTAATGCGACAGGAACGCGTTTTGACCACTCAGTGGAAATGGGAATGTGGTGTCATAGCTCCACCAACCGTGTACTATGTGTAAGGCCAGCTCCAAAAACCCTGCAACACGAGGTAGTAGAAGATATAGTACGAGCAGTTTCTTGTTGGGAAAATTAGTAAGTCTACACGTCATAAATGGCATGGAGGAAGGACGAAGATTTTGCAACACATCTCCAAACTACATACAGGTAGTCCGAAGGAGATGTGTGTCCCTCAGGGTGCATTTATATCTATCACCCATACATATGTGGCGATCCCACTAAATATACAGGTACTGGTTCATTGGAGCAAGTGGTTCATGATCGAAGTTACTTCCTCAGACCAGTAAAGTTTCATCACCTGTACTGTAGGACGACTATATCCAACAGACTGTCAATCACACAAGAGGATTCCTGTATTGCTCCTTCATAAGCAGTTTAATACATTGTTTTTTTTTCGGTTGTAACACAGCCAATCAGAGTACACTGCCATACACCTTGTTTTTTCTACCACGACTTAGAGACTCGTGTCAGCTGCTGCTAAACCGACATCGACAAGTTTCAATCCTCTGGCTCTCACCGAAAACTGAACATCGCATGTCATAAACTACACAGCTACACACCACAGGCTGGTAGAAATAAAACACAACATGATTTTTCTCATTGACAAAAATGTCTAAGACGTCGCAACATATGGAAACTGGAAGAGTTTGCAGTATTGTAAAGCGCCTCCAACAACTATTCGAAGGTGATTACCTGTACAGTTAATCTCATCTTCCCATCGAAAGAGTAGCGGGTGTCTCGGTGCTCCGTTTCGAAAAGCATTGTCCTTCATTTTTCAGTCATGTACATGATTACTGTTCCGGTGTTGTGGGGCTGTGTCGCTGTATTTTAGGCCAACAAGTTGCACTTGAGGCAGCTTGAGGTGGCCGTCCTTTTATCTCCTATTGTTTAGTTGACTGTACACGCCATTGTGCAGGCTTAGGAGCGTCGTCTTAAGGTGGCAGCCAGATGGTGGAAAGCCGATTGCGGGCAGCGACCTTAGAGGGTGGTAGTGGGGGCGCGGGACGCTCGGCGGAGCATCATAGAGCTGAGGAGGGGGAGGCGTGAGGGAAAGTGAGAAGCCTTGGTTTATGACAGTTTGTGGTTGTACATCAGGTAGAACGCACGTTCAACTACCACCCCCTCTGCACTCTGCAGTCTTTTAGGACGATGGTTTTCCCCCAGTACATGTGCTGCATTATGACCCATTCATTACGAGTGCTGGTTTTTCTACGACAATTTCGAAGTGTAATTAGATTTGTACCCCATTTTTTCCCATCAGTTGTGGTAGCGTGTATTGGCCTCGATTACCCGGGCTGCAGGATTGTTTTTGAACAGGCATCTATAGTGAACTCTAAGGTCAAACAGTGATAGATACTGTATGCTTACAGGTAATGCACTTTTTAACTCCTCTCTGTCCAACACCAGCATCTCGTCAGTTGAACATATTTCCCACCAAAATGAATAAAGATAGTACCTTACACCCCTGCCTCTTTCCCGCCAGCTTGTAGGTGTAGGGTAAAGTATGAGTGTGTCTGTCGCTAGTTACGAGCGGTATTGCGAAATTTTTTCCCAGCAAGACAACACCATATGTATGGTATCGTCAGTTTTTTAGCTGTATTGTGCTTTTATGCCGTCCTTGTGTAGCGCTATGCATATAATTGTGTAATTAGGCTCAATCTTTGTGAATAATTACTTAATTAAGATCGATATATAAGTAAAGTACCCTAACGTAACCTTCCTCTCCCACATCTGGACAGTTTCCATGTGTTAGGGGGTGCACTTAGGCTTTCCATCCAGCAGAATCGGGGTTCGAGTCACAGAAACAGCACAGCCATTTTTAATTTCGTGTCGATTCTTGGTTGGGGGGTAGGGTGGGATGTCATCGGAACCCTGAGACAAGGAAATTCCCGCCGAAATTCTAAATTGCCGCCAGTAGGGTTTGTTACAGGAGGGGGTAGGGGAGGAGGGGGCTGGGATACACGTGCAGCTGAGAAAAACACATGACATCATCTGTGGGCGGGGGTTGGCATGATGGATGGTGGGGATGGGTGGAGGTGTATGGGGCAGAGGTGATTAATTGATCAGTTTAATTAATTTGCATATCAATTTGATATCAAAATTGCGCTAGAAACCCCACTATACTACTACTGACCTTGCACTGGATTTGTTAGCCTGTTATCGTGAAAACAGCTAGTGCAAGCAAGTGTTGTGCCTGTTCTGTATTTGTTGCTTTGGTGTCCTCTTCTGGTGCTGAATTGCTAAGACACACTGTGTGTATTTTTTTAAGGTTGAAAATTGCCAAATTCAAAGCTGGAGAAGTGGACAACCGTGCCGTAGCTGTATTGATTCATTTATTGATCCATTTCGTCTACAGTTGCACAACATGGAAGAGATCTTTGGATTTTTGTGTCAATATTAACAATGTTCTATATAATTATACCTCTGTGCATAATAATGCACATTAATACATCAGTTAATAGTGAATACTTAAATAAATGTTGTTATGCTATATGAAGAGAGATAATATACAAATGTTCTCCTGCATGAGACTACAATGGGTTAATATACAAAATATGCTATATGAAGAGAGATAATATACAAATGTTCTCCTGTATGAGACTACAATGGATTAATATACAAAAAAGTTTTGCATCACCTCAGTTCCAAGAGTTCCAGAACCTGTACAGAAAACTGGAATAGAAGTCAACATAAATATCATTTCCACCCTTTTTATTGCTTATGAAAACCACACATTCCATGTTGTACCACCACACAGCGAGAAATTCAGAGTTGGTGGTCCAGATTGCTGTACACACTGGTACCTCTAATACCCAGCAGCACATCCTCTTGCATTGATGCATGCCTGTATTCGTCGTGGCATACTATCCACAAGTTCATCAAGGCACTGTTGGTCCAGATTGTCACAGTCCTCAATGGCGATTCGGAGTAGATCCTCAGTGTGGTTGGTGGGTCACGTCATCCATAAACAGCCCTTTTCAATCTATCCCAGGCATGTTCGATAGGATTCATGTCAGGAGAACATGATGGCCACTCTAGTCGAGCGATGTCGTTATCCTGAAGAAAGTCATTCACAAGATGTGCACGATGGGGGCGTGAATTGTCGTCCATGAAGACGAATCCCTCGCCAATATGCTGCCGATATGCTTGCGCTATCAGTCAGAGGATGGTATGCACGTATCATACAGCCATTATCGCGCCTTCCACGACCACCAGCGGCGTATATCGGTCTCACATAATGCCACCCCGAAACAGCAGGGAACCTCCTCCTTGCTGCACTCGCTGGACAGTGTGTCTGAGGCTTTCAGCCTGACCAGGTTGCTTCCAAACACGTGACCGATGGTTGCCTGGTTGAAGGCATATGCGACACTCATCAGTGAAGAGAACGTGATGCCAATCCTGAGCAGTCCATTGGGGATGTTGCTGGGCCCATCTGTACTGCGCTGCGTGGTGGCATGGTGTCGTGGTTGCAAAGATGGGCCACGCCATGGACGTCGGGAGTGAAGTTGTGCATCATGCAGCCTATTGTTCACGGTTTGTCATAACAGGATGTCCTAAGGCTGCACGAAAAGCATTATTCAACATGGTGCCGTTGCTGTCAGGGTTCCTCCAAGCCATAATCCGCAGGTAGCGGTCATCCACTGCAGTAGTAGCGCTTGGACGGCCTGAGTGAGGCATGCCATCAGCAGTTCCTCTCTCTCTCTGTATCTCCTCCATGTCCGAACAACATCGCTTTGGTTCACTCCGAGACACCTGGACGCTTCCCTTGTTGAGAGCGCTTCCTGGCACAAAGTAACAATGTGGACATGATCGAACCACAGTGTTGACTGTCTAGACATGGGTGATCTACAAGCAACATGAGCCATGTACCTTCCTCCTGGTGGAGTGACTGGAACTGATCGGCTGTCGGATCCCCTCTGTCTAATAGGTGCTGCTCATGCATGGTTGTTTACATCTTTTGGTGGGTTTAGTGAAATCTCTGGTTGAAGGGACTGTCTCTGTGACACAGTATCCATAGTCAACGTCTATCTTCAGGAGTTCTGGGAACTGGTGTGATACAAAACCTATTTTGATGTGCGTAGAAAAATTTATTTTTGTAGATACACCCCTGGAAATGGAAAAAAGAACACATTGACACCGGTGTGTCAGACCCACCATACTTGCTCCGGACACTGCGAGAGGGCTGTACAAGCAATGATCACACGCACGGCACAGCGGACACACCAGGAACCGCGGTGTTGGCTGTTGAATGGCGCTAGCTGCGCAGTATTTGTGCACCGCTGCCGTCAGTGTCAGCCAGTTTGCCGTGGCATACGGAGCTCCATCGCAGTCTTTAACACTGGTAGCATGCCGCGACAGCGTGGACGTGAACCGTATGTGCAGTTGACGGACTTTGAGCGAGGGCGTATAGTGGGCATGCGGGAGGCCGGGTGGACGTACCGCCGAATTGCTCAACACGTGGGGCGTGAGGTCTCCACAGTACATCGATGTTGTCGCCAGTGGTCGGCGGAAGGTGCACGTGCCAGTCGACCTGGGACCGGACCGCAGCGATGCACGGATGCACGCCAAGACCGTAGGATCCTACGCAGTGCCGTAGGGGACCGCACCGCCACTTCCCAGCAAATTAGGGACACTGCGTGTTTGGCGCCGTGCAGGTGAGCGCCACAATCAGGACTGCATACGACCGAGGCACACAGGGCCAACACCCGGCATCATGGTGTGGGGAGCGATATCCTACACTGGCCGTACACCACTGGTGATCGTCGAGGGGACACTGAATAGTGCACAGTACATCCAAACCGTCATCGAACCCATCGTTCTAACATTCCTAGACCGGCAAGGGAACTTGCTGTTCCAACAGGACAATGCACGTCCGCATGTATCCCGTGCCACCCAACGTGCTCTAGAAGGTGTAAGTCAACTACCCTGGCCAGCAAGATCTCCGGATCTGTCCCCCATTGAGCATGTTTGGGACTGGATGAAGCGTCGTCTCTCGCGATCTGCACGTCCAGCACGAACGCTGGTCCAACTGAGGCACCAGGTGGAAATGGCATGGCAAGCCGTTCCACAGGACTACATCCAGCATCTCTACAATCGTCTCCATGGGAGAATAGCAGCCTGCATTGCTGCGAAAGGTGGATATACACTGTACTAGTGCCGACATTGTGCATGCTCTGTTGCCTGTTGTTCTGTCAGTGTGATCATGTGATGTATCTGACCCCAGGAATGTGTCAATAAAGTTTCCCCTTCCTGGGACAATGAATTCACGGTGTTCTTATTTCAATTTCCAGGAGTGTATTCACATACTGTGTAAAAGCAGTGATCAGCCAAGTATAACTTCACTTTAGATTTGAAGTGACCACTGTTCTGTATGTGTTAAATGGTATCTACTAATGCATTGTATAGTTTGACACTAGGATGGATAAGACTGTTTTGAAGTATCTTTGTGTTGGCACTTTGAACATGGACACCTAGTTTTTGTTTTGTATCATGGCTGTGTATTGTGTGACTTTGAGTGATGAGTGCTCTTTTTGTGTGTAAGTTTTGTTTTAAATATATTATGTTTTCAAGTATGTAAATACAAGGAAGAGGCAGGATCTTACTTTTTTTAAACAATGGTCTACATGATTTGCGATCCTCTACCCCTCCCATTATTCTTATAATTATTTTTAAAATTTTGAAGGTTTTGGTAGCATCTCAAGAAATTCTGCAGAACATAATCCCATACCAGAGGTGAGATTGTACAACTGCATAAGATACATATTCAAGAGTGTTGTAACGGGTACAGTTTTTAAATGTACACAACACAAAACAAGAAGTACTTAATTTTTTGTTCATTTGCTCAATATGTGCTTTCCATTTCAAGTTTTGTTGTGGATGAAGTCCGAGAAATTTGGTACAGGCTGTTTTTGTAATTGTCTCTCCATATAGCTCTAGATTGGGTGATATCAAATTTTTGGTTTGTGCTATGTTTATATCCATAGCTACAGTTTTTCCAGTGTTTATTATTAAGTCATTTTTATCAAAGTAACATGTTAGCCTGTCAGTGGCTTCTCTTATGTTTTTGACAAGTCTTTCTTCTGAGTTTCCTGTAATTAAAACGTTTGTATCATCAACAAATTGAGATATTTGGCTGCTGGCATTGCTTATGTTAAGGTCATTTACATAGAGTAAGAACAGAACAGGTCCCATTATTGAACCTTGTGGCGTACCATATTTAACAGTCAGTAGTTTGGAATTATATTTCCTAATGACATTATCCCTTTCCTGATGTATTTCCACATATCGTTCCCTGTCCTTAAGATAAGAGCTGAGCCAGTTGTTAGCTCTTCCTCTGGTGCCTAGATTTTCTAGCTTGCATAGCAATTTATCATGATTTGTGGTGTCAAATATCTTTGACAAATCTAAAAATATGCCCATGGTAAGTTTTCTGTTGTTTGTAGCAAACAGTGCAAGTGCAACACAGTGGTCACATATCCTTGTTTGACAGCACACTGGTAAACAGATGGGATGGCACAGTGCGATAATAATTTGTAAAGCGAATTTCAGTTTCTGTTGATAGCTTCTCTGAAACAATAAATTGTCACAGTTCCTGTTCACTCGAATTTGGAGCTCATTTAATATCCATAATAATTAGCAGTTGCCTTTATGATATTGGCAAATGTTGACAATGAAGATTTAACTTAATTAATTTGCTTTGTAATTTCTTTGCACATGCTTGCTTATAGCCATCTATCTTTGTGCTAGTTCCAGGGTTTCAAAGTAAAGTGGAATCCAATTAACATTTCTCTTCTGAAATATGAATAACGTGTGCTATCGAAATCACTTCGCACGGCCGGAGTGGCCGTGCAGTTCTAGGCGCTACAGTCTGGAACCGGGCGACCGCTACAGTCGCAGGTTCGAATCCTGCCTCGGGCATGAATGTGTGTGATGTCCTTAGGTTAGTTAGGTTGAATTAGTTCTAAGTTCTAGGCGACTGATGGCCTTAGAAGTTAAGTCACATAGTGCTCAGAGCCATTTGAAATCACTTACCTCTCCTTAGGACCTAGATGTGTGTTATTTATTAGTTAATTGCTTGGACATTTCTTTGAATGATGTCGACGTTCTATTAGAAAATGTGGAAACATTAGAAGTAACAGAAAATTAATCTCATGGTCCCATAAATTATGGTTCAAACGATGATGTACTAATTAAAGTCCAGAACAGAAATGGAGTACCTTCCTAGCACTGCGGTGATGAGGGAATAACTTATAAAGCTATGGTGACATTCATTCACGAGACCACTTACATGACTGCAATATGAGGAATCAGTCGAAACAGAATGCAGAGCCATCATCTATTCTGTCACAGTGACAGATGAGTTTAAATGTCTCTACATTCACCTTTGGACAGCACTTTGGAAACGCTCCACAATGCCGCCAAACTCTTCCAGTTCACTTATGTTGTAACCGTTTTTTATTTAAAATCATCCAGTATGTGTGGTATGTTATGATACCAGCAACCACAACATGATTTACACCATGCGATGTCTAGTTTTCTGCGAGAGGCAATGGATCAGAATGTGGCAGATAAACAAAATATACGACAGTACAAAAAGGATGTTACAGTAGGAAAAAAGCAATTTTTTAAACAAAGACACAGGGTCACAGGGAGTGTCTCTTGCGACTTACAGTATAGTATGTGGGATATGGTCATTCTCCTGCAGTACAGGTGATGAAACTGTAAACTGGTCTGTGCAATGGATCAATACCTGTATATTTAATAGGATCGCTACATGCGTTTGGTGCAGGCATCCATACTAATTTGTTTTCGATATATGGGAGGAGAGAGATGCAGTAAAAATCTTATCGAGTTCTCTATCTGGTGAAGTCAGTGCAGCTTTCATAGTTCATAGTTTTCTCTGTTGGGTGCTACAGAATAACGAAGATAGAATGTTGGGGTGATCAGCGTGAATGGACTCTGAGGAACACAAATCTGCTTCGGACTGCAGTATCTGTATGTAGTTTGGAGAAGCACCACAATGCAGTTACAAAATCCTCGTCCTTCTCCCAGTTCCCGTACTGTCTTTAATACTACCTAGTGTTGCAGGAGCAGGCTTCGTTTGCCGCTGACCTTACACATTGTGCACAGTTGGCAGAGCAATGACAAAATGTTCCCGTTTCCATCAAATGGTCAAAACACAGTCATGTCACACTAACTCGGCTTAGCTTGTTTCTACATGGATTGTAGAAGGTGGTAGATATAGATTTCTCTGACATCTACTCAGTTCCGACTTAAATTGGAACGATCACATGCACAAAGCTGCAGAAATGGCGGCAGTTGCAAGAGGCATAGGGACTATCTATTTTTTTATTGTAGCAGATAGGTTCGAAAAAGGTCACTGGCTTCGAGATATGAGAGTGCCTGAAATATAATTCACTAGTGTCTGTAATCATTAAAGGACTTCTACATCAGATACAACGCAAGTATGTGGTTGAATGGAAAGACTTGATTCCAAATCACAGACATCATTTCTACCAGAAGTGTGGCACTAGAGATGTGAAAAGTTAGGGTACATTTCTTACGACCTCAGTCAGCACACCGTCTACTGTTTGTAATCCTTCTCAATCAACAATCTACTGCAGCCCATGTGATATATGACTGAACCTGTGACATGGCATTGAGACAGAATGCATTACAAATACTGGAGATGTATCTAGTGGCGGCATAATGGACTTGCAAATACTGGTTCCATACCATGTT
Source organism: Schistocerca piceifrons (assembly GCF_021461385.2). NCBI lineage: Eukaryota > Metazoa > Arthropoda > Insecta > Orthoptera > Acrididae > Schistocerca > Schistocerca piceifrons. The sequence goes on from NC_060138.1 coordinate 231,202,383, forward strand.
CCTTAGCCGAATCACTTTCTAAATTCGGTAATTTTATTACGAGATTGCACAGTAGGCGACATGTAACAGCACTGTTGGTCTGATAATATACACTCTGGCGATCACCATCTATATTCAGTGTCGCGGTATTTGTGTGGAAAAACCACTTCATTCCGAGGTAATGCCATGCCTCGATTTATAAAAAGTCAGTATAGGTTTTAACATGAGTACTAGTGTGCACCTGTAGAACCAAGACTGCTTTTGATAGTAATTTTTTTAACATCTGGTGGTTTGAAAGACGATTACGTCTCTCTTTCTAAGAAACAGTGGTACCACTCGCAACAAAAACTTATGAGACATGTCCACCCATCGCTGATTTTTGGTCAGTATTATTTCGTATCGCCAGCAATCAGTTATTGGTGGAGTATTATACTTAGTAGTAGGGGATGCGTGATAGGTTTGCCCTGAGCATCAGGCTTATAAGGTATGTGTGTGGGTTCCAACATGGGCAAAGGGAATGATTATGTCCAGTCGTAAGGAAGTTATGGATACTGTGATAGCAAAGGGGAAAGTATGGCAAGTCATAAGAATGGTACAGATATTTCTATTTCCAGAGCCACAGCTGTCAGCAGGGTGTATTTCTGATACTTTGCTCATTTTCGAATGTCGTCCAATTGAGACCGCGATCCTAATATGTAACTGTAAGTACAGTGATAAAATATAAATGTGGCCAGTTCCCTGGGTTCAGTTTGTCTGTCCCAGTGGCCTGTGGCGGGAATGATTCACATTTCTAGCTAACGCTACGGGCTGTCTGAATGGAGAGGCCTGTTGGGGTGCAGGAATGTAGCTGACTTAACGTGTCGTCCTCTAGATGGCCAAATAGCGAACTAACAATTAGTATGAGATGGATAGCTTTCATGATCACATGGAAATTTGAGAAGATTCAATATGGAAGTGTGTTTGTGCTGGAACATTATTCCCTCCCACGTCAATTGTGCAGTTGACTGCTGCTATACAATTCACGCCGTTATTTAGTTGGGATAACATCGACTGTGGTGTATGCATCTAGCAAGTGAAAGACGTGTGGAAGACATGACTGCCAGTTCTCTAGACATGGGAAACACCTTAGTTGACTTTGTAAATTATAGGGATAACTTGGACTCTGTTGCATCACCGACATCAGTATTTTCGAGTAGAAATATCGGTTTCCTCTATTTTTTTCGAGTTTTCACATAAAGATCTTCGCAGGCGGGATAAGTTTCTAGTTACTCAGTGGTTTACAGCACACTCCATTTCGCTTAAGTTTCGGGTTTGAAATTATTTCCAGTCTATATCTTTGGAATTATGTTGTGCAAGTGATCGGTAGCATACTGCTATGTGCTTGGTATCGAGAAGTATCACGTACATGGTATAATATTCTGGCAAACCATCTGAAAATACATGTGTTCTCGTATTCTCAGAGTCTGGAGAAACAGTGACGCCTTTGTGCCGTGGGGAACCGATCCAGCCTTTGCGGTGTATGTGCGAGTGTCTGGTGGTAGCTACTGCATTTCCTATCGTGAGGGAGGTATATATTCAGCACATCGATAGTCCTAAGGGGAATGAAAGATTTTTTTATGTGGAAAATTCCAGGACCATGGTTATAAAGTGGAGACATATCCGGTACATTGCTCGGTGTCAGACTGCACAGGATTCCTAATATTCAATTGTAGTTACACTGATAAATATGTGTCTGGTTCCCAATATTCCTGTGAGTCTGGAGATGGCTGTAGAAAGTGTAACAGCAAGCAAGCAGGTCAGAGCCAGAAACAGCATCTCAGCAGACGCCTTTGTTCCGAGATGGGGCTTGCCCGTCCTTTGTACACCAGTTCAGGAGGCCAAGAAAGCTCCCGGCTTATGACAATTTAGCTTGGGGCTCCCCCTGGGTGGGCAAATGGTGAACTAATAACCAGTTGCTTTCGGGACCACGTGTGTCACACGTATATTCTGCGGAAATTTCAGAAGATTCAATACAATGAGTGTTTGCATTGGGAGTATTGATAGCATTCAAACTGCTATCTTTCAAGTTTCTGGGGTGCGGGGGTCGTCCATGGCCGAGTGGCCTCTCTCTGACTGACATTCGCTTCCGCAGCTGCTGTTATGGGCTGCGTTTACAGGAGCAGATTCCTCTGTTGGCGCTGCACAGTGGCACAGTGAGTATATGGACGTATTTGGCCATCTGTAGACTATTTTTGTGGGGTTTAACTGTCAGTGCAATACGGCGATCTGTACAAAATAGTTTTGTGCCGCTGAAAGTCTCATCTGCAGAAAAAAATGCAGACTGTGTTTCCACATGGGAAGCATCAGTAATTTGGAGGGTAAATTCAGTAAGATCCAATCACAATGCTCCATTCATTCACAAGATGTCCTTCGTGCTGGGGCATAGGAGCCTCTACAAACTGATTCGAACAAGATAGAGGCAAGGTATCTATGAAAAGTTCTGAGAAAGCAAGTGTTCAAAGACAAGTTGACGCAGACCATCCATCTCTGGCGGGGATCAGTCACTCATCCGCCACTGTGGCATTATGACATCTCCAGACCAGTAGCTGTAGGACACCGAAAGTTCCAGCAATTTTTCTCTTCTGTTGGACAGTGGTTCATATTCTGTTTGCGTAATTGTTCCGATTTTCTCGTCTGTGCTTAGACAGAGCTCGCTTTCCAAAAATCAAGAATGCTTTTATGATTAACGGTGTTTTCACGAGCGTGTGCAGACATGATAATGGCTTTTAGCAGTGAGAACATATACCGTTTCTGAGACGTACGTTGAAAGCAGGACGTCACGATTTCCAGGAAGGGAACACGTGATGTCTCGTTAGTACCATCAGGAATAATGTGTTCGTTGTTATTCTGAGCTATTTTCGTAAACAGGTCCTGTTAGGGCAAAAATTTCCGTGCAGACAAGCTGAGACATCACGAAAGCTGCTGCAAAAGCGACTGTTACCTATTTCTTCAACACTTTACTATTTCCGAAAGGTAGACTTGGCTCTTATTTACATACACGTGACATCAGTATAACATTGAGAACCTTTTTGCTGCACCTGCGAGAGTGCTTGCGGGGGTGATCCACTATGCAAACATCTCTCTCAGCTATGTGTCATCACGCCAGCAACAGTGCCTAGGTGAACACGTATTTCGGCAGGTATTTCTCAGGTGTCATGTATGAAAGGGATGCCACCGCCTCATCCTTGCAGGACATGAATTGACACCTGCGCATGGTTCAGCAGCTGACGGCTGCACCCTCACTTTGCAGTGGCCGCCAGTGCATCCTGACTCCTGGGAGCATGTGCGGTAGCATCCTGTGCAGTCCACTGGACAGTGGATGGCGGGCAGTGCATGCTTCACTCTGGAACGATTTTTAACTGTGTAATTAAATGTGATGTGTGTATCATGACAGTATTCCTTGCGCAACTCGAATAAAAAGGAACACAAAGGATGTAATTACTTCTCTCATGGCCTGCATCTATCCAAACAGCAGAGAATGATGAGCAAGAAAAATCCAACCCCTGCAAACTGATTTTTTTTTTTATGAACAAACAATGTGCTCTTGAATTTCCCTTCGTGAGATCCTTCCTCTCCACTGCAGAGCTGCCAATTTCTAGGTAGAGGAGGGATGGGGGAGAGGGAAGGGTATGGGTGAGGGGGTGGAGTTACTAGAGGGGAAGGGTTAATTAATTGCTCAATTTGTTTAAGTAGTCAATGAAACTGATACGAGCGAGGGGGGCCATTTGAATAACTCAGACATTACATTGTATCTGTAGCAGTGAGGGGGAGGGGGTGGGTTGGAGGTTTCCTGTGGGAGGAGGGGGGATGGGGGAACGATAGGTTAAGTACCTGTCAATCAAAAGGAAGTATCCTTTTAGCAGAACTATGGGTTCAGGACCTGTCAATCAAAGAAGAACAATAGGTTTGCCCCTGAGTGCATACCTGCCCAGATGTAGGCAACCTGCACTAACAATATGCACTCGCTCTCTCTTTGTCCCACTATTTATATCAATAGTAGGTTGATGGTGATAATGTTATGGCTTATCAGCTTATTAGACAACTTGTAATTAGAGAAAAAAGTGAAATTCGTCTGATGCACCAATCAAGAAGATTTTTTTATATGTAAGGTAGTGAATAAATGTTTTGTCTTCCTAGGTGAGAAGAGCAAGAGGTGAGAAAAGGCTTTTCCTTCATTGCTGCAGGTTGACAGGAGCAGCATAAATGAATTGTGCATACCTATCTGCATGTGTGATAATGACCTGACCAACTGCAGTAATTTTTGGCATGTTGTCTGTTTCGATTTCCTGTAAACGTACAATTAATTTGCTCCATGAGGATATTGAGTGGATACTATAAGACGTAAAAAATTAATTCACTTTATTACAACATAGATATGATCCATTTTCACAGGGATGTCGTTAGTACTTATAATTGTCTCTAAACATTAATGTATTCTAGATATGGACAAAATAAAAGTCTGTCACGTGGAGTACATTTTACAGCAACTTTCACATAGAGTTCTGACTAGTACACTGATCAAACAGTTGGCCTATTAAAAGACGATATAGTTGTCTTAGTCAGTGGACGTGTAATGTGGCAAGTGTTACTGTGCTCAGTCATAAGTAAAAGAGTAGTTGTGACAGCTTAGCGATACATTTCTGAGTGTGTCAACACTGGTGTCATTCATTCATAAGGCAGCTTCCAGCGATTATCTTCTCTTGTGGTCACATTGTGAGGTACCAATATTGCTTCAGCACCTTGCCTTCAGGCGACACCACAACTGGAGTTTCTACAGGAACAGATGAAGACACTTTTGGAGTATCCGGTACAATGTCGTACAAGAGATTCACTTTTCTTTTGATGCCTTGCAGACAAAATTCTGTGGTGAACGCTGGAAAACCTGTGAATTCTCTCTTTACCTTTGTCACTTTTCTTTGGCCTGCCTAAGTTGTCCATGCTCCCTGTTTCCATGAAGTCCCTGCAGTATTTATTCATGGATGGCTAAGAGCTTGATGGTTTCACTTATTGTGTTCTGAAATTATATGAACTTGAGTATCTGAATTCGTTTGAATAAGCCAAGCCACATGCTATGCTTTTTCGTGAGTGGACTCCATTCCTCAGGTCATGCATAGTGCTCTTACCGCTCTGCAACAACAAAGAAATAAGTTTTTCTCGCTTACAGTGCTCTTGTCATCTGGTAAGGCAAAACATATTTGGAATACATTGGTTGGTTGGTTGTTTCGGGGAAGGAGACCAGACAGCGAGGTCATCAGTCTCATCGGATTAGGGAAGGACGGGGAAGGAAGTCGGCCGTGCCCTTTGAAAGGAACCATCCTGGCATTTGCCTGGAGCGATTTAGGGAAATCACGGAAAACCTAAATCGGGATGGCCGGACGCGGGATTGAACCGTCGTCCTCCCGAATGCGAGTCTGGAATACATTGCATAAGTTTTTGGTCTATCAAGCAAACTTTACTCTTCTAAGTTAATTATAGGTCGAGTTATGTGACACTGAAGTCGTTAAGTACCTTTTGGGACACCATGCAACTTTATGTAATTCTAGACATGTCTTCTACACATTTATGGATCAGGCAATGGCCATGTACCACCTGGCTAACATAGACCAATATGTGTAGCATGATATACAAACTCTCATGTTATTATTTTAGGAATTTAGTTAAAATCTTAGAAATAATTCAAAAGCCAAGATCGCTTAAGTACTGTTTACTGGATAACCGGTTTCAACACACTAAAGGTGCCATCATCGGATCTGTGGAGATATAACATGACAGGTTTCAGGGAGGGCTTACATGTGTTACACTATATACATTACTAGTACCACACACCTGAATGTAGCTTAACATTTATAAACCATTTGGATATAACGATACATGACGCAGAGCAGCTGATATAAAATCACTGTCACAAAAAAATAAAAAACAACTGCTCTCATGGTCATTCTTTTCCATCAGATATGTAAAACCGAAGTCACTAGATAAAACTATTTGGTACATAACTACTCCTCGACTAACAACGGTCGGCAACACACTGCCCTATTCTGCACTAGTTTACCTGCTGCGATTCTAGTGCTTCACAACCGGCCACTAGGTAGCGCTGTCCCAGCAGTGCACACACAGTCCCATAGTATACCACTGATTACTACTACAGTACAACTTTACTATTACTGCTAATCAAATACCCATACAAAGAACACTTTCGTATACACTTACTGTACATACTATACATGCTATGCATACTGTACATACTATAAAGTACGTCAATTACAGAGTAAAAGCGTCTGAAGTAAAGGCATTATCCATATTAGCACCATACAAAACTAGATATGATCATTTACTACTGTTCATATATGGAAGTCAGGAATTTACACATAGTAAGCTGTTCATAACATGACTTAGATACAATGTGACGAGTGATTAAATCCTATATGCTGGGCTTTACCTGTCTGGGCAGTATGATCTTAGGTATTGTAAACGCTAAAAAAAAGTATTGACGTGCTATAAAAGGCTCTCACCGTCTATACACTCATTATGAACGTAGTACGGACCAACTATGAAAACCTGCATAGGTACATAAAATTAAGGAAGGCCAGGGGAGAAACAAACCGAGGGGGCACGGGAACAGGGGGGAAAAACACAGACATGTGCACCAAGATGCACAGCCACTCCACATGCGCTCCCATCGGCATGGTACTCGTTCCATCCATTCAACTCACCGAATGGGGAGCAATGGAAAACATATCTCTACGATACCAAGAAAACCCCATTCTGGACGGTCATACACAAATATATCTGCAGAATATAGAAACGTGATGTTGCCACATTTGGCGGGCAATGGTAATCATCAAGCAAACATTTACTGGCGAGGCTGACCAACTGCATGTCAGACCTCATAACGAGCATTTACCATAACATGGCAAGCCACGCCCTACAAAAAACGTGACCAATAAATGACATTAGCAGTACTCTATAGGTGGTTTTCCGAGCATAACAAATACACAACACCGAACATAGTTTGTGAATAGGCCGCGCAGGATATCTAGAGCACCGCATCAAATATGTCAATTATGGTCCGCCGATTCCAATTGGTCGTTCAACAATTTGCTTGGAAACCTCTTTCTGTTTTTGTAAATTTCGATGTTTTCCAAAACGTTGAGTTTTCTTCCTTTAGGTGCTTTATGCAAGATTTTTATACCTTGTTGTACATCAGTAATTTTATGGTTCGAGTGCCACAGATATATTTATAAACAACCTGGACAGTAAGTTATACAGGGATAATATAGCGCTAAGAGAGAAAACAGTCTATCATAAGAGGTATGCAGATGACATTATAGCCCTCGTGATAAGTCATGTTATGAACAGCTTACTATGTGTAAATTCTTGACTTCCATATATGAACAATGGTAAATGATAATATCTAGTTTTGTATGGTGCTAATATGGATAATGGCTTTGCTTCAGATGGTTTTACTCTGTAATTGACATACTTTATAGTCCTTATAGCATACATAGTATGTACAGTAAGTGTATGCGAAAGTGTTCTTTATATGGGTATTTGATTAGTAGTAATAACAATTTCCTGTGACATTCTTGTTGCTATGTTTCCCCTTTCCTTAAGTTTTACTTTCTTACGTAGCATTTTCCTTATTTTCCTGCTTTCTTTGAGTGTGTGCTTTAGTTTTCTTAGGTCTGTCCACATTCGTTCCTTTTAATGTGTGTCAGGGCGCTGATGACCTCGATGTTGAGCGCCCATAAGCCCCAACACACCACCACCACCACAATAGTAAAGTTGTATTGTAGTAGTAATGAGAGGTATACCATGGGACTAAGTGTGCACTGCTGGGTCAGCGCTATCTAGTGGCCGGTTGTGAAGCACTAGAATCGCTGCAGGTAAACCGGCGCAGAATAGGGCAGTGTGATACCGACCGTTGTTAGTCGAGCAGCGGTCATATACTAAATAGTTTTTTCTTGTGGCTTTGGTTTTACAAATCTGATGGAAAAGAATGACCATGAGAGCAGTTGTTTTTTTATTTTTTTGTGACAATGATTTTATATCAGCTGGTCTGCGCCATGTATCGTTATATCCAAATGGGTTATAAATGTTAAGCTACGGCCGGCCGAAGTGGCCGTGCGGTTCTAGGCGCTGCAGTCTGGAACCGCGAGACCGCTACGGTCGCAGGTTCGAATCCTGCCTCGGGCATGAATGTGTGCGATGTCCTTAGGTTAGTTAAGTTTAACTAGTTCTAAGTTCTAGAAGCTGAGTCCCATACTGCTCAGAGCCATTTGAACCATTTGAACATTCAGGTATGTGGTCCTGTACTAATAGTAATGTACATAGTGTAACTCATGTAAGCCCTCCCTGAAACCTGTCATGTTATATCTTCACAGATCCGATGATGGCACCTTTAGTGTGTTGAAACCGGTTATCCAGTAAACATTATTTAAGCGATCTTGGCTTTTGAATTATTTCTACAACAGTGTGATCGCCCCACTACACACTATGTGTTCATTGTTGGTTAAAATCCTCATCTGCAAACTGAACTTCTTTCTCCTTCTTTTTACTCGTGCTTATTGCTTGTTTCATACTGACTGGTGCCAACTCACAGTATGTTCACTCATATGTTTATTGCTGATTTAGCCTGACCAACTTAGGACCTTAAGGCCCTATCTTACATCTGACCAGGAAAAACACACACCAAAAATATTACAAAAACGTTCAGAGGAATAATAATAATATTACAACTAATCGAAATATCCACACCCAATACAAAAAATATACAGAAGATAACAGGAGAAAAAATTGAAAATTACATCCAACTGGCTGAGGAAGTCAAGGACATGTGGCATCAGGATAAAGTTGACATTATGCCAACGATACTATCAACTACAGGGGTCATACCACACAACATCCACCAGTACATCAACGCAATACAGCTACATCCAAACGTATATATACAACTACAGAAATCTGTAATTATTGATACATGTTCAATTACCCGAAAGTTCCTAAATTAAATACAACATATACCGCACAGTTAAATGAAGTCACGCTTGATCAAAGTCCGCGTCACTTTCCATTTTTAACCAGATATAACGTCTGAGAAAAGAAAGAAATAATAATAATAATAATAATATACTTGACATCAATAACGGTAATAATGATTGACAATAGTAATAATAATGAAAACAATAGTTCGCACTAATAATAATAATGATGATAATAGCGGAGAGTATTAAGAATTACATATTAGTTTAGCACATCTGAATATATGTTAACGTTATAGAAGTGGAATACATAAAGAAAGAGGAGAAGATTGAAATAACAGTGACGGTGGCTGTTGGGAAAGAAGAGAATTTAAATAAACTCTGCCAGCATGGAGAGAAAAGTTGTGGGGGACGGAGATTGATAAGAGCGAACTGCAGACTAGTATATGGGAGAGATGGCTACTGTGTAGCGATGTGTCGTCCGCGAACTAATGGGTCCAAAGGAACGGTTCATCAAGATGCACGGAACGAGCGATGAACGAATTCTAAGGAACGGTCTTTTTTGGTTCACTTCGGTCGCGGCTTTCTACTTATAGTTCCCAGGAACGGGAAACGGTCGGTCTCGTTCCAGCCTCGGTCCCGTTTCCATCTGTCTCGGATTGTCCTTCGCGTGACTACTCGTCGCAGTTCCACTGCCGACTGCTCATAGTTCAGTATAGAGTTGTTCGTTTCGTTCACTGCGTACGCCCATTCTAGATCTGTTTCAAACCTTTTTTTAACTCTGAAGTTCTAGTTCTTTTCCTATTCTATTCAGCGTCCATGATCGGCAATTAAAATGTATTTTATAATTACGTAAATTACATAAAATTACGTGGTATGTAACACATACTTTTTTTTCAGGTAACAAAACGGCATACTTTTTTTCAGGTAACAAAACAGCATATCAGCTTACTTCACTATTTCGATAAACAGCAGAAGAAATACTTGTAAAAAGGCTAGATTCTTTGGTTATTACACATGCAAAGAAAGTCGGAACGGCACACACGAGTAGCCATTTTCCATCTTGTTTTGGTCCAAGGTAAAAGAGCATGTTCATTGTTATGGAAAGCAGACCGACTTACAACCAAATGAAGTCCGCTTTCCATAATAGAGTGCCTGGTGTCACATTTTGTAAAGAGAATATCACAACTTCTACAATTTTAATTCAGTGGTACAGGGTGGCGCACGAAAAATCGGCCCAGAGTACTAGACTGCACATTGTCGCCTACCGATCGTCATCTGTTGTTTCGAAGTTGTTGTTTGCGTTAGGTTATTTGTTATTTCTTCACTGCCTAATTATTGCATGTTTATCTGTTCTGCTCGTAGCGGTCAACAAATCCTGCATAATTGGCGAGCAGTCTGTACTCGGGGCCGGTTTTTTGTGTGCCACCTTATATTATTTCACTACGATCAGCCACATAACGCTACAGTTGGCTAAAAAAGAGGTTTTGCAGAATCACGAAAATCACAAGTGGTTTTTTTAATGGTTCAAATGGCTCTGAGCACTATGCGACTTAACTTATGAGGTCATCAGTCGCCTAGAACTCAGAACTAATTAAACATAACTAACCTAAGGACATCACACACATCCATGCCCGAGGCAGGATTCGAACCTGCGACGTAGCGGTCGCTCGGTTCCAGACTGTAGCGCCTAGAACCGCACGGCCACTCCGGCCGGCCACAAGTGTTTGATAATTCTGTTATGAATAAAAACTCTGTACTCCAGGGCGGAGGTAAGTGTCCCCTCTTGGCGCCTTCCATCTTCAGTCACCTATGCTACCAATTTTCAGTTTTTCATAAGAACCGTATACCAAGCACAAATGAACGGTGAACGAGTAAAAATGAACTGTTCCCAAAAAAAGAGCGATCACCAGTGAACTAGTTCTCAAGGATGAAAGAGTTTGTCCATCTACTACTGTGATAGAAGGTGGGCCATTATCTGTCCCTTGAAATTTGGAAGGAATTTATTTTCTCTGATTTTTTGAGGATGATTGTTCCAAAGTTAGATTTCTGATACAGAAAATGGTTTAGAGAAAAGGAGTGTGTTAACTGATGGTACAGAGAGGATTTTACTTGAGAATGAGTATTTCTGCTGTGCTACTCGGATAGTAATGTAAGTGCTGAAGTTAGATAAGAGGAAGTGGAATGAATTAGAAGACAGTAGTGTGGACATGACAGTCCCTATACTTACTGGTATAGAGCCATGATCATTGTTCGTGGTTTAAATACTGTATATCACAAACATTCAGCACCACTTCTAGCCTGTGTGAGCTTTCCTAGAAATGTCCTTATAGAATGCCATCACCATGTCAATTACAAGGAGTGTTAGTGCTTCTATGAGCTGCTTTTTAACCTCAAAAGGAAATATTTTTTTACATTTCTGTGGTTAATGAAGTGACGCTGACACCTTCTTAGAGGCTGCAGTTGTGTTTTCAGTCCAGTCTAAGTGATGGTCCAGAATTAACCTCAACTTTTTTGCAGAAGAGAAAAGTATTATTACAGTGCCATTTAGGATTAAAGTTGGAAGAGAATCTCTGAAATGTGTGGTAATAAGTCGTTTGTTAGCGACTAATATTGTTTGCATTTGAAATGGGTTAGGTTTCAGACCTATGCTCCGTGCCTACTCAGATAAGACAACTAAATAAGTACGTACATAATGGATGGCTGCAGACATGTCTGTTGTACTTGCGCTTAGATGTAACTGAAGGTCGTCAGCATGAAGATGATACTTGCAGTGGGAAAGAATAGTTGACACGCCATTAACATACAATGAGAGAAGTATTGGGCCCAGATTGGAATGTATACCGCAGAGACAGGCTGGACAGTGAAGGGGGAGGCGTGTTTATAGCGATAAGAAGTGCAATAGTATTGACGGAAATTGACGGAGATCCGAAATGTGAAATAATTTGGGTAAAGGTCACGGTTAAAGCAGGCTCAGCAGCTGTTGTGGCCGAGCACCTGAAGGATAATTTGGAAAATATTTCGAGTAGATTTCCCCACCATGTTATAGTTCTGGGTGGAGATTTTAATTTGCCGGATATAGACTGGGAGACTCAAACGTTCATAACGGGTGGCAGTGACAAAGAATCCAGTGAAATTTTTTTAAGTGCTTTATCTGAAAACTGTCTTGAGCAGTTAAACAGGGAACCGACTCGTGGCGATAACAATTAGGCCTTCTGGTGACGAACAGACCAGAACTATTTGAAACAGTTAACGCAGAACAGGGAATCAGCGATCATAAAGCGGTTACTGCATCGATGATTTCAGCCGTAAATAGAAATATTAAAAAAGGTAGGAAGATTTTTCTGTTTAGCAAAAGTGACAAAAAGCAGATTTCAGAGTACCTGATGGCTCAACACAAAAGTTTTGTCTCAAGTACAGATAGTGTTGAGGATCGGTGGACAAAGTTCAAAACTATCGTACAATATGTGTTAGATGAGTACGTGCCAAGCAAGATCGTAAGAGATAGAAACGAGCCACCGTGGTACAACAACCGAATTAGAAAACTGCTGCGGAAGCAAAGGGAACTTCACAGCAAACATAAACATAGCCAAAGCCTTGCAGACAAACAAAAATTACGCGAAGAGAAATGTAGTGTGAGGAGGGCTATGCGAGAGGCGTTCAATGAATTCGAAAGTAAAGTTATATGTACTGACTTGGCAGAAAATCCTAAGAAATTTTGGTCGTATGTCAAAGCGATAGGTGGATCAAAACAAAATGTCCAGACACTCTGTGACCAAAATGGTACTGAAACAGAGGATGAAAGACTAAAGGTCGAAATACTAAATGTCTTTTTCCAAAGCTGTTTCACTGAGGAAGACTGCACTGTAGTTCCTTCTGTAGATTGGAATGGTAGATATCGAAATATACGACAGAGGGATGGAGAAACAATTAAAATCGCTCAAAAGAGGAGAGGCCGCCGGACCTGATGAGATACCAGTTTGATTTTACACAGAGTACGCGAAGGAACTTGCACCCCTTCTTGCAGCGGTGTACCGTAGGTCTCTAGAAGAGCGTAGCGTTCCAAAGGATTGGAAAAGGGCACAGGTCATCCCCGTTTTCAAGAAGGGACGTAGAACAGATGTGCAGAACTATAGACATATATCTCTGACGTCTATCAGTTGTAGAATTTTGGAACACGCATTATGTTCGAGTATAATGACGTTTCTGGAGACTAGAAATCTACTCTGTAGGAATAAGCATGGGTTTCGAAAAAGACGATCGTGTGAAACCCATCTCGCGCTATTCGTCCACGAGACTCAGAGGGCCATAGACACGGGTTCCCAGGTAGATGCCGTGTTTCTTGACTTGCGCAAGGCGTTCGATACAGTTCCCCACAGTCGTTTAATGAACAAAGTAAGAGCATATGGACTATCAGACCAATTGTGTGATTGGATTGAAGAGTTCCTAGATAACAGAACACAGCAGGTCATTCTCAATGGAGAGAAGTCTTCCGAAGTAAGAGTGAGTTCAGGTGTGCCGCAGGGGAGTGTCGTAGGACCGTTGCTATTCGCAATATATATAAATGACCTTGTGGATGACATCGGAAGTTCACTGAGGCTTTTTGCGGTGGATGCTGTGGTATATCGAGAGGTTGTAACAATGGAAAATTGTACTGAAATGCAGGAGGATCTGCAGCGAATTGACGCATGGTGCAGGGAATGGCAATTGAATCTCAATGTAGACAAGTGTAATGTGCTGCGAATACATAGAAAGAAAGATCCCTTATCATTTAGCTACAATATGGCAGGTCAGCAACTGGAAGCAGTTAATTCCATAAATTATCTGGGAGTACGCGTTAGGAGTGATTTAAAATGGAATGATCATATAATGTTGATCGCCGGTAAAGCAGATGCCAGACTGAGATTCATTGGAAGAATCCTAAGGAAATGCAATCGAAAACAAAGGAAGTAGGTTACAGTATGCTTGTTCGCCCACTGCTTGAATACTGCTCAGCAGTGTGGGATCCGTACCAGATAGGGTTGATAGGAGAGATAGAGAATATCCAACGGAGAGCGCGCTTCGTTACAGGATCATTTAGTAATCGCGAAAGCGTTACGGAGATGATAGATAAACTCCAGTGGAAGACTGTGCAGGAGAGACGCTCAGTAGCTCTGTACGGGCTTTTGCTGAAGTTTCGAGAACATACCTTCACTGAGGAGTCAAGCAGTATATTGCTCTCTCCTACGTATATCTCGCGAAGAGACCATGAGGATAAAATCAGAGAGATTGGAGCCCACACGGAGGCATACCGACAATCCTTCTTTCCACGAACAATACGAGACTGGAACAGAAGGAAGAACCGGTAGAGGTACTCAAGGTACCCTCCGCCACACACCGCCAGGTGGCTTGCGGAGTGTAGATGTAGATGAACAGCAATTCTTGTGGGATCCCTGATGCTACAGCCCCCCATTAAAACCTTTTAGTTCCAATCATTTCACACTGTTGGCAGAAGGTAAGGCATGAGTTGAACTGTTGTACAGCAAATGAAAAGTTTTACTAAAATCCAAAAAACACACAATAGTCGTCTCTTGTTTGCCCATAGCTTGTTTCAGTCGCCTTTATAAGAGTGGTCACGTTACGGTTTTGTTGGAAACCTGACCGGTATTCATCTAAAAGATTATTTGACGTTAAATAATTGGTAATCAGTTCCTGTACTATGTATTCTGAAGCCTTATATAATGCTGGTAGAATGCAAATTGGCCTGTAGTTGGAAGGCTGTTTGGCAGAGTTTTTCTTGGGTAATGTTTTTATGAGACCATGCGTCCAGGATGTTGGGAAGATGCTGGAGGTCATAGGATGGTTGACTGTGCGGCCAGTGCCGGCGGAGGTTCGAGTCCTCCCTCGGGCATGTGTGTGTGTGTTTGCCCTTAGGATAATTTAGGTTAAGTAGTGTGTAAGCTTAGGGACTGATGACCTTAGCAGTTAAGTCCCATAAGATTTCACAATCATTTGAACATAGAATGGTTGAAAATGTTCTTTATTTTGGGTAGTAGAGGATCGACGAAGAAACTGACCAGCTGTACTGTCATATTATCACGTCATATGGCAGCCAAACAAATACGAGCAGTGGACTTCGTGGCCGTCTAAGGTTAAGGTTGAGGTTATTTCTGGAATGAGACCAAACTGCAAGGTCATCGGTCTCATGAGATTAGGGGAAGGACGGCGAAGGAAGTCGGCCGTGCTCTTTCGAAGGAACTATCCCGGAATTTGCCTGGAGCGATTTAGGGAAATGACGGGAAACCTAAATCAGGATGGCCGGACGCGGCATTGAACCGCCGTCATCCCGAATGCGAGTCCAGTGTGCTAACAACTGCGCCACCTTGCTCGGTTGACCGTCTAAGGCTTACTACGTGCAGAAAAAAAGTTTTCGTTTCTGCCAACCACTGATACTTTAAGGTAGTCGATGGACTGCACCCTTACGAATTTGTCAAGTAAAGTCGTCGGTGTGCCAAAATGGTCATTTAGATCCTCAATAGGAACTAGTGGGTCAGCTGCAAATTTAGGTTTGCATGTTCCTAGACCTCACAGATTTTTCCACGCGACATCACGGCTGTTAAAGACCTCAGACAATGAGTCGGCATACCTGACTTTTGCATTTCTCAGAGATTGACTAATTGCTAGTAGGTGAGATGGTTATCAGAGGTCTGGTGCTAATTGTAATTATACGTCCTGTGTAGTGTGTCTGTGACACTCACTAGGTGTTTGAAGTGCTCTAAAAGTCATGCTGCAGGTTTTCTCCTTGCTCTTATTGTTTTCGGAGGAGCTTGTTTACCACATAAATTAGTAAGGCTCTCGGTGAAATGAGACACTACATTATTTTATGTCGACGTTCTTTCCTGCCATTGTCCAACAAGAAATATCGTAAGTGTCGGCTGTAAGATCAGACATATTCATGCACTTGAATCGCTAGAAGTTACCACTTGCGATTTGTTCTTCGGGCATTGCTACGAGTAGCTCACGAATATTATATCCTGATTGGACAAGCCAGGTGGCGAGATCTGATCTCTGCAAATTATTCTATTTGGAGATTTGGTTGCGAAAATATCGATCAACATACGAGAGTCAACTGTACAGTCAGTTCGACCAAGTGGAATCAAGTGTCAGATTTGAGCAAGAAAGTAAGCATGTCAGTTTTGCTAAGGAAGGGCTATAATTTAGACCCCTCGGTTTCAGTTATGTGATCTTACGAAGATTCAAGACTCCAGAGTGAAGAATTAAAACTAGAGAACTGTCCAATCTTAGACGGATTGTATATTACACAGATGAGAAACTTTCTGCTGGGAGGTTTAACTTCAGTGAACATGTACTCAGGCTGTTTGTCTTCGTTTTTAGATGTGAGCACGACTTTGGGGGACGAATTTGCACATACGAGTATACAGGGTGTTACAAAAGGTACCGCCAAACTTTCAGGAAACATTCCTCACACACAAAGAAAGAAAATATGTTATGTGGACATGTGTCCGGAAACTCTTACTTTCCATGTTAGAGCTCATTTTCTTACTTCTCTTCAAATCACATTAATCATGGAATGGAACACACAGCAACAGAACGTACCAGCGTGACTTCAAACACTTTGTTACAGGAAATGTTCAAAATGTCCTCCGTTAGCGAGGATACATGCATCCACCCTCCGTCGCATGGAATCCCTGATGCGCTGATGCAACCCTGGAGAATGGCGTATTGTATCACAGCCGTCCACAATACGAGCACGAAGAGTCTCTACATTTGGTACCGGGGTTGCGTAAGCAAGAGCTTTCAAATGCCCCCACAAATGAAAGTCAAGAGGGTTGAGGTCAGGAGAGCGTGGAGGCCATGGAATTGGTCCGCTTCTACCAATCCATCGGTCACCGAATCTGTTGTTGAGAAGCGTACGAACACTTCGACTGAAATGTGCAGGAGCCCCATCGCGCATGAACCACATGTTGTGTCGTACTTGTAAAGGCACATGTTCTAGCTGCACCGGTAGAGTATCCCGTATGAAATCATGATAACGTGCTCCATTGAGCGTAGGTGGACGAAACTAAAATGAGCTCTAACATGGAAATTAAGCGTTTCCGGACACATGTCCACATAACATCTTTTCTTTATTTGTGTGTGAAGAATGTTTCCTGAAAGTTTGGCCGTACCTTTTTGTAACACCCTGTATGTTCTGACGCACCACCCTCTCATCAGTTACACCTGTTATGTTTCAGAAAAATGTAACCATGAGGACTTTCAGAACTGGAAGGAATACTCGGTTTCAGTCATGTCTCAGACAGGAGTATGACATACAAGCTGAGGTCCTGAAATATGCGGCGGAACTCAGTCAGATGGGCTGGTAAGGACTGCACAGTTACGTGACCGAGCTGCAGTGCAGAGCCGTCACCAGTCGTTTCCGCTAAAAGTCAAAAATGGTTCAAATGGCTCTGAGCACTATGGGACTTAACATTTGTGGTCATCAGTCCCCTAGAACTTAGAACTACTTAAACCTAACTAACCTAATGACATCATACACATCCATGCCCGAGGCAGGATTCGAACCTGCGACCGTAGCAGTCGCGCGGTTCCGGACTGCGCGCCTAGAACCGCTAGACCACCGCGGCCGGCCGCGAAAACCAAGGGGGAGAGGGAGACAGAGTTTCAAAGTCATGGACGCTTGCTCGACATAGTACGTGAAAACCGAAGGTGCTTGGGTTTTCCAGAGATCGATAAAACACAGAGATTAAGTGAGCTGTGTATAAAACTTAGAGAAAATTTTAATGAGAGGGTAATTATACTAGGGATAAATAATGTAAAAGAAACAGTAAGAACAACAGATTGTACTGAAAAAGAACGGATTATACTTATACAGGAATGAAATAAAAATGTAAAAGGAAACAGTAAGAGCAACAGGAAATCAGTACACTGAAGGTTATGTTGCTAATGAGTACAATGATAATTAAACAGTAAATGAATAGTCTGAATTAAAGCCCTGTGAGAATGGTGACATAATAGTGAAATAACTGCCTATATTGGCATTGAAAGTATGAAAATCGAATATAAAATTTATAATAATACTAAAAATAAATCTAAACAAACAGATGATGTTTTAAAAGAAAGTACTACAAAAGAAATTGTTCCTTTACAATACAAAATGGCACAAAAATAAACACACAAACTAGATGCGGCAAGAGTTGACATGTTTTTAGCTCCTACAGCACAGGCTTTGATCTCTCCTGCATTGCAGACTGATCTTTTCCCGTTTTCGATCTTCACCGCTATTGTACTGTCGTTTGTCCACTCTTTTTATGCCCTAATCTCGAGATCTCATTGTTCAAAATCTTTGTTCTTTCAGAGGGGAGATCCTCTATTTCGCTCTGAAGATTTCAGATCTTTTCCAGTATTGCACAAACTGCATTATTACTTGGTCTAGGTTTCGAAGATTTTGGCGTCTTACGCCCCACTCCATGACTTCTGTCAGTGTCATTCAGTGCCAGTTGCCGGCATAGCTTCTCTCGCGTCCGTCGGTCGTCGTAATTTAATGTATATATTATTATTGTTATTATTATTTTTTGATTGTTGCCGACTTACGTGGTGGACCTTAATAAAAATGATATTTAAGTTGAACAATGTAATAAACTTTTCATCTAAATTTCCTCGGCTAGTCAGTTGACGTTAAAGCAAAAGATCTTTAGTTATTAATTACAATTGCGGCCCACACACGCGCGAGAGTATTTTCTTACCTCCGTTAACCATTGTATTGTAGTCAGAGTCCTGGCTCTGGGTCTCGGCTATGCTACTGAAAATAAGAATCTTAAAACTAAGTATTTCTGCAACTTCGTGCGGCTGTGGAGAAAAATTAATATTATGCTAATAGCGGTCGAGTTTTCCGCTTCCGCTAATTTTCATAAGTTAATATCGCCACGTAATGGCGTCGTTGGCTGCATCGGCCGCTGCGATTGTTGAGCTGTAAATTACTTGAATGCAGGTTAATTCAAGGAAGGCGGACATGAAATCGGGATCACCTCTTACAAATTAAAAGTGCACAATAATATTAAATCGTTATATTATTGTTCAACTCATACAAATATGCTTACATTTGTCAGCACACGCAAGACGTCCCTCTAGACACATTCAAGACAAAAGAAGAAGTGAAGTCGACTAAAAAATTAACAAAAGAGCGTATCTTGTCGTCTCTTTAGATCATTCTGTCATAAATTATTTCTTTGCAATCTAAACCTACCCAAAGAAATTATTATTTTACGGCTACATGATAAAAAATTTGGCACTGGGGACGCTATATTGCCCCCCCCAAATGTTTATGTCATAAAAAATGTTTGTATTTTTTGACATAAATATTTCCACTTTCATGTCCACAGTGTCCACACGCAGATTTTTCTTTCACAGTTTACATATGTCACATCGTATGTTGTAATTACTGAGGTGCGTTGCACACAAAGTGTAATACAGATGAAGTTCAAGGTATACAACCACGAGTTAGTCCGGAATATTTGAAGTCCCAGGGGTGTCAACTGTTCGCTCCCCATTTGGCGCGGCCGTAGGGAAACCTGGGGAAAACCTCGGAGGAGCGACAGACTAACTGCTTTGGTCACTTTCACTTAATTGTTTCTGGAATGTCATTGGAGTACAGGATGTGCATACAAATATTTTTGTTGCACTATGCAAAAAATGAGGTCATTAAAACAATTGATTGCGGTGTCGTTGATGATCTACGCCGCGACGTTTGGCTCGCGACGGCGTCGGTTGGTGTGTTCGGTGCTCGGCGTTCGCGGCGGCTGCGGAGAGGTCAACGCCCGCGCGACGCCAGCGTGTGTCTCGCCGTCGCGGAACGTCAGAATCAGCTGATCGGCTGCACCGTTGGCGATGCGCTTCTGTCTCGGCCGGGCGTGGTGGAGTGGGATGATATCCGCCCCCCGCTCTTGTTGGCAGGAGTCAGCCCTGCTACGCATCTCCGACGTAGTACCTGAAACATACACACAACCAACGTAATATTTGTTTCCCGCCGCAGATGGTTACGCTAGTGGGAAAGAAAAATTTATTAGTGCGGCAGAAGTTGTTAAGTTTTCGCCAGTTTCCGAGTGTCAAGCTAGCATTGTCTTGCAGAATACATGACATGGATCTTCTCCCGTGAATGAAGTTTTGTTGCGCCACTGTTTCCATTACACGTCAGTTTTTGTCTTGATACAATTATTTATGTTTTCGCCGCACTCGCAGGCACTGGTGAGTGTCCCAGTATGAGTTTAGCCCAAACATTCGCCGTTTCTGCGGTCGCTGTTTTGCAACAGTCCATGCATCGCATTCCAATCTCGCATTATTGTGCTCACTGAAACTACAGTCTGTCCCAAAAATAATGACTGTGGGTTCACTTCACGTTAACAGTTCACATTTATAAGCAAATTCACAGTTTTTCGTGCGTAATATTGGCGTTTGGCGTCCTCACCGCTGTTGAACGTTCAATACTAGCACTTCACTGTCCATATCACAGTTTCACCTTCACAGTATTTCACACTGTTTAAAGTAACTGTTTCGATTAGTTCACAAACACTAATGTATTTCATTCAGTCTGAACTGGATTTTGGCTTGTGCTGGATTTTACCAGTCTCTCGCACTACTTGTCTCTTTTCCTTTTCCACTTAGAGTCGTACTTGCCTTCAGATTTTTTGACTATACAATTGTATTTCCGTCTCATCTGAGGTGAGTCCCCATGTCATGTCTGCCCACTCACTGCGTACTTGCCCTCCAGAGCCAGGCTCGACTTTACAAAACCTTGCCTCTCGCATTATTGTACACATTTTATAATCTAGGCCTAGCGTGCAAGTTCCTAGATTAATGTTAGATTTGTGACTTTTGTTTGCACTACAAATTCGTGCAAATCTCTGCCTTAGCAGATGGCAATATATTTTAACACTGCTAAGCGGTAGTCGCGTTTACTGATTTGCTTTGTACCTTGTCCACAACACATGAGGTACCTTGGGTGATGTACACCCTGCACTCACATTGTTAAGTAAATTATGCTTGAGCATATTTCAAGATCGGTATAGACATAAATACATGAAACGACATATACACTATAATATTGAATTTCATAAGATGCATTACTACTACAGTTCAAAAATATTCATGACACACTAATGAAAAATTCTTTCATCGTTACATGCTGTTGAATTTTATTTCTTATTGTTTAAAGCATTTTTAAACATGAAATTTGTAAAATATTCTTAAACCTACGTTCATTTTTTTTTCAAAATGCAATTGTTTAATAATACTATTATTCCTTAACATCTACAAAATTGAATCGCACTAATCTTGTGTGCCTCATTGTCTTTAAATATTACACTAAAATCGGAACATTTACACACAGAAAAAATACACTATAAACTTAACCTACTACACGCAAATGTAAACATTGCTCTACTGAGCAAACTTCTTTAAGTCTTTGTAAGTATTTTTTCTTATTTCCTTGGTAACTGCCTCCTTATTTGACCACGGAGTGGTGTAGTTTGCGTGACAGAAAGTATCGTTAGGTACCACTTCGATGTTATAGGTGTAGCCCTCGATAACACCGGGTTTTTCCGAAAACACATTCTCATAATCTGTAAGTAGCCGAGTCAATTCGTTTTGTTGTGCTTCAGTCAAATGTTCTGACTCCCTAACTTTCATGGCTATCAGTTTCCTTTTTTCCTCTCTGTCTTCAGTAATAAACTCCTTATAACATGCTTGTCTTGTACTTAAGTCAGAATATAAATTCATTACCTGTATTCCTTCGAATCTCGACTGAAAGTTCCGGCAATATTTACCGTGCACTTCCCGTGTCCTCAACAGTGGCAAAATTACACGTGTACCCTCATTCATAAGGCTTACTTCTCCGCACAAGAGGTCGATTTTTGCGTCCCTCTGGCGTAGAAATTCCATCCCCAGGATGCAAGCAACACCTAATCCCTTAAGTACTAGGAACGAGCTTTTCATTGCTTCATTTCCTACCGTAAACTCGACTTGCACCTGCTGCTTTATGATATGAGATTGTGCACCTATTGCACCTGTTACACGACAATTCTTCACTGGCAATGCTGGTATTCTATTATTTTGACTCAAGTACTTGTAAAAATTTGCGCTCATGACATTGGTTGACGCACCGGTATCGACTATTATGTGTATTGGTGCTCCATACATATCTGCTTGCAATATAGCCTGCACAACACTTTTGTCGGTTCGGTTACATGTCTGCGGTATGTCTACAAGTTCCTTTTCTATTTTTGTTCCTTCATTGTATCTCAGCATACAAAGTTTATGGCTGTCATCCGTGAATGTGCCCTCACTACACCATCCTGCAGCCAACAACGGAGAGCGTATTGTGGCTGTCTTTAGTTTAACGGATGAGCATTAGTGGGTTGACAGTTGTCTGTCACTTCCACTAACCTCACATTGTGGTTCTGGTTGTTGTTGTTGCTACTGTTGGGTTGGCCGCCCTGCCTCCCCGTTGGTGTATTTTGATATTGTGTATGGCTCTGGTTTTGTGGTGGTCGGTTGTAACTCCCTGACATGTTCTGTGACGGACCTGGGTTGGCGTTCCATTGTGGCGCTGTGTTTTGTTGCCACTGTGGTGTCGGTTCGTTACGACCACGCCACTGGTTTCGGTTGTTGCGCCATTGCGGATTGCCGTTACCATTATATCCATTACTCATGCGTCCATCATGATGTCTCTTTCGATTTTCACGATTATAACCGTTGCCGTTATAACCATTGCCATTGTTTGTGCCTTGATTCTGTTGCTGGTGCTCTTGCCTATTCCCGTTACCATTTGGTACTAAGTTACTACCGTTACTGTGGCTGCTATTGTAATCAGCTTTGTGTTGATTATAGCCTGCATGGTTCCACTTGTTTTCGGTTTTCATATCTTCGATCAATAGGTCAACAGAATCCACTATTTCCATGAATTGTTCTATATCGTATTCCGGCACATTGATGAAATATCTTTTAATTTCACTGGGCAACTTCATTTTTATTAATCTGATTATGTCACGATCGGACATTGGCTCGTCCCAGTACCTGGTTTTGTTTATATACTTTTCGAAATATTTGCGTAACGTTCCCATCTTAGGATTGTACATTTCTGGACTGTACAACTCCTTACGTAGTCTTTCTTGGACGCTATCGGACCAGAATTTTTGCAAGAATGCACCTTCAAACTGTTGCATCGTTAGACATTTTTCGGACACGTCAGTGGCCCACAGTGCCGCGTCACCTTGAATAAAGGAGACCACGAACTGTATTCTTTGTCTTTCCGTCCATGTCCTGGGAAACACATTCCTGAAGCTCTTAATAAATACAACAGGGTGGACATTTCGTTTTTCGCTATTGAAGGGTTGGAATGTCCTGTGTTTTATTACATTGTCCTCTTTTTTGCATATCTGATTGCTACATTCTGGGACATTCATCACTTCGTGATGTGCGCTGCACGGTATCGCGTGTTGTTCGTGCTCATAATTCGCATTAGGTTGCGGTTGCGCACTCGCACCCTGGCTACCGTCAGCGTTATTATAGTAATCAGTGCGCGGAGTCTGATTCATGATCTGTCCGCCACTGTTTACATTGCTTTCCAACGCAGACAGTCTCCGCGCGACCTCCTGTTGCCAATTTGGCAAATCCGCAGTCACACGGGACTTAATCTGTGTTAATTCGGCATGTAGTGCGGCAGCGCTAGCGTCAATATTTACACTCGCGGCCGCAGTCGCTTGTCTACAGCTGTTTTTACGTCGCTTTCAATCTTTGCAGATATCTCGCGATCCTTTACTTCTAGCCATTCATTTAATTCTTTTTCTACTTTTTGAGCTTGCACTTCCAAATATGCGTCAATACTTTTCCGTGCATCTATCTCCACATTATCTACGCGGTTGGTTAAAGTCTGGACATTATCTTCAAGCCTAGCCTGCGATATCTGTAATTTTTGCATTTCGCCGGCTAAGCTTTGCGCAAGATCGGGTATTTCTTTGCACGCATCCCGCATCTCGGCTAGTTCGCTTTGGATACTGTCGAGTTTTGCTTCACTGCGCTGCTCTTGCTCAATGAGCTTTTGCGTTAATTTTTTCTCCTGCTCATGCAACATCTGAGCCAGTTTTTCGTCTCTTTGTTTTTCCCTCTGTTCTGACATTCTTTCCTTTTCCCTTTCTTTCAGTTCTCTTTGTTGCTCTTGCTCATGGAGCATCTGAGCCAGTTTCTGATCTCTTTCCCTATCTCTTTCTTCTAACCTGCGCAGAAATTCAGCAAAAGGGTCTGCAATCGGTGAGCATACTGGTGCCCCGCTTAATCTAGCACTCGATTGGCCCCCCTGCCAAGGCAGTGGAGTTACTCTATTCCCATTCTGCTGTGGAGCGTCATTCACCGTCCACAGATCCTCGCCCCCCGCTCCGGAAATTATGTTATCCGAGGCAGTGGCTTGGGATTCGTTTACGTATTGCAAATGATCCTCACTTTCCATATTAACAGAATTTTGTTCTTCTGGTACGGATGCTTTAGGTTGTCCTATCTTACCCATACTAAATTCACTTTAAGCCACTGACGAATCTTTAACACTGATACACACACGATTAATTATCCCCTCCAAAAATAAACACATAAATACACAAAACGAATAATTATCCCTCCAAAAATAAACACATAAATACACAAAACACCGAAGGTATCTCATGTGCACATGGGTTCGATATTCCGCGCAGAGCTACACAGGATGCTTGCACAATAGGTCTTACCTTACTTATTTTTCTTTCTCGCAATCCTCGTTCTTTTCTACACTTTTTCCTCTCCAGATCTCCTCAGGGTGTGGTTTTGTTGTTGTACATGTAAAAGAATTCATACAAGCATTAATATTTTACAACAATTAGACACATACATAATTACATTCATTACAATAGAATCATATTAATCGGGCCCCAAAGTTGCGGCGCCAATCTCGCGTCCGTCGGTCGTCGTAATTTAATGTATATATTATTATTGTTATTATTATTTTTTGATTGTTGCCGACTTACGTGGTGGGCCTTAATAAAAATGATATTTAAGTTGAACAATGTAATAAACTTTTCATATAAATTTCCTCGGCTAGTCAGTTGACGTTAAAGCAAAAGATCTTTAGTTATTAATTACAATTGCGGCCCACACACGCGCGAGAGTATTTTCTTACCTCCGTTAACCATTGTATTGTAGTCAGAGTCCTGGCTCTGGGTCTCGGCTATGCTACTGAAAATAAGAATCTTAAAACTAAGTATTTCTGCAACTTCGTGCGGCTGTGGAGAAAAATTAATATTATGCTAATAGCGGGCGAGTTTTCCGCTTCCGCTAATTTTCATAAGTTAATATCGCCACGTAATGGCGTCGTTGGCTGCATCGGCCGCTGCGATTGTTGAGCTGTAAATTACTTGAATGCAGGTTAATTCAAGGAAGGCGGACATGAAATCGGGATCACCTCTTACAAATTAAAAGTGCACAATAATATTAAATCGTTATATTATTGTTCAACTCATACAAATATGCTTACATTTGTCAGCACACGCAAGATGTCCCTCTAGACACATTCAAGACAAAAGAAGAAGTGAAGTCGACTAAAAAATTAACAAAAGAGCGTGTCTTGTCGTCTCTTTAGATCATTCTGTCATAAATTATTTCTTTGCAATCTAAACCTACCCAGAGAAATTATTATTTTACGGCTACATAATAAAAAATTTGGCACTGGGGACGCTATACCTCTCTCGGGCGAGATTGGTCACTAATTCGTCTGTATTCTCTCCGTTGTTCTCAGGAATCTCGAACAGTCTGAGATTATTGCGTCTCTGGTGTTGTTGAATTTCGTCATATTTCCCGATCAGCTTCTGTTTGAGCAATTGTGCCCCATCGTCAATTTAAAAAATGGTTCAAATGGCTCTGAGCACTATGGGACTCAACTGCTGAGGTCATTAGTCCCCTAGAACTTAGAACTAGTTAAACCTAACTAACCTAAGGACATCACAAACATCCATGCCCGAGGCAGGATTCGAACCTGCGACCGTAGCGGTCTTGCGGTTCCAGACTGCAGCGCCTTTAACCGCACGGCCACTTCGGCCGGCATCGTCAATTTATTTTGAAGATTTGTTCAGAGCCTGGGCCTCACTTGTGTCCGTCTTCGGAGTTTCCTGTACGTCGTCTGTCATGCCGCAGTGACACATCAGTGATGGTCTGTATAATGAGCCCGAGCTTGTCTTGAGACTGGAGCACGGTACTCACCTCAACGGCGATGTCGTGGATGCCGGGTGGTCCGGCCGTAGCTTCCGGTGTCGGCTCGACATTGGCAGTCCCTCCGGACTGACCGTTGGCGACGCCGCGCATTGTTCGACGGTTATCTATTTTTAATGCAGTTCCAGGTTATGGATTTCCTGAATCAAATGCTAGTATGACACTATGTACTCATCACACGATTCTCGTAGTAAATAGAGTAGCCTAAACGCTTAACAGCATCTCCAAAATTCAGGTAAACTGCGAACCAAAGTAATGCGCGTTACTCACTCGCCGCGGTCTTAGTCCTATCCGTGTTTTCATAATTTATTACTACAGTTTCAGTGGCGGCTAGTGAATACATATCATGGGTATTCACAAATTTTTACACTACTGGCCATTAAAATTGCTACAGCAAGAAGAAATGCAGACGATAAACGGGTATTCATTGGACAAATACATTATACTAGAACTGACATGTGATTACATTTTCACGAAATTTGGGTGCATGGATCCTGAGAAATCAGTACCCAGAACAACCACCTCTGGCCGTATTAACGACCTTGATACGCTTGGGCATTGAGTCAAACAGAGCTTGGATGGCGTGTACAGGTACAGCTGTCCATGCAGCTTCAACACAATACCACAGTTCATCAAGAGTAGTGACTAGCGTATTGTGACGAGCCAGTTGCTCGGCCACTATTGACCAGACGTTTTCAATTGGTGATAGATCTGGAGAATGTGCTGGCCAGGGTAGCAGTCGAATATTTTCTGTATCCAGAAAGACTCGTACAGGATCTGCAACATGCGGTCATGCATTATCCTGCCGAAATGTAGGGTTTCGCAGGTATCGAATGAAGGGTAGAGCCACGGGTGGTAACACATCTGAAATGTAACGTCGACTGTTCAAACTGCCGTCAGTGCGAACAAGAAGTGACCGAGACGTGTAACCAATGGCACCCCATACCATCACACCGGGTGATATGCCAGTATGGCCATGGCGAATACACGCTTCCAATGTGCGTTTACCGCGATGTCGCCAAACACGGATGTGACCATCATGTTGCTGTAAACAGAACCTGGATTCTTCCGAAAAAATGACGCTTTGCCATTCGTGCACCCAGGTTCGTCGTTCAGTACATCATCGCAGGCGCTCCTGTCTGTGATGCAGCGTCAAGAGTAACCGCAACCATGGTCTCCGAGCTGGTAGTCCATGCTACTGCAAACGACGTCGAACTTTTCGTGCAGATGGTTGTTGTCTTGCAAACGTCCCCATCTGTTGACTCAGGGATCGAGACGTGGCTGCACGATCCGTTTCAGTCATGCGGATAAGATGCCTGTCATCTCGACTGCAAGTGATACGAGGCCGTTGGGATCCAGCACGGCGTTCCGTATTACCCTCCTGAACCCACTGATTCCGTATTCTGCTAACAGTAATTGGATCTCGACCAACGCGAGCAGCAATGTTGCGATACGATAAACCGCAATCGCGATAGGCTACAATCCGACCTTTATCGAAGTCGGAAATGTGACGGTACGCATTTCTCCTCCTTACACGAGTCATCACAACAACGTTTCACCAGGCAACGCCGGTCAACTGCTGTTTGTGTATGAGAAATCGGTTGGAAATTTTCCTCATGTCAGCACGTTGTAAGTGTCGCCACCGGTGCCAACCTTGTGTGAATGCTCTGGAAAGCTAATCATTTGGACATCACAGCATCTTCTTCCTGTCGGTTAAATTTCGCGTCTGTAGTACGTCATCTTCGTGGTGTAGCAATTTTAATGGCCAGTAGTGTAGATTCAGGTAAATTTGAGCGTGTGAAATACCACCTGCAGTATAACAGTAATGATTATGTGAATTTATACAGCTACAGCGACTGCCAGTAATAATAATAATTATAATATTAACTTACCTGAAGAAAGAAAGAATCGCTTTTGTGGAATTTTTTTTGTTTTGTACATAGCTAAGTACAGTTGAGGGCAAGAACGAAACAAAATGTAAGCTTTCGCTACTCTCCGTTTCGCATTTCGTGTAAGTGGAAGTTTTCGTACTGTATTTTTTGGGGCAAATTTACAGTATCCCTAACATCTGTATTAGTCCAAGAATTAACTTCCTGGCTCAACATAGGTATTTTTACGTTGCACCCACACAACCTCTTAAGCTTAGTGTACACTTCTTTGTTAAATGTTCGCATGTAATCACTCTCATTTTATTTCGTCTCTTTCTCAGTCAAGAGATCTGTTTTGAGAAGCCTTAGTTCCTTTATGGCTAACTTTTCCTGGTAATTTACTTTTCTGTTGACGCTTTAAATAGATTCAGCAGACTTACTATTATCACTGCACACGAAAGCCAATTCCCGCACACTACACAACGAATTTCAAACAAACACTGCCGTTTGTGGAAATGCTTAAATTGAAGTAGTAATCCAGAATGAGATTTTCACTCTGCAGCGGAATGTGCGCTGATGTGAAACTTCCTGGCAGATTAAAACTGTGTGCCGGACCGAGACTCGAACTCGGGACCTTTGCCTTTCGCGGGTAAGTTCTGTACTTTTTTTTGCAGCTTCTCGGTGCAGACGTCGCTGTGTAACACCACAACTTAGGTTTCGTTGACCGAACACGCTGAGTTACCGCGCCGGCATCATCTGAGCTACCCAAGCACGACTCACACCCCTCCTCACAGCTTTACTTCTGTCAGTACCTCGTTCCCAAACTTTGCAGAAGCTCTCCTGTGAACCTTGCAGAACTAGCACTCCTGGAAGAAAGGATATTGCGGAGACATGGCTTAGCCATAGCTTGGAGGATGTTTCCAGAATGAGATTTTCACTCTGCAGCGGAATGTGCGCTGATATGAATCTTCCTGGCAGATCCCGAGTTCGAGTCTCGGTCCGGGATACAGTTTTAATCTAAAGTAGTAATGTCTACCAACATGGTCACTTGACTACAGGTAAAAGATACCCACTAAACTGGTGCACTCTCCTGTTAGGAATACAAATGGAATACTGTGTGATAAAATCCAAAACTTAGTGTATTATGACTCATTCAGAAATCCACAAAACCGGTTTTTCTGTCAGTAGAACTATAACATGCTCCGACATCGGGGTAATTTTACTATATGGTGAGTAAATTGCCATGACTGAGGTGTGTGTGTGTCGTCTAGCGGATTTTGTTAAGCAAACGGGGATAAAAGTCTACTGCATTGTGCTACCATCTAATGACACTGACGCAAACGTATAGTTGAGTATTGAAGGGCCAAATTTGCACGGTATGGACCGCGCACGTTGTCGTATTTGCCCATAAGGCAATTCCATTATGCCGGTTGCGCAGTGTACAACAGTAGATGTGCATGCGACCCTGATGCCAAGGGTTATTTTAATGAAAAAGTCGCCGCACTGGGTCACCGCTGGCGGAACATTGCTTCTAATGGGGCCTTCACATGTCCGAAATTCTCGGTATGCTAAAAGAAATAGACTGCCACGAATGTGATGAAGAAGTCGTTCATGAATGGATGAATATCGATGATGCAGATCCAGGACACCAAATCACGCAGGCCAGCGAGATTGTAAACGTCGTCACTGATAAAGATTTCTCCGGAGAAGATTCTCAGAAAAAAAGAACTTTCTGTGAGAAAGTTCTGAATTTCGTATGAATAAAAAATTCTAAGCATATTCTCTGACGATGGAGTTCCTCCCCGCTACCTCCCCCCCTTCTTGAGAAGGCTCTCGGTGTGTGTTATCTGCCATGTCCAGCACAGAATGCACGCGTAATCTTACATTTCATTCATCTCGCTCAAACAGGTAACTGTACAAATATGGAACTGGCATCAATGTGTTCTGGAAATGTTGCGCTACGCTTCGATTTGACTTGTTGCGCTACGCTTCGATTTGACTTTCATGTGGGACAACAGATTATTAAGACTATTAGGAACAGTTTACGAAAACACATGCAAACGAAATTTTAAGATCATGTGACATTTTCATGTACCGGTACTCTAAACTGGACCTCTGTCAGAGTTTTGTAACAAGAGATAATTTTGGTTAAATACGATAGATAGGTCTGCTCCCGTGTCAACTATGTAACCAATTCGTTACGAGAAACAGATCGCTAGATTTGTAACAATCCAGTTATTAATTTTTCTGATCCACGTGTTTATTTCTAACATAATAAAATATAAGATTTATGCTGTGAAAAGACATGATTATGAACATCTGTAAATGTCAATGAACAGTTGTTTGGTGTATACCTAAGACTTCTTGTGTATCAGTCTGAAAGCATGGATCTGCTAAATAGCAACAAAAATGTTATAATTTTCTCGTCGTTTGAAAGTTCGCCCCCTCTTCTTTCATGATCTTCTAGCAGGAAGTTTGCCAGACAAATAATACTTCTATTGTTAAATACGTACACACTTTTACAGTGTCTATCTTTAGTATTCTTTCGGACTACGTGTATCTTCTTTTGTCTTCTTAGCAACATAAATTGTGCCACTACTACCAAAAACTTGACCTCAACAGAACTTACCTCTAAGTATGCTACAGACTCACTTCAAAAAATTGAGAATGTTCTTTGCTCGTGAGAAGCTCCTCAAGTTTTATTCATACGAAATCGAATAATTTTCTTTGTTTTGAGCAAATTCCCCCACTCTTTTACTCAAGCGGAGAACAGTCTCGGGTAAAGTACATTCTCCGACAGGTTTTATTCATGTGAACCTTAGAATGTTTTCCGAAATTTCGAGTAGAAAGTATGTTCGTCGTTTCATTCATACGATCTCATGTTTCACGGAGTCTGGAGGAGTAGGACTGTAGCATAGCATGATAGACTTAAGTGCTATATATTTCAGATTACCGTATATATGTTATATTTAACAGCATCCAGAGAAAATAAACAATAAATCACAATATGTCAGAAGTCAGGGTGTTCACGTGCTCTTGTGCTCTTACACAACAACTGCCACTTTATTGGTTCAAACTCTGATATTTACTTATTATTTGTATCCTAACTGTGATAACTTCATAGCCGACTGACCATTTGACCTCATGACAGGTCTTACTATGGACATCTAGCATATTTAACTTACTTTTGGTCTTATAGTGCATATGATATATTTAGATTTCATTGTTGAATATATGGCACAATGTTGGTGATACGCTTTCCTGACACACATAACCGTTCACTGGTTTATTATGTACATTGTTAGTTTCTTATGATGATTCCTTACTTTTTATGGTGTAACGTTATTGTTTTAAGTATAGTATTTCAGTTTTTTATCTTCTTCCTTTTTACTAGAAGACCTGATAACTTTTTTATGCTTTCATAGTGGATCAGTTGATTGATGTACTTTTCCCATATAACATCTGTTACTGCTTGTTTTATTTCATATTTTCGTTTTTATTCATGTTTTACGAAAAATATTTAGCAGACTACAAGTATTGTTTCCAGGCTACTTTGATGCTTCGTCCTTAAGTTTTATATTTACAGTAGAGCGTCGATTATCCGAAGTAATTGGGGGACATGGGTGTTCGGAAAATAATCGAACTGTACATGTTTATTTGCCAAAAAGAAGTACTGTACAGTAAATTTATTCATAAAAACAGGCATCTCTTTTAGTATTACAAAGTAACATACAAAGGCAACTTCAGTAGGAATATATAGTATTATTTAACAACAATATATACATATTGCATACGCATTTTGTATGAACAATACACACAGTATACAAAATTAACGTTTAAAAAATTCCTTTATTTTGGTCTGTCTAAGCAAGCCTACACGCTTACGAGCAGCTAAGTCACGTACTTTTTTCATCACAGATATCTGAAACTGGTCACTTTCATCTTGGGCTTCAAACTTCATTACAGATATCTGAAACTGGTCACTTTCATCTTGGGCTTCAAACCATCGCAAGGCAGTATGTAAACAAGTGAACGCCTCAGAAGCTGTTGGTATACTTTCATTTTCACTTTCTGGAGCACTGATTGATGAGATGCTGGCGGCGTCATCTTTATCAGTGACGACGTTTACAATCTCGCTGGCCTGCGTGATTTGGTGTCCTGGATCTGCATCATCGATATTCATCCATTCATGAACGACTTCTTCATCACATTCGTGGCAGTCTATTTCTTTTAGCATACCGAGAATTTCGGACATGTGAAGGCCCCATTAGAAGCAATGTTCCGCCAGCGGTGACCCAGTGCGGCGACTACTGTGGGAAACTTGGTTTGGGAGTGAGGGGGATGATGGACGGTAGGGTGGGAGAGTAACAGGTGCGAGCGAGCACACAGTTCGGTTAAGCGGTCGTTCGGTTGACCGACGTTCGGATAATCGACGCTCTACTGTATTTATAGATTCGCCTAATTTTCATAAGATGTCTGCAGGCTCAGTACTGATTCATTGTTTGTCTAAAAGTGATAGTTACAACCTAGGAAAGCGTCAACAAGATACTCATACTCACTAGTTACTGGACGAGCTTCAGTGAAACTGAGAGGTTCCATGCCCACTTTTGTCTGTCGCCTCTCATTTTCATCAATTTTATTAATGTTTTGTGTCATTTCATTGTGGTAACAGGCCGAATAAGGTTATTGTAATGAGACTTCTTGTACTGAGAGCTCAAAATATTCTTCACTTGATTCCTACACGTGTTGGGTTACTTCCCTGGATGGGCTGCACGAGGCGAGCGCCGGAGGACGCAGCACATTGCATTTCCGGTTGGGGGCTGCGCTTATGCGAATACTGAGAGAGTCGTACATCATTGGGCTTAAGTGCCTGGTGGAACGACTGATGTCGGTCGAGTTTCGCCTATTGTATGCAGGACGAAACAACCTGCGAGACGGCTGAGTGTTGCCGCAGTTCGTGTGTTTACCGTTCCGGCGCGACCGGAACGAAGACTGCTGGCACCAGCTGACTGCATTGTCCTCATGATTCTGATAATACTTGTGGACCATGTCCTGCTGGACGCGACTGTCTAGCCCCAGGTATATATAAATATTCTTATATATTCATAATGGAATAAAACAGAATAGCATCAGATAACTAAGTAAAATTGTAAAAAACGACGAAAGTGTAAAAAGCAATGTAAAATGATAAACACTCATATTGGGAAAATGGTAATAAAAGAAAATAAAAAAATAGGAGCCTTGTCGCCAATATTCTTATATGTTCGTCTCAGTTTTTTATTCTTTCTTGTTTTAGCGCTTTTTATGGTATTTTCTCTTCCAGTAGCTATGAGAACAGTTGCTGTCTTAATGCGTCGTCACAGTTGTTAGATGATTTCCTCATTTGCATCATAATTCAAGAATACTCATTAGCAGAGTACCGTTATCTGTAGCAACATTTCTCGCTTTCTACAATATTCTGGTTCTGCTGTCACAGATGATACTTCGTTTATTTTGTCTTCATTTAATAGACGAATTGGTAGCCTACTGTATTACAGTCTTTTGGCCTCCTTGCTGATCCAGTTGTGTGATACAGTTTTCCATATAAAGGTCGTTTCTCGAATGTTTCCTGTATGCACGTATTTCATATTTTCGTCTAATTTGACTGACCTTTCTGTTTCATTTACGCTCATTCGGTTGGTATAATTGGAGTCACGAATATTGGCGGTCGAGTTTGGGCTTGTTCTGCCCTCTGACGTCACACATTCTCCCACAGCCAATGAGCACTACTGGATTCAAATTGCTCTGAGCACTATGGGGTTAACTTCTGAGGTCATCAGTCCCCTATAACTTAAAAGTACTTAAACCTAACTAACCTAAGGGCATCACACACATCCATGCCCGAGGCAGGATTCGAACCTGCGACCGTAGCAGTAGCGCGGTTCCAGACTGTAGCGCCTAGAACCGCTCGGCCACTGTGGCTGGCACTCTACTGGGAATACTTTAGCTAATGCGAGTATTAAATGTGATAGCAGCGTGTTAATTAGTGAACTTGTATACCATTTGTTCCCAGATGTCACCGACAGACATAATATGCTGGATATACACTTTCTTCAGGTGCAAAGCGCGCACATTGGCGTGCTGCAACTGTCACATGGAATCTGCTACAACGCAATCCCCGTCCTCGCCCTGACATGCGCAAACCGCCATCGTTCGTTGATCGGACTATAGTGAGTGTGTATATCTTTTCGACACTTTTCCAGGTTGTAACTATAACTTTTAGGCTGGTGCATCGCGTTGTCCTCATGACTTTTCTTATCTGTAGATTAACCTAGTTGTCACAGGATATCTGCATACTCAGTACTCGACCACTTCTCTTTCATTTGTAGTTGGGCCACATTTTTATACTTCCGGCCGCTGACACTACTCTGATGGTTAATAACAGTAATGCCTATTTTATTGAGCTATTCGTATTATGTAGTACACCTTTGCCTCACAACATTCGTTAGGTAATCATTGCCATTTTCCCAATACGACTGTTTATCATTTTACGATGTTTTTTTTATTTTTATCGTTTCTTACAATCTTACGTTATTAATCTGCTGCTATTCTTCGTTTGATTCCATTTAAAAATATAATAAATTAAATAACAGAATAGGAGGCTCATCATGCGTAACATTACATATTTTTGACAGTGAATGAAAAGGATTAATGTTTGCATTGCAATGAGCTATGTCTAATAGGTGACTTGTATCTTGTACTATTTGTGCATTCATAGTGTAAACTTGATTCTACCCTCAGTATATTAAATCACTTCTGTTTTCGTTTTACTTGCATATATTAATTCGCATCCTTCTTTTCATTCACATGATATATGTGCATCGTCTCATCTCTTGTAATTTTTACTGTGTAATGCCTTAAAACGACTCTGCTAACGAGTCGAAAGTAGTAGCATAAATGTAACGCTATAAAAATAACAGCTGTTGGAACACTGTGACTCCTAAATGCCATACCAGGAATCAGTACCTCACAGAAGCCCTATTAGCGAGAGAAGGCAATGGTCAATTAACATGCCTCCAGATTCTGATAAATGTCAAATAATTTCACGTTGTGTTTTATGAGCTCGTGAAATGGAGGACTTGGCCAGCAGCCCTCGTAAGGTGTACAAGTCCTGTAGCTTCTGAGGCGGAGGCGATGTTTTCACATCGTAGTTCAGATGCCAGAAGAGTGTGAGTCTTCGTGGTCAGCCAAGTTATTTCTTGCAAAAGGAAAACAAAAATCAGAACGTGTGTTCCCGTGTGTGGCTGTGGATTTCTGGTTGAGTCACTCCAGTTTTCTAGGTGAGAGGTGTTCAGCGAGTGTGCAGAGGCTCAGTAGGTAGAGACCTCAAAGTAGACAGTAGTGTTCACCGATTGAAATGGTTTTGGCGAGGTTTTAATTGAAGCAACAGAGCAGGGGTTCGCAACAGGGGGTAATTACCCCTGAGGGATAAAATGTAACTTCCTGAGAGGTAAGAGAAAAAGATTTGACTATTTTCCAGTCAGAAAACTAAATTACTTTTAATACATCATTGCTATTATCACTATAACAGAAGATTGTAATACCGATTATAGAAGTTACCAATAATTACATTTCTTTTCAAAATACTATGTTTAACGTTTGATGCAATGTTGTGGAGGCTACAATTTACTCACATAACACACCTACACACGTACTTTGCCCTCGTACTTGGTACCACGCATCTATACCATTACAATTGAGACATATGCACTGACGGAAAACATCGTAACACAAAAAATAAACCAACATTCATGAGAAAACATAACAGACCCCCACCCTGCCCTCCAACGCGCTCTCACTTGACGCCAGTGAAGTCACAAATGGCGGAGCTTTGGGCTGAGTGGGATGCAAGCAAAGGGATTCTGGCTCAGAGGTGTCCTTTGAGTAACTGGTGTGTAACGGTTCATTGCGTCACTGTGGTACCAACTGCTGCTCAGATTCCTGCTACTGACGCACCAGAACCATAGGGGAGATTTTGCACAGTATACTGACACCGTAGGTTGTATTTATACAAAATTTTTTTAAAACACATATAGTAATTGGAAGTACAACAACTGCAAAGTTAAAATGTTTATCACAAAAAGCATTAATTTTTAAAAATACAATACTTTAGCACACCAAGTAAACAAATAGAGAAATGTTCACGAATGACTATGGGGGAAAACCATTGCCCAGTATCACACTTCACAAACTCATTAATTACTACTGTAATTACTCATTTTTTGGCTAACAAGCGATACTTCTAATTAATTTATAAGTCCCTCTAAACAAATGGAATGTAAAAAAAAGATAACATGGTAATGTTTATGCATTTCAGTTGTCACACTTACAGTAAAGGAGATTTTTCTTGGTCCACACAAGCCCCATGAGCCCATCCTTTGCATAATGTGTGCACTGAATCCAATCTTCATTTGTTGATGCCCTGTAAATAATACACTCTGTAGTGCTGTCTTCTTCATTAGTCTCAATTTTAGAGCACCTGTTCTGTGGAATATTCTCCTGTGTACATTCTCCTGACCACCATTGTAGCAATCATGTACAGTGGCTACATTCCTGCCAAGTTGCTTTGCAGTATTACAGAAGAAACATCCAGCTTCTCGTAGCACTATACATGATCTCAGTCAAACTCTGTGAGGTGTTGATAATAGCGTCTTTGACGGCTTAACCTCATAATACCTGAATAAATTTCTTCACAGAAGAACAAAATCAGAATTTGTGTGTTTCTAGAAGTACCCAAAATACTCAGCAGATGGCAGCACATGTCAGAAGCATTGGCAGCTCCGTGTAGAATCTGCACCTACCAATGCTGGTGTTTGAAAACAGTTACCCTCCCACTCACTAGACACACTTTGGTGTGATGCGAATTGATGACACCTGGAATTAAGGTGATTCAACTTACCACATCCAGTCTCAAAGGTAACTAAAGCTCACGACCGTTACAGCGTGCATTTAAACCAAACCTGATATGGTTCTTTATGTCGCACAGCTCCTTCCTGGTATTGTGATTTTTTTCTTCATCAGTGTACATCACCACTGCTTCACTGTCTGATGAAAATGGCATCTTCAAATTGTGTGTAGTTCCCACAATTGGTCAGATATTGCTTCATTATTCGTTTCGCACCAGCACAACAAAACATTAACTTTGTAATAGGTACTACAGTGCTTTAGGATCCACAAAGTATTGTTATTATTGCTATTACTATTAGTGGTAGTAGTAGTACCAGGGATCAAAGCATTGGCATTCAAAAACCTTCCAATTTCTGCCAGTTCAGAACTAAGGAGTCCAGGGATCAATTGAGTTTAGGCCTAGTTATTCCGCACATATTTTAATTTGGTTCACTTTAAGTGGGGTGCAGGGTGTGGATGAAACAAATGTCGGTAGGGATAGAAGTGATGTCTTTTTGCAAGTGTATATCCTTAGTGTGGATAGGTTTCTTTTTTGAGAAGTGGTGGGTAGCACTCGTGATGCGCCGAGAATTGCGTCGTCGATCTGAAAAAAAAGAGTAGAAATAAACTGTACGACTGTCTCTTTGACACATTATTCCGTGGTTTTGTAAGACATCTACAAAAACTAAATATCATCTATTTTTCGTCATTTGAAAAATGAAAGGGCTCAAAGAAAATTGTTTATCATTCTAAAGATTAATGATGGTGGTGGAAGCCAGGATGTTGTTGGGGGGGGGGGGGGGGGGGGGAGGACGGGAATGCAAGCTAACATCTGGCTACCCTTAGGGGTAATAATAGTCTCAGAAAGATTGGGAGCCACTGCAATCGGTTTCCGTGGAAATTCCTGTGCCTTATTTTTACACGATGTTTCCCTCATTAACTTTAACCTGTATTCAAATTTTATGGTTGCGGAGATGATAGGCGAGTGTTTACTAGGGGGCAGTTGGGGACTGTGTACGAACTGTCTGCAGTGTACATATTGCATTCCGGTAATCAGATCTCGACTATTATTGAGAGTAGTTAGACAGCTATAGGGCTCCTAATTATTGGTTTCGAGAGGAAATCTAAATTCCGTCCACTCGCCCATAGGTACCGACAGCTGACCGCCGTGTCGTCCTCTGCCAATGGCGTCACTGGATGCAGAGGAAGCGTGGTGTCTCCTGGCCATTGTCAGTATTCGTGACCTCGACGCTGAACTTCTCGTTTCGGCTGATGAGGCTGAGTGCACCCTGTTCTACTCCTCCCACCACGGAAAAATGTCCCTGGCAGTGCTAGGAATCGAGTGAAGTTTCATGCCTGTTGCACTTGGTCGATCAATAGAGGGATGGCTTACGCTGTTTGTGGATGACGCTGAAGTTGTCGTCCGTTGATGTCCCATACGTGTTCGATTGGAGACAGCTCTGGTGATCGAGCGGGCCAGGGCAACTTCTCAGCACCCTG
This sequence comes from Schistocerca piceifrons, assembly GCF_021461385.2. Classification (NCBI taxonomy): domain Eukaryota; kingdom Metazoa; phylum Arthropoda; class Insecta; order Orthoptera; family Acrididae; genus Schistocerca; species Schistocerca piceifrons. Next base: position 231,240,955 of record NC_060138.1, read on the forward strand.
CAGAGCACATTGGGTGGCAACAGCGGTATGTGTTCAAGAATGGCAGCGCAACAGGTCGAATCACCAGATTGAAGTACAAATACGCAGTCAGGATACGTGAGCTAACCACGAGATTGCTCCTGCTGTCAGATGAAACTGCACCACAGACCATAACTCCAGGTGTAGGTCCAGTACGTCTAGCACGCAGACAGGTTGGTTGTAAGCCCTCAATTGGCCTCCTCCTAGCAAACACAGGGTCATCACCATGCCCTTCAGCAAGCTCTCGCTTGACTCTACTGAAGTCGCAAATGGCGGGGGTTGAGACTAATGTAAAGCACGCTACAGAGCGTCTGACTCGAAGCTATCCATGAAGTAACCGATTTGTAACAGTTCGTTGTGTCACTGTGGTGCACTGAGCGAGGTGGTGCAGTGGTTAGCACACTGGACTCGACGACGGTTCAATACCGCGTCCGGCCATCCTGATTTAGGTTTTCCGTGGTTTCCCTAAATCGCTCCAGGAAAATGCTGGGATGGTTCCTTTGAAAGGGCACGGCCGACTTCCTTCCCCGTCCTTCCCTAATCCGATGAGACCGATGACCTCTTTGTTTGGTCTCTTCCCCCAAACAACTCAACCCTCACTGTGGTGCCAACAGCTGCTCAGATTGCTGCTGCAGATGCAGTATGATGCCCCAGAGCTACACGCCTAACACCATGGTCTTCCCTCTCGGTAGTGACACGTGGCTGCACAGAGCACGGTCTTCTTGCGACCGTACGTTCTCGTGACCACCGTTGCCAACTATCACGTACAGTGGCTGCATTTCTGCCAAGTCTTTCTGTAGTATCACGGCAGGAACATCCACCTAAACCTATTGTACAACCTCATTCAAACTCAGTTGGGTTTGATAATGGCGTCTTTGCCGCGTTGAAGGCATTCTGATCTAACATAAACTCACCACGCACACTCTCAAAGGTAATTAGAGTTCACGACCGTTACAGCGTGTATTTAAAGCAAACCTGATTTGCGTCTTCATAACGGCGCTACTAGCGCCACTGTTATGCGATTGGTCCCACAATTAAGTATATGTAGAAACACGCCCCCCCCCCCCCCCCAACTTTCGTTTACGTCGCACAACTCCGCCTTGGTTCAAAATGGCTCTGACCATTTTGGGACTTAACATCTGAGGTCATTAATCGCCTAGAACTTAGAACTGCTTCAACCTAACTAGCCTAAGGACATAACACACATCCATGCCCGAGGCAGGATTCGAACCTGCGACCGTAGCGGCCGCGCGATTCCAGACTGAAGCGCTTAGAACCGCTCGGCCACACTGACCGGCACTCCGTCTTGGTGTTGCAATTTTTTTTCCGTCAGTGTATTTTAAGATAAAAAACCAAAAAAATATGCTGCCAGATTTTCAGGACACATATCTGATACAAAGAAGCACAAAATACGTCACATGAACATGGATGACCTTAAGAAATTGATTTGGGAAAATAAAAATTTATACAGAAAATGGTTATCAACTAAATTACCTCAAGACAGAAAAAATTACAAGAAATCAGGACTTACGAAACAGAATTAAATCAGAAAAGAACAAGATGTGGGAACAGAAATGCACCCAAACTCAGAGTTTAATAGGTGGATCGCAAAAGACAGAAGTATGGAGAACAACCACTAGTATGAAGAAAACACCAGTAAACAAAGCATTCCTTTAAGCGAATGGAAAAGGCATTACGCAGATCTTCTGACTGGAGACAGACCCCAGTACACTAGAGATGAAGGTAGGACTAATCAAACAGTTAGAAATATGACCATCACGATAGAGGAATTGCGCAGCGCATTACCTAAAAATTAAGAATGGCCGGTCATCTGGGGCTGGAAATATTCCTGTGGAATTATTGAAAGCTTGAGGACACCATTTGAAGAAAAGAATATTACACGTTATGAACAACTGGTGTGAACGAATTGAAGTTCCATCGGAGTGGAAAAGATCATATGCAGTCTCCATTTTTAAGAATGGAAATAGAAGAGACGCTAATTGCTACAGAGGCATCAGTGTGAACTGCACTATGAGCCGCTTATTTGACAAAATTATGTATGAGAAAAGAAGACAGAATGTTGTACACCATATTGGGGACGACCAGTGTGGGTTCAGATAGAAGAGATCCTGTACAGATAGCCTCTTTATTTTACAACAGCTAACGGAGAAATTCATAGCAGTAGGAAAAGAGTTACACGTCGCCTTTGGAGACTTAACTACACCTTATGACACGGTTACTTGACAAAACTCTGGAAAGCTTTGAAAAATATAGGTATGGATGACCATCCTTTACAGATTATTATTGAAATGTACAGATATTAAAAGGGGATCAAAATTATCAGAACCCATTAATGTCATAAAAGGGCTGAGACAAGGTTCCAGTATGTCACCCATCTTGTTCAATTTATATGTAAAAGTGGCTGTCTGAAGGTGGAGGAACAGCTGTGGAGGAATGAGAACTATTATTAACGACGTACAACTGTTTTCGTTAAGTTTTGCTGATGATCAAGCTGTTCTAGCACAAGTTGAGTTCGATCTTGAGTTCATGATACAGCCTTTATATCAGGAATATGATAAAAGGGGACTGCAAATGAGTCTGACAAAAACCGAATATCTGGTAGTGAATAGTGACACCAGATTTGAAGTTCACATCAATGACGGAGCAATTATGAAACAGATACAAAAATTTAAATATCTAGAGGCATATATTGACAAAAATGGACTGGATGCGTCAGAAATAAAATTCAGACTACAACAAAGCAGAAATGTAATAAGGGGTATGAATTCTTTTGGGTGGGACAAGAACATCTCTAATAACAATAAGAAAAGACTGGATAGACTAATGGTTGAATCTGCTCTATGCTATGGGTCAGAACTATAGATTTTAAATGCTGACCTGAAAAGAAGAATAAGAGCTGTGGAAACGAATTATTTTCGAAGGAGTGCCAGAATATCAAGAGTTGAAAAGAAAACTAATGACGAAGTGAGAGCTCGAATGAAGGCAGAAGAAACACTGATAGAATTGAAAGAAAATATCTAAAGTGGTATGTACATCTGTCGACAATGCCAAATCATGGCTGGCCAAAGAAAATTTTTGAATGGAAACCACCTGACAGACGTAAAGATGGAAGACCACGACATTCTTGGAGTGACCACATCAACAGAATAATGGGGATACGCAAGGAGGAGACACTCAGTAGAGAGGATTGGCAGAAGATAACAGGAGTGGAACAAAATGTCATTATCAATTGATCTCTGTATTAATTAATCCTGTACTAATAATAATAGCTTGCATCTGGAATAGCTTCAGCTCCCTGTTATAACTCATTTTCAACAACTCTTCACCACACAGCAGTGGTTCGCAACGTGGGATAATAATTCTCTGAGGAGTAAAATGTAATTTTCTGAGGGGTAAAAAGGATTCAATTGTATATCGGTCACTTCCACACATAGGCCACCCATTACAGATGTGGTTTGCTCTTCGACCTTGCATCTACGATAGAAAATTGAGATGTGTATATTATTATCATCATCATCCGCCCCCGGTAGCTGAGTGGTCAGCGCGATAGACTGTCAATCCTAAGGGCCCGGGTTCGATTCCCGGATGGGTCGGAGATTTTCTCCGCTCAGGGACTGGGTGTTGTGCTGTCTTAATCATCATTATTTCATCCCATCGACGCGCAATTCGCCGAAGTGGCGTCAAACCGAAAGACTTGGATCAGGCGGGCGGTCTACCCGACGGGAGGCCCTCGTCACACGCCATTATTTATCACCATCATCGGCCATTTCGATCTCTTGGTGATGTGGCCTCTTTGAGTCGACGTACAAGATAGGATTCCTGCAGGTTCTTCCGTTACTGGCGATCTTGATCTTCCCATCGCCTGTACAATCCGGCTATCTTTTTTAAGTCTCTGTCACATCTGCTCTGTGGTCTTCCTCTTGGTCTTTTTTTAGTAAATTGAGCTCCAATCTAGTACTTATTTTTACCACTTGCCATCTTTTCGTCGTGTGTCATGACCAGCCCACTGCCATTTCAAGGTATTCACTCTTTCCATTATGTCACTGACCATTGTTGTCTGTCTGACATCTTGCTTTACTTCGGTCTTTCTTTGTGTAGCCCAACATTGATTTTTCTATTTCTCTTTGGGATACTGCTTGTTCTCTGACAATGAACTCATTTAATATCCATGTCTCATAGGCATAAGCTATTACTGGCAGTATACATTGGTCAAAAACTGTTTTCTTCAGCTCGGCCGACATCTTGGACTTCAAAACTGAGGAGTAACTTCCATAAGCTTGCGAGCCTAATTTAATAAGTCTAAATATTTCTGGTTTTGGGTCTCCTTTAATGTTTAGCGTTTGACCTAGATATTCTGTAACCCTTTGAAGTTGTGTGCTTCCAACAGATGTATTTGCCTCCGGTGTCCATTCATCACATATGCTTAAATGTTGTGGTCTTCAGTCCAAAGATTGGTTTGATGCAGCTCTCCATGTTACTCTATCCCGTGCAACCCTCTTCATCGCCGAGTAATTACTGCAACCTACATCCCTCTGAATCTGCTTACTGTATTCCTCTGTTGGTCTCTAAGATTTTTACCACCCCACGCTTCCCTCCTGTACTAAAGCGGTGATTCTTGATGCCACAAAATGTGTGCTACCAACCGATCCCTCCTTTTAGTCAGGTTGTACCACAAATATCTCTTCTCCCCAATTCTGCTTAGTAGCTCTTCATTAGTTACGTGATCTACCCATGTAATCTTCAGCATTCTTTTGTACCACCACATTTCAAAAGCTTCTATTCTATTCTTGTCTAAACTGTTTATCGTCCATGTTTCACTTCCATACAATGCTACAATCCATAAAAATGTATCCTCCACGTTAACAAATTTCTCTTTTTCAGAAACGCTTTTCTTGCCAATGCCAGCCTACATTTCGTATCCTCCCTGATTCGACCATCATTAGTTATTTTGCTCCCCAAATAGCAAAACTCATTTACTGCTTTAAGTGTCTCATTTCCTAATCTAATTCCCTCTAATTCCATCACCAAATTTAATTCGACTACATTCCGTTATATTCGTTTTGCTTTTGTTGATGTTAATCTTATAGCCTCTTTTGAAGATACTGTTCATTCCGTTCAACCGTTCTTCGGAGTCCGTTGCTGTCTCTGACAGAATTACAATGTCGTCGGCAAAACTCAAGGTTTTTATTTCTTCTCCCTGGACTTTAATTCCTACTCCAAATTTTTCCTTTGTTTCCTTTATTTCTCTATGTACAGATTGAATAACATCAAGGACTGGCTACAACACTGTCTCACTCCTCTCTCAGCCACTGCTTCCCTTTCGTGCCCCTCGACTCTTATAACTGCCATGTGGTTTCTGTACAAATTGTAAATAGCCTTTCGCTTGCTGTATTTTATACCTGCCATCTTTAGAATTTGAAAGAGAGTATTCCAGTTAACATTGTCAAAAGCTTTCTCCAAGTCTACAAAGGTTTCTCTTTCCTTAACCTATCTTCTATGAGAAGTCGTAGGGCCAATATCGCCTCTCGTGTTCCTCTATTTCTCCGGAATCCAAACTTATCTTCCCCAACCCAAACTGATCTTCCACGAGGTCAGATTCTACCAGTTTTTCCATTCTTCTGATGATTCGTGTTAGTATTTTGCAGCCGTGACTTATTAAACTTGTTGTTGTTGTGGTCTTCATTTTCATACCTGTCAGCACCTGCTTTCTTTGGAACTGGGGTTATTACATTCTTCTTAAAGTCTGGGGGTATTTCGCCTGTTTCATAGATCTTGCTCACGAGACGAAAGAGATTTGTCATGGCTACTAGTAGTTCTAACGGAATATTATCTACTCCCGGGACCTTGTTTCGACTTAAATCTTTCAGTGCTGTGTCAATTTCTTCACGTGATACTGTATCTCCCGTCTCAACTTCCTCTACTTCTTGCATTTGCGTAATATTGCCCTCAAGTACTTCTTTCTTGTATAGATCCTTGTAACCGCCCTGTTAAATTATTAGAATCTTAGTCAACTGGTGTCGTAATTTTGATATGGAAGTTCGTATGAATGTCGCTTAATAAATATTTCACATTAAGCGCCGTTGCGACACAGGCAAAGTTCAATTGTGGGATCTAAGCTACTGAATGTTAAAAGTAATGATATTAAGGAATACACCCGAGTGAATACACAAAATAAGATGGCACGTACATTCACGAGTGAGTGGTTCAAAATAAGAATTAAAACTGTAAGGGAAATGGGTCATAAGTATAATTACGTCGGTACACAATCAGTTGTATGCGAACGTACGATCGGGATAGAGGCCCATACGTTCTAAGTACTATCATTCCCCGTGGCCTAGGTAAAAAGAATTGTGATTAAATGCATTTATTCATCTAAGAAGGAAAATTATCGGACTTCCTAATTAAATGAAAAGAAAGACTGCAGGTTCTGAATGTCGCGGCAAATAGGGCTATGACCTAAATATTGAAACTGATATTGGCGGTCACGAAGAGAAAGAGATGAACACATTCACGTACCTCTATTGTTGAGCAGCGCCGTCATGAAGATCGTCGCCTCCATCTAAACTCTCCCTACAAAATTAAAATAATCATAATCTTCCAGAGTTACAAGAGCTGGGATCCATGGTATCGTAAATCAGAAAATCATATTGTATATGAATTGCTTTCATTGTATAACACAATTTCACTTTAAAATTACTCAACACGTCTTATCACCAGGACACGAGAACAACGAAAGGTAACTAATACTAAAACTGATAAACGAAGAACGTAAAGCTTCTTTTGTCAGTGTTAAATACTTTTCAAGAGGATCTTTGGTGTGAGAGTCGAATAATTATCTATACCTTTACCAATAAGAAAAAAGTTGTTGAGTTCCTTTATTCCCTTTATATACTCGTTCCACCCGTCTGTTTTCCCTTCTTTGCTTAGGACTGATTTTCTATCTTAGCTCTTGATATTCATACATTCTTTTCTCCAAAGGTCTCTTTAATTCTCCTGTGGGCAGTATCTATCTTATCGCTAGTGATATATGTCTCTACATGCTTAGATTTATCCTCTAGCCATCCTTGCTTAGCCATTTTGCACTTTCTGTCGATCTCATTGACTGCATTTTTATATTTTCTCCTTTCATCGATTACGTTCAATGTCTCTTGTGTTACCCAAGGATTTCTACTAGCCCTCGTCTTTTTGCCTACTTGATCCTCTGCTGCCTTCACTATTTCATCTCTCAAAGCTACCCATTCTTCTTCTACCGTATTTCCTTCCCCCGTTATTGTCAATCGTTCCCTAATGCTCTCTCTGAAACTCTCTACAACCTCTGGTTCTTTCAGTTTATCCAGGTCCCATCTCCTTAAATTCCCAACTTTTTTCAGTTTCTTCAGTTTTAATCTACTGTTCATAACCAATAGATTGTGGTCAGAGTCCACATCTGCCCCTGGAAATGTCTTACAATTTCAAGCCCACGTCTACATGGATACTGTGCAAATCATATTTAAGTGCCTGGCAGAGGGATCATCGAACCACCTTCACAATTCTTTATTATTCCGATCTCGTATCGCGCGTGGAAAGAACGAACACCTATATCTTTCGGTACGAGCTCTGGTTGCCCTTATTTTATCGTCGTATCCCTATGTAGGTCGGTGACAAATATTTTCGCATTCGGAGGAGAACGTTGGTGATTAGAATATCGTGAGAAAAATCCGTCGCAACGAAAAATACCTTTCTTTAAATCCTATCCAGCCCAAATCCTGTACCATTTCAGTGACACTCTCTCCCATACAAAACGTGCTGCCCTTCTTTCAATTTTTTCGATGTACTCCGTCAGTCCTATCTGGTAAGGTTCCCACACCGCACAGCAGTATTCTAAAAGAGGACGGACAAGCGTAGTGTAGGCAGTCTTCCTTAGTAGATCTGTTACATTTTCTAGTGTCCTGCCAATAAAACGCAGTCTTTGCTTAGCCTTCCCCACAACATTTTCTATGTGTTCCTTCCAATTTAAATTGTCCGTGATTATAATTCCTAGGTATTTACGAGGATAATCCCAAACTTAAGGCCTCCCTTTTTTTGTAAGTACATAGATCTGTTTATTTCTACAGTGATTTACATCAGTTTACAGCTTGAACATTTAGCTATTTTTCGACATAATCACCATTTCTGCCTATGCATTTTTGTAGACGCTGTGCAGTTTTTGAATGCCCATGTCATACCAGCTCGCCGCCTTGCTGTTCATAAGGTTATGAACCTCTTCTTTCACCTCGCCGTCGGAGCTGAATCGCTGGGACCACAATTAACGCTGACAGGTACTGTGAGACTGAAAAAACTCAAAAGGGCAATTCAGAACTGGAGAAGAGGAATGTTGAGCAAGGGCGTACACATTCTCCATGACAACGCTCGCGCACACATCGCTCGGCAAACCGTTACTCTCCTGCAACAGTTTCAGTGGCACATAATCAGCCACCCACCCTATAGTCCTGACTTGGCGCCCAGTGACTGTCACCTGTTCCCTAGGTTAAAAGAACATTTGGCCGGAAAGCGATTCATCTCCGACGACGAGGTGGAACAAGAGGTTCATAACTTTCTGAGCAGCATGGCGGCGAGCTGGTATAAGGGCATACAAAAACTGCCACAACGTCTACAAAAATGCATCGACAGGAATGGTGATTATGTCGAAAAATAGCTAAATGTTCAAGCTGTAAAATGATGTAAACCATTGTAGAAATAAACAGATCTATGTACTTATAAAAAAAATAGGAGACCTTACTTTTGCGATTACCCTCGTAATTGAATTTACAGCCTTTAGATTTGACTGATTTATCGTGTAACCGAAGTTTAACGAATTCCTTTTAGCTCTCATGTGGACGACCTCACATTTTTCGTTATTTAGGGTCAACTGCCAATTTTCTCACCATTCAGATATCTCTTCTAAATCGTTTTGCAATTTGTTTTGATCTTCTTATGACTTTATTGGTCGAGAAACGACAGCGTCATCTGCCAACAAACCTGGTTCCCAAATCTCTGTCTTACCATTATATAATCTATCTGAAACCTTCCGGTGTCTCCAGGCCTCTTCCACATATACAATATGTTCTTCCATGTATACAACCTTCTTTCATGATTCATGTACAAATTTTCAGCTATGATTAACTTAGCTATGTGCAAAATTCTACCAGGCGGCTTCCTCTTTCATTCCTTACCCCCATTCCATATTCACCTACTACTTTTCCTTCTCTTCCTTTTCCTACTGTCGAATTCCAGTTCCCCATGACTATTAAATTTTCGTCTCCCTTCACTATCTAAATAATTTCTTTTATCTCATCATTCATTTCTTCAATCTCTTGGTCATCTGCGTAGCTAGTTGACCTCTAAACTTGTACTACTGTGGTAGGCGTGTGCTTCGTATCAATGTTGGCAACAATAATGCGTTCACTATGCTGTCCGTAGTAGCTTACCCGCGCTCCTATTTTTTTATTCATTATTGGTTCAAATGGCTCTGAGAACTATGGGACTTAACATCTTAGGTCATCAGTCCCTTAGAACTTAGAACTAACTATACCTAACTAACCTAAGGACATCACACACATCCATGCCCGAGGCAGGATTCGAACCTGCGACCGTAGCAGCCCCGCGGTTCCGGACTGCAGTGCCTAGTACCGCATACGAGCGCGGCCGGCATTAATCATTAATAAAACTACTCCTGCATTGCACCTATTTGATTTTGTATTTATAACCCTGTATCTACCTCACCAGAAGTTTTGTTCCTCCTGCCACCGAACTTCACTGATTTCGACTACATCTGACTTTAACTATTCCATTTCCGTTTTTAAATTTTCTAACCTATCTGCCCGATTAAGGGATCCGACATTCCACGATCCGATCCGTAGAACGCCATTTTTGTTTTTCCGGATGCTTAAATATCTCCTGAAAATGCCTTCTCTGAGTAGCAGGCAGTCCCAGAATTAGACTAGAAATTGAATCATGATTTATTCCCCAGCAACAAACGAAATAATTGACAGCCCAACACAACAGTAATATAATGGCTATTACACTGATGTTGCCCTATACTGTATTATTATTATTATTATTATTATTATTATTGTTATTATTATTATTATTATTGCTATCGTTATTACTACTACTACTATTACTACTACTACTAGTAGTTTGTTAGTGGCAGTGCTGACACACAAAGCATAAGCAGCTTGAAGTGTTTCAATTTCTACTATTTCAGTGGTAAGAAGTCCAGCAGTCAAGTGATTTACAAAGAGTATGTGTAAATAAAGTATCGCCCCTTCTAACTTGATTCATTTTAGATGCGGGTGTAGGGTGTGAGTGAAGCGAGTGCCCATAGGGAGAGGAGTATAGCAGAGGAAGCATGTTTTGTAACAAGTGTCTATCCTCACTGTGGAAGTTGCCGTTCTTTTCTGCGAAGCAGTTGCCGGTAACAGTCGTGATGTACAGAAAACTGCCTCATCATTCTACATAAAAAGAAATTGTTAGAAATAAACAGTACCAATTGTCTCATTGATTCATTAGTTCGTGATACGATACAACACTTACAAATACTAAAAATAATTTATCTTTGGTTAATTTTAAGATGAAAGGATTCAAAGAAAATTATTTTGCTTTTTAAAGTTTATTTAAGCGTTAATGTTGATGATGAGGGGAAAACTGGGGAGGGGTAAAGCTGACATATGACTGCACTCAGGGCTAATGGTCTCAGAAAGTTCGGGAACCTCCGCAACAATCATGGGAAACATGCAGGAACAGAACTTGCCAGCATAATACACGAAACTCTTTTTTCAGACGAATTGTATAAAATGTTGTCGTGGTTATGTCTAGTTAAGTTTTAGTCCTTCAGATTCCAAGACAGATGCTTAGGAAGAGGTGGACCAGTTCCGCAGCACATCCTTCCTTCGCGCTAAAAACCAGCAGGCATTTATATTTTATATGTGCATGTAGAGAGATGTAGAGTGTCATTGTGCTGTGCTGTTGAATGTTGCCTAATCATACACAGAACTTCACACGAACGCTGGATTCAATAGGACGGCAAGTTGCAAGTATCAGTGCTAATGAAGGTCAACACTGCCAGCAATTAAGACCCTCATGTGGTATGCTGATACGTTCTGTTGCTGTACGTGCTATGATACTGTGAAGAGTTACAGAAAATGGGTTGTAACACGGCATTAAAATGTTTCCGGGCCCATTCTCCTTATAAAATCTTTTCTTTTTTCTCACAGCAACAGTACTTAGTATACCCGTGGCAGTGGTTGTTGTAAGTCCGATGAAAGCTTATGTTGATAAAACATATACCTTCGTCGACCTATCTTGGAAAAACAACACGATGTACATTATGATTTACAGAATGAGTTAAACACGTAGTCAGACCTCGGTTGTTCTGTGCTGGCAATGACAAACCCACAAAACACGGACACATACATGATATTTTGACAACTATGAAAAGAAAATTGCACCCTGACTCTGTTGTCCATACACAACGGACACGCATCGCAGTAACACCACACGTTGGATAGTGTGTGCTGTGCAGTGACAGGTGTTCCAGTGCTGAATACATCCGCTTCCGGTTTCCTGCTGTGTGTTACAAACTGCACAGCGGGATTTTGTTGGGGCAGATACAAGGAAGACTCTAAAGATTCGAAATGTTCTATTGCTACGCTTTTACTTTCTGGTGCTTGCTGTGGCTGGTGAGAGACACGAATTTCTTTGTCTACATTTCTATTAACTATCATGAACATTTCATTAATTCATGTTAACGTAATGTTGAAACTTTCGTGCAGTTGCAACACAAATATCGCCTTGTAATTGTCTTTAAAATTACTTCGTAGGTTCAAAACAACAAAAAGGAAGGATGAAAATTAAGTTTTCTCTAATTAATATAACAAATATTGAAAAATCTTTAGGAACTGGTGCTCGGCATTTCGGATGTATTTACTGAGAATCATTGTGGCAATAAAAACATTGACTAACGGATGCATGAAAAACTATTTATATGGGCTGTTTTGTCACACAAAATAGATTCCCTCTGAAGACACCATTTTTTGAGATTATACTTGTATCTTTTAACTCCACTGACTTCTCCTCTAATCTTGCTAAGAAATCCTCATTTTTTAGCATTCAAAGCTTTGTTCAGTAGTTAGAGCACGAACTGTGTACTGAACATGCAAAGCTGACGCCACAACGACCATTTTTGATTTCACTGTATAAATTATTTTCCTTGCCACTTCATTTCTTATGCTCCGTCAGATTCATAATTTTTCGATTCTGGATTCATATGACCACATCTTCTAATATGTTGTTTATACAGTAAAATCAGCAGCTGACAATCTTCTGTAATGATTCATCCTAAGTGAAATATTTCTGACTTGCAGCAAGAGCGGCCAGTTGTTTCGAGCATCATACTGATCAAACAGCGTAAATATTCCAATTAAGGAACCAATAAGTAATGGTCATCAAAAAAAATCGAAATTTTAAAGTGATTTTGTCTCTTTGAGATTTTCCTGAAAAATTAGTTTTAGTTATTTTATTTTGAGTTTTGTTTAATATAGTGTGCTAATACCCAAGACCGCTTTTGATGTTATGCTAAGATTTGATATTTTATCTTTGTTTTAACGCTCACTCCTCATTTAGGCGTTTTCGTTTTCTATTCTAAAGTGTTGTGACAAACTTTTATTAACGGTATTTCGATGCTTGCTTGTTCCGCACGTATTAATTCTTTAGAAGTTTGTTTCCAGTTTGTTGTGTACTGTTTGTTTGTGTGTACTATTTTTGGTGGTCCATTAATTAAGTTGTCACTGAAAATTATTGTTTGAATGTCTCCAAAGATCTCATGAAGTGAAGACATACGGCCAATTGACGTACAGTTCATGAAGATGTGTGAACAATATGTTTTTGTAAATTTACCACGTATGAAAGGTTATGTCCTGTTCTCCATCAGATTGGTAATACATCATGGTGCAAATTTAACGGGGTACGAGTGAAAGGAGAGTCTTTGTCACATAATGATATTCTTCCTATATCTGTACATGGTGCAAAAGACCATATTTAGAGATCTGCCAATGCATGAGCTGCTAAAAAGGTATTGACATACGTAGACACAAAATGATTTTGGAACTGTCTACGAAAATCTATGTGCTTCAATAACTGCGGAAACCTTTCCAAGTGTTGGGTACTATAAAAATTATTAATTATTACTGAGGAAAATATGGTTTTAAGTCTTCGCCATTGTGACAACTGCCAAGTGCATGATACTAAAGGATCTGTGAAAGTCACTGCAACAAACAGAAGACAGATGGCTGGATGTTGACTAGACATTAGACTAAAAGAAGACCAAGCATGCGCACCAGGCGGTTTTTTAACATCTGTGAGCTCAACATTCATATTCCTCCAGAACAGTTCGAGGTACTTTAATGAAGTGTGTGGAGCTAAATAAACAGTATCTTCTGCTATGGAATCACACATAATATTAAATTTTTTTATTAGTTTCTTTTTAATTAAATTATAGATGGACAAAAAAGTGTCAATTCCGGATCTTATCTTTTCCAATTTCTTTAAATATTGCAGCTTAAAAAAATGTTCTTTTGAAACCTATCTGTTAATGGTGAATAAATAATCCTGGTATGGTAAGCTAATTGGAACGTTTGTACTCATACTTTGCCAGTCATACAGAGAGAAACTATCCTGGGCAGGGTCACCTATTGAAACGTATCTGCCAACGGGGGAGACTATACATAAGACAACTATCTTGGTAGGGTAAGCCAATTGAAATGCTGCGCGTAATTTGGTAAAGATTTGCACAACGGAACTGTCGCAAGAAGCACGTCCTCATATATGAGTATGGCTGATCGCCCTGGCTAATCCATTATCAGTCACATAGGCTACTGAAACAATAATAAAAAGAAATAATAATAAAAAGAATTCATTTATTTCACAATAATCAACTGGCATGGGGGAAAACTAAACATAGCGGACGTCTTCATTCAAAATAACAAATGAGACATGAAGCATTACGCTGTCTCAATTACACAAAAATACACACATGGTTGGCCCAACAGGTGTTACCTCCAGAGATTGCGAATGAATTAACTTCAGACTATGTGCCAGAAATATTCGCTTTATCCATGGTGCAATGAGCGGTGCTGCTCAGACATGCACAGGAACTAATACGTGCAGTTGGCAGGTAGTGACCAAGATGTGACATTACAATATTCAGTTAGAATCCACGCCTTAATCGCGAAAGAACTCAAGTAACTGAAATGAGAATCATGAATGTATTTTTAAGTAACATCTAACGTTTCCGCGACATTCCTAAACTTCACACCGTACCAGTCTCGGTTCAGTTCAGACATTGAAGCGAGAACACTACCATTCTACACAGCACTGGGATCAGACCCTATCTATGCTGCTCTAGCTTCGGACCCCGAATCTTTCGACGACGCTTTTGTCTCCCTAATCCTGGCATCCCATCCTAAAGAAAGACTGCCGAAGACAGCGTCATCCAACCGGGGATCAAGGTTATTTACTGAGCTATCAGAGAGAGGAAACTTGTCGCCAAATTTCCTCCTGTCTTCTGATGAGTCACAGAGAAGTTCGCGCCAAAATATTAGCTGACAATAAGAGTTCTAGTCTCATTGTTGGCCCATGAGACAAGAAGAAATGCAGCGCCTTCTTCTCCCTTTCTGAATATTTTCGAAATTTCTTCACCAGACTAACGTACCGAAAAGAAGAGCGCGCACTGGGCAGTACACAGGCAGACGCTCACCGCCCACGTAGGCAGAGAAAATGCCATTCTCCACTCACCCGCCTCTGCTTCTTTCGCGTGTTTCAACATCACCCTGTCGTAAATTTTCAAGTTTTTATTCTGAATGTAAGATCCAACAGCCTCGTATCACTAGCAGTCGAGATGACAGGCATCTTATCCGCATGCCTGTAACGGATCGTGCAGCCACGTCTCGATGGGGACGTTTGCAAGACAACAACGATCTGCACGAATATTTCGACGACGTTTGCAGCAGCATGGACTATCAGCTCGGAGACATTGGCTGCGGTTATCCTTGACGCTGCATCACAGACAGGAACGCCTGCGATGGTGTACTCAACGACGAACCTGGGTGCACGAATGGCAAAACGTCATATTTTCGGATGAATCCAGGTTCTGTTTACAGCATCATGATAGTCGCATCCGTGTTTGGCGACATCGAGGTGAACGCACATTAGAAGCGTGTATTCGTCATCGCCATACTGGCGTATCACCCGGCGTGATGGTATGGGTGCCATTGGTTACACGTCTCGGTCACCTTTTGTTCGCATCGACGGCAGTTAGAACAGTGGACGTTACATTTCAGATGTGTTATGACCCGTGACTCTACCTTTCATTCGATCCCTGCGAAACCCTACATTTCAGCAGAATAATGCACAACCGCATGTTGCAGGTCCTGTACGGTCCTTTCTCGATAATAAAATGTTCGACTGCTGCCCTGGCCAGCACATTCTCCAGATCTCTCACCAACTGAAAACGTCTGGTCAATGGTGGCCGAGCAACTAGCTCGTCACAATATGCCAGTCACTACTCTTGATGATCTGTGGTATCGTGTTGAAGCTGCATGGGCAGCTGTATCTGTACACGCCATCCAAGCTCTGCTGGACTCAATGCCCAGGCGTATCAACGCCAGAGGTGGTTGTTCTGGGTACTGATTTCTCAGGATCTATGCACCCAAACTGCGTGAAATTGTTATCACTTGTCAGTTGTAGTATAATATATTTGTGCAATGAATACCCGTTTATCATCTGCATTTCTTCTTGGGGTAGCAATTTTAATGACCAGTAGTGTATTTCATTTTTAGACATACATAGTGGGAGAAGAGCAGTCAGGGAGATTATGTCATGTAGTGGGCGAGGTTTTGTTGTATAAGGAATGGGGTGGAAGCAGACGTCCAGGAGAGGAAAGAGGCCCTTTTAAGATGTTGTTCATAACGCTTTTGTAGGGAGATAAATGGCCAGTAGAATCGTTGTCCAAGATAGCTTCCGCTGCTTCATGATCACTACCTTCGACACTCTAAAAAGTTTCTGCTAATCCTCAAAATCGTCTCAAGTAAATAAAAATTAAATTCTCTTCGTTGGTGAACGCATCACTTGAGAACGACTGGACCGGTTAGACTGTTTCTTTAAAAAAATGTTCGTAATAATCCGAATGCCGCCTTCAGGCTGTCACGATAAACCACTGGAAAGACAGTCTTTTTGTTTTGATTGTTTACTTGAACATCGATCTTGCGATCTAAATCTACCTGTAAATAAAGCCCTTGATATTCATTGTTATTTCAAATTTAACGGAATAAAATAAAGCATTTGATTGACATAAAATTCTGACCTAATTCAATTGAGACTTAAGTTCTGGAACAAAACCACATAGTTCCAAGTCAATCAAATTCCAGGCACATCACACATTTCAGTTTTGTATTGAGGAAAGAAATCACGACGCATGTAAAATCTCCCATTGGCGGTCTTCTAAATGTAAGCCTCCTCAAATAGAATACCCAGGTCCACAATCGTTAATAAATACAATCATCAATCAAAAATACTTTTATTTCTCATTTTTACTTTGTTTAGACATTGCCAATAGCTTTTCACGACGCCACAAAGCTATCACAAACAAATGTATTGAAATTTGGACATGACATCGTCTGTCAGACGAGGTAGTTTGATATCAATCTGGTGTGGTGAGTTCTGTATGCATCTATCATATTTCATTGATTTCAAGTCAGTGAAACATACGTTGAATAATCGTAGAAACACGTTTATTTCTTGGCTGTAGATTCTTAACTGCCTCATTGGTGTATACGAAAACAAAACTTTTCTCACATTGTAGATTCTTTGGTGTGCGCAATTTCTCGGCAGACAAGATGGTCTATTTTGCTATGCGATAAGACGCTACCTCATTGTCTGTCTCTTAGAAATACTAGAGGCCGCAGATGTCCAGTGGTTCTTGAAGTGGTGTTGAGTTAACACAACTGTACTCGTACTTTTGAGTGACGACAGCTTTCTGGAGAAGCTCTTTGCAGTTTCCGTCGCTAGTTAGATCCACACAGGTCGGCCAAAAGCAACAGAAATTCATCTTAGTTTTGAGCTGACTGTCACATACGTATTGGGTGACGATATTTCCATGACCATATTTCCATGACCATTGAAACGTATTGAAATAACGTTTAACGGCACAGAGTACACCTGGTTTCATTATCGTCAAAACCCAGTACTCACAGAATGAATAAAAACTGGCATACCTTTAATTAGACGCACGAGCCAATTCAAGTTAACAATTGCAAACTAAGAATCGTCCGTCTATATTATCGGTAGAAGATAGGCTTCAAGGAATGTACTTCAGCTAGTAGGTAACAGCACTGGTTCGGTAAAGCACTGGGTCGTATTTAGTTAGAATTTCTCACAATCCTGACGCGATGCAATGACATTATAGCACTGACGTACACTTTAAGACAAAGAAACGTCGCTCCACGAAGGAATTGTCTGAATAAGACGGAAATCAGTAGATGTGATTTACATGTACAGACAAACAAATGATTATAATGATTACCTGGCATTGTCAGCTGTATTGGAGGCGATCTCAGAATCTTACCACGGTTGTTCTGTGTTACGCACTACTGGCATAAAGTTGCCTGGGAGTAGAAGGAGGAGGCCAGACAAGGGCTGAACATCATTCGTATGAAGACTTTTACTAACACTTACCAGCTAAATAACTTTATTAATTAGGCCGGCAGGACCTTGATATATTAAGACAAAACTGTCAAATAAAGTTACTTAAAAACACTTACTGATAACCCATCAACAATTTACCAAATATTTCAGTGAGATCAAATAAGGAAAGGTTATGGTGTTAATTCAGATACTTGTTCTCAACTCTCCAAAAGTCATTCATGGTAACATGAAGTGTGAAAACTCGGATGTACAACAAATGTTATTCTCTCTTCAAAAATATACAAATCTTTTGTGCCACTGGTTACTATTGTTGAAATATTTACAGCTTTTTTTTTAATAAGGGAAGCGAGATAATATTTCACCAATTGAAGTTATAAAAACAATCTCTTCAAAGGTTCTGAGAAAACAGTCCTCAGATACGTAGACCGCAAACATTTCTTGAAATTGTTTTACTAAAATACAACAAATAATGGAGGAGCACCTAAAATTTATTTAAAAGGAAACAGTCAAAGCTGTTCAATATGAAATCACCACACGTCGGGCTTGTAGTCTCGGGAATGAACCCGATATTACTCAGGGCACGCCCGACACACTGTTCACCATACTTCTCGTTTCCGAAGCAACCAGTGGGAACACGCCCAAAGGCACGAACATACAGTGATAGCCTTCTGAACAGAAAAGCAATATTTAAGGAGAAAGAGAAAAACTTAAGTCATCATATTACACGCTAACAGTGTAGACAAACGTTTGTGAAAAATCGCTAAAAGATAATAAGGCAATTGGCCAAGGTAATTACCCCCACTTGCACCTGATAGTACGGAAGTTCAGCGGCCAAGTAACATTCAGCTTCAAATCACGCCACGAGACGGAAACCGTAAAAACTTAACGGCGCACGACGGTAAACATAGATGGAAGAAAAACACGAAAGGTTGGCTGATGAACCTCACCTAAGCCAACACAAGCTTTTATTGGAAGTATAACCCACCAAAATACAAGCGACAAGAATTGCTCCGATGAGGCACATGAGCTTGTAGGCTCCAAATAACTAAAGAAAGCGACTTGGCGATTTAGTACAAAAGCTACTAGGAAAAATGTTTTGGACGTCTCAGTTAATGAAACTTAACATACAAGAAATTTACAAAACCCTAATAATTTAAAATACGCAATCAAGTAATAACGCTGTGACAGTTGCCAAATGGAAGCTCCTCAAATCAGCTGGCCAGACACAGGAAGAGGTAAAGCCGCGCAGGGCAGCCATGTGGTCTGAGGCGCCTTGTGCGCGGCGCCCCCCACCAGAGGTTCGAGTCCCCCCTCGGGCATGGGTGTGTGTGTTGTTCTAAGCGTAAGTTAGTATTAGATTAAGTAGTATGTAACCCTGGCGACCGCTGACCTCAGCAGTTTGGTCCCTTAGGAACTTAACCACCACCAGGCAACAACAAAAACAGGAGACTGGGCTTAGTCCAATTTAGAAGTAGCAGGACCAAAACAAGCACAGGAAGCGAACCAGTCAAAATTATCGTGCTCACAGCTGGTAGTAAGGTCAGCGTTTACGGATGCTGCAGCGAAGCAACGAACTAAAAGTAGCTCACCGAGTATACAAAGTCACTGTGGAATGACAAGCAGTAGAAAACTTGGAGCTGTCAGGATACATGTAGATGTCGACAAGCCACGCCTCATATCCAGACCTGGTCAGCCAAAGGAATAATGTGTCCACTCTCATTTCCAGAAAGGTTTTTCAACAGAAAATGCCATATATGCTTTCACCAATCAAATTTTGAATGATCTGAATAACCGAACACCACCCATTGGGATTTTTTGTGATCTCTCAAAGGCTTTTCATTGTGTAAATCATGAAATTCTGCCAGACAAGCTCAAGTATTGTGGCATGAGTGGGACAGTGCACGAATGGTTTAATTCGTACCTAACTGGAAGAGTGCAGAAAGTTGAAATAAGTAGTTCTCATAATATGCAAAGATCAGCACATTCCTCAAACTGGGGAACTATCAAGAATGGGGTTCCACAAGGGTCGGTCTTGGGTCCTTGGTTGTTCTTAATAAACACTCCTGGAAATTGAAATAAGAACACCGTGAATTCATTGTCCCAGGAAGGGGAAACTTTATTGACACATTCCTGGGGTCAGATACATCACATGATCACACTGACAGAACCACAGGCACATAGACACAGGCAACAGAGCATGCACAATGTCGGCACTAGTACAGTGTATATCCACCTTTCGCAGCAATGCAGGCTGCTATTCTCCCATGGAGACGATCGTAGAGATGCTGGATGTAGTCCTGTGGAACGGCTTGCCATGCCATTTCCACCTGGCACCTCAGTTGGACCAGCGTTCGTGCTGGACGTGCAGATCGCGTGAGACGATGCTTCATCCAGTCCCAAACATGCTCAATGGGGGACAGATCCGGAGATCTTGCTGGCCAGGGTAGTTGACTGACACCTTCTAGAGCACGTTGGGTGGCACGGGATACATGCGGACGTGCATTGTCCTGTTGGAACAGCAAGTTCCCTTGCCGGTCTAGGAATGGTAGAACGATGGGTTCGATGACGGTTTGGATGTACCGTGCACTATTCAGTGTCCCCTCGACGATCACCAGTGGTGTACGGCCAGTGTAGGAGATCGCTCCCCGCACCATGATGCCGGGTGTTGGCCCTGTGTGCCTCGGTCGTATGCAGTCCTGATTGTGGCGCTCACCTGCACGGCGCCAAACACGCATACGACCATCATTGGCACCAAGGCAGAAGCGACTCTCATCGCTGAAGACGACACGTCTCCATTCGTCCCTCCATTCACGCCTGTCGCGACACCACTGGAGGCGGGCTGCACGATGTTGGGGCGTGAGCGGAAGACGGCCTAACGGTGTGCGGGACCGTAGCCCAGCTTCATGGAGACTGTTGCGAATGGTCCTCGCCGATACCCCAGGAGCAACAGTGTCCCTAATTTGCTGGGAAGTGGCGGTGCGGTCCCCTACGGCACTGCGTAGGATCCTACGGTCTTGGCGTGCATCCGTGCGTCGCTGCGGTCCGGTCCCAGGTCGACGGGCACGTGCACCTTCCGCCGACCACTGGCGACAACATCGATGTACTGTGGAGACCTCACGCCCCACGTGTTGAGCAATTCGGCGGTACGTCCACCCGGCCTCCCGCATGCCCACTATACGCCCTCGCTCAAAGTCCGTCAACTGCACATACGGTTCACGTCCACGCTGTCGCGGCATGCTACCAGTGTTAAAGACTGCGATGGAGCTCCGTAGGCCACGGCAAACTGGCTGACACTGACGGCGGCGGTGCACAAATGCTGCGCAGCTAGCGCCATTCGACGGCCAACACCGCGGTTCCTGGTGTGTCCGCTGTGCCGTGTGTGTGATCATTGCTTGTACAGCCCTCTCGCAGTGTCCGGAGCAAGTGTGGTGGGTCTGACACACCGGTGTCAATGTGTTCTTTTTTCCATTTCCAGGAGTGTATATTTATGACTTGCCATTCTATATTCATGAAAAGGCAAAGTTGTTCTCTTTGCTGATGATACAAGTATAGTAATCACACCTGACAAACAAGAATTAACTGATGAAATTGTCAATAATGTCTTTCAGAAAATTAGTAAGTGGTTCCTTGTAAACGGACTCTCACTGAATTTTGATAAGACACAGTACATACAGTTCCGTACAGTAAATGGTATGACACCATTAATAAATATAGACCTTAATCAGAAGCGTATAGCTAAGGTAGAATATTCAAAATTTTTAGGTGTGTCCATTGATGAGAGATTAAATTGGAAGAAACACATTGATGATCTGCTGAAACGTTTGAGTTCAGCTACTTATGCAATAAGGGTCATTGCAAATTTTGGTGATAAACATCTTAGTAAATTAGCTTACTACGCCTATTTTCACTCATTGCTTGCATATGGCATCATATTCTGGGGTAATTCATCACTGAGGAGTAAAGTATTTATTGCACAAAAGCGTGTAATCAGAATAATAGCTGGAGTCCACCCAAGATCATCCTGCAGACATTTATTTAAGGATCCAGGGATATTCACAGTAGCTTCTCAGCATATATACTCTCTTATGAAATTTGTTATTAACAACCAAACCCAATTCAAAAGTAATAGCAGTGTGCATTACTACAATACTAGGAGAAAGGATGATATTCACTATTCAAGATTAAATCTAACTTTGGCACAGAAAGGTGTGAATTATACTGCCACTTAAGTCTTTGGTCACTTACCAAATAGTATCAAAAGTCTGACAGATAACCAACAAGTATTTAAGAAGAAATTAAAAGAATTTCTGAATGACAACTCCTTCTACTCCATAGAGGAATTTTTAGATATAAATTTAAAAAAACATAAAATTGTTATATTAACTTAATTATATTGTTAAATTAACTTAATTATGTTGTTAAATTAGCTTAATTATGTCATGTATTGGAAAATTTGACTCGTTCCAGATCATTACGAAATATCGTATTCATGATCCATGGAACTAGTATTAATCTAATCTAATCCAGCGCAAGTCCGTCGTGTGCAGAAGATGCCTAACCAGACCAACTTGGAAGGCACACGGGCGGTAGAACAAACAGCCAGCTCGTTGCCCCGCAGGCCTGGGCTCTCCGTCCTTCTACACTGACTGCCTGTACCCGTAAAACGGTCTCAACGGCACTCGCGGCGAACGTGCCACGCCCCCTTCAGACCACAGAGTGTGTTCCATGGACGTGGCTCGAGCAAAGATTTATTCTTCTTACTATGGAAGTTTATCGGCCCTGGTCACATTTTACCGTGTTTAAACAATTAACTGCAGTTTAAGAAAAATTGTATGATTTATTCAAGAAGAAGAGCTTCACAAATTGAGCAAGTCAATATCTCGTTGCTCCACCTCTGGCCCTTATGCAAGCAGTTATTCGGCTTGGCATTCATTAATAGAGTTGTTAGATGTCCTCCTGAGGAGTATTGTGCCAAATTTTGTCCAATTGGCGCGTTAGAGCGTCAGAATCCCAAGCTGGTTGGAAGACCCTGCCCATAACACTCCAAACGTTCTCAATGGGGGAGAGATCTGGCGACCTTGTTGGCCAAGGCAGAGTTTGGGAAGCACGAAGAAAAGCTGTAGAAACTCTCGCCGTGTGTGGGTGGGCATTGTCTTACTGAAATGTAAACCCAGGAAGGCTTGCCATAAAGGGCAACAAAATTGGACGTAGAATATCGTCAACGTACCACTGTGCTGTAAGGGTGACGCGGATGACAAACAAAGGGGTCCTGCTATGAAAACGAATGGCACCCCAGACGATCACTTCCGATTGTCGGGAGGTATGACGAGCGACAGTCAAGTTGGTATCCCACAGTTGTCAAGGACGTCTACAAATACGTCTTCCCTGATCATCAGGGCTCAGTTCGAAGAGCGACTCCTCAATGATGATAATTCTGTTTCACTCATGAGATTCCAGGCCGAATTTGCGCGACATCACTGCAAATGGGCTTGTTGGTGTACGGAGGTGAATGGTAGTCGGCACAAGGGGCGCTGTAAGCTCAGCCCCCTTTCTCTGAGCCGCAAGTTAATGGTCCTTGTGGTCTCTGAAGCACCAGTTGCACGCAGGAATCTGTGGCCGTGACTGCCTCAGTTTTCACATCCTGTCGCCTTTCTAGGTCGACCGTTTTCTTCTTGACACTTGTGTTCGGCCATGCTTCACCCATTCTTACCATCATAATCGAATAGTGACATCGCTCCTATTCAAATGTAGAGCGATTTACCCATTACTCCGGCTGGCCATTTTGCGCCCAACTACACGTCCTCTCTCAAATGCTGAGGTCTGCGTATATCGTTCACGTTCCCTTCTGCAAGGAATAGTTACTATCCAACTGAGTACACGAAACGTAACTCGCAAAGACCTTATATCGTGGCATCAACGTGTGCCTCGTTTATTTGCCTTGTCTGCTGCGTGGTGCAATTGCTCTGCAGCGCCACACATTCATCCACTGACCGCCAAAGTTTATAGATTTGCATTTTATGCCGATATCTCTATGAATATCGATTTGTGACCATTGCTCTCATGAGATAACATTTTTATGGAGACTTAGTCTCAGCTTTATCTTCTATAAGGATAAAAGCTGAAGCAATGAATTAATATTTATGTCGCAGCTGGGACTTGAACAAGGGCCTCCTGCTGATTGGGGTGCTATTCCAATGTCGGAGAGCCTCGGCTACAGTAACAATGTGAGAAGGGGAAAATGGGCTGAGCATTTGAATTCAAGTTTGTATTATGGAGGGCATTTGACGTACATAGTCCGTGCAGAGGTGGTAACCACAGTGCTATAGTGGTGTAATGAGCCCATCTGCCTAATAAGCAGGAGACCTGAGTTCAAGTCCCGGTTGTGGCACAAATTGTAATTCATTGCTTCAGCTTCTATCCTTATTGTATAATAACATGTAATTAATCTATGCCTTATCTCTGATTAAAGCTAGTACCAACTTGGTTGAAAGAGTGTCCAGTGCGTTCTCAAAGTTTGTAAGTTCCAGTAAAAGCGAACATTCATACTCATTGCGTCAATCTGTTAATTCATTCATAACTTGCCAATGGTCAGCTGCGCTTAATCGCCTTTTAAGGCCAGCTGCTTTCTTTGACGATTAAGATAAGTGATTTTTTTGTATGATACACGAGGACAAATTTTAGTGAATATCTTGCAATTGTGGCTGTGGTGATCTAGCACATAGCGCGCTAGGCTCCGGTCCTGGAGGGCCAGCATCCAATCCTGGGTAGGGGAGGCGACTTTTCTTCGTTCCAGTACCTCCAGGACGGCCACAGGTCCACTCAGCCTGCTATCAGATTAGTACTGCGTATCGTTCCCATGGGCATAAGGCGGCTGGGATGATGGGCCCTCCATCTTCCCTCTCTTGGTGCCTCGGCAAAGAAAGGCTTCACTCTGCCTGCAGCAAGCAGGGTTGCCATATCTAGCTGGGACACACTGAGATGAGGGTGTAGAATTGAAGTAAAAATTTATTTAACGAAATTACTTTTTTGTTTAGAACACAATTACATGGAACTTGTTGGGGCAGAATTAATTGGTACACCCCATTTTTTGGAAGATTTCATCTTTTTCACCAATTCTTTTTTCTCTTTTACCTACTTATAAAACTCCATGCAAGTCAGCTTTTAGTTATACTGGCACTATTAGATCGATTCCAGTCTCTGGCAGCAGTCGATTTCTTTCATCAGTCCACTGGGCGGACATCAGCGAAAATACTCTTTCCAAATACTCTTTCCTCAGTGGCGTTGAGTGGAGGAACAGAAAACAAATACTCGTATAATTTTAGCAGCAGGCATTTTTGTTTAGGATTTTCGGTTTCGTTAAGAAAGTAAAAAAAAAAATGGTTCAAATGGCTCTGAGCACTATGGGACTTAACATCTATGGTCATCAGTCCCCTAGAACTTAGAACTACTTAAACCTAACTAACCTAAGGACAGCACACAACACCCAGCCATCACGAGGCAGAGAAAATCCCTGACCCCGCCGGGAATCGAACCCGCGAACTCGGGCGTGGGAAGCGAGAACGCTACCGCACGACCACGAGATGCGGGCTAGGAAAGTAAATCCACCTTTCTTCTATACAGTCTTTAGACTTCCGCTTTTCTGAATCACGTTTAGTTTCTAAAAAGCTCTTCATGTGTACACATTACTGAAAACAATTGTCACTTGAAATATTCACACCATTTTTAGTCAGGTATATAACAGTGTTTTCAATCATCACCCAGTCAGGGGTTTCAGATAGCGTCATCCACTCAAATACTTGATATTTATTGAAAGAAATAGCCCATTTCTCTATAATGCATTTGTTTGTACAGCCTGAACATCGGAATTGGATGCTGGGAGCTGCTCTGATTGGTTCCTTTTATTCTCACTAGGATGTAATTAAAGCTTCTTTCATCGTTCCTTAGTAGAATTATCGAACGCAGCCATCCACCCATTCAGTTACAATGTCCAGCCACATTAACGTGACCACCTGTCGGACGCCTGAATAACCATCCTTTGCAATGCGGACTGCTGCGTGACGTGCAGGAAAATAGCTAATGAAGTTCTGGAAGGTACCAACAAGGATACGGAGCTGTCTGATCTTCAGTGCGCTAGATTTCTCGGTTGAGGATCCACAGCGCGAACAGCCCGACTGAAGTTATTCCACAGATTCTCTATTGGGTTTAAATGCAGGGTGTTCGGTAGCCATGGAAATCTAGTAAAATCATCCCGGTGCTCTTCGAACCATGCTTGTACACTACAACCTGTGTGATACTTTGCATTGTCCTGCTGGTAGATGCCCTTGTACCAAGGACAAACAGACTACATGTAGGGATGGATATGATCCCGAACGATAGATACATACTTGCGTTGATCCATTGCGCCTTCCAGAATGACGAGATCACCCAGTGAATGCTATGAACACATTCCCCAAACAATAATGCTCCCTTCTCCGGTCTGAACCCTTCCGACTATTATTGCAGGATGTTTGCTTTGAAGCACTTCACGCTGTACACTGCAATGGCCATCTACTAAAGACGCCACCCGCTGACACTCGGTAGATGTCCAGTTGTGGTGTTGACGTGCATATTCCAGCCTCCGTCGCCGATGAACAGCAGTCAGCAAGGGTCCGTGAACCGGGCGCCTGTTGGGGAGGCCCATGAGCACCAACATTATCTGAACGGTTGTTACGGGGGTACTGTTGGTAGCCCTTGTTTTATTTGGGCAGTCAGTCGGTTAACAGTTGCACCCGTCTATTCACCCGTCCAGATTTCCACAGCCATCATTCACCTCTGTCATCTATGGTCCATGGCGCACCACAGCTGCCTCGACGCTGGCTTTGGATAGCGCCATTTTGTCATGCACGGTATAGTTTAACCACGGGGCATGTGAACTGTTTAGAAACTTAGTGTTTCGGTAATTTTTTTCACCCTTGTCCTGAAAGTCAATGCTCATGCCCTTCTGGACCTCAGATAAATCGTCCCATTCCCGCATTACCACAAATAGAGCACTGTTTTACGCGTCATCCCCATACGCTTTATACACTACTGGCCATTAAAATTGCTACACCAAGAAGAAATGCAGATGATACACGGGTATTCATTGGACAAATATATTATACTAGAACTGACATGTGATAACATTTTCACCCCATTTGGGTGCATAAATCCTGAGAAATCAGTACCCAGAACAACCACCTCTGGCCGTAACAACGGCCTTGATACGCCTGGGCACTGAATCAAACAGAGCTTGGATGGCATGTACAGGTACAGCTGCCCATGCAGCTTCAACACGATACCACAGTTCATCAAGAGTAGTGACTGGCGTATTGTGTCGAGCCAGTTGCTCGGCCACCATTGACCAGAAGTTTTCAGTTGGTGAGAGATCTGGAGAATGTGCTGGCCAGGGCAGCAGTCGAACATTTTCTGTATCCAGAAAGGCCGTTACAGGACGTCCAACATGCGGTCGTGCATTATCTTGCTGAAATGTAGGGTCTCACAGGGATCGAATGAAGGGTAGACCCACGGGTCGCAACACATCTCAAATGTAACGTCCATTGTTCAAAGTGCCGTCAGTGCGGACAAGAGGTGACCGAGACGTGTAACCAATGTCACCCCATACCATCACGCCGGGTGATACGCCAGTATAGCTATGACGAATACACGCGCTTCCAATGCGCGTTCACCGCGATGTCGCCAAAGACGGATGCGACCATCATGATGCTGTAAACAGAACCTGGATTCATCCGAAAAAATGACGTTTTGCCATTCGTGCACCCACGTTCGTTGTCGCGTAAGCCATCGCAGGCGCTGCTGCCAAGGATAACCGCAGCCATGGTCCTCGAGCTGATAGTGCATGCTGCTGCAAACGTCGTCGAACTGTTCGTGCAGATGGTTGTTGTCTTGCAAACGTCCCCATCTGTTGACTCAGGGATCGAGACGTGGCTGCACGATCCGTTACAGCCATGCGGATAAGATGCCTGTCTTCTCGACTACTAGTGATACGAGGCCGTTGGGATCCAGCACGACGTTCCGTATTACCCTCCGGAACCAACCGATTCCATATTCTGCTAACAGTCATTGGATCTCGACAAACGCGAGCAGCAATGTCGCGATACAATAAACCGCAATAGCGATAGGCTACAATCCGACCTTTATCAAAGTCGGAAACGTGATGGTACGCATTTCTCCTCTTTACACGAGTCATCACAACAACGTTTCACCAGGCAACGCCGGTCAACTGCTGTTTGTGTATGAGAAATCGGTTGGAAACTTCACTCATGTCAGCACGCTGTAGGTGTCGCCACCGGCGCCAACTTGTGTGAGTGCTCTGAAGAGCTGATCATTTGTATGTCATAGCGTCTTCTTCCTGTTGGCTAAATTTCGCGTCTGTAACACGCCAACTTCGTGGTGTAGCAATTTTAATGGCCAGTAGTGTACATCCTCCACTGCTAGTACTGCCATCTGGCGTTATTTCACGCTGGAGTCGCACAGAGGCGTTGGTGACGCTAATGTGACTGGACCGTGTAAAATGCAAGCACATCCATCATTAAATAATTGTAAGGGCAGATTTTATCTTACGTCTAAAGAAAAACACACATCATGTTGTTCATTGCAGGTCTTTCACCCTTCCGTGAACTGCAGCGATTTGAGTACTTGGCGAGAATGCAACGAAACGTATCCTGTTTCTGATGGTAAGTCTGAAAATACCGACTTACTCATTTAGTTTTAGGTTCATTCTCTCACTTCTTAGCCTCTTCCATTGGCCTCGGTAGCTGTCCACGTTATTGTGAGTCCCCAGGCTCTCCAGATCTTTCTTGACTCCACCTATCCATCTGAATTTTCCTATATGAAGAGGCCTCGTACCCTGCAACTTCCCTTGTTTGCTGTCTTCAACATCCTTTCTTCTCTCCACAGTACCTGTCCCAGCCATTCGTTTCTTCTACTCTCTATTACAGCTGTCACATCTGATTCATTAAATAGCGGGTGGATTTCTCTGTTTTCCCATCTTCTAAAAATTCCATTTCCTGACACTGGTTCAAAGATTTTTATTAACACCTTGTTTTCTAAAGTCATAATCTTTCTCTCCATTTGCTTGCTTAGTGCCCAAGTTCCAGCCCCATATATTAACACTGGCCATACAGTTATCTTGTAAATGCGGAGTTTTGTTGTTCTTGTTAATAGTTTTCTGCTGGACAGTTTGTCCATTGAGAATAGACACCTCTCTGCAGATTTTATTCGGTTCGTTATTTCCTCTTCTATGTTGGTGTATGCACTGACAGTAGTTTCTAGATTCTGGGTGGACCTACTCCTCTTAAATTCCATGTCTTCTGTTGCCAGTGATCCATCTGTTTCCTCTTCATTGTTTATTGTTACAGTCATACATTGTTTTATCTGATTATTCTCAGATCCACTTTTTGTGATCACGCTATTAGCACTTAAGTTGTTCTTATTAGTTCCAATTCCTCCTCCGCTATAACGGTAGTATTATCGGCAAAATGCTAACAGTTTCACTTCACCACCTAATTTACACTTTTTTCCAACTGATGACGCTCTTTTTTCTGTCTTCTCCAATAGCAAGGTAAATAGGCTGGAGGAGATGCAGTGTTCCTGTTTGTCACTTGTCTCCACTGTAAAACATTTGGACTTCCTACCTTCAAATCTCACTTCAGTTTTCTCACTGTACATTTTGGACAGCCTGATCAGTTTCGAAGGTACACCTGATTCTTCCATTATCTTCTATATGCGTTTCTGTGGATAATTCCTACATATTATCAATTACTTGTCTGAGAATGAATATGTATTCCTTTGCTGAAATGCCTTATCGAAATCCGACCTGATGCTCTTCAAGGTGTTCCTCTACATATGGTAACAGCCCTAGTAAGAGAATGCAAACAAAGATCTTGTACACACTGCATAGTAACGATATATGCAACTGTAATTCTCAAACTTGGTTCTGTTTCCTTTCTTATGTATTGAACATAGTACTACTTGTTGCCATTAAAAACCGCAGAATCATTCTACACGATGCTTTTCTGCATACTTCTTCGCCTTGTTTCGGTGGTTCTATTGTCATATCATCGGTTCCAGGAGCCTTATTGTTCTTCATTTGCTTTAGAAATTCATCCGTGTCCCTCACATTAGACTCTCCACTTTTGGTCTGGTCCTTCCATAGGTCTTTGTTTCCTCATGTCTTTTGCTACAGCGACACTCAACAGTTCTTTGAAATAGTCCTTCCATAAGTTCATGCCCTCTTCTTGGCCGGCCATCAAGTCACCTTCATTGTTGTACATCGTTGAAATGTTTCATTTGTAACCCTCCAAGAAAAATCTTACATAGCTATACAATCCTCTTACATTGTTCTTGTCTTTGTCTTTTTCAGCTTTTTCTAGTTGCTTGTTGATGAACTGCCTCTTTCCTCTTCCTATTGCTTTCCTAGTTCCTCTTGATGCCTTTTAATATTCTTCTGTACACTGTAGAGCATCGTCACTTAGCATCCTCTGTTTGTACTCTTTTCTCTTCTTTGTCACCTCTTAGCACTCCTTATTGTACTATATTTTATCCCTCCCTTTCCTTTCTTGCATTTTTTGGTGTTCCATCACAGTCTCAAACATTACAGGTAGGAATGTTTCCCGACTTTTTTTTTCTTCCTCTTTTCTTTCTCCTTTTTCTTCTACTTCTTCCAGAATTTGAAATCAATCCTGCAGCCTTACCTTGTATTCACTCCTTATCTCCTCATTAACTGAGTACCCATGTGTGTATTTATTTCATTTCTATTAATCATCTCCTTCTCCTCACCTCTCTCTATCCATCTCCTCTGCCCCCTCTCAGCCCAAATATTTCTCCCCCTCTCCCTGTCCACCACCTCCACCAACTGCTTGCTATCCATCTCTTCCCACCTCCCTCTCTCTATCTATCTGCTACTCACTCCTCTCTTTGTCCATTTCCTCCTCAGCCTCACTCCATCCTTTTCCTCTTTCCTTTCTGTGTCCATTTGCTCTTCCCCCTCTCACTGTCCATGTTCACCGATTCCTTTCTCTGTCCACCTCCCCCTCCCCCTCTCACTATGTCATACAATGGTGTAATTTTTTAGGTACATTCAGCGGCATATGTGGATACTGTCTCCTAAATGAGTTATGAAAAGAATTAGCAGCAAAGAAATAGTAATGAATTTAAACATCATGACATCACGCCTGATGTGACAGTTTTGCTGCATGAATGGCGAAAATAAAGTAAGCGATACATATTTTTCCTTTCGTTATTTCGTTGGGGTTGTAAGAAAGAAAGTTTCGTAAAGGTTTGAATGTCTGTGTCAAGTTTGTTGCTAGTCACTAAGTGATCTCATTCTCGAATAATGGAATGTTCAAATGTGTGTGAAATCTTATGGGACTTAACTGCTAAGGTCATCAGTCCCTAAGCTTACACACTACTTAACCTAAATTATCTTAAGGACAAACACACACACACACACACACACACCCATGCCCGAGTGAGGACTCGAACCTCTGCTGGTACCAGCTGCTCAGTCCATGACTGCAGCGCCTTAGACCGCTCAGCTAACAAATAATGGACAGTGCACATAATAGCTCTATGTTATGCAACAAATAGTGTGGAAGTATGGATTAAACATATCGAAGATTGTATAAGTATTTTATTTATTACTTTCAATCGTATCACGTAGCACATATCAGCCAATAAAAGCATTTTTACAAACATTATAAACTCCCAAAGGCAAAGAGTAAATAGCTTTCCCAAAGAGTAAATACTTTCCCCTGATTCGCGTAATATTCTTCAAATCAATAACCATGTATCCTACAACATACTTTCTAAAGTAGCTCATGTTCTTCCTCACGGTTCAGGCTATCTCTGTACCAAATGTTATCTAAATCGATTCATTGGGTTAGTAATAATAAACTTAAACGTCATGCATGATGCACAGTTTTTCACTCATCTCAGCGTTTATGGTGCCGTAAAAACTATATATCATACAATGATACAATTTTACAGATACATTCAGTAGTATATGCGAACACTTTCTGCAAAATGAGTCACGAATACAGTGAGTACTAAAGAAGGAATAAATTAAAACGTTAAGCCTGATGCGACACTGAACCGCGAAAACGTAGTAAGCGATAAACTTTTTTCCTTCTTCATTTTGTTTGGGAGTGTCAGCGAGAAAAAGTTTCGTGAAGGTTTGAAATTATGTTTAAAGTTTGCTGCAAGTCCCTAAGTGCTCTTGATGAATTAAATCTAAATGTTGGCATGTCGTGGCCTATACTTCATTTTCACCCTCACCCTTAGTCTTATAACAGGAAGGTGGTTCTTACCACTACAGCGATTCTTTCTAGACAGTAAGTGATATGTGTACCAAATTTGGTTGAAATCGGTTGCTTGATTTTGGAAGAGATGTGGAACACACATTCTAACATACATTTTTATAATATGTATCAGCTGAGTACCCGTCATTTCCCAGCTATGTGTTTATTCCATTAGCCCATCTCCTACTTCCCCCTCTCTTTGTCCATCTCCTCCACCCTCTTCTCTGTCCGTCTCCTTCACCCCCCCCCCCTTCTCTGCACAGCCTCCCCCTCCCCCACTCTTTGTCTGCCTCCCCATGTCTCTCTCTCTATCCATTTGCTGCTCCCTATCCCCCCCCCCCCAACCTGTCCATCTGCTCTTCCTGATCACTCTCTCTGTCTGCTCCTGCCCATCTGTCCATCGACTCTTTCCTCGTCTGTCCACATCCTGCTCATCTCTGTAAGTCCTTCTCCTCCTGCCCTGCTATCTCCTCCTCATTCCCTTAATCCCCTCCTCCCCCCTTTCTTTTCATATCTTTCTCCTCATTCCTCTGTCCATCGTCTCCTCCTGTTTTCTCTACCCATCTCCTGTCTCCTATTACCTTTCTCTGCTTATTTCCCCATCCCCATCTCTCTATCCAACTCCTTCACCAATCCTCTCTCAATCCATCTTTTCCTCTCCCCTTCTCTCTGTCCATCTTCTCATCTTACCTTCCTCTGTCCATCTCCCCCCCCCCCCTTTCTGTCTGCCTCCTCCTCTTTCTTTCCTCTATCCATCTCGTTCTCTTCCCTTTCTCTATCCATTTTCCCATCCCCCTGCTCGCTCATATCTGTGTCCATGTAATCCTTCCCCCCTTCTGTCTGTCCATCTCTCCGTCACCCATTCTGCCTCCACATAGTCACCACCACTCCAGTAGGAGGCTGCTGGTTCGTATTCCCGCAGTATTTCTTTCCAGATTCAAGTTTGGCTGAATTCGATCCAGGGGTTTAGGAGGAGCTTTTCGTCACCAGCTTTGCAACAAAATGCACTTGTCCCATATATTTAACACACTTACATTACACATACCTGTATTTCACCTTTATCTCTAGCGAGTTTGCTCCTGCAGTTTCGTTTGCACACAGCTCAGTCTCTATGATGTCATGTCTCCTGAACAGTTTGTTGTACAACATATACTATTGCAATCATATTCAGTGTTATATTTGAGTACTGCCTGCAAAATGTGTTGTGAATAATTAGCAGTAAAGCCTTAAAAAATTAAAAAGTTATGCAAGATGCGGCAATTTTCCACGCATTTCAGTGTTTATGATGGTATGTCTCCTGAACAATGTATTGTACGGTTATGTGATTTTGTGACTACATTCAGCGGCATATGTGGGCACTGTCTGCGATTTTTTTGCGAATGGTGTTAGTAACAGAGAAGTAATAGATTTAAACGTTATTCGTGATGTGACAGTTTTTCACGCATTTCGGTGTTTACAACGTTTTATTGTCCTGAACTGTTAGTTGCACAGTGATATAATTCTGTCAGTACATTGAGGGACATATGTGGATACTACTTGCGAAATTTCCTGTGAATAAATAGCAGAGAAGTGATAAATTTAAGCGTCATGTATGATGCGGCAGTTTTTCACGCATCTTGGTGTTAATGACGTCATATCTCCTGGGCTGTGTGTCGTGCAATGATATAATTTTGCAGGTACATTCAGCTGTATAGATGAATACTGTCTGCAAAATGTGTCATCAAGACAGTTGGTAGTAAAGAAGTAATAAATCAAGAACTCATGCCTGTGTGGCAGTTTTACTGCATGAACAGAGAAATTGCAGAAAGCGATAAACTTTTTACTTTCATCTTTTTTTGGGGGTTTGTGAGCGAGAAAAAGTTTCGTGAAGATTATGTGAAAAGTTTGTTGCAAGTCACTAAGTGCTCTCATTCTCTGACATTGGCTGAATAAAGTCTTTGAATTCGCCCTTCAGTCTGCAAATTCGCATGTCATGAGCTACACTACTTTTGCACCCCCAACTCCCAGCCCTTTGATAAGTATGTGGTTCTTACGTCCACAGCGATTCTCTCCAGACAATTGGTTGGTTGGTTGATTTGGGAGAGCAGACCAAACTGCGAAGTCATCGGTCCCGTTAGATTAGTGAAGGATGGGGAAGGGAGTTGGCCATGCCCTTTCAGAGGAACCATCCCAGCATTTGCCTGAAGCGATTTAGGGAAATCACGGAAAACGTAAGTCAAGATGGCCAGACGCGGATTTGAACCATCGTCCTGCAGACAGTAAGTGAGGTGTTTACCGATTGTGGTTGAAATTGGTCCTGTAGTTTAGAAGGAGATGACGAACATAGATATGTACATTTATATATACATCCATTTTTATAATATGTGTGGATGAATATCTTTTTTCCTCGACCCGATTTTTATGAAGTGAAGCCTATACGGTGCTCCAAACTAAGTTCAAGTCGCCTGCGAAAATCCCACGAAAAAGCCATTTCAGCAGCGGAAGATACGACGGTGTGTTTCAACAACTCAGAACATTCGTTAGTGCCAAGCTGGTAAGAAGTTAAATGTGCCTAGACTCGCCACGGACGCCATGCGGAAGATTTTTATGTTAGTTATGACGGTACGAAGATAACGCCCATGGTCCAATTCGACATGTTGAAACATTCTGTGAAGCTTTTTACACTGTCAGAATACCCTGTCAAAATGTTAGCTGCTAAGAAGCACTGCAAGTATTTTTAAACGAATTTTGAAAAAATTGCCAAATTAGTAGTTCGCTAGGGGGCTGGAGGGTTATACGAGGTGTGACTGGAAAGTTTTAAGAATGGATCTGCTACTGCTTATTCGTTCGGCGGACAGGTAGACAGAGGGTGGGGAGTGAGCCATTGTTTTGTCCTTGAATGCCGCATGGGTCATTTGAGCTGCTTGAGGCCATGTAGTGTCATGAAGGAAGAGAACTTTGCGAGACAGAAGTCAAGGGCGTTTTCCTTTGATGACACTCGCAGTTTCTTCAATACATTACAGTGCCTCCCTGCATTCATTGTGGTGTTGTGATGCAAGTAGTGAACGAATAACACCCCCTGCCAATCCCAAAAGATGGTTGCCATAAGCTTCATCACCGAATGTTGACCTTTGCCGTTTTTGGGCACTTTCGCCATGATTTTTCCAAACCCTGTTCTGACGTTTTGTCCTAGGAATCGAATGATGGACTCAGATCTCATCCCAGTGATAAGCCGTTTGAATACGAGATTTCCCTTTCTCTGACGCATTTTCAGGAGTATTCTGGCCGAATCCATCTGCTGCTGGTTGTTTTGCTGCGAAAAACCGAATGACAGAGCACATCTCATAAGCAGACACATTTACACGGAGTGTGAGTTTTTAACTACCAAAATTTTTTCAGACAACAATATCGTCCCCTTCAAAGCACAACCCTTCGGTAGCTATGCACCGGCGGAGTCGTTGTTCCAATCTAGGTAGCAGTGCTGAAAGGCTAAAATTTGTAGGGTCTTTTAACATGTCGGTCACAGTCTTTTGAATGTTCTCAAGGGTCACAAAATGACGTCCTTTAAATCATTTTTCAATTTCGGTAAAAGAAAAAAGTCACAAGGAGTCAGATCAGGTAAATGACGGGCTGTGAATCAACAGGAAGGCAGTTTGAAGTCAACAATTCCGTGGTGGAAGTGGCTGTGTGACATAGGGCGTTGTCATGATGCAGCATCCACTTGTCTGCAATGTCCAGTCTCACTCGATTCACCCTTTTCCTGAGTCTTTCAAGGACATCTTTGTAAAACACTTGACTGATAGGTCGTCCTGGAGGAACAAATTCTTTATGCATGAGACCCCTACTATCAAAAGAAGCAAATCAGCATTGTTTTGATATCTGATTTGCTCATTCGAGCTTTATTCGATCGAGGAGGTGTCTCAGTGTGCCACTCTTCACCTCGCCACTCTGTCTCAGGATCGTACTCAAAAATCCAAGATTCGTCACCTGTGATCACACGACTGAATCATTCGTGGTCATTGGCATTCCTCTCAAGAAGAAAAACGCATACGTTTTTTGGATGGACCTTCTATTCAGTTGTGAAGTTTTTCGGCACCATTATGGCACAAGCCTTTCGCGTGTACAAAACTTCGGCCAAAACTTGATAAACTGAGAAAGTGTTTAACAGGTCACCCATCATCCTTATTGTTAAAATTCGGTCCTCTCTTACAAGAGCACGCACACGTTCGGCGTTTCCGTCGGTTTTTGAAGTTGGAGGTCTTCCTGAGCGAAGTTCATCTGCAGCATGTTCTCAGCCTTCCAAAAATGATTTGTGCCAGCGAAAAACTTGTGCTCTTGGCAACGAATGTTCCCCATAGGCCTGTTTCAGCTTTTAAAAGGTCAGACTCATGGATTCCACAAGTTAAACACAAAACTTGATGGCATAACGTTGCTCTAAATTACGTTCTTCTATTTTATAAACACACAACAAAAATTTCACTGAGGGCGCTCTCAGAAATCATTTGATGGCCGTATGGAGCTGAAACAACTGAGCATCTGGAAGGGATGAACGCATCGGTCTACACGAATGGAACAACACAGCGTTGCCAGATAGTTTACAGTGTTATAAGTCTCGTTACGTCTCTCACACACCTCGTAGTAGTGTTAACACCATGCTAACTGGCTGCGTACTGGCAAGATACTGCGGTGTGCATCGTAAGCCAGTGTGAGCGTTGTCAACACAGACCGGTCGAACTCGCCAGCCGTCACCTGAAACACACACACTTTATTTTGCAGAGAAATAAAATAGGGAAACTTACTTAGTGGAGGATCCTCATATTTTGTGTGTCCTGCCATGTGCAGGATCAGAGGCTTCTATAGGTCTACCTCCTAACCTGGAGGTGGTTTGGATGTTTGGACTCCTCGGTGGATTTGTTTTCTAGCGTTCAATTGGCGAATGATGTTGCTGACTAGTGGCCTGGCGATCCGCTACTACGATCAGCTGTTACCAATGACTGTTGACTCTTGTGGTGTCAATTTTCCTCTAACTAAAATAATTGCAGTGTCCCTTGAAACAGCGTACGCAGTGATGTGCTGTCGGCGGTTTTTAATTAGGGTCGAGTGAGGGAAACATCTACCCCTACATTATTGCTGCTGCCTAGATAGTATGTACGAGGGTAAGTCAATTATTATCCACAATTTAGTTATATTTTTGTTTATTTTGGTAGTACTGTCGTTTCACGTTGATGACGCATGCTTTGTTTATTTGTTGTTATATCTTTGCAATTTTCAAGCTGCTAGGTTAGTTTTGTTGTCGCTGCCATGCTGTTAATCATGGCTGCTCCGCTTTCTATTTGCACCAAAGAAGAGCAACGTTCAGTGATCCGTTTTTGTTTGTTTTTTTTTGTCGGAAGGCATATCAAGGCCGAAATTTATAGAAGACTTCCAGTACAGTACGGGAACAGTGTTTTGCTACAACGGAGTGTCTACGAATGGATTGAAAAATTCCGAAATGGTCGCACAAGTGTTACGCACTGTTAAGGAGCCGGACGACCGTTTACCGCCACAAATGGAGAAACCATTGAGCGTTCACGTGAAATTATTCTCTTAGACAGACGATGAACTATTGACGATGTAGCACATCATCTGCAAATTAGTCACAGTTCTGCCTACGAAATGATCCACAACAGACTTGGGTTTCATAAAGTTTGTGCAAGATGGGTCCCAAAACAACTCGCATAGTTGCATAAACAGACGCTCTTGGACATCTGCCAAAAACATTTGGATCGCTATGGTAACGAAGGGGACGACTTCGTAGACAGGATCATTACTGGTGACGAAACATGGATCCATCATTACGAGCCGGAGAGTAAACGGCAGAGTATGGAAAGGAAACATCCAAATTCGCCGTGCAAGGAAAAGTTCAACACCCAGCCGTCCGCAGGAAAACTGATGCTTACGGTTCTTTGGGACGCACAAGGTCCAGTACTGGAACATTATGGGGAAAGGGGCACAACATTAAACAGTGTACGTTACAGTGAGATGCTTACTGCCAAGCTAAAGCCTGCAATTCGAAGCAAACGCCGAGAATTGCTGTCAAAAGGTGTAGTGTTGTGTTGTTGCACGACAATGCCCGTCTGCATACTACTGCCCACACTGCTGAAACGCTCCAGAAACTCAAATTTGAAGTACTGGATCATCCTCCATATAGTCCCAATCTTGCCTCTTCTGACTATAACTTGTTTGGTCCACTCAAACAGGCGTTAAGGGGCCGTCAAAAATGGTTCAAATGGTTCTGAGCACTATGTGACTTAACTTCTGAGGTCATCAGTCCCCTAGATCTTAGAGCTACTTAAACCTAAGTAACCTAAGGACAGCACACACACCCATGCCCGAGGCAGGATTCGAACCTGCGACCGCAGCGATCGCGCGGTTCCAGACTGTAGCGCCTAGAACCGTTCGGTCACTCCGGCCGGCTAAGGAGCCGTCGATTTGCCTCGGACGAAGCAGTGAAAGAAGCGGTACATTCCTGGCTCGCAGCTCAATCGAAAACCTTCTTTTATGAGGGCATCAGGAAGCTTGTACAACGATGGACAAAGTGCGTTGAAACGTAAGGAGACTATGTCGAAAAATGATGTTCTTGTAAGTTCCCTATTTGATTACAATAATATTTTATAACTACTTTGCGGCCGGCCGGAGTGGCCGAGCGGTTCTAGGCGCTACAGTCTGGAACCGCGCGACCGCTACGGTCGCAGGTTCGAATCCTGCCTCGGGCATGGATGTGTGTGATCTCCTTAGGTTAGTTAGGCTAAAGTAGTTCTAAGTTCTAGGGGGCTGATGACCTCAGAAGTTAAGTTCCATGGTGCTCAGAGCCATTTGAACCATTTTTTAACTAATTTGCGGATACTAATTGACTTACCCTCGTAACTGAAAGTCCCTCATAAATGTACTTACCTTAGAACGGCGTTTCGGCCCGTTGATGAAAGGGCAGGAGCTCGGCAATGCTTACCTGCTTGTGCATCATTGCAAAAAGTGCATGCAGTACGCTCTCTCCATTGCAGTAATGCTTAGGGGATATCGAGTGCTTCAGTTGGCAAAGGATTTATTGCGATTGGTCAGTTAAAAAGAAATTGAATTTATTTGGAAGTGCAGTGGTTTCACAAAACTATACATAACAGAAAGTACACGTCCCCAAATACACTTATGCCGACACCAAAGCAGAGAGAGCCATACCGACCAAAACAAAGCTGAGCGTGCACATTCCCAAATATGCTTCTATTAGCACTGTGAAGGTGGCATAAAATTTGCTGCAGAATCAGCGAGGAAACAAATATATGGAAAACACGGACAAGAAGGGACAGGATTGTGGGGCGTATGTTACGACATCAGGGAATAACTTCCATAATTCAAGAGGTAGTTGCAAAGATTGGAATATATCCAACAAATAATTGATGACAGTGGGTACAAGTGCTACTCTGAAATGAGAAGGTTGGCGCAGAGTACGAAATCGTGGTGGGTCGCATCAAACCAGACAGAAGACTGATGCTCACGTAACAACTGATAAACCAAAGGCACTGATCAAAACCTGTGTTCTGCCATGTGGGTGTTACGCATTTATTTAATTCAAAAACAATACATTCTTGGCGATAGCCCAATGTAGTTCACTAGTCCCAAAAGTCACTAAAAATCTCACACTTACAAGGAAAATGACACTAACAGCGACCACGTGGTTATAAACGATTTATAAAGGGGAGAGTGAAGTACCTGGGGGGATAATGTACCTACGAACGTTTGATGTTTCCTGGTTCGTGTTTCAGCCTAGTGATTTATTTTAGAATCACATGAAGGTATGCGCAGTAGAGAGCTAAAATCAGTTACTGTAATTTTTTTGCATTTTTTGTTGATGTGAGGCTTTGTTTGCGCAGCATTTGTAACTATTCTTAATTCCTTACATTTATGTGCTGCGACATATATTTAAGCCATTTGGAAGGTGATATTAATTCTTCAGCCATAGAATTTCACGGTGAGTAAAATTCTATATATTTTTAAAACTAATTGTATAGCATATGGTCAGGTAAGCCAACGTTGGTTGTACACCGTCTTGTACCTTGACACGGAAGAAGTTATTCTATCGTGGAAGAAGCGATATTTGCAAATGAAGTAATTGTGAGTTCCTTTAATGTCGTAGCAATTTGACCTGTCCTGAAGATGGAAATTTGTGTTTTCAATAGCTTTCATTTCAAAAAGTATCCAACTTTTAACTAGGTTTTGATAATGCTTCTACTTAATTTGATTTAACTTTTTGGTTATTGCGATTTTTTAAAGTAATAATGTAACAGACAGACTATTAAATACAGCATCGGCTAGATTATATCAACTGGGACACTTTTAAATTTCAGTTGAATATTTGTTCCTAAGTACTTGATCATATTGTACCCTGACACACTTTTCCACACTTGGAAAACCTTACTTTTGTGGAGTACTTTCTGTAATTACAGAAAAGGACTGTAGCACTTTAAAAGCGAATGCTATCATTTAAAAATTGAATAACAAAATATGGCAAACTTCAGTTACAATACTGACTAGAGGTGGAAGTCTTAAAAGTGTTTCAAGGTACAACACTCTCTCCTGCTATCGCCAAGACAACACATACATGAAGAACTAGCACGTTGGAGTGTGGGACATGGCTGTTCTGTGCAGCCGTCTTCTATACCAATGGAAGCCATTAAATCAGCTGCTAGATTTAATCGACGATGTTGGAGTTGCCCTGGTCACAATACACGATGACCACAGAACATGTTAATAATACAGCTTCTCTGGAGCTCTTTCTTGTAAGATCCTCAGGATATGCGTGTACATCTTTTTCTTGCCGCGCACTGTGGCACAGAGACATATGACGAGTGCTGCTTCGCAATGTCTTTTCCCTGAAACAACAGACAGCAACCCTATTTATAGCTTCTATTGAGTACTTTTCAGCCAGGACTGTGAATAAATATTTGTCTGCAAACGACTCTTGAAGTTTGATAAAGCTCTTTCAGGGATTCTGCCATTCATCCTGTTTCCAACTCT
This sequence comes from Schistocerca piceifrons, assembly GCF_021461385.2. Classification (NCBI taxonomy): domain Eukaryota; kingdom Metazoa; phylum Arthropoda; class Insecta; order Orthoptera; family Acrididae; genus Schistocerca; species Schistocerca piceifrons. The sequence continues at coordinate 231,282,075 of NC_060138.1, forward strand.
TAACAGAGCATACAAAGAACGTAAACATTGCGTGCTATTTCACGTTTTCCCCCGCTTTGGTAAACGGACAGTCCCATTCTTGTAGGAAGGGTTATCCTCGTAGAGAAATTGCGCCACAACACATGGGTTCAATGAAAGCACCAATGCACCAATGTTCTAGAAGCTTTGCAACTATAATAACCAGAACTGGATCCTGTGTCTGCTAGTTGCATTAACCAGACACCTCAACATAATACGCTTCTGCAGCGGGAATTGCCATAGTCACCCATATGCTCTCGCAATGGTTTGGTTCCTATGCAACATTAGCTACATATGTCGAACATACAGTAGCTCCTGAAAGAAGATATGTAGGCTTACACAGAATCAGCCAATTAAACTTTACTATTACATCACCCTGAATTTTCTTAATTTCTATACGTAATCAGATAATTATACAAGTACCATAAAGCTAGAATTAGACGAGATGGAGCGTGAACTGCAATCCAGTGCAACACTACAGGAGGCACATGAAAAACGTACTACCTCAGTGACCTCAGAGATGAAGAGTCCCATGCTTGCGAACCGCAAACCGCCAGTGATCAAATTAACCGAATTCGTCCATCAAGACCAGTGCAATCAACTATTTTTTTGACATGTCGACAGTGCAATACAGCAGTTTTACCTAATTAAATGTCTCACGAATGTATAAAATATGGGTACTAATGACCTCAGCAGTTGAGTCCCATAGTGCTCAGAGCCATTTGAACCATTTGAACCTAACTTCTGAGGTCATCAGTACCCTAGAACTTAGAACTACTTAAACCTAACTAACCTAAGGACATCACACACATCAATACCCGAGGCAGGATTCGAACCTGCGACCGTAGCGGTCGCGCGGTTCCAGACTGTAGCGCCTAGAACCTCTCGGCCACTCCGGCCGGCAAATATGGGTTGTTTACCATGTTATGAATATACTCACAGCATATTCATTCAGCTAAGCTTAAACGGCAAAATCATTGTGTGTTGTTTCAGAAACGATCATTTCCTTCCGGAAAAACGGCACTATACCAGACAAGTATGATACAACGGCAAGGGTAAGTGCAGGTATCAGCAGGTATCATTATTATTTGTATCCAGTGTGCATGATGTAATAAATATTCTTATTTTCCAGTGCTTCGCTGACTGTTATGGAAAGAAGACCACTATGGTAAGCAATTACTCTCTGAATCTGTTATCGTCTAGAAATATTTTTATGGGATGTACCAATATAGTGCTACATTTCCTGCAATATTTCATTAGTTTTGGAAGGAAAATCAGCATTGGTCGTATTTTGTTTTATTGTCAGCAAAATCGATTTTCGGTCACTTAGTGACCATCCTCAGTGCTGTAATATACAATTAAAATTGTGCCTACCAATCCTGTGACCATCCTCAGTGCTGTAATATACAATTAAAATTGTGACTACCAATTTTAATTGTATATTACAGCACTGAGGATGGTCACTAAGTGACCGAAAATCGATTTTGCTGACAATAAAACAAAATATGGCCAATGCTGATTTTCCTTCCAATTCTATCCACTATTTGGTCGTGGTACACAGAACACTCCATGGAATCGCCAATCAATAATTTCATTAGTTGGCTTCCTGTTGTACAGGGTGGCCATAATTAATGTTCCAGCTTCAAAACGCTGAAGAAAGAGAACTACTGCTCAGAATGGCTTCAGAATTGATGCAGGGGGAAACGTCATGGAACAAAAAAATTAGCGAAAATTTGACTAATAGATGGCGCTGTAAGCCTCATAATGTGAACACCAACAGATGCGCGACACGTGGCTCTTCCACAGTTGGCGTCCGAGACGCCAAACATGACTGTCTCCATGAAGGCTCGTGCGCTGCTGCTAAAGCTCTTTTACAAGAACGGTGACTGGACGCCAGTACCCGTGCAGAAGTTCCGGATACTCAAGGGTATGAAAAAAGGCATCGGTCTAGGGTCTGCTAAGGGTCTGGAGAAAATGATTACAAAATTCGAAAAGACAGGTTCTTCTAACGTAAGTGCAGTGTGGCAGAGGGAAAAAATCAGTTGATCCGACGTCTGTCGAAGAAGTGGCCACAGCATTGCTGGAGGGGTCGAGCAGTGGGGTGCAAACATACAGTGTGTGGGGAATTGCCCAAACATTGGACATGTCTGCGAACATGGTGTATAAAATCCTAGAAAATATCCTGCATTGCTAACCACACAAAATCATTCATGCTCAGGGGTTTCTTCTTGCTGAACTGCCAGCGAGACAAACGTTCACTCTGGAATTTCTTGCTCGCATAGAAGTAGACAGTGAATGGCTATGGAACAGCCTGTGAACAGACAAAGCCCATTTCGATCTCCAAGGACATTTCAATCAGGAGAATTGCAGAATATTGGCAACGGAGAACCCGCATGCACATCAACCAGTACCACTTCAGTGTGCAAAGGTGACTGGGCGCTGCGAGTTGACGGCGTTGTTTATCGTAGGGTCGTATTTTTGCCTATGAGATGAGTCATGAGGGTCCTGTTACCTATACCGTCACAGGTAAATGCTATGAGAGTCTTTTGCACACCAACGTCATTCCAGCCCTTCAACAGGGTGTACGTGTGGGTGGGGTCTTCTTATGCAAGATGGCTCTGCTCCATAGATTCCACAGCCAGTGAAGCGGCTGCTGCAGAAGCATTTCGGAAATACTAGAATTATAAGCTGTCATTTTCCTTCAGACTGACTGTTCAGATCACCTGATCTTAAACCGTGTGACTTCTGCCTGTGGAGCTCTCTGAAACAAGCTGTGTTCAGTGCCCCAGTTACGAACGTAGCAGAACCGAAGGTACACATTGTGCAACGCTTTCTGAACGTCACCCCCGAAACACTACGATCTGTTGTGGAACATGCTGTTTCTGGATTTCAGTTTGTGGCAGAAAACAGTGGACAGCATATTGAACATGTCTTGCGCCAGTCTCACGACAGTTAGATATCAATGCTATTTTTCTTTTTATGCGGTTTTGGCCCCAGAGAAGTAAAATACCAATGTCAGTTCGCTTTTTAGGCGGTGTTGGACCACAGAACAGTTAAAAACCGATTTTTCCCAACTGATGTCGTACGATCTTGCCGTGACACAATTTTTGACTGCCGAACTTGTGCTGGCACACACGTTGAACAGTATGGATGGTGTAATGTGTAACTCAGCCATGGCCATCGTATTGCGATTCATCTGTCATTTGTAGCCGACCCCATTTACGTTAAGACGCTTACAGCGCCGTCTTTTTTTTTTTTTTTTTTTTTTTTTTTTTTTTTTTTTTTTTCCATGACGTTCCCCTCCGTCAATAATATGCTGCTCAAATTTGACGTCATTCTGAGCATTTTCAACCTTCACCTTTGATTATAGACACCCTGTGTATTGAGTAAGTGCAATATTTTACGTACACAATAATTTTAAATTTCTATATGGCCATAGAGTAACTGACAGCATTCCCTAGAAAATGTACTGCTTTATATAGACACTATAATTCCTTTATTTTTCCAAAAATTACATTCAATGCAAGGTTATGCTTATTTTCTGTTACCTCATGCAGCTAACTTCAGATGGAGGTTTCAACTGGACCACCCTAGAAATCATTGCATCAAACTTCAAGACGAAGCACACCGCACTGGACGTATTTGGAAAGTGCAGGCAGGACAGTATGTATTTCAGTATACTTTTCCAATAATCGTACTAGATATTTCATAACAAACATCGGATTACATGTACTCTTTCTTAACATTTCCTGGGTTTTATATGTAAATAATACAGAGGAGGAGAGTTAATCTCCACGTCGACTTGTGTATCATTAGAGAAAGGGAATTAACGCAATCATACAAAGATGTGGGAAGGATGATACAAGTATAGCTATCGCACCCGACAGACAATAATTAACTGATGAAATTGTAAACGATGTTTTCCAGAAAATCATTAAGTGGTTCTCTGCAAATGGGCTCTCATTAAACTTTAACAAAACACGGTATATACAGTTCCACACAGTAAATGAAATGACGCCATTAATAAATATAGACTTCGATCAGAAATTGGTAGCTAAGGTAGAATATTCAAAATTTCTAGGTGTATGCATTAATGAGGGGTTGAACTGGAAAAAACACACTGAGGATCTGCTGAAACGTTTGAGTTCATCTACTTATGCTATTAGGGTCATTGCAAATTTTGGCGATATACATCTGAGTAAGTTAGCTTACCACGCCTATTTTCATTCTCTGCTTTCGTATGGCATCATATTCTGGGGTAACTCATCATTGAGTAAAAGAGTGTTGATTCCACAAAAGCGTGTAATCAGAATAATTGCTGGAGCTCATCCAAGATCATCCTGCAGACACTTATTTAAAGAGCTAGAAATCTTCACTGTAGCCTCACAATATATACATTCACTTATGAAATTTGTTATTAACAATCCGAATGAATTCAAAAGTAATAGCAGTGTACATGGCTAAAACACTAGGAGAAAGGATGATCGAGGTTAAATCTAACTTTGGCTCAGAAGGGGATAAATTATGCTGCCACGAAAGTCTTTGGTAACTTACCTAATAGCATCAAAAGTCTGACAGATAGCCATACAGCATTTAAAAGGAAATTAAAAGAATTTCTTAATGGCAACTCCTTCTACTCATTAGATGAATTTTTGGATATAGTAACTGGATAATTTCCCAACCCCCACAATAAAATTGAGTGTCATGTAATATTTATATTTTGACTAATGTAATATCTTGTATAGACACTTTTTATTAATCTGACACGTTCCTCATCATTACGAAGTGTCGTATATATGATCTATGGAACAAGTACTAATCTAACCGGTTGTGACACTTATGAAGGAATCATTCCGGTCTTTGCATTATGTGATTTATGAAAGCCACTGAATATACAGATTAAAATAGCCATACTAGGATTTGAACGAACCAAATTCTATACCTCTTCAATAAAATTGCAGGAATACAGTTGCATCCATTATTTTCCTCCCCTGATATTTCGACCAAGAACCATGCCCCTGTCTTCTAAAACATCTTCTGAGAGCACAGGTCCGTCCCTGTAATGTTACTGAACAAGCAGCACACCGTCAAAACACTAAGATTCATCCTATGCTTGTATACGAGGCTGTGCACGTCAACTGTTGATTGTCCAAACATGGGCTTCGATATAGTTTTGACGTTACATACAAATGTCTAACGCCACGTGAGCTGACCAATAAAGGATGTCTGGGCTAGAGGTGTACGCAAACAAATGCTCATTACGAGAGAACTCGACATTTTATGTTGTTGGGTAAAATCGATAGAAACACTCTCCAAGATGTGATGCTCACCGTCTCATGAACATTGCTGACAAGGGGTTAGCGTGAGTTGCAGTTGCAGTTTCAACAAAGTTTTGGTTTGCATATAAAAGTTTTATATGTACATTTCAAATATGCACACAGTATTTGGTATTGATAATTACACGCATGCACATATTCAGTCACTGAGTTCAAAAAATGGCTTGTTGGCAGCTCTTGGCAAAAGATAACGAGGCACTGAGTTCAAAAAATGGCTTGTTGGCAGCTCTTGGCACAAGATAACGAGGATGTACACGATCACAGAGTATCAAGTGGAGAAACAGAGTTGCTTATCATAGTAGGAACACTTCATGAATGCTTGCATGAAGCAATCTTCCGAGTCACACTGTTTGAACATCAAAAACGCATCGGGCAGTGTTTGAAACCTCTCTGGTCTGAAGTCTCATATGTAGTTACAGTCCAGGAGTACCGAACATAGTCTGCAAAGACTGGAGAACAGAACTAGTTGTGTAGAATACACATCAGCAATGAAATTGATTCCCTCGACGATGCTGTGAACTGATAGTCATGAAGGATACTGTGATCGTCAATCTGCTTCAGCACTGCCGTGAACTATTCAAAGAACAGCACACCAAGTAGCTGAATGTAATGTGTGTACCCAGGAGTCTCGACAGTATACACCATGTTTTGCGTTCGGATGGCATCGATATGAGTCCTGTCACGGTATGTCCCGAGTGTATCAAACAGAAGAAGAAACTCCTTCGTTGCATGTGGGAAGCAGAAATGTTGAAAGAATTGCATCAGGATTTGTTTCACGAATACGCCAGACTTTTAGTCAATTTGAATCAGATTTTGTGGTTTCAGCATATGTTGCACTACCTGCACTCCAAACTGACTTCTAGGTTCCTGGTAAATTATCAGCATCTTAGGAAAAACGTATCCACTTGCCGATATAATGGGTTGGATGGTGCAAGAATGAATTGCATCACTCTGCACAGAACTTCTTACCAACTTGTCTACCTTGAAAAGTAAAGTTCGTAATAAGTGAAGTTCTTTTCATATACCACTTTAATCTGCATTATAAAACTGAATACGTTCCATGGTTATCGTTAAGGACACTATTTCCTTTTGAAACTCATCACATTCATCATTCACGTCACTGTTCATATTCCAACCTTTAGTGGTTACAGTGGTTATACATTCTGTTATTGCCCATGAGCCAAGACTGCGTCTCCATTTAAACTTTATAACTAGGACTGTTAATATTTTTAAAACTATTGGGAGTCCGATATAGCGATATTTAAAAGAATATCATTTTTGCTCTCGATATTGCTAAAAAAGCTATCGACGGAAAAAATATCGATGTACCAGCCTGTAAAAATTTAGACCAGTCATGGTAAATATACCGCCGGTTTTAGAGCTGTATATTTAAGTATCGATTTATTATTAGATATTCTGGACATCAACAATCTAGCAGCCTGCTAATCCCCCTTAGATCAAAAATTGAAAGGGAAACGATGCACGTTCACACTTTGCTGGCAATGGTAACTTTGTGTAAGTGGCACAATAAAAGGTGTCTCATGGGTCTATCGTTCGGTTTCGGTACATATCGGATTTGTCTGGAACACTTCCGGTTCATTTCCTGTTTTTTCATTTCTGTGACGCCAGAGACCTAGCACTGGTAGTGTCGAACATGGTGCTGGTTACGTCAGCATTTCCCCTCACACGTCGCCATCCACCGCAAACACCTATCTTGTCATTTAGATTTTTGTTCATCATTGACAACAACTGTTTTCGAAGAATGCCGATGTGAAAGACATAGCATGCTAGTTGCGCTAAAAACTGTTTTTTTTTTCTTTTTTAACGCAGTTGGTGTGCTGTTTCTCCATATCAGAAATCTTGTTATTCCATTCACTCCGCCACCCTCAGGTGCAATCTGACTTCATTGTTCCACCTATACTTGCTTCACACAGTCAAAGACAAAACGTCCACGTGTCGGAAGCTCAAAAAGTAGTAGGACTCCTTCATACAGTGAAAGTAAAATTATATTCTAATGCAATTTCAAAAGAACAATTTCAAATATTTACCGAAAATAACGAAAAAAATTTAATATAAAAATACCAGCACTCGATATTGCTATTTCGATATCATATCATCGGGGAAGAAAATATCACCGTTACGTATCGATATATTTTTGGAAAAAATATCGATACATCTACATTTTATCAGCAACCCTACTTCAGCCCATCCAAGGATAGATCTACTGAATTGAGTTAATCCTATTTCTTGGGCCTTTTCCAAATCCAAAACACAAATATCCCTGTTGTCAACATTAGCTCCTGCCAACCTGACATTTTGGGCTACATAATCGTCAGTCACGTGTAGTTTTGAGTGCAGGCCTTTTACCCCCTTTCGCTACCGCGGGACGTAAATGTCATAGATGATTTGTATCTCGCTTGATACGATATCGTTCCTTTGCAGTACTGAAGCTTAATCTTTTAGTTTCCCCAGAATCGTGAAATGCTATTATCTCCCTTGCATTTTTCAAAAGATATATCACCCCACTTCTTCCTTTTCAGCAGGCTTGGCAGATCATCAGACGACTGGCATCCATCACTTCGTAATAGCTCTTCATCACTATCAGGTTCTGTATCATCCATAAGTTTTTCGCCGCCAGAAAAATCTTCTTCTGCTTATTCATATTCTTCAATACTGTCTATTGTATTTTCATGATGTACATTGTTACCATTGGTTGCGGCTGTTTCATCTACCGTACTGATTATGTATCCAGCTACATTTCTCTCCTTAACTGTAATTTCTGTCGATTCTTTTGTGTTCGTAATGGCAAACAATCAAGCTCACTGTATTTGCAGGATTCATTATCACACGGAGAATGATGTGATGCGCTATGAAATCAGTAACGCCACAAACGAACAGATTAACTGCAGAGTTTGATATTACACAGATGTAGATCACTATTGCATTGGTTTCCTTTCTCTTATGTGTAATGTCTGTCAAGTTCCTCTAGATGTCGCTTCGGATACTCGTCAGGTGATCTCCGGTACAGTGTGGCGTGTGTCAATCAGAGCATGCATTTGCAAACAGCTGCATTAGCAGGTGGAACACTGTTTACGACGACTACAGTTACTAAAGTCACGATATCATCTCAGTTATGGTGCATTGTGAGCAGAATGTCGCATTTTTGTAGCTTGCAGCACAATTGGCAACAACAATTTACACATTTTTGTAATCAGCACCACAAGCATATTTATATAAACCACAACTCAACTGCAATTGCGATCGCAGCTTGTGCTAATTCCCTTGTAAGTCATATGGAGCATTCACAAACCTGCACAAATGGTTCTGTGCAGCATGCAGGCATACTCTGACAGTTAACATGTGGACGCCACTACGAAATATGCAGTGTATGCTATGGTAAGTGGAGCTAAAATCTGCAACACACGTTCAGTGGCATGCGAGAAGAGACGATTTATGACTGGGACAGAACTCTTCAAGAAATGGAAAGTTTCGTTTTAAATGTTGAGAAACTTCCTAAAATTCAAGTGAGTGAAGAGACCGTGGAACACATGTGCAAAGCATTCGCTAGATCCAAGTATATCCATCGGACAAGCTAGTAGGAAACTAACCATACCCCGTTCAACAGTGCATGACATTGAGCACAAATGTTGCTGGTTGTGTGCTTACAAACTACAACTTTTGCATCACGTTAAGCCTGAGGATCACTGCAGACAATATGATTTCAGTGTTGAAATTTTGCTTCTTTTAGACGAAAACAACGACTACCTCAGTGAAGTCAGTGAACTATGCAGTGATGAAACTACCTCCCATGTTTATGCCAATGTCAACTTACATAACCGAGCAAGGTGGCGCAGTGGTTAGCACACTGGACTCGCATTCGGGAGGACGACGGTTCAATCCCGCGTCCGGCCATCGTGATTTAGGTTTTCCGTGATTTCCCTAAATCGCTCCAGGCAAGTGCCAGAATGGTTCCTTTTTTGAAGGTACGGCCGACTTCCTTACCCATCCTTCCCTAACCCAATGAGACTGATGACCTCGCTGTTTGGTATCTTCCCCCAAACAATCCAACCCTCAATTGACATAAGTGTCGAATATGGGAAAGTGAGACTCCAAAAGAAGTGTTGAGTATGAAAGGGGTATACCAAAAGTTAATGTATTGGAATTACATGAACATGATGTGATGGTCCGTTTTTAATGGAATCTACAATGATGGGGTACACCTATCTCGACAACTCGGTGAACTATGCAGTTCCACAGATGCTGCCTGACGTCCTGACGTTTTTTCTAGCAGGATGGTGCCCGACCCCACTGTCATGGAGACGTTACACCACATTTCTCCATGAGACGTTTCCTGAGTAGTGGATCAGAACCAGGACTCCCGTTGGCTTGGTCTCCTAGTCTGACTCTCCTGGATTTCTGTGCATGGACGTTCTTCAAGACAGAACAGAGGTTCATTATTTGGTAGATGTGAGACAACAGATCTATGCCACAGTAGATGCCATAACACCTGTTCTGCTTATGAACATGTAGTGAGGAGTGGAGTACCGTTTTCATATATGTGTACAATATTGGACAAATGGTTATAAACCTTAGTAGGTACTGAAATACAAAGAACTGCTTTTGTATACCTCTAGCCTGGACACCATGCACAACATCTGCGGTATTCACGAGAAATATAATACTCCTCAGAAATGCTGATACAAAAGCTATCCCTTACTGAGTGTAGCGTATCTTTTATCATCTTGAGTATCAGGAAAAAGCTTAAACGTCTTGTCCGCCCAGAAACCTGCCTATTTTACTATATTGCTGAGCAGGAAGGGAGGAGGAGTATAAACGTATAATTTTGAGATGTATGAACGTCGACAGGTTTTTGTTTCTTTGAAAGTGCCAATCTTACGTCTCTTTCTTATCTGAATACATTCTACAGATCAGATTTCGAATCTTGGAACCCAGCTGTAGCTGATCGGACAAGTATTATCTTTGATGAAACCAACAGCTTTTCCCAGCCTTGAGCTTTTGGGATTTCGTTGAGATCAGACTGCGTGACAATTACTACAGCTGTAACAATGTCTGGAAGTGAGAATTTGAAACTAAAAGGTTACAGACAGGAATGAGTTGTTGTTCAGTTTCCAACAATATCAGTGGTGCAACTGGCATACCTACATCACAGTAACCAACATAAACTCTGCTGGCATAGAAGAACTCACTGTACTTTGCATGACAGAAAAACGCTTTAATTTGTCCAACTATTACATGTAAAACACCACCGTAGCGTTAGTCTTTGTGTGATATACATTTTTAGCTGGATTTTACGAAAAAGGATTTAATTCTTGAAATGATTTCTTTAAGATGCATTAATTGTTTAATTTTTTTCTTTTTTTCTACTGGTTTTAGAGCTTCTTACTCTTTTCATTTATTTTATTATTCAGTGTCTGTTGATGATGACATAGGAAGCTGTGTAAAGCGTGAGCCACCATTTAATTCTAGTGCAGAAAGAAAAGCCAGAGTTTCACCAATAATATTAACGCAAAAATCAATAGTATTACATTATCTGAATAGTGGTTATCGGAGAACATTATACGATTTTGAATCTCGGAATCCAGCTATAGCTGACCGGACAATAATTATCTTTGATGAAACCAACAGCGTTTCCGAAGCACCGAGCTGCTGGGATTTCATTGAGATCAGAAAAAGTGTAAACAACAAAGACTACAATCGTCAAAGCAATTATGATGGAACTTGTAACCATATGTGGTTATCACGGAATATTAGTTGAGAGATAACACACTTAATATTTAATACACATTTATTGGTCACTCATACATTATATATATATATATATATATATATATATGGCTGTTACATATCTGCATGCTGAAAGTTCACACAAGAACATACTAGTCCAAAGAAGGAAGGTGCCAAAGATAGAGCGCTCTGCACCAGAGATGCCACTGACCCCCCTCCCACTCCTCTGGTAGTGCGCAACGGAGCATGGGGGAGAGAAGTCTCATGAGATGAAGTCGTAATTTTGGCGCCAATGCGACGGTTGTAGGTGCAGGCCGGCACGGGAAGTGGGAGCGGCAGTGTCAGCGGTGCTGCAGGCTGGTGGTTCCAACAGCTGCACATGAGAGGTGAGGGTGGGCAGAGATGAACAGCCAAAGGCAGGATCGCTGCGTCGGGAGGAAGGTCGTCATTGAGAGTCCATGCCAGTTAAGTCTATTAACTGAGACTGTCTTTGGCCGGCCGTGGAGGTGATGACGAGCATGTTGGTACTGTGATGTAGCACACAGTGAGGGCCTGATTAGGGCAGCTGAAGGACTGCCTGCACAGTGTCTTCCTGCAGCATAACAAAGTCGCATGTAGCTAGGTCCTTGTGGACGAACACGGGAGGGTGGTGCGGGGACGGGACACGGGGGTGCGGAGGTGTGCAACGTGCATGCAGACACGCTCAGAGTGGGGAGATCCTCTGATGTGGCAGAAGGTGAATTCTTGATGAACTTGGTGGGGAGAAGGTTGAGGCTCGCCATACAGAACTTCGGCGAGTGAGGCATTAAGAACTTCTTTATGAGCCAAGCGAATACCCAGCAGGACCCATGGGAGGGCCTCTGACCAGAGGCCTCCGTGGTACATTAGGGCAGCCTTGAGTGTGTGGTGCCACTGCTCGACAAGGCCATTCGACTGGGGGTGGTATGCTGTGGTATGGAACTTGGCGATGCTGCAGAGTTCACAGAGTCACGCGAAGAGTGTGGACTCAAATTGACGTCCCTGGTTCGTGATGAGAGATAGGAGACAGCCGCAGTAAGCAACCCACACCGAGATGAAGGAATGGCGATGGTCTCAGCCGTGATGTCAGTAGGTGGGACTGCCTTGACCCAATGGGTCACACGGTCGATGATTGATAAGATATATCCGTAGCCATCAGACAGGATAAGGGGACCAATGATGTCGACATGGATGTCCCAGAAACGCCCCTTCGGAATGTCAAACTTGTCCAGAGGAGGTTGAACGTGCCTGCCGACCTTTCTGCACTGGCACGGAATGCACACAAGGCTCCAAGTGCGCCCGTCATGCTTCACGTCAGGCCAGATGAAGCGCTCCGTAACCAGCCGCGTCGTGACACACATCCCAGAGTGAGCTAAGCCATGCAAGGTGGTAAAGACCCTATGGCGAAGAGCGGCAGGGACCAGGGTGCGAGGAGTGCCCATACAGAGAAAAGGTAGAACCATGAAGCAACTGCGTGAAATCTTGGATATGTGGAATGGGGTAGTTATCGATAATGGTACAGGCATTAAGGGACCTGTAGTCCCCACACATGTGTAAGGTGCTGTCCTTTTCGGAAACAAAGTGAATAGGTGAAGACTAGTTTCTATCAGAGGGGTAGAGGACACCCAAAGCCAACAGCTGCTGAACAATCTCCTTGGTGCACAGAAGTTTAGAATCGTTAAGGCACCTAGCCTTATAACGAACAGGTGGGCGATCAGTGGTGTGAATCTTATTGCAAGTGCCATTACTGATGGCCAATAATCGTGTAGGGAAGACGGCATTCAGGGGTCAAAAAGGTATTCACAGGCAATGTCAGTTCACTGACCTTGATAAACTGGAACGATGTAGGCAGGGCATTGGCTGCAGGCGGAGATGGAAGGTATGCTGCAGGAGTGAAGCAGCCCAAAGAATCAGAAGAGGCACCTGCAGGTGGGTCTTGGAAATTTGTCTGCGGCGATGAAAAAAAAGAAAACAGCAGGTGGTGGAGTGCTAGACACCGAAGCAGGTCGGCAAGAAGATTCTGTAGGGGGTGTGTGCTGGGCCACCTCACTGTGGAGTGGCAGATAGGTGAAGTACAGTACGCTGTGCATGTGACAATTCAGCAGAGGCAAGGCGATTCGGGCGCGTAAGTCATTGTTCGGGGTGTGGAGATTGTCGATCTGGGAGTGCACGTATGACAGATCAGAGAGCTGTGTGGTTATGTGCTCGACCAGTGAAGCACACGTGGAAAGTATATCCAAGGTGGTGGAGAGCTAAGTGGTGCTGAATTTGGGTGTGCACGGAACTGTAGAACCAGATGTGTGGCAGAGTGCAGCAGCATGCAGGTCTAGCAAAAGTTCATAATGGTGTAGAAAATCCAACCTGATCACTGGTTCATCCACGTTGGCAGTGTGGAAGGTCCAAGAGAATATGTGAACCAGTGAGAAGTGAAGCAACATCTTGATGGAGCCGTGGACAACAATGTGAGAACAGTTGCCAGTGATCAAGTTGAGGGTAGAGGGGGATAGTGCGTCAACAGCATGCTTGGCTGGAATGATGCTGACGTGGGTGCCAGTGTCGATGAGAAAGTGGATGCTGATCAAGATATCTGTGGCACAGAGGCATAGCGTCACTGCGAAAAAAATGTTACAGGACACGTGTATCTGGACATGCTGGAAAATTGGCTCATGCCACAACTGGAGACCGATAGCACCGACTTCATCTTTCAACAGGATGGTGCTCCACCGCACTTCCATCATGATGTTTGGCATTTCTTAAACAGGAGATTGGAAAACCGATGGATCGGTTGTGGTGGTGATCATGATCAGCAATTCAAGTCATGGCCTCCACGCTGTCCCGACTTAACCCCATGCGATTTCTTTCTGTGGGGTTATGTGAAAGATTCAGTGGTTAAACCTCCTCTACCAAGAAACGTGCCAGAACTGCGAGCTTGCATCAACGATGCTTTCGAACTCATTGATGGGGACATGCTGTGCCGAGTGTGGGAGGAACTTGATTATCGGCTTGATGTCTGCCGAATCACTAAAGGGGCACATATCGAACATTTGCGAATGCCTAAAAAAACTTTTTGAGTTTTTGTATGTGTGTGCAAAGCATTGTGAAAACATCTCAAATAATAAAGTTATCGTAGAGCTGTGAAATCGCTTCAATCATTTGTAATAACCCTGTATATGGGTTCACTTATTTCCACTGTTATTTCAAAGTAACAACTGATCATGCAGCATTGAAACAGCTAATGGGACTTAAATATCTAACAAACCATTTAACTAGATTGGCATTAAGACTAAGTGAATTTGATTTTGATGTTGTATATCAACTAGGTGAGTCACAAGTGAAAGTCCATTATAAAGTCTCTCTGATGAGCACTTATATTGAGTGAGTGTCTCTCTCTATATGTTTCCCACATCACCTTGTGTTTGTCTTTAGTTGTATGAGTGACTGTGTGTGCTCTGTTGTGTTGAATACCTACACTGTTGGTTTGATACAGGGTGATTTTTATTTATTTATTTTTATTTGGTATGCATATTCCATAGATCCGTACATGTGAGTGATTCGCCTGGATGTGGAACGTGTCAATACAATTGTACAAATACAATTAATGCTACAGAATAGTAATATAATTCAATGATATAGATATTACAAGCTGTCATTAAACTAGTATAGCAATTCTCAATATAACATTATAACTATAACATTAACACTATAACATTAACATAATATTGTATCATCCATCTAATAACTAAGAGACTAAATACATCTATTATTAAGGGAGGGCATTACTTCTGGAAAAGAATTCATCTAACGAGTACAGTGGATGGTCGAGCAGGTATTTTTTTAACATACCTTTGAACAGCGTTTCATTTTCTATTGTACATTTAATATAACTAGGCAATGCATTAAAAGTCTTTATAGCCGCATACTTTACTCCCTTCTGTACAAGTGTTAAATTTTTTAGTTCAACATGTAGATCATCTTTACCTCTAGTATTGTAGTTATGGTATGAACAATTTGTTTCATACTGAGCATAGTTTTTATTAACTACATTCATCAGAGAGTATATGTACTGACATGTTGTGGTCAGAATACCTAACTGTATAAAAAGTTTTCTACATGAGGTTCGTGGAGGAACCCCACACATGATTCTGACTGCTCTCTTCTGAGCAGTTAAGATTTTTTTGAGGCTGGTGAATTACCCCAGAATATTATTCCGTAACTCATTAATGAATGAAAGTACCCAAAGTAAGACGATTTTAAAATGTTGATGTCCCCAAAATGAGTAATTATTCTTAGAGCAAAAGTTGCTGATGGAAGCCTTTTTAGAGTAAGGGACACATGCTGTTCCCAGTTGAGCCTACTGTCAATGTGAACCCCCAGGAATTTAGTGGATTGCACCTGTTCTAGTTCCTGGTTGTCATGAGCAATTACTATACTTTCTAGAGTTTTATTTTTTGTGTGGAACTGTATAAAATTAGTTTTTTTAATATTAACTGAAAGAGAATTTATTGAAAACCAAGCTGTAACTTCTCTGAGTATATCATTAACATCAGTCTCCAGATCAGCAGTAGACTGACCATCAACGACAATGCTTGTATCATCAGCAAACATTGTGAATTCACAATTTTTACTAATGGACAGGGGTAAATCATTAACATATATTAAAAACAGCAAGGGTCCAAGGACAGATCCCTGGGGAACTCCATGCTGAATTTTGCCCCATTCAGAATCCACTAGATTAGGAGATCCTTTGTTGCAGCCATGTAGAACCACCTTTTGTTTCCTGTCTTGAAGATATGATTTTAGCCAGTTACCTATAGGCCCTTTGATTCCGTAATGATAGGCCTTCTCCAAGAGTATCTTGTGGTTTACACAATCAAAGGCCTTGGAAATATCACAGAAGACACCAACTGGTGACTTCTTACTATTAATAGACTCCAAGACATCATTTGTGAGTGAATATATGGCACGCTCTGTGGAAACCCCTTTTTGAAAACCAAACTGTCTGTGGTTAATAATATTAGGTTTATCAAGATGTGCCACAATCCTGTTATACACTGCCTTTTCAAGAACCTTTGAGAATGTTGTTAAGAGAGAGACAGGACGATAATTTTTTACATCTGTACCATCGCCAGACTTGAAAAGAGGTCTCACAATGGCATATTTCATTCTCTCTGGAACAACTCCCTCATAAAGAGACATGTTGCAAATGTGAGCAAGTACTACACTTACATCATTACTGCAGGCTTTCAACAGTTTATTAGAGATGTTATCTATACCTGAAGATCCTTTACTTTTCAATGAGTGAATTATTTTTTTTATTTCATTAACAGTTATGGGTGTTACATTTATATCATTAAAACATTGTGGGAGGTTAAGTTTCAGAATATCTAAAGCTTCTCTTAGGTCACCACTGCAACCTATCTGAGAGGTGACACTTAGAAAGTGGTTGTTAAATGTGTCTGCTATCTGTTTACTATCAGTTATTTCCAAATCGTTAATTTTTAGGACAGCAGATTTTTCATTGTCAGATGATGCAGTACCTGTTTCCCTCTTTATTACATTCCAAATCGTTCTGATTTTATTGTTTGAACAGTTAATTTCAGATTGCATGCACATACTTTTAGATTTTTTAATGACTTTAGTTAAGATTTTGCAGTATGTCCTATAATATTTCATCTGCAGGGGATTATTGGATTTTCTAGATATTATATACAGTTCCCTTTTTCTCTGGCATGATATTTTTATGCCCTTGGTGAGCCATGGTTTTTTGCTTGATTGCCTGTTCTGTAGTCTACAGACCTTTTTTGGAAAGACATTTTCAAATATACCTGATAATTCATCAGTAAATAAATTATATTTTGTATTAACATCATTTGCAAGATAAACATACCTCCAGTCAGTCTCCCGAATGCATAATTTGAATTTTTGGATATTTTCCTCATCCATGTTTCTAATGGTTTTCCACTGTGCACTAGCTTTGTTCTGATTTGTATTAAAGTTGTCAATTGTGAGTATTTGCCCATCATGATCAGAGAGTCCATTTATGACTTTTTCAACTTTGATGTGATTAGTTTTACTCATATCTACAAAGATATTGTCTATTAGAGTGCTGGAAGTGGCAGTAGTTCTTGTGGGAAAACTGACAGTGGAGACAAGGTTGTAGGTATGCATTAAATTTGCAAACTCTGTCTTAGAAGATGAGCTTCCTAGGAAATCTATATTAAAATCTCCAGTCACTATAATGTCCCTATTTTTTCTTGTGAGATACAATAGCACAGAATCTAATTGTTTCATGAATACTTTAAAATTACCAGATGGAGCCCTGTATACTGCTACGATTACCAGTTTCTTGTTACCTTCCACTATTTCTGTGACACATGCCTCAAAGTCTTTCTCTACACAATATTTCTCTACATCTATTGTATTAAAGGACAGGCTGTTTTTCACATAAATAACTGCCCCACCTTTGCACATATGCTTTCTACAAAATGAGGTAGCTAAAAAATAATTTGGTATATTGAGCATTTCAATGCCAAAAGTGATATGGTGTTCTGTCAGACAGAGAATATGAGCACAATTTGCGCCTGTTGGTTCATCAATATTTACAATAAATTGGTCTAACTTACAGAACAGGCTTTGAATATTTTGGTGAAAAATTTTGAGCTCATTTTTAATTACATGATTAGTTGTGGTGTTACCATTGCTGGGACTGAGTTTTATTACTTTTGACATACCAGTATTACAGGAACAGTTTTCTGCAGGGAAGAGGGAGCTGTTGTGCTGGTAACACCCACATTTGTTGTTATTAACTACATTACTTACATTCTGATTGGAACCTTCCCCCTTCTGCCCCAGTACCATAAAAAATCCCCATTTGCAGCTGAGGACTTTCTTGATCTCAGGCACATCCTATGTGGAGCAGCTGCAGTCACTACTGTGCTCCTTTTTGCCATAGAGGGTGGATCTCCTGTTGGTGAGGTTTCTACACTGTCTGCTTGTACACTTGATCCTGTGGGGGTTGGTGTTGCTGTTTCTGCTATTGATGACTGTTCTTCCTCCTTAAATGCTGCTGCTTCACAAGTTGGCGGTGGACTAACGTTTCCCACTTGAGTTGTAACTGCTGGTGCTGTCTTGCTTTTGTATAAAAGACCTGTTTGTGTTGATTCACATACAGGTGCTGCTGCATATGAAGTCTTCCCTTCAGCTGTTCCATTAGGTTTGAAGGAGTATTTTGACGACACTGTATGTATTTCTTCCAATGGTACAGTTTCAATGGGCACAGGTGCTTTTAGAATGATTGGAGGAGTGGTGTTTTCAAATAGTTTGAATGTTTCTGCTAATAATGCTTTAGCGAGTACACGTTTTCCTAGCCAGTTCCTGTGCATTCCATGCCGAGTAAAATGGTTTCTCTCTTCGGAATTACTGTCCAAAAACTTCACGTCCTTGAATGCTTTGCATACCTTTTGAAACATTCTGTTTGTGAATTTGATTTCATTATTTACACATGAACTGTTTATTAGGTCATGTCTATGTGGGATGCTAACGATGATTGTTTTTCTTGGCGAGATTCTTTCCAGTGCATTTCGCAATGCTGTGATTGCATTTTTCGACTCATTTTTATAAACATCGTTAGCTCCAGCAATAATTACACAAACATCGTTTGGTTGAGGGCTTAAATCTTTAATTATTTGCTGGAAAGGAGCCCCAGGTTTTACTGTGGCAGTAACGGAAAATTTAGATTGCATATTCGTAAGAATAGTGGCTAAATCTCGTCCATGGCTGTCTGCAAAGATATAAACTTTTGGTTTTGTCTCGTCTTCTCTCAATAATTTCATTTGTCGGTGTGTGAAACTGCTTTCACACTACATGCTTCCGTTGTTGTAGTGATCTGCTCCAGCTGCTGCAGACGCTGTACTGAAGCTGAAAGTGTTAATCAAAGTTGTGAAGAAATATTTGTCTGAGCTCTGTTGCATAGCAATCAGATTTGCTTTCAGTTCTTAGAAATATCCAACATTGGTGGATTAAAATGATCTGTGAAATTACTCCTTTTCCAAAGAAAGGATCAAACTGTTTAATTAGAACTGAATGCTCCCATCAGAAATGTTCTCGATTTGGTATTCATTAATAGATCACAATTGAAGTATACATCAATTGTGGAATAAACATGTACCTTTATGAAGTGAACAATCTTTTATTGACTTTTGTGTCTATGAAATTCTTCCCGTTACATGAATTATCTGTTCACTGGCCTATATACACGTATATAATACAGTTTCCTTCAAAATCTCGCAACGGCATCAATTTCTGCTTCACAAGAATGAAAAACTCCTAATGAATTACTTCTTAACAAAATCAAAGACTTCCTACACTAAGAATAATTATCTGAGTGCTAACCGCCACAGAGTAATAAAGAATATCTTTATCTCTCTCTCTAGCATCATCACATCAAGTTACGCTGCTTTCTCTTGTATTGCATGATACATCATATATGCCCCTCTTGTGGACGAACGTTTTTGGGCAAACACGAGCCTTCACACAACACTATGTCGATGATTTTTCATGATGCTGTATATTACACTGGTCAACACTCATTTTCTTGCCAAGGATATTTGAGTGGCTTTAGGATGGGTTAGTGGTGCTGAGGACGAATATAGCAACCATTTATGCAGTTTGGCTCTAGTTTTTTAGATAATGCATGATTTATTCAAAAAATTAGAAAAAATTGCTAATACTGAACTCGAGCGCTACAAACTACAATGAAAAAAGAAAATAATCTTTATAAATAGCTTCTATGAAAACCTGATAGGCATTTGTCCACATATAAAACATAATTGAAAAGTTTCTCTATAAGTATATCATTTTCCGTCCATGACGAACCGCTTCCTGCACGCTTTCCTTTTATAGGTCTCTTCAGAACAGTCACGTTGCAGATTCCAGCAATAATCTGCCATCAGATGCCTGTCCCATCTTCCTTTATATCTTTCCTCTATTCCTTTCATATCTTGATGGAACGGCTCTCCTTGTTCCTCATTGAAATCACCTAGATTACGAGGAAATCGATCCAAGTGGCTGTGAAGGAAGTGCAATTTTATGCTCATGTTAGCTCCTAAGTTTTGAAAGTTAGTGAGCATGTTTTTGACCAGTTCCTCGTAATTGGGAGCTTTATGATTGCCCAAAAAACATTTTACAACAGCGACAAAACTGTTCCAGGCCGATGCTTCAGTGATAGTCATGACACTTGTAAAATTGGTATCGTTGATGAGCCTGCGAATTTGAGGACCATCAAATATTCCTGCCTTAAGTTTTTCACTACTGAGTCCAGGGAACGTATTGCAGATGTATGTGAAGCAATTACCATTTCTGTCTAAAGCTTTGGTGAATTGCTTCATTAGTCCTAACTTAATATGTAATGGTGGAAGAACAATCTTGTCCCTACTAACCAGAGGTTCATTAATGATGTTTGCTTCACCAACAGCCATATGTTCCCTTGGAGGCCATGTTTTCTGCTTCCAATGTTCGTGCTTTGCCCTACTATCCCACATGCAGATAAAACATGGGTGCTTTGTGTATCCACTTTGTTCTCCAAGCAAGAAGTTCACCATTTTCAAATCAACACAAATCAACCACTGGTGCTGCATATACTGAATTTTCTGCAGAACCATCTTGATGTTAGCATATGCTTCACAAAGTTTTGTTGAGTGGGCAATTGGAATAGATGCGTAACGATTGCCATTGTGTAGGAGAACACATTTTAAACTTCTAGTGGAACTGTCTATAAAGAGATGCCAGTCCTCTGGTCTATATTCCGGCAGCCTCAATTCAAGTAAAAGTCCAGGTATATTGCTGCAATACACTATAACCTCTTCTTGGTTGAAGTATGGAAGAAGGTTTTCTTCTCTCGTCCGGTAAGCTGTTATTTTAACACTTGGATGAAGACAGTTCTTTTCCTTAAGCCTGGATGCTAAGAGTTCTGATGCTTGCTTTGAAAGATTGAGTTCTCGTATCAAGTCACTGAGCTCCTTCTGGTCGAACTGCTGGGGTTGTGTCTCACGTCCTTCGTATTCCGAACCACTACTTGTACATTCCTCGCCGTGCACATCGTCATCTGATGATGTTAGCGTGGGTAATGTTGTGAAGGTTGGTACAGGAACATCGTTGATGTGCACCACCGGTCTTCTTGCTGACTCCAAATTGGGATATTCCCACTTTCGTTTTTTGAACCTATTAAAACCTTTCACATTAACAATGCAAAAATAGCAATCATCTGTATGGTTCTTCTGCTCTCGCCATACCATAGGCACTCCGAAGTTTAAGCTTTTCCTTTTTCGTTTTGTCCACTGCCGTAAGCACTCCACACAGCATTTACAAACTTTATGGGGTGCCCACGCCTTGTCTTGATCTCCAAGTTTAATTCCGAAATATGCCAGATACGCTTCCTTCACAAAAGGAGTGATATTCTTCCTGTTCTTTTGAAGAACGTATTCACCACAAATGTAGCGGAACTCATCTGGATGGTTCACGCAAAGACGGCGTGAAGAACTCATGTTTTCCTAAAACAAAATTGCACAAATACTACATATTATGCAGAACTTTCTTGTATTTGCATGTCAATCACATCCAACAAACATCATTAATTGTTTTGTGTGACATGAATACTCACCTCTTATTTGCTACGTCACGATGAAAAGGTTCTATCTCCTTGAAGCTGCACTGCACATGTGTGTGACTTTCGACCATCGCCATTTTTCTTGTTTACACTGAACGCTACCTATCGGCTGTTGCGGGGATTACCTCGACCAACAAATGAATGTCGAGTACCGCCGAATTCAAATCTGCACAACCCTCAATATCTTCAACACACACACCGCACAACAGGACTGAACACATGCTGACAGTGTGATGTTTGCATGATGTAATCCTCAACCACACAGATGCACTCCCTGAGCACAATTGTTTAATAAAGATAGTACAATATCACTAATTAAAAAACAGGTAGCAAATACATTACACCATATATGGACCCTGCAGTCGATATTATCCACATGAAACTCTCATTTCCACAAATAACCTATATCTCAAAAACCAGAGCCAATTTGGAAAAAGTACAAATATACTCGGAATGAGTATCATAACAATATCCCATTTCCGTTAAAACTTCCCTGGCAACGAAAAAAAAGTTTTATTTTGTAGAGCTGTGTTATTAATGTCCACTACATAGAAATATCTGTAGTAACATTTTCTTATTAGTCCATACACTATCAATTGAAAATTGAACCTAAATTATACATTGGGGTGCATATAATTAATGAAGTACAATATTGTGCTAACAAATCTGTGCTGCTTGAAAATTACTGAAATGCAGCTTATATGCATAGCCCATTTAGCATGCTTTAATTCGTTTGTTGAGGATGGCATGAGATGTGATCAGAATCTTTTTTCATCATCACTCAAAGATTCTGTCACGTGCCTTGGGATGTCTCAAACTTGCAATCTAGCCATTCAGCCAATCCCCACAAAGGGAAACCAAGGAGAACCTCGGGGAAGATTCACCATCCTCGTATTTCTCATTTGCAAAAAAAATTAATTGAATAACAATGGATAATAGAATATTTACAATATGAATATTTTTTGAAATGAATTTAAACACTTTTCACAAAAGAAACACAACACTGTAAATCTTCTGTGTCTTGAGGTGAACAGTCGATGCGTTGGGTTACATCCATACAGGATTCCCTTCTATCTATCATCTTTTGGTAACTGATTTGAATTCTATTCCCATTTCATCGTATCCTCATGGGTATTATTTTTTCAGCACAGGGTTTACATAAAAATAAGAGTCAATGTAAGTTCTGTGAAAAAGGTGTTTTATCTATGCTGAGCTGAAATATAACCTAACCTTAAGTCCTTTCTAATTCTCTGTCCTGAATTCTAAATATTGGGAAGTTGTAAGATGTTCTTGATTCTTATCAATAACCGTAGGATGCACTATACACTAAACCAACTGATATTGCCATCTCAACCTATGCTCGTCATCTTTCAGATGCACCTTAACACTTGTTGATGTGCTTGTAACTGCTCAGCATTCACATAGTTGGTAACTTCACAAGTAACAATTGCAATGACAAAATTTACATACACAGGTATGTTACAACAATAATACAATTACAAAGAAAATGTCCATTACAAAAGATTGAAACAAAATAGAAGCGGGTTTTTAGCTGAGAACGGGTTACCCCTTCCGAACAGCATGACTTCATCTCAGCGAGTTTAAAAAGATACACACATTCACCGACATCGTCAAATTTGACATACGCAAAAAATATCTTGCCATAGACCAGATTCATTTGAATCACTAACCCATGGTCATTATGCATTGTGAGACCTGATTGAAGTTATTATTAATTAATTAATTAAAAATTAAAAGAGATCAGTCACACTATAGCTAAATTCTCTGCATTCTGGAAAGAAAACTTATCTCTACATTGAAAAACAAACACATAATGTCTGCATACATCTCGAACATTATGCCTGAAATGAAAAACTAACTACTAAATTGCAAAAAGAAACAAAATATCCTAAGTATGGTTCATAGTTTCAATGTAAAACTGTCTAATCAATGTTATTTGAGATGAATAGTATCTTCAATCTTCAGAACTTTCAGTCATCATGAAATTCCTTCAACAAGTAATGAGGATACATTCCTTTCTCCTTTTCATTCTTCACAGCCTTAAAAACATAGGCCTCTGGATGAGGTATTTTTGTAACCACAAATGGTCCCTGATACAATAATTGCCATTTTTTGTTCCTCCTCTGTATAAGTGAAGCCTTAGGATGAGTTTTTACTAAAACTTGGTCTTTCACTTTATATGTTTTTATTTTTCATAGTCGACTGTCAAAATAGATTTCTCTTTTCTTCACCTTGTCCATTATATTGAGTAAGGCTTGGTGTACTTTATTTCGTAGAGACATTCTGTCAATTGCTACTTTAGGGATTGGTCGAATCCAGACATTCTGTTGCTGTTTTCCAAACATCAGTTCGTACAGAGTGCACTCTGTCGTATTGGGTGTCATATTGTTCACAATTTCTTGAAAATTGTCAAGATAATAGATCCATTTGGTTTGTTGGTTGTGTTCTCATGAACCGGTTTAATTCACAAAAGATTTGTTCCACAGGATTTGCAGAAGGGTAGAACACTGATGTTAGAATTTGTTTTATACCACAGCTGCTTAGTGTTTGCCTCCAGCAAAATCCAGTGAACGTTGATCCATTGTCAGAAAAAATAGCCTCTCGTTTGCCTACATTGACTGTATAATCCTTGACCAGTTTCTTGATTATGGATGCACCAGTAGCTGATTTTAACGGGTGAAGTTTGACATATTTGGTGAATATATCGAGAAAAGCTACAATATATTTGTGTCCTTCCGATGATGGTAGAGGACCACAGACATCAACCGAAATTATCAATAGTGATTTAGTAGATATAATAAGATGAAGGAAATCCATCACACAAAAATCTCCTGGTTTGGCTAGCTGAAAAATTTTAAATTTCCTTAACTGTTGTTGCACTTTTCTGCAGATATTTGGGAAGTAGCAATATCCTTGAAACTTCTGAGCACATTTTAATACACCCAAAATGTCCCCAAGTGCCGGGCATGTACAAAATTAAGTCATCCTCGTTCTTCTCGGGAATACACACCACCCAATTTTCTGAATCAAAATGCCCTTTGAAAAATAAGACATTGTCCTCTACTTTATACAATAGCTTCAGATCTTCATTTCCAGGTTTTTCTAAAACTTCTTTTATTGAAAGCCATTGAGGATCTTCATTTTGTAGTTTTCCCATGTTCTTACACATTTTAAGAAAATGTTTCCTATATATTTTATCAGTCATTAACAGAACTTTGAATTTGGATGGATTGTCTGTGATGTTGATTGTTGAAAAATCACCGTCTGGCATTCTTGACAGTGCATCGGTGATGAAATTGTCCTGTCCGCTTATGTATTTAATTTCAAATAGAAACTCTTGTAGTGGGAGCGTCCATCTTGCTAGTCTGGGATGTAATAATTTACACATTTTCAAAAAACTTAACGCTTTGTGGTCACAGTATACTGTTGTCTTTGCTCCGTATAAGTAGTAGTGAAATTTTTTAAATGACCAGGCTATGGCTGATGCTTCCTTTTCGGTAGTCATATACATTCTTTCACAAGCAGTTAAGAGTTGGCTAGCAAAAGCTATTGGACAGAAAGTTGGTTTTCCATCTATCATTTTTACTTGGAAGAGGCAGGTACCGATTCCAATTTCCGAAGCATTCTTGGCTCGTATCTGGATGATATAATATTTGTGAGTTAACTAAGGCTTGTTTTATTGCTTCAAATGCAATCTGGCATTGTTGTATCCACACTCATGGAGGATTTTTGCGCAACAAGCTGTACAACAGCTCTGCATTAATAAAGTGGTCGTAAATGAAACGCCTGAAAAAAGAGGCAACTCCGAGGAATCCCTTTAATTGCTTTTTAGTTGTTGGAACTGCAAAGTTTTTGATTGCCTTTAATTTCTCAGAGTCTGGAAAGATTCCCTTTTCATTTATAAGGTGAGCCAGAAATTTAATTTTATCCCAAGCAAAATGGGACTTCTGCAGATTTGCAGTTATGCCTACTTCCTTGAAACAGTCCAACACTCTCCTCATTAAGTCGATGTGCTCCTTCCATGTGATCGTAGCAATGAGCATATCATCCACAAACAAAGTTAAACTGCTTTGAAGTGTTTGAAGTGCAGGTCCCAATGCATAATGTAGAGCATTTATAAAAACTCCCGAGCTCACGTTTAGCCCAAAAGGTAGAACCGTAAATTGGTAGCTTCTACCTGTGTGTACAAATGCAGTATACCTTCTTGATTGTTCGTCTAGCCAAAATGAACTGCTGAGATCAATATTCGATAAGTATTTTATCCCTTTGAACTTTTGAATTAACTCATCGATATTTTCCGGATGAGTTCGTATGGGCACAGTAATCTTATTTATTTGCCGTACGTCTAGCACGAGACGAACTTTTCTTCCCTTTTTTGGAACAACTTGAAGAGGACTACAGTATGGACTCATTGAAGGTTCAATAAGCTCCATTCACTCATCTGTTGGATTTCCACATAAACCACCTTTCGTTGATTCCACGGTACTGGATAAAAAGTACGGCGGAAAACCTGGTGTGGAATCACATCTAAATGGCATGTGTATCCTTTGATTGCATGAAGGTTTCCTTCAAAGACTTCATGATATTCCTGTAGAAGATCGTATAACTGCTTTCTTTGATGGTGCTGCAAATATTCAGGTTCTTGAACTTTTTCATATACCACATCTTCAGTTTTTAAGACTGGTTGCAAATAATTAATTTGGTATTCCCGTGCAGGTTCACAATGTATCCATTGGATTTGCAGTTTTCATCCATGACAATACTTTCCATGGCTACTATGTTCCCTGAGAAGATCCACCTGATGTCTTTGATCCATTATTGTAAAACTGGCAATGCCCAGAGAAAAATCAATATGCCAGTTCCTCACTCTAAATTCATCAATTCCCAAGATACAGTCCTCAACCAATTTTTCTATTACAAGGAATGTGTAATTTATAGCTACATTTCCTATACCTAACTGTAGTTGAGTATGCACTTTAACCTGAGAAGACCTACGACCAGTAGGGCCTACAATCCTACAACATCGAACAGGGAAAATCAGTGGATTTACTTTCTGAAGTATTCTTTGAAATAACTTCTCAGAAACAACATCTGCTGCTGCTCCCATGTCTAAAGTAACTTGCACAGTAATGCCTTCAATTTACACCTGAATTTTCACAACAGGTTCAGTGGTATGTTCCTCTTGACAAGGTATCATATCCTGCTAAAGTTCTTCTATTAGTAACCTGTCATCATTGTACCAGAAAAAATTGATGCTTGAATTCTCACCTCTCAAAACTTCCTCGACTGCGCTGTCGGGGCTTCTGACATTCGAGTCTAGTTTGATGATTGTACATTATTAGTAGATGTTTGGCCCATTATGTCAGTTATTACTGGTGATTGGTTTCACCATTCATTTGCATTGACGTTTGGCTCCCAAACTGAAGTTTGTGGTTGGTTGTGATACTCTTGGGTTTGTTGCTGATATTGGCATTTTGGCTGATAATTCCCCTCTTGATAATATCCTTTCCTCTGCTTATTATTTTTCCTCCATTTCCATTTATATGTTTGTTCACCTTGTTGGTCATGATTACTCTGTTCAGGATTTTCATTACAAGATTTCACATTTTTCTGGAAATAATTCACCTGTGGGTTTGGTGAATTGAATTGCGTGCAAAAGATTTGTTTCCATACCCGCTATTCTCTTTATTGTTGCTATTATATTTGTTGGGTTGGTTACTTGGTTGGGTATAGCAAACACGTGATTCTTCGAACAGGATGTCTATTGAATCCAATGTGGCTAAAAAATCTTCCACATGTTGTTCAGGCACATGTAGAAGTTTTTCCTTTACTTCAAGTGGAAGTTTGGCCTTTAATATTCAAATGACACCCTGTGTCAGGATTGGTTCATTCCAGTATTTGCTTTTATTTATGTACTTCTCAAAATACTTCCTTAAAAATCCATTTTTGAAAGAAAATGGTTGTGGGTCAAAAACTTCCTTGCATAGTCTTTCTTGCACTCCCTTATTCCAGTATTTGTGCAAGAAAGCGCTTTCAAACTGCTCATATTCATGACACCATTCGGATGCTTCTGATGCCCACATCAATCCATCCCCATGTATAAATCCTGCAACGTACATATTTTTTTTGTTGCTCAGTCCACATTTGTGGCACTATCCCTCTAAATTTCTTGATAAAGACCTGAGATTGATGGACTTCCTTTTGGGGTTAAATATCTGAAATTGATTATATTTAAGCACTTTCTTCATTCATAGTCACAGGTGTATTCTGGTGACTATTTCGTGGTGGATGATATTCCTGATAATTTGGTTCTTGTTGATTTTGTGAATATGCACCAATACATGGATATTGTTGCATGGATTCGGTTTCACTGGTTTCATCAGGAATAATGGCTGTTTTTGATAAACTGCAGGTAACAGGTGCCCCTATGGTATTAACTAAACCTTGATGGCGTGCTTTGAGTGTATTTTCAATCTTTACCTTCCAAGTAGGAAATTCTTCTCCTCTATTATCCTTAATCTCTTGAATTTCTGATTTAAGTTGTCCTTGTGCAGTATCATTGTTAACTTGCACATTAGCAACCATTTCTGTCAAGGTTTGATCAACATAATTTTGAGCCATCTCAGTTTGCTCTTTCACCCAATCCTCTATGTCTTTAGAAAATGTGATCTTTTGTTCACTGAAAAGTTTCTCTAGATGTTTCTTACCTTCGAGATTAAGACTGTCTATTCTACGAGTAAGATCAATGATTGCTTGCTCGTTGTTGTTCTTAATTGTATTCACATCCTATGCAATGGTGTTCTGTGCATGGACAACTCCTTGCACTTGATTACTTAGCTTATCTTGATGATATACGATATCATTGTATTTGGTTGTTAATTCTTTGTATTGCTGTTCTTGCATAACAAAGTGTTGTGCTTGACTGGCAATCAAGTGACTCTGTTTTGATTCCAAACTTTGGAATTTTTCAGTAATATTATCATTTATTGCTTTTAGTTTATTAGATGGTTCCTGAGTGAAAGTGGATTGTGCCATTGCAAAACTAGATTGTGTGGTTTCCAATGCTTGGAATTTGATTAATATCATTTGCAAAAGCGGATTGTGCCATTGCAAAATTAGATTGCGCAGCCTCCAATGCTTGAATCTTATTCGTTAATACATTAATCCCTTGTGATATGACAGTCAAATTTGACATTAGCTGGGGGAACAAATCAGTATTCTCAGCAATTGACATTTGCACTGGGTTTATTGAAGATTGTACTGACACATTAACTTCATTCTCGCGTGTAGTTGCAGGCAATGCTCCTCTAGCAAGTATGTCTGTATCAGAGGTCAAATTCATGTTATTTGTTGGTCGCTGAGTATTTCTTTGGATTTCACTAGACATATGAATGTTGGAAATTCCAACAGTTTGCGTCAATGGCATGAGCACAGTAATTACTGCTGGTTGCTCAGCCACAATCAAAATTTCACTAACTATGCCTGTATGAAATTCCGTGGCACTAGTTGATGATATATTTACATTACTCAGTTGATTTTGTGCCATCATGATGTTGTGTGCTTGCTTATTGGCTTTGAACATATACCTAGTTAACACCATGAAAATAAGCAACAGACAGCTTCTCTACTAAATACTTCCCACAAGAGTTAATATTGATTTCTACACATGCAAAAAAGGTTAATGTCCTAATGCTGTTAATGCACAGTTTACAATGTAACAGAACACGGTACACAGATAACACATAAAATACTGTCTTAAGATATCTACTGAAATAATGAAATTCTAGTCAAAGTAATACAGAAACGACTCATTTACACATTAAAATCAATAAGTAAAAGGTCATTACAATTCATAAATGCTCAAGAAAGATAGTAATTCAAATGCCTGGCCTTTTTTAAGTTTCAGCCTGGCTGCTAGGATGGCGTACATGTTCTCCTCACAAGATACTCCTGCACGTTCAGTTAGCATGAAACATACAAGGAACCATAATGTAGTTACTTCTTCTGGATATACATACATGCACAAAAATGAAACATTAATTACTTAATTAATAAGCTAACTAATTTCACAAAAAATTAGAACTATGTCTGTCACAAAGTATGTTACAGGTATCCGTAATCACAAATATGTTTGACTGTTAGTGTCATGTCTAACTGTCACCATTAAAGTGATATTAAAATGTTGTTGCAGCAGTCCTGTCATGGTTGCCATTTATAAAGTCTCTCTGATGTACACTTATATTAAGTGAGTGACTCTCTCTATATGTTTCCCACACCACCTTGTGTTTGCCTTGATATGTATGAGTGACTGTGTGTGTGCTCTGTTGTGTTGAATACCTACACCGTGGTTTTATACAGGGTGATGTGTGAAACTGCTTTCTCACTACACAGTTCTGTTGTTGAAGCGATCTGCTCCAACTGCTGCAGATGCTGTATTGAAGCTGGAAGTGTTAATCAAAGTTGCAGAGAAAGATTCGTCTGGGCTCTGTTACATAGCAATCAGATTTGCTTTCAGTTCTTAGAAATGTCCAACATTGGTGGATTAAAATGATCTGTGAAATTACTCCTTTTCCAAAGAAAGCATCAAACTGTTTAATTAGTACTGAACACTCCCATTGGAAATGTTCTCGAGCTGATATTCGTTAATAGATCATAATTGAAGTATACGTCAATTGTGGAGTAAACATGTACCTTCTTGAAATGAACAATCTTTTATTGACTTTTGTGTCAGTTGGTTTGTGGGGGTTGAAGGGACCAGACTACAAAGGCCATCATTCCTGACTTTTGTGTCAATGAAATTCCTCTTGTAACATGAATTATCTGTTCACTGGCTTATACACAGATATATAATACAATTTCCTTCAAAATCTCACAATGGCATTGATTTCTACTTCACAAGAATGAAAAACTCCTAATGAATTACTTTTTAACAAGGACAAAGACTTCCTACACTAAGAATAATTATCTGAGCGCTAACTGCCACCTAGTAATAAGGAATACCTTTGTCTCTCTCTCTCTCTCTCTCTCTCTCTCTCTCTCTCATGCACCATCACATCAAGTCATGTTGCTTTCTCTCATATTGCATGATACATCATACCATGAACTTAGACACAACATACGCACCATGAAATGTGCATGAGAAGACACAGAAGAATGGCAGGAGGCTCAAGTTACTAACCCAGACTATTAGCATGTTACAAAGCAACCACAATTCAGCAGTGTAGACAGTGTGCTGTATCGAGAGACAAGATGTGGTTTGTGCATAGTGATATCAGAAAAATTCCAAAATTGGTGTTGAGGGATGCTCACGATTCAGTTTTAGTCAGACACAATGGCCACCAAACCACAGAATGCTTAGTTGCACAAAATTACTGGTGGAAGACACATAAGGATGATGTCAAATATTATGCAAAGAATTTTATCCCATAGACACAAAGAGCGGAACTCAGCCGACAAAAAATTGTATTGCAGAGATTAGCAGAGACAGATAAATAATTTCAAATGATCCCCATGGATGTAATTAGACCATTCGCTCAAACACCTGCAGGAAACCATTTTGTACCAATGATAATTTATAATTTTTTGCATTTCATGTCTGTGATTGCTGTACCTAACCAGCAGGCAGAAACAGTGGTACACACAATGGTTTGTTAAGAGTACTGAAGTCTGGAACACCAGAGACAGTGATAACAGACCAAGGTCAAAATCTTACATGAGGTTTAATAAAGCAGTTGATTATTACAATTAAGGAATTCAAGACAAGAAGGTTAAGCCAGCAGGACAATAGGAAAAATGTGGTACTACATCAATAGCCCAGTAGTCTTAATGACAGTGATGCTCCACTCCCTTATGTAGTAACTGAGTATAACTTGAAGATTGATTGGATTACAGGCTTATTCCCATATTAAGTTGTTTTCTGTCAAAGCATGCCATCTCCTTTTGAGATAGCACAACACTTAAAAAAAAGTGTCAGTTCGAAATTTTTCCAAAAGGTTAAAAAGTATTTGCCATCAAATTAAAAAGATGAACACCAAGGCCTTAGAACAACAGGGAGGTAACCATAGCAAAAATACAACATTATTGAAGTATCATGTGGGACAGTGGGTAATGTGAACCAACCTATATGTGCCAAAGAGGAAGATTAAAAAGTCTGTTTTGCATTACAAATAGTCCAGCCAAATAGTAAAACTGACATAAACTGTTAATTGTAAATTACAACTTCCAACATGCACCATGATAGTGCACATAGGCTGTATTTGTTTATTTAAAGGAACCACGGAGACACTATCTCCATTACTGGCAGCACCTTTCAAAGGGGGAAGGGAGGGGTGGAAAAAAAAAAAAAAAAAAAGAAAAAGAAGAAAAAACGAAAAGAAAGATAAGATTTAGATAGTAAAACAGATTATACCTATGGTTACTCCAATCTATCCCTATGTACCTAGGCTGTGGGCCTGAATGATGAGCTAACAAAGGAATTCCTCTTTCTTTAGGGTGTGGTTCTTTTCCAACCCTTGACGAGTGGTAACAGTTCCAGCACTGGGCATTGAGCACAGTAGAAAATGGAAAATGAAGACAGGAAGCCTCATTGTAGAAGGTCTGCTGTGCTGTAGTGAAGTGACAGAATCCCTCAAGGTACATCGTCTAAGTAGTGGCATACTATTTGTGCTACAGCCAGACATAGTAATAATGTTAGGTCATCAGAAGACTCTAAGGATGAATTGTAATATATGGCAATTGAATACAAAATTTAGCAGTCAGAAGATACTTTTGCAAACTGCAACTCATGATGAAAAACCAACGAAGGTTGAGTCATACACGAGGGGAATCAAGTTGCTGCAATCAGATTTTACATGTAACAGAGGCAACTATGCCAGACTAGGGAGCTAGTTCAACGAAAAAAGGAGCTGGCTAGACACAGTTGGTTGAATCTTGAAAACTGATTTTGGTACGTGGTAACCATAGACCAACACAGGACACAGCTCTCCAGTCTTGAAAGGGATGTAGCAAATAACACTAAGCAGCTGTGCTCCTTACTCACCACACTCAAGACTTACATTCAGGCATCAGCAGAGACCACCAGTCACGACTTGGGCATATTTAGGGGCTGTAGACACCCAGCTAATGATTGTGAAGTTCCTTCCCACCCTCATCAATAGTATTATGACGTACAGACAGAAACCAATGAACTGCAGGAGGCACAATTACATTCTGTCCATGGTCATTCAATGCTGCTACTGGGTCTGTTCCTAGAAGGGTTATGAAGGTTTCAAGCAGAATTAGCAGAACCACTGGAATTACTAGAAACAGTGGGTATAGAATTTTTATCACTGCTGTGTCACATGGCCACCGTTGCTAGTACTCATACACAAAAGGCTACCCAGCTGAAAATTCGAATACAAATACCATTAACTTTTAGGGAGTACACATTTGAGTTTACACCCTCCATATTTACCCAGTAGCCTGGAGAGCCCTGCAAAAGTTTGTGCATCCGAATACTACTTGTGGCACCTAACAGACAGTCCCATATCCTGCTCTCCATGCGGTGATACTACACTGCTGAAATGGGTCAGTCACCATCAATCCCACATAATGAATACGCGCCATAGCCAGGTCATTTGAGTTCATCCTGTTCCACTTCTATAAATCTATGATGGTATACCCTAAAGAAGTGATCACAGTTAAAACTAAATTTTTCAAAAGGGTAGGATTGCACTGCCTGTTTTCTGTGGAAAACCCAGTGGTCACCTTTTACACTTGTTACAAACAAGTCTAACAACCTACACTGACACAAGCACCCCCACTATGTGGCTGCTTTTCGGACTACTTTCACAAGGCAATGACAGTGCCTTCAGCTACTGAACACCCTTTGAGAATCTTTCATATTAGCAAGAGAGTTCGATGATATGGAAGAATGCAGCAGTGATATTTCACCTTCACGATCAGCCTTCTGACAGCATTATTCATTCTTGGGTGGCCAGCCAGTCATTGCTCAGCTGCAGCTATGTTATGACACTCAACCATTGTCAGACGCTACTGTGAAGACAATGCTGTCCCAATGACACATCTTCTACCATCATCACTGGGACTCGAACCTCCCACTACTTTATATGACGGTAGTATCTGTTCCCGAAAGAACACATACCGTGGATGACCATGCAGCTTTGCTAGAAATGAAATGATAATTAAATAGACACCCTAGCTGCAAACAGGCGTTGGTATACTTCACTGGGGACATGTTGAAAATGTGTGCCCCGACCAGGACTCGAACCCGGGATCTCCTGCTTATGCCGGCCGCGGTGGTCTCGCGGTTCTAGGCGCGCAGTCAGGAACTGTGTGACTGCTACAGTCGCAGGTTCAAATCCTGCCTCGGGCATGGATGTGTGTGATGTCCTTAGGTTAGTTAGGTTCAAAAATGGCTCTGAGCACTATGGGACTCAACTGCTGAGGTCATTAGTCCCCTAGAACTTAGAACTAGTTAAACCTAACTAACCTAAGGACAGCACAAACATCCATGCCCGAGGCAGGATTCGAACCTGCGACCGTAGCGGGTTAGTTAGGTTTAAGTAGTTCTAAGTTCTAGGGGATTGATGACCACAGCAGTTGAGTCCCATAATGCTCAGAGCCATTTGAACCATTCTCCTGCTTACATGGCAGACGCTCTATCCATCTGAGCAGACCGAGCGAGGTGGCGCAGTGGTTAGCACACTGGACTCGCATTCGGGAGGATGACGGTTCAATTCCGTCTCCAACCATCCTGATTTAGGTTTTCCGTGATTTCCCTAAATCGTTTCAGGCAAATGCCGGGATGGTTCCTTTGAAAGGGCACGGCTGATTTCCTTCCCAATCCTTCCCTAACCCGAGCTTGCGCTCCGTCTCTAATGACCTCGTTGTCGACGGGACGTTAAACACTAACCACCACCACCATCTGAGCCACCGAGGGCACAGAGGATAGTACGTCTGCAGGGACTTATCCCTTGCACACTCCCCGTGAGATCCACATTCCCAACATGTCCACACCACTACATTCGTAGTGCGCCTAATAGATGTTTGCCCATCATACTCATTACTCGTGGCAGATTAATCTAGCAAGTCCCACACGAGTTCGGGCATAGCGTGTGCGTTCACACAAGAAGGTCAATGGCCGGGAAGCCATATTTTAACTATATATGACGGTAGTATCTGTTACCGAAAGAACACATACCGTGGATGACCATGCAGCTTTGCTAGAAATGAAATGATAATTAAATAGCCACCCTAGCTGCAAACAGGCATTGGTATACTTCACTGGGGACATGTTGAAAATGTGTGCCCCGATCGGGACTCGAACCCGGGATCTCCTGCTTACATGGCAGACGCTCTATCCATCTGAGCCACCGAGGGCACAGAGGATAGTACATCTGCAGGGACTTATCCCTTGCACGCTCCCCGTGAGATCCACATTCCCAACATGTCCACACCACTACATTCGTAGTGTGCCTAATAGATGTTTGCCCATCATACTCATTACTCGTGGCAGATTAATCTACCAAGTCCCCAGTGAAGTATACCAATGCCTGTTTGCAGCTAGGGTGTCTATTTAATTATCATTTCATTTCTAGCAAAGCTGCATGGTCATCCACGGTATGTGTTCTTTTGGGAACAGATACTACCATCATATATAGTTAAAATATGGCTTTCCGGCCATTGACCTTCTTGTGTGAACACACACGCTACGCCCGAAGTCGTACGGGACTTGCTAGATTAATCTGCCACGAGTAATGAGTATGGGGCAAACATCTATTAGGCACACTACGAATGTAGTGGTGTGGACATGTTGGGAATGTGGATCTCACGGGGAGTGTGCAAGGGATAAGTCCCTACAGATGTACTATCCTCTGTGCCCTCGGTGGCTCAGATGGATAGAGCGTCTGCCATGTAAGCAGGAGATCCCGGGTTCGAGTCCCGGTCGGGGCACACATTTTCAACATGTCCCCAGTGAAGTATACCAACGCCTGTTTGCAGCTAGGGTGTCTATTTAATTATCATTTCACCTCCCACTACTGTCTGACCACCCATGTACTGGCAGCCCTGTGGCTTTCACTGGTATACTCACAGGGATCCAGCTACACTCATATGTCCTGGGGCCCAGACTAAGGACTCCTCTGCCCTGTGTCACCTGGGTGTGATGCAGCCTGCCATAGCCATCCATCATCTAGTACTGAGTTCAGGCTACTGGGTCACCAAGCCAGCTGTTCTATGACAACAGCTAGTGCCACAGCTGGCCTGTTATGGGTCCAGATGCCTGAGAAATCCACTGACACCACAGTGGCAGCATTCGCTACCACTGATAAGATCAGTGGTAGGAAGTCAACATGCTGAGAGATGTCATGTTGATATATTTTCTACACTAATCGAGATTCCAGAGATCAACACAAGTAATTGAATGATGTAAATAATAAAAAATAAAGGGCCTTTATACCCACAAGCTCCCTTTCCTGGTGCACCTACATCCATCACTGACCCACACCAAGCCATCTGCAATGCCAATGCTATAGTAGAGTTGGTGAAAGAAGACCACTGTTGCCAGCTTTCAAGTATTTCAGTGAATGTAGCTAAAATTTACAAGTGAAAAGTTGAATATTGAAAGTATGATGGTCATCAGTCAGTTGAAAAAATAGATACCTAGATTTAAAGTTGTTATAATAGTCAGTTACAGTTTTAGTTAATATTTATGTTGTTTTAATTATTCATAAAGTAAACACAAAACACTTTTCTTAAGCATTTCTAATCTAGTCAAAATATTTAAGTTATTGTGTTTATTTATTTTAGAATGCTACCACCAAAAAACCAGAATGATTCTGAATTGCGAAACATCTGAAATGCACACAAAAAGGAACAAAAATGTTTAGGCTACACAGTAAGTAAGTGGATGTAATCAAATCCAGAAATAGGTAGCATGGCTAGTACATTGCAGTTACAAAGAACAGTCTCACAGTGTCTTTTACAGGAGATATTGGTGCCCCACTAGATAAACACAAAGAAAAGAGCAATAGTGACACTGATGATGAAACAGCTTCATGCCATTGTTATGGCTCATAAGAGTAAGGGATAGGAAATTACAAAGTTTTATTACAACTCATTAACACTTCCACAGGTAAATCAAGTCATGCCAGGTGGAAGCAGGAAGTGAGCTGGCATGTCACAAGTGGATCATGCCCTAGACACATTACAACACTCTCTGCTCAGTGAGAATATTTATTCAGCAGAAAGAAGACTGTGACAGAAAGCCAAAGGAAGTGAGACAAATATATTTGTCAGCTCATAAGACACAGCGCAAGAAACTAATCTCCTATACATGAGCACATAGTGAGGAACTGGCACAGCAGTTAACAGCCTATTAAGTGAAGACAGCAGAATAAGAAGGGCACATGTGGTCATTACAAACTGAATCTCCTGTCATAGCCTCACACTAGCTCCCTTTAAGTACACCAGCGTTCCAGCTCTAATCATGATTTCAAACCCCCCTCCCCCCTGGGGGCTTACCACTCTTTGGCAAGTTCGTGCTTGGCTACCACGGGGCCTCAGCCTTCGCAGCATCTTTTTTCTTCTGTGCTCCATGTCTATCATCTTGCTGTTCTTTTTCCCCTCTCTTGGAGAACTTGTCTGGGGTATTTTCTGCAATGTTCTGCATTGTGCACAGCTGGCATAAGAACAGTCTCACCACTGTATTTTTTTTCCTTTTCCTTTTCTTCATTCACCTTATCCTATCCTTCCTCTGCTTCACCGTTTGGGGCTCCTTTTTTTCTTCTTTCTCCCTTTGTGCTCCTGAAGGCCAGCTCATGCATCTGACATGTAACAGGTCGACAGGTACGGTTCGCATGTACCCCCTGGTACAGGCCAGGCCAAGGGAGGGGTGATTGCCTGAGCTGCTTCCTTCCCAGTTTGCCGATTGATCCCTCTGTAAGGTGTTCGAAAGGTGTGACCTGAGATGTGAACAATCACCTAAGGTGGCTGCACCCTCTTCTGAAGTGGCCCCCAGTTGGAAGGAGCACACCATTGGAGACACTGGCAATTGTGGAGGATTTTCAAGCAATGAGGCAATCATCATCTTTACCATCCACATCTACCAAACATAAATGGAATGAAGATCACAATTCAAAGACCCCCTCAGCAGTGCCATGTTTCCTCGTGGTTTCACGTACTGAAGATGGTCAGTCCTTTGTATTGATACATCCATTTCTAATTCAGAAAGGTGTTGATGCGATTGCTGTCCATGTGAAATCCTGCTCTCGTTTATGCAATGGCACTTTGCTTTTACAGACTACTTCTGATTCTCAAGCACAACAACTGCATGCCACTTTGCTTCTCCGCAGCTATCCCGTTTGTGTCGAGAACTCGCTGTCCCCTCATACAGCAGAGCAAGAAGCCATCAAACTCTCGCCTCTTGGGGTGAAGTCCTCAGCTACACAACTGGCCAGCTGGAAAAGACAGAAGGAATACTCCCTTGAAGACTTCCTAGTCCCTCCAGTCAACCAACACCTGAGTCTTCTCTGCTAACCAGAAAGGCTCAAAGAAGTCAAACAAAGGCAAAAGGTCTTCTCCCTCACTGACTCAAAGATCCTCTTCGACCCTGTTGCCACGTGATACCCTCTCTGACACATACTCGAGCGACTGTATCCCGTGTGCTCTCCGTTTGCTGACTCCTACCCCACCTGTGTGCACACCCAAATGGCAGCTTACTGAGGCTGAGTGGTGGCTTTACTCCTCCCTGGCAACCTTTGAAGGACAAGTTTTCCTCAGTTGTGATGACAAGGTGGCATATCTTACAAACGTTATCCTTACCACCACAGAACATTCCATTCCTCATACTTCCTCTTTACCACACCATGTCCCAGTCCCTTGCTGGACTGAGACATGAAGCAGCACGATTCGCACACGGAGACTTGCTCTCTGCATTTTTAACTGTCGTCCTATGATGGAAAACTGCATTCATTACAAACAGATGCATGCACAGTGTCGTTGCATTCTTTGGGATAAGAAAAAAGCTTGCTGGTTTTGATTCACTAGTTCTTTTAACAGTTCCAGTCCCTCTTCTGTCATGTGGACCAATCTCCGATGGCTCTCTAGTAGAAAGATACATTCCCCTATTTCTGGCCTGACAGTAGCAGATGATGTCATCGTGGACCCTATTGCTATCTCCAACACCTTGGGCTGCCGTTTTGCAGAGATTTCAGAGCCTCCCACAATCACCCTGCCTTCCTCCATCTGAAACGAGTGGAGGAGGCTTGGATGATACGCTTCTCTTCTCCAAATCATTGAGTGCTACAATGCTGCCTTTACTATGAGGGAGCTAGATCATGCTCTCACTTTGTCTCGATCATCCACCCCAGGGCCAAACGCTGTTCAGATTCACATGTTGCAACACCTTTCTTTTGTGGGCAAGCACTTTCTGCTTAACATTTACAACCACATCTGGGCAGAGAGCATGTTTCCCAGATGCTGGTGTGAAGCCACTGTCATACCTATACCTAAGCCCGGTAAGAACAAACACCTTTCTTCTAGCTACCTCCTCATTTCTCTCACCAGCTGTGTTTGCAAGGTGATGGAACGTAATGTTTCATGCCTGGCTGGTATGATCACTTGAGTCTTGCGATTTACTAACCACTGCACAGTGTGGGTTTAAAGCACAGTGTTTTGCAGTTGACCATCTTGTCACCTTGTTCACCAATGTCATGAATGGTTTTCTTTGGAAATCTCAGACTGTGGTCGTGGTTTTTGATTTGGAGAAAGCCTAAAACACCTGCTGGAGGACTGGTATCCTCTGGATTCTCTACATGTGGGGCTTCTATGGCCGCCTGTTCTGTTCCTTTCAGGAATTTTTAAAGACTGAGTTTTCAAGGTCGGAGTGGGTTCTGCCTCGTCGGACTCCTTTATTCAGAAAAACGGTGTGCCTCAGGGTTCCACCCTGAGCTTGTCCTCTTTGCTATTGCCATTAATCCTATAATGGCCTGTCTTCTGCCAGACATTTACAGCTCTATTTTCATTGATGATTTTGCCATTTTTGCAGTTCTCCATGGACTTGTCTCATTGAGTGGCATCTTCAGTGATGTCTCAATCATCTTTACTGATGGAGCACCGACAATGGCTTTCATTTTTTCACTGACAAGACTGTTTGTATGAACTTCTGGCAGCGCAGTTGGGTTCTTCCACCATCTTTGGGCCTGTTGCTCTTCTGTTCATTGAAACTACAAAATTGCTCGTGCTCATGCCTGATAGCAAACTCTGTTGGTCCTTACATGTGTCTTACCTGGCGACCCACTGTATGCAGTCCTTCAATGTCCTATGTGTCCTCAATGGTACTTCTGTGGTGCAGGTCAAACCAAAGCTGCCAAACTACAGCTTTCCTACCACCATAACTTTCTCCTCAGCAGATATGCATGTCTTTTGTCTGCCATACGTGACCACCCATACTATGCCTGCTTCTTCGATGACTCCCTTGACTGCCAGTATGGGGTGTGTCCCTCTTCTCTGTTACCTCTTGGGGTTCACTTTTGGCTATTACTCTGGCAGCTTAACTTCATGCTACCTGCAACTTAACTTTCCTGGTGGGTGTGAATCCTTCACCACCTTGGTTTCGTGCAGCAGCCCATGTTCACCTTGGCCTTTGTTTGCTTCCAAAGGACACTACGCCAATCTTGCTCTATCGTCTTCAGTCTCACGACCTTAGCATGGAATTTTGTGACAGTACCTTTCTGTACACTGATGGCTCTCGGACTGACCATGATGTCTTTGTCATTGGTGCCAATGTTTTTCGGTATTGGCTCCCAGAACACTGCTCAGTATTTACAGCAGAGCTCTTTGCCCCATATCAGACCATGCAGTACATTTGGCGACACAGGATTTTCAATTGCCTCATCTCCTCCGACTCTCTCAGCACTCTTCAAATCCTCTGTGTGCTGCACACTGCCCATTTCCTTAGTGCAGTGGGTCCAGGAAAGATGTCACTTGCTCACCCTTCATGGAGCCACTGTGATGTTTTTGTGGCTTCCTGGTCACATCAGTCCTTGTACCTCAGCCCACTATTTCTTATATCCCCTTCGATGATCTCTGTGTTGCTGTCTGCCAGCAGCTGGCATCACCACTCCTCCCTTGATGGGAACAAGCTCTGGGTTATGAAGCCTCTCCCAGCAGCTTGGAACCTCCTCTCAGCGCACTCGAAGTGAGGATATCATTTTAACTAGGTTGCGTATTGGGCACTGTCTCTTTAGCCATTGCCATTTGTTAAGTGATGCTCCCCCACCACTTTATGCATATTGCGCCCAACTTTTGACTGTCTGCCATATCCTGATGCAGTGACCTTTTTTTAACTGCTTACATTCCTATTTTTGTTTTCCATCTGAGCTATCACCTATTTTAGTGAATGACGTGCGGGGTGTCAACCGCATTTTATTTTATACCCATCATAACAATACGGCGAAGGCCATTTCAATTTTTACTTCTGGACCTCCATTTCTCTATGGCATACTCTATAGACCTTTCCCCATGTCCCTGTTTTCAGCAATTGGGATTAATGTGTAGTCATTTTTAACTCCTTTTGTCTTCGTGTTCAACAGTTTTGACATGGGTACGTATGACCCGAGTTGTTTTTGCACCCTAAAACAAAACACACAAACATCACGATATGATCATTGCGATCAGTGGCATTCACAGTAATAACACTTGATTCCATGATTATGATTTTTGTAGTGAAACTATGTTCTAGATGCTCCAGCACAGTCTGTGAAATAGCCAAAGATGTACAGGAGATCATGGTGTTTACCTAATGAAGCGCGCTTTATCCAGCTTTGCTTGCAGCGCCATCCATCGCAACAGGCGGAGAACTGCAAGGAATGTAAGAAGTCTCCCTCTGTGCTCTTTCTATATCAATTGCGCGCTTCCATGCATTGCTGAGTGCATAACTGGAATCTCTGTCGAAATTATTTTCACAGAGTCTAATTTCAACTGCTTCCCTGATGGCAGAGTCCCAATAGTTTGAAGCGTGAGCAAGTAGTCTTGTTTCATCGAATAAAATCTTATGTTTATTTAACAAACTGTGCTCAGCCACCGCTGATTTTTCTAGGTACCTGTATTTCAGGTGACGCTGATGTTCCACACTGCGATCGGCGACAGTTCTTATAGACTAGCCCACATCATTTTTGCCACACTCACAAGGAATGCTGTAAATTCCCTGTACTCTCAGGCCAAGATTATCTTTCACGGGTCACAGCATTTCCTTAATCGTCCTGGGTGGCCGGAAGACTGGTCTGATTCCTTGCCGGCTCATGACTCTGCCGATCTTGCTGGTCATTGCACCGCAGAATGGTAGCCGCGCGATGTGTTGGTCCTCTTGATCTGTTCGAACAGCGTCCTTTCTTGGTTTCTTCGCCAGAGTAGATCTGATATCACGAACAGAATAACCATTTTTTATGAATACCGTCGTCAGATGGTTAATCTCGGAGCTGAGATGATCCTTGTCCGAAATAGTCCTTGCTCTGTGTACCAAGGTGTTCAGCATAGCTCTCTTCTGAGCTTGGTGGTGAAAACTACGCGTGTTTGGATATAAATCTGTATGCGTCGGTTTTCTGTGCGCAGAATGTCCGAGACGTCCATCTGATTTTCGCTCCACCAGTACATCTAAGAAGGGTAACTTTCCATCCTTCTCC
The DNA here is from genome assembly GCF_021461385.2 of Schistocerca piceifrons. Taxonomy (NCBI): domain Eukaryota; kingdom Metazoa; phylum Arthropoda; class Insecta; order Orthoptera; family Acrididae; genus Schistocerca; species Schistocerca piceifrons. Next base: position 231,324,557 of record NC_060138.1, read on the forward strand.
ACCTCCACTGTAAATCTTATGTTCTGATGTATACCATTCAAATGTTCAACAAACTGCTGCAGTGCCTCATTGCCATGTGACCAGATTAAAAATGTATCATCAACATACCTGAAGAAGTTAGCTATGGCTGGTGACAGTGGCGAACCCATGGCTGTTCCATCAATCATTTCATAATATTTTCCACCATACAAAAAATAGGTGGTCGTCAAAGTGTGTCGAAATAACTTCAGTATTTCAGGAGAGAAATGAGCAGCCAACATTTTTAATGTATCTTCCACTGGAACCTTTGTAAACAAAGAGACCACATCTAGGCTGATCATGATGTCATTCGGACCTATCCTCATCTGCTTTATAATGTCAACAAACATTTTTGAGTTAGTTATGTGATGGCTACAGTGGCCGACTATAGGTGCTAATAATTTGGTTAAGTATTTTGCCAACCGATATGTAGGAGACCCAATAGCACTAGCAATAGGTCTCAACGGAACCCCATCCTTATGGACTTTGGGTAGACCATATAACCTGGGTGGCCTTGGTGCTCTTGGTTGTAGATTCTTCACTAGTTCTTCTGGGAGGCCAGAGTTCTTCAGTAGCTCCCCTGTCTTCCTACTAAGTGCTGCTGTGGGATCCCGTTTAAGAATACGGTACGTGGCATCTTCCAATAATATGGCCACTTTCTTATGATAATCGGTAGCATTGAGGATAACTGTGGCATTCCCTTTGTCGGCGCCCTTTTCTGACGCCACGACACCACCATCTCGGTTCTCAGTAAGGGACTGAACTTTTCTCCAGCTCCACAAAAGCTACCAGTGGCTGAGATTATCAGTGGAGTAGAACAAGCGGTTCGGCACCTTCCTGAAGAGGCAGCAGATGAGGTAAGGCTTGCAACTAGTCGGATTTTAGCAACAGCCAAGCCTCCTAAGCCCAATGTGAGCAGAGTGGAGAAACTGGCATTGAAATCGTTGGGGAAGGATGAAGAGTTAGTTGTACTACCAGCCGACAAAGGGAATGCCACAGTTATCCTCAATGCTACTGATTATCATAAGAAAGTGGCCATATTATTGGAAGATGCCACGTACCGTATTCTTAAACGGGATCCCACAGCAGCACTTAGTAGGAAGACAGGGGAGCTACTGAAGAACTCTGACCTCCCAGAAGAACTAGTGAAGAATCTACGACCAAGAGCACCAAGGCCACCCAGGTTATATGGTCTACCCAAAGTCCATAAGGATGGGATTCCGTTGAGACCTATTGTTAGTGCTATTGGGTCTCCTACATTCCGGTTGGCAAAATACTTAACCAAATTATTAGCACCTATAGTCGGCCACTGTAGCCATCACATTACTAACTCAAAAATGTTTGTTGACATTATAAAGCAGATGAGGATAGGTCCAAATGACATCATGATCAGCCTAGATGTGGTCTCTTTGTTTACAAAAGTTCCAGTGGAAGATACGTTAAAAATGTTGGCTGCTCATTTCTCTCCTGAAATACTGAAGTTATTTCGACACACTTTGACGACCACCTATTTTTTGTATGGTGGAAAATATTATGAAATGATTGACGGAACAGCCATGGGTTCGCCACTGTCACCAGCCATAGCTAACTTCTTCATGGACGATTTCGAAGAACAAGCGTTCAACAGTGCTCCCTTATGTCCATCCTGCTTCTTCAGGTATGTTGACGATACATTTTTAATCTGGCCACATGGCAATGAGGCACTGCAGCAGTTTGTTGAACATTTGAATGGTATACATCAGAACATAAGATTTACAGTGGAGGTGGAGAAGGATGGAAAGTTACCCTTCTTAGATGTACTGGTGGAGCGAAAATCAGATGGATGTCTCGGACGTTCTGTGCACAGAAAACCGACGCATACAGATTTATATCTAAACGCGCATAGTTTTCACCACCCAGCTCAGAAGAGAGCTATGCTGAACAGCTTGGTACACAGAGCAAGGACTATTTCGGACAAGGATCATCTCAGCTCCGAGATTAACCATCTGACGACGGTATTCATAAAAAATGCTTATTCTGTTCGTGATATCAGATCTACTCTGGCGAAGAAACCAAGAAAGGACGCTGTTCAAACAGATCAAGAGGACCAACACATCGCGCGGCTACCATTCTGCGGTGCAACGACCAGCAAGATCGGCAGAGTCCTGAGCCGGCAAGGAATCAGACCAGTCTTCCGGCCACCCAGGAAGATTAAGGAAATGCTGCGACCCGTGAAAGATAATCTTGGCCTGAGAGTACCGGGAATTTACAGCATTTCTTGCGAGTGTGGCAAAAGTTATGTGGGCCAGTCTATAAGAACTGTCGCCGATCGCAGTGTGGAACATCAGCGTCACTTGAAATACAGGTATCTAGAAAAATCAGTGGTGGCTGAGCACAGTTTGTTAAATAAACATAAGATTTTATTCAATGAAACAAGACTACTTGCTCATGCTTCAAACTATTGGGACTCTGTCATCAGGGAAGCAGTTGAAATTAGACTCTGTGAAAATAATTTCAACAGAGATTCCGGTTATGCACTCAGTAATGCATGGAAGCGCGCAATTGATATAGAAAGAGCACAGAGGGAGACTTCTTACATTCCTCGCAGTTCTCCGCCTGTTGCGATGGATGGCGCTTGAAGCAACGCTGGATAAAGTGCGCAAACAAAATCTATGGATATAGAGGCCGCCACCTCAGTATGCATCGGTTTCACCGTGACGTCATCCAGCCAATGAGAAGCCATCCACTGCTTATAAAAGCGGAAGCCTCACCGGTCCACGACAGTCAGTTTTACCCCTGACGAAGATGACGGAGGTAGTCATTGAAAGCTTGGGATTTTATCCAAATTTGACGCGGCAAGTAAACCGAGAACTTTTTATGCAATCACAGGCTGCTGTCAGCGCTGAACTACAACACAGAAGCCAGTAACAGATTCTTTTGGTGTCCACATTACTATTCAATATCCAGGCACCTCTGGGTGCTGAAGCGTACCAGGCCAGCAGGAGGTGGTCAACCGACAACATTACTACTGACACCAGGTACACCACTGCTGGGTCATTGCAAAATTTGAAGTGAGACTGAGGACACTCCAACAGGTCAGACGACCACTTCACTAGAGGCAACAGGTGCACCTGCTTGCTGGCAACCTGCCGTGGTGTCGAGGTTGCTAAACCTCACCTTGGCATGTAGATGCTGAGCTGACTAGACAGAGGTCAGCTAGAAACCTTCACATAGCCAAGGCTGGTGCAGAAGAGCAATGACTTGTAAACATTGTGTATAAATGATTGAACTCTTAATAATGTTTTACTAGCATTGAAGACATGTCACACATTCTCAAGAGCTATACTGATTTCATGCAGAAGTGTCTCCACCCAGCCCCCTGGTACCATTGTGTCACATCACATTCATAGTCTTACAGTTGCTTCTGTTTTTTCAGATATTGTAACAATACAAGTGTTGTCTCATTGAATGTGAACCAGAGCCAGGAAAAGACTGTGGTTTTAGTAGAACGTAAAACCAGTCTAAGTTGCAGATTTTTACTTTTTATTCATTCAATGACTGGTTTTGGGCTGAGACCCATTTTCAGATCTTTATGCACTGTAAATGTTCATTGCACATTTTTGACATCTTTGGAAATAGCATTTTCAACTTTGTTATGATGATTTGAAAATAGGTCTCAGCCTGAGACTAATCATCAAATGGATGAAAAGCAAAAATTAGCAGCATGGACTGGTTTCTCATTCTCCTGATTAACAGAAGTTGCTGAGCCAAGCTACTCCAGTATGCTGGAAGTTTGTAAATACTGGAAGTTTGTAAATACTGTGGTTTTAGTCTTTCAATGACTGATGATGGCAGAAATTCTTCAGCTGATTAGTTTCAAAGGACTCTGTCAAATAGTGAGAAAGTAGAGGGGAAATGGCTCATTTATAGTGAAAACACCAAATCTGTTTTTTGTTTCATCTGTTTATTATTTGGTACTTTGGTACAAAAGAAACAATTTTTTCTTAAGGATTTTATGATTGGAAACATTTAAATTCATGAATTGGATAACACTGTAGAGCATAAAAAATGTTACATAACATGGAAAGAAATGGAACTGCAACTAATCAAAGATAAAACTTTAGGCAGCAAGTTGTAATAAGTTATATCTGCAGAAAAACAAAGTGGAGATACATTCTAAGGTAATAATAGACATAGAGTTATTTTGTGACGGAAACAGCTTGATGCAGAGAGGAGGAGTCAAATAAACTGGACATTTTAAATCTAGTGCTGTAGAATTCCTGGCCACACATAATCCATAAATGAAAGAACACATGTTCTCTGTTACAAAAGGAAGCCTTTCAAACTTCTCACCAACTACACAACATTAAATAATTTCTGAACTTGGATCAGCAACAAAAAATAAAATTGTGATGAAAATTGTTCGAGCAAAATATTGCAGCATCTCATTTGATTGTACTCCAGATATAAACACCAAGAAAAAACTGTCAGGAACTGTGCACTATGTAGATACAAATAATGGAACATGTATACCTGAAGAAAGCTTTTTAGCTATTATAAAAACTGATGAAAAAACTGGCAGTGGACTTACATATGAAACTGTAAATAAATTTAGCGAAGACCATCTTATACTATCAGACTGTTGGGGACTGTCATATGACAATTGCATTAACATGGTGGGTAAATATCAAGGTGTTCAAGTGCAAATCTTACAACTAAATGAACACACAAGATTTTTGCCATGTAGTTCTCACTCATCAAATTTAGTTTATTGTTCCACGGATGAATAAATAAATAAATAAATAAAAAATAAATAAAGTTCTTGTGTCTTGTGTAACACCAGAAATGACTATATTTATCAAAATATGATTCAATTCACACATTACACACTCAACTACTGCAAATAATCAAAGCATTACATACTACTGCAGAAGGAACTGATGAAAGGAGGGCATATACACTAGATCCTGTATCTTCAGCTAAAATCATTCTAAAATGATTAATTTCCAAATTAATTTGTTTATTGGTTGAACGGAATCATCTTCTTAGAAGTATTAATCGCATTTTACAGGAAAAAACTCTTTTTATTGAGGTTGTATCAGGACACTTTGAAGGCCCTGTGAATGTTTCTAATGATTTCAGAATGAATTAAATAGAGCTGTGTAATGATTCAGCAAATAATCTAGAAAACGAGCTATCAATAGAACCAGAATTTTCTGAAGTGCATAAACAAAGGGTTAAAGCAATGTTTGGTGAAAGGGCCATGGATAATGCAATCATAATGACTCAAATTCAGAAGTTTAAAATTTCTGATTTTGATTTCCTAACATGAAGCCTGGACTAAGCATCTAAAGAGATCTGCAACTGATCTCACATTAAAATACAAGGATGATTTAAGTACCAATGAGTTGTGGTTAGAGATTGAAAGCCACAAGTACAAAATAAAATCATTATTGGCTGATTTAAAAAATGCAGGTTACATTCCATTTCTTAACTGCCATGAAGAATACAGCTTAGTGACCCGTTATCCCAATATAGGGATTGCCTTATGCTACCTGTGACTTCCGCCAGCTGAGCAGAATCTTTCAGAAAATTAAAATTAATAAAAAAATATTTACAATCACAGATTGTTCAACAATGTTTGAGTAACCTTACTGTACTATCAGTTCAGTATAACATTGCAAAAAGTATTAATGCAGATCATATTATTTTCAAACTGGCCCCAGAAAAAGTGAGAGAAGTAAATTTTAAGAGATTTTATAATGCTAAAATGAACAAACTTGTATTGTATTGTTTCTCTTCCTACATAACAGTAAGTAAGCACAAATTTTATGCTTGAATCTATACATAACTTAAATCACACTTTCAAAGTTATTGTGGTGTTTCCCTTCCTAGAAAATAAGTCTTGAGAGGGGGCGGAACAAAGTTAAAATCCTACTAGGGGTGCTCATGATCCTACAACTATACTTAATGTGACCTCAAGGTCTTTGAAAATTCCTTGTGTAATTCTACGTGACATTTCTGTAAAAATGCATCAAGTGCCCTCTGTTCAGCTTCCTGCAATATGGCCCTACTGGTGTTATAAACTCAGTCAGCACATATGTGTCAATATTAATCTTCAGAATGTGGTCCACATTTCTGAAATACTCTGTTAAGCTGCTCACTGTAGCACCTTGATGAATTTTTCCTCCTATACCTTCCTACTAAACCTCCTCATAAGTCGTCAAACAACTGCACATCCCTCAGTTTTCGTGGTGTATTACATAAGTCATAATGTCTCCTGATCAATCTATCTGCACTCAACAGCTGCTTATTACTCCAATTTCCCACCCTGGCAGTGGTATCTACATTATCAAACAAGTCAAAGATATCTTCCCCTGATTTGCTGGAAAATAAGGTTACCAATGAAGCTGTGTTAGTATCAACGATAGGTACACTAGGATATGACTATTCTCTCCCCCCTTGCCTCAGTCTTTCCAACATCCTATGCATTTCTGAGTTATCCACCTGTAACCGAGCTACTTGATCCAGCACATGGTGTATCATATCCTGATTGGGAACCTCTTCAGATATTTTGGTTGATTACTACCACCACCAGTACCAGTGCACCCAAAATAACAACAAAGAGGAAAGGATAGGAAAAGTAACCATACATGGCTAAGAAAATTCCAAACTCAGCACTTAATCATCTACTTGCATAGAATTCTCCCACTGCAGAAACAGTTCCATTGCTGGCCTCCATTGGTTATCTATCCAAATCATCAGTAGCTTATTCTGATACCAAATGTAATAAGTGTTGAGAATGGCTTAGTGTGGGTGAGTGATTCTCTACCAGAGATGGATGTGGGTGCACCAGGAGAAGGCAGCATTTGAATATGAAAGCCCTTTATTTTTTATTATCTTCAGTTATGAGTGTTGATCTCTGGAACCTCAATGAGTGCAGCAAAAATATTAACACAGCATCTTGTTGCGCACTCTCCATCCAGCACCAAACTCATCAGCTGAGCACAGACACTGCTGTGCAAGTGGAGGTCTCAGATGTCAGTTCCCATAGGAGATGGGCCAAAGCATTTGCTGCTGTCACAGAGTGGACAGCTGGGTGACCCAATGCCCTGAACTCAGTCCCAGATGATGGACAGCTACAGCAAGCTGCATTGTGTCCCAGTGTGGAGAAGTCCTCTGTTTGAGCCCCGGAACATGTGAAGGTGGCTGGATCCCAGTGAGTGTACCCATGATGGTGGCAGAATGTGGGGTGGCATTTCCAGCATAGTCAGGCAGTAGTTGCAGGTTCGAGGCCTGGTGACAGTGGTGGCAGCTGTTTAATGGGGCCAATATTGTATTCAGCCACAGCTGACCAATGAAGACTGGCTGGCCACAGGGATGGGAGGGTATGAACATACAGAAGTAGTATCACTGCCATATCCCTCTGCATCTTCTTGCTAATGTGGAAGCTCACAGAAGTAGAATGACACACAGAAGTGGCCACATGGTGGAGGGTGCTTGTGGCAGCCAGTGCCCAGAACTCAACACTCTGCTACCAGCACTGTTTGGTTTATTACAATAGGAAAGAACAGTCCCTCTATTCAAGCAAAATAGAAATGTGTTCAGAATAAACAAATATTGCAGATGTAACTGTCATAATGCCTATGCTTCACATTATTCTGCAGCCTTTGAAGTTGTAGCAGCCAGGTTACATGGAAAAGGTGATCTGAACGACAGGGTTTCACATAAAACCAGAGAAAATTTTGAGTACTGTAACTATAATGCACAACAGGCACCATATGCTGTGTGCACAGTAGTGACCTACGACACCGACATCACAGCTGACCCTGCCACTGTTCAGTAGCCTACCACTGCCATATCCTATTCTGCTGTCATTGCATCTTTATTTTCTTATCAGTAATTGATGGTTAAGTGCACAGCCGCACTGCAGTTATCCAAAGAGAGTATGTTTTGAACTTTTTCATTGAAAAAATTAATTGGTGCCTGTGTAATTGGAAGTTAGGAATCAAATTTCATACAATTCCTAAGAACAATGACATGAAACAAAAATGGATAAATGCTTGTAAATATGCCAATTTGTTTTCAGTTGATAATGCTTATGTGTGCTCAATACATTTTGCTGATTTACATTATGGAAGGGATTTGAAATGTAAGTCATTGATTCTTCTAACACAAGTTGAAGCCTGATGCTGTTCCAACTCTTTACAGATATGAGAAGTAAAGTGTCAAATCTACTTCTGTAACACAAGTTGAAGACTGATGCTGTTCCAGCTCTGCATCCTTCTTGTTCCACAGTTGATTTAGGTGGTAGTTATGAGCTTAATAATAAGAAAAAATTCAGGCACAAAAACGAAGCAACCATAAGAATTACAAGACAACTTAAACATAAATAAATTACCAACTAATGAAGAAACTACTACTAGAGAAAATATTAACTATAAAAACAAACAATGCTACAAATGTGATTATGCATGCTTATGCCAACAATTAGCAAATTAGAGAAAAATAAAAGAACTCTGGCAAAGTAATACATATTTATAGGATCATCTCTCAGTGTAATACTGAGTTGCTTAAAATAAAACATTAAAAACATGATAGATCATTCTTTTTCTAACAGCCAACAACAATTACGGAATATTATGGACACCAGATTCAGAAGGATGTAGGTTGCAGTAGGTACTGGGAGATGATGGAGCTTGCACAGGATAGATTAGCATGGAGAGCTGCATCAAACCAGTCTCAGGACTGAAGACCACAACAACAACAACATGGTTAAAATGGGTGCAAATTGAGAAGTAAATCCTGCATAGAGTCCTACAGGGATTCCACTGAGCCCTGGAGCTTTATGCAATAGCTGTTTCTTAGTGCCTCTGACACTAATGTCCAAATCACTTACATTTGCAGTGGTATAAGAATAAAACTGGAGCAGTATTTTTCACTTTATCTCTGTAAAGGATTATTTGAAACTGGAGTTCAGCAGTTATTATTCTGACTTGCTCCTGTCAGTTTCAGTTCATGTGTCATCCATGAGTGCCTGGACACTAACTTTGGTGCCACTGACAGCCATTACGTAGGAACACACGTTTATTGGGTTTTGCGAGAGGCATTTTGATAAGATTCTGCTACAGAGGTCATTGACAGCTTCACACAGTGCTCATTTGATAGACAAATGTGTTTGCTATAGCATCTTCCTGTGTGTAGCCGTATGCTTTGTTTATGCCTACTGTGAAGTAATAAGTTTCATTAGAAGTTTTGTTACAGAGATTGTATATTGTGTAGATCCCAAATAATCATGGACTGTCCTGCTAGGTACAAATCTATACAGTGCTTAGTCAATTATTCTTACAAACTTGAGCTACATTTCCTATACTTGCTCCTCCCCAGAGCTAAATGTTTCACCTTCCTCCCTGATATTTGGCACTAATGTGCCTCTTCATTTAGTTCACTGAATATGTAAATCTTTAGTTGTCATTTGTGCTTTTTGATAGACAGTAACCATAAGGGGCAATCAGATGAAAATGAGAGAAACAGGAGAAAGGTAAATAAGCTGTTTATTACTTCAAAAGTAATGACCGTAACTGTAAATATTTTTATCCCACTGTCAAACAAGTAGGTCAGTGCCTTTACGTAAAACTAATTGTGTATGCCAAAGGAGCCATGAATGTACCCAGATGTGCTTCTCTTTGTCTGAAGCAAATCAACGGCTGTGAATGTCTTTCATCGGGGCTCCAAAAAAATGAAAATCACATGGGGAGAGATCTAGACTGTATGGAGTATGTGTAAGGGCTCCCCAACGAAATTTTTAGATGTAGTCAAAACAACAGGCCTGCAAACTCTGAGAAAGTCATGATGACATTTGACTTTGAGTGCTGGGGCCCACTGCTCATTGACTTTCTGGAACATGGCACCACAGTTAATGCACAGCAGTACATGGACACATTTCAAAAACTGAAGCATGCCATAAAGTCCAAACATCTAGGAATGTTGAAGGACAGCATCATTCTGTTGTAGGATAATACCTGCCCACATGTCGCCAAGGTCATTTAAACTGTGCTGCAAAAGGTTTTGCTGGTAAGCCCTTACACATCTCCATACAGTCCCAATATCTCCTCACGTGAATTCCATCTTGTTGGACTGCTGAAGGAAGACATTTGTGGCCACCAATTTGCTTTGGACAAAGAGGTGCATGTCTAGCTACAATCATTGTTCCACAGGCAGACACAAATATTTCTCCAGGAAGGCACTGACCGTCTTGTCTCACAGTGGAATAAATGTATTAACAGTTATGGTGATTACTTTTGAAACAATAAACAGTTTACTTACTTTTATCCATCTGTCTCATTTTCATTTGGCTGCCTCTTATACTGGCTTTCTCCACTTATCAGTTTTGACAACATTAATAAATGCCATATGCTCCAACAAAAATACACTCCTTTTTGCAATTCGAACACTAGAAAAGCCAACTAAAAAGTATAGAAAATGAGTCATGGAGCAATTGAATAGCTACTCCTAATGCTCAAAAAGACTATGCTAATTTACCTCAAATGATGGAAGAGTTAGTCAATACTTCTATCTCTTGCTGTACCACATCCTTTTCCGATAGCAGACATTCATATACCATGTACCATGATTACACTGCTGCTTACAATATGGTTCACTCATATTGGTACGCAAAGACTGAAGATTGGACACATTGTGCCTGTACACAAGAATGAACCCACAAACTATCATCCACTAATGCTTCTGTCATGTTTTGGAATGCATTATTAAATGCAGACTGGAATGGTGGACTGAAAATTAGAATATTTCCCCGGACAAACGATGCAGATTGAGAAAAAATAGTCACACCCAAAGTATTCGTCATTGCAATTAGAGACATCCAAATTTCACCAAATGAGAATAAATATTTGCTGACTGTTTATGCAAATCTTGCCAAAACTTAACTACTGTTTCCTGCTCCCATAATCAGCACAGAAGTTAAATGATGTTGACAGGTTGAGAATCTTCATTTGCAATCTAGAGTGTAGTCCATAGATCTGGAACCCCCTTCAAAAAGAAAGAAGGTGAATAAACACAAATTTAAAGTCCAGTAGTATGAGATGAGAGAGGGGGGAAAATGTGTGATGCCATGTTACCACCATGGTGGCCAATTTGAAAGCCCTGTCTTGGACACAACTCATAATTTTTAAATGGAATGGTCATGTGATGTATCAAGCAGATCGAGGATTACATAAGAAAAACAATGGCACCTTACATCTGAGCATAACTTTATTCATTCTCACGATAAGTTCCATTTTGTACAACGCAAGACATATGCTTATGATAATACATAAAATATGGCACAGGATGTGCTCAGAGTGTTGTCTTACACACTGTAAGATGATTGTTATCTGCTCCACTCAGTCCTCATGGAATTCAACCAATGCATGTACCAGAATGCAAGCACAAGCAGCAACAATTTCATTGCTTTACTTTTCGAGTACTGGTACAGTATCAGTCGACATACGAAGATCAGCTACTGCAAAACATAGCAGTTCATTTTCCATAGCACATCTTCAAGACACAATGACATTTTTAACCGTTGCTAAACATGGCTGTTCATTTTTCACAGCAGAATTTCCTGATACAGTGACTTTTGAAATATTGGCTAAAATCACCTGCTAAATTGGTCATGTATTGTGGTGTCTGGGTGATAAAAATCATAAAAATATATTAATTCAGTTCTGAGTCTGAGATATTACTTATTCTTCCAAACTTCATAAATAAGTTCCACTGGATTATATATCCAAGTACATTTGCTGCATGAACACGTATAAATGTACTCTCAGCGTGGATACCTAAATTAGAATGGAAAAAAACCCTAAAAGCTGTTCTATGCGATTTGATCTATACATTTTTGAATATACATTTGTCCTTGGTGGTTCTTGACATCTCCTACTCTGAGGGCTCCCTTCAATGGTCTATGTAGTGTTGGAAGCTCCATGACATATTTATGATGTAAAGGTGTCTGACAGTGAACTCCAACTGTCCCTCATTACCAAGGATAACCTCAAACAAATAACTATATAACACAAACAAATATTTGTACTAACATATAATGTGCAAAAATGCGAATATGCACTTTATTTGGAACACGCTCTTTAACATTACATTACAAACAACACATGTACTCATTTGTATATGATGATGAAAGTACAGAAAACTTCACACCTCCAACTCTTGAGAGAAAAATCCCGAATTTAACCATGCAAAAATTCTGGACCCTTACAGGTTGAATTTCAGGTCAAATCACTTGTAGTATCACTAGTGATCCACTGTTCATGTGTGGTGGCCCTAACTTTATTTTTATGAGCAAATACAACTACATAAATCCTCCAATCTAATGGTTAACCATTAAGAAAAAGCAAAGTAGTGCACATTCTGCACTTGACTGACATGTATGATGCACTGCCTATCATTTTTGTAGAAGAGGAATATCTACAGAGTGAGCATAGTGTGCCGTGTGTGTTGTCAGCATCAAATATTAAATATCTTGTGACTTTTGGTATAACCCTACCACTTACATTTTGGATAAAGGACCAAAACTTTAACATTAAATGTGTTTTTACTGTTTTTATACATTAATATTGTAATGTTGAATAATAATTTTTGTTGCTATGGATGCTAATCAAAATTAGTGAGAGGAGGAACAGTTGCCTCTCACAGGTATCTACCACAAAATCATGTGACTTTGGATGCAATGTCCATTGGCAAAAAAATTCTGTTCTGTATAGCTGACAGTTCACTCCATAAAAATTACTATTCTGTAATCACTGAAAAGGTTATTTTCTGTCTAGTTATGCACTGTCTGACACCTTGTGTCTGTTAGGTTCTAATAGTTCTTCCATGTGCCATAAGACTGTGCTTTCACTGACTTTTCTTGCGTGGTAAAACTGAAAATGAATGTAAAATACAACTGCATTAATATTTGTTCTTACGTGACATTAGGTAATACATGTAGTTTTCTAATATCTACTGCGAAGACAATTCTCTGTGATGAACATGTTTTTAATGATTTATCAGTACTCATCATTATTGGTTTTGAGCCATAATGAAAGAAACATGCAATCAAGCAGATGTATAAATAGTGATACCAACCTCCAAAGTTACACTGAGATGACAAAGCCCGCATCTCGTGGTCGTGCGGTAGCGTTCTCGCTTCCCACACCTGGGTTCCCGGGTTCGATTCCCGGTGGGGTCAGGGATTTTCTCTGCCTCGTGATGGCTGGGTGTTGTGTGATGTCCTTAGGTTAGTTAGGTTTAAGTAGTTCTAAGTTCTAGGGGACTGATGACCATAGATGTTAAGTCCCATAGTGCTCAGAGCCATTTGAACCATTTGAGATGACAAAAGTCGTGGGATAACTCCTATCATTGTGTCGGATCTCCTTTTTTCTGGCATAGTGCAGCAACTCAAAAATTGTTGCAAGCCCCTGCTGAAATATTGAGCCAAGCAGCCTTCATAGCTGTCCATACTTGCAGAAGTTTTACCAGAGCAGGATTTTGTGCATGTACTAACATCTTGATTATGTCCCACAAATGTTCAATGGGATACATGTCAGGTGAACTGTGTTGCCAGATCATGAGCTGAAACTGTCCATAATGTTCTTCAAACCAAATGCAAACAATTGTGGCTCATGACATGGCATACTACTGTTGTCCATAAAAATTACATCATTATTTGGTAACATTAATTCCATGAATGACTGAAAATGGTGTCCATGTAGCTGAAAATAACCATTTCCCATCAACAATCAGTTCAGTTGGACCAGAGGAGCCAGCCAATTCCATGTAAAAATAGCCCACACCATTTTGGAACCACCACCAGCTGGCACAGTGCTTTGTTGAAAACTTGGGTCTGTAGCTTCATGGGGTCTGCAACACACTCATACCCTACCATCAGCTCTTCCCAACTGAAATCAGGACTCATTTGAACAGGCCACAGTTTTCTAGTCATTTGGGATCCAACCGATATGGTCATGAGCCCAAGAGAGGCACTGCACATGATGTCGTGCTGTTAGGAAAGGCATTCACATCGATCGTCTGCTACCACAGCCCATTAATGCCAAATTTTGCTGCACTGTCCCAACAGATATGTTTATCATATGTCCCACATTGATTTCTGTGTTTCTTCACACAGTGTTGCTTGTCTTTTAGCATTGAAATCCCTATGCAAATGCTGCTGCTCTCAGTCATTAAGTGAAGGCTGTTGGCCACTGTGTCGTCTGTGCTGAGAGGCGAATCCTGACTTTTTGTATTCTCTGCACACTGTGGGTCTCAAAATATTGAGTTCCCTTACCATTGCTGAAATGGAAAGTCTCATGTATCTAGCTCCAATTATCATTCCATGTTCAGAGTCTGTTAATTCCTGTCATGCACCCATAATCATATTGGAAACCTTTTCACAAGAATCACCTGAGTGCAAATAACAGCTCCAATAAAACCTCATGTACATGAAACTACTGCCATCTGTATACATGCATACGACTATCCCATGACTTTTATCAAATCATTGTAAATGTTGCCTTACAGTTGAAATTGCTCCAAGTATCCCAGAGTTATGCTTCACATATAACCCCTGCTTACTACAACCTCCATTACTACAGATTAAATGTCATCAGAAATTTCACCTGTTGGCCTAGCCATCCCTAAAACTGTGAAAATGACAGTAATATCACTTGCTTACAATCATTTGTACATGCCTTCTCCTTCATTCCTGTACCCTATCCCTAAAGTGCTAGGGGTGCCTTACCCCAATAATATTTTCTTCTATGTAGTAAGTCATACATAAACTGTTTGGTTGAAAAATGCACTTCAGTTTTATGCTTTCATGTCACTGCTATCCCTCCTCTACTCTTGGCACCATTGCTATTAGTGATAGGGATGCCATAATCCAAGAGTACTTTTTTCAGGTACTACATTATGTGTGTACAAATTTTGATTGAAATCACATCAAAGCATTCCCGTGTTAGATTTTACATGTCACCCCTTCCTACCACCATCCACATCCCTATGGGTTAAATGTGACTAGACAGCAGCCCATTGACCCCAAAAAATGTTTATTCAGCCCTGACATAACCCATTTTTTTATTATTTTAACATCATCCCTTTATAATACCACCTCAACCCCGAGGTTGTTATGGGTGCCTTGCTCCTGCAGTACCTTTTTTGAGAGAGTGATTCAGATATGTACTAAGTTTAGACATTCCTGAGTTATGCTAATGTCACCACATTTCCACCTCCATGATACAAACTCATCCCTAAGATACATAACTCAGATTATACCTGAATACACCTACAACTGGTTCACAGCTAACAGTTTCCATCTCAGTTTCACTAAGACTCACATCATCTAATTTCAAAACATAGTAAGAATGATTGGTTGACACCAGATGTAATCAACACAGAGATAAACTAGTCAAGAAGCTCAGTTCAATTTTAAGGATTTTGAATTTCGTACATGTTCAGTAAAAAATAGAGTGTAAGGTTACTGACCTATTTTCTGCACTCGGTAGCTGCAATTCTTGGCTCTAGTCTTCTTGCAGGTATTTGGTTTAGTGACAATTTTGTTAAATAATATACACAATAGTGTACAAGTTAACCTCAAATATTTCAACATTTAGTGACACAAGGAACATTATGCTTACCAGCTTGTATTTATGTAGTTCACGTATCACAGGTTAATACATCACCTTCTTTACGTCTTACAGAGTACACAATATTTACAGTACACCTTTCCCTACTGAGTTCTTTCTGGTCAGTAACATGAACTAACTGCTGATTGATTTGCAACATAAACATACATTTTGGCTGATGTGGTCTACAGATTATATCAAGTTGGCTACATAATGTGGGAATTAACTATATGATGTTGATGTTGTGAATGACTGCCATAGACTGAAGCACAAACTACATGATATTAAAAACTACTTATAAAATTGTTTAGCATTCTGTTTACTACAGTTCAGGTTCCTGTTGATACAGTTCTTAGTTTCTCCAGTCATAGTACAAAATTAAGTTCCATGAAGATATTTAATTTTGTGTCATTGTTGCCACTATAGAGTTCTGTACCAGGAGAATCAAGAGAGAGGATATTGTTTGGTGGCCAGTATCCTCTTCCTGCAAACACAACTGTACGCATGTATTAACAGGGTTCTCTGATCATAAGAACAAGAAGCTACTTATCTTTAAGCAAATTTTTGTGGTACAAGCTCTTCCACAATAGCCCACATTAGCCTCAACACTGGTGAAATAAAAGTCCTGTTATAAACACTATGTTCTTGTAGCCGGTGACATGAACTGTCAGATGCCAACTAGAATAGTGACTGAGCTACTAACTAAGCTGACTGTGACAGACTCTGTCTGTGACTGGACTGACACACTGTGACTGACTGGGCCCTCTAGGCCACGGCGATGATCTAAATACTGGCAGTCGAGAGGGCGTTGGCGACGCGTTGCTTGCAAGTCTGTCTGTGACCTCTCTCCTGATATGCACATTTAAACCACTGATACATGTTTTAACTTCTCACCTGTCTAGGATGCAAGAATTACAATCTTGATCTGAGAGAGTACTACAGCTGGGCACTGATGTATGTGAAGGGCGAAATCACAACACTATGAGTTCAGAAGTGGCCCCCCAGCACCCAGGAGGTGATGTCTTCTCCCGCTGCCACACCAGCATCCCACCAGGGTGTCTAGCTGATGGCAGAGACAGCAGCAGCACTCACCAACACCCACGCACTCCAATGTGCATTATGCATTGCATACTGGCTGCACCATGCATGGCTGCTGATGCCCTGTCTGCCCTAGTTCTCCATTGCTGCCCCACAACCAGTGAGACTACTCCGCGGGGCAGCTCCTCATGCTGCCCGGTGTGCCTCCCACATCCACTGCTGCACCATGCAGGACCTTCCTTTGTGAGTTGCAGGTCCAGTGATTTGTCTCATGCTTCGAGCCACCACCCACCACCAAACACAGCACACAGCACAAATCCCAGACCGACTCCTGATGCTGCCTACCCACCACAGACATACATTGCTGCCGTACCTCCCTGGCCCACAATAGCGGCCAGCTGCCATATCCTGCCACACACCATCAATGCAGTGACTGCCAAGGTCATGGACCAGCTGTGACTACCTGCCTGACACCCCACCACCTTGGCCACAACAGCGGCCCAGTTGCTTCTCCCCACCATATGCCGTGACGCCTTGCCCATCTACCAACGCGGTGGGCATCACCCGTACAACCTACTGTCAGATCAGTGTCTCTGCGCACCTCTATTGCCAACGCTCATATCATCAGTGAATGATGTTCCATCTACATTTACCTACATACTCCGCAATCCACCATACAGTGCGTGGCGGAGGGTACCTCGTACCACAACTAGCACCTTCTCTCCCTGTTCCACTCCCAAACAGAATGAGGGAAAAATGGCTGCTTATATGCCTCTGTACAAGCTCTAATCGCTCTTATCTTATCTTTGTGGTCTTTCTGCGAAATGTAAGTTGGCGGCAGTAAAATTGTACTGCAGTCAGCCTCAAATGCTGGTTCTCTAAATTTCCTCAGTAGCGATTCACGAAAAGGATGCCTCCTTTCCTCTAGAGACTTCCACCTGAGTTCCTGAAGCATTTCCGTAACACTCACATGATGATCAAACCTACCAGTAACAAATCTAGCAGCCCATCTCTGATTTGCTTCTATGTCCTCCCTCAATCCGGCCTGATAGGGATCCCAAACACTTGAGCAGTACTCAAGAATAGGTCGTATTAGTGTTTTATAGCCGGTCTCCTTTACAGATGAACCACATCATCCCAAAATTCTACCAATGAACCGAAGACAACTATCTGCCTTCCCCACAACTGCCATTACATGCTTGTCCCACTTCATATAGCTCTGAAATGTTATGCCCAAATATTTAATTGACGTGACTGTGTCAAGTGCTACACTACTAATTGAGTATTCAAACATTACAGGATTCTTTTTCCTATTCATCTGCATTAATTTACATTTATCTATATTTAGAGTTAGCTGCCATTCTTTACACCAATCACAAATTCTGTCCAAATCATCTTGTATCCTTCTACAGTCACTCAACGACAACACCTTCCTGTACACCACCGCATCATCAGCAAACAGCCACATATTGCTATCCACCCTATCCAAAAGATCATTTATGTAGATAGAAAACAACAGCGGACCTACCACACTTCCCTGTGGCACTCCAGATGATACCCTCACCTCCAATGAACACTCACCATCAAGGACAACGTACTAGGTTCTATTACTTAAGAAGTCTTCGAGCCACTCACATACTTGGGAACCAATCTTATATGCTCATGCCTTAGTTAGGAGTCTGCAGTGAAGCACCGAGTCAAACACTTTCAGGAAGTCAAGGAATATGGCATCCATTTGATACCCTTCATCCATGGTTCGCAAGATATCAAGTGAAAAATGGGTGAGTTGCATTTCACAGGAGCAATGCTTTCTAAAGCCATGCTGATGCATGGACAGCAACTTCTCTGTCTCAAGGAAATTCATTATATTCGAACTGAGAATATGTTCGAGAATCCTGCAACAAACCGATGTTAAGGATATTGGCCTGTAATTTTGAGGATCCGTCCTTCTACCCTTCTTATATACAGGCATCACCTGCGCTTTTTTCTAGTCGCTCGGGTCTTTACGTTGGACAAGAGATTCGTGATAAATGCAAGCTAAGTAAGGAGCCAATGCAGTAGAGTACTCTCTGTAAAACCGAATTGGAACCCCATCAGGACATGGCGATTTATTTGTTTTCAACCCAATCAGCTGTTTCACAACCCCAGGGATGTCTATCACTATGTCCTCCATACGGGAATCTGTGCGAGACTCAAACGGTGGTATGTTTGTACAATCCTCCAGCGTGAAAGATTTCTCAAATGCTAAATTTAAAATTTCAGCACTCAAACATCGCCACCCCAGTGTCTACCTCTTGCAAGGGAGGAGCTACGTGGAATGAACAAATTCCAATTTTGAGATCCCCACACTCTGCCCTAGCAGACAATTCTTGTCTTCACAGTCACTCCTGGACTTTCCTCAAAGGAACCACGTGCGATAAACTTTTCCCTCACCACTACGTGCAAAAACAGATGCTTCCACTGGATTTTCCCTATCTGGGGACACTGCTATTCTCATGTGTGTGCATGTGCTAAGTAGGAGTAACAGTGGTTTTCCATGTGTGTTGATTGCTAATTCAGTGAATTTGCCATGTTTTCTAATGAAGATCCGGTCACTATGTGGAGACTTATAATTGTTGCAACCCGATGGCAATGCATGTACATATTTCTGTGAGTCAGCCTTGTATCACATTTTGCGAATAACTTGCAGACACCTCATTTACCAAGCAGGACCAGTGGCATATCCAGCAGCATGGCTCAGATGTACAGCTGCCTATTTTAAGGCAGCCTGTGGATCCATTGGTCAGTGGTGGTGAAGCATCAAGCTCAGTGTCGCGTGGCTGTATCTGGGTTCCAGGCACTGGTGGTGTCAGGGCAGGTGTCGATGTCAAGAGCAGCTTTGGTGTCAGTGGTTGGTAGAGATATCTTGAACACCAGCAGTGTCTCACTGTCATCGATGGTGAGCACATAACCTGGCTTTACTCCGTCGATGGACATCACTGATGATGCGCCATGAATGTGTACAGTGAATATTTATCACTTCACTGTAAAGTGAGGTGATGACCCAAGTACTGTGGGCAGAGCAGGGGCTCACAGGCACTGACGCATAGTGTCACATGACTGCACAATGTGAGGTCGCATTGCATGAAAGTTTTGAGCTTCCATGGCGTAGCAGGATGTCAGCCGCTGCTGGACCATGTAGTCTTGCAGATGCTGAACGTAAGCTGGGATACACAATGTAGTGGACAAAGCTTGCATCTCAATAAAGTCACCTGGCAGGACCAGGGACACTGGCCATCCGCAAACCTAACAAGACCAGTGGCAAAGTGGCAGAATATTTTCTGATGCAGCAGGTACAGGCAGATATCACTGCATGGTGGAAATGTTCCACCAGTGCCTGCTATTGAACATTATGAGGTGGGGGAATCAAAACAAAAAACCCATATGTTGAATAATGCTGCAGTAACTGTTCCAGCTGAAATGTCCAGGATGGGCTTGGCTTCTGGCCACCATGTGAACTGGTCAGTCCTTGTGAGGGAAAGCGGCAGCCATCTGAAGAGTGGAAGGGGCTGACGGAGATGACATGAACAATGAAGAATCAGTTTTCAACAGGGGCAAATGAAGCCATCAGCATGTGCCTGTGATGATCAACTTTGACTTGCTGGCATGGGATGTAGTTGCTAGCCCATGCATGGCACTCCTGTTAGATGCCAGGCCAGAAAAACAATCCTGGACGAGGGCAATGGACTGCAAATGCCAGGATGTACTAGCCATGCAAGTAGCCAAAAACTGGTTTGCGAAAGACCAGGGGAAGGTATGCACAAATGCAGTCTTTGGAGCTGGTGGTGTACACAGAGTCAGACAGGAGATCACACTAAACCTAGAGGTCAGTACCTGGGAGTGGCAGGAGTTGGAGGATGAGGTCTGAATTTGGATCCTGATGTAAGCGAGCTAGTGTTGAGTCAGTGGTCTGGGCTGTTGCTAGAGGCTTTTAATCTAGTGGAGGGTTGAAGGAGTGGCTGAGGCAATGCAATGATGTTGTTGACTCTGTCTGTGTGGTGTAAATCAGTGGTAAATTGCACTACGTACTCCTGCTGGCTGAACTGCCGAGGCGAAATTTGATCACCATCTTTCTGACAAAAACCCATCGTGAATGGCCAGTGGTCTGTAAAAATAGTGAGATGGTGTACATCAACAGAGCAGCAGAAAAATTCACTTCCTCAGGTATTACAAGCAGCTCCCAATCGTAGGCAGCCCATTTGCATTGCAATTCTGACAGCTTGGCCAAAAAGAAAGCCAGCTGCTGCCAAGTGTCCCCAACACACTGCTGCAGGACCATGCTGATGAAGGAGTGACTTATGTCAGTGATGATAGTGAGGGAGGTGGAGGAGTGGTGGTGCATCAGGAGGGCAGCTTTGGCAAGGTTGCATTTGATGCAATCAAAACTCGCTGTCATACTTGGGGTCCATGGTATGGCCCTGTTACCTTTTGTTTGGCTGCCCCACAATGCAAAGATGATGGGTTCCTGAATGGAGGCCATGACTTTTAGGAAACAGCAAAAAGAATTTGCCATCCCCAAAAATCAGGATAGTTCCTTGTATGTTGCAGTGCATGGAAACTTTGCAACTGTGTGGACTTTCTCGGCAAGGAGCGTGAGCCAGATGCAGCAATGATATGTCCAAGGAACTCAATTTGCTATCCCAAACACGCATTTGGCCATGTTGAGGATGACCCCTGGTTGTTACAAGCATTTAAAAACTGCCCTGAGGTGTTTGCGCTGTTTGGTTGAGTTCCAAAAGCAACAAGGACGCCATCCAGACAGACAAAACATCCTGTTGCGCCATGGGGAACAGTGTCTAGAAAATGCTGCCACATTCACGTGGCAATACAGAGGCCGAAAGGCATAAAGGGGCTTTCAAAGAGACTAAAGGATGTAATGGTGGTAATCTTCTCAATGTCCTCTGGTGTGATTGGGATCATTATAAAAGCTTTTACATAGTCTGCCCCACTGAATATGGTAGAGCCCAAAATGTCATTACTATAATTGTGCAACAGGGAGACAGATTAATGGTTGGGAATTGTTCGTTTATTCAGATGCCGATAATCACCACACGGGTGCCAGGTAGAATCCTTCTTGGGAGCTAAATGGAGTACTGAGGACCATAGGCTTTTTGAAGGTTGCAGGATTCTGGTGGCAATGGAGGGTTCAAATTTATGCCTGCCGAACTTGCTTTTGGCAAGCAGGAGAGGGTGGATTTGGCAGCGTACCAATGGGTGTGAAGTGGTCGTGATATAGTGCACTGTGTCTCGCTGTGCCTTGTGAGCATGCCAGGGGTGGGTTGAGGGGGGGGGGTGGGCATGAGGAGTGGAAATTTGCAGCTTACAGAGTGATGTGACGTGCCATCGATCAGGTGATGCTGAGTTCAGGAAGGAGTCTGAAGTGGGAAAGAAAATCTGTGCCAAGGCTTGGGTCACTAGCATCAGCACAGTGAATGTCCAAAGATACTCCCACCAAGGCCATGTCAACATGACAGGTGTGGGGGCTGTAGGTGATGATGATGGAATCGTTTGCAGGAAAGGGGTTGGGGAGGGTTGCAGTCAACCAGGGGCAGGAACTCACATGGGAAGATACCAAGTCTGAAATGGTGTTGATGAGGTAGGATATGGGCAGGGTGGAGTAACGGTGGTTCAATATGAACACAATTGGAGAGCAACCAGATGTACCCACCAACGGTCACAGTGTTTGGGCACCACCATCATGGCAGATATAATTTTGCTGAATCACTGCCTAAGCACTTTTGGTACCATGGTCAGTGTCACGTGACGACTCCTGTTCACCAGATGGGGTTGTCGCACCTGCACAGCCATGTGTGCGGGTGGTCGCATAGTGAGCCACGTGGGTAGTCACTTTGGGAAAGTGGGCGGGTGCGAGCACTCAAGAGCAGTGGTTAAGTTGGCCATCTCACAGTTCAAGTGTATCATGAAGTATCCTAAATTGGAATGTTTGCCCTGAGGCACAGGCGATGGTATCCTTTGTGGCTTTACTTTGGAGTGGCTGGGAGACTTGTTGCCATGGCTGGGAAACTTGTTTCTGCAGTGGTGGAGGGTGCAGGGGGGGGGGGGGGGGGGGGTGAGCATGTGGTGAGCACTGACAGCACAGCATATGTACCCTCACTGGTGACCCTGGTTCTTGAATTTTCCCACACAATGCATTCCTCCATGCTGCACAGTGTCTGCATGAGCACGAAGAATGCAATCCTTGTCTTCCCCTCTCCTCATCTGTCCAGCCACACTTATTACTGGGATGCAGCGTGGTCCCACACAGCAAACTTTTGGAACCTCATCCACAGCAGAAAGCATTCCCTCTCATCACAGCTATACAAATAATCCTTCTAACCCACAATCACGGTCAGCCAGCTTCAATCAGTTCCTCACACAGTTTGCCAAACTCATGAGTGCTGCTGTACCCCTCGCATAGCCCCCGGTGTCGGCCAGTCAACTGAGCAAAACTTCCACCCACCTTCCCGCATTCGATGCCAGTGACCCACCTCTATGGTTCATCAGAAATAGAGAATACACACACACAGGCAAATGCAGCTCACTCACACATGACCACAGTCTTTGGCTGCTGAGGCCAGACTGCCAGTCTAGTCTCAGCAGCCAGAGACAGTGGTCTTGTGTGTGAGAGTTGCATTTGTGTGTGTGTGTGTGTGTGTGTGTGTGTGTGTGTGTGTGTGTGAGAGGGAGAGAGAGAGAGAGAGAGAGAGAGAGAGAGATGAAGTCCCTGTTGGCTGGAATGTTATGAAACCTTACTTTTTGACAGTATCTTTGTTGTGCCTATCTGCGATTCAACATCTCCACTATATGGTGAGTATCAACTATCCTTTCCAAAATATTACCCTACTTTTAGTTCGTTAATGTCAATAGGCATTGTTCCATTAAAAAAAAGTATGTTTGCATAAAAAACACTTTCTAAGTATTGTTTCAATCTGATGATTGGCAAACAATATGAGCCTCTGACAACCAACCCATTCTGTGAAAACTGCACATCAATTGCACTTTCCACTACTGCAATATTTGCTGTGGAAGTTTTAGGTGATTTACCATGTATATTAATAAAACTAGATAAGATAAATAAATAAAAACATATTGATGTTGGGAGTGGCACAAGAACAAGTACGGTAGTTCCACCTTTCTGTTACAAGAGGAATGATCTCCATATTGCATGCATACCTTTAACTACAGTTCAGTCAGCAGTATCTCTGATTTTGTTGGCTTATTTTGCATATTTTCAATTCTTGATGTCATATGGAATTATCTTCTGGGAAGACAGCAAACTAAAAATAAATAAAGCATCTTTTTAGCTGAACTGAGCTGTAAGAATATTGCATAGAGTAGAGAAACTGACATTCTTGGAATTCTTACACTTACTTTTTTCACTTCTTAATGGGTTTTGCTATTGTTAATGAACCATGTTTCAACTGAACTGCAATTTGCACAATCCAAGACATCAAAATAGTTTTCTTTTAGACATTGACTCCTTGTCTGAGGTACAGAGGAGACTATGTTCCTGCAGGTGAACAATGCTTTCTTGAACCAAGTAGCCTTATTGTTATCAAGTAATAGCACGGAGTTGAGAATAAAATTCCTGACACTCTGTGTCTGGAGTTCAATAATGTATGTAAGTGAAACATGACGCACAGAAAATACAGAGAAGGAAATGTAGTTGTCATGGTCTTCTGCCAAACACTGATTTGATGCAGCTCTCTACACTAGTCTATCTAATGCAGGTGCCTTCATCTCTGCGTAACTACTGCAAACTACATCCATTTGAATCTGCTTACTGTACTGAAGCCTTGGTCTCCCTCTACAATTTTTATCCTCTCTCCACAAAGATATATGGGTTTAGCATGGTAGGGTTGCCGATTCCAATGATGCACGCTACACCACATGTAATAAACACTATTTTTATTTCTCGTAAGCACACATATACAGTTGTTTACATTCTGAATTCTCGGTACACGTCCGTACACTTTCACACGCGACCACAGACTGGGGCAAAGAGCTTGCCAAAAACAAAGATATTACCCGCGACTTGGTCAATAGTTGCCACATTAGCCCCCCCCCCCCTAGAGTGTGGAGCACAAACATAAATATTGGGGCATACATGTAAAGGGAACACCCAGGGGGGAGGGAGAGGGTGTTTAATCAGAAACCATACCTTACATTACATTACATTAGTAATTGAAGTCTTCGAGCCAGCGAGGGGGGCGGATGGTCCTGCCTGACCGGGTGAATCCTCGTACAGCAGTTGAGGGATCTGGGGAGGGGATGGTGGGTTGTGAGGGGCCAGGATAGCGGATCTGAATGCCAGTGGCGGTACGTAGGACTTTGACCATTGATGGGTCAGTACCAACAGGCAAGGGGACAGACTGGAGGAGATGAATGTGAGTTAAGTTGTCACTGGGGAAGGTGGCTTGTTCGTAGAAGATGTACACATTACCCGGCTGCATAACAAAAAACACATTAGAGCTGCAAATAAGATCTGTGTTGACATTCACTACCGCTTCCTTATACGGGTTGACAGAATCTCCACACGAGTCGTCATCGGTGACATCACACGCTCTGAGGCTGGTCCCTGATACATCACTGAATCCTAACAGGGGAGAGGCGAGGGGCTGCCTGCACCTGTAGCACTGTCACACGACTGGGAGTGGGGAACGTCACATGTGTGGGAATGGGCGTCGCTCATCCATGGACTGTCGGTAGATGCCTCATGCGAGGTGGGTGCAGCAGGGGATGGGGTCTGACTGGGTGGGGTATCGGGCAGTTCTCCCAGAGTCCATGCAGGTTTGAGGCGGCAGACGGATACCGTTTGAGGCGTGCTGTTAATGAGCACTTCGAACGTGTTGGTACGCCGTGATATGACTCTGTGCGGGCCCGTATATGGAGGTCTGAGTGCCGGTCGGATGGTGTCATCACGCACCATGACATGAGTGCACGACGCCAAGTCCTTATGCAGAAATACGGGAGGGGGCGTGTGTGGTCGAGGAGGCGGCACGCGGATGTTAGCGATTAGCTCCTTGACCTGCCCGACGAATGTCGAGTCGCAGATTTGATCTGGAGGAAGGGAAGGCTCGACTAACTCTGCTGGGAGTGTGAGGGGTTCTCCATACAGTACCTCTGCCAGGGATGCGCCAAGGTCCTCTTTGTACGCGGCCCGAACGCCTAACATTACCCATGGTAAAGCATCGGCCCACTCACCTCCGTGGCACATCAGGGAAGCTTTAAGCGTTCGGTGCCAGCGTTCCACAAGCCCATTGCTCTGGGGGTGGTATGCTGTAGTCCTAAATCGTTTCACCCCACACAGTTCACAAAGCTGTCGGAAGAGGGCAGACTCGAACTGGCGGCCCTGGTCGGTGGTGACAGAGACTGGGCAGCCGAAGCGCGAGATCCACATTAACAGCAGGGCTCGGGCCACTGCATCGGCTGTGATAGTAGTGAGAGGAATTACCTCTACCCAGCGGGTAAACCTGTCAATTGCGGACAGTATGTAACGGAAGGGGCCTGAGGGGGGTAAGGGCCCGACGATATCGATGTGTATGTGCTGGAATCTTCTTTTTGCCACATCGAACGTACCCATGGGGGGCTGTGCATGACGTCCTACTTTTGCGCGCTGACAAGCCACACATGCTCGTGCCCAACTGCGACACTGTTTTATCACCCCGGGCCAAACAAAACGTTCAGATACCAGACGGGCGGAGGCGCGAATGCCAGGGTGTGCCAAGTCGTGGATACTATTAAATATGTCCCGGCGGAGAGGTGCAGGAATCACCGGGCGTATGCGTCCTGTTGAAATGGCGCACCAGATGGATGATGAAAACCCAGGAAGTGTCCGTAACTCTAGTTTGAGTCCTGTTTTGATATCGGAACGCAATGCTGCGAGTTCAGTATCCTCTGTCTGCAATTTAGGGAGCTCACTGAGGTCCAGTTGTGAAGATAAAACCGACACCCGAGACAGAAAATCAGCGACGACATTGTCTGCGCCTCTGACGTAACGTATGTCATTCATAAACTGACATATAAGGTCCATATGCCTAAAACGTCTCGGGGATGAGTCCTTACCTGGGTTACGGAAAGCGTAAACCAATGGCTCGTGGTCGGTAAATACCACGAGATGGCGACCTTCGATATCGTCTTGGAAATATTTGATAGCAGCGTAAATAGCAAACAGTTCCCGGTCGAAGGTCGACCATTTACGTTGGGAAGCAGTCAGTTTGTGGGAGAAAAATCTGAGCGGCTGTACAACAGAACCCACGGATTGCTGAAGTACTGCCCCCACTGCTGTATCACTTGCGTCTGTAGTAAGCGAGATGGGAGCATCAGGAATGGGGTGAGCAAGCGTAACAGCTGTCTGTAAGGCTGACTTTAGATTATCAAATGCGCGACGCATATCTGGAGTCCACGTGACCGCCCGAGACCCTGATGTGTTTTTTCCTGCGAGGGCATCCGTCAGTGGGGCTTGTATGTCGGCGGCGTGGGGAATATGTTTACGGTAGTAATTTACCGTTCCAAGGAAGCGGCGCAGGCCCTGAAAATCTTTGGGCAAAGGCACCGTACTAATGGCCTCCACCCGTTCAGTTAGGGGGCGGATGCCGTCGCCAGAAACTCTGTGGCCCAGAAAAGTGACACTGGTGCGGCGGAGTTGTGACTTAATATTGTTCACTGCGATACCGTTTGCTTTTAATAGTTGGAACACTGTATTTAAATGTTTTTCATGTTCCTCGAGGGAGGAAGAAAAAATTAACAAGTCGTCCAGGTACGCATATGCAAAGTCCAGTTTTCCAACCAGCGAGTCGATGAACCGTTGCCACGTATGTGCAGCATTTTTAAGGCCGAATGGCATAAACAAATACTCGAACAACCCGAACGGGGTGATGATAGCGGTCTTTTCAACGTCCTCAGGTGCCATTGGCAGTTGGTGGTACGCCTTATGTCAATCGACTACACTGAAAATTTGTGCCCTATGCAGCTGGGAAGCAAAGTCTTGAATATTTGGGACGGGATAATTATCTAAAATTGTTCTGGCGTTAAGCGCCCGATAGTCACCGCAGAGGCAGAAAGTGTCATCTTTCTTGGGTACCAAATGAATGGGTGACGACCAACAACTAGAAGAAGGGCGGATAGTCTTATTATCTAAAAGTTCCTGAACAATAGCTTTAGCGTGTTTAAGTTTTTCCAGATTTAAACGCCTAGCCTTTGCACGTACCGGTGGGCCTTCTGTGGTATTTATTCTGTGGACAGTACCGTTATTGATCACAAACACCGATGGGGATGCTGGACCAGCACCCGTTGCACTGTGACTAACCTGTAATGCACACGTGTGTGTGTCCAAGGCCGGCAGTTCAGCAGCAGTGGCGGTGATCCACTGGTAGTCCTTGTCGAAGAGCTCGGTGGGGTACCTGGTAGCGTCGCGGGTACAGCTTCCGTCCGGCAGTAGAAATGTCACGCGGTGTCGGCTGCAGGTGCGAGGAAGTGGTGCGGGGGTTGGGGGCGTGGCCGTGTGCGACAGCTGGGCGGTCTGCTTACGCGCGTCCGTGAGCTTGGCTTGCACGGCGGCGATGCGTAAGCGGAGGGCCCCATTGCTGTCCCGAAGTTCGTCGTTGTGTGATCTAAGAGAAAGCACTGCAACAGCAGTTTCCGCTAGCTCACACAGCAGAATGGCACTTTCGGATGAGAGAGGTAAGGTATCTGAACCGGTGGTACGGTCTCCCGAGTTAAAGGTTAGTGTACCTCGTTGTAGGTTGGGTGACAGTGCGTGGGCTAAGAGAAAATCTACCCCAAGCACGGGTTCATCCACATCCGCGATAACGAAAGTCCACTGTAAGGGCGTATTAATGTCCTACAGTTTAAGGCTTAAATTCGTTATTCCATGAGAGTGGATCAGGGAATTATTGGCGGCTCGAAGCGGGGGGCAAGGCTGAAGCTCGAATTTAATACCTGCGGATAAAGGTATCACACTAACCTCGGCCCCCGTGCCGACTACAAATGAAAGGCAAGACACTGCATCTTTCACGTGCAAGCGTCCTGGCGCGTGAGGAGAAGAAGTATTTAGTGATAGGCGTCTGTGCGGTGCAATGCGGCCCATAGCGCCTGAATTGGGTTGCGTTATTAGTTTGGGAACGCGCCTGGAGAACGACATTTCTTAGCCGCGTCGCCAAAGCGGGAGTGGAAATAACACCACGCGGGGCGGCGCGTGGCGTCGCCCGTCGCGCTGGTTGAGGTCGAAGCGGCAGCGGAGGGGGACTTGTTTGTAGTTCCCTCCGATGGCGACGCTGCAGTAGTGCTGGTAGGAGAGGAGTTACTGCGGCGGTTGCCAGGCGGCGTTGGCTCCGCGCGCATGTGTGGAGCGAGTCGTGCGCACTCTGTTCTGCAGGATGGGAACTGCCGCGCAGGTGTGCCAACCCCTGAGGCCTGAGGGCACCCTGGGGGGGTATGCGGGGGGGGGGGGGGGGGGCAGAATGTTGTAAACCTGGTCTGCGATCTTCAGTTTGGCATCTAGTGGGGCCGAAGTTACATGTAGAAGGTGAAGTTGAGCTTGCGGGGGAAGTTTCAGCAACCAGATGGTCCAAAGTGTAATGTCCGGCATGTGATGCGTGTCAATCATAGCGCGGAGATGACGCCAGAGTTGCGACGGGGGCCTGGATCCCAGCGATTCCTGACTGATGAGGCGGATAGCTTCCTCTGTCGATGTGGATAGTCGCTCAAGGATGGTGCGTCGGGTGAACGCATATTTGTCCGTAGCGGGGGGCGAAGCCACAATGTCGCAGATCAGATCCAGTTCGTCATGGAGGTGACACAGTAAGCATAGGAACTTCGAATTGTCGTCGGCGATGCCGTGTAGCTGCAGGACGTGGTCGACCAAGGCAAACCATGTGCGTGGGTGATCCTTGCGAAGGGGTGGTAGCTTCGGCCAACGGGTGGGAAAGTCTTGACATAAATGTTTATCAGAAACTGTCTCTCCCTGTCCATAGTTCTGCAACGTAATTGTCTCGGTTGCAGTAGCGGTGCACCAGCTTCCGCCACTGTCAGTGGCACGCGGCACGGTAGGCGCGGCTGGCTCGACCTTGGTCGAGAAATAAACGAATCGGGCGGTCGACGGAGTAACGCCGACGGGCGTAGAATGGACCGGCGTGGTAGAATCGACCGTAGTCGACCGATGTGCGGCGAACGACGCAATACAGTTTCCGGGCCCCTCCCCTACAGGTGCATTAAAATAGTTAAAATCACCTAATGTTTGTGGAACACACGCGGCAGGAACGGCGTGTGCCGTCGGAAACACTCGTAAAGCGGACGCTGGTGGTGTAGGGGGGGTTGGTGCAAAATCCGGAGTTCCGGCAGAAATATGAACTCTCCTGTCTTGAGCGTCCGGCTCGATTTGTACAGTCACTGATTCGGGTGGAAAATTCACACTTGCACTTGGGAAACCTGTAAACATAGTCACTGGGGTTTGAGCACATTGCGTCGGCTGTTGAGCACTCGGAACACGTGGCTGTGGAATTGTATAAACACTGTCCTGTTGAGTACAGCTAGTCGATGTGTTCGGAACTTGCGTAGAACTATTGCAGACGCCCGGTGGATAATTGTAAAACCATGCCGAAGCGTCCGTTGGAACACTTAGTTGGCACGTGTTCGGTGTAGCAGGCGGCAAGCGGTCCATTGTGTACTGCTCGATGGTATAAGATTTCGTTGTAGCACTCGCGAACAAAATTCGGGGTCACCAGTATGGGTTTAGCGTGGTAGGGTTGCCGATTCCAATGATGCACGCTACACCACATGTAATAAACACTATTTTTATTTCTCGTAAGCACACATATACAGTTGTTTACATTCTGAATTCTCGGTACACGTCCGTACACTTTCACGCGCGACCACAGACTGGGGCAAAGAGCTTGCCAAAAACAAAGATATTACCCGCGACTTGGTCGATAGTCGCCACAGATACATACACTTCCCTCCCTAAAAAAATTAATTATTGTTTGATGCCCTCAAATGTCCTATCAACCAATCTGTCCTTTTAGTCAAGTTGTGCCTTAAATTTCTTTTCACCTCAGTTCAATTCATTGCCTCTTCATTAACTATCCAACATAATCTTTGGCATTCTTCTTTTAGAAACATATTTCAAAAATTTCTATTGTCTTTTTGTCTGTACTGCTGATTGCATCCATTTCATTTCTTAATAAGGCTAAATTCCAGACAAATATATTAGAAAAAATTTCTTAACAGTTAAATTTATATTAGCTGTTAATATAGTTCTCTTTCTTTTAAATGTTTTTCTTGTTAATGACTGTGTCCATTTAATATACTCTCTATTTCCATCATCAGTTATTTCATTTCCAAAATAGCAAGACTTCATAACTTTCAGTGTCTCTTTTCAGAATCTATTTCTTTCAGCATTGCCTGTGTAATTCAATTACATTCCATTACCCTTGTTTTACTTTTGTTGATAATACCTCTTTTGAAGACAGTGTTTTGAAAAAAGAGGTATTATGAACAACTGATCTTTCAAGTCCTTTGTTATCTGTGATAAAAGTATGATGTCACTGGCAAACTTTAAAGTTCTTATTTCTTCTGCCTGAACTTTAATTTCATTCATGATAATCTTTCATTCCCTGTATTTTATACTTGCTACCTTCAGAACTTCAAGTAGTGTATTCCAGTCCTCACTGTAGACAGCCACATATAAATCTACAAATGCTATAAATGTAGATTCACCTTTTTTCAGTCTGTTATCTAAATAAGTCAAAGGGTCAGTAACACCTTACATGTTCCAACTTTTCTCCAAAACTCAAACTGATTTTCCTATAACTTGGCTTCTACCATTCTTCTGTAAATAATTTGCATTAGTATTTTGCAATCATGACTTATTAAAGAGATGTTTCAGTAATATTGACACCTGTCAGGGCCTTCCTTCCTTCTTTAAGTCATTTTTTCCTGTTTTGCTTATCAGGTGGAAAACTATTGTCATAGTTGATTCTCCCAAAGTATCTTAATAATTCTGAGAGGGGTGTGTGTGTGTGTGTGTGTGTGTGTGTGTGTGTGTGTGTGTGTGTGTGTTTTGTTTTGACAGCTTCATTTGCTGCATTTTTATGCATATTTTGTCCTTTGGTCATTAAATTCAGGACCTCATGTGTTATATCGACCTTGTTGTTTTGGTTAGTTGTTCCTCTGTTGCCTAAACTATTCCATCTCTCAAAGCTACCCTTCCATTTTCTATTCCTATCCTTTTCCAGTCAGTCACTGCCTAATGCTCCCTTTCAAACTCTGAAAAACCTCAGGGTTTTTTTTCCAGTTATGCAAGTCCCATCTAATTAATTTAATTTTCTCCCTTTATGCAATTTCTTTAGTTTTTAATCCGCAGTTCATAACCAATAAATTATTGTCAGAATCCACATATGCTCTTGGATATATTTTCTAGTTAAAAATCTGATTTTGTCTAACCACTCATGAGCTATCCAAAACCTTTCGTTCTCTCCAGGTCTCATCCATATATACAACCTTTTTTCATGATTCTTGAACCAAGTGTTTATAATAATTAAATTGTTCTCTGTGTAAAATTCTACCAAGCAGCGTCTCATTTCATTCCTTTCCCTTAGTCTGTGCTCTTCAACTCATCACACTAAATAGTTTCTCTTTTGTCATTGTACATTTTTTCTCTCTATCATCTGTGGAGCTAGTAAGTATACAGTGATGAGCCAGAAATTATAGCCACTTGCTTAATAGCATGTTGGTCCACATTTGGGATGCAATGCAGCAAAAATTCTCCACATCGTAGGTGCAACAAGTCCTTGGTATTTATTTATTTAGTCCTTCTAATTCTACATGTATAATAATAATAATAATATTTATTCAACATCAATTAATCAAATACAATCCCTAGAAATAATACAGTTTCAGGACATCATACAGATTATTCTTCTGAATACATCAGTTTATAAATTACAAACTAAAGATTTGTTTGTATTAATAAATTTTACATTTTGATGCATTTTACATTTGTTAGTATACAATCACAATATTACAAATATTGTTGTTATCAACTTTATATTAGTTTTAGGTTACTTAAAACTATGGGCTTGACATACTTATGAAGCACTTTTCATACAGATATAATACTCATCTAGGGAATAAAAGGGTTTTTCAATTAGAATTCTTTTTAGCTGATCTTTTAATTTGTTAGTAGGAATGGTTGTAAGACTTTTTGGTAGTTCATTGGCTAGCTTCAGCCCATCATGAAGTGCATTTTTTTCATATAAAGCTGTTCTGTTGCTATTTACATGGTATCTGAACTTTTGCCTTGTATCATACTGGTGTAGGTCACAGTTGAAATTTGGATTTATTGTTTCCACAAGCAATATAACTTACAATATGTACACATCTATAATGGTAAGCGCACCTAATTTTGGGAACAGATTCCGACATGATTCTCGAGGTTTGGCACCACAAATAATTCTGATAACTTTTTTCTGTAGTATTAATAATGTGCTTAGGTTGGCTTGAGTTGTCGTACCCCATATTTCTACAGCATAGTTTAAATTTGATGAGAATAGGGCATGATAAGCAGTTTTTAGAACACACATGTCCTTACAGTATTTGCTAATCATATTTACAGCAAACACATTCTTCGACAGCTTACATGCTAAGGAATCGATATGCATGTCCCATTTGAGGCTGTCCTGGATTGTAATTCCCAAGCACTTTGTCCATTTTTCCATTTTTACAATGTCATTTCCTATGGATAATTTCATGTCAAATTCTATTTGTTTCCTTGTGTTAAATTCCATCATTGCAGTCTTTGAAGCACTTACATTTAGATGGCTTTCATTAAAATATTCGACTATTTCATTAGTTACACTGTTGCACAGCACTTCCAGACTCTCATAGTCTTTGTGTTTACACAGTATTGATGTGTCATCTGCATACAATATTTTTGTACAGTTAGGAGAACAATACTGTATATCATTAACATAAATCAAGAAAAGAAGGGGTCCCAAGTCAGAACCTTGAGGCACTCCATATTTTATATCAGTAATTTTAGATTTGTAAGACCCACTGTTTGTTTTAAACAAGACAAATTCTTTTCTATTGCTCCTATACGATTTTATTAGCTCATAGCCAGTTCCTCTGATATCCAGGTTCCACAGCTTGTCAAGTAATATGGCAATGTTGACACAATCAAAAGCTTTTTCTAGATCAAGGAACACTCCAGTTACATCCTCCTTGTTCTCTATGGCCGTTATTATTTTGTCTATTAACTGTGCTGCTACTACTGAAGTTGACTTGTTTTTCATAAAGCCATTCTGATTTTCAAATATTAAATTGTGTTGACTCAGGAATGTCATTAGTCTAGTATAAATAACTTTCTCAACTACCTTAGAAAATGCAGGTAAGATTGAGATGGGGCAGTAGTTTTCAATTTTAGATTTATCACCTTTCTTGTAAATCGGGGTTACTTGTGCTATCTTTAGACTATCTGGGAAACAACCTGATTCAATTACATCATTTACTGCTGTGGCCATGGCATCAGATATGTTGTCTATGGATCTTTTCAGTGTACTGATAGACAATCCATCATAGCCTGCTGATTTTGTATTTTTTAATGACATTACTATGTTTTTGACTTCCTTGCTATTGGTTGGGGCCAAGTATATGCTTTGTTTGATTGGAATGCCCTTATGTCGATGCTGAAGATTCTTAAAATGGTCATTGACAGATTTTCCAACAGAAGAAAAGTACTCACTAAAAACATTTGCAATCTGACGTTGGCATTTCATGATATGCCCTTTATGGTTTATCACAAAATCACTTGTTGATCTGTCCTTACAATCCCTAAAGCTATTTATTACTTTCCAAAAAGCTAAACCAGTGTTAGTAGAGTTTCTTAACATTGTGGCTACATATTTACTTTTAGTTACTAGCAGAATATCTTACTAGTAATCCTGATAGTTCTAAGCAATAATAAAAATCATTGGTGATTCTTTTTGTCACATATTGTTTCTCTTTCCTATTGACGTGAAGATTTTCAGCTTCTATCAATACCTGTATTGCATGATGGTCAGAAATGCTTCAGAACTGATGCACTTCATGTAAAGTGGGACATGTTAGTTATAATGTTGTCAATGCATGATTTTACACTATTGACCTCTCAAGTGGGCTCGTTTATCAGAAATGTTAAGTTAAATTGAGTTAGTATTAGCATTAGTTTTTTAGATATAGAGTCATTGGACAGCAAGTCAGTGTTTATATCTCTAGTTAGTATTATGTTAACCCAGCCATTTTTATTGCATTGTTTACTGTCAGTGTCAACAAGCAGGTCATTAAGAACATCAAAGAAACTATCTAGGCTACCAGATGGAGGTCTGTATAGGCCTGTAATAATTAAGTTCTCCTTCCCCTACTTATAATTAATTGCTGCTAGTTCTATTACACCCTCAATGCTGAAAGCACTTACATCTATTACACTATAATTACTACCACTGGGTGCAAAGATAGCTACCCACCACCACGTTTCTCTTTTCTACTGAAAGCAGAGCAAAAGATCATGGAGAGTGGCTTACATACACTAATTAGCTCATCTGTGTACCAGTGTTCACTTATAACTAAAACATCAGGGTTATAAATTGCTGTAATGGTATCCAACTCGTTGTGCTTATTGCCAAGACTTTAAAAGTTCTTCTGAATTAATTAGAAAGTGAGTTTGGAATGTTGAACACTTGATGGACGTGTCACCCTACCAGAATGGTTATTTTTAAGAGTACAAGGGTTCTGCTGTATGATATTAGGGCTAAGTTTCTCCTGATGGACTATACAGGGAGATTTAGAGCTACCAGGCTGTCCAGCAGGGTTTACAAGTTTCCCTGGCTTGTCAGCTGTAGCTCTTTGTGTGGCATGTC
The DNA here is from genome assembly GCF_021461385.2 of Schistocerca piceifrons. NCBI lineage: Eukaryota > Metazoa > Arthropoda > Insecta > Orthoptera > Acrididae > Schistocerca > Schistocerca piceifrons. The sequence continues at coordinate 231,360,198 of NC_060138.1, forward strand.
ATGTTTGTGTGGGTTGTGCCATTCCATAGCAATGCACTTATTTACACTGCTTTGTGTGATGTTTTGTCTGATTCCATCAATAATTAATTTACTCACAATCTTTTTACCTCTCTTGTTCACGTGCATACCATGAGTTGTGTGCAGGTTTCTATCTAGGTTACTGATGTTTACCAAAGACACATTGCGAAATTTGTTACATATTGTTTTGAGCCTAACATTTGTTTTATGCACTTCCAAGTTCACAATAGATTGGTCCATTAGATCATGTCTCTGTGGAATGTTGACGACAATTACTTTAGTGCAAGTCAATTTACCGAGTGTTGCTTTCATGTGCCTGATAGCGTCATTTGCTTCATTTTTAGCCACATCATTTGTACCACCAATGATAACGACATAATCATTTACTGCGAATGATTCACTATCTTGCACACATGTCTTCACTACAACAGGAGGAGGTGCACCAGGTTGAATGTGGGCCACAGCTGTGAAGTCGTCTTGGATATTTGCGATGTTTTGAGCTATTTCGCGACCATGATTGTCTCCGTATATAAGAATCTGGCCCTTCTTGTACTTCTCACTTCTTCTGCTGCCGGTTTGGAACAGTTTCTTGCATACACTTTTGTGGATTACGCTGTCATTTCTTTCACGGATTTCACTGTCGTTACATTGAACATTTTGTTTATGTTCAATCACTGGGTTAGCATTAAAACATGAGTTTGGGACTTGGCGTTTTTTGAAATTATCACTGACAATTTTTTTACAGTTTGAACGGTTGTTTTTAGTTTGCACGGGTTTCAATGCTGCAACTTCCGCTATTGGTATTTTGTCAAGAATCTGATACCTGTTTTGAGTTATGATAGTCAGAAAGCATTCCTTGGTTTTTGATTTAGGCCTGCTATCATTCAACAGGTGCTGCCAATCAATTTTGTTCACCTTTTTATGTAGTAATGTAACCTCAGCTTTTAAACACTGAATTTCACTTATTAAATCTTCCACTAATGCTGAGAATTGGCATTTACAGTCACGCATCGAAAATGAAATGAATTGTATATAGAATATATACAAGGATATTGGACATGGTTAAGTCTTTACAACATAAAATAAATTTTGTATTGCATTCCTGAGGACTAGATATTTAAGTAATTTAGCAGAGAATCATGTATGCAACAAACATTAGAGACAACATGCAAAGTAGAATATTCATATTGCATATTTATTTTTGTCGTTTGGTTCCTAGGTACTTTATCACACTTTAAAAGCAATGATCAGTTAAATATGCCTTTAGTTCAGCCTTAATACTACTGAGTTTACTTACAAATTTAATATGATTAGGCAGGTTATTGTAAATTTTTATCCCAATTTGTAGAGTGCCTTTTTGGCACAATGATGTTCTCACATGTTTCAGATGAAGATCAGACTTTTGTATTGTATATCTTCATTTTTTAATAAGATATCTGGGTGTCTATCAATATATTGTTTTATGAAGACCGATGTTTCGTAGATAAAAAGAGGAAGAATTGACATTTTTTAAAAAATATGGATCTGCATGATTTCCTATTGTTTACCTCTTCAATAATTCTTAATATTCTCTTTTGCATCCTGAAAAGTTCAGATGAAGATCAGACTTTCGTATTGTATATCTTCATTTTTTAATAAGATATCTGGGTGTCTATCAATATATTGTTTTATGAAGACTGATGTTTCGTAGATAAAAAGAGGAAGAATTGATATTTTTTTTAAATATGGATCTGCATGATCTCCTATTGTTTACCTCTTCAATAATTCTTAATATTCTCTTTTGCATACCGAGTGAGGTGGCGCAGTGGTTAGACACTGGACTCGCATTCGGGAGGACGACAGTTCAATCCCGTGTCCGGCCATCCTGATTTAGGTTTTCCGTGATTTCCCTAAATCACTCCAGGCAAATGCCGGGATGGTTCCTCTGAAAGGGCACGGCCAACTTCCTTCCCCATCCTTCCCTAATCCAATGAGACCGATGACCATGCTGTCTGGTCTCCTTCCCCAAAACAACCAACCAATCTCTTTTGCAACCGGAAAAGTTTAGAACTTGTTATTGCACTGCCCCAGAAGATTATGCCATATTTAATTACAAAATGTACATAGGAGTAGTATCCATTTAACAGGCTGGCTTTGCTGCAACAACTTTTTAAGATCCTTACCATGTAGCAGATTTTGCTTAGTTTTCTTTGCAGATATTCAATGAGAACCTCCCGTTTTGTGTTGTTCTGGAGCCAGAGTCGCAGAAATTTTGTGCTGTCAACACTTTCAAGAACTCTGTCTTAGTTCTGTGCCTTCCTTTTGGATTGCAGAAGTTTAGTGCTACTGTCTTTTCTTTATTTATAATTAGCTTGTTATACCTGAACCACTGTTCTATACTGTTCATTGTTTGGATATCAGAGTCTTTTAGTTCTTCTTCTATTTTCCCACTAATAAGGAAGCTTGTATCATCTGTAAACTGGAGGGTATTTTGGCAATACTTATTGTATATAAGATCATTGACATTCAGGAGAAACAGAATGGGTCCTGATACTGATCCTTGAGGGACCTCGTATTTCACATTTTCTTATCCTGAATAGTAGTAGTTGATTTTGTTATGGTCAGTATGTTGCACTTCATCTATCTGTTTGTGGCCACTAGGTGTGTCCTGAGCCACTCACTGGATATACCTCTAATTCCTAACTGGTCAAGCTTGTAGGGCATTATGGTCAATGATGTCAAAAGCTATGGATAAATCAAGACATATGCCTGTGACAAATTCACTCACATCCAGTTCAGCACAGATTTCATTAAGAAATTCAAATATTGCCCTCTCAGTTGAATAGCCTTTCCTGAAACCATGCTATGAGGGAGATTATATTTTATGTGTATTTAGGAAATCTTATATTTTATTAGTATTTAGGAAATCAGACAATCTTTTATAAAAAAAATTTCTAAAATTTTTGAAAATACAGGCAATAAGGTTTCTGGAGGTATGTGGCACCACATTTCTATGCAAATGCCACACAGTTCCCATAAATTACAGGAGGCTGGTTTGCGGGTGTTGAGTTGGCTGCCGATAATATCCCAAGTGTGTTCCATTAGGTTCAACTCAGGCAAGTATGGTGACCAAAGCATCTGCATGTCTTCATTATCATGCTCCTGAAACTGTTGTAATATGATTCTGGGCTTGTGACACAGACAGTAATCCTGCTGGCAGATGCTGTTGTCATTGTGGAAGATACTAAGCATGAAGAGATTCAGCTGGTCTGCAGTAATGTTCATGTCATGGTGCTTTCAATTATTATCACAGGTCCCAAAGAAGCTCTGGTGAATGTAGCCCGCACCAGAATATTTTCCCCACTGGCTTGCTTCCATGTCAGGGTGCATGTTTCAAAGCAGCCATTTGCCCGGATGATGCATATCTTGGCACAACCATCAACCTGGTGTAGCAAGAAATGTGGTTCATTTGAGCAGGACTCATATTTAATTTGTTCCACAGCCCAAACTTGATGAGTTCATGCCCACTGGAAACATAAGTGACAATGTCACTGGATCAACAAGGGAATACCTATTGATAGCTTTCTGCATATCCCCAAGTACAACAACGTTCACTGAACGATGTGCTCCAAATTATTTGTGCCTTCACCAGCAGTGCACTGTTATCAGCAGATCTGCCACAGATTTCTGCCTATCCTGTTTTACAGAATGAGCAATCCTCCAACCTCCATATTCTGTGAAGAGGATGGAGGCCCAGTACCTCAGGTTTGAGGTGTGGGCCAGCAGTTGCAGGAAATGTTGGGGAGCGAGTAACAGGTCGCCAGCATTGTGAAGCCTAGCGCAAGATTGGCTCAGGTGACTGACAGCATAGGGGAGTTATGTAGGAATTTTACAGAGGAGGATGAGGTAGTGATTGTGGGTGGAACAGGGAACAGTCTTGATAGGGGCAGGGAATATGATGTAGGTGGTGACCTGGTAAAGATAGCTACTCGAACTGGTGGCACTAATGTTCATTTCGTGCAACTGCTTCCGCGTCATGATCGGCCTCATCTTAATGTGGCTGTTAGGTGCATTAACATGGGGCTGGGGAGGGTGCTGATGGCACAGCACATGGGTCACATTGCAGTGGTGCCAGTGGGATCTATTAGTAGATCGGGTTGCACTAGGCATGGCCTGCACCTCAATAGGTATGGGAAGCGGAGGTGGCGAAAGCTTACAGGTTACAGTGTAGTGTTGCCAAAGCTTATAGGTTACAATGTAGTGGGTGGTGGTGAGATAACTCATGGAAAAATTCCTGTAATAGTTGGTGTTAGAGCTGCACCTTTCTTAGACTGAAGTATACCTCCTTAAAGGAAGTTCCTTTACGGGTTCACCTTCAGAGGACATCATGTTTCCAAGTAGAGAAGGAATTAGTATATTTCATCAAAATATTAGAGGTATTAGAGATAAAGTTAGTGAACTGCTTATAGATGTTGACTCTGAAATTATTGGTATGTCAGAGCACAACTTAAATACTTAAATAATTTGGCAATTCAGAGGCTTCCTTTACCAGGATACAGATTAGCCAGCTGTTTTTCTAGGAGTTCCATGCAGGGTGAAGGAGTGGCTATGTACATAAAAAACAGTATTCCGTTTGAGTCCATAGACATATCATGGCACTGCACTGAGCAGATATTTGAATGGAGTGCAGGGGCAGTTGAATTTAGTGAGACTAAACTTCTAATTGTTGTTGTTTATAGGTCCCCTAACTGTGACTTCAGAGAGGGTTCTTGATTCACCTTGTAGAAAGTACCAAAAATTACTTATATGTGGTGACTTCAATATAAATTTTGTATATGATGGAGCAAGAAAAAGGATGTTGGTAGATCTCCTAAATTCAGATGATCTGATACAGACTGTCTTTTTTGCACCTAGGATGCAGGGGAACAGTAACACAGCCATAGACAATATTTTTATTCATTATTCGTTACTACAGGGTGTTACAAAAAGGTACGGCCAAACTTTTAGGAAACATTCCTCACACACAAATAAAGAAAAGATGTTATCTGGACATGTGTCCGGAAACGCTTAATTTCCATGTTAGAGCTCATTTTAGTTTCGTCAATATGTACTGTACTTCCTCGATTCACCGTCAGTTGGCCCAATTGAAGGGAGGTAATGTTGACTTTCGTGCTTGTGTTGACATGCGACTCATTGCTCTACAGTACTAGCATCAAGCACATCAGTACGTAGAATCAACATTGTTAGTGTTCATCACGAACGTGGTTTTGCAGTCAGTGCAATGTTTACAAATGCGGAGTTGACAGATGCCCATTTCATGTATGGATTAGCACGGGACAATAGCCATGGCACGGTACATTTGTATCGAGACAGATTTCCAGAACGAAGGTGTCCCGACAGGAAGACGTTCGAAGCAATTGATCGGCGTCTTAGGGAGCACGGAACATTCCAGCCTATGACTCGTGACTGGGAAGACCTAGAACAACGAGGACACCTGCAATGGACGAGGCAATTCTTCGTGCAGTTGGCAATAACCCTAATGTCAGCGTCAGAGAAGTTGCTGCTGTACAAAGTAACGTTGACCACGTCACTGTATGGAGAGTGCTACGGTAGAACCAGTTGTTTCCGTACCATGTACAGCGTGTGCAGGCACTATCAGAAGCTGATTGGCCTCCACGGGTACACTTCTGCGAATGGTTCATCCAACAATGTGTCAATCCTCATTTCAGTGCAAATGTTCTCTTTACGGATGACGCTCCATTCCAACGTGATCAAATTGTAAATTTTCACAATCAACATGTGTGGGCTGACGAGAATCCGCACGCAATTGTGCAATCATGTCATCAACACAGATTTTGTGTGAATGTTTGGGCAAGCATTGTTGGTGATGTCTTGATTGGGCCCCATGTTCTTCCACCTATGCTCAATGGAGCACGTTATCATGATTTCATACGGGATACTCTACCTGTGCTGCTAGAACATGTGCCTTTACAAGTACGACACAACATGTGGTTCATGCATGATGGAGCCCCTGCACATTTCAGACGAAGTGTTCGTACGCTTCTCAACAACAGATTCGGTGACCGATGGATTGGTAGAGGTGGACCAATTCCATGGCCTCCACGCTCTCCTGACCTCAACCCTCTTGACTTTCATTTATTAGGTCATTTGAAAGCTCTTGTCTACGCAACCCCGGTACCAAATGTAGAGATTCTTCATGCTCGTATTGTGGACTGCTGTGACACAATACACCATTCTCCAGGGCTGCATCAGCGCATCAGGGATTCCATGCGACAGAGGGTGGATGCATGTATCCTCACTAATGGAGGACATTTTGAACATTTCCTGTAACAAAGTGTTTGAAGTCACGCTGGTACGTTCTGTTGCTGTGTGTTGCCATTCCATGGTTAATGTGATTTGAAGAGAAGTAATAAAATGAGCTCTAACATGGAAAGTAAGCGTTTCCGGACACATGTCCACTTAACATATTTTCTTTCTTTGTGTGTGAGGAATGTTTCCTGAAAGTTTGGCCGTACCTTTTTGTAACACCTTGTATATGGGCATTCTGTTAGTAAAAGGGTGAATGGCCTTTCAAACCATGATGCACAAATTTTAACACTAAAAGGCTTTTGTACTCAGACAAATGTCATACATAATTACAAACTATATAGGAAACCTAATCCAATGGCATTAGAGAGTTTTTTAACCTTGACATAGGAACAAGAGTGGCACGATGTTTATGGTGCTGATAACATAGGTGATAAATATAATGCTTTCCTTAACACATTTCTCATGCTCTTTGAGAGTTGCTTTCCATTAGAACATTCTAAATAGGATACTAGCAGTAATAGGCAGCCCAGGTGGATAACTAGTGGGATAAGAATATCATGTAGAACAAAGCGGGAATTATTCAAAATGTTAGAAGTAGTCACAATCAAGCTTCAGTAGCCCATTACAAACAGTATTGTAAGGTACTTAAAAATGTTATTAGGAAGGCAAAGAGTATGAGGTATACAAATAGAATAGCTAATACACAGCATAAAATTAAAACAATAGATTCAGATTCTTTCAGATTCTTTGTTGCCGTTGACCACATATAGCCAGTTGTGAAGAAAGTGCCTGGTCAGCAGGACAAGGTTGACGATCTAAAGTCAGTTCGTAGTAAAAATATTTCTCTTACTGATAAATCAGATACAGTTATAGTATGTAACAGTCATTTTCTGAGCATTTCTGGTGAATTAAATAAAAATTTTGTTTCTACAGGGAATCATATAACTTTCCTGGCAAATGCCTTTCCAAGATGGATGTCTGAAATACTCCTTGTGATAAACACGGGGGTGAGGATTGAGTCAATAATTATATAACTGAAGACTAAGGACTCTCATGGATATGATGGCGTGCCTAGCACAATATTAAAGTACTGTGCTGCACATGTTAGCCCTGCATTTAGCCATATTTGTAAATTTTCTTTTGTGAATGGTCAGTTTCCTGAATGATTAAAGTACTCAGTAGAAAAGCCACTTTACAAAAAGGGAGAAAGGGATAATATAGATAATTTTAGACCTATTTCTCTGCCATCAGTGTTTGCTAAAGCTATTGAAAAAACTGTGTACTTGATCATTTTATATCACACAATTTGCTATCAAATGTACAGTTCGACTTTAGAAGTCATTTAACAACTGAAAATGCTGTATTCTCTTTTCTCTGTGAGGTACTGGATGGGTTAAACAAAAGGTTTCAAACACTAGGCATATTTTTTTTTTATTTAAGTAAGATGTTTGATTGTGTTGATCACAAAATATTGCTCCAGAAGTTGACCATTACAGAATACGGGGAGAATCTCACAACTGGTTCACCTCTTACTTTAGCAACAGACAGCAAAAGGTCATTATTCACAGTATTGAGAGTGGCTGTGATGTGGGGTCTGAGTGGGATATGGTCAAGTGGGGGGTGCCCCAGGGATCAGTGTTGGGGACACTCCTGTTCCTTATTTATATAAATGATATGCCCTCTAGTATTACGAGTAACTCTAAAATATTTCTGTTTGCTGATGACACTAGCTTGGTAGTAAAGATGTTGTGTGCAACATTGGCTCTGTTTCAAATAGTGCAGTTTATGACCTAAGTTCATGGCTTGTAGAAAATTAACAAATGCTAAATGACAGTAAGATTCGGTTTTTACAGTTTCTAACACACAATTCAACAAAACCTGACGTTTTAATGTCACAGAATGGTCATATGATTAGTGAAACTTAGCAGTTCGAATTTCTAGGTGTTCAGATAGATAGTAAACTGTCGAGGAAAGCCCACGTTTGGGATTTTGTTCAAAGACTTAATGCTGCCATTTTTACTATTTGAACAGTATCTGAAGTGAGTGATCATCTGACATGAAAATTAGCCTCCTTATTTTCATTAGCTTATGTTGTATAGTATTTTATTTTGGGGTAACTCTTCCCATTCTAAAAGGATATTTTTGGCTCAGAAATGGGCGGTTCAGGCAATAAGTGGCATAAGTTCACGAACCTCTTGTCGATCCCTGTTCACAAGTCTGGGTATTTTGACATTGGTCTCTCAATATATATATTCTTTACTGTCATTTCTTGTTAACAATATTCCCAAGAATAAGCAGCTTTCACTCAGTTAATACTCGGCAGAAATCAAACCTGCATTTGGATCGGACTTCCTTAACTCTTGTGCTGAGAGGTGTGCAGTATACTGCTGCATCCATTTTCAATAAGCTACCACTCGAATTCAAAAATATTAGCAGTAATCCATGCACTTTCAAATCGAAACTGAAGAGTTTCCTCATGGGTGTCGAGGAATTCCTTGAAAAATTAAGCTGATTCTTGTTGTATTGTTGATTGCGTTTACTTAAACTTATGGATTGACTTTTTTGGGGTTCATAAACATTTTATTTTTATCTGTTATTACTTTTATGTAGTAATTTCATGTACTGACACATTTCATGACCTTAGAGATTTGCTCCTCAATTTGGTCCTATGGAACTTGACGTGTAAATAAAAATAAAAAAGGTTTCACCATACTTCAGCCAGTTTCCACAGATGCACAAGATGGTAGCACATGAACTACTGACCAGCTTTGCCATTTCCGAGATGCTCAGTACTAGGTGTCAGTCTATAACAATCTTCTTAGATCCAATTATCTCAGCCCTCAGACTTTAAGCTCATCACTGTCTTGTCACATACAGCCATGAATGTCCACACAAAGTGCAATGGGGCAAGAGACAGTGACTGACATTGGGCATTGTGACTTTCCACTGTGTTCATAGGGTTTATAAGACTTGTTGACATTCAAGTGCCATTTGTCACAGTGCTATGATGACAAAGGAGAGCATTCTATGAAAGTTAGCAGTTGGAACATAATTTCTACTGGATAAACCTGGAATAAGCCAGAATAGTGCCAGCAGGAATAATTCCAAGCTACTAGTTACATAAGTTTTCTAGCAATTTGCCCAAGCCAATGTTATCAGATAATATGATATCTTTAAACAAACTGGTGAGAAGCTCCAAAAACAAAAATAATATGAGGAATAAGTAATGAATTCATTAAACATGTACTTGCAACCATGTGTGCAATTGTCACTGCAGACAATGCATTATCACACTTCACTGATTTCCCTTTAGCTACAAGTAAAACCAATCTTGCTTGTGGACACTTGCACTTGAGCAACAAGTTAACTTGATGCATGTGCTGACTACCTTTACATCTATTCTTTATCAATGTGTCTTACATCAATGGATTTCCCTATGTGTGGCATGAGTCATTGTTAGAATGATTCCCATTCATTTCTGCACCTCTTATATACAGGGTGAGTCAAAAATGACTTAATCACATTGAAATGATATAGAAATTTATTGAGATAACTTACAGAATTGGTAGATGTGTCATTTTGTATAGCAAACCATCTCAAGTTTGATTCACTTAGGGTATCAGAACCCATTCCGCCAACAGGAGCACCAGAATAGTGCATACTTAAAATGGCTACTTTCACTGGTGTGGGGACATTCACTGCGTGTTTTGGTGTTGTATACCTGGATATGCTTGAAAACTTTTTAGTTCCACAGATCAATGAAGATGACAGAGATGGGATGGTTCATTACCAACACTTCCTCATGGAAGTTCAAGGCTTCCTTGATAATCGCTTCCCAGTTTGGTGGATTGTCCATGAAGGGCCAATTACATGGCCATGTCATTCCCACAACTTGGCACCATTGGATTTCTTTCTCTGGGGTTTCATTAAAGACTGTGTATGTTCCTCCCCTACCAAATAATTTAGCTGACCATAAAAATCGAAACTAAGCTGTCATTGCACAAGTTATGCCCTATTTGCTGCAACAAATGTGGGAATAAATTGATTAATATGGGATGTTGCCACATCACAAATGGTAGTCACATTGAATCAGAATTACACTTGACTCATTTATGTGGAATTTTAGGGGGTTTTTTGCTACAAAATGACGAATCTACTGATTCTGTAAGTTATCTCAATAAATTTTTATATCGTTCCAAAGTTGTTAAGTCCTTTTTGACTCACCCTGTCCCTTCCTTACCGTGTCAAACGCTCTCAACACCATCAGGTGGCACTCACTGTAATGAGAAGGAAATATAGCAAATTCAAAAAGGTATGATAGCAGGAAGTTAAAAATTCATTTTATAGATAAAGTGCAAGTTCGAGTCAGCAAAGGAGAAGCCTTTGAAAAATGATTACCAGAAGAAAAGAGCTTAACAAGGAAAGAATATTGGAATTGGTGCTGAAAGGGTGGTAGAAAGGAGAGTTGTAAGGGCAAGAGATTTGAAAATTCAAAATACTTTGTTAAGGATGTGTTCGTTGTAGAATATATGCAAATATGAATAGATTGGCACAAAGTAGGAAGAGGTAGACTATCACAGGAGATTAGATAAAAGCTAGTTAGCTAAAATTATAATAAAGAGCTTTATTTAAACTTAAGAGAATAAAATAGATACTTGTTACAGTAACATAATCTTAATGAGAAACTGAAACAAAATAAATCTTAGTTTTAGTCAGCAATAAAATCAGAAGAAAATGCTATTTTTTTCTACGAATCTGTTTTTTTACATGTTTTGTCTGCTTTTTTTACTCGAATAAAGTCCTTGCTACACAAGTCTATACTTTTATTTTTTTGTTTTTTATTTCACAGTCAGTGATGATGAATGCATGCAAAGCTACCTTTCACTCCAGTGTGTGGCTGAAACAATCCTGTCCCTTGTTAATGCAAGATAATGCTGCAGCTGCGTGAGGATGTCAGAGCATCACAGAGAAATTGAAGCTCACTTCTTCAAAGAGGAATCCTGTGTTGAATTTATTCACTTAAACTGAAGTGATTTCAGTTAAGGACTATTACCAACAGCAGAAACTCGTGTATCAAAAATATTCTTTTGTGCAGCAATAAAAACTTTATTGTCAAATAAATAAACGAACTACCACTCTCCAAAATGTTCTGTTGATTCCTCATTACCTAGTCATTACTTTGAATCCAAATAACTTTACCTATTTTCAGTATTGTATATCAGACATACTAAAATACTTATTCAGTGTAATGTGGCATGCGTATAACAGTTTTGTCGATATTTCAATGACTATGATGGCTGGTTGTGAAAATTAGTATGATGTTTGTTTACTTATGGGCACTTATGTAGGACCTGCTGAGGTAGGTATAACAAATGCTGATTTAGTGTTATCATACCACAATGCTCTTGTTTTCAAAATTCGGTCAATGCCATTGAAAAAACTGTAAAAATCTCTGTAAATATCCTAAGCAAAGAGTCCAGAGTAAAAGTGCTGTCCCTTACAAATATCAATGATGCATATAATTCCTTCTCCTCAATCTCCCTGAGGTATTTCAAGAGGTGTTTTACAAAGAAGCTGTCATGAATCAGATTCTGTGATAATGCAAAGGCAAGTTCCTGGATCACATCTGGCTTTAAAAATTCTTCCAAAACTCTAAAAATACTAAATTCTAAAATGCAAACATGAACAAATGTAAAGTTTATAGAATATATTACGAGCTACAGGAAGGTAGATTGCAAAAGTAATACCTAAGCCAAAATTTCTGACTAATGGTCACTTAATAACACAGTCTGAAAACAAGCTGAAATCAATTTAGGTAAATGTGAAGACTGGGAAGGGAAGACATGTGACGAACATAATATCATTCTCAAAAATTCAGACAATATTAATACTAAAACAGAACATTTCATTAGTCCAACAAATTGAGAAAAACCAGTGTCCAGAAGCTGCCTGCAGCAAGGGAATAGATCTAATGAACAAACATAAAATATTAAAAGCAAAATTAACTGAAGATGATATTAGGAATAGATGAGGTACCTACATAGAAAACTTGCCTTTAGTGAAAAGTTGAAAATATCTTAAGTGAAACCATTGTTTAAAAACAAGTATCAGGTAGTAAACCATTGACCAGTCTCACTCCACTGGGCATTCTCCAACATATTAGCAGACTGAGAAAGCACTGAATCAACAAAAACTTTTAAATGACCATAAGTTCCTAAACCTCCCCCCATGAACCATGGACCGTGCTGTTGGTGGGGAGGCTTGCGTGCCTCAACCATACAGATAGCCGTACCGTAGGTGCAACCACAATGGAGGGGTATCTGTTGAGAGGCCAGACAAACGAGTGGCTCCTGAAGAGGGCAGCAGCCTTTTCAGTAGTTGCAGGGGCAACAGTCTGGATGATTGACTGATCTGGCCTTGTAACATTAACCAAAACGGCCTTGCTGTTGTGGTACTGCGAACGGCTGAAAGCAAGGGGAAACTACAGCCGTAATTTTTCCCGAGAGCATGCAGCTTTACTGTAGCATGGAGAGCTGCATCAAACCAGTCTCAGGACTGAAGACCACAACAAACAACAAGTTCCTAAACAATAATCAGGATGGCTTTCAGGCACGTAAAAACACAGAAACAGCAGTAATGTGCTACACTGAACTAATAATCAAAAATCTGAAAAAAAGCAGTAGTGTAGTAGCAGTTAATTTAGATCTCTCCAAAGCATTGTATACTGTGAGTCATAGCATCAATTTCAAAAAATTGGAAGCACTAGGTATCCAATGGTCTCGCAAGAAATCTGATCCAAAATCAGTTTACTTTCAAATACAAAAAATTGGAAATAGAAGTACCATAAGACAGTACTAGACTCCATGTCATTACTTATAGTATAAATGATACATGCATCCCAGATAGGGCGGCCAGTGCCATGCTAATCATAGATGATACTAATGTGATAAGTACACCACAGCAACTCTTGCTTCCAACTACTCCAATTGTGTCCACTCTCGGTTTAATGCAAACAGGCTGATGTTTAAAGCAACTCAAACAAATTGCATGCAATTTTGGAAAATAAGTTAAAATGTAAATCTAGATCTGGTCTTGGGTGACAAAGCCATAACGGAGTAACAGCTATGATTCTTGTTGTTGAAAACTTAAAATTTTAATGACTGTGTAATGAAACATGCACTGAAACTCAATTCTGTCAGTTTTGCTCTCGGATTTATCGCAGCTGATTATACCTCAAGAAGTGTCAGGATGGCACAATGATTTTTTTTCAGTTTCTTGCAACATATGGATAATATTTTGGGGTTCCACTACTTGCCAGTTGGTATTTTTTTTTTTTTTGTTTGTTATAGAAGAGGGCTATCTGGATAATAATACACAGTCCTGCACAGACAATGCAAACTGTGGTACAGATTGCGTAACTATACACTCTACAGTTACTGAAGTGTGAGATTAAACCTCTTAAATACAAAAACATTCACAGAATTTCAGAGTTAAACTATGAAATAACACAGGAAAGGCTAAATACTTAATTACATATAATAATATTGTATTTTTGTATCATGTGAAATTGTTTTTGGTGAAGTTGACAGTAATTTTGAAATAAAATTAAGGTTATTTATCTAATGAGCAATAAATTACAATTCAGTATCACATAAATCAAATTTGGAGAATAAACAAGTTCAAGTGACATTTGTAACAAATTACACAAAAAAGTGATGTCAAATTACATTTCTCATAGACATAAATTCTTAAATCTTGGTTTGTTATAAAGTGACCTGGGGGTTGAGATGACACATCTCAGGTGGTGAAGTGGCTACATGCAGGAGTGAGATGGCAACAGGGTCAAGTTGAGATTTTTCAGGTCTCTGTGGTTGGAAGTAGTACAAAATGACTTGGATGTCGGGCTACGGAGGTATATATGGTGACAATAAGAAAATGGGTCTGCTTTTAATGCTCCTTCATGTTTTCACACGAACATGCCACAAAATACAGACATTGGGTTATCATTTGGGTCCCATATGTGTAAAACATAGACAAGGCTTGAAGCCTCACACAGTTACTAAAAATGTCACCACACCAGCCTAACACTCAATGTGGAATAGGATACACACAGTGAAGCATGGTATTTGAGACCACATATCATGAAAGGAGCCAGTTTCTGTCGGTCTAATCTAACCCTTAGGTTCAGTCACATGTCACAATGCAAGTGACAAACAGAAGGTACATATGGGCAAATGTACAAAGGAAACCACTAATCACAGTCCAGAGGTACACACAGGTAAAGTTTACAAGTTATTTTTAGTGTAAAAGCTTAATTGGGTGCAATTCTGACATAGTTTCTGTTGCCAACTGATGATCATCCAAGATACTGGTTTCAATGGATGTCAAGGTCAAACTTTGCTGCTGGCTGGAACTCTGCTGTGCTTGTCATTCAGTGGCCTCTATATACTGCATTTGGGCATGGTTGCTTACAGACAGTGTGCGACTGGATCACTATCTGTGTCCAATTAGCAGTCAGTGAGCTTAAAATCAGCAGTTTTTTAATGTGTATGATCTCACATTGAATTGGCAAAAGCGACTGGCACTGCATGTTTCCATCTAAGTTACTAGATCAACTTCTAACTTACATTTTATTTTTCTGTTAACCTTTCATGAATGGTCATTACAATGTACACAACATCAGGGCCACTTTAACATCTGAGACACAAGCAGCTGCTTGGGGTGCCAAGCTGAGAGGGCTGCAAACTTTGTATATAGGGTGAAAAACAATTAGTAGCAAAAACTGACATGGGTAAAAATATGTGATAATATCTGTAGAAGAAACAGTATTCCAGTGAACATGGCGTGGCAACTGAATCATTTGGAAGGTAATTGCGAATGTGTGCTTACAAACAGTCACTGACTTGAATGTGAAATATTGTACTAGGTTAGTATATATGTATTTTAAATTCAAACTTTTTGCTTATATCCTAATATACTTGGGCTCAAATTTCACCCAAGACCTACCTTGACAAGAAACAAAATACTACTTCAGCACATTACATGTTAACAGTTACTGGTCTCTAATACCTCTCAAAGTAAGAATTCCTCACATCGTCCTCACATCTGGAGGCTCTGCTGCACTCATCTGTACAGTGAGTTATGAATTCTTTCAAACAGCCCCCAGATTACCTCATAAATATTGACAAGACTGTACAATTTGCTGCTCCAGTTCTTCAACAGTGTCAGTGGAAGTCCTCTAAACTTCACTTTGGAGATGACCCCAGATAGAAAAATCCAAAGGAAAGTGTCAGGTGAGCGTGGGGGCCAAGGTAAAGGCTGTGTTTGACCTATCCATCTTTGACCATATTGATGCCTTAGATGTTATATGAGTAGCAAAATGTTCCTATGCCCCATCATGCATGTACCACATTCACCAGCAATGCACAAGATAAGATAGGCCAGAGGTGAAATTTGAGCACAATTAGATGGGGACTTAGTCAAAAAGTTTCCATTTCAAATACATTTATACTAACTAGGACAATATTTCATATTGAAATGATTGGCGGCTCATAATCACACATTCGTAGTTACCTAGTAAAGATCATGTTTTTTGGCCCACATTTACTGGAATATTTTTCCTTCAGCTAACTCTATACCTTCATAGTGCTAAGTTTCCTATCAAATGTGATCCACTATAAATTTTTGAAGGTCTCAGGAATTGTCTTAAATGTAAGTGAACTGTTTCCTCTCTTAATACTGAGTACTGGAATAATATTTTTAAAAAAATTTGCTGTTACAGAGAAATGTGTGCCCTACTGCGCTTTTGGCTTGTGGCCTTTATTGCTTCAGTAGTTGTAACAAAGCCTTAAATTGAAATTGGCACAAATAATTATTCTACATCTATTTTTGCAATTACTTTCATGTAACTTACAGACATTTAAATCTGTTGTCCTAAATGTTGATACTTCACATACCATATATATCAACAAAGCACTCCCTTTCTCCAAGGTTTCAAAATTAACTCCCTTTTGAAGACAGCTCACACATCCACTGTGATTTGTACTTGTTCAGCAGTATTCATTACAAATGGTGTATTGGTTGAGACAGTAAAAGTCTGTCTCCACCTACTTCAAGCAGTGTTCTACAAGTCAGGCAACATCTATAACAAAGTATTTCATAAGGTCTTCGTGCATTCAATTTATTGAATAAAGATTGCATATTCCAAAGTTCTTGAGATTCTTCACAATATCCAGTTTACTGCTACAGATTCCACATTACAATGAAGAATGTTAAAACTGCTCAGATTTCTGTACAGAAGCTGCACCTGGTACTTTAACATTATCAGTATTACAACTGTGACTTCTTCTCCAAAGATACATCCTGAAAAAAGTGGTCAACTTTTTACCATAAAATACCACTTTTCTTTCCTAATATGCATAAGATAAGATGAATTTAGGTAGATGTAAATCACTTGTAATTGGTGCTGCTGTTGGTTCTGCTACTGATAAAGTTGTGGTATTACTACCAACATAAAAGTGTTCTATGAAGTGGATGCATAGACCTGCCTGTGTGGTCCATGTACAATTTCAGACGGGTCCCATATTTTATCTTACACATAGTTGATTTGGAGCATTTATTACAAATGACTCTTTTCTTATGCTGTATTTTATAACACTGTATGATGTGTGATGTAGTTTTCATTAATAACAAAATATGTCTTAAGAATCCCCTCAAAGTATTTGCAAAAGTATGTATACACCTTAGATGATTATTCTTGTACGTAAAATTGTAATGTAATGTGATATAAGCATAGAACATGTGATGTAAATAATTACTGTAATTTGCTAATTATTAGACATATATTGTATACTCTTCTATGCCCGTTACTCATTTTTTGAGTTTATCCATGCAATACGAAGCATCTTAACATTGCCTGTGGATATAATAACCATTACAATTACATTTACAATGCCAAAGTTAACTGTCAATGTGGAAGACTACTCCCTTTTTATATAAGTGCATTGTTTGATTTTTCAGTGGGCAAAGAGGGCCACATATTGCAATTAATGACTGTGACCATGAACGGGATTTTCACGGTGATTTTGAGGTTAAAGTGATCTGTTTTTTAAATGATAACCCTAGTATTTGATTTAAGATTTGAAAAGAGTTGCAAATTTTATTGATAAAATGATACATTATTCAAGGCTGTGGTAAGATTCAATGAAGGTCAAATAAGCAAGTATGTTTTTAAATCCGGTAGGGATTAAGACAGAATAGAGGAAGGATAGAGCAAAATACAATGTTAGATACAAAGTGGAAAGGACATAATGGGTCATGTGTCATTACCAATAACCATGACCTTAAAGGTAATAATTGACAGTACCTTCTATAAAATGCCTTTGGGAATACTGACCCCATCATAATACTAGCCTCTTGTTCTCCACAAAACTGGATACTTACCATAACAGTCCTGACCCAGCATTGGCTGGAAATTGGCACTGTAAAGAAATTAAGGAAAGGATGGATGTTTAGTGAGATGTAACTGACTACATATGAGTATGTGTGGAGTGTGAACACGAGGCGAGAATTCCATACACAGCCAGATGTTTTCAGTGCCTAGAGAAAGGAGGTATTATATAGGCAGACTTTAATTGCGAGAGTCTTTTTGTTGTGCCTATCTGCAACTCAGCATCTCCTCTACATGGTGAGTGGCAACTTTTCTTCTTATAATATTGATACATTCCATCCAGGATTTTCCATTGTTTGTTATTATGCTAGAAAGGAGTTTTAGCTGGTAGGTATTACAGGCGACTTTTTTTACACAATTAGCTGATGTGCTCCTTCCATGTAAGATGTTCATCTATTATAATACCCAGGAATTTATGTTTATCTGTTGTTTTATCTGAATATTCTGGTTCAGTATCCACTTGCTTTGCTTTATAATTGAGCGAAACTCCATCAGAATTTGCATGAATGCAGAATCTCACGGCGATAACATTGAATAAAATGTTCTCAATTTTCCAACTGCGTCAATTGCTTAAAACTACATGAGCTTTTGGCCAAGCACTCCTTGGCCATTGTCAATATCAATAAAAAAAGTGATAAAAACTTTCTTGAGACTGGTGGATTGACTGGGAGGCTGAATAAAAATATAAATTGAAAGTAAAAATACGTATGGTGGTCACAGGATCCTTTTCCTCTCGAGTTTCATCATGTACACCATCACACTTTGCAAACACTGAAAGGGGCAAAGATGGTGTCTAGAATCTAATAAGTGCAAAGAACATAACAAAACAAAACACTATTTTGGAACAAGTCTAAACATACTAACCCTCTGTCTGCTTGAGAGAGATAGGTAGGTAGAGAGAGAGAGAGAGAGAGAGATAGTTTATATTATTAAGAGTATATCCGTCTGAATGAATTGTTTAAATAATGATCCATGTGTTACTTCAACCTCTGGTTACACACAGCAGGTAATAGGTATAAGCATAACCAGTGCTTTTTTTCTGGAAAAAAAGGTACCAATACACACAAAGAAGATGCTATTCCAGCAACTTCCACAATTTTAACATATCATCTGATGTACACTCATCATTTCTAAAGTGGTTTTTGCTTTTGCTATAAACTGCAGTATGATCACCATGGAGCAGCCATGAATCTACGTACTTGTTTGGTTTCGCGATCCAAAACAGGGAAGGGGAAATCAGTTAGTCATGCCAGAAGTACCCTCCACCACAGACAATGAGGTGGTTTGCAGAGTATGACATAGATGTGGGTGACTGAGAGGACGCCCTGCCATCCTGATGAACAGCAGTGCAGAAATTGTTTATACATGCATAGCTTACCTAGAAAAGTAACTATAAAACAACGGAAAATCCAGGATGAAAAGGATAGATTAGTATAACAACAAACATAAGCAGTTTTTGACAGTATAATGTAATTGAATAGATACAATAAAAGATACTCACCAAGTGGCGGCAGGAGAACACACACACATAAAAGAATTTTATACTTATGCAAGCTCTCAGAGCCAGTGGCTCCTTCTTCCAGCAGAAAGGTTGAAGGGGAAAGAAGTGGGAGGAAGGAAAAGGACTGGAGAGGTTTAGGAAAATGTGTAGGATTCACAAAAATCGCCTAAACCACTGGTGTGGGAAGACTTACCAGACAGGATTAAAAGGAAAGATTGATCATTGGGGACTGCACCAGATGAGATTTGAAAACCTGAGAGCTTAAAGGCAGAAGACAGGGTAATATGCAAGAGAGATATTCCTGCTCAAACATCATGCACGAGTTAATGAGAGTGAAAAGCTAACTGCGTGGTACGTAACAGAGTTGGGAGAGAGACAGCAAAAAAAAAATAGACAGATCAGAAAATGAAAGATGTAGAAACTAAAAAGGAGTGAAGAAAGGAGTATTTACTGTGAAGAAATGCTGAGACAGAAGAAATTAAAGTAAATTAAGATTCTTCCCCTGGATACAAACTCCGCAGGTGAAAACTAGCACAACAACATGTTCTCATTTCTTACCACTAATGTGGCCTTAATTTACATTAATTCCTTCCATATCAGCATTTCTTCACAGTAATTACTCTTTTCTTCACTACATTTTAGTTTTCTACATTTTTCATTTTTTGAACTGTCTGTTTCTCACCATCCCCCTCCTACCTCTGTTACGTATCATGCTCTTAGCTTTTCACTATTATTAACTCGTGCATGATGTTTCAGCAATAATCTCTGTCTTCCATATTACCCTGTCTTCCCTATAAGCTCTCAGGTTTTTAAATCTCATCCAGTGCAGCCCCAAAAATCATCTTTTCCTCATCCCATATGGTAAGTCTCCCCTGACTTGCAGTTCTGGGCGACTTTGCCGCAATCTGAACCTTTTCCTACACCTCTCCAGTCCTTTTCCTGTACCACTCATCCTTTCCATTCAACCCTTCTGCCAGAAGAAGGAGCAACTGGCTCTGAAAGCTTGCATAAGTATAACCTTTTTTACATGTGTGTTCTCCTGTCGCCACTTGGTAAAAAAAGATAGATTGCTACTCACCATACAGTGAAAATGTTAAGTCACAGACAGGCACAACAAAAAGACTACTAAACATGTAAGCTTTTGGCCGCAAGAACTTCTTCTGAAACAGACAACATACACACATACATTCACAAAATCAGAGCTGCATTTGCATAAATCTGTGTTTGTGTGTTGTCTATTCCAAAAACAGACCATCTGGCTGAAAGCTTACATGTTTAGTAGTCTTTTTGTTGTGTCTGTTTGAGACTCAACGTCTCCACTATATGGTGAGTACAAGTCTATCCTTTTCATAGTATTGTCATTAAAGTAATTACAAGATTCATTTGAGAGAAACCCATTTTATGTTTCAAGGAAGATATTGCAGTTGTGCCCAAAGTGTGCTTCAGAGGAAGCAGTATATCTGGGAATTTGTTTTTTAAAGATATTCATGAAAACTATCAACTGCTTCTCTTTCATTTAAGCAAAATTTGCAAGCTACCTTCCTAATTTTGGCTTTTTCAAATGGCTGATGTTTCCTAGGATTTTTTGGCCAATAATTGGAATCTAAAATCTTGATGCATTCAGACAAATCATCATCTTCTTGGAGTGGACTTTTCTAACACCTCCTTTCAGACTTTTTTAAAAATCAGATGGACTTATTGCAGGACTGCATCTTTCACTTCCGTGGGGTTCAGTCCTTTTGAACTTCATGGTCTCCTTACTTTGGTGAAATATAAAGTGGTATGGACCAAGAATTTCAATTGTTTCATCAAAACTTTGTAATGTCTCCATTATCCCCAGTGTACTTTGTACAAGCATATATTTCTCGCTCACAGATTTAGATTTAGTTTGTTAAGTGTGTGTGTGTGAAATCTTATGGGACTTAACTGCTAAGGTCATCAGTCCCTAAGCTTACACACTACTTAACCTTAATTATCCTAAGGACAAACACAAACACCCATGCCCGAGGGAGGACTCGAACCTCCGCCGGGATCAGCCGCTCAGTCCATGACTGCAGCGCCTTAGACCGCTCGGCTAATCCCACGCGGCGTTTGTTAAGTTCTTGGAGACATAAGACCCAAATCAAGAACAAGCTCACATGATGTTATTTTTCTCAAAAGACCATAATAAAGACAGGGATCTGTTTTGTTAAGTCATGAACAAGAACTTCAAAGTCTTGCCACTCTGCAGAAACGGTGTGAAAACTAGATGCAACCCACTGAGTGCTTAAAATCCTGCCAATTTTAAGAAGTTGAAGTTCTAGAGTCACTACACGAACCTGTAGTTCCCTAGCATTCTTTGGTGAAGCACAATAAATATTTAAGGTTTCTCCGTAAAACTCTTGAAGTGGTTCTCTCCTGCCACACTGTTCACCGTGTCACTAACAGACAATTCAAGGCAATGGTTATCACAATACCAGAAGTTAATACTAGGAAACTCCTCTTGCATTAGCCTCCTTACATCTTACACACAGCAGATAGCACAGCTATACCATCACAAGTTACGGACAATATATACTCTTTTAAGTAATCTTCAGACACTCTTAAATCCTCAAGATGACTAATTAAAGAATTTAGAATTCAATTTACTGTTAAATCTCATAATTCAAATAAATCTAGGAAAAGACTCCTTGGAGGTGAAAATTCAGCGAAGACTACTTGCATAATAACAATCAGTGTACATCTGTTACTCACACTTATCAATTCGTCAATAAGTAACGACACTTTGCTCTTGGACACACTATATTGTGTATCAATGTTCACATTGAATTTGCAATGTGGCTCACATTGTAGAATGAAGAATATATTGTAGAATGAATCTGTAGAGTGAAGAATATATCCCACACATAAGCCATTAAGTTCCTATAAACTTATTTCATCTTCACAGAATTGTTAACTAACTTTCTTCTTTATTATGAGGCAAAGTATTTTTTTAAAACTCTCTCCAATGTTTTATTTTTCCTTTAGTTGTTATTTTTTGATATGCTTTGTGATCCACACTCTCTTTGTGATTGTGTATCTTTTTTATCAGTACGATTTCCAAGATTCTCAAAAATGACTGGTTCTACCATTTGCCCATTTCACTGAAATTTTCATTCCCATTCATTTATTGCTGGCTAGTCTAACAATATCATGACACAGTTCAGAGCCTAACATTTTATTATTGACATATGGTCACTCATTTCTCTTGCAAAAGTCAAATTTCTGCCACACTGACCAACATTCAGGCCCGTCTTAATCGGACTCTTTCTTGCTTTGACCATGTAGAGTGTCATTAATTTCTGTTTCTTTGGCCTTCCCTTTCTTACTAATTGGCATAAAGAACTACTTATTTTACTAATTTTGATGAATGATTATGCTGATTTAAATTAGATACTCAAAACTGAAGTGAACAGTTCCCAGACAACTGCCTACAACAGTGAAAATACTGCAGAACAAGAAACACTGATATGCTAAAATGAACAGAGCACAACTTCCTGTTCCCTACAGCAACATATGAAACAAAAAAAGTGTGGTGCCAACTTATAAGGAATAAAACTGGAACTTTCATTTATGAATGCAATACCATCTACTAGGATATTTATAATACATTTTGCTCCAAACAGATTGAATACTTTTTAATGTGTAAGAAGAAAGGTACTGGTACTGCGAACCGCAAGAAGAAAAGTGCCGAGCTTAACTACCTATAACTGTGTCATATTCAAAATTGTGATCTCTTTCAACCATTGCTTAGGTACTACATGTTATAGATGTAACCTTAACAACCTACAGCTCTGTCATAATCAAAATTGTGCCCTCCTTCTCTCACTCCTTTCACCCCCCTATATCTCAAACTCACCCTTTTCCCCTCGCCCCTCCCCCGCCACAAACACACACACACTGTTGGCAACTTAATTGTTTCATATGTTGTTTACACTTAATGTTCCTAAAGTGCCATACTGACCCCCTAAATGCACGGAAGGTATTAAGCAATGTAAACGTGATGGGAAAGAATCTGTGCCCTTGGAGGCATTTACACTTATATTTCTGGTCATACACGTAACCAAAGATCTCCACAGTGTTTTGAGACTTGTTCCAAAATAGTGCTTTGTTTAGTTATATGATCTTTGCAGTTATTAGATTCTAGATACCATCTTTGCTCCCTTTTTTGTTTACGATGTGTGATGTATCACAATAGAAAAAGGATCCCTTTATCACTGTAGGCATTTTTATTTTTACGTTTATATTCTTGTTGAAACTTTCAATCAGAGGTCCACAAAACTATGAGCCATGTACTTCAATACTGTAGTGTTTTTTGTCTTATTCTACTAGACAGTGCCACAGGTCACCCCAAAGTCTTAACACAACACCAAATGATGAAGGTTTAAATGTCTGAAATGTGTCATGGAAATAAACAAATTCTGACTGTTACCAGTAACAGTATACTTACTGTTTAATTCGTTATCATTAATAATCATGATAAAGCATTACCAAAAGTGTCCACAGTTAAAGTAGGTCATGATTGTTAACTGTCACACCCATATAGAATCCTGTACAATGACTACAGAAAAGTTGGTGTATGACATGTTTGCTTTCACATATGGTTCTACTTTTGATTGGAAAACAAACAACTATGGCTGGACTGCAATAGGAGGAGATGAGTGTGGTGTATTGGACCAGTCATGCACTTTGCTTGTCTACAGCACAATCCTGAAGCAAGTCTACAATCACTCATTGGCATACCCTGAGATGAAAGATGATAAACCAAAAGTAGTATCACTCAATCCTGTGCAATATTCTACTGAATCCCCATGCCATCCCAGCTCCATCAGGTAACTGCCAGGAGTAAGAACTGTAGGATACATCCCTTCAACATCTCCTACTATAGTTACAGATATTTCCTATCCAATAGAAGTTAGGACCATGTGTGAAAGCACACAAATCATGTATCATATATGCTAAACTAATGTACATCTTTCTATCTGTTTATGAACAGAACCCAATTATCTATTCACATGAATGGCCACTGCAGACTAAACTGCCTAATTCACACACACACACACACACACACACACACATACACACACACACTGCCTAATTCACACACACACACACACACACACACACACACACACACATCACAGCCGCCGCCACCCACCACCACAGCATCAGTTCCTCACAACTACCTCTCCAGTTCAACCTTCATTCTCACCTCACAACCACCCTATCCTAAATATCTGCTAGTCCCCACCCTCAGCTATCACCTTACAACCTTACTTTCTGCCACATCCCTACCGAACTGTGATTTACTCCCTTTTCCTCCACATCTACCTCTCTCTCTCATTACTCTCCAGTCCTCAGTTTTGTGATTTGTATCACAATTAGGCTAATCCTAGTTATTTTATTGCTATTTAAAAACCATCTGCTTCACAATACTTCCCTACCCTACCTCGCCTGACTTTTCCCTCCTGTTCCAGTTGCCATACTCGCTTGCCTATACAACAACTAACACAAATCTTGAAACACCGAATTAAGATAAACAGTTAATTTGTCGAAGAGTTAGCTAAAACAGATGTTTTAATTTTCTTTTGAATTTATATGAATTCTCAATTCCATCCATTACGTAAGATGAATATGAAAATTGACTGTTTGTGTTTTTCTTATCTGTGTGTTACTGTCTATGTGATGTATCTTTATGTTCCATATGTAGTTGTATGCAGGGATTTTTTTCAGGAAGAATGCGATGGTACACACATTCAAACATTTGAAGACTGTTTAAGAAAAAAAATGGCAAATATAACTTCTGACTTGAGATTTCATCGATCATCTGTCATCCATGTGCTGGTCACAACAGGTGAAAATTTTGAGTAATCTTCAATTTAAATTGCCCTACTGAAACAGTTTCTCTTCGTCGGCAACTTGGCACCAAGCCGCAGAGTCAAAACATTAGCGCATATTGTTATATGCCCGGCTAAAGGTTCATAACTGCTGCCTTATTTAAAGAAATTTTACTTGTTTAGGCAAAAATAAGTCTTTTAGTGCTGCATGTTGGCTGTGCAGTTAATTTAGGTTCTTACAATCACCGGCTTTTGTCTGCTGTGATACCTGTGCCTTTCAATTTTCTTCAGTGTGTGATTTGTCATGTGGTTTGCATTGAAAATCAGCGTGTCTTTCACTATTAGATTTTGAATTTCTTAATGGTGTATGTAGCTTTAAGAAAAGCAAATAAAGTATTAGACTGTGCTGGGAATCTTTTTGCACACCTGAACAGAAACGATTTGATGGTACATACTCTAACAATCATAAAAAATCCATTCTTATAAGCATGCAGGCTAGTGTTTGGCAGTGATTTAGGTTGTTACTTTGTGTATGTCATTAGGTCTGAAGAATGAAGAAAATAACAAACTATTTTATATCCATCCAGGCATTGAACAAACTGAAAATTCATTATCTGAATGTAAACAACAGAGAAACACTAACAGTGTCTTGTGGTGATGCAAAAGAAGATCTTAACAAAGACAGGTTTGCCACAAATTTCCTCAAGTGAAATTCCCTGATATTTTCCTTATTTCCAGACAAGTTTTAGCATTTTTCCCTGACAAATTTTGAAATCTCAAGAGTAAGTTAAGACGTAAGTTGACAATCTGTCTTCTTAGCTATGGTACAAGAAACAACAGTGCAAATGAGGAAATATCTAAAAAAATCTTGCAAGCAGATGGCATTTTTGGATTAGGCAAAAATCTTAAGTACTAACATCAACCTCTTTTGTAATGAACTGTCTTTCGATGGAGAAAGCAAGCCAAATGGTATATCTTAATTTCATCCATTGTTTTTCAGTGTTATGGTATATGTTTTTCATTAAGACCACGGATGATATTTGATTTCAATAAAACGAAACACGTTTGGTGACAAAAATATGGAGTCACAAGACAGGTTTAAAATACCTTCACTGATTTCAGAAATAACCTCAGAAAAAAAGTAGGCCTCTAGAAAGAAGTGTATAAGATAGGGAAGAATTTTGTAAAGCAACACTGTAGGTGACCACCAATAAAATGTTGGTTCTACTATGTTCATTATTGTCAATTATTACCCACTGTGTTATATCTATTATTTTACTAGTATTTTGTGACTTTTCTTTCGAAAAATATATGAGTATATTGCATACAAACCGTCAGTGACTGACACAATTTTCTTCTTCTTATTGTCCACACATTCTAACATATAAATTAGTTTTGAAGTGCCAAAATTTACTAGAACAAATAAAATGTCTATAAAACTCAACACTGTACAATGTACTTGCAGTGAGACAGTCACAGTTCCTGAAATCCATAGCCCATGGCCTCTGGCCTGATGAGGAGCACCGCAATCCTAGGTCAATGGATAAACCATGAAAATCCGCTGCATTGCACCACACGCAAACAGACCTAGCCTGCGGGCAGATTGGTGAGACTAGATCCGACGGGCAGGGACAGCACAATAGTGGGAACCGAACGGTTTCAGATCAGCAGGCCCGATCCGTTATGGATACCCGTAGAAACAGCCCGCAGATTTGGCCTGTCGCGGAAACCCACTTGTGTGGCCAGCTATTCACAAGCCATAAAAAATATGTTGATGAAATGGGACCACGCTGATCAATCCATGCAACAGATAACTTGTTCATATACTCTGAGAATCAATAATAACGAGGACAGGTAGCAACTCACGATAAAGATGATTGCTAGTCACAGACAGGCACATAGAAAAGACAACCACACTCTCATAGCTAAATTTTCAGCCATAGCTTTTGTCAGAAAACAATAGCACACACTCATTCACAGTCATTACTCACACACACATGACCGCTGTCTCTGGCCACTGTGTCTACGGACTCTGAAAATCAGATCCAAACAAAACACTCCTTCCTCATGCCTGCCTGCCCCTCGTCAACAGCTAGAGACAAGAAATGGTGGCAGCACTGACTACAAGCTGAGGGGAGTGGTAGGAAGAAAAGCAGCATTAATGAGGGAGCAGGGAAGTGGAGCATGCACTCAGCTGCACCCAGCCAGCGATGACAGCTCAGTAAACAAACCATTTCTTCCACTAGGACAAACCAGGATTTTTCCAGGTTTTTTAAATTTCCCTGATATTTCTCTTATGTGTTTGAAATTCCCTGACATTCCCCGATTTCCAGAACCTGTGGCTACCCTGAAAGCGCTTTCAATCACATGTAACAGTAGGATGGGAGACATTCTGGAATGCTGGGATTTGGAGAAAAAGCAGAATTTCGCAGTAAGTATGAATGGTTGGAGGTGGAAAATAAAATTTAAAAAAATTGTAAAGAAGTTGATGACTTGGGAACTGAAAGGGCATCAAGTGGGATGAACATTTCACAGCAGTAGGTTTCAGTTTCTGTCTGTGTGACTGGTGGAACTGAAAAGAAATCTCAGCAAATGCTTTCTCTCCACAAGAAAATATTTAAACACAAAGAGGTCCTCAGGGTGCAGTTAAAACATCAAAAACAAAACTGGAAACTGCATGCACTAAGGCTTTCAAAAAAGTAAAGGAAATAACTGCCAATGTATTTCAATCAGCATATAAAGTAGTTAAGAAAAATGAAGCCATAAACAGTTTTGAAACAGAAACTGATGTGCAGGAATGTCTTTCATATGGGTCACATTCTTCATTCAACAAATGCATCCATAAATACTGCTTCTCATATAACAACAGAAAGGAGATAGCAAACAAGATAGTGTATGGGGGCAGTAAAATTGCCATCCTTATTAAGGAAAGTATCACATACACACAACTGTCATCAGTGTACCTGAGGACAACACTTTCAGATATGGATCAGTCAGCCTTTTTTTGTGTGTGTGGGTGTGAGGGGTGGGGAAAATTATTGAATTGCATGATGTCACTGCTGAAGGTATATATTTGGGAGCACTGGGGTTCACTAATGAGTTTCTGGAGTAGAATCTTGTTGCAGTCTCATCTGATGGGTCTACAGTAATGCTAAGAAAGAAGAAGGATGTAATTGCTTTAATAAAACAACTGATTCCCAATTTTTTTCTGGCATTGTGCCAATCACATATTTCCGTAGCTGATATTGTGAGTGAAGATTTCCCCTTATGCATAAACTATTTCAAATCTTTCCTTGATAAATTGTATACAATTCACCACCAGTCAACAAAAAATGCTGGGCGAATGAAAGATAATGCAGAGGAACTTGAAACCAATTTACAACAAATTGAAAGAACTCTAGATACAAGATGGGTTGCTTATACCTTTAGAGCAGTCTCATGTGTGTGGAAAAATTTGGAAGTTTTAGTGGCACATTTCAAAAGTGTCAAAGAAGATCCCAAAAGAGACAAAACTGAGCAAGTCATGTATGGAAGACTATGTAAGTGCATAGCACATGTCAATTTTATATTAGACCTTGCACTGATGTGTGATGTTCTTCAGGACTTGACAGGACTTAGTGTTGGCTTGCAAGGTCATGATTTTACAGTTTGTAAGTCCATAAGAAGATATGCCAGCAAATTAATGTGTTTTCTGAAAGAAAGACAAAACATGGCCTAAATACACTGAAGCCTTTGACGTAGAAGCACTTTTAATGTTAAAAGGTGTGAATCTTGAAAAAGGAGCAAGAAATGAAAGGAATCATATTGATGCTGTGAAGTTTTATGTGTGCCTGGGCAGGTGTATGGAGAACCACCTTTAAACATCAAAAGACATTGAAATCTCAGCACTGGCTACAGTTTTTGGGTCCGACTACTTTTAATCCTGATGTAGCTTATGGAAAAGCAGAAATAAGAAACTTATGTAAACATTTTAAGCTCCATGAAAGATATATCATAATAGGTTTCTATGAATCTTTTACTGAGAAGTATACCCAATATCTTTCCTGCCCCTGGGTAACACTATGAGTAGCATCCCAATTTCAACAAATGAATGTGAAGAGGCTGTTCACAAATGAACTTGATCATGATTCCAAGTGCATCACTGTATCTGAATGCAGTAGCAAGTCTATGTTCATCAAATTGGTTGGTCCTCCGCTAAGAATTTTCAAATCTGTGGATTACATGAATTCATGGTTCCTGAAAGGAAAGCATCTGGTGACTGACCTGAAAAGCAAGGAGAGAAAGTGCGAAGATGGCAGTGATCAGCCTCTTTTACCAGTGTGGAATTAACTGTAAGCAGGTCAGCAAAACGAGCCCCTACCAAAGTGCTTATATTTGTGTGTTCACTTGATTTTAAAAAGTAATACGGTTAGAAATACTGAGTGCAGTTACCACCTGGACAGGTTGACCACGAATAAATTAACTCAGCACAACCTTTCAGTTAACAGAATTTCAGAACCCTCAATTACACCAAAATAATTTCTCTGTCATTGACCTCTGATAGACCGAACCCCAGACCTCTAGATTATTGCCTATTAGTTCAATAATAATATGTCTTTGTTTAGTTCCGTGAAGCAGAACCAGACTCTGCATAATTGCCAAAAACTGTAAGATCATGATGTGCTGTCGACTACAACTGAGAGTACCCCTTAAAATTTTTTAGAAAAAAAAGTATTTGTACATAGCCATTAGTAACGTGTCACTAATATGCCAAGAATGCAGCTAGCTGATTATGCAATAATGCAGTGATTGTCAGGAAAGTTATGTAAAGTTTTACTTTCAAACAGATGGAGGAAATCTTAACAAACTAATTGCATCAGTTGAGAGGTGGATACCGAGAAACAGTGGGTGCTGACATAGAAAGCAAAATAATGAGAAAACATATGATATATTAATAATTCTGGCTTACTTAACTTCAATTCAGCAACTGTTATTGTGTTCCAACAGTCCCTTGACACAAACAAGTTTGCCATAGATAATAACACAGAGAGGGGAGGCTAAATAGTAAGTTTTGAACACAATGAATGAATGCCGCTATCCAACTGGGCTGCCGTTGGTGCAGTGTCTTCTTAAATTGGCTCTGTGATGGTGCTGGCCTCGTGTGCTGCAAAGGGTGAGCCTTTGAGCCGACTGCAGATTGTCAGGGCTGTATGTGAGTTATTGCCAACCTCTTGACATTGACTGCCTGCATGGTGTCGATGGTGTACAGCACTACAAAACTGATGGCAAATAAATGAAAAGGTTGTTTCAAATTGAAATTGCAACTTTTAAACACATGGAATTTGAATCACATTAACATGTGAACTGTAATCTTCTTCAAACATTCTCACAAATAATGAAATTAATTCATGGGGAAACTAACATTCTTGATATAAAAATCTTGTCTGCACTTTTCTTTTGAAATGCTTCTAAAGGTGAAAGACAAAAAACAGTTTATCAGTACAGTGATCACATGATTGATAATTCTGAAATGGATACCAAAGTACAGACTGTCAATTAGAATTTTGTCTTGACATTGTAATAATTCAATGAAGGTTAAACATAGCTAGAGTAGTTTGCATTAGCATTACAATTAGCACTCGCAACAAATAAGAACTCTGCCCATACTATTTATTTATTATTTATTTATTTATTTTATTTATCCATACGTTGACAATAAATATTGTATGGATGTTGTCAAGCCATTTCAAAGAAATGGACACAAACAATATATACATAAAAAAGTACAAAACAAAATAATACAATGAGGTTAATAATAATACAATGTAAGTAATATAGCCTATATACATCCCTGCTTGTTATTTTAAATGCATAGTCTGCTTTTCATAAGGCTTTAGTTTTGTCCTCCCTAAACGGCAAGTCCTTATATACACCACACTGCTTAAGTATATATTTACATCACACAACAGCTGTCCTTTAAGTATGTAATGTAATGAATGATTAGGTACATATTGAGTATTTTCCATTTTGCCTTTATAAATATCATCAGAAAAAATTTATTGAGCTACATAGTCATTTACACAATAAAAACATTGTTCTACTAGAAATTTTTAAAATTCTGTTTTAAATTTGTTATCATCTTCTAACTGCCTGATGTTGACTGGCAGTGCGTTGTACAGTTTTGCACCGATATGGCTCACATGCCTTTGTGTATTCGTTCTTTTTGTTCGCTGAGTATGGAGTGCTGCGCTATTATGGGTATTGTAGTTATGAAAGTCGGCATTTGTCTGAAAATCTGCAATGTGGGTCCTGACATACAATACACATTTGTATATGTATAATGATGGTATAGTAAGTATTCTAAGCTTTTTGAATATGGGTTTGCAGTGTGTCTGTGGATGACTGTGAGTTATTATTCGGATGACCCTCTTCTGCAACAAAAAAATTTGTTTTAGGCGCCCTGTTTATTCCAAATGCACAATGGCCCAAGAACAAAGCATTATAAATGCCCTAGTTCAGAAGTGCCAGTGTTTACAACTATAGGAGTCTGTGCAGCTTCAGTTTGGTGTTTACATCATCAAATAGAAGCAATATAATAGTTAGGATACATTATATGTCAAGATTCATTGCAATTTAATTCATCATATCATTTCTATTCAGGTAGTGAAGGGAGATGAAAATTTAATAGTCATGGGTGACTGGGATTCGACAGTAGGAAAAGGAAGAGAAGGAAACGTAGTAGGTGAATATGGATTGGGGCTAACAAATGAAAGAGGAAGCCGCCTGGTAGAATTTTGCACAGAGCATAACTTAATCATAGCTAACACTTGGTTCAAGAATCATGAAAGAAGGTTGTATAAATGGAAGAACCCTGGAGATACTAGAAGGTTACAGAAAGATTATATAATGGTAAGACAGAGATTTAGGAACCAAGTTTTAAATTTTAAGACATTTCCAGGGGCAGATGCGGACTCTGACCGAAATCTATTGGTTATGAACTGTAGATTAAAACTGAAGAAACTACAAAAAGGTGGGAATTTAAGGAGATGGAAGCTGGATGGGACCTCTACCAGAGGTTGTAGAGAGTTTAAGAGAGACCATTACTGAACGATTGACAAGAATAGGGGAAAGAAATACAGTAGAAGAAGAATGGGTAGCTTTGAGAGATGAATTAGTGAAGGCAGCAGAGGATCAAGTAGGTAAAAAGACGAGGGCTAGTAGAACTCCTTGGGTAACAGAAGAGATACTGAAATTAATTGATGAAAGGAGAAAATACAAAAATGCAGCAAATGAAGCAGGGAAAAAGGAATACAAACGTCTCAAACATGAGATCGACAGGAAGTGCAAAATGGCTAAGCAGGGATGGCTAGAGGACAAATGTAAGGATGTAGAGGCTTATCTCACGAGAGGTAAGATAGATACTGCCTACAGGAAAATTAAAGAGACCTTTGAAGAATAGAGAACCACTTGCATGAATATCAAGAGCTCAGATGGAAACCCAGTTCTAAGCAAAGAAGGGAAAGCAGAAAGGTGGAAGGAGTATGTAGAGGGTCTGTACAGGGGCGATGTTCTTGAGGATAATATTATGGAAATGGAAGAGGATGTGGATGAAGATGAAATGGGATATATGATACTGTGTGAAGAGTTTGGCAGATCACTGAAAGACCTAAGTCAAAACAAGGCCCCGGGAGTAGACAACATTCCATTAGAACTACTGACAGCCTTGGGAGAGCCAGTCCTGACAAAACTATACCGTCTGGTGAGCAAGGTGTATGAGACAGGCGAAATTCCCTCAGACTTCAAGAAGAATATAATTAATTCCAATCCCAAAGAAAGCAGGTGTTGACAGATGTGAAAATTACCGAACTATCAGTTTAATAAGTCACAGCTGCAAAATACTAACGTGAATTCTTTACAGACGAATGGCAAAACTGGTAGAAGCCGACCTTGGGGAAGATCAGTTTGGATTCCGTAGATATGTTTGAACACATGAGGCAATACTGACCTTACGACTGATCTTAGAAGAAAGATTAAGGAAAGGCAAACCTATGTTTCTAGCATTTGTAGACTTAGAGAAAGTTTTTGACAATGTTGACTGGAATACTCTCTTTCAAATTTTGAAGGTGGCAGGGGTAAAATACAGGGAGCGAAAGGCTATTTACAATTTGTACAGAAACCAGATGGCAGTTATAAGAGTCGAGGGACATGAAGGGGAAGCAGTGGTTGGGAAGGGAGTGAGACAGGGTTGTAGCCTATACCCTATTCCTTCTGTATATTGAGCAAGCAGTAAAGGAAACAAAAGAAAAATTCGGAGTAGGTATTAAAATCCATGGAGAAGAAATAAAAACTTTGAGGTTCGCCAATGACATTGTAATTCTGTCAGAGACAGCAAAGGACTTGGAAGAGCAGTTGAACGGAATGGACAGTGTCTTGAAAGGAGGGTATAAGATGAACATCAACAAAAGCAAAACGAGAATAATGGAATGTAGTCGAATTAAGTCGGGTGACGCTGAGGGAATTAGATTAGGAAATGAGACACTTAAAGTAGTAAAGGAGTTTTGCTATTTGGGGAGCAAAATAACTGATGATGGTCGAAGTAGAGAGGATATAAAATGTAGACTGGCAATGGCAAAGAAAGCGTTTCTGAAGAAGAGAAATTTGTCAACATCGAGTATAGATTTAAGTGTCAGGAAGTCGTTCCTGAAATTATTTGTATGGAGTGTAGCCATGTATGGAAGTGAAACATGGAGGATAAATAGTTTAGACAAGAAGAGAATAGAAGCTTTCGAAATGTGGTGCTACAGAAGAATGCTGAAGATTAGATGGGTAGATCACATAACTAATGAGGAGGTATTGAATAGAATTGGGGAGAAGAGGAGTTTGTGGTACAACTTGACTAGAAGTAGGGATCGCTTGGTAGGACATGTTCTTAGGCATCAAGGGATCACCAATTTAGTACTGGAGGGCAGCATGGAGGGTAAAAATCGTAGAGGGAAACCAAGAGATGAATACACTAAGCAGATTCAGAAGGATGTAGGTTGCATAAGTACTGGGAGATGAAGAAGCTTGCACAGGATAGAGTAGCATGGAGAGCTGCATCAAACCTGTCTCAGGACTGAAGACCAGAACAACAACAACAACATCATTTCTTTTGAAAATTATTTTTTGAGCATGTAGAAAAAGTTGAAATATAAGAACTCCACATTGGAAGAATTATTATGCCAGTGAACATTTCACATCTGTTTCAATGGCTAAGTGGATAGGCTGATGGTTTACAAACATAAAAGACGAGTGTTCAAATCCAACTGGAGTCACTTGTGCAGCTAATATTTTAAACCTTAATTCCCAACAAATTGTGCAGTTGTAGAGTTTTCTAGGTTCCGCATACTTTTAAAAGATTCCATTTTATAACAGACTAATCTATAAACACACAGACAAATAGTCATAGTAAAAATATTGAAAATGGATGTATGTATTTGTAATTTCTTTGACAAGCACCTGGTGTCTCTATAGTTTTCAGCTAAGGGAAATGTATCACCTGCCTGGTATACATCGAAGGTCTGCTTCAAAATGGCCGACATGAATGTTCGAGACCAAATAATCGCTCCCATTGAAACTGGAGTCACTAAGTCTGAGGCAGCACGTCATTATGGTGTTGATGCTCCACAGCAAGGAGATGGATTAGATTATTTAGAGATAATGGTGAGGTAGCAAGACGTCCAATACCTGGAAGACCATGAGTCTCTACATAGAGGCAGGGCAGCCCAGAATGCTCCTTTGTCTGTCATTCAGGAACTAAGGAGAACTTCACATTTCTTGGGTTCGTCGAGAACTGCTCTCAGAAGATTAAAGGACTATGTTGTATTTCGAAATTAATATTGTTGGCCTAATAATTATGTAGGCTTTTTACAGAATAATGAAATAAAATAAAATGAAGAGTAGGCTACGTATAGCTTCAATGTCTTTTCCACATGCCATTGGCATCAAGAATACTTTGGATCCTTTGAGGCATAGAATTTACAAGTCTATGGGAAAAGTTCTCATCCATGGCAATTCTCTCCCATGAATAATAAACTAAAGCCCATAGGGCATTCACAATTTCCAAAATATGGGTATGACCAATTGGCCTGCAGAATCTTCTTAACCCATTAGTATCCAATTTATTTTTAGTTAATATATATTCTGCAGTTTTGGAAAGCTGTGTCCTGGCAACCCAATTTATGGAAATATGTTGCCTAAATGTGAAATTTTTGGTTGTCCTCATTTGAGGATGCTGGGTGCTTGGCAGTTATTTTGTCATTACACTGCTTACTAGGAAAAGGGACAAGGGATAAATAAACTGGTAATAATATACTCAACATAACATTTCAAAACTATTATTTATTTTAAAATAAGTAACATTTAAAAGATTTAACAAAAAAATTCTCCAAAACTGAAACTTTATTAAGGCCTGATATGATATTTGGGAAAGCTTTCCATACAGAGTGTAACATTACACTTGCCACAATATGTTCTCTGCTTTCCTTTGCAGTTCTCATAATGGTATCATCTTAGCTGAACTCATTTCAAGATCTTTCTTCAGATATGTTCTCACAATCTGTCTTCCAAGTTCTTTCCTGAAAGAGAAGTTCCTTCATTGAATTTCTTGATATTCAGGTATGCATTCAGAACAGTCATATTTGCTATCCTTGTAAAAAGGCACCAGTACCACTTTTTACCACGCACTGGAGTGGTATGTTTCTCTGGCAGCCAGTCATGAAGACTGACGCCTCCCGTGAAATTCTAGTATATATTCAATGCATGTGGTTGTGGAACACTGGCCTTTTCTTTTTGGGATGAATTCCAACGTTAGAGTTTGACAGTTGGAAGCACAGTGCTAGTGTAGCACACTTGTTGTCATTCTGTTTTATGATCGAAACTTCCTTCTGTCTCTCAAATCTGTATTTTTATGGGTGGACAGATAAGTATCACCCTTTACAGATGATTATTTTTATTGTTGTGGGAAGTCAGATAAATATTAAGTTCCAACGAAGATTATTTTTACACTTGAAATTCATAAATCACAATTACGCAGAAGGGTTGAAGAGGAAGGAAGAAGGGTGAAGGAAAAGAACTGGAGAGGTCTAGGAAAAGGAGTAGATTTTGATAAAGACAACCAGAACTGCGGCTCAGGGGAGACTTACTGTATGGGATGAGAAGGAAAGACTGATTATTGGGGACTGCATCGGACAAGATTTGAAAACCTGAGAGCTTAAAAGTGGGAGACAGGGTAATATGCAAGACAGAGATTACTACTAAAACATTCACTCTTATTAACTCATGCATGATGTTTTAGTAGTAATCTCTGTCTTGCATCTTACCCTGTCTTCCACCTTTAAGCTCTCTGGTTTTCAAATCTTGTCCGACGCAGTCCCCAACAGTCAGTCTTTCCTTCTCATCCCTCATCCCGTATGGTAAGTCCCTCCTGAACTGCAGTTCTGGGTGACTTCCCCGAAATCTACCTCTTTTCCTAGACCTCTCCAGTCCTTTTCCTTCACCCTTCTTCCTCCCCCTTCAACCCTTCTGTCTGAAGAAGAAGCCACTGGCTCAGAAAGATTGCCAACCACAACAGTCTTTTATGTGTGTGTTCTGCCACCACTTGGTGAGTAGATTTTTTTACCTATCCAATTAAATAGTTTTATGAATAATTGAATGTTTTCATTGTTACAAATCATAATTAGTTATTTACTGAAGAGAATAACAAAAAAGGTAAAAAAAGAAAATATAATTTAATAAAAAATGTAAATAAAGCACAAAACATTTGTGACATGAGTAAAAAAAATAAAAATAAGACAGTGGTCAGATTCAATCTGACATATACTACAGCTACCACTACAGTAAACTGACACACCACCACTGACCTGCCAATCTCTCTCTCTCTCTCTCTCTCTCTCTCTCTCTCTCTCTCCAGCATAACAGTTGAATAGGCCTACCATAGTTGAAGAATGAACATTAAACTGGAAACAACAGATGATACTTGACGGCACATACACTCACTCGTGTAAACCACATGTAAGGTCTTAGAAAAATATGCCAATCAACTGATACGTTTCTCTTAACTGAAAACTATAGAGACTCCAGGTGGTGGTCAAAGTAATTACAAATACATACATCCATTTGT
Organism: Schistocerca piceifrons; assembly: GCF_021461385.2. Taxonomy (NCBI): domain Eukaryota; kingdom Metazoa; phylum Arthropoda; class Insecta; order Orthoptera; family Acrididae; genus Schistocerca; species Schistocerca piceifrons. Next base: position 231,397,469 of record NC_060138.1, read on the forward strand.
CTGTTTGTTTCAAGATTAGACTATTATGAAATAGAACTTTTTAAAGAATGTGGAACCTAGAAAAACCTACAACTGCACAATTTGTAGCAAATTAAGGTTAAAATATTACCTGCACAAGTCTAAATTTTTAAAAATGACAAGTGACTCGAGCTGGATTTGAATGCTCATCCTTTATCTTCATAAACTGTTAGCCTATCCACTCAGCCACTGAAACACATGTGAAACACTCATTGTTCTAGTAATTCTACCGACATACAGTTCTTATATTTCAACCAATTCTACATGCTCAAATGATGATTTTCAAAAGAAGTAATATGATGAGTTCAATTACACTGAATCTCAACATACACTGTATCGTAACTATTATACTGCTTCTATTTGATGATGTAAACACCAAGCTGAAGCTCCACAGACCACTATAGTTGTGAACACTGGCATTTCTGTGCTTGGGCACGTGCAATGCTCTGTTCTTGGACTTAAAATTATTCGGGCCAGGCAATCTTTTTGCCTCTCATTGCACATTCACACCAGAAAGCACCTCAAAAATCATTGTCTGTCTGCTATGTCCACTGTCTGCACTGCTCATACTGCCTCCACTTACAAGACTCCTGCTCACAGCAGAATGACAGTGATGCCATTTACTCGCAACACAATCTCTGACAACCAATCTGTCATTCATCTGTTTCTGTTCAGGTAGCCAAAGACACTCTTTTTGGCAAATGTAACAAAGAAAGGAGCCACTTCTTATAATGTAGAAACCCACCAAACAAGAATTTCACAGAATGTGTCTCGCCAAGAAATATAGCACTGAATATTTAAGAAACTTTTTCACAGTCAAACACAAAAGAAATCAAACCACTAATATGTGAACATGTTTAAAGTTACACACCCAAGAATTATGGACTACAGTAAAAAAGTCATTGTCTATGAAAGCAGAAGACATGTGAAACATAAAGAATACAAATAGTGGTAATGTAGCATCGACAGCTAAATAGCTATAAGTCATTAGTTATTGAACACAGAACTAAAAAATGTTCTGTTTGTGAGCAGTTTAACAAAACTAACTCCAAAAGTAAAAAGCTTACACAAAATTGTGCACTGAGCACATTATTGCAAGTGTAAAATAATGACACAATAAGTGGAACAACAATAAGAAACTGTAAATCTTGAGAGCTAAGCTGAATTACTTTGCACATCAACAATATGGTTAACAGTAAAAAGTAAGTGTCTTAAAAGATATAAACAGACCCACTAAAAAAATGAAGCACAAAATACATACAGAACACAGTCATGTAATGGAAGGCGAAAATGTTTTGACTCATAAAAAATGTCACAAAAAGCACATATATCACTTAACTTTTGTAGAGGACACAATTAGTTGACTCACGTAGTCTCAATTGAACAGACAAATGGGAACGTGTGGAGTAAGGGGAAACTCGGGAGGGCAGAAGTGCTTAGGCAGTTCCTCCAATGACAACCCAAAGATCTAAGGTGTATGTTTGGCTCTCCCACAACTCAATGTCACCTGCATTTCATCTATGCTGACAACTTGGAACTGGTCCATTTTGTTTAAAGCACAGGTAGTGGGGTAAATTGGCAAGCCAACAGTAGAATGCGACACCTGATATGGTGCCCCAGCTAGGCGACTCTGATCGTCCATTAGATGTAGCAGAACTGGACATCGAGTTTCAGTGTCTATTACAGCCATACAAATGCTCTTCTCATTGTAACATATGCATGCTCATCTCTACACACCCATGCTTGTCCAGAATGCATAAAACATAAACCAATGGAAATTAGACACTACATTAATGTGTTTAAGTTTAATAACATACTAATGTAAATTTTTGTACATATAACATAATAATAGTGTGCCTTGAAATGAAAATTACCAGCAATAAAATATACATATCAAGAATCTTTCTAGGGAGAAAGTAATTAGGAAAAATTGTATAAGTTATTACCAATTTCTTAAGCATTGTGCTATTCTGTATTAATATACTTGCTGTATTTTCAATTACTTGGAAATACCCCAAATTAGAATTATGTTGTTATGGTTACTTTTAAATTACCTTTCTATTCACTACTTCTACCTACCCAAATATACCAAACTACAATACATCTACAGTGCAAGCTAAGGGAAAAAGGAAACAGGATCATCATGGTTTTGGCATCTACCGGGTGTGTATATGTATTACAAGAATTAAAAAGAAAGGTACAATCAAGAGTCAGTCAAATGGTCCTTTCATTAGTCTATTAAAATCTTAAGAGTCTATGTGTAATATAGTCTTACACTAGAAAAACATTTTAGATCATCAATATCTTTATAAAGGAACTTTTGATGTATGGTAGATCATGTCACAGAAGAATAACCTGAGATCAGCTTTGCCACACCAATTAATGACCAAGCAGAAAAACTTCCCTGAAAACTTTGTATATGTGAAAGGTTAGTATTACATACTGACCAGAAAAGCTTTTGGCCATTAAGGCCTTCATCAACAATAGACAGCAGACACATACTCACGCAAATGCAACTCACACACACGACTGCAGTCTCAGGCAACTCAAACCAGTTGCCTGAAACTGCAGTCATTAGTGTGAGTTGTGTTTGCATGAATGTGTGTGTGTTTGTGTGTGTCTGTCATCTATTGTTGACTAAGGCCTTAATGGCCAAAAGCTTTATTTGTGACTGTCTTTTTGTTGTGCCTATCTGCAACTCAGCATCTCCGCTATATGATGAGTAGCAACTTTCCTTTTCATAATATTGTTATAAAGAAAGAAAGTCTGTCATCAAAGCAAAAGTCTCATTCATATATATGTAATAAATATTCCACAACAAGCTGTTATCTATGGTGCCCACAATGGTTACTTACAAGTCATCAACATACAATTCCATCTCTCTTGCTATGAAAAATATCAAAGCAGTAAACAATAAAGCCATTATACACAAACATCTCTGCTGAATCACATCTCTGCTCAAGAATCCTCTGTTGTTATTCTTCAATATTGCCACTTGCCCTCAACATTATATGTCTCATGTTGAACTCAGACTTTGCCAAAATTTTTGATGAAAGTAAGAATAGCAGGCAAAACCCATAAATATACCTTTCCTTGTTTTCTGGTGTATTAATTAGTCAAACACACCATCCTGTTACCATGGACTTGTAAATGATTCACAATTAATACTATAAGGTGTATAATATAAAATTAGCTTCCCATTCTGAAACAGCTTACAGTAGTTCTAGTTCAAATCTCAATCTCTTAAACTGCAGAGAGTAAAGATGAAAGAGGAGAGAAATGAACTCCAAATAAGAAGTAAAGTTGCAAAGTTCCACCCTTCTGAGAGCATTCCATTCACCAGTTGGTACACCAACAAAAGAGCTGTTGAATCCCTATGTCAACACTACATCACCTTTAGCTGCACAAGCTTAGCAGCATTTGTGCTATGAAACTTTTACTCTGCTTAAACCTCACTTGTTTCCATTAGTCTCAAATTCCTAGTTTTATAAACACGTCACTGAACACAATCACCTACCAAGATTACATGTCTTAACCAAAACTTTAGTTTTGTACAACAAATTTTTGTTAGTTCATCAGGACTGTATGGATTTGTCAGAAGCTGATACTTACACACCTTGTGTACGAAATAGTGCACAGGACTTAAAAAATCAGACTGCTCAAAGTTCTTAAACATAACACTGTGTCTGACGTAAGCTTGTGTAGTCTCTGACCAATAAACTGACAAAAATGCATTATATAAATCACATAAGTTTGCCCTTGAGGTATTTGCACATGAATTCCAATTTACGACCAAATGACTATGTAGATGGATGAGAACAATCAAATTGGTGAAGGTGTTCCTTTGGCTGTATTTCGTTTCAAACCATTTTTAATTTCCTAACAATAAGACATAACCCATTGCTTCTTTGTATGTATGAATTCTCTCTACCACTACAAGTTGCATCCCAATCGTATTATCTTCGAAAAACATTAGGTTCTCGAGTAAGCTTCCCCCACATCATGAGTTTGCTTGTTCATCAGAATTTCTGATAACAGACCTACTAAGCCTATATCATTACCTCCCTGATCAAATTCCTTTCCAATACAAGAAAGCTGTTTATGTATTTTATTAACTTCTCAATTATGCTACTGATTAATAGTCATTTCTTCTTCCTTAAAACACAGCAACGATTGAAATTCTTCAGAAGCAGTAAAAGGGGCTGATTGTCATAATAATATTTATCGGAATTGGTGGACAGTTGTGCCACATCTGTAGTCAGTTCCTCTACCTGTTTTGTAACTGCATTCGAATTTTCTTAAGTTTTAAGTGGCTGAGCTTCCAACTGTCATTTAAAAGATACTAATTGATGACTAATTCTTGTAACTGCACCTCACACTGAGTCCCTTGTTTCTTCAGCAGCAGAATTTCAGCAGTTTCCATACATTCAAGTTAGGACTTTATTTTATTTATCTCTGGCATGAGCTCGTCACGCACTTCTCGTCTAATCTTACTTAACTTAAAGTTCATCTCTAGCTCTTTATTTTCCTCTTTAATATCTTTATTACATCTTCTAATCATTTCAAATTCTCTACCTTTCTTTTAAAATTCTCTTCCCCGAGTATGTTAGTATACTCATCTTGACTTTAAGCATTGCTCTTTTCTAACCTCTTAACAATACCCTCCATGAATGTTGCCAGCATATTTTGCAAAGAATAATTTTCCCCAGGTACAGTATTGCTACTGAAGGAAAGAGAAGTTGGGTCAGTTTGCATTTGTGTTATGGGCGCAAGACCTGAACCTTCAACCACTAAGCTAGAGTGCTGTGACTCATCACACCCTAAAGAATCATTCTCAAATACTGGATCTCCTGATACATTTTCTAGTCCACTTCTTATTACTGGAATTTCATTATCCCATTTATGTCTGTCTACCACCTATCTCACACTTGAATGATTACTCTGAGCACGCCTTTCTTCACTCATTTTTTCATTAGAAGTAGTTTCCCTTTGTCCTCAAATTTTAGATTTAGTTCTAGTAGGTCCTGGCATCATACTTCAGATATAAAGAACAATGAATAAGAATCACAACTAACTGCACAATGTCCGAGAATCAACAAGGACACAGAAAATGTGTATTCATAAATTTCCAAAGAAAATGCAGAAATATTCTACTGTTATATGTGTACGTAAGGAATGGAATAGCTACACTTCAATAGTACAAGTACAAACAATCACCATAAATCACTGCCTAAACTTGCAACCCAAAAGCCAAAAGTAGTGTTCAGTGGAAACAAAAGCTAATCTCAACATAATAATTGCGGCACAAAGGAAAAGAAATAATAACTACTATAATCGGTCACTCTAAATAAGTGCAGAATAAAAAAGTAACACATCAAATGTAGAAAAACTTTTCCCAAGCAGAGCCTATTGTTCACATTGGTGTCACTTCAGAATTTTATACAGGGTCTAGGCAAATTAATCTGACCACCTGAAAAAGCCTAATTGACAACCTTTTACAGCATAGATGAGCAGAAAGAGAGACAGCAATGAGATTCTGAAAGGTCAGCCGTGGCCAGCTGCACTAAGTTTCTCAGTTAAGGATACATGGGTGGGAACAGCATGACCGAGATGGCCCCGCAGATTCTCAATTGGGTTTAAATCCAGAGAGTTTGGTGGCCAGAGGAGTACAGTGAACTCACCATGGTGTGCTTTGAACCATGCATGCAATGCATGCACAATGCAAGCTGAGTGAGCCATTGCATTGTTCTGTTGGTAGATGCCATTGTGCTGAGGAAACAACAAACTGCATGTAAGCATGTGGATGTGGTCCCAAGGATAGATGCATAATTGTGTTGATCCATAGTGCCTACCAGAATGAGTTCCTGCAAGGTCAAAGAATGATGTATTTACGTTTCAGCAGGTTAATAGTATACTAATAGCAACTGATACACCAGGAAGTAAAAGACGAGGAAGAAGAGCTGTAACAGATCACCCAGGGAATGCCATGAAAACGTTCCCCAGACCATAAAGCTCCCTCCTCTGGCCTGGACCCTTCCAGCAATTGTTGCAGGACTGCACATGTCAATGGCCAACTGTCCCATGGGGCATAAAACATGATTCATCTGAAAATGTTACCCAACGCCTTTCAGTGGACATCCAGTAGCAATACTGGCGTGCAAATTCTAGGCTTTGTTACAGATGAGTGGTGGTCAGCAGGGGTGCATGAATCAGACCCCTGCTGCAGAGGCCCATATCCAACAACATTTGTTGGACAGTCATTGAGGAGACACTGTTAGTAGCCCCTTGGTTCACATGGATGGTCAGTTGCTCAACAGCTGCATGTCTATTCGCCCGTACACATCCCCAAAGCTCTTGTTCTCTCCTGGCATCTATGGCCTATGGTGTATCACAGCTGGCTCAGTGCTGGTTTTGGACAATGCCAATTTGCCATGCATGGAATACTTTAATCACAGCGGCATGTGAACAATTTGCAGACTTCGTCATTTTGAAATTGTTTCCACCCTTGGCCTGAAAGCCAATGATCATGCTCTTTTGGATGTCAGGTAAATCATTCATCGCTCCCTTTCTACAATATGAAAACAACAGCACTATTTCACACATCCCCCCCCCTCCCCCACTGACATATTTTTTCTACTCTCCACTGTTAGTACTGCCACCAGGCATCTGAGAATGGTTACTGCATGTTGATGTCGAACTTAGGCAGTGGTCATATTAATGTCACTGGACAATGTACAATACAGATGCATCTACCTAACAGATAAAAGTTCACTAAACAGTTTTCCTTCTCAAAAACATTGAATAAACAATCGTTACACAGCAGCAGTTTTGCACACTCAGTTACTTCTAGACAACCAATGAAAAGGCTTTCAAATATTATTATCTGTATATACAATAATATAACTCTCAACAAACAGTATGTCATGCATCCCAACTAGTAACACACATTGCTCTCCACTGCAGTTCAGTATTTCTTAGAGCTTTCCACAAGATTCATTACCCAGCAAAAATGTATCTGTAATATGTACAAAAACTTGTTGTGTGCAATAAATTGCCAAAAAATACTAGAAAAAATTATTACACTATGTTGTCACATAAAAAGTGTCCATCTCACTCCATCTCACTTCCTAAACTGCGCAGCGCGCCAAATCACATATAATTATGTCATAAATCATAAAATGTATAGAAATAAAGATAAGAATACACAAATAGTATTTTGTTGCAGATACAATTTCAGAGCAAGCAGAGTTTTTCATCCAACTGCTAAACTGAAAGCTATCAATAAGAACGGACTTTAGACGGGAAGGTCAACGGGTTAAAATTGCATTGTTGCATGTTTTGCTATCTGTGGGTGACTTTCTATGTGGTGTAACTTCATGTTCCTATATAGTTGTATGTAACCATTGGTAACTGTCACAAATATTCTGTGATCTAGAAGTGCCATAACTATACTACTTGTGAATGCAAATATTAACTACATCCATCAAAAAAAGTTTCGCATCACCCCAGTTCCCAGAACTCCTGAAGATAGACGTTGACTGTATCACAGACACAGTCCCTTTGACTGTTCAGAGATGTCACTAAACCCACCCAAAGATGTAAACAACCACACATAAACAATGCCTGTTAGACGGAGGGGGTCCGACAGCTGATCGGTTCCAATCATTCCACCAGGAAGGAGGTATACAGTTCGTGTTGTCTATAGTTCAACCATGCCTAGACAGTCAATACTGCAGTTTGATCACATCCGCATTGTTACTTTGTGCCAGGAAGGACTCTCAACATGGGAAGTGTCCAGGCATCTCAGAGTGAACCAAAGTAATGTTGTTCAGACATGGAGGAGATACAGAGAGACAGGAACTGTCGATGACATGCTACCTATGGATTATGGCTCGGAGGAACCCTGACACCAATGCCACCATGTTGAATAATACTTTCTGTGCAGCCACAAGACATCGTGTTACGACTCAAACTGTGTGCAATAGACTGCATGATGCGCAACTTCACTCCCGATGTCCATGGTGAGGTCCATCTTTGCAACCACGACACCATGCAGTGTGGTACAGATGGACCCAGTAACATGCTGAATGGACTGCTCAGGATTGACATCAAGTTCTCTTCACCTATGAGTGCTGCATATGTCTTCAACCAGACAGTCGTGAGAGACGTGTTTGGAGGCAACACGGTCAGGCTGAACACCTTAAACACACTGTCCAGCGAGTGCAGAAAGGTGAAGGTTTCCTGCTGTTTCGAAGTGGCATTATGTGGGACTGACATACATCGCTAGTGGTCATGGAAGGCGCCATAATGGCTGTATGTTACGCGAATGCCATCCTCCGACCGATAGTGCAACCATATAGGCAGCATATTGGCGAGACATTCGTCTTCATGGATGACAATTCACGCCCCCATTGTGCACAACTTGTGAATTACTTCCTTCAGGATAACAACATCGCTTGACTAGAGTGGCCAGCATGTTATCCAGACATGAACCCCTTTCAAACATGGCTGGGATGGATTGAAAAGGAATGTTTATGGACGTTGTGACCCACCAACCACTCTGAGTGATCTACACCAAGTCACCGTTGAGGAGTGGGACAATCTGGCCCAAGAGTGCCTTGATGAACTTGTGGATAGTGTGCCACAACAAATACAGGTATGCATCAATGCAAGAGGACGTGCTACTGGGTATTCGAGGTACCGGTGTGTACAGCAATCTGGATCACCACCTCTGAAGGTCTCACTGTATCGTGGTACAACATGCAATGTGTGGTTTTTATGTGCAATAAAAAGGGCAGAAATGATGATCATGTTGATCTCTATTCCAATTTTCTGTACATGTTCTGGAACTCTCGGAACCAAGGTGATGCAAAACGTTTTTTTATGTGTGTATATAAATTTCCTCAAATATATGACATTTAATTACTCTCTTGACAAACTATAAATGATTGATATTGGAAAGTAAAGAGTAACAATCTGTGATTTACTGAATAATTTCCTCATCAACAAACAAAAGTTAAAACTGTTAACTGTTTCATGTTAAATTTGTCTACTGACCTAAAAATGCAGCGTCTGTATTGCATAAAAAAATTGCTGTTCCTAATTACAATACACAATAATGCATTTTGACCTTATGTTTTATTCTTACCTGCACAATGGACAGTGGTGATCTGCTCTGCTTTAATTAAAAAGAAAACACTGAGCTACAAGTTCCTAAAAGGAATCACTGTGCGCCTGACAGCCATAAGATTTACTTTAACTGCTTGTCAATAAGGATTTAGAACGCAGACAGCTGATCGTGCAAAGTAGTAAGTTTTTGTTTCAAACAGACAGTGTGTGTGTGTGGTTTGAGGTTTTCGGGCGCTAAACAGCGTGGTCATCAGCGCCCATCAAACAGACAGAGGAAAGCTCAACTAATTGATGGCAAATAAATAAAAATGTCGTTTCAAATTGTTGAAAGTATATTTCAACTTTTAAACAAACAGAATCTGGATCAGATTAACATAAGAACTATGATTTTCATCAAATATTGTCCCCAACAATTCATGCAGAAACTGGAGTACATTCCATACACAAAAATTCCTCTTAAGTTTTGTTCTGAAATGCTTCTAAAGGTGGGAGATGAAAAATAGTTTATCAGTATGCTGAAGATTTGACTGATAATTCTGAAATGAATTTCAAAATACAGATTGTCAATTAGAATTTTGTTTACATCACAATAATTTGTGGAAGATTAAATGTGCCACAAGCAGCTTCCATTAGCTTTGCAAGTAGCACTCACAATAAATATGAATTCTGCCTATATTACCTCATTCCATATGTACAGTCACCCTGGAAAGCGCACCTAAAAAATTATCCCCTGTCTGCTATGTCTGCCATCTTGACTGCTCACTCTCAGACAATTTACAAGAGCCTCCTGGTTGCGGAAGAACAAGTGACATCATCATCTCCTGACATAACCACTGGTAACCAAAGAGTTACATGTAACCCATGTGCCCAGGTACCTGAAGATGCTGTCTGTGGCAAACGTACAAATCAAATAGTCACTTCTTATAATACAGAAACCTTAGAAATGCTTGTAAGACCCATGAACTACAATATACATGCCTGCGCTGAGCTGCAGACAAAGAAGCAAAATCTACATTTAAATTCTATTTTTATCTCTTATTGTAATTGCATAAACTGCAATTTTACTGAAACTGATTTTTGTTATCAAAAACAAATACCATTAAGATGAATTAATGGCAAGTAAGTAAAACCATCTCAATATTTATGAAGAAGCTTCTCCGTGATGTGTGGCTATGTTGCAAGATTCCTACAGCTCACTTTTAATGAATGAATATTTTCATAGATCAAAAACATAAGATACTTTGGAACCAACTGAAACTTTCCACCTTTCTGAGTGCAGTTGAACTATAATATTTCATACTGTTAATATGACCATTTACTACTGTGAACCTATTACTAAACGTATATGACTCTAATGTCACAATGCTTCAACTTCTCTAGTCAAAGGAAAGATAAGTTCACAGAAAATAACAATATTATTATTCTGCCTACAGTTAAAAGCTTTTTGTACGTATCCATTTTTACAGATGGGTTTCACTACTGGATATTTTAATCTGCCATTACATATGTTTTCAGCACACAGATGGATTATGAATGCAACCAATGGTTTGGTGTAGTTAAATCAGCACATTTTCGTACCTCATTTGAAACACTGCTGGAACAATAAAATCATCTGATCTACCTAATCAACTGATTTGTGTAATTCTATGTTTTAAACTGATGTCCATCAGTGGTCCATACATAATATTTATCACGTCAAATCTAATCTGGGAATAATGCTCACCATATCTGTGGCATTAGATATGCCACACGAGTCCTGGAGATCATGCCAAATGGCAAGTACTTTAAGGAAATCAGTCTTCATTGGCTGGGAACAGGTTCATCAAACACAGTGTTTTGGGCTATTGAATTGGCGAGAGCCAGCTTTCCTCCTTAATCCTATATGCCTGCTTCATTGTTCGCCACAAGATGTGGCACTGAAACGTTGTGCATCACAGGAAATGGAGATCTTGGCTTAACTGTCTGAATTTCAAGGATGATGCAAAAAACACTCCGTACACTCCAGGTTTGCCTTTGGGTAGTACTGACATCCAACTCATTAAGAGAAATTATAATTTCAGCCCTCCTAAAGAAGTACAGTCCAAGATATGAATAGATAATGATAAAAGAACACAAGCCAACTGCTGGAATGTGTTTTTAATTACAAAGAGAGAGGAAGGTACACTGAAAGAAGCTGATACCTCTCATTATTTATAAGACTTCTTGCACAGTACTCCTGAAATCAGTGAAGTGTCTACAAAATGAGACCCACAAAAATTTAACACTGCTGCACAATACAAGACACCTTGGTGAGTGAACAAACATGTCGGCATTGCACAACATTCTAAATTTTAGCAAAATGAACCTAAAACCAGTGTATTAGGGAAGAATGGGAGGCTGATGAACTGACTGATGTACATAAAATTATGAAAAAAGTCTATGGGAAATTGCAAAAGATATACTTTTGATATACCTGTTCTTCCTGTATATATAACATCACAGTTACTCTGCTTCAAAATCTCATCCTTCATGCTAAACCCTTTAATATGTTCTACAAGCAGGCATTTTGGACACATTACACTGCCTTGCAAGGGCCAGGAAACTCACAGATATAGTCCAAAATTGACGTTGAACTTGGTACCACAGGTACACCTCCGTCTTCCAGTGCAAACTATGATAGACATCATGCTGGCTGAAGTTGTGATAGTCCTGTATTTGGTGGAAAAGATGACTCAGGAAATTAAAGTGGTCACAGAGTGAAATGAAAAAGGGTTATAAGGCACAACACCCATATAGCTTTGCAACTTCATTTCTGACTACTGTGAAAATATGGTGCAAAAAGTTAGCATGATGAGACAGACAGAGACCAGTAATCAAAAAGAAATGCCCTTACAGAGATACAATAGCTACAAGCAGCTTCCATCCTCCACACAGCCAACAAAAGCCAAAGTTGTGATTAGTACACAGCTAACCATACCTACACAAAGAACAGACAGGGCCAAACCTACTATGTCTGCACAAAAGTTAAGTCTCTAGTCTCATCTTGGAAAGTTACATAAAGTACATTAATCAAAATACCTACAAGACCAAATCTAAAGCCATCAAATCACTCAACTCTAGCTGTATCTGACAGTTCTGATGAGACTGCTGAAGGAATTACAGACTATGAAGTTAGCTGGCAGAGCCCTTGAGCCCCCCACCCAGTCAGCCAATCAGTTCAGGCTCTCTGACTTGGTCGAAGGGAAAATGGAAAGACAACGACGAATCTCATCATTAAGACGGCTCCTGTATATTACAGCAGAACATAAAACTGGTTTAGGATACCAGAAACTGAAACTCATAGCACATGAAACACTTTAAACTTATTGATACATTTCTACTACAGGGCTATAATCTCCAATGCAATGATAACCTTAGGCAAAAGACCGTGGAAGCCTGGCTGAGACTGTAACAGATACTAATCTTCTGCTGTACCCCTGATTACAGATGGTCAAGAAGATGCAGTTGAAATTTGTGTCAGATACAGGATTACAATGTGCACTCAGTACTTACCATCTAAAGAAGCATCACATTACAAGACTATCAAAGACCTTGTAATATAACTTTCCCAGCCATTTCTCTACTGGGAGATTTAAATGCACACAGGGTCAGTTTAAGACAAGACAGATACAAGCTGCTGCTTTGGGTGCCAAACTGAGTGGGGCACCACAGTTATAAGATTTCTACACAGGGTACATCACAATTAGTAGTGACAGCTTGAGGCACTGTGCTGACAGGGGCACTCCACTTTCCTCAGAAGTCAAACTTGAGACAGCCTTATGAAAGAGGTGCCGTGTGTCCTCAACACTGGCAACAACACACATTTCAGCACTGCTACAGTCATTCACAGCCATAAACCTCACATTCTTCTTTCCTACCATTGTATATTCTGCTCACTGGGAAGATACTGATGACCTTCATTCCAAAGATCACTTCCCATTCTGCTCTGTCTACCAGCTGGAGCAGTCACCAATATGGGTAATCTGCAAATTCAACTGGATACTGTATAGCCAGCTCACCGTTTTTGAAAACCAAGACAGCATCTAGGAATACTAGGTGGAGCACATCACAACCATTCCCAAGTCCTCAGACAGAAAGAAGCCTGTACCTGGGTGGAGTGATGAATGCTGCTCAGAAATCTGGGTCCAGTAAGCTGCCCCGCAGTGGTTTAAATACCTATCAACAAATATTCCACACAGGTATGGGAAACCGTCAAGAGGATTATCGGTAAATACAGAAGCCATACATAACATCAGTGTTGAGGCTAATGGGTCTACAAACAACATGGGACATCACTCAGACAGCAGCAGAGCACTTTGCAATGGCTATTGCTTCTATCATGCCTCAGCATTTTGCTGCTACCATGCAATTATGGAAAGGGTTGAAAGGACTTATCTATTACGATTTATATAACCACCTCTTTTCCTTGTTGGATCTGGAATCAGTGACTGTTTAATGCCTGTGATAATGCACCCAATCACAACCGAATCCAATGTAGTGTGCTAAGACACTTTCAAACAGAATCAAAGGAAATCCTCCTACAATGTTTTAATTTGACATGGCACAAATGACAATTTTCTAACTCTTGCAGGCAAATAATTTTCATATATCTCCTCAAAACAGAAAAAGGACATACATGGCCCAGTAGTTACAGAAGCATCACCTAACTAAGGTTTGATGGAAACATCCTGTGTTGAATAGTTAACCTTCACTTGGTCTCAACACTAGTGACCAGACTCTTAGTGCAGGTTCAGATGGTATTGATACACTGTCAACAGCTTGATGCTGCTGGATGTGGCTATAAAGCAAGCTTACCCAAATAGACAACATTGAACAGGACTATATTTTGAAACAGATAAAGCATACAACACTATTTTGTGAACTATACTATACGTCACCTCTATCAACAGGGTTCCAAAGCCATCTGCCTGTGTTCATTCGGTCCTTTTTTCCATGACACTTTTTTTAAAATGCCACATTGGTGAAGTTCTGTCTGATATTTTGGTGTAGGAGAATGGTATCCCTCAAAGTGTTTTGAGTGTTACTTTCTTTGTCATCGCCATAAACAGTATAATATCAATAATATGGAGTCACACGGCAATGATTCTCATTTGTGGTTGATTTTGTAGTTTTTTTACTCTACCTCCAATCCTGCAATGGCAACTCATTTGTTGCCCACAGTTGGAGGTTGGAGGAGTGGGCTGCAGAGGCAGGTTCATTTTAATAATTCCCATAATATTTTTAATTTAGCTGACTTGTAAATGAGGGACACTATTATGTATTTCAAAGACTGAGTGAGGTTCCCAGGCACCTTATTTGAATCAAAACGGTCATGGTTATCACACCTAAAGGATGCAGGCAAGGACCCTGAAGGCACTGCAATCTTGCAGTTCTTAGCCATGGTCATTGGGAACAGACAATGTATGTATGCTCCAGTTCTATAAGACTTTTATGAGACTCCAACAAAATCATGGGTGCACAGTGTACAGATCAGCAAGACCTTCTTACCTTAAACTCATTGCTACCAGTGTTTGCAGAGAGGTCTAAGCTGGGTGATCCTCTTGGTCAATGTGTGATTTTCTCTGATTGTGTCCTCAAGATCTGGATACGTGAGTAGTTCACTGCATATGATGCTAGATTACATGCAATCTTGAGATGAGATGTATCCAGACTGCAAACTCCCTCATCTGATCATCTAGTGCCCTCCAGTCTCTTCAAAGCTTGTAATTGATTGATTGATTGTTTTATTGGTCCATTTCATCATTTTTGTACATAGTTACAAATTGGTATTAGACAAGTCAATTTTTGTGACATGGTGAGATAAGACAACGTGAATTTATGTGATGATTATTAATTGTATATCTACTACAATTTAAATAAGTTTACATACATAAAACTGTAAGAGCTGCATGTGAAATATAGCAAAGTGGAGCCACTGCACCTGCTATCGTGCTACTCCTCTTAAATAACAATTTTTTCCATATCTTTTATCTTAATCTATTTATACAGACTAGTGTGTAAGTAGTCTGTATCTAAAAATGCTACAATATTGCTCATACAATGTTTTATGTAATTTTATTATCCATGTGATAATTTACAGTTGGCTGGTTATAGTAGTGTACTTGATTTTTTAACTATATTAATTACGAGGAATTGGCAATTGAAATTGTTACAACAGTATCCAATGGAAAATTCAACCAAACTAATCAGTAGGTTTGAGAGTACTGACACCACTAAAAACTGAGTACCTTAAATAATATTCATGATTGAATATTCGCCATAACAAAAATTACTTTTGCCATTATACTAGTTAGATCCCATGATTTGACATACTTTTATCATTCTCATTCCAGCACCAAACAACCATCATTCCACCATCACATCCAGTCTTTTTACTTCTCTCCTTTTCCGCTATCCCCACCGTCTCCCTTGCCCTCCGTGTAACCTGCAGCACTTCACTGCAGCTGGGTGGTAGCATTGATACCTCGCAATGTTTCGGGAAGTGTCATACTATCCCATCCTCTGGCAAAGATAGGTAGTATGACACTTCCCGAAACGTCGTGAGATATCAACGCTACCACCCGGCTGGAGACCCGAGAAACCTTCATCAACAGTTTACGCCGGGAAAGCCTACAGCCACACAATATAAACTATATTATGAATTGACAATTAGTGAAATTTGGTAAATGAGGTTTAATTATTATGATGTTTCATAAACTCAGACAAAGAATAGAAGCAGTGGTCAAGCAAGAACTGTTTTAACTTTATTTTAAATGCATTTAATGTTGGTATGCATTTTAGATACGATGGCATATGGTTATATAACATAGCTCCAGAATGATACACTCCTCTTTTGCGTAAGTTTTTATTTACTATGTTTCTGTGTAGGTTCATCTTATGTGTAGTTTCATGTGTGTGTATATCATAGTTGCATTGGAGAGATTTTCCTGTTTTAAGATGCTCCCTTTTGTGAAAATTAGTATTTCGTATGTATACAAACGAGGCCGTGGCAATATTTTCAGAGTTTTAAAAAGGGGTCTACAGGAATCCTTACATTTAGCTTTTTTTATCAACCTGATAATCTTTCTCTGTATTTTAAATGTTTTGTAGTATTTATGGAATTCCCCCAAAAAAGTATTCTGTACATAAGTAGCAACTGTATACTGCAATGATACATTGTCAGCACTGATGAGCAGCTTGTATTTTGAGTGAGAATCCTAACAGCATATGCTAGTGAATTCAGTCTCTTATTTAAATTGTTTAGTTGTACCTCCCACTTCAGAACTGCCTGAGCATGTACACCTAGAAATTTTGTATGACTGACCTTCAACACATTTTTTTCCTTCGATAGTGAAAACAGGTTTTGCAGAATGGAGGTTTTGTGTGGTATGAAAGTTAGCTGCCACAGTTTTTTTAAGAATTTATGATGAGCCTATTGGTCTTGAACCAGTGTGTTAGGGTACGCATAACTGATACTCCAGCCTCCTGCAGATTTTCCTCATTCTGTGATTTAATTAGAATATTAGTGTCATCTGAAAACAGTACAGTGGTTCCATCACATATTTTACTAGCCAAGTCATTTACATAAAGCAGAAATAGGACAGGTCCTAGAACTGACCCTTGTGGGACTTCATACTTGATTTTCTGCTCATCACTGCAAAAACTAGATATTTTTGTGTTTCACTATCTTTGTGTTTTATTACTGTAATCTGCTGACGATTACTGAGGTACAACTGGATCCACTTTTCAGCCTGGTCTCTAATTCCATAATTACTTAATTTACATAAGAGAATGCCATGATCAATTACATCAAAGGCTTTACTTAGATCCAGAAATATCCCAGATACATGTTTATCATTCATTGCTTTTAATACTTCATTTAAGAAGGCAAAAATTGCTGACTTTCCAGCTCTGAACCCATGTTGTGAGTCACTTATCAGCCTCTTTATTTAAGAAATCTGATAATCTTCTACGGAAAATTTTTTCCATAATTTTGCTGAAGCCTGACAAAACTGAAACTGGTCTATGATTAGCAATCTCACTTTTTGCACCCTTCTTATGCAAAGGTGTTACTTTTGCAGTTTTTAGATTATTTGGAAATACACCACTCTCAAAAGATGAATTTACTATGTCTGTAGGTAGTTTCACAATAAATGTTGCACTGGCTTCGATAATAGCATCTGATATCTCATCAACACCCACTGAATATTTAACAATAAGAGGTAATTCTTTTAGGATTCTTCGACAGTTCCTCAGGTATTGTTGGATACAGAAATACTGTGTTTGAATGAATTTTTTGATCTGAGTGACTGGTTGGCTGTTTGTCATGGTGTGCATTTATTAACTGCTGTGCTGTATTTGAGAAATAATTGTTGAAAGCACTAGCAACATGTTTGGGGTCGGTTAGTTTATTTTTATTCATAATCAGCTCTATATTACTATGATTAACTGGCCTGGTACCCATTTCTTTCCTTATAATTTACCGGGTTGCTTTAGTTTTATTCTTGGAATCACACAATATTTTGTCATTTTCTAGTTTTTTTGCTTTTGAAATAACTTGTGTTAGTATCCTTTTGTATCTTTTGAAATATGCAGTGAAGTCAGGACTGGTATTATGCTTTAAGTACTCATACAATCTCCTTTTATTCTGACAAGATATCCTTATCCCTATTGTAATCCTTTTTTTTTAGTGGAGTTCAACACAGTTGTTTTCCTGGGAAAAGCCATAAACTTATATTTCTCATTGGTATCATTAGAGTCATATACATCTTTCCAACTTTCACCCTCTAGGAGAGAATAAAAATATTCCACATTTTTTATACTGAAATTCCTTACAGTGTGTCGTATTCGACTGGGAATTTGGTGTCCTGAAACATTCATTGCAAGAATTTGAGTATAGTGATCGCTAAAACCCATGTTTACAACTTGTGTGTTATAGGCATATTTGGACATATTTATCAAGATCTGATCAATAATAGATGCAGAGGCAGGTGTTTCTTGAGTTGGTTCAGTTACCGTTGGACTGAGTTTGAACGATTGTAGTAAATTTATAATGTCATCCCTGAATTTATTGAATTTTGAGAAATCAATATTAAAGTCACCACATATAATTATATTTTTCTTGGGAGAGTGAATTTCTTCCAAAAGTTCCTCCATGTGATTGTAAAACACTTTTTTGTCTCTATCTGGTATCCTGTATACAGAAATAATCAACTGTATTTTGCCTTGATAGTTCAGCAATAGAGAGTTCTATATCTTTTTCACAGGACAGTTTATGGTATTTGGTTACACTACTGAATTCAATATTTTCTTTAACAAATGTACAAGTACCCCCATGACCCAGCAGATAAAGTAGTCCGCAATATCCAGGATTACCCCCCCTACACTTACAAAGATTGGAGAAGCGGGCATTATTCTTCTGGGTACCAAGGCATATTTAAATTCAGGGATATGAATCGGCATATGTAGCAGGATGGAGGTGCACAGTGATAATAAGCTGGTGTGTCATCCCCCTGCATACTATCAACTCACTGTTTATGTGCAGTATCACACACAGACAAAAAGAAGAACGGCTGGAAATAACAGACAGCAAACAGTGCCTAATAGGGCCAACTTTTAATACTGTGTAAAATATCTTGCTTACAAAAATATTGGGGAGCAGTTTTTAATGTCTTAATAGGGTGACTAGACCAACCTTTTTAAGTGACCAGGCAGCTATACATCCCTGTATTGTTGTATAATCAATGTTTTAGAAGAGAGTTTAATATCACTGAACTAAATTTACAGTCTCTTGTAAGTTGCATGATAGTGTGATAATGCTGATGGAGGAAAGTGAGACTGAACGGATGTGAGTGCATTTTCAAGCAAGGTTGAACTATTACCTCTTTTCAATATTTTGGGCATTTTAACCACATTCACCTACTATTGTGTGAGCACTTATAACCCAGCAATTGAACATCCATAAACAACAAACACACTGCTGTTCATCTGTATTTAATATGTTCACTGTCATGTGGCTGCTGCTGGCCACAGCGACACTGCGTGCCTGATGATGAGTGGCTGGTGGCAGACACAGCAGAGCCTCAAGCCTAACACCATGTGTCTGGCCTGTTGGCGAAACATCCATCACTAAGCTTGTGGCAGTCAATGTATTAATTGCTTATTATTAATTCCTATGCTTGTTGCCACTTATTGGAAATAATCATTGAATATGTTACCAATAATTTCAATGTGTTATTTCCACCACATTTGTTAGCTAGGAGCTGAATGTTTTTAATACACCTATTTTTGATTACCACACACTTAATAATGTTTCATATTGTTTTTGATTTGTTTTTTGAGGTATTATTTTTCTAGAAACTGTAAACATTTTTTAGTTTTGAAAACAATGAAGGATTCAATAGCATTATTTGGAAATTACTCAAATTATAGCTGTTATCTACCATACTACAAGATATACTTGAAAAGAAACAAGTTTTTCAATAAACAGCATTGGTACCAATTTCAAAATCAACCTGAAAATTGCATTATTAAAAATAAATACACTACCCATATGGTTAAATAACTTTATTCAAAACAAGGTCCTCAGAAAATAATACAATTTCTGTCAATGTATAATTATTTTTCAGAGTTTGTCAAATATAGCATTTGAGATTAGAGGCACAAATACAGTTTACACCCATTACTGTTTCTGGAACATCTTTATTTTCCTGCACATAAAACCTATATTATAACTACATTATGAAACATATGGCCTATGCTTCTGACTGTGAAAGAAAGAAGTTACAAATTCCTAATGAAAAAAATTGAGAGTTGGTCAAAATTCTCATTTCTTTTTAGTTAGTTTATAGGAATACTTGTCAATATACTGGTTCATTTTACAGCAGTTTGTGAAGTTCTTTTAAGATGCTATTTCATTTTATCTGCAGTGTAAACCACAATTTAGGTTCTGCCACACTGTTTTAGAGAGAGTATAACTTTTACAGTAGGCGTTAGTACCTTTACAAACATCAGAAACTGCAGGTTGCATCACAAGTAATCCTGACAGCATTTTTCTTTGTGTTAATAATATATCTAGATTACTCTATGTTGTAGCATCTTATATATCTATTTCGTAATTAACACCTTGGTTCCAAGTTTTGTGGAATGTGTTTCCCAAGTGTTACACACTGTTATCATTTTTAATATCATTTCCTGCTAACAATTTCATATTAATCTCCATTTGTCTTCTAGTGTTCATTTTTACTGTTACAGACATTTAACAATGAAATGGCTAACCACAGTAAGTAATCTAACATTATAATCTTTGTTAATGTCATATTACAGATGTGAATTTTTTGTCACACTAATTTTCTTTTTACAGGTAAATTAGTCTAAGTCAGTTCAATAATCCGTGGATCGTTTGTGCAATTTCTGAGCACAGCCACAGGTGAGCCAATTATCCATAAAATAATTGTGTTGGAAGTTGAAAAATTTAATTTTCATGATAAATGTAAATAGATTAGACTTTCATGCTACTAGTTTCCAAACAATCTTTCATATACAGGATAGAAGGAGCTGCCAAGGAAAGTTAATTCCAGCTCAGATTTAGCAAATTGGTTAGATACACTCTCCTTCAAAATGCATAACTAGTGCCATAACCACTGCACCAAAACTACATTTATTACGACATTATTCCATCTTCTGAGTAGAGGATAATATTTATGCAGAGAATCACTTAATACTTGCTTGATAGGTTCCCGGAAATTACACCGGATAATGTTGTAGAAGCCGCACAATATTTCAGCGAGACAACTGCCCGCCATTTTCAGGTGCTACTGTCGTGTCGCTGCAAAGTTCACCAATTTATATGCTGGCTTTCTAGAACAGCGCACGCGCAAACGGGGTCCGTCACTCCCAGCCACATTTTCGTGCGCCGTGGCCCGCTTCCGCAGACCGCGACCTGTTTCTCCAGCAGAGGGCTCTGGTATTCGAGGCTGTCTACGATTAGTCTTCGATGACGTTATGCCCCGCTGGCGCCTGCGCTGTTCTAGAAAGCCAGCATATAAATTGGCGAGCTTCTCAGCGGCGCGACAGTAGCACCAGAAGATGGCGGGCAGTTGTCTCGCTGAAATATTGTGCGGTTTCTACAATATTATCCAGCGTAATTCCCGGGAACCTATCAAGCAGATGCAGGGCTGGGAAAGCCTCAAACAGCACACTTAATATTTGTTTTTCAAAAGTGTTATTGTCAAATTATTCCACAACCACTTTTCTAACAATATTGATCAAAATACTTGTGACATCTGCAAAAGGTAGTAGCCCCCTTATGGCACAAACTCCCTACATTACTAAAAAAGCATTCTTGAAAATGATTTTGCATCTCCGAACTACACTGATATGCTTGCATACAAGCAAATCTCTCATACTACTACTGTTCACTTCAAGATTAATAATAATGGCTCTTCAAAATATGAAAAACACTTTTACTGATTGAATTACGCCGAAATGATTCAAAATCTACTTCAAAACAAAGTGCATCAGGCAAAAGGCAAACTAATTTTTTCTGAAATGAGCATACAGTCAGGTTATTTGTAAATGTCCATCATCAAATAATAAATGCGATAGCAGTTCACAGGACAATGTATGCAGAATTGTTTCGATATTGATTTGAAACCCAGATGAAAACTTTTTCTTGATGGCTCACCTTCTTTGCAGGAGTACCTAAGCCCATTTCATTGTGATGGTGCAGTTTCTGAACTTATTAAAATATTATTTTATGTTCAGGACTCCTGCCTGTTACCTCACCCATTCATTCATCCTACATAGGATTTTCCTTACTATCCTATAATAATTCCAGGTGAACAATAAGATATTTCACAACAGTAGATAATGGACATCACCTTCCCCATTATGTGTCTATTTGCAGTAATTTGAAATTAAAATCATATACACACATTTCATTTTATTCATGTGTTTAAATATCACAAACGTAATATAGTAACATGTTTTATGATAATTTGAGAACGTATCTGCAGTTCTATTGAGTACAAAGCTAAATGAGCAAATGAAATAAAATGAAAGCTTCACTACTACAGTTTCTCCAGATTTTCTTTCATTGTGAAAACCTCCAGAATAATTATGCAGATGGTGCAACAAAAACAATACGCCAATTTCTTGATTGCCAATGAGAATCCTTATTGTACATGTATTCAAAGGATTTTTTTTATTTATTGGGAGGTAGTAACAGTGACAAAATAAAACTGTGTTTATATTAATACTGTTTAAAATCACTGTGAATAACATGGGCCATAAATTTTATTTGACAATTCTCCTGATGCAACTACATCAATACTCCACAAGGATCTGAGTATCTCCCCCCCCCCCTTTTTCCCTAATACCTTGCATGTTTTGCATCATTACTATGTATGGATCTGTTTATCAAATCAGCATCCTAAACATTTGATTTTGTTCTGAAACATCTAAAGCAGATTGACACATCTACTATTTATGAGCAGGTTCAACATATTCATGTTTCATGAGTCTAAAATGTTGATATGGATAGTCTTTCACCACATACACATAATGCCTCAAGTCATATGAGACTTTAATGACATTTCTAACCAAACATCATTACCTCACAATTGGTAATTGCATTTTCCCACAACCCATTGACTTACTTGTAAGTGACAGGATTGATACAAATGGAAATATGTTATGACATTAAAGCAATACTGTCCATAATAGAAAACTAAAGGAGCTTATCATTGCCATGTTATGAGGAAGGTGACAGTAGTCACAAGAGAAGACATGGAAAATCAATTTATTTTGACCACTAACTTGGGTTTTTTCTTGCTTTCCTGCATACAAGGTACAAACATTTAAATGTAAAGTCAAGTTCGTGCCTAATCTTCCATTTTATGCAGTAACTGTAATACAACTACAACAAATGAAACCACTCATTTTTTTATTTACATCAATACTTGATAAAAATCATAATTAGTCAGGATCTAATGTGCTACATTATTATTTTGAATTTTTCCTAAGAATGGTATTTTACAATAGTAAATAAAAGTTTGGCATAAATCAGAAACATCAACACATTATCAGTAACTTAGTTGTTATTTGATATGCAGTCTTTAGTTTGTGCCTGAAACGCAGTTTCATTCTTTGAATGTCTGCTACCTAATACATGATCCCTCACATTTTTGACAGTTGGCGGAACTGGACAAACACACAAGTTACATACGATAGCACCTTTGCCCACTGATAAATACTGCATTTGACTATACAGTGAGCCTGAAAGATGTTTAATGATTTTTGAAAGCTGGACATCTACTGAAGGGATACTTTCTTTTTGCTTGGCAGAAGTGGGAGACTGATTCTCAAAAGTCTTAAATAATTGGGTCAATGCACTAGCAACACTTGGCATATGACCAGTATTTTTCTGTACTTCCTTACCAGGTACACTTAAAAAGTTCTTATGATAACTTCCTCTCACATGTTCAGCAAAATTTTTGGGACTAGGCAACTTTTTATGACATACCGTACATATGAAGCCTTTTTCTAATGGCTGTATACAACTGAATTCTCGAGTTTTGTACTGTTCACCAAGCTGAGGAGGAGTCAAATTAACTCTGTTAGAACCTTCCTGAGATTTAGTCAAATTCTGTACCTGTCCCTTTTTCTCCTGTTTTTCTTTTTGCGCAGTAATCAGTTTGCTTGGCTTCCCTCTGCAACATCCATCCTGGTTATGTAATGCAACAGATAAATGTAGGTCCTGGTTGTACACAGTTATAGCCTCATTACAGTTTCCACATATATATCTAAAATCACTTTCTCGTGTTTTAAGGTTCTCAGTTGGTTTTATATGTACTTTTTCATCATGTGATATTGTTTTGTCTATCTTGTTGTCTTCATGATTGACTTTTTCTTTCTCGTACTCTTCTCCTGGGATGTGTGTAACATCTTCCCAATTCCTTTCTGGTGATTTGTTAAGCACTTTCTCCTCATTAGACATCTTTTGTTCTATGGTACTTGCTTCACAAATGATATTTTCTTGCTGGTTATGCTCACTTACGCCTTGTGCGACAGCTTTGCTCTCGACATTTGGATTTGACGCTTTGTCATCACCACCACCATCAACAGCAGCAGTAGCAGTTGTAATCTCATTTTTCAGAATAGTAAGTTCACTGTGGAGAATAGTCAGCATGCCACCAATATTGAATAATCTTTTACTGATACTGTCACCTGGGGGTCCAGCCTCAAAATATGGCAGTAAAGCTTCATAAACCCTTATGCAACAAGTGAAAGTATCAGTTGTGTGACACACACGCTGATAAAATGAATCGTTCTTTGACAACTCTGAAGAAATCATTTTGTCACCCAGTCTGGAGAAAGATTGCTTCCTGACTAATAGAACCTGAAATCAATACCAAAAAGTTGCCATTAAGAGCAATCCAAACCTTTATTCGCAACTTATTTGCTATTACTGCTGTCTGTAACTGCGAGATTACTAGTCAAAAATGTTCTTTTTTCAGTTCCATCTTCTATATTCTAAAAGCATTTCCAGTTGGTTAATTGCAATACTTAGTCTGGTGCATAAGTTTGTAGCATTTTTGCTTTGCATGTTGGTATTCTGGTTGCTATGAGTTTATTTATCACCTGTCATTTTTATTTGTAGTTCACTGCCGACCGGTGTGGCTGTGCGGTTCTAGGCACTTCAGTCTGGAACCGCGTGACCGCTACGGTCGCAGGTTCGAATCCTGCCTCGGGCATGGATGTGTGTGATGTCCTTAGGTTAGTTGGGTTTAAGTAGTTCTAAGTTCTAGGGGACTGATGACCACAGATGTTAAGTCCCATAGTGCTCAGAGCCATTCGAACCATTTTTGTACTTCACTGGTGCTATTTTAGTTTACACTTTGTCATTTGGAGATAGTGTAGAAACTGTGGATGCTAGAAAATGGGGTGCCAAGTGGAGAAACTTCCTTTCTGGATGAAAATGCAGTCCGAACATGGCTTGACCAGTTCACTTCACTTCAAAACCACACGATTTCTACTGTTGTGGAAATGAAATGTTATCCCAGGATTGTCAGACTGTTGTAAATAGTGAAGGAGAATATGTTACTGATGACTGATGTCTCTGTTACGTGTATCTGTTGTGTTTATGAAACTTATTGAAAAACACTACTAGCTTATGCACCAACCTAATATTTTAACAGTTAGCTATGTTCAGAGCTGTCCAGGAACGACCATAACTGCTTTTATACAATAAACATCAGTGCACCACACTCAACAGTAAGAACTCTCAAGTAATATGATTTAGTTTGTTTCAAACCACACAAAATGGCCATTTGTAAAATGAATATAAAATTAAAGAACTATAACAGTGTTTTTAGAAACAGTTCGATCATTCAATTACACACATCTGGACAGCTATGCATTACATCTTAATACCAATCATTGTTACAAAATGCTTCAATAATATGACTCCATCTACTTTACATCTTAGTGCCAATCACTGTTACAAAATGCTTCAATAACATGACTCACTCAATAACTACAAAGCTGTTTAGCAAAATCTAGATTTTTGTTCATCACAAGTTATTGCATAGTGCATGGTTCCAGTATTATTTGTACACTTTCCTGTTCCTTCTGTGTGGGAGAAACAAGTACTTACATGCTCCTGTGTACATCCTAATATTTCCATTTTGTCACCAGAATCCTCACATAACATGAGATAAGATAGCACTAGATGAAGGAAACAAAAGAAAAATTCGGAGTAAGAATTAAAATCCATGGAGAAGAAATAAAAACTTTGAGGTTTACCGATGACACTGTAATTCTGTCAGAGACTGCAAAGTACCTGGAAGAGCAGTTGAATGGAATGGACAGTGTCTTGAAAGGAGGATATAAGATGACCCTCAACAAAAGCAAAGATGACCATCAACAAAAGCAAAACGAGGATAATGGAATGTAGTCGAATTAAATCGGGTGATGCTGAGGGAGTTAGATTAGGAAATGAGACACTTAAAGAAGTAGATGAGTTTTGCTATTTGGGGAGCAAAATAACTGATGATGGTCTATGTATAGTGGATATAAAATGTAGACTGGCAATAGCAAGGAAAGCATTTCTGAAGAAGAGAAATCTGTTAACATCAAGTATAGATTAAAGAGTCAGGAAGTCCTTTCTGAAAGTATTTGTATGGAGTGTAGCCATGAATCGAAGTGAAATAGAGAGAACAGAAGCTTTCGAAATGTTGTGCTACAGAAAAATGCTGAAGATTAGATGGGCAGATCACATAACTAATGAGGAGGTACTGAATGGAATTAGGGAGAAGAGAAATTTGTGGCACAACTTGACTAGAAGCAGTTGGTAGGACATGTTCTGAGGTATCAAGAGATGTAGGTTGCAGTAGGTACTGAGAGATGAAGAAGCTTGCACAGGATAGAGTAGCAAGGAGAGGTGCATCAAACCAGTCTCTGGACTGAAGACCACAACAACAAGTCAGTACTGAGAATTTACAAACAATGCTCCACATAGCATAACATACAATTCATGTTGCATTTGGTACTGGAGTTTTTACAATGTCCTCACCCAACTTGAAATATATCACTCCTTTCATTCATCTTCTTCTTCAACCTAACCTACCCATCCTCAGAGTCGTACCTTGCTTACAATTTTAACTACATATGATGCAAGTAAGAAATACCCAAATACCAGATAATTCAAATTATCATCTCTATATGTAAACCAGGTGGAGACATATCAAGGCCACAGGTTATTTCCTTATAGCAATTTCAGCCTGTGTTGAAAAGACATTGACGAGATTAGTAAAACCAAGATTCGAATGGCGCCTGAGAACTCTCACAACACAGTATGATTATTGCTAACTGAACATCCAGCTTGCCTAAAAATATTGGCACTTGCATCCCTAGTAAGCAAAAGGAGAAGTACAAGAAAATTATCAGCATTATATGGATTGGAATCATCTATAACAATCAACTGTCTGATAGAGCTCATGATGATTCCTCTTCAACAACATATTGCACTTCTGCTTATGTAATACAAGAGGAAGGACTTCAAGATCTCTTTGTTGCGATCAGTCAGTCATTCATTGATAAAAGGCAGGCTTTCATGACAAGTATTTGCATCCTTAGGGATTTTTCTTCCATTTGTCCTCTGCATAATTTACGAGCAATGTTTAGTAAATCGGCATCTGTAATTACTGTAGTTACTGTAGCAGATATTTTTAACTAACATATTGTGTTACAGCTAGTTTACCCTTAAAGAGGAGTAACCCTGTATATTATCTGCATTTATTGTAAGTTAACACTGTTTTAGAGTTTACTAACAACTATAATTAACCTCAAAACGTTTTAGGAAACTAGTAATATTTACCAAAGCCAAAGCAAAAATGCAGCCCCACAATGAATGCTGTTCTTGAACACGGGATGAATTGGTTGATGTTTGTAAGCAACTGGAAATGCCCTGACTACTGTCAAATGATTGGCAGCCACTACAAATCAGTGTGTTGGAAGAGCTACTGAGAGTCGTGCACCTGTGATACCTGTATGTGTATGGATCCTGTCTCCTCTGTAGAAAGTATATGATCTGTCATTACTCATCCACTTGACTGTGAGTGGTGTGTCAATGGTAGATCTAGGCATCCTGTATATGGTGGACAGTGACCAAGGAGGACTCAGCATGTTATACTGATCCCCCTAACCAACAAGTTTGAGGTGCTCTCTCACTGGAACTGAACCACTGGGATTCACTTCACCTGTTTCGGGGAAACCCGTCTTGTCCAGTGTCAAGAAGAGGCAAATGCAAAAGGGTAGGCGTCTACTAATTGTCGGCAGTTCAAACGTACAGCTAATGGTGGTACCCCTTAGGTAAACAGCAACAAGGGAGAGGATAGTGACACCCGGTGCAGTCAGTGCGCATGCCTGGGGGCCTCATTCAACATGTTGAAGAAGCTATTCCAACAGTCACTGAGGGAACAGGGAGCAATCAACTGTAGATTGTGGCACCCATTGGAACAAATGATGCCTTCATCTGGCTTCGAGGTCCTACTTGGGTCATTCCAGTGACTAGCAGAGAAGGTTGAGAAGAACAGCGTTGAGATGACCAGCCTTGGGCCTGGAGTTTTAACGAAGCTTACAATTTGCAGCATTGTCCCCAGAACTGATCATGACCCTTTGGTTCTGAGTCAAGAAGGAATGAACCAGAGACTTTGATGGTTCTGTTACTAGCTAGACTGCAACTTCCTGGACTTGCACCATATGGATAAGAACTGTAGGGTCCTCCTAAATCGATCAGGTGTGCACTACACATCAAGGCTGTTACTCAGACAGCTGACTGCGTGTGGGAAGCAGAAAAATGTTTTTCAGATCAGGCAACTCTCCATGAAGTTCAGATAACAATAACTGTAGGAAACCCAGAAGTATCAGAGTAAGATGAAAAAAATTGCCTCCCACAGGTGAGAGTATTAAAATCCTAATGGCAAACTGCCAAAATATTTGAAACAAAGTCCCAGAGTTTGAAGTGCCCCGGTAAAGCAGTGAAGCTCACATAATACTAAGATACAGAAAACTGAAATTGATAGCAGTGAGATTTTTGGGGAAAATTTAAGTGTATATCGAAAGAATAGGCAAATGGGAAACAGAGGTGGTGTATTTGTCGCAGTAGACAAGAAACATAAACCCATCAAGATAGAAATCAAAGCTGTGTGTGAGACTGATTGAGCAACTCTCGGTATCAGAGGTGGACATAAAATGATAACTGGATCCTTCTATCGCGCACCAGACTCCTGATGCAACCAAAAACTTTACAGAAAACCTCAGTTCAATTGTACACAAGTTCCCCAATCATACTTTAATCACTGGTGGAGACTTCAATTATCCAACAATTAATTTGGAAAATTACTGTTCTGTTAGTTGTAAGCATGATAAGACATCCTGTGAAATATTATTAAATGCCTTCTCTGAAAACTACTTAGAACAGATAGTTAGGAACCCCACTCAAGACGTACATGTACTGAATCTAATGGCAACAAATAGACTTGACCTATCTGAGGATGTCCACATCAAAAAAAGACCACGATGTGGTTGTAGCGCAATGATTACCGACAAAATTACAAAGGACTACTACAAACAGTAGAGAAAAATACATTTTCAGTAAACTACATAAAAAATCAATAGTGTCATATTTCAATGAGGAACTTGAAACTTTCGACACAGTGCAGGAGCATGACAGGAATAACGGCTCAAGTTTAAAAGAATAATTGACCATGTACTGGACAGATACGTTCCCAGTAGAACAGTTCATAATAGGAGGGAACCTCCACAGTATACAGTCACTGTAGAGGAACTTCTAAAGAAACAGAGATTACTGCATAGTAGGTGGATGTATCCTCTGCCATGCACCTCACAGTGGTTTGCAGGGTATAGGTGTAGATGTACACATAGAGGCAGTAAGCTGTTGTCCACCGTATGTTTCTGTAACTGTTCAACATGTCCTTTTCTCACATGACATCATACAAACCACGGATGGTGGGCAACAGACAAATTTCATGTACCTAGATTTCAAGAAAGTGATCAACATGGGCCCCACTGCAGACTGCTGACAAAGGTGTGAGCATGTAATTTAGGTTCCTAGATGTGCAAGTGGCTCAAAAAATTTCAAAGTAATAGAACCCAGTATGTTGTCCTCAATGGTGAGTGTTTATCAGAGACAAAGGTATCGTCAGGAGTGCCCCAGGTGAGTGTGATAGGACTCCTTTTGCTCTTTATATTGATAAATGTTCTGAAGGATAGAGTGAGCAGCAATTTACGGCTGTTTTTTGATAACACTGTGGTGTATGTATAGTGTGGTGGACATGCTGTGAGATGAGTGAGTAGTGGTGACAGGCTGTGGGGCCCAGGGCAAACACTATTAACTGTTACAGAACTTTTATTGATTTTGATACATGACATAGCGAGGCTGGCAACTTCTCGTTACTCCTGGCTGGTGCTGATGAACAGGCGGTGGCTTTTCCACTCGTATTCAACGAGACAGAACCCTGTGTTGCTGAGACTGGCAGCCTTTGGTGGCTACGGCCATTGACATCAGCAGCAGTGCGTGTTGTTCTGCAACAGTGTTTCACTTAGGCAATGGCCACTCAGCTTTGCACATGACCGCAGTGGTGGTGTGTTTTTTTTTTGGTAGGGTTTAAGGGCGCTCAACTGCTGAGGTCATTAGCGCCCAGTCACTGGTGTTAGAGCACAAGGAACCTGCTAAAACTCAAGGGGATGGGGGGACATCAAAAGGACCTGACAAAGATGCAGATGAAATAAGTAAAAAGGTTAAATGTCTTTGGTCAAGCCAGTTAAAGTTATAAAACGCAGAAGACGAGTAGCTGCTCGAGCGTCATCAGCTAAAACATCCGGTAAGGTAGATGGCAGGGACAGGACAACACGAAATTGACTAAAACGGGGACACGACAATAAAACATGGCGCACCGTTAATGCCTGACCACAAGGGCACTGCGGGGCTGGGTCACCAGAGAGCAGGTAGCGGTGGCTAAACCGGCAATGCCCAATCCGCAACCTGGTCAGAAGGACCTCCTCGCGCCGAGATGGTCGGGAGGAAGTTGTCCAAGCAGTTGGGAGCGGTTTTACTGCCTGGAGCTTGTTTCCTTGGAGGGATGACCAAGCATCCCACCACAAGGACACAAGCCTCTTACATACAACCCCACAAACGTCAGATGACGGGACACAATGGGAGGCTGGCCGAGGCTGGAGGACTGCAGCCTTGGCTGCAGCATCCGCAGCCTCATTCCCAGGCACTCCTACATGTCCGGGGACCCACAGAAAGCTGACAGAACCGCCATTATCAGCGAAAGAATGGAGGGACTGCTGTATTCGTTGAATCAAGGGATGGACCGGATAGGGAGCTCCAAGGCTCTGAAGAGCACTGAGTGAGTCAGTGCAGAGTACATACGATGAATGGCGGTGGCGGCGGGCATACTGAATGGCCTGATGGAGAGCAAAAAGCTCGGCCGTAAAGCTGGAACATTGGTCAAGGAGCCGGTATTTAAAGGTGGTGGTCCCGACGACAAAGGCACAGCCAACACCATCGTCAGTTTTGGAGCCATCGGTGTAAATAAAGCAAGTCGAGCACGAAGTTCGACAAACCGTGAGCAATACACTGCAGCCGGAGTACCCTCCTTCGGGAGTGAGCTGAGGTCGAGATAAATACGAACCGGAGCCTGGAGCCAAGGTGGTGTCGGGCTCTCACCCTCTCTGAAGGTGGTAGGGAGGGCAAAATCCAATTGTCGAAGCAGGCGACGGAAGCGGACTCCGGGGGGCAGCAGGGCAGACACATACAACCCGTACTGACGGTCGAGAGAATCGGCGAAGAAGGACTTGTAAGAGGGGTGTTCGGGCATAGACAACAGCCGGCAGGCATACCGACACAGCAGTATGTCGCGCCGGTAGGTCAATGGTAACTCGGCAGCTTCAGCGTAAAGACTCTCGACAGGACTAGTGTAGAAGGCTCCGGTCGCAAGACGTATCCCCCGATGGTGGATGGAGTTGAGCCGGCGTAAGAGGGATGGCCGAGCGGACGAGTAGACGAAGCTCCCATAATCCAGCTTCGATCGGACTATGGACCGATACAAGCGAAGCAGGACAGTGCGATCCGCTCCCCAAGATGAACCGCTAAGAACTCTGAGGACATTAAGGGAACGTGTACAACGGGCCGCCAAATAAGAGACATGTGGAGACCAACACAGTTTCCGGTCCAACGTGAGCCCTAGAAACTTAGTTGTTTCCACGAATGGGAGAACAACGGGACCGAGATGTAAGGATGGCGGAAGGAACGCTTTATATCGCCAAAAGTTGATACAAACCGTCTTCTCTTCAGAGAACCGGAAGCCATTTGCCACGCTCCATGAGTAGAGGCTGTCTAGACAACGCTGGAGGCAGCGCTCCAGGAGGCATGTTCTCTGGGCACTGCAGTAGATCGCGAAGTCATCGACAAAGAGAGAGCCTGAGACATTAGGTGGAATGCAATCCATAATTGGATTGATCGCGATGGCAAAAAGGGCTACGCTCAAGACGGAGCCCTGAGGCACTCCGTTCTCCTGGAGGAAGACATCGGACAATACGGAACCCACACGTACCCTAAACTTTCGATCCGTTAAAAAGGAATCAATAAAAAGGGGCAGACGACCGCGTAGGCCCCACTTGTGCATAGTGCGGAGGATACCTCCTCTCCAACAGGTATCATAAGCCTTCTCCAAGTCGAAGAACACGGCTACCGTTTGGCGCCTTCGCAAAAAGTTGTTCATGATGAATGTCGACAAGGTCACAAGGTGGTCAACAGTGGAGCGGCGGCGACGAAAGCCGCATTGGACATTAGTAAGTAGTCGTCGAGATTCAAGAATCCAAACTAACCGAGCATTAACCATGCGCTCCATCACCTTACAGACACAGCTTGTAAGAGAAATGGGGCGGTAACT
Organism: Schistocerca piceifrons; assembly: GCF_021461385.2. NCBI lineage: Eukaryota > Metazoa > Arthropoda > Insecta > Orthoptera > Acrididae > Schistocerca > Schistocerca piceifrons. The sequence continues at coordinate 231,430,117 of NC_060138.1, forward strand.
AGAAGGAAGGTGTCTATCCTTCCCGGGTTTGGGTATAGGAACAACAACGGCGTCACGCCAACGCATGGGGACCTGACCTTCGGTCCAGACGCGATTGTAGGTACGAAGAAGGAAGCTTTTGCCCGCCGGAGAAAGGTGTGCCAGCATCTGAACGTGAATGGCATCTGGCCCCGGAGCAGAGGACCGGGACAGTGCAAGCGCACGTTCGAGTTCCCGCATAGTAAAGGGGGCATTGTAAGTTTCCAGATTCAGCGAGTGGAAGGAAGGTCGCCGAGCCTCGTCTGCCTCTTTCCTGGGAAGGAAGGCAGGATGGTAATGGGCGGAGCTTGAAACCTCCGCGAAAAAGTGGCCAAAGGCGTTGGAGACAGCCACAGGATCAACAAGGACCTCATTACCTGAGGTCAGGCCAGGTACTGAGGAGTGGGCCTTAATGCCCGACAGCCGGCGCAGGCTACCCCAAACAACGGAAGAGGGAGTAAAACTGGTAAAGGAGCTCGTGAAAGAGGCCCAGCAAGCTTTTTTGCTGTCTTTGATGACTCTACGGCATTGCGCTCGGAGTCGTTTGTATTCAATACAATTCGCCAACGTAGGATGGCGGCGAAAGGTGCGTAAAGCACGTCGTCGAGCACGGATAGCGTCCCTACAAGCCTCGTTCCACCAGGGGACGGAAACGCGACGTGAAGAAGAAGTAGTACGAGGTATGGAACGTTCGGCAGCATGGATAATAACAGCCGTGAGGTAGTCGACCTGACTGTCACAACTGGAAAAATCGTGGTCCGGAAAGGTCGCCAGGGAGGAGTAAAGTCCCCAGTCAGCTTTCAGTATGTTCCAGCGCGAAGGACGTGGGGATGGGGTGTGGTGCAGGAGACGAACGACACAGGGGAAGTGGTCGCTCGAATAGGTGTCAGAAAGGACATACCACTCGAACCGACGGGCAAGAGTGGTAGAACAGATCGAGAGGTCCAAGTGGGAGTAGGTATGAGTAGAGTCCGAGAGGAAAGTCGGGGCGCCGGTATTGAGGCAGACAAGATTGAGATGGTTGAAGACATCCGCCAAGAGTGAGCCTCTTTGACAGGATGCAGGAGAGCCCCAAAGGGGATGATGGGCATTGAAGTCGCCAAACAATAAGAACGGCGGGGGAAGCTGATCGATCAGGTGCATCATGTCAGCCCGACTAACAGCAGATGACGGTGGAGTGTAGACGGTACAAACTGAAAAAGTAAAAGCAGAAAGAGTAATGCGGATAGCTATTGCTTGGAGTGGGGTGGTCAATGGGATGGGATGGTAATAGACATCGTCCCGAACGAGCAACATGACCCCACCATGAGCTGGGATACCGTCCACAGGGGCGAGGTCATACCGCTCCGAGGTATAGTGGGAAAAGGCAATACGGTCAGTCGGGCGCAACTTGGTTTCCTGGAGACCAAGGACGAGCGGACAGTGCAGGTGGAGGAGCAGTTGTAATTCCTCCCGATTAGATCGAATACCTCTTATGTTCCAATGAAACAACGCCATTGCTAGTCAAAAAGTTGGGGGAACGAGACGGGGAAGAGCTGGTCACCTCGATGGCCGCGGAGGGCCAGGTTGCGAGGCAACAACGCTACAACTGACGGCAGGCGGATCCGGTTCCATCGACTCGTCGCCAGCTGCGGCCGCTGTCCCTGATTGTGTAGGAGGGGTCGCATCAATTGCCGACAAAAGGCCGGCGGAACGCCTGGCAGCAGAGCGTCCAGGCGAAACGGAGGAAGGCCGGGAGCAGCGACTCACGGATGAAGCGTCAGATGAAACGCGCCAGGGTGGAGAGGGGGATAGAGACTTCTTCTTGGAGGCCTTCTTGGAAGGCCGAGGAGGCACAGGGATGGTGGGCTGGACCCGAAGAAGGTCCTCACGCGCGGGGTCCGTTTTGGAACGCCGGACCTCGGAAGCTGGGGTCCGGAACGTTTCCCCGATGGACGCCTGAGAAGAGGATCGCTTCTCAGGTGGCGTGGGGGGAGGAGGAGGAGGAAGGGTGGCCCCTGGGGCAGGGGGGGTGGGGGCCGCGGGGGAGGAGGAGTTGGAAGGGAGGGATTTGGGAGGCGGAGGCAGAGCCCCCTGATGGGCAGAGGAGGCGGAGGGGGGACAGGATAGAGGTGAGGATACAGCGGAAGGAGTGGACACAACTGAGGCAAACGAAGTAGCCAGTGACACGGGATGAAGGCGGTCATACTTCTTCCTGGCCTCAGAATAAGAGAGCCGATCCAAAGTTTTGATTTCTTGTATCTTTTTCTCCTTCTGATAGGCGGGGCAGTCTGGGGACCTAGGCGAGTGGACGCCAGGACAATTAGGGCACCGAGGTGGTGGGGTGCAAGTATGTTCCTCACGAAGAGGACGTCCACAGTCGCCACAAAGGGGCTCAGCCTCACACCGGGACGACATGTGCCCAAAGCGCAAACACCTAAAACAGCGCATAGGAGGCGGGACGTAAGGTCGCACGTCGCACCGGTAGCACATCACCTTTACCTTCTCCGGGAGAACGTCCCCCTCGAAGGCGAGGATAAAGGCCCCGGTGTCGATGCGACGGTCTTTGGGGCCGCGCTGGACTCGCCGGACGAAATGCACGCCGCGGCGCTCCAGGTTAGCCCTGAGCTCCTCATCAGATTGTAGCAGGAGGTCACGATGAAAAATAACCCCCTGCGTCCTATTTAGTGCCAGATGTGGGATAATGGAGACTGGGATGTCCCCTAGGCGGTCGCACGCCTGGAGTGCCGCCGATTGTGTGGCAGAGGTGGTCTTGATAAGAACGGACCCTGATCGCATCTTGCTGAGAGCCTCGATTTCCCCGAAGACGTCCTCAATGTGCTGAACAAAGAACATGGGCTTGGAGGTGGCGAACGTCCCCCCATCTGTTCGAGAACAGACCAAATAGCGGGGGAAGTACTTCGCCCCAAGCCGGCGGGCCTGTCCCTCCTCCCATGGAGTGGCCAAGGGGGAAAGGGCAGGAGAACCAGAACTAGAAACGGTACCTTTTCTTTTGGAAGACTCGGCCGCAGAGCGACCTGATACGTGTTGACGTTTCATGTGCGAAACGTCCGCCCCGATACCACCCACTCCGACCAGGGGCTCTCCCCACGGGCGCCACCCAGCCGCAGCAAGGGCCACCTGGCAGGATGACCATTGCCGGGAGTCCTGATGCCCCAAGGAGACGGGCATCTACTCCTTGGCCAACGTGGGGAGGGTGCAGCTCAGGTATCGGCAGTACGATCCCTGTGTTGTCAGGGGGCTACAGCCTAGAGGGTACATGACGACCCCACCACAACGGGCTGGCTACCGTGCTGGATTTCTGGTGCCATGGAAAGTCCATCATGATCGCTGGTGCAGATGGAGATGCACTATGGGCGTAACTTGGACAACCCATCAGGCGTTTAGGCCCAATTTGAGGAATAATGGGTATGGTGACAACGCCGGTGCAATGCTGAGTGCCAAGGTCTTAGTGCACTTAGGACCAGTGGTACACCATGTAAGGTGTCCTTCCCCAAAAGGCTCGTACTTCTGTAGAATTTTGAAAAATGGAGGTCAAACCCCAAGGGGGACCATCACATTAAGGCCAAAACATTTGAGACTCCTTTTAGTCGCCTCTTACGACAGGCAGGAATACCGCGGGCCTATTCTTACCCCCGAACCCGCAGGGGGGGGTGGTGGTGTGTGAAGTTTGCTGTGCGGCAGAGTCAACTCGCTGCCCTCGGACAGGATTCAAATAGAGACGCACTGCACCATCAAGCCTACAGGAATTCGGTGTCAGTGGTGGCAGGAATGGGCAACACGTCGACAGGGCTGTGGCACCGAGTCCTGTGAAGGACTTAGTGTTGGTGGCAGGCGCATCCCAGTCTTAAACCCACACCTGCTGCCAGCAGTGCCTGGTTGTCTCGCTGTCCGGCATAGCTCTGGCATTGTGGCAGTACAGCTGGCTTCAGGCGATGACAAGTGATCCCTGCCTCAAAATCCAGACTTATTTATAAGCCTCCAGTGCCCATTTGTTCCACTAAAACCTGATGCCTAGTCATGTTGCCATACCAAGAGACTCACGCCAGTGTGGTGATTCTCTCCCACTTGCTACACAGTTACCACTGTGCATCATCATTTGCCACTGAGGTTGGCGATCCTCACTTTCCAACCCAGTATACTGTCCTCAATGGTGAGTGTTTAACGGAGACAAAGGTATCATCAGGAGGGTCTCAAGGAAGTATGGTAGGACTGCTTCTGTCCCTTATATAGATAAATGATCTGACGTGTCTTTATTGTTACCCCTTGTTGCCACATTGATGGATCTTAACACAATGCTCTAATGTGCTTCCACTTCTCCTTACTTTTCTTAAGTCTAATAATTTTCTGAATGAGAATTTCATTCTGCAGCGGAGTGTGGATCTTAACACAATGCTCTAATGTGCTTCCACTTCTCCTTACTTTTCTTAAGTCTAATAATTTTCTGAATGAGAATTTCATTCTGCAGCGGAGTGTGCGCTGATATGAAACTTCCTGGCAGATTAAAACTGTGTGCCGGACCGAGACTCAAACTCGGGACCTTGCCTTTTGCGGGCAAGTGCTCTACCAACCGCGCTACCCAAGCTTGGGTTTCGGTCCAGCACACAGTTTTAATCTGCCAGGAAGTTTAATAATTTTCTGTCTAAAGTCTGGAATGAAGCCCTATGCTTCCCTCCCCTATGGACAAGACCCGGTCTCTCAGGTCTTACCCCGACCCGGTACTGTAATTACTTCTACCTTTAATCTCTAAAGCAAATAACCTATAATAAATCAGCTATCTTAATTACTCAGAAATTACTGTGTTAATCCCTGACTCTATAAATCTATCTTACGTCTGTCACTCGGGGTACCCAGTCTATGGGAACTTGGATTACCCCTGGGTCAGGCTTCCACACAGCTCACCATTTCAAATTTATAACAGCTAGGCAGAACAAAAAATAGAATCACCACGGCACTAGGAACTGCAACATTCACAGTCACAGATACCTGATGCCTACCTTCCTGATACTGTCCCACATGTTGCAACATTTGCTCTATCATCTGCTTAATTAACAGTCCCAAATAGGTTCCCAGGTGTTGTTACAGAAAGTGATGGTTTTTACTATCCCCTAGTGATTGCAATAGCCACACCATACCATCTTTAGTCTTGCATCTAGCACTTGTGTTCAAGATTGTACTGCTTCCAAACCCTGGTTCAGATTGCTAGCCAAGGCCCTGATGTTATCTACAATTTCCTTAGTCAGTTGCCAAAATGTGCAGTTGTTGTTTAACATGCCACTCTCCAAGTTAATCTGCACGGACTGTCACTCCACAGTTACTTTATTTGCCTTTGCTAACCCCTTTATGGCTTCTGCTTTTTTGTTCAACTTGATTAAGTCACTAACTTCTGTTGTCCCGGAGGATGGTCTTTAATGTATATTCCACCTCCAGCGTCTATCCATCCCCCCCTCCTCTCTCCTGGAGTCATGCAGTACCACTGTGATCATCTCCTGCGTCTGTTCCTTTAATCATAAATGTGCCCCAAGCAAATTCTTGTGTTTCTTTGAGATCTCTTTCAGATTTCCACTGCTAACTGCTAGCTTGTATCCCTGAATACACTTCCTTCAACCTCAATTTCGTTCTGCAACTCCCAAACATTAAACACTAAACCCAATGATGACCTGTGGCTGGGTAACACCATGTGTGGTAACCTGGAAAACAAAACTCTTCTGGATGATCCTATAGCACCTTCACTCACCTCCACCAAAGAGGTATAGCATCACTAAGCCAGACTACTGCTTCTTTAGCCCCACTCTCACATGGAGACCTGAGGTCAAGAACCAATATCACCTCCCTCACCTCCCCTCCTCCCAGAAGCCCGCTGTATTCAAACAGAATGCCTCAACACATGATAAAACCTACCTTAACATAAACATATAAAGTACATGAAACAACATTAACACCCTATAAACAAAGGAAAAATATTCATAAATCACAAAACCACACCACATATCAATTAATTCCTTGGTCTGAATGTGTAATGAGCATGAGGTTTCTGGACCTATCTCTCCTATCACTCATGTTTCTGTTTCTTCTCTTTTGCCTCCCTCCTCGCTTTTAACAATACCTATCATGGAAATCTTTGAATGGTCGTAGACACCCAACATGCACAACTGTTTTCCTTGTTAGCAACTGCAGCTTCACATTTACTGGTGATGTAGTTTCAATTACTCGACATGTGCCCTGGCACCATATTACAATTTCTTTGTCTTTCCCTTCAGGGTATATGGGTTAGATATCATCCATTGACCTACTTTATTTTTATACTGAGTCAATCATCACTTCTTCCTCCTCCTCCAATGCTGCACCCTTCTCCACACTTCCCTCACTGTTCTAGCAAACTCCCGTACTGTCTCCACTTTCCTGCCTTCTTCCTGGCTAATCATGTCAAATGGCAATGTCATCTTTTTTTCATGTACCACCTCAAATGGCGACAATCCTGTGGTAGTGTGTACTGTACTATTAAGGACAGTTGTGTGTCCCAATCTGAATGGTGTGCGTTTACACAACAACCAAGCATCTTCCCAAGTGTATACTAGTGCTTGTTCAGTCCTTCCATTAGCTTGCGGATGAAGTGGACTGTTTCTCAATTTTTTTCACCATTAGTAACAGATACATTTCTTTCATCAGTTCTGAAATTAGGCTTGTCCCTTGGTCTATAAATATTGTCCCTGGCACCCCAAACTTCAATATCCACCTATTCACAATGCTTGTGCAACTGCCCATTGGTTTGGAATTGGCACTATCTCAATATGAAAAGAAAAATGGTCTTGCATGGTCAGCACAAAATTATCACCTGTGGTGTTCGGCTGAATGGACCTAACACATCCACCCAAATGAAACTAAATGATTACTGCTGTTACTTGCCATACTGTTTACACTCTTCATTGGCACTCGGGGCTGCTTGCCATCTCCTAAGGCTGTGACGTATTGCCTGTGCTATAGCTATTTTTCTGCTTAACCCACCTGAATTTCGGTGTTTCTTCACTGGTTTGAGGATTACTTTGCACTGAAATTCAAAGAGTTTTAATGTTCACCTCATCAATCTACTAGAACGGCCCTTCAAAACCAGTATGTGCTTCAAAGCGGCACGATTCATCGTAAATTGAACCTTCCTGGTTCAAAATATACCCAAGAGAATGATTTGGCATATCACATAATAATATGAACTCATTTTAAAAGTTTGGGAGCATCAACACCGGACTGAATGTTGATGTATCTTTTAAATGTTGACGTATCTTTTAATATGACAAATTACTCTGGCATTCCTCCAACACACTTAACTCCCTTCTTCAATAACTGCATAAGCGGTCTGGCAATATACACAAAACTCCTTCACAAACTTCCTATAATAATTTGTGAGACAAAAAAGTTTGCAATTCCTTGGTTGTTAGTGGTACCGGAAACTCTTGCATCACTTATATTAACCTTGGATTGTCTTCTCACTTCCTTCCTAATGATATGGCCCAGATAGTTAACCTCCTCCAGCACTAAGTGACATTTTTCTGTGCTCCGTGTCAAAAGGGCTGCTTGCAATCTCCTAAACAATTCCCTCAGATGTTGTCTACGACATTGTATATCCCTCGAAAAGACGATTATATCATCAAGATATATGAGACATTGATGCGGATTGAATCCTTTCAGCACACCATACACAATTGTTGGAATGTTGCTGGCAAATGTTACAATCCGAAGGGCATCCTTATATATTTGTAAGTGTCCACAAGAGACCAAAAATGCCATTTTCAGTCTGTTCTCCTGAGTAACTTTTTACCATCTGTTACAAGTTGCTTTGGAAGACAGACTGAAAATTCCTTAAGTCCACTGTTGAGAAGTATTGGATTTGCCATTAGTTACGTATCACTTATGTGTTATTTGGAATTTGTAGGCATCTGTCGCAGTCTCACTATTCAAATGGTGATAATTGCAACAAAACCAATACTTCTTTGAGCCATCCATAGACTTCTTGGGCACAATCACAATTTTTGCGTCCAAGGGGCTACTACTCTCTCTTCTATAATTCAATCAGCCAACTGTTGATTTATAATTTCCTCCAAAAGTATTGTGACAACTGTGGTTTTCTGTAAGGCCTCTGATACACCAGTGCTTCATTCCCATTCAGTGTCATGTGCTGTTTTACTGATGTAGCAGACAATGGCTGCTGTGGAAAAAACAAATCCTGAAATTCTAGCAACAGGTCCTCATCTGTCTCTTCTCTGCCCCTTTAAAATTTCTCATGAAGTGCAGTCCCAGCAACATCCTGTGCCTCATCATAGCCAACACCCCATGTTTGCTCATTCAGAACCTCCAGGGTAGTCAATAATGTTTCCTTTAACAACTTAACTTCTTCAGCTCCAAAATTATAAATACTGACAGGTACTACTTTGCCTTAATCCCTCTCTTGTACATGTACAGTACTATGTTTCTCAAACCACATGCTGTATCCAGTATCTCACTTTGCTGCAGAGATTCTATAACACATTAACATGTCAACTCGCGTTTCAGGATCCACATTCACCAATAGTGACCTTCCGGTGTTTCCTGACACACAAACATGCAAATCGAGCCTTAATATCAGTGCTCACAATTTAGCTGGATTGTTTTGTATACTAGACACTCCTCATGGCAGATCAACATTTGACCTCAATGGTTGTACATCACTACCCCCTCTGCATTTGTTCTTACTGAATTATTTTTGCCGGGAACTCATGTCAGCAGCTCTGTGGTTCCCTCCTAAAATTTAACAGACCCTTCCTTCTCCTGGACCACCTGTACCTCACCCCCTATATCCCTATCGATGACCTACACCTCCCCTTATACCATTCCCATTAAATTGTTGTCCACATCTTATTTCCAATGCTCCTTCATGGCTGGTTGAACTGCCTCTGCATACCCTGTTTGTCCACAATTCAAACACTTTATATATATTAAATGCAAATACATATCTTCGATCCCTCGCCCTTGCAATCTACTGATCTCCTTGTATGCATGGAGGTCCTTAGGCATACTCTCCTAGACATCTCTGTTGCTAAACCTCTCACAAAAGCATCGAGAGCCCATTGCTTGGTCTCCTGAAGTACCAATTTCTTCACCTCTTCATTCTGCGACAATTCATAGATGTGAAAATTCAACCTTCTAAACTTATCCACTGAGTCCTCCACTGCCTCATTACGCCTTCTGGACACCATACCCATCTTATCAAAAACCTATGTCTAAGTTGATCAAAAGTCTACACATTGCTTAATGCTTCTGTGCAACTTGCAAACAACTTTGCCCCCCCCCCCCCCCCCCTCCCCAAATCCAACACTACAATCTGCAATAACTGCTTACCCAACTAACCACTTACATTAGCCGATGCCTTGAGATCTTCTACAAAAGCTAACATGACTTAAGATGCACTACCAGAGGAAGGAGAAACAAGGTTAGCAATAGCCAGAACAACCCTCACAGCCTGAGACCAGAACAATTCTATTTCGTGATTTTTCTCGGTCAGTTCATTATTAGAAACCATATTATCCACTCTCAACTGAGCTACCTATTCACTAACCACTGTAAAGCCTTCTCATGGGTGACACATGTGTCTCAATTTGCCTCTGCCTCAACTTTACTCATTTTCACAACTCAGAAAAACAAGAGAAACAACAATACTAACGTAGATTAAAAAGGTAGTCTCAGAGTGCTCTATCAATCTACCTCTTCTGTCTAATGATAAGTCACCATGACTCTTCACTGTTACTGATTCAGAACAAAGGGCAGAGTGCCCAAATAAATTATACTGAGTACAACACACAGGCACCAAACACTCATCTCTAGAATTCCCCTTGAACTGCAGTAAGTCAGCCAGCACCCCCAGTAAATGTAACCGTCATGTAATTACCATGATTTATCATCATACAAGAACAAAGTCATTCTCACACTGATGATACTACGGGCTGTGGCTCACACAATACATTGTGGACTTGCTGGGGGATGAGTGAGTGGTGGTAACTGGTCTTGGGCCCTCAGGCAAACACTGTTTAGACCAGCAGCCTTTGGAGGATACGGCTGTTGATGTCAAGCAGCGCTGTGTGTTGTGATGATGACCTTTGGGCGCTCAACTGCGCAGTCATCAGTGCCCATACAATGTCTCAATTTTTACACAGTCCAATCTAGACACTGCCATGAATGATAATGACAATAATGATGAACTGATGAGGATAACACAAACACCCAGTCACCGGGCAGAGAAAATCTCCAACCCAGCCGGGAATCGAACCTGGGACCCCGTGATCCAGAGGCAGCAGCACTAGCCACTAGACCATGAGCTGCAGACTGCTATGCGTTGTGCTGTGAGTGTTCTGCTTGGGGAATGGCACCTTGTTTCCACCGCAGCCATGGTGGCGTGATTCTGCTGTGTGTAGGACTCAACCAGCTGCCCTTGGAAAGCAGCTGGCACTGTGGTGCCAGGTCCCACTAGAAGCTCAGTGCAGGTACGGCAGATACAGGTGGCAGGGCTGTGACACCAAGTCCCTTGAAGGACTTCATGCTAGTGGCAGGTGCAGCCTGGTTTCGAATCCGTGGCTGCCTCTGGCAGTGCCCAGTCATCTTGCTCTGGCATAACTCTGGTGTGGTAGTACTTCTGGCTTCCAGCAATGAAAAGTGTCCTCTGCCTCAAAATCTAGGCTTATTTACAAGCCTCCAGTTCCCATTTATTTCGCTAACACCCGGCACTTACTTACATTGGCATAACAAGAAACTCACAGCGGTGTGGCGGTAACGCCTCACTTACTAGACAGTTACCACTGTGCAGCACCGCTTACTGCTGAACTCTGCTATCCTCGCTGCGCAATGCACTGGCGTGTTGTTACTGTGACCCACTTGTCACCACAGTGGCAGCTATCGACCCATGGACTGTCAAAGCAACACTCAACAGCAGTTCCATGCTACTTATCCTTACTTTTGTTAAAGACTAATAATGTTCTGTCCGAAGACTGGGTCACAGCATAACATACAAGAAGGTGTCATTGTTGAGTGACTGTAGTATACAAGATGACTTAGATAGAATTTTTAGTTTTTGTGATGGATGGCAGCTTGCTCAAAATTTAGACTATAAGTTAATGTGGATGAATAGCAAAAACAATCCCACTATAATTGAATACAGCATCAGGAGGTTGCTGCTAGATACTGTCACACTGATTAAATATCTACACGTAACGTTGCAAAGCAATACAAAATGGAATGAACACATCAGGTTGCTTGTAAGGAAGGCGAATGTTCGGCTTTGTTTTATTGGGAGAATTTTGGGAAAGAGTGGCTCATCCATAGAGAAGGCGGCATGTGGAGTGCTAGTGTGACCCATTCTTGAGTACTGTTAAGAGTATTTGGGATCCAAATCAGATTGGATTGAAGGAAAACATCAAAGCAATTCAGAGGTCTGCTGCCAGATCCGTCCTGTAGATTCAGTCAGCATGAAAATGTTAGGGAGATGCTTTGTACAACTCGAACGGGAATCTCTGGAGTGAAGAAGACACTTTTTGGAAGGCACAATTGCAGAAATTTAGCGAGCCCTCATTTGAGGCGCACTGCAGAACGATTCTACCATAGCCTACATACATTTTATATAAGGACCATGAAGGTAAGATAAGAGAAATTAGGGTTCGTAAAGATGTTTTCACAGAGTCATTTTTCCATCAGTCTACCTGCGAATGGAACAGGATGGTACATGGTACCCTCTGCCATGCACTGTACAGTGACTTGCAGAGTAAGTATGTAGATGTACAGTTATGATGTATGTAGTGAAAGCACAAGAAGTTAGGAACTGGTACAAGACAGAAAAGCATTTCATTATTGAAATTATAAACAACAGAAGAACTTATAGAATTTGGTAACCACAGTCAGACAACAGTACTAGCCTGGGTTAAAAGCTGTAGAAATATAACCAATAATGAGATGGCTGACAGCTGGCAAAGGAGGCAATTTCTAATGTGTAGCAATGTTACAAAAGTCTTTTACCTTCTAACATTTAGAATTTCTAACAGGTTATATCTTTATGCTAAGCTTCCAAATAAAGAATTTTATAGCTGCCTGGCTCAGAGAATCATGACCAAGTGGCAAGCAGAACAGGACAAATCACAAGTCATTCGAAGACGGCATTACATAGAAGTAGAACTTACTTACCATCCCAACCAAGACCCGGTTTAGTGATCACAATTTATGATGAACGTCACCACGATTTGCATGAGAAGAATTGTGGTATGGATGTTTTATGTCCCACCTGTATCAAATCAACATCAATGCAGTGCCATTTTGTGATAGTTACAATGAGTTTGTCAGAGATATAAACCACCCATTGTTTTCTTGCAGAAAGGGGAAGCTGCAAGGGGGAAAAACAGTATTTCAGTTTATCCTGTGTCCATTTCCCATGGAATATTATTTCAATATGCAATGAGAACAGTACGCAAATTCTTACAGCAGCCACTGGATTCATTTTAAAAAGCAGTTTTACTGTTTGAATTTGAGAGTAATTTAATTTATAGCTATAACACCATAGAAGCTGATAGTCTACACTATTTTAATGAGTGTTTCATATGACCTGGGTTTAAACATGCATTCATTCTTGTTTAGCATTCTAGTTGGTTCACTGAAAGATATCTGTTCTGAAGTCTTGATCTTAAAACTTTAATGTCTGTCCCTAACTTATGAAAAATACAATAAAGAAACATGATAACTGTATGGTCAATAAAATAAACCCCTCTTATTCTGCCATGGTGTCATGCCAAAAGTATTGACTGATACTACTGACTTTACCAATTTATTGCAAATTCAGTATTCAAACAAAACAATGTTTCTTACTTCACACACTATTAGTCCCTCCTTGGTCCTATAACTGGGTAAATGAGTGTTCCTGCGAAGACTTCAGCTTATTCATACATGATTATCTCATGCTCAGAAATCAATTTCCAATATGCACTGGCACACTGGTCTTAGTTTCTCGCATGAATTCTAAAGCTGCCCCCTGCCATAGTCATTGTAATATTACAAGTGACAACTCAATGAACTGTCTTATTTGCTCAACAAAAAAGCTGTAGTTTCATACATGAAATAGTGATTTCTGAAGCAGTTCATAATACTTGTAGCTGCAATACTTTATGGTAGAATTTCTTGGGTCTGAATTTACTATTATCTTTACCTGTACCTACAGTAGTGATTACCGTGTATCAGGTCTACTGTCTTTAGCACAAAAAGGGGTGCACTATGCTACAACTAACATTTTTGATCACCTTCACAGCGATATAAAATGTCTGAAAGACAGCAAAGTAAAATCTGAAAAAGTTTCTCCTCAACGATCCTATTCTGTAGAAGAATTTCTATTATTGTAATATCTAAAAGATGGTGGGCAGGAATCTTAACTCACATCTGTATATTTAACACAATAACTTTTTAAATGTCAGCATGCAGCCATATTTACAAATTAATTTGTCATATGAATGTAAAATGACTCGTTTCACATTATTATTATTTATCATACAAAATGATCCATAGAATATGAAAGTGGCTAACTAACTGCAAAAATCTGATTTATTTTACTGGCTTCTAAAGTTGGTAAGCAATAAATTACTGAGTGTGAGTTGTTCATTTACGGGTTAATGGAAGAGGTATTCTTGAGAATGTCACTCTGAGATACAGAGCTGCACATGCAACTAGTCAAACTGATCTCAGAGGTCTGGATCTTCAACAGTTATCTCTCCAAAGCCGGACAGGAGGAGTTGAAGGCTTCTCTGTCTCATATGTCTCTTTGCATCAACTTATTCAATTACTGATTTTTTCTTTGACCAATACACACCACTGCTGCTCCAGAAATGATGTAGACTGTAAAATTTACACAAGCTAGTGGATATGAGCACAATTCTCCTTGTTTGTGACTGGGCAATTATAATGTGGTTTCTTCTAAACATCAAGGTGGTACAGTCATAGATCTGGACATCGTACAGTACACATTATCAGATCAAAAGTATATGGATGCCACTATGTAATGTGGAATTAACCATTAGATGTCACGAGAAATAGACTCATCAATATAAAAGGAGGTACGGAGTATCATGATGACAGTAAAAAAGTAGTAACAGCAGAATGGGTTTGTCAGAAGAGTCCAGCAACTTCAAATGTAGGCTAGTCATTGTATGTCATCTCAGTAACAAGTCATTCAGGATCATAAAAAGACCCTTCTGAAGCTGCCCAGATCAACTGTTAGTGATGTGATTGTGAAGTGAAAATGCGAAGGAACAAGCACAGTTACATCAAGACCAGGCAGACCTCATGTACTGATGAACAGAGGCCCTGAGCATTGCAGAGGGTGGTTGTAAAAAATCGTATTAAGTTAGCAGAAGGAATCAGTCATGAGCTCCACATTGCTACCACCAGTCCAGCTAGTGTACTGACTGTGTGCAGGATGTTAAATAGATTAGAGTACAATGTTTGAGCAGCTCCTCATAAGCCACGCAATTCTGTAGTCAATACTAGGCAATGCTTGAGGTGGTGTAAAGTTTGATGGCATTGGGCAACATATGACTGGAAACGAGTCATTTGCAGTTATGAATCGTACTATACCCTGGGACAATTTGACAGAAGGGTTTGGGCTTGGCAAATGACGGGAGAACATTACTGACCGTCATGTGTAGTGCCAACAGAGAGATATTGAGAAGATGATGTTATGGTATGAAGGTGATGTTATGGTATGAGGGTGCTTTTGTGATTTGGGTGTGGTCCCCTTAAAGGACTTACGAAAATGCTAAAGGATGCGAATGCTTTTACAGCACTGTGTGCTGTGTACAGTAGAGGAGCAGTTTGAAAACAATGATTGTTCATATCAGCATAACAATGCACTGTCATAAAGTGAGATCTTTGAAGCAATGGTTTGTGGACAATAACATTCCTGGAATGGACCGCCCAGAGTTCTAACCTGAACCCAAAGGAACACCTTCAGGATGATTGAGATTGTTGACTTCACTCTAGACCCCACTGTCCGACACCACTATCTTCACTGGTTTTGGTTCTTGAGGAAGAATGGGCTGCCATTCCCTTCAGACAATGAATGAAAAATATAACACTTTTGCTAATAAAGTGTTTACCTTATTTGAACACTGTTTTCTCCCAAAACTAACCATGGTTAGAGCAAAGTCTACAAAGAAGCCATGGATTACTCGAGGAATAGGGGCACCTTGTAAAACAAAAAGAAAACTGTATCTGTGAATCCAAAACAGTTCTGATGTTGATGCTATAGCACACTATAAGAAATACTGCAAAATATTAAAGACTGTAATACGGACATCAAAGCAAATATATCACAAGGAAAAGATAGTCATATCAGATAACAAAATAAAGACAATATGGGATATAGTGAAGGAGGAGACTGGTAGAACCAGACATGAAGAGGGGCAAATAGCATTAAATGATACTTTGGTGACAGATGTGTATATTGTTGCAGAACTTTTTAACAAACATTTTATAACCGTTACTGAAAAGATGGGGTTGTCAGGTTCCATAGACGCTGCTATGGAATACTCAGACCAGACATTTCAAGTAATTTCCATAATATGAATTTGACCCTCACTACCCAAGCCAAAATAATTCCCATCATAAAATCTTTAAAATCAAAAACATCTAGTGTGTATGAGGAAATATCAACAAAGTTAATTAAAGAATGTGATTCTGAGTTAATTAACATATTAAGCTATCTGTGGAACCAGTCGTTTATCAGTGGAATATTTCCTGAATGGTTGAAATATGCTGAAGTTTAGCCACTGTTTAAGAAGGGAGATAAAGAAATAGCATCAAATTTCCGTCCAATTTCACTTTTGCCAGGATTCTCAAAAATTTTAGAAGAAGTAATGTACAATCAGCTTTATAACCATCTTATCTCACATAACATGCTGTCAAAGTCACAGTTCGGTTTTCTAAAGGGTTCTGATATTGAGAAGGCTATCTACACTTACAGTGAAAATGTACTTAATTCATTAGACAAAAAATTTTGTGATCTGTCAAAGGCATTTGAATGTGTAAATCACAATATCCTTTTAAGTAAACTAGAATATTATGGTGTAACAGGAAATGCTGCAAAATGGTTCAAATCTTATATCTCTGGCAGGCATCATCCAACTGGGAACTAATTACATGTAGGGTCCCACAAGGTTCCATTTTAGGGCCCTTACTTTTTCTTGCGCATATCAATGACCTTTCATCAGTAACATTATCAGATGCCAAGTTCGTTTTGTTTGCCAATGATACAAACATTGCAATAAATAGCAAATCAAGTGTAGTTGTAAAAAGATCGGCTAATAAAATATTTGTGGACATTAATCACTGGTTCCTAGCCAATTCTTTGTCACTAAACTTTGAAAAAACACACTACATGCAGTTCAGAACTTGTAAGGGGTGTCCCACGAGTATGTGTCTAACATATGATGACAAGCAGATAGAATAAGTGCACAGTGATAAATTCTTGTGATTACAGCTTGATAATAAATTCAACTGGGAGGAGCACACCACAAAACTGCTGAAGTGTCTTAACAAATCTCTAGTTGCAATGCAAATTGTGTCAGACATAGGGGATATAAAAATGAAAAAGCTGGCATATTATGATTACTTTCATTCCATGTCATACGGGATTATTTTTTGGGGTAATTCATCAAGCCAAGCTAAAGTTTTCCAGGCACAAAAACACACAGTAAGAATTATATGTGGTGTGAACTCAAGAACATCCTGCAGAAGCCTGTTCAGGGAACTAGGGATACTAACTACTGCTTCCCAATATATTTATTCCTTAATGAAATTTGTCATTAAAAATATATAACTTTTTCAAACCAACAGCTCAATTCATGGAATCAATACTAGAAATAAGAATAATCTTCACAAGGATTTAAAATCACTTAGTCTTGTACAAAAAGATGTGCATTATTCAGGAACACGCATTTTCAATAACTTGCCAGCATCCATAAAAAGCTTAAGAGAAGCCTAAAGGATTTATTGGTAGCCAACTCCTTCTACTTCATTGATAAATTTCTCAGATGTGTGTGTGTGTGTGTGTGTGTGTGTGTGTGTGTGTGTGTGTGTGTGTGTGTGTGTGTGTGTGTGTGTGTGTAAAAACTTCTGCACAATTTCAGTGCAGTAATGTGTTCAAAGTAAATAAGTATTACAGTAGTTCTATTACATATTTATTATCTTATAAATAAAAAAACTTTTTTTTTATTTTAAATTCAGTGCATTAGTGTTTGTAAAATGATTCTTTCATATAGTGTTTATTAAAAAAAAAAACTGACCATCATTCCACTTGGGACCTGTGGAAGGTACATTAGCTTATTTGTTTCGGTTGTAAATATTTGTCATGTATTATTGTTTTTAGAACATGTTCCACATCCTGGAGGACCTCCTCACTACGCATCAATTGGAATGAAAGTGAATCTAATCTAATTTAAACAATCAAACAGCTCAGAACACAGTTCAAGTCAATGTAAAGCTGTACACACACTTCATAGTAATGTTCACTTTTAATCAGACCATGTACTTAATGCCAAACTTAAGACAGACAATGTTTTCGTGTGTTCAAAAGACACTGTATATTATAATGAAGATGAAAGAGTCCAGCATCCAAGTTGTAATTTATATATTTTGTCGTGCTCTAGCTTGAGTAGCTTCTCAAATTTCCTCATTATTTCACAGCTGTTTACATTAGATATCAATAAATGTGCCAGTAGTACCTTTTCAAATGGTGGAATGATGATATTCAGTTTCTCAATATAGGCAGTCATCTTCATGTGGCACCAAACATTTTAATTTTGATTTTCTGTTGGATAGAACAACTTGAGGGCCACTAAAGCTGCTGACGTCCAGTTTTGTCTTATTTCCTGATGTAATGTTCCTGACATGATAAGGGGCATAGTGCAACAGGCCAAGACACTGTTTCTACATTTGGAGGAAATCTACAGAAAGAACAACATAAGTGGCTTAAAAAGTTTTCGCAATTACAGTTTAGTCTATTTTTGTAATTGTACGTCATTGCATTTCTTTTTCTCTGTTCCGGTTCACACTAATGAAGCAATTCTCCTGTGTTTTGAAAATAGTTTATCTGTTAGCCTTTGTCCAGGATATTGTACATATTTATGTTTATTGCTTTGGAGAACTGTTACTGTGTGTGTATAGTTTTCAAACGACACACATTTAGCTAAGATTCTGGAAAAAGTAACGAATGTTGTCTTTTGAGTCAAAACCAAATGTTTTTGCAACTTACACATTTCAGACTTAAATTTCAGAAATGATGACTAAAACATTGAGTTTCGCACAGAAATTGATTTGACATAGGTCCTTTAAAAGAGGTTTTTAAATTAATCTGAGAGTACTTGCAAGAAAAGTTTGATTTACATACACACTGTGCAAGACCCACCTGGATAGCTGCAGGCAATGACACATCACTTACAGAATTTGGGGGGGGGGGGGGGGGGGAGGGGGGGGGGGGAGGCATGATGGGCCCATTTCATAGCCGTCACCATATTAACAACAAGGACTGGTGGTTTCCCCACATCTGACAAGGTAAATTCCAGGCTAGCACCCACATCCTGGCTCAGTTATACAATTCGTAAACATTTAAAAATATTCACACAGTACCACACGGAATAACACTCGACACAGACAGTTGGGGAACCAAATTTTTTACTGAGAGGGAAGGTGTGGTGACAGGAAGGACATGCAGCCACCCTCTACTATTAAAATTGACAAATCCATAACATGCGAGCCCATAGAGAGATGGGATAAGGTCAGAAAAAAATAAGAAAAGACTTATACACTACGCAAGAGAAAGGAGAGAAAGCACACAGCGTGCCAGAGGATTCTTGCTTAGAATGTGTCATTTTCCATTCTGCATGGATTTGTAAAACTACCAGTTCTCCTTATTTACCCAACACTGTTTTGCAAGAATAATATCACATTCCTTTCGACAATACCCATTTAAGTTTCCCAATAATTTAAATTACACTTCTGTGTGAACCATAAAAATCTGTAAGATCCTAGTAGCACAAAGGTACATGAATTCCTTTGATGTGTTCTATAAGACTATACGTTATGATAGGTCCCGATGTGTCTTGATCCTTACCAGATGCATTGTAGTTTCCCACAAATATCTCAAGTTCTCCATTTGCTTCCCCTACTGCCAATTTAACACGGCCATCCCACTTCATATTTCTTCATAATATTACATTTGTTTTTAAATAACCAGATAATATATAAACATTTATCACAAATGATGTAATTTAACACCAATTTGGTGGGCACTGTACACGTCTCCTTATTTTAAAAGGGCTATCATTCAGTACCAAGGTGAAAACTGTCCATGCCATTCTGGTTGGTTGGTTGGTTTGTTTAAAGCGGTGGGTGGGGGAAGGGACCAAACTGCTTAGTCATCGGTCCATTACTCCAGTTAAAACAACCATACAGAGGAAAGAAGAAAACAAACGAGACATAGAGCACAATACTGAAAGGAAGGAAATACGACAAGAACGACAGAAAGGCAAGAAACACTACAAAGAACAAAAGAGGACAAGAAAACCACAGACAGATGCAAGAAAGAGGTAGAAGAGATTAAAACAAGAAAGCAGATTACCAAGGCTGGCTGACCATGAGAATAAAAAGGAGAAGCCAGCCTCTCTGCAAAACATTAAAACCCCCACCCTAAAAGCACTTGGGTGGAGGATAGGACAAAGGATGTGCGCTAAAACTTAGATCAAATAATAAAACCCACCCTCATGGATAAAACGTAAAACTAAACCTGCTGTTGATGCATTGTTGCCCAAGACTGAAAGTAGATTGCTATGAAAGTTTAAAGTCCATCGCAGAGCGGCTAAAGTGGGCAGTCCAGCAAGAGGTGGATCACCGGTCACCGGTGAGCCACAGCGACACTGAGGTGGGTCCTCGCAGCGGAAGAGGTAACCATGTGGTACCCACATATGGCCTATGCGGAACTGACAAAGGACAACTAATTCCCTGCGAGAAGCCCGCGGGGAAGACTTCCACACATTCACAGTCTCCTTAATAACACGCAGTTTGTTGTGCATACTGTTATGCCATTCTATCTCCCAAAGGCGAAAAACCTTGACGTGTAAGACAGAATGCAGGTCAGTTTCAGAGATGCCTATGAAAGGAAGCAGTTTCTGCATAGCCTGTTTGCCCAGGCTGTCAACAAGTTTGTTGCCTGGAATTCCGATTTGTCGTGGGGTTCACACAAACACCACTGGACTGTTCCAGGGCATACAGGAACTCCTGGATGGCCACTGCCAAAGGATGGTGAGGGTAGCACTGGTTGATAGCTTGTAAGCTGCTCAGGGAGTCAGAACAGACAAGAAATGACTCACCAGAACAGGAACGGATGTACTGAAGTGCAATAGATACAGCCACAAGCTCTGCACTGAATACACTGCAGTCAGTGGGCAAGGAATGCTGTTCAGTATGGCCTCTGTGGACATAGGCAAAGCCAACATTACCAACAGCCATCGAGCCATCGGTGTAAACAACTTCAGACTCTCCGAACACGTCAAGAATCAAGAGAAAGTGACAGCAGAGAGCGGCGCAGTTAACGGAGTCCTTAGGGCCATGCAAAAAGTCCAGGCGAAGCTTCAGCCGAGGTGAACACCATGGAGGTGTATGTGAATGGACCTCACATAGAGGTGGTAAAGGGAAGGACTTCAGTTCAGACACAAGTGATTGCACGCGAACCGCAATCTCTAGCCCTGACCTGGGCCGCCAATACGGGAGATGAACTGCCGCAGGTGGACAAAGGAGACGGTAATTCGGATGCTCAGGAGAACTACGAATGTGTGCAACATAACTGGCGAGCAGTTGTGCAAGTAGGATCCGCAATGGAGGGACTCCGGCCTCCACCAAGGACACTGGTCACCAGACTCTTTCTAAAAGCTCCCGTCGCTAGGCGAACACCACAGTGGTGCACTGGGTCGAGTAAATCCAATGCTCAGGGCACCGCCGAACTGTAAACCAGACTCCCATAGTCAAGGTGGCACTGAAAAAGGGCTCTGTAGAGCGGCAGCAGTGTAGAGCGATGCGGAGGGCATTGGGGTGCTGCCAGCACTTCCGCTTAAGCTGACAAAGATGAGGTAGTCAAGTCAATCAGGCTTCAAAAACCAATCCTAAGAATCAATAGTCTCCACTACAGTGAGTGGATTGTCATTAAGGTATCAGTAAAGTTCTGGTTCTGGATGAACAGTGTGACACCGACAGAAGTGCATGACACACAACTTAGTGGCTGAAAACTGGAAGCCATGGGCTGGAGCCCATGACTACACCTTGTGAATGGCTCCCTGTAGGCATTGCTCAGCAACACCAGTACTGGAGGAGCAGAACGAAATGCAGAAGTCATCCACATAAAGAGAATGAGAGACCAACGGTCCTACAGCTGCCACTAAAAATAGAAACACACTGAATATGGATCCCTGTGGAACACCATTCTCCTGAATATGGGAGGGGGGGCGGGGAGGGGGCGAACTATGGGACACACCAACTTGGACAAGGAAAGTATGGAGTGACAGGAAGTTTTGGATAAAAATCAGGAGCACGGCCCAGAGACCCCACTCATACAATGTGGCAAGGATATGATGTCACCATGCCATGTCGTATGCTTTAATTAAGTCAAAAGACGGCAACCATGTGTTGGTTGGTTGGTTGTTTGAGGTTAAAGGGACCAAACAGCAAGGTCATCAGTCCCTTGTTTCAAATAGACTCCATTCTGCTAACGGGACATCTCAGTATAGTCAGAAAAATAAAACGGATAAAGGGGAAACGTAAAAAGGGCAGTCACGTTGTCATTAGTAAAAACAAATGAGGGAAGGTGGCAAGAGAACGAACCCAACACTATGCTGAAACAGCATAGGCAAGACCACCTGTGACTTAAAAGGTACAACTGCTATAATGCAGAAAGTACGTATGGGAATAGAAAAACTAACCAAGCCTTAAAAAGAAGGGGTGAAAACAGAGTAAAAGGGAAAGAAAAGAGGATTCCGGTCAGGGAGGTGAATCGGGAATCTCTGAACACTGCCTACAGTGGGAGACACCCGAACACTCACCGCCCTGCCCCAACACCAGAGGGAGATTAAAAACTTTAAAACTGAGAATAAAAACCACTCTCCCGGAGGAAACCTAGAACCAGAGAGACCATCCGGGAATCGTCAGCCAACATCAAAGGTAAAGTGTGGGGGAGTCTGTACTTGGCACGCAGAGCCAAAAGAAGGGGGCATTCAACCAAAATGTGGGCCACTGACTGGAAGGCTCCACAACCACATAGCGGGGGTGGCTCATCACGCAAAAGGAAACCATGGGTCAGCCTGGTATGGCCAATGCGGAGACGACACAGTGTGGTCGAGTCCTTGCGGGAGAGGCTAAAGGAAGAACGCCATGGGCCTGTATTCACCTTAATGGCACGAAGTTTATTAGACAGTGGAGTAGCCTCCCAAGAATTGGCCCATGACTGTGCAAAGTGGGATTTGATGTGAAGCCGTAAATCCGCTGCAGGAGGGGTTACAGAAAACGGGGGGTAAGTAACTGCTCCCCCAGCCAAACGATCAGCGAGCTCATTACCCGGGATACCCACATGGCCCGGGACCCATAGGAAGTCAATGGAACAAGCAGCACGGTGAAGATCAGCGAGATGGTCATGGATGGCAGAGACCAAGGGATGGCGCGAAAAACACCGGTCAATAGCAAGAAGGCCACTCATCGAGTCCGTACATAACAAAACGCGGTTGTGTTGGGATTGTTTAATAAAGGTAAGGGCCCGGGAAATTGCCATCAATTCCGCAGTAAACACCCCACATGAGGGTGGCAGTAGATGATTTTCCGTTCCAACAAAGGACGTGAAGGCATACCCAACATGATCAGCAGATTTAGAACCATCAGTGTAAAAAACAACAGCATCCCGAAACTCCCATAAAATTTGGCGGAAAAAGGAACGGAACACCACCGGGGGGATGGAATCTTTCGGACCGCGGCGGAGATCCATCCGAATTCGAGGCCGAGGAACTAACCAAGGAGGGGTGGAGGGGAGGGAGCGAGGAAGACAGGACAAAGAAGGAAGCCGAAAATCACGGGTAAGAGACGCAAGGCGCAGCCCAACCGGTAAACCCGCCCGAGGGCGGGAGTCAGGTGGGCGACGCCCATGGTCTGGGAATAGGATAGAATAGGAAGGATGAGCGGGAGAAGAACGAATAGTAAGGGCATAAGACACCAGAAGCTGGGACCGCCGAACAGAAAGGGGGGGGATCCCAGCTTCAACCAGGAGACTATCAACAGGGCTAGTAGCGAAGGCACCGGTGGCCAAACGGATACCACGATGGTGGACTGGATCCAGCACGTGCAGCGTGGAAGGAGCAGCTGAACCATAAACTTGACAACCATAGTCCAAACGTGACAGAACTAGAGCACGATAAAGACGGAGGAGGAGGGAACGGTCCGCACCCCAGGAGGAGTGGGCAAGGAAGCGAAGGACATTGAGTTTACGGAAACATCCTACCTTCAGGAGTCTGATATGGGGCAGCCAAGTGAGCTTGTTGTCGAAAAGAAGACCTAGGAAACGAAACTGTGGAACCACAGGCAATCTTTGTGCAGCGAGATAGAGCTCTGGATCAGGGTGGACCGTAGTACGGCGACAGAAGTGGACCACCCACGATTTTAAAGGAGAGAATTGAAACCCGTGGGAGAGGGTCCATGCAGAGGCACGCCGTATAGCCACCTGGAGCTGCCGTTCTGCAGATGGCATCGAGGAGGAACTAACCCAAATGCAGAAATCATCCACATACAGGGCAGGGGCGACCAAGGGACCGACAGAGGCCACAAGTCCATCGATAGCAATGAGGAAAAGAAGGACACTCAAGACAGAACCCTGCGGGATGCCCGTCTCCTGAGTCCGTGGAGAACTAAAAACAGTACCAACTCGAACTCTGAATGACCGATGGATCAGGAACTGGCGGATAAAAATCGGGAGTGGGCCCCGAAGACCCCACTGATGAAGGGTTAGTAAGATGTGATGGCGCCAGGCCGTGTCATAGGCCTTGCGAAGGTCAAAAAACACTGCAACCAAATGGCGGCGCTGGGAAAAAGCCTGCCGAACTGCGGATTCCAAGCGAAGCAAATGATCGATTGGAGATCGTCCCTCTCGAAAGCCACACTGGTAAGGGGACAATAGATCCCGAGATTCGAGGACCCAAGTGAGCCGACGGGCTACCAGCCGTTCAAGTAACTTACAACCAACATTGGTCAAACTAATTGGCCGATAGCTGTCAACAGATAGGGGGTTCTGACCAGGCTTAAGGACAGGAACCACAATGCTATCCCTCCACTGAGAAGGGAAGTCACCCTGGAGCCAGATACGGTTAAACACCCGAAGAAGATGGTGCCGTTGTGGAGCACTGAGATGTTGAAGCAGCTGGTTATGAATGGAATCTGGGCCAGGAGCCGTATCATGAGAAGCAGATAGAGCAGAAAGAAATTCCCATTCAGTGAAAGGTTCGTTGTAAGATTCTGACTCACAAGTGGTGAAACATAAGGTCACAGCTTCAGCCTGCTGTTTTTGATGAAGGAAAGCAGCTGGATAGGAGGCCGATGCTGATGCCACTGCAAAATGGGTCGCAAGATGTTCTGCGAGAACTAATGGGTCCGTACAAATGCCATCTGGGAGGTGAAGGCCTGGGAGGGTGGACTGCCGATGGCAACCTTGGAGAGAGCGAAGTGTAGCCCATACCCGTGACAGAGGGACAGTGGAACCAAGGGAAGAAACGAATCGTTCCCAACATATCCGCTTGCTCTGTTTGATTAAATAACGGGCTTTAGCGCGAAGGCGCTTAAAGGTAGAAAGGCTGGCTACAGATGGGTGCCTCTTAAAGTGTTGCAAAGCTCGACGGCGATCACGGATGGCAATGGCAATGGCCGTACTCCACCACGGGACTTGCCGACGACGAAATTGTCCAGATGAGCGCGGGACAGCAAGGTTAGCAGCGCGAACAATCGCGTCAGACACGTCACGTAGGACGTCATCAATACAACCCGACAAAGAGGGAGAAAACTCGACCTGTGCAGTATATAGAGGCCAATCGGCGCGGTGGAAAGACCAACGAGGTAACCTCTCCATCGGGGAGCGGGAAGGGAGCGCGATAATCAACGGGAAATGGTCACTATCACAAAGGTCGTCGTGTGGCGACCAGTGTAATGAAGGGAGGAGAGAGGGAGAAGAAAGAGAAAGATCAATGGCAGAAAAGGTACCATGACCAGCACTGAAATGAGTAGGGGAGCCATCATTAAGAAGGCACAGGTCGTGGTCTGCAATAAATTGGTCGATAAGAAGACCTCGTCTAGAGGGAAAGGCACTGCCCCACAAAGGATGATGAGCATTAAAATCCCCAAGGAGGAGGAAGGGAGGAGGAAGTTGCTGAAGAAGGGTGGTTAAGGCAGCAGGTGTAAGAGTCCTGTCAGGAGGGAGATAAAGATTGCATACTGTGACTGCAGAGTCTAAGTGGACCCTAACAGCAACTGCTTCCAATGTAGTTTGGAGAGGAATCCACGTGCTAGCAATGTCTGTACGGACCAACGTACAAACGCCACCAGAAGCCCGCAAGGGTCCGACCCGATTTCGACAGAAAACACGGAACCCACGGAGGGTCGGTGAGTGAGCATCAGTAAAATGAGATTCCTGGAGAACCACACAAGCTGCTGAGTAGGACGAAAGAAGGGATTTCAATTCCGGAAGGTGACGATAGTAGCCATTACAATTCCATTGGAGAACCACAGAACGATGGTTTAAATGAGGGCTGAACACGCTAAATCCAGTCATACCGCCGGGTCCCCACCTGTCACCGACAAGGAGGGGGCGACATCCATAAACGACAGGTCAGAATCCGGTTGTGAAGCCGGGGAAGGGACCTCCGGTGACACCAGAGGCTCTTTGTCCCGGGACTTATGTTTCTTCTTCTTTTCAGGCTGAGATCGAGGAGGGCTGTGTGGCATAATGGAGCCAGCTGCAGCAAGATCAGGAACAGAAAGAGACCGGGCGACCTGGGGGCCGATAGACCGCGGCTCTCGCGGTCGCCGCGCTGCAGCAGACCTTTGACCTGGAAGGTGCCGGGAAGGGGCATCCCGGGAGAGGCGCCCTTGACCAGCAGACGCCGAAGGAGTGGGACACTTCTCCGGCTGGGGAGGGGGAGCGGCGCCCAGAGGAGAAGGTGTGGGAGCCGCAGGGGAGGGGGGAAGGAGAGGGGTCCGGGACGGGGGTAAGGAAGGGGGAGGAAGGGATGAAGATGTAACCAAGGCGTAACTAGATGTCATGGACACAGGGTGCAATCGTGCATATTTCTTACGGGCCTCTGTGTAGCTTAAACGATCAAGAGACTTATACTCCTGTATCTTTTTTTCTTTCTTATAGACTGGGCAATCTGCTGAACGTGGAGAATGACTACCATGACAATTTACACATACAGGAGGGGGAACACAGGGACTCCCCTCATGGAGTGGACGTCCACAGTCACCACAGAGAGGGTCCTGGGTACAGCGAGAAGACATGTGGCCAAAACGCAAGCACTTAAAACACCGCATAGGAGGTGGGATGTACGGCTTCACATCACAGCGATAGACCATAATCTTAACTTTCTCAGGAAGGGTATCCCCTTCAAAGGCCAGGATAAAGGCACCAGTATCAATACGATTATCTTTAGGACCCTTCTGAACACGCCGAACAAAGTGAACACCCCGCCGTCCGAGATTGTCCCGAAGTTCCTCATCAGTTTGAAGGATGAGGTCTCTGTGAAAAATTACACCTTGTACCATATTTAGAGACTGGTGAGGGGTAATGGACACGGGAATTGTGCCAAGATGGGTACAGGCACGAAGGGCCGCAGATTGGGCAGCCGAAGCAGTTTTTATCAGTAATGAACCCGACCGCATCTTGCTCAGGGAGTCCACTTCGCCGAACTTGTCTTCAATGTGTTCCACAAAGAATAAAGGTTTGACACCGGTGAAAGTATCTCCATCAGTCCTGGTGCAAACTAGATAACGGGGGAAAGGTTTTGCCCCTAGACGACGGGCCTGACCCTCCTCCCAGGGGGTAGCCACGGAAGGGAAGGCCGAAGGGGCAAGAGAAGCAGCACTTGAGGAATCAGTACCACGCAGAGAGACGGCCGCAGAAGAGCGGCCAGAGGTTTGGACCCTTATGCGTTTCATCTGCATAGCGTCCGCCCTGATACCACCCACTCCGATCAGGGGCTCTCCTCACGGGCGCCACCCAGCCACAGCAAGGGCCGTCTGGCACGGCGGCCATTGCCGGGAGTTCCGATGCTCCAGGATGACGAGCAACCACTCCAAGGCATGCATGAGGAGGTCACAGCTCAGGTATCAGAAGTGTGATCCCTGTGTGTTCAGGGGGCTCAACCAAAAGGGTACATAGCGACCCCACCACACGGGCTGGCTACCGTGCTGGCTATGCACCCTAGCATCAGACAACGACGTAGAAGAAAAGGTGGAATATACTAGGAGGGCACACGTCGGAGACACTAGGTAAGGTGCTCTTCCCCAAATGGCTCACACTACGGAAAGAGAAATTTTGGAATGGAGGTCAAACCCCAGAGGGGGACCAAGGAATGCCAAAAGGAGATGATTACGCAACAAAGCCAGAGTGTAAAACCAACAGAACCAGGAGGATAGCGGGGGCCAACATAAGCAAGGACACCAATAGAGGGAGAGGAGAGGGCGAGGGGAAAGGGGTATGGAGGGGAAAGGAGGGGAAGGGAAAGGAAATGCAGCCCGGGAGAGAAAGAAGGCTGCAATGGCTCGGGGCCCCGTGCTCGCCACGCACGTATCCACGAAAGAGTTGTGGACCCCCTGGGGGGGCAACCATGTGTTGGCATCTGGAAAAGACTGTTCGGATGGCAGACTCGAGGGACACAAGATTGTCAGTGGTAGAGCAACCCTGATGGAAGCCGCCCTGACATGGAGCTAGTTGGCCACGTGACTCCAGGACCCAATCCAACCGCCGACACACCATACGTTCCAGCAGCTTACAAAGAATGTTGGTGAGGCTTATGGGCCAATAGCTATCCAGATCAAGCAGGTTTTTACCAGGTTTGAAGACCAAAATGATGGTGCTCTCCCGCCATTGCAATGGAAAGACGCCATCGCACCATTGCAATGGAAAGACGCCATCGCACCAGATCCGGTTGAAGATGACGAGGAGATATTGTTTGTAGTCAGACGAAAGATGTTTATTCACCTGACTGTGGATCTGATCTGGCCCAGGAGCTGTGTCGGGACAATGTGCAAGGACGCTGAGGAGCTCTCACTCTGTAAATGGGGCATTACAGGGTTCACTGTGGTGTGTAGTGAACAGGAGGATTTTCCTTTCCATCCACCATTTGAGGGTGCAAAAGGCTGGGGGTAGTACTCCAATGCAGAGGTTCAAGCATAGTGCTCAGCAATCGTGTTTGCATCGGTAGATAACACGCCATTGATGTGAACGCCAGTGATACCTGTTGGGATCTGGTACCCAAAAGGCGTCTGATATTCATCCGGACTTGGGAAGGTGACATATGGCACCCAGTGGTTGACATGTACCTCTCCCAACAGTCCTGTTTCCCTTGTTTTATAAGCTGGCGAACACGGGCACAGAGCCACTTAAAATCTATTAGGTGCTCTAGGAAAGGGTGCCGCTTATGTCGCTGTAGAGCTCGCCAACAGTCTTTAATTGCCTCAGCGACTTCTGGTGACCAACGCGGGACTGTCTTTTGCCAGGGGTACCCTAAAGAACAAGGGATCGCATTTTCTGCCACAGAAACGATCATTGTACTGACGTGCTTAACCATAAATCAATGGCACCATGTGAGGGAGATTAAACGATGACAGCAGAGGTGAAGGCTACCCAGTCTGCCTTGTTTAAAGTCCACCTGGGTAGGCGTTTGTGGGCATGATGCCGGGGGAGTGACAGGAAGATGGGGAAGTGGTCATTACCACACAGATCATCATGAGCTCTGCAGTTGATAGATGGGAGAAGGCCAGGACAGCAGACTGAGAGATCAATGGCCAAATGTGTGCCATGTGCCACCCAAAATGTGTGAGGACATCTGTATTTAACAGGCAAAGGCCGAGGTGGGACAATAAATTTTCAGCGTCTCTAACTCAGCCAGTAAGCACAGTGCCACCCCACAAGGGGTTATGGGCGTTAAAATCTCCCAAAAGTATGAAAGGTTTAGGGAGTTGATCAATCAGTGCAGCCAATTGGCAGGTATCATCTTTCCCACTATTAGAAACCTGGGAAGGGAGTGACCCAAGGCACTCCATCTTGCGAGAGGAGCTGAAGAAGACTGACGCTTCTACGGCTGGCAAATGGTGTCCCCGATGGTTGGGGGGCAGTGCTCCCAAGGTAGGTGGTGCAGGAGCAACAGGGAGGGAAGTGCCCCCCACCATCAAGAGGGCAGGTGTAGTCTTCCATCTCTGAGAAGCGACTGGAGTTGGCGGAACTGATGGAGCTAGAACTGTTGTACTGGCAGCGTAACACGATGTCATATGTACAGGATG
The DNA here is from genome assembly GCF_021461385.2 of Schistocerca piceifrons. Taxonomy (NCBI): domain Eukaryota; kingdom Metazoa; phylum Arthropoda; class Insecta; order Orthoptera; family Acrididae; genus Schistocerca; species Schistocerca piceifrons. The sequence goes on from NC_060138.1 coordinate 231,459,754, forward strand.
TACACGTTCAAATGTTCTCTTAGCCTCATTATAGGTCAGCTGGTCCAGGGTCTTTTACTCCATCATTTTATGATTTTCCTCTCCTTCTGGAGAAGTCTACAGTCTGGCGAGCAACGCGAATGGTGCTTTCCGCAGTTGACACAGATGGGAGGAGGGACACATGAAGTATTGGGATGTGAAGGACATCCACAATACCAATAAGTGACACTGGAAATACAGCAGGAAGACATATGGCCGAAGCACCACATCGGGGGAGGGATATACGGCTACACGTCACAGTGGTAGACCATCTCACCTTGACCTTCTTGGGTAATGCGTCACCTTCTAAGGATAAGATGAAGGCATGGGTGGCAACCTGGTTATCCCTCAGATTCCGGGGGAGGAGCGGGACGAAATGAACACCTCACTGCTCTAAATTGGTGCGCAGCTCATCATCAGACTACAGAAGAAGGTACCTGTGAAATATGGTACCCTGTACCATATTTAAGCTCTTATGGGGCATGATGGAAACAGAAACATCCCCGAGCTTGTAACAGGCAGAGGACGCTGTTTCGATCAAGACCCAGATCGCATTTTGGATAATCCCTCCACCTCCCCAAACTTGTCCTCTAAATGCTCAAGAAAAAACAGAGGCTTCATCGTCATGAAAGATTCCCCATCAGCTTTCGAACATACAAGGTACCAGGGCGAATAAGATACGCTGTCGTCCTTAGCCTGGCATTCCTCCCATGGTGTGGCCAGGGAGGGGAACGATACAGGGTCACACTTCAGTGCATTGAATTGAGGCCATGAACACTGAAGAGACTGCTGGTGTTTGACCACCAGCAAGAGATGATGTACTATGCTTCATCACATGTCATCCGCCCTGATGCCACCAACTGTAACCAGGGCCCCTCCCCATGGACGCCACCCAGCCGCAGCAAAGGCCACCTGGCAGGATAGCCATTCCCGGGAGTCCCGATTCCCCAGGGGGACGGGCATCTACTCCTTGGCATATGTGGGGAGTTAACGGTGCAGTCAACAGCAGAGTGATCCCTGCGTGGTCAGGAGACTACAACCAACAGGGTACATGGCGGCCCCACCACAACGGACTGGCTACTGTGCTGGATATCAGGTGCAAATGAGCTAAAAAGTCCATTATCATCGTCAGTGCACAAAGCGATACTGCACAGTGGATGGAGGAAAACGCACCCAGGAGGGTGACCTCGCCCAACAGCTCGAGAATGAGTGGAAGTGCAGATCCACGTCGATGAAGGATGTGTGAGGTCTCAACGCATGATGGACATGATGCATCATGTGAGGCACCCTTCCCCAATTGGCTCGCTCTTCGGGAAAATTTAAAAGGATGGAGGTCAAACCCTACAGGGGACCATCACATAAAGACCGAAACGTGTGAGACTCGTTTTAGTCGCTTCTTGCGACAGGCAGGAACACTTCGGGCCTATTCTAACCCTCGGACCAGGGGGGCATGCCATTCTGCATTTCATTAACATAACACAGTGATGATACTATTCTACAGACAGTGTAATCACCAAGGGTACTGCTGAGCCTATCTGATAAATTCTTTTACTTAGGACATTAAGTGTACAGTTATACTTTGAACTTTGATGGCAGTCAAACAGCGTTACGGTGGCAGGATTCTCTTGTGTAAATGTCTGTTTACCACTAGAAGCTAAAAATTTCGTTCTCCATATTGCCTCTGTCTTGACTGCAAACTGACCTGTGAGCACTAGATGGAAGGTTTTGATCACTTCCTTCACGTACAACCAGAATTCCGTAAGATTTCCTGACAGAAGGCTCCATACACAGCACCTCTTAGAAAATGCTCAAGGTCCACGACTCTTTTGATGTGAGAGTTCTATACTTTCACATTCTCTGGATGAAGATATTAAATGAACATGGTTCCTGCTACCGTTTATTACCCTACTTGGCACACATTGACCTAAAGTGTGATTAACAACATGTTTGAACTTTGACTATATTTTTTCTATTGTTATCAGAGCCGAATTAAAAGTTCACAATTCACGTTTTAAGTACAATGTTGGTGACTGGATAAAATCCTCTTAGTTTCAAGCCACATCATTTGAGTTAAAAATCTTGAGCTTTCAACAGCTGTCACTGTCATCATCTTCACAGTTTAAAACTGCTGACAACTGCAAATGACAAGGCTGACATTCCTACCGCATTAAGTGTGTGATATCACATATTACATTTTGTAATACCACAAATGTGCTTGAAAATGACACATCATCGAAATTAGCTGATTTCACAATTCAAATAAAGATCATTTACATTACAGCCTACTATGGACCATATTCCTTTTAATAAATATTCAGAGGCTCTGGATCCATAGAGAAACAAAATTTTAAAGAGAAGTTCGACACATGGCAAAAACTCCCCATCTTGTCCAATTAAAAGTAGAATGACAAAATGCAAATTTTTAGGAATGTGTACAACAATGTAATTATTAAGAAGATAATTGTTTATGTTTACAGAATTCACATACAGAAATAATAACAAACGATACATCATCCCACGGAGAAGTCTATGATCACCTTCATTTATGGTTGACACACTTGTCTATGACGACGCTGTTAACTTCTCTAATTCCATTGTGGTCATTACACAAGAAGCATGTTGAAGGAAATACAATAGTTCCTGAATCATTTTGGAATGTTCCTTTCCAGAATTTTGTGAGTAAGTCTCTTTGTAACACATGAGAAACTTCTTGTGGCATCTCCATTGCAACTGTCAACACACACACACACACACACACACACACACACACACATAAACAAACAAACAAACAAAAACCAATCTAACAGAATCATGACAAAGTGTACAGACCCTCTTCTCCTCCCTCCTCCGCCCCCCCTCCTCCTCCTCAGTCTTTCCTACCTCATCATAATTTCAGGTGGTATTTTACCATGAATTTCTTGCAGAATAGGAATTCTTGCCACTAAAAGAATAGGACAGTATGTGTTGGTACATCTTGGAAATCTGCTACTTCCCACATTCCAAAACCAACTGCTCAGTTTTAGCAGTCCACCTATATCATGTTCATGAACTAGATGAACATAGTACCCCATAATCCCTATGGACACAATGACAAATGCTCTACACACAGGCTAAGTAGAATACTAGAAACAACAATGACCTGGTATCATTCCACTGTAATTCTATAGAAGTGCTTTGTACTTTAAACAATTAAATCTTCAGTACCATACCTCACTGTAATAGAGACCTACCTCATTAACACCTTTTAGAAAATCAAAGAATTTTGGTTACCTCCGAGATCTTATGAAGCTGGTGAATTTTTAAATAAAGCTTAGCAAATGGTGTGATAGTAAATTACTACAGTACTTGTAGAATTAGGATCCAATATGTCAGTGAACAATAACAAAATGCCTAGTTTATTATTAAACCAAACAACGGAAAATCCATGATGGAATTTAACAACACGAGAGAAGGAAAGTTGCTACACACCATATAGCGGAGATGCTGAGTCACGACAGGCACAATAAAAAGATTCACACAATCATAGCTTTTGGTCATTAAGGCCTTTGTCAGTAGCGCACACACACACACACACACACACACACACACACACACACACACACACACACACACAAGTGCAACTTGCACACACGTCTGCAGTCTCAGAGAGCTGTGTAGTTGACAAAGGCCGGAAATACGGAAGCGTCCGATCCCACCCGTCTGCTTTGACCCATGACGTCACAAATATGGCGGAAACAAAAACAAACACACACACTTTCCACAAGAAGCCTAATGACACTAACGGGACAAGCGCGGGAAATGGGGTGTTTTGGGTGGGGGGCAAACTAAATATAAACAAATTTAGACGCAACTTGTAAGTGAAGACAGCCATGCATGAATACCCACCCACCTCCCCAGGGGTCGTAACCCCTGCAACCCATAGAAGATAAAGATGCTTCAGTAGCTGATTAGTGTTTTTTGTCTTTTTTTAAAAAAAAAAATCACACGGGATAGAACGAACAGATCAGAAAGATAAATATAATAAACTAAAACAGAAATTCGAGGAAACAGATAATTAAAATAAGTAATAAGTGGTTTTTTTAAAAAAAAAAAAATCTCACGAGATAGAACGAACAGATCAGAAAAGTAAGTAAAATAAGATAAAACAGAACTGGAGACAACCACACTCAAACCAAACTCCGCACCGTCATGACGTCACACACGACAACACCCTTACATCACGGGTCAAAGCCGACGCGTGGGATCGGACGCTTCTGTCGACCCCAAAGGCCTTAATGGCTGAGAGCTATTATTGTGTCAATCTTTTTATTGTGCCTATCGCGACTCTGCACCTCCGATATATGGTGAGTAGCAACTTTCCTTCTTTCATAATGTAAGTTTATTATTATATAGTAAATATTTGTATCAGCAATATACTGTAATTGTATTGACACTTGCAACCTCATATGACCTATGCAGTCTCTGCTACAATATAAATCCAAGTTTTCTAATACAGTGTCTAACATGTGTGCTCATTTTCCTTGCTTTCCAATTTCTTATCCTGAGAGAATTAGAAAATTGTTTCAATTAAATTTTCTGTTTAAAAATTAGTTCCTATTTCAGTGATAAATGTTGGATGATCTTCATCTACAGCAAATACTGTTGAAATTTTTATTCTCTATTCGCCTTTAGTGGATTTGTCAAACATCTGGATGAATAACACAGAAAAGTAATGTTATCAAAATATGAAAAAAATTCAGACCTTTTGTAAGTTTCACAGCAGAAACTTAGAAAACTGTAAAAAGGTTAAAATGTTTGCAACCACAGACGAATAAAAATTCATGACACTGAAGCAGCCACCAGTTGGGGTCGATAATACTTTGTATCAACCAAGTAAGACAAATAAAAATTCATTAGGCCCTACACTGAACCAGTCACTAGCTGGGGTCCATAACAGGCCTACTTTGTATCAAACAGGTAATTTTCTTTCCTTAGCCACTAATTAAATCTGCGAAGTCTTCCCTTAAATCTCGTAACTTCCTTGTAAGAAATATATTTAATGCAATCTGAATTTTGTAAACTAAACTTCGGATGTTCGCGTACTCATATCATTTGTTTCTACAGGGATATACTATATGTAAATATTATACTGTATTATTCAATACTACATTAGCTTATGGTACCAAGTACAATTAGCGAGAGCAGGGAAAGATTTAAAAAGCTAACAACAAAATAAACATCTGCAACCAGTACATAAACGGGCAAGTATCAAATGAAAATACTGAACCTAGCGATACGATCAATCTGCTTCAGCTATGATTTCACCAAAATGATGGGCAAAAGTCATACATCCACACCCAACTGATTACAATACTACCCAAAACAAGAATTTTGAAATGGTAACGGATGAGTCACATAAAACACTTAAAATAAAAGGTATCAGGATTGACTTTTTACGACGGAGAAGAGCCTGAAGAACAGAGTAACTGTTTTACTCTTGCTGAGTCCATACTAACGGAAAAATTTCCTCTGCACACACTATTTGTTTTGTCGTTGATTTTTAACTACTGTATGGTCAACCTGACATCACGTTTACCTGACATTACAATTACTCTATATACATGTAGGTTTTCATTTCTTCACGTAAAATACAAATCAAGAAGAGTCAAATTAGATGACATACTGTTGAACACTTCAAATGTTATTATCGGAACCCGTAACAATATTACTGTACCTGCACCAAAAAAACAGCACTAACAGTCGCATAACCGAAAGGCTCACAGACGACACCACTCCAAAGCGAACAAAATACTGGAATTTGCTTGGAGTCGCCACGTCATTATAGACTTACTCTTAACTGTGAAACAACACTCTGAAAATAGAATCCGGTGATTCCCACGAATCAACTTCTGACTTTCTTGTGGTTTATTCCCGCAGTATCCTGCTACTGAAAGTAGTACACGAACCCAGCAAATATGTCTTATTGTCTTTTGTTACATCGTCGAATGAACAATAATTCTATTCTATTCTACTCAAAACACGTCGAAATGATGCAGGAGTTTAAGGAAGGTCAGGCGGAGGGGAGAGGGGTTACAAACAAAGATTGCAAATTAAAAGAGTGTGAACACATCTTGCGTTTTTCTGGTTTTTATCTCACAGCACGAAATTGGTAACCTCAATATTTACAGGATCCAAAGAGTATCAGAGTTCCAAGATAGCTCAAAACAGCATCTATGAAATACCCCAAGAATGAATTTACTTTTTTTCAGGATTACAGGCCTGTCCACACGCATGTTCTGTCTGCGCAAATGTCTGCGCACATCACGTCTGCGCAGACAGATCGTTGCGTGAGGACAGAAGATTTGCACCAACCTGACGTGTGTGCAACCTGGAAGTTGGAGTTGGAGGTTTGAGCGAAACCTCTCAAATCTGTGGGTTCAAACCACATCTGCGCAGACAAGTTGGAGCGTGTGGACAGGAGATCGCCGCAAATCTGGCGCGAAACAGCTTTTTCATCAGTCTAGTGTTTGTATTTGTGCGCACAGGGCATTAAAATGGTTGATACTTGTCACTGTTCTCGAGAGTTTGTAAGTGAATTCATTGAAATGTATAGAAACCACCCATGTTTGTGGAAGATTAAAAGTAAAGAATATAGTGACCGAGACAAAAAGACAGCAGCATACAATGCTCTAATTGAAAAATTGCGGGCAGTTGTCGCCTCGGCAAACAGAGAAACGGTAATAAAAATAAAAAATTCGTTGCGGACTGGCGAAATTATTTGCGGATGGATGTCGAAACTTATAATTATCTCTTAAAGCTTGTAACCCCTCATATTATGAGAAAAAATACTTGTATGACAAGGGCAATTTCTCCTCGTGAACGGCTGGCGGTAACATTAAGATTCCTAGCAACAGGAAGGAGCTACAAGGATTTGGAATTTTCAACTGCAATATCGAAACAAGCGTTGAGTAAAATAACACCCAATACATGTGAAACTATTTACGCTGTCCTGAAGGATGAGTTCATTAAGGCAAGTCAAGTAAATTAAGTCTGTCAGCGAACTATTTACCGAAAAGAGTTATCCAAAGTTCAGAAATCTAGAAGATCTGGTGTAAGAGTAGATTAAGTATACCAGCCAACGTTATGGTATTTTGATCTGCTTGGCTTTCTTCGTGATCAAAAAAGGCCAAGACCAAGCAGGAGTACAATTGAAGATGAAATTGGAGTGTCAATGTGCCAGGAAATGGAACAGGAGGTAATGTAAAACAAAACAGGTTCGCCTTGCAACTCTCGCAGTAAATGTTCGTGAGAAAACTGCTTTCGCTTTAGCAGCCACCGTCTACACCATTTTGACCGCTTTCTCTGTTTCCTGCGGTTGGTCTGAATGTTTTTTGCAACACAAGTTGCGAACACAGACCACAATAGAACTTCCTCCATTTCTGTATTTCAAAATAACTGAATTAAATTTTTGACGTTTACGGGGAGCGTAGTCGCTTGCCACTGATATTTCTTTTCTACACCGACAGATGGCGGGCGAGTAGTAGATTGGGGTTTGTGTCGTGTGAACAGACCACATTTGCAGCGATCTTTTGCATGTACAGACATCTGCGCCGATGTCTGCGCAGATAGAGCGTTGCGTGTGGACCGGGCTCGGCTCGACAACACGCAATCATCTGTCTGTGTTACACGGAACTCACGCTTAATCTCATGTTTCATTCAACTCGCTCACACACGCTGATTAGTAGATCTTTAAATGTGAAGCCAGCTGTAATTCGTTGTGAAATAGTTTCACTGTGTGATCGTTTCATTTTTATTTTGTAAGATGTTTATGTAGACAATAAAACGACAGTTTTCAAGAAACAATTTTCCGACGACGTTATCAAATTTTCGGCATGTGAGAAAGTTTTTTGTTATTGAAGTTAGGTGTACACATTATGCGAATGAAAGTCAAGAAAACATCAGATTTTCATCTGTTTCAAACCTTAGCTGTGTCGAAGGTCTCTAACGCAAGATTTGGGCTGTAAATAATACGACGCGCAATCCTCTGCTGGCGTACAGTAGCGATAGGCAACAGATCTCTATATTTGTAAAGAGGTGATATACTTCTGACATGCATCCTTATTTCCAACACAACAAAAAAATAAAATAATGCTTGTTCAGCACTTAAATTGGGCAACATCTATTCTGAGAAACAAAAACAATACAAAAACCACCAATGTATAGCAGACATTATTTTGATTACTGTAATATGTATGCACAGATTGAATTCTAGAAATGCACTTTATTTGGAATTAATACTTGATAATGCAGCCATATTAAAATTTCAAAACTTAGTGTGAATTAATTTTGTTATGGCAGTACTCACAAGTGCAAACCGCGCACTCCGAACGTGTAGCTGAATCCCAGATCACGTAAGAAACAGATTGCCCCATCGCTTGGTCTAGGAGGCAACCCTTTTCAGGGAACAGCCACCAGGCGGCAACAGCGTCACACCCTTACTTGTGGAATCAACCACTAGATGGCACTCCGTTCTGTGAAAAATGTGGCAACATCGGTCGAACGCGTGCAGCTTTCCACTATTTGGCGTCTGTGAAGTACAGCTGTTTCTGACATACCAGTGGCAATGGATCGAGTCGTCATGCCGAGGGCCTGCGATTATATCAACTGTGGAAGGAGTAGACGAACAAATCCTGAATTGAAATTGTTCAGATTTCCCGTCAAAGATAAAGAAAGGTTACGCGAGTGGATTTTAAATTCAGGTAAATCAATAAATTAGTTACCAGTAAGAACTAATAAAGAGCCCTAAACATTCGATCTTATCTAAATTTTATCGATCTTATATTCTGATATAACGTGGCAGCCCTTCCTGTACAAGAATCATATCATATAATTTTTAAATGAAATCTTTGCTGCGATTTGGACTTTTTTAAACTGTTTATTCACTTCACTATCGTAATTTTGGGTGTAGAGGCATTTTTGTGTGCAATATGAAAACTGAAACCAATATAAGATATGGATAACAAAATGCAAAGCATAGTGTGGTAACATTTGGTAAACAATTTAAGAAGCATTACCTTACAAGACCTTTCCCTTGGTACTTGAAAATGGCTCTAGAGCTGAAGTCGCAACAGTGAAATAAATGAATAATAGCCGTCATCTAACTGCTAGGTCATCGGTCCCTCTAAATCCTGGTATATACTAGAGCGAACGAAATGAAGGGGTGTAAAACCTCGTTACACTGCTGCCAATGAGTATTCATAGATAATTCGCCAATGTTCAATGCCATTCGTTTATATGTGGGAACTACGTTTATACTGGAATGAAGGGAGGAGGATAGAAGAGAACGAGCATAGCATTTTTTTTTTATCTGTGCGCTAATAATCCTCACACAGCTTTCACTTGAAAACAACACTACTTGTAGTTATAGGTCAGCGCGAGTGCGGATATCCCTAGTAATTACTGTGTTGCAGATAAAAGCGTACGTCTGTTGCGAATATTTGCGGGTTATCTTTAAACTGTACAAAGTAAATTTTTAACTTAATTATGGTTTGCCGTCTGTGGCTCTTCAAAGTTGACACCGCCAAAATATGCTCGAAAAACACACTTTCACTTATATATTACCGCGTTTGCAGCCCCCTTTCAACAACAATCCAAAATTAATCGTTTTGTGCCACTCTTATATCATTTACGATAAGTTACAGGCAAAGTAAACGATTTTAAATTTGAAATGACTATCACTGAAATACGTCCAGCCTTAATTCGCATCGTAACTGATTGCGGGCATCAGCAGACAAAACTTCAGGCCAGGCACAAGTCTCTTTTTAGAGCAGTGGTGGGTTAAACAGCTTTACAAAACGTTAATATCTGAGAATGCGGATACGCAACTTGGCAGATCTGGATAATGATCTTGTGGATGCGGTGCACATACGCACGGCGGCATTTTTCCTGTCTGCGCAAACTTCTAGTTACAGCTACGATGTAAATCTTTGATATTGAGGTAAGATTATTTTGCCCGAAGGTTTTGACAAAGCAAACAAAGTGGCGTAGGAAAATAAATATGTTGGTGGCTTAATCTGTTACGTAGGTGTGAAATGCTTGGAAGTAGTGCCAGTGCACTTAACACCGAAGTGCAGCTCCAGCCTTCTTTAGATTTATTCCACAATTTTGCACATATGTCAGTTGACGCCTTTCGCTGGCTCCTCATTACACCTGACGAGGAAATTTACTAGCAGCAACATAAAGCAGTTTGCAAGAAGACGAGTACTCTCCGTGCTGGTAATACCAAAGGGGACACGAGGCAAACTTGTTTTGATGCTTTGCTCAAAAACTGACAGCCAGCTGAACACTAACGAACACTACCGAATGCGTACCGAAAAAGACTGAATGTTATTGTCTCGCAGTGGTGAATGGAATTGAACACTACAGAATCAGCATTTCATCACGCAAACACTTGCAAACATTGATGTTATGCTTTCGCTACTTAATTGTTTCTCACTGTGAAAAGCTAAGCACTAAATGGGGAAACAACATTATAGGCAATGTTTTTTTTAATTACGAAGCAAGTAATCTCACGCAGAAGAGTTTAGAAACCAAGTGTTTCTTAACTTTTCCAGGAACTTCAGAGGCACTGTGGGCACCGAGTAAAGTTTACGAACCAAACACGACTGAATGACGCTTGCTCAAATTCGTCTACACATATGAGAATGCTGTTTTTCCTGTTTTAGTTCGCTCAGTGTTGACCAGGCTTAAAACGCCATAGGACCACATTCCCAGAATTAATCATAATATTTAAAGACCAAAAAAGGTTGCACACAAAGATCCCTCTTAGCAAATATTTAATGAAAGATTCCTTTCTATCATGCTAATGTAGACTGAGCTACTAAATGTGTTAATGGTATATACATATATAGCATTTTTCTGATGGATAGTTATTGTTACAGGCAATGTCAAACTGCTGGATATGGACCCAGGAAAACTGCACAATAGACTCCTGTGTGATGTCCATTTTGATGAAAAGTCATTCATGAACAGTACGAGACAACGGCTTATGCACACGGCAGTTCCTGCAAAATTTACATCTGACACTGGTTCTTCAGGAGTATGTGAGGGAAATAGTGATAAGAATAGTTTGTCATCACCTGAACTGAAAGTGAACATTCCAAGGAGAACATACAGTGCAGCTAGTCACCTTCTGGTAGAAACAAACGCAACACCACAGAAGTGTGAACCATTTCCAGACCTGAAAGAAATAGAAATGCCTGTGAGACAAGTTAAAAGAAAACTCTGTATGCTACGTCGTGATGATGAGGATACCCCTAGAAAGCAAAAACTGAAACAGAAAATACATAACATGAACAGATCACTGAAAAACAAAACTTCCTACTTGTCAAAAGTTAAGAGTAGATTATTGCATTATAGGAGCTCAAATAATATTGCCCATGTGTTAAGCAGTTTCTGCTTCCCATCTGATTACTCCAGGGCACTGGCTGCAATGCAGTGCAAGAGCAAAAAACGCCCGTGGTCTTCTATCGAGAAAAATCTCTCTCTGATGTTGTTTTACAAATCTCCTGCAGCATATAAATTTTTGCGAAAATTGGGTATCGTATTACCTGGACTGTCCACAATTAGTCGATGGATTGGCGTCACAAAATTTCTACCAGGGTTTAATATAAACCTTTTTAGTCAACTTAGCAAGAAATTTGAGGCACAATCTTATTTAGAAAAGGCATGTGTAGTATCACCGAGCGAGGTGGCGCAGTGGTTAGCACACTGGACTCGCATTCGGGAGGACGACGGTTCAATCCCGTCTCCGGCCATCCTGATTAGGTTTTCCGTGATTTCCCTAAATCGTTTCAGGCAAATGCCGGGATGGTTCCTTTGAAAGGGCACGGCCGATTTCCATCCCAATCCTTCCCGAACCCGAGCTTGCGCTCCGTCTCTAATGACCTCGATGTCGACGGGACGTTAAACACTAACCACCACCACCACCATGTGTAGTATCTTTTGATGAGATGTCGATAATGCGTCATCTGGAATATGCAAAAGATCTTGATTTAGTAGAAGGTCTAGATGATTTGGGTGATAGGGGAAGGAAACCACTTCCTGCAAATTATGCACTTGTTTTTATGATCAGAGGCATCTACAGTAACTGGAAATTGCCTGTTTCATATTTTTTGTGTAATTCAGGAGTAAAACATGTGGATTTATTGGGACTCTTACAGGAACTAATTATTTTATTGCAAAATGCAAACCTAGAGCCAAAATTAGTCGTTTGTGATCAGGGAGCTAGTAATCGAAGTGTTGTGAAGCATTTACATGTTACGCCTGAAAAACCTTATTTTATTGTAAATGGACAGAAATTGTTTTACATTTATGATGTCCCACATTTATTCAAAAGCATACGAAACAATCTGCTTAGTGGGGACTTCATTTTCAACAATGCTGTTGTTTCATTCGAAGATGTCAGGAAAACATATGACATTGATAAGAAGAACAAAAAAAGCAGAATGTTGGTAAAACTCACTGATAGTCATTTGCAACCTGATTCATTCCAGAAAATGAATGTAAAAATGGCAGTCCAGGTCCTCAGCCACTCTGTTGCTGCAGCTATCAGAACTTGTGTAGCGACTAAAGAATTGCCGAGTGATACAGCAGAGAGCACAGCTACTTTTATAGAATTTATGAACAACTTGTTTGACGTTTTGAACAGCAGGACAGCATTTTCCTCTAATCCATATAGGTGTGCATTATCAGAACAATGTCCAGTAGTAATGGAAACGCTACAGAATGCAAAGGATGTCTTAAGTACCATAAATAAAATTGAAGAAAAGACAGGTAAAATAACGACACCACCATGCATTACGGGTTTAATCCAGACTGTGAATGCTATTGCTCATTTTTTCCTTGAGGAACAAACTGTCGGCATTAAATTTTTACTGACCAGCAGATTGAATCAAGATACTCTTGAGAATTTATTTTCTGTGTACCGTCAGAAAGGAGGCTACAACCGTAATCCAACAGTTAGAACACTAAGGTGCTTGTTCCGAACAAGCACTATTAACTCACTAATGAAGCTTTCTGACGCTTCAAATTGTGAGAATGACACTGACAAGATGATGTTACTGAACAACTGTGTGTTGCAAAAAGAAGGTAATGAATCTCAGCTGTTGGAGAGCTCTGGAAAGGTCGGAATTCCGAACACCCCTGGTTCCTGTACGGATGAAGAAGGGAGTACCATCGAGACCGACGAGTATTTGTCTTCCTCACAGCAAGACCTTTCCTCTGAACAGTGTTCAGTAGCATATTTTGCTGGATACTTAGCACACATATGCATCGAAAGGTATGGTTGTTTGAAATGTAAGGAGACACTTACTTGTAGCAGTGAGCTTCAAGAGAAGAGGGAATTATTTATTCTCCATAAAAAATACGCAACTGGGAATTTGTGTCATTCTTCAGTGGGACTCAGCGCTCCAACTGTTGAGTTTAGCAACATTATTGAAATGTCTTTACAGGCATATGAGTCCTGTTTTTTACAGTTGATTTATAAGAGAAATATAAAGTTTAGGATTGTTAATTACATCAAATCAAAACTTGAAAACTTTCACTGGTTGGACGATGAGGAATGTGGAGAACACAGACTTTTCATTTTGAATCATCTTGTGAAATGTAAATTGTATTTCAGTTGCAGAACAATGTTCAAAGACAAGTGTAGTAGAACTGTCTCAAAACTGAAAATTATAAAAAATAAGTAGTTTATTCATATTGAATTTAAGTACCAAATAAAGATTCTCTGTTAGGCTGCACAAATAAGTTTCGTTGCCTTTCCTTGATCGTTCTACCACGTTTAACTAGAAAGAAGTAATGTGTTAAATCTGAGCAAAACAGTACTGCTTGTGACAATAGTAGATGTGCTGACCGCAAAGTTAAGATATTTACCATCACAGATTTTTTGTTTTGTTTTTACTCACGATATTTAAAGTTTCACAATATTTATTTTTTTCGAAGATATCGTTGTTAAGTGCGCACATGAAATTATATTCGTTTACAACAAACTGTAATCAAATGCAAAATGTGGTTATACTTAAGAACGCTTACAGAAATACTTAAAAAGGAAGCAAAATCTGTTTCTTAAACTTATTTACAGTCTCAATGTGAAAAATATATTGTTGTTATAACTCACCTAATCCCTATACATACTCTATGCAAAATAAATAGTTATGTCGGTAATGTCAGGACGCGAAACCCACTGCTCAGTGCAATATTTGTCAGTAAATTATCGGATTATATTTCAAAGACGTTGAGAAGGTTTTGAAAACTTTCTAGTGTTAACCTGCACATGGAGATCTTTTTTACCCCTATCATCCTTATCAGAATAGCTTGTAACAAAGAGGAAATAGACGGTGAGTGTAAAACCTATGCGACTGCAATACAGTCTGCATTTAAACAGTAACTCACGAGAAATATTTGTGTGTTACTTTTCATTTATTTCATTTCGCATATGATTGTGAGAAGTATCCCTACAGTAGAAATAAACTTGGTTTGTAGAATTACAGGAGCTAATTTACATTCTTCGATTGAAAACTCGGGAAAAACCATAGCCGATCATGGTCTACAGTCAGCTGTGTGACGAATGCATTTCGCGCGCAATGCTCTAGCCGAACACAAATCAGCGTCATTCACGTCACCGAAGATACAGCGTTGCCAATTCCGCGACATGGACAGGTCAGTTAGCATTGTAGCGTCGCCTGCGATATCTGTTGACCGACGGGAAAACTATTTTTACGGTTGCCTGTTCCGCCGTAAGGACGGTCAATCTGTTTCTTACGTGATCTGGGGCTGAATCCGTTTGTGCTGCATCTCTGTGTGGATAACGGTAAAACTCCACTGATGTCACTCTCGTCGCTATTGCAGACACTTGAAGTTTCGCTGTCCCTGTTGTCACTTAAAGTGATAATCATCTCTTCCACTGAAGTCTCCAAGGCACCTTCATCCTGCCATGCCCTTTCCATAAGGTTGGGTGTGTGTTTGACGGCTTTCTTCCAGTCGTCAGAGGCAACGTGAGTAATAGGTTCTCTAGTGCGGAGAGCGTAAATTTTTGGTTGTTCCTGGTAATGAAACAGTTCATTTGGGCCCATATCAACTCTATGGGGTTAAAGTGGCAGT
This sequence comes from Schistocerca piceifrons, assembly GCF_021461385.2. Classification (NCBI taxonomy): domain Eukaryota; kingdom Metazoa; phylum Arthropoda; class Insecta; order Orthoptera; family Acrididae; genus Schistocerca; species Schistocerca piceifrons. The sequence continues at coordinate 231,474,913 of NC_060138.1, forward strand.
GGTACGGTCGGCAACCTGACGATTGTACGCCTATGTTGTTTTGTCAGTTCGTCGATTTCATATTCTGGAAATTGCGGTTTATGGAAATTTATTTTCTCCATAAGCTCGAACTTCTTAATGTCATGATATACATTTTACATTACGACGCTCAAGCCAATTAATCATTTCCTTCTTTCGCTTTGCCATGGTAGGAGCACTGTCTAAAACAGTTGTAGGCGGTTTATCTAGATTGGGTATTAGAGCTTCTACGAACCACTTTGTGAATGTAATGTGGTTCATATCTTCATGATAATCTTCTGTCTTTCTCGATTTAAAGAGAAGGAGACAGTTTGGTACGAAACCTTGTGAGGTGCCTGCATGCAGTAGAATCAATCTGCCCCCTTACCAGACGGCATCTGCATTGTTCCTTTAATCATGTTGTCTGTCCACCATTAACTACGTGACCAGAATTAACTAATGACTCATCGAGCCAAACCACTTCATTAGCATTTTATGCTAAACATTTGTTTTAAAAATCGGCATCGCCATGCAGCAATATCCTCCCTTTCTATCAATAGCTTAAGGCTGCAAAATTGTCAGTAGTGAAATCCTACATTGTGCAAAACTGTGAATAACGATGTTCGACTGCCCTGAAAACGTTCTGATTCTTTGCCACCAATAACTTTGAGAGTGTGGGATGTTCCTTTCTGCGATAATAATCGTAAACAAGACGACGAATTGCATCCTCTGCAAATGAATATAAATTCGTAATACACTTATCAATAGAACGTTTCTTCCCAGGAGTACCAAGTTTGGATGGATCTCCAACTTCCTTTTCTGTCTCAAACAGTTCCTTCCCAATTTTTACGACAGTGTTTTGTTGATATTCAGGGCTGCTGCCATACAACCTTGCTAACGGTGAGTAGTGGGACCCCATTAACCCTTTCAGATCTGTTGGTCACAATTGTGTACATAAAGTTTGTTCACTAATATTTCACTGACAAGAAATGTCAGGTGCATCCAAACCCACTGTGCACATTTGTGTATGTTTCTTTTATCCATGCTCCAGCAGCTGCTGCTCTCTTGTGAGCAGTCTGTGAACCACATAGTAAAATATACTCTCTGGTGTTGTCTCTCTGTGGGAAGCCATTACTCGTTGATTTTATTAGTATAATAGTCACATTGTGGGTTTTGTTTATGAATGTTTAGTGTGGTTTCCTTCTTTTGGAAACATTAGACATACTTTCAGTGGAATTTTCAGCAATTTCATTCAGTTCATATTTGTGTTGTGTATCAGGTAAGTTTAATGTACACAGTTGTGAACAATAGATCCTTAGTGGTACAAAATAGGAAACAAAACCTAAAATGTATCTCGGCTGTATTTGCATGGCTATGGTAGTTATGCGGGGTATTTTTCATTAATTTCAGTGCAAGCAGCAAGGAGGAGAATAACTGACCTGTACATATGATTTTATTTGATATTGCTAGCTTTTGACTTACAAATATGGATAAGGAATACCTTTCTGTGGAGAAAGATAGGGACTTGTTTATGGATATAATTGAAATTGGTAACGTTTCTGACATTAGTTTGAGTGGAGATGAGGATTACAGTGTACCACTTATTGAAAGGCAAGCTGACAAATAGTGAAACGAGTTGGATCAGATAAAGTGGGCGTGAATGAATTGAATAACCTGTGTGACAACATAATTGTCACACCTAAAGAATCCATAAAATGCAAACGCAAACCTCTAAGTACCATTGCAGAAACATACAAAGATCCAAATTTTGAAGAATCTATCTTGGATTCTCCAATACAATACTTCAAAACATATATACCAGATGATCTGTTCACTAGCTTGGCAGCACATACTTATATTTATGCATTACAACAAGGCAAATCCTCATTCAAGCAGACAACGCCTCAAGAACTAGAGCTGCTATTGGGCTTGCATATAATGAGTGGCGCTTTGAAATTTCCCAGATTATGAATGTATTAGGATACAAGTCTGAAGGTAAATGTGTTTTGGGAAAACATGTCACGAGACAGATTTTTAGAATCAGGAACAAATTTACATTTGGTGAACAATCTGGAGAAGACACCTGAAAATAAAGGTAAATTTTACAGTCAGGCCAATTCACACAGCCATTCGAAAATTCTACAGTGAATTTCCTATAGAAGAGAATGTTTGTGTGGATGAAGGAATTATTCCTTTCATTGAGGATTTTTGTGCAAAGCAGTATGTCAAGGGGAAACCAAGTCCAAGGGGAATCAAAGTCTTCATGTTGTGTGGAAAGAGCGGAATAGTGGATGATTTCCTTTTGTATCAAGGTGTTTCAACTGAACTAAATACCGTATTGTGCAAAAAATTTGGATTAGGTCCTGCTGTTTTAGGAGTTTCTCACTAGTGTTGATGATGTTACCATGTGTAAGTGGTTAGACTATAGGCCAGTTGTATTGTGTTCAAACTTTGTTGGTAAAGGCTCAGTGGGTGAAATTGAGTGTTGGGACAAAAAAACACTGTAAATAAGTGAAATTAGAAAGACGTGAAATAATGAGGGGATATAATCATGCAGTGGGTGGTGTGGATCTATTTGATCAAATGATAAGCTACTACAGAGTTTTCATCAGCTCTCAATAATGGCCTTTGCATATGAATTTTCGTGCTGTTGACTTTGCCATCGTGCAGAGTTGGTTGGAATACAGATGAGATGCAGACAACCTGTCTATCCCAAAAAAGAAGCAAATGGACCTTCTTTCCTTTCGTATCAGGGTAGCAGGATTGATACTGTGCCAAAAGAAAGTGACTGAAAAGAAGAGGCGGCACCCGTGTGATGAAGGACTGACTTCAGGTCTGGAGAGTCATACCAAGAAAAAGAGGAGAATTACGACCAGCTACAAAGAAACAGTTTGATTCCATTGACCATTTACCTTTGCATGATGTAGAAGCTTCAGGTCGCTGCAAATTTCCAAAATGTACGGGGCATTCTAGAATTTGGTGCAGGAAATGTAAAGTACATTTGTCTCCAAAAGGACAAAAATTGTTTTTTGCAGTTTCATACTAAATCTTAAATTCAGTGTGTTGACCATTGTTGTTTAAATAAGAATTGTAATTTGGAATTATTTTAATTGTTTCTTCTGTTTTAAACAGAAATAAAGAGGGCATACTTGATCTGTAGTGTTAACTACCTTAATGTATGACAAGGAAGCTCAAGACCCGATGAACACAATTGTGTACTTTAAATATCTTGAAAATTAGAGATCATATGAACTTTTTTCTTAGAAAAATGTTGCCAATGTAAAGATGATGTCAGGTATTATTTTATGAGTAAATAAAAAATCACGTCTGAAAGGGCTAAGTTTTTCACTCTCAAAGTAAGCTCTTAACGAACAAACCGTTTCTCTACATTGTCCTCGTAAAGCAATCCCCTGTCCACGAGAACGAGGTCGAACTTTTGCACTTCTAACTTTTGGTGTACTTTCTTCTGGCATGTTAAATAAGACACAACAAATAACTGTCACAAAACAATACGGTAACTCCTACATTGCAACAAAACAAACACAGTGCTCAGCAATCGCACAGACTCACTCACTGCAACTAAATCACGGCAAAAGAGGAAGTACTGTGGACTGAGATTTGGCAACTCAGGGTGCATGTGCCCGCTGGGCTGCGGTTACAGCCATTATGGGATTGGCTGAATCTGAACCATGCCTCCGTCGCGGCTGTCTCCCTACCACTTCCGTCACAGCTGTCAATACTAAAGTAATTTTGAATAGACTTGTGTACCATAGACTCTGTGAACCATATACAGGTTCACCCAAGAATCTTACAATAACTAAAGACCCAAAATAAAACATACATAGGTTAGTAATAACTATATTCTGAAATGAAAACACAATTAAAAGTACACTTCTATTATGTGATTACAAGTGCTGTTCGGTTGCAACTCGTGAATAAAATAATGAAATATTTGTAGTATTAATGGTGGTGTGGTGCATACGTCTGATCTGGACAAGACCTATAAAAGAAAAGGTGACTCTTCCTCTTTCGCCAATAATATGACGATCAAAAATCTTCAAATGTTTCCAGCAGTTGCGTATAATATTTATACATCACTGGACTCTATCAATGGCTCAAATTATTTATTTCATTACTTATAACTATGTTTTCTGCTAAGAAAATATGAGCATGCAAATGTGCTTTTAAACTGCCCCCTGAGTTATGAGGCGAAAGGACACACCTGCAGCCGAGGAACTCACCCTAAAGCACATTGCATGTATATAAAGTCTACAAATACAGATACATATCATATACAACTTACATATCATAACCTAATATTAACACGAAACAGATTTCCAATGGTTGAATGTGGCGTTTTATGTTGGAATTGCGCCTATCGCGTTTAGTTCAGTACTAGCGCAACCGTCGCAAAACGAGCTCATCACACGGCACATAGTTTATACCTAGTCCGTGTGTTCATGTGCATAAAACGTCGCAGAGACAACGTTTATCATCATGGATTTCACAAATGTGGATTAACATTTAAAACAGGTACAAAATCCTAAAGTTACAACACTCGTTAACACGAAATTACAAGTTCTTGTTGCTGAGTCTTCTTCGCACAGTATTGTGCTTGAAATGTCTTTTTGTTTCAGATCTAACGTCTTTTTACAACTTATCGTCGTTCACAGTTCCATGAACCAAAAACATACGATAACTTTATAAAGGTGATCACTGTTTCTGGCAGTTAAATGTCATAGTTCGCAGTTTTGATACAGATGCGTGTGCCCGATCACTTGTAGCACAGTTTATATTTTTTGCACTGTGTAGTGTCCCTTTTGCAATATTCACCCTTATCGAGGTGAAACATAAATAAAAGTGACTGTATGTGACCCAAAATGAACTGCAAACATCGATTTATCTGCGAAAGGTAATAAAAATATACAATATAGATCGATAGATGCAGAAAAGACATTAATTTAGTGTATGAGATTATAATGTGTAAGTAATTAAAAGAAGTATTATCATCTCTGTAAGAATATAAAACACAATGCAATGTTCATTCTTCTGTCTAGTCTGTTTTGCTCTGTTCGTTCTGGTGTTAGCTGGAATAAGGTACGCAAGCTATTGTGCTGCGCTAGCATTTGTTTCTGTCGTAACGTAATTGCAAATATTTAATTGTGTAAACTGTGTCCTGGTAGGAATATATTAGTATAAAGTGATCTCCGTGTGTTATTTCAAGAACCTACGCCACATTTATCTTATGAAAAGAATATTTAATGAAAATTATTTAGCATGTTTCCAGCTGCTACGGAGCGAGTAACAGTGATCTCTGATTGTTAACAATTAGCCGCCATTACGCGGTACATTTAAAAATATTTTTTCACAGCACAATGTCTGATAGCCGGAGCGGAAGAAATTATGTAAAAATATTCAGTGAGATTAATTGAAGTAATCCAGTGAAATAATTTTATTAAAACTTGTCTATTTTGTGTGATAGTGAACTGGAGCTGAGTAATACTACGCTATTGCATTTACAGTAATTTGTAGGGAGCCTGGCGCTCGATAAAACCAGATATTATACGTAATTGGCAACCTACGAAATTCATTATTTTGCTTATTATATCTCTTTTGTATTTTTTTGAAAGCTAAAAGTAAAAACTAACTCCACTAAAAATCAGTAACAGATCACAATAAATCAAAGGACAAACAAATTTACTAGGAGAGTGTTTCCTCTAAATAAATAGTTACATTATTTTTTTAAGAGATATAATAAATAGCGCCCTGTTACGTGGGGCCCGAAGAGATAAAATATTTTTTTTACGGTTTGTATGTATGTAATTGTTAACATGTATTGTATGTATTCTAATGTCTATCAAATTCCATTTCATGTATAAACTTGAATGAGGAAAGCGGAGTAGAACTGTATAGATCCTGAGAGGACGAGATAGCAAAAAGAAAAGAAAAGAAAAAAGAAATCAAGATAAGGACCACTATGCATAAAAGCTTGCTATATAGGCCCGTATCATCGAAGTATAGTATTATAGATGGTACATGGTGTACAGTGGTGTAGATATTAGTATTTTGTGATTTTGGAAACAATAAGCAGCTTGACTTGTGAACTTAGTCCGCATTTGTAGTTTGAAACAATTTTTGTAGTTAGCCCAGTGAAAGTCATTATGGGAAAAGTTGGACGTGTGTTAGATTTCCAACCAGATAATGTGTCCAATGTTACAAATAATGTGCAATTATTGAGCGATATGGATAGTGACACTGACTTACTAAATATTAATAGTGATCGGGAGGGCTGGGGGGAGAAAATGTAAACAATGTAGTTTCCGGTGATATGCCAGGATGTAGCCAGCAGACGAAAACAGTAAAACCGATAGGTACTACTAGTAGGGCTAGTGATAATTTTCCAATGATTAGAACAACTACCACATCGGTATGCTCACCAATACCGGATCTATTTGCTGAATTTTTACGGAAATTAGAGAAAAAGAACGAACAGCTAGTCAATCAGACAAGGGAACAAAACGAAGAAAGAGAGAGATTGAGGGAAGAGAAAAACAAACAGCTAGTCAATCAGATAAGGAAACAAAACGAAGAAAGAGAGGGATGGAGGGAAGAGAGAAATCAACAGCTAGTCAATCAGATAAGGGAACAAAACGAAGAAAGAGAGAGATTGAGGGAAGAGAGGAATCAACAGCTAGTCAAGCGGATAAGGGAACAAAACCAAGAAAGTAGAAAAAGAGTTCCATGACTGGCTCACTGAAAAAGAAAGCCAGATCACAGAACGTGTAGAAAGCAAAATACAGTCTGCTCTGCAAAAAGTAACTAACGGAGGAGCTGTATGTAAACAATCCACAGTAGACACGCTACCACTCGCAGGTCAGAAAAGCGAAGCGAGATACAAATTGCCAGTACCGCTGTGGCAGCAAGAAATGACACAGAATTGCTGAACTCCAGCCTGCACATTTGCAAATGCTTAACAACAACTGGCACGCCTGTTAGGAACGTGTACGGTAATGAGAACTTTATTTACAGTTCATTCCAACAAACAAGCGATTCGGAAAGAGAAAACATACAATTTACAGGAAGCATTCCTATTCATAACCCCGTGGGGGCAGCTTCTACTTCCACAAGCAATAACATTGATGTAAGCTTAATAAAACACAGACAATTCCAAATATTTAACGCGGAAAAGAAGACAGTGCATCCGGTAATCTTCATAAAAGGATTCCGAAATGTATTACCGAGTGCCTGGAATGAACGCCAAAAAAATTCAGTTCATAATCGCACACATACAAGGCGACGCTGCCTTATGAGCAAATGAAGTCATAGAAAATTGCCATAGCCTGGCACAATTTGAAAAATCTTTTCTAGACAGATACTGGTCTAAGGCTATTCGAGAACGCCTGAGGACTGAAGTATACAGCCCCCAAATGTACAATCACAAATAGAGTACACTCCGTAAATATTTTGAAAAATATATCAACAAAACTAGATATTGGGATGGCCCTATATCAGCCCGTGATGTGATCAGAATCTTAAAATTACGATTGCCCGGTTATATACGAGACAAATTAATAAATGTACCCGAAAATGACCTGGAACGGTACTTGTCTGTGCTGGACGAAATCGATCTCTCCCAGGAAGAGAATAGGATAAAGACCGGGAGAACAGTAATGGTTCACCACACAAGTTTAAAAATGGCAACAACAATTCCAATTTTGGAAGCCACGGATATGGAAAGGAAGATCAATCCGCAGAACAAAATAGGAAGAACAGAAACGGTCGACCATCTTACAATCAAAAACGTAGGTGGGAAGATAGAGGACATCCCGGCTACAGTAACAGTAATAATAACTACAATAACAAACGTCGAAATGAAAGTCAATAGCCGCAACAAAGCAGTAGTGCCAACAACCGAACTATCCGGTGCAGTGGATGCAAACTTCTATGCCACCACCACCGCCTCCTAACGGTAACCAGTACCAGTGTGACAATAGGAATTCTATGCAGAATACTAATGCAATACCACAAACATGAACAGACTCGAATAGCAGCGTAAGGATGGTAGAAATGCCCACTGACGGAAACCACCATAGTTCAAGACCGTCAAACGAACAACGGCCACAATAAGCTCCCAATTGATTGTCGGAGAAAAAACAGGGGGCACACCTGGAAACAATACACAAGATACCAAGATGGAAACAGTACACAACATGATTTACTTATGGAATCAAACCAATGTAACAAAAAAGAAATAACTGAAGTACAAACCATCATAAAAGCTAAAATTAATGAATTGCCAGTAGAAATATATATAGATACAGGTGCCACTACTAATGTTATGAGCTATGATCTATTCAAAACCTTGAGCCAAAACCGCAACTTACCGACATTTCCTGTACACAACTGCTGTGTCATGGGAGCACAAGCACAAAACATTCAGTATCAGGTGCTGGTAGATTTATGCCTAGGGGAAGATAACGTAAAATGTATCTTTCTCGTAGTCAAAGGATTGAGAGTAACCTGCATCCTGGGGGGAGATTTCCTGAGCGAGAAGAAAGCAAAAATTGATTTCTGCAGCGGGAAGATCTCCCTACTGAATGAAAATAAGCAGATTGTACTAGATTTAACGCGAACAGTAAGTACACCCGGTAAAGATTACCCGAGCGTACGAGTAAAAAGCGAATAGATGCCCATATTTCAATTAAGCAGCAATTTAAGGGGCCAGGGAGAATATTATTCGCACGTAGCTCACAACGAAACGCTTCGCTGGACCGAAACCCTTAACAATAAAGCACAAGAATCATGTTATCTAACTGAATCCCAACGAAAGCAACTCGCACAGTTATTGAATAACTACAGTGATGTTTTCTCTGAAAAACCTGGAATCATCAAAGGGTATATGTATGATATAGATGTGTTTCCCCATGCGATATTCTGCCAAGCATCATATTCAGTATCGTGGACGAAAAGGGAGGCAGTTAACAAAGAAATACAAAAAATGCTGCAATGGGGTATAATAGAACCGTCCCTTTCGCCGTACAGCAATCCGCTGCTAGTTGTAGCCATGCCAGATGGAAAAATCAGACTTGTCCTAGACGCCAGGAACATTAATAAAATTATAGTACCCGTTAGGACGGGACCGGTGAATTTAGCAGAACAAATACAGAAATTCTATGGAGTCAAATATCTCACCTCGATAGATATGCGAAGTAGTTACTGGCAAATCCCGCTAACCAAGGAATCTAGAAAATTCACCGCCTTCATTTTCAATGGAAGGAGTTATCAATTCAAAGTGTTACCTTTTGGACTCAACGCAAGCGCAGGCGTATTCATTACAGCATTGGACCAAGCGCTAGGCGCAGACTTATTAGAAAAAGTTACTCTTTACGTGGATGACCTTCTAGTGGCCACAAGCACATGGGAAGAACATACAGAAGTCCTCGAAAGAGTGTTAAATAAGCTCGCAGAAGCAGGAATAACTGCAAATCTTGAAATATCAAAATTTGGGAGGGATAGCTTAAATTCCTTGGACACATCATATCACCTTCCAGATTAATGCCTGATACCAAGAAGATACAAGCGATCAAAGAATTCCCACAGCCCACAAACAAAAAACAGTTAAAATCATTTATCGGACTAGTCTCCTTTTTCCGACGTTTAGTGTCGAATCAGCTGCTCAACAATGAAGCCTTGCTCACCTTATTGCGAAAAAATGTCACATGGAACTGGTCCGCAGAGTGTCAGCAAGCTTATGAAGAAATCGAAGGAGCCTTAGTGAATGCACAAATGCTCTACCATCCGGATATGACCCGGGATTTTTGTATAGCCACCGACTCTTCATCCTATGGTTTAGGAGCATGTCTGTTTCAAGTAGAAGAAACCAGTGGGAACAGGGAAATAAGAGTTCTAGCTTTTGCCAGCCGAGTGCTTACTCAATGTGAAAGAGCATATTCGGTGACCGAATGGAAGCACTCAGTGTTGTATGGGCTCTGCAAAAATTTCATTATTATGTTTATGGCAAGTCAATTAAATTGTTCTGTGATCACCAAGCCTTAAGCCTCCTATTAACCTGCAGACTATTACATGCCAGACTAGCCCGTTGGGCATTAGTACTACAGGAATACAATTTAAAAATTATGTACACAAAAGGGAAAGATAATGTCATTGCAGACGCTTTATCACGTCTACCAGCAGGCATGTCACAGCTAGATGAAATGGTCGAGCGAGCGTCACAATATAAAGTTTTATTAATGACGTCGCAACCATACCATCACGAATATTATTTGCACCTGTGCAGGAATGTAGGACAGCTGCAAGACGAAGATCATACCTGGATGAAAGTGAAACCATCACTAATATTAGAGCAAGCTAACAGCGAAAATTCGCGGTACAAAGTGGAGAACAACATATTGTACCACAGAAATGACACTGCCTCAGAAAACTGGTGCTTGTGTATCCCGTACAAATACTTATAAAATTTTATCTGGTACACGCATTACGCATGGGGACATGTAGGAATACAGAAGTGTGTAGCAATAATACAAAGGTATTGTTACATCCCGAATAATAAATGTGTGGTCCAAAAGATATTACGAACGTGTGACGTTTGTCAGAAAGCTAAAGCCAACAATAGAAGCAACAAAACAGAACTGCATCCAATTATTCCGATACAGCCACTTCAAATGATGTCAATGGACATCGCAGGACCATTACCTACGGCTCGCGGTGGAATGAAATATATATTAGCTGTTTACGATACCTTTACTAAGTATGTGAAATTGTTTCCAATGAAAACCACTACTGCCAAACAGATGATACAACGCATATCAAAAGAATTCATACCAAAAACAGGAATACCACTAAACGTTCTAACAGACAATGCTAGATATTTCACTGGTCAACTGTGGAAGGAGTTTCTACGCGACCAAAACATAAAGCATATATTAGTTGCACATTTCCACTCGGAAGCAAGTCCGTAGAGAGAATTTTTCGGGAACTCAACAGATTTATCCAAACATATACTCATCAGCAACATACAAAGTGGCCGGAATTGTTACCCGTCTTTGAAAATATACACAACAATCTACCTCATCCAGCTACCGGATACACGCCCAATGAGTTATTATTTAGTACTGCAGAACTAAATGAATGGATCACGCCGCTACCAAAATTGCCGCGCACAGATAAAAGGCAAAGGGATAAAATAAAGGACGCCATCAGCAACATGACGAGCTGCGCTAGTCAACAAAAGAGTCGATATGACAAGTCAATAAAATGGACAGTCCCATATCAGATAAACGACCTAGTTTTGATCAGAAACCATCCTAAGTCGTCACTCATAACAAAGAAGAACAAGAAATGGCAAATGCTGTATAATGGACCTTTTACAATTATACAAATACCGCACGGTTGTAGCTACCTTATAGCTGATGTGATGAGCGGGAAGATCATAGGATTGTATCCCTATAAGGACTTAAAGAAATTTGTGGTACCTGACAATAGGATATGAATGGTTTACCGTATTTTTGTGTAATATGTAGGTTTTGCACAGACTTCAATACATAATTTTGTGTAGTCGTAAGAATTTGATGTTTTGTTTGTGCTTAGTATGTAAGATGTTTTGTCTTTATTACAAGGAATTATTTACACATCAGCCTTCAAAAATGAGTAAAAAGAAGCTAAAGGTCCATCAGTCCAATGATAGTATTTGTTTAGAAACAGAATCAGTAAGTGTAAGATGTTTTTCAGTGGTTGTTAGAGTTAGTAACTACAAATTTTATTATGCTGTGTGATAAATGTTTATTTAAAGAATGCACTAAATATTCTAATCTGTCACATGGAAAATGAACAGAAAGGTGTATGCAAAAGACTGTGCACATACAATGTGACATCTGTGATGCTGTGCTTTGACCTTAAAAGAGAAAGTATAATCATCTAGCCACAATATTTGAGATTAAATGAGAGCTCCACTTTAGAGCATGTTTTTGACAGTTGCAAACCTTTTATAGGATACGCAATTACGCTAACAGCTTACGGAGCAAGCACATGCGCAGCGGTCCTAATACCAGAATGAATATACCCTATGACAAATTTATTAATGCTCAAATATAAAAGTATTGCAAGTCAGGCCAGAATCCGTTGCATGTATGATGTAGCACTTAATTGTATGCAATAACAGAACGAAAGTGCTTTTGATCTGTGAAATTTCATTGTAACATATTGTGTAAACGAACAGACATCTGTGTCACTATGTGATATAAAAAAAACCAGTAATCATGTAATACAGTTGTATCAAAGTCATACTGTAAGCAATACTAACAGGAACTATAATAGTGTGTTGGTATTCGCGGAGGAAGTGTGAACTTTGAGAACTGTATTAGTGATGAACTTGGACAGTGAACACTTATGTCCTGTACAACTGAAAAAACGCGAGGTACAAACATTAACAAAACATATCTGCGTGCAGTGACCGAAAACACAAAACTGTGATCAGTGTGTGTTCGAAACTGTACAAACAACATTTTTAGTTTGGACGCTACCTCCTGTGCGCCAACAATTAATATGACGTCACGGACCTCGTAGTAGGACGTTACTGCAGTGGCAAGTACGGTGGAACGCCGTCAAACAAAAATTGTGAAACATAAACATTCCATACGAAGTGATGACAAAAGGGATGTGCAGTATTTACTTCAGCATCAAATCTCCTGCATCATTCAGCACCAGTACGTGCAAACGAACACGAAATTACCTAGTAACTGAGCCTGTGCCTCGATGATGCAATAATGCTGTCTAATCAATTCTTACCCACAGCCATAACATATTACAATATCCGTTCCGTAACATATGTGCATTTGTTTCATGATTTGCACGAGTCAACATCCTTTCCAGGGCTGAAAACTTTAACGAGCGGTGTGCAACAATGCAGACGCACCACGCTGACAAAATTAACGTCAATCCGTACTCCACCTCCTGACCGCCGGCTGCGGACAAGAAAGAAGACAACAGTTTCCAGCCGACGCTCCATGGCAACGGGCACGAGGCATCGCGGTAGCGACATACAGCGTCATCCACTCCACACGATGAGAAATGCGCCGACAAAAATTTAAAAAAACTCAAAATATTACCAACACAATATAAAAAAATTTGATAAACATTTTCATATAAAAACTATAGGTTTGTTTCTTTTTCAGAAAATTTTATATTAGATGTAAATACTTGTAATACCAAAACATGTAGAACCAACTTATGTAAGTAACACAAAGGGTTAAATCTATCAGCTCTACCGAGGTTTTTCTGGGGTTTCCCTGCGGCCCACGTCCAAATGGAAGGGCTTGTTATATTACAACTGTCCTCAGCCACGTTATGTAAAAAGACTCAAAATGAATGTGTACCCATGACCTAATACACGGTAAAGTGAACTGAAAGTGACCAACGAACGAAAGAAAAGTGACACTAGTGGTCTACAAGGACCAAACATTAAGTAGTGTGTTCCTTGTAGCCCAGGGGGCCGTGTAGTGTCCCTTTTGCAATATTCGCCCTTATCGAGGTGAAACATAAATAAAAGTGACTGTATGTGCCCCAAAATGAACTGCAAACATCGATTTATCTGCGAAAGGTAATAAAAATATACAATATAAAAATATACAATATATAGATCGATAGATGCAGAAAAGACATTATTTTTAGTGTATTAGATTATAATGTGTAAGTAATTAAAAGATGTATTATCATCTCTGTAAGAGTATAAAACACAATGTAATGTTCATTCTTCTGTCTAGTCTGTTTTGTTCTGTTCGTTCTGGTGTTAGCTGGAATAAGGTATGCAAGCTATTGTGCTGCGCTAGCATTTGTTTCTGTCGTAACGTAATTGCAAATATTTAATTGTGTAAACTGTGTCCTAGTAAGAATATATTAGTATAAAGTGATCCCCGTGTGTTATTTCAAGAACCTACGCCACATTTATCTTATGAAAAGAATATTTAATGAAAATTATTTAGCATGTTTCCAGCTGCTGCGGAGCGAGTAACAGTGATCTCTGATTGTTAACAATTAGCCGCCATTACGCGGTACATTTAAAAATATTTTTTCACAGCACAATGTCTGATAGCCGGAGCGGAAGAAATTATGTAAAAATATTCAGTGAGATTAATTGAAGTAATCCAGTGAAATAATTTTATTAAAACTTGTCTATTTTGTGTGATAGTGAACTGGAGCTGAGTAATACTACGCTATTGCATTTACAGTAATTTGTAGGGAGCCTGGCGCTCGATAAAACCAGATATTATACGTAATTGGCAACCTACGAAATTCATTATTTTGCTTATTATATCTCTTTTGTATTTTTTTGAAAGCTAAAAGTAAAAACTAACTCCACTAAAAATCAGTAACAGATCACGATAAATCAAAGGACAAACAAATTTACTAGGAGAGTGTTTCCTCTAAATAAATAGTTACATTATTTTTTTAAGAGATATAATAACTGGTTACACTGTTATTTAGACTGATGTCACTGTTTTTGTCCTAGGTCATACACCGCCTGATAGAAGATTGGTGGATTCCCATTCCACAGCACAAGTTCGTGAAGGCATGGTCGATCCTCGTTTATACCAGGTAAGAGTGTCTGTCGTTTCCGAGAACATATTGTGCCCTAAGGGCCCGTTCAAAATTCCTCCACCCGTCGAGTGGTCTTCCTCATTTTGGAACAAAGCGACCGTAGGTGCAGTAGGGAACCAGTTCTTGCTATTCAGACTTGCAGAGATGCAACGCAGTAAATGTCAATTTGCGATGCACTCAAAAGTGTCGGTGCACTTCACTATGACAGTTTTTCCACATGCTCAGTTTGTCGAGCGATATACACATATTCGTTCACAAGTAATTGTGATGTAGAACAAATGTCCATCATCAATACTTTACGCAAACAATTCGTAAAACGATTCTACATTAACAGTTTGTAAACAAATTTCCAACGTAAATAGTTCATCACGTATGTATGCAAAGCAATATATCATGAATAGCCTTTTTCAATTATGCGGTTTTGCACATCAGTTTCCTCGTAGTCACAAGTTCAGCGTCATACGGTAAACGTCCACAAATAGTTTCATGTTATGCAAGTCTCATAACTTTTCCATATGCACACATGTAACAAGTACAAATAACATATACAAGTGAGCATATACCATTTAGCTTTACCTAAATGCTGATAAATACATGAAAATAAGAACAAATAACAAAAGCAATGACCTGACATCAAACACAAAAATACTCGCGACACGAGTTAACTGTGCAGTCTAAGCATGGTCTTAGCTACTCTAAGTGTGTGTGTTCAGTGGTGTGATGCGTATCCAATCAGGTTCAAGGTGAAACTGTATGGGTGTAGAATGATCAATTATTCACGTCAGTCAGTCGAAGACTGACAGTGCGGATAGTCAATCTTGTAGGCTGAAAATATATCTTCGTCACACCTGTATAAAAGTGAATATAGAATTTGCTTTAAAATTTTAAGTGAATACTGTAAGTATTTGGCGAAGGCGAATCTCTTCTTTCTCCTTCTGCTGCTGACAAGAATAGCTGAAATAAAACTCTTATAGTACGTAGCTTTTCTGTAGAAGTACTGTGAAGTACGTGTACTTGATAGTTGTGTATAACTTAAGCATGATCCATAGATGTGTTTACTATTGAGCATGGTACACTCTAAGATCACGGTGAGCATATAGTCAAATAGTTCTGTTTGTTTTAGGATGCTGCAGCAGATATGCCCCAGGATTTGGAATGCTGACAATAATATAAGGACTGTCGTACAGCAGAAGCCACTTCACGTTGCGCCGCTGAAGAGCAAACGACTTACGGTGAGTACGCAAACGCACTAACATACCAGCTTCAAATTCTTGCTTCCTCTTGACAGCGCGCACATAAGTTTTGTTCCTAATTTTGGCTCCTGCAGTCAGTGTCGCACAGACTTCTGTTACCTTTTCGTCGTGTGTTGATAGCTGAAAAGAAAATTTTGGTAACGGTGCTGTCCAATCGTTGACTTCTCTGCAATAGAACATGAGCTCATTAGGAGTGTATAGAGTTTCAGACACATAGAGGTTGTTGTGTACCTCCTGAAATAAATACAAATATGTTACGCAATTAGTATGTTTGGTAGAAATGTAGGTTCTCATAAATCTGTTAATCTCATGGAAAACATGTTCAGTGGGATTACACTGGGCACTATACCTTGAGATAAAAATATTCTTAATACTACTGTCTTTGAGAAGTTTACGTCACTTGTGCCCAGTATAGTATGCAGCATAGTCGGATAAAATTGCTTTTAGTTTTCCCATGTGAGGAATGTAGTCACATGAGAAACGACGAATGATGGCAGTGGCAGTAGCACATCTTGTAGCATACAGTTTAACATGCTTGGAGAATAAACCGCTTGTGGGATGTGGACCATTTGTGTCAGAATTACAATTTCTAGACGTTTACTGGGTAGAATAGAATGCAAATCTGTCTTTGTAGACAAGTTCAGCGGTTTATATTTTGGACAGATCACGCATGTTTTGAGTATACTGTGGATCTTACAACTCATATTGCTAAAGTAACAACAGGTGCTAAGCTTTGCTACGAACTTCTTGGTACCATAAATGACCCCAAACAAAATGTATGTGCCAAATCAGGTTGCATTCTGAATCCTTAGGAATACAAACACATCAAGTAGTGGCTTCTGGATGACAGCGATAAAATAACACATCATTATGTATCAAATATCGGTTGGTCGGAGGATGGTCAGGTTTATTTGTAAGTAAAACTCTTACCTTATTCCAGTGAGGTTCAGATTTCTGCAATGTTGACATATTTCTACATAAGTCGATATAATACTGGCGATATAGCTTATCCTGCATAAGAAGTATTCGGTAATCATTCACATGCTCCAAGTCAGAGTTACACTTATTCAAGCCTTGAGGCAGACGAGACAAAGTGTTGGGAATGACGGTGCCTTTACCCTTAATATATACAATTTCAAAGGAATAGTTTTGCAAAGATAAAGCCCAACTTGACAATCTGGGATGTACCAGCTTACAAGTTAACAGAAATGTGAGAGCTTGGTGGTCAGTATAAATTTTAGTGTGTTTACCATACAAATAACAATTGAATTTCTTAAAGCCCCACACTATAGAGAGTGTTTCAAGTTCTGTGGTAGAGTATGTGCATTCACATTCATTAAGTGTGCGGCTCACAAAACTAATAATTTTCACATGTTCTTGTTCTCCATTCTTTACAACTCGAAACAAACAACAGCCTAAACTGTAGGATGTGGCGTAACATGTCATACAAAAATCTAAATTAAAATCAGGGTGATCCAAAATGTTTGATTTAATCAGAGCATGCTTAATACTATAAACGTGTTTCTGACACTGATCAGACCATATCAGTATCTGATTCTTTTTAGTAGATTCCATAGATGTTTGCTGTTTAATAGTTGGTGTGGTAAAAATAGTAGAAAGAAAGAACAAAGTCCAAGGAAACATTTCAGTTGCTTTCTAGTCCGTGGACTAGTAAAATTCCAGATTGTGTCTAACTTACTTGGGTCAGGCCTTATACCTTGAGCATTAATAATATGTCCAAGATGCTTAACGTCACTGCAAGCAAATTTCGACTTTTTGAGATTAGCCATCACGCCAGCTTGTGCGAATTTATGTAGAATCTTTTGCGAAGTATCAGTGTGTTCAGACCAAGTCTTACTAGCTATGAGCAGTTCATCAATGTAGTGAGTAACTGATTCAACCAATTCATCACCAAGTACAGTATCCAGTTTGGTGATAAACACGCCTGAACTGACGTTCAGACCAGAGGGAAGGATACAAAATTGATAGGTTCGCCCCCTGTATGTAAATGCAGTATACTTTCTAGAATCTGGCGTGATTGGGACTTGCCAGAACGAATTGGTCAGATCTACTGCAGAAAAATACTTAGAGTCTAAAAATTTCTGGAGTTGCTACTCTAAATTCTCAGGTTTCACGTGAACAGGTAAAATAATCTCATTAATTGCACGAGCATCCAAAACAACTCTGATATTCCCATTGGTCTCTTTACAATAACTAAAGGGCTGCTGTAAGGTGATGTGGAAGATTCGATAATTTTTACTCTAACACTTGTTTCAACTCGTGCCACACAGCAGGTCGTTGGGATAGTGGCACATTATAGGTTTTGTGGAAGAAAATCTGGTGAGGTTTAACTTCTATTTTATACACATGTGTTGATCACACCTGGTCCTTTGCTAAATACCTGTATAAAATTGGACAAAACATCATAAAGTTCATTATGTTCATCATGTGTGACAACTGCGATTTCTGATAACTTAGTACTAATTAAAGTTTTCAAGTCCTCAAACTGCATCAGGTGCATGTGTCTGTGTGTCAACATCATCAGTGTCCTGTATTAACTGAATCTTATACCCTGCACAATATTTATCGTGCTTCAGAGTTCTGGTATCGAGGTCAGTTGAAATTTCACTGCCCTTATCTCTAAGTATACATTTACAGTGGGAGAAGTCAATAGTGCTGTCCTTCTCGCACAATATATCTAAAACTAAAATGCAATTAGAGACCAGGTTTTGGACGAAGAGGAATGGCCATTGTACGATTTCATTACCTACCTTGACTGTCACAAATACCTGTTTCTTAACCCTTGAAACGTATTGCCTATGGCAGTTAAAATTTTACAGTTATGGACAGGATACTCTGACACGGTTCAAACTCACACATTTTCTTGTAAAAATCATAGGACAAGACACTAACATCCACTCCTGTGTCCAGAATAATAGTAGTGGGAATACAACCCACAACACCAATAGTTGAGGTCAAAACTATTTCATTGGATGATGAACGAGATTGTGTGTTCTCTTGTAACAGTTCATCAGACAAGTTTTCGTCATGATAATACCTTATGAGTAATAATGGCTGTTGTGTACAACTACCAGGTACATGATCATAGTGCGGTTGCAAAATGGGTGTGTCAAATATTTAAATTGAAGGCCGACCGGAGTGGCCGTGTGGTTCTAAGCGCTACAGTCTGGAACCGAGCGACCGCTACGGTCCCAGGTTCGAATCCTGCCTGGGGCGTGGATGTGTGTGATGTCCTTAGGTTAGTTAGGTTTAATTAGTTCTAAGTTCTAGGCGACTGATGACCTCAGAAGTTAAGTCGCATAGTGCTCAGAGCCATTTGAACCATTTGATTTTTAAATTGAAGTCGCTCCGCAATTCTTCCACAGCGACGACCTGGGGCACAGTAGTGACTGTTTTTAGTTTGACGTCGTCACATTTGTAGTGGGTGCAGGCACAGACGGAGGTGGAGTATCACTAGTTACTTCGATAATATTTACATTTGGGTATTGTTTGTTCCAGTCTCCGAACTGTGGCGGTCGTTGCGTTTTCGTGTTTTGGCTCATCTGCGGGTTCGTAAATGCATTCCAGTTCTGGCCGGCCGGAGTGGTCGTGCGGTTCTGGGCGCTACAGTCTGGAACCGAGCGATCGCTACGGTCGCAGGTTCGAATCCTGCCTCGGGCATGGATGTGTGTGATGTCCTTAGGTTAGTTAGGTTTAATTAGTTCTAAGTTCTAGGCGACTGTGACCTCAGAAGTTAAGTCGCATAGTGCTCAGAGCCATTTGAACCATTCCAGTTCTGAATTTGTATTTGCGACGGCGGCAATTGTCACTGTCCTGTGTTATTGTTTTGCTGTGGTGGTGTCGCAGTGTTTTGACACTGGGCAGCCTAGTTGCTGTTACTCCAGCTGTATTGCTGGTTTGGTGGGGATTAATGGTTATTTTTGCTACTCTTAAAAATTTTCTTACCATTCTGATAATTATTTTTTACCATTGTATTTGTTGTTGTTGTTGCGCGGTCTCTTATTTGGATTGCCGCCAGTAGAATAAGAAGTGTTTAAATACTGTTTGTGCTGTGTTGAGAATGTTGGTTCTGATGTGTATATACATTTGCCATGTGAAGCGGTTGATCTGTTGGCTAGCGTGTCCGACAGCAGCCAGCGCGCCGGAATTGGGTTGTCTAAATGGTTCAAATGGCTCTGAGCACTATGCGACTTAACTTCTGAGGTCGTCAGTCGCCTAGAACTTAGAACTAATTAAACCTAACTAACCTAAGGACATCACACACATCCATGCCCGAGGCAGGATTCGAACCTGCGACCGTAGCGGTCACGCGGTTCCAGACTGAAGCGCCTTTAACCGCACGGCCACACCGGCCGGCTTTGGGTTGTCTACCCTGCGTATTTTGTACAGCGCTGGTGTAAACATTGTAGCAAAAAAGCATATCAGTTGAATCGAGCACTGTGAGAAAATGCTCTTCCTCGTTATTTGGGATGTGCAGAAGTTTTTCTCTGATAACAAGCGTCAGTCTTGCTTTCAATGCGCGGAGGATGTCGCGCGTTGCAACCGGCTCGTGAAGCAAATGTCCCATACTTAAATATTTCTCGAAATACCGGCGCATATTGCCGTGGTTAGGACTGAATGGTTCAGGATACACAATATGCCTACGAAGTCGTTCCTGTACAGATTGTGACCAAAATTTAGATAGAAAGGCTCTCTCAAATTGTTCGTATGTAAGGCATGTCGGCTTCATTATACACTCATACAGTTGCGTCGCCTTGGATATAACCGACAACATAAGATATCCTCTTACGGTCACTCCACGTACGGGGAAATGCATTTCTGAAGGCTTTAAGAAAGATGA
Organism: Schistocerca piceifrons; assembly: GCF_021461385.2. Taxonomy (NCBI): domain Eukaryota; kingdom Metazoa; phylum Arthropoda; class Insecta; order Orthoptera; family Acrididae; genus Schistocerca; species Schistocerca piceifrons. The sequence continues at coordinate 231,495,637 of NC_060138.1, forward strand.
CAGGATGTACGGTTCTTTTTTCGGGTGTAAATGACTGAAATTGTCTATGTTTTATGAAGCTCTCCTCTTCCTTGGCGCTATGGTAATGTTTAATTTCAGAATGATTACTGTAAGGTTCAACTGGCGAATGGCACGGAAAATGTTGTTGATAATTATCACGACTGCAATGCATTGTGTCATGTTGAGGTGCGTACTGTTGTTGTTGCGAGTACGTGGTGTGCGGTGTGTATGCGTCATCAATGTACTTGTATTCATTGTCAAACTGTGTGTTTTGGTTGCTATTACCGTCATTGCACTTTGGTTGTACGTCTGTCAAATTGTTTCGATTGTGCTGCTTGACTGATTACGTGTTTGTTGTTATTTATAAATTCCGCGACAGTGTCGTGGACAACAGCAAGTAATTTTTCTTGTTAAGTACTAGTCAAAATATTTGTCTTTTTGATCTTTCCAACTGTGAAATTCTCTATTGATGCATGAGAAATGGTTGTCAGTGCGTAGTCTTACTTTACCAGAAAACTGTTTGTCAACTGTGTCAACCTTGTTTTCGACATCGGCAAACCGCGTTTATACAGGGTGTTACAAAACGGTACGGCCAAACTTTCAGGAAACATTCCTCACACACAAATAAAGAAAAGATGTTATGTGGACATGTGTCCGGAAACGCTTAATTTCCATGTTAGAGCTCATTTTAGTTTCGTCAGTATGTACTGTACTTGCTCCATTCACCGCCATGATTTCATACGGGATACTCTACCTATACTGCTAGAACATGTGCCTTTCCAAGTACGACACAACATGTGGTTCATGCACGATGGAGCTCCTGCACATTTCAGTCTAAGTGTTCGTACGCTTCTCAACAACAGATTCGGTGACCGACGGACTGCTAGAGGCGGACCAATTCCATGGCCTCCACGCTCTCCTGACCTCAACCCTCTTGACTTTCATTTATGGGGGCATTTGAAAGCTCTTGTCTACGCAACCCCGGTACCAAATGTAAAGACTCTTCGTGCTCGTCTTGTGGACGGCTGTGATACAATACGCCATTCTCCAGAGCTGCATCAGCGCATCAGGGATTCCATGCGACGGAGGGTGGATGCATGTATCCTCGCTAACGGGGGACATTTTGAACATTTCCTGTAACAAAGTGTTTGAAGTCACGCTGGTACTTTCTGTTGCTGTGTGTTTCCATTCCATGATTAATGTGATTTGAAGAGAAGTAATAAAATGAGCTCTAACATGGAAAGTAAGCGTTTCCGGACACATGTCCACATAACATATTTTGTTTCTTTGTGTGTGAGGCATGTTTCCTGAAAGTTTGGCCGTACCTTTTTGTAACACCCTGTATATCATCATGCACTGCCGGATAAGATTTAATCTGAGTAACTACAGACTGACATGTTTTACTGAGATTGTTTACTTGTGCTCGGATCTCTGTCACATCTTCATTTGTGTTTTGTTGTTGTAATGAAAGCTCTGAAAATTTCGCGTTGAGGTCGGGCACTTGTCCAGTCTGTCTGTTATTTATCTCCTCAACACGGCTACACGAAGTGTCCTTTGATGCTTTAAGTGCAGCTAAATCTGATTTAATTTCATCATGGCGTGTTTTTATGTCGTCATGAGCTGTTTTCAAAGCGGCGCGTATAGACGTCATCTGTTGTTCGATACGTGCGTTGGTGTCTTGTTTATGTTGTGTTATTTGTTTCACAACAGCATCGAACATTCTGGCAATACTATTAGTGATGCGCAACCGTTCCGCCCCCGCCACGTCGTTAGACATGACGTCAGACACCAAAATTGGTTCGGAACTAGACTTAGGAATATTACTGGTGGACTGACTATTTTCTAAATTTATATCACCAGAATAGTCTATTACATGTCGCTCGTTAGTATTCGAGTCAACCGTAACGTCAATTTCATTATGTAATGGCATGTCAGAGTCGGATTACGTCTGTGTTTGCGGTCTCTGGTTTTCCATCTTTCCTAATTGTTTTATGGACAATACCATGCCACACGTAATGTATGACACAATAAAAATTTGAACTCGTATGTGTAATCAGAATAAATGTAAAAATTAATCTCGCTGTACGATAATGACTGAACAAGAAAATTGATGGTCGAAAGTAATGGTGGAATCTTGAATACTAATGGCTGCGCGCCATATTACGCCGCACAAAACTAAAAAGTCGGCTATATTGTAAACTGATAAAACTCTATTGTTGCACTCTATGAATAATGAAAATAATTTTGGAAACCGCGATGTGGCTTAAAATCACTGCTAAGGAAACGGAAAATTGTGATACATCTACCAAGCAAGCTTTGATAATACAAAGCGCTTGGCCAAGATTGCTGATGCAAAGATTAGTAGTGGAATTTATTTGTACGTCGTAAGGCATAGTCCGCGATTGCAACGTAATTTTAGGTGTCGACTTCAATTCCAGTAATTAGTCTTACTTCAACGTATTCCCGTCTCGTCTCTCGTATGTCGTTTGCAATAAACATGTAACGAAAGGAAGACAATATAGTACACATAACAGTGCGTCCTGTCGCGGTCGTCGATTTAATTTTTTTTTTTTGGGGGGGGGGGGGGGGCGGGTGATCTTTGTAACTGGATCGAGAAAATACAATGAAATAAAGTAATTCAATTTAAGTAAATTCATACTAACTCTCGGCGCTTGTGCATGGCATTTTCGTTAAAGGTTCGTTCATGTATTTTAACCGTTTTCTTCTCTGTGTGTTTTTTCTAATATCGGACTGCGTGAAAAGACAGCATCCGAAGACGACGGTGGTTCGAGCTGGACGACTTTTTGCCCAAAAGTACAGAACCTTTTGGCATGCTAAGTCACCCAACAATCTCACAGTAACTAAAGACACAGTATGAAACATACATTGTTTAGGAATAACTATATTCTGAAATGAAAACACAATTAAAATTACACTCACATTATGTAATTACGAGTGCTGTTTGGTTGCAACTCGTGAATAAAATAATGAAATATTTGTAGTATTAATGGCGGTGTGCCACATGCGTCCGATCTGGACAAGACCTAGAAAACAAAAGATGACTCTTCCTCTTTCGCCAATAATATGACGATCAAAAATTTTCAAATCTTTCCAGCGCCTGCATACAATATTTATACCTCTGTGGTCTATATCTATGGCTCAAATGATTTATTTCGTTACATGTAATTCCGTTTTCTGCTAAGAAAAGCTCAGCATGCAAAAGGTGCTTTTAAAAACTCCACGTCTCCACGTATAATCCGGGAAAATTCTTGTATGAGTAGAGCGATTTCTCCAACTGAGCAGATGACGTTGACACTGGTGAAGCTGCAGAGAAGACGCTACATTCACCTCACCTCGGCAACACTTCTCCGTGATATCACTATGCCGTGTACGTGCACCGTTTCGTTTCTACTGTCGGGGATGTCTGTCGACTTTCGTGGTCGTATCGAGTTCTGAGAAGTGGAAGAAGTCATATTTGATAGGTTTTAAGACCAGTCCATCCTGGCTGTCGTGACACGCCACATCCCGTCCCGTCAAAATATTCTAAAATGCATTTCAAATGGCGGCATGCACACTGGCCGTCTCGTCACGTCACATAATGGCACCGTCAAATGTTTCTCAGGAAGAAAGTTATGCCAGCTGACGTCATCCGTCCGTTATTGATCATGTGATGCTCAAGCTCATTTCCTCCCAGTACATGGCCATATACAGATCTCCATATTTCGTTTCGTTGTAGCTTTCGTGGTTAGTAACAGTTGTTTTTGTTCATTATTTGTTATAAATTGTTTCGTTTCGTTATTTCTTTTATGAAGAAGTATAATAAATGGCGAAGGATTAATTGAAGCAGTGAGGTAGCAGTCTGAATTTTGAGACATGAGTGTACCAAATTACTGTCCTCTACTACATTTATAAAGTGGATTTTTATAGATTTTGGTACAGTATTTAATATTTTACAACGAAAACTATTGCAACTTGGCTCCAACTTGAAGTGAAAAAAGTAGTGGGGGGTAGAATCAGATTGATTAGTAGTGGAATTTATTTGTACGTCGTAAGGCATTAGTAGTGTTTCATAAAGAAATAGTCTGAAACATTCAGAAACTGCAAGTTGTATGTTAAAATATGTGTTTGTGGCAAACTTGTTAATTGTTAAATATGCCTCTAGATTGTATGTGAAACAGTTTTGCAAGTATCAGTGGTTAGTACTTATGTAGTTTCACTAGCTTACCACAGTATAAATAAGATACTTAAAAGCCAAATAAAAGACATAAAGAAAAACTATAAATCTTGAAGGGGAAGGTACTGAGGGTAATACGATAATCGCATAATACATTGTCCTGGACCACCACTAAACTTAACCCCAAACAAACCAAATTTTCATGGGATGCGATGGCAGCACGTAACCCTGTGTTCCTTTTAGTAATTCTGAGTGCAGTTTGACGTAATAAATGAAGAAACTGGTGCCTCGACTTTCTGAAATGTAAAATGAAGATTCCTCTTCCCCGAGCTCCTTGTATTGCGTGCGGAATTCCCCATCTGTATGACACTTTATGACATTTTTCGGTCCCACACTCTTTCTTGGGCACTTCTGCCTTTGATCTAACATAAGAGCACAGCTGTAACCCTTTGAGTCCAATATGTTCTAACATAACCACAAACGGCGGAACGAAGAAGCGATACGAAAGAGCAGAGAAGGCTATGAAAAGAAGATGGCCAATGGTGCTTGGAATCGGACCGCGCCGTGCCACGCGCACCACTTCCAAGAGCTGCATATAAGCCCAGCTTCTGCTAGCCTTGACCGCACAAGATCGGCCCGAGTCTGCAACGGGATTAGTGCTCCGCTGTACAGATCTGAATCAAGTGGTTTCTTGGACTTGGTGTATAGCAAGAACTGTGTTGATTTCATATAGCCCCTTTGCTAGCGACATTAGATGTAGTAAAAGTTAAATATTGTCAATTTGCTTTTCTGGAAATAAAACTACTAATGTTGTTTGTTTGAAGTTGTTGAATGTTGTTTCGAGAACGCTGCATCCCAGAGGCACCCTATTAGCGACGAGACGGCAAGACACCACAACTGGCGACGAGTTTTGTCACTGAACTATGTGCCTACTGGCCACGGATTCTGTTTCTTGTGTATATTGTGCCGGCGCCTAATTCTCTCTTGTCTTTACTTGCAAGGGCGCTCGCTTTGCTTTGCCCGTTTCTTGTCGTTTTTGCTAATCACTGTTTTCAGGCGGGCATTGCAGAACATTTATTTGATTTTGTCGTTGTTGTTGCTGTTGTGGTCTTCAGTCCAGAGACTAGTTTGATGCAGCTTTCAATGCTACTCTTACTGTGCAAGGTTCTTCATCTCCAAGTACCTACTGCAACCTACATCCTTCTGAATCTGCTTAGTGTATTCATCTCTTGGTCTCCCTCTACGATTTTTACCCTCCACGCTTCCCTCCAATACCAAATTGGTGATCCCTTGATGCCTCAGAAAATGTCCTACCAACTGATCCCTTCTTCTAGTCAAGTCATGCCACAAATTCCTCTTCTCACCAATTCTAATCAGTACCTCCTCATTAGTTACGTGATCTACCTATCTAATCTTCAGCATTCTTCTGTAGCACCACATTTCGAAAGCTTCTATTCTCTTCTTGCCCAAACTATTTATTGTCCACGTTTCACTTCCATACATGGCTACACTCCATACAAATACTTTCAGAAACGACTTCTTGCCACTTGAATCTATACTCAATGTTAGCAAATTTCTCTTCTTCAGAAACGTTTTGCTTGGCATTGCCAGTCTATATTTTATATCCACTCTACTTCAGCAATCATCAGTGACTTTGCTCCCCAAATAGCAAAACTCATCTACTACTTTAAGTGTCTCATTTCCTAATCTAACTCCCTCAGCATCACCTGATTTAAGTCGACTACATTGCATTATCCTCATTTTGCTTTTGTTGATGTTCATCTTATATCCTCCTTTCAAGACACTGTCCATTCCATTCAACTGCTCTTCCTGATCCTTTGCTGTCTCTAACAGAATTACAATGTCATCGGCAAACTCAAAGTTTTTATTTCTTCTCTATGGGTTTTAATTCCTACTCCAGATTTTTCTTTTGTTTCCTTTACTGCTTGCTCAATATAGAGATTGAATAACATCAGGGATAGGCTACAACCCTGTCTCACTCCCTTCCCAACCACTGCTTCCCTTTCATGCCCCTCGACTCTTGTAACTGCCATCTGGTTTCTGTACAAATTGTAAATAGCCTTTCGCTCCCTCTATTTTACCCTGCCACCTTCAGAATTTGAAAGAGAGTATTCCAGTCAACATCGTCAAAAGCTTTCTCTGAGTCTACAATTGCTAGAAACGTAGGTTAGCCTTTCCTTAATCTAGCTTCTAAGACAAGTCGTAGGGTCAATATTGCCTCACGTGTTCCAATATTTTTACGGAATCCAAACTGATCTTCCCCGAGGTCGGCTTCTACTAGTTTTTCCATTCGTCTGTAAAGAATTCGCGTTAGTATTTTGCAGCAGTGACCTATTAAACTGATAGTTCGGTAATTTTCACATCTGTCAACACCTGCTTTCTTTGGGATTGGAATTATTATATTCTTCTTGAAGTCTGAGGGTATTTCGCCTATCTCATACATCTTACTCACTAGATGGTAGAGGCTATCAGTAGTTCTAATGGAATGTTGTCTACTCCTGGGGCCTTATTTCAATTTAGGTCTTTCAGTGCTCTGTCAAACTCTTCGGGCAGTATCATATCTCCCATTTCGTCTTCATTTACGCCCTCTTCCATTTCCATAATATTGTCCTCAAGTCCACTGCCCTTGCATAGACCCTCTGTATATTCTTTCCACCTTTCTGATTTCCCTTCTTTGCTTAGAACTGGTTTTCCACCTGAGCTCTTGATATTCATACAAGTGATTCTGTTTCCTCCAAAGGTCTCTTTGTCGTTATTTAGAATTTTTGTCATATATCTTTTTTGCGTTTGTGTCTTCCAATACGGCCTTCCCACGTGTCCCGCCCCCTTGCTCAAGCGCCGCAGCCGCAAGCGTTAGATACCACACAGCTAATGCACATGTCTCAGTTTCAGACTACCCAGATATCTACACTTCTCAACACGGTGCAGCAGCTACTCGCCAACGCTGCACGGCAGACAGAGCCAGCTCCGCCTACTACAGCTGCCAAAGTGGTGACCTTTTCGCAAATTTTGCGAGCAAGATGAGGAATGGCTCGAGTGGCTGGCCCAGTTTGAGGCGCATTTTTCTCGCCCACGACTTTCCAGGTCCTGTGAATTTTCCCATATATTATCAACAATGGGAAGTGCAGTGTTCCGTCTTATTGACAGACTTTTTCCTAACGCCACTTCGACTGAACTGTCTTATGAAACGGTTATCTCTTCGCTAATTGACTATTATGACCAGCAAGGGAATGTGGTAGGAGCTAGGTATCAATTCTTTATTCGCAAAAAAACGGTCAGAACAAACATATTGCGTGTGGGTCACAGATTTGCAGGGTCTGACAAGAAAATGCAAATTTAAATGTGCTTGCGATTCTTTATATTCAAATGTACTACTGCGTGATGCGATCGTGTGCAAAGTGCCTGATTGCAAAATCAGAGAACAGATTTTAAAACAGTCCGACCCAACATTTCAGCAGATTGTGCAAATACTAGACCAGTACGATTCCGGTGCCTTGTCGGCTCATACATTTGAGCAGCCAGCTGTTTGTCGGGTTGAGTCCATTGCTTGTGCTCGCCCCATTCCACACCGACGGCGTGTGCTAGCTACGACTAGTAAACAGCCGTCCACGCCGCTTATGCAGTTCGCTAAACAGGCGGCTATACAGGCGAACAGAATTAGTCTTGCTGTCGCTGTTATACACGGCACAAACGCCAAGGCTTCCCCTCCTGACAAGCTCGGTGTTACGCTTGTGGTAGGAATGGACATGTACAATCCGTATGTTTGCAACGAAACAAACATCAGAATGTAGCCCACTCACAAAACTCTCGTTAGAAGGCGCTTGTTATTAAAGTCTGCAACTAGCAAGCGTGCAATTTCGTCAGTGATACGTCAGTCAAACAAACATTTTGTTCATTTACTTATATGTTGGAAACGCGTGAAATTTCAGTTGGACACGGGTGCCTCTATCACATTGCTAAATCGTCGCACATATGAACTATTAGTCTCCCCACGCCGGTCTAAAACTTGCACACAACTGGCGGCTTATAATGGGCAAGGCATTCTCGTTGTCGGAACATGTACTTTGCCTGCCTTTGTATCGCTCGCATACGCGAACAGTGACTTTTACAGTGCTACAACCAGGTGAGTGTGAGAACATATTTGGTCTTGACTCTTTTGATTTGTTTGGCTTTAACATTCAGGACAATGTGTTGCCAGTGTCTGCATTCAATGCAAAAGACAGTACAGCTAGCTTTCTAAAAGAATTCCCAGAATTCTTTTCTGAAGATTCAGGCAAATCTAATAATTTTGTTGCACGTGTTATGCTGAAAGACAATGCTCAGCCGAAATTTTGCCGGACCAGAACTGTTCCCATTGCATCGTTGGACAAAGTCGCTACTGAACTTAAAAGAACTGCAAGAAAGCGGAGTTATTGCGCCCATATCAGCTAGTCTGTGGGCAAGTCCACTGGTTTTGCTCCCCAAACCTTCAGGTCGCATTCGCCACTGCGTTGACTTCAAGTCTACAGTCACCCACAAATTGTGATTGATACTTAATCACTGCCACGGCTAGAGGATCTCATGGACAGATTAGGCGTTGGACGCTATTTTTCAAAAATTAATTTGCGCGACGCATATCTTCAAATACCGCTCGATGAACAATCTCAAAAAGTGTGTGTAGTAAATACTCATTTGGGCTTGCTTAAATATTGGCGTTTGCCATTTTCCAACGATATTTGGAACAGCTGACTGCACAAGTGTCAAACTGTTCAAACTATTTGGACGATATTGTAGTAGCAGGTCGTACACCTGAAGAACATATGGCAGATTTACGTGCTTTGTTTCGTGTGTTATCTGATTCAGGACTAAAGTGCAGACTGGACAAGCGTGATTTTTTTAAACCCCAGTTGCAGTATCTTTGTCAGGTCATAAACAGTCAAGATGTATACCCTCTGCAGTAGCATTTGTTAGCCATACGAGACTTGCCAGTTCCTCGTAATATCACAGAATTGGAGTCAGTTTTAGGAAAAATGAACTATTATATTCGGTTCATACCGAATGCTGCACAAATCACAGCTCCATTGCATCGCTTGCGTCGTAAGAATGTCCCCTTTGTTTGGACAGATGGGTGCCAAGTAGCTTTTCAAAAACTTAAAGATGCATCGCTCAGTGATCGTTGCTTAGTTCACTTTGATCCTGAAAAACCAGTTGTATTGCAAGTTGACGCTTCCTCTTACAGAATCGGTGCAGTGCTTTCGCACTGAATTGGTGATAAAGACAGACCTATTGCTTTCGCATCAAAACTGTTATCCAAAGCTAAGTGCAACTATTCACAAATTGAAAAAGATGCATTAGCTATAGTGTATGGTGTCACCAAATTTCACCACTATTTGTATGGCAGAAATTTCTACTTACTTGCGGATCATAAGCCTTTGCAGTCTTTGTTTCACTCGACGTAACCGGTTCCTGTACGAACTGCCCAAAAATTGCAAAGATGGGATTTGTTGTTGCCTCAATACCAGTACGAGATTGTGTATCGTTCGAAAGCTCAACATGGTAACGCGGACGCACTTTCACGCCTTCCGATTATCCCTCACACAGACTTTGACGCTTCTGCTGCATCTTGTTGTCACATCGATGCTCAGGATTCTGAATTGCTTCAGTCTTTTCCACTGAACTATAGCAAAATTGCACGGGCCACGGAAGCTGATCCCGATTTGAACATTTTTCTCAATTATGTTCGCGCATCTTGCCTCACTAGTTGAGTAGCATAAAGAATTCTTTAGTGTGCCGATACTTTGCACGTCGGTATAGCCTCACTGTACATAAAGGTGTGATTCCTATTCAAAATGACAATGGATAGTCCTATATTGGTCCTTAAGTTTTGCAAAAAGAAGTTCAAATATGGTTCAAATGGCTCTGAGCACTATGGGACTTAACTTATGAGGCCATCAGTCCCCTAGAGCTTAGAACTACTTAAACCTAACTAACCTAAGGACGTCACACACATCCATACCCGAGGCAGGATTCGAACTTGCGACCGTAGCGGTCGCGCGGTTCCAGACTGTAGCGCCTAGAACCGCTCGGCCACTCCAGCCGGCGCAAAAAGAAGTGCTGAAATTACTTCACCAAGGACACTGGGGGATTGTTTGTACGAAATAGTTAGCGCTTCGACACTGTGCTTGGCAGGGCATGGACGCCCAAATAGAACAATTGACGTCACAGTGTCACGCATGTGCGGAAACTCAGCCCACTCCGCCACAAAAGTTGTCTTCTTGGCCTACGTCGCAATCGCCATGGCAACGTGTGCACAAAGACTTCACGGGTACTTTTTGGAACACTCGCTGGTTAATTGTGGTTGACTCATATAGCACGTTTCCTTTTGCTGCGCCAATAAACTCGACAACGTCACATAGCGCAATTCAGGTGTTGTCTTCGAAGTTCTGCCTAGAAGATTCACCTGAAGTAATAGTGTCAGACAACGGAACTCAGTTCACGTCACATTAATTTCAAACATTCTGTGAACGCAATGGTATACTGCATCTACAGGGTGGCGCACAAAATATGTTACCATTTTGTTTTTGAATGTAAACTTTATTGTCAATACAATCTGAAAGGAACATATACTACAATGAAGAGCCGTCTATGGAGATTTGTTCTAACTCAGCACATACTCGATATGTCCACCATTTCGTTTCCTAACTTCCTTCAAACGAACACTGAAGTTAGTGATTACCCTACGGCACATGTGCCCCGTAATTTCACTGCAAGCTTGAAGAATAAGTCTTCTGAGCTCCATTAAATCACGTGAACGTTTCGGGAAAATTTTTTTCTTTAGGTACCCCCAAAGACAAGTCACATGGATTGAGGTCTGGACTATTGGGGGGGGGGGGGGGGGGCAATTTTGTCCGTCATTGGAGCGACCTGGAAACCTGAGTGAAATGATCCGCATGTCGAAATGCTCGTGTAAAAACTCCAACACAGTGTTTGCAGTATGTGGCCTTGCTCCATCTTGCATGAACCACTGCGTGTTGAAGGGTAATACAGCAGCAAGAAGCTGTGAAATGAAGCTACAGCGAAGCATGATCAAATAACGCTCGCTGTTCGCAGTTTCTTCAAAGAAAAAGGGTCCAGTAAGTCCGTGACTGGAAATTGTTGCCCGCGCTGTAATCCTCGGAGAATAATGTTGTCGTTCATGAAGCACTTGTGGGTTTTCAGTGGCCCAAAAGCGTATATTTTGTTTGTTAACCACACCGTCTAAATGAAAATGCGCCTCGTCTGAAAACCAAACGTTGTTGAGAGTTTCTTCCCTATCCTCCGCCCACTGAGCAAACAGTAGTCTCTGCTGCTTGTGTTCTTCAGTGAGCTTCTGTGCACTGGTCATCTTGTATGGGTACATATGGAGGTCACTTTTAAGAATGCGTTGAACGGAGCGTCTGGATATTCCCAGTTACACTGCTGCCTTTCTACACGATTTCCCAGGACTTCTCTGTACAGCAACTCGTACCGCTTCAATATTCTCCGGCGAACAAACAGGCTTAGGCCGAGGTCGCTTCGCTTCCAATACTGTTCCTTCCTGTACAAATTTATCGTACAACCTGTGGATGGTGTTCTTGCTAGGGACCCATCGTGTGTTAAACTGTTGTCCAAAACGCCTCTGAGTCACAACAAGGCTTTTCGTTTCATGAAAAAGTAACACAATTGCCGATCGTTGCTGTGTCGTCAGTCTTCCATTGTCAGCCATTGCTTCTTACTAGTTTCCCATTTGAACTTCTTTTTGCAAAACTTAGAGACCAATACACGACTATCCACTGTCATTTTGAACAGGAACCACACCTTTCTATACAGTGTGGCTATGCCGACGTGCAAAGATTCGGCACACTACAGCCTTTCGTGAATTACACGTCATTTCGTAACTCATTTGTTTTTCCTAGCTCTGCTGGTACTGCTGTAGAGATCCCAGCGGGATATCTAATGTGCGTCGCAAAATTGTGAAAGAAACAACTGGCAACACATTTCGTGCACCGTTCCATCCACAGTCAAACAGTGGAGCGGGAAGTTTTGTCAGAACATTCAAGCAGCAGATGGCCAAACTTCGCTCCGCACACACCAGCGACCAAGCCTTGCAACTGTTTCTCGCCTTCGTATCGTTCGCATCCACGAGATGGACCATCGTCGGCGGAATTGCTTCACTGCCGCCGCCATCGCACACTGCTGCACGTGCTCCACCCTCCTTAGTATCCAGTGCCGCAAGAAGGCCGCAATTATCGCTTCGCGCCGCGTGATATTGTCTTGCGCTTGCAATGTAACTTGTTTCAGCTCCGGATGGTTTCCAGCGCCGCCATCAAAATCAACTTCGCCTCTGTCGCGTACACGATGATCTTTCAGTCTCTATTCCCTCAGATTTACGGGTCCATAGGACAGCGAGGCCGCAGGAGCCGCCGGAGGGTGTCATCACGACGCCGTGGGACGACCCGATTGTGTCGGAGCCTTCGCCTCCTCCGCCTCCACCTCCTCTCGTCTTACTCATGGAGCTGGACCCGCCCACACCGCAGCTGTCGCCGCCTTCTTCATCTGGTTCATGGCACCAGGAGGTGGACGTGTACCTTTCTGGTCGTTTTCAAGGAGATGTTTCCGCCAGAGCGCAGACCGGATGGCGCGGTATGGCCAGAAGCTGGTCGTCCCCTGCAGCCACAGCTTCCGGCCTACCAGAGCGTCCACACTTGTGCATCCCCCGCCGTTGTCGCACTCATACACGACGATAGGTCGTCGTTTGGGGGGGGGGGAGAGGGAGGGGGAGGAATATTCTGGCGTAACCTATTAATACACGCGCCTTCAAATAATGAGGATCTCTTGAAAACGCGTATCTGTAGTCATGATTTATTATAATGAAATGTAAGGTAAAAACTTAATGGCTGTTGTAGTCTTCACAATGTTTAAATTCGAAGCCGAGATGGAGGTAACAAGGCTTTAAGCCTTTGAGGTCTTATAGTGGTTAGCATGAGGGTTACGAAAAGAACCGTAGTTGGTGTGTAGGTTCGTATCCTGCCACTTCAAACATTTTTTTCCTCTTCACTTTTTAAAAGATTCTAGGACTCATTAATTTAAAGAAAGTATATTTTGTAAGTTTGATGTTATGGATGTATAAGAGCACTCTGTCCCTGGAGTGAGTTTTAACTGTCAATAATTTACAAATTAAGCATGAAATGCCAGTACATGTTTGGAATAAATTGATCATCTGGTAAAACAAAGGAAGTACCACTCAAAATAAAAAGCACAGAAAAGACTGATAGATCTGAGAAATAATTAAAACATAACTTAGTCATCTCTTTATACACTATGAAAAATTTACAAGCTAGATATTTTACGGGACTTCTTTTCCAAACAAAAACATCTTACAAGTATGCAAACGTAATGTATTCTGGTACTGATTTGAAAATGTAACTCCAATTATTTTTCTCGCTGTTTCGTTTACTTTCAAAACTGAGAAGGGAATTGTAATTTTTTGCACAAGTTAGAACATAGTTCACACAACCATCACACTTTCGTCATTGGGAAGCATAGGCCTGCTGTTAAGTACTTTCTGTAGTACATAATTACGGTATGTAAATAACGAGTATGAAGTGTGCAGGTTCTTCCTTTCTTACGAAGGAATAGTTTCCAAAATTGCTATCAATGTATGAACTAAAGATATCAGTTGCTGCTTAGTTCATGAACAAGAATGGCTACATACCACAGTCACGACGATACTTCATAATTTATAGTCTTTTCGCAGTTTCATGATAGTGTTATGGTAATACTATATTATTCTAGTATGCAAAGCATGTATAATTTAGCATACGTAACTGGACAAAATTATGTTGCATATTTATTCTCAAATGAATAAAAAGATCAATTAAAATGAAGCCAATAAAAAGGTCAAATCGAATAAGATGAGGGAAGGTGTGATTAATCCACTGGTATGCAGCCAATAAATTTGTCTCAGTTTTTGAATACTAATGAGGCAACAGAATGTTTGGGTACTCGCAGACCATTTCTGAAAAGAGCATAACTTTGTTATGTACACATTACTTTCATGCTTGGAAATAATTAGGTACTGATTACAGCAGCCAGTCTCATTATTTCAGATCAGAAAACTGCTGTTACAGGAACGTTCTCAATGTGGTGGCACGCATCAACACGATAATGATGCCAACTCCGTGAGACTGTAGCGACCACAATTAGCAGTTCAGCGCAGCGCAGTGCAGTGCAGTTCGGTTCACGAATGCGTCACCCGCCCCGCAATTATTTTATTTTGCGCGGATAAATTAGTTCCGCGCCGTCCGCCAGGAGCGATGTGCTGTGTCCGTTACTCCGTGCCGTTTATTCGTAGTATATAGTTTTTTACTTGTTCTTGTTTTCTCCATGTTTTTTTTAATACTTTGTTATTGAGTAAACAATCAACAAGTCACTTATTCGTTTTCGCGCGAGTCTCACCCTGACGTCCTGTATTAATTGCTGAACGAAAGTATAAGGATTTTGTCATCTCAGCATTGGAGATGTCGTTGAGCGTTATGTATCGTAAACCAGCAAGCTAACCGGTCAGACGGGCTAGTACCTAGCCCTACGACCAAACTGGTGGCCCTGTCGTGATTTACCGCCTGCCTGACGCACAAAATAAGGTGATACTGTAAGATGGCGGAAAATCTGATCACGACCAACTCTGCTTGAGTCCAGACTCGCCGTTAGACTACCACCCTTTTGTCCTCACAATCCAACACTATGTTTGCGCAAGTTGAAGCTAGTTTCTTTTACTCTGGAATAACCGCGGACGCTACCGAGTTTGCACCGGTCGTGAGCCAGCTCGATCATCAGTACGCAGCCGAAGTGCAAGACGTGATTACCGCGCCGCCTGAGAGTAATGCCTACGACCGGTTCAAGACAGAACTTATCCACAGAGTATCAGCTTCGCAAGAAGAACATCTCCGCCAAGTTCTGATTTAAGAGGACATCGGAGATCGTAAACCGTCTCAGTACTTGCGGCACCAGCGAAGTAAGATCGACGCTGCAACCGTGCCTGCTGAGAACCATCTGGAGCAATCGGTTGCCGCCTGCCATCAAAGCAATAATAGCGTCGCAGCCGGAATCGCCTTTAGACATGGTGGCGAAGCTAGCAGACAAGGTACAGGACGCTGTCTCACCTGCACCTCTTAACGTGGCTACCGTGCAATGCGCGAGCACGTCAGGCACACTTTCGCGCGTCGAATACGATGCTCTGACGACAAAGGTCGATATGTTGACGCAACAGATTAGCTAAGTGATGTGTCGGTGTAACAGTAACAGTGTTTGTGTACGACCGAGATACCGGAAGCGCTTACGCAGCAGCTCATCAACTGCCTCATCTGCCCGTGTGATTGAAACACAGCAGGGGATATGCTGGTACCACAGAAGTTTTGGTGATCAAGCTCGTCGCTGTACCAAACCCTGCACATACCAAATGCCAGCGGCGATCGGGTGTAGACGCTTCATCCAATTGCCAATCTGCATCACAGCGTCTGTTTGTGAGTGGCCGGCGCACAGGCAAGAAATATTTGATTGACACTGTCTCTGATCTATGTATTTTCCCGCGAACAGTGTTACAGCGTATAGGCCGCGTACGTCTTTCTGTCTAGCTGCCGAAAACAATTCTTCTATTGCGACGTATGGTATATATGTTTTGAACTACATTTAGGCCTACGGCAAGCGTTTGCGTGGGATTTCTCGATCGCGGACATCACCCAGCCTATAATAGGAGCGGAATTCCTGGCACATTACAACCTCCTGCCTGACGTCGCCAATACACGTCTGGTCGACCAAACCACTGGACTGACAGCAACAGGATCCCGGCGCCAAGCAGCCATCCAATCCGCCAAGCTGCCTGAAGCCGGAGACAGTGAGTACGCCGCCTTACTTCGGGATTTTCCGGCGTTGATAAAACCTCCAGGTATGCTTACGGAAATGACGCGTAGCACAGTGCACTATATAAAGATCACCGAGGGGCCCCCATTATCCTGTAGACCTTGACGGTTAGCCTCGGGTCGGTTAGCTATCACCAAGGTCGCGTGTGTTAGTATAATTCGAGAGGGTATCATGCGACTGTCCAGTAGCCCTTAGGCCAGGGCCACACGAGCGGAATAGCTGCGGAAAGTCAGACGCGCGGTAAATGACCACACCGCTATGGCGCATGGGGTAGATGCAGCAGTCCACACGGGGCGGAACGTCTGCGGCTGCGGAATTTTGCCGCTTGCCAGCCGCATCGCCCATAGCGAGGCGGAAAACCCGCTGCGGCACACGCAGCGCCATGGGTCATGAGAATCAGTTGGGCATTTCACACGGGCGGTGCGACAGGTGTGCGGAGAAGGGCCAGCTGACAGCAGTCAGTGCTGGGAGCGGAGTAGAGCGGCCATTTGCAGCAGGCAGTTGCGTGCTCCGTTCCGTGTGACTACAAAGTGACTTCCACGATGTGCCCACTAGACACTGAGAAAATAGATATGGAGATTCTGATAATGGAAGTGGAAAAAAAGGCCTTGTATTTAGGATGTAAGGACCGAGGAATACAAGGACAGAAAGAAGAAGAATGGAGCATGGCATAAAATCTGCTGTGCATTATTCGACGATTTCGCAGATCATTCGAGCACAGAGAAAAAATCCGTTGGTAAGTTTTTCGTCTACTATTAGAATAATACAATTGGTTAAAAGATCACTGTGAATTGCGACATTGTTAGCGAATTAGTTTTCTGGAACTTGTTAAGTATTTTTGTTTAGAGATTGCTGAACAATGATAAGTGTTGAGAAAGTCCTGCATTTGTATTATTGTTGAAATGTTACACATTGATCATGTAACAACAATGCACAAATATAACAATAGAAAAGAACAACATATTTGGACAATAATATGTAAGAATTGGCAATAATGGTATCGATTCCAGAATGAGATTTTCACTCTGCAGCGGAGTGTGCGCTGATATGAAACTTCCTGGCAGAGTTCGAGTCTCGGTCGGGCACACAGTTTTAATCTGCCAGGAAGTTTCATGGTATCGATTCTTTTGCATCGCATGAAATAAGTCACATGATCGCCTTGGGCAATTACAATATTGGATAGAGTGATAAATCACTAAAAATAGAATACTAAACAAACCAGATTCAGTAAGCACTGCTCTCAAACGAGTTTCTGGATAGTACATGAAAGAGTCAACAATAGCTAATTAGTTTTATTAAGTCTCAGGTGAATTTACAGGTGTAATTACCGATAATAACAAGCTAGAACAATAAATTTAATAAAATATTAAGGAAAATGCATAAAATAGTTCATTTTCTGCTCTATGTAACACCTCAGATTTTGCTGTCCTGCCAAGGCCCTTTACCAGCCTCACTTACAAAATAATTTGCCATTACATCTCTGTTTCTTATTGCTGACACACTTCTTCTTCTTTCATCCAAGTTTGTTGCAGTCTCAAATCCATTCACAATAAATGTGTCTTCAATATGGAGCCCATCTCTCTCGCGCACATAATTATGCAGAACACAACATGCTTTTGTTACGTCAACAGCAAAATCCAATTTCACATTCTTGGCTCGCTGGAACACGCGCCATTTGTTCGACAATACGCCGAAGTAACATTCAACGTACCTACGAGCCCGTGGCAAACGGTAGTTGAAAATTCTCTTCTCGCCCATCAACATTTTACCACCATATGGTCGTAGTACGTGTTCTGAGAGTCCAAATGCTTCGTCACCAACAAACACATACGGTGTAACTATCCCAGTGGCATTTGGTAAGCCAGAGGGCTCTGGTATACACAATGTATTTCCGTTCAGATGTTTCCACAGGGTAGATTTTTTTAAAAATTGTGCTGTCTGAATCTTTTCCAAACGAGCCAATGTCAACAAAAACGAATCTATAATCTGAGTCTGCCACTGCTAAAAGAGCAATGGAAAAGAAGTCCTTATAATTATAAAACAGTGAACCACTCGTCTTTGGTTTGACCAACCGAATGTGTTTACCATCGATTACCCCTATGCAATTTGGGAAATTTGCACGGATTTGGAATCCATTGGCAATATTCTTCCACTCCTCCTCTGTTGGCTGAGGCAGACACTCGTCTCGCAGGCAGCCCCAAATCGCACAGCCCACTTTCCTCACTATGTCACTGGCTGTATGTATAGTGCAGATCAACTAAGTGACAACCAGTAGCCAAATACCTAAAACCAAAGATATAAATGTATAAAAATTACGTTCAATATTTAGTCATTATTTAATGACGTTAAACATTTTAAAGTTACGTTAAATTTCCGTATCTTTTTTTCTCCTTTGTAGGCCAGAAGGCACAACAAAAGTGGCGTAACATTAGGGACTATTATCGGAAATATGTAAGGAAAGTGAAGAAATCTGGTTCAGAAGCAGTAAGAATATTAAAATACGTGTGCGCT
Organism: Schistocerca piceifrons; assembly: GCF_021461385.2. Lineage (NCBI taxonomy): Eukaryota > Metazoa > Arthropoda > Insecta > Orthoptera > Acrididae > Schistocerca > Schistocerca piceifrons. Next base: position 231,514,259 of record NC_060138.1, read on the forward strand.
GACCAGCTGGGGTTCTTGGCACCTGTTTTAGAAACAAGAGATTCAGTTTCAGGTCTACAGGAAGACGAAATTCAGCATTTGGAACATCCTTTGGAATTTTCCAAGGCAGAAGACGACACCGGCAATCCAGTAACATCAGTTGACGCCTCAACACGTGAGCAGATTTCAGTAGGCTTATCAGTTCCACAAAAGAAAACGAAAGTGAGAAGCGTGAAAACAGATCATGAAGCTAAATTATGCAAATTTCTGGATACTCCTCCAATTCGTTCTCCGTCCGCTGAGGACGAAGACATATCTTTTTTGATTCCTTGTTGCCCACGCTGCGTAAGTTTGATTTAGATCAAATACTAGAATTCCGTATGGAAGTTTTACGCCTACTTCAGAGCATCCGAAACACAAAATCGCAACCATTTCATGGCTGTTAAGCAGCGTGTCAGCAACCTATGCAACATGCACCAACACATGATGTAAGCCCAGGACATTCCCAAACATTACATACACAAGGAAATATGTACAACGAGCGTGCAGCTCCTCAATTACTGCAGATGCAGTCTCAACAGTATCGAGCTGAAAGAATTCTGACGTCTAGAGAACAACCGCCTTCTATTTTACCAGAGTTTATTGATTTGACTCTTGAGTAGAGGGTTTTCGCAGAAAAGTGTATTAAAAGGAGTTACTTTCCCTTTTTGCATATCCATTCTGTTAATTTCATTTACTGTTAATTGATGTTTCTTATCCTCAATAGACAGTTTTACATGTAACATAAAGAAAAGAGAATTAAAGTTGTTCGTTTATTGACCTAATCATTATCTTTATTTTTTAATTGAAATGAAAGTGTTGTTAAAACTAGTGATAGACATTACTGGGTTTCTTTAATTTTAGCTGAGATAATTTTTGGCTGAGACGGGATATTTACACATTAGAATTCACTTACCTTAAAGTTATAGCCAGCATTTCCATTGAAGGTAAACGAGTCTCATGTTCGTGTCTTGCTTCTGTAAAGCGTTTCTAAGCGTGTGATGTAATTCATCGAAGCTTGAGAAAGACATTCGGAAATAGTTGAAAAATTTCATGTCATCCTCTCGTAGCTCGTTAAATATAACGTAAAACGCTCCTTGCAACAACTGACTACTCACTACTGGATGCACCCAGTACTTTCGGTGTATTTTTCTCTTTTTCAGTATTTTTAACCCTACGTATGCCACTACTGCACAGTGTCGAGCATCCATCGCGACTACCAGCTAAAAAAAAGTAGGAGAGAACAATTCAGTCTATTTGCTTGGCCTCCTCGCGGCTACGAAGCGAACTATCTTCATTCTAAGAACATTTCGCGCTGTACTAGAATGAAAAGTGTATTTCTTTTCTCGTCTCTATTGTCATTTAATCGCAAGGTAAACAGTTACCAGGTCGACTTTACTTACTTTCTTAAAAATTGTGTTGATAATATATATTTAATGTTTCGTGAATGAAACAGTGTAGACAAGAAAAAATGACACATACAGCAGCTAACTCTGCACCTGAATCTGCAAATGTCTTTTTCTACCTTTAAAATGATGAACCTCTTAAAGATGGAACGTTTACATCAAGTGTGACTGTAAATGCCTTCATGGACGACATGCGTAAAATAAACACGGCACAACTCTGCATTGTGAGCGAGAATAGCCTCGAGCGTGGCGCGCCGTAGGCAGCTGCGGCCAAGCGCCAATATACACTCCTGGAAATGGAAAAAAGAACACATTGACACCGGTGTGTCAGACCCACCATACTTGCTCCGGACACTGCGAGAGGGCTGTACAAGCAATGATCACACGCACGGCACAGCGGACACACCAGGAACCGCGGTGTTGGCCGTCGAATGGCGCTAGCTGCGCAGCATTTGTGCACCGCCGCCGTCAGTGTCAGCCAGTTTGCCGTGGCATACGGAGCTCCATCGCAGTCTTTAACACTGGTAGCATGCCGCGACAGCGTGGACGTGAACCGTATGTGCAGTTGACGGACTTTGAGCGAGGGCGTATAGTGGGCATGCGGGAGGCCGGGTGGACGTACCGCCGAATTGCTCAACACGTGGGGCGTGAGGTCTCCACAGTACATCGATGTTGTCGCCAGTGGTCGGCGGAAGGTGCACGTGCCCGTCGACCTGGGACCGGACCGCAGCGACGCACGGATGCACGCCAAGACCGTAGGATCCTACGCAGTGCCGTAGGGGACCGCACCGCCACTTCCCAGCAAATTAGGGACACTGTTGCTCCTGGGGTATCGGCGAGGACGATTCGCAACCGTCTCCATGAAGCTGGGCTACGGTCCCGCACACTGTTAGGCCGTCTTCCGCTCACGCCCCATCATCGTGCAGCCCGCCTCCAGTGGTGTCGCGACAGGCGTGAATGGAGGGACGAATGGAGACGCGTCGTCTTCAGCGATGAGAGTCGCTTCTGCCTTGGTGCCAATGATGGTCGTATGCGTGTTTGGCGCCGTGCAGGTGAGCGCCACAATCAGGACTGCATACGACCGAGGCACACAGGGCCAACACCCGGCATCATGGTGTGGGGAGCGATCTCCTACACTGGCCGTACACCACTGGTGATCGTCGAGGGGACACTGAATAGTGCACGGTACATCCAAACCGTCATCGAACCCATCGTTCTACCATTCCTAGACCAGCAAGGGAACTTGCTGTTCCAACAGGACAATGCACGTCCGCATGTATCCCGTGCCACCCAACGTGCTCTAGAAGGTGTAAGTCAACTACCCTGGCCAGCAAGATCTCCGGATCTGTCCCCCATTGAGCATGTTTGGGACTGGAAGAAGCGTCGTCTCACGCGGTCTGCACGTCCAGCACAAACGCTGGTCCAACTGAGGCGCCAGGTGGAAATGGCATGGCAAGCCGTTCCACAGGACTACATCCAGCATCTCTACGATCGTCTCCATGGGAGAATAGCAGCCTGCATTGCTGCGAAAGGTGGATATACACTGTACTAGCGCCGACATTGTGCATGCTCTGTTGCCTGTGTCTATGTGCCTGTGGTTCTGTCAGTGTGATCATGTGATGTATCTGACCCCAGGAATGTGTCAATAAAGTTTCCCCTTCCTGGGACAATGAATTCACGGTGTTCTTATTTCAATTTCCAGGAGTGTATATCACTCGATTACTCGAGACTGGAAAGAGATATGGCTCTCCATCCAGTGTTAAAAATAATTTCGATATCTTAGCTACAATTCGTACGCAGCATTATACGACCTCAAATGCACCAAACGCAAAGTAGCCAGCGACGACATTTTTTACTGCAAACTTTTCAAAATATGCGCTGTATCACGATAACCAGGGGCAGCAGCGAAAAGAAAACCAGTTCATTATCAAGCTGTGATATCAGGCTATAACATGCGTAAAAATAAATTTTTTTCGTCGAATAGTTTCCTCACAATCGAATGAGAGAGATTGCTGAGCGCAGAACACAGACAAATTCCAAAACTGGTTCTTAAGTTTTTACACGAAAAGTGTAAGTTGTAATGAGAAACTAACTACATGGACGGATGTAGCTTTCCTTCTTTTACATGAAACAATTTTTTTCGATACAAAATAGATGACTACATATTTGGCTCTCCGCACGAACATTCCGCAGCTAGCCGCATGGCTACAGGACCCTGCGTCTAGCCGCAGGCCGTCGACCATTGCGGAAACAATCCGCTCGTGTGGTTTAGTCATTGCCGTTACATCTTGTGCCTAAGAAGTGCGGTGCGTGGCGTCCGTGTGGGGACTGTAGAGCACTTAACGCCTATACAGTGCCCGATCGTTACCCAGTTCCATTGCTCCGCGATTACAACTACGCGTTGAGTGGGGCCCGCCTGTACAGCGTGTTGGACTGCGCTAAAGGCGTACACACAGATACCTGTCGCCGAGGAAGACACCCTGAAGACGGCCATAATTACGCCATTCGGCCTGTTTCAAAGAAAATTCGTGACTTTTGGCCTCAGAAACGCTGTACAGACATGGCAGAGGCTTATCGCTTCAGTGTTGCTTCTGCTTTGCTTGCTTTTCAGTCTCGGCGGAAGAACATCGCGAGCATCTCATACAAATTTTTAAACGGCGTCATTCTCAACACAGTAAAATGTATTTTTGGTCAACCACAAGTAGATTTCCTTGGCCACCGAATCTCTCTGCCTGGCTCACAACGAATACCTGACAAAGTGGAAGCCGTCCTAAAGATCTCACGGCCGTCAACAGTTAAGGAGATGCGACGATTTTTGGGATGTGGAATTTTTAGCGCAGACATTTAACACAAGCAGCGGATATTCAGGAACCCTTAACGGCTGTGCTGGCAGGTCCGAAATGCAAAGGAAATGCAACAGTACAGTGGACAGACCGCATGACAGCTGCGTTTGAACAGGCTAAACAAGCAATAGCGAACGCTGCATTGTTGGCACATCCTGGGCAAAGTGCACCGTTAGCGTTGGTTGTAGATGCAAGCTAGACAGCTGTAGGTGCAACGTTGCAACAATACAACAATGACGCGTGTCAACCGCTAGCCTTCTTTTCGAAGAAATTGTCGCTGTCTCAATGTAAGTGGAGCGCCTATGATCGAGAACTGTTAGCGATATTCGAAGGAATCAAATACTTCCGTCCTCAGCTGGAGGCCTGTGAGTTCACCATATTCACAGATCATAAGCCGCTGACATATGCCTTTCGACATAACAATATTAACTGTTCACCAAGACAGCACAACCAATTACTGTGTATCGCGCAGTTCAGCACGAACATCCAGCATATATCCGGGATTGATAATGTAGTAGCAAATTGTCTCTCCCGTGTCAGCAGCGTCTCCACCATAGACTACATGGAACTCGCAGAAGCACAACTTACAGACTCGGAACTACAAGAGCTGTTGCAAGAAACCAACTCTACATTGGATTTGCAGTTAGTCAACGTTCCTGGTACAGGCATCAAGTTGTACTGCGAATTGTCCACAGCCAAACCACGACCGTTTTTACCCGCAACATTCAGGAGAACCGCGTTTACATGTTTGCATAACCTGTGCCATCCTGGAGCACGAACTACAATACGCCTAATCTAAAATCGCTTTGTGTGTCAGCGCAGTAAGGTCGGCCGGAACGTGCACGGACCTATCAGAAACTTTCCTGAATCCTTCACCCGTTTCACACACGTTAACATCGACGTCGTGGGACCTTTACCTCCTTTAAAGGGCCGTCGATATTTGCTGACGATGATCGGCCGATTCACGCATTGGCCTGAAGCGGCTCCAGTGGACAGTGTCTCGACAGAAATATTTTGGCGTATGCCTTCACATTAAACTGAGTGTCACGGTTTGGCTGTCCTTTACACATCGCCATATATCGTGGTAAACAATTGTTCGCAAAGCTGACGGCGTTTTGTGGGATGAGACACCACAACGCAACCAGTTACCACCTGGCCAGTAACGGCATTATAGAGCGTAGGCACCACACTTTGAAAGCAGCCCTGATGTTCCACGAGACTGGGTGGACAGAAGCTCTCCCGATGGCCCTGCTAGGCTTACGAAACTCATACTAGCCAGATCTAGACAGTTCTACTGCAGAACTAGTGTACTGCGAGGCGTTACCACTGCCTGACGAATTTGTAGACATGAGTCCACAGCCTGATATACACGGTGTTACAAAAAGGTACGGCCAAACTTTCAGGAAACATTCCTCACACACAAATAAAGAAAAGATGTTATGTGGACATGTGTCCGGAAACGCTTAATTTCGATGTTAGAGCTCATTTTAGTTTCGTCAGTATGTACTGTACTTCCTCGATTCACCGCCAGTTGGCCCAATTGAAGGAAGGTAATGTGGACTTCGGTGCTTGTGTTGACATGCGACTCATTGCTCTACAGTACTAGCATCAAGCACACCAGTACGTAGCATCAACAGGTTAGTGTTCATCACGAACGTGGTTTTGCAGTCAGTGCAATGTTTACAAATGCGGAGTTGGCAGATGCCCATTTGATGTATGGATTAGCACGGGGCAATAGACGTGGCGCGGTACGTTTGTATCGAGACAGATTTCCAGAACGAAGGTGTCCCGACAGGAAGACGTTCAAAGCAATTGATCGGCGTCTTAGGGAGCACGGAACATTCCAGCCTATGACTTGCGACTGGGGAAGACCTAGAACGACGAGGACACCTGCAATTGACGAGGCAATTCTTCATGCAGTTGACGATAACCCTAATGTCAGCGTCAGAGAAGTTGCTGCTGTACAAGGTAACGTTGACCACGTCACTGTATGGAGAGTGCTAAGGGAGAACCAGTTGTTTCTGTACCATGTACAGCGTGTGCAGGCACTATCAGCAGCTGATTAATTGGCCTCCACGTATACACTTCTACGAATGGTTCATCCAACAATGTGTCAATCCTCATTTCAATGCAAATGTTCTGTTTACGGATGAGGCTTCATTCCAACGTGATCAAAATGTAAATTTTCACAATCAACATATGTGGGCTGACGAGAATCCGCACGCAATTGTGCAATCACGTCATCAACACAGATTTTGTGTGAACGTTTGGGCAGGCATTGTTGGTGATGTCTTGATTGGGCCCCATGTTCTTCCACCTACGCTCAACGGAGCACGTTATCATGATTTCATACGGGATACTCTACCTGTGCTGCTAGAACATGTGCCTTTACAAGTACGACACAACATGTGGTTCATGCACGATGGAGCTCCTGCACATTTCCGTCGAAGTGTTCATACGCTTCTCAACAACAGATTCTGTGACCGATGGATTGGTAGAGGCGGTCCAATTCCATGGCCTCCACGCTCTCCTGACCTCAACCCTCTTGACTTTCATTTATGGGGGCATTTGAAAGCTCTTGTCTACGCAACCCCGGTACCAAATGTAGACACTCTTCGTGCTCGTATTGTGGACGGCTGTGATACAATACGCCATTCTGCAGGGCTGTATCAGCGCATCAGGGATTCCATGCGTCGGAAGGTGGATGCATGTATCCTCGCTAACGGAGGACATTTTGAACATTTCCTGTAACACAGTGTTTGAAGTCACGCTGGTACGTTCTGTTGCTGTGTGTTTCCATTCCATGATTAATGTGATTTGAAGAGAAGTAATAAAATGAGCTCTAACATGGAAAGTAAGCGTTTCCGGACACATGTCCACATAACATATTTTGTTTCTTTGTGTGTGAGGAATGTTTCCTGAAAGTTTGGACGTACTTTTTTGTAACACCCTGTAAACCCGACTACCTTCGTCAGCCGCCTTCTTTAACATGTCAGGAAAATACGACCTACGAAGCCGCCTAGGCACGGAACTGATGCCACGTTTGTACACAATAACATCAGGACATGCGCTCACGTTATCTTACGAACTGATGGTGTCAAACCGGACCTCCAGGCACGGTACACCGGGCCACATCGAATCTTCAGTAGGAGAAGCCGCACCCTGGATATTCTTGTGAATGGAAAACGAGCCACTGTTACAATTGAATGGGTCAAGCCAGCCTACGTATTCAACGAGCCACCCCGTACTGAGAGTTGGCGAGCACAGCTCCGCCCAGAAATTGGTCCGGCAACAGCAACTCCGGCACCACCACCAATCAGGACGTCAGCTCCACGGACCAGCACACCATGAGGTGTGGTCGGCGCGTCCATTTCCCGGTGCGTTTCCTGGATGGCGCTCCGCTCCTGGGGAGGGGGCTGTTGTAGCGACCACAATTAGCAGTGTAGCGCAACGCAGTGCAGTGCAGTCCGGTCCACGAGTGCATAACCCATGTGTCACACGGCAAGGATCTCATTTTGTGAGGATAAATTAGTTCCGCGCCGACCGCCAGGAGCGCTGTGTTGTGTCTGTTAAGCTGGGTTTACACTAGCAAGTCGGTTTCAGAAGTTATTGCTGCAAGTTATTGCGAGCCGCTTGCAGCTTTGTTTACACAGCAGCGCAAGAATGAAGCAAGATTCTTCCGCAAGTTCTTTGGCAAGAAACTTGCATCAGCAACTTGCTGAGACTGTTTACATATGAAACTTCCTGGCAGATTAAAACTGTGTGCCCGACCGAGACTCGAACTCGGGACCTTTGCCTTTCGCGGGCAAGTGCTCTACCATCTGAGCTACCGAAGCACGACTCACGCCCGGTACTCACAGCTTTACTTCTGCCAGTATCTCGTCTCCTACCTTCCAAACTTTACAGAAGCTCTCCTGCGTACCTTGCAGAACTAGCACTCCTGAAAGAAAGGATATAGCGCAGACATGGCTTAGCCACAGCCTGGGGGATGTTTCCAGAATGAGATTTTCACTCTGCAGCGGAGTGTGCGCTGATATGAAACTTCCTGGCAGATTAATCTGCCAGGAAGTTTCATATCAGCGCACACTCCGCTGCAGAGTGAAAATCTCATTCTGTTTACATATGCTTTCAGTACCACTACGAGTGTCAGCCGAAGTATAAAGTGACAAGTAGGCGGCTGGGATATGTTGCAGCTCTTGTAATTGTAATGAAAAATGTGAAAAAGAAAAACAGAAGTATTTGGGTTATAGAGTGGATAATGAGAATATCGCAGAATGGTGCCTATAATAACCTTTTGCAAGAATGTAGTATCGAGAGCATGGATACTTTTGAAAACTTCTGCAGAATGTTCTAAAATCTTCTGGGGTGTTTGCTGACGTTAATACCGCCAGTCATATCAAAACTAGACACAAACTTCTGTACTGATATTTCAGCAAAGAAAAGTTTGCTAGTCACTCTACGATTTATAGCTACAGGTGAGCTACGAATAAAATAGGCCTTTTCATTTATTTATATGAAACATACAACCAAAAAATGTTTGAATTCTGAAATCTTTTCTTTGTAGGAGACTCATACAAGTCCCTCATGTACTTGTTTCATATTCCCATCAGCACGATTCCCCTGATTGTACCCGATGTACGTAGAGCCATTTTTGACGTCTTGAAAAGGGAAAATTATTTGAAGGTATGTGAAAACACAACAATGAAATTAAAGTTTTATTGAAATAAACCTCATTTTACAGAATGATATGCTTATAAAAATGTTTTTTTTCTGATGCTCATAAAATGGAAAGTGACAAGCTAATTGAATAGAACATGTAATAATTACACAACGTCTTTTTCTAGACTCCTAAAACTACAAGCGAGTGGATGCAAGTGGCAAAGGGGTTGTCTTCAAGTGATGCTACTTTATCAGTGTACTTCTTTCACAGATGTGTCGAACATCGACGAGATTTCATTTAGTGCCCTCATCTTCTTCACTCTATCCTTTAAGTCTCGGTTATGCGCGTCCCATATTTCGGGGTAGCTCTCCACAGCTTCAATAAAATGTTCATCCATACCCGTTTCTCCTCCATTTCTGAAATTTGTTTGCATATAGTACGTAAGATGGCTGTCAAAATTAAGTCACCACATTAAGTAAAATGTTAAACATGAGTGTTATGCAGACGACACACTTACTATATCTTGCGCTTCCAACTTGCAGGAAATAGAAATGAATCCTAAAAGCTGCAACTTACCTGCAGATACTTCTTGCGTGGTGTTCACACTGGAAGTGGAAAACTGCAGCAATTCACTTCTGCAATAAATTGCTATGGTCGCAAGTCGACTTGGCGATATGTTTACACTCGCAAATGGCGCGGCAAGTTCCTTCGCGCAAGTAAATTGCTGCAATAACTTGCTAGTGTAAACCGAGCATTACTCTGTGCCGTTTATTCTTAGTATATAGTTTTTTACATGTTCTTGTTTTCTCCAAGTTAGTTCTCTTAAGTACCTTTTTTATACTTAGTTCTTGAGTAACCAATTATCAAGTCTCTTATTACTTTTCGCGCGACTCTCGCCTTGACGTACACTGGAACTAAAATGCGTCCTGTATTAACTGCTGAACGAGTGTATAAAGATCTTGTCACCTCAGCAGTGGAGATAGCGTTGTGCGTTATTTATTGCAAACTAACAGGCTAACCGGTCGGATGGGCCAGTACCCAGCCCTACGGCCAAAAGACTGTAGGCTCACTGCAGTGACACCTGTCTGTCAACACAAGATGGATGAGTAACCCACTGGAGGTCCACCACGTTCAAACTACATTCGAACATGAAAGTTTGTAGCCGTCCTGACGGTCGACACCACATTCTAATAGGTACAGTCACGACGCCCTCTGGTGCGAAAGTTGTTTGACAGCTGGAGCGACACTAGCGCTCCAGTTGGTGAGAAGGCAGACAGTCCCATGCTTTATAAGGATAATGTTCGTTTTTGATTATTTTCTATTTAATTAAAGGAATAGTTGTTACAGTTTTGCATTCCATGAGTTAGGAAGTTATCAAGAGGCATGAATTATCGTGAAATACATTTAAAAACAGCCAAATGACACTGATCCTGTGATGTACACTACAACTCACACATGAGGAAATGCATTTAAATATTTCTATATTTGCAGCTTACTCCGTTAAAAGTAAAAGAATAGTAACACATTTCATGCATAAGTTGTATAGGTTATTAATTTTGCTTCGAAAGCGAATGTGTTGAAGATTCTTGTAGTTTGCTGCTCAGATTTAACAACAATTGCGGAACTGGTTTCTCCTGTGATGGGAAACAATTTTATTGCTTTTGACTATTTACTATCACATTTGTGTGGTTTTCCCTTAAGCTACACTTGTGGTGGCTAATTTACTGCGTCAAATAATGTGGGTATTACGTTCCATATAGGTTTCATATGTTCCGCATTCACTGATTTGGCTGAAAGTGTAGCAAAGAAAAACTCTACTTTGTTGGATAGGTATATGATGTCTTTCCTTAAAACGTCAGATCTTCTGGTGTTTACTAGCAATTTTATGTTATTAAAGGAAAGCGCCATTATTCAGTAAATGTCTATACGTTCCAAGAGAATTGAATATAAACTGTCCTGAAATGTGTGTTTTCGTATCTCCCATGATCTGTAGGACACAAGATAATCACAAATATGAGGTAATTGTAAGAATTACGTTATAAATCAATATAAACATTAGCATTCGAACTCATATGATATTGTATTCAAAAGTGGCACTTGCTGGCCACTTGGGGCGCTGCTATCGCTGGGGGCAACAAAAATGAGATGGAGTGTCACGGCTGCTATGTTAGACTGTTATCGATACTGTGCATGTACACGTCATATTGACATCACGGGGAAGTGTTAACTGGGTGAATCTAGCGTCTCCCAAGAGCGCAGCTTACCTCTTTGGAACCAGGCCTGTTGCAAGATATATGGAAGCTCTGGTTCTTTTTGCATCAATTACACACACACACACACACACACACACACACACACACACACACACACACAACTGACAGCAGGTAAAACATTTCTCCATAAACGATCTCTGTGGTGCATTCTCCAATGTCCAGCTTAAATGCTGTACGAAGACCCAGCAAAACCAATTTTGCCTCAGGCATCAAGGCATAAAGAACATATTTGAGGGACAGCATGGAAGCTACGGACCAGTGAAAGTTAGTATCATCTGGCAATGCATCTATTCAGAAATGGACACATAAATGAGAGGCACTCAAGTCACAAGTTTCCTAACATATCGCTCGCAATGAAGCAGCCACTACATAAGAAATGGACTTGCTGTAGTACAAGTCAAAAGAACAAAAGTTCGCACTAGCAGTAATATCTTCAGTATGAAGACCAGTCCCTAGCGAGAATGAATTAATATGAATCACTATAATAGAGAAGCTAGTCATTGGCAATAATTCTGTCACAGTAATATCGGTCAGACAATAGAGTTTACCACGCTACATGTCGATTTGCAGTGATGGTATCTCGTGGTGGAAATATAATGACAGCACAGACACAACTGCAGCAGTTGCAACATGCTTCGTAATTATAAACAACATGAACAACTTGCGGATGCCCATCTATTTGATTCAGCTGACTGGATGGACACTCTCTTCCTTACTTTTCCTTGTACAGGTCCACTAATGCCATCAATTGCATCTGAATTGTCTCAATATATTATTTTAAACTTTCGATCTGTTGGTTGATGTTCGTCTGTTGCTTGTGATGTTGCTAGCTACTCGTGTCACCGTCAAGGCACTCGCCTGCCCCACTATAGTATGCATCTTCTATGTTGCTGCAAGCATAGAGCCGGCTTCTGTGGCCGAGCAGTTCTAAGAACTTCAGTCCGGATCCGCACTGCTGCTACGATCGCAAGTTCGAATCCTGTCTCGGTCATGGGTGTGTGTAATGTCCTTAGGTTAGTTAGATTTAAGTACTTCTAAGTATAGGGGACTGATGACCTCTGATGTTAAGTCCCACAGTTCTTAGAGCCATTTGAACTATTTGAAAGCACAGAATTAATGTCGAACTTCTCACACACTATCACCGCCATTTTCATTAAAAGCGATAGTTGGGTTAGCAGCACGTACTGTAGTGTTTCATCTGTCATTGCTTCTTCTTCCACAATGTTCCTCCTGTGTTACCAGAATCCAAATAGCGTTTCATTGCGTATGTGATCGAACTGAAGGACTTGTTGCATTCATTGATCCAACGATTTACTTATCTGTATGACCAAAGTGTCCTTCAAGTAGAGATACTGTTGTTGCAAGAATGGATTCAAAGTAACATATCATAACATTTCGACCACGTGGGCATCCTGGATGCTAAGCGCCACAGAAAACTTCGTATGATCGCTACAACGCTATTCTACATAAGCCCAAAATCTGGCACTGCTAACCACTGTTCAGGCTTCTCTGACAGGAACTTCTGCATTTGTGCCTTCATCTTTGGAGCAGAAACCACATTAGACTCTGTGAGCAATCTGTCTCTCATATTCAAGAATTGTTGACATAAACTCATGTCACCTTGTGTTGCAATTCGGTTTGCAGATCTCTAAGCTGCTTCTGTAAGTCCACTTGCAGGTGTAACAGCAGTCCCTCTATCTGTCTTTGCTCAATCTCGTCATGTGAAGTCATTGTTTCACTCTGAACTTTGCTTGCAGTCTCTGCTGTTTCTTGTAATTTCGGTTCTTGTAATTTCGGGGTCATCATTTTACAGGCAACTTCCTTTATTTCAGCCATAAATATACGGAGACACACACAAATTAGAGTTAATGGGATTTACTCACTGAATTAATCAGAATGGAGCTTGAGAACTACAGTTAACAGAGTACTGTCACACTAGAACTAACAGTTATCATAAGAATGCAAACATGACTGGTCTGCCAAAGAACTATATGCACCCTCAACCACTGTCCAAATTCGGCACTTCTCACAGAGGAACAATAAATACAAAATAACAGCGGCAATTTATATCTAAATTTCAGGACGTGGCCACAGCTAGGTGTTAGACTTTCTACTTGGGAAACTATGGTAATAAGGTTAGCAATAAAATTGTGTTAGCTAACAAAAGATGAGTCATATATATCAGTTTGGCTATTTATTTCACATTTCAAAACAAAGTATTTTGGTGATTATTCCTGAAATTGAAAATTACTTGATGAAAGTTCTTTTCGCTATGTGGAGGTTAGTTGACTGCCAATAACTCATTAGTGTTTTATTTTACAAAAAAGTGAAATATACAACTTCAATCAAAACAGTTTATATATAGAATAACATTTGTGTACTCAACAAGTTTGGGTATGTCATAGATCCTATAACCCACTTGAATGGCGGTTGTGTTCATTTTTTGAATCATCGACGTGCTTCATTCCAGTTTCTAGTAGTTCATTGAGGAGGTCCAACTATACCTTTTTTTCTTTTTTCAAATATAAGGCACCTCAACTCTTATGCTATTAAGTTGCCACACTATGAACATTCATCCACAGTTTTAATACTAACCTTTCATAAATTTGTAGGCTGCTTATTCTCTGTTTTCTTACTTTGAGGCTGATCTTATTCTTTAGAGTAATATGATCAGAGACTTTTTAACTTATTTTTTGTTTCCGCCAAGATCAAGCTAATACTTGATTCTTAGGACACCTGTTCTCAAATTTTTATTCAAATAATCTTTAAAAGTGGTCTCCATAGGACTGTTCTTTACCTTTAATCATCTATAAATTTATGTGTACTTTCTTTCGAGTCAACAGATACCATTACAGTAACCTTAACACTACACAGTGAGACACATGTGAGCCCCAGCTTCCTTCACCTGATACATATTTTAATTCATACATTTTTTATTCGTTATTGATCATATAAACAATGGAATAGGCTTCATGTCTTATACATAATTCCAGTCTTCATGTAGTTACCGATATACTTAATTATGTATGTAATCACTGGCACTTAGTCATACATTTTGAGTTTTCACTTATTATAGTCACCATCTATACATCTGCAGGAATTCAGTAGCAGTGAGTACTTGGAATGATATTCAGGTAATGTTGCCACAAATTATACTCTTTATTAATATGAATACACACTGCAATAGGAGGAGACTTGAGACCAAAGCACACAATCCAAGACACACAAAGACAAAGACAATCTTTTTCTCAATAGACACATGGGTTTGTCTTATTACATACAGGCAATGTCAGGCGTGATATCGTTGTGACATGTACATGCTTATCAAAGACGACAGAGGCCGCATATCGATTTGTGTAATCATTTGTGACACTAAACTGAGATAGCTATTTTTGCAGATGAATTAAAGGAGCAGCTCGTTATGTCTTCAAATGGTATATTCACTACTATTTTGGAAGCTACTCGTGTCTTTGTTTACTTTGAAAATATGAACTTGCCAACTTTTGAAAAAAAAAGTTCACAATAACGTTTGTATACGATAAAATTGGGGACCATAGACTCAACGCTACAGTGTCTCAGGTCGATATTGGGAATTACTTAACTACAGACATCTCATGTTCGAAACTACCAAAGAACAATTTTTTTTAATGCGAAAATTGTCGCCAAGTAGCAGTGTGGTACAGAGTCTACGTTAAACTTGGTGCAAGTAGGGAATTACCTTCAGAAATGATTCAGTTATTAAAATTAAAGACTGTAATATCTAACTCCAAAGCATATCCTCCATATTGTCAACCAATTACAAATATCACTGAAGAACTGCATCAATGAGTCTGAAGTTCTTCCAGTACCATTAGTTTATTAATAAGGATTATTGAATCTGAACTCCAAATGCACTTTCGAGATTTTCAATATCAACAGGGAGAGAGATCATTGCCGACCTGACTTATTTACTGTGAGACATCAGGGAAATCATTAGTCACACCTAATTCTAAATTGAGTTTCTCATTTCTGCACATAATAGGTGCAGCATTTTTGCTATAAATAGGTGATCAAAGAGTTTTTTCTCAAATACCAGTTTGTAGTGACTGCAGTGAGCCAAAAATGTTTGCAAATGTTTCTAAATATCAGTAAAATGTAAAGTTTCTTTATCGTTTCACACTTGACTCTTAATTCCACACATTTTAAAATTTGCAGGAGTAGCCAACTTACACTGAACTTTCCAAATGATGCATTAGTCATGAATACGTGAATGGACATTTTATGTTTTCGAGTAAAATACAATAAAGATATTGCACTACCTCGAAAAATAATCTATGGCACACTATGCCCTTCTTTATTTATATTTGTTGTGCCAGGGTAGACTACTTTTCTTACAGATATTGTCATTAGTCATGGTTTAGCCTTTTAGGATTGCGATGTGTACTGTTAACAAAACTTTACATTTTACTAATGTGATATGTGTAACTGGTTGACAATATGGAGGATATGCTTTGGTGTCAGACATTTCAGTCTTTAATTTTAAAAACTGAATCATTTCTGAAGGTAATGTCCTGCTTGAATCGAATTTAACATGGGCTCTGTATCATGCTGCTACAGGGCTCCAGTTTTTGCATTTTAAAAAATTTGGCCTTCGGCAGCCCCAAATACAGGACCTCTATCACTACATAATTCCGAGTAATTACCTGAGCCATTATAATGTTGATTTTGTATGTTCGAATTTTATTGTTTTTAAATTGCACTGTGAGCGATTTTTTTCGAAACTTGGCAGGTTCACATTTTCAAGGAAAATCAGAATATCAGTAGTTTCCAAAATTGCAGTGAATATTCCGGTTGAGGATATAATGAGCTGCCTCTTTAATTTGTCTGCAAAAATGGCTACCGCACTGTAGCATCTCGAACAAACACAAACATCGGTACACGGCCTCTGTCGTCTCTGATACATCGTGTACACGTCATAATAGCGTCACTTGTGTCTTTATCAGGGTGTAGTAAGACTAACCTTAGAAATACACGTTTGTTGTGTCTATAGTCCGATCCACGAACGATGTCGATTAGCGCATGTCGAGTCATGGAAGTGGAGTGACGATTCCTAGCGACAGTTGTGGTACCCAGTGCGCGTGCTTTCCGCTTGAAGGAGGCGTGTATCCTGCAAATTATGCCTCTCACTTGCTTATGGTGAAATTATTACTTTCCACCACAATCAACGATAACAACTTACAACAAATGAAATAGAAATTCACTAAACAACTCTCTACAATCAAGTTTAATCCTCGCATTAGCTACAGCATTCAGAGCAGAGTGCTCAGAACACTACTGAACACTCATTGGCTGTCGATAAACCCTAGATGTAGGTGTGCAGGACATGCCTAAACACGACCGCCATCGTTCGTGATGCCAACTATAGTGTCGATTTACTGGCCAATTTCGATTTCAGTAGTCGATACCGCTACTAGACATGTTTCTGCGAAATAATTTTCAAGACCTGGACCATACTGGGGGTGGCTATTTACTACAGATTTTTAGGGAGCTGACTCTGGATGAATGGGCTACTTTTACTATTGTCTCTAGTGTGGCGAATGTCTCATCAAATTTGAAATTCTTTTACATTCAGCTTTATATATGTAGCAATAAGACATGTAGGTATAGGTTTACAATTCTATCTCATGTTTTGTAAACAGACAATACTGAAAGGGATAGATTATTACGCTTCTTATTATGGAGATGTTGAGTCATGGCATGCACAACAAAAAGATTACTGAACACTTTCGGTCAGAAGGCCTTCTTCTGAAATTGATAACATGCACACACACATTCATGCAAACCCAGCTCACACCTGCATGACCTCTGTCTCTGGTTGTATTATCATTACTCCATCCTGGGTTTCCTAAACAGTAGCCAACAGCAATCCCTCTTCCAGCCCTACACATTTCTCTTTCGACGTTTTTCTGTATTTTCGATATATCACTTGTATCTTTAAAGTGCCGTAATACCAGCAATCCCTAAGAAATGTAAGACTGAAACTGTCCAAAATCTATCAGTCTAACACATTCAGATACAACTTGAAGTATTTCCCTTTCTACAGGATTTTGATTAAGGTTGCTTTCATCACATTATTGTGGTGGCTCATAGTTCATAATTTGAGTGAGCATAGGGCAAATTGCAATACCACTGAAATTCCCATATTTCTCTCTTTCTAACAGCTGTATTGGAAATTAAGATTCTTTATTTTTTTATTTTTATTTTTTTTTTGCGGGTTCTACAACTCTGATAAGATGAGACCAGACAAAATCTTCATAATTTAATTTCTTCTAACTTGTGTTAGTTAATAGCCAAATTACAGCGTAAGTTACTAGAGACAAAGTATTTCGCTGATCATAGATAACACTACAGTTATGTAATTACTAATATTGTATAATATTATACTTTCATGAAGTCATTTCGATATATTTGGAATATTTCATTTTTCAGACATTAGAAATAAATAAATTTTTAATTTTGATGTACTGGATAAAATGAATATGCCTGTCAATTTAAATTCTAGTTACATTTCATCATTGAGATCGATTTTATTGCAGTGTGTTAGAGTAACAGCAATGGAGAATATCAGACCATGTCTGCAGTTCGTAAACTCAGTAAGAATAACTTTACAATTACTTTAAGAAAAAGTACTACCTATCAAAATGCGTGAGAGCAGGAATCTCAGTGATGGTCATATAACAAATTTTTGTTACTGATTAACCCAGAGAACATGGGATGAAGTACAAAATGAAAAAGATGTAAATAGAATGTTCAGTAACGTATGAGAAACATGTGGCTGTTATTTTGACATAACCATCCCACTTAAACAATGTAAATTAACCCAGCTGGTAGCAAAATCTGAATTACAACTGGTGTGAAAATTTCCAGTGCAAAGAAGTTTCTTGCATTGACATAAAATGCACGTCCGTGTATCATTATAAATGTAAAGGTGTATCAGAGAGTACCATATGATGTACCACAAAGTGATGAAAAATGAAAAAAGGGTTAATCATGAACACATCTGCGAAACAAAAGCAAAACACTGGCAACATGGAACATCTTCAATTCTAAAAGAGGTACAAAGCCTGTTGCAAAATGTATTAGCCAAAACTGGCTAATGGACAAGTATCTGGCATCACCTCAGTAGTTTAATTTTTATAAATACTTTGGCAAAATAGCAAATGTGGAAAATAGAATCAAAGTTTTTAAATGAACACTCCGCTACTTGACTGCATTATTGTTTAATTAATTACGACCCAGGTTTCGTCCTTTTATGCAATTTTCAAGTGACTGAGTTTATGTCGTCAGCATACATTACAGGAAATAAATTCAGTTTTTTGAAAATAGTGTAAAAGGCCGAAACCTGGGCTGTAACTAGACATACAACAATACAGTCAAATGGTGGTGTATTCATTTAAAAATCATTGCATGACTGTTGTTCAGCAGCATCAAGAAATGTTTAGAATCATTGCAATCTAGGTCATTCGAGAAAACCAGGAAAATATGCTTGTTGACTAATAAAATAATGTTTTATTGACTCTTCTTATTTCAAGAAACAAGAAGTTTCGTTTCTGCATTAAACAAATTACTTGAATAACTTTGGTACAAAAAAACAATGAAATTACAGATGCTTCGCTTGGATACACTGAAGATCCAATAAAGTTAGCAAACTAGTCATCTGCAATTCCGAAAGGTAGCATGTTTTCATTGTCCTGGGCCTATAGCCCCTTCCTCTTATAGGTAAATGCGGAACTGATATCTAGAAAAGATGATGGAAGTGTGGAACAAATTAAATATTTTTTATATCTTGCTCATTTTTGTATGTTATTGGCTTTGTTGCCCTAGCCTATGCAGGTATGTAAGTTGAGAAGCTTATCAGAACTGCCTGCAAATCTCTTTCATTATATTTGAAGTCAGTCGTTTTATACTTCTCTGCACAGTCATCATTGTAATGTATACGGCTTGAGCCCTTGATTAATTTTATTTTTCACATTTGTGATATCTTTGCACCCTCTCCATATACAGTTTGGTACTTTTCGTTGCGATCTGATAGGCTTTCGAAATTTGCACACTCGTCAGTGTTCTCTCGAACTATAAAAGGTTTACGCATTCAACAGCCATGCATGAGGTCATCCATGCCTGAGGCGCGAAAATGTCTATCCTCGTCTTTTGCTCTCTACTTATGAAAGAAAAATCTGTGGCATTTGGTAAGTATGTATCACCGCTCACAAGGTAGAGCATAACGATATTTTCGAGATGGGACGATTTTTTGACCAGAAATGTTGAGAAATGCAACATGTTGCAATTTCTATTGTAACCAGAGCAGCAATCGCTAAAAAGGCACGAAGTTTTGATGGTATCTGGGAGAGAATCTTCTATGTAGTGATGGAGTGAGGACACCACGACTTGAGGACCTCTTACTCCATATTATTCAGGCCACATGTTTGTAATTATTATTTCTACAACTTTTAGATAGGTATTTTTCCAAATTTCCAAATTGAAATTGTTTTAGATGACAGACCTCAGCCATGGAAGGGGGCGTCTGCAATCCAAATCAAAAATTATTGTCAGAGACTTGGAGCAACATCTAAACATATAGGACAGTGTCTTGATAGAAGGATAGAAAATGAGCATCAACAAAGGCAAAGCAAGGGTAATTGAAAGTAGTCGAATTGAATCAGGTGATGCTGAGAGAATTCCATCAGGAAACGAGACACTAGAAGTAGTGGATTAGTTTTGCTATTTAGGCAGCAAAATAACTGATGATGGACAAAGTAAAGAGAAAATCAAATATAAACTGGCAATGTCAAAAGAAAAGCATTTCTGAAGAACAGCAATTTGTTAGCAAGTGTTAGGACAGCTATTAAATCCTGAGTTGGCAGCAATATTGCTACAACTACAAAATGTAGAAGAACGAAGACGGACAGGTTAACTGTTGTGGAACATGTTTTGCAACCAGAAGACCACCATACACATTTTGACAGAACTCAAGTATTGATAGGCACAAACAGATACCATGCAAGGCTATAGAGAGCAGCAATAGAGATTGTAAAACACCCCAGGAACGAGGAGGATAAGTTCTGATGCTGGAAAAGATAAGATGTATGCCAGTCTTCCACTATGGGTTGATAGCAACACCAGATGGCAGCAGTAGGCAAAAACCAACTGCGAGCAGGTATTAAAAACGTGATGTCATGCCACTGAGCGGAAGCGTGTGTAAATGTATTTTTTTCTGCAAGGAATACAGAGCCAGTGTGTGAACAGCACACTCAATTCCCTCTTGAAAATGTCCTTCATAGATGGGGACGAAATGATTGTTTTAAGACTGAAGTCCCTTCAACCACAGCACAATAGTCCAGAATATTTCATTAATTAAAAGGAAGTTCTGTGGCACCATGTCCTTTATGAGCTGTGATCTATCTCCAGGTAGGCTGCAGCTTTGTCTTCAGCCCAGAACTAGGATGATTACTGTAAATTCCTCAGTTGGCAGCAATATTGATGCAACTACAAAATATGTTTCCACACTTAACTAACTTATGAACCTAATATTCATAGCTTCTTTGACGAAGATGGACACACAACGTGCTTCAGTTTTGTTCTACAGTAAAGATGGCGGCCACTGAGTGACGCGCGTTTCTTTGGCTCGCGAGTTTTTCCGCTCATTGAAGGTGTTACAGAGAAGTGCGGCAGTCCACAACGTGTACACCCGACTAAACAAGTGTTACTTGCCGTGGTGTGTTGTTCTCCGTTGATTACCACAAGTGATAAGTGAGTGAAAAATGGGAAGAGCACGAGTAAGCGGCAGCAGGCGAGGCTACAGGGGCGCAGGCAGCGCGGGCGTCCGGTCTCCGGCGGCAGGTGAGGCCTCGCTTCCCGACATCGGGGAGCTCGTCCGGTCCCAGGTGAGTGCGGCGCTGCACAGTAAAGACACGCTAGACGTAATAGTGCAATCCATCACGGACTCTGTGACGGCCGCGGTCATGGACAAACTGCAAGAGTCTGTCGGGCGCAACAGCACCGAAATCCAGTCTCTTAAAAAGTCCTTGGCCGCACAAGAGAAAAAAGCCGCCGACCTAGAAGCTAAACTGTCTGCGGCCACCGATGAAATTGAGCAGTATCAGCGAAGGAACAGCTTGCGCTTGTTCGGGGTAGCTGAAAACGATCGTGAAAACACCGACGACCTGGCCATTAGCGTCGTGCGTGAAAAACTTGGCGTGCAGATCGACGTGGCCGATATTGACAGAAGCCACCGTGTTCGGCGCAGGATACCAGGTGCGATGAAACCCAGGCGCATAATAATTAAATTTGTGTCATACCGGAAAAGAACTGAAGTGTTTGCTCAGAAAAGAAAACTCGCCAAGAGTGGGTTTACGCTGAGGGAAGATCTGACGCGCGAAAGACTAAAAGTTTTGAACACTGCGATCTCACAGTTCCGCCTTCAAAATGTATGGACCCAGGATGGCAGGATCGTAGTCAAGACGGAAGGAGGGAGGAAAACGGTGACGAACATGTCCGAACTGAAAGACTGAGCGAAATCTCGCGAGACACAAAGTCTCATATTTTACTCCGTCTAATATAAGTTAATTTTTATTCTTTCTTTTCATTTTTTTACGTAAATATTGCTTCGTTATTTCTATATGTACCGTAAGTACTCTATTTAAAATCAGTCAATTGTTTCACATAAATATTGCTTCTTTAGTTGCCTATCATAAGTGCTCATTTATATTCATATTGTCAGTCAAACGGGAATTAACATTCTCCATTAACAGGAATCTCCTTAAAACCGCCTTTCTATATCTGTTATTTTCATCCTCGTCACTACCACTACTACTACTACTATCTTTTTCGTAACCACTACTGCCACTTTCCATCTTTCTTTTCGCTCCCTTCTCCGATACCTCCAGCTTGTCTTTCACCTTTAGCCCACAGACGCTTGAGTCAGTCACGACCTAGGACACACCTGTAAATATGTCTTCCCCCGCGAAATCCAGCTTTTGTCCCTCTTCCGGCCAGCAGGTAGACGGAGCGCGCTCGGTCCTACAGGCGGCCACAATGGGACGGACCGGTTCCGGCGGCGGGCTCTTTGTGGCCCACGCGAACGCTCAGTCGCTAACGGCTCACTTCGACGAGTTCTGTGACCTGTTCTGCCAATCGCTGTTCCATATTATCCTCGTCTCTGAAACTTGGTTGAAACCAAAAATTTCTTCCGACGCTATCCGAATCACTGGTTACTCTCTCCTAAGGGCAGATCGTGAAACACGACGCGGGGGTGGTGTGGGTGCCTATGTTCACTCTGATCTGAGACCTACTATACATTGCACATCGGATGCAAAGGGCGAAGGAGAAGCAGAGTTCTTGTTTTTCGAAATAAATACATCAAATCAGAAACTGCTAATTGGAGTAATCTATAAACCTCCAAACGTCGGTGCTATGTCCTCCTTTCAGTCTGACCTGTCCTCGCTCATGACACTGTATGAACACATAATCATTATGGGCGACACAAACATCGACTTACAGTTAAAATCTCACTCTGCAGAAAAACTTAGGAGACTATTCCACTCCAATGATATGAGATTAACACCGCTGGACCCAACTCATCACACGCCACACAGCCATACACTCATAGATATAATAGCAACAAAGCGACCAGATAAAATAGTTCGCGCCAATCAGACATCCGCTCCAGGACTCTCTGCTCATGACGTGATTTTCTTAAATTACTCACTACATACTACCAAAGAAAAATCTCACCTGGTAACCTACAGAAACCTAAAAAATGTTAACCATGACGCTCTTCAAAAGGATTGCTCAGACATCCCTTGGCATGATATAAGCAATGAACCGACTTTAGACGGAAAAATTCGGGAATTATGTCGCAAAATTATTGCACTGTATGATAAACATGCTCCTCAACGCACTGTCAAGGTAAAGAGAGCTCCCGCTCCGTGGCTCACCACTGCATTACGCCAGTTAATGAATGAATGTGATGCTGCACATAGGGCCTTCAAGCGTAACCCAACTCCCGAGGCGTACGAAGCTTATAGGAAACTCCGAAATAGAACCAAGCAAAGCGTGAGGAATGCCAAAATCAGACATGCCCGCTCTGTCGTATACGGCATATCAAAACCTGCTGCACTGTGGAAAAAGCTGCGCAGTTTCGGTATAGGGAAGCGAAGATCTGACGCTGTTTATCAAGAAGCGTCTGCAGAAGAATTAAACGATTTCTTCTCAACAGCCGTAAACTGCCACGCAGCGACAAATTACCAGCCCCAAGATATCAATCTCTCGAGAGACAAGTTTTTCGTAAAACATGTCACTATCGGCACAGTACACAAGGCAATTATGAGAATCTCTTCCGAGGCAGTAGGAAATGATGGAGTGAGCATTGGCATGATTAAGAACGTTGTAAACACTATTACTCCAGTTATCACAGACATCTTCAACCTGTCTCTTGTCAGTAGTACATATCCTACCGAGTGGAAGCAAAGCTTAATTCAACCTATACCCAAGACTGACAACCCTAAGTCGCCAGGTGACTACAGGCCGATCAGCATACTAATTGCAATATCTAAAGCCCTAGAATACATCGTCCATGAACAGCTGACGGATTACCTCAAAACTCATAACATCCACGACAAATATCAGTCAGGCTTTCGAAAGCACCATAGTACAACAACTGCATTAATCAAAGTAACTGATGACATTAAACATGCTATGGACAGACGTGAAGCTACCATCCTAACACTGCTTGACTTTAGCAAGGCTTTTGATACAGTTGACTTTGATATATTACTAATTAAAATGAAGCAGCTGAATTTCTCAAACAGCGCAATACACTGGTTCGACAGCTACCTCAAAAACAGAAGTCAACAATTCAATTGTGGGTCGGAAAAGTCATCATGGAAAAACGTGCGCTCTGGAGTTCCCCAAGGCTCCGTCCTTGGTCCATTACTCTTCACACTGTACATTAATGATATTTCTTCAGCGATTCACTCCTGCAACTACCATCTATATGCCGATGACATCCAACTGTACATAAGTGCGAGCCCCAAGAACATTGCCGACACAGTAGCGAGTATGAACGCAGATCTTTGCTCTGTTTCTCGATGGGCACAGAACCTAGGTCTGAAACTAAACCCCAAGAAATCCCAGGTCATACTTATATCTCATCCAAAGTTAATCAGTCGGTACTTTCGCGAAACAGTCCCTCAAATACTCCTCAATGGTACCCAACTACCATACCAAAAAACAGTAAAAAACCTTGGAATAATCTTGGATGAACACCTAAACTGGGAAGAACAAACAGTCACAGCTTGCCGGAAATCGCTCTCCTCCCTACATGCAATTCAAAAATTTAGAAAAATATTTCCAACCCATGTTAAACAAAAATTAGTCCAAACACTAGTCTTGCCTAATCTTTACTACTGTGATGTAGTTCAACATGGCACAAATAATGAAAATTCGAGATGCCTCGAGCTAGAAATGAATGCTTGTGTTAGATACGTATGCAACATACGGTTGTATGATCATATCAGTCCTTCATACTCCCAGCTAGGTTGGATACGCCCACATAAGGCACGCGATCTCCACACGATGTGCTTACTTCATCGATTTCTTAGCCACTGGTGCCCCCAATACTTATCTTCTCACATTAAAAACCTATCATCATTCCACAACCGCAATACCAGATCGGATACGTCTAGCATCTTGGCTGTACCTTTACATAACACAAAATCTTTCTCCGTGTCATTCTCCATCTCAGCCATACGACTATGGAACGCGCTCCCCTGTGATCTGCGTCTTATCCAAAACCACTCAACATTCAAGAGGGAACTTAAGACTTACATATTAGGGACGGTATAGCCACCATTGTTGTGCCCCCCCCCCCCTCATATTTTTCTTTCTCCTCTTCATCATAGCTTCGAATTTTACCATTCTATTTCTCTTCCTCTAACCTATCTACCTCTTCTATATCTCTTTCACCCCATTCCATCGTCTTATGTCTCTGCTTGATGAGAATAACTCACAAGCTGCAAGAATATAACGAGAAAATTCCCAACTAGCAATAGGACTGACACTCATAAAAGAAAAATATGTTTACTTTCATATACATAGTCATTATTATTATTATTATTATTATTATTATCATTATTATTATTATTATTATTCTTGATTGTTATAATTATTTTTTGATTGTTATAATTATCATTGTACTACTTTTATAATCTCTATTTTTTTCTTTAACATTAATACTGTATAACATGTTATATGTCCTAATTTTCTGTAGACACTGAAATTTGTTGAATCTGAGTATGCCTGGTTAGGTGTAAGAGAGGGCCTGAAGGCCCTAATCTTGCCAGGCAAAATAAATGCATAAATAAAAAATAAATAAACTACCACTAATCTGCATTCGTAAGGTGCACTTCATCCTGGTTCTGTGTTAAGTTAGCCAGTGTTTCTTTACCAGAAAAACATCAGAAAATTTCAACAAGTATTGTATTTTGGTAAATTTGTGACTGGACAGTAATGTGAAAGAACTCCATATGTTACAACAACTCCATATGTTTTGCCTTGCTGTTTGGTCTTATCCTGTTAGTCCTCTGAGACTGTGTTAATTAGTGTGTGGACTGCATGTGTTTAAGCAAAAAAAAACCTCTGAAGATGGACAGGGCTTTATTAAAGCAGTTGTTGTTACAGTAGATTACAGAACGATAATAAGTGCAAAACCATGATCGTGAAGGTTCTCCATAAGAATTACTTTTCTCTGTAAGAGTTTCTTAACATTTTTAGACCATGCACTTGCACGATAATCAGCACATAAGGTATGTTTTCCAGAGTGACACGTTTGCTGTTTTTCAGTGCTTACCTAAGGCTAATACCTATAATTCAAACAGTGAGTGTGATGCTGAAAGGTTTGTAATATTACACTACCATATTGTACAGAAATGCACAATCAGACATGGCAGTCCTCCGTTTTGATTAATTCTGGAGACACTGACACATCTTGATAATTTGTATTTTTTACTCAGTAAAATTATTGTTGTAATTTTATGGGGGAATTTCATTTTTTAGTGCTTCAAAGAAGCCTGAAAACACGATGTCTGACAAAGTGCTACTGTAGAAGCATAAAAGCAACTTAGCGTGCAACACAAGTGAATAGCGCAGTTAGAAACTTTAGTTGCCCGTTTGAAAAAAAAGGCTACGAATTCAGTTTCTGACATGTTAAATACCAATAGTGAAAACGTAATGGAGCTTATGAAGGAGCTTTTGGAAATTCAAGCTAGTGGTAAAGTATCACAATATTCTCAGAAAACAAGGAAATTCGCTCTGCCCTAAATTTTTATCTGCTAAGGTGCTTAGCCACTTATTAAAGTTAGTGAAATTATCTCACCCAAGAACACTTCACTGGAATTACTGAAAATTCCCTATTTCAATCAGTGACATCTTTGTACAGCAACTGAATTGGTTAAGAAACACACTATGTGAATTTTATAGGCCTGAAAATGCTACTCAAGCATTTTTATATGTGGTATGAAACATCTATGTAAATCTAAAGCTTTTTATCAGACAGACGAAGTTGTAAGAAAATTATATAGCAAGATTAACGCAATGTCAATGAAAATATTGTTAAAATAACACCATCTTGTAAGTAATCATTATTACTGAATTCTTTGTAGTACACAACTCATTAAAAATATCATCTTCCAAAGTAGACTGCTATTCGAAGCTGTAACTAGGCTTAAAATATTTTTAAAAAATGCAGAGTTTCTGCGTCATTCATCTCTTCTATTAGCTAATCACAACATATTTCGAAGTTTACTCCATAATCTTCATGTGATACCTGCCCAAACCGCATTGGTTTACGTTCATTTTACGAGAAACAAGAAGGGTTTTTTTTTTTTTTTTTTTTTTTTTTACTTGGACGAAAATGTTTTGGGTCGTCTTGGAACGTTATCTGCATTGAAGACCTTATCCATATTTCGACAGGCAACTTCTAGTGAATGAGGAAATCATCGCTGTTTATTGGTTTTTGAGAAAAACCTAGCAAGAGCTATCTGAACTGTGACAGAGGAGACGACGCCCATGACTACCAATAAAATGTCGGACTGGAATTCAATTTGATTCAAACATGGCGAATGTTTTGACATTGTGCGAAATTTAAACTCGTTTTTGGGGTCATGTGGTGTTTGTGCCATTAGTAGAAGCTGCAATTTTGTTTTTCAAGTAAATGTATTTGTTTTCATGTGTCAGTTTGTGATATGATCTCTTCTTGTCCCTATAGTCATCAAAATATGCTTGTGTTGGGTTTATTTATTTGACAATGTTCATACACAGTTTTTAGCTCTTAGTAATTCTCTACTACATCTGTTGTGACCTTATGTTTATCATACTTATCATCTGTATTTCTATGTACCACTTGGCATGCAAGCTTAATCAACTACTCTTTTGCAAACTGCTCCCCATCCTTATTTGTTTTCCTTTTAAGTATCTACTACTCCAGTCCTTGAGCAGCAGTAGCCTTTGAGACCTTTCTAGGTTTAATATCTTTGTTTGTTCCAACTCTAAAGATTTATCTTGATCTTACATCTTTTCTGATATTTTTATTAATACACCAATTGCAATGGCTGTATTTAAGACTTTCAATTTCTATATTTAATGTGTTATACAGGTAATTACATGATTTGTTCATTTCTGTATTTTTATAGATCATGTCTGTATTTTTACTGTACGTGGTGGAACTATTTCCTACTAGACTATGTTCACAAATATTGATTAGAACACCAGATCTCCTTGCATAACAGTCTTTTAATTTGCCATTACATCTCTATTTATTTATTATTTTTTGGTCTGGTGACATCTTCTGCAGATATAGGACATGTCAATAGAAAATATAGAGAAGACAAACATTACATAAATGTTTTTTATTTTTGTGTTATGTTCTTCAGTCCAAAGGTTGGTTTGATCAGCTTTCCATTCAACTCTATCCTGCGCAAACCTCTTCTTCTCCAATTAATTACAACAACATGCATCCTTCTGAATGTGCTTATTGTATCATCTCTTGGTCTGCCAGTACGATTTTCCTCCCCCTCACTTCCCTCAAATACTAAACTCATGATCCCTTGGTCTCCCTTTACGATTTTTACTCTCCATGCTGCTCTCTAACACTAAATTGGTGATCCCTTGATGCCTCAGAGTATGTCCTACCAGCTGAGCCCTTGTTTTAGTCAAGTTGTCCCAATTCTATTCAGTGCCTCCTCATTAGTTACGTGATCTAGCCATCCAATCTTCATTATTCTCCTGTAGCAGCACATTTCAAAAGCTTCTATTTTATTGTTGTCTAAACTGCTTATCGTCCACGTTTCACTTCCATAAATTGAAGTTTTTTTCTACACAGTCTTGAAAAAACGAAACATCGTGGTAATCTACAAACTCACCCAGAAGATACAAAATCACCTAAAATTGGCCAAGGATGCTCGCCAACTGCTGGAAACAGCAGGAATTTAGAGGATTTCATGTAGTTGTATGGAGGTGTACAAAAAGCACAGTCATAAAATGGCTAGAAGAGCACAAGGGCAATTGCAGAAGGGGGTAGACTGACAGATCAACTGTTGCAGAACATGCTTTGCAGCCAGGAGACCATCACATTCATTTTGATAGGACTCAAATACGGCAAGCCACAAGTTTATACCATTTCAGACTATAGAGAGAGGTCATAGAGATTATAAAACACCACAAGAATTTCAGTAGGAAGGAGGATGGCGTAAAATTGAATGACATCTGGAGTTCTGTGCTGATGAGCTACAGGGGACGACAGCAATCGACAATGGTCAATTGTACTCATGTATTCAAAATATGATGTTTTGTCACTATGGACGAAGGGGAGGAGATTACTGTTTAACATTCCGTCGACAATGAGATCATTGGCGACAGAGCACAAGCGCAGATTATGGAAGGATGTAGAAGGAATGTGACCATGCCCTTTCGAAGGAACCACCCTGTCATTTGCCTAAGTAATTTAGGGAAATTACGTAAAACCTAAAGCAGTATGGCCGAACATGGGTTTGAACAGTTGTCCACCTGAATGTGAGTTCAGTGAGCTAACCACTGCACTATTCCACTCTGTCATGTCACTGTACAGAAGCATGCATAAACGGAATTTTGCTGCAGTCCGTAGTGGGCCAGTGTGTGAATCATACACTCAAAGAAGTTACAGACTCCCTCAGAGATGTCCTTCACAGATGGGTCAAAATATTGGGTTGAAGTACGAAATCCATTCAACCGCAGCATAATAGCCCAGAACATTTTATTAGCTGTGAAAGTTTACATCTTACAATAAAGACCTTACCCTACCTCTCAGTATAAAATCCTGCTAGTCGTAAGAAAGAACTATTATTGAAAATCTTGAAGTATTGGTAAAAATGTTGCTAAAGCATAAAAATTTCAGAATTATGATATTTGGTAACATTACCATCAACAGTAAGTAAACATTAACTAATGTGAATTACTTGAACACTCGCTTATGTCGAGTATTAAATGTTGAATCCATCTTGTTTAAAGTGTTGGTACATGTTACATATAATGCAAAACTGTCAGTTAAATTAAATTGTATCTAGTTTTGTGTAACATGGAATTTTCGAATACATAGACACCCATTCCAAAACTGAAGACTGGGGAAGCTAATCAGACAGTTGATGAAATACGGTATATCAGTTAATAACCAATTTAAATTTCAAGTTGTTCTGAAATACTGTTATTTCACAACAGCTAATGTATAAGCCAATAACATTTGGACTAGTCACATGGAAAAATTGTACTTCCTTGAGTGATTATTTTACTGCATAAACTGAGAAACAATTAGTGAAACGTTAGTTTACACATAATTTTAATTTATCTACTTACACTTTGCTTACAGAACTATGGTGAGGGAACACTCCTGGTTCAAACAGTTCCTTCAAATAGGAAAGGAGGACAGATGTATGGCAGCACTTACTTCAAGAGCGCAATGTAAAGGGCGTTTTAATCACCTTAACTTCATGAGAATCTTTAGCCTATGTATGTACAGCTGCCGTCTCAACATTAAAGTGAACAAAAATGAGTTTATCCAAAGGATGTCTATACCTGCCCATATCAAATACTGGAAATCAACTGACCTGTCCTTCAGTTAGTTGCATGTTTCATGGATCATTTGCATGATTACTCATGACTTGGAACATGTCGTTTATTAAATTAATTCATAAATATCTAGCTAAGGTTCATAACAGCCAAAAATAACTTATTAGTCTCAGACATTTTTAGTAGACTCCTAAAAGCAGTGGTTTGTTCCATGGAAAGATCTAACATTGGCTTAGCTGAATTGTTAAGTAAAATGCATACACCTTTTAAAAGAGTAGCCCATGAGCAATACGAATTAAAAGATACGAATTTATCAATGTCTTCTGCCACATTGTAAGTTGTTATACACTAAACAGTAAATGCATTGCTATAGTATGGGAGGAACGTTGCTGCTCACCATATAGCAGAGATGCGGAGTCGCAGATAAGCACAACAAAATACTCTCACAATTAAAGCTTTCCGCTATTGGCCTTCATCAGCAATAGACAATCCACCCTGGATTTTCCAAATGCAACACTATATTATTCATAGCAATATCATTGGCTTATTTCCTATATATGAGAAATATTCAGAGCAATTACATGTATAATGTTTTAAGGTGAACAAATAGCATGGTCTTAAAAACTCATTTTCTTAAAAAAAATATCGTGGGTTGAAAATAAATAACATGGAAATCAAAAACAATAAATTAATTTATTAACATTCCCTTTTTTTTTACAATTTTTAATTGTACATTAAATAGCATGAGCTTGTTATACAATCGCCTTATGACATTCGACCTATGCCCAAAAGATTTTTATTTGCAGAAATGGTTTATTCTACAGAGAAAATATTGCTTGTGGAGAAGATTTACATGTTTAACACAATAAATTTCTTCCCCAAATTCAGTGGCCATAAATAGACGGTCATAGTTTACATACAACAAATCTGTGAACAACTGCAATTCTTCTGTCTGATGCCATAACAATACGTTCATCTTACATTTAAGCATTAAGTTCTCAGTGCCCCTAAAAATCTTCTCAGAAATATGAGAAAATTTAATAATTTCCCTAGCTCGATTGGTTTAGTGCTTTTGACATCCTTCATCATGATCAATCCAGTTTTGTTGACATCACTAGAAGAAAAAACACTTCTAATAATAATAATAATAGTAATTTTTTTTTCATTCGGCCATTACAGCAATGGACATCAGGCATATGATACAATAGAACCGTTAATTCAAAGATAAGAAGAGGTGCATCATTAATACTACAAAATTATATTTGAAGTAATCATTTATATCATAGTCTGCGTGAGCAACTAGCCATTCGTACAGTTTTTGATTGAATGCTTTTTCAGGGCGTTCATGTACATATTGTGGAAGCTTATTAAATAATTTGTGCCCCAACAGTCGCTACAATGAATTTTTTTGGTTATTTACGTAGCCATGCTTCCAGCTATATACTCAATTACGTACTCAGAGGACATGTTAGTGATTCATAGTCGGGTACATAATCACGACCTTAACCCATTGAGTTCACATGGCAAAAAGAAGGTGGTGGTATAGTGACAGCATGTAGCATATTTATATTTGAATCCAGACAATGTGTATATTGAGACCCATCTATTTGAGCAATTAAGCGCTTCCTGTATGCTGACCTAAACTGGGTGGCATTTGGGCTATTCCTGTTTCCAACTCTTCCACATATGTTGGAAAAAAAATTGTTGTAAGTTGTCCTGACTTGTTTTTCAAGTTAAAAAATGTTTCATTTCTGCATTTTCGTGCCAGACATAGAGTTCTGCAAGCTTTTGTATGGACACAATAACAGAAGTTCCTCCAGAGAGCCTCAAAGATTTGAAATAATTAGTGGTCATTAATTCTTACACAGATTTGTTCCTGTTTCCTTTATAAATCAGCATGTTACTGCCTTGGCCTAGGGTGTGTAAGAATTAAGTATGGCAAATGCATTTTCTTTTTATAATTCTTACTGTAGCCTCACACCCGTAAAGTTCTTTTGACCCCCTTTTTTAAAAATTGACATTACATTTGCAGAAGAATTACTGAGTGTTTGGACTGCCAAAGTCACCTTTATTTTTTGTTTGTAAATAGGTGGTATGTTTACAAACAAGGAACTCATTGCAGGATGCAAAGTTGGAAACCTTCCCGTTGCTTTCAATTTACGAGTGGAACAAAGTATTCAGATTTAATTTTATTGTACCATATAATAAAATATTTCTTCTTCCAGCAGTTTAATGTGATGGTTTGAGAATTTGAGCTGCAGTAAATATACAAAACACCTTCTTGTCAGGGAGCTAAAATCTGTTAACTGTATACACTCAATGTTTTGACCACAAGAACGGAAATATGCTTTTGCGCTTTGACCATAGTTATAATGGCGATCGAGTTAGCGTAATGGCATTGGGTGCTGCAAGGAGAGTTTGCCTCTCTATGCAATTTGAATTCCACACTCAGTCAGCGGGACATTCGCCACGTCTGTTCAGATCTGTGACGTCCAATGCAAATTGATCTCTAGAGATGCAGATTCATCATGAATGTCGATATGTTGTATCGACATTCGGGGAAACGTTTCAAATTTCAATAGTGGCGGCATGGTTCTCATGCTGAGTTGTTGATGTTGTTTATACGTGATAGTGGATGATTTGTCTTGGGATTTTAAGCTATTGCCTTTAATTGGTGTGTTTTACAGAAGTAAAATTCTTACGGATCTTTTTTATGTGAGAGTTTTTGGGTGACAGATTGTAATAAAATGTATCCGGTGTTATGTGCGTCCGACGAAAAATTAATGAACTTGGAAATAGAATACAAGGAAAAAACCTTAGATTTTGACGAAATGCTGCATTACAGCTTCTGAATACAGAACGTTGCACGTAGTTGGTACAATGTTTTGTCTCTAAATAAAATCGTCATCGTTCAGGTACGTATTGCCCAACGTCACTTAGTACCAGGTTATGTCGTTTTCTTTATGTCTTACAGTATTCAACAATTGTTTTAAGACCTACACTATTTGTTTCGTGTGGCTTACCGGTTATATGTTTCATTCCGGACTATTACCTTAAATATTTTTAGTGGACGATTTCCATTTCCAACCAAGCTGTATTTTGATTTTTAGGTTCGTATTACGTTGGTGAAACTGTAATATTAGTTTTGCATCATTTATGTTGTATTCGTTGACTTTTGTGAAATTTAACTACGGTGTCACAAGTTTTTGTGTTTTCAAAATAGAACCAATAGTTTTCTGTATTGAAGGTAAGACTAACCATGAAAGAGAGAGGCTATTGATAAGTAACGATTTTTTTTTCCCCGAAGTAATATTTTAGGTTCCTCAGAGCTATTTGCCTAGTCAATTCGTTGTTGTTGTTGTCGTCGTCGTCGTCAGTCCTGAGACTGGTTTGATGCAGCTCTCCATGCTACTCTATCCTGTGCAAGCTGCTTCATCTCCCAGTACTTACTGCAGCCTACATCCTTCTGAATCTGTTTAGTGTATTCATCTCTTGGTCTCCCTCTACGATTTTTACCCTCCCCGCAGCCCTCCAATGCTAAATTTGTGATCCCTTGATGCCTCAGAACATGTCCTACCTACCGGTCCCTTCTTCTTGTTAAGTTTTGCCACAAACTCCTCTTCTCCCCAATTCTATTCAATACCTTCTCATTAGTTATGTGGTCTACCCATCTAATCTTCAGCATTCTTCTGTAGCACCACATTTCGAAAGCTTCTATTCTCTTCTTGTCCAAACTATTTATCACTTCCATACATGGCTACACTGCATACAAATACCTTCAGAAACGACTTCCTGACAATTAAATTTATACTCGATGTTAACAAATTTCTCTTCTTCAGAAACGCTTTCCTTGCCGTTGCCAGTCTACATTTTATATCCTCTCTACTTCGACCATCATCCGTTATTTTGCTCCCCAAATAGCAAAACTCCTTCACTACTTTAAGTGTCTCATTTCCTAATCTAATTCCCTCAGCATCACCCTACTTAATTTGACTACATTCCATTATCCTCGTTTTGCTTTTGTTGATGTCCATCTTATATCCTCCTTTCAAGACACTGTCCAGTCCGTTCAACTGCTCTCCCAAGTCCTTTGCTTACAGTGTTTTTATTTCTTCTCTATGGATTTTAATACCTACTCCGAACTTTTCCTTTGTTTCCTTTACTGCTTGCTCAATATACAGGGTTATTACAAATGATTGAAGCGATTTCACAGCTCTACAATAACTTTATTATTTGAGATATTTTCACAATGCTTTGCACACACATACAAAAACTCAAAAAAGTTTTTTAGGCATTCACAAATGTTCGATATGTGCCCCTTTAGTGATTCGGCAGACATCAAGCCGATAATCAAGTTCCTCCCACACTCGGCGCAGCATGTCCCCATCAATGAGTTCGAAAGCATCGTTGATTCGAGCTCGCAGTTCTGGCACTTTTCTTGGTAGAGGAGGTTTAAACACTGAATCTTTCACATAACCCCACAGAAAGAAATCGCATGGGGTTAAGTCGGGAGAACGTGGAGGCCATGACATGAATTGTTGATCACGATCTCCACCACGACCGATCCATCGGTTTTCCAATCTCCTGTTTAAGAAATTCTTCTGCTTTAGCCTTTTCCGTAAGATTTTCCAACCCGTCGGCTGTGGTACGTTTAGCTCCCTGCTTGCTTTATTCGTCGACTTCCGCGGGCTACGCATGAAACTTGCCCGCACGCGTTCAACAGTTTCTTCGCTCACTGCAGGCCGACCTGTTGATTTCCCCTTACAGAGGCATCCAGAAGCTTTAAACTGCGCATACCATCGCCGAATGGAGTTAGCAGTTGGTGGGTCTTTGTTAAACTTCGTCCTGAAGTGTCGTTGCACTGTTATGATTGACTGATGTGAGTGCATTTTAAGCACGACATACGCTTTCTCGGTTCATGTCGCCATTTTGTCGCACTGCACTCTCGAGCGCTCTGGCGGCAGAAACCTGAAGTGCGGCTTCAGCCGAACAAAACTTTATGAGTTTTTCTATGTATCTGTAGTGTGTCGTGACCATATGTCAATGAATGGAGCTACAGTGAATTTATGAAATCGCTTCAATCATTTGTAATAGCCCTGTACAGATTAAATAACATCGGGGACAGGCTACAACCCTGTCTCACTCCCTTCCCAACTGCTGCTTCCCTTTCATGCCCCTCGACTCTGGTGTAGTCCAACAGTGTATATTTCGAAACAGAACCATTTTTACACATTATGGTAACAGGAGTTGTCAGGGAGAAGTTTTTTCAGTTCTCATATTTTTTGTGGATTATTAGACATTTTATTTAACTTGGTGAATAATCCAAAATTTTAGTTGTGCTATTGTGCAACCCTTTTTTTCTGCTAAAGACAACCATAATGTACGCAGCGGGTGTGTGTGTGTGTGTGTGTGTGTGTGTGTGTGTGTGTGTGTGTGTGTGTAATCGTTGTTCCTTCTGAGGCTAGGGTTGCTTACTGGGCTTTTTGTGAGATCTTGATGAGTGACATGACTGATCTGTAGCACAGCCCAATGTCTCGTTTAAGTTGGAAGGTGACAATTTGACTGTGAGTTAGTGAAGTCGACAAATGTGAAAGTAGAGAATCTGGTAGTGGTAACTAATTGACCAGTAGTGAAACTTAGTGTATATGTCCGTGTGGTATTGAGAAACGAAAGTGGGATCCAGTATGTAAATTTTACCCCTTTTGAGCTGTGGAGGATTGTTTATACGACAAACTTTTTGAGAAAATAAATGTAGTGTGAAGCAGTTGTCTCTTTGCCCAACTCGTTAAGTGGATGTTAACAACATGATCATGGGTGAGTGCAACACATTATTCTTTCAGTGCATTTTTACGCAGTGAAGACTTTCTTTCTTATACTTGAGTTACACCAGAACATTAATCCATGTGAATTTATTAAATGGAAATATGCAGAATGTCAACTTCCTGATTTGTCTCTCCCCAAGAGTTGGAATGGTTATAAGAGCAAATGTGGCAGAAATAAGTTGTTTTAGGAGTTCCAAAGGGTGCTTTTTTGATTCTAAGTTCTCATCAACATGGACACCCAAGAACTTTGAAGTTTCTTCCTTGTTTATTAGTTCCTCCCCATATGTTACGTCTGTCATTTATGTAGTACCTCTATATGTGCAGAACTAAATATATTGTGTCTTTTCAAAACTGAGTGTGAAACCATTTGTAGAAAACCAATCAGTGATACTTTAAAGAACATTGGTTCCTATTTCTGTTTCTGTATGTATGCTTATATTGATTACAATACTAGTTTCATCTGCAAAAGAAGTAATTTTGCTTGTTGTATATTACACGGAATATCATTTACATATATAGAAACAATAGTGGACTAAGTTTGAGCATTGAGGAACCCCATA
This sequence comes from Schistocerca piceifrons, assembly GCF_021461385.2. NCBI lineage: Eukaryota > Metazoa > Arthropoda > Insecta > Orthoptera > Acrididae > Schistocerca > Schistocerca piceifrons. The sequence continues at coordinate 231,550,972 of NC_060138.1, forward strand.
AGTGATCTCTCCCCAGTCACCACTATGTACCCAGAGTATATTGGTTGAATTACTAAGTATAACTTTCTGGATTCTTTTCATTAGGTATGAGGTTATCCATTGGTTGCCCTATACCATCAATCCCATAAAACTTCCAACTTATGCAAGAGAGTACTGTGATTCACACAGTCAGGTGCCTTAGGTAGGTTTCAGATAATACCAACAGGCACTATTTTATTATTTAATGCTTGTAAAACTTGGTGAGTGAACATGTAAATTGAAATTCAAATTGTGATTACCTGAGGATATTATTGTTGCTCAGGTGAGATACTCTTCTAGACTACATCACCGTCTCAAAAATTACGGAAAATGATGTCAGCAATGAAACAGGTTGGTAATTATTGACATCTCTCCTATCACCCTTCTTAGATAGGTTATTTATTTCTCATTCGATCTGCCAGATACATTTTACAAAGAACAGAAAAGATTAATATAAATCACAATAAACGTTTGGAACTTACAATGTGGAAACAAATTATATCGGTTATTACATTACAATTATGTCAGGGAAACTACATTATCACATTAAATGGAACAAAAATCACATAAATTCAAGCTATTAATTACACAGTAACATTAAGATTATGGAGCCATTTCCTGGCATTGTCCGTTAACGTGTGGAATGACATCAGAGAGCCTTCTCTGAAACAATGAATGTTACAAACCAGAAGATGGTCCATTGTTTGTACCTCGCCACAGTCACAACACAAATCATATGTATAGCCCCACTTGGTTGTTTGCTGTCTGCATCGTCCAACTCCCGTGTGAAACCTGTTTAGAGCCAACCAGTGTTTCCTGTTGAGATTGAAGACTTCAACCCTTTTGGTTGGGTCGTGGATTAGGTGATGGTTTTCCTCGCCACCTCTCCTCAGACCCTGCCATGCATTCTTCCACTCAGCATCGAGTCCCTCTGTGCCCAATGTTCTGCTCCAGACTGTAGGTTTCCTGGACTTGAGTCTCATGGGTCCTCCCATGTCGGCATGTATGGGTAGCCTTGGGTTTGCTTCAATTTTTTCTACTATGTCCTGGGTTGCTTTCTCTCTATGTGTAGAAGCTGGAGCGATGTTTGCCAGCACTGGAAGCCACTCAACGGGGGTTGGCCTGAGAGTGCCGGTGACGGTTCTGAGTGGTATTTAGTTATACATCCAGTTCTTTGGCATGCGGGCTTCTGCTCCAGACTGGGTCACAGTATTCTGCAGTGCTATACACCAGTGCCAGTGCTGCGGTTCATAGAGTGGCAGCATCACAACCCCAAGTGGTGCCTGCCAGTCTGTTGAGCGGGTTATTTCTCGTCTTTAGCTTTTGGGCAGTATCAGTTAGGTGTTGTCTGAAAGTCATGCTGTGATCTAGCTTAATACCGAGATATTTTGGGAAATTCTCGTGGCTTGACAGCTTTACCATTTACAACCAGGCGCAGTTCCCTTCTCGCTTCCTTGTTGTTTAGATGCACGACTGTGCTTACTGTTTTTGTCACATTGGTTTTTAGATGCCATGTGTCGTCGTATTTTTTCAGTGTAGCTAGATCTTCATTTAGTGTTGATTCCAGGTTTTCAAATGAGTTACTTTGCGTTGTAATAGCTAAATCATCCGCTTGGGCAAATTTACGTGAGTGCAGATCAGGCAAATCTGCTGTATAGATGTTGGAGAGCCAGGGAGCTAAGACTAATCCTTGCGGCAGACCATTTTTTAGGGTATGGCACTTGCTGGCTTCACCATTTAATTTGACCCTGAACTTCCATTTGCTCAGCATGTTGTTCATGAGCTTCAACATTGTTTTGCATTTGACTATATTCGCCAGTTTCAACATGAGACCATTTAGCCATACAGTGTTGTACGCTGATGTCAGGTCAATGAGGACTATCCCTGTTTTCTTCTTTTCCTGAAAGCCTCGTTCAATGTGTGTGGTAAGTGCCAGCACCTGCTTGCAGCAGCTTCTTCCTTGTCTAAAACCTGCTTGCTTCACTGGTAGTTGTTCCTCGAGTACTGGTTTAAGTCTTTCCAACAGTATCCTTTCAAACAGTTTGTAGGTTATGCACAGTAATGAGATTGGCCTGAAGTTCCCTGCATCAGTTCCACTCTTCCCTGGTTTAAGAATGGCAATGATTTTGGCTGTTTTCCATTCTCTTGGGATTTCACAGGTTTCCATTATTCTCGTGAATAGTTTGCCTAGCCATTTCAGCACTTTTGGTCCAAGATTTTTCAAAAATTCAGAGAGGATGTTGTCTGGTCCAGCTGCCTTCCCTGCCCATGTGTGTTAGAGTGCCATCTTCACTTCTTCTTCTTGGACTGCTACCGTAAGCATGTCTGCTTTTTCTTCACATTCCTGCAGTGCCACAGCCATCTGAGCTTTTATGTTTTTCCTTTGCTCAGGAGTCACTGTTATCTTGGCGTTATCCCTGAGTTTCTTGCTGATTTTGTTTGGGTGGATACTGGCCTTTGCTGACTTCCTGTGGTTGGCTCCTCCCAGCTTTCTCGTGAGACTCCAGCTTTTACGGCTTGAATGTGTGAAGTCCATTTGTTCCATCAGCATGTGCCATCTTTGTTTTCATACCTTGTCCTGTAAATCGGTAAGGGCCTGGGCAGTGCACTCATCTTCTGTTCTGTTAAATTCTTCCAGTAGGTTGCTGAATTCTTCAGACCAGCATGGGATGTGGTATTTTCTGGTTCCTTGGGGGATATTTTTATGAGCTGCGTGAATGAGTAACTTATAGAAGTGTGCATAGTTTGCAGCAGTAGGTGGTATTCTCATTATCATTTTCTCCACGCTTTCTCGATATGCTTTCCAGTTGGACATTCTCAGATTCCAACTTGGGATGGGAGGGCTTATTACAATTTGTAGCTGTAGGCCTATTTTTATTAAGACTGGGCAGTGTTGGCTTCTAGGCAGGCGGTTTAATACTGTCTGTGATGCTGGCATTGCTGCTCCTGTATTTTTGCTGGACACGAAACATAAGTTGGGAGTAGTTTTGGTTTTCCATGCACTAGAGTGAAAAGTGGGCTTATCTTTGGCATTGTACAGAAGGTGGTAGTTGTTGGTTTCAGCCCAGTCTGCCAGACAGACGCCATCACTGTTGTTCTTGTTATATCCCCACTTGAAGCGATGAGAGTTGAAGTCTCCTATGTAGACAGCGGGGTGGAGTGTCACAGGGAGCATGGGTGGAGACCAAGAGCTGGAGGGTGGCTTGTACACATTAAATATCGTCATGTCGTTCACCTTGATTCCCACAGTGAAGTCGTGGCTACTCTTTATTTTTGTTGTGTTGCTCAACAGGTCTTTCCTTACCAGGGTGGCTATGGCATGTTTTTCGTGCCCAGCATAGGTAACTGTCGTGAAGCCATGTACTTTGATCTTGGAGATGTTGTCATCCATTAGGTGGGTTTCTTGCAATGCAAGGACGTCCACTTTATTGTCGTTCATGATTTTGGACAGTAGATCTCCTTTCGCTCTACTGTAACCTTCTATATTAACTTGACGCCGGCTGTGGTGGTCTCCCGGTTCTAGGCGCTCAGTCCCGAACCGCGCGACTGCTACGGTCGCAGGTTCGAATCCTGCCTCGGGCGTGGATGTGTGTGATGTCCTTAGGTTAGTTAGGTTTAAGTAGTTCTAAGTTCTAGGGGACTGATGACCAGAGATGTTAAGTCCCATAGTGCTCAGAGCCATTTGAACCATTTTTAACTTGACGCACAATCAGTGTGTTTCACCTTTTCTTAGTGATGATCGCGCATACGTTTCTTCTTCTTGTGTATCTGGCTAGGCCAGGAGGCACAGGGGCGTTCGGCCATCGCTAGGTGCTGGCGTTCAGTTTACTATTCACACCTTGACTAGTAATCCAGGGGCAGGATAAGGACCAACCAGCTCACCCCCTCTTAGGTGTTTGATAATGACATATTTCAGACTCTCTGGAAAAATGGCTTGAGTTAGTGACGTTACACATTTCAGATAAGACTGGGCTTATCATATGGGAACAGGTCTTTAGTACTCTATTAGAAACTCCATCAGGACCAGATTAGCTTTTATTTTGTGGAGAGTGTAGACTTCTGACTTTGCTGCAAATTAGTTTGTTTCAAAATGATCTTTATTACATGTTACATTTGCTGGGTACATAAGTTGCCAACCAAATATTATAGCTGTATATTGAATTCAATTAATGTGAGACCTGCCAGTTGTATCTGTATCTACTGCATACATAATCCGCAAACCATTGTGATGTGTATGACAGAGGGCATTGTACTACACATAAGGGTTTTGGATGTAGTGAACAATACGATCTGGTGGCATATTCTTTGAATGGTGAAATCCGGTGTTAAGTGTATGGGAATTGTGATGTTTATATTTTTACGTTTCAGTTGTTGGTGTCAATTACAAGTATGTTCTGCTTATAATAGGTCATTTATTTCTGTGGGTGGTGCCTGAAGGCCCCCTTACATGATCGAACAATTTGTTAAACTTAATGTGTTTGTCAAATTATTTGGTAGTATACTGCATAGTTTGACATGTTTCTCAAACGTAGACTGACAGCTAATTTGAGAAACAAGTTTGACCGTTTACATATGTGTTGGTCAAAGAGTAGCCACCTACTCGTGAGACTATAAGTTTGAGATATCTGGCAGCAGGAGCAGATTTTGAAGGTTTTATGTTTGTGTCCTGCTTTGCACGTTGTACATTCCCCTCTCGTGTCAAAATACTTCGTGGCATGATTCACAAAGCTTGGAATTTCCTTGAACAGTGAGGTTAAATGTGACGGACTTGTTGGTAAGGCCGCACATATGTTTGACAAACTTGGGGGAAGCCTCTAGCAAATTTAACAAACAAGTTTGATTCTTTACAGGAACATTTAGATTGTGTCATTTGCTAGGTCTCGGAATATAAGTCTAGTTGAGAAAGTGATCCACTGATGGGAACAATGCTTTTTTGTGTTCTAATAGAAGACCTGTGTGTTTTTCTTTATAAATTGGTGACAGGGTGAATTTTGGTGTAGCTTGTGGTCTAGGTTAGTTTGGTTGATAACTTGGTGAAACCAATATGTTTGTCTCTTTTTGTGTTGTTCATTCAGTAGTTACTTGTATGGTCTTGATTGGAACCCCAGTATTCCCATGAGATAGCAATCCTGGCTCAAAACTGTGTTTTCCTTGGAGGTTGAGTTATGTTGTTGGATTTTACTTTGTTAATGTTTCTGATGTCAACCATTGATTGTCCATTAACACTCATGACTCTGCTCTGTTAATGACAGCATCAGTATATCGGCATAATGTCAGATTATTACTTAGTCCAAGGGTTTCTCCCTGTTCAAAGTGTGTATGAATGTGGGAAGGATGGCTTCTTAAATACCTATGTACACACAGTAATCAGTCTTCATGGTCCTTATGTGAGTGATATGTAAATGATTACATTATATTCTTAGATTTTATGGCTATAACAGCCTCAGTAGTTTCGTATTCTGAATAAATTATCTGTTTACAAGTTAAGTCACTTTGTATAAAACTCTTGAGCTTTCAACTGCTGTCTCTGCCAGCATCATCAGTAGTAAAACCTACAGACTGCCAGAGCTGCCACGGTGTCCGTCTTACATTGGTGCGATAGCAGAATCTGTGACCTTCCGGAAGGATTGGAGTGATGCATGTGGGGAAGGCGAGTTGGACAGCTTGTAGCATGCAGCAGGAGGTAAAACTTCACAAAGGGCCACCCATGCTTTTATCTTGAACTGTGTGTTGGTAGTGCTTTGCCACGAGCTATCACAGGAAGTTAAGACAGCACAACAGCTGATCTGTATAGCCGATGACATACTGTATGTACTTTGGGGCTGTCCTGCATCAGGTCTGCTGGTGGCTGACGTTTGTGATGTAAAAAGTGAGGTAGCTTAGTTGTGCATGAACTGCCCTAATGGGTAGGGTATTGTGATCCTACGTGGTGGTAGCTATTTTAGCAGATGAAGTAAAGCAGCAGCGTTTTATAGCATCAGGTGTCACTTTCATTGCAATTTTGAAAGCTATTACAACCTTTTCTTACTTTGCAACTTAGAACTTGTTAAATTCATTCTCATTTGGAATTTTTTGGAAAGAAGTAGGTTCCTCACTAGTAAAATGCTGTGCATGTGTGTTAAACTGCTCTGTCCAGGCAGATTAATGTGACTACCTGTCAAATCCTGAATAACCACCTCTTGTACTCCAGACCACTGTGAGACGTTCAGGAAGGAAGTCGGTGAGATTCTGGAAGGTACCAACAGGGACATGGAGCCACGTTGAATCCAATGCTGTGGCCAACTGTGGTGGGTTTCTTGGTTGAGGATCCATGGCCGCGAACAGCTCGAATCAGGGGGTCACCTGACCAGATGTCCTGTTCCTCCTGCCAATGAAGTTCATTAATTTACACAATATCTAACTTTAACTTATCCACTTACCCTTTCAGATTTTATGACCTGCCTGCCCGATTAAGATATCTATTTCACACTCCACCCCTAGAATGCAAGTGCTTTTTTCCTGATAACACCCTTCTGAAAATTATTATTATTATATTCTTGAAAATTTGGGTTCATTTGTGCTACTTTAGGGAATGAATGATGAACGGATATGGAACAACGGAGGTCTAATGAACTTACATCTGGAAATGCATGATTTCCATGGTAGAGACCATTTATTTAGTCATACATTGTTACAGAGATTGTAGTCTTAATGCATGCTACAGCATGCAGACAGTTACTGTACGTGTTGGAAATGGTTCCCACGTGCCCCTATGCCTGCGTGTGTGTGCCATAGTGTGTTCTGTCTCACACGTTCACGCTCGCCAGGCTGCATCCTAACAATGTTCTATTACACGAATAAGAAAGTTCCAGAATATGTTACGGATGAAAAAAAAAAAGAATAAATAAATAATAGCATGCAGCAGGATGTGAAACTACTTCCTTCAATGTGCTATCCCCATTCTTGTATCCACAAGACCACAGCAATAGAATACAACTCAAGCTTTATTATCATTCTTCTTATGATCTCCTAGAGATTTTTTAGAATCAGTGTATCATTAACTGACATTTAATTATAACAGATCATAGCCAGACTGGTGTTTTTTGCTAAATCTTCAATGTGCTATTTCCTTGAAATGGCATGAGACGTACTGCCATAACACGCACCTTATAATACAGAAACAATGAAACACAATGAATCGATGTGACATCTCAAAAAGTAGTGAGCAAGGCATAGCACATGAGTGATTTCTGATTTCAGCTGAACACCAGTTGCATGCAATTGTATGTCCTCATTTTAGTCATTCGTGGATACTGTTGCTGCAGAGTTCACAAAGTGCTTGAACAAATTTTATTTCTTACTTCTATAGTCTCTGGCACAAATACTCAAATAAATAGCTGTTGAATGTGTCCACACACTGTTGAGGCTCCTGCAGCAATCTCCTTATAGAGACCATGTACATTCAATACTACTTATATGTGTACCCACTTTGGGGTCCTTGAATTTTACATCATGAAGTCCCATCATATGTTTAAATCCATAACCATTAAGACATTTGTATGAACAGAAGCTGTCAGAAATTGCAGTAGTTCTCAGAAGGATGTATTCTTTTATCACATTGCACACCTTGGAACAACTTTAAAACACATACGTGGATTCCTCATTCTATTCCTCCAACTACCCAACTGTCTTCCACAGTATCTCATCTTACAAATTTTCTTCTCCCAAACATTGCCCCATTGATTTCTGTGACAGTGTCTTTGCCACTGAGTTCACTTTTTTTCACGTAGTTTTCCACACGCACTTCTCTACAAAAGCTTTCCCAATCAACTACAGTTTTCTTCATCTATGACGAAGAAGTTCCTATAATGTTTAACCTGTAGATATGTTAATTTCGCAATTTTTGTGAGAGTTAATTTACTCATCGCAAACCAAGAGTTTTCTCTCATTTTTGCGACTCAACTGCACCCCATCAGTACCTTTCTTATGAGCAATAATGCTCATAGCTCCACCACATATTGCACATTTCCGTTGTCTGGCTATGAAACAGTTAGCAGTGTACCGTGCACTACTTACCGTGCTGCCTTAGCAGTACATAAGCACAAGGTTGATGAAATGAAATTTTTTGATCACTATAGCTGAAAACACAATTAAGGGAAATCATGTTGTCTGCTCAAGAGACAGCACTTTCTCAGGCTGATGCCATCTGTTTTGGTACATCTCGTTGGCTACTTACAAGAGTGCCAAATGCTGCATTGGTAACTGTGGTTACATCACATTACATTAATACTTATTCCATAGTTTGAAAATATGATCTTATGTAATGATGTGGAGCATATAAGTTTAACATAAATTTTCTTTACACGACAATTTTTTTACAGTTACTACTTCATATCTAAAAATCCATCTATTGAGTAGAAGGAGTTGTCATTCAGAAATTTTTTTAATTTGTTTTTAAATGTGCGTTGGCTACCTGTCAGACTTTTAATGCCACTTGGCAAATGACCAAAGATTTTTGTGCCTGCATAATTCACGCCTTTCTGCGCCAAAGTGAGATTTAACTCAGAGTAGTGAAGATCGTCCTTTATTCTACTGTTGTCGGTATGCACTTCACTTTTATTTTTTAATTGGGTTGGCTTATTAACAACAAATTTCATAAGTGAATGTATGTTTTGTGAAGGTGCTGTGACTATCCCGAATAGCTTAAATAAATGTCTACAAGGTTTCCTTGTGTGGGCTCCAGCTAATATCCTGATTACACACTGTGTGCAATGAATACTTCTTCTCTTAATGATGAATTGCCTCAAAATATGATATCATATAAAAGCAATGAATGAAAGTAGGCATAATAGGCTAATTTACTGGTTTGTCACCAGCATTTTAAATAACCATAGTAGCATAAGTACAGGGTGTGGCAGGCAAATCTGCATTTATTATTAGTGCGCGGAAGTGTTGGAAGTAGTGGGGGACGAGTAAACAAGGTCACCCTGCATTCCCCAACACAAAGCATTTCAGTAGCCATAGAGCAGTGGACTAAACAACAGTCGTTTGCTAAGAAAGCGTTCTACCGAAGCGGTAGCTATGTAGCTGCTCAGCGTTGTTTCTTGGCGCATTTTCTAATTAATCATAATAGGCTGGTGTTCTAGGTTAACTAAATAAAAACTTGGGTCGAAAACTTTGAAAACATCGGTGAAAGAACAAGGAAAAGGAGGTGGCATAACGAAGGCAGTGGGTACTCCTGAGAATGTGGAACATGTAAGAATTGCTGTGGGAAGAAGGCCCTGGAGATCAGCGAGTAGACAGAGTGTTGCACTTGGAATTTCTGACTGAACTGTCTGAAGGATTTTGGGGTTAGACTCACAGCACCACCCATTCAAAATCCAAATGGTTAGCGCTTTGAATAATGACTTCGTGGTCCAACAGCATTTCTGTGAAAGTCTTTTGCAAATGATTGTAGAAAACGAGGCGCTTGTTCACAACCTCTAGGTGGGTGACGAGGCACATTTTCACCTCAATGGATATGTGAACAAACAGAACTTTAGATATTGGTATGATCAGAACCCTCACTAACTCCATGAAATACCCCTGCACTCAGCCAAGGTAACAGTTTGGTGTGCTATGTCCTCATCGGGAATAATAGGCCCTTATTTTTTTGAGAATGAAAGAGGGCAACTTGTTATCGTGAATGCTGAGCATTAGTCAACAATGTTAAGGTTATTCTTCATACCTCACCTTCGTCTATGTGCAGTGAATGATGAAACATTATTTCAACAAGATGGAGCAGCAAGTCACACAGCCCTCGTGAGCATTAATGTTCTCAATGAAGTTTTTCTTAACCGGGTGATTTCCAAGAATGGAGTGATTGCTTGCATTTTCTAATGAATAGCTGGACCCTATTTTCTCTACAACATACAAAAATGGTTGTTAAAAATGTTTTCTATTCTGACTATTTGTTAATAAACTTTTCATTGAGTTTGATAGAAACATAGCTTCCTGTGCTCTCGGCTGCCATGTTTCCCTGTTAACAATATCCCAAATTGTTTCACTTTATTATCAGAGGTGCTAATCTCAGACATAATGCATATACTTCTGCACTTTTTAATAACTTTTCTTAATACAGTGCAGTCGTTTTTATAGTGTTTCACTATTTGTGGATTATTACTTCTTCTAGCTATAAAATACATTTCCCTTTTCTGTTTACAAGATTTTTCATCCCTTAAGTAAACCATGGCTTGTTATATGGTTTCATACAATTATGTCTCAGTGTTTTTTTAGGGAAACTGTTTTCAAATATACTCACAAAGGTATCATGAAACAGGTTAAATTTTAAATTAGCATCGGGTTTCCTGTACACCTCATCCCAATCTACTGTTGCAAGCTTTCCCTAAAATATGCAATTTTCAATCGTTAATTGAACGCATTATTTTGAAGGGCTATTTTGCATTACTGTATGGAGCTATGTCATATACTGTAACTAGCTCTGCATCATTATAAGACAGACCATTCTTAACAGGATTGGTAATAAAGATTGTTTAAATGTAAAAAAAAATTACGAATTAATTTTTTTGTCATTATGTATTTTACACTTTGTGGAAATGCTTGTGGAATGGAATGTGCACCTTTGTTTAAAAATTTACATCAGGCAGGAATTGAACCTGAGCCTGTCATGTTGCAGGTGAACATTTTACCACAGAGCCTTGCAGCCCTACAAGAAAATGATTTTGCTTTAGTTTACTGTACTAAATATGCGGAGAAAACTTCAAAGTCTATTTACTGCAGAAATTTTGAGAGTTTCATTGAACTGCTTTTAGCAATTGAAATTTTAGTTCTGAGTTTGATATACCATATATTTAAAAAATTACAAATAACTAAGTCATGTGAATCTCCTTGTCAGGCACAGATTGAATGTATCACTTCAAATGTCTGACATGGATGCAGGATTTGGTTCTTAGGTGGGTCGAGGGGCATTTCAGTTTCTTACTCTCCTCCCCCCACCACCCTTATCACCATAAAAAAAAATTAACTTGCTGCCACTGCACAGCACTGCCAAGGGGTCAACAATTTTGTTCTCCAAAACTGCTTCGTGATAAATCACCTCGTGAGCTACCGCGTTTCCCTTCAGGAGATAATTGAAAGAAGCATCATGCAGCATTAGCCCACCAGATGTTTTCCATCTCTTGAGTGAGTAGATGTCTTATTTGCACCCATAGATGTGTGCTTGGGATCATCAAAATGAACTTTTGTCTGGTTCAGATTCATTGATGACATTTTCATGATCTGGACTCATGGCAAGGACAACCTTTGTTCTTTCTTCCATAACCTCAGCACCTACTCTCGAATCTCCTTCACCTGGTCCTTCATGCCACCTTCCTCCTGGAAGGAATACACCAGATCGATCCTACCAGATTAACCCAGAGAATTATGTAATGTAATTTGCCACAGAATATTATGATCATGAAACCTTACAGATTAGCACTCGTATCCTGTTGGAATACCTTCTCCTTCAGGCTCTCCACCCCCAAGCATGGTTTTCCAAATTCTTAGCCACAAATATTATAAGTCACATGTTAACAATTTAACTGAAACTTCCTGGCAGATTAAAACTGTGTGCCCGACCGAGACTCGAACTCGGGACCTTTGCCTTTCGCGGGCAAGTGCTCTACCACTGAGCTACCGAAGCACGACTCACGCCCGGTACTCACAGCTTTACTTCTGCTTGCCCGCGAAAGGCAAAGGTCCCGAGTTCGAGTCTCGGTCGGGCACACAGTTTTAATCTGCCAGGAAGTTTCATATCAGCGCACACTCCGCTGCAGAGTGAAAATCTCATTCTGGAAACAATTTAACTAGTTCATTATTTCCTATGAGAAAGTGGATTTTATTCTCAGATATAATTGTTCAAATTGCTTTCAGGCAGGGGCAGGATAGTTGGGCTTGAGTATCTCCTGCAACATGTTAGGCACAGGGGACCCTTAACCCTACCCCGTTTGTCAGCTGCCTTGGTCATCCCTCTCTCGCTCTTTTTTTAAACTGCTTTCTGTAGCTGTTAGCTCTTTTTTCTATTGAAGGATTAGCAATCTGATGCTAATAGTTGAACAAGTTTTTATTTTTCCTCCTAGAGAGTGGTTTCTATTCTCATCTGTAACACTTTGACCACAGTGGGTAGAAGGTGGGCCAGTTGTGAGAGAGATGTGCTCCTGCCAAATGCGGAACCCCGAGGTACTCTCAATTCTGCCCACTGACTTACTGGCATGTTTATTTTGCTGTTGTTGGTCCTATTGTTCTCATTATATGTGGTCCTGTTGTTGTCATTATATGTGTAGCTTTCTCACATTTACTATTACAGAATTGCCTAAAAGGAATTATTTATACCATTACTGTCTTTCCCTTGCATAGAGTTGGTGGGGATCAGCCATGTGAAAAGCATCTTCTTGCAGATGAGCCATGGGGGATGCCTCATCTGCTAACTGGCCTACCAACCAGCCCTGACCAGTATACTTTCACCTCTCTTTAAGTTGTGCCTCACCTCTTCCATCAGTGCTTCACCTTTGCCACTCCTACATCCCTCAGGGGCTCAGCATTCGTTTGCTGAGTACGGGCTTGTCGACCGCAGGGCTCCTGAGCTGGGGCTGGTAAGCACCACCAGTCCTCTGTCACCGGTAAGCTCTGGTCACACTTCAACGACCATCATGCAGCGCAGCGGTGGAATGTTGTGTGGTTTCGGAGAACGGGTGTCTTGGCTTCACCGCCTGGACTGCAAGGGAGGTACCCACCTCTATAAAAAAAAAACCTCAACCACAAGGTGTGCTACGTGATGAGGAGGTGCACGGCTGTTTAGCGAGCAACCTCTGGGGCACCTGCCGCACCCCAGTTGAATCAAGCTTGCTCAGGCATGCAGGGCTCTGCCTGGGTTGACGGTTGTTTCCCTAGCATCTCGTGGGATCCTTATGGAACTGTCTTTCGAAACTACTACTCCTGACGGGATGGGTGTACAGTCAGGCAACACCTACACCCACTCCTCCAAGAGAGAGAGCTCAGTTGGTCAGTCCTCCCGAAAAGAAGTCTCTGAGTAATAGTAACAGGGCATTAGTGTGCCATAACACTACCTGCCTCCCCCCCCTCTCCCCCCCCTCAAAATGACACTTTGGATGCGGACGCATTGGCAGACCTCATTCAGGCACTCCCACACCCATTCCTTCTTGTGGGGGACTTCAGTGCCCACAATATGCTGTGGGGCTCCGCTACTACTTGCTCCAGGGGTCGGCTGATCGAGCGACTCGTCCATTCTGAGGATATCTGCCTGTCAGATGACTGCGGGTCAGATGACTCACTTTTCTACAGCTACAGGGTCTTTTTCAGCTATTGGTCTTTGCTTTTGTTCCTCAGCTATTGCAGATACAGTTCAGTGGGAAGTGGCTCCAGATTTACATTCTAGTGACCACTTCCCAGTTTGGATTCGTCTGTCGCCTAGGACAGTGACCAGCAGGAGACCACGCAGGTGGATGATACAAAGGGCAAATTGGTTACATTACAGTCGACAGGCTGCTTTTGAACAAAAGGATTGTGCACAAGAGGCGGCGGCCCATATCACTCATGAGATCCAAAGGGCTGCTGCAGAGTCCATCCTCAGGTCTAGTAACCACTTCAGACGATGGCCTGCACCTTGATGGAATAACGACTGTCGATTGGCAATCGGGGCCAGACTGACAGCTCTTCAGAACTTCAAACGGTGTCCAACTACAGACAATCTTTATGTCTTCAGGTCTGCTAGGCCACATGCAAGGCAAGTGATCAAAGAACAGAGTCGGTCCACTTGCGCTGCGCACATTTGGGAATCAATAAGACCGATTTCAGGCAAGAGTAGTACACATCCCCTAACGGCCTTGCCAAATAATGGGGTCTTGGTGGACATGCCAGAAGAGAGAGCTCACATTTTAGCTGAACACTTCTTTACTAAGTCATCCAGACAAGCTCCTGCTGTTCAGGCATTCCGCCGGACTGCAGAGATGAGGAAGCTCAATTTTTTTCTCACATAAGGAAGAAGACTACAACCTTCCATTCTCCTTGTGGGAACTGAATCAGCTTTATCTGCAGCCAGAGACACTGCTCCAGGACGTGATGAGATCCATTATACCATGCTTTGTCATCTGTGCCCTGAAGCGAAAGGTCAGCTCCTCTCTTGTTTCAATCAGATTTGGTTCGATGGACAGTACCCCACGACATGGAAGGAGGCAATCTTAATTCCATTCTGGAAACCAGGTAAGGACCGTAGCGCCCCTAACAATTACCGTAGTGTCGCCCTTACTAGTTGTGTGGGTAAGACCCTTGAACGCATGCTCAATCGCCGCCTTATCTGGCTGCTCGAGTCCCAAGGTTACCTGGCCGCTCCCAGTGTGGTTTCAGGCACTACCGTTCCACTCTTGACAACTTAATTCTACTGGAGCGGCGACACATGAGTCCTCCTTATGCCGAAACCATTTAGTTTGTGTGTTTTTTGACCTCGAAAAAGCATATGACACTACTTGGAGGTACAACATCCTTCATCAACTTCATGAATGGGAACTACGTGGACGATGCCTGCTGCTTCTGATCCAATCCTTTCTCAAGGACAGGCGTTTTCGTTATCGCATTGGTGATGCCATGTCTGATTGCTATGTTGTGGAGAATGGTGTGCCCCAGGGCAGTGTCCTCAGTGTCACATTGTTTGCCATCGCTATCAATGGCATTTCCTCTACAGTCAGGAGCCCTGTCAGATGCTCTTTGTTTTTGGATGACTTTGGAATCTTGTACTCTTCCTCTGATCTTATGATGATGACGAGGCATCTACAACTGACCATTAGGAGGCTGGAAACCTGGGCCCAGACAACTGGTTTTCGGTTCTCACCTGAAAAGACTGTGTGTGTCAATTTTAATTGTGCTCATCAGAGTTTTAACCAACCGGAGCTTACAATGGGGGACCGTATTTTACTTTTTGAAGACAGTTGCTTTTTGGGTTTATTATTTGACTCGAAATTAATGTGGCCCCCACACCTGAAAGACCTACGAACAAAGGGCTTCCTGTTGTTGAACATTTTGAAATGCCTTGGCGGAAAAACATGGAGAGCTGACATGTCCCGCCTCCTACAGTTTTATAGGGCATTTGTTCAATCATGCTTAGACTATGGCAGCGTGGTCTATGGATGGGCCCGTCCTTCCTACCTCCGGATGTTAGATGCTGTCCACCATGCGGGCATTCGGACGTCGACTGGAGCCTTTTGGACTAGCCCAGTTCAGAGTCTGTGTGCAGAGGCTCATGAACCACCACTCTGGATTTAGTGATGTATCCTTTTGGCTCTGCAGGCGCTGAAAATCTCAGCGTCACCCCAGTCATTGGCATTTAGTTCTGTGATCCAACCCACCTTCGAACAACTGTTCAGGAATCGGCCCCAAGCGACCCAGCCATTTGGTATACATGCTATGGACTGCCTCGAGGAGCTGGATCTCTCGGGCATGAAAATACACACCCAGGGATGGAACGCACTGCCGCCTTGGTGTCTTCGAAGGCCCAAAGTGATTTTAGGCTTGACACAGTACCCAAAAAATTGTACTCCAGATATGGTTTTTACAACTTTGTTTTCGTCTATTTTAATATGTACCACAGTTTTATCGTTATTTATACAGATGGATCCCAGCAGGGGAATGCTCTCGTTTGTTCTGTGGTTTTTCTTGATAGGGTTTTTAAAGTGCCTCTTCCAGAACAATTTACAAATTATGATGCCGAGTTATATGGCGTTCTAATGGTACTGTAGAGGGTTCACTGACATCACCGCACGAGTTTTCTTGTCTGTTCTGACTCTCTTAGTGCACTGCAAGCGCTTTACCAAATGTATCCGGTACACCCGCTGATTCAGCTCATCCATGACTGCTTACAGCGGCTCCAACGCTGTGGCAAGGAGGTGATCTTTTGCTGGGTACCTGGCCACGTTAGGATACAGGGTAACGTCATGGCTGATAGAGCTGCCAAGGAAGCATGTTGGGATGGTGCTGTCCATCAATGTCCCATCCTGTTGCACGCCATTATCTCATTTTCTGACAGATGCATCATGCGTTTGTGGGGGACTGAATGGTTGCAGGTGTCAGACAACAAACTGCAGTTGCTCAAACCGACCACAAATCTTGGCGGACTTCGTGTCAGCCAACCACTGGAAGGAGGTTTTGCTTACCAGACTGCGCATCGGGCATAGCTCTTTCACACATGGCTTCCCCCTCCCGGAGGAGGATCCACCTTTCTGTGAAGTTTGTGGCGTGCTGCTTTCAGTTCAGCGTATTGTGGCTAAGTGTGTCCTGTATACTGATATTAGGGCAGCCCTTGGTCTCGCTGGAGATCTGCCCACCATCCTCGCAGATACCGATGCCAGTGTTAAGAGTGGTGGAAATTTTGTGAACTATCAGGCAATTATCAGGGACAGCCTTCATCCCCACCCAAGAGATTTCATGTTGACTTTTCATCAGGGCACTGATGACCGTGATGTCGAGCACCCCCTCAACCCAACTCATCATCATCATCATCATCATCCTGTAATTGTCCAGATTCAGTGTCCAGATCACTTGCTTTTATTTCCAAATGACTGCTTTCGGGCCCGGGCAGTTAACTTTCAGTTTCATATCTGCAAGTTACTATGTAACTGTAACAAATGATCTGAAGATGAACAGCTGGCCTGAAACTGGTCATGTGGAATAGAAGAAAGTGATCTGGTGACTGAGTTTTGACAGTTTTATGTAAGTAACAACTGTGGACACATCGTGATGACAAATGTGTCCAGTTTTGCCAAATTTCTGGCTGACATAACTCACTCCAGACAGAATACCTCCTGAAGGAGAGACTGATGACCTTGCTGTTTAGTCCTTTAACCCCCCCCCCCCCACCCTTTCCCAGTGAACCACATTTGGTTCTGTAGTAGCGGCTCTTAGGTACCCAAAGAGGGCTCGTACACTACCTCAAAGCTCCCATGTGCCAGTATCTTACTCCTACATTCCAAACTTGAGAGAAACTGAGATATGTTGGTGTGACCATGGTGCTGACACTAAAACAAATGTCTTATTGAAGTGCTCGTCTGACCACCTGAATTAATAGTTGACATGCTGCTGCTTACTATTTCATAGCTACAGAAGGTTAATTTTAGTCTCATCATCAGTTTTCTGCTATATTAGCAGGTCCTTTGCCTCTCCATTTTTTGCGATCCATTGCTTCCTTCTTAAGGCTGCTGTATGTTGTGCTGTCCATCACGTCATCCAGTATCTAACCTTCTAAAACTGTTTTTATCAGTCCGCCATTCTTTCTTAATATATGCCCAATCCAGTTTCTTTTTCTTCTTTTTATTACATCTGGTAACTGTCTTTTCTCTCCCACTCTTCTCAGTACCTCTTCATTTTTTATTGTGTCCATCCAACTTATTCTTTCCATCCTCCGCCATGTCCACATCTCAAAAACCTCCAGCCTTTCTCTGTCTTTCTTCCTCAAAGTCCATGTTTCAGTGCCATATAGAACAACACTCCATACAAGACATTTTATGAGTCTCTTCCTGAGTTCTCTGTCCAGACCGCTGCAGAAAATTCTCCTTTTCTTATAAAATGCCTCTTTTGTCGTTGCTATCCTTGTTTTAATTTCTGTGGTGCGCTTCCAGTCGGTGTCTATCTTGCTTCCAAGATACTTAAAATTTTGCACCTGTTCTAGTATTTCTCCATTCAGCATAATTTTTATTTCCTTATTTCCTCCTAGTGCCAATACTTTTGTTTTCTTTGTGTTAATTTTCATTCCATAATTTTTTCCGTTAGCTTCAGTGGTGTCCACCAAATCCTGCAGTTCTTTTTCCCCCTGTGGCTAGAAGGACCATGTCATCAGCAGACCTCAAACACCCTACTCTTCTTCCTCCAATTTCTACTCCATTGTCATATAATGAACATTAGTCAATCATATTTTCCAAGTAGAGGTTGAAAAGAGTAGATGATAGACAGCATTCTTGTCTTACTTCTTTTCCTAGTCCGATCCAGTTTGTACTTCCTCCTCTCACTTTAACTGAGGCTTTTTGATTAAGATGTAATGAGCTTACAAGTCTTCTGGTTTTTCGGTCCACTCTCTTTTCCCTCATTATAGTTTAGATTAGATTAGATTTACTTTCATTCCAATTGATCCGTAGTGAGGAGGTCCTCCAGGATGTGGAACATGTCAGAAAAACAACAATACATGACAAATATTTAAACTAAAACAAATAAGCTAATGTACCATTCCACAGGTCCCAAGTGGAATGATCGTCATTTTTTAATGAACACTAAGAGTCATTTTACAAATACTATTGCACTGAATTTAAAATAAAAAAGTTTTATATTTATTTATAAGGTAAGAAACATGTAATACAACTACTGTAATACTTATTTACAATGAACACATTACTGCACTGAAATGGTGCAGAAGTTAGATTATACTTACACACACACACACACACACACACACACACACACACACACACACAAATTTTCAGTGAACACATTACTGCACTGAAATTGTGCAGAAGTTATGTTGTACTTATATACAAATCAGTTGGTTTTCCTCAGAAATTCATCAATGGAGTAGAAGGAGTTGGCCACCAATAAATCCTTTAGGCTTCTCTTAAACTGAATTTCATTGGTTGTTAAGCTTTTTATGGCTGCTGGCAAGTTATTGAAAATGTGTGTTCCTGAATAATGCACACCTTTTTGTACAAGACTAAGTGACTTTAAATCCTTGTGAAGATTATTCTTATTTCTAGTATTGATTCCATGAATTGAGCTGTTGGTCACCAACTTGTCCCAAACCACGTTGTCAGATGCCTTTTCTAGATCGATGAAGCACATGTATAGGCCTCTTCCTTTTTCAATAAAACTTTCTCCCAAGATTTGTAGGAGGACTATTTAGAGGTGTACATGTCCCGCTTTTAACCCGCCCATGCTTGCCCGGTGGCCAGGCGGGCAGGCCGCCGCTCGTTGTCAACAGAACGGGCAGGCTGCTTCACTCCCAGCCAAGCCAAGCAGAACCCAACCCGGGCAGGCTGCGGGAAACTTGCTTGCCTGCCCATATTACTGCTGAGCTGCGCTACGCAGCCGTTTAGTCTGCGCGCGTCATTGTCGTATTATGAACGTTAATCAAAAGTTTTTATTTTACCTGAGCACCAAAAGACAAACCCCAACATTATATATATATGTATTAATTTCAGGTAAAAAAAATATTGGTTTTATTTGTATATTCTTCCTTTACGCGTATATTTCGGGCTTCGTATCTATATAAATAAAAATTAATTGCCAAATGTGTTGATAAGCGTAAAACTCGAGAACGCCTGGACCAGTTCGGCTAAATTTTTTTTTCTGTGTTCGTAATTCTCAGGACAAGGTTTTTATGAAATAAAATTTTTTGAAAATCGACCGAAAAATTGGAAAATTTGACAAAAACTGAAAGTGCGTTTTCATTGTGTCCGTGTGTTTGTATTGCATACAATCTTGATGAAATTTTGCACACTATACCTTGAAACCAAGAGGAAGGTCACAGTCTACATAAAATTTCATATGGTGCATGGCAGAGGTTCCTTTACATAACGGAACTCGACAAATTGTACGTATTTATCCCGATCTTGATGAAATTTGGCACACTTGATATTCAAAGCAGGATGAAGGGCGTTGGCTGCTTAAAATTCTGAATGGTGCATGGCGGAGGGTACTTTACGTACACACTTCTACACCAACCTACAATTTTATTCCGATCTTGAAGAAATTTTGCACGGACCTTACAAAAGATTTTGACATCGTTTGCGGGTTACCGTGAAAGTTCACTATGTACGCATGTTTCCATGGAGAAGGTTTTTGAATATTTACATGTGCATGTATATATATATATATATATATATATATATATATATATATATATATATATGTTTATGTATATATATATATATATATATATATGTATATGTATATGCGTGTATATATATACATATACATACATATACACACATATATATATATATACGCATATACATATACATATATATACATATACATATATAAATATATATATATACATATACATGCACATGTAAATATTCAAAAACCTTCTCCATGGAAACATGCGTACATAGTGAACTTTCATGGTAACCCGCAAACGATGTCAAAATCTTTTGTAAGGTACTCTCTTCAAGATCATAGACATTTCGTTTAAAAGAAATGTGTGTGTGTATATATATATATATATATATATATATATATATTTCTTTTAAACGAAATGTCTATGATCTTTTTGAAATTTGAGAGCTGTCTGACACATTCACAGTCATCGTGTTGGACAATTCGCGCACAGCAAATGTCGTTTAACAGTTGCAAACCATTTTTGGTTGAGTGAACGTGTTATATTGTCTGCGAAAAACCTTGATGTTAACGAAATGAATTTTCAGATTCAAAATATGACACCTGGCGAATTGCTGACATACAAGTCGGTTTATTCCTTTACTAACCAAGATGATGTAGTCAACTATCCTACGGAATTTTTAAATTCGCTGGATTTCCCCGGATTACCGCCTCCCAATCTGTAATTAAGTCGGATCGGCAATCATGTTGCGAAAGGTAAACCAGCCACGTCTTTGTAATGGCACCCGGCTTGCGGGGAAGAAGTTAAAGAACAACGTAATCGAAGCCACAATTTTAAAAGGAAAGTACAAAGGTGAGGACAGTTTGATTCCAATATCACTAAGATTCCGACCGACATGCCATTCGACTTTAAACGGTTATAATTTCCAGTGCAGCTTACATTTGTCATGTTGATAGATAAATCGCAGGGGCAGTTGTTATATGTTTGTGGCATCAATCTTGAAAATCATGTTTTTCACATGGCTATTTGTATGTCGCATATTGCCCTGTCGGGACACCTTCAACTTCATTTGTTTACGCACCAGAAAACAAAACTATCAATGCTGCGTATCAAAAAGTATTACAATAAATGCTACCTAGCAATAAACTTTGACACTGATTCACTGATCACCACAAAAGTTGACAGATATATATGAGTTTTCATAGATAGGTGAAGAGGAGATGAACTGAGGTGGCGGAATCCAACAGAGAGAGGACGAGGAGAAGGATAGAGGGTGGGGGGGAGATGGGCCAAGGGATGGGTTCAAAAATGGTTCAAATGGCCCTGAGCAATATGGGACATAACTTCTGAGGTCATCAGTCCCCTAGAACTTAGAACTACTTAAACCTAACTAACCTAAGGACATCACACACATCCATGCCCGAGGCAGGATTCGAACCTGCAACCGTAGCGGTCGCGCGGTTAAGACTGTAGCACCTAGAACTGCTTGGCGACTTCGGCCGACCAAGGGATTGGGAGTGGGGGGGGGGGGGGGGTGGAGGTGATCAAAGAGGTAGTGGGAGAGGACTAAATGGATAGAGAGAAAATACGGGAGGGAAGATGGACTACGAGAGTATGGAATAAATAAATGCCCAGGCAACGCAATGCAGTCTGTGCTGCACTTTTCAACACCGAAACGGATGGATATTTGTACTAAAGAAGTGAACCTCCACCCCCCAAAAAGAAGATTGGTCACCTCCCCAGAAGAATAAATTATCTACGCCCCTATTAACCACTGTACTGCAATGAGAACCAAATTAAGATTTTGGAAGTCTAGATTATTTAACTTTAGTATGTTTCAGCCAAGTATGACACCAATTATATAAATATTTAACTACGTTTCCAGGATGTATTTTACTGGTTCTGTGAATTCATTCGAAGTTGGAAAAATCATTCTAAATTGCCAAATGCATTTTAACAAAATCGAAGGACTTGTTTCGTATCCAGTTCGTCTAAAAACTATAGTACTGGGAATACAATGGCGACCCTGAGCCATTTTTCGCGGCTCCTACGTTTGCGTCATGAGAGTCCACACTTGTAGTCTAGGTCTGCATCATGAGGGACCATATTTCGGACCATCATGATGTAGACTAAGACGACGAGTGTTTACTTGCATGATGCAAATCTAAACGACGACTCTAGACCCTCATAACACAGACCTAAACGACGAGTCTGAATCCTCATGACGCAGATATAGACGCTGTGGAGAGTGGCTCAGAGTTTCCATTATATTCCTACTACAATACATTCATGGAAAAAGACGCTCTTCATTTTAGGAGTATTTGTAGTGTCTAGGTTTTCAGCATCTTGACTCTGCATGTGGGATTCCCCTTAATATAGAAATACAAGAATAAAATTACATTTTGCAATGTGTGTGGAACTCAACAAAATAAATTGTAATTTAAACTCATAATGTGTATTGCCTTACTCCACAAATGAATATTTTATTGTATTATTTAGGCCAAACCAGATACTCCTAAAAATATTTGGCTACTTTTGCAAACCCAAGTAACAGAAAATGGTTTACAAACAATAATTAATGTCACTTGGAAGGATTGAAATCAAAAATTTTAGTCTAAAATAAAAATGAACTGTATGCATTACAAAATTTCTATCTCAGAAATTGACGCCCAGAAAGCACAAGAAAGAAATCTGCACTCTTAATTAGTAAATTTGCGCTCAAACTCATAGTTTCCCGTTTAATGTTCTACTGTATTTTCAATGTGTCTGCTGATTAGTGTTTGAATTAATTATGACGAGTTCGTTAAGTCTGTCTGCATTAAGACGTGATCGTTTTTCGCTAATTAGGTTTCCAGCGCAACTAAAAATTCTCTCACTAGACGCACTAGTGGCTGGTATATTTAATATTTTTCTTGCCACACACGCAAGTCGAGGAAGTCGTTGGAAGTTATTTTTCCACCACTGTAGAATATCTCCCTCGTTCACACAGTGTTCTTGCAAGTATCTGCTGACTTCATCATGTAGGAGAGGAGGCTCTTCTGCCCAGTCCTCAAATTTCGCCATTTTGTACGGCCCTGGATTTGTTTCTTGGTTGCTGTGATTGGGCACTTGTACTGAAAGCCCTGGATTTGTTTCTTGGTTGCTGTGATTGGGCACTTGTACTGAAACTGTACAGGTTCCAATTAATATTTGCAGAATAATGTGAAGATCGTACTACACATAGTTGAAATTATAATAGGTTTTAGATGATGCTATCATTTATCGTCCTGTAAAGTCACCAGAAGATCAAAACTAACTGCAGGACGATTTAAATAAGGTTTATATTTTTGGTGTGAAAATTAGCAGTTGGCAATAAATAATGACAAGAGCGAGGTTATCCCTGTGTGTACTAAACTAAGTCCGTTAAACTTCGTTTACAAGATCAACCAGTCAAATCTAAAGGCTGTAGATTCTACTTAATACCTCTGATTACAATTACGACCTACTTAAATAGGAATGGACACACAGAAAATGCTGTAGGCGTTTTAATGACAAAGCACTCTTTTGGAGCATTGCTACGAAGTTGGAGAGCCTTACTATTGACGGAAGAGGTCGAAAGAGTCTAAATAAGAGCAGCTGGTTTGGTATTATCGTAAAACAGGGGAAAGAGTGTCGCGGAAATTACACAAGAGTTGGGGTGGTAATAATTTCAACAATGGCGTTTTTTGACGTGGCGCGATCTATATATGAAATTTTGATTACCAACTTACACCTCCGAATTCGAAGTGATATTGTTGAGTCCCATATACATTGGAAGAAATGATCATCAGAATAAAATACAAAAAAGCAGCGCTCAGACGGAGAGCTGTAGGTGTTCTATCCCGCGCGAAATTCGAGAAAAGGAGACAAATAAGTTGAAAGTGGTTCGATGAACCCTCAACTAAGCACTTGCGTGTGTCTTGCAGAGTAACCATGTACATGTAGATGAAGAATATATGCATTATCTTAGGAGCTTATCTTCAGCACACATCTGTCGTGCTGCTTGGTAAACTTCAATTTTTTCATCCTCGGTTAACTTTCTTAATGTGCGGTAGTTAGCCACCATAAACGTTGCAATTTTATGCAACATACTAACGCACATTTTCTGTTCTAGGAAGGCATCAGCGGCTTGTTTCAAAGGTTTCATGTCCTGAAAATACATTTTCTCAACATACATATTACACAAGTGGTTCTATAATATTCAGATGGAATAAAATTACAAACCTCTTCATCGTTATCCCGTACGGTACAGTGAGTTTTTAAGGCGTAAAACCACGGTAGAACTAAATGTAGGGTTGGATCCTTGTCACTCTCTAGATCAACTGTGGCTTCTTTAAACGGCTTAAGAAATTCTATAAGCGGGCCAGTTATATGGTGGTCATAACTCAGCATCTTATCAGAGGCATCTTCATTACGTAAAACAGCCTTCACTGAATCAATCTGAGAATGGACTGATACAAGCATGTCAAAATAACTATTCCAACGAGTTGAAACCTACTGCCTTAAAGATGAGTTCAGTCTCACACAGAGACCTCTTCTCTTGAAGTACGAAACCGTAGCCCGCACTGTATTAAGAATGGCTAATATATTTGGAACATTTTCTTTCTAAAACTGTTCGCTCAGAACATGTTTCAAGACTGTGTTTATACTATGAGCCATGCATGGAAGACGTTGATATACTTCGAGAGCTTCGACAATGTTACTGCCCTGGTCTGTGACAAACGTAATTTTGGCAATGTCTTCACGAGAAACACCCATAGTTTCTAAGCCATCTTCCAACTCGTTTCGAATATTCGAGCCAGTTTTTGGGCAGTCAGGAAACGCAGAGCACATTAGTACATATTTATTCAAACGCCAGTCTGAATTTATGTAATGCATTGTCACGGACATGTAATGCACCCCTTTGTAATTGTCTGTCCATAGATCAATTGTAGTGGCACATATACCAGAACGAATCGTATGCACTATATCTGGGAGCATTTTGCTGCGCACTTTATCAGCTAAGGTTTGAACTTTCCTAGCTACTGTCACTCGGGAAGGCATAACATTTTTAATATCAACTGAGCCATATTTTTTACCTATGTCGATCAGTGTCTGCCCTAAATTAAGAAATCCTTCTCCCTCTATACTGCTAAATGGTCTCAGGTCCTTAGCACACATTTCGACGCACTTTTCGGCCACTAAATCTTTGTCCTCTTTCAAGATATTTACGGAGTGAGGGAACTGCTTGTCAAATTTGCACACATGTCGTAACATACTCGAGGTTCCCGAATAAGTACTTAAGAGCTTTTTACATAGTTTGCATTGAGACACACCTACCGATTTATTTGAAGCGGCCTCATAAACACACGAAAACGTTTCCCATGCGGCACTTGTGCTCTGTTTCGTTACCAGCATGTATTCGCCAGTTGTCAATTTTTTTTTCAATCTCACTAAAGTTCGACCTATTCATTGTGCTGCCTCCGCCGTTGCGATGAATGAACTGCAGGCTAACTACCTGGCTACTCTAGTCACGGTAGCTTGACAGCGCAACCTGTTGTCAGGCGCAGCAAGCTGAGCGGGTCCCGTGAAGCTTGGCAGGCTTGCGGGAACCCAGGTAGCCCGGGCTTGCGGGAGCCCGTATCGCCCGCATTGCCCACTATGCCTCAGTACACGCGCACTCTTGTGTTTACATCGCGGCAGGCTGACCTGTATGAATGGTTGCAGAGGTGCTAGGGGCAAGCAGGCTGCAAGGGGAATTTGTACACCTCTGGGACTATTGCATCTCTGGTGCCTGTATTCCGTCTAAAGCCAAGATTCTCCTCCATTACTTTTTCAAGTCTTGTATTTATTTTTCTTAACATCACTTTGGCTGCATGTGAAATGAGGCTGATTGCCCTGTGCTCACTGCATTTCTTGGTTCCTTGTTTTTTCAGTAATGGAATCATTACTGTTGTCAGAAAGTCCTCAGGCCATTCACCACTGTCATATATTTTATTACATAACCTCAACATTTCTCTTATTCCATCCTGGTTCAGGCATTTTAATATTTCTCCCGGTACCGTATCTGTACCTACCGCTTTGCCTTTTTTCCATTGCAGCTATGGCAGACTTTACTTCTTCCATTATGATGGTTTGTCCTTTCTTGTCATCACTTACACTGTTGTGTGATTCAAGTTCCAGAGTTTCGGGTTTGCAATTTGTGTCATATAGCTCTTTTAGATATTCTTCCCATCTCTGGAGGACATCGTCATGATCTTTGTACACTACCTCTTCATCTTTACTCAAAATTTCCGTAGTAGCACCTCCTGCTCTATTTTGTTCCCATGTCATAGTCTTTAATCTGTTGTATAGTAAGTCGTATCTTCCTTTCCTATCCAGTTCTTCAATTGCATCACATTCCTCTTTTAGCCATTTTTTCCTATCCTGCTCTGTTTCTCTTTGTAGTTCATTATATAACCTTTGGTGTATCTTTCTTGCATCTTCAGTGTTCTTGTTTTTAAATTTTCTTCTCTCCTCCTCCTTGGAAATCATTTCTTGTGTACCCATGGGTTTTTTTTTTTTTTTTTGACCTTTTCCCGTTTACATATCCTATATTTTGCTGTCCTGCTTTAATGATTCCTTCTTTAAGCATATTCCAGTACTCGTTGACATTATCAGGTGGTTCTTTGTCTCGTAATGTGTTTAGAAACTTATGTGACAGTATTCCTGTAATTTGTTCTTTTTTGGATCTTTGCACCTGGTAATGTGTGCACTTTCTTGATCCGTTCCTGTATCTTTCTTCTACCAGTATAAAATTGATTTGATTTCTGTATTTATCCCCTGGTGATTTCCAATTGTAGAGCCTCCTCTTGTGGTTCTTGTGCCATGTTTGCCTCTATCAGCTGCCTTTCCGTGCAGAAGTCAATTAGCCATTCACCTCTATCATTTCTCTTTCCAAGACCACGACCGCCTACTATGTTTCCCTCTTTCCCTTTTCCCACGATGGCATTCCAGTGTACCATTACTATTTTGCAGCATTTTGTATTTTCGTCCATTATTCTCTCTATTACTTTCTACGTTTCCTGTACAATTTGGTCATCATGTTCTGAAGTTGGCATATACGCCTGGACAATCAGTAAATTTTTTTGTGCTCCTTTCAGCCTTACATCAATAACCCGGTCATTTGCATAGTCCACATATTTTACACATTTAGCCAATTCCTTTGTCATAATCATTCCTATTCCATTCATTCCTTTTACTTCTCCTCCTGAGTAGTACAATACATATTCATCTGACTGTAACTCTCCATGTCCATTCCATCTTACCTCAGCAACTCATACGAGGTCCATACGATTCTTTTCCATCTCTCTTTTAAGGTTTTCTAATTTTCCTGCTTGTAGCAGAGTTCTAACATTCCAGGTACCAATTCTCATTTTGATTGTTTGCCTCTTTCAAGTTTTCCCCCTGGAGATCCGAATGGAAGACTACTTTACCTCCGGACACTGATTTGACGTGAGAGGAAGCCATTTTTGTGCATTATGTAGGGGAAG
This sequence comes from Schistocerca piceifrons, assembly GCF_021461385.2. Taxonomy (NCBI): domain Eukaryota; kingdom Metazoa; phylum Arthropoda; class Insecta; order Orthoptera; family Acrididae; genus Schistocerca; species Schistocerca piceifrons. The sequence goes on from NC_060138.1 coordinate 231,578,365, forward strand.
ATAATCTGCGGTGGTATTCCATTGCCTTCCACAGTTCTGGAGGCTGCCCCAACATGAGATACAGACGCCTTTTGCAGCCGCCCGCTCTGGGTCAGACGCAGCATGAGAAAGTATAGGTTGGAAAATGAAAGACAACCTAGCCCTCCGAAACCTAATAGCATCTGGATCGGAAAAGAACGAGAGCTGGCCGAGGGGTGGCCAGATAGGAAAGATAAAAGTGAGAAGCCTGGCATAAGTAAGTGGAAGCAATGCCAGGACCCAGCTCGGGCCCCCATGGTTGCTAGCCATGTACTCCCTAGGTGTGAGTCCCTGAGGGAAATTTTAGTGTACCTGTAGCTATCACAAATTTAGTGTGCCTGTTCGTAGATTGAAGATAGCTTGTTGCAATGATGAATTACATTACAACAACCTAGTCCAACAAAAGCTAAGCTTAAGTTTTTAGTTTGTTAAAACTTAATAATATATATTGTTATTATTGTCTTTGTTTTTTCTTGAGGCATCAAGGATTTGTCAGTTTTGTAATGGAACAAGGAGAGAGAAGAGGTGCTTGTGGTGGAAAAAAGGGGGGGGGGGGGTGAGACAAAGGCTTGACTTTAGTAAGCAGGTTAAGCTGTATCTTGGTTGCAGTAGTTATGCAAACTGGAAACGACAACAACATCATCATCTTTGTGTACATAAAACTGTTAGTAGTTTTATAGCCTGACAAGTCGTGGTTTATTTCAAAATGATGTAAGCTGACCTCTGTTTCATTGTCAATAAAACACTTTCATCTGTAGGATGATAACAGTCAACTATTTCAATCAAAAAAATTGCTCTCACGAAACCATTTGAAAGTTATCTTTTGGAAATAACTTTTACCATCTCGTATAAATAAATCCCATTACTCACAATTATGAGAATGTTCCTCTCACTAGTGTGAGGATAAAGTAACTTGTAGAGCCTTAAATGAAACATTATGTGGAATATGCAATTACAAAGTTTGGGGAATTATTAAGGAGAGATAAGTATTCATATGTGGTGTGATTTGCCTCTAAATGCTGTTGGTAAGGGGGCATATTAGCAGAACCAAGCAATCTGATTAAAGTAGCATTCATCCTATTCAAGATATTTTGAATTTTGTTCTTAGACCTTTTTAAGGCTAAATTTGTCCAAAAACTGGAACAGTATATATTTCTCACCAACACATTAGATGTCTCACTAATAAAATTGATCACATAGACATTGAGGAGTATGAAAGGGGGAGTAGAGTGTTATTAAATAAGACTAATGGAACAATATGGAAAATAGGAAAAGGCAACCACTCACCTTTAGCTGACTGATATGTGGAGCACAGAGATACAGATCAGGAAACAGCATTCACATTGACACCCAGATGCACACTTCTGTGGCCAAGGCAAGACAGATTCTTGCTACTTGGTTATTGAAAGCAGTTGCCTGTGCTGATGGAGGTAGGGAGGGAGTAGGGAAGGATAAAAAGAGGGAAGGGAAGGTGAAAAGGGGAGGGGAGAGAGAATACTTGGGGGGGGGGGGGGGTAGGGAAGAAGGCAGAGCATGATCTAGACAAGAAGGGAGAAGGTAAGGCAACACTATTGGAACAAGTTAGCAGAGGTTTGGGCCAGGGGGGATAGCAAAAAATGCAGGATATGCTGGAGAGACAGTTCCCATCTGTAGTTCAGAGAAATTTGTGTTTGGAAGGCAGTTTCCAGTGGCCTCCGTAGTGAAACAGCTGTTGAAGTCGTAGTGTTGTGGTGTGCAGCATGCTTGCCGACTAGGTGGTCACATTTGCAGTTTACTACAGTTAGGCGGTGACCATTCATGCTAATAGACAATTGGTTACTTGTCATGCCTGAACAGAATACTGTGCAGTAATTGCAGTGCATCTGATATATAATTGGGCTGCTTTCACACATGGCCCTGCCTTTTATTAGGTAGGAAATTCCTGTGACTTTGGTAGGAGGTGGTGTGTAGGTGTGTGGGACAGGTTTTGCACCTGTGTTGACTATGGAGGAATGACCCTTGGGGTGCAGGATTGGGAGTAGGATTTTGAATAGGGATGGACAAAGATATTGTGTTGGTTGGAACATTACTTTTGGGCAACGTAGATAATATATGCCACATCTCAGGGCATGTCAAGAGGTAGTCAAAGCCCCAATCCCACGGGTCTCCTTCTTGGTTGTCCCATGGTGGCCGGGGAACAGCGGTTCTGACAGAATGAATGTCTACTCATGTCCCCCATGCCCATGGTCTTGTGGACATGGAACACTATCTTTCCCAATGTATTCTTGATATCAAACCTGTTACCCCTTTCCTAATCCTCCTAGCCAGCCATATCCTGACAAACAGTTATTTCACTTTGAAGGTCAAATTTACAAACAAATTTGTAGGTACTGTATTGGTTACTTGCATGGCACCATCCTATGCCAACTTATTTATGGTCCATCAGGAGGAATCCTTCCTATCCAGTCAACACCTAAAACCACTTGTTTGGTTCAGATACAGAAATGACATTTTCACGATCTAGACACATGGCAAGTACAACCTTTACTCTTTGCTCCATAACCTCAATACCCACTTCTAATTCTTCTTCACCTTGTCCTCCTCAGCTCATTGTGCCACCTACCTAGATGTCAATCTCCACCTCTCAGATGGCTCCATAAAGGTCCGTCTATGTCAAGTACACCAACAACTAACATTATCTCCTTTACCACAGTTGTCACCTGTTCCATGCCGGAAAGTATCTTCCTCCACCTTTGGATGTCACATCTGCAGTGGGAAACAGGAGTCGTTTATGCCAATAACCTTACTGGGGGCTGTCCTCTGATGACTCAGTGTCACCCTGCCTTGAAAAATTCAACCACATCCTCCATCAAGGCTTTGTTTACCTCTTGTTGTGCTGTGAGGGTGAAGGATGTTCTACCAGAGTCCCTAACTACGACATTCACAGCAGTATTCCACATCACCCATCCAACCTACAGAATATCCACGTCCATCCCTTAATCCAATCCTATTCTCTTTCCCTGTACCCCATGGGTCATTTGCCTGTGGTCAACTCAGGTGCAAGACCTGTCCATACACCCAACCATGAAACTACTCCTGCAATCCATTTACAGACATTTTCTACCCAATAAAAGATCGGGTCACATGTGGAAAGCAGCCATGTTCTATATCAGCTGTGCCACAGTTACTGTAAAGCGTTATATGTGGGAATTACAAGCAACCAACTGTCTACTCGTATGAATTGGCACCGCTTAACTGTTGCAAACCGCAAACTTGACTATCCAGTTGCAACATATGCTGCACACCACAACACAAATGACTTCCAGCTACTGCTTTACTACATAGTCTTCTAGCACAAGCTTCTCTGAACTAAGCGGATGTGAATTCTGTCGCCTACATTTTCACAGTCCCCTTGTCCTAAACTTCTGCTGACCACTTACCACTGCCTCACCTTACCTTTTCCCTTCTCTCTTCCATCCCCAACACTCCTTCCCCATCCAGATTGTGCACTGTCTTTTTCTTCTCCTCCTCCCCCCTTTTACACCTCTTACCAGACTCGCTCGCACCAGTTCTCACAACTTCTTCTCCTTTTCCCCTCTTCCTATCTGTATTCCTTCCATTTTGTCCAGTGGCTGCAGAGTCTCCTGTCCCAAGATCTGCCTCTTTCTCGCTATCCCCTCTTTGCATGCTTTCCTACCCCCTTTCCACCTCCAATCAGCTCAGGCAACTGCTTTCAGTATTCAAGTATCAATGATGATGGCCACAGGAGTTTGCATTTGGGTGGCTATGTGTGAGAGTATGTGTACTTATGCTAGAGAAAGAGCAAGAACTTGAAAGCCAGTATGCATGCTCTTTCCTGATATGCCTCTGTGCTCCATGCATCAGCCCACTACAGGTAAGTGGTAGATTTTCCTATTTTATGGAATGTTATTGTGGTGTTTGAATTAAAGAACCGCATTAAAGAGGTACTTCTTGTTGGGTGCAGATTAATATCACACTACTCTGGAACCAAAAGAGGAAGGGTTTTGTGGCTACACTCAAAAGAAACCTCAGGTCCCAGACGATTAAGATTAATTAGTATTGATGTGAACAACTTTTTTTATGCTGTACCATAATAGTGGATGAGGCACACTCAAGACAGTAGTACTGATAGTTTGTAAGGCCACATGCAAGAAGTACCTTAAACTTCATAAAGCCACTATAGGCAGTTTTAATGTGATTATGTAAACTTAATTTGGGGGGGGACAATGGTTTCCATGTCGATGGTATTAAATGGTGGGCACCTCAGGGCACTAAACCTCACTTTGTTTCCAGTTACTGGCTCAGTGAAGCTTGGTATACTGAGCTAGCGACCAATAAGTGCTGCCAGTTCTCCACCACTGTAAGCTCTAGGAATGTTTCAGTGCGAGGAGGTGTAATTTGTGTGTCACAAGGCATAAGGAAATGGGTTTTACTGCCAGGATTGCAAGGATGGAAAAAGCCTCTTTAAGAAAACCTTCAGTCTTAAGGTGTGCTAAGTGCCGATGAGATGCATGGCTATTGAGGTAGAACAGTTGTTAATGGACAACCACTGGACAATCTGCTGTACCTCAGTTGTAAAAAGTGTCCCCTTAGATGGTCAGTAGTATTGCACAATATTTCCTGATGCACAATGATATTGAATATTTAGGGGTGAGATTGAGAGGTTGCACAATAATATTGAGAACATCAAAAACTTCTGAAATATATTGTGCTACCTGGAAATGTTGTGTCGTCCCTGGGTGGTATTGACAACAATCTTCTTGACAGTCTTTAGCATGCTACAGTCTTGGGGCATATTTGTACTTGCTGTTTTTTTGTTGTTTTTGTCATTGGCGTTTAGTGCAGAAAGGCGAAAATATAAACAAAACAGGGAGAATGAGCATTTTTACTAGTGTGCATTGAGGTCTGTAAATCAGTGCTAGCATTGTAGGACATGAAGGTAGATGATTAAAAAAACATAAAGAATCATTGCCATGATCTTTACTCACAAAATACAGGGAATGGTATTTCAAAGCCATGAAGGAAGATGCCTTAAAATGTATTTTTTAAGCACAGATTTTCAAGAAGGTGAAACGAATAAATGATTCCAGGAAAAGTGATGCAGGTTCTGATCAAGTATGAGAACCTACTCTATGGTACGAGGGTGAGTCAAATGATAACATTAAATATATTTTTAAATATTATTTATTGTGCAGAAGTGGTACAAAGCTGTATCACTTTTCAACATAATCTCTCCCACACTCAATGCAAGTCCTTCAGCGCTTGCAAAGTGCATAAATTCCTTTAGAAAAAAATTCTTTTGACAGTCCGCACAACCACTCGTGCACCACATGGTGTACCTCTTCAGCAGAACGGAACTTCTTTCCTCCCATTGCGTCTTTGAGTGGTCCAAACATGTGGAAATCAGTAAGAGAAAGGTCTGGTGAGTATAGTGGATGAGGAAGACACTCAAAATGCAGGTCTTTGATTGTTGCAACTGTTGTACAGGCAGTGTGGGGCCTTGCATTGTCATGTTGCAAAAGGACACCTGCTGATAGCAACCTGCATAAACATGCTGCAATGTCATTCAGTGTCACTCGGTGGTTTTCCTTCACTATGGCTTCAACTGCTGCAATGTTCTGTGGAGTCACAACTCGTTGTGCCTGACCTAGACAAGGAGCATCTTCCACTGAAGTCACACCATTTGCGAACTTCCTACTCCATTTGTAGACTTTCTGCTGCGACAAACATGCATCACCATATTGAACCTACATTCGTTGATGAATTACAGTGGGTTTCACACCTTCACTACGCAAGACCCGAATAACAGAACGCTGTTCTTCCCTGGTGCAAGTCGCAAGTAGGGCGGCCATTTTTTTAGTGATTCTGATGGTATGTGTGCATCTTCACTATGCTACCACCTACAGGCCATTCTGCACGCTGTTTGTAGCACGCTTACCAACTTACAGGACAACAGTGCAAAATTTTGATTTGTTATTACAAATTTAAAGTTTTCATTTGACTCACCCTCATATTTTGATGAGATGAGTTTACCTTTTTGACCCAGATGTGGTGAGCTTGGTTATTATATTCATGTGAAATGCGTATCATTTAATGATATGTGCATATAATCAAGAGTCATCAAGCAATATTAACAAGGTTTATCTTCCCAGTATTCTCTACTCTTGCTTTTGTGAAGTAATTAAGGAAAGTATTTCTGATTATTTGCTGTAAAAGTGTTTATAGTTGTTAAAGGGATCCGGAGCTGGATGGTTTCTTGATGGCAATGTATTTCCTGTTTGTAGCACTGAGACATTGTGGCTCAAATTCTTTTGCAGTTTCTTTCCACACTTACGGTATTCCAGGCAGTTGTAACATATAAGAGAAACTTTTTAGGCATTCAATTTAGTGTCATTTGAATGACTAATAACCTTTGTTGTAGGTCAGTGAAACTTGAGACTGCAGGTTCTGTATTGCCTCCTGGCAAAAGGAAGAGAAAGCAGCAACCTAAGATGAGATTCAAACTTTAGTCCATCAGCGACTGCTTACTGTGAAAAGCAACTCGGTGCAAATTGCCAGAGCTTGGGCTGTGGAGCTGGACAGAATGACTCCAGTGGAGCAGACACATGCCAAGAAGGCAGTCAGTGCCGTATAATATGAAGGGCAACCTGGTAATTTACACAGGAACTCTGGGAGGGAACTGTCAAGGATGAGATGACGATGAGAAAAAGATCAAATAACCAACAAAAGGAAACATTCTGTGAGTCAAGGCGTGAAATGTCAGATGTTTGAATGTCGTAGGGTGTGTGGAAAGTCAAGTGGTGACTATGCGTTCAAAAATACACTTCCAATGAATAGTGGCCCATGACATCTAGTTATGTTCAGGTCCTATTATACATGAGTCAGTGAGTGGAAGTACTTATTTGTTTAGTAGCAGGAACTGGAGATGATGCCAATGTGACATTGAAATTAGTCATCTGAACAACAAACACTTTGGAAAGATGGCTGTGGTGTTCCATTTCCAGTATTCATATTGTCAGCTGTCCCACATCCACAAGCAGGATGGACTTTCACGAGTTGAACAACACTAGTTCGGGTATACATACTGATGTCACAAGCAGAAGATGAAGAATCAAACAGTGGAAAATCCCAGATGGAATAATGACAGTATTATGAAAAAGATATATTGCTACTCACCAATAGTTGAGATGTTGAGTCGCAGACACACAGCAAAAAGACTGCTAAAGGAACTTTAGGTCAAAAGGCCTTCTTCTGAATTAGCTCACACACACACACACACACAAACACACACACACACACACACACACACACACACACACACACACACACACAGAGAGAGAGAGAGAGAGAGAGAGAGAGAGAGAGAGATACACATTCACACAAACGCAACTCTCACATGCATGACCACTGTCTCTGGCTGCCGAGGCCCAACTGCGAGCAACTGTATGTGATGGGAGAAGCATTCTGGATGGTGGGAGGGAGGAGGAGGCTAGGTCAGGGAATGGGAGGGATAGTAGGGTAGGAGTGGAGGACAGTAAAGTGTTGCTTGTGGGAGCATACAGGGAGAAGGTGGAGAAAGGGTAGGACAGCTACGTGTATTCAGGAGATTATATGGGTGGAGGGTGAAGGTGGCACGAAAGGAAGTAAAGACAGTTGGTTCATTGTGGAATAGAAGGCTTTGTAGTGCTGGATGGGAACAAGGAAGGAGATAGGTGGGTTAAGGACAATGACTAATAAAGGTCGAGGACAGGACGGCTCTGAAGCAGTTATTGAAATGAAGAATGTTGTATTGGACAGCATCTTCAGCAACTGGGTGGTCTAGCTGCTTTTGGCCACAGTTCATCTGCTGGCCATTCATTCATGCGGACAGACAATTTGCTGGTAGTCACACCCACATGGAATGCAGCACAATGATAGCAGTTTAGCTTGTAAATCATACAAGTGCTTTCACAGGTAGTCCCGCCTTTCACCGTATGGGTGATTCTTGTGACCAGACTGGAGTATGTGGTTGTGTGAGGATGCATGGGACGGGTCTTGCATCTTAGTCTGTTGCAGGGATATGAGCGATGAGGCAAGGGGCTGGGAGCAGGGGTTGTGTAGGGATGGACAAGGATATAGTTAGGTTTGGGTGGGCAGCTGAATACCACTGTGGGAGGGATGGGAAGGATAATTGGTAGGAACATAAAGGAAGGTGGCTTGCTGGGTTTAGGAAAGCTATGTGAAGCGAATGGGGGAGAAGGCAGTGAGGTTCTGAATCACAAAGATATCATCAGTGAATCTGAACCACGTGAGGGGTTTGGAATTCTAGGTGGGTAGGAAGGATTCCTCTACATGGCCCATGAATAGGTCGGCATAGAAAGGTGCTATGTGGGTGCCCATAGGTGTACCACAGATTTGTTTGTAGGTGATGCCTTCAAAGGAGAAATAATTGTGAGTGAGAATACAGCTGGTCGTGGTGACCACAAAGGTGGTTGTAGGTTTGGAATCTGTCAGTTGTTGGGAACTGTCTTTTTACTTCTCTCCTTTCATGCTACCCCCCGCCCCCTCCCATCCCCACCCTCCATCTAACCTCCTGATTGCAATAAAGCTTCTCTACCCTCTCTACACCCAATCCTTGTATGTTCCCACAAGCAGCAGTTTATTGTCCTCCACACTTACTCTGCTCTCCCTCCCCCTGACCACTCCAGTCTCCTCCTTACCTCCACCACCTCTAATGCCTCTCCCATCATGCACAGTTGCTCGCAGTTGGGCCTCGGCAGCCAGGTAGCCATTTGTGTGTGTGTGTGTGTGTGTGTGTGTGTGTGTGTGTGTGTGTGTGTGTGTGTTTTGTCCAATTCAGAAGAAGGCCCTTTGGCCGCAAGCTTACTTGTTTAGCAGTCTTTTTGTTGTGCCTGTCTGTGACTCAACATCTCAGTTATATGGCAGAAGATGAAGAGAAAGAGAAAATATATAAAGTGGTAATTCAGTACATAAAGGGAGATAAAAATCCAGTATTCATAAAGTATTGGAATGCAGTTTTAGGAGGAGGAGGAGTACAAGAAGGGTGACGGGAGAATATGGACTTGGTAGTAGGAATGAGAGAGGAGAAAGACTAATTGAGCTCTGCAGTAAATTTAGGCTAGTAATAGTGAATATTTGGTTAAAAAAATCACGAATGTAGTAGATATACTTCAAAAAGTCCAGGACCTTCGGGAAGAATTCAGTTAAATTACACCATGGTCAGGCAAAGATACCAAAAACAGATATTGGGTTGTAAGGCATACCCAGGAGTAAATATGGACTCATATGACAATTTAGTAATGATGAAAGCAGGCTGAAGTCTAAGAGGCTAGTCTAGAAGAATCTTTGTGCAAAGATATAGGATACAGAAATACTGAAGATTGAAGACATATGCTTGTAGTTCTCTGAGACTATAGATAATGTGATTATGAACAGCTTAGTAGGCAGTTTGGTTGAAGAGGAAAGGACTTCCCTAAAAAGGACAATCACAGAAGTTAGAAATAAAAATGTAGGTACAAAGAAGATAACTGTGAGGAAATTATGGGTAAAGCTTCAGCTGATGGACAAAAGGTGGTGGTACAAAAATGTTCAGGGAAATTCATAAATACAGAGATACAAGCCACTTAGGGGTGAAATAAACAGGAAATGCATGGAAGGTAAGGTGAAATGGCTGCATGAAAAATTTGAAGAAACTGAAAAAGCAATGATTGTTGGAAGGATTGACACAGCATATAGAAAAGTGAAAATGACCTTTGGTGGAGTTAAAAGTGAAGATGATAACATTGAAAGTGGAATGGGGATTTCACTGTTGAATGCAGAGGAGAAAGTGGATAGGTGGAAAGTGTACATTGAACACGCCTATGAGAGGGAGGATTTGTCTGATAACATGATTGAAGAAGAAACAGGAGTCAATAGGGAAGAGCTAGGGATCTAGTATTAGTCAGAATTTAGAAGAGCTCTGGAGGACGTAAGATCAAATAAGGCAAAGGGATAGATAACATTCCAGCAAAATTTCTAAAATCATTTGGGGAAGTGGCAACAAAATGACTCTTCATGTTGATGATGTGTCAGACTTTCAGGAAACATCACACACACAATTTGTAAGTTCACAAGAGCCAACAAGTGCGAGAATTATTGTATAATCAGCTTAACAGTTCATGCATTCAGGATACCGACAAGAATAATATAGAGAAGAAAACAAAATAAAACTTGAGGATCTGTTAGATAACAATCAGTTTGGCGTTAGGAAAAGTAAAGGCACCAGAGAGGCAGGTTTGACATTATGCTTGATAAGGGAAGAAAGACTGAAGAAAAATCAAGAGAAGTTTGTAGGATGTATTGACCTGGAAAAAGTGTTCGACAATGTAAAATGGTGCAAGATGTTCGAAACTCTGAAAAAATAGGGGTAGGCTGTAGGGAAAGATGTGTAACACATAATATGTACAGGAACCAAGAAGGGCACAATGAGAGGGGCAGGCCAAGAATGAAGTGTTCTGTTCAATCTGTACATTGAAGAAGCAGTGACGGAAATAAAAGAAAAGTTGAAGAGTGGGATTAAAATTCAAGGTGAAAGGCTATCAGTGGTAAGATTTGGTGATGACATTGCCATCCTCAGTGAAAGTGAAGAAGAATTGCAGGATGTGTTGAATGAGTCTAATGAGTGCGAATAATGATTGAGAGTAAATTGAAGAAAGACAAAAGTAATGAGAAGTAGCAGAAATGAGAATAATGAGAAAATTGAGATCAGGATTGGTGATTAAGTAGATGAAGTAAAGGAATTCTGCAACCCTATGCAGGAAAATAATTCATGATGAATAGAGCGAGGCGGACAAAAAAAAGGGGGGGGTCAGACTAACAAGGGCAAATTGGGCATTCCTAGCCAAGACAAGCACAGCCTTAATTTAAGGAAGACATCTGAGAATGTATGTCTGGAGCATGGCATTGTATGGTAGTGAGACATGGACTGCGGGAAAAGTGGAGCAGAAGAGAATTGAAGAATTTGAGATGTCATGCTACAGAACAATTGTGAAAATTGGGTGGACTCATAAGGTAAGCAACGAGGAGGTACTCTGCAGAATAGGTGAGTAAAGGAATATATGGAAAACACTGACAAGAAGAACGAACAAGGTAACAAGACATTTGTTATGGCATCAGGGAATAACTTTCACGGTACTAGAGGGAGCTTTAGAGGGTAAGATCTCTAGGGAGGACAGAAACTGAAATACCAGGGTGTCTACAGGTTACGGAAGTCATGTAGTAGTAATGAAATTGAACAGGTGGTCTTGAAAATAATGGAAAGGTGATGAAATTGAGTGGGTATCCATGAATTTTGTTTAGTGTGTCAGTCAAGTGCCATTACAGAAGGGAGTAGGAAGTTAGAGCTACCCCTAAAAATGTTGTATCCAGCAGTTCATTTAATAACAAATCATGTATAAAGATTCACAAAAAAGACTGTTTTCAGGTACTACAGTGTGGATGGATAAATTTGTAGGTGTGGCTTCTTTGAGCTGTGTGTGTGGTTTATACACGCAGTGGAAATGATGTATAAATTGTAGGTCAGCCTATGGCAGTGCTGTCATCTCATGTGTTGATGGAGGGTTTTCATTTATTCAGCTGTTTCCTTAATTCTGCCCACTCCCACTTCTATTTAAAACTCTTTAATCCACATCTTTCTTGGAAAGACATTTCCTGAAAGGTTTTCATTAGATAATATAAAACTATTGTAATTTTATCCCATTGTTATGGTGTTAAGGACGATCAGAGTAAAATTAATTTCTCGCTAGCAAAACGTTTCCCGCACCATATTAGTAATACTCGCAGACTATGACATGGCATCTGTTGAGCATCATGTGCAAGTGTGTCTTTGAGATTAATGCCAGTGGCATTTCAGGTGTAAAAACACATGAAAGAAGAAAGAGACATTCAGCATTGGCTCATTCATTGGCTTCAAGGCAACAAAACAGGTTGTCTTTTGGTGTAGGAAAAACAGTGCTAACACGGTCACAAGTTTTTTTCTGAACAGAATTTTAATAGCAGTAATGAATTACCATCACTTGATTGTGTGCAACGTCTAGAACTTCAGCTGAAGAGAGTTCCAAAACAAATTCATTGAAATATTTTTTAGTTATTGATGAGATAGTAAAATCTGAAATTATATGATCCAAAAGTGACAGTCGGATTTGGTGGTTCATTTCTGGGCTGAACAAAATCAGTCTGTATCTACAAGATATTTAACATATAATTATGTTTTTGAATTCTGCACACATCTACTGATTTACAGTCAAGTTTCCTGAAGGATCTGAATGATTTGAATTTGTCACTAAGAATATAATTCAAATTTCTATGGATGGGCCAAATGTGAACTTGAAGATGTTGCATGGTTTTGCAAGCATTTCTAACCAATGAAGAAGTTAACCAACCACAAATGTTTCATCGAGGCACTTGCTCACTTCATATAGTACACGGAGCTTTGAAAACTGTCCATAATAAAAGAAGTGGGAATGTTCATGAATTTATTAGGGTGATATGGTACATTATGAAGAATTTTCCTTCAAAGAGGGTAACCTTCTCAAGCATCACATGGTTTTTCAAGTTTCCTTTCAAATTTTGTTCTATAAGATGAGTTGGAAATATTGAAGCCCTGAAGAGAGCACTTTAACTTACTCCACATTTGAAGAAGTATATTGCTGAAGTACATAAAAGACCCCCTTTTTGTGCAAAGGTTCGTTCAGTTTAATGTATAGCATTGCTCCTTGATTTATAAAGGAAAATGTCATGGAAATGGCAAAAATTGTAACAAATTATTTGCTATTGAATTTACCAAAGCATGTTGTCATAAAACGAGTCATTATGTATATCTCAGATTTGGTGTCACTGCTGTTGGCAAGAACTACATGCAAAATTTTATCCTTAATTTCAGAAACAAGGCACAGGTATTTTGCGTAAATCACATCTAAAAATTGCTGAGAAGAGTCCTTTGAAATTAAAGATATCAGGGGCAGCTCATTTGTATCATCTGAAGTTTTGCAGAGCTCTATTTAGAGAAAGTCTTGATCCGACAGTCGCACTATTAAAAGTTGTGAATATTCTGAAAAACAACTGAACAGTTCACTCCTAAGGAGGACAAACATCATTTTCTCAGGAATTTACTGCAAAGTGCGAACCATGACTTCATCAAGTTTTTTGCAGAAGCTGTTATGCATGTTTCATGGGAACATTACAGTTGAAAGAGGCTTTTCTGTTAACAAAGAAGTTGTAGTTGAAAACTTAGAATAAGTTACAATTGTTGAAGAAAAAAGTTTTTGCAATGCAATGCAATAATTAGGTGGTGAGAAAAAACTGAATGGTGACATTACAAAATCAGTGATACTATCTCTGAAGAATACTTCATCAAAAAAAGTAGAAGCCTTAAAAAAGAAGAAACCTGCTGAAAATGAAATGATCAATCCTAAAAGGAGAACAATATAAGAAATAAGAGCCCTGAAATAAAAAAGAATGGTTATTGAAAAGGCAAAAGAAACAGCTGAAGTTTGATGTTGAAATTTAAAATTTTAATGAAGTAACTTAAACACTAAATCTTTCACTGCGAATTTTAAGATTTGACATAAAGTTTGTAACTTCAAAATTGTTACATTGTGTTAAGGAAACTTGTAAATTTGCTCTGCATTACTATGTTAAAAAAATTGTATTTTAATTAATGTGAAGATAAATATATTTGAAAATAGCCATTCTCCATCCTATGTGAGAGTTTAATGTTTTTATAGCATTTGATGGGTGGTATGCTACAAATCATACATAGTTACATTATTCATGCTGACATTTAGTTTAAGTGTTACAAGAATTATTACATTCAGCTTTAAGGTTCATAAAAAAGTGTTTTTGTCATTGCACCATGCATATTTTTGAAAGGGTATGAATATAACTAAAGAGGTAATGAAAATGTCATGAATTTGATTCTCTGAAAAAATGTAGACATCCTGAATACATTCAGCAAATTATTTAAGGCGTAGGATGCATGTACTACTCTCAGATGAAAAGGTTGGTACAGGAGAGGAATTTGTGCTGGGTGGCAACAAACCAGTCAGGAGACTGATGACTCAAAACACAGGAACAGTGTAGAGATACAGCCACATCCCTCAGCCACAATTTTGGGCTCTGCATCTGCATCAACAGCATCAAGTCCTCAGGAGACTGCAACAGTATGTGCAGAACATGCAGCGTGATATTTTTCACAAATTAACTAGTGCATTTATGGCATTTTTGTTGAAATACTACAATGTAGATTCTAATACTCCATCGGAGCCTGCACCACTGTTTCTGGAAACTGTTGTTTGTTTCACCCCTTTCCAAGAATTCCACTTTAAAGGATTAAATGTTTTTTAACACATCTTCCTTTGTGGTTGTGAGATACCGTACCCTGTATTTTGTAAGTAAAGTCTCTTAGCAATCTTTCATTATGCTTCTGTTTCTTTAATAATGTAGAGCTTTTGCACTCTTATCCATATTGACATAAAAAGTGGAAATAATGAATAAAATGTATGTAGATATTTATGCACTTGTATACATGACCTACCCGAATATAATCCCTCAGTGCATGTGTTATTGCATGGCATGTTTCCATAACTGTTTCTACAATACTTTGTTGTTGTTATTGTTGTGTACTGAAAAAGTGTTTGTACAGGGTGATTAAGAGAAATGGAAAATTTTGAAAATCAAATAATCACATGAAAACAAATTTTAAAAAATTAAAAAAATTGTTTATTTCATTTAATAGTAAAAATAGTCATTTTAGAATGCATACAGTACAACATACTTTTTGAAGATGACATTTTGCAGATCATCTCCTCTATGCAAACATTCTTGTAGTTTCTTTCATTACACCATTCACAGTTTGACGTGACATCTCGACTAGAATTTTGACAATTGCTTCTCAGATCTTGGCTTTCAATTCTTCCATTGTAGCAGGTTGACTAAAGAACCTTTGCTTTTAAGGTGACTTCACAAAACGAAGTCACAAACATACAGATCAGGAGATCTGGGAGGCCATCAGATGTTACAATTTCTCGAAATTATATGTTCCCCAGACAACTGACGTCAGCAGCCATCAATATTCATGCTGTCTGTGACATTGATCCATCTTGTTGAAATCAAGCTGTTTCACGTATGTGTGGAAATCTCTGTAGCTTTTGCACAACAAAGGTCCTAAGCATGGCATTGTAAAGAATCAATGTATCTATCATCACATGGCCATTCTTGTCCTCAGAAAAAAATAAGGGCCCATCACAACATATCGATCATCCTCCATACAGTCCCGACTTCGCCCCATCCAATTTTAACCGGTTTCCAAACCATAAAGAACACTTTCAAGAACTCCACTGTGACAGTGATGAAGTGGTGCAAGCAGAGGTGAGGTTGTGGCTCCATTGACAGTGTCAAACATACTACATTGACGGTATCAACAAACTGGTTTCTCATTGGGAGAAATGTGTTCATCGCGAGGTGACAGTGTTGCGAAATAAATATGTAGACGTGAAGAATAAAGATGTGGAATGTTAATAAAGTTTGGTTTATTAACTTTTAGAATTTTCACATAAAAAAATCTGAAGTCTTTTATTTTTAGCATGTCTCTAATACTTTGAGATGAAACTGCATTTGTAAATTTCAAGTTTTTGAAAGAATTGATGTTAGCAGGGTATCCTATCATAATAGATAAGCACTGACTTGATGGAACTGTGTGTCTCATTGTAGTGTTTTGATCATGGGGCAATCATTTCCATTTATGTACCAAATGTTGGACCATCAACTTGTAAAAGCTTATTATATTTTTATTCACCCACTCAGCCTAAATCCTCTTGACAGGGTTTCATGAGTGAATCTTTGATGTTCCTAGTATCAGTTTTTCATCCATCTACTTTTCTTTTTCAGCTTGCAACAAAGTAGAGCAATTATCACAGCAGCAGTGACTTTGTAGTCCATCATTTCACACTGCAGACCACAACATTATTGAGCAGTCTAGGGAGAACTTTAAAAAGATTGCACAATATTATTGACTGTTGGGTGGGGAGGGGGAGGGGAACTTAAGGCTTATCCAGGAAAGCAGGACTCTGTCTGGTTGGTTCTTTGTATCCCTAGCTGCTCATGAAACCATCATAGTGAATCAGGTACACATAATATTGTCTTGGAGTATTCAAAACCACTCATCCAAAAGACTGAGGGAGGCTAATCCTCATGATAATCTGATTGAATTTAGTAAAGGGGATAAAGCAGTCATGAATCTGAATGTGTTTTTAGTGATCAGGAGGAAGGAAAGGAATTGGACAAAATTTCCCCCTCCTAAAAGCTTTTTGGAAGATTTTGAAATTTGTTAGATATGAAATAAGCTTCGTTTGAAAGGTGTAAACAGCAATTGTGTTGTGATCTAGGCAATCAGAAACAATGACAAACGTCACATACTCAGTTTTGTCTTCCTGTTTGTGATGTATAACAAAAGGATGTATAATAATTTGTTTGCTTGTTCAGTGGTAACTCTGAGCTTCTTCCTGTAGAACTAGACTATAATTTCCTTAAAAATCAGGTCTAACAAATTCAGATTCGTTAAGATTTTCTTTAGGGGAGTTAAGGAATGCTCTTTGTTTCTTGGGAATGAAGTCATGCTGAGCCAAAGAGGACATGTTACTACAGAATAAATCTATAAATTCTACTGAAGTTTTTGTTGTGGATTGGCAAGAGAGCCAACCCACTATGAGAGGAAGCCGAAAGGCACGCGTTTTAGCTCACGCAGGCTGGAGTGAGGTGTGGAACAGGTCAAGGAAATTAGACTAGCAAAAAAAGCACGTAGTTGCTGGAATACTTAACTTTAATTCATAATTGGTGAACATCGCTCTTGACGGTACATGTTTTACAGCAATTGTACACACACAAACAGATTGCTGTATGCCACTTTGTCCATTTAATACACAATGCTTTCACCCAACTCAGCAGGTTTAATGAAACCTATTTTTATGTTAGGAAACTTGTGCTTAGCCAGCCGGAGTGGCTGAGCGGTTAAAAGCGCTACAGTCTGGAACCGCACGACCGCTACGGTCGCAGGTTCGAATCCTGCCTCGGGCATGGGTGTGTGTGATGTCCTTAGGTTAGTTAGGTTTAAGTAGTTCTAAGTTCTAGGGGACTTACGACCACAGCAGTTGAGTCCCACAGTGCTCAGAGCCATTTGAACCATTTGAACTTGTGCTTAAAGTATTCGTAAGCTGCTTTGAGGTTGCACAAAATAAGTCTTTTTGATGTTTTTGTTTTTCTTCCATTAGATTCTGTAATCATCATGCACCCAATAACAGCTGGCTTTTCCTGGCTATCTTTATCGTTTCAATAAAATATGAATAGATTTGACAGTTTCTGTTGATTAACATTTCCCTGGTGTTGGGTTTGGACCTTCCATAAACCATTTTTCTTTTAAAATTTATTTATATATATTTTTTACGATTAAGAGCATTAAGTTTGTTAATTATTTTCCTTATTTTCCACTTTTCAGGTAAGCTTGTGAGAATCATTAGCTGTTTTTGCACTACTTGTAGAATTAAAGTTAGTTTTGAGATTCTAGAGAACATATCTACATCTGCATCTACATCTGTACTCTGCAAACCGCCATGAGGTGCATGGCAGAGGGTACATCCTATTGTACCAGTTGCTAGGCTTTCTTCCCATTCCATTCACATATGGAGCACAGGAAGAATGATTGTTTGAATACCTCTATGTGTGTAGTAATTATTGTAATCTTATCCTCACGATCCCTGTGTGAGCTATGTAGGGGGTTGGAGTATATTTCTAGAGTCACTATTTAAAGCCGATTCTTGAAACTTTGTTAATACACTTTCTTGATTCTTGAAACTTTGTTAACACACTTTCTTGATACCTGAAACTTTGTTAACACACTTTCTTGGAATAGTTTACGTCTTGTCTTAAAGAGTCTACCAGTTGAGTCCCTTTAGTATCTCTGTGGCACTCTCCCATGGATCAAACAATCCTGTGACCATTTGTGCTTCCCTTCTCTGTATACATTAAATATCTCATGTTAATCCTGTTTGGTACAGGTCCCACACACTTAAGCTATGATCTAGAACCAGTCACACGAGTGATAAGTAAGCAATCTCCTTTGTAGACTCATTTCACTTGTCCAGTATTCCACCAATAAACTCAAGTCCACCACCTGCTTTACCCACAACTAAACTTGCGTGATCATGTCATTACATATCCGTACAAAGTGTTATACACAGGTATTTCTACGAGTTGGCCAATTCCAACAGAAACTGATATTGAAGCCTTAGGATACTACACTTTTTGTTTTGTGAAGTGCACAATTTTACATTTCTGAACATTTAAAGCAAGTTGACAATCTTTTCACCACTTTGAAATCATATCAAGATCTGACTTAATATTTATGCAGCTTCCTTCAGATAGTACTTCATTATGGATAACTGCATCGTCTGCAAAACGGCATAGTTTGCTACTCTCCATCCAAGATAACACGCTTGTGTCCTCCCTACCAGAGTGTCCTCATTCCAGTCACAAGTTTCACTTGATACCCTGTATGATCAAACTTTTGACAATAAGTGTAGGTGTGGTCTTAAGTCACATGCTTTTTGGGAAACGAGAAATACTGCAGCTACATGAATGCCCTGATCCAAAATCTTTCAGTATCTGTTGTGAGAGAAGTGTGAGTTAGGTTTAACATGATCAGTGTTTTCAGAGTCCATGCTGGTTGCCATTGAGAAGGCCATTCTGTTCAGGATACCTCATTGTGTTTGAGCTCAAAATGTAAATATTCTAAGATTCCACAACAAATTGGTGTCAAGAATATTGGATGGTAGTTTTGTGGATCACCTCTACCACCCTTCTTGTAGATGGGTGTGACATGTGCTTCCCCCCCTCCAAGAACTGGGCAAGGCTTTTGTGTTTGAGGGATCTATGACATAGATTACAGTTACAAGAGGGGCTAACTCAGCCACAAATTCAGTATAGAATCTGACAGGTTCCATTGGACCCAGGAGCTTTGTTCAGTTTTGACAATTTTAGCTGTTTCTCAAACCCTGACATTAATACTTATTTAATTCATCTTTCCAGTGGTATTAGGATTAAATTGGGTCAATACTCCTGGATTTTCCTTTTTAAAGGAGTTAAGCATTTCGGGTTTGCTTGCTACAGTCAATTTCATTTCCTGTTACATTTGCAAGGCACTGGACACTAACTTTGGTGCCACTAGCAGCCTTTACATATCACCAGAATTTCTTTGGATTTTATGGAAGATCATTTGACAACATTCTGCTGCAGTAATCACTGAAGGCATTATGCATTGCTCTTTTGACATTCAAACATGTTTCATTCAGCATTTCTCTGTCTATAGCTACTGGTGTAAAATGCCTCTGCATTTATGAGTTGGGGCAAATACCCAGGATAAACCTCTGGGCAAAGGCGCAAAATTTGTCAATGCCCGGGCATTTGTGCATTTTAAATATTAGTTTATAAGTGATGCTTACAAAAAATTTTAAGCTGATATTTTGTATTGGAAAAAGTATTTTGCAACATTACTTCTATAGTGGTTGTGTAACCAAGTTGAAAAAGCTGCTTGAGAATTAGGGGAAGAATATAAGGGGAAATAAATTGGAATGTAAACACAACTTCTTACATCTTTAATGAGGTCAGTTCCTGGGATAGTGCATAATAATAATAAAAAAAGAAAACACTCAAGTTTACCAGTAATTTTTGAAATACTGCGTATTAAGTCGCTAGCCTGTAGGTAGAATTTTTAGTCATACTGTACCACTGTAAAGAAATTAAAAAGAAATATTCTTGATCTGGTTTTTTTTTTTTTTTTTTTTTTTTTTTTTTTTTTTTTTTTTTTTTTTTTTTTTATCTTCATAAGTTGCAGAAGAAACATGAAGTTCTGACTCAGCCTTATATTCTCCTAAATATGATTCCTTGCTGACTGCTGAGTTCCTTTCCATTTGGCATTTTCTTGTATCGTTCAGTATGTTTTTTTGATGGGCTCATGTAGTGTGCCTGCCCCATTCATCATCTTCCAGTAACAGGAGATGAAGGTTAATTTTGCAGCTCTCTCTGATGTGAGTATTTCTTTTTTTTTTTACTGTGGATCCAGCAAAAAATGCTGAAGGAATGTTCTGTAGCAGCAAATGTAATTGTTCACCCAGAATTTTTATGGCAACTTTTGCCAATTCATAAGTTCCTCTTTAACCTTGCCACCACTATAAAGCGGGAGGACGACGGTTCAATCCCGTCTCCGGCCATCCAGATTTAGGTTTTCCGTGATTTCCCTAAATCGTTTCAGGCAAATGCCGGGATGGTTTCTTTGAAAGGGCACGGCCGATTTCCTTCCCAATCCTTCCCTAACCCGAGCTTGCGCTCCGTCTCTAATGACCTCGTTGTCGACGGGACGTTAAACACTAACCACCACCACTATAAAGGATTTAACACTGTTTTTTATCTTCCTGAGGGTGAGGACCCACTTCTTCCCACACACATTGTCTGGACCAAATTCCTTGTTTGTCCCTGTAATCAGCTTAGTTCTGTCTAACTTGAATAATATTTAGTCCAGTGTTCTTTGCTGTGTCACAAGCAAAGCTTATTACATCAAGCATCCCAATAGGCTTCAGGTTACTACTTTGTACTGCTGAATCAAGATGATTAGCTGCAAGGTGGGCATCAATTCTTTGTTATTAAATCCATGTTAGTGTTCTCGTTCTATCTTCATAGCAGTGCATTCATACGAAAGTATATAAAGAAAGGACCAGAATAGAAAACTATAGTTCATCTCAAATGTTGTTACATCTGACAGTAAAGCATTTCTTTTGTCATTGAAAACAATTTAACATTTAAGAATACATTTATTGTCAGTAACGATTCTATCATCATTAATCATTCTTCAATAATATTCAGAGCTTTGATATGGATACAAATTGTTTTACATTATAAAGCATTGATCTAAGGATAATGTATTGTTTATACTGGCTTATCACTACACAGCTGTTCAATTCATTGTGTGTGTGTGTGTGTGTGTGTGTGTGTGTGTGTGTGTGTGTGTGTGTGTGGGAGGAGGGAGGGAGAGTGTGGGAGAGAGAGAGTAAGTGAAGAGTATAACTGGTAACATTATAAATGATAAGCAGCTGCCAGCAACACCCTTTTCTTCGTACAGTAGGTTGGAATGGTAATAAAGGCAGTGATGCATGTAGGCTTAAGGGTAAACATTTCCTAACCTTTTAATATCAAGAGTATTGTCCCATCTTTTATTTTAGTTGTAAATAATACTTTATAGCAGTAAAAAGTTTAAAAAGTACTTTTTTTATAAATGCCGAGATTTTGTGTGTTGAAACTGCTTGGGCAAATGCCAATTTATAAATGTCCTGCCCACTGGGCATTCGCCTGGCCCACATCACTATCTATAGTCCTGTTCTAATCCCTGCCCCACAGTTGGCAAAACTTCCATTTGCTCCTGAAACCACCTGTTTCCTACTCTATACTTGAGCTGTTTTTTCCCACTGAATGTATTTTGTTATCTCCAACTACACACAGTCTGTATCTTGCCATTTTCTCTCTCTCTTGCCCATGAGGTCCAGACTCAGAACTGATAAGTGTACCCTGGTATGTACTAAAACCTTATACTACTACTTATTTATCCAAGCCATCAAGCAGCAATCCATTTCTGTGTGTACAGTTTTAACAGTACTGTGAATTACTGGGAACACTTCCCAATGGAAGGAACATTTCTGTTGGCATTTTAACTGTTCCTTTTTCACAATGTACTTGCCCTGTTTCCTAGATTCACAATCCCGAACTGTAAGCCAGTACTGTTGGCATTTATAACAGTTTGGTTGGCGGACTGTGCTTTTAAATGACCCTGATGACCATAATGATAACATCATTTACTGCATCTTAATATTTTCCATTTGGTATGGATCCTAGCTGTTCTGTCCTCTATTGGAAATACATAGCAATGCAAAGTGCCATGGCTAAACTCTCAGGATTCTCCATTCACACCTGTCGTGAAAAATCTGGGTCAATGCCTCTGAGAAACATTTTCTATGCTTTATTTTCCACTTCTTTGAGCAAGACTGTCCGCATCTGGCTTGTGCATCAGCTCATAATTCTGTGCAATACTTCTGCATATTCTGTCAAAGAATGATTTCGCTGTTTCATTTGCCTTCTGTGTTAAACTGTTGAACTTCTCACTACAACACCGTGTACTGTTCTGTTTTCTGTACCTCTGATGCAGACTGCTAATTCACTGAATGTGGATACTTTACAAAGGTCATCATGGTAAAAGGTACAGGTTTTTGCCTCACCCAAGTTATGTATGCCATCAGCAACATGTTTCGTCTGACCAGCTACTTAACCTGGCCATGGATAATACATTGTTCGTAAAGACGTAACATGCTCGGTTGTTTTGTCAGAAGGGAGTTGTTATTTTGCCTCTGAAGAATCAGTGAATGACTAAGGAGCACTTACTATTATTTTAGCCTAACACAAACCTGGTCGAGGTTGTTCTTCTGCCAATAAAGATTGCACTTGGTGCATTAGCTATTTGTTAAGTGTTTCCTGGTGTTAATTATCCTCCAACAATTGAGAAACTTGCTCTGTGAGAGCATCTATCACCTTGTTAGTACTAGCTGCCTGTGTTTGTGCAATTTTGATTTCCCTGTTTTAGATGAATCAACCTCTTATTAGTTCCGACAATAAATCAATAACCACAGTTGCAAAAAAGAAATGGTTACGTTTAATTCATATCTTTAGTCATTTATTGACAATGTTCTGAACAATTGCCTGTCATGTGACCGTACTTTCTACAAGTAGTACAGTTGTTGGTACAAATCTGTCACCCAGTGCACTATGTTCCATTACATTACAGATTTTGCACAATATCGAAACAAGATTGCCTTGTCAACTGTTATTCTTGAACTGTGATAAATCTGCCAGTTCTCTTAGCCTATGCAATGTTACTTCAAAGTCTTTAAGTCCTAACCTGGAAATATCAAAGAATATAGTTTTTCTTTCGGGAACAAATAACTCTCTTCTCTTTGACTCATACTCTGTGACTGTTGATCATTGGAGGGCACTCAACTCTTACTGGCACTGGACTGGAGCACTTCTGTACACCATTTTGTAGGTGGTGCCCTCTGCAGACTGGGAACCCCTACTAATTTGTCAGGATGCAGACCGAGGACCGTTGCGGCATCGTTAGACACGATAAAACTGTATTCAAGATTATTCCATTTATTACTGAAAATACAAGTCATTGTTGCTTCTTCTATGTTGACTGGTGGCTACATAATCCGGAGAAGAATCCGCTGAATCCAGTAGTGGACTCATGAATGTCAAGGATGCTGCATCAGCTCAGAGTGGAAGTCCGTGACACGCTGATGCTGTGTTTTTGCTGCCTGCTGGTGCGATAGGCACACCTTGTTGGTAGCTCTGCTTGGAAGTGGCAGTGCCCATGATGTGCATGTTTTGATTCACACCTTGTTTTCAGGGAATACTCAGTCTTTCCCAAATTGCTGTGCCCACATTGCCACCTCAGTTGGACTGCAATGTCAGATGCCTTTAGTCGTGCTGAATGCTGAATAAAACATTCTCACACACGAGATGTTATCATACCATTACCAGAGAAATGAGTACAAACAACATAAATGCAATCGATCCTACAGATAGACTGCCCTCTAGACTGGGCAAAGCTAGCGGGAGTTCAGTATTTTTGTCACCGAGGCGTTTTGCTCTGGCATCACTCGTAATGACCGAATTGATTCTGTTCTTCCTGAATTGTCAGTGGTCTGCAGTTCCACCGCATTTGCTTAACAAGTTTGTTACAGTGTATGTACCGCTTCATCAAACTTCTGCTAGATGTTGCTGCATACCACTCAGAGTCTCTTATCTAATGTGACAGGAGTAACGAAGATGGTTCAGTCTGCACTATTTGAACCATTTTCTGCCTAGTCACTTGCTGTCACTCGTAAGAGTATCTGTGTTGTTTGATCCTGCAACCACTATGAATCAAGACAGACATTAACTATGATATTGGTTGCCAGTGAGTGTTGATTAAATCGGTGACGAAAGTTGAAAATGTTTGCTGGACTGGTATTCAAACCCAGTCTCCCACTTACTAGACAGATGTACTGACCACTGCGCCATCCAGATACAGAAGTCATAGCAACTTCATGGGCTACCCTAACACACTTCCCGTCTGCCTCAGTTTCTCAACTAATCCACACATTATTGATACAGTGCCTCTTGCCCACTAGTAATGAGGATAATGGGCAAGGGGCATTATATTAGTAGGGTGAGGATAAATTGAGAATCTGAGGCTGACAGGAGATGTGTGAGGGTGGTCCATGCACTTGCAATGACCACTGTGTCCAGGTGGCGCTGTGGTCAGCACATCAGCCTAGTAAACAGGAGACTCGGTTTGAACCCCAATCCGCTACAAATTTTCATCTTTCACCATTGATTTAATCAATGCTCGCTGGCAGCTAATGTCATTAATTCATTTATGTGTCTTAAGTGTGTCAAGGTAGCCATCTTTGGAACCCAGTAAGAGTGTTGAAATGTTTATGCTTCCCGACTGTAACTGGTGACACTTCCACACAAAATTGTACTCTCATGTTTCAATACTTGTTTTGTCATGTAACACTCCAAACGGAAAGGTATTTTAGATACAGTGTCAAGAACATCCTGAATGAGCATTTTAAGCAGGAAAATGGCTTCCCTCAGGGAGTGTCTCAGATGCAGTCGCATTCACCACATGATTAACAGTATTGTGTCCATTGTTAGGAATTCTGCACAATGTTCCTTGTTCCTGGATGTCTTCATCTTCTCTGCATCTTCAAACCTTGCTGCCTGACACTCACAGTTTTGATGATTAGGTAGTTTGAGGAATGGGTTAACACCACAGATTTCATGTTCACTTTGGGAGAAAAGTGTTTCTGTTGGTCTTAGTCACTCGTACTCTCTTGTTAGTTTTCCTGTTTTAAAATTGGAAAACAATTCTTCAGTAGAGGTGAAAAACCTGGACCCCATTTTTGATGATGGACTGATACGGCTGCCACACCTTAAAATACTCTAGCTTTAAACATTCACAGATGTCCCAGTTATACGTCTTGGGAAGCAGACAGGGCATGAATGCTCCAATTTTCTAAAGAATTTGTGTGGCCCCAGCTTGAATACAGGTGCCAGATTTGTGGATCGGCAAGACTTCCGTCCCTCAAAATGCTGGATGCGGTTCACTTACAGTAGTATTAGTCTGTCAACAAGGGCTTATCAAACAAATCTTGTTTCTAGCATGTGTGCAAAGACTAGTGAGCCTCCACTGTCCATTCGTTTCTTTCTTGTGTGCGGAGACTAGTGAGCCTGCATTGTCAATTCGAAGTCTCTTCGTCATGGTATGCCAATCATTCAGGGCCTCTCTGTTCAAAAATTGTGGGCATCCATTTGTGTTGCCTGGCTGTTGCAGGATTGTCTATTCCTTAACAGTCCTACTCAACAAGCTCATTTGGAATCCATGCAAGGAAGAGCCTTGAGTTATTACAAGTGGATGCCATTAAGCTCCAAAACAAGGGATGGTGTAGGGGACACTCTGACTCTAAGGAGGACCAAGTTAATTTTAGAATCTCCTGAGTACAGAAAGAATTTTATCCCAGATTGTATTTCTTGAAACTAAATTTTATGAGATCTAAAACTGCCACTTGGGTTTTATTAGTGTTCACACTGATAGGTTTAAGCAGGGGTACTTTATCCATTGCTCCATCGTGTTCCTCAAATTTATCCTTACGACAGGGCTTTCAGAGCATTTTTCAGTTGGCTGTGCAAAATTGTTTGATGTCCTGGTAGCACTGGAGTAGATTAGATGACATTGTGGCAAAAAATGCCTCATTTGCTCCGACTCCCAAAGTGCCTTTCTTGTTATAGGTTAGATGTATCCACTATGTGATCAAAAATATCATGACACCTCCAAAAACATAAGTTTTTCATATTAGGTGCATTATGGTGCCACTTACTGCCAGGTACTCTATATCAGTGACCTCAGTAGTCATTAGACATCATGAGAGAGCAGAATGGGGCGCTCCGCGGAACTAATGGACTTTGAACGTGGTCAGGTGATTGGATGTCACTTGTGTCATACATCTGTATGCGAGATTTCCACACTCCTATTCATCCCTAGGTCCGCTGTTACCAATGTGACAGTGAAGTTGAAACATGAAGGGACATGTACAGCACAAAAGCTTACAGTCCGACCTCGTCTGTTGACTGACAGAGACCGCTGACAGTTGAAGAGGGTCGTAATGTGTAATAGGCAGACATCTATCTGGACCATCACGCAGGAATTCCAAACTGCATCAGCATCCACTGCAAGTACAATGAAAGTTACACGGGATGTGAGAAAACTCGGATTTCATGGTTGAACGGCTGCTCCTGAGCCACACAACACGTCGGTAAATGCCAAACGACGCCTCGCTTGATGTAAGGAGTGTAAACATTGGATGATTGAATGGTGAAAAAACGTTGTGTGGAGTGACGGGTCACGGTACACAATGTGGCGATCTGATGGCAGGGTGTGGGTATGGCGAATGCCCGGTGAGCGTCATCTGCCAGCATGTGTAGTGCCAACAGTACAATTCGGAGGCAATGGTGTTATAGTGTGGTCATGTTTTTCATGGATGGGGCTTTCACCCCTAGTTGTTTTGCGTGGCACTGTTGAAGAGCAATTCGGGGATGGCGATTGCATCTGTCAACACGACTGAGCACCTTTTCATAAAGGACAATAACATCCCTGTAACAGACTGGTCTGCACAGGGTCCTGACCTGAATCGTGTAGAACACCTTTGGGATGTTTTGGATCACCTACTTTGTGCCAGGCCTCATCGACCAACAACGATACTTCTCCTTAGTGCAGCATGCCGCGAAGAATGGGCTACCATACCCCAAGAAACCTTCCAGCACCTGATTGAAAGTATGCTGGCGGGAGTGGAAGCTGTCATCAAGGCTAAGGGTGGGCCAACAGCATATTGAATTTCAGCATTACCGATGGACGGCACCACGAACTTGTAAGTCATTTTCAGCCACGTGTCCGGATACTTTTGATCACATAGTGTATAGTGCAAGATGTCCAGGTTGTGGGGCAGCGGGTTAAATATGAAGATGGTTTATTTGTCTTTGCTGTCTTTCTCATGCAAGTCTGGAAACTATTTTTGTGATCAGCCAGAAAGTGATTGAGAACATATTGATCATAGTTTCCACTCCGCATGGTCACAGTCTGGTCCATCCCAGTGAAAGAAATGTTTCTATTCTCTTTCTGCGTAGTGGGATCAGGACTATGATTATAAATGAAGGTATAAAGTTCTCGTTCATACATATATTGAGTAAAGTATCTCACTTACAACACTGTGAAAGTCACTATGTTCAATTGACATTAAATCTTTCTATCCTAAACAGCACTATGATGAGTTCAGAGGCGACCTCTACATCATGTTCCTACCAAGTTATCTTTTGCTCTGAGTACTAATACTCAAATGTTCGAAATAAGTGCTCACCACAAAAGTGGAAATAACAGTCATCACTTGCCATGCAGATTTGTAATTATTCACAGACGGCACGCTAACAGTTACTTTTCTAACTGGGTTTTCTCTTTTGATGCTAGGCAATTGTCAGTATGAGCATTACTGCAAAGGGCATTTGATTCTAAAGCATTATGTCAGGGTGAAAAACACTAAATAAATTACTTTTTCTCTCTTAACAACATGTGGGCTGGGTGGGTTCTTCCTTGGCTCGGGTGTGAGGTAGAATGAAACAGCATTTTTACATAAGATAACTTTATTGAAAGTTTTGTACAATGGTTTCCTTACTGGATCGTTCTGGCTGGGAGAGCGGCAGCTGTGTCGTTTGCGAAGCCCTCTGCCGTGTGGGCGGCGGCGTCTGATTACGCCTGGCGGTGTATATCTCGTATCGCTGTTTCGCCCAGTTGACTGGAGACACGCCTCGTGAGGTGGCCCGTTTAATTATTGAGAACGAAGTCGTGAATCGGATGGTGATACCTTGGATGTGGCGTCCCAGTGTTTCTCTTCTCTATGCGGCCGCATGTGTTGTGCATCGGCCAGCGGATCGGTGCGGTGGGGGAAGGCCAGTGTCCCGGACTCGAACAACGGACTCCAGCTTGCCAGTCTTCGGCTGACAAATCTTCATCACTAGTTCACAGGTGACTGCTGATGTGAGGCTGTCTCCTTCCCGTCCTCACGAGTCACCCGGGTACGTAAAAATCAGTCTTTAAATACCTTCTAACTTCTGACTTCTGGCGGCGAGGCTGCTGCTTGCTATTCCATTACAGCGGCGGACTTGGTGCTTCTGTGTACGATGTAGTCTCTTCCTGCATGATGGTCTTCGGCACCGACTGAACTGTACTGGAACTGAACTCGAAACGAGACTGAACTGAAGACTACTCCTGTCGGGCCCACTGCGTCTCGCGTATTTATTCACTTCAGTTCACTGGAGGTGAACGACTTCACGGTCATTGCCTCTTCTGTCACGTTGAAAAGCTTCTCGTAGAATCTTCTTAACGTCGGTCATTGGCTCTTGGGATGTAGGCGAGGGCCTTTGATCACATGTGACAATTGAGAAACACATGAGCCGGTTGGGCGATGACCTGATGGCTGAATCGACAGCTTCCGCTTATGTGGGGAGGGCAATGGCTTTTCCTGAACGTGCTGACTTCACTGTCATTGCCTCTGCTGCTCTGCCCCCTGTTTGACAGTGTGCAACTCTTCCAAACTAAACTAAGTTTTTAATTTATTTTCCAACCTCTACTTCACTTCGTATGCAATTCACTAATTTATTCACCTATCTTAAGTACCACTCAACACTTTAGCAAAATCTAAGTGATCCAGGATGGTGTACAGTCGTCACGAGTTCACTATTAGTTATTACAGAAAATAAGTGTTTTGTCACAGTCTGTCTCTGACATCATCCGAGGCAGAGCGCAATCTGACATTTATCAGATGCGGATCCTACAGTGGCTGAGTGCGGACTGAACCTTGTTCCTGTCTCTCGGGCTGTATTTTATATATGTGCCGCAGCAGACAGCCAAGGGAACATCTGCTGTCATCTGCCTTACGCACACAGCAGCAGCCACTGAAAGACCGCTTTCTTGAACACATAACTTTTAATAACAAATTTATGAATTAATTTAGTCTTCTTAATTTTTACCTGCATTCTGGTAAGTTATTTGAAATCACAGAAGTAGTTTCAGCTCGCTTGAATGCTTGGTACATCGTTACCTCTGAACTGTAACTTTAATGGAACTTGTATTGGCTGCTGTTAATACTATAATTCTAAAATTTGGTATAGCTCTATTATTTAGTAGGTTATATCATATGCTGTATACATAATTTTCTATCTTTAAAATTACAGATACTTAATCTACTACAAAGTGGTATATTTTAGTTACAATTTTGGTTTTCATTGAATTACTCAAAAACTATAAGAGGTAGCTGAACGTAATTTCTTAGTTATTGTTTTTAGATTGACCTGAAGCATCATAGAAATTTTTACATTTCTAAGTCTAATATTTAGCTCCTTAAGTTTCTCTTAAAAACGTGGATTCTGACTAATTTTTATTCTATTATTTTGAAACTTGCACTACTTATTTATTACCTCCATAGGCACATTCTGACCTAATTCTGGCTTTCTAGCTTTATTATTTAGCATCACTTTTTTTTTTTTCATAGAACTGTATTTTATTGAACTCTATTGATTTAATTACCTCAAGACTTGACATTTAAAACGATGTTATATTAAAGTACTTGTTGACAAAGTTCGGATATAAAATTTTGACTTTTAAGTTTATACTTTATTATGGTGCAATACTTGTGCACTATGCGCAGACGCATTAAGGTTATGTGGCGCTACCCGACACACTCACTCGCCTCCGTATCTCACCGACGATACAGCACTTGTTTCGCTTCAAGGTGTCCCCCCCCCCCCCCCCCTCTCTCTCTCTCTCTCTCTCTCTCTCTCTCTCTCGTAGAGAGACGAAAAGGAAATAGTTTGTTAGATTCCAGGGTGCAGAGTGATCCGGGGAAATGAACTTACTGATGTGGCTACCAAGGAAGCTCGCTCCCCTCAACCTCCTGCATTGTGTTCAGTCCCCCCGTTTGGGCAGTCAGCACATACATGATCCGGAAGATCATGTGTTGGTGGGAGGCTTAGTAGCTGAAAGCAAGGAGCAGTAAGCTGCAGTCAGTGAAACCTTTTGTGCAACCATGGCTTTGGACCACCAGATGAGTAAGTAGCACTTCCTATGCTCATAGTTCCTAATGAGGATTGAAGGTATAGATGATGATGATGATGATGATTATTATGATGATAATTTTGTGTGGCTCAGTGGCTGGTTGCAGGTCATTCAGTGGAACACCACTTTGGCCACTTGTGTGTCCCTAAGCAACCCCAGTTATCGAAATGGGGGAAAGGGGACCTAGAGTTTAACATGGAATATGAACCATGTGTTGTTTCTGCCAATTCCTCGTATTGTTGAGAGGTAAAGGCCAGGATACAACACACACCGAAAAATTTGCCTGGGATTCAATCCCATGATCTTTCGGTTTCTAGACAAGCACTTTACCACAAGACCACCAGGCCGAACAAAAGTGATAGTCAATGGGCAAGTTGGTCAAATGTTGACACTAAAAGATGCTGGCCATTTAGGTTCAAATCTTAAATGAAAATTATTATATCACAGAATGATCATGATGTTAAAATGTGAGATTTATGAAGCAGACAGTGTAGATGGAAAACATAATTCTCCATAAACATATGCAAACAGTCTTTTGGGTCATCGTTTTCCTGCAAACAAATAAAGATTAAATTGAACTGCAACAAGGATAGAAGATGGATAATTCCTCCAATTAAAGTCTCTTGTCCAAGAAAAGAGAGCTCTACATAATTCAGAGAGCAAGCTTTAGTCAGTAGTTCAAATTCCATTACTACCACTACTGTAAAATCCTCCAGTCTTTTATTAAGACAGTGAATTGTTTAAGAGTAAAGACTTGTTAAATAAAGAAGTGTAAAAGCTGCAGTTACACTTTAGCAATGACTTTTCCTTTCTACAGTATCAGTTTTTATGGAAAGAAATTTGTGAAAGAATTAGAGAAAAGATAGAAAAAAGACATTAAAAAATTGACCAAATCTCAGTGTGTTAGTGAAAGATAAGGTGAAAATGCTATAGTACAGCTGTCCTTTTACAAAAGAATAACTTATCTGACTGAAATCAGTTTGACTGAAGTTAAAGTGTCTGTTACAGAAAGGTTTACACTTATAACCCTATGTACCTCAGTAGAAACTAAAGTAGCTGTTGAAGAAGCTTACTGGGTTGACTTGGGCTCTCAGATACTGCTGTCAAAGTTAACAAAACTGTATGTGGAACAAAATTATATTAACATTAAAAATTCTGATGTCTGCATTCTGAAAACCCAGCACTAAACTAGAAAGCAAAAAGTCTGTAGTTACTAAAGCCAATACAAGTAATGATGTGATAATAATATGTGAAGATGACTACAGTAGCAAAATCAAAACCTTTTTGCAGAAAAATGGTTTTACAGAGGTACGTAAGGGCCCTAGTAAAAAATTGCGAGCAGATGATATTTCTGCTTATAAAGAATGAGAGAGGAACTTCTAAAATTATGAACTTCATTACCCTCATTATCTCCAAACTTGGGTCTCACAAATGAAATTACATTTCAGTGGTAACCCCATTCGAACTACTGTGAACAATGTGATCTAGTTATAAACACAGTAAGATGCTAGATGTGAAATTAAAAACAGCATACATGTCTTATGAATGAAAATGTCGTAATTAGAAATAGTTATGAACTGGCTAATGCTGTTAAAAGATGTAACATTTCCTGATGATGCAACTTTGGCATCACTTGGTATTATTAACCTTTCTACTAATCTCCTTATTAACAAAACCATTGAGATTATAATATGTAATGTATTGAGCTCATTGTGGTTCTAGAACTTGATTTTTCTTATCAATTCTTCACATTTAATACTAAAATATATTGCCAAAAACAAAGCCTTGCAATGGGCAGTAGCTTAGCTGGTGCACTAACAGATATTATTATTGACTTAAAGCTATAACATTTCGTAAATTCTCAAACTTTAAAATTCAGATCATTTACTATAAATTCTGCATAGATGACATCTTAGTAGTGATAAAATGCAGTCCAAGAAGTACTGATGCTTTTGCACAAGAACTCTGTTCCGTACATCCCAAAATTGATTTCACTACTTAAATGTGAAACAATAAGTCTATTATCTATGTGGATCTGACGATCCCTAAAACTAACAATAGGCATGTGTTTTGGATCTATAGAAAACATACATGTGACAATAATAATATTCATGCCTAATCCTGTCACTTATTGTAATACAGCTTGCACAGAAGCTTATGTGAAGGCTATTAGACAATCAAGAAATGTGAGGAGAGTTAAAACAGGTTTCCACATGCAACTAAAGTGTTGCCACAGCAAGTTGCATGAAGATACTTAGCAGTGGCACCATGTGTGGCTGTTTTTGCAAGCTTCTGTTAAAATTCTCATGGCACTGTTTCAATATGGTGTCAACTGAGATTATTTGAATGGGCATTTATGTTATCATTCAGTTTGTGACAGCAGAATTCAGCCAAGAATTCAGTAAGAAGAGAAGAAAGTACAAGTGTTGGATTTGGCAGTGAAGTTTGCACAGAAATAACATGAGGCATCAAACACAGTTACAAAGTAAATAGCACTTGGGATTGAAGACCAGTTCATGAACTACTTTCAGAAAAACAAAAGCAGATTTTGAGTACTTGCTGTGTAATGAGCTCTGAAAAAAAATCACACACACATTATAGATGCAGTACTGGCTTGAGTGAACTAAAACTGACAATTTGATATCTGACATCCTGCAACCACCAGTCATCTCTCCAGTATGTACTTGACATTCCCAAAAGTTCAATTTCAGAGTTCTTATGTGATGTATTGGATACTATATACTGTTTTCTGAAGACTGATTTGGATGCTATTTACAATGCTTTGAAGGTTAATACTTTCACTCTTGCACTCCATATCAGTGAGCTCAATTAGGGGTCAGAGGTATTGTAAATATTAAGATTATTCTGTATTTAATTTTGGAATTGTGGTTTGTGCACTAAAAGCACTGTAATGTAATAATTGATTAGATATTCATGATCAATTTGAAATTATACTGCCATCAGAATCCTTGGTACTTTCTTTCTCAGATTCACTGGATAGGTGTTTAACTAACACGTAAACCAGAATACAGTGCTGTTGCTCTGTAATTTGACCATGAGGTGGCAGTCAAATGAGGCTAATTGTTGTAGTGGAAGGAAAATGTCACAAAATTAGTGGCTATATATTTTCACAGCATGGCCAAAAGTGGCACCACTCGGAACTGGTTGTAGAATAAAGGAAATATTTTGCAATCAGACCACTTTGAATTTCACAAAAAAGTGAAATACTTGCACTAAGCAGAAAAAATGGACTTCTACAGAAAAGAAGGGAACGTTATTAAATGAGAAAAAAATAGTAAAGCAAATGAAATTAAGTCACCTGAAATGACACCAAAATCATTCAAAGGTTCCTTCCTGAGAGATGCAAGGAAACATCGCACCCACCAGTAGACAGGTGCAGAACAAGAAAAGTTGGAGGATTCAGAAAAATGGCCTACCTCAGGGAAGTGTGTTGTCCCTGCTGCTGTATAACATGTACATAAATAACAAACCAGCTAGCTCTGGAATTAAAGAATTTATTTTTTGCTGTGATACGACAGTTGTTGCCATAGACAAAATCTTTGAATGAGTGGCAATAAAGCTGATAAGCTCTTGAAGATTTTGCAAAGTATTGCGATGCTAATCATGTACAAAGTTAAATTCTAGAAAGATAGAAGATTGTGCATTTCATCTGTGAAATAAGGTTGCCATAAGAAAACTGAACATGGCTTGCAGAGGAGAACTGCTACTTCACTGCAGCTCTCCTTAATATCGTGGAGACGAGGTGGGCATTGTGAAGAAGCAAAGTTCAAAGTATCTGCATGGAACATCATCATCCATAAACTTTCAGAAACTGTATGGCACACTCAACCAAAAGTGCTTGGAACATCTGCCCTGGCACTATGTTTCTCCACAACAGAATATTCTGCACCAGGCTGGCAAAACATGTAAACACCTGTAGACTGGACGCGTTGTGACAGGCTGTCTACAATCAACTTCTGTCAGTAAACTGTACCGAGTTATGGGTATAGCACCACCATGTATTCATAGGAAAGCAGCTGCAAAAGAGAAGAAGAAACAGAATACTGACCTCCCAGACATCCCTTGTTTGGACACAAACCTCTATGACCAAAACTCAGATCAAGAAAGAGCTTCATCCAGACAACTACAGTAATTCCTTCATCTCCTGGAACTTGAGCAAGATTCTTTACCTGAGGCACTCTGCACGAATGTCGAAGAGGAACCAGCTGGAGGCTCACAACTGCCTAATGGGACATGGAAGTGCTGAAGAGACTGAGAAGTAGGGCATCATGATGTGAAGTTAACCTTAAGAAATGGGGCCTCAGCATACATGATGAAATTTGCCGGTGTTGTGACTGATAGGACTAACATCATCTGCTAGTCTGCAGGAATCTGCCAGATACCTGTACTACTGGTGATCTTGCCGCAGCTAACAATACAGCAGGCAAACTGCTGAATATAAGGCTCTCCGCAGAATTTGAAGAGGATTATCTTGCTGTATTTTTTGTTATTTCTGTATTTCATAAATTCTTGTTCTACATGTAAATCCTTGTATTTTTAGTGTTATTACTTTCTGTCGTCATTGAATTTTCTCTGAAATGGTTACTTTGTATATAATTACTGTCTGTACGCTATTAATGTTCTACCAGTATTGTACTAATTTCATGTCCTGGACATGTAAAATAGATAAATAAATAAATAGAAAACTGCATACAGAAGCATTAGATTTTCTTTGACAGATTCTGCTCGCACCACCAACAGACATTACTTTCAAAATATGACTCCAAAGGAGATAAAAAATATTGGGGGTCACTGAAAAATTGCTACATTGCTGATTCTAGCAGCGAAGAATGATGTGCCAAATTTATAGAGATATCCTTAAGGAATCTTTGTAATGAGTAACTCAGAGCATTTTTTTCTGACTAATTTAAATGTGCTGTATTAACACCATCTGTAAAACTGGAGATAATCAAACCCCCTTTTATTACAGACCCATTTCAATCCTTTCAATCTTTTAAAATTTTTTTGAGAAAGTGGTCAGTGATAGCATACTGATTCATTTTTGACAGCAGAAAGTATGTCCTGAGAGTTAAACTAACTTTCAAATGGGGGAACATTACATATGTAGTCTCAAATGATTGATACTGGATCCAACATTGCTCTTAACTTAATAAATGAACTTCTACATCTACGCTCTGCAAACCACTGTGAGGTGTATGGCAGAGGGCACGTCCCAGTGTACCAGTTATTGGGGTTTCTTCCCATTCCCTTCACATATGGACGATGAGAAGAATGAGTGAATGCCTCTGTGCATGCAGTAATTATTCTAATCTTATCATCATGTCTCTATGTGAGCGATACTTAGGGGTTGTATGTAGCATATTCACCATTTGAAGCCGGTTCTTGAAAATTTACTTATAGACTTCCTGAGAACAGTTTATGTTTATCTCTAAGAGTCTTCAATTCAGCTCCCTAAGTATCTCTGTGACACTCACCCATGGATTAAACAAACCTGTGACAATTAGCGCTGCCCTTCTCTGTTTATAGTAAGCATCCCCTGTTAGTCCTATCTGGTACGGGTCCCGCACGCTTGAGCAGTATTCTAGAACTGGTCGCATGAGTGACTTCTAAGCATTCTCCTTTGTAGAGTGATTGCACTTGCCCAGTATTCTACCAATAAACCGAAGTCTACAATCTTCTTTACCCACAACTGATCCTATGTGATCATTCCAAATTATTTACCTACAAAAAGTGTTGTGCCCAGATATTTGTATGAGTTGTCTGATTCCAACAGTGACTCATTGATATTATACTGACAGGATTCTACATTTTTTTCATTTTATGAAGTGATTAATTTTACATTTCTGAACATTTAGAGTAACTTGCCAATCTCTGCACCACATTGAAATCTTATCAAGATCTGACTGAATATTTATGCAGCTTCTTTCAGTAAGTACTTAATTATGGATAACTGGATCATCTGCAGAAAGCGAGATTTTACTGTTAGTATTGTCTGCAGGGTCATTAATACACAACATGAACAGCAAGGGCCGGGCCCCAACACACTTCCCTGGGATACACCAGAAGTTACTTGTACACCTGACAATGACTCTCCATCCAATAAAACAAGCTGCCTTCCCTAACAGAAAGTCCTCAATCCAGTCACAAATTTCACTTGAAACCCCATGTGAACATACTTTTGACAATAAGCATATGTGTGGTACTGAGTCAAATGCTTTTTGGAAATCAAGAAATATGGCATCTACCAGGTTGCCTTGATCCAAAATTTTCAATATCTCATGAGAAAAGTGCAAGTTGTGTTTCACGTGATCTGTGTTTACAAAATTGATGCTGGTTGGAATTGGGGATGTCATTCTGTTGGAGATACTTTACTGTGTTTGAGCTCAGAATATGACTTCAAAAGGTAGTTCAAAAACTGATGTGGGCTGCTGTCCTAAACATTCTAAAACAGGTTCTTAAGCCAACCTTACCAGACACAAATCAGATGATAGCTGGATATGCCTGTAGTTGGTTCACATTGAACAGTTTGTTTTAAAGGTGTTCATGGTAATACTTTAAATTAAAAAAATGTATGTAAATTACTTGGGTCTCAGTTTGATAAGACATTAAAATGGAATCGGTGTATAGATATACTAATCAAGACATTTAGGTCAGTATGTTTTGCTTTTCGAAGCTTCATTGTGTTGACTCGGAATTAGGATGTTAGTTTATTATGCATTTTTCATCCATGTTGACCTGTGGATTACCTTGTGGGGCAGTGCATATGAAGCACAAGTTATTCATTCAGCAAAAGTAAGCAACAAGAATATTATGCGAGTTGAGATTAGGAATAAATTTGGCTCTGCATAGGTGCATCTGAGGATGGGGCAAGTTGCCCAAAATTGATTATGGCCCAATAAAACAAAACTGAAGATAATTCTTGCAGTCAGAGGCAAATTAATGTCACCTTATCATATGACTGCATTCCTGTATTTCATTACAATGGAAAGTAAAGCAGATAGGCCTTGCAATGCTTACACTCATTGCCCAGTAAATTTGTTTGTAGGTTTTTGTTGCTGATAGTAATTTTTACTGTCAGTATACAACACAAAAATAATTTTCCTTTATACTTTGCCTCCTTACCCGGGTTTCAGAGCGGAGTTCCGTAGTGTGGTGCAAAGATTTTCAGCAAGCTCCTGTCCAACATAAAGTAAGAAATTGGGAATCCTTGCCAGTTTAAAAGCATATTACAGATATAACTCATTAGCTACTCATACAAATTATCTTCATTCAGGATTGAAATTTCTTATTAGTTATAAGGCAACTATAAGTCTTCATCTTTCTGTGACTATTTTCTTAAAACACACATTATAATCTTGAAAAAATTAAGCTACCAGTAGAAGATAAACTACAGTTATTTAATATAGTCAAGGAAGCAGCAGTTTTTTAACCCTAGGACTCACTCGGGGGTCATAGGTGACCCCAATCATCTTTACTATGGATAAAATAATATTTCTATTTCTTGTAAAAATCCAGAATTTTGTGACTTTTACCACACAGTATTGTAGTTCTCTCACAAAAATTTTTAGAGCGCTTGACGCAACATTTAAATCAATAATTAACAAAAACTACTGTTGGGGTCAATTATGACCCCAGATAGATTATATGTAACATTCATAGAATATATAGATTATCAACTATCAATCTCTTTCATAGGTATTTTGAGTTGGTAACTCTGAATTCAGGTGTTATTCAGGTGTTACTCAGAACTAACCTCAAACTGGAAGTTCGTTTGTACGTTTGTTGTTGCAGTGTAATTTCAGCACAGATGGAAAACGTTTTGCTCCTGGCTATAGTGTAGAACAAGCTATGAAAGACTTATTTCGTAGCAGTAGTGATTCAGAAGGTAGTGACGCCGAAGATGATGGAACAGAGACACAGGTAGACCAAAGTGATGAAATTTGTTTACATGAATTAGAAGAAAATGATATTCTTGCTGAAAATGATGACAGTGGAGAAGATGAAAGTGCAGTAGTGGTAAGCAGGGGTCGGGATATTGCATGGAGTACAAAAGAACCATCATTTCGTAGATTTCCAATCCGCAACATAAAACGATTTTCAGCAGGTATTCCTAGTACAGTTAGTGTTAGCTCAGCTGTTGACTGTTTCAGGCATTTTATTACTAATGAATTGCTGGATATAATAGTTCATTTCACAAATCAACAAGAAAATGAATTGAAAGTGTCTGGAAAATTAGTTGACTGGCGTGATACAGACAGATGCGAGCTTCTTTCATTTTTAGGCTTGCTGATTCTGTATGGCATACAGAAGAGCCGGGGGAAACCTATTGACGAATTTTGGGACTCTGAATATGGCACTCCTCTATTCTGTGCTACTATGTCGAGGAGGCAATATCGGGACATTCTGCGTTCACTTCGTTTTGACGACCGCATCACAAGACTTGAAAGGAAAGAGAGGACTGGAAATAAGGCTGAAGCTGTACAGGAAATATTTGATTTGTTTGCCGTGCAATGTCAAACATCATTTATACCTTCCAGCAACATTACTGTTGATGAACATCTTTGCGTATACAGAGGTCGGTGCAGTTTCAAGGTCTACATTCCTTCAAAGCCAGGAAAGTATGGCATCAAGATATGGTGCGCAGTAGACTGTGAACATGGTTATATGACAAATCTTCAAATGTACACTGGAAGGAGTGGTGATATGAGAGAATTGAATCAAGGCAAGAGAGTGGTCTTAGATTTAGTGCGTCATCTGGCTGACAGTGGTATGAATATTACCACTGACAATTTTTTCACGAGCTATGACCTTGGCCAAGAATTGTTGAAAATGAAGTTGACACTTGTAGGTACTCTACGTTCTACAAGAAAAGAAGTCCCAAAAGGGTTTTTGCCTTCGAAAACTAGGGAAGAATGCACTACCAGATTTGCATACAGTGGTAAAACCCTATTAGTTTCGTATGTTCCAAAAAGAAATAAGGCTGTGCTACTCCTGTCAACACAACATCAATCATTTGAAGTGCCCAAAGAAAACAACTTGAAACGAAAACCAGAAGTAGTGTTGTATTACAACTCAACAAAATCAGGTGTTGATACGCTAGATCAAATGAGCTCTTACTATTCTGTGAAAAAGGGTACAAAACATTGGCCATTAGCAGTATTTTATGATCTTGTCGATCTAGCTGCACTCAATGCCTACAGACTCTTCTGTGTTGCTGTTGAAAAAACAGAGAGACGTCTTTTTCTAATGAAGTTGGCCAAAGAAATGGCAAAGCCCCAAGTGGAACGTCGTTTGAGTTTACCACAAGCAAGGAACAAGGATATTATTAGCAGTATCAAACAGTGTGGATTTGATGATCTGTTAGACAATGGACATCCAGACGTCATACCCGACAATCAGAAGAGAAAGCGAGGCAGATGCTCCATTTGCCCCCCGATCAAAGGACAGAAATTACAGTTCAACATGCAAAAAGTGTAACAAATTTGTTTGCAAGGAACATTCTGAAATAGTTACTACTTGCAAAATATGTGCAGATGACTATGGTACGGATTCCGGTTAGAATTATGTTTCCTGTTGAGTTGTTCATCACATTTTTCTGTAAATTTGAAGCCATTGTGAAACATTTATGAGCGAAACAAATTATGACTTAGAGTAATGTTGTAACTTCTGATATGTAATTACTCTGCCATATGTAATTTAATTCTACTTTGTACATACCTGTTAAAATGCTGTGAAATGTGTCTAAATAATAAATAAAATGTAAACAAACAGTATTAAATGACAGTACGTTGTTCTCTGAATGATTAGTACACACAGTCAATTATATATTGATTGGGGTCATGTATGACCCCAGATGGAGTACTAGGGAAATTTTAGCAGAGTGAGTCCTAGGGTTAAGGTAGGTAGTGCAATCGAAAAGTTGTGCACATGAGAATAACATTATGTGTATATAGAAGTAACATAGCATTTGTACGATCAGCTAGCACAAATAGCTACACACGTGTTACTGTAAACAAATGAAGACGTCAGTATAACTGCACATGACATCTGTAATATTGTGCAGTTCATTTCTTAGTAAACATGTTTTTCCAAGAGCAATGGGTTTCCTTTATTGAACAGTTTTTGGCAGTAGTCTGTAAGTATATATTGTAGACAGATTCATGGGAAATACCCAGAATGAGATTAAACACATTTTCCAGAATTCAGGGAACTGAGTGACAAGCCATTTTGATGGATGCTAAACTAATATAACTTTGGGAAATGTTGCAGCATTTACCTTCAAAATATTTGAGAACCCTATCTGTCCAGTCTCAGATTTTGTATGGTAGTGCTCAGAAAGTGATGAAGTTTCAAGGGTGGTTTGAAAAGTTCTCGAAGCAGGATAGAAAAAAAAGTACTTACATCACTGAAACTGTTTTGTTTTTTTAATGAAGTCTCCTCGTAGATTAAGGCACTTGGTCCAATGATGTTCCAGTGCCTTGATCCCATCTCAAAAATGAGTTTCCTCCAGGCCTACAAGATAGTTGTCAACTCCGGCTATCAATTCATCATTTAAAGTGAATCTTTGTCCACCAAGAAAAATTGCAAGGAAGAGATGGAAGAAGTCTGATGGACCCATATCAGGTGAATTAGGTGGGTGTGGTAACAATTCATACCTTAGTTCGTGTAATTTTGCCATGGCAATGGCACATGTGTGCGGGTGCGCATTGTGTTGGTGGAACATGACTTTCTTCCTTGCTAAACCTGGCATTTTTCTTGTATCTTTTGTTGCAGTTTGTTCAGGAGGTTAACATAGTATTCTCCAGTAATTGTTTTCCCAAGGGGAGATAAACATCAAACAGAATCCCCTTCGCATCCCAGAACACTGATGCCATTACCTTTCCCGCCGAAGGAATTGTCTTTGCTTTCTTTGATGGCAGAGAATCAGCATGTTTCCACTGCTTTGACTGTTGTTTTGTCTCTGGGGGTATAGTAGTGCACCCGAGTTTCATCTGTGGTCACAAACCAGTGCAAAATTTTTTTTTTCGTTTCTCTTAAAACGGGCCAAACATTATTCAGATACGTCCATTCTCATGCGTTTTGATCCAGCATCAAGAGTCATGGCACCCATCTTGCAGATAATTTTTTTATTTATGATTCTTCAATTAAAATGTGATATACCCTTTCAGATGACATCTGGCAAGCACGAGCAATTTCACACACTTTCAATTGGCAATCCTCCATGACCATTTTGTGCACTTTTGCAAATATTTCTGTGATGGTGAGACATCTTGGCTGACCACTGCACAGATCATCGTCTAAGCTCTCTCAACCAAATTTAAATTTATTTGTCCACTTGGCAACAGTTGAATATCAAGGAGCAGAGTCCCCCAATATATTCTGGAAATCAGCAACAATGTCCTTTGCTTTCATACCTTTCTTTACAAAGTACTTAATCACTGCTAGAATTTTGATTTTCTTCCCATCTTCGCAAATCACTATGTGCGAACAACAACAGAGCCATGTCACTGCCACAGCTCTCTTCTAAGACCACTGACATGGTTTACAGGCAGTGACAATGAGCAGTGAGTCTGCTTAGCAGAAGAACCGTTGAAGAACTGGGCTCAGTGTCATGGGGGAATGACAGAGTCTCACGTACATAATGTTTTGGCTCTATGCGACATTGCGAATCTGAATATGACAGAAGCTGATTAAATCTCATGTTTGATGCAAGGAGTTATGGAAGACATTAATCAAGATCTTTCTGGTAAAGGTTGCTACAGCAACAGATAGATTCATCAGGTTGTGCCAGCACATGAGAAAATGCAACAGAAAAAGGTTTGGATGAAAGAGGTGTGACAGACTCCGAAAGCCACTGTGGCACTTGTGTAAGAGTACTATGACCTCACCTCTCACGTATGCCAGTTAATAAGAGAAGATACAGCAGGATACACAATGCAAAAGGCTTCTGCACCAGTGTTTCACAGGCAAATCCAGTGCTTTCTTCAGTAGTACAAGAGTTAACTCAAACGTATCGAAATTGCAATATCTAAGTTGCACTAACAGCCAGAAATGCCAGACTAAGTACTCAACGGATAGCAGGCATAAGTGCCAATCTCCGTCTTCAGGAAGTAGTGGAGAAAGCTGAGAAGGAGGTCTTTAGCACCAGTGTCCACCACCAGTCAAACACATTGCGTACAATGGATTCGGCAAACTAGGACTTTTACGCTGCAACCATCAAATGACAACCCAGCA
Organism: Schistocerca piceifrons; assembly: GCF_021461385.2. Classification (NCBI taxonomy): domain Eukaryota; kingdom Metazoa; phylum Arthropoda; class Insecta; order Orthoptera; family Acrididae; genus Schistocerca; species Schistocerca piceifrons. The sequence goes on from NC_060138.1 coordinate 231,620,972, forward strand.
TTCTGCCAATGCAGCTACAACCAACTCCTTCACCAAGAAAAATGCCCCTCAGAAGAAAAGACATTTGGAGTACAGAAGATAACACGGTGGTTTGTTTCAGCTATGGACAGCATGGAATGTATACTACCACATAGATAGATGATGTGTGTTTGACAACTATTATGCCACAAGGCATCAATCATAACAGCAGTCAACTGCAGACGATTATAGTCTACATGTGGGGTGAAGCCCATTGCCGTTCCCAGAATGAGGTCACTCCCACACAGCATAGCCATTTTTCATCACCATACGGAGGTACCAGCCGCTCCGCTACCTGCTTAATATAGCAGAACCAATCAAGGGGATCATCTATAGAGTTAAGGCTGCCACAAATGAAAGTCCACAAACTGTTCTTACCAAGATGCCAGGAAACTTCATTGACGGCCAACTTGGATGCATGCTAGTCTACTCGGAGGCTCTTTTTTTTCTTTGATGTTAAATGCTTATCATCACCAGCTAAAGAAGACAATGTTCCATGATATTAAAGTGATTGTGCTGAAGAGTGCAAGTGGGAAATACATCCAACCGAAAGGAACATGTATTGCAGGTACAACCATCAATGACAGAACACAGCCCTTTGAATTTGTAATTTTAACGGAGTTTAGTCATAATGTTGTTCTTCTATGGGACTTCTTGGGAGCATCACAAACAGTCATAGACTATGGAAGGTCAGACCTCCAGACTGACAAAGCCATTCAAACAAGCAAACATAGCCAAGATTGCTCAGGGTGGTAGTTTGCTGTTGAAGACATTGTCCTGCCCTTAAAAATGAGATGAGTTCCAGCTGTAAGTATAGATGTTCAGTCAAACTTGCAAAGCTTTCATTGACTGCAAAAATCTACTCAGGTCCACAAAAAAATATACATACCACTGACAGTCATAAACATTTCATGTGGTCGAAGATAACTTTGGATCACAAATGGTGACAAGCAATAAAAACTCATCTGTAAAAGTATGTGTGCAGGCAATGCTGATCAGTCAAGTCTGAGCAGCTCATTGCCATCAATGGAATCTGCTGCACCACCACTGTTGACAGTGCAGTGGAGGGAGCTATTGTCAAAATGTTAATAGGATCTGGCCCGACTGAGGAACAATGTTGGCAAGTGTTAGCCATTCTGCACCATTTTTTGGAAGCTTTCAAATGTGGACTGGAGAAAGACACGCTAAGCATTCCATGTTAAAACACCACATCAACACTGGAGATCATCCACCAATTAGCCAGTTCTCGCATAGGATGTTGTCAGCTGAAGGACACACAATTTGGGAGGCAGTGGAGCAGATGCTGCAAGATAACATCGTTTTTGAACCTTCAGGCAGTGTTGTATCCAGAAAAGGCAGTACAACAAATAATAAACCATGTGAGTAAGCAGCATGGTTCATTTCTCCACAAGTGAAGACAAAAAGAAATATATATAACTTCACTGGCTGAATGCTGCACAACTCAGACAGCAAGTAGAAGAGTCTGTGGATGAATCTGGATGTCAGGTTGCTGTGTAGCAGAAATCCTAAGAAAGTCCAGTACCAAGCAGAGTAAAAATCCGGATGTGGTCGAACCATGTGGGGAGGTTTTAAGGCAGCAGTGGTAGTGTAGGTCTAGTACAGGCAGAGACTTACAGTGTGTGGTGCTGTGTGCACTTGTAGAGCCCTGGCGGGGCACGGATATGCCTGCCAATAGTGTGTCTGTTTTGGTATGGTACAATGTGACTGGAGCAGTGTTTGTGTGGATACCACAGAGAGTACTATGCACAGGGACCACACCTGCAGTGTCCGGCTGAGGGGCACTGCACGAGCTGGAAACTGCTGGCTGTGGGTTGCGTGACATGTTGCGTGCAGCCATGTGGTGGCAGGCACCATGGTGCAGGCATTGATGATACCATAGAGAGTTGAGAGAGTTGTTGATCTTTTCCTGTAGTACTTATGAACATGGAGGATGGCACATGGGATTTCGGCGTTAACTGTGGACAACTGAACAAAATTATGAAAAGATGTGTGCCCACTGCCCATTGGTGACACCTTAGACTACTTGGAAGAATCAAAGTGTTTCTCAATTATGGACATGCTGTCACACTCTTGGCAAATTGAAATTGATTCATAACACTTGACAGTCTTTGTGTGTTCAGAGGTATGCTGTTTGGGCTATTTAATGCTCCCACCACCTTCGAGCATATGCTGAGAACCTGCTTTGACACCTTAAATGGACGATGTGTCTTTGCTCTCCAGATGGTATTGTTTTCCCAGAAATATTCAAAAAACATCTTCTCTGACTGGCAACCATGGTCACATTGTATAAGAATTTATTGCATAACAACCTTTTAAACACACATGCGCTCGCTCTCTCTCTCTCTCTCTCTCTCTCTCTCTCTCTCTCTCTCTCTCTCTCTCACACACACACACACACACACACACACACACTGCTAATCCAGCCATTCCTTGACAATGTGGCTCTGAATTAGTGGAAGCTGCATTCTTGACTGTGTCTTAAATTTAGTGCAAACACACAGAGATCATACTGCATTAAATCCAAAGACACATTATTTTCATAGAAAACGTGGTCCTTGAGTATGTACATAATATACTCTGGGAAGATGTCTGCAGCCATAGCACCAGCAGTGTGAGGTATTGTAACGTTCTCTCCTCCTGCATCCTCATCTTTATCACTTTCCTCACACCTTTGCTTAACTCTTCGTGTGTTAAAGTTTGGTCATAAATAGCTGCTTGTCCAGCATTGTACTCGGCAGCAATGGCTTTCTGTGAAGCTCCTCAGTTCAACTTGTCTCTAATTTTGAGTTTCTGTTTGAGGTGTAGCATAACGTGTTGCTTTTTTAAGCCGCAATACTAAACTATACAGAAAGTCATAATTTCAAACATGTGTAGCGTTGTTTAACTAACAACTTTGTTGCACATGAGAATTCATTACTGTATGTTTCTGCTCGAGCAACTGGAGGTTGGATGTGAGCCAGATTGCTGAGAGGCCATACTACTGAGTGCTGCATTAGTGAGAGAGGTGTGCGTGTACGTACGTACGTGCGCGGGCGTCGCCCGCGCGCGCGCGCGTCGCCCGCGCGCGCGCGCGCGCGCACACACACACACACACACACACACACACACACACACACTCACTCTCTCTCTCTCTCTCTCTCTCTCTCTCTCTCTCTCTACAGGTTTGGGAAAGTAGGTTCTGTCTTCAGATGTGCTTAACCCACGAAAAAGCTTCATAAGGGTATAAAACAAATACAGTTAGGCACTTTGAATATCATGAAGTGATCTAAAATATACATTGTCATACAGTAAAAAGTCTTTTTGCCATGTAATGAGGTGATGCACAGTCACTGAAACTTTTTAGACCACTTCATAATTTTTGGTGTGCTTAGTTGTTTTTGTTATAGAAGGTGTGTTTTTCAAGTAAGCACCATTTTGAAATAAAACTAAAACATGTAGACCTTTCTCAGCAATTTTATTTTTAAATGAAAGCCTGTATGTAATCTAATTTTCTACGCAATTCTCACCAATATTTGGAGTGTTTATGTTTCTTCATGAGTGCTTGAAATGCCTCCTCCAATGGAGAATCCCGTCGACTGTGAAATATGTGCTGTAATTCATTTCCTTAATACTAAAAATGTGAAAGTGGCTAAAATTCGTCATCAGATCAGTGAAGAGTATGGAGAAAACATTGTGGTGGATGGAACGGAAATGGGTGAGAAAGATGGCCATATGAATGTGCATGAGGAGGAATGGAGTGGGTGACATTCAGGCATTGCTGATGATTTGATACATAAAGTTGGTGAGAAAGTGAGAAAGAATAGACACTTTACAATTTTGATGTTAAGTGATGAGTTTCCTCAGGTGTCAAGAAGCGTGCTTGTGCAGTTGTTGCCTTTTCTATGAGTATAGTATTCTAAAGCTTTAATATTGGTGGGAATTGAGTAGAAAAGTAGATGAATGTACCGGCTCTCATGTGAATATAACATTACCAATAAAAGTCTATTTGTTTTATTTTTATTTCAAAACAGTGCTTAAAAAAAATAAAAATAAAACTTTTAAAAAAGTTGCATACTTCCAATTGACAATATGTCAATTTTTAAAAATTTTGAGGTGTGCTCAGAGTGCAAGCCACTGTCCGAATTAAAAAGTGCCTCTTCATTTCCCAATAAATAATTATCTTGGGACATCTACACTGCACAACAAAATTAGATAATCACTTTTTGAAACCCTGTAATTGTGTCTCATTCCGATGCGTAAATTTAAAATTTGGCTCAAAGATGCCTTCAGCCTTCATCTGTAATAATGCAAAAGTGTGGTACTGTGTGACATCACACTCAAGATCAGTGATGCTTCGAACAACAAAGTGTCATGTCCTGTTGCTTTTTGCCCTGTGAACCATCAGTTTTGATCACAAAATGTGTGGGAATCAATGCTCCAAGTGAAGTGGTGGTTTCATTGAAGCCCTTTATGTCACTCCTCCTGAGGTGTTTTCGTGTCAGTTGTGATCGACGGTGTGTCTTAAATATTTCCCTCAACCACCCATAAGGAAAACCATGTGATTTCAGTTCTGGTGGTCATAGTTCTGACCTTCATTGCTGAGGCGCCAAAGGAAGGGGTTAAATGTGGATAAAAGAGAGTGTGACGATCTTCGAATTGTGTGCATGGTGGTGTTGGGTAGTGAATTTCTGAGCTGTAGCCTATTTAATTTTTTGACACTTTCCAAGAGTGATATCGCAGGATGCCATGGTTTTGCACCATTACAATGGAAGGTTGTAGGCTTCTTTAAGTCAAATTTCAAACTTATGCATCAAAATGGAAGACAATTATGAGGTTTTGAAAACTTGATCCTTTACGATCCACTTTGTAGTTATTGGTGATGGACTCTGTACCAGGCCGTAGGATCTAAGAGCTGTCACAAATTTTCCAACTCTTCAGCATATTTATATTGTGAGAAGTTTTAGTGGAAAAGGACGTCAGTACCAAGAATCGTTCCTTGCAAGAACTGCACAGAGATGGCAAATTTTCCTGGAAAGAGATGCAACAAAAATGTTTCCTTGTTTTGTGGAAGTGATAACATCATCTTGAGTCTTAGCTTAGTATGACGAAAATGCCAAGGCTGATCTTCACACTAATTTTAGTGGTTACGGAATACGTGTGATTCTAATGCAAATTCAGGAAAGTGTTGATAAGGTGGTAGCTTATGCTTCCAGAGTACTCCCCAAGACTGAGATGAGCTAGTCTACAATTGATAAAGAGGGCCTTACAGTTCTTTGAGGCAGCAACGAGTTGCAGTCATTTATTTGGCATAACATCACAATTATGAAGGACCACATTTCAGTATGCTGGCCAGATGGGTGCTAAGGCTTCAGGGGTATGATGGCACAGTCACACACAGATGTGGAATTAACTGCAAGAACACCAACTGCCTTTCAGGAAATCCTTTGGCAGCATGCAGAAACATGAATGAAACCTGAGTCATCGCTGCATTGATTGACATTACTGTAGAACAGGGGGAAGATCCATCACTGCAGAAAACCATAGAAACCTTAAAGGAGGAGCAATGAACAAAGGAGAAGTGCAATTAATGAAGGAAGATTGTATAAGAGGAACTATGATCCTATCATCTGAGCTCATCTACAGCCAACTACCCTGAAGTATTTTCATGGTGTTTCAACATCTGATGTGGCATTTGCCAGATGCAACAAACGGAAAAAATAGTAGTAATAAAGTTAAAGTAATTGAGAAATTTTCGTTAAAAACAAATATAAAAGAATGCTTTTTGGGAATTATAATCTCTGTATTGTTTAGTTACTTGCAGAGACGTGTAATAAACCTTGACCATGGTTTTGGCAGGTACAGTTAGTCACATAGCTATCCAGACAGGCTGGGGAATATGGAATTTCACCATAGAACTTTACCTATCAGTGCTTGCAGTTGCTCAGTTGAATAATATGTGGAACACCATGCAACAGTGTCACCAAACGTGTCCTAAAACCTGACAAGAGAGCAATACAAAAATTGGTCTTGGGACTGTGGTATGGACTGAACTATAGTCAGAGTCTGAACCATCTCATGTGCTATCATCTGCTTTGTGAGGATAACTGACAGTAATTGTCTCTGGTGAGCCATGAGAATTTGTGCATGTAACAGCCTCATTAGCTAAATTCAATGTTAATCAATTCGAAAATGACTCAACATACTGAATTTTATTCTTAACAGTTATTTCTCAGTGCGACCTACCCTGCAACATCCTTACGAACTTTTCAGACTATTTCTGACCACCGTGTATAAACGATCTTGTAACAGGAAACAAATGTTATTAACAATGAGTGCAGTTCAGATTTGTAGCTATAAATGAGAGTTTTTTTTTTACTTAGTGTAACACACACACACACACACACACACCTCTGAACTTCAATTATACCTTTCCGAGTGAAAATTATATTAATATTTTGTAAAAATAATAGTTGCTTGGTATATAATATCACAAGTCACCTGTGATGCTATCACTGGCCTGGTCTCTACTGATCCTTTAGACATTTAGACATTATGTGAGCCACTACAAGAATGTCAGCAAGGAAGCACATCTGAAATTCCTTGACAGGTTATCAGATACCGGTACCACCTGCAGTGCCACCATTCCACCAAAATGGCATCAACCTTTGGGAGAGCTTCCCAAAGCAGACAAAGGAGAATTCATGGTTAATAGTATACACTAACTACCTCACCTGTACTGCTTTCTCCAAAGCTATGCCAACATCTGAAGCTCTAGAAATTGTGAAGTTCTCATAGAAGATGTCGTTTTGAAGCATGGAGCATCCCATGTGGTGATATCAGCGACATGATGACAGCTCCCTACCACACACAGACAAATGGCCTCATAGAATGCTTTAATAAGATGTTTGCAAATACGCAAATATACTCTCAATGTGCGTTGATGTCGAGCAGAGAGGTTGGGATACAGTACTGTGCAGGCCAGTCCATTACAGTGTTATGGTCATGCAACCACTCTGCCGCAGACCATGCATTATGAACAGGTGCTCGATAGTATTGAAACGTGCAGTCGGCATCCCTGAATTGCTCTTCAACAGTGGGAAGCAAGAAGGTGTTTAAAGAATCAATGTAAGCCTGTGCTGTGATAGTGCCACGCAAAACAAGGAGTGCAAGCCCCCTCCATGAAAAACACGACAACACCATGACACCACCGCCTCTGAATTTTGCTGTTGGCACTACACACGCCAGCAGATGATGTTCACCAGGCATTTGCCATACCCACACCCTGCAATCGGATCGCCCTACATTGTGCACCATGATTCGTCGCTCCACAGAACATTTTTTGACTGTTCAATTGTCCAATGTTTATGTTCCTTACACCAAGCAAGGCGTCTTTTGGCATTTACTGGCGTGATGTGTGACTTATGAGCAGCTGCTCAACCATGAAATCCAAGTTTTCTCACCTCCTGCCTAACTGTCATAGTACTTGCAGTGGATTCTCATGTAGTTTGGAATTAATGTGTGATGGTCTGGATAGATGTCTGACGACCCCCTTCAACTGTTGGCTGTTATCAGTAAATAGACGAGGTCAGCCTGTACGCTTTTGTGCTGTACGTCTCCCTTCATGTTTCCACTTCACCATCACATCAGAAACAGTGGAAATCTTGTATACAGACATATGGCACAAGTGACACACAATCACCTGACCACGATTTAAATCCATGAGTTTTGTGGAGTGCCCCATTCTGCTCCCTCACGATGTCTAATGACTACTGAGGTCGCTGATATGGAGTACCTGGCAGTAGGTGGCAGCACAATGCACCTAATTTGAAAAATGTATGTTTCTTGGAGTTTCTGGATACTTTTGATCACATAGTGTGTGAAGGCAAGGATTATGCTCTTCATCAAGGTGTCAACAAAAGTGCAGAGATATTGTCTATTTCATATGTACGGAACCCCACTACAGTCCAGAGGACACATCACTAATGGGACTTTTCCAGGAAACTGAAGGCCGACTTGACAACCTTGAAGCTTCGGCAGGAGGGCCTACCTTTGATGCTTAGCATATTGAAGAGGCTGTGACAACATGATCCAAAGCATGGATCCTCCAGCATTGCTGTACAGAGGACCAATGTGTGGTATGCTATAATTGTCTTCAGTGAGAACTTCTGAAACAGCAGGTTGCTATTTATCTTGGAGAGAGAGGAATACCATGAGTTGTGCTAGATGCAGTGTGTAATAGCGGTTAGTGTTACTGGCTGGCGTGCTGTCAAGTCTGATTACCAGCAGATATTTGTTATTGATATTTGTCATCTCCAGATTGATATCAAAATGTCTTATCTTTGCGTATTCTGGGTTTCTTGATGTATGTGTAAATTACAGCACATGCTGTCCAGGAGGAAGTTCTGTCTGTAAGTTGGTCTTCATAACAAATGTGCTTTCAGTGCTAAGTGTTGACTTCATTGATGACCCTGTTTTCGGGTTGTGACATGACAGTATTAATCTGCATTCTCAGAAATTATGCTATAGGTAAACAAAACAGGCAGAAACATACCGTGACAGCAGTGCCCACCCAGTGTGAAAAGCAGTGAAAATGAGGAACCTTTGTACAGCAGAGCCCTGCTATCCTGAACTAATTGAGACCAAACACTGTTTGGTTTAGCAGGAATTTGGAATAGACTTATTTCATGAATAATATCAATTTATTGACTTGTTAAGGTGTAAACTTAGAGCTGTAACATCTGCTAGTGACCTTCAAAGACTCATAGTGCAGACACTCTACCTATCCCACTCCTTTCTGCATTCCAAACACATTATTGCAAATTTATTGTTAAGCTTTGTTCCGTACGTGTTGAGTTACTTTACCGAGTCACTGTACCTTTTTTATTTATTATTTATGTTCGTAACCCTTGATGTAAACTGTTAGACATTAAAAATGGCAAGTAAATGAAGTCGTTCTTTGCTTACTTTAAAACAAAAACTTGAAGTGTTAAGAAGACTGGATAAAGGAGAAAGTGCTTACTAAATTATAACTCAAATATGGTGTTGGAAAAGCAACAATTAGTTACTGAGAAAAAATTACATTAAAATTGACCAGTTTTGTTCTTCTTCGAGTGAAATAATTCTTGAAAAGCAGCAAAAAAACCACTGTGCCTCTATTTGAAAAACTTGACAAGGCCTCATTCTTGTGGTTCACTTAAGAAAGAGCAAAAGGAATCCCAATTCCAGGTCCTTTGCTTATGGATCGTGACCAGTCATTTTCAGCTAGTGTGATGTTTTGGACCACTGGAAGAATAGACAGAATTAGACAGCTCATGATTGCTGGGGACAATCCATCAGCTGACAATGAAGCAGCTGCCAATTACGTAAAAGAATTTAAAAACCTTGTTTCTTCTCAGAACTGCCCACTGCAGCAAGTTTACAATGCAGAAGAAACCAGATTGAACTTTAAGGCTTTGCCTACCAAAAGTCTTGCTTTGCACGAAGACAGATCTGCCGCATGGTTTAAAATGGACTGGCAACATCTGTCTTAGCTTGCAGTAACACCTTGGCAACAAACAAACTTCCACTGATAATAACAGGCAAATCAGTGAAACCATGACTGTTCAAAAACATTAACATCAACTCACTTTCTGTGTATTATAAGAATCAAAAAGATGCTTGGATGGAGCACGACTTACTCAAGGAATGGTTTGAGCACTAATTTGTCCCTAAAATGACCATGCCTAACCGTGCTTTGCTGTTACTAGACAATGCTCCATCCCAACCAGAAGAAACGAAACTTGTTTGTTGAGACGTCAAAGCAGTTTTTCTGCCACAGAATTTAACTTCAATCCTTCAGCCTAAGGACCAGGGTGTGTTGCAGGCCATTAAACAAAAATGCTGCTCCAACCCTTACTTAAAGAGGATGAAAGTGGAACACAATCCTGCAAAAACTTCAGAAAATTACAATAAAAGATGTGATTTGCTGGTTGGCTGAAGCATGAAATAACACACTAAAGGTGCATTACAAAAATCATGAAAAAACCTCTGTTGTACATTGGAATTTGTTGAAACAACTTCTCCACCAGTGAAAGTCTGTGACCTCCTCTTGCCAGTCAAGAAAATCCCTGGCTGTTAAGACACAGAAGAAAGCTGTGTTGAGGAATGGGCTGCTGTTGACATCAATGGCCACGAGAAGTACGGAGACGAAGACATTGTAGTAATGGTGCAGGCTAATCAGCTCAGATCGACTCAGAGGAAAGCGAGGAGGAGGTGAACACTCAACCTGAACTTATATTACACATAGACATGGCAAATGCCCTTGACCTTGCCTTATGCTATGTCAAACAGCATGCATCATCAACACCAAACGATGTTATGCTCATGCGGGAATGGCGGAACGTTGCATCCTCGAATCAATTCAGAAAAAAGGACAGACTTCATCTCTTAAGTGTGTGTAAATTGGTTGATTTTTGTATTTAGTAGTGATTAAAAGTGACTCTCAGAACTGAATAAATGAAGACAATGTGTACTGTACTGTAACTAACCAGCTTTCATTCCAGTATGGTTTCAGGAGTTTTCTCAAGCTTAGGCCCTATATATGTCTCTGTTGAACTTCTTTGCATAATAATAAATGTACATTTCTTCCAATGTGTTTTTGATTTCTCCTGTTTTTAAGGTATAAAAGTCGCTATTTTTTTTCTGACTCTGTTTGGAATAGGCAGATTTTTGGAATAGCGGGGTTTAGAATAGTGGGACTCCACTGAGTGTATTGCATGTAAAAGACACAAACTTTTGGCACATTTATTTCAGTTGCTACTCTGAAAGGACACTGAAAGGAAAATGAAATTACATTCTACTAGCATTAAATATGTATTGGATGTTAGAATATCACTGTTGGAATTCATGGAACCTATGCTCTTGCATAGGGGAAGGTAATCAGTATAGAGATTAAATATTAGTTTTGGTACAGCGATGGTAAAGTAATTAAAGAGTTGCATTGAACATTTCAAAGTTATTTAAGACTCACAACTAACCTTTTTGACGTTTAATATATTCGTGACATGTTTGTTAATAATGGATACAATTTCTTCAGCATTATTTGTATAGTGGCAATGTTAAATGTTCTAACTGCTATTTTTTAACAAAATGCATTTTCAGTTCTATTGCGTTCTCAGGAGTCTGTTGCATGTCCCAAGACTTGTTCCAAGCACCAAACCATGGAGAAATTGTTTCAAACATTCATCATAGTGAGAGATTGCAATTATGATCCATCAAAAATGCAAATAACTAACTCATTTCTTGTAGTGTTACTTTTGCTGAATGTTTGATCCATGTAAGTCGTCCCTGATAAACCTACTCAAAGCAGTCCCTAAATGGGGCAGTAAAATGGTTATACAAAATTAGCTTAGCATTTTTTTGACACTTTCTGGATGCGATTTCCAGAACACATTTCATTAGATATTACACACGTATGCCAGCACTTTTTTCCAGTATCCAAAAGACTTCTAGATCTCAGTCTTTGGGACAGCATTTAGCTGTGTCAGTGATGCGTGTTAATGTCATCTATACTTGTAAACTGATGATCCTGTAAGTGCTATTTATTTTGGAAAATAGAAAAAAGTCATATGGAACTATGTCTGGTGAATATGGAGACTGGGACATCATTACATTATTGATTTTGACTTAAAATTCACAAACAGGCATTGAAATATGAGCAGGTCTGTTATTGTGGTGCAAAAGCCATGCGCTGTTTTGCTACAAATCCGTTCTCCACTCCTTCAGTTTACTTCACACAAATGGCGTTGAAAGGTAAAGGAGTATTCCTTATTGATCATTCAACCTTGTGACAAGAACTCATGATGAACTATGCCACTAAAATGAAAAAAACATACTTATTATAACCTTCACAATTTACTATTTTGTAGAGCTTTCTTCGGTTTCTGTGATCCATAATGCTTCCACTGGTACAATTGAGCCTTAGATTTGAAGCCATATCTGTAACCCACATTTCATCATCTGGTATGACATGTTTCAGTAATTTGCATCATTGTTGATTTCATTTAACCGCTTCTGAGCAACTTGCATTATCTGCTTTTATTTTTTTATTTTGATTTTATTTTATTTTATTTTGTTTAAAATTCAACAATTTTTGAACAAGTTTTGCTGTCATGTTTCATACCGAAACATTTGAAAATATTGCATGGTATGCACCTTTGATATGCGAATATCATCATTGACTTCACTGATCATAATTCAGTGATCATCAATATTTTTAAAAATATTTTCCATAATTTCATCTGATCCAGGGCACTCATCATCTATAATGTCTTTACAGCTTTCATTGAAACACTTATACTACACATAAAACCTTGTTTTTCTTACAGCAGACTTGCCAAAAGCAGGATACAAAAGTTCTAAAATTTTGCTACGCTTCCTTCTGGTCTTACATAAAAAATTAATGCAGACTACTGATCAATTTTTATACTAAATAAATAATTGCTGTTACTGCCAGAATAAACACCTTTCTGGCAGCTTACCCTACATGGCTAAGACTGTACATGTACTGTTCAGATGTATTTACTAACACAACAATGAAAATATGCATGAATAAGACAAATAAACCACACAAAGTTACAAAATTCATGTTACTTTTTCAACATATCTCTTACATTCAAATGTAATAATCTGTCTTGAACTCAGCAGTGATCTCCCCAACCAGCATCAGATTAGAAGTTAGTGATTCAGTGACATCAGACCTTTAACAGTATATATGTATCCTACAACCAATACAGCAATTGTCACTTTGTAAAATTTTTGACTGATTCTGCAAGAAAAAGTATGTCAATGGAATTATTTGAATTATACAACCTGACACAGTTAGTGAACTTTTCCAGTAGAATACATGGAAACAGTAGCCCAATTATAGATAACATCTTCACAGCTTGTTCTCTGTCCCAGTGAAATTAATAATGGCCTGTTAGAACATGATACACAAATTGTAACACTTAAAGGAATTGAGGCAATCAATATTTAAAATTATGAGCCCACTTCCAGTGCAGACATTCGAAGGCTGTGCCAAGAGACACACTTTGTAAGAAGTGTGCAATACAGACAACTAGAATAACAAATGTAATTAGATTTGTGTAAACCTTTATTGCTTTCTCTGACAATTTCTTTCCATTAAATTGCAGGAAAAATGCAGTACTAATAAGCAACCTATTTAGACAACTCATGACATTGACATTTGAATGTAATGTAGGACAGAAGAGCTGTCTCATAAGACTAGTCACAACATAGCTACAGATTTCACTGCAGACAATGTTGCAAAGTGGTTATGGATGTCATTAGACTGGCTGAAACAATGCATAACACCGAGAAAAGAAGGCAGTGACATAATAAAATTAGCATTATGTGATTGCTTGTTAAAGAAGTACTGGGTAATAATGTGGGTCCGTACCATATTGCATGTCGTCTATAGGAGAATGGTGTTGACAAAGAGCCACAAGGATTGTTCAAAAGACTTAATAACGTCTTCCTGTCAATATCTGGCAAGTTAAATCAAAATTTTATTTGAACAAGAAAGTTTTTAGAACTTCCAGAAACTGGTATTCTGAAACAATTATATCACATGCAGCTACAGGAAATAAGCACAGAGGAAACTGGATCAGATACTAAATTACTGAATAGTAAAGACTCGCTGTGGATATGATAGAATGTCAAGCAGACTATCAGTCCACCACATAGTAAGCTCTGTTCTCTCATCTTTGTAATGTATCTTTCAGATGCAGTGAGTTTCCTTACAGATTAAAATAGTCATTAATAAAAACCATTTCATAAAAAAGGGAGAAAGGTGCAACATAGACAATTACAAACCATTATTGTTGCAGTCAGTGTAGTTGAGGATTTTTGAGAAAGCCATGTACAGGAAAATAGTAACGCTTTTCAGTACACACAATTTGCTGTCAGACTTGAGTATGGCTATAAGGGTGTCAACAGGAAATACGGTTTCTTTTGTGTGTGAGATACTTTCAGGTTGAAATGCCAAGTTAAGGACAGTGGGTATCTTTTTTCATTTAATAAAACTTCTGTATAAGCTGGAAAATTATAGAAAGGTGGAAGAATCTGAACAGTATGAAAATAAGAAATGGAAGATTGCACTTCTGTGCCAACAAACTGGGAACAGTTTCATATGTGTCACAGGCATACTGTTAGGTGTGATGTCCCACATGAGTCTGTTTTGCGTCCGTTTATTTTCTTAATATAAACTGCCGGCAATTAAAACTGAAACACGATGAAAGCGGCATGTGATGAACTTCAAACTGTCATCAAATGTACTACATGATTGGATATGCAAATAATTAGCACTTCAGTACAACTGCACAGCATAGTTAGGAATAACACCATCTATATTCTGTATGTAAGGAAAGATTAAGCAGCAGGTTTGACATTCAGAAATCACATTTGAAGGTTGGTGCTTTGTGAGAATGTCATGGTATGCCTCATGTAAGAAAGGGAAGTATCTAGCAGTAAGTGTGTTGAGATTCGACAGCAACAGAATTGTTGCCTATTAAACTGCAGTTTATTGGTCTGTTTTATCGCTGGTCAAAAGTCAATGAATGTCATGTGAATATGGGGCCATTGTGTTTGAGAAGACCATACTCAATGTGACACGAGATGTCAATGATTCTATGTCCCCATCTGCCTGAAGGGATAGACATATTGTTGTTTTGTGTTGTATCACCATGACATGTACTGTAAGTTAAGAAACTGACTTGTCCGCAGCAAGATGAGTATCCACATGGCCAGTGTAGAGACGTCTGGTGCACCACTGTCTCTCAGCCATGTGACTGTTGTTGCAGTTTCTCTTGATGTGTTAGTAGAGACAGGAGCACTGACAGTGGTGCATCCAGGGTGGCACTACATTGTCTTTCCCTACATGCCCTCATTCTGCATATAGTATCACAATAGACATATACCCTTGTGTGAAGGCTCTGAAAAGGACAAAGATTGGTGGATTGCACTGTCATACGAGTCCAGCATACGATGTGATAGTGTGGGGTGCCATTGGATATGTAAAATGCACATCTCTGGTTCATATAGCTGGTAATTAGGACAGCAGGTATTATATTTCTGATGTATTAAGGCTGGTGGTGATATCCTATCCTCAAGGTCTCTGTGATGTCTTTCAGCAGGGTAATGCAAAAACTCATGTTGTGTGTGTGGTCCTAAGATGATTCAATACAGATAGTGTTAGTCTGTTGCCCAGGACAGCATGTCCTCAGGTTTTCTGACTCATTAAAAACAACTGGTCACGAGTTGCAGACAGTCTGATGTGCCACAACTCGCCAACCATTATGACTGACAGACTCTGGCATGAAGCTGGAGCAGCGTGGACCGAGGTATCCATATCTGTCACCAAAGCTCAGTTGAGGCCATTCCCAGCCAGGTTAAAACTGTTTTGGTGCCAGAGGTGTACCAGATTCTGCATCCTGTCTATCCCCAAATCACCGTGTGCGTGCGGGGGAGGGGGAGGGGGGGGGGAGGATTATCTGCCACTGATATTGGCAGGTGATTCAAACATTTCTGTGTGTGCAAATAGCTTACTGGGTGTTTTAAATGATGTGGAATGTAATGTAAATGATTAACTTATTATTTGTTAATTTTTCTGTTTGAGTTGAACTGACAATGTATGTTGATAGTGACTAGCCTCAGATGTGTCCATTCATTACTGAACTGTTATATGACTGGCTCTGAAATGCTAACTGAAAATAACATTTATATTTTTAGAGGTAGTCATAACTGTTCAGCTCCAAACATTCTGTGTCCTTAATGTTATTGTGTACAATACAAGAAGTTAGACAGGCGATATACAGATAATGGCCGATGTTCTATAGGCCATAGACAGTATGCACAGGTGGCTGCCAATTTTTTGTCTGAATTTGTTTGGTAAATACTGTCACTTGTTGATATCACAAGACATAGTTTTGACACTTGCACCATAGCAGAAATTCTAGATTGTTATGTAATGTATGGCTAGTATACATTTAATGTGGAGTAAATTAATGTCTGGCATGATACAGTGTATTAGCCATTTATTATAATGTTTCAGAAAAAATAAGAATTGACCAGGTAAAAATGAGTTACAACTGTTTTGATTCTGATGGTCGGAAACAATTTTAGAGTTTCCTGCGCGAATATTCATTATTGAAGTTGGTAGTCTCCAAGCTTATATAGTTTTTTTCCCAGCTTAATATTTTAGATGAGAACATGGTGGATCAAGTAACTACGTCTTATACCAAAGAAATTTGGAAAACCTACTTCTTTAGTGATATTTAGAAATACTGAAGTATGAAAGCATAGTAAAATAATATAAAGCATGGTTTCATGAATCTTCTGCCAGGCACCTTAAATGTGATTTGCAGAGTATCCATGTAGATGTAGATGAAAATAATCACACAGTAGTGATTTTTGAAAATGAAACTTCTGCTATTAGGAATACCTGCATTTTCTGGATTAGTAATTAAATGTAGAGAGATTGTGATTCAGGATTTGTCAGGATTTCACAAAAGCAATTTGAATAAGAGAAGAAGAAAATAATGGGGTGTAATGTAGAATACTATTTACTGAGCTACATGTAACATTATGGCAGACGGGCAGAATGATTTGTGCATAATAGTGATAAGAAATTTTCAAAGTTGAATTTTGCCTTCCAGAGATAATAAATCAGTAGACGTGGTGCACTATCAACTGAAACCATTTTCTTTCTAAGACAGTTTTTTCAGCAAGTGGACATTTATTTATTATGAATACTGCTGAAGCATCCAGCTACAAATGCTACATCTGCTGTGCCATGCATTCAGATCACACCCTTCCTCTTGACTGGATATTTCAAAATGCAGCAAGCAGATACAAATTTTAGACAAGATAAAGTTCTGTTAGGTTTAGTACAAATGATGGGGATACTCTCTTTGGCACAGAATGTGAAACTTCGAAGTTGTAAGTATCAGCGAAGAAATGCACCTCCCAAATGACCTATGTAGTGAATAGCTTTGAGTGGACTGACATTTTGATAAGCTTCTCTCCTCATTGCAATCCTATATACACTCCTGGAAATGGAAAAAAGAACACATTGACACCGGTGTGTCAGACCCACCATACTTGCTCCGGACACTGCGAGAGGGCTGTACAAGCAATGATCACACGCACGGCACAGCGGACACACCAGGAACCGCGGTGTTGGCTGTCGAATGGCGCTAGCTGCGCAGCATTTGTGCACCGCCGCCGTCAGTGTCAGCCAGTTTGCCGTGGCATACGGAGCTCCATCGCAGTCTTTAACACTGGTAGCATGCCGCGACAGCGTGGACGTGAACCGTATGTGCAGTTGACGGACTTTGAGCGAGGGCGTATAGTGGGCATGCGGGAGGCCGGGTGGACGTACCGCCGAATTGCTCAACACGTGGGGCGTGAGGTCTCCACAGTACATCGATGTTGTCGCCAGTGGTCGGCGGAAGGTGCACGTGCCCGTCGACCTGGGACCGGACCGCAGCGACGCACGAATGCACGCCAAACCGTAGGATCCTACGCAGTGCCGTAGGGGACCGCACCGCCACTTCCCAGCAAATTAGGGACACTGTTGCTCCTGGGGTATCGGCGAGGACCATTCGCAACCGTCTCCATGAAGCTGGGCTACGGTCCCGCACACCGTTAGGCCGTCTTCGGCTCACGCCCCAACATCGTGCAGCCCGCCTCCAGTGGTGTCGCGACAGGCGTGAATGGAGGGACGAATGGAGACGTGTCGTCTTCAGCGATGAGAGTCGCTTCTGCCTTGGTGCCAATGATGGTCGTATGCGTGTTTGGCGCCGTGCAGGTGAGCGCCACAATCAGGACTGCATACGACCGAGGCACACAGGGCCAACACCCGGCATCATGGTGTGGGGAGCGATCTCCTACACTGGCCGTACACCACTGCTGATCGTCGAGGGGACACTGAATAGTGCACGGTACATCCAAACCGTCATCGAACCCATCGTTCTACCATTCCTAGACCGGCAAGGGAACTTGCTGTTCCAACAGGACAATGCACGTCCACATGTATCCCGTGCCACCCAACGTGCTCTAGAAGGTGTAACTCAACTACCCTGGCCAGCAAGATCTCCGGATCTGTCCCCCATTGAGCATGTTTGGGACTGGATGAAGCGTCGTCTCACGCGGTCTGCACGTCCAGCACGAACGCTGGTCCAACTGAGGCGCCAGGTGGAAATGGCATGGCAAGCCGTTCCACAGGACTACATCCAGCATCTCAACGATCGTCTCCATGGGAGAATAGCAGCCTGCATTGCTGCGACAGGTGGATATACACTGTACTAGTGCCGACATTGTGCATGCTCTGTTGCCTGTGTGTATGTGCCTGTGGTTCTGTCAGTGTGATCATGTGATGTATCTGATCCCAGGAATGTGTCAATAAAGTTTCCCCTTCCTGGGACAATGAATTCACGGTGTTCTTATTTCAATTTCCAGGAGTGTAGTTTCGTACCCTCATGGCTGTCATCAACAGTACTGAGTTAGATTATATCTACTGCTCCATAGATCAACAGTAAGGCCAAAATGCACAAGAGAACAAGTCACTGGTCTCCAGACAGAGAAAGAAGCACTGAGAGGCAGACAGGCTTGCAGAAAGGACACTGTGTGTCTGTCTGCTGCTTGATGCTTCTTTCTGTGTCTGGTGAGCATAATAATCCTTGTAATATGGTGGGGCAGGTTGAGCATCATTGGTTGTCTTATTTTATTCATGTAGCAGAGCATAATGTTATTGACAGGCAGGAAATGCTCCTTCCCATGCACCTAATACATTTTTTGTCAAATGCAGAAGGAAGAGGAAGCACAGAATATAATCAGACATGAATGAGTAAATGTGGAAATACATGATGTTGTTCAAACAAATATCAAAGGAAGTGTAGTGGCGTGGCAAGACAGCCAAGCCACTCGGAGGTAGCCGAAAGGCACGCGTTAGCTCACGCAGATTGGCGTGAGGTCTGGAACAAGGTAAAGTAATTATCCTATAAAGAAAAGAACGTAGTTCTTGGAATACTTAACTTTAATCCACAATTGGAGAACATCTCTCGTTACTGTACAAGCTTCACAATATTAATTATCAAATGCTATGGCGCCTTGCTAGGTCGTAGCAAATGACGTAGCTGAAGGCTATGCTAACTGTCGTCTCGGTAAATGAGAGCATAATTGTCAGTGAACCTTTCCTAGCAAAGTCGGCTGTACAACTGGGGCGAGTGCCAGGACGTGTCTCTAGACCTGCCGTGTGGTGGCGCTCGGTCTGCTATCACTGACAGTGGCGACACGCGGGTCCTACATATACTAATGGACCGCAGCCGATTTAAAGGCTACCACCTAGCAAGTGTGGTGTCTGGCGGTGACACCACAGGAAGCATTTCATGAAATAATCAACAGGCTGTCCAGGAGTGGGGTGACTATAAACAACAGAAAACCCTCTTTGCTCTCCAAGTATCATAGCCTATTAAAAACATCCAGAAGGGCCCAAACTCGTTACTTTATTTTCATTTTAACAAGCAGGTATGTAGCTAAGTGTAGACCAGTGTGATTGCAGCCAATAAAAGCAATTAATAAATTACCTTTACAAATAAGGTTGGAAAGAAACAGTACAAATGAAGTCCAACATGCAAGTGCATAACAATATACACATACGGATTTGTGGGAAACAAGAACTGAAATTTATTCCGGTGTACACTTGTGTCAATTAACAGTATGGAGTAATGCCCAGTTGGAGGCTTGGAACAAGAAACTAAAAATAGCTAAACAGGAAGAACAGAGAAAAAGATACTGGGCACTTAATCCTAAGAACCTGGCATATTTTGTAAACAAATGTTTTGGCTGTGGTGAAATTTACCTGCCACAGAAGTTCTCAAAAACACAGAGTTTCGTTCACAAAGGCCACTATATGCTATATCACTCAGGGCTAGCACTAGTGCCTTTACTGTTACCTGTACTATTTCCCAGGAGCAGGCAATCAGTAGTATAGCGTTCAGTATTAAAACTTTCACACGTTTAAGCAATGGTGTACTTGCCAAGAGAATTTGGTTTCAGACCTAGAAAATGGACAACTTTTTATAATAGTGGTTTGAAATGTTCCACTGGTTCTTTACCTTGATATTAGGTGGTGAAGTAAAATCTGATCAGGAGTTAAGACCTCCTGTAGTTTAAATTTGCTCACCTAGTTATTTGAGCACATTCACAAGCAGCTTCTGATGAAACTTCTTTTCTCAAAGTGCTGCAGTTATTACTGGAACTTAACAGTAAAAACTGAGCATCCAGTTCTTGAAATAATCACCTCTTATCAACATCATCTCATGTACTGTTCTCTTGTTTTCAATAACTGTGAGTTACAGAGTTGTTATATTATTCAGAACATCGCAAAAACATTGATAAAGACAAAGTCCAAAAATGTTCTGCTTTACTCAACAGATTATATTTGAGAGTGTCCATGTAACAACTTTCCTCTTGTGCCCATGATGTCATAGGCATTGTCACGGCCTCTCTTCTTCTGCGGCACATACCATATCTACAAGGTAGGATCCAACAATACAGAATAAACGGCCTGCCCAGGAGGTACTGTGAGTGTGATATGATGTTTACCATTGTCCCGGCTTGCAGATAGGCTGAGTCCATCCACCTCATGCTATATACTCATGCTACATCCAAGTAGTAGATTATTTAGTACATTACAAAAATAAACTTTTTACGGTGGCAATCGTCATTCATCGGTTCAAAAAATGCTTGTGTGGCACATAACTTCATCAGAGTGATTCATTGCACTACAAATTCAAGAAATGTTAGATGAAGGAGAACGTGAAACAGGCATCTTCCTTGACCCAAATAAAACCTGTGACACATTAGACTATGGAATTTTGAAGAAATTTAACGTACATGGAATCTTCTTGTAGAAATAGTAAACAGCTAATTGGTTGCAAAATGGAAGGTTTATTAAAACTCTTTTACAATGGATTCAACGGTTATAGAAAGTCTTCTTTAGAAGGAGATGAATTAAAATACAACTGAAAAGCATCAGCCAGATATAAAATTTCACTTCCATAATAATTAAAATATGAACAACATGATGGTTGTCGTTTGCTGTTTCCTCATCAATGTACGGCTAGTGTCACATATTCAGCACTTGCATAAGGAAAGCTCCTGGCAAGAGAGGGCACTATAGTCTGATCCACAAATGATGGTGGTGTGCGCAGGTCAAGAAACAGGTGGGCACTGCATTATTGTTGATTCCAAGTGACAGCTGCAGTAAAAATATTCCATTTTTGTGTTACTTATAGCTTTATGTGTCATCTTCAGTTGTTTTAATGTTTGCATTTAAGTAAGACACTTTGCATACTTCCAAAAAGTTTGCAATGAAAAATAGGAGTCACTATGATTTTGCGTTTGGTGAATGTTAGTTAATATGTTGCTCCATATGAAATGTAGCTAACATTTAAATTTTTCTTCAGACTTCAGTGGAGGTGTCTAACTGTCACCAATCCTGAGACAGTTGATCTAATGCAGCACACTCATTTGTGGCCATGTGCACCAGGATAATGCCAGAATGAAATATCCATAACATTCCTCTGTTTCATAAATGGTTTGAGATACTGAAATGAGATTTAGACAAATTATAGCATGCAAAGAGAAGAGTATTTTGCCATATGGTTATTATGCAGAACTTCATTACCTATCATTTTATTCCACTAACTATAGAGTTTTTTGATGAAAGAATGTAAGAGCCTTTGATAGCTGGTTAGATAAAAAATGCTGCGGGTTTTGGAACAGCATAAGTGAAGACATTACACATTAATTTTTGTACTGAGGATGTGCTTTTTCATAAGCTATTGCCTTACTTTTCTCAGGCTTAATAAGCTTAATAAACAATGATTTCAGAATTCTCTCACAGTTGCATGTGCACAGCATGTTAGTGAGGTGACATTGTGCAAACTGCACTGTGTTTTGGCAAAAGAGGCAAATTTCAACATGGCAACAAAAGAAGCGTATGTTTTACTCAAAATTCACCACTCATGACACTACTCTGAAAGTTATAAATGGTTAAAAAGCCAGGTTAAAATAAATTGCTGATGTTGTTGCATTTTCAGTGGAATTCTTTCTAGGTACTAACCAAAGCAGAGTTCACAGTAGTTATTTTTGAATGATCACCATGCCTGTGTGGGTGGGGAAGGGCTCCACTCAACATCTACAAAAAAATGCTTGTAGGCTTCAGTTTAGAATGGCAGTTCCCCTCCAGTGCTCGGCATTTCCCCTACAGAGTCTGCCCACAACCCCCACCACTACTGCTCTCCCCACACGTGCCCTGTCAATTGTGCATCTGCCAGTCACATTATTTTGCCTGCACTCTACATGCATACACGTATTGTGCAGTCGATGTAAGCATATAGACTGATCAGCCAGAACATTATGACCACTGAGCTACTATCGATGTAAACCTGTCCAGGTGACAGCAGTGCCACCTGGTGAGGAATGACTGCTACACAGTCAGTAATATCAGTGAGCATTCTGTCTGTGTGTAGAATGGGGAAGGTGCGCGATCTATTGGAGTTTGACCGAGGACAGATTGTGACAGCTGGGAAGCTCGGCAAGAACATTTATGAAACTGCACAAGTTGTCAGGTGTTTGAGGAGTGCTGTGATGAGTGTCTTCAACACCTATCGAAACCAAGAGGAAACCATGTCCAGATATAATGGGGTAGGGTGACCACCCTTCATTACAGACATTGGACACTGTAGGCTGGGCAGAATGGTAATACAGGACAGGTGGTGAACTGTATTGGAACTAGTGTCAGACTTTATGCTGGGCAGAATACGAGTATGTCTGGACACAGTACACTGGACACTCCTAACAATAGGCCTACAGACAGCCAATGACCCATACATGTTCCAGTGTTAACACGACAACATTGGCAACTTTGACTGAAATGGGCATGTGACCATCGGCACTGGACATTGGCACAGTGGCAGAGTGTTTGATGGTCTGATGAACTGTGATACCTTCTTTATCATGCCAATGGGAAGGCGTGAATCCATTTTCTTCCAGGGGAACAGCTCCTTGACACCTGTACTGCGTGACGGAGACAAGCTGGTGGTGGCTGCATTATGCCCGGGGGAACATTCGTATGGGTCCAATGGAGCTTGTGCAAGGCACCATGATGGCCAAGGAGTACACTGGTACTCTGGTTGTAGACCATGTGCACTGTTTCCCAATGGCAGTGGCATTTTTCGGCAAGATAATGTGCCGTGTCACTAGGCTATGAGTGTGATGGAGTGCTTTGAGGAACACAGTGGCGAGTTCCAGTTGATCCGCTGGCCACTCAACTTGCCAGATCCGAAGCCGGTCAAACACATCTGGGATGTGATTTAACATGATGTCAGAGCTCATCGCACCTCCCCCCCCCCCCCCCCCCCTGTAATTTATGGGAATTAGGTGCCACGTGTGTGTGTGGGGGAGGGGGGCGGGGGGGGAGGTGCAGATGTGGTGGCAACTCCCTCAAGTGACCTACCAAGACCTCAATGCTTCCATGCCATGACACAGTGCCACTATTATCTGTGCCAAAGACGGACATATCGAATATTAGGTAAGTGGTCATAATGTTCTGGCTGATCAGTGTAGTTTGCAAATTATGTCTCTCATTCGCTTGTGTAGAATCTGTAACTTACCATCATTATCAGCCATGGCAACTTGCAATAAATGGAATACAAATTCAGTAAATAACTCACTACAGTAACGTTTAATGTTCATGTTGGATACGACCTTCACAGCAGAATGCTCAGACCAGTACTGAACAGTCATTGGCTATTGGGGAATGTATGATGTAAGTAGGCGAAACAAGCCTAAACTCCATTGCCATCATTTACGGCTCCAATTATAGCAGTATGTTCAAGGAGGGTATGTGATAGTTAATTAAACTTAATTATGTTAAACTTGCTTCAAATGTTAAAATTAAAATTATGATATTAAAAGTCAAACCATATTTAGCTGTGTACGTATTTAAAAGTCATGAAATTGCAACAAGTAATAAGTTACCATCTAAAAACGTCATTGTGGTAAAACCAAATATGTATAACTGCGAATAGTGGAAATAGAAACTATAGCATAAGGAACCAGGGTGTGGAAGAGGGTGAAAATGGAGAAGAATGGGGGCAGAGGGAGGGAAGGAAAGGGGAAATAGATAGGGATGGTGGTGGATGGAGGAACAGATAGTTAAACATGTGTAATTCTCAAACACTTCATACCTGAAAAGCTGTGAACATCATACGTATAGAAATATATGTTACATCATAACGAAGAAGAAACACAAGTACCACTAAAGATACACAGGTGAGGAAAATGGCATATCCTATAGTAATATGGAAGCGTGAGCCATTTCTCTCTTATTTTAATGAAAGTAGGGGTATAAAACTATCTAGAAAATTTCTTCTCTTTCAACATTTTGTGGACAGAGAGCCAGCAACTTTTTAAAATTCCTTAATGCATTTATTAATGGTTCTGTCAGTAGTTGCAGTATTTATATCAGGCGACTACTTTCGAACCTTACAGATTCAATTTCAAGTCTGGCCTACATAGTTGTCAGTGAACAATGACTACAAATGTGATTTTACAATGAGAAGTTCAAATGTAACAGCAATTAATTAATTGAATACAAACACACCTGCATTGGCAGTACCCAATCTTAATAATAAACATCAAAGTGGCAACACATTAATTATAAATGTTTTCAGAATGATACCTCTGACCAAGTCAAACTCAAGATCTTGGTCAACAAAGCCAAGAGCACCAGGAAACTTTCAGTGGCGACAGCATCACACCTCACGTACAAGCACATATCGGCAGTCAATGGGCATGTCTTGTTTTAAGTGTGGACTTTCCAAAATGTGGGTTGTTGTCTGGTTTAGTGTGACCATGACGTAACTGTGCCACTACTTAACTTACAGATCACTGGCATAGTACATCATATTATTGCTTACCACAAGGATAGAGCCTGGAGTGTACAAAGTTTAACATGCCGATCCCTGCATTACAACAGTGTTTTCATTTCATAATACACAGGGCAATCCCCCCCCACTCACACACACACACACACACACACACACACACACACACACACACACACACACAAATGTTTCTTCTTAGTGCTTAGTGTGTTTGCGTGTTTTTAAAAAGTGCAACTTAAGGATTAGTTTCCGTAAACAGTAATTTGAGTACAACAAATTACATACAGTGGCTGAATACTTACAAATTAACCCGATTATTTTATACTTTTGTTGTGCTCCCAAAAGGTGTCTTGGTGGCTGGGCAAAAAATTATGCATTACAATAAGGATAGTGAGTCTATAATTGGATGTGTCAGTTGATCAACCACAGCTTCTCATTGTGTAGTCATACTCCCTAAATTGACTTGGTGCTGGTAGTGACATCTGTTTTTGTGATTTCTTGAACTGCTTAATACCATGTACATTGGTAAGATCACTGTAAAGTAAGCATTCCATGCCTACTCATGTACATGAAATGTCATTTCTTAATTTTAATTTTATTTAATTTCTTTCCAGCTGAGGGTATGTAGGTCTTCCCATGTAGGCTACAGATAATGACCTTCTCAATTTTCAGCTACAGCATTAAGTGCCCAAAATCGTGTATGATGATATCACACTGAATAAACAGGAAATATCACACACTGTATGACACATATCACAGTGTTTTGTATGAGAGCACTTTGTGGTGGATATCATATCATTTGGGTGTAATCCATAATTAGATATGCTTGTCAAGCCAGCAAGCATGTCGAGTCATGATATTTGAACATGAAACAATGTTTCATAGAAGAGCGCCTAAGTGCATTTGTAATTGGATTAGCATGTCTAGTTTGTAAAGCGGTCAGGTCATGATGTTTGTATCTGACTTGTGGTGTAATTGTGGGGGCACTGTATGAAAACCTAAAATTGTTGGGAAGTATGTAAAATGCTTGAGTATCCATGTTTCAATATTCATCCTCTGTGATTTATGATAAAAGGACTCGCATGGATAGATATTCACTTTAAGTACAGGCCAAGACAATTTCAAGGTGATCAAGCATGACGAAAGTCGTAAAGATTCTGTGCTACGAGATGCTGTTTTAGTAGGACTGCGTAACTGCATTTTTTCCTTTTCTTTAGGGAACTTATTGGCTAAACAAACAATATGTATTGTTTTTAAATGTTTTATGTATGTACGCTCTTTAGGTATGCGGACTTTTATAAGACAACCATCTGTATGTATAATGCAAAATTTGTGATGGAGCAATAGATGTGACATGTTTCATTGGAGGCACTGCGATGCTCGCTAATTTAATTCGATGCGTCGATGCGTCCATTGGCCATAGACGCACACTTGAACATGAAATGCTGATCTTATGTTCAAATATGTAAGTGGCATATGTGACACTAGTATTTGTATTTGTGGAATATATGTACACCTGTGGTTGTCGTTTACTCGAGTGATGTTTGGTTTAATATAGATGTATCCTTATTTAAAAAGTGACGGGCCCATTGACTGCAGATGTGCACTTCTACATAAGGCAGGACACTAGCATAATCGAAAGTTTCCTTGTGCTGTTGGCTGTGTTGACCTCCAGTTTGATTTTGACTTGGTAAGAGGTATGTTCGGATTATGGCATTTATAAAGTAAGTGTTGCCACTTTGATGTTTATTACTATGATCAGGCACTGTCAGAGCAGGTATGTTTGTATTCAAATAATTAATTTCTGTTGCATTTGACCTTATTATTTCAATACCACTTTTTTTATTCATTGCTCACTGACAACTATGTACTGATTTTTGTAGCCTCAGTAGCTCAGGCTTGAAAATGAATCTGTAAGGTTCAAGACTGGTCACCTAATGTAAAAATACTGCAACTGTTGACAGAATTGTTAATAAACACTTTTAGAATATTTCTATTTTTGAGTTACACCTGTTCATTTAAAATGCACCTATCTTTTTGAGTGAAATGTTTAAAAATTACTAATTCTTCTTGCAGGTAACACCTGTAACCTTTACTTACTTTATATAAAAGTTCTAAGTCTTCTAGCTCCTGATGTTCAGCAAAAGTGGAATTGTACACATTTACTCAGGGTGCTCTTTACAGCTTTCTTTAAATGGCCTCCCTGTCTGCCCTATGTAACAGTTAGGACAGACATTACATGTAATCTTATAAGCACCAGTGTTTGTGAAACTATCATCTTGGGTTGTGATAGAATCATTTAATTTTTGTTTTAGGCTATTGTTTACAATGGAAGAAACTTTGCAGTCTACTTATCCTGTGCAATACATTTCCTAGAAAAGGTATAGAAATAAACTTTTAACTCTCACTTCCTGTGTTCAAGCTTCTATTGACCAAAGTTGAACACCTAACACCAGGTCTCTCTCTCTCTCTCTCTCTCTCTCTCTCTCTCTCTCTCTCTCTCTCTCACACACACACACACACACACACACACACACATACACACAATATGTTCAACCAATCTGGGACATTTCCTTTTGGAAATATGCAGTTTTAATGGAGTGCGCAGAGTGCGATGTATTGCAGGGTGGAAAAAAGTGGTTTCATGGGTGTGTGGATTACATGAGACAGCTGTAATGATATTGTCTACAAAAGTAATTTTATGGAAAATGGCGAAGTTGATTTTGTTGTTAACTAACCTTAGTTTTAGATCCAGAAAATTAAGTTCTCTGTTACCATTTTGTATTTTGTGAAATTGATTTTCTCATGATAGTTGTTAAAAGCATGGAACATTTGCTGTAGACCTTTGTCACTGCCATTAAATGCTATTAGTATGTCATCTGTGTAATGAGCATAGAAAGAAATCGTACTCTTCAAAAAGGGATTATTCTTGAAAAATTTTCTTTTAACACATTTACAAAAAGATCCTCTGGAATTCCATGTAACATAGCTAAATGAATTGTTGCTCATACAGTTTCCCATTGGACTGAAAATAATTTCAATTTAGTACTGCCTGTAATAAAGTCATTATTTCAGATACTTGTACCACTGTTAATTTTTGTTGTTGCTAGATATTATTTTCAATAATTTTGAGAGTATAATCTACCAGCACATTAGTATACTCTTATGATGCCATAGGATATCAACTGAGAGGAAGGGGCACACTCATTTTTAACTTATTAAATAAATCAGCAGTGTTTTTAATGGAAAACTGTTTTCAAATACAAAAGCTTCTTTGATATTAGTGTACAACAATCTTGCTAGTTTTTGATGTGGAGTGTTTATCCCATTAACGATCGGGTGAACTGAGTGGTTTTCTTTATGTACTTCGTACTGGCCTCTCACAATATGGGGCTTACGGTATGTGTTAATTAACTTTTTCTTTTAAGATTCTTTCATGAGATTTTTAGCTGTGCCTAAAATAGACCTAATTTCTTTTTTGTAATTTAGGGTTTGCATCATTAATAATCTTGGAAATGTCATTTTCCTTAAAAATGCTAACATTTTGTTACATATTCACTTTTTTAGGTGATAAAAAGCGTATTTCCTATATCAGCCCTTGTTACTAGAGCCTCACTGTTCTTTAATTTACAGTTAACACTAGAAATAGTGCCTCTTTTTTGTTGCAAATGCTTATTTTTGGCTACCTTTATTTCTTTTTTAAAGTTCATTGTATTCATGAACAATTCTGGTCTAGTGAGATTTCTGTATTTTAGCAGAATCAAGAGTAATTTTAAGGTCTACAGTAAAATTATCCGGCACCTTAGAGTCATGTAGCTGAGGTACAAAATTATATTTAAAACACATTTTCTTGATGTGTGAAACATACGGAACTCTGGTGTTTATAAAATTACATGAAGTGACTGCTCTAACTGGTACATAAGATGGACAGGGAGACCGTTTAAAGTAAGATATAAAGGGCACCTGCTGAGTAAAGACGGGGGAAAAGTGTACAATTCCACTTCTGCTGAACATCTGCTACTTCTCCTAAATGCATCACAGAGACTAGACTAGAAGACTTAGAACTTTTGCCTAAAGCAAGTAAATATCACTGGCTTGACCTGCAAGAAGAATTAGAGATTTTTAAATGTTGTACTCATAAAGATGGATCCACTTTAAATGAACAGGTACAAATCTAAAATAGGAATTTTCTAGATAGTTTTATACCTCTACTTTCATTACAATAAGACATAAATTACTCAATATTCCAAATGACTGTAGGATATGTGATTATCTTTGACTGTTAATGCTAGTGGTATTCGTATTTCTTTTTTGTTATGATGTAATATATATTTCTAGAGGTTTGATTTTCACAGTTTTTCAGATATTTTGTATTTGAGAGTTGCACTCGTTTTACCATCTCCCTACCCCCGCCACCATCTCTCACCCTCCCCCTTTCCTCCCTCTACCGCCATTCCTTTCCCCCTTCCCCCTCTTCACCATTCTGATTCTTTTTGCTATTGTTTTTATTTGCACTGTTCACAGTTTTACGTAATTTGATTTTACCACAATGACCTTTTTTAGCCAGTAACTTATTATTTGTTGCCATGTTATTAATTTTAAATATGTACACAGCTAAATATGATGTGGTTTTCAATGTAATAACTTTAATTTTAATGTTCAAAGCAAGATAAGCATATAAAGTTTCATTAACTATTGTGAACCCTCCTTGCACTTAAAACTAGTGCCCTCTTTGTCAGGAGCTTTCCTTAGTGCACCTGTTTCATACATGATGCTGGTGAACTATCTGTACATTGGTGAGGAAACACCAAATAGCAACAACCATATTGTGTATGTTTTAATCATTGTGGAGGTGAAATTTCATATTTGCCTGACATCTTTCAGCTGTATTTTAATGTGGCTCCCACAACATGAAATCCAGTAAGTCTGAATAAGTTTTTGTATTTGTAATGCGATATGATTGAGTTATTCCATGTCAAATCAACACAACAACAGTCAACAACATGACCCTCTTCATTTTCATAAAATTTGCTGTGTTCATTGCACACAATAAGAGAATGAAAAATACCAAATTAGAATTTTTGACAAGTAAGACAAAGAGTAATGGGCAGTCAAAGTTCTAAAAACGTGTGGAAAATTTGACAAACACTGATGACAAAAACTGCTGTAAATTCTGTTCTAATAAAGGTAGGTCAGTGAATCAGGTAATTTTGGAACAGTCTTGAAACAGGCTTTTCAATGATGTGCAATTTTGCCATATTTGAAGAATGTACACAATTGAGGTCAGTGATCTTGACCTTTGACCTTGAATATGTCAGAATACCTCCCTTCAAATTTGACAAAAAATATATAGTTGCTTCTTCATGTCACACTATACGACATAGTAAAAAATCAAGTTGTAATGATGTTGGGATTAAGAGATATAAATGCAGCAGTGCGCTGCATCAATGCAAAATAAATTGTATTCAGACCCCAACATTATGACAGAAAGCACTGAAAAACATGTTTATTGTTAAAAAGACAGTGTTATAACATAGTACAGTAAGTTAGTACAGTCAACAGGCCAATAGCAAGCATTTATAATATGCAATGTGACATCCGACTAGTGATGCAAGACACATTATAGCCATCCCAGCTGAACACATGCTTGGAAGGCATGGTAAACAGTTTCATATTTATAGAAACAAATAAGACAAATGTATCATTTATGCTACATCCACAGGTCACCAGATACCATTGCACACGCCATAAAAACAGGAGAGAAATAATGACAACGCAAGACCATCTGCAGATGGGACTCAGTCCCACGCTGGATTCGAGCAACAGGGCTGGCCGGACAGTGGACACGATACCACAAGAGCAAGTCAATAGCAACCTAGGCAACAACGAAGTGCAACAAACTTTCGCCATAACGCTAACAACAGGTGAAGTGCGAGCCACAATCTAAATCAAGACCAAAGAGTGAAAACCAAACCAAATCAAAGTCATTGAAGAGTAATCAGCAGTACAGTGGAGATAGTAACGAATGCTACCAGATGAGATACACAACTGACTGAGCAGTCAATGTGCGGTGGTATTTATGCCGGCTGCAAGGGATACTATTGGCTGGTGTATTCAGGTGGCGAGATGCGAACTAGGTGAGTGCAGCACTGTGGCAACATTGCCCTCTATCGTCCATTGAAGTCCGTTTTCTCCATCGAGCTTTGAACGTCCGCACAGCCCAATACCAGAATCAAGACTTGCTATGCCTCAATACTGCGAAGCAACATATAATGCTGTGTGTGCATCATTTGGTGAAAGGAAATACATTTGCCCTGTTGCTGTTCTCACATCTACCTTTGTAAGAATGTCCTTCTTGTCCACAGTTAAGATGTCAGGTTTCTCAGGCTATTCATATGAAGGTGATGACCCATGAAGATGTAGGAAACTAACTGAAATGAAATGAGCGTATGGCATTATTGGCCGGGAGGCGCTATCTGGGGAAGTTTGGCCACCAAGTACAAGTCTTATTTCAGTCGACACCACATTGGATGACTTGCGTACCAGTGATGAGGATGAAATGATAATGAGGACAACACAACACCAACTCCACTAACGGAAGGGAATCGAACATGGGCCCGCTGTGTGGGGGGCTAGCATGTTACCACTCAGTTAAGCGGGTGGACAACTAATTGAAATCCCATTGATATCTTCATTAATATTCAAAACACATCCAAGCCACCAGTGGCCTTTGTACATGCATGCAACAAACCCTGTGATATCATAGAGGTATGAGTCTCATTAGTTCCTAGTTAGAGGTTCATTTCTGATGTCTGGTGGCAGATTGGAGAAAACTTGTGTTTGGACATTGTAATAACCAACGGGACTAACACAATGTAACTCGTGGGTACCTACAATTGTGTGAATTTGTGCAGACCACTCTTGAAGGAGAGAGATTTTTTTCATCATAGTCACTGCTAGTTGTACAAAGAAAGTTACACACTGCAGTGTTCTTGGAGCACCATTCAAACAACTGTCTGGGTGTTATTACCGGTGAGTTGTAGATGCATTGCAGACTGGCACAGGCAGCAAGTCTCTTGATACCAGTTACACCATCACATGGTCCTTTGCCATGTGATGTGGCAAAGAAATGCCACTCTACAGGGACATGGAAATCATGTGATCCTGCAGGACAAACACATTATTTTCTGCAAAATCACATATTAGACTGTATTCATCGTTACCAAGTGTCTCTTCTAGATGCTGTAGAAATTCAGACTGTTGGGTGTCTGTAAAGGAATGCAACAGATGCTTTTTTAATTTGTCTGCAAAGGTTTTCCAAATAGTCTTCCACAGATGATATGCTTGTCTGGAGAGTTCTTCTGTCCGTACATGTCCACAGTTTGGATGTTATTTCATTAAAAAAAAAAAAAAAAAAAAAAAAAAAAAAAAAAACTCTTGGGGTGTGTCATGATAGAATGTGTACCGGGACACTTTTCACATGTGGACGTACAGCATTTTGGATGGACATGATTAAAAATGATCCAAGCAAGACAGTATTTGTAGGTGCCAAGCTGAAAGTCTGCATTACATTTCAACTCTTAATCTGGAACCTCCCAACATTAGCTTCATGTTTTGGTTAATACTGCAAACACACACACTATGTGTCTATGGGTACCAGTTGCACCAGCCAAGACACAGTTCTTGGATCACAACTAGCAGAATTTCAGTAATCTTATTTTCAGTCCCACATGTTCATCTTTGAATGTGTGACACAGTTTATGCAGGTTTCCCAACTCTAGTCTTTTTGTTTAAGAGTCCTGGAACCACGTTCCTTGACAGAAACCAAAATTGTTCTTCCCAGGCAAACAGTGGCTTATATCGTCTCTGTTGTAGAATTCTGTGACACTATTCACAATTTGTTCACTTAAGGGATGTTTAGGTCTTGGATTTTGAGTTGTTAAAATACCACATTCTTTCATTAATTGTTTTGCTTTTCCCACTAAATGGTTAGAGGTTCCAAATTAATTTTCAATCCTTTGAATGCTCCAACTTTTCAGAAGAAGTGTTAGAATTTGGATCTTCGGTCCTGGTACTGAATTTCTCTTTCAAGTGCATTATCATTTCAGATTCACCATTGGTTTCATAATCTGCATTTTTTCCACACTAGTTATGTATTTACTTCTGAATACCTCAAGCACTTTGTTAAACTATGTCTGCGCGTATGTTTTGTCTCCCAGTCCCTTCTTTTTCACTGGGGCTCACCAAGAGATACCAGACTATCATTTAAAGCAATTTTTGGTGCTACAGTTGTGTCTGACTCGTCCAAGGAGTTGTGCAGGTTTGCAGTTTCCACTAGTTTCAGTGTTGTCGGATCAGTCACAGGCCCTTGTCACTGAGTTAATATTTTTCTATATTGATCTCATATTTTGCTGTATGTCGCTATGCCACCATCCACATTAGTATTTTATGTAGAATTTCCTGTATCTTAGAATGAAGGGTCGTGGTCCAAGAAACTCTTACGTTCCTGACATTTCGTCCAGGACTGCGCGCTGGACATCCTCACAGGCACTCCTTCGCTTAGTCTTGCTGACTGACCGGTCGGACATCCAAGAGTGACATATATACTGTAGGAAAAGGGGTGTGGTCGAAGTAGCACATGATGAGCAGAGATAAAAAGAAAATAGATTTTCCTTTGAGACCCATAGTTAGTGCCATCAGGTCTCCCACATACGAAATAGCAAGATATCTGGCAACCCATTTACAACCATATATTGGGGTAACTGACTCATATATAAAAGGCTTGCATCGTTTTATTCAGAAACTTGGAGGGCTAATTCTGGCTCCTGAAGATATTCTTGTAAGTTTTGACATGGTGTCTTTATTCTCTACGATTCCAGTTAACGGTATTATGATCTTTATAATGGATATTTTTCCAGAAGATTTGACTACTCTTTTTAGACATTGCCTTATTTCAAGTCAGTTCCAGTGGTACAATGAATTTAATGAGCAACTAGATGGTGTAGCAATTGGTAACCCATTAGGTCCTGCGATCACAAATTTCTGTATGCAGAAATTCGAACAATCGGCTCTGGACAAAGCCAATAAGAAACCATCTCGCTGGTATCCGTTTTTAGATGACACAGTTGTGGTTTGGTGCCATGGAAGAAAGGCTTTGGATGAATCAAATTATTCCAAAAATCCAGTTCACCATGGAAATGGAAAATGATAACAGAATATCTTTCTTGGATGTTTTAGTTATGAGACAGTCCGATGGAAGTTTGGAACATAAAGTTTTTCAGAAAGTAACACATACGGACAGATATTTGCATAAAAACTCCAATCACCACCCACAACAAAAGAGCGGTGTCATTAAAAATCTTGTTGATAGAGTCAAACGAATATGCACATCGGAACACCTGAACACTGAAATAAAAAACCTGAAGCGGGCCTTCAAGAAAAATGGCTACTCAGGGAAAGAGAGAAATAGAATTTTCCAACCAAGGAACAGAAGACCAAAGGACAAGGATGAATCACAATAACAGAAAAATACATGATACACCCGCTAAACCTGCTGGGCAGAACAGGAATAGGATTGTGGAAAGGGCCAAAGGTTGAGGTCAGTTTCTCCTTCTAATTGTCACTTATTGTAATTTAATAACCTTTACAACTAAAGCGACACATAGCCGGACCTTTACCAAATGCAACTATTTCACGGCCGAAGGCCTCCAAACAAGAAATCTTAACAAATCAACAAGGTAAAAATCCAATTAAGATAGCAATAAAATAATAAAAAAAAAACAGCAAACATATGCAAAGTACAATACAAATGGCTGAGTGCCACAATAAATTTCAAGATTTTAGAATATATTACCATAGACTTTTATAGGCAGAAGGCCAGAATGTTTAACAACAAGAAATCTTAAAAATCAACAAGATTAAAATGCAATTAAAGAGGTAAATCAAATAAAAAAATAAAAAAAACGTATCACGGCTATGTGGAAAGCCTTAATGCTAAGCAGATAGAACATACATATGCAAGGTGCAATACCAATGGCTGAAGGCCACAATTAAGTTTCAAAATTTTAAAATATATTACCATAATCTTTAAAGCCAGAAGGCTGCAATTTTCAAGCTTGAAAGATAAATTTAAAAATTAATTTTGCCAAATTTTTAAGAAAAAAAAAATAACCATAAGCCTCGAATTTAAGGTAGTTTACGACAGATAATTAAACACCGGTGGCACTCAGAACCCTCCAGGGAAGTCAGTCTGCCCTCGTTCACTTAGGCGAGACAGGTGGTGAGCCCAACTGTACTTGATCCGTCGGAACCCAACCAGGGGACAGCCATGGCGCGACCGACACAGAGACTTGCTTCCCGTCAATCCGTACATGAGAACTCAAACCAGATAGGTTACAATCGTGATAATTCACAATGGAGTATGTATTAGCTGTCAAAATTACACACTTGGACAGTGACAACAGGTGAGGAAAGGACGCTGCCTGAAATCACGTTAGTGACCAGGACAGGTAACCGGAACGCTAACGGCCACTAGGCAGAAAATTCCGCTGGTACACTCAAATTGTAGTCTACCAAAATAGTTAATTGCACCGCATGGGGGCTAAATTTCAGCAGTAGAAACACTCGATGTCGCTCACAGGGAAACCTCCCCAACAGCAAACCACCAAAACGAACCACCACAACATGAATGGACATGGTTTGAGTAGTTGAAACCACTACTCAACTTTGACGTCTTGGGTCGGTGAACCACGAAGCTCGTAGCGATCGGACAGCTCCACAAATGCTCCAACACTGTGCAGGGGCTGCCAGCGGCCCCAGCCTACTGCACTGCGTGGAGATAACTTCCCTCGTCCGCAACAACCGACCGACTTCCTGCTGGTCCATCCATGACTGCTGCTCCATCGCAACTGCACTGCTGTTGCATCGCCCACTCACTTCCAGACACACGACAGCGGAAATACTGGCCTGGACCCATCCCTGCAGAGGAAACACGCCCACTGGCTAAATGACATCCCTGTACCAGGAAAGGACTGACCCAAGTTCCACAAGATGGTAATTGAAGAGACCCAGAAGCACTCAGAGAACCGGTTACATGTCCCCGATGAGATGACCGACCTCTCAGAGCCAGTACGACGACAACATCTAAAATAGTCGTCAGTGGAACTAACGCCAACTGCACACACAACCTGACAAACACTTGCATGAAGACCTGGATGATACACAACAGTAACTAAGCACACATGAAGACAAATCGGGAGTCGATGCACACCCACACAACCGACTCATGAACGATTGGCGAGCCAACCAACTGACGATCCACCAAGACTGTGGCCCGGAAATGATGCATGGTGGCAACATTCGGGTGAGCCATGTCGAGGCAGAACTCACTGCTCCAACCCGACTGCACTAGTACTGCATTGCAACTCCCGACTGGCAGGTCCGGACTGCGCTCCAGACGCGTTCCAACGGACTGGCAGACCCGAACTTGCAACCCGCACTGTTGACGAACTGAACTCCAACAGACAAGGGCCGGGAAGTAATAGCAGTCGAGCAAAGATACTACAAGAGGGGATATGTCGATACGCACTGCTAATGCCGCTCAGGGTCAGGCAAAGCAGCAACTCAGTGACAATAGTAATTTAAATTTAATGTACTAAGGTGGAAGTACATTAAAACAAGGTGTAAAATACATTACGGCGGGAACACGAGCCACGCACGGCTCAATACAGTTTCTCTCCCTTTTGTTAAAAAAGTAACGGATCAGATCGGTAAGATTTTACAGAAACATGACATCAGACTGGTCTTTAGAACAACAAAGAAAAGAAGCCAGATACTTCGGTCTATGAAGGATAAATGGCCTCCTCTGTCGGCATGTGGTGTATGCAAAATTCCATGTATGTGTGGTAAAGTTTATTGGAACTACCAATAGGAGTGTAAATGCATGGCTAAAAGAGCACAAGTCTTTGCCGACTAGGAAAAATAGAGAAATCTGTTGTTGCAGAGCACGCTCTTCAGTCAGGAAACCATGAAGTGAAGTTTTCTGAAACAGAAATTTTATCTACAACATCAAATTATTATCCATGACTATGTAGAGGAGCCATTGAAATTTATAAGCATCAGGACAATTTTAATAGGAAAGAAAAGGCAATGAAATTTAGCGACATATGGGCAGTAGCTCTGCAGAATCGCTAGACAATTTTATCTTTGACAAGATGACAATCAATCGTTAAGTTCTATCTTTGACAAGGATTATCTCTGCTCATCATGTGCTACTTCGACAAAACCCCCGTTCCTACTGTATATATGTCACTCTTGGACGTCCAACCAGTCAGTTGACAAGACTCAGCGGAGGAGCACCTCTGGACGAACTGTCAGGAACAGAAGAGTTTCTTGGACCACAACCTCACATCCTGAAAAGTTTACCAGCAGTTATTTCCTGTATCTGTTGTATCCAACTTTCCTGAATGGATTACAGCAATACATAATCTTCTGAAACTCCACCTTGAAGGTAGATTTGTATAATTTCAATACACAACACCTTTTGTAGCAACTATCTGTGTACATATTGCAGCCACATTGCCATCCAATATTTGGTAGCTTGATATTGGCCTCCTACGTTGTTACCTTACTGTGTGTTATTTTAACACAAATTTTTATCAATAAGTGTGTTTTCCAGTGCTTTGTCTCATATTGTTGGAGTTTGAATTAAATTTATTTTGCATTAAGGCAACACGTTGCTGTACATATTAATTTATATCTCCTGATCCCATTGTTGTCCCAATTTGATTTTTTACTATGTTGTATAGTGTAACAGGAAGAAACAAATGTGTTTTGTTTGTCAGTTTCAAAGATGACATGTTTAAGGTCAAAGATCAAAGTCACTGACTTTAATTGTGTACAGTCTTCAAATATGACATAATTGCATACCACTGAAAAGCTTGTTTCAAGACCTTTCCAAAATTACCTGCTTCACTGTTCCATTTTTATTAGAACAGAAGTTACAGCTGTTTTTGTCAGCAGTATATGTCAAATTCTCCACACATTTTTAGAACTTTGAGTGGCCATTACCCTTGCCTTAATTATGCTAAAATTCTATAATTTTGTATTTTTCATTCTCTTGTTATGTGCAATGAACACACCAAAGTTTATGAAAATCGAAGAGGATCAAGTTGAAAATTGTACATTTTTGGGATGGAATGACTCGATTGGTGTGTGTGTGTGTGTGTGTGTGTGTGTTGTTTTTGTATACATTAACATGTTTTCACTGTTAACTTATTTATGTTGACAATACTTCCTTCTGAATAATGATAAAGGGGTTTTAATAATTGTTCCATTTTGTAACTGATAGGCTATTTACTATATCTACAAGATGATTTAATCCTACAGTTGCTGTTCCAGCCATGTACAAAATTTTTAAAAACGTAAATAGAATTATGGGAAGAGAGAAAGATTTTTTGACGTACTTAGGAAACATAATGGAATGGCCTGAGAGCTTTCATACTGCAAAACATGTAACTGAGTTTAGCACTATATCTCAGATCACAAGTATATAGACACACAGGGTACACTGCGTTGGCCACAGTAGTGTTCCATATTTATATTAATGATAACGCATAATGTACTATCCAAGTGCAAATGTACTGTTCACAGATGACAGCAA
This sequence comes from Schistocerca piceifrons, assembly GCF_021461385.2. NCBI lineage: Eukaryota > Metazoa > Arthropoda > Insecta > Orthoptera > Acrididae > Schistocerca > Schistocerca piceifrons. The sequence continues at coordinate 231,659,645 of NC_060138.1, forward strand.
CTTTTTAATTCCTGCTAAGTCATCAGAAATTTGAAAGTAATAGTTGCACCTATGGTAGTACAGATATAGGCAGCAAATAATGGAGTCATGTAGATGAATTGAAAAACATGAACTTCTGGTTAACAATGAAACCTGACCTTGGTAAAACTGAGTAAATGTGAAACTGAATCCCTTGCTTTCCAGAACATGGAAGAGCATTCCAGACACGACCTCCATAAGTTATCCAGCCTGCTGACATCCTACTGCCATCTTGGAACAGCACAATCCAACATCTATCATACCCACAGTGCTCCTCCTAGTCAACCCCTCATTGCATCCAGACCCTGCCTAGCTGAACCTGTCACGTTGCTACACTCCTGAAAACTCCTCTAAATCCAGAACACTTTTGCAAACCTTTCCACCAAAATCCTCAGCACCACAGAAGTTTCAGTTGTATGTAAAAGCTTCACCTTCAGCCCTTCGGTGACTACGTAGTGAAATGTCTATGCCAATTCTCTGGCTCTCCCATCCATCGACTCTCCACCATTCCCACCTCTTTACCGCCTGGATCCCTGCTCGTCACTGTTGGTGCCTCTTCCCTACACGCCAACATCCCTCATGCCCATGGTCTTGCCGCTATTGAACACTACCTCACCCTACATCCTTCAGACTCTAAACAAACTGCTTTGCTCCTAGTACATCTTACTAACTTTGTCCTAACAAATTAATACTTCTCCTTTGAAGGCAAGGTATACAAACAAATTTGTGGCACAGACATGGCCACACACATGGTACCCTCTTATGCCAGTCTGTTTATGGGCTATCTAGAGAAAACTTCCCAGCCTCCCAAAACCCTAAACCGCTGGTCCGGTTCAGGTTTATTGATGCTATCGTAATGATCTAGATTCAGGACAACCTCAACACCCTCCCTCCCATGTGCTTGATTTGGTCCTCCTCAACCCAGCATGCCACCTTCCTGGATGTTGACCTTCTCCTTTCTGATGGCTACATTCATACCTCTGTCCACATTATACCCACCAACTACCAACACCACCTGCATTTCGATAGCTGGCAACCTGTCCGCACAAAAAGACCCCTCCTATACAGCCTGGCCATCCAGGGATGGTGTATCTACAGTGACAAGAACTCCCTTGCCCAATATGCGGAAGGTTTCTCACAGGCCTTCACGGTCAGGCACTATCCTCCATATCTAGCTCGCAAACAGATCTCCCAAGCCACCCCCGCCCCCCAAAAATCACCCCACCATCTTCAAGAACTAACTACAAAGGAGTGCTCCCCTTCATCACCCAATACCACTCTGGACTGGAACAACTGAACCACATCCTTCGCCAGGGCTTTGATTATCTATCATCTTGCCCTGAAATGAGAGACATCCTACCTGAGATCCTTCTCACTCCTCCTAAAGTGGTTTTGCATCGCCCACCCAACCTCCACAACATTTTAGTCCATCCCTATGCCACTCTCAATACCCACATCTTGCTACAGTGTTCATATCCTTGTGAAACATTCAAGTGCAAGGCCTGCACAGTCCACCCATCTAGCACTTCCTATTCCAGTCCAGTCCCATGCTTATCCTACCCCTTCAGAGACCAAGCCACATCTGAAACCAGCCATGTCATATACCAGCTCTGCTGCAATCATTGTGCAGCTTTTTACATTGCTAGGGCTACCAACTAGCTGTCCATCACAGTGACCAACCACTGCCAAATTGTGGCCAAGAGCAAAGTAAACCACCCTATAACACAACATGCAGCTGAATTTAACCAAGCAAGGTGACGCAGTGGTTAGCACGCTGGGCTCGCATTTGGGAGGACGACAGTTCAAACCAGTGTCTGACCATCCTGATTTAGGTTTTCCATGATTTCCCTAAATCACTTCTGGCAAATGCTGGGATGTTCCTTTGAAAGGAAATGCCAACTTTCTTCCCCATCCTTGCCTAATCTGATGGGACTGATGGCCTCGTTGTTTGGTCCCCTCCCCCAAATCAACCAGGCAACCGGCAGCTGAATATAACATCTTTCATTTCAATGGCTGCTTAACAACCTAGGCCATCTAGATCCTCCCCTCCACCACCAACTTTTCTCAACTGCATAGATAAGAGTTGTCCTTACAACACATTCTCGATTCCCAAAAATATTCTGCCTGTCCCCATGCCCTCCACCCAACAGTTTCTCCACCACCTCTGTCCTATTACCTCCTCCATATTCATGTGCCATTGTGTGCTGTCCTCTGCTAATGCATCCATCCATCTTTTTTCATTCTCTGCTCCTCTATCTTTCTGCTCCCCATGCCCCATCCCCCCTCCTATCCGACTTCCTTGCCCCCACAGCCTTCTGACGCTACACCTGACAGTCTTGTCATGCTGCTATCTAGTTCTTTCACATTCCACCAGATTGCTCTTCTCTACCCTCCTCCATCCCTGCTATCTGCTCTCCCTCCCCCTTCCATGCCCCACTCTGGATTGCTGCTTTCGTTCAATGTGACAATTGCTTTCCAGCCTGGAGCTGTCAAAGAGGAGTGCTTGCTTGTGTGTGTTTTCTTTTCTGGAGAAAGCATTATCCAAAAGCTCAATGGGTAACAGTCTTTTTATTGTGCCTGTCTGCAGTTCGACGTGTCATCTTTATGGCAAGAAGCAATCAACCCTTTTCATAATATTGTTGATATTCCAGTGTGGACTTTCTATTGTTTGATTCTGAGTATAAATTAGGACTTCATAAACTGAGCTCCAGCAATATTGAACAGTGCAGTTTTCTACACACTGCTCAGTTCATTGACTGATGTAGTTGTTCTGCTTGCCCCAACTTTTTGGAAGGTTGGACATGCATTTGTTCATGCATACAACTGGAGTTTTACTCTTCATAAGTTCTAGGTAGCCAGTTAAATAGAATCCTTCACTATTGTCATAACTGGATTTAGATATATTTATCTAATACTGAGCCACACAAATTAAATTTAGATTGTTTTTAAACTGTAAAGCGGCATTGATATCCTCTGGAAACTTCTAATGCAAGACAACAAATTTTCAAGACAATCTTGCATATGCCAGTCTGTAAGAAGAAATATGTGACCACTCTTACTCAAATAACAGCCTGTAAGTCAAGAACATCGAATAGAAAGTCTCTGCCCACTCAATTCATTTCCAGTGACTGGATGTTCTCTGTCAGTATTTATCAACACTAAAAAATACACTCATGCTAATAAATTAAGGATAATGCTGATACATGGTGAAACAATGCTCTGGTGGGTGGTTTGCAGGTTTAAATCACCTCGGGGTATGACCATGCAGTGCATTTGACCTGCGGTCGTCGCACGGTGGTGCTGGCAGTAGTCCACATATGCAGAGGCGTGTTGGTGCATGTCAGAGTATGGTGCAGTGAGTAAGGGTGCAGATGTTTTCAGACGTGCTAATGGTGACTGTGTGTTGAAAATGGCTCAAAGAATACATATTGATGACGTTATGAGGGGTAGTATACTAGGGTGACTGGAGGCTGGTCAAACACAGCAGGTCATAGCATGGGCCCTCCGTGTGCCACAAAGTTTGGTCTCAAGATTATGGCAACAATTCCAGCAGACAGGAAACATGTCCAGGTGCTACAGTATGGGACACCCATAGTGTGCAACACCACAAGAAGACCAATATCTCACCACCAGTGCCCGCAGATGGCCACGGAGTACTGCAGTAGCCTTGCTCGTGACCTTACCGCAGCCACTGGAACAATTGTCTCCAGACACATAGTCTTTAGACGACTGAACAGACATGGTTTATTCGCCCAGAGACCTGCAAGGTGCAGTCCACTGACCCCTGGTCACAGGAGAGTCTGTAAAGCCTGGTGTCAAGAACCCAGTACATGGTCTTTGGAACAGTGAACCCAGGTTATGTTCAAGGATGAGTCCAGGTATGGTCTGAACAGTGATTCTCACCGAGTTTTCATCTGGTGTGAACCAAGAACCAGATACCAACCCCTTAATGTCATTGAAAGGCACCTGTATGGAGGTCGTGGTTTGATGGTGTGGGGTGGGATTATGATTGGTGCACTTACACCCACGCATGTCTTTGACAGAGGAACTGTAACAGGTCAGGTGTACCGGGACGCCATTTTGCACCAGTATGTCCACCTTTTCAGGGGTGCAGTGGGTCCCACCTTCCTCCTGATGGATGATAACGCATGGCCTCACCGACCTGCCATCATGGAGGAGTACCTTGAAATAGAAGATATCAGACAAATGGAGTGACCTGCCTGTTCCCCAGACCTAAACCTCATTGACCACGTCTGGGATGCTCTCGATCGACATATCGCTGCATGTCTTATGGCAAGAAAGGAAGAATGAATTGATTGTTGGTGTTAATAACGATCATCCTCCTTTACCTCCTATGCATTACTGCAGATGACGTGTCACTGAGCACATTTGTTCTGTGCATGCAGTACATGTGAGGCGCCTAGTTGTTTCCACTGCACTGTGTGGAATACGAAGGTTCTGTTATAGTTCACTAACCCGCTGTCTTCAAGTTGGTGTCCCCAGCGCAGAAAACAGCACGCAGGTCATAGTTTCTGTAACTTGAGACTGAAACTGACTTTTAGCGAGGTTCTGTTCTGAAATAATGTATCACTTCTATGGGAAGCCACTCGTGTATTGCCGGCCGAAGTGGCCGTGCGGTTAAAGGCGCTGCAGTCTGGAACCGCAAGACCGCTACGGTCGCAAGTTCGAATCCTGCCTCGGGCATGGATGTTTGTGATGTCCTTAGGTTAGTTAGGTTTAACTAGTTCTAAGTTCTAGGGGACTAATGACCTCAGCAGTTGAGTCCCATAGTGCTCAGAGCCATTTGAACCATTGAACTCGTGTATTTTAATATAGCCGCACAAGAAGTCTACATGATCTTAATATAACGCCTTCTGGCACAGCAAAGCACATGATCAAACACAATGTTTACGAAAATGTAGCTTTACACTATTTGTGGCACTTGTCTGTGCCTCATGACTACTGGAGTGAATCTTTTAATACTGAATATTGGCAAACACATCCTGCCACAGACAACAGGACTGTACATCTCGACTGCCTAATCCAGAGTGACGAACAGGAACTTAAATAAAAATTGGAAACACATCCTACGGCAGACAACATGTCTGTTCTTCTCGACTGCCTAATCCAGAGTGACGAACAGCCCAAAACACTTTGCGCACCATACCACAAAAGGCATGACCCGAACGCTTCCGAAGTGCTTCGTGTGCAATTTCATCAGTATTTTGTTTTTGATTTAGATTGTTTTTAATAATTCTAAAATGACTGATTGATAGTCAGCTGTTGAGAGATGTTGTTGTGTTGTTGTGGTCTTCAGTCCTGGGACTGGTTTGATGCAGCTCTCCATGCTACTCTATCCTGTGCAAGCTTCTTCCTCTCCCATTACCTACTGCAGCCTACATCCTTCTGAATCTGCTTAGTGTATGTATCTCTTGGTCTCCCTCTACGATTTTTACCCTCCACGCTGCCCTCCAGTACTAAATTGGTAATCCCTTGATGCCTCAGAACATGTCCTACCAACCAATCCCTTCTTCTAGTCATGTTGTGCCACAAACTACTCTTCTCCCCAATTCTATTCAATACCTCTTCATTAGTTATGTGATCTACCCATCTAATCTTCAGCATTCTTCTGTAGCGCCACATTTCGAAAGCTTCTATTCTCTTCTTGTCTAAACTATTTATCGTCCATGTTTCACTTCCATACATGGCTACTCTCCATACAAATACTTTCAGAAACGACTTCCTGACACTTAAATCTATACTCAATGTTAACAAATTTCTCTTCTTCAGAAACGCTTTTCTTGCCATTGCCAGTCTACATCTTATATCCTCTCTACTTCGACCATCATCATTTATTTTGCTCCCCAAACAGCAAAACTCCTTCACTACTTTAAGTGTCTCATTTCCTAATCTAATTCCCTCAGCATCACCCGACTTGATTCGACTACATTCCATTATCCTTGTTTTGCTTTTTTTGATGTTCATCTTATACCCTCCTTTCAAGACACTATCCATTCCGTTCAACTGCTCTTCCAAGTCCTTTGCCTTCTCTGACAGAATTACAATGTCATCGGTGAACCTCAAAGTTTTTATTTCATCTCCATGGATTTTAATACCTACTCTAAACTTTTCTTTTGTTTCCTTTACTGCTTGCTCAATATATAGATTGAATAACATCGGGGAGAGGCTACAACCCTCTCTCACTCCCTTCCCAACCACTGCTTCCCTTTCGTGTCCCTCGACTCTTATAACTGCCATATGCTTTCTATACAAATTGTAAATAGCCTTTCCTTCCCTGTATTTTACCCCTGCCACCTTCAGAATTTGAAAGAGAGTATTCCAGTCAACATTGTCAAAAGCTTTCTCTAAGTCTACAAATGCTAGAAACATAGGTTTGCCTTTCCTTAATCTTTCTTCTAAGATAAGTCGTAGGGTCAGTATTGCCTCACGTGTTCCAATATTTCTACAGAATCCAAACTGATCTTTCCCGAGGTCGACTTCTACCAGTTTTTCCATTCGTCTGTAAAGAATTCGCGTTAGTATTTTGCAGCTGTGACTTATTAAACTGATAGTTTGGTAATTTTCACATTTGTCAACACCTGCTTTCTTTGGGATTGGAATTAATTATATTCTTCTTGAAGTCTGAGGGTATTTCGCCTGTCTCATACACCTTGCTCACCAGATGGTATAGTTTTGTCAGGACTGGCTCTCCCAAGGCCGTCAGTAGTTCTGATGGAATGTTGTCTATTCCTGGGACCTTGTTTCGACTCAGGTTGAGAGATATTTATATTAAAAAGTGAAGCCATTCCAATGAGTAGTTTAACTACTAATAATAATAACTATACTTTAATGTTTTGGTGCCCGTGCTCCGAATACAGCAGCCAATCACAGAGCAGTAGCATTATGCAGGTGGTCTTTCTCACAGGAATGGTATCAAATCTAACATCTGTCACAGGTACCTCACACCACATTTCATCATCTATATACTTCTTGCATCTCCACTGCTCTGGGAACAGCTTCTTGGAGCCTAATATGATGGCTGACTAAGCCAGAAATATTACAGTCTTCAAACCCCTAGGACACTTCAGGAGCTCCAACAGGCACTGGTGCAAGCATGGGAGGCCCACCAGCTGCTCGACCACCTGATCCAGAGTATGCAACCCGTTGTGTGGCCTGTGTACATGTGCATGGAGATCATATCCCATGTTGATGTCGGGGTACATGTGCAGGAAACAGTGGCATTTTGTAGCACGTGTTTCGGGATGGTTTTCTCAACTTATCACCAATACCGTGGACTTACAGGTCTGTGTCGTGTGTGTTCCCTTCGTGCCTATGCTATTAGCATCAGTTTTGTGTAGTGCCATGTTGTGTGGCACCACATTCTGCAATTATCCTTAATTTATGAGCATAAGTGTATATGCTGAAGATGATGACTGGAGTATAGTGTACTTCTGCGGTATAGAAAGTGGCTTATAGAGCATCTTGAGCTTCTGCAATAGGTGGTGGCACGTGGAGCATCGTGCACTTCTAGAATTGGTTACCTCTTTGCTTTATAACACAGGACACAGTAGGTGATTCTTTCGCTTTCTTGGAGTCTTGCTCACAGTATTGGAGAAACTTAGCCTCCCACTGGTCATCAGCAAAACATTTCTGTTAGGAGTAAAACGAGTTTTTAGTGTGAAGCAGGCAGTAAGGTAAATATGGAGTTTCTAAATCTGTCCATATATTTTGCTTATGCTCATTCGTTGTTGAATTATGGAAGCAGAGGGTATTTTAGGGAAATGGTGACACAAGTGTGCAATCAGTTAGTTTACAGAGAAATAATATTATACTAATGAAAGATCATCATGGTGCTAACTATTTAAAAAAGTCAAATTCTGCAACTTTCATGTATTTAAAGAGTATAAAATGTGATTATTACAAAATAAAAATTAATTAGTAAGAGTCCTAGCACTGCTTGTAATGGATGTGTACTCAACTACTACAAAAGATAAATAAATGATGTACATGTACAACATACTGTCGTGGCATCAAACTGTGAAAAGCATTACCCAAGTCAACAAAAAACAGGTGGATGTGGGCAATTTCAGATCAGCAGTGAGGGATAACTTAGTGAAGCACCATGTTTATTCATTGGTAGAGTATATAGAAAAACAAGACTGTAGCACCAATTAAGATTGTGTCAGCGAAGTGTACATAGAGATTAACAACATACATTGTGTAATATTATGTCTTGTTAGAAGTGGGGAAGTTCAATAAAGATGTTTAGCACTTAAGCAGTGGACCAATACCTGCAGTTCTAGATTCACTGGACAGATAAATATAGCTATGGTCCTGTAATAGATTGTATATCCTTTGCTGTTTACAAACTTTGAAGTGACATACACAGCCAGTTACTTGGGTGACCCATGGCTGATATTGGTCCCCATCCTTGCCCATTCTGAGATTTTGTCCTTTTGTTATGTACCAAAATGCATGTGAGGCAGATATGGAATTTAAGGCCTTGAGCTCACACATACATATTTCAATCATGTTATTTACCCCAGCATAAACATTATAGTCTTACAGTCATGGAGCAGCTTGGAATTTTTCACATTTGTATATCATTACCAGAGCTGAAGGAAGTGATATATGAAAAAATAAATAAAAATTGGACATACCAAGGCTTAAATCCTACCCCTTCAGAGCTGTAATTTGTAACTTACTCACTAAGCCACTATATACATACAAAAGAGACCATTAGTTATACATAACACTAAGAGCACAGTGCAGTAAATGAGCATTAATTATTCGTAACATTAAGAGCACAGTGCAGTAAATGGGGAATACTTTTAACAGTGTGCATGGATCCTGACTACTAAAACTACAGAATGATGACTGTTTGGTAATGAAAATGTCACATTTCTTTTGTTGTTCTGCTAACAACATACAAAATTAAACTGCAAAAGCAGACAAACACTTGAAGAACAGTTGATATTACAAATTATTAATATTAAATGACTGATGGTACACCAGAGAACAAAATACATACTTCACACAGAAGAGAAATAAGTTATTTCCACAAGGTCCATTTATGATTCCCATCTTCCCTGTCCAATTTCAGTGCCAGTTCTTTCCATCTATCTTCATTTCTTGGAAGTACTAGCATCATGAAGCCTTCACTTCAGTTTTTTCAATTAATAATGGCACAACCTGGCATTGTTCTCAACCGTCCTTTGTAAGTATGTGAATCATGGTCGTTACATTTAGTAAATCCCATTGAATATCATTTAATCTACAAAAACTGGTGTGTAAATCTAATTTGAAAATTATCGTTGTTGGTATGACTTACAATATGAGAGCTTTTTATTGGTGTTAAATTACAGTATCTGAACCAACAAATGACATGCAGAAGTTCCCCAAGACTTGTGGTATTTCTGTATGGGTCACAGTTGCATCACGCATCCTATGACAACAGTAAACACAAGTCTGGAAAAGACATGGTGTCCTGAGCTCCCAGCCAATCAGTGTTGATATCACCACTAGCCACTCCATCTCTGTGTATAGGCTCTTTACACTGAGTCATCTGTTGTTGGAATTCCAGCCCAGGCACGAAAGCTTGTGGATGGTCTACAGTAAGGTTCATTTAGTCCACACTTGTCATGGTACATGACATGGTAAATCAGGTCCCATGCAGATCCAGTGCCCCCCTCCTCCCATGGCACAATAATGCCCACAGTAGTGTGCATCAGTGACTGCCCCCAGTAGTGTGCATCTGTGACACAGTCCATGTTTTAGCAGCAGTTTTCGTGGATGATGCAGTTTCCACAAACAACCATTCGCTCTGTTTAACAGGAAACATGATTCATTCAACCAGGTGATACATTGCCATCGATGCATAGTGCAATCCCAAGGATTCAGTGCCCACTGCAATTGCAGCTGACTGTGACGTTGGGTCAACATGGGAATACATAGATGTCATCTGCTGTAGAGCCCCGTGTCCAGCAATGTGCTCTCAGTGATGTGCACTGAAACACTTGTGCCTGCACTGGCATTCTACTCGGTGATCAGATCTGCCACATCTACATCTATACTCTGCAAACCACCATGAGGTTCATGGCAGGGGGCATGTCCCATTGTACCAGTTATTAGGATTTCTTCCTGCTCTATTGGAGCATGGGAAGAATGATTGTTTGAATGCCTCTGTGTGTGCAGTAATTGTTCTAATCTTATCCTCATCATCTCTATGTGAAAGATACCTATTCTGCTTTATGGAGATAGCAAGCCTCTGATCTCCACATTCTGTGATGAGTTGTGGATATCCAACACTTGTCACCTCCTTGGCATTTCATTATCTTTCAACTACTTCCAACATATTCTTATTTTAGTAGATGCAAATAGCTGACCAGTTTCCCAGTTTCAGAGATGCATGTTCCCAAGTGTTAGGCTATAACAATTGGGCTTTTATCAGAGTCCTTTATGTCAGTAGATTTTAACATTTTCTGTCCATATCATAGCCAGCATAATTTTTCATTTATCTCTACTTCATTTACATATGACCCTAACTGTGTCATGTGTCTGCGATGCAACCAGGTCGCATTCAGTCTCATGGTGGGCAGTGTTAATAATGTTTAAGCACTGCATCTATATTTGCTCTCTAGAACCTCCATAATCTTTGGCAGACATATTAGTGGGATCACTTTTTGTCAGATGTGATGTAAGTTCCAGATGAAAGGGCAGTATTACAGTATATTGGTAGGTTGCTCCAGTACACTTTGTCATTTGCTTCGTAATTAGTGCTAGGTTGCCTATTATTGGCTATTACGGATATCACTGTAAGAACTGCGTAGTCATCAGCCTTATACCATACTAAACCATGAACCGTAAGCATCCAGGTGATGTCACCGATTAATGATTTATCAGAGGATATTATCTCGCTGTCCGTATTGTTTTGTGGGTAATTATATTTCAAAAGTTGGAAGTCACCACAGTAACCGTGGTTGATAAACCCTCCTGAAAGCCATGTATTACTCACAAAAGTTCACAACAGTGGTATTGCACTAAATGCAATGATGTTACTTCCAACCACAGAGAGTGAAGTTAGTAAAACAATTCAAAAGCTAAAAAATAAAAAGTCAGTAGGCTTAGATGAAATACCAATGTGTGTACTGAAACAATGCATAGGGATTATATAAGGCCCCTTAACAAATATTATAAATGAATTCTTCACATCAGGGACATTTCCTGAGCAGTTAGAACATGCAACAATTGTACCTTTGCTTAAGAAAGATAATGCAGAAGACATAGAAAATTACTGGCCCATTTCTCTGCTGTCAGCATTCTCAAAAATAATAGAAGCAATTATGAAAGACAGATTAATGAATTGCCTGAATAAATACAATCTTTTAAGTGAATCACAGTTTGGTTTCCAAAGTGGCATAAGTACGGAGTCAGTCATAGTAGAATTCACAAAAGTTGCACTTGATGCTCTCAATAAAGATGAGTGTGTCACAGGCATATTTTGGGATCTTTCTAAGGTGTTTGATACAGTCGACCACAAGATTCTATTAAAAAAATTAGAAGCATTAGGAAATAGTGAGATAGCTAATGACTGAATTCGATCATAACTAACAGATAGGGTACAAAGAGTAGAGATAACACATACTTCAAATAGATCTAAACATTTAGTAAAACACTTATCAGAACCAAAATACATTAATATAGGGGTTCCACAATGTAGCATATTAGGACCAATACTGTTCCTGGTATACATCAATGACTTTCCCAGTAGTGTTACGCATGGTGAAAAAATCCTCTTTGCTGATGACAGCAATATTATAGTCAGTGAGAAAACAAGAGAACTCCTTGCCGAGAAAGCGAATGAAGCTCTCAAGGAAGTTTGTTTGGCCAATAAATAATAAAGTGACATTGAATGTAAAGAAAACCAATGCCATGAATTTCAGTTTGAAGAGGAAAAATGGCAATGTTAAATTAAATGTAGATGGCACCTCTATAGACCGTGTAACAAATGCAAAATTTCTAGGAATGAATATTGATTCTCAGTTGAAGTGGTGTGAACACACAAAGGTACTTGCAAACAGAATGTCATCAGCATGTTATGCCCTTAGAATCCTATCATCAGTGTGTAACATGCAGTGTCTTTTAGTTGCATATTATTCATATGTACACTCAATTCTTAGTTATGGCATTCTTTTTTTGGGAACAAATGCACAAAATATGAACAAAATTTTCAAACTCCAGAAAAGAGCCATAAGAAGAATAACCAAAAATACTAGTCAAGCTCATTGTAAAGATCTGTTCAGAACACTGGGGATTTTAACTGCTCCATGTGAACACATTTACCAGTCAGTTGTTGTTGTTGTTGTTGTTGTTGTTGTGGTCTTCAGTCCAGAGACTGGTTTGATGCAGCTCTCGATGCTACTCTATCCTGTGCAAGCTTCTTCATCTCCCAGTACCTACTGTGACCTACATCCTTCTGTATCTGTTTAGTGTATTCATCTCTTGGTCTCCCTCTACGATTTTTACCCTCTACACTTCCCTCCAATGCTAAATTTGTGATCCCTTGATGCCTCAGAATATGTCCTACCAACCGATCCCTTCTTCTTGTCAAGTTGTGCCACAAACTCCTCTTCTCCCCAATTCTATTCAATACCTCCTCTTTAGTTATGTGACCTACCCATCTAATCTTCAGCATTCTTCTGTAGCACCACGTTTCAAAAGCTTCTATTCTCTTCTTGTCCAAACTATTTATCATCCATGTTTCACTTCCATACATGGCTACACTCCATACAAATACTTTCAGAAACGACTTCCTGACACTTATCTCTATACTCAATGTTAACAAGTTTCTCTTCTTCAGAAACGCTTTTCTTGCGCTTTCTTCAAGACACTGTCCATTCTGTTCAACTGCTCTTCCAAGTCCTTTGCTGTCTCTGACAGAATTACAATGTCATCGGTGAACCTCAAAGTTTTTATTTCTTCTCCATGGATTTTAATACCTACTCCCAACTTTTCTTTTGTTTCCTTTACTGCTTGCTCAATATACAGATTGAATAACATCGGGGAGAGGCTACAACCCTGTCTCACTTCTTTCTCAACCACTGCTTCCCTTTCATGCCCCTCGACTCTTATAACTGCCATCTGGTTTCTGTACAAATTGTAAATAGCCTTTCGCTCCCTGTATTTTACCCCTGCCACCTTCGGAATTTGAAAGAGAGTATTCCAGTCAACATTGTCAAAAGCTTTCCCTAAGTCTATAAGTGCTAGAAACGTATGTTTGTCTTGCCTGAATCTTTCTTCTAAGATAGGTCATAGGGTCAGTATTGCCTCACGTGTTCCAATATTTCTACGGAATCCAAACTTATCTTCACCGAGGTCGGCTTCTATCAGTTTTTCCATTCGTCTGTAAAGAATTCGCGTTAGTATTTTGCAGCTGTGACTTATTAAACTGATAGTTTGGTAATTTTCACATCTGTCAACACCTGCTTTCGTTGGGATTGGAATTAATTATATTCTTCTTGAAGTCTGAGGGTATTTCGCCTGTCTCATACATCTTGCTCACCAGATGGTAGAGTTTTGTCAGGACTGGCTCTCCCAAGGCCGTCAGTAGTTCTAATGGAATGTTGTCTACTCCCGGGGCCTTATTTCGACTCAGGTCTTTCAGTGCTCTGTCAAACTCTTCACGCAGTATCGTATCTCCCATTTCATCTTCATCCTCTTCCGTTTCCATAATATTGTCCTCAAGTACATTGCCCTTGTATAGACCCTCTATATACTCCTTCCACCTTTCTGCTTTCCCTTCTTCGCTTAGAACTGGGTTTCCATCCGAGCTCTTGACATTCATACAAGTGGTTCTCTTCTCTCCAAAGGTCTCTTTAATTTTCCTGTGGGCAGTATCTATCTTACCCCAAGTGAGATAAGCCTCTACATCTTTACATTTGTCATCTAGCCATCCCTGCTTAGCCATTTTGCACTTCCTGTCAATCTCATTTTTAAGACGTTTGTATTCCTTTTTGCCTGCTTCATTTACTGCATTTTCTCCTTTCATTGATTAAATTCAATATTTCTTCTGTTACCCAAGGATTTCTACTAGCCCTTGTCTGTTTACCTACTTGATCCTCTGCTGCCTTCACTTCTTCATCCCTCAGAGTTACCCATTCTTTTTCTACTGTACTTCTTTCCCCCATTTCTGTCAATTGTTCCCTTATGCTCTCCCTGAAACTCATGTAACAAGAGATAGACTCAACTTACATTTACCAAGAAAAAATAAACATGAAACTCAAAACAGCATTTTGTACCAAGGAATAAAACTGTACAATAAATTACCGAAAGAGATTAAAGAAATTGCAAAAATTCACTTATTGGAAAAGCCATCTAAAAAGTACCTGTTATGTAATACATTTTACACATTGAAGGATTACTTAGCTAAAACAGAGTAGGGGTTTGATAAAAATGTTATACAAATAAATAATAATAATGATTTTAAAATATCCAACATTCCACGTATCACCTTCACTCTGTGTTTTTTTCCTTCTTTCTTTTCCTTTCTAGAAATACTTATCCCCAAGCTATGCGTGGCACAATACTAACACCTCTTCCTCTTTCTGAGCTCAACATCTCACTCATTATGGAGGGATACTGACTCAGTTTTTCAGGATAGCAAATGGGAAGTTGCAGTACAGAAAGTGGCCCAGAGATCACCAGTGCGCACGCGCGCGCGCGCGCGCTCGTGCGCTCGTGTGTGTGTGTATGTGTGTGTGTGTGTGTGTGTGTGTGTCTGTAGTGAGTGAAGTGTTATGAAACAATGTGTGTACAGTGTGTGCAGTGACTGACAGTGAGATATGAGTGAACAATGTGGCAATACATTATTAAGTAAGTTATTTGTAAAATAAGTATTGTGTACCAGGAGTAAATCTAATGATTGTCTCTAACTAGAAGTCTGTAAATATATGTGTATACGAATTAGCTTATTTTAAATTGATCTAAATTTGTAAATATAATAGAGGAAAACATTCCACGTGGGAAAAATATATCTAAAAACAAAGATGCTGTAACTTACCAAACGAAAGCGTTGGTATGTTGATAGAGACAATAAACACACAAACACACACACAAATTTCAAGCTTTCGCAACCCGAGGTTGCTTCATCACGAAAGAGGGAAGGGGTTGCATCATCAGGAAAGAGGGAAGGAGACGGAAAGACGAATGGATGTGGGTTTTAAGGGAGAGGATAAGGAGTCATTCCAATCCCGGGAGCGGAAAGTCTTACCTTATGGGGAAAAAAGGACAGGTATACACTCGCAAACACACACATATCCATCTGCACATATACAGACACAGGCAGACATCATTCACATAGGGATTATGAGGATAAGATAAGAATAATTACTGCACGCATAGAGTCAGTCAGATGATCATTCTTCCTGCACTCCATACATGAATGGAACAGAAAGAAACCCTAACAACTGGTACAACAGGACAAAACTGGGTGATGTGATATGAAATCATACAGGTCATGTCAACTCATGGCCATGAATTTCTCTGAAAAAAATTATAGTAGACCTCTATATCATAAGTGTTAAGAAATAAAGTATTTTCATTGTATCTTAAATTTTGTAAATGGTAAGGCACTTTGAAAATTGTATATTTTGTGAATAACTCTTAAAACATTAGACAACAAAAAAATATATATAACTAATAAACCAAAATTACTGGAGACATGGCTGTTGTTTTGTGTTAAAGGTCCCTCATAGTGTGTTGAAATTTAGTTGACACCTACATATTTATAGGCTTTCTTTAATTTAAAATTTAAATGAAAAAACGAAATTTAAGTTAATTTTTCCAGTTGCAACATTTTTTTTCTGATTTGGAAAGTCACAGAAGGTCATCTTTTTTGTCATATTACCAGAGACTACTGATGCAATTATAAACAGTATCTTCACTGCTACAGCTATCTGCATTACATAAATATTACTAAACATGTAAAAAAATTGCATTTTTATGACTTTTCATGAATTATTTACCTGAAAAACTTTTGAGAATTACACAAAATATTGTTTGCTTAATATGTCAGTAGTCAGTGCAAACACAGTGGAAATATTTTTCTGTGCAAAGTGTTAAAAAATTTCTAACATTCTGTATATTTCGCATCACTGAATTTCTGGTGTAAAACATGCATGCTGACAACACTGTTTCCAGCACTCTTCTGTTTATTTTTTAAAAAAAAGTGAGAACTTGCACATCAACTATTCCACATCGAGTTTTGTGTTTGGTTTTAACTTTTTGTTAGATACAATGCCAGTGAGGAAATACAGTAGTGGAAGAGCGAGGTGCGTGGGGGGAAGGATGTCGTGTTTAAGAAAGGTGAAAAACACTTCACAGTTGTTGGAAATCTGTCAGAGGTATTGCAGAAATATCTTGGTACTCAAGTAATGGTATTAGCATCACATTCATTGAGCAGGAATTGATAGATTCACTACAAGAGGAAATTTAGTGACGACCAAACTGAATGATCATCATCAGATGAATGTGCAACTGAAGAAGACAGTGCAGACATTTATATACCTGGGTGTGAAGTTGTTGATGTGTTGGTCTCATCGGATTAGGAAAGGATGTCGGCCGTGCCCTTTCAAAGGTATTTGGGCATGCCCAGATTCTTACTGTAGGGCATCTGTTGCAAGATGATACACGTACTGTTGCTCTGGAATATTACTTAAGTGATGACAAAGATTGCAGCAGGCAAAGTCCTAACCAGGGTGATGTTATCTCTGTCAGTCAAAATGGGGAAAATGTTAAAAAGGTAAAAAGATATATGACAAGATCAATAAGAGAAGCACATCTCCTAATGAAAAATGAGAACCCGAATTTAAAAACTGGTCTCACAAAATTCTACTCCTTACAACCAAAATGAGCAAAATGCCAACCAGTGAAGGAAGAATGCACATGTATTTACTGCACTAATTTGAAACTTATTTATTTCGCCATAAGCAGTGTCATAGGAAAGAAGTACACAGAGATGGGCCTCATGCTTTTGTGTATATGTCAAGAGCCGCTGGATAAATGTTGGTTGCAGGAGTGTGAAATGTGTCCTGGTGGTGAATTAATGACTATTGAAGCATTAACCCTTCAGGATACTGACAATGATATAAGCTATGCACTGTGGGAGGGAGATGAGTTGGTGGAGAAGACAGTAGAGCCAGAGAAGTTTGCTGCAGAGGTTAGACATTGGGTCATGAAAGAAATAGTTCACCATCACATCCGGAGAATTCAGAGACAAGTCTTAGCAGAAGTAATATCAGCCACATCCCAGAATACCAACACATTAATTCTTCATTTTGACTTTGCTGAGAACTGGTCTGCTGCTTTGCAGAATGAAATACAAAATTACCACTGGTGCACATACCAGGTATCAATATTCACAAATGTTGCTCAGTTCCTTGGAACATCACACCATTTTACTATTGTCAGTGATGATCTCATTCATGACAGCACACATACATGCTATGCTGTCAGTATGATAATTGATGACATAGCATTTAGAGGCCTTGCATTTCCTAAACACGTTTGTGTGACTGATGGTGCAGCATCTCATTTTGAAAACTGATTTCAGCTTTATGAGCTTGGTCAACAGTGTGGTATAGGAATTAAGGCAAAAAAAATGAATATTTTCAGCACCAGGTCATGGAAGAAGTGCATTTGGTGGGATATGAGGTCTCTGTAAACTTCTTGCAGTAAGATTTGAACTCCAGCATGGAGCTGTTGATACCGTAAGAGGTGCTGCTGGATTTGTATACAGCATATCAACATTAGTAACAAACATGAAATGCTTAATTCTAAATGATAGTACATTAAGAGATTTCTGTTTAAAAAAGAGAGAACAGTGGTCTGCTATGAAGCCTGCGGTAGGAATTCCATGAAGTCACTGCTGGGTTGCATTCCAGAGTGGCACATACAATGCAAGAACGGTTATCCACGAAATGTAGCCTGTTACTATGTGTGAAATGCATAGACCACAGTATAAATTAGAAGACTTGTAGTGAGCCACTTCATCTCTAGTGTGTATGACAATCAGTGATGGGTGGGACAGATAATAAGTCTCTCTCATGAGCTGCAAGATATGACCATCTCCTTTCTGACACCTCATGGTCCTGCTAATGCTTTCAAATGACCATCATCAAAAGATCAGTGTGCAGTTCCCATTTCCCAAGGACTGTTCTTGTTGGATCATTCTTGTCTGTGTGTAAATGCACCTCACTATACATGTTCAATGGGACAATATTAGAGAAGGAAAGTTGCTATTCACCATATAGCGGAGATGCTGAGTCGCAATAGGCACAACAAAAAGATTCACACAATTATAGCTTTTGGCCATTAAGGCCTTTGTCAGTGACACACACACACACACACACACACACACACACACACACACACACACACACACACGTCTGCAGTCTCATATAACTGAAACCAGTGTGAATCTTTCTGTTGTGCCTATCGCGACGCAGCATCTCTGCTATATTGTGAGTAGCAACTTTCCTTCTCTAATACTGTTACATTCCATCCTGGCTTTTAAATTGTTCAACTTCAATGGGAAGCCGATGATAAAAAAAACAAATGCACTCTTTTCAACAGTGCAGTGTTGATTGTTACATTGTATGCAATTTTAAGTCATGGGCAGCCATAAAGAAGTAAAATCATGACAGAAGACAATAATAATTTGCCAACAACACCATAATGGGTATAAGTATTCTGTGTCTCACTTTTGTTATAAAATGCTTTTGAACAAAATTATGAATTGTTTTCCCACTCACTTATAATGTTGTAAAGTAATTATTTTGATTCCAAAATGCCAGTTCTGCATGACATTTATGTAAAATCAGCAATCAGTTTAAATAATTAAGTGACCATGATTTTTTGCCATTGAAACAGGAGCTAGGTCTACCTAAAAATTTTCTCACATTTTGTATAGACAAGTATTGCCCACTCTGATTGTACATTCCATAAGTACAATGAGCAGCTAAAGTATTATAAAATTTTTAGAACGTTTACAGTGATGGTTTTGGAGAGAATAATTTCCACATAACCAAAAAATTTCAGATTCTTTCAGCTTTACATACAAATACTTTGACACTTTAAGTAGTTCATACATTGATGTCATAGCTAACAGCAGTCCTTCCACTTCATCATTTCTCGGGACAGTTAAGATTCTACCACTACTCATATTTTCAAAACATAATTTGCAGAAAGATGTCTATCACTTTTGGTTTCTTTATTACAATTTTTCAGTTTTCCCTTTTGTTAAGATATTTTCACAAATCTTTAGAGAGATCTGTAGCATTTTATGAAATTACTAGAAAATCAAAGTATTGTAGTTTTGGAGAGCTATGATGTGGAGCTTCAACATCTATTTTTTCAGCAAACTTTGAAAAAGAGATGTGACACATACACTCTTGACCTGTACATGCAGCTCATGGTGTTTTGCAGAGTATAGGTGTAGATAGATAGATAGATAGATATAGATGTACATGTAGATGTAAAAGTCTAAAACAATTTAAATTTGTTAGGCTTCTCTGCTTCCTCTTAGACTTCTGCCACAAACTGGATCCATTAAGTGTGGCACTACAAAATAAGGAACTCCTTATTTCATCCCTGAAAGTAAAAACTGAATACTGCAGCTCAGTTTTGGAGAACCTGCACTCTACTGTTCGACCACACGAACATAGGTTTTTGGACCTGGCATCCATTTCAGACAAAATTAATTATGTTCAGCTGACACGCATTCGTACTGGGGTGTAAAAGTACCAGGATTGTAGTATATTCAAAGAGTAATCATTTAAAGCTGGTTCTTGAAACTTTTATTAATAGACTTTCTTGGGATAGTTTATGTCTATCTTCAAGGGTCTTCCAGTTCAGTTCATTTAGCATCTGTATGACACTCTCCTGTGGATTAAACAAACCTGTGGCCATTCATGCTGCCCTTCTTTGTGTATGTTCAGTAAACCCTGTTAGTCCTATCTGGTATGGGTCCCACACATTTGAGCAATATTCTAGAACAGGTCACACAAATGATTTGTAAGCAATCTCCTTTGTAGACTGATTGGACTTCCCTAGTATTCTACCAATAAACTTAAGTCTATCATCTGCTTTACCCACGGCTGAACCTATGTGATCATGCCATTTCATATCCCTACAAAGTGTTACACCCAAATATTTGTATGAGTTGGCCAGTTCCAACAGTGACTCATTGATATTAAAGTCATGGGATACTACGTGTTTTCATTTTGTGAAGTGCAAAATTTTACAGTCCTCAAAATTTAAAGCAAGTTTCCAGTCACTGCACCACTTCAAAATCTTATTGAGATCTGACTAAATATTAAAGTAGCCTTTATTAGGTAGTAGTTTGTTATAGATAACTGCATCATCTGCAAAAAGCCAGACTTTACTATTGATATTGTCTGCAAGGTCATTAATACACAACATGAACAGCATGGGTCCCAACACATTTCCATGGGGCACACCCGAAGTTACTTCTATTTCTGAAGATGTCTCTCCATCCAGGATAACATGCTGTGTCCTCCTTACCAAAAAGTTCTCAACCCACTCACAAATTTCACTTGATACCCCAGATGATCGTGCTTTTGACAATAAGTGTAGGTATGGTACTGACCCAGATGCTTTTCAGAAATCAAAAAATGTAACATCTATCTGACTGCCTTTATCCAAAGGTTTCAGTATGTCTTATGAGGAAAGTGTGATTTGGGTTTTGCGTGATTGATGTTTTCAAAGTCCACACTGGTTGACATTGAGGAGGTTATTCTGTTCAGATACCTCATTAGGTTTGAGCTCAGAATATGTTCTAAGATTCTACAATAAATCAGTGTCAAGGATATTGGATGGTAGTTCTGTGGATCACTTCTACTACCCAAGAGGGGCTAGCTCAGCCGCAAATTCAGTGTAGGATCTCAGAGGGATTCTCTATCTGTAGCCGCAAATTTAGTATAGAATCTGACTGGGATTCTATTGGGCCTTGGAGCTTTGTTTAGTTTTGATGATTTCAGCTGTTACTCAACACCCTGACACTACTACTTATTTCATTCATTGTTTGAGTGGTATGAGGATCAAATTGGGGCAATCCTGCTGGGTTTTCCTTTGTAAAGGAACATTTGAAAACCAAGTTAAGCATTTACCTCAATCTCAGTTCCTGTCTCACTTACTAGGGGCTGGACACTAACTTTGGTGTGCTACTAACGACCATTACATATGACCAGAATTTCTGTGGCTTCTGTGAAAGATCGCTTGACAGTATTCTGCTACAGTAGTCATTGAAGGTATCATGCATTGCTGTCTTGACAGCCCAATGCTTCTTTCTATCTATAGCCCTACTCCTTGTTTTATACATATTATGCAGTAATCTCTGTTTCATTAGAAGTTTCTTTACAGTGGCTGTGTACCATGGAGGTTCCCTCCATTTATGAACTGTTCTACTGGTTACATATTGGTCCCATGCATGGTCAGTTATTCTTTTAAATTTGAGCCAGTTCTGCTTTATGCTCCTGCCCTGTGCTGAAAGTTTCAAGTTCCTATTTCTGCTTGTTTTAATTGTCCTTCATACTTTGGTTGTCACAATCATGTCGTGGTCACTCGTACCAGTTTCGATGTGGACATCCTCAAAGACGTCAGGTCTGTTTGTTGCAATTAGATCCAACACATTTCCATCATGAGTGGGATCCTAACTATCTGTTCTAGGTAGTTTTCAGACATTTAGTAAAGTTTCACAGGACGTCTTATCTCGCTCACCACTAACAAAACAGTAATTGTTCCATTTAATTGTTGGATGATCTCCACCAATGATTACAGTATGATTGGGGAACTTACGTACAAGTGAACTGAGGTTTTATCTTAAGTTTTCGGTTATGTCAGGAGATGAGTCTGGTGGGCTATAGAAGGATGCAACTATCATTTTATGGTCACTCCTGATACTGACTCTTGGCCAAACAGTCCCACATGCAGCTTCAATTTCTACCTCGAAGTGGATTTGAGTTCCTTGCCAACTGTGACAAAAGCACCGCCTCCATTTCACATTTGCTTATTCTTTCGATATACACTTAAAGTTTCCCCAAAAATCTCACTGCTATCAATTTCAGGTTTCAACAAGCTTTCTGTACCTAGTATTATGTGAGCTTCACTGCAGCAAACTTTAAGGAAACTCATAACTTTAGTAGCATCACTGTCATTTCCAGCTTTCCATGATTGCAGGAGAGATTGAGTGACACTCTCTTTGCTGGCTATCCACCTGACAATTTGAATATCACTCAATTTACAAATTACTTCCCCAAGAAATTGTGCTGTTTCTCTTAGCGTCTGAAGACTTTTTATTGATCCATAGTAGAATCTAAAAATGCTTTATAAACAGTGAGTCAAATGTTTTGAGATGTTCACATTCCCTACATTCATCTAACACGGCTAACTGGAAGTGGTGTGCAAGACAATGAATGCTTATTGTTCTAACCCAAGAACACTGTAATTTATTGCTTGAACAGTATACATATATAGAAGACAAGGTGCAATACAATTAGCAGTACACAAGCAACAAGCAGGGCCTTGCACTCCGGCCTATGTAGACATTAAGGCGAGGCTGCTGACAGACTGCACATGCAGCTGATGTGATATTAGCAGGCAAGTGTCCTCTAGTGGCTGAATCAAGCACACTTCATGCACGAACTATGAAGTGGCGCACACAATTGGTAGTTGCAGCACTTATCACTCTTAGGCAAAGACCTTTGATTTGCACAGGTAATCCTGGTTCGTGCCCAACCATATTTGTAGCACCATCTGTACCTAAATCTATAATATAATGTTTTCCTCTATGTTCATGTGGACCTATGGTCTTTCTAAATAATTTGTTAAAAAGCTGTGAAATAACCAAAGTAGTGAGGCCTGGTAACTCCATTACACTTAAAATGTCCTCCTTGATGCAGCTGTCATTTGCATACATGTGTCTGACATACACATTTGTGTGATCGACTGCAGATCAATCAGTGAAACTATCAATTGAAAGGCTGATGTATTTACAATTTTTTAAATTGTGTATGAGATCCTGCTTCAGTATACCCACTATAAAATGAATGAATTCTCTGCACTGTTTTTCATAGTCATACTGTGCTGGCACAGTTACATTTAATTTTTGTGCAAAACACAGAAGGTGCACAAAGTCTTTAAATGGCTTCTCATGCATAACTATGTAGTACACTACATTAAACATATTTGTAAGTTAGGGAAACATTTAACTGCTGATTTTATTTTTTAATGTGTGGGTAACCTGTGAAAAGATTTATCTCCACATATAAATTAACTACACAGAAGTATGCATTCTGGATAGCATTCAGTGTCAAACAAGACAAAACAAGGAACGACTATACAATCAGAAACAAAGAATAAACATAGTGCAGCATGGAAGCATGGGAATCAAGTGTAGTCTACACCACTGTATGTAATGGAGTCACTACACTCCCCCCCCCCCCCCCCTCACTCCCACCCTCCACCCTCCCCCACCCCCAGTGTCAGAGTGTCTTCTCTACATGCTGTCCAGATTGCATTGTCATACTTTTCTTGAAATGTGGGGGCTTCTTGTTGGGATCTGTGTGTTCTTCTAGCTGCGGGGTGGTAGTGCCTGCTGATGTTCCTTGCATGGCAGCATCTGATGTTCAGCGAGGCTCCTCTGCAGCTTGCCATGCACGAGGATCTTTAGTTGCTACATCTCCCTTCTTCTTATTTTTTGATGCTAGTTCCTTCTCTGTTGGCTGTGATTCTTGGAACAGCAGTTTGACATGGTTAAGCACAACCATGGTAGGTATGACATTGGTGTCAAACATGAAAGTTTAGTCACCTCAACTAATTATTGCATATGGAGCTTCATACAGGGTTGTAGTGGTCTGCATACTGCATCATTACATAATAGTACATGTGAACAGGTGACTAAATCTGCAAAGACAAACGTGTGGTGTCCAGTTCGTTCCTGAGGCTGTACTGGGTGAAACTGACATGTGGGATCACCGTTTGGTAGCAGAGACCGATGCTGCAACTGTTTCATGTCACATATCGTGGATAAACTCTTCATGCAGACACAATGATTGGCTGTAAACCAGCTCTGCTACTGTAGCTTGGAGGTCAGGCTTGAAGGCTGTTCACAATCCCAGTAAAACAATGAGAAGGGCTTCTGTCCACTTGCCTGTTGCATGACGTTGAAGGGCTGATTCCAATTGTAGGTGCAGGTGTTCCATTGCACTGTTTCTGTGAGATGATGAGCAGTGGTCGTTATTCACTTGACATCTAACCACTTGGCAAGGGCTTTAAAGAGGTACGCCTCAAATTGACGTCCTTGATCTGTTGTTATTCTCAGTGGTACGCCAAAACATGCAATCCATCCTCTGGAAAACGTTTTTGCCACAGTCTCCACAGTGCTGTCTGGTAATAGGTAATAGGTCATAGGTAATGCATCTGGCCATCTTTTGTATCTGTCCACGATCATAAGGCAATAACTGCAGCCTTCGGACATTGATAGTGGGCCTACGATACCCATGTGGACATGGTCAGATCAGTGGTTAAGCAGTATAAATGTACCTGGCTGTGCCTTGACATGTTGTGTGATTTTGTTCTTTTGACAGGCGATATGTTGTCGTACATGCAATTTACAGTTGACATTCATGCTGAGCCAGACAAAACATTTTTTAACCTGCTTCATGGTTCCTCGGACTCTGGGATGTGCTAGATTGTGTATTGAAGCGATTGCCTGGGCTCAAAATTGCTGTGAAACAAACAGCCAAGGCTTTAGCTTGGTGTCATCACTGTATAACTCCGTGTTCGTGCCCGATATTGTCACTCTTCATAGTTGGAAACATGATTGTTGCACAAGCAATGTTTGCAGCTGCTCATCATCTTGTTGTGCTCATGCCATGGTATCAAAATCAATAGCTGGGAATGCATCAGTAGGTACATTAAGTTTGCCTTGTACATGTATGATATTGGTTGTAAATTTGCCACTGTAGTAAGTATGCAGCAGCTGTCTTGGAGATGTTTGTCTGACTTGGCTTCAGTTTGAAGGTATAAGTTGACGGCTTGTGGTCCATAAGATATTGAAATCGTGGCCTTCCAAAGAATGCTTGAATTTTTTTTACTGCAGCATAGGCTGCGTACAGCTCTGTGATCATACATCACTCACTTCTATTGTGAGGGAGATAGCTTTTGGCTAAAGAAAGCAAGCTGTTGTGAAGACTGGTTTATCCTCTGTTGCAACAGTGCACCAAGGGCGTTCGTGGAAGCATTGACCAATAATGCTAATAGTGCATTTGTTACAGAATGTGGTAGTACAGCTACATCTGCCATCCACGAATTGCTGAAAAGACTGCTCTGCATTACAGAGCCCGAATAGCATTGATGTGAACTCGAATAAAACAAACGTCATGGTGACAGCTGTCTTGGGAACACGCTCAGGAGCAATCGGAATCTAATAGTACACTCTGACCAAATCTCTTGTTGGAAAAGTCATTTTGCCTTGTATCCCAGCAAAGAAATCCTCTATATGTGGCAAGAGGTATCTGCCCAGAATGGTTTTCGCATTTAATTGTTGGTAATCACTGCAGGGCTGTCAACCATTTATTTTTGGGTACCACATGAAGAGGGGCTGCGCTGTTACTTGAAGAGTGGCAAATATCTTGAGTTAAGATGCTACGAAAATCTTGTTTGGTACAGTCTTAGACATAAAAACTGACCGCCGGCCGCCCGCCACAGAGAGACTAAGTCCGAGTCGTTCACTTAACGTGGCCAATAAAACTGACCGCCCCTGACAACTCTGTTAGATGCAGAAGTGTTAGGAGGAAGTGTTGTCTACTTCCGAGATGTTCTCGGATTGTGTGAGCCCGTGGTATAGTGGTAATCTTCGTGCATTCTAAGCTTATGGTCGCCTGTTCGCGTCCAACTGTTTTTTTTTTAAACCACATTTCGTTCTAAAGTTATGAGCTGATTGAGCATTGAAGACAATTCGCTTAACATTCTACCCACCAGCGATAACAAGTATTCCAGAAACACCTCCGCAGGACAGCTCGTGGCTGCGTCGCGATAATAACAGCTTACGCTCGAGCGTTTCCTCGCGCTGCAGCGGCTACCGGCCAGACGCCTCCCGCCGCCTGAAATCCGGCGCCGCCCATATGAACGCGGCGCCACGCTGTCAGTGTATGTATCAACTGTCATTTTCGAATTTGAAGTTCTAGTTGTCATCTTGCAGTTAAGCATTAGATTTTGCATACTTGAAAATCATGAACTACAGTTAAGCATTGTAAAGTTGAGTCGCAAGTGGAAAAAGGTGTGACATCTGCAACACAACGTTTACTTTTGGTATAACAGAGGGGTGAATGCAGAGGAGGCAGCTAGAAGGATTTGAACTGTGTTTGGAGCGAGTGCTTTTGGGAAAATAAGCCAGGAAAAGATATTCGTGTTTCAACAAAGATCGTTCTGGCATGAATGATTTTCCACATTAAGGAAGTCTCGACTACTGATATATGTGATAGATTACAATTTTACCATCATGCGACATTTGCATTCAACAGGCAAAGTTAAGAAGTCTGGTGTAGGAGTACTGCATGCTCTAATTCGAAACAACAAAAATCAACGGAGTGACTATTATTGAACGTCATCAGGTCACTCATGGAGCATTCCTATGCAGTACTGTTACTGGTGACGTGTTATGATGCCTTTATCGTTAACTTCCTAAGAAGAAATGAAAGGATGAGCCCCACCAAAAGACGTAAGCTCGAGGAAAGAGTAGTGTGAACATAATATTTTACATCTGATAAATCCAAAAGTGTGTTTTGGGCTACGGATTCTGCCCCCAGAGCGTGTGCAACACAGCTGGAATTTGTTGCCAACGACTAAGACACCCTTCGGTCGCAGTGTAAGAAAATCGAGCAACAAAACTACATCACCTGTGCTACTGTATGATAACGCACTATGTTGATTTGAGAAACAAAACTATCCAGGATATTGATAGGAAAGTCGTCTCTCAGGCATTTGTATTGATAGGGAAGTCCTCTCTCAAGCACTTGTCCCTCCTCTCGTCATATATTTGTAAAATTTTACCTTTCCCGCTCTTGATCGATCAACCGTCAAGGCAATTCATTTCTAGACGAAAATACTCTTAAGAGTACCTGGTTTAATGACATCGTTAGAATCAGTAGGTTTCTACAGGCGTAGAATTTGTAAATAACTTTAGCATTGTCTGATCGTTTTAGATATCGTGAAAGAAAATTCTGCTACTGATTAATTTCTCTTTGATAATTACTGTTGCGTTTAGTAAACTAATGGAAAATGCAATTAATATATTCACTGTACTACAGAAACATAACGACGGCAGTCTATCTTAATAAAGATTTAAGTGTTTCTGAGACGATTGAGCCTATTTTAACACGAATTACCGACTTTTGACTTAGAAAAGATCTGTATTTATTTCATTTCCTGTACTATTCGTAAGTATTATGAAAATGTGACATTTCATAGATAAAATTATGTATTCACAACAACAAAAAATATGTCGGCAGAAAACAAAAGTGGCATTATGAATTTGGCAGTACCGTTAGGTTTTCGCTCTGACACTAAGAGTTACTGAAAGTAGCAAGTCGAATTTTGCTCGAGCGTTGTCTTAGGATTCCCTTATTGAGTTTTTATCTGCCTGCTTGTAGCTGTGCTACAAAAGAATTTAAAATCTGGCTTTCAGCGAGTCTCGAAAGGCGAACGAAAGCAGCTTGCACCTGGTAGGCAAGCATGTTACCTGGGAACTGGTTTTTTCCTGAAGTGGGAAGACATCCTTTTGTGGTTGAATTGTTGGCAAATGTCAGTCAGACGTGTGCCGTTGGTCTAAGCGTTTCGGTGTGCTGAATTTGCACCAATGATTTTTCTACAGGTTTTTTCTGTCCCGAATAGAGAGTTGAAGTCTCCCATTAGTATTTTCACGTCATTTTGGTGAATTTTGCTCATAGTATTTTCGAGTGTGTTCCAGAATTTTTCGACGTTTTCGGTGTTTTTCTTATTTTCGATGTTGGTGGGGACACGTGCATTGATGAGTGTATATTTTTTACTGGGGCTCTGAATGAGCATAGTCATATGTCGCTTGTTGATGGGCCGGCCGCGATGGCCGAGCGGTTTTAGGCGCTTCAGTCCGGAACCACGCGACTGCTACGGTCGCAGGTTCGAATCCAGCCTCGGGCATGGATGTGTGCGATGTCCTTAGGTTAGTTAGGTTTAAGTAGTTCTAAGTTCTAGGGGACTGATGACCTCCGCCGTTAAGTCTCATAGTGCTCAGAGCCATTTGAACCTTTTGATTGTTGATGGGTGTGATTTCTTTGAAAGACTGATGATAGATCTGTGTTCGAGAAATGCAGTGCCGAAGATTGGTACGTCTTTCGCTACCTTTTTTTGTATTTTGCTCTTGAAGATGCAATGGTTTCCCTAATGGAAGGTTTCATTGTCAGTTAGTCGTGGTTCTTGAAGAGCGAGGATGAGAATTTTTTGTCGGTCGATTTCTTTTGTGAGATTATTTAGTTTTCGTGTTTGGATCAATATATCGATGTTTACTTTTAAATGCGTGTTTTGTGCTTGTAGGCAAATTTACCAGAGATCTTCGATATTCTCTGCTGTGCTAACCTGGACTCCCCAGAATCCGAAAATCCAACTTCCGCCTGTCGACAGCCGGGTTGTGTACCACCTGGGGTAAAGTTGACTTTGCTTGCATAGTTCATGTTTGCTTGTGTTTCATTGGTTTGGCTTGGGTGATACCAGGACCGGACAGGACCAGAGGATGTTGAAGCTTTTGAAAGCAAATATCTTCAGCCAAGCTCATTGAGCTAACAGGCGGTGACCAGAGTAGCGGTGATTTTCACTCAGACCGTGTCTGGATTTTGGGTTCAACGGACTGAGTAGCCGTTCAGGATTGTGTTAGTATTTGCTTCACCCCTAGTATTTGATTTCCTCGGTACCACCCATATGGGGGAGGGTTTCCCCTATCCGCCACACGCGATTATTTATATTATTATTATTATTATTATTATTGTTATTGTCATTATGTCATCAGCAAATCCGATATGGTGTATCTTCCCACCACTGTAATAGATGTGTATTGTTCGATTCAGTATTTCCATCACATAAATATGGGTTATAATTACGTTACATTGCTGCTAGTAGACATATTTCTCACTTTTTCTTAGACAGTTGCTACCTGTTACTCCATCATATGAATTTATGTGCGCAGCATTGTTGCAATACAGACGTTCATATTATCCGATTTCTGTAATTTCATTTCGATACTAGATCGTTTTAATCGGATTCAGCCAGGCAGTCTTAATGTGGATATCCGACTACGACTCTCATCATATGATAGACTGGGTAAACCACATTCTTAATCGGACTGTTGAATATAGATCACTTATCTATGACAGGGCCTGAATTCTTAAACACTGTGGAAAATAATAATCCAATGTGCTTATTACAAATACGTTATTTAAATATAAGTATATGAACTAACAAGATAAGTTTATTTACAGGAGCAGAGCCCCATCTATCATAGCAGAGCAGTGCGAGATTGGTTTCAGGGCCAAGAGAGGATAAAGCCGTTGCCGTTTGTTCCACGATCAACAAACATCAACCAGACAGAGAATATGTGGGCAGAGGTAACAAGGCCATTGCCACGTGGATCTACAAAAGCAAGCGACCTTTGGACAAATTTAGAAAACATACACTCCTGGAAATGGAAAAAAGAACACATTGACACCGGTGTGTCAGACCCACCATACTTGCTCCGGACACTGCGAGAGGGCTGTACAAGCAATGATCACATGCACGGCACAGCGGACACACCAGGAACCGCGGTGTTGGCCGTCGAATGGCGCTAGCTGCGCAGCTTTGTGCACCGCCGCCGTCAGTGTCAGCCAGTTTGCCGTGGCATACGGAGCTCCATCGCAGTCTTTAACACTGGTAGCATGCCGCGACAGCGTGGACGTGAACCGTATGTGCAGTTGACGGACTTTGAGCGAGGGCGTATAGTGGGCATGCGGGAGGCCGGGTGGACGTACCGCCGAATTGCTCAACACGTGGGGCGTGAGGTCTCCACAGTACATCGATGTTGTCGCCAGTGGTCGGCGGAAGGTGCACGTGCCCGTCGACCTGGGACCGGACCGCAGCGACGCACGGATGCACGCCAAGACCGTAGGATCCTACGCAGTGCCGTAGGGGACCGCACCGCCACTTCCCAGCAAATTAGGGACACTGTTGCTCCTGGGGTATCGGCGAGGACCATTCGCAACCGTCTCCATGAAGCTGGGCTACGGTCCCGCACACCGTTAGGCCGTCTTCCGCTCACGCCCCAACATCGTGCAACCCGCCTCCAGTGGTGTCGCGACAGGCGTGAATGGGGGGACGAATGGAGACGTGTCGTCTTCAGCGATGAGAGTCGCTTCTGCCTTGGTGCCAATGATGGTCGTATGCGGCATCATGGTGTGGGGAGCGATCTCCTACACTGGACGTACACCACTGGTGATCGTCGAGGGGACACCGAATAGTGCACGGTACATCCAAACCGTCATCGAACCCATCGTTCTACCATTCCTAGACCGGCAAGGGAACTTGCTGTTCCAACAGGACAATGCACGTCCTCATGTATCCCGTGCCACCCAACGTGCTCTAGAAGGTGTAAGTCAACTACCCTGGCCAGCAAGATCTCCGGATCTGTCCCCCATTGAGCATGTTTGGGACTGGATGAAGCGTCGTCTCACGCGGTCTGCACGTCCAGCACGAACGCTGGTCCAACTGAGGCGCCAGGTGGAAATGGCATGGCAAGCCGTTCCACAGGACTACATCCAGCATCTCTACGATCGTCTCCATGGGAGAATAGCAGCCTGCATTGCTGCGAAAGGTGGATATACACTGTACTAGTGCCGACATTGTACATGCTCTGTTGCCTGTGTCTATGTGCCTGTGGTTCTGTCAGTGTGATCATGTGATGTATCTGACCCCAGGAATGTGTCAATAAAGTTTCCCCTTCCTGGGACAATGAATTCACGGTGTTCTTATTTCAATTTCCACGAGTGTATGTTGGGAAGTAAACCATCACGCTGCACTGTCGACGACTTAATGAAATCAATTCCCCTACGCCTTCGAGAAATCTTACGTAATGATCGTGGGTGGGTTGGTTACTAAAAGTATAAAAAAATGATCAAATGTGTGTGTGAAATCTTATGGGAGTTAATTGCTAAGGTCATCAGTACCTAAGCTTACACACTACTTAACCTAAATTATCCTAAGGACAAACACACACACAGCCATGCCCGAGGGAGGACTCCAACATCCGCCGGGATCAGCCACGCAGCCCATGACTGCAGCGCCCAAGACCGCTCGCCTAATCCCGCGCGGCTACTAAAAGTATACTCGTCCACAAAACCAATGTGGACAATTATCTGATAATCGGTCAAGCTTAGCTTTGTCGCAGCTCTTTAGCATACAAATCCATTTACTTTCAGGCTCCTCCTTACAATTCTTGCATTGCAAGGTAATTGAAAAAAACTCATCCACTCGACGCTAGCTGAGTGGTGCATGTGTTGCTCAACACACAGTAGTTGTCACCCTCACTGGAATCACTGACTGTGTGTGTGTGTGTGTGTGTGTGTGTGTGTGTGTGTGTGTGTGTGTGTTTGTTTTCGTGTTCACCCACAATCTGAATCAATACTATTAACATAGCAACCAACAATAAATATTGCATAAAATATGACTGTAAAGTATTTTAATGCGATGGGAAGTTACAAACTGAATTATCACCCAACCCACGTCCTGCATATTACGTTAAGTAAGATGTATTAACTCCATAGTATCGTTAGCAGAGACAGTGCGCTCTTGTTGTCGAGGCTCGCGACAAGCGCAGCGATCAGTAGTGCCCAATGACGCCGCGATTTGTTCATGTTGGCTGAACGTGGACACTGCAGCAGACGCTTCGCCATAAACAGCAAGAAATCACCTTGGCTCTGACTGCAGTGAGCGGATATCACTGCCTGCGTGTTCTTATAGTAACCAACGTGAGACTCTACTCACAGGTGCCAAGGAGCAATTGCAACGGGTATCATGTCATTAGTCATCAGAACATTAACCAGTGATGAAATGTCCACTCTATTTGAATCCCAAGAAAATAGGAACCTTCTCACAAAGGAATGTGAGGTGATATCAAAATTTATCCAACATACAAAAGTTAACTGCAGGGCTTTCATATATGCAGTAGTAACACACAAGGAAATATTATGTCTTGGAAGCGTATATTTCATTTCCTCTTCTCATATTAACGCCCTTGCTTTAGAATGAAGTGAGAAAATAAACACGAAAAACATAAGTTCCTGAAAAGCATATAAGTCATTTCCTCTTCTCATATCATAACTTTTGTTTTAGTATGAGGTAAAAAAATAAAGTTTAGGGTTCTGAAACATAATGTGACACCAGTTTCTTATCGTAGGCGCTATCGGAAACGCAAAAAGCAGGGAGCTGTCCATTCTTTTGTCCAAAAGTCTGTTTCCTTTCATGCATTACTCACGCTAGGAGATTCTTATTTAAGGACATGTGGGCATCAAGTTCTTCAGCAGAACAAGCCTTATGTTATTGTGCTAATTACGGTATGGAAAAAATGTAACAAAGACGAGTTCCCCTAGAGCAGTGAGGATATTTGCACATGTCTGTAATCAGCGATGACTGCCAGCTGCCACAACACTTCACAGAATCCTTGCGGCAGGCAACACAACTGTACGTGCACTTCAGACTTCATTCAGTAAGACGTCAGGAGATGGATGGAAACGTCAAATTAACGTTGCTTTCAGAGTCGTATTCAATCCAGAATGAGGTGTTATTAAGATAGTTGAACGTTCTAGCAATTACACTTCTATAATTCCCATATGAGTATTCCGATATCCAAAAGAACCCGTTGGTGTGAAACCATCTGGAACTGCATTAACATCAAACTGCAAGAACTTGAGACAATACGTGGACTCTTCTCTTCGCTAGGTGACCTATTACTGATATTTAGAATCCTCTCCGTCCTAGGCGTAATGGAAATGGAACTTCAGAGGCGCTTTCCGCTATTCTTGACAAACACGGGAAACTTGTAATCACTGCGAGTTACAACTGCGTGATGATAACGGTTCAGGTTGTCAGTAGTTGTGGTGGTGTTATGCTGTCAAACTGCTTACAGCAACGTTAATGGTGGCGCACATAATTTAGCGCTGACTACCTTCTTAAGTAAAGATAGTGTTGTGGCGTCGTCGCTTGTCTTTATTTGGCCTTAGCTTGAGTAATCCGATTTAACGAACATAGTACTACATTCGCGGGTTGCTAATGATACAGTATGACTACAGAGATCATCGTGCGAGTACTACATTAATTCTCCAATGAATTGCTTAAAAGATGTTACCCTCAGCTATGCAGCTGGAATGACTCATTACACAGGTCCTCTATGTGGCACTTGGTTGAGTGATCAGTTCGCTGCAATCCTGCTTCTACTGTTTGTAAATACTTGTATACTTCAAAAATGGTTCATATGGCTCTGAGCGCTATGGGACTTAACGTCTGAGGTCATCAGTCCGCTAGAACTTAGAACTACTTAAACTTAACTAACCTACGGACGTCAGACACATCCATGCCCGAGACTGGAGTCGAACCTCAGACCGTAGCTGTCGTGTGGTTCCAGACTGTAGCGCCTAGAACCGCTCGGCCACCGTGGCCGGCATACTTGTATACTGACCATTCGTTACTTGACTAAATATGAACTACAATCTAATTCGCATGTATATGACATGGGTTAGCGCCGGCACAAAGGTATGACTAAGGATTGGATGCCGTTGGAGTCCCGTTATTTTGATGGCAAGACAAATGTTCGCAAATCACCTCTATTGCATCTTAAATAACAAAGGTCCGACGTCCACACTGTCACAGCGCGTTGAAATACGGCAACGAAGGCAGATGAAAATTTGTGACCGAGTGAGCTTCGAACCTAGACCTCCTGCTTACTAGACAGACGTGATGACCATTGCACTATTATTTTTTTTAAAAGTTTGAGAAGACTTTCAGCACCAGGTAGACGGAGGCAAAGAGGGCAGGGGTCGAAAATCCGAGGCCTGGCCACAATGCCTGCCCCATACCTGTCACTGAGCAGCTGCATTATTCACATGTATTCCATGTTTGCACTCATATATTCCTTTAAATTGTAGATCAAAATGGAAGTAGTAATTAAGGTAAAATAAATTACAGATTGTCGCCTCCAATGGTGTACGTTCCTTGTGGAACATAACTTATAACAGTGAACAGGGTGACGGAAAAATAAATAACAAACATTCATTCAGAATTATATTCACAATTTAAGTTATTATGCACTGGATGCATATGAGGTCTGTATGGAAGCCATATATTTTTCAACAAACGGAAGAAGTTTCGGAGCCGGAGGGGTTTTGCCAAATTAGAACAGTTCTGATTTTAGAACCAGCGTAAGAGAATATTCCAGGAATAAAAAAAAAGTGAAAGAATAGTATTCTGCTTCTAACCAATAAAACTGTCCACCTCTTTGTAGCCCACATAAAGCAATAGATTAAAAAACTTTAAACCATCGGTATATGACTTTCTGCGGTTCTGTTGATAGTGCTAATTTCTTCCTAGTCCAATTCCAAATTCTGATTCTATTTTCACATAAGGAGGTGTGCGCTATAGTTTCTACAAGCCCACATTTGTCGCAGTATGGGGATGGTCTCAATTTGATTTTTCATCGTTCCGCTGTGGGTATGGCTTCGTTTAAACGTCGCACCATACGGCACTGACTCTAGTTGGTATAATTTTATTGTTGATATTTTTCCAGACGTTCCTCCAGTTTTTTGTAGGTTAATTTACCGGAATTGGTTTGTGTAGACGATGTCTGGTAATGTAATCGTAGACTGTTCTAGTGTTGGTTTGTGCTGGTGGAAGTCTTATACAGCTGCAATCGCCATAGTACTTTCGGACGTAATGTAGGCTGGCGTGCTACATTAACAGGAGCGTTCCTATCCCCAGGATCTAACGAGAGGTACAGAAGTTTCGTGATGCTTTTCTTAGTGGCATGTATTAGTTTAAAAGCACGTCTTTAATTCCAAGTCCTTTGTTTTGCCTCTGCAAAGTCGCCGTGTGGGAGAATACTTTGAAGATATTTTGTTTCCACACATACCAAGAGGCTACAGCTAATATTTTGTGTGCAGCGACCTATAGTATCGGTAAGACTGCAGCGACATGATAAATTTTGCTAAGTATGTATGTATTCATAAACTGAACTTTCTGAAGTCAGTTTAACGATCGTAGGTCATGGGCCATCAACAAGGTTCCGATGACATTAAGTTTCCGTTCCCAATTGTTCGTGGCCATGCGCTTGGGATTCGCCCTTAACCACAATCCGAGATGGAGACTCTCATCAGTTACATCTAACCAGTGCGCACCTATTGCACTATTGTAGGAACCGAGATGCAGTATTCTGGATTTAAAATTTTGTAAATTTGTGGTAAGAACTTATGGGACCAAGTTGCGTAGGTCATCGGTCCCTAAGCTTACACACTACTTAATCTAACTTAAACTATGGACAACACACACATCCATGCTGGAGGGAGGATTCGAAGCTCCGACGGTGGGCACTGTCGGGACACAGCAACCAACCTCTCTGCAGCACCTATCTACACACGCTCCTCATCAGACGCGAATTCCCATCTTTGCCGCATACCACATGCGCGGTACCCCCCCGCCCCTCCCCCCCCTTTAATTATTCCACTCGCTCGCGGCCACACTGTATTCCCGCGAGGGTTTGGACTATGTCGTACGTCTAGCACTGAAAGCTTTAGGTGACCCTTCGAGACCCAAATAATTATACAGGATGTTTCAGGAGAAATAGTAAATATTGTAGGAGACGGTAGTATAGACAAATTGCAGAAACAATGACATATAACATGTGTCCAATTTTTATTGAACATACATATAGCTGGTTTGTAGTGTATCTAGAGGTAGCCCTGGATGGAAAAATATTATGAACACCGCACATAAAGAATGTGTTCCACTGCGAAAGACTATCTTATAAGCACTAGAAGCTGCTGTAGGGTAAACTGGGGTCTAAACCCAGTACTTACTGGATATACACCTCTGCAAAAAGACCATTGATAATTTATAGGCCTATAATATGAACAAAGTCGAACAGAAGGTGGCTGCTAGGGAGTCTGGCAAAGTGCAGAGACTGATCTGCTTTCACAAACGGATGGAATTAGCAGTACATCCACTCTTGGGATTGATATGACGCTAGACATGCCCGCCTTAACCTGTGGCTTAAAATGGAGGCAGCGGCAGGGACATAAAGGCTAAAAATTGGAAATAGCTGGATATAGTTAGAATATACGGAATCCCAAATCAATATGGCGATGGCTCGGGAAATGCCGACTAACTATACAATAACTTCTAGCTGTTTCAATAAACCTCGCCATGTAACAGTTGGAAGCAGGGAGAATTGGAAGAACGAACCACCACACCATGCAGGAGACATAACATAGTGGTTTACTGCCAGGTCGAAAACAGATGAAAGTACTGGGTCTGGTGTACTGCCTAGAATCTCTTTAGGGAAGATAGCCACAATATTACATGACATCTTCTATCAGATATGCACGGAGGAGAATTAGAGTAGACCCTACAAAAATCGTAGCATCTACTTTTATTCAGACAGCCAAGCAGCTCTGAAATCTCTGTCAGCCCGTACAACTAGAGCGAAGGTAGTTGCAAAATGCCATGAAGCATTTTCTTTCGGACATG
Source organism: Schistocerca piceifrons (assembly GCF_021461385.2). NCBI lineage: Eukaryota > Metazoa > Arthropoda > Insecta > Orthoptera > Acrididae > Schistocerca > Schistocerca piceifrons. Next base: position 231,696,533 of record NC_060138.1, read on the forward strand.
TCCGAAAGAACAGACACCACACATATGTCCATATACAGGGTGTTTCAGGAGGAATAGTAGATATTTTAGCAGGTGGTACTACAGACGAATTGCATAAAAAAATTCCATATAAATGCGTCCACTTTTTATTGAAGACGGAGATACAGCTGTTAGTACGTAACCCTAACAAACTCAAATCAAAGGCAAATGAGGACGTCCAAAGTTGATTTTCAAAAATTCCCCCACAAACTTCAATGCACATTTGACTTCTCTTGATAACACCAAGTGTAGCTCTTCTGAGGTCGTCTTTGCGTTCTTATATGAGGGCTGCAATATTCATAATCCGAACCATCATCGGCTCTTGGGTTTACTTTTTCTTTGTAGACTTCGCCTTTAACCATCCCCGCAGGCAAAAATCCAAAGACAGAACGTCCAGGGACCTTGAAGGCCAAGAAAAGTGCCCATATCTAATGATCCATCTTCCAGAAAATGTTGGATTTGGATAATGTGTCACCCGACGACTAGAATTTGCAGGAGCCCCGTCATGCTGAAGGAACATAGGCATTCCTGGGGCCAAATAAACCTCTTCCAATAACGCTGGAAGTCATTTTAAAGGAAGTGTAGACAACTAAGTCCTGTAAGGACCAACATACGAAACGGAAATGGATTGAACCCAGCTGTATGTACGAAATAAAAATTGGACACATGTAATATGGCATTTCTTCTGCAATTTGTCTATACTACCACCTCCTACAGTATTTACTATTCCTTCTGTAACATCCTGTATAATTATTTGGGTCTCGGCGGCTCATCTAAAGTTTTCACTGCTAGACGCACGACATCGCCCGAACCCACGCGGGAATAGAGTGTGGGGGCGAGCGAGTGGAATAATGGCCAGGGGGCTTGGTCTCTTAAGTTATTATCACAAATTTACAAAATTTTAAATCCAAAATACTGCATATCGGTTCTTAAAATAGTGCAATAGGTGCGCACTGGTTAGATGTAACTGAAGAGAGACTCCAACTCGGATTGTGATTAAGGGCGAATCCCAAGTGCATGGCCGCGAACAACTGGGAGCGGAAACTTAATGACATCGGAAGCCGGCCGCGGTGGTCTAGCGGTTCAGGGGCTCAGTCCGGCAACGCGCGACTGCTACGGTCGCAGGTTCGAATCCTGCCTCGGGCATGGATGTGTGTGATGTCCTTAGGTTAGTTAGGTTTAAGTAGTTCTAAGTTCTAGGGGACTGATGGCCACAGATGTTAAGTCCCATAGTGCTCAGAGCCATTTGAACCATTTGACATCGGAAACTTGTTGAAGGACCATGGCATGCGATCGTTAGACTGACTGCAGAAAGTTCAGTTTATAAATACATACATACGTAGCAAAATATATGATGTCGCAGCTTACTTACCGATACCGCAGATCAACGCACATAAAATACTAGCTGCAGCGTGTTGATATACGCGGAAACAAAATATCTTCAAAGTATCCTTCCAGACGGCGACTTTGCAGAGGCAAAACAAAGGACTTGGACTTAAAGCCACGCTTTTAAACTAATACACGCCACTAAGACAGGCATCACGAAACTTCTGTTCCTCTCGTTAGATCCTGGGGATAGGAACGCTCCCGTTAATGTAGCACACCAGCCTACATTACGTCCGAAAGTACTATGGCGATTGCAGCTGTATAAGACTTCCACCAGCACAAACCAACACTAGAACAGTCTACGATTACGTTACCAGACATCGTCTTCACAAACCAATTCCGGTAAATTAACCTACAAAAAACTGGAGGAACGTCTGGAAAAATATCAACAATAAAATTATACCAACTAGAGTCAGTGCCGTATGGTGCGACGTTGTAAACGAAGCCATACCCACAGCGGAACGATGATGAAAAATCAAATTGAGACCATCCCCATACTGCGACAAATGTGGGCTTGTAGAAACTATAGCGCACACCTCCTTATGTGAAAATAGAATCAGAATTTGGAATTGGACTAGGAAGAAATTAGCACTATCAACAGAACCGCAGAAAGTCATATACCGATAACTGAAGCTTTACAACCCGACTGGAAATGTTACCCGTACGCAAAGAATAACAGTTATTCGTGGCTTCTGGGACAGTTTGTGTTTTACGTCGTAATAAACAAAACTTAGAACTTAGAAGAGTGCATATTTTATATTGCAGAAGAACATTTTAAGCTGAAGAAGAATAACAAATATAACGAATGGTTTAAAGTTTTTTAATCTCTTGCTTTATGTGGGCTACAAAGAGGTGGACAGTTTTATTGGTTAGAAGCAGAATACTATTCTTTCACTTTTTTTTATTCATGGAATATTCTCTTACGTTGGTTCTAAAATCAGAACTCTTCTAATTTGGCAAAACCCCTCCGGCTCCGAAACTTCTTCCGTTTGTTGAAAAATATATGGCTTCCTTACAGACCTCATATGCATCCAGTGCATAATAACTTAAATTGTGAATATAATTCTGAATGAATGTTTGTTATTTATTTTTCCGTCACCCTGTTCACTGTTATAAGTTATGTTCCACAAGGAACGTACACCATTGGAGGCGACAATCTGTAATTTATTTTACCTTAATTACTGCTTCCATTTTGATCCACAATTTAAAGGAATATATGAGTGCAAACATGGAATACATGTGAATAATGCAGCTGCTCAGTGACAGGTATGGGGCAGGCATTGTGGCCAGGCCTCGGATTTTCGACCCCTGCCCTCTTTGCCTCCGTCTACCTGGTGCTGAAAGTCTTCTCAAACTTCTTAAAAAAATAATAGTGCAGTGGTCACCACGTCTGTCTAGTAAGCAGGAGGTCTAGGTTCGAAGCTTAGTCTGTCACAAATTTTCATCTGCCTTCGTTGCTGTATTTCAACACGCTGTGACAGTGTGGACGTCGGTCCTTTGATATTTAAGATGCAATTGTTTTTTCAGGCAATAGAGGTGATTTGCGAACATTTGTCTTGCCATCAAAATAACGGGACTCCAACGGCATCCAATCCTTAGTCATACCTTTGTGCCGGCGCTAACCCATGTCATATACGAGGCGAATTAGATTGTAGTTCATATTTAGTCAAGTAACGAATGGTCAGTATACAAGTATGCCGGCCAGTGTGGCCGATCGGTTCTAGGCGCTACAGTCTGGAACCACACGACAGCTACGGTCTGAGGTTCGACTCCAGTCTCGGGCATGGATGTGTCTGACGTCCGTAGGTTAGTTAAGTTTAAGTAGTTCTAAGTTCTAGCGGACTGATGACCTCAGACGTTAAGTCCCATAGCGCTCAGAGCCATATGAACCATTTTTGAAGTATACAAGTATTTACAAACAGTAGAAGCAGGATTGCAGCGAACTGATCACTCAACCAAGTGCCACATAGAGGACCTGTGTAATGAGTCATTCCAGCTGCATAGCTGAGGGTAACATCTTTTAAGCAATTCATTGGAGAATTAATGTAGTACTCGCACGATGATCTCTGTAGTCATACTGTATCATTAGCAACCCGCGAATGTAGTACTATGTTCGTTAAATCGGATTACTCAAGCTAAGGCCAAATAAAGACAAGCGACGACGCCACAACACTATCTTTACTTAAGAAGGTAGTCAGCGCTAAATTATGTGCGCCACCATTAACGTTGCTGTAAGCAGTTTGACAGCATAACACCACCACAACTACTGACAACCTGAACCGTTATCATCACGCAGTTGTAACTCGCAGTGATTACAAGTTTCCCGTGTTTGTCAAGAATAGCGGAAAGCGCCTCTGAAGTTCCATTTCCATTACGCCTAGGACGGAGAGGATTCTAAATATCAGTAATAGGTCACCTAGCGAAGAGAAGAGTCCACGTATTGTCTCAAGTTCTTGCAGTTTGATGTTAATGCAGTTCCAGATGGTTTCACACCAACGGGTTCTTTTGGATATCGGAATACTCATATGGGAATTATAGAAGTGTAATTGCTAGAACGTTCAACTATCTTAATAACACCTCATTCTGGATTGAATACGACTCTGAAAGCAACGTTAATTTGACGTTTCCATCCATCTCCTGACGTCTTACTGAATGAAGTCTGAAGTGCACGTACAGTTGTGTTGCCTGCCGCAAGGATTCTGTGAAGTGTTGTGGCAGCTGGCAGTCATCGCTGATTACAGACATGTGCAAATATCCTCACTGCTCTAGGGGAACTCGTCTTTGTTACATTTTTTCCATACCGTAATTAGCACAATAACATAAGGCTTGTTCTGCTGAAGAACTTGATGCCCACATGTCCTTAAATAAGAATCTCCTAGCGTGAGTAATGCATGAAAGGAAACAGACTTTTGGACAAAAGAATGGACAGCTCCCTGCTTTTTGCGTTTCCGATAGCGCCTACGATAAGAAACTGGTGTCACATTATGTTTCAGAACCCTAAACTTTATTTTTTTACCTCATACTAAAACAAAAGTTATGATATGAGAAGAGGAAATGACTTATATGCTTTTCAGGAACTTATGTTTTTCGTGTTTATTTTCTCACTTCATTCTAAAGCAAGGGCGTTAATATGAGAAGAGGAAATGAAATATACGCTTCCAAGACATAATATTTCCTTGTGTGCTACTACTGCATATATGAAAGCCCTGCAGTTAACTTTTGTATGTTGGATAAATTTTGATATCACCTCACATTCCTTTGTGAGAAGGTTCCTATTTTCTTGGGATTCAAATAGAGTGGACATTTCATCACTGGTTAATGTTCTGATGACTAATGACATGATACCCGTTGCAATTGCTCCTTGGCACCTGTGAGTAGAGTCTCACGTTGGTTACTATAAGAACACGCAGGCAGTGATATCCGCTCACTGCAGTCAGAGCCAAGGTGATTTCTTGCTGTTTATGGCGAAGCGTCTGCTGCAGTGTCCACGTTCAGCCAACATGAACAAATCGCGGCGTCATTGGGCACTGCTGATCGCTGCGCTTGTCGCGAGCCTCGACAACAAGAGCGCACTGTCTCTGCTAACGATACTATGGAGTTAATACATCTTACTTAACGTAATATGCAGGACGTGGGTTGGGTGATAATTCAGTTTGTAACTTCCCATCGCATTAAAATACTTTACAGTCATATTTTATGCAATATTTATTGTTGGTTGCTATGTTAATAGTATTGATTCAGATTGTGGGTGAACACGAAAACAAACACACACACACACACACACACACACACACACACACACACACACACATACACACAGTCAGTGATTCCAGTGAGGGTGACAACTACTGTGTGTTGAGCAACACATGCACCACTCAGCTAGCGTCGAGTGGATGAGTTTTTTTCAATTACCTTGCAATGCAAGAATTGTAAGGAGGAGCCTGAAAGTAAATGGATTTGTATGCTAAAGAGCTGCGACAAAGCTAAGCTTGACCGATTATCAGATAATTGTCCACATGGGTTTTGTGGACGAGTATACTTTTAGTAGCCGCGCGGGATTAGGCGAGCGGTCTTGGGCGCTGCAGTCATGGGCTGCGTGGCTGATCCCGGCGGATGTTGGAGTCCTCCCTCGGGCATGGCTGTGTGTGTGTTTGTCCTTAGGATAATTTAGGTTAAGTAGTGTGTAAGCTTAGGTACTGATGACCTTAGCAGTTAACTCCCATAAGATTTCACACACACATTTGATCATTTTTTTATACTTTTAGTAACCAACCCACCCACGATCATTACGTAAGATTTCTCGAAGGCGTAGGGGAATTGATTTCATTAAGTCGTCGACAGTGTAGCGTGATGGTTTACTTCCCAACATATGTTTTCTAAATTTGTCCAAAGGTCGCTTGCTTTTGTAGATCCACGTGGCAATGGCCTTGTTACCTCTGCCCACATATTCTCTGTCTGGTTGATGTTTGTTGATCGTGGAACAAACGGCAACAGCTTTATCCTCTCTTGGCCCTGAAACCAATCTCGCACTGCTCTGCTATGATGGATGGGGCTCTGCTCCTGTAAATAAACTTATCTTGTTAGTTCATATACTTATATTTAAATAACGTATTTGTAATAAGCACATTGGATTATTATTTTCCACAGTGTTTAAGAATTCAGGCCCTGTCATAGATAAGTGATCTATATTCAACAGTCCGATTAAGAATGTGGTTTACCCAGTCTATCATATGATGAGAGTCGTAGTCGGATATCCACATTAAGACTGCCTGGCTGAATCCGATTAAAACGATCTGGTATCGAAATGAAATTACAGAAATCGGATAATATGAACGTCTGTATTGCAACAATGCTGCGCACATAAATTCATATGATGGAGTAACAGGTAGCAACTGTCTAAGAAAAAGTGAGAAATATGTCTACTAGCAGCAATGTAACGTAATTATAACCCACATTTATGTGATGGAAATACTGAATCGAACAATACATATCTATTTCAGTGGTGGGAAGATACACCATATCGGATTTGCTGATGACATAATGACAATAATAATAATAATCGCGTGTTGCGGATAGGGGAAACCCTCCCCCATATGGGTGGTACCGAGGAAATCAAATACAGGGGTGAACCAAATACGAACACAATCCTGAACGGCTACTCAGTCCGTTGAACCCAAAATCCAGACACGTCTGAGTGAAAATCACCGCTACTCTGGTCACCGTCTGTTAGCTCAATGTTCTTGGCTGAAGATATTTGCTTTCAAAGGCTTCAACACCCTCTGGTCCAGTCCGGTCCTGGTATCACCCAAGCCAAACCAATGAAACACAAGCAAACATGAACTATGAAAGCAAAGTCAACTTTACCCCAGGTGGTACACAACCCGGCTGTCGACAGGCGGAAGTTGGATTTTCGGATTCTGGGGGGTCCAGGTTAGCACAGCAGAGAATATCGATGATCTCTGGTAAATTTCCCTACAAGCAAAAAACACGCATTTAAAAGTAAACATCGATATATTGATCCAAACACGAAAACTAAATAATCTCACAAAAGGAATCGACCGACAAAAAATTCTCATCCTTGCTCTTCAAGAACCATTTTTTTTTGCATCTTCAAGAGCAAAATACAACAAAAGGTAGCGAAAGGCGTAGCAATCTTCGGCACTGCATTTCTCGAACACAGATCTATCATCAAGTCTGTCAAAGAAATCACACCCATCAACAATCAAAAGGTTCAAATGGCTCTGAGCACTATGGGACTTAACGGCGGAGGTCATCAGTCCCCTAGAACTTAGAACTACTTAAACCTAACTAACCTAAGGACATCGCACACATCCACGCCCGAGGCTGGATTCGAACCTGCGACCGTAGCAGTCGCGCGGTTCGGGACTGAAGCGCCTAAAATCGCTCGGCCACCGCGTCCGGCCCATCAACAAGCGACTTATGACAATGCTCATTCAGAGCTCCAGTAAAAAATATACACTCATCAATGCACGTGTCCCCACCAACATCGAAAATAAGAAAAACACCGAAAACGTCGAAAAATTCTGGAACACACTCGAAAATACTATGAGCAAAATTCACCAAAATGACGTGAAAATACTAATGGGAGACTTCAACTCTCTATTTGGGACAGAAAAAACCTGTAGAAAAATCATTGGTACAAATTCAGCACACCGAAACGCTTAGACCAACGGCACACGTCTGACTGACATTTGCCAACAATTCAACCACAAAAGGATGTCTTCCCACTTCAGGAAAAAACCAGTTCCCAGGTAACATGCTTACCTACCAGGTGCAAGCTGCTTTCGTTCGCCTTTCTAGACTCGCTGAAAGTCAGATTTTAAATTCTTTTGTAGCACAGCTACAAGCAGGCAGATAAAAACTCAATAAGGGAATCCTAAGACAACGCTCGAGCAAAATTCGACTTGCTACTTTCAGTAACTCTTAGTGTCAGAGCGAAAACCTTACGGTACTGCCAAATTCATAATGCCACTTTTGTTTTCTGCCGACATATTTTTTGTTGTTGTGAATACATAATTTTATCGATGAAATGTCACATTTTCATAATACTTACGAATGGTACAGGAAATGAAATAAATGCAGATCTTTTCTATGTCAAAAGTCGGGAATCTCCTACTAATTCGTGTTAAAATAGGCTCAATCGTCTCAGAGACACTTAATTCCTTATTAAGATAGACTGCCGTCGTTATGTTTCTGTAGTAAACGTTGTGTTGCAGATGTCACACCTTTTTCCACTTGCGACTCAATTTTACAATGCTTAACTGTAGTTCATGATTTTCAAGTATGCAAAATCCAATGCTTAACTGCAAAATGATAACTAGAACTTCAAATTCGAAAATGACAGTTGATATATACACTGACAACGTGGCGCCGCGTTCACATGGGCGGCGCCGGATAACAGTTGGACGCGAACAGGCGACCATAAGCTTAGAATGCACGAAGATTACCACTATACCACGGGCTCACACAATCGGAGAACATCTCGGAAGTAGACAACACTTCCTCCTAACACTTCCGCATCTAACAGAGTTGTCAGGGGCGGTCAGTTTTATTGGCCACGTTAAGTGAACGACTCGGACTTAGTCTCTCTGTGGCGGGCGGCCGGCGGTCAGTTTTTATGTCTAAGACTGTACATAAATACATAAAACTGCAACCAGTCACTTTTTTGAATAGTTTTTATTACTCCATGAACTGGTTTTTTAACCTTTTCAGGTCCATCTTCAGATGGTTTTCTGGAAATTTCATCACTATTTCTAGCATAATGCTGGGTGCTGGCTCTGTCACAAAGATGGAACATGCTTTAATGTATCACCATGAGTATTATTTATCTGTTGTATGGGTGCAAAATTTTAATTTTGTACTTACTGCGACAGTGTGGGTGGCTTTTTTGTTTTGTTAGTGTCTATCTGTCTGCTTCCATTTTGGTGGCCTGTTGTTACTGTTACACAATCTGTGTAACATGTGTGAAGTGATGCACCAACTGGCCATCAAAGTGGAAGCAGACAGATGGATACTAATAGAAAAAAGCCGCCCATACTGTCGCAGTAAGTACAAAAGTAAAAAAATTTGCATCCACATCGATGGATAAACAATCCTCATGGTGATACGTTACAGCATGTTCGCTCTTTGTCAGAGACCTAGCACTCTATATTATGATAGAAATAGTGATGTAACTTCCAGGAAACCATCTGAAGATGAACCTGAAAAGATTTGAAAACCAGTTCATGGACTAATAAATAGGCCCAACTATTCAAAAAAATGACTGGTTGCTGTTTTATGATTTACATTTAATTAACAGTCACGGGTTATAAAATACCTGTAATGGATAAGCATAATCTTGTTTGACAATTTGTAATTTATCTGGTGCTAAACATTCAGGGAATGCATAAGTTGGCGGGCCTTAGGTAGTGAGGATATGATGAATCCTCGAGTGCTTGACAGGTGCGAATGTTATTGATTGCCTCATGATCTCTGGGAAACTTTTTAATAGTCTGAACATTTCGAGTCGCCAGCAATTACTCTGACTGTCATAGTAGCAGTACAATTCAACTTACCTTATGCAGTCATGTTTGTTGTTGCACCACATAATTGCTGCTGACGTGGGCTGGGTACCAGATTGTAGAATGCCAGGAAGTCTGCTCCTAGTTTGGAGTGTGATACATCAGCCACAATAGACCACCACTCAAAGGTACCACACAGTCCGAGGTTGAGTAGAAAAGTGATGTGTCCATATGTCATAATCTTTGATCATTTGCAGCATACAGCAAAGCATTGTCATTGTAACTTGGTTGTGGGATACACTGATATTTCCACTCCGGTGTCTATCAGATACTGCACTTTTCTGTTGTGGTCCGTAATAAACAAAGATTGTGTGCTACCAGTGGACGTGGTTGTAGCTGGTACTGTATTGGCATCATGATTCACTTTATGTGGTAGTATACATTTCTGTGCGTCTTCCCCAAATTTTCTGTGGCACCAACATGTGTTGTGTTCCGCTGGAACGATTTCAACTCCTTGATCATCGATGTGTGCATTGCCTTTTGTGTGATTATTGTAGCTGGGTTACTTGTATTGTAAGCTCAGCTATGTGAAACTGTAGTAACGACGATGTCCGTGGGTCGTGTTATCTTGTGCAGTAGCCATCATCATGACAATTGTTGTCTTATACATCTCCGCTATCCAATCAGCTGTTTGTGTTAATGCGTTCAAATCTCTCGGACATACCATTAAAATTTCCTGTGCATCCACTGGTAGTTGGGATAGTCATACATTGCATAATACATTGTCACTGGCAGTATTACTCGTAAGAGTACACAGGCAACAAAGCAGTTGCAATGGATTTCTGTCACCTAATTCCTCTGTTCATAAAAGCATTTCCAAATGTTTAGCTTCTGGCTGGGACTTCACATAACACAATGATGCAAAAACTTTTTCTTAGTGTGGGAAATCCGAATACAATACTTAAAAAACTGTATCACCCACCATTTCTTCACATTTACAGTTAAATTAATTAAATTAAGTGATTTTTTAAAGAATTTAACAGCTTTTTATATAGTTAAAATAATTTAAAAAGGAGGTGTAATGAATGTAGATGACATTGGTAGCTGCAGCTGAAAAACATTTGCTGGCAAAAAGAGGTTGATTCTATTTTTGTGTTAACAGATGGTGTTTTGTTTACTGTCAACCTAACCTCATTTTCTCATTTCCTGTACATGTGCTCAGTACAATCTAATCGTGGTTGTAAAAACTCTGATGACAGTTAAAAAGAAACATTACAGACTTTGTGAAAAAGGTTTACGTATCATACTTTGGATCTAAACTTGGTGATCAAGATAAATCTTGGGCGCCACATATGGTATGTTATGTGTGTGTTGAAGACCTGAGAAAATGGTCCAAAAAGGAAGAAAAAACCTTTAGATTTGCTGTTCCTATGATATGGAGGGAGCCAAGAAATCGTTCCGATGATCGCTACTTTTGCAGTGTTGATATTACTGGTCATAATTCAAAAAACAAGAAGGTAATAAGCTACCCTAACCTTCCGTCCGCCATAGACCAGTGTAGATTTCCCACTTCCTGAAACCAGATGATTTAAATTCTATTCCAACATAAGTATTTTCTGATGTACAATGTGATTTAGATGAACCAAATGATGATGAATTCCATTGTAATACAGAAAGTCTAGAGCCCAAATTGTTTACTCAGACCGAGCTTAACGATTTGATTAGGGATCTGGGGTTAACGAAAGAAAAAGCCGAATTGTTGGCTCTAGATTAAAAGAAAAGAACTTATTGGCAGTTGGAACCAGAATATACATGTATAGAAAGAGAGAGCAGCAATTTTCCAAGTTTTTCCAACAAGAAGGTGATTTAGCATACTGCTCAGACATTCCCAGTCTGATGAAGGAGTTTGGTATTGAATACAAAAAGGAAGACTAGAGGCTGTTTATTGATTCATCCAAAACTAGTTTAAAGGCTGTTTTGTTACACAATGGTAACATGTACGCATCTAAACCTGTTGGACATTTTGTACATATGAAAGAAAGCTATGAAAACCTAGAAATAATGCTAAATAAAATAGACTGTTCTGCTCATGGTTGGATGATATGGGCGATCTAAAAGTAACATGCATGCTCCTTGGTCAGCAAGGTGTCTTTACGAAATATCCATGCTTCTTGTGTGAATGGGACAGCAGGGCAAGGGATCAACACTGGTGCGGAAAGAACTGGCTTGTGAGGGAATCTTTAAAATCTGGTGAGAAGAACATTCTACACAAAAACCTTGTAGATCCAAAAAACGTACTCCTACCGCCTCTACATATAAAGTCAGACCTAATGAAATAATTTGTAAAGGCATTGCCTAAAGATGGACCATGTTTTAAGTATCTCTGCCGAAAGTTTCTAAACTAAAAGAAGGCTTATTTGTCAGACCTGACATTAGAAAATTGATGTTTGATGTTAACTTTGAATCCACAATGACCTTAAATGAGAAAGAAGCATGGGTATCATTCAAGCCAGATGTTACAAAGTTCTTAGGACATGAAAAAGACCCAGAATATGTTTCTGTTATAGTTACAGTGTTAAAGAAGTTTAGGGTGTTTAATGAGTCTGAAAGTTCACTTTTTGAACAGTCACCTTGATTACTTCCCGGACAGCATGGGAGATGTTAGCGAGGAGCAAGGAGAGCATTTTGACCAGGACATTAAAGTGATGGAAAAACGCTACCAAGGCTGCTGGAACACCAACACGATGGGGGACTACTGTTGGTCACTTCACCGAGAAGTTCAGCAAGCGACTCATCGTAGAAAATGCTACACAAGAAGCTTCAAAGAAAAAAGAGAAAGAAAATACAATCCAATTCCAGCTGACAAGTGAAACCTCTATTAACACGTGTCATTGTTTTAAGTAGCTTACTGTAAATACAAATCATGCTTATGTTGTAACAAAACATTTCATTAATTTCACCGTTTACCGTATTGCATAGGATTTTTATACTATATAATAAAAAGCATATTGCTCGAAAACTATGGGTGATACAAAAAAGCTAAGACTAGATTTGGATTCAGCTCGTAAAATCTATAAAGATCAGCTATCAATTTAAAAAAAAAGTTTTTCAAAAAAAAATTTCCATTGGCCTGTGTAATCAATGCGTTCTGTATCCAGCATATCATACGGTTTCCAGAGGCGTAGTGAGAATGTCTTGGACTTCTGCAGCAAGATCTTCTATTAACACAGCTCCCGCATAACTTATTTTGTTTCATCTGCTGTAATGTGTGCTAAGATGAATTTGCTCTCTAATTGTGCGAACCAAATCCAGGGGTCATGCTGCCAAAAAGGGCAGCGATTTGATCGTAATGCTGCCGATTCTCCATTACTTGAGACTGGCTCAGTAGACACTGGCGAGGAATTCATCTTTGTACTGAATGAAAAACCAATGTGGCTGGCGCAAGAATAACTGTTGTAGTTTCGATGCAGTGCGGAGCATCTAGCTGGCGTGGAAGTGGTGTTATGCATGATTATTTGGATGGCACCAATCATATTTGGTTAACTCGTGATAAGATTTATTTCAACATATAAATTCATTACACAGAAGTATGCAGCCTGCATAACATTCATTGTTAAACAAGACAAAATACAGAACAAATGTATAATCAAAAACAGAGAATAAACACAATGCAGAACAGAACCATTGGACTCTCGTATTGTCTACACCACTGTATCGCGGAATGTATACAGTAGGAGCCACTTCAAATGTAGCTGGCAATTGATGTTTCTGTGGGTCACTCCTTTGCCTTTACACAAGCAACATTTTCACAGTGCATTTTACTCTTGAGTAAACAGGTGCATAAACCCTTTTATGCACTTCTGCTTAATAGTTTGCACCTGTTCACAAAATTTGCAAGATGCAAGCTTTGTTGTATTATCATACAGTCTCTAATAAATTTCCATTTAGTTGGGGATAGTGGTGCGGCAGTATCATATTTCCTTTTAGCATAGCAGGTAGGTGATAGAAGCTGACTAATATTACTACTGGCTGATTCTGTCTCACAAATCACAGTTTGTTTTTCCTGTGATTCGGAACATTCACAATGTCCTTCACATTTTTGTCACCAGCTGCATATGTTTCATTTGGTGTATTGCAGTTAGAAACAACTGTATATTTGTTTGCTTCTTTCCATGGTAACAACTAATTCGTCACAAAATTAGAAATAATACATGATTAGTCACAACACAGTATAGACAACCATAAAACTTCAACACCAGAGGATGCCAACTTATCAACAAAGCACTACCATACCACACACTACTCCCTTTTTTAACAGGTGGCACTGCTCTCTTGTTTCACAAATCAGGACTTTCTCATTGCTACCACTTGATATGGCATATGTATAGTACCGTAGCACACCCACTGTGTATGAGTTTATGTTGTCTGTACAATTCTGAACCTAGCCCTAGTGTGTTCATAAATTATACATGTAGCCTGGGTCACCAGCTGCCAATTTTCAGTCACCAATTGCAAGTTGGCGATAATAAATTTCACACCATGGACTACATCATTTATATATCTCATAAATAAATTTGGTTGATCTGTTCAATTGCATTGACAAATGTCAGTCCAGAACTAAAGATTGTCTTCTACCAGCAAATAGCAATTTGCAAGTTGTTGGTAAAAATGGAAATGTCGTGTGGCTAGGGCCTCCCGTCGGGTAGACCGTTCGCCTGGTGCAGGTCTTTCGATTTGACGCCACTTCGGCGACCTGCGCGTCGATGGGGATGAAATGTTGATGATTAGGACAACACAACACCCAGTCCCTGAGCGGAGAAAATTTCCGACCCAGCCGGGAATCGAACCCGGGCCCTTAGGATTGACAGTCTGTCACGCTGACCACTCAGCTACCAGGGCGGACAAGTTGTTGGTAATACACATGGTAATCTAGATATTGTCCTATAATATATCATAATTTTTTTTTTTTTTTAATCAGTCCTCTGATTGTTATGGTACTGCCCACCATGACTTCCTCCCCTGTATCAACAACCTTGCACCCTATGTCCTTAAATATTAATCACATGTAATACAATTTCTGTCTTCCCATACAGTTTATAACCTCTACAACTCCCTCTAGTACCATGGAAGTTATTTCCTGATGTCTTAACACATGTTCTGTCATCCACTTGCATCATTTCAGTGATTCCCATGTGTTCCTTTGTTCACCATTCCCTGAAAAACTTCCTCATTACTTATCTTAGCAGTCCACCCAGTTTTCAGCGGCATTTTACAACACTGTATCAGAAGGGCTTCATTTTTCTTCTTTTCCAGTTTTCTCACTGTCCATGATTCACTAAGTACATTGCTGTGCTCCAAACTTACATTCTCACAAAGTTATTCCTTAGAATAATGCTGATTTTTGATGTCAGCAGACTTCTCTTAGCCAGGTGTTTCCTCTTTGCATATGCTGACCTGCTTTTTTTGTCCTCCTTGCCTTGTCCATCATGTTACTTTTGTTCAAAGTAGCAGTATTCATTAGCTTCATCTGATCCATGGTGCCCAGTCTTGATATTAAATTTATTGCCAATCTCTTCTGCTATTCTTCACTACTTTCATTTTTCTTTGGTTTACCCCCAATCTGTATTCTGTACTCATTAGACTGTTCATTCCATTCAACAAATTGTGTAATTGTTCTTCACTTTCACTGAAAGACCAATGGCATCAGTGAATCTTATTATTAATAACCTTCCACCCTGAATTTCAGTCCCACTCTTGAACAATTCTTTTATTTCTGTCATTGCTTCTTCAATGTATAGGTTGAACAGAAGAGATGAAAGATTACATCCTCGTCATATACTCTTTTAATCCAAGCATTATTATTGTAAATATTGTATGTTGCCTGCCTTTCCTTACAGCTTAATCGTATTTTTCTCAGAATTTCAAACATATTGTACCATTTTACATTGTCAAATGCTTTTTCTAGGTGTACAAACACTGCCAAGGTATCTTGATTTTTTGTAAGTCTTGCTTCCATTATGAATTGCAACATCAGAACTGCTCTCTGCTGTCTTTACGTTTCCAAAGGCTAACTGATCATCATCTAATAGATCCTCAGCTTTCTTTTCCTTTCTTCTGTATATTATTCTTGGTAGCAACTTAAGTGTGTGAGCCATTAGACTTATTGTGCAATAGTACTCACACTTATGTGGCCTTGCTGTCTTCTGGATTGTGTGGATGACAGTTTTCTGAAAATCTTCTACAAACTCATAACGACTTACTAAAGGCTGTCTATCAGAGTTGGACTATTGGGGAAACTGATCTGTGCAGAATAGGACTAAGGTCACTTGTTTGATGAGATCTAATGAGAATGTTTTAGGAAATGAAATAACAGTCATTGGCAGAAGCTTCAATAAAGATAATGTTCATCTTTTGTAACATTTCTTCCAAAATTTGGAAAATTCTTTTCATGAGTAGTCTAAGTATGTTCTGCTCACTTAGAGATTGTACATTAAAGAGAATTATACAAAGTACAGTACACACAACACAGAATCTACATTTATTTATCAAGTGTTATTGTAGGTGTAGTTATATCGTCTTGAACTTTGCAAAGCCGTTGCACTTCCTGTTTCATAATCTGAGAAATTAATTTTTGCACTCACAATTTTTTGATTTCATCCCTGTATAATTGTTAAAATTAAATATATCATAATTTTGCAAGTGAACTACTATTGAAATAGGTCTCAGTGAACAACATGCCTGAAAAATCTCTCTACTGTTTCAGGGTTTGCCGCTGTTGTCTTCAGGGTCACTAACTTCTGTGGTTTGGCACAATGAGTTACCGAGAAACAACAGAAGATTTAGAAACATTAGTGGGCAAATTAACCACTCTGATAACTGATACTTTCAAATGTTGCATAAGGAACTATGAAGCCTTACTGCCATACCTTGGGAAAAAGGAAACAAATTCTAAAACACGTCACAAATTAGTACAAGTTAATATACTGTTAAACAAGTTAAATGAGGACCTTGTGAGTCTAAGAGTTGAATATGCAGGTAACTCATCATATGAACAAAAAGGGAAGTCTGTTCTGTGTGAAGGAGATAGGAAGAGAAGAATGAATGATCTACTCGAGTTAGGTGGACATGAGACCAAAAATATAAAAATGAAAGTGCAATTTACCAACAATACAAAGCATTCCATTGCATTAACTTCAGAGACTGGAATCAATATGCAGTCGGAGAATATAGTATTAATGGATAGTGAAGAAACAGGTAATATGCAGGATCAGAAGTCGGACATACACAGGAAGAAAAACACAAAAATGGAGATACAAGATTCAAAGGAAGTCAAAGATACACATGAATTGCCTATAACTAATAGTCAGATTCATGCTGTTCAGAAATCATGTGACACTACAAAAAATGAAAAGACAGTATGTTTTGCTGATGATGAAGAAAGTGAATCTGTGCCAGATAGATTTGTGAAGGGTAATACATATGATAAATCTGCTGACAGTACTATTCATACAGAAAGTAATGAAGCATGTGTTCCATTACAAAATGTAGAAAGTGAGATTAGCAGTCAAGAGAAATGTGAAGATAGTGACATTGTTCTTAGTAAAGATCCTATAACATGTGTACCTGTTCAGAGAGTGGAGGAAGTGTGTAATGTAAGGCATGAACTATATGGTATCAAAAAGCACAAGAAAAATAGTTTTAAGTGTACACTGTGCACATGTGTAGTTTCTGACATGAAAACACTGTATAGTCATGTGCAAGGAAAGAAGCACCAAAAGAAACTGGCTGGCAAGGCTTGTTGGATCAGAATTGCTGAAGTTCCAAATAACACCTGTGAAAGTGCAGCATCTGTTTCTATGTGTTCTACAGTTGGCTGCTCACTCACTGATACTGTTCCAAGTAATAGCTGTGAAAGTATAGTGTCTGATTCTGTGTGTTCTGCTGTTTCCTGCTCACCTGCTGAAATTGGTCCAAGTAACAGCAGTGAAAGTACAGCATCTGATTCTGTGAGTCCTGTTTTCTGCTCTCTGGCTGATAATGTTGCTATTGTAGAGGACAAAGATAAAGTAGCATCAATGAAACGTGCAGTTGTGTTAGAGCATATATGGACTTATTTTGATCCACCATTTCACTTTAACAAAAAATTCATTAGGTTTCATTTGGGGCGAATAATCTGTTACCTTTGTTATGAAGAGACAGGAAGGTACATACTCGATGTGAGGAAGCACATTTCTAAAGTAAGTCATCTGGATCGGATAAATACATTACGAAACATGAATTTGAAAAATAAATTCTCCAATATACTAATGTTTGATGTACCAGGCAGCCTAAAGAACATTGTTCCTGCTGCACAGTTTAGTTTGAGAAACTATGGTTTCTTTTGTAGTGTGTGCAACTGTTTCTGTGAAAATACAGTTGTGTTAAATCACATGACAAGTGAAAGCCATGGCAAAAAGCTAGATGAAATTCCAAAATCGGTATAGTATGAGGAAATTGAAACAGTGAAGGTACTGTCTGTGGGACTATAATGTCATTTTTGCTGTAAATATGTTATTTCCATCAGCAAATTTTGTTAATGTGTATTACATCAGTCTACTGATACATACTGATTATTGTAGTTTGAGGTTCTGTCAAAAAAGTAAAGAAAGGATTACATCATACAAGGGTTTTAGAAAAGTGTTTTCAAAGAACTCATTTTTAAGAAGGCACCTTGTTGTAAATTAAGACAAAAATTGACATTGTGATAAGAGTGTGTGAAAATAAAAACATGAAAGTTAGTTAAATGTAAAATGCAATTTACCAAGGAACAACTGGATGGGATATATTAATTAAAGGTTTTGAAGCACAGTAATTTGTTGACAGCAATTTCGAACTTGTTTTGAGATGCCTGTCTATTATATTTTGGATTCCCTTTCTATGTTTTATATGACACTTGCCGTGAATACAAGGCATGTTCAGAAAGTAAGTGTACTGTGACCAAAACAGGCTGTAGTGTTTTGGTTTTTGAGGGTTGGCAACAGTCAGTGGTAGAGGATTCACTGACCAGTGCAAACATCACAGGACACCTAGTATGTAAACTCATATTGTAGAGTCCAGTTGTGTGAAAGATGTCAGTAAGAAACCCCGCCAAGTGCTGCCACATGCTGTGAACTGCTTCCTACTCACAGAAAGAATAACTACCGAAGGTCTTTTGTGAATCAAAACATTTTATGGTGAATGTGTTGTGAACAGAATGAGTGTGTTTGAATGGTGCAGGGAGCTTAGTAAATGCAGGAAAAATGTTCATCATGGACAGAGGAGTTGAAGACCTTACATTTTGACTGATGAGTTGGTGCAAAAAATCAAACTATGTTTGTGAAGACTGCTGATTGACTGTGGATGAAATTTCTTCGGTGTTTCCACAACTCTCCACGACTCTCTTATGCAAAACACTCCTAGAAATGCTGGGATACTGCAAACTGTGTGCAAGTTGGGTCCAAAAACAGCTGATGTAGCAGCACAAGAAAAATTAGGTCAGTAGCACCCATGAGTTTATTGAGCATCTTGAATTGGAAGATGAGGATTTTCGGAGCTCTTTTGTGACTGGAGATGAAATGTCACAGTGGTGTCACACCAATTCCCAATCTGCCAAAAAATTTAAAACCACATTTTCAGACAAAAAAAAGTGCAACGATACTTTGGGACCCTAAAAAACACAAAAGGAGAATTCAGAACAAAAATACGTGAATGCTGACGAGAGGAGTGCCTGTCTCACACAGCCTCAGCCACCAAGCTGCTCTTGGACCTATTATTTGTTTGGGATTTTACAAACCATTCTCTCTCCCTTGTATTCCCCTGGCTTGGTGCCTTAAGATTATCATCTTTTCACCTCCTTGGAGTCTTACAAGAGTAAAATTAAATTTTCAACAAATGAGCAGATGCAGAAATAGGTTCTGAAGTGGAGGAAGGAGAGTTCTATGAGGAGGGCACAAAGAAGCTTGTGCCACAGCTCACACATGCACTGAACAAGATGGTGATTGTGTGGTAAACTAGCCTGCAAGTGTATCAACAATATTCCAAAGTTTTCATTCAAATACACTTTTTTTAAAAAATATAAAAATCTAGTATATGTACTTTCTGAACACACCTCATATAACTTATTTTCCTGTTCCCGCAGTTCTTTGAGTGCATTTTATTATTTATTCTCTAAAGTAGTTTGTAGCCATTAGTTTGGATGTTTCAGTGGTTAACTGTAAGGCTATTCTTTACAGGTGAATTTATCTTTCATTTGATTATGATAAATTTTCCTCTGCGGGTCATTTCATATCAAGTCATCCAGACCATGACGCCCATTATCTAGTTGTGAAATGAGATTTTGTGTACTGCTCTTGTATCTAATATCATGAAATTTTGCCAATTTTTATTGCTTTATATAAATTCTCTTGGTAGCAACTGCTTAAAATTGGGTGCAGTGCATTACTTCGAAGCAAACTGTAAAAATTTGAAAACCTGCTGCAGTTTTTAAACAAAAATGGTAAGCTGACAGTTTTTTCCCTGAATATCCTTGGGTCATGTAGTTTGCGAGAGCATATTAGAATTGTCCAATTAAATTTTTGTAAGCATTGCCCCTCTCTGGAAAACACAGAAAAAATTATAAAGTGATCTACAAATAATAAAGTTTCATTACACAAAAAAATCAGGTTTGAGAAATGAATGGCACTAGGGAAAAAAATTATATATAGACACACACACACACACACACACACACACACACACACACACACACACACTCTCTCTCTCTCTCTCTCTCTCTCTCTCTCTCTCTCTCTGGAGAGAAATACAATTACTACCCCAGAGACTCCACCAACTTTGAGGACTCTTTGCTCAGAGAATATGTATGGCTTGTTACTGTGGTGATATCAACTTCACACAGAATACGAGAGAAAGAAACATCAAAAACTTCATTATCAGGCCAATAGGAGAACAGGGATGGTCCACGAGGATGCATGAACCTTACTGTAACGATCTCCTTCTTCACAATTCACCTTCTCAACAATTCCCAAATACCGAGAAGAGTCATATGCACAAGCAACGTAGCAGTTGGGCTGCACAGTGCAGTCTGGCATTAGTGGTGGAAGTGCATCTGAGAAATCATGCACAATACCAAAATCTGTATCACAGTTCAGCCTTTTTCCCCAGTCTTGGTTGGGATTCTGCTATAATGTGATGCGTAGATCGTGTTCCAGGAATTGTTCTTGCGCTTGTGAAGCACCGAGAAAGATAATGTCTGACTTGTACCATTTCATCTTTTGAAACAAAGAGAACTGAAATGCCTTGCAGGTTCTCGCGACAGAATTCAAATACCTGTAAAGCTGTAAGTATTTGATCTTTATAAGAGATGAATACACTAAGCAGATTCAGAAGGATGTAGACTGCAGTACATACTGTGAGATGAAGCAGCTTGCACAGGATAGAGTAGCATGGAGAGCTGCATCAAACCACTCTCAGGACTGAAGACCACAACAACAACAACAAACTCTTTGCAAACTTGTTTTTGTGACAAGTCTTTTAACAGTGCCACCAATACCATCACAGGGAGATTTGCCATGGTTCCCCTATAGTTTGTCTTGAACAACAAAAATTGAGATTTTCACTGAAATCCATTAAAATTAACACTGATCCTTCATCAAGTGTTTCCTGCTTCGTTTTCAGATAGTCAGATTTTGATTGAGAAATTAAAGAGTGTGGAGTAAGTTGTTCAATTTTCTTAACTAGTGTGTCAGAATTCTGATACAGAAATGATTTGAACATCCTTCTCCATTAAAAAAGCTCTTGCTTGTCATACCAAATGTTCAGAAACCTGAAATTTGGAACTGACTTTCCGTTGAGACCAAGTTGGTGGCACAAGAGTAAGTAACTGAATTTTTTCACGATTATTTGCATATTCAATTTTCTGTTTCATTTTGTACATGAGTTCATCATTATGTTTTGCCTTTTCTTCCCGTTCTGTTAAATCACTGTCAGGGGTCATGCTTGCATCAGCAGCCAGCTCAACTTGATATGTATGTGAAATTATAGTTTTCAGAGCCCCAACTGCTGATTCCAATTTTTGGTTGGCTGCTGCATCATGACTATGCCAAGCAACTGAATGCAGCTTTGCAGGAGATACTCCTAAGCTAGTTAAGCTAGTATTGAGCACAGATTTTTCAGGAGTATGCACCTTCACATTACTGTCATTTATGTAGTCTGGTGATGAGTCAACACTTGCTTGTTTTCATTAATAAGTCTGATGCAGTTTGGCCACATTTTCTCTCCAGGAATCACGCTAAAGCCTCTCATTTTGAAGGTCTGTGCCTTTTCTAAAATAATTTCACACAATCCAAATGAAACAGATCATTTATGGCACTTGAAGGGATCACAGCAAATTTCCTTATGTAGAGAGAATCAGCGCAGGTATAGAGAGAATCAGCGCAGGTATCACAGTATGAATGACTGTTGCTTCACCATAATAAAAGTTATTGTTCTTTGCTGGTCAGTTCATTCACACAAGTCAGGGCATTAAAACGCATATGCTGCAGATAGTGTCCAAGAAAACACTGCCTACTTGTACAGGGCTATTACAAATGATTGAAGCGATTTCATAAATTCACTGTAGCTCCATTCATTGACATATGGTCATGACACACTACAGATACGCAGAAAAACTCATAAAGTTTTGTTCGGCTGAAGCCGCACTTCAGGTTTCTGCCGCCAGAGCGCTCGAGAGCGCAGTGAGACAAAATGGCGACAGGAGCTGAGAAAGTGTATGTCGTGCTTGAAATGCACTCACATCAGTCAGTCATAACAGTGCAACGACACTTCAGGACGAAGTTCAACAAAGATCCACCAACTGCTAACTCCATTCGGCGATGGTATGCGCAGTTTAAGCCTTCTGGATGCCTCTGTAAGGGGAAATCAACGGGTCGGCCTGCAGTGAGCGGAGAGACGGTTGAACGTGTGCGGGCAAGTTTCACTCGTAGCCCGCGGAAGTCGACGAATAAAGCAAGCAGGGAGCTAAACATACCACATCCGACGGTTTGGAAAATCTTATGGAAAAGGCTAAAGCAGAAGCCTTACCGTTTACAATTGCTACAAGCCCTGACACCCGATGACAAAGTCAAACGCTTTGAATTTTCGGCGCGGTTGCAACAGCTCATGGAAGAGGATGCGTTTAGTGCGAAACTTATTTTCAGTGATGAAGCAACATTTTTTCTTAATGGTGAAGTGAACAGACACAATGTGCGAATCTGGGCGGTAGAGAATCCTCATGCATTCGTGCAGCAAATTCGCAATTCACCAAAAGTTAACGTGTTTTGTGCAATCTCACGGTTTAAAGTTTACGGCCCCTTTTTCTTCTGCGAAAAAACGTTACAGGACACGTGTATCTGGGCATGCTGGAAAATTGGCTCATGCCACAACTGGAGACAGACAGTGCCAACTTCATCTTTCAACAGGATGGTGCTCCACCGCACTTCCATCATGATGTTCGGCATTTCTTAAACAGGAGATTGGAAAACCGATGGATCGGTCGTGGTGGAGATCATGGTCAGCAATTCATGACATGGCCTCCACGCTCTCCCGACTTAACCCCATGCGATTTCTTCCTGTGGGGTTATGTGAAAGATTCAGTGTTTAAGCCTCCTCTACCAAGAAACGTGCCAGAACTGTGAGCTCGCATCAACGATGCTTTCGAACTCATTGATGGGGACATGCCGCGCCGAGTGTGGGAGGAACTTGATTATCGGCTTGATGTCTGCCGAATCACTAAAGGGGCACATATCGAACATTTGTGAATGCCTAAAAAAACTTTTTGAGTTTTTGTATGTGTGTGCAAAAGCATTGTGAAAATATCTCAAATAATAAAGTTATTGTAGAGCTGTGAAATCGCTTCAATCATTTGTAATAACCCTGTACTTTCCATGCTGCTGCAGTCATAAAACCAATATTTGTCGTAAATAATTCAAAAGATGATTGATGTAACCAAAAAGTAATTAAATAATGAAAAATCATTCTATCCCATTGTTTCATACATAAGTTTTCACATTATCATTGTAACATTAGGGGACTTACTTTTGTTTTGGAATGAATGGTTAAAAACTGCAACAATTCAATTTTTAACCAATAATTGACTCTGGGTACAACTCAGTACAGGAGCTCAGAACTGCATGCTCAATGAACACAGGACTCAAAATGAAGGAACTGGATGATGCAATATATGTGTAGTGGCAATAAAACAGTGTTCTCAGATATGATTTGTTCTAGGGAAATCCAGTGCAGCCAACTTCAGCAATTTAGTGGTGACATGGTAGTCATGAATTAGCAACTTCAATATTTCTTTTACAATAATGTTGTTTTTCACACTTCCCATTATTTCTACAAACTGATTCTTTTTGTGTGATGTAATGGAATATTTATAACAATATTGTAAATTTTTCAAAGGTGTCTATGAGGGGGCAATACCTTAAAAAATTATAATGTCCATGCATGGATTTTGTTTAAAATAAGTTATTTACAATTTTTTCTGAGATGTAGATGATGGATATTCACTACAAAAAGCATGACTATAAAAATATAAACCTTCCTCTTTAACTAAAAACTAACTTCAAAAACTGTAGGAGCTATTGCATTTTTAAATTATAAAGGAGCTCGTCTATGAAAGCCTGAATCCTGAATCTATACAACTTCTGTTTTGTCATATGTGAAAAAGTAACTGACATACAACGTTTACGTTTTGGGAATGTGAATATATCTAGGTAAACTTCCACTACCCGAAATGTCAAGAATTTGCATGATGATGGTTGTCAGTTCCTAAAATTTCTGTATCATTTGGTGTGGAATTACCCCTCCCTTATATTGCTCTTTGCCAGCTGTTTACTTAAATGTTCTGTACATGTAAACTTGTTATCTGTTCAGAATTCCAGTAGTCAGAGAGGAGGACTCCTGAGTAGGAATGCTTTCAGTTAGTTCTTAAAGCTATTTTTTTTTTTTTTAAATTAATAGAACTTATTATTTGAAGAGTAGATGGTGAAATTCACTTCCATTTTACAGCAAATCTCAATTGTGTGCATCACTTGTTTTTCTCCTCTTAAGTCCCTGATTTCACCTGAGCACCTGCCCATCATCATCTTCCCCATGGCCGAGGCTCCATCATACCTAGCTGCATAGTTTCCCATCCCAAGTTTATGTACATACACTGTACTCTTTGTGTTTTTTTAATAGTCATTCATGGTGAGTGAAGTGACCCAGTCATCAAAGAATTAGACTCACATTTCGTAGGAGCATAGTTCAAATCCCCTTCAAACAATCCAGATTTAGGTACTCTGTGCTTAACATAAATACTTGGAAGTAAGTGTAAGGATGGCTCCCATGTGAGCTTGTGCTCAGCCTTTAAAGCCCTTATCAACTGGATTTCAAACCTGTATCTTTCTCCTTCCCTTCCTTCCTGCCATTCATTCATTCTATTTTATATAAACCCATGTATTTCTTCCAAGCATGACAGGTTTTTCTTTCTAGATTATTAATTTTCCTGTCCATTCTCGGTTCATAACCTTTATTTCTTTTACCGAGCATCTTCAGTCCTTATTGCTCTATACATCTCTTTGATGCTGCAGATGGCGGGTTCAGTCCAGCAACAATATTCAACAACCAAATCTTGATACAAAATAAGTCTCAAGTTTATGTACCAATCAGTGTGTAAGTAGTAAGTCATATTTGTACTGTATTTTTGAGTGATTGTTTATGATTAGCAACCATCAGATCAAGCCAAGATTTTTTTCCTGAGACCTTCTGTTAGAGAAGTGGGTGTAGCATCTGATTAGTATTATACAGCGAATTTCAATATTGGATGATGATGCTGATGTAAACAATTCAGACTCCCTACAGTTCATTTTTTATGGGAGCAAAATAATTTTTTAATATGTAGTATAACAATAAGGTTTGTATGATGGCTTTTATTGTCTGATTTCATTGCAACATCTAGAGGTTTTGATTTTCTGAGTGAAGATCACTTGAAATTATCAAAGTTGGTTTTTAAAGGGCAAAAAAGTTAAAATTACTCACAATAGTGTCAAAATCAAGTTGCAATAGATTAATGCAATTGCAATAAGATGATATCTGAAGTTATCGTAAATGAGACAGAAAGGAAAAGCAATGAATAGGTCCACAATGTAGCAATTACTACTAACATACAACACAAATTTTCAGAAAAAAAAACAAAATCACAAATTGCTGCAATGCATAAGTTGGTTTTTCCAAGAGATAGTCATTATAACATAGCAGAGAATGAACAAGAATGACTTTTTATGTAGGCAGAATTTTTTTATCTCATCAGGTCATCAAGAGAGAAACCATGTGGTGGTGAGACTGGTACTGCACACACACTCTTAAGTTGAAATAAGGATGATTCAAACTTTTCTGTACATTGTGAGCAATAACAGAAGAGAAATTAAACGTGTATCAGTGAATTTAGGTGTGTATCTTATGTGCTTATTGTGTGGTAACTTCAAAGACAGTATTTAGTTTGAACATTTGTTTATTGGCTGACAGAGTCACAAATTAGTTAAAAAGATGGCCAGTTTTAGTTTCTCACAGCTACCATCTTCCTTTCATACTACCACAAGTAACCCATGCAGTTTTTTACATAGTTCATAATAATGATCTGTAAATGTAATCGTGAAAGGGGGCACTGAGGATCTAAAGTAAGTCAAGTTATACATTAACACATACAAGTAGCCACACCTTGCTATTTCTGTGATGTACACTTACAACTGATAAAATTTTCTCGAGCTTCCAGCTGCGTCAAGTGGTTGAAAATCCATTGGCTTTCGACTGAGTGTTCCTTGGCTGTTGTCAAGTGGTGACTGTTGAATGATTGCTGCTGCCATCCTTATACAGTTGCACTGTCTTCAATGACATCATTTGTGCTCACTCCAGCACCATATGTGGTAATGTTTTCATTGTGCACTTGCAGCGCCCACTTCAACCTGCTGATGACCAGGTTCCAAGCTGTGCTGAGCTGCAAGCCGCCATCTTTATTGATGATGTTGTCAGAAATGTTATCTCAAATGCTTCTTTTACTACACTGTTCCAGAAACTATTAGTCTGTGTAGCAATAGGTGTCTTGGTGAATACAATACGGTGTCCATTTTCTAGAGCATGTTCTGCTACCACTGATTTGTCAGGATACCATAGGTGAAAACATCTCTCATGTTCTACGTGACACTGTTCAATAGAATGCACAGTCTGCCCAACATAAAATTGTCCTCATCCACATTTATATTATACATCCTGGCATTCAGTGACCTACATTGTCTTTCACAAGCCTCATTAATTGTCGAATTTTTGCACAGGCTCTGAAAATTAAATTGTATTATGTCTCTTTATGAACAAATATGCAAGCTTCTTCATTTCCTCCTCTGGTGCCTTCTGCTTACATTTCTTCAGCAAGATGAGTTGACACAGCTTCTCATAAAAAGCAACTTACTTTATGTTTTGTTAGTGTTCAACTCCTATACTTCATGTGTGTTTGTGTGTTTATCCAGTCATTTTTAGTATGGATAGGAACTGTGATTGCTGTGTGTTCAGATGCAAGTTGAGTTGGTGACCCTGTGCTCACAG
The DNA here is from genome assembly GCF_021461385.2 of Schistocerca piceifrons. Taxonomy (NCBI): domain Eukaryota; kingdom Metazoa; phylum Arthropoda; class Insecta; order Orthoptera; family Acrididae; genus Schistocerca; species Schistocerca piceifrons. Next base: position 231,723,592 of record NC_060138.1, read on the forward strand.
CTCCAGACACTTTTGGCTTCAGTTAGGCGGCTTGGGGCTGCTGCCAGTGGGAATCACTGTGGGGAGCCAGACGGGACGATCTGAGGGATGTCCAGCACAATCCGCTCGTCCCCCAATCAGTCCACTACTGTGGCCAACCAGGTACTGCCTGCACTGAGGTTGCCCTCACCCGTGGTTGAGTGGGAGGTCATTCCTAGGTGTGGTTGGCAGCAAAAGACTTTCAGAGGGGCTAATGGAAGGGCTTCCCTGTTTGTCTGATGAAAGGTGTCAGGTGCTGTCTGTGGCTGACGAAGTCCCTGAGCCAGGTGAAGTTGCTCACCATGTTCGAGAGGAATCCTGTTGGCTTGCAAGGTCAGGGCATTCACTGAGGGTGGGATTACTGGTAGTTGGAAGCTCCAACATTAGGCATGTAGTGGGGTCCATTAGGAATATGGCTGCATTGAAGGGGAAGGAATCCAATGTGCACTCTATGTACATGTCAAGAGTTATTTCAGAAGGGGAACTGGTTCTTCTGGATTCTGTGAAGACTACAGGGTGCAGCAGACTGCAGATGGTGACTTATGTTGGTACTAGCAATGTCTGTTGCTTCGGATTGGAAGAGATTCTCTCTGATTTTGTATGGCTAGTTGAAAAAATAAGGACAGCTAGTCATGCTTGGAAGATGAAGGTGGAGCTCACCATCTGGCATCATCAACAGAACCGACTGTGGTTCTTTAGTACAGAGGTAAGTGGAAAGTGTGAATCAGACTCAGGTGGTTCTGTGATTGTGTAGATTGCAGATTCCTCGACTTGTGCCATAGGGTGGTGGGTTTCTGAGATCCACTAATTGATGCAGGAGCCCACTACATGCAGGAAGTGGCTACAAATGTGGCAGGTCCTTTGTGGAAGGGAGTGGGTGGAGTTTTAGTTTAGAGTGTCTCAGGAAAGTGTAGAAACGGCTTCAGTTTCAAAGGGTGTTAGACAAACATAGTAAGAGGGTATACATATGAACAATCAATATTGTGATTGTAAACTGTCGTAGCTGTGTTGGAAAAGAACCGGAAATCCAAGTGTTCATAGAAAGCACTGAATCTCAAATCGTTATATCTGCGGAAAGCTGTCTAATTCCAGAAATGAGTTTAGCTGAAACTTTTAAAAAGGACCAAAATGTGTCCAGAAAGGAGAGATTAAATACAGTTGGTAGTGGAGTGTTTATTGCAGCCAGAATTAGTTTACCTTGGAGTAAAATTGAAGTAAATAGTTCCTGTGAGTTAGTATGGGTAGTGGTTGTACTTGACAACTGGAAAAAATTAATTATTGGTTCATTTTACCACCCCCCACCCCGGCTCAGATGATACATGTGCTGAACAATTCCAAGACAACTCAAGTGCCATTTCAAATAGGTAACGCCCCCCCCCCCCCCACACACACACACACAATTATAGTAGTAGGGTGAGGGTAATGGTGGTTCTATCACATCTGGTTTGTGCAGGTTGCATACATTCATTGGAAAACTTGATTGATTTATAATCCTCTGGGGATTAATTGATTTATGAACCCCTGGAGATAATCCCATCCCTTTGAGAAACCCCTCACTCAAATGCCCCTCCCCCACCTCCCTGTCCTCCTCCCCCACCCCTCTGGGAAATACCCAACCCCACCCCCTCATCTATTTAAGCACACTTTGGAAATCAAAATTGGCTAATTAATTAAATTGATGAATTAATCAATGCCTCCCCTGCGCAAACCCCAGCCCTCCCCTCCGCCACTCCCCCCCTCCATTCCTATATCTGGAGATTGGCGGGAAAAACACTCAATCTGTGCTGGGGAAGAAGAAACTCATGACATGAAATTCAAATTCATGTCAATAATAACATATTGATGTATATTCGTCATTTAATTAGTTTAAGGGAGAGGTCACGTCTGCCCCTCTTCCCATGACATAATAGCTGTAAGCACCAAGAAATGGAATGAAGTGTGGTTTATTAGCCACCATTGTACACGTAGGCCTATATGCCTGTTGTCTGGGCACCAGCGGCCTCGTGCATTCCCACAGGTATAGGTCAGGAGTGAGGCCTACACATAGGGCTGGCTCACAGTCCAGAAGACAACTTTGTCTTGTTCCACTACCCACTATCTTAGACAGAATGAACCAGAGGTATTCACCTTGGTGTCTGGGCATCAACTGCACTAGTTCACAAAACTGCTGCTGAGGGTACTTTTATTTTTTTTTTTTTTTTCTCCTCAACACTTCCCTCAGGAACAATAGGAACACAGCAGTCACCCCCTTCCCGATCTGAAAATTGGTGGGAATTAATAGGAATGCTAGAACACTATATCTAGTTACTCGATCGAGTCATCAGGGGATGTAAGACAGATGCACTCTCAGTTGCAGTCAGTCAGTGTGAAGAACCCTGAAGCGTCAACAGCAGCCGAGATCCTCATCTACCTTTGCATCACAGAAGTAGTATAAAAGTAAGTACTCATTGCATGTCTTTGTTACTACAGTTTCTCTTCGATTTCAATTTTTTTTCGCCACTTAACAGTTTTTAACCCCTGATGCTGCTGAAGCTAGATACAATAATAAGCTTTATCAGGTCCATTTTCTTTGTCAATTTAACTCAAGTGGGATTTAAGTATGACGTCACCCACACATCTCCAGCCTCAACAATGATGTTAGTCAAGTTTTTCCCCTTTAATGAAGAACGTTCTCAAAGAAAATGAACTTCATAACTTCCAGCTCTGTGTGTGCTGTGAGTATGAATAGTTGTCTAAAAAGACATTGCTACATTTGATGCCTTTCTCTACCACTTATTTATGCAACAAGACCTTTTCTGTTCTTTGCAGTATTAAAACCTTAAAGCAAAATGGTCTTAATGTGGAATTGGGCCTAAGATTGGTGATAAAACTTATTCCAGATTTCAATAGAATTATGGAAAACTGCAAAGAATTTTATTCCTCATATTAGTGACCAACCATTGTTTATCAAGTGGACATTGACTTTCAGTTACTCTATGTACTGTACTGTAATACATGAGGTTCACCGATGACATTGTTAATTCTGTCAGAGACAGCAAAGGACTTGGAAGAGCAGTTGAACGGAATGGACAGTGTCTTAAAACGAGGATATGAGATGAACATCAACAAAAGCAAAATGAGGATAAGGGAATGTATTCGAATTAAGTCTGGTGATGCTGAGGGAATTAGGTTAGGAAATGAGAGACTTAAAGTAGTAAAGGAGTTTTGCTATTTGGGGAGCAAAAACATCGAATATAGATTTAAGTGTCAGGACGTCGTTTCTGAAAGTATTTGTATGGGGTGTAGCCATGTATGGAAGTGAAACATGGACGATAAATAGTTTGGACAAGAAGAGAATAGAAGCTTTCGAAATGTGGTGCTACAGAAGAATGCTGAATATTAGATGGGTAGATCACATAACTAATGAGGAGGTACTGAATAGAATTGGGGAGAAGAGGAGTTTGTGGCACAACTTGACAAGAAGAAGGGACCGGTTGGTAGGACATATTCTGAGGCATCAAGGGATCACAAATTTAGCATTGGAGGGCAGCATGGATGGTGAAAATCGCAGAGGGAGACCAAGAGATGAATACACTAAGCAGATTCAGAAGGATGTAGGTCACAGTAAGTACTGGGAGATGAAGAAGCTTGCACAGGATAGAGTAGCATGGAGAGCTGCATCAAACCAGTCTCAGGACTGAAGACCACAACAACAACAATGTATTACAATTGTGTTATTTTATTACTGTAATGTGCTGTAAATTCTTTTCATATTTTGTTCACCAAGCAACAATCATGTACCTTTAGAAGAAATTACTTACTGCATTATTTTTGTTGGTCTTTTTCTTGTCAATGGTAATTCTAATTTGTACATTTTTAATACCAAGTGGAAATCAGACAGCATTGCAAGGAGGTCTGCAGATCACTTTCCGAAGAAACAGGGGCCTGTGTTATTGGAAAGTTTGAGAATCGCTGTTGTAGATGGCATAACATATGAGGTCTGTTGAATACATTCTGGAACTTTGTCCACAAAATTTGTCTATACTTACCTTTTACGTATTGTGCATGGTCTCCTACGAAATCCTCTCCTCTGCAATTGATACACCACTTCCAATGCCGTTTCAACTTCAGGAAGCAGTCTCAGTAATCATCTTGCTGGATCACATGGAGCACCGTCTGTGAATTTTCTTTTATCTTATCTGTCGTTGCAAATCATCATCCTATCAACAAGGTTTTCAAATTTGGAAATTAAAAAAAAGTACACAGGTGTCAGGTCTGGGGAGTACAGGGGATGGGGCAGCACAGTGATTGCCGCCCGGTGTGGCCGTGCGGTTCTAGGCCCTTCAGTCTGGAACCGCGTGACCGCTACGGTCGCAGGTTCGAATCCTGCCTCAGGCATGGATGTGTGTGATGTCCTTAGGTTAGTTAGGTTTAAGTAGTTCTAAGTTCTAGGGGATTGATGACCACAGATGTTAAGTCCCATAGTGCTCAGAGCCATTTGAACCATTTTTGAAGCACAGTGATTTTATTTCTTGTGAAGTAGTCGCACATCCACAGGAATGAATGTGTGGGTGCTCTATAGTGATGCGAGAACCATGAATTGTCTCGCCACATTTCAGGCCATTTCCTTCTCACATTTTCTCACAGGCGTCACAACATGTTCTGATAGTACCATTAGTTAATAGTTTGCCCCTGTGACTGAACCTTGGTTTTAATACCATAAGCGTAGACCAAAGTCTCATCAGCAGATATGATTCTCTGAAGGAACAATTCGTTCCCATTTGTGTGATCCAAAAGCTGTTCACAGACTGCGGGGCAAAGGTTTTTCTAATCTTGACTCATGAGCTGTTGTACAAACTTGTTAGATGATGCATTCCAAGGTGCTGTGTCAGGTTTTCATGACATGATCAAACTGAAATGTTACATTCTTCTGTAATCTCGCGGACAGTCAGTCTTTGATTGGCATGCACAGTTTCGTTAATGTTCCAGACATGCACATCATCAGTAGACTTTGAAGGGCGTCGTGAATGAGGGTCATCTTTAACTTCTAGCTTAAGCACTCATCACCGTGGGCTTCCTGCATCATTTGGTGTGCGTCTCTGTTAAGTTTATCTTGAGTTGCACGCAAATTTTAATCTAGACCTGTTGCTTCTCTAATTCTGCGATACAACACTCTATTCAATACAGCACTGAACAGTAACTACCAGACATACGACAATAAAACTTCTGGCAGTTACACAATAAACACAGGCATGTGCAAACTGCATTTCGCTCCAACACGCCATTGGTGCGAAACTGCGAATGTCCCGAAATTTTTTGAACAGACCTTGCGCATGTCATTCAGTCAAAGCAGACAAATGTGACTGCCAGAAAAAAGTAAAGCCAGACATGGTGTTTGTAATTGGCAATGTTGATTCTCATTATAGCTTTCAAGAAAGACAATATGAATTTAAAACACATTAACAAGCACATGTTGGAACCAATACGTCATTCAATGATTTTGTAAAGATATGCTCAAATTGCAGGAATCACAGGTAGAACAGGTTTATTGTTAATGATAAATCAAGAAAACAACGACAGTCGGTATAGATGGAACTTCGAGGAGTTTCTTTACATATAGTTATGAAAAACGTGATGAGTATGTTAGTACACATTGCACCATGAACAAGTTCACACACACGTCAGGCACTCAGTCTGAGAGGATACGTGTACATAGACAGAGTGTGCCTCTGTACAGGGATGGAAAATTCCAGTCTTTTGAATGTAAAGTTAAGAAGGTAGAGGCATATGCCCAAATCCTTCTGAGACTGATCAGCGAATTAGATGCTAGGATTAAGGAACCAGAGATATACACCTGGTTCATTGTGAGAAATAACGTAGATGACCTAGCTGTAAAGGTTGATGGAATTGAAAAGAAAGTAGACAGCTTAACTGTAAAGGTTGAGTGAAATGTTCTGTCTTTTGAATGACAACAATTTGTTTCGTTTATCAAACTTTTTTTGCATTAGGCACGCACAGTGATCGAATACATTTAAAGCATTTTCAAGTTTCAATAATTTGCTACCATAAGGATATCAGAAACAGAGCGTTTAATGAGTTACTAAATGCTAATTTTCTTTCATTGTGCAACCTGCTACGGCGTCCTAGTGTGTGTACTTAATTGAGCGAAACATGTTTTATGATGGAAACGACATTGTTACGAGGTCAAAGTTGAAACTTGAGCTACTAATAATTTTTATGCTGCTGCAGGCACAGTCACAAAAAGTCGTAAGTAGCAGTCCGACGCAGATGATTCAGACTCAGCAAGATTTATGACGAATGGTTCCATAATCGTCCCCCTGCCAATTTGCCTGTTGTAATCTTCATCTTGCAGTTTCTCTGCGTGTCTTACGCAGGCTGCCCATGCAGATGTTGAGATGCTGTCTGTTGCCTCATGTGTAAGTCTCTCAACATCTGCAATTATGAATGTATAGTTCTTTTCCGCAACATATATGGTTTCACCTGAGCCGATACCAGCTCGATTGGGTTGTAATGGCAATGGTATGGGGGTAATCTAACGATATGGTATCGATACTGCTTTGCAATTTCATCTGTATCATAAACTTTGCATGCAGGCTTGTGCTGATTGACAAGAACCATCAATTTTGCTCTGGTATGCGACGAGTTATGAGGTATTCCGTTAGATGACAGCCATGCAATAATGTCTGCCTTTTTGGAATTCGTATTTGGAGCTTTGTTCACTTGCACTGAGTGCATGCTCGCATTGTCCATGACTATAACTGAAGATACAGGAATATATGGCAATAATTGTTGTCTAAACCATCTTTTGAAGACGCTGTATGTCATTTCAGAGTGCTAATCTTAGCTTTAGACGTCTTAAAAATCACTCTTAGGGAATAAAACCAGTATTTGCTGAACCGACATGAAGCCCTGTAATTCTATTATCATTACCCACAGGAACTTTTAATCCGCCGTACCCATCGCTCATTTTCCAGCGCACAGCCCTTGTGTGGTTCTGATTAACGAAACACAGTCCTTGCAGCTACAATATCGCTTCGTTCCGTTTATTAATCGTTAGTTTTCTGATACCTGAACCCCATGAACTTTCAGTATCCTCAATATGGCCCATTTGCTTCCATTAAAATTTTCAGCTTCTTTCATACGCAAAACTAGGTTCTCTGCCGTTGGATACTTGCCTTCAGCATACATGCTAAACACTATGCGTCGCAAAAAGTTTTTCGCGAAATCGTCTAGCTCACCGACTTCTTTTTTGCCGTTGTGTTGCTTCCCAGGTGATTTGAAAACAGCTGAGCCGCAGGCTTGCATAGACGTCTTAGCTTTGCCGGATATTCTCTGAACGGCTTCAGCTGTTTGCTCTAGGCATTTGGCAACGGCGCGATACACGCCTTGTGCCGGCATGGATTCAGCGGAAGATTCTCTCTTAAATTATTGGTACACACGGAACACTATTCGTCTTGCCTGTTTGTGTAGCACTTGGTACGATTACTTATTATCACTCATAATGAACACTATGAAGACAGTCAGCACTGAGCACAGAACACAATGACTGAAATAAAAAGTTAGAACCTCCGAACACAGTACCATCCCCCAGAACGAAGACAAGAATGCCACTGGCGCGCGATTGGCAGTGAGTCACGTGGTACACTTCCGCATGCTTCTGTGCATCCGACCCTCACCCACCTTCGTAGCTGCTCTACAGTCTAGTAACCATTTGCTCTTTCTCACAAAAATGTACAAACACATGTCCACATTTTTTACCTTTATAGAGCACTGAAAGACCTAAGTCGAAACAAGGCCCTGGGAGAAGACAACAATCTATTAGAACTACTGACAGTCTTGGGAGAGCCAGTCTACCACCTGATGAGCAAGATGTATGAGACAGGCGAAATACCCTCAGACTTCAAGAAGAATATAATAATTCCAATCCCAAAGAAAGCAGGCGTTGACAGATGTCAAAATTACCGAACTATCAGTTTAATAAGTCATGGCTGCAAAATACTAATGCGAATTCTTTACAGACGAATGGAAAAACTGGTAGAAGCCGACCTCGGGGAAGATCAGTTTTGATTCCATAGAAATATGGGTACACGTGAGGCAATACTGACCCTACGACTTATTTTAGAAGCTAGATTAAGAAAAGGCAAATCTACGTTTCTGGCATTTGTAGACTTAGAGAAAGCTTTTGACAATATTGACTGGAATACTTTCTTTCAAATTCTGAAGGTGGCAGGGGTAAAATAGAGGGAGCGAAAGGCTATTTACAATTTGTACAGAAACCAGATGGCAGTTATAAGAGTCGAGGGACATGAAAGGGAAGCAGTGGTTGGGAAGGGAGTGAGACAGGGTTGTAGCCTCTCCCCGATGTTTTTCAATCTGTATATTGAGCAAGCAGTAAAGGAAACAAAAGAAAAATTCGGAGTAGGTATTAAAATCCATGGAGATGAAATAAAAACTTTAAGGTTCGCCGATGACATTGTAATTCTGTCAGAGACAGCAAAGGACTTGGAAGAGCAGTTGAACGGAGTGGACAGTGTCTTGAAAGGAGGATATAAGATGAACATCAACAAAAGCAAAACGAGGATAATGGAATGTAGTTGAATTAAGTCGGGTGATGCTGAGAGAATTAGATTAGGAAATGAGACACTTAAAATAGTAAAGGAGTTTTGCTATTTGGGGAGCAAAATAACTGATGATGGTCGAAGTAGAGAGGATATAAAATGTAGACTGGCAATGGGAAGGAAAGCGTTTTTGAAGAATAGAAATTTGTTAACATTGAATATAGATTTAAGTGTCAGGACGTCGTTTCTGAAAGTATTTGTATGGGGTGTAGCCATGTATGGAAGTGAAACATGGACGATAAATACACTCCTGGATATTGAAATAAGAACACCGTGAATTCATTGTCCCAGGAAGGGGAGACTTTATTGACACATTCCTGGGGTCAGATACATCACATGATCACACTGACAGAACCACAGGCACATAGACACAGGCAACAGAGCATGTACAATGTCGGCACTAGTACAGTGTATATCCACCTTTCGCAGCAATGCAGGCTGCTATTCTCCCATGGAGACGATCGTAGAGATGCTGGATGTAGTCCTGTGGAACGGCTTGCCATGCCATTTCCACCTGGCGCCTCAGTTGGACCAGCGTTCGTGCTGGACGTGCAGACCGCGTGAGACGACGCTTCATCCAGTCCCAAACATGCTCAATGGGGGACAGATCCGGAGATCTTGCTGGCCAGGGTAGTTGACTTACACCTTCTAGAGCACGTTGGGTGGCACGGGATACATGCGGACGTGCATTGTCCTGTTGGAACAGCAAGTTCCCTTGCCGGTCTAGGAATGGTAGAACGATGGGTTCGATGATGGTTTCGATGTACCGTGCACTATTCAGTGTCCCCTCGACGATCACCAGTGGTGTACGGCCAGTGTAGGAGATCGCTCCCCACACCATGATGCCGGGTGTTGGCCCTGTGTGCCTCGGTCGTATGCAGTCCTGATTGTGGCGCTCACCTGCACGGCGCCAAACACGCATACGACCATCATTGGCACCAAGGCAGAAGCGACTCTCATCGCTGAAGACGACACGTCTCCATTCGTCCCTCCATTCACGCCTGTCGCGACACCACTGGAGGCGGGCTGCACGATGTTGGGGCGTGAGCGGAAGACGGCCTAACGGTGTGCGGGATCGTAGCCCAGCTTCATGGAGACGGTTGCGAATGGTCCTCGCCGATACCCCAGGAGCAACAGTGTCCCTAATTTGCTGGGAAGTGGCGGTGCGGTCCCCTACGGCACTGCGTAGGATCCTACGGTCTTGGCGTGCATCCGTGCGTCGCTGCGGTCCGGTCCCAGGTCGACGGGCACGTGCGCCTTCCGCCGACCACTGGCAACAACATCGATGTACTGTGGAGACCTCACGCCCCACGTGTTGAGCAATTCGGCGGTACGTCCACCTGGCCTCCCGCATGCCCACTATACGCCCTCGCTCAAAGTCCGTCAACTGCACATACGGTTCACGTCCACGCTGTCGCGGCATGCTACCAGTGTTAAAGACTGCGATGGAGCTCCGTATGCCACGGCAAACTGGCTGACACTGACGGTGGCGGTGCACAAATGCTGCGCAGCTAGCGCCATTCGACGGCCAACACCGCGGTTCCTGGTGTGTCCGCTGTGCCGTGCGTGTGATCATTGCTTGTACAGCCCTCTCGCAGTGCCCGGAGCAAGTATGGTGGGTGTGACACACCGGTGTCAATGTGTTCTTTTTTCCATTTCCAGGAGTGTAGTTTGGACAAGAAGAGAATAGAAGCTTTCGAAATGTGGTGCTATGGCTACAGAAGGATGCTAAAGATTAGATGGGTAGATCACATAACTAATGAGGAGGTACTGAATAGGATTGGGGAGAAGAGAAGTTTGTGGCACAACTTGACTAGCAGAAGGGATCGGTTGGTAGGACATGTTCTGAGGCATCAAGGGATCACCAATTTAGTATTGGAGGGCAGCATGGAGGGTAAAAATCGTAGAGGGAGACCAAGATATATATATACTAAGCAGAATCAGAAGGATGTAGGCTGCAGTAGGTACTGGAAGATGTAGAAGCTTGCACAGGACAGAGTGGCATGGAGAGCTGCATCAAACCAGTCTCTGGACTGAAGACCACAACAACAACATAATGTACACTAAGTTTTGTTTGTGCGGTCAGAGGATTCCTAATATAATAGCTGATTTCAACATAAATATGTTACCACAAGGACAGCAAGCTGATGACAGATTCTCCATACAAAGTAACAGTAGATTGCTCTTTATTCAGTCATGTACACATAACTAAAATGGATTATAGAAAAATTGTACAATGTGTTTCTTTCTTGTATATATTCCCTTATAAGACCACTTTTCAGTTGATTTTTTTGTTTCCACTCACCTTACACTTTCATTTCTCTCGTGTGCTTTCATCCTTGCATTTTTTGTTCCAATTGTCTTGTCTCCAGATGAAATCATTTGCTATGCTGCTGTTTTTCAAAAATTAAACGAAGGTGAAATATCCCCACTGCTGTAGATAATCAGGTACCTTCATTGAACCCCTTGCCAATTCACAATTTTGATTTTCCGTTACTGTTTAAAATAAAATTATAAGACTGGAAAGTCAACAGTATTATGAAAACGGCAGATTGCCACTCTCTGTAAAGTTGCGTTGAGTTCCAAGCATACACGATGAAGAGACTGTGACATATAAGCTTTCAGCCAATGCCCTTTTCAGAAAAGAGAAATGCGCACACATTCACCCAACTTAGAACACCTCACACACACGACTGCTACCTCCAGCCAGACTGCAACAGAAACATGTTGAACAGGAGCAACAATCCAGAGTTTGGCAGGGAATGGGGGAGGGGGAGCACAGTGAGATATGTGTGAGGGAACAGGAATTGGCCCTGCCTGGCGGAGAACACTGTGACTACAGGTGACAAGATAAGTTTGACAGATGCAGCATTGGGAGGCTGTGGGAGAGGGAGAAGATGGGAAAAAATGGGGAGCAGAAAGGACGTAAGCAGAGAAGCAAAAAAGAACATTGGCAGAGAACAGCACATTATGAGGGTGAGGGGAGGCGAATTTTGAGGTGACAGGACAGAGGAGGCTGGAAACAGTAGGATGGAGGGTGTGGGGTCAGTAGGATAGTGTAGGTTGTGGATGGGATGATTTCAGAGCAGACAATATGTTATAAGGATGTCTCCCATTTGTGCAGTTTAGAAATGCTGATATTGAAGGGGAACCACTTGGCCTGGGTTGTGAAACAGCTATTGAAATTAAGTATTTTACTTCTGCTGCATATTGCGCTACAAGGTGGTCCACTTTGTTCTTGGCCAGATTCGTAGTGGCCACTTATCTTCATGGACAGCTGGTTGGTAGTCACACCAATATAAAAAGCTGAACAATGACTGCAGCGAGCTGTTGCATATAACAGCTGTTTTCAAAGGAGGCCTGACCTCTTTGGTGTGTTAGGACAAGCCTGTGACAGGACTGGAATAGAAAGTGCAGAGGGAGTGGATTGGGCAGGTCTTGCACATGGATCTTCCACAAGGGTAGTGTCTGTCTGTGAAGGCCTTTGTGAAACTTTTAGTATTCCAAGCAAGGGCAGATATGGCATCCCAAGGTGGCCAGTCTGTATGGGAGTGATTTTTTTTTGTATGTGGACAGTTTTTTCATCATGTCTGTCTGCAGTTCAGTGTGTCATCTTGACCATGACTTGCAATTTGTCCTTTTCATGATATTTTCAAATAAAACTCTTGTTTATAGACTTTAGAATTGCCCATAAACTGAAGAAATGAGACAAAACAAAGACTGCAACACATAATATTGCCCTTGGTCAATAAAAGCTAGAATAAATGTATCATGGCTGCAGTAAAAGTAATAGGCCATCCAAAGAACACACTACAGCCATAAAAATACAAAACACAATGTACCTTGAGAAAACTGTTTGCTTCACTGTGTGTGTTTATGATTATTGTAGCATGCGTAAAGAGTATTTCGTAACAGCATGCTGTAAGGATATCCGGTAACCAGATGCAGAACATGACACTAGGTGGCTATAAAAACTCTGCAGATTGTGAATGGAATTTTATGCAGAACCAATACTCACAGGAAAACACTCTACCTACCTCTCCTCTCATACAAAGAATTTTTTAGCTTTGTTTCCTGACAGTTTGATAATAATTGAATATCAAGTTCACTGTAACTGCTATGAGTTCCCAAGTCTCATGTGAAAATATCAGCTGATGACAAATGGAGGTGGAAATTATTCTACAAGTTTTCACAAATCTCAATGAGACTTTCAATTTTACGAGTGGTTTGCTGCTTAGGATCTAATATTTTAATTTCGAAAAGGCTAGATTACAACTCACCCAATGGAGGAGATATTGAGTCACAGACAAGCACAACAAAAAGACTGCTACACATGTGAGCTTTTGGCCAAAAAGTCTTGTTCGTGGCCAGACACAGTGCTTATTTGTGAGAGAGTTGTGGTTACAGGAATATGTGTGTGTATTTTCTATGAGAGAAGAAGGCCTTTTGGCCACAAGCTCACATATATAGCAGTATTTCTGTTGTACCTTCCAGTGACTCAACACCTTATCTACACTCCTGGAAATTGAAATAAGAACACCGTGAATTCATTGTCCCAGGAAGGGGAAACTTTATTGACACATTCCTGGGGTCAGATACATCACATGATCACACTGACAGAACCACAGGCACATAGACACAGGCAACAGAGCATGCACAATGTCGGCACTAGTACAGTGTATATCCACCTTTCGCAGCAATGCAGGCTGCTATTCTCCCATGGAGACGATCGTAGAGATGCTGGATGTAGTCCTGTGGAACGGCTTGCCATGCCATTTCCACCTGGCGCCTCAGTTGGACCAGCGTTCGTGCTGGACGTGCAGACCGCGTGAGACGACGCTTCATCCAGTCCCAAACATGCTCAATGGGGGACAGATCCGGAGATCTTGCTGGCCAGGGTAGTTGACTTACACCTTCTAGAGCACGTTGGGTGGCACGGGATACATGCGGACGTGCATTGTCCTGTTGGAACAGCAAGTTCCCTTGCCGGTCTAGGAATGGTAGAACGATGGGTTCGATGACGGTTTGGATGTACCGTGCACTATTCAGTGTCCCCTCGACGATCAGCAGTGGTGTACGGCCAGTGTAGGAGATCGCTCCCCACACCATGATGCCGGGTGTTGGCCCTGTGTGCCTCGGTCGTATGCAGTCCTGATTGTGGCGCTCACCTGCACGGCGCCAAACACGCATACGATCATCATTGGCACCAAGGCAGAAGCGACTCTCATCGCTGAAGACGACACGTCTCCATTCGTCCCTCCATTCACGCCTGTCGCAACACCACTGGAGGCGGGCTGCACGATGTTGGGGCGTGAGCGGAAGACGGCCTAACGGTGTGCGGGACCGTAACCCAGCTTCATGGAGACGGTTGCGAATGGTCCTCGCCGATACCCCAGGAGCAACAGTGTCCCTAATTTGCTGGGAAGTGGCGGTGCGGTCCCCTACGGCACTGCGTAGGATCCTACGGTCTTGGCGTGCATCCGTGCGTCGCTGCGGTCCGGTCCCAGGTCGACAGGCACGTGCACCTTCCGCCCACCACTGGCGACAACATCGATGTACTGTGGAGACCTCACGCCCCACGTGTTGAGCAATTCGGCGGTACGTCCACCCGGCCTCCCGCATGCCCACTATACGCCCTCGCTCAAAGTCCGTCAACTGCACATACGGTTCACGTCCACGCTGTCGCGGCATGCTACCAGTGTTAAAGACTGCGATGGAGCTCCGTATGCCACGGCAAACTGGCTGACACTGACGGCGGCGGTGCACAAATGCTGCGCAGCTAGCGCCATTCGACGGCCAACACCGCGGTTCCTGGTGTGTCTGCTGTGCCGTGCGTGTGATCATTGCTTGTACAGCCCTCTCGCAGTGTCCGGAGCAAGTATGGTGGGTCTGACACACCGGTGTCAATGTGTTCTTTTTTCCATTTCCAGGAGTGTATATGTTATCAATCTACCCTTTTCTTAATATCATTGTTATTCCATCCTGAATTTTCCATTCTTTGATTTCAATTTTGAAAGTATTTTCACACTGTGGTGCATGTTTGACTAAACAGAAAGAATCCTTGTGATGAAATCATCTTAGCTGTTCAGAACTACGCATGTCCAGTAAAGACATAATGAGATAGCTCTGAAAGTTGTCAACACTAGTTGACAACTCAGGCAACCACAGGTACTGTGAAGGATATAGGCAGTACATTATAAGAGAGCCAAATTTTTGTGATGGGTGAGAGCCGAGACCATACATTATGCACATTAACAGAGAAGCAACACAACATAAAATTGCTAGGATGACAGTTTCATTAATAAATAGTTATCAATCTTCATAGATGATAAGTTTTCTGTGGTACCACTTCATATTTCCAATTGGTAATTATTTATTATGTAAAGTGGGCAAAGTATCAACAAAATACAAATTCTGTAAGAACATACCTTTATTGACTCAGTAATATTCTTATAACTACTAAAGACTTCTGAGTAAAACAAATGCGGGAATAAGTTGTGTGTGACCTACTATCAGACGTCTGTAGTTCAAAATAGGAAATCAGCTGGCTTTTTTAGGACGATACACTCAACGATTTATTAATGACAAAGTTTAATAGTTGGGAATGATTTCATTCCTGAATGTGAAAGAGGAATTAAAGTGCTTACTAAAATGAAATATTAAACTCTGAAAATTTCACGAAAACAAAATTGTTTTTCCAAGTGCATCCGTAATTTAAATTTCTCAAAAGCTTTGAAACACACAAGACAGTTTTGTGGGATTACTCTTTAAGGGAGCCAAGTATTTTAATTGGTGAAACACAATTAATAGTGTGGTTGAAACAAATTAAAATACCTGCCAATGCAATTATCTAAAACAGAAAATAAGTGTTTGCTTAGTAAAGGTCACACAAAACAAAAAAGTATCAGGCAAATGCAAAAAATTAAAAAAAGAATGTACTGTGTAGATTAAATTACACTCTGCTTTAGATGTCAAAATATAATAGATTAGGCTAGGGACATGAGATCGCATGGATATTACACAAATCAAATCAAAAAACTGGACACCAGAAATATAATAAATTGGGAATAGAACATGCAAATACCATTGATCAAAATATAAGAAATGAGTTATTACATTAACATTGAATCAGATACACTGAAATACATAGGCTGCAAGGTCTAATCTCTCACAGGGATCAGAGTATATGCATAGTTTTAGTTCCATATACATACATATACTGTGAGGAGAACCTCATAGATGTAGACTTCTGCAGAGAACAAATACATAATACATAGATGATTTCTTCTGGATTGTCACAACAGCCTCAATAGATCTGAAGGAGAACATTATTCCACCAGGTTACATTTCAAACTACACTGAGGGACAGCGCAACTCCTGCGAATGTACTGCAATTTGATGGTATCAACTCTTCAGACCAAAGAAAATAATGCATGACAGCAATGTTAATAATTTAATAGTGCTAAGCTACTTTCAGTGTGGCTACACAAACTCGGAAAAAAATTCCAGGCATGCTGATAAAGTAATGGTAAGAGGGGATGGGGAGAGAGGTGGGCAGAATACCACAATAATGGCTTTTCTTTTATTTCAGTTGCACTATATAGCAACCATAAGCAGCAATTTAGCCACAGTTTTTAAACATCGATAATTTGTATAGCATAATATTCATATCGTTAACACACTTAGGAATATTAAGTATTTTAAAATTTGCAATTTATAAAATTCAATTTCAATGATAAACTAAAATGCAGAATTTCCTTGGATTTTATAAAATTCCTGCAATTCCCTGATATTTTCCAGGAAAATTTAATTCCATGAGATTTTCCAGAAGAATCCTGTACTTCTTAGCAGTTCTATTTTTGTTTATCGTATTGCATACATCACAATCCTTATACATTCTATACATAGAGTTATTACAGATCAACATCAAGACATTTAATATAATCAGTTGCTTCCTCTGTTGCAGTGAGGAAATCGTTGAATGTTCCCTAGTAGGCTCGAACTGGGCATTCTTCCACTATGTGGTGGACTGTTTGTTTTTCAGCATTGCAGTCGCAAGTTGGTGTTGGTATCATTCCCCATTTGTAGAGGACGTCAGCACATCTTCCGTGGCCCGTACATATGCGGTTTAGAGTTGTCCACACTTTGCGTGACTGGTTGAAGCCAGGTGGTTTCTCAGCTGTCATGAGACTTTGGAATTTTGGTGGGCAGTGTTCTTGCCAGTTTTGTTTTCACAGATTTTCGACATCAGACTTGGAGTTCATCTCTTTAGCTCATAGTAATGTTGGTCTTCTTGATTTAAGTCTTCTGCTCTCCAAGTCAGCTATGTCGCTGTGTATTATTATTAATTATTATTATTATTATTATTATTATTATTATTATTATTATTATTATTATTATTAATTATCTTATTGAACTCACTGAGAATACAGTGGGCATAGATTTTATTGTGCCACTGATGATGTGCATGGTGTCAATTAGTACCACATCAATCCTACTTGTATGCAGGCTGTTAATCCACACAGGACCACAGTATTCTGCCACCGATTAGACAAGCCCAACTGCTGATGTGTGCTGCTGTGGAGTCCCAAGTGGTGCCACACAGTTTATAAATGATGATGTTTCTTGTCCTCATATTATCTGCAGTCTTGGTCAGGTGGTCCTTGTAAGCAAGTGTCCTGTCCAATGTGACTCCTAGGTGTTTGGGGTATTTGTTATGGCTAAGGCATTTCCCTTCAAAGATTACATTAAGCTCTCTTCTTGCTCAGTGGTTGCAAAGGTGGAAGCATCATATTTCAGTCTTACATTCGGCTGCAGTCTCCGTTTGCGGAAATAGCCACTCAGCAGCTTCAAGTCAGAGCACAAGGTGTCTTCAGTAGCCTCGAGTGAGTCATGCTGCACAGCTATAGCCCAATCGTCTGCATAATCAAACTTCCTAGATTGTGTGTTTGGGATGTCAGAAGCATAAAGATTGAAGAACAATGGAGCAAGGACTGAGCCTTGTGGTAGCCTATTCTTGAGAATTTTGGTAGAGCTCATTTGTTCTACAGTAATCACTTGAAGAACTCTCCCGGCAAGCATGTTATCGACGAGTCTGATGATATTTCTGCATGGGATTAGTTGTATGACTTTGTACAGCAGGCCTTGTCTCCAGACAGTGTCATAGGCTGCGCACAGGTCTATGAATGCAACTGATGTATTTTACTTTTTCCGGTAGCCTGGCTCCATATGTGACGTCAGGCAAAGTGCTTGATTAGTACAGCTTCTATTAGGGCGAAATCTTGATTGTTCATCTAAGATTTGATTCCAGTAATTTTGGGCTGAGTCTGTTATACAGGAGTCTCTTGAGTAGCTTGTATATGACATTGAGCAGTTTTGTGTAGTTAAAAGTATTTAAAACGTGTGCTTTTAAGTGTGAAATTTGTGGAAACTAGTACAATTATTGCAAGATTCTGGGACCAAAGTGGACCCACAGCAGCTGAACGAAAATATAACTCATGTTACAAATAATGGATCTTCATGTTCCTTACAAGTTCTGTGTATTCGACAAGAATTTTACTTGTAAAAGAAATGAAAACACAACCAATGAAACACTCATGGCATAGTGCGACAGAAAACATTGAACTGTATGATGTGTATATTTTAAGCTGTTTCTAAAAATTTTTGGTTTGATTGTGAGTTGAAAGAGGAAAGGGAATGCACTTCATAACCCAAATTCGTCAAACACCATGCTGCTAAATTTATTGACGATTGCTCAACTTTTAAGTATGTTTGCCTTTGTTTGGGTCAATTTATCTGCAAAGGTAAAGGGACAAAACACCAAATATTGTAGGAAGAAACAAAATCAATGGAAAATGTCCTGCAGAGATGAAAGTCCTCTATAAGGAAGGAAAGTGCCTTGTAAATTTTTGGTTGACTCATTATGGACACAATTTAGACTTAAGTATCTAAATGTGACACCACAAGAACCAGAGAGCATTTCTGCACACTTTTGTGTGAGACTCCTGTTTTCCATTGTTCTCGACAAATTTTGATCAACAATGCAGGATTCAAATTTGGAGATATTACATCTCACAATGCTGTAGGGCTTGCATAATGTTGTAGCTTCTTATAATTTGGCTTCATAGTCAGTCTCACACGAATTATGCAATCACCATTGAAGCTTAAGTACACAAAGTTAAGCAAAGCAGTAATCCATATATACTGCTTTTATAAGCCATAGTAATCTGTATGCGGAATTAATAAGCAAATTTTCAAGTTTCCTGCAGCTGGAATTAACAAGGGAAGATTTCATGCTAGTAACAATTAATAATGCACATGGTGAATTATTGGCAAAAATATGGAAATAATTATATTTGTATTGATGGGACTCTCTGTCTAAATGGCTATGATTTTGAATTTACGATGATAACAGTACTGGATGGTATAAAGTCTCCCTTTTATTACGAGGCTAATTACTATTTAGCTCTACAGGGCCTTTATACTGAAATGGTTCCCCACACTACCTAGTATTGTCTTTCTATGTGTGTGAGTAACTGTATGTTCACTGTTGTGGGTAAATACATATAGCGCACACAGGGCGGTGTGTGCAACTGATAGCGATTACACGCTTCCGCTGTTGTAGAAATCTGCTCCAGATGCTGCAGATACCGTGTTGAGCTGAAAGTGGTAACCAAAGTAAGGAGAAATATTCTTCGGGGCTCTGTTGCATAGCAATCAGATTGCTTTCAGTTCTGAGAAATGTCCAGTTACTATTGTGGGTTCGAATGATCCATGAAGTTACTTCTTTTCCGAAGAAAACATCGAACTATTTCACTAGAACTGAACGCTCCCGTCGGAACTGTTCTCAGCTGGTGTTTATTAGTAAATCACAATAGCAGTACATCGTTGGGTGTATAATAAGACGTACCTTCTTGAAATGAACAATATTTTATTGTTCTATTAACTGATTTCCTTCCATGTGCACTTATATTTTACAATGTGAATCAAAAACTCGCAATGGCGTCGATTTTTTACATCACAAGAATGGCTCTCATCCCCTAAAATTACTCTTAACAAGAACAAACAAAAACTATCTATCCTAAGAATAATTATGTGAGCGCTGACCGCCACAGAGTAGTAAACAATATCTTTGTCTCTCTCTCGCAAGTTACGCTGCATGATACATCATATATGCCCCTCTTGTGGACGAACGTTTTTGGGCAAAAACAAACACGAGCGTTCACACAACACTATATCGGTGATTGTTTATGACGCTGTATTAAAGTCCACTAGAGTATTAATGTCCACTGTATTTCTTATGATATTGTGGTATTAGTGAATGACTATCTAAACGTAAATTATAGATTTGGGTGCATATACTGCTGACAAAGCCTGTGCTGAATTCCTGATGCAGCTTATATGCATAGCTTACATGCTTGCTTTTATTCATTTGTCGAGGATGGCATGAGATGTGATCAGAAACCTTTTTCATCATCACTCAAAGCTTCTGTCACTCGTGTTGGGATGTCTCAAACGGATAATCTAGCTATTCGGCCAAGCCCCACAAAGGAAAACCAAGGAAAACCTTGGGGTAGATTTACCATCCTCGTATTTCTCATTTGCAAAGAAAATTAATTAAATTACAATGGAAAATAAAAAAAATATTTACAATATGGATTTTTTTTAATGAATTTAAACACTGTTCACAAAAGAAACACAACACTGTTAATCTTCTGTGTCTTGAGGTGAACCGTCGATGCGTTGGTTTACGTCCATCTACGATTCCCTTCTATCAGTCATCTCCAGGTAACTGATTGAATTCTATTCCCATTTCACCGTCTCCTCGTGGGTATTATGGGTTTCCGTATATGGTTAAGAGTCAGTGTAAGTTTCATGGAAAAGGTGTTTGATCTATGCTGAGCTGAAATAGAATCTAATCTAAAGTTCTTTGTAATTCTCTGTCCTGAATTCGAAATATTCGGAAGTCATAAGGTGTTCTTCATTTCTATCAACAACCCTAGAGTGCACTATACACAAATCCAACTGGTGCCGCCGTGTCAACTTATGCTCATCATGTTTCAGATGGACTTTAACACTTGTTGATATGCTTATAACTGAAAGGCATTCGCTCAGTTGGTAACTTCGCGAGCAACAATTGATATAACATAATTTACATACACAGGTATGATACAACAATAGTACAATTCTAAAGACAATGTTCATCACAAAAGATTGAAACAAAGTAATAGGTGTCCTTTTAAAACTGAGAACGGTTTACCCCTTCTGAACAGCATGACTTCAGCTCAGCGAGTAAAAAGCAAATACAAACATACATTGTCATTGTTAAATTGACATAAGGAAAAATATCTTGCCATAGACCAGATTCATTTGAGTCACCAACCCATGGTCACTATGCATTGTGAAACCTGATTGAAGTTATTATCTACAAAATAAAAAAAATTTTAAAAGAAATCAATCATACTATAGCTAAATTCTCTGCATACTGAAAAGAAAACTTTATATTTACAGTGGAAAACCAATACATAATGTCTGCATATCTCTCGTACATTATGCCTGAAAAGAAAAACTAACTACTAAATTGCAAAAAGAAAGGAACTATCCTAAGTATGATTCATAGGTTTAATGAAAATTCTCTAATCAATATTATTTGATAAGAATAGTATTTTCAATCTTCAGAATCTTCAGTCATCATGAAATCGCTTTAACAAGTGATGAGGATACATTCCTTTCACCTTTCCATTCTTCACATCCTTCAAAACATAAGTTCCTGGATGGGGTATTTTGGTAATCACAAATGGTCCTTGATACAATAATTGCCATTTTGTGTTCTTCTTCTGTATAAGTGAAGCCTTAGGATGAGTTTTTACTAAAACTTGGTCTTTCACTTTATATGTTTTTATTTTTCCGAGTCGATTGTCAAAATATATTTTCCTTTTTCTTGCCTTGTCCATTATATTGAGTAAGGATTGTCATACTTTATTTTGTAGGTCTATTTTGTTAATAGCTACTTTAGGAATTGGTCGAATCCAGTCATTCTGTTCCTGTTTTCCAAACATCAGTTCGTATGGGGTGAATTCTGTCGTAGTATGTGGCATATTGTTTACAATTTCCTGAAAATCGTGAAGATAATCGATCCATTTGGGTTGCTGGTTGTGGCAATATGTTCTCATGAACCGGTTTAATTCACGAAAAATTCGTTCCACGGGATTCGCCGGAGGGTGGTACACTGATGTTAGAATTTGTTCTATACCACAACTGGCTAATGTTTGCCTCCAACGAAATCCAGTGAACATTGACCCACTGTCAGAAAGAATAGCCTCTGGTTTGCCTACCTTGACTATATAATCCTTGACCAGCTTCTTGGCTATGGATGCAGCAGTAGCTTATTTTAATGGATTAAATTTGACATACTTAGTGAATATATCAAGAAAAGCTACAATATATTTGCATCCTCCCCTTGATGATGGTAGAGGACCACAGACATCGACCGAAATGATTGACAGCGGTTTAGTGGGTATAATAGGATGTAGGAAATCTTTCACACAAAAATTTCCTGGTTTGGCTAGCTGACAAATTTTACATTTCCTTAACTGTCTGTGCGCTTTCCTGCGAATGTTTGGGAAGTAGCAATATGCTTGAATCTTCCGAGCACACTTTAATACTCCAAAATGTCCCCAAGTGATGTGTGTGTACAAAATTAAGTCATTCTCATTCTTCTCGGGAATACACACCTTCCAATTATCTGAATCAAGATGCCCTTTGAAAAATAAGACGTCGTCCTCAACTTTGTACAGTCTCTTCAGATCATCGTTTCCAGGCTTTGCTAAAGTTTCCTTTATTGAATGCCAACGAGGATCTTCATTCTGAAGTTTTTCCATGTTCTTACACATGTCAAGAAAATGTTTCCTATATATTCTATCAGTCATTATAAGAACATTAAATTCGGACGGATTGTCCGTGATGTTGATAGTTGACAAATCTCCATCTGGCATTCTAGACAGTGCATCAGCGATGAAATTATCCTGTCCGCTTAGGTATTTAATTTCAAATTGAAACTCTTGGAGTGAGAGCGTCCATCTTGCTAATCTTGGATGTAATAATTTACACGTTTGCAAAAAACTTAACGCTTTGTGGTCACAGTATACTGTTGTCTTCGCTCCATATAAGTAATAGTAAAATTTCTTAAATGACCAGACTACGGCCAATGCTTCCCTTTTGGTAGTCGTATATGTTCTTTCACAAGCAGTTAAGAGTCGGCTAGCAAAGGCTATTGGACAGAAAGTTGATTTTCTGTCTATCATCTTTACTTGGAAGAGGCATGAACCTATTCCAATTTCCGAAGCATCTACCATTAAACCGAATTCTTGGCTCATATCTGGATGATATACTATTTGTGAATTGACTAAGGCATGTTTTATTGCTTCAAATGCATTCTGACATTGTTGCGTCCACACCCACGGAGTATTTTTTCGCAATAAGCTGTACAACAGTTCTGCATTAATAGAGTGGTCGTGAATGAAACGCCTGAAAAAAGAGACAACTCCGAGGAAGGCCTTTAACTGTCTTTTTGTTGTTGGAACTGCAAAGTTTTTGATTGCCTTTAGTTTCTCTGAGTCCGGTAAGATGCCTTTTCCATTTATAAGATGACCCAAAAATTTGATTTTATCTCGAGCAAAATGGGACTTTTGCAGATTTGCGGTTATGCCTGCTTCCTTGAAACGTTCTAACACTCTTCTCAATAAATCAACGTGCTATGAGCATGTCGTCCACAAACAAAGTTATATTGCTTCGAAGTGCAGGTCCCAATGCATAATCTAGAGCATCTATAAAAAACTCCTGAGCTCACGTTTAGCCCGAAAGGTAAAACCTTAAATTGATAGCTTCTACCTGCATGTACAAATGCGGTGTACCTTTTTGATGGTTCGTCTAGAGCCACCTGCCAAAATGAACTTCTCAAATCAATATTTGTTAAGTATTTCATCCCCTCGAACTTTTGAATTAGCTCATCGATATTTTCCGGATGAGTTCGCACGGGCACGATAATCTTATTTATCTGCAGTGCGTCTAGCACGAGACGAACTTTTCCTCCCTTTTTCGAGACAACATGAAGCGGACTACAGTATGGACTCGTCGAAGGTTCGATCAGATCCCATTCAAGCATCTGGTGGATTTCTGCATCAACTGCCTTTCGTTGGTGTCACGGTACTGGATAAAAATTACGGCAGAAAACTTGGTGTGGTATCACATCTAAATGACATGTGTACCCCTTGATTACACCAGATCTTTCTTGAAAGACTTCATGATATTCCTGTAGAAGATCATATAATTGCTTTCTTTGGTGTTGTTGCAAATATTCAGGTTCTTGTACCTTTTCATATACCATATCTTCAGGGTTTAAAACTGGTTGCAAGTAATTAATTTGGTAATACCGTACAGGTTTGTTATGTATCCACTTTATTTGCAGCTTTCGTCCCTGACAATACTTTCCATGGGTACTATATTCCCTGAGAAGATTCACTTGATGTTTCTGATCCATTATTATAGAACTGGCACGGCCTAGAGAAAAATCGATATGCCAATTTCTCTCTCTAAATTCATCTATACCCAGGATACAGTCCTCAACCAATTTTTCTATTACAAGGAACGTGCAATTTATAGCTACATTTCCTATATCTAACTGGAGTTGAGTCTGCACTTTAACCTGAGAAGACTTATGACCAGTAGGACCTACAATTCTACAACATTGAACAGGAAAAATCGGTGGATTTGCTTTCTGAAGTATTCTTTGAAATAACTTCTCAGAAACGACATTTACTGTTGCTCCTGTATCTAAAGTAACTTGCACAGTAATGCCTTCAATTGCCGCCTGAATTTTCGCAACAGGTTCAGTGATATGTTCCTCTTGACAAGGCATCATATCCTGCTGAAGTTCTTCTATTAATAATTTGCCATCATTGTACCGAAAAAAACTGACGGTTGAATTTTCGCCCCTGAAAAGTTCCTCGACTGCACCGTCGGGGCTTCTGACAGTCGAGTTTAGTTTGACGATTGTCCATTATGTCTGCTCCGTTACGTCGGTTATTATTGGTGGTTGATTTCTCCATTCATTTGCATTATCATTTGGTACCCAACCTGAAGTTTGTGGTTGGTTGTGATATTCTTGGGTTGGTTGCTGATATCGGCGTTTTGGTGATAATTCCCTTCTTGATAGTATCCTTTCCTCTTCTTATTATTCTTCCTCCATTTCCGTTTATATGTTTGTTCACATTGTTGGTCATGATTACACTGGTCGGGATTTTCGTTACCAAATTTCACGTTTTTCTGGAAATAATTCACCTGTGGGTTTGGTTAATTGTGTGCAAAAGGTTTGTTTCCATACTGTTTGTTGTTACTATTGTATTTGTTAGGTTGGTAACTTGGCTGGTTATAGCGCACACGTGATTCTTCGAACAGAATGTCTATTGAATCCAATGTGGCTAGAAAATCTTCCACATGTTGTTCAGGCACATGTAGAAGTTTTTCCTTAACTTCAAGTGGAAGTTTGCCCTTTAATATTCGAATGATACCCTGCGTCGGGATTGATTCATTCCAGTATTTGCTTTTATTTATATACTTCTTGAAATACTTTCTTAAAGATTCATTTTTGAAAGAAAAAGGTTGTGGGTCAAAAACTTCCTTACATAGTCTTTCTTGTACTCCCTTATTCCAGTATTTGTGCAAGAAAGCGCGTTCAAATTGGTCATAATCTTGACACCAATCGGATGCTTCTGACTCCCACATCGATCCACCTCCATGTATGAATCCTGCAACGTACATAATTTTTTGTTGCTCAGTCTACATTCGCGGCAATATCCCTTTAAATTGCTTGATAAATACCACGGGATTGATCGACTTCCTTTCGGGAATAAATATCTGGAATTGACGATATTTAAGCATTTTTTCTTCATTCATAGTCACAGGTGTATTCTGGTGGCTACTTTGCGGCGAATGATAATCTCGATGATTTGTTTCTGGTTGATTACGTAAATATGCACCAATACATGGATATTGTTGCACGGATTCGGTTTCACTGGTTTCATCAGGAATAATGTCTGCTTTTGATAAACTGCAAGTAGTATGTGCCCCTCTAGTATTAACTAGACCTTGCTCACATGCTTTTAATGTATTTTCTATCTTTGCTTTCCTTGCAGGAAATTCATCTCCTATATTCTCCTTAATCTCTTTAACTTCTGCTTTAAGTTGTTCTTGTGCAGCTTCGTTGTTAACTTGCACGTTAGAAACCGTTTCTTTCAAGGTTTTGTCAACATAATTTCGCACTGTCTCGGTTTGCTCTTTCGCCCAATCTTCAATGTCCTTAGAGAATGCGATCTTATGTTCATTGAAAAGTTTCTCTATGTGTTTCTCGCCTTCGAGACTGAGAGTGTCTATCCTCCGAGTAAACTCAATGAGAGCTTGCTCGTTATCGTGCTTAATTGTATTCACGTCTTGTGCAATAGTGTTCTGTACATGAATAACTTCCTGCACTTGATGATTTAGTGTATCTTGACGACATAAGATGTCTTTGTATTTGTTTGTTAATTCCTGATACTGTTGTTCTTGTGTAACTATGAGTTGTGCCTGACTGGTAATCAAGTGACTCTGCTTTGTTTCCAAACTCTGGAACTTTTCAGTAATCTTATCATTTATTTCTTTTAGTTTATTAGATTGCTCCTGAGCCAAATTAAATTGCGCACTCTCCAATACTTGGAATCTACGATTCATGTCATTTGCAAAAGTGGATTGCGTAGTTTCCAATGCCTGGAATCTACGATTCATATCGTTTGCAAACGTGGATTGTGCCGTTGCAAGATTAGATTGCGATGTTTCCAATGCCTTAATCCCTTGTGTTATGACAGTCAAACTTGACATCAGCTGGGATAACAAATCGGTATTGTCAGCAATTGGCGATCGCACTGGGCTTAATGAGGATTGTATCGACACAATTTTCGGTACAGTCATTTCATTTTCGCACGCGTCTGTGTCTGAGATGAAATTCATGTTGTTTGTTGGTTGCTGCATATTTCTCTGGACTTCTTTCGACATATGAATGTCGGAAGTAGCAACCGTTTGTGTCGACGGCATGAGCGCATTAATTATTGCTGGTTGCTCAGCTGTAATCGACATATCGCTAACTACGGCGGTATTAAAATCTGTGGCACTAGTTAACGATGCATTCACACTATTTAATTCATTTTGTGGCATTGTGATGCGTGCTTGCTTACTGGCTTTGAACATAGATCTAATTATCACCATTTAAATGAGCAATTGACAGTTTCTCCTCTGAATAAGTCCTACAAAAGTGACTATTGGACTTTTACACACGCAAAAAACGTTAATGTCCTAATGCTGTTAATGTACACTTTACAATGTGACACAAACACAGTACATGGATAACACAGAAAATATTGGCTTACTATATCTACTGAAATACTGGAATTCTAGTAAAAGTAATATAGCAACACTATTTATACTTAGAAAATTAATAGATGAAAGGTCACTAAATGCACAAATGCTCCAGAAAGCTAGTAACTCAAATGTTCTGGCCTTTTTGAAGTTTCTGCTCGGCTGCTGGTACGGCGTACTCGTTCTCTTCACAAGATACTCCTGCACGTTCAGTTAGCATGAAACATACAAAGGACCATAATGTAGTTACTCTATAAAACTAGACATATATACACACAATGAAACATTAATTACTAAATTACAAACATGGTTATATTTCATGTTCACTATGAGTGTTGTATCAGGATCATGTCCTGTCTAACGGTAGACAATATAAAGACTCCATTTATTACTCGGCTAATTACTATTTAGCTCTACAGGGCCTTTATACTGAAATGGTTTCCCACACTACCTAGTATTTTCTTTCTATGTGTGTGAGTAACTGTATGTTCACTGTTGTGGGTAAATACATACAGCATACACAGGACGGTGTGTGAAACTTGAGAGGTGGCATGAGCCTCCACTCATATTTCTATCTTACGATTTTCCTCTCTAGTTGCATGCAGTGAAGGGTTGCTGTTCCTTCACACGCGGACTTCCCACGCAGCGTCTCTCCTCGCCCGGGTGGTCCGGTGACAGGTAGGCTCTGCGGATCTGGAGAGGGTTAGGCCGACGGATGTGAGGAAGTCGAGTGAATGCTTTGCAGACGCCGACATTGTCAAGGGACGCGCCCGGAGGGATCTGAAGTGGCGGCTGGGCTGGAGGTTCCGTTGCTTCGCAGAAGCTTTGCGAAAACACTTTCTGGCGGGCTACCAGCGAGGCGTGGGAATGACTTGTGTACCCAGGCAGTTGTGGCGGGAAAATTCCCGCGCTTTCTGAAAAATAGTAGCTGTGATTGGCTTGCTCAGGGCATAGCTCCGTGACGTAGCAAAACCAGCGAAGAAATTGGCGCAAGAATCTCCATTGGTGGAATGGCAGTGTTCCGGCAATGGAGTGGAATTTTCCGCCGGTTTTCGAGGTGCTGATTGGAACGTTTAACCACGGCCACTGTCGTGGGGGTGGGAATGTTGTGTGTTCGGCCTGTACGGATGCTCTAAGTAGTCGGCTCTCGCCTTTCGGTCGAGGACGTCGAAGCAACCAGCCATCGCCTCCGGTACGCCAGCTCGTGTTCTGGCAGTTAAGAAGACAGTTTGGTAATGTATGTCCGCAGCACCGGCAGATAGGGATTTTCCTAGGTGATAATCAGAGCTCAGCAGAGCGCGCCTGTTCGTCTTTTTCTAACTTTGTTCTGTCTTGAGTAGCAGCAATTAATGTTGGGTTAGCTGTGTGTCTCTCTTAAGATTTGAGTGGCAAGGAATTGGCTTCACATACCACTTCGTCATAAACCTCACAATCTAGTTTAGGGACAACTTCACCTTCACAGCGTTCGTTTGTGTATCCAATTTGAGCCAATTTGATGTATTATAAATGTTTCATGTGTTTTTGTTTATTATTTTGTGTTTAGTCTTAATAAATCATATTGTTATTTTGGACAGAACTTTCATTCTGTTAATCGGTAGAGCAACCCATCATTTCTCACTACGTTAATGAAACCTTCCTTTATTTAACTTATTTATCAAATTAAATTATTGCAGGTGTCAAACTCTTTTCTACTCCACTTGGAGGGTTGATTACAGTCAGTTCGCGTATATTTTTTAATCCTTGTGCAACAGCAAAAGTCGGAGTTAGAATAGGGGGGGCTTAGAGCATCATTTACATATGTAGATTCTAGAATTTAGTGTTAAATACACTGCTAGCCCCGGCACCTCGCATAAAATGGCGACCCTGCTGATAAGCAAGTATTATTAGTAGTAGGGACACTCAGAATTTTTTTTGCTTAATTTTTTTATTGATTAATACCCAAGTTTTTTTCTGGTAGTTCCGCGTTTAGTTTTAAGTAGCGGTGCATGATTACACTTTTTGTTTTCAGTGTATATATTCTTTTGTTCATTGTTTTTGTGTTCATTTGATGGTGTGTCCGTATCACATCACACTTTGTCGCGTTTGTGTGCGGTTTCTGTACCACAACAAATCATGCGTATAATTACAGCGTTGGAGAGGCGTTGTTGAAATTTTTTGTCTATGTGTAAAAATACAGGGAGTAGATTATTTTTATTGTGTATTTTAGATAAATTTTGTTTCTCATGAATGATCACGAGAAGTAAGGCACGACTATTAGTGAGCGAAGCTAAAACAAAAGTGGATACTATAATGGATAAGAGGCACGTTACTGACGGGGATAGGTTAGGAGATGAGATGGGCACATTCTTAGCAGGACAGGACGACAGGGTCATTGATGAGGACGGTGATTTGAACGCGATCTTAGAGCAACGTCGCGGTCATGATTATGATAGTGAGGTAGAGGATGAAACAGAGACAGGCACACAGGTCGAGACGGTAGCAGAAGTTTATAATCAAACGAACGAGAGCAGACAGGGGCTAGCTCGGCCACGTCAGAGCTCTAGCGCCCAGGTGTCCAGAGCTACATCGCCCATGTTTGAAGAGGATCAAAAAGATGACGTAAACCCGATACTGAGCTTCCTACGATCAATGAAAGAAGAAGCTGATGAACAACGTAAGAAGGAGAAGGAAGAAGATGAGAAACAACGTAAGAAGGAGAAGGAAGAAGATGAGAAACAGCGTAAGAAGGAGAAGGAAGAAGCTGAGAAACAACATAAGAAGGAGAAGGAAGAAGTTGACGAACAGCGTAAGAAGGACACAGAGGCAATAATTTCGCATATAGGGGAAATTCGTGGGGAATTACTAACAATAAAGAAAGAATGTGGAGAAGCAAAACAATTGTCAATGGTAGCACAAAAAGTAGCAGGCCTAGCCCAAACAGCAGCAACAGGGGCAATGAAAATCGCAAAAGTAACTTCTCAACTTGCAGGTCGCTTGCGACGTGCGACACAAGCCCACTCAAAATCCCTAGCGTTCTTAAAAACCCAAGGTAATATTGCGGTTACGAACATCACGAAACGAATGAAAGAAGTAGAGTGTCGGATAGCGAAACTAGAGCGAAACGGGCACACGAGCACTGCGCGTTCGGATACCAATGATGGAGTACACAGAATTGTGTCTCCGAGGAGAAGCCCGCCGTGCTCTAGCCCAGTGACAGAGTGCGGAACTAACAAGGCACACGCAGAAACACTAGTAATAGCTCCAATAATTGTAGCCCACTTAGGAGAGTGAATTCTGAGTGCCACTGCCACTGTGATACAGAGGTAGCACATCACAGTTATCAGCAAGATAGATCAGGACACTCAGCAGACGTGCAAGTATCGGAAACGAGTGACAACACCCGTGCGAGGATCGGACCGGATTTTGATCACAATCACTTCCTGTCGATACTAAAATTCCACAAGTTCAGAGATAATGGAGGGTCGATGCATCCCAAGAGCTGGGTGATGCAGTTTACAAACTCATTACCGTCATCATGGCCAACCCTGGCAAAATTAGATTTCATGTGTGGAAACACCGAAGGCCAAGCCGCGGAAAAGATGCGGGATGTGGCAGCGACGTGTCAGACTTATCAGGAATTTGTTGATGCGTTCCTGGGGATCTACTGGTCAAAGGAAACGCAAGACAGGATTAAAGAGGAAATAATATTTTGTCCTGAACTGGAAGTGTCCGGGCAAAGGAGCGCAACCAAATGTTTTGATGATTTACTCAAGAAGAATCAATTTTTAGATAGTCCATCTAGCAAGGGAGAAATCATCAAATTTTGTTTTTCCAAATTGCCTGTTAGGTATCAACAGACACTTGTCGGCAAGTGTGGATCTGATATAGAAGCATTCAATAGTCTATTGCGCGAACTCGAAGTAGTCTTCGATAAACAAGACGCAAAGGACAGGAAGAAGGCGCAAAATAATAAATACCACGGGCCAGCAAGGGCAGACGACAACAGATCGCATAATCGCGCTCGTCAGTTAGGAAATCAGGGTTACGGAAATCAAGGTTACGCAATTCAAGATTATGGAAACCAGAGACACGGAAACGAGAACGTTAGGGAACAGGATCAATCTAAACAAGGAATCTGGGACAGGAGGAATAACGAACGGCAAAGCGACCGTAACTGCAGAGAGCGAAATCAAGGACCACAGGAGAACCAGGAGATTGAAATTAGACCTGCAAATCCTAATGCACGTCAGAGGAGGGGGAGTCTGACAAGGGATTGGCGCTAGTCCATGGGACTCCACCACATCTCTCACACAAAGAAGTTCGTGGATTAAGTAGTAGTGTAAGTGGTGTACATAGTGGAATAGGCAAATCTATGAACCTTTCTTCGGGGAACGAAAATCGTTGCATTAATAGATTAAGATTGCTAAAGTATTAACACGCTGCGTTGTCTCGCATAAGAATTTACTGCTGCTATCCTTTTTTTTCTGTTCGCGACTTCCAATGTCGGTGGAGTAGGAGACACTATCTTTCCATGATGCAATGTTTTAGTCCTTTCCTGTCTGGTGTCCATGTTGAGGGATAATGATGAGTGAGGAGATGTCGCACAAACGGGCGCATACAAGAACGTGCTCTTAGAAGCGTTCTGAGAAGTCGTGATACGCTCCATAGCGGCCACAACCAGTTCGTGAGACGTTCATACCAATGCTTGCAGGCACGCGTCAGTGCACTGCAAGATTGTGGTATATTGCGTGATTTCGAGGATGAACATGTGCAGTATAGTTTTTACAGTGATCGTTGTCTTGCAAGTCAGGGTGAACCTGTGAGCGTTTGACTCCAATGGTGCCCTAGGGCCTAGACGGTAGAAATGCGGGCATAAAGCCTACCATGCCAACGTGCTGGTTGGGGATTTAGCGTGCTGCTTGTGACTGTCACAGATGAATAACCAAGGAATTATACTTGGAAATTCGTGACATACTGTGTAGCTGATGTGCGGTGGGCGACGGAATCCTCAACAGGAACCAGTCCTGGCTTGGTCATATTACATTGCCTCTGGAAAGGTGTGCTTTGATCGCGAATACTGCATAACATAGAAAAAGAAGTTGCAACTATAAATTTATTGTCTTGTATAGCCATGGCTAACCCATTCTCTGGAGTTTCTGTGAGGCGTAGTGAGAACTCGGAGGCCACGTCGTACGGCGCGCACATCACTGTCGTCAATAGCGGCGAGCAGCGAGACATCTCAGCGTAACAGGAATTATGTAAGAGTGTTGTATAAGGTAAAAAAAAAAATAATAATAATAGAGAGAGTACCATATACTAGGATAAATTAAACTTTAGGATTTTACAATAACTATATCCTTAATATTGTGGCGGTTTTCTACCACAAGTGTTTGGCGCGCGCCTGTTGAGATGCTATTTTTCAGGTCACCAAACCACAGACCGAAGATGGAGGGACGACAGGCGAGCGAAAGTAGCATAGTTGCATGTTCTTTATAGCACAGTAAAACTTAGACATGCATAACAACATAATTGAATTAAAAGACATAGAATGTAGATCGTTGGCAAATGGTAGTTAATTCTTGAGCATGTCTACTGTCGATCTATATAATTAATAGTAATATTAGTGCGGGCCCGCACATTTATTTCTTCATCCAATATAGCGTCACACACCATGTACAATAGTGAGATCGGTCTCTACACAAATATCAAGATAAATTATTTCCATGATTTTGTTATGATAGCTACAGATAAATAACTATGAAATTAAAAATTAGAGTGTCTGAAATGACAGACCATCAATGTATCGTTATGTAAATTTATTATAACATAGAAGGTCATGGGGAAAAGGTATAAGATTTTTGTAAGAATTGTGCAGATGACGGGTATCATGGCAATGCAGAGGCCAGCCGGAGCAAAAGCAAGAGGTCATCGGCTACCTGCAAGAAAAGAGCGTCAGCGCGCCACCTGACGTGAAGGGCGCGAGAGCATCCGCTCCTACAAGCTGACAGTCACCGGGCCGTATACCTGAGGGATTAGGCGGCAGACAATCCTCGCCGGGCCACAAGCGAAAGTGAGGCTGGCCGTTGACACTGACACGCGACCCACATGCGACAGCCTGCTAGCTCTCCGGACGTGGCAGCCGTTTGGAGGGATTCCCTGCGGCAGACCATGTTGTCGTGAGTACACGAAGAAGATCACATATTGTGTCAGAACCTGCACCTCATGTGCCTCAGGACAGAAAGGGACGCTATATACTCACCTGTTTGGGTTTTTACAACTCACTAGCATTGGCCGATCCGCATACACAAAGCAGTATCGTGCCACACACTCTACAAATGAATGGTCTCATTTCTAACTTCTCCTCTCCATTAGAGAGCAGGTGTAGCAATCGCCGCTCCTAGTTCGATCCTGTATGGATGACCTCACACACTTGTGGAGTCACTCCACATGCCATCATCCCTCGTCGGACTGCAATATTGGGAAACGTAAAAGTACTGTCCAGCGAGAGAAGAGACCTAGACTAGTGATGTATCCCAACAAGTAGACCTCAGAGACAATTAATCGACGTGAGGAGAGCCTATCACTGTGTCTTCCTACTGTACTGCCGTCATCACATGCGTGGGTCTTGGTTCAGTCTCAACAGAGCACTGCAGATGCTCCAGCATACCCTATTGCCGTTGCAACAACATAGCATCAACACCCGACGTTTAGCCCTATGTGATGTCAGTACTGTGGAATTTGTGAAGTGCTTCGAATATTTCTAACAATGTGATGTAGTGCCTCATTCTCAGTACAGTCGTGAACATTGTGCAATGTGGAAGCACAACTTGACACCCCATGAACCTTGTTTTTTTTTCTTAAATTTCTTTCTCTAGTGTTGTTTTTGTGATGTATGTTATACCTTGTATGTGTTTGTGTTTTACACTGTAATTCTTATTACAAATTACTGTATTGTTCTCCACATTGTGTTGTTTTTTTTGTATTTGGTATTTATTGTTGTGTGTATGCAAACAGTGTGCCTGAAGTCCCCATAAACTGAAGCAGATACCACCACTGTCATTTAGAATGGACCATCAGTTCAGGGAACATTTTGTAAAGGTTATTCTTGCTGCAGGGAGACAGAATGAATCGGAGGTTGTAACTAGATTCTGAAAGCTCACAAAGAGATTGTTAACTTAAATAGTATCATGTGTGAGTGAGTTCAGGTTAGTTTCATGATTCAAATTGTTGTAAAATCTTGGGCATTTAATTGCGGAGCACTCCAACTCTGATTGTAAAGAATAAACTGCTCCATATTTGGCTCACATGCCTGGGCCATATTTAGAGCGTGAATGTCTGTGTGAAACGGTGTTTGGAAGGGTCTCCCTGGGTATGGATGTGTGATGTGAGTGTTAGTGTTCCATATTAAGAAGGTGAAGTTGGCTACATCATAAATAATCCTCCCTCTATGAGCTGCATTTTTCGGTTGCAGTGGTTTTTTTTATAGAGTGTGGCATGTG
The DNA here is from genome assembly GCF_021461385.2 of Schistocerca piceifrons. Taxonomy (NCBI): domain Eukaryota; kingdom Metazoa; phylum Arthropoda; class Insecta; order Orthoptera; family Acrididae; genus Schistocerca; species Schistocerca piceifrons. The sequence continues at coordinate 231,758,150 of NC_060138.1, forward strand.
GAGTCAGTTTGTAAGATTGTTCTTGGGCGATTGACTCACTACCTTGCTCCTAAGTGAGCCAACCGCTCACCAATTACAATCTAAAATGGCGTAGGGGCTATGAGAGGTTTCATGAGCCCCCACTCATATTTCTATCTTACGATTTTCCTCTGTAGTTGCATGCAGTGAAGGGTCGCTGTTCCTTCACACGCGGACTTCCCACGCAGCGTGTCTCGTCGCCCGGGTGGTCCAGTGACAGGCGGGCTCTGCGGATCTGGAGAGGGTTAGGCCGACGGGTGTGAGGAAGTCGAGTGAATGCTTTGCAGATGCTGACATTGTCAAGGGACGCGCCCAGAGGGATCTGAAGTGGCGGCTGGGCTGGAGGTTCCGTTGCTTCGCAGAAGCTTTGCGAAAACACTTTCTGGCGGGCTACCAGCGAGGCGTGGGAATGACTTGTGTACCCAGGCAGTTGTGGCGGGAAAATTCCCGCGCTTTCTGAAAAATAGTAACTGTGATTGGCTTGCTCAGGGCATAGCTCCGTGACGTAGCAAAACCAGCGAAGAAATTGGCGCAAGAATCTCCATTGGTGGAATGGCGGTGTTCCGGCAATGGAGTGGAATTTTCCGCCGGTTTTCGAGGTGCTGATTAGAACGTTTAACCACGGCCACTGTCATGGGGGTGGGAATGTTGTGTGTTCGGCCTGTACGGATGCTCTAAATAGTCGGCTCTCGCCTTTCGGTCGAGGACGTCGAAGCAACCAGCCATCGCCTCCGGTACGCCAGATCGTGTTCTGGCAGTTAAGAAGACAGTTTGGTAATGTATGTCCGCAGCACCGGCAGATAGGGATTTTCCTAGGTGATAATCAGAGCTCAGCAGAGCGCGCCTGTTCGTCTTTTTCTAACTTTGTTCTGTCTTGAGTAGCAGCAATTAATGTTGGATTAGCTGTGTGTCTCTCTTAAGATTTGAGTGGCAAGGAATTGGCTCCACATACCACTTCGTCATAAACCTCACAATCTAGTTTAGGGACAACTTCACCTTCACAGCATTCGTTTGTGTTTCCAATTTGAGCCAATTTGATGTATTATAAATGTTTCATGTGTTTTTGTTTATTATTTTGTGTTTAGTCTTAATAAATCATATTGTTATTTTGGACAGAACTTTCATTCTGTTAATCGGTAGAGCAACCCATCATTTCTCACTACGTTAATGAAACCTTCCTTTACTTAACTTATTTATCAAATTAAATTATTGCAGGTGTCAATCTCTTTTCTACTCCACTTGCATGGTAGATTACAGTCAGTTCGCGTATATTTTTTAATCCTTGTGCAACAGCAAAAGTCGGAGTTAGAATAGGGGGGGCTTAGAGCATCATTTACATATGTAGATTCTAGAATTTAGTGTTAAATACACTGCTACCCCGGCACCTCGCAAACTGATAGCGATTACACGCTTCCGCTGTTGTAGAAATCTGCTCCAGATGCTGCAGATTCCGTGTTGAGCTGAAAGTGGTAACCAAAGTACGGAGAAATATTCTTTGGGGCTCTGTTGCATAGCAATCAGATTGCTTTGAGTTCTGAGAAATGTCCAGTTACTATTGTGGATTCGAATGATCCATGAATTTACTTCATTTCCGAAGAAAACATCGAACTATTTCACTAGAACTGAACGCTCCCGTCGGAACTGTTCTCAGCTGGTGTTTATTAGTAAATCACAATAGCAGTACATCGTTGGGTGTATAATAAGACGTACCTTCTTGAAATGAACAATATGTTATTTATCTATTAACTGATTTCCTTCCATATGCACTTATATTTTACAATGTGAATCAAAAACTCGCAATGGCGTCGATTTTTTACATCACAAGAATGGCTCTCATCCCCTAAAATTACTCTTAACAAGAACAAACAAAAACTATCTATCCTAAGAATAATTATGTGAGCGCTGACCGCCACAGAGTAATAAACAATATCTTTGTCTCTCTCTCGCACTGTCACAGCAAGTTACTCTGCATGATACATCATAATGATACGAGGCAAGGATTTCCATGCACTTTCCTCATTTGTGACAGAATTGACAGTGACGTGTTGCCTGTATTTTTCAACTATATAAAGTCACAGGTTGTACAGTTTTTCCCCAAGGTATTAATGTCAGATCTGTCGGAGTCATACAGTATTGCTTGGAACAGAATAATAGGAGCTCCTAAAATGAGACTTTTCTTTACTTGGCACGTGGATAGAGCATGGAGGAACAACACCAAGAGTAAAATTCTGCACAAGGAAAACAGAAATGAGGTATACAAGCTTGTTAAAATATTAATGCAGGAGGGAGAAGTTGCTATGTTCGAAGAATCGCTGCAAAAGCACTCCAGAAGCTGCGTAGTGATCCAAATACATCCGAATTTGGTCATTAATCCAAAATCTACTATGAAAAAAAAAGTGAAGTGTTGGGCATATTGCCACAGGATACAAGCTGCAGTCAATAGTGTTTGAGGAATCTGGATTGTGTAATGCATTCCATTTCCTCTTTCCACTTCAAAAATTCTCCTTCATTAGAGAACTCCAGATTTCATACTATTTGCTGAGCAGATTGGAAATGATCAATCCAAAACTCGGCTTCAAATGTACCCATAACACACTACAACTTCTACACAACACTCCTTGTACAAGCAACCGCAGTAAAATAAGTGGACTGCAAAAAGGCGAGGAAAAAGCAAATTCTTTCTCTGCAACACACTAAAAAAGGCGACGAACAAACGCTCACGCTGTCAAACACGGCACACAAGCAAAAGCTCAGTCAACAAATCACTACAAAAAGCACACAATAAATAAATGCTCTCGCAATAAAACTAACTTAATAAAAACCGGTGCCCCGCACAGTGACAATGGCCAAATACCATAGGATGTGCACTACACGGCCTGGACCAAAGTCTTTACCCTCGACTGTTTTAGTTAGCATATGGGACAGGTGTGGATGGGGGTGAATTGACAGGACTTGTTCCATGTCCGGGACTGTCGGTAACGTTTCCTCATGCATAGATGTGACTTGCGCAATTATGATTGAACCATCAACTCCGATTCCACCACATTTAATATCTGTGTACCTGCTACAATCTCTCTGCACTGATGTTTTGTGCCCATACATGTATGATATGTGCACACATATCGTTGCGTGTGTACCATGATTTTAGATTGATAATCCATCGTACGTCCTTCCAGTCTGAAAGAAGTATTACCTATCAATATTTTGTATCGCAGTGCGATATGAATGCATGAAATTCTATAAAAAAGGTGGTGTGTTAATGTTGTGTACATGTGACAGTGAAAGCTATTACACAAAAGTTATTCACAAAAGTGTGTTCCTTTCGTGCTTTTTCTGATTGAAAGATTCATGAATGACAGATAGTAATTAAGTCTAGAGGAACACTAGTAGCTGTATGAAAATTATGAAGTTTGGAAATAGTTGTTGTTCTGCTAGGAGACTCTGAATACAAAAAAATATTAGGACGATATGTGGCGATGCCTCATTGCTTGCTTGTGAAGACACAGCTTCGTATTCTGCTTGTTCATCTAATGTTTACCTGTAAATATTGTTATCCCACAGGCACTTACTGACTAACTGAATTTTCTTAATTCCAAGTTTCCTTGGTGTGATACAGTGTTGTATAGTTGTTTATGCCTTTCATCCCTATTTGGCAGATGTGTCTGAACGTTTATTCTGGATTATTTGCCCAAATCACTTGAGCATAGTGCTAGAATCATTTCCGAAGCAGGACATGGACGATTTATTCTCGCAACCAAGCTGTAATTTATTCCGTGTCAGTTATACATCAGCTATCTATTTTACAATGGCAAATGGAAGAAATATGAATTTTTTATAATCTGAGCAACATCCTGAACCCTGACCGTCCAAAAAGATAAAAGGTGGGGTCAACTTATAATGTAGCCCTACAAACTCAAATTAAATCTACATCATACAGTTCAGTCGACCTGTACAGCTCAAACGAAGCCCACAATACCAAAAAAGCAATATCCCCAACCATGGAAAGTGGAGTAGGACATTTCCCTTAACATACTGTATATAGTTCAAATGAAGCCCTCGATACCAATAAACCAATGCCAAAACTCCTAAAATCCGAAACGGAAATTTCAAATAAAAAAACCACAACCACAAACTACACACTTACATAGCTCACAAAACACCACCAAAACCAAAATCCCGAAGAACTCAAAAACCCAAAAAGCCCCATGTTCACGAGATCAGTTAAATGATAAATGAAATACCATAATTATAAAGCAGGCAAAACATCACATTTATGAAAACACATACACACAAATTCTCCAGAAACGCACACAGCCTCCCACCTATAAACGAACACAGAACCAGCTGATAACGCTCCCCAGAAACAAAAGCAACAAAATAAAAGAACAAACGAAAATAAAAATCAATCACACCTATAAAAAGAGCAAATAAATTGATCCTTTCCTAAATAACCTCTAAACAACTTCCCCTCCCCAAACCATAACTTGCCCCATCAACCCCACAAACAATACCCACAATCTCCCTCCACTCCCCACAAATACACACAAAAAGCCCCTCAAATCAACACACTCAGCCCATACATTCTCATTGCAGGTTGGAGGAGCACCACTTTTCACTCCCTATAACATATTTAATTGCACGCCAAACCCCCTCTATGTATTAAAGCAAGCCTCTAACGTCATTGTCTTTAAATTGAATACTATGGTCAACTGCTAAGTGTTCATAGCTCCTCTTTCTCTATCCCCTATGCAATGAAAATGCGTCTGAAGTAACAATTCTACCCCTCTTAGTGAACCTCGCAAGTTCCCTGCTACTATGACTCCACAAAACCCTAAAAACACAATCAGCATACCCACCTCCCGAAATAACAACTCCCTCCCACACCCACAAACCAAACTGATAACCACCCCTTCCATGCTTTCTCTTACTGAACTGCGACCCATCAATGACCCCTGGCACACCCAACTTCCCCCTACACTTTACATACTTTGAAAACATCTCAACAAAAACAAAAACAATCTAAAACGGTTCTAACACTCCCCTCTGTCTCATGCACCTATAACAAAAGTAACATGTAAGCAAAACAATCCCTCTTATGGTCAATCTAAATGTAACGTGACATACTGAATGCCAGATAATGTCATGCTGACAATGCCGTCTGTATAGCTCTCTGGTCTAAGGTGCCAGATCACTTGTCAACTTCATGCACTGCCCACAAGCATGGCACCTAAGATATTGTGCTATTAATCCTCAGAGGTTGCAGAAACTTTATTATCAACAACATATTACCACCCGGAGTGCCATGTAATGAAAAGCTGGTAAACTTATCAGTCATATACAACACTGGCAAAAAAGATATTAAATTTCATTCTGCATGACAAACACGAAACCAATCAAACCTAACAAAAATGTCACACACACACACACACACACACACACACACACACACACACACACATACACACACACACACACACAAACACGCATAGAGAGAGAGAGAGAGAGAGAGAGAGAGAGAGAGAGAGAGAGAAACACATAATAACTCACTGAAAACAAACCAATCACTTCCAAATCCACATTATTGCACTGACTACCTAGACTCAAATAAGCCAATGTTACCACAGTGATAACCAAGACTCAGATGAACCCCATAGCACATGCTAAACTCCACACGTAGCACACACCAGCAGGGGGCACTGTAATATACAACAACACGTCATCTACAAACATGACCAACTCAAAAACATTGCACCATAGTGATGTCACACAGCACAACACCATTCCATCATGGGTCGAAAGTTGTCAACTTCACTCATTTGCCATTATTGAGAAAAGAAAAAAATAATTTAAATCTTCCTAACATGGAAACAGAAATTAATATTAAGATTGGTGATGGTTGGATTCGCCCTAATAGTACACAACTTTATAAGATGGTCAATCAAATATTAAACTAATTGATAATTATGTTTTAAAATTGTGTGGTATTATTAAAATTAAAAAAGGAAATAATATTTTAACTAGAATTGAACATCATTTTATTTCTTATTCAACTCTTATTAAAGTAAAACTAAACAGAATGAAATAATTTATCTTTTAGAATTGTTTGGTGGATATTTTAAAGATTATAAAGAAATTGTTTTTGGAGGTGATTTAACTTGGAGTTCGACAAAAAAGTCAAGAAAAGTCTATTCTTCGTTGGACTACTGAGAATGATGATTCTACACTTCCAAAAGAAGGTAAAATTGTTATAAAAAGTGTGGAAATTCTTGTTTCTGTTGTTAAATATGAATCAGAATATTCACCTGAATTAGAACAAGAAAGACTTCAAAATCCAAAAATTCCAGTTCTTTTTTCAAACTACAAACAATCGAATTTGCTGGTTTACAGGGAAAATTAAATTTCGAACCAGATATTACTAATTGTTATAATTCTGCAGTAGTTCATATGCCTTACCTTACTTTTGTTGTTTTCCAAACTCTGTTTTATTCAAAATTATCTTATTTATGTATTTAATACATCTAGAAGAATGAATGTTTTAATTACTCAAAAACAACAATGAAAGTATTTGCGTCCTTTAATATCTCAAATGATACAACTGCATATGTTAGTATGTACAGTAAAAAGAAAATTTATAATTACGTAATATTAGAAAAATTAAAGAACTTTTAACTACTTGTTTTCATTTCATTTTGAAATATTTTAGAAAACTAGAGAAGATAAAAACAGAAAACTTTAGTTTTTCAAAAATTAAAACATTCCTGAAACGAAAACATTTGGAATTTAAATTTATTATTTTTTTCTTTATAAATAGAAAATCACTCAAATGGTAGCATTGTATAATTATTAACTGAACTTAACAATTAGAGCTAAATTATCAGCACTTAAACAAATATAAATCATGTCTCAAAAGCTGAAATTTTACCAACTACATTTGGAGAAAAAGTTTTATTACTTTTAGAAGATAAATTTATTATTACTCTTTCAGATCCTAATATTAAAATCTTTTCAAATTGTGATGATAAATTAGATAAAATTATAGGATTAGAATTTATTTATTGTGGTAAAATAAAGCAAATAAAGATAGACCTTTTCATGTTATTGAATTTAAATAAGTTTTTTAATTTTTGTATTTATCCTTTAATTAAATTAAAATTTCCGTAAGCTTTTTTCAATAGCTTAGTTCTGTTGTTCATTTTGTTTTGGTTGTATTTATATAGAATTAGATTGGTATATACTGCAATTGCAACCTGGAATTTTTACTACAAAAGGCTTTTTGGCCCAGATTTCTCGTCAATATACTACTAACTAAGATTTGAGTTAGATTTGCAATTTTGTGTGGCTTTGTGAATTTGATCCATTTCATTGACCTCAATTTCAAGATCAGAACACTGTAACTGTACAGTTAAGCTAATTGAAGATCTAAATTTTTATTTTCTTATCATGATTTTCACACCATAATATTGACATACTGAAATTTTTAGTTAGAGGTACTTCAGTTTGATTTTACGGTTTGGGCATCCACAGCTTCGATACATGATAGAAATGATTAAAATTTTTTTATGATTATTATGCGTTCAAAATCAGTTACCTTTTTTATAGATGTATGCATCTGAGCGTACAATTAAATCATCGCAAAATCGTTTGTGTATGATCCAGTAATAAAGGAACTGCTATTAGGTACTGCACCTCCCAAAAATGCATTTCATAAGGTTTTACTAGTTTTTTAAAAAAATATTTCTAAATGACTTCATTTTGCTGTTGTATTCATGGGACTAACTTTAGCCATCTCAGGTTACATCTGTTTATATTGTTCCACTTCTTTCCCAAGCGACCAATATTAATTACTTAATTAGTCTCACTGATGCAATTTATTAACTTAGTCCAATAACAATTTCGAGCACTTTAAGAAGTGAATTGTGGCATGGACACAAAAGGATTAACTGAAAAAATTAAGCATTAATGACAAAATATGTTCTCCAAAAGTTTAGAATACACTTAAATTTAGTAAAAAAAAAAAAAAAAATCGCGCTTGCCACAAACAATTTGTTACCGTCAATCTCTCACTGATGTTTATATCGAAAATCCGTCGAAAGTTCCATCACTTCGGAACGTATATCGACTATCGATATATTTTAATGACGTGCGGTACGAAGCTGCGAAGAAGTGCCGTGCTTAAATTGTGTGTATGCGACAGTGAAAATTTTGCTGTTGTTATAAACTATTTCATCTCATTGAATTGCTTTACAAAAGTAAGTTCCTTACGTAATTTTTCCTGTTTGTCAGATTGTAATAAAGTCTTTCCGGAGCTGTAGAACTATTGTAGTGGAACCACTTCTGCATGTTTGAAAAATTAACTATGAGATAGTCGTTTTTTCGCTAGGAGATAATATAATCTGAATAGAAGAAAATGTGTCGATGGTTTATGGCGAGATGCTTGGTTACTTGCTTGTGAACACGCAAACGTATGTTGTTAAGTCATATCGTTTTACCGAAGGATTACCAATGAATATCGTCATCCACCACCTTCTTCTTAACTAACTGCATTTCGTAATTTGCACGTTTCTTCATCGACGTCGAAAAATGTTGTTCAGGTATGCAGTCGTATTTGGAAGGTGTATCCGCAACGTTTGTTTCGGATTATTACTCCAGATCACTTAAACGTAGTACTGGGATGATTCCTGAAGCAGGTCTTACGCGATTACCTCCAGCAACCAGTCTGTTATTTTCTTGTGTTCCGATACTGTTGTGTAGGTGAAACTTAACATTTATTTTCCGTCCTTTTTATTGTTTCAGTAGAGTTCCGTAAACGTAATTGTGGTTTGACATGCTGTAATATAAATTTCCTAAAGTGTGTCGCCCATCATTTTCTTTTATGAGGATAAGATTATCCATGCAGTAGAACGGTGCCATTAATACTGCAATACGGAAGTGCGCAATTCGGCCTGTCTGCTTTAACCCGTGACGTCATCAAGATGGCGGACACCCGTATTCCCAGCGCATGCGATATGGCAACAATCAATACACTAACACCACATGCGGTACGAAGCTGTGAAGAAGTGCCGTGCCTAAATTACGTGTATGCGACAGTGAAAATTTTGCTGTAGTTATAAACTATATAATCTCATTGAATTGCTTCTCAAAAGTAAGTTCTTTACGTAATTTTTCTGTTTGCCAGATTGTAATAAAGTCTTTCCAGAGCTGTAGAACTATTGTAGAGGAACCACTTCTGGATGTTTGAAAATTAACTATGAGATAATCGTTTTTTCCGTAGGAGATAATATAATCTGAGTAGAAGAAAATGTGTCGATGGTTTATGGCGAGATGCTTAAACGTTTCGGATTACCAATGAATATCGTCATCCAACACCCTCTTCTTAGCTAACTGCATTTCCTAAATTGCACGTTTCTTCATCGACGTCGAAAAATGTTGTTCAGGTCTGCAGTCGTATTTGGAAGGTGTATCCCCAACTTTTGTTTCGGATTATTACCCCAGATCACTTAAACGTAGTACTGGGATGATTCCTGAAGCAGGTCTTACGCGATTACCTCCAGCAACCAGTCTGTTATTTTCTTGTGTTCCGATACTGTTGTAACTTAACATTTATTTTCCGTCCTTTTTATTGTTTCAGTAGAGTTCCGTAAACGTAATTGTGGTTTGACATGCTGTAATATAAATTTCCCAAAGTGTGACGCCCATCATTTTCTTTTATGAGGATAAGATTATCCATGCAGTAGAATGGTGCCATTAATACTGCAGTACAAAAGTGTGCAGTTCGGCCTGTCTGCTTTAACCTGTGACGTCATCAGGATGGCGGACACCCATATACCCAGCGTGTACGATATGGCAACAATCAATAAACTAACACCACCGAGGAACAAAGACATAAACCGCGCAAAGTAGAGGGCTTTTGGCGGGGACAAGCTTAATATAGAACAATAAGAATAGTGTCATTCAAAAACTAACAGAAAATCGAATATTTCATTTTACCTTTATAGCTCAAAGAACACACCGATACCAGGCACCTCCTCCTCCTCCTCCTCCATCCACTCCCCCCCCCCCCCCCCCCCCCCCGCAAACCCCAAAACGCGAAATAACAAATACTGAAACCCACTCCAAACAATACCGCATACACTCATCCCTAGTTTGAGTGACAGAGACATGGCTCAGATCCATAATTTCCATGCACTGCTGACACTTAATACATTCCACCAACTGGCCATATAACTGTTGAACTTTGATTGTATACGCCATATTGTTGCCAATAGCAGCAACCAACCAATTAAATTTCGTTGTTACATCATACATAGCACCAACAGAAATCATAAAATATGGTTTTCAGACTATTAACAACTCGAACTGACAGTTACAAAATCAAAAATAAATCACTTGCAAGTAACTAACAATACTAAAATAACACACTGCCAAGGCAACAAAAAACTCCCACAATATCGAGTAACACACAGTACTAAGTGCAATGCACACTGTCACCACATACAAACAATTTAGAAACATGAACATCCCACACTGGAGTGCACAAACGCTTACTCTAACACACCCTTTGCAAACACAGACCATTTAGATCACACTGTGCCTCAGTGATATGACACAACACACCACAGTTATGTCACGAGTCAAAGCAGATGGGCGGAATCGGACCCTTCCATTGGTTTAACAAATAGATTTTTTTGTGCTGTACAATCAAATGTTTTGGCAAGGGCACAGAATAAATTAACAGGAGACTATAATATTTTGTAATAAGCTCTGCCAGGACTTATGAGTATATGTATGTTTGGTTTTCACCATGCAGTGGCTGATAGGAGATACTGTAAAGGCATTCTTCACTTATGGTTACACCTATCAGCCACTGCACTGACTGTCAACTTAATTTGTGTGGACAGTATAACATTCCCATTGGTGTCACCGGCTAGTGAGAATGTCACATCTTTTGATAATACAAATGTCTGCTCTGGCAGTAAACACAAATGTTGGAGATGGTCTGTGTGGATACAACAAGCTGGACTTTACATCATTTTTTTTTCACAAGATTATAAGGCCAACCACGAATGACTGTAATGCATTCAGGCAACAAATACATGTAAATCTGATAGCAGCATTTTATTCACTTTAGCAGTCTCTGACTCTTCACTGTCCACTGACGAAGTAGAATAGGTCGTTATCTTTGTTATAGCCATTTCTGTCAACAAGTGTTACACACTGAAGCTGATAGAGACGTGGGATCATCCTTGTATTTGTGAAACAGTTTCAGCTTGGTATTGTCTTCATCATAAGGGGAAGCCAATGTATAGTGGGAATCAGCTCTGAAACAACTGTTGTGATGTCAAAATATGATTTTCAAGAAGTCACGTAAAAGTTTTACTGACCTCTTTAGCCCCTACAACCTCATCACATGGTCCTTTACCATGCACAGTAGCAAAAAAAATAACGTTCCAATATAACATCAGAATCTTCCTGTTGGTGGGACACATTCATGAAATTCTTTCTCTTTTTGTATTGGGCAGCATATCCATCCAAAATGTGATAAATATGCTTTGGGGTTCGGAAAATGGTATTTTAAGAAATTGTGCAGGTAAGAATGTACACACCTTGTATCTTGCTGGAGACAGATATTTCCACATATTACACAAGGGGTATTGCATTAGCATTTGAATCTCTGTAGTAAGCTACAAATGGTTGAATTTTAACCCAAGAATTATTCCAATAGAATCTGTGTTTCTTATCATGGATGATGGAGAAACTCTGCAAAATCTCAAAAAACAAAATATTCATTTATTTTTTCTTTAGTGAATTTAAAGAGGCATGATTGTTGCTGTGTGATAAGTGAGTGTGGTGGGAGCTGTTGTAAACTTGGGCCAAGTTATGTATTGGACTGCCCCTGAAATCTTTGTTGTGGTGACACTGAGCTGTATGTATTGGACTGCCCCTGAAATCTTTGTTGTGGTGACACTGAGCTGTAGCACTGCCGAATGTCTAGGTTAGGTTGGAAGTTGTCAATTTGTTTGTGTGTTGGCGAAGCCAATGAAAGTGAAAGCAGACAATCTGGTTGTGTTAACTATTTGACCTGTAGTGAAGCCTAATGTTTACGTTCATGCCATATTGAAAAATACAAGGGAGATCCAATGCGTAACTTTTACCCTAAACTTGATGTAAGCATTTCAGTGAAACCATGTGTTGTTGTTGTTATCATCTCTAAAACTAATTTGCCTGTAGTTAGCCATCACTTACACTGATCATCCAGAACACTATGACCACCTACGTAATATCCGGTATGTCTACCTTTTGCACAGATAACAACAGTGACATGTTGTGTCATGGAAGCAAGGCTTTGGAGGGAGTCGGCTCCACACCTGCACACATAAGTCACCTAATCCCCATAAATTCCAGGAAGTTGTGATTAGCTTTGACGCAACACTCAATCGCATCCTGGATGTGTTTTATTGGATTCAGATCTGGCAAGTTGGGGGCCAGCACATCAATTGGAACACAGTGGTGTGTTCCTCAAACCATTCCAATCACTCTCCTGGACTTGTGACATGCTGCAATATCTTGTTTATAAATGCCAGTTTCATCATGAGACATGATTGTTGTGAAGAGGTGTAAGTGATCTGCAACCAGTATACAAAACACCGTGGCCATCGTGGTGGCTTGCATGAGCTCCACTGAACCCACTGATGCCCACATGAATGTTCCCTAGAGCACAATGGAACTGCCACCAGCTTGTCTCCATCGTGCAGGACAGGTGTCAAGGAGCTGTTGCCCTGGAAGACGACAGATTCATGCTCTCCCATTGGCATGATGATGGTGTCAGGTTTCATCAGACCATGCCACAGTGCCAACGTGCAGTGCCAATGGTGATGTGTCCATTTCGGTCGAGGGGTGAACATTGGCACATGTGTGGGTCACCAGTTGCGAAGATCCATCAGTAGGAGTGTTCAGTGCACTGTGTGTTCAGACACACTTTTATTCTGCCCAGCATTAAAGTCTGGTATAAGTGACAGTACATTCCACCCCCTATCCTGTGTTACCAGTCTGCCCAACCTACAACGTCCGACATCACAATCTCACCTTGGTCAAACTCAGATAGATCGTGTGCCATTCCCATTCTACACACAGACAGCATGCTCAGGGATACTATATGAACCATGCATGCACCTGACCAGCTGTCATTCCTTTTCAGGTAACGGCACTATCACCTGGACGAGTTATATCAGTAGTAGGTCAGTCATCATAATGTTCTGGCTGATCAGTGTACCTATGTGTAATTTTGTCAATGCCATTCATACTTAACAGTTCAGATAGGTAGACAGATATGATTATTCAGTCATCCTAGAGCAGTACGAGCTGTATGGATGTCATCAATTGTTGGTACAATGTTCCTTATTAAATAAACATTCATGGATTCTTGCAATTTTGACACTTCTTATAATTAGCATTAGAATATTTATAATTATGCCATACAGCCCAGTGAAAGAAGACCAAAAAATGTTGGTTTGGTGGGTGGGGGGGGGGGGGGGGTAGAGATCGAGGAGTAGTCACAAATTTTTGCACATTACTAGGAGGGAGTGACACAAACAACATACTAAAAATCCAGTGTGGTGTGAGCATTGGGATGGGGTTGGGTTTAAACGTAATTTTTTTTATATATTATTCTCAAATGCTCAAAAATTGTAGTTCCTAGCAAAAATGTTTACTTATACAAAATCAGACTACATTCAATTTTCTACAAAATAAACCTTATTCAGTTTTTCCCTAGTTTCCACATTCAGGAGATAGAAAAATTGCAATTATTAAAAATATCATTCTGACAGTATAAAAGTAATGTATATCTTTAAATTAAGTGTGTTAGAAACAAATATGAAATGTGTGTACAACTCCTAAATGCAGTAGAGCCATATTGAAGGATAAATTGTGTTCCAGGGTGTAGCAAGGTAGGGGGGAGGGGGGATGTGGGTTGGAAGTGCGAGGGAAGGTAGGTCACCAGATTGTGTTCGTGCAGTTCCCTTCTTCATAATCCTGCTAACTGAAGGTCAAGCAGGAGATTCTCCAAAAAGTTCAAATGGCTCTGATCACTATGGGACTTAACTTCTTAGGTCATCAGTCCCCTAGAACTTAGAACTACTTAAACCTAACTAACCTAAGGACATCACACACATCCATGCCCGAGGCAGGATTTGAACCTGTGACTGTAGTGGTCGCGCGGTTCCAGACTGTAGCACCTAGAACCACTCGGCCACTCCGGCCGTCTGTGATTCTCCACTCCACCTACCACACTACATCACAAGAAGCAACTACAGCGTATTTCATGAAGTGATACAGGCTCTCCAAAGAATACTTTATGAATCACTGGCCAAGCAGTGTGCAGACATACCCAGGGAGTGTTTATTTTGCTTAAAATGTGTGGACATTACATGGAATGTAGATTTGATAACTAATAACAGTAAGACGGGTAATGCAAAATGACAGAATCTGTGTAAATCTCTGCACACAGTTCTACACTACTAGAAGGAAAAATGATTCTTAGTCATCCATAAGTGTGGTGCTGACAGTAATCTTTGAAAGTGTTGGTGGTAAAGGGATTACATTGGTAAATGTGACACTTTGCTGTTGTGCATCATTGGCAGCATATTGTGAAGCTATGTAATTATGTTGTAGTCATATGTTAGTAAGTTAGAGAATGACCAAAAAGTTACTACACTTCTCTCACCATCAGTTGTGTAACTGGTAGACTCGATAAATCTTTTCCATTCAGGAATTACTGGCACTTGTCGAAATGAGTGGAGCCACTTACCACACATCCATAGTGTATCGTCCAAGATGGGCGTGAATATGTCTGATCGAATGGGACTGATTATGTTCAAGTCTAGAACAGTAATCTGCTGTAATGCATTGCTTGACTTATGTTGAAAATTCTGACATTAGATAGACAATTTAAGCAACAGCAAATAGGTATTCCCGTAATAAACTGAAAATAATTCCACTAGATATATGCAAGCTGAGTGAAATTATTTTGTCTACTCACATAAGAGAACTGGACTGGAAATGCTGGGGCGCTATAGTTCGTCTGTAAACTGAAAAACGAGTAGTGCTCATGGTTGAGGAAGTTCTCTTTATCGGAAGAACACTGCCTCTGCTGCACAGGATAACTAAGAATCAATTTCCCCTCTAGAAATGTAGAACTGCGTGCAGAGATTTATGTAGATTCTGTCCATATGCATTACCTGCATTATTGTTGTTAGGAACTGAAATCTGCATTCCATGTGCTGTTAACATGTTTTGAGTAAAATAAACACTTGCCCAGTATGTCTGTGCACTGCATGGCCAGTGATTCACAGAACATGCTGTAGTTGCTTCTTGTGATGTAGTGGAGTAGATAGAGTGGGGAATCGCCTGCTTGACCTTCAGTGTCCAGATCTATGAAGGAGGGAAGAGCACGAACACAATGCCATGACACATCTTCCCACACAGTTTATACCTTACTATAGCTCTGCTACACTTATATGTGGTATGCACATTTGATGTTTGTTTTTAGCCTACTAATTTAAAGATAAACATTAATTTTATACCGTTAGAACAACTTTTTTAATAACTGCGATTTTTCCATTGCCTGACCGCAGGAACTACTAGTCCTACAGAAAAAAATGAATAGGCTCACTTTTTAAGTAAATTTAATGTACTTTAATTTTGTACTGGAAAACGTTTTCGCTAGAAGCCGCAGTTTTCGGGTTATTCGTGAAAAACATGAAGAAGTCACCTTCTGACTTCCCCCACCCCAACACTCACATCTCACTGAATTTTAGTATGACACTCCCTCCAAACACTGTGCAAAGATTTGTGACTGCACAATTTTTCCTCCAATTTTTCTTCATTGAGTGGACTAATGTTGCTTAATACATGGGGTATTCATGAATATTAAGTAGCTGTCTATAATTATTTTAAATATTCACATACAGTGTAATAGATTTTACATAATAAATAAATTTTTAGCCTTTGGTTGAAGATATAAAGTTCATTTACATCTTTAATTTCTTGTGGTAGCCTGTTGCACAGTTTTAGGCTGTTATGTAGTGTATTATTGTGTTTTTTATGACTTGCTTTTCCTGTTTAGGTATAAGTAGCGACTGGATTTAGTTTCATGGTCATGTTTTGAGCTGTTTGTAATACAAGGGTGAGTATACTCTTTGTGTACATTGCAGTGTGGAAAAAATATTCACCTGGGACAATCAGAATTGCTAGCTTTTAGAATGAATTGGTACAATGGGTCCTATTGCTACCATTTGTAACTATTCATACAGCCCTTTTCCATACCTTGAAGACAGTCTGAAAGTTCACACTGAGGACTGAATGTATGTATCCAAAATATGTCAATATGGTGCAAGAATTCGCAAAGCATAACATACTGTGGATAGTCTCTTTGCCAAAGCTTTTATGTGCTCTGTCCAGTACGGCTGACAATCTACATTAAACCCCAAGAATTTGGTATCTGTTACTCATTCTAATACATCATCATTAATTTTTAATCTAGCATCAGTGCGTTTTCTGTTTAGTTGGAAGTAAAGCTATTAGTTTTCTTTAATTCTAAAGTTACTTTGTTTTACAGTGACCCATTGTTTGAGGACTGCATTAGCCTTTTCTTTCACCTGTGTTGGAGTTTTAGCTCTGATCACTATGTTACTGTCATCAGCAAACAGTTTCTCCATATCTGACACTCTGAGAAATAATTGATATAAATAAGAAAAAGGTTTGGGCCCAATACGCTCCCTGTGGGACACCTATATTAATATATTTTTTAATCTGGTTGCTGTTTTACTAGAAATCCCTGGAAATCCTTTGAAGTACATTAGATCTCAATTCATTGCACCCAGTTTTCTATGTATGACTAACATCACTTCTTAGCCACACCTCTTATTCCTACCGTTTTTCCAGCTTTTAGGTTTGGTCTCACCTTTTATGCCTTTTACTGTGTGTGTTTAATGTTCATTATTTTATAATTTGACTCTCCTGACTGGATCCATCCACTTTTAGTGGACCCTCTTTCTTCTGTGACTAACTTTGGAATCGTGGGACTGATGACCTCACTGTTTGGTCCCATAATCCCTCTCAATCAATCAATCAGTCAATCAATCTTATTCCTAGAAACTCTAATTTATGCAATAATATTCTGTACTCAGCTGCGATGAATGGCTTTGATAAGTCCAAGAAAATTCCATTCACATGACCACCTTTGTCTAGTGCCTCAAGAATGAGTTTTGTAAACTGTCCAAAAGCAGATTCTGTAATTCTTCTGTGCCTGAAATCTTGTTCTTTATTGCAAAGAAGTTTAAATTTGTTTAGGTACTTCATTAATCTGTTTTTCATTAGTTTTTCAATAATTTTGAAAATGGTGATTAGTAAAGAGATTGGTCTGTAGTTGTCTACATTTTCCACATAACCACTATTAAATATGGGTATTACTTTTGCTTGGTTTAGGTACTTGGAAAAACAGCCGGATGAGAATGCTCCATTGATTATTTTTGTCAGTGGAGTTTTTATGGTATTTATACATTCATTAAAGACAAAGGCTGGGATTTCATCTGGACCAGTTGATTTTTTATTTTTCAGTTGGTATATAATATGTGCCACCTCTCTGTTGCTGGATAGGGTACCACTGAGTTTGGTGATTGATCCTGGGTGAGTAAGACATATGCATCTGGATTTTTTTTTTAATTTATTGACAGTTTTGTTGAAGCAAACAATCACAAAGTTTGCTGTTTATTTTTTGTGGCTTCTTTGACTATCTCTGTTTTTAATAAAGGTAATCAGTCAATCTTGTCACACTTGGACAATAAGGGCGTGCATGTAAGCATTGTGATGGAAAAACAGGACTACATATAACAAATGTTGAAATGAAAGTGTCTAGGGCTGTTCACAGCAAGAAATGTTCACCAATTGGTCAAACCAATAATGATGCTGTTGTCAACCTTTGAGTGTGCAGAGTCAAATGTGACAAGATTTTGAATGTTTGATTGTGCTACTTGAGAGTCAGTTCCAGTGTGTGGTCAAATTGAAACTAACAAGTGGCCCCATGGTTGAGGCTGATTGCAAGAAGTTTTATACAAATATTGGGTTTTATGACATTTGTTTGACTAAGATGTGAAATAAAACTCAAGACAAATAGTTATGAAACAATATTTTCTATAATAATTAATAATGGAAATTATAATTAACAGAAATGCCCTGCCCTGAGTGACTATAGTGTAAAATTAGTGTATAGTGAACTACAGTCTGAAGGACGGTAAAACTGGATACATAGCTGCTTACTGTATTTTTTTACTGTTAGTGATGAAGGTGAAATCATTTTTTTGGATATTATGTCTTTGGTGTGTCACTTTGATATTGACTGTGTTTATAGTAACTTACTAAAGCAACAATTCTTTCCAAAAACATTGAAGGTAGGGTGATTAAGATATTCAGGGTCACTCAGTGAAAATTCTTATAAAGAAGCCATGTTGCATCTCAGTGTGAAACTAGCAAACTCAGTCCTCAGCAGTCAACAAACTCAAAATGAAAAAGTTCTGGCATCAGAAATTTCACTTGACCTATATAGCTCAAACGAAATCCACAATACCAAAAACCCACAACTCATACTGATACTTGTTATCTAAACCTAACATGACCAAAATATCTGCGAAACAATCAATAACATTATGCAGAGGATACATCACTACTCATCATACAGAGAAGATGTTGAGTCGCAGACAGGTGCAGTGAAGAGACTGCTGTACATTCAAGCTTTCAGCTAAAAGGCTTTTTTCTGAACTAGAAAACATGCACACATCCACACAAACAAAACACACACACATGACCACTGTCTCTGGATGCTGTGACCAGACCACAGACAGCAACTGTGCCTGATGGGAGCAGCAATCCGACATGGGCGATGGGGCTAAGGAGTAGGTATGAGGCAGGAAGGGGGAGGAATAGCAGAGTAGGGGTGGAGGAAGGTGTAATGCTGCCTATGGGAGCATACAGGGACTTAGTGGGAGCGGGTTAGGACTGCTAGGTGAAGTCGAGGTATTTTTTGGGTTGGGAGGGAGGGGGAGGGGGGAGGAGTTTGTGGAGACAGAAAAGGAGAGAATTAGAGAAGGGGAAAAAGAATGGGGTGCGACCATAGGTGACAAGGTTGTATGGAAGGGACTTCTTGGTATGGAATGGGTGGCAGCTGTCACAGTTGAGGTATTGCTGGTGGTTTTTAGGTCAGGTATGTCTGGAGGTACTGATGTAGCTATCCTTGAGGTGGTCAGTGTTGAAGAAGATGGCTTGTTGGCTTGAGGAGGACCAGTTATGCAAATGGGTTAAAAAGGATTGAGGTTCCGGAGAAACATGGGGTAGGGTGTCCTCATCCTCAGTCCAGATCAGGCGCGGCTCATAATTAAAGGCTCTGAGGCGGAGCCGCCCCAAAATATATGCTAAAGTAAATTTTGCAAGAACGTATTACATAATTTAAATTATCAGGACGAATTTCACATATTTCCCATTCCGATTAAAATAACGGCGGTCAACGTTTTTGGAACTGTTTGTATCGATAGACGTTTTCCGAACGGTTAGTAGTGTTTAGGCTGCGCCTTGGAACGTCTGTAAGCTGCATGTAGTAGCGGTTTGGGGGCGTGGCTTCTACGTAGTACTGCTCTTTATGGGCGACCCGAAGGCTCTGAGCTTGCAGCCTAAGGGTGTCATACCAACCACCACACATTTTTCAGGTTTCACTATCTATGTAATAAAGGAATGTAGAGTGGCTGAAATTTCGCTATCCAATCTCTGTATCTGCACATCTCTACTACGCTTCGATGCGTCATTAATCGACGTTTAGTATTATTGTTTTGATAATGTTTTACATAGTTGTTTTGTTTCAGCCATTGGCTATTTTATCTACATTTAGAATAAGTTTGCAAATATCCCGCCAGAGTGCACTACACAACAGTAACATACCAGTACTGCCATCTAGCGAGAGTTTCCTAAGTGGTTAGAGGACAAAGCGCGCGAAATTTGTCCCGTTACTTTACTTTCCTTGCTTGCTGATGCTGACTGCTTTTGTTGATACCATGTAATATTAGCAAGTTTCTTTTTCGGAGTATATTTTGCAAGATTTTAGTGAGTTTTACTTGCTGGTGAATATCTGCGACATACCGCGAGTGTGAAACAAGCGCAATATGAATTCAGTGTGCAATTTAATAGGTAAAAACTTGGAACACGGCCATAGAATGAAAGTGAAAGAACTTTGTGCATCCAGACCCGCATTAAAGATCTCTCCAAAACGCGTCTTTCCATATGATTTGCTGCAAAGTGTCAGAAAATGTAATGATGACGTATAAAAACACTTACCAAAGATTTTAACTTGAAGTTAGCTTCTAATGATATTTAGTACCTGATTATAGAAGATACAGTACGTAAAATTATGGGTAGAGAGTGATCTGCCCACCCCGTCCACCTGAATTCTTAGTTGTTTATGTCAGACTAATCTGTAGCATAACCCGAGGTCTGTGTTGGCTCCGATCGATAAATGTCGCAGCCTTCCCCAGTATAGAAACCACGAGCCGCGCCTGGTCCAGATCATGATGTCTTCAGCGAATCTGGAGTAGGTGAGGGGTTTGGGATTCTCTGTCTTTAGAAAGGATTCTTGTAGATCGAGTTTTCCCAAACTTTTCCTCTGACAAAACACTTTGAGAATCCTGGTACTTTGATGGAACACTTGGTTTATTTTGAAGGTTAATAAAATTTAAAAAAATGAGAAAAACTTTTTTACTCAGTGATCACTTCAATTTTAAATACGAACTGACAACCTAGAAATTATTTTTTTAAAAAAATAATTAGAACCCTCAAAACGTTAAAAAAGTTGCCACATTGTTCAAAGCTTTTCATGGAGCACTAACTCAGTTCTTGCAGAACAGCAGCATTCCATGGAACATAATTTGGGAAACCCTGCTCTAGATGGCCCCTGAGTAGGTTGGTATAGGATAGTACCATGTCGGTACTCATTGATGTGCGACAGGTTTGTTCGTAAGTGGTACCTCCAAAGGAGGCGGTTAAGGTAGTGTTCAAATAACAGCTGCATCATTGTCATTGGAGATGTTAGTGTAGAGGGAGGTGGTATCAACAGTGATGAGGAGGGGTCCTTATGGTAAAGGAACAGGTACTGTGGAGAGTCAGTGGAGGAAATGGTTGATTTGTTACGTATAGGAGTATAGGTTACGGGTAATAGGCTGAAGATTTTGGTCCATAAGAACAGAGAGGGCATGCAGCTTTACTGTATGGTTAAATGATGATGGCGTCCTCTTGGGTAAAATATTCCGGAGGTAAAATAGTCCCCCAATCGGATCTCCGGGCTGGGACTACTCAAGAGGACGTCGTTATCAGGAGAAAGAAAACTAATCGGGCAGGTAGGTTAGAAAATTTAAAAAGGGAAATGGATAGGTTAAAGTTAGATATAGTGGGAATTAGTGAAGTCCGGTGGCAGGAAACAAGACTTCTGGTCAGGTGAATACAGGGTTATAAATACAAAATCAAATAAGGGTAATGCAGGAGTAGGTTTAATAATGAATAAAAAAAATAGGAGTGCGGGTAAGCTACTACAGACAGCATAGTGAACGCATTATTGTGGCCAAGATAGACACGAAGCCCACGCCTACTACAGTAGTACAAGTTTATATGCCAACTAGCTCTGCAGATGACGAAGAAATTGAAGAAATGTATGATGAGATAAAAGAAATTATTCAGGTAGTGAAGGGAGACGAAAATTTAATAGTCATGGGTGACTGGAACTCGACAGTAGGAAAAGGGAGAGAAGGAAACATAGTAGGTGAATATGGATTGGGGCTAAGAAATGAAAGAGGAAGCCGTCTGTTAGAATTTTGCACAGAGCATAACTTAATCATAGCTAACACTTGGTTCAAGAATCATAAAAGAAGGTTGTATACATGGAAGAATCCTGGAGATACTAAAAGGTATCAGATAGATTATATAATGGTAAGACAGAGATTTAGGAACCAGGTTTTAAATTGTAGGACATTTCCAGGGGCAGATGTGGGCTCTGACCACAATCTATTGGTTATGAACTGTAGATTAAAACTGAGGAAACTGCAAAAAGGTGGGAATTTAAGGAGATGGGACCTGGATAAACTGAAAGAACCAGAGGTTGTACAGAGTTTCAGGGAGAGCATAAGGGAACAATTGACGGGAATGGGGGAAAGAAATACAGTAGAAGACGAATGGGTAGCTCTGAGGGTTGAAGTAGTGAAGGCAGCAGAGGATCAAGTAGGTAAAAAGATGAGGGCTAGTAGAAATCCTTGGGTAACAGAAGAAATATTGAATTTAATTGATGAAAGGAGAAAATATAAAAATGCAGTAAATGAAGCAGGCAAAAAGAAATACAAACGTCTCAAAAATGAGATTGACAGGAAGTGCAAAATGGCTAAGCAGGCATGGCTAGAGGACAAATGTAAGGATGTGGAGGCTTATCTCACTAGGGGTAAGATAGATACATCCTACAGGAAAATTAAAGAGACCTTTGGAGAAAAGAGAGCCACTTGTATGAATATCAAGAGCTCAGATGGAAACCCAGTTCTAAGCAAAGAGTGGAAAGCAGAAAGATGGAAGGAGTATATAGAGGGTCTATACGAAGGCGATGTACTTGAGGACAATATTATGGAAATGGAAGAGGATGTAGATGAAGATGAAATGGGAGATACGATACTGCGTGAAGAGTTTCACAGAGCACTGAAAGACCTGAGCCGAAACAAGGCCCCGGGAGTAGACAACATTCCATTAGAACTACTGTCGGCCTTGGGAGAGCCAGTCATGACAAAACTCTACCATCTGGTGAGCAAGATGTACGAGACAGGCGAAATACCCTCAGACTTCAAGAAGAATATAATAATTCCAATCCCAAAGGAAGCAGGTGTTGACAGATGTGAAAATTACCGAACTATCAGTTTAATAAGTCACAGCTGCAAAATGCTAACACGAATTATTTAAAGACGAATGGAAAAACTGGTAGAAGCCGACCTCGGGGAAGATCAGTTTGGATTCCTTAGAAATATTGGAACACGTGAGGCAATACTGACCTTACGACTTATCTTAGAAGAAAGATTAAGGAAAGGCAAACCAACGTTTCTAGCATTTGTAGACTTAGAGAAAGCTTTTGACAATGTTGACTGGAATACTCTCTTTCATATTCTAAAGGTGGCAGGGGTAAAATACAGGGAGCGAAAGGCTATTTACAATTTGTACAGAAACCAGATGGCAGTTATAAGAGTCGTGGGACATGAAAGGGAAGCAGTGGTTGGGAAGGGAGTGAGACAGGGTTGTAGCCTCTCCCCTATGTTATTCAATCTGTATATTGAGCAAGCAGTAAAGGAAACAAAAGAAAAGTTCGGAGTAGGTATTAAAATCCATGGAGAAGAAATAAAAACTTTGAGGTTCACCGATGACATTGTAATTCTGTCAGAGACAGCAAAGGACTTGGAAGAGCAGTTGAACAGAATGGACAGTGTCTTGAAAGGAGGATATAAGATGAACATCAACAAAAGCAAAACAAGGATAATGGAATGTAGTTGAATTAAGTCATTAGGAAATGAGACACTTAAAGTAGTAAAGGAGGTTTGCTATTTGGGGAGCAAAATAACTGATGATGGTCGAAGTAGAGAGGATATAAAATGTAGACTGGCAATGACAAGGAAAGCGTTTCTGAAGAAGAGAAATTTGTTTACATCGAGTTTAGATTTAAGTGTCAGGAAGTCATTTCTGAAAGTATTTGTATGGAGTGTAGCCATGTATGGAAGTGAAACATGGACGATAAATAGTTTGGACAAGAAGAGAATAGAAACTTTTGAAATGTGGTGCTACAGAAGAATGCTGAAGATTAGATGGGTAGATCACATAACTGATGAGGAAGTATTGAATAGGATTGGGGAGAAGAGAAGTTTGTGGCACAACTTGACTAGAAGAAGGGATCGGTTGGTAGGACATGTTTTGAGGCATCAAGGGATCACAAATTTAGCATTGGAGGGCAGTGTGGAGGGTAAAAATCGTAGAGGGAGACCAAGAGATGAATACACTAAGCAGATTCAGAAGGATGTAGGTTGCAGTAGGTACTGGGAGATGAAGGAGCTTGCACAGGATAGGGTCGCATGGAGAGCTGCATCAAACCAGTCTCAGGACAGAAGACGACAACAACAACAACAACAACAACAAGAGCAGAGATTCTCTCAGTGGGAGCACAGTAACTGGCCACAATAGGGCATCTTGAGTGGTTGGGTTTACGGACTTAAGGCAGCATGGAGAAGGTGGGGGGTGGGGGTGATAGGGGTGAAGAGAGGTTCTGTAACGAGCCTAAGGATTTGGGACTGGAGATCCCGTTGGGTTTCTGGAATGGAGTCACCGTGGCAGGGTTAGTAGGCGGACAGATTTGGCAACTGGTATAGTCCCTCTGCAGTTCAATCACAGTGCTTGTAAAAATTTGTAAAATAGGTAAAAAACAGAAAATGTATTTTTGTGCAGTTTTGTCTTCCATTATGGATCCTAGATACCCTATCCTTAGCCAGAACCCAGCCCCACATATCATTCCTAATATATTTTTGCGCCTTTTTGTCTTCCACAATGCATCCTAGTTAACCTATCTGTAGCCAGAACCCAGCCCCACATATTGTTCGCGCATTGGAACCTACCTCATGTATTCCCACACAGACTGCCTAACCATCAGATTACAACCCCTCCTTTCACAGTGACATCTATCTGTTCATATTCCATCAGTCCATGGCCCTCACCAACTCAGTCTTGCAAAACGATGTAAATCCACCCCAAACCTCCTTGCAACACCTATCCACCATCCGTGTTATTCTCCTGCTGTGCAGTCCCAAAAGAAGAGGAGGTCTTTAACAAGTCCAGCATGATTGAATTTGGGAGTGGGGCAAAGGTAAGGCTTTTGGAAAGGACTGATACTTCTGTGGGACTCAGGCATTTGGAGGCTCTTGCAGAGGTGTCGGATAGTGGTAATCCAAGGTGGCAGTTGAAACTCTTGCCCTCGAGGAAGTAGAGCAGCATGCACAGTGCGGCCTCAAAGAACTCTCCAACCTGTAAACCACCTACTGCCACCTTGGATTACCACTATCTGCCACCTCTGCAAGAGCCTCCAAATCTCCCTCACACCACCTCATAGCCAACAAACCCTGCCTTGCAGACCTGCTACATTTACGTCACCCGTAGAAACTTCTTCCCACCACCATACAGCACTGAGAACATAAACAGACATGAAACAGTTGTGAGCCTTTCTCCAAATGCCTTAGTCCCACAGAAGTATCAGTCTTTTCCAAAAGCCTCACCTTTGCCCCACTCCCAAATTAAATCATACTGGACTTGTTAAAGACCTCCTCTCCTTTTCACAGTCCGTACAGTGAAAAAACATTTTTGCTATCAACCCTACCAATAAGACCCAACACGAAACCAATATTGGACCCTACCTGACTCAGTTCATTCTTCCATTCAACTGTGATCCACCCCCACTGACCTCAAACCATCCCTGTTAGCATTTCAGAATTTCTTAACCTTGGACCCTGCCTCACCATCATTTCCTAGATCCTACAACATGGAAACCAACTTAACATCTACAGTAGGAACCAAAATCCACCACCTAACAATTGATCCTGACCTGCCAACAAAGGCTCCACCACTGTGGTTTGAATTGCAGATATTATGAGGTGGAGGGACTCGACCAGCTGTCTGATTCATCCACCTTTAAAGCCTGCTACAGTGACCCAATTCCATAAATCCAACAGGATATCCATTCGCTCCTCAAATCCTTGGGCTGCTCCCAAAACATCTCCCCTGAGTCTCTCTGCCTCACCCCTATCACTCCCCACACTCTTGTCTTCTACATGCTGTTTATAGTCCATAAATGCAACCACCTAGGATTCCCGATTGTGGCTGGTTATTGTGCCCCCATGGAGAGAATCTCTTCTCTCATAGACCAAAACCTTCAGTCTATTACCCATAACGTCCTCTCCTACCATTTCCTCCACCAGTTCTTCACAGTTGCTGTCCTATACCACATGGTGCTCAGCTCATCACAGTTGACGCCACCTCCATCTACACTAAGATCACCAAAGCCCATGGCCTTGCTGCTATTGTACACTAGGGTCATTCCACACCAAGTGGTCTAAAACTGAAAAAAGTTCCCACCATCATGGTCTCCAATTTTCGTCAAATTTTAACTGTAGCTTTAGTCAAGTGTTGAAGTAAGTTTCCCAAGATTTCAGGCCTCTAGCTGCAATAGCTGCTGATCTAGACCCCCTTGTCTGAAGTGTACTTAGTCCGTGTGCATGCAACATAAAAAAAATGTCATATTTGGAGTCTAATAAAATCGAAACTAATTCATAAGAATGGTTAGTAAGATGCGACCCTGTACAGTTTTTTTTGCTGATTCCAACGAAATTATGTATAACATTACTCATGCAAACCCCGGTCAAATAACTCGACTCAAAGTATACTTCAAAATTTGTCGTGACACAACGCGACAAATTTTGACCAATATTAAGACTGCAATGATTTCCTTGCAGTTGAAGATATGGACTTGAACTTTTGGCCAAGCTTCATGCTTGTGCTAGACATAATGCAGCCGGATTTGCAATGATCCAGGCCATATGGTCGCCCTGCAGTATCTCTTCAAATTAGGCAGTGTCAGCACAAACGGTAAAATTTACCAAAGTTTCAAGCCAATTACTAAAAAATAGTTGGCCTGAATCTGCTTGTGAATAGTATCACCTAAAAGAGAAACTCTTGCTCTACAAGACTGACATTTGTTTTTTTTGCAACGCGACCATTAAGTACTCATTAACTCACATCAAAGTTGTTATATTTTGTATGCGCGATGCACTAATTTTTCTTCATTTCTAGGAATTTGAATCTTAATAGTCGCTTAGAATTACTGATATAATTGGATATTTCATTCGTGTTTTATTCAGTGATTGGCCAGTGAGAGATGTCAGAAGTTAATGAAGAAGAAGAATCGTTGGCCCCCTGTTCAATTGGAAAAGATGCTGCTGCATCGAAGTGCCATGTTATCTTCTATGCTAAGAAGACTGGATTCAAAGCGTTTAGTGATTTCACAGAATGTGACCAGAAATAGCTTGTTTCGCGTTCAGAAGCCAAACTTGACGAAAATTCCATCATTTGCTTCCACCATGAAGCCCTCTTCCTACATGAATATCAAGCGATGCAAAAGAAATGTTGCAATCCATTCAAGAAGAGGAATCACAATGTAAAAGCTGGACTTAGACTGCTTGATAATGAAACAGCTGCCAAACTTTGCCTGTTAAAGAAAAAAGAAGTGATTGATATAAAACCTGGTCAGAAGCTTTGCCCTCGCTGCATGTCGGCACTGAACCAAAAGCTAGAAGATTCATCATCACTATCAACCCAATCTGAACAAGATTTCACAACGGATGAAACTGAACCAGCCATCAACAAAAGTTTATCATTTATTGGTGCTTCACCATTGAAAAGAAGACAACTAAGTAAAAGAGATAAGCAAAGCTATGCAAAAAGAAAGATCTTGGATGCACAAAGTTTAATTGGGAATCAAATTGCTGCTGCTGTAGGAATCAATTACGATGAACAGCCAAGTTCAAGTAAAAGTCGCCCATGCAATAATTGTGCAGATCTTGATAATCTTATAGAAGAGTTGAAAGAAAAATGTAAAGTGTCAAATCGTAGGACAAAAGTTCAAATATTGACCTTGGTTCCAAGAAGCTGGACAATTAAAGATACGACAACAGCATTTAATGTATCAGAAAGAATGGTAAAGCAAGCGAGAAAACTGAAGAATGAGCAAGGTGTTCTAGCTTTTCCAGCAAATCGGCAAGGAAGGAAGCTTTCAGATGAAGTTGTTCAGAAAGTACATGACTTTTTTCAAGATGACGAATTCAGCAGACTTTGTCCAGGGAAGAAAGACTGTGTGCCTGTGAGAATTTCAGGAACAAAGGTGTACAAGCAAAAGCGGTTGTTGCTTTGCAATTTGAAGGAAATGTACGTGTCTTATCAGAAGCAAAATGGACCAGAAATTGGCTTCTCAAAGTTTTGCGAGCTTAGACCAAAATGGTGTGTTACAGTTGGCTCTGCTGGAATGCACTCAGTTTGTGTCTGTACAATACACCAAAATGTCAAGCTTATGCTCACTGGTGCATCAATCAATGAAGACTACAAGGAAATTCTTAGCAAAGCTGTTTGCAGCTTGGAAAACAAGGATTGTATGCTTCATCGTTGTGAAAACTGCCCTGGTCCAGAAGGTGTAGAAGCAGTTATTGCAACATATTTTGAAGATAATGACCCTGAAGAACTGATTGAGTACAAACAATGGATTCATACCGACAGGGATACTTTAGAAACAAAGCAGCTTTCAACAGAAGAGTATGTTGAAGATATTGCAGCAAAAATTTGGAACCTGTCTTGTCATCACTACATTGCCAAGCATCAAAGCCAGCACCTGAAAGCTCTCAAAACTGATTTGAAAGAAGGCGAATTCATAATACTAATGGATTTTGCTGAAAACTATTCATTTATTGTTCAAGATGCAGTGCAAGGCTTTCACTGGGAAAACAGTCAAGCAACAGTTCATCCATTTGTAGTCTACTACTGTGAAAACGAAGAGGTGCAATGTGTGAATCTTTGTGTTATTAGTGACTGCCTTCGACACGATACGATTACTGTCCATGTTTACATTGGAAAAGTAATCAATTACCTGAAGATGCAATTTTCCAAAATAAGCCACATCCACTACTTCAGTGATGGTTCAGCTGCACAATATAAGAATTTCAAGAATTTTCTCAACTTATGCTATCACAAAGAAGATTTTGAAATAACAGCAGAATGGAATTTCTTTGGAACAAGCCATGGAAAGTCGCCTTGTGATGGCATTGGAGGCACAACAAAACGGTTGGCAGCAAGAGCAAGTTTGCAACGTCCATATGAAAACCAGATTCTAACACCCAAAGATCTTTTCAACTTCTGCAATGATAATATCAATGGAATCAAATTCTTTTTCATCAGCAAAGAGGAAGTTGAAGAAGAAAAAGCTTCTCAAGAAGAAAGATTCCTGCAAGGGCACACTCTAGCTGGCACAAGAGAAAACCACCATTTTTTGCCCATTGATATGACGACAATTAAGGTCAGTAGAGTTTCTAATGATGCGACATCTTTTTTGGCCAAAATTAGTGCTGCTGAAGTAGTAGTTCAAGTCATGGATCTTCAGCCTGGGCAGTATGTTGCTTGCATTTATGAAAAGAAATGGTGGATTGGAAACATCGTTGAAATCTCAGTCGAACAGAAAGATGCTTTCATAAGCTTTATGCATCCTCATGGTCCTGCAAGTTCATTTTATTGGCCCTTAAGACGTGATACTTGCTGGATTCCAGAACAACTTATCATTGGTGTTATTCCAGCTCCATCAGTGACATCATCTGGTCGGCAATACAGTTTTCCTGAAAGCATTCTCTTGCAAATCAACGATGCTTCCAGAATGATGAAGTAACTGAGGAAGACAGGCTTGGGAACCTGCATAAAGAAACCCACAATCAGGCTTGGGATCCTGTGGTAAAGACACCCTGTAATCAGGCTTGGGAACCTGCAGTAAAGATACCCACCCGTGGCTGTTACTGCATGGCTATCGGGCGTGGCCCCTATGGCGATGGGGATGCTGGTTTTATTGTGATAACCAGTAATGGCTCAGCCATCATGGACCAACGCAGGGCACTGCGCACACAAAATATAAGATACTTTGACCTGAGTAAATAAGCACTTAATGGAAGCGTTGCAAAAGAAAAATATATCCATCTCGTAGAGCAAGAGTTTCTCTTTCAGATGATACTATTCACAATTAAATCCAGGCTGACTATTTTGTAGTAATGGGCTTTGAACTTTGGTAAATAAAGCCATTTGCGCTGACACTGCCAAATTTGAAGAGATTTTGCAAGGCGACTATAAAGCCTGGGTAGTTGGAAATCCAGCTGTATTATGTCCAGCACAAAGATAAGACTTGGTAAAAAGTTCAAGTCCATATCTTTATCTGCAAGGAAATTATTGCAGTCTGAATATTGGTCAAAATTTGTCGCATTAAGTCACGACAGAATTAGGGGTACACTTTGAGTCGACTTGTTTGACCGGATTTTGCATCAGTAATCTTATAATTAATTTCGTTTGAATCAGCACAAAAAACTGTACAGGGTCTCATCTTACTAACCATTCTTATGAATTGGTTTCAATTTTATGAGACCCCAAAAATGGCATTTTGTCTGATGTCGCGCGCATGCGAACTTACTACCCTTCAGACAAGGGGGTGTAGATCAGCAAGTATTGCAGCTAGAGGCTTGAAATCTTGAGAAACTTAATTTAGCACTTGACTAGTGCTACAGATAAAATTTGAAGAAAATTGGAGACATGATGGTGGGAAGGTTTAGACCACTTGGCATGGAATGACCCACTACCTTTCTCGACACCATGACCAACTACATCCTTACCCTCACTTGCTTCGCATTTGAAGACGTTACCTACAAACAAATCGGTACAGAAATTGTCACCTGCATGGCACTATCCTAGCCAACCAATTATGGGGCATCTAGAGGAGTGCTTCCTAACCACCCACAATCACAGATCCCTTATTTGGTTCATATTCATTGGTGACACCTTCGTGATCTCCAGAACATCGACTCAACACCTTCTCCCCCATTCACTTCACCTGGTTCTCCTCAACCCAACAAACCACCTTCCTTGATGTTGACCTCCACCACAATGATGGCTATATCAGTGCCTGTCCGTTTCAAATCTACCAACCACCAGCAATACCTCCACTTTGACAGCTGCTACCCATTCCATGCTGAAAAGTACCTTCCACACTGCCACCTGTGGTCATCACATCTGTAGTGGCGAGCAGTCCCTCTCCCGATAAACTGAGGATTTCTCTGAGACCTTCACAGACCAGAATTACCCTTCCAACCATGTACAGAAATAGATCTCCCTTGCCTTGCCCCTCCAGTCACCTACCATCTCCCACATACCCACCATCTAGCCACAATAGAGCACTCCTCTTGTGACTCAGTACCACCCAGGACTGGAGCAGCTGAATCACATTCTCCACCAGGGTTTTGACTACCTCTAATGATGCCCTGAATTGAGAAATATCCTACTAACTATCCTCCCCATCCTTCTCACAGTGCTATTCCACTACCCACAGAACCTGTGCATTACCCTTGTCTATCCCTACTCCAGTCCTGCTCCCAATCCCTCGCCTCATGGCTCATCCTTGCAATAGACCTAGATGTAAGGACTGTTCCATACATTCCCCACCAACATCTACTCTAATCTGATCACAGGCATCTCCTGC
The DNA here is from genome assembly GCF_021461385.2 of Schistocerca piceifrons. NCBI lineage: Eukaryota > Metazoa > Arthropoda > Insecta > Orthoptera > Acrididae > Schistocerca > Schistocerca piceifrons. The sequence goes on from NC_060138.1 coordinate 231,789,588, forward strand.
CCCATCAAATGAAGGGCTACCTATGAAAGCAAGTATGTTATCCACAATCTAAGCTGCTACTGTTGTGCTGCTTCCTACATGGGCATGACAACTAACAAGCTGTTTGTCATTGTGAATGGTTAGCGATGAATTGTGGCCAAGACACAGCTGGACCACCCAGTTACTGAACATGCTGCTCAACATGATGCACTTCTCTTCAGTGACTGCTTCACAGCCTGTGCCATGTGGATCCATCCCACCAACACTAGGTTTTCCACTACCCACAGAACCTGTGCATTACCCTTGTCTATCCCTACTCCAGTCCTGCTCCCAATCCCTCGCCTCATGGCTCATCCTTGCAATAGACCTAGATGTAGTGTAGTTGGAAACCGCTCTCTACAGTGTATCCTATGCTTCCATAACCCATTGGCCTCAGCCTGCACTAGTCCCTGTCCTCCATTTACCTAGTCACTTACCTGCTCTCACTCCGACACTACACAGTGTTTGATTTCACTAGCGCATCCTCTAGTCTTTTTCAACTCCTCTACTACTTTTCTCCTTTTCCGTGCTCCCCACCCCTCACCATCAAACCTCCCAACTGACTTAGCAGCCTTACCCTGTCCCCACCATGCCCCTGCATGCTCCCATAAGTAGCACTACACTTTCCCCAATTCATACCCCACTATCCTTCCCCTGCCCCATCCCATGCCTCTTCCTTACCACCACCACCAATGCTAGGCTGCTGCTCCCGTAAGGCACAACTGCAGTCCACAGTCTAGCCACAGTGGCCAGACCCTGTGGTCATTATTGTGTGAAACTCACCCTACTGTTGATACTTCACACATTTTGCCGTGAGGCCACATAACTGCAGGAACTGGATTGTAGTGGCCATGTAATTAACCAAAATGGCAACCAGCATATGACTCATAAATGTATTTATAAGATTCATAACTAGTAACAAACTGAAAACAAAAACTTATATGTGCAACATGAACTAAGTGGTGAACTAACAGTTCCCAAACTGAAAACAGATGTGTAGCCAATTACTAACAACTGTAAAATAACTCACTGAAAAGCCAACAAAAGCAAACTTCCAGAACACTGCCTCACTTACATCACTCATATACAACTTGTAAACATAGATACTCAAACCAAGAGAGCATCACTACAGATGACAAAATGCCATCTCCAGACACAATGCATTCCAAATATGTTGCACAAGCATGACATCATGTATCGCAACATATCTGTGTCGTGGGTCACAGCCTAAGGATGGTACTGCAGACTTTGTGTGACCTGGTCCCTATGGCACACTGTTCTTAAATTTATTCACAATTTGCTCCAGATGACATATAATATAAAATGCAGTTACGCATTTCATCACTGGCCACTCTACAGTGACTGCCAGACCATGAACATGTTGCTGCGCTCCTTGCACTAATCGCTGTCTATTCGGAAAACTGACTCCGTGTTCATAAATGTGCAATTACACTCCATGCAAATCTTAATGTTCTCCCATCTGCCAGAAAAAACTGTGTCAGTGTTCACCCATGATGAGTGAGATGTTGAACTCAGAAAAATCATTAATGTCATCCTCTACAGATACTGGCACATGATTTTCTTATAAAACATTATGATTATGATCATGTATTGTAATGTGATAGGTGTTCCTGTTATCACCTTTCCTTATTAACCACCACTCTGAGTTCTTTAAGTAATCTTTAATTGTGTAGTATGCATTACTTATGAAGAATGTTTTGGCTGCCTTTTAGGACAGATATATTTTAGTAACCTTTTTCATTTCGTATTATATAATAAATTGTATTCCTTGATAGAAAATGCTGTTTTGAGTTTTTGTTTGTTTTTCCCTGGTAAATGTAAGTCCGATTCCTTGGTATTTGCCCAACAGATTGGTAGATGTGCTCACTTGGTGCAGTAAGGATATCCAGTTTTTTTAAATAGGTATTTACAATAAGCCCTTCTACTACTTTTAGTTGCTATTCTTATAGTCCTTATCTGCAGTTTAAAATGTTTTTGCCATCAGTGCCTAGAAAAGGATCCTGTAGCAAAGAATATAATGTATGTAGGAATAGTATGTCACCACAAGTCATTGATTGCTACAAACTGATGATAGTATCCTTTTTGTCGGTGTCTTTGTGTTCGTTCCACAGTAATTGACACTCAGTATTCACCTCAAAAAAAAATTGTGTGTCTGATTCAATCCACAGATTTGTTATCTATTCATAATACCAAATGAGGTGGCGCAGTGTTTAGCACACTGGACTCGCATTTGGGAGGACGATGGTGCAAACCTGTATCCAGCCATCCTGATTAGCCTAAATCGCTTCAGGCAAATGTCGAGATGGTTTCTTCGAAAAGGGCATGGCCAACTTCCTTCCCCATCCTTCCCTAATCCAATGGGACCGATGACCACACTGTTTGGTCTCGTCCCCCACATCAGTCGACCACCCTATTCATAACGCGACAGAATTGTTTTCCCTGAAGTGCATATTCTTTGTTTTCTTTATGTTCAATGTTAATTTTTTGCATATTGCCTAAACATAAATATCTTTGAGTGGTTCATTTGCTTTCCCTAATAGGCATTCAGTTGTTTTGTTAGTAACTATAAAGTTACTATCATCAACAAAGATCTCTTTTTTTGGTGTAGATTACATTGTCTGGAAAGTTGGTGATATATGTAAAGAACAGACTTGAGTCCAGCGCACTAGCATAAGAGATTTTCTTCTCTAACAACTATTTTACTAAAAATTTGTTGATGATAGACATGAACTATCTCTACCTTTTGCATCCTGTTTTTCAGGTAAGACTGGAGCCAACTTTTGCTGTTCTTCTTACGTTTAGTGATTCCAGCTTATTTAGTGGTGTTTTATGGTCAACAGTGTTAAAAGTCTTGGATGAGTCTAAAAATATGCCTGTAACACTGTCATCCTTGTCAAGACCCCCCAGAGGGCTCACAGCTCTTTTGTGAGTTACGTGCTGGGCTACCACATAGCCCCAGCCTTTGCAGCATTACTTCCTTTTGTGCTGCAAGCTGTCCTTTTCCCCTTCTGTCCCTCCATTAGCTGGTTTTCTGGTGCAGATCCCGTGTGGATCTGATTATGATTTGGGACTCAAGTTTCCACTTCTGAAGTTTTCTACAACTTTTCATTACACACACTTGGTCCCCGTTGTTGGGTTTGACCTGCCACCAATTTTCAAAATTATCCAGAAGTATAGATCTTGCAGGGAACATCACCCAATGCAGTGTATGTGCCACCTTTGTGCCTTTCCATATTTGCATCCTTCCATTTAATAAGGTAATATACCCAAAACCCTGCATGGTAGCCATCCTGTCGTGGGACGGTTGTCAAATACCTGCGCAATGGTAGCCACCTGACTACGCAGGGATCACACTGTTGTTGCCTGAGCTGAAAACTCCCCATGTATGCCAAAGCAGTATATCTCTGTTGTGACTGGAGCATGGGGGATTCCAAGCAATGGATTAGTAGTGAGGTGGTCGCTGTTGGGGCCAGGGGGCTCCCATGGGGGAGAGCCCCCATGTGGAGTGGATGGGACCATGCCGAATGAGCCACAGATGAAGTGCAAGAAGCTATCTCTCACTCGTGGCCATGCGGCCTCAACACTCTATGGAACGAAAGTCCTCTTTTAATGCAAAGAGACCTGACCCTAAAGTTTTCCCTTCCCAGGCTATGCTATGGAAGGAATGTAATGGCCACAAAGCCCTTATTCTCTGTGGAGAACTTAGGCAACAAGTTTGGAGAAGTGGCAGCCATCTCTAAAATGAAAAAGGGGCCAATTTTGATCAAAACAGCATCCCCTGCACAGTTGTGGGCACTGCTCACTTGTAACTCTCTGTGTGACATACTGGTGATTGTCATTCCCCATAATAGACTAAATGTGGTTCAGGGCATCATTTGCCACTGAGACCTGTTCTTGCAATCTGATGATGAGCTACCCGCCAACTTGGAATGATGGGGTGTACACTTTGTCCATCATGTACATAGGGGGTCAAAGGACAAAGGGTCACTACCAATGTCTTCATCTTGGCCTTTGAGGGCGATTCATTGTGTGAAAATGTTAAGATGATGGTATACCAGTGTGATGTGAAACATTATGCACTCTCCACCCCCCACCCCCTCCCCTATTCAGTGCTTCAAATGTTCGAAATTCGGGCACATGTCTTGGCATTGCTATGCTAGCCCCATCTGTAGAGATTGTGGACAGTTGTTGCATGCGAATGCTCCTTGTGCCCAACTCCCACCCCCAAGTATGTGTGTCAACTGTGGGAAGCACCATTCTCCCTGCTCATCAGATTGCCCTGTTTTCCAAAGAGAGGAGAGAATAGAAGAATATAAGACTTTGGACAAACTTACAAGAATACAAGACTCTGGGCACACTAACTTACCAAGAGGCCAAGAAGTAGTATGAGCCATTGTACCCAGCATGTAAAACACCCACACACCAGGGACATTGGTCCACATCTCCCAGTTGGAGATGAAACACCTTCCTGTGGCTTGCTTTTCACTGTTCTAACACCGGACACCAGCCAGTGGCTGAAGGAGTCACAGTCTGCTGGTCGCAGAGTTTGCGATTATCATCTTTACATGAAACTTATTCAGAGGAGCCCTTGTATTTATTGAAAGGAGAGGAAAGACAAGAAAAAGTCATCCAAGTAAAAGAACATTGCTGTGGCCTCTGCACCACCAGATCTCGCCTCTTTCACTCCTGTGGCCAAGGCGGAGGTTCTGGCAGCCTCTGAGGTCCCAGTACACGCCACATGACAGAACTCGGAACCTATTTATATTGATGCTGAAATCCCTCAGCCAGTTGCAGCAGGTGACGTAGGGTTTAACCTATCTCTTTGGTCCCTACATAGTGTCACAGTACATTGACAACATTGTTCTTGAGTAGAATTGTAGTGTTTTTTTTACCGCCTGCCTGAGCTACGACATCTTTTAAGCATTTCTCCTGCCTTCTGTGTTGCCCTGCAGGAGACTTGATTTCCAGAACGTGGACCCTGGCCCTTTGTGGATACTGAGAATATTAAAAGAATTGTGCCACCTATAACAGGGTGTCAGGCGGAGGAGGTTGCACATATATTCTGGACACACTGTATGATGAACTTGTGTCTTTTGATATATGTTTGGAGGCTGTGGCTGTTTGGGTAGGGGCATTTACCATCTGCAGTGTTTATCTCCCTCCTGCTGGGGAAGAACATATTGTTTGCATTGGTTTCTCAGCTCCTCCCACCTTTCGTAATCTTGGGTGATTTCAATGTCTATTACCCTTTGTGGGATAGAACCACGATTACCAGCTGCAGTCAAGACATGCGGAAAGACCTCTGGCACAACTTAACGTTTACCTCTTGAGTATTGGTACCACCGCACATACTTCAGTGTGGCATACACAACCTTCTTGGCCATTGACCATTCCATTTGCAGTCCTTGTCTTCTCCCATCCATCCACTGGAGAGTCCAGTGACCTTTGAGGTAGTGACCATTTCCCAATCTCTCTGTCCTTCCCTCATCATCACTTCCATGGATGCCAGCCCAGGTGGGCTCTCAACAGTGTTGCTGGGGTATTTTCACCTCTGCTGTTGCCCTTGGCTCCCCGCCGCATGGAGATGTCGATGAAGCAGGTGCAGTAACTACAACCATTCCTTCAGCAGCAGATTTGGCGATCTCCTGTTCCTCGGGCCCAGCCCAATGGAAGACAGTACCTTGGAGGCTCTCCAGTGCCATAAGCGGCACCAATTGATGGAGCACCTCATTGCCTTTAAATGGCTTGATGTCCGGGTCTGCCACCTAATAAAATGATGGAAGTGAGAATGCAGGGAACAGTATGTATCAACATCGGACCACGTATCTCCCCTTTGTAGGTTTGGGCAAAGGTCACATGTCTTAGGGTACCAGACATCTGCAGACGAAACTGGTACAGTAGAGTGTCGATTATCCGAACGTCGGTCAACCGAACGACCGCTTAACCGAACTGTGTACTTGCTCGCACCTGTTACTCTCTTAAGAAATCATAAGAATATTGACTTGAAAGACGCGTCCTACATGATCAGCACAGCATGGAATAGTGTAAAGGAAGAGAATTTGAAGAAAGCCTGGAATAAAATTTTTGACACAGAAGAAAATTCACAAGGTATGATTGAAAATGACGAACAGAATGATATGTCCGAAATTCTCGGTATGCTAAAAGAAATAGATTGCCGGGAATGTGATGAAGAAGACGTTCATGAATGGATGAATATCGATGATGCAGATCCAGGACACCAAATCATGCAGGACAGTGAGATTGTAAACATCATCACTGATAAAGATGACGCCGCCAGTATCTCATCAATCAGTGCTCCAGAAAGTGAAGATGAAAGTATACCAACCGCTTCTGAGGCATTCACTTGTTTAGATACTGCCTTGCGATGGTTTGAAGCCCAAGATGAAAGTGACCAGTTTCAGATATCTGTAATGAAAAAAGTATGTGACTTAGCTGCTTGTAAGCATGTAGGCTTGCTTAGACAGACCAAAATAAAGGATTTTTTTTAAACGTTAATTTTGTATACTGTGTGTATTGTTCATGCAAAATGTGTATGTAATATGTATATATTTTTGTTTAATAAATTGTGCCACATACTATATATTCCTACTGAAATTGCCTTTGTATGTTACTTTGTATGTTACTAAAAGAGATGCCTGTTTTTATGAATAAATTTACTGTACAGTACTTCTTTTTGGCAAATAAACATGTACAGTTCGATTATCCGAACAAACCAGTTTTCCGAACACCCATGTCCCCCAATTACTTCGGATAATCGACGCTCTACTGTATTACCTTAAATGTCACTGTCTACACAACCCAGATGCCATAGCCAAACATTTTACTCTGCATTATGCACAAGCCTCTGCATCTCAAAATTATAAAACCTGCCTTTAGTGTCCTGAAACAGTGGGTGGAGCAAAAGCAATGACCTTTTACTATACTCCACGTGAGCCATATAATTCGTCAGTGTTCTAGCCCACTGCCCTGATACAACCCCGGGGCATCCACAATCAATTGATCAAGTACATACCAGTGGATTGTCAACGTTATATCCTTGCCATCTTTAACTGCATCTGGAGTGAGGAAACGTTCCCATTGCAGTGGAAGACAGCATCATCGTCCCAGTACTGAACCTGAGTAAGCACCCTTTAGAGGTGGACAGTTATTGCCCACTAAATTTCAGAAATGTTCTTTGTAAGTTGCTTGAATGCATCTTGAGCCGGCAGCTGTGTTGGCTTCTTGAGCCTCGGGGTCTTCTGGCTCCATCCTAGGGTGATTTGCCGAGGCAGCTCCACTACTGATAATCTGATTTATCTGGAATCTGCCATCTGAACAGCTTTTGCTCAACGTGAACACCTTGTGGTCACCTTCTTTGACCTGTAAAAGGCTTATGATGTAACATGGTGACACCACATGTGGGCTACCATACACGAGTGGCGTTTCCGGGGTCCGATCCTGATTTTTATCCAAAACTTCCTGTTGCATTGCACTGTGTGTTCCAGTTCAAGTTGGTGCTTTCCAAAGTCTACCCCCCCACCAACCCCCCCACCCCACCCCACCCCACCCCACCCCATTGCCAAGAGAACGGGGTCCCAGAGGGCCATCAATGGTGTAGCAGCAGCTGCGGAGTCCACAGTATCACTCTCTATGTATACTGACGACTTTTTCCTCTGCTATTGCTCCTCTAGTGTGGCTGTCACTGAACATCAATGGATCAATGGCAAGGTGCTATACAAAAGATACAGCCATGGGCTCTCATCCATGGCTTTAGATTTTCGGCTGCCGAGACTCGCATCATGGACTTATGTTGACAATGTACTGTTCATCCACAACCAGAAATTTAGCATGATGACCAGCTTCTCAGTGTGGTGGAGACTCATCGCTTTTTAGGACTGGTCTTTGATTCTCAGTTGACATGGATTCCCCATCTTGACAAGCTTAAGCGAAAGTGCTGGCTGCACCTTAATACACTTTGTTGCCTGAGTGACACCAGCCGGGGTTCAGACTGCACTACTCTTCTGCAGCTTTACAATACCCTGTTGTAATCCCATCTCAGTTATGCGAGTCTGGCATATGGTTTGGCATCGCCCTCAGGAATGTGGATACTGGATCTGATACACCACTGTGGTGTTTGACTTGCAGCAAGAGCCTTTTGAACTAGCCTAGTGAATAGTTTACTCGAGGAGGCAGGGGTTCCTCCATTTTGGATCAGGTACCACCAAGAGCTTGTCAGTTATGCTACACATGTTCGCAGCTCACCTAAGCATCCAAACTACCATCTCCTCTTTCCAACAACAGAAATCCATCTCCTGCACAGTGGCCAAGACCAGGGATTATGATCGAGGTCTGCATCCAGTCCCTCTTCTCTAAACTCCAGTACCTCTTCCACCTCTCCTCTGGGTCCACTCACATACACCTCCATGGTGCATCCCTCAGCCACAGCTTCATCTTGACTATCACAAGGTCTGAATGACTTGGCCCCTCCGGAGGCCCTCTGCCACCAATTTTTCTCCGTCCTTTGTGCATCCCGGGGCTCAGAAGTAGTCTTTACTGATGGCTCGACGGTTACTGTCCACATGGGCTTTCCTTATACCCACACGGGGCATACTGAACTTACTGGATGGCTGTAGTGTTTTCACTGCAGAGTTGGTAGCCATCTCTTGTGCTCTTGTGCATATCTGTTCTTGCTTCAGTGGGTCCTTCATCATCTCCAGTGACTCCTTGAGCAATTTGCAAGCTCTTGACCAATGTTACCCTTGTCATCCCTAGGTCATTGCTATCCAGGATTCCCCGTATGCCCTCAAGCAATGTGGACACTCAGTGACCTTTGTCTGGACGCCGGGCCATGTCGGGATCCCGGGTATGAACTTGCTGATAGCCTGGCCAGACTGGCTACCAGTAGACTGACTCTTGGGATTAGTATTCTGGAAGCAGACTTCAATTGGTGTTACCTTGTGAAGTTTTAGGAACCTGGAATAAGGAATGGCTCACTCTGACTTCACCAAGCAAACTATGGGTGATAAAAATGACTACGAATCTGTGGAGGTCCTCCACGCAGGCCTCTTGCAAGGACTTTACCATTCCTTACTGGGTCCACATCGGCCCTGCTTGGCTGACTCATGGTCGTCGTCTCTGCTGTGAGGATCTACCCCACTGTTGTTGTGGCACTTGTCTGATGGTGGTCCACATTTTGCTGGATTGTCCCAACGTAGCCACCCTGTGGAGGACTCTTTAATCTCCCTGACTTGCTACCACATGGTGTTAGGAGATGATGCCTCAGTGGCTGACTTAGCTTTAAATTTTATTTGTGAAGGGGCCTTTACAACTCTTTTTAGGGAAGGGCCACTTAACCTTATCAGCCTATTGAGGTATTGGCAGAAAACTCTGTTGCCTCCTCTTACCAGACTGGGTTCAGCTGTCTGGGCATGGTGGTCCAATACAGTCTTCACCCAACCGGCTCTTCGTACTCTTCTTCCTTACTGTCAGATTTGCTTATCTTTTGTGTCTCTGTTCTTCCCTTGCTCTGTATGTATTGCTAGTCTTTTCTAGGCAATTTCTGAGTGGAGTACCTGTGATACGTTGCAGGGACTGGGGAATGTATGTCTAATGAATACCTCTGGTAAGTGGCAGGGGCTGGGGAATGTGCCCGCCCCCTCATTGTACTCTGCTTTCGGAGGCTTCCAGCTGCTCCCTCAATGCGGTGCCTTGCCTGCCTTTCGTCCTTGTCTCCATTTCTTCTTTGTGTCCTTTATCTTGCCTTCATTGACATTTCATAGACCTGCGTGTTTTCTACCCCTGGGTTTTTTTGCGGTAGGCTATCTCTGATCTGCAGTCATGGATACCTGTATGTCTGAGGAAAAAGGGATTGATAACATAGTATTTTGTTTCCTTTTATAATCCTACCAACCAACCATGCTTGTCAAGAGCTTCAAGTGCCAGTTTTGTGAACTCTGTAATGACTGATGTCATGCTCCTCCTACTTCAGAAAACAAATTGTGCTTTGTTTAGAAGATTGTTTCTATTTGTGTAGCTTTTTAGTCTATCTTTCATGTTTGATTCAGTTAGTTCTGAGAATGCACACAGTGATAAAACTAGCATACAATTTATTACAATACTACCCATATTGCTTCCTTGCTCCCTTAGCAAGGGCAAAGCTTCTGTGAGGTTTTGGCACTCTGGAAAATACGTGATCTAGAGGACTCATTTATTACATTTGTTAATGGGGCTTGGATACTCTCTATGCATGTCTTCAGCACAGAGACTGGAACCTCATCTATGCTAGCTGAGTTCTTATTTTTTAATTTCTGTATTGTCTTTGTGACTTAAAGCTCTGTTGTGGAAAACAATAATGTTTTGCTTACTATGTGTCTTTGTGGATGCTTCATGTATTTTAGTAAGATTTTGCTGCAACTTCTCTGCTTTACCAGAGAAATAGCCACATAAAATTTGCCAATACTATAGGATTTTCTGTTATTCCACCCCCATTGTCTTTCATTTGCATGTTGTTGTACTAGCATCTGCCTTTTTCTGTTTCGTGTTCTGTGTCATCCCAAATTTCTACACTACTGTTTGTGGAAATTGCAACACCAAGAAGGAAACGCACGAATTCAATTAATTTAATACCACAGGTTAGGTAGATGACAAGTAACAAATGATTACCTTTTCAAATCTGTACATGTTCTTTGAGCTCTACTATTAATATGTTGTGTGGCTTGTATCTGAGCCCACAGATCCGTGACACCAGTTAGTGGAGGACCGTGACGCACCAGGTGCCGTTCAAAGTGCACGCAATATGTACAAGACAAGATCGCTTGTTGTAACCAATGGCACCCCAAACCATCACACCTGGTGTTTGTCCTCTATGTCGCTCCACAATGCAGCCCTCCAGGTTGTGCTCACCACAGTACCGTAGACACATATGCGGCAATCACTGCAGGACACATTGAAGCGGGACTCATCCGAAAAGATTACTTGTTGCCACTCAGCATCCCAGTGACAGCGTTCATGTGCCCATTGCAGTTGGAGGAGCTCATGATTTCTGGACAATGGAAGCCGACATAATGGTATGTGTGCAACCATTCCAACCTGCAGCAGATGGCAATGAACCGTCAATGCAAACAAGTTCACACCTGTTGCAGTGCTCCAGCGACAAGCCAACACTGTGGATGACACTGTACAGTCCGTAATGGCCATGTGGACAAGATGATGGTCATCCCTTGTCATGCTCATGTTCCATGTCCAGTTCCCACTCTTTGCTGCTTATGACCTTCCTCTATCCACTGTTTCCACACACCTATCACTGTCATAGCATCATTCTCTGTGCGAGCTGAAATGTCATGGTATGACAACCCTGTTTCCTGGGGACCAATCATTCTGCCCCATTCAAACTCACTCATATGCCGACACGGCTCCCTTTGATGTTGGCGAAGCATACTGGCACTCACTGTATTGTTTCCACTTTGTGTGACAGCTCTGCACCGAATGCATTAGACGCAACATCAACCCTGTTGGACCAACTTGAGAGGGCTCTGCTCGGCCTACATGTACCCCATCTTGCTGCAAAATGTATTACGTATTGCGTGCACACCTGTCGCCACTTCCACCAAGTGTGACACTATTCGGGTAATTCCTTCTTGGTGTTGCACTTTTCACAAAAAGCAATGTATGTTTTTATTTTCTGCATTATACAGTGTCCCAGGAGGAATGGTCAATATTCAGGGATGTGACAGATATAATCATTTGAAGCAAAAAACTTCATATGGACATATACCTGTTCCCGAACGTCTTCCTAAATAGAACTTATTTAATGTACATTGTTATTTATTTTCTGTATTATTCAATACTTCGGCAGGTTTACACATGTACAACAGTTAGTAAACATTACAATATGCATTTTACAAAGTACATTACACCTGCTGTACAGTTCACCATAAATGTTTGAATATTCCACTGTCAACTTTAATGTATTTGTGGACTTTTGGGAGGAAGTGTTGTGCTGCTTGTCTTGAGGCTTCTTCATGTTCCCTATTGACAGCAGTAGTGTCCGTGAGGCAACCAAGCAGTTCATCTCAAGTATTTAGCTTTTGTTTGTACATCTCAGTCTTCATCCAGCCCCATAAACAGAAATTTAATGGTGTAAGGTCTGGCAATCTTGATGGCCGGTTAATTGTAGTACCGTGACCAATCCAGCGATTATGGTAATTGCGGTTGATACACTGTGTGATCAAAAGTATCTGGATACCCCCAAAAACATAATTTTTTCATATTAGGTGCATTGTGCTGCCACCTACTGCCAGATACTCTATATCAGCGACCTCAGTAGTCATTAGACATCATGAGAGAGCAGAATGGGGCGCTCTACAGAACTCACTGACTTCGAACATGGTCAGGTGATTGTGTGTCACTCATGTCATATGTCTGTACGCGAGATGTCCACGCTCCTAAATATCACTAGATCCACTGTTTCCGATGTGATAGTGAAGAGAAATGTACACCACAAAAGCTTACAGGCCGATCTTGCCTGTTGACTGACAGAGACAGCCGACAGTTGAAGAGGGTCGTAATGTGTAATAGGCAGACATCTATAGAAAACTTAGATTTCATGGCTGAGCGGCTGCTCATAAGCCACACATCACGCCGGTAAACGCCAAATGATGCCTCGCTTGGTGTAAGGAGCATAAACATTGGACGATTGAACAGTGGAAAAACATCTGTGGAGTGATGAATCACTGTACACAATGTGGAAATCCGATGGTAGGGTGTGAGTATGGAAAATCCCTAGTGAACATCATCTACCAGCGTGTGTAGTGCCAACAGTAAAATTCAGAGACAGTGGTGTTATGGTGCAGTCACGCTTTTCATGGAGGGGGTTTGTACCCCTTGTTTTGCATGGCATTATCACAGCACAGGCCTACATTGATGTTTTAAGCACCTTCTTGCTTCCCACTGTTGAAGAGCAATTCGGGGATGGCGATTGCATCTTTCAATATGATTGAGGACCTGTTCGTAATGTACGGTCCGTGGCAGAGTGGTTACAAGACAGTAACATCCCTGTAATGCACTGGCCTGCACAGAGCCCTGACCTGAATCCTACAGAACACCTTTGGGATGTTTTGGAATGCCGACTTCGTGCCAGGCCTCATCGACCGACATCGATACCTTTTGTCAGTGCAGCACTCCGTGAAGAATGGGCTGCCATTCCCCAAGAAACCTTCTAGCACTGACTGATCATATGCGTGCAAGAGTGGAATCTGTCATCAGGGCTAAGGGTTGGCCATCACCATATTGAATTCCAGCATTACTGATGGAGGGCACCACAAACTTGTAAGTCATTTTCAGCCAGGTGTCCAGATACTTGTGATCAGATGGTGTATGTTCCCTCACATGTCTGGTAAAGTGTAGAGGGGCTCAGTCATCCTGGATGTACATTGCAGTCCACATTCAACAAACGAATTTTCCAAAAAATGCGAATAATTCTTGTCTCATCATTCGCTCTTCTAAAATGACTGGCCCTATCAACATGTCACCAATCATGTTGCACCAATCATTGATTGATAAATGAACTTATTTCCACTGTAGTGTGTGGGTCTTCCTGTGAGTATTGATGATTATTACTTAAGTTGTTTCCATGCTGTGTAAATTTGACTTGATCGGTGGTAGTATTAAAGAAAGCAAATCACAGTTGTCATTTAACCAGTGACAAAATTCAAGTTTTGTGGCGTAGCCTCCAAAGTCAAGATTTTGCATACACTGTATGTTTAATGAACAAGTTTTCTGCATTTAATGTTCACCATACTCATGTTTGTGACATATTGATACATGCAGAAAATTACCATGTGCTGGTAGTAGGACAACACTGCACCATTTCAACACATTTAAACAATGCTTTTTTCTCATACACTCTCAATCCCTCACCCTACTTCACTGACAACACACCATGGACAACTGTGCCCTCAGCAGGCTAGTTTAACGGCAGAAAGACATCCTGGGCAAAAAGGTTGAAAGGAATGAGGTAGATCGGGCTAGAATAAAATGTCAGAAATTGGTGGGTAAGACTCATACATGTGTGTCCCTAGCCAAGAAAACAAATGTACTTTAAATGTGTTATGTCTCAGAAACCATTTGGAATGAGGCATATGTCTATGTGAAGTTTTTTTGCTTCAAATGAGAGTTTCCGTGATATCCCTGAATATTGACCATTCCTTCTGGGGCAACCTATATATTATTTTATCAGTGAATAAGTTTTTGCAACAAGCAATAAACTCCTGTATATTTTCATATCCATGATATTAATCTAGGAACTGTGGATTAGTGTAGTGCTTTTGTAAAGAACTGAGAAATTTAAGTGTTTAGAAGGACTTCCTTTCCTAAGCTGCTGTTGGGAAACTTTTGAAAACATCTCAAAAATGAAACACTTTAAGGAATTTAGAGAACTTAGCATCTACTTTGTTTTCCATACTCACTTAATCCCAGCAGATATGGAGAAAATGTTGACAATGACTAACACAGACCTCGCCCTGCTACATATTGGTTTGCTTAAAAACAATCTTGTTTTGTATTCGCAAGTGTTCCTTCACCAACTCACAATTAAATTGCCACAGTTGTATATAGTGAATTCCACTCACATGTAAACCTATCAATTACTCTTCTTCATGAATAGCAATTTATTAAAAAATTTTCCTTAATGGAACACTAACACATTTTTGAAAGTGAACCAGTCTCTGGTGCATATTCGTACAGTGATGTGATGTTTTATGTAATAAAATAATAAGTTATCCAACATTTGATTAAAATAACATTGTACTACAGGAACCAACTGGGCAGCACAGCTTTTGAGACTCTGAACTCATATTTGGGAGGATGCAGTTTGCTCTTTTTGGCCACCCTGATTTAATTTTTTGTAAATCCTTGCTTGCAGATGCCAAATGGTTCTTCAGCAATGCCACGGCCAATTACTTACCCTATCCTTGTAAAAACCTGGGGTACTTATGTATTCTGTTTGTTACTACATTTGAGCATCTGTTTTCGTTGTATTAGTATGACAGCTCCTATATCATTGTAAGATGACCACTGGATGAATAAATTAATAAATAGTTACAGTGACTGATTGCTGTGGTTTAGATGGGTAGCAGTTTCCCTCTCCCCCAAAATAGAAAAACCTTGCTTATTGTCCAAGTTTTACGTGAATACAAAGCTGCACTCCAGGCAAATACCTCCAGAAAAGTCTTCCTAACTTTGAAATTTATATTTGATATTAACAAATTCTCTTCTTCAGAGATGCTTTTCTTGTTGTTGCAAGTCTGCATTTTATATCCTCTCTACTTTGACCATCATATGATATTTTGCTGCTGAAATAGCAAAACTCATCTACCATGTTGTGGTCTCTCATAATCTACTCCTATTCCCTTAGCTTTGTCTGTTTTAATATTACTACAGTCCATTTTTGTTCCTCTTAAAATCTGTTTTCAATGCACTATCCATTCCATTAAACTGTTCTTCTTAGTCCTTTATCATCTCTGACAGAATTAGAAAGTCATTGGCAAACTTCAAAGTTTTTATTTCTTCTCCCTGCATTTTTTTATTCAAAATCTATTTTTGGTTTTCTTCTCAGCTGGTTCAGTGTACAGATTGAATAACATAAATTAGGTTAGATTAGATTAGTACTTGTTCCGTAGTCACTTTGCAGTGACGTGGAACGCGTGTCAGGTTAATAAAAGGTGTCTATACAAGATATTACACTACACAAAATATTACATGACACTTGATATTTTTATTTTATTTATTTATTTATTTATTTATTTATTGTGGGGAAATTACCCACTTACTATATCCAAAAATTCATCTAATGAGTAGAAGGAGTTGCCATTAATAAATTCTTTTAATTTCCTTTTAAATGCTGATGGCTATCTCTCAGACTTTTGATGCTATTAGGTAAGTGACCAAAGACTTTCGTAGCAGTATAATTTACCCCCTTCTGAGCCAAAATTAAATTTAATCTTGAGTAGTGAAGATCATCCTTTCTCCTAGTGTTGTAGCCATGTACACTGCTATTACTTTTGAATTCATTCGGATTGTTAATAACAAATTTTATAAGTGAATATATATACTGTGAGGCTACAGTGAAGATCTCTAGCTCTTTAAATAAGTGTCTGCAGGATTAGCTCCAGCAATTATTCTGATTACACACTTTTGTGCAATGAACACTCTTTTACTCAACGATGAGTTACCCCAGAATATGATGCCATACGAAGGCAGAGAATGAAAATAGGCATGGTAAGCTAATTTACTGAGATGTATATTGCCAAAATTTGCAATGACCGTAATAGCATAAGTAGCTGAACTCAAACGTTTCAGCAGATTTTCAGTGGGTTTTTTCTAGTTCAACCCCTCATCAATGCATACACCTAGAAATTTTGAATATTCTACCTTAGCTACCAAGATAAAGGATAGGTACAACCCTGTCTCACTCCATTCTCAAATACTGCTTCCCTTTATACGTCCTTCAGTTCTTATAACTGCAGTATGTTTTCTGTACAAGTTGTGCATAACCTTTCACTCTCTGTATTTTATTCCCAATTGCTACTTTCAGAAAGTAAAGAAGTGTTGTCAAGTCAACACAGTCAGAAAATTTCTCAAGACCTACAAATGCTATAAATGAAACTTTGCCTCTTTTCTACCTGTCTTCTAAAATAGGTCATAGTCAGTATTGCCTCATGTGTGCCTACATTTCTATGGAACTCAAACTAATTTTCTCCGAGGCAGCCTCTAGCAGTTTTTCATTCTTCTGTCAGCATTTTGCTACCATGAATTACAAAACTGATAGTTCAGTGATATTCACAACTTTTTATAAATAATTACAACTTCAAACAAAATTAAGATATGTTGAACTATGAACTTTTGGTACTACACATACATTTAAAAATAGGGAGTGAGGTTGTAACACAATATTACTATATTTATAAGATTGTAGAGAGACAGAATGACTCGCCAAACATATCTTCATGAGGTGAAATTGCAGTCAGCCCTGCAGTTAATAGGCACTAGGCACAGAACACAACAGGTGTAAAACAAAGCCTAAAAATCTAGCTAGGGAGCTGGTAACATAAACACAATAGGCTGTCAGAAGGGCACTACATGAACCCTTCCATGACTACTGTAACAAACTGTAACTAAAATCTCTCTCACAGGACCCAAAGAAATTGTAGCCACAGATGAAGACTAGGGATGGCATTAAAGTAAGATTCTGCACACTCGTAGATTCGGGGTAACTCAGGGGCTGAGATTGAGGATAGCAAAAGCAGAAGTGCTGGGCTCAATTTTAGAATGTTTCTTTACAAAGGAAAGGAATCCAGGAGTACTCCTGCAGTTTTTAATTCTTGTGCTATTGCAAAGATGAGCAATGAAGACATTAGTCTCAGTGGGGTTGAGAAATATCTGAAATCTAAAATTGGACAAGACTGCATGCCCTGATGTAATTCCCATCAGATTCTGTTCAGAATTTGCAGCTGATTTAGCTCTTTCAACCATAACATATCTGATATCCTCAAACAGAAAATTGTTCCCAGTATTTAAAAATCTACAAGTGACACCTGTCTTCTATAAAGGCAGCAGAAGAGAGTTACAAAACTACTATCAGTTGCATTGCCATCCATCTCTTGCAGAATCATGGAACACATTCCAAGCTCAAATGTAATGAGGTGTCTAGAGGAGAATGACCTTGTCCATGCCATCCAGTATAGATTCTGATACTATTAGTCTTGTGAAACTTACCTCATGCTTTTTTCGCATCATTGTGACAGCCATATATTGAGGTGTGCAGATTGTAAATTCCCCCTCCTTGCTACTTTCATTGTCCACATTAAACAATAAACTAAGTCTTTTATGAGGATTTGAGAGAAGCAAAGATTACAGTAATCTTTCTAGTTTACTTAGCTTGTCATGTTGAATTGGGTCCAGTTCTTCTTGTCCTAGGGTCTGATTCTTGAAGCTGAAAATCTCACATTTTTGGTCCTCACAGTTGGATTGAACTAAATAAGTTTGAAGATTGTTGTTACAGAATTTTTTTTACATTAATATATTTTCTCACATTTTAGTATATTATACAGTATTTTGATTTTTCGTGTTAGTAAAGCCAAAATTACATTGTTCGCTCAAAAATACGTCTGATCACATCAGAGGCATGCTAACAAATCCTACACTGCGAAAGTAATAATGTTCCAAAGAGTTTACAATTTTTCTTAACAAATGAAGTTCTACCAGTTTCTGTTACCATATTAATTTCAATTATTATATCATAAATGATTACAGAAATAAACGTAGTAAACAGTACAGGATTGTGTAATTAATAAAAGAAATTTTAAATGTGCCAGTAATTCGTAATTCCAAATGTTTGTAAAAAAAAATAATTTTATCTGTACATTCAGAACCAGTACTTATTGATTATAACATCGAAAATGAAATATTTTATAAAATAATTCCTTTTCATAAATTTTAGCTTGAAAATAACATACTGTGTATAAAATATTACGAACGTCTTCAGAAAAGCAACTGATATAATATTGACTTGTCCAAAATTTGAAAAATAATACTGGTATCGACAACTACTGTTGAGGGAAAGTAATGCTAGAGGAGGATGTCCCATTAGAAGGTGGATGCATTATTTGCTGACTTCAAAAAATCATTAACTCATTATTACCACGCCAACATTTTCAAGGTGTATTCGTAAAGTTTTGATTGTCACATTGGAAAGAATCAAATGTGTGACCATGGAACTCAGGGTTAGCTTTTGTTCTCCTTTACATAGTCACTCTTCAAATGTCTAAAATTTTCCTAATGATGGATGACTTGGTGGAGACCTTAGTTGTAGAGCTCTGCATTTTGGCTCTTTACGAAATGTTCCAACTCAAGACTCACCTCATTGTTGTTCTCAACATATGTGGCAGGCAGTTGTTTCTTCATCTGAGACACCTGAAGAATTTGCTAGGTAAAAATGAAAATGCTGTTTGGCTGGGGCTTCCTGTCGGGTAGACCGTTCACCTGGTGCGAGTCTTTCGAGTTGACGCCACTTCGTAGACTTGCATGTTGATGGGGATGAAATGGTGATGATTAGGACAACACAACACTCAGTCCCCGAGCGCAGAAAATCTCTGACCCAGCCGGGAATCAAACCCGGGCCATTAGGTATGACATTTCATTGCGCTGACCACTCAGCTACCAGGGGCGGACATTTACTGGGTGCCAGCAGGTGTGGAACCTAGTGGCTGGTGAAGTTCGTCGTTTTCAAAATGTTTTGCAAGATGCCGAAAACTGATGCAGCATGAATTCTCAAATTTCACAATCACCTTCATTACCAGTATCATAGTCATCCTTCAAATGTCTCACATTTTTTCTAATGTTGGATGACTTGGTGGAGTCCGTGGGTCTTTGAGTGATTCGTGGCTCTTCTCAGAGAGGGCATTTGAAACTTCTTTCATCGTTGTTCAGCCCACACTGGAAACATCTACATGCCTGACCACTGTGTAATTTGACAGTGCGTTGTAGCCTTAGACTTTGAACAACTCAGTAGGGGTCGTTGCAGTATTTTTCCCTTTTCAGAGCAACAAATGAATTACATAGTTCTGCTGGGGAGAATTTACTTGCAGAAGAGAAGGGTTTAGGTTTGACTCCCAGTTTAATCTTCTGGGAAGTTTCAGAACACTATATATCACACAACAAGGAAAGATTTATTCTTCAAGGAAAGCTAATGTTTGAAGGTTGAAATTAGGAGACACGGAGTAATTTACTTTGTTTTGTTTCCAGAAATCATCATCTTAATCTGCATGCTCAGAAAGCATGTTTAATAGGGTAGTCAATCTACTGCCCATTTCCACAGAAAGGATGATTTATAAGGCAGAGAAGTAACTTCAGTTTTATAAAAGCAAAGTTATAGCAATTAAAGCATAAAATAATAATCACTTACCAATACTTTATCAAACTTTCGGTAAGTTTGGCAGAATAAATTTTTATAAAATGACTTACTTTAGTTAAATCTAACTTTTAGCTATACTTTGCATAATTACAGAATTATTAATAGGTTCCCAGAGGGCGATGCTGCAAAACTAAATACTGTATATCTGGCTCAAATGGTGTAAGGAATGAACAAAGATATTCTCTTTTGGAATCATTCAGGCAGTTTCTTTATTCATATATAATATGATTAACAGCAATAAATAAAGCTTGATTCCATGAGATGTGACGTAGGAAAAGGCATCAATAAACTGAATGTTGTTTTCGACATATAAGATAAGCTTCTTTTTCTGTAGATTTTCGTATCCACCACTACTGAATTTATGTTTACCTTCTTTATCAAATCTCATTTCTAAAACGTCTTCTTGGCAAGTTATATCAGCCTCTTCAATATTTATGATAAAAGGGGTTTTCAACCAGTTACACACTTTCGGTTACAAAATATCTTCAAATTCTTTTTCCGTGCCCAATTTAAGTTTATTGAGGTGGCTAGTAAATCTATCCATATCCTCTGCATCTGAACATATCTTCTAAGATTAGAATGCAGGAAACATGCAAAATTCCATCTTCAATAGATAATAATGAAGTGGTTCAACTTTGTCGATAAAAAATGAGAATACTTTGGCAATCTGTAAGAGCTCTTGACTCTGCAGGCTGTCATAATTAAATCTATCGGAAATACCTGCCAAATAAAAGGCATCATTCTATACTGTTTTTAACTATTGACACAGATTAGTCTCTATTGCTTTCAAAAATTGTATGAGCCTATCATAAATATTACAAAATGAACCAAAAATGTACCCTTTGCCAGACACCAATCTTCTGTGTGCAAAAGTTACCTATTGAAATCTTTGTTACATTGTTGACAAAGCTATCAAAACATTCTATCAGTTTTTGAGTTGGATTTGATCTTGTTTCTGACTCAAAATCGTATTAATGATGAATGGTGCCATGAACATAGATGTTTTTCTACAAGGTTTTGTCCTTTCACCACAAAATGAACACACAGAACATTTGACACGTCTTCTTCCAAATAAGCAACAAATCAACCATAGTGATGTACCATCGTTATGCTCTATCAGCAGCATTTGCAACAATATTATTCAGAGGAAACAATATTATATACTGATAATTCTGTTGTATCTGTAATGAGGTTTATTGTGAATAGCATTTCTTCTCGTAATATGTTTTCATCATAATAATGCGCACGTTGTTGTTGTTGTTGTGGTCTTCAGTCCTGAGACTGGTTTGATGCAGCTCTCCATGCTACTCTATCCTGTGCAAGCTTCTTCGTCTCCCAGTACCAACTGCAACTGCAACTGCTGTGTTCGGATGCAGGCTGAGTTGGCATCCCTTCGCTCCCAGCTTCAGGCAGTGTTGGCTTCGGTCACACAGCTTGAGGCTGTTGCCAATGGGCATCACTGTGGGGGTCGGGATGGGGGTTTGTCGGGGACGGCCAGCTCGTCCCACGCATCCCCTGATCGGACTACGACTGTGGTTGCCCGGGATACTGCCCGCATTGAGGCTGATCCCTCACCTGTGGTAGAGTGGGAGGTCGTTTCAAAGTGTGGCAGGGGGCGAAAGACATTCCGGAGGGCTGAACGGAAAGCCTCTCCAGTTTGTCTGACGAACCGGTTTCAGGCTCTGTCTCAGGCTGATACTGATCTTCGGCCTGACATGGCTGCTTGTCCTGTTCCAGAGGTTGCCCCTCAGTCTGCAAGATCCGGGCAGTCGCAGAGGGTGGGCTTACTGGTAGTTGGGAGCTCCAACGTCAGGCGCGTAATGGGGCCCCTTAGGGAAATGGCAGCAAGAGAGGGGAAGAAAACCAATGTGCACTCCGTGTGCATACCGGGGGGAGTCATTCCAAATCTGGAAAGGGTCCTTCCGGATGCCATTAAGGGTACAGGGTGCACCCATCTGCAGGTGGTCGCTCATGTCGGCACCAATGATGTGTGTCGCTATGGATCGGAGGAAATCCTCTCTGGCTTCCGGCGGCTATCTGATTTGGTGAAGACTGCCAGTCTCGCTAGCGGGATGAAAGCAGAGCTCACCATCTGCAGCATCGTCGACAGGACTGACTGCGGACCTTTGGTACAGAGCCGAGTGGAGGGTCTGAATCAGAGGCTGAGACGGTTCTGCGACTGTGTGGGCTGCAGATTCCTCGACTTGCGCCATAGGGTGGTGGGGTTTCGGGTTCCGCTGGATAGGTCAGGAGTCCACTACACGCAACAAGCGGCTACACGGGTAGCAGGGGTTGTGTGGCGTGGGCTGGGCGGTTTTTTAGGTTAGATGGCCTTGGGCAAGTACAGAAAGGGCAACAGCCTCAACGGGTGCGGGGCAAAGTCAGGACATGCGGGGACCAAGCAGCAATCGGTATTGTAATTGTCAACTGTCGAAGCTGCGTTGGTAAAGTACCGGAACTTCAAGCGCTGATAGAAAGCACCGAAGCTGAAATCGTTATAGGTACAGAAAGCTGGCTTAAGCCAGAGATAAATTCTGCCGAAATTTTTACAAAGGTACAGACGGTGTTTAGAAAGGATAGATTGCATGCAACCGGTGGTGGAGTGTTCATCGCTGTTAGTAGTAGTTTATCCTGTAGTGAAGTAGAAGTGGATAGTTCCTGTGAATTATTATGGGTGGAGGTTACACTAAACAACCGAACTAGGTTAATAATTGGCTCCTTTTACCGACCTCCCGACTCAGCAGCATTAGTGGCAGAACAACTGAGAGAAAATTTGGAATACATTTCACATAAATTTTCTCAGCATGTTATAGTCTTAGGTGGAGATTTCAATTTACCAGATATAGACTGGGACACTCAGATGTTTAGGACGGGTGGTAGGGACAGAGTATTGAGTGACATTATACTGAGTGCACTATCCGAAAATTACCTCGAGCAATTAAACAGAGAACCGACTCGTGGAGATAACATATTGGACCTACTGATAACAAACAGACCCGAACTTTTCGAATCTGTATGTACAGAACAGGGAATCAGTGATCATAAGGCCGTTGCAGCATCCCTGAATATGGAAGTTAATAGGAATATAAAAAAAGGGAGGAAGGTTTATGTGTTTAGCAAGAGTAATAGAAGGCAGATTTCAGACTACCTAACAGATCAAAACGAAAATTTCTGTTCAGACACTGACAATGTTGAGTGTTTATGGAAAAAGTTCAAGGCAATCGTAAAATGCGTTTTAGACAGGTACGTGCCGAGTAAAACTGTGAGGGACGGGAAAAACCCACCGTGGTACAACAACAAAGTTAGGAAACTACTGCGAAAGCAAAGAGAGCTCCACTCCAAGTTTAAACGCAGCCAAAACCTCTCAGACAAACAGAAGCTAAACGATGTCAAAGTTAGCGTAAGGAGGGCTATGCGTGAAGCGTTCATTGAATTCGAAAGTAAAATTCTATGTACCGACTTGACAGAAAATCCTAGGAAGTTCTGGTCTTACGTTAAATCAGTAAGTGGCTCGAAACAGCATATCCAGACACTACGGGATGATGATGGCATTGAAACAGAGGATGACACGCGTAAAGCTGAAATACTAAACACCTTTCTCCAAAGCTGTTTAACAGAGGAAGACCGCACTGCAGTTCCTTCTCTAAATCCTCGCACAAACGAAAAAATGGCTGACATCGAAATAAGTGTCCAAGGAATAGAAAAGCAACTGGAATCACTCAATAGAGGAAAGTCCACTGGACCTGACGGGATACCAATTCGATTCTACACAGAGTACGCGAAAGAACTTGCCCCCCTTCTAACAGCCGTGTACCGCAAGTCTCTAGAGGAACGGACGGTTCCAAATGATTGGAAAAGAGCTCAGGTAGTCCCAGTCTTCAAGAAGGGTTGTCGAGCAGATGCGCAAAACTATAGACCTATATCTCTTATGTCGATCTCTTGTAGAATTTTAGAACATGTTTTTTGCTCGCGTATCATGTCATTTCTGGAAACCCAGAATCTACTATGTAGGAATCAACATGGATTCCGGAAACAGCGATCGTGTGAGACCCAACTCGCCTTATTTGTTCATGAGACCCAGAAAATATTAGATACAGGCTCCCAGGTAGATGCTATTTTTCTTGACTTCCGGAAGGCGTTCGATACAGTTCCGCACTGTCGCCTGATAAACAAAGTAAGAGCCTACGGAATATCAGACCAGCTGTGTGGCTGGATTGAAGAGTTTTTAGCAAACAGAACACAGCATGTTGTTATCAATGGAGAGACGTCTACAGACGTTAAAGTAACCTCTGGCGTGCCACAGGGGAGTGTTATGGGACCATTGCTTTTCACAATATATATAAATGACTTAGTAGATAGTGTCGGAAGTTCCATGCGGCTTTTCGCGGATGATGCTGTAGTATACAGAGAAGTTGCTGCATTAGAAAATTGTAGCGAAATACAGGAAGATCTGCAGCGGATAGGCACTTGGTGCAGGGAGTGGCAACTGACCCTTAACATAGACAAATGTTATGTATTGCGAATGCATAGAAAGAAGGATCCTTTATTGTATGATTATATGATAGCGGAACAAACACTGGTAGCAGTTACTTCTGTAAAATATCTGGGAGTATGCGTACGGAACGATTTGAAGTGGAATGATCATATAAAACTAATTGTTGGTAAGGCGGGTACCAGGTTGAGATTCATTGGGAGAGTGCTTAGAAAATGTAGTCCATCAACAAAGGAGGTGGCTTACAAAACACTCGTTCGACCTATACTTGAGTATTGCTCATCAGTGTGGGATCCGTACCAGGTCGGGTTGACGGAGGAGATAGAGAAGATCCAAAGAAGAGCGGCGCGTTTCGTCACTGGGTTATTTGGTAACCGTGATAGCGTTACGGAGATGTTTAATAAACTCAAGTGGCAGACTCTGCAAGAGAGGCGCTCTGCATCGCGGTGTAGCTTGCTCGCCAGGTTTCGAGAGGGTGCGTTTCTGGATGAGGTATCGAATATATTGCTTCCCCCTACTTATACTTCCCGAGGAGATCACGAATGTAAAATTAGAGAGATTAGAGCGCGCACGGAGGCTTTCAGACAGTCGTTCTTCCCGCGAACCATACGCGACTGGAACAGGAAAGGGAGGTAATGACAGTGGCACGTAAAGTGCCCTCCGCCACACACCGTTGGGTGGCTTGCGGAGTATCAATGTAGATGTAGATGTAGAACCTACAGCCTTCTGAATCGGCTTGGTGTATTCATCTCTTGGTCTCCCTCTACGATTTTTACCCTCCATGCTGCCCTCCAATACTAAATTGGTGATCCCTTGATGCCTCAGAACATGTCCTACCAACTGATCCCTTCTTCTAGTTAAGTTGTGCCACAAACTTCTTTTCTCCCCAATCCTCTTCAACACCTCCTCATTAGTTATGTGATCTACCAAACTAATATTCAGCATTCTTCTGTAGCGCCACATTTCGAAAGCTTCTATTCTCTTCTTGTCTAAACTATTTATCGTCCATGTTTCACTTCCATACATGTCTACACTCCATACAAATACTTTCAGAAACGACTTCCTGACGCTTAAATCAATACTCAATGTTAACAAATTTCTCTTCTTCAGAAACGCTTTCCTTGGTATTGCCAGTCTACATTTTATATCCTCTCCACTTCGACCATCATCACTTATTTTGCTCCCCAAATAGCAAACCTCCTTTACTACTTTAAGTGTCTCATTTCCTAATCTAATTCACTCAGCATCACCCGACTTAATTCGACTACATTCCATTATCCTCGTTTTGCTTTTGTTGATGTTCATCTTATATCCTCCTTCCAAGACATTGTCCATTCCGTTCAACTGCTCTTCCAAGTCCTTTGCTGTCTCTGACAGAATTACAATGTCATCGGTGAACCTCAAAGTTTTTATTTCTTCTCCATGGATTTTAATATCTACTCCGAATTTTTCTTTTGTTTCCTTCACTGCTTGCTCAATATACAGATTGAATAACATCGGTTAGAGGCTACAACCCTGTCTCACTCCCTTCCCAACCACTGCTTCCCTTTCATGCTCCTCAACTCTTATAACTGCCATTTGGTTTCTATACAAATTGTAAATAGCCTTTTGCTCCTTGTATTTTACCCCTGCTACCTTCAGAATTTGAAAGAGAGTATTCCAGTCAACATTGTCAAAAGCTTTCTCTAAGTCTACAAATGCTAGAAACGTAGGTTTGCCTTTCCTTAATCTAGCTTCTAAGATAAGTCGTAGGGTCAACATTGCCTCATGTGTTCCAATATTTCTACGGAATCCAAACTGATCTTCCCCTAGGTCGGCTTCTACTAGTTTTTCCATTCGTCTGTAAAGAATTCGCGTTAGTGTTTTGCAGCCGTGACTTATTAAACTGATGGTTCGGTAATTTTCACATCTGTCAACAACTGCTTTCTTCGGGATTGGAATTATTATATTCTTCTTGAAGTCTGAGGGTATTTCGCCTGTCTCATACATCTTGCTCACCAGATGGTAGAGTTTTGTCAGGACTGGCTCTCCCAAGGCCGTCAGTAGTTCTAATGGAATGTTGTCTACTCTCGGGGCCTTGTTTCGACTCAGGTCTTTCAGTGCTCTGTCAAACTCTTCACGCAGTATCATATCTCCCATTTCATCTTCATCTACATCCTCTTCCATTTCCATAATATTGTCCTCAAGTACATCGCCCTTGTATAGACCCTCTATATACTCCTTCCACCTTTCTGCTTTCCCTTCTTTGCTTAGAACTGGGTTTCCATCTGAGCTCTTGATATTCATACAAGTGGCTCTCTTTTCTCCAAAGGTCTCTTTAATTTTCCTGTAGGCAGTATCTATCTTACCCCTAGTGAGATAAGCCTCTACATCCTTACATTTATCCTCTAGCCTTCCCTGCTTAGCCATTTTGCACTTCCCGTCGATCTCATTTTTGAGACGTTTGTATAATGCACATTAGCCATCAATAAAGCATTACTATTTGCAGTGTTGGACTCATCCAGTTTCATGGAAAATGATGAGTTCTGGACAATACTTGAAAGTTTTTTTTTTTTTCTTTTCTTTTTTCAATCATTATCTGCTATTTTTTTCTATTTGTCACTTTATTGTGCTATTGCTTAGGGACAACATTTTTAAACTTTGTGTATATCCTTATGCACTGTCACTGACATAAATGCTTTTACAGAGGGTATTATTACACGTTCTCCAATATAACATTTTGCATTTAATTATGAATTGTGATTGTTGGCAGTCAATGTATCTTCGTTCACTGTATGTTGATTTTTAAATGATGCATTGATTGTTGAACAATTTTTAAATTTTTGTATTTTTTCTGAAAATATTCAATGGGTTTGTGTGTAATTTGGATGCTTTATAGAAAGATGTTCTCGCAGTTGACTTCATTGCCTAATTGTATAATGTTTATTGTTGCAATAAACATGTTGGATGTTGTTTATAATTTACAAGATTCTGTAAAGTTGCCTTCAGATACTCTGACAAATAGCCAGGTGTCCACATTATTTTGTATGAAGCTAAAGGCTCACGTTCATTCTCACAAATCTAATTGCATACGACCAGTGCGACCATGTACAAGAGCCTGTGCTGTGAATCTAAGGAGACTAGAGTAAATGGAGATGGCATTATGTTTGTTGAGAAAAGACATTGGGTGAAGCCAGAGGGTGTGGCAGTCTGCTATCTTGTAAGACCAGGACAAAATTTTCGATTAAAATCCTTTGTGAAAATTGCATTTTTCTACTTAAAGCCACAGTCATAGCTGAGTATGTGCTGAGATATGAAATATAGGACTTCTCACAATCAGATAGTTGATAAATTAATTTGTTGATGCAAAATTTGATTTGTTAAGCATGGACCACATCGTGGCGAAATAGACAATCATTTTAAGTCAAACAATTAGTTGTAATAGTTAATAGTACAAAAGGCACAAGATCCTTCCAGTCGTTTCACTACTAGCATGTATGATTTTCAGAATGTAAGCACAGAAATGGTTCTTTTTAGTCAGAGAAACACGGCAGTATTATAAGAAAATTACTGATTGAGCTTAGGTGCAATTAACCATTACAACTAAAATGAAAAGCGTACTCTGAATGTCAGATGAAGACTACCTTTGTCTCTTACACTTTTTCATTTTTTTCCACCTTCTAAGAATAGTTATGCCATTCTAAACACTGTAAATTTCATTTGAAAATGTTGGACAGTAAGGAATATATATTTCAGTCTAATTCTAACTTACCATTACTATCACTAGTGCACATAATATGTTATCTGTAAAAAGGAAAATTTATAGACTTAAATAATCATGCTATATGCAACAGAACACAATACTCCTGCACTGTATGAAATGAAATTTTTATTTCACTTTTACAAAAAAAATTAACTTAAAACTTATTAACCCGTGATCATGTTCACAATTTCAGTTCACTGTACTTCAGAGGTAATTACATTACTGTGTTTGCATTTATTTTTGTGCATGCAAGAAAAGACTTTCAGCGTTCTCACCGCATTCACTAAATTTCAGGAATAGTCGTGTTTATAAACTCTTCTCATAACTTCACTAACCATTAAAGTAATGGAATTCTGTCAATGTGCATATTGCATCATATGTGGAAGTAAGTGCACCACTTTACCACCAGTTACTTGTTGTGCTGAGACATGACAAGCAAATATCAAATATAACCCTGATACAGTCATATGCTCTTGTACAATAAAACGTAAGTGTTGATGGAACAAGCTTCAAAGTTGAGCCACATTCCGTAAAAACTGCAGCACATGTCTTGGCAAACTAACATGATAACTCCTCATTCACATGAGACATACTGTTAAACACTGAAGTACTCTCTTCATCCATGAAGTTGTTCTTCTGCGAGACCTTTGTCACATGATTCAAATGACTGTTTCTACACCTGAAATGAGAGTTCGTCTGCTGAGGAAGTGTGATTTTATTTCTGCATTGGATATTCACTTCATCAATGGGAGAAGACAGATTGCTACGTGCTGTAAAGAAGACACGTCAAGTTGCAGACAGGCACAATAAAAAGGCACTTGCATAAAGCCTTCATCAGTAAAAGACAGGCACACACCATTGACACATACAAGCAAGTACACCTCACATATACACGACCACCAACTCCAACATCTCGGGCTGGAATGCAAGTGTCTCATGGGATGCAAGCAGCAATCTGAAGGGGGAGGAGGGGGGAAGGGACAATAGTTTATGGGAGGGGAGAAAGATGAACACTGCCTGGTGGAGTGGGCAGGGACTAGACTGTCAACAGATGCAGTGTCAGGAGGTTGTGGGGCAAAGAGGTGGGGAAAAAAGGAAAGGAGTGGGGAAAGGCAGGAGAATGCATTGGCAGAGGGCTGCAAATAAACAGGGTAGGAGATGAGAATGGGGAGAAGATGATGGACAGAGCAGGTGGAAACTGTTGGATGGAGGATGTAGGGACAGTTTGTTACCAAAGGTTGAAGCCAGGATAATTACGGGAGTGGAGAATGTGTTGTAAGTATTGCTCCCATCTGTGCAGTTCAGAAAAGCCGGTGGTGGTGGGAAGGACCCAGATGGCTTGGGTAGTGAATGAACCATTGAAATAAAGTGTGTTGTGTTGAGATGCATGTTGTGCCACAGGGTGGTCTACTTCGCTCTTGGTTACAGTGGCTGGTTGGTTGTCATATCAATATAAAAAGCTGTGTAATGATTGGAGCGGAGCTGGTAAATGACATGGCTGCTTTCACAGGTGGACCATCCTGGAGGGGGGGGGGGGGGGGCACAGGGATATAATCCATGTGGCGAGGATAGGTATTGGGACTGGCATAGGGATGGACAAGGATGTTTTGGAGGTTGGGTGGGTGACTGAACACCACTTTAGGAGGGGTGGGAGGTATCTCAGGTAGGATGTGTCCCCCATGATGATACATAGTCAAAGCCCTGGCAAAGGATGTTGATCATTTGTTCCAGTTCATATTGATACTGGATGATGAAGGGGACATTCCTGTGTGGTTGGTTCTTGGACTGGTGGGAGGAAACTAACCTAACCACCCAATGGTCACCTTCCAGAGATTCCTTACCTCCAACCTAGCCTCACCATCCTTCCCCAGGTCCCTTCCTCAGAACACTAACCTTTCAATAGAAGAAAGAACAGCCATACAAAACCTCAAAACAAATCTTGATCTAATCGTCCTACCTGTAGATAAAGGTTCCACCACTATTGTTATGAACCGCAGTAACCACTGACAGAAGGCCTCTGCCAATAATCTGACTCCTCCACCTATAAACTCTGCCAGAGTGATACCATCCCAGAAGTCCAACACTAACTGCAATCCATGCTTAAAGCCTTAGGTCCTTCACAGAACATCTCCCCTGAATCCATTTCCCTCCTCACCCCTATGACACCTACATGCTCCCCAAAATCTACAAACCCAACAATCCTGGACACCCCATTGTGGCTGTTCATTGCAGCCCCACTGGAAGAATTTCAGCCCTCATTGACAAACACCTTCAACTAATTACCCATAATCTGCTGTAATCTAGCTTCCCACTTTGAAGACATCAACCACTTTCTTTACCGACTCTCCACCATCCCCACCCCATTTCCTCTTGGATCCCTACTCATCACTGATGATGCCACCTCGCTACACACCAACATCCCTCATGCCCATGGTATTGCCATTATTGAACCTTACCTTTCCCAATGTCCTTCATACTCCAAATCTACCACCTCATCCCTCATATACTCTACTAAATTTATCCCAGCCCACAACCACTTCTCAATTGAAAGGAAGGTATATAAACAAATCTGCAACACATAAAACTGCATCTACCTCCTAGCCACACTGTATCAATGTTCTTTTGCACACAACACAGACTTCGTGACTGTGCAGATTGTTGATGGTGCATCTAATGCCCCAAATTCTTTTCTCCAATAGTTATAATTATATTTTTCATATTGATCCCACTTCATCCCTCATCCTGCCGTACTTTAGCGTTTTGTTTTCCACACCTGTCCATGCCATACAAAATTTTATCCTCAACCTAACCCATCCCCCCTCCCTCTCTCTTCACTTATCGTAATGCTCACTCCCATATCTCACTATTCCTTTTCACCCACATTTCTGTACCCTTTTTTTTTTGCATATTTGTGTGTATTTTTATGTATCTGTGCATATTTTTGCGTATCTATGTAAGTTTCTACGTGTCTTAATGTATTTCTTACACTTCCTTACACTTATCCACCTCCTCTCACAACCATAAATTCTTATTTTGCCCATTTCTGCGTCATTCCCATTTCCTTTACACCATTCCTGCCACAATGGACCCTTTCTCCATCTTTCTGCACCTGTTCAGAAAAGTATCCTTTCTCTGGCTAAAACCCAGTCCCACATCCTGTTTCTCAAATGCTGCCTAAACCATGGAATCCCCCAAATGTTCTAACTGTAAAGCTTCCTTCCTCTGGATATCCACTCCCTCCCCCCCCCCCCCTTTCACAATGACTTACATCTTTTCAGATTCTGCCAATCTCTGTCCCTCATGAACCTGGTAGCCTACTGCAAAAACACATCTCCATGGCACAGGCATCCCAGAACCACCTCTGCTCCCTCTGCAAGATACTACTATTCTGCAGTCCCTACTCCAGACGTCACATCTCTGAAATTGAATCCCTTGCTCTCCAGCACCACCTCCATAAGTTATCCAACCTGCTGACACCCTTGGGGCACCACTATCGAACCCCAAATGTGCCCACAGTGTCCCTCCTTATCCATCCCTCATAGCAGCTAAACCGTGCCTATCTGACGTTTTCAACTTGCCACATTCCCCAAAACTTCCCAACAACTCTCCACCAAACCCAGAGCCAAAACATTCTCATAACACTGTTGTTAGCCTCTCCATCAAAATCCTCAGATCCACAGAAAATTTGCCCTATCTAGAGGTCTCATCTTTAGCCCTACACCAAAATTTAAGCATGCTGTGCTTGTCAAAGACCTACTCCACTTTTCCCGATCCCTACTGTGGAAACACTTCTTTGCCGCCAATCCCTCCAACTCAAACCATGTTAATTCCAACTCTGCATCTTCCAGTTTGTACCACCATCCAACCGTAGTCCTCCCGCTTCCCACCTAACCACCTGCTGGTCACATTCCAGGAATTCCTTACCTCCAACATAGCCTCACCATCCATCCCCAAGCCCCTTCCTCAGAACACAAGCCTTTCTATAGAAGAAAGAACAGCCACACACAAACTCAAAACAAATCAAGAACTAATCATGCTACCTGCAGAGAAAGGTTTTCACCACTGTTGTTGCGAACTGCAATGACTATGGCAGAAGGCCTCTGCAAATTATCTGACTCCTCCCTCCACCTACAAACTCTGCCAGCATGATCCCATCACAGAAGTCCAATACAAACTCCAATCCATGCTCAAAGCCTTAGGCCCTTCCCAGAACATCTCCCCTGAATCTATTTCCCTCCTCACTCACACACCCACATTCCACATGCTCCCCAAAATCCACAAACCCAACAATCCTGGATGCCCCATTGTAGCTGGTTATTGTGCCCCCACTGAAAGAACAGCAGCCCTCACTCACAAACACATCCAACCAATTTCATGTAATCTAGCCTCGCACATCAAAGACACCAACCATTTCCTTCACCAACTCTCCACCATCCCCACCCCTTCACCTGCTGGATCCCTACTCATCTCTGTTAACGCCACTTCCCCATACATGAACATCTCTCATCCCTCATACCCATGGTCTTACCGTTATTGAACACCACCTTCCCCACATCCTTCAGACTCCAAATCCACTACCCCATTCCTCATACATCTTACTAACTTTATCCTAACCGATAACTATTACTCATTTGAAGGGAAGGTATATAAACAAATCTGCAGCACATACATGGGCATCCACATGGCACCCTCCTATGCCAGCCTTTTTATGGGCCATCTAGAGGAGACCTTCCTAGCCTTCCAATACACCAAACCCTTAGTCTGGTTCAGGTTCATTGATGATATCTTCATGATTTGGACTCAGGAGCAAGACATCCTATCTTCATTCCTTCACAGCCTCAACACCTTCTCCCCCATCCACTTCACATGGTCTCCTCAATCCAGTGTGTCACTTTCCATCTTTCTATATATTGACCTCCTCATCTCTGATGGCTCCATGCACACCTCTGTTCACATTAAACCAATCAAACACCAACATTACCTTTATTTTGACAGCTATCCTCCCTTTCGCACCAAAAAATCCCTCCCATACAGCCTGGGCACCTGCTAATGGCATATATGCAGTGACAAAAGCTCCCTTTTTCTGTATGCTAAGGATCTCACCAAGGCCTTCACAGTCAGGCACTGTCCCCCAGACCTAGTATGCAAAACAAATCTCCTGTGCCACTTTCCTTCACACCCCAATTCTCTCACCACCCCCATGAACCAGCCACAAAGGAGTGTTCCCTTCATCACCAAGTACCACCCCAGATTGGTACAACTGAACCACATCCTATGCCAAGGCTTTGATTATATATTATCATGCCCTGAAATCAGGGATATCCTACCTGAGATACTTCTCACTCCTCGTGAAGTGGTGTTCCATTGCCCGCCCAACCCCCACAACATGCTAGTGTATTGGTATGCCTCTACCAATTCCAGCCCTTGCCACAAGGATCATATCCCTGCGGAAGACCCAGGTGCTAAACCTGCCCATTCCACCCACTCAGCACTTCCCATTCCAGTCCTGTCACATGTTTATCCTACCCCATCAGGGGCTTGGCCACCTATGCAAGCAGCCATGACATTTACCAGCTCTGCTGCAATCATTGCACAGCTTTGTATTTTGCTGTGACAACCAACCAGCTGTCCACCAGGATGAACGGCCACTGCCAAACTGTGGCAAAAAGCGTGTTGCGGTACAACATGCAGCTGAACATTACATACTTGCTTCCCTCCACCACTAGTTTTTCTGAACTGCACTGATGGGAATCATCCTTACAACACATTCTACACTCCCGCAATCATCCAAGGCTCATCCTACAGCAACATACTGTCCCCACACCCTCCACTCAACAGTTTCCACCACCTCTGTCCATCATCTCCTCCCCATTCTTATCTTCCACCCTGTTTATTTGCATCCTTCTGCCAAAGCACTGCCCATCTTTCCCCTCTCCTCTCCTTTCTTGCTCCTTTTTTCCTCACCTCCCTGCCCCACAACCTCCTGATGCTGCACTTTTTGGCAGTCTAGTCCCTGCACACACCACCAGGCAGCATTAGATCTCTCCCCACCCGTACACTACTGTCTCTTCCGCTTCCCCGCCCCCTCCAGATTGCTGCTTGCATCCCACATGGTAGTTGTATTCTGGTCCAAGATGCTGGAGCTGGCAGTCTTGTGTGTGCGAGGTGTGCTTGTTTGTGTTTGTGTGTGTGTGTGTGTGTGTGTGTGTGTGTGTGTGTGTGCGTGTGTGTGTGCGTGTGTGTGAGTTACTAATGAAAGCTATGGCCGGGTGCCAGGAACTTAACATGTCTTCTTTACAGTAAGTAGTACTCTGTCTTTTCCTACATGTTTGATATTCCTGCCTAATGTTTCCATTGTTTGATTTTTTGCATGTTGACTTCAGACACTGTGAACAACTTTTTCTCAGTATGAACAGTAATAGTATCATGAGATGGTGCATTTGGATTGAGGGGACATCCTTTGGCAACACTAGAATACAAACAGCTGCATAACATAACAAAATCAGCATTACATATGAAAGTTTTTGGTCCACAGATATTATTACTACTTTTCTGAGCAACAGTTTGCAAAATAAAGAAAAATTTTTGAACATAACAATTATCACAGAGGAGAATAATCATATATGCAGGGGAGAGAGAGAGAGAGAGAGAGAGAGAGAGAGAGAGAGAGAGAGAGAGAGAGGGGAATTAATGTGTTGAAAGCTATAATCAATAATTTGTTGCGTAGTCACTCACTCAGTTAACTCAAACATAAACATTCATGGACAGCTGATATGACACCAGCTGTCAACAGCAAAGGAAAAAAAAATTAACACTAAATTCTGTCAAATAAATAGGTATCATACAGTGCAGCATTAGTCATTTATGAAGAATCTAGCATTAATTACATTTTGCATGTAAGAGAGAAATGATGAAAAAAATTGCAAAGCTGTGATGCAAGCACATGACACTGATGTTCGATCAAATTGAGCTTTGCAGAAACACTTTGAACAAGTACATTATGATGTATTTGGATAGATAAGAAAACTACTTACCAAGCAGTGACAGGAGAAAACACACACAAGGGTTAAAGAAATGTGCAAGCTTTTCAAGCCAGTGGCTTCTTCTGGTGAAAGAGTTGAAGGGGTAGGAAGAGGAATGAAGGAACAGTATTGGTGAAGTTTGGGAAAGGGGGAGAGTTTGGAAAAGTCGCCCAGAACCCCAGGTTGGGCAGACTTACCTGATGGGATGAGCAGGAAAAACTGATTGTTGGGGACACCACTGGATGAAATTTGAAAACCTAAGAGCTTAAAGAATGAAGATGGGGTAATAAGCAACACAGAGATTACTGACAAGACATTGTGGAAGAGTTATGAAGAGTGGAAAGCTAAGTGCATGTGGTAAGAGGTGGGGTGCAGGGAAAAATAGATAGATCAATAAATAAGAGAGATAAAAAACAAAAAGGGGATATGAAAGAAATTAAAGAAAGTAGTTAATGTAAATTAAGGTCAGGTGGATGGCGAGCATCAAGGACATGCTGTGATGGCAGTTCCCACATGCGGAGCTCCGAGAAACTGGTGTCGGAGGATGATTCCAGATGGCAAATGTGGTGTAACAGGCACCAAATGTCACGACTATCATGTTACAAAGCATAATCTATAAAAGGATATTGTGTGTTGCCAGTATACATCCTCTTCCTAAGCCCGTCCATCCAAACTGAACTGATAAAATGGTGGTAGTCATGTGAGTGTAAAAATCTGAATAGTGTATACATAACATCTGGTACACGATATCTCACTTAACAGGTGGCTCCCTATTTGATAGCATGTTTTGCCAGATGCAGAGCTGGTATATAGGTTGTGGTAGGAGGATGCATAGGGCAAGTCTTAGGCATGGGTGGTCACAGGGGTAGGGGCCATAGGGTAAGGAAATGAGTGCAGTAAGGAAATGAGTGCAGAAGGATCATAGTGTCTGATAAGGATATTGTGGGGAATGGAGGGCTGGGGGGGGGGGGGGAGGGGGAGGGCAATGAAAAATTATTCTAGGTGTGGTGGGAAAAATATGATATGAGATGTGACTTCATTTCAGGGCATGCTTATAAGAAGCCATAGCCTTGTCGTAATGTCTGATTGATACATTAAAGACCAGGATAATACTGAGTGGCAAGAGGTGTAATTACGTCCAGTGAAGGCTGAGGTGAGAATGGAGGTGTATTGCTGTATAGAATTTGCACTGAGCAAATAAGGTTGCCTTGAATGCCAAGGCTGCGTGGGAGAGAACGTTGGTCATAGAAAGGATGGCAACTCTCAAAATGTAAGTATTGTTGTTTGTTAGTAGAGTTAATGTGGACAGAAGTCTGTAACTGATTAGCAGTGAGGATGAAGTCAACATCAAGGAAAGTGGCATGGGATTCGGAATAGGGCCAGTGTGTGATGGGAGTGGAACGAGCACAGCTTTCAGGTGATCTAGGAAATGGTTATCTTTAATGTTGGAGGAGAGTCTTTGCACTACAGTTTGCAGGCTTTGATCAACTAAGCATGTACGAGATCTGTTAAAAAAATTCTGGAACTATGTCCACAGTGTCCTTCCAGCTACACTCCTCCAAAATTGAGACTCCACTCCCAATGCCATTTCCACTTCCCAAAGCAGTCTTGGTTGTTGGATCACGCAGTGCGCCATCTGTGAATGGTCTTTTATCGCAAATCTTCGTCCTTTCAGGGGGTTTTCAGCTTTGGAAATAAAGAAAAAGTCCACAGGGGTCACATCTGGAGAGTACGGACGATGAGGCAGCACTGTGATTTCGTTTCTTGTGCAATAGTTACACACCAACAGGGATGCATGTGCGGGTGCGTTATCGCGCTGAAAGAGCCATGAACTGTCTACAAAACTCTACATTATACTCCACAAGCCACCTAATGGTGTGTGGCGGAGGGTACTTTCGGTATCACTATCTGATCCCTCCAATCCTGTTCCATTCACAAATAGTGCATGGGAAGAATGATTGTCGGTAAGCCTCTGAATTGGCTGTAATTTCTCGAATTTTCTCCTCGTGGTCAATATGCGAGATGTATGTGGTGGGAAGTAACATGTTGTCTGACTCCTGAAAAGTGCTGTCCCAAAATTTCCATAGTAAATCTCTCCGTGATGCACAATGTCTCTCTTGTAACGTCTGCCAGTGGAGTTTTTTTCTTTTTTTAGCATCTACGTAAAGCTCTCACGCCAGCTAAACGATCCCGTGACGAAACGTGCCGCTCTTTGTTGGATCTTCTCTATCTCCTCTATCAGTCCTACCTGATAGGGATCTCAGATATATGAACAGTGCTCAAGAATCAGGCGAACAAGCTCCCTATAAGCCATTTCTTTCATGGATGAGTTACATTTCCTTAAGATTCTTCCGATGAATCTGAGTCTGGTGTCTGCTTTTCTCACTAACTGTTTTATATGGTCATTCCACTCAATGTCGCTCTGCGTAATTGTGCCTAGATATTTTACGGCAGACGCTGTCTCCAGCTGTTAGTCATCAAGAGTGTAACTGTACAGTAGTGGATTTCATTCCCTATGTATGCACAATATGTTACATTTATTTATGTTCTGGGTCAACTGCCAGAGCCTGCACCATTCATCAATTCTCTGCAGGACGTTCTGCAAATTCTTACTACCTTCTGGCGTTGCTACTTTGGTATAAACAACTGCATCATCTGCGAATAACCTTAAAGACCATCCTACGCTTTCTACTAGATCATTTAAATATATTGTGAACAGCAACGGTTCTACTACACTTCCCTGTGGTACATCGGTTACTACCTTTACATTTGTCAATTTAGTTCCGTTAAGAGTGACGTGTTGAGTTCTTTCTGCAAGAAAGTCTTCAATCCAATCACAGGTCTGCTCCGATACTCCGTAAGCTCGTATTTTTTTCATTAACCGGCAATGCGGGACTTTATCAAATGGCTTACTGAAATCAAGGAACATGACATCAACCTGGGCGCCGTTGTCCACTGCGCTATGAATCTCATGGAGGAACAGAGCGAGCTGAGTTTCGCAGAATCTCTGTTTGCGGAATCCATGTTGATTTTTATAGAGGAGCTGTTCATTTTTCAAGAATGTCATAATTCTTTAACATAAAACATGTTCCATAACTCTACAACAGATTGTCGTCAACGATATAGGTCTATAATTGTGTGGATCTGTCTGACGGCCTTTCTTAAAAACGGGAATGACCTGTGCTTTTTTCCAGTCATTAGGTATCTTTCGTTGCTCAAGCGATCTACGATAAATTACTGCTAGAAGGGGAGCAAGTTCTTTCGCGTAATATTTATAGAATCTTATAGGTATCCCATCTGGTCCTGAAGTCTTTCCACTACTAAGCGATTGTAGCTGCTTTTAAGTTCCGCGATCATCTCAGTATCTACCATTTCGACGTTCGCACAACGATTGAAGGGAGTGACAGTGTTACGATCTTCCACGGTTAAACAACTTCGCAAGACCGAATTCAGTATTTCGTCCTTCTCTCTGATCTCCAGTTTCGGTGCCGGTGTGGTCGCTGAGAGAATGAATAGATGATTTTGACCCACCTACTGATTTTACATATGACCAAAATCTCTTAGGGTTTTTACTCAGTTCGGTTGACAACCTCTTACTTTCAAAATCATTAAACGCTTCTCTCATTGCTCTCCTTACGCTCATTTTCGCTTCGTTCTGCATTTGTTTGTCAGCTAGGTTTTTACTTCTCTTGGATCTTAGATGAAGTGCTCATTGTTTTACGTTAATAAACATCTCGTTCTCATTTGCACGATCCAAAACCCCTTCACAGATTACGAGGCAAAGATCTTTCTTGTCTTGACTCAGGAGCCGTGGAACGAACTTGACGGCAACAGAATGCATTCCAAAGACACTGTGTCAGGATTTCATGACATGATCCACTGAAATATTACATTCTTATGCAGTGTCTCGGCCAATCAGCCTTTGATTGGCACACACAATTTCGTTGACGTTCCTGACATGAGAGTCGTCGGTACTCGTCGAAGGGCGTCGCGAACGAGGAACACCTTTAACTTCCGTCTGGGCATTTTTAAGTCGCCAGGCTTCCTGCATCACTTGGTGTGTCTCTGTAAATGTTTTCTTGAGTTTCTCGGAAAAGTTGATGCAGATGCGTTGCTTCTCTAACTTGGACATCGCGAAATTCGCAAACTGTGCGACACAACGTTCTACCCAACACAGCACTGAACAAAACTAACAGATATACAACAATGAAACTTCCGGCAGTTACATATTGAACACAGGTGTATGCAGGGGTGCCAACCGCATTTTGCACCAACCACGGCCGCCTGTATGGCAGCCGTGCTCCAACATGCCACTACCACAAAATTACGAATGTTCCTGTGGTTTTTTTTTTTAACAGACCTCGTATACGTTCGGTGAGTAATTTGAAGTCACCAACTATAGTGCTACCAGGGTGACTGGGTTTGTGGATGTTAGGAAAAAGTTAAAAGGTGAAAGTATTTGGTTTGTGTGGGATAAGAAGTTCTAGGTTTGAGCTATTAGTCGTTGTGAGGGAACTGAGATTTTAATGAGGGGCTGTAGGTCAGTTTGTATTGACCATATTGTTCTATATTTAACTGGTGTTCCATATTTTGACGTAATGCCTCAATTCACAAGCTTTTCTTTGCACTGTCCTTCCTGGCCCTACAAGCAACCATTTTTACACAAATTTACATTTGTATTTCGACGACTAACACTACAACACTGATCACAATTTTCTGGGATTTGTGGCCGGCCGGCGTGGCCGGGCGGCTCTAGACGCTTCAGTCCGGAACCACGCTGCTGCTACGGTCGCAGGTTCGAATCCTGCCTCGGGCATGGATGTGTGTGCAGGTTAGATGTTAAGTCCCATAGTGCTTAGAGCCATTTGAACCATTTTTTTCGGATTTGTGACTGCATCAGTCACTGGCTTGTTTATGGCATTAGGGTATCGCCATAGATTTTAACGTCCTTGCTTTTATCGTCATCTGCTCATGTGTCGCACTCATCTTGGACCTTTTTCTAGGGGGGGGGGGGGGGGGGTAAGTTAATGGTATATCAGTAGTAAAAGCATTCAGTTGATTGTAACAGGAAAGACAATGTCAGATGCCGTACGTGTTCACTCACCTTAATGTAGTGGATAGAGGCATGGAGCTATGAAGCAGAGATAAATATCTTCCCAACCTGCAATATGCTAAAATTTGATTAATACAATTTCATATTTGTAACATATTTCGGACTTTATTATTCTATTACAAGGATGTTCTGCAGTATTCGATCTCATTCACATAAAGAATTCTCTCCCTCAAGAGTGAGTTTGTTCGATTTTGTGATCTCACTCTAATTCAAAAATAAAAGACGAATAGCAGTGACATTTATATTTTTGCTTGTTACAAATATTTGGCTGTTTTTTTCTGAACATGTCACAATTCCTGAGGGTGTGTTTAGTGTAAGCTCTCACATCTTCATAATTTCAAGAGAACTGACCATGATCCTAATGGAGAATGACTGACTTAACCCTCGATTACATAGAAATTTATATGAAAACCTAACTATATTTGACATTACTTATCATTTGCTGCCCAATTTACTTTAAATTTTGGCAATGCCCTTCTTACTTTTTATTTTTATTCAATGTGCTTGTTCAACTTTCAACGATAGGAAACATGCCTATCTGTTTCACATTCATTCACTTTTATGAAACTGACAAATTCTAAAAAGATACTCACTCTAAAAAGTCATGTACGATTCAGCATTTCTATTCCACTGCAATATTTCTTTCAAGGCACTCTTAAACTCTTTATAATTCAACTTTGCATATTTCTGACTCACGATTCTTTCACTACATATTCACACAACCGACCCCACTCCATTGCCTACGCATCGTCGCCACTAAATGACATTGCCGACGCAACACAACAAAGCCCTATTCAACGGAAAAGATGGGACACTACAGAAAGTTCTAGAAAAGAATGGTTCAAATGGCTCTTAGCACTATGGGACTTAACATCTATGGTCATCAGTCCCCTAGAACTTAGAACTACTTAAACCTAACTAACCTAAGGACATCACACATAACCATGCCCGAGGCAGGATTCGAACCTGCGACCGTAGCGGTCACGCGGTTCCAGACTGAAGCGCCTAGAACCGCACGGC
Organism: Schistocerca piceifrons; assembly: GCF_021461385.2. NCBI lineage: Eukaryota > Metazoa > Arthropoda > Insecta > Orthoptera > Acrididae > Schistocerca > Schistocerca piceifrons. The sequence goes on from NC_060138.1 coordinate 231,830,985, forward strand.
CACACCGGCCAGCAACGTTCTAGAAGCTACAGCTTGCCAACTAACGCCAGCTGCTGGGTAGCCCTGTGGGAAGGATATCGATCATGGTATCCTTATGTCCCCTCTGGCAATTGTTTTGAAAAATGCAAATTTTAGCCAAAATTACAACTCAAAATCCTATGACATTTACAAACATCTAATTTAGATTAAAAACAACAATTAACACCGATACAATCGAACAAATGTCTATGGCTTTACTAGATTTTTCAGTAGAACGACACTCCAATTCATTCATATACCAAAAGTTTACTGAAATTAACGACTTTGACTTGCATTGATTTAAGTTATTGATATCCAGTGGGCTATGTGATGGTAGATATCAAGCAATTATTGAACACAAAAACTGCGCCAAAATTAGATAAATGACAATCATATAGAAAGATTTAACATTCAGTAAAAACTCAGACTGTATTGGCCCCGTGGTGTTGAGGGTCACTCAGTGTGCGGCCCCGGTTTCGCCCGCTGCTGGCTAAGTTTCATGCACAAGCACAAAACCAGTCGTACTTGAAAGGGGCGCAGGGCACCTCCGTTGATGCGTTCGCTGAGCTGCCATCGGCTAGACCTTTGTTGTCGCCGAATGAATAAGAGGGCGTTGTCATCCTGCAGAAAGGCTGTTTGATTGGGTAGCAGCAAGTGCTGTTAGCTGTAGATTTGCAGCTGGCAGTTAAGGCCTGGCCAGACAAAATCCGGCCTGCCGCTGAGACGAACGGCGCAGCAGGTGTCAGGACCCGTCAGTGGCCAGGGACGCCACACAGGCAACGGCCGGCCGCAGCGACTGTTGCTGCATCAGCTGTTACACTGTGGAAGGGGCTGAACCCCATTATTAAGCTTGCATTCGTAGCGCGATTGTCTTGGCGTTAGAAGATTTGGAATCTTCACGCGGGACATGTTATGTTTGTGCGAAGTCTTTTTTTTTTAATTGCAGAAATGAGTAACTCGCACTAGCAATACGAAATGGCACCAAGAAGAGGAGATTTTGGGTGCACGACATTAATAGCAAGAGAGAAAGCGTAGGAGAATACCATCGTCTGTGTATTGATCTAGAGTCTGACGAGGATAGGTTCTTCAAATATTTTCGTATGTCGCGAGAATGTTTCGAGGAGATACATCACCCGATAAAAAGGTAGCACCGAGAAGTGCACAACGAACTGGAGGAAGCCAATTGATACAAGGGACTGACTAGCCATTTGTTTGAGGTAAGTTTTACCGTTTGTGGCTCTTTGTGCTTCAAATGTTGTTGTTGTTGTTGTTGTTGTGGTCTTCAGTCCTGAGACTGGTTTGATGCAGCTCTCCATGCTAATCTATCCTGTGCAAGCTCCTTCATCTCCCAGTACCTACTGCAACCTACATCCTCCTGAATCTGTTTAGTGTATTCATCTCTTGGTCTCCCTCTACAATTTTTACCCTCCACGCTGCCCTCCAATGCTAAATTTGTGATCCCTTGATGCTTCAAATAGAAGTCATATTAATTATTCCATTTCAGTTTTGCTGTATCATAGGAAAGGTTCGGCGGAAGAAAGTGCTATCCCACAACGTAGTTACGAGGGGAGTGATAAATTTATCTGCAGTGTTTACAAATACAGCAAACGATAGTAACATCTAGTTCCGTATGTCCCGCTAGAGAGAACTTTCTACTTAATAGATTGTTTTGTTTCATTGTATTCATAACATTGTTATTGAATTTAAACAAACATATCTTTGGTCGTGAATTATCTATTTGTTTTATCGGCATAATTGATTTTAATCTTTTCCAGATACTTGACTACAGGCGACAGTCACCAGACCATAGCGTTTTATTTTCGGTTAGGACGTTCAACAGTCTCAGATATCGTGAAACAAGTGCGCCAGGCAATATGGACTGTTCTACAGCCCAAGTATTTACCTACTCCAACAACAGAGATGTGGAAGAAATCTGAAGAGGGATTTCTAGAACTGGGGGTTTCCGAACTGCCTTGGAAGCATAGACGGAAAGCCTATCAGGTTAAAATGCCCGAAGGATAGTGGATGCCAGTTCTTCTGTTACAAACAGTTCTTTTTGCTAGTTCTCCTGGCGATCGTTGATCCATACTACCGAGTTTACAGTAGTTGATGTTGGAAGTTATGAACGTCACAGTGACAACACTATTTCTGAGAATTCAGCTTTCTATCAAGAGTATATTGAGGGCAAAAGTATTATACCTCCAAATCAGGATCGCGTGTATCATACAAAAAGTTGTATTGTCTGACCTCCTCTATAAGTCTGTCTGTGTCCATGATGCATGCACTACAAGCTGCAAGACAAAACCCACCTCACGCCACTGCTTCCAGTCTGACCATAGAGTAGTTGAGTGCGCCAACAGAGGCAAGCAGCCACTCCGGCTTGTGTCGAATCTGTAAAGGCCTGGCCAGACAGAATCCGGCCTGCTGCTGCGACGGACTGCGCAGCGGGTGGCCGGGGTCTTCTGTGGCCGGGGACGCCACACAGGCAACGGCCGGCCGTTGCGACTCTTGCTGCGTCAACTGTTACACTGTGGAAGGGACCGAACCCCATTATTAAGCTTGCATGCGTAGCATGATTTTCTTGGCGTTAGACGATTTGGAGATTTGGAAGCTTCACGGGGAACACGTTATCTTTATGCGAGGTTTTTTTTTTTTAAGTGCAGAAATGAGTAGCTCGGACGAGGAAGGACTCCTCCTTGCACTAGCGATACGAAATGGACCTAGAAGAGGAGATGTTGGGTGCACGACATTAATACCAGGACAGAAAGCTTAGGAGAATACCATCGTCTGTGTACTGAACTGGGGTCTGACGAAGATAGGTTCTTCAAATATTTTCGTCTGTCGTGAGAATGTTTCGAAAAACTGCATGTTCTGATTTTTAGGTAGCAACAAGAAGTGCATAACGAACTGGAGAAAGCCAATTGATACAAGGCACAGACTAGCCATTTGTTTGAGGTAAGTTTTACCATTTGTGGCCTCTTTGTGCTTCATACAGAAGTCATATAAATTATTCAATTTCAGTTTTGCTGTATCGCATGAAAGGTTCAGCGGAAGAAAGTGCTGTCCTACAACGTAGTTACGAGTGGAGTGATAAATTTATCTGCAGTGTTCATGAATACAGCAAACGATAGTAACATCTAGTTCCGTATGTCCCGCTACAGAGAACTTTCTACTAAATAGATTGTTTTGTTTCATTGTATTCATAACATTGTCATTGAATTTAAACCAACATATCTTTGGTCGTTAACTTATCTATTCGTTCTATCGGCATAAGTTTTTTAATCTTTTCCAGATACTTGGCTACAGGTGACAGTCACCACACCATAGCTTTTCTTTTCGCTTAGGGCGTTCAACAGTCTCAGAAATTGTGGAAGGAGTGTGCCAGGCAATATGGACTGTTCTACAGCCCAAGTTTTTACCTACTCCTACAACAGAGATGTGGAAGAAATGTGAAGCAGGATTTCTAGAACTTTGGTGGTTTCCAAACTGCATTGGAAGCATAGACAGGAAGCATATCAGGTTAAAATGCTCAGTTCTTCTGTTATAAACAATTCTTTTCGCTACATCTCCTGACGATCGTTGACCCATACTACAAGTTAACAGTAGTTGATATTGGAAGTTATGGACGTCACAGTCACAACACTATTTTTGAAAATTCAGCTTTCTATTAAGAGTATATCGAGGGCAAAAGTATTCTACCTCCAAATCAGGATCGCGTGTATCATACAAAAAGTTGTATTCTCTCACCTCCTCTATAAGTCTTTCTCTGTCCATGATGCATTGACTATGAGCTACAAGATAAAAACTGCCTCAGCCACTGCTTCCAGTGTGACAGGCAGAGCAGTTGAGTGCGCCAACAGAGGCAAGCAGCCGCTCCGGCTTGCGGCGAATCTGTAATCTGTGACAACCCGGCGGCGGCCGGTGCGGCAGGCTATATGCCGGTGCGTCAGAGCCGCACTCTGTGTGACCGCCGCCATAGTAACGAGCAATTCAACAGTGCAGCCTATCGGCTGCGGTTCAAGGCCACAGGCCGGACGGCCAGGCCGCATTCTGTCTGGTCAGGCCTTAATCTGTAACAACCCGGCAGCGGCCGGTGCGGCAGACCGCATGCCGAAGCGTCAAAGCCGCACTCATTGTGGCCGCCGCCATACAATAACGAGCGATTCAACAGTGCGGCCTTCCGGCTGTGGTTCAAGGCCACAGGCGGGACGGCCAGGCCGCATTCTGTCTGGCCAGGCCTTTAGTCCGAACATTGCGTACCTTCCGTGTGCGTAACGACATGTCACTCCTCTACTGGTCTCTACGAAACCATCATGGTGCTGATTGGTTGAGACACTTCGCATCTCTGTTCCTGACTGCGCGAACTCCAGATATTGCCGCCTGTGCTGGCGCTGCAGACCTGTCGTTGGTGACGTTCACATGACATCTATAGAGCTGTGACTGGACCTACTTGTTGCTTGTTTTCTTCTATGCGTTTTAAAATCGTTTTTGCGTGCTCTTCCATTTTGACAATTACACAGTATTATACATCGCTGGCACCATGTTTATTACGCATTTTATTAATGTTTTTTCGCTATGGTATGTCTAAATATCTGTTTAATTCTAGCGACTTTTCTAACATGCCAAAAAGCAATCCCCCCACCTGTCTATTATACGCCCGTAGTTTCATTTCATCTTTCACTACTTCCCACTTTTCCTGTAACCAATATTTCTCAACAAACGCCTTCTCAAACTCATCATACGTCATCCTGTCTAAATTTAGGGAATCAGCCCAGGTTGGAAGCCCCGTCTTCCTTGTGCCTCACTGCAAAATCTATCAATTTTGTTTCTACCCATTGATCTTTCAAGTCTGCCCAAAATGAAATTAGGTGTAGTCTCTGCTGGAATCTATTAAAATTCCTAACAAAAGCTTTTACTTCTTGCAAAGCACTTATGGTAATACTAGGTTTGTCACTCCTGTGTTGAGGTTTCCAGCTTCTGTCTGTAAAATATACATTACGAAATTTCCATAGTTGTTATTGTTAGTTGACCCGTTGCTACCAGTTCTTGATTTCATCTTGACCTTGTTGATTTCAGCTTCACTTCTTTCACTAATTGTGTTTACCTTTTTGCCACGTTTTTGCCTTTTCTTGTACAGAGATTAGTTGTGTGCTGGGGTGGCTACAATTCTCGGCGTAACCCGTCACAACTACTTCAGCCTCCACAATTATTAGTTCATACATATGATGTCATGCCTCATATTCTTCGATCCGCTAATTCCACTTGGTTATGAAGTGCTTTATATGCCCATCCTAAAAAAAATTAAGAAATGCATCTTCCGTTAATTGTTGTTGACTCTAACTTACAACATACTTTTTAAAAAGATATTGATGTGTAAATAAGGTCCTGAACCTGAAATACTGAATGTGAAAGTTATTGGAGAAGTGACATCTACTACTAAGGCTTAAGGTTTTTCATTATGTTTAAGTGAAAGATTTAAGACATTTATGGAATCTGATGAAATAATTCATTCAAAGCAATAAATATATTTTCAGAATTTTGGGATATAAAGTACGAAAAACACAGTTTTAATCTGCCAAGAAGTTTCATATCAGCGCACACTCTGCCGCTGCAGAATGAAAATTTCATTCTGTATAAAGTAAGAGACTGGATTAAAATGTTTTAAAAAAAGGTGGGCATAAAGTACCCCACCCCCACCTCCTTGGCATTGCAAGGGTTAAATCCGGCATGGCATGGTACGCCAGGTATTGACTCTCATCCCTTGTAATTTTAACCCTTTGCTCCGCAGTGGTATTCTTACAATACCACCATTTTATAAGCTTCTGTGCCTTTTCAACATTGTGGTATTGCCTGGCTACCACGTCCAGTAGCTGCCAGCAGGTGCCTTGTAGTGGTGTTTCTTGGAACTACGTCGTAAATTTCATGGCTACTGTTCGCTTAGCAGTTGTTCCAAAGTGTGCGTTACTAGTGAGTGCCTGTGCCTGCGTCTGTTGATGTCATGTGGAATAAATATCTACATATCTGTTGTTAATACTGCTAAACGTTAGTGGTTTGCATCATTTATTGTTAATGTACACAAGAATAATATCCAACACTGATATTTAGAATTTATGAACGCATTTTGTTTTTCTGTTCGGAATCATGGGTGGTATCGCTACAATACCAGTATAACCTATTACAGCCGGCCGAAGTGGCCGCGCGGTTCTGGCGCTGCAGTCTGGAACCGCGAGACCGCTACGGTCGCAGGTTCGAGTCCTGCCTCGGGCATGGATGTGTGTGATGTCCTTAGGTTAGTTAGGTTTAATTAGTTCTAAGTTCTAGGGGACTAATGACCTCAGCAGTTGAGTCCCATAGTGCTCAGAGCCATTTTAACCATTTTTTGAACCTATTACAACTATCGACAATATTTTCCGAAAATAAGGTTTACAATGTCATGCTTTTGATCATTTACAAAGTATCATACAAACAATATGTATAACTTAGTTGATATATGTAAGTGTGTATTACATAACTGTAATTATTTTGTAGGTCATTGTTAGACATGTCGAAGCTAAATAAATGTCTTAGAAATTTTGTGAAATTGATGAAGCCTTTGTGGAGGAACTCTTTGCAAACATACCCAGTGAGGGATCAGATGATGATCTGTTATCATGTGATGATGAAGAAACCGCAAAAACGAATGAAGCAGTTTCATCACCTATGATTTTTTATGAGAACCCTGAAGCAATAACAGGTGATAAATCTATCTCTGTTGGTGATTTAGGCCTAGGTGACCCAGTTCCATGCATTCCAGTTACTGTAAATCACAATAACTCAGTCTGTAACACTACTGTTGATGCGTCTGTAGACATGACAGATGATTCAGAGACAGACTTAGATGATTTGCCACTAATATACAGGATAGATAGTGATAAAATATGGGCACAAGTAAACAACACAAAACAGAAATTTCTTTTCACAGAACTGACTGGGCCATCAGTCTCTGATGACAGAATATCCTGCTGAAAATTTTCATTTGCTCTTTCCTGACGTCCTAGTAGAAAGAATTGTGTACGAAACCAACGTTTATGCAACACGCAGAAGAGTGGTGGCATGAATCGAGTTCCCACAAACTGCTGTACTGAAATAAGATCATTTTTGGCAATTAATATTCTTATGGGACTGAAAAAGGTTACCTAGTTTCAGAGATTACTGGTCGTCTAACATGAAACTCCGAGACTCGTGCCTAAGCAGTTACATGTCTGTCAAAAGATTTTCATGGCTTCTATCCCACATTCATTTTAATGATTTAACTACACAACCTCAAAAAGGCTCTCCTAACTATGATAAAATGTATAAAGTGAGACCTGTTCTTGATGTCTTGCCAAAAGCATTCATGGGTTACTACAAGCCCACCCAACAACTGTCCACTGACGAAGAAATGATTAAATTCAAGGGTAGATCATCCTTGAAGCAATACATGCCAGCTAAGCCTATCAAGAGAGGTTATAAAGTCTGGTTGCTTGCAGACCAAAGAGGATGTGTGTGTCAATTCGAAATTTACACTGGCAAATTAGGAGAGGCCACTGAGAAAGACCTAGGAGGACGGGTTGTAAAAATACTCTGCAAAATCTTAGAAATGAAAGTTTATGAAGTATAATTTGACAAGTAATTCACCTCAGTTCTATTGATGAAATATTTAAAACAAAAACAGATTCATGCCTGTGGAACTATTGGGAAGGAAAGATAACACCTGCCAAAAGATCTAAAAGATGACAAAGAACTACAAAGAGGAGATTCAGATTGGTGGAGTAACCAAGAGGAATTCTTTGTCTCAAGTGGAAGGATAGAAAACGGATATATTTCTTGAGCAATTTTCACGCACCGTATGTGAAAAGTGTACTACAACCAGAAGACAGAAGGATGGAACAGAGCTGTCAATGAACGGCCCATTGCTTGTCAAAGACTATAATGTCCATATGGGGTTGTTTGTTGTTGTGGTCTTCAGTCCTGAGACTGGTTTGATGCCGCTCTCCATGCTACTCTATCCTGTGCAAGCTTCTTCATCTCCCAGTACCTACTGCAACCTACATCCTTCTGAATCTGCTTAGTGTATTCATCTCTTGGTCTCCCTCTACGATTTTTACCCTCCACGCTGCCCTCCAATGCTAAATTTGTGATCCCTTGATTCCTCAAAACATGTCCTACCAACCGATCCCTTCTTCTAGTCAAGTTGTGCCACAAACTTCTCCCCAATCCTATTCAATACCTCCTCATTAGTTACGTGATCTACCCACCTTATCTTCAGCAGTCTTCTGTAGCACCACATTTCGAAAGCTTCTATTCTCTTCTTGTCCAAACTAGTTATCGTTCATGTTTCACTTCCATACATGGCTACACTCCATACAAATACTTTCAGAAACGACTTCCTGACACTTAAATCTATACTCGACGTTAACAAATTTCTCTTCTTCAGAAACGATTTCCTTCCCATTGCCAGTCTACATTTTATATCCTCTCTACTTCGACCATCATCAGTTATTTTACTCCCCAAATAGCAAAACTCCTTTACTACTTTAAGTGTCTCATTTCCTAATTTAATTCCCTCAGCATCACCCGATTTAATTTGACTACATTCCATTATCCTCGTTTTGCTTTTGTTGATGTTCATCTTATATCCTCCTTTCAAGACACTGTCCATTCCGTTCAACTGCTCTTCCAAGTACTTTGCTGTCTCTGACAGAATTACAATGTCATCGGCGAACCTCAAAGTTTTTACTTCTTCTCCATGAATTTTAATACCTACTCCAAATTTTTCTTTTTTTTCCTTTACTGCTTGCTCAATATACAGATTGAATAACATCGGGGAGAGGCTACAACCCTGTCTCACACCTTTCCCAACCACTGCTTCCCTTTCATGCCCCTCGACTCTTATAACTGCCACCTGGTTTCTGTACAAATTGTAAATAGCCTTTCGCTCCCTGTATTTTACCCCTGTCACCTTCAGAATTTGAAAGAGAGTATTCCAGTTAACATTGTCAAAAGCTTTCTCTAAGTCTACAAATGCTAGAAACGTAGGTTTGCCTTTTCTTAATCTTTCTTCTAAGATAAGTCGTAAGGTTAGTATTGCCTCACGTGTTCCAACATTTCTACGGAACCCAAACTGATCTTCTCCGAGGTCGGCTTCTACCAGTTTTTCCATTCGTCTGTAAATAATTCGTGTTAGCATTTTGCAGCTGTGACTTATTAAACTGATAGTTCGGTAATTTTCACATGTGTCAACACCTGCTTTCTTTGGGATTGGAATTATTATATTCTTCTTGAAGTCTGAGGGTATTTCACCTGTCTCATACATCTTGCTCACCAGATGGTAGAGTTTTGTCATGACTGGCTCTCCCAAGGCCATCAGTAGTTCTAATGGAATGTTGTCTACTCCCGGGGCCTTGTTTCGACTCAGGTCTTTCAGTGCTCTGTCAAACTCTTCACACAGTATCTTATCTCCCATTTCGTCTTCATCTACATCCTCTTCCATTTCCATAATATTGTCCTCAAGTACATTGCCCTTGTATAAACCCTCTATATACTCCTTCCACCTTTCTGCCTTCCCTTCTTTGCTTAGAACTGGGTTGCCATCTGAGCTCTTGATATTCATACATGTGGTTCTCTTCTCTCCAAAGGTCTCTTTAATTTTCCTGTAGGCAGTATCTATCTTACCCCTAGTGAGACAAGCCTCTACATCCTTACATTTGTCCTCTAGCCATCCCTGCTTAGCCATTTTGCACTTCCTGTCAATCTCATTTTTGAGACGTCTGTATTCCTTTTTGCCTGCTTCATTTACTGCGTTTTTATATTTTCTCCTTTCATCAATTAAATTCAATATTTCTTCTGTTACCCAAGGGTTTCTATTAGCCCTCGTCTTTTTACCTACTTGGTCGTCTGCTGCCTTCACTACTTCATCCCTCAGAGCTACCCATTCTTCTTCTACTGTATTTCTTTCCCCCATTCCTGTCAATTCTTCCCTTATGCTCTCCCTGAAACTCTGTACAACCTCTGGTTCTTTCAGTTTATCCAGGTCCCATCTCCTTAAATTCCCACCTTTTTGTAGTTTCTTCAGTTTCGATCTGCAGTTCATAACAAATAGATTGTGGTCAGAGTCCACATCTGCCCCTGGAAATGTCTTACAATTAAAACCTGGTTCCTAAATCTCTGTCTTACCATTATATAATCTATCTGATACCTTTTAGTATCTCCAGGATTCTTCCACGTATTCAACCTTCTTTTATGATTCTTGAACCAAGTGTTAGCTATGATTAAGTCATGCTCTGTGCAAAATTCTACAAGGCGGCTTCCTCTTTCATTTCTTCCCCCCAATCCATATTCACCTACTATGTTTCCTTCTCTCCCTTTTCCTACTGACGAATTCCAGTCACCCATGACTATTAAATTTTCGTCTCCCTTCACTACCTGAATAATTTCCTTTATCTCGTCATACATTTCATCTATTTCTTCATCATCTGCAGAGCTAGTTGGCATATAAACTTGTACTACTGTAGTAGGCATGGGCTTTGTGTCTATCTTGGCCACAATAATGCGTTCTCTATGCTGTTTGTAGTAGCTAACCCGCACTCCTATTTTTTTATTCATTATTAAACCTACTCCTGCATTACCCCTATTTGATTTTGTATTTATAACCCTGTATTCACCTGACCAAAAGTCTTGTTCCTCCTACCACCGAACTTCACTAATTTCCACTATATCTAACTTTAACCTATCCATTTCCCTTTTTAAATTTTCTAACGTACCTGCCCGATTAAGGGATCTGACATTCCACGCTCCGATCCGTAGAATGCCAGTTTTCTTTCTCCTGATAACGACGTCCTCTTGAGTAGTCCCCGCCCGGAGATCCGAATGGGGGACTATTTTACCTCCGGAATATTTTACCCAAGAGGACGCCATCATCATTTAATCATACAGTAAAGCTGCATGTCCTCGGGAAAAATTACGGCTGTAGTTTCCCCTTGCTTTCAGCCGTTCGCAGTACCAGCACAGCAAGGCCGTTTTGGTTAATGTTACAAGGCCAGATCAGTCAATCATCCAGACTGTTGCCCCTGCAACTACTGAAAAGGCTGCTGCCCCTCTTCAGAGGTATGTATATAAAAGTGATATGCTGAAATCTTGCTATGAGATTAACAGGAAGAGTAAGAGATGGTATTTACATATCTTCTGGCACTTTGTGGATGTAGCAGTTCTCAGGTCATATATAATATTTTCTGAAAGAAGTGATGAAAACTTGATGAGCCTGAAAGACTTTAGATTAGCTGTGGTTGATAGACTTCTGCCATCGAACACATCAAAACAGAGGCAAAAGATGAAGGCAAAAATCAACAAATTTAAGCCCAAGATTCTGCAGGAGGTGAGATTTACATAGAATAAGCACCTACCAGTCAGAGGAACGTGGAAAAGATGTGCCAGTTGCAGTTCATCATCAAATCGGCAGCATTCATAGTGGTCTTGTGAAACATGTGGTGTTGCATTGTGTCTCTGAGACAAGAAAAACTGGTTTTTAGATTATCACCGGTAATAAACTATTTTTACATTTGTTTAGAAGCAGTGACATTGCACTTCAGATTATAATATGGTATGGCATATGTTTGTAAGTGTAGGATTTTAAGGCACTAATGCCATAGTGGCATTGTGAGAATACCACCTATACTTTTGTAATTATGTGAAATTAATATCTGAAAACATTAGAGGTCTTTTTTGTTACTTTGTGCAGAACAGCTGCTGATTTTCAGGAAAGTCTAATCTTACGTGCATCAAAGGGTTAATAGATCTGACCGTGAACCTAGTGGTTGGTTATCGGACTACAGGAGAGGTGGCCCAGAATTCATCTCGCAAGCCATACTTTGGCAGGTGTGTCATAGCTCTCAATGCACATTTACTCCACTGCCATGCTATGTTTTCTGCCCACATGGAGTGGGAGAGGGGGAAACTGCGAACGTACCACATTTAAATGGCAGTGTAGTCGCACAGCTTACGACTTGGATATTCCACATTTCTCAACACCAACGATCAATAACAAAACAGATTTTCAGCTTTTTTTTTATTTTTGGCGCGCTCAGGACATTAGTTTTTTTTTTTTTTTTTTTTTTTTTTTTTTTTTTTTTTTTTTTTTTTTTGATACGTACTTTCAGCATACAGACAGACAGACAAAGACTATTTCACAGATTTTTGCACTCAGGTTGGCACGTAATCGTGACTGACTTAATTCCGTAATCTAAAAAAACGCCTTTCACACACACATGCTGATCGAAATATTGTAGCACTTTTGCATCTCCATTATGGAGACGTGGAAACTCTACCCGAGGAAAGCAATGTAGTCGTCCTAGATAGTTTTAACGTTCAAGGTGTTTGTCTGTAAAACGGGAATTGCCTTGCAGATCAAACTGTTACATCTGCACATGCACAGGTACACTTTTAACTGAACTGGAAAACGGTCCTGAAAACAACTTTAAAACAGATGGCAGGTTGGCAGTGTCCTCAAAACGTTTAGGAAACTATCGTTGTAATTCTTTCAAGTACACAATGAAGTTTTCAAATTTCGCGTTTTCTTTAACACCAGTGAGCTTAGGGAGCTTGAGTGTTTTTTTCAGAATGTGTCCCTTCTACAATGACCATCAAATCAGAAAGAAGTTATCTTGCAGTGTCTTACTGTGGGCAGTGTGTAGTCAAGTCCAGTTAAAATGTGAAGTCTGCAATCCATTCCAGATGTTTTGAATTTTGTTCCTGCACTCCTTTTTCCTTCATAAATTCAACAATAGCGATTTTGAAATCGACAAATTGTTCCACGTATGCGCCTTGACTTCACCAACGTACTTTGCAGTAATATAGGCAGTCCCCATACTCTCCGTTCAGTTCTATTGAAAACTGTTGCAACTGACTGTGGAATAATGCGTGCGACTTCAGAAGTTTTACTGTTAGTACCACCAATTTCTTCACGTGTTCCATGCCTGCAAATTTAGCACAAAGTGCTTCTTGGTGTGCAGAACAATGAACACCGTCTGTGGATCATTGTAATTTTTTGCGCTTTCATTGTCAACTAAATCTTTAAGTTCTTTCTCCACGGTATTGTAATGCCGTTTCATAGCAAATATGCAGTACCCGTTCCTTACGTGAATTCTCAGTTCTCGTTCCTCTCTTCTGTCATTTCCATTTAATTTAAAGGATTGTGACAGTAATTCGCTAGATTGCCTCTTTTTGTGTGAATAGCTACTGGACCTGCGAACGTCCTTCATACCGTGAGCAAATAGCGAAGGATAAACAGTGCTAACAACACGATTCTTCCGAACTCGAAGGTCTGTGCTGTCCGAAAAAATGCCGCACCGCAATTCTAAATGAAATGTCACGCTGTTTCGAAATGTCACGCTGGATACTACAGAGGCCCTAACTACTTTTTGATTTGACTGAATACAGGAAGAATCGTACCCCAAACTATATTTCTAAAATTAAATTTTACGAGATTTTAAATTGTCACCCAGATTTTACCAAATGTATGGGCTACAGGCTTAGATGCAGCCATCTCGTGCTTACACTAGCGCGAGTTGGCACTCTCTTGGAATGATGAACTATCTTGTCAGTATCCACAGAGGACCCACACACACACACACACACACAATAGTGGATGAGTCACTGGCCACTTGCATGCAGCAGGGCTGTTCTCCAACTCACATGGTTGCTACACGGCTCACAATGCAGTCTTGCAAATTCGTATTTATCTGTGATAGGACGACAGACAAAGGTATCACGGATCAGCGTAAAGAGTGCTTTATGATCATAAACTGTTTTTATTGAGTAAAGTGCTGGAGGTTAATTACTCGGTGTTCACGTATTTCCGTACCTTACGAACACAACGCCTGCATAACCCTGACAAATAGCACGGGAGGTCGTCAGCTAAGGATACTAAACCGGTAACCCCTAATAGAAGTGGTGTCAGTAATGGGATCAAATGTTAAAATCCTACAGTCCTATGGAGGTGCAGTGAGAATTCCGAGTGCTCCTGCCATCTGTCAGTGGCGCAGCAGAAGCGTGGACATCATCCGACAACACGGGGACATCCAACGCTGAAAGTCAGGGTGGTCTGCTCAAATTTGGCTAAAATGAGAAAGGCAATGATTGATTTGTTGAACTTTTTCCTGTACTTGAGTGATTAATCAAAATGGTGGAATTCAATCCAGTAAGACGGTCGATCACCAACCATTATAAACGATTTGCGAAGAGAGAGACAGCAATTCAAACTAGAGAAACGAGTGCAGCCTCCCAAATGACTTGTCAAATATAGCTCATGCAGTGCTGGTGCAATAAAGAATTTTTCATTATTGCCATCAGTACCATTGTTTGCGGGAAACCCGAGGAAGACATGAAAGTATTCTTTTGGAAACTCGAAGGAGCTGCCTTATTGGGTTAATGGACTGATTCAAATAGGTTAGCAGTTGCTAAATTAAGAATTCAAGGATCTGCGTTAACACGAAGCCAACTTGCATGAAATCAGAAGATTACAATGAATTTAAAGTGACAGTTGATCGGAGACTCAAACACAAAAATGCTATCAAGTTCTACAGAGAGGAACTTCATAGTCTGCGCATGCGACAAGAATCTACTGAGCAGTTTGCCGACATAATTCGAAACGTCAACGCAAAAACATATGAGCTGGCAGAAGACGAGAATGAGAATCACATTTAGCTGTTCGAAGCTGGTCAGAGAGGTTTAGACACACAGGTTGTATGGAGAGGAAATAAGCAAAGCAGTCAGATTGGCGCGATGTAAGGCCATTTGGAAGCAGTATATGCAGCTATTGGCGTCGTGGAAGCATTTATTGTATGTCCTTAAAAGTATTGCGTTTGTAAAAGAGAATGATGAACTGAATGTAATGAATAGAGACATACAAAATTACAAAACACAAACCAGATGTGATTACCATAGGGTACTGACTGATGAGATCTGTTGATCACAGTCCACTTGAAGCTGGGAGGCAGTTCTATAATAGGTAGCCAAAAAATATAAAGAAACTCTGTGGAAATCTTTTTAAAGTAAAACTGAAACAGCTGTTAATTCAAAAATGTTTATTATCATTCAAAGATTTCTGACAGTTGACAGTTCTAGTTTGTATGCTATAGTATATTAATGTTGGTATACGTTTATATAATAGTATATAATGTATTACTTGTTATACAAATTCATTATATGTATGGCATTACATCTCTGTAAATGTACAAATGCTGATGATGTCCAAAACTGTAAAGTTATTATTACTACTACTACTACTACTACTACTACTACTACTACTATTAAAGCAGCCGAATGATAATGCGAAGAGAAGAGTGTCGCATGTTCAACACAAATGTAGTGTGCTACAGATGTAAGAAGCATCGTCACAAGCATAAGGGCTGTAAGGAGAAACGAATTTACTACAGTTGTCGAATACAGGGTCACGCATCGAGAGATTGCCGCAATAAAAGAAAAGATCAACAGGCAACTCAGTAGATCAAACGAGTACGCGGACGTACGTGCCACCCCACCGTCCGCCCCCTGCCTGAGACAGTAATTCCTGTTAGGTCCACCGAAAATCAGATCCAAAAATGACTTTGATAGGTGCTGTATATCGTGGATGACAAATCAAGCTACTTACTGACACGGGGAACATAGTCGTCACTAATGTGATGTTGCATTGATAAAAGGGTAACTGAAGAACACCATAGTTAAAGGTGCATGGGTCAAACGGCGGGGAGTTATGTACCACAAAGAAGTTGACATAGAATTATGTTAAGGCCAAGAAAAATACACAGTGATGGTGCAAGTAGTTTCAAACAATGAAACATGTTAGAAAGGTGTACTTTGCATTTGTGCCTTAATCTGGTTGTTATTGTTACTACCTTGTGCTGCAATTTGTGCAGACAAAATTTTTAACAAATCGATCATATTCAGTGGTTTTTCGCTTTCTTGTTCTAAGGTGTCCTCATACTCAGATTCTACTTCTCGTGTTTTGCTCGGTTCACTTTCGACTTTCGATGAATTGATTATATCCATCGAGTCATTAACATAACCACTGTCTTCATTCGTGTCGTGTTCCCTACCTTGTTTTATTTGAGACGAGCTCATCATGTGAAACTAATCGCTGATGTTCGTATGGTTCGCAATGTAAGCCTGTTGCCATCCTATGGCGTCATCTCTGCTCTCGTCTAGTGAGCTGCTGCGACCTAGTATACAATTTGTTTTTACGTTTTGTTCGTTTAGACCTCCTGTCGTCTTTGTTTCCATTTTAATTTAGTTAACACTTTATATTTTATCTTTTAAAGACCTGCAAATTTTTCTGTTAATTATTTTGCCCGATCTATTGCAAGTTCGCACCGCTGGACATTCAGTGCTCGTCTTGCAATTGTTTTACACCCAATATTTATATTATAATCTGTACTTTAGTGAGTAAAACTGACAAATGTCCTGTCACGCAGCGCCCCGTATAACACACTACCGTGTTTATGTCACTCTTCCCTAACAACCGAACCATTAGTCTTGTCACGGGAAAAGCCCCATATATAACGCTAACGTGCCGTGAAACACGCTAATGTTACCCTCTGAGAGGATTTCCAATTTTGACTGCGCGTGTGTCTCATGAACAAAGGTATCGGACTATAATTTTGAATATGGAGAAATTAACAGAAAAACTAAACGGACTTTTTAACCTTGGGAGTTAATGAAAGTGGTAAAATGATAACACCACTTTGGATCAAAGAAACATAACTCCAAAACCAGTTATTGTGTCTGTATATGTGTGTGTGTGTGTGTGTGTGTGTGCGAGTGTATACCTGTCCTTTTTCCCCCAAGGTAAGTCTTTCCGCTCCCGGGATTGGAATGACTCCTTACCCTCTCCCTTGAAACCCACATCCTTTTGTCTTTCCCTCTCCTTCCCTCTTTCCTGACGAAGCAACCGTTGGTTGCACAAGCACAATAAGCTGGTCTACGCCTCTAAATGGGTTCATATTAGTTCTGCATGGATGAAATAGTCTTTCTCTTGCTGTAGATTTATGCTTACCATATTCACCTACAAAATCTTGACCGTGTCCATGATATAGTAATTGGATCTTCGTGATAACTTTGAAGTACACAGGTGAGCATCTTCAATTCTTCTATATTACAGTACTACTTGGAATAATAACTCAGTTTTTCACTAACGAAATACGAATGTGTTATTTCTTCCAAATACATCAAAAATAGTCATTTCACTTATTCTCATAATCAAAGCGGTAACCACAGATTACACTCTTAAATAACGTGTGTCAACCTTCGTTCATTAACTGAGAGCAAGCCCTTCCTTATACTGCAGAACAGGAAAAACATCTTATGTTTCTTAACATTTGAAAATAAAAAATACATGATGGTAAGCGCAGGGTCTACGCTTGGCTACCGCTCCTCCTTTTCTCTTTGCCTTTAAAGAAAACGAAAACATAAAACCAAAAAATGTAAAAGGTACATCACAAATGCCCCCCCCCCTTACTGCATACTGTCTAAAATAAGTCTCTTTATTTAGGGGGACAGTATACAGTATACTTCTTTATATTGGGGCTCATAGTTTGGTCACTTAGTGCACGTCAGTGGAGTTTTAATATCCTTGTGCTACTACTAGTGTATCTACAAAGCTTCATTTTTTGTCCACTGCAATTTTATACACATAAATACATTCACATATATTTATATACATTCACATATATTTGTATACATAATAATATAATTTTGTTATTTATCCTTACATTTGTTAAGTTGTATGGGATGAACAGGGAAAAGTGTAAATTACTTAAATTGTCATTTCACTCTGTTTTAAAAATTGTTTTTCTCACTTGCTTTCGGTTCATTGGCAATTCTGATAAAGTGTCCTTTCGGCACACGCTATCTCATTGTTCGCTGCATGGCCAGCAGCAGCTCATTGTTTAACGCGCCCGCCGCAGTAACACAAGCGCCACGTGAGCACCAGCACTGCTCGTGCATCCATTGTAATGTCTCTCCAGGCTAATGAAGTCGGTGTTGTGTATGCCCTCCAGCCCAGAAACTGGATACGACGGATTCAGCTCCAACGCCCAACCTGAAGATCACCAGTACCTCATCTCGCACCTGGACGAGTTTTTCGGCCAGTGAAATTGAAGGTAAGCGCCGCACTGCAGGACTCGGATTATCTTCCGATATGCATGGTAGTTCAGTGGTCCTCACGCATCAATTAGTGGTTATACGGATTTCCTTTGATTTCTCCGTCGCAGACGCATCACACTCACTGTATTCACTTCGCTAAACTGTAGCGTTTATTCTTATCACGGCTCAGCCATTATTTTCACTATCATCAGGCCGTAATATTTTTATATCACTTCCCCAATTCTGTTCAATACCTCCTCATTAGTTATGTGATCTACCCATCTAATCTTCAGCATTCTTCTGTAGCACCACGTTTCAAAAGCTTCTGTTCTCTTCTTGTCTAAACTATTTATCATCCATGTTTCACTTCCATACATGTCTACACTCGATACAAATACTTTCAGAAACGACTTCCTGACACTTGAATCAATACTTGATGTTAGCAAATTTCTCTTCTTCAGAAACGCTTTCCTTGCTGTTGCCAGTCTACATTTTATATCCTCTCCACTTCGTCCATCATCAGTTATTTTTCTCCCCAAATAGCAAAACTCCTTTACTACTTTAAGTGTCTCATTTCCTAATCTAATTCCCTCAGCATCACCCGACTTAATTCGACTACATTCCATTATCCTCGTTTTGCTTTTGTTGATGTTCATTTTATACCCTCCTTTCAAGACACTGTCCATTCCGTTCAACTGCTTTTCGAAGCCCTTTGCTGTCTCTGACAGAATTACAATGTCATCAGCAAACCTCAAAGTTTTTATTTCTTCTCCATGGATTTTAATACCTACTCCGAACTTTACTTTTGTTTCCTTTACTGCTTGCTCAATATACAGATTGAATAACATCAGGGAGAGGCTACAGCCCTGTCTCACTCCCTTCCCAACCACTGCTTCCCTTTCATGTACCTCAACTCTTATAACTGCCATCTGGTTTCTGTACAAATTGTAAATAGCCTTTCACTCCCTGTATTTTACCCCTGCCACCTTCAGAATTTGAAAGAGAGTATTCCAGCCAACATTGTCAAAAGCTTTCTTTAAGTCTACAAATGCTAGAAACGTAGGTTTGCTTTTCCTTAATCTTTCTTCTAAGATAAGTCGTAGGGTCAGTATTGCCTCACGTGTTCCAACATTTCTACGGAATCCAAACTGATCTTCCCTGAGGTCGGCTTCTACCAGTTTTTCCATTTGTCTGTAAAGAATACGCGTTAGTATTTTGCAGCTGCGACTTATTAAACTGATAGTTTGGTAATTTTCACATGTGTCAACACCTGCTTTCTTTGGGATTGGAATTATTATATTCTTCTTGAAGTCTGAGGGTATTTCGCCTGTCTCATACATCTTGCTCACCAGGTGGTAGAGTTTTGTCAGGACTGGCTCTCCCAAGGCTGTCAGTAGTTCTAATGGAATGTTGTCTACTCCCGGGTCCTTGTTTCGACCTAGGTCTTTCAGTGCTCTGTCAAGCTCTTCACGCAGTATCATATCTCCCATTTCATCTTCATCTACATCCTCTTCCATTTCCATAATATTGTCCTCAAGTACATCGCCCTTGTATAGACCCTCTATATACTCCTTCCGCCTTTCTGCTTTCGCTTCTTTGTTTAGAACTGGGTTTCCATCTGAGCTCTTGATATTCATACAAGTGGTTCTCTTTTCTCGAAAGGTCTCTCTTTTATTTTCCTGTAGGCAGTATCCATCTTACCGCAAGTGACATAAGCCTCTACATCCTTACATTTGTCCTCTAGCCATCCCTGCTTAGCCATTTTGCACTTCCTGTTGATCTCATTTTTGAGACGTTTGTACTCCTTTGTGCCTGCTTCATTTACTGTAGTTTTATATTTTCTCCTCTCATCAATTAAATTCAGTATCTCTTCTGTTATCTAAGGATTTCTACTAGCCCTCGTCTTTTTACCAACTTGATCCTCTGCTGCCTTCACTGTTTCGTCCCTCAAAGCTACCCATTCTTCTTCTACTGTATTTCTTTCCCCCATTCCTGTCAATTGTTCCCTTATGCTCTCCCTGAATCTCTGTACAACCTCTGGTTTAATCAATTTATCTAGGTCCCATCTCCTTAAATTACCACCTTTTTGCAGTTTCTTCAGTTTTAATCTACAGGTCATAACCAATAGATTGTGGTCAGAGTCCACATCTGCCCCTGGAAATGTCTTACAATTTAAAACCTGGTTCCTAAATCTCTGTCTTACCATTATATAATCTATCTGATACCTTTTAGTATCTCCAGGATTCTTCCACGTATACAACCTTCTTTTATGATTCTTGAACCAAGTGTTAGCTATGATTAAGTTATACTCTGTGCAAAATTCTACAAGGCGGCTTCCTCTTTCATTTCTTAGCCCCAATCCATATTCACCTACTACGTTTCCTTCTCTTCCTTTACCTACTCTTTAATTCCAGTCACCCATGACTATTAAATTTTTGTCTCCCTTCACTACCTGAGTGATTTCTTTTATCTCATCATACATTTCATCATCATCTGCAGAGCTAGTTTGCATATAAACTTTTACTACTGTAGTAGGCGTGGGCTTCGTGACTATCTTGGCCACAATAATGCGTTCTCTATGCTGTTTGTAGTAGCTTACCCGCACTCCTATTTTTTTATTCATTATTAAACCTACTCCTGCATTACCCGTATTTGATTTTGTATTTATAGCCCTGTATTCACCTGACCAAAAGTCTTGTTCTTCCTGCCACCGAACTTCACCAATTCCCACTATATCTTACTTTAACCTATCCATTTCCCATTTTAAATTTTCTAACGTACCTGCCCGATTAAGGGATCTGACATTCCACGCTCCGATCCGTAGAACGCCAGTTTTCTTTCTCCTGATAACGACGTCCTCTTAAGTAGTCCCCGCCCAGAGACCCGAGTGGGGGACTATTTTACCTCACGGAATATTTTACCCAAGAGGACGCCATCATCATTTAATCATACAGTAAAGCTGCATGCCCTCGGGAGAAATTACGGCTGTAGTTTCCCCTTGCTTTCAGCTGTTCCCAGTACCACAACAGCAAGACCGTTTTGGTTAGTGTTACGAGGCCAAATCAGTCAAACATCCAGACTCTTGCCCCTGTAACTACTGAAAATGCTGCTGCCCCTCTTCAAGAACCACATATTTGTCTGGCCTCTCAACAGATACCCCTCCGTTGTGGTTGTACCTACGGTACGGCTATTTGTATCGTTGAGGCACGCAAGCCTCCCCACCAACGGCAAGGTCCATGGTTCATGGGGGGTACCCCATTCATTTAATTTGGAAGTGACTTCAATTTACCTGCGATATGTTAGTGAAAATACATAATTAAAGTCCGTAGTAGGCATAAACGGCAGTCCAAAATTGCTCTAAATGCATTCTCTGAAATTTATTTTAAGCCCACACGAACTGCAAATGGTTGCGACAACATACTAGACCTTGTGACAACAAACAATCCGAAGCAAATATGAGCTACAGACCCAGGTCCTACATATGACGTCAACTCGTAAACATACAGTGGGGCCTTCACAACTACACATGAAAATTCATTCCAACACTACTCACTACATGGAAAAAAAGAGGATTTGCTAGAGTCTGCTTCAGAGGTTGCTTCTAAACTTGTAATGCGTCATTACTGTACTTATTCTATCCTTGGCATTTGATAAATCTTCATACTATGTACAATATTGACAAGTGCTCGTTTGTAAGGAGTATGGGGATTGTTTAATTCTTTGACGATCCTGACTTTACACATTCGTGTACACATATTTCAAGCCGTATACCTGCTTTACTGGTGCGACGACATATAGATGTTTACCTTCATAACATGTGACCAGTAATTTTACTGTATTTTCGTCATGTGTAATTCCACTCATAATTCATTTCAGCTATGGAAGAACGTGCTTATGTTAAAGTACTGTTTTCGCTTCTGCATGTGTCAAGAACTCAGTGTAGAAAATATTGTTTCATTGCATTTTATGTTCATCCCTTGTACGAATTGTATATCATATTTTCATTTATATTCACCTTATAGTTGCTCACGATGTAACAGTTAGTCACTAAGGAAATATTTTTTATACATTCTGATGTATTTTTACATTCTGATGTATTTGTAGCAAATTATTGTGCTGTGGTGTACGTTAAATATACCATGTACCTTTGTTACTATTGACTTCACTGTTTCTTCTTTACTCTTTACTGCTTCTTCAGGATGTTCATTTTCACAATTATTTCTATGCATGTATCTTCATACTTCGCTTTCCACGCTCATACAATCATTCATTCTGAGACTTAAAACTGTATAATCTATTCTTTCTTACGTCGCCTTCGTGGCCTTTTCGTAGGTACCCCTGTAATATTCATCTTCATATTCATCGCCATATACCCATATAATGATTCATTAAAAAGCTTCCACATAAATCGTACCTGTTGGTTTCTTAGAGTAGCACCACCACCCTATTTATTTCTTCCCACAAATATAAATAAACTCATATTACTCTAACACACTTTCATCTCTTTTTAGTGTCACTCCATGTATGATATGTCACCACAAACGTGGATTAACTAATTGATATCTCCAATTGAATCAAAAATTTTTACACTCTATTTCCTAGTATTATCCATCTGTGAAATTCATTTATTTCTCCGTATTGCTTTTCAAACATTTCGTGTTCAAAGTTTTATTTTGCTGCTTATGCTTTTCCTATAAGGTACCATGTAATTAATAGCTACTAACATAAGCGAGTTCTGTAATAACAAATTTGTGGGTATGTATCCTCCCTGTACATTAAGCTCGCTACTTCTAATGTTGTCTGTAAAGAAGTGTAGTTCTATAAGCGCACAGCTGCTCCTCTCGCCAAATCTTGTACGATATGTTATAGTTTCCGTCTTAGTCACACTCATTTTTTTTCTGTGTGTATATTTCATTCTATCTTTCCCATCGTCACTCACTTGCGTGCTGTATGTAAGTCGCTTAGTTCTCAAGTTCTGTGCTAATCGCGTTCTTTTAAGTATACCTGTTGTAACTTCTCTTTCAGACCTATCTTAATCCTGTGTATATACTCCTCTACTTTTAATCCTTATACTTATTTCTAACTCTGGACATTCAGTAGCGTATGTTAACTTCACAAATTTACCGTATTCTACGCTCCTTTGTTTACTTGCGCTGATGCGCTCCTTTTCTTAAAACTATGTATGCTTAACCTAATGATATACTCTTAAAAGTAGTACACTTTATATTATAGTCTCCGACTTGGGAATAAATGTCTATATTCGTTTTGTTTGTGTAATTGATTTACGTTAGTCAGCTGATAGGTACTCGCATTTCCCATCGCTTCTGTTTTGTCCAGTTGGCTGCGCACCATGGAGCAACTTCAATTCTAAAATGGTTTCCGTCGCTGTGTGCAGTGTGTCTTTGCGCATCTTAGAGGGTACACCGAACGTATCCGTGCATTTTGCATACTCTGCCCCCTACGATCTGCTATTAGCCGCTTTGCATATAGTTGTTAATGTACGCTGCTCTTTAAGCGCGGCTGCGCATCTTAGTACATTTCACCGCTTATGACTCTCACTTAAAGCTCGCGCACTGCGAATTCCTTTCTTTTCCATCATTGTTATCCAAGTTTCTGCGCCTGATGTAGTATAACTACGTCATCTAATGGTTTCCACTCGTTCAGTATTGTGTGTAGTTGTTTTAGTTCTTGTTGTATATTCTCGTGTTTCCTTAAGGAATATCAAAAGGTTTCCTTTGCTTCTTTAGATATTTAAGTATAAAGAAAGTACAATATCAGAATACAAGGAAAATTTATATTCACTAAGTTGCATCTCATTCTTGGCATGTTAGATACTAAAAGAAAATTGAACATTCCTCATTAGCTAAACAACAGGATAGTAAGAAGAGGGAGAGGAGAGGGTATCGGAAATATGAGTATTGTACCACCTAGCTGGAGAGGAACCGAGCGCCAGTAAGTTTATTCGTCAAAGGGCGACAAACCTCCTCCGGTCATGTGTTTTATTGATACAACACTCAGGGAAAGAACGAGACTTGAATTTTAATTTAATAAATCTTTATGTGGATACATGCCTTTTATTTTACCATTTTTTTTTATATTTCTTATCAAGTATCACCCAAGATATGGCTTGTCAACAACGATATGTGGACCAACGTATAAAAATTGCCATTTTTTATTCAATGCTTTTAATTCGATGATTCTGGAGAAGTTCTTAGTAGTACCTCCTGTCCAGTCTGGAATTCTGTTACATTTTTCGGTTTCCTTTTGTAAATTCCTTTCCTTATTTGAACTTGCTCTTCCAATGTTATTAGTGCTCGCTGTATTTTCTTATCTAAGGCTATGCCTTTGTGCCCTAGTTTAGGTATTGGTTTTGCCCATTCATCTAGTTCTACCTTTTCAAACATGAGTTCGGCTGGTGTGTAGGTGATTTACTATATGCTGAAACGGACCCAGGTATTTTATCCATTTCTTTTGATTCTGTGGTATACATGGTGGTTCATTAATCATGACCAGGCCAAATGTCTCACGAAATAAGCGTCAAACGAAAAACTACAAAGAACGAAACTTGTCCAGCTTGAAGGTGGAAACCAGATGGCGCTATGGTTGGCCCGCTAGATGGCGCTGCCATAGGTCAAACGGATATCAACTGCATTTTTTATATAGGAACCCCCATTTTTTATTACATATTCGTGTAGTACGTAAAGAAATATTAATGTTTTAGTTGGACCACATTTTTCGCTTTGGGATAGATGGCGCTGTAATAGTCACAAACGTATAAGTACATGGTATCACGTAACATTCCGTCAGTGCGGACGGTATTTGCTTCGTGATACATTACCCGTGTTAAAATGGACAGTTTACCAATTGCGGAAACGGTCGATATCGTGTTGATATATGGCTATTGTGATCAAAATGCCCAACGGGCGTGTGCTATGTATGCTGCTCGGTATACTGGACGACATCATCCAAGTGTCCGGACCGTTCGCCGGATAGTTCCGTTATTTATTTAAAAACGCATCCTCAAATTGGTCATATGTCTCACTGAGTTCCGACATCTCTGTAGCCCCTTCTATGTGTCCTACCACATATTTGATCTTTTGAGCTTGTGTCCAAGTCCTTAGGCAGTACATCCCTAAGGGCTTGGACAAACACTATCGAGTGCGTTCGCTTTGTTTCATTTGAAAATACAGGAAACTGTCGGTGTTTTATTAAACTCTCGTCCATTAACAACGCTGTCCAGCAGGATGAAACAGCATTTACATGCGGTGATGACATATCCGTCTCACAAAAGTTTTGCCCGTTGCTCGCGTCGTGCGTCGGCATGCTCTCGCGCGGCGTGGGTTGGGCATTGTTGTCCACGCCACTGATTTCTCTCACTGGCGGACGGCTGTTTACAGCTCCACATAGCGCCCCCGGCGATGATATTACCGTATATTGATAATTTTCACTTATGGACCGTCTGACAGCAACTGAATAAAACACAATTTTAGTGCCATACGCGTTTCGCCTTAATTTTCTGCAAGGCATCATCAGTGGCAGGTTGCGTAGACAGTTTCTTACATATTACGCTCCTGTTGCATTTTTGGTGTTGTTCTTCTTCCTATGAGCGCCAACTTGCTGTTTTTTCCACATTCCACAGCACTATGCACTGAACGCTTGTTTTAATGCAATGTTTTTAAACATTTGCTAACTATTTCGTCCATTAATCTTTGTTCTACCAGATTGATATCATGTTCGACGTGTTTTAAAATTTCTTCTTCCTTGTCCCCCCCGTTACATCCTTTTACTGCCTCCACATAAGTACGCTATTCACGTACACATTTTTCCGCGAACGTTGTGTTTTCATCTTTTGTATTGCCCTTTACTGTTTCGTAAAATTGCACATTGTCTTGGTTGATTCTTTTATGTTCTAACTTAAGTAATCCTATCTCGACTGTGATTTTCTCTACATTTTCTGTTAAGTTGTCACAGAAAGAATGCAGCTTCACTACTTCTGATTGTACATTATCTATGTCAACCTGCGTATTCTTTTGCATTACCTTTAAATTACCCTGAGTTTCTGTGATTCCGAATAGCTCCTGGCCATACGTGCGTGTGAGTGTTTCAAATTTTTCTTCCACTGTGCCTTTTAATTTGTCACTCATATCGTGAACTTAAGTTTGTACTTGTTCGTTACTTTTTCTATCCACTTCCGTGGACATTTGCACAATCTGCTGTGTGAACATCGTATCCAGATTATTGAGTTCTGTGCGCACATTTTTTACCTCGCCCGAAATGTTTGTCGTGTTTGTGTTTACCTTCCCGATCTCGGACTTTGCTGTGGTCATGTTCAAAAATGTTCAAATGTGTGTGAAATCTTATGGGACTTAACTGCTGAGGTCATCAGTCTTTAAGCTTACACGCTACTTAGCCTAAATTATCCTATGGACAAACACACACACTGATGCCCGAGGGAGGACTCGAACCTCCGCCGGGACCAGCCGCACGCTCTATGACTGCAGCGCCGTAGACCGCTCGGCTAATCCCATGCGGCTGTGGTCATGTCTGCTTTCATATTAGTCATGTCCACTTGCATTTTTTCTAAACTCGACATTTTTTAATTTATTGTGTTCAAATTGGTCTCTAAACCCATTTTTGAATTTATGTCTGTTAAGGCTCGAAATAAGGCTTGCATATCTTCCCTAGTCACTTCTGGCCTACGCCTGTCAGCATCTGCGTTTGTACTACGCGTACTACTTTTATTTAAAATATTCGTTTGCCTTGAAGTGTCATTAATTTCATCTACTGTCATCATTGTTACGTTTTGCAATTGGAAGTCTACTACATTGGCATTATTTCCTTATTGTTTTGTCCATCCATTGTAGAAATCTTTACGCCTCTGCAGTTACCGAAATTAATATTTTCTCTGTTTGGATTTTGCTTCCGCACTATTTCTCGCGCGACAGACTTCACATACAGCAATATGTAATTGTCATCTCAATAGTTGTTTACTCAATATGTTTTTCGTACTGGTAAAGTAATCTCATTCTCTCTACTTGATTGCACTTGCATTAACCTCTGAAGCTTTAGGTTCTGGATTTTAGGAAATAGGTGCTTGGATTTTCTAATAGATCTAGTAGGAACGCATTTTCTACACGCATTGGGCGGTTCTGTCTTATTGTTGTCTTGTGACTGGTACTTCCCTCTATTGTAGTTTTAGTTGTCCACTCCTGGTATTGTTGTCGTCTTCCTTTTAATTTATTTATTATTTCTTTTTCTTTCAGTTAATATTTTTCCAGTGTTACATCATCATCTTCGTCATGTCATCAGCGTTCGTGGAACATAAAGAAATTATTAACATACATGTATATTCATTGTGTTAATAATATTAGTACACACAGTTTTGCCCACTATGTATCGTCCGGTCATGGTTGTCACTTTATAATATAATAAAAAATGTTAAGATATATGAAAATAATATGATTAATTTTTCGGCACTCGGACAAGCACAATAAGCTGCGCTATGCCTGTAAATGGGTTTGTATTAGTTCATATTAGTTCTGCATGGACGAAATAGTCTTTCTCTTGCTATAGATTTATGCTTACCAATTAATAATACTATGTCAGATCACCATATTCACCTACAAAATCTGGACCATGTCCATGATATAGTAATCAAATCTTTGTGATAACTCCAAAGTACACAGGTGGGCTTCTTCTATATTACAGTACTACTTGGAATAATAACTCAATTTTTCACTAACGAAATACGAATGTATTATTTCTTCCACATGCATTAAAAATACAATCTTTTCACTTATTCTCATAATGAAAGTGGCTACCACCAATTACGCTCTAAAATAATGTGTTTGTACCTTCATTCATTAACAGAGAGCGAGTCCTTCCTCTTACCGAGGAACAGGAAAAACATTTTATGCTTCTTTGCCTTTTAAAGAAAACGAAAACATAGAAGCAAGAAATGCTAATGATACATCACAATACAACACAGACATTTCAACGAGCCAAAATTAGTGGTTTACATGAAATGAACTGGCAACAACGTTAAAGGAGACAAAAACAGAAAATAAACATGAAGTCTATTCCTGTGATTCTTCCACATATTCTAAATTGTTAGCATCATTGAGTACTTGATATAATGAGGAGGTATAATACCCTTACTACATGCATCTATAAGATCTTTTTTCTTTTGTTTACGTATGTACAGAGGACAGAGTACTGTCTTCAGGTACTGAAGTCGAAGAATTTTGTATAGGCCAGGTCTTTGCTTGGTGTGCAAAACCAGAAAGTCACAATCATCGTAGGAATACTTAAAAAACGTCATGTCAGGCTGATTTTTTCCTGTATTGCATCCAAAAAATCTTAAGCCATTTCACAGTTTCCCCATCCTCTGCAGTTTTCCTATTCTGAATTATTGTCTTCTGAAGCTGGTTGAAATCTAAAATTTGAGTGTTATCCATTTCTGTCTCTCTGTACTTGTTGGAGGTCATTCTTCCAATTGTATACCAGCCAATGGGATCAAAAACATCCACGTATTTACTTTTTCTTTCGATGCTCATACGCACTGAGTCTATTTCCATTTGTGAATGTCCATGCTTTGACATATTTACTTTTTCTTTCGGTGCTCGTATGCACTGAGTCTACTTCCATTTGTGAATGTCCATGCTCAGAAAAGCATTGGTCTATAGTTTGAATGTCCGGTGTATTCACTGCATGCAAACACATCATCCCACAGACATGAAGCCACCTCTATGGATCCCCTTTTTGTTGTTGTCTCGTCCCACATGTAACATTCGGTTTTGTTTTCTCCTACACTGAGAACTATGAGGTTATACACGGAGAGAGTTCTTTTATAGAATACTGCCTTTGAATTCACTTTAGGGCAGTAAAGCACAGCTTGTAAATCAAATTTAGCTAGGAAAGATTCATCTTTTCTTGCACTTACTTTTTTAATGTTCATAAATTCCCTTGCCATTTCTTTCCTTTTCAAATGCTCTTCCTGTTTCCTTTTAAAATCTTTGTCTTCCTTTTCCTCACCCGAAAGGTGTGAAAACTTTGAACATTTATCACACATATCTTTTAGTGGCCTGTGGATTAAATTCCTTTGCAAATATCTCCCTATACAGCCATAATTTCTCAACTGTATTTCCTTCTTCATAGCATTTCTCCCGATATAACATATTATCTTAATACTCATATCAGCAGGTAAATAATCTGCTGTACATTCTTTCCTCTTGTAATGACAAGGAAGGGTAGGAAAACTCTTAATGTGTTTCCTTATAGCTTCTTTACTTTCTTCGGGTCTCTTTACACCTGGCTCATGACATCCTTTTTGCTCTTTCTCAGTTACGTGATGTTCATCTCTTTTTTAATAGTATTTCTTACAAAGCTTTCAGAAATGTCAAAATTCTTGAGAAAAAACTGCATACACACTTGAATCTTATCAGATCCCTGTATTAGATACAATTTCTTGGTCGTATTCCTTCGTGAGTTATCCGATTGTGTCAAACTTCGTTTCTCTTCTTCGACTAACTTATTTAGAAACTGCCTTTGTAGCTAGCTCAACTGATCCAAGATCGCAGTAGGCTCTATGGATATTTTGTCTGTCCTGCTCGGTAAACTTACTGGTGCGCTGTCATGGACATTTAGAGCAATCTTTTGGCTTCAAATTTCTTGCAGGAACTTCGCAATTCTTCGTAGAAATATATGCCCTATCATGCTGTCGACTGATTATTCTTTGATTTCTTTTCCATTCCTCTTTAACTGCTACCCTTTTTCGTTTTCTTGTTTTGTTACTATTCTCAGTACCAGCATTGTCATCTGTGGTTTCCTCATCCTGATTGTGATGATTTACTTGGGCATTAGTTGCATCCTCAGCAGTTTTTGTGACACTCTTTACAAGGGACGTTCCATGTTCAACACTGCTCTCCGTAACAATAACATGACAGGTATGCAGAGGAAGGGAAAAGAAAATTAACTGGAACTGCTGTAGTGTCTAGTAATTGTTTCGCTTCTCACCAGAATCTGTACTGTTGTCTGGTTCATAGGAAGGATCATCATTTGTATCTGAACCAATGAATGCCCTGAGCATCTCCACATCATGTTCTTCCACAGCTATGAATATCAACAATAATAATAATTATAATAATAATAATGACAACAGCTGTAATAGTAATAATAATAAT
The DNA here is from genome assembly GCF_021461385.2 of Schistocerca piceifrons. NCBI lineage: Eukaryota > Metazoa > Arthropoda > Insecta > Orthoptera > Acrididae > Schistocerca > Schistocerca piceifrons. The sequence continues at coordinate 231,861,338 of NC_060138.1, forward strand.
TATCATTATTATAGTACTTACTACCGAAATATATACACTAAGAAACAGGTTCTCATATTTACAAGATTCCACTAAATTCTGTTCCTTCTCCAGGCACATTTTCACCATGCTTCTTTCTCCGCACTGCATAGCGCTCCTACTTGCTTGTAAACCCATTCACAAATGGAACAGTATTTATCTTCCTTGCCAGGAAGTCGCATTTCATTGTTGTCGCAGAGTGACGGCGACAATGCTTCTAAATAGAAGTAGCGGGAAAAGCAAGTTCTAACAGTTCTATTAGGATCAGAGAAATGTAAGAGCTATTCCGTTTCACAAATTAACATTGCATCCAGTGGTCTAAAAATAGATCAGCTCTTTCGTCTGTCTGATCCTTACTATTTTTCATAAAATGTAGATACGTTGACAACTGAATGGAAACCACATAAGATAGTGTTACACTTGTTTGATTGTAATGTAGGTCTTGACTCCATGTACCTTATGGTACTAACAACTCAAAAGTGGCAAAAATGCAGTTACGTCCGTCTGATCTTAAATGGGCAATAAGTGAATGGGGGGGGAGGGGGGGGGGGGGAATGAACAGTCACTATCTCAATGAGGCACATTTATTTGGAAATAAATGTTTAAGAAAATTGAATATCGGTTATTGAAGTTACTTTCGTTGAGATTTCCCTTTGAATAGCAAACAGGATACAAACTGATACAGTGCACTCTAAACTGTGTGCAGTAGCAGTTACCAATAATGCACACACCAGTAAATTATAGGGAGTCGATTTGCACCAGGTTCATACTAAAGGCAGCTACACTCAAAAGCATTACTCAATCAAATACTGAAATGTTACTGCATGAAGTGCAGAACTAAATTTGGACATTTCAGATATGAGGGGATTTTATCATAACTAATATGAATAAATAAATAAAATAAAGATGAATAATCTCACAAATATACTGTTTAAACTCCTCTATATGTATCAGTTTTGCTTAGCAACAGTAATAGTTCAATTTTCTTTCTGATAGGCGGAGAATATGATGGAGACCCATAAACTAGTATAGTTTCACTAGTCAGTGCTCTCTGATTATTACAGTAGAAAAGTCTAATTCGAAAAGCTAATCATTCAGTTCACTTGGAGCAGTTCATAATTTACTTTACAAGACAATAAAATACAACACTGGGCTTAATTAACTTCAAAAAAGGAACCATGTTTTTTGCTCGCGTATCATGTCGTTTTTGGAAACCCAGAATCTACTCTGTAGGAATCAACATGGATTCCAGAAACAGCGATCGTGTGAGACCCGACTCGCTTTATTTGTTCATGAGACCCAGAAAATATTAGATACAGGCTCCCAGGTAGATGCTATTTTCCTTGACTTCCAGAAGGCATTTGGTACAGTTCCGCACTGTCGCCCGATAAACAAAGTAAGAGCCTACGGAATATCAGACCAGCTGTGAGGCTGAATTGAAGAGTTTTTAGCAAACAGAACACAGCATGTTGTTATCAATGGAGAGACGTCTACAGACATTAAGGTAACCTCTGGCGTGCCACAGGGGAGTGTTATGGGACCATTGCTTTTCGCAATATATATAAATGACCTAGTAGATAGTGTCGGAAGTTCCATGCGGCTTTTCGCGGATGATGCTGTAGTATACAGAGAAGTTGCAGCATTAGAAAATTGTAGTGAAATGCAGGAAGATCTGCAGCGGATAGGCACTTGATGCATGGAGTGGCAACTGGCCCTTAACATAGATAAATGTAATGTATTGCGAATACATAGAAAGAAGGATCCTTTATTGTATGATTATGTGATAGCGGAACAAACACTGGTAGCAGTTACTTCTGTAAAATATCTGGGAGTATGCGTGCGGAATGATTTAAAGTGGAATGATCATATAAAATTAATTGTTGGTAAGGCGGGTACCAGGTTGAGATTCATTGGGAGAGTCCTTAGAAAATGTAGTCCATCAACAAAGGAGGTGGCTTACAAAACACTCGTTCGACCTATACTTGAGTATTGCTCATCAGTGTGGGATCCGTACCAGGTCGGGTTGACGGAGAAGATAGAGAAGATCCAAAGAAGAGCGGCGCGTTTCATCACAGGGTTATTTGGTGACTGTGATAGCGTTACGGAGATTTTTAGCAAACTCAAGTGGCAGACTCTGCAAGAGAGGTGCTCTGCATCACGGTGTAGCTTGCTGTCCAGGTTTCAAGAGGGTGCGTTTCTGGATGAGGTATCGAATATATTGCTCCCCCCTACTTATACCTCCCGAGGAGATCACGAATGTAAAATTAGAGAGATTCGAGCGCGCAAGGAGGCTTTCAGGCAGTCGTTCTTCCCGCAAACCATACGCGACTGGAACAGAAAAGGGAGGTAATGGCAGTGGCACGTAAAGTGCCCTCCGCCACACACCGTTGGGTGGCTTGCGGAGTATAAATGTAGATGTAGATGTAGATTCATGATAGAAATCACAACCATACTATTTTGAAAATGAGCTTAACTTATTTGCCTTTTTATCATCTGTGAAGCAGGTATTCTAGACAATAATATTTACACAATTTTGCACTGTAATACTACAAAATTATATTTTGTAATAAATAAAGGATACTTTAGCAAGAGCCTATCCAACTTCACTTTTGTGGTTTTAACTTTAACTTTTACTACTCCGTTTATATTAGACAAAAAACCACTTATAAACACTGGAATGCAAGAATTGTTCATTTAAATCAGGAAACTCAGTTTTAGTAGCACTTAGGTGAGGACCTTGCATAGGTTCATGATCAGGATAGAATATATGGTTCCAGACAAGGATTTATACTGTTGTAATAATTAGTAAAACAACACTCAAATTGACTGGTCCATGCCCATATACATTACTGAGTGTGTGAAGTTAGTGAAGCAGTGACGAAGATTGGTGGCATGCAACATGGCAGCTAACTGTATTCCTGGCTGTCGATGTTCAAATGCTCTATAAATCTGTTCTTGGCATCAGATTTTTAACATATTAGAGCCATTCCTTTATGCCGAGAATACCAAATAATAGCCAGATCCACATCTGAGGCAAATCCTTTAATAAAGCAGCTTCCAGTTGCCTCTCTTAGCACCGTCGAAGCGTACGTGCTACGGCTAGCTGCATACTGCATACTGTTCACACCAAGGAGCTGCTCAGTTCGACCACCAAAACCACCTTGTACATCACACCATTCCACTGCCGTAGTGGGGGGACTTCCCTACAGCTTTTACATGTTACAAATACAAGTGCCCTAAGCATGAACCAGCTTTCAACAAACATTTTCTTTTTATGGACATGCACATATTATAATAATTTATCATTTTAACATATCATTTTGCTTTTTTCGTATATACATTACAAAACTCTTAATTTTCTTGCCACATATCAAGGATTTTAACTAAATTAGAATACACACTCCACAATTGCAGATACACAGCTGCATAATATAAACCTGCTTCTAATCGATATAAGTGTTACAAAGGGAATGTCTAGAGTGGAGACATCAATATGCCACCTGGACGGCCGAAGAGCAGGCCTATGTTGTTTTCACCAGTGAGTCGCGATTTATTCTGAAGAGTGATTCTCGATGAATTCACATCTGAAGGGAATATGGAAACCGATTTCGAGACCCAAACATTGTGGAAAGTGATCAATATGACAGAGGGTCCCTAGGAGTGTGGGCAGTGATTATGTTTACTGTTTGAACCCTTCTCCAAGAAATTGTAAGGGTGAATTGGCAGGGTTTAATTGCCGTCAGGTATCATGATGAGATCTTGAGACCTCATTTGTGATTGTTGCGAGCTGCTGTGGGGCCAAACTTCATAATGATAGTTAATAATGCTCAACCTCATAGAGCACAGGTAGTCGAATTTTCTTCGAAGGCAGATGTTGCATGCATGATATGCCCTGTTCGCTGTCCCAATTTGAATCCCATAGAGCATGCCTGGGATGCACTAGCGAGATGGCTTGCATCACATCAGCATCCACCAACCATTCTCCAGAACTGTGAGCAGCTCTGGAGGAAGAATGGGCATTACTGCCTAACCTGAGATTGATGATGTTTTCACAGCATGCCCCATCATTGTCAGGCCTGTGTTGTTGCCAGAAGTGGTGACACCCCATACTGAGCACATTAACTGGCTGTCGGAATTATGTGCAAATTCATTAATTTGGAAGAAATTAAGAACACTTCTGTCTACCACCATGCATGTCACAGTTGTTTACATTCTGTATTCTATGCTTTGTTTCTGCTTTACTGTCACCTGTTTATACTATTTTGTGGCAAAATAAATGCAACCTTGCAAACTTTCCATTTGTTGCTTTAATTTTGGACACCAGTGTAGTTGTTGGACTCATTGCCTTTGTTTGCAGTAACACATAATAAGTCCCGGGTAACCACAGTGCAGGCTGACTGATATGTCGTCCTTCGTCCTCCAAAGGTCTGTTCTTTTGTGAGGTGAGGTGTTTCACTTGGTAGAGATTTTGGCTGTATCGGCATCGGTTGGATGCTAGGTTGTTGTTTGATGCCAGCGCCATAAGTTGGTGTTGATCGAGTCCATTCATCATGGTGCTTTCAACTGGTGGTGGAGATTAGTGCCAAAGATCAATACCCCTCTTCTTCAACGTTCTCTATTACATTATAACATATGTGGTCTACATTCATGGTCACTATCTCTTGTGTACTCAGTCTGATAGTTCTGACTGCTATGAAATGTTTTAGCTCTCCTCTTACAATCTGATATATGAGAGAAGTAAGGTCACAGTGGTCTTTCATAGTTGCCATGGGGATCATATTCTGGAGCCAATTATGTGTCTTTTGTTGACTCTTTTATGTTGCATTTTCTTCTTTCTGTTGCATTTTCTTGATACATTGGCATACTTGATGAATTCTTCTGTTGTTGTGACAGCCTTTAGCAGAACAGCATGATACATGTGTTCTGTAACTCCATCATCAAATGTGAGATTTTGTCCATTTCCATTGTACTGGGATTTACAAGCTTCCAAAAGGTCAAAACAGTATGTATGTGTGATTGTGTCATTTTGCCATGATGTTAGACCCTGTTCAGTTGTTGTTCTGTTAATTGAGTTTCTGTTGATTGTCATCAAATGATTTCTTCAGAATAGCCTGGAATTTGTCCAAGCTGTTGAGTTTCTCTTTGTTGCTTTTGATCTTTTGAACAATTCCTGCACTGGGCCTTCCAAACATATCATTTCATCTCATCTGTTGTATTCAACTGCTCTTTTTAATCTTTTCAGCCATACAGCTTACACTTGTTGTTGAAGCAATCTCTGTTTATACAGGGTGTTTCAGAAGTGATGGTCAATATTCAGGGATATGTCAGGGATGATCATTTGAAACAAAAAATTAAGTAAACATGGGCTCCAAAACACGTACCTTAAGAACTATGAGCACTTGTTCATCTTCACTACTTTGAGAAACAGCTCTTCTAATGAACAAGCGCTCATAACTTTTTGAAACCAATAATTGGAATTAAGGTCGTAAAATCAAGCATTCTTGGCTTTCACAAAAATATATATACTTTTCAGCTGTTTCATCATGTCGCCAACAGAAAACACTAATGGGGGCCTGATGTGCAGCTGATTTACTACTATTTTGCAATCCATCTTTCTCCTGCATGTACAGGTCTTAAGGATGATGTAATGATTGTAATCTGGTTTTTACCTGTGTAGGCAATGACTTTTATATACGAATGCCTGGTATCGTGATAATATTCTCTAGAGCTTCCAGTCACATCAAGTAGTTTAAAGTACACAAGCCATTGGCTGAGTACTCCTTGGCCATTGTCAAATGTTGACTGTCTTTTGGTTGCTGCTACTGTCCTTATATATCTGCGCTGCCATCTGTGACATCAGAGCACCATATAATGTAATTTTTTCACTGCACAGCCGCCATATTATGGTCATCTTTGATGTGGTGTCATTATTCGTGTACGTTCCCATCCAAGATTCTATAGATCTGCTCTCCCAGTTATTTGACAACGCTGTCATCAATTTAGTTAAGCACACTCCGATGTCATTGTATTTTTTTATATATATATATATATATATATATATATATATATATATATATATATATATATATATATAATGGAGAATATTTTAATCAGATGGATAGCCTCATGATTGGGAGCCCATTAGCTCCAGTTATAGCCAACCTGTTTATGGAGCACTTTGAGGACATTGCCTTGGACAGGCTTCCTGCAAAGCCTAATTGATTTTATCATTATGTTGATGACACATTCATTGTCTGGTCTCATCGCTGTGAAAAGCTGGGAGAATTCTTGGACCACATCAACAGTATCTGTTACAACATCAAGTTCACAATGAAAGTGGAGACTAATAGTGCTTCGCCATTCCTTGATGCACTCATCCACCATATAGCAAATGGGTATCTCAGCCACAGAGTTTGCCAGAAACCCACCCATATGGACCAATATCTGCACATTGACAGCTATCACTATCTGTCACAGAAACGTTCTGTTCTGATAAGAGAAACACCCCATCAAACTCCCCTCAGATTTATTGGTAAAGTGGCCCAGTGGATAGCTCATCGAAAACTGAACACAAATCAAGCTTGAAAACAGGAAGAAGATGTACTGAACTATGAAAAAAGAAGCAAAGTAGAAACAGTGAATGGTTCAAGCTCAAGAAGTGCACCATCGGGTGATCTGCAAGAACAACGGAGTCATGATATACAGGTATGATCACGGTGCCTCTTTTTTTTTTTTTTTCACTGAATTATGAACCTTCCATACGGTCATTGATGTGTCCATTCTCCTTCCGTAGTCTTGGCAACTCTCATGCTATACATTGGTCATAGAATATGAGTCATGTGGTAACAACATATTTATGTTGCAAGTAAATGTGATGAACAGTGAGAGCAGGAGAGATGTCACATAGACCTCTCTCAGAATTGAAAACAACAAATACACAGGTGCAAACTATGTTACAAGGAATTCAAGAGTCAGAACTTCCAAAATGGAAGGCAAGAGTCATAGCACATGGAACTTGCATATAACAAATAAGAGATATCCAGAATGAGATTTTCGCTCTGCAGCAGAGTGTGTGCTGATATGAAATTTCCTGGCAGATTAAAACTTTGTGCTGGACCAAGACTCAAACTTTTGGGACCTTTCCCTTTTGCGGGCAAGGTCATAGAGCACTTGCCCGCAAAAGGCAAAGGTCCCGAGTTCGAGTCTCAGTCCAGCACACAGTTTTAATCTCCCAGGAAGTTTCATATCAGCGCACACTCTGCTGCAGAGTGAAAATCTCATTCTGGAAACATCCCCTAGGCTATGGCTAAGCCATGTCTCCACAATATCCCTTTTTCCAGGAGTGCTAGTTCTGCAAGGTTCGCAGGAGAGCTTCTGTGATGTTTGGAAAGTAGGAGGTGAGGTACTGGCAGAAGTAAAGCTGTGAGGATGGGGTATGAGTTGTGCTTGGGTAGCTCAGATGGTAGAGCACTTGCCCGTGAAAGGCAAAGGTCCCGAGTTTGAGTCTCGGTCTGGCACACAGTTTTAATATGCCAGGAAGTTTCAAATAAGAGGTATGTATGTCTGGAGGTCCCATCCTTACACCTTGCTGTTGCAAACGGAAGTTACACCATGACAAAGACATAAATCTGAATACAGGGAACAGACATGTCAATGACCGGACGGATACTTCACAATTTTGTGGAGGGTGGTTGTGGTTGGGACCTCCCTTCATGTCTTCTCAGTCTAGGACCCCATGACCACTCCCCCATGGAAAGATCAACCTTTTTTCCAATTTTTAGATGTGCTCTCACCTTTTACGCCTTTTACTGTGAGTGTATCCATCCACTTCTAATGGACCCTCTTTCTTCTGTGAGTAACTTCGGAATCACAGGGCTGATGACCTCACTGTTTGGTCCCATAAACGCTCTCAATTAATCAATCAATCAGTTTTGTGGAGGAGGGAAAAGATAAAAGGGGGGCATGAGGGAGATTTGAACACAGATATCCGCCTTTGCGGTCCAATACCCTACCACACAACTATGACATGCTGGCTACTTACATTCGCTCAGTGTTGCACATTTTAAGCTCGGACCATTCACAGTTTCTATTTTTCTTCTTTTTTCGCAGTCCTAGTACACCTCCTTCCTGTTTTCATGCTTGATCTGTATTCAGCTTTTGATGGGCTATCCACTGGGCTACCTTACCACTAAATCTGAGGGTGTGCAATGGGTAGTTTCCCTTATGAGTACCTAGGTGTATCAAGTGAAAGCTGCCTCACATGCTGTAAACCTGCTGAAGGAACTGAGCCACTTACAGAAAGTGTTCGAGGAAATCGGCAACAACCACCACCAGATTTCGAAAGCCATCTGTCCAAAAACACAGAAGCAGAAGGACTCCGAGGAGGACTCAGAGAAGCTTGCGTTTTGCTGTTCTGTGTCTCAGTAACAAGAAAGATTAGCTAGCTCCTAAAGAGGCATAACACTGATTTGGTCTTCATAGCGCCAACAAAAATTCGACGAATCATAAGGCCTGTGAAGACAATGTAAGCCTCACAGCACCATGAGTGTGTAGCATACCGAGTGGTTGTGGACAGTTTTATGTTGGACAGACCATGCACGCTATTGAACAGATGCTTCTGCCTTCAGTAGACTGAGAAATCAGCGGTAGCAGAGCATGATCTAGAAAACAGACATCATGTTGCATTTGAAGAAACAACTGTTATTATGTGGACTAATAGTTTCTGGGATACCATAACTGAAGAAGCAATAGAGAGAAAAATTTGTGACAACTCTCTCAATAAAGATGGCGCATGCAGCTAAGCACAGCTTGGAATCTGGCCATGGGGAGGTTGAAGCTGACGTGATGGAAGCACAATGAAAACATTACCTTATGTGGTGCTGGAGTGAGGGCCAGTGATGTCACAGAAGGCAGTGTGGCTGTATAAGGACAGTAGCAGCAACCAAAACAAGTCACCACTTGACAATGGCTGATGAGTACTCAGCCTAAACCTCATGGATTTAAAACCCATTGATGCAGCTGGAAGCTCAAGAGAAAGTTCCCAGTACCTCCACCAGTGCCACATCAAAACCCCAATCGAGTCCAAATCCGAAGGCAGGAATGTTAACTGAGTTCAACACTTAGTACTGAACGCATGTTTATTACTGACACCAAAATAGTGCTCGAACACATTGACCTCCTACACAGAGAGTGCAGCTATTGATACAAACATTAGATATTCCAGAATACAGGTATTTATATAGACATCAAACAGTCCAGAATATAGAAACACTACAAATGCAAAAAATTTCAGTTCAATGATAAATGCTAAGTAACAAATAATTGCTGGTGGTCAGTTTGGAACCGGTGACCTGTGGCACACCAGGCAGCAACACTAATTACTATGCCACACTGCATGCACCACAGCTTGTGGAAATATTTAATAACCATTTCCTGTTAATATTTGTAGTTAAAATCAAAATTCTATTTGTACAGGAAATTATTCATAACATTTGGAAGCTGGTGTTCTGAGACAACTATGTGACTTACATCTACAAGAAATAAGCATGGAGAAAACTGGATCAGTTTCTAAATTACTGAATAGTAAAGACCTGTGATTAAGACAAAATGTCAAGTATAGACATGGAGATCACAAGCAGAGTTGCTCTGTTCTTGTGATTGACAGAATATCAAGTACACACATGGAGGTCACAAACAGAGTTGCTCTGTTATGCCATCTCTGTAACGTGTCTTGCAGGTACAATGAGTTTCCATAAGATTAAAATACTCATTAGTAAAACCATAGCTGAGAGTGCTAATGCGCTGCTTCCTGGACTCGGGTAGGCGCGCTGGCCCTGGATCGCATCCGCCTGGCGGATTAATGAGGATCAATATGCCAGCCAGCCTGGATGTGGTTTTTAGATGGTTTTCCAAATCCTGCTAGGTGAATACCAAGCTGGTCCCCACGTTGTGCCTCAGTTACATGACTCTCAGACATTTGAAAACATTCGCACTATTTCCTGGCTTACACCAGATGCAGACAGCTGGGGTACACCAATCCTGTCCCGGAGGGGGGGGGGGGAGTTTGGGGTGGCGACAGGAAGGGCATCCAACCACCCTCTGCAACTGACACCACCAAAATCCATAGTAACAGGGCTGACCCCGCGTTGTAGCAGGACAAAGGCCCAAAGAGAATGATGATGAATTATGGAGAAAGGTACGATGTAGATAATCACAGATCAGTAACCTTGTGATCAGTTTTGTTGAGTGTTTTGAGAAAGCCTTGTACAAGAACATAGTATCGCATTTCAGTACATGAAATATCAGGCTTGCAGTTTGGCTTCAGTAATAAGAGTGTCGACAGAATATGGTTTCTTTTGCAAGTGAGTTACTTTCAGGTTGAAATGACAAGTTAAGTGATTGGTATCTTTTTTGATATAACAAAACTTCTTTTTAAGATGAAACGCTATGGAATGACGAAGGAATTTGAACAATGATAAGAAATAGAAGATTTTACTTCATTGCCAACAAACAGACAACAGTATAACAGACAAAGATGCTGTGAGGTGTGCTGTGTCACAGGATTCTGTTTTGTGTCCATTTACTTTCTTAATATAAACTGAAGGTCACTAAAATTGCAACATCATGAAAGCAGCATGTGATGAACATCAAACTGTTATGAAATGTACTACATGCTTGGATATGCAAATGATTAGCACTTCAGGACAACTGCACAAAACAGTTAGGAATAACACGGTCTACATTCTGTATGTAACAGAAAATTAAGCAGCAGGTTTCACATTCAGAAATCACATTTAAGAGTGGATTCTTTGTGAGGAGGTCTTGTTATACCTTGTGTAGGAAGGAGAAATATGTAACAGGATATAATTTAATGTACAGTATAATGTAATTGTACAAATAAAAAATCTACTCACGAAGGGGCAACAGAACACACACACAAAAGAAGGTTATAATTAGGCAATCTTTCGGATCCAGTGGCTCCTTCAGAAATGTTGAAGGGGAAGGAAGAGGGTTGAAAGAAAAGGACTGGAGAGGTCTAGGAAAAGATGCAGATTTCAGAAAGGTCACCCAGAACCATGGGTCGAGAGAGACTGACCAGACGGGATGAGAAGGATAGACTGAGTGTTGGGGACAGCACCGGGCGAGATTTGAGAACCTGAGAGCTTAAAGGTGGAACACAGGGTAATATGCAAGACAGAGATAACCACTAAAATATTGTGTACGAGTTAATAAGAGTGAAAAGCTAGGTGCATTGAATATGTAACAGAGGTGGGGGGGGGGGGGGGGGGGGGGAATAGACAGGTAAGAAAATGAAAGATGTAGAAAACTAAAACAAGAGTGAAGAAAGGAGTAGTTACTGGGAAGAAATGCTGAGACAGAAGAACTTAATGAAAATTAAGGACAGGTGGATGGTGAGACCCAAGGACATGTTGTAGCTCTAGTTCCCACTTACGGAGTTCTGAGAAACTGGTGTCTGGGGGAAGAATCCAGATGGCGCGCATGGTGAAGCAGGCACCGAGGTCATGATTGTCATGTTGTAGAGCATGCTGTGCAACAGCATATTGTGTGCTGCCAATATACACCCTCTGCCTATACCCATTCATCCTAACTGATAAATTTGGAATGGTCATGCCAATGTCAGAGGCCAAAAAGTTTTTACAGAGAAACTGGTATGTGACACGTGTTGTTTCACTGGTGGCTCTCCCTTTGATAATATATGTTTTGCCAGTTACAGGGCTGTGTAACATCATAGATTAAGGGTCGACCTGCAACAGCAATCGCACAACTTGCGTACGGGCTGCTAGATGCTGCCGCGAGCACTAAGAGTGCATTGCGATCACAGGCACACGTGTTGCATACAGGCTGCAAGGTACCGCTACGAGCGCAACCGTATATAAGTGCCGACGGTGTTTGGCCAGCTCTCATTTGGTTGGCATCTCATTTTTGCCTATTCTCTTATTTGCTTAGTTGCTTAGCTCTTATTCGTTTATGGCTCATGTTATTGTGCTCTCCTTCAGCCATTCTGATTGTTTTGATTTACTCCCAATTGAGAAGTGCTCATTTTGGCATTTCACTTTTGCATATTTCTCATTTTGCTAATAATATGCTCCTTAGCTTTTTACAGTTGAATTGATTAACATAGTCTCATGTACTGTTTGTTCATTTCAGCCTGTTCATATTTTGATGTTCTTTAAGTGCTGTAATAATTATCGGAAGCATTTCTTCCCTTAAACTTGTGTAAAGTATTCTCGATGTAGGATTTGTTCTGTGACACAGGTGTAAGGTTTTGAATATAAATTATATACGAAACTGTGCTTTAAAAGGAATTTATTTTTTCAGTTTGTACTACATCAGATGACAATTTTGTGATATGAGGGAGAAATTTGAGGGGCGAACCCATGGAAATAGTCTTAAGTGATCCCCTTTAAAAATAAAAATTTGTGTGACACTGAATGACGTGACACTGTAGGCACCGAAAATTTATATATATAAAATTATACATCACACTGGAGGCACCGGAGGGATTTCGCTTAAGCCTATTTCTATAGTAAGTTCACAATATATTCATCAAAATAGGAGTTATATGTATATATCTATTTTTCTGGTAAAAACTGGCATTCTGCTAATCTATGTCTGTTTTGTTTTGCATGTAAACGAGTGTATGAGCAATTGTAAATATAAATGGATTCTTCAAAATCGACGGTTCAGCTGGTTAAACGAGGTATTTGGTGAGCAACATACTTTATTTTGTCCTAGTGGTTTATCTACCTGTAGAACACCCAAGTGTAATGAATAGTTTCCAACCGATACTTAGTGAACAACTTTCCTTTCCTATGGGACGTAAGTGAACAATTTTCCTTTCCTACGGTACGTAGCATAGCGGGTAGTGCTGTAGATAAGTGGAAACACGGCCAAGTGTAATCAAAACAGGCCGCCGTGTAAGCAGGGACATGCGTCCCGGAATATTTATTCGTATTTCGTGTGACGACTAGCCTAAGATTTGAAATTGACGTGTGTAATCATGGATTTAAAGGAAGCAGGTGAAGTACAATTGGGGACTAGTGAGACTGAGGAATTAGAAGTTGCTGAAAATCTTTCCAGTATACAAAAGCAATCACGAATCATGACGAGTACCATCTCCGCTATATTTTTTCAAGTAGGTGAGATGAATAAAAAACAGGAAGCCATGTCGATACGAGTAGATGACATACATACACGAGTAGATGACATACATAAAAGTCAGGAATCAGTGTCGGCACAAGTAGGCGAAATGTCTCGTAAGATAGGGCAAATTTCTCAAAATCAAACACAAATGGCTCAAGAAATAATAAATCTCAGACGCGAACACAAGGACGCGGTCAGAGACTTAGATTCGGATGTAAAACAATTAAAAGGAAATCAATGCGCTCTCGAGGTCATAGTAAATAAATTGTCTATGACACTTGACATATTGTCATTAAAGCATACGGAAATATCTGTAGAAATAGATTCTCGGGTAAAGGGAGCTGTAAATTCCATTTCAAAAGAACAAGAAATACAATCGATAGATCCAGCTGCTCAGATTTCTGAAGTAAAAATGCAAATTACTCAGGAATTATCTCAGTGGTGAAGGGGAATAAATGAGCAATTAAACAAATTTAGTAATGAGCTTACCGATATTAAAGAGGAAGTCAAGAGTGATGTTTCCACGCCGACACGTGGAGAGAATGTTGTAGATGCTAGTACACAAAAGCGGGGGCAAGCCACCGAAGTAAATTCTGAGGTAACTCGGGATGAGGTATCATATTCTTTACTGGGGCTACGACACCTTATGTAAATGTCATTATGGAGGAAAACATTATCAAACACAGGAGGGGTCAGTCATTCTCACCTGACATGAGTGGGGTGCGTCCATTCGTATTTATTCATTCTTTTCGCGGTGTGTTACCCACAAAATGGACGGAATTACAAAAGTTGCATTACATAAGCGGATTGATGTTAAATGATGCGGCCTTGTGGGCCACTGAAGTCATTGAAAAATGTTCCATATATGACGAGTTTGAAAAAAGGTTTCTCGCAAAATATTGGTCTTTATGGGTACAGCAATGACTTTGTGAGGCTGTATTGAACCCCGAACAGTTTAGTTATAGCAAAGGAACGCTCCGAAAGTATTTGGAGAAGTATCTGAATAAAATGAAATACTGGGACGAGCCAATTTCGCATAAAGATTTGTTGTGCATTCTTAAGAGTAAGATGCCTATTGATATATGCAAAAAATTAATTCACGCCCCAGACGAAAACATAGATGAGTTTATGCCCATCCTAGATGCAATTGATTTGATGCAGGAGGATGTGCGGGCAAGATCTCTAAATCACAGTCAGTCGTGGAGGAATGGAAATATTCAGCGTCGCGAGCCGGCTGGCAGAGAACCCAGCTCGGTGTACCAAAGCCAAGACAATAACAACGCCTACGGCTATGGTGGAAGAGGCCGGTGGGAATGAGGTACTGCGGATAGGAGGCAGGTACGTAGGTTCACTCCAGGATACTACAATAATAACGAAATGACACAAAACAGAAATCAAAGGAGACAGAATACCCAGACACAAAACCCGATAAATCAAAACTGGCGACAGCATCCACCACCAATAGTAATCGACGAAGTAAATGATACCGAAATGCGGCCGATTTCTCAGCCAGCGGAAAACAAATTACCACCGCATTAAGTCCCGAAGTGCAGGCGGGTGGGTGAGATAGGGATGATTCTGATTTAAGATTAAAAATGTTAAGGTAGAATGATGGCACTGACATGAGAAGTGAATTGTATAACGAGGACACTAAATACAGCACCAATCATCCAGCAGTAATAAAACCTGCCATTAAAATATTAATCAAAGGTATTTCAGTGAATGCAATATTTGATACTGGGTCTGATATTAATGTGATTTCTATGGACTTATTTAGACATATCACTAAAGCAAAACGGGTGCCAATATTGCCGGTTAGCAATTGTAAGGTTTTGGGAGCGATTGGAGGGAGAAGTAGAAGTGTGAAAATACAAGCCCAATTAGAGATAGAATTTGGAAATGTAGCGATTGAATGCACGTTCCTCATAATTGATGTGCTGATGGGGGACTGTATTTTACGGTTTTATTTTTTGCAAGAAAAGGACGCAAAGATCAACTTTTCTAACGGGATATGTGAGTTGAAGGTCAAACAGAAAATCGTCTCTCTAAAATTACTGAGGTTAACCGACACACATGGAAGGTTTTGCCCGGGTATACAAATGAAGTTCATTTCAAAAAATAAAACTACAGGCTCAGGGAATCAGGTTCAAGAAATAAAATTTGACCGACATGAACAAATGTTAAAAATAGTCTCTGAATCTGCTCAGCTACACTGGACTCGCATTCGGGAGGACAACGGTTCAATCCAGCATCCAGCCTTCCTGATTTAGGTTTTCCATGATTTCCCTAAATCGCTCCAGGCAAATGCCGGAATGGTTCCTTTGAAAGGGCACGGCCGACTTCCTTCCCCGTCCCTCCCTAATCTGATGAGACCAATGACCTCGCTGTCTGGTATCCTCCCCCAAACAATCCAATCCAATCCGATCTGCTCAGCTGTCCTCAGAGCATCGTTCTGAATTGTGTAAGGTTCTCATCAAATACGAACGAGTATTTGAAGAAAAACCTGGTGTGATTAGTGGATATGAGTATAGGATGACCATACACATAAAACCTTCTGTCATTGTTCGTTCCAGGTACCATGGACAAAAATAAATGCAGTTAGTAATGAAATTCAAAAGATGATTGCATGGAACATCATAGAACCATCTGACAGTCCCTATTCGAGCTCCTTACTTGCTGTAGACAAACCAAATGGACAAGTACGACTAGTTCACAACACAAGAGAAATCAATAAAATTATAATACCAGTGTGAACAAGGCCCGAGAGTACAGACGAACTGATACAGAGATATCATAGCGTAAAATATTTTTCTAGCCTCGATCTGAGAGCTTCCTACTGGTAAATTCCTATTGCGACACAATCTAGGAAATATACAGCCTTCATTCATGCAGGAAGAAGTTATCAATTAAAAGTTTTACCATTCAGTTTAAATATAAACTCAGGTGTCTTTATTGCGGCACCTGCTGAAGTGTTGGGTCCTGAACTTGTGAGTAAGATATCACTGTTTGTAGACGACATTTTAATCGGCAAAAACATTTGGGAGGAACATATGGAAATACTGGAGAATGTATTAAATAAGTTTTTGTGCTGGTATTACAGCTAATCTGTGTAAATCGAAGTTTGCACTAGAGAAAATTAAATTTTTGGGCCATATGATTGATTCGTATGGTTTCCTCCCGCAATTAAAAGCTTTTCTGGGACTGGCGTTATTCTATCGTCGATATGTTCCAAATCAAATACTAAATGCCGAACTGTTGTTACGTCTTCTCAAAAAGAATACGTACTGGAATTGGTCTCCGGAATGTCAGTTGGATTTTGAAAAAATCATAGAGGATTTATTAAATGCAAAATTACTCTAACATCCTGATATGAGTATTGAATTTTGTTTGTATGCAGACGCATCCAATGTGGGATTATGATCATGTCTGTTCCAAGTTCAAAATATTGATGGACAACCCACCTTTTGCACAATTGCATTCGCAAGTAGGACTTTAACCTCAAGTGAACGATCTTACTATACTACAGAATTAGAACTACTTGCGTACAGGCCGTGAGGTGCTGACACGAGCGCAACTGTATGTAAGTGCTGACGGAGTTCGGCCAGCCCTCATTTGGTTGGCATCGTATTTTTGCCTATTCTCTTATTTGCTTAGCTCTTATTCGTTTATGGCTCATGTTATTGTGCTCTCTTTCAGCCATTCTGATTGTTTTGATTTACTCCCAATTGAGAAGTGCTCATTTTGGCATTTCGCTTTTGCATATTTCTTATTTTGCTAATAATATGCTCCTTAGCTTTTTACAGTTGAATTGATTAACATAGTCTCATGTACAGTTTGTTCATTTCAGCCTGTTCATATTTTGATGCTCTTTAAATGCTGTAATAATTGTCAGAAGCATTTCTTCCCTTAAACTTGTGTAAAGTATTCTCGATGTAGGATTCGTTCTGTGACACAGGTGTAAGGTTTTGAATATAAATTACATACGAAACTGTGCTTTAAAAGGAATTTATTATTTCAGTTTGTACTACACCAGACGACATTTTTGTGATATGAGGGAGAAATTTGAGGGACGAACCCATGGAAATAGTCTTAAGTGATCCCCTTTAAAAATAAAAATTTGTGTGACACTAAAAGACGTGACACTGTAGGCACTGAAAAATATATACGTCACAGCTGGTGTAGGTGGTAGTAGGAGGGTGCATAGGGCAAGTCTTGCAGCAGGGACAGTCCAGGAGTAGAAGCCATAGGGTAGGGAGATGGGTGCAGAAGGAGCATAGTCTGACAAGAATATTGCAGCTATTGGGAGGGCGACAAAAAGCTATTCTAGGTATGGTGGGGAAAATCTCAGACAGAATGTATCTCACAGGCATGATTTTTAGGAAGTCATGGCCTTGTTGAAGTAGCTAATTAATGCCTTGTTGAAGTAGCTAATTAATCCATTCCAGATAATACTGAGTGACCAGTGGTGTGCTCTGAAGTTGTTTTTTGGAGGGATCAGTAGTACCATGATTGGATGTGATGGCTTGGGAAATCTGCTTTTAAACTTGGCTGGTGGGGTAATTATGTATAGTGAAGATTAAGGTGAGAATGCTGATGTATTGCTGTAAAGAATCTTCATCCAAACAAATAAATTTGCCTCGAATGTCAAGGCTGTATGCTGCCATCTGCTTCACATCTGCTGTGCAGCGAGCTACGTTAAGTATTAACTGTATTTTTCTTACTTGTCTTACTTCTTTTTGCATGTTTTTGCTTTTCGGAAGCTTTAATTTTCGAGTACTATTAATAGTGTTCCATAGATTTTGTGTTTGTTTTGACTACAGTCAGAGAGAGTCCCTTTATTCAGCTGTAGTGCCAGTAGTGCTAGTGTTCGTTTTGAATACAGTCCACAGATAGGTAGTGCTTATTTTCATTGTTTTCAACAAGAAGTGTCTAGTAACCACAGTTTAGTCAGCTATCAGCCACCTTTAGTGAATTAGCAGTCTAGTTAAAAGTTGATTAACTCTCTACAGTAAATTGTTGATTTCTTAGGATGGATAGGTGCGAACAGCTGAACGTGTTGATGGCTGCGGTCAGCCAATCTTCAGGCTCCTGCCTCGGAGTGTAGCGGCAGTGGGGAGTCTGGTGCGTCGCATGGTACACCCCAGGTGTTACATGCTTCACCCACGGTCCCTGTTGTCGAGACATCTTCATGGGTACTGGGTGCAGTTGGGTCACCTTCTCCCCAAGGGGAGTGGCGGGTTCAGCAGCGTTCGCGGCACACGAGGCAGAGGGTCAATGTGGAGTCTGGCCCTGTGGCATCACCCGCTCTGCCTGTGAGTGGACGTGTGGCCACTCCTTCAGCAAGGTCTGACCAGGCACATGGAGGGGAGGGGTTTATTAGTGATTGGGAGCTCCAACGTTAGGCAGGTGATGGAGCCCCTTAGGGAAATAGTGGAGAGGTCAGGGAAGAATGCCAGTGTTCACTCTGTCCCATCCGAGATGTGGAGAAGGTCCTGCCGGCAGTGATAGAGAGCACTGGGTGCACCCAACTACAAATTGTTGCGCATGTCGGCACCAATGACTCCTGCCGTCTGGGTTCAGAGGTCATCCTCAGTTCATACAGGTGGTTGGCAGAGTTGGTGAAGGCGGAAAGCCTTGCTTGCGGGGTGGTATCTGAGCTAACTATCTGTATTATCATTCCCAGAACCAATCGCGGTCCTCTGGTTTGGAGCCAAGTGGAAGGCTTAAACCAGAGGCTCAGACGATTCTGCGGGGATCTGGGGTGCAAATTTCTCGACCTCCGCTATCGGGTGGAGAAATGTAGGGTCCCCCTGAATAGGTCAAGCATGCACTACACGCAGGAAGCGGCTACAAGGGTAGCAGAGTACATGTGGAGTGCACATGTGGGTTTCTTAAATTAGAGAATTCCCTCCCTAGGCCTGACAAGACACCTCCTGAGACGTGACAAGGTAGTAGTAGGCAAAACGCAACAGGGAATAACAATATTAATGTGGTAATAGTAAACTGCAGGAGTATCTGTAGAAAGGTCCCAGAACTGCTCTCATTAATAAACGGTCACGATGCCCACATAGTACTAGAGACAGAAAGTTGGCTGAAACCAGATGTAAACAGTAATGAAATTCTAAACTCAGATAGGAATGTATACCACAGAGACAGGCTGGACAGTGAAGGGGGAGGCGTGTTTATAGCGATAAAAAGTGCAATAGTATCGAAGGAAATTGACGGAGATCCGAAATGTGAAATAATTTGGGTGAAGGTCACGGTTAAAGCAGGCTCAAACATGGTAATTGGATGTCTCTATAGGCCCCCTGGCTCAGCAGCTGTTGTGGCAGAGCACCTGAAGGAAAATTTGTAAAATATTTCAAGTAGATTTCCCGACCATGTTATAGTTCTGGGTGGAGATTTTAATTTGCCCTATATAGACTGGGAGACTCAAACGCTTATAACAGGTGGCAGGGACATAGAATCCAGTGAAATTTTTTAAGTGCATTATCTGAAAACTACCTTGAGCAGTTAAACAGAGAACCGGCTCATGGCGATAACATATTAGACCTTCTGGTGACAAACAGACCAGAATTATTTGAAACAGTTAACGCAGAACAGGGAATCAGCGATCATAAAGCGGTTAATACAGCGATGATTTCAACCGTAAATAGAAATATTAAAAAAAGTAGGAAGATTTTTCTGTTTAGCAGAAGTGACAAAAAGCAGATTTCAGATTACTTGATGGCTCAATACAAAAGTTTTGTCTCAAGTACAAATAGTGTTGAGGATCAGTGGACAAAGTTCAAAACCATTGTACAATATGCATTATATAAGTATGTGCCAAGCAAGATCCTAAGAGATGGAAAAGATCCACCATGGTACAACAACCGAGTTAGAAAACTGCTGCGGAAGCTAAGGGAACTTCACAGCAAACATAAGCATAGCCAAAGCCTTGCAGACAAACAAAAATTACGCGAAGCGAAATGTAGTGTAAGGAGGGCTATGCGAGAGGTGTTCAATGAATGCCAAAGTAAAGTTCTATGTACTGACTTGGCAGAAAATCCTAAGAAATTTTGGTCTTATGTCAAAGCGGTAGGTGGATCAAAACAAAATGTCCAGACACTCTGTGACCAAAATGGTACTGAAACAGAGAATGACAGACTAAAGGCCGAAATACTAAATGTCTTTTTCCATAGCTGTTTCACAGAGGAAGACTGCACTGTAGTTCCTTCTCTAGACTGTCGCACAGCTGACAAAATGGTGGATATCGAAAAAGATGACAGAGGGATAGAAAAACAATTAAAATCGCTCAAAAGAGGAAAGGCCGCTGGACCTGATGGGATACCAGTTCGATTTTACACAGAGTACGCGAAGGAACTTGCCCCCCTTCTTGCAGCGGTGTACCGTAGTTCTGTAGAACAGCGTAGCATTCCAAAGGATTGGAAAAGGGCACAGGTCATCCCCATTTTCAAGAAGGGACGCCAAACAGATGTGCAAAACTATAGACCTATATATCTAACATTGATCAATTGTAGAATTTTGGAACAAGTATTATGTTAAAGTATAATGACTTTTCTGGAGACTAGAAATCTACTCTGTAGGAATCAGCATGGGTTTCGAAAAAGATGATCATGTGAAACCCAGCTTGCGCTATTCGTCCACGAGATGCAGAGGGCCATAGACAAGGGTTCCCAGGTAGATGCCGTGTTTCTTGACTTCTGCAAGGTGTTCGATACAGTTCCCCACAGTCGTTCAATGAAGAAAGAGCATATGGACTATCAGACCAATTGTATGATTGGATTGAAGAGTTCCTAGATAACAGAACGCAGCATGTCATTCTCAATGGAGAGAAGTCTTCCTAAGTAAGAGTGATTTCAGGTGTGCCATAGCAGAGTGTCGTAGGACCGTTGCTATTCACAATATACATAAATGACCTTGTGGATAACATCGGAAGTTCATTGAGGCTTTTTGCGGATGATGCTGTAGTATATCGAGAGATTGTAACAATGGAAAATTGTACTGAAATGCAGGAGGATCTGCAACGAATTCACGCATGGTGCAAGGAATGGCAATTGAATCTCAATGTAGACAAGTGTAATGTGCTGTGAATACATAGAAAGAAAGATCCTTTATCATTTAGCTACAAAATAGCAGGTCAGCAATTGGAAGCAGTTAATTCCATAAATTATCTGGGAGTAGGCATTAGGAGTGATTTAAAATGGAATGATCATATAAAGTTGATCGTCGGTAAAGCAGATACCAGACTGAGATTCATTGGAAGAATCCTAAGGAGATTCAATCCGGAAAAAAAGGGAGTAGGTTACAGTACTCTTGTTCATCCACTGTTTGAGTATTGCACACCAGTGTGGGATCCGTACCAGATAGGGTTGATAGAAGAGAGAGAGAAGACCCAATGGAGAGCAGCGCGCTTAGTTAGAGGATCATTTACTAATCGCGAAAGCATTACGGAGATGATAGATAAACTCCAGTGGAAGACTCTGCAGGAGAGACGCTCAGTATCTTGGTACGGGCTTTTGTTGAAGTTTCGAGAACATATCTTCACTGAAGAGTCAAGCAGTATATTGCTCCCTCCTACGTATATCTCGCGAAGAGACCATGAGGATAAAATCAGAGAGATTAGAGCCCACACAGAGGAATACTGACAATCTTTCTTTCCACGAACAATAAGAGACTGGAATAGAAATGAGTACCGATAGAGGTACTCAAAGTATCTAGCGCCACACACCATCAGGTGGCTTGCGGAGTATGGATGTAGATGTAGAAGGGAATGTTTGACATAGAAAGGATGGCAACTGTCAAAATGTAAGTACTCTTGTTTGTCAGTAGGTTTAATGTAGACAGAAGTGTGTAGCTGGACTTAGGTGAGGGTGAGATCAGCATCTAGGAAAGTGGCCAGGCTTTGGAATAAGACCATGTGAAATTTAATTGAGAAAAGATATTTAGAGATTCCAGGAATTTCAACAGGTCAGCCTCATGATGAGCTCCTACAGTAAAGATATCATCAATGTATCTAAACCAAACCAGCGGCTGAAGACTTATGGATCCCAGGGAAGCCCCCTCCAAGCGACCCATGAAAAGGTTGGCATAGGAAGGTGCCAGCCTGGTTCCCATGGCAGTACCCCTGATCTGTTTGTATGTCTGCCCCTCAAAGGTGAAGTAGTTGTTGGTAAGTAAAAGTTGGTTAAGGTGAGTAGGAAGGGTGTCTTAGGTTTGGAATCAGGTGGGCACTGACTAAGGAAATGTTCAGCAGCAGACAGACATGTATGTGGGGGCTAGAGTGAGGTGGCATCAATGGTGACAAACACGGTGGGGGGGATGGATATGGATTTCGAATGATCTAGGAAATGGTTGGTGTCTGGATTCTCGCCACCAACCTGGCCTTATTATAAATTAATTTCTTCCGTCTCAGCATTTCTTCGCAGTAACTACTACTTTCTTCACTCCGTTTTAGTTTTCCACATTTTCATTTTCTTAGCTGTCTTATTTTTCACTGGACCCCTCACACCTCTGATACATACAACACACTTAGCTTTTTACTGTTATTAACTTGTACTTGATGTTTTAGTGGTAATCTCTGACTCGCATATTACCCCGTGTTCCGCCTTTAAGCTTTCAGGTTTTCAAAACTGCAATCCCCAAGAATTAGCCTTTCCTTGTCATCCTGTCCGGTAAGTCTCTTCTGGCCCAAGGTTCTGGATGACTTTTCCCAAATCTACCCTTTTCTCTAAACCTCTCTAGTCCTTTTCCTTCAACACTATTCCTTCCTCTTCAACCCTTCTGCCTGGGTCTGAAAGCTTGCCTAATTATAACTTCTTTTAAGTGTTTGCTCTGCTGCCACTTAGTGAGTAGATTTTTTTCTATTCAATTACTTTATAACGGCATGTATTGAAATTTGACAGTGTCAGAATTGTCACTACCGAACTGCAGTTTATTGTTTTGCTTTGTTGCTGGTTATGATTCAATAACTGTCTCACAAATGTGGAGCCAATGTGTCTGAGAAGGCCACACTCAACGCTATACAGGGTGTCAGTGGTCTCATGCAACCAGCCTCCTAGAGGACAGACATATTGTTCTTTTGGACAGGCAGGATTGTATACTCAAGACACGTGCTCTAAGTTAAGAAATTGGCTTGTTTGCAGCAAGGCAATGTCCATGTATATGGTGTGAAGATATCTTAGAGCTCCATGGTTGGTGATTACGGTGATTGTTGTTGTGCATATGTGCCCTGGTTCTGTGTACAGTATCACACTGAATATATCCATGTCTGAAGACTTGAAGAGGAGAACCATTGACAGATTGCATTCATCTTAGTCATAGGGGCCCTTTCCATTGGATATATAAAATGTATACCTTTGGTTAGCATAGCTGGTAATTTGGACAGCTGTTGTTACATTTCTAGTGTGTTAAGTCCAGCGGAGACATCTTATCTTCGAGACCTCCATTACATCTTTCAACAGAGTAACGCAAAAGCTCATGTCGCATGTGTGGGTCTGAATACATCAATACAGATAGTGTTAGATGTTGCCCTGGCCAGCACATATTCAGGTTTGCTGACCCGTCGAAAACCTCTGGTCATAGGTTACTGACCAGCTGCTGTGCCACATCTCGCCAGCCATTATGACTGACGAACTCTGGCACAAAAGTAGAAGGAGCTTTTAATTATGTACCCATATCTGTCATGAAAGCTGAGTTCACGTGATTCCCAGTTACATTAGAGCAATCATATTTAGAATCCTGTATTCCCTCAAATCACCTTCAAATGTAATCATGTATTCTTCCTAGTATGCAGTACGCGCACAATAAGTAAAAGTTTGTTATTTGCTGTTCTTCCTGGTGTTGCAGTTTTGTTGTGTGTGTGTGTGTGTGTGTGCCGGCCGAAGTGGCCGTGCGGTTAAAGGCGCTGCAGTCTGGAACCGCAAGACCGCTACGGTCGCAGGTTCGAATCCTGCCTCGGGCATGGATGTTTGTGATGTCCTTAGGTTAGTTAGGTTTAACTAGTTCTAAGTTCTAGGGGACTAATGACCTCAGCAATTGAGTCCCATAGTACTCAGAGCCATGTGAACCATTTTTGTGTGTGTGTGTGTGTGTGTGTGTGTGTGTGTGTGTGTGTGTGTGTGTGTGTGTGTGTGAGAGTGAGTGACAGACAGACAGAGAGAGAGAGAAAAAGAAACAATGATCTGACACTAAAGATGATTCAGAATTTTTGTGTGCAAATGACTTAATTGTCATATTGAACTACGTGGAATGGAATGTAGTTGATCCAACATTTTATCTCTTAATTTTTCTCTCTGAATTGCACTGATAGTAATTTGGGTCATGGTGGCTATAGTCTGATTAAAATTACTTGATAGTTGACACTTCACACATTGGAGCTGGTTTCCTCCAATCAGAGTGCTCAACGTCATGCCCGAACCGTTTGCCATTGCCAAACTGCCTCAACAGTTGGTTGATTCACTTCCAATTTCTTGTCTGGCATTCTTTCTTTGTGTGTTTGGATCCTGAATCACAGGTCTGGCACTTTTATTTCGTATATTATCATACATGATGACCCCCCCCCCCCCCCCCCACACACACACACACACACACACACACACACACACACACAATGATGCTAATAAAATACACACGTCATACACAGCACTAATTAAAAACACTTCTGGATACTTCCGCACAAGAAGCGATTGAGCATCATGCGTGCAGTTATCATAATCACAGAAATTGGCTTACATCAGATAAACTTTGCACAACATTGTGTGGAACCGGGTTTTTTAAGGCTGCAGTTCATCATTCCGACTGGATGATCACAGTTAAAAATATAACAATGTGACTTATTGTTGTACTTTAGTGCAGTGGTTAGAGTATTAAACTGCCATGCTGAAGGTTGTTGGTTCGAATCTCGTCAAATGTTGTGAAATTTATTTATTTCTAAATCTAATCAAAAGAATTTGATTATCATTTTCATTCAATTAATTGCTTTAAATGTAATTTTTATATTTATAATTATTCCTTACATCATTTTCATCATCACATTGATTTTTTATTTGCTCTTATTTTTTTACATATTATTCTTTTTTTGTCTGGAATCTGCCTATTTTGTGTATAATTTGCAACCAAGTGCCAACAAGGACTGCTCATTGGTTGGTAATGTGGCAGTTTGTGTAGCCAGTGAGAGGATAGCTTCAGGTAACCTATGATAGCAAGAAACTAGTTTGCTTTTAATTCTGAAACTGAACTTTTTCTGTCTTGAGTGATCGTAGAGGTTAACTTTAACAGCCATGAACAAAGTGATCATGATTTTTGTTCTGCTACAGAGTATTGACCACTGCTTTTGCAGATACATCGCACATAACAAGGTTGTGTGTAGGACTCAAGTTTAAATTCAGGGCTACAAAACACATCTCCTGCCACAGTTTAGTCATTGGTCACTTAAAATCAGCTGTCAACAGAGCATCTCACATTTGTGACATACCTTGTGGCAGCATCTTCCAACAATGCTCCACGTTACACATTAATATCATTTGTGAAGTGACTTGTCATGTTTCTGTGTTTCCTGAAACAGAGCAGTAGCTGGCAGCCGATGTGGCAACACTGTAGCAGCAAGTGAAAGACCTCAACTATCAAGTAATTTTAAATGGACTATAGCTTCAAATGTGTCCATTCATTATTACCAGACTGGTTCTGAAACGCTTACTGAAAAAAGATTTATGCCTTTTGAGCTATTCATAACTGTTTAACTTTAAACATTCTGTATACATAATTTAAGTACCTATAATTCGCTGTATAACTGTTAATTATCATAGTTCTGTGAGTGAACTAGTATTCAGATAAAGCACAGTGGAATATGTCTGAAAAATCTCTCTACTTTTTCAGGATTCATCTCTGCAGTCTTCAATGCCAGTAATTTGCTTGATTTGACACAATGAATTACCAAGAAACAACAGAAGATTTAAATACATTTGTCGACAAATTAGCCAACCTGATAAATGATACTTTCAAATCCTGCATAAAGAACTATGATACATTACTGCCGTTCATTAATCAAAAGGAAATAAATGCTAAAATACATCACAGATTAGTATTTGTTAATATACTGTTGAACAAGTTAAATGAAGAACTTTCAGGACTTATAACTGAATATGTAACTGTGTCACCATATGAACAAAAAGGGGAGACTGTTCTGTTTGAAGGAGGGAGGAGGAGAAGAAAGTCCCATATGCTGAAGTTAGACGGACAACAGACTGAAAGTAAAAAAAGTCCATATTCCGATAATAGAAAGTGTTCCATTGCTTTAACTTCACAAACTGGAATCAATATACAATCAGATAATTTATTATTAATTGGTACTGAGAAAGCAATTAATACACAGCCACAGAAATTGGACATGCAAGAGAAGAAAAATGTAAAAACAGAAACACAAGATTCAAATAAATTTGAAGGAGGTACGCAGAGAATAATGTCTGATGTGGTTGATTTAGACAGACATGAGACCAAAAGTATAAAAATGGAATTGCCATTTTCCGATAATTCGAAGTGTTCCATTCCATTAACGTCACAGACTGGAACCAATATAAAACCAGAAAATTTGGTATTAAGGGATAATGAAGAAACAAGTAACACACAAGCACGGAAGGCGGACATGCAAGAGAAGAAAAATATAAAAACTGAAGCACAAGAGTCAAATAAAGTTGAAGAAGGTAGAAGGGGAATAATATATGATGTGCTAGATTTAGGCAGACATCAGACCAAATGTATAAAAGTGGATGTGCCATTTTCTGATAATGCCAAGTGTTCCATTCCATTAACTTCACAGACTGGAACCAATGTAAAATCAGAGAATTCACTGTTAAGGGATAATGCACTGAAGTTGGATATGCAAGGGAAGAAAAATATAAAAACAGAAACACAAGATTCAAATAAAGTCAAAGGAGGCAGGAAGAGAATAACAAGCGATGTGCTTGATGTAGGCAGACACGAGACCAAAAGTATGAAAGTGGAAGTGCCATTTTCCGATAATACCAAATATTCCATTCCATTAATTTCACGGACTGGAACCAATATAAAGTCAGAGAATTCGGTATTAAGGGATAATGAACAAACCAGTAATATACAGGCACAAAAGTCAGACATGCATGCAAAGAAAAACATAAAAACCGAAGTACAAGAATCAAATGAAGTTGAAGATATACATGAATTCCCCATAACTAGTTGTCAGATTCCTGTGGCTCACAACTTCTATGACACTACAAATAATGGAGCAACAGTTCATTTTGCTGGTGATGGGGTAAATGCATCTGTTGTAGATAGACATGTAGTGGGTAATGTGTGTAATACACCTTTTGACACTCTTACTCACAGTGAAAATAATGAAATGTGTGTTCCATTACTAAATGTAGGAAGTGAGACTAGCAGTCAGGAGAAACGTGAAAACACTGTCAACATTCTTAGTAAAGATCATGACATTTACAGAGGACTGCGAGAAGAAGTTGGCTGTACCACTTCTCTTTCTGCCCATGCAAAAAGATCATTTGACAGTAAAGAACCTCCTGTTACTTTCAGTACTTGTGATAATCAATCTGCTGTGTTACTAGGAGGGAGAGAAAATAGCTTTTACGGGGGATGGAGAGAAGCTCCTCATTGTCCTAGGACATATATAAACGGTGATGTCCCTGCTCAGAGATCAGAGAAATGGTGTAGAGCAGAAGATTCACTATGTGGTATCATAAAGATCAGGAATGGGATGTATAGATCTTCACTTTTTTGTGACATGGCAGTGTTTGGTCATGTGAGAGGAAAGCAGTATAAAAGAGCACGAATAACTGCCAGGAGAGAGAGAAAATTGGAGAATTTGATATTAATTGATAGAACAGTAACAAGTGATACAGAGGAAGAGAATTTGTTGTACATGCTTGCAAAGAAAAGCATAAAGATGAAACTACAAGATTTAAATAAAGTTGAAGGAGATGAGAAGAGAAGAATGTCTGATGCACTCGATTTAGGCAGACAGGAGACCAAAAGTATAAAAATGGAAGAGCCATTTTCTGATCATAAAAAGTATTCTATCCCTTTAACTTCACAGACTGGAATCAATATAAAGTCAGATAATTTGGCATTAATGGATAATGAAGAAACAAGTAATACACAGGCACAGAAATTGGACATGCATGTGAAGAAAAACATAAAATCAGAAGTACAAGAATCAAATGAAGTTGAAGGAATACATGAATCCCTCATAACTAGTCATCAGATTCCTGTGGCTCAGAAATTGTATAACACTACAAATAATGGAATGACCGTTCGTTTTATTGGTGATGAGGTAAATGCATCTGTTACAGATAGATATGTGCAGGATAATGCATTTGATAAACGTTTTGACACGTTTACTCACAGAGTAAATAATGAAGAGTGTATTCCATTTCGAAATGTAGGAAATGATACTAGCAACCAAGAGAAATGTGAAGACAGTGGCAGTGTTCTTAGTACAGATTATGACATTTACAGAGGACTGCAAGGAGAAGTTGGCCGTACCATTTGTTTTTCTGATGAAGTAAAAAGACCATTCGACAGTAAAGAGCCTCCTGTTACTTCCAGTACTTGTGATAAGCAATCTGCTGTGTTTATAGAACAGAGAGCAAATAGCTGTATTGAGGGAGGGAGAAGAGCTCCTCATTCTCGTATAAAATATGAAAAAGATGATGTACTAGTACAGAGATCAGAGGAACGGTGTAGAGCAGAAGATGCACTATATGGTATCACAAAAATCGAGGATGGGTCATATAGATGTTCAGTGTGCGATTGTAAACTTGTTTGTGGCATGTCAGTGCTTAGTCATGTGAGAGAAAAGCAGCATGAAACAGCACGAATAACTGCCATGAAGAATGATTGTGCCAAAGGGCCTGAAGTTCCAAATAACAGTTGTGGAGGTGAACTTGTTAACTACCAGGCAGAGGAGGATCATATGAAAGGAAAGAAGCATAAAATAAAACAAGAAACTGCTGAAAAGAACAATTGTCCCAAAAAGTTTGAAACTTCAAGCAACAGCTGTGAAAGTACTACACCTGTTTCTTTGTGTTCAGCTGTTTCTTGCTCACTTGCTGACAGTGTTGCTATTGTAGAGGATCGACATCAGGTAATGTCAGTGAAACGTTCAGTTATGTTAAATGATATTTGGACATATTTTTATGCACCATTCCACATTAACAAACAATTCATCAGGTTTCATTCCAGGCAAATAATCTGCTCCCTTTGTTGGGAACAAGTAGGAAGATACATATTAAATGTAAGGGTACACATTTCTAGCTTAAGTCATCTTGATCGGGTAAATATATTACGAAATATTGAACTGAAAAATAAGTCATCCAATAAACAACTATTGGATATACCAGGCAGTCTAAAGAACATTGTTCCTGCTACTCAGTTTAGCTTGAGAAACAATGGTTTCTTTTGTAGTGTGTGCAACTGTTTCTGTGAAAAAGCACTTATATTAAGTCATATGACAGGTGCAAGCCATGGCAGAAAGCTAGATGAAATGAAAAACTTGGTAAAGAGCTAACAACGGTAACAGTGTGAGAAAGCCGAAATGATGAATTAAAAATGTGTGAGATTATGATGTTAATTTTACTGTATATATATTATTTCCTTTGATTGTTTGTTCATGTAGTGTGATGACTATTGCTTAAGCTGCCAAGGCAGAGATTGGATAGCTCCAGAGTCCAGTCATCTAATATTAAGATTTTTTTATTACGTAAAAAGAAATACTCTTCTGTAGCAAAGTTTTATATGGCTCAACTGTTTAGTCGGAGGAAAGAACTCCTGTGGTATTATAGCCAGAATCAGGATTATTTTGTCCTCCCCCCTTTTCCTTCTTTCCATCACCCCTTCCCACATCTCTCTCTCTCTCTCTCTCTCTCTCTCTCTCTCTCTCTATCTATCTATCTATCTATCTATCTATCTATATATCTACCTTTAAATTTACAACTGCGTACCATGGAAATGATAACAGGAAGATCAGTGTACAGTTATTTAATTTGTCACATGTTGTAAATGTGTATTCAATCAGTCTGCTGATATGTACCGATTATTATTAGAGATTGAGTGTCTGCCAAAGAAAAGTGAAGAAATAATTGCATCACACAACAGTTATCCAAAAGTGTCACCAAGGGTATCATTTTTAAGGAGGCGCCATTGGGTAAAGTGAGATGAAAATTAACAATGAGACAAGTATGTGAGATAAATTGAAAACATCAAACTTATTTAAAGGGAAAAAGTAATTTACCATGGAACAGCTGATGGATATATTAGTTAAAGTTTTCAAGCGCAGTACCTTGTCAACAGCAGGTTTAAACATGTTGTGAGGAGTATGTCTGTACCAGTTTCATGTGACTCTTGCCTTGCATATTGCTTATTTTTCCTGATACACACTTACTTAAGTTCATATCACTGTGTGTTGTTTAAATTAGTTTGTAGTTATTTGCTTGGATGTTCCAGTGACCATATATTGTAAGATTACTCTTTATAGATGAATTTGTCATTCATTTAGTTAAGATAGTGTTTCCCCCTCCTGCCGGTGTTGCTACATGCCAGCCATTTGCTCAGATATCTTATATGTATAAACTTATTATCTATTCAAAATTCCAGTTTTCAAGAAAGAGGATTCCTGAGTTGGAATGCTTTCAGTTAGTCTGTAATGTTATTTTTATTAAAAAATTTATTATTTGGAAGGTAGAAGATGACAAATTGTTATAGTTATGTATTCCATTCCTTTTTACAACATATTATAATGATAATTGTGTGCACCCCTTCTCCTCATATAATTCCTTAATTTCATCTAAACATCACTGGCTTGCCCTGCCCTAAGTTCCATCTGACTTACCAGTGTAACTTTCCACCCCGGCTTTATATGTGTACTCTTTGCTATTTACCTTTTCTTCACCAGTCGTTCATGACGAGCAAAGTGCCCCAGTAGTTACAGCACTGGACACACATTTGGTAGTAGCGGAGTTAAAATTGCATTTGGACCACCCTGATGTAAGTACTCTGCACCTAACATAAGTACCTTGAGTAACTGCAAGGATTGCTCCAATCTGAGTGTGTGCCAGTCTTTAATGGCCTCATCAGCTGGATTTTAGTCTCTAATCTCTCTTTCTTCCCATTCTTCCTGCCATCCATGCTTTCTGTATTATACCCTCACATCGAGTTCTTTCCTGCATATGACATGCTGTTCTTTCTACATTCTTAATCATTCTGTTCATTCTCCATTCACACTGTTTCTTGATTTAAACCCAAACACCCCACACCCCTATATTGGGCTAAAGGCACAATGAATTTGTTTCACACACAATATCAAGCAATCATATTTAGACACAAAATGAGTGTCAAATTTGTTCACAAGTCATTGTATAAGTAGTAAGTCATATTTGCACTGTATTTTTGAGTGATTCATGATTATTAGAACCACTAGATCAAGTCAAGATATTTTTTCCTCCTCTCAAAGCATCTGTCAGAGAAGCAGTTGTACCATGTAATGAATGTAATGATGGTGTTGCTAATGTAAACAATGTCAGTTTCCTTACAATTCATATTTATGTAACCAAATTGACTGCTATAATACATAGAATAAGAATATGGCTTGTATAATGTCTTTTTACTGTGTGATTCGAAGACAACATATAGAGGGTTTTAATTCTTTATTTCTGGTGGAGAGCAATTAGAATTATCACAATTGGTTTTAAAAAGACAAAAGAGTGAAAAATACTCAAACATTATCAAATACAGTGATAGTGGCTTCATGGCATTGCAGTCAAGCAACATCCCACACTATAGTCAATAAGACTGAAAGGGAAAGCAGTGAATAAGCCCACAGTGTCACACTCATCAGAAACAGCGACAAAGTA
Organism: Schistocerca piceifrons; assembly: GCF_021461385.2. Taxonomy (NCBI): domain Eukaryota; kingdom Metazoa; phylum Arthropoda; class Insecta; order Orthoptera; family Acrididae; genus Schistocerca; species Schistocerca piceifrons. The sequence goes on from NC_060138.1 coordinate 231,893,416, forward strand.
GACATGATTATTATTATTATTATTATTATTATTTTTTTTTTTTTTAAGGAGACAGTCATCAAATTGTCAAGGGCAGACTATGTGGTGGTGACAATGGTCGTGCACACACTCTCTAATGATGGAATGTGGCTGATTCAAACTCCTCTGTACTACTGAGATGGTGGATGCAACCACAGAAGAAAAATTAAATTTGTATCAGCAAATTTAACTGTGTATCTTGTGTGCTTACTATGTGGTAACTTTAAAGACAGAGTTTAGTTTGTTATTATGTGAGACAATAAATAGATGTTCAAAGCAGTCAAAAAGACAACCAGTTTCAGTGACTCACAAGCAACATCTTCAGTTCATACTGACACCTAGAACCCTTTCAGTTTTCCATTGTTCACACATTGTAGTCTGTAAATTTAATCTTGAAATAGAGTATTCGGGGGTACAAAACGAGTCATGTTACACATTAATGTGCAGAAGTAGCTGCACCTCACTACTTCTGTGGAGTATACTAATAACAATTATGGCAAGTCCTACTCAACTGATGCCAATAATTGTTGCAATTATTTTATGCAAATTAGCAGAAAAAGCCTTGCTGCTTCACCTGTACCACTCAGGTGCTGTTTTTATTTCATTCATTGAACAAGCAGTTACGTAATTGTGCAATCACAAGTGTCAGCTGTTTATGTAATGGCAAATTTAAGATCTGATTCATACTAATATTAGAGTTACATGAAATTCAAATATTCATCTCCACAATTCTGATAAAATGCAGGAAGAATGGAAATCGAGGTAGTCTCTTAATTCTTTTTTAATACCCAGGAGTTTTCAATTCCATGCTTGATATCTACTGGCAATCAGTTGTAAACATTTGGAGCCAAGTATCAAATTCCATTCTGAACCCTACATAGTACTATTTTTACTCCTAGTATTGTGACTGTGTTTCAGAGTTCTTAGTGTATTCACTTTTGTTGTTAAATATTTATCGAGTTTGTGTATTGCAAGTATCCAGAGGCTCTACAAGATGTTGAATGCATGTTGGATGCTTCTACAAAATGTTTGATTATCAATTTTGTATGAAGTTCTTATTGCATGTTTCAGTAGGATAAATATCTTTCTGCCCTTAGCTACTTTACTCCAGCATCTTATGCCATAGGACAGTACCAGAATGAACGTGTGCTACTAATCTTGTCTGCAATGACAGGTGAGCAACATAGGATCTGATAAATGCCAACTTCTCCACAGGTGCAAAAATCACAATTATGTCACAAGTGTTGCAGCATGTAACTTGGTTTTTGGTATTATCAGGGGACCCTAGATATGTATGAATACCAGTAGTTTTGCTTCATCAGTGTAGTGGGCCATCCTCTCTGCTCAACATGAACACAAAGCAAGAATGTATCTGGCACCTAATTTAAATTTACTATGTGCAGCAGACAGTTGTGATCCTGAGGTCTTTACATGTGCAACACTTAATGCTTCCGATTACATCTTCGGCAAGAAACTAGGCAGTTTCTAGAGTTTCAGAAGCCAGTCACAACGTTGACAACAGAGTAATGGGTTAGGTTATCAATGCACACTGTTATCCACTTAATTTCATTTGTTACCTCCCGAACAGTTCAATTTAAGGGGAGACTGAAGGCAGTTTTTATCCCTATTCTGCCAATGCTATTTCTTCCTTTGAATAGATACATTTTTCAACAGAACTGTTAGTGTTAGAACAGTGTAATTTTTACAGAATGTATATAACACACATGCCTGCATTTACAAGCAAAATGAACAAAATTCCTTATATAGATTTGAAGGGAATTTATTCTTTTTTAAAAATCTTTCACTAAGAAAATTTCATGTTACTGTTTCTGTAGTGTTACGTTACACCTAGATATTTAGTTGACTTGATGCACTAAGCAGCACACAATTAATACTGTATTTGAACATTGTGGCATTGTTTTTCGTACACATGTGCATTAACTTGGACTTTACTATGTTTAGACCTAGCTGCGATACATCACACCAACTAGAAATTTTCTGTAAATCATCTTGTATCTTCCTACTGCCACTCAGTGACCACCTTTCCATACTTCATAGGATCATCAGCAAACTCCTGCAGGTTGCTGTTCATCCTGCCCATCGGATCATTTACCTATATAGAGAATAACAGTAATTGTATCACACTAACCCGGGACATTCTAAACAATACTCTTGTCTCTAATGAACACACTCCATCAAGGACAATGTAGTTACTCCTATTTTATAAGAAGTCTTTGAGCCATTCACAAATCTGGGAACCTATTCCATAAGCTTGTATGTTCATTAACACTCGGCAGTGTAGCACTGTTGAAATTTAATAGTGAAACAGAGAGAGTGTGTAATGGCTGTACTGAGCCCAGGATTCATGTTGTCACACTGATGCTGCTTGTGAACTTAAACCTTGGCTGTTTTCTTGTGGTCATCTTCATGTGGTTTCTAAATGCTGTGGATCTGCTATGGAGTACCAACAATGCTCAATGTGTAACTTGACTTCCATTTGCAGAGGGTCGTGGACTGTAAGAGACCTTTATAGTCTTCAAGCTACTAAACAGCATAATTGCCTTTTAAACTCTTTTCTATTTTGTTGTTCTTGTCTAACATTCATATACATTGGGTGAACAGATTTCATATGAACTAGAACAAAATTTCTCTAGCAACTCTCATAACATCACAGAAGAAAGTGACATTTTTCTTCAGCTTTGTTCAACTGTTTCTGGGCACTGGCATTGTAGGCAGTGCCTCTTTCTCTCAGCCTTGGAAAACAGTGCAAAGCCACAATGGCAAAGCATAAGTGATCTTTTCATAACAGGTGGAGACAACAGATTACTGTCACGCTTTGCCGATGTCGTGTGCCCAACTTCATCATAGGTATGTCAATGCAAAGCACGCACAGTGGAGATTATCTAAATGTGAACTACCTTTACAATGTTTTTATTTAACGCTTTTCATCTGACTGCAAGGAAGTGGTGGAACAATCTGATCTACCATAGATCCGCCCCCACCCCCCCCCCCACCCTCCCCCCACCCCCCACACACACAGACACTAAAGTGACAGATGTTGTGTAAGTTAACTTAATTAACTAATTACAACTGTACTATGATATTGAGCTTTTTAATAAATTATTACCATTATTAAAATAAAGGTCTTATGAGGCTGAATTCAGTTTCCCCGCTCAATATAACCAGATTCCTCATACGTCTTAAGTTTGTCTCTTTGTTTACCAATGGTAAATACCACAGTTTGCATTTGCATTTTTTGGTAAATATTTATTACTCAGTTTAATTGATAAAAGATTGTCTCATCCTTCGATGTCTTCACTCTTAATGTAACATCTTTACATTAATAGTAAATATTAATTTAAACACTAAGTTGTCATTTTTGTTACACTCTAGTAAACAGTTTTATCTTTATCTACTTCACTACATTTTTCTAAACAGCCAGTTACGTTGATCGTATGTCACTGCATTCTCAAAACCCATAGGAAGTTGTTGTCATGATCGATCAGTCTCTACCATGATTTCATTATTCTTAATCAGCTTATAAAAACAAAATCTTGTCAACTTTATTGAGATGTACAAGGTGCAGATATTCATCTACCATAAGGAGTTACATGCTGACTCTTTCCTCTATAGTAATTTCCACAATTCCAGGTCTTCGATTTGTGACAAGACAACATCTATAGAACCAAAGATTTAAAACATCAGTCATTGCCCAGGTAAGTCTGTTTGCTAGTAACTACTTTTGAGAATGCTTCAACAGTGTGACTAACTGTCACTGTATAGTTTCATACCATTCTAAGAAATATACTCACACCTTGCCCTTTGAGCCGATACTGTGAACATACATTGTCATTTGTGCAGTATGGGTATCTCTCTCCTTAGTCTTCTCCATAAAGATATAAGCCATCCCTTCTAAGGGTCCAATCCATCGATAATATGGTACAGTTTGTCACAAAACAGCGGGTTGCTAGACTCCTGAACTCGACATTGTGTTCTAGTCACAGTGAGAATTAGATATGAACAAATGTGTGGCTTTGAGTAACACTTTATTTTGTTAAATAGCATGCCTTCACATTCAACATGATAACCAGACAATGCAGTGTAGTTGCTAACACAAAAGCATGAGCACTCAAGCTTTTGCTAGGTAATCAAGTGAACAATTAAACTAGGAAAGAAAAAACACAGACAATATTAAGGTCATGGAACTCTACACTGCAGCAAGGAGGACGCATTTCTTGGTGCTCCTGGTAGCCAGTGTATGAACCCTGTTGATGTATGCCAAATGATCATTTAACATCTGCTATTGCTGTAGCTTGTCATCACTATATAGCACACTATGGGAAAGTGGATGCATGAAGCACCATCCATGAATCATGTTGTGAGTGTACCAATCATCCAGAATGTGTTTAATGTTGAGTCAGAGTCGGTGAACGTTCCAGTGGAGGCTGCTTGGTGGTGGATGGTTTTGTCTGGTTATGTGGAAGATGCAGGTGTGAAGATTCTTGTATAATGAATGCTTGCTTCACTCTATCAATGGAGACAGTGTTGTCTTACTTTTTATGATGACTTCAAATCTTTTATCACCTCTGTTAATGATGTGATGGGGACCAGTATGAGGTAATGTCAGTGGCTATTTGATGCCGTTTCTTTGCAACATTGCATGCATACGTTATTGTACCTTGCAGTGTATGAAGGTTTGTGGAGTACCGTGGTTTGATGCATGTCATGGCCGGATCTGCATAATTCTTTCTCTGAGATGGGTGTTGAATTCTGGTGTATTAGCACCAACCATCGAAAATGCACGTGGATTGATGAACTCACCGGGAAGCCATAGGTCTACTGTAGGTGAGGCATCCAGCTCTTGTTTGGGCGTGTTGCATAGGCCAAGCAAAACCAATGGTAGGGTGGATCTCCATCGTGATTCATGGAAAATTAGAGAAGCTTTAAGCAACCAGTGCCAGCGTTCAACCATTCCATTACTGGTATGGTGGTAACTTCTTGTTCTGTGGTGCATTGTGCCACAAAATGTATTCTGTTGGGCACATAGACTGGATGGATTCGAACTGCCAACCTCTGTCTGTTATTATGTGAAGCGGAAAACAAAGACTGGAGACTCTTTGACACAAATGTAGTGACTAGTGTCTCAGCAGAAATGTTATCCACTGGAATGGCTTCTGGCCAGTGCATGAAACATTCTATTACTGTCAGTGGGTAATGTTGTCCTGAAAGAGGCAGTGTATCTATGACATCAGTATGAAATGCACAAATGGTGTCTGGAAAATTGCCTACCCATGACCATGGTAAGATAGCTTGCTGCGTTAGTATTACACACATGCACAAGCCCATATTTGACAGTCCTTTCGTATTCCAGGCCACAGAAAATGACCAGCTATTAGTTTGATTTTTGTCTTAATGCCAGGGCTGCATAAGTTATGTAAGCTTTCAAATACTTGGTTGTGTAATGCTGAAGGAATGAACAGACATCTACATCTATACTCTGAAAAACACCATGAGGTGGATGGCAGAGGGTATGTCCCACTGTACTAATTATTAGAGTTTCTTCCCATTCCATTCACATATGGAGTACGGGGAGAATGAATACCTCTGTGCGTTCAGTAATTATTCTAATCTTATGCTCACAAGCTCTATGTGAGGAATATATAGGGGGTTGTAGCATATTCCTAGTCATCATTTAAAGCTGGTTCTTGAAACTTTGTTAGAAGACTGTCTTAAAAAGTCTGACAGTTCAGTTTCTCCAGCATCTCTGTCACGTGCCTCAAACACACCTCTGACCATTCATGCTGTTCTTCTCTGCATACATTCAGTATCCCCTGTTGCTCCTATTTGGTATGAGTCTCACACACTTGTGCAATATCCTAGGATGGGTTGCAGAAATGATTTGTACATAATCTCCTTTGTAGACTGATTCCACTTCCCAAGCATTCTACCAATAAACTGAAGGCTACCACCTGCTTTAACCACAATTGAGCATTTGTGATCACTCCATTTCATATCCATACAAAGTGTTATACCCAAGTATTCGTATGAGTTAGCCAATTCCAATAGTGACTCATTGATATTATAGTCATAGGATACTATGTTTTTCATTTTGTGAAGTGCACAGTTGTACATTTATGAACATTTAGAGGAAGTCACCAGTCTTTGAACCACTTTGAACTCTTATCAAGGTCTGACTTAATATTTATGCAGTTCCTTTTAGATAGTACTTCATTATAGATAACTGCATCATCTGCAAAAAGATTGATGTTACTATTAACATTGTCAGCAAGATCATTAATATACAACATAAACAGCAGGGTTCCCAACTCACCACCCTCAGGTACACTCAAAAGTTACTTCTACATCTGATGATGACTCTCAAACCAAAATAACATGCTGCATCCTCCCTACTAAAAAGTCCTCAGGCCACTCATAAATTTCACTTGATACACCATATGATCGTACTTTTGACAGTAAGTGTAGGTGTTGTAGTGAGTCGAACGTTTTTCAGAAATTGAGAAATACTGCTTCTGACTGACTGCCTTGATCCAAAGCTTTCAGTATGTCATGTGAGAAAAATGCAAGTTGGGTTTCATGTGACTGATGTTTTTGGAATCCATGCTGGTTGGCACTGACGAGGTTATTCTATTCAAGATACCTCATTATATTTGAGTTCAGAATATGATCTAAGATTCTACAACAAATCAATGTCAAGGATACTGGCTGGTAGTTTTGTTGGTCATTTTTGCTACCCCTCTTGTAAATGGGTCTCACATGTATTTCTTTCAAAGGACTGGTCATGGTTTTTTGTTCGAGGGACCTATGATAGATTGTAATTAGAAGAGGGGCTAACTCAGCCAAAATTCAATATAGACTCTGGCAAGGATTACATAAGGTCCTGGAGATTTGTTCAATTTTAACAATTTCAGCCATTTATCAGCATCTCTGACACTAAAACTTATTTCATTCATCTGCCAGTGGTACGAGGATTAAATTGGGGCAGTTGTCTTGGGTTTTTGTTTGTAAATGAATATTTGAAAATGGAGTTAACTATTTCATCTTCTGCTTTATTATCCTCACAAATTCAGTTCCTGCCTCATTCACTAGAGACTGGACATTAACTTTGGTGCCACTAATGGTCTTTACCATATGGCTAGAGTTTCTTTGGGTTCTGTGAAACATCATTTGACAATATTCTGCTATGCTAGTCACTGAAAGAATCACGCATTGCTCTCTTGACAGCCAATCGCGTTTCATTCAGCATCTCTATACCTGCAGCCCTACGCTTTGTTTTACACCTATTATGCAGTAATCTCTGTTTCTTTAGAAGTTTCTTTACAATGACTGTATACTACGGAGGTTCTCTCCCATTATGAAGTGTTCTACTGGGTACACAACCATCCAGTGCATGGTCAACTATTCTTTTAAACTTGAGCCATGCTCCTGCCCTGTGCTGAAAGTTTCAAATTCCTTACTGAGGTATTACACTACTGATTTTTTATCTAGTTTACTGAACATGTACATTTTTGTGCTTACTTTAGTTGTCCTTTGGACTTTGTAATTATTGTTACCACAACTGCATCATGGTCACTGATACCAGTTTCAATGTGCACATCCTCAAAGAGGTCAGGTCTATTTGTTGCCATTAGATGTAATATATTTCCATCGTGAGAGGGGTTCCTAACTATATGTTCTAGGTAGTTTTCAGAGAAGGCATTTAGAAATGTTTCATAGGATGTCTTATCACATCCACAACTAACATAACAGTAATTTTCCCAATTAATTGTTGGTAAATTTCCACCAATGATTACAATATGATTGGAGAACTTACATACAAGTGAACTGAGGTTTTCTCAAAAGTTTTCGGTTACATAAGGAGATAAGTCTGGTGGCCAATAGAAGGATCCAATTATTTTATTCTCACCCCTGATACTGAGTCTTGCCCAAAGAATCTCACATGCAGCTTCAATTTCTGTCTCCATGGATTTAAGTTGCTTGTCTACTGTGACAAATACAGCACCTCCATTTCCCATTTGCCTACCCTTTCAAGATACACTTAAGACTTTTCCCAAAAATCTCACTGCTATCAATTCAAGATTTCAACCAGCTTTCTGTACCTAGTATTATGTGAGCTTTAATGCTTTTCATGAGCACTTCAGATTCTGGCACTTTGTTGTGAATGCTTCGGCAGTTTGCCATTAGGATTTTAATACTCTCTCCTGTGTAAGGAATTTCTTTCAGTCTTACACTGATACTTCTGTGTTTCCTAGATCTATCATTATCTGTATTGGATGGAAAGTCACCTAATCCAAAAAAATACCTTGTGTGCACCCCACAAAGTCAGCTACCAGAATAGCAACCTCTGATCGTAGTGCACACCTTATCCATTTAGAGGGACCCTACAGTTCACAACCCAATGACTCAAGTCCAGGAAGTCATTGCCTATCTTGTCACAAAACCTTTGAAGTCTCTGGTTCAGTCCTTCTACTCAACTCAGAACCAAAGAGCTACAATCAGTTCAGGGAACGATGCAGCAAATTGTGAGCCTTGTTGAAACTCCATGTGCAAGGCTGGTCTTCTCAATCGTCTATGACTGTCACTGGGATGTCCCAAATATGACTTCAGAGCACAGACGACAGGCATCGTTTGTTCCAATATGCACCACAATCTGGTTGGTTGCACCCTGTTCCCTCAATGGCTGCTGGAATAGCCTTTTCAACATGCTGAATAAGGCTCCCAAGCTTACACACTGATAAATAAAAAGCACCAGTTTGCTTTTGTTCTACATAAACACTGAGTTGCATCTGGTGTCCTTTGCTGTCATTTCCCTAAGGGGAAACACATTTGCCGTGTGTTTGAACTGCTGACAATTAATACACCCCATACCTTGTTGCATTTCCTCCTCTTGACACCTGACAAAACAGGTTTCCCTAAAACAGGTGAAGTGAGTCCCACTGGCTCAGTTTCAGTGAGATACAGAACCTCAAACATGATGGTGGGGGGGGGGGGGGGGATTGGTAAAGCACTCTAGTCCACTCTGGTGCCCGTCCACCCTGTACAGGATGCCTGGATCTACTGTTGACACACCACTTGCATTCAAGTGGACAAGTAATGAGAGATTGTGAACTTTCTGCAGTGGATACAGGACCCACAGAAGAGGACAGGACTTGAGGTACCTCGGATATTGGTATCACAGATACGCAACTCTCAGGAGCTGTTTCAACACAAAGATTTGTAGCAGTTGCCAATCGTTTGACAGTAGTCATGCCAATTTCCAGCTGCTTACAAAAGTCAACCAATTCATCCTGTGTTTGAGAACAGTATTCCCAGTGGGGATGGATTTTGGTTGGCACAATGTATTACAAGTCAGTGAAGAAATAACTTTAAATGTAGCCCACTGATTTTCTTTTAATCTGTTAAGCTAAAAAGTTGCTAATTCCCTACAATAATTGAAGCAAATACACAAATCGCAAAAACCTGTGGGAAAAATTACTTGCTTCCTTCAATATTTTGAGGTTAATTATAGCTATATGTATGTTTTTTGCCTTTAGAAAAATACAGTTTTTGTTTTTTAACCAAAACATGTTTTACTGCAGTTGCAGCATCTTCAGTGGGCTTTTATTATTTTCCATCTGTTAAAAATAAGTGTTCTATGCTGTTTGCATACATGTAACTATTAGTTTTTAAATCGTAATTACAGATATTTGAAAAAACACACAAATTACGAATTCATACCTTTTACCACCAAGTGTGGTTTTTCTGATGTCTGGTTTCTACAGTGACCGTTCCCCCCCTGCAGTTTGTCATCTGCTGCAGCCACTTACCACTTATACCTTAAAGTAGACAAATTGTTTAATCCAAAATTATGATTTGAAAATCTATTCAAAATTCACCTGGAACTAGGAAATCACATTAAAATCTCTGAAATATTTAATGATATTATGAATACAGTCAAACAAAACACAGAAAAACAAATAAATTCTAAATGGGATAAACAACAACAAAAACTAAACACTCTTTTAAAACAGAACAAAGCTTTTGCACATAAAAATAGAAAGCAAAAAAACTACACATTCCACAAACGTCTGGTAAACCTTACTGACATACAACTAACCAACCAAGAAATAAGTTTTCTAGAACAAGGCCCAAAATACAATGTGAACACACACAAGACATTGGAGAATCTTATCACGGAAAGTGAGTACATTATAAAACAACAAGAAAGAAACTATAGCCCAAACTTCAATTCAAGTCTGACAAGAGAATTAGTCACAGAAGAAATAAGATGCATTATAAAGGAAAACAAAAACCAACATAATGACAGGAACAAAAACTGAAGAAGAAAAAACCTCCAGAAAAATAAAGAACAAACTTAAAAACAATGAGGCACTCATTACAAGATCAGATAAGGGCAACACCATGATAATAATAAAACAGGATGAATACAAAGAAAAAAAACCTTAACATTTCTGGAAGACAACAACATAACAAAGCTAACCAGTGACCCAACACAAAGATACTAGAAAAACACACTAACACTCCTAAAAAATATCTCACATATTCATAAATCAGAAAAGCAAAATGGTTGAAACAAAAGAACCCCCAAGCACCCACACTGAACAGCCTACTAAAGCTCCACAAGGATGGCATTCCGATACGCCCTGTAGTCAATTTCAGAAGTGCACCCACATACCACTTAGCCAGAGAAATGCACACATACTTAGAGAAACATTACATATACACAAATAACAGAAGCATACATAACACTGAAGAGCTGATACAACAAATCAAAGACATCAACATACCTACAACAGTCACACTCACAGAATTTGACATCACATCCATGTACACCAATATCCCCACCACAGATACCATCAACATCATCAAACAACAATTAGAAGAACAAGCCAAAATTCCCAAACCCCACATAAAAGAAGTAGCTAGCATTCTAAAACTAATCACAGAGCAAAACTACACTCCTGGAAATTGAAATAAGAACACCGTGAATTCATTGTCCCAGGAAGGGTAAACTTTATTGACACATTCCTGGGGTCAGATACATCACATGATCACACTGACAGAACCACAGGCACATAGACACAGGCAACAGAGCATGCACAATGTCGGCACTAGTACAGTGTATATCCACCTTTCGCAGCAATGCAGGCTGCTATTCTCCCATGGAGACGATCGTAGAGATGCTGGATGTAGTCCTGTGGAACGGCTTGCCATGCCATTTCCACCTGGCGCCTCAGTTGGACCAGCGTTCGTGCTGGACGTGCAGACCGCGTGAGACGACGCTTCATCCAGTCCCAAACATGCTCAATGGGGGACAGATCCGGAGATCTTGCTGGCCAGGGTAGTTGACTTACACCTTCTAGAGCACGTTGGGTGGCACGGGATACATGCGGACGTGCATTGTCCTGTTGGAACAGCAAGTTCCCTTGCCAGCCTAGGAATGGTAGAACGATGGGTTCGATGACGGTTTGGATGTACCGTGCACTATTCAGTGTCCCCTCGACGATCACCAGTGGTGTACGGCCAGTGTAGGAGATCGCTCCCCACACCATGATGCCGGGTGTTGGCCCTGTGTGCCTCGGTCGTATGCAGTCCTGATTGTGGCGCTCACCTGCACGGCGCCAAACACGCATACGACCATCATTGGCACCAAGGCAGAAGCGACTCTCATCGCTGAAGACGACACGTCTCCATTCGTCTCTCCATTCACGCCTGTCGCGACACCACTGGAGGCGGGCTGCACGATGTTGGGGCGTGAGCGGAAGACGGCCTAACGGTGTGCGGGACCGTAGCCCAGCTTCATGGAGACGGTTGCGAATGGTCCTCGCCGATACCCCAGGAGCAACAGTGTCCCTAATTTGCTGGGAAGTGGCGGTGCGGTCCCCTACGGCACTGCGTAGGATCCTACGGTCTTGGCGTGCATCCGTGCGTCGCTGCGGTCCGGTCCCAGGTCGACGGGCACGTGCACCTTCCGCCGACCACTGGCGACAACATCGATGTACTGTGGAGACCTCACGCCCCACGTGTTGAGCAATTCGGCGGTACGTCCACCCGGCCTCCCTCATGCCCACAATACGCCCTCGCTCAAAGTCCGTCAACTGCACATACGGTTCACGTCCACGCTGTCGCGGCATGCTACCAGTGTTAAAGACTGCGATGGAGCTCCGTATGCCACGGCAAACTGGCTGACACTGACGGCGGCGGTGCACAAATGCTGCGCAGCTAGCGCCATTCGACGGCCAACACCGCGGTTCCTGGTGTGTCCGCTGTGCCGTGCGTGTGATCATTGCTTGTACAGCCCTCTCGCAGTGTCCGGAGCAAGTATGGTGGGTCTGACACACCGGTGTCAATGTGTTCTTTTTTCCATTTCCAGGAGTGTATTTCTCATTTGACAAGCAGTTCTACTCACAAGAAGATGGGCTCCCAATGGGGTCACCAGTCAGTGGACTCCTAGCCAACATTTTTTTCAATCACATTGAAAATAAAATATTTGAAACAATAATAAGACCCAAACAGTACCAGATAATATATTGGTAAGAAACTGTGTGTTAATCTGCTGAATGCCATCAAAAGTCCACTGGTAACAAGAAGTGCCATAAAACGTGTTACACCAGGACATCAAACATGTTTGTGGTCCAATGAAGCTAATTTGGTGGACAACCTCAGAAGAATGAGCAATACTGCAGCTGAACCAACAACAACACCAGGAGCTGAAGAGCCATCAGTAACAACAACAAAAGTGAATATGCAGTCAGGGTCACCAAGGAAAACATCAGAAACAGTTTTAGAAAAGAAGAAGATATCCACAGTCAGCACCAAGTCACCACCAGCATCCTATGCAAATATTTCGTCAAGTGCCACAAATCAGTCAGCGTGCAGCCACACTCCAAATCAGTACCACTGGAAACTGTGACAAGATCTTCAACACAAAAACGCAGACCTCCAGCCCACAGCCAGGATTTTTTATGGGCAAGAACACCAGTAGCTCCCTGCTAGCAGCAAACCAAAGGAAAACAGATGCAGAGCAAAATCTTCATGAACCAAAACTACAAGAAAACCCGGTGAGTGGTGTCAAAAATAATTCCATTGGAAAACAGTCACTATTATCCCTTAAAATATTACACCATAATGTGCAGTCAATGTTTAAGTTACTAGAAATAGATCTCTTCCAAAAGACAAAGTCACACTTAGATGTTCTCTGTATTACTGAACACTGGTTAACAGAAGACAAAATAAAAAAAACGCCACTTGGCGAATCTACTCTAGCTGGTTATTCTTGTCGGAACAAACATAAGGGAGGTGGTACAGCAATCTATGTCAAAAAAAATTTAAGATACAAAAGCCTCACAAAGTACAATAATATGCAAATAGAAACAGACTTTGAATTCTCCTTAATTATCTTAAGAGACTATAACCTATTGATACTGAATGTATATAGAGCCCCTGATGGGAACATCCAAACCTTCAAACACTCCCTCGAAGCACTACTAACAAAAATTCACTCACTAAACAAAAATCTATTAATAAGTGGAGATTTTAATATTGGCTTCCTCACACCTGGAAAAAACAAAGATGAATTGTTGAATATTACAAATTCATTCAACCTATCCCAAACTGTAAACACACCAACCAGGATCACAAAAAATTCAAAAACAGCTCTAGATCAGATTTTCATAAACGCAGACAAACTACGCCACTCAATTGAAGTCATCAGCACAGGTTACAGTGACCGTGAAGCCCAAATACTAACAGTGAACTTAAATTACATAGGAAAATATCCCACAATAACTAAAATGCAAAGTCAATTTAATGATGATAATATAAGGCTTTTGAACTATCTGTAAAGGGCTGAAAACTGGGCAGAGGTCTATAAAGAAAATGATGTAAACTACATATTTAATTCCTTCCATGAAACATTTCTCCACCACTTCTATACCACATTTCCACTGAAATCCAGGAAAATTGGAAACAAACTCATGGGTAACAAAAGGGATAAGGATTTCCAGCCAAAAAAAGCGTGACTTAAAAAATCACATGAAACACCATGACGTCGATGATCAGTTTAGGTCATATTGTAAGACCTATTTTGCAATCTACAGAAAAGTTATCCAACAAGCAAAAAAATTATACAATGATAAATTTATAAAGGAATCTAACAATAAAATGAAAGGCTTGTGGACAGTTGTAAAAAATGAAACAAACAGTAAGCAGCATGTTATAAACAAAACATTAAAACTAAACCTAAATGATGAAGTCACATCAGATCCCCAAAAAATAGTAAATGGTTTAATGACTATTTTAGCAAAATAGCAGAAAACCTGATAAAGAACAACTGCCACAGACCAAATACTCAACACCAAACACTAATAGAAACCATACCAGTACAGGCACCAATGTTTCTTCACAAAGTCTCCAATACTGAAGTACTTACAGCTATAAAAGGACTAAAAAATAAGTACTCCAGTGGTAGTGACAACATTCCTGATTTAATTTTAAAGAAATGTGGAGAATCCATTGTAGAACCCCTAACACACATAATAAATGCATCCTTTACAAATGGAGTTTTCCCTGACCTACTAAAGACTTCTAAAATTACGCCACTTTGTTATAACCTTTAATCACTAATAAATTGCGTGGATATACAAAAGTAGAATTAATAGCGGGTTACATGTTATTAACTCCGTATCTGTCATTTGACTGCTGTGCCGTGACATCTGGCCGGCGCCGTTCATAGCCAGGTGGCGCTCCCGCGCTCGGCCGAGCTGCGGAGCGCCTCTATCACCGTGTTCGCGTACTGACGTAGCGGCACTTTTAAATCTCGTGGCACTGTCACAACGCTTTTCCCCCCTTGAAAAATAACATTCACTTCCTTGGAGACACGGACAGTGCGGAGACATCCATGGCCTCTTGGGAGGCCGCGAGAAGATCCCGCGGAGAAACACGAGAGTATGGTCGAAAATGTCCAGGACGGAAGCTTGCGCGTGGAATGCGCCTCCTGGACGAGATGATGGGTGAAAACTCCGGAGCAGCATCCATAGGTGTCGTGGACCTGGGGGTGTGCCCCAGCGAGATGGGTCCCGGAGAAGGTGGCGTCGCGACTGGGGCCGGTTCCGGCGTACTCTGAAGCGGTAGCGACGTAGTCTGCAGCAACACGCCCGGAAGATTGGCAGCAGCGACAGGACTGGCTTCTCGGGCTGGTGGAGACGAAAGAAGGGGCGGCGGCACCGGCGTGGCCACCAATCGTGGGCACATCTAGTCGTAATGGCGAACAACCATGCCATTGTCCGTACGTATTTCACAAAGCCGGTGGCCGCGAAGAGCCTGGACCACCCCTGGAATCCATTTAGGGCGAGATCCATACCCCCGTGCCCACACGTCGGCGCCCACCGAGTATTTTCCCGCACTAGGGGACACAGTACAAGGCCTGACAGGGTGAAGCAGATGCAGTAGAGTGCGCGGTTGGCGGCCATGCAAGAGTTCAGCAGGGCTGCGATCACCCAGAGGCGTGAAGCGATAAGAACTCAGAAATTGCAACAGAGCGTCATCTGTGGAAAAATCACTAAGGAATTTTTTGATCTGGCATTTGAAAGTGCGGACAAGTCGCTCGACCACCCCATTCGATTGCGGATGGAAGGGCGGTGCTGTAACATGATGAATCCCTTGTCCAGTACAAATATCACGGAAAGCCTGCGAAGAGAACTGAGGGCCATTGTCCGTGACAATCGTGGATGGAAGACCTTCTAGCGCAAAGATTTTGGACAAAGCCAGCGTCGTCGCCGCAGTGGTGGGCGACGGACATCGAACAACAAACGGAAACTTCAAGAAGGCGTCAATCAACAGTAGCCAATAAGTGCCGAGGAAGGGGCCGGCAAAGTCAGCGTGCACCCTTTCCCACGGCTGCGCCGGATCAGGCCACGGAGAGGGCATAGTACGAGGTGCAGCCAGTTGTTGAGCACACTGACCACACGCAGTGACCATGTGGGCAATGTCCGAATCAATACCGGGCCAATAAACGTGCCAGCGGGCCAGGGACTTAGTCTGAGAAATCTCCCAATGGCCTTCATGCAATAGTTTGAGAACATCTTTGCGAAGAGAGGCTGGCACCACGACCCGTGGAGATGCGCCATCCGTGGCGAGAAGAACAACACCCTCACGAACAGACAGACGAAGGCGCAAGGCATGGTAGTTGCGAAGGAGATCCGATGCCCGGCCCTTGGTCCTGTCCGGCCAACCCCGTTGAACAAAACCGATCACCTGACGCAGGACCGGGTCCCGCGCAGTAGCCGACGTGATGTGCGAAGCGGTAAGTGGAGAACCCTCGACCGCACAACGTTCTTCCTCATCAATGTGGAAACAGAGTAGTTCATCTCGATCGAAAACCGAGTCGGGGCCCATCGGCAAACGTGTCAGCATTGGCGTTCTGGGCCGTGGGGCGATAGCGAATCTCATAGTGAAAACGAGACAAGTACAAGGCCCAACGTCGCAGGCGGTGAGCTGCCTTATCTGGAAGCGACGCTGAGGGGCTGAACAGAGAGACCAGCGGCTTGTGGTCGGTGATGAGGTGAAACTTAGAACCATACAAAAAAACGCTGAACTTTTTTAGAGCATAAATGATGGCGAGCGCCTCCTTTTCGATTTGAGAGTAATGCCGTTGGGCATCGTTGAGGGTCTTGGAAGCGTAGGCGATGGGTCGTTCCGACCCATCCTCATACCGATGGGCAAGAACAGCCCCTAGGCCATACTGTGACGCGTCAGTCACCAGAACCAAGTACTGACCCGGACAGAATGTGGCAAGACAAGGCGCCGACTGCAAATGAGCCTTCAGGCGGACAAAAGCCTGCTCACACTCGTCGGACCAGCAGAAAGGAACGTTTTTGCGTAACAGCTCATGCAGAGGATGAGCCACCGCCGCCGCGGAGGGAATGAATTTGTGATAATAAGCAATCTGGCCTAGAAACGCCTGAAGTTCCTTGACCATAGACGGCTGGGGTAGAGTGGTAATGGCTGCAATGTGCTGTCGTAGAGGACGTATACCCTCACGGGACAAGTGGAAACCAAGATAAACAATGGAGGGTTGGAAGAACTGTGACTTGTCCAGATTGCACTTCAACCCAGCCGAATGTAGAACCCGAAACAGTGAACGCAAGTTGCGAAGGTGCTCCTCAGTGGAGGCCCCCGTGACAACAATGTCATCCGGATAGTTTATGCAGCCGGGAACGGAAGCTGTGAGCTGTTCCAAAAACCGCTGAAAAATGGCCGGCGCGCTAGCGACACCAAATGGTAACTGCTGGTACTGATACAACCCACAAGGAGTGTTGATGACGAGAAATTCCTTGGAAGACGCATCCAACGGCAACTGATGGTACGCCTCCGATAAGTCAAGTTTGGAAAAGAACTGGCCCCCAGCGAGCTTGGTAAATAACTCCTCAGGACGGGGAAGAGGATAAGTGTCAATGAGGCTCTGAGCATTGACAGTGGCTTTAAAATCACTGCACAACTGCAGACTCCCGTTTGGTTTAGAAACCACGACGATTGGCGATGCCCATTTGCTGGAGGTAACAGGAAGGAGAATCCCTGAAGCTGTTAACCTGTCTATCTCAGCCTTGACAGGCGCACGCAACACCATCAGAATAGGGCGTGCCCGGAAAAACTTAGGGCGAGCTGTAGGTTTAAGAGTAATGTGGGCTTCAAAATCCTTGGCCCAACCCAGACCAGCAGAGAATACGGACGAGAATTCAGAACACAATCCATCCAGCTGTTGATACTGAATATCCTCAGATATGAGGTGCACATCATCATCAATGGAGAACTCGAACAACTGGAAAGCATCATAACCGAACAGGTTTTCCGTGCCCGCATGATCCACCACATAAAACGTGAGGGGCCTAACAACAGACTTGTAGGCAGTGGAAGCATCAAACTGGCCAACGATAGGAATTTTCAGCTTATTATAAGTTCGCAGATTTCGCGTAACGGGAGACAAGGGAGGGGAGCCCAACTCTAAATACGTGCGAGAATTAATGAGAGTTACTGCAGAGCCAGTGTCCACTCGCATGCAAATGTCTTTATCCAGAACACGAACAGTAACAAACAACTTATTTGTTTGAGAAAGCACACAGTTAACATCCATGTCCGATACCTCATCCTCGTCGACAGGAACTTTAGGGGACTGACACACAGAAGCAATATGGCCTTTTATCCTACATGAATTACACGTGGCCCAACGTTTTGGACACACGGCCCTGTCATGCTGTACGAAACAACGTGGACAAGAAAGAAGTGCGGAACGAACCTGCTTCTGTGGTTACTGTTTTCACTGCAAGCGTGGTGGCCCAATGCGACGTTGTTGACGCGAGTGAACCGCCGCCACATCGTCGTTTCCCTGTGAAACAGGCACATTGTCCGCAACGAAAGTGGTCTGTTCAGCGCCCACATCACACTACGCGTCTATTTGCGCACCAGCAGCGTGAGACACTTCAAAAGATTGAGCGATGCTGAGAACTTCTGTCAACGACAGGTTAGGCAGTTGTAAGGCACGTTTCCGAACTTCTTTATCAGGAGCAAGTCGTAGAATAGCGTCCCGAACCATTGAATCAGCATAAGACTCATGATCAGTGTCCGTGACAAACTGACATTTCCTACTCAGACCGTGTAGTTCCGCCGCCCAAGCCCGATAAGATTGATGGGGCTGTTTACGACACCGGTAGAACGCCACGCGGGCGGTAATGACATGGGTGTTTTTTCGGTAGTAGTTAGACAATAATTCACACATTTCTTGGAAGGAGAGAGAGGCAGGTTCCCGCAGAGGGGCTAACTGAGATAGCAGCTGATAGATCCGTGGGGAAATCCAAGATAGAAATAACGACTTACATATAGGAGCTTCGACAACGCCGAAAGCCAAGAAGTGTTGCTGCAACCGCTTCTCATAATCCTCCCAGTCTTCAGCGGCCTCGTCGTAAGGAGGGAACGGAGGTGAAGAAGAGGAAGACAGACGATGAGTAAGCGACATCGACAACGCCTGAATAGCAGCCGTCAGCTGTGTTTGTTGTTCAATGAGCGCTTGCATAAGCTGTTCCGTGTCTGCCCCGACACGAACACACAATTCCATGACGCAGGGAAAAAAATATCCGACCTCGTCGCCAAAAAGTGTTATAACCTTTAATCACTAATAAATTGCATGGATATACAAAAGTAGAATTTACATGTTATTAACTCCGTATCTGTCATTCGACTGCCGTGCCGTGACATCCGGCCGGCGCCGTTCATAGCCAGGTGGCGCTCCCGCGCTCGGCCGAGCTGCGGAGCGCCTCTATCGCCGTGTTCGCGTACTGACGTAGCGGCACTTTTAAATCTCGTGGCACTGTCACAACACACTTCACAAAAAGGGCTCTAAAAATGATGTAGCCAATTACAGGCCCACAGCACAACTCAGCGCATTCTCAAAATTATTTGAAAAATTATTTTACACCAGATTGGAAGACTTTACTAATAAACTATCCTTATTAACAAAACACCAGCATGGTTTTAGAAAGCAAAAGACAACAACTGCCACAGCTATTTATGAGTATCTCAACAAAACCTTAAAAGCACTGGATAATAAGGAAATCACTACTGGTATCTTTTTAGGTTTATCCAAAGCCTTTGATGTAATTGACCATACCATACTCCTTAAGGAGTTAGCAAATAAAGGTATAAGAGGAATTGCAAACAAATGGTTAGAATCTTACCTGTCAAACAGATTTCAAAAAGTTGAAATTAATTTTGAAAAAAAGAATACAACCACCCATCAATCTACTGTCCACTCCTCTGACACAATGCTTATTAGATATGGTGTGCCACAAGGCTCAATCCTGGGACCCATACTGTTTCTGCTATACATTGATGATATAAGCACGAAGCTTGCTGCAGGACATACCACACTATTTGACGATGAAACGAGTATACTAATAACAGGTACTGATACAGAGGACCACAACCAAAAAATTAAACCGCTTATGCCGTCACTTAGCAAATGGTTCAACGAGAACAAACTGATTATAAACATACAGAAAACAACGTACATCAACTTCAGACTCTCATCCCAAAAACAAGAAATGCCTCATGTGATTCTAAATAACCAAGAGCTTATGTGTGTGGACTCTGTCAAGTTTCTTGGCATATGGCTTGAAGAAAATCTTAAGTGGGAGACTCACACAAATTATGTCTCAAAAAAGCTATCAACTGTGCGTTACATTTTAAGGATACTCAAAAGATCAGTCATAAAATCTGTTCTCATACATGTATATTATGCTTGCTTCCATTCTACATTACAGTATGGAATCATATTTTGGGGGAACTCACATGGAGGTAGATATATTTTCAAAATGCAAAAAAGGGCAATACGCATAATATGTAATCTAAGAAATAACGAATCATGCAGACAACATTTCAAAACAAATGGCATTATGACACTGCCCTCTGCTTACGTTTATAATATCGTCTCATTTGTCAAGTCATACCTGTTATACAATGACTGCACACTAAAATTCAATGGAGATATTCATAACTATGCAACAATGCAGCAATCTGACCTACATACGATTCAGTCCAGAACTACCTGCTACCAAAAAAGTGTTTTAAATGTTGGAATACAAATGTATAATAATTTACCAAATGAAATCAAGGCAACAAAGAACCCAAGAGCCTTCACACATAAGTTAAAAAAATATCTCTTGGACCATTGCTTTTATGAAGTTGATCATTTTTTTGAAAGGGGTTAAAAATGTTAACAATTTTATGATAAATGTTCAATTAGGTATGAAAATTATATACTGTGCATGTCTATGAAATATACTGGATTATTATATACTGTGCATGTCTATGAAATACACTGGACTACTTTTCTATTACATTTATATTGGCTATTTGTATTTTACCATACAACATTTGTATTTACAGTTTTGTTAAAGATAGCTAATTTCCTCATTGCAAAATATTGTAAAATCAATTTATTAAAAATTACTTGCAAATATGTTCTCTTGACCTGTCCAATATCATATGTACAATCTCACAATTCTATGATTTGTATTAACTGTTTTGTTTAAGATAGATAATTTCCTTGCTACAAAATAATGTAAAAATCAATTTGTAAAAATTACTTGTAAATAGCTCTCTTGACTTGCCCAATATCATATGTACAGCTGTACAATACTATGACTGCCTGGATCAATACAAATACAAATAAAAATACAAATATCATATGCCGTATAGATGAAACACCAAGTCGCATCCAACAACTCCACAGTGATATAAGTACAACCAAAAACAAAATTCACTGTAGAAATAGAACATGACAAAAGATTAAACTTTCTTGACCTCACAATATACAGATACAACAACCAACACCAATTCTCTATATTCAGGAAAGTGACCACCACTAGCACAGCCATTCACAAAGACTCTATAGTTTGGGAGACGAGTCTTTGGTATTGACAGCTCGGTAGCATCTTTCCGTTGCCTAGCGACCGCAGGCAGCCAGCCAATGAGGGCCTGACTTTGAGCGGGTAGCAAGGGCCACGTTGCCGCTCTGAAACCCGGTCGCGCGCGCTTATGAAACTTACCAGTGTCTCGCATGCAGGCGGTGCGGTCGTTCGTCTGAAGTTGTTTCGTTGTAAACAATGTCTAGTACGGCGGGTAGTAGCAACCCAACACAAGAAGTGAAACGGAGGAAGAAAAGTGTGCTACACACCCAGGCCCGTGAATTCGTGTGCTCTGTGAGGGATTACTTTGAGAAAGAAAAGGACAAAGGTGGGCCCTTAATTCCTGTTGTTCAGGTTGTGAAGAGAACTGCAGCAGCATTGAAAATAAGTAAGAACACTGTTCTAAAGATAGGGAAAGTACAGTATAGTGTAGATTGTGACGAGAGTGGCACACCAAGGCTGCACACACCAGGAAAGAAGCGACCGAGAAATAAGCAGGTGACAGCTTTGGACGATTTTCAGAAAGACACTATTCGTCGTCATATATACAGCTATTATAAGAGAAGGGAACTTCCCACTCTATCTAAATTACTGGTGTCGCTTCAGAAAGACGATCTTTTTAAAGGGAGCAAATTTTCATTGCGTATAGTGTTGAAAGACATAGGCTTCAGCTATTCACTGTTTAACAGACGCAAAATATTAATGGAAAGGACAGATGTAGTTGCATGGCGGTGCAGATTTCTGCGCAGGATCATGGGTGTGGAATTCGAAAGTATAGTGTGGTTAGATGAAACTTGGGTCAATGCCAGCCATTCTTTACGTAGAGGCTGGAATGATGGATCGCCCGAGAGGACAATGGCAGTGCCTGTTGGCAAAGGAGGGCGTATTATTGTCTTACATGCAGGAACATCGAAAGGTTTTGTGCCAAACTGCTGTGAAAATGTTTCGGTCAAAAAAGACGGGAGATTACCATGAAGAAATGAACAGTGTAGTATTTCAAGAATGGTTCGAGACATGGCTTATGACGAATCTGACAAGTCCATCAGTGATTGTTATGGACAATACGCCTTATCATTCCGATGTTCACGATAAGGCACCAACCTTGGCAACAAAAAAAGACGATATCATTCAGAGGTTGAAACGGCGAAAAGTAGATTCCAGAGAAGATTTAAGGAAGGCGGAACTGCTCGAAATTGTGACACAAAAGAAACCCCAATTTCCAACATATGTAATTGACGAGATTGCTAAAAGGCACGGGCATGAAACCGTTCGGCTTCCTCCATACCACTGTCACTTCAATGCAATTGAACGAGTGTGGGCGCAGATAAAAAATTACATTGCTGCAAACAACAAAAAATTCATGATCTCTGAAGTGGAAACTCTCCTTCCAGCAGCTATCAATAAAGTGACAAGCGAGACGTGGGCTAAAATTGTAAACAGCACTGCAAGTGCCTTCAGAGAGGCGGCCAAAGCCAACGGGGTTATGGAAGAATGCATCGAAAATTTAATTATACATCTGGGAGAGAGCAGTGATAGTTCGAGTAGTGCTGAGGAAGACAATGTCAAATCAGATTCTGACAGTGATGTGAGTGGTGTTTTTCCATTACAGTAACTACAACGTATTCAGGAATGTAAGGAGGGAGTTTGCTATCGATCTACAACCAGATCATCATATTGTGAGTACTTTCTTCAGATTATAACTCTTAATACACTGACCAATTATTCTGTAGCTTGTAGTAGAACAAATTAATAATGATAATACTTAACAATGGAAACCAATACTGCTAATGTTCAACAACTTGCGAAAATAGTTTTCAATTCAGTTGTGAAGTTTAACAAATAACTTTATTATGTTTCAGCATCTTAGATACTTGTACTAAATAGCTCTTATCAGTTTTCGAGTTAATATATTTCAAGCATCAACTTTAAATAAATTCACGCGTACCAATACGACTTGTATTTTGTCTCGCTTTTATTTCTGCTGCTAGAGAATGTGTGTAACAGACAGGGCGCCGCGTGCTGTGAGCCACGTTCGGCAACAGCGCCGTCTGCCCGCCGGAACTGTCAGTACCAATCACTAGTCTCACGGACTATAATCATCCCAGTACACACAAACTAGCCAGCTTCCAATATATGCTACACAGACTGAACAAAACCCCAGTCACCGAAAACAACTACAAGAATAAATTGCAGACAATCAGACAAATAGCAGCAGAGAATCGATATGACACAAACACTATAGATAAACTGAACCACAAAATTAAAAAGTACACCCAACACACAAAAACAAAATCCACCTTATCAATTTACAAACACATAGAACCCACTCACGAGCACACATGAACAGGAAACACCCACAATGATAAACAGATGGTTCACTCTCACCTACAACAAGGCAGTCCACAGAATAGGCAACATACTCAAAAAAACAAGGGGTAAAAATAGCCTACAGGACAGGCAACTCAACACAGAGAAAACTAAGAACAACCAACACAAGCACAGACAAACACAACACATCTAGTATTTACCAACTAACATGCCAGGACTGAAGCAATTTATATAGGGCAGACAAGCAGAAACTTTAATACCAGATACACAGAACACAGAAGAGCATTAAAAAGTAACAGCTGTCATTCCACATTTGCTGAACACCTCATGGACATGAAACATAATCCAACAAACATCAGTACAGATTTGAAAATTCTCAAATGCAGAAACAGCCCCCCACAAAAACTAATAATTGAAGAAAATTATCAGATACAAAATGCCAAAGTGGAAGGCAAACAAGTGATTAATGAATACACGGCTCTCTGCAATGGCACTCTGTTCTCTGCCCCCAAGGAATTATTAGACAAGACCAACCAATAAAGCTCTCACCGCCCCCCCCCACCATCCCCACACACAAAAAAATAAAAAAAATAACTAAACCTAATGCCACCCTCTCTCTCTCTCTTCCCGCCCCCTCCCTTTTCACACACACACACACACACACACACACAACACACACACACACACACACACACACACACACACACACACACACACACACACACACACACACACACACATAAAGGAAAAAAGAATCAGTGACACCTCTGAAAGATTCAGAACAACCGGCAGGAACACCTTCAACTTTTCCACTGTCAGCCATCTTGTTTTTACATCTTCAATTGTTCCACTGCCCACCATGTTTGTTTTTACAGCTGGTAAAGCAGTGAAACAGTTACAGTGACAGTGACAACTCAATATACAGGGTAGTCAGAAAATGCCTGAAACGCTTGTCGTGATGTTGTAGGGCAGATTGTACTGAGACATAGATGTTAAGAAAAAAATGCGATACGTTGCGCCGTTTCCGAGTTATTTAATATTGAAGTTAGCAATCAGATCGTCGCGCGCGTAAATTCAAGTTTCAGCAAACGAGACAAAGCACTCGTTGGGCAACACCGCCCCTGGCAGACCGTTTGAGTATGAGCGCGCGACGCCCCGATTGGCTAAATTCTATGCTGAATAGCTCGGAAACGGCGCTACGTATCGAATTTTATTTTAACATTTATGTCTCAGTACAACTTTCCCTACAACATCACTTCAAGCGTTTCAGACATTTTCTGACCACCCTGTATAGTGTTCGACAGTGATGAAGATGATTAAAAGAAAAACGTAAGTGAAACATTATGTAAATAGACACACACATAGAATTAAATAATTTAAGACATAAAAATAACAAGTTTTCAATTCGTAATTTTGGCTTAAACAATTTGTCTACTTTAATGTGTAAGTGGTTGCAGATGACAAACTGTGCAAAAAAAAAAAAACGGTCATTGTAGAAACACAACACATCAGAAAAACCACACCATGTGGTAAAAAGGTACTAATTCGTAATTTATCTGTTTTTTTTTTTTCAAATATCTGTAACTACGATTTAAAAACTAATAGCTACATGTATACAAATAGCTAAGAACACTTTTTATCTTTAACAGATGGAAAATAAAAGCCCACTGAAGATGCTGCAACTGCAGTGAAACACGTTTGGGTTAAAAAACAAAACATGTGTTTTTCTAAAGGCGGACCCTATCCTAAAACATAGATATTGTTAAAGCAAACACAGAAGGAAAGAGCTTCAACGCCAAGATGATTATTGATAGCTGTTGGCCAACTCGAAAGCAGAGTTAATTTACAATAAATGCAAGTAAAGTATAGGGCTACTCCTCTTCAAGGGTAAACTAGCCGTAACACAATATGTTAGAAGTTCTGCTACAGTAACTTGCTCATAGATCATGCAAAGGATTTATTTAGCAGCTTATGATGTGCATCTATGCCGGCCGCGGTGGTCTCGCGGTTCTAGGCGCGCAGTCCGGAACCGTGCTACTGCCACGGTCGCAGGTTCGAATCCTGCCTCGGGCATGGATGTGTGTGATGTCCTTAGGTTAGTTAGGTTTAAGTAGTTCTAAGTTCTAGGGGACTGACGACCACAGCAGTTGAGTCCCATAGTGCTCAGAGCCATTTGAACCATTTTTTTGTGCATCTATGGAGTAAGTCCAAGTACATATATGCTGTGTCAGTTTTCCAATAAAATACATTACTTTTACTGATTCTAACTATAGTTTTGCTGAGATAACTAATAAACGTAAGCCACAACATTTCTGGAAGTTAACATCATAGTTACAAAATTTTTGGTATTGTAAACGGAACGGATTCTATGAGGCATACATAATCTATATACCTAAATTACAGAACATTTAATTGCAATAGTTCTATGGTATGAGTCCATCATTTTATATATGAAGTATAACACAGTCACATAGCACATACATATTCTAGATCCCCTTTTGTTTACATTTATAAAAAAAAATTTAACAGCAATAGTACTGTACAAAAACCAAATCTTTAGATAAAACAATGCTGTTAAGAAGTTAACACATTTTACTTTTTCTCTATACCTGTGTACATTTTTCTTTTAGTGTACTTTGTCTCTTTGCTTCTGTTATTTTCGTTTGAAAGAAATTCTCTGATTGAATACAAAGGGGTTTCTAATAGCAGTTGTTCGATTGACTGTTTGAACTTATCCTTCGATTTGGTATTGGTGATGTGTGGTGGTAAAGAGTTGTACAACTTCACTGCCATGTAACCACTGCTCATATTGAGTTGTGTCCGCTGCGGAACTGGTAGCTTCCGAAAATTCTCAAAAGAGCACGTTTATTTACGTCGATATACAGTGACATTCTGAGGTGATGAATTCTTTGGCAGAACTGTGCAACACAAACGCCGGTTTGCAATGAAATAAACTACGTATCCAAAACACTGCTACTGGTAACTTACGAAAATATAGTTTTATAGGCGTCCGAAAATTATCAAAATTACGTAATTATACAATGAAATTAGAGAACGATTGTTTTGTTCGAGGATAGGCGTAGTGTTTTCAAATTTTTTTAAAGGGTCACATTAAGTTTAAGACTATAATTGACTACAACAGTACGAGTTTATCGCGGCACTCTCGAATGTTCGAAATTTCGCAATATGTGGTATCACAACACAAACGGGTATTGATACAATCAGTGTAAGAGAAGCGAAGAGAACAGTAAAATATTCAAATCTACAACTTCAAATCAGCACGATAGTTGATTTTGTGCACACTTCAACACTGGAGTCCCGAATAACACTGAGTTTATGTCGGTCAAAATCGCTAAAATGTGCAGCATCAATAAAGCACGTCTTCTGCCTGTTGCAGCTAACACTAACGTGTTGTCCCACTTGAAACCTCACAATAAAAATTGGCATTCGCGGCTGGAATGTCGACCGACTGAAGTTGAAGACCAAATGTGGTACCTTTTAAAAAATTCTCAAGTTCTCAGTTAGAATCTTGCACTTGCCCTCCCTGTGTAAAGTCAACTGTTTTCATGATACTGCTCACCCGGAGCAGACTGTCTGCCAGTACATTGTCAGTTCCTTGTAAGTGCCTTACATCGGCGGTTTAATTTTGTGCTGTGAATTCCAGGTGATTGCACTGTCTCGGGGAACATAGTCTGTATAAATGATGGATCTCTCGCTTCCAACTGTGTACGAAAATATATAATAGACTCTTAAACTGCCAACAATTCACGATCGTAAGCACTCAATTACCGCTGAGCCAGAGAGTTTTCGTGGAAAGAATGCGACAGATAGCCAGGCCTCGTCAACATGTTGTTGCAATGTGTTCTTTTCGAAATAATACTGGCTTTTGCAACAGAAATAAACAGGGTGTGGCAGCATACATGATCGTAGCTGTAAAATTTTTCATTTGAAACCCTATAATGTATATATCAATGTAATCAGGAAAGACTATAGAATTTAAGAAAGTCATTTTCCCATCATTTATAAGAACCCTACATCCTTAAACAACTTGCTAGTTCATATAAGCCTTATGAAAGAAATTCGACAGTAGAAGCTTGGAAATATGCATAGTTTACTTGGTGACTGAATGGAAATATTACATTGGGTTTCTGTCTGGTATCATCTTCATTACTGTTCATAATATTGTGAAGTAAGCTGTCAGGACGGCAATCTGCAGTACAATGTTTGGAACGTTATTCTTCCGATATGTTGTCGGCTTCTACTTAACTGTACTATATTTTACCTGTGAAAATACCAGGACTCCTGAAAAGCTGTAATAAACTAATCAGCAGTTTCTTAAATATCGTAACATGTGTGGGACTCAGTATGTAAAACCCGGCTCTACTTAAATTTCTTGTAGAAATTACACGTAAGTGTCAAGTCAATCCTCCATTACTGTAATTGATGTGAAAGGTCTGTGGTCTTCAGTATCTGAGCTTTGATTTAGTGACACCTGTTTTACAAAACATGTTGATACTGGGAATGTGTTACATTTTTAAACACATGTTTGTATGAAAAGGGCATAAGCAGAATATCTAATAATATGAGCAATACATTCACAACAGTTTTAAAATTTTATTTAAATTTTTGGCGAAAAAAGAAAAAGAAACTTTCGTTTGTTTCATTCATTGTGCTGCGGCCTGCACGATTTTAAGTTCCTACTCTGTGCTATTGAACAGAACATGCATTGCAAATTTTATATTAAACTTCTTAACTAAGCTTTTTTTCTTTGAGGAAAGGTTATTTTTATTTTATGTTGGAACACTAGCTGCATTTGTGTGTAGATGTAACAGCAGTGTTCACACAATGGCAACACACCATGTCAACTGCCATCAAGGCTACGTAAACTTTGTAGTCTGTCTTCTCTGACCACAGAAACCGCTAAAATGTTATAAGAATAAGTGGGATAAGAGTCGATCCAGCACACTTCACTGCAAGAAACTGCAAAAATTATTTGCCTTTTAACCCTAGTGAGACACATTTAGTAAA
This sequence comes from Schistocerca piceifrons, assembly GCF_021461385.2. Lineage (NCBI taxonomy): Eukaryota > Metazoa > Arthropoda > Insecta > Orthoptera > Acrididae > Schistocerca > Schistocerca piceifrons. Next base: position 231,922,266 of record NC_060138.1, read on the forward strand.
TGCTAACACAGCAGGCACACCGGGGTGTTAAACATCGCAATTTTAATTTTAACGGTATGTTGTCATATAAGTACATATAACTTTAAACCAACTACTTATTATTTGTTTGTAGGTTATTGTTGTTGTGTGTGTGTAAAATTATTAGATTATAAGTAATACTCTATGTATTATTATACTAATAAACCATTAAGTGTACAATTTTGCACGATATGTACATGGTAAATTTTGGATTTTTTTGTAATTTTTTAAAATTGGTTTAGGGCAATAATAAATTGATAAAAGTATGTAATACAGAGTATATTTACATAAAAAATACAAAAGTTCAAAGGTATAAACAATAGTGTGGCTTATGCCGGCCAATAATTATCCTACATTTTCAATTCTCGCGCTCGCAGCAGTGTCTGACACGATGTTCGTCACACGTATACCTTTTGCAGGAAATACATCTAGTCTTTGTTTTTCTGTCTCTATTTCAGGGGCAGAAGTTACATCGTCTCTGAAGAGCTGGTCTTTCATCTTGTGGGCGAATCATTGCTTCATTATTTTGCACACCTAGTATTTCACAAATTGAGTTGCGGTACTTCGTCTGAGTGTACAAACTTCCAATTTTGCTTGGATATGCTTTTATCATTGACAGTGACAACTCTATTAAGAACTTACGTCTCTTCATCTTTGTGTTTTGTGGCTGCAAATTGTAAAGAACCATGGCATTTATACCATTTGGTCCATCACTCCATACCACATTGGAAATGGCCATCTGTTGGACTTACTGCTAACTGTGTACGAATGACATAATTGATCAAATGAATCAGTCCCTCCTTTTGTTGAATTATAAAATAAAACAACTTTTGGAATTTGTGTGGTTTCATCAATCTCTTTGCTGAGATGCATAGAAAACAACAACAAAACATTTTTGTTAGGTTTTGGGGAATATGAAACAAGCATCTTGTCATTATCAAAAGCAAAGTAAGAAAGTCCTCTGGTTTTCTTGCCATGAACGATGGAATATTTCTGCTTTATTTGAGCTCAAGGTTCCCACCGTAGCTAATTTATGATCTTGAAGCATATGGTGGAGTAAAGGCACAGAGGTGAACCAGTTATCAACTGTTGTATTACGATTAGTTCCATGGTCGGGCTCAGACAAAGTTCTTACATAATAAGATGGTATTGGTTCTTTATTTGTGGGTTTCAATTTTCCTACATATGGTGATGCATTTAGCATATAAAATGTTTTAGCATCATTCATCATAACAACCTTCAGGCCATATTTATCAAGCTTGTTTCTCATATACACTCTAAATGAACATCTGCCTCTAAATCCTAGAAGCTGTTCATCTATTGTCACATACTCTGATGGTATATACAAGGATTTACTGTTCTCTACAAAATTTTCCCAAATAGCACATATTGCTGCAAATTTGTCTATCGATTACCTTTCTTGTCTTGTGGCTTTGCCATCAAACTGCAGGCATGGTGCTATAAATTTGAAATGGTTCGAAGACACAGTTGAGCGGTAAACAGATGATCCAAAAGCAACAGACCACAGTTCTTCTAAATTTGCATGGCAAACTCGTTGTAACCCAGACAAATAAAATAAACCTAAAAATGCCAAAAGTTCTTCTTTGGCTACAATCCCGTGATAGCTTTGTTTTGCATTAATTTCTTGGACTTTTCGTTCTATGTCTTGATTTGTTCTTAGTACAATCTCGTCTAAGATTGTATTATCTATTAGTAAATTCCAAGAAGAGAGAGGACTACTTACATCCTTAGCCAGTGCTTTCGCTCCAGGCAAGTGTATGACCAAATTTCTAACTATTGTTCAGCCTCATCACTCAGGTACCTGAACGCTCCAAAAATGTCCATTTCTTCCAACGCAAGCAGCTGCATTTCTAACTCTTGCAAGTAACACTGAAGCATTCAAAAGTCCAGGCACTAACTGTCTGTTGCTTTCATTTTGTGGTTGTTCTGGGTCAGCTTCTTCATAGGCCATTTCTTCGTCATAAATGTCACTTTCTTCAAACACAAAGTCTGGATCTTCATCTGTATCATCACCACCAAAAATGTCCTCAACACTTTATCGCTGTTCTTGTCCATGATCAAGTCTCTGCTGCTATCACTTCATAAAACCATATTATCACGAAAACTACACTAAACACAATATAAGGATAATGTTATGTAACAAGACACACTGGTGTGTTCGATACCCGACTATTAGTATGTAAAGGACACACTGGGGTGTACAAGACACCTCAAGCGAAAAATAATAAAAGCTGGTGACTCAGAGAAAGCGCGGTAAACAATGACAGTGGTCAGTGGCTGTAGGCAATGGTACCAACTGAATTTAGAGTGAGACCAAAATTTCCTTCTCCCTAAACTGTGGAGCTATAAAAAAAAAAAAATTGTTGGGGTGTTTAACACCCCAGTGTGTCTCTTTATGGTTAAATTAGAAAGACAGTCTCAAGAATATTCAGAACATATTTGCATCCCAGCTAAAATTCCGGCAGCAAGGGAAACAGAAGCCAAAAAAGGGACTGTCCTGTTTCCTTTACGAGACGAATTCCAGCCAGCCGGTGTGCTTCTACTATTCACTGACAACAGAAAAACAGGTGACAATGAAATTAAATTATTCTGGTTTGTTGTTTTTTCATAGCACGGTTACGTTGAGTAATCCAAATTGGTCAGTTCATGACTCCATGTTTAAAGGAAAAATCTTTGTGCACATGTGCCATGTTTAAAAGTAAAAAGCTTTAAGCTCATGTGCGGTGTAGTACGATTGGCGCTGGATGCAGTCTTTCCTTCTTTTCTTTTACAAATTATTTTCTTTTGTTTTGACTGTTGGTTGACAATTTTGTAAGTACCTTGACATGAATAACACTGAAAAAAGCAAACGTGCAAAGTTAAGTGGGGTGGCATTTCGGAAATTATCGAAGGAAAGGAGAGAACGAGAAGCAAATGTTCTTAGACTGCTTGGCAGAGTAGGTAAATTTTTCGCAAAAGATGTTGCTAGTTCGACTTCGTGCTCAACTAATAAGGATGATATTTCTGGCACTGCAGCTGTTGTAAAAGAAGTAAATACAGAGGAAACAAAAGTTAAAAGTGAAGAAAAGCAAATTGTTCCTGATTTCGAGTTTCACGAAAAACTAAGGATCGAATCAGAAAGAACCTCATCCGTGATGATCCTGCAGAATGGTGTGTCAATGAATCAATAATCGACATCCTCTTACAACGTGGCATTAATCAAAATCGTAACAGTGATTTTTCTAATCCAAGAAGATCAATAGGCGATAAAACCAGATATTTGAACAAAAATGTATTTTACTGTAAACTTTTAAATGGTGACTCAGCTTTGCGTGATTTTCTAGTATACTCCTGTAGCACCGGTGCTGTTTTTTGTGCACCATGTAAATTGTGGGGAGGTAAGGTCGGGATTGCTACTAATAGTATTGCAGATTGGAAAAATATTTTTAATATTTTATCTCGTCATGAGACTTCACTCGAACACAAAAATTCTGAGTTATCACTCTTAACAAGAAAAAAGTCACTTGGAACAATAGATAACCATTTCCAATCATATGTTGAATCAGAAAAAATGTACTAGTGCAGTGTGTTGAAAAGGAGTTTGCAGTAATGAAGAAGCTAACAAGTCGTGAACTTCCCCTGTGTGGGCACATTGGAAGATTCCATTCATTATATAATGGTCAATTTATGATGTCTCTCGACTTATAGCCAACTTTGATCCTTTTCTCACAGAGCACATTGAATGATATGAAAATACTGGGCAGGGACATGTAAGTTATCTTTCTTCAACAATTTGATGAAATAATAGAGCTTCTTTCTGAACGAATAAAAAGAATTATCATAAGTGAAATAAAACAGGCCAAATATTTCTCTATAATAGTAGATTCTATTGCATGCATTGCATGTGTTGATCAATTATCTTTCATTTATGTTAATGAGAATGGTGAACCTGTTGAACATTTCCTTCTGTTTTTACCAAACTTGGGACACAAGTCCGAAAACTTAGCTCAGACCATACATAAAATCCTGTTTACAAATTCCAGTGATATTACTGACTGTAGAGGCCAGTCAAAAGACAACACAAGCAATATGTCAGGAAGCTACAATGGTTTGCACACACGCATTAAAGAACGGAATCCGAAAACGCATTATGTGCCTTATGCAGCACATTCCTTGAATTTAGTTGGCACTAGTGCTGCAAGCTGTTGTCAGGAAGCATGTTCATTTTTCGATGTAGTGCAAAACCTTTACAATTTTTTTCTCTGCTTCTCCACAGCGTTGGGATAAACTTCTTTCTTTCATGAAGCCAGGAAGCAAAACGGTAAAAAGTTTATCAAAAACACATTGGTCAGAAAGAGAGGAAGCATGTGTAAGTCTATATGAAATCTGGGAGGGCGTAATCAATGCCCTCACACATATTGCCAATAATACGTTTGAAAAAACCACTCATGCGAAATGAAGCAACAGCTTTATTGAATCAACTCAGCAGACTAGAAACAGTATTCAGTTAGAAGGACATACTCCAGAGATTTAATAGTGTATATCTGAAATTACAAAGTTAAACGTTGATATTAAAATAGTGCATGAATTATACGAATCATGTGAAGGATTTATTGCATCTATTCGTGGCATGTGCGACTATTATGAAAATAAATCCATTGAGATTGTGACTGATACAGACTATGAATTCACCAATAAAAGATCACGAAAACGCAAACTTCATGATGACAAAGAAGCGGACTCTGAAGAAATTTTTCTGACTGGAAGGGAAAAATTTAGAGTTGAAACATTCTCCAAGTACTCAACAACTTGTACACCGAATTAGTGAGGAGGGAGGAAAGCTATAGAACACTGTTGGACTCCTTCACAGTGCATGATGACAAAGAAGCGGACTCTGAAGAAGTTTTTCTGACTGGAAGGGAAAAAGTTAGAGTTGAAACATTTTCCAAGTACTCAACTTGTACACCGAATTAGTGAGGAGGGAGGAAAGCTATAGAACACTGTTGGACTCCTTCACAGTGCATGATGACGAAGGAGCAGACTCTGAGGAAGTTTATCTGACTGGAAGGGAAAAATTTAAAGTCGAAGCATTCGCCCAGTACTAGACAACTGCTACACCGAATTAGTGAGGAGGGAGGAAAGCTATAGGACACTGTTGGACTCCTTTACAGTTTTCAGTAACCTTAAGAACAGTTCATCTGACGGTATTGGTGAACGTGCAGCGAAACTCCAAGTGTCTTATGACACTGATTTAGAGCTTTCTTTCCCTAGTGAATGTGAGTAGTGGGACTACCTTTGTTCTGCGCCACTCTGCATTGTTGCCAAATTTATTCAAGATGGCGGCGATGACGTCATCCAAGATGGCAGTGTGTAGACTTGGCAACAGTGTATGACGTCATTCAAAATGGCGGATTTGACGGGAAAATAGGTCAGTTGGGCTATGTCCACTAACCTAACCCCCAGAAAAAATTGGTGCTAAATTCAAATTCCAACAGGATAATAGCTCAAAACTGTACTTGTCTTTATTATTATTCATTATTATTGATTATCATTTATTATCATACATTATCATTTATTATTATTGGCATACCTCCACTAGAACATGACGCCAAATTCAAATTCCAACATTATAATGTCTCAAAACTCTGCTTCTATTTTTATTATTATTATCATTTATTATTTATTCAAGATGTCCGATTTCGGCAGGGAGGAAGCCATTTGCGTTACATCCATACCAAAAATCTGTCACACGTACAAATTCCAACACCAACGTACGAAATATTCCACATCCTACGATCTTTGACTGTCACTTATATTTTTTCACTGCTAACCTATCAAAAATGCGTCAAATAATAAACTGCACTTGTACTAATGTATTTCACATCCTCTGATTTTGCAAGGTAAAAGGACTGAAGTCTTTATTTCAAACAGTACCATTATCACTTGTTCTCCAACAGGCTTAGTACATATCTTCGAGATGGTGACACCCAGTGCACTCGCCATTAGGTCCAGACTCCAACTGATTTAGTTCAAATCGTCGCCAGCAGAGGAGGCTACCCCTGGCACCACTAGTCAGTGGTAGCCCATGCGCACGCCAGTGGCCAAGCGCCCACTCGGACTACATGGGTCCAGCGACGTAAACATGTTTTGTCCATTCGAAACTGCCGATTCTGACATCACAGTAGTAGGTGGTCCGTTCACCACATGTATTCGTCCCTCCCACACGTTTCGTGCCAAAATTGTTGGCCTGGGAACAGAATCTTCCCCCACATCACACAGTGGTCAGCTGTTTGGTCCAGCACACAGTGGGCAAGGAACACCCTGCTACACTTTTGGTGAGAAAGCTGTTTTCCTGGAGAGCGGAATCTGCCCTGATATCACACAACCACCGGTCCACCACATGGCATGCTCGACAAAGAACGCTCTCTCTAAGTTAACTGACTCAAGATGCTCGCTCTCTCTCTCTCTCTTGCGCGTGGGCGTTATAACCGGACACGCGCCATGCCGCCACCCGGCGGGCGTCTGATCGCTTACATCACACACCCTCGATCACCACCTCCATACAGGTGCCAGACATAGTCTTCTGTAAATATGCTAACACCCACATTGTGCATCTAACCTATCAATTACCTAAGTACTTACTTCCATTTCAACTTTAATCATACTAAATAGTTCAACTTAAAATTTCATATAGCTATGAAAAGGTGTTCAACTACCTACTTTCAACTACTTTTCAAGGACCAGACTGCCACCTCTTCCTAGGAGCCCTAGCCAAGTTTGAATTCTGTCTGTAAAGAAAAGTCACTTGCACTTTTGCTACCAACCTAAGAAAACTGCGCGTAAAGAAAGGACACTTGTACTAACCTCAGCAACCCCAACTGCCACTTCCTCCTAGGAACCCTTGTCGAGTTTCCATTCTGGCAGTAAAGAAAGGTCACTTGCACTTTCGCTACCAAACTAAGAAAGTTATGCGTAAAGAAAGGACACTTTTAATAACCTCATCCACCCGACTGCCACTTCCTCATAGGATCAGGCGCTAAGTGTAAAATCTGCCAGTAAACAAAGCTAACTTGTGTTTTCGCTACCAACGTAAGAAAACTGCTGCAAACGAAGCTCACCACTTCCTAGGGGGTTGGTGGCAATAGGACTCAGCCCACACTAGACTGATGGAGGGGGGAAGGAGTGTACTTTATTTATTTGCGAGCAGTTTATTTAGGGATGGAGTATATGTATCACAGAACACACCCTCTGAGATGCCCCACAGCATACAGAACTGCAAACCACTGCTACGTAACTCATGTATAAAGCTCGACACACACTCTTCCTAATTGTAAACCATCAAAAATAACATATTGCACAGCCTACAGACATGCGAACCACTCATAAACAATGTACAGCATTTACGTCCATATAGCCAAACAACTCCTAAATTGTCAAAATAATAATCCATGTAAAAGACAACTGTCGAAATCATACCAGCTCTTATTTAAACAATTAGAGGCAAGACCACCACCAAGTGTATTCGCCACTGAGTCCATAGCCCAACTGACTTAGTTCATATCGATGCCACTAGAGGACACTGCAGTGATGCAAGCACCATAATCTAAGATGGCGCCACCTAGTGTGTTCACCACGAGCTCCAGACCCCAACTGTCTTAGTACATTTCCTCGTCGACAGAGGATGCCACAGGGACACCAGCTGATGATGGAAGTACAGTTATCCATGATGGTGGTAAACAGTGTGTTTTACACAAGGTCTACGACGCTGTCGTCCGTTTCGAGATGTAAATCAACATCGTGAGGGAAGACGACTTAGCCTGCTCTGGGCTGCTGGGGGGAGTAAAGCACGAGTTCACGCTATTTAGTTTCAAACATTTTCTTTAACGATCGAATATATACATCACACTGATATAAAACAGTTTCCTCCTCCTCCTCTCTTGGCAGGTCCCCAGACTCGCACACGCATAGTGAACATTCGCGCGCCGGAGATCATCGCCATCAGTGTCTCATGTGTGTGCCTTCGTTTGTGTTTAGTGTTTGCCGTCACGCCGCCACTGTTCCTGTGTACCGTCGCCATCATCCATGTTATGTGCGCCGTGTCAACTAGTGTCAGTGATGTTTTCTCGTCCAGCGTGAACGGCTCCATGTTTTTTGTTTTTTGGTGTCTAAATTGTTTTGCCCGCCGTTTTGATTGTATTCTCTGTGCCCCCTCTCTGTTTTACTTATCGTAAAACTCAAAGCTGAAGAGCGGCGTACTCTGCTGCTGACAGCCCGCCTTGTGTAAGGTGATAAAATCACAATAAAGAAAAAAAAAAAAAAAAAAAACAGCCACCCTAATGTGAATGGCGTTGCAATATGCAGTCTGCAGACACGCAAACAAACTCCTAATTTCAGTACACAACAGCAAACTGCTGCTAAATAGTGCAGTACACGTATCTACAAACACGCTCAGTACTCGTAAACTGTCCAAATAACGCAGTGCATAGCCTACAGGACTGTTCGCAAAATAACGCAACAGACGCGCACTAGCACCCACCACCACACCCTCTCCCCCACGAAGTCACATGCCTGACAGCCCTCAAACTTCGCACGGGTCCCTGCTCGGCTTCTGTAAAAATGAGGTGGCGACAGCTGCATTCACACTCCACACCCGTGAAATCCCTGTCCAAATACGTGTTCACCTAGACAGCTCCTGGCGTGACCGGCCAGGGACGTGTGCTCCACTGCACCCGCCAGCCACCACCACCGAACACTGGGGAAAGTTGCATCCCACTATACAGTCACCATTATACTGTCATAGCACACCAAAGTGCGTTCACGCTAGTCTCATATTCGAGGCATCTCCAGGCGCTACTTGTCTTACCATTTAATGCAGAGCAGCACAGAGCATGTTAACACACGCACTCAACCGCACGTACCCGGCCCCCCAGCATGACCGATGCAACACCGCTAAGTGCGTGCACATAATTATAAACTCATCTAACAGCCTTCCCAATCTTATTGTTACATCACATCTATTTGTAAAAAAATAAGAGCCAAGTCGATCTCCTGGGAACTGTATAGTGCCCCAGAAATAGTTAACGCCCACTTTCTTCATGCCTCAGCTTGCATGCATGGAAATTCTCACCCTAACAGAACCTGTTTACCAAAATATCGTCTGATCCAGTCTTCCTCCCAGACATAACGTGACAGCCATTCTGCTCGCAACACACGCAAATGTTCTCACCGCTCCTATCTCACATCACAATCAATAGAGCATTCCCATTAGCTCTTATCGAATTTACCAGTAGAATTACTAACGCCGTCGCTATCAAAGCACCATCCACCTTTTCTTTCTGGGGCTCTCTCTCGTTATCTGGCAAAGATTGCTAAATTGCACAGACAGTTCCCTCAGTCTATACTATGCCAACCTGTTCTTTCTTCTACAGACGCTACACTCATTCATCATAAACTATTTTACACTGATCACCATTTTTCACAGACAACTAAACATCGCAAGGTTGTGTACAGGTCATCAAATACAAACGATACTCGCAAGAATATTGGACCGTCAAACCGATCTCCAACCAGGGAATATATCACTGAGTACCGTCAATTTTCGCTGTACTTCTCAATATCAAGAACACCGCACTAGCCTCCCGATCACTAAAGCAGCGTAATTATTTCTCCACAAACACCAAACTTTAGCGATGTGCAGCTTGCTGTAAACCATTGACTAACTAGAAACAAGTAGAGTAAACTGATATTCACACTCTCGAATACGGAAGTCGGTCACCTAACAGATCTGAAATGATCAATATTCTCTACAAACCAACTATGGTCGTTCCCACGTCTAGAGAACAGGCAAAGGTGTGTTCAACACACCATAATCCATATTCATCAAATAAATAAAAGCATCGACTGCGCAGAAGCAGTCGAACGAACAATTTACAAAAAATGGGTTCAAATGGCTCTGAGCACTATGGGACTTAACATCTATGGTCATCAGTCCCCTAGAACTACTTAAACCTAACTAACCTAAGGACATCACACAACATCCAGTCATCACGAGGCAGGGAAAATCCCTGACCCCGCCGGGAATCGAACCCGGGAACCCGGGCGTGGGAAGCGAGAACTCTACCGCACGACCACGAGCTGCGGGCAACAACTTACATGGGAGGGAACAACGCTCCACCACAAACGCGCAATATTCTCAAATTTACACTTGATCACGAAAGCAGCCCAGGACATACTTAGTTCGCTATTTGGTCGCCTAGAACATGGTAAAGTTAACTAGCAAACATTCCTACACTCCAACAGGCCTCTGCATTCGGAAGACCACTACCATTAACGTGGGAAGGCGAATCAATACCACCACAGACTTTGCATACACGAACACATTCTGGAAAACGCCTCACATATTTCTTCATTATACTTACAATTAACTCTTACGATCTAGGTCTCATCTGAAAGGTATTTGGCAATGAGCGAAGTATTGGAAATCCACTCTGTTCAACGTTGTGGCTCTGGAAATACCTGTACCTTCCTTAGCACTAGACATACTCTTACCTTCGCTATCACAGTACCTTAAGTCAAATCCGCCCCCCCCCCTCCCTACAACAGCACATAGGCATTTCCTTTACACAAACAGATGTCCTTTATAAACCTGATCCTCAAATGTGGACATATCTCACACCCGCCTGATGAATTTTGAAAGTCATTTGGCTAAGGAACGCAGTATGTGACCGGTATTTGCAACTCCCTCACGCCACTAGATATTTATCCAGTATGTGTAACGTATTGTGTCTCGATACCATGTCAGATGTTCCGTTATATATCCACTGAGTTAAAGGCGATGACTCATTGAGAAGGATGACAGCCACAAATGATTCATAACTCGAAACGAGCCACCTTTCTCGAATCTATCTGCTACAGTAAAAATCCAACATGGTCTTAGTCAGTCCATCCACATCTTGCAACTGCTCCCATTTATACATTTGCGCATGTGATCATCCATTTTAAGTCGGGACTGAGCAGAACTCAGACAAAGCCATATCCACCACCTTCTGCAGTCCGTCTAGAAACAGAGTGAACTGTGTTACTGCGACAAGACCGTGTTTTGACCATTCGGCGGAAATGCGCGCATTGTGGTGCGTCCCCAATCTACATACAAGAAGTACTGCAGAACCACGTCCATTCAAATCTACAAGCCCGACATCCAGTCGTTGTTATGCTCGAGGAGCTCCAATAACTTCATCCAATATAGAACTCACACAGACGCCATTACTCGCGCGTTGACGCAAAGCTGCGTTGGGGGTCCAGTGCGGAGAGAGAGAGAGACAGAGAGAGGGAGATAGAGGGGGGGGGGAGGGGGAGAGAGAGAGAGAGAGAGAGAGAGAGAGAGAGAGAGAGAGAGAGAGAGATTTCGCAATGCTTCCCAGAATAGCACAGTGTGCAGCCCTAACGGCATACTTCGCCCCTCACTGAATTCACCCCTCAAACTGCTGCTGCTACTGCTCCCTGGGTCGAACAAACCTACTAAATACACACTTGCAACAAAAGGAAACTAGAAGAGTTTGGCAGCATTGTGGACAGGGATTTCAAGGGGTGGAGCATGAACGTGGCTGTCGCCACCTCATGTTTGCGGAAGCCGAGCAGGGACCCATGTGGGGTTTGAGGGCTGTCAGGCATGTGACTTCGTGGGGGAGTGGGGGAGAGGGTGTGATGGTGGGTGTTTGTGCGCGTCTGTTGCGTTATTTTGCGAGCGGTCCTGCAGGCTGTGCACTGCGTTATTTGGACAGTTTACGAGTACTGAGCATGTTTGCGGATATGTGTACTGCATTATTCAGAAGCAGTTTGCTATTGTGCACTGAAATTAGGAGTTTGTTTGTGTATCTGCAGACTGCATATTGTGACGCCAAGCACATTAGGGTGGATGTTTTGTATCAGTGTGATGGATATATTCGATCGTTAAAGAAAATGTTTGAAAATAAATAGTGTGAACTCGTGCTTTACTCCCCCCGGCAGCCCAGGGCAGGCTAAGTCATTTTCCCTCACGATCTTGATTTACGACACGAAACGGACGACAGCGTCGTAGACCTTGTGTAAAACACACTGTTTCCCGCCATCATGGATAACTGTACTTCCGTCATCAGCTGGCGTCACTATGGCGTCCGCTGTCGGCGAGAAATGTACTAAGACAGTTGACGTCTGGAGCTCGTGGTGAACACACTAGGTGGTGCCATCTTAGATTACAGTACTTGCATCACTACAGCATCCTCTAGAGGCATCGATATGAACTAAATCAGTTGGGCTATGGACTCAGTGGAGAATACAGTTGGTGGTGATGTTGGCTCTAATTGTTTAAATAAAGGCTGGTGTATGATTTCGACAGTTGATGATTAGCAAGGAGAGTCTTTTACATGGACTATTATTTTGACAATATAGGAGTTGTTTGGCTGTATGGACATAAATGCTGTGCATTTTTTATGAGTACTGACAGAATTCAAACTCGGCGAGGGTTCCTAGGAAGAGGTGACGGTCTAGTCCTTGAAAAGTAGTTGAAAGTAGGTAGTTGAACACCTTTTCATAGCTATATGAAATTGTAAGTTGAATTATTTAATATGAATAAAATTGAAATGGAAGTAAGTACTTAGGTAATTGATAGGTTAGATGCGCGATGTGGATGTTACCATATTTACGGAAGACTATGTCTGGTGCGTGTATGGAGGTGGTGATCGAGGGTGTGTGACGTAAGCGATCAGACACCTGCAGGGTGGAGGCGCGACGCGTGTCCGGTTATAACGCACACTCGCAAGAGAGAGAGAGAGAGCAGACCATCTTGAGTCAGTTAACTTGGCGAGATCGTTCTTTGTCGAGCATGCTATGTGGTGGGCCGGCGGTTGTGTGATGTCAGGGCAGATACCACCCTCCAGGAAAACAACTTTCTCGCCAAAAGTGTGGCAGGGCTTTCTTTGCCCACCGCGTGCTGGACGGAATGGCTGACCATTGTGTGATGTAGGGGAAGATTCCACTGCCAGGCAAATAATTTTGGCGCGAAAAGTGTGGGAGGGACGTATACATGTGGTGAATGGACAACCTACCATTGTGACGTCAGAACTGGCAGGTTTGAATGGGCAAAACATGTTTGCGCTGCTGGACCTACGTGGTCCAAGTGGGTACTGGACCAGTGCCATGCACGCAGGCTGCCACTGACCATTGGTACCAGGGGCAGCCTCCACTCCTGGCGACGATTTGAACTAAATCAGTTGGAGTCTGGACCTAGTGGCGAGAGCACTGGCGGTCGCCATCTCGAAGATGTGTACTAAGTCTGTTGGAAAAAAAGTGATGATGGTACTGTTTGAAATAAAGACTTCAGTCCTTTCACATTGCTAAATCAGAGGATGTGAGTTACGTTAGCACAAGTGCAGTTTATTATTTGATGCGATTTTGATCATAGGATGTGGACTATTTCATACGTGACAGATTTTTGGTATGGATGTAACACAAATGGCTTTCTCCCTGCTGAAATTGGACATCTTGAATAAATAATAAATGAGAGTAATAATAAATAGAAGTACAAAGTACAATTTTCGAGACATTATAGTGTTGGAATTTGAATTTGGCATAATGTTCTAGTGGAGGTAGGCCAATAATAATAAATAATAATAATAAATGATAATAAATGATAATGAATGATAATCAGTAATAATGGACAATTAATAAAGTGCAGTTTTGCAGCCATTATCGTGTTGGAATTTGAATTTGGCATAATGTTCTAGTGGGAGTAGACCAATAATAATAAATAATAATAATAATAATAATAATAATAATAATAATAATAATAATAATAAATCATAATGAATAATAATGAATGATAATAAATGACATTAAATTGTCATAAATGATAATGATTAATAATAAAGACAAGTACATTTCTGCAGCCATTATCCTGTTGGAATTTGAATTTGGCGCCAATTTTTTCTGGAGCGTTAGGTTAGTGGACTTAGCCCAGTTGACCTATTTTCCCGCCAAAATTCAAACTTCCCACCATTTTTCTGGGGGTTAGGCTAGTGGACAGAGCCTAATCACAATCTAACATAACAGTCGTGGCACTCACTGCTGTGTAAGTTGTTACCGTTTACAGATGGAGCGACACTAGTGATCCAAGCGGCGAGTAAGGTGAACATCAGATGCGTCAGAAGCGTAATGCTCGTTTTGCATCCATTTCCTACGTTATTTTCGAAATATTTGAGTTATTTTCTTGCCTCCAAGGGTTTGCGTAGTGTCAGAAGGCATGTATGTTTCCAAAAATGGTTCTAAAATAAGCTTAAGTATGGACAAAAACGATGAATCGAGTGGCAAGCTACAACACATTCATGAAGAAACACTTGAGACACTGGACAGAATTGCAGTTTACCACATTGATATCAAAAGAATATAAACACACAGATTCACACATAAGAAGCACAGACATGTACCTCTACATGCAAAAGCGATCGACAGCTCATTTATCGTTTTGTAGGCCTGCTGTGTTTGTCATTGTCATCAGTTGCCACAGATATGATCTTCATTTTCATGTTATTCTAAGTGGGACAAGCAACTGTCTAATAGTGGGAGAATATGTTGAAAACATAATGAGCTGATTACATTACATATCACGTAAAACCAAATATTTGAATAATTTTCAAACAATCTGTCAGTGAACAAGGTGCTAACAAAATAATGTCATCACACAAAGGAAGCAATGGAAATTAATTAACAACAGAAATTAATGAAATACATACCTGCAGTCTTCAACTTGTCCTTGTTCACTTGATCCTTCTTATAGTTTCTGTTGCTGTCTGTAAGCACTTTCATTGTCCCGTAATAGTTTTGCTTCAAGTCTAGCAATCTGCACATTCTGACACTTCACACACATTTGTAAGACACGAATAACTGCACTTAATCCAACCACATCATTGTCAAAGCAGGTCTGTGTTGACGATTCACACGAATCTGGCACTGATTCATGGAGAGTTGAACTGCCTGCTTCTGTGTCATAGGACTGTTTTACAGCTTTAGATGGATGGTCGAATCTTTGGGGCAGTTTCCTCTTCATCGTCAGTTGAGGTGGCTTATTTAGGATGTCAAACAGTGTGGGTACTACATTCCACACGGATTTATTATTAACCGCATTCATGAACTGGTTTTGTTCGAAATGTAGCGAACAAAACCTAATATTATTACGCAGGTAAAAATGGTTCAAATGGCTTTGAGCACGATGGGACTTAACAGCCGTGGTCATCAGTCCCCTAGAACTTAAAACTACTTAAACCTAACTAACCTAAGGACATCACACACATCCATGCCCGAGGCAGGATTCGAACCTGCGACTGTAGCAGTTGCGCGTTTCCGGACTGCGCGCCTAGAACTGCGAGACCACCGCTCAGGTAAACTGTGTCTTTTTTCATAAGGTCTTCTTGTCTGCTATTAACTAGCCATTTTCTGCTCCTAAAACGAAATACTAATCATTAATACACATGTAGTTTGCAAGTGAATCCTGACGATACAGTTTAGTAACATGATGATATATACCTCTCAGGATCCTTAGGAAACCTAAAAAAAGACAGCTGTGGTGTTATTGCTGCAATTTATTGCGCTACAAACGCTCCCACCTGTAAAAAACATTGTAGAAATCAAAATAAACAAGCACTATTCGCTTTCACGATCGTGCCAAACTCACACTTTAACTTACTGGCCGCTTGGGGCGCTGCTGTCGTGGTTGGCAGCAAAATCGACATGAAGTGTCACAACTGTTATGTTAGACTGTGGCCTAATTGACCTATTTTCCCGCCAAAATACCCCATCTGGATGACAACATGCACTGTTGCCAAGTCTACACACTGCCATCTTGGATGACGTTATCTTGAATAAATTTGGCGACAGTGCAGAGTGGTACAGAATTAAGGTAGTCCCACTACTAACATGTACATTTTGCGGAACTTTTGAAATCTTCTAATATAGTCATATACCAGTTGAAATGAGTAAATTTTTACGAAAAGAGAGGTTACAGTCCATGTTTCCGAATGTTGACATTGCTCTTAGAATATTTCTCTGTATGCGACTTACAAATAGTTGGGCAGAACGCTCGTTTTCGGCTTTTAAAAGACTGAAGTCGTACCTACGTCCTAAGTTATCTGAGGAGAGATCGAACACCTTGTCCATTCTTCACATTGATGCCGACCTCCTCACTGATAACCATCTGAACTATGGAAATATGATCAACGAGATTTCTGCCATCAAAGCCAGATGCAAACTTTGCTGACTGGCGATTTTCTTTATTTATTCATATTAGTTTTAAAAATGTAATATTATAATGTCATTTTTATTATAACTTTCATTGGATTAACATTTGCCAATGTCAGAACATGGAACTAAACCTTGTTTACATGCAGACAAGACCGGAAGCATCCGACAATGCTAAACAATACCCGAATGACCCAGGCCGCTCGGTGGTGTACAGTCAAGTCATACTGATACTGTAGTGTGTTACAACTGATGCGTATTCTTGGCCTCTGCTGAAAGGTCTAGTTATCGCCGAAATATACGTTATCGGAGAGTATGCTCAGATGAAAAAGTGTTAATAAATAACGTAATTCAGTTCAGTCGATAAATACGTAAATGATTTGCTACTGAAACATTACTGTATCTCATTGCTACCTATCAGAACCCCTCAGTGAGCATTAAAGATAAATACCAGTCCTAATTGTCCGATTGTAAAGTGACCTGCATCCAAATTACATACAAAATAACCACTATTTCAGTATATGTATAATTCGAAAACGATGCTTTGCAGATTAACATTGTTCTTATGTGAGAAACATAATATAAATGTGAAATTAATACTGTAACTTATCGAAATAAATGTATCACATGGTCAGGATGTACCAGTAAACCTATCAGTATAAAATTACTACAGCAAATTAAATAGAACATATCAATAAAGCATGTTAATTGAACCTCTGATATATGTTAGCACTAAAATTCAGGCACTAGTTGATTTGTTATAAACAAATTTAGAAATGTAATTGTTACTTGTAACATAATTAGTCAGAAAATGTTATATTAACTCGTAACTAAGTTGAAAATAGGTTCACCTTGTTCAGCACTGAGATTGTAAATTTTTAGCAATGTGTAGCTCACATTCGGTTTAACTTTTAATTGCAATTTTACATAAAATTGTAATTTTCATTTTATGTAATTGTTAACAGAAGTATAAATAGAGGTCATGCAGGTGCCTTGGGGCACTCGTTTTTTGGCTAGGGTTGCGAGCAAATGTATTGTAGGCTCACTCGTTTGTTGATTGTTGTGAACTCGGTGTTGTTTGATGTCAATTTTGGGTACATGTGATGTAACCGGTACAGTTCACCAGGCTCAGACACCAGAGTCCTGGAAATATATTGGTATTAAAACCGCACTGTACTTTGGAATTTATTTGGGAGTCTTCCGCAATCCTTCTCATAGGCTGCACAGCGACGAGGCATGAATCCAGGAATTTTACAAAACCCCGAGAACTAAACAACCCTCAGTGTTGGTAGAATTGACGTGAAAACCACAGCGCATCGACTGGGCATTTCACTCAAAACATTTGCAACACGGAGGTGGGAAAATACAAACATCTCACTACTACCGTTAGAAAGAGCTATGGTGAGAGCAGTAGCTGCAGTACAAAACTGTTCAGTCCTTACATGGATTAAAGGTATTGTGTACACTTATTATGCTAAAGAAAGCAGGTGTTGACAGATGTGAAAATTATCGAGCTATCAGTTTAATAAGTCACAGCTGCAAAATACTAATCCGAATTCTTTACAGACAAATGGAAAAACTGTTAGAAGCCAACCTCGTGGAAGATCAGTTTGGATTCGTTAGAAATGTTGGAACATGTGAGGCAATACTGACCTTAAGACTTATCTTAGAAGAAAGATTAAGGAAAGGCAAACCAATGTTTCTAGCATTTGTAGACTTAGAGAAAGCTTTTGACAATGTTGATTGGAATACTCTCTTTCAAATTCTAAAGGTGGCAGGGGTAAAATACAGGGAGCGAAAGGCTATTTGAAATTTGTACAGAAACAAGATGGCAGTTATAAGAGTCGAGGGGCATGAAAGGGAAGCAGTGGTTGGGAAGACAATGAGACAGGGTTGTAGCCTATCCCTGATGTTATTCAATCTGTATATTGAGAAATCAGTCAAGGAAACAAAAGAAAAGTTCATAGAAGGTATTAAAATCCATGGAAGAGAAATAAAAACTTTGAGGTTCGCCGATGACATTGTAATTCTGTCAGAGACAGCAACGGACTTGGAAGAGCAATTGAACGGAATGGACAGTGTCTTGAAAGAAGGGTAAAAGATGAACATCAACAAAAGCAATACGAGGATAATGGAATGTAGTCAAATTAAATCGGGTGATTGTAACACAACTTTTTGATTTTCATTCTCAACGGTATCGTGTAAATGAACATATTAAAAGTGAACATATAACAAAAGTCTGTTGTCTCCTACGCACTCTGCTGAATTTTTAGGCCATAAAAGAAAAGTTATTTTCCTTGTGGTCGTTTGTTTTCTTTCGACAGAAGAAATGTGTTAACACTATCTAGTTTAAAGTTTGTTTTATCCGCTGCTGTACACCAAGTGCAGGAACCATATTACATTTTAATTGAGCGCAACTAGACTGCTGACGCGTCCTTCAAAACAACGGATGGCAGAGTACGGAAACAGTTCACAGCGCTCCCACCCTAAACGGCAATTGTGAAGTGATTGGGTATTAGTTATTATTTAAAACGTATTTCTTTCGGGGGAGGGGGGCATATAATGTGGCGTGCCTAGGGGCGCAAAATTTTTAAATTCACCACTGATTGACATTGCTGGTGTGACTGCCATTTCCCTAATTTCCGATTCTTCGATGTTTACTGCAATACTTGTGTGTTGCTCATTTATTTCCTGTAGCTGCGATCACGTCGGGGTCATCACAGTTACAAGATGGTGGATTGCTAGACTTGTGAACTCGATATTGTGTTATAGTCGCTGTGAGAATTAGGTATGAATAAATGTGTGGCTTGTAGTTACGCTTTATTTTGCTAAACAGCATATCTTCACATTCAGCATAACCACGAAATTCGATGTACTCAGTAACATAAAAGCAAAAGGAATCAAGGTTTTGCTAGGCAACCAAGTGCTTGAATAAACGAGGAAGGTAGAAAACAACTCAACACGGAACTCCACGCTGCAACAGCACGGAGAAAGCATTTCACAGTACTGTTGGTAGCCAGGGCGTCAACCCTGTTGACATTTGCCAAACAATCAGTTGGTCACTTGATGTCTGTCATGGCTATCACTTATCGTTGCTACAAGATCATTGTTTCCATGGTTTCACCTGACCAAAGACTTCATCATGCCTCCTAAGGCTCAATTATCCTTCCTCTCTCCCATACATAAAACTGGATGCACCTCATCTTAAAATGCCAAATTTTAGGCATAGAATTTCCATCATGGAAGTTTCTCCATAGTATAGTGGTTTTTACCCAGCTAATTAAAACCCAAGTTTCCTGCCTCCTTCCTTTACGCTTGTCACAGCACTGTAACTCACATATATTTCATCAGAGTATATTATAAGAAGCGTTCACACATGTAACAGTCTTTAAGGGATGTTCATTGAGAACTCATAATATTGTTCCTTGTTCTTTGTTAGTTACACAGTTACGTCCCATTAAAAAAAATTGGGGACGTGAAGGAAAATGTTATTTTTCCCTTTTGATTGTATGTACAAATACTAACTTCATATATTAAACTATAGATACTTAGATCCTGTTAACAACACTTCTTCGTTGACTGTAAATTTCTATTTAATCTTTTTTATGACCACAATATACAAAGCATTTACTTAATAGCTCTTTATTTTTTCTTTCTTAGTTGAAAGACTTATATCCATAACGTTATTGCGGCTTTCTTATACTCACACAGACCCTTCTGGCACTAGTGCACTGCACTGAGATCATAAGAAGGGCAGGAACACAGCAATCAGTCGGAATCCCGTTGTTCTTTTTTTTAATTATTCTTGCCTCTCCAGATTTCAGCTATATATAGCCATCTTCTGTGTGCTCCTATCCTTACCTATAATAATATACAGTCTCTATGCACAACTGTTCCCTATACTATCAAAGTTGAAGACGCTTCTGAGATAACGCGAGTTTTTTTAGATCAGTTTCTCTCCTCATCTGTTAAACAAGTCCTCCACATATTCTTATCGGCGATAAGAAAACTCGTTTGTTGAACATGGACTGCAATGCACTTTCAGCATGACAGAGCCCCTCTACATTTTACCAGACATGTAAGGGAACATGTGATCAAAAGTATCCGGACACCTGACTGAAAATGACTTACAAGTTCGTCACACCCTCCATTGGTAACGCTGGAATTCAATATTGTGTTGGCCCACACTTAGCCTTGATGACAGCTTCCACTCTCTCAGGCGTACATTCAAACAGGTGCTGGAAGGTTTCTTGGGAAACGTCAGCCCATTCTGCATGGAGTGCTTCACTGAGGAAAGGTATCGATGTCGGTTGGTGAGGCCTGGCACGAAGTCAGCGTTCCAAAACTTCCCAAAGGTATTCTGTAGGATTCAGGTCTGGACTCTGTGCAGGCCAGTCCATTACAGGGATGTTATCGTCGTGTAACCACTCCGCCACATGCCGTGCATTGCGAACAGGTGCTCAATCGTGTTGAAAGATGCGATCGCCATCCCCGAATTGCTCTTCAACAGTGGGAAGCTAGAAGGTGCTAGAAACATAAATGTAGGCCTGTGCTGTAATAGTGCCATGCAGAACAACAAGAGGTGCAAACCCCCTCCATGAAAAACACGACCACACCATAAAACCGCCATCTCCGAATTTTACTGTTGGCACTACACATGCTGGCAGGTGACGTTCACTGGGCATTCGCCATACCCACACCCTGCCATCGGATCGCCACATTATGCACCGCGATTCGTCACTCCAACAACGTTTTTCGACTGTTAACACCCAGCGAAGCGTCGTTTGGCATTTACCGGCGTGATGTGTGGCTAATGAGCAGCCGCTCGACCATGAAATCCAAGTTTTCTCAGCCTCCGTCTAATTGTCATAGTACTTGCAGTGGATCCTGATGCAGTTTGTAATTCCTGTGTGATGGTCTGGATAGATGTCTGCCTATTACACATTATGACCCTCTTCAACTGTTGGTGGTCACTCTCAGTCAACAGATGAGGTCGACCAGTACGCTTTTGTGCTGTACGTGCCCCTTCACGGTTCCACTTCAGTATCACATCAGTAACAGTGGACCTAGGGATGTTTAGGAGTGTAGAAATCTCACTTACATCCCTGTGACACAAGTGACACCCAATCACCTGACCACGTTCGAAGTCTGTGAGTTCCGCAGAGCGTCCCATTCTTCTCCCTCACGATGTCTGATGACTACTGAGGTCACTGATATGGAGTACCTGGCAGTAGGTGGCAGCACAATGCACCCAATGTGAAAAACGTGTGTTTTTATGGGTGTTCGGATACTTTTGATCACTTAGTGTATATTATTTACACTCAGATAATAGGCTTTCCGTGTTACCTTCATGTTGTAAGGCAGGACAATAGTAGAGGGACGTAAATTGTACTCGACAGGATAGTTGAAGACATAGACGTTGCTTCTCAGAAAAATATATGTAAGGAAGTAAACCAAGTAACTCATAACTTCGCTGTTGTCATTGTGCCTAATCTGTGAAGGTAACAGATCCTCCTTAGGGTTTATTCGTTTGTCCAAACAAAAATTAAATGAGTGAATGAAATCATTTTGCCTCCCTTTAATTCACAAAGTTGTATTTGTGTCCTATTAACTACTAACATCATTCAGTTCAATGTACTACCATACCCAAAGGTATCCACATGACCGGAATTGCGTTTCGCTTGATTTGCAAGCAGCCAGCATAATGTAGCTGTCTTGAAGGTTCTCTAATCTCTTTGCAGTGTAGTCGTTTGACTATACAAAATGCATACCACAAGAGATCAGTATAGAATATTGCTGTTTCAGGTAATCATTCCCGAAGTATATCAGTACCACAATATTACAAATAGTAGGAAACACGTCATTAGAGATGGGACAGTCCGTAACGCTTGAAAGCTCAATTTTATTACAGTAAGTGATATTCCAAAATCAGTATCACACTCATTAGAATTTAAGTCATTCCAGCAATCTTTAAGTAAAATTAGATATTTTATGAACAATGGATCTTGAGACAGCATCTGCAATACTAAAGTCCTATGACAATTCGAAGTATTTTTGCTCTTTAAAAGGTTTTCCCTTACCTGTGAAACGTCGCTCCTGATACGAGTTGTTGGTCATACACTGGACGTTGGGGTCTACTTTAGCAGGGGATACAACACAGAACACCAATATAGTAGAAGTGCAAAGACCACGTTATTATACGGAAACACAGAACGACACCAGCGCTACTTGTGGCCTGGCTGTGAACTTCAATACGAAAAAATATGGCGCGAAAATCTCTTATGTTTATTTCCAAATACGCGAATTAGATGACAATATTTTTCATTTACTCTTTGAATGTGAGCCACATAATGCAGTAATAAAGGTTTTTGAGATCTTGCAAAGTAATATATGAAAGAAATCTCAATCAAAAACACACATTAACTACTCGTAGCTGCAGTTTACATTGCGAAAATTTTCGTAAATTACGTCACCTTTTGACTGTGAAATTTTTTTTGTAAAACTCAATATTGCGATTTTGGCCGTGTGGCCGTTATCATGTGGAAATAAACGAGCTTTAGCACATATCAGACTAAAAAATCATCTGACATTGCATGCATATATAAATTATTTTTACGTTTCCACATATCCTAAAGCACATTATGTCCACTCACATGATCGAAAGTGGAATAGTAAGTTACACAAATAAATAACTACACAGCTAATGGATAATCAAGAGGTCATTTACAAAAAAATCTGTGCTACAAACCAAGGATGTACTGTAAAGTCTACAAAATCCGATTTATTATTTTTTCTGTTGATTGTTATTTTTGGATATTCAGTCATCTGAAATTGAACTTCTGCACAGTTCAAATAAATTTATGAAACACACAAAATGCTACTTTACATCAACTGAAAAACAAAATTGGGAGCAGAGCAGGTAGACACTCCATGAATGTAGCCAAAATGTTTTTGCCAATGAGACATACAAAGAAAATTAACTGCAACACACAATTTTTTTTTTCTTTTTTCCCCAACTTGGCTGTTATTTTGGCAACACCCATCATGTTTAAGTAATGAAAGAAGACACTGGTACAACATTTATTTTTAACATTTTTATTTATTTACTTCCTCTTCGAAAACACTGTTTGGTACACTACTGAAAATTAACACAAATTCCCCTTGACAGCACTTTATTCATTATACTTTTAGAATCCAATCATCACATCTAGAAAGTGTTAAGTTATGTGCCTGCTGAATTACCAGATTTTGTCATAACAAGTCAAAGGCATGATTTTGATACAAGAACATTTGTATATGTATAGGGAGCTTACTCTCATTGTACACATAATAAACAAAATACAAAGTCTTTTAACATGATTTGAACTTCTTTTTAAGTTGTTGCATACACAATTTCCTCTTGTTTGTAAATTTCTTTTCTTTCACATACTTGTATATTATAAATGGAATACTTGTCTTCAGAAGTCACTCTTCAATGTCATGTTTATTACAAATTGTTGTATGAGACAGAACAAATGTTTTTTTTTTTTAAATTATCATGTAGTTTTGTTGTGTGACCATGACTATTTAGATACTCATACAGCTGATCATGGAGTGCCCTTAGGAAAATCATGACTCTTTCACTTCATATTTCAAATGAGAATGCTCCTCACTATTCTCTTTAAATGAGGTAAACAAATGATTTTCAGTCACAACAGAGGAGTAGAGACTGGTATTACATGTTTTACAATCATCTGGTACATCTATGGCTTTTAGTACATAGCCTACTACATAGGCTAAGGACTGTTTATCTTCTACAGACTCGATGATACCATCTGAGTAAGAATAAATTTGCTCAGGTGTATCAGAGTCTTTCATCTCACATTCACTTAAATGTTCACTCCTACCACTAGCAGCCAAAAAGTGACACAAACTGCTCAAGGGAGTGTAATCATCATTTTCACAGTTACTTACACTCATGGCTTTGAAAGGCAAAGTCATATGATTGACAACACAAGTCTTCAGAGCTTGTACAAACTGAAAACAAGTTGGGTTTGTATTAGCAATGCCATGTTGTCTTATACAACAAAAGAAATGTTCTAAAGCATCTTGATTGAACGCCTTTAAATTTAAGTACTTAAAGCCAACCACTTTCAACGTCTTCCACAAGAAAATAATAGACTGTAATGTAATCTGCCAACCTTTTATGAAGGTGAGATCGGATGTTTCTGTTGACACAAAACACACATCAAAAACAAAAAAAAACGGAACTTACCTCAAAAAGTTCCAGCCCCACAAACTAGATTGGCCACCACAATCACACACAAATGCACCCTAACTAACCACTTTCGGCCTATACATTTTACCCACAGCCCTTAAAAAAACCCGAAAAATGCAATAGGCCTCTGGGACACTCTTCCACCAACAGTACTCATCTAAATGAGACTGAAGGTTGGAAGAGCGCCTCTTCCCCCTCCCAAGAACTGACTTAACCGCCCCCCACATCCCCTCAATTGTGTTAGTGCAAGCCCCAGTATCATAATTCTTAAATTCTAGACTGTGGTTCACTACTAAATGATTAAATCCCCTGTCACCCAACCCCCTATAAGAAGAAAAAGCATCAGAAACTATTGTGGACCCGGGCTCTACATACTCCTCAATTAACCCCACTAATTCAGCCTTCGACCTCCCCTCCACAACCCTAAAAACACATTCAGTACCCCCACCCCCGTGAACAACAGCCCCCCACACCCAAAGACCAGCCACAGACTTCCCCCTCCCATACTTCCTTTTACCAAACTGCGACTCGTCCACCTCCACAAGCACCCCATGCCCACCCAACTTACCCCTGTACTTAATAAATTCCGAACACACTTCACGACAAAAGGAATACCAGTCTAAAACAGTCCTCTCACTCACACCAGTCTCAAACGCGCAAAAACTCTGTGGGCATCTATAACAAAAATAATATGTAATAAGCACAATCTCACGCATGCCCAATCTAGACTTCTCGAACCAGGTACCACGCCTTATAGAACGCCATACGCCATCTTTCCGGCAACACCACATGTATCCGTCGCTGGTCCGAGAGGCCGGAACTTTAACCAATTTCATCGCCTCAAGGCAAAGAGAACACTTAACAACTTCGGCGATTAAACCGAATAGTTGTAAGAACTTGATAAGTTCTAACGCTGTCTCGCCCATCATCGCCCTCAACCGAACACTATTAAGGCAGTCTTTCATATCCATTCCTAAACAAAAAACCACAACCAAATACACTCAATAACAAACTCACCCGACATACAGCAATGAGCATTAAATTAAAACAAACGAAAACCATGAACACACCACCAGAGAGCACCACAAACAAAAACAAGACTAAACTCCGCGCCGTAATGACGTCACACACCACAACACGCTTACGTCACGGGTCAAAGCAGACGAGTAAGATCGGAGGTTTCTGTTGACCCATTTTAAGTAGCATTACTGTCCTGTTGTTCACTTGAACTATGTATCACCTGTTTCACTGAACTGTAAATGAAACACCACATACAGATTTAAAGCTCATTCGAAGTGTGTTGCCTAAGTACAGTACGGAATAAGAGTGTGTTGTAAGTCGATTTCTTCGTTTTCATTAGCATTACTGTTGTGTTCTTCACTTGAACGATGTATCCTCCGCTTCAGTTAACCCTAAATGAAACACGGGATACAAATTTTAGTTGTGACGGGGGTTTCGCAAGTACACATTCGAAAATGTCGTACTGATACTACAGCTGGAAAACGAAACAAGATCGACAGCTGTCAGATTTCTGTTACGTACTTCACAACACGAAAATACACGTATTGGTGGAATAAAACAGTGAAATATGGCAAAATAGTGAAATACAGGGAAAGAAGCAAATGGAAAAGTGAACTTACCACATGGAAATATCGAAGAATAACGGAAGCTCGCCTAGACAGACAGTAACGAAAATCACATACCCACACTCTTAACAAACACATTACGAAACCTCTCTCTCTCTCCCTCTTACACACACACACACACACACACACACACACACACACACACACACACACACACACTCATTCACCAATCCCCCTTCCCTCTCCCCCTCTCTGAAATTAACTGAGATGTTTGGGATGGTACATTTTGCCAACATGTTTTATTAAACATTTAAACGGGCAATATGTCCGCGGAATACTTTGTATCCATGAATACTCATCTAGATGGCTTTGAAGCGTCGGAATCTGACGTTTCCCTTTCCCTATAAGAGATTTTACCGCTGACCAGTACCCCTCTATGCTGTTCGTGTAGGCGCCTGTCGATAGAGATCTAAATTCAGTGTTGTGGTTTAGTACTAGATGTTGATAACCCCTATCCCCTAAATCCCTATACGAAGAAAACCCATCTGAAATAATAGAATCCTCTGCAACCTGATCTTCAATTAACCTAACCAAAACTTCCTTACTTCTATTTCGTACTACTCTGAACACTACATCGTCACAATGCTGACCTGAAACTACTGCCCCCCACACCCCTAATCCCACCGGAGGTTCCCCCCTATTGTATTTCCTTTTCCCAAAATGCGATTTGTCAATTTCGACCATAACACCCGGCCTCCCCAATGGCCCTCTATATTTCATATATTTCCCACAAACTTCCCTACAAAACGAATACCAGTCTACCACCGTACGCTTACTCACACGACATTCATGCACACAGAGCCACACAGGATATCTTAAACACCAACAGTATGTGATTTTCATTATGTCTCTCAGGGCGAGCTTAGAATTCTCGAACCTCCTAATGGATCGCCATAATCGGTCTCTGCTGCAACTCCATACAAATAAGTCGTGAATACGGCGACTTGATACACTCGTGAGGTGCATATGTTCGCCGCACTCACAACATTGGACGTATTCCGCAATGAGACCACACATTTGCAAGTAACAAATTGTGGTCAACATGTTTTGGCCCATGGCTTCTCTTAAATCGTCAAGATTCATTGGAATAGACAAATCCATTCCTATAAACGAAAATAAGACACTAAAAATTGTTCTACAATAAAAAACTAATACTCCACATTACCTCAATATCATTACGAAAAATATTAAGTACCATCTGAATAAGAAACAAACAATTAACTTAATTAAATCACACTTTTAATAATTTAACGAATATCAAGCGATCGCTTTTACATTCACATTCAATTATTTTAATGATAGCGCTTATTAGAACACAGAACTGTTTTATTATCTATGCCTCGAAGTGAAGACATTACTACCTATGACTAAGGTGTGACGTCATTGGTCTAAGCCGACGGGTTGTATACTTGTATCCCCTGCTTCAGACTTGCGTCTAGGGCAGGCTCATCCAAGAATTGCGCCCGGCGGGCGCAAGGCGGTGTAGTTGAGCGCCCCGTCTGAGACCTTGTGTCACTAGTGTCGGCATAGGAGGGAGGGAGGGAGAGAGAGAGAGAGAGAGAGAGCTGCAGAGCGAGTGGAGTGAGACCGCACAGCAATGCTCTGCGCTGGACTGTCCCGCGGTCAGATCTAACGTAAACAAAATATTCCATTTTAGAATTAATTTTATGTAAGGGATACACAGTCTCATTCTTACTGTTAGTAGTTACAAGTAAGTATTTTTTGTTATACTTCGTGCTACAATTTTTTGTATCCCTTTTCAGAGTTTAGAAATCGGATCCTTAGTTTGCTGTTTTGTAGGTAATAATTTTAACTGACCAAGTTTGAAAACTTATTAAAATAGAATTAAGGTTATAAAGCTCTTTAATTCTTACAGTCAACATTGTTAAAGAAGACAATACTTTACACGTTTTTCTTTTTCGAGGAAACGATTTTGTCTAGGCTTGGTACAATATTCCGTGAGATTGCTAACCTCAAAGAATTGGTCAAATCTTTATCGCCAAGGAATGAACGGTTCTTAGTTTTAGCAAGCTTTAAAAGAGAGAAAAAGCGCTCACAAATATACGTGGAACCAAACATTGAGAGAACTTTGGCCGCGTGCTTGTGCAAAAGAGGATATTTCTCTCGTGGAAGATAGTTGTAAAAGCCATCCAAAGTTTTACACATAAGAAAGCGGTCCTTCAGGCGGATATGGCACTGTAGGTCAATCAGCTCTAGTTGAAGCACTTGTGAGACGTCCTCTGTCCGAAGGGAAAACGGGCGAACAAATATATCTATCGGCTGGCGTTCGGGCGGTCCGCACGGCCAGCTAAGCGGCACGGCTCGGCCACTGCAGCAACATACGAATTCGCACGGGGCACTGGCCGCGGGCGCTAACGCCCCAGGGGCACAGGTTCGACGAGCCTGGTCTAGGGGACGCCAAGGAATTGGGTTTGCTGATTGGCCACGTCGTGCCATGACGTCGTCTCCCATACCAGCCAATCCAGATCATTGCTACTTTCTGAAACGCGCTGTTCTTTAAACGGGGCAATTTGCCTATACTCGATACGTTGTGTGGCAAACTCGTTATAGTACTTCACTGTTGTATGTTCTAGGCCTATGTCAATAATGGCAGATTCCAACACGTGTTTTTTGTGCGATAAAGCATTTCGGCTTCGAAGAACTTTATACGCGCACATCAGGAAAATGCATAATGTAGGGCCAAATACAGAAGGTACGATTAAGTGCCCAGAAGACGACTATGGTTCGAACTGATGATGAGAAGACTGTATTCCAGTCAATGGACGGTAAGAAACATCGTGTAATAATTAGTTTTTACTATTCAGTAGTAGGAATGTTTCTGGTGAAACTACAGAAATTCGTTCTTTGTGCATTCAGTAATCTGGTGCAATGTTGTACTGCAAAGATTCTTTCAGTTCATATGAAAGGATTATTTGCATTAACGGTCTTGTCTTAGAAGACATTAAAGTCACAATCATTATAATCCACAAAGGGTAATTAATAAACTTTTTTTGCTGTCCATAAATTGTGTAGAAACTTTTTTTTTTGTATCGCTTAAATATTTGCTTTCAGTAACATTCTTACACACACGAAAACTTTTGAATATTTAGAATTACAAGCCATTTTAGCTGTTCTTTTTTTACAGCCAAATAGGTATGAATGATTTACAGTGAACAACCAAGGCTTTCAAATAGTACAATGTTTTTCCTATTTGATGTTTCAGACTTTCTAAAATGAAAGTCCAAGATGTAGCCTTGTAATGCATGGTGGTGGTAAGCATGTGAAGTGGCACCAAAATCATTTGTGTGTGTCACACATCTGGGATATTCGTATCTTGGTCAAAGGGCAAGAGGCTGCTGAAGTCTCAAGGCAGTAACAAAATGGGTGGCCACTGCACGTCTACCATTGAGGTCAGCCAAGATAAAAATGGAACGTGTAGGTCTATTTGTGTTTATTTCAAAACACATTTCGGCCATGAACTGAATATTGGTTTTCTGCACCTTAGTAATTCTGAACGGGAAATTATTGCGGGCGAGTTCAACGTTAGAATAAATGTTTTTGCTATGGCAGTTTTTATAATTTTTAAGGCAATTAAATTTAGTTGCCTATCTGGAATCAACAGTATGTAAAGGCAATGTGTTGTATTATTCATTCAAAAGAGATTTCTGTGGGTTCGTATGTATGCATTATGTAATGTTGGACCAGAAATTATGCATTATTTTCGTAACAAATTTTGTGGAAGTATTCATCTGATATGTCGTAATGATTGGTGTTCGTGCTTGTGGAATTCACATGAGGAATGTAGATAGTAATTGACTTAAATCATTGTGTGATGATGATATTTTCTTGGAAATGAGTAGTTCCAGTTTTCTACCAACGGGAAAAGTCTGGGAGCACACTTCAAATAACCTTTTAGGGTGCTTGAATAGGTTGTGGGGCTAAATTTTACAGTGAGCGATTCACACTCAATTCTTGCTTGTTGACTTCAACTTGTAGTGACGAACTAACCTGTAGCACAGCCCGAGGTATAGGTAGGTTGTTGCAAGCTGGCAAAGCCAATGAGTGTGGTAACAAAATTGACTAGTTAGTGAAGCCTTCAGCAATAGAACCTCATTGATTAACAGATACACAGATGACTTTAGTCATATTTTAAGCTCCTTGCCTTTTAACAGTCTATTTGCAACTGTTACATGTACAAAATGTGTGTGTTTTTTATTTATTGCATTGTTTCCCTGCATGTACTAAGATGGAGTAAAAGATAACACTGATACATCTTTGCTTTTAAATGACAAAACACTGACAATACTTGTCCATCAACAGGGCTAGAAAGAATAGGTGCTGTACATGCCATTATGCAGTAAAACTATGTCACAATGATACTGCTCTGAAAATCCATTCACTAACCAAATGCTAAACTAACGAAATTCTGAGTAATGGCACAATGCAAGTGTGGACTCAGAACGAAATACAGTGAATGTGTGATGTTAATATCTTTCTCATAAAATATTGCTAATTTTTTGATCATGAATTTTTCATAAATTTCTATCATATTTTCGCTATCGTAATTATTACTAGGTCTGTAGTTTCCTCCACTGCTATACAACAATGGGCTACCTGGTTCTTCCTCTTGCACACATGTTTCCTGTAGTAACAAATTCCTTCCTGAATCTTTTCTGTGGCTTCTTGGAGAGATGTCCGGGAAGTATCTTTCTACTATTCTTTTCCTTTCTTGGTGCATACACTCGAATAATCACATATTCCTGGGTAAATCATGATATTTCAACTGGAACAATATATTTACTGATCAGTTCCCATTTTTTAATTCTTTGATATTTTCTTTCTATATCTTTGATATAATTAATACTTTCATATACACTACTGGCCATTAAAATTGCTACACCAAGAAGAAATGCAGATGATAAACGGGTATTCATTGGACAAATATATTCTACTAGAACTTTCATGTGATTACATTTTCACACAATTTGGGTGCATAGATCCTGAGAAATCAGTACCCAGAACAACCACCTCTGGCCGTAATAGCAGCCTTGATATGCCTGGGCATTGAGTCAAACAGCTTGGATGGTGTGTACAGGTACAGCTGCCCATGCAACTTCAACATGATACCACAGCTCATCAAGAGTAGTGACTGGAGTTTTGTGGCGAGCCAGTTGCTTGGCCACCATTGACCAGACATTTTCAATTGGTGAGAGATCTGGAGGGTGTGCTGGCCAGAGCAGCAGTCAAACATTTTCTGTATCCAGAAAGGCCCTTGCAAAACCCGCAACATGCGGTCGTGCATTATCCTGCTGAAATGTAGGGTTTTGCAGGGATTGGATGAAGGGTAGAGCCACAGGTCTTAACATCTGAAATGTAGCGTCCCCACTGTTCAGTGCCATCAAAGTGAACAAGAGGTGATCAAGA
The DNA here is from genome assembly GCF_021461385.2 of Schistocerca piceifrons. Classification (NCBI taxonomy): domain Eukaryota; kingdom Metazoa; phylum Arthropoda; class Insecta; order Orthoptera; family Acrididae; genus Schistocerca; species Schistocerca piceifrons. The sequence continues at coordinate 231,953,877 of NC_060138.1, forward strand.
CGTGTAACCAATAGCACCCCATACCATCACGCTGGGTGATGCGCCAGTATGTCTATGACGAATACACGCTTCCAATGTGCGTTCACCGCGATGTCGCCAAACACGGATGCGACAATTATGGTGCTGTAAACAAAACCTGGATTCATCCCAAAAAATGACATTTTGCCATTCATGCACTCAGGTTCATCGTTGAGTACACCATCGCAGGTGCTCCTGTCTGTGATGCAGCATCAAGGGTAACCGCAGCCATGGTCTCCGACCTGATAGTCCATGCTGCTGCAAATGTCGTCGAACTGTTTGTGCAGATGGTTGTTGTCTTGCAAACGCCCCCATCTGTTGACTCAGGGATAGAGACGTGGCTGGACGATCCATTACAGCCATGCAGGTAAGATGCCTGTCATCTCGAATGCTAGTGATACGAGGCCGTTGGGATCCAGCACAGCGTTCCGTATCACCCTCCTGAACCCATCGATTCCATATTCTGCCAACAGTCATTGGATCTTGACCAACGCGAGCAGCAATGTCGCGATACGATAAACCACAATCGTGATATGCTACAGTCCGACCTTTATCAAAGTCGGAAACGTGATGGTACGCATTTCTCCTCCTCACATGAGGCATCACAACAACATTACACCAGGCAACGCCTGTCAACTGCTGTTTGTGTATGAGAAATCGGTTGGAAACTTTCCTTATGTCAGCACGTTGTAGGTGTTGCCACCAGTGCCAACCTTGTGTAAATGCTCTGAAAAGCTAATCATTTGCATATCACAGCATCTTCTTCCTGTCGGTTAAATTTCGCGTCTGTAGCACGTCATCTTCGTGGTGTAGCAATTTTAATGGCCAGTAGTGTACATTGCATGGTAACCTAATATATTGTACTAATTCAGAATGTAATAAAATTTTAATTTGAGGTGACAGAAGCGAATATGTTCCTTGTGGAAGTTTTCTGAACAGTTGGTTTTAAAAGCACAGCTGACTGGCAATTTCAACACTGCGCCATGACTCAATGTGCCAGCTTGTGTATAATAAAACGTTGGCAATGAACTTTTGGCTGATGTTTGAGGAAATACGTTGTTGTTGTTGTTGTTGTTAGAGAATGGACGTGCATTTCATAGTATGTAGGAGATTTCTATTGTTCGTGTTATACACATGTAATCGCTTTTCACTAAACACCTGTTGCAGGACATTTTTAGTTCATCCACACTGTAGTAATTAGGTGCTGCTGTGACCTTAGAAGTTTTGCCCACCACCTGTGGTACTCTTCACCTGGTACATTATACACAATTGAACACATGCTGTCTGGATACCTTACCAATTTAAATTAGAAGTAAAGATATAGTTTAGATCTGTGAAAGGTGTAATTTCTATATACTTGAATTGTAATGACTGTTTTTGGGACCGTAACATCATAACTTACAGCAATGATGATACATTGTGTTAACTGTTTATTTACTGGCAACCAGTATTTGTCTTGACAGAATTGTGCAAACAGTGAAATATTAGGTATAGGTAGTAGTATTTGTTTAATGTTATGGTTGTAGTTTTATTCATAGTAGAAATGTTGCATGGAAAATAGCTGAGGGTGTGATGTTCCAGAGGATTTTGGATGATGTGAGAGATTCCATACATTGTGACGAGGATGAGAGACAGCACTTCCTTACTTGAATGGATCTTCACAATATCAAAAGGGAACCAGTAATTAATCCCCACCAGTACCATTCTAGTGATGAAATTTGTGTTTTTTCTTTTTTTTTTTTAGAAAGAATGAAAGACTGTTCTGATGCACAAACAAGCTTGTCAAAACATGGGAAATTTATCAAGTGAAGACACAATGATATTTTTAATGACAGCATTACAAAGCGAATTGCTTAGAAAATATGGTTCCAATATTGTTTGTGTGGACTCAACACATTGCACAAATGTGTACAAATTATTAGTGACAACATTGTTGGTTATAGATGAATTTGGGAGAGGTATTCCAGTGGTATTTTGCATTTCTAATAAAGAAAATACAGCCATAATGACACAGTTTTTTACTTGCGTCAGGGAGAAAGCAGGAGTGATCAAAACAACTGTGTTTATGACGGATGACACAAATTTAAATTCAATATGCTTGGGCAGGTGTAATGGGCCTGGCAGAACACAATTTGCTATGTACATGGCATATTGACCGCAGTTGGAGAAGCAACTTGAGGAAAGTGCATGGTGACCCAAACACGCAAATGCAAGTTTATAAAGCTTTGCATATGCTGTTAGAAGAAGCAGATATAGAAAAGTTCATTGGGTTGCTCGAGTTATTAGAGAGGGAGCTTCAAGAGGATGAAGACACAAGAGAATTTGAAATGTATTTCACAAATCATTACGGATACAGGCCCCAACATTGGGTGTATTATCATCGTAATTTAAACAGAAACGTGCATCTGGAAGCCATGCATAGAGTATTAAAGTACTGCTACCTTGAAGGCAAGACCAATAATAGACTTGAAAAGTTGCTGATGGTACTAATGAAATTAGTAAGGGACAAATGTTTTGAAAGAATTATTAAGCTTTACAAGGGTGGACATACTCATCAAATAGAGCAAATTCAAGAACAGCATAGAGAATCTAAAAAAACTGAGAGGCCAAATCAGGGCCAATAGTTATGGCAAACAATTTTATGTGAAACTGATTTATTGATCCATTTTGATTTTTGTTGTTGTTGTTGTTGTGGTCTTCAGTCCTGAGACTGGTTTGATGCAGCTCTCCATGCAACTCTATCCTGTACAAGCTTCTTCATCTCCCAGTACCTACTGCAGCCTATATCCTTCTGAATCTGCTTAGTGTATTCATCTTTTGGTCTCCCTCTACGATTTTTACCCTCCACACTGCCCTCCAATACTAAATTGGTGATCTCTCGATGCCTCAGAACATGTCCTACCAACCGATCCCTTCTTCTGGTCAAGTTGTGCCACAAGCTCCTCTTCTCCCCAATTCTATTCCATACCTCCTCATTAGTTATGTGATCTACCCATCTAATCTTCAGCATTCTTCTGTAGCACCAGATTTCGAAAGCTTCTATTCTTTTCTTGTCTAAACTATTTACCGTCCACGTTTCACTTCCATACATGGCTCATGGCTACACTCCATACAAAGACTTTAAGAAACGACTTCCTGACATTTAAATCTATACTCGATGTTAACAAATTTTTCTTCTTCAGAAACGCTTTCCTTGCCATTGCCAGCCTACATTTTATATCCTCTCTACTTCGACTATCATCAGTTATTTTGCTCCCCAAATAGCAAAACTCCTTTACTACTTTAAGTGTCTCATTTTCTAATGTAATTTCCTCAGCATCCCGCAACTTAATTCGACTACATTCCATTATCCTTGTTTTGCTTTTGTTGATGTTTATCTTATACCCTCCTTTCAAGACACTGTCCATTCTGTTCAACTGGTCTTCCAAGTCCCTTGCTGTCTCTGATAGAATTACAATGTCATCAGCAAACCTCAAAGTTTTTATTTCTTCTCCATGGATTTTAATACCTACTCCGAATTTTTCTTTTGTTTCCTTCACTGCTTGCTCAATATACAGATTGTATAACATTGGGGATAGGCTACAACCCTGTCTCATTCCCTTCCCAACCACTGCTTCCCTTTCATGCCCCTCAACTTTTATAACTGCCATCTGGTTTCTGTACAAATTGTAAATAGCCTTTCGCTCCCTGTATTTTACCCCTGCCACCTTTAGAATTTGAAAGAGAGTATTCCAGTCAACATTGTCAAAAACTTTCGCTAAGTCTACAAATGCTAGAAATGTAGGTTTGCCTTTCCTTAATCTTTCTTCTAAGATAAGTTGTAGGTTCAGTATTACCTCACGTGTTCCAACATTTCTATGGAATCCAAACTGATCTTCCCCAAGGTCAGCTTCTACCAGTTTTTCCATTCGTCTGTAAGCAGTACCTATCTTACCCCCAGTGAGATAAGCCTCTGCATCCTTACGTTTGTCCTCTAGCCATCCCTGCTTAGCCATTTTGCACTTCCTGTCAATCTCATTTTTGAGACGTTTGTATTCCTTTTGCCTACTGCATTTTTATATTTTCTCCTTTCATCAATTAAATTCAATATTTCTTCTGTTACCCAAGGGTTTCTACTAGCCCTCGTCTTTTTACCTATTTGATCCTCTGCTGCCTTCAGTATTTCATCCCTCAAAGCTACCCATTCTTCTTCTACTGTATTTCTTTCCCCCATTCCTGTCAATTGTTCCATTATGGTCTCCCTGAAACTCTGTACAACCTCTGGTTCTTTCAGTTTATCCAGGTCCCATCTCCTTAATTCCCACATTTTTGCAGTTTCTTCAGTTTTAATCTACAGTTCATAACCAATAGATTGTGGTCAGAGTCCACATCTGCCCCTGGAAATGTCCTACAATTTAAAACCTGGTTCCTAAATCTCTGCCTTACCATTATATAATCTGATACCTTCTAGTATCTCCAGGGTCCTTCCATGTATACAACCTTCTGTCTTGATTCTTGAATCAAGTGTTAGCTGTGATTAAGTTATGCTCTGCACAAAATTCTACCAGGCGGCTTCCTCTTTCATTTCTTAGCCCCAATTCATATTCACCTACTATGTTTCCTTCTCTCCCTTTTCCTACTCTCTAATTCCAGTCACCACGACTATTAAATTTTCGTCCCCCCTCACTACCTGAATAATTTCTTTTATCTCATCATACATTTAATCAATTTCTTCATCTGCAGAGCTAGTTGGCATATAAACTTGTACTACTGTAGTAGGCATGGGCTTCGTGTCTATCTTGGCCACAGTAATGCGTTCACTATGCTGTTTGTAGTAGCTTACCTGTACTCCTATTTTTTTTATTCTTTGTTAAACTTACTCCTGCATTACCCCTATTTGATTTTTTATTTATAACCCTGTATTCACCTGACAAGTCTTGTTCCTCCTGCCACCGAACTTCACTAATTCCCACTATAACTTTAACCTATCCATTTCCCTTTTTAAATTTTCTAACCTACCAGCCCAATTAAGAGATCTGACATTCCACGCTCTGATCCGTATAACGCCAGTTTTCTTTCTCCTGATAACGACGCCCCTCTTCAGGAACCACACATTTGTCTGGCCTCTCAACAGTTACCCCTCCATTGTGGTTGCACCTACGGTACGGCTATCTGTATCGTTGAGGCACGCAAGTCCCCCCCCCCCCCCCCCCCCAACGGCAAGGTCCATGATTCATGGGGTGGGGGGCGTCTGGGGGCATTTTGATTTATTGAATCTTAATCATTAAGTGGGATCATATACACCGTTCCTTTACAATCACTAGAATGTAACCTCAGTTGCAGACTTTTGTGTTGCACTTGTAATATTTGCATTCATAGTTTATGTTGCTGTTGTCCGGACAATTTAATAAATTTGAACATTTGTAAACACATTCGTGCTGTATCAATGACATATGACATACATTTCAGTAAAACAGTCAAAGATAAAGAAACCACTTCGACAGAACAGGCATCTGCTATTTTGTCCTCGATGAAAAAGCAAAACGGTGAGGCAACTGCTTCATGGAGAACACAGTTGAATGCTAAATTAAAAGCCCTGCTAAACCATGTTGATTCATTAGATATTGAAACAGAAGAGACAGTGGAAAAGCAATTGACCGTTTGCTGTCACTTGTTAACTCTTGCTCCAAGAAAAAAGGTCCACACTGTGCCAGCAATAAGAAGGTGAAAGTGCAACGAACATCTAATAAACAGTACTTCAGTCCAAAAAGCGTCTTTGGTAAACCAACCCTGGCTGGAAAGTCAAATGTTGGAAGTGCTTTGGTGCAACCTGATAGTGAAGTGTTGAGTGTACATGTTGGCTTTGATCACATATACTCTAAGAATTAAATTTGTCTGTCCTATAGTTGCGTGTGCATGTTTGTGTATCATGCTTTATAGGCCTAGTGGGGAAACTCGCCATGTAAAAAAATGAATAACGCATCATACTCGGTACCTCAGGGTGATGTGGAAATCCAAGTGTTCTTAATAAAGAAAATGTCATTATTTGTGTGTTTCTTTTGACTCATTTATCCTATTGTGTATAGTTAACAAGATGTAACTGAAATATCTACTAAACTATAACATTAATTGGACTATGTACATAGTCCTTTCAAATGGTTTTGCTATTTTGTACTGCTGAAGTATGAGTATTCACCGGAATTTTCCTGTACGAATGTTTCCCAGTTGACAACTGAATGAAGTCAAAAAGCAAAATTTGCTTGGACAAACAGAAAATTCAGTTCCAGTTATTATTTTGCTGACTTTCTTGGTCTAATTTACTATATTTAACACGTCGGTTACGACATGCTTGGTGATGGATGTTTAGTCACCAGGATTATGGCATCAGGTGTGTGGCTTGTAGTGACAGTACTGTAGTGTATGTTTTAACAGCTTTTCGGGACCTTGAGCATGAAGTATATGCATCTAGAAGTCTTGTTTAAAAAGTGCAGCCAAAAGTCTGATGTCTGTCTGAGGAATTTTCCTTTAATGGAATGTTTTTTCCCAATTATTCAGTAAATGTCTGCTAATTACTTAAACATGGTAAGTGCTGCGAGGCCAACACCAGCCACAGCAGAGCCCTTTGCCATGGCTGCTGACAACTTTATGACTGTTAAGGGATAATATACAAAAGTGGGCTGTGAAAGAGGTTCAACCTAGTTTTCTTTGGTTAAATCAATTAAAATCAAACTTGTGAAGCATGTTAGAAATCGCATACTCCTCACCATAATTTAAATGTTTACATTGAAATGGTTCTGGCATGTGCATAATATATGGAAATGTTATATTTTGTTGAAACCTTAAGAACCAAACCTGTCGGATGAATTAACATATGAGTATACCCATCACAATAGCACTATGTTATGCATCAATTACTGTAGTTACAGGATAGGTAAACATGTACAGAAAACTTTCATATAAATTTTATTATAAAGCTTGCAAAAGTTATAGAAAAGATGGACAACAAGATAAACTTGGGTAGGCATTATTGTAAATACATTTTTACTTTAAGCTGAATAGGATAATAATCTCAAGAGTACCTTAAATTGTTTGACATATATCACCAATCAGGTATTTTCTGTTGGAGAAATAGTCTGGTTTTTCAAAATTTTTTTATTTGTTTTTGTGGAAAACCTTATATCAAACAGCTGTTTTTCTACGATCAATCCATTATTACATGCATGTAGTTTCGGTGACTGAATGGCAGCCATCTTAAGGTTCAATGCAAACCACCAGATAAACGTGTCTACATAGTTGGTCTGCATTGTGCAGGTCTCAGCAGTTTTTTTTATTAGATTCTGTGAATGTCTCCTTCAGTTGCATGTGGATGCCTCTGACAAAAGTATTATGATAATTTTATTAAATGCTTTCTTGCTGTGTTGACCTATATCAATGGTGACAAGAAAATTTTTACTGGATTGGGATTTGAACCCGTGTCTCCTGCTCTCAAGGCAGTTGCACTGACTACTCCACTACCCAGACACAGTGCCCATCATGACTATGTGGATTACCTCAGCAAGTCTCCCATCTGACCCAAAATTCCATGTCACTACTACTGCAGTAGTACCCTCACTACAGCAGTCTATCTCACTCGCCGTATCCATGAGGTATTCCTGCATATGGTTCTGAGTATATGAGTGCATCTGAACTGAAGAAAGTTCGCCAATGCAAAGCTAGGCTATGTATAGATACAATTGTATGCATTGTGACTGTTCTTTCAGATGTCTGAAAGAATGGATACCATGCATATAATTGTATAAATATAACTAGTTGTCTTATGATTGAGTTGTGCGTGTCAGTCTGAAGAAGTCCATGGAATCTAGTAAAAAAACTGGTGGCACCTGCACAATGCAGACCAACTATTTGATATATTTATCCGATGGTTTACGTATAGCCTTAACATTAATGGAATGTCGAAACTAGTTGCATATAGTAAAGGATTTATAAAAAGAAAAACAGCTGTTTGGTACAAGATTTTTCACAAGAATTTGAAGTCAGCTGCAGTCCTATATCCTACCTCTGATGGATTCACAAAAAGAAGAAAAAATCATTCATTGGCCAAAGAATTTCTCCGAAAATATTATGAACAGATGGTGTGTTCAGAACAATAATTTTGGAGACCTATGCCTGATAAATGCTAGATCAAAATATGACCACTTCCAACACCACTTCATTTTCTACCTCGTTTCCATTTTCTTCTTCTTCACCTAACCCTGAAGTACTGTCATGGCTGCTATATAATCTGGATAAAGGTCCAACTCAGAGTTGTAGCTGGTTACTTTCAGTAGAAGAGGACAAAAGGAAGGCATAATTCCTAAATTTTGCATTTAAGAACTCGTTCACACAGAGTGATCATACAGACATACTTGATTTTGCCCATCACACAGACTGGCATGTGATTGAACTTTAATGTGGCACCAGAGCTCACTCCCCAGAATTTACAAGAATTAGGTGACTTGTGTGTGCAGATGTGGTGCCAACTCCCTCCAGCGACCTATTAAGGCTTCATTGATTCCATGCAAAAGTGCATCGTCACTGTTATCCGTACTGAAGATAAACATACTGGCTATTACGTAGGTGGTCAAAATGTGGTTAATCAGTGTGTGTAGCTGTACTTAGCCAATGATATGCTGTAGCCAGTCATTGAGTTGATTACTTATTTTCATTTCTTTACGAGAATATAACATTGTTTCAATCTATAGGAACAGGAAACAGTTCGTTAGAGAAATCCCACAAGCAGTATGCTCTAAACACAACCACTTGATTTTATAGTTCAGAGTGCAAAGTATGCAGACCTACAGCAGTGCAATTTTACAAGCATTCAATCTAAAGATAAACAAAATTCCCTGGCATCCATATGACCCCATCACACTGGTTATGGGTTAGACAGGCTACGCCTGATGACTTGGCAGACATTTGTAAAAGAATGAAATGAAGGAAGTTAACTGAGTTGATGGAAAAAAAAGAGGAAAGTGAAAGAAAAGAATAAGTATCACTGAAGTAAATATGCACTTGAAAATTGCATAAAGGAAGTAAATTTTGTGAATTACTTGGAATATATTTCAAAATCTTGCAGCGTACAGAAACAACTAACTTTCAGTTTATTTAAATAATATTACTATTTGCCTAAATAAACACTTGCGTAATATTGTACATACATTTTCAATAAAAATGTTTTGGTTGCCAACAGCTTTTCAAGAAGTGATGTATCTTATACAAATTCATCCCACCAAATACAGTAATAAATTCTAAAGTGAAAGAGTTAAAATGATTGTTTCGATAGTTTTCTGTAAAGTGGTCGGAATAATGGTATTAACTCATTCTACAGAAATTCTTAGTATTTCAGCAGGTTATATGATTCATGTTTTATGTAATTTTAAATTATTCATAATTTAAGTGAACACACTGAAAACAGCAAAAAACATTACAGTAATTCAATTAAAAATAAATACAAACTGAAACACTAGTAGGACTATGAAACAAAAAATAAAGATTGAATTTCCAAGTACAATGTACCATTATATCTGTATAGGAACTGACTTATTTTTTTTTTTTAAATAAATGCAATAGGAAATAGTGTGCAAGGATTAAATTATTATGGATAAATCACCAGAAAATGTTTAGCAAACAACAGTATATGTTTTAGCCATGTCTGACCACTACTTAGTAATGCATTTCAGACATTGCCCATCATCAGAATATCTGTCCAGAAACATCACAAAATATGTATGACACATTAAGTGTACTTAGATTCATAGGCAAATAAGTTAACATACCAGAGAAAAAAACTTTACTTCAGAGTATCATGCCAAGTGTTACGATAGATAACATTGGAGCTCTCAACTCACAGCATTCTGCCATCACATATTTAGCTGTTGTAACAAACCACTAACTGACTTGGTTGTAGAAGTGCTGAGTTCATTTGTCATATTTTGACAGATAATTAATAAAAATCAACTGAAAAACCATAAAAACAGTACATCATGCTAAATGATTTTTTTATTCCTTTAGGAAAACTAATAATCACAATTGAGAGTGCAAAGATCACATTGGAACAAAAGTACGGTATTAAAACGGGTGGTATGGGCAAGAGACGGAGGGAAGGGAAGGGACAAGGGGGATGTGGTGAGAGGGTTCCAAATTAATCTCAGCTTATGTAAATGAGAACCAGCAATCTCTGGTATCAATAAACTTAAAATAGAGAATAGAGGCTTACTATAAGTCTATTAGGTATTGCGCATTCACGTAAGTTGAAGGTGAAATTTCTTTGAAGTCCATAAACAGGTTAATAAATTATTCCCACACTTAGGTAAGAACACACAGACATATTCAATATAATGTTATTTGAGTGAGTACAACCCATCAGCCTCTGTCAAACAGTAGTCAGTCACATATTTAGCTTTTTTTGTTTGTTTTCATAGTTTAATTCTTAAGTTAGAAATGACAGGACGGATAGGGTGCGTGTTGGACACGAGAGGAGCTGGCTGCAGTTCATGATCGGTTGAAGGTGCTTTTAACTACGGTCAGCTGTCTTCAGGCTGCTGCATTCAGGTGTAGTGGTGGCGGAGAAACTGGTGCGTTGCTTGGAATAGCTCGGGTATCATTTGTTTCACCATAGGCTCTGCTGTTGAGGCACCTTCTAGTGTATCTGATGTGGAGGGTCTGCCCTGACCATAGGGTGAGTGGTGGTTGGTAATACATTTGCATTGCTTGAGGCAAAGGGTGAGTGGTGGTTGGTAATACATTTGCATTGCTTGAGGCAAAGGGTCAGCGTTGAGACAGATCATTGGGAGGGGGCTTGGATTGCACATGGTAAAGTGAGCATTCATGATTAAGGAAAGATGTAAGCAGAACACAGATTAAAGGGTAGGTGGAATGAGGGTTGGGGCATGGAGGTGTACAAAATAAGAGCAGAAGTGAGGAATATCTTTGTTTGATTGTGGAACTACACTCCAGAAAATACCCTCTATATGTTTTGATGGCTATCAATGTCAACACTGAGGTAAATTTGGATATCATCATATAATGATTGGTATTGGCAGTCATTAGGTGTAGTATGATGGTCTTTGTGATACTAGTCTGCCCTGTGATTTTGGAATCAGCTGAAGGCATTTTTACTTCTACACTTGTTTTGATGTATATACAGGGCGAGTCGCGTAAGACGTAACACCCCCTTTATTCCGGGGGCGATTGCACGTATCGGCAAGCGGTTTACAGTGAATCATAGCGGACTATGGGGCACATACATTGGTACATGCACAATAATCTCAATGTTTATATTGACTGAGATAATGAGGCAAGTACATGTTTTTTAAATGGGACGCTATACTTTTTTTTACCATCATTCGAACACTCTGGATAAGACACGGGTGGGATTTACCTAGGTAGCGTAGGCCGGGCATACTGCTTGGAGCATGGCAACTCTGTCTGCAGGTCGTGCAAGGCTTGTTTACGTTCTGCAGCCGCTTCCAACCGCCTCAACCTTAAAATTTACAATATTTCCCAGTGCCTTTTAAGTGACGCTTGTATCACTATAGCAACATGCGTTAAATCACTATACGCGTCTTTTCCAGAGCGTTCGATTGATGGTAAAAAAGTATAGCATCTCATTTAAAAAACATGTACTTGCCTGATTAACTCTGTCAATATAAACATTGTGATTATTGTGCACGTACCAAAGTATGTGCCCCATAGTCGGCTATGATTCGCTGAACACCGCTTGTCAATACGTGCAATCGCCAACGGAATAATGTGGGTGTTATGTCTTACACGACTCACCCTGTATATATAGTACAAACAATATTTTTTATCCTCATGATTATTATTGAATTATTGTGTGTGTTTGCATATTCAGCAAAGCATGATATTGTTTATAATGTTTGCATTATTAGGTATGTAATATATGTATTGGCTATCTATGCAAATTCCCAGTTGGAAGTCAGTTTGCTATTAATAGAGATAGAACACTGCTGGATAAATTGGGGTCATGCGTTACGACATGTAGTCCGTAGTCTTGTCATAATGCTGTGATATAATCTCTCCTGGTTTTGTATTTATTGCGACTCCAAACCACCCCCACCCCCTTGACACCACCATTTAGTCACTATTTATCTTTCTTATACCCTTGACAATACCTTCTCACCTTCCCATTGCTCTTGCGCAATCCAACTTCCCCCCCCCCCCCCCCCCCACCCCTCCCTCCAAACAAACATTCTGCAGATGAAATTAGGTCAAATCTGTTGAATAAATCTTCAGCCAAGTCATGAGGATGAAGACACAGCATGGCTTCCATTCTATGGTCCAATGTGTAAGTTAGAGCGTAAACAGGCAAGTAATTAGAGGAGTCTTTTTGTCACCAAGGAAAATTAAAGAAAGGCTGTGACCTGACATTTATACTATTCCTTGTGAGTATGGTATCAGTTATGTGGGACAAACTATACAAACTACTGCTAATTGCTGCGTTGATCACCATCACCTCAAGGATGAATAAATGAAAATCAGCAGTTTCTGAGAACTGTTTAGCCTTTAAGCAGATGAGGTTCTGACCCATATTTCTAGCTGTTGAGTCTCTGTAATTACGGAAGCAGCTGAAACTAGACTGTATGATCACAACAATACAAACATTGGCTATGTAATTATCAGTTTATTTATTCGCTATTTTCTAATACAAGAACAGACCACATGTTGCACATGAGGCAGTATATGTGAATATAACACAATATTTTCACACAATTTCAAATTAATTAGTATAATTAAGCAATGCGTGGAAGAATGCACTTCGGAAAGAAAAATTACAGAGAAAAATGTCACATAGTTCACCATCTATTACAAGTGATGGCACTGCAAGCTATGCTGGACAGCTTGCAAAAATGTAACCTATGGATGCAGAGGGTATTGCTTTAGCATGTGCTTTCTCCATGATGTAATGTAGCCAATTGCATTGTGCCCACTGGGCATAAGTGTCAACCTCATTAATTTTATGACTGTCAGACTTGACCCATGACAATGGTGATGGAGGTAGTAATCAAAAGCATGGGATTCTATTCAGATTTGATGTGGAATCTTATGAGAGAACTTTTTATCCACGTGAGTAAGATTATTGTGTAAAAGTAATAGTGTGACATCTTACAGAAGCCTACTAATTGTCCTTGAGTTTTACACACTCAGGTCAATATATTAACCCCCTAATTTTATTTGCTGCTAATAAGAAGTATGAATTTAGGATTATTTGTGAAATTAAATGCCATAATACTTGCATAAGATGTTTCTCTGCCTGGGATTCAGAATAGAAATTTACATTCTGGTGCAAAATCGGAATTTTATCCATGATGATGGATGGTGCTGGTCTCCATGACTGTTCCTTTATTCTACACCCTGTAGTCTAACATGTTACTGGCAGGCATCAGACAGAAAACTGGAAACCCCAGATATTAAATAAATGTAATTACTTTTCAAACAGTGATTTACTGCCATATGGAGTTCTGCTCCACAGACAGCCACTGCCAATGGATCTGAAGATGACCACGTAAGTAGTCAAAACCAGTCACCACAAATAAATTCAAATTGTGATAGAGAATGATTTAAAGTAAATTATCCAAAATAAATATAAAGTAAAAGAGTATATCATTAGCCTCCTCTCCTATAATTAGTCATAATGTTTAGACTCAAGGATGTATGTACTGGATAACAGTAATGTTCATATTAAACAGTTATTTAACTTTACAGCTATATGAACAGCTGATGGTGCTCAAAAAATTATAAAATGGTTTGTATGCACTATTAGAGGAAACAACAGTTGAGTAAAAAAAAATATTTCTAGCTTTCTGTACTCATAGTTCCTTCCTCTGCAAAAATGAATACATTTGGGAAGATTGGGAATGAGGGGAGTGTAGCTCAGACCACAAATTGAGATTAAACCACCCGTATTGAACACTGTTGCAATTCATTCTGGAGTACCACTTGAATTTTTGGGATCCCCACCAGGTCAATTTAAGGAAGAAACCAAACAGTTCAGAAGTGGGCTTCTAGATTTCTTACTGGTAGGCTCCATCAACATGCAAGTATTATGGAGATGCTTCATGAACTCAGATGAGAAAACCCTTGACAAACATGTTCTTTACACGGAACACTATTGAGAAAATTTAGAGAAATGTCATAGAAGGTACTCATCACCACATACCGTATTGTAGCTAGCAGACTAGGCCCTATGTTTGTAATACAGAATATGGAAAAGAATTATGCGTGAATGTCTAATACATTAAAACATACAGAATCACTCTGAAACTTTGCGATTTATTTCAAATGTTTTGTTACACATTTCACTGTAACCGATAAACTGTGATTACCAGTGGCCTACGTCTGTAACAGTCTCACGATTTGGAGATGTGAGTATTGTCTAGAGCTATTAATAATTACTCATTCAGCTTTGTTTATCACAATGCCATATGAACGTAACCCAGATTCTAAAAAACTAGATAAGGTAAGCTATAGGAAGATGCAGTTCGTGCATAAAATTGACATATAGTTCTTTGTTTACACAAAAATGACAATTGAAGCATAACACACAGTTTGCCCAAAGCACAATATTGGAAACCCCCCTCTGGAAATCTATGGACTTCTCTGTGATGTTGTCAGAGGCCTAGGTTGGTTGAAGGGTAATAATTTTGTTAGTTGTGGAACTCATAAAGTTTGAGTGTGGAATAATTGTTGTGGTGACAGACGGGCATATGGCATTGTCTAATATTTACTTTGGGGTTATATTTGAAGGTACCACATTTATCGCACTTCTTGCAATAAAACCTAAAAGAACAAGGTAAAATGACAAAATATAGTTAATGAATAAGCATTCAAAGAATATTTTGATACATATTATGAACAATAATATACATAAATTGCAGAAAATGCAAGGAATATTTATGTAACTTTTACATATATTTGGTCCGCTTTTCTGCATTTGCTACAACTACAACCAGGCTAGTCTGTCACCGCATTCGCATAAGTTAAGCTCTATTGAATAATCTGCACTTATTTGACGTTGCAAAATGACAGCTGTGTGCAGGTCTACATGTAATGGTTTTTAAACAACAGGTGAGCGACGTCGCTAATGTCAATAGAGCTCATTACATTTCTCGTCACCAGGTGACACTGCTACACACGTTCTGTCTCCCTGATGACGTCATGAGCCTCAACCAATCAGAAGACTCAATTGCTTGGCATCCCCTAGATGCAAGTCTGCTTCACTCTTTGACCATAGATACTTGGTTGAAGGCTTCACTACACAGTAGACCCGGTTTACTCTGGTGTAAGCTACACAAGAAACTGTTCTTTTTTCTGAAAGAAATTTGTATTCCATCTTGTTAGTAGCTTTTTGCAGTGATGTGTAGATCTAAACCTGATTGGAAATGCTACATAACAATATTGCAGAGTACGAATTAAAAAAAAAAAAAAGTCAAACTCATCACATAGCAAAATATTATGGACTAGACTCTAGCCATGGAGGTAAAAATAAGAGGAGTTGTCATGACGTCACAAACTTGAAGCCAACCCGAAGAGCTCTCTGGGTGAACGCTTTGAGAAGGAAAGATTGGAAACCAACCAACCAAGTACAGTAAAATATGTTCGCAGCATTTCCGGGGGAAGATATTGATCGAACATCAGTTTCGTCATTCCGCATTAGGGAAGATGCTGTGCCATCAATTTTTGCCGCTTATCCTGCTCACTTGCAAAAGGTTCGTGAAATGTAGCATATCACTATGGAATTCAGCTGCCATAATATTACGGTATCAAACCTCAATACCCGGAACTACTTGTCTGGAGATTTCAATTGTAATAGTTACGAACGTGTAGTAACTGAAATGTGGAGATTGCAATGGAATTAACTGCATGTAGTAAAAGTGTAGAAACTGTTCATCGATATGTTAATTTCACTTTGTTAATGTATTACATGTTACAGATATTTGAAGGGGAAGTTCATTTACTAATGTCCTTAAGCTAACACACTCTCTCTCTCTCTCTCTCTCTCTCTCTCTCTCTCTCTCATGTGTTAAATCAACATTTACTGTCCTTTATTGTCATATATTGTTGTTTGACTGTTTTCTGGCAAGATCTTATTTCTGCTGCTGTAGGTGTTAAACAAAAATTTATATTTAATTGCATTGAAACTGGCAGGCCTTCCTAGGGAAAGAAAAAAAAGAAAGCTCTGTCCCTAGCTGATTAATGAACTTTAAGCACCAGTGTTCAGTGTCTTCTCTACCATATATGCATGTCCCTTCATTATTCCTGATACTGCACCAAATCTGTTTGTGCACAAGACAATAATTATGTTCCTTTTATAAGTTTCTATGAGAATGTGACATTTTACATTTAACTTTGGAGTTTCTAGAGTGCTGTGAGGCAAGTTTGGTTTTTTTACATGTGACACATTTCAGTTGCAATGTTTTAGCTAAGTTTTTCGTTTTCATTTTTTTTTTTAGAAAGAGAGGAAGAGACCACCACCAGCAGAAAGGCAAATGGCTACAAAAAGCACTGCAGATCTAGCCACCAAGAGTGCAACTGAATCTGAAGTGTCTTTACTTGCTGCTGAGACCACAAAGTGTTTGAGTAGTAGACATGATGAAGCATCAGTTGTGGTAAAAAAACTCAAGAGGGTTGTGAGTTTTTATCATAAAAAAATGAAGAATACAAGAAAAAAATAAAAGTTCTTCAGCAGTCAAAACGATGTCTAAAAAAGAAAGTAACATTTTTGAACAGTGTTATTAATGAACTTAGGAAAAATAATTTTATTGATGAAAGTGGCCTTACTGTCCTGGAAAGTATTTCTGGAATGCAGAAGGAGTTGTTGCAACGGCAAACTGCAAAAGCAAACTGTCAGAGAGTGCCTAGAACATACAGACCCGAACTACAATCATTTGCATTAACCTTACACTTTTACTCTCTAAGAGCATATAAGTTTGTCAGAAATACTTTTAATACATGTCTACCACATCCTAGAACATTATCAAGGTGATAACAGTGTGTGGGTGGGACACCTGGATTTACTTCCGAACCTTTTGCCATAATTAGAGCTAAAGCATCAGGATCAGGTAAGAGTATTCTCTGCAGCCTATTGGTTGATGAGATTGCAATTAGGCAACACACTGAGTTTGATGGTAGTCAGTACAGTAGCTAAAGAGGCATTTGTGCTGCTGATGTGGGCTATTAACGCCTCTTGGAAGATACCAGTGGATATTTTTTTACTTGTGGGATAACGGGGGAGCAGAAAGCTCAAATAATTCAACAATGCATTAGCCTTGCCAGTGCCAGTGGTGTTCAGGTAGTCTCTCTGTCTTGTGATGGTTGTGCCACAAATTTATCCATGGCCAAATACTTGGGATGCAATCTTGTCCTTGATAATTTAAAGACAACATTTATTGTTGAAGGTACCACTTGTGAAGTAGCATTTATGCTAGATCCTCCACATATGCTGAAATTAGTGAGAAATTCCTTAGGAGAGAAGAAACATTTCTGGGATGAGAAAGGTGGTGTAATTTCTTGGTACCTTTTTGAACTGCTTCATAAGATACAGGTAAAAGAAGGACTTCATTTAGGCAACAGCATTACAGGCTCTCATATAAATTTTTTATGCAACAAAATGAAAGTTGGATTAGCAGCCCAGCTACTCTGTGGCAGATGCAATGCAATATTGTTGTGATATGAAGATCCCTGGTTTTGATGATGCATCTGCAACTATACAATTTATCCACATATTCAATAACCTTATTGATGTGCTGAATTCGAGGAGCCTAATCGAGAATCAGTGGAAGAAGCCTCTGACAGTTCATAACTTTAGAGTTGTGGAAGGATTTTTGTTGGGTGCAGAGAAATACATCAAAACACTTTCATTGTCTCCAGTGCCTCATAACACAAAACTTGTGGACTCCAACAGAAAGACGGGATTTGTTGGCTTCATTATTTGTATACACAGTGTTTTACACTTGTATGCAAAGCTAGTTGAGCCTCAATCTTCTGCGGCTTTGCTGAAATTCCTACCAATTTACAATTGCTCTCAAGACCATTTAGAAATGTTTTTCAGTGTTATTCGTAGTCGTGGTGGGTGGAATAATAACCCAACTGCACGTCAGTTTATGTCTGCCTACAAAAGGCTATTAGTACACAATGAGATTCGCGAGTCTGAGAAACGCAATTGTATAGCATTTGAAGATATCTCTATTCTAACTTACTGTGACCAGAGTATTGAAGAACACACAAATCTCACCTCAACTCGCTCACAGTTAGTAGACATGGACAGCTATTTAGTGACTCATGACCATGACTATGTTGAAGCTGGCGTATTTCTCTCTGAAGTAGCTGCCCATATTGTAGTGTACATTGCAGGGTTTGTCGCTCGCCACTTAGAAAGTACACTTCAGTGTGAACAATGCTTATCTGTGTTGTGAGGTGATGGTAGTCATACTTTATATTCCCTTATACATATGAAGAGTAGAGGTGGTTTAATTTCACCATCAAATGATGTTGACATTTGCCTTTCTGCAGAAAAGACATTCAGAAAATACACTGCTGGAGATTGGGACGTTCCAAAGAAGCACCTATATACTAAGTGTGTGTCAGAAATACTCACAACATTTCTGTACAGACCAATATTCACTGACTTGACAGAACACATGAAGGATCAGCATCCATTAGACAATCATTTACTGCTGCTTATCAAGGCTATTGCCAAAAGGTATCCGCTGACACGGCAGAAACACTCTGCAAAATGTGCAACAAATGCACTGCATGCAAAAAAGTTGAGATCAGCATACACAAAGCTGGTGCTTTTTAAGGGCCAATGAATTTGAAAGTTCTCTCTCAATGGAGCATTTTTTTCTGCATGTTGTTAATACACCATAAATAATGGTAAAATGCTGTTCATCATTAAGTATAATACCCTGTTCCTTAAATATTTCTTTCGTTTCTATTTAAACTATTTCCCAGGTATGTTTTAAAATTTTTAATACTGTGTGTTATCCAAGATTTGTTTGTATGCCCAGATGAGTTGACTTTGACTAATATTTTTGGAACACACTTTCAAAATTTGTCAGTGAGTCAGATCTTTTAGACTACCAGTTGCATCTACCAAACACTTTTTACTTAGAATTGAAAATGTTAATCAAAGAACTGTGTAACTTAGTCAAGTACAAGTTATTAAAATTGGCAGCATGTTGGCACAGAATGTCATGCAATTGAATGTGAATTTTGAAACTGGAGAATTATCTCTTAGAGCAATATTGTGTAAAAGATTGCTTTTCTTCTGCATATTGTATTGCATTAATCAAATTTGTCTCATTTCAGATTACTCTGTAAAAAGTAAATTCTTAACTGCTTATGTATGTTTTGCCATGTCAGCATTTGTCCATTCAGTATAGAGAAAAAATAAATTATTTTTCATACTTGTTTTCACTAATGTGCTGTATTGAATATGTCAAATGTACTAAATGTTATCTGGGTGATGGATGGATGAAAGAATGAATAAATAAAAATGATTGCATGGGATATTAATATTGTTACTGACTTATTTGCTGTAACTCTGTGTACTCTAAAACCCTCAAAATGGAATTTGAAATTAATTGGAAGGATGTGAGCAATACACTTGATTTTCATTGTTTGGTTATTCCCAAGTAACTGAAAAGTCCTGGCAAGAAATATACTGGAAATGGGGGCTAATGTTTTAAAATGCAATAATTTAATATAAAGATGTAACTACATGTAGTTAGTAAAATCTCGAGTAAGATGTGTGGAACACCTGTTACTGTGATTAAATTATAGGTACTTAAAGGGTTACATATTTGTTAAAGCAAAGTTCCCTGTCTAAGTCCAGGCTATTTAGATCATTACATTAATCACTGTGCTGTCGTGTTACCCTGTAAATTGCTGTTATTTGCCACACTGAATGTCACTTGGTAGGTACAAATTGAAAACAAAGCAGACGTGTGAACTACAATGGGCCTGACAATCCTAAATTCAGTTCTTTTCCTTCGTGATTTAACGAATCTTTCACTTTGTTGACATGACAGCTGGCTTGTCTATACCATCCCTGTATATGTCTATGGGATATCAAAGAAAATGCGGTAAGTTTCTTGCAAACTTGAACATTTAAAATACGCATTTGACTTGAAAATGCGACGAATACAAATCGGTGCCTCTAAACTATCAATCATTGCTTTTGGCGTTCTAGCTTTATCAATAATCGACAAAAACATAATGAAAGTGAATAGAATTGGATTACGATAGCACGCCCTTTTCATAGCACATACTTTTCTGCTCGGTTATTCGAAATGTAGAAACAAAAAGGAATTACAGTACTGAGGCCAGATGCGTCGTATTTTCGTGTCGTATTACTGTATCGGATACGCATTTAAGACAAGAAAAACGTTTGAAGTTGCGTTCCTTATGCTTTGTTGTTCACTAGAACTGTGTAAAATTTACTATATATCACAAATATCACGCGCACAAGACAGAAATGATGAAAAAGAAGCAATTGTAAACACTCGTCTGCTAATGTTTTGGGGGATCCAAGATGGCGGCAGCCCGCCCACTGGCTTCAAAACAACGTACAGCGTACGTCTGTAGTGTCATCTCAAAAATGGTTCAAATGGCTCTGAGCACTATGGGACTCAACTGCTGTGGTCATAAGTCCCCTAGAACTTAGAGCTACTTAAACCTAACTAACCTAAGGACATCACACAAATCCATGCCCGAGGCAGGATTCGAACCTGCGACGTAGCGGTCACGCGGTTCCAAACTGACGCGCTTAGAACCGCACGGCCACACCGGCCGGCAGTTAAGATCCAAAAATTGTCCATTCTAACATTGAAATTCAATACTTACATCCTAAACCATTTACTCCTTAGTGGTCAGTATGATTAATAATGAAGAGTGAATTTACTAGACACTGATCTGATTTACGAATTTTTTTGAATGCCAGGTGAGACATTCTAATGAACCCTTACCTGCTATTCAGCATCTTATTTTGCAAATGCGAATTTCCCACAGCATCTCCAGTTTTGCTGCATTTTCTTCCTGCTTTTAGCTAGTTTCATCGCTATATACTTCAGTGGCTAAAAAGAAAGTCCAAAAACTCCATTAATTAGCATCTCAACATGTTTAAACGAGAGTTACATTTGAAGAAGCCTTCCAACAGCCACTACAACAGGACTAAGTTGCATACAACACAGCTGCCGTTTATAACGTTCTTAAGCACAACACTACACGTGCAGCTTGAGTAGATACGTGTCAGTATTAAATAACTCTTAAACATTTATTTTCTATGCAAAAATGCGATATTCTTAAAACATTTTAATCGATCAGCTTGTTTGCCTCCCAGAATGCGAATGTATATTACGTTTCCTGTTTTCTATCCAACAATTTTGCGTTCCGCTTTTCGTCTTTTTACTCTTAGAAATCACAATACCACAAGGCACAAACTACAAAGCCTATTACTGAATAGTGAGTTACTACTAAAGTTCCAGGCGGCATCTGCCACCTCAACGACGTGCGTCTCGCGGGCCCTGAGGAATCGCCATGGGAATCGCTTCATGACGTCATCAGAAAGGCTGAATGCGTGACAGCGCTGCCTGGTGACTAGACCTGTTAACAAATCTGTTGACTAGAGGTGGGCCAAACGGTTATTCTGGAGTAACCGTTATCACAGTTCCAGTTATTCTTTGATAACCGTTATCGTTAACGGTTATTAATAACTGCCAAGTTATTTTTCGCTAGCGAATACCGATAACTCCGACAGTTAAATAACGACATAGTTGAAATCCATCAGTTTAGTTATCAGTATAACTGCGAGTAGTGTGAAATAGCAGGAATGTCGTATGAATCGTGTCATAACCTCAGCTTATTAACTCCGGGTACATTTTAGTTGATGTTAGAACGATTATTAGTGTTTCAGATTATATGTTTGTACGTTATCGGTCGCTATTAGAAATATTATCTTCGCAGCTGCGACAGAAAGTACGCGGAACTTCGCCAAAGCACTGTTTAAGTAAAATGTTAACAACGTGCGTTTTTAAGTATGAAGTAATATGTAAACTGAGTACTGTAGGTTAAATTCGAAGCTTAATTTCTTGTGCTGCTCACATAATAGAATAAAGTGTACAGCCTTGTAATACAACAAAAAATATACGTAATGTGACAGATTCGTTTACTCCTGTGCTGTAAAAGCTAGTCCTATTGGGGAAAGTGTGAGTACGCTAATCCAAGTTTTATGTCAGATTTGCAAACTGCTCTATTTCTCCAGCGACAGCATGTTTATAACATATGAAGACATGCAGATCGAAAAGGTTGACAGTGTTACATTTCTGGGACTACAACTCGATAATAAATTCAGTTGGGAAGGGCATACCACATTTTTTCATTCTATTATTTCATAAGGGAACATATTCTGTGGTAACTCATCAAACGTAGCAAAAGTTTTTCGCATGTAAAAGCGTGTAATAAAAATCGTTTGTGGTATAAATTCAAGAACATCATGTAGGAACCTGTTCAAGGAACTTTGTATTCTAACCACTGCTTCCTAGTATATTTATTCCTTAATGAAATTTATTACAAGTATTTCCAACCAATAGCTTAATACATAATATCAGTACTAGAAATGGGAACAGCAATCTACATAAAGACCTAAAATTACTTACCTTGGTCCAAAAGGGGTCCAATATTCAGGAACATGCATTTTCAATAAGCTGCCAGCAAGTCAGCAACCATTAAAAACTTGGTTTCAGATAAGGCACGGTTTACAGTGTGTTTGAATGACTATTTGATACATAAGTGTCTGATTCCACCCATCATCAATATGCCGGAAATGTCTATTTTAAGTGTGTCTATGACGTCACTACATACACATGGCAACAAACACGAAGATACATATAAATAATACAATAACATTTCCCACCAAAAATACAATCAAACCAATGGGACAACTGCGGGAAGTTGGGGGTTTTAGGGTGAGGACAAGCTAGTAAAAAAAAACACACCATGATCCCAAAACACAAAATGAAGAACAAAAAGAAAAAAAATACAGCATTCTGCTGCACCAACAAAAATCTGCAGGAATCGGACACTTCCCTTGAACAATATAGGTCAACTATAGGTGACCATACCAAAACACCAATACCCACAACTAAAAGTACGAAAATTGGAATCAGACATTTCCCTTGACCTACATAGGTCAACCTCAGATGACGATACTAAAACATCAACACACACAATTATGAAAATGGGAATCGGTCATTATCCGGTGACCTATATAGGTCCACCACAGCTACTGATGCCAAAAAACCAACACCTACAACTGCGAAAAATAAAACCACAATCCCAAAAGTCCACAAATCAATCATCCCTACATAAATTAAATCACATTCAATACTTCATAAATACACAAAACATCACAGCTAGAAAAAAAAAAATTAATTACCACCAGCAAATTCCGGCACTGCAACCTAGATCGACAGCCCCCCCCCCCCCCCCCTCCCCACACACACACACAAAAACCAACTCATAAACACCGTGCCGTAATGACATTCACACACCACAACACCTTTACGTCGAAGCAGACGGGTGGAATCAGACGCTTCCAGTGACCCCTCCTTCTACTCTGTTGATGAATATCGTAACAGAGACTGATAGACCAGCTTAGGTAAAAATTCTGCTATATTTCAGTTTTGACAGCACTTGGTTGCAACAGTCAAGATCGGGTATTCTGTGTACGATAAATTTATTAAAAGTACGTAACTGTGTTTTATTCTGTCAGTGTACCAATTCTGTAAATATTAGCAGTTACTGTGATATATTCACGTATTTTGACAATCTCCTGACAAATGATGAGGATAATAATTATTATATTCCACTGTATTATGTTATACTTTCTGACATGTTATTTGTCATTCGTGATGGCCAGCGGCTATTTCCGTAGCAGTACGAAAATATTTGTTCGCTCCAGTTACTATCCTCTCTGGAAATATCACCTGGAACTACGACCTTTAACTGGAGTCACCGAGTCAGGAACGTCTAGACACACAGTTATTCCGTTACCAGCTTCCAGGTTATCTGTGGTGGTAGCCCGATAACTACCAGAGAACTAGAACTACGAGCCAATAACGATAACTGCCAGAGGAGAATACCGGCTCTGACAGTTATTTCCATAGTCGCTCGAATTCCTTAGTAACTTTCCTTGTACTACCCGTCCAAGCTAAATTAACACGTAAGGCGGTGGCTTAAGGGAACGACCGAACTTGTTAATGCCTGTACTGCAGCTCCTATCAGCCACGGCTCGGACATTAACTTTATTTAATTGTTTATGCTAAAAGTAACGAAGGCCCACGAAATAGTACACAGTTCTTATCAACAGATGGCGCGCAGTCTCACAGTTATTCCCATGGTCTATAGAACGCCTCCAAATGCGCAGTACGATCTTCGGTCAACAGATGGCGCGAGGCATTGTTGACACTAAACAGTTATTGAAATAACTGCCAGAATCAGAGGAACGGTTATCGCAGTAACCGTTACTTCTCAGTAACCGGTTATTTCTATCAGTTACGTTATTTTTTGCCACCTCTACTGTTGACGTAAGTGACGTCAAAACAGCGTTTATACAGACCTGCCTTCAGCTGTTGTTTTGGAACGTCAAATCAATCCGGATTGTTTGAATGAATCTTCCGTTAACAGAATTAAATGTAGAAAGAAGATTTGAATGCGAATAATCTCGATTATAGTGACATAATAATCCGCAGCGTAGTCAAAGTTACATATTAGAGTCTTACGTGATTGATTGAAGCCAACTGATTACAAATTATTGGTCGAAAGGCAGAGTGATTTATAGCATAACACATATTACGCATTGAGGACAATGTGTCTAAATGTTTTTAACACATTAACTGCGGCTTACTAATGTAGACTAACTACCACTGAGACGTTTGCAGCACGAATTTGTCTTTGAACCCATACCAGCAGCAGCAAATGCGGAAAAACGAATCAAATATGGTAAAGGATACGTAGTGGAACGCCCATTGCATTTTTCCAGTTTGTGTACGATATCTGTACGTAATATGCATCAAAAAAAGGCCGGATGCTTGTTCATTTTCTAATATATGTTTTTGTGGATGACCTAGAAGTTTTATTTTTTTTTAATTATGAGAAATGCGTTAAATGTGGGAAAATACATTTAAATATGCCGCAAACAAATATTAGGCAAAGCCACACGTCTGTCTGTTACCACAACCTTTATTTCTCATTCGCTGTGTTCCACAACTGTCAACAAAATTATCTCTTTTCACCCTAATCTATACCTTAGACTATGCTACAAATAAATTTATAGCTCCAGCCAAGGTTTCTAGGGAAAAGGGAAGGGGGGGAGGGGGCGAAATAGCCAAGGTTTCTAGGGAAAATGGGGGGGGGGGGGGGAAGGGGGTGAAATCCAGTATAGTGCTCTAGCCCAGATATGTGCTCTTGCCCAGTGTCTGTTACCGATATGCTTAAATTTTTATCGTTGTTTTTCTGTAAACAGCTATATGCCATGTTCCTGTGTGTAGTTTCTCAAAAATCCAGTTTATGAGATCTTAAGATAAAAAGAGCTCACTGAGGGAATATTAATAGATTTAAGCAATACTGACATCTCCAAATCGTAAGACTGCTATAGATGCAAGTCACTGACTGTCAGAGTGTATCAGTGGGAGAAAACATTTGAAGTAAATCACGAAGCTTTAGGTTAGTTCAACTATTACTTCTTAATGTAGTAAGCAGTCACAATTAACTTCCGTATTTTGATGTATATACATACTACACAAGCAACCAAATGGTACCTGGTGGAGGGTACCTTGTACCACTACAAATCATACTCTTTCCTGTTCCACTCGCAAACAGAGAGAGGGAAGAAAGGCTATCTACTATCCGAGCCCTGTTTTCTCATGCCCTCTAAATTTTCTCAATAGTGTTATAAAAAAAGAACATTGTTTCCCCTCCAGCGATCCTCACATGAGTTTGCCAAGCATCTTCATAATACTCGCACATAGTTTGAAACTACTGGTAACCTATCTAGCGTCCAACCTCAGAGTTGCTTCAGTGTGTTGCTTAAATCTGACCTGGATCTCAAACATTGGAGCAATACTCATGAATGTGTCACATAAGTGTTCTATACGGGTGGTGTAAGTGATCTTCCCCTCATTTTCAGTCACAAAAGATATTCATCTTCACAGAGGAAGGAAGTAATGACCGTGACAGCTAGAAATTTTTTTTTTTTTTTCAAGTTCTGTTTTTCTCTCATACTTCGTACAAAGCAATGAGTACTGTCAGCCCTGCATAAAATGATAAAATTAAAATCCTGTAAATTTGAACCGTAGTGTTAACTAGCATATGCATCCTTGAGTCGAAACATTACGTTTAATTATAATTATAGAAGGAGAGACTAATAAAATAATTTTTTTATTTTGTATTTTTTTTAATATCTTAGGATATTCAGTTTTCTGCCTGATGGTTAGCAGCAGCCTACTGAAGACTTTCAATCCAAATGTGAAATTCCATTCTGAATCGTAGGCATGGATGTATAGTCTACATGGACATTGTTTTTACTTCCAGTATTTTGCAAGTTCATTTAACTGAACGGAGTAAAATTACCCCTATTGTGGACAACAAATACTATTAGGGAGTAAATATGTTGACATGTAAATGAAAGACTCCGAAGGGCCCTGAAGAGACTTCTGTAAGAAGCTGCACTATCAATTTTACACAATACTTTTACTCACATGGATAAAAAGTTCTATTGACTTGCCACATCAGACTTGAATAAAACTGCAAGCTTTTCATAACAGCCTCCATCACCATCATCAGTAATGGTACTGGTATGTAATGGTATGGTGTACTGTAGCAGCACATTAAGTGTTTCAATTGAATTGATTCTGCATTATTTCTCTTCCCCATGTCCTTGACATTAATGCTACCAAGTTATGTTCTTGTACGGTAATTAGTTTCCACATTATAACATGTTAAATATAGAAAGTTTAACTGTAACCAAGCAGTAGTTTTCTTTGATGACAATATCAGTTCCGGTGCACAACTGAATTTCAAAATCTGTCTTGTGGGGTGAAAATCCATTACTGCTGCAATCTTGTGCTGACAATAAGATGATTTTCATAGAAATACCGAATTATTTCATTTGTAATACAGTTTCATAGTTTTTGTAGTTGCTCATGATCTTTGCACTTGCGTGCAATGGATGTAGCATCGGCATACAGAACTATCCTTGAATTTGGGGAGCAGTATTTTGTCATTTACATAAATCAACAAAAGTATCCTAGTACAAAGTCCTGGGTACCCTGTATTACATATCAGCAATGTTAGATCTGTGGGTGTCACTCACCATCCTTAAGAGTGAAAACTGATTTGTGTTAGATAAGGTTTTATTAAACTGTGAACAATTATCAGCATAATTACCCAGCTGTTTTCCCAGAGTGTTTACTATCTCTCTCTACAAGCAACTGATAGAGATTAGCTAAAAAAATATCTGTACTTTCAGATGGAGGTCTTTCTATATCTAAAATTATGTTTCCTTTCCCATCTATAGCTTATCGCAGAAAGTTCAGTAACACCTTCAACACGTAAGGAATTACATCTTTGAGCACTAATTATTGCCACTTTTTGCAACATCACCATAAGGTTTGATATCCCTACTGAAAGATGAGCAGAAATTCTTTGTTAATGGGTGCATAATAAGATTCTTTTTTGGTATACCAGTGCTCAGTAATAACTGAAACATCTGGTTTATTAAAACATGCTATTATGTCCAAATCATTGTGCTTATTTCCTAGGCTCGTAAAGTTTTGGAGGATGATCTTGGTTTGCAGGTTGCATTGTGTCCACATATTTTTTTTTTTTTTTGTTACCATAAATATCCCCATTAAGCAAATCAGATGTGCTTGTCAAGCTGGGAAGAGGAAACAAAAAGGCCACACACGTACAAAATAATAATAAAAGGAAAGATTCCAAAAGAGTTCCTGACAGCAAAATGTAAAACTTAATTGTTTTTGGGTATGTTACTTACTTATATCCTTCATTCAAAAAACTTAAGAAGGCTGTTAGTTTAGTGTCTTCAAGGCATAATGCTGCTGAGCGTCGCAACAATCAAGTCTGAGATAGTAGTGTACTATGATACTACCTATGAAGAAATTGATGCACTGGATGTGAAGTGCACAGTTTAGTCTACCCAGCAGGTGTTCCAGAAGATGTCCCTGCACTGTTCTATACCAGCATGAATATACCTATCATTAGTGATATATTCATCACTGACAGAAAACTGAATAATCACATTTTTGCTTCAAGTTTCTGAAATGGCAGTTGATGAGATCATATCTGAAGAGACAGCTATCAACCCACACTTTCAGCATGAGGTAGAACTAGCAATTACCAGAATTCTGAAATGTGGATCTTGTAAACCTAGAGTTGCTCTAGGAAAACAAGTAAGATGTGACACGTGTCCCAGATCAAAGATGAGAAAATAAAAGGTTGCTGTATTAGTTATAGCATACAAATATGCAGTGAATAACAAGTTTGAAATGACTGTTCGCCGGCTGGGGTGGCCGAGCGGTTCTAGGCGCTACAGTCTGGAACCATGCGACCACTACGGTCGCAGGTTCGAATCCCGCCTTGGGCATGGATGTGTGTGATGTCCTTATGTTAGTTAGGTTTACGTAGTTCTAAGTTCTAGGGGACTGATGACCTCAGAAGTTAAATCCCATAGTGCTCAGAGCCATTTGAACCAACCATTTTTTGACTGTGTTCAAAGCTATGTAGACTTGTTTAATTCCTGGTTTAAGTAATTCACATTATTTCATTGCTGTTTGCTGCTGTCATCCATTAATACCTGAATGTCAACAACTACTTTGTTACTTTAAAACCTTCAACATATTCACTGTGGCTGACACAAAGGTCAATAAGAGCTACTAACACCGTGCTTTTAAGTGTCATCCGCAGTGAATGTGCAAAACAAGAACATTTTTGCAATTTAATTGAAAGTCCTAATTCAGCTTCCTTTTTCAGGCGTGTTTATTTTTAAATATTAAAACTGATGAGAGTTTCATTACTAGACCACTAATTTTGAAATCTGGATGACATCATCCCAGCACTGCAACAAAATGTGCACCATACACAACAGGTTCAATGCAATCTCTCCTCTCCACAAATTTGCACCTCAGATGGGTTGTATGTCATATAATACTACAGTTAATTTTCCATATATCTGAGCAAAACCAGTTCTTGTGTGTCCAAGTTTATCTCATCTAGACATTGCACCTTTCCCTTAAATTTAGTGTGCTTTACAATAAAATTTGTATGAAAAGTTTTCCGTGTAAATTACCTATTCTACACCTACAGCTAATGCTTGTGTAACCCAGTGTGCCATTTATGTGTGTTTAGTTGTGTGTCAATATAATTGTCAGGTTCGGTATGAAAGGGTTTCTTGAAATATATTCCCACATAAATTTTTTAGTATCTATTCTCATTTGCAAAATATATTATGCACTGTCAGTGCCATTTCAATGCAAAAATTTTAAATCATGCTGGGGAATATACCAATAACACAGTTCCAGCACACCTCAGAAATTTGATTTTAGTTGCTTCAACCAATGAGAATCACGGACCAAGTCTTGCACTGCCCTATTTTGTGTATTAACCCGTTGGCTGGCATGAAGGTGCTGGTGGTCGCAGCAGACTGCTCTGCTGGGGCCAGCAGTGATATGGTAACAACCAGGTATCAGCAATTTTGCACTTTAATCTTACTGAGGAAAAATATTTACTTATATTTGATATTCCTTGCCATTTCCAGACTATTTTTGGGTCTGCAGTATTTTTATTTAAATGTCTTACAAAACCAAACGATTAAATAACTACAAAGTTATTCATGAATTCATTTTTAGATACATATTTAACTGTGTAAAGGATAATTCCTGAAACAGTAATTAGCATTCTAGCTGTTCTTTTTAGCCACGACTGTACAGATTCATATACTTCACACTCAAAGTTCCTAAATGCCTGCTTAACACATTGACTACCATGCTGCTCACAGCAGAGCAGGACACTTAATGCTTTATGCCTGACCTGGTGGTGAAACATCCATTACTAATCATGTCAGGGTCAAGAAATGCATAAGTTAATCTCTCTGGGAGTAGTGTACTCCAAAAATGTAAAATTATAACTAAAAAGGCCATTTCCAATTATGTCTACCAAGCAAATGATGCTTTCAGTCAGTGACTTCTTTTGCCATAAATGACTAGTGAACACACATGCCTGAGGAAGGTAAATGTTCATACTTTGCCTCTGAGAAGAAGCAAAGCCATTAGAAACAGCTATGCCCTTAGTCCAATTTATGTTGAAATTATCACTTGGGTATTTTAATTAAATTTGGTCTACTATAAGCAACATGGTAAAGGAATCAAAAGAAACACACACACACTGAATTAATTTCTTTATTAACAACGCTCGGATTTCCACATCACCATAGAGGTACCAAGCTTGATGCGTTACTCGTTTTTTTACATGGCGAGTTTCCCCAGTAGGCCTATAAACCATGAAACAGACAAAAAGCTACTTCTCGCTGTCTTCTCTTCTTTGGATTTTCACTTCAGAAACTGAAACATCCATTACAAAAACAGATTACACCACTCACAAATCTGGATTCAGTCACTGCAATTCATACCTATTTTCCTGTAAAAAATACTGACTATGATGAACGATGTAATTTTGAACATTCAAAAGTTTTCAAATGTGCAGGTCACTGACGTTAGAATAGTTACTACACAATTTTTGATCACGAAAAAGTTACGATGATTGCAACTTAAATACCGAAGCCATTTGTTATGAGAATACGCCGTTACCACAAATAATCCACATAGATGCATTGAAAGAAACTTTACTGGGTAACATAATGCATCAGAATACTATAGGCACAAATAATGAAATTTCTGTACATTTACCATACACTTTACTTTTCTTGAGCATTATAAGATTACTAACGGAAGTTACTTACCATCCATTATCTGGAATATAAACTACCCTTTCTCCTCTGCAAGCATCTGCTTTTGCAGCAAGTATTGTCAATTTTTTTCCGTGATTGAAAAGCTTTAACGCACACAAATCACAAAACCCGCCATTATACACCCACACCCACAAGGCATTAGCATGTCATGTTCAAAGAATATCCGCGTTTCGAAAACTATCAGCGATATTGGCTAGCGTGAGAGACGACGTCATGTCATGATGTGACGTCATGATTCCTCGGGGCCCGCGAGACGCTTCTCCTCAACGAGGCAGGGGATACAACCCGTCAGCTTTGACCAATGACGTCATACATTAGTCATAGATAGTAATGTCTTCACTTCGTGGCATAGATAATAAAACAGTTCTGTGTTCCGAATAAGCGCTATCATTGTAAATTAAAATTATTCGCAATGATATTGAGGTAATTTGGAGTATTAGTTTGTTATTGTAGAACAATTTATACTGTCTTATTTTCGTTTATAGGAATGGATTAGTCTGTCTGTGGGTATGTAATTTTCGTTACTGTCTGTGTAGGCGAGCTTCGGTTATTCCTCGATATTTCGGCGTGGTAAGCTCAGTTTTCCATTTACTTCTTTCTCTATATTTCACTATTTTGACATATTTCACTGTTTTATTCCACCTATATGTGTATTTTCGTGTTGTGAAGTACGTAATAGAAATTTCTTAGCTGTCGATCTTCTTTCGTTTTCCAGCACTAGTATCAGTACGACATTTTCGAATGTGTACTTGCTATATCACAGGCGAAACCCTGACACAACTAAAATTTGTATTTCGTCCTTCACTCCGCCTTTACACTGACGACACAACTAAAATTTGTATCCCGTCCTTCACTTTGCCTTTACACCGACACTATATATGTCAATTGGCGGGCATGATACAAATGTTGCGTATAGCTATATAGCTCAAGTAACGAATGGGATACTATTAGCGTCCAAGGCAACAAGAAAACTGTACCCTATAGCGGAGAACGGGATACAAATTGTATATGTGTCGTCTTCTTGTCTCTGTGTAGTTCAGTTGTGGTACAGGTTGCAAATGTAACTTACGTCTATTTCCACCTTCTAGTTATCAGTGTACATCTATAGAGGTCAACGGAAGTCTGGTATACATATATCACATACGTAGGTCCTTCTGTCATCAGTAGTACTGATGTGTACATGAGAAAAGGCTGTTAGTAATAGCGGAGACGAAATAAACAACACATCTACAATTTGTATCCCGTGTTCCACTTACGGTTTACTGAAGCGGAGGCTACATCGTTCAAGTGAAGAACAGGACAGTAATACTAGTGAAAACGAAGACATCGACTTACGACAAACTCGTATTCCGTACTGTACTTAAGCAACACACTTCGAGTGAGGTTTTAATTTGTATCCAGTGTTTCATTTACGGTTTACTGAAGCAGGGGATACATAGTTCAAGTGAAAAACAGGACAGCAATGCTAGTTGAAATTAAGAAATCGATGTACGCTGAACTTGTATCCCGTACTGCACTTAAGCATTACAGTTCTAAAGAGTTTCGAGATACAACTGACATACATGTAACGTGATGTATTCTTTGCTTGTAATATATTTCATTCATTTCTTTCCATTGTATTTTGCGGGGAAATACTAAGATACAAACACGCGATATCGTTAACGTGAAAATACTTCTGGCTCTTATATATGTGAAGTACAATTTTTTCTCTTGCATTCCTTTGTTTCTGAACATTCTTCTCAGCTCTTTCATCTTTGTAATATATGCTCTCTGGCCAATTCTGACGTCATAGGTCAAAGCCGACGGGTTGTATCCCCTGCTAAACTAGACCCCAATTTTGCGTTCCACTTTTCGTCTCTTTACTCTTAGAAATCGCAATACCACAAGGCACAAACTACAAAGCCTATTACTGAGTAGTGACTTACTGCAAAAGTTCCAGGCGGCATCTGCCACCTCGACGAAGACAATAACAAACACACATCTTTCTGCGCGCCAAGAACTTCGTCTTTAAAGATAATACTCGCAACTCCTTCAACGGGATGTGGTAACTTCTGTGAACTACGTCACTTTCCGTGTTTCGCTGTCGCTAGAGTCTAGTATATTATGGTATTTTGAGCTGTAGAATTTAGTTTTGAAATGAATAATGCACCAAGAACTGCTTCCTCATTTGTATTCCTTATCTGGGTAGAATTGCTAAAACATTTGTCCAGATACAGCTCTCAAGTCGTTTCAACAACACGCCGCTGGAAAGACCATCTCAAGTACTTATCCCACAGGCTCAATTCGGCATGTTTTGCATTGAGGATATTATCTAGAGTATGCAGCACAGACTGTACTAGACTAGTGTATTTTGCTTACTTTCAGTCCATCGTGTCTTACGGCATAGTGTTCTGGGGTAAAACTAAATCAAGCTTAACAGATATCTTCAAATTTCATAAAAGAGCTTTACGAATCATAACACATAACTCTCCAAGAACTCATTTTAGGCCCCTTTTCAAAGAACTGAAAATACAATACCATCACTGTATATTTTTAAAAGCATTCTGTGTACAAGAGCACATATGAAAAATCTACGTACAAATGAGGACTGCCGTAATTATAATACTAGAACTCTTAAGAATTTGTATGTAGGAAGGGTAAGGACAACACAAACCCAAAAGCATATAAGTTATTTTGGAATAAAACTTTATAATGCTCTGCCAGTGTACATGAAGGAAATAATAGATGAAGTAAAATTTAAGACTGAGCTTAAAAATTACCTTTTCAGCAAAACTTCCTATGACGTAGATGAGTACTTTGATTGTGTGTAAATTTATTGCCAAAAATTTTAATTTATATGTCTAAATTTGTACTTTTAAAAAAATGCCTTGAGAGTGATATTCCATTATTATGTCTGTAGTACTTGTACTAGTATGATAACTTTGTTGTGACAATTCCTACATCATGTAAATGATTTACATGAAGATGATAAAATGAAATGCATATGGTCACGTGATGCCCCACCACGCACGAAATTCCACACACAAAAGCGGCGGAAAGCGTATGAGCAGAGCAAGCACCAACACGGGCTGGCTACGTCATCGTAGCTGCACATGCGCAGTACAGCCTGCTGTCTGACGCTGGAGCATCACCAACGTTGTGACTACTTCAATATAGTTGCTCGCCACTAATTGGTCAGCCATTGAGAAGTATCTGCAGAAGCTAAGATCTTTGAAACGTAGTCACTGACGTAAGAGTTGTTGTTTTGTTATAACTGTGTACAATGTGATGGCGGGTGAATTGGAAAGGGTGTTATTGCGTTTGAAGGATTGCTCCGACAGAAAGTTTTCAAAAGAAGTCCCCTCAGTTATAAGGACTGTGGGTGAATACTTCGATGAAGAACTAACAAAAGCTGACTTGGGTATGTGATGACAGTTCTGTTGTTTTGACTTCCAACCGATAGGCTATGTGAAAGTTATTTGCTGCACATAAGACGGAAGTGTTTCTTTAAATATATTGCATAATATCGTAATAAATAATTGTGGTACATTTATTGTAAGTTGAGTGACAATTTACGGAGGCGCATACCATGTCGACTTATCTTTGTGTTATGTTGCTAAAACGTGAGTTTCAGTGGTGATGTCGAGATACCAGATACTTCGAGCTCATCTTAACTGGCAGTTTTAAGTTCCATTTGTGCAAGTGGTTGGATTCGCCGTTATGTATTGAGTTACAGTCACCGTTTGTTTTGTTTGTTGGTGTGAATACTGCCCTGACACGGTCGGGATATTCCTTGCTAAAAGATGTAGTGAAGCGTCCATTCATGCATTTTCAGTCCCTACACCCCATCCAAATCGTAGAAACTTCTGTTGTGCAGTACTTGGGAAGAGTTATTTAATCTGCTAAGCCTTAAATTTTTCGTTGCGTATGTTTCAGTGGTGGAATTATTTATTGCATGACCTTCCACACGTTACGTATTGAACCCCCCCCCCCTTCCAACGAAGTGGCGGCAGACTGATCTGTAGCGTAGTCCGAGGTCTGAGCTGGCGAAGCCAGTGAATGTAGAAGCTGAAAATCCTATTGTGGTAACAAATAGACCGATATCAAAGCCTAATGTTTACATCCGAGACATTTTAAGAAGTCGATGGGTGGCGGATCTTGCTATACGTAACTTTCAACGAAAATTCAATTGTTCAGTGCACAGAAAGTGTTATGTAGTGCTCCTATTCTTGCATATTTTTCCTATCGTATGTGCAGTGGTGGAATTATTTGTTGTATAACCTTCTGTAATTCAATACTTTTTTTACAATCATTGAATGTCCCTGGTAAATTGGCTTGTTTCCCACGTTATAATTTACATTTTAGCACTTTCTTACAGCACCAAATGGAGTTGCAGATATTTTTTCCCCCCCATCTGAACTCCGAGTGTTAATCTCGGAAGAAACACTGAATGTTAATTTTACGCCCTAACACAGTTGCAATTTATTACTTCATTGGTTGTCCATGTGCCTTGTTTCGTGTAGGCATTGAGAGATTGAACTTTTAAATGTATTCTTCGCCCAGTTCATTAGTTCATAAACACAGAAGAGTTTCCAGCAGTTTCTGTCTAATCCATGGCTTCTTTTTTGTGACAGCATTCCCATAATCTTCCAACAGTTCTCGATGGGATTGTGACCAGAGCTATTCTCAAGCTATTGTAATATTTGAACTTTATTTTGTCCAAGGAAAGTTTTACCTTGAGATGTAGAAACGCTTAACAATTAAGTTGTAACAGCATCTGCTTTGTGCTTGATACAGACATCGAAAAAATGCAGCTGGAAACATCCCCAAACTTGTCTTGTTGTGGTCATATTCTTTCTTTCAAGGATGCTGATTTACTCATTTGCACTGACTGTGCCATTTCTGAAGTCCATGTGACATGCTCCATGGGTAGAAATAGCCTACATTCCCAGACGATCTGTCATGCTGGATGTTTGTTTGTCTACTTTACACATGAGGAAACAAAATTCTTAATCTGGTCTGTGATGCACGAACTTTTTGCCATTGGAGCCTCATTTGAACAGATTACTCTGTTACATATCTCTGGTGTTGGTGTCACATGTGCTTTTATCCTTTTTAGCCACTATTATCGCATTGGTTTTGTCAGTGAAGTAGGTCAGCAGGCAGTGATTTCAGCTTTCAGCAGTATGTTTCTAACGATTC
This sequence comes from Schistocerca piceifrons, assembly GCF_021461385.2. Classification (NCBI taxonomy): domain Eukaryota; kingdom Metazoa; phylum Arthropoda; class Insecta; order Orthoptera; family Acrididae; genus Schistocerca; species Schistocerca piceifrons. The sequence goes on from NC_060138.1 coordinate 231,990,154, forward strand.
TGCTGGTTGCTAAGATGTCACAAATTTCTTCCCAGTATTGCTTCAGTTCAGCTGATGATGGGGGAAGATACACCAGATAAAGTCTTTTCAGTATCTTGCCATGTTTGACAGACTTTCTTTATCTACTTCTTCTTCTCTCACAATCAACATTCCCATTCTCCCTTCATTTTTTCAGTAGCGTCGAAATTGTTGACAGGTTATAACCTACATTAGGACCTATATATTTCTTTCAAATACATACAGTATGTACCTCTCTTGGGCTGAGACCAATTGATGCATAAGCAAGTGTAACATATTTTTTCTTTGCCATTAATTCTACTGAACTGACCATTTTACTTCTATGTGCCAACACAAAATGATTTAATGTTGCTACATTGTAGGTGACAATATGTAACCAAGGATTTAGCAACAAAGAGAGTTTGGATATTGGTGGAAGAATGGTGATAGGAAGTGAAACAATAAAGACAAGAATATGTAACTGATTTGACAATGGACTAGTATAATCTGAAGCAAAGCCAATATCTCCCTTTTGTTGGCTTCACAAAGCAGCAAACAAATCATCACCTTCCAACCTAATTTATAGATCAGACTATACTCCAGATTAGTGTCACTACAATCAGGATTTGTGGGGTTGGGGGGGCACTGCCAGTCTACGGCTAACCCCTATTTGTGCTTTTACTGTCTAATTTTAACTTATTGTGCATCTTTATATTTTTGCGGTGAAGACTGTTCCATAAAAATTCGGGCATGCAACCACTTAAATCTGACTTCTTCTAATATTTCATCTGAGTACCATCCTGCCATCTTCAGAGTGTGCCGAGGTGACTGATGCTCCAGCACTTGCTACGCACTTTTAAACCCACGGACCACACCACTGAACATGCAGCCACTGATACACAAAGTGCCAGAGACTTTGATTGGCGGCAAAGAGGTATGACACGTGAATGAAATTAGATCTATGGCTGCGCGGTTGATCTATACCGTGATATCGCTGAGAGCTGCACCATAGTGACGTCTTTGTGAGTTTATTACAGAAATTGCCGGATTCCATGATTTTTCCAAGATGAAGCTGCTATCTCTATTAATTAAATTCATTGCCAACTGAATTTCAATTGCTTCTTTCACTGCTGAGTCCCAGCAAGATGAAATCGAGGCTAAAATTTTGATGTTACCATACACCATAGAGTTCCCAGTATCAATATAATGCTCTGCCACCTCAGACTTATTAGGTTGTAAGATCCGTGTGTAACTGCAGTGCTCTGTGCATCTCTCCTGGACTGTAGGTGTCATCTGTCCGTTGTATGAATGGCCACTCTCACAGGGGATCTTATAAGCCACAGGCTTCTGAAGCACCAGATCATCTTTAATGGAACCCAGGAGTGCTGCTGTCTTTGGCGGAGGGTGAAAAATCACTTTCACTTTGTGTTTTTACTGAGGATCTGTCCTATTTTTGATAATACGCTTCCCATGTATGGCAGAAAAGCTTCGGATTTAAAACTTTGTCTCTTCTGCTTTTCTTATATCCTCTGTTGGTTTCATTTGTAGTGCCTTACGTGTCTGCTGTGGAGAGTACCCATTGGCTTCAAAAACTCTATTCAGGTGTAGAAGCTCGTCCTCTAAATTGCTCTTGTCAGCAATGACATGCTCTGTGTACCAATAGTTGTGAGTACACTCATTGTCTGCAAAGGATGGTGGCAGCTATTTGCATGTAAATATAAAATTGTATGGGTTGGTTTTCAGTATACTGTATGTCCCAAAGTGCCATCATATTTGCATCGTACCAAAACATCAAAAAATGGCAAGCATCCATCTTTTTCGATTTCCATCATGAACTGAGTTTGTCTGTGGATGGAATTCAAATTATTTAAAAATTCTATGTCTTCATGTGGGATCATGTTACAAATGTGTCATCAACATACCTCCAAAACAATGCGGGCTTCAAGATAGCACATTCCAGCGCCTTCTCCTTAAAGTCCTCCATAAATCTAATCTAATAAAAAAGTTGGCCACCAACGGTGACAAAGGACTATCCGTGGCGACACTGTCAGTATGTTTATAAAATTTGTTACTGAATAAAAAAATATGTCAAGGTCAAAACATGTTCAGACAAAGCTGAATTCTCTTTATCAAAAGTTTTTCCAATGAGGAACAATGATTCCAAAAGAGAAATGTTTGAACGATGACACTACATCGAAACTGACAAATATATCATAATTGTTCAGTTGGAGTGATTTCATTTTGCCAATGAAGTCCGCAGAGTTGAGTATGTGATGGGCGCATTTTCCCACCAGAGGCCTTAATGACGACGCTGAGTGTTTGGCACAATCATAGGCTGGAGAGCTGATGTTACTATCGGATGCAGGGGAACACATTCTTGGGAATTCCATAAAGCACTTGATTGCAATCTTCGCACAACTTCTGGTGGAAAGGGGGAGGCGTTCAGAAGCGAAGTAGTCTTCCTTGCCACGTGGTTGGTCTTGTCTTTACTGATCTTCTGGTATGTGCTGTCACTCCCTAAACTGTTCATTTTATCATGATAGCCATCATGAGACATTAAAACAGTGGCATTTTTGAAGCTAATGGGTACTCTGCACAGCAGATACACAAGGCACTACAAATGAAACCAACAGTGGGTATAAGAAAAGCGGAAGAAGACACAGAAAGTTTTAAGTCCATGCCACACATGGGAAGCCTATCATCAAAAATAGGATGGATCCTCAGTAAACACAAAGTGAAAATTATTTTTCGCTCTCCACCAAAGATAGCAGCACCCCTGGGTTCCATCAAAGATGATTTGGTGCTTTGGAAGCTTGGGGTTTATAAGATCCCCTGTGAGTGCTGCTGTTCATAAATCAGACAGATGACACCTACTCCAGGAGAGATGCGCAGAGCACTGCAGGTATACCCGGCTCTTACACCCTAATAAATCTGCAGTAGCAGAGCACTGTATTGATACTGGGCACTCTGTGGTGTATGGTAACATCGAAATTTTAGGAATTCGGTTGGCAACAAATTTAATTAATAGAGGTAGAAACTTCATCTTGGACACATCATGGAATCCGGCAATTTGCTGTAATAAATTCACAAAGACGTCGCGATGGTGCAGCTCACAGTGATACATCGATATCACGGCATGGATCGACAACGCAGCCATAGATCTAATGTCATGCATGTATCATACCTCTTTGCCACTGATCAAAGTCTCTGACAGCTTCTGTATCAGTGGCCGCATGTGCAGTGGTATGGTTCGTGGGTTTAAAAGGATGTAGCAAGTGCTGGAGCATCAGTCGCCTCACTCTGAAGATGGCTGGACAGTACTCAGCCAAAATATTAGAAGAAGAAATCAGTTTTATGTTGCTGCAGGCCCAAAATTTTATGGAACAATAAATTTAACTTATCAAATTTTGAAGAAAACTGCTACTTCCTCTACCTTGTAAAATAGCCATTGCTTAACTCCTATTTGTAACTAAATATTTACTTGATTTCCTTGGTGTTTTCCAATAATATTGTTACATGCAACTATCAGTATAAAGGCCCTGTGTCTACTGATTAATTCTGTGGAAGTGTTCGGGAGTTTATAATCACAGCTTATACACACCTCACTGCTGTGCTGTAACATTGTGGTCTTCACATACCAGGTTTGTTAGTGAACATAACCCTGACAGAATTCAGAGCACCAGTTTTTTCTTCACATTACAGTACAAAGTGCTTTTGTGAGTGTTGTAGCGTCAATTCTTAAAGAAAGCACATAATTTCTGAAATTAAAGGAGTCGATGAGGATAATGTAAAGTTATTTGTTCGCATAAAATATTGCAGCAGCCAAAGTGCAGCTCGTTCGTGAATGGTGTTCTCAGGCACAGAATGAGTTAGTGGCTGTTTTTAAGCAGTTGAAAATTGGTCAGATTGATGTCAAGTGATTGATAGCCGGTGTGAATGGGTGTGTTGGTCGAACTACTGAGTCAGATGCCAGAAATATCAAAGGTACTTTGAGTAGGCCTGGTACCCTAAGAAATGTCTTTCTTCCTCTTCCAAAAATAAAAGATCTGTCGCTACTTGTCAACTTTACAATGAGTAGTGAATCGGTGGAACTTCCCGGGACCTTTCACGTTGGATGCATGGACCATTTAAAACTCAAGATACTATACTCATCGTGCACTGATAACTTCGTTGTTGAGCACCCCTAAAACGAAAACATTCTCAAACTCACTCACTCACTCAATCCGTTAAGTTTCAATTGCTGTTTCCTACAGAAATTGAGTCAATGATGAAGTGTGCATTCTGTGTGTGTGCGCACTTCTTTAACCTCATTAAACATATTAAAGATGCAGGTCTAGTGAACAAAGTGAGCCACCTGTGTATACTTTGAAGTGTGATGTCGTATGTTACATAGTTGGTATTTGTGATCATTTGGTTATTGTGAGTGGTAGTTTAGATCATATTTTATTCTTCCTGTATATGTTAAGTAAAGATGGCAAGTGTGCTAAAGATCACAATTCTGCCTGACACTGGTTTTAATGGCAGTTGTGCTGGCGGATTTGTAGTGTAGCCTGAGGCTTAACTTAGGTTTGAAGGCAACAGTTTGGTTGGAAGTTAATGAAGCCAAAAAGTGTGTCATGCTAATCATTTTGTTTGTCTAATATGCTGGATGTTCCATAGTTCTTGGTGAAAAGTCTCTCTTTCTTCTATGGTCTCTTATTTCCAGATTTGGAATGTTTCACGATGCTAATAAGAAGAACATCCGATACAGAAATATATATATTGCCTTGGAGCATCTGTTAGTGTGCCAAATTTTTGGTTAGCCTTCTTTTGCGTTGTTAGTCATTCCAGTCACTGGTTATTTCTTGAAATTCATAATTTCCTCCACGTCATTGTTGTCATGGGTCTGTCAGCACAGTATCACATTGTGTACTAATCCCAAACGTGCTGTACCAGAAGCCATTAAGAGAACAGGTTGCAACCATCCAGAGCTTGTGATGCCCATTGGAATACACAGTGACTATCTTCTGTATTTGAAGGTCATACCTTGATCATACTAGTGACTGGCAGATGAGGCTGAGAAGACCAGCCTTGCTCTCACTTTGAACAAAGCTCACAGTTTACTGCTTTGTCCACAAAACTGATTGTACTTCGCTGGTTTTAAGTCAATGGTAAAGCTTGAACAAGAAATGTCACATATTCTGTGGCAAACCAGGCTGCAGTTCCCTAGACTTGCACCGTAAAGTTGAGAAGTGTGCAAGCGGAGTAGTGCGGAGCAGAGCAATTCGAACATGTTTGTTTCTGCGAGTGGTGACCAGAGCGTTCGAGTGACTCTTGCTGCAATCAGGCAACACCAGCAGCATTCGGCAGTCACTGCGGGTAGCAGTGTCAGTACTGTTGCTGGCACTTGTTTCTTTTGTTGTCCACTGGTATCAGTGGAAGTTTTGATAGTAGCCCCTGTATGGGACCACCAAAACAACTGTCATCACAACTGATCCATTTTGGACTAGTTACGTGATGAGTTGGGAGCAGAATTACAAACTATAAATACAGGCTGCATTTCACTGATCTCTTATTTCTCTTAACTTAAAATGAGAGGTGATAATAAAGTTGAAGTAGTGTAGCTTAGAAACACATGAAAATCGTGTTTTATGTTGTGGGAAAAAGTTTTCAAGACTGTCTTATTTGGACAACTTCGTTTGAAGGCCTGTTAAAGTTTTCATCCTGTCTGATAAATGCCTTTCAAAGAATGCTCAATTTCTACTGTTTGTTGCTCATTGACACTCGGTGCTCCTTGTAGGCCAATGACTATGTTGTGGAGAACATGTACATTTCACAGTATCACCAGCAAGTCCTGGTTAAGTCTCTGTTGGTTTGCAAAATATACTCCATTTAGTGCTCATTATTCGAAAAGCACATTCTATTAACCATCATGGTTTGGAAAAGTGTTTGTTGAAATATTCATTCCATGGATCTAAAACTCATTGACTGTAATATTTCATAAAATGCTTCAAAATGAACATGCATAATCTCCAATGAATACAAAAGCAATCCAACTGATGTATGTGGTAGTGGAAAGAGTGGTGATTTATTAAGCCCCCCTTTTCTGCAGCAAGCGAATACACCAGAAAAATGAAATCTACCACCTTCTCTTTCCTTTCCACATCCCTCAACATTGATGATAATGAATTTCCCATGAGGATATGCAGCTGCATGTAGAATGACAATGAAAATTTGTACAACTATAAAACATTGTACCAGAATCTTCTGAGTGTTTTAGGTGAGTGTGTTTTCTGTCAACATCACCGACCAGAGTTGGAAATTTCCATGTGTTATATAAATCATTTACAGTATTTAGAAAAAGACACTTGGTGGAGGCAATCTCACAACACTTTGGTAGTTGACACCACAATAGTTACAATGGCTATGTATCCTGTTGTGAATGTCGGAGCCATGTCTCACAAATTACTTCTGATTTTAGGAATCTGTAACAATTCGTGTAACATCAGCTATAGATGGCCCTTAAAAATGATGTTATTTCTGTGGAAAAATTTGTGGTAGCTTGAATATCAGTTTGATATGGAAATTTTGAATTATAATCACATGGAAAAATATGCTGCTCTTTGCGTATTATCATTTTCCAAAATCTGGTGTCGATATCTCAAAGTGTTTATGAGATATGAGGAATGTTACAAATATTTCATTCTCACTGGTGCAAGACTTTGGGATAGATGATCAATTTTCTCGAGATTGATGATAGTGATATCCTTCAAAATTTAAAGAATAATTCAGTATGTTAGCTAAATTTCATACACAGAAACATATGACCAAATGTACACCAAAAGCAAATACAGAGCAACTACTATTTTTGAATCGAGCTTTTCAGAATTCTTTCAGTAGGTTACTTAATTTTGAAATATCACAGTAACTGTGACCATTAACAAAATGATGGGATGTTCATCATAAAGCTGACGAGTAAAGCTATGAGATGCACAAGAATCAGATTCTTTCATAATTTAAAATCATTTCAGAAAGATTGCAGACCGGTTGGCTTGCATGTTTGCATCTACAGAGTCAAGCACAACTGCCAGCTGCCACATACTTCTTGCATTTTTGTCCATGTCTTTAGAATTGGATGATACAAGATAACATCATTATCGTAACAAAATTATTCTGTGGTGGGCTGACTGAAAAATCATTAATGTGCAGTTAGCCTAAAGGCAAATGAGTCACATAGTACATTTCAACCGCCATCTGCCATGCTCCAATAACAGCACTACTAACTTGCTGGGCCCCTAGGTGTCACTACCAGTGAACACGTTGTTCCTTTACTCATAAAGCACATAGGGCCTAAACCAAATTATTTCTTTTATGAAACTACTGTGACTCCCCTACTGTATGTCTGCAATCCCTTGGGAACCACAACACACACTTCTTAAACTCTTTGGCTACTGGAAAATGGAGGTGACCCGTCAAAGTAGACAAATTTAATCCACCGAGATAGAAACAAAGCCATAGTTTGGACAAGGCTTGGTATAAAGTGTGGGCATAAGTGTATCCTTGCCAGCTTTTATTGCCCACGTCATAAACAGATGTAACTAAAAACTTAATAGGAACCCATAGACTACTAACACAAATGTTCCTTAGTTGTACTGTCATCATTGAAGACTTTAATCAACAACATTTGATTGGGGTAATTACAGTTTTGTTAGTGATGGGCATGACAAAACATCAGGTGAAATGTACTAGATGGCCTCTTAAGGATCTCCACATTGAAATTGATATGAGTGATCATGAGTTAGTTATAGCAACGATGATTACTCTTTGGTTGTTATATTTGATCGAGTCACTGGAGAGTGCTACCCTCTCTGGAATTATCTGTGTCTGAGAGACAATGATGAGCAGGCTACCCCTGTAAGGGTGCCTAATGGTGCACTGCAGCTGCAAGGAAGAACAGTGGTGAATAGAGTCCCAGTCGGTCCATGTCGCAAGCTCTTGTTTTGCATGTCATGTATGTTATATGGCAAATATCTGCATGTCAGTTGTGAATAATAAGAGATTCTGTAACATCTTTTGTCATTTATCACAATCTGAATGAACTGAGCCATTATACGTTGCTAAATTCCTGGTTCTCTGGTAACATTTACGGTTTACATTTCCATCTGCACACGCCAACATTTTTGTCCTTCTGGGCCAGATTATAATGGATTTGACGAAGTAATGCAAAGTGGCAGCTATCCATCGGCAGAACTGCAGCAATGAATTTCAAAGCAACATGGAGATGCAGCCCTTGGCATAAACATGACACAACATGGTCCGATTATCCTGCTTCCTATAATTCCCACTCATTGCAACTGCTTCTTCTGCTGTTACCTACCACCACTAGCTTTCCATGAAAGAAATTTGTTATTACACGCTCGGTGGTGAAAGTAAGCGTCGTATGATTATTAAAGTTTGCAAATGATTTCGACATAACATGCTAATCAGACACATTGGCTATTACTGTCTGGCTAGAACAGTTGACATAGATCGTGATAAAGTATGAGGACGTGCAGTCACAGCTAAAATTGTTTGAAGACATAGACGGACATAGAATATGGTTTTTGAGATTTCTGGAGAAAATGATAGCAATTCTATCTTCAAGAGTCTGCATGTTCAGTTTCTTCTGCATCTTTGTGACACTCTCAGATGAGTCAAACAAACATATAACCATTCATTCTGCTCTTCTCTGCATAGGTTCAATAGCCCCTGTTAGTTCTATTTGGTATGGGTCCTACACATTTGAGCAATATTCTAGAATGAGTCACACAAGTGATTTGTATGCCCTCTCCATTGTAGACAGATTTCATTTCCCCAGTATACTACTGTCAAACCATACTCTATCACCTGCTTCAACCATGACTGAACCTGTGTGATCATTCCATTTCATACCCATACCATGTGTCATACTACCAGCCTCACATGTTGCACAGGTGCAGCAAATTTTGAAACAAGCCACATGCAGGGAACACAAAGCCATTGTGATGCACAACAACTGTGTGAAGATTGATTAAAGGGCTTGTGATTGCAACTCTATTAGCTGTCATACTTGTGGAAGACACCACACATTGCCACGTGCAGAATTGTAATGCACACAAGATGGAACAGAGAAGGATTGTCCAAGTGACATGCAACACAAACACAATGACAAACATCCATCAAGAATCTAGAATTACTGTTGACTGAAGATCAGCACAGGCAAACAAGTGCTCCTTACGACAGTGAGAGTAAAATTGCAAGATAGCAGTGGAAAATGGCAGACTTGTCATACTGTTAGATTCTGGGTTGCATTCATGCTGCATAGTGGAAGCACGTGCACATCCCTTAGACTTGCAAGGTGGCATGGCAGAATACTTATTCGAGGAATAGGTACAAACCACTAAGAAACAAAACTGGATATATGAACTCGTTAGCTTCTGCATAAGCAGCTTTGTGTCTGTCGAATGTTTAGTTTTGCTGAAGGTAACTGACACTTTGCCTGAACAAATAATTTACCTCATAGTGTGGAACTTGCCAAATGTACGAATTGCTGGGCCAGAGTTTTTATCACCTGGAAAGATCAACATATTACTAGTAGCAGAATTTTGGCAACATATTCAAAAGTTAAGGATATTTCCAGAGGAGCTGATCATCATGTTCTACAGGAGACAGAACTAGATTGGGTAATATCAGGATAGTATCAAGCAGCAGATCACACCAGCTTGTCAAAGTGGCTGCTCGTGTCATGCTTCATAAGAACTGACTCTGATGTTCAAACACACTTAAAGAAATTCTGGAAGGTAGCAGAATTAAATTGCTATATAATTATGAAAGAAGAGTAAAATGCAAAGTACACTTCGTGGAACACAAAATGAAAGGTTCCACTGGCAGATTCATTGTCAGTCCCCTGTTTCGCAAAGAGCCATGTCAATTAGGCGATTCATTCCACGCTGTGATAAAACACTTTTCTCAGATTGAACAGAAACTAGGGAGACAGTTGTAGCTTAAGAAAAGCTACACAGAGTTTATGAAAGCATATGAAGAGTTAAGACTTATGGAACCATTAGTTACAGCCACTGCCACTTCATATTAATGCCCCATCATGATGCCTGTAAGGAAGCCAGCTTGACTACCGTGACGAGTGGTTTTTAATTGTTTGATCAAAACAAGCACTAATTTGTCACTAAACTGTTTCATAATGGTCAGACCAACCATTCAACAGGATTGCTGCTCCATAATGTCACACTTCCACATGCTTCATATTGCCTTCACAGCTGATGAGAGAAGATGCGTAGTCCAGTTCTGTTAACGGATGGAGATCGTGCCTACCAATTAATATTGTGGAGGGGTGATAGATCTGTACCACTGCAGGAATATCGATTAGAGACAGTTACGTTCGGAATGACCTAAGTGAGTATTCTTGTCTACAATGAAAATTACAGTTAACTCGTGAAGAGGGTGAGTGTAACAAGGCAGCAATCATTCTTACTAATGATTTCTTTGTGGATGATTGTATCTCGGGCTGTGATACAGTAGAGCCTGCAATTAAAATCCAGCAAGATCTCTCAGTGCTGTCAAAGAAAGGTGGTTTTTCGCCATGGAAATGGTGCAGCAACACTATGGAACTCCTCGAAAATATCCACCGAGTCATGAGAATCACGATTACCCTTATGGCTTGATACCAATGAGGATATTAAGACTTTAGGTTTACTCTGGTATCCAGCTACTGATCAGTTTGACATTGTGAACAATGTGAAGCCACGATTACGATCTATAGCTTCACAAAACGGTTGTACTGTCTGTCACGTCATGCATGTTTGATACTCTGGACTTAGTTAGTCCCATTATGATCACATTCAAGATCTTTTTCCAACGTTTGCCTCAAGAGTTGAATTGCATGTGGCAGACACTGTATACCGAGACTCTTATGACAGACAATATTTGTTTTCATCGTAGAGTCGCTATAGAAGGAACTCTTGTCGGCATTCAACAGCATGGATTCTGTGATGCATTGCAGAAGGTCTGTGGCTGTTGTATACATGTACAATCAACTAATCCGCATGAAGTCACACGAGTGAAACAAGCTCCCAAATATGAGTGTCCTCACTGAAAAAGCTGTTGTTGCCTTGCTTGCAACTATGTGGAGCTCTGTTGCTTTTGCAACTACTATGGCACTCTGTTTGCTTTGCTAGGTATAGACATTGAGTAAACTTTACTGTGGACTGATAGACGCACTGTACTGATATGGCTTCCATCTCCACTTATGCAGTGGAAGACATTTGCGTGAAACTATGTTTCTGCGATACAGAATATGACTGCAGCTGTTGTATGGAACCATTTATGTACAGTGGAAAAATGCAGCTGACATGACATACTGAGGAGTTTGTCCTGCAGACCTGCAAGAAAACAGTCTGTGGTGGGAAGGACCAGCTTGGATTGAAGATACTCTTGATGATTCCACATCTCAGGAGTTGCCAGAAGAAAAAGATGAAGTCTTGTGTTAGATCAGCAAAGCAATACAAGATTATCTCATCTGTCAATTTTCAAAGTTGCAGTGTATAGTGGCATACTGTCTCAAATTTTGTAATAACTGCAAAGCAAACAAGAGTAAACAGCTGAGATGTGTTGCTCTAAACTGTACAACATTTTGCCACAGAATGTCAGAATAACATGAGAAGCCATAAATAAAATGGAAATCCAACAGATGGAGACCAACAGGCTGGTAGACAATAATAGCAAACTCAAATAACTGCATCCTATCCTTGATGAGATGTGATTCTATAGGTTGAAGGTAGGCTACGAAATGTTGATGTGTCATATGAGGATAAGCATTAACTCATACTGCCACCTCAGCACCATCTCACGAGATAATAGTGGAAGGTGGACATCATCATCTTTCCCATGCTGAGTGTCAGCTGTTGCTCGCATGTCTCAGGAAGCGTACTGAATACCTAATGAACAAAATGCAATCCAACATGTTCTACATCTGTGCTTGACTTGTCATTGATTAAAGGCAAAACCTGCATATCAGCTGATGCGAGACTTGCCATGGACTCATGTAGAAACTGTGAGGCCTTTCTGCAATTATGGAATTTATTACACAGGACCATTCTATGTGGAAACTGGCTCATGATGGTCCAAATTAAAGGAAAAGTGTTATGTTGTCATATTTGTGTGCCTGACAACACAAGCAACACATTTTGTTGTCAGCAACGTGACTGTTGAAGCATTTCTGTCAACCATTAGAAGATTTGTGTCATGATGCTTTGTGCCAAAACCTGTGCAGCGATAGTGGGACAGTGGAGCTAGTCGGAAGCTCCGTGATTTACAAGCTACTGTATTGTCAGTGGAAATAGGGGAAAAAAAGTTATGCATGAAGAAGGCATCGATTGACACTTCATTCCTCCAATGTCACCACACTTGGATGTAATATAGGAAGCAGGTGTGAAGTTATTCAGTGGGAACCATATGTCCAACATTTGAAGATTTGAAAAAGCTGATTTGGCAAATTGGTGCCTGCTTGAACACTCTTCCTCTCGTGCCACTATCTTGGGATTCTGTTTATTCTCAAGTCCTCATCCCAGGTCATTTCCTGTTTGGAGCCGCAATCGCAAGCATCCCTCAGCCAGACCTAGGTACAGCCAAACCTGAGCTTGCTCTCTAGGTGGTAACTACTGCAGAGCGGTTCCAGATCAGCACTGGTCATCTGGCTACCTACATCATCTGCAGCAGCGGGCCAAAGGGATGGCCTCCAGTCAGAATGTGCAACCTGCTGCGTTGGTCACAGTATGGGAAACTAACCTACCATCCCTTTACTGGAAGCTGGCCATAATTGAAAGAGCACACCCCAGGTGCAATGAAATGATATGAGTGGCTACCGTTCGCACACTGCAAGGAGTTCTGAAAAGAACAGTCTGCAAGCTGTGTCCTTTACCAAGAGAAGTAACAGAAAAGTTAATCTCGTATTCATGTTGTTTATCGTGTGTGTTTTCTGTTCTTTGTCCTGTGTGTACCATGCAGCAACTCAGTATATTATGTCATTTTTTATATTTCAGTGTACTTTTTGTTTGCGTGACAGTGAATTTGACACCAGTTACCAATTTTATTGACAGAATACCTGGTTGAAAGGTGCAGAGATATGGGTATTTACTTGTGTTATTTTCCATGATTTAGTAGGACTTGTGTGACTTGTATTATTTTGGGAAGACATTAATATTTCTTTGGTGGCTGGCATGTACTATGGTACTGTGAGGAGAGTGGTTGTTAATACAGTCCCAATCAGTAAGTTGTTGCTAGCTTGTTGTTTGCACGCTGTGTTTGATAAACAGCAAATATGTATATTTTGATTTGTGAATATTAACTTGATTGTGAATAATAATTGATTCTCGAACAGCTTTTGTCACTCATTACAATCTGTATAGATCCAAACTATTATACAGTTCTAAATTACTTGTCCTCTGCTAACATTTACAGTTTATATATCCATATATGGATAGTAACAATTCCTGAAATACATCCAGCAAGTAAATCAAGTGGAAATGCTTGCATGTTTAATAAATTAAATAAGGGACAGTAGTGTTATTTAACGAAGAGTAACTTGAAACATTTACTCCAGGGGAGGAGCTTGTATAAAAACCAGGCCCAAACGGAATACCAATTTGATTTTACAAAGGGACAGCAGAGTCCTTGAACACGTTCGCAGTTTTAATATAATAAACTTTCTCGAGGCTGAGAATCAGTCCATGAATCAGCATGGTTTTGGAATTCATCGCTTGTGTGAAACTCAGCTTGCCCTTTTCTCACGTGATATACTTTGAAGGCAGATTCCATATTTCTAGATGTCTGAAAAACATTAGACACAGTTCCCCATTGTATGCTGTTAGTGAAGGTATGAGCATATGGAATAAGTTCACAGATATGTGAGTGACTGAAGACTTGTTAACTAATAGAACCCAATCTAATAGGACCCTGTATGTTGTCCTAGACAACAAACGTTCATCAGAGACAAGGCTATTGTCAGGAGTGCCCCGGTGAAGTGTGATAGGAATGCTTTTGTTCTCTGTATACGTAAATGATGTGCGCACAGGTTGGGCAACAATCTACTGTTGTTTGCTGATGATACTGTGATATACAGTAAGGTGTCAAAGTTGAGTGACTGCAGGAAGATACAAGATGATTTAGACAAAATTTCTAGCTGGTGTGATGAATGGCAGCTAGGTCTAAATGTGAAGAAATGTAAGTTAATGTGATTAAGTAGGAAGAACAAACCTGTAGTGTTCGGTTACAGTATTAAGTGTCCTACTTTACACGGTCAACTCGTTTAATTATCTGTGCTTAACTTTGCAAAGCAATATGAAATGGAACAAGCATGTGAGAACCGTGTTAGGGAAGGCAAATAGTCGACTTGGGTTTATAGTGAGAAATTTAGGAAATAGTGGTCCACCTGTAAACGAAACTGCATATAGTACGCTGGTGTGACCCATTCTCGGCTACTGCCTGAGTTTTTGGGTTCCACGCCAGGTTGGATTGAAGGAAGAGGTTGATGCAATTTAGAGGCAGGCCGTTAGATTTGTTACCGGTAATTTGTAAAAACATGTAACTCTTATGGAGATGCCTCAGGAACTCAAGTGGGAATCCCTGGATGGAAGGAGACGTTCTTTTCAAGAACTGTTGAGAAAATTTAGAGAACCAGAATTTGAAGCTGACTGCCAAATGATTCTCTTGCTGCCAACGTACATTGCACGTAAGGATCATGAAGATGAAATTAGAGGATTTAGGGCTCATACAGAGGTATATAGATAGTCTTTTTTCAATCACTCTATTTGTGATTGGAGCAGGAAAGGAAATGACTAATTTTGGTACAGGGTACACACTGCTATGCACCACACGGTAATACAGATCTGTGGCTCTATTTTACATGAATAGTACATCAAGCAGCAGATACATACAATTGTAGTAGAGTAGGGGTCATTCTATGTCAAAGGGGCTGGGGGTCCCCACTTGACCATCTCCAAATGTAATTAAATTAGCTGAGAGAGTTCTATATGGTCTTGGATGGTTATATGCCAAATTTCAGTCTATTATCTTCAGTGGTTGAATATATAAGGGCTTTTAAAGAGAGGCTGCTCATCTTCGCATCATTTATGAAGGTGCAAATGTGCCAAGTTTGCTAGACTTTTTTAGAAGTTCTAGAAAATGTTTGGTCATTTGCTTTAGTATATATAGACACCTTTCTAAACTGAATCACGTCATGCCAAAAATTAGGGCTTTAGCCACTCCTAAAAATAGACACAAGCCTCTAAAGTGGCTAAAAAATTCGTCACACTATTCTGAGAGCCAACGTTTGACTGACCACTGCTACTTTTCATATGAAAATTTCAGAGGCTTAGTCTTACCTGTGATTTCTATTTATAGATCAGATTTAATTTACATTGGGTGCCTAGATGAAAAGATCTGCATCTGCAAAGATGACCAAAATTTTGTGTGTGCAAATTTTAGGGTATTTTAGGGGGGCAGTATCTGAACTGTGTCTTGTTCAATCCTTTTTTTCTTGCCACATCTGGAAAGAACATGCTTTAAGCTTTCAAAGCTATATTGTTAATCTCTAGATCTTAGATGAGTAAGAATACATTTCAAAAGTTATTATTTTCTAGCACTTCGGGAAAATTGAAAAGTGAAATATTTTGCTCATTAAGTCCCATAATTAATTTTTTTATTCCAGTATATAAATCAATTTTGAACATTAGTGTAACATATGCCATAAAACCAAGTATAATACACGACACAGCATATTTGCAAAACAAAAATGCTAAAGAGTCAGTTTCATTTGAAACAGTTCTAAAATTTTGTCCAGGTCAGATCGTGGATAATTGTATTGTCTTCTGGATGATGATGTTGATGGTGCTTCTAAAGTCATGAAAATATGTTGCTCAGGAATCCAGCAAGTGTCTTTAGCAGTTGGCCAGTGGAAGGAATGAGCAGAACTGTGTGGGTGCATAAAGGTGATGAGGAGGACATCTTGTTGTTCATGTGAAGCTTCAGACACATTTCAAACCCAACAAAAATTGTCATGCGTACGTGCAGTATATTGTCCTGGTTGTAAACTTGAAATTGAGATTGCTGGAATTTCTTCAACTGCTTTGAGGGCATTAGCTGTGAATGCTGTAGCAAAATTGGATGCTCTGCTTACTCTGAGCTGATTTCAATTAATTGGCTTAAATTGATGATTTCTCTTGTTACAGATATTGTATATCTCACCTTGTTTTTTGATCAGGCTGAATTTTTTCAATTTCTTCTTTTGGTACATAAAAGCAAATCAGATGGAGTCGATGTTTGGTTATCTAAGGGCCTCTGCAGACTGGCACAGGCTGTTAGTCTTTTTGCTATTCCCCCAATGCCATCAAAAAGCAATTTACTGTGGCTTCTTCAAAAAAAAAAAATTAATAATAATAATAAAAAAAACATTCCACAGCGATGTCAAAATCCTTTTTCTGTAGATATAAATTGAGGAAATTTTTGAAATTCTTATATTGAGCAGCTGGACCATCACTGAAGTAATAAAAGTACCTATTGTTTTCAATCTTTGTCCTTAAATGTGCTATTAAGTTTATTTGAAAGTCACTGACAGCAGTGGTATCATGATGGAGCCAGTTGCTGATCATACAAATACTCTGACATTCTTTGCCACCCAAAAAGACTACAAATGGATATAGCACGGCCTGACTATTCTCCCAATGAAATCCTTGCACAGCATCGTGAACAACAAATGAATAATTCTCAGCAAAATCCATCAATATAATTAATTCATTTTCTGCAAGATTTGTTTTTAGCTGCTTAAGGTATAAACTTCGGTGTTTTGATGCAAAGTGATTGCTTCTTAAACTGATAATTTTCAAAATTCGTGCCTCCATGAAATCTTTAACAGTTCTGACATCTCTCTAATGTGTGTCTGTCAGTATGGACCCATTGCTTGTATTCAATTGTTTCTTCTGGCTCATAGTCTTTAAAAGCATCTTCAAGAAAAGCCTTTAGTTGCATTTTTCCTGGTCATTCCTCACAACATTGCAGCATACCATCTTTTGGTTCCAAACTGCATACAGTTTTTTAATCAAATCCTTGTAGTCATCTTGGATGGATATTACTGAAGCCAACATTAATTTAACATTTTGATGAATTGCACATACATATACTGAGTGTGACTCGGAAGCATCAACAGTAGTACACCATTTTGTCCTGAGCTCACAAAATTTTGAAACGTTCTCTTGATTTCCATATTGTTTACAATAAGCAATGGACGTTTCTTTCAGGTTACAAAGAAGCATGCATTTCTGCCTGTGAATATTTGCTGGGACATAAATGAGAAATATCATCTTCAAAAAAAGTGAGGGCATTTTGTTTTACTCCATGCTTGAGTTTTTCCCCTTTTCGGTTTGAAAGTGTTGCCAAAATCCCATCTTCCACCTTTGGTCTCATAGCCTTCTTCACCATTTTAGTTGAAACAGCAAATTCTTTATCCCTTTTTTTTCTTTCTTTTTTTTCCCTCAGTAGTCCAGCTATTTGGGGTCAGGGTCAAAATTTGAACTTTACTTCAATTGCTTGAGGTCTGAAGCTTAATCTTAAGTTCATCAATTGAAATGTCCATATATTTACAGTTTTGGCACTCTTTCATTTGTATTTGAACAATATCTACTTGGCTTGCATCAGCAGCTGTGTGGCAGTTACCTTAGTAATGCTGCCATGGGCTTTCAGAACTTTGCACTTTATATAACCATTGAATCCCTTTTGCCGTTCTGTTGAAGCTTTAATGGTGACTCTTCAAGTGATGATAATGAAGTATTAGCAGGAAAGCAAGCATCAACAACATCCATGTCTTCAGTGGATGGTGATCCTTGCCTATCCTGATGGGATGATTCTTTTTGGGCCACTTCATGTCTACATTTGGTACAAATTTTCTGACCAGGTATAAAATCTTTATTAGTCAGATATTGCAGCGGTCATTGGTGTCAAAGGCTTCTTGATGACATGTTTTTCTTTACCAAGTGGGTTGCAGGAAGTCTTTTGCAGGAATTTAAATTTTGCTATCAATAAGGCATTATGATAGGAACTAAAATCAAGCCCTGACTACGTCGTAGAAGCTCCTTGTCCACTGGCGACATTTCCTTAACTGATTGTAGTTGACTTCTACCATGATAGAGAATGATGATAACTTATGACAATCAGCTCCATCTGATCCACCAAAGCAGCAGGATGCAAGAGTCTCTTGGTTCATTTTATATAATGGTTTATTAACCTGTAATGAGCAATTTTGAAAGCTCATGAATATCCAGGTTTGAAGCATAGCAGATTCAGACTTATTTGTGTACAAAATATACAAATTAGTGTATCAAAACATATTGGTTTAGTGCTTACTTTCAGCTACGACAATGATTATTGATTATTCAAACACTCAGACTCAACACTAAGATTGTACAATGTCATCACCAAAGATCACACTATACATAAGACTGACACTGTGAAAATAATGAAAGGAACAATTGAAAGTGGTGTTAGGATAGAGCCTTAAAAAACTATTGCTGCTTTATAATGCCAATGGAAACTGCACCAACATGCATTGTAGGGTTACAACGTAGCATTCTGATATGGTCTTCTAGATTTTATAATTTTAAGAGCATTGTCTGTTGTTTTATTTTATTTATATTCTATACTGTAAAATAATGTAAAAACAAAAGCATAGTTACATTCCCTAAACCACATGTGAATCTTATACTATTAAGAGGCACTACAATTACACATTTTTTGATTTGCAACTTCAAATTCTATTAATTTTTTGTATCTCTTGATAATCCATTTTCCCTACTTTTGATAGGAATTCTTACCCATCAATTTTGCAATATCCAGGATTTAAACAATATAGCTTTGAAAGCTTGAAGCATGCTCTTTCCAGCTGTGGCAAGGAAAAAAAAAGAATTGTACAGGACATAGTTGAGATATTGCCCCCCCCCCCAAAAAAAAAAAAAAAAAAAAAAAAAAAAAAAAAAAAAAAAAACCCTAAAACTTAAACATAGAAAACTTTGGTCAACTTTGTAGATGCCTGTCTTTTCATCTAGGCATCCAATGTTAACTAAATTTGATCTATAGATAGGCATCATAGGTAGGAATAATCCTCTGAAGTTTAGATGTGATTGGTTCAGAAGAAAAGTAGCAGTGGTCAGTCAAACCTTAGCTCTCAAAATAGTACGACGAATTTTTTAGCCGGTTTAGAGACTTGTACCTATTTTTAGGTGTGGCTATATCCCTAATTTTTGCCATGGTGTGATTCAGCATAGAAAAGTATACATGTACATTAAAGCAAATGACCAAACATTTTCTAGGACTTCTAAAGAAGCCTAGCAAACTTTGCACATTTGCACCTTCGTATGTGTTGCGAAGATGAGTAGTCTCTCTTTAAAAGCCCCTAAAAATTTAACCACTGAAGATACTGGACTGAAATTTGGTATGTAACCATATAAAATGACTGATCTTAATAATATGAATATTTATGTATGTGTTTGGAGAGAGAGAGGTTGATTTTTGATTGAGATTTTTTTACTTTGTCGTAACTGGTACATGAATTTTGGTTGCAGCCTCCTTGAATGATCAGCTTCTGCACCAGTTGGTGACGTATTATAATTTGGAGGCAGTTATTGTTCTTTAAGGTTTAAAATATGACTTTGTTAGTTACTTGTCCGTATTGCGGATAGCTTTGAGCCCAAGTTATGTAGCTTTTCATACCTAAGGGACCACTGTTGTAAGTAAATAAGATCAAACAGCAATCTGCTTTTCGTGAGAAAAGGAGATTGCTTGGCACACAAACTTCCTTCAAACTACACATCCTGTTGCATCAAAATTGGTCAGTGGAGTTTGGCACCATACTATTATACAAGAACATAATCCAATTACTGCAATTAAGAAATGATGAGAAGTTGTTACGTATTGAATGGAAACTATAGAGAATGCATTTCCTTTCCTGTATTTTAGTGAACTTTGTACACTCACAATTCTGTCGATTGATAGCCGGTGATGACAATGAAGCTCACTTCTTTTTCCAAATACAAGATATTTCTATTCTTCACTTCCAGAAAATTTGTATACATGATGTTTGGCAACTCTTACACATACTTTACTTGGTTTTATCATTGAAATAACAATTTTCATTAAATGTAACAATAAGTTCTGAGTGACGGCCTAGCAATTCGACCTCTTTCCACAAGATACAGATTAACAGTCCTCTTTTTTTTTTAAAAAAAAAAAAATCGTCTTTTTTTTTTTTTTACAGTCAATACTCAAAGAATCACAACTACTATCACTGCGGGGATTGCGCCCTAAAGTTTCTTGCTGTCCAGCTGTGCATCACTTCACTTAAAGTACTTTTCGAATCAAATTTACATTTACGGTATTTACATACATTACTGAGGTTTTCAGAATAAAATCAGGCACAAATTAGTTAAAAAAAGGGCAGTGAGGCTCAAGTAACATTACAACCATCAAAGACCATATAGAACCTTCGCACCAAATGGAGCGGGCGCACGCACACAGTCCTGCTAAAAAAAGAGCTAGCACCCAAAAGTTAATGTGAATCGTGTTTGGTGTTACATCTTTCTGCGCTCCACACATCAATCCACTATAGGTGAGTGGTTGCCTTTCCTGTATTTTACACACTGGCCCATTTAGAAATTTCTTTATTTTCAGGTGTTCATATTGATGAGAATTAAAACTTGAAAAAATACATTTTTTAACTCTTACAGCAATTAAGTTCAGCCACAGATCATTTCAAGTCTTTGGGAGTGAAATCAGTCAATTTAAATAGCTTGTGTATTTTCATTCAGTAATGTTATATGGATTAATGTTTTGGGGTAGCTCATCTTTAAGGAAAAAAGTGTTCATTGCTCCAAAATGTGCTGTAAGTTTGTTATACTCACCTACAATCGTCTTATAGACTCCTCCCCCTCCTCCCCCTCCTCCCCCTCCTCCCCCTCCTCCCCCTCCTCCCCCTCCTCCCCCTCCTCCCCCTCCTCCCCCTCCTCCCCCTCCTCCCCCTCCTCCCCCTCCTCCCCCTCCTCCCCCTCCTCCCCCTCCTCCCCCTCCTCCCCCTCCTCCCCCTCTTTGTTTGGGTGTACATAGGACCATGGGGCTCGTTTTGACTCTTTACATGGGTTTTCTGTTCCTCCCTAATCCAGAAAGCTTTAATTTTCTGACTGTGAGCAAGCTTTCTCCCTGTCCACTTCAGACTGCTTGTACTGGTGCTCTTTTTACCGGTAAGGGACACTAGACTCGTAGTGTCCTCTTGCAGAATTTGGATCGGTCTTGTGTGCATTACTTTTGAAATTTTAAGTTGTTACAGGTCTGATTCCACTGTGGTGATCCATATGTTCTTGGAGGCTTTCCTTCTACCGGTGGTGGTGGTGGTGGTGGTGGAGGTGGTGGTGGTGGTGGTGGTGGTGGTGGTGGTGGTGGTGGAGAAGATTAGTGTTTAATGTCCCATTGATGATGTCATCATTAGAGATGGAGCAAAAGCTCGGATTAGGGAAGGATTGAGAATGAAATTGGCCGTGCCCTTTCAAAGGAACCATCCAGCATTTGCCTTAAGCGATTTAGAGGAAATCATGAAAACGTAAATCAGGATGGCTGGAGGTGGGTTTGAACCATCGTCTTACCAGATGCAAGTCCAGTGTGCTAACTATTGCACTACCCCACTTGGTGTCATGTGTAAGCGTCATGTTTGTGAGCCTGCACACATTCATGTGGGTCAAATATCCACAGAAGGCCAGTTGCCTTTTCCTAATAGATATGATTGTCAGTTGGAGACAGTAGAGCTTATTGTTATGTCTGGTTCTGTAGGTACCATTCTCTTCTCCTAATGGCGTGGCAAGGGGTATGTGTCATAGTATGGCCAAGCTGTACCGATGACAATGAGCTGGACCTGGGGTTTAAATATTACTGTCCAGGGGTAACTTAGTGGAAGAGCCATGTTTCTTTATTGCTTGGAAACCTTGGAACTTAGGTCAACCATCTGGGGGTCTGGCTGTTGTCATGTGGCGGTCGATAACTGTTGCGAACTGGGCCAGTGGCTCATGGAAGTGGACCGTACAGAAGCAGCGGCTAATGCTGATGTTGCTTTACAGGCAGGAGTGTTGACTATCTGGGGCTACAGCCTGATTAAAGTGCTCCCCATGCAAGTGAAGTTCTATGCCATTACACTTCGTTTCTTCCACGCACTACTTAAATATGTGTAGTGAAGAAAGTTCTCTACACTGTGCCGTCTGATGTGTGTCCAAGGATTTGTTCTTAAAGCTAGCAAATATTTTATTCTCTTTTATTTTCTTGTCGATGAGTAACTTCTACTGCTGTTTGATAAGTCCTTTACTTCTAAATTATTTACATTTTGCTTAAATATCTGCAATCTTAAATCCTGTCTGTTTAAAGTGAGTCATGCTGCTGGTAACTCTAGGTACTCAACCTCCTGGGACTGCTCCAGTTTTCCAGAGCACTTTGTCCCCAAAACCAGTTATTATATCCATTGTTTCTACTAATACGAGGGTCGTTCAATAAGTGACGTCCCACATTTTTTTCTCAGAATATGTTTATTGTTAAGAGTCAGAATTTGGTGACAATATACATCAACATGTCTTGTCCATATCCAATTTTTCTACGTAGTCTCCATCACGTTCTATGGCCGTACACAAGCGTTGTGGAAGAGCATGCATTCCCTGCTGGTAAAAGCTCTTGTCCTGTTTGTGTAGCCATGTTTTCACTGCATGACTGACACACTCGTCATCTTCAAAGTGTGTTCCCCGCAGAGACTCTAAAGAGGCCCAAAGAGATGGAAGTCCGAGGGTGCCGGGTCTGGACAGTAGGGTGGATGTGGTAATGATGTTCAACCCAATTTGGTGATGTGTTCCCAGGTTCTCAGACTTGTGTGTGGGCATGCATTATCGTTTTGGAGTGAGATTTCTGCTGGATTCTCATTCGATGGAACATGTCGGAAACTGTTCTTGAGTTTATTCAGTCTCTTCACAAATGCCTCTGAATTGATGGTTGACCTCTTGGCATTACATTCACAAGAATGATGCCATCACAAACCCAGCAGACTATCACCGTGACTTTTCTGGCAGAGGGGGTTGTCTTGAATTTCTTCTTTTGTGGTGAATGAGGATGATACCACTCCATGGACTGCTTTTCTGTTTCTGGCACAAAGTGGTGCACCCAGCTTTCGTCCCCCGTAACAATCCGTGACAGAAATGCCTCTTCGCCAGTCTCAAAATGCTCCAACAATTCAGATGAAATGGCCTTTCTTTGAATCTTGTGGTCCACTGTGACCATTTGTTGAACCCATTGTGAACACCACTTTGAATATCTGAGAGTCTCAAACATTGCACACACACTTCCAATGCTGACCGACAACTGTAAAGCCTCTTGTCAAATTGTGATGTGCCGGTCGGCATGAATAATAGCATCCACATGATTCAGCAAGTGTGTAGCAGTGGCTGTGACAGGACGTCCTGAGTGTGTCTGGTCATGGAGCTCTGTTTCTGCATTTCCTGAGGCTGCAACTTTCTTTACCCATCGCCCAATTATACTCCTGTCGACTGCAACATCACCATACATTACACACAAATGTTAATGTATGTTCACCGTGGTTTCTTTTTTTGCATGCAAGAATTCAATAACAGTACACTACTTGTAATGCTAGTTGTAAGTAGACATCATTTTGATGCTGATCTGTTGCTCTGCCATTACCCAGAACGGTTCGAAACTTCACTGGCGTACAGAACTAACATCAAATGTGAAGCACCAACAAGGACGTTTATCTAAGTATATAATGTATTTTTAAAAAAACGTGGACCATTACTTATAGAATGACCCTCACAATATTATCTTACAGGGTACATCGTGTCGTTTTGGTGTTGTAGTTTTCTTTTGTTCTAACATAATTACAATCCATGCGTGTTGTGCCCATGAGTGATACCTACCTGATTTTTTTTAAATTTATTTACAATGTGCTCCATTACAACATTTGTAATACTACATGCATTTATTGGTTCTCTCTCTCTCTCTCTCTCTCTCTCTCTCTGTCTGTCTGTCTGTGTGTGTGTGTGTGTGTGTGTGTGTGTGTGTGTGTTGTATGAAGGTGGTGGTGGTGGTGGTGGTGATGAGAGAAGGGAGAGGGTGGAACCCATTGCCAGCACATATCCTATGCCTCGTGAGTAGCACCAAGGGGAATGCCAAGCTCACTATCCCCATCCAATGGATAGATCACCATCAATAGTCCCACATGCCCTCACTTTGTGAGTCACTGTGGCTAGGTTTGGTATTTCAAACAGGACATGTGCGCAAAGTCTGGTTATCAGGATCTTCACACCATCATCTCTTCTCTCCTTGCCAACCAAATATTGACGATCAAAATTTTTCCACCACCAGGATTTGAACTGGCTTAGCCACTGGTCAAGCGCCATCACACAAGCTTGTGTTGGCGATCTCGACCATGGAAGCGTGCTACCAGCTTGATTTATCTTAAAATCTATTACTTTATCATATACGTGCAGAATCTTTTGTTGACCTACATGTTATGGTCTTTCAAAGTACCAAATAGTTCCAAAAAATAGCAATATGCTGGTATTTTGAGTCTTTCCTTTTAATGTACCATAAAACAAGACTAATTTATAGTTTCATCTAAATATTTTTCTATCTCAGTATAGTTCACATGTACGAATTCCATGAAAGTTGAATTACTTCACTATTTTAGGCAATTCTCTTACTTAATGACTTGGATAAATATAAGAGCAACTTGCAATACTGTTTAAAATCAAATAGTGTAAATTCTGGTTAGAGTCCAAACCGCTGGAGTTGGTGTGTGTGTGTGTGTGTGTGTGTGTGTGTGTGTGTGTGTGTGTGTGTGTTTCTCTTTCCTTTTCTGATGAAGGCTGCTACCGATAGCATATGTGGAAGTTCCTTTTAATTCTGCCTGTATGCAACTTAAAGTATCATCTTCATGTTACTGTTTAAAATTTGGAGTTAACTACTGTTTTTCAACATTTGCTCTGCCAGGCTATAAATATTTGTGTGTGTGTGTGTGTGTGTGTGTGTGTGTGTGTGTGTGTATTAAAGCACTCTTTACTCTTATGAACCATTTCAGAAACGATGTGCACACTGGTTTAACTATTTTGATGGGAGAATGACAGTTGGTTATGAATTTATGACATTCACCAGGCAGGAGAGTGTGATCTGCTTCTTCATAGCAGTTGGGTGGCTGCACTCAGTAGAGGATTGAACTGGAGACTTAATTCTAGATGAAAAAGCTGAAGACATGCTTATGGTCTCTTTAGGAATGTACTGCCACTGTACACTCATCACACCCATAGAACAGAGTGCAGAAACCTTGCACATAATATGTGTGTCTGTCTTTTATGACTTATAACAAAAATGGAAACGCCTGGATTGGGTAGCACACAAAATAAGGGGTTGTAGTGAGCTGTAGAGTGGAACACAGATAGATATAATGGGAAACAGCATTCATGCTAACTTTTAAGCTCGTGTTGTCAGTACTGTTAGAGGATGAGAAAGTACAGACATATTAAGAAATAAAGAATGGACAATGAGTAGATATTGCTCCATCCAGGAATTTCCATTATTTTACCTTTGTTACTGTCTCTCTCATCTACAACTCTTTGTGTATATCTACAACTGTACTCTTCAAATCACTGTGAGGTGCATGGCAGAGGATATGTCCCATTGTACCAGTTATTAGGGTTTCTTCCTGTTCAATTCACATATGGAGTGCAGGAAGAATGATTGTTGGAATTCCTCTGTGGATGAAGTAATTATTCCAATCTTATCCTCGTGATCCCTGTTGAGCGATATGTAGGCGGTTGTAGTACATCCATAGAGTAATCATTTAAAGCCAGTTCTTGAAACTTTGTTAATAGACTTTCTCAGAATAGTTTACGTCTATCTTAAAGAGTTTGCCAGTTCAGTTTCTTCAGTATCTCTGTTGCTCTCCCGTGGATTAAGAAAACCTGTGACCATTTGTGCAGTCCTCTATATACTTTCAATACCCCTGTTAGTCCTATCTGGTAAGTGTCCAACACCCTTAAGCAGTATTCCAGGATGCGTTGCACTAGTGGTTTGTAAGCAATCTCTTTTGTAGACTGATTGCACTCTCCCAGTATTGTATAAATAAACTGAAGTCTACCACCTGCTTTACACACGATTGAACCTATGTGATCATTCCATTTAATATACTTACAAAGTGTTACATCCAGCTATTTGTTTGAGTTGGTCGATTCCAACAGTGACTCAGTGATATTATAGGATACTACATTTTTTCATTTTATGAAGTGCACAATTTTAAATTTCTGAACTTTCAGAGCAAGTTGCGAATCTCTGCACCACATTGAAATCATATCATGATGTGACTGAATATTACTGCAGCTTCCATCAGATGGTATTCAGTATAAATAACTGCATCATCTGCAAAAAGCCTGGGTCCCAACACACTTCCCGGGGGCACACCCGAAGTTACTTCTACACATGGTGATGTCTCTCCATCCCAGATAAGATTCTGTGTACTCTCTACCAAAAAGTCTTCAACTCAGTCACAAATTTCACTTGGTACCCTATATGATCGTACTTTTGACAATAAGCATAGGTGCACTACTGAGTCAGATGCTTTATGGAAATCAAGAAATACAGCATTTACCTGGTTGTCCTGATCCAAAGCTTTCAGTATGTCATGTGAGAAAATGCAAGTTGGGTTTCACATGTGTGATGTTTTCGAAATCCACGCTGGTTGGCATTGATGAGGTCGTGCTGTTCAAGATACCTCATTATGTTTGAGCTCAGAATATGTTCTAAGATTCTGCAACAAATCCATGTCAAAGAATATGTTCTAAGATTCTGCAACAAATCCATGTCAAAGATATTGGATGGTAGTTTTGTGGATCACTTCTACTACCCTTCTTGTAGATGGACATGACCTCTGGCTTTTTCCAAGAGCTGGATACGGTTTTTTGTCCGATGGATCTATGATAGATTATAGTTAGAAGAGGGTTTACCTCAGCTGCAAATTCAGTATAGAATCTGACTGGGATTCCATTGGGCCCTGGAGCTTTTTTCAGTTTTAACGATTTCAGCTGTTTTCAACACCTCTGACAAAAATTCTTATTTCATTCACGTTTTCTGTGGTGTGAGGATTAAATTGGAGAAATTCTCCTATGTTTTCCTTTGGAAAGGATCATTTTCAAATGGAGATAAGCATTTCAGCTTTTGCTTTGCTACCCTCAATTTCAGTTCCTGTCTTGTTTGCTAGGGACTGGACACTAGCTTTGGTGCCACTAACAGCCTTTACATACGACCAGAATTTCTTTGGATCTTGTGAGATGTCATTTGACGATATTCTGCTACAGTAGTTACTCTTTTGACAGCCAAATGTGTTACATTCACAGTGACTGTATACTGTGGAGGTTCCCTCCCATTATAACCTTGCTACTGGGTATGTATCTATCCAGTGTGTGGTCAACTATTCTTTTAAACTTGAACCAGAGCTCCTCTACATGCTCCTGCCCTGTGCTGAAAGTTTCAGGTTCCCCTTTGAGATATGACGTTACTGGGTTTTTATCTAGTTTACTGAACATACGTATCTTTCTGCTTGTTTTAGTTGTCCTTTGTTCTTTGACAATCATTGTTGCCACAACCGTGTCATAGTCACTGATGCCAGTTTCGATTTGGACATCCTCAAAGAGTTCAAGTTTATTTGTTGCCATGTGATCCAATCTATTTTCATCATGAGTGGGGTTCTTAACTGTCTGTTGTAGGTTGTTTTAGAGAAGGCATTTAGTAAAGATTCACAGAATGTCTTATCATGCCCACTACTAACAAAACTGTAATTTTCCAATTAATTGTTGAATGATTAAAGCCTTCATCGATGTTTACAGTATGATTGGGGAACTTGCATACAAGTGAACTGAGGTTTTATGTTAAGTTTTTGGTTACATCAGGAGGTAAGTCTGGTGGGCAATAGAGAGGTCCAATTATCATTTTATGCCAACCCCTGGTATGGAGTTTTTACCAAACAATCTACATGCAGCTTCAGTTTCTATCGTGGCAAATTTGAATATCTTCTCTACTGCGACAAATACATCACCTTCAATTCCCCTTTGCCTATCATTTCGATATACACTTAAATTTTCCCCAAAAATCTCAATGCTATCCATTTCAGGTTTCAACCATGTTTATGTACCTACTATTACATGAGCTCCATTGTCCAGTCTTTATTCCTCCATATGTCTATTCTTCCTGCTCCTCTGCACTGCTTAAAGCAGGAGCTTGAAAGCTATTGTGAATGCTGTTTCCTGTTGTGTCTCTTTATGCTCCCCGTGTTGGTCCACTATGAGTGAATGATTTCCTATCTCTTATTGTGTGTCTTTTTGATGGTATGACACTTGTCCAATTTCATTCATTCTTCTGTAGGTACTTATTGTAGTGGCATATATTCAGTACCTACTACATGTCCTTCAGTTTGGTCACAGAACCTTCTGGGTGTGATGTTGTTGTTGTTGTTGTCTTCAGTCCTGAGACTGGCTTGATGCAGATCCTGTGCAAGTTTCTTCATCTCCCAGTACCTACTGCAACCTACATCCTTCTGAATCTGCTTAGTGTATTCATCTCTTGATCTCCCTCTAAGATTTTTACCCTCCACACTGCCCTCCAGTACTAAATCAGTGATCCCTTGACGCCTCAGAACATGTCCTACCAACCGATCCCTTCTTCTAGTCAAATTGTGCCACAAAGTCCTCTTCTCCCCAATTCTATTCAATACATCCTCATTAATTATGTGATCTACCCATCTAATCTTCAGCATTCTTCTGTAGCACCACATTTCCAAAACTTCTATTCTCTTCTTGTACAAACTATTTATTGTCCATGTTTCACTTCCATACATGGCTACACTCCATACAAATACGTTCAGAAACGACTTCCTGACACTTAAATCTATACTTGATGTTAACAAATTTCTCTTCTTCAGAAATGCTTTCCTTGCCACTGCCAGTCTACATTTTACATCCTCTCTACTTCGACCATCAGTTATTTTGCTCCCCAAATAGCAAAACCCCTTTACTACTTTCTCATTTCCTAATCCAATTCCCTCAGCATCACCTGACTTAATTCGACTACATTCCATTATCCTCGTTTTGCTTTTGTTGATGTTCATCTTATATCCTCCTTTCAAGACACTATATATTCTGTTCAGCTGCTCTTCCAAGTCCTTTGCTGTCTCTGACAGAATTACAATGTCATCGGTGAACCTCAAGGTTTCTATTTCTTCTCCATGGATTTTAATACCTATTCCGAATTTTTCTTTTGTTTCCTTTACTGCTTGCCCAATATGCAGATTGAATAACATCGGGGAGAGGCTACAACCCTGCCTTACTCCCTTCCCAACCACTGCTTCCCTTTCATACCCCTCGACTCTTATAACTGCCATCTGGTTTCTGTACAAATTGTAAATAGCTTTTCGCTCCCTGTATTTTACCCCTGCGACCTTCAGAATTTGAAAGAGAGTATTCCAGTCAACATTGTCAAAAGCTTTCTCTAAGTCTCTGAAGTAGGTTTGCCTTCCCTTAATCTAGCTTCTAAGATAAGTCATAGGGTCAGTATTGCCTCACGTGTTCCAATATTTCTACGAAATCCAAACTGATTTTCCCTGAGGTCGGCTTCTACTAGTTTCTCCATTCGTCTGTAAAGAATTCGCGTTAGTATTTTGCAGCCGTGACTTATAGTTCGGTAATTTTCACATCTGTCAACACCTGCTTTCTTTGGGATTTGAATTATTATATTCTTCTTGAAGTCTGAGGGTATTTCGCTTGTCTCGTACATCTTGCTCACCGGATGGTAGAGTTTTGTCAGGACTGGCTGTCCCAAGGCTGTCAGTAGTTCTAATGGATTGTTGTCTACTCCCAGGGCCTTGTGTGTGTGTGATGTGATCCTGGGTGTGATATGGAATCTTATTAAATGGATCTCAGTTGCTTCCCCTTCATGTACATCTTAAACTTCCCACCTGAGAAGTCAACTTGTTTGTTACTTTCCCATAAAAAAGTAAATCAAAATATAGCTTGAACTACCAAAAACAAATGTCCCGCTATCTTCCCATTCAACTCAGTTCCATACAGTGCTATGTTACCTCCTTCGTACCGGTTGGGAGAGGTGGGGGGAGGTGCTCAGTGCTCCATGGGGAATGGAAGTCTCCAGACCATCCGACAAGACACTGCCCGGACTATGGTGGCCTATTTTGCCACAGTTACTACCCCTGTCACGCTGTGGTGTTGGAAAGCTAAACCCTGACTGACTGCTGAAAGGGGCAGTTCGGACTTCGTTTCCATCACTGATGAAGAATACAACTGAAACTTGGTGGCAGATTAAAACTGTGTGCCGGACCGAGACTCCAACTCGAGGCCTTTGCCTTTCGTGGGCAAGTTCTCTACCAACTGAGCTACCCAAGCATGACTCACACCCCGTCCTCACAGCTTTACTTCCGCCAGTACCTCGCCTCCTACCTTCCAAACTTTAGGCAAGGTACTGGCGGAAGTAAAGCTGTGAGGACGGGGCGTGAGTCGTGCTTGGGTAGCTCAGTTGGTAGAGCACTTGCCTGTGAAAGGCAAAGGTCCCGAGTTTGGGTCTCAGTCCAGCACACGGTTTTAATCTGCCAGGAAGTTTCATATCAGCGCACACTCCGCTGCAGAGTGGAAATCTCATTCAAGAATACAACTGTTCCCCCTCTGTGCCCCCCCCCCCCCCTCCCCCCCCAGTGGGCTCCTACTCTTTGGTGGGTTCGTACTCCTTTGGAGCATTTCTCCCGTCTGTGCTGAATGTCTATCCTCTTGCTATTCTTTTTCCCCTCCCTTGGGAATATGTCTAGGGTGTTATTGGGAATGTTCTGCATTGTCTGTCGCTGACATAAGAACAGTCTCAACATTGTTTTTTGCTCCCTTTTCCTTTCTTTGTTTCCCTTCTCATGTTCCTCTGCCTCAGCATTTGAGTCCTCTCTTTCTTCTTCCTTCCTATGCGCTCCTGATGGCTGGCCCACGCATCTGATGCATAACAAGTAACTGGGTAATGCGTAATTCCCAGCCCTGCTTTGACAGGTAGGGTTTGCGCATACCCCCCTGTTACAGACCAGGCCCAGGGAGGGGTGACTGCCTGAGCTGCAACCTTCCCAAATTGCCGATTGGTCCCTCTATCGGGTGTTCGGGAGGTGTGACCTGAGATGTGAACAGTCACCTGAGGCAGGTGTGCACCCTTGTGAGGGGGGGGGGGGGGGGGAGGGGGGGCCCAGTTGGAAGGAAGACACCATCGGAGATGCTAGCTATCATGGGGGATTTTCTCGCAATGAGTAAATCGTCTTCCCAATCAACGTCTATGAAACATAAATGTAATGAGGCTAATGATTCAAAGATCCTTACTGCTGCACCACAGCTCCTCGTGGTCTCACATACCGAAGTCCTTTGCCATAGTAAATCTGTTTATTATTCAGAAAGGTGTCGATGCAATTGCCGGCCCTGTGAAATCCTGCTCTCATTTACAGAATGGAACTTTGCATTTGGAGACTACTTCTGATTCTCAAGCACAATAACTGTTTGCTACCTCACTTCTCCACAGATACCCTGTTCGTGTCGAGGCCCACAGAACTTAGAATTCTTCCCATGGTGTAATTTACACTAGGTTGCTTGATGGTCTAACCAAGGCTGAAATCCAATCTTCTTTCTCTGATCACAGACCGCACAAGCAAGCCGATGCTTTTGTGGACCCCATAGAGCAGGACACTCCTGCTTCTGTGCTCTGTAATAGCGACTCTTCACAGGCTGTCACTTGGCAGCTGCCGAGGTGATACCCCCACACCTCTTCCTCATCATGACTCTGCTCCAATGGAATGTTTACGGCCTTCAGTCCTAAAAAGAGGATTTATGGCTGCTTTTAGCATCGCAGCATACTCTTGGACTCTGCCTACAGGAAACGAAATTGCACCCTCACAACCACTTTGAGCTTTCACATTTCTTACCGATTTGTTTTGACCTTCAGCCTGAGGTCGACATTCCATCTCGTGTGGTTGTCATGCTGCTCATATGGGATAACATTCATAGTCAACCCATCTCCCTGACTACCCATGTTCAAGCTGCATGGAACATTCTGCAGCAGTAAGGATAACGTTTGTAAGATATTCCACCTGGTCATCACAACTGACTTTTTCCCTCTGTACCCTTTGTCCCTCTGTCATTCAATGCCACCAGGGCAGACTTCCTTCAGCTTATTGGGCAGCTACCTCCCCCATTTTTGCTACTCTGTGACTTAAATGCTCATCACCCCCTTTGGGGTTCTCCCAGGACCTGTCAGAGAGGTTGCCCTCTTGGCTGACCACCTTAACCAACTTAACCTCTTCTGCCTTAACACTGGGGCACCCACTTCCTTTTCCGACTTTTCGCACACCTATTTCCATTTGGACCTGTCCTCCTGCACTGCCCAGCTTGCCTATTGCCTTGAGTGGTCCATTCTTTCTGACACTACTCAAGCGACCATTTCCTGTGTACTATCTGTTTGCTGACTCCTACCTCATCTGTGTGCACATCCAAATGGCAGCTTACTAGGGCTGACTGGCAGCTTTACTCCTCCCTGGCGATCTTTGAAGAACAAAATTTCCTCAGTTGTGATGACCAGGTGGAATATCTTACAAACGTTATCCTTACTGCTGCAGAATGTTCCATTCCTCGCACTTCCTCTTTCCCGCATCGTGTCCCAATCCCTTGGTGGACTGAGGCATGCAGTGATGCAGTTAGCTCATGGAGACGTGCTCTCCGCGTCTTTAACAGTAATCCTAAGATGGCAAACAGCATTCATTATAAACAGATGCGTGCAGAATATCGTTTGCGTTCTTCGTGATAGCAAAAGAGGTAGCTGGATTTCATTCACTAGTTCTTTTAACAGTTCCACCCCTTCCTCTGTCGTGTGGGCCAACCTCCGATGCCTCTCTGGGACCAAGATTCATTCCCCAGTTTCCAGCCTGACAGTAGCAGACAATGTCATCATGGACCCTATTGCTATCTCCAACATCTTGGGCTGCCATTTTACGGAGATTTGGAGCTCCCCCCCCCCCCCCCCTTCCCCCCATCACCCTGCCTTCCTACATCGGAAATGAGCAGAGGAGGCTCGGGCAATACACTTCACTTCTAAGAATCGTGAGTGCTACAGTGCTGCCTTTACTATGGGGCAGCTAGATTATGCTCTCAGTTCATCCCGGTCCTCCGCCCCAGGGCCAGATGCCATCCACATTCAAGTGCTGCAGCACCTTTCTCTTGTAGGCAAGCATTTTCTGCTTAACACGCACAACCGCATCTGGGCAGAGGGCGCATTTCCTGGACATTCGCGTGAAGCCACTGTCATACCCATACCTAAGCCCGGTAAGGACAAAAACCTTCCTTCTAGCTATCTCTCCATCTCTCTCACCAGCCGCATTTTAGAGTTGATGGAACATATGATTCATGCTCGGCTGGTATGGTGGGTCGAGTCTTGCAATTTACTGATGAATGCACAGTGTAAATTTATAGCGCGGCATTCTGCAGGTGACCATCTCGTTACTTTGTCCATCCATGTCATGAATGGATTCCTCCAGAAACCCCAGCTAGAGAACTGGTATCCTCCATACTCTTTACACATGAGGTTTCTGTGTCTGCCTGTTCTGTTTCCTTCAGGAATTCTTAAAAGATTGAGTTTTCAAGGTGTGTGCGGGTTCTGCCTTGTCAGATACCTTTATCCAGGAAAATGGTGTGCCTCAGGGTTCCTTCCTGAGCGTCGTCCTCTTTGCTATTGTCATTATCCCTATAATGGCCTGTCTCCTGCTGGGCATCTCCGGTTCCCTTTTTGTTGACGATTTTGACATCTATTGCAGTTCTCCACAGGCCTGTCTCACTGAGCAGCACCTTCAGTGATGTCTTGATCGTCTTTACTCCTGGAGCATTGACAATGGCTTTTGCTTTTCCGCCGACAAAACTGTCTGGCGAAGCAATTGGTTTTTCCCACCATCCTTACATCTTGGGCCTGTTGCCCTTCTGTTTGTTTTACATCTTGGGCCTGTTGCCCTTCCATTCGTTGAAAGTATGAAATTCCTGTGGCTCATGCTCGATAGGAAATTTTCTTGGTCCTCCCATGTTTCTTACCTGGCAGCCCGCTGTACGCGGTTCCTCAATGTCCTGTGTGTCCTCAGTTGTTCTGCCAGGGGTACCAATCAAACCATTCTTCCGTTTGTAACGGTCTGTTGTCCATTCGAAACTCAACTGGGTGCTTGGTTTATGCATCTGCACGTCTGTCCCTCTTTCGCTGTCTCAACACTATCCACCATCGTGGCATCCATTTGGCCACTGGCGCCTTTTACACTAGCCCGGTTGAGAGTCTTTACGCTGAAGCGCCACTGTCCTAGCGCTATGAATTTCTCCTCAGCAGGCATGCATGCCGTTTGTCAGCCATGCGTAGCCACCCATCCTATGCCTCCTCCTTTGATGATTCCTTTGATCGACAGTATGGGGTGTGTCCCTTTTCTGTTACCTCCTGGAGTCTGCTTTCGGCAATTGCTCAGACGGCTTAACTTCACATTACCTGCAACTTCCCCAGTGGGTGACTGCGAACCCTTCACCACCTTGGCTTCTTGAAGCAGGCCGTGTTAACATTGGCCTTTATTTGCTTCCTAAGGACACTACTCCAGCCTCGATCTATCGTCTTCAGTTTCATGACCTT
The DNA here is from genome assembly GCF_021461385.2 of Schistocerca piceifrons. NCBI lineage: Eukaryota > Metazoa > Arthropoda > Insecta > Orthoptera > Acrididae > Schistocerca > Schistocerca piceifrons. The sequence continues at coordinate 232,024,960 of NC_060138.1, forward strand.
TGCATGAAACTTTGCGATGGTGCCTTTGTATATACGGACTGACTGTGAGTTCAGCTGTGCCTTCGTCATTGACACCCGTGTCTTTCAATATTGGCTTACATCATACTGCTCAGTATTTACAGCTGAGCTCTTCACCCTGTATCAGTCCACGGAGTACATCCGACGACACAGCCTTTTCAATTCTGTCCTCTGCTCAGACTCAGCCACTGACCTTCAAAGTCTGTGTACACTGCCCATCCCTTAGTGCAGCGGGTCCAGGAAAACTGTCACTGTGTGACATTTTTGTGGGTTCCTGGTCATGTCGGCCTGTCAGGAAATGAGGCTGCTGACACTGCAGCCAAGGCTGCAGTCCTTGTATCTCAGCACGCTAGCTCCTATTTTCCCTCCTATGATCTCTGTGTTGCCGTCTGTCAGGAGGTGGTGTCCCTTTGGCATTGCCAATGGTCCTCCCTTCACGGGAATAAGCTCTCGCTTATTAATTCTTTCCCATCATTTTGGATGACCACCTCTTGGCCCTCCCGCCGAGAGGCCTGCCACTTCCTGATGGAATGACCATTTTTTAATCATTTATGTTCCCGCTATGGTTTGCCATCTGAGTTATCAGCCATTTTAGCAAACGTTGCGCAGGCTGTGAACTGCACTGTACTTCTTATCTGGCAAAGCAGTATGATGAAGGCCATTTAATTTTTAGTTTTGGACCTCCGTTTCTGTATGGTATCTTTTTAGCCCTTTCTGCACGTGCCTGCTTTTAGTTGTCTTCTCTTCTGTCAAATGGGACTGACATATAGTCCTTTTTTAACTCCTCTCTGTCTTCGTGTTCTATAGTTTTGACTTGGGCGCATATGGCCCCAGTTGTTTTTTGCAGCATAAAGCAAAACAAACCCAACAAACCCTCTCTGTGAGGTAACTGGATTCTGCATTAGTTGCGTATTGTGGCACATTGCTGGTCTTGATAGGGCCCTATGTGGTATGTTACAGCTTCTCATAGGGGGTAACAAAGAAATTCTCCTTGTCATTTATAACATCATTTGGGTGTCGGCTGCTTACTCAACTTGTGATGAGAGGCCATTTTTAATTCCACTTTCAAAACCTGGGATGGACTGAACATATCTGAGTAGTTATCATAGTGTTATCCTCACAAGTTGTGTGAGAAAGACGGAGTGGATGGTTAACCACTGCCTCGTCTGGATCTTAAAAGGGGAGGCCACGATGTTCAGACCACAAATTTAATGCAAACTTTGTATGCTTTTAATAGTCAATTAGGACAACATAATGCTCAAGGATTATGGCATACTACTTAGGCAATTTTTAGAAAATCACAAGAGAAATTTTGGATGTCAGTGATATACTGGTGCGTTGCAAGCATGAGCATGAGGTGGCGATGGTCATGTTGTTAGCATTCAGACTCTGTAATTGATTGATCACTGGATTATGATGATTGAAGTGAGTTACGAAAGATTGTGGCTAACTTGCAGAGCCTTGCGGCCTTGTCAGCTGGCTATACTGAACCAAGACTGAGTTCACACAAGTTGCACGTATTAAAATGCACCTTAAAACAAAGTGTATTTTCTCTTATTGAATATTAAGTTTTATTACGAATTCTTAAACTTGTTTAATGTAATTTCATTTTTACTCCAAGATTGGCTACGTAGGTTTCCAGCAGGTTTCCTGTAATTATGTTAAATGATTGATTGCCAGTGTACATTTTGTAATTTTTTAATATATGTGTGTTTCTGATTTTGTCTGTACCCGACATGTGCTAACATATTCATGAAGGCAGTGGTCAGCGAGGCTGTTGGGGTTGTTTGTTTGGAGGCTATGCCTTTCATTGCATTCCAATGTCATTGTCATTTAATTTTTTTCATTATTTACATTGTTGTTTGTTGGTAATTTGTTGTTGTTGTTCTGGTCTTCAGTCCAGAGACTGGTTTGATGCAGGTTTCCATGCTGCTGTATCCTGTGCAAGCTTCTTCATCTCCAAGTATCTATTGCAACCTACATCCTTCTGAATCTGCTTGGTCTCCCTCTATGATTTTTACCCTCCATGCTGCCCTCCAGTACTAAATGGGGTGATCCTTTGATGCCTCAGAACATGTCCTACCAACCGATCCCTTCTTCTAGTTAAGTTGTGCCTCAATATCATCTTCTCCCCAATTCTATTCAGTACCTCCACAATAATTACGCAATCTACCCATCTAATCTTCAGCATTCTTCTGTAGCACCAAATTCTGAAAGCTTATATTCTCTTCTTGTCTAAACTATTTATCATTCATGTTTCGCTTCCGTACATGGCTACACTCCATACAAATACTTTCAAAAACGACTTCTTGCCACATAAATCTATACTCGATGTTAAAAAATTTCTCTTCTTCAGAAACGCTTTCCTTGCCATTGTCATTCTACATTTTATATCCTCTCCACTTCGACAATCATCATCAATTTTGCTCCTCAAATAGCAAAACTCTTCTACTACTTTGTGTCTCATTTTCTAACCTAAGTCCCTCAGCATTACCTGATTTAATTAGACTACATTCCATTATCTTTGTTTTGCTTTTGTTGATGTTCATCTTATCCTCCTTTCAAGACACTACCCATTCCGTTCAGCTGCTGTTCCAAGTCCTTTGCTGTTTCTAGCAGATTAACAACCTCAAAGTTTTTATTTCTTCTCCATGGAATTTTCCTTTGTTTCCTTTGCTACTTGCTCAATATATTGATTGAATAACATTGGGGATAGGCTACAACCCTGTCTCACTCCCTTCCCAACCACTGCCTCCCTTTCATGCCTGTCGACTCTTTACAACTGTCATCCGGTTTCTATACAAATTGTAAATAGCCTTTCACCCCCCGTGTTTGCCCCCTGCCACCTTCATAATTCGAAAGAGAGTATTCCAGTCAACATTGCCAAAAGCATTCTCTAAGTCTACAAATGCTAGAAATGTAGGTTTGTCTTTCCTTAGCCTATCTTCTAAGATAAATTGTAGGGTCAGTATTCACTCACGTGTTCGAACATTTCTACGGAATGCAAACTGATCTTCTCAGAGTTCGGCTTCCACCAGCTTTTCCATTCGTCTGTCAAGAATTCGTATTAGCATTTTGCACCTGCGACTTACTAAACTGCTAGTTTGGTAATTTTCACACCTATCAACACCTGCTTTCTTTGGGTTTGGAATTATTACATATTTCTTGAACTCTGATGGTATTTCAACTGTCTCATACATCTTGCACACCAGATGGTAGAGTTTTTTGATGGCTGGTTCTCCCAAGGCTATCAGTAGTTCTAATGGAATGTTACTCCCTGGGGCTTGTTTTGACTCAGATCTTTCAGTACTCTGTCAAACTCTTCATGTAGTATCAAATCTCACTTTTCATCTTCATCTATGTCCTCTTCCATCTCCATAATATTGCCTTAAAGTACATCGCCTTTGTGTAGACCCTCTATATATTCCTTGCATCTTTCTGCATTTTCTTCTTTGCTTATTACTGGTTTTCCGTCTGAGCTCTTGATATTCATACAAGTGGTTCTCTTTACGCCAAAGGTCTCTTTAATTTTCCTGTAGGCAGTATGTATTTTACCCCTAGCGATATGTGTCTCTACAACCTTACATTTATCCTCTAGTCATCCCTGCGTGGCCATTTCCCGCTTCCTGTCGATCTCATTTTTGAGACGTTTGTATTCCTTTTTGCTTGCTTCATTTACTACATTTTTATATTTTCTCCTTTCATCAATTAAATTCAATATCTCTTCTATGTTACCCAAGGATTTCTACTAGCTCTTGTCTTTTAACCTACTTGATCCTCTGCTGCCTTCACTATTTCACCTCTCAAAGTTACCCATTCTTCTTCTACTGTGCTTCTTTGCCTCATTCTTGTAAATCGTTTCCTAATTCTTTCACTGAAACACTCACAACCTCTGGTTCTTTCAGTGTATCTAGGTCCCATCTCCATAAATTCTTACGTTTTTGCAGTTTCTTTAGTTTTAGTTTACAGTTCATAAACAATAAATTGTGGTCAGAGTCCACATCTGCCCCTGGAAATGTCTTACAATTTAAAACATGGGTCCTAGATCTCTGTCTTACCACTATATAATCTATCTGAAACCTTCCAGTGTCTCCAGGCCTCTTCCACGTATACAACCTTCTTTCATGATTCTTAAACCAAATGTTAGCTATGATTAAGTTATGCTCTGTGCAAAATTCTCGCAGGTGGCTTCCCCTTTCATTCCTTATCCCCATTCCTTTTCCTACCGTTAAATCCCAGTCCCTCATGACTATTAAGTTTTCATCTCTTTTCACCATCTGAATAATTTCTTTTATCTCATCATACATTTCTCCAATCCCTTCGTCATCTGCAGAGCTAGTTGGCACATATACTTGTACTACTGTGGTAGCCGTGGGCTTCGTGTCTATCTTGGCTACAATAATGCGTTCACTATGCTGTTCGCAGTAGCTTACCAGCACTCCTATTTTTTTGTTCATTATTAAACTAACGCCTGCATTACCCCTATTTGATTTTCTATTTATAACCCTGTACGCACCTGGCCAGAAGTCTTGTTCCTCCTGCCTCTGAACTTCACTAACCCCCACTGTATCTAACTTTAATCTATCCACTTCCCTTTCTTAAATTTTCTTACCTATCTGCCCGATTAAAGGATCTGACATTTCACGCTCTGATCCACAGAATACCAGTTCGGTTTCTCCTGATAACGACACCCTCCTGAGTAGTCCCCGTCCAGAGATCTGAATAGAGGACTGTTTTACCTCTGGAATATTTTAACCAAGAGGACCACATCACCATTTAATCATACAGAAAAGCTGCATGCCCTCGGTAAAAATTACAGCTGTAGTTTCCCTTAGGTAATCTGGGTTTTGTGTCCACAGTCCTTCCATGACAGAACTGAGCGTGCTTAAGTTTTTGTCTAGTAGTACTACCAGTACTGCACGACATCAATGACGTACAAAACTTCTCTTGCGACTTTAAATTGCCTAACTGGTACACTTTACTACTTGCACATTATATTGTCCTAATGGACTAATAAAAGTGTATAAAATGTGAAGTAAATCTGTGATCCGAACATCATGGTGGCCCTTGCTAGAATCCAGGTGGCTCCTTAGTCACTTCCAGTGGGGGTTCAGGAGTTATCACTCCACGTTTGATAACCTGGCCGTACTCGAAGCAGCCACACATCTGGCAGTCCTGTGCCAGCATCAACTTGTGTGTATATTTTTTGACATCAAGAAGGCCTATGATACTGCTTGGTGGTATATTATCCTCAGTTAGCTCTTTGAATGGGTTTTTTTAGGAGGTGTTTCCATCTTTGCACAGTCCTTCCTCTAACCCTGCTATTTTAGATATCGTCTCAGTGATGTCCTTTTGTCCGCTATGAGCAGGAGAATGGTGTTCCTCAAGGTAGCGTTCTAAGTTTGACTGGCTTTGCCATAGGTATTAATAGTATTACTTCCTTGATGACAGCTTCTGTCTTTTGTTCCCCTTTGAGCCTCGAAAAAATAATTCATAAAGTCTGCAATGATTCTTCATTGGTTGGAAGAATGATCAGAGAAAGGGATTTCAAATTCTCAATTGAGGAGTCTGTTTGCATCCTTCTTAGCCATTCTTGTTCAGTTTAAACTTTCCCGAATTGTAGGTGAGGGGTACTGTTGTTAATTTTAAAGTCGTAGTGAAGTTTTTGCCCTCACATTTGAGTCAAAACTTACTTGGTTGCCACACATTAGGACCATGAAAATGTGCTCTCTGAAACCGCTCAACATTTTAAAATGTCTTAGCCACAATTCATGTGGAGTAGATCAGGCTTGTCTGTTCCAACTTTACATAGCCTTTGTGTGATCTTAATTATGGGTATACAGCGTATGGGCCTGCGCGACAGTCTTATTTAAAGATGTTGGTCATGGTGCACCATGAAGAATTTCGGCTGGCCACTGGGGCCTTTTTGAACCAGCCAAGTGTCTGTGCTGAGGCTTCTTATCAGAAGTAGTCTCCTATGGTGTGAGCCTTATAAGACACTGCCCATGCCATACACACCTGCATATCATATTCTTGCTGGGTCACCAACGGAAGGGCTCTTTTATGCTCGACAACAAGTGACTAGACCTATGGGATTCACGCGAAGGATTTCCTTTTAGAGATGAGTATGGCTGGTTTTAATGTTTTGCACCAAGGTTGGAGCAGATCTCCACTTTGGCTCTTACAGAGGCCTGGAATTATTTTAGATATGATTGCACTCCCAATTATACATTTCAGTCTCTGTTTCTCAACATTTTAGATAGGTATCACAGTTTTACAGTTGTGTGTACAGCTGGCTCATAACAACGCTACATTCCGGGCTGTTCAGTTGTATTCTGTGAGCATGTCTTCAGGATTTGCTTTCCCTATACCTATACTGTCTCTTCTGAAAAGCTCCACGTGATCCTGACGCCTTTGGAACAAATGAAACATCTTTGGGCCAACAGTTTTTCGTCCGCTGCGATTCCCTTACAGTATCATGCAGTTATGGGAGGAAGAGTGGCTGGCAGTGTTGGACAATAAACTGCATTTGGTGAAGCCAACTGTTTGGCCTTGGAGATTGTCATGCCGGACACTCCGATGAGATGAGATGATGTGGTGCTGACTCACCTCTGAATTGGGCACTGTCCCCTAGCACATGGCTTTTTACTCTGGTGAGAGTGCTCCCGTCTGTGATGCCTGTGATGTGCAAGTCAGTGTATGCCACATTTGAATTGAGTGCATTTTATTTTGTGAAAAGAAGGCTTTAATGAATTTAGATGGCATGTGTCCTCTACTTTATCTGATAACGAGACAAGTGTGGTCAAGCTTTTAAAATTTTGTGGTATGTCTGGACTCCGGCCTAAGTCTGTAAGCTGGAGATTTTAGTGTGTTGCAGAATGGCTGGCTGTTCGCCTTTTATTCCAGTGACCAGCCAGCTGCAGCTGTCTGCTGTCTTCTTCTAATTCTTTCCACAGTTTCTTTCTGTTTTACCATGTGTTAGATCAGCCTACATGATTTTTGTTGTTTTGTGTGCGCAAGTTTTTAGGACCTTCTTTATGTTTCTATTTGCAGTTTTCATTTTAGTAATTTTGCTGTCTTTCTTCACACTCGTCTTATTACACTTTCAAGTGGGCACAAAATACCTTGCTGTTGTATGCTCAGAAAATCTTATCATATTTACTGGTGTGGATTTAACGTTAATTGTAGAGGAAGAAACGTTAAATGTTAATGAACAAAAGGTGCATCACATTGACAGCAAAAGAATGGCAAAAACATATATAGATTTAGACTTGGTATTTGACAAGCTGAATGATTATTAAGTTCTCCTTTGTTGTTGTTGTGCTCTTCAATCCTGAGACTGGTTTGATGCAGCTCTCCATGCTACTCTATCCTGTGCAAGCTTCTTCATCTCCCAGTACCTACTGCAACCTACATCCTTCTGAATCTGCTTAGTGTATTGATCTCTTGGTCTCCCTCTATGATTTGTACCCTCCACGCTGCCCTCCAATACTAAATTGGTGATCCCTTGATGCCTCAGAATATGTCCTACCAACTGATCCCATCTTCTAGTCAAGTTGTGCCACAAACTCCTCTGCTCCCCATTTCTATTCAATACATCCTCATTAGTTATGTGATCTACTCATCTAATCTTAGGCATTCATCTGTAGCACCACATTTCGAAAGCTTCTATTCTCTTCTTGTCCAAACTAGTTATTGTCCATGTTTCACTTCCATACATGGCTACACTCCATACAAATACTTTCAGAAACGACTTCCTGACACTTAAATCTATACTCGACGTTAACAAATTTCTCTTCTTGAGAAACGCTTTCCTTGCCATTGCCAGTCTACATTTTATATCCTCTCTACTTCGACCATCATCAGTTATTTTACTCCCTAAATAGCAAAACTCCTTTACTACTTTAAGCGTCTCATTTCCTAATCTAATTCCCTCAGCATCACCCGATTTAATTTGACTACATTCCATTATCCTCGTTTTGCCTTTGTTGATGTTCATCTTATATCCTCCTTTCAAGACACTGTCCATTCCGTTCAACTGCTCTTCCAAGTCCTTTGCTGTCTCTGACAGAATTACAATGTCATCGGCGAACCTCAAAGTTTTTACTTCCTCTCCATGAATTTTAATACCTACTCCGAATTTTTCTTTTGTTTCCTTTACTGCTTGCTCAATATACAGATTGAATAACATCGGGGAGAGGCTGTAACCCTGTCTCACTCCTTTCCCAACCACTGCTTCCCTTTCATGCCACTCGACTCTTATAACTGCCATCTGATTTCTATACAAATTGTAAATAGCCTTTCGCTCCCTGTATTTTATACTTGCCACCTTCAGAATTTGAAAGTGAGTATTCCAGTTAACATTGTCAAAAGCTTTCTCTAAGTCTACAAATGCTAGAATCGTAGGTTTGCCTTTTCTTAATCTTTCTTCTAAGATAAGTCGTAAGGTTAGTATTGCCTCACGTGTTCCAACATTTCTACGGAATCCAAACTGATCTTCCCCGAGGTCTGCTTCTACCAGTTTTTCCATTCGTCTGTAAAGAATTCGTGTTAGTATTTTGCAGCTGTGACTTATTAAACTGATAGTTCGGTAATTTTCACATCTGTCAACACCTGCTTTCTTTGGGATTGGAATTATTATATTCTTCTTGAAGTCTGATGGTATTTCGCCTGTCTCATACATTTTGCTCACCAGATGGTAGAGTTTTGTCGTGACTGGCTCTCCCAAGGCCATCAGTAGTTCTAATGGAATGTTGTCTACTCCCGGGGCCTTGTTTCGACTCAGGTCTTTCAGTGCTCTGTCAAACTCTTCAAGCAGTATCATATCTCCCATTTCATCTTCATCTACATCCTCTTCCATTTCCATAATATTGTCCTCAAGTACTTCGGTCTTGTATAGACCCTCTATATATTCATTCCACCTTTCTGCTTTCCCTTCTTTGCGTAGAACTGGGTTTCCATCTGAGCTCTTGATGTTCATACATGTGGTTCTCTTATCTCCAAAGGTCTCTGTAATTTTCCTGTAGGCAGTATCTATCTTACCCCTAGTGAGAAAAGCCTCTACATCCTTACATTTGTCCTCTAGCCATCCCTGCTTAGCCATTTTGCACTTCCTGTCGATCTCATTTTTGAGACGTTTGTATTCCTTTTTGCCTGCTTCATTTACTGCATTTTTATATTTTCTCCTTTCATCAATTAAATTCGATATTTCTTCTGTTACCCAAGGATTTCTACTAGCCCTCGTCTTTTTACCTATTTGATCCTCTGCTGCCTTTACTACTTTATCCCTCAAAGCTACCCATTCTTCTTCTACTGTATTTCTTTCCCCCACTCCTGTCAATTGTTCCCTTATGCTCTCCCTGAAACTCTCTACAACCTCTGGTTCTTTCAGTTTATCCAGGTCCCATCTCCTTAGATTCCCACCTTTTTGCAGTTTCTTCAGTTTCAATCTGCAGTTCATAACCAATAGATTGTGGTGAGAATCCACATCTGCACCTGGAAATGTCTTACAGTTTAAAACCTGGTTCCTAAATCTCTGTCTTACCATTATATAATTTATCTGATACCTTTTAGTATCGCCAGGATTCTTCCAGGTATACAACCTTCTTTTACGATTTTTGAACCAAGTGTTAGCTATGATTAAGTCATGCCCTGTGCAAAATTCTACAAGGCGGCTTCCTCTTTCATTTCTTCCCCCCAATCCATATTCACCTACTATGTTTCCTTCTCTTCCTTTTCCTACTGACGAATTCCAGTCACCCATGACTATTAAATTTTTGTCTCCCTTCACTACCTGAGTGATTTCTTTTATCTCATCATACATTTCATCAATTTCTTCATCATCTGCAGAGCTAGCTGGCATATAAACTTGTACTACTGTAGTAGGCGTGGGCTTTGTGTCTATCTTGGCCACAATAATGCGTTCACTATGCTGTTTGTAGTAGCTAACCCGCACTCCTATTTTTTATTCATTATTAAACCTACTCCTGCATTACCCCTATTTGATTTTGTATTTATAAACCTGTAATCACCTGACCAAAAGTCTTGTTCCTCCTGCCAGCGAACTTCACTAATTCCCACTATATCTAACTTTAACCTATCCATTTCCCTTTTTAAATTTTCTAACCTACCTGCCCGATTAAGGGATCTGACATTCCATGCTCCGATCCGTAGAACGCCAGTTTTCTTTCTTCTGATAACGACGTCGCCTTGAGTAGTCCCCGCCCGGAGATCCGAATGGGGGACTATTTTACCTCTGGAATATTTTACCCAAGAGGACGCCATCATCATTTAATCATACAGTAAAGCTGCATGTCCTCGGGAAAAATTACGGCTGTAGTTTCCCCTTACTTTCAGCCGTTCGCAGTACCAGCACAGCAAGGCCGTTTTGGTTCTCCTTGTGCATGATTAATTTTATTATCATGAGATACCTTTTTTAATGTTGTTATTGCATCAGGTTCAGAGTTGTCATTAGTTGGTGACACATGGCTTTGTGTCTCTCAGAGAAATGGTTCCGCAGTATGGTGATGACCAGACTTTGTTAAAGACATTTTTTGCAGGCTCGATTGAAATATATAAACAACAGCGAGCTTATGGCACGCTGTCTTGTCACCAAACCAACCAATTCCCACATATTTCAAAGGCTGAAAAATATACAAAGAGTTGAGACATTAGTGGTGAACAGGAATAAAATCATAACTAATAAATAAAAACATATTTAAGATAAAATTAAGTATTATTTCACTATAATTCGTAGAACGGATATGAGACCTAGTAGCGAGCCCTAAGCAATAACGAGATGGCTGTCCGCCTTTCCAATATTTTAACAGAAGACAATCAGAATTCATATAGATATTAATTATGACATCGAAATAAAGTTCATATACTGCACAACAATTTACATTGCTGACTTCTTTTGAAATCCGGGCGAGCAATTTAACTGTCTTTGCCTTATTTCTAATAGCTCCAGTTAATTTCATGCCACATACTGGTAAGCTGAATACTTCCCATGCCCACGTTCTGTGTTGTCAGCCTGTCCAGTGATTCTTGTGTATCCAGCGTAGTCTTGCTACCCAGTTGTAAGGAAGATTAGTAGGAATTTGTTCAGAAAGCCACCATGAAGTATTGTAGTAGCAGCTGTGGGCCTCTAAGTGCAGTGTGGTGACATGTGGGCCAGAGTAACATATGCAAAAAGATTGTGAAACAGCCTTGCAATGCTCAGCAGAACCTGGCACCATGCAGTGATAATAGATGCAGCAGGGAGGACGTTGTCACAACAGAGCAACACCCTTGTTGTTAGGTATATAACTGGGGGCTGGGTAATAATGCAACAAAGGCACATCAGAGCCGTATAAATAGGTGTGAATTTTGAGACAAATTCAGAGTCTGGTAGCACCTCTGTGATGCCAGGTCGAGGCTAGACGACGAGATGACTAGGCACTACCAGCTGTAGTTGTGGATTTGAGAGTGGGGCGGGCCAGCTGCCACCTGCATTGAGTCTCCTTGTGGGACTTGATGCCACAGGCCACTGACCTGCCATCGAAACCTACCATCACCAGTTACCTGCCACGGGAGCAGCAGGTCATCTCCCATGCATGGCAGTCTCCATTCACATCGACAGTGGACATAAGCAGTGCCGGAGTTACTCGGGGTGCCTGTCCCACAGAGGAATGCCATTGCAAAAGAAGTAGAAGAGCACCATTGATGTCAAGGCCATTGCCTACTGTCTGGCTGCTGGCCATTGCTTGATGCAAAAGAAGTAGAAGAGCACCATTGATGTCAAGGCCATTGCCTACTGTCTGGCTGCTGGCCGTTGCTTGATGCAAAAGAAGTAGAAGAGCACCATTGATGTCAAGGCCATAGCCTACTGTCTGGCTGCTGGCCGTTGCTTGACTCGATGTCAGGAATGTAGGGCGCCTATGCGTGCAACTCTTCAGCATGATGTGTGTGTATAAAGTGGAATAAAACATTTCTCTTGACCACCTGTGTCGCTGGACCCATTGATAGTGATGTAAAATGCCTGGGAATTTGTAAGTTGGGGCTGATTCCCAGGATAAATGCCTGGGCAAATGCCGAAATTCATAAATGCTTGGAAATTTGTGCATTTTAAAGATAAGTTGATAAGTGATGCGTAATAAAAAAGTGAAGCTGATATTTTGTATTTGAAAAGGTGTTTTACAACACTACTTTTTTAGTGGTTGGGTAACCAAGTTGGATAAAGCTGCTCGAGAGTTAGGGAATGGGGAGAGGTATTAGGGGAAATAAATTGGACTCTGTAAACTTAACTTTTTACATCTTTAATGCGATAAATTCCTGAGGTAGTACAAAAGGAAAAGGGAAATGAGGTTCCATGCTTCTTGATAGAGCGTAGGGGAACGATGCGGGAGACCCGCACCACTGTACTCTAGGCAAGGTCCTAATGGAGGTGGTTTTCCGTTGCCTTCCTCCTACCTTAATGTGGATGGATGAATGATGATGATGATAATGATGAAGACGACACAACAATACCCAGTCATCTCGGGGCAGGTGACAATCCCTGCCTTCGCCGGGAATCGAACCCGGGACCCTGTGCTCGGGAAGTGAGAATGCTACTGTGACACTACAAGCTGCGGAATAGTACATAGGGGGGGGGGGGGGGGGGGGCAAACGATGCTCAAATTTGAAAGTAATTTTTGATGTAGAGTATAGTTCATATTAAGGAGCTGGCCTGTAGGTAGTATTTTAACTTGTACTATAGTACTGCAAAAAATTAAATTCTTCTTTCTCAGTGAATTTCATGATCTTCATAAGTTGAAGAATTACGGAGTTCTGACTTGGCCTCAGATTCTCCTGAACCTGATTCACCACTGACTCACTGACTGCTGGGTTCCTTTCCATTTTGTCTTTGCTTGGACTGTTCAGTAGGGGTTTTTACTTGACATCAAAATGATTAGGTTGTGTTCCGTCTGAAAGTGCTGAAGGAACATTCTGTACTAGTAGATGTAACTGGTGCTCCCGGAATTTTTATGGCAACTTCTGCCAATTCACAGGTTCACCTTAAATCTTGCCACTACAATAAAGAATGTACATGATGATTTTTTATCTTCCTGAGAATGAGGGCTCACTCCTTCCCCAACACATCGTCAGGACAAAATTCTTTGTTTCTCTCTATAATCAGCCAAGTTCTCTCTAACTTAAATAAGTTTGTCCAGCCGTCTGAATGATTTCATGATGCCTTCAGTTGTCATTCTCTTTATTTCATGTATGATTGTACAATTTCGACCTTAGGTCATTTTTCAAGTATTTTATGGATGATTGTATAGTAGTAGTATATTATGCCGCGTATGTCCTTGCTGCTATGACTGCATATTAACTTCATAAAAGAAATTAGAGAGATTTTTATATTTTAGGAGCATGTTACTTTCAAGCAGTTGTTGCAAAACACATTATATAGACACAAAATTGTACATGAAATAATGAGAACCACAGCTGAAGGCATCACGAAATCATTCAAAAACTTCATTACAGCTGCAGACCCCTATCACATTGAAAATTCAGTCCAGTGTTCTTTCCTGTGCCACAAACAAAGTTTATTGCATCAAGCATCTTGATAAGCTTCAAGATACTACCTTGTACTGATGGATTAAGAAGATTAGCTTCAAGATGGATAGAAGACACATTGAGTTCCTTCCTAGCTTGGAATTTAGATAAGATTGACTTTTCTTCTGCAGATTGCAGAGGAGAGGACACTAATTTCTCAGTGAGAACTACTACCAACTTATTGAAGTTTATGTGTGAAATTGAGGCTCATTTAACTCTGAAGCTGTAATCAAATGAATGATTTGGTTCATGAGCTCTTACCATTTTCTCAACTGTTGACCAGAAAACATCATCAGAACACTCTTCTTTTTTCAAGCTGTAGATACAACTGCACCTTTTTGTTTACAACTAAGCTTTGTAAGACAACTGTATTTGACTGCAAAACATTAAAGACAAAAAATATGGCTCCTCATATTGTCTTTCCTAGACGCTTAGTGAAATCATATCTTTTTTAACTATTTTGACAGCGTAAAATATCTGAGCACATCTATTTTAATAGGTGAACTAGGCACCCAAGTGGAACAATGTGAGGGTACTTATCATTTACCAGATTTAATGCAGCATCTTGAGCATCAGTTCTTTGTTATTAAATCCTTTTTATGTTAATGTGTTCATTTTATCTCCACAGCAGTGCAGTCATATGAAAGTGGATAAAGAAAGGAGCAGAGCAGAAAACTATAGTGTGGCTCAGATGTTGCTACATTTGATAGTAAAGCAGTTTTCTTTTCACTGAAAACAGTTAAACATTTAAGAATACATTTATGATCAAGAAACAGATGAATTCAGAAATAATTTGGTTGTCAATAATTCTTTAGTACTATTCAGAGATTTGACACATACTAGCTTACCAGTTTATCACTACTGAGCTGTTAAACACTGTGTGTGTGTGTGTGTGTGTGTGTGTGTGTGTGTGTGTGTGTTCTTAGGTGTGTGCGCTCCCGTGCATGTGCTTGTGAGTGTGAAAAGCGGCAGTATAAATGGTAAGCAGCTGTCAGCACCACGGCTCTTTCCTTGGTACAGCAAAGCAAGTTGGAATGCAAGTAAAAACACATGCTTCTCTCTTCGTTCCTTTCATTCTTAGTAATAAAGGCAATTAATGATACATATAGTTTTAAGTGCAAACGTATACTAACTTTTAATGTTGGGACTATCGTAGTGTCCCTTATTTTAATTGGTAAGTTATACATTCTACTTTAAAAAGTGCATTTTTTATAAATGCCCAGATTTTGGATTGCAAAAAATGGATTATCCTGACCAATCTCCAAATCTCCTTCCTGACTTTTGCCTGTTGCCCCTTCCCTGTTTCATTTGCCTTTATTTATGGATACCGAACTCTCATTATTGGTGAGAGGCTGAGTATTTTTATATAATTTCTTTGTGTGTTTTTGGTACTTGCATTGTTTAATTCATAAATTTCGGGCGTATTATAGTATTTGAGAGTGTAGCATCGCGGTTTAGTACCTGAATAGTGTAAATTCGCGTAGTCTCCTTCTGCCGCCGAGCAGTGTCAGCAATGCGCAAGTAGCAGCATTACTGCATTTACTAGGCAATCTTGTATTTTAATAACCGTTTAAATTTTGTCGATTTGTTTGCGCTCTCTGTAGATTAGTTCAGACATTCTTTGCAAAACAGTTTTTAGCATGGATAGGGACTGCAACTGCTGTGTTCGGATGCAGGCTGAGTTGGCATCCCTTCGCTCCCAGCTTCAGGCAGTGTTGGCTTCGGTCACACAGCTTGAGGCTGTTGCCAATGGGCATCACTGTGGGGGTCTGGATGGGGGTTTGTCGGGGACGGCCAGCTCGTCCCACGCATCCCCTGATCGGACTACGACTGTGGTTGCCCGGGATACTGCACACATTGAGGCTGATCCCTCACCTGTGGTAGAGTGGGAGGTCGTCTCAAGGTGTGGCAGGGGGCGAAAGACATTCCGGAGGGCTGAACGGAAAGCCTCTCCAGTTTGTCTGACGAACCGGTTTCAGGCTCTGTCTCAGGCTGATACTGATCTTCGGCCTCACATGGCTGCTTGTCCTGTTCCAGAGGTTGCCCCTCAGTCTGCAAGATCCGGGCAGTCGCAGAGGGTGGGCTTACTGGTAGTTGGGGGCTCCAACGTCAGGCGCGTAATGGGGCCCCTTAGGGAAATGGCAGCAAGAGAGGGGAAGAAAACCAATGTGCACTCCGTGTGCATACCGGGGGGGAGTCATTCCAGATGTGAAAAGGGTCCTTCCGGATGCCATGAAGGGTACAGGGTGCACCCATCTGCAGGTGGTCGCTCATGTTGGCACCAATGGTGTGTGTCGCTATGGATCGGAGGAAATCCTCTCTGGCTTCCGGTGGCTATCTGATTTGGTGAAGACTGCCAGTCTCGCTAGCGGGATGAAAGCAGAGCTCACCATCTGCAGCATCGTCGACAGGACTGACTGTGGACCTTTGGTACAGAGCCGAGTGGAGGGTCTGAATCAGAGGCTGAGACGGTTCTGTGACCATGTGGGCTGCAGATTCCTCGACTTACGCCATAGGGTGGTGGGGTTTCGGGTTCCGCTGGATAGGTCAGGAGTCCACTACACGCAACAAGCGGCCACACGGGTAGCAGGGGTTGTGTGGCGTGGGCTGGGCGGTTTTTTAGGTTAGATGGCCTTGGGCAAGTACAGAAAGGGCAACAGCCTCAACGGGTGCGGGGCAAAGTCAGGACATGCGGGGACCAAGCAGCAATCGGTATTGTAATTGTAAAATGTCGAAGCAGCGTTGGTAAAGTACCGGAACTTCAAGCGCTGATAGAAAGCACCGAAGCTGAAATCGTTATAGGTACAGAAAGCTGGCTGAAGCCAGAGATAAATTCTGCCGAAATTTTTACAGAGGTACAGACGGTGTTTAGAAAGGATAGATTGCATGCAACCGGTGGTGGAGTGTTCGTCGCTGTTAGTAGTAGTTTATCCTGTAGTGAAGTAGAAGTGGATAGTTCCTGTGAATTATTATGAGTGGAGGTTACACTCAACAACCGAACTAGGTTAATAATTGGCTCCTTTTACCGACCTCCCGACTCAGCAGCATTAGTGGCAGAACAACTGAGAGAAAATTTGGAATACATTTCACATAAATTTTCTCAGCATGTTATAGTCTTAGGTGGAGATTTCAATTTACCAGATATAGACTGGAACACTCAGATGTTTAGGACGGGTGGTAGGGACAGAACATCGAGTGGCATTATACTGAGTGCACTATCCGAAAATTACCTCGAGCAATTAAACAGAGAACCGACTCGTGGATATAACATCTTGGACCTACTGATAACAAACAGACCCGAACTTTTCGACTCTGTATGTACAGAACAGGAAATCGGTGATCATAAGGCCGTTGCAGCATCCCTGAATGTGGAAGTTAATAGGAATATAAAAAAAAGGAAGGAAGGTTTATCTGTTTAGCAAGAGTAATAGAAGGCAGATTTCAGACTACCTAACAGATCAAAACGAAAATTTCTGTTCCGACACTGACAGTGTTGAGTGTTTATGGAAAAAGTTCAAGGCAATCGTAAAATGCGTTTTAGACAGGTACGTGCCGAGTAAAACTGTGAGGGACGGGAAAAACCCACCGTGGTACAACAACAAAGTTAGGAAGCTACTGCGAAAGCAAAGAGAGCTCCACTCCAAGTTTAAACGCAGCCAAAAACTCTCCGACAAACAGAAGCTAAACAATGTCAAAGTTAGCGTAAGGAGGGCTATGCGTGAAGCGTTCAGTGAATTCGAAAGTAAAATTCTATGTACCGACTTGACAGAAAATCCTAGGAAGTTCTGGTCTTACGTTAAATCAGTAAGTGGCTCGAAACAGCATATCCAGACACTACGGGATGATGATGGCATTGAAACAGAGGATGACACGCATAAAGCTGAAATGCTAAACACCTTTTTCCAAAGCTGTTTCACAGAGGAAGACCGCACTGCAGTTCCTTCTCTAAATCCTCGCACAAACGAAAAAATGGCTGACATCGAAATAAGTGTCCAAGGAATAGAAAAGCAACTGGAATCACTCAGTAGAGGAAAGTCCACTGGACCTGAAGGGATACCAATTCGATTCTAGACAGAGTAGGCGAAAGAACTTGCCCCCCCCTTCTAACAGCCGTGTACCGCAAGTCTCTAGAGGAACGGAGGGTTCCAAATGATTGGAAAAGAGCACAGATAGTCCCAGTCTTCAAGAAGGGTTGTCGAGCAGATGCGCAAAACTATAGACCTATATCTCTGATGTCGATCTGTTGTCGAATTTTAGAACATGTTTTTTGCTCGAGTATCATGTCGTTTTTGGAAACCCAGAATCTACAATGTAGGAATCAACATGGATTCCGGAAACAGCGATCGTCTGAGACCCAACTCGCTTTATTTGTTCATGAGACCCAGAACATATTAGATACAGGCTCCCAGGTAGATGCTATTTTTCTTGACTTCCGGAAGGCGTTCGATACAGTTCCGCACTGTCCCCTGATAAACAAAGTAAGAGCCTACGGAATATCAGACCAGCTGTGTGGCTGGATTGAAGAGTTTTTAGCAAACAGAACACAGCATGTTGTTATCAATGGAGAGACGTCTACAGACGTTAAAGTAACCTCTGCGGTGCCGCAGGGGAGTGTTATGGGACCATTGCTTTTCACAATATATATAAATGACCTGGTAGATAGTGTCGGAAGTTCCATGCCGGTTTTCACGGATGATGCTGTAGTATACAGAGAAGTTGCAGCATTAGAAAATTGTAGCGAAATGCAGGAAGATCTGCAGCGGATAGGCACTTGGTGCAGGGAGTGGCAACTGACCCTTAACATAGACAAATGTAATGTATTGCGAATACATAGAAAGAAGGATCCTTTATTGTATGATTATATGATAGCGGAACAAACACTGGTAGCAGTTACTTCTGTAAAAAATCTGGGAGTATGCATGCGGAACGATTTGAAGTGGAATGATCATATAAAATTAATTGTTGGTAAGGCGGGTACCAGGTTGAGATTCATTGGGAGAGTGCTTAGAAAATGTAGTCCATCAACAAAGGAGGTGGCTTACAAAACACTCGTTCGACCTATACTTGAGTATTGCTCATCAGTGTGGGATCCGTACCAGATCGGTTTGACGGAGGAGAGAGAGAAGATCCAAAGAAGAGCGGCGCGTTTCGTCACAGGGTTACTTGGTAACCGTGATAGCGTTACGGAGATGTTTAATAAACTCAAGTGGCAGACTCTGCAAGAGAGGCGCTCTGCATCGCGGTGTAGCTTCCTCGCCAGGTTTCGAGAGGGTGCGTTTCTGGATGAGGTATCAAATATATGGCTTCCCCCTACTTATACCTCCCGAGGAGATCACGAATGTAAAATTAGAGAGATTAGAGCGCGCACGGAGGCTTTCAGACAGTCGTTCTTCCCGCGAACCATACGCGACTGGAACAGGAAAGGGAGGTAATGACAGTGGCACGTAAAGTGCCCTCCGCCACACACCGCTGGGTGGCTTGCGGAGTATAAATGTAGATGTAGATGTAGACTGTGGCGTTGCACGCCCAATATTACTGATACTGATGGTTAACTTCTGTTCTTTCATTAATCAGTGTTGGACAATGTCGGTGTCACACACCTGGGCAGTAACTTATTATTTAAGTACAAAATATTTAGGCACTGCTGCTTAGCAGCTTACAGCCTGCAATTAACGTTTGACCAGAGTCAGTCTGTATGTTGGTTGTTACCATCAGCTGCTAAGTTTTTGCTAACACCTACCTATGTGAAACGATGTCTTTTATCCCACGTGTAGATATTAATTATCTGTTACCTGTAGCCAGTCTGGATACTTGTATCCAATGTGGAATATGACTGTGGGATGCATACCCATTCATCATGCCATTAGCATGGGATACATACCCATTCATCATCCCATTAGCTGTTAAGTAATCTTAATGAGACAATATTCTTCACTTCATTCATAGGCAGAAATGTATATTTATGTGTGCAAATGTAACCTTGACTTTTTGTTATGACTGTGACATTACACGCCCAATCACACTGATTTTAAATGTTATTTATGTTTAAATGCCTAAATGCAAATTTGACCTAATGCCAGTAAAAAAATATATAATTGAGGAGTGTGGCGTTGCATGCCCAGTCTTGCTGATACTGATGGTTAACTTCTGTTCTTTCATTAATCAGTGTTAGACAGTGTCGGTTTAACACACCTGGACAGCAACTTAATATATAGATGCAAAATATTTAGGCACTGCTGCCTTTCGTTCTTTCAACCATTATGTTTTACTAAGAATATGTAATTTGACACAATATATGTGCATGTACATTGTTCCTTTGTATTTATGATGTTATACACCAAATTTATAAAAAGCTCCTCGGAAACCTAACACTAAACTTTACACTTTTTTAGTACCATGATTAACATGTTAAATTATGTTAAGTTACTACCTGTATGTTCTGCAAGGCTTATCCAGTTTCTAACCACCCTAAGCTACTTTTGTTTAATGCTATCTTCATTACTGCTACTAATGCTATGTTAATTCAAATTCATCTACTTTTAAGTTTTTAGGTGCTGTTGCTTTTACTGATGCTTAGTCATACTGATGTACTCTCCATGATAGTACAGATCTTTCCTGTAAATAGCCACACCAGATAATGTTTGAGGAATGTATTCAAAATTGAGAAATAATTTTGCTGAGTAATAGCTAGTCTTTCTCATGGGCTCCAAATCTGTTATAAGGGTATCGTTCTCGGCAGAAGTAAGTTCTTTACATATTATGCCACTAAAGGTTTTAATTGTTATATTAATCTAATTCCTAATGTGAAGGTAGCAACTGTTATGTATCTATATTTCCACGTGCGCATGCACATGACCTTTCAGCGGTGCTTGGTACACAGCTGCTCGCCGCGGTTTGTTCCAGCACAGCTCTCACGGCCTACTGACCTTGTCCGCGCAGTGGGGCCAGCTGTTTCTCTTCAGCCTAAGTAATGTAGATTTATGACTGGTTACTACGGTGCTACAGTTTTATACTTGACATGGCCAAACTTTGGCATGCAATAGTTTAGTGTCACTGAGGAAGGCCAAATTATTTTGGCTGAAACCTGGGTAAAGATTGGTTTCTATTTGCAACTGAGGCTAACGTGTTACATGTTACACCGATGGCTCAATGGCTGATGGTCACGTAGGTTTTGCGTATGTTCATAGAGGACATATTGAACAGCACTCCTTGCCAGATGGCTGCAGTGTTTTCACTGCAGTGCTGGCGGCCATATCTTGTGCCCTTGAGCACACCCACTCATGCCCTGGTGAGTCATTTCTCATGTGTACTGACTCCTTGAGCAGCCTACAAACTATCGACCAATGCTACCCTCGCCATCCTTTGATAGCGTCTATTCAGGAGTCCATCTGTGCCCCGGAACGGTCCCGTCATTCAGTGGTTTTTGTGTGGACCCCAGGACACCTCGGAATCCCAGGCAGCAAACTTGCCGACAGGCTACGTGGAAACTGCTTCTGGAGATGGGCATCTCCGAAACTGACCTGCGTTCTGTCTTATGCTGCAGGGTTTTATGGCTTTGGGAGACGGAATGGCATAGCAGTACGCACAACAAACTGCATGTCATTAAGGAGACTATGAATGTGTGGCAGTCTTTCATGCAGTCCTCTCACAGGGAATCAGTTGTCCTCTGCTGGCCCCTCATTGTCCATACGTGGCTAACACATATGATGTCGCGAGGACCCACCTCAGTGTCGCTGTGGCTCACAAATGACGGTCGTCCACCTCTTGCTGGACTGCCCACTTTTAGTCGCTCTGTGGCGGACTTTTAACTTTCCCAGCACCATGCCTTTGGTGTTGGGTGACAATGCCTCAACAGCAGTTTTAGTTTTACCTTTTATTCATGAGGGTGTGTTTTATCATTTGATTTAAGTTTTAGCGCATGTCCTTTGTCCCTCTGTGTCATTCACCCTAGTGCTTTTAGGGTGGAAGTTTTAATTTGTTGCAGAGCGGCTGGCTTCTCCTTTTTATTCTCATGGTCAGCCAGCCATGGTAATCTGCTCTCTTGTTTCAATCTCTTCTACGTGTTTCTTGCATCTCTCTATGGTTTTCTTGTCCGATTTTGTCCATTTGAGTGTTTCTTGCCCTTCTATCATTCTTGTGGTTTTCTCCTTTCTTCCAGCTGTGTTTTGTATGTCTCGTTATTTTACTCCCACCCATGTGGAATTATTTTAATCAAAACGAGGGACCAATGACCTATTAGTTTGGTCCCTCCCTCCCACCCCCCCCCCCCTCCCCCCTCTTTTAAACCAACCAATCAACAGTCAAGAGAAACCTTATTCTTGAGGTATTGGAAGCAATAAACATTGGTTCAAAACTGCTGGACCGGGCACACACTATTCATGTGGTTGATTTAACATTTCTGCTTCAAAATTTACAGAATACAAAGTGTATTTGAGAGAACCAGCTGCCCCATCAACTAAACTTCTAGCCAATTCCCACCAAAACAGACAAATAAGAGGAGGGAAAAATTTCATTAATAAAAGAGCTTGTAGATTGCATTGGAGCATAAATGCATTGACTCTGCACTTGAAAAAACTGATACTTTTAGCTCTTGGAAGACCTTTGTGTTCAGACGCTATTCCAAGAATTATGACTTTCCTGTTCTAAGTGTATAAAGTCTCCACAAAAGAAGGCTGCAGTAGGGAGAGATCCAAATCCTGCATACTAATGTTGATAACAGCTACCACAAGCAGCAATGGGTATAAGAAAAGGCCACCAGTTGTCTGTCATGGATTTGGAACTAATTTCACTGATGTAAGTAATTGGAAATAAAAACTGGTGCCTATTTTGGACTTTCACTCACCCCCCTATGATTATCAATTACATTGATTTAAAAGTTTTCTGCATTCTCCAGTTGAAAATGACTGAAACTACTTGGTGAGTCGGTGTAAGGGCTAGCGATGAATACATTCTAAGGAAAATGTAGTTTTTCAAAGCAGCAGACAGCATTTTAATGTTATAAATAGCAACCAATATCCTTAGAAAAGTATAGGTATTATCTGACAGGCGTGTAAACAGGAATGAAAACTTTCTAGCTTTTGGATGAATCCTTTTTCGAGCTATATTACACATACACACAGCATGTGCTTTCCTCCCCACATGTGTGTGCACTGTATTTGTTTTGCTTCTTCTCTAATGACCTGGTCCTTGGTGAAATAATAACTCTAACTTTCTCTTAGTTGATGATGCAGTATTTTGAACAGTGTATTGTATATTTTATAAGGTAGGTAATGTGTTGTTTCTGATGGAATTTGGGAGTGTGATGGGAACTCCAGTTCTACAAGACTCTGAAAGCAGAATATGTAATTTGAATAAAATTATACACATTTCAGATAAATGATTCCTAGTGCTCGAAAAAGTTGTAGACAATGGAAGTTTGCTAATAAGGCGCTTGCCTTGGCGGTCTAATCTATCTCTTTTTCAGTAATGTCATATGCATAATAACACATTTAAAAGTACTCCTGTTTTATGTATTTTGGCTGTACTAAGTTTTAAATTGTGGATTTTTCCAATGTCATGTTTCAGACCTAGCATTTGCCATAATATTTTCGGAAAGGATTGGTGTGCTAACGTTTCTAAAGAACAATGTGAAAGATACAGGCTTTAAGGATGGTGTCTCAGAGATTTTTATGCTGCTTCAGAACTTGCTGGAAAGTTTTCCAGAAAGAATTTCTTCGTATGCGTGCCAAATCAAGGTAAGAATACATAAAAGATGCCATATACAATATGCATGTCACTTCTTTTCTGCTGCAAAACACTTAAGAGGAAGAACGGAATAAAAATATGCCATATTAAGTAATAACAAAATTCTTTTCACTTGTTCTTTGGGATGGTTGACAGTGTATGTAATGTATCGAGTGGATAAAATAAAGATTGCTATTGAAAAGTGCGCAAATGACAGTGTCACTGGAAGATATGAGTGCTGCTGGTCATGTTCCATTCCCTTTAAAATTCAGTAGCAATGGAATTATGGACTCTGCAGGATCATGTGTAAACTGTCAAAACTTTTTACCAATTGATAAGTCCTAAGAGCTGGTGCATCTTTCCTTCCATTAGCATTTCAACATTCATTATAATTGATAATTGCTGTTTGCATCTGTGGCTGAAAATGAAGTTGAAACTTTGAAGAGGAGGTACATAGAAAGGCTGGGTGGTAAAAAACTTTGTGTATGCCTGAAAACAGAAAGTGTGCAAGATAAGCTATCAGAACCTCATGTTAATTAGCTTGCTGGCATAGCACTACACTTGGCATTTTATGTGGAATGGTCAGAATAATTTTATACGATAACCTACCAGTTCATTTGTTCAGAAGTAAAATGTTACAGGCTTGTAAAGAAAATAATGTGTTTTAAAGATTGTTCTGTGAATAATGTTTTAATGAGTGAGAAAGTATTGTTCCAGATATTATGTTACATCACTGAGAAGAGCTTAAGGTTTTGGCAAGTGCACTGCAAATATAAAGGCAGCATAAGTAAAAGTGTAAAGGCTACATGTGAGTTACATAATTTGAATGAAATCGAAGAAGATACAGAGATAGTGTACAAAAATGTTTAAAGCTACTGAAGCGTTTGTATCTGGCGCTATTGGTGGCCAGGTGAAGCAAGCATGCCATCATAGTCTGCAGCTAGTGCACCGGCTGGCAATTATGAACATGTTGGGCTGCTGCCAGTGGTGCCTCATCCACTGGCATCTTCTCCACTGTACGCAAACCTTCTTGAGTCAGAGCAGCTCCTTGCCAGTGTGCATTTGGTTGTTAGTGACAGAACTCTGCACTTGTTTGGTAAATACTTGTGCGAATGTTTCTTTAACCCTATCATTATTGGCATGCAGTTATCAGCTGATGTAATTTTTGCACATGTAGTGGTTGCCAACAGTTTTGGTGACAGTGTTGTTCATTCTGTGCATGTCTTTCTCAAGTAAAGTGGATCCAGCATTCAGTTGCTAGAACAGCAGCAACAGCTTGAGAAACAACAGCGGCAGTTAGATGTGTTTTGTCAATTATTTATAAATTCACTGAAAGCACCCCAGCCACTGACACCTAAGTACCTGTTTGCTCCTCCAGCTTTTCCACCGTTACAAGAAGCAAAGAAAGATTAGGACATATACATGTGACTTCTGCAGCAGCATTTTGCAACTTTTCAGGTGGATGATCCATTCTTGCAAAAAGCTTTTTTTCTTGTCATTGGTTGTGCCTGAAATGTTTCATTTGCTTCAAAAACTTGTCCCATTGAAATATTCATCAGCATTGTCATTTTCTGAAATGTGTGACTTGCTTATTACTTACTACCTTAAGCAAACCCATGTGGTGGTGGTCCTGTTTGGAGTCCCACCAGTGGCAAAAGAAACCAGGACAGCCCTATCAAGTGTGGGTACCCAACTTCTATGGACCAGGTAGGAAGAGTAAATTTGTGTGTGCTCACTGCCAGCACTCCTATAATGATTATCTGATTCACAATGCCGTCGTCTATTCTGCTGCAGATGGAGAGGTCCATTGGGAGGTGTTGCGTTTAGAAGATCCAATGGTTAAGGAGATTTTGCCTGTCGCTACAGTTTTTGAAGTGGTGCAAGTCGCTTCTGAATAGGTTGAGGATGTCATGGACATTGCGTCATTGTGCTCATTGACACAACATTGTCAGCATTCCCAGACTTCCTCAATTTGTTCCTCCAATTCAGTCAGGTCGTAATTAGACTTTACTGTTTTCCATAGCAGTTTCCCATCGTGTCCTGACTATTAATGTGATAAACCCTGCACACTGCTACTCACATAGGTGCTCAGTATGTGCCGCTAGCCATAAAAGAGCCAATGTGGCCATAGTCTGTTGAAGCTCCTGTGCATGTGGGTCTTGATAGCAGATGTGGAATTCATGGAAGTGCATAATGTTATGCCAGTCCATGGCCATGAGCTTGATGTCCCCAACAAGATTTATGGTATGCAGTTGATTCAGCAACAACCGTTCTGTTTCCAGGTCAATACCAGGTCCTTTATGTCCCTTATGAACCTGGAAACATATCGTCATGTGGCTCGATCTGCTCTCTGTCTCCTCCACAAATTGTCATTTGGTCGGTTATGGAAAACAACCCATTCCTGTTGAAGGAGAGTTTACGATTGACATCAAGTATCAACTCGTCACAAGAGTGACCAAATTTTTGTCAGTAGACATTTCAACATCGGAGAACATTTTTGGCCTTGATGTATTCCACAGTCTTTGGGTTTCAAATTGAAGACATGGTATACTGTATTTACTCGAATCTAAGCCGCACTCAAATCTAAGCCGCACCTGAGAAATGAAACTCGAAATCAAGGAAAAAAAAATTTCCCGAGTCTAAGTTGCAACTGAAATTTGAGACTCGAAATTCAAGGGGAGAGGAAAGTTTTAGGCCGCACCTCCAAATCGAAACAAAGTTGGTCCATTGTAATATGAAACACAATTTAGGTCGAATGAATGACGATACAGCTACAGTTGTTTGGTTCGAGTCGTAAGCTTAGCAGTTAGCTTTACCAGGTAGCCATTGCTATGCATCAGGCGTCAGGCGGGTACCCTTCCTTTTTCGCATGCTTCGTCTGGTTTGAATTGATTGCTTATTTTTCTTTGATCTGATAAGTGTCGTTCTCTTTGTTATAGGTGTTTACGTCACTCTAAGCTGAAAATGCATTACTGTACTGTGTCATGCATTGTTTGTCGTAATCAGTGTTTATGACCTGTCGCCGCTCGCGGCATGGCTTGCTCTTGTGCACGCTACCGCCGCTTTTTTTTTTTTTTTATACTGCTTTCTTTGATAATGATCAACAAGAACCAAATAATAGACTGCATATGATAGAAGATGTTCTGAACGAGACATTAGCGGAAATTTTTCTCCATTTGAAAATCTTTGAAGACGCCTCTTTAGTACATTAAATTCTGCACAGAACTTAGTCATCTTAGATTTAAAAATCTAGTCAGTTGTCGTGCTTCATTTCTGACTGTATCACTATTAGGCATAAGAATAATACGAATATAAACATGACATGATATGTATATTCTTCCACCTTTGCTGTTGTCTCACTCTAGTTTCGTAGTTTATTAGGCAGACAGGATTTAAATGAGATAGCAGCAAACACGAAAGAATATATGGCAAAATGTTTATATTCGTATTATTCTTATGGTAAAGAGAATACTGCATGTGATTCACAATTCATAATAGTTCCTATTAGCAACCATCTCTTCTCACAGGTAGGAAAAAAATTCAGAAATCAGAATGTAGAGTTGGCCATATTGACAAACATCCCAAACAGTCTTGCCAGTCAGATTTTCGTAGTACATTGAAATGCTGCTGCATTCGAAGATGAACAAAACGGAATTTGTATTTACTTCGTTGAATAATGTATGAAAATGCAGTGGTCGAAACTCGTGGCGGAGAAAAAAAGCTCGTCTTCCAACATCTTTTTAAATTTATTTACTGATGCAGAGGTTTTGGCGCCAGTATCTATCTTTGTGCCTGCAAAGCATGCCTGCATAGCGCTACATATATTCGACGGCAGAAGTTAGTTGTGGCGGCACCTACCAACATTTTTCAGAACTTCTGCTTACTTTGCACTCGATTCTAAGCCGCAGGCGGTTTTTTGGATTACAAAAACCGGAAAAAAAGTGCGGTTTAGGTTCGAGTAAATACGGTATGTTGTTTCAGACACTTTTCCATTACAGGAACTGGACAACATCTGCTGAAAGTTTGGTCCCCTTTCGATAGGTTGCAGGGCCTAGATATCACCTCTAGTCAATGGGCTATGCCTTTTGGCTCTCATTCACAAACCTTCAGGGGGTGCTTCATACATGTTAAGATTTCAAATCAACCATTAATTCTCGGTTGGTAGTGGATTCTTATCCAATTCTACAGACCAAGAAATGCTTGTGAAACTGGTCTGGTGAATGTTTTTTTAAAAATTTCTTTGGCGGAGTCATATCTGGATTCTGCATCTCAACACATTTTGGTTATACTGTTACACATGCTTGCCTTTCGGCGTCATGAGTGACCCCACTATTTTTCAGCAGTTCTTAGAACAAATTAATACATGATATCCCCTTTTGTGCAAACTGTGTAGATGACATAATTGTCATAGGCCGTCATGGCAGGAATATCTTGAATACCTTTGGACTCTTTTTCCCTAAACTGCAAGAGGCAGGCCTTAAGTGCAACCTGTGGAAGTCAGTTTTTTCACGTGGGAGAAGGATATGTGGGCCATCTTCTTTTGAAGGATGGTGACGTTCCTACACAGCATCATCTAGTGGCTATTTCCAAATTGATCATCATGTCCAGCAGGTGATGGAAGTGCTCCAAGTCACAGCATATTGCATAGAAGTAGTCAATTGGCAAGATCCAGTGCTCATTTTGTGTTGAAAGGTTGGCTTGAACAGCTACCTGCTGAGGGGTTGGGCTCATCCCGCAATTTTTTCCTGGCACTGGTTGATAGAGACTACTTCTTAGTGTAGATTCAGACGAAACCTACATTGTTATCCCACTGATCCTACAACCTTGGATTCATGTGCTTCTCCACTATGGCTACTGGGGCATAAACTGCATGAAAATGTTAGTGAGGCATCAGTGGCACACTCTCAATGTTTAGTAGTGATGGATGCACTGTCAAATTATCCATAGGTCATGTGCATGTGCTCCACCTCAACAGAAGCTACTGTGTATGCTTTAACACAGTTTTTGTGACCAAAGGATTGACATGGATAATTGTCTCCGATAAGGCCCACAGTTTGCCTTGGCAATGTTCTGTGATTACTGCATTTGGAACAGTATTACTCACCTCACGTCTGCACCATTTCACACCCAATAGAAAGGTGAGGCAAAACATATGGTGCATACATTTAAGATGCAATTGGTAAAGTGCTTGGTGGATTCGCTTCCTGATACAGTATTACCTCTGTTCCTAAGCACCTACAGGACCAATCTGCTGAATGACCGGAGCCCAGTGGAGGTTCTCACAGCCAAAAACCATGGATTCTGTTACACCTTGTTAGTCCTGCGCCATGCCTGTGGCATGGTGGCACCCTTTCAGATATGCTGTGAGTGATCCAGTCTGAGTGCACATCTTCTGTCAGTGGCCGGGACGGGCATTGGCTACATTTTGGAAGGTGCATGGCCGGCGAATGTTCTCCATGGCTGCTGTTGGTGCTTCACTTTTTTCCTGTCAGAATCAACTATGCCCTCAGTGGGGCAGTGACCCACCTCAGCCACAGTGGACACCGTCGGAGGGCCTCCCTATAGGTGCTGCCCCCTCCCAGGGCCTGGGTGCCATGGGGAGTTCTTCACTGGATGGTCGATGGGCTTTGACCACATTGAGATCAAGCTGCTGCCTGCCCTGGAACTTCAATCGGTGTCTTGACAGGGCTGCCCGGATGCCACTTACTCATGGGAGCACCTGGTGGATGTTCCCCTGTCTCTTGCCACTGTATGGCATACGGAATCCCGACATGAGGGGTTGTCACTGTGGCCAGTGCACCTTCTCCAAGCCACTTCTGCCCATGTATTCCGCCAGTTCTGAGACAGCTGACTGCCTATCCCTGCAAGGGCGATGCCTCTTCAGATGCTGGTGAACCGATGGAAACCAGCGCTGTTGCCATGCAGCAGCTTTTTTGCCGCTGCAGTCACCACTGTTGGTGGTGTGCCAACATTCTGCCAGCAATGATTCTATCGGCGTGGTCATCCTGTGGTGCTGACTCTGGAGGGAGGGATGTTGTGGTGCGTCCACACAATCCACCACTGCAGCATTTGTATCCAGCCCCAGCAGTGGATGGGTGAAGTAAGCACTTCTGTCGTCCACAGCCAGCATCCTGAGCAGCAGTTATGAACACATGCGGCTGCCGCCAATGGGGCCTCATTCAATTTCATCGTCTCTGCCATTCACCAATGTTCTCGAGTCAGACCAACTCTGTGCCAGTGTGCATTCAGTTGTCAGTGAAAGGAATCTGTACTTGGACAGTTAATAGTTGTGTTAATGTTACGTTAACATTGTCATTATTCAGCGTGCAGTTATCAGCTGACATAATTTTTGTGTGTGTAGTGATCATCAGTAAAGAATACAGATACAGCAGAGACACTGAGGGGAAAATAGAATTTTTTAATTGTGGTATGAGTAGTAAATGAAGTTCTTAATATACAAAAAAAAAAAAGGATAGAAAATAAAGTGAGACCAAAAAATGCCTGCTTCATGAGGAAAGACAGATCTTCCATTAATAAATTAGTCAGTCACTAATCATCAATAATTGTGAGACTTGTTACAATTAGTGGCTTACAGATTTTTAGTTCTCCCATTGTTACCAATAAAAAGATTTAGGTTGCCATAGATGAATGGTGAACACCATTCTTTATCTATGTAGAAGGCAGAGATGACTGTAGATACTGTAAGATAAGTTAAGTTATACTAATATGACTGAAAAAGAGAGAAAAATTGAGCCTACAGTGATTGAAATGCAAGCAATATTAAAAAGGGGATGAGAAAGTTATAGGAATATTATAATGCTGTACATTAAGAATAATCAAAAGTATTATTTAAGAAGTCAAAGGATGGTTCAGTGCAGGCTTGATAGCACAGTTGCTGATTTAAATACTATTGAAGCTAGAAAAAGTCTGTTATCTGGTACTGAAAAGAGGATGTTGTTCATGGACAGCTATGGATTCATATTTTGGTGTTTTTTTCATTGGTTCTTTGTCAGTGAACACATTGTTTTCATTGTATGCTCTTCCTTCTCCTCAGTTTTTGGCTGTACAGTCTTGCTCAATATACAGTAAAACTTGCTCAAACTGGAATTGCCTGGTACTAAAATAATTTCCCAAATTGGAAAAGTTTCTGGATTATGCAAGACTCACTGGGCTATGTAAAATTTGTCAGGTATCGTGCACAAAATTACAGTAAAATTTTTTAATTATGCATATACTGTGCTTATGTACTTTCACTCCAGCACAGTAGATGTTCATTTACTGTATGTTGGACAACAGAACACTGGACTGTTACACTAATTGGTAAATAACACGGCATTTCTATATTTTTACTCAAACTTTAAATTTGTTTATTATTGTATGTACATACATATTATTCTCATGTTTATTTGTTTTACATTTCAATTTTTTGCCACATCTCAAGGATGGAAACATGTTTTAATTTCCTGTTCAAAATGGTTTTTTCTAGGCAATTTTTTTGCACCATACAATAGTTCCAAAAGTTGGGAGAATTTGTGTGTGCTGCAAATTGCATAACACAGTTTAGGCATGCAATGGCTTTTTCAGGCATATTAATTTTTCTAGGGCATCACTTTGCTCCTATTCTTCTTCCTTTGTTTCATCATCATCATCATCATCATCTGTGTTGCAGATTTCTATTAAATTTGTTGCAGACGTGAAAGTGGAGTGAGTTGACAGAAAGTCATCACTTTGAATGTAATCATCTGCACTACATGAAATGCTTCGGGTTTTCATTAGTTTGCTGCATTTTCTTGAACTTCGATGGCCACAGAAGCGTCTTTTTCTTGACCCCCAAACCCCACTTTGTTGAAGCACTTGATGACAGTTTTGGGTTTTATTTCCTTTACTGGCAAGCCAATTCAGTTTACTGCATTCAGGACAGGAACTGACTGAGAAAGAGCAAATTCACTTTCGGCTTCTTCAACACTAAAAATAAGGGATTGCATCAGTAATCACCTATAATGACACTTGAATGTTTAAAGAACACAGTGATCCATGGGCTGTGTGAGGCTGGTTGAACCTGGAGGGAACCGAGCCAATTTCATATTTGGTAATGTTACTTTCAGGTAGCGGGTTGCATTGTCTAGGAAAAGGAGTACTTGGCAATTTCCTTTTTTCATTTTGGCATTGAAAGAGCCCAGCCATTCTTCCATAAGACCACTCACCATCCACGCCTCTTTATTGCTTCGCCACGTGACTGGAAGCTTACTGATGTCTATATTTTTAAAACAACGCAATTTTGCCACCTTTCCAATCACCAATGGCTTCTCCATTTCACCTAACATGTTTCCACACAGCAGTACAGTCTGTCTTTCCTTAGACATATTTCTGCCTGTGCACTTTTGATCTCAAATTGTTTCCACACAGCAGTACAGTCTGTCTTTCCTTAGACATATTTCTGCCTGTGCACTTTTGATCTCAAATTGTTTCTCGTCATTTCCGTTGCATACTACCATCCCCAGATATTTAAACTCTTCTACTACCTCACATATCTGGTTTCCAATATGCAGGGTCTCCTTCCTTTGTCTTGTAATTTCTTTGTACCCTCATATATTTGCCTGTAGGTCATGTTTTAAACAACAGAAATATGTTGTATCAGCTTAAACAAATAAATGAAAAAAGTGGATGGTGATTATGTTGGAAGAGAACAACATGTAAAAGTTTAAGACAAAAAAAGAAATCTTCATGAATGTGACATGGCTGTCAGTTTGTTACATTCAGCAGTGATTCTCTTCAAATGTTCTCCTGTGTGAACATGATGAGGCAGAATTAGTCTGCGAAATACAGTATGTTCTTCGAGCTCTACAGATCATGGTCGTTATAACAATCCATTGTATTATCTTGTCCTTCTATGGTAATGATTGTAGCTTATTTTGATGTGGTAGTGATCTTTATTGTCTATAAAGATTGCTTTGTAAATTTCTACAAACTTCTGCTTTAAAAGTTTCAGTTATTGTTAATAAAAGAATTGAAGCTCAGAGATTGGCCATGTAGCTTGTTTACAGAGAATTTTTAGAGAATCAGTGTTGTGAATGAATACAGAATTCACCTAAAGACTTTTTGTTGGTTGCTTTGCTGTGGTTTTCATAAGGTCCTAACTAAAACACAATGCTTGAACTTTTGGTTGTCAGAAACCTTCAACAAAGACTAGGTTTGCAGACTTCATCATGTTCGTATTTGTCAGAAATGATTTATTGAAGGCTGACCAAAATGGGCTGCTGTTAAAAAACATTGATGCTGTGTGCAACATGATTGAAGAGCAATGACATGTTACTTACCATGAGAGAGGCATCCTTTAATATGCCAAGGGTGGTAGTACACTCGACCAAGAAAGAAAGAAAGAGAATCACTTATTTCTTTGACTACACTGGGCATGTCATGACTATGGCTTTAGAGGATTGAAAAATATTTGATGCTAAATGATATGCAGCAGTTTTCAGTTATGTTTAGAACGTGCAGCTGATCATCTTTGCATCTGGACACTTGCATGACATCTTCAGGGTGAGTCACCAAAGAATTAAATCAACTGCTCACCTTGAACAATTTATCATCATGCTGTATGCGTTTTGGCCATGCTTCGTGGTTGTTACTGCAAAACTGGCCACTTTGCCAGCAGCAAACTCCCTTGTTGGCAGAAACTGCGATCAGGTGGCATCCACTCACTGTGGCTCTTGGTGTACTGTCATCTTTGTTATGAGCAAATTATAGAAGTAATAGGATTTCATCTGTTACCCAACTGATAGCTCCCTGCTCCAGTTAATGTTTTCCACCATACGTAGCTCCACAGGCTCTTTAATAATAATTCCAAAATGAATCAGCACTAGTCAAAATTGTTGTTTTATTGTATTACATTATATGTCCTGTGGAAATACATTGTTCAGCAATGGCAGATTTTGTGGATTGCAAAAGACAAGTACAGTGTTGACGTTCTAAGTAGCATTCTTCCACAGTGTGTGTGGTCTGACCTACATAAGCCATACCATCTTGGCAAGGTATTTTATATGCTCTATCCTTCCACAGTAATAAATCACCCTTCACCAATCCAAGAATGTCTGCAATCTCAGATGTTGGATGGAAATCTCATTAATGTGAAATTACTGGAGGATCGTGCTTGTCTTGAACAAGACATTGCCAACAAGAGGAAGAAATGCTGTGAATTTCGTCAGTGCACTATCCTCCTTATCTGTTTGCTGATTTTTTTGCTTCAACTGATAATGAGCTATTGATCTACCTTATTTACTAGATGGATTTTACATTTTCCTTGAAGACTTCTCTTAGGTGGATGAGCTACTTAATGACACTCTGGGTATCAGAAACTGTGTATGTCCCATGTGCAACTGTATGAAGCACATTTGTTGTATGTGATGGCTGATGACAACTTGAAGACTGAGTATAACTCCATGTGACTGGGCTTAATATAAACCGAACAATCCAGAGAGTCGTCATTCTTCATTCTAACCAAAATGTGCAAGAACAGCAACCAGCACCTTTTTATGTTTCCATGACAAACAAGATGTTCGGATGAATAATATTTAGATGGTGCAAAAACTCCAATAATTTGTGTTCTCCATGGGTTTGTAATTAAAAATAATTTTATTCCTTGCCATTGAAATATGCAAAAATCTTTAATGAAAATTCATCTAGAGTTGGTGATAAAATTGCAATTTCTTATGCAGTATTCAAGACAGAACATCATGTTTCCTTTCCACGGAAATTGTGAGCCTAGTCAATAACTTGTGGTGTGGTTTGATTTTAAAATATGAATTGATTTTGGTTTTACAGACAGCATGTTTGCATTGCCTTAAGTCAGAAGTAACTGCTGCAGAAAAAGTGAAAGCACTTGAAGTATTGCAGAGTGTTTTGAAGCTAAATACATGGGACCAAAATTTGAAAATTTCAGAACTAATAACTACCTTGGAAAATTGTTATCTAAAGTCAAAGGCACAACCCACAGGTAAGTATTCTTAAGCAGATATTTAGTACTTTAATTATATAACGAGATGAATAGTACTAAAAGTAAATTATACATAGTAATTTAGTACAAAAGTCATTAAGGGCTGCAAGCCAGAGCAGTCAACAACAGTGTGACTTGGGGTGTATCAACAATAAGAAACTGAGGATTCAGGTAACATATAGAGAGCAATCAGCAAATCAGAATAAAGGAAGGTTCGATTGACTGCATCATAGACAAGGTGAATATAAACACCCCCCCCCCCCCCCCCCCCCCCGCACTCTCTCTCTCTCTCTCTCTCTCTCTCTCTCTCTCTCTCTCTCTCTCTCTCTCTCTCACACACACACACACACACACACACACACACACACACACACTGAATTCAATCCAACAGAGGATGGACTGGACAGGAATGAAGAAAGATAGGAAAATTTGAAAATATTCCGCTTCCACCAAAGCACCTCATATACTGTATTGTGAAAATAGAATGGAATTAGATATTTATTCAGCTTTAAAATGTATTCCACTTCCACTAAAGCACCTCATATACTGTATTGTGAAAATAGAATGGAATTAGATATTTATTCAGCTTTAAGACGTTTAAATGCAATCAGTGCCTTTATATAAGGTTTATATATGACAATATTATGAAAAGTATAGATTGCTGGGCTTTCCAAAGTTTATCTGTGTCTCTAGGTACAACATTACAGTACTCTTAGGTGGCTCCCCAAGTAATTAAGTTGTAATTATGTGACAGTAAGATATTAAAAATTTACTTTAATGTTGCATGTTGTTGTAGAAGCTAACCTTTGTTTATAAATCTAATATAGTATGTCATAAAGAATCTGTATTGCACATTGATAACTTTATAAAACATTACAGATTTGTATAGGTACTTCAAATCAAAATTACGTATTTAATATATTATACATTCTTTAAATTGCTTAATTGGGTAAAATGTAAAGCATTTTGTCATTATGTTTTTGAATTTATTTAAGGGCACTGAGTGGGTACTTTCAGGTAATTTGTTAATTTATTTGAGACTAGCAGTTGTGGATCTTTGGTATTCTGTCATATGGCTTGTCAATTGCATACCCATTTCTTGTGTTATGGGATGTGTTGGCATCCTAAGGCCAAAATTATCCTGGTTTTCCCTAGCATATACTAGACAATGACAAACATACATGCTAGGGAGTGTCGTCATTGTTTTCCTGGAATGCATCTGCTTGCTTTTTTTCCGTTTAAATACAGTCCTTGATGCAGATGAGACTGCTCGTAGCAGGATTCTATATATTGGATAGAACCCGAAGAAAGCAAAGTTGGCTTATAGCATGGGAGTTCCACTAACACTGTCTCTCAGCTCTTGCAGAAAATACATTACATGTGAGAATCTGGTACATAATTTGGCTGTGTATATTCCAGATAAGACTTTGGTCAATGTGGATGCAATGAAACTTCACTGATTTAGTTTCTTGTTTGAGAGCATTTTAATTAAATACAATATTTTATGGTTTGGTGTCATTTATGTGCAATGCATTGGCCTGAAACCAGGAGGTTCATGTATCTGTTGCTATTGCTGCAGTCTGTTGGTATTATGAGCAATTAATGTGCTGTCATCATGCACTAGTGTCTCATAGGGTAATACGGAGGGCAGATCATTTGTAAATGTGATAAACATAATGAGTCCTGGAACAGAGCCTTGCAGCACATTTTTTGCAGCAGATGAAGAATCCGTTTTTCTTTTTTTCCTCACTTTAACAGTTTCTTATCCTTAGGTATGACTGTAGTAGTAGGAGAGCATTTACCCCTATTTCATAGTACTGTAGCATTCTGATTAGAATGTTGTGGGGCACTGTATCAGAGGCTTTCCTTAGATCCACCTATGTCACCCAGGTTAGCGATTTATTCTAAAAGCAGTGATATACTTTCATTATGATGTTGTCAACAGTTTACACAGTAGAAGGTGGCAGCTCTAAAGCCACACAGTGCGCGGTAGATTAGTTTACTGCAAAGTAGATATCAAAATATTGCTCCGTCTGTGATGCGTACAGGACTGCTTTATTTTATGAAATGAAACGAAAAGGGTCAGTATCTACCAGGTGATGCTGTGTTACTCTTCTTACCAACAGGCTTGATTACAGATGTGTTTGGACATTCTGGATGTACACCTACACTTAACGTTTTATTTATTGTTTTTTGTTACAGGCATTATCATCTCTTTTCTTAAGTGTTCAATAACATTAGAAAAGCAATATGATCTTTAGCTCAGGAATCACCAAGTTTAGTTGTAGTTTCACTAACCTGTCTAATTTCCACATGAATTCCTGCAAAACTGTCAGTTTCTTTTATTGTGTAATGCAGCAGTAGTACTTGTGCCTCACTCATATTATCCTCATTGTTGTTTTTTAAGATAGCGTTGATAAAGTATATATTTAATGCATGTAGAGGAATTAAAGCACCGGAATCAAAAGTGTGTGTGTGTGTGTGTGTGTGTGTGTGAGAGTGAGTACATGCGCACGGTGCACGTGCGCATTTCCGTGTTTATGCTATTGTCCTGTATACCAAGCACTATTATAACTTGTATATATGTCACGCAAGCAGTCCACCAAATGCATGAGATGTACTACCTGTTATTACACCATCTTGAATCTGCAGACTTAGCTTTTGAGGCTCACATCCAGAGGGAGCAACCCATAACATTTTAATAGCAACTTGACCATATGAACATTGCATGTGACAGACTGTAGTAGAAAGAATGCTGTACGAAAGAACAGCACGCCCCCCCCCCCCCCCCCCCACACACACACACACACACACACACACACACACACACACACACACACACGCGCGCGCACAAATCAAAGGCTGAGCGAGTAATAAAAGAACTTATCAATGATGATGTAAAAATAACTGAGTTAGAAAACCTAGTTGTGTTGAAACCAATTCAATTGTTATGTGTACAGAAACAATGTAATCAAAATTTTTTTCCAGTGAACTAACCACATAATTTTTTACCATTGTCCCTTCTGCTGCTAAGACACAATGTGTAAAATTTAATGTTAGGATAATAATAGTGCATCAGGCTTTTACTCACTTGTGCACCTTTAATGAAATGATTTTACTTCATTAAATGCATTCAATTGCTACAAGATATATGTATTCGCATTTTGAATTGTTTCAGTTCAGCAACATATCTTACATATTTTGGGAATTATAGCTCATAGATATCCAGAGAAAACTAATCAAAAGAGTCTGCTGAATAGATACAGCTTTGTTATAAGAAGCCAGGTGAGTTACAAAAAAAGATGCTTTTTCATATATGTTGTGGTACATGACACTGTTTTGTTCTGAAAGTGATATTTCTGACCTCTGTAAATAAAAACTGAAAATTGATACACTGTGAAATGTAAGAGAGGATGACCTCTTGGTAGCTAAATATCTAGGTGAACACCATTGCATTGCAAGGGTAGTCACTCTAATTTTGTCTTTTTGGTATCAGTTCACATAATCTGTGTGATGCCATGGATTTTCTTATATTAGTTTAACATTATATCAGTGACAGGAAAAATATGTTACTTAATCTTTATTATTACATAATTGTTGTATGTTGTCAAACAACACTCACATTTAAGAGTAGACTGCTTGATTTAACAAAGTCCTTATTGCCAAATTAGATGATTTTCCACAAAACCGACCAGCAAAAACATTTGTCTTCCCTCAGATAAACTTATTATAAGGCAGTTATATTTAGAGCTTTCAGTCCTTTTGCCACAGATTTTGCTTGTCTAATGTGGAGACTTTTTGTGATAAAAATATAGTGTACACTTAGGGCTTCCGTTTGGGTACTTAACATTTTGTGGATATAAACTTTTATGTGGTAGGTATTGATTGTGCTAAGTTTATTTTCTTGTTAGCTAGTAGTTTAGTGTTAAGATATTGCTACTCTAATGTACACTTATTATTTACACAGAAACTGACATCAAAACAGTCATTTGTACTTATCATTGGCTGTCTGAAAGGCCTGAGTGAGTTTCTTTATGAATTTGAACTTTGTTCTGATGATAGTGGTCAGAATACTGCTGTCTGTGTAGAAATACATGATTTATTAAAGCAGTTAATAGCAAGTTTGGACTCTCAAAAAAGAATTGCCCAGCGAAGTGAGTAATAAGAAAATTACATTTTATCTACTCAGCTAAAAAGTAGTGCACTATTTTTTATTAATGTAGACCATTTTAAGAGTTGTTTATTGATTACATTTTCAATTAAATAACAATATTGCTAATAAGATATTGCACTAAGGAGAACAAAATAAAACTGTAAATATGTGATTAAAAATAAATTCTTCACCAATAATCCGCAAGTTGATGCGCACTTTCCATATAGTATGCCAGAGGCGCAGTGATTGTGGGATCTTGCATTTACATAATAATGGCTCAGAAATCATGTTTTAAATTTTAAGCACAAGTTTCTCCAAGTGTTCATAAAGATGTGTCTAGAATTGAAATAGAGATATACTGAGGTATACGAAACACTTCTGCAGCTTATGAATGAGAAGGTCAAGAACCTTTACCAGGGATAAAGCTTGTACCCAATAATTCCAACGAGCAGTGATAACAAGCAACGAATGCCACAAGTTGTCACTATAATGGTGGTGATTCCCAGATGGAGAGGAATCACTGTCACCAATCCCAAACTCTTAGACCACCTAAAAAAAATATTGTCTGCAGTTTGTAGTCAAATCCAAATGATTTGGACTGCTGTCCCCATGTGTTGTGTTTCAGCGTAAGTGCACAGCTCCTTCTTTTTCGTGCAACAATTGTGACACTTGGCGACTAGTAGTGTGTGTATTCTCTGCAAATATCAAATGCAGCAGACCTCGCTTTGTATTATAGATATATGTTTTGGTCATTCAGATAAGCATTAGGCAGCAAATAATCCCATCATGTTGAAGGTGTAATATTAATTATTTATAACAGTCCAAAAAATATTCATGAACATTAAATTCCAAACTGTTATGCAGACTGGAAAAGTAAATGGAATCTGAAGGCACTGCTGAGCAGCACTTGAGTACATACACAAATGAGTAAAAAATGATTGACAAACTCTGTGCGGTGAGGAATAACATCCCTAAGGCCGTGGTCACAGTGACACCGAAAACGGTTGCCAGACTCTGTCACCTGAGGTTACATAACTGCACTGGCCAACAGTTTGCCCACAGTGGGCCTGATTTCTTTTGTCAGTATTTGACAGCCATCTGGGAGGTTAGGTAAGGTCAGCATCTGTTCTATTTAGGAGGTTAGAATCTATTTTAACCTCCTTCGGTGTAGCAGATACCATGACGTCTCTCTGCTTGAAGACAGGTGATGCAATTAGGTTTTTACTATTAAAAAGGCACTGCATGCATGTGAATGAGCTAGATATAACTGAAAGAAATGTGGTGAGTGCTGTACACTCTTTCCTCAATTACTGGAATAACCATGCAAGTTTTATAAATAAGAGATGAAGAGAGAAATATTCTTTTGCTTACTCGAGATGATTCATGGTGACATTGAGAAGAAAGATTACAAACACTTTGCACAGCTTCAGCCAAATTTGGCAAAACATACACACACTGAGATGATAAAAGTCATGGTATAGCAACAAGCACATGTATAGATGGTGGTAATATTGCATACATGAGATATAAAAATGGTAATGCGTTTGCTGAGCTGTCATGTGTACTTGGGTGATTCATGTGTAAAGGCTTCCGATATGATATAGCCGCACAGCGGGAATTTACAGACTTTCAATGTGGACATTCCATTTTGGGAATATTAGGGAATTCAATATTCCGAGATCCATAGAGTCAAGGGAGTGTCAACAATATCAAATTTCAGGCAATACCTCTCACCATGGTCAATGCAGTGGCTGTTGGTCTTCACTTAATGACCGAGAGCAGCACCTTTTGCACAAGAGTTGTCAGTGCTAACAGACACTGCATAAAATAACCATAGAAATCAATGTGGGACATATGACGAATGTGTATGTTAGGACAGTGCAGCTGGCATTACTTGGCTACGGTAGCAGACGACCGATGTGAGTGCCTTTGCTAACAGCACGACATTCTGTGCAGCACCTCTCCTGGGCTTGTGACCAAATCAGTTGGACCCTGGATGACTGGAAAACTGTGGCTTGTTCAGCTGAATCCCGAATTCATTTGGTAAGAGCTGATGGTAGGGTTCGAATGCTGTACAGACCCCATGAAGCCATGGACCCAAATGGTCAACAAGGCACAGTGCAGGCTGGTGGTGGCTCCATAATGGTGTGGACTATGTTTACATGGAAAGGACTGGGTCCTCTGGTTCAACTAAAATGATCATTGATTGGAAGTGGTTACGTTCACCACATGGAGACCATTTGCAGCCATTTGCAGCCATTTACAGTCTTCATGTTCCCAAACAGTGATGAAATTTTTATGGATGATTGATTTGAAGAACATTCTGGGCAATTTGACTTTGCATCAGATGTTTATGGTACATAATTGATGAGTCAGTTTGTGTACAACATCCTGCGCTGCCAACACTTTCACAGTTGTGGATAGCTATAGAGGCAGTGTGGCTCAATATTTCTGCAGGGGAACTTGTTGAACCCATGCCACATAAAGTTGTTGCACAATGCTGGATAGAATGTGGTTCGATACTATATTACAAGGCATCCCGTTACTTCTGTGATCTCAGTATATGTTGGTTAACCTTCAGTGACTGTCATTCAGCGTGTGTGTGTGAAATTGTAGAATAAAGAATACTTAAAACACTGAAAAGTAGAAACACATATGCCACATTTGCAGACCACTTCGTATAACAGAATAACAACCCTGCTGGCATAAAAACACCAGTAAGCACTAATAATAATTCATAGGCAGCTAATGCCCACAAACAAGAAGTCACAAAAGGTCCACTACAGTAACTTTGTGTCAGAATTGATGTACACCATCTTTCTCACTTGAACACACAATTTTTTGAGGATATAATCTAGGCCAAAAATTTCTGAAGCAGATTTTGTCTGTGTTGCAGGTGACATGCTGCGTTAAGTATAGACGTGAGGCTGAAATCGCTAGACAGCCACGGAACATTCATTATGTAATATAAAATAACATTCATTAAATTTTTATGTTGTTTGAAACTTGTGGTCTCTTTGATGGATTTTTATTAAATAAGTTATTTAAAACTTCTGGTTTCCAGTAATGTAGCAATTTCAAACCATAGATTCACAGGACATGTCCCTGTTGTTGTCTTTCTCATCCTCAGGATGACATCAGCCCCTTGTTTCTTGTACTAAATTGAAAAATTTCTCGCATTCCATGTTTTGCATGTGAGAACCTTGATTGATTCAACTGAAAGAAACATACTGATTTGAATTCCATCAACTATTGCCCAAATTCAATTTCACTGAGACTGTGCACATACTGGTACACGGATTTGAAAATTTTGGCCATCTTCGGCCTGTGTTGGTTGTTGGAAGAATCCCCTGATAGTGGTGCCACTGTGACTGCATTGTAAGTGGATGTGTAATCATGTACAGAAAAAAAAGTTTCTGTCAACAACAGTAAGATGTCATCTTTAAAATGATTAAAAAGGTTTTGCCAAAGAGGAATTTGAGATGTTTTAGGAGCTGTGATTAATGAAGTTTGTTCAGTCCCCAGATGCTGCCCATGTTAATGTCTGTTGCAAGTCAGTGAATGCCAGTGAAACAAATAATAGTTATAGTACATTCTGTCTGTGCCTCATTGTAGAATATGGAGGTATGAGGCATGCCAACTCTGTATAATGAGATAAGTGACAATTTGTGCCACCTTAATGAAGTTAATGTTGAGAACACCAAAACTGTTTTGAAGAACAGCATTTATTGCACTTTGTTGCTAGTAAGGATCCATAGCAAATTGCCTGTAAATGAGCTCTTCGTGGCTCAGAGACATCAATGACAAGGCTGTCGCCCCAAGTGCTCAATTGCTGTAATGCCCAAAGTCAATGGTCTGTAGATGGTAAAGAC
The DNA here is from genome assembly GCF_021461385.2 of Schistocerca piceifrons. Taxonomy (NCBI): domain Eukaryota; kingdom Metazoa; phylum Arthropoda; class Insecta; order Orthoptera; family Acrididae; genus Schistocerca; species Schistocerca piceifrons. Next base: position 232,067,297 of record NC_060138.1, read on the forward strand.
CTCATTGCTGTGATCAATTGCCAATTCCCCCTGCATCTGCACACAATAAGCATAGTCACTATACAGCTATTGTGAACGGTATCTGGGCCTATACTATCATGCAAAACAAATTTATAAATAAAGTAAGTTGAACTGAAGAACTATTGTGAGGGAACTATGTTAGGAAATTATTCACCTAGCTGATGGCCCAGTCCTGAGATATTCAAATTATACACTTATGATGCTACAGGCAGCACAGATCTGCGCTGCTACTGACATTAGAACTACAGAATTGCAAAAGAACCAAATAAGTGCTCGTGTCATTTGTGCAGTAATTAATAGCACAAAAACTTTTACAAAATATAAAAGCAAAACTTTCTCTAAAGTGCTTAGCATTTGTCATAACTACAGTGCACTGTGGCAAGCAGTCATTCAAACTCAATATGTACAGTCTATATGCAATTTCCATTTCTCCAAAGGAGGTTTTCTGGTTTGACAGTATTATTTGAGTACTTGTTGTAGATATGTTTCTCTAAAGTGATGAAGTTGTTGCCTAAACTTAGCCACCTATTATTCTGGACATCCTGTGCTGTGTTAACATCTATATTTCTTATTTAATGTATGCAACCCATCGATAGAGTAAGCTACATCCTTCTGAAGTAGGGCAAATGAAAGAATTGTTATGAGAGCTAGAAAACATCTTGTTTAATCCATATTTGGGAACATTTCACTTTCGAGCATTGTGTCTTACTCAGACTCTGAGGACCAAGACTGAAGCTTTTGCTGCATATTGAGTGCTGTCGAAAACACAAAATCAGGGTAGTTTTTTAGATCTTTTTTACTTTTAATCAGAAGAAAGCACGTGTGATTTTAGCACTCAGAGTAAGCTCATTGATTCTGTTGAGAGACAGTTTGCAGAGTTTGATACTGTTTGAATTGCTTGGATGGCATCTGCCACATGCCAGTTCATCAATAAAACCTGCATGGTGGGTTATTCCGCACAGTGGGTTATCCTGTGAGTCATTTTTTTCTTCCTCATTATTTCTCTGTGGTTCTCCATAGCTTATCTTACTATTTAAGTGGTGCTGATTAAGGTGGTTCCCACTGCTAATATTAGAACTTTACCAATTCCTGAATCCTGCCTGCTACCAGCAGAAATATCTCACAGGTCTCGATTTACATTTCATAAAAAGGAATGGCTCCTGATCAATGATCTGATAAACTCATTATGCTACTTCCCTTGCATGATTCACTATATTGTGCAGAACATTCGTCTTGACTAGCTGCTCGGCGTGGAGTAGGGACACTTGCTAGTGCTGATTAGATCACCTGCAGCTGTGTGTAGGTACTGTAGGCTACCCATTGAGTGACACTCTTCTGCTGTGTTTGTGCCTTGTTCTGTCAAGTGGATAAGAGCCATCAGCTCAGCCCTGTCTAAGAGTGTTCAGCTGAGGCATACGATTGTATGAGCTATGACTAGGTTGTCTGACTGTGTTCGCGTAAGCAGTATGCACGCTCTTGCCCACCTCTGGTAATGGGCCTCTGGCTGGTTACCCTCGGGCACTTGAGCTACAACAGACTCAACTCGTGCTAAACATCACCAGCTACTGACACAGCATTGCTGGGTTAGCGTTCCACAGGCAACCTCAGATTTTTCTTTAGTACAAATATGTAGAAAGAATTCCGATGTCCCTTGTGAGAGATCAGGGGGAACTCTAATTGATTACACAAGCAACAGAAAATGACATGCAAGTGACTGGTGTGGCATCAAATTGAAAGGCTTTCACCATGTTGAGAGCAAGCAGCATTTAATTTTATTTTATTGATGTCCTGGTTGCTGGCACTTATATGGTCAAGTACAAAGTACTCGTTTTCCTGTTGTGAAACATTAACTGGAATGGGAAGATACCTTATTTTCAACAGTGGCACCCATGAAGTTACTAGGGTCTTGATAATTTTGCATCCATTTTTGGTGGAATCCCCACCTATTTTTGGTGGAATCCCCATCTATTTTTGGCAAAACAAGCATCCATCTTTGGTGAAATTTGCGTATTTTTTTGTTTTTATATGATTAGACATTCAAACTTAAGATGTTATTATGCTATGTGTTGGTAGATGAAGCCTTACTGCTTTGAAATAACTTTCTGGCAAGGGGGGAGTTTTTGACTGGAATGTTTAATACTTACGCAGGTGATTGCTTCTGTTGAGAAACAGCAGCATTTTCCTGCCGGTGAATCGAGTGCTTCTCTGCTTTAAGGAGTTTCTCAAAATTATTTTTCTTTTCTCTCTCTAGTCAATAATTGCAAAATCTGCAGAACATTAATTTCAACATTTTGCGGATATTCATAAACGTGCAGCCTATAGTTGACAGTGTTACAGATAGCGCCTACAAGGCATTTAGTGTAGAAGTAAGACTGAAAATAACTTTATTCATGAGTTAGTTGAAGAGTTTTGGCACGGTCATAATATGTTGAAATATTCGAATTTCTGAGCATGATAGTGCAAAGTACAGACACTATAAACTGACAGTTGGCCACAAGCGTAAGCAAATCGAAACGAGACTTACAATCTCCAGAGTGGAGAGGAGTAGTACTGGGGAACAAGTGCCGCCTGCCTCTCATAGGGCAACCTGGCCACTTTTCTATGAAAGCAGAACTGACACATGGTCATAAGATCGCTGACCCCTTCTATTGATGCGAGGGTCATAATCAGACTCTGTGATGTGATACAATAAGTCTGTTTATTCATTTCAAAATAGAAAAGAAAACGATGAGCAACACACAAACAAAGCATTTGGTAAAGGCGAGTGTGCAATTGCTTTCTGTAGTTGGCAGTGTCGTCAACAAGGTAGTTCCAGCCCGATATCTATCAGTATTATACACAACCACTGTTAAAAACTTCCACTACCGAAAACTGTAATGTTAATTGTGTCTGAATGATACCAATTTTTTAACTGTAGCTAGCAGACAAATGTACATGTTACTTTGTAGTAAAATGCTAGGTCTCATGGCTGAGTACTATGTTCCATTACACAGTGTGTATTTCATATAAACCATTCAACCACCTACAATTGCTGTGGCCCTGGAGCATAAAGCGAACTGTTACATCATTGTGTTTGTGCACTTATTATATTGCAAAAACATACTCACACACATTATCCTTCCAGATTGGGCTTTGCCCAAAAATGGGCAATACCAGTAAACAGAAAATTGGTTAAATTTTAGATTTTTTATATGCAGGAAATAAAGTTATTTCAAATGAAAATGAGCCAAATGAAAACACAAGAAAGCAAACCATTTACTATTTCAAAAATAATTGCCATGCTGTGAGAGAAGACAGTCAATGCCTTGAAGGAAAAATGTTTGTGGTGCCTACGGAACCGTGGTTCTATCCAGGCTTGCACTTCTTCATCTGAAGCCAGGTGACGGCCATGAATGTCTTTCTCCAGGACTCCAAAAATATGGAAATCGAATGGGGGAGAGATAAGGACTGTACATATGATGTTTAATGGCTTCTCAGTGAAACTTCTGCAGTGCAGTTGAAACAACCTTGGCAACATATTGATGGGCAGTATCCTGCAACAGAATGATGCCATCCGTTGACACTCCTGAGTATTTGGACTCATGGCCTGCTTCAATTTGTCCATATATCTCTGTGCATTAATTATAGTGCTGTGTTCCAAAGGTTCATGAGTAGTGGTCCCTTGCAGTCCTAGAAAAAGATTATTATTTTCTGGAGGTGGCATGCACTGCTTTTGATTTTTTTCACTGGGATGAAACCATGTGCATCCATTGTTGGCTTTGATGCTTGTTCTCTGGCTCAAAATGGTTAAACCATGTTTCATCTCTTATGACAATATGGGACAGGAAATTATATGGTTCATTGTGTTACCACTACAGGTGCTGCTGTGATGTCGATGTTGTGTTCAACTTCTACTCCTCCACCAGGCTGTGAGGAACCCATTGTGTGAAGATCTTAAGGAACTTTAGGATCTCTGCCATGATGGTGTGAGCGGTACTGTGACTGATGTGTACCATGAGCCAAATGTCTTCCACCATCTACTGTTTCTCATGGCAGCAACTGCTGCAACAATGAGAGAAGGGGCAGTGGCACAATAGGTTTATTCTGGCTGAATGCTGTCTTTCAGTGACACCTGACTTTGAAATCGTTTATTTCGTGCAACCATGCACTCATTGTTTTTGCCATACACAGCAGATATTCAGTTGCGAATTTCACTTCATGATATTTCTTCTGCAGTGAAAAACCACACTACATCTCACTGTTCCTCTTTCCTAGCCTCCATAGTGAAGTCTGATGCACATATGACTCACTGACTCATGTCGAGCACATCTAACACAAATGGCACAGAGGTGAACATTGCATTGTTCCTTCGTGATTCCCAATAGAGTGCACATACTTAACTGCATTAGCAATATCTGCACTATGCTCATTATATAGTCCATCTCAATTTCATTTTATTGCCGCTTACAGTTCATTGGAATACAATTTGCTATGAAATAGCATCTACTAAATAATTTCATGTTGTCACATTTTGATGTAGAATTTGCATCTATGTTCAGATTTATTACAAAATGTGAATTTTTCAGATACCTAGCAGTAGGTATGTAGATAAAAATGGAAATTATTTCTGTAGTTTGAACTTAGAAATGTCATTGACTAGTTACTCTTGTGGAAAGTAAAGTATGATGTATGTGTACACTAGTCATATGTTCATGAACAGTTGATTTAGATATGCCTTCATAGTAGCACATAGCATCCCATTTACCACTAATAATAGCAGCGACTTCTTAAGATATAGATGCCACAACACACATTGTTGGTTTGTATAACTTCCTGACAGATGACACCTCAAGCACTGCCGACAGCTTGCAGAGATTGATTGGAGCTGAGTACAGGGTATGCACTGTTGGTGGCTTCTGTATCCTGTAGCAGTCAGGTGACTGTGAATAGTATGGCTGCTAATTAGTTGTTGTGGTTGAGCGTAGAATTGATGGGTGAGAAACGGTGCACCTTTTTTCTGTTGTAGTCCGTTATAGTCAACAACAGTACCTGCCACTACACATTGCTACCCATGACAGTTAACTCTGCAGTGGCAGAAATCACTGAATTGTGACATACGACACTTTAAAAGGTCAGTACATGCATAACCTTGGAGATAGTATCCTACAAATGTAGTACCTACATTCGGGCTATGTCACTGTATCTTGCCCATCCTGTGCTCAATTAGCACACCAAGAGCCAGCAGATGTCCGAGGATATCCCAGTCTGGTGACATCGTGACAAAAGTGCTCGTTCTCTAACACTGCAGCTCTTTCTAATTAAGTTGCTCATCAGTGATAACACATTGGTTTTAGTGACTTAATAAACTACTTTCCATTTGTACATATATTGAGAGACTGTAACTTTGAAAGTCAGGCTTTAATGCAGTGAAAAATCCATGCAGTGACAAAAGTTAAAAATTGTACAATTGTCCTGTATTACCAAATGTTTGGTTACAGTCAATCTTGTTGCTATGTTGGCAGTGGAGACCTGTTCTTATCATTGCTGTGGCATTTATCATCACAACATGTTGCAGCTGATACTTTGTTACCATGTGGCATGTAGGTGAATGCATGATTCCAGTGTTCAAATCAAAAGCTGAGAAAGTTGAAATACAAATGATGTTACTGCATTTACTAACTGCAATAAACTTCCAGTATAGGAAAAATTTGAGTGCTTTTGTGCACCAACTGTAACAATTAGTATTTGTATCACAATATTTATGCAATACATTGTCTAATGTTCTCAATTTTTTAAATTAATAATGAATACTACTAATGTCTGCTAATGCATACTACTAATGTCTGCTTCTTTTTATTCATGTAAAGTCTCCTCATTCATGCCCCTTCCTCTTTGGCGAGATGATTTTCTTTCTGTGATAACTCCAACACAGCTTAAAAATTGTTACTGTTTCTTTCTCTCAGAATTAGAAATTTGCTCTCTTTTGTTTATGCAGTTTACATTCTTGTTCAGAATGACATTGCAGTGAGTCACTGACTTACATCCTCTACACGGTACAGTCATGTTAATGTGACCACCTGTCAGAAGCTTGAATAACCACTTTTTGCTGTGTGGACATGCAGGAAAAGTCAGTGAGGTTCTAGAAGATACTGATGGGTATAGGGAACCATGCAAACTCCAGTGTTATATTCCGCTGTGCGAGGTTTCTAGGTTGGGTAAACATGTTGCGAACAGCCTGACTGAGGTGATCCCACAGATTCTCAACTGGGTTTAAATCTGGGGGAGGGAGGGGGGTGGGGGGTGGGGTTGGTGGCCATGGAGTATGATAAACTCATCCTGATGTTCTTTGAAGAATGCATACATTCTGTGAGATATTGCGTTGTCCTGCTTGTAGATACTTTTGTGCTAGGGAAAAACAAGCTGTGTATAGGGTGGATGTGGTCCACTAGGATAGATGCATTCTTTTTTGATACACTGTGTCTTCCAGAATGACAAGATCACCCAGGGAATGCCGTGAAAACATACCCCAGACCATAACGCTCCCTCCTTTGTCCTGAACCCTTCTGACAATTGTTGCAGGACAGTATATGCCAAAGGCAAGCTGTCCAGAGGAGCATAAAATGTAATTCATCTGAAAAAGCTATGGCACTACTCAATGGACATCCAGTTGCTGTATTGGTGTGCAAAATCCAGCTTTGGTCAGCGATGAACAGCAGTCAGCATTGTTGCATGAACTATGTGCCTGCTGCAGAGGCCCATATGCAGCAACATTTGCTGAACTTTCATTGAGGACACACTGTTGGTAGCCCCTTAGTTCATCTGGACATTCAGTTGTTCAACACTTCCACGTCCATTCACCCATACACATCTTTGCAGCTGTTTTTCACCCCTATCATCTATTGCTCATATTGCAACACATTTGCCTCAACACGAGTTTTGGATAGCACCATTTTGCCATGCACTATATATTTTAACCACGACGGCAAGTGATCAGTTTACAAACTTAGCTGTTTCAGAAATGCTCGCACCCTTTGTCCGAAAGCCATGTTGTGCCCTTTTGGACATCAGGTAAATCACTCTGTTTCCACATTATGACAACGGCTGTCCTTTTTTGTGCATCCTCTGACACACCCTCCACTACCAGTGCTGCCACAAGCCATCTGAGAGGGGTTATTGCATGTCAATGTTGAACACAAGCATTGGTCACATTGTGACTGGACCATTAACTACAGGATTGTCAGACCCTCAACTAACTCACTCAGATTCAAACTACATAATCTAACAAAACATTGAGCTTTAGTACTGAACGTTGTAGTAGTCTGATTAAACAATGGGCTTGAATTCAGTTGGGTTGGCTTGAAATCTTTTTCCAACCATTCTGATTTTGTTTTTCTGCCCATAGCTTTCTTTGAAGATAAGTGGGTGTGGTTTTGGAATGACCGATGCCCTCTTGGACATGTACCCAATAATTTTTTTGCTATGTTTTCATTACCTCACTATTAAAAAGTTATTAAGCATTATGGACAATGGAGTAAGAAAAAGAGATGTTAGTGCCTCGTGAAGAAACAAGAGTTGTTACTTCTCCATGTTTAATGTTTAAATTTGTTGTAGATCCGATAGTATTATTTTCGTTTGTAAATATGATGAATGTATTAGTAAGTGCTTATTTGTAAGTTTTGTTGTGTGATTCATATTTATTTAAAACACTGTCTCTGGTTCACAGTTGCTTTGTCCATTATTGAACTACATGGAAATCACTTTGCTGAAATGATGTATAAGGAATACAAATGGTGGCATTCAACTTTACTGCTATGGATTGAAATGCCTGACAAAGACAAAAAATCAGGGATCGCAGCTTTGCAAAGCTTCTATGACATTATTGCAGATGTATTGTGTAAAGAAACAGATGACAGGGCAAAAACAGTGTTTGAGGTATGAGGTTTGTAATACAATTTAAGTGCAAGCACTTATATAACCAATAGGTACTGTACTGCTTCCTGTGAAAAGGAAGAAAGTGAAAATATTGTCTAGTGTTGGGTGTCACTTGTAGGTGTCTTGCCTCTCCTCCAGACATTCTCCTTTTTCCATTCATGGTTGATGCTGTAGTAAGTATAAATTAAGAGCTCATAAATGAGTGGCTAATAAGGTTTTATTTTTGTAAGTTTTTGAGTGGTTCAAGATTTACATTTTTTTTGTCGATGTCTCCAGATACCTGTTATAGACTTCTGCAACAGAGTATAAAAACTCTGTTCTATAACTCGGAGAGAATTCATAATCTGTAGGAAAATTTTGTGTACTTCAGGTAGTGTATTTGTGAGTGCAGAGTTTGCACTAAATTCACTGATATTATTAACACTAAAAACAATCAGCCATCTTAGCAGACAAATATAAGAATAACTAGGCCCCTGAAGAGGCTTACAGAAGATGTGAAGAGGCTTAGGGAAGATGTGAAGTTACTAGTTTTACACAATATTATTACTGTACCCACCTGTTGAATAAAAACTTCATTCACCTTAGCTGCATTACTCAAAAGATTGTGCCATTCAAAATATGCTAGCAATCCTGTCTTCAGGCCAACGCATTCCCCCGAGGGAGCTCACCGCTCTGTGGTGGGTTCAGGCTTATCTACCATGGGGTCCCAGCCTTTGCAGTGTTTTCCCCCTTCTGTGCTGCATGTCTATCTTCTTGCTATTCTTTTTCCCCTCCATTCGGGAACATGTCTAGGGTGTTTTTCAGAATGTGTTCCGCATTTTCAGTGGCTGACATCAGAAAATTCTCACCACTGTTTTTCATTTCTCTTTTTCTTCCTTCATTTGCCTTCTCCTATCCTTCCTCCACTTCAGCTTTGAGGTTCCTCTTTTGCTTCTTCCTCCCTGTGCACACCTGAAGGCCAGCCCGCATGTCTGATGTGTAAAAGGTGACTGGGTAATTCATAATTCCCAGCCCTGGGTCGACAGGTAGGGTCTGCATGTACCCTGGGTTCAGGCCAGGCTCAGGGAGAGGTGACTGCCTGAGCTGATACCTTCCCAAATTGCTGATTTGTCCCTCTGTCAGGTGTTTGGGAGGTGTGTCTGAGGAGGGGGGAAGGCTCCAGTTGGAAGGAGCTAACCATTGGAGATTCTGGCAATCATGGGGGATTTTCTCACAATGAACCAGTCATCATATTCATAGTCAATGTCTACCAAATATAAACTGGATGAAGTTCCTGATTCAAAGACCGTGCCAATTGCGCCATGTTTCCTAGTGGTATCATGTACTAAAGGAGGTCAATCCTTTGCAACGGTAAATCCAGTCTTCTTCAGAAAGGTGTTGATGCAATTGCCGGCCGTGTGAAATACTGCTCCCATTTACGCAATGGCACTTTGCTTTCAGAGACTGCCTTTGATTCTCATGCACAAACACTGCTTGGCACTTTGTTTCTCCATGGTTATCCTATTCGTTTCACCCATAGAGCTCTGAATTCTTTGCTTGGTGTTATTTACACTAGGCTGCTTGATGGTCTGACTGAGGCATAAATTCTCTCTGGTCAGGGTGTCATTGCCGTCCATCGGGTGATGAAAAAGGTGGATGCATCCTTAGTGCCCACACGCACTCTTTTTCTTACTTTTGATAGTGATGCTGCCATCCAAGATCAAAGCAGGCTATGGAGTTATCAGAGTCCGACTGTGCATTCTGATCCCGATGCAGTGTTATCAGTGTCATTGTTTGAACCATACTCAAACATCCTGTCGACACCTGGCCAAAAGTGTAACCTATGGTAGGTATGCTGCCTCCTCCCCACTGTATCAACTGCAGTGGTGACCATATCACCTTCTCTTGAGATTGTCCCGTGTACTGCAATGGGCAGGCTGCGCAGGAGATCTGGATAAAGGAGTAAATGCCTTATTCAGTCGCTTGCAAGTTATTGGATAGTTGCAAACCCTGTGTTCTACCATCTGGCACTTACAGTACTGTTCCTGCTATATCTTGCTCCATGAAGGACATGACCACGCAGAGGTGTGACCTCAAACTCAGCACTGTGGTTGTGAAATTGCCAAGTTTCATGGTGCCATCCGTGTCTTCTCGTCCAGCTGTGCAACAAGCCACAAAACTTTCACCTCGCAGGGCAGAGTCACCTGCTACACAACTGGCAGACCAAAAAGGACAGAAGGAATACTGCCACAAAGATTTCCTACATCCCTCCAGCCAGCAAACATATGAGCCTTCCTCTGCCCACCGGAAAGGCTCCAAGAAGTCAAGCAAAGGCAAATGGTCTTCTCCTTCATCGCCGCAGAGATCCTCTTTGCTACGTGATACCCTCACCTGGCTGACCTCCGCATTGCTGGTGCTCACTACCAACCATTTTTCTACCCTGGACTCCACATATAGATAGAGGGAGAACAGTGGTGCCTCTGTAGATCTCATGGAGCAGGATCTTCCAACCTCTGCACCCTGTAGCAGAGAGTTTGAAGGCTGGCATTCGGCAGCCGCAGAGGTGGCACCCCTTCATTTTCTCCCTCCTCCCCTTTCCTCGTCATGACTCTCCCTCATTTGCAGCCTTAGATTCAACAAGGAGGAATTATGGCTGCTGTTGGAAGGCAACATCCACTTGTTCTGTGCCTCCAGGAAATAAAATTGCATCCTCATGACCACTTTGACCTCTTGCATTTCTTTCCGGTCTGCTTTGACCTTCCCCCGAGGATGGCATTCTATCTCATGGGGGAACCATGCTGCTCATGTGGGATGATGATCATAGTCAGCCCATCTCCCTTACTGCCTGCCTTCAAGCCATTGAAGTTTGCCTTTTCGTTCCTCACTTGACCTTTTTCCCTTTGAACTGTTACACCCCTCCCTCATTTGATGTCACCAGGGCAGACTTTCTTGAGCTTATTGGGCAGCTACCTCATCCCTTTCCGCTGCTTGGTGACTTAAATGCACACCATCCCATTTGGGGTTCTCTCAGAACCTGTCAGAGAGGTGCCCTCCTGGCTGATCATGTCAGTCAACTAAACCACCTCTGCCTTAACAGAGGAGCACCCATGTTCCTTTCAGACTCAACACACACCTATTCTCATTTGGACCTCTCCTGCATTTCCCAACTTGCGCGTCATCCCAAGTGGTCCGTTCTCTCTGATGCATACTCGAGCGACCATTTTCCGTATGCTCTCTGTTTGCTGACTCCTACCCCACTGATGTGCACACCCAAATGGCAGCTTTACTCCTCCCTCATGACCTTTGATGGACAACATTTTCCCAGTTGCGATGACCAGGTAGAACATCTCACAAACGTTACCCTTATTACCGCAGGACGTTCCATTCCTCGCAGTTCCTCTTTACCACACTCTGTCCCGGTCCCTTGATGAACTGAGGCGTGTCACAATGCAATTCATGCCCGTAGACATGTTCTCTGTGTTTTTAACCATCATCCTATGATGGCAAACTGCATTCATTGTAAACAGTTGCATGCACATTGTCGTGGCATTCTTCTGGATATCAAAAAAGCTAGTTGGATTTCATTCACCAGTTATTTTACCAGTTCCACTCCCTCTTCCGTCATGTCGGTTAACCTCCGACGACTCTCTGGGGCCAAGATCCATTCCCCAGTTTCCAGTTTGACAGTGGAAGACAGTGTCAAAGTGGACCCTATAGCTATTTCCAACACCTTGGGCCTCTGCATTGCGGAGATTTGGAGCTCCTCCCCTGGTCCCCCCCCCCCCCCCCCCCCGTCACCCTGCCTTCCTCCATCGGAAACAAGTGGAGATGGCTTGGGCAATACCCTTCTCTTGCAGGAAAGTACTATCTGCTTCGTATGTACAACCGCATCTGGGCAGAGGGCGTGTTTCCCGGAGGCTGGCGTGAAGCCAGTGTCATACCCACACTTAAGCCCGGTAAGGAAAAACACCTTCCTACTAGCTACCACCCCAGTTCTCTCACCAGCTGCATTTGTAAGGTGATGGAATGTATGAATCGAGCCCATCTGGTATGGTGGCTCGCGTCTCGCAATTCACTAAATACTGCCTAGTGTGGATTCTGAGAGCATCGTTCTGCAGTTGAACATTTAATCACTTTCTCCACCCATGTCATGAACGGTTTTCTGTAGAAATCCCAGACTGTGGCAGTATTTTTCGATTTGGAGAAAGCCTACAACCCCTGCTGCTGGACTTCTATCCGCCATATTCTCTACATGTGGGGCTTCCCTGGCCGCATGCCCCATTTCCTTCAGGAATTTTTAAAATCTCTTTGCAAGGTATGCATGGGTTTTGCCTTGTTGGACACCTTTATCCTGGAAAATGATGTGCCTCAGGGTTCCGTCATGGGCGTCATCCTCTTTGCTGTTGCCATTAACCCTATAATGGCATATCTCCTGCCAGGCATCTCCGGCTCCCTTTCTGTTCTCCATGGACTTGTCTCATTGAGTGTCTTCTTCAGCAAAGTCTCGATCGTCTTTACTCGTGTAGCATGAACAATGGCTTTTGTTTTTCTACTGACAAGACCGTTTGTATGAATTTCTGGCGGTGCAATAGGTTTCTTCCACCGTCTTTGTATCTTGGGTCTGTTCATCTCCCATTTGTTGAAGCTACAAAATTCCTGGGGCTCATGCTTGATAGGAAACTTTCGTGGTCCTCCCATGTTTCTTACCTGGCAGCCCACTGTACACGGTCCCTCAGTGTCCTGTGTGTCCTCAGTGGTACTTCCTGGGGAGCAGATCAAACCACCCTCCACCATTTGAAACTAGATAATGGGTGTTTCGTTTGTGCATCTGCATGTTCGCCCCTCTTATGATGTCTCAATACTATCCACCATTGTGGCATCATTTTGGCCACTGGCACTTTTTACACTAGCCCAGTTGAGAGTCTGTATGCAGAAGTTGCCGAACTACTGCTGTCATACCGATGCGATATTCTTCTCAGCTGATACGCATGCCATTCGTCTGCCATGCCCGGCCACCCATCCTATGCCTTCTTCTTCCATGATTCCTTTGATTGCCAGTATGGGGTGCGTCTCTCTTCTCTGTTACCTCCTGGAGATTGCTTTCGGCTCTTGCTGTGGCAGCTTAACTTCACACTACCTGCCACTTTCCAATGGGTGTGAAGCCTTCATCACCTCAGCTTCAGCCTGTTTTCTCCACGGTCTTTTGCTTCCTAAGGATACTACTCCAGCCTCACTCTATCACCTTCGGTTTCATGACTTTCGCACGGAACTTCACAATAGTACCTTTTTGTACACTGACGGTTCTTCGACTGACCATAGTGTCAGATGTGCCTTCTTCATTGGCAGATGTATTTTGGTATCGGCTTCCGAAACACTGCTCAGTCTTTACTGCAAATCTCTTTGCCCTGTATCAGACCATGCAGTACATCTAACAACACAGGCTTTTGAATTGCTTCATCTGCTCTGACTCCCTCGGTGCCCTTCAAAGACTTGTGTGCTGTACACAGTCCACCCCTTAGTGGAACAGGTCTAAGAAAGCTGTCATCTGCATGCTTTTGATGGAGCCACTGTGGTGTTTATGTGAGTTCCTTGTCATGTCAGCCTGACAGGAAATGAGGCTAATGTCACTGCTGCCAAGGCTGCAGTTCTTGTACCTCAGCCCGCTAATTCTTACATTCCCTCCGATATCTGTGGTGCCGTCTGTCAGCAGGTGGTGTCACTTTGGCGTCATCACTGGTCGTCCCTTCTTGGGAACAAGCTCCAGATTATTCAGCCTCTCCCAGTGGCTTGGCCTACCTCCTCTTAGCCCTCTTGCCGTGAGGAAATGATTCTAGCTAGGTTGTGTATCGGGCACTATCTTTTTAACCATTGCCATTTGTTAGTGGTGCTCTCCCACCAGTTTGTGCTTATTCTCCTCAGCCTTTGATGATCCATCGTTTCCTGATGAAATGCTCTTTTTGTTAACCACTTACATTCTCATTTGTGTTTGCTGTCTAAGTTATCAGCTATTGCAGCGAATGATGTGCAGGCTGCCGACTGCATTTTACTTTTTATCCATTGTAGCAATATGGTGAAGGACATTTAATTTTTAGTTCAGGGCCTCCATTTCTCTATGGCATATTTCATAGACGTTTCTCCATATCCTTGTTTTTAGCGGTCTTCTTTTCTGTCAATTGAGATTAATGTGTTGTCATTTTTAACTCCTCTCTTTGTCTTCATCTCTACAGTTATGATCTTGGTGCATATGACCCTAGTTGTTTTTACGCCCTAAAAACAAAACAAAACAAAAACAGGTCAACACAGTGAGAGATATTTGTATTTGAACAGCAGTCAAAACTGAGCTTTTTGGTTAATTTAAGTGCGTTGTCGTGCCACCTCAGTTTATCATCAATCTGAATGTCCTGAAACTTCATACGTAGAATTTTGTCCATTATATAACGATTGGCCTAGGTCATTTTGATTTGTTTTAAAATGCATAAAATAAGGTTATAAAATTGTAAGATAGAATTGCTGGCCAGTATTTACTTTGGAGGCAAAAATTCAGGATTGCTGATGCACATAAAATTACGTACACTGGAGTAACTTTCAGATTTAGTAGTTCCTTCTTCAGAAAGAACAGAGGGATACGTTGAGAAAAGTTAAAGGAGGACAGGATGCTCAGACCCCAGGATGAGAGGGCCCAACTGTTGTGAAGACAAGGGGAAACACGTTGCTGTGATGCGATGTTAACAGCGTATCCTGGAGCTTATGATCTGATTATTGTATCTTGCTGTAACTAAAGTTCTTTTGTTGATGGGTCCACTTTTGACACATCTACAGTTTAGTGAAAATAAGCTTCAGACAAACTTCTGATTTCTCTCTGTTTGCATTCTGGACTCTTGATTGTAAGCAAACACAATTTTATTATATATTCTTTTCTTATTCCATAACGAGTTCAATCACAAATAAAAATAGCTACAGATGAGAATAATGTAAGACTTAAGTTTGAATATTTATTTATTTTTTTATTTTTATTTTTTTATTTTTTATTTAGTAAACTGTGTGTTAAAATAGAGAACGATCGCCTTCCCAGTTTTATGTATGTAAAAAGTCACTCAGGTGCTGTGTTAATGCAAATGACAAGTATGTTTCTTTGAAGAGGACACAGCTGAAATCCCTTACCATCCTTCTGCAATATGTACTTGTAATCAATGTTTAATGATCTAGCTCTCAACGATATGTTAAATACCTTAATGTTTCTTGTTTGATGTTACACTTCTATTTTCTGGAAGGTAATGGTTCCAAGATCCCTGAAGCTGCATGTATGATGATTGAATAGAGCTGGTTCCTCCTGAAGCACTAGGAACTTAATTAGAAAGTCCATCAGAAACACTATTTGAGGTATAGCTGAATTCAGTCAATATCCGTTGGAGCTTTTGAGTGCAGTGTTGGTAGGTGCAACAGGAGCCTAGAGTCCATGCAGCTGGGCTCTTGCTAGATCACGTGTCTGCAGTGTACCAGTATGGCATTCATAACCCGTGTTCCTATGACCTTGGTCACAGTGGGAAGTTGTCGTATTCTGACAAGTGATGTGCTGATGAATA
The DNA here is from genome assembly GCF_021461385.2 of Schistocerca piceifrons. NCBI lineage: Eukaryota > Metazoa > Arthropoda > Insecta > Orthoptera > Acrididae > Schistocerca > Schistocerca piceifrons. The sequence continues at coordinate 232,082,791 of NC_060138.1, forward strand.
TACACTATGTTCCCGTGACTGTGAATCCAGTCATTCTAATAACTTGAATGTGAGCCATCTATAAATAGGTGTAGTTTAGGAGTGTAGGTTAGTATTTGTTCACTGAAGTGGAATATACTTCCTCAGCTGAAGAGAGATCATGGTATGACTGTTTGCATTTAGCACAATATGTTTCATCTTGTTTGATGCAAGTTTATGATGAGTATTCTCTATTTAAAGAAAGGGTGCAACACAGTGACAACATTTCAGTGCAATCTGTAATAGGCCTACTTATTTCCATTTTGCATTCCATCTGGGTTCATTGGTTACAAAGAAAACAAACACCCCTAACTTTCATTTAATCAACTGAAACATTATTACAAACTTAGTGTTCAAGAAGAAAACTAACTCCCAGTAGTGGTGGTGGTGGTGGTGGTGGTGGTGGTGGCGGCGGCGGCGGCGGCGGCGGCGGCGGCGGCGGCAGCAAGTGCTGAAGTGGGCAAATCACATTGAATTCTGTCCACTTTGTAATGTTGCCTCATGCATTATTTTCTCTCAGCTAGTTGTATGTAACCTCTCTGAACAAAAAATTAAGTCGCTCAGTACACAAGCACAGATGAATCGTTAAGCCTTTATAGATGGTGCAATGATAGTCCCATGCCCAACTGCATGCACATTGTATCTACGTGAACATATGGAAATAGCAGTTAATGAGATATTTGTCTTTTAAGTGAGTATTGCACATAAACATTAGTAAATTTAAGAACATCTCAGATTGGGAAATAGAGGCAATTGTGTTTGGCATTATCCATGGCTATATGCTGTGTGAAGTTGCTGAATTTGTTGGTGTTTATGGCGAACTGTTAAATGTGTGTGCAAGCAGTGTTGTAACGCACTTGGTCACGAAACGCAGTGTCAGAATTGGGATTGGAAAAAGATCCTGGCGGAGAGGGACTGGAGGTGCATTTCTTGGTTTATGAATCAAAATCACTTCCAAACCCAACTGGCATTGCTACAGGCAGTGACTGAAAGTCCATTCCCACCTGTCAGTGAGAGAACATTGCAACAGGAATTGCATGCAGTGAACGTTTGGAGTAGGTCACCTCACTAGAGACCATTGATCACAGAGGCCATAAAGCTCTGCACCTTCTATGGGCTGGAAATCATCGAACTTGGACAGCAGCCAAATGGCAGATTTAATGTGGTCCAATGAATCATAGTTTGCCTATATTCAGATGGCACGGTGCATTGAAGGCCAAATGAAGTATTTCGTCCTGAATGTATGCATGGTCAGGTTCAAGCTGGAGGTGAGTCTGTGGTGGTTCGAGGGTATTTTTCTTATAATGAATTGTGGCCTACTCACTGAGGTGACCACTAACATGAACTAGCATGTTTGTTTAAACATTCTGAATGATTAGGTGTTGCCTTTCAGTCAACATTTATATGGTGAGTATGCTATTGATACCCACATCTTTCAAGACGGCAGCAGCACTGGAAGAAACTGTGACTGGTTTTCTGAACATTCCGCCACACTATTACATCTCAATTGCCCTGCAAAATCAGCTGAATTGAACACCATATAAAATCTGTGAGATGTATTGTTGGAACGGTGGCTAAAATGCCGACATCACTATCCCTGCAATTTGGTAGAATTGCACAATCAGATCCTCAGTGTGTGGCTTAACCTGGATCTGACATATCTGCACAACCTTTTGGACTCACTTCCTAACTGAATCTAGGCAGTTGTCAAGTCCAGTGGCAGAATTAAATGGTATTAAATGATGCTTGCAATAAATTCTCTAGGAATTACTAATTTTTTGTCTATTGGGCTTATAAGCTGTTAATGTATGACACATGGAAGTGTAAGTGCATCTTATATTTTCAGAGGACCAATTCTATCCTAAGGATCTATTCTTTTTCTGTGAGACCATGCTGTACAATGATGTGAATGTGGTTGTTGAAAAAGTATTCCCGTTTTATGTATCCTCCCACAAGGGCCAGCTATTGAAAGGGGGTGAATAACAGTTCACATACTTGTTTAAAAATGAAATGTCATCATGTGAAAATTTCCTGACAAGAGGAGGAGCCTTTTGTCAGAACTGAAACACAGCTGCTAGTGTGTGCTATTTACTTTCATGCGCTATGGACAATGCATCCAGAAATGTTTAACTAATGCACAAACTTGAGACACTATATACAAACCACAGAAAAATGTAGCTATTTAGTTTGGGTGCCCCAGGTTGTTCAACAATGTGTACCAAATGTGGAGTTAAAATACTACACAATTCCACAGTATCAGTCTCCCACAAAGGTGTAACATACAATCATGGAAAAAAAATGCAACCCCAAAAAATATTTAATGTAGATTAAAGAAATTTCAGAAATATGTATTTAAGTGATTAACATTGCAAATTTAATGTAAGCATGAGGTGAGCCACTGGAAATGTGGAATGCTAATACATTAATAACCTGTGTAAATGCCAGAATGGTGAAGGAACCATGCATGCATTGTGTTGTACATTTGCCATTTTGGGATGGAGTTCCACGCCTGTGGCACTTGGTCGGTCAACACCGGGACGGTTAATGCTGGTCATGGACATGCTGAAGTTGTTGTCCGATAATGTCCCATATGTGCTCGATTGGATACAGCTCTGGTGATCGAGCAGGCCGAGGCGACACGTCCACTCTGTAGAGCACGTTGGTTTACAACAGCAGTATGTGGGCGAGCATAATCCTGTTCGAAAATATCCACTGGTATGCTGTTCGTGAAAGAGAGCACAGCATGTTGAATTACCAGATTGACATTCATATGTGCAATCAGGGTGCATAGGATAACCAGGAGTGTTCCTGCTCTCATACAAAATTGTAGCTCAGGCTGTAGCTCGAGGTGAAGGTTCAGTGTTTTTAGGCTTCAGACAGGTCGGTTGCTGGCTCTCAACTGGCCGCCTACTAACCAACATATTGCCATTACTGGCACCCAGGAATAACCAGTTTTCATCACAAAACATAACAGCCCTCCACATTACCCTCCAATGAGCTCTTCATTGACCTCACTGAAGTGGCAAATGGTGGTGGTTTTAGGTCAGTGGAATGCACGCAACAGGGCTTCTGGCTTGGAGCTGTCCTCGAAGTAACTGATTTGGAGCAGCTGGTTATGTACCAGTGGTACCAACAGCTGCTTAGATCACTGCTGCAGATGCAGTACAATGCACCAGAGCCGTATGCTGAGCGTGATGGTCTTCCCCCTGTGTAGTGTCACGTGGCTGTTCAGAGTCTGGTCTTCTTGTGAGTGTACCTTCCTGTGACCACCACTGCCAACGGTCACACACATTGGCTACATTCCTGCCAAGTGTTTCTGCAGTATCGTGGAAGCCACATCCAGCTTCTCATAGCCCTATTACGTGACGTCGTTCAAACTCGGAGGTGTTGATTACGGCGTTTTTGTCGCCATAAAGGCATTATTGACGAACATCAACTCACCGTGTCTAATTTCAGAATTAACTAATGATTACAATTGTTACAGCGTGTATTTGAAGCAAACCTGATTGTATCCTCACGATAGTGCTACAGGCATCACCCTAATGTGACTGGTGCAAAATTTGAATAGACATCATATTTCAGATGTAGAAACACACAAACCAACTTTAGTTCCTTTTTTTCCATCGTTGAAGTTTAGTCAGTGCTTCTTGTGTACATTTCATTACCATTTATGTATGTGTAGATGCACATCCATAATCTGCGAACAACTGTATGGCAGAGGGTACTTAACACTTTCATGGAATATTAGTGTTCCTTCCTGTCCCATTTGTGTATGGAGTGCAGGAAAAATGAGTGGTTAAATGCATATGTGTGACTGTAATTAGTCTAGTCTTGTCATTGCAATTCCTATGGGAGCTATGTGCAGGGGGATTGTCGTATATTCTTAAATTTGTCACTTAATAATGCTTCTTGGAAGTTTGTAACTAGGCTTTCACAGTATTACTGGCATCTTCAAATCTCGTGTTAATTCAGGGTTTTCACCATTTCCATGACATTCTCCAGTGAGTCAAATGTATCTGTAATCATTTGTGCAGACTTCCTTGTACTCTTATAGTAAATCTTAGTTAACAGCAAAATAGGATTTATTTAGTAACGAGGTCATTCCATGCCAAGTGGTCTACAGCTTCCCGCATGACCGTATGTATTTTGATGAAATTTTGTCTCGACATATACAAATGTGCCTAACAAACTTTACTAAAGTTTCACAATCACCAATTCAATACTTATGGAGATACAGTCATTTCCAGAATGAGATTTTCACTCTGCAGCGGAGTGTGCACTGATATGAAACTTCCTGGCAGATTAAAACAGTGTGCCGGACTGAGACTCGAACTCGGGACCTTTGCCTTTCGCGGGCAAATGCTCTACCAACTGAGCTACCCAAGCACGACTCACGCCCCATCCTCACAGCTTTACTTCTGCCAGTACCTCGTCTCCTACCTTCCAAACTTTACAGAAGCTCTCCTGCAAACCTTGCAGAACTAGCACTCCTGAAAGAAAAGATACTGCGGAGACCTGCGGCAATTTTGGGACATACCATCTACGGCAGCATTTTCTAGAAAGAAACAAAACTACACCATCTTGTATAAGTTTGCAAAAATTGCAGCTGGTAAAAGGAAATCCAGCTCATTTTCGTAAGTTATTGTATGTGCATGATGCTGTTGTTGACAAAGACTTCATGTTATTCACACATTTTACTATCCCGTAAGGAAGAATTTGAGCAATGTTCTCAAGATCTGCTGGCATTACAAAATGATTTTGATCTGTTCTCCTCTCCATATTCAGCAAACATTGAAGAGATTTGTCCTGAACAAAAACTAGAAATTATTAACCTGCAGTGTGACAGAGAACGCACAGACAAATGTCAGTACATGAAAAACATCTTGGAATTCTATAGACATATCACTCGGGATAGATTTCTTCATTTTTGCAAACAGGTGGCTACAATATTAATCACTGTTCTGTTCCATGTACGCTTGTGAACAATTGTTCTCTGCAATGAAAAGTAAGAAGATGCACCTGAGAAACTCACTGTCTGATCGCAATCTAAACTGTGCTCTGTGTCTACAATGCACAAGAAGAATTACTCTGGACACAGAAGCAATAGTTCAGGGGGGAGGGGTAAACAAACACTGAGAATCTCACACTTCAAGTACATCATTTTTGTATAACAGCTCACGAAGTAATTGAAGAAAAATGTAGAAGTATATGTTAATATCATAATGTGGCACATGTGCACTTTTGTTTATTTATTTCATCAGTAGCAATAATATTTCATATAGTGATTTCCATGCAACTGGTCGTGGATTTAAATTGACTGACAAACATGTGACGGCAGCTGTTGTGTCCCACACTTGGCTCTCCATTTGACTCTACACTCTCCACTTTGTGCCAATATTGAGGGTACCGTGCTTGCTCTGTGAGCACATTTTGTATGAAGCCCTGCTTTAGATTCAAACTTTAATATTAGGCAATGTAATGACAGCTTGACAGACGCCAAATTTTTGTTCCTATTTCTTCAGTTAATTCATGCAAGCCATTTGCTGCTTGACTGAAGTGTCCTAATCAGTATGGATCCATTGCTTAACACAATAATTTCCTGTGGCTCATTCTGTATGAAATGTTAGCAACAACAGATGCTACAGTTTTTGTTCTAGAATGCTTTTCACAGTGGTATAGTATGCATTCTTTAAATGGCATATTGCAAACTTCCATGCTGAAAAGTTGACGTGATTGTGTCAGATTATTAGACACACAAAAATAAGACTGTCCTTATTATTATATTTTCTTTACTCCTTCATTTTTATAAAAAAAGGAGTTTTATAGAGCTGAACATGATAGACATGTATGAAAAACATAAATACTTTTTTGTTTAAAAAATAAAAAAAATACTTTCTTGTTTCTTAAAGATCTCTATATTACTCTTTTTACAGATTTTTCTGGGTTTTACAATTCCAGCTCTCATCATTTTCATTAGGACTTCTGATTTTACTTCCCCATAAATTACTATGCTCAATCTGTGATAAACATCACAAGGCTCTGGAGGTGATCCCAACAGAGGAGTCAAAATGTTGGTTGTTAGAAGAAATATGATGTGGCCTAACAACCCAGAAGATTTTAAATTCATTACCATACATTTGTGAAACATAATAGAAGTATTGGATTTAATTTGAGTATGAGCTGAATATGGGGGTATTTTAATTGCAGCTTTACCTTGTCATTATTTTTATGGCCTTAAACTGTCACGTTGGGAAACGAAATCTAATTTTTAGGCAGTTTTGAACAGGATCTTTTTTTTTTTGTAGTTTAAGAATTTGCAGAAAACAGCCGCCTGGGGTAGTCGCACGGTCTGAGGTGCCTTGTCACGGTCCGCTCGGCTCCCCCCTGTTGGAGGTTCGAGTCCTCCCTCGGGCATGGGTGTGTGTGTTGTCCTTAGCTTAAGCTAGTTTAAGTTAGATTAAGTAGTGTGTGAGCTTAGGGACTGATGATCTCAGCAGTTTGATCCCATAAGACCTTACCACAAATTTCCAATTTTGCAGAAAATACTTTTTTGAGAATGAAATTTTATATTCTAAGAAATCGTGGTGATATGTTATTGCATGCAAAGTTTACAATTTATCACACACTTATTTCCAGAGCTATAACAAATCAAACTTCACTTTTTTTTTCAAGTGGTAATGGTTTTGGATGACTTGAGTTAGTTATGTGTATGAAAATCTTGCATGAAATCTTTTTTATTGTTCTGTGCAAGAGAGTGCAAAAAGTTGTACAAGATGGCCCGAGCACATACTGCCGGAGATATTTCTAAAAAAGTTGCCATAAGCACAGGGGTACATTGTTGAATGCTGCACTATCAAACAAGGACTGTATCCTAAAAAGTATTAATTTGCTGAAAATAAAACTTTACCAATGTTCATTGGAAACTTATGCAAGTGATAACATACAGTTACATAAAAATTCATTATGGTCAGACTAGAACTTTTCCGAAGTTAGGCCACGTGGCATGGAAGGGACATCTATGTTCAACGTTAAACAATTTACAGTAGTGTTGACAATTTTCTTCCAAATCATTTTGATCAAATTTTCTGTTCTTGATTTTTATTTTACTCATTTACAGTATTTCATGGGTTATTTCCACGAAAAAATGGCTAGTAAATCCACACCAACTGCTGTCCTTCATACAGTCATAAAAGCATTTGGTGACTTCTCCAAGGCTTGCGAATCCCGCTGGTCGTCAGAAGATGTAGAATATGCCTTTTGTTTTATTTTGCAGTGTGCTGAGGGTATATGTTTAGAGTAAGTATCCTTTGAAATATTTACTTCTGTTACTGTTAATTTGCAATGTACACTGTAGGGTTACTTGATAAAAATTGTAAATTTAGTTCTGTAAATGTAATTGTAATGTAAAACATGTCAGTTGAAAAAAAGTTGCATAGTACGCAGTTGATTAATGTAAGAGTGTTTACAGAATTTCTATAATGCTTGTCAAAAAACTAGACAGGTCAGCAGCACATTACATTCTTATTCTGTTGCAGATATCTGTTAATTTCGGGTATTAGAAAAACAGTCCAGGGAAAAAGATCAGAAATCAGTAATTTTTGTCTAAAATATAATGGCTACCTTCTAAAAGGAGATTCTTCTCTACTCATAAAGAATAGAAACCAGTGTTACAACTAACTCACAAAAAAGAGTCATGTTTCAGCCTGTGAAAAAAGTTGCAAACGTAAAAAAAGGAATGTTTACAGATACATGCATTGCTTACATTATCATGAAAAGATGTTCTTTCAAGATTAAAAAAAAAAAAAAAAAAATACTGTTGGGGACGTGAAATTATTTTGTCTGTGTAACAAAAAATGTTGTAACAGATAAATTTGTATTATTTTAGACATTGTGGAAATTACCAGGATAAATTTTCATGGAAATGATGACATTAATTGTGGGAACACAACAGATATTCGTTACAAAATGTCAGCTGACAACAAAATTTGTGAGTGATTCAGGGCATGTGAAATCAGGTAGTGCAAACCGTGATACTTTATGTGACAGCTTGCTTTACGAGGAAGAAGAGTATGGCATTACTTACAAAAAAAATTATATTTACAACACATTGAATTGAATTGTAAGTGATAAACTGTACATGGAACTGCAGTATTGCAGAATAACGGGACAAAATGCAAACATGAAGAATTAAAGTAATTTTAGTGTGTAAATGTGACTTCACCAACAATTCAATGATTCCTTTACCTAAAACAGTGTTGAATTGCGTGAAAACAACTTTGTAGCACATTGAAACTAAACAAAATACACAGTAGTGGGGGAAAAATAGTGTGGTAATGTAGCAATACACATAAGCATAGATTAAAAAAAAGAATGTCATTAAGGTTTCTTACATACCTGTATTTTTTTCCCTATATTACTGATTAAAGCTCACAGTTGATGCTTTCTCTCAGTTGTATTAAAATTGGTTGCATCACTGCATTCTGAATGCAATGAGTGAATAGCTTCTTTCCCACTTCTTCTGTATGTTCTGTGTTGACAAGCTGGAAGGTTATATTGCTGCAGCCCTGCAGCCAAGCGACTAGCGCGAGGTTTGGTGTTCTCGTAAAGATAAGTTATTTTAGATTATAAAACACATAGATTAGTACTGATTACGTGGTAAATAAGTGTATTAGTGTGCCGTTTAAGTGTACCATTAAAGGTTTCATTTCTCATTACGTAATATAGCAGAAAACGCGAAAAGACCGTACAGTCGTATTTTCTGTTTACGTTCTGCTGCAGCAAATCTATAGAATTTCGTTTAGTTGTTCCTTGCTCTCTCCAGCAATTTAACTTAGCGTACCTCTTCATTATTTAACTAGCATTTCCGGAAAGTAGCGTAAAGTTTAACTTGTTGTTTCAGAAACTTTGCACTTTTGTTTTTGTTTACACACAGTTGCGTATAGGCCAAATTTGTGTAACCATATTTTCGTGTTTATCTGTAATTTAACTGACTTATTCTTAATAAATTATTACGTTTATCATGAGTGAAAAGTGCTTGACTTGCCGTAGAATTGTTAGGTCGGGGCTTTGGTGTGATGGGTGCTGTAGTTTTTTCCATGTGGGTGACTGTAGTGGCGTGGGAATAGGGGAAGTAAATGAGACTCATCAGTGGTTTTGTAGGATTTGTAGTAGAGATAGGAAGATACTGGAACAGGAGGGGAAAATTGCTGCCCTTCAGGCTGAGTTAGACAAGGCCAGGGGAGATCTTGACAGGTTAAGGAGGGAGAAGGGTAAAGAGAGGTGGGAAGTGGCAACAGGCAACAGGAGGAACAGGCCTAGAACTTTGTCTGACAGCTTTATGGTGAATGTGGAAAATAGATTTGACCTGTTGCTTCAGTTAGAAGCTGGTGAGCCTCAAGCAGTTACAGGTGTAGACAGGGCACAACAAACTTTCAGCAGCAAATTGAAAAGTAAGAATGTAGGGAAATCAGTAAAGAGAAAGAAAGTGTTGTTGTTAGGTAGTTCCCATGGAAGAGGTGTTGGCCAACTCTTGCAGGATGAACTAGGATCAGAATACCAGGTCACCAATTTTTTTAAACCTAGTGCTGGTCTGGAGCAGGTGACAGAGGATTTAGGATCACTTTGCAAAGATTTCACTAAGGAAGACACCGTGGTTATAGTGGGTGGGGCAGGTAACAGTATTGACAGAGATCCTGGGTACAGCATAGAGTGTGACCTGGCGAAGATTGCATCAGCATCGAGGCATACCAGTGTTGAGTTTGTATCTGTTCTTGGGCGCCATGACCGACCTCATTTGAACTCTTCTGTCAAGAGAGTTAATTTGGAGCTGGAACGGCTGCTCATGTCGGGTGCGGGGTCACACATTGGTGTGGTTCATGTTGATTCTGTCAGTAGGTGGGATTATACTAGGCATGGCCTTCACCTCAACAGGAAGGGGAAGGGTAAATTGGCTGGGGAAATAGCAGGAAAGTTAAAGGGGGGAGGCACTGTCATGAGTGGTAAAATACCAGTGGTTATAGGATTCAGAAAAGACCCTTTTTTAGGGTAGGGAGGACAGAAAGAAAACAAATTTTAAGAGAGGTTAGAACTGAGACAAACCTTCAGTTTGAGAAAGAAATCAAAAAACATAATTGCAGCTTATTACATCAACATAAACAGCCATTGGTTAAGAATTTTCAACTGTCAGCAGATATTTTAATTCCATCCAATTTTAAGTCAGTCAATGTGAAATGTCAGCTATCTTTATTGCATCAAAATATTCGAGGACTGAGAAATAAAATTAATGAATTAACTATCTGCATAGATGAATTAGAGTCTTCAAACCCAGCTGACATAATCTGCCTCTCTGAACATCATGTGACCACTGGTATAGAACTTTTAAGTGTTACAGGGTTTAGGTTAGCATCTCACTATTGTAGATCAGAAATGGAGAAAGGAGGAGTTGCCACATTCATCAGGAACTGTCATAAATTTAAGAACATAGACATTCATAAATTTTGCCTAGAACAGCATATGGAAGCATGTGCAACAGAATTAGATTTTCACAAAAAATCTTTCATAATATTAAGTGTATATCGAGCACCTGCAGGTAACTTTAATCTGTTTGTAAACCACCTTGAAGCTGTACTGGCCCATTTAACAACCAAAAACAAAGAAATAGTAGTTGCTGGTGATTTCAATGTAGATTTCCTTAAAGACTCTCCCAATAAGAACCTATTTGAGTTAGTAACACTATCATTCAACTTAATTCCCACAGTAAAGTTCCCCACTAGGATAACCACTTGCTCACAAACAGCCATTGATAATATCTTTATAGAAAAGTCAAATGAACAAAATTATATTACAAAACCAATAGTCAATGGCCTCTCAGACCATGACATGCAGTTCCTTCTGTTAAATGTTAATACTGAACAGGATATAAAATCTGTTAAATCTGAGCTCAAGAGGGTAATCAGTAAGCCAAAAATTGATTATTTTAGGACACTCCTCAGAGACATTCACTGGACTGATGTTTACAGTGCTCATGGCATGAATGAAAAATATAACATTTTTGCTAATAAAGTGCTTACCTTATTTGAACACTGCTTTCCCCCAAAACTTACCAAGGTTAGAGCAAAGTCTACAAAGAAGCCATGGATTACTCGAGGAATAGGGGTATCTTGTAAAACAAAAAGAAAACTGTATCTGTCAATCCGAAACATTTCCAATGTTGATGCTATAGCACATTATAAGAAATACTGCAAAATATTAAAGACTGTAATACGGATGTCAAAGCAAATATATTACAAGGAAAAGATAGTCATATCAGATAACAAAATAAAGACAATATGGGATATAGTGAAGGAGGAGACCGGTAGAACCAGACATGAAGAGGAACAAATAGCATTAAGAGTAAATGATGCATTGGTGACAGATGTGTATAGTGTTGCAGAACTTTTTAACAAACATTTTATAACTGTTACTGAAAAGATGGGGTTGTCAGGTTCGGTAGATGCTGCTATGGATTACCTTAGACCAGACATTTCAAGTAACTTCCATAATATGAATTTGACCCTCACTACCCCAACAGAAATAATGTCCATCATAAAATCTTTAAAATCAAAAACATTAGTGGGTATGATGAAATATCAACAAAGTTAATTAAAGAATGTGATTCTGAGCTAAGTAACATATTAAGCTATCTGTGTAACCAGTCGTTTATCAGTGGAATATTTCCCGAATGGCTGAAATATGCTGAAGTTAAGCCACTGTTTAAGAAGGGAGATAAAGAAATAGCATCAAATTTCCGTCCAATTTCACTGTTGCCAGCATTCTCAAAAATTTTCGAAAAAGTAATGTACAGTCGTCTTTATAACCATCTTATCTCAAATAACATACTGTCAAAGTCACAGTTTGGATTTCTAAAAGGTTCTGATATTGAGAAGGCTATCTACACTTACAGTGAAAATGTACTTAATTCATTAGACAAAAAATTGCAGGCAACTGGTATATTTTGTGATCTGTCAAAGGCATTTGACTGTGTAAATCACAATATCCTTTTAAGTAAACTAGAATATTATAGTGTAACAGGAAATGCTGCAAAATGGTTCAAATCTTATATCTCTGGCAGGAAACAAAGGGTGTTATTAGGAAAGAGACATGTATCAAGCTATCAGGCATCATCCAACTGGGAACTAATTACATGTGGGGTCCCACAAGGTTCCATTTTGGGCCCCTTACTTTTTCTTGTGTATATCAATGACCTTTCATCAGTAACATTACCAGATGCCAAGTTTGTTTTGTTTGCTGATGATACAAACATTGCAATAAATAGCAAATCAAGTGTAGTCTTAGAAAGATCAGCCAATAAAATATTTGTAGACATTAATCACTGGTTCCTAGCCAATTCTTTGTCACTAAACTTTGAAAAAACACACTACATGCAGTTCAGAACTTGTAAGGGATGTCCCAAGAGTATATGTCTAACATATGATGACAAGAAGATAGAAGAAGTGGACGGTGTTAAATTCTTGGGATTACAGCTTGATAATAAATTCAACTGGGAGGAGCACACCACAGAACTGCTGAAGCGTCTTAACAAATCTCTGTTTGCAATGCGAATTTTGTCAGACATAGGGGATATAAAAATGAAAAAGCTGGCATACTATGCTTACTTTCATTCCATAATGTCATATGGGATTATTTTCTGGGGTAATTCATCAAGCCAAGCTAAAGTTTTCCGGGCACAAAAACGTGCAGTAAGAATTATATGTGGTGTGAACTCAAGAACATCCTGCAGAAGCCTGTTTAGGGAACTAGGGATACTAACTACAGCTTCCCAATATATTTATTCCTTAATGAAATTTGTCATTAAAAATATATCACTTTTTCAAACCAACAGCTCAATTCATGGAATCAATACTAGAAATAAGAATAATCTTCGCAAGGATTTAAAGTCACTTAGTCTTGTACAAAAAGGTGTGCATTATTCAGGAACACACATTTTCAATAACTTGCCAGCAGCCATAAAAAGCTTAACAACCAATGAAATTCAGTTTAAGAGAAGCCTAAAGGATTTATTGGTGGCCAACTCCTTCTACTCCATTGATGAATTTCTGAGGAAAACCAACTGATTTGTATATAAGTACAACATAACTTCTGCACAATTTCAGTGCAGTAATGTGTTCACTGAAAATTTGTGTGTGTGTGTGTGTGTGTGTGTGTGTGTGTGTGTGTGTAAGTATAATCTAACTTCTGCACCATTTCAGTGCAGTAATGTGTTCATTGTAAATAAGTATTACAGTAGTTGTATTACATGTTTCTTACCTTATAAATAAATAAAAAACTTTTTTATTTTAAATTCAGTGCAATAGTATTTGTAAAATGACTCTTAGTGTTCATTAAAAAATGACGATCATTCCACTTGGGACCTGTGGAATGGTACATTAGCTTATTTGTTTTAGTTTAAATATTTGTCATGTATTGTTGTTTTTCTGACATGTTCCACATCCTGGAGGACCTCCTCACTACGGATCAATTGGAATGAAAGTAAATCTAATCTAATCTAATCTAATCCACAGCCTAACTGTGTAAACTGCTCTGGTCTCCATTCTCCCCACTCACCAAAGTGTCTAGTGTACATGAAGGGGGGGGGGGGGGGAAATCAGGAAATGAAGACTCATGACAGTCTCAGCTACTTTCAAGGCCGGAAGAAATTTGACGGACTTCACCCTGTAAATCTCTCCTCTACCTATGCCTCAGTTATGTCTTCCCCTCCTCATCCTTCCCCCATACCCCCACGCTGCCCCTCTTCCATTTCCTCACCCTCGGCGGCTCCTGTTACTTCCCCTCCAGGAACCCCTCCTCCTCCTCCTCCTCCTCCTCCTCCAGGGAAAAGTCCTCTTCTCTGGCTCACACTAGGGATGGGGCTCCACCTCAGAACACCCCTTCCCAGCATTCTCAGAACGGGAAGCTTGCAGCCTCGGGCTGGAGGATAGACCCGCTCTCAGAGGGCCCCAAAGCCACTCTCTGTCCAATCCTGACATCAGTGCCCTTACTGATAATGCCTCCAACTGACCATTTACTCAGATTCGAAACTGCAATCCAACTAGCTTTTACTAGCTGTCGGCACCTTGTTACGGTCTTGTTTGGCCTTCATAAGACATACGATATGGCTTGGCGCCATCGCATTTTTGTTACCCTCTGTGACTGGGATTTTCGTGGCCCCCTTCAGATTTTTATTCGCGATTTTTTTTATCCCACCGGCTCTTCCGGGTTCCAGTTGGCACTTCACTCAGCACTCCTCAGATTCAGGAGAATGGTATCCTTCAGGATTCTGTATTAAGTGTTACACTCTTCCTCATAGCCATCAATGAGCTTGTAATCTCTTTTGGCCCTCAGGTTACCCCGCCATCGTATGTTGACTATTTTTGCATCTGGTGCAGCTCCCACTCAGTAACATCTGCTGAGTGCCGACTCCAAGGGGCCATCCAATGGACCTCTGTGTGGGGTGTGTCCCATGGCTTCCAATTTTCTCCCTCCAAAATTTGGGTTACGCATATTTGTCGCCAGTTCATAGTACACCCCCTTACAAACAAGTGGCTGCCCCATATTTACCGCCTGAGGACTACATGGATCTGGAAGCTTAATGCTTTCTGCCTTCTGACCCACACATCTTGGGGTGCAGACGATGCTACTCTTTTCCATCTTTACAGTGCTCTGGTGTTGTCCAGACTAGATTATGGAAGTCAAGTTTATGACTCCTTGCGTTCTGAAAATACTTGATCTTGTTCACTATTACAGGGTGTGTCTGGCTATTGGTGCCTTTCACAGTAGCCCCGTTGACAGTCTCCTCACAGACAAATATGATGAAACCAACTCCTGGTTTCTTACGCAATTGCCAATTGCAGATTCCCTGACCATCTTGTGTACCCTGTCCTCTTTGCAAGCGAGCGACGTCTCCCTCCTGATCACTGCCCACGGGTGGGATTGCCAGTTGGAATGCATCTCACTTCCCTGTTGGGATCTTCATCTCTGTCTCCATTCACTGAAATGTGCCCTGTGTATTTTCTCTCACCCCCCTCCCCCCCTCCCTCCCGGGTGATGCCTAGACCACAGAATAGGACCAATCTACTCCAGAGTCGTAAGGTATCTGTTGCCCCTATGGTCTTACGGTGTCTTGTACATTCCATCCTTGCAGAGTTCCAGGGTCCTACCATTTTCTACACTGATGTTTCTAAGACGATAAATAAAGCGGGATACACTTTCACGTCTCCTACTGGCATAGAAAACCATTTATTGCCAGAATCATGTAGTGTGTTCACAGCAGAGCTGCTAGCTGTTACCGGGGCCCCCATTTTGTTACTCAGGCCTCCCTCCACAGTGTTTTAATATCTACAGAGTCATTGAGCAGAGTGCTACTCTAATCGTCCTTTAATCTCTGCTATCCATTACCTTCTCTCCTTCCTTCTTTGGCCATGCTGCCTGCTCAGTTCTCTCTCTGTGAGTCCCAAGTTATGTAGGTATCCCAGAGAATGAAAGGGCTGACTGTTTGGCTAGGTAAGCTGATACTCATGCTCCATTCCCTTTCATGACTCCAGCTGTGGATATACAGATCTATGTCACATCTCTTTCTGCCCGAAAGTAGAATGGCATATGGTACGCTCCTGCTCTCTGTAATAAACTCCGCACAATCGAGGAGACTGCTGTGCTTTGGTGCTCTTCCTTCTGCTTCTCTCAGTAGTAGTCCACTTACTTGGTGCTCTTCCTTCTGCTCCTCTTGGAACGAGTCCACTGCTTTATGCCATTTATGTATTGGTCATACCAGGCTCACCCACTGTTCTGTGCAACGAACCACCGCCACAGTATGGTTGTGGAGCCAGACTGATAATATCCCACATATTGATAGAATGTCCCCTTCATGCTAAGTACAGTATTCCTTAACTTAATATTAGCAGATGGTTCACAGATGGTTGAACTGGTCCTCGGTTTCCTCTGTGAAAGTGGTTATTTCCAGATATAAGGTTTTTTTTTTCCTCTTGGAGCAGAGGCATGGTGGTTGTGGTTGGGACCTCTCTCACGTTTTCTCAGTCTGGGACTCTGTGACCACTCCCCCATGGAATGATCACTCTTTTTTTCCATTTTTTAGATTTGGTCTACCATTTTATGCCTTTTACTGTGTGTGTGTGTGTGTGTGTGTGTGTGTGTGTGTGTGTGTGTGTGTGTGTGTGTGTTTTAGCATATTTTATAGTTTATTCCCCTTACTGGATGCATCCACTTTTGGCTGATCTACTTTCTTCTGTGAGTAACTTAGGAATCACAGGACTGATGATCTCGCTGTTTGGCCCCATTAACCCTCTCAATTAATCAATCAATCAATCAATCTCAAAATTTGTCAGGGGGAAAAATGCTAAAATGTGTCTGAAGATCAGGGAAATATCAGGGAATTTTACTTGGGGAAATTGTGGCAACCCTGATGACACAGTGATTTTTAAGACATGTGGAAGCACAGAAGGAATGTAAATGAGAGTAATTATGGCGGTACCTGCTTGTTTTACTGCTTCCGTGCCTCTACTTAAAGAACTGTAAACTGTACTGTGCCAATTGTGTCAGCGATTTTGGAAGGTAAAATTACTGGTATGTACTATTTATCTCCTTATTTGTATCAGCTGCATTTGTTCACATACAAGGGGCGACCAATAAATAAAGTGACACTTTCTTCTTCACCAATTTTAGTTCAAAATGTTGTAATCTTTTTGTGACATCCTTAAACATTTTTGTGTCATTTTATATACACTGCCTGAAGCACCCAGAAGGGGAGAAGGGAACAAAATGAAACTTCTCTGATTGAAACGATATGTGATGTTATTTCAGTGATTAGAAAATTGAGTTATATTTACAATAAATATGATGTTGCACCTCCTCTGATGTGAATAAGTGCAATAATTTGGTTAGGATGCCGTAAAGCTGTTGTATCCTCTCCTGAGACAAGCTTGCCCACAACTGTTTTGACTAGTCCTTGATATCCTGGATTCTGGCACTGAGATGGAGTTGATATCCAAGCAAGTCCCAAACATTTCCATTGCAGACAGATCAGTGTATCTTGCTGTCCATGGGAATAGCTCACCATCAAGATGACAGTTCATAGATACACATGCCATGTGTGGATGAGCATTGTCCTGTTGAACGGACACCACAGTACTGTTGCAGGAAGAGATAACACGAGAGGACATAGGATGTTTGTGAGATACTGTTGTGCCATCTTAGTTCCCTCAGTCACAACCAACTGTGGCCTGAAGTTATACTTGATGACTCCTCTTCACTCTATGGCACCAGGAGTAATACTGATGTGCCCCCCCCCCCTCCCTCCTCCCCCCCCCCCCCAAAAAAAAAGCACTGAAAGAGAGAGACATCTCCTCAGGTTGCCTAAATACTTGCCAACAATCATCATCCGGTATAATGCTGAACTGCAATTCATCCAGAAAACAGCGTGATGCATGCTTTCTGGTCATGGGCTCATTCCAAACACAACCATTTGTGTTGTGGTGTTAATGGTGATCTACACATGGGATAGTAATAACCTACTCTGGCAGCTGCTGGTTATGACACCTGTTTTCCTTGTAGCATCTGCTGATTGTGTCATCTTTTTCCCTTACTGTTGTACTTTATTCTAAGAATTTTGTAAAACAGAGCATTCCATGCTGTTAGTACTGTTATATAGAATAAATTTTAATTCTTTGAAATGTAACTATGCTTCATAACATTATAGGTATTCAACACAAGAAGATGTATTTCTGCGCATGAAGAGAGTGTGGCATTTACCTCAGTACTTGGAATCATTGGGAAAGCTACTCCTGCAAAAAGAAATCATACATTACTCACAGCAGTTATCACTGGAACACATCACAGTATTACTTATTCAGATTTTTCCACATGCCTATGAGAGCACTACATTTAGCATAATTAAAGCTATGCAGAGCTTTTTCTGCCATTTATCTTTGTCTAAATTGGTGCTGCTGGAAGACTTTATAAATGTAGTAGGTTTGTATAAAGAACATATTTACTCTTACCACTACTGATGGCATTTTTCTGTTGAATTGAAATTGCATTTTGGACAAAGTGTGTCATATGTGACATACAACTTGTTGGTTGGAAACGTTTTATGTTGTAAATTTTCATGATTGTTCTGACTTGACCAGGGAATGCTGAAACAAGTGTGTTGTAATTCTAGTGCAATTTTGTCATGGTGTTCTGAAATTTTTTGCTCATTTACATTAAGTTACTTTGTTAACAAGAAACCAATTTCTAAAAGTTTCCATTAGGCAGATCTTTCAAAGATGGGTAAGAACTACAAAAATGAATTGTAAAAGTTTGAACATGCAGCACACTTGACACAATACTTCTTAAAACTTGTGAGAGACTGTCTTCAAAGTGGAAAATACGCATTACTTACTGGATTAAGATTTAATGTTAGTGGATTATATATCTATGTCCAATCTTTGTGTTTGTCAAAAACGGAATAGTTGGTGATCAGTTAAGTACGCAAAATTTCAACCTGTCATTCAACTGTAATTCCACTTTCATTTAAATCATCAAAACTGCAACAAAACTAATGAGAAATGTGGTTAATGGAAGAACTCTGGAATATGTATTAACACTGTAAGAATTTTGTCTGAAAGTTTGTGTGATATAGTTTATTATTTTGAGCTTTTCCTCATTACAGAGGCTTACCTCCAACATAATAATTTACTTGGAAATTACCTTACAAAGAATAAACATTCTTAAACTATATTTTCAAAATATTCCTCCAAGTGTTTCAATTTTGTGTGTCCTCTTCCTCTGCGCCCATTCTCCTCATTGTGTGCTGTACATTTTGGAGCCAGGTGGTCATAGGTCATCCTCTTCTTCTTCTTCTTCTTCTTCTTCTTCTCCCCTCCGGTTCCCACTCCAGTATCAATTTTGGTATTCTGGCTTTCTCCATTTGTCGTACATGCCCATACCACTGTAATTTCTTCCTATCCATTACATCATATATTCTTTCTTTTATTTTCATTCTCCTTATTATTTCAGTGTTCCTTATCTTTTCTTTCCTGGAGATTCTTGCCAGTCTTCTCCAGAAGTCCATCTCTAGAGCTTGTAATTTTTTAATGTGCTTCAGGTTAATTGTCCAGGTCTCCATTCCATACAGAACCACACTCTCTAATATGGATTTGTATATTAATTTTATAGTTCTGCTCATTGCATTCCTGCTCCATAAGACTGAGTTAAGCATCCCAATGACCTTCTGTCCACTACTAATTCTTTTATTGATTTCTGACTGATTTTCCCTCGATTTCTAAAATGGATCCCAAATAACAGACAGTGTTTATCTTTTTGATTTTCTTTCCTTCAATGTATAGCTCATCTGAGTCATTAGTCAAGTATTCTGTTTTTTGATAATTAATCTTCAAACCCCAAGTTTGTATGCTGCTGCTAGTTGATTGCACATACAGTTAGCATCCTCCCCATCTTGTGCTACGACTACTTGATCATCAGCAAAGAATAAATGATGTAGGTAAACTCCATCTCTTATTTCTAATCCCATACTATTACATTTACAAGACCATGTTCTGAGGCTAATATCTATATAGGTTTTAAATAATGATGGTGACATGGGACAGCCCTGTTAAAGGCCTTTGCTTGTTCTAAATTTCTGTGAAAGCTTATTACCAACTTTCACTTGGCAGATGTTATCTTTATACATCTGTTGTATTATTTTAATCAAGGAAGGGTTTATGTTTGCCATATGTAGTGCTCTCCAAAGTAATTTTCTTGGAACAATATCATACGCTTTTTCTAGATCTATGAAAATTAATCCTATGTTTTTTGATTTTTCCCTTCGTTTCTCCAAAATCTGTTGTAATGTGAAAATATGGTCTACACATGATCTCCCAACTGTGAATCCGCATTGTTGTTCTTTTTTTCCAGTTTGTTTTTAATTACTTTTGCAAAAATTCTCATTAATGTGTTTGTAACACAAGTTCCTCTATAGTTTGAACAAATTTTGCGATCCCTTTTCTTAAATATGGTATTAATGAAACCTAGCTTCATCTCGTTGGGTATTGAAGCTCCATGTATTGTTTTGTTGAAGAGCTGTGTTATCAGTTTCACAGTTTTGTCACCACAATATTTCAGGCACTCCAGATTAATATTGCCTGGTCCCGGTGATTTACCATTCTTTCCTGTTCTCAATGCTTGAAGTACTTCACTTTATAAAATCTGGATCTCATCATCTTCATGTCCTTTTTCTTCCACTGTTACTTCTTCTAGATATTCTTCTCTGTCCTCATTTAATAATTTTTGGAAATACTCTTCCCATTCCTTTTGTGTTATCAGTTGGAGATTGGTTTTGCTTTTTGTATCCTGTCGAAGCCCCCTTTAACACTGACCATGCTTCTTTTGCTCTCCCAAATCCTAATTTGCTATTCATTCACCTTGGCACATGTTCTTTCCCATGCTTCATTTTTTGCCATCCTTATTTTTTTCATGACTTCATTCTTCTCTTTCTTGTATATATCTTTTTTCTTCTGATTTATCACTCAACCATGAAGGAATGCATTTCGTTTTTCTCTAACGAGGACCTCTATTTCCTCAGACCACCACTCTGCTGCATAGTTGTGGTTGCTATCTTTTTTACCCAACACCTCTGTTGCTATGATTTTCACATTAGTTTTTATATAGTCATATATTTCCTCTGTACTTCCTTCATATGATTCAACCAGTTTCCTTTCCATCCTGGCTGCAAAGAGTATTCTGATACTTTGGTCTTGTAGGCTGTCAGTATTAAAAGATAAATTTTCATCTTTCTCAATCTGGTTCATTTTATTTATGTTACTTGTATCATTCCTTGCATTCTTTCATGGGCAAAAAGACTTCATTTTTACTAGATAGTGGTCTGGTCCACACTGGGCTCCTCTATAAGATCTGACGTCTACTGCCTTGAAACTACTTGTTTGTCTAATGATAATATAATATTTTATAGAATGAAGTTCTTTAGTGTTCTGTTGCCAAGTATATTTATGAATGCCCTTATGTTTGAAAAAGTGTTGGCAATTTTTAGATCAAATTGTTCTTAAATTGCAATCAATTGTTCCCCTTTGTCATTGTATTCGTCCTCTCCATGTTTTCATACTATTCTACAGGATTCCCTCATTCCTACCCTTCCATTCATATCTCCTGTGATCTAGTTAAGTAAGTAATAAGGCTGTAGCTGACAGCAACAGAAATCAGACCTGTTTGGCACAATGTAATTTTTGCATAAATCAACTCAAAACTGGTAATTCAAACAATAAATCTATGGCTTTGGAAGCTTCAGATTCCAGGTTAGCTGATTTGTTGTCACTTCTGACCCCATTGTTCTAGGTCCTAAAAGTCTAAGAGTTTGCTGTTGTAAGAGTCCATTCTTGATTTTATGATTATTTATTTGCTCTACTTTTAACAAGTAGAATTTTGTTTATATACAGCAAAAATGGACTTTTTGTAAAACAATGATAATTTAGAAATGAATGTTTCATAACTTTTCTGTATTTCAAATAGAATTCAGTTGAAGTGAATTATATTTCAGTCATGTTGTTATTGCACAAAATGTTAAACACAAGCGAGAGAACCATTCATCATTTATTTTGTGACTCTTAAGGCTTTCCCAACAGATATGTTCAATATATGGCTTTTGGGTCTGCCACTGCATCACGTTTTGCAAATCCCACAATATTTCTACGAGGCAGCTACTATCAGGGAGTGGCTGCTGGTTACTGTTGGCATCTTGGCAACAAGAACCAGCAGCCACTGCTTGACATTGTCGAGAAGTTGCTGTGAAGAAATGTGGGATTTACAGGGCCAGTTCAAGAACATTTTTCCACACAAGTAACTTATCTTTCCTCCCTCTTTTACCTGGCAGCTTCCACTATTAATTGTGAAATGCATTGTATAGAAATCTTATACTTGGGCACTACTGGCACCCCTCTCAGGTTTGTGTCCCAAGTGGCTGCTACTAATGGTGAAATGTCCCATATAAAAATCTTAAAAAATTTTGATGCCTCTGGTGCCCCTTTCAGCTTTGCACCCCAAGCGGCAGCTTGTGTTGCTTGGGATTGAACATGTTATAGTTTAAATTTTATCTGCAGCAAAGTTAATCTTCCACATGTAGACATTATTGATAACAAGCTCAGGAACAGAGACATCTTTTAAAGTATTGAATTTGTGAATTAGAAAGAACTGTAATTAGAATCCAGTGGCTAGGTACCTGCTTCTCTCTCTCACCTTGTATGCTATGACTTCCCAGAAATGTGACAAGTGGTATGTGGCTCCCAAATATTTTAGATGTAATTTTGTCTCTCGTTTTTTATTACAGTGTTCTTCACGCCCCCCTCCCTCCCTTGCTCCCTCGCTCCCTTTCTCCCTCCCACTTTCCATTTAAAGCATCTTGTCAATTTTTATTGCAGTGTATCAAGGACTAATCCACACCTGTTCCCATTGCTTGCTGATTGATATGGAGTTACAGAAAGAGAGACAAAATGATGGTCAAAAAATTATCACATATAAAAACTATATGCCTTTATGGAAATCATTATTTCTGGCACATAACTACAGAATTAAAGGTAGGTCTAACAAACATTTTTAATATTCTGCAGATATTTAGCATTGTGTCCAGTTTTGGTCTAGAAACACTAATAATTATTGTATAATAATATGCTAACATTTCTTCTCTCCTTTGATGGTATATGTTGAAGTTCTTTTCCAATATGTTATTTTCTTTGTGTTTTAATTGTACGTACATTAATCACACAGATTTTTGTGCTCTGAATGAGTTTGTTTGCCCCATTTATTTAATTCTGATAAGTAATTGGTGAATAGTTATGATGCTGGAATCTCTTGTTTGTTGCTTTTTTCCCCTTTCTTAAAGAATGTTTGCTTTTTGCACAATTTGTAGCAATTCGGGAGTCACTAGAGACTAAAACTAAGTAGTTTTAATCTGAAACAAACCAGATTGGTACAAAAGAGTTGAGAAAATCTGTTATTGTGGTCTTCAGCTAAAGAGTGGTTTGATGCAGCTCTCCATTCCAGTCATTCCTGCACAAGCCTCTTCGTATCTGAATAACTACTGCAGCTACATCAATTTGAGTTTGCTTACTATATTCAAGCCTTGGTCTCCCTCCGCCACACACTTCCCTCCAGTACCATATTGACAACTCCTTGATGATGTCTCAGAATGTGTCTCATCAGTTCGTCCTTCCTTTCAGTCATGTTTTTCAATAAATTTCTTTTCTCGCCAATTCATTCAGTACCTCATCATTAGCTACCCATCTAATCTTCAGCATTCATCTATAGCCCCACATTTCACAGGCTTCTGATACCTTCTTGTCTGTGCTGCGTATCATCCATGTTTCATTTCCATATAAGTCTGCACTCCAGACAAGTACCATCAGAAAAGACTTCCTAACATTTAAATTTATACCGGGTGATCAAAAAGTCAGTATAAATTTGAAAACTGAATAAATCACGGAATAATGTAGATAAAGAGCTACAAATTGACACACATGCTTGGAATGACATGGGGTTTTATTAGAACCAAAAAAATACAAAAGTTCAAAAAATGTCTGACAGATGGCGCTTCATCTAATCAGAATAGCAATAATTAGCATAACAAAGTAAGACAAAGCAAAGATGATGTTCTTCACAGGAAATGCTCAATATGTCCATCATCATTCCTCAACAGTAGCTGTAGTCGAGGAATAATGTTGTGAACAGCACTGTAAAGCATGTCCGGAATTATGATCAGGCATTGGCGTCGGATGTTGTCTTTCAGCATCCCTAGAGATGTCTGTCAATCACGATACACTTGCGACTTCAGGTAACTCCAAAGCCAATAATCGCACGGACTGAGGTATGGGGACCTGGAAGGCCAAGCATGACGAAAGTGGCAGCTGAAGCACACGATCATCACCAAACGACGCGCACAAGAGATCTTTCACGTGTCTAGCAATATGGGGCGGAGCGCCATCCTGCATAAACATCGTACGTTCCAGCAGGTGTTTATCAGCCAGGCTGGGGATGATGCGATTCTGTAACATATCAGCGCACCTCTCACCCATCACGGTAGCAGTTACAAAACCAGAATCACGCATTTCCTCAAAGAAAAAAGGCTCAATAATGGTGGATGTGGTAAATCTAACCCATACCGTGACTTTCTCGTTGTGCAGTGGAGTTTCCACGACGTTCTAGGATTTTCGGTAGCCCATATTCTAAAGTTGTGGGCGTTGACAGACTCTCGGAGCGTGAAATGAGCTTTGTCGGTCCACAACACATTACTCAACCAATTGTCATCTTCCGCCATATTTTGAAACGCCCACACTGCAAATGCCCTCTGTTTCACTAAATCGGCAGGTAACAGTTCATGATGCTGGTGGATTTTGTACGGATAGCATCAGAGGGTACACCTCAGTGCCAACCAAACAGTAGTGTATGGAATGCCGGTGCGACATGCGACTGCACTAGCGCTGACTTCCCCATGCATAGACGAACCCGCTACAGTCTCCATTTCTTCCTGAACTGTCTCAGCAGCATTATGCCTTGTGCTCGGTCGGCCACTACGGAGTCTATCGTCTAAACAACCCATGGCTTCGAACTTCGAAATCATTCTCGCCACAGCTGCATTTGTCAGCGGACCTTTACCCGTTTGAATCCCCTTCCTGTGGCAATAGGATCATAACGCTGAACTAGCACATTCCCCATTCTGATAATACAGCTTCACTAAAAGCACCTTTTCAGGTAACGTCAACATGCTGCAACTGCTGGTGCATATGATTCTCTCTCTCATTACAGCTCCTTTTATGCACGATTGTCATGCGCAGTCACTGACGTTTTGCTGTCCAGCGCCATATGTTGGACATTTTGTGAACGTTGTTTTTTTTTGGTTCTGATAAAACCCCATGTCTTTCCAAGAATGTGTGTCAATTTTTACCTCTCTATCTACATTATTCTGTGGTTTATTAAGTTTTCAAATTTATACCGACTTTTTGATCACCAGGTATTTAATGTTAATGAATTCTTGTTAGGAATACATTCCTTGCTACAGTCAGTCTACTTTTTTTATCCACTCTATTTCGGGCTTCAGCAGTTGTTTTGCTGTCCATATAGCAAAACACGTGTACTACTTTTAGGGTGCCATTTCATAAGCTAATTCCCTCAGCATCATCTGATTTAATCCACCTAAATTGTGTTAGCCTGAACTTAATTTCTTTTCCAAATTTCACCTTCATATCCTTTACTGGTTGCCCAGTGCACAGATTGAATAACATGGGGGATAGAATACAATTCTGTCTCGCTCCCTTTTCAACCACTGCTTCCCTTTCATGTCGTTCAAATCTTGTAACTGCAGTCTAGTTTGTGTACAAGCTGTATATGACCTTTTGATCCTTGTGTGTTATCTCGCCACTTTCAGGATTTCGAAGAGTGTATTCCAGTCAACATAATCAAAGGCTTTCTCCAAATCTACAAATGTTACAGACTTTTGTTTGTCTTTCTTCGGTGTATCTTCTAAGGTAAGACATGGGTTCAGTACCGGTATTTTCTCATGTGCTCCAAACTGATCTACCCAAGGTCAACTTCTACCATCTTTTCCATTCTTCTGTAAATAATTTGTCAGTATTTTGTGACCATGCCTTATTAAACTGATAGTTCAATAATATTTAAACCTGTCAGTACTTGGTTGCTATGAAACTGGTATTATTACGTTTTTCCTGCAGTCTGAGGGTATTTCACCCTTTTTGTACATCTAGCACACCAAGTGGAATAGTTTTGTCATCGCTGGCTCTCTGAGGGGTCCCTGTGATTCTGAGCAAATGCCCCTGTCCCATGCCTCCCCAATCCAACACAGCAGATTGCTGCTCACATTAGATGCTGCCCCAGAGCTCAGGAGCAGTGGTCATGTGTGTGCAAATTGTGCTTGTATGAATGTGTGTGCGGATTTTCTGCTTCAGAACAACAACTCTGTCCTAAAGCTTGAATATTTTAAAATTTTTTTTCCACTGTGCCCGTCCGTGACGAAACACCACATCTATGTGGCGAGTAGCAATCTGTCCTTTCCATGTTGTTGTTATTCCATTCTGGACTTTGCATATAGTATTTAGGCTCCAATAAGAATTTTTATGTTGCGCGGTACTGATCAGAAAGATTGTACTTGTAGAAAATAGAGATTTATGTACTAGTAGCTCAAAACGTGGGATAAAAGCGAGTTTCTTCAAATAGTTATTAGCTGTCTGGCGCCACCACACTAAAGAAACCAAGCTTCTGAGTTCACAGTGTGCAAATCTTGTCTATTGTTAGAGTTGTAAAATTACAATCAACATAAATAAGTTTTATCACACATTTGACAGAAGGCTATTGAAGCATAAACAGAACTTTTTGTCGCACATATGCTCTTCTATCATCACTGCTTCATGCTCTTTGAATATTAAAAATTGTTGTGAAATTACTTTGTGATATAGCCATTTTTTAAAAATAAATGCATGTAATTATTTTGCCCATTCATGTTAAGAAAGGCAGCTTCTTTACATCTAAGCATTCACTAGAATACAAAGTTAAGTTTATGACTATAAATAATGGTGGAAAAAAATTTAGGACCTTCAGCTGCCACAAAGACTGATGTTGTTCAGAAGATGCACAACCAGTTTGTAATTTTGTTACTGCGTTGTCTGAGAAAGCTGAACTTGAATACTAGGAAAAAGATATTACAGGATTCTGTAAGTATTTTTTGTTCTTCCTTCTGATAGTGTTAATTTACAGACATTGACATAGAAATTTAAATTTTCATTGAATTTTTTTTGGTATTTTACAGGACAGTTTCTTTATTGAAGGTGACATGGAAGCAGTAAATCCAAAGGATTTCAATGTCTTCATTAATTTAACAGATTTTTGTCAAGAATTTTTTCCACACATTGATTCAAATTTATTTGAGAATCACTGTGAAGAATTCATTACTCACTTAATTGTGGAATCTACACGAGCTCCCAATGTCAGTGGCTTTTATAAACTACTCACAGCTGCGTTGAAGATATGCGATAAACTACAATTTTTTGGAGTAAGTAAGAAACATTACCGTTCTGTCCCTAATAACCTCGATGACAGAAGTCTTAAACCTGTACCTTGCCTTCTTTGATTTTGTTGGACTCTATTTGTAATGGTGAAGGCACAGTCGATGGACACTAGCTATCTTCATATTTCTGTAAGATGATGCAGAGAGGCAGAATGGAAATAAAGATAGATACTAAGAGGCATTCGTAAGTGATGTCATGAGTGGTAGCATGGAATGATTAGTTGAGGAACACACACACACACACACACACACACACACACACACACACACACACACACACGCACACGCACACACGGGGGGGGGGGGGGGGGGGGGGGGGAGTTAGTGTTCCTTTTAGTTTGATGATTGTGGCAGTGGAGATTGTGAAAGCAATTAAAATTGTGAGTTGGCCTAAAAGATGACACACTTGTTAACAAGTAAGTGAAAGCTACAGCTAATAATCATGGAACAGAATTGCTGTTGCAGTGATCAGAATAGTAGAAAAGAAGCTTAGTCTCATTTTCAGAATTTTATGTTTTAAGTTGTGAATCTTCTCTAAGTTGTTGTACTGTCCACTTTAATCACTGTGATCATCACCACCACCACCACCACCACCACCACCATCACCATCATCAGTTACTCAAATGACTTCCTGTCATTGCTCCAACAAGCAAGTATACAAGGCCATAGCTAAAGCTTTGATGGCTTTAAAAGATAGAAAAACATATAAAAAGGATTGTCCTTGAGAATACAGAATATTTTGAGGAAGAGAGGGTAAAATGACAGATAAATGTGAAATTGTTCTTTGTTTGATGTTGTGCATGAGATTTTATGGTAAGAGATCTTAGATAATAGCATTTCTTGGTATGTGGTTTTTTGGCAAGTATTGACAGACATATTTGTTTCTTTTTAATTGAATTGTGGCATTAGCTTCAAAATTGTGTAAAACATGTGTCTCTATTATTATTATTATTATTATTATTATTATTATATCAATGAAAATAATCAGTTCTTAAAAATATAAGTAATTGAATAAAAAATCTACTCACCAAGCAGTGGCTAAAGAAAACACACATAAAAAGTGTTAAAATTTGCTAGCTTGCGAAGCCAGTGGCTCCTCCTCCTGGCAGAAGGGCAGAAGAGGAAGGAAGAAGGGCGAAGGAAAAGGACTGATGAGATTTAGGAAAAAGGGTCAAGTTTGGGAAAATTGCCCAGAATCGCGGGTTGGGTGGATTTACCATCTGATACGAGGAGGGGAGTTGGCTTGACTTCCTGGATATCCCAGCAACCTGAGAGAGCTTGACAGGACAGACATACAGAGGTGCTGACAACTGAAGGGGAAAGTTTCAGTAGTAATTGGGTTTATTATAACTAAAATGTATTCATTATTGCAAATAGGGATGGAATAATGTTTTAGAAGGTGCCACCCTTCTATACCTGGGCCACTGATATGTCACTCCATGGTCACCCCCAAGTGCTGTAAAGTTGGCAGTGTAACTGACAAACAAGTGAGGAATCCAATGTGCTCAGTCTTCTGAACCAATTATAGCACCTCGACAAAAGCTGGTTCTGGCGTCGATGCTACCATGTCGCCAGGTTCCATGTAAACATTGTATGTTAGTGCGTGACCACCTGCTTTTGTGTTATCACCTGGACTACAGTTTCTGTTTATTAAATAATGTCATCAAATGACTGCGTTCGCCAAGTGACAATCCATTGCGCCCTGTAGTGCCATTAAATATTCAGGCTTTGGAATTGCAACGGAGGACACCTGAGTTTTACGAGCAATAAAAAGAATTTTTTTCTGTACATTGGCATGTGTTGATTCCTGATGATAAAGTTGTAGAGCGTACTTCAAAAACTGTAGGACTTGGCCAAAGTACATTTATAAGGAAAGGGATGCTACTTCATTACTTGCAAGATACTGAAGTTAATGGTGTGGAAGAAAGCCCTGTGGAAAAAAATGTATTTTTAATTATTCCTGGAAAGAAAAGAAAGCAGCATTGTCCAGTTAAAGAAGTTGATTCTTTCTAAATACATGAAATTCGTCGGCACATTTACACACATTATACCAGAAAAGAATACCCCACAATAGCGAAGTTTGTAATTTCTTTAAAAGAATGTGGACTTCTCACAGGGGGAGGAAATTCACTTAAATGGTATTAAAAATATGGGGCTTCCATTTTAAAAAGTTAGATGGACAAAAGCTGTTGTCCAATAAAGCTCACTTTGTTGCAGCTCATGGCATTTTCTGATACGAAATTATAGGAAAGGATAATCAGTTGATAAAGGCTGGATAGATGATACTCCGAATAGCAGCAGTCACCAGCCAACAGGAAGAGAATCCCGATTAATTGTGGTCCATGCAGGTTCTTCAAACAGTTTTGTGTGTGAAGGACTTCGTTTTTTGATCGCGAAAAATCTGTGATTATCTTTAGGATATGGACTGCCCATGGCTTCTGCAGTGGTTTAAAAATTTGTTGCTCCAGTTTAGTGTTCCGACACTTTACTGTTCTGTAATTTTAGACAAAACTCCTACCACTAGTGCCTGTAAAGAAACTAAAACAAAATAAACCTGTGACACCTAAATATGTTGTAGATGAAATTGCAAGATCACAGGGTCACAAGGTAATTAGGCTTCCACCTTATCACTGCCATTTTAATCCAATTGAACTGGTTTGGAATGATATCAAGGTATACTTTAGAAATAACAAGAAGACTTTTACAAGACTGTGGATAGACTGCTACATGAAGGTCTTGGTACTGGAGACACCACCTCATGGAGGAAGAAAGTAGACCATGTTGCTAAACTCATAGGGAAGCACGAGTATAGATGGAACTATAAATGAGGATGAACAATTAATGATTTCACATGATGATGATGATGATGATGATGATGATGATGATGATAATGATAACAGTATGGTGCCAATTCCAATGATAGTGAAGGAGAACTGGATGGAATCGTGCCATTGACATTGAAAATTAGTGAGTGTAAATGTATACAGAATTAGTCCTTTCTGTCTGCAACCGAGTAGGCTATGCATGTTTTGCTTTATTTCATTCTTTGAGTGTGGATAGCATTTTCTTTGGTATCCTTATGTTTACATTATTACGCGACATTTTATTTGCAGCTGTTACGGTAACAATTTGGAACGACATTTCATCTTCATTGTATTAACTTTGGATGTTTTTTATTTCCCGGTTTCATATACTGTCAAATGCTTTGCCTCCATTGTTGTTCTCTCCATTGTTAGAAAAATGTACTTTGTTGTACTTTTGTACAAACATCGATTGTAGCTTACATTTACAAACATACTTTGGAGTTGTGGACATATAAAGTGGCAGCTATTGAAACCTTACAAGCAAAGTATAGCCAGCTACACACGATCTGCCAAGTGACATCTTTGACCGGCCTGTGTACACTGGGTGGTTACAATTATACTTTCCCTATTTAACACATTATAATATGGAAACTAATTACCATACAAGGACCAAACTTAGTAGCATTAATATCCAGGAGATGGGGAAGAGAGATAATGCAGAATCAATTCAGTTGAAGCACTTTTAATTTGCTGCAACGGTACATCATACCATTACATACCAGTACCATTACTGCCTAATGACTGGGAGTTGTGCACAGCGTTGTCTGCCGTAGCAACAGCGATTTTATGAACCAACTGTGGTGCAACCAGTCGTTGGCCTCTTTCTGGAGTGAAGTCCAGTTCTCCAGTTGATTCAAACTCCTTCCTCATGCTCTGCACAGCAAGTGGAGAAAGAGGACCCTTCCGTTATCCTTCCGGCCAACAGTATTCTCTAAGTGCAGCCGCAGCATTACTGCTGTTTTGACAGTAGAGCATTGCCCATAACACCCTGCTCCTTTTGTCCAAGTTCATGTTGACATGTCAACAAGTGGTCAGGTGTGTGAGACTATGAATCACGATGACTGATCACGGCACCTAGTGGCCATAGTTGGAACTGGATGGTGGTGCTGTCACACATGTAAATCATGCACCCCATATTTTAGACCCTAATGCTACTAAGTTTGGTGCTTCTACGGTAATTAGTTTCTGTGTTATAACGTGTTAAATGTTGTTGTTGTTGTTGTTGTTGTTGTTGTTGTGGTCTTCAGTCCTGAGACTGGTTTGATGCAGCTCTCCATGTCACCCTATCCTGTGCAAGCTTCATCATCTCCCAGTACTTACTGCAACCCACATCCTTCTGAATTTGCTTAGTGTATTCATCTCTTGGTCTCTCTCTACGATTTTTACCCTCCACGCTGCCCTCCAATGCTAAATTTGTGGTCCCTTGATGCCTCAGAACATGTCCTACTAACCGGTCCCTTCTTTTTGTCAAGTTGTGCCACATACTTAAATAGGGAAAGTTTAATTATGACCAGAAACTATAAGAACCAGTCACTTGAAGTTTAAAATCTGCCAAATCAGAATTAAATGACCCTTCTTATAGAAACTCAACACAAACAAGCAGAATGACAGTGCAAGTGTCAAAAGTTAAGTGAATACTCAATAACTCTTGAATGATACACCACACTTCATGTCAGTAAAGGTGTTGTTTCATGCTCTGACATAATGAACATTGCATTGCAATCATAATGGGTGTGATGGAGTTCTGGAAGTGATGAGATTCATAAAGAAGTTAATATTGAGCTCAAGGAAACTACTACTGGTACAGTAATGTTTGATTCACTTAGTTTTCCATGGGGCATCTCCACAGGTCTGCTTTAATTACTCCAACAGTCACACAGCATGGAGCCACTCTATTCTATATTCTTGGATGGGAAGAAGGTTCAGGAAATATGTTGCCAAACAACTTATTGTAATGATGCAAAGGAGATAATCATTGTATTAAAGATGCCCAACCTAATTCTTTTGTGCCAGTTGTAAGAGAACCCTTTGTTTTAAGTTGATGCCGACACAGGCACATACAATAACACAAGCAAAATACATGTTACTGACAATGTACAAAAACAAGAAGCATTACTTCTATTCCAGTAGACACCAGATTAGTTACAGTAAGCACTGACAGCACCTAAAAACCACCAGTGACAACACATCTAAAACTAGCAAAAAAAGAAAAAGACAAAAACTAGCCAGCCAGCTAGCTGCAAAGACATTCAGCAATACCAATGTTGCAACTGAAGATAATACAATGAACAATTACACAGAAATAAAAGAAAATGCTTGGTCTGAAACCTGTTTTCACTAATGCCGTCAGACGAGTTGGAAGAAAACCCGTCAACAGAAGCAATAGAAAATGAAATCTGCGAAGAAATCAACCTCTACAAACCTTCAGTACACTTCCAGTCTTGGCAAGAAGATAAGGAGGCTTCACATATTTCAGGACAACGTAAGTGATTTAAAAATTTGTATGAAAGAATGAAGATACTCTGTATAGGGAACACCACGTTGCTTGTGCCTTCAGTAGAGTATTTAAAAGACCTTCACACCACTGTCTTAATGAATTATAACTTTTACATAATTGAGTACAAAAGTGGAGAGGAGACTAGTGGGTAGCACACTGGACTTTCATTCAGGATGACAGTGGTTCAAATTCCTGCCCGGCCATCCAGATTTAGGTCCTACTGATTTCCCTAAATCACTTAGGACAACTGTCAGAATTGTTTCTTTGAAACAGTAAAGCCAGTTTCCTTCCTCATCCCTCAGTCCAAGCTTTTGCTCTGGCTTTAACGACATCGTTGTCGGCATGGTGTTAAACTCGACTCTTCCTTCCTTCCCTCCTGCTAATGAACGTACTTATCCTATACAGCTACATTTTGGAGGTAGAAGACTACCATTTCTCTTGAAAGTATGTAACACTAAATTCTTCACAAAACCATGGTAAGATCATACATCTCATAGTAATCATTGAAGTAATGCCTTCATTAACTGCGTTGGAAAGACCGTGGAGTAGGTGATAAACTGCATCTTGTCCGATTTTCATCTCCATTTGGCTGGACAATACCTGCATAAACTCTTCTGACTTCTACGAATTTAAGGCCCATCATATATAAAAACTTGAATTGATATTAATTTAGTAATTATTTCATGTTACTTGACATGTAAAACCCTCGAAGACTCAGGAGTCTGGTCCTTCATTTATATAGATGTCCTATGTGTCTCTTCATTTTGTGGTTAATAGTGTATCTGTGCATAACTGATAAGTAAATGTATTCACATGACATGGATAAAATCCCAAAGTTTTCCTCAGCTCTTTACGATGAACCCGGTTCCTTTTTCAATTATAATTCTAAAGAAGTATTTGTAATTTGAAACATGTGCTCATACTGTGTGAATTTGCTTCCTAGAAAATATTTCCATAGGTAGAAAATGAGTGTACACTTAAATAATACTAAGAAGCAGTGGGTGGTACAGATTGATGACATGCTGCAAAAGGCATTTAACTGTATAGGAATATCTTTCCTACAATTTTTATTACACATGTATCTTTACTTTCTAAATACCACTGCTGCTGTGTTGGGTTATAACTGTGCATTTACACTGTGATTGACAAATATAAAAGAACTAGTTTTGCATATCAAAGGTAACAGAAACTTGGTAGTATAATTAACTAAAAAATATATATCTAAAAACAAAGATGATGAGACCAAACAAAAGCGCTGGCAGGTCGATAGACACACAAACAAACACAAACATACACACAAAATTCAAGCTTTCGCAACAAACGGTTGCTTCATCAGGAAAGAGGGAAGGAGAGGAAAAGACGAAAGGATGTGGGTTTTAAGGGAGAGGGTAAGGAGTCATTCCAATCCCGGGAGCGGAAAGACTTACCTTAGGGGGAAAAAAGGACAGGTATGCAATCGCGCGCGCGCACATACCTATCCGCACATACACAGACACAGACAGACATTTGTAAAGGCAAAGAGTTTGGGCTGAGATGTCAGTCGAGGCGGAAGTACAGAGGCAAAGATGTTGTTGAAAGACAGGTGAGGTATGAGCGGCGGCAAATTGAAATTATAAATTAGCGGAGATTGAGGCCTGGCGGATAGCGAGAAGGGAGGATATGCTGAAGGGCAAGTTCCCATCTCCGGAGTTCTGACAGGTTGGTGTTAGTGGGAAGAATCCAGATAACCCGGACGGTGTAACACTGTGCCAAGATGTGCTGGCCGTGCACCAAGGCATGTTTAGCCACAGGGTGATCCTCATTACCAACAAACACTGTCTGCCTGTGTCCATTCATGCAAATGGACAGTTTGTTGCTGGTCATTCCCACATAGAAGGCTTCAATGAAATGAGATCCATCCTTCATGAAATCCTCCCCACTCCACCAAGAGTGTCTTTCCGCCGTCCACCTAACCTTCGTAACCTCTTAGTTCATCCCTATGAAATCCCCAAACCACCTTCCCTACCCTCTGGCTCGTACCCTTGTAACCACCCCCGGTGTAAAACCTGTCCCATGCACCCTCCCACCACCACCACCACCTACTCCAGTCCTGTAACCCGGAAGGCGTACACGATCGAAGGCAGAGCCACGTGTGAAAGCACCCACGTGATTTACCAACTGACCTGCCTCCACTGGAAGCCTTCTATGTGGGAATGACCAGCAACAAACTGTCCATTCGCATGAATGGACACAGGCAGACAGTGTTTGTTGGTAATGGGGATCACCCCGTGGCTAAACATGCCTTGGTGCACGGCCAGCACATCTTGGCACAGTGTTACACCGTCCGGGTTATCTGGATACTTCCCGCTAACACCAACCTGTCAGAACTCCGGAGATGGGAACTTGCCCTTCAGCATATCCTCTCTTCTCACTATCCGCCAGGCCTCAATCTCAGCTAATTTCTAATTTTAATTTGCCGCCGCTCATACCTCACCTGTCTTTCAACAACATCCTTGCCTCTGTACTTCCGCCTCGACTGACATCTCTGCCCAAACTCTTTGCCTTTACAAATGTCTGTTTGTGTCTGTGTATGTGCGGATGGATATATATGTGTGTGTGTGTGTGTGTGTGTGTGTGTGTGTGTGTGTGTGTGTGTGCGCGCGCGCACGCGAGTGTATACGTGTCCTTTTTTCCCCCTAAGGTAAGTCTTTCCGCTCCCGGGATTGGAATGACTCCTTACCCTCTCCCTTAAAACCCACATCCTTTCGTCTTTCCCTCTCCTTCCCTCTTTCCTGACGAAGCAACCGTTTGTTGCGAAAGCTTGAATTTCGTGTGTATGTTTGTGTTTGTTTGTGTGTCTATCGACCTGCCAGCGCTTTCGTTTGGTAAGTCCCATCATCTTTGTTTTTTGATATATTTTTCCCACGTGGAATGTTTCCCTCTATTATATTCATAACTAAAAAGTATTATAGAATAATTAAGTAATTTTAAAAAACAATTAACTAAAACAATTAAGTAATAATTAATCATAGAAAAGTATCCAATTTAGTTTCCATAGTATTGTTTGTATGTAATATTAACTCAACTAATAACATTTATTGTGCTGTATTAATATTTGCCCTCCTCTAGGAATCCTTAATTGTGGACAAGACCAGAGAAGTGTGTTACTGGAATGTGGTTAATTTTTTGTGGGATTCAGTGAAACGACTTCAGCAATATACAGGAGATCTCCTTATCGCAAGTCTACAGCTTGTTCTGTCATGTCCTGCAATCATAATTCATCCAATTATAAAGGAAACAGGAGAAATATTTCTGGTAAGGGTTTTCACAATGCATGGAAACTGTATTAATATGTTAATGATTTTTCTTGAATTCCCAGTAAAACCGAGAAACACTTATCCACAAGTTTGTTT
Source organism: Schistocerca piceifrons (assembly GCF_021461385.2). Lineage (NCBI taxonomy): Eukaryota > Metazoa > Arthropoda > Insecta > Orthoptera > Acrididae > Schistocerca > Schistocerca piceifrons. The sequence continues at coordinate 232,118,671 of NC_060138.1, forward strand.
TTGTGTACTTTGATATATTAAGTAACTGGTACATTCAGATACTATGATACACTACAAAATGACTACTGATCCTTCCCAAATAGCACATGTTCAAGTCTCTTATTGGTGTAACCTATCCCATTGGAGCGTGATTCCCCCCTTACCAATGGCCTCTTCCAAATTGAGATAAAAAGAAAGTTTGATCGCCTGAAGCAGAACATATATTTAACATCAGTGTCTGGAATGAAATTTTCACTCTGCAGCGGAGTGTGCGCTGTTATGAAACTTCCTGACAAATTAAAACTATGTGCCAGACCAAGACTCAAACTTGGGACCTTTGCCTTTCATGGGCAAGTGCTCTACCAACGAGCTACCCAAGCACGATTCATGACTCATGACCCATTCTCACAGCCTTACTTTCGTCAGTACCTTATCTCCTACCTTCCAAACTTCATAGAAGCTCTCCTGCGAAACTTGCAGAACTATCACTCCTGCAAGAAAGGATATTGCAGAGACATGGCTAAGCCAGAGACTGGGGGATGTTCCTAGAATGAAATTTTCACTCAGCAGCAGAGTGCAGACTGTTGCTCGGAGTGTCATTGGACCGCCAGGTGGCCCACAGCTCTTTAGCTTTCCCCTTCCTTCTCCCTCCCTGTCCGTATTCGTTTCCCTTTCTTGGTGTTCCTATTTATGTTCGCCCGGCTATTCTCCTGATTTTGTTTAGTGTGAGCCAGATGGGGAAGAATTCCCTCCCTAGTGTCTTTGGTGTATATTGATCTCCCACCTTCTCTTCCTCTCCCTTTACCCCTCCCTCCCTGCCATAGCCCTTTTGCTTCCTCGCTAAGTCACTAGCTCGGTAGCCAGTGCATGTGGTGAGGCAGCTTTGTACCCATCTGTCTGAACCTCCTAACATGTCGGGCATCACGCTGCTGGTACCTGTGTTATGAAAGCCTGGCACTGGTTGCCTATTTTTTTGGGGCATCGAAGCTCCCAGCAACAACCATCATGCCAGGCAGCAGTTGCTGTGAGTGGATGGCGCCTGCGAGGCAAATGCCTGATTGGAGTGGGTGGTACCAGGGCAGACATTTGTCATGTGAAAAGTGTTAAACTCTCTGGCTGCTCATCCTTGGCCACATCTCTTCCTGGTATTAGTTTTTCTGTCTCCGTTCCCATTTCTGCCTTCCCCAAATTTCCCCCTTGGCTGCCGCCTGGGAGTGGGGGCCAAGCCTGCTGGCTTGGGGCGAAACCCTTACTGCGGTTCCTAGTCTGTACCATGGCTGATGGCGAAACTTCTGCCACCACCAGAACTTTTTTTGTTTGTGGAACACATTGAGGAAAATTTCGGTGAAGTTGAGTCCTTGAGCAAGTTGAGATCTGGCTGCCTCCTTATAAATACAACTTCTGCCAGCCAGTCAACCTTCCTTTGTGCCTGCGACTGTTTAGGAGACGTCCCAGTGAATATCACTTCTAACAAGTCTCTCAGTATGAAACAAGGTGTAAGTTGCCATAGGGACTTTCTCCTTGAGTCCGATGATGAACTTACGGCTAATCTGGAACAGTGTGTCATTAATTTTGTCTGGCGTGTCCAGAGAGACCTTAAGGACAATGATGTAGACACCAGCACTTTCATCCTGCCCTTTGAGGGAGATACCCTTCCCCAGGAAGTTAAGGTGATGGTACACAGATGCCATGTCACACCATACATTCCACTTCCCATACATTGCTTCCAGTGCCTCAAGTTTGGCGACATGTCTTCGCGATGTGATGCCATTCCCATCTGTAGTAACTGTGGCTGCACTCTTCTTGTGGGGAGCCCTTGCACCCCACCGTTTAAATGTGTAAACTGCTTTGGTCTATAATATGCTCATACTGGAGTGTCCAGTATATACAAAGAAAAAAGAATCCAGGTAATAAAGAACCTTGACTGTCGTAGCTACTTTGAGGCCCGGAAGAAGTTTGACTGACTTCACTGTGTGAATCTCTCATCTACCTTTGCCTCAGTTATGTCTCTCCTTCCCCTGCTGTCCCACCCCCTTCGCTTTCCTCCCCGCCTGGCAGCTCCCGTCCCACCCCCTCAAGGATCCACCCCTCCTCCTCCTCCTCCTCCTCCTCCTCGGCCAGAGAAGAAATCCTCTTCTCTGGCTCTTGTTAAGGGTGGGGCTCCCTCTCGTAACTCCCCTCCATGATGATGTTCTCAAGAGAGGAATCCTGCTACCCCGGTTTGGGTGAGGAATCAGCGCTCAGAGGGCCCCAAAGCCACTCGCTCTCGGTCCAACCCGGACATCGTCGCTACCTATTATCCAACTGATAACACCACCTCCTTCCCTCTTAGGGAGAAGAAAAAACACTGCAAGTCCGCCCCCTCCTTCTCACTCCGAATCAGCCCTAGTGTTTTTGTGGATGTCACCCCATCCTCGTTGGTGATGACCACTGACCTGGTGACATGACCTGCCCTCGGCTTCTGTATGTCTAATGTGTAATGTCACCACGTGATAATCCAGTCGAATTGCACTTGAATATTACCGTCACCTACCAGAAATGCAACACGTTGTTTCGTCTTTTACTGCATTCTATCTTGCTCTTCAAGAAATGTGTTATGACCACTCGTCAATGTTTTGTGATTATCGGACATTCTGTTGGAACCGTGCCGGCCCTGTGATAGCATCTGGAAAGGTCTGCACTTAGTTTCGCTTCAATGTCATTAGTGACTGGAAGCAATAGCGGGATGAATGCAAATGACCACAGCAATCACCATTTGCAATATCTACCTCCCTCTGGGTAGGTCACTTCGTTATATTGAACTGCCTATCTCACTCCAGCAACTCCCGCCCCCATATTTCCTCCTCGGGGACTTAAATGCTTGGCATCTCCTGTGGGGAAGTGCCTTTTCGATGGATAGAAAAGGCCAGGTGATACGGGAAGATTTCAGTTAATTACATCATGGTCAGACGGATAATCCGAAATCGGGTACTGGATTGTAAGGCATACCCAAGGGTAGATATAGACTCAGATCACGATGTAATAGTGATGAAGAGTAGGCTGAAGTTTAAGAGGTTAGCCAGGAAGAATCAATAGGCAAAGAAGTGGGATACAGAAGTAGTAAGAAATGATGAGAGACTCTTGAAGTTGTCTAAAGCTATAGATCCAGCAATAAGAAACAACAAACAGAAGTTTGAAAGAAAAACATACGTACCAAGAAGGTAACTGTGGAGAAACCATGGGTAATAGAAGAAATACTTCAGTAGATCAAGCAAAGAAGGAAATTCAGGAAAACAGAAATACAAAGTGCTGAGGAATGAAATAAATAGGAAGTGCAGGGAAGCTAAGGCAAGCGGGCTGCATGAGAAACATGGAGGAATTGAATAAGAAATGTTTTTCTGAAGGATTGGCTCAGCATATAGGTGAAATTAAAAGCACGGGTGGTAACATTAAGAGTGCAATGGGAATTCCACTATTAAATGCAGAAGAGAGAGAGAGAGCGGGTAGCTGGAATGAAAGTACACTGAAGGCCTCTAAGAGGTGGAAGATTTGTCTGATGCAATGGAAAAAGAAACAGGAGTCAATTTAGAAAAGATAGGGGATCCAGTATTAGAATAAGAATTTAAGAGGACTTTGGATGACTTAAGATCAAATAAGCCAGAAGGGATAGACGACATTCCATCAGAATATCTATAAAATCATTGGAGGAAGTGGCAATAAAATGACTATTCATGTTGGTGTGTAGAATGTATAAGTCTGGCGACATACCATTGGACTTGCAGAAAAATACCACACTCTTTTGAAGACTAAAGGAGCTGACAAGTCTGAGAACTATTGCACAATCTGTTTAACATCTCATGAATCCAAATTGCTGACAAGAACAATTTACAGAAGAATGGGGGGGAAAAAAGAGGAATTGTTAGACGACGATCAGTTTGGCTTTAGGAATGGTAAAGACACCAGAGAGGCAATTCTGACATTGTGGTTGATAATGAAAGCAAGACTAAAGAAAAATTAAGACACATTCATAGGATCTTTTGACCTGGCAAAAGTGTTTGACAGAGTAAAATGGTGCAAGATGTTCAAAATTCTGAAAAAAATAGGGATAAGCTATAGGGAGAGATAGGTAACATACAATATGTACAAGAGCCAAGAAGGAATAGTAAGAGTGGCTGACCAAGAACCAAGTACTTGCATCATAAAGGATGTAGGACAGGGATGTAGTCTTTCCACCATACTGTTCAATCTGTACATCAAAGAAGCAGTGCTGGATATAAAAGAAAGGTTCAGGAGTGGAATTAAAATTCAAGGTGAAATGATATCAATGATATGATTTGTTGATGACATTGCTGTCCTGAGTGAAAGTGAAGAAGAATTACATGACCTGAATGGAATGAACAGTCTAATGAGTACAGAATATGGATTGAGAGTAAATCGAAAAAAGTCTAAAGTAATGAGAACAGCGAGAAACTTGACATCAGGATTGATGGTTATGGAACAGGTGAAGTTAAGGAATTCTACTACCTAGGCAGCAAAATGACCAATGATGGATGGAGCAAGGACGACGTCAAAAGCAGTCTAGCACTGACAAAAAGGGCATTCCTGGCCAAGAGAATACTAGTGCCAAAAATAGGCCTTAATTTGAGGAAGAAATTTGTGAGAATGGATGTTTGGAGCACAGCATTGTATCGCAGTGAAACATGTACTGTGGGAAAACTGGAACAGAAGAGAATTGAAGCATTTGAGATGTGGTGCTACAGAAGAATTTTGAAAATTAGTTGGACTGATAAGGTAAGGAATGAGAAGGCTCTGTGCAGAATCGGAGAGGAAAGGAATATGTGGAAAACACTGAAGAGGAGAAGGGGTAGGATGATACAACATCTATTAAGACATCAGGGAACGACTTCCGTGGTACTAGAGGGAGCTGTCAATGGCAAAAACTGTGGAAGAAGACAGAGATTGGAATGTATGCAGCAAATAATTGAGGACGTAGGTGCGAATGCTACTCTTAAGATGAGGAGGTTGTCACAGGAGAGGAATTTGTGGTGGGCTGCACCAAACCAGTTGGAAGACAGATGACTCAAAAAACAGACTTTGATTTTTGTTTCCTCAATGACAGCTCCCCTATACACTTCAGCGCCGCTCATGGCACCTTTTCCGCTATTGACTTCATGATTTCCTCCCTTGCTCTCATGGATTCACTACATTGGTCACCCCATGCTGATCTCTGTGACAGTGACCACTTACTGGTGATTCTATTATTCCCCCGTCATCGCCAGGCAGACAGGCCCCCACATTGGTCATTCCCTAGAGGCAGTTGGCCTTTACATAGGTCTGCTGTGTACTTTGACACCTCTCTCTCCGATTAAATTGATGTGGTCATGCAAGATGTCTCTGACACTATTCTGCATGCCAATCGCACTGCTATCCCCGTATCCACAGGTTCTCCTCATCGTCGACTGGTAGCATGGTGAACCAAGGACCGTCGACGGGCACTGCAGTGATTTAAATGACACTATTCACAGACCAGTCTTCTTACTTTTAAGGGTCTCCGTGCTAAGGCTTGCTACCTTATTAATTTGCGTAAAAGGGAATGCTGGGAGCACTATGTTTCCTCCTTGGGGACGTGTGTCTCTTCATCGCAGGTTTTGTCCAAGCTCTGTAGCCTTCTGGGCTGCCAGCAACAATCAGCTGTCCAAGATCTTACCCTACAGGGTGCTATGTGTACTGATCCGTTAGTCCTCGCAGATCCCCCTGCAACACGCTTCGTGATGGCATCAGCATCCTCTTTTTATCTCGCTACCTTTCTCTGGCAGAAATGACAAGTTGAAGGAAACCCCTCTCTATTTCAACCCCTACAAAGCTGAAGCCTATAATATGCTGTTCACTGAGTGGGAATTCTTGCAAGCCCTTACCTCTTCAAATGACATAGCCCCAGCCCCAGATTCCATCCACAGCCAGATGATCCAACACTTGGACATTCCCCAGAGGCAACATTGATTCAGGGTCTTCAGCCGCAGTTGGCTTACAGGTGCCTTCCCTTTCCAGTGTCGAGACAGCGTATTTATTCCCTGTCATTAAGCCCGGGAAGACCCCAATGTCTCTTGACAGCTACTGACTGATTAGCCTGACCAATGTACTTTGTAAACTGCTCGAGAGGATTTTTAGCTTCTGATTATGTTGGGTACTCAGATCTTGGGGCCTGTTGTCCCTTTATCATTGTGGCTTCTGGAAAGGATGATGTACAACTGACCATTTACTCAGACTGGAAACAGCAATCTGCCAGGCTTACTAACCGCTGACACCTTGTCACAGTCTTTGTTTGACCTATGTAAGGCATACAAAGTGGGTGTGCTGCCACATTTTAGTTACTGTCCATCATTGGGGCTTTCATGGCCCCAATCAGATTTTTGTCCACGAGTTTTTGTCCTACTGGCTCGTCAGAGTTGGAGTTAGCACTTCACTTATCACACCTTGGATCTAGGAGAACAGTATCTCACAGGGTGCTGTATTGTCGTACTCTTCCTCATTTCCATCAATGGGCTTGTAACCTCTGTTGGGGGCCTCTGATTACCCCAGAACTGTATGTTGACAATTTTTGCACGTGGTGCAGCTCCCACTCAGTAGCATCTGCTGAATTCTAGCTCTAAGGCACGATCTGATGATCCCCTGGGCCCTTTTCCATGGCTTCCAGTTTTCTACCTCCAAAACCTGGGTTTTGCATTTTTGCTGTTGACCTACAGCAGACCCCAATCCAGAACTTTATTTAGGCAACCATTGTTGGATGTTATTGCACAGTCCCATTTCTTGGACCTTCTGTTTAATGAAAAGCTGACATGACAGCCCAATATTTGCCGCCTGAAGAGTACCAGCATGTAGAAGCTTAATGCGGTCTGCCTCCTGGCCCACACGTCTGGGGATGCAGACCGTGCTGCTCTTCTCCATATTTACCACACTCTGGTTTTGCTCAGACTAGATTATGGTTGTCAGGTCTATGCTTCAGTGACTCCTTCCACTCTGAAACTATTTGACCCTGTTTATCATTATGGGGTGCGTCTGGCTATTGGTGCCTTTTGCACCAGTCCTGTTGACAGTCTCGTTGCAGATGCAGGGATTCCCCTCCTACGAATACGATGGAGCCAACTCCTGATTTCTTATGTAATTGCCATTCGACGATTCCCTGACCATCCTATGCACCCCTCCTCTTTGCAAATGAGGGGTGTGTCCCTCCTGATAGCAGCCCTTGGGTGGGATTGCCGGGTGGAATGCCTCTTACTTCCCTCCATCAGGATCTCCATCTCAAATCACTGGAATATGCCCTGTGCATTTCACCCTGCACTCTGCACCCCCACCCCACCCTACACTTTTCTACAAACAACAGAAGAATTGATCAGAGAAAAGGCAAATTTTGATAGATCAAATGTTACAGCATGTACGGAAATATCAAGAGTAACGTAGACGGGATAGCATTATGGTCAGTATAACAACCACTACCATCAGAATACTATCCTTTATTTGCACAATTTACTTTTGTCCGAGAAGGAAATTCACCTGTGTGAAAGAAGCAACCATTCATAAGATTCTCATGGAATCATACTAGCAAGTAAGAGATTCTAGAAGTCTTAATGGGTAATGAATGGAAGTATAGTCCAATTAAAATTACTTGATAGTTGACATCTGTCACTTTCTGCTACAATGTTGTCATATCAGCTGTCAGCTACCACTTGGTTACTGGCAACACACAAAGACAACGGATCACTTCAAAATCCTGTTAATGTATAAAGTGGAGCAATGTTGAAAGCAGCCACCACGCTGTGTGGTAGAAGTGCAAGATGTTTTGCGACACTTGATTTTAAGTGACTAATGACTGAAGTGCAGCAGATGATGTGTTTTATAGCCCTTGATTTTAACTTGTGCCCTAACTTAACCACAGTCTCATATTGTGCATTGCATCCAAGAAAATGGTGGTGAACAATCTGAGACAGAATTAAAATCACAATAGCTTTGAAATGACAATTAAAGCTAACATCTGTGGGCAAACTCAAGACAGAAAAAATTTAGTTTCAGCCCGAAAAGCAAACTGTAATTTCTCGCTATAATTGATTAGCTGAAACTATCCTCACACTGACCACATGAGCTGCCGTGTTACCAATATGAGTGGTCCTGGTTGGCACTTGGAAGCAGGTTATAGGTGGTACAGGCAGATTCCAAACAAAAAAAGAATCATAGGAAGAAAAATAAGAGCAAAGAGAAAAGTTAGTATGATGATGTGCGACAAAGTGTTGGAAATAAAAAAATTACATTTAAACCAATTAATTGAATAAAAATAATAATCAGTCTTTTGATTAGATTTAAAAATTGCAGCCTTTGATGAGCTTCGAACCTACACCCCACACATCAGGTTTATACTCTGACTACTTCGCTGCACCATTACAATGTATAAGATTGTTATGTTTATGACACTAGTGAACCATTCACAACAGTGGGTTGCATCCTTAAAAAATTCGGCTCCATGCAATGTATGTGAAATTTATCTAATGTATGCTGATCTTTTTGATTATAATAACTGTATATAGCTGTATATGTTGTGTTGTGTTGAAAACATACGAATCGTGTGTGTGTGTGTGTGTGTGTGTGTGTGTGTGTGTGTGTGTGTGTGTGTGTGTGTTGTTGGCAATCACATGTGATTGAATACGAAATAAAAGAATTCGGGATTCAAACACATCAAGAAAGAAAGCCAGATGAAGAATTGAAGCAAATTGAATTGAACAATTGTTGTGGCAGCTTGGCAACGGCAAATGGTTGGGACATGACATTCAGTGCTCTGAATGTGATGTTCAGTGCTCTGATTAGAGAATCCAGGTTCAATGCTTGAAGTGTCGACTATCAAGAAACATTGAACAAGGTAAAATTTCTGTTGTGCTTCAGGGAACAAAAGGTCTTCTATATTCTTTAAAACTGAGGGTCAGCCTTTCTCTTTTATGGAAATGCAGATTATACTCATGTACGAATGTTGAATGAAAAGTAATGCATCCATCTTCATTAATTGGGTTTGGATGGGTAAATATTTTAATAAATCAAACGCAGAAATAATCCTTAGCATGGGATCTTTAATTAGCAATATTCACTTTTCCACATAATGACCAGCCAATTAAATGCATTTCTGCCAATAATGAACAAGTTTTCTGAAGCCGCCACGTAAGAAGTTGACACTGTGTTTCTGCAACCACAGTCTTACAGTTCTCTCAACATCTTCATCAGAAGCATAATCATATCCCTGCAGATCGTCTTTCATTATCGAGAAGAGATGGAAGTCAGACAGTACTAAATCTGGACTGTATGGAGGATGCTGTATGATGGTGAGATTCAGTCTTTGAAGTTCTGCCATGGTGGCACATGAAGTGTGTGGTTTGCCAAGCAAAGCAATAATGTGACCCACACGTTCTTGTGAAATGCCGATTGTGCTTCGAATTTCTCTCTGAGTGATACGACGATTGTCCTGAATCAGTCTGTCAACATTTTGCTTGTGAAACTCTGTGGTTGCTGTCACAGGATGCCCAACTCCTTGTTAGTCACGCGGATCAGATGTGCCCACCTCAACATCTTTAAACCTACTCACCCAACGACACACAGCACTCACATCAACACAATCACTATAAACTGCTTTCATTCTCTGATGAATCTCCTTTGGGGTGACAGCTTCTGCTGTCAAGAATTCAGTGACTGCACATTGCTTAAATTGTATTGACTGACCGTCTGTGCCGGTTTCCATACTTTACACCGTAACAATGCTACCATTCAATGCTAAGGCTTCCCGCCAATTGGAGCTATAGAGAAGAGGCTATGGTACAAGCCAGTAGCTGCCACAGACCAATGCTGCCAACTGTTGAAGAGTTACGAAGGTGGCGGCATTAATTTTCAGTCAGCTTTCCTATGTTAATGGTAATTAGGCAAAAACTGAAAAAATGAATATAAGGAGGCAGATAGCAAAACAAGAGGAGAAGTAAAAAGATTCCAGCTTGCTTCGTCACATTACTCCCTCATTGGATTGACCAGATAAATATTGCAAGTAACTGACTAGGTAATTCAATGACCACAAGTGACCGCAAAAAGTGGATTTAACAATCTACACACAAAAAAATATAACATAGAAATCTTATCGAAAACTGCATTACACATGTTTTCCAAATTCCTACTTATATGAACTGGCCATGCAAAATATTTACGTATAGTGTATTGTACAATGACACAAAATACCCACAAGTTACGTTTTTAATAAAAATTGGCCATCTTCATCATAGGTGATGCCCTTTTAGGGTAAACAAAGATTACATTCTAATATATATTTCGCTTTATACAAGTCCTGTCTTTCTTAAAAAAAAAAGTGGCAGTTAGTAAGAAAATGCACTGCTGTCAGTTCCCTTGGAGTGGTTCTCCTCCGCCACAGTACATAAAAAAGCAGAAAAAATACCCTACTGTAATACACTCACTTTTATTTCTAACTAAGTATAAGAAAAAAATGTTTCATGCTAATGGCAAATAATGATCATTACATCATAAATAAATACATTACATAGTCCTCATAACATCACAATAATTAGCACTAAAATTGACTATAGTACGAAAGGTATCAAGTGCACATTACACTATAAAATGTTGCACTAGGTCATGACTCTGTCTGAAACTGATTAAACTTGAAAGATTTTTGTTTCTTCTCCACTTGCAAAATCACTAAAATATCAAGTCCTGGTTTGAAATTTACACCATTTATGGATTCATATGACCTTAATGTCCAAAATATGTACCTTATCTCTAGCAAAAACTCAAGGTGTGCTGTAGCATAGATTTACTAATTATTATATTATGAAAAAAGAATAGAGTCATCATCACATAACTTAATAACTACTCAAATCAAAATTAAGGGGATGAAAGTTGTATCAAATCATTGTCCTACTTCTCCACTCAGCTCACATTCAACCAGAAACTTAAATCCTCACAAAATCACAGAATGTTACCAAATAGTTGACCTGTAAGAATATTCACATCACTCTAGCACCACAGTTATCAAAAATTACTGTTCATTGTCCAAGTATTACCATACAAATAGAAGTTTTCAGATAACTTATAGATCCAGTGATGAAACATTATTGGACTTGTATCTCACTAAAATATTGGTCTTTTTATTAAGCTCTCATTCCCAGACGCAGTGTCACGAATTGCACAATACACACAGTACCCAATGTTGCCTAGTTCAAAAATAGGTCATCAGTATAGTTACACCACTTTTGTTTGTATACAGTTATCTTTTTCATTACCCAATCTTGCCTGTCAGCTCCATTATTTTACTTACATTTCTTACCTCGTTAGCTAGTGGAGAGTATTCTCAAAAAAATATCCCTACTGCGAAGACAGGCTCCCTAACCATTAAGACCCTAACTTTATTAATTTTATTATTTCATTATTTGCTTCATTATCTGATAAATAAACACCTGCTCTTCTTATCTAGAGCAAAATTGATTCTACTGAAAAACACACCACAGTAACAGATCCTTATGCTGAGGCAAAAGTTAACTCTCATTACTGATCAGACAAAATTGTCGCATAAAGAAAACTGTTATTTCACTGTATTCCATCAAATTGCTTGAGATTCTAGCCTGAAGGGCTGTATAATACAAGTCTTGCTTATTCTTTCTGCGCACATTACTCCAGGCAACTATGTGTAACGTTTCATTTCCTTAATTCTAGAAGAGGCTGTACCATGACACAGATAGTTATCTCCATATACTGATTGCACTGTACACAAACACTTACATTTACTACAATTAATATTAAGACCAAGTATTCGAGATGGTTCTTATTGCATATTGCCTCTGCTGCTGCACCAAATTATACTGATTACACACATGAGCTGATTGCTTCAGATGTTAATTATAGTTTTCAAATAATCTGCACCTTCTCCTCCACATATGCTGACATCTTTCATTTTCTGTTTACCTTTCTGACAGAAATTCTTTGACCATGACAATATTAGAGAAGGAAAATTGCTACTCACCATATAGTGGAGATGCTGAGTTGCGATCGGCACAACAAAAACATTCATTTCATAAAACCAGAATAAACACATGCTGTTATTACAGGGTGCCACACTTCCTTCTTACTTACCATTTGATCTTCTTCATACAACAAATCCTCATTAATCCTTTCTCTGGAAAAACTATCATCCTGCTTACCAAAATAATTATCAGACAGTCAAATGACAGATAGCATAGTACTCTTCCTCATTACCACTCTCAGACTCTTAACTCTTTATTAGGCCAAACATTATCCTCCTCTATTCTTTCTTTACTTAACACATTGTCATCATTATAAATTATAAATTCAAATACCTCGTCCTCATCACTACTGGATTCATCATTGCTAGCATCATTACAACTGCTGTCAGAATCAGACCCAGTGTCACTTTCTCTAAGCTTTAGATTTTGTACCTCTTTCACCTTTTTCTCTATTTTAGCCAATTTTGAATCTACATTTTCATTTACTTTTACCGGTTTCTCCTCTGCCATTACTGCACACTTGGTATCTACCTCAGTTTCTAAGTCATTTTTAATCTGGTCGATTTGGTTCTCAAGTTTAATCCTATTTTCAGCACAAAGTTTCGTGGCTGCTTTGACTTCATCTTTACACTGTTTCTCAGAAGCCTTCACCTTCCTACTATAATCATCACAAAGCTTCTTTCTCTTCTTCTGCACATTTACTACTCATTAATGTTAATTTCTTATTAGTATTATGTACTAAATTCTTTATCTTTTCATCACAATCTTTGACTACCACCTCGGCCTTCTTATTTAATTCTGTAAGATTAGAGCTGACTACTTTAATTTCCTTTTTAATGTCTTTTTCAGTTCATCCTTTAACCCAGTCATGTCTTCTTTCATGCTATTTTACAATCTGCTAATGTCTTCTTTTGTACTCATACTACTCATAATTTGCCTTAACCTCGCTTCCAATTTTCCATCTGCCATAAACTTTTGCCCTTACTGACTTTCGCTGTTAGATTCCTCCCCCTTATCCTTAACGATTTCATCCACTTCAGTACTGTTTTCGTCCATTTTGCTCACAACACAATGTAGATAATGATTTTGTCATTCCATCTACAAAAGGACTTTTGTCCCCATCATTCAAAGTTACACTCATGTCTGATTAATAACCAGTACCATATACAGTATCAGTCCAAATTAAGTCTTTCTGTTGATTTAAAAACTTAACCCCTACAGCTTTGTTATCAATCACATCACTCTCCTGTTGTCCATTTTCCCCCATCACACTGTCTTGTTGTTGAGGCCACTCATTGTGTATCACTTCATATAAAATGGTATTTGCTATGAATTACTTTATCTTTATTCACTCGTCTTCTGCAGTTGCTGCTGCTGCTGCAGCTGTTATCTTGTTTCGTCATCTGCACAGATGCTGCAAGTTGTAATTTTCTCGGTGAGGCGAGTTGTTTATCCCGGTCGGCTTATCCACCTGCATGCTGATGGGCTGCTCCTGTACTCAGTGGCTGCTTCAATGGAACCCCCCGCTGATTGGCTGCTGTCATATTGTAGTCATGAAAGCCATGTGCTGATTGACTGTTGCATGTCCTCTGTTAAAATCGGTCTACTGTAAACCGCTCGAGTTCATTGTTCAAAGTTCATAAGTCCTAATTTATTGTGCCCAAAGACAGTAGTAGGGCAACAAATGTGACGTTCGCCTGCTTAATTTCTTCGTTGATAGTCTTCGTTGTGACATAATGTGTTGTCATACTGGCTGAAAAAAGAGGGGTGAAGATTCAACACTGACTACTGTAAATGATGTAGCCGACAGTTGCACGATTGCGTTTCACAGTTCTTTACTTTTACTGTTCATAACCCCCCCCCCCCCCCCCCCCCCCCCCAATATTACGCAGTTAATATGGCCAGTTCACTATTGGTTAACTTTTGATAAGCCTCATTAATAGTTTGCAGGCAAACGTCAGCATACCGCTACAATAGTTTACCGTTGAATATCTGTGAGTAGTAAAAACCTAACGACACAGTTCTTGCAGAATAATAGGGCACGTGTGAGACTATTGGGTAGACACTCATTATTTTAACACATGACCTATTTGTGTTAGACTTATTTCATGGTTAAGTTGATGCATTGTTTTTGATCTAACCAATACAGGTTTCTCATCTGAAAATCAGCTGTGGACTGACTGTCATGGGACCAAAAATCAGGCCTTTATATATCCTCACAATAATAGGCACTGAAACTATATATTTTTTGATGTTTAAGTTACAGAAATTACAATTAAAACATAACTCATTCAATTAACTAAATATATAGAAAAATTCCTCCTCTCGAACAGTTCCTTCTACCACAAAGGTTAGGCTGAATTATTTGTTTAAATAATGAAATTAACAGATATAGTTACGCAAACAATGCTTGTGACAAATCTGGTAATTATTTTGGAATTACATAAGGGCTGGCTTTGCTAACATGTTTTCAAATAGAGCCAAATAAATACTTTAAGAATGCTGGTAGTAGTTCTTCCAAATGTTAGTAACTATTACAGAATTTATATTTGTTTATAAGCCAACAATAGAATTCGAGTCCTGAGACAATTACTGATTTCACACTATGACAAAGCTATTAATTAGGAGTGGTCAAAATAAAGTAGGAAATTAATTATATACATAAAACTAAGCACAAAATTATATCTGGTGCTACATTCTTTAAAACTGAGGGTCAGCCTTTCTCTTTTATGGAAATGCAGATTATACTCATGCATGTTAATGGCGATCAGGCAAAAAATTAAAAAATGAATATAAGGGAGCAGATAGCAAAACAAGAGAGAAAGTAAAAAGATCCCAACTTGCTTTGTCACACAGGGAGTGCCATTTTGTTTCCGGTTTAGAGTGATGAACCCAGGTTTCATTACCCGTGACAATGTTTGACAAAATATTTTCATGATCAACATTATAACACAAGAGCAATTATGGCTAGATTGTCCTTTATTGGTCTATATGATCTTCTGTTAGGTGACGAGGAACTGAGCTGGCATCCACCTTTGTGTACCCCAACAAAGGATGTGTCAGCAGTATCAACAGAGATATCCAGTTGTGCAGTGAGTTGCCCGATTGTGATCCTTTGATTACATCAAATTAGAGTCCAGCATTGTAGGAGCTGTGTGCGGCTGGCTGGCATGGTGGAGATTGGACAGCTTTGCGTGACCTCGTTGCAATAACAGATGCATTGCATAATGACTGACAGTGCTTTTGTTCATTTTCAGGTCTCTGTAGACATTTGCAGATGCCTACGAATATCTGTGAAGCTCTGGTTGTCTGCCAAAAAATACTCAATGACGGCTCTCTGCGTGAAACACACTTCTGTTACAGATGCCATTTGGACTGCTATGTATATTGCCGCCACCTTTTGGAACTTCATGAAACTGTAAGGGCTCAAGTGGGAATATTCTAAGATGTTCCACAACAAATCTGGATTTTTTCAATCAAAATTGGCCGAGGAAGGAAAAAAGTTGTTGAATTGCTTAGTGAATGCCCCCTGGTACTACATCTACATCTATACTCCGCAAGCCACCCAACGGTGTGTGGCGGAGGGCGCTTTACGTGCCACTGTAATTACCTCTCTTTCCTGTTTCAGTCACATTTGGTTCACGGGAAGAACGACTGCTGGAAAGCCTCCGTGTGCGCTCGAATCTATCTAATTTTAGATTCAAGATCTCCTCAGGAGGTATAAGTAGGGGGAAGCAATATATTCGGTACCTTCATCCAGAAACGCACCCTCTCGAAACTTGGACAGCAAGCTACACCGCGATGCAGAGCGCCTCTCTTGCAGAGTCTGCCACTTGAGTTTGCTAAACATCTCCGTAACGCTATCACGCTTACCAAATAACCCTGTGACGAAACATGCCGCCCTTCTTTGGATCTTCTCTATCTCCTCTGTCAACCCAACCTGGTACGGATCCCACACTGATGAGCAATACTCAAGTATAGGTCGAACAAGTGTTTTGGATGCCACCCTCCTTTGTCGGTGGACTACATTTTCTAAGGACTCTCCCAATGAATCTCAACCTGGCATCCGCCTTATCAACAATTAATCTTAAATGATCATTCCACTTCAAATTATTCCGTACACATACTCCCAGATATTTTACAGAACTAACTGCTACCAGTGTGTGTTCCACTATCATATAATCATACAATAAAGGAGCCTTCTTTCTATGTATTCGCAAAACATTACATTTGTCTATGTTAAGGGTCAGTTGTCACTCCCTGCACCAAGTGCCTATCCGCTGCAGCTCTTCCAGCATTTTGCTGCAATTTTCTACTATAAGTTGCACAAGACATTGCCAGCAGCATTTGATTGAACGAACAGTTGTTCATGACGCAAGAGGCTGAATCAGAGAATGTGATAGTGTACATCCGAGTGTCAACGAACCACTATTAACGGCTCCATGTTCAGTTGCATATTCAATGCAGAGTTGTTCGGTATTGCAGAGCCTGTAAACATTTTAGGAAATTATGCGGATGGAGAAATGTCATTGAATTTTATTTAGAAAGTGATGCCGCTGAAGAAATTATGGAAAGTGTTACAATGCAGAGCCATGAATTTATTTGAAAGTGTACCGGAGAAGGTGGGTGTGTGGGATGTCATGGGTGTGAGAAGGTAAATGGATTCATGGGAACAGTTCTGGGAAGCGCCTAAGGCTTTGAGCAGGTACTGGAGATTTTGTTGGACTTCTGAGATGGCATCACTCCGGCAGAATTTGTAGGTAGAGGAGCCAAGCAACTGGCAGGCTTTATGTCAGGTAGTCATTGTAGTTCATAATGACAGTGGTGTTATCTTTGGCTGCAGGTTGGATGATGATGATGATGATGATGATGATGATGATGATGATGATGATGATGATGATGAGGATTTGTTTCGAGGCTGGTATGGCTGTCATTTTTCCTGCTCAGAGGCTGGTGTCTTCAGGAAGGTACTTGTGTAAGGATGGTGAGTCAAAGTTCAATTTAAACAAATTTATGCCAACGGGATGGTTTGGGGAGGGGGAGGGGGCAGAGCGAGATCACGATTGGATGGTGATATGAACAGGGAGAGGCAAGGTTCAGTGTTAGGATTAGATTAGCTTTGGTTGGTAGGTCTGGTATCAAAGAAGTGTTTCCATTACTGAAATCTGGAGGAGAGTAAGTCTTTGACAAATCCAACAAGGTTAAATTTTGGTGTAGGGCTGAAAATTAGGTCTATGGATAGGACAGAAACTTCTGTGGGGGGCTAATGATTTTGGTGGAAAGGTGAACAACAGTGTTCTGAGATTGTTCCAGCTCTGGATTTGGTAGGGTGTTGGTAGTGACTTTTGGGGGATATTGCAAGTTGTAAATTTCACCTGGGCAGAGTCTGGGTGCTATGAGTGGTTGATGAGGAGCACCATTGCATGTAAGGTAGGGGTTGGATAGTGGTTCTCCAAGGTGGCAGTAGGATAACTTACGGAGCTGTTGTTGTAAATGCTCTTCCAGATACTAGTGAAATCTCTCACTTGAATCCATTTCCTCCTTCACCTCAATGACAGCCTGCATACTAATCTTCTAAATGCTCCCCAAAATCCACAAACCCAACAATCCTGGACACATCATTGTAGCTGATTAGTGTCAGGGTTGCCACAAGTTATGGCAATCAGGTAATATCAGGGAATTTCAAACATGTCAGGGAAATCAGGGAAATACTATGGAAATTTTAAAAAAAAGGAAAAACTTCTGGAAAAATTTTGTTTTTTTCTCAGTAGATGGAGTGGTTTGTTTACTGAGAGACGTCATGAATTGTCACTGGTCAGACACGACTGAGTGCATGTGCCACTTCCCTACTTCCTAATTCCTACTGCTTCTCCCCTTCCTACCACACCCCTCAGGTTGCAGTCAGTGCTGCCACCACTTCTTGCTGCTAGCCTAGCACCTGGCGAAGAGAGGCAGGAAGACATGAGGAGTCTTTTGTTTGGATCTGATTCGTGGAGACTGTAGATGCATTGGCCAGAGAAGGCAGTTATGTATGCATGACTTTTGTCTGAGCGATTGTGTGAATGTGTGTGCGCTCTCATTTTCTGACAAAGGCTGTGGCTGAAAATTTGGTTGTGAGAGTGTGATTGTCTTTTCTGTGTGCCTGTCTGCAGCTCAGCAATCATCATTACGGTGTGTTGATACCTATCCTCATTTTATTGAGTCCAAGAGTATTCGCACAAGTAATCTGTTGCATGGATTGATCACCACAGTCTCATTTCATCAACATGCTGTCTGTGAATCATGAGTAGCTGGCCACATGAGTGGATTTCTGTGATGGGCTAAAACTGCAGGCGATTTCTGCAGGTATGTCTAACAGTTCGGGCATGCCGATCTGAAGCCCATTGTTTCCCACTAATATACAGGCCCTGTCCGTTGTATATAGTCTCACCATCTGCCCGCAGGCTGGATCTGTTTGTGTGGCATAAGGTGGCGAATTTTCATGGTCTATCTCTGGAGCCAGGACTGCAGTGCGTTTTGGCAGGCCAGAGGCCATGGGCAGTGGATTTCAGGAATTGTGACATTCTCACAACAAGTACATTGTAAAATGTGGTATTTTATAAACTTTTTTAAATTCTAGACCTTTTTAGCACTTTGAAAGTAGTTTATATGTTAGAAAGTGTGGACAGTAAAAAGAAGACAATTGTGGCAGTCACTAGCAGTTTGTACGGTATGTACTTATATATTTATCAAAAGAAAAATCACACAGTACCTAAATAATAATAGACAAAACATAGTGGAGTGGGTAATAACAGGCAGTAATAAACATAGTAGAACCAACATTTTATTGGTGGTCATCTATAGTGTTTGTTTACACAACACTTCCCTGCCTTATACACTTCTTCCAAGAGAGCTGTTTTTTTCTGAGGTCATTTCTGAAATCACTGAAGGTATTTTTAAAACTGTTGTGTGTCTCCAAGGAAATGTGTATTTTTGTCACAGAAGTGTGTTGTTTTATTGAAATAAAATAACATCAGTGGTTCTGGTAAAATACATATACCATTTGGCTTGCTTTGCCCATCTAAAAAACAGTTCATTACAAAAGATGTTGGTGTCAGTACTTAAGATTTTTTGGCAGGTATTTCCTCATTTGCCACTATTGTATTTTGTACCGTGCCTGCAAAGATGGATTTAAAATACCTTCAGTTATTGTAAAGTCGGTACAGACAACCCTCAAATGAAGAATTTTGCAACAAAGACTGTTTTCAAATAATACATCTAGAGGATATCTTCCTAGCCTCACAAAACACCAAACCACACTGGTCTAATCCAGGTTCATTGATCATGTCTTCATGATCTGGACTCAGTGCCAAGACACCTATCCTCGTTCCTTCACAACCTGAACACCTTTTCTCCCGTCTGCTACACTAGGTTCTCCTTTCCTTAGTGTGCCACCATCCTGGACATTGACCAACTCCCCTCTGATGGCTGTCTCCACACCTCTGTTCATATTAAACCCACCAACCTGCATTTTGTCAGCTGCCTGCTGAAGGTCTCAAAAATGCCATCACAGACAAGCACCATCTCCAGACCCAGTCTGCAAACAGGTTTCCTGTCCCATATCCCCACACACCCACTAATCCTTCTGCGACCCCCAAGAGTCAGCTACAAAAGAGTGCTCCCTTTGTCACCCAGTACCACCCCAACCTGGAGCAACTGAACAACATCCTTTGTCAGGGATTTGATTATCTACCATCATGCCCTGAAATGAGGGACATCCTATCCAAGATACCCTTCCTAAAGTTGTGTTATGTCACCCACCCAACCTCCCTAACATCCTAGTCCATCCCACTCCTGATCACACGCCATTGCCACAGGGATAACATCCCTCTGGAAGACCAAGGTGCACAATCTGCCTAACACATCCACTGAGCACTTCCTATTCAAGTACCGTGATACTACCTCATCAGAGGCTGACCCACATGTGAAGACAGCCATGTGATATACCACCTCTGCTTCAATTATTGCACGCTTTATCATCTTGGTATGACTACCAACCAACTGTCTATCAGGATGAATAGCCACTGCCAAACTGTGGCAGAGAGCAAAGTAGACCACCCTGTGGCCCAACATGCAGCTGAACATAACATGCTAGATTTTAACCATTGCCTCACAACTGGTCCATCTGGGTCCTTCCTCCCATCATCAGCTTTTTGGAACTGCACAGATGGGAGTTACCCTTACAACACATTCCCCACTCCAAAAACATTCCAGTCCCAACCTATGTCCCCATAGTGTCCACCCAACAGTTTCTACCCCCATCGGTCATATAACCACCTCTTTCAGTCATATCTCCTAACCCTCATTGTGCTCATCCTTTGCCAACACACCCACCAGTCTCTTCCTGTTTCTGCTTATCTCATTTTCTACTCCCCTTCCTCCCCCACCCCTCTCCCATTGCACTCTGCTATCCCAGTGTGTAACAATCTGCTCACTGTGCCTGTCTGCAGCTTAATGTATCATCTTTATATGTTGAGTAGCAATTTATCCTTTTTCTAATTGTTGATATTCCAACCTTGATTTTCCATTGTTTTATAGGGCAATATTGTTATATTTAAATTACATATATGTTAGTTTGTATAGTAATATGTTGTAATGATATGTGGTGTCGTAGTTTTACATAACTTGATAATGGCATAATGTAGTCCTGAAAGATGTTTTGCTAAATAAATCACATGTTTTTTTAGAACTGTTGTGTAATAATCTCTGTACTGGTTCTTGATATTGTAAGCCATTGTACAACAGTTCACTCTTAATGTATGGTCATTCCGATTCATCTCTTCCTGCAGAGTATGTCTCTTCGCTTCTCACATCCCTTCCCTCTTTTCATATTCAGACTTAAGAGCTATTACCTATTTTTAAATTTTTTTCCTTGCCTCTGCAGATGCTGCTTCTCTTCTCATTTTCACCAGGTATCTTAGAAGTTAATTCATGTAGTTTTTTTCATAAGTAAAGTGAACCTCTAGTGAGGCATTAAACTGCTACTGGTTACAAATTTTTCCATTTTCATAAACAAATGCACTATCTTCCTTGAATTTTTATAAGGTTGAGAATGAACAACTTCTGTGAAATATTTGTTTGCAGATAATTTTCAGTATTGCAAATAGTTATTTGGAATTAGGCCACAATGCAATGGATTCACTTGAAAAGTGGACAAAGGAAATACCTTCAGAGGATATGGATACACTGATAACAAAAGTTTTGCCTTACATGGAACCATTTCTTCAGAGCAAAAGTAAGCATACTACTTTTTTTAAACAATATTTTTGTGTTTATGAATGCATATGTTTTAATTTAGGTATGTATTTACTTTTTTTAATTTGGTTATTTAATTTTAGGGTTTGTAAAATGTTCATGTAATTTGTCAAACTATTTTTGTTTGTTTCAAAATATAGTGCTGTTTTTTTTTTTTTTAAATTTGTAGTTAATAGATGTCTGATTGGCAGAAGAGTGATTGATTGACGGAAGTGTGATTGAGAGAAGTTTAGAAAAAAAACTCTCCTCTTTTTTTGTAAAAGGTCGTGATTCAGTACTTGATGTAGTCAATACTTGATGTGTGTTTGTTATGAATTGTCTGTAGTTTCTTCAGGTAAGTAGATAACAAGTGGAAATCTGCAAATGTTTTTATAAAGGAAAGCAAAGGGGAGGCATATTTTAAATATTGTTGAATGTTTTTCATTATTCGGCCAACAGTTAACAGATAAGCAAGAGAAATATTAAGACTAAAGCCACCACTTCTTTGCAGAAAGTTGATTTCAGTGCAGAAAAAAGGAGCTATTTGTTTCCCATATTTTTGTTGAGCAGTGCTTCACACATATCATGTGTGTTTTTGAGTTTAGTTAATCAGTTCATAATGAACAGTGGTAATCATGTAATGAGTGAACTGTGGATTTATTTTCAAGGAATGTTCTTAAAAATTTATTTTATTTACTAGTGATTCATCAAGAACATCAACACATTTAATCACACTATGTGAGCATGGAAGTAGTTGCCAGGGAGTAACTGATGAAATCATTAGCAAATTAGTTTTTAACAAATGGTAATTTATTCACTTTAATGGTGCCTAAAGCATTTTTTAAAAGAAACAGATTTAAAATTATAAGCAGAAAGCACCCTCTAAATATCAAGTTAAAATTTATTCTGAGGCAGAAAGAAACAAATTTTTGACTGTATGAGCTTTCGGGCTGAGAACCTTGCCCCGCTCCCTTTTTACACGTCCGTAGTTACAACCCCTCACAACAACCTATGAAAGATTTCACTGGTGCAAATCTGCAATACACCAGATTACTTTAAACTAAAAGTTTTAACAATTCACACAAGCACACGAACTATGCACCCTGTAGGAGGGATGGACATGATAGAAAACACTAAAATTAAAATATTAACTTTCTCACCGAAGGTGCCACTTGATTTTAACTTCTAAGAAAAGTCTTATGGTGAAAGGGTGGCAACTTTATATACTAAAATGATCATTTAAATAAAAGCCATGAAATGCAATCTTATATAAAATTCTACAGGGTTGGCCAAACAAGTTAAGATGTTCTACAGTACACGGATACTGCCTCTCAAGATGATAGGCAAGATCAAAACATGTTTCAGGAATTAGGCCGTTACACTCCAAGCAATAAATTCGTCAATACGAAATCTGACAAACATGACAAAGGCAGCTACTAACGTACGGTAGACTGATAGGGAGATTACCGAACAACTCGAACCACAGGTTGCTCTAACCTGCCCCTACTCCACAAAGGAAAAACGGACCACCCAATTCATAAACAACCACCTTGACACGGGTAGGCAAACGGAGAAGAATTGTGGGACGACCCCAAAACAAAATGGCTGGTAACCTCACCAAGAAAACAAGTAGAATTTAACAAGTAAATGAAATAACATATCGCCATTCACTTAACTTCTAATAAACTAAGATTTCTGGAGAAGACCTGTCGCAGCACCCCCAAATTGCTCTCCCGAACCGTCTGCTGCCAGCCGCTTCAACAGACGCAGGAAGGTGCACCAATCTACCATCTCATGGCGTCGCAGCTCGCACCGGCCAGACTGATGTCGTGGGTTGACTCCTGTTGTTCTCGTGTCGACCGCGAAGCCACTACCCCTCGCTATACAGCACGGTGGCGATCTCACATGTGCGGATGCTCAAGACGGACAAGTCATCTTGTGTCTCAGTGCGCGACCGACTGACTGATCGATCCAGCCGCCTTGACCATTGCCTGAGCAAACTCGAGCAGACTGGCGACTTAATGCGCAGAGTCAGATGGAGGAACTAAGCCCCGACCGAGGGACCACTCGCTGAGTTCTCTTACTGGCGGATTGGAAAGACTCTCATTTTGCCGGTTTGAAAGGTTGATCCGAACGAAAGATATACTAGCACTCCGGATGACAGACAGACACTAACTGCCTCACAACTGCGGACGAGAGACAGACTAGCAAGCTGGGGACGAGAGACTGATCCAGACTGACCAACTTGCGTGCTCATAGCGCCCCTTAAATGCACTTGAACAGGCAACCTTTCCCCTTTCCCACCATAGGGAGACACCAAAGCTGCGATTGCCACAGTGGCGCCGTCGCCAGAAACGGAGGGCGACTGCTTCACACTACGCGCTGCGGCGCGCCCTTCAAAACAGCAATTTTTATCATGGCTCAATGAGCATGTTGCAGAGTTATTGTTTAACCTGTAGATTGTAAGTAAATGAACCTCTCCCATGACATAAATCATCAAGGTGAAAGCAGAGGATTTCTAAGATGTGAATAAGTTATGAAAGTAAGGAGGGCAATCAAGATGTGTTAGGTAAGTACTGGGTAGTTGTAATTAAAGGTGAGCTACTCACAGAGGTCCAGTGTGGGCTGTAATTCGCAGCAAAACTTGGTAGATATTCTAATGTGTTAAAGTGGAACTAAGTTAAGCTGATAAAAATTGCTTCCAATTTTGACCGACAGATGCAAGTCTGGTACTGTGAATGCAAGAGAGACATGTAGAAATGTTTCCATGGGTAATGGATTAGGATCAAGATGCTGGCAGAAAACCTCTCACAAGTGAGAAAGGCATAATGGTGATTGAAGTATTAACCTCCACTTCCACAATTTGTTCATTATGAGCACCTGAGACGTCGACAAGATGCTGCACAGCACCAGACTTGCACCTGGAGGACAAAATTGGAGCAGTTTTTTCAGCATAAATTGGTTCAGCATTAACACATTAGCATATCTACCAAGTTTCGCTGCCATACGGTATTTGCAATCCACACTGGACCTATGTGAGTAGTGACACTTCATTAATGATGCAGTATTGGCTCTTCACTCCATTCCTCTAACCTCCGTCTCTCCCTCATTTACCTTCCATCAGTTCATTCACCTCCCACCCTCTCACTGCTGTATTATCCCACTTCCACCTTTCACCTTCTCATTTCCCCATTGTCCTGCCTTCCACACTCTCCTCCCACGTGCTACCACTTCTGCTGCCTCCCTCCCTCCCATAAATTCCCTCTTCCCTCCCAATGCCTCTCACTTGCCTCCCCATGCCCATGATGAAATAACATAACTGCAA
Organism: Schistocerca piceifrons; assembly: GCF_021461385.2. NCBI lineage: Eukaryota > Metazoa > Arthropoda > Insecta > Orthoptera > Acrididae > Schistocerca > Schistocerca piceifrons. Next base: position 232,143,280 of record NC_060138.1, read on the forward strand.
CACCATGTCATATTACTATTCTCCATCATAATGTAATGCTTTTACCAGAAAATAGTGTCAAGATCAAAATTACAAAAACAGTAATGTCCTGTAATTCTCCTGAGTTCAACATCTCACTCATCATGAGGGGTTGTTGCTCAGTTTTTTGGGGAGACTGAGGGGAGTACTTGAAGACGTACCTGAAGCATAGTTGAATGTTTACAGGCCTGGAGCCAGTTTTCCGAACAGACTGGAGTGGCATAGTTGCAGGGTCAGCATCCAGGAGTCACCAGGAGCTGTCCTTAATGTGTAAAGCGATGGAGAGCAAAACAGCATTTTATAATTTATCTGAAACAAATTGTATGTAAATAAAAAAAGTTATGTAACTGTTAAAGATGCTGACCTCATATTCTGGGGGGGATGGCATTTACTCTGTCCAGCCATCCCAATTTAGGTTTTCTGCAAAGCATGTAGAAAATCCACTATTGGGTTGAAGTGTGATACTGAATCCCTCTGATATCTTGGTTGTTGTGATAGATTGATCTGTAGCATAGTGTAGGTCTATGTTAGGTTGAAAGGTGATCATTTGGTTGACAGGTGGCAAGGCCAATGAATGTGAATGCTAAATAAAGTTCTGGTAACTGATTGAGCTGTAGTGTAGCCTAAAGCTTACATTTGTGTCATATTTAACCACACTTTATCATATTTGATCCACTTTACATCATAAAAACTAAAACTGCAGTGTAAATACAGAAAATGCATATTAGATAATGGAAAACATATTATATACCTATACTGAAATACAGAAGATGCAAGGGGAGTCTACTAAGTAATTTTTCTCATTACTGCCAAAAAAGCACGCAATGTAATATTTGATCCGTGAAACCCCACCTTGCCCACATTTCTTAAATCCACATCCCCATTATCAAAGCTTGAAGAGACTGGTTCAAATGACACTGATGAAACTACACACGGCTGTTGGTTAACGGCACAGCAGTTTTAAGTCTACAGGTATCGGTAGATGATTTTGTTGAGATGTTTGTGACAAGTTTACATTTCCTACAGTCATTATAGAACAACTCAAACTAATTACTCTCTTATTTCTAATGCACAGAGACTCCATTGGCAAGTTAAAATTCACTCATTACAAATGCAAATACTAATGAAATATGCTGTGTGTCATATATGCAGATGCCAGACTCCTTTCATTGTGCATATCTACTTTGTCTCATTCGTATAATCTTTAATTTTGATGAGCCAGCATAAATGTATTAAAGAAAAAAAAAAGTCATGTTAATTGACTTCATCCGTGACATTACTACCTACATAGCAGTCCCAACAGCATTATTTCCAGATTGTTTGTTTGGTCTAATGTTCCCTGAACAAATATATTGTACTTTATGAAAATTGGCACTCAGTGCAGTTAACAAAATCACATGTTTTAGAATTGTGGGAAACAGGCAATAAAACACACACACACACACACACACACACACACATCCCTATTTCAACAACACACAACAACAACAACATTGCTTTTGATATTTTCAGTTCACATATTTGCTATGTTGTTGTTGTGGTCTTCAGTCCTGAGACTGGTTTGATGCAGCTGTCCATGCTACTCTATCCTGTGCAAGCTTCTTCATCTCCCAGTACCTACTGCAACCTACATCCTTTTGAATCTGCTTAGTGTATTCATCTCTCGGTCTCCCTCTACGATTTTTACCCTCCACGGTGCCCTCCAATGCTAAATTTGTGATCCCTTGATGCCTCAAAACATGTCCTACCAACCGATCCCTTCTTCTAGTCAAGTTGTGCCACAAACTTCTCTTCTCCCCAATCCTACTCAATACCTCCTCATTAGTTACGTGATCTACCCACCTTATATTCAGCATTCTTCTGTAGCACCACATTTCGAAAGCTTCTATTCTCTTCTTGTCCAAACTAGTTATCGTCCATGTTTCACTTCCATACATGGCTACACTCCATACAAATACTTTCAGAAACGACTTCCTGACACTTAAATCTATACTCGATGTTAACAAATTTCTCTTCTTGAGAAACGCTTTCCTTGCCATTGCCAGTCTACATTTTATATCCTTTCTGCTTCGACCATCATCAGTTATTTTGCTCCCTAAATAGCAAAACTCCTTTACTACTTTAAGTGTCTCATTTCCTAATCTAATTCCCTCAGCATCACCCGACTTTTTTCAGTCATAAAACCATGAAGATACTTCCACCAAGAATACAATGTGCTAAATAGAGATACAATCTAAAAACATTCCGTAGTTGGTATGATATTTAAGTTTTTCATTGACACTTAAGTAAAATGAGTATTTATTATTAGAGAAATATTTGCTATAGTTACTTTCATTTCTCTAATAATAAATACTCATTTTACTTAAGTGTCAATGAAAAACTTAAATATCATACCAACTATGGAATGTTTTTAGATTGTATCTCTATTTAGCACATTGTATTCTTGGTGGAAGTATCTTCATGGTTTTATGACTGAAAAATCTGTGATACTATAGACTTTGATGTAACTTCCAGTTGGGCAGAACTTGCACAAAGTCGGGGAAATGGCTTTACCTATGGATAGGGGGAGTAGTAGGGGGCAGAGAGGGTGGGGGGCAGTGGATCGGCTGGAATTGTTCCAGGTGAAATTATGGCGCAAATGTAATGTCTTATCACCCATCATAACACCTCTCCCTCTGTCTTCTCCCTCCCCCCCTCCCACTCCTCCTGCCTGTCTCCGCTCCACAAGGGCATGCTCGTGCCTGTGTGTCTTCCCACAGGTTCACTTCCTCCCCTCACCCCCACTCCTTGCCAGGGAATGTGCTAATGTGATTGGGAGGGGTCAGTAATAAATTACCTCAGAAAACAATACAGTCTGCAAGTGGCACTAAGCAAGATGGAGCAGCCATTTGGCAGAGGAGTGTCCGTGCAAATAAGCCAGTCCAGGTCAGAATGTTGTTCATCTGCTGGACCAAGGAAGTTTAACAAAATTTCATGGGGGGGAGGGGGGGAGGGGTGGGGAGGGGGGGGGGGAGGAGGGAGAGAGAGAGAGAGAGAGAGAGAGAGAGAGAGAGAGAGAGAGAGAGAGAGAGAGAGGGGGGGGATGCTTTATTATCGTGTACTTAGGCAGGCCAGGATAAGTAGTTAACATTGGCCCTTAAGTGGCTGCTATTGAGGTAGTGTAATGCTGTCCTTACACATAGCTGCAGTGTAGACTGTACACTGCTAGTAGCCTGACATAATTATGTAGCACCAGCTTTAAATATACGAGGTGTGGCTAGAAAAAAACCGGACTAGTACTGGTGAAACAATAAAACGAATGCAATAAGGCTGAAAGTCGCGTGGCCTGTCACGTGACTCTCGCTCCGCCTACTGCTCGAGTTTCATCTGCCTCCTGCACTCAGTCTGCCCGTGGCGTCTGTTTTAAGTAGTTGACGTTTTGTCTGTGCGTCGGAAAATGTTGAGTGTACAGAAAGAACAGCGTGTTAACATCAAATTTTGTTTCAAACTAGAAAAATCTGCAAGTGAAACGTTTGTAATGTTACAACAAGTGTACGGCGATGATTGTTTATCGCGAACACAAGTGTTTGAGTGGTTTAAACGATTTAAAGATGGCCACGAAGACACCAGTGATGACACTCGCACTGGCAGACCATTGTCAGCAAAAATTGAAAAAATCGGTAAACTTGTTCGACAAGATCGCCGTTTAACAATCAGAGCAGTGTCTGAGTTAACAGGAGTTGACAAGGAAAGTGTTAGACAGATTCTTCATGAAAGTTTCAGCATGAACAAAGTGTGTTCAAAAATGGTTCCAAAGTGTCTCACAATTGAACAGAAGGAACGCCGAAGAATGATTTGTTCTGACATCCTGGAAAACATTGAAAGTGATCCCACCTTCTTACAAAATGTTATTACTTGCGATGAATCGTGGTTTTTTACTTACGATCCCGAAATTAAACGCCAATCGATGCATTGGAAAACTCCTGGTTCTCCACGACAAAAAAAAGCACGAATGTCAAAATCGAAATTCAAGGCAATGATGATTGTTTTTTTTGTCATCAAAGGGACTGTGCACATTGATTGGGTACCAGAGGGACAAACAGTGAATCAGCATTACTACATTAGCGTCCTGGCTACCCTACGTGAGCGAGTACGGAGAAAACGGAATGATTTGTGGAGAAAAAAGTCATGGATCCTTCACCAAGACAATGCCCCAGCTCACAGTGCGTTGTCAGTGAAGACGTTTTTGGCAAAACACAACATTCCCATCTTAGATCATCCACCCTACTCACCTGATTTGGCCCTCTGTGACTTTTTTCTTTTCCCTAAAGTCAAGTCAGCTTTGAAAGGAACTAGATTTGAGACTGTTGAAGCAGTAAAAGAAAAAGCGACGGAAGTAATGTATGGACTTACCGAAAATGATCTGCAGCATTGCTATGAACAGTGGAAAATTCGTATGGAGCGGTGTAGAGACCGAGGAGGAGAGTACATTGAAGGAGATAACATGAAATTGTAAATAATTGTAAATAAATGTTTTTTCCAGCATCAGTCCGGTTTTTTCTATCCGCACCTCATAGCTTGGTTTTTTAAAACCACGCTACTGATGAGTAAAACCTGAAAATAAAAAATAAGTATAATGCTGGAAACACCAGCTGCTCAGTAAATTGTGTGGAATGTCAAGTGAGATTAGACAAAGCCTTAATTCTATTTGTATTATATTCATTCACAGAGTAGCGTCAAATGTTGACTTATTAAAATATTAATAATGTGTATTACAGGTGCAGGTTTGGAGAAGGACATGGAATTGCAAGTGTTGCAAACTGAGCGTAAATTGCATCAGCCTCGACGAAGGATCCGGAAGTTTAAACGAGGCTCTACAGAGCTGCCGCAGACAGAACTTGTAAGGCTTCAGTGGAGAATATTACAGTTTTTGGGGTCATTGAGATCTGATATCACTCCAGCTCTACTAGCTAATGATCCTCTTGCTGTCAACACTGCATGGGGTCACACAACACACCTTCCTTTTATGCTGCCATTTAATGATATGAGGGCTACCATTTTTTTTGGTAAGTATTTCTTGTCATTCTTATGTGAAAGTTACCATCACCTTTTTATGTTCTTAGTATTTTAATAGTGAAAGGGTCCACTGAATGCAAACTGTAACTGTCACAGAAACTAAATTGATGTTAGAGAATTATAAAGAAATTAGTGTCGGCATTCGATAGGTAATGATGTTCTTACTGTGTCCAAAGGGCATTACTATTGTTTTTTGTCAATACGTCTACACTAGATTTACAAGGAAAATTCATTTTTTTATGAGTTTTGGACTGCTTTTAGAAACTTTAACAACGCCTGTGGAACAATGTATACTGATCATCGGTAAAAAAACTTCTTATCACCTTTCCAGATTACATGTGGGGTGTGGGACTGATGGACTACTTAATATAATGGTGTGAGGCATACAATCATTCTCAAAGACGGTACACTTTAAGCAATATTCTATTACAACAGAGTGGCTAAAAGTCTACGCAAATGTTGGCTGAATTGGATACTGCCCCCCCCCCCCCCCCCTCCCCCTGCCCCCTGTGGGGAAAACTACAGAACACAAAGTTTATAAAGATTGTTTGCAAAACTAACAACAAAAGGTGTTTTGGATGTCAAATTTTAATCTTACAGCTAAACATCAAAAGAGTGAGTTAAAACAAAAGTGAACTTGGTAGCAGGCCAGTTATAAACTGCAACTTAGCCCATATCGCTGTACAGGAGTCACATACAGCAGTAAAAAAAATGCTTCACTGGCAGGGCAGACATCTAACGATACAAACTGATAGCTTATGTTACATCACATATATATGGCTCCCTAATTTACACTCTTCAAGACAAAGAGGAATATAAAACAACTAACTGCTCCCATTGACATGAAATTGAAATCATCACCATTGAAATAATGGAAGGTACAGTAAAGATGGTACGGAAACAACCACCATTAAGAATGCCAATTCCTTCTCTACATATGAGGTGTGACTGGGAAGGTTTAAGAATGGGCTTATAATTGTACAATGGTGGTACTTACATGCTACTGTGATGCATTTCTTCAAAATAGTCGCCTTCTGACTGAACACACCGACTCCACTGGTGTTTCCACTTTTGGAAACATTCCTGGAAATTGTTTTCCTGAAGTGTGTTAAGGACACTCTCTGTATTTGCCTGGATGTCTTCGCTTCCATTTCAGTGTACTTACAGCACTTACAGTAGAATATCTTTGGCTTCCCTCTAACAAACATGCCTCCATCCTTGCTACCCTCCCTGTTTACCTTTCCCTGTTGCTTCATAACCTGGGTTGTGAGTAACTCAATCCACTTTCCCTTCTTCCCTTTCTTTCCCCCCTCTCCTCCCTGATGAAGGAACGAAGTTCCAAAAGCTAGGAACGTAAATTTTCTGTTCTGTTTTGTGTATCTATCGGCTGTACTGAGCTGAGGTAAGTACTGGTCAGCCCCTCTATCTCTTTGTTAGTATTTGTTTCACATCTTTATATGAGATTTTCCAGTAATCATTTAGATCACCTACCAACTATTAAACAGATTATTTTACAGCATAACATATACAGCTATTAACAGCAGATTACCCTTAGAGCAGGCTGGACTCAGGTCAAACTGATTTTGTCGTGATTAGGTCTTAGATGTAACTTCATTCATTGATATGAACTTATAATGAGCCCAAAAAATTGTCACATTTGTTCATTTAACTGCAGCATGTGATAGTGTATACGCACATAAACTACTACTTACTATGAAATGAACCTTAAGTTGTGCTAAGCTCAGTAAAATATTGGAGAATATATTTCAAAATTGCCGATTCAGAGTTAGTTTAGGAAAATGTTCAGGTAAATCACTTGAGATAAAAATGTACTGTCTCAAGGACCAGTGTTTTCTCACAGTCAGTTAACTTGTACACAGATGATATTCTGGTGACAACTCTTCAAAAGTTCTGCTGTGCAAATGATACTATTCTACCAGTACAAAGCAAATTTTTTGAAGAAGGTGAACAAACCCTACCAGAGGATGTACATACACTAAATGGATATTACAAGGGTAATCCCAAAAGTAAGGTCTCCTATTTTTTTATAAGTACATAGACCTGTTTATTTCTACAATGGTTTACATCAGTTTACAGCTTGAACATTTAGCTATTTTTCGACATAATCACCATTTCTGTCGATGCATTTTTGTGGACGCTGTGGCAGTTTTTGTATGCCCATGTTATACCAGCTCGCCGACATGCTGTTCAGAAAGTTATGACGTCTTCTTTCACCTCATCATCGGAGCTGAATCGATTTCTGGCCAAATGTTCTTTTGACCTAGGGAACAGGTGATAGTCACTGGTGCCAAGTCAGGACTATAGGGTGTGTGGGTGATTATGTTCCACTGAAACTGTTGTAGGAGAGCAATAGTTTGCTGAGTGATGTGTGGGCGAGCGTTGTGAGAATGTGTATGCCCTTACTCAACATGCCTCTTCTCCGGTTCTGAATTGCCCATTTGAGTTTTTTCAGAGTCTCACTGTACCTGTCAGCATTAATTGTGGTCCCAGTGAATCAGCTCTGACAACGAGGTGAAAGAAGAGGTTCATAACTTTCTGAACAGTATGGCGGCAAGCTGGTGTGACATGGGGGCATACAAAAACTGCCACAGCATCTACAAAAATGCATTGACAGAAATGGTGATTATGTCAAAAAATAGCTAAAATTTCAAGCTGTAAACTGATATAAACCATTGTAGAAATAAACAGGTCTATGTACTTACAAAAAAATAGATCTTACTTTTGGGATTACCCTCATATAAACAATGGAGTTTTTGTCCCAAAAGCCAATAAACAAAAGAGATGTTGTATTCCATGTGAACAACATAAGTACAATATCGACTTCTTTTGAGCTTTATTAAACTGCTACCCACATCCTAAATACAGTGTGCCTGGGTTAAGCATATCATTATATAAAATTTAATAACTTGAGACATTTATTGTTGGTTTGCTTGTGGCAGTGAATGTGTGGTTGAATTGTTGGAGGATAGGTTTATAGGCCCATTCTTCTTTGTGGAGCCTTCAGTTTTGGCACAGTGTGTCTACGTATGTTGTTGCACTAATTTCCTCATGATGTGACCTTTCTACAAGATGGTGAACCACACCCTTTCAAGAACGTTGCGAGGGATTTTTTGGATCAAGAGTTCCCATGTTGCTGGTATTGGGAGAGGTTGTCAATTGATTACTTGGCCCTCTAGAAACCCAGACATTATGCCACTTGATTTTTTTTCAGTGGGGATTTATGAAGAATAAAGTGTAGCCGATACCAGTTTGCACCAGATCTGTACAATCGTGCATGAGCAGCTGTCTCAAATTTTGAGCCTTCAATGCTGCAAAACACTTGCAGAGAATTGAAATATGGATTAGATGTCTGTTGTGCCACAAATGATGCACATATCGAGGTGTTAGGTGTGTAAAGAAACATTTTGAGTTACCATACTTGTAGAAACATACTTCAGTGAGTATCTCAATTACTTGTCAAGTTGTTATAGTTCATATTATTATGTATTTAACCCAGTTCTATGTACATAGGCTTAATACGTAACTGCTCTCTGACATTTGGAAAACATCGTGAAATAACTGAACAAAAAATTCAATCTTGAAACAATATTATCAGAAAGCTGACTGGCACAAGCGAGGGGGTGTAATCAGACACTTTACACATGTTGTCCAATTGATTATATATTCTGTTGCTGAATACTGCATACTTGCTTGGGTTAGACAGAATCGTTCAGCAAGATTGGTGTCCAGTTAAAAAACACAGTGAGAATTGTTATTGGCATCAAATCAAGATTATTTCCCTGACTTCATATCTTACCTAGTATGTCACCACCAGAACTTGGCCAACAGGCAATGGAAAGAGAATGCAATAAAATATACAAGGAATCAGTTCTTACAATCTCTCCAATCGACAAGATTCTTTCTTGTCTTCTGACATAGCATGCTAGTTACGCAGTATGGCTTATAAGCAATTGATATTTAAGAGGAGATGATGGCAAAGAAAAATGCCCTTGAAATGGATCAGTGCTGGACTGAATAGGAAAAAGAATCCCGTAATGTTTAAATACTACATTAGTAGTGTAGCGCTTGACACAGTCACGTTGATTAAATATTTGAGCGTAACATTGCAGAGCGATACGAAGTGGGACAAGCATGTAATGGCAGTTGTGGGGAATGTAATGGCAGTTGTAGGGAAGGCAGATAGTCGTCTTCAGTTCATTGGTAGAATTTTGGGAAGATGTAGTTCATCTGTAAAGGAGACCACTTATAAAACACTAATATGACCTATTCTTGAGTACTGCTCGACCGTTTGGGATCCCTATCAGGTCAGATTGAGGGAGGACATAGAAGCAATTCAGAGGCGGGCTGCTGTATTTGTTACTGGTAGGTTTGATCATCACGCGAGTGTTACGGAAATGCTTCAGGAACTCAGGTGGGAGTCTCTGGAGGAAAGGTGGTGTTCTTTTCGTGAATCGCTACTGAGGAAATTTAGAGAACAAGCATTTGAGGCCGACTGCAGTACAATTTTACTGCCGCCAACTTACATTTCGTGGAAAGACCACAAAGATAAGATAAGAGAGATTAGGGCTCATACAGAGGCATATAGGCAATCATTTTTACCTCATTCTGTTTTGGAGTGGAATAGGGAGAGAAGATGCCATTTGTGATACGAGGTACCCTCCGCCACGCACCGTATGGTGGATTGCGGAATATGTATGTAGATGTAGATAGGCCACATATAACTTTAGTGGTACATGCAGTATGATGGTGCGTCCCCACCACCGTCAACAAATTCATTTGTGATAAGATACGCTAGATACTACTTAGCTAGCAGACATTATAAGACCATGCTGGAAATAAAGTGAAAATCATTTAACACATTTTTCACTTTAAGTTCAGTATGAAGTTTGTATTAACATTATCATCATTCCTCGTTAACAACATTTGTATACAATGAGAGTAATTGCTCCTTGTCACTAATTGGCTGAGAGATTAAATTCTCTCTCAGCTTAGAACATTTGTATCGTAGAAAGTTGTTCATATTGTTTTTATTCATTTTTAGATCCAATTACAGGAAAATAGTCCTTTTTCTTACATTGTTTTTGTCAGTAGGTCATAATGAGCCTAAGAAGCTTTCAGCACAGTCAAGAATAGCCAATATCACATGTTCAACTGAAGTAAAATGAAATCATACGCATGAAAAGTTTTCTGACACTAATCTGCTGGTTCAAAACCTGTTATGGTGCTGTTTGTGCTAAATAGCATTATTAATAGTGATTGATTAATTGCTGTTTTTACATTTTTTGTTAGTTAATTTGTAAAAACCTAATCTCTATACATATCACAGGATTTTACAAAATGCATAAACTGTGCTGCCTGTAATAACATTATTACAGATTGCACAATGTTGTGCCTTTTGTAAAATTTATGTGCGCTCTTGACCAGCACCTAAACAAGAAGTTCATATCACAGATGATAGTCATGCAATAATAATTGTGTGACTGTAGATTGAATATAAGTATCTTGTCAGTATTTTATTTGTAGTTGTTTTTCAGAGCCTATGTGTCTTTTATGTGCTATTTTTGTTTAGACCAATTCCTGCCAAGGATTATTGACCTTGCGTTGAATTCGGGTGACCGGAAAACTCGAGTGGTGTCTTGTGAGCTCCTACAGGCTGTTGTAATGCTAATGCTTGGAATGAGTGAGTATTGTTCAATTATTAAGTGCATAGAATTTTGTATTATCTTTGCTTTATTCTAATACCTTGTAAAAGTTACGGCTGTGAATTTTCCTCTCTGGATTCTAAATTGAACTTAGAGGTTTTCCTTCCTAATACTTGAGTTTAAATATTGTTCTGTGGGATTTAAATTAGCCATATGTTACGCATTTTTCTTGCAGATAAGAAGATGTAGATAAATAATTACCTCGGCTGTCTTCTGATATTACTTCTCTCTTTTCACAAAAAATAATTGAAACAAGCAACAGTTGTAAAAGATAACTTATTTTGGATTGGATAGAAGTGTACTTAGCTATTGAAGTAATCATAGGATAAAAAATGAACTGATTGTATGGCATTGTTGGCCGGAAGGCCCCATTGGGGGAGGTTTGGCCGCCGATTGCAAGCCCAATTTCAGTTGACGCCATATTGGGCAACTTGCAGTCTGGTGATGAGGACGAAATGTTGATGACAGCACAAGACCCAGTCCATGATCAGAGGAAATCTCCAACCCTGCTGGGAATCGAACCTGGGCCCGCTACGTGGAAGGCTAGCATGCTACCACTCAGCTAGTCAGGTGGACAATCATAAGATATCTTTTAACTGTGGCTGGTTAAGTAGTCACTTTGTTGATCCACTAAAAGCCCCACACACTGCTCTGAAAACAGACCCAGAAAGTCATCCTATTAGAAGTGTGGTCCCCTCGAGGTGATCACTGGTGATCACCATCAGCCCCTGGCCAGTAGTAATAAAATGACCAACCATTGCCAGTGGGGAAAATACGGAGGTGGTGCTTCTGTAACTCTTGTACTGTGATTGTGGATCTAGGATCCTGATAGGTTACAACTCCATATTGTCCTGCTCATGTTACTCCTAAGCCAATGTGTATAGGACCCATGTTAATTATACAACAGTATACATGTTAAGCTCCCTTTCCCAACATTTGATGAGTGGCACTGAGGACACTTTCATGTTAATTCTGCCACACATTTCACTGCCGGTGTAGGCCAGTTATCCTCATATAAGGTAAATGATAGTTGACAGACAGTTTTAGTAGTAAATGATGCATGGCCTGCTCGAGAACTGTGGCATGGTATTCTAACAAATTCTGACATCTCAAATGATTGCTCATGCATTTATCCACAACTCATTTTTATTCACATTGGTGAGCTCTCTCACTACTTTTGACTAGTCTGTGCCAAGGATACTCACATGCTAAGTCTGTCACCTATCTCTGTTGTCAGTATGTGCTTCTGTTTTACATGGACGGTACTAGGTAATACAGCACTCCATCTGCGTGGTGAGCTGAGTGAGCGGCAGTTGTTTCCCATCACTCACTATCCACACAGCTTTCAAAGTGGATTAGTGTGACTTAACATATATGTAATGCCATCCATGTGACTGAGGGAACATGAACTTTAACTATATCACAACATAGTGCGAGCCTGTGGAGAGCATCGGTGCTGTACACCCAACAATATTTTGGCATTTATACATCTACATGATTTTCACCTGGCTGTGCAAGCTACACAAGTGACTGAGCCATAAGTGCTGGGTGAATGCCATGTGGGTTGGGCATGCACTTGCTGTGATCTACTAGTTAATGCACAGATAACTTTAGGGGTGAAAACTATGTGGCTTATCCATTTACCTTGTTGTGATCCTAAAGGGCTCTCTGGTGCTCGTACAACCCACAATTGTAACTAATTTCTAACTTGTAACATGTATTATGGATGAACACCTAACGTAAATTACAGTTTCTTAAGTCATAATAGCTTATGAATTTATGAGGTCTTATTATAAACTGAGAGGGCGAAGGGGTATCCAGTGAATGCACTTAAAGCTCTTGGTGTAATTTTCCAGTTGTCAGAATCTGGATTTTCTCTAAATATGTGGACAGCTCATTATAATGACATATGAAAACCAGATACCTAGTAAAAAAAAAGTGGCTTGTTTACAGAAAACCTTGCTTATGAAGTAACTGACCAATCTCAATCGAGAAAGTGTCCCTTCTTCATGGGGAAGGCAGTGAGAGAGACATTGAGATTAAAGTGATAAGATATATACCATAACCAGAGCTAAGAAAGAGTTGAAACTGCGCAATTTCCAACAATGCCAGCATCATATGTGTCAGTATTGTAAGAGATTCTTCAAAGGTAGATGTTTACAGGTTTGAATTTAAACATTGCAGTTTGTTGTATGTGTTGCTTTAGCTGTGGAGAATGACTAATAAATTTGTTTAACAGGGTAGATAAAGAAAACCTACTTGCTAAGCAAAGGCTGTAGAAAACACACACACACACACAAGTTTAGGAGATGTACAAGCTTTCGGAGCCAGTGGTTCCTTCTTCTGGAAGAAGGGTTCAAGAAGAAGGAAGAGGGATGAAGGAAAAGGACATGTGAGGTTTAGGAAATAGGGAGTATTACAGAAAACTCACCCAGAACCCCAGGTCAGGGGAGACTTACTGGTCAGGATGAGAAGGTCCGGCAAGTCTCCCCTGACCCAGGGGATTCTGGATGACTTTTCCATAACTCTCCCCATTTCCTAAACCATGCCAGTCCTTTTCCTTCACCCCTTTTCCTTTCTGTTCAACCCATTTGCCAGGAGCAGAAGCTACAGACTCCAAAAGCATGCACATTTCCTTAACTTGTGTGTGTTTTTGTTCTCCTGCTGACCATGGGTGAGTAGATTTATTTATCTATACAGTTAATTTATATTTTCAACAAATTGATATATTAATTTTTTGTGTTGTTTAATTTGGAGTTTTCAAACGTAGTTTCTCCATGCCAGCAGCTGAATCTCATTCATACTGTAACTAATCTTAAGTTGCTCTGCAGCTGTGGTAGTCACTTAGAATTCAGTGTATTTTTTTAAGTTGCTGTGACTTATTTTATATTTTACTAATTGGGAGATGATTAAGAGCAAGAGTGCATTTAATATGCTATTGTTCATAGTGTTTTCTTTTGACAGAATGGCACAGAGAAGAGGAAACAAAAGCTGAATTATTCAGGAGAATAATATCTGCTGTCATAAAACTGGGATGTGATACTGATCAAGTAGTTCTACAGATTTTTTATCCACTTGCTTTACAAATGATTCACTGGTACAGCAGCAGATTCCAGTACAATACCAAATATTGTATAATTGTTGTTGAAGTAATAATGGTAAGTTATTGTAGAACTAATATATTGTGATAGTTGTTTTGGAAACTGGCAGAGTATGATGTGTGTCACTAGCATTTGAAATCTTGCTGGAACTCTCTAGTGGGAGATATCTTTTCTTCTTAAGTATCGTTAAAAAAAGTGGTAACAGATGAGGTTGATATGCAAAAACTAACTGAAAAATGTGGAACTTCTTAGAAAAAGAAAAAAGAATAGAAAAAGTGAAAAAATGCCTCTTGAAAATAGCGACAATGGTTGATCAAACTGTTTACAGGTGTACTCCAGGTTCATGTTCAGCAGGCATAATATCTCAGCAGTCAGACATGTTGCTATTGACAGGTGAACTGACATTCTCTGTGTGTATAGGGGACTTCTATCCCTTCCCCCACACAGGTCATTCCTTACACCACTCCTACGCAGGGTTGTCCGTAGGTGGGAGAAGAGTCAGTTGTGTCAGCCTCTCCGTCTCCCAGCGTGCTGCCTCTCCGTCTCCCAGCGTGCTGCCTCTCCGTCTCCCAGCGTGCTGCCTCTCCGTCTCCCAGCGTGCTGCCTCTCCGTCTCCCAGCGTGCTGCCTCTCCGTCTCCCAGCGTGCTGCCTCTCCGTCTCCCAGCGTGCTGCCTCTCCGTCTCCCAGCGTGCTGCCTCTCCGTCTCCCAGCGTGCTGCCTCTCCGTCTCCCAGCGTGCTGCCTCTCCGTCTCCCAGCGTGCTGCCTCTCCGTCTCCCAGCGTGCTGCCTCTCCGTCTCCCAGCGTGCTGCCTCTCCGTCTCCCAGCGTGCTGCCTCTCCGTCTCCCAGCGTGCTGCCTCTCCGTCTCCCAGCGTGCTGCCTCTCCGTCTCCCAGCGTGCTGCCTCTCCGTCTCCCAGCGTGCTGCCTCTCCGTCTCCCAGCGTGCTGCCTCTCCGTCTCCCAGCGTGCTGCCTCTCCGTCTCCCAGCGTGCTGCCTCTCCGTCTCCCAGCGTGCTGCCTCTCCGTCTCCCAGCGTGCTGCCTCTCCGTCTCCCAGCGTGCTGCCTCTCCGTCTCCCAGCGTGCTGCCTCTCCGTCTCCCAGCGTGCTGCCTCTCCGTCTCCCAGCGTGCTGCCTCTCCGTCTCCCAGCGTGCTGCCTCTCCGTCTCCCAGCGTGCTGCCTCTCCGTCTCCCAGCGTGCTGCCTCTCCGTCTCCCAGCGTGCTGCCTCTCCGTCTCCCAGCGTGCTGCCTCTCCGTCTCCCAGCGTGCTGCCTCTCCGTCTCCCAGCGTGCTGCCTCTCCGTCTCCCAGCGTGCTGCCTCTCCGTCTCCCAGCGTGCTGCCTCTCCGTCTCCCAGCGTGCTGCCTCTCCGTCTCCCAGCGTGCTGCCTCTCCGTCTCCCAGCGTGCTGCCTCTCCGTCTCCCAGCGTGCTGCCTCTCCGTCTCCCAGCGTGCTGCCTCTCCGTCTCCCAGCGTGCTGCCTCTCCGTCTCCCAGCGTGCTGCCTCTCCGTCTCCCAGCGTGCTGCCTCTCCGTCTCCCAGCGTGCTGCCTCTCCGTCTCCCAGCGTGCTGCCTCTCCGTCTCCCAGCGTGCTGCCTCTCCGTCTCCCAGCGTGCTGCCTCTCCGTCTCCCAGCGTGCTGCCTCTCCGTCTCCCAGCGTGCTGCCTCTCCGTCTCCCAGCGTGCTGCCTCTCCGTCTCCCAGCGTGCTGCCTCTCCGTCTCCCAGCGTGCTGCCTCTCCGTCTCCCAGCGTGCTGCCTCTCCGTCTCCCAGCGTGCTGCCTCTCCGTCTCCCAGCGTGCTGCCTCTCCGTCTCCCAGCGTGCTGCCTCTCCGTCTCCCAGCGTGCTGCCTCTCCGTCTCCCAGCGTGCTGCCCCTGCCTCTCGCAGCATACTGCCTCTACTGAAAAGACAAAACTCTCTGGCATAAGAAAATAACTACAGTAATTACAGCAACGTATGCTATTTTCCATACCTTCTATACAAATGAAATCACACTGCAATCCAATTACCAGTTGACATTCCTATCTGCACACCACTACCTTATCTAACCCGTTACAATCCAAAATAATTTTTTTCACTATGTACGTTTAAGCGCACTAAAATGATACTTGACCATTTTTACTTTTGTGGTCTTAATCCATATTGTCTGCATAGATCACCCAAGAGCCTTTCGCCCTCTGCTCTTGTTAGTTTCCTCTGCTCTTATCATAGTGATGAGTGCCAATACCATGGCAATGAGTCTGGAACACATTGAAATGGTTTTAGGCATCCAACATGAACTATAATCATCCATGTTGGAAATTGTAGCTTGACATTTACTGGTGACATCATCTTGCTCACCTGGTACGGCGTAACAAACTTTTTGTCTTACCCTGCTCCGACAGGCATAGTCTGTATTCCAGCAATTTCGCTGTACATTTTCCTGCTTTTCATGACACTCCAGGGCTTAGGTGTTTCCATACTTCCTTCAGTGTTTTTGCAAAATTCTGTACTGGCTCTCAGTTCCTCTATATTTTCTGTTTGATTACATCAAATGGTGTAGGCCTCTTCCTCCCGTACATTACCTTATCTGTAGAAATCCCAGTGCTGATGTGCACTTTGGAATTATATGCTGTCACTACATATGATAGAAATGAACATTTTATGACCTTTTAGCAGACGCTACCACAAAACCATTACATTCTGACTGCTATTCATCATTCTCATGATAATAGCAATGTTTGCCATCCGCAGCTCGTGGTCTCGCGGTAGCGGTCTCGCTTCCCGAGCACGGGGTCCCGGGTTCGATTCCCGGCGGGGTCAGGGATTTTTCCTGCTTCGAGATGACTGGGTGTTGTTGTGTCGTCATCATCATCATCACTACATATGATAAATAAACATCCCAATAATCATAGTGCCTGTTGACCTAGTAAACAAACATCCTACCAATAGTACAATGTATGTATTCTGTTCTACCTGGAGTCATCCATAGCTTCCGAACTAATAGCAAATGACATAACTGCTTCATCAAATCTGACTCGAAGTTAGTACTTTGGTATGTGATTACCGTCTCAGAGACACAAAAATTCAGCAATCAGTTATTCATGATGTCCTGTACCACCATAGTTGCTTGTTGATTTGGAATGGCAAACATTGCTATTATCACGAGAATGATGAATAGCAGTCAGAATGTAATGGTTTTGTGGTGGCGTCTGCTAAAAGGTCATAAAATATTCATTTCTATTATTTCAAAAGGGAAGTTTGACTCAGGTAACCTCTGTAGTGGTTCTTGCTGATGGCCCAGATCTGCTCACTGTGCACACGATACACAATTCCATATGTACTGGTCTACATTGCTTTCACTTGTCCTCTATTTGTAACACTCTGCCACCCTTCGACCCCTCGCACTGTGACATCCTTGCACAGATAGTGTCCAACTGTGTGGTTCCTTCAATACCTTCTCTTTCAGCTTAGCAGGTACTAGAGTCCCCAGCACTAGGTTAGTTGACCTACATAACAACCTGTTGTACACAAGGTACCGTTGCTGTGTTGTTTACAGCTTTCAGTCTGCATCAGCAACTTGTGCTTTCTGCAAGGCAAGGCTGTGATCGAGAGTTTACTCTGTCATGACCTTCTTCTCAGACTGTGCACATTCCCATGTTTCTTCCATGGTTTATGAATCACTTCAAAGTCAAACTCACGTAGTCTCGATGCCCATATCGAGTCTGCTTGAAGAATCATTCAACATAAACAACCGATTTTATACTGTGTGATCAGTTATCACCCTGAGTTTTTTACCATAAAGATATCTAAAATATGAGTCCTGTGTATTAAATTCAACATCTCCATTGTCAAGTAATACTTCTCAGCTTCTATAGGAATTACTCCACAATGGAGGAGAGGTGTAAGCCACAGCATGTTCCTCACTATGTATTACTTGCCCCAAAACGCACCCCAATACTAGATTGGAAACAAGACGTGACAGTACCAAACGTTTTCACAGTCTGGAAAGATCAACACTGGACTTGATGTCAAAACCCCTTCAGCATCTCAAATGTGGCCTGATGTTCTGTTGCCTACTGAGATTTCACATCTGCAAATCCCTTTGTGAATTTTCTGTAGTAATGGGCAAATCCCAAGAATGATTGAAATCTGAACTTGTCTGAGGAGTCAGAAAATCTCCCACAGCCTGTATTAACATGGGATCCATTTTTACCCCCTCTCGACTAATACATCCCATATAACTCACTTATTTCAGGGCAAATCTCTTAAGAACTTGCCTTAATTGCTGCCTATGCTCCATCAGATAACACAGTTATATTGTCAAGGTACACTGTACATTTTTGAGGTTTCAAATCCCTTAGTACCCATCCAACAACCATTGAAACATGGCTGGTGCCTTTTTTAAATCGAATGCCATTCATCGATACTGCTAATGTCCACAGAGGATGGAAAACATATTCTTCGGCTGATCATCTTAGACATTTCCATTATATGGTACTCACATCGTATATCCATTATAGTGAAGTACTGGTACTGCCCACAGTTAACAAGAGTTTCCATATGTTGGATATCAAGTTTACCTCTGTTACTATTTGGATGCTGATAGCTACAACAAAATCTATACTTTTTTGTTCTGTCATCTTATTATTTTCGATGAAAACGGCAGCGGTTGCTCCCTAAGGGCTAGTGCTGTGTTCTGTTATGTTTCGACGTGATGCTTGAACAGAAAGTCTAGCCTCAGGGATTTCACTGTAACTCTCACTTAAGGGGAGCCGTAACGATCCATCCCCTCCATGTTAATTTTAGCAAATAGAAGGAACATTTTTTTCTAAAACCATTAAACATATTGCTCTGAAATTTGGACTACATGTTCAGTACATATTTCTCTACAAAGTTATAATGCCATGTTAAGAAGTATTTATTGGTTTTTGTTTT
This sequence comes from Schistocerca piceifrons, assembly GCF_021461385.2. Taxonomy (NCBI): domain Eukaryota; kingdom Metazoa; phylum Arthropoda; class Insecta; order Orthoptera; family Acrididae; genus Schistocerca; species Schistocerca piceifrons. The sequence continues at coordinate 232,162,091 of NC_060138.1, forward strand.
ACAATTTTTTTAAACAGATGCCTATTTTTTTCTCTAAAATTTTACACTTTTTCTTCTGTAACTCTTGAATTATACGATTTTTTTTTTTTTTACAATCTGTTATAAAAATGAAGGGAAAGAAGTAAACAATGTTGTGTATAAATTTCATTGATAAACTGTTAGCAGTTTTTGTGAAAATGTTCCTCAAAGATGAAAATCTTAAAGTTACGGGAAATGGCTTCCAAAGTTTTTTAATACATTCCTGCCCCATGTGATGGATTATCAGCATCCTCTTCTTTCTCCAGTGTTAGTTTTCTTTTCACTGGTCTTTTCTTCCCTTTTGCTGATGTTGTAGACTTTTGTGTCATCTTCCTGCACCTCTTCGTCTTTCTTCATCAATTAGGTGCATTGTGGAAATGGTGTCGTGTCCTGGTTGGAAACCTAAATGTTTCAGCACGTCACATTTGATAATGTTTCCTTCATTGTGTGTTGCCACTGCATCATACATTCCAAAATGCAATGTTTTTGTCTATACAAACACTCTTTTGGGAATCCTAAGCCAAATTAAATTATTTACACTTTCATTTGGATTTTGTGTTGTCCCATGTAAACACTTTTCCAATAAACTTGGCTGTGATAAATCTCTGAATATGGGCTTAATTACATCAATTACAGTGAGCCCCCATGCGGTTCTGCACATGTTCAATGCACTCCTGTTTTTTAATGTGATTTTCATTGCCATAAGGTTAGAGTTCCTCTACAGCTTTATATCCCTTAGAATCACCATCTCCTAGATAGTGTATCGTACGTTATACCACTCCTGTGATCTGGAAAAAATTGCTTTCACTCCCTCTACTTCCATCGCTCCATTTGTGCTGTGAAAATTTGCTTCACAACTTTCACTATGTTCGTCCTAGGTATTGCCCTTACATCTACAATGTTTTGAGAGAATAGCAACATCAGTTACTTTGCAACTGTCTCCACTGGTAGCTGTCACAACTCCATTTAGAGGTTTATGACCTCTACGATGCCATGATCCATCTAAAGCAACAGCTAAATCTCTACGATACCCATTATCTGTCACAGCTTCTTCAACTGCCTTCTTCATTGTTGCTTGAGCAATATCTTCAGCAGAAGTTCCCACGAGTTCATTAAAAAATCAAAATTTGGTTGGTGGTTTTGGCAAGTTCATAATTCCACATAACATTGTCCCTGCAGCACTGCCCTTGCCTGTGCAACGCAAGCCATACACTAGCCTAATGTTTATATTATACACCTTCTTTCCACTATTACCACTACGAGGAATACTGTTAGAATTAGAAAACGAAACTTCTGCAGCACATTTGTTACACTTCAATAACATTTTACATGCCAAACCAATGTGTGAAGTTATTTTCAGTTCCAGTCCTCTGTCTTTGCAAACTTGTCATAATACGTTATGTTTCAAAATATTAGAGAGCATAAAATGTTCATTATTTCATTCACATCATTGCTGTCACTTTGATAGTTTTCAAATTTTTCTTTGCTGTCACAAAGTTTCTTGCTGGAAGCAGTTCTATCACACTCTTTTGGAGTAGTCGGTGAAACAGTCTGAGCAGCATCTCCCTTCGAAACAACAAGAGATTTCTTCTTCCAAGGGTCTTACCATCACTGAGCTTCTGGGGTCCTAATGTCTGCTTTACTTTGCTCTTCCCAAATTTTACTTATGATGTGTGTCAGTTGAATTATTGTTTTCTCAATCGCATAGTTAGAGTTCTGCAGTGAACGCAGCTTCCCCAGAAGTTTTATGGAATTTGTGATGTTCCCAACACTTTCTGCAGTTGGTAGTTCTGAGCTGGGATTTGGTTATTTCTTCTTTTAGCCAAATGTCCCAGATGGTGCTTGACAGTTCAGTACTTGGCCAAGATCTGACCATTTTCCGTGTCTCCATTGCTACCTTTCTTTCTTTGTTCTTAAAGCTAAGGTTTTTTGCTTAAGTTAATCTTGACAATTTCATGAAAAGAATAGGGTACTACTCGCCATGTAGAGGAGATGCTGAATTGTCGACAGGCAGAACAAAATGACTGGTGCGCAACTCTGCAAAATGAGAGAAGCAATCTAAGAGGTGGCATAATGAGGAGGATAGGACAGGGAGGGGGCGGTATAGCAGGATGCTTTTGGGAGCATATGGGGACATGAATTCGGGGGGGGGGGGGGGGGGTTGGGCAACTAGGAGCAATCGACAGGTTAGATGGAGGGGAGGGGAAAAGGAGACAAGCAATGGAGGGGGGAAAAAGACTATGGGTGTGTTGGTGGATTAGAAGGTTTGTAATGCTGGAGTGAGAGCAGGGAAGAGGGAAGGTGGGTGAAGGACAGGGACTAATGGAAACTGGGACAAGGGAGCTAGGGAATGCAGGATATATTGCAGAGTGAGTTCCCAATTGCACAATTCAGAAAAGAAGGTGTTGGTAGAAAGGATTCAGATGATGCAGGCTGTGAAGCAGTCATTGAAGTGTAGAATTTTGTGTTGGGCAGCATGCTCAGCAACTGGGTGGCACAACTGTCCCTTGGCCATAGTTTCTCAGTGGCCATTCATGCGGACAGACAACTTGTTGGTTATTATGCCCATGTAGACCACAGTGTAGTGTTTGCAGCTTGGTAAGTAGCCCTGCCTTTCAGGGATAGGTGATGCTTGTGATCAGACTGAAGTAGATGGTGGTAGGAGGATGTATGAGACAATCTGGCATCTAGCTCTGTTACTGGGAAGTACGCCATGAGGGAAGGGTGTGGGAGCTAGTGTGGATGAGGATGGAAGAGGACAATGTGTAGGTTTGATGAGTGAGAGAATACTACTGTGGGAGGGGTGGGAAAGACGGTGGGTATAATATTAGTAAATTCAGGGCATGGTGATAAGTAGAAGAAACCCTGGTGGTGAATCTGATTCAGTTGTGCCAGTCCTGGGTGGTAAAAGTCTCGAAGGGAATGCTCCTTCGTGGCCAGCCTTTGGGACTTAAAAAGGTGGTGGGTGATTGGAAAGAGATGGCACGGGTGATCTGTTTCTGTACAAGGTTGTGAGTGTAATTTTAGTCCCTCAGGCCTCAGTGAGGCCCTTGGGATATTTGTAGAGGGACTGCTCATTGCTACAGATGTGACGTGTGGTTGTTTAGGCTGCGTGTAATGGACTTATTTGTATGGAATGGATGGCAGTTGTCAAAGTGTAAGTATTGCCGCTGGTTGATGGGTTTGATTTAATTGGAGGTACTGATGCAGCCATTCAAGTGACTGAGGTCAGTATCGAAGAAGGTGGGTTGTCGGGTTGAGATGGAACCAAATTGGAGAGAAGGTGTTGAGGTTCTGGAGGAATGTGGATAGGGTGTCCTCACCCTCAACCCAGATCACGAAGATGTCATCAATGAATCTGAATGAGGTGAAGGGTTTGGGATTCTGGGTGGTTTGGAAGGATTCCTCTAGATGGACCATGAACAGTTTGGCATAGGATGGTGCCATATGGGTGCCCATTGCTGTACCATGGATTTGTTTGTAGTTAATGCCTTCAAAGGTGAAGTAATTGTGGGTGAGGACATAGTTGGTCATGGTGACCAGGAAAGCAGTTGTAGGTTTGGAATCCATCGGGTGTTGGGAAAGGCAGTGATCGATAGCAGCAAGGCCATGGACATTAGGGATGTTAGAGTAAAAGGAGAGGGGAGGGTGTGTGTGTATCATGTTGTAAAGAGACAGGAACTATTGAGTCAAAGGCAGAAATGGTTGATGTCTTTTATGTAGGAGGGTAGGTTATAGGTAATAGGCTGAAGATGTTGGTTGGCGTGAGCAGAGATTCTCTCAGTAGGGGCACAGCAACGGGCCACAATTCGGCGTCTTAGGTGATTGGGCTTATGGCTGTAGGAACCATGTTGAACGTAGGAGTGCAGGGAGTGGTAGGTGTGAGAAGAGAGGTTGACCCAGGGGAGAGGTTCTACAATGAACGTAAGGATTTTAGGAGAGACTGGAGATCCTGTTGGATTTTCGGAATGGATTCACAGTAGGAAGGTTTGCAGGTAGAAGAATGTCACAGCTGGTGGAGTTGTTTTGTCAGGTACTCCCTGCATTTCAAAACCACAGTGATGGAGCCTTTTTCGGCTGTAGGATTATAATGTCAATATCAATTTTTAGGTGGTGGGAATGAGATATTTTTCTTTGGATGTAAGATTAGCTTACATGTTGAGGGATTTTTGGAATGATGGCGAGGTAGACTTTGAAGCAATGAAATTCTTGAACATTAACAGGGAGTGGATCATGATAGGATGGAATGTGAACTAAGTTGGGCAAGGTTCAGCATTGGTTTTAGGTGGAGCCTGATGGATAGGGTTGGTGGCGAAAAGATGCTCGCACTGTAGGGACCAGAACCAGGAGAAGGGGACTTTAACAAGTCCAGGATGATTGAATTAGGGTCTGAGGTAAACGTTAAGACTTTTGGAAAGTTAAGGCTTCTGGAAAGGACCAATTCTTCTGTGGTACTAAAGCTTTTGGTGAAGAAAAGGTTCGTGATTGCATTTGTTTTGGGTCTGATAGTGGTAGTGGTAGTGGTAGTGGTTGTGGTTGAGAGTTTCTGAGGGTGTGGTAAATGTTTGCGAGGCAGGGCCTGTCAGCTGTGAGGCGATGTGGAGGAAGTTTGGAGACTATTGTAGATAGTGGTGGTCCAAGGGGGGGGGGGGGGAGGAGGAGGAGGAGGAGGAGGAGGAGGAGGAGGAGGAGGAGGAGGAGATGAACAGGTTGGAGAGCTTTTTGAAGTGGTGGTGTGCATATTGCTCTAGTTCCTCGAGGGCAAGAGTTTGTGATAAATGGGATACAGGAATTTGGGATTGTAGAGCACGAGAATTTTGTGGATGGAGAGGAGGTATTGCAAGGTGGTTTGGGCCTGATTTATGTGATTTTGTAGGACAATTTTGGTGAAGGTTAAGGACTGATAGACTCTGAACAGGTGGAGGTCCTTGTCAAAGGAGGGATTGCATTCACAGAGGGTTAATTTTGATGATAAGGCCATCTGGGGGCTTCCATGAGCCAGGTGGCAATGTAGGGACAATATGGTGGACTGGGTCCAGTTATAAGAAAACTTCTCTCTATTGGTGCAGATGGAAGGAGGAAGTATCCATCTCATTTCCCACACATGCCACACACACCCCCCCCCCCCCCCCCCCACTCCCCCCACCCTTCTCCCAGTTCTTTATCTAACATCCTGACTGCACCTAACTGCCCTTCTCCGACCCCACCATGTCCCTCCCCACTTCGGCCTCCTGCTTATTACCCCTGTGAGCCACATTGCTTCTCATGTTTTACACTGTTGTTCGCAGTCTGGCCTTGGTGGCCAGAGACAGTTGACATGTGTGTCTGAGTTGTGCTTGTGTGAATGTGTGTGTTGTTTACTTTAGAAGAAGGCCTTTTGGCTGCGAGCTCACTTGTTTAGCAATCATCTTGTTGAGAGTATTTGTGACTCATCGTCTCCTCTGTATGGTGATCAGCAGTGTATCCTTCTTGTAATATTGTAATTTTTCCATCCTGGATTTTTGATTGTTTAAGTTAGTTTTGAATGTTTTATGAAAGTCTCGCGTATTGTACTTTCAGAAGTTATCCTTGTATTTCAGTTATCATTCCTTTCCATGTTTTCTCTTGAGATTTCCGGTAATTTTGACAGTGTTTTTCCTTACTTCTTGGAAGTTCTTTGGATTTTCTATTGCTTTCTGAGAACACCAGTCAATCCTGCTTTCCGAAACCCTTTGATTGCCACATCTCCTTCTGCTGATCTCCTGTTTTCTTCGCACTTTCAACCAGCGTTGTTTTTAACTGTTCTTATCATTGGTGGTCCTTCTGATTCAAGCTCATCTTAAAATCTTTGTTTGTTCTTAGTTTCTCTGTGTCAAACTGCATGATATGGCTAGCATTTTTAGCATGATGGGTTCTTGTAAAATTTTGAACTTAATTTTGGAAAGAAAGTGGTCTGAATCTAACTTTGCACCTGTGAGGGCTTTGACATTTTGAATTTCCTTCTGTGCAAGTCTTGGTAGTGCTACATGATCAATCTGGAACCACCGTAGTAGGGAACTGGCAGATAACTATGTTGTCTACACATTTTATTGAAGAATGAACTACAACATGTGTAGTAGTGCTCTGCAATGGCAACAACTTCTGAGGCACATGCTGAAGACAGTGAGTGTGGAGATGTTGATGCAAGTAGGGGCCAGCAACTTGCTGTTACGCCAGTGATGATCAGTGGAGTCCACGGCAGCGCATGTACCATCTGGGCATACCTCTGCAGCTTCATGCAGTGTGTGGTGGGAGGCATGGAAAGCCTTTGTGATTCTTATAGAGGAAGACAGCCCCCCCGCCGTGGTGTCCACCCTTGCAATTGAAGGCCTGCGCAGGTGCAAATAGTTGAGCATCTGTACGACCCTGGTCTTGAATGGACGGAAATGAATTTCTTGTTCAGGCAAAACCTTAACAAGACGCTTTAGCAACACCTGGCCCTTCAGTGGGTGTAGGCACATCAGTAGTGTTAGACTCAATGTAGAAATTCATTGACAGTATGACTTTGCCTGTAACAATTATTTTGATCCTTGAAACTGATTGAACTGAAGAAGAAAGGACAATTTTGGATCAGGTATGATTCAGCAGGACAGAATCGAACATGCTCAATTTTTAAATCTCAGAGAACCTGGAAGGTAAGAGAGAGGCTCATTTTACTACAAACAAATAAGTGTGTCTGGTAGTACATTGATCCATGACAGCGTGGCTACAACTGCATCTAATCATGTTGAAATAAATCCAGTTGATCATTTGTCCCAGGAAAGAAGACAAAAAATTGTGATTGAACAATTCCTTGCAATTATGTGATGCAGTATTTAAATGATAGGAGTTGAGGGAATGGATGAGAACATTGGAAAAATGAGGATCAAGGAATGGTATTGGCAATTGGTCCTATTTCCAGTCAGTTGTTCTGTTTGCAGTGCCTGACACACTGATGTCACAAGGCAGAAGCAATCATATTGATTTTCTAGCCCACACTAGAAGAATTAATTTGCCTTTCCTTCAGATGTATACAACAAGATTGTCTGTGGGTAGAGTGCCAGCCATTGAGTGAATGATTTATAAAAGGATGGGAAAGGAAGCTCAGCTTGATAAGTAGAACCATTACATCGCCTCTAATGAGAAACAGAGGAAATTTATATTGTGTGAACATTAGACCGAAGCAGTATTTTAAATCAGAGTACCAGTTCATGTCCATTGTTTTGCCATATTTCAATGCGATCAATAACATGTTAGCTTTGATTGTTTGAGATCTAATTATGTATATATTTGCAGACACACGGCGACGTCAAAATTATAAAAGTAAATAAAATAAATGTGGAAATGTTTTTAACAAGTATAAATATTGCTTGTTCAATCTATGAGGGTCATTTTTAAAGTAAGAACCGATGCATATTGTGTCCATACATGCTGTCACATGACGTCTGTTCGTAGTTGGCCATTCTTGGCTAGTCTCTCATTATGCCATCATTACATTTCACGTCTCTGCTGGTGTTGATTGTATGGTTATACTGCTTCGTTTGTCATTATTTCAATGAGTAGTCCTGCTGATTGCGCACTTGGTTATTTGGTTCCTAAATGCAAAACAAGTTCATCCTACTGAAATTCACAGACAGCACAGGTGTAATGAATGATGGGTGTGCGTAAATGGTGTAGGCTGTTTAATGGAGGAAGGACAGATTTTCGTAATGAAGAATGATCTGGACAGTCTACTGTCGTGAACGAAGACTTGACACAAAAAGTGAGGCAATTTGCCAAAACAGGTGCTTCATTATTGACAAGCAGCATCAAAAATTTCCACTACTTTGAAGAAGTAGCTTTTCACGTTGTTGCTGGCAAACTTCAGTTCAATAAAATGTGTGCAAGGTGGGTGCTGAAAATGTTGACAGAAGAACACAAAAGAAAACAAATGGATATTCTTTGTCCGTTTCGGAGCATTGTGACATTGTGACTGGTGATGAAACGTGGAGTGCGAACTACACTCCAGACAATAAACGTCAATCCAGTGAGTGGCACCACTCAAACTCCCTGCAGAAACCATGAAAATTCAAACCAGAACCTTCAACATGGAAAATAATAGCCACAGTTTTTTGGGAGTGGAAAGACTTTTTTCTGTTAGACTTTTCGCCAAGAGGAATGACAATAAATGCTGAGAGGTTCTGTGAAACATTATTAAAGCTTAGGTGTACCATTCAAGTCATTGGTGGGGACTGATCTCTAGCAGCGTCATTCTGCTTCACGACGATGCTCAGCCTCACATTGTGGCAAGAAAAAGAAGCAACTGGAAAAATTTGATTGGAAATTACTGGATCATCCACCATTCAGCCCTGACTTAACACCACCAGACTGTCATCTCTCTCCAAAATTGAAGGAATTTCATGGTGGAAAACATTTCGAAAATGAGGTGTCGAAAGATATTGTTACAAGCTGGTGCCACAACTTGACAAATGTTCATGGTGACTAAGTTGAAAAGTGAAAAAAATGAGCATGTTGTAGTTTGTGATACGTTTTACATTCTTTACTAAAGTTTCTCTTACTCCATTACAAATTGGTTCTTACTTTAAAACTGGTCCTCATATTTCATTCATACGAATAAATTCTCCCTTCCGTGCTTTTATGCCCAGATGATTTTAAAAATATATTTTCTAAGAGTAGGTTGCTATGATGTTGAATAAAGTAAACAGTTACTTGATAGACAAATTAGTCAATGAATTGCGTTGCGTAGTACAGACTGGCAGTATGATGCCATTTGTGACCACTGTTCAGAAAGAGTAACATACCCATCATTCATTAGGGTAATTATAAAATTCAAATTTATTCATATACAACATCTTAATATCGTATTCTAAACAGCCTACATATTGTATATTTCTGCAAAAAGGCTCTAATAGGTTAGATTCATGTTCAAAAGTAATTACATGGCTAGTATATTCAAAAACAAAGGTTCAGTCATATCAGTCAGCTATAGGTGAGTGGTTACCTTCCATTTATTGTGTGTTATTCCACCCATGCATTTCCATTTTTGTTATTCATTGCTGATTTGGCTCTCCTCCATCCCACTTTTTTTAACACTTGTTACTGCCATTCTTTACTCATCTACAACTTCTTTTTCCAGTCATTATTCCATTATATGTCAATACATTCTTCTCTTCTACCGTACGTGCATTCAAGACAGACAGTGGTCACCCTCTTACATGCATCTTCAGTGCCTACTATTGTAAAGGCCCACCACACTAACAACATCCATACTACAACTCTTTGTTCTCACCACAGTGGCCCCTTTTTGAAAATTTGCCTTGCTGACCTACTCTGCATTCTGTATTCCCAAAAACTTTGTCCACATTTAGTGAAACCCACTTCTCGTCAGCACTCGTCCCATAATGCTATTGTCACCCTTTCTTCCGTCCGCCCCGGTAGCTGAGTGGTCACAGTGACAGACTGTCAATCCTAAGGGCCCGGGTTCGATTCCCGGCTGGGTCGGAGATTTTCTCCGCTCAGGGACTGGGTGTTGTGTTGTCCTAATCATCATCATTTCATTGCCATCGACACGCAGGTCGCCGAAGTGGCGTCAAATCGAAAGACCTGCTCCAGGCGTACGGTCTACCCGACGGGAGGCCCTAGCCACACGACATTTCCATTTACCCTTTCTTCCAAAACTGTGCCCCCTGCAGAAGTCTCAGTACTTTCTAAAGACCTAACATTTAGCCCAAAACACAAGTTCAACCTAGCACGACTTGTAAAGGATCTTCTTTTCTTTATCCATTTTCTACAATGGAAACATTTCCTTGCCACACACCCCATTGACAAAAGCCAAACAAAACCCAACGTGAAGCATTGCTTCAGACAATACCAGTCTTCCTCCAACCGTGATCCTCCTCCCACTCCTCCCACTCCACCCAGTTATCCCTTGGTAGCTGTTCAAGAATTCTTCACTTCTAACCTAGAATCACTTTTCTTTTTAAATCCCTGCCTAGTGAGTCCAATATCACTCCTATGGAACACACAGCTGCCATAACCTGAAAACCAATCCAGGTCTTATAATCCTTCCCACAGACAAAGGCTCCATGATTGAGCTCATGAGTCATAGAGACTAAGTGGCTAAGAGTTTCTGCCAACTTTCTAGCATCTCTGCATACAATCCCAACAACTGTGATCTCATCCCAGAAGTCCATCAGGATCTCCCGCAGTTCCTCAAGGCCATAGGTCTGTCCCAAAACCTGACAACTGAATCCTGAATCCATCTCCCCCCTCACACCAGCAACCCACCACACTCCTATGTTTCACCTACTCCCACACTCCATGAAGCTAACGCTGCAGATCTCACTGTTGATTGTCACATTGTGGCTGGTTACAATACTCCCAGTAACCAAAAGTCTGCCTTCATTGATCAATGCTTCTGAACTACTGTTCATAACCTTCCACCCTACATTCAAGACACTTCGCTTCTTTCGGTGCCTTCCCACAGTTACTGTGCTCTTTCCTCCAGACTCCTTGTGGTTCTTTCTATCTGATTTTCTTGTACACAAACATCCTGAATGCCTATCATCATGTGGCCATGGAACACAACCTTTTCCAACATCCTCCTAATAGCAAACCCACCACCTTGTTCATAATCTTTCTAGTCAACCACATCCTGACCCACAATTATTTCACTTTCAAAGGCCAAACCAATAAGCAAATCTATGGCAGTGCCATGGGTACTTGCATGGCACCATCCTATGTCATCTTATTTATGGACCATCAGGAGCAATCCTTCCTAGCCAGTCAACACTTAAAACCCTTGCCTGGTTCAGATTCACTGACATTTCCATTAGCTGCACTCATGGCAAGGACAACCTCTGTTCTTTTCTCCGTAACTTCAAAGTCTACTCCCAAGCCCCTCCCTCCCTGCCATCCATCCCCCCCCCCTTTCTCTTTACCCCCCTTCCTCCCTCCTTCCTCTGAACACCTTTTGTTCTGTTGTGCGAGCACTGAGATGTGTCAAAAGACCCACCCCACACTATCCATCTACCGCCCTCCTCGTCCCATGTGTCCTTTCCTACCCTTTCCCAGTTCCATCTGTCCAGGTGACTGCTCTCAATAATCGATAATCAACAGTCAATCTCATCGCAGTCGCACGTGTGTGCTTTTGGGTGCCTATGTGGTTGTTTTTGGAAGTGTGTTTACTTTTGCTAGAGAAAGAACAAGAGCTCGAATGCTTGTGTAAATACTGTTATCTGTTGCTTGATTCCATCCAGGTACTTCTATTGTTGTTAACAAAACTTTTAGCATAGATTGGTGTTTGTCGACTAACCTGGAATAACTTTGGAAAGCTATATGTTGGTCAATCAGGCACATCTGTGGCAATTTGGCTTCTTGAATGCAGAAGAAACTGGAGACTGTAATGTACTATTTCAGCTTTGGTTGATTGTCCCCTAACTAAAAACAGTTGTGTACAAGGTGGTGGTCTCCATACAGTCAAGAAAATTGACACTTTTGGAAGTCATAAGTGTATTATACAGAATCTCAACCTTAATACAGGGGCAGTCACATAAAGGTGAGACATATTGAAAGAAACTAAGTAAACTTATTGCTATTTAAAAACTAATTGGCATGGCTCTTAATACATTTATCACCAATGAGACAACATGGTCAGTGCCTTAATGGAAAAAAATGTTTGCAGTTGCTTATGGGATTGCCTGTGGATTGTACCCAGACATGCAGCTTTTAGTCCAAAGCAAATCAAAGGCCACCAATGTCTCTCTTCAGGGCACCAAATATATGGTAATTGCATGGGGGAGTTCGGGACTGCATGAAGGACGTGTAAGGATTTCCCAGAAAAACTTCTGTAGTGTAGTCAAAACCACCTTGGTGATATGTGCACCTGCCCACATCCCTAATATTCTACCAATGAGCTGCAGTCTGCCACCAGCATTACCAATAACAGAGACTACGTGATAGTTCCATTTCATGTCCCTACCATATACAGGGTGCTACAAAAAGGTACGGCCAAACTTTCAGGAAACATTCCTCACACACAAATAAAGAAAAGATATTATGTGGACATGTGTTTGGAAAAGCTTAATTTTCATGTTAGAGCTCATTTTATTTTCATCCACCTACACTCAATGGAGCACATTATCATGATTTCATACGGGATACTCTACCTGTGCTGCTAGAACATGTGCCTTTACAAGTACTACACAACATGTGGTTCATGCGCGATGGAACTCCTGCACATTTCAGTCGAAGTGTTCGTACGCTTCTCAACAACAGATTCGGTGACCGATGGATTGGTAGAGGCAGACCAATTCCATGGCCTCCACGCTCTCCTGACCTCAACCCTCTTGACTTTCATGTATGGGGGCATTTGAAAGCTCTTGTCTACGCAACCCCAGTACCAAATGTAGAGACTCTTCGTTCTCGTATTGTGGACGACTGTGATACAATATGCCATTCTTCAGGGCTGCATCAGCGCATCAGGGATTCCATGCGACGGAGGGTGGATGCATGTATCCTCGCTAACGGAGGACATTTTGAACATTTCCTGTAACAAAGTGTTTGAAGTCATGCTGGTATGTTCTGTTGCTGTGTGTTTCCATTCCATGATTAATGTGATTTGAAGAGAAGTAATAAAATGAGCTCTAACATGGAAAGTAAGCGTTTCTGGACACATGTCCACATAACATATTTTCTTTCTTTGTGTGTGAGGAATGTTTCCTGAAAGTTTGGCCATACCTTTTTTAACACCCTGTATATACAAGCACGACTGCATTAGCACAGATAATACAGTGTAGTTGTCTGTGACACTGTAGCTGTGTATGTGTGCTTTTTGGTTACCTTTGAAGGATGGCGTTGTCCTAAAGCTCAGCAACATATTAAATCTTTTTTATGCACTTGTCAATTGCTCAACATTCAGCAATATGGAAAATGGTTAACTTACAGGTTCCATTAGTACTGAATAAACAAAGTGTTCCAGTTATCCCTTTGGTGAATTAAATTCCTGGTTTAACTTAATTTATGCGTAAACTAGAGATTTGTGACAGTGGATTACCTTCATTTTTTTGAATTTATCAATTTATTTATGTGTAAAAACTATGCACAACTATTACATTTATTTGTAAGTGTTGCAACTCCTGTATTGTCTGAAATTTGTTGCCTAAGAGTACTTTTATTTGTGGCACTTTTGGATGGCCTAAGAAGCCAAAAGCCTTTTCATTAATAAATGAATTGTTGTAGAACATGTAGAGTGAGTGATTTAGACTTTACGTAATAATTACAACCATATTGGGAATACTCAATACATTAAGGGTGCATGAAAGAACTGTCGGTTCAGAACCTTGTATTTGAACATCGGGTGTGCACTTGCTTTGAATAGTGTAGCGTTGCTGCGAAAGGCAAAGATCCAAGTTCATATCACTGTGTACCACACAGTTTAGTCACTTATGAAGTTTAGCATAATTGAACAGTGTTTTATTAGTCAATCACATATTAGTAATTGTCTTACTTTCAACAGGATGGGATTACCCACCCTACAGATTCTTCACTACGTAAATTTTCCTGCAAATGCTTACATGAGTTTATCGTGTGGTCTGTCAGGCAACTTAAACAGGAAGAACTGGAGAAGTCACCACTTAATATTGAAGCTGTAGTGAAACGAATTTGTTTTCTTTGCACTCATCCAAGTTTTTCTAAACGGCTAGGTAAGTGCTTTGGATGTAATTTAACATCTGTATAATTCTATTTTGTATCTTATTACACTCATGTTTGAAATTAAATGGGAAACTGTAATTTGTTGGTAATATTTAGATTTCATATCAATTTTATGATTGAGGATATGTCACCACCTTTCATCTTGAAGGGATGATTGATTGCCAAGAAGTCAAGAGAATATTTACTTAACTAATGATTTTTATTTTTGTTTCTAAACTATTATCGAATCAGACTCACTCCTCCCCCAACACACTGATGTGCATCCTTATGTGCTCTCTCTCTCTCTCTCTCTCTCTCTCTCTCTCTCTCTCTCTCTCTCTCTCTCGCCCCCCCCCCACCCCCCCACCCCCACACAAACACACACCACTTATTAGGCTGGTATCATTATTGATATAATGGTGATGGTGATGGTTGTTGATGGTCCGAGTTGAGATAACAGGATTGATGGCGAAGAGTAAGACGGCAGGAGGTTCAGGGATGATGCCAGGGGTATAGTAATGTGCTGTAAGTGGAGGAAAAAGAGGGAGTAGTCAAAAGAAAAGAGAAAAGGGTGAGTACAAAAATGAGGAAAGAAAATCCACGGTGAAAAATGGTAATATTATGATCTTGGACCATTTGTTAAGGGATTTTAGTATAAGAATTGTTGGTAGCATATGTCTTCATTTTTTGTTAGTCTTTGTGTTGACAATAGGTAATAGTTTCATAAAGGTTTCGACATGACCTGTGAGCAGTATGCCATGATTAGTAATGAGTAATGACTGGCCATGGCATGGGGAGCTGATTTATTCCTCCACTGCCTCCCCATTATCTTCCACTTCATCCTCTTCGTCCTGATCCTCCTCCTCACACCGATCCCCTGACACCTTGCTCTATTGCATACTCTCGACAACATTAACTCCTAGGACTTTATATACTTCTTATTTTTCACAAAAGTAAATTGTCTCTTGCCTTCCTTTTTTGTAGTCACTGTAATGTGAGAGAACTATATTAGACTGATGTAGCCAATAAAATCTAAGATTTTGTGCAAAACGTTGTGAAAAAAATGCTTACCTCACTCATAAACTTGGTTTTGACTGAGCTACCTTTTGTATTTTAGAGATAAAACTTTTTGTGTGCAAATATTTTTAGAATTTTCTAAACTTTCACTTTTTTCTTCCACAATTTGCAGCTGTAATGTTTTCTTTTGTTGTATGATAGTTCTTTGAGGTTAATATATTTTAAGTGTGAGTTTGTATTTATCAGTGTTTATGCTTTAATGTTCAAGCTGTGATTTGCTCCAAAATCCCTCTCAAATACTTATACGGGATGTAATTAATAACTGTTCACAGTGTACCGCTGTAGTGTAGTGGAAGTAGAGATGAACAACTTGATACAGGACACATGTCTACCAAGCCAGAAGACAATTTTAAATTGACCTGCAAAATCGTCCTAAGCTATGGCACATGCTCGCTGTGTAAAATTTTAAATTTCTTCTTCCCCTCATCTCACACCACTAGTTTAGTCCATTTTAACAGTTAGAAACTCATTTCTTTTTCACACTACAATAATCCTTGATTATTAAATACAACTTGTTCTTATGGTTAAAAATTGTGTAATTTTGAGGTAAAATTTACACAGACATCAATTTTACAAATTTTACATATGAAAACAAGATGTTTTTAGTATTCAAGGATGGCTTTAGTATGGAAAATAAATGAGCTTCAAACAGTTAAGACAAACTAAACCAGTGGAGTAGAGGACAAGAAGATATTCAAAATAATGCACAGTGTGCATGCACTGTAGCTTAGATGGCTTTTGTAGACCAATTTGAGATTGTTTTCCAGTTTGAAAGATCAAAAGTGTGCTGTATCAACTTTTTCATCTCCACATCCTCTACACCACTGTGCACTGTTGTAAACAGATATCATTTGCACCAGGTATAAAATACATGTATAATGCCAGGCTGCTGATAATCAGTGCTCTCTGCAGACTCCCATCCTGTCATTTGAGCAGACTGCAAATATATTTGTTGTTAATAGTCATAGAAAGTGACCGTGAGCAAATGTCATACAAAATTCCACATACCATTTTTTTAATCATTTGTGACTATATTGTGAATGATACGTGCATAACATTAATTACATGAGCTAACATTGTTCTGTGCAGGTCTCTCTGTGTGTTCATCTTTTCATGGCCATAGATTTGCTGTTAATTGTTAAAAAAATCATATCATAGTTTTATTTTGGTTTCTAAATTAATTTTTATTTATTTTGTTTTGTTGACCAAGGATATTTTTCTGATACTCATATTTCCTCATTCAGGTTCAGCACTCGCATTTAATAGCATTTATAGAAAACTACGGGAGGAGAAAACTATTATTGACAGGTTCTGGTTTGATCTTCTTTATTATATGCTAAGTAATCTGTCCATTGCCGACATTGGTGATAGTATAATTGGTGCTGTGAAAGAAGTACGTTCTGCAGTTTATCACATAAAACGAGTACTTCAAGAGAAACCTGATCTTTTCAATCAGGTATGATTTTGATCATTACTTATTATTATTAACAACTTAATATTTAACTGAGGTGATCAAAACACACACACACACACACACACACACACACACACACACACACACACACACACACACACACACGGGGGGGGGGGGGGGGGGGGAGGGGGGGGGGGAGAGAGAGAGAGAGAGAGAGAGAGATTGAAACTTGTAAAGAAGAATTGAGGGAAGGGAAAGGAAATCCATGGAGATATACACGTGGAAAGTCAGTTAGATGCACAGCAAAGAAAATTGAAAGAGAAGTTCATTGTATTATGTCAGTCATGTTTGCAAGATAATGATATGAATTATTTACAGACAAATTAAAAGACTGGTAGCAGCCAACCTTGGGGGATATCAGTTTCGCTTCCAGAGAAATTTAGGAACAAGTGAGGCATTATGTATCCTATGTCTTATCTTAGGAGATAGGCTGAAGAAAGGCAACCTACATTTGTAGGTTCAGAAAAAAGCTTTCAGCTATGTTCACTGGATTACACTCTTCGAAATTCTGAAGGTAGAAGGGACAAATATAAGGAACAAAGGTTTATGTATGGCGTGTACAGAAACCAGCATGTGGTGTTGAGTCAAAGGACATGAAGGGGAAGCAGTGGTTGAGAAGAAAGTGGGACAAGGTTGTAGACCATCTCCAACATCATTCAGTCCAGGCATTGACTGAGCAGTTAAAGAAACTTTTGGGAAATTTTGTAAAGAGAATGAAAGTTCAGGTAGAAGAAATAAAAACTGTATTTTGCTGATGACATTGTAATTCTGTCAGACGACAAAGGATCGATCAGTGGAACAGTAAAGAATAATGTCTTGCAAAGAGTTTATGAAGTAAACATCAACAATAGTAAAACAAAGATAATGGAATGCAGTTGAATTAAATCAAGTGATACCTGAGGGAATAGCTTAGGAAATAAAACAATGAAAGCAGTAGATGGGTTCAGCAGAATAACTGAGAATGACTGAAATAGAGAGGCTATAAAATGCTGACTAATAATAAAAAGAGAAGCATTTGTGTGACAGAAGCAGTTGTTAACATTTAATATATGTGATTCTATGGTTTCCTGGTGTAGGAAGATCTTATATTATGATTGGCTATTCAGCTGGGTAGTGTTGTCTAAAAGGGTGATAATTCAGCAAACCGACTTCTTGTTATCTTCAGGCATTCCTGACAACTAATGATATCTGCTCGGTGCTACCTTTATATCTCCTCTCCTCACCATCCCACCATCTCCAGCCAGCATCTCCAAGTACAGACCTGGTGCAGTGATGGGGCAAGCGCAGCATCTGGCATCGATCCAGGGCCTTCAGTAGCTCTGTAGCCAGTGCTGGACATGTATCTCTGCTGGCATGGTGACAATGTTTCTTCGTCCTCTTCATTTGTCATGATGAGGGTGGACCTCCATGTAGACTGCCACTGTGCTCTGAATATGCTCAAAGCTGGGTTCCAGACCTTGCTTAATTGAAACCCACTGTTATATATTAGTCTGTTGGGCAGTTGGATCTCTACAGCTTCTTTGAGAATACAATCCCAGAAGGTACTGGATTGTTGCAACAACTTGGTGTCATAATAAATCATCATATGTCCATGGGAGATGCAGTGGTCTGCCACAGCAGACTTTCGGCTGAATGTTGTCTGTGTGGCATTTATGCTCAGTGCATATCTTCTGTACTGTATGGATACTCTGTCCTACATGTGTGTTCCCACACTGGCAAGGGATGTGGTAGACTCTTGGTTTCAGAAATCCTAGGTCATCCTTGACTGATCTTAGTAAGGTTTTCGTCTTGGCTGGTGGTTGGAACATGCATTTGACACTGTGTTTCTGGAGTGTTCTTTTGACTTTTGCTGATGCATTCCCGACATATGGAATAATCACCATTGTGATCACTTTGTCTCCGACGTCAGCAGGCTGTGGTCTGGGGTTTATTCAGCTTCAGGTCTCATTGGGTCTGCTCGTTGCTGTAACCATTTGTATGGGGTACAGTGCAGTTCATCTGCTAGACTGTCACAGTCACATTTTGCATGCTCTGTACACTAGTGTGCTTTGGACACCATCTCACTGTGAAGGGGTGTGGCAGCTGCAGGCATGCAAACACAAATCTTTACAAATTGGTTTAAGGGAGACACTGTGTCTAGTCTTCATTTGATGAAGCACATCCAAAAATGTTAGTTGAGATTTTCCTTTATTTCCATCATGAATTTGATGTTTCTGTGTGACTAATTCAGGTTTTGTAGAAAGTCTTTTAGGTGACATCATCCGTGTGGTCAGATTACGAATGCATCCTCTACATATTGAAAAAAGCACGAGGGCTTGTAGACAGCTGGCTCTAGGGCTGCTGCTTCAAATACCTCCATGAATATATGGGCCATCACTGGTGACAGTGGAAGGCCCATCACTGCTCTGTCTGTTTGTTCAGAACATAGGCTGACGTAAGCATGAATTCAAACAGCTGTGTTAGTGCTGGCCCAAACTTCTCTCCTATGAGGCTTATGGAGTCTCTTTGAGGCACCCTTGTGAAGAGAGATACTGCATCGAAGCTCACCAAGAGGTCTTCTTGGCCTAATAGAAAGTGTTGGAGCTGCTGAATGAAATGTGCTGAATTCTGTATATAGTGCTGGAATTTGCCCACAAAGGAGCTGAGCATCACTGTCAGATGTTTCACTAATTCATATAATGTTGGTACACCAATTTTGATAATGATAGGATGAAGAGGCATTTCTTGCTTGTAGTCTTTAGGTAGTGCATAAAGTCTTAAGTTGCACAGCTGCCCAAGTACGAAGTTTCTTCACCATCTAACCATCTAACCCTTAAGTAGCTACGAGAAGACTCTGAGACAATCATCCTCCCAGCAGACAAAGGGAATTGTATGGTGCTGCTACCAAGTCATATTTACAAACAAAAATTGTACAACTTATTAGACGTCAACACATACAGGAGAACTGAAGATGATCATGCCAACTAAGTGATGAGAGAGACTGCTGAGCTTCTCAAACACACTTTCCCAGACAAGTAGATGGTGAACAAACTTTGTCCACAAGCAACTGCGCCACCTAGACTTAATGGTCTACCTAAAGTCCACAAGCAAGAAATGCCTTTTCAGCTAATTATTAGCAGCACTGGCACAGCAACATTATATGAGTTAGTGAAACAGTTGAAGGTGATGCTCAGCCCTTTTGTGGGCAACTGCCAGCTCCACAAACAGAATTCTGCAGATTTCATTCAGCAGCTCCAGAACTTTTCAACTGAGCAAACAAGACCTAATGGTAAGCTTTGATGTGGTACCTCACTTCACAATAATACCTCTAAGAGACTGTCTAAGCCTTATAGGAGAGACGTTTGGGCCATCATAATAAAGCTATTAGAATTTGCGTTTATTTCAGCCTGCGTTCTGTTCAATGGAAATTACTGTGAACAAACATATGGAGCAGTGATGGGCTGCCCACTATCACCAGTGGTGGCCAGTATGTTTATGGAGGCATTTGAAAAAGCAGCCTTGGATTTGATTGTCTACAAGCCCTCGTGCTTTATTTGATCTGTAGACTACATGCTTATAATGTGGCCACATGGACGATGTCACCTACGAGACTTTCTGCAACATCTGAATTCACCGCAACAGAACATCATATTCATGATGGAGATAGGGGAAAACCAAGTTATATTCCTGGATGTGCTTGTCAAATGAAGACCAGCACAAAGTGTGTACTGTAAACTGATACATACAGATTTGTACTTGCATGCCTCCAATTGTCATGCCCCTTCACAGCAAGAAGGTGTCCTAAGCACATTAGTTCACAGAGCTCATGAAATCTTGGACCATCTGTCTAGCAGATGAATTGGAGGATGTACAGTCCAGAAAGTACATAAAGGAAGCATTCAGCAGATGTATCTCAACCATCAGGAATGCCTGAAGTTGGCAATATGTCGGCTCGCCGAAATATCACACCTATTAGATGATGCCACCCAGCTGAAAGTCCAAGTACTACTCAAGAACATCTAATAGATATTTAAATATTAGGAAGTATTTTCTGAAGGTATTTGAGAATAAATTTTCTTGAAATGTATTGCCATAGAAGAGTGCTACAGATTCGACAAATAGCTTGAATAACTCATGAGGAGATACTGAATGTAACTGGGGAGAAAAGAAATCTTTGGTATAAATTTACAAAAAGAGGGGGTCTGGACGTACTTGCTTAGTCTGGTCAACCTCTATCCGTACTTTTTTTATTTAGTGGTCTTCCTTTGGTATTGAACATTACTAACAGATTTTATTTTCTTTCTTGTCCTTCCCTCCTTGTTTTATTTGTTCTTATTATTACTATTTTAACTTCAGTTATTTAATTTCGCTACCCATCAGTTACCCACTATGTACCCTAATCCTATACCACATTATTACATTCATTCCGGAAACATGCTTTCACTCTAGCCAAACTGCAATCCCACATACTTTTCCTCCGGTCCTGCTTAACCTTTGGAATTGCCCCTAAAGGACTTACCTTAAAAGTTCCCATCTCTGGGTGCAATCCCTCCTTCCACCAGTCTCTCCTGCACTTCCAGAACCTTCAATCCTTAGCCCTTACCCAACTTGTCCTGAATCTCTACACTACTTCGTGTAACCACCACTCCCAACGGTTCCTATCTCTCTTCAGAGTCCTCTGCCTCTCAAACCCCTGCTTGGAGAACACACTCAGGAACATCATCCTAGAAGCCAGCTGCAAACTTGAGTTCCATGCCACACACCACCTGAAAAAACTATCCACAGTGCTACTGCAACACCTAAGAAGTGGGATCCCTCTCCCTATCCCTCACAAACACCAACCACAACAGCACCTTCAACAAACCTGCCTCATAGCCAACAAACCTAGCCTAGCCACCCTACTCAATCTCCCAATCCCAGCACATATCCCACACAGACCAAATCTCAACTATAACCACAGTCAAATGCCACATATCACCAGTCCCAATTCAGTTCTAAACCTCTCATCCAGATCCCTCTCTCCTCCAGAGACATCTGTTCTATCAAAAGGCTTAACCTTTAGCCCCACGCCTAAATTCAACCACACTGCTCTGGTTAAAGATCTCCTCTCATTCACCCGGAACCTCAACTGGAAATATCACTTCACCACCCAAACATAGCCCCCAAATACTAAACCCAGTGTTGAATCCTGTCTAGAACAGTTCCGACCGCCTTCCCAAAGGGATCCTCCTCCCCTCCACCAAAACCATCCCTTGCAGACATTTCAGGAATTCCTCACATCCAGTGTTGCCTCCCAGTCCTTCTTGAAGAACATCCCGACAACCCCCAACATTACCCCAGCTGAATTCCATGCCATTAAGGAGCTGAAAACAGACCACTCTATTGTCATCCTCCCGGCGGATAAAGGCTCCACAGCTGTGGTACTTGTCCGTGTGGAGTATGTGACATAAGGACTGCATCAACTCTCCGACACCTCAACCTACAAAGCTGTTACCCAGGATCCCACTCCATCCATCCAGACTGAGCTGCAGAAAATCCTAGAAATCCAAGGTCCCTCACAAGGCCTCACAACGGCTTCCATAGACCTACTCACTCCACCTGAGCCACTTATCCCTACCTTCTACCTAATACCCAAAATCCACAAAGAGAACCATCCTGGCCGTCCAATTGCGGCAGGCTTCAAGGTCCCAACAGAACGTATCTCAGCTCTGGTAGACCAACACCTCCAGCCTATCACCTCTAGACTCCCATCCTACATCAAAGACACAAACCACTTCCTAGAACACCTCAAATCCATTCCCACTCCCCTCCCACCTGAAACCTTTCTTGTCACCATAGATGCTACATCCCCTTACACAAACATCCCACATACCCATGGTCTCTCTGCCCTTGAACACTACCTCTCCCAGCGCCCACCCAAAGATCTTCCAAAAACCTCATTCCGTATCACACTAACCAACTTCATCCTCACTCATAATTACTTCACTTTTGAAGGCCAGACCTACAAAAAAATCAGAGGAACGGCCATGGGAACCAGGATGGCTCCGTCCTATGCCAACCTCTTCATGGGCCGCATGGATGAGGCTTTCCTGAAGACCCAACAGCTGCTTCCCCTGGCTTGGTATAGGTTTATAGATGACATCTTTGTGGTCTGGAATCATGGTGAAGAAACACTCCTTAATTTCCTCCATAATCTCAACTCCTTTTCGAGTCTGAATTTCACCTGGTCCTTCTCCAAAACCCAAGCCATCTTCCTGGATGTTGACCTTCATCTTGTTGAAACTCACATCCACACCTCTGTCCACATCAAACCCACAAACAAACAACAGTACCTTCACTTTGATAGCTGCCATCCATTCCACATCAAACGCTCCCTTCCCTACAGCCTAGGTATTCATGGCAAACGTATCTGCTCCAGTGATGAATCCCTCAATTACACCAATAACCTGACCAGCGCTTTCCTCTCCCGCAACTATCCTGCAGACCGTATCCACAAACATATCTCCCGAGCAATACATTTCTCCCCGTCCAACAACAATGTTCCTACCGCCAGACCACACAGAAGCATCCCCATTGTCACCCAATATTATCCTGGCCTCGAATACATCAACAAATTACTCCGCCAGGGATATGACTTTCTCAATTCAAGCCCTATTTGAGATCATCCCTTGACAATATTCTCCCCACACCACCCAGAGTTGCCTTTCGTCGCCCCCCTAACCTCCGTAACATCCTTGTCAAACCCTACAATATTCCCAGACCACCTTCTCTACCCAGCGGTTTCTACCCCTGTAACCGACCCCACTGCAAAACCTGTCCCATGCTTCCCCCCACAACCATCTACTCCAGCCCTGCTACTGGTGAAACATACACAATTCAAGGCAGGGCCACATGTGAAACAACACATGTCATTTATCAGCTGACATGCCTGCACTGCACAGCCTTTTACATCGGTATGACTACACTAAACTGGCTAAGCGCATGAATGGGCACAGATGTGCCGTCCGCCTAGGAGATGTCCAATACCCAGTAGCAGAGCATGCCGTCCAGCATAATTCTAGGGACCTAAGAACCTGCTACAACGTATGTGCCATTTGGCTTCTCCCACCCAACATCAGTCCCTCGGAACTGTGGAGATGGGAACTTGCTCTCCAACACATCCTTTCATTGCGCCATCCCCCTGGACTGAACCTACGTTAACCAACCTCACTCCCATTTACTCTTCAGTCTTCTTCTTTTTCCCTCTCCTCTTTAGCCATTCACACATCTTTTCATCCTGCATAGTTGTGTTTATCTTTATCCTATATACCTCTTTACTTCTGTATGCATCTTCTTTGGTTTGAACCTGGCACAATACTTAACAGTAGAATATCTTTGGCTTCCCTCTCACAACTGTGCCTCCATCCTTGCTATCCTCCCTGTTTACCTTTCCCTGTTGCTTCATAACCAGGGTTGTGAGTAACTGAATCCACTTTCCCTTCTTCCCTTCTCCCCCCCCTCCTCCCCCCTCTCCACCCTGATGAAGAAACAAAGTTCCGAAAGCTAGGAATTTCTGTTCTGTTCTGTTTTGTGTTATCTATCGGCAGTACTGAGCTGAGGTAAATACTGGCCAGCCCCACTATCTCTTTATATAGAGGGTCTATACAAGGGCGATGTACTTGAGGACAATATTATGGAAATGGAAGAGGATGAAGATGAAATGGGAGAGACAATACTGCGTGAAGAGTTTGACAGAGCACTGAAAGACTTGAGTTGAAACAAGGCCCCGGAGTAGACAACATTCCATTAGAACTACTGATGGCCTTGGGAGAGCTAGTCCTGACAAAACTCTACCATCTGGTGAACAAGATGTATGAGACAGGTGTTGAAAGATGTGAAAATTACCGAACTATCAGTTTAATAAGTCACAGCTGCAAAATACTAACACGAATTCTTTACAGATGGATGAAAAAACTGGTAGAAGCTGACCTCGGGGAAGATCAGTTTGGATTCCATAGAAATATTGGAACACGAGAGGCAATACTGACCTTACGACTTATCCTTGAAGAAAGATTAAGGAAAGGCAAACCTACATTTCTAGCATTTGTAGACTTAGAGAAAGCTTTTGACAATGTTGACTGGAATACTCTCTTTCAAATTCTAAAGGTGGCAGGGGGGAAATACAGGGAGCGAAAGGCTATTTATAATTTGTACAGAAACCAGATAGCAGTTATAAAAGTTGAGGGGCATGAAAGGGAAGCAGTGGTTGGGAAGGGAGTGAGACAAGGTTGTAGCCTATTCCCAGTGTTATACAATCTGGATATTGAGCAAGCAGTAGCAAATTTAGAGTAGGAATTAAAATCCATGGAGAAGAAACAATAACTTGGTGGTTTGCTGATGACATTGCAATTCTGTCAGAGACAGCAAAGGACCTGGAAGAACAGGTGAACGGAATGGACATTGTCTTGAAAGGAGGATATAAGATGAATACCAA
The DNA here is from genome assembly GCF_021461385.2 of Schistocerca piceifrons. Lineage (NCBI taxonomy): Eukaryota > Metazoa > Arthropoda > Insecta > Orthoptera > Acrididae > Schistocerca > Schistocerca piceifrons. The sequence continues at coordinate 232,186,801 of NC_060138.1, forward strand.
CAAAAGCAAAATGAGGACAATGGAATGTAGTCGAATTAAGTCGGGTGATGTTGAGGGAATTAGATTAGGAAATGAGACACTTAAAGTAGTAAAGGAGTTTTGCTATTTGGGGAGAAAAATAACAGATGGTGGTCGAAATAGAGAGGATATAAAATGTAGACTGGCAATGGCAAGGAAACCGTTTCTGAAGAAGAGAAATTTGTTAACATTGAGTATAGATTTAAGCGTCAGGAAGTCGTTTCTGAAAGTATTTGTATGGAGTGTAGCCATGTATGGAAGTGAAACATGGACGATAAATAGTTTGGACAAGAAGAGAAGAGAATAGAAGCTTTTGAAATGTGGTGCTACAGAAGAATGCTGAATATAAGGTGGGTAGATCACGTAACTAATGAGGAGGTATTGAATAGGATTGGGGAGAAGAGAAGTTTGTGGCACAACTTGACTAGAAGAAGGGATCGGTTGGTAGGACATGTTTTGAGGCATCAAGGGATCACAAATTTAGCATTGGAGGGCAGTGTGGAGGGTAAAAATCGTAGAGGGAGACCAAGAGATGAATACATTAAGCAGATTCAGAAGGATGTAGGTTGCAGTAAGTACTGGGAGATGAAGAAGCATGCACAGGATTGAGTAGCATGGAGAACTGCATCAAACCAGTCTCAGGACTGAAGACAACAACAACAACAACAATCAACAACAACAACAACAACAACATACATGTGTGTGTTCATGATGCTAATTTCCAGTCACAGATTCTATGCGTACTGCTGCACAATTTGTTGCACAAGATTCAAATGATTCATGAATAAAACGTAGCAATGAAGTTGTACTATGAACTTCGCATTAGAAATGTCACAAAGGATTGATGAGTCACCAGACTGCCTTTAATATGTGTGTTTTTCTGATGAAGTGATATTTTATGTCAGCCGAGTTGTAAACAGACAACCGTAGAATATGGGGCAGTGATAATCTATGTGTAATCCACATGTCACATATGAACTAGTCAGGGACACGCAGATAGTCAGTGTGTGAGCTGACTTAATGCATAACATGGTGACTAGACTATTTTTCTTCTTAGAACCAGCAGTGACTAAAATTTCGTACCTATATATGGTGGAACACTAAGCCCTTCCATGACCACCACAGGAAAACCTATTCCAGGAGGATGGATCTCCATAACACTTCAGGTTCATTGTCAGGGAATGTATAAAAAGAGAAATGCCCAGGAGGTGAATTGGGGCAGTTGGGCCAACTACTTCGCTTACTAGGTCTCTAGGCTTAACGCCATTAGATTTTTCTTTTGGAGATATGTGAAGGTGAAGAGCAATAGTCCTCAGTACGTGATGAACCACGTAAGGAATTCCCTCCTCCAAATCCATCAGTCAATCAATCAATCACATAAGAGATGCTGTGGGAACTGTTACACTAAACATGCTACAGGGGACAAACTGGAATATTGTCTGAATATTGGTTGTGCCACTAGAGGGTCCCATACTGAAATCTGTTCGAATGTGACATTCAGGGTGGGGGTGGGGGTGGGGGGCTGGGGTGGGGGGGAACTTTGGCAGTGTCCATTTGCAACACGCAACACCGTAAGCTGTAAATGTATATAATAATTAATTCACAAGGTGTAGTGGTACCCCCCCCCCCCCCCCCCCCCCCCACCACCACCACCACCACCACCACCACCACCACCCCCACCCCCACCAATCCAGACACCTGTTACATAGATGTAAAGAAATTAGTTCACAAATATGTTACCCAAAGTCACAAGCGGTTTGACATGGACTGCACACATACAATGTACAAAATCAGCTAGCTGCTACAGAAGGGAAATGTGAATGGTGAAAAATGTAATTCTGTAATTCCGTTTGTAAAGCTAAAATATATGCTGTATTTCACTGGTAGTTTTCATTAAATAAAGTATTATAATTATAAATAGTTTTAATGGAATCTATTTCCCAAAAGTAACATTATATCTGTTTTATGGTAAGAAAGAAGTAGCTCCAACAAAGAGACACGTGACATCAAACCTGTAAGATTTCAGTGAAAATACTGCCCATGTATTTAAGAAACATAAAGGAACTTCATTAGAAAGGAAACTTTTATGTAACTTAGAATCCAGATTTAATTTTCGTTTTGGTTTGACTGGAGTTACATTATTTTTTGCTGCAAGAAACTACAGTAATGGCAGGATAAAAAGAAAATGAAATTATATGCAGGCAGATAGTTGTTCTTAAAAGAGCTATAAGTGTGTCACAGAATATCTGACTTTACATCGTATTAATTTCTTTAGTTATTCTTATAATGCTGTTGGTTGTTAAGGATGTGGTGTCTTACTTTACATTGCTTCTCTTGGTCAGCAGTCTTTATTACTCTCTAAGAGTTCCAGCATCTCTCTATTATTGCTGTTTCTATTACACTCTTGGAAAGAGCAGTCCCTCATACTAGAAGTTATTGATTCAACCATCTTTCCTTTAGACTCATGGAACTCAACCTCATTTTTGCAAACAAGTAATTGCTTTTATTCAATTTATAGTAATTTATGTTATGTCAGTAATGTGATGATTTAGTAATGGACTAGATATGTAATGGAACTGTTGAATAGCATTAAAGAGCCTTCCTCAAACTACTGCATCTGCACAATTCTGTTATCTTAAATCACAGAAATATTTTTGGTAATTCTTAGCCAAAACTATGTATGAAAAAGTGATAAAATACTTTGAAAAACATACAAAAAAATAACATTAGGCTACCATTGCTCTTAGTATGTTTCACACATCCAGGATGTTGTATGTTGTAGAAAATGCACTGAAAAAATAAACGTTGTAAATAAAAACAAATGTGTACAATTAAAGGTATACAATTTATTAAAAAAAAATCCCTTGTTCATTTGCTCTGTGCTTATTTGTTCCATGAGTAGTCAAAAGTTTTTTTTCCAAACCAGTTGTTACATCATACAAATGTAAAAAAGAAATGAAGAAAGAAAATTTAGAAGAAAGCCAGTTACCTTTTGGGTTCTGTTGTAGGACGGGTGTTCGTAATTCCAGTAGTATTAGTATGACCAGTTGTTGGGAGTTGTATATAAGACATCTACATAGTGAACATAAAGTGTAAACAGTTTTCGTTGGTAAGAGCAAAAATATTAAACTTTGCTCACAGTTTGTTTTTGAAACAAGTTTGTAAAATAATTAAAAGCTGCAAACATGTTCTGTAGTATTTTTCAAAGTGATGAAATGCATACAGTTTGGATATACAGGCTGTGTGGTAACACTATTTCTAAATATTTTCATTCCATTTTATGGAAGTAGACAGTGACAATAAATTTTGTCTCATTGCAGATCAGCGAAGTTCGTCATAAACCACCAGAATTTGATGGAGTCCAACTTATTCATGCTGTCACATGGCTGTTGAAGCAGTGTGGCTCATTACAGATCGACTGCAGACGAACATCCATGGATTTGGTCATGTGTCTTGCGTCACTTATACCAGGTAGGTGTGTGTGTGTGTGTGTGTGTGTGTGTGTGTGTGTGTGTGTGTGTGTGTGTGTGTGTGATGGTCAAAGAGCAGATATTGTCTCAAATGTACATTTTCTGAAAGTCAGAGTGACTCAGGGAATTATTTTTAAGTTCAGAGTGAGACAGTGTTTAGATAATTCTTCAAAATTCAGAGACTTTTCTCCAAATCAGCATCAGCATTCTGCCTGTACCACTTCTGTAATGTTGTTGCTGTCGGTGCCGGCGGTGCCGGCTGGAGTGGCCGAGCGGTTAAAGGCGCTACAGTCTGGAACCGCACGACCACTACGGTTGCAGGTTCGAATCCTGCCTCGGGCATGGATGTGTGTGATGTCCTTAGGTTGGTTAGGTTTAAGTAGTTCTGAGTTCTAGGGGACTTATGACCACAGCAGTTGAGTCCCATAGTGCTCAGAGCCATTTTTTTTTTTTTTTTTTTTTTTTTTTTTTTTTTTTTTTTTTTTTTTTTGTGGTGATGGTGATGAGTGGAGACAGGGTGGCTGTTTGCGCATAACCAAGTGAAGTAAGTGCCTGGAAGGACAGTGCTGCGTTATGGAACTGGGTGATATGCAGAATTCTCGTGGTCTCTTTAAAGTGTAGTATTCTTTTTTGGTCCTTTTCTAGAGGAATATAAAATGTTATACAAAAAGCTGAATGTAATTTTCAACTATTCATTTTCTATAAATATTTGAATAGTTCCATGTTATCCTCTCTGAAATCAAACTCGGCACAGACTCATTACCACATTCACATAACAGCCTTCATTCATGCTTTCATATTTCAACAGTCTGCCCGCATCCTTATGTAACTTCATTGGTCCAGCTAATTTTGTCATACACATCATTGTATTTCCTTCATCATTCTATATTATTTAGGTAACCAATTACTCAATCTGAATGCTCAGTCTGACCATACGTCTTATCAAATCACCTTTTCAATGCATTATTCATTTCCATTTGAAACAGTTTGTCTACATTGCCTTTCAAATTTATGACCCGATAACCATTAGATTTGGTGCGTAGTTGAAATATTTGAAACATAAATGATCTCTAACACAGTTTCCTGTTGATTCATGGTTATGTAGTTTGTTAATTATGAATCTTTTTGGTGAAACTGTTATTGAAATTGGGTAGCTTCATCAATCATTGGTCTTTGTTGTGACAAACATTATAAACATGTGTTTTATTCAGGTTGAAACAATCAAAAAATTATATACTGACACCAGAAGCAGTCACTAATGGTCACATACCAAATGAAATACTGCGTATAAAATTCCTTGCAATTCCACCGGGTAGAAAGTTAAAACTGAGTCGACACATATAACCTAATCAGTTGGTTTATTTTGCAATTTTCACTTCCTGTTGGCTTATCTATCTACCTTCTGGGCCGTTAAAAAAAGTATTTATTCAGTACAAGTAAACAGTAAGCATATTGTGTGAAGTAGATAATTACACATCTTGTAGAGGACCCTTCAAGTATCTTCAAATTCCTACACCCATCTCCCAGTAGCCTACATTTATTTATTTATGGTTTTTGTTAATCATAAAAGAAATCCATTTTAGTTGGACTCTGATTTGGATACCCACAAGACGAGACAGAAAAATAATTTTCAAGTTGCTTGATCTTCTTCGCAAGGTGGACTAGTTTACGTTGGTGCAAAAGTGTTCAGTAAGCACTCATCTAAAGTAAAGCATGAAATTCACAGTCTGTAAATATTACAAAGAAAATGAAAAATGTTCCATATAACCTACTTACTAGCTTTTACAAATTACCTGAATATCTAATTTAATGATTGATGATAATATTGTGAAAAGGATAAGATTGCTATTCATTGTATAGAGCAGACATTGAGTTGCAGATGGACACAACAAACAGACTGCTACGTATTTAAGCTTGTGGTCAAAAGGCCTTATGAAGTAGAAAACACACTCACATTCAAACAAGCACAAATCACACATGCATGACCATCATCCCTGACTGCAGTGGGAGGACTGCAGCCTGCCACGGCACCTGATGAGAGAAGCAATATGGCTGGGATGGTGAGGGTAAGGTGCAGCTTGGAGTGGGAGTGGAAAGGAATAACAGGTGGGGGTGGGAGCAGGTGTAGTTCTGCTTGTGAGAGCATGCAGGGATGTGATGGGGATAGGGTAGGGCTGCTAGGTGCAGTTGGGAGGTTTTGGGGTGGAGTGAAACTTGAGAGAAGTAGAGGAGAGGAAAAAGTCTAGAGGGTACTTGGTGGAGTAGAAGACCGTGTAGTGCTGGATTGGGACCAGGGAAGGGGATAAGTAGGTAGGAGGAGGGAAAGGAATAAGTAGGCAAGGGACAGGGACTAGCGAAGGTTGAGGCCAGATGTGTTATGGGAATGTAGGATATATAGCAAGGAGAGTTCCCATCTGCACAGTTCAGAAAAGCGGGTGCTGCTAGCAAGGATCCAGGTGGTGCAGGCTGTGAAGCAGTCAGTGAAGTGAAGTGCATTGTGTTGGGCAGCATGTTCAGCAACTGGAAGGTTCAGATGTCTCTTGGTTACAGTTTGTTGGTGACCATTCGTGCAGACAGATATTTTGTTAGCTGTCATGTCCACGTAGAAAGCAGCAAAATGGTAGCAGCTTAATCTGTGGCTCACATTGCTGCTTTCACAAGTAGCCCTGTATTTGGTGGAATAGAAGATGTCTGTGGCTTGACTGACTGGAGTAGTCATTTGTGGGAGGATGTACGAGACACGTCTTGCATCTAGGCCCATTGTGGGGATATGAGCCATGAGGCAAGGAGTTGGGAGCAGGGGTGAACTAGATACGGCCAGAGATATTTCATAGAGTCAGTGGGTGGTGGAACACCACTGCAGGAAGGGTGGGAAGGATAGTGGGTAGGGTGTTTCTTGTTTCAAGGCGTAAAAAGAGGCAATCAAAACCTTGGCAGAGAATGTGGTTCAGTTGCTCCAGTCCTTGGTGATACTGGGTCATGAGAGGAGTCCCTGTTTGTGGCTAGATGGTGGGTATGTGAGAGGTAGGAGGTGGTAGGTGACTGGAGAGACAGGGGCTGGGAGATCTGTTCCTGTACATGGTTGGGAGGGTAATTTCAGTCTTTGAAGGCCTCAGTGAGACCCTTGACATATTTGCAGAAAGACTGCTCTTCACTGCAGATATGACTGCTACAGGTAGCTAGCTGTATTGAAAGAACTTCATGGAATGGAATGGAGTTGCAACTGTCTTTATGGAGGTATTGCTGGTGGTTGGTAAGTTTGATATGGATGGAGGTACTGATGTAGCCGTTGTTGAGGTGGAGTTCGACATCAAGGAAAGTGACTTCTTGGGTTAAGGAGGACCAAGTGAAACAAATAGGATAGAAGGTGTTGATGCTCTGGAGGAAAGTGGATATGTTGTCTTCACATTTCGTCCAGATAACGAAGATGTCATCTGAATCTGGTGAGGGGTTTGTAATTGTGGATGGTTAGGAAGGATTCCTCTAAATGGCCCATGGTTAGGCTGGCATAAGATAGTGCCATGCAAGTGCCCATTTCTATTCCATTGATTTATTTGTAGATAGACATTTGGAAATGTAATGTTAAACAGCAGCAAGGCCATGGGCATTGGGAATGTTAGTGTAGGAGGAGGTGGCATCGACAGCAACTACAGGGCTCTGGTCGGTAAAGGAACAGGAACTGTGGAGAGTAACCTACCCTCCTATATAAAAGACACCAAATATTTCTTTTGCCAACTCTTCTCAGTTGATGTTCGTTTACCAAACAGCACCTTCCTCATCACTCTTGATGTCCCCTCTTTCTACAGTAATAATGCAATGCCCATGGCCTTGCGATTATTTATAGTGTTTTCCAACACCAGGTGACTCAAAACCTACAGCATCCTTCCTGGTCACTATGATCAACTATACTCTCACCCGCTATTACTTTTCCTTGGAGTGCATCACCTAGAAACAAATTCACGGTACTGCAATAGGCACTCACAATGCCCCATCCCTGCCAACCTATTCTTGGGCCATCTAGAGGAATCCTTTCTATCCACCCACAACCCCAAAGCCACCACCTGGTTCAGATTCATTTAAAACATCTTCGTGATGTGGCCCAAGGGTGAGGACAACCTATCCTCATTCCTCCACATCCTCAACACCTTCTCTCTGTCTCTTCACTTGGTCCTCCTCATCCTAAGAAGCCACTTTCCTCGATGTTGACCTCCACAACATGAATGACTCTGTTCATGTCAAACCCACCAATCACCAACAATATCTCTACTTCGGCAGCTGCCACCCATTCCATGCAAGAGCCCCTTCCATACAGCCTACCTACTCATGGCCAGCACATCTGCAGTGATGAACGGTCCCTCTCTAAATATATCAAGGGTCTCATTGAGGCCTTCACAGACCGAATTTGACCCCATAACCATGAGCAGAAACAGATCTCCCATACCTTGTCTCTTCAGTCACTTACCACCTCCCACATACCCTCCATCTGGCAACAACGGAGCACTGCCATCGTGACTCAGTTCCATCCTGGACTGGAGCAAGAGAGTCATATTATCTGCCATGTTTTCAACTACCTCTTACTGCGTCCTGATATGAGGAATATCCTACCCCCTATCCAATTCATTGTTGTTGTTGTTGTTGTTGTTGTCTTCAGTCCAGAGACTGGTTTGATGCAGCCCTCCATTCTACTCTATCCTGCGCAAGCTTCATCATCTGCAGGTCACTATTGCAACCTACATCCTTCTGAATCTGCTTAGTGTATTCATTTTTTGGTCTACCTCTACGATTTTTACCCTCCACGCTGCCCTACCATACTAAATTGGTGATCCCTTGATGCCTCAGAATATTTCCTACCAACTGATCCCTTCTTCTAGTCAAGTTGTACCACAAATTCCTCCTCACCCCAATTCTATTCAGTACCTCCTCATTAGTTACGTGATCTACCCATCTAATCTTGAGCATTCTTCTGTAGCTCCACATTTTGAAAGCTTCTTTTCTCTTCTTGTCTAAATAAGTTACCATCCATGTTTCACTTCCATACATGGCTACACTCCATACAAATACTTCCAGAAATGACTTTGTCACTTAAGTCTATACTTGATACTAACAAATTTCTCTTCTTCAGAAACGCTTTCCTTACTATTGCCAGTCTAAATTTTATATCCTCTCTATTTCGACAATCATCAATTATTTTGCTGCCCAAATAGCAAAATTCATCTACTACTTCAAGTCTCTTACTTCGTAATCCAATTTCCTTAGCACCACCTTATTTAATTTCACTACATTCCATTGTCCTCATTTTGCTTTTGTTGGTATTCATCTTATATCCTCCTTTCAAGACAATGTCCATTCCGTTCACCTGTTCTTCCAGGTCCTTTGCTGTCTCTGACAGAATTGCAATGTCATCGGCAAACCACCAAGTTTTTATTTCTTCTCCATGGATTTTAATTCCTACTCCAAATTTGCTACTGCTTGCTCAATATCCAGATTGTATAACATTGGGGATAGGCTACAACCCTGTCTCACTCCCTTCCCAACCACTGCTTCCCTTTGATGTCCCTCGACTCTTATAACTGCCATCTGGTTCTGTACAAATTGTAAATAGCCTTTCGCTCCCTGTATTTTACCCCTGCCATCTTTAGAATTTGAAAGAGAGTATTCCAGTCAACATTGTCAAAAGCCTTCTCTAAGTCTACAAATGCTATAAATGTAGGTTTGTCTTTCCTTAAACTATCTTCTAAGGTAAGTCATAGGGTCAGTATTCCTCACATGTTCCAACATTTCTGCGGAATCCAAACTGATCCTCTCTGAGGTCGGCTTCTACTAGTTTCTCCGTTCGTCTGTAGAGAATTCGTGTTAGTATTTTGCAGCCATGACTTATTAAACGGATAGTTTGGTAATTTTAACACCTGTCAACACCTGCTTGCTTTGGGATTGTATATCCTACATTCTCGTAATCCCCCTGGCTCAACCACTGTTAGTCCCTGTTCTTCACTCACCTATCCCCTTACCTGCTCTCACTCCAGCACTATTTGATGAATGCACCCACTTGTCTTTTTCCATTCCTCTACTTCTCTTCTTTTGGACTTCTCCTCTTCCCCCCTCCCCTTCCAACTGTACTTACGAGCCCTACACTGTCCCCACCACATCCCTGCACACTCCCACAAGCAGTGCTGCAGTGTCCCCCGCCCTTAACCTGCTAGCCTTCCCCTTCCCAGCCCCAGCCGCCTCCTTACTCCTATGGCCCATACCAGATTGCTTCTCCCATTAGGCACTGTGCAGTGCGCAGACTGGGTACAGTGGCTGGAGACTGTGGTCATATGCATGAGAGTTTTGCATGTGTGAATGTGTTTGTGTTTTCTACTTTAAAAGAAGGGCTGCCTGCAAATCATCATCTCCTGTGTATTGGGAATAGCAATCTGTCCTTTCCACAATATTGTCGTTATTCCATCTTGGACTTTCCTTTGTCTCCCTGTGGGTCTGGGGGTTAGAATAGGCCTGAGGTTTTTCTGCCTGTCATACGAGGCGACTAAAAGGAGTTTCACACTCTTCAGCCTTTATGTGATGGCCCCTGTAGGGTTTGACCTCCATTCTTTAAAATGTTCCCGAAGAGCGAGCCAATTGGGGAAGGGTGCCTTATAAAGTGCATCGTGTCCATCGTGCATTGAGATCTTTAGCCCACTTTCTCGTCATTGCATAGCAGTCCTGCCCATTCTCCATCTCTTGGGTGAGGACACCTTCTTGGGTGCGTTTTCCACCATGCATTATGCAGTGTCGATTTCTGCGTCAACAATGACCATGGACTTCTTTGCACCTGAAATCCAGCACAGTAGCCAGTCCATTGTGGTGGGGCCGCCATGTACCCTGTTGGTTGTAGCCCCATGACCACACATGGATCACTCTGCTGATGCCTGTGCTGTTAACTCCCCACGTATGCCAAGGGGTAGAGGCCCATCCCCCTGGGGCATTGGGTCTCCCGGCAATAGCTATCCTACCAGGTGGCCTTTGCTGCGGCTGCATGGCGCCCATGGGGAGGGCCCCTGGTTGAAGTGGGTGAGATCAGGGTGGATGACACGTGATGAAGCATAGTCCATCATCTCTTGCTGGTGGTGAAACACCAGCAGTCTCTAAGTGATTACAAGCTCAATTCATCATACGGAAGTACAGCCCCAAATCGTTCCCCTCCCTGGCCACACTATGGGAGGAATGTTAGGCGAAGGATGGCAGCGGATCTTATTCGCCCCAGTACCTTGTATGTTCGAGAGCTGATGGGAATCTTTCATGATGATGAAGCCTCAGTTTTTTGTTGAGCATTTAGAGGACAAGTTCGGGGAGGTGGAGGGCTTGTCCAAAATGAGATCTGGGTCAGTCTTGATCAAAACAGCATCCTCTGCCCAGTCACGGGGGTTACTCGCTTGTGACAAGCTGGGGGATGTTTCTGTAACCATCACGCCCCATGAGAGCTTAAATATGGTCTAGGGTGTCATATTTCACAGAGACCATCTTTTGCAGTCGAACGATGAGCTGTGTGCCAATTTAGAGTGGCAAGGTGTACATTTCATCCGGTACATGCACTGAGGTCCAAAGGATAATCAGGTTGCCAAAGGTGCCTTCATCTTGGCCTTTGAGGGTGATAAATTGCCCGAGAAGGTCAAGGTGATGGTCTACCGATGTGATGTAAAAGCCCTATATCCCTCCCCCGATGTGGTGCTTTAATTGCTGGAAGTTCGGCTATATGTCTTCCCCCTGTACTTCCAGTGTCACATGCTGAGATTTTGGCTGCCTATCATATCCCATTACTCCCATGTGCCCTGCCTCCTATCTGTGTCAACTGCGAAGAGCACCATTCGCCTTGCTCACCTGACTGCAGGATTCTCCAGAAAGAAAGGAAAATCATGGAGTATAAGACCCTGGACAGACTGACCTACACTGAGGCTAAGAGAAAATTTGAACGCCTGCATCCTGTGCGTATGACATCATCTTATACCGCTGCTACAACAGTTCTGGCACCATCAGCTCCGCCAACCCAAGCCGCCTCTCAGAGCTGGAAGACTACACCTGCCCTCTTGATGGTGGGGGGGGGCATTTCCCTCACTGTTGCTCCTGCACCACCTACTTCAGGAGCAAACCCCCCCCCCCTCCCCCCCCCCTCCCAAAACCATTGGGGACGCCCGTCTCCACTTCTAAGCCGGAGAAGCTTCACGCTCATTCTCAGTCCCAGAGACTGAGCCAGTGAAGTCCTTCCAGCCTCTTAAATACTGGGGCTGCCACACATTTCAGTGTGGCTTGAGGTAGTTACTCGGCCATTGATTTATCAATTTGCAGCCTAGGACTTCTCCCATCTATCCACTGGAGAGCACATGATGACCTGTGTGGTAGTGACCACTTCCCCATCTTCCTGTCACTGCCCCATCTTCAGCCACATGGGCACCTGCCCAGGTGGGCTTTGAACATGGTGGACTGGGGAACTTTCACCTCTGCTGTCACCACTGAATCTCCCCCACATGGTAACATCGATGTGATGGTTGAGCAGGTGACTAGCACAATTGTTTCTGTGGCAGTAAACGTGACCCCTCGCTCTTTAGGGTGCCTGAGGCGTAAGGCAGTCCCTTGGTGGTTGGAGAAAGTCGCTGAAGCAATTAAGGAGCATCAGCAAGCTCTACAGCGGCATAATCGGCACCCTTCCCTGGAGCACCTCATAGCCTTTAAACAGATATGTGCCCATGTTCGCTACCTTATCAAACAATGGAAGGGGGAGTGTTGGGAGAGACACGTCTCCAGCATTGGGTGCCACACATCACCTTCCCAAGTCTGGGCAAAGATCAAACGTCTCTTTGGGTACCAGGCTCCAACAGCTGTCCCCAGTGTTACCATAAATGGCGAGTTATGTACCGATGCAAATGCGATTGCCGAGCACTTTGCTCGAGCCTCTGCGTTGGACAATTGCCCCCCCCCCCCCCCCCCTCTCCTCTTCCTTTCGCACACTCAAACGGCGGATGGAAGGGAGCATCCTCTCATTCACTACACACTGCAGTGATTCCTATAACGCCCCATTTACAGACTGGGAGCTCCACAGTGCCCTTGTAAGCTGCCCCAACACAGCTCCTGGGCCTGATCGCATCCACAGCCAGATGATTAAACATCTCTCATTTGACTACAAGCAACATCTTCTCATCATCTACAACCGGATCTGGTGCGATGGCATCTTTCCATCACAATGGCGGGAGAGCACCATCATTCCTGTGCTCAAACCCGGTAAAAACCTGCTTGATGTGGATAGCTATCGGCCCATCAGCCTCACCAATGTCCTTTGTAAGCTGCTGGAACTTATGGTATGTTGGCAGTTGGGTTGGGTCCTGGAGTCACATGGCTTGCTGGCTCCATGTCAGGGCGGCATCTGCCAGGCTCGCTCTACCACTGATAATCTTGTGTGCATCAAGTCTGCCATCCGAACAGCCTTTTCCAGATGGCAACACCTAATTGCCGTCTTTTTAGACTTTACATAAAGTGTACGACACGACTTGGCGTCATCATACCCTTGCCACATTGTATGAGTGGGGTATCCGGGGACTTCCCCGATTTTTATCTAAAACTTCCTGTTGCTCTATACTTTCCTTTTCCAATTTGGTGACTCCCATAGTTCCATCCATATCCAGGAGAATGGAGTTGCTCAGGGCTCTGTATTGAGTGTCTCTATTTTTAGTGGTCATTAACGGTCTAGCAGCAGCTGTCGGGCCCTCTGTCTCACCTTCTCTGTATGCAGATGACTTCTGCATTTCGTACTGCTGATACAGTACTGTTGTTGCTAAGCGGCGCCTCCAGGGAGCCATCCACAAGGCACACTCATGGGCTCTAGCCCACGGCTTCCAGTTTTCAGCTGCAAAGTCATGAGTCATGCACTTCTGTCGGCATCATACCATTCATCCGGAACCCACACTTTACCTTAATGACAATCCACTCACTGTAGTGGGCACGTATCAGTTCCTAGGACTGGTTTTCGAAACTCGATTGACTTGGCTCCCTCATCTTCATCAGATTAAGTAGAAGTGCTGGCAGCACCTCAATGCCCTCCGTTGCCTGAGTAACACCAATTGGGGGCACATTGCTGTACGCTGCTGCAGCTCTACAGAGCCCTTGTCCATTCCCAAATTGATTATGGGTGTGTGTTTTGTGGTTCGGCAGTGCCTTCAGCATTGCATTTACTTGACCCTGTGCACCACTGTGAGGTTGGATTAGTGACAGGAGCTTTTAGGAAAGTCTGGTGACCAGTGTACTGGTGGAGGCTGGTGTCCCTCCACTGCAGATCAGACGTGTGCAACTGCTCGCCAGTTATGCAGCGCACATTCATAGTTCCCCTGAGTGTTCGAATTACTGTCTTCTTTTCCCGCCCGTGGCAGTCCATCTCCCACATTGGCAGCCCAGATCGGGGCTAATGATTGTGGTTCGTGTGTGGTCTCTTCTCTCCGAACTGGAGTCCAACGCTTTACCACCTCTACTTGCCGTCTGTTCACTTTCGCCTCCATGGTGTACGCCTCGGCCACAGCATCGTCTGGACCTTTTACATCGCCCTAAGGACCCCGTTAACTCCGTCACTCTCCGCTGCCACTTCCTCTCGATTCTTGACATGTTCCGGGGCTCTGAAGTGGTTTACTCTGACAGCTCAATGGCTGATGGTCACATAGGCTTCAAACATGTTCATGGAGGACATATTAAGCAGCACTCCTTGCCAGTTGGCTGCTGTGTTTTCACTGCAGAGCTGGCAGCCATATCTCGTGCTCTTGAGTACATCAGCTCATGGCCTGATGAGTCATTTCTCCTGTGTACTGACTCATTGAGCAGCCTAAAAGCTATCTACCACTGCTACCCTCACCACTCTATGGTAGCATACATTCAAGAGTCCATCTATGCCCTGGAACAGTCTCGCCATTCCATGGTGTTTGTGTGGACCCCAGGACACGTCGAAATCCCCAGCAATGAACTTGCTGACAGGCTGGCCAAACAGGCGACATGGAAACCGCCTCTGGAGATAGGCATCTTTGAAGCTGACCTGCGTTCTGTCTTACACTGCAGGGTTTTCTGGCTTTGGGAGATGAAATGACATAACAGCATGCACAACAACTGCATGTCATTATGGAGACTATGAATGTGTGGAAGTCTTCCATGCAGGCCTCTCGCAGGGAATCACTTGTCCTCTGCCAGCTCCACATTGACCATACGCGGATAACGCATGGTTACCTACTCCATCACGAGGACCCACCTCAGTGTCACTGTGGCTCCCAGATGACAGTTGTTCATCTCTTACTGGATTGCCCACTTTTAGCCGCCCTGCGGCAGGCTTTTAACTTTCCCAGCACCCTGCCTTCGGTGTTGGGCGACAATGCTTCCAGAGCAGCTTTAGTTTTACATTTTATCTGTGAGAGTGGGTTTTATACTTCTATGTAGTTTTTAGCACATGGTCTTTGCCCCTCTGTGTCCTCCACCCTAGTGCTTTTAGGGTGGAGGCCACTATGATCTGCTTTCATGTTTTACACTCTTCTGTTTCTAGCATGTGTCTATTGCTTTCTTGTCCTCTTTTGTTCCTTTTAGTGTTCATTGCCTTCCCTTCGTTCTTGTGGCTTTTCCTTTCTTTCCATTTTGTGTTATATGTTTCATCCGTTTTATTCTCACACTTGTGGAATTGTTTTATTAGTAACAAGGCACCGATGACCTCGTAGTTTGGTCCCTTCTCCCACCTTTAAACGAACAAACAAACCACTTTCCTTCGTTTGGCGTACAGATTCAAAACTTCAGTTAGCTACGTGGCAAATAGCAGTTGTCATTGTAGAGATGCATGTGAAGCACCAATGTTTGCAAGTGTCATGCAGAACATACACACATCAAAAAAAGTTTTGCATCATCGTGGTTCCCAGAACTCGTGGAGAAGGATGTTGACTGTGGATATTCTATCACACACAAAGTCCCTTTGACTGTTCAGAGATGTCACTAAACCCACCCAAAGATGTAAACAACCATGCATGAGCAGTGCCTATTAGACTTAGGTGGTCCAACAGCTGATCAGTTCCAGTCATTCCACCAGGGAGGAGGTACACGGCTCATGTTGTCTGTAGTTCAGCCATGCCTACATGGTCAATACCGCAATTTGATCATGTCCGCATTGTTACTTTGTGCCAGGCAGGGTTCTCAACAAGGGAAGTCTCCAGGCATCTTGGAGTGAACCAAAACAATGTTATTCAGATATGGAGGAGATTCAGAGAGACAGGAACTGTTGATGACATGCCTCGCTCAGGCCGTCAAAGGGCTACTACTGCAATGGATGACCACTGCCTACGGATTATGGCTCGGAGGAACCCTGACAGCAATGTCACTGTGTTGAATAATGCTTTTCATGCAGCCACAGGACGTCGTGTTACGACTTGAACTGTGCACAATAGGCTGCATGATGCACAACTTCACTCCCAACGACTATGGCGAGGTCCATCTTTGCAACCACAATACCATGCAGCACGGTGGAGGTGGGTCCAACAAAATGCCAGATGGACCGCTCAGGACTGGCGTCACGTTCTCTTCACCGATGAGTGTCGCATATGCCTTCAACCAGACAATCGTCGGAGACGTGTCTGGGAGCAACCTGGTCAGGCTGAACACCTTAGACGCACTGTCCAGTGAGTGCAGCAAGGTGGAGGTTCCCTGCTGTTTTGAGGTGGCATTATGTGGGGTTGACATATGCTGCTGGTGGTCACGGAAGGCACCATAACGGCTGTACGATACGTGAATGCCATCTCCCATCCGATAGTGCAACCATATCGGCAACATATTGGTGAGGTGTTGGTCTTCATGGACAACAATTCGTGCCCCCATCCTGCAAATCTTGTGAATGGCATCATTCAGGATAACGATATTGCTTGACTATAGTGGCCAGCATGTTCTCCAAACATCATCCTTATCGAACATGCCTGGAATATTTTGAAAAGGGCTGTTTATGGATGATGTGACCCACCAACCACTCTGCGGGATCTACTCTGAATCGCCGATGAGGAGTGGGACGATCTGGACCAACCTTGATGAACTTGTGGGTAGTATGCCACCGTAAGTACAGGTATGCATCAGTGGAAAAGGCCGTGCTGCTGGGTATTACAGGTACTGGTGTGTACAGCAATCTGGACCACCACCTGTGAAGGTCTCGCTGTATGGTGGTACAACACTGCAATGTGTGGTTTTCATGAGCAATAAAAAGGGCAGAAATGATGTTTATGTTGATCTCTGTTTCATTTTTCTGTACTGCTTCCATTACTCTCAGAACCGAGGTGATGCAAAACTTTTTTGATGTGTGTATTTTATGCTGAATTGATGGTTCAGAATTACAGTTGTGTACTCTTCAAATTTCAGCAGCCATATCTGGTTTGGAAAATCATTTCATCCAGGTGTTTCTAAGGAAGTGATTTTAAGTGTGTGACCAGGGTGTATACGATCCGGGACAACGGGTAGATCTGGGAAAAACCTGGGAATTTTTTCATACAGGAGAAAATGAGAAAAACTCAGAAATTTTTCATTGTTTTAGTTTTCTGTTAAATTTTTGTAATTGTGACTGGTAAGAACAGATTCTTTAACAAAGGATATTGCTGTATGCCACTACTGCAGAATAATACTTCAACAGTAAAACATAAACAAAATAAAAAAAGTAAACAACTTAAAATGTAAAGGAAATGCGCCATATACAACAATGTCACACAGTCCTCATGCAGGCATCTGCCTACAGCAAAATGTGTCAAAGTCTTTAGGAAGACTATGCAATGCTTCATAACAGCAAATTGCCTTCAATGAGCGTGAAGTCATAACTGTTTGCATTAGATTCGTTGTAGCAATTATGAGCGGGCTCATGCGTGTGCGCAGTTGAGTCACGTTTGAGTAGTACCTTCTACCGCCTCTGGCTACAGAAATGTGGCCATTATCTGAGTAAGCACTAGCAGCAAGCAACCAGATCCTAGCGGAAAAGGGGGTGCCAAATTGTTGAGGGGGAAAAAAAAAAAAAAAAAAAAAAACTTGTTTCACACAGCGCCTAGCATCCAGCGCATGTTGGTCTGTCGATTATTCATATGATTTTGAAACACATCCCTGTTGGTTTTTGAACACTTTTGAACACATTTTAAGTTTATTTCTGAATGAATCATAAGTTGATTTTTGAATGTATGCATAGTGTACGTGATGTCTCTGTCAGGGGAATCCTCATCGCATCTAGAAATAAATTTTCTGCAGACGAAAGGGGATGGAGCTATACGAGCTGAGCAGAGTAAACCTGAACAGTTGAATACCAATTACTATCTGATTATGTGGTTGATTTGGTTTGTGAATGATCAGCGTTGTTATAGTTATTAGCAAAATCTATAGATTCAGACTATCAGAATGGAAATAAATGACTAACAGGTGAGAAAGATTACGTTTTATCTTCTCGGTGTATCCAAGAAAATGAAATTTTGACAGAAAATTTTTGGTCAGATTGCTACACTAGTAAGGACCAGTTGTACAGTCCCCGGCTAGCAGCTGATTAAGTTCTGTTCTGGAAGTAAGGCGGAAAACGTGTTGTACGAACATGTAACAGTGCCTAACCAGAGAATAATCACGGGATAACTAAACTTGTGATTCTGGTAGGGTTAGTGTACTTAATCAGTGAAAAAATTTTGACAATGGCAGGAATAGCTACAGAATTGGTGATGACAAGATTGTTTGTTTGAAAGAGGAAGGAGAAGCAACGGGGACATCACACAAATTGTGGAAGAATAAGACGATTCCAAATTTGTATAAAAACTTCGTAATACTACTTTTTGATCTGTAGTGGTTAATAAAAAAGAAAAAGAGAAGAAAAGAAAAGGCTGAAAGTGTGGGAAGAAATGGTGAATAAAAAGTGGATTTTAAAATCGTTAATGACTATGAAAAAGGGAAAGAATGAAAAGCAAATCGGACTTTGTATTACAGAAAAGCTATCGTACTTCATAATTCGGAAAAGCTATTGTTGGGCTGGTCCTTGTAGCGTTTCTCAGCAAAAGTCAAACCAATTTCTACTACAAAAATTATTTGAAAGAGAACAGAGAATAACAAAATGTGATTAACAGGGGGAAATAGTGTAGATAAGAGTTCATTCATTACCAAGTTGCTGTCCAGAGTGGCCGTGCAGTTCTAGGCGCCACAGTCTGGAGCCGAGCGACCGCTACGGTCGCAGGTTCGAATCCTGCCTCGGGATGGATGTGTGTGATGTCCTTAGGTTAGTTAGGTTTAATTAGTTCTAAGTTCTAGGCGACTGATGACCTCAGAAGTTAATCGCATTGTGCTCAGAGCCATTTTGAGCCATTACCAAGTTAATATGTCTTCTCTCGTGCGGCATCCAGGTCTTTTTCTCCAACAATCTCTTGCTTCATTTCTGCATGAAAAAGTCATAGCTGCTCCAAAACCTTACAGTAAATTTCACCATCCAGGAATTACTAATGTCTACGAATTAAAACCACCTTGATATTGAATGCAATGTATTTTACGGCTGCTTCCATCCTCCAAATTTCATACAAGCTTCCACAATACAATATGTCTGCACATCAATAAGTTTTTACATCTTTTATCAGACCAAGACTAACGAATAAATTTTTACATCTGAATCATACCAAGACTAGCGAATAAGTGAAGTTGAGCTTCCGCTCTCAAGAGACAAGAGCGGGAAGAAAACAAAAAGAGTTACAATTTTTGTACTTTTAATTTCTTATAAATATTTTCTCTGCCGTTGAGGGCTCATACAGCTGCGACGGTATAATTTATGTCTGAGGGAACGAGTGTAGTGCGGCGAAATTCAAAGTCCTGCTACAGATCTCATGCTTGAGAAACAGGTGTGTATGAATGAAATGTGAAACTATTTCGTATCATAAAGCTTTTTGCTTGTAGTAGGCCTAATAGGCATTTGATATTGGTACTTTGTGAATTATATTCTGTTGTGTTATAAAAATGACCATTTGTGCCAAAACAGTCTTGTTTATTTGGTGTGTGTTACAAAATAGCTGTAATATTAGGAAGGCCTATTTTGTTTTATCTAGTAGACAGTGACAATACAGATGTTATCAGATAGAGAAACCATGCCAATCTTGGGTATTATTTGTATTAACAGCTTTCTCAGTATTAGATAGCGACATTTCGATTTTTTATGTAGCAAAACGTTTGACGAACTTTTATGAGGTAATAGATTCCTTCGCAGAAAGGAAAGCATGCCATGTAAAGCTGTAGCAAGATTAGACAGAAAAAGGTGCTAGGAGCTAAGGAATGAAGAAATGTGTAATTGCTTGCTTGTCTCTTGTCTTTATTGGTCTGTCAGGGGTGCCAAAACTGGCGTCCATACCTTCAAAAATGATACAGGAAATGAAATTAATGGTAGCACAGCAAAAGCAGAAATGCAAATGTCCATTTTTCAAATTTTTCTTTACAGAAGAAGATCGTGGATTACTGCCCCAATTTAATTATTGCTCTATTGCAAAGATGATGGATTTAGATATTAATGTCAGTGATGTTCCTAAAGAGCTGAAATTACTAAAACTAAACAGTACCCCATGGGATAATGGAATCCCTGTCAAATTTAGTAGTGTGTTTGTAGCTGAATTAACCATCTTCTTTCAATCACAATGTACCACACATCTCTCATACAAAATACATTTTTTAGTAGTTGGAAGACAGCACACTTTACTTCCACATACAAGAAGAAAAACAGAAGTGTTCCACAAAACCACCATACAATGTCTTTCATATCTGTTGTATAATTTTAGAACATATTCTTTTGCTGAAACATAATGGCAGGCAACCACATCAATGTTTGTCACTGAAATGTTGATAGTGTGCTTTGGAGTTTTATGTTCTGCTCTGTGCTGTTGTTAAAATTTGCCCTTTCTTCCTATCCATGATTTGCTTCTCTGATGACATCTGTTGTGCTTCTGTGGCTGCATCAGTTTAGTACAAAACCATAAGGGACTCCATCAGCCATAGGTGGCTGGCCATAAGTTCATAGCCATTTATATCCAATTGTTTCCCACTCTAATGTTTCCTCTCTCCCAGTAAGGTGAAACTGGCATGGCAAAATATTCTTCCGGTCACAGCAGTGTCGATGTAGTGGCTCACAACAGCAAATTGTGAAACCGTCTTCGCAATATGGCAGCACAGTAGGAGGTTTAAAGTGCTTGATGAATTAGCTTTCTTAATGTGGAACTTCCACAGGCATTCAATGCTGCATCACATTTCCTTCCCATAGAGAAACGTTTAGTGTGAATGCATAGTTTCCCGGTGGTATATACAAGGGTTCAATGAAAAGTAATGTCTCCACCTTCGTTAATTGGATTTGGATGGAAATATTTTAAAAAATCAAATGCAGAAATAATCCTTAGGATGTGATCTTTAATTACCAATATTCACTTTTCCACTTAATCACCAGCCAATTGGATACATTTCTGCCAACGATGAAGAAGTTTTCTGAAGCCGTCACGGAAGAAGTTGACACTCCGTTTCCACAACCACAGTCTCACAGTTCTCTCAGAGTCTTCACCAGAAGTGTAATGTTGTCCCCACAGATCGTCTTTCATTATTGAGAACATATGAAACTCGGACAGTGCTAAATCTGGACTTTATGGAGGTGGTGAGATTCAGTCTCTGAAGTTCTGCTGCAGTGGTGTGTGAAGCTTGTGGTTTAGCATTGTCATGCTGCAGGAAAATATTTCTCTTTTCCTTTCGGACCCTTGTTAGCTGTCATTTCAGAGTTTGCAGTTCTGTAATGTAACACTCTGAATTTATTGTTGTTCCAATCTGTAAACATTTTGCTTCTGAAACTCGGTGGTTGCTGTCGCAGGATGTCAAATTCTTTGGTTGTCACGCAGGTCAGATGTTCCCTCCACAACATCTTTAAACTTACTCGCCCAACAACACAACAGTACTCACATCAACACAATCACCATAAACTGCTTTCATTCTCTGATGCATTTCCTTTGGAGTGACACCTTCTGCTGACCAGAATTCAATGACTGCACATTGCTTAAATCACATTGTCTGACCGTCTGTGTAGTATTCCATACTTTACACAGTAACAACACTATCGTTCACTGCTAAGGCTCCCCACCAACTGGAACTGTAGAGAAGAGGCTACGGAACAAGCCAGTACCTGCCGTATACCAATGCTGCCAACTGTTGAAGAGTTATGAAGGTAGAGGCATTACTTTTCTGTCAACCCTCGTATATACCTGTCAAATAGTTTCGATCTTGCAGCCGCATCAGGTGATTGCAGCAGTTTTATGCTGGACAGACTGAGTGCGCTGTTGAATAACACTATATAGTATACGAGATGCCCCAGAGATGAGGATCTTCTGATTGACAATGAGCGTGACAATGAGTGTATGGAAGGCCATGGATCAGGGCACTCAGTTGGATACAGTATTTCTTGTCTTCTGAAAAGCATTTGACTTGGTACTGAAAGCAAAATGAAATAGGATAACAAGTAAAATTTTGGATTGGATTGAAGCTTTATTGGTTACGAGGAGAGATATGCCCCACAGAAGTGTGTTGTGTATTAACAATCTGGCAGACAGTATTAATAATAGCCTAAGACATTTTACGGGTAACACATTATCAATAGGAGACGCTCTCTGAAAACAGTTGCACAAATATTCAGTCAGATCTTGGTAAGATTTCAAAATATTTCGAAAATTAGCAGCATGCTTTAAATGATCAGAAATAATAAGTTACTGTAAATGGATAGATAAAAAATTTACTCACCAAGCAGTGGCAGGAGAACACATATAAAGAAAAAAAAGTTTTACATATTCAAGCTTTCGGAGGCAGTGGCTCCTCCTACTGGCAGAAGTATTGGAGGGGAAGGAAGAGGGGTGAAAGAAAAGGACTGGAGAGGTTTCAGAAAATTGGTAGAGTTTGAAAAAGTCACTCAGAACCCCAGGTCATGGGGGGGGGGGGGGGGGGGGGCATCTTACGGGACTTCCTTCTCATCCCATCGCTTCATGAAATGATGAATATAGTGTTTTAGGACCACAGTATAAGTTACCCAGTTGGAATCAGTCAACTTAAACGGCTGTAACAGTTCTGAGGGTATAAAGTGAAATGATCTCAAAGGCTCAGTCATAGATGAAACAGGGGGCAGACTTTGGTTCACATTGAAGATACTGAGAAAATGCTATCAGTCTGCAAAGAGTACTGCTTACAAAACACTCAAGTGACCCATCCTAGAAGATTGCTCAAGTATGAGATACCCATCAAAAATTGAACTAACAGTAAATATTGAAGATATACAAAGAATGGCAGCATGAATGCTCAAAGGTTTGTGTGACCAATGAGAGAACAGTACGAAGATACTAAAACAACTTGAACTGGCAGACTCGTGAAGACAAATGCAAACTGTCCAGGGAAAAGATACTTCCAAAGTTTCAAGAACCGGCATTAAGTGAGAAATCTAGGAATATCGCACAATCCCAGTTATTACTCTTGTAGGGACCACAAAGACAAAATTAGGGTAATAATATTCTCTTGAATTATCAGACACATCAAATGATTTAAAACCCATGAGTTTTCAGCCGAGTGCTCCTCAGCTTGTGTCAAGTGGTGACTGTCATGTTGCTGTTGACAACCTTATGTAGCTTTGCTATCACTGTTGGCATCACTAGTTGTCAGTCCAGAGCTATACAAAGTAATGTTTTGGTTGCAAGACCACCACATGCACAACAGCCTCCTTATGGCAAGGTCCCAATATGTGCTTAACTGCAGGCTGCTGTCTGTATTGAGCGTATTATCATAAATTTTTATCTGATTTTCTTCTTTCGTAGTGCTATCCCAGAATCTGTTTATCCATTTAATAATTGATATTTCATCAAATGCAATTTAGTGTTCTGCTGTCAATCATTTCTCAGAATATTGAAGGCAGAAACACCTCATGTTCCATATGGAACTGTTCACTAGTGTGCAAAGTTCGTCAGACGTAAAACTGTCAACAGTTGCATACTATTTTGTATATTCATGGTTTTCTGAGGATCTGGGGCCTACTTACCATTCACACTGGTGTCACGAGTTGTCAAATTTTTGCTATAGGTCTGAAGACTGAACTGACTGTGCCTCTTCAGGAACAAGTAATTGTTACTGAACAAGAGTGACAGAAGTGCAAGCTTCTTCATGCCCTCCTTGAGAGTCCTCTGCTTAAGAGTCTTTGTAGAAATGGCTTGCAATATTTGTTGGTTTTTGTAACTGTTTTCTTTGAATTCTTTTAGTAAGTGGCTCATTTCTCTTGGCAGGTTTTCATCTTTTATAATAGTTTCTGCTCGGTGTACCATGGTCCTCAGAAAATATCGTTTCTGTACTGGATGGTGGTATGATGCAGATACTGACCAGTGTGGGTGGGTTTTTGCTGAACACTTTGGCTAGGATACCCATTTACTTCTTGGTAGACCAGGGTGTCAAAGGAATAGGAGCACACCCTTCGTCTCTACCTCCATTGTAAACCTGATGTGGTCATTAATGTAGTTGCTGTCCAGCTTTTCATGTGCACAAGGCCAGACAATGAATGTGCTATACATGACAATAAAAGCAACTAGGATTTGCAGGAACCTCGTCCAGGGCGATTTTCTCAAATTACTCTATAAACATGTTGGCTATAACTAGAGCTAATGAGTTTTGCATCACAGTGCCATATGTCTGATTAAAGTATTCTTCACCATTCAAAAGACTTGTCAGAACACACTTAAATAAATCCAAAACAATGTCGGCAAAGAGCTGAATAATGAGACCACGTCAAAGCTGACGGCCGTATCTCTTCCTTCATGGTGGAGACATTTAATTAAGCTAATGAAGTAAGTCGTATTCTTGATATGGTGCCTGCAGTGAACAATGTATGCAGTAAGGAAGCTGTCCAGATGTTTTAAAAGTCTGCAAGCTGGTGATCCATTGATACTCACCATGAGCCATAGCGGTACATCCTCCTTATAAATTTCTGGCAGGCCATAAAACTTGGCTGGTCAAGGTACCTGAGGGGGAATATTTTTGATGACACTTGCCTCTAGTGATGATTGCTTAACAAGCTGTGACGTCTTCTTCAGTATTCTGGGTGTTGGATCCTGTGGCAGTTTTTGATATGTCTTGTCCTTCAGCATCAAAGATCTTCATATTGTAGTTGGCTTGTTTCATTACAACAGCAACCAGGACTATTATGAGAAGGTCGTTGTGGAGCTTGGCCAGGACTACTGTGAGAAGGTCATTGTGGAGCTCACAAAGGCCATTGCGCTCAGCTATTTTCATGTTTAGAGTTAGTATTTCAGTTTTTTGAAATGCGGCTCGTTTCTCGCTAAATTTCTTCTGAAGTTTCTCTGGGAGTCTTGCAAACTGCCTGTTCTACACCACTTATTATGTTAGAGAGACAGACTCGGTGGTGATGGTGAAAAGTTAGGACCCTTGTAAAGTGAAACCATTGCACTTGTGTCATCGTTTGTTACTGTCATGTTGACAATGATGCAGTTAAGATTTAGATTTTGCTCCATGTTGTTGTTGTAAAATCTGGCTGAATTGCCCTTTCTGCCTATCCACAGTTTGCCTCTGTGATGACTGTTGTGCTACTGTGAGTGCTTCATTCTAGACCCAGTCCAAAACTGAAAGTGACTTCATCAGTTATAGGTGGATTGCCATAAACATGCGACAATTTGTATCCAGCATCTTCCTGGTGTAATGTTTTCTCTCTTGCAGCAAGATGAAACTAGCATGGCAAAATATTCTCTTGGCTGCAGCAGTGTGGATAAGGTGTCTCACAGCAGCGAAGTGTGAAACTTAGTTTCTCAATATGGCAGTGTAGTTGGGAGCCTAGACGACTTGATAAATTAGCCTTCTTAATGCATAAATTCCTTAGACATTAAATGCTGCACCATGTTTTCTTTCCCATAGAGGAGGATTATGTGTGAATGAAGGATTTCTTGGTGGTATGGGGAAAAATAGGTTTTGTCTAGTAAATATTAAGCTAACAATAGAAAATAAATAGCATTTATTTGGTATAAGTGAAGAAGCAGCAGCTTTTTTGAAGTGGCAGCTTTCTTCCAAATTAACTATGTTACACTTAGCTGGCCTATGACAATAACATTAAGCAATATAGTGATATTTTTTTGTTAGCAGTGTGTACAGATTTATCTGAATCTCTCTTTTGTTAGTTTCTAACTTGACATATTCCACATTCCTTAGAGTTCTCATTCTTGAAAAGATAAATGGAATGTAATGAAAGAAGGAAAGAGTAAATGAATGAGAATGAATGAAAATTGCATTTCAAAATTGGCTCTGCTGTGTACCCCCTCAGTGTACTAGGAAAAGTGCAGGTGGCCTAAATGATGATGATGATCAAGTCTAAGTGCAAATCAGATGATGATGATGATGATGATGATGATGATGATGATGATACACCAAAGATGTGTGTTGAGGTGGTCTTCAGTCTGAAGACAGATTGTTGCAGCTCTCCTCGCTAATCTGTCCTGTATGTCTCATCTCTGCATGGCTTCAGCCTACATCTGTCTGAACCTGCATACTGTAGTAAGGCATTGGTTTCCCTCTGTCACTGCCCCCCCCCCCCCCCCCCCCCTTTCCTCTCTGCCTGACACAAGTTTCCTCATTACCAAATTAACCATTCATTGATACCTTAAAAAGTGTTTTCTCAATCTATCCCTTCTTTTAGTTGACTTCAGTCAGTACCTCTATAAAGATTATTTTATCTGCGTACACCTCCACCTCCACCTCATTTGAAAAGCTTCTCGTACTATTGCTACTTTCGATTTTATAACATTTCACTTCTCCTGTTAGTTACTTTGGTTCTCAAACAGCAGAACTAATGTACTACTTTTGGGGTCTCATTATCTTATCTAACTCCCTCAGCATCACCTAATTTAATTCGGTTACACTCTATCATCATCATTTTACTGTTGTTAACATTCATCTACATTCTCTTTTTCATACAGTATGCAAGTTCTTTGCTGTTTCTCCCAGAATTTTGATGTCATCAGGAAACCCTAAATTTTTTTCTTCCCCAGAAAGTATAAGTCTCTTTCCAAAGTTCTCTTTAGTTTCCTTTACTGTTTGCTCCATGTACATATTGAACGACAAGGGTGATAGACCTCACTCAGTTATTACCTCCCTTTTGTGTCCTTCAACTCAAAAGGTATCTACCAGTTATAATGGATATCTATGAACAAATATTCATACCATTGTGTGCTTTACTAAAGAGTAAAAATATGTCTTCTCTGTAATATTTCTGAGGCCTTGCACAAGTCAAATTCTTCACCATGCTTTTCCTCCTAGAGATATCCATGAAAAACAACTTCTTTTTTGTGGCAGGTTTTGAAGCACGCTACTTCTGTAGTTTAAACTTGTGTAAGTTTGTTTTCAAACTTCCTGTGAGGATAGATATAGGGATCAAGTAGAAATGAGATTTTTTTATAAAATAATCTTTATCCATTATTAAAATATGATGGCTTAAAGTTGAGTTAAATATAGCACATAAAATTTGTTCTTCCATGAACTGAATGCATGGAAATGGTTTAAAGCGAATCAATAAATAAAAAATGCATTCTTATGATAAAGTTAAAAACTTGCTTTCAAAAATCCAACTTCATTAGGATCTTAGCTGAATTAGTGTGCTCCTATCATAGAACAAAAAAGGAAATATGCCCTAGGCAGAGTTAGTGATGTAAAAGAAGAGAACTAGTTTTTTTGACCCATCTGTCAGCTTCAAAGACATTTAAATAAAGGAATCTTGACATATTTGCACTTTTTTTAGTGAGTAAACCCTACTTCTCAAGTGCAGTGTGTCCTCTTAGTTGCATGACCTTGGCACACCTGCATCCTACAATTTATAAGCTGAAGTCCCTAATCCAAAAACCAACAGTAAAAAATTAAACAAAATTTAAAAATTTACAAAATACAAAACAATATAATAAAAGAAGAGCCTGAAAAAAAAATAAAGAAAATAAAAGGAAAAAACCTCCTGCAGGCATGTGAGCTTTATGTGGTGGTGAGACTTGTGTGCTCAGAGAACACAGTAAGCTATATTGGTCAGATTCAACTATACCAAATAGGTAACTGTAGGGGATGGAGACTAATGACGCCCCACTCAGGCAACATGGTGCAAAATACAATAAAAAACCTGTTCCAAATCACTTGTTGCCTGAGTCATCAAAAATATACAATTCTTGCCAAACTGTGGTGTTTAGTGTCAAAATTAGGGTAGAGTAAAAGTTGCAAACCCGAATAAAAAGCTCCTATCATAGCACAAAGCTAGGCATGTGTGTCCTGGGCAGTCAGGTGTGTAAAAGAAGCAAACTAGCTTTTTGACTTATCTGACAGCTTTAAAGACATTTAAATCAAAACATCTTGACATATTAGTGCTTCCTTACTTGTTAGTATTAGTATCCATGTCATGCAATATAACGCATCATGTGAAGTAAAGTAACATAGTATATGGTGTCATACTGTATAATATGACACATACCAACACTTCATCCAACATGGTGTTCGTCATATCATGCCATATGATACAACGTGACATTAAACTTTAGAATGAAAGCATCCCCACTCTGGGATACGTCCTGTTATAGATACACTCCCACCCTCGGGTTATAGATACATCCCACACTCTGGAAGCAAAAAAATTGTGTGTATTTGTTATTACACTCCCCACCACACATGTACCAGGGGTTGGGTTTCAGAGGAGAAATAGTCTCCCCAGAGAAAAAAAATCAACCTCCCCCTCAAACCCCCCCTCCACCCAGAAATCAAAAAATGATTTTTGTGTCTCTCCAGAAACAAATCCACCCCTAGAAATCCCCCGCCCCCCAAGAAAAGATTATTTAGCTATTACATGTATTCTCATCAAACGTGTGATGTGTGTTGTTTACTATGGCTGGCAAATCTGGTTTTTGGACGCATGATCAGGACCTATAAATTGCAAGATACAGGTGTGCCAACACCTTGCAGCTAAGAGAACTCACTCCTCTGGGGAAGTAGGATTGCCTCATAAAAATGTGTTAATATGTCAAGATATTTTAATTTAAATGTATTCAAAGCTGCCAGTGAGTCAAAAAACTAGTTCCCTTCTTTTTATGTCACTAACTCTGTCCAAGACATAGTTGCCTTTTTTATTCTGTGATAGGAGCAATTTTCATTCTTGTGATTGATATTTCCTATAAATTAATCATGCAAATAATATATCTTTCAATAGTCTTGCATTAATAGGTACCTAGTACCTCATGCATACTTACTTACCATAATTAACATTTCTTTTGTGCCATCTTATTGATCACTTCTCATTAATGTTATTAGAATTGTTCTTATGCAAAAGAAAACCAGTTACTCAGCAGTGAGCTCTAAATTTTCTCAGCAGTACAATATTTCCTAATATTTTGCAATTGTAACCATTATAGATATTAGTACAAAGCCTTTCTTGTTAAGTCCTATTCATCATATACTTCGATTACATTTTCTCTTTTCCTTTTAATGTTATCCTTCTACTAGTTGCATGAGTATTCAAAATAGATCATGAGACTAAAATTAATGTTTTCTTTCAATATTTTAATGGGGAAAAATGAAGCAGTTAGGTAACTCTGATTTTTTTAAATATAAAAACAAGTTCTTTATTTCTTTAAATGTCGATACATTCAACTGGTGACGTACATGATTGTCTGTGTGCCCTGAAGGAACTAGTCAGATTCTTAAGAACTGCAAAAAAGTTGCCACTGCCACTTTCGTCCTACATGTAATGATAGTAAGCAAATATCTGAGCTTCATTGGGTGTTGGCCCCTGACTAAGACATTCACTATAAAGTGACAAACACCTAAGACACTCGACACAGATTTTTCCTTCAAGTGGTTGATAATGCTGTTTGTGGCTTGTATTAGTGGTTCACTGATGGCATGAAAGTACGCAATGAAACTATGTGTGAATCTTTGCATAGTTATGGGCCAGTTATGCTGTATTAGAATTAAGGTTCTGCAGTGGTAAAGAATTGTAGAAGCTCCTGTAGTAAAATATGGGGGAGTCATAACTGCACACTCAATGCAACAACCATACAATCAATTCCCACAATACAAGCAGATACCGTATTTACTCAAATCTAAGCCGCACTTTTTTTCCGGTTTTTGTAATTCAAAAAACCACCTGCGGCTTAGAATCGAGTGCAAAGTAAGCGGAAGTTCTGAAAAAATGTTGGTAGCTGCCGCCACAATAACTTCTGCCGTCGAATATATGTAGCGCTACACAGGCATGCTTTGCAGGCACAAAGATAAATGCCGGCGCCAAAACCTCTGCGTCAGTAAATAAATTAAAAAAAAAAAAAAGGCGGAAGACGAGCTTTTTTTCCTCCGCCCCGAGTTTCGACCACTGCATTTTCATACATTATCCATCGAAGTAAATACAAATTCCGTATTGTTCATCTTCGAATGTTGCAGCATTTCAATGTACTACGAAAATCCGACTGGCAAGACTGTTAGGGATGTTTGTCAATATGGCCAACTCTACGTTCTGAATTTTTTCCTACCTGTGAGAAGAGATGGTTGCTAATAGGAACTTTTATGAATTGTGAATCACATGCAGTATTCTCTTCACCATAAGAGTAATACAAATATAAACATTTTGCCACGTATTCTTTCGTGTTTGCTGCTATCTCATTTAAATTCTGTCTGCCTAATAAACTACGAAACTAGAGTGAGACAACAGCAAATGCGGAAGAATATACATATCATATTTATATTCCTATTATTCTTATGCATAGTAGTGATACAGTCAGAAATAAAGCACGGCAATTGACTAGATTTTTAAACCTAAGATGACTCTAATTTCTGTGCAGAATGTAATGTACTAAAGAGGTGTCTGCAAAGATTTTCAAACAGAGAAAAATTTTCGCTAAACTCTCGATCTCTAACGCAGTCTATTATTTGGTTCTTGTTGATCATTATCAAAGAAAGCAGCAGTGTAAGTAACAACAAATAGCAGTTTCTTGCCATTGTTTCGCTAATGAGACGATTCCTCTCTCTCTCTCTCTCTCTCTCTCTCTCTCTCTCTCTCTCTCTCTCTCTCTCTCTCTTAAAGAAAAAAAAGCGGCGGTAGCACGCACAAAAGCAAGCCATGCCGCGAGCGGCGACAGGCCGTAAACACTCATTATCAGAATGCGACAAACAATGCATGACACAGTACAGTAATGCATCTTCAGCTTAGAGTGACGTATACACGTATAACAAAGAGAACGGCACTTAACAGATCAAAGAAAAATAAGCAATCAATTCAAACCAGACGAAGCACGTGAAAAAGGAAGGGTACCCGTATAAATACGGACGGAGCGCCTGACACATAGCAATGGCTACCTGGTAAAGCTTAACTGTTAAGCTTATGTCTCGAACCAAACTACTGCAGCTGTATCGTCATTCATTCGACCTAAATTGTGTCTCATATTACAATGGACCAACTTTGTTTTGATTCGGAGGTGCGGTCTAAAACTTTTCTCTCCCCTTGAATTTTGAGTCTCAACTCTCAGGTGCGGCTTAGATTCGGGAAATTTTTTTTTCCTTGATTTCGAGTCTCATTTTTCAGGTGCGGCTTAGATTCGAGTAAATACGGTACCACTCTTCACCATGAGAGGATTCTGGGCCAGACCACTATCCCAGAATACTGGAACACTAATTGGACTCATACTAGTTAGAGATTTCCACCAATCAACAACCACAAATGACAATGAATATGTCTTGTGCACAGAAAATTCATGAAGAAATCCATATGGATTCATTTATTTATCTGTACCTTATTAATCACCAATGATTTGTGTAAGATCTCCCCTTTGGTTTAATACTGACTAAAGATTGTGACTGCCTGACAAAAATTTACATCCAGAACATCTTTGAGAAATTAACACCCAATATCTGTACCTTCACATCTTTCAGTGAACATGCAGCACCCTCCCAGATTTACTCTGTTAACATCTGGTTAATGCGAGGTCAGATCTATCACCAACTATCAACAAGCTGTTCCCCTTTCAAAACTGTACTTCCCATTCAAACCTTCAAACCATTGGGGAACCAGTAAGAATAAGTAAACAAACTGTGGTATTAGCATTTTTAGCAATTTCAAATTGTCATGGTGAGCTGCTGTGACTTGAGATAGGAGCCACGTGCAACTTCTAGTATCTTTGCTGCTCAGCTTACTGCTTGGTTGGGATACTCGTCACCACCAAATTAGCAGTGTCCTTTCCACCTATTGCTCTTTTCTACAACAGTATAACCACAACAACCTATAAATATAATCAAACATTGTACAGTGACAGTCTTCCTTGACTCCTACGTTGGTCTGTAAATTATTTCTATAATGAACTGAAGCGACAAGTTTGTCCGTAACTTCTACCACAGAATTATGGCATGTTACACAAGACTAAGTAAGGTATTCTGAGAATGAAAAGGAGAATGTTGACACTTAGAGCAGAGTCTGAGACAGTTCCAATAGCAGCATGAAGTAGTAAATGAGAACATGTTAAACAATGGAAAATCCTGGATAGAATAACAACAACTGGAAAGAAAAGATTGCTACTTACCACATAGATGAGGCATTGAGTTAGATACATGCATGATGAAAAGGAAATGAAAAATATATTCAGCTACTGGACTAAGTTCTTCATCAGAAACAGAAAACACGCTCACATTCACACAAGCACAACTTGTACTTGTGGCCTCTGTTGTTTCCAGGCTCTGATGTAAGCAGCATTCCTTGCTGGGGTGAATCATGGGGTTACAGAAGAGGTGTGAGGCAGGAGGGATGGCAGGGAGGAGTGCTAGGTGTGGCCTCAGGAGGTTGTGCTCTGAAGGGGGCTGGGGGGTGGTGAAGGGGGAGAAGGGGTAGGGGGAAGAGAACAGGATAGTAGTAGAGAAGGGAAAGGACTGTTCAGGTACATTGGTGGAATAGGCTGTGTGTGTAGTACTGGAGTGAGAGCAGGAAAGGGAATAGGCAGGTAGAGGACAGAAACAAGTGAAGGCTGAGGCCAGGGGGGTTACAGGAACGAAGGATATGTTGAAGGGAGAGATCCCACCTGTGCAGTTTAGGAAAACTGGTGTTGGTGGGATGGCACAGGCTATCAAGGAGTAGTTGTTGTTGTTAAAATGAAGCACATTGTGTTGAGTGACATTTTCAACAACTGGGCAGTGCCTTTGTCTCCTGGTCACAGATTGGCAGTGGTCTTTCATGTGGACAGACAGCTTGTTAGTTGTCATGTCCATGTAGAATGTGGCTTAGTGGCTGCAGCTTGGTTGATAGGTCATATGCTATTGGCTGTGGAACGGGAGGTCCTGTGATAGGACTGGAGTAGCTGGCAGTGGGATGATGTATGGCTCAGGTGCAGCATCTAAGTCTATTGCAGGGATAGGAACCATGATTCAAGGGTTTGGGAGCAGGAGAGGAGTAGGAATGGACTAGCATGTTGCATAGGTTACATGGGCAGTGGAATACCACTTTGGAAGGGGCGAAGAGAATATATCTCATTTCAAGGCAAAATGAGAGTTAATTGAAAACCTAGCAGAGAATGTGATTCAGTTGCTCCTGTTGTGAGTGGAAGTAGAGCATGAGAGAAGTGGCTGGACAATGGGTATGTGGGGAATGTTAAGTGTCTGGTGAGACAGGGCATGCGAGATCTGTTTGTGGATAAAGTTAAGATAAGAGGGTAATTTTGTTCTTTGAAGATCTGAGCTAGACCCTTGGTATACATGGAGGAGGGCTGCTTGTTGCTACAGATTTGGTGACCGCAGGTGTTTAGGCTGTACGGAAGGGACTTTTTGGTATGGAAAGGATGACGGCTGTCGAAGTGGAGGTATAGTTGGTGGTTGGTCGGTTTGATGTGGATGGAGATACTGATGTGGCTATCTTTGAGGCGATGGTCAGCATTGAGGAAGGTGACCTGTTAGGCTGGAGAGGACCAGGTGAAGTGAATGGCAGAGAAGCTGTTCAGGTTGTGGAGGAATGTGTTCTCACCAACAGTACAAATCTTGAAGATGTCATGAACAAACATGAACCTCATGAGGGGTTTGAGATTCTAAGTGTTTAGGAAGAATTTCTTGAGATGGCCCATTAACAGGTTAGCATAGGATAATGCCACGATGGTGTCCATTGCTGTATCATGCATTTCTTTCTAGGTGATGTCTTCGAAGGAGAAGTAAGTGTGAGTGGGGTCATGGTGACTAGGAAGGAGTTTATAAACTTGTAGTGAGTCAGGCATTGGGAGAGTTAGTATTTAATAGCAGCAAGGGCAGAGGCATTGCAGATGTTCATGTAGAGGGAGGCATCAAGAACAGAGAGAAGGGTAGTGCTGGATGGTAAAAAACCAGGAACTGTGCAGAGTTGGTATTAGGAGTAGTTTGTGTCTTTTGTATAGAACTGTAGTTTATAGGTAACAACTGAAAGCCATGTTCCACAAATGCAGAGATTCTGTCAGTGGGGATGTAGTAAACAGTCAAAATGCAGCATTGTCGGTGGTTGTACTTAATGAAGTATGTGCAAGGTGGGATTGCAGGAAGTGGTGGGAGTGAGGAGAGATACGTAGGAGATCTTCTGGGGTAGATGTAGGAATTACAGAAGGGGCTGTAAATGCTATCGAATTTTTAGAATGGAGTCACCAGGGGCAAGGGTATTAGGTGGAAGTATCTGACAGCTAGACCATCCTCCAGGTATTCGCTGTGAGTTATAACCACAGTGCTGGAGCCTTTGTCTGCAGGTAAGATTATAAGGCCAGGATGAGTTTTTATGAGGTGGATTGCATTTCTTTCTGCTGGTGTGAGGTTGGTTTCGATGTTGAGGGATTTGGGGAATGTTGGTGAGGCACAGATCAAATTTAAGAAACTGGAAACTTAACAGGGGATGATTTGGGAGCAGTGGGTGTGGATCACAGTTAGATGGAGGAGTGCATTGTGTCGGGTAGGTTTCAAATTGTGGATATTTAGGGTTTCCAGATGGGATGGTTCCTCTGGGAAGTATCAAAGATGTATCAGCTTTAAGTGTATCAAAGATACATATAAAGTTTACATTTGTGAAGGATACTTCAAATGGTATGGGGAAAAAAAGGCTGAAATGAAAGATATAGAAAAGCTATCTATGTAGTAAATCACTAAAAATCGCAGATATAAACAGCGGAAAGTGAAAGCTCTTATGTTCAGTTTATTTGATGGACTATAAATATTGTGGTCTTTACCTGTGCTGTCACTTCTTCCTATTTTATACAGCGTTCACTCTCTCTTACTTTGCCTTTTGACTGCTTATGAAAGAGTGTGACTGACTGCTGATTTTGGCCTGAGTTTCTGTTTTGAACAATGTCTCTGTATAGTTCAAATTCATTTTGTGAATTCTGTCATTAAATTCAATAAAATTTTATTGCCCTCTGGCTTTATTTAATACTTTTAGAAGTAGGTGGTGACATTGCATACAGTGTTGACCTAAAAACTTCTTTATTGAGTCCATTGTCAGTATCACAATCACCATTTTCAATTTGAATAACTTATTGTCAATTATGAGTCTTGTTTTTAGACTAGAAAGTAAACTGAATTCCCATTTTGAGTGAAGCACATCAGTTGATATTCCCACCTTGTCCAGAAATTTCATTTTCCCAGTGATTGTGTTAGGTTCATCAGTTTGAAGTTTACAGTAATTTTTATATCTAAATCTTGTGTTTCTCAACCCTAGCAGAGCATGTCTTTACCATAACACATCTGCCACACACAAAAAGAATTTGTCTGTAATTAATAGTTAGTTAACTACTTAGTTTGTTTCATATTCCCTGGATCTTTTGCATCATTAATTATGATGATGTTGAAAGAATTGTTCTACATTCACATCACAAATTAATTTGTAAATATGGCTACTTGATGCGCATTTATAAAGTTTCTTTTATTGTTTTTAAAAAAATATGCCGACATGAGTTAGCAATTCCTACGGAATGGAAGGAATTTTCAAGGATAAACTTTTTCAGTTTGTTTTAAAATATTACTTTTTTGTCTGTCAGACATTTTGTATCACTTTGTAGGTTAACCGAAATTTTTGTTGCAGCAATATGCACCCTTTTTTTGTCTTAAAGATAATCTTAATGTGGAGTAATGAATGTCATTTTTCCATCTGGTATTGCAATTATGTACATCATTGTTCCTTTTGAACTGCATTGGATTATTTACAACAAACTTCACAATGGGATAAATATATTGTGAAGCAGTAGTCAGAATGCCTAACTCCGTAAATAAACAGTGGAACATTAACAATATTAGAAACTGTAGATTGCTATTCACTGTAAAGATGGCACATTGAGTTCCAGACAGGGACAATGAAAAGACTGTTACAAGCTTAGCTTTCAGCCAAAACCATCTTCAGAAATTAAAAGAAAAGAAAACATACATTTACACAAATAAACACACCTCAGACATACATGAGAACTGGTTCTGGCCACTGCAACCAAAATGCTGAATCCTTAAATACACACCTACAAGATGAATGTGGGTGAGCAATACTTAGCCTTACAGCATGTATTCTTTTTTAAAGATGAGGTACTCCAGAACATTAATCCATATGACATTATTGAGTGAAAATATGCAAAATATGGCAACATACTGGTTTGTCTGTCCCCAAGATTTGCAATAATTTGAAGTTCAAATGTGGCTGAAATTATTTGTTTTACAAGTTCCAAAACCAATGTTTTCCAGTTTAAATTTTCATCAATGTGAAAACCTAAGATTTTCAAAGTTTCCACCGTATTCATTATTTCATCACTGTGTGTTACACCTGTCATTGGTGTAGTACCCGTAGATTTATAGAAGTGAATACATTATACTGTTTTTTAAAATTGAGACTGAGGCTATTAGTAGAAAACCAGTCAATGATACTTTTTAAGAACCTTGTTTACCATTTCCTCTGTTGCTGTATGTATGCTTGGATTGATTACAATATTTGTGCTCTCTGCAAAAATTAGTACTTCAGCTTGTATACTAGATGGAGGATCATTTACATTATGAGGAACAATAATAGATCTAAGATTAAACCTTGGGGAACCCCATATGTGATTTCTCACCAGTTAAAATTATGTCCACAGACTACATTGGTTGAACTGCTAGAGCAACTCTTTTGAAATCTAAACTGCAATTTGCAGAGGATATTATTGTTGCTTAGGTGAGTTACTGTTCTAGAATACATCACCTTCTCATCAGTTTTGGAAAATGATGTCAGCAGTGAAACAGGTCAGTAGTTATTGACATCTTTTTTTATATAGAGGTTGAGCCCCACCATGCCCACACTGGTATGATGGCCAATTCAAAAGGTCTACTGCCATCTCTGGGTAAAGGTTCGTTTTCACTAATATGAGGTGTTGCCCATTGTGGTTACTGTGATGTTTGCGTACGTCTGGTTAAGGTTAACCATTAACACGTGCTCATCTGGAGATAGTTTGGGTTGAAAGTCAAATGCATGGTAGCTGTTTGAAGGGCAGAGGAAAAAAAGTGCCAAGGCAAGAGCCAAGGGAAAGACCTCTGCGATAGTTAGGTCGGGTAGTAAGAGCAGTAGCGGATGTCTTGCTGCCTGGAAGAGGTCATGCAAGGGTAGGCTTTGTTAGTAGTGGGTATCATGCATGTCGATACCTTTGATGTTGTACAGTGCTGTAACTCAGCAGCTGCCACTGGGTGCCGGTGTTGATCTCTCAGTCAGTGTCAGCATATCTGTAACAGTTAGGTTCATGATCATTTTGTGTCTGATTGGTCGTATATCAGATGCACAGCGTAGGGTGATGTTGGCGATTTGTTTGTGCGGTAGTGGTCGAGCTAGTCAGTTTCCCTGCTGTAGTTTGTTGGTCAGCTTTAAAGGCAGCTGGCACATCCAGTCAACGTTGCTGATATGCAGGGGCTTGCCGATGTTAGTCACTTGTTGGTGAATGTTAGCTTGCCATAGGTGGTTATGCCCTACCTAGTAGTGTGTGGCGTGTTTTTTAAATACTTCCTTGAGGGTTTCAAGGCAGTATTCATTGTGAGCATTGATAATGATGTGTAGCACTTTGTTCTGTATGATCTGCAGGTGGTGGAGGTATATAGGAGCTGCATATCCCCAGTCGGGAGCTGCATACGTCACTAGAGTTCTAATCAGTGTCATGTATGTGGACCTCGACACTCTCCTATTCAGTGTACTTTCCCTGTTGAGCATTGGGTAGACTTGTTTGAGCCTTGCGTGTGCTCTGTTATCAACGTATTCGATGTAGTCCCTCCATGTAAGTGTGCGGTCCAGCCAGACACCGAGTTATCTGACTTTCTCTTGGAAATGTATTGGGCATGTATGTAATTTTATATGTCTAGAGAGTTTATGTCTGCGCAGTAGTTTTGGTCTGCTTGTGAACAGAACTGTTTCACACTTGTCGACGATTACTTTAGTATCCCATCGTTCCAACTAAGGCTTGGCAGTTCTGAGTGCTGTCTGAATTCGTGAATTACTGTTCGACGGTTTCCAGTCTTGCACAAGGATGGCTGTGTCATCCATGTAGATGGCTAACGTCATGTTTTGTGTTGCTGGGAAGTTGTTAATGTACAGGTTGAACAAGATGGGCTTCCATGTGGTACTCCAGCTTGGATACCATGTTGTGTCGATTGTTTGCCCTGCAAGTCGGTGGTGAAACATCTGTTCGTGAGATATGAGTGTATGAGACATAGGAGTCCATCCAGGAAACCAGCTTCGCTTAGTTTGCATATAAGGCCGTTTTGCCTAAGACGGTCGAAAGCTTTTTCAATGTCCAGGAACATTATTGACATCTCCCTAATCACTTTTCTTATGTTGGGGTTTGACAATAGCTTGGAGTTAGTGATGCTTTACATATTTCAGATAATGCAGGGCTTAATATATAGGAACAAATCTTTAGTACTCTATTGAGAATACAATCAAAACAAGATCATCTCATATTTTGCGGAGAATATATAATTTTCTTGATTTCAGAAGAAGAAGTAAGTGATATATTCATATGGTTGAATTTTTATGAGAGTTGCTTTTTCAACATACTGGTGTGATTTTTCTCTCTAACTATTTGTCCCTATGATTTCTCTTATATTTAAGACTGGTTATTAAATATATCTGCTGGCTGTGACCCACCATTTATAGCCTTTCCATTCAGGTCGATTGTGATGTTACCCTTTTTGATGGCTGGTTGTCCTGCCTCTTGTTTCAGTAAATTCCATATAACTTTAAGTTTGTTGTCAGAAAGAACAATTTCTGACATTATGTGCATGTTCCTCGATTTTTTAATAACCTTTTTTTATTAATTTTGAGTAGATTTTGGTAGTTTACAACTACTGCAGGATCTCTACTAGTTCTTGCTGACAGACATATTCCCCTTTTCCCTTTCACAAGTTGCTTTAGTGTCTTTAGTGATCCTTGGGTTTTTACATCGCTGTTTAATGTCCTTTCTGATAACCTGATACAGAAAGCTGTTTTCAAATGATGATATGAATTTATCATGGACTGGATTAACTTTGATGTTAGCATTTGGTTCATTATAAATTTCATCCCAGGTCATCTCTTGTAAACTATCATTAGAAACATTTGTTGTGGAGTATCAGTAATTAAAGCACTGTTTTACATATCCTAACTAACTTTGCATCATGATCAGAGAGCATATGTTACTGGGTAAACAGTTATTTTCTTGTTTTGAGCTTCAACAAAGGAAACATTATCGGTTAGTATCAGTGATTTTTTTTTTTTTGCCACCAATGTTGGAAAGTTAATTATTGAGCTCAAATTGTAGAATCCAAATAAGGTTTCTAGATCATTTTTCCTATCAGAATCCTTTCTAAAATGCTTTTTGACAGATAGCATAATAAGGAATCCACATTCCTCATAAACACTTCAAAATTTCCCAGTGGGTGATATATATACAGTTCCAATTGAAAATGAAAAGTGAACTGTTTTTAATTATTAGTTCATAAGCACACACTTCTGTGTGCTGATCACTACAAAATGTACTTGTCTTGCTGTTTGTGAATTGTCTAACCCTGTAGTTAGGTGGTACTTAGATAGGTGCAGGATGTTAATCTTTTCAGAGTTCTCTAAATTTTCCAGACAAGAAGCTCTTCTACCATATTATTCAGTGCTCTTAATATTTTGATGAAGTAATCTAACCAGCTGTATATATCCCTATCTCCCAATTGTAGCAGCAGGCACTGTACTCGTTTGATATTTCATTTCAGTCAGCAACAGCCTGCTCAACTCATTGTTCACATGGCTCACAGCAGTATTAATCCAGGGCTGGCTATGATACTGTAGGATCTTGACAAATCTTATTTTTGCGTGTATAGTTGCTACCTCTGTATGCTCTTCCTAACTTGTCCTGCACCATCTGCCTACACCCCTCCCATAGTTACTACTTAGCAGCAAGACTCTGTTCTTCCTAGTCTCTTTTGCTACTGAGCTACACTTACTTTATTTGCTAGAAGTCTGCTGTACCATATTGTAACCTGTAGCTGAATGTACCATATTGTAACCTGTAGCTGAATGAGGCTCTTCCCATCCTACTTCAGGTAACAAATCAAATTTATTCAATACTGTAACCTCCAGTGCAGATGAAGAAGTTGAACTGTTCACCTTTCACCCATTAATTGTTACCTTTACCCAGTTTATATGATCTTTTTTCCCCCTTCAACCTGTCTAGTTCAAATTTCACATGTTCAGATTCAAATTGAAGGGCACAAATCTTTGTCTCCAGTTCAGCGATTTCTTGTGTTTTTTGCAGAGCCGTACAAGAGCCCTCATTGAGTTCTCCAGTCAGTTCCCTAAATAGTCAGTCACCCAAATGAAACTCCAACCCACAGTCTACACTTACCATTCCCTCTCTGACTATCCTACAGCAACATCCACACTCATCACTCTTTGCAACACAGATTACATGCTTAAAATAGAATTAAATCACTTAACACACATTATACTAAATGAAGTTTCGTTATGTGTGAGCCACAAAATTAGGCCTGTAAATTAGTCTTTCAGGAGTATGACATACGATAAAAAAAGTTAATTATTTCCACTTTCAACATGAACTTTGCACTCACAAACTGCAGATCTGTTAATTAACTTATTGACAGTTGAATGTAACTTTTAATGAAATTTTAATGTATGCAGACTGTATGTAAACAATCTAGTGATGCAAAGTTTTCTAAATCAAACCGCTTAAGATATACACTATTTTACAGAAATGTAAACTCAATGATGAATAGATACACTCTACTGAAATTGCGGGAGGGAAAAAATAACAATTAAATGGGATTCTCTAAGTTTACTGTGCCAAAAGTTGAACAAAAATATGACTACAAACCAGACTTTACGAGCTTTCCGCATTTTCTGGAGTAGTACATAAGGAAAAGGAAATCATTAATTTTAAGCTTAAAAACACACTCCTAATACATGTATTTAATGAGTAATGTGTACGAAACTGACTGTTATTACAATCTACATAACTTATCTTTACAAAAGTGCAAAAACTCTTGTCTCGCCTGGTGCAGGGCTGCCAGTGACCCAAAGATGAAGTGTGACAGTACTTTTCCCTCAGTATCACACTGCCTAAAATATATTATTTTATATTGCGTAGAAGTTTGAAAATGTCTGTGAATTCATTCCTGATGCTAATCAGTTTGCTTTGCTGTATACAGTATCCAACGCCATGCTCTTCACTTCATATGATATTTCAGAGTTTGTGTCAATTTTGTTAAAGTTTTTGTTCCTTGAGTTCATGGTAACACAGTCATGGAATGTGTCCCTCCCAAAATGAATGATAATTGATTTCTTTTCAGTTAATAACACTATTACTATGTGAAATGTTAATTTCAGTTTATTATTAATGAGCAGCAAGTGAGGAAGATGGTTAAATTTTAGAGACCGTTCCTGACATTTGCTTGGAATGATTTGCTAAAAGCTGTGGAAAGTACAAACCACAGAAACACCATCTGGCTACCTGTGTTTTGTCCTTTTATAACTGAATGTCATTTTTGTATTAGTAGTCATATTTGTTCTATGCAAGTGCTGCAATTCAGTACATGTTCACTGGGTAATTTTCAGACACACTATATTACTCACTTGTAATTTTCTAAATTTTAGAATCATTGTGACACTATATAAGCTGTCTCATAAATTGTTGCATATGAATATTCATGGGAGTAATTGAAGCTTGAATGTGTTTTTATTGCTGAATTTTGTTATTATGTAATCTTGCTTTTTCTGTCATATTTGTATTCAGCAGTAAAATGCCTTAATATTATTTTTTTATTGTTTTTGCAATAATTGTATGTTACACAGTATCATATGAGCATTCAATCTAAAAGTTCAAAACAAGGTTAGCAACTTCTTAATACAGTGTGTGAAGTTACGTTGTGTCTCCATTATCTGAAAATTTATGGTTCATAATTTAATGTTATGTTCATGCTTTTCTTAATTGCAGGTGTAAAAACTACAAAAGAATTTGTTTCAAAACTTGTATCTGAAAAAGGTGTGGCTTATGTAACAAGGATTTGTGATGCTGGCCATATACTTGAATTTTCTGAAGACTTCGAAAACCTCCAAAGAAGTCAGCAGTGGCTAACTGTTCTAACAGCAAGGCTTGATTGCTATATATGGTTTATCGAGGAAGACTTGCTGCAGCTTAGTGTGTTGCTATTACAGAATGGAAGGTTTGCCTTATTCATTTTACTGCATTCCAGTTGTAGGCGCTGTAAATGTTATTTGAGCAGCCTTTGATGTTATTTGCTTCACAGCTTGAAATAAAACAACTCTGTGGTCTCTGAGCACCAAGTATTTAATCACTGTGTTGAAACACTGTTAATAGTATTAAAAAAAAATGGTAATTGAATGCAACCTGTTTTCCAGTATTTGCTTATCAAGTGGGAGGTATATTCCAAAAGCACTCTCCAATTCACTTTCAGAAAAGCTGTAGATGGTAGCACAATTCCCTGAAATGTGCTTCTAATTACATTGCAGCAGCATCTCAGCCATAACAGTTACTCACATTTCATGTTAATGACCTCAAAGATAGGGAAAAAGTGATAATTGATGTAAGGAATGTAGTGGCATAAGTGATGCATGACAGCAAAGGAGAGTCACCTAAATACTCAATTCATTGTTATCAGAATACTTGATGTTCTAACTCATCTCAAAGGTGTTTGATAGGCTCAGATCAGAACTCTGGACAAGCTAATTCACTTTTGGAATGTTACTGTCCAGAAACCTTTGCCTCACAGATGCTGCTTTATGAAAGGGTGCATTGTTGTGCTAATATAAACAATCATTGCCTTTGAACTGCTCCTCTACTGTATGCAGTACACAAGGATGTAAAATGTGCTCATATTCTTCTACATTTGGAGCTTTCTAAGCACAATAATGGGACTATGCCCAAAATACAAAAAAAAAAACAAAAAAAAAAAAAAAAAAACACCTCCATATCCTACCACCACCTCCACTGTACATCACTATTGGCACTGCACATCAAGGCAGGTAACATTCTCCAGGAATTCACCAAACCCTAGGTCTTCCATCATATTGCCACAAAGTGTAGTGTGATTCATCACTCCAAATCACATGTTTTCAGTCATCCACTGTCCAGTGGCATCACTCTTTATGCCCTCCCATTGTTGAAATTTGGAACTCATGTGTGTTTCGTTCAGCTGATTTCATGTGATTTTTTACAACCACCCTCCACAATGCTCAGTAGTCCCTGTCGGTCCATACACGAGTTCTGCCAAGTCTTGGTTTAGCTGTAATTGTTCCCGCACATTTTCACTCCAGTCATCAACAGGAAATGGGTGACATCCAGTAACTAGTACACATGTGAAGTCATTAAGCTTTCTTGGTCAACCCATTGTGCTGTTACTGCCTCTCTACTGAGAACACAATACTTCCTGCCTCCTTTTGTTCTGGCGGGCCCACCTCTCATGACATAAAGTGTTCATTTCTGCATTATGTAGTGGAGTCTGAGTAGTCTTGATCAGATCATGTATAATCTGATTGGAAAGTAAATGTTGAAAATCTCTATTTTTATTGTGTATTTCACTGCCTGAATCATTGCGCTGTCATTTCCTATCATCTTGGTATCATTGCTAAGTAGGTATGTATTCCATAGTTGTGTATTTATTCTTCTGTTCCTGAGGTTGTGTTACCTACAAGTGTGACGCTAAGCTCCCTCATCCATATGTAGAACGTCATTTCTTCCCTGTGTCTTATCAGTGGACCTCGTTGTATTTTAGTAAATGCTGTTTAAGTTTTTAGATATCCATGTCATCTTGGCGTTTTTATTCTCTATCTGTTTTTGTTGCATTTTAATTGTTATCTCTTATGTAACAACTTTCCCCATTACAATCAAGTCAGACATCTCAGCGCCCCTTTCTACTTTAATCTGATCTCTGTCAACTGTTCATCTAATGTATTCATAAAATTTTTCAAATAATAATAATAATAGCAATAATAGCAATAATCATCATAAGCAGGCTTGAAGTGATTGTAATAAAACTTTGAAAGTTTTTACAGAACTTGAGTCTTGCACTCGATGCTAATAATTTGCAATAGTGTGGGCAATTTGCAGTAAAATTTGGTGATATATGCACATAATAGTGAAATATATATCATACTCCGCTATGGGGGGGGGAAAAAAAAAAAAAAAAAAAAAAAAAACTTAACTTTTCTTCGCCTTTCGTACAACACTGTGTATTGAGATTTCACAGCTACTTTTTTATTAATTTTAAAGTTCTGTACATGCCTGGAGCAGCAACTGTAGGATGAAATTTTTGTGAAGAAATAATAAGCAGGGCCTCTTAGCACATCTTACAAGAAATAGAATTTTTTAACATTTTGCTCACAAGAATCAAGCCACTTCTCTGTTATGTTCTTGGAAGAAAGATTAAGGAAAGGCAAACCTATGTTTATAGCATTTGTAGACTTAGAGAAAGCTTTTGACAATGTTGACTGGAATACTCTCTTTCAAATTCTAAAGGTAGCAGGGGTAAAGTACAGGGAGCGAAAGGCTATTTACAATTTGTACAGGAACCAG
Source organism: Schistocerca piceifrons (assembly GCF_021461385.2). Classification (NCBI taxonomy): domain Eukaryota; kingdom Metazoa; phylum Arthropoda; class Insecta; order Orthoptera; family Acrididae; genus Schistocerca; species Schistocerca piceifrons. The sequence continues at coordinate 232,231,370 of NC_060138.1, forward strand.
ATGGCAGTTATAAGAGTCGAGGGACATGAAAGGGAAGCAGTGGTTGGGAAGGGAGTGAGACAGGGTTGTAGCCTCTCCCCTATGTTATTCAATCTGTATATTCGGCAAGCAGTAAAGGAAACAAAAGAAAAATTCGGAGTAGGTACTAAAATCCATGGAGAAGAAATAAAAACTTTGAGGTTCACCGATGACATTGTAATTCTGTCAGAGACAGCGAAGGACTTTGAAAAGCAGTTGAATGGAATGGACAGTGTCTTGAAAGGAGGATATAAGATGAACATCAATAAAAGCAAAACGAGGATAACGGAATGTAGTCGAATTAAGTCTGGTGAGGCTGAGGGAATTAGATTAGGAAATGAGACACTTAAAGTAGTAAAGGAGTTTTGCTATTTGGGGAGCAAAATAACTGATGATGGTTGAAGTAGAGACGATATAAAACGTAGACTGGCAATGGCAAGGAAAGCGTTTCTGAAGAAGAAGAAGAAGAAGAAGAAGAAAAAGAAGAAGAATTTGTTAACCTCGAGTATAGATTTAAGTGTCAGGAAGTAGTTTCTGAAAGTATTTGTATGGAGTGTAGCCATGTATGGAAGTGAAACATGGACGATAAATAGTTTGGACAAGAAGAGAATAGAAGCTTTCGAAATGTGGTGCTACAGAAGAATGCTGAAGATTAGATGGGTAGATTACATAACTAATGAGGCGGTATTAATAGGATTGGGGAGAAGAGGAGTTTGTGGCACAACTTGACTAGAAGAAGGGACCGGTTGGTAGGACATGTTCTGAGGCATCAAGGGATCGCCAATTTAGTACTGGAGGGCAGCGTGGAGGGTAAAAATCGTAGAGGGAGACCAAGAGATGAATACACTAAGCAGATTCAGAAGGATGTAGGTTGCAGTAGGTACAGGGAGATGAAGAAGCTTGCACAGGATGGAGTTGCATGGAGAGCTGCATCAAACCAGTCTCGGGGCTAAAGACCAGAACAACAACAATGAGTTACATGTGATCATTTGACTGTTGGATATGTCATTTTCCTTGTCTGTTAATGATGAAAATCGCCGGTTTCTTCGTTGTTTATGGTAATGTCTTTCTTGAGGTTTTGATGTTCACAGTGTCTCACATATGTTGTATTTTTTAGTTGTAAATGTAGTTAATTTCTCCTCCCCCTTCTCCACCCCCTCCCAATTCTCCCTCTCCCCTCCCTCTGTGATCTTATTGTATTGTATAGTACTGTATTTACACTAACGGTTTATGTAATTTGGTTTTACTACAGTAAGATTTTCTTGATGGTAGCTCATTACTTATTGCCATTTTATTATTTGTACATATGTACACGGCTAAATATGATATGATTTTTATTGCCGTAGTTTTAATTTCATCTTTTTTACCACATGTAGCATAATGTTCTTTCACTAAAGCGCACCATCCTTGTGAAGAGTGCGTGAGCTGTACATTGGTGAATTATTACTCAATGACGATACCATTTTGGGTCTGCTTTTAGCATTATGGAGGTGAAATTTTATATTTTACTTACGCCTTTCGGCTAACAACATGTAATGCAGTAACTGCTACAACATGTAACCCAGTAAGTTTGAATAATTGTCGTCTCCACTGTTAACGTGTTTGGGTTGCCACTAATATTCTTCCGAAGGTGATGATCTTATAAACATTGAAACCATGCTCAAGAGATTTAAGTAAATCTTCCATTTTGTAACCTATTGACTGCTTATTATTTCTTCACAAAGTTTTGTTATTAATATTGGTAATTTTTAATCTGCTGAGTGGACTGACTTGGTGGATACTCAGATTTGACTGAAAAGATAATTCCCATTCTCCACTGTTGAAACTTTGATACATCACAACTTATGATCAAATACTTTCTCGTCCTGTGATAAGTAATTATGATTATGATGGAATAGTGCTTACCTGTTAAGCTTTTCTAACCATAACCTGTACCGAAATATTTAAATTTATGTTAACTTTGGTAAAGGGAACTCGTGGGTCCTTGGTGAGAAAGTTCTTTTCTCTTTTCATTGATACAATATACTCTTGCACTTGTTGTGAAATATGGTAAACATTATGCTATAGCTGAATATAGGCTCTTAGAAGTTAGTAGAAAAAGAGATGTTACTAAGTTATTGTGTTAGGGATATAATGATTCAATTGAAAGGATAAATTCCTGTCCAGCCTAAAGACTTTCTATTAAAGATATTATCAATGTAAATAAATGCCAGCAGAAATTTGGATATCAACATTATCAAAAATAGAGATTATTATAGCTCATAAGCTTTTAGACATTTCAAGTAACTTAATTTTACATCATTATTTGTTTTCAGGATATTTCAAGCAGCAATTTATTTTGTGAAGAAATTAGGCCTTAAAGGGGCAGATGACGATCTGTGTGCCACTGGAACTCCAACAGAAGTTGAAAATTACAGAAGATATAAGTTTGTAGCAACTGAAAGACTGTTATATTTTATATTTATAGTTTGTAAGGCAAGCCAGCAACTTCAACCAGTCTTCCCCAGTGATTTCCTCAGTAGTAATGAGCTATGGGAATTTATATCATGTTGTCTAATCAAGCCCACAGAAATGGGTTTTGGAGCAGATTTTGCTGAAACTCATCAGACTTTGTTGACAACGATGGAAAAGTTGATGAAAATTCTGAAAGCCAATTTACCTTCAGAAGCTCTGAACTGCTTGCTTGAAAATTTATCCAAACTTTTAAGAAATTACAGTGATTTATTATTTGGATCACTTGAAACTTCTTTCAAGTTGGACACTGTCCATGCCAGTCAGAGAGATGCCGTACAGGCAATGAGTACTCTTATCAGAAGTGAATTATTTGAGCAGGTCATTGAGGTGAGTGTAATCAGAGGTTCACAAACACATTCTAATGATTTATGATAAATTTCTTTAAATAAATATGTACCTTAATACATCTTTATCGTGTGAGCCTCAGTGAGAATGTGATTGTAACTGAGTTATATATTTCATTTGCTTTCCTGAGTAAAAGTCACTTTGAAAATTTAGTGCACAATGTGAATTCCAAAATTTTCATAAACCTACTTTCACATCTTTTCAAGAAAACCCTTCCTGAATTTGACTACAGTATTTCTCTAATCAAGCCACTTATGAAGGTTCTGTGTGTGTTGTTGAGAAGATTTTCTGGAAATGCTTGTAGCAAGAGACAGCCACTCCTGGGTCCTCAAAATTTCACCTTTGATTAGTTTTATTTTTCCTTTGGTAGGAGAAGGGGGAAAATTATAAGATCAGATTTGGATTGTTGCATGAATACTGAAATATTAAGATTGTAAAATGATCCGTAAATGTTTATTTTGCTACCTCTGTGAGCAGGCACATGTCAGTGTGTCAGTAAAAAATGGTTCCTGTGCACACTTTAGTCATCTTGTCTACTTTAATAATGCTAAGGAAAGCATATTGCCGTATGTAAATATCTGGCTTCTGTCATAACCACTTCATAGTTGTTTTTTCCACGAAAGTTTGTACTGGCAATTGAATGAAGTGACATAGTGTTTAAGACTCGATTCACATTTGGGAAATACATGGTTCAAATCTCCCTTTGCCCATACAGATTCTGTTAAGTTTTTGTGCGGTTTCCCAAAATCGCATTAGGAGAGTGTCAGGAACGTTCTTTTTATCATCCTTGTCCAATCTAGCATTTCCTTTATGTTTCATGACCCTATCATCAATGAGGTATTAATATAATCTTCCTCCCTTCCTTGCTGCTGAAAGCAAACGCAGTATGCAGCACTCATTTTTCGGCACACACTGCTCTCAACATTTTGATTGATTGATCTTTGTCAGGAAAGATCTAAGTCACAACTTCTTCCTTATGTCTTGCATCCAAGATATTTGATAACACACAGATGCCTCTTTGGTTGACCCAAATGATGACTGGGAACAATTTGGCAAAACTGGAGTGCCTGAGCTGCGACATCTCTCTGTACCCAGAGCTCTACATCTACAGCTACACTCTACAAACCTCTGTGAGGCACATGGCAGAGGATGGATCCCATTGTACGAGTTATTAGGGAGTGTGGGCAGAACGGTTGTTTGAATGCCTTTGTGCATGATGTAATCAGCCTAATTTTTTCCTCACGATCGCTATGTGAGTGGTACATAGGAGTTGTAGTATGTTCCTGGTGTTATCATTCATAGCCGTTTCTTGAAACTTTGTTAATAGACTGTCTCAGAACAGATTATGTCTATCTTCAAGAGTTTTCCAGTTCAGTTCCTTCAGTATCTCCGTGACACTCACCCATGGATCAAAAGAAGCTGTGACCATTTGTGTCGCCTTTCTCTGTGTACATTCAGTATCCCCCATCAAGCCTATATGGTACAGGTCCCACATTTGAGCAGTATTCTAGAACTGCTCACATGTGTGACTTGTTAGCAATCTCCTTTGTAGACTGATTGCACTTCCACAGTATTCTACCAATAAGTTGAACCCTACCACCTGCTTTACCCATGACAGCTTATGTGATTATTCCATTTCATATCCCTTCAAAGTGTTTACACCTAGGTATTTGTATGAGTTGGCTGATTCCAAGAGTGGCTCATTGATATTATAGTCATAAGATACTATGTTTTTATGTTTCGTGAAGTGCACAATTTTATGTTTGTGAACATTTAAAGCAAGTTCCATTCTTTGCACTACTTTGAAATCTTATTAAGATCTGACTGAATATTTCTGCAGGTTCTCCCCCCTCCCTCTCCCCCCCCCCCCCCCACCTCTCTCTTCAGATAGTATTTCATTATAGATAATTGTATCATTTGCAGAAAGTCTGAGGTTACTATTAATATTGCCTGCAAGGTCATAAATATACAACATGAACAGCAAGGGACCCAACACACTTCCCTGGGACACACCTGGTGTTACTTCTACACTTGATGATGACTCTTCATGCAAGATAATGTGCCATGTCCTCCCTACCAAAAAGTCCTCAGTCCAGTCACAAATTTCAGTTGATACCCCATATGATCATACTTTTGACAATAAGTATAGGTATGCTACTGATTTGAATGCTTTTTGGAACTTAAGAAATACTCTATCTACCTGACTACCTTGGTCCAAAGCTTTCAGTATATCATGTGAGAAAAGTGCATGTTGTGTTTCACATAATCGATGGTGTTGGAATCCATGCTGGTTGGTATTGTGGAGGTCATTCTGTTTAAGAAACCTCTTTATGTTTGAGCTCAGAATGTGTTGTAAGATCCAGCAACAGATCGATGTCAGGGATACTGCATGGTAGTTTCACGGATAACTTCTACTACCCTTTTTGTAAACGGGTGTGACCTGTGTTTTTTCCCAACAACTGGACACAGGTTTGTGTTTGAGGGATCTGCAATAGATTATAGTTAGGAGAGGGGCTAACTCAGCCACAAATTCAGTGTAGAATCTGACAGGGATTCTATTGGGCTCTGGAGCTTTGTTCAGTTTTAGCGATTTCAACTGTTTCTCAACACCACTGATGCTAATACTTACTTCATTCATCTTCTCAGTAGTACGAGGATTACATTGGGTTAATTCTCCTGGGCTTTTCTTTGTGAAGGAACATTTGAAATCAGCATTTTAGATTTTGGTTTTCTAGCCTCAGTTTAAGTTTCTTGGACACTAATTTTGGTGCCATTAACAGCCTTTACATACAATCAGAACTACTTTGGATTTTGTGAAATATCATTTGACAATATTCTGCTACAGTAATCACTCAAAGCATCACTCACTGTTCTCTTGACAGCCAGTCACGTTTCATTCAGCATCTCTCTATCTATAGCCCTATGCTTTGTTTTGCACCTATTATGCAGTAATCTCTTACGGTGATTTTATAAGATGGAGGTTACCTCCCACTATGAACTATGCTACTGGGTGCATATCTTTCCAGTGCAGGGTCAGCTATTCTTTTAAACTTGAGCCATAGTTCCTTCACATACTCCTGCTCTGTGCTGAAAGTTTAAAGTTCCTCATTGAGATATGACACTACTGATTTTTTAAAATCTAGTTTACTGAAAATATATCTTTGTGCTTGTTTAAGTTGACTGTTGTACTTTGGTAATCATTGTTGCCATAGCCATGTATTGGTCACCGATACCAGTTTCAGTAATTGAATCTTCAAAGAGTTCAGTTCTGTTTGTTGCTGTTAGATCCCTAATACTTCCATTATGAGTGAGGTTCTTGACTACCTGTTCTATCATGCCCACCACTAACAAAACTATAATTTCCCAATTAATTGTTGGATGAGTAAGGTCTCCATCAATTATTACAGTATGCTTGGAGAACTTAGGTACAAGTGAACTGATATTTTCTCTAAAGTTTTTGGTTACATCAGGAAATGAGTCAGGTGGGCGATAGAAGAATTCAATTATTTTATGCCCACCCCTTATACTGAGTCTTGCCCAAACAATCTCACATGCAGCTTCAGTTTCAATCTCAGTGGATTTGAGTTTCTCGTCTACTGTGACAAGTTCACCACCTTCATTTCCTATTTGCCTATCCTTTCGATATACACTTCAATTTTCCCCGAAACTCACACTAGACATTATTCGAATTAATTTCTGTGTGATAATTATTTGAATACATGAATAATTCAAAGATTTATACATACAAATAAATTATTTGCATATTAAAGGATTATTTGTCTCTGCAAAGGCAAATAATTAATTGTTATTTATCATTTTTTATTCTTCAGTCACCTAACAAACAACATAGATTACAAAAACTTTTTTTTTCCAGTTTTGTTTCTGAGGCACAGCAAGCTATCTGTTTCATAAATATTGAATTATTGGTTATGGCAGTATGACTTGGTGGCTTAGTGAATAAGAGCCATACTACAAATCAAAATATGTGGATTTTCCTGGAAGGGATATAAGTGATGAACAACAGAAAAAATCCTAGGACCTACTGGAGATTAGTCATTTGTAAATGTGAAAAATGCCACTTTACACCATGTTCTGAGTCCTTGTTAAATGCTGGTCTTCTTGTAACAACCTGGAAAGTCAGTTTAGAGGTCTTAGGAATACTACCTTCAGTAGCATCATGTCTGTAGGAGAGTTGATGACAGAAGATCCCCGAGAACTGGCAGCATTGTTGCCAGCTATTAGATGTGAAGTGCAAATGGCCGGGTGAAAATAATCGTTATTTATAGAGCGGTAACAGTGCTGAGGCATTGCAATAGGGACATAAACAAAACAATGTTACAGTATTGGTTGAGGCAGATTCACAAAGCAGTCATGCAACTGTCAGGGGGCATCCTTTGGTCATCCTACTGTGGGAAAGCCACCATGATGTTCATACCAACCTTTTGGCTGTGCAGAGCTTTGTTTGTTTTACAGAGTAATAAAAATAACCTAATTGAATGGCCTTATCATTTACACTGCTGACCTTCCCCCGTCAACATGTAGAAACACTGTATGTAACTAGGCAAACATAAGAATATAGCCAACAGAGTAGTTTGCGGTACCTTCCTCAGTTGTACCAAGGTCACTGAAGGTGACAGATGTGGCTCCACTTGATAGAACTACGCAATTTTGTTGTATCCTTAGTGCTTCAAAATGACTTAGCAAAGTAAGGATTTGTTAGCTGGTAATAGTCAACATCGACAGACTTTAAATCAGATGTCTCGTAAAACAGCGACATCAAGCAGCTAGATTCACAATTGTCACTGACCCTATTTGACAGTAGGATTTTTAGACTTCAGACTGAAAGTTTGAGCAGGAAACGTATTGGGGCTAATTGTTTGAGTTGCTCATCTAAGGTTGTTCATAATAAGAGGCGGACCAATTCAACATCAAAATTTTACAGCCATTTAAAACAAAATCACAGGGAACGACTGGTTGAAGAATACCATATTTATGCTAAACAAATGAAATAAGGACAAAGAAAACTGAAAACTGCCACTTTTTTTCGGTCAAGGGAGACTTAACATACTGGATGAGAAGGAAAGACTGATTGTTGGGGACTGCATCGGATGATATTTGAAAACCTGAGAGTTTAAAGGTGGAAGACAGGGTAATATGCAAGACAGAGATTACTACTAAAGCATCTTGCACGAGTTAATAAGAGTGAGGAGCTAAGTACATTGCACGTAACAGAGGTGGGAGGGGGTGGTGGAAAAATAGACGGGAAAGACAATGAAAGATGTAGAAAACTAAAGCGAAGTGAAGCAAAAATTAGTTACAATGACGAAAAGCTGAGTCGGAAGAAATTAACATAAATTAAGGCCAGTTGGGTGGTGAGAACCAAGGACATGTTGTAGTGCTGGTTCCCATCTGCAGAGTTTTGAGAAATTGGTGGCTGGAGGAATAATCCAGATAGCGCTTGTGGTGAAACAGATGCAGGCTTCATGAATTTCATGTTGCAGAGCATACTCTGCAACAGGATATTGTGAGGTGCCAGTATACGCCCTCTGCCTATGCCCATTCATCCTAATTGATAATTTGGTGGTAGTCACGCCCATGTAGAAGGCTGAACAGTGTTTACATAATAGCTGGTATATGACGTGTCGTTTCGCGGGTGGCTCTCACTTTGATAGTATATGTTTTGCCAGTTATAGGGCTATTATAGGTGGTGGTAGGAGGATGCATAGGGCAAGTCTTGCAGTGGGGATGATCACAGGGATAGAAGCCATAGGGTAGGGAGATGGGTGCAGAAGGAGCTTAAGGTCTGACAAGAATATTGCAGAGATTGGGAGGGCGACGGAGAGCTATTCTAGGTGTAGTGGGCAAAATTTCAGACAAAATGGATCTCGTTTCAGGGCTTGATTTTAGGAAGTCATGGCCCTGTCGAAGTAGCTGATTATCACATTACAGACCAGGATAATACAGAGTCACCAATGGTGTGCTCTGAAGCTGTTTTGTGGAGGGATCAGCAGTACCAGGATTGGATGTGATGGCCTGGGAAATCTGCTTTTTAACTAGGCTGTTGTGGTAATTACATGCAGTGAAGGCTGAGGTGAGAATGGTGGTGTGTTACTGTAAAGAGCCTGCATCTGAACAAATATGTCTGCCTCAGATGCCAAGGCTCTATGGAAGGGAACGTTTGACATGGAAAGGATGGCAACTGTCAAAATGTAAGTACTGTTGTTTGTTGGTAGGTTTAATGTGGACGGAGATGTGTAACTGGCCTTCGGTGAGGATGAGATCAACATCAAGGAAAGTGACATGGGTTTTCGGAATAGGACCTTGTGAAATTTAATTGGGAGAAGGTATTCAGAGATTCCATGAATTTTAGCAGCTCAGCCTCAACATGAGTACATTTGTTAAAGATGTTATCAATCTATCAAACACAAATCCCAGGGGCTGAAGACTTGTGGTTCCCAAGAAAGCATTCTCGAAGCGACCCATGTAAAGGTTAGCATAGGAAGGAGTAATCCTGGTTCCCATTGCTGTACCTCTGATCTGTTTGTATGTCTGCCCTTCAAAGGTGAAGTAGCTGTCGGTCAGTATAAAGTTGTCTAAGGTGAGTAGGAAGGATGTTATAGGTTTGGAATCAGGTGGGTACTGACTGAGGAAATGTTCAGCAACAGAGAGACCATGTACGAAGGGAATGTGGTGCCACCAGTGGTGACAAGCAAGGTGTGTAATGGAAATTTTAGACGATCTAGGAAATGGTTGGTATCTTTGATGTAGGAGGCGAGTTTCTGTACCATAGGTTGGAGGTGTTGATCAACTAATGCAGATATGTGTTTGATCAGTGTTTTGAAGCCAGCAACTATAGGATGGTTAGGATGATAGGGTTTGTGGATCTTAAGAAGAAGGTAAAAGGTGGGGGTACATGGTTTGGGTGCTGTGAGAAGTTGTATGGATTGAGGTTTTATTTCTTGTGAGGGGCCTGAGGTTTTAATGAGGGACTGCAGGTCAATTTGAATCACATGAATGGGATCTTGATGGCAGATGCTGTATGTAGAGGTGTCTGATAGCTGGTGTAGACCTTCACTAAAATACTCCTTTCGGTCAAGTACTACAGTGGTAGATCCTTTGTCTGCTGGGAGGCTAATGACATTAGTCATCAGCTTTTAGGGAACGTAGAGTTCTGCAGAGGACAGGTTAGGGTCATGTTCTAGGGATCTGAGGAAGGGTTGTGAGGCAGTGCTGGATGTGAGGAGTTCTTGGAAGGCTTGTAAGGGATGATTTTGAGGTAGTGGTGGTGGATCAAGTTGGGATCATTGTCTGAATTGTTCAAGTCAGGGTTCAATGGTTTGCTGTTGGAAAGATTTTGGGGTTTGGTTGCAAAGTGATATTTCCAATGGATATTACGTGTGAAGGAAAGGAGGTTCTTCACCAAAACACAGTGATCAAATGCAGGTTTAGGGCTGAAAGTGAAGCCCTCAGATAATACAGATAATTAAGGAGGGGAGAGTGCTTTAGATGAGAGCTCAAGGACAATACTGTTGTGACTGGTTCTTGGGATTATGGATTATTCGTGGTCTGGGAGGCAGTGGTGGAGGCTGTGGGATGTTAAGAAGATTGGCCAAGCTCAGTTTGTAGGAGTGGAGTGGTGGTTGATGTTGTGGCTGTTTAGAAAGCTGCAGAGGGACAGGAAGGGAAATACCACTGTTCAGGTAGTTTAGGAGAAGTTGGGATAGTTTTTTGAGGTGAAGTCTGTCATTGCCAAGTGACTTGCAGATAGTAAAATCAGACTGTGAGAACAAAGTCTTTTGCAGTAGCAATGATATGTAAAACATTCTCAGTTTTCTTGATGTGTCAATTCAGGATAAAATCTCAAGCTTTCAACGATAGCCTCCATCTTCATTCTCAGGAGCAACAGTCAGTCTTCATTGCTGCTGTGGGGACCTTATATAGCCTGTGGAGAGCTTCTGATTGGTTGGCGATTACGTACTGTTGTCACAGATGGTGTCAATGACTGCGCTGGTGGCGCCACTGCTTCCGTGGGAACGTTAACACTGCAAGGAATGTCTCTGCTGCTTCTCTGCAGTGAGTGTTCATTTTCATGCATCACTCAGATAATTTCTGTTACCACTGTTAAAGTTCTTCTCGCTCATTCTTATTTCAACAACCTCCTGAATAACAGAATCCCAGTACGTGGAGGTATTGGACAAAATTTTTGTTTCGTCAAATAGTATTTTATGTTTGTTAGTGAGGCTGTGCTGCGCAGTTGCCCATTTCACTAGTTCCATTTTTTTAATATACCATTGGTATTCTGCGCAGTGGTCAGAAATGGTATGAATGGTCTGACCTATATAATTGCTTCCACACTCAAAGGGGATATTATAAATTCCAGCAACCCTGAGGCCAAGACTGTATGTAACAGGGCGCATCATCTCCTTAATTTTCTTAGAATGACGAAAAATTGGTCTTATACTCCGTCTACCCAGGACTCTTCCTATTTTATTTGATATAGCTCCACAAAAAGGATGATCCACGAATGGTGGTTCATCCTGTGAGTCTGCATCATTTTCATGTTTCCTTTTCTTGTAGAATGCTGCCTTTATATCTTGTGCACCATAACCATTCTTTTGGAACAAGTACTTCAGATGGTTGATTTCAGATTTCAAGTGGTCCTCGTCAGAAACAGGTTTTGCTCTACATACCAACGTGTTCAAAACAGCTCTCTTCTGAACAGGATGATGGAAACACTGTGCATTAAGATATAAATCAGAATAAATCAGCTTGTGGTACACAGAGCGGCCGAGATGCCTGTCTACCTTTCATTGTACTAAAACATGTAAGAATGGGAACCTTCCTTCTTTCTCCATCTTGACATTGAATCAGATGTCCAGATGTCTGCTGTTCATCTGTTCCATGAATTATTCAAGCTCTTCTGTGCTGTGTGGCCAGACCATAACTGTATTGTCAACATAATGATAAAATACGGATGGATGGAGGGGTGCTGAATTTAATGCACGTTCTTCAAAATTCTCCATAAAAAAGTTAGCCAATGAAGGAGACAACGGAGACCCCATCGCCATACCATCCATCATTTCATAAAATTTACTACCATACAAGAAGCAGGTGGTCATCATCACATGCCAGAACAGCTTTATAGTTTCAGGAGGAAAAAAACCCGCCAGCATTTTCAAAGTGTCCTCCACAGGAACTTTTGTGAACAGCGATACCACATCCAGGCTGACTAAAATGTCATTTGGACCAACTATAATCTATATGAGTTTCTCAGTGAACACCTGGGAGTTTTTGATGTGATGTTCACAACAGCCAACTATAGGTGTCATCAACTTTGTTAGGTATTTGGCCAAATTGTAGGTAGGAGAAACAATTGCACTGACAATAGGTCTTAAAGGAACATTATCCTGATGGATCTTCGATAGTCTGTACAACCTGGAAGGTCTAGGAGCTCAGACTCTGAGATTTTATGTAACATCATGTGGTAGACCGGAGTTCTTCAGTAGCTTCATAGTTTTCCTGCTGTACATCAAAGCTGGGTCTCATTTAAGTCATTTGTTCTTACTGTTCTCCAATAGTGATATCATTTTGCTGTGCTATTCGATGGTATCATGAACGACGGTGGCATTTCCTTTGTCAGCAGGTAATAGAACAAGATCTTCATCTCTCCAAAGTAAACGGAGCCCCTCTCTCTCCTCTCTGCTGATATTAGATTTTGGAGGCTTAGCTGAGGACAAAAAGCGACTGGTAATAAGTCTCACTTTGTCGGCGGCATCCTGTGCAAGATGTCACTCCGCCTGTCTCCGCCTGTTCTAGTCCACTGATAAGATCCACAATGGGTATAGTATGTGGTGTAAGAGGGCAAAGGAAAGCCACTGTTGTTTTTAATGCCACCAAATATCATAGCAATATGACAGCATTATTGGAGGACAGTACGTACAAATGTCTTAAAACCTGTGAGAGTGGAAGTAATTATATAGGTCCGACCATCTGTACAGTTTCCGATCGCTGTGCAGAACACCACAGGCATATTAAAAATTGGGAACTAGTGAAATAGGCAGTTGTGGAGCACAGCCTCACTAACATACATAAAATACTACTTGATGAAACAAAAATTTTGACCAATGCCTCCACATACTGGGATTCTGTTATTAAGGAGGCTGTTGAAATAAGAATGAGAGAAAAGAACTTTAACGGTGGTAGCAGAAATTATCTGAGCGATGCATGAAAATGAGCACTCGATGCAGAGAAGCAGCAGAGACATTCCTTGCAGTGTTAACATTCCCATGGAAGTAGTGGTGCCACCAGCGCAGTCATTGACAATGTCTGCGACAGCAGTACATAATTGCCGACCAATCACATGGTGATCAATCAAAAGCCATCTACGGCCTGTATAAGGCCAACACAGCAGCAGTGAAGACAGTCAGTTGTTCCTGACAATGTTGCCATTCATCATACAAACTAGAAATTTTGTCTAAGTCATCCTGTATCTTCCTGTAGTCACTCAGCATACCATACACCACAGCATCATCAGCAAACAAACACAGATTGCTGCCCACCCTGTCCAACAAATCATTTATGTGTATTGAGAACAACAGCAGTTCTATCATACTTCCCTATAACACTTACGACAATACACTTGCTTCTGATGAACACTTGCTGTGGAGGACAACATACTGGGTTCTATTAGGTAAGAAGTCTTTGAGCCACTCACATATTTGTGAACTTATTCCATATGCTTGTATCTTCGTTAAGTCTGCAGTGGGGTACCATGTGAAACACCTTCCGAAAACCTAGAAATATGGTATCTGCCTGTTGGCCTTCACCCGTAGTTCGCAGTATATCATATAAGAAATGGGCAAGTTGCTGATTCATGGATATGAGCTTCTCAATCACAAGAAAGTTCATTATATTCGAACTTGAGAATATGTTCAAGGATTCTGCAGCAAACTAAAATTAGGGATATTGGTCTGTAATTTTGCGGGTCCATTCTTCTGCCCTTCTTATATACTAGAGTCACTTGTGCTTTTTTCCAGTCACGTGGAACTTTGTGCTGACCGAGAGATTCATGCAGGCTAGGTAAGGGGCTAATGCTGTTGAGTACTCTTTGTAAAACTGAATTGAGATTCCATCCATACATTGTGATTTATATGCTTTCAAATCTTTCCGCTGTTTCTCTACATCAGGGATGCTTATTACTATGTCATCCATACCAGAGCCTGTCCAATGTTCAAATGACGGTACGTTCGTGATTCTCAAACATTCTGCAACTGAAATTACTTTGGTTAACTTTTGAGCATTTACTATCTTAGGTTCTGCAAAGCATTAAGAAGAAGAAATAAAAGTGTTTATTTTGAATTGTCTTGATTAAAAACTAGGAGGTTTAAATTTATTGCCTTGGAGTTGACACGCACAGTGTCAACAATTTTCATTTATGTTACTTTGTCAGTAATATTAATTATTATTTACACCTTCTATCAAATATTTACAAAATATGTAACTAATATAAAATGTTCTTCTTATCCTTCTTCATTCAACATACTGTTTGCTCTCTTAAGATGATCTCATACAACAAAAGTAACATATCAGTCTTAATTTGTAAATGTTTAATTTATATGTATTAAAACAATATTAATTTTGCCATAAAGTTGACACTTGTTGAATAGCATTTTTAAATTCATTAATACCAATGTCATTGTTCCCTCCGTTCAGTAAAAAGGCTAGTATTGTATCATCTGCAAATAAGAAAAATAAAATTTGTATGATGGAACTGACAGTAATCACTTCTCTTCGTACATATAAGATGCTGCTGTGAACCTTCTGTCTTGCAAAAACTTTACCTTTTGCTCGAGGTGGCATGATGCACACTATTGAAACACAAAACTCAGTTACAAAGCATTCCTTCTAGTAATAACTTTTGATTTACTTGTTTTAATATGTTCATGTTGTAAACTAGTTCAACTGAGGGAATACGTGATAACTGCTATTAAATGTATTAATTAATAACTATATGTTGTCATAACATGTAAGCTTTCACAGCTGGTATCTTCATTAATTGAAACTTACAGGCTGAATTGCCGTGGTCCATATATAAAACTACTACTCCTTCCTGACGTTTCGTTGCCTACTGCGGGCAACATCTTCCGAGGTGAGTCGGTGACTGGCTGCTAGGCACTGGAGGTCCCGCCTATATAGAGCGGCTAGATGGTGCCACCACTCATCACGTGCTTTAAACTTTAAAACTATCTCTGGCTAGTGCCATCTCTCTCGATTACAGGTAATCGATTGTCACTTTGTTGTCTAGTTTTAATCCTTCTTCTTTATTATTAAAATTATTTTCGTGTTTGTAGATCTCTATAGCTTCTCTATACATGTGGGTATAATAATGTGAGGTCCTAGCTATCATGTTTGTCTCACTAAATTTTATTTCATGATCACCGTCTTTGAAAATGTGTTCTGCTACAGCTGATTTGTCAATTTGTTCCAATCTACAGTTCCTTTTGTGTTCTGCTAGGCGGGTATTAACACTCCTTTTAGTTGTTCCAATATAAACCATGCCACAGCTACACGGAATTTTATACACACCTGGGGTGGCTAATGGGTGTTGTGCGTCTTTCACCGATCTTAAACTTTCACTCATTTTCTTGGTAGGTCGAAAGATTGTCTCCACTCGAAACTTGGCCAAAACTTTCCCAATATGGTCCATGATGTTATGAATAGATGGAAGAAAAACTTTTCCAGCCGACGGTTGTTGTTGCCGTGTATTTTTGGACACTTTTCTTCTAGGGTGGAGTGCTCGATCTATCTCGTTATCAGTGTACCCATTTTTCTTGAAGGCCATTCGCAAATGGCTTAATTCATTTTGCAAATAAATTGACTCACAGATATTATTAGCCCTGTCCACTAAAGTTTTTATGACTCCTCTCTTCTGCCGAGGATGATGATTCGAACCCTTATGTAGGTGACGATCGGTGTGTCTGTGTCTTTCCTATATACCTTGTGCCCTATAGTCCCATCTGCCCGTTTAGTAACCAATACATCCAAAAAATTTAGTTGTCCATTTCTCTCTTTCTCCGTGGTGAATTGTATCTTTGGATTGAAACTGTTTATGTGCACCAAAAAATCACTTAGTTCCTCTTCAGCATGATTCCATATCACAGAGGTGTCATCCACGTATCGATACCATTTCAAAGGGCTTTTTTTGGCAGACTGCAGCATTTGTTGTTCAAAAAATTCCATAAATAGATTAGCAATAGCTGGGCTCAGAGGGCTATCCATGGCTGCCCCATCAATTTGTTCATAAAACTTGTTGTGATATTGAAAATAAGTCGAGGATAGACAATGTCGAAACAAAGCTATTATATCAGTAGGAAACATATCAGCTATGTAAGAAAGACCTTCGTCAACAGGGACCATGGTGAAGAGGGATACTACATCGAAACTGACAAGGATGTCACTTGGACTAACTGTGATCTCCCTCAATTTTTCGATAAAATGCACGGAATTTTTAATATGATTGTCAGTTTTACCTGTATCCGATTGCAACAAAGAAGCAAGATATCTAGCCAGCTCTTGAGTAGGAGCCCCAATGGCACTTACTATCGGTCTCAATGGGACACGGGGCTTGTGTATCTTAGGTAACCCTTACAGTCTAGAAGGGTAAGCTTCCGTTTTGCAAAGGTATTTTTTTATTTTCTGTAGGAATGGAAGAGTTTTTTATTAATCGCTGGGTAGCACTTAACACTTTTGTTGTAGGGTCCTTTTTCACTTTTTTATAGGTGGTAGGATCCAAGAGGGCCCTGATCTTCTTATGATAATCCTCACTCTTCATCACAATAGTAGCATTACCCTTATCAGAAATAATATTCCTGTCCGCATTAATCTCCCGTAACGATTTCCTTTCTCCTAGGGGTAAATTACTGGTGGGTGGCTTGGATATACATAATATCCTGGCTGTTTCCATCCTGAATTCATCGGCAGAATGCGGTGATAACAGACGAATCTCTGCTTCTATATTGGCAACAATATCTTCCATGGGAATCTGTGATGGAGTGATAGCAAAATTACCTCCTTTTGAGAGAACAGAGACTTGCTCCTTGGATAGTTCTTTCCCGGACAAGTTTATAACTGTATGGGAACTGCCTGCAATCAATGTTTCCTGTTTTTGTAAATGCTCAAACTACTTCTTCTGTCTATTAGAAGACACTTCTGCCCTAAGTTCCATATATCTAAATGTTAATCTATCCACCTTATTCCAGTCACCCAACCGCATAGTATTGCTAATACATAAATGAAGATTTAACAATTGACTACTAGTTACCACAATTCCTTGACGGGTTTGGTGGATCCGCTCCCACAGCATCGTCAATTCCATGCGTAAATAAATTCGGTTAGCTTGCACTGAATGGAACATTCTTCTCGCCTTCAAAAACTTTGGAACTGTCCCAGTGTCACGACAACATAGCAACTTTGTTCACCCGCTTTTTTGCTACGTTGTTAAGCCATTTGTGAATGGCCTTCAAGAGAAATGGGTACACTGACAACAAGATAGATCGAGCACTCCACCCTAGAAGGAAAGTGTCCGAAAATACACGGCAACAACAACCGTCGGCTGGAAAAGTTTTTCTTCCATTTATTCATAACATCACGGACTGTATTGGGAAAGTTTTGGCCAAGTTTCAAGTGGAGACAATCTTTCGACCTACGAAGAAAATTAGTGAAAGTTTAAGATTGGTGAAAGACGCACAACACCCGTTAGCCACCCCAGGTGTGTATAAAATTCCGTGTAGCTATGGCATGGTTTATATTGGGCAACTAAAAGGAGTGTTAATACCCGCCTAGCGGAACACAAAAGGAACTGTAGATTGGAACAAATTGACAAATCAGCTGTAACGGAACACGTTTTCAAAGACTGTGATCACGACATAAAATTTAGTGAGACAAACGTGATAGCTAGGACCTGACATTATTATACCTGCGAGAGGAGCTATGGAGATCCACAAGCACGAAAATAATTTTAATAAAAAAGGAGGAGGATTAAAACTAGACAAGATATGGCAGTCTACTTTGCACCAATGAAGTGACAATCGATTACCTGCAATCGAGAGATATGGCACTAGCCAGAGATAGTTTTAAAGTTGAAAGCACGTGATGAGTGGTGGCTCCATCTAAGCGCTCTATGTAAGCGGAACCTCCAGTGCCTAGCAGCCAGTCGCCAACTCACCTCGGAAGATGTTGCCTGCAGTAGGCAACGAAACGTCAGGAAGGAGAAGAAATTTTATATATGGACCACGGCAATTCAGCCCTGAAGTTTTAATTAATGAAGTATCTGTTGTGTTTGTGGGTACTGATGTTTCATATGCATACTTTCCTTTTTTTCCAGAGACATTCATCACAGCAATCATTTAACAAAGAAATTTTTGAGAAACTTCTTTCTAGCATTGTGGTCAATGAAAGTGTCCCAAAGGTTGCCATAAATCTACAACCAAGTGGAAAAGTATATGCAAAATTGTTGATTGAACTGGCTTTTCTTGCAGATGGAGAAGTAAGTTATTAGATGGAATATTGTGAGAACAAAAATTGTTGTGTTAAATTAGCAATAGCATTAATACTCAAGTGCCAATTTCAAAAATAAATTTTTATTTGTTTTAAATACTTTATCGAAAGTTCTGGCAGAAAAGGAGACACTTCATTTTTCTTACAAGATGTGATCAATGTATTTAGACTTATTTCTGTCTACTGCTAAACAAAGTATTAATTTGTGTTTTTTTTTTTAAAGAATATTATTCATCAACTCCACTTAAAATATAATAAAGTACTCCGTGGTAAAATGCTCATGCAGTCCTTTCATTACAATCAATTACGTGTAACGGCTTCTTAACTAGTCGTAAGCATTCTTTGATTTGTTTTGAATGCCAAATAAATCCTGAAAGATTTTGGATTCATTAATATATTTCCAGTTCTCTGAAACATTTATTTATTTTAATACATTGATGTTGTAAAGCTGTTAAATGTATTAATTAATAACTTCATTTAGTATTATTAAGTTAGCTTAAAATCATTCTGCAAGGTTACACCCTGTTGTCAGTAAAATATATAAATGAAACTAAATATTCTACAACCCATATTAACCAGTTGGTTTGAGAATTACATTCCGGATTTACTTATTGGTGACTAACACATTTCCTGCACTTGAGTCTTGAAGTTTGTTTCCTGACAATGAATTTTTATTTCAAAACCACTGATATAATCATAAATTTGATACTGGCAAGTGCTTGAGGAAATATAATTGATTTAAGAAGTAAAAGTAATACCTTCCCTTATTACCTTTGAGTTGAATGGACTCCGTGGCGTACATTCCATTTCTACATTGTGTAAGATGTTTCTCTTCAAATTCTTTCAGCGTTTGTTACTCTTCTTGATCATTAGCGAAGAAATTTTGCTTCCAAAAGGTGTTTTGCTTGACTATTCGTTGATATATTTTAAATTCTGTTTTAATACAAATTTGGCAGAGGTCAGCAGTGATAATGGTGTAATAGAATTTAAGCTCCTTGTTGTAAAAAATAAATAAATGTACACTGTATGGGAATATCCAAGTTTTTGACTCTGAAACTCAGTTGATATTAACATTTTTGATGCCTGTTTCAATAGCTTACTTCGTGATGCGCCTTTACTGGAGATCTGTCACTTGCTGTCTGGACTCCAAAACAAGCTCCCAAACTATTATCAGTTGTGGTTAGATAGCTTCAAAGATCACAAAGTATATTAATTTCTAAAAGCAATTATTTTTGTAGATTCAAATAATTATAAAAGGCTCTATAATATGTAGTCAATGGGTTAACACAATTCTCAACCACATGAATGCATTGCAGATTGATGAATTGATCAATCTTCTGCTTTATGGACCGAAAGTGTATGTCACAGAAAAGGCAGCCATGGTACGTCACGGTGAGCACTTCCTTGCACAGCTACGTGAGCCAGTGTTGGATGGATTACTAAGAAAACATTCTGGAGTTTTCCGTGTTGTAGAGCTGCTTATCGGGGATAGTTTGCAGCCAGAGAGAAGTGGCTGGCCACTAAGATTTCTTGAGCAGCTATTACAACGTGCTGCACATAAAGATGCCAAGCTAGAATTGAGGTATGATGTTAAATGGTATGCAAAATAAGATGATCTGTCAGCCTGCAAATTAAGTCAGTTTTAATAAAAATAGTCTCAATCTCGTTTTCAGATTTTATATTTGTCGGCAACTGGTTTCGTCCCTTTCCTCGGACCATCTTTAGGCTTAAACTGTTATATTGGCTGCTGGTGGCAGCAGATGGAGTGAGATCTGTAGAAGTATGGTTGTCACTGAGCAGTGACAACTGTACTTCCACAGATCTCGCTCCATCTACCACAACCAGCAGCCATAATGGTGATGTAAGCCTGAAGATGGTACGAGGAAAGAGCCAAAACCGATTGCCAACAAGTAAAAAATCTGAAAATGCAACCAAGACTGTTTTTATTGATTTTCAACATTTTATACCGATCGCTGTGCTCTAGTCAAGAATGCTTTCTCAATTTTTAAGTCAATTTTGATGCACAGTTGATTTGATACATGTAACATACATAAGTGTATTAATAATTATTTTGCTTTCTGCGAGTGATTCTTTAAAGAATAGTTTACTGAAAAACATAAGATCAGACACATCATTGTGCTCTACCTGCTGTACTAAAATATATGTAGAGAAAATGTAATTACTAAGTGCCAGCACTTTGAAAGTAGTATTTTGTTTATTGTAAAAATATGAGGGAAACATTCCACGTAGGAAAAATATATCTTAAAACAAAGAAGCTGTAACTTACCAAATGAAAGTGTTGGTATGTTGATAGAGACAATATAAACAATAAAAAACACACAAACACACACACAAATTTCAAGCTTTCGCAACCCAAGGTTGCTTCATCAGGAAAGAGGGAAGGAGCGGGAAAGATGAAAGGATGTGGGTTTTAAGGGAGAGGGTAAGGAGTCATTCTAATCCCAGGAGCGGAAAGACTTACCACTTGCTAGAGCGCGCGCGCCCACACACACACACACACACACACACACACACACACACACACACACACACATATCCATCCTGTGTGTGTATGTGCGGACAGATATATACATGTGTGTGTGTGTGTGTGTGTGTGTGTGTGTGTGTGTGTGTGTGTCCACCTGTCCTTTTTTTCCCCCTAAGGTAAGTCTTTCCGCTCTTGTGATTGGAATGACTCCTTACCCTCTCCCTTAAAAACCCACATCCTTTTGTCTTTCCCGCTCCTTCCCTCTTTCCTCATGAAGCAACCTTGGGTTGCGAAAGCTTGAAATTTGTGTGTGTGTGTGTTTGTGTGTTTTTTGTTGTTTATATTGTCTCTATCTACATACCAACACTTTCGTTTGGTAAGTTACAGCTTCCACACGCCAAATTTATACCTTGGGAATGAATAATGTCTCATTCTAAATTTTCTTGTATCAGCAAGGTGTATGAAACTGATATATGAATTTTGATGTTGGAGAAAGTTGTTTTGGACCTTATTTGTTTGTATTCCATTACTGATGGCACACTTTTGACTTCTGTATTTTTTTAAACATAGTGTAATTCCACTTTCTTGAAACCATTCTACATATTGGAAAGTGTGTAAGTAACAATGTCATGCAGTTGGTGTTACATTTACCAAGGTATGATAAGTAATAAAAGAAAATAAGTATTGTCATCATAAAATGGATGGTTGACTCAAACAAACTGAAAATATTTCATGTGGTGGTATGGGCTGTCTCACAGTTATTTTTCATTTTTGAGACCTTCAGTTCAGTGAGGCTGTATGTTGATTCTAACAGTTCATAATGAACTTGAAAATAACCAAAGTAAAAGTCTACACGTGAACAAAATTCCTTACTAAAATTGGGAAATTCATCATAGTCTTTATTTTGTGTGTCGCTCAGTGTTAGTGTTCGACTATGGATCCAGACATCTGTGATTTGATCCCCAGTCAGTCTTAACATTTGCGTCTGTCATTGATCAGTTCTTTCACCTCAGACCGTACTTGTTAATGTGAACATGTCGAGTTGCACTGAAGTTTGCAATACTGGTTGAAAATCCTCCTGAAACTGGCTGGATAAGCCAGTTCAAAAATTGGAGGAAGGCAAGGACATACCACCTCAAATGGGACTGCAGTGTTCAAACCAACCTTCTATTTTGTGACAGCCTTACATTCTTAATTACTGTGTAGTTTCTGCATTCTGCTGTACTTTGTAGCAGATTTAAAGAGAAGCAGTAGTTCTTTCTTATCAGAACTTTTGCTCATGTCTACTACACCTTCTGTTGTATTTCGATTGAGAGTTACTCATAATCTTGAAGGTCGAGTGTTGCCAGTGGCCCATTTATTGCCAACTACAGCAGGCAACAGGACATTCTCTTCATGTAATCATCTCGCATATTTTTTGACTAACCATTCAGGGATAGTGTTTAATTCATAATGCAGACTTAGTCACTTGATGGGAGTAACATTTTGTTAAAATTGTCACTGCTGTTGTGAGTTACAGTAACAGCAATGGGCTGGATATTTGGCTAGAATGGAAAACAATAGGATTACCAAGAAAGCATTTGAAGGAACCCTCCAGGCAACAAGACCATTGGGCCGACCTCATACAAAGTGGAAAGATGACATAGAGAAGGACATCACAGTATTAGGAATTTCCACACGGTGGAGAGAGACTGTGAGAGATAGAAGGCGGTGGAAACAGATCATTGATGCAGCGCATGGTCTACAGGGCCTGTGATCACTGAGGAGAAGAAGAAGGGGAAGAAGAAGTAACAGCAAAATACCAACAGCTCTGAAACATCCTCTTGGATGTCCTCATCTGAATCAGTGTTCAGATGTCCAACTGTTCCAATGAATTATTCTTAAATGTATCCAGATCAGATATAGATATGACAACCTATGTTCATAAGTGTGGTAAACAGCCAGAATGCATCTTTTGAAACAGTTTGAGAAAATCACCCAAAGACATGTTGAAAATGAATTACTGTCATCAAAAAACATCCGTGATCAGGATACCTTCTGATATCATTTTCGAACTACTGTTGAGTATTATAAATCAGCCCATAGAGCAGGAATGTTTACCAAACGTATTGAAATATGCCAATATAAAACTGTTATTCAAAAAGTGATTGATGTTGGATGTAGGGAATTATCACCATATCTGTCTTCTGATGGTCTTCTCTAAAGTGTTTGAAAAGTTCACTGCAAAACAGACTCAAAATTTAATATTATAAATGACATAGTTTTTAAAAATCAGTTTGTATTCCAACAAGGAAAAGGCACTGTAAACGCCATCAGTGAATTTACTCAGAAAATTTGCTCCACATTAGGTAAGGGTAAGAAGGTCACTTGATTATTCTGTGATCTGCCACAAGTATTCAGGTCAGTGAACCTGTCCTCATTTCTTCACAAATTACAGATATATATGGATTCAGGGATACTGTTTTATAATGTTTCAACTGTTACTTAGGGGGTAGGAAACAACAATTAATTGGGACTTGAGACTAAAGCAATTACTCCTTGAACTGGGAAAACAATTTCCCAGAGAATCCACCAAGGTTTAGTATTGGACCCCTATCTGTTCCAGTTATACACAAATGACCTACCACTTACTGTTGATGTTCAGTCAGTCTTATTTGCTGATGATACATCAGTTGTGATTGAAAATTAGGCACCTGAAAGAATTCCAAAAAGTGCTAAAATACTTTAGAAAAATTGGTTTCTTGGTTCCATCAAAATTGACTGAAAGTGAAGTAAATGAAATCAAAATAGTGCAGTTTGAAGCTAAATAATTAGACTGAAGTGAAATAAAAAAACTTTTTGCAGTGATCAGGATATCACAGAAGCAAACTTCATAAAGTTCTTAGACCTAAACCCTTACAGGAAAATAAATTGGAAGGTACACATTAATTACGTAGCAAATAAACTGAATAATTTAATGTTTCCATTCCCACCCCAACTGCAGCATATGCCACAGGGAGAATTTTAAACTTACAACCTATGGTTTGCAGCTGTGTGCCCAAAGACCACAGTATGCCAAGATATAACTTTACTACTGAGTGAAAGGCAGCAATATGTTAAACATTAGGCACGGAGCAGATGACTTTACCATTCTGATGGAAAAGTGCTGTTATTGTATTGAAGAATTTTTGAGGACAGTTTATCATTTTGGAAAAGTAATTTTATATTTTTTAGTACGGAAACTATAATAAGTATTTGTGTTGCTGTATCTCAGAAAAGTTTATAAAATAATTTAAACTTTCGTATTTCTCCTAAAAATATTTGTATTTTAAAACTTGACACGTCTCTTATACATCAATTCAAATTATTTGAGAATTGTGTGTATTGAGATGACTAAATCACATTTTACTTTTCAGAGTGGTAATACCCACTTGTATTACGCCAGACAATACTCTGGACAATTGCAGATTTTGTTGTATGATAAATTCTACTGCGAGACTTTTGCTTAACTTAAGATCTTCCTTTTTCCACCTTGTTTATTTGACTATTAATTATGCTTCTTACCTTTGCCAGATGGTGTGTCTATGAACTCACTGTTGCTTCCTTACATCTTTCTAATGTAAAGAAATCCCAATGTAAAATCTAGTAGCAATATCACCTTCCTCAGTGCACCTTTTTTTTTCTTTTTACACTGTCACTTACAGGCTGCAAACCAGTATTGGGGAAGTGTATTGTACTTAATTATTTCCTGGGAGATAAAATAATGCCTTCTTGCAGGTCCCTTAAAATGCTAAGTATAAAAACTACAACTGAAACTTGAGGTGACTGTCATAAGATACTTGACTCACATTTATGGGGAATGAGAACCAGACTGATTAATGTACTATTATTAAATTTCCTGTCTGTAAACTTAGTTTTGCAGATGAAGAAAGTCATCTTTATACAACAATTTCGCATCTTGTACACTCAAATTTATGCAAGTGAAGTCGATATGAAAACATTTTATGTCTAGTAACTTCCCCGCAGGCTAAGCAAATTAAACCATCTTTTAACAGCAGATTTATGAGAAGGATAAATTGCTACTCACCTCATAGACTGGGCGTTGAGTGGCAGACAGTAACAATTAAAAAACATGTAAGCTTGTAGGGGAGTTGTGATCGCTTGCTTTTTGCCAAAAGTTTAAATGTTCAGTAGTCTTGTAAATGTGCCTGTCTGCAACTCAACACCTTCTCTATGTGGTGAGTAGCAATCAACCCTTTTCGTAATATTGATGCTATTCCGTCATGGACTTTCTGTTTCTTGTTTTAAAGTATCTTTTTTTTTTTATGAAATCAAGTGAATAACTTGGCAGTATTGTGTCAACAGTGTTGCAGATGGTTTGGGATGCAAAGTTTTGGCATCTTGGGAGTTGTTGAAGAACTGGGCAAATGACATACCAACAAGGAAATGGCAGGTTGTGGACCTACTGGTACAAACTGTGAGGCTGCTTAAGGAGCCAGTTGGTTGCTTTACACGGTACGCTGCCATACATATTTGGCTTAGAGAGATAATAACTTCAGAAAATCTGTCTCTGCATGAGAAAAATAGAACTCTGGACTTGCTCCCGGGACTGGTTAATGTCAGCAATGCCGAAGATCAAAGTCTATGGTATGTACAAAACAGTTCACTCTTCATACATATTTCTTCAGTTTCTTTGTTATCTTTATCCCTCCTATTTTTCATAGATGTAACTGAAATGTCTGTTGTCGAAGGGTATTATAATGCATGTCCTTCTGCAGCAGGATAAAAGAAAAATGGTAGAATAATAGATTGATTGCAAAAGTGTAAATTCCTTTAAAAAATTGTGTTAAAAGGAAACCTCCTCAGTGACAAAAAAACGAAGCTCGAAGAGACTAGCAATGTGGAACAGCTAATCGAAAAGTAAGAATTGGCCTGAGAAACATTGCACTGAGGTGGCAAAAGTCACAGGATGTCTCCTAATATTATGTCAGACCTGCTTTTGCCCACTGTAGTGCAACTTGATGTGGCATGGACTCGACAAGTCGTCGAAAGCCCCCTACAGAAACAGTGCCATGCTGCCTCTATAGCCGTCCATAATTGTGAAAGTGTTGCCAGTACAGGATTTTGTGTGTGAACTGACCTTTCGGCCATGTCCCTAAATGTTTGATGGGATTCATGTCAGGTGATCTGGGTTGCAAAATCATTCACTTGAATTGTCCAGAATGTTCTTCAAACGTTTTGTGAACAATTGTGACCTGCTAACATGGTACACTCTCATCCATAAAAATTATGTTTTTGTTGGGAACATGAAGTCCACGAATGGCTGCAGGTGGTTTCCAAGTAGGTGAACATAACCATTTCCAGTCAATGATCAGTTCAGTTGGACCAGAGGGTCTTGTCCTCCTTTATAGAGCCACCACCAGCTTGCACAGTGCCTTGTTGACAACTTGGGTTCATGGGTTTGTGGGGTCTGTGCCATACTTGAAGCCTACCATCAGCTCTTACCAACTGAAATTAGGACTCATCTCACCAGGACATGGTTCTCCAGTCATCAAGGTTGCATCAGTTATCTGCTGCCATAGCCTTTGATGCCAAATTTTGCTGCACTGCCCTAATGGTTACGGTTGTCGCATGTCCCACATGGCTTTTTGCTGCAGTTATTTCATGCAGTGTTCCTTGTGTGCTAAAACTGACAACTCTACACAAACACCGTTGCTCTGGGTCATTACATGAAGGCCATCGCTCACTGTGTTGTCTATGGTGAGAGGTAATGCCTTGAAATTGGGTATTCTCGGCACACTCTTGACACTGAGGATTGTGGAATATTGAAATCCCTAACGATTTCCAAAATAGTGTGTCCCTTGTTTCTAGCTCCAACTACCATTCTGTGGTCAAAGTATTTTCATTCCTGTAGTGCAGCCATAATCACATCAGGGACCTTTTCACAAGAATCACCTATGTGCAAATGACAGCTCTGACAATGCCCTGCCCTTTTATACCTGGTGTACACAATACTTCCACCGTCTGCATATGTGCATATGGCTATCCCATAACTTTTGTCACCTGATTGTAATGTGTGCTATTGTACAAGGGGAGATTGATCATGAAATGCATTGAGTAAGAGATGGAATAGTAGTGGAGAGTATAAATGTTCAGATTGTTTGCATACACCGTTGAATTATCTGAAAGATCAAATGTGCTCCACTCATTCCAGGTAGGGTTCCAATATATTAACAGTGAGTAAGCCATGCTTACATCTACTTCTTGATTGAGTTCATTGTTAATAATCTATAAGAATTTGGAATCAATAGTGGCATCTATAAATATAATAGTTACAGAAATTACGTATTTCACTACCTACAACTCAACATTACTATTCCACAGCAAGCAGCAAAACATTCACTATCAGAACATACAGCTTCATAACATGAAGGAGAGCTTAGAGAGCATGTAAGCTAAAGAGCGCAAGATGTAAACAACAGGAAGTATTGATGTAGTTTAGAAATAACAAGACAAAGTTTGTTAACAACTGTAAGTTAGTAGTAGAAAAGGAAATAACAAGAAAAACAGGAACCATGAACAAAAACTGAAGTAGTAATGTATTTTTCTTTTTATTCAGAAACATATTTTAAATTATGACATCCGCTACCTGCCTTAAATCATTATTAAAAGTTAGGGTCTGCAGAAAACTGTGCAGTAATGAATCTCCAAGTACATGTGACAAGAGCAAGCCATTAATGCTTATTTCCCCTGGGTAGCAGGTCAGGTGCTGAGTGTGGATACATGAACGGAAAACATTTATTCTATACTGACAGGCGTAGTCACTTAGTGGTAAAGTTAACAACCATGCAGAAAACATCTGGTAGTAAATTACGTGGCATATTTGCAAGAAGACTGATGCAGAGAAAAAACAACTAACACACTGAAGTGGGTACATATTAAGGTATCAGTGATTACAATATCTGCACTTGTACCCCCTAATGCCCTGTGTATGAGGTGTGGCTAGAAAAAAAACCGGACTAGTACTGGTGAAACAATAAAACGAATGCAATAAGGCTGAAAGTCGTGTGGCCTGTCACGTGACTCTCGCTCCGCCTACTGCTCGAGTTTCATCTGCCTCCTGCACTCAGTCTGCCCGTGGCGTCTGTTTTAAGTAGTTGACGTTTTGTCTGTGCGTCGGAAAATGTTGAGTGTACAGAAAGAACAGAGTGTTAACATCAAATTTTGTTTCAAACTAGGAAAATCTGCAAGTGAAACGTTTGTAACGTTACAACAAGTGTACGGCGATGATTGTTTATCGCGAACACAAGTGTTTGAGTGGTTTAAACGATTTAAAGATGACCGCGAAGACACCAGTGATGACACTCGCACTGGCAGACCATTGTCAGCAAAAACTGATGCAAACATTGAAAAAATCGGTAAACTTGTTCGACAAGATCGCCGTTTAACAATCAGAGCAGTGTCTGAGTTAACAGGAGTTGACAAGGAAACTTGTCGAACAAGTTTACCGATTTTTTTCAATGTTTGCATCAGTTTTTGCTGACAATGGTCTGCCAGTGCGAGTGTCATCACTGGTGTCTTCGCGGCCATCTTTAAATCGTTTAAACCACTCAAACACTTGTGTTCGTGATAAACAATCATCGCCGTACACTAGTTGTAACATTACAAACGTTTCACTGCAGATTTTCCTAGTTTGAAACAAAATTTGATGTTAACACGCTGTTCTTTCTGTACACTCAACATTTTCCGACGCACTGACAAAACGTCAACTACTTAAAACAGACGCCACGGGCAGACTGAGTGCAGGAGGCAGATGAAACTCGAGCAGTAGGCGGAGCGAGAGTCACGTGACAGGCCACACGACTTTCAGCCTTATTGCATTCGTTTTATTGTTTCACCAGTACTAGTCCGGTTTTTTTCTAGCCACACCTCGTATAGTATGCTTCTTTACTCCTCTGAACAATCATTGATGCTAGTGCCACATTTTTGTTGTTGTGGCTTTAGAAAGTTCAGTGAACACAACACATTGATGCTGCTATTCACCTCACTGAAGGTTCTGTATAAACTTCATTGTGTATTATGTTAAGTATGCACTTTATGCCAAATATGCTTTACTGGTACTGAGAAATCTAACACATTTCATGAAGTACAAATGTTTATTATGTAATAGGAGCCCAAGTAGTGTTTTGCACTTAATCAGCTGACTGTGGGGTTATTTGATTGCTTTAATACTGTTTTTGTGTCCGAAATCCATTCACCAAATAGTTTCTGCAGAATTTGAGGACTAGAAGAGTGAGTTTATTAAAGTTTGCAACAAAAATCAAAGCAAATTGAGTTGTTCTTATTTCATGTAACACATACTATATTGAAGAGGCACATCAAAATATTATGCGAGTAAAAATTG
Source organism: Schistocerca piceifrons (assembly GCF_021461385.2). Classification (NCBI taxonomy): domain Eukaryota; kingdom Metazoa; phylum Arthropoda; class Insecta; order Orthoptera; family Acrididae; genus Schistocerca; species Schistocerca piceifrons. The sequence goes on from NC_060138.1 coordinate 232,260,673, forward strand.
TAGCTGAATAGCATTGTAACTGTTTAAGAATACGAGAGAACATAATGTGTGTACAGAACTTGTAGTCCAAACTATAACTGATAAATTAAACATTTTAAGTTCAAGAATAACATTCATCATGCCATAATATTAATTACAAATAATTTCTGTTTGCATTTATCTATGACAATTGTACTTGATCCAGATTTCTGCTCTTTAAGGGCTCTTCTCTTGGATCTGCAGTCTCATCATTTTCCACTTTCAACAAGTGAACTGCATGAAGGAAGTATGGAATTGACCAGCTTTGTGACTTGCTTTCATAAATTGCTTTCTGCTTTAGAGATCTCAGGGAATAAGGTTTTCCTGAAAGCCATTATTGTATTCTCAGCTGGAGATAATGGTCATATATGTGCTCCAAGCATAGAAAAGCTGCTACCAAAACTTACGGGAAGGTAAGTATAATTCTTAAAGATGAGTGGTTTATTATGAACTGTAGTGACCTTGTGCACAATATTTAAAGAAATAAACAAATATAATTGTCCTCAAATCGAAAGTTAGAAATAAGGTCTATCGAAAGGTGGAAAGTTTGTCAAGATCTTCAACTTTCATAATTGATTAATCACCACCTTTTTGTGGAGAGCATTAAAGCTAAGCTCATAGAGACAAAATATATTGAAGGATGACAAATGGCAAAAGGAAAAATCAAAACTCTGGAGCAAAATACAACACATACTCAAGGAATAGGATGTCCATGCCCACAGAAAATTATTACCAATATCGGAAGATAATCGAACATTGGCCCACTGTGCACAGAAATTTTTATATGTATTTTGATTACAATTTTGTTATGGAATGTAGGGAAACTTAACAGTGTAGTATGATTAAAATTACTTGATAGGCAACACTTCACGCATTAGAGCAGGTTTCCCGCAGAGTACTCAACATCACACCCAAATTGCAATTGCTTGCATTCTCTGTTAATGTGTCTAGATCCAGAGTCAATAGTCTGCCACCTTTATTTCATATTTAATCTCTCTCTCTCTCTCTCTCTCTCTCTCTCTCTCTCTCTCTCTCTCTCTCTCTCTCTCTCACTCACACACACACACACACACACACACACACACAATGCCAATGAAATACACACATTTCATACACAGCAGTAATAAGATATACTATACTTCTGCACAAGATGCAATTCAGCTTCACATACACAGTGACATAATGTCAGAGATTGGATTACATTAGGTAAGCTTCGCATGACATTAGGAGGCTGAATTTTTAAAGACGACAGTTCATCGCGGCAACTGTGTCACCACAGTCATAAATATACTTACATGATGCACTGTTGGAACATGGCACAACAGATAGCTTATTAACCTGACATATAAAAGGGCACAAGTTCAAAACTCATCAAATGTGTTAATTTTTTTTATTTCTGAAACTAATCATAACAGTTTGGTTATTATTTTTATTGAATAAATTGGTTTAAATGTATTTCTTTTATTTATAATTATGTGCCATTTATCTTTCATCATCATATTAACACTTTTGTTTACTCTTATCTTTCTTCGTATCATTCTTTTTTTTATCAGGGACCTGCCTGTCTTGCCTGAAATCTGAAACCAACCAAGGACAAATGTTCATTGGTTGGTAACACAATAGCTCATGTATCCAGTGTGAGGATAGTTTCAGGTGACCAATGAGTGTGAAAAATTACTGTTCGCTTTTAGCAATGAAACTAATTCTTTTCTGTCTTTATTTTGCTCATACAGGCTAGCTTTAATCACTGGAAACAAAGTGGTAATTTTAGTTGGGTCGCAGAGTGGTGACATTGCACATTACTCATTGTGGTTAGCTTGGGACGTGAGTTTAAATTCAGGGCTATTCAGTCTCATCTGCTGCAGTTCAGTCATTGCTCACTTGAAATTAGCTGTTAACAGAGCTTCTTGCATTTCAGACATGCCTTGTGGTGGCCACTTCCAACATTGCCCCACATTACATACAAGCAGCATTTGTGAAGTGAAGTGACCTGCTGTCTTTGTTTGGCACCTATAACTGAATGGTAACTGGCAGCTGACGTGGCAACACTCTAGCAGCAAGACAAATATGTCAACTATCAAGTAATTTTAACTGGACTACAGTAAATATAATGAAATATGTGCATTCTTCAATCTCTAAAAGTTAGTTTCAAATGACGAGAGGGTTTGTGAAAGGAGAGGGCAGTTTTTTACCTCAATACCTTGCTTCAATACTGAGATTAATTATCTGAGTTGCTGTTGCCTCAATTATATGCACTTAAAGTGTAGCCTTTTTCTCCATTGTCATTTGTAGCTTGTTGTTTTAATGTCTTTTTTGTGCTTGATAGTTTTTGAAAAAAGTGTCAATGGATTGAAACTGTTACTCTTATTTGCTGTGTACAATTTGTGATACAATCAGGTGTATGTAGGATGTTCTACTGTAGAGTTTGTCACACAAATTGCTCCCACTGCCTAACAACAAATATTTACAAAAGCACTGAATAAAGAAAAATACACCATTACTACAAGAGACTGAATGCAGTAAGAGTACCATGAACACATCACATGCAGGTCTTTATAATTGACAACTTTATACACAAATTATTAGGGTTACAGCATTCTGCACGATATCAGACTTTGAGAATTCTTAGAGTGTTGGAATGTATTAATGATGCAGTCAGAAGTTCTAGAGGCTATGGCATGGAGTCAGAGTCCCTGGATATGTTCATAGGGAATCTCTTCCCATGCAGGTTATATGTCAGGTCAAAAAGTTGTAATAGTGTTCGCTGTAGAACTGTGAAAAATAAGTCATCGATCAGATGTATCCTAAACACATTTTATTTGTACACCTGCACTAACTGCTCTTGCCTGATATGAAGAACAACTGCTGCATGACTTGCAGTTGCCATTGCATAAAGAGCAACAGCTCTCCACTCCATCTCCGGCATTACACCAGTGATAGCCAGTGGTCATCAAATATGAATAAAATCAGTAAAAGTACATTTTAGTATGAAATATTTGGATTATGATCACATTGATGTAATTATAAAAACAGACTTTCATAAAATATAGTAAAAGAACTGTAAGAGAAGCTTGGTAAAGAAATAAACCATGAAGATCTGAACTAGATCCAAAGTGCCCTCTTAGGGGAATTTTGTGTAACATGTGTTGTGCAAAGATTATTACAATTACTGGTGGCATCCTTGTAATTAAAGATATGAAGATCAATATTTTCTGAAGATCAGTATTTTCTGATGTCTAGTCAAAGATGCAAAAAGTGTGGCTTATTACAATTTTTTTTACTTGGAGTGTACTCATAATTATATACAGAAGTGCATTTAATACAATAGTAACAATATCAATGACAGTACAGAATATAAAAGTAGTACACAACAACAAAAAACGATAAACTATTGACATTAAAATTGAGCATTGGGTAGTCTATGAGAGGACATGCATTAAGATATCGTACACAAAGATGGCTCAGTCAAGACACCGTTTACAACAAATACTGGCCTGTCATTACAACTTGATTCATAGCACTTTTTGTGTTGTATTTACATACAGTGTAAATAATAGGCCCATTAGGTACAACAGGAACACTAGTCATTCTATTAATGACGTAAGTCTAGATACAAACTGTCATCTGCAGGGACTTACACGAAACATGTGCAAACTGAAAACAGTTAAAAAAGAAAGACCCCAGCAACCAAGTGAACAGTGTATACATTGAGACACTCCTGTCACCAGTTGCAGAATACAGAATAATTAGCCAGTCATTAAAACTTTGACTTAGACTAGATATGTGATTTTATAAGTAACATAATATTCTCAGGAGGACGTTGTTATCAGGAGAAAGAAAACTGGCATTCTACGGATTGGAGTGTGGAATGTCAGATCGCTTAATCGGGCAGGTAGGTTAGAAAATTTAAAAAGGGAAATGGATAGGTTAAAGTTAGGTATAGTGGGAATTAGCGAAGTTTGGTGGCAGGAGGAACAAGACTATTGGTCAGGTGAATACAGGGTTATAAATACAAAATGAAATAGGGGTAATGCAGGAGTGGGTTTAATAATGAATAAAAAAATAGGAATGCAGGTAAGCTACTACAAACAGCATAGTGAATGCATTATTGTGGCCAAGATAGACACAAAGCCCATGCCTACTACAGTAGTACAAGTGTATATGCCAACTAGGTCTGCAGATGACAAAGAAATTGATGAAATGTATGATGAGGTAAAAGAAATTATTCAGGTAGTGAAGGGAGACGAAAATTTAATAGTCGTGGGTGACTGGAATTCGAGAGTAGGAAAAGGGAGAGAAGGAAACATAGTAGGTGAATATGGATTGAGGCTAAGAAATGAAAGAGGAAGCCACCTGGTAGAATTTTGCTCAGAGCATAACTTAATCATAGCTAACGCTTGGTTCAAGAATCATGAAAGAAGGTTGTATACATGGAAGAACCCTGGAGATACTAAAAGGTATCAGATGATTATATAATGGTAAGGCAGAGATTTAGGAACCAGGTTTTAAATTGTAAGACATTTCCAGTGGCAAATGTGGACTCTGACCACAATCTATTGTTTGTGAACTGTAGATTAAAACTGAAGAAAATGCAAAAAAGTGGGAATTAAAGGAGATGGGGCCTGGATAAACTGACTAAACCAGAAGTTGTACAGAGTTTCAGGGAGAGCATAAGGGAACAATTGACAAGAATGGGGGAAAGAAATACAGTAGAATAAGAATGGGTAGCTTTGAGTGACGAAGTAGTGAAGGCAGCAGAGGATCAAGTAGGTAAAAAGACAAGGGCTAGTAGAAATCCTTGTGTGACAGAAGAAATATTGAATTTAATTGATGAAAAAGAAAATATAAAAATGCAGTAAATGAAGCAGGCAAAAAGAAATACAAACATCTCAAAAATGAGATCTACAAGAAGTGCAAAATGCCTAAGCAGGCATGGCTACAGGACAAATGTAAGGATGTAGAGGCTTATCTCACTAGGGGTAAGATAGATACAGCCTACAGGAAAATTAAAGAGATCGTTGGAGATGAGAGAACCACTTGCATGAATATCAAGAGCTCAGATGAAAACCCAGTTCTAAGCAAAGAAGGGAAAGCAGAAAGGTGGAAGGAGTATATAGAGGGTCTATACAAGGGTGATGTACTTGAGGACAATATTATGGAAATGGAAGAGGATGTAGATGAAGATCAAATGGGAGATATGATACTGTGTCAAGTGTTTGACAGAGCACTGAAAGACCTAAGTCGAAACATGGCCCCAGGAGTAAACAACATTCCATTAGAACTACTGGTAGCCTTGGGAGAGCCAGTCCTGACATAACTCTACCATCTGGTGAGCAAGATGCATGAGACAGGCAAAATACCCTCAGACTTCAAGAAGAATATAATAATTTCAATCCCAAAGAAAGCAGGTATTGACAGATGTGAAAATTACCGAACTATCAGTTTAATAAGTCACGGCTGCAAAATACTAGCTTGAATTCTTTACAGACGAATGGAAAAATTGGTAGAAGCCGACCTCAGGGAAGATCAGTTTGGATTTCGTAGAAATATTGGAACACTTGAGGCAATACTGACCCTACGACTTATTTTAGAAGCTAGATTAAGGAAAGGCAAACCTATGTTTATAGCATTTGTAGACATAGAGAAAGCTTTTGACAATGTTGACTGGAATACTCGCTTTCAAATTCTGAATGTGGCAGGGGTAAAATACAGGGAGCGAAAGGCTATTTACAATTTGTACGGAAACCAGAGGGCAGTTGTAAGAGTCGAGGGGCATGAAAGGGAAGCAGTGGTTGGGAAGGGAGTGAGATAGGGTTGTAGCCTCTCTCCCATGTTATTCAATCTGTATATTGAGCAAGCAGTGAAGGAAACAAAAGAAAAGTTTAGAGTAGGTATTAAAATCCATGGAGATGAAATAAAAACTTTGAGGTTCGCCGATGACATTGTAATTTTGTCAGAGACAGCAAAGGACTTGGAAGAGCAGTTGAACGGAATGGACAATGTCTTGAAAGGATGATATAAGATGAACATCAACAAAAGCAAAACGAGGATAATGGAATGTAGTCAAATTAAATCGGGTGATGCTGAGGGAATTAGATTAGGAAATGAGACACTTAAAGTAGTAAAGGAGTTTTGCTATTTGGGGAGCAAAGTAACGATGGTCGAAGTAGAGAGGATATAAAATGTAGACTGACAATGGCAAGGAAAGTGTTTCTGAAGAAGAGAAATTTGTTAACATCGAGTATAGATTTAAGTGTCAGGAAGTCATTTCTGAAAATATTTGAATGGAGTGTAGCCATGTATGGAAGTGAAACATGGACGATAAATAGTTTGGACAAGAAGAGAATAGAAGCTTTCAAAATGTGGTGCTACAGAAGAATGCTGAAGATTAGATGGGTAGATCACATAACTAATGAGGAGGTATTGAATAGAATTAGGGAGAAGAGGAATTTGTGGCACAACTTGACTAGAAGAAGGGATCAGTTGGTAGGACATATTCTGAGGCATCAAGGGATCACCAATTTACTATTGGAGGGCAGCGTGAGGGGTAAAAATCGTAGAGGGAGACCAAGAGATGAATACGCTAAGCAGATTCAGAAGGATGTAGGCTGCAGTACGTACTGGGAGATGAAGCAGCTTGCACAGGATAGAATAGCATGGAGAGCTGCATCAAACCAGTCTCAGGACTGAAGACCACAACATCAATATTGTCAACTTATTTAATCCTTAAAATGTCAACAATTAGTGGCCATGATTTGTGTAGCTTGGTTCTGTAATGGATATAGTTACTATGTCAGTTGTGACAGGAAGAATATAGATGTTTTCGTCAATAAGTAATTACTAATAAAAGATTAAAATATCATATAAGTACTTTCAATAAATAAAAAATGCAGTCACTCCATAGAATCTGTTTCCAATAACCTAAAATTTCTACACAATGTTGCCAAAGATCTACTACTTAATTCTGTAGATGAATTAGAAATTTACCTCCACCATACTGTTACACAGTATTTCCTTGTTGATACAACAGTTAGAAAAGCAAGTGCACTAAAGTGTGCAAAGAAAACTGAACATTTTACTACAAGCTAGAGATTTTTCCTATCAAAATGTTAAAGATATTTATTTCTCAGAGCACAGTATCAAGCACTTTTACCAAGTGAGGTGGCACAATGTGATTGCATTTGAGAGGACAATGCTTCAAACCTGCAATCAGCCATCCAGATTTAGGTTTTCCATGATTTCCCTAAGTTGCTCCAATTAAATGCCAGGATGGTTCCATTGAAAGGCCACAGCTGATTTCCTTCGCTATCCTTGAAACAATCAGAGTTTGTGCTCCTTCTCCAATGACCTCATGTCAATGGGGCATTAAATCCTAATCTTCCATCCTTCCTTCAACCACTTGTCCAAATTAGTGGCCACCCATTCAGCAGTTATTCCATACCATACTAAATGTATTACTGCAGCAGACAGAACTGTTTAGTGTATCTGAATAATAAATAACTCACTGATTGGCTACCAGGTATCAAAAAATTTGCTGACGATAGCTTCGTGAAAAATATATTAAATTGATGACTAACTCTGACAATGATACAATGAAATTTTCACTCTACAGCGGAGTGTGCACCGATATGAAACTTCCTGGCAGATTAAAACTGTGTGCCGCACCGAAACTCGAACTCGGGATCTTTGCCTTTCGCAGGCAAGTGCTCTACCGACCGAGCTACCCAAGCACGACTCATGCCCCGTCCTCACAGCTTTAATTCCACCAGTACCTCGTCTCCTGTGAGGACAGGGCGTGAGTTGTGCTTGGGTAGCTCAGTCGGTAGGGCACATGCCCACTAAAGGCAAATGTCCCAAGTTCGAGTCTCGGTCTGGCACACAGTTTTAATCTGCCAGGAAGTTTCTAACAATGATTGTTGCTGAAATGCTGTTCAGAGCTTACTCCCAGAGGTATAACCATACTTTTATAACTCCTTAAGTTTTAATTATATATAAAAACAAAGATGAGGTGACTTACCGAACAAAAGCGCTGGCAGGTCGATAGACACACAAACAAACACAAACATACACACAAAATTCAAGCTTTCGCAACAAACTGTTGCCTCATCAGGAAAGAGGGAAGGAGAGGGGAAGACGAAAGGAAGTGGGTTTTAAAGGAGAGGGTAAGGAGTCATTCCAATCCCGGGAGCGGAAAGACTTACCTTAGGGGGAAAAAAGGACAGGTATACACTTGCACACACGCACATATCCATCCACACATACAGACACAAGCAGACATATTTAAAGACCATATATAATTTTTCCCACGTGGAATGTTTCCTTCCATTATTTTGATATCCTTAAGTTTTAAAATAGATTACACCTGTATCATGATTTTCTAGCATCTGGTACGTTTGTTGCATGTTATGGTTGCGGCCTTCAGTTAATTGTGCCAACCAGGTGCGTTATTTGTATTCTGTGGTGTAGCGTCATGTGTGCACGGTGACAAGTAAATCGCGGCTGTCAAGCAGCTTCCAATCAGCTGCCGGGGGCAATTTGTTTTTATATACAGGGTGTTACAAAAAGGTACGGCCAAACTTTCAGGAAACATTCCTCACACACAAAGAAAGAAAATATGTTATGTGAACATGTGTCCAGAAATGCTTACTTTCCATGTTAAAGCTCATTTTATTACTTCTCTTCAAATCACATTAACCATGGAATGGAAACACACAGCAACAGAACGTACCAGCGTGACTTCAAACATTTTGTTACAGGAATTGTTCAAAGTGTCCTCCGTTAGCGAGGATACATGCATCCACCCTCCGTCGCATGGAATCCCTGATGTGCTGATGCAGCCCTGGAGAATGGCATATTGTATCACAGCCGTCCACAATACGAGCATGAAAAGTCTCTACATTTGGTACCGGGGTTGCTTAGACAAGAGCTTTCAAATGCCCCCATAAATGAAAGTCAAGAGGGTGGAGGTCAGGAGAGCGTGGAGGCCATGGAATTGGTCTGCCTCTACCAATCCATCGGTCACCGAATCTGTTGTTGAGATGCGTACGAACACTTCGACTGAAATGTGCAGGAGCTCCATCGTGCATGAACCACATGTTGTCGTACTTGTAAAGGCACATGTTCTAGCAGCACAGGTAGAGTATCCCGTATGAAATCATGGCGGTGAATGGAGGAAGTACAGTACATATTGACGAAACTAAAATGAGCTCTAACATGGAAATTAAGCATTTCCGGACACATGCCCACATAACATCTTTTCTTTATTTGTGTGGGAGGAATGTTTCCTGAAAGTTTGGCCGTACCTTTTTGTAACACCCTGTATAAATTCTTATGGTTTTTCTTCATGCTATTTATTCTTTGGTGTATGAATTTTATATGTTTTCATTCATTCCATGTTTTTTGTTTTGTTTCTGCGTACTGTCAATCGTAGTTACTGTAGTAATTATCTACCTCATGTTATGAATGTACTCAGACGCTGGAATGATTTTGCTGTCGACCTTGTCAGGTTGTAACAGCTTACTTGTTTTCGTATATAATTAAGCACCATTATTCATAGATAAAGCATTTCAATCAAGTACAATCTCTAGTCTCAGAGTGAACATGTTGTTCTGCTGTTGGTCAGCCCAAATTGGTCACCCCAAATTGATCAGCCCAAATTAAGCTGAACCCGACAAGTGGTGATCCCATTGTGTTATGAGCTGAAGAGGACTAAACCACCACTGGATTTTACTAGTCCACAAGATTACCAATGAGCCAAGAGTGTCCAGACTAGTGGTCAATTTGCCTCCTTGTGGCCTAACAAACTGGTACTGTGATTTGCCCAGGTAGAAGCAAACTTTTGCTATGCAGGAATCATGACTGACTCCATGTAATTTGCCCTTAGCATGAGCCAGCTTGACCACTGTTTCGCTGTAGAAATCAAAGATGTCATTACTGTGCCACCAAAGAATGTCTCATTAGAAAAGCTTAAATTGTAATTAATCCAGAGACTCACAGCATCTCAAGAAAATTGAATACATTGAATACAACAAATACTGACACAAGAGGTGATCGCAAACCACCACAAAATCTATGACATTTACAGAGCATTGTAGAGACAGTTACAGTTTTAGACAAGTTACTATGCACCATGTGGAGCTGTTGACTTCTGCTGCAGATCAAAGCTATCATGGTGTCAGAAACAGAGGTGTTACTGGATGCCATGACTGAGCCTGCAGATCAAATCCAAGAGGCCATTTGCACCTGCTCAGGTTAATGTGGAGACAGTGCCGGGCAGTAGTATGGTAGTGGCAGCAACAGTTGTGCACACAGATTTTGACTCCTTGGCAACAAAAGTAGAGTTATTATGTCTGCAGATCGGTACTCTGCTGTCACTAGGTGGTACCGGCAAAGGTAGAGGGTGTAACTGCAAGAGATCCAGGAGCCATTTGTTGACCAATGCCACATTGTCTGACATGGAACAACCCTTGTGCTGGTACCCCCATATATTTGGTGAGCAGACACGGGAATGTACAGCACTCTGCTTCTTCACAAACACCAGTGGTGGACAGTCATAGGTGCCCTAGAGTGTCCCACAAAGTCACGACACCTGTTCTGCCCAGAATTACCCGATAGACACGGGTTCACATTTTATCATCTTATCTCAAACTCCATTCCTCTGCTGCAGACCGTTTATGGCATTCTGTTTAACCACTGTTAATAACTCGTCCATGTATATGTACAGAATACCGGGGATCAAATTTAATTTGAAATTATGTCACTCATCCAGCAGAGACTTCACCATCACGAAGGCAATTATAGGAGCTAATTTCTCAGCACATTATCACCTCTTGTTGGATATATCCAATGCTTGGCTGGTCGACAGCTTTTCTGGACTGACAGCTGCAGGATTTCATTGGAAGAGTACACATCTCTCTGATAAGTCGATCCTCAGCTTTGAATAGACCTCCAGTCAAAGGTGTGTGGCACGTGATTGCTTGGCCATTGCAATAGCCGACTTTGACACAATGCTTGAAGTAGAAATAACTGAACAGTCAAGGTAGTCTGTTCTACACCTCGTTCCCAAAAAGGAGCAGCTGGGCATTTATGCAGCGATTATCTCAAGCTCAGCTCTAGAACTGTGTGCTACCCTGCTACCCTGTGCCGTTGTTGCAAGACCACAATTATGCATTATGTGGACCAACAATATTCAGTGTTTGGACTGCACTTAAGCTTGTACAAGGATTCCTGTGGCAGAGGAAGACAACCCAAAAATGTCAATCATTACTCTGTTTTGACTTTTTGAAAGCAAGTTCATGACTTTTGGTTCACAGAACGCTGCTCAAACCTGGCAAAGTCTTATCGATTCCGTCCTGCAAGACCTGCCATTTTCCTTTGTCTGCTTTGATGATGTAGTAGTGTTTTTGACCATGAAGGAGCAACACCACCAGCAGCTTAAGGAGGTACTAAAATGTTTGGAACTGTACGTTGTGGTGTTAATCATGGACAAGTAAATGTAAAGGTAACCCAAAAACACATTCCTAGGCCACTGACTATTGTCTGCAGGATCCGTACCATTAACCGAAAATGTTGAAGCCATTCTTCTGATAACAAGGCCAGCCACAGTTAAGAAATTATCCCTGTTCCTGGGGATGTTGAACTTCTACCACCACCATCTACCATGTGCAGTAGAACTGCAAGAACCATTAAATGTGGAATACACCAGTCCAAAGGTTAGATGCAGTACCCCATTGCATAGACTGAGCTGATGTGCTACCCTTTCAGGGCTGCAAAGCAAAATATGGCAAACACAGCACTCCTCATGCACCCCAAGCTTGACACGAGGTTGGCATTGATGGTGCACATAAGCCAAACTGCTATTGGCAGGGCATTGCAGTAATTGTTGGATTGTTCACAGTAACTACTTGTGTACTTCTTGAATAAATTGTCAGTGTCACAGCAGGGGTGCTGTGCTTACGATTGCAAACACCAGGCTGTGTACAAAATGTTGAAATACTTTTAGCCACAGATTGAAGTGAGAGTATCTGTGATCTACATGGATCACAAGCCATTAATCTACACATCCAAGTGGAACAGCAACAACTGCCCTTCTTAACAATACAAACATCTTGAGCATATCAGCTAATGTAGTACAGACATAAACACATTTCTGGCATTACCGGTGTAGTGGCTGACTGCCTCTTGTGTGTCAACAGATTGTCGAGACCTACAGATTTTCTGTAACTGGCCAAGACTCAGCAAGGTGAGCAAGAGTTCCAGAGTTTCATCAGTGATGCAACTTCCATGGCCAGCCATCAGAATTAGATTTGTTCACTGAGTTGTTACAGTTCTGCGGGTACAGATACCACAAGACCACAAGTCCATATGTGCAGTGGAACTTCTTGGACACCTGCTCGTACTATAATCTCCTTGGTCGAACTGTGTACAATCTAGGCATGGACTACTCAGCTGCAGAACTGGTCTATGGTGAAACGTGGCATGTTCCTGGAGAATTTGTTGATGCCATTTCTCTATAAATATCAATACAGACCAGCCAGATTCCTGCATTGGTTAAGAGACCACATCGCAGAGATCCTATCTCCCAAAGCTGCCAGATAAGACATGTCAACCATTTATGTGCATCACAACTTAGGCAGCCATTTGCACTTAATGCTCTGAACAGACGATATCAAGCCATCATTACAATCCCCGTACACCGAACTGTACCATGTATTAAGAAGTGGTACGTCAACTCTGAACATAGTGGTAAATGGCAAGTCCACAAACATTTCACTCAGCTGCATCAAGCCTGCATACATTTCCAACAAAGCGGCACCATCTACAGCAGCATCAAGACCTCTGCATCTTCCACAACAAGCACCACAATCTTTACCACAGGTGCAATAACTGGTTGACCCAGAAGGACAACGAGCATGCATGACCCGTTCTGGCTGCCACATGCATTTTCCTGCCTGTTTCCAGGACGACGTTGTGTGTCCACCGAAAAGGCTGATGTATTGTCTGCTACACTTTTTGCATGTCATTGTCACAGTCATCGGTCAAGAATCCCACCAACCAGAGCCATTATTTGTATTTTGTGGTGTAGTGTTGTGTGTGGGATGTGAAAAGTGAATCGCTGCTGTCGAGTAGCTTCCGCACCAGTCGCCAGGGGCACTGAGTTTTTATATGTTCTTATGGTTTTTCTGTGAGGTGTTTTATTTTTTCACTTGTGAATTTAATATGCTTTTGTATGTTTCATCCTTTTTGTTCTGGTCTTGCTTACTGTCATTCCTGGTTACAGTAGTAATTAGCTACTTTCATTTCCCTAATATTCTCATGTTCAGGAACAATTTTGCTATTGTGTTAGGCATTCTGGTCCAGCTATTCACCGGAATGTAGCAATTTGCTTGTTCATCCTAGACAGATAAGCTCCATATCTACAAATAAAGAATTTCAGTCAAGTGCAACATTTAGTCGCAGAGTAAACACGTTATTCAGAAGTTGGTTAGCCCAAATTAAGATGAATCTGTCAATTTCAAAAAGTTTCGAGCAGAGAGAATTGCAGAATTTTGCAGACAATCACCCATCAAGCTAAATGTTATGTAGTGTGGAAACTGTACTTCTACACTGCTGGTCATTAAAATGGTAACACCAGGAAAAATAACAAATAACAAGATTTTTATTATGTATATAATAGTATAGTAGGAAAAATACATGATTAAATTTGTATGTGATTCAAGTACACTCCTGGAAATGGAAAAAAGAACACATTGACACCGGTGTGTCAGACCCACCATACTTGCTCCGGACACTGCGAGAGGGCTGTACAAGCAATGATCACACGCACGGCACAGCGGACACACCAGGAACCGCGGTGTTGGCCGTCGAATGGCGCTAGCTGCGCAGCATTTGTGCACCGCCGCCGTCAGTGTCAGCCAGTTTGCCGTGGCATACGGAGCTCCATCGCAGTCTTTAACACTGGTAGCATGCCGTGACAGCGTGGACGTGAACCGTATGTGCAGTTGACGGACTTTGAGCGAGGGCGTATAGTGGGCATGCGGGAGGCCGGGTGGACGTACCGCCGAATTGCTCAACACGTGGGACGTGAGGTCTCCACAGTACATCGATGTTGTCGCCAGTGGTCGGCGGAAGGTGCACGTGCCCGTCGACCTGGGACCGGACCGCAGCGACGCACGGATGCACGCCAAGACCGTAGGATCCTACGCAGTGCCGTAGGGGACCGTACCGCCACTTCCCAGCAAATTAGGGACACTGTTGCTCCTGGGGTATCGGCGAGGACCATTCGCAACCGTCTCCATGAAGCTGGGCTACGGTCCCGCACACCGTTAGGCCGTCTTCCGCTCACGCCCCAACATCGTGCAGCCCGCCTCCAGTGGTGTCGCGACAGACGTGAATGGAGGGACGAATGGAGACGTGTCGTCTTCAGCGATGAGAGTCGCTTCTGCCTTGGTGCCAATGATGGTCGTATGCGTGTTTGGCGCCGTGCAGGTGAGCGCCACAATCAGGACTGCATACGACCGAGGCACACAGGGCCAACACCCGGCATCATGGTGTGGGGAGCGATCTCCTACACTGGCCGTACACTACTGGTGATCGTCGAGGGGACACTGAATAGTGCACGGTACATCCAAACCGTCATCGAACCCATCGTTCTACCATTCCTAGACCGGCAAGGGAACTTGCTGTTCCAACAGGACAATGCACGTCCGCATGTATCCCGTGCCACCCAACGTGCTCTAGAAGGTGTAAGTCAACTACCCTGGCCAGCAAGATCTCCGGATCTGTCCCCCATTGAGCATGTTTGGGACTGGATGAAGCGTCGTCTCACGCGGTCTGCACGTCCAGCACGAACGCTGGTCCAACTGAGGCGCCAGGTGGAAATGGCATGGCAAGCCGTTCCACAGGACTACATCCAGTATCTCTACGATCGTCTCCATGGGAGAATATCAGCCTGCATTGCTGTGAAAGGTGGATATACACTGTACTAGTGCCGACATTGTGCATGCTCTGTTGCCTGTGTCTATGTGCCTGTGATTCTGTCAGTGTGATCATGTGATGTATCTGACCCCAGGAATGTGTCAATAAAGTTTCCCCTTCCTGGGGCAATGAATTCACGGTGTTCTTATTTCAATTTCCAGGAGTGTATATACAGGGAAGAAATTTAGTACACAGAGCTGCCATATCTTGCCGCCATAGTCCTAACTGGGCTGGACATAGTGAAACTGTCCTTGGATGACAGTCATGGTAATGTCATTCCGTGCTGCTTCAGCTCTTTGTCAAATACAATTAATTGTGATGACTGGTGAGCGATTACATGTGACACTCTTGGCATCCTGCGGCTAGCTGTTTCAAGTGGGTGAGATATCTGGAGAAGGTGTTGGACAGGGCGACAGTTGAACACCACCTATATTGAGGTAGGAAGGGACAATATGGGTAATGTGTAGTCTTTTTGTTATTTTGTTGCAATATAGGGCACAGCCATAGTGAATGAAGTCTGGAAATGTTCTTCTTCTTAGAGCCTCCACACATGGATACCTACATGATGTTGCATGCAAACCTGCAAATCAACTGAAAAGTCAGTACAGTGTCACTCTTGTTTCAAGTAATGTTGAGAGCATCACAGTCAGTGCACCCCACTGCTGTCCTATCAAAGCAAACCACCACAATGCTCGCCGTACCAACAGTCTGTGGTACTCCAGATGATATATTACTGTCCATGTGGATACTTATCTTCCTGCAAATATCCTGATCCGAGATTCGTGATTTGGCTGTTCTACCCTGCATGGCTAAGTGAATATTATGTCTGTCTGCCCCGGCGCTAATCACTTGGGGCACTAGGACAGGGCTATTAAGAGGCTATTGGCTATGGCTCTCCTGAAATCGCCAATTTCATACTCACATGACAGTCAAGGGATACTAATTGATGGAAGCAACAGTATTGCAGAGCTATAAATGCAGCCTTGATAGGCAATGGTTTTGGTGATGTTGAATTCTGAAATGTGATGGTAGACATTTTCTCCTTGCCTGAAGCATAACAGTGTTCTCAAACATGAACACTTAATGTGATTTCTGAATGAGAAACATGCTGTGTAATCTTTCCTTGTACATACTGTATGTACAGGGTGTTTCAAAAATGACCGGTATATTTGAAACAGCAATAAAAACGAAACGAGCAGCGATAGAAATACACCGTTTGTTGCAATATGCTTGGGACAACAGTACATTTTCAGGCAGACAAACTTTCGAAATTACAGTAGTTACAATTTTCAACAACAGATGGCGCTGTGGTCTGGGAAACTCTATAGTACGATATTTTCCACATATCCACCATGCGTAGCAATATTATGGCGTAGTCTCTGAATGAAATTACCCGAAACCTTTGACAACGTGTTTGGCGGAATGGCTTCACATGCAGATGAGATGTACTGCTACAGCTGTTCAATTGTTTCTGGATTCTGGCGGTACACCTCGTCTTTCAAGTGTCCCCACAGAAAGAAGTCACAGGGGTTCATGTCTGGCGAATAGGGAGGCCAATCCACGCCGCCTCCTGTATGTTTCGGATAGCGCAAAGCAATCACACGATCATCGAAATATTCATTCAGGAAATTAAAGACGTCGGCCGTGCGATGTGGCCGGGCACCATCTTGCATAAACCACGAAGTGTTCGCAGTGTCGTCTAAGGCAGTTTGTACCGCCACAAATTCACGAAGAATGTCCAGATAGCGTGATGCAGTAATCGTTTCGGATCTGAAAAATGGGCCAATGATTCCTTTGGAAGAAATGGCGGCCCAGACCAGTACTTTTTGAGGATGCAGGGACGATGGGACTGCAACATGGGGCTTTTCGGTTCCCCATATGCACCAGTTCTGTTTATTGACGAAGCCGTCCAGGTAAAAATAAGCTTCGTCAGTAAACCAAATGCTGCCCACATGCATATCGCCGTCATCAATCCTGTGCACTATATCGTTAGCGAATGTCTCTCGTGCAGCAATGGTAGCGGCGCTGAGGGGTTGCCGCGTTTGAATTTTGTATGGATAGAGGTGTAAACTCTGGCGCATGAGACGATACGTGGACGTTGGCGTCATTTGGACCGCAGCTGCAACATGGCGAACGGAAACCCGAGGCCGCTGTTGGATCACCTGCTGCACTAGCTGCGCGTTGCCCTCTGTGGTTGCCGTACGCGGTCGCCCTACCTTTCCAGCACGTTCATCCGTCACGTTCCCAGTCCGTTGATATTTTTCAAACAGATCCTTTATTGTATCGCTTTTCGGTCCTTTGGTTACATTAAACCTCCGTTGAAAACTTTGTCTTGTTGCAACAACACTGTGTTCTAGGCGGTGGAATTCCAACACCAGAAAAATCCTCTGTTCTAAGGAATAAACCATGCTGTCTACAGCACACTTGCACGTTGTGAACAGCACACGCTTACAGCAGAAAGACGACATACAGAATGGCGCACCCACAGACTGCGTTGTCTTTTATATCTTTCACATCACTTGCAGCGCCATCTGTTGTTGAAAATTGTAACTACTGTAATTTCGAAAGTTTGTCTGCCTGAAAATGTACTGTTGTCCCAAGCATATTGCAACAAACGGTGTATTTCTATCGCTGCTCGTTTAGTTTTTATTGCCGTTTCAAATATACCGGTCATTTTTGAAACACCCTGTAGGTAGCATTGTTCATGCTTACTTTTGTGTGGTTGTACCAAAATGCTAATCATTTTCATGTTGAAGCATGTCCTGCACTATGTACCAGTTTCACATTTCTTGCATGCTGCCTTCATGGTGTTGCAATTTTAACAGTCAAGAGTGTATGTACACTGATCAGCTGGAAATATCATGACCACCTACTTAATAGCCAGTATATTCACTTTTGGCACAAATAACATGGTATGGAAGCAGTAAGGTCTTCGTAGGCCACTGGGAGGAGTTGGCACCTAATTCCTGTAAATTGCAGAGGAGGGGGCCATGAGCTCTGATGCCGGGTTCAATCACATCCCAGATGTGTTCAATCTGGTTCAGATCTGGTAAGCTGGGAGCCCAACACATCAATTGGAACTCGCCACTGTATTCCTCCAACCACTCCATCATGCTCCTGGCCTTGTGACATGGCGCCTTATCTTGTTGAAAAACGCCACTGCCATCGCAAAACATGATTGTCATGAAGGGGTGTGTGTGGTCTGCAATCAGTGTAGAATACTACTCAGCTGTCATGGTGCCTTGCACAAGCTCCACTGGATCCATGGATGCTCACTTGAATGTTCCGCAGAGCATAATGGAGCCAGTGCCAGCTTGTCTCCATCCTGCAGTACAGCTGTCGAGGAGCTATTCCCCTGGAAGACAATAGATTCGCACCCACCTACAGGCGTGGTGAAGAAGGCACCGAGATTCATCAGACCATGGAATGCTCTGCCACTGTGTCAACATCCAGCGCCGATGATCACTTGCCCAGTTCCTTCAGTCGTAATTGCTGATGTCATGGTGTTCAACATTGGCACGTGCATGGGTCATCCGTCAGCTGCGGAGGCCCATCATTAGGAGTGTATGGTGCACTGTGTATGCACACACACTTCTACTCTCTCCAGCATTAAAGTCTACCACAGTTCGCCGCCTGCTCTGTTTTACCGGTCTGTCCAGCCTATTATGTTCGTCATCTGTAGTCAGGGGTGGTGGCCCAACCCCACAGCATCTGGGCTTGGTTTCACCTTTGTTTTGTCACTTGTTGAAGACACTCACCACAGCACTCCTCAGACACCCAACAAGTTGTACAGTTTCCTAAATGCTCGTGCTGAGCCTCCAGGCCATCACAATCTGCCCTCGGTCAAACTCCAGCTTGTGCGCCTTCCCCATTCTACACAATGACAGCACACTAACTGATACTACATACATTGCACATGTGTCTGACTAGCAGTCATTCCTCACCAGGTGTCATTACTGTTGCCTGATTGGATTTACATTTATAGTAGGGTAGTGATTGTAATGTTCTGGCCAATCAGAGTATATTGATTTTTGTTATTTGTGTACTTTCCTTGGTTGCACATTTTTGAAACAAGCTTGCTGTGTGAATTCTGAACCACATGCATGGAGATATCTCCCAGAAATTTCATTAATGAAACTTCCTGGCAGATTAAAACTGTGTGCCAGACTGAGACTCGAACTCGGGACCTTTGCCTTTCACGGTCAAGTGCTCTACCAACTGAGCTACCCAAGCACGACTCACGCCCCATCCTCACAGGCTTTAATTCCGCCAGTATCTCGTCTCCTACAAAGCTGTGAGGACGGAGTGTGAGTCGTGCTTGGGTAGCTCAGTTGGTAGAGCACTTGCCCGTGAAAGGCAAAGGTCCCGAGTTCGAGTCTCGGTGCGGCATACAGTTTTAATCTGCCAGGAAGTTTCATATCAGCGCACACTCCGCTGTAGAGTGAAAATTTCATTCTAATTTCATTAATGTTTGTCATCTAATTGTAGTATCAAACATAAAATTACTTAAAAGAAGCACAAAAGCAACTTTTAATTTCTGTGGTATTAGATATATTGTTTTTTCACATATCATTACAAGTAGTTAAACACTAGAAGCTCTGAGCAAGAAGTAAATATAATTTAAAGAACATGCTACATTTAAGCTTCTGATCTACTTACTGGTTTTCTGCAGTGTAGGTGGAGAATGAAACATGAAGGGCTCAAATAGAGTGGTGTGTTGTGGAAGACTACCTCGTTGTATCAGGTTCTATGATAATGCATGTTTGGAAAATGAAGTATGCAAGAATGAACTAAGTTCAGAAAATAACTTTAGGATAGGGAAGAATAGGAATGACCAGAGGTAAGGCAATACCTGGACAAACTGTTAAGAGATGATACATGAACAGAGGGAGTAGTTGAAAAGTGAGAGAAGAGCAGAAGGTCCGAAGAAGTAGGGTTTTTCATCCAATTTACCTGTTGAATAAAAGTGACAAATCTTTCACTTTAATCTATTCATTATGTTACTCCCTGATCAGTGTTACAACTTTAATAAAACTTTTTTGCTATCTTTCCAGGTTGACATCAGAAAAGCAACAGGAATGCTTGGAAACAGCATTCTCCGTGTTTAGTAACAGAGTGTATGATTCAAACACACGACTGGGCAGCATTGAGAAGTTTCTGGTGCCTCTTGTTAAGTACAGTAGTATTAGTGCAATTCAAACCTTTTATGCTAAATATATTAAAGATATTATGAAAAATTTGTCTAGCATGGTGGAAGACACCAATATATTCATCACGAAACATGACATTGTTTCAAAATTTGGTGCTTCCCAGTTATTAGATGTTTTACATTTCAAGTGCAGTAAGGAAGTACTTGAAGACAAAGCAAGCCCCATCACAAATGCAGCTTTTCCAGGTGCTGTCATTGTAGGAAAAGAGCTGATGAAGGAAATTGTTAAGAGGTTTGTATATTTTTTTCTGATATACATTTCTTCTTCTTCTTCTTCTTCTTCTTTGTGCATTTCTGTAAATAAAGTGGTTATCAGCACATTCAAACATGGTGTTACTGCTGAAGCAGCAGAAATAATACAATCTTTGAATGGCTTTGTAATTCAGGACAAATCGATAAACCAACTGCTGTGTTACATAGGTAATGCAGCTACAGAACAGGTAACAACACACTACTTCCATTTGCATTTTGTTATAGATTGAAAGCGTTTCGGAGTATTGAGAAACCATCAAATGCTATGGAAGATCCTGAAGTGCTGGAACTGTTTCGCAAGATGCAATGTGCTGCATACAATGGTCTAGTAGCTGTCATTACAAACACAAAATTTGAAGAAACTTTTGTTTCTGGATTCCTGTTTTCAGAGAACCAGCAGAAGGTAAGTGTCTGTTTCAGATATCTGTCTTTAGTTAATGAAATTGTCAGAGTATATTAGTACGTTGGCTAATTTTATACCCTAACTTGTGAGTGTGTAATTAAGAAAGGCAATAGATTTGTGGTTTCAGGACATCACACTGTTGGTTGGTTTATAAGATATAAGAACAAGATATTGGGACCACAGTACAGAACTAGAACCAAAACGTGAGAAACAGAAGAAAGTGGGAATAGAAACATATGATTAAAAATTGAGACATAATACATGAAAAATGAAGGACTTAATCAAAATCGTACAGACTTAAAAAAGAAGCTAGAAACATGAAAATATGAAAACTGGTCTATCTCCCCTCCATTTACTTTGTGGTTTCCCTGTTTACCTACATACATGTAGGTGCACTGTCCAAGAAAACAAAACTTCTCATAGAATACATTAAATGTATTCACAGTTGTGAATATGGGCAACCATCGGCTGTATAATGAAATAACAACAATGAAAATTTGTGCCAGAATGGGACTTGAACCCAGTTTCCCACATATCGCGAGCTGTCACCTCACAATTCAGCTCTCCGAGCACACTCCACAACCAGACCCAAACTTCTACATGTTGTCAACCATGTGTCTATAACCTGCACTTATATGTTCATTATGTGTATTCTCATGCAGGGGAGACATTTTAATCAAAAGTTGTTTGCCCGGTACATGCACATCCGAAGGAACATTGCATCGTAATTCGGAATAAAACAGGCACTGCAATATGGTATTTCATAGAATGGTCATGGTGGGAAATGAATACATAGTGAGGGGTGTGATTGACATCTGGAATCAATCTGTTGTGCAGCGGTGAGCTGACATATCTAAAACCATCACTCACAGCATCTGATGAAAATGATTAGGTTATTTTGTATAAATATAGTGCAGAAGGATTGAATGATCAGATTGAACATCTGGAAGTATTTGAAGAATATCATTATGATTATGAAATCAACTAACATTTCACAAAATATTTATATCCACAAATAAGTTGGAATGGTGTCAGGCCAGCATACCCATCTGCAGCAGTCAACACCACTATTGAGAAATCTTTTTCATTTTATGGTGTTTACAATGCATTGTGTAATCTGTATTCATGTAGTTATGCAAACTTACACCGGAGTGAATAGTGTCATAACGTAACCTACATATGCCGTGTGGAGTGTGTGTAATCTTGCATTCATGTTATCACATTAGTCGCATACAAACAAAGGGTCAAAATTATACAGACAGTAAGGGTTTCATATTTATTTTGAAATAAGAATCCAATGGTTACAAAAAATGTTAGAGGTGGTATCAGGTCCTGAATGAGCTGTATGTATAAGGCACACATTTGTAAACAGTTTATGTTTCATAACAGACACCTGTCTGCCACATGAGTATTAGTGGAATTACCTTGAGAAACAATACACAACTGTTTGTGATGTGTCCACAATGGAATTTACCACTGTTTACATTTTGCGTTAGCTGTTGAAGATGAAACATTACTAATTACAGGAATTGTATCTGAGAAAAATTCAGTCATAAACTCATAAATTATTAAATACAATTGCTGGCCATCACTTACCTTCTGGTGGCAAAATGGCTAGTACCATCGATACACACACAGAAAAGTGTGCCCTTCTTGCAAATGAGAATGACCTGCACTTTTTTCCAGTCATTAGGAATTCTTCGCGGTCAGTGGCACACTACTGCTAGAAGAGGAGCAAAGTCTTTCATATACTCTATGTAAGTTGTATTGGTATCTGGTTAAGACGATTGGTCTTTCCTTCTTTGAGCAATTGTATTTGCTTTTTTATCCCATGGTCTCTTCCATCAGTATCAGTCATGTTGACATTCATGCAATGAGTTACATGAGAAAACTACTGTGTAATCTTCCTCAGTTATACAGATTTGGGAAAAGACATGTAGTATTTTTGTCTTCTTTCTGTCATTTTCTATTTCAGTGCCATTACAGTCACAGTGTGTCTGGGTAGACAGCTTTGATTAAAACTTAACCGGTTTTCATGGCATTGTTTCAGGTACTTAACTTGCTGTAATCAACTATTTGATTGAAGTGTGTAACTCAAGTTTCTCACAAGTTCTCCACCAAAAATTTCACCTGGTTCCAGTTTTATCTATCTCAGGCAATTTATGTAAAATTAACCAAAACATAACATAGCTGAATCACTTATACATTTAAAATATATTTATTGTGTCACGACACAGATAAAACTGTGGCAAGACTGATGCGATACAGATACTGTCATTGCTGCCTGTATGGACTTCAACAGTTATGAAGTTACATTATGCATTGTTCAAACTGGTATTAATCAAATTTATAGTTAGGATTGTGATGCTTTCACAAAACTGGTTATAGAACTTGGCTTCACAGTTCATTATAATATTTCTAAAACGGTGAGCATGTTGAAATACTACAGTTTTTGCATTTAAGTTACATGGAATGCATACCAATAACAATCTCTTAATTGTTTCTGTAAATTACTTTACACACATAATGTGACTTCTGTTCTGAACATAAATCCTATGTCTTTACAGTTGGCTGCATCATAATTACTATCACTTTTCTATGTATAAATTCCACAGATGGTAAACTGGGTTTTGTTTACATTATATTTGACACATTTTCAATTTGTGGTTCAGTTTCTCATTAAAATTCATCTTAATTGATCATAATTGTCTTAAATCTGCTTGTTCTCATCAACACGGTAACCCAACAATTTTGCTCACCATGTCCCTGTCTAAAGTGCATTATATTATACTCTTGAAGTTTGTCATTGATGCTCGATGTATTCAGTTTTGGATGTGAAGTTTACACATTTACTCCTTATCTGAAATGTGTTTCTTGTTGCTCTTGCTTAGCAGGAATATCTCCGGACCTTTCTTTATATTCCTGTTTACAGTTGTATTCACTGATGCTGTAGCAGCATTAGGATTACTGATTTCCTGTTCTATGCCAAGTGGGACGAAAAGTTTGGGCCTGTTGGTGACCAGGAAATCTAATATGTAATTTTCACAAGTCGATCTGCAGTTAGCTGCTTAAGGTAACTTCTGGATAAGACATTTACACTGCTTTACTTACTATTGGTCAGGAATGGAGACAAAGATTGATATCTGACTTTCAGTAAGGAATATACCATCCTCAGGCAGTAATGCACATTTTGCACCTGTTGCTCATGCTACCTACTAACTGTTGAGGATTCCTTGGGGATACTGTCCCACTCCTCTCTCGACGGGGTTTCAGTTCTTGCAAGGTTCAGGGAGTGGGTGTTCATTAAGAAAAATGTTTTCCATGAGCATCCCAGGAATGTTCTATAGAGTTTAGGTCCATGTTGTACACAGACAATTCCATGTGTTCAGTATCTTCACTTTACAGTGTGCCTGACACCTGGTCCTGTGTGGTTGGACATTGTCATCCATGAACAGAAATTCAGGACTGGCACACCTCTAAACAGACTACATGACCCAGAATAATCTCCCTGCAATACCACTGTGCTGTAATGGTACCTCGCACAAAGATATGCAATGGTATTTGGACTATGAGCCTAATGCTTGCCAACACAAAATGCTTATGCCATACTGATGACATTCATAAACACTCTATCAGTTATAACATATTCCCCCCCCCCCCCCCCCCCCCACCACCACCACCACCACCACCACCACCACACACAAAAACAAGTGGCAGGAAGCACTTGCCACCGTGAAGTGGGATTCATTGGAGAACATCACTCTATACCACTGTTACTGACCGCTGCCTACACCAACAAAAACTTTCTCTACGAAGGCATGATTGAAGTGGGATGCGTTTAACAAGTTTCACAGCATACAAACTAGCCTAATTTAATCACCGCAGAAAGGTTCTGGCAGAGACCAGTGTACTGGTAGTAGTTGCAAAGTCTGCAGCAGTCCCCCTAGAAATGAGATGTCTGTTATTTTTCACCACTAGGGCTCCATATCGATCTTCTTGGAGTGTTGTGGCCCATCAGCATGCTTTCGCATAACATTTTCACTTTTAACGTCCTTTTCTAATCATGAGAGGACACTTTTGGACACACCAATTACTGTGGCGGCAGTAGTGACACTTGAGCCATCCAACTGCTCATCCATGATCGTAAGCACTCAAATGATGTCTTGCAGACATGTTGCCCTATTACATGGAATATCACACAAATCAGTTCCACAGCAACTTCTGTGAAGCACCATTGTGTGTGTACTGTTGAGTGGATACAATGTATTCAGGCACAGGCTTCTCAGCAATTGAACATCCCACCCCCTACATTACCTTTACTATCATTGGTTGGTTGTTCTCTAGCAGGTAGCAGTTGCTCCTTAGCAAGTGACATTTGTTCCTTAGCAATTGTCAACCAGTGTAGAACAATTTCACATTATTCCCTCTCTCTACTACCTGCTCTAATCACTTGAGGCTATGAGTTTGTAGTTGTTACGTTGAAATCTCCACCTAAAACTATAATATCACAAGGAAATATTTGCAAAATATTCAAGTCCCTTCAAATGTTCCACTCCTTCTGAAGCAGGGGATCTATAAAAGCATCCAATGACCACCTTTAACACATCTTCACACAAATAATTTCCCATTTGGAATCTGTACTAACCTTACTAGATATTATCATATTTTTAGTGATAAACATGCCTCTACTGCCAAAATTCAACCCATCTTTGGAAGAAACACCTCAGTCATAATTCATAATTTTTTTGTTATTAACATCTGGCTTCAGTCAGACTTCTGGCCTTTATACCATGTGAACATTGTTACAGTTTATAAATAATACTAGTCCTGGGACCTTTCTGCAGACACACTAGCAGTTAACTAAATCTATATTAACATTTTCTTGCTGTGGTCTGTCATAAAGAGGGCTTCTCTCTTTCATTAATAGTGATCATATTTTTCCCTGCTTGAACTTCGAATGTATCTTATCGTGCTTGTAGAGGAACTTCTCTGTCCCAAAAAAAAAAAAAAAAAAAACACATATGCAGGCCATATGTACTCCACTATAGTAGCTGCTTCCTATGCTTAGTACGAGCCTGGCCTATTAAGGACAGGTTGGGGGGTCTACAATTCTCCACACTGTAACAGAGTTAGAAAAATTTTCACCCAAGATAATCATAAAATCATCTGAGCATCTGGTTTAAGCCTGCCACTTGGCTACAAATCAGAGGACTGTTATCAGTTCTAGTAAAAGTGTTTTGCATTTTTTTTTTTCACAAGACGTGAATCATATTAGTTAAAATGTGTACAAATGAAACTTTGTCACATAAAGACACCAGCAGGAGAAACTGAAATTTTAAGGTGTACACTGAACTGAGACAATGGTATGCCATTTCACCTATTTTATTTAACCTTGTCCTAGAGAAAATCAAGAGAGAATTTTCTAAAATCAGTCTACAAGGAATCTAGCTACAGGATGTGAACATTACAAGACTTGCCTATGCAGATGATGTAGCACAAGTAAGTAGTTCCAAAACAGAATTAATCAGAATGATGCAAAATTACTACAAAATTGCTGAGAAAACAAGATTACATGTTAATGATGAAAAGACAGAATACCTGCCCATAAGTAAGAAAACAAGAAAAGATGCACCTTTGACTGTAGATGGATTCAATTTCAAGACTGTTGACCACTTCAAGTACCTAGGAAGTCAGTTTAGTAATAACAACAGAACAGATATAGAAATAGATGCCTGTTTAGCAACAGCAAACAAGACACTTTTTAGTTTCATCAAAATTCTAAGAAAAAGATCACTATGCAGTTACTTTAAAATCCGCTTATATCAATCGACCATTATATCTGTGATGTTATATGGATGTGAAACATTAATATTTAGAAAGAAAGACGAAGAACAACTGTTAACATTCGAAAGAAAAGTACTAAAGAAAATTTTTGGACTTAATGCGACAAAAATAACATGGAATGGAGAATAAGAAGAAATGAAGAATTAAGAGAGCTGTACAAACACCATAACATCGTCAAAGTGCTCAAGAGGAGAAGGTTGAATTGGACAGGCCATATAGCAAGAATGACAGATAATAACCACCTAGAATGGCATTCAGCAGAACAATAGATGGAACGAGAGGAAGAGGAAGACCCAGAATCAGATGGTCAGGTGGCGGGATAACATTCAGGAGGACACAGCTAGGATGAACAGCAACAGCAACTGGACAAACAGAGCATTCGACAGACAGAAGTGGAAGAGACTCATCGAGCAGGCGTACGGTCGAAAAGGCCCTTGCCACATGTATTGTAAAGTAAAGTAAAAAAAGTAATTCCTGCTTCATCATGAAAGCACTTCCTAATAGTATAACATTTTATTATTCGATATTTCCCTTTACTTAACTCATTTGCTCCAGTTTTCTTTACTGTTAATTAAATGCAAAATCACGTATGTTACGCAAGGGTTTGTACTGAAACTTTTTTTCCTCTATTTGATCCACAAGTCCTTCACTATTTTATCTTGCAAAGCTACCTATTCATCATGTGTTGTATTTATTTCGTCTGTTTCACTCAGTAGTTACCTAATATTCCCACTGAAACTCTTGACATGCAGGTTTTTTTTAAAAAAGATTGATCCAGGTCTCGTCATTTTGAGCAGCATCTATAAATTATGTTCTGACTCTAAATCTGCTCCTTGAATCTCCTCCAGTTTAAAATTGGTTTCGAATTTTTTGTCTTAACCATTATATAGTCAATATGAAACTGACAGGTGTCTTTAGGTGTCTTCCATAAATGCAGCCATTCTTCAGGAGTTGTAAAACAGGTGTTTGCAGTGATTAATTCATGCTCTATGGAGTATTCGACCAGGTACCTTCTCCCTCCATTGGTATTCCTCAGTTCATATTTGTAACCTTTCTTTTATTTCTTCCTTTTTTCTTGTCCTTTTCCTGCTGTCACATTTCCAATCCTTATGGCAATTACACTTTAATATCCTTTAATTATTTGAATAATTTCTTTTATCTCGTCAGGCATTTTTCAATCTCTTCATAATCTGTTGAGCTTGCAGCTATTAGATGTGTTTGCTGATGTAAAAAAAAAAAAAAAAAAAAAAAAAAAAAAAAAAAAAAAAAAAGTAATCCTGATTGACCATTACGATACCAAAATGGAGGTAGATAAAATGAAGGCCACAACACTAAAAGCTGCCTTTGAAACTATTAAGCTAAGACCATCAGAGTGCAGTTCCTATGTTTGATCATTTCACAAATGTTATTTGATATAGAAGTAAGGGAATGTGTAAATTAAAAAAGAAAGAAAGAAAGAAAAAGGAAGTCAAATCACTTGATAGAGGAAAAGTCACAGGACCTAATGGAGTGCCTACTAGGATCTACCTCAAATATACATTGGATCTGTCACTTTAAGCATCACTTTTCTGAAGGTAATAGTAATAACTGAATGTGTCACATGATTGGAAAAGGGTGCAGGTGGTGTCACTCTGTAAGGAGGTTATAAGATGGATACACACCTCTGTTGAAA
This sequence comes from Schistocerca piceifrons, assembly GCF_021461385.2. Lineage (NCBI taxonomy): Eukaryota > Metazoa > Arthropoda > Insecta > Orthoptera > Acrididae > Schistocerca > Schistocerca piceifrons. The sequence continues at coordinate 232,289,047 of NC_060138.1, forward strand.
GGTCAGAGAAACATGTGGCATCTGAAGAAGATCAGCAGACATTTCAGCAGTTGCAGGGGCACTAGTCTGGATGATTAGCTGATCTGGCCTTGTAACATTAGTTAAATGACCTTGATGTGTTAATATTGCGAATGGATTTTAGTGAGGAGAAATTAACAGCCCTTTATATTCCATAAGAAAAATAATTTCCATTCATAACTCTGGGCAGGAACTTCACATGAGGATTTCATCAGGAGAAACAAAAATGGCATTCTGCATGTTGGTGTGTGGGATGTTACATTCCGTAATTGGTAGTTATGTTAGAGAATTGAAAAGGGGAAGTGGATAAGTTGAAGTTGAATATGGTGGGAATTAGTGGATGTGGTGGCAGAATGAACAGGACTTTGGGTCATATTAGCACAAGGTTGTGAACACAAAATGGTTTGTTGTAATGCAGAAGTATATTTAATAATGATTTTAAAAAATAGGAGTGTAGATAGGCTACTGTGTATAACACAGGAACTTGTTGTAGTTGCCAGGATAGACACAGAGCCAGTGCCCACCACGGCAGTTCTAGTTTATATGCCAACTACCTCTGCAGATAGTGATGGTCTGGAAGGAATTTCTTTTGAGATAACAGAAATTATTCAAATAGTTAAGGGAGACAAAAAAATTTAATTATGGTGAGGGACTGGAGTTTGATAGCTGGAAAAGGGAGAGAAGGAAATATAGTAAGAGAACATGGATGGGGGAAGAAGAATGAAAGGGGATGCTACCTGGTAGTTTTGCACTGAGTAAAATTTAATTATAGCTAATATTTAGTTTAAATCATGAAAGAAGATTGGATATGTGAAATAGACCTAGAGACACTATGAGATTTCAAACAGATTACAAAATGCTAAGCCAGATATTGAAACCAGATTTTAAACTGCAGAACATTTCCAGGGGGAGATGTTGACATGGTCAACAATTAATTTGTTGTGAACTTCAGATTAAAGCTGAAGAAATTGTAAAAAAAGTAGCAAATTAAGAAAGTAGAGCCTGAGTAGTTTCACGCAACAGAACTTGTTGAGAATTTCAAAGGGAGCCTTACTCAACGATTGAATGAAAACTGGCTTAGGAACACAATAGGAGACGAACTGTATCCTTGAGAAATTATGCTGTGAAGGCAGCACAGAATCGCACACATCATGTCCAAACCTTTTCAAAGAATTGGGCATACTAACCACAGCTTCTCAGTATATTTATTCCTTGATGAAGTTTGTTGTAAATAATACATCTCTTTTTCCAACTAACTGCTTAGTACACAGTATCAATACTAGGAATAAGAACAATATACATAAATATTTAAAATCACTTACTCTTGCCCAGGAAGGAGTCCAGTATTCAGCAACGCATATTTTCAATGAGTTACCAGCAACCATTAAGAGTTTAGTTTGACAAGGCACAATGTAAACATAATTTAATAGAATTTTTGTGGCCAACTCCTTCTATTCCATCCATGAACTTATCAACAAGTGCAGTAGACCATTTTAATGAAGATTTATTATACTTTAATTTTTGACAATACTTGGTTGTAACAGCCAAGTAACTACCTACTGTGTGAATGATAGATATATGGAAAACGGATGTAAGTCTTAAGTCTGTAAATAGTGGAAGTTTAATTTTAAATCTTGTACGTAATTTGACTGTTCTTAACTGAAGATCATTGAAATGAATAATTTACTTTAATTTTTGACAATACTTGGTTGTAATAGCCAAGTGACTAGCTGCTGTGTGAATGATGGATTTAATGAAAGCAGGTGTAAATATTAAACCTGTAAATATTAAGAGGTTTAATTTTGATTCAAGTACATAATTTTACTATTTATTGACTGAGAATCATTAAAATTAATGAAACTCAAATTTTTCTAATTACATTTTTTGTAATGTGTTTATCTGACATGCCCCCCACCCCCGAGGATCCCCTCTTTTATGGGTCTATGGAATGAATAATTAATCTAATCTAAGGTAAAAAGACAAGACCCTGTGGAAAACCTTGGATGATGGCTAATTATTAATAAAAAGAGAAAATACAAAAACATAATAGTAGTACAGCAAAGACCTCTAAAAAGTTACATTTACAGAAGTGCAAACTGGCAAAACAGGGATGGCTAGAGAAGAAATGCAAGACTTACGAAATATGCATGACTATGGAAAAGATAGAAGTATCATATAGAAAAATTAAAGAACGGCTTTATACATATCAAGAGCTCAGATAGCAAGTTCATACTAAGTAAAGAAAAGAAGATTGAAAGTTGGAGGGAATGCATAGAGGCCTATATGAAGGGAAAAAGAACTTGAAGAGAAAGAGTAGAGGAAATAAATGAAGGTGTAGGGGGAAGATGATTTGACGCAGCCCTGGAAGACTTAACTTCAAACACGTCACCTGAACTACACAACATTCTTTCACACTTACTGAGATCATCTGATACATCTGTATATATCAGGGGGACAATATTCTGATCCTCTCTGAATACTACTATAGATATCATTGCCAAGCAACTGGATGAGGGCATGATTTCAGTTCACATCAAAGGACTCAATTTTGCACCCACTCCCAATTAGACACCTATAAAAGGTATCATAAGTGCAGTGGAGCAGGCAGCTACATGTCTCCTACCTGAAGCACCTGAAGAATAATTTCTTTCCACAAACAAAACCTATGAAATCAAACATCTGGAGCAGGGAGAGACCATCCATACAGAGACTAAGAGAATGCCCAGATATTGTGGTCTTACCAGACAACAAGGCAACAAACCTGTGATCCTATCTCACAATGATTACTCTGAGAACCTGCAAGAAGACAGCACATATCAGAAGATCGACACTGATTCTACCAAGAGAATGGTGAGGAAGACCACAGTGCTTCTCTAGGAATCCAGCTTGCCAGACAAAGTTAAGAAGCAGCTACGACAGAGAGCACCAGTTCCACTGAGACTTTAAGTACTTTCAAGGTTCGCAAAGATGAGATGCCTTTAAGACCCATTATTAGTAACATTGGTGCCCTGCAGTTTTCAGTCTTTCTCGTGTGCCTGTCACATTCAATCGATGCCTTTACTTTGCAGTGTATTTTTATCTTTACTCATAAATTATTTATGTTCTACCAAATTTGCTTGAAGTAAATTTCAGACAAGAAATTGCAAACAATCTTTGATGAATTCCTGTCTGCCAGATAAGAAATGGGAGACACATAATTAGAACTGGTGTTGTAACAGCCTCATCAGGATCTTACTCACTATATTCTCCAAGTTTTCTCCGAAGCACTGTATCACTATCGCTTCTGAGGCAGTTGGTCTGTAAAAGCATCTGATTGCCAGGTAGGACCAATCTTTGATGCTTATCTTTGCCCAGGTTATTTAAACTAGAGTTCTGTAATAACCTCACTAGATATCTAGTTCTTTATATTAATCAAACAATGGAAAATCCAGGATGAAATGTAACAATATTATGAGAAGGAAAGTTGCTACTCACCATATAGCAGAGATGCTGAGTCACAGATAGGTACAACAAAAAGACTCTCACAATTAAACTTTTTGGGGCTTAAGGCCTTTGTCAACAAAAACACACACACACACACACACACACACACACACACAAGCTGCAGTTTCAGGCAACTGAAACCACACTGCTTTTCTTTTAATTTCTGTCCTGTCGTGCAATAGGTATTACAATCTGAATTCTGGATTTTGCTATAGTTAACTTATTTTTTCATCCAGTTATCTGTTGTTGAAAGTCTGTGGGCATTATTACCTTTAGTATATGAGATCAATTCTGGACCTCTTCAAGGGTGCTTTTGCTCTTTACTGACATTACATTAATATATTCTTTCTGACCTAAAAGTACCCAAGGTCACTTCCGAGAGTAACTTGGATTATCTTTATAAAGAGCTATCTCCAGGTGTATATGACTTGGGACTACCGGGAGATCCGGGAAAAACCCGGGAATTTTTTAGAATTCCGGGAAGTTTTCATTGTTTTAGTTTTCAATTAAATTGTCGCATATGAGTAGTACCTTCTCCCGCTTCTGGCTACAGAAGTGTGACAGTTAGCTGTACAAGCAATAGCAGCAAGCAGCCAGATGCCATCCGGAAGAACTTTACTGGTGCGCCTAAGCCGCCAGATTCGCGTATGCGCAACAGGCCCGGAACTAGGGGTAGGGGGTGAGGGCAAACCAGGGTATCAGTTTCAAGAGGGGGGGGGGGGGGGGGGGGGGGGGGGGGGGGGGGGGGGGGGGAAGGGGGGGAAAATTCATATTATTGAGAAGACCTTGTTTCACAAAGCACCTAGCACCCAGTGCACATTGGTCTATCGATTACTCATATGATTTTTTAACACAACCCTGTTGGTTTTTTAACATTTTTGATCAAATCCTAAGTTGATTTCTGAATGAATCGTAAGTTGATTTTTGAATGTGTGCATAATGTACATGATGTCTCTGCCAGAGGAATCCCCATTGCATCTAGAAATAAACATTCCTGCCGACAAAAGAGGACGGGGCTATAAGAACTGAGCGAATAGAGCCGAACGGGTGAATGCCAGTCACTGTTTATGTGGTTGACTGGGTTTGCCAATGATCAGCATTGCTATAATTACTAGCGAATTCCATAGATTCAGACTACCAGAGTGGAAATAAATGACTAACAGGAATAACAGGCAACAAAAATTATGTATTGTCTTCTCTAAGTATCCAAGGAAACGAAATTTTGCCAGAAAATTTTTGGCCAGACCGCTACACTACTAAGGACCAGTTATACAGTCCCCAGCTAGCAGCCGTTAAAGTTCTATTCTGGGAGCCGCGCGGAAAATGCGTTGTACAACAACGTAATAATGCCTAACCGGAGAATAAATGCGGGATAACTAAACCGGTGATTGTGGCAGGGTTAGTGAAGTTAACCAGAGAATAAGTTTTGACACTGGCAGGAATAGTTAGAGAGTTAGTGATGACAAGATTGTTTGTTAGAATGAGGAAGGAGGAGAAAAGGGGATTCTCACAAATGACGGAAGAATATGACGATTCAAAATGTATATAAAAATTTTGTACTACTACTACATTTCGATCTCATGCTTCAGAAGCTAGAGTGTACGAATGAAATGTGAAACCATTTCCTAACATAGTTATAATTTGTTGTAAAATTGTCATCACATGGAATCTTACCTATCTTGTTTGTATTCATATCTACTGTTATGTGGTGGAAAAGTAGGTTTGTCTTCCATCCACACAAGTTAGACCTATTTGTTTTTAGGTTTCCTTACCGCAACATGTAGTCCTCCAAAGCTCTTTTAAATTCCGATTCTAATACTGGATCCCCTATCTCTTCTAAATCGACTCCTGTTTCTTCTTCTATCACGTAAGTCAAATCTTCACCCTCATAGAGGCTTTCAATGTATTCTTTCCACCTATCTGCTCTCTCCTCTGCATTTATGGAATGAGTGCTGTCTGTTGGACTGCTAAGAACCTTTATTTCTCAAGAACTGGTAAACATAACAAGTTCAAATTTGTTACATATTAAGGTCTATGGTCCCTTGGTGGTGTAAAACTTTTAAGTTTCTAAGTCACTACAATCAAATTATATGGCCATTTTTATCACATATTTTAATATTTGAAAACTCACTCATCAAAACCTATGGGGTACTTCCCATTGACTTAGAATCGTGAAATTTGGCAAGAAAAAAGGAATCGTAGCACAACTAAAAGCAAAAATCCGAAAGCTGTTAATTTGTAAAACAAATTGACATATCATGTTGTCCCATACCAAGGTTTGTGGTCCCTTGGCAGTGAAAAAATTGTAAGCTTCTAAGTGAATGCAGTAAAAACATATGGCCACTTATGTCACATGTTTTGATACTTGCAAATTCACACATCAAAACATATAGGATACTTCCTGTTGACATAGAAGCACGAAACTTGACAAGAAGCAAGGTTTCAATGTACACGTGAAGTAAAACATTTAAAACTTGTTAAAGTGTAATTGCATCACATAAAAAATATCTTTTGCCATGTGAACATAAGTTGCATTCATCATCCATGAAAAGCATAATAGACGAACATTAGTGCAGGCGAAAATAAAATGCAACTCAGTCATTTTTAGTAGGTAAATAAAAAATATTTTATTAAATCTTCTCTCTCTATGTATATAAACTGATGTCCCCCTCGTCACTCCTTTTTGTATGTCCAGTATAATCGGAAGAACTGCTGTGAAGATTTTGATCTGGTCTTGAAATATTGCCAGTAGTGATATTGATAACAGGCGAAAATAATTGAGGTCCTCCATTCCCACGATGGGTGAACTATCTATATACGTAATTAAGTTTGTACAGAAACCTTCTTGCACTTGTCCAATTTTTGTAATAATATTTGTAAATATCAATTGTTTCATCATTTTAAGAATTTTGAATATTTCTGCCAGCATGATTCAATAACAACTTTGCAAGATCTTTGCAAATGAACGTCGATTTACAGCTCATAGGTAAGTTTGTTGTTACGGCTTGGAGCTGTTAATGTTATTCTTTAGCAAAATATGTGAAGTTTCTACCTTATTATTTTTTAAGATTGAGTGATTTGGTATTTGGAATGCACTGAACCCAAATTACATGTCTTGTCAAACAGCTTTTTCATATCAGGCTAACTACCCAATTTGGGCTTATTTTTAATAAAACCTTAGAAACAAAAACCAAGGAGTGTCACGTTGTGTATCCTTTGTAAAGGTAGGACAGAATTATATCTTCTTAGTAGAAGCATATATCGAATTCATCATCATCATCATCATCATCATTATTATTATTATTATTATTATTATTATTATTATTATTATTATTATTTTGCTTATGAAGTTGCTGGATTTCGGTAATTGAGCTACACCAATCTTTTGATCATGCTCTTCTGAGGAAAAAAAGTGTCAGTAAACATTGCTCCTGCTTAAGGCAGAAAAGACATTTAAGTTTTGTTCTAGGTTCCTGAGAGTTTCGCTGTCTCAAAGTGGATAGTTTTGCACTTTCACTTTGTTGCCTGAGTGAAGAACTGACTTCTCAAAACAGAATATCTTTGTGATACAGTTTCTGTTTTCATCTTACTGGCTTAACATTTCAAAACAAAACCCCTTAGAGCTACACTTTCAGTGTCCAAGTTCCAGTACCATAATAAACATTTTTAGAGTAAGGTGCAAACATATCCCCCCACCCACCCACACACGCGCGCGCCACACACACACACACACACACACACACACACACACACACACACACACACACACACACACACACACACCTCTGAGAGTTGCATGTCAAGTCAATTATGTATAATTGCTAACAAAACTTTGCTTCATTGGAGACTTGTTACAACATACTGAACAGCCTGTTTTGAATAAACATTTGATTCACTTGTAAAATGTTGATCCACATGACACGAAAGATCTGTTAAAAGCTTGATGCAGGCTGCTATTTTTTAAACCAAAACATACAGTGAGATCATTAAAAGTAGTCAATTTGGAACTACTGACATGAACACTTAAGGACAGCTGACTCAACATCATGCAACTGTGTGAGTTACAACTTGATAAATTTTACTACATGACGACTCTAGAAGCTGCTCTGTATGTCACAGCTTGATACAGCTTGCGAAAGCATAACTCCAGAACCTGCTTTCAGAGTCATAACAATAAATTTATAAGTAATTGCAAGGTGATGAAGCCCTTGTTGAGGCATCTTCTATATTATATTTTTTCTTTGATCCATAAGTTACTGATGTGTCCTAGACAATAACTTAGTTACTTATATTTTTTGTTGTTTTTTTTCCACAGATTTGGGAAAATCTTGTAGACTGTGAGACAAATCTTACCTTTGCCATGGACTGGGAAAATGTTCCCCGAAGACGGAAAATGTTAGTAAACCTCAGACAGAAATGTGATGGAGCAGGCAATGCCATGGACGGTGCACAACCCATCAATTATATTCCATCACATTCACAGTTTCTTCTCCATAGCTCACTGGCTGAAGATGTGACACAATTTGACTTCACACTGAGTGTTGTGCGTCCTCTGGGTCCCCCTGGGAATGTCAATGAACAGATGGATGGCACTGAAATTGACTTGGAAATGGATGTTGTTAATCAGCATGTGTGTATGCCAGTCTTATGTGCACTGCTACAGAACATGTACAAACAAAATCTCATAACAGTTCCACAACCAGGGGAGAAAGGAAATTTGCCATCTTTTATGGAAAATATGAAGAAATGCCTCCTATCTGATAGGCACAGAAATGTGAAAATATTTATTGTGAAACTGATACTGAACAATGAGAATATCTTCTTGCCATTTGCAAATCATTGGTTGTACCCCTTGTTGTTACTTATAAAAGATGGGTCTTTTGGTAATGAATTAAATTATTTCATCACTGACGTTTTAGCACTACTACTATCATGGAGTGGAAGAGCTATTCCAGATTCTAATGATTATGAAAAGAAATTGACTAGTGATGTTTTTAGATTCTTAATTGAACACTCATTCCACAGGAGACGGGATATTATGAAGCACAATTTAGAACTAATAAAAACAGTTGTTGAGCTATGGAAGAGTTGTTTGACTGTACCATATGATTTAATTTTAGATTACCTAAAAAAGAAGTATGAGACAGATAAAGATGCAGAATTTGGTATACAGTTAGTTGGAGCAATCTGCTGCAACAAAATCAATCCATGGGATGAAAACACAGTGAATAATGTTCTAGACATCCTCTGGACTAAAATGGATGTCAACAGTAGAGAAGTGTACTTACCATGTTCTGAACTTATCGGAATTATTTTGAAGCGTATGCATGATGAAGATGATATTAGTGTACAACCTGACAATAAATTCCTGAGTAATGTGAGATCTGTTCTCAATAAACTAAGTTACAAAAGTCGAGACAAATATCTGTTGTGTTTACACGGTGTGCAGAAACATTACCCTCAAGTAGTTGACAAAACTTTTATGCAAGATGTGGCTTTTAATCTAAAGAAATGTCAAGGAAGCTTTAAGACATTAAGTTTGGAAATAATGTTATCTGGAATTGAAACATTAGGTAAGTAGTTTTACTTTTGATTAGATCTGTACAACTACTTACATTGTTTTATTAGTATTGTAATATGGAGCAAAATCTCAAATAAGACAAAGAAATGAGTTCAGGCATCATACAAGTTAATGAGATTGTACTAAAACAATTGAATTATTGAAGTTACTTCCTCACACCAGTTTTCAGAATATGTGGATGTTTATAAGTCTTCTTTCATCAGTTCAGGTCACAGTTCTAATATTGTTATTACTGGCACAAGTTGATTAGTTCTTAGTGTGGCACTGATAAATTTATTCTGCTCAGCTAGCTCTTTATCTCTTTAGACAGTCATAACTTTCTGGATTTTGTGCAGGTTAAGTTCAGTGCACTGTTCTTGCTTTTCTTTTAGCTAAATTTTTGCCCTCATATTAGTGCTCATCCTCTCTTTGCAAACAGCCTTAATTACTGTCAAAGCAGGTTATTCGTCTCCAAACTTCTGAACAGTGTGGCCTTATTTGCTTAAGAACTCTGGCCAGTCAATCAAAACTAGCCTGTCTACCATAAGTGTGTTGCTGTTGTCATTCATAGTTAGATATGTAGTTATCAAGCGATAATTGAAATTGTTATTGAAATTACAGGCTTTGGTACCAAAGTGAATGGTACAGGCATTAGTGTTAATGACATTGAGAAATGGCATAAGTTACTAGAATTGGATAAAGCCCCTGGACCTGATGCCATTCCTGTCAGATGATTTTTGAAGTGTACATTGAAGTTAGCCCCCTTCTGTAATCATAATATGTGGTAGATCCTTTGAGCATAAATGTGTCGCAAGTGAATTAAAGAAAGAATAGGTTATATCATTACAACAAAGTTAGTGCAGTGAGCCGCAAAACAGCTCTACAATATCATTGACATCCATCTGCTGTAGATATTAGATCATATTCTGATCTCAATCATAATGAGGCATCTTGAACACAATGATCTTCTCAACGTCAGCCAGTGCATGGATCTGAAAACATTGATCTTGCTAAACAGTTTTCACACATTTCTCACATGACATTATGAAAGCCCCACGGATCAAGGCAGTCAAGTGTAAGCAGTATTTCTTGACTTTGTTTATTATTTAATTCAAGGATCATCTCACAATGATATAGGAGGTATCATGGTAATACAATAAAAACCAATAGCTCCAAAAATAGACATACACAAAATACTTGGGTTAGCCCATGGGGTAGGACAGGTGGTTGGGTGTGGCCTTGATGAAGGAACCATCTTGGCAATTGCCTGAAGTGATCAGGAAAACCACAGGAAACCCAAACCAGGGCAGCCGGATAGAGCAAACACAATCCTCCCGAATATGAGGTCAGTGTCTTAAAAGCTGCACAACTTCATTCTGTTGGTTCCTGTTACGCAAAGTTCATTGACTTACACACAAATATCTTCTGACAACCAATAATATAAAAATGAAAACTCCAGTTAGGAATATCAGCAATGTAGGAAAAGATAATTTGCTGCTCACTGTACAGATGACATGTTAAGTTGCAGACACACACCCCACACACACACACACACACACACACACACACACACACACAGTTGAAAGACATTTACACATTAGTTTTTGGCAATACCCTTTCCTGAGAAAGAGAAACACACGCCATTCTTTCACACAAGCAAGCACCAAGCCTGGCCTGAGCTGCAGGAGTTGAAGGTCATGTGTGCATGAGGTATGCTTGCTTGTGTGAATGAATGGCATGTATGTCTCTCTTTTTCACAAAGACTGTTGCCAAAAGCTTATGTGAAGTATCCTTTAATTGTGCCTGTCTGTAACTTAACATGTCATCTTTACTGTAAGTAGCAGTCTATTGTTAATAATATAAAAACATAGTTTTCTTCCTAGAGCATATGACTTAGCACTGTCTAAGACTTCTTTTAAAAATTACAATTATATGTTGTATCAAATGAAATTTATTGCTGAAATGAGGATTTTTTGGCAGAGTGATGCAGAATTTTGTCTTGAATGGAGAGCCATTAACAGATGTAGAAGCAACTTCATGTGTGCCCCAGGAAAATGCAGCAGGACTTTTGTTGTCAATGTTGTATATTAATGACATGACAGACAGTATTACAAGTAACCTCAGACTTTGTGTGTAATGCAGTTATTTATAATGAGCCACTATCCAAAAAAAAGATTCACATATATTCAATCAGATGTTTATAAGATTTCAAATTGGTGCAAAGGTTGACGATTTACCTTAAATGTTGATAAATGTAAAATTGTGTACTTCACAAAATGCAAAAGTGTAGTATCCCATGACTATCAGATCAGGTAAGTTCTTGGATGTAACAATTTGTACGGATATGAAATAAAGTGTTTAGTTGGGCTCAGTCATCAGTAATACAGATCACAAACCATGATTCATTGGTAGTATACTAGAAAAAAGCAGCCAACCTACAAAGGAGATTGCTCACAGAACACTTGAGACACCCATCCTAGAATATTGCTAAAGTGTGTGGGATCCATACCAACTAGGATTATCAGGGGACATAAACAGAGAAGAGCAGTACGTATTGCGACAAGTTTGTGAGATTCCTGGAAGACTGTTGTGAAAATACTGAATAACTTGGACTGGCTGACACTTTGAGATATATTTCACTGCTCTGAAAAAGCATACTTACAAATTTGAAAGAAACATTAGTAAATGAGGAACCTAAGAGTTTACTTCAGTCACAGCGACCCCCCCCCCCCCCCCCCCCCCCTCTTCCCCGCCCCTTTCCCTTCTGTCTCCCTCCTCTCATTTATTTTTTTTTTTCTTTCAGTATTTTTAGGTTTCATTCTGGTATTTTTCTCCCTAAGTTTCTTTTAGCTTGAATGGTATTTTCCTTTCTCCATTCAGTAAATAATTTCCTTTTATGTATACCACTTAATTACTGCATGCCAGTTATCGTGTTGACTAGCACCTGTAGCAAACATGCACAACGATAACTGACAATACGATAACTGACAATCAAAGCAGTATCAACTTGTACATGAAACAGTGGAAAACTCAGTTATACAGTAGTTGCATTAACTATCGCCCTCTTGTTGTAACTACGGTGAACTACTTGGTATGCTAGCAGCAGTGCTGCTGGATTGCCATCTATAATTCTTACATTACATGCACGCACTCTCTCTCTTTTTCTCTCTCTTGGCCAAGACTACCAAATATGTCAGTGCTGATTGAGGTGTCTCAACACACACTTCCAATTCTCTTTCTTAGTCCCAGACTTATGTGGTCAATGAGTAAATTTGCCCCTGGGGAACACAAGGGTGCATTCCCTTTCTTTTATATACTTCAAAGCAAATGCTAGGTTAGATATACACTATGTGATCAAAAGTATCTGGACACCCCCTAAAACATACATTTTTCGTGTTAGGTGCATTGTGCTGTCACCTACTGCCAGGTACTCCATATCAGCGACCTTAGCAGTCATTAGACATCATGAGAGGGATGAGTGGGGAACTCCGTGGAACTAACGGACTTCAAACATGGTCAGATGATTGGGTGTCACTTATGTCATACATCTGTACCAGAGATTTCTACACTCCTAAACATCCCTATGTCCACTGTTTCCTATGTGATAGTGAAGTGGAAACTTGAAGAAGAGACACGTACAGCACAAAAGCGCACACGTTGATCTCATGTGTTGACTGGCAGAGACCACCAACAGTTAAAAATGGCCGTAATGTGTAATAGTCAGACATCTATCCAGACTACCACATAGAAATTCCAAACGGCATCAGGATCCACTGCAAGTACTATGACAGTTAGACGGGAGCTGAGAAAACTTGGATTTCATGGTCGAGCGGCTGCTCATAAGCCACACATCATGAAGGTAAATGTCAAATGGCGCCTCACTTGGTGTAGGGAGCGTAAACATTGGCTAATTGAACAGCGGAAGAATGACGTGTGGAGTGATGAATCACGGTACACAATGTGGCGATCCGATGCCCGGGTGTGGGTATGGTGAATGGCCGGTTAACATCATCTGCCAACGTGTGTAGTGCCAACAGTAAAATTCGGAGGTGGTGGTGTTATGGTGTGGTCGTGTTTTTCATGAAGGAGGCTTGCACCCCATGTTGTTTTGTGTGGCACTATCACAGCACAGGCCTACATTGATGTTTTAAGCATCTTCTTGTTTGCCACTGTTGAAGAGCAATTCGAGAATGGTGATTGCATCTTTCAACAGGATCAAGCACCTGTTCATAATGCCCCGCCTGTGGCAGAGTGGTTACACGACAATAATATCCCTGTAATTGACTGGCCTGCACAGAGTGCTGACCTCAATCCTATAGAACACCCTTGAGATGTTTTGGAAATCGACTTTGTGCCAGGCCTTGCTGAAGGACATAGATTCCTCTCCTCAGTGCAGCACCCTGTGAGGAATGGACCGCCATTCTCCAAGAAACCTTCCAGCACCTGATTGAACGTATGCCTGAGAGAGTGGAAGCTGTCATCAAGGATAAGGGTGGGCCAACACTATGTTGAATTCCAGCATTACCGATGGAGGGCACCAGGAACTTGTAAGTCATTTTCAGCAAGGTGTCCGGATACTTTTGATCAGGTAGTGTATGAGGGCTGTCCAGATAGTAACAGACTTTTGAAATAAAAAATTAACAATATGGAAAAACCAAATCTTATTGCATACATTTTAAAGACACATTTTTAAAGCTATTTTTCTACATAATCAACATTCAAACTGAGGCACTTATTATACTGTGGCACAACTTTTCAGCACCATCTCTGTAGAATCTACTGCCTGCAATAGCAAGCACTGGTTTATACCAGCATGCATTCTGGCACCAGTATGAAAGCATTGTGTAGTATATGTGTTCATTTCTGGGAAGAGATGGTAGTCACTAGATACCAAATTCGGGCTCTATGGTGGATGACCAAACACCTTGCATCCGAAACCCCGTAGGAGATCTCGGGTATGGTTGGTCATGTGTGGATGCGCATTGTCATGAAAAGACAAAACCTTTGTGCTAAGTATTCCCCAATGCTTGTTTTGTATCATCTGTCTTAACTTTGTCAGTGTTTGGCAAAACCTCTCTGAGTTAATTGTTGTGCCATGTTCAAGGGAATCTACAAGTATCATTCCTGTAGAATCCCAAAACACAGTTTCTAGTTGATAATGTTTACAAACATGTTCCTAGTTTCTATAGAGAATATATGCACCTGCGCCCCCTCCACATTCCATTGACTGCCATTTCTGTTCCACACTTGACATACTTCACCCAAGTCTCGTCTCCAGTTAAAATTCCATGTCTCTAGTAATATTTGAGGAAGGTCAATGCAGCAGCCGGTTTCTGTGGTTTTTGTTGTCTTCCATTTGGATTTTGGAAACCCACCTAGCACGAAATTTGTAGTTACCAAGCATCCCAAACACAATTTCACGAATCAAACTCTACGAAATATGGGGTAAATGTTGCGAAAGTTCTGTAGTCATGAAGTGGTGATTTTCACAAATTTTGTCATTGATTTTAATCACCAGTTTGTCAGTTGCAAGGCAAGGCCCACCACTACTGTCCTCATTGCAAACATTTGTATAGCCATTTGTAAAATCACTGCACCATTACCTCGCTCAGCTTTCAATCATAATTCCTTTTCCGTACACATCACAAAGGTTGAGATAAATTTCAATTGGTTTGTAGTTTTTTGCCAACAAATTCCCAGTCGCAGAATGCACCTAACGAGTGGTGAGATTTTTTGTTGCAGTGCACATTTTAACACATCACAGAAAGGAAAGTACGGAAACACCACTGCTGCATGCGTACTGAGTGTAAGAATATTATGGCACCAAGATGATCGGTCTAGTCCCGCCCACTGCCATGATAGACCAAAATGTCTGTTACTTTCTGGGTAGTCCTCCTCTAATCACATCCTTCAATATAATTGTATATCTCAAGGAAATGTACTCGGCTGTCACCATCAACAGCATTGCTTCCATAGTATGGATTTGAGCCCATGATGATTCCTCAATTTCCTATTCACCACACAATACCAGTTTGGCAGCACGTAAATTTCACCTAATGATTAAGAGGTTGGAACAATGGCCAGGAGAAAGAGGTTGTAAATTTTCATCAGAAACACCACTTTGTTTATTATAATCATTGATGTCATCATTTTATCTCACCTAGGTTCACATGAATGACACTACAAACTACTTTCTGGGGAGGTCAACTATGGCTCAGAGACATTGTGCATAGCAGTAAAACACACTCAACACTCGATAACCATTCAAATTAACACAAAAATTGTAACAGTTAAAAAGCCAAGAATGATGAGGTATTTGTTAAGACAACCAACTATTGTGGTTTGACTCGTAGAGAGGATAACTTCCTGAATGCTGGAGCTCTGTATTTGTCCAGCCAAATTATGAGCATGTAACCATTATAAACCTAAAGATGTGTCTATACTGATGTGAAACTGGTAGTTGCGATTAAAGCAGCTTCAAACAGCTATGCGGCTTTTGTAAATACGTAATTATTCTTGACTTTTTATGGTAATTGTAATGATAATGTGAATGGTTATTGAGTGTTAAGTGTTTTAATTGTTATTTGTGAATGGTACAGTTTTAAGTTTAAACAACTTGGTTATATTTTTGGATTTACTGTTTGATGATAATTTGACTTGGCTACTGCATCTCAAGGAGATGAAAGTCAGATATCGAAAAGCACTTACCATCCTGAAGTATCCACAGCAAACAAACCAGAGAGCTGGCAGGCATTTATTCAGTCTTGACTTGCAGACAGTTACACTATATAGTGCAAATCACACTTAAGTGCCTGCAGAGGGTTCATCGAACCACCTTCACAATAATTCTTTATTATGTCATTCTCAAACAGTGCATGGAAAAAACAAATGCCTATGTCTTTCTGTGTGAGCTCTGATTTCACTTATTTTATGATGATGATCATTTCTCCCTATGTAGGTTGACGTCATCAAAGCATTTTTTCATTCAGAGGAGCAAGTTGGTGACATATCTGAAGATATTAGACTCTGCTCACAATGAGGGTGTTAGGCTGCCATTGGGTGTCTGCTGAGCTATTCTGATATCTAGCCTGTGTTTTAAGACTGGCAAACCATCTCTCTCAGTGATGTACCATTTCGTGGTGAAATTTGCTCTGAAGATATGCAGTATACAATAAAACCACTTAGGATCAGTAGGGGTTAAAGTTAAAATTGCGAATCAGTGTTTGAGCAGGTTGCTACCCTGGCTAATTAAAATGCCCAATCTAATTTTAGAAATGACTGAAACTAGCGGAAACTGTGCAGATGCACACACATTCCCTGAACTCTTACGGGACTTGGAATAATGTCTTCCACGAGTAATGAGTGTGTTGGGGAGGGACACTACGAATGTAGTGTGTGGACATACAAGGTGAGAATGTGGGTCTCACGGGAGGTGTGCGCGAGATAGTCCCTGCAGTCGCACTATCCTCTGTGCCATCGGTGGCTCAGATGGATAGAGTGTCTGCCATGTAAGCAAGATCCCTGGTTCAAGTCCCAGTCGGGGCACACATTTTCACCTGTCCCTGTTGATATTATCAAAGCCTGTCAACAGCTGAAGGTATTAATATAATTCTAATTTAAACCTGCAGAGAGTGGTGGATCCTCCTATCCCCCAACCAAGAACAGACGCCATATCCATATAAGTATTCTCTGCAGGTTTGGTCTGAAGGAGTAAAACTTCTGACCTCCAACATCAGCACTGGTAGACATTGTCTAAAACATTGCTAATGTATATCTGTGGAACACTGTCATGTTAAGATTGGTTGTGAAGAATGACATTCTTTTCACCAAATACATACATCCATATTAAGCAATGCAGTTATGATTATGCAATTGAACAACATGTAGTAGTAGTAGTAGTAGTAGTAGTAGTAGTAATCACCAGCATAGTCATTGGCTTTGATCTCTTTCCTTTACAGTACAGTGGTGATATTATCACATATTTAAGCTTATACAGAATGAAATGATTTCGTATGGAGTATGCCATTGTCCTTACAATAGAGTGTTCTATTAGAATATGTGTATGAGGACCACCCATCATGGTATACTTTCTCAGCTTATTTTGTTCTGTGTTAAGTTTTACTTCAGTGATAAGTTTTATTTTGTGTGTGTGTGTGTGTGTGTGTGTGTGTGTGTGTGTGTGTGTGTGTGTGTGTTTTCACCTGAAGATTATAATATTTGCTAATATCAGTTTCATTATGCCAAATACAGGTGAAGATGCATATGGATTCCTAAAAAGTAATGGGCTGCTGGACTTTGTTGACCAACCAGATACTGGTGCTCAACTTGCAGCACTAAGAGTGCTGGAGAAACTCTTGTTGCTGGACCGAGACAACAGCAGCATTTGCCACATGAAATATGCTGAAAAGCAGAGTCTTTTGGATGCAGTATGCCCTATTGCAGTTAAACGTTCAACTGCTGCCTCATGTCGTCACCTTGCATTTCAGATCCTTTCCAGTGACACTGATGCCCATGAGGGTGCTCGAAAAGCCCTACTTTCTGGATTGGCAGATTCAGACCCGGATATAAAGGAATTTGTTCTGAGGTATGTACATAGAGTTAATTATCCATAAATGTGGTAAGTGACTACGGTATTTTATTTGCTTCATCTACATCTACGTGATTACTCTGCTATTTACAATAAAGTGCCTGGCAGAGGGTTCAGTGAACCACCTTCAAGCTGCCTCTCTACTATTCCACTCTCGAACAGCATGTGGGAAAAACAAGCGCTTAAATTTTTCTGTGCGAGCCATAATTTCTCTTATTTTATCGTGATGTTCATTTCTCCCTACGCCAACAGAATGTTTTCACAATCAGAGGAGAAAACTGGTGATTGAAATTTCATGAGAAGATCCCATCACAACAAGAAACACCTTTGTTTTAATGACTGCCACTCCAGTTTACGTATCATGTCTGTGGCACTATCTCCCCTATTGCATGATAGTACAAAACAAGCCGCCCTTCTTCGAACTTTTTCATCCTTCAGTCCCGCCTGATGCAGATCGCACACTGTACAACAATACTGCAGAATAGGGTGGACAAGCATGGTGTAAGCAGTCTCTTTAGTAGACTTGTTGCACCTTCCAAGTGTTCTGCCAATGAATTGCAGTCTTTGGTTTGCTCTACCCACAACATTATCTATGTGGTTGTTCCATTATAGGTTATTTGTAATTGTAATCCCTAAGTATTTAGTTGAATTTACAGCCTTAAGATTTGTGTGACTTATTGTGTAATCAAAATTTAGCAGATTTCTTTTAGTACCCATGTGAATAACTTCACACTTTTCTGTATTAAAGTGAGTGAGTGGTTGTACGTTATTACTAAATATGGAGCTATTGTATCAGCATACTCTGAAAGGTACCTGACTGGTGTACAGTCTGGACTGGAGGCCTTGCCTTTATTAAGTGATTTAAGCTGCTTTTCTACACTGAGGGCAACTACTTCTAAGTTTCTCATCTTGGCAGTTGTTCTTGATTGGAATTCAGGAATATTTACTTTGTCTTCTTTGGTGAAGAAGTTTCAGAAAACCATGTGTAATAACTCTGCTTTAGTGGCACTGTCATCAGTGACTTGACTGCTGTTATCGCACAGTGATGGTATTAGTTGTGGCTTACCAGTGGTGTGCTTTATTTATGACCAGTATCTCTTTGGGGTTTCTGACTGATACCAAGACAGAGTTTCACTGTGGAAATTTTTAAAAGCATCTTACATTGAAAACGCGCTTTGTTTTGAGCTTCTGCAAAACTTTGCCAATCTTGGGGATTTTGCATTCTTTTAAATTTGGCATGTTTTTCTTGTTGCTTCTGCAACAGCTTTCTGACCCATTTTTGTGTACCATGGGGGATCAGTACCATCACTTATTAATTTATGTGGAATATATATCTTAATTGCTATCAGTATTATCTTTTTGAACTCATTCCACATATTTTCTGATCGTACGTGATCAGATCGGAAGGAGTAGACCCCATCTCTTAAAAATGCATTAAGAGCATTTTTATCAGCTTTTTTTAAAATAATGTACTTTGCATTTCTTTTTAATGGTTGTAGGTGTTACGGTTCCGTAGAAATGTTGGAACACGTGAGGCAATACTAACCTTACGACTTATCTTAGAAGAAAGATTGAGAAAAGGCAAACCTACGTTTCTAGCATTTGTAGACTTAGAGAAAGCTTTTGACAATGTTAACTGGAATACTCTCTTTCAAATTCTGAAGGTGGCAGGGGTAAAATACAGGGAGTGAAAGGCTATTTACAATTTGTACAGAAACCAGATGGCAGTTATAAGAGTCGAGGGGTATGAAAGGGAAGCAATGGTTGCAAAGGGAGTGAGACAGGGTTGTAGCCTCTCCCCGATGTTATTCAATCTGCATATTGGGCAAGCAGTAAAGGAAACAAAAGAAAAATTCGGAGTAGGTATTAAAATTTATGGAGAAGAAGTAAAAACTTTGAGGTTTGCCGATGACATTGTAATTCTGACAGAGACAGCAAAGGACTTGGAAGAGCAGTTGAATGGAATGGACAGTGTCTAGAAAGGAGGATATAAGATGAACATCAACAAAAGCAAAACAAGGATAATGGAATGTAGTCAAATTAAATCGGGTGATGCTGAGGGAATTAGATTAGGAAATGAGACACTTAAAGTAGTAAAGGAATTTTGCTATTTAGGGAGTAAAATAACTGATGATGGTCGAAGTAGAGAGGATATAAAATGTAGACTGGCAATGGCAAGGAAATCGTTTCTGAAGAAGAGAAATTTGTTAACATCGAGTATAGATTTAAGTGTCAGGAAGTCGTTTCTGAAAATATTTGTATGGAGTGTAGCCATGTATGGAAGTGAAACATGGATGATAACTAGTTTGGACAAGAAGAGAATAGAAGCTTTTGAAATGTGGTGCTACAGAAGAATGCTGAATATAAGGTGGGTAGATCACGTAACTAATGAGGAGGTATTGAATAGGATTGGGGAGAAGAGAAGTTTGTGGCACAACTTGACTAGAAGAAGGGATCGGTTGGTAGGACATGTTTTGAGGCATCAAGGGATCACAAATTTAGCATTGGAGGGCAGCGTGGAGGGTAAAAATCGTAGAGGGAGACCAAGAGATGAATACACTAAGCAGATTCAGAAGGATGTAGGTTGCAGTAGGTACTGGGAGATGAAGAAGCTTGCACAGGATAGATTAGCATGGAGAGCTGCATCAAACCAGTCTCAGGACTGAAGACCACAACAACAACAACAACAACAGGTGTTAAGGTATTCTACCTTGTTGTCGCTAATCCCAATATTTGTCTTGGTACTCCCTATTTGTCCAGGATTATTTTTTGCTGAGAGATCAAGTATGCTTTCACAATCATTTATGCTTTGAGTGGGCTCATGAACTAATTGTTCAAAATAATTTTCTGAGAAAGCATTCAGTACAATTTTGGATGACGTTTTATGCCTGCTGCAGGCTTTAAACATATAATTTTTCCAGCATATCGAGGGTAGATTTAAGTCACTACCAACTATATTTGTATGACTGGCGTGTACCTATTTGAAGTGAGACTAAAGTTTTCTTTGAACTGATCAGCAAGTATATCTTCTGAGTCAGGAGGTCAGCAAAATGATCCAGTTGTTAGTTTAGTCCGACTGTCAAGTATAACCTCTGCCCATACTATTTTGCAGGAAGTATCTACTTCAATTTCACTACAAGGTAAATTACTTCTGACAGCAATAATTACTCTACCACCTTTCTGAAAACTGTTAGGTCATTTGAAAAAATTTCGGTTGAACTTATTTCCAGCTTTAGGCAGCTTTCCATACCTATAACTACTTGAGGTTCAGTGCTTTCTGTTAGGGCTTGGAGCTCTAGTGCCTTCCCAATACAGCTACAATAATTTACAACTACAATGCCTCGTTTTAGATGGTTTCCTGAGACCCTCTAACCTAGAAAACTGCCCAGTCTCTTCCACACAGCCCCCGCTACCCGTGTATCCACTTTCTGTGTGTAGTGGACTCCTGACCTATTAAGCGGAACCCAGAAACCCACCACCAGATGGCGCAAGTCAAGGAATCTGTAGCCTACACAGTCACAGAACCGCCTGAGCCTCTTATTCAGACCTTCCACTTGGCTCTGCACCGAAAGACCACAGTTGGTTCTGTCGACGATGCTGCAGGTGGTGAGCTCCGCTTTAATCCTGCAAGCAAGACTGGCAGTATTTACCATTTCCACTAACCACTCGAAACCAGAGAGAATCTCCTCCGATCCAAAGTGACATGCATCATTAGTACTGACATGGGCCACCCCCTGCGGTTGGCTACACCCTGTACTCTTGGCTACACCCTGTACTCTTCATGGCATCTGGAAGCACCCTTTCCACATCCGTAATGACTCCCCCACCAGGTAAGTACATGGAGTGCACACTGGCCTCCTTCCCCTCCTTGGCAACAGTGTTCCTAAGAGGCCCCATTACGCTCCCAACTACTAGCAAACCCACCCTCTGTGAATGCCCAGACCTTGCGGGCCAAAAAGCTTCCTCTGGAACAGGTTGGACGATTGCATCCAGCTCAGAGACTTCTTCAACCACAGATAACGCCCAAAACCTGTTCGTCAAATGAACTGGGGTGGCCCTACGATCCGCCCTTTGGAATATCTTTCACTGCCTGCCAGACTTTTGAATGATCTCCCACTTGACCACAGGTGAGGTATCAATCTCAGTGCAGGCTATACCCGGGGTAGCCACAGCAATGAACCAATCGGGGGACATGCTCAACGTCCCTCGCATACCCATGTCTGACCCCCCACAGTGATGCCCTTGGCAGCAGCCACAAGCTCTGTGAAGGAAGCAAACACAGCCTGGAAGGGTCAACAAATCGGCTTGCATCTGTACACAGCAATCACAGTTCCTACCCATTACTGAAGTTGATTCTGTTTGAAGCTTGTAAATATATGTAACAAACAAACGGTGTACGGCAGGAACTCGCAGTGCACTCTCACTAACCGACATCCTGTCAGACTATGAAGAGAGATGCTTATAATCACTTTCTTGCCTCTCCTAATAATTCTGTAGAATGATAATATAAAACTAAATATCATAAATATTTGTAATATTATAAGATTAAATTTTAACCTCTTTGCTGGAAACATTAGGAGCTAGAAGTGACAGGAATATAGATGCAGATTTTGATGTGAAGAATCTGAAAGTCTTTAACATTAATACACAGATTTCATATACTAATGTTTAAAACTAGATGGGTACAGTTTTCAACAAGAATCTGTAAATCTAGAAATTATCGTGACCTTTACAACCCAGAATTACTTGAACCTCTTGTGTTCCTCTTGACCCAGGATTCGGATTCCACCATCCCAGCCTAATTGTCTCCATTTGTACAAATGTTAACTAACATTCCCCTCATATTAAGTACAAATCTTTCTGGGATACCTAAAAAAATCATCATATTATTGATGAAAAGTCTTCATTTTATTGATGACATTTTCATGATCTGGACTCATGACAAGATCGACATTTGCTCTTTTCTCCATAACCTCAACACTTACTCCCTTCATCTGGTCCTTCTCAACTCGATGAGTAACATTCCGATATCTCAATCTCCACCTCTCGGATGCTCCATAAATAGAGGGTGTTACAAAAAGGCACGGCCAAACTTTCAGGAAACATTCCTCACACACAAATAAAGAAAAGATGTTATGTGGACATGTGTCCGGAAACGCTTAATTTCCATGTTCATTTTAGTTTCGTCCACCTGCGCTCAATGGAGCACATTATTATGATTTCGTACGGGATACTCTACCTGTGCTGCTAGAACATTACAAGGACGACACAACATGTGGTTCATGCACAATGGAGCTCCTGCACATTTCAGTCGAAGTGTTCGTACGCTTCTCAACAACAGATGGATTGGTAGAGGCGGACCAATTCCATGGCCTCCACACCCTCCTGACCTCAACCCTGTTCACCTTCATTTATGGGGGCATTTGAAAGCTCTTGTCTATGCGACCCCGGTACCAAATGTAGAGACTCTTCGTGCTCGTATTGTGGACGTCTGTGATACAATACGCCATTCTCCAGGGCTGCATCAGCGCATCGGGGATTCCATGCGACGGAGGGTGAATGCGTGTATCCTCGCTAACGGAGGACATTTTGAACATTTCCTGTAACAAAGTGTTTGAAGTCATGCTGGTACGTTCTGTTGCTGTGTGTTTCCATTCCATGATTAATGTGATTTGAAGAGAAGTAATAAAATGAGCTCTAACATGGAAAGTAAGCGTTTCCGGACACATGTCCACATAACATATTTTCTTTCTTTGTGTGTGAGGAATGGTTCCTGAAAGTTTGACCGTACCTTTTTGTAACACCCTGTATATCTTTTCATATCAATCATACCAACAGTACCCCTACTTAGACAACTATCACTCTTTTCACGTCAGGTCTCTTCCTTCCAGCCTAGTCATCCATGCATGCCATACCTGCAGTGGAAAGAGGAGTTGTTGAAAGAGAAATTACTGAAACATTCTGATAACATTACCAGAGCTTTTGTTACACACAGTATCCTATTTAGTCCATCCATAGAGAGATCTGCTATGCCATCTCCTCCTCTGGCACTAGTAAACCTATCAACCAGCAAGTGACCAGCACTCCTCTGATCATGTGACAGAACTGTTACAGAAAACTTTATTGGAACTCATGCATTTGTGAAAATGGATATGTGTGTAGCCTATAATAATTTCCAGTCAGGTCATAGTGGAAGACCTTATTATGAAATCTTAGAAAGTTATGTTGTTGTTGTTGTTGTTGTTGTTGTTGTTGTGGTCTTCAGTCCTGAGACTGGTTTGATGCAGCTCTCCATGCTACTCTATCCTGTGCAAGCTTCTTCATCTCCCAGTACCTACTGCAACCTACATCCTTCTGAATCTGCTTAGTGTATTCATCTCTTGGTTTCCCTCTACGATTTTTACCCTCCCCGCTGCCCTCCAATGCTAAATTGGTGATCCTTTTATGCCTCAGAACATTTCCTATCAACTGATCCTTTCTTCTGGTCAAGTTGTGCCACAAACTTTTCTCCCCAATCCTATTCAGTACTTCCTCATTAGTTACGTGATCTACCCATCTAATCCTCAGCATTCATCTGTAGCACCACATTTCGAAAGCTTCTATTCTCTTCTTGTCCAAACTAGTTATTGTCCATGTTTCACTTCCATACATGGCTACACTCCATACAAATACTTTCAGAAACTACTTCCTGACATTTAAATCTATACTCGATGTTAACAAATTTCTCTTCTTCAGAAATGCTTTCCTTGCCATTGCCAGTCTACATTTTATATCCTCTCTACTTCGACCGTCATCAGTTATTTTGCTCCCCAAATAGCAAAACTCCTTTACGACTTTAAGTGTCTCATTTTCAAATCTAATTCCGTCAGCATCACTCGACTTAATTCGACTACATTCCATTATCCTCGTTTTGCTTTTGTTGATGTTCATCTTATATCCTCCTTTCAAGACACTGTCCATTCTGTTCAACTGCTCTTCCAAATCCTTTGCTGTCTCTGACAGAATTACAATGTCATTGGCGAACCTCAAAGTTTTTATTTCTTCTCCATGGACTTTAGTACCTACTCCAAATTTTTCTTTTGTTTCCTTTACTGCTTGCCCAATATGCAGATTGAATAACATCGGGGAGAGGCTACAACCCTGTCTCACTCCCTTTGCAACCATTGCTTCCCTTTCATACCCCTCGACTCTTATAACTGCCATCTGGTTTCTGTACAAATTGTAAATAGCCTTTTGCTCCCTGTATTTTACCCCTACCACATTTAGAATTTGAAAGAGAGTATTCCAGTCAACATTGTCAAAAGCTTTCTCTAAGTCTACAAATGCTAGAAACGTAGGTTTGCCCTTCCTTAATCTAGCTTCTAAGATAAGTCGTAGGGTCAGTATTGCCTTATGTGTTCCCATATTTCTACGGAATCCAAACTGATCTTCCCCGAGGTCGGCTTCTACTAGTTTTTCCATTCGTCTGTAAAGAATTCGCATTAGTATTTTGCAACTGTGACTTATCACACTGATAGTTTGGTAACTTTCACATCAGTCAACACCTGCTTTCTTTGGGATTCGAATTATTATATTCTTCTTGAAGTCTGAGGGTATTTCGCCTGTCTCGTACTTCTTGCTCACCAGATGGTAGAGTTTTGTCAGGACTGGCTCTCCCAAGGCCGTCAGTAGTTCTAATGGAATGTTATCTACTCCCTGGGCCTTGTTTGGACTCAGGTCTTTCAGTGCTCTGTCAAACTCTTCAAGCAGTATCATATCTCCCATTTCATCTTCATCTACATCCTCTTCCATTTCCATAATATTGTCCTCAAGTACTTCGGCCTTGTATAGACCCTCTATATATTCATTCCACCTTTCTGCTTTCCCTTCTTTGCGTAGAACTGGGTTTCCATCTGAGCTCTTGATGTTCATACATGTGGTTCTCTTATCTCCAAAGGTCTCTGTAATTTTCCTGTAGGCAGTATCTATCTTACCACTAGTGAGATAAGCCTCTACATCCTTACATTTGTGCTCTAGCCATCCCTACTTAGCCATTTTGCACTTGCTGTCGATCTCATTTTTGAGACGTTTGTATTCCTTTTTGCCTGCTTCATTTACTGCATGTTTATATTTTCTCCCTCATCAATTAAATGCAATATCTCTTCTGTAACCCAAGGGTTTCTACTAGCCCTCATCTTTTTACCTACTTGATCCTCTGCTGCCTTCACTACTTCTTCCCTCAAAGCTACCCATTTTTCTTCTACTGTATTTCTTTCCCCCATTCCTGTCAGTTGTTCTCTTATGCTCTCCCTGAAACTCTGTACAACCTCTGGTTTAGTCAGTTTATCCAGGTCCCATCTCCTTAAATTCCCACCTTTTTGCAGTTTCTTCAGTTTTAATCTACAGGTCATAACCAATAGATTGTGGTCAGAGTCCACATCTGCCCCTGGAAATGTCTTACAATTTAAAACCTGGTTCCTAAATCTCTGTCTTACCATTATATAATCTATCTGAAACCTGTCAATATCTCCAGGCTTCTTCCATGTATGCAGCCTTCTGTTATGATTCTTGAACCAAGTGTTACCTATGATTCAGTTGTGCTCTGTGCAAAATTCTACCAGGCGGCTTCCTATTTCGTTTCTTACCCCCAATCCATATTCACCTACTATGTTTCCTTCTCTCCCTTTTCCTACACTCGAATTCCAGTCACCCATGGCTATTAAATTTTCGTCTCCCTTCACTACCTGAATAATTTCTTTTATCTCATCATACATTTCTTCAATTTCTTCGTCATCTGCAGAGCTAGTTGGCATATAAACTTGAACTACCGTAGTAGGTGTGGGCTTCATATCTATCTTGGCCACAATATTGCGTTCACTATGCTGTTTGTAGTAGCTTACCCGCATTCCTGTTTTCCTACTCATTATTAAACCTACTCCTGCATTACCCCTATTTGATTTTGTGTTTATAACACTGTAGTCACCTGACCAGAAGTCTTGTTCCTCCTGCCACCAAACTTCACTAATTCCCACTATATCTAACTTTAACCTATCCATTTCCCTTTTTAAATTTTCTAACCTACCTGCCTGATTAAGGGAAGTGACATTCCACACTCCGATCCATAGAATGCCAGTTTTCTTTCTCGTGATAAAAGTAATATGAAAAGTCAATGAACAATTCTAAACTATCCAGTAAGTCTGTTGTGAATCAGTCTAGTGTTGAAACTACAGACTACTCAGAAAGCTAGAATATTAAATTCATCATTTAAAAATGAAGATACTTCCATAGTGACATTGTGACTGTACCACACAATTGAGAAATACTGAAATAAGCATTCCCAGTATAGAAAAGCAAAATAATGCTGGAAAGAACACGGAACTAGACCATGGCAGAGTTCTCATATTAGACTTTCAAGTGTTTAGATTGTGGATTTAACTTTGTTCCTAGTTCATATTTATGAAGAATGTCTCATATAGCAGATAGTCATAAGCAGCTGGGAAAGAGCACTATTCACTCCTTTTTACAAAAGTGGAAATGAATGGATGCACAGAATTTAACATAAATATCACTAACATCCACCTGTTGCAGGGTGCTAGAGAATGAACATTATGATGTTTCTGGAGGGGGATAAAAGCTTTTCTCAAGGCATTATGTTTCAGGAAAAACCAAGCAGAAATGTCATACTGTCCTGACATTGCTGTTGTTTTCTAGGAAGTTCTCTTTGTATGTGAACAAAAATAAGAAAAATCTCCTTAATGAACAGGTATACTCCAGTTAATATCTGGTCGTAAATTTCTATAGCTATCAGATTGTTTAACTATTTGGTTTCACTACTAAGAATCAATATTAAATTGTACAAACATTTAGGATCAGTACTAGGGAATGTGAATGGAAGGGTCCTGGTAAAGTGCAGAGTTTTGATAAAGGAATACAATACACTACAGCAAAGGAATGAAGGCTACTGCTCAAGTGTTTGTTTGGAGTCCTTATTTAGTGAGCATAACAGCACACATCAAACAGATTCAGAGATGAAGCACTAGGATTATAATGGGTCATAGTAAACCATACTGAAGCATAAGAGATGCTTTGGGAACATAAATGGAAATCATTGAAAAGATGATGACATTGTTGGGCACATACCAAGTCATTTAGACAACCCGCCATCCTAACCGACTCTCACTCAATATATTAATAAAATAGGATATAAAAATAACTAACTTTGGTACAAAGTACCCTCCACCAAGCACTGTGCAATGGCTTACTGATCACCCATGTAGATATTCACAATACTGTTATGAACACCATGTTCCACTACATATTTTGTAAAATTGCACTAAGTTTAACATCAAACATGATGGTGTGGACACATGACATTGTGGCTGACATTGTCAGCTTAGACTCCTACATTTTATAGGTCCTTCCAGAAGCAGTTGTGTGTGGCTATCATAGAGGCAGATAGTGTAATTATCTATACCTTTGCACATTCCTGACATCGTGTTTAATGTTGCTTATGTTGGTCTTTTTCGTGCTGTAATAGATTTTTTTCCCAACCTGCTCTTTCACTGGATGTCTCACTATGATTTCCAGTAGTCAGTACCACTTGAAGAAGGAATATTAGGCTTAGTCCCATTGACGTACCACTGGGTTGTGCATTTACATCAAAATAGGCTGGTTGGTGAAGACTCCAGTATACATTCATTACTTCTTAGTAGCACTTTTTCATGCTGCAATAATAACATACATTATGCAGTCATTTAGTTTTTCACCGGAATGCCTGTTGTAAATAATTGCTTTTTTTTTTTAACAATTATGAATAGGATAGATTTCCACACCCCTTCAAGGCAATGCACCGACCAAACGTTTCCGTTTCCTGCTCCCCCTCCGCCACGGCCTCCCAACACAGTCCCTGAACAGCCTTATCCTGACGCCTTCTAGACCTTACACGGTCCACCAGATAGCACTCTTCTCTCCCCCACCCATACTCTGCTATCCCTACCACTTCCTTGCCCCACTCCCGATTGCTATTTTCGCCAGAGATGTGTGTGTGTGTGTGTGTGTGTGCGTGCGTGTGTGTGTGTGTGTGTGTTTTGCACCCCTTGTTGTTTTGCGTGGCACTATCACAGCACAGGCCTACATTGATGATTTAAGCATGTTCTTGCTTGCCACTGTTGAAGAGCAATTTGGCGATGGCAACTGCATCTTCTAGCACTATTGAGCACCTGTTCATAATGCACAGCCTGTGGCAGAGTGGTTACATTATAATAACATCGCTGTAATGGACAGCACACACACAGTCCTGACCTGAATCGTATAGAGCACCTTTGGGACCATGCATGCACCTGAGGTTTTGACCGAAAGCTTAGTGTGTGACAGCCTTCCAGATTGCCTTTCTGCAACTTTACGTGTCATCCTTGAGGTGAGTAGCAATCTGTCCTTTCATAACTGCTGTGTGTAAATGCTTTCTCTGGTTGATAAGCAAGATTTCCTCACACCTAAACATCCCTAGGTCCATTGTTTCCGATATGATAGCGAAGTGGGAACGTAAAGGGACACGTACAGCATAAAAGCATATAGGCTGACCTTGTCTGTTGACGGACAGAAACTGCCGACAGTTGAAGAGGGTCGTACTGTGTAATAGGCAGACATCTGTTCAGACCATCACATAGGAATTCCAAACTGCTTCAGGATCCACTGCAAGTACTATCACAGTTAGGCGGGAGCTGAGAAAACTTGGATTTCATGGTCGAGCGACTGCTCATAAGCCACACATCATGCAGGTAAATGCCAAATGAAGCCTCACGTCTGTAAGGAGTGTAAACATTGGATGACTGAACAGTGGAAAAATGTTGTGTGGAATGACAAATCACGGTACACAATGTGGCGATCCGATGGTAGGGTGTGGGTATGACGAATGCCCGGTGAACGTCATCTGCCAGCATATGTAGTGCCAACAGTAAAATTTGGAGACAGTGGTGTTATGGTGTGGTTGTGTTTTTCATGGAAAGGGCTTACGCCTCTTGTTGTTTCGCATGGCACTATCACAGCACAAGCCTACATTGATGTTTTAAGCATCTTCTTGCTTGCCACTGTTGAAGAGCAAATTCGGGGATGGCCCCTGTATCTTCTAGCACTATCGAGCACCTGTTCATAATGCACAGCCTGTGGCAGAGTGGTTGCATGACAATAACATCCCTGTAGAGGACCGGCCTGCATAGGGTCCTGACCTGAATTGTATTGAACACCTTTGGGATGTTTTGGGACGCCAACTTTGTGCTGGGCCTCACTGACTGACATCAGTACCTCCCCTCAGTGCAGCACTGCATGAAGAATGGACTGCCATTCCCAAGACACCTTCCAGCACCTGATTGAACATATGCCTCCAAGAGTGGAAGCTGTCATTAAGGCTGAGGGTGGGCGAACACCATATTGAATTCCAGCTTTGTTGATGGAGGGTGCGAGGAACTTGTAAGTCATTTTCAGCCAGGTGTCAAGATACTTTTGATCACATAGTGTCTGTATGAATATGTTTATGGCACTATTTGACCTTTTCATAATCATGAATGTTGCTTTATGCTTATTTCATAGATTTTAAACACGTGGTTACAGCTCAGAAAATTTTTGACACGTTTATGTTTTTCTATAGGATAAAAGATCAGTTCGTCTCAATTTTCATACACACTTGTATTTTTGCTAAAAATAATTTTGCAGTTTTTGATAAAATTGAAAGTGTACCTTTTTTTGTCATAGCTGTGGGTGAAAGTGGGTCTGTTGTATTTTTTGTATCTTTTATCCAGTATAAACATTCAAGTGTGTTTAGTAGCTAAAATAATTGTTAAGCTTAGTACTGTACTACCACAGTGTTTATCCACAAAAATTTAGGTTAATCTCAAATAAATTACACTGTAACAGGTACTGGCGGTCAGATTCGCAGTTACCAGTTTCTGCTTCAGAGAGACTTATATATATATTGAACCACCTGTACAGCACAGAAACAGAAGTACAATTTCTGGGATATGCTCTTCAGGTTTGTGTATTATTTACTTGTACTAAAATTAGGAATAAGTTCCATTACACTCTCTCATCACTGTGTTCATAACTTTATATTGATTCTGTAGCATCATCTGGCTTCTGCGTGCTTATCTATTTACTTTTTCGAATAACATTTTTGCGTTTAGTTATATTGTCACATGCTGCACTGATATGAGTGATTAGAGTGACACTTACGTATAAATTATTCTAAATCCTAGTAGTTGTGTTGTATTGCTACCTGTCCATATTCGACCAAAAAGCTGGTCAATATGGTTTTTACAAACTGCATCATCTCATAAAATGAGTAAGTGATCATTTATATCTGGAAGGAATTTACAATATGTAACACAAAACTACACATTGGCCCTAAAATAAATCTCTTATCCTCATTTATGTTTTACTCCACAAAAAAGCTAATTATACATGAACATTGCAGTCATTCACTCTGAAGAGTTACAGTGTCTTGTATACCAATGTATGTAGTAGCAAAATCAAACAAAAATGTAATAGATGATAAACTCTTGCTGGAGAAGTTGTTTATGTAGTTGTCTTATTGTGAACCTTTATTTCACATCATTTTGTGTCAGCTGTATTGCCAGTTATGTCCAGGATGTTATATCATTACCAGCTGTTTGCCTCTGTGGTGTTCTATAGGTCACATCTTTGTTCTTACAATGGGATTAGAAATATGAGCATAGAACCACATAAACGTGAATCGTACAGGCAACATAATGTAGATGCGAAGAACAAAGATGTGTCCTACAGAATACCATTGCAGCAAACAGCCTATAATGATGTAACATCACTGACTCAACTGTCAATATAATGAACATGAAATACATAATGCTTAATTATTATCATTGTAATGGTTGTGGATGGGTGCACCTTCAACACTTGAGATTTAATGATCTTCTAGTAGCAAAGTAACCTATATGTTTTGGTATATTAGGCTTCCAGTAATAAAACTAAGTGGCATATCATAAAATTACTAGTGCACATATATGAATTAGCAAGATGTTTGGAAGGGTGGTATACTTTCTACCAGCATTGTATAGTACCAGAATTTCCATACCTCCTACTCACTATTTGATGAGTGGTGCTTTGTCTTGATTGTCAACTTATAACTTCCGTAAAGAGCTTTCTTCCCTTATTTGGTTAGTTTTGAGCTGCTCCATCTTTCCTGAAAGTTTGTCCCACCACCAAACAAAAATACTGTAGCTTTATTTAGTTTTTTTATTCTAGCAGTAATATGAAAGTGTTAGATTGCTACTCGCCACATAGAGGAGGTGTTGAATTGCTGACTTGCCACTCACCACATGGAAGTGGTGTTGAATTGCAGACATACACAATGAAAACACTGCTAAACTTTTAAACACACACACACACACACACACACACACACACACACACACACACACACACACACACACAGAGAGAGAGAGAGAGAGAGAGAGAGAGAGAGAGAGAGAGAGAGTTAGTTATGGCTAGTGTCTATGGTGGCTGGTGCCCAACTGCCAGTCTGCCATTCACGTGTGTATGTCATGCTTTTGTGTGTGTGTGTGTGTGTGTGTGTGTGTGTGTGTGTGTGTGTGTGTGTGTGTGTGTGTGTGTGTGTGTGTTCTGCTTGTGAAGGACTTCTTTGTGTGAAATCTAAAAGCTTAGCAGTGTTTTCATCATACCTCTCTCTGACTCAATGCCTCCTCTGTCTGGTGAATAGCAATCTATCCTTTTCATATTGTTGGTATTCCATCCTGGAATTCCCATTGTTTAGATCATTATATTAGTTACTTGATGATTCATACAAGATTAACATCATAATTACAAAGGTACACACATTTTGGATAAAATGTACATATTTCATCTTTCGGTTTTTTAATGTTCTCTACTAATTGTGTTTGAAGAAATAGTGATAGGCCTGAAATCTGTCTGCTTCTATCATTTTCTGTGGATCTGCCTTTCATGCCATATATACACTCAAGAAAGAACCAACAGAAATGACAGACAGTCACTTCTTGGGCATCACTATACACACTAGCTGACAAGAAAAAAGTGAAGCACTGAGAAGATATGGTTGGATATCAGTGTAACTTCGCACATGAACATGACATTGATGGGTATGTAGATAAGAAGAGTTACAATTGTCTGTGGCATAACAGAACAGTCACCAGACTGAATTAGTGTTGTTCGTGTTTGTTATTGTTACCAGAGCTGGTAGGTTATACAAGGGGTGTGAGTAGTGTCAAAATGTGAGTGATCGCTGTGAAGGTCGCAGAGATGCCTCATACACATGAGACAGCAATATCAACACCTAAATGAGTTTGAAAGGGGCTTCATTGTAGATCTCCATTTGGTCGGCTGGTGGAGCGGTGTAAAATCCAGATTTGTGGGGCATTCAAATGTGATGGTGGACTGATGTTGGACTGTGTGGGAATGTGAAGGCAGGCATAATCAACCTCAGAGTTCTGCTCAGCCACGCCAGAGCACCTCAAGTAAGGATCGCTGTATTGTGTGTGAAGCACATCTTAACCCCTTCACAACTGTGCCTCTAAGAACAAGTAACAGACTCCCTGCTGCATTGTGTGTCATCTGTCACCATCGATCAGAGACTATCAGCAACCAGACTAAGGAATTACCATCGCATGCATAGGCTGCCATTAACATTGCAACACAGATGGCTGTATTTGGAAAGGTACCATCGCTAGGGAGCATGGAACACACAGTTCTGCGCTATCCAAATGACTATCATTGGCAAGTATGGTGACGACTTGGTGAAAGGGTCTCACTCTTCCAATGTTTTGTGAAGGCACAACAGTGCCAATCTTGTCTACATGTTGTGGAGCACCATTGGGTATGATTTCAGGTCACGGCTGGTAGGTGACTGAGGGAACTCTGATGTCACAACAGTATGTCATGGACCTCCTGCAGCCTCATATGTTAACCCTCGTGTAGTGGTATTCTGGTGCTACTTTTCAACAGGACAATGCTTGTCTATACTTCACAATCTGTCTGTGAACTGTTGCATGATGTTGAGGTACCGTATTTACTCGAATTTAAGCCGCACTTTTTTCCCAGTTTTTGTAATCCCAAAAACAGCCTGCAGCTTAGAATCGAGTGCAAAGTAAGCGGAAGTTCTGAAAAATGTTGGTAGGTGCCGCCACAACTAACTTCTGCCATCGAATATATGTTCTGCTACACAGGCATGCTTTGCAGGCACAAAAATAAATACTGGCGCCAAAAACTCTGCGTCAGTATATAAATTAAAAAAACAATGGAAGACGAGCTTTTTTTTCTCCGCCCCAAGTTTCGACCACTGCATTTTCATACATTATCCAATGATGTAAATGTAAATTCCGTATTGTTCATCTTCGAATGTAGCAGCATTTCAATGTACTACGAAAATCCAACTGGCAAGACTGTTTGTTTGGGAATTGTCAATATGGCCAACTCTATGTTCTGAATTTTTTCCCACATGTGAGAAGAGATGGTTGCTAATAGGAACTTTTATGAATAGTGTATCACATGCAGTATTCTCTTTACCATAAGAATAATACGAATATAAACATTTTGCCATGTATTCCTTTGTGTTTGCTGCTATCTCATTTAAATCCTGTCTGCCTAATAAACTACGAAACTAGAGTGAGACAACAGCAAACGTGGAAGAATATACATATTATGTCATGTTTATATTTGTATTATTCTTATGCCTAATAGTGATATAGTCAGAAATGAAGCACGACAATTGACTAGATTTTTAAATGTAAGATGACTCTAATTTCTGTGCAGAATGTAATGTACTAAAGAAGCGTCTGCAAAGATTTTCAAACGGAGAAAAATTATCGCTATACTCTCGTTCAGAGCATCTTCTATCATACGCAGTCTATTATTTGGTTCTTGTTTATCATTATCAAAGAAAGCAGCAGTGTAAGTAACAACAAATAGCAGTCTCTTGCCATTGTTTCGCTAATGACAGAATTCCTCTCTTTTTTTTTTTTTTTATTGTAAACGGCGGTAGCGCGCACAAAAGCAAGCCATGCCGCGAGCGGCGACAGGTCGTAAACACTCAATATCAGAATGCGACAAACAATGGATGACACAGTACAGTAATGCATTTTCAGCTTAGAGTGACATAAACACCTATAACAAAGAGAACGGCACTTATCAGATCAATGAAAAATAAGCAATCAATTCAAACCAGACGAAGCACGTGAAAAAGGAAGGGTACCCTTATAAATACGGATGGAGCGCCTGATCCATAGCAATGGCTACCTGGTAAAGCTTAACTGCTAAGCTTACGACTCGAACCAAACAACTGTAGCTGTATCGTCATTCATTCGACCTAAATTGTTTCTCATATTACAGTGGACCAACTATGTTTCGATTTGGAGGTGCGGCCTAAAACTATTCTCTCCCCTTGAATTTCAAGTCTCAAATTTCACGTGCAGCATAGATTAGGGAAATTTTTTTTCCCTTGATTTAGAATCTCATTTTTCAGGTGCGGCTTAGATTCGAGTAAATACGGCACTCCCAAGGCCAGCAAGAGGCCCAGATCTGTTCCCAGTAAAAGGTGTCAGACCAGCTCAAACATCAGTTCCTTTCCAGAGCAGTATCAAGGATATGTTAAAATAGTTGTGGGCCGGCTTGCCTCCGTAGAGGTACAACAGCTTTACGAGACCCTTTCTAACCAACTTAATGTATGCATCCACACCAGAGGTGATGCAACATCATACCGATAGGTCGGCTCACACTACCACATCCTATGTAAATTTAAATTTACTCTATTTTGGCAGGAGGAACAACACTTCTGGTCAGGTGAATGCAGGGTTATAAATACAAAATCAAATAGGGGTAATGCAGGAGTAGGTTTAATAATGAATAAAAAATAGGAGTGCGGGTAAGCTACTACAAACAGCATAGTGAACGTATTATAGTGGCCAAGATAGACACGAAGCCCATGCCTACTACAGTAGTAAAATCTTATATGCCAACTAGCTCTGCAGATGTCGTAGAAATTGAAGAAATGTATGATGAGATAAAAGAAATTATTCAGGTAGTGAAGGGAGACGAAAATTTAATAGTCATGGATGACTGGAATTCGACAGTAGGAAAAGGGAGAGAAGGAAACATAGTAGGTGAATATGGATTGGGGCTAAGAAATGAAAGAGGAAGCCGTCTGGTAGAATTTTGCACAGAGCATAACTTAATCATAGCCATCACTTGGTTCAAGTATCATAAAAGAAGGTTGTATACATTGAAGAATCCTGGAGATACTAAAAGGTATCAGATAGATTATATAATGGTAAGACAGAGATTTAGGAACCAGGTTTTAAACTGTAGGACATTTCCAGGGGCAGATGGGACTCTGACCACAATCTATTGATTATGAACTGTAGATTAAAACTGAAGAAATTGCAAAAAGGTGGGAATTTAAGGAGATGGGACCTGGATAAACTGACTAAACTAGAGGTTGTACAGAGTTTCAGGAAGAGCATAAGGGAACAATTGACAGGAATAGGGGAAAGAAATACAGTAGAAGACGAATGGGTAGCTTTTAGGGATGAAGTAGTGAAGGCAGCAGAGGATCAAGTAGGTAAAAAGACGAGGGCTAGTAGAAACCCTTGGGTTACAGAAGAGATATTGCATTTAATTGATGAAAGGAGAAAATATAAAAATACAGTAAATGAAGCGGGCAAAAAGGAATACAAATGTCTCAAAAATGAGATCGACAGCAAGTGCAAAATGGCTAAGCAGGCATGGCTACAGGACAAATGTAAGGATGTAGAGGCTTATCTCACTAGGGGTAAGATGGATACAGCGTACAGGAAAATAAGAGATACCTTTGGAGAAAAGAGAGCCACTTGTTTGAATATGAAGAGCTCAGGTGGAAACCCAGTTCTAAGCAAAGAAGGGAAAGCAGAAAGGTGGAATGAATATATAGAGGGTCTATACAAGGGCGATGTACTTGAGGACAATATTATGGAAATGGAAAAGGATGTAGATGAAGATGAAATGGGAGATACGATACTGCATGAAGAGTTTGACAGAGCACTGAAAGACCTAAGTCGAAACAAGGCCCCCGGAGTAGACAACATTCCATTGGAACTACTGACGGCCTTGGGAGAGCCAGTCCTGACAAAACTCTACCATCTGGTGAGCAAGATGTAGGAATCAAGCGAATTACCCTCAGACTTCAAGAAGAATATAATAATTCGAATCCCAAAGAAAGCAGGTGTTGACAGATGTGAAAATTACCGAACTATCAGTTTAATAAGTCCCAGCTGCAAAATACTAATGCGAATTCTTTACACACGAATGGAAAAACTAGTAGAAGCCGACCTCGGGGAAGATCAGTTTGGATTCCGTAGAAATATGGGAACACATAAGGCAATACTGACCCTACGACTTACCTTAGAAGCTAGATTAAGGAAGGGCAAACCTACGTTTCTAGCATTTGTAGACTTAGAGAAAGCTTTTGACAATGTTGACTGGAATACTCTCTTTCAAAGTCTGAGGGTGGCAGGGGTAAAATACAGGGAGCGAAAGGCTATTTACAATTTGCACAGAAACCAGATGGCAGTTATAAGAGTCGAGGGGCATGAAAGGGAAGCAGTGGTTGGGAAGGGAGTAAGGCAGGGTTGTAGCCTCTCCCCGATGTTATTCAATCTGTATATTGAGCAAGCAGTAAAGGAAACAAAAGAAAAATTCGGTATAGGTATAAAAATCCATGGAGAAGAAATAGAAACCTTGAGGTTCGCCGATGACATTGTAATTCTGTCAGAGACAGCAAAGGACTTGGAAGAGCAGTTCAACGGAATGAACAGTGTCTTCAAAAGGATGATATAAGATGAACATCAACAAAAGCAAAACGAGGATAATGGAATGTAGTCAAATTAAATTGGGTGATGCTGAGGGAATTAGATTAGGAAATGAGACACTTAAAGTAGTAAGGGAGTTTTGCTATTTGGGGAGCAAAATAACTGATGATGGTCGAAGTAGAGAAGATGTAAAATGTAGACTGGCAATGGCAGGGAAATTGTTTCTGAAGAAGAGAAATTTGTTAACATCGAGTATAGATTTAAGTGTCAGGAAGTCATTTCTGAAAGTATTTGTATGGAGTGTAGCCATGTATGGAAGTGAAACTTGGACAATAAATAATTTGGACAAGAAGAGAATAGAAGCTTTCGAAATGTGGTGCTACAGAAGAATGTTGAAGATTAGGTGGGTAGATCACATAACTAATGGGGAGGTGTTGAATAGGATTGGGGAGAAGAGAAGTTTGTGGCACAACTTGACCAGAAGTAGGGATCGGTTGGTAGGACATGTTCTGAGGCATCAAGGGATCACAAATTTAGCATTGGAGGGCAGTGTGGAGGGTAAAAATCGTAGAGGGAGACCAAGAGATGAATACACTAAGCAGATTCAGAAGGATGTAGGTTGCAGTAGGTACTGGGAGATGAAGGAGCTTGCATGGATAGATTAGCATGGAGAGCTGCATCAAACCAGTCTCAAGACTGAAGACCACTACAACAACAAACAACTCTATTTTGTAATCACTGAAATAGAATCACATTTCCTCTCAATCAGTGAAGTTTCCTTTTGTTTCGTCCTCCTCGTCTGGGAGCATCACTTTCTTGCAGCCAGTGTATTTTGGCATTATTAGCACAATGAAAAGTTAGGCTTACACGTTTTTCTCTTATTGCAATGATTTTTACTTTTTACCTCACTAGTGTAATTAATTTTGGTTGGATAATATGGTGTCTGCAAGAAAATGATTGTGTAAGAAAATTGCCAAAAATTTCCTGATAAGTGTGTATTTTGTATGATGATCTGTACTGCCTGGCATGAATGGCAAGTTCATGTTTCTTAAAATAAATAGATTGCCACAAATGCAGAGGATGGCACTGCCTTCACCACGACATCTTCAAGCATTAAGTCCACCTTCCTGGGCTTGGTGCTTTTCTATTGGGGTGGCGGCACACGCGCACTTGAACGGATGCATGCATGAATGCGCATTCGTGTGTCAGAGAGGAGAGAGAGAGAGAGAGAGAGAGAGAGAGAGAGAGAGAGAGAGAGAGCTAGAGAGATAGAGAGAGAGCTGCTGTTGGTTAGTACTGTACTGTACTTACTTCTATATCAGGGATACGGGTTCTGCAATGACAGAATCCCTGATGCCAGGTTTTGTGCAGCAGGATGCCACACAGTACTTACTTGTGGTTAAAGATGAGCAGTTAGTGTTAGCCCCACAGGCCGATCCTCAGATAGTTCCAGCCACTGCCAGAATAATTAGTCCTTTTTCTGGTAAGTCAACAGAGGGTGTAAAGCCTTTCACATATGACTTGGCACCATTGGCAAAGATGAGAGGCTGGTAAGTTGAAAAGTTGTTGCATGTACAGAAATTATGGCTGATTGAGAAGGCAAAAGTGTTTGTTAGGTGTACAAAGTGACACAGACTTTTAAGCAGTTGAAGAAAGGCCTCCTACAACAATATAAAAAGGGAAAAAGTGCAAGATTTTTTTGTGTGCAGTTAAGTAGTGGATCAAAGGGGCATAATGAAACAGGGGAGGGTTTCACAGATAGAATACACAAGATTAATGTGAAAAATTTATGAATTTTGGGAGAATGATGAAGAAAATAAGATTATACTCCAGGAAGCTGAGCATAGGGAATTTTGGCATCTTTCTAAGGGGCTTTTTACGTGATGTTTTGAGAAGTGATTGAAGAGGTGCACTGAGATTGACTACAGAGTTTGAAGAAATTGATGTAGCAACAAGGGTGCAGGACAAGCTAAGTATGATTCCTATTACTGTGAAATGTTATAGGTGTGGACAATCAGGGCATGTCCAGAAGCAATGATGTTGGTGGACACCATCGATGAGATTATAGTAGTAATGCTGGGAATACTCAGTGGAGAAGTGGGCAATGGTTAAATGGGAAAGGGAACCTAAGTCCACTGAGTGGCATTCCCTTAAGATTTTAATGCTAAAGATACATATGCAGAGGCAGAAAGTGCTATAGTGAGAGTTTTGAAAGACAGGAAATGTAAGTTTTCGTGGGACATGGGGGCAAATTTGTTAGTGATAAAGAGACCTTGTTGGTCAGAAATGATTAGACCCATCACACTATAGATTGCATGAGTGAGGGTGACAAAGATATGAAGTTAGTTGAGTCAGCATTATTAAATTTCCAATTTGTAGTATTTCATAAGGCTATAATGTCATGCTAAAATTGACCTTCAGCAAACACATACGGTGGAATTTAGAGGAATGACATTCCAGTTGGGGTAAACTGTCAACAGTGAAATACTGTTGCAAGGTTCATCTAACTTACGGTGACAGATTGATTAAAATGTGTACAAAAACATTAAGGCTTTATTTGCAGGGTATTGTGCCAGAGGGCACCAGGAACTTTCTTTGGATGAATGTAGAACCTGAGTGTTATGTGTATAATACAACCACTAGAAGAGAACGATGTTGGACACATGACATTGTTTTGGAAGAGAAGTATTTAGACACAGGCCACTGTTAAGACTAAATTACCTAAAATGAAAGAGCAATTAGAAGGAACAGAGAGAGTGTAGACGGAGGAATTGCTGAAAGAATTAGAGAATTTATTTTAGTCACAGGGTCCATTGTCTGCAACACCTGTTGTGCAACATCAAATGCCAACAGGAAATGAAGTACTGATGTATCAGAAACCATGTTGTATACACTGACATTTACAGCTAACTATGTATTACACTGGCCAACAGCTAGTCAATGCAACAATAGAAGAGAGCCCAAGTCCATGGGGAACCACAATTGTGGTTGTGACAAAAAAAACCAGTGTGTGATTCCAAGGAATACAGAGCCTGCTGTGACTACTAATATCTTAATAGTAAATTGATAACAGGCACATATCCAACACCTAAAATAATGGAGATCATGAGTACCTTGGGACAGTGCACCCACTTCTCTGCCATGGACCAGAGGAGTGGGTACCATTAATAGAAGTTATGCTGGAGAACTAACCGAAGGCAACATTTTCAGCCCTGTGGGGTCACTATCAATACCAAAGGATGTCATGTGGATTGAAGGACACAACAGCAACATTTCAGTGGTTGCTGGACAAGGTACTGAGATTGATGAAACCATTGCAATTCTTAGTGTACTCCAATAAAGTAATTCTTCCCAAGGAACACAGAGGAGCATGTACAGAGGCTGTGATAGGTCATACTGCACACCTTACATTGAGCATGGAGAAGTATTTGTTTGCCTTGGAGGAAGTGTGTTACTTGGAGCATATATTTAGTAAGACAGAGTAAAGACAGACTTGAGGTTCTGCAAGTAGTACAACATTCGCTGGTTCCCAAGAATAGTAAAGAGCTACACCCATTTCTGGTGTTGGCAAATTATTATAAGAAATTTCCAAAGAGTTTTGCAGATGCTGCACAGCACTCACACAACTGTTGAAAAAGAGCGGAAAATTTGAGTGGTTGAAGGGATGCCTGGCTGCATTCGATAGATTGAAAAAAGCTTTGACATTGAGCCCAGGTGTGATTTTCCTAGACTATCAAAGAGAGTTTGTGATGTCACATGACGCCTCCAGTCTACCAATGGTGTGTGTTTTAAGTCAGGAGACGGATGACAATAAGAAAAATAAAAAATAAAAAACTAAACTGTTCCATGAAAGAGAAGGAAATGCTCAGCTTGATATATGGAGGTGCTTATTTTAAATGCTATATGTATAGGTGAAAATTCAAAATGGTGATTAATCATGCAGCTCTGAAATGGTTATTACGTTTGAAGGATCCTTCTAGCAGGCTCATGGGTGTTGCTGAAGTTGAATGAGTTTGATTGGGAAGTTGCAGGCAGGAAGCATGGAAACACAAATAGATTGCGCAGGAACATGGTAGTATTACAGTCTTGCTGAGTGGCAAGTAGCGTGAGCCACTGGTGCCTACCACAAATTGGACAATACGCAGCTGCAGTTCAGCATGTGTGATAGCTTGATAAGTAAGACAACTAGGTTGGGACCACACATAGTGGTGCCAACTAAGTTCAAGGAGAAAGAGTTGAATGAGACACACAACCACATGCTACTTGGACGTACAGATTGCAGACAATGAATCAGAAGGTAATAGAACAGTGCTGGTGGAAGGGAATGAAGGAAGGAAGACATAAGACCAATATGTAAAGAGTGGATACAGTGTGCATAGTGAGCAGACATGAAGCATAAGCAGATAGCTTTACAAAGGTTGCCAGAGGCAGTTAAGCCATTTGAGATGATAGGAATGGATGTCCTAAGTCCATTTGACTGGACTCTGCCAGGAAACTGTTCCATTTTAACAATTATTCGCAATTTTTATAGTACACAAAAATGATTGCCATTCTAAATCAGCAAGCGGATACGGTTTTGAAAGCCATGGTTAACAACTGGTTGGTCAGTTTTTGTGTGCTTGAAACAGTAATCACAGACCAAGGGACAAATTTCATGTCAGACCTTACAAAATAACTGTCATTTGCTACGTGTTCGGAAATTAAGAACTGCTTCATTGCACCTGCAAACGAATGGTAGATGTAGAGAGTGCATCTGATTGCTGGTAGGATGTCGAGTTACCGTGTAAACTCTTACCATAGTGACTGGGATATGTACCCGACATTTGTCATAACAACTTACAACTCGAAGTTTCATACTGTTACTGAACTACCCCCTCATGAGGTGGTGTATAAGAGGAGGATTCCTTAACAATTTTATGTGATCAGACCAAAGTTGGTAAGGGCACAGAGTCAGTTCACAATTTTGCCAAGACACTAAGGGAGGTATGGAGACGTGCAGAAAGGAAATATGAAAGCTGTGAAACAGCAAGCAGTAGTTAGGAAACCCAGAGGGAAATTACTGCAGTGTAGGGTAAGGCAATGAGTAATGTTGTCAAGCCCTTATATCGCTAATAGTAAAACAAGAGTGTTTGTGACAAGTGGTAGAGATAAGGTCACCAGCCAGTGTCAAACTTTGGTTACCAACTAGGAGTACGATTGTTCATGTTGGGTGTCTACGAACATTTCAAACCGTACTACATTCATTGCCACTATTATCAGCACAGATAGCAAAGAAAAAGGAGGAACGAAGTAAGGAGAAGAGTGAGAGCAGAGATGTTGCGTGACCTGTGGGGGGAAGTAGTCGTGGCTCCCTGTTTCCAGGTTGCTATAAGCTAGGATCACAGATAGAGGGTATCCTAATTGTGGCAGTGCTTCACCTCTTCACAGAAGTTGGAGGGGGAATGCAATGAGATCAGCAATATGAAAGCAGAGTGCTTTCTATCATGTAGAAGGAAGCGATTCATATTTCTATAGATGGATGCTGAGATTAATTTTTAACACTTGTGACATGAGAAACAAGATGAAAGGGTTCGAGGATGTATTCTCAGGGCTACGCTGAGAAGCAGAGAGCGAAGGGTTGTTCTTACAAGTGTGAGGAGAATATAAAGAATTGCATAGGTCCTACGAATGATTACGGGGACAAATGCAGCAAGCAATAGACATGGTGCTACATATCTTTTGGCAATGCAAGAGGGATTGATTAGACACGGGGGAAGGTTATTGAAAATCATATTCGAACTGCTGTAAACAATGACTTCAGGAAGCTAAACGGTACGTTGGGAAGAGTGAGGAAGATGACAATAGGTAACAAGGTAGTCAATGTACTAGTCAGTGCATGTGCATTATGAAAGTTGATGACTGAGGTCATGGAGTATGCAAAGGAATCGGTTGATACTATCAGTGGACTCTTGGAATTGTACAGACATGACTGAATGTGCTAGACATGACACTAACACTACTCTCATGAAACTACTGCAGTGCTATTTGTATGGTAAAAAAGTGGTGACTGATCATGCACCTCCTATGCAATTCCACATGCTCTGATGCCAGGAACCAACACTCACAGAAGTGTGCTACAGAAAGTAACAGCCCAACCACGACAGCTGTATAAACCATATGCAACCGACAGACACTGGTAATGCAGATCCCAATGGAATGGATTACCAATTGAGTGTGATTTACTGAGAATGAAAACAAAGATGAGAAATTGCTGTGGGCATGTACATCATAGGTTATTGTTATGAAGAAACATGCAGGGGCAAAGGGATTGGAACTGCACAGCAGTGTGCTATTAATTAATGGAACAGTATAGTGACATATACAAGATTAAGTTGTTCCTAGGCAAAACAGACAGGCAGGGTTTCCTGCAAGATATTAAGGAGCCTCAATGTTACTTCAGTTGAACGGGGCTACGCTGGATCTACTCTGTGTGCAATGCTGTAATGATGTTAGCTTATTGCTACTAGCAGAGAAGACTGGCAGGGGCAAAGCAGTTTGAACTCCTTGGCACTGAGCTAGTAATTAATAGAACTGTATGTGCTAACAAGACCAACATTTCACTGTCAGCTACTGTTTTAGGAATTACCTGGTTAAACATGCAGCCACAGCTGGACTGGCCAGGCAAACCACCAGGAGTGCTCCCAATACCAGATTTGATCTGTCTGAATAAAACTTTGAAACTGGACCCAATTATTTCTAAACAAGCTCATAGTGACCCAAGAAGGGAGTATTTCATCAGAAAAGATACTCCGAAATTTGCAGCAATATTGGGAAAAACAACTTCATATGGTTGTGCCTGAGTGCCACCTTATACAGAACCATAGCAGCACTGACTTCGTTCTGTGCATGCTTCATCTACTTTGAGCAGGGAGCTGCTTGACAAGTAACCCCGGTAGTGCAGATCCCAATGGAATCTATTAACGATCGAGCATGAGACACTGAGAATGAAGATGAGGGTGAGAAAATGTGTAGGCATGTGCATGGCAATAGGAGTACTGTAGTGATAAGAAATAGGTTTTCTAGTACATAAGTAGTACATAGAAGGTAAAACCCTGAAGATTGGAGCATGGGGCCCTTGAGAGATGTGGAGGTAGTAAACAACATAGAGATTTCATGGAGCTATATCTAGCATAAGTTGATGATAGGAGATGTAAGTTGTGTTGTAACATGTTGTGAGTGGAAAATATAATCTACTAATGTGGTAGAGGAAGAGTTTGGAAAATTGAGGAGCCAGAGAACTATAACCTATAGAGTAAATTTGTGTCTTCTGGACCTTGTGGCCCAAGCTGGCTAGTATTAAAGAAGAAAAATGGTATAATATCGTCTGTGTATGCTGAGTTTTGTAACAGACTGGTCCAGGGTACGGACCCAGGGGCCAAGTCTCCAAAAGGACAGAATTATTGCAGTGTTGTCAATATTTTTTTGGGATTGCTGCAGAAAGTAGCAGCTCAGCCACAGCAGTTGCAGAAA
This sequence comes from Schistocerca piceifrons, assembly GCF_021461385.2. NCBI lineage: Eukaryota > Metazoa > Arthropoda > Insecta > Orthoptera > Acrididae > Schistocerca > Schistocerca piceifrons. The sequence continues at coordinate 232,334,024 of NC_060138.1, forward strand.
CCATATGCAGCTGGCAGACATAGAGGTGTTGAAGCAACAGGGCTGCTTATGCATTGTGAGGCAGGCCAGGCCAAGAAGCACAATCCTGTTGATGTAGCAGAAAGAAAGGGCACTCCCAGGGCATGCTAAGCAGTTACTACACCACCACACCATGGATTTCCTATTCCGAACATTGCTTGTAGATGTGCATCAGTACAACAAATGGTCCACCAACCCAGATAAGTAACTGTCAATTTTAGCAGGGGGATCAGCAGTCTGACAATGCCTGCTATGTTGAGAGATTTAAGCCATCCACCAGAGCAATCTGGAAGTACAGGCAGCTCCAGCACGCCATCCTCTAGTACTGAGTCCACATTACCAGACTGGGTGCCTCTCCACTCTGGGGCCACTCCAGATGCTCTCCAGCAGCAACCTGTCTCGTGCCTTAAGAGGCAGAAAATCAAGACAAGGACATTACAAAATGGTTCAAATGGCTCTGAGCACTATGGGACTTAACATCTATAGTCATCAGTCCCCTATAACTTAGAACTACTTAAGCCTAACTAACCTAAGGACATCACACAACACCCAGTCATCACGAGGCAGAGAAAATCCCTGACCCCGCCGGGAATTGAACCCGGGAACCCGGGCGCGGGAAGCGAGAACGCTACCGCACAACCACGAGCTGCGTACGCAAGGACATTACAGCTGCTTTCCCTTGTAAAAGGGTGCAGGTGCTTTGATGCCCCAAACCAACACACACTGCTGGAGCCTGTCAGTCACCACAACTGTTCTGGCAATTCTACACAACACTGGCACTTATTATTGAGCAGCAATGCTTCGCTAACTGGGCACGCATTGCTGAATGGGATTCTGTGTGTTGGTATTCTTGTGCACCGATGTCACCGTTGCCCGACTGGCTGCCATCTAGCTGCCTCATCACACCACACACCATCCTTGCCATATACTGAGCAGGGATGGGGCCATGTCAGAGAACTGCAATGAGTGTAGTAGCACTAGTTCTAATAAAATATTTAACTTTTGATGTTGTTTCTCTGAGCTGCCATCATCTGGCATCCCCACCATAACCTACTCCCGGTACCCAGTTCTGCATAGAAGTGACCCTACACCCTGAATATAATGAGAGATACCATGTTAAACACATTTTTATGATATAATGGACAGGATCTGCTACCTGTGAATTGAACTTCAATACTGGTCTTAATGATCATTTCAGTATCTTGTGAATGGACAAATCATCAAAATGGAAGAAAATTTTATCAATAAATTAGTCAACAGTCACTGCTATTACAACACTGCCATTATTTCCATGTGTATTTACTCTTACTGTTTGCATAGTGAGTGTGTGTGTGTGTGTGTGTGTGTGTGTGTGTGTGTGTGTGTGTGTGGGCGTGCGAGCACATGCACATGCCAGCATGTATGCGTGAATGTTGAGCCATTTACTCTTATGTGTGGAAGTACAAGTAGTATCCATTAATTCACTGGTACAGTGTGCTGGAAACTTTGTGCTCACTTTTGCTAAGATTTATTTTGCTCTACAGTCATGTTGTGGAACTTTACAGGTTTTATTAGAAGCTTGCACAACATCACCGGATTATAACCGAAACATATATCTCAAGCCTCTAGAAGAATGTCATTTTGAGGAGTACCCTATCTCTGTTTCTTGGAGAGCCCAGAACATTTCTTTGGTTCCTCTTTTTGCTGAGACATTAGCTAGTCAAGCAAATGAATCTCTGATGGATGCTACAGCCATTATCAGGGCTACTCAAGACAGCCTGGAATTTTCACCAACATTAAACGCTGAGAGACGTACATGTAAGTCTGCCAGTTGTATTATAGTTCCTGTTTTCTTTCATTGGTTACTAAAATTATTGTGATGTGGTATTTTGTGTTTGTGTGAAAGTTACTTATCTATCTATACATATATATAAAATATCGTTGTATATATAAAAAAACAAAGATGATGTAACTTACCAAACGAAAGTGTTGGTATGTAGATAGAGGCACACACAAACACAAACACACACACAAAATTCAAGCTTCCACAACCCACGGTTGCTTCATTAGGAAAGAGGGAAGGAGAGGGAAAGGCGAAAGGATGTGGGTTTTAAGGGAGAGGGTAAGGAGTCATTCCAATCCCGGGAGCGGAAAGACTTACCTTAGGGGGGAAAAAAGGACAGGTATACACACACACACACACACACACACACACACACACACACACACACACACACACACACACATATCAATCTGCACATATACAGACACAAGCAGACATTTAAAGGCGAAGAGTTTGAGCAGAGATGTCAGTCGAGGTGGAAGTACAGAGGCAAAGATGTTGTTGAATGACAGGTGAAGTATGAGCAGCGGCAACTTGGAATTAGCGGAGGTTGAGGCCTGGTGGGTAACGGGAAGAGAGGATATATTGAAGGGGAAGTTCCCATCTCCGGAGTTCTGATAGGATGGTGTCAGTGGGAAGTATCCAGATAACCCGGACGGTGTAAAACTGTGCCAAGATGTGCTGGCCATGCACCAAGGCATGTTTAGCCACAGGGTGATCCTCATTACCAACAAACACTGTCTGCCTGTGTCCATTCATGCAAATGGACAGTTTGTTGCTGGTCATTCCCACATAGAAAGCTTCAAAGTGTTGGCAGGTCAGTTGGTAAATCACGTGGGTGCTTTCACACATGGCTCTGCCTTTGATCATGTACACCTTCCGGGTTACAGGACTGGAGTGGGTGGTGGTGGGAGGGTGCATGGGACAGGTTTTACACTGGGGGCGGTTACACGGGTAGGAGCCAGAGGGTAGGGAAGGTGGTTTGGGGATTTCATAGGGATGAACTAAGAGGTTACGAAGGTTAGGTGGACGGCGGAAAGACACTCTTGGTGGAGTGGGGAGGATTTCATGAAGGATGGATCTCATTTCAGGGCAGGATTTGAGGAAGTCTTATCCCTGCTGGAGAGTCGCATTCAGAGTCTGATCCAGTCCCGGAAAGTATCCTGTCACAAGTGGGGCACTTTTGGGGTTCTTCTGTGGGAGGTTCTGGGTTTGCGGGGATGAGGAAGTGGCTCTGGTTATTTGCTTCTGTACCAGGTCGGGAGGGTAGTTGCGGGATGTGAAAGCTGTTTTCAGGTTGTTGGTGTAATGGTTCAGGTATTCAGGACTGGAGCAGATTCGTTTGCCACGAAGACCTAGGCTGTAGGGAAGGGACCGTTTGATATGGAATGTGTGGCAGCTGTCATAATGGAGGTACTGTTGCTTGTTGGTGGGTTTGATGTGGACGGATGTGTGAAGCTGGCCATTGGACAGATGGAGGTAAACGTCAAGGAAAGTAGCATGGGATTTGGAGTAGGACCAGATGAATCTGATGGAACTAAAGGAGTTGAGGTAGGAGAAGAAATTCTGGAGTTCTTCTTCACTGTGAGTCCAGATCATGAAGATGTCATCAATAAATCTGTACCAAACTTTGAGTTGGCAGGCCTGGGTAACCAAGAAGGCTTCCTCTAATCGACCCATAAATAGGTTGGTGTACGAGGGGGCCATCCTGGTACCCATGGCTGTTTCCTTTAATTGTTGGTATGTCTGGCCTTCGAAAGTGAAGAAGTTGGATGTGTGCTTTGCGAGTTCTGTTGTGGAATTGTGTAGTTTTCCTGCTCAAATGATGTCTGAGTGGTGAAAGTGTCAATGTAGGTGTGTGCTTTTGTTGGAGGTTTACCAAAGCACTTAGACTTATTCTCTTGTATAAGTTCAAATGCCCAGAATTCGAATGCTTGATTGCCACTTTGGAGTGCATGGACCATCCATCATTCCTGTCTTTACTTGTACAAGTCATGTTTGCTTGTCATCAATTTTCTAGCTTTGCTAGTGGTGTAGAACAAGGCACTGTGAGGTCCTGGAGCATGTTTACAACTCCACCTCTGTGAACAGGCACTGACCATTGCTCCGAATCAGATGCAGCAAGGATTTTGTTTCTGATTTTGGCCTGTGAATGGTATTTTATTTCTCACCTACCCTTCATACCTTCTAGGCATTCTCCTATTTCCCACATTGGGACACACCAGATGAGGGCCAACAAACTGCATTCTGGACTGTGTTTACTAACTACCACCACCACCACCACCATCATTACTACTGAAGTTTGGTCCTGGGAATTTTCCACTTATAGTTCTTTCTCAAGGAGTGCTGAAAATTTGTATTCATTAAGACTGTATTCACTAAGACTCTTTACATCTCTCCCTCTCATTTAACTTCCTGAAACCAAATGATGCAGTTATTTCCTGTTACCTACCTTCACCAGTGTCTGCATCCCAGTCTTCCATTGACTGACATTCTTTACTAGTTAATTAATATTATTAGGTACATATCCAGCTGCACTCACATTGGTATCTGTGATTGTTATGTATTCCTGCATGATTACAATGGATGTTGGATATTTATTGAATGTCACCATCAGTGTTCACTCTTTTTGCTGTGTTAGCAGTTTCTCTATTCATGTTTACTCCACCTACTGCCCTACCATTATGTGGACCAGTGTGAACAGTTCTTATGATTCCTACTCCAAAAACTTCCATTCATTCAGCATCACATCTCTCAAATTCATAAAATATATCTGCAGCTTTTCATTTCTACTTTGAGATATTCTAGTTCCCCACACTTCCTTAATGTTCAGACATATTCCATTCTCACTCTAATTATTGCTCTCTTTTTGTCTAACAGCAGCTCTTCACTAACAACACCTACCTGGAGATCCAAGTTGGGGAATATTTTATCTCTGAAATATTTTATCCTGGAAGAAAACGTCATGGCATTTTTAGCAGATAATTACATATACCGGAAAAAGATGGCATCATAGTTTCCTGTTGGGTTTCTCACTGCGTTTGTGGTGCATTAAAATCACGCTGGCCATTTCTGTCGATGGAATCACATTTTCAGTATCAATCTTGATTCCTACCACCTATGATTACTGGAGGAGTTGCTGATTTACTCTGGGATGGAGATATTCTGCACACTACTCCCAACTGAAAAGAACAGAATTTGACATAAAATGAAAAGCACTGCTGTGTCTGGTCTGTGTTCCATGTTACTGATCTACACCATATGTTATTTTACTGAAAAAGGCCAATGTGTGGCTAAAACTGGTCATAATTAATGGCATGTTGTTATGATTGTGTCTGGTAGAAATTAAAATAATTTTATTGGTAATAGCTCAGATCAGTTTGCTTTGCTGACATTTGTAATCTTAAATGTGCATCTGGAGCAAGATGCTTAGAAGACACTACCAAGTAGGCCAGTCATATCAGGGTGATAATTTTTTTAATGGTAAAATAAGGTGGTATTTCTCCTTCACTCACACTTTACTTTAGCATCCCAAGAGAGAAGTCATGTTAGTGGACATTCTAGATGTTGATGAGGTACATAATATTAGACTGACTGCAGAACTTTTCTCCTGCAGATTCAGATGCACATCTAATGTATTGTATTGTATTGTATATTTATTGGTCCTGTGAATCACACACTGTACAAGGGTCCATAATGATATAGGGCAAGTCAAATAATTTGCAATAAAGTTTAACAGAAAAAAGCTGTTGTATGGTTTTCAGTATACAGCAATATAACTCTAGCATATGGGAATAACATTTCACAAATAAATTTTACACGCACACATTTCATACTTTTGGTCTTGGTTATACAGACACACACATGTATGTAATAGACCACATATAATACACAGATAAATCTAATGTACACATTTCTTATTTTGCCCTTAATTGTGTAAAGTATTTAAATTTTTCACATATTTACATTGTAGATAAAAATTCATCAACACTATAGTAACAATTCTGTAGCAAGTAGTCATTCACTGCAGTATTGAATTTACGCACGGCAGTTATTGCCTTAATTTCTTTATGTAGTTTGTTATACAGTTTTTTTTCCTGCTTGCAAGGGTCCTTTTTGTTTTAGTGTTGTATGTGAAAACTGCATATGTAAATTTTGATTATTTCTTGTGTTGTATGAATGGATATTTTGGTTTTTTAGAGCAATCTTGTTATTTTCATCTACGATTTTCCTTATAAATATTATTGTTTCTAGGATGTATAGGCTTGGTAATGGCAGAATATGAAGCTTTTAAAATGAGGGTTTGCATGAAGATCGAGGTGCTAAGGCTTCCATGGCTCTTATAATTCTTTTTTGTGCAATAAAACAGCTTTTGATGGGTGGTGAATTTCCCCAGCAAATTAAACCATGTCTTAGTAATGATTCTGGTTGGGCATAGTACACATTTTTTATGGCTTGCGTAGATGTGCATCCAGCAAGAATTTTTATACTATAACAAATGGTATTTAATTTACTACATAGGTGTTGTGTGTGTTTCTGCCATCTTAGATCATCTTGGATCCAAACTCCCAAAAATTTGGTGCCTTTTTCAATTTCAAGTCTTTTGCCTAACAGTTCTATGGTTGCAGTTAAAGGCTGTTTATTCTGCACTGTGTGTAGATGTATAGTGTTTGTTTTATGTGTGTTTATTATTAAGTTGTTCATTGCGAACCATTTTGATACTTGTGTAGTGCTCTTTTTTATTTCATTTTGGAGCTCTTCTTGGGTCTTTCCTTTGATAAGTATATTTGTATCATCGGCATATTTAATGTATTTATAGTTAGGGCTGGATGGTTCCAGGTCATTTACAAACAGCAAGAACAGGATTGGTCCCAGTACGGAACCCTGTGGCACACCGTATTTAACACACTGTTTTTCTGATTGATAGGAAGTTAAATTTTTTCCTTCTTTGTACAAGACTTCAATTATTTGGTGTCTGTTTTGTAGATGTGACTTTACCCATTCATAGGCTGGGCCTCTGACACCAACATTTTCTAGCTTTCTAAGCAAAAGACCATGGTAAATGATGTCAAATGTTTTGAAAGATCTAGGAATATTGTTGCTATGTGTCCTTTTTTATCTAATGAATTTAAAGCATTAATAATACCACGAAAAGATAATATTTTTGCCAGACAACCTTAGGGATACATTTACACTCCACATTTACATTCCACAATCATTGTGTTGAAATCCATTATGAAAAATACTACATCACATCCTTAATGCGTGTGGGAAAAATATTATTCCATAAGTACAATGATGCTGTGTTGACAACCAAAATGAAAATATTCATACCTATTCTACTGATCTTTTTTCATATAATAGGAACAGTTTCAATAAAGATCAATGAAAGCAACTTTTGCAGCATGTCTGGGGAAGTTGGACTTTGACATGGAAGTTTGAAGTGGATCTTAGGTGATATCAATGCACTTCATGACAAATTCACATACCCAAAAATATGAATCTCATGATTTATTTTGAACTAAAAATACTCATTTTTGGTGCATTTCAACTTAAGAATAGTTTGTAATCTTTGTCAACCATAATTGACAGTTTCTGAGAAAACTGCACTTTCACCAGAAGTCGTGGAGTGGCGTTATTTGCTCTTAAAGTTGCATAGAGACATACATTTCCCCTAGTCTCAACTACACAAGGAAATGAAGCATTCTGATCGTGCCTGTGCCCCACTGGTACAATTCTGTGTGATGCACAAGGGCCCGACATAAACTGTTACCCACAAATATATGCAGCATTGTTTTGCTGATGGGCCATCAACATGTTCTCATTTAGAAATGATTCAGCCTCATCACCCCAGTTTCCTGTTAAGCTTCACTGAGCTGGTATCTCACAAACCTCTGGAACTTCATTCCTGAAGACGCTTGTAAAAACAGTACCAATAAAGTTGATTCTCTGCTTTTATAGCAGTATCTGTAACATCTGTCATAAACCATGTACAATGCATTTATCCACTGACATACCCAACTCCTTCTGCCTAATTTACATTTTAGATATACTTACTGTCACACAAGAGAAAGGAGGCCTCTAAATTTATATTTTAACATTGTCTTCTTTATTGAATCTTCTCACAACCTACATTAAAAAAGCTTATTCAACTGACAAAGTGTGTTCTACTCACTTTTAACATCAAAATAACTCTACTGCATAGAACATTATGAATAAAACTTAATTCCAAAATTATGGGTAAATCCCAGTTATATTGCAATATTGGGTAAGAATCATGTCAGAACTTAATTACTTACTGAGAATATAAGGTGAGATGTCTGTCTGTCTGAAGATTAGTAGAACATCCTGAATTTTGCCTGTTCTTCATAAGAAACAGTTGAATTGTCTTGTATAACTCCACAGACCAGTGTGCTTTTATTTTATTTCAGTGTACCACAATACCTTGTATTCTGTGATGGGGAAGAGAATTAATAATTGCTCTTTCTGATTGTGTTGTTTGCTAGTAAGGCAGGGAATCCTTAGATCATTGTTTGCATTACAGATACTTGTGCCTACTTTTGTAGGCTACAAACTGTTATAACCTTTCTGGTCGGCGCAGTGTACACAATATTTATGACTGAAAGTGTGTCATTGGAATCTGAGAGCTTGTTTAAAATTATCAGTCACAAGTCTTCTTTTCTGGCTCAGTAGGAACTGAGAGTGATTGATTGGTCTTGGTATTTGATTAATTAATGAGGAGTGAGATATCCAAGTAATGAATTTTTAGGAATCCTTGTGATATTCACTTCCTCTTCATCTATTCAAAGCCAGTGCATTTATCATGCTTCAGTATAGCTGAGAGACCTACTGAATTATTAAAGACATCCTTGACTATGAGAAAAGCCATCATAGGGTTCTGCTTCCCTGTGTAATCCCTTCCATAGTAAGGTTCAACACTGCTTGATAACATACCTACAGTCACCAACCAAATAAATCAGCTGTTGCTTGTACCTATTGTACAAGTACTAATGTCACTTGGAAAGGGGGGGGGGGGGGGGATGGTTGATACATTGATTGGAAATCTTGCCTGCAATGGTATGGATTATCGACATATAAAAGCCAGAAGAAGAATATAGCATTGCTTGAAACATTTATCTCAGAAAAGTACCTTTTGAGAAACATCTGCAAGATGCTAATAACACCCCTAACCAACATTCAGCCACTGGGGCAGCATAAGCCCTTCCAGCAACTGGCACATGTCAAAATTTTTTTCATAATTCTAAAGTGTGTTGTTCTGCTTTATTCATATAAATACAATTTAACACAGTTTGACAACCAAACACTTCCTGTTCTGGACATAATAAAAAGGCCTTCACACCCACATTCATTTCGGGCATTATGCAACTCCCAGTTGAAACATCCAAAATTATATAGAAGAAGCTACCCATGATCCCCATCCCTGTAAATGGTGCTTTATATTAACTGATTTTAAATGTTATTCTGTTTGAAAATATTCTGGAATTGTGAATAGTAATGAACACATTCCTTTCTCATTCTTAATTCAGGATAAAGGTATGTGTAAATACATAGTTTAGTGCAACTAATATAGCCAGGTAATATGAGACCACATGTATAGAAAAGTTAAATATGAGAGATTATAGCCTAGCATCATTATCATATGTAGTGAATATGGAAAAAGGAGGAGTTGCAACATACGTAAAAGCTGGACACAAAGTCAGAAATATTGACTCGTGCACCTTTTTTGTAGATCATAACTGTTACCCTGTAACAGTGAGTTATTACTGCAAAATCTCTCTCTTGCACTTATAACAGTCTATGGGTCCCCCTCTAGGAAACTTTCAACTATTTGAGAAATCTAGATTTATTATTGAGTTACTGTCAGACAAGAAGAATTTTTGAAGATTTCTTAAAAGAATGTGACGGGAAAGAATGAAATGGAACCATCATTTGACTGTTTCTTTTTGATTTCAATTGTAAATTTTCCAACTAGTGTACAGCAGGATAGGAAGACCTTGACTGGCAACACTTTTGTAGACAGTGGTCAGGCTTAAACAATGAGTGAGTTCCAAATCATTATTAATAATGTTCTTTCTGATCACTTTTCACAATTAATGGAAATAAACAAGGTAGCTTCTTACTTGCTCATACAAAATGGTGAATCTTATTAATGAGAACAGGTTCCAATGTTTGAAGAATAAGTTAAGAGGTGGTATGCAATAATATGTATATATAGAAAGACATGAAAGTGTGAAATGCAGTGTATTCCATAGTAAATTTGTGTCAGTATTTGAAAGTATCTTTCCTAAAAAGTTTTTCAAAAAATCCATTAAAAAATTAAGCTATGAATATTAAATTCATGTAAGAGGAGAAGGGAAATCTGAACAGAGGCAAGAATAAGTCAAGATTATATATATATATATATATATATATATATATATATATATATATATATATATATATATATATATATATATATATATATATATATATATATACACCTCCTGACACAAATTAATACTGCAGACAATAAGATTAATAATATATGGGGTGTTATGAAATGGAAGACATGACAACCAGTCAGTGTATGAGATACAATAACAATTAGACTAAATGACAATGTTTTGGCTGATAATTCATAAATTGCAAGTATTTTTAATAATCACTTTCTAAATGGAGCAGGATTATATGGTTCAGTTGAAAAAGGAAGAGAATACATAATAAAAATGCTGTTCCACAAAACTTCAAGCAAATAGAAGTATCTCTAACATCCTTCTCTGAAATTAATAATATTATAAAAATTGTAAATAAAGCTCATGTTGTGCTCATGGAATCTCAAAACAGAATTCTGGAAAGTTGTTTGAACTAAAAAAAGAGTGAAGAGAGGGACATATGTAATGCATCATTGGAAGAGGGAATTTTTCCAGACAGATTAAAATATACATTTGTTAAATTTCATTATTAGAAAGCTGACAAGAAAGACTTAAATAATAATATCCAATTTCCTTACAACATCTTTTTCCAAAATATTCAAACAAGTAATGTACACCACAGTACTCTTCACAACTAACCAGAAACAAACTTAGCATATCTCAGTTTGGATTCCAGAAAGCCTGCTCGATGGACAATGGTATTTATACAATCAGTTATTAAATAGTACAAGCCTTGAACCATAAAATATTGCCAGTTAGTATTTTTTGTTACCGTTTCAAGATGGATATTTGTGTAGATTTTATTACTCTTGTGTAAAAACCCAAGTTTTATGAAATTGATGGCTTTACATGCAGCTGGTTTGTATCATATTTAACAGAGTGCCAAATGTTGTGCTGAATAAGTCAAACAGTATTAGAAGTGCAGAAAATTTTAGTGACTGTGAAAAATCTTAGTGACTGTGAAAAATCTTAGTGATTCAATTTTGGTCAATTCCTACTCCTCAACTTCCACTTAACATTCACCGAGCAGAATAGGTACTTTTTGTGGATGAACTAGTGTTATAACAAAACCCCTTAGAGAGAAAGCAACAGAAGAGATTATTAATGACGTGTTTAAAAGTACACTGGTGTGCAAAACTTAAGTACGAAAGCACCTTCTGCGTGAGGTGCCACTGCCAAGTAGCACAAAACTTGGACCATATGTAGAAAGAACTGCTACAGTATAGTACAAAAGGTAACTGAAAAGAGATACACAAATAGATGGATATAAATGACACCTTTATTCAAAGACAGTAATTATGCTGAAGTCACCGCAATTCAGGTAGAACATGGTTCTTAATAGGGTGTGAGATGTCCATGAATAATAATGCAGGCTCTGCAACATGCTACCATGCTGGACACAAGGCTGTTAAGGAGTTCTTGTGGTATGGTGTTCCATTCCACAACCAGCACTGTTGACAACTACTGGATGGCCTTTGGTGCATGTGGACATATTGCAGTACATCTTCCCAAGGCTTCCCAAATGTGCTCAGGTCAGTCCATTCGCTGAATATCCTTTTGTTCCAGGAGCTCCTCCACTTGCGCTGTCCGATGCACTAACACATTGTCATCCAGAAAAATGCAGTCAGAACCGAATGCATCCCAGAAAATGTGCACATGGGAAGGAGTGCAGGTTCACAATAATATTGACCAGTGAGTGTACCTTGCTCAAAGATTTAGAGGTCAATTCGCCAATGCAACATTATTCTTTCCCAGCCATACTACCTGGATCACCAAAAACAATTATGTTGGACAATGTTCCTCGGCACATTACATGTTCCCACCTCTTGCTATTTGAAGGTATATCCAGCATTCTCAAACATGATTCTGTGATTGTATTGGCTGCTGACTTTTGGATCTGCATTATGGGGTGGAGAATTGTAGGACTGGCCTTGATTAGCTCAAGCGTGCACAGCACACACAAAGCAGCTACTCCGGTTGTAAACTACACATGAAATGTACGGGGAAGTATTTCAGTACTATACTCTCTATAGATTGCTCTTTTGCACAGTTGTGGAGTGCTTTGAATTATTGAGCAATAGAAGGGGAGGGCAACAGATTTTGATAGAGGTTTGTATGTCATGTCATTCAGCACTCATTATTTCCAACATTAAGATGGGCCACATAGTTTTACTGTTCTGCCACACACAAGTACAGCATCTTTTTCTACAAATTGTAGAGTTGAACTGATCATTATGTTTCTGTCTGGTTTTAGTAATTATTTATTTTTCAAAGACTGTTGATTTGTATCTTTTTTCAGTTGCTGAGAGCTATCAACAAAATCCAGCCTTCACTTTAACCAGTAGTTCATTATTTTCAACTAGAAGTAATACTGCACCACAAAATACAAAATCAGGTTCTTCTGCAGCACTTCAAGGTCAGATATTTTTGCTAATAGAAGTCTATATTTGCATCCTTTTACGGAATGCTTACCTGATTTTAATTTCTCCATAATAACACCACTTCATTATTTATGCAGGGATTAGTGAACAAAATGTAAGTACTGACAAACTTAAGCGAAGATTTCTAAGAGATGAGAAGAAAATTGGCTATTACTTTGCGAAAAGAGAGGTAAGACGCACCATGAAGATAAAGGAACTCCAAGCAGAAAGGTCTAAAAAGGAAGCAACTGTATCTCTGTTTCGGAAATATCGGAAAGGAGACCTTCCAGACATTGAAATCCAATTTTCAGCATTTATTAAGCCTTTGCAGGCCTTAGCTAAGGTGAGAAGATGATTCTATGCTTTAGGCTATTTTTGTACTGTAATATGTGCTTCTTTGCTTTGTAATCTGTCTGCGTAAGTTTTGTTAAACTAAATAACAATAATATTAAAAGGACAGATTCCTACTGATCACATAGAAGAGGCACTGACTGTGCCTACACTGGAGAAAAAAAGACTAGATATTATAAGCTGTTCAGCTAAATCTTTCATCAGACATAGACAATGCGATTTTTGTTGGGGGAGGGGGGGGGGGGGAGGAGAGCGAGAATACAGAAGTAATGTGGTGCAGTGTCAGGTGCGTGTGTGAGTGCTGCGGAAGGTGGGGGGGGGGGGGGGGGGCAGAAAGGACTATGCATGTGCTGTTGGGGTAGAGCGCATGTACAAGACTGGAGTGGAAGCATGGAAGGGGATAGAGGCAGCTAAATGATATATTGCAAAGAGAGTTCCCATCTGGACAGTTCAGAAAAGCTGGTGTTGATGGGATGAATCCAGACATCACTGGTTGTGAAACTGTCATTTAAGACAAGCACATCATGTTGGGTGGCATGCTCAGCAACTGGGTGGTCAATCCGTCTATTGGACACAGTTTGGTGGAGCCCTCTCATGTGCACAGACAGCTTGTTAGTTGTCATGCTTACATAGAATGTAGTACAGTGGTTGCTGTTAAGTTGGTAGGTCAGGTAGCTGTTTTCATAGGTGGCGTTGCCTTTGATGGAATAGGAGATTGTGCCAACCTCCATTTGTCACACACCAGGAGAGTAGCAAGTAACATAATTAGCTTTTTATGTGTGTTTTATAGCTTACTTCTGAAATTAGCAGTAGTAGGATGGTGTGTGTGTGTGTGTGTGTGTGTGTGTGTGTGTGTGTGTGTGTGTGTGTGTATACAGATTCAGGAGGAGCTGGCCACAGTTCAAAAAAGCTTAAGATAGTGTGGGCTGTGGTCAGCTGCTGCAAATTGCTGCCTCACAGTGTAGTGGCAGCGAGACTCTGGTGCATTGTATGGAGCACCTCAGGTCTCACTTGTCCACCCTTAAGCTCTTCTTCTAAGGTACCACACAGCATACCTGACATAGGATCCACCTCCTATTGTATTGTATGTGTTGTCACTCGAGGTAGAGTGTCAGTGTGGGGACTTGCTGTCAGGTCTGGCCCATTCACACTGTGGGTAGGAGCGAATGACTGCTCCTTCAGCAGGCTCTACATCTACATCTACATCCATACTCCGCAAGCCACCTGACGGTGTGTGGCAGAGGGTACCTTGAGTACCTCTATCGGTTCTGAGTGGGCAAATACGAAGAGGTGTCTGCCGGTTATTGGTAGCTCTAGTACCAGGAGATTTATAGAGCCCATTAGGAAAACAGTGTCTAGTGTTGGAAAGGAGTCCAACATGGGCTCGGTGTATCCGCCATGTGAGACTCATCCAAGATGTGGAGAGACCCTGTGTGTGGGTATCAGTGGTGCAGGGTGCAGTAATCTGCATCTTGATGGCTCATGTCGGCACCAATGATGATTGTCACTTAGAGTCAGAGGCCATCTTTAGTCATACAGGCAGCTGGCTTCACTTGCTGGATACAAGCAGAGCTTACAATTTGGATTATTGTACCCTGTACTGATGGAAGTACCTTTATTTTGAAGCAAGTGGATAGTCTCAACAAGAGCCTCATTGATTCTGTGGTGCTCTTGGCTGCAGTTCTTTTGACCATTGTCAATTGCATTGGAGAATTGTAGGATTCCAGTTGATATGTCAGTGTGCATTACATGCAGAAAGCAGCTCATCAGGTTGCAGAGCACTTACAGAGTGTACATGGGGGTGTTTTTGTCTAGTTGATAGTGTGCGCATGCAAAGTAAAGACACTTTTACAATCAAAACTTTAACAGTAAATAGTCGAAGCATTCATAACAAAATTCTTGAATTTACTGGATTCCAGGAAGTTGTCACACTCAGATTAGCCTCTGAACTGAGGGATGAATGAAACCTGAAGTAGTCAACTCCAACATGTTTAGTGAGGAGTGGAACGTACAGGCTGTATCAAACAGAATCATGATAATCATAACTATTATGTTGTTTGACACATGTGCATGAACAACTATAATACTGGAAAGAGCAAACTCTCAAGTTTTACACGGTTCCCGCTACATGGCAGCAGGGTATGTCAACTTCAGTTCTAGTAAAACTTGGTTTTGGAGCAGCAGTAAATGTTTTGTGTTATACGCTTTGCGCAGTGCGGGTCAGTAATAATGGTTCTGCATGACTTTCGTACTAGGTATGGTGTGGATTCTCCTACAGCACAGAGCGTTAGACAATGGCATCAACAATTCCAAAATTTAGTGTGTCTTGTGCAGTTTCATGAGAAAAGGTGTATGATCCATTTCTCTTTGCTGAGAACACTGTTACTGGAAGCACATATCTCCATATTCTTGAACTTTCTTTTCCCACAGTTGGACACTGATTTGAACAATTTCATTTATCAACAGGATGGGGCCTGCCACACTGGCATCTGGAAGTGAGGGGATTTTTGAATCAAAGGATTACTGGACCATGGATCAGTCACACTGGACCAAATGATTCAGCATTACATTACTGGCCACCAAGGTCACCAGACCTGACTGTATGTGATTATTTCTTGTGGTGGTTTATAAAAGACTCTATGCCCCTCTGTTACCAACAACTGTGAAGAACTGAGACATCGCATAACGGCAACTGTGGAACCTGTAACTCAAGACATGCTCACTGCAGTTGCAAACAATTTGAATACCACATTGACGTATTCTGTGCATTTCAAGGGAGGCATATTGAACGCCTATGAAAAGTATGAAAAAAACTTTGTGTCTCCCATTCATCAAAAAACAAAATTCATTGTATATGTTTATTGGTTTCAGAAATATAGATGTGCCAAATCGGATGATTCTTTTTGATACATGCTATATATCAATTAGACAGATAAGATGCTCTAGGAGGTGTAGTGTTCATTGCAGCTCATAAAAATATTGTTTATTCAGGTCAAAACTGATTCTGGCGTTATCTGGACACGACAAAGATGCCTAACTCAACTCAACTCAGTAGCACAGAAATACCCAGTCATGCAATATTAGTTGGCGGTGACATGAGCCTACAGAGTATAGACTGGGATGTCTATGGAATC
The DNA here is from genome assembly GCF_021461385.2 of Schistocerca piceifrons. NCBI lineage: Eukaryota > Metazoa > Arthropoda > Insecta > Orthoptera > Acrididae > Schistocerca > Schistocerca piceifrons. The sequence continues at coordinate 232,350,201 of NC_060138.1, forward strand.
ATTACAGGTGGTATGGACAAACAGCCTTCTGAAGTAGTTCAGAACATAACATGCCTGACCTTATTGACAATGACAGTATAGAGACAGGAATTAGTGATCATGATGTCATCTTGATGATGGTTACTAAAGATAAGAAATCCACCAAGAACGTAGAAAGAGTATTTGTGCTCGAAAGAGCTGACAAGCGGTTGTTAGCATCCTGCTTAGACTTTCATTGGACATCATTTCCCAGTATAGAGGGACGATGAGGAATTATGGCCAAAATTTAAACTGATTGTTAATCACACCCTGGAGAAGTATGTGTTGAGTAAGCAAATTTATGGATGGGAAAGACCCACTAGGGCTTGATAACAAAATTCGGAAAATACTAAGAAATCAGACATGGTTGCACATTCTGTTCTAAAAAGAAAATGGAATTGTTGAAAAGCAAAAGTTAGTAGAAAATTGTGCGTCTATAAAAATATAATGAGTGAAGCATGCAACAACTTCCACTGTCACCCTTGGTAGGAGATCTCGCCGAGAACTTGAGAAAATCCTAGTCTTGCATAAAATTGCTAAGTAGTGTGATGGCTTCTGTCCAGTCACTCAGCTACAAATCTGGTGCAGCAATAGAAGATGGTAAAAGAAAAGCTTAAATTTAAGAAGTCAGTTTTGCAGGGGTACCATACAGAGATACTGCTGTTTGACCATTGTACTGACTCCCATATGGAGGGCGTGGTAATAGGTGTATCTGGTGAAGAGAAGCAGCTGAAAGAATTGAAAACAGATAAGTTGGCAGGTCTGTGTGAAATCCCAATTCAGTTTTGCAGTGTACTCTATGGTATTATTGGCCCTTTATTAAATTTCCTTTGGACAAAAAAACTTCTGCCCATAGCTCAGCATGGATTTAGAATTGATTTTTCATATTTAACTTAGCTTGCCCTTTTCTCATATGATGTCCTGCGAACCATGAATGAAGGACAATGGGCAGATTCCATATTCCTAGATTTCCAGACAGTGTTTAACGTGGTACCCCACTGTAGTCTCTTAATGAAGATGTGGAATTACAGAATAGGTTCCCAGATATGCGAGTGGCTGGAGGACTTCTTAAGTAATAGATTCCAGTATGTTGTCCTTGATAGCATGCATTCATCAGAGATGAGGGTATTGTCAGGAGTGCCCCAGATGAGTGTGGTAGGACCAATCTTGTTCTCTTTATAGATAAACCATCTGACGGACAGAGCGAGGAGCAATATGCGACTGTGTGCTGTGGTATTGTCATTGAATGACTGTAAAAGGATATAGACTAACTTAGACAGAATTTGTGTGTGGTGTGATGAATGGCAGCTTGCTGTAAATGCTGAAAAAAAAATTAATACAGATGAGTAGGAAAAACTATCATATAACATCAAATATAGTATTAATGATCTGTTGCTGGACAGTCATGTTTATGAAATGCAAAGCAATATGAAATGGAATGAACAGGTAAGGACAGTGGTAGAAAAGGTGAACACTTGACTTCAGTTTGTTGGGGAGAACTTTAGGAAAGGACAGCTCTTCCATAAAGGAGACTACATGCAGACATCCATTGCAACCCATTCTTGAGAACTTTTTTAGTGTTTGGGATCCCTACCAGTCTGGATACAGAAACATGCCAAAGAATTAAGCAGCACGCTGCTAGATTTGCTACCGGTAGGTTCGATCAGTACACATTACAGAGGTAATTTGTGGACTCGAAAGGGAATCCATGGAGCTTAGACAACATCCTTAGAGTGAAACACTATTAAGAAAATTCAGAGAACTGGCATCTGAAACTGACTGCAGAACTATTCTTCTGCTGCTAGTATGCAGTCTGAGTGAGGACTGTGAATAGAAGGAAAGAGAAATTAGGACTTGTATGGAAGAGTATAGATAGTTGTCTTCCTCTCACTCCTTTTGCGAATGGAATGACTGGTATTGGTACAAGGTAATCTCTGCCTTGCACATACAGTGGCTTGTGTGGTATGTATGTAGATGTACATGCCAGTGTAGACAAAGATACCTGTGACAGGACTAGAGTAGGTGGTAGTGGGTGGATGTATGAGACAGGTGTTGCATCTAGATCTATTCCAGACATACGTGCCATGGGATGATCATTTGAGTGGTATAGACATGGACAAGGATATGGCAGGCATGGGTTGGATTGGCAGCGATATACCACTGTGAGAGGGGGGGGGGGGGGGGGAGAAGGAGGATAGTGGGAGAGATAATTCTCATCTCAGGACACAAGGACAAACGGACAAATAGTCAAAACTTTAATGGAGGAGGTGTTTAGTTTTTCCAGTCCTGGGTGGTTCCGAATCTTGACTGGAGGAAGGAAGGGGGATGTGCTTATTTTTATTTGTTGCTGGCCGGTGGGTATATTGGGGAAGGTAGGTGACTGTAGAGACAGTGTGCAGGAGCTTCGTTTTTGTGTTCCTGGACAATGTCAGGAGGATAATTTTGTCCCTAAAGGCCTCAGCTACACCATCAACATAATTGGAGAGGGACTGCTTCTGATTGCAGATGCATTGACTGTGGGTAGCTAGGCTGAGTGGGAGGGACTTCACAGTGTGGAACAGATGACAGCTGTCAAAATAGAAATATTGTTAGTGCTTGATAGGTTTGATGTTGACAAAGGTACTGATGTAGCCATCCTCAAGGTGGAAGTTGATTTTGAGGAAGGGAGCTTGTTGGGCTGGGAGCACCAGGTGAAGCGAATGAGTGAGAATGTGTTGAGATTCTGGACAAATGTGATAGGGTGTCCATACCCTCAGTCCAGATCCAGATTGAAATGTCGTCATTGAGTCTGAACCTAATAAGGGGTTGGGGTTCTGGTTGGTTAGGAAGGATTCCTACAGATGTCCTACGAATAATTTGACATAAGATGGTGGCATTTGGGTGCCCATTGCTTTAGCATAGATGTCTTCAAACAGGAAGTAATTGTGGGTGAGGATGTAGGTCATCCTGGTGACCTGGAAGGAGGTTTTAAGTTTGGAGTCAGTCAAGCATTGCAAACTTAGTGTTCAGTATCACCAAGGCTATGGGCATTAGTGATGTTAGTGTAGAGAGAGATGGCATTAATGGAGACGAGCACAGCAGTGGATGCTAAAGGAACAGTACTTGTGGAGAATCCACATTTGGTAGCGTATAATACCTAGCAGTCTTTTTTTCAGTGTGTCTGTGTGTCATTCAACAGTTCCACTATGTGGTGAGTACCAATCTATCCTTTTCATATTGTTGTTATTTCATCTTGGATATTCCATTGTTTGATTTTGTTAAACTGATAGTGGTTGAAGTTGCCCAGATGTCATAAGTTAGAGGCGGCATTGTTATATTTAGTACCTGTCAAAATGCAGGCACATGTTTTGCAAATTTTGGTTTAAAATGTGGGACAATAAGACCTGATATTTTTAAGCAAAATCTGTCATATAAATTCTTGGTAGATTAAAACTATATGCCAGACTTAGACTCGAACTTGGGACCTTTGCCTTCCATGGATAAGTACTCTACCGACTGAGATATCCAAGCATGACTCATAATCTGTTCTCACAGCTTTACTTCCACCAGTATCTAATCCCCTACCTTCCAGACTTCACAGAAGTTCTTCTGCATAGCTTGCAGGACTAGTAGTCCTGTACGTAAGGATGCCATGGAGACATGGCTTAGTCACAGCCTACGGTATGTTTCCTGAATGAAACATTCAGTCTTCAATGGAGTGTGCTCTGATATGAAATTTCCTGGCAGATTACAACTGTGTGCCAGATCAAGACTCAAACTCTCGATCTTCACATTTGGTCGGCAAATGCTCTACTAACTGAGTTACCCAAGCATGACCCGTACTCACAGCTTTACTTCCAACAGTATCTCATCCCCGACCTTCCAAACTTCACAGAAGTTCTTCCGTGAAATTTGGAGGATTATCACTCCTTTTCATATATGCACACATTTCAATGCAGAGTGAAAATTTCATTCTTGAAACATCACCCAGGCTGTAGCTGAGCAGTGTCTCCGCAATATCCTTCCTTCCAGGAGTGCTGGTCCTGCAAGTTTCGAAGGAGATCTTCAGTGAAATGTGGAAGGTAGGAGATGAGGTACTGGTGGAAGTAAAGCTGTGAGGACAGGTTGTGTGTCATTCTTAGATAGCTGTCAGTAGGCTACTTGCCGACAAAAATCAAAGGTCCTGAAATCAAATCTCAGTTCAGCACACAGTTTTAATCGAACAGGAAGTTTCATATCAGTGTACACTCCACTGCAGAGTGAAAACTTTGTATCTAAGTTGGTTGAGTGGGTTAGTGTCGAAGGCATTATACTCCAGGTCAGCAGACTTGTTTGAAGGACCACTCAATATTTTTGTGGCGAAAATAACATTTCAGTATTTGAAATAATAATTTTATTTATTTGATTTTAAAGATTTTCATATTAATACTAAATTGATTTTTGTTATGTGTATATTAGAGAAAAAGGCAGTAAAGGTTTATGATGACATATGAGTAGATATTATTTTAACTTTAATATAATTTTAATTTATACTTTCTGTGCCTTGTGAAAACTTCAGAAGTTAGGCCATGTGATTCATAGTTCTAATCTAGTGCGATGAACACAAAAATGGTAAATTCTTTTGCGTGTCAACAGGGATTCTAATTATCCCCAGTACAGTTAAATGACAAAGAATATTGAAGTTGATTTGATTTTCAAGGTACACTTGACACCCATGAGTGAAACAGTATATATCACATATATTTGTTGGTAGACTACTTCATAATTCCTTATGGTTGCAAGGATTACAAAAACATTAACAAAATGTGTTAAAATTTCCTAAGAGGTAGCTTTCTCTACTTCTTGTAACCGGCAGTTATCACATGTCAATATAAGAAAATATTGTCATCCAGTTAGTTTGTCTTTACAGAGAAATTAAAGTCTGAAACAAATGGCTGTCCATTACATCAACTACCATCCAGAATAATAACAGAGCAGTAATCTAAAACCAGACTCATTTATAAAGTCTTTTTCCAAGATGAAGTCATACATAGTCATATTCATCAGTTATTACCATGTTCATCTAATGCCTGCTAGGTAAATCTTCTTTTGTTCTTTATTCAAATAGTCCTTTTCTTTCTCATTGTGTTATATTCATATTTGACATGTAAAAATAAACCCATATTAGCACATTATACCAATTAGATAATATCTTATTTATTAACTGTACCTCTTGTTGTTTCATATATATTTTGTGACTGATAAGCAACATTCCAAAATAAACCAAATGTCGCAGACAGCACTGAATGAGTGGAGTCACTGTATATTACAAAAGTGCACTTTACATATTATGTGCAGAGAACATGTCTTCTGCCCACAACATTTGCCACCTCTGTGGTATACCAATGTGTGTCACCTATTTCATTAAAATACATCGTTACTTGCCCTACACAGGTTCACAATCTTCTCATTAAAAATTATCAGTGTCTCTCCAGCTTGTGTTAATTACTTACGCTTCTGTAAAATATATATCACAGTTTTAAATTCTGCCAGCTCAGAACAGTACTTGCAGAGAGCCCTCACCATCCATTATATATGTATTTCAATTTATTCTTGACCAGTTTCAGTTATTTAAAAATAGGTCTGAGATGCCAGTCACCTGTTAACTTTCAGGAGTGTAAATGCCATTTATCTAAGTTTTTCATGATATGCCAAAATATGCTTATTTTACATTCCACATTCTGCCATTGGTACATTAGGTATATTAATGTGTCTCCTATGAAAAGGCAAACAATGGGAACTCCAGGTTGGAATATCAACAATATAAGGAAAAGATAAATTTGTACTTGCCATAAAGATTACATGTTGAGTTGTAGACACATACAATGGAAAGTCATTTATGCATTAGCTTTTGGCCAAAGCCTTCGTCCGAAAATGAAACACACACACACACACACACACACACACACACACACACACACACTCATTCATTCACATGAGCAAGCATACCTCATGCACACATGACCATCATCTCTGTCAGCTCAGACCGGAATGCAGTTGTCACATGGAATGGAAGCAGTTATCTGGCAGTGTGAAAGGACCAGACTGCCAACAGGAACAGTGCCAGGAGACTGTGGAATGGGGAGGTATGTTGGCAGTTGGTGGGTTTAATGTGGACAGAGGTGTCGACCGAGCCATCAGAGACAAGAGGGTCAACATCTAAGAAGATGGCACACTGAGTTGAGGAGTGCCATGTGAAGTGGTTGGGAAGGAATGAAGATAAGGTGTCTTGGCCCTGAGCCCATGTTATGAAGATCTCATCAATGAACTGAACCAGACTAGGGCTTTGACATTTTTGGAGGCTAGGAAAGTCTTTTCTAGATTTTCCATCATTAGGATGGCATAGTAAGGTGCCATGCTGATGCCCAGGGCTGTGCTGTGGATTTGTTTGTATACCTTCCCTTCAAAGGATAAGTAGTTGTGAATTAGGATAAAGTTAGTAGCATGTATGAGGAATAAGCAGTGGGTTTAGAGTCTGAAGGACATTGTGAATGGTAATGTTCAGTTAGCGGTAAGACCATAGGTGTAAGGGATGTTAGTGTATAGAAAAGTGGTGTCTATAGTTAAGAGTAGGGATCCAGACGGTGAAGGATTGGGGATGGTGGAGATGGCCCTCACAAACTTGGTCCTGCAAAACCGCATTTCCATGGCACAGGCATCCCAGAATAACCTCTGCTTCTCCACAATATACTGCTGCTGCGCAATCCCTGTTACATGCATCCCGTTTCTCCAACTGAATCCCTTGCCCTTCAGCACCTGGGGAATCATTCCAGACACCACCTCCATAAGTTATCCAATTTGCTGACACCACCTGCTGCTTCGGAGCACCACTATAACCCCTGTCCTACCCAAGTGTTCTGTGCCATCAACCCCTCATAGCATGCACACCATGCCCAGCTGACCTTTTCAATTTGCCACAGCCACCAAAACTCCCTACAAACACTTCACAAAATGCAGAGTCGAAACATTCCCATAACACTGTTGTTAACCTTTCCAACAAAACCCTCAGCCCCACGGAAGTTTCTGACCTATCCAAAGGCCACACCTTTAGCCCTAACACAAATTTAACTTTGTTGGACTTGGTAAAGACCTACCCTTCTCCCAATCTGTGCAATGCAAACATTCCTTGTCACCGATTCCTCAAACGAAAGCCAGCCTAATACCAACATTGAACTCTGCCTCTCCCAGTTCATACCACCATCCAACTATGATCCTCCTCACCTCCCACCAAACTACTTCCTGGAATTCCTTACCTCCAACTTGGCCTCACCATCCTGCCCTGTATCCCTTCCTCAGAACACCAACCTTTCAGCTGAAGAAAGGACAACCATACACAACATTAAAACAAATCCTGATGTAATCATCATACCTGCAGACTAAATTTCCACCTCCGTTGTTATAAATTGTAGTGACTACTTGGTGGAAGGCTACTGCTAATTATCTGACTACTCCACCTTTAGACTCCGCCAGAGTGATCCCATCCCAGAAGCCCCAACATAACCTTCAGTCCCTGCTTAAAGTCATATGTCCTTCCCAGAACCTTTCCCCTGAATCCATTTCCCTCCTCACCCTTATAATACCCTACACACCCAACTTTTACATGCTCCCCAAAATCTGCAAACCCAACATTCCTGGATTCCCCATTGTAGCTAGTTATTGTGCCCCCACTGAAAGAATTTTGGCTCTCAATGACCATCACCTCCAACCAATTGCTCATAATCTAGCCTCTCATGTCAAAAGTACTGAACATTTCTTTCAAACTCTCCATCATCCCCAGCCCTTTAGCTCCTGGATCCCTATTAGTCACTGTTAACACCACTTCCCAATACACCAACATCCCTCATGCCCACAGTCTGGGTCTTTCACTACTGAACATTACGTTTCCCAACATCCTTCAGACTCCAAACCCACTACCTCATTCCTCATACACCTTACTAACTTCATATTAACTCTCAACTACTTCTCCTTTGAAGGGATGGTACACAAACAAATTCACAGCACAGTCATGAGCACTTGCAAGGCGCCCTCCTGTGCCAACCTGTTTATGCCCCATCTAGAGGAGACCTTCCTAGCCTACCACATCACCAAAGCCCTAGTCTGGTTCAGCTTCATTGAGATCTTTCATGATCTGGGCTCACGGTCAAGACACCCTATCCTCAATCCTTCACACCCTCAACACCTTCTTTCCGTATGCTTCACCTGATCCTCCTCAATCAAGCATGCCACTTTCATGAAAGTTGACCACCTCTTTTGTGATGGCTCCATCCACACCTCTGACCACAATAAATCCACCAGTCACCAACAGTACCTGCATTTTGATGGCAGTCATCCCTTCCCCAATAAAAAATCCCTCCCGCACAGCCTGGCCACCTGGGGACAACATATACGCAATGACAAGAACTCTCTTGTCCAGTATGCTGAGGGTCCCACCAAGGCCTTAACAGATAGGCAATATCCCCATATCTAGTTTGCAAACAGATCTCCCATGCCTTTTCCCCACACACCACCAATCTCCTCACTACCCCAAAAAACCAATTACAAACAAGTGCCCCTTTGTCACCCAATACCTCCCTGCACTGGAACGACTAAACCGTATCCTTTGTCAGCACTTTGATTATGTATCGTTATGCCCTGACATGAGGGACATCCTACCCTAGATCTTTCACCCTCCCCCCCCCCCCCCCCCTCCCTAAAGTAGTGTTCTGTCACCCACTGAATCTCCATAACATCTCATTTCATCCTATGCCACTGGAAATCCCAGCCCCTTGGCACAGGGATCATATTCCTGTGGAAGACCCAAATTCAAGACCTGCCCAATCCACCTACCCAGCACTTCAGAGGCCAGGCTACCTGAGAAAGCAGCCATGTCATATACTAGCTCTGCTGCCATCGTTGCACAGCTTTTTATGTTGGTATGACTACCAACCATCCACCAGGATTAACAGCCACCACCGAACTGTGGCCAATACTTGATTTCAGTGGCTGCTTCACTACTCAAGCTATCTGAATCCTCCCCTCCACTACAAGCTTTTCTAAACTGGGCAGATGGGAGGTATCCTTACAACATACTCTCCATTCGTGATATTGATCTGACCTCAACCTACGGTAACACCCTGCACCCAACAGTTTTCACAGCATCTGTCCTATTGCCTCCTCCCTGTTCTCATCCCCTCACCCTCCTTGTCTGCCACCCTCTGCAAACACACGCACCGATCTTTCCCCTTCCTCACTCCTCTCTGTTTTTGCTACATGCCTCCTGCCCAACTCCACCCCGCCCCACTGGTGCCTGTTGGTAGTTTAGTCTGTGCACACTCCACCAGACAGCACCCTTCTCGCCACCTTATGCAACAGCTGCATACCGATCTGAGCTGCCTGAGGTGATGGTAGGTGTGCCCGAGTGGTTCTAGGCGCTTCAGTCTAGAACCGCGCGACCGCTACGGTCACAGGTTCGAATCCTGCCTCGAGCATGGATGTGTGTGATGTCCTTAGCTTAGTTAGATTTGAGTAGTTCTAAGTTCTAGGGGACTGATGGCCTCAAATGTTAAGTCCCATAGTGCTCAGAGCCATTTGAACCATTTGAGGTGACGGTCATGTGTGTACGAGGTGTGCTTGCTTATGTGAATGAATGTGTGTATATTTCCTGTGACCGAAAGCTTAATATGTATGTATATTTTCATTGTGCCTGTCTGCAACTCAACATGTCATCTTTATCGTGAGTAGCAATCTACCTTTTCCTCTCGTGTCCTCTATGAGAAATATGCATTTTTGTTCCAACAGATGTTAAATTTTTCTTCCAGTTAATGATGATTGAAATAATAGAAACTGGTCAAAAATAAATTTAAATATATACAGCTGATGGCAAAAAAGTGTTTCTATAAATATCTTACAGCTGTAGCAAGTTAATTACAGAAATTTTTTATTAAAGTTTCTCTCCAATAAGTAGCTTACAATATATCAGATATATGTTTATTGGTGGAAATACTTCTAACTAACGCAATGTTCAAAGTAAAGTGTGCTATACATCACCAATGGTAATTTCAATAATATAGTGGAAAGTTTAGATTCTTGCTCATCATGTAGAGGAGATACTGAGTTTCAGACAGGCATGACAGAAGTATTGCTATACGTTTGAGCTTTCAGTCACAAGGCCTCCTTCTAAAGTAGAAAACACACACACACACACACACACACACACACACACACACACACACACACACACACACACAAAATACATAATCACTGTCTCTGGCCTCTGAGACCTAAGTTGCCAGAAAAAGTTTCATGTTCATGCAAGAGTTGATCTTGTATGAATGTGTGTGTTTTCTGCTTTAGAAGAAGGCCTTGTTGTCAAAAGCTCAAATGAAAAACAATATCTTGATTTTTCCTGTCTGCAAGTCAACGGGCCATATGAATAAACGGAAGCAAATGCTTTTCCTTCAAATTTCAAATCTCCGGCTTTGGCATTAGATATATTGTATTAATAAAAAGAAGCTCTGATTTCATTTTGGAAGCAATAGCTTCTAAAATGTGAAGGCCAATACTCATGTTTGCAGTGTGCAGATATGCTCAACTGGCAGCATCTGTACACCATGTAAAATGCTACAGACCATGCCGATTTCCACTTGGAGAGCACTGTAGAACTCATTTCAATGAAGAAATTGTTAAAAGGTTTGTGAATCATTTTCTGTTAGCCACAGGGAGAAGAAGAGGCAGAGCGCTGCCGTCGAAATAGAGGATGAAGGTTTTCCTGCGGTATGCGGTTGATCCAGGATTCCAGTCTGGCATAGCAGAAGAAAGGGTTTCATCAAACTACAGTTAGTAAACAAATGGGCAGTGCTCCTAAAAAGATAACAGAAAACGCTGACCTGTTGATCAAATTTCCTATGCCAGCACATGAAGTGGCTGTGGCAAAAAAACAAGTGGCTAGAAAAATGTACATTTCAAAGTGCTATTGGTATGGCTGACTGTACACATGTGCAGATTCCAAAACCTATACACTGTGATGATGAATATATCAATAGAAAGGGCTATTCTAGTATAAATGTGCATGGTACATGCAATACAAAGGAATGGTTCACCAGCATTGAAAATAGCTTGCATGGGTCAGTACATGACAATCAGACATGGAAAAATTCAAGCATCTGGGAAGTAGTACATGAATTTAAGAAAATTGTTCTGTTGGGTGATGAAGGACATGGCCTAGATCCCTGATTAATGGTCCCCTATTATAATCTACCAGAGGTGAGTCACAAAACATTCAACAAGGTTTGAAAAAACGAGGGGGTCATGATAGAATCTTATTTTGGTCAGCTGAAGAAGCAGTTTCTTATTTTACAATATGTGTGTAGAGTTACATTACCAAATGCCCCAATAATTGCAGTTTTATAATAAAAAGGATAGTTACTACTGACCATATAGTGGAGATGCTGAGATGCAGAAAGGCACAACAAAAAGACTGTCGGAAAGTTAGCTTTCGGCCAACAAGGCCTTTGGTCTCTCTCTCTCTCTCTCTCTCTCTCTCTCTCTCTCTCTCTCTCTCACACACACACACACACACACACACACACACACACACACACTTGTGTGTGTGTGTGTGTGTGTGTGTGTGTGTGTGTGTGTGTGTTTGTGGGCGCGCGCGCGTGTGAGTGCGTGCGTATGTTGCTACCTTTGATGAAAGCATTGTTGGCCGAAAGCTAACTTCCCAACATTCTTTTTGTTGTGCCTTTCTGCGACTCAGCATCTCCGCTACATGGTGAGTAGGAACTATTGTTTTCATTATATTGTTACACTCCATCCTGGATTTTCCATTGTTTAGCAATTATATCTTGCTGCTTTGTACACCATAACATTGCAAAACACCAACAGGATGAAGATTTTGAAGATCCTGCTCAGGATTTTCATGACAATGTCGATAATGAAGAAGAGTGTAACTGAGATAAATTCTTGGGAGAGCATGTGAAAAAAGACAAGAAGTTGCAATTGTAATACAAAATGCAGGATTTTGTGTTATTTTATATATGAAACTTTACAAAATTCCTGAAGAACAGTATATATATTACAACTAGTTTCAATTTCCTACTTACTCTTTCACATTGTTTTCATAGTTCTCCTTTGCATTAAGTAAGATGATTATCATAGCTTCTTTTTCCATTTGCTTCCTTATTGATTTCAATTGCTCTATTACTTCAGCCTGTGTAATTCTGTGGTAATGAGCTACTTTGTTCAGCCTGTTTCTCACAAACATTTTGCTTTCTCCAAGGATGGTGGCTTGTCATATGAACTTGATCTAGTCGATGAGGATAATGGGCCATCAAGAGGTGTCATGTCTGTTCCTTGTTACATATATGTATGCCAAAGACAGAAATTGTTTGTATTTTTATGAAGATATACTTTACAAAGTTAATAGCTGTAACTGTCCATCGCAAAGGGGTACAAAATGTTGGCAACCTAAGTTAACTCTAGCTGTGGCACTGCAGGCTACTAAGTAATAGACGTGGCTCTTACATATCAGAATAAGCTCATATAATTACCATAATCAACAACCAAATTGTCATTTATCTCGATGAATGAAGCATTATAAATAGCACATAATAATAATAATAATAATAATTATTATTATTATTATTATTATTATTATTATAACAATAACAGTTGCCGGCCGAAGTGGCCGTGCGGTTCTAGGCGCTGCAGTCTGGAACTGCGAGACCGCTACGGTCGCAGGTTCGAATCCTGCCTCGGGCATGGATGTGTGTGATGTCCTTAGGTTAGTTAGGTTTAACTAATTCTAAGTTCTAGGGGACTAATGACCTCAGAAGTTGAGTCCCATAGTGCTCAGAGCCATTTGAACAATAACAGTTATGATACAGTAATAAGGAGAGAACATATTGTATTTGTCTTGAAAAACCCTCTCTGCAGGGGATAGCGTTAATGTTGCCTCAACGTCACTGCTCCTGAAAATTATGATTTGGAAGTACATGTGTAATTTGTTTAACCTGCATCAAATTAAATATTAATAATTCACCAGTTTATGTTTTAACTCATGTAGACTCTGATTCATTGTGGGATCCCATCTTCTTGTAGAAGGTTGTAAAGATTTTTCTCCCAAACATTTAAAGCAACTGGTTAATTTCCTGTTCTGTTCCTATCCATTTTCCTTTTTACCCTGGTTTTCATGTTATAACTTCCTTTAGTAACTGCTTTTTGTCAGTTTTGTGTGACAAAATTAGCTTCAAATAAGTGTATTGCTTTCTGAGTTGCTTCTTCTGTCATTTTTTCCTTCTTTCTTTCGTTTCTTTTTTTTCCCCTTTTTTCCCCCTCCAGAAGATGTGATTTCTCTAATAATAATAATTCGGGATATGTTTCTAAAGCTGCACAAACTGGGATTTCATCTGAATTGGATGAGAGCGTCTGTAATCAACACTCACATGTGCTCACTTACAACAAATAAAGTGAAAGGAAGTGTTACAGCCCACAAAAGTGCAAAATCAGGAGCCCGTGCTTCCTCAACAGAGGTTGCTGACTTTTGAGGATGTAGGAGAGCGCTGGAAGTGGTTTCTGAAGTTTCCTAAATACACTGGTGTCCAAAATTAAAGCAACAAACTGCTATTTCCCCATCTTGTGTCTAATTCACCGTATAATCACACAAACTATCAGCAGATGTCCATACAATCACCTTCTGCATGGCAAATGGCATTCAGATCAATGGACAACCATGTCCACAATGACATCAGGGCACTTATCAAACGGGTTAGTGTTTGCCGGATTGCTGTGTATACAGTCGCTGGCGTCACAGTATGGCACAAAGAAGACACCTGCCGACACTCTGCAGTGTAGGACACTCGCAAACTTATGAGGCTTGATGGCTTAATGTGAATCGTTCTGTTGTTTCTCGGAAGTGCCAACAATTTGTAGGGACCCGAAACAGTACTCCAAAGACCAGGGCAGGGCCAGCCACAAATGATATCAGAAAGAGAGGATTGTTATTTGTATGTAAGGGCATGATGGTACTGCCTTAACACTGCACAGCAACTGGTATCTGACCTCACAGCATCCACTGGACATGTTGTATCGAGACAAATGTTGTCCAGAAGGCTTCAGCAGAATGGCCTTTATTCTTGGAGATCTACTGTATGTGTACGTCTGATGCATCTTCACCGAAGGGAACATCTAAAGTGGAGTTGTCATCATGCCACCTGGGAGGTTGAACAGTGGGCCACTGTTCTTTTCACAAATGAGTCTCAATTTGGGCTGGAGAGTGATTCTCTATGAATGTAGAACACGACTTTGGGACCCAAACATTATTATGGAAATAGACCGATATCGAGGAGTATCCCTAATGTTATGGGCAGGGATTGTGTTGAACACATGAGCACCTCTTCTTGAAACTGTTTGGGGAACTGGCTGGGTTTAACTGTTGTCAGGTATCGTGATGAGTTCTTGGGACCTCGTGTGGTTGTTGCAAGGACTTTGTATTGATGAATGACAGTGATTGACCTCATAGAGCAAGAGTGGTTGATTTTGTATGGGAAACAGAAGATATTGCACGCATGGCGTGCCTGCTTGCCCTCCCAATTTGAATTCCATAAGGCATGTCTGGGGTGCCCTAGGAAGATGGATTGCATCACTTCAGCGTCCACCAACCACCTTGCAAGCAGCTCTCCAGTAAGAATGGGCGTTATTGCCTCAACATGAGATCGATAATTTCACTCACAGCATCTCCATCGTTGTGAGGCCTGTATTTTTGCCAGAGGTGGCCACAGCCCATACTGACCACATTAACCGGTAGTCGGGATGTGTGTACAAATCAGTTAAGTTGGAAAAAACTAAAAACATTTTTCTCTACCGTTGTGTATATTGCAGTTGTTTCCGTCGTGTATTCTTTACATTGTTTCTACTTTACTATCATCAGTTTACTGTCAAAATAAACACAACCTTCCAAAATTCCTGTTTGTTGCTTTAATTTTGGATGCTAGTGTAGATATTGTGGTCCGAGTAGTATGATGATTAAGATATTTAGTATTCAAATCACCGTTCAGCAATCCAGATTTAGGGTTTCAGTGGCTTCTTTAAGTTGACTAATGCAAATAACAGTATGTTTGTTTTGAAAAGGACTCAGCCAGTTTCACTCACCATCCTTGTCCATTCCAAGCTTGAGTTTGAATGATTGGCTATTTCATGTATATGTTGGCATTGGAACTAAATAACAGTTCCATTTAAATAACATGACAATCAAACAAACCTTTTATTTGAATATTGTACATGATCTTAAAATATACACAAGTCATTAACTGTAGTACCTATTGCCCTCAACACATGGCTACTCCTCCGTGTTCTCTTCACATCTCATACCAGAAGGTGGTGGGATATTTTGCCTTCCTGCTCCCTAAGGACTCTGTTAGCCCCACCGCTCTCCGCTGTCACTTTCTCTCGATTCTTGATGTGTTCCTGGGCTCTGAAGCGGTTTATACTGACGGCTCTATCTATCTATATCCATACTCCGCAAGCCACCTGACGGTGTGTGGCAGAGGGTACCTTGAGTACCTCTATCGGTTCTCCCTTCTATTCCATTCTCGTATTGTTCGTGGAAAGAAGGATTGTCGGTATGCCTCTGTGTGGGCTCTAATCTCTCTGATTTTATCCTCATGGTCTCTTCGTGAGATATACGTAGGAGGGAGCAATATACTGCTTGACTCTTCGGTGAAGGTATGTTCTCGAAACTTTGACAAAAGCCCGTACCGAGCTACTGAGCGTCTCTCCTGCAGAGTCTTCCACTGGAGTTTATCTATCATCTCCATAACGCTTTCGCGATTACTAAATGATCCTGTAACGAAGCGTGCTGCTCTCCGTTGGATCTTCTCTATATCTTCTATCAACCCTATCTGGTACGAATCCCACACTGCTGAGCAGTATTCAAGCTGTGGGCGAACAAGCGTACTGTAGCCTACTTCCTTTGTTTTCGTATTGCATTTCCTTAGGATTCTTCCAATGAATCTCAGTCTGGCATCTGCTTTACCGACGATCAACATTAGGCATCTGCTTTACCGACGATCAACATTATATGATCATTCTGTTTTAAATCACTCCTAATGCGTACTCCCAGATAATTTATGGTATTAACTGCTTCCAGTTGCTGACCTGCTATTTTGTAGCTAAATGATAAAGGATCTATCTTTCTGTGTATTCGCAGCACATTACACTTGTCTACATTGAGATTCAATTGCCATTCCCTGCACCATGCATCAATTCGCTGCAGATCCTCCTGCATTTCAATACAATTTTCCATTGTTACAACCTCTCGATACACCACAGCATCATCCGCAAAGAGCCTCAGTGAACTTCCGATGTCATCCACAAGGTCATTTATGTATATTGTGAATAGCAATGGTCCTGTGACACTCCCCTGCGGCACACCTGAAATCACTCTTACTTTGGAAGACTTCTCTCCATTGAGAATGACATGCTGCGTCCTGTTATCTAGGAACTCCTCAATCCAATCACACAATTTGTCTGATAGTCCATATGCTCTTACTTTGTTCATTAAACGACTGTGGGGAACTGTATCGAACGCCTTGCGGAAGTCAAGAAACACGGCATCTACCTGTGAACCCGTATCTATGGCCCTCTGAGTCTCGTGGACGAATAGCGCAAGCTGGGTTTCACGTGACCGTCTTTTTCGAAACCCATGCTGATTCCTACAGAGTAGATTTCTTGTCTCCAGAAAAGTCATTATGCTCGAACACAATACGTGTTCCAAAATTCTACAACTGATCGACGTTAGAGATATAGGTCTATAGTTCTGCACATCTGCTCGACGTCCCCTCTTGAAAACGGGGATGACCTGTGCCCCTTTCCAATCCTTTGGAACGCTACGCTCTTCTAGAGATCTACGGTACACTGCTGCAAGAAGGGGGGCAAGTTCCTTCGTGTACTCTGTGTAAAATTGAACTGGTATCCCATCAGGTCCAGAGGCCTTTCCTCTTTTGAGCGATTTTAATTGTTTCTCTATCCCTCTGTCGTCTATTTCGATATCTACCATTTTGTCATCTGTGCGACAATCTAGAGAAGGAACTACAGTGCAATCTTCCTCTGTGAAACAGCTTTGGAAAAAGACATTTAGTATTTCGGCCTTTAGTCTGTCATTCTCTGTTTCAGTACCATTTTGGTCACAGAGTGTCTGGACATTTTGTTTTGATCCACCTACCGCTTTGACATAAGACCAAAATTTCTTAGGATTTTCTGCCAAGTCAGTACATAGAACTTTACTTTCGAATTCATTGAACGCCTCTCGCATAGCCCTCCTCACACTACATTTCGCTTCGCGTAATTTTTGTTTGTCTGCAAGGCTTTGGCTATGTTTATGTTTGCTGTGAAGTTCCCTTTGCTTCCACAGCAGTTTTCTAACTCGGTTGTTGTACCACGGTGGCTCTTTTCCATCTCTTACGATCTTGCTTGGCACATACTCATCTAACGCATTATGTACGATGGTTTTGAACTTTGTCCACTGATCCTCAACACTATCTGTACTTGAGACAAAACTTTTGTGTTGAGCCAACAGGTACTCTGAAATCTGCTTTTTGTCACTTTTTCTAAACAGAAAAAACTTCCTACCCTTTTTAATATTCCTATTTACGGCTGAAATCATCGATGCCGTAACCGCTTTATGATCGCTGATTTCCTGTTCTGCGTTAACTTTTTCAAATAGTTCGGGTCTGTTCGTCACCAGAAGGTCTAATATGTTATCGCCACGAGTCGATTCTCTGTTTGACTGCTCAAGGTAGTTTTCAGATAAAGCACTTAAAAAAATTTCACTGGATTCTTTGTCCCTGCTACCCGTTATGAACGTCTGAGTCTCCCAGTCTATATCCGGCAAATTAAAATCTCCACCCAGAACTATAACATGGTGGGGAAATCTACTCGAAATATTTTCCAAATTATCTTTCAGGTGCTCAGCCACAACAGCTGCTGAGCCAGGGGGCCTATAGAGACATCCAATTACCATGTCTGAGCCTGCTTTAACCGTGACCTTCACCTAAATCATTTCACATTTCGGATCTCCGTCAATTTCCTTCGATACTATTGCACTTCTTATCGCTATAAACACGCCTCCCCCCTTCACTGTCCAGCCTGTCTCTGCAGTATACATTCCAATCTGAGTTTAGGATTTCATTACTGTTTACGTCTGGCTTCAGCCAACTTTCTGTCCCTAGTACTATATGGGCGTTGTGACCGTTTATTAATGAGAGCAGTTCTGGAACCTTTCTGATGGTCTCGTAGACTTCGCATATGTTCATGGAGGATATATTAAGCAGCACTACTTGCCAGTTGGCTGCAGTGTTTCCACTGCAGAGCTGGTAGCCATATCTCGTGCTCTAGAGTACATCCGCTTATGTCCTGGCCAGTCATTTCTCCTGTGTACTGACTCATTGAGCAGCCTACAAGCTATCAACCAGTGCTACCCTTGTCACCCTCTGGTAGTGTCCATTCAGGAGTCCATCTATGTGGTGTTTGTGTGGACTCCAGGACACGTCGGACTTCCCGGCAACAAACTTGCTGACAGGCTGGCCAAACAGGCAACGCGGAAACCGCCCCTGGAGATAGGCATCTCCGAAGCTGACCTGCGTTCTGTCTTACACCGCAGGGTTTTCCAACTTTGGAATGACGGAATGACATAACAGCATGCACAACAAACTGTGTGTCATTAAGGAGACTATGAATGTGTGGAAGTCTTTCATGCAGGCCTCTCGCAGGGAATCAGTTGTTCTCTGCTGGCTCCGCATTGGCTATACGTAGCTAACACATGGTTACCTACTCCATCGCGAGGACCCACCTCAGTGTCGCTGTGGCTTCCGGATGACAGTCGTCCGCCTCTTGCTGGACTGCCCACTTTTAGCCGCTCTGCGGCAGACTTTTAACTTTCCCAGCACCCTGCCTTCAGTGTTGGACGACAATGCCTCCACAGCAGCTTTAGTTTTACGTTTTATCCATGAGAGTGGGTTTTATACTTCTATGTAGGTTTTAGCGCATGTCCTTTGTCTCTGTGTGTCCTCCACCCTAGTGCTTTTAGGGTGGAGGTTTTAATGTGTTGCAGAGTGGCTGGCTTTCCCTTTTTATTCTCGTGGTTAGCCAGCCACGTTAATCTGCTTTCATGTTTTACTCTCTTCTGTTTCTAGCGTTTCCCTGTTGTTTTCTTGTCCTCTTTTGTTCCTTTTAGTATTCGTTGCCTTCCCTTCAGTCTTCTGGCTTTTCCTTGCTTTCTGTTTTATTCTCACACTTGTGGCATTGTTTTATTAAGAACACGGGACCGATGACCTCATAGTTTGGTCCCTTCTCCTGCCTTTAAACCTATCTTTCCATTTCCAACTATTTACTTTGCTCTATGAAAATATGCAAGAAACATAGTTTCTTTCTCTCCATGTGGTTCTACTGATAACTGCAACTGTATGTTTACTTGTGTTTACTTGTTATATATAAGCTGGATTTAATTTTAAAAAATGGTAAATTTTCTCTTTCGCAGATGGATGTAGTAATTGCTCAGCAATTACTCACAGCCATATTTGCAGGTATCCTTAAAGGACTAAGTGAAAATGAAGAGGACTTCACAGACAGAATCAAACAAGTATTTGAAGATATTTTTGAAAAAACAGTAGCATGTCCACCATCACTCATTGGATCCATAATTGAAATGGCTCTCTTAAGTCCACAGTCAATCATACTTGATGTCGAGAAACTATCTGCAGGTAAGTTGCTTTATAAATACAATACCAAACCTGGTCTTTGGTTTAACCCATGGCTCACTGAACTTCATCACAAGTATCCCTTACTGTGTTGGTATAGTACACCACTTTAAAAAACATTATTTTGATGTAACTGTGATACATTTCACAAACATGGCTTGATAAGCATGTATTGGTTTATTAGCTTTATTGCTTAATACACCACTCAGAAATTAATTTGACCTATAAATGTGTTCATTCATTAAGGCACATAACAGGCACAAGATGATTATAATTCACACATGTGCTTATGATGTTGTGGATTTTTTTTTTTTTTTTTAATTTTTTTTTTTTTTTTTTTTTTTTTTTTAAGTACTGGAAGCTTTATTCTTGATGGAGCATCTGTGTCAGTGCATGAACAATAGAAGGCAGCTGCTTTAAAATTAAGATACATCATTGGAGGACTAATTAGTTCTTATCTTCAGACGGCACAATTCTTGATACTGACAATAGAAGCGCATAAAAATAAATGAAGGCAGCTACCCAATTTTTCTTAACCACAGATTCTTCCTACTGAGGTTGCAAGAGGAAATTATATAGTGTTTCTCTTTGTGGTTAGAGAGTTTATTGAGAACTCACATTAAGAAGGAGCAACCTAATTGGCAAAGATTAGTGGCTCATTTCCTTCTCATGCAAGATGTCACCCTCTTGAATTCTGGTGTGTGTGTGTGTGTGTGTGTGTGTGTGTGTGTGTGTGTGTGTTTTATTGCTTGTCCTGAAGATAACTATGACATAGTTATTTGACTGTTTAGTATCTATCGATTTCAACATTATCAACATAAATTGGTATAGTTATGCTTGAAAGAGTTGAGTAGTGCCAGTATTCTTGTTCCTCTGATGAAAGTTGCTGAGCTTTTATATCCAATAATGTGTTCATTGTTGGCAAGTACACATCTTTTTTCCTATTTAATTGTTTGTTTTAATTTCTTGTTCCATATTTTCAGCTCTCTTGATCTATTTTTCTTCTACCTGAAACATGACACTTCTTGTTTTTGGATCCTCAATTCTCTGGTATTGCACAGTTCTTTATCAACACTTTTTTAACACTAACTGGCATATCAAAGCAGTTTGATAAAGTGCCCAATGATTTCATATTTTTACAAGTATTTCATTTATGTACTGATCTGTGAACTAACGTGCAGGAATTTTGGTAGTTTGATTGATGGTTCGGAGCAATACTATTGTTTTTAGCATTTCATAAACGTTACAGTATCACACTGAAAATTTCACTATTTTCCAGTTTCAACCTCAAAATGTAGACTTGCAAATGCTGCTTAGAAAGTCCTGTTGTTCCTTTGCTATTAAGTACTTTATAGCAAAAAAATGTTTCAGAAGTTATTTTATTCATGTAATTATTAATAGAGGTATTAATGACTGACATTAATGTCACTTAGGATCTTACCTCACTGAAATTGTTCTACATCAGCATCTGGCTGCAAATGTGAATATCTTTATTTCATAAATTTTGATGACCGTAACAATGCCTCTGACATTTCTTATTTCCAAAGCTTTCTGGCACATGAATATGTTAATACCTGAGCACAACACAACAATAACAAAATAGTTCCCTGGGAGAAAGTAAAGACTATACATTGAAATTAATATTTAAATTAAAATAGTTTTACAACTGCATTCATCTTCTTCACTATTATAAGCTTGTCCATGCTTCAGATTGTAATAGAATTCATGGTAAGCTGTTGGAGTTATGTTGTTCTGGCAAAGGAGCATCAGATCAGAAAATTTTTCCTCTGAAAGTGAAAGTGATGATGAATATGCATATGGCATGTCTTCTACAGCATGTTCTACACTTGGCCTGTGACATCAAAACTTGCGCATTTAACCAATGGTATTGTAGACAGTAATATTTATATGTAAATGATGTCATCCATGGTTCTTCCTTCCTCACCATTGTTCCTGTGATATCAGACCAGCTTACCCTTTAGCTCTTTTCAGTTTTAGTCCAGTTTCGGACATTCAGTGAAACCTCTTTGTAATCAAAGAAATCCTTCTGTGACATCTCCTGTACATCAGACTCTTTCTTTTTGCTTGACTCTGGCTTATAGAATGTATCACTGCTGTAGTACATAATGTTCATGCTCTTTTCTGCTCTCTCGATAGCACTGTTCATGCTGTCTACATTCTTGTATGTGCCCCTTCTCAAGAAACTTACGGGTAACAGAAACAGTTTTTGGGGTACTCTAACTCTACAGATTCATGAAAAATACAAATCTGTTTTGGTTCTGACTATTTCAACATCAGAAAAGAAAAATTTCTGTAGCCATTCTCACTTTGCTGCTTCAGGAATTTGTAGATGCAACTAGCTATATCTGTGCTTCCTCTTTGTCCAATTCCCTCTATCCACATGAAACACACATCCTTTCATATTTCCATGTTGTAGATAGTCAGAGTGTAGGTTCTCAGCTTTCTTTTGTTACAGAGCAAGGACTCTTCACACTGTGGAGTGCTGAGTACCTGCTGTAAATCAAAACAAGCACACAGAATTGTACTCTCAATTTGCACCTTCAACTTGTCAGCATCTTTTTCTGCTCGAGCCATGTCTCTGTTTTTCAAAGGTCTGTGTATTTTTTCCTCCAAAGCATTCTTATTTTCTGGTTCAGCGTTCTTGTAACCTCACTCTCATCAAAAACATCCTTTTTATGTTCGAAAAACGGAAGCTTGTATTCTGTATTGAAAATTTTTCATCCAAGCTGATGCATATTCCATCCCCTTCTCCTGACACTTCTGAATGTACATTCTGTATGTCTTTCAAATACTGTTGCTGCTATCTAGATCCTTTCTAATGTAGTGTGATACTGCTTCATCAAATAAATCTATATGATTTCATATCCCTTCCATGTCATCTGATGTTCATTGGTGATTAGTGTGCTTGCCACCTTTACCCTACTCACTAAACCTTCAAGAGTAGTTTTTCCTAAAATCTTTTACACCCACTGGTCTGTAACACTAAAAGTATGCAAAAACATCGTTTTGAATACCTTTACTACTTGATTTTCAAGAATAAATATGCTGTAATGTGTGAGTACAAATTCTTTTTCTTGGAATTTTTGTGATCAGCTTGCTGAGATTATCATTTTTCCTATTTGTACTTTCTGAGCCATAAAATGTCTCAAACAGTTTCTTTCTTTGATATAATGATAATTCATCTGTAAACTTGCACCTTGCTGCTATGCCACAACTTAGACCCATCAGCTTTTCTTGCACTTCTTTTCTGCTTAAATTAATGTCATTTTCCTTTCTGGTAAACTTCTTTTCTATGGTGCTCCTCCATTTTCATATTCTCAGTTGTTTGTTTGTTCAGTGAAACAAAATTGTAAAAGCAGCTACAAAAAAAGACGATGCAAGTTTGCAAAGATATTAGTGCAAAAGTATCATAACAGAAATTGCAATGGTATTACACTGAAAATATGTGGAGAGTGTAGTTAAAATGTTCTGACATTTTATTTGTATGATGGATCAGTAAATGGAGCAGTTACAATTTTATTTTAGAGACAAAACATTAGCTTGGACAATGCAGTGGTATAGTAATTTCATTTTCTTCTCTGAACCTTTGGAATGTCTTTTCTTTGCACCTATTTTTGTTATCTGATATCATATAATCAGTTAATGAATGTGAGTCACATACAGTCCATATGTATTTGTGGATGTATCAGTACCTTAGGGCATTTTTAGGTATCCATGGTTCAGTACATTTGTGATTTTCTATTAGCTTCCAGTTTTTTGTCATTAATTTATTCACTTTCAGTGCTAAAGTATTTCAGATTGATGATGAGACTACATGTGAATTTATTTTTCCCAGTTATCCCAAAGTAGTCATGGTTATTTGGGTTTTGCTATTTGTATAATATTGCAGGAGCAGAGAATAGTACCTGCTGGAACCTACTCTGACAGTTGAAAAAAGTTTCAAGAGTGAATTAATAAAAAATGTTTGGCATGAATGTCGATTGTGTCCAAAAATCATTGATCCTTCATGTGAATTTCTGGACTTTATCATTTTGTTAATAACACCAACTCCCGTCATCCATGATGAGTTTTTCATTTTGTGGTACATTTGCATTGATAACACCAACTCTTGTCACCCATTATGAGTTCTTCCAGAAAAGAATTGTCTGCATTTTGCATTTCAATCAATTTTAACATTAATCTCCGTACATCCATATTTAAATTGGATGAAGGTGGGACACAGCTGGAATAATTTTTTTTTTATTAAAAATGAAACTCCTCCAGCTGTACTTCAGATTTTATATTTACTTGGCTACTAGTTTCGACGCTGCGTCAACGCCATCTTCTGGCCCATACACTTTGATGAAATCAATTGTGTGTGGCTCAGTACTAGAAGTCTGCGGTGAGGCCAACACGTTCTCCACGTGGATGGCGGACGGTAACTGCCCACCATTCACGTGGAGAACATGTTGGTCTCACCGCAGACTTCTAGTACTGAGCCACACACAACTGATTTCATCAAAGTGTATGGGCCAGAAGATGGTGTTGACGCAGCGTCAAAAGTAGTACCCAAGTAAATATAAAATCTATAGTAAAGCTGGAGGAGTTTCATTTTTAATAAAAAAATAATAATAATGTTAATCTGTTGTTTACAGTTGTCAATTCAAGCTGCCACAAAAGTTGTTGCACTAATATCGCTTATATATGAGGAATAAAATCGGTCTTACAACTTGTTGGAAGGATGGTGTAAAATTTATTTGCTTTTCCAGCAGATGTTCTTAATTTGTAATGTTTCCTAAAGTTAGATAACGTTGTCGTCAAACTGAAGGGTAATTTTAACAATGAGTGCTGTAGCTGTGGTCCTGTTGGATATGGTATGCCATTGCCTTCCTCTTACCTGTATTACCCAGCCTGTGGTAGGGTGACCTATAATTTAGTGTGGACTGTGAACCATGGCACTACTTGATATTTTTCACATAAACAAACATTGCCAATATTTCTTAGTGACAATAAAACCTTCTTCTCACTTACTTGTGTCATTAGTTGTACTAATCAATGTTAATTACTCATTTTGGCAAAGGCAGTGAAATATAATTGTATTTTGCTTTAAGTTTGCAGGGCAGCAAGTTTGTTTTCAACTGGTTGCCTTTTACTAGAGAATTATATTATTAATGATGTTCAGAGTCTTGATCCAATACCAACAAAACGACAGAAAGGCCCTACGGGTGACATTCATTGGTTACGACTAGCAGAGTAAGTACACATATTTCCAAATCTTGCACATTAAACAGAATATTGTCTGAGTAAAAGGGTATGCTAGAGCACAAAAGTGTTAAAACTGACATATTTCAGTGTGAATGCTTTACAATTCACTGCAATGTATGCATTGAGTTCTTCCCTATAGTTTTGAATGATTTTATTTGTTTGTACATCAAATACATACAGTAACAAGAATTCCAGAATGATGCTGGTAATGAAAATGGCAAAAGGGAGCTGTAGGCATCTTGTTTACGTTTAACCTGTGGTTCATAGAAACTCATAACAATGCAGTGATGTTACTAGCTTTGAAGCTAGCACTCTCTTTCTACTTCAGAGCACACATTCTCACATACACATTTGTTCAGACATTGGAAAGTGTGTGTGTGTGTGTGTGTGTGTGTGTGTGAGAGAGAGAGAGAGAGAGAGAGAGAGAGAGAGAGAGAGAGAGAGAGAGGGAGGGAGGAGGGGGAGGGAGGTGGTTTTGTGCATGCGCTAATAAAATCAGTGTGCTGTTCAGTGTTTCCGTAATGCAACAACACACTATACTGTAATGTGAAACATGGTACTCTCTGTTACAGGTGTGTGGTTGCCATTTCTCATTTTTGTTTGAACAGGGTGTTGTTCATGCTTACAGAGTGATAATATTTATCTGTAATTTGTTTTGTGTGCTCTGCTGTTGGGTCACAGATTATTTTTGATATGTATGTCAGCTTGCAAAATTTTTTTTTTAAGAGCAGGCTGCATAAAAAGATGAAGTGCAACATAATTTATTACTTGATGAGTGCTGAAATGTTACTTTGCACTTTGAAATGTTACTTTGCACTTCGGAGACACTGTCAGTGTTTACTAAATTTTAGAACTGGCATGGATCTTATTGGAATTTATGTAACACAATGTGTGAATGAATGAGTAACTGGAAACATTGTGGGATGTGTCTCTTTTCCCACTGTTACAGAAATTTGCAACATATGCTGTGAGTTAATATCAATCAATAATGCCCTTGGAATGAGGTTTCTGATACTTTGTGATGGTGTAATTGCTGAGATATCATGTATCCAAACTCCCAAATGCCTGGAGCAGATGTCTGGTATGAAAGTTACTGTAGTGGGATAAAATCGTGTGGCTTTAAAGTTTACTAACCTGTGTAAGTAGCAGATTTTAATTAAATATGAACACTGAATACCATGCTTTTTTCCCTGAGGTGACCTTCTAGCTAAATGTTACTCATATTTATAATATATTTTAATTCAGTGAAAAAGCATCAACTAGCATTATTAAAAGTGTCTATGAAAGTTTTTGTGGTGTGTCAATGCAGTTAAATCTTCACAGATTTCTTGTAGTCTTGTGTTATTTTGTTGAAACAAAACTTCACAGAGATCTTGTATCTAAGGCACAGTCATTGCCCATAACATGCCTCTCTCCACTGCCCTGTTGAAGGAAACCTCAACAATGATTTTTGTGTTGAGGGTTTATGTTGTTCCAGCTGTCATCACACGGTCCATGTGGATACTTTTCTTGCTGTAGACAAGTCTGTTGCTACCTGATCAAGGTATGTAACATAGCTGTACAGTCTCTCATGGCCAAGTGAACACTATATTTATCACCTCAGGCACTAGTCATGCTGTACTACTGAGAGGCTGTATAGCATTCAGTATGACCATCTTGAACCCATAAATTCTGTATTCACTTAACTGCTGTGGTATCTTAATCTGCACAAGCAGCAATAATGAGCTAAACCACAAGATTGATAGGCAACAGTCCTGCTGCTGTTGAATTCTGACACTTGCTGGGAAACATTTCTGCTTCTTAACACGAGGTATAACAGTATCTTCTTATAAACAGCCCACATTCAAATTTAATTTTTGAATGAGAATCACAGTGCGTAGTCTTTCCTTATATACAGGATACACGTGGTATTACTCTTACCTATTTTGTACTGTTGTGCTGAAATGCACATCATTTGTATATCCATGTTGATGTTTGTTGCATGCTGTTGTGGTGCAATTCTAAACACCAGCAGTTTAACTGGCAAGAAGTGTAAATAATAATAATAATAATAATAATAGATCACATCACAAGCGGATGCACAATACTAGCAAATACAGAATACCCCAGAAGATATGACAATGTCGCAAAAATAATACATCAACAGCTTGCCTTACAACATAAACTTTTAAAACAACACATTCCTACATACAAGTATACACCACAAAATGTACTGGAGAATGATGAATACAAATTATACTGGGACAGAACCATTATAACAGATAAAACAACGCCACATAACAAACCTGACATCATACTCACCAATAAAAAGAAGAAATTAACACAACTAATCGAAATATCCATACCCAATACAACAAATATACAAAAGAAAACAGGAGAAAAAATTGAAAAATACATCCAACTGGCTGAGGAAGTCAAAGACATGTGGCATCAGGATAAAGTTGACATCATACCAATTATACTATCAACTACAGGAGTCATACCACACAATATCCACCAGTACATCAATGCAATACAGCTACATCCAAACATATATATACAACTACAGAAATCCGTAATTATTGATACATGTTCAATTACCCGAAAGTTCCTAAATGCAATATAACACATACCGTACAGTTAAAAGGAAGTGACGCTTGATCAAGGTCCGCGTCACTCCATTTTTAACCGGACTTAACGTCTGAGAAAGTGAAGGAAATAATAATAATAATAATATTAATAATAATAATAATAAGAAGAAGAAGAAGAAGAAGAAGAAGAAGAAGTTGACATTATACGAATTATACTATCAACTACAGGAGTCATACCACACAATATCCACCAGTACATCAACGCCGTACAGCTACATCCAAACTTATATATACAACTACAGAAATCTGTAATTATTGATACATGTTCAATTACCCGAAAGTTCCTAAATGCAATGTAACACATACCGTACAGTTAAAAGGAAGTGACGCTTGATCAAGGTCCGCGTCACTCCATTTTTAACCGGACTTAACGTCTGAGAAAGTGAAGGAAATAATAATAATAATAATATTAATAATAATAATAATAAGAAGAAGAAAAAGAAGAAGAAGAAGAAGAAGAAGTTGACATTATACGAATTATACTATCAACTACAGGAGTCATACCACACAATATCCACCAGTACATCAACGCCGTACAGCTACATCCAAACTTATATATACAACTACAGAAATCTGTAATTATTGATACATGTTCAATTACCCAAAAGTTCCTAAATGCAATGTAACATATACCGTACAGTTAAAAGGAAGTCACGCTTGATCAAGGTCCGAGTCACTTTCCATTTTTAACCAGACATAACGTCTGAGAAAGGAAAGAATAATAATAATAATAATAATAATAATAATAATAATAATAATAATACAAAGAGTAATGGCACTATGATACTGAGGCAAATAGGGAGCAGTATGAGGGAAAGGGGGTGTGGGGGTTCTCAGTTGAAAATTTGGAAGAAATGGGGTGGACAATTAGAGAAAATGTGATTGAAGTTTCACAGCAAAGAGGAATGCAGACAAATGATAAAACTTCAGACAAGTAAGACCACCATATGTATAATGTGGTAAGCGATTGCAGGCAAATGAAATACATTAGCTCTAGTTCATTTTATAAAGCAGAACTCACGGGCATATGTAAGTGAATAGTGTTCTGTACTTCATTTGCCACAATCACTATCTAGTGTGTGTGAATATCCAGGAGTTCTCTGCACACTGTTTTGAAAGTGTTGCTGTCCACATGAAACAGAGAACTGTGTCAGTTATTCACTGTATTGATTCTTATTTGACAGCAACAGGTCCGCCCCACCCTGAACTGCTGAATTAATTCTTTCCATCTAAACACTTTAATACTTCCCTGGCTATGGGACTGGATGTCCTGCCCACTTTCTCTAGAGTCACAAAAAAGCATGGCGTTAAATTCATTTCCAGGCGTCCTGTCAGGTCCTTTGTGTACCTCAGCCATAGCACAGGAAAGGAGGACATTATTGCGAGTGTTTTGATGTTTATTATCTAGTTTTGTACTGTTTTAGTTAATGTAAACCAACATTACAACTGCAATAAGTAAACAACCCATCAAATATGATGAATATAGTCTGGTGGGACTCAGAATACCTACTTGTGCTTTGTAAGTAATTTTTTTTTTAATGTATGCCTTACAATGCATTTATCTGTCTTAGTTGCTTTGGTCATATTCTCCCCAAATATTAAGTCTTCTTTTACATTTTTCATAGTGGGCCAGAAAGGGACATTGTTGATGGCGTTTATTTAAAATGAACAAATGCTCATGAGACAAACTGACCATTGTAAATATACAGAGTGTACAGTGATATCACTAATATCAAACATTTATAATTTTTTAATGTTTAGATTGTAATTTCCACCTCAGGTGAAATGAGCATGTATTTGACTTTGTTGTCCTGCGATAAAGCTTTCTTGTTACTACAACGGTGAAAATTAGGTAAATACGAGATACCCTAGTTTAACATTTAATGTGTCCTCTATTCATTTGCCCTAAAAATACATTTTATTCATGCCTGTGGTACAGTGTGTAATTTTTCCAGATGGGAGCGACTTAAAACCATAGATACTATGAAAATGATTTTAAGCATGTTGGGTACATTTCCTCATAGATGATAAAAGGTGTAAACTATAAATAAATATAGGAATTATAATTTTGTTTACCTGAAGGTGATAATTTGGTTTCATTTCACTTTGTACCCCTGCAGACTTGCACACGACCATTTTGATAGGTTAAGTGAATAACCAAAAAATAGGCAGATTAGTAAAACTGTTATATTATAAAATCTGTCCATGAGTACTCAAGTTTCTACATTGTGCATGTAAATGTATGGAAAGAAAATACTCTACCTGACAAAAAATGTTAAACACACAGAAGGGGAGAAGGAAAATAAATGAAACTTTATAAGCTGAGAGGTTATGTGATGATATTTCAGTGACTATAAAATTGATTCAAATGTACAGAGAACTTGGAACTATGATCCTACTTAAAATGTACCCCTTGCTGACCTGGATGTGTGCACTGATTTGGTTGGAAATTGTGTCATTAAGCAGTTGCATCCACTCCTGGGGTAACCTGGCCCCAACTGTTGTTACGTGGTCTTCGATACCTTGGATACTAGCAATGGGACCAAGCTGATTTTCAGGTTGGTCCCCCACATGTCTTATTGGGGACAGATATGGGGATCTTGCTGGCCATGAGGGTATCTCAACATCACACACACAGTTCATAGGGATACATATTGTAGTAACCACAACCAACAGCGGGAACGCCTTGGGCTGCGGATCGGAGCCGTCAGGCGGGGAAGCCGCCGGCGGTGGAACACGCACCACCGGGTAAACACAGGACGAGTCGGACGGCAGACCAACGACAACTGGCAACAACCGACCACGACCGACTATGAGTGACACAACAAGGAAGAGATAAACAATGGAGGCTTGTGGAAACCACAACACCAAACACCAAACATAAATCCACTCGGAACCAGAGCCAGGCAAATGTCAACAACGAGCAACGACCAGAACGTAGTACCGCCGAGATAGAAACGCAATCCAGAGCGAGTACCAGACTGGCTGGACTAGGGCAGAGCGGGTCCCTATATACGTGGCTTAGCGGGGGCGCCCTCGCTGTGCGAGAGCCGCTGCGCGGAGTAGCCGCCGCGGAGGCGGAGCCCTCTATGGGCTGACCACGTCCATTTGTTCTCCCGCGTGTTCGACTTCCGCGGCGGAAGGTACTAGATCCCTCCCCACCGAAATTGGTGCATAGGGGCAGAAATGCCCCGGACGATGCCGAGGCGGACGGAACTAGGGCACGGGTTGTGAGACGTCCGGAGGGACCACTGGGGGAGGGGACGGCAGACTGTCTGCGGCATCCATCAAGGTGTCACCAGAGGGCAGGGGGTCAGTGGGGCTCTCTATACCCCGGCGAGGCAGAAGGGGTGTTTGCAGAGCCAGCGAGGAGATGGAGGTTGAAGGGAAGGGCTCCACTCGAGGGACGTGTCCGCACCAGGAAGCAGGGACGGCAGTGGGGGAGGAATCAGGGCAGGGGCCCGAGGGCGGAGTTGGTTATGGTGGCGACGCTCGAGCCCTCTGTGTGTCTGTACGGTTGTCACTCACCGCCCATGAGCCGCTGTCACCGTAGCAGGCGTCCATGCAGGTGTGCTGCCATAGGAGTGGGCCCACATGGCCATGCCCGGGGTGTAGCGCCGGGAGGAGCGAGAGTGGGGCTCAGAAGGGGATGGTGTCAGCAGGTGGAGGAGGGTTCGCAGTTGTCGCCCGTGAAGGAGTTCGGCAGGACTATGACCGGCCACCGGTGTAGTGCGGTCGGTGCTTAGAAACAAGGTGAGGGCCGAGGTGGTGGCTGAGGGCTCCACTGATTTCATTAGCTGCTGTTTGAAAGTGCGGACCAGGTGTTCCGCCGCACCATTGGATGAAGGATGGAAGGGGGGAGAGGGAATGTGTTTGATACCGTTAACGGAGCAGAAGGACGCCGTAAATTGGGGCCCGTTATCTGTGACCAACATCGGAGGAAGGCCTTAAATGCCAACACCTGGGCCGAGGAAGTGAGGGTGCCATCAGTGGTGGTGGACGCCATGCGAACCGCATATGGGTATTTGGAATAGGCATCAATGATGATGAGCCACATGGAGCCTAAGAAGGGGCCTGCAAAATCGAGATGGATCCTGTCCCAGGGTTGGCTGGGTGTTGGCCAGGGTGCGAAAGATTGTGGAGGACTAGCCTGATGACGCGCACACACTGTGCAACCACAGACCAGGTGCTCAATGTCTCCATCGATCACTGGCCAATAGACATGTCGTCGAGCCAACGCCTTCATGCGAGATATCCCCCAGTGTCTGCAGTGTAATAAGTGCAGGACGCGGTGGTGTAAGTCTGGAGGGATGATCACCCGATGGGCGTCCAAGTCCGTGGACAACAGGAGGACGTCCTCAATCACCGAAAGTCTGTGTGAGACGTGACGCCATGGGCTGAAGTCAGTTTTCAAATGTCGGGTAAGGTAGGGAGGCCAACCATGTGTCACATAGCGGAGGACTTGCCGCAGAATGGGGTCCCTGCGCATGGAAGCGGCGATTTGCGTGGCTGTCAGAGGAAATCCAGAGAGAGTCTCCCGGCGGGCAGAAGGCGATGTGGAAGCATAGGACTTCCTGCTGGTCAAACACCGGATCGGGTCCTGCTGGGAGACATGACAAGGCATCCGCATTAGTGCGTTGACTGGTGGGCTTATAGCGGATGGTGTAAGTGTAATTACACAAGAACAACGCTCAGCGCTGAAGACGCTGAGCTGTCCGTTCTAGGAGGTGCGAATGGGGCCCGAAAAGCAACACTAAGGGCTTGTGATCCGTGAGGAGGGTGAACTGCGCCCCAAACAGGTAAATGTGAAATTTCTGAACTGCAAAAATAATGGCAAGTGCCTCCTTTTCGATCTGAGAGTAATTCCTTTCCACAGGGGTTAACGTCTTGGATGCATATGCCACAGGTTGCTCCGACCCATCCTCATTCCTGTTTGCCAGGACTGCCCCAATCCCGTATGCTGAGGCATCGGCCGCCACCACCAAGGGACGATCTGGAGAGAAAGGCATCAGGCAAGGGGCAGATTTCAGCATCGTCTTCAGGCGGGTGAAAGCCTGATCGCAGGCAGAGGTTCATGTGTAAGGTACCCCTTTGCGACGCAGTCGATTTAGGGGATGCGCGACGTGGGCGGCTTGGGGTAAGAACTTTAAGTAATAATTGACTTTCCCCAAAAATATCTGGAGCTCGGATAAGGTTTCTGGACGTGGAAGGGCATCGATGGCTGCGACATTGTGGTCCAAAGGGCGAATGCCATCTATACTGAGCCACTGTCCTAAGTACTCCACTTCCCGTTGAAAAAAACTGCACTTCTCCAGTCGACAATGTACACCTCCAGCCTGCAGGGCGTGAAATAAGGTACTGAGGTTGCCCAGATTTTCCTGGCGCGTGCGCCCCGTGACTAAGATATCATCGAGGTAATTGACACAAGCCGGTATTGGTTGTGTAAGTTGCTTGAGATACCGCTGGAAAATCGCAGGGGCAGAGGAAATGCCAAACGGAAGACGCTTGTATTTATAGAGACCGAAAGGCGTGTTGATGACGACGATGCCCTGCGATTCCTCATCCAACAGCAATTGGTGATAGGCTTCTGCCAGATCAATCTTAGAAAAGTACTCGCCACCTGCCAGTTTAGCGAGTAGATCTTCCTGTCGAGGAATGGGATAAGTTTCGACCAAAGACTGAGTGTTGACCGTTGCCCCAAAATCCCCACAAAGACAAAGTGATCCATTGGGTTTCTTGATGACCACTAAGGGCGTTGCCCAGGCACTCGATTGTACTTGTTCGATAACCCCCGCAGCCTGGAGCCGATCGAGTTCCTGCTTGACGGCCACATGCAAAGCTACCGGGATAGACCGAGCCCAAAAAAAGCGAGGCCGTGCGTTCAGCAATAAAGTGATATGTGCCTGGAAATCGGAAGTGCAGCCCAGGTCTGCCGAAAACAGGGAGGAAAAGGACGCGCACAGATCGTCTAGGTCCTGAAATGGAACCGTAGTTGAAACGAACTGCACTTCGTCTTGTATGGAAAAGCCAAACCGTGTAAACGCATCTTGTCCAAAAATATCCGAAGCCGACGGATAAGGGGCCGGGGAACGTTTTTGTAGATGGCCATGAGAGAAAACTGGCCACGGAGAGGGATGGAACCGTCACCGTAGGCAACCAACCTCCGAGAGGGTGGGGACAATTCTGGAGACCCGAGACGTGCATACGTCGTCAGATTGACCAAAGAAACTGTGACCCCCGTATCGACCTGGAAACGGACGTCCTCGTTAAAGATGCGTAGGGTGAGGAATAACTTTTGAGCCAATGTGTTGGTCCGAGGGGCGACTGCGTGTAAAGCATAGATGGCCTCCTGTTAGCCCGCAGGGGCGGGACGGGGGCAGATCGAGCAGTTACGACAGACAGATTGAAGGTGGCCCTCTTTCTCACAGAGCGAACAGGTCTTCCAGCGATGGGGACAGTCAGCTCGAGTGTGTGCCGAGAAGCACTGGGGGCACGACGGGAGGGGGCCACGCGGCTGACGTCGAGGGGCAACCGGCGGTTCGGACGCCGTAGAGACATCAGACAGCGAGGAATCTCGATGGCGGTGCCCTCTGGTGGAGACTGCGCCTTGTCGACGGCAATAAGGAGTGGAGTGGGAAGTGGACTCGACCGCTGCCACCTGCGGCTGCGCCATGAGACGTTCGTTCGCCGCTTGAGCAATTTCGAAGCAATGGGCAATACGCAGAATGCCTTCCAACGAGGGGTTGTCCAACTTTAACGCCGCAGTGCGGACCTCAGGATCGGGCGCCAGTTGAACAACCACATCCCGAATTAACGAATCTGCAAATGATGCCTTGCACTGCTGATTGGTGCACGTGAAGTTGCATTTGCAGCTGAGGCCTTGCAAATCCGTCACTCAGGAACGATAGGACTGACCCGGCTGCTTAAGGTATTCATGGAATTCCAAGCGAGACGCAACCACGTGGTATCGCTGGGAATAATAGTTAGTTAGCAACACACAGATCTCGTGAAAGGAGAGAGCCATGGGGTCGGCCAATGGTACCAACTTGTGGAGCAAGAAAAACGTGTCCAGTGAGGCCCAAGACAAGAACAACGACCGCTCCAGAGTGTCATCCGACACCTGAAAGGCCGTGAAATGTTGCTTCAGGCGATGCAGGTACGTTTTCCAATCCTCTTTTGCGTCGTTGAACGGTGGGAACGACGGCGGACGTGGGAACGTGTCTGAAAGCGGGGCACCTGGGGAAAGAGGTGGGAGGGAATCCCGCTTATTGACCCTGTCCAAGAGCAACTGCAGTGAGGTCTGTAAGATCTCCACTGCTGCTGCTGCTGTCGCATGAGCTGCTGCTGTTGCTCTAAGAGAGTGAGTAATTTCTCTTCCATACTCCTATGTTCTGTTTACCTCGTCGCCAAATGTAGTAACCACAACCAACAGCGGGAACGCCTTGGGCTGCGGATTGGAGCCGCCAGGTGGGGAAGCTGCTGGCGGTGGAGCATGCACCACCGGGTAAACACAGGACGAGTCGGACGACAGACCAACGACAACTGACAACAACCGACCACGACTGACTATGAGCGACACAACAAGAAAGAGATAAACAACGGAGGCTTGTGGAAACCACAACACCAAACACCAGACGTAAATCCACTCGGAACCAGAGCCAGGCAAATGTCAACAACGAGCAACGACCAGAATGCAGTACCGCTGAGATAGAAACGCAATCCAGAGCAAGTACCAGACTGGCTGGACTAGGACAGAGCGGGTCCCTATATACAAAACTGGAGGAAGCAGCTATTGGCCGCTGTCTGCACATGGCTTAGCGGTGGCGCCCTCGCTGCGCGGAGCCCTCTATGGGCTGATCACGTCCATTTGTTCTGCCGAGTATTCGACTTCCACGGCGGAAGGTACTAGACATATCATGTTTGAAAGAGTATTGTCCTGTTGAAAAATGTCATGATACTTTCACATGGGAGGTACAATCACATTGGAAGAATGGTACATCTTTTCACGACACCACCATGCTTGCCAATCTTGATCATCAAGGATAGTGCAGAACCGTGATTCTTCGATGAACAGGCTATGACCCCCTTCATCAGCCATCTGTGCTTTGTGTTTACAGTGCCTCCCTAGATGCATTCGTTTTTAATGTAGCATTAACAACAACCTACACCTGGGATGGTAATTCCATAGTCCATCTGCTGCTGGTCTGTGCCCAATAGTGCAGGATGACACAGAGTGTTGCAGGGAGTCCATTTCTTGTTGTCAGACGGCAGGTGTAGTTGTGAAGGGGTGGCCATGTGCTTGGTGCACAGTATGGTGTTCCTCTCTCTGGGTTGTCAGACATGTTTCACCAGAACCTTGGCAATGAATATGCCTGCCCTTACATTCCCTTGCAGTCCAACACTGGGCCATTGCCACATCCAAATGCCTCACAATTCTGGGTATTACAGAAGGGTATCTCTGCATCCCTCACTGTGATCATTCAGTTTCTGATGATATTCATGCCCCATATATAGCTTACCAGGTCGGGTAACACTACTAAAAGAGAACAACACTAATACAGTCTGGTGGGTGTCCTACATTTCATGGAGAAATGCAGTCCTAATGCTTTAATACCCCAATAAACATAATTATGTAGCTGAATCTGTGAAACAGTATAAAATGGTATTCAAAGTGTACACTTTCTTCACAAAGCGAAGGTTATGAGGTACAGAGTGTAGTTAATCATTTAATGATCTGATAGTGTGTGTGAGAGGGGTGGGGATAACATGGCAGTAAAATGTGACTGATGTGATGAATGAAAATAGTTTTGATTCTAATCGTGCCAGTCAGAATTCTTGATGCATCATCATCATCATCAGTTTTTTGCTATATTAGAAGGTCCTTTGCCTCTCCATTTTCTGTGATCCATTGCTTTCTTCTTAAGGCTGTTGTATTTGTACCATCCTTCACTTTATCCAGTATCTGAAATCTTTTCCTTCCTCGCTTCCTTTTCCCTTCTACATAACCTTCTAAAGCTAATTATTGATGCATCTTCTGCAAATTTGAAGAACTCTTGATGCACCTTCTTCAAATCATAATGTACAGAATATTTTTCTTCGTCTGTTTCTTCTGCCTGAGGTACACAAAATCCTTCATGTGTATGTAGTGAATGTTATATTTCTTTTGTGTCTTAATTTAAGGTTGTATACGGGCCTTGGAGATTGGAACTCTGTCCAAGGAATATTTCGAAACAGTTTGGAAACATCTGAAAACTTGAAAAAGGCTCTTGTATGTCAAGCAGACATGGAATGGAAACCTGCAAGTTTGCATTATCGTAATGCTTTAAAGGACACATCATGTGAAGACCTACAGGACTTCTGTCGTAGCTCGTATTACAAGGTACAGCTTTGGTGTTACTTTCTTTTTTATCTTTCAAAAGTATAAAATACATTTGATAACATAAAAAAATTATGATAAATAATGTCTCGGCTGTACTCACCTTTAGAAAATACTTAGTATTAACTCTTGAAATTATTAATTCCTTCCACGGGGATGAGAGGAGGCTGGTTAGAGAAGGTTGAAAGGGAATGCAGGTCACTCAGATCCCAGATGAGAGGATCCACCTCTTGAGAGGACAAGGGGAGGAAAAGGAGGAGACACATCACAGAATGGAGTTGGGAGGAAAAGTTCATTGGTAAGCACTGTTCCAACTTTCAGGCTAAAGAGGATTAGAACAGAGTGGGAAGTAAATATAGATATGAGCAATGAATAGTGTGATTACACCTATGGTGGTGAAAAATAAGAAAGAATGGAGGAAGGAGAACAAAAATGAAAATGTAATAGCAAGAAATAAAGTAATGAGACATAATAATATGTATAAAAAATAAAAGAAGATTATGATAATGATAGAAGACAATGGAGAGTGTCTTAACAGAGGTTAAGTCTAAGAGGGTGTCGGGATAAGGTGATCTATTTGAGGGCACGTGTCTGTCTTTGGAATTCAGGGTAGCCCTTAGGATGAAGAGGCATCTACATGTACTTGTTCATTTACACCTACATGCATGCTGTGCAAGCAACAATATGGCATGGCGATGTGTACATTGCACCACTACTGATCATTTCCTTTCCTGTCCCATTTGCAAAGAGAGCAGTGGAAATGTGACTGTCTACATGCCTCCATACGAGCCCTAGTTTCTCTTATCTTATGTTCGTGGTTCTGACACGAAATGTACATTGGCGGCAGTAGGATTGTTCTGCAATCAGTTTGTGCCAGATCGGTAAATTTTCTCAATAGCGTTCCTTGAAAAGAGCGCTGCCTCTCCTTCAGGAAGTCACATTTGAGTTCCAGAAGAATCACTATAATAGTTTCTTGTTGATTAAACCTACTGCTAACAAATCTAGCAGTGCACCTTTGAATTGCTTTGATGTCTCTCTTTAATCTTTCCTGGTAGGGGTCCCAGACACTCGAGCAGTATTCAAGGATGGGTTGCACTAGTGTAGCATTCAGGTCTTTTCTGTCATACAGAAGAGTGTTATTTTTATTGCTTTTACTTTTTTGTTCCCCTCTTTTCCTTCTTTCTATTTTTTTTTCCATCCTTACTTCTTTACTTCAATATTCATTTCTCTTCATATAATCCATCTTTACTTCTCATTATGTCCTCACAACAGATGGGTGACTGTCGACCTTACGTCTGAATGATAAGCCCTCCCTTTTTAACCTTTCCCAATGTGGTGGAAATAATCATTGTCAAAGCCAGGATAGTGTGTGCAATTTTGTGTGTGTGTGTGTGTGTGTGTGTGTGTGTGTGTGTGTGTGTGTGTGTGTGTGTGTGTGTGTGTCAGCAGCAGTAAATACTTCATCTGCAGAAATGCTTTGGCTCAGCATTTCTGTACCTTAAATTATTTATTTCACAACAAATATCAGAATGTGTCACATATTTTCTCCTCAGTTTTTTTCTCTGTCCTGGCAAATTAACTCCTCACTAGAGTGCAATATGTAATGAGACTACAGTAATAGAACATTCGTATCCATTTGTGCGTGTGTAATGTCTACTCAAAGAAACATTGACTATGAGATTAGATTACATTAACTGTATATTCCATAGATTTATAGCAACGAAATATTTGTGGATGTACAACAAATGAGAAAATCAAAATAAATATGTTAGACAAGATTTCTTGCGGTAGTATTTAATGCCAATTCCACAGATTCTAAGTCAAATACAAGTAAATATATACATAAAAAGCACATAAAAATTCCAAGGTGGTCATAGAAATGTATGATGTCAAAAGAAAACCATTATAACATTTCTTTATAATTAAATATGACTGCAATTTAGAAAAATACAAACAGAATATTTTACACTAAGTGTATATCAATTATTAGTTCTGATACTACCTATTAATTCATCGATAGCTGAAGAAGAGCTGACCAGCAGCACCCCGAAAGACAGTGGTTGTACTATATTTTATTAGCAACTAATCTTGTCATGGTTGATTGAAATTATTAAAAATAAGTGTTCTTTAATAGTACTGCTAAGTTATTAACTATGGGGTTATTATTTGTAGTGTTGATTCTATGAAGTGAACATTTGGTTGAAAAATTAGGATATTATTTGTAATGGATTTTCTTAAGAATGTATTTAAAATAGTTTTCACAAAATGGGTAATTTTAAGGAAAGTTACATTTTTTGGCCGTATCTTGTATCAAATCCAGACTTATAATTAAGGAAGTTTGTACTTCTAAGTTCTGTCTCCGTTGCTTCATAATAGTAATTAGACACACATTTACTGAATTAAAATGGCAACAATCCTTCTTTGAAGGTGAAGGTGGAAAAGGAAGTAAGGAGAGAGAAAATGGAAAGAGGGTTGAATAATATGAAGACAAAAGGTGAAACCACCTATAGATATAACTTCATACAATTTTGTAATTTATTGTAGAATTAACAAGGATGGTGCATTCATCAGAAATATAAGTTTTAATAAATTCGGTTTAATGTCATATGTAGTTTTCAAGTGTACAAAATGAAAATTGCTAGCCTGTGTTATTTATAATACATCATTTTAATCTTAATTGATATTCTTCAGTGCCTGGCTCATCTCTCCTCGTGGGATAGCATCAGTGCTGAAATAAGGCATAATGAGCTAAACAATAACTGGAATGAGGTTTGGTCTGAACCATGGTAAGTTACATGTGATGTCTGCACAAGAAATCACTAAAATAATTGTTTATTCTATTATGTTCTTTCTTTTAATTATTTGTTTAGCCTCTATGTAACAAATATATTGATGCAGGATTTGAGAAGTATTGTTAAGTGGAAAAAATATAAAGGCAACAACAGTATATACAAATGATTAATGTAGAAATTAAAGGCAACGGTGAGATATGCAGCATGCAGAATATAAATTCACTGCCACTGACACTGCTGATAACAGCATTGCTGAAAATATTCTCTTCTGTTCATATGTTCAGTGAAAACATGTAACTTGGATTTTATTCTTGATGTCCAAAATGAGACATTTCTGAAGTAATCTTAATATGTTACAAAGTTTATTTAAAATTTTTTACATGGTTTTCCCACCCAAAATAAGCATCAATTGGTGCTTGTAGGAATATTGTGTTTGAGGCCTGATGAAACTTATGATTGTCAAATCCCCACTGACACAGCTGATTGTCCTCTGCTTCATAAGAGGTTGAAGTTTGTCAACACTGCTTTGTTTGCCATTCACTACCCAGTAGTTATCATGAAACTAGTTGCCTGTTTCCTTTAAACTTACTCTAATTTGACTGTGTCTAATATGAATGAACTTGGGCTCATTGCTCTAACTTCCATTTTCAATGTATATTACTTTTACAGACCAAGAACAGGAGTAGACAAAGTGCTGAACACTGTGGCACAGTGCATCTAACTTTTCACTCTCTGAGTTGAATCTTATTCCTGTTGCATAGGTTGCTAATGTTAAGATAGGACTCCAACCAGGCAAAAGAATGTCCCCAATGTCACACAACCCTAGTTTCCCTGGCAGAACTCTGTAATCCACACAGTCCCAAGCCCTTAGTAAGATTACAGATAATATGAACTGGGTAATATTTTGTTTTTAGCTCTACTAAAATTAAGCTTGTGATATCATATAATGCTGTCTCAGCACAGAAGCCTTTAAGAATGCCAAATGGAGATTTTCAGAAACTTATTCTCAGGGAGATTGTTGAGCATTCTGTCACAGGAGACTAACCCAAAAACTTTGGACTATGTGCAGAGGAGGGAGATGGTTCCATAATCAGAAATCAGTCACCCATATTCACCTCCATAAAAGGAAGTTATCTATCCAGTTTTTTATTAAGCAAACCCTGATTTTTTTGACCAGCCACAAAGGCAACTCAAGGTTGGCACTGTTAAGTCGGCATGAGATCCTAGCACTCTGGCTGAGACACCATCGTTAGCAGAAGAGCGTCTGCCTTTCAACTACCTAACAATATTTTTGTCCTTTTCCAGAGATGATTTGGCAAAATTGACATAAGCTGATGGGGCATGCATGCCTGTCCAAATAAATCCTATGAATTTGCTTTTTGTCGACAAATTTTTATACCCGTGTTTTCAACCACTATTAGGAAAAAAAGGCCACTGAACCTAGCAGTCAACAAATTTGAACTTCATTGTTTCACTGCTGTTGTCCTCCAAGAGTAAAACATCATTTTCATTGCTAAGTTTATTCACTTCCTGCCCTACTCTAGTTGTGTGTGTACAGATGTGGAGTTTTTTTTCCCCTCTCTCCATAGTGCACGGTCTCTGCTCTTTCAGTTACACGCTGAATAATTTTGCAATACTGTTTGTACTGCATTCTTAAATCTTGATTAGAGCTAGTCCCCTACACCAACTACAGTTCCCTCCTCATAATGCAATACACCCAATTTGCATGTTTGCCGCCCTTCTTCTAGGCATCCACTCAAATTGCCCCTGACATCTCAGAAAGAAAAACTGGATTAATAATTTTGCAACACCACCTCCACAAAAGAATTAAATTTTTGTCTTGAGTAAACTTCTTCCCATTTTTCAACCTACAAATTCTCCCTAAATAATGTTAGTCGACATTTGCCATCCTGTGGAAATTTCCTTCTCTTCTAGTCATATGATTTATGGGGGTGCTTTATTGCTGCTATCCAACCACTGTGGCCAGATAAAGCATTTATTGTGGCATCCATTTTAATTGACCTGAAATATTAATATCACCTTCTTCTGAAAGCTAATTGTTCAGAAGTGAGATACATCAGTGACTACAGCAAAAGCAGAGTAAGGCAGATAAATTTCTTCTGTTACCTGTGTTTTAGTTGTCAGGTACAGAGCCGTTGTTGCATAGCAAATAAGATTGGTGCCAGTTGACCATGATAACCTAACATGACGCAGTGATTAGTGTTGCATTGATTGTGACAAAATATAGGGTGATTCAAAAAGAATACCACAACTTTAAAAATGTGTATTTAATGAAAGAAACATAATATAACCTTCTGTTATACATCATTACAAAGAGTATTTAAAAAGGTTTTTTTTTTTTTTCACTCAAAAACAAGTTCAGAGATGTTCAATATGGCCCCCTCCAGACACTCGAGCAATATCAACCCGATACTCCAACTCGTTCCACACTCTCTGTAGCATATCAGGCGTAACAGTTTGGATAGCTGCTGTTATTTCTCATTTCAAATCATCAATGGTGGCTGGGAGAGGTGGCCGAAACACCATATCCTTAACATACCCCCATAAGAAAAAATCGCAGGGGGTAAGATCAGGGCTTCTTGGAGGCCAGTGATGAAGTGCTCTGTCACGGGCTGCCTGGCCTCAGGTAGTTGACGTTCAGGTAGTTACGGACAGATAAGTGCCAATGTGGACTCTCCATACAGTTGATTGTGGAATTTGCAGCTCTCTGCTAGCTCTGCGAGTCGATTTTCCTGGGCTGCGAACAAATGCTTGCTGGATGCGTGCTACATTTTCATCACTCGTTCTCGGCCGTCCAGAACTTTTCCCTTTGCACAAACACCCATTCTCTGTAAACTGTTTATACCAACGTTTAATACACCACCTATCAGGAGGTTTAACACCATACTTCGTTCGAAATGCACGCTGAACAACTGTCGTCGATTCACTTCTGCCGTACTCAATAACACAAAGAGCTTTCTGTTGAGCGGTCGCCATCTTAGCATCAACTGACGCTGACGCCTAGTCAAAAGCGCCTCAAGCGAACAAATGTACAACTAAATGAAACTTTATAGCTCCCTTAATTCGCCGACAGATAGTGCTTAGCTCTTCCTTTTGTCGTTGCAGAGTTTTAAATTCCTAAAGTTGTGGTATTCTTTTTGAATCACCCTGTATTTAGACTGCCAGGTTCAGTTTATAGAGTGCAAATTTGCACATAATGCCACATGAATA
Organism: Schistocerca piceifrons; assembly: GCF_021461385.2. Taxonomy (NCBI): domain Eukaryota; kingdom Metazoa; phylum Arthropoda; class Insecta; order Orthoptera; family Acrididae; genus Schistocerca; species Schistocerca piceifrons. The sequence continues at coordinate 232,393,264 of NC_060138.1, forward strand.
GTGCTCATATCAGTATGTCACGAAACCAATCTCATGCCAATGTAATGAAAACTGAAACCCTCAGCCACACACCATCGGGTGGCTTGCAGAGTATGGATGTAGATGTAGAAACATAGAAAAAATGTCTGGGCATATCACTAGTGACAGTAGTTTTGTTTATGATAAAATAAACAATAAAATGTATCTAAATACAGTGCTTATGATTCATAACAAAACAAGTACAGGAAAAGACTTCCTTCCATTCAGCAGGATGGAGATGGAAAGGGAAACACACAAGTCAGGAGCTGATACATGCCTAAAAATCTATGATTAAAAATACTTCAAGGATATTAAAAGAGGGGGGGGGGGGGGGGGGGGGGGGAATTGAGGTTTAGGGTTAAGCATACTAAATTAATTCATCACACATACCAATCTCCGCCCCTCCCCCCTACCCCTTTCCCTTTAGGAATATTGCCATAGGGGCAAACCAAAGATGGACGTCATTTACACAAGTTTTCCTCGATCAGACCTATCCAAGATGAAATCTAAATTGAAATTGCCACATGCAACCACTCCCCAGGTATTTCTACTAAGTCTTATTAAAGTGCGCGTCATTTATGTTGGCGGCCGAGTTTAGGTTCGTTCTGTGCATCTGATGTCACAAAACACAGTCAGCCAATGAACAGAGAACGACGTTGCCAGATCTCGACTGCAGTGCAGAGCATGGACGAGTGTCTTCAGTTTTAGAAACGTTCAGTCATAAATAAAGTAACAGAACAAAAACAATGTCTTGATAGCAGACTTTCTTTTATAGAAAGTTTGGAAAAAGCATTCTTTATACCAATTGCTTCATATTCTATTAATTAATTAAACCAAACAAACAATAAGCCTCCTAATTCAGGCGATAGCAAGGAAAGGTGTTTGTATCAGTCTCACGAACCGCTTTTTCGCAATAAAGAACAGCGGTAATTGTTTATTTCCTATTGTTCTTCAACGAAGCGTGAGTAATTCATAGTTATACCAACAGTGTTTGTCAGTATTTTGCGTGACGTGTTACAGTCCTCATGGCATCCTATAGGCAGACAAGCCGTGATAGCGTAATGGTGAAGGTGTTTGGCTTCTGTGTGAAAGGTTATGAGTTCAAACCTTGTGTGGTGCTTAATATTTTCATTATTTATAAACAATATCGAAGTGCCTTAATTCACGAATTATATTCATTTGAATGCAATTTTTTGAAATTTGTAGTGCTTTATCTCTTCATTAACCCTTTCGCTGCTATAGACACGTGCTCCCCGCATTCCGCGCTGTGGGCGATTTTGTCATCACTGCATTGCTCGCCTGTGCAGACACATGGTGTTCCCACTGCTTTGACACGCTTATCATTCGATTTCACAAAAACTATTTGGCCCAAAAATTTGATTTTTACACGTCTTCTTGACTGATGCCTTCCCCCCATAAATGACTTAATTTTGTTTCTATGTTCAACGCAGTTATTATGCAGCATTAAATGTAGTAAACCATTGCACGAAATTTTGAAGAGTTTGCAGAGGTAGAAGTCCATAGTGTATACTTTCTGTATGGTCGATTTTAGTAGCCACAATGTTGAGAATGAAATGTGGACAAGATACCTAAATTTCATATAAAATTTACTGTATAACGATATCTCATTTAGTTTAAGTACCACATAGGTGTCGTATGTAATATTGAGAAATATTCCGCCTTTCGCGACTGTAATAAAAGTTTTATTTACACCAGACGCGTTTGGCTTTATTTTAAAGCACTTCAATCAATGAAAGGTATAGCACATACAAAATGGTACTCATGTTCTCTTTCTTGTTTTTGTTCCACAGTCACAGTTTTACCAATGGCACTGAAATATATTCCTCTTCTGCAACTGTAATAAGCGACTTATTTAGACCAGACGCGTTTTTCTCTTTTGAAGCATCTTCAGTGGACAGTATTTTGTCTCCTCCATTGCCAAGTCACCTTTCGTAGTTTTGTGCTGCGGTAACACAATATTCAACGTTTGTGTTGGCTGATCAGTGTTTTAGCAAATAAATGATGTTTGTGTGTGCCACACACAAAAATTATATTTGACATAGCTCAGAGCACTTCACTGATAGACGGTATATTCAAGTCCTAATGTTTTTGTAAGACCACAGTTTTGTTTAATGTATTTTGTCTACTTCCTTTTGATTGATTGAAGTGCTTTAAAATAAAGACAAACGTGCTCAGTGTAAATAAAACTTTTGTTACAGTCGCGAAAGACGGAATATTTCTCAATATTACATACGACACCTATGTGGTACTTAAATGAGATATTGTTATACAGCAAATTTTATATGAAATTTAGGTATCTTGTCCACATTTCATTCTCAACATTGTGGCAACTAAAATCGACCATACGGAAAGTATACTCTATGGACTTTTACCTCTGCAAACTCTTCAAAATTTCGTGCAATGGTTTACTATATTTAATGCTGCATTATAACTGTGTTGAACATCGAAACAAAATTGTCATTTATGGGGGGAAGGTATCAGTCAAGATGATGTGTAAAAATATAATTTTTGGGCCAAATAATTTTTGTGGAATCGAACGATAAGGTGTCAAAGCAGTCGGAACACGATGTGTCTGCACAGGCGAGCAGTGCTGTGACAAAATCGCGCACCACGCTGAATGCAGGGAGCACGTCTTTGTAGCATCGAAAGGGTTAATGCGGCCGTGGTGGCTTTACTTCATGAACTGCGCGCTCCCCCCTAAACGTAAGCTTGCGAACTATGCTGTACTATGGCACTGCTTCTATTGGCGTGTGCATCGTGTGCAACTGGCAACGCAGCAATCTCCCGCGTCTGGGCGGGCATGCGCGAGCCGCCAAGATAAAAGAATTGAACTATAATACCCCCAAAAACTGTTAAACAAAGTCCAAGACACTTCTCACTAGGGTCCCATAGACTTTCAGAACCACTATGTGGCATGTTTCCAAGTGTGTTACTGAAAAAAAAAAAAAAAAAAAAAAAAAAAAAAAAAAAAAAAAAAAAAAAAAAAAAAAATTAGATTTTTCAGTGTCCTACATTGATTTTTCCCACTTAACAAGCTTTCCATGTTCTTATGGAAAAGTCTAAACATATTATGGTTTTTATGCTATGTACTGGCAAGCTGCCTTCTTCTTCTTCTTCTTCTTCTTCTTCTTCATCTTCATCTTTTTCTCCAAATAATTGTTCTAACTCTCCCATTAGTAATTTTGCAGCTCTGTTTTTTCAAATACATTCACACCCTCCTAGACTTAACCTCTGTTAAGACACTCTCCATTGCCTTCTATCATTACCATAATCTTCTTTTATTTTTATACAGGCAGTGTTCTTGTTACACTGAGCAAGCAATCTCTTTACCAGAAACATTCATCAGACCACATCGCTTAGATAGAAATTCTGGTTAACCCATAAAAAAGCTTTGTATCTGTTGCTAGATAAACTGGCAAATTATTTATAAATACCATCAAACGGGGTGATTTTGGACACCGGGGCGAATTCAGACAGTATGGCTTATTTACTCTTTGTTACTGCATATAAACAAAGAGTTACTTATTTTAACGTCTGTGCGCCAGTTATTTTAAGCACAAGATTGCATTTATCGCTTTAGAAAACTTTTATTTTGCGTCAATTGTTTCCCTTGGTGAATAATTGATGAACAGTCTCAGTATTAAAAATCCATGCACTATCATAAAGTGGAAACTTTCTATTGTTGTGCCGAGCGGGAAGTTATTGTAACCATAATTGTCGACATGCTCAGTAGCTAACTGCATTGAGACAATTTCTGTACAAGTTTGTCGAGTTTCTCGTGCAAGGATATAAAATAACGACAATTTTTGTAAAACTGTGTACTGTGTGGGGTGATTTCGGACAACGCCAAGAATGTATAAGAGCAGGAGAGGTGCTACAGTATGGTGTAATTATGACCTGGAACTTTTAGATAAAGCTGTTCATGATATTCAGAGTGGTAAATTATCGTACAGAAAAGCATGTGTTTTGTATGGTATGCCTAAATCAACCCTACAAAATAAAGTGCAGGAAGCTCATCCGAAAAAAATTGGAGGACAGCCAGTGCTAAATAAAGAAGAAGAAGAAGAAATGTTGAAGCATGGTATCTTGAGGGCTGCATATTGGGGATTTCCCTTCACCAAATTGGATATTAGATATTTAGTTAAAGGTTACCTAGATAAATCTAGCCAAAAAGAGAAGAAATTTTGTAATAATTTGCCAGGAGAAGAACGGTTGCATTTATTCCTCAAACGACAGTCACAGTATCTTTCCGTTCACTTAAGCAAATAAAATTAAATGAGCTCATGCAGAAGTGAACAAAGAGACTGTTTATTCAAATTCTTACAAAATGAAAACTTATGGAATGATATAATGAATTTCATATATTACAGATATCACTTATTCGTAACAAAGGGCTATCTTAAAATGTGTAAAATGTCACCAAAATCAAATAAAAAGCATGTAGAATTTAAAAAAAAAAAGGGGGGGGCAGTAACTGTCTGAACTCGTCCTCTATATACTGTAACTTCGGACAGATATTTAAAATACACACGTGTCCGCAATCACCCCAGTCCATGGGGTGACTTCGGACACTTTATTTAACTGCCTCAGATAAATATACATGCACTTTCTGGTTCTGGGATATTTTATTTGTTACACATATACCCTACCGCTTCCATAACAATCAATTTAATCTAACAGTATATATATGAAAGTTACAACCTAAATAAAAACAAAACTGTCCGAAATCACCCCATTTGATGGTATTAGGAAAAGTGATGGCCCTAAAGTGAAACCTGGGTAATATGTTGTTATTTTTTCTAATTGTTGAGATATATATGAGAACAAACTTCTAGCTGTTGTAGAGGAGATTTTATATATATAGTCTGCATATGAAGATATGTCCAGAAATGGTCCACTTCCATGTTACAAGGAGAACTCAATGTATTAACATTTTTAGTTATTCCACAATTGATGTTTTTTATGTTGTTAACTGTAAAAATTAGACTATGATGACCACAATATTCAAAGTACAAGTTGTGATACATTCCATCAAATATAATTACATATTGTAGTGAATCATTTGTGTCATATCCATAACCCATGCAAATAACTTTACCTCCAACTGTATACCAGTTTTGTGAACAAGACTCATCATTTAGTACTCTCACAAAAAAGGTCAAATCCTCAGATCTCGATGGTTGATCTGCTGGTCCACTTCAACATGTCCATCTTTGCCAGATTGTCATGATCTTGGATATAATCTGCAAATGTATATCAGGGGAGATACTGTGACATCAGGTGACCATACGGTTCATGTCGTGTAAGTAATCAGTAAGAGTACCTATGATGTAGGAAAACTACAGTGTGACAGATAAAAAGTGATTACTTGTAACATGGACACATACCACTGAGGAAATAGATTCTTATGTGAAACTTTGTCTTCTGTCACCTCTGTGTCCTCTAGAAGTGTCCAATTGAAATTAGGGTATTGCATTCATATGGCATTGCTGGGCCGCCATTCATTTCTGATCCCTCAGTTTAGATACAGCTCAATTTTGCACAGGTGTGAGACAACAGGTGGGTGGCCCTTCCATATAGCTAAGGAAATGTGGTGATTGGTTCCGTATTGCAGCCATATTGAAGAGGCTGGAATGCATTTTGAATTGAGATTTATTTTTAGTTGTAGTATTTCCATGTTTTATGAATAAATTCCTGGAATCCTCCAAGTATCACCACAGCGATTGAATATGATGTTGTATAAACAATATTAAAGTGATTATTGATTGTACAGTGTTAGTTAAAGCCATTGAGTTTGTTGTATAACTGTACACACCAGTCTGGACTACAAAGCACATTCAAAATTTGGACTCACTAAAATGGGAGCACTACTTAAGGCAAGTATGAGAACATCAAATGTCACCTGCTGGGTATCAGTCCTCTGAAAGACTTCCCCTTCATGATGCTGCTGACTCAAGGGGCCCACTAGTGGGCGAAATTTGTTATAAATTTCCTAAAGAAATTTATTACATTGATGAATCAAGCTATACCTTTCTCAATTTTATGTTGGGGGAAAATTCTGGATAGCTTTGGTTCACTCCTGACTAGTCTTCACACCAGCGGAAGGAATAAATGTCCTAAAAAAGCAGTTTCCTGAGGGCGGAGATCAACTTTGGATGGTTTAACTGTCAAGCTTGCTTGACACCAACGAACGAAAACTTGCCTGACATTTTCCAAATGTTCCTGCGATGTGCTAATGCTACATCACCCAGATAGTTATAAACACAGTTAAACTTAAGATTGTCCAAAACTGCATCAGTAGATAACCCAAATGGAACACAATTGAATTCAAGTAAATTCTAACTGATTCAAAATGCTATAAGGGATTTAGAGTCTTTTGCTAGGTTGACCTGATGATAAGCTTGGTTAAGTTCTGACACAGTAAAATAATTCTTTTCAGTGAGCCACGTGAAACAGTTGTCTAAATCTGACAACAGAATTGACTGCAAAATCACCTTTTAATTCAGGGCACCATAATCTATGACCAGCCAATAACCCGTGCCATTCCGCTTTGGCACCGAAAAAATGGACAAAGCATAGATTAGTGACTTAATTATCTTCAGCGAGCAGCTTATCAGTACTCTGATGGAGCTCTTTCATCTTTGGAGGGGACAACTGATATGGTGCTTGGCAAACAGGTTTACTATCTGTCAACTGTATCTGATATTGAACCTCATTCGCAACCCCCAAGCTGTCTGTTAATACATTAAGAAACTGCTTAAGCCCCTTGTTTCAGATGAGCAACATAAAAGTCAACAAAATTACTGGGGACATATTAACGTCTTGGGTGCAACTATGCTCTCACAAGCTACAAATCAAAGTGGACTGAAATCTGAAATAGGACTGCGTGCCCAGTAATCAAGAACGTAGGTAGCCCTCTCAATAAAGTTACAACCTACTAAAATATTAATGGAAAAACTGCTGACAATATCAAAATTTACTGAGTGTGATAACCCCTGAATTCTCACACTACCATGCGCACAGCGTACTAATGGCTGTTCCGTTCCATTGACCACACAGTACTGCTCATTAGACTAGTTGTAAAGACAGCAAATACGTATATTGCAGCACTTCAGATATCAGTCACAATCTGGGATCAAAATATTACTGCTTGAGTCTAATAAGATGCACACAGGTTCGTGATTAATAGCAGCACAGAGAAACAGTAGAAATTGTTTTGCAGTTGTACTCAACTTACTACATACCTTCATCGGCAACTCCTTTCTACGCCATCCCGTGTTCCTTTGGCACCGGCTGTTTCAAAATTTCAGAAGTCCATTTTGATACTCTAGAACATCTGGGCTTTCCACAATGATAACAATTTCTAGTGTATGTGGGTCGAGTCATTCTTGCCGGCCACTGTGGCCAAGCGGTTCTAGGCGCTTCAGTCCAGAGCCGCGTGACTGCTATGGTCGCAGGTTCGAATCCTGCCTTGGGCATGGATGTGTGTGATGTCCTTAGGTTAGTTAGGTTTAAGTAGTTCTAAGTTTTAGGGGACTGATGACTTCAGATGTTAAGTCCCTTAGTGCTTAGAGCCATTTGAGTCACTCTCCTGCTTGTGGGCTCTTCAAGTTTTAAAGGACAACAGATTAGCCTGACCCCTGGCATCCCATCTTTCAAGGTCAGCAAAAGTGCTAGGTTTATCGCTAAACGCTATATGTGAATGTTCCTCAGGTCATATTCCCTCCCTTTCACTTCAGTAATCTTTAACCTCAGGGCCAAAATGGTGATTCGAATTTGCTCAATGTACTGAATGAATAATTCGTTTCCTCTACTCAAACAACCCCAAGTTAAAGAATATATCATTTGAAAAATAATTGAATAGGCAGTTCTAAGTATATCCACATGGTTTTGTAATTGAATGGAGAACCACAAGAACTTAACAGTTTAGTAACCATCTTCGATAAGTAAACTGCCAAAACTCTGAATTATGGTCAGAATGTGGTTAGGTAATATACAGCTGCTCTCATAGAAGAGGGTTGTTTTAGGGATGAGACCAAACAGCGAGGTCATCAATCCCATTCGATTAGGGAAGGAAGTCGGCCGTGCCCTTTCAATGGAACCATCCCGGCATTTGCCTGGAGCAAATTAGGGATATCACGGTAAACCTAAATCAGAATGGCTGGACGCGGGATTGAACAGTCGGCCTCCCGAATGTGTGTCCAGTGTGCTAACCACTGTGCCACCTTGCTCAGTCATAGAAGAGGATTCTGCCTTACTGTCAAACAATACACCTTGCCATTCTAATACATTGGGTCAAACATACAATTGCATAACTTCATCCTGTAATTCATCAATTAATGGAATTTGTTACTTGCCCATAATCACTGACTTTAAGCCCTGAACTTTGCTTGTTAAATTTGAGCCCAGGAAGGGTTATTACACTCCAAGAAGTCAGTGTTCTCCCACACAGCATGACAATGCAAACTCACACTTGTAGCAGCACTTCCTTTGCCAACATGAGCTGTCTGCTTCAAGTCACTGTGAACAAATGCCCAACATAGTCACACGCACAGCTGTGTGACACAGCCATCCTCCAATTCCGCCCGCTGGCCATGTATTCTCATATGATACTTGAATTGTTTCTTTTTTAGTTAAGAAATCACTGATATGCCTCTCGATTCCATAATTGATAACAATGAATCTACAACATGAAACAAAAAAGGATAGACTTTGCATATAATAAACTTAGGAACCAATAAACATCAATTCTTAACCTATAATAGCCTAACTTATTAACAATTGTGTTCCCACCACCAACAACTACACCACGCAGATAATCATGCTCTGCTACCATTGAAGGGTTGAGAGCGATGAGCAGGGAGTGAGTGTTGCTGGGCCAAGAAAATATTTATTCCAAAAACACAGTTACTTTATTTGTTCAAGCGAGTACTGCACTGACACATGAAATTTCATCGGCTTGAGCTTGGGCGACACAGTCAGGAGCCGAGCTCTGCCACAAGAAGTGGATGCAGGCTCCACCTGACTCATATGATAAGGTCATGCAGTAACTGGCCATACTATAACATTCAAAACAAACTTATTAAAAGCTAGTGATAACAAACTTACACAATGAAATACATGAAAGTAGATCATTCCGTACAGGCGTCAGAGCTCTGAATGTATTCTCATTAAATTTTAAAGTATTAACATAAAAAAGCTATGGAGTGGAAAATTAATAGAATTATCAACCTTCAAAACACAGAACAGTGCCTTATAAGTTTATAACAGTACTGAATACAGAACTAAAATTAGATCATACTGCCCTATCATTACAGAACCTGATGATGCTTGGCAACCAAATAAATCTAACCAGGGTAGTCTAATCAGAACACAAGTCACTGTTGACCAAGTACCATAATGCTGAATGAGTGTTCAAAAGCTTCTCACTAATTTGTCATCAGTGGTCACTGTTGGTGCAAGTTCCTTAACCCAACTGCCCAGTGTTTGACACTAGCCGGAGCAATAGGGCTGGAACATGTCTTTCTAGGAAACAGTTGAGCCAGTGCATTGCCTGTAACTTGCTAGTCTCCACAGTATGTGGCCAGCAGTGTTCGGCAGGTGCCCCCTTGCATTTATTAACTGCACCAGGGAAACCCCAGATGTAATCAGAAGGAAGAGAAACAGTTGAGGCACACATTATCTAGGGGCCACTCTAGATGTGACAATCAGCTTTACAGAGCTCTTGCTGATAACTGGCACTAAGATGAAGACAAAAAAATAACATCATGCAGCAACATCGTAGTATGCAATGTGGTCCACCAGCTTCAACACCAAGAGCTTCTACTTTTGGACTGGTGTGTTTGTGGCAGAATTCTGCATTAAAATATGGATCAACAGCTGATACACCAAATGCATAGACACACAGCGCAACCAGACTTGCACAACACAAAAACAGACAATAATACTCCAACTTTCTGGTTCCCTATTCTTAGCCATATAGCTCCCCCATTCTTGTGACAGGAATCTGCTTTCAAGCAAGAGTTTACAAAAATCTTTTAATCTTTATTTCCCCGTAGTTGAGAACATTCCTGCACTCAATAAAAGCAGTCTTACTCTCATCATCCACCTGTAGAAGCTTCAAAGACTTTTGATGGAAAATGGAGTAGCAATAACAGAAATATGAATAAATAAAAGAAATGTGGCAGAACGTTGCTATCCTGGAACAGCTTAAGATTGCCTGCATCTCATCCATGCCACCAGATTTTGAAGATCACCTCAAGATCTGGCTACAGAGCTCAAACTAAATTCCTCATATATCTGCTATAAAACCTTTATTTGTCAGTTCTTCTTCTTTTACTCCCCCCACCCACACCACCACCACCACCACCACCACCACCACCACCACCACCACCCTCTCCCTCCTCCTACAAATGTTTGTTTGCCCAACTTCAGAAACAGAATTATGTTCAAAAGTCTGTTGGTGGTCTCTTGGTTATATCTTCAGATACACTCAAAGTATTGACTGTGACCTGTCTAGTTTTGAGTTTATTCTCACTGTATCCTTTTTAAATGCACTTGTTCCGTGGTATTAACATAGCAATTTTACAATAAATCGAGAAATACATTTTTGTTTTTGGAAACAATATTGGAACTGTGCCTATGTATTTTTTATAGTACAAAATGTAATGTGGAGAAATTTCAGTATTTTATGTGTTGACTGACCATATTTAGCTAACTAGTTTGTAGTTAATTTACATAATCCTTTATTGTTTTCTTGAAGGTACACAGAGAAAATGCTGCCTTTCCTGTTTGCAGCTCAGATACAGCTTAAGTTAAAAGGATCAGATTGCTCTGAATTTGAAAGCTGTGTTGAAGAATGGCTAGCTGATGAAGAAAAGAAATCCACTCTAGTGGTGAGGAACTATAGTTTTTGGTTACATTTTTTTCTTTATTTTTGCAGCATGCATCATTACAATATTTGTAACACACTTACTTTCTACAGTGCAGGCATACGGTGTCAGGGCTGCACGAGTTCCGGAAATCAGGGAATTTCAAATGTGTCAGAGAAATCAGGGAAATATCAGGGAAATTTGGAGAAAATACTGGGAAAACCTCATTTTTGTCTCAGTGATGAAATTGTTTCTTTGCTGAGATGTAATTCATTGTTGGTGGATGGACGCAGCTGAGTATGTGTGATGCTTCCCTACTCCCTCATTCTTACCACTTCTCCCCATCCTACCATTCCCCTCAGCTTGCAGTCAGTGCTGCCACCACTTCTTGCCATTAGCCTAGCAGCTGCCAACAAGAGGCAGGGAGGTGTGATCAGTGGTTTGTTTGTATCTGATTCTCAGAGACTGGTGATACAGTGGCCTGAGTCAGTGGTCATATGTGCATGATTTGTGTCTGAATGATTATATAAAAATGTGTGTGCTCTCATTTTCTGACAAAGGTTATGGCTGAAAATTTAGTTGTGATAGTGCGATTCTTTCCTACTTGCTTGTATGCGGCTCAGCGATTATCTTCACAGTGATTTGTTACCTATTCCCATTAGTATTGATTCTCTGAGTATTCACGCAATTTATCTGTTGCATGTGTTGACGACCATCGTCTCATTTTATCAACATGGTGTCTGTGACACTTGAATAGCATGCCATATGAATGGACATAGACAGTGGGCCGAAACCGCAGGCCATTTCTGCATATATCTGTAACGGATTGGGCCTGCCGATCTGAAGCCCATTGTTTCCCACTAATGAGCAGGCCCTGCTGGTTGGATCTAGCCTCATCGATCTGCCCACAGGCCGGGTCTGTTAGTGTGCGGCATAATGCAATGGATTTTCGTGGATTATCCATGGACCCAGGATGGCAGTGTTCCTCAGCAGGCCAGAGCCCATGGGCAATGGATTTCAGAAATTGCAACTGTCTCACTACAAATACATTATACAATGTAGTGTTTTATAGACTTTTATTTATTGTAGTATATCATTTTGGCACTTTGAAAGTAGTTCGTATATTAGAGAGTATGGATGACAAGCAGAAGAAAATTGTGGCAGTCGCTGACAGTTTGTACACTATGTACTCATATATTTCTCAAAAGAAAAACCACACAATACCAGTAAAATGAAATGATCGTGTGGCATTGATGCCTTGGAGGCTCCATCTGGGGAAGTTTGGCTGCCACGCTGCAAGTCTTCATTCAGGTGACAACACATAAGGTGACTTGCATGTAGGTGATCAGGAAATGATGATGAGGACAACGCAACACCCAGTTCATGAGCAGAGAAAATCTCCAACCTGGCCGGGAACCAAACTTTTTTAAAGAGGCCTACTTTTTCCTGAGATCATTTCTGATATCAAGGAAGGTATTTTAAATATGTCTTGCGACTCCAAGGAAATGCATATTTTTATCACCAAATGTGTTTCATTTTATTGAAATAAAATAACATCAGTGGTCTTAATGAAACACATGTACCATTTGGCTTGGCTTTCTCCATCTAAAATCAGGACAGAGAGAGAGGACAGAAGTAGAGAGGGGGAACAGACTACTGCGTGCATTGGCAGAATGAAGGTGTACATAGTGCTGGAGTGGGAATAGGGAAGGGGATTGGTAGATGGTAGACAGGGACTAGTGGAGGTTGAGGCCAGGAGGTTGTACATGTACGTAGGAACAAAGAATATGTTGTAGGGAGAGACCCCACCTGTGCAATTCAAAAAAGCGGGAGTTTGTAGCATCCAATGATGCAGTGTGTGAAGCAGTCATTGAAGTGAATCACGTTGTGTTTGGCAGCATGTTCAGAAACTGGGTGGTCCAGCTGCCTCTTGGCCATAGTTTGACAGTGGCCATTAATCCAGACAGCCAGCTTTGTAGTTGTCATGCACATGTAGAAAGCAACACAGTGATTGCAACTTAGCTTGTAGATCACATGGATCCTTTCACGGAACAGCCCTGCCTTTTATGTGAGAGGAGATGTGTGTGACGGGTCTGGATTACGTTGTAGTGGAAGGATGTTTGGGACAGGTCTTGCATCTAGGTCTGTTTCAAGGATATGAAACATGAAGCCACAGAGTGGGATTAGGGGTGCAGTAGGAATGGACAAAAATGTTCCATAGGTTCAATGGGTGGCAGCATGCCACAATGGCGGGAAGCAAGGGGGGAGGGGGCGGGAATAGTGGTTGGGATGTTCCTCGTTTCAATTTCAGGGCATGACAAGATTTAGTAAAAACTCTGGTGGAGGATGTGATTCAGTTGCTCCAGTTCTGGACAGATGGATGGTTGGTACTGTGTCGTGTGAGGAGGGCTTATTTGTAGCCCCACAGTGGATATGTGGATGGTGGTAGTGGGCTGTATAGACAAGGCATGGAAGATATCTTTTGGAACAAGATTGGGAGGGTAGTTTTGGTCTATGAAGGCCTCAGAGAGATGCTTGGCATATTTGGAGGGGGATTGCCTGCCACTACAGATGCAACAACCATTGGTGGCCAGGCTGCATGTAAGGGGCTTCTGATATGGACTGGGTGGCAGCTGTCAAAGGGGAAGCATTTGTAGGTTTGATGTGCATAGAAGTATTGATGTAACCATCATTGAGGTGGAAGTCAACACCAAGGAAGGTGGTTTGTTTGTTTGAAAAGGACCAGGTGAAGCAAATGGGGTAGAGGATATTGATGTTTTGGAGGTATATTCATAGTGTGTCCTCACCCTCAGTCCAGATTATGAAGATGTTCTTCACCTGGTCCTACTCAACCTACAAACCACCTTCCTCTTTGTTGACCTTCATCTCAAGGTTGCCTGCATCAGTACTTCCATCCACATCAAACCTACAAATAACACCTCCAATTTGACAGTTGCTACCCATTCCATACCAAGAGGTCCTTTCAATATAGCCTAACCCCTCATGGTTTTCACATCTGGAGTGGCAAGCAGTCCCTCCCCAAACCTCCCAAGAATCTTTTTAAGGCTTTCACAGACCAAAATTACCCACCTGGCTTCATTCAGAAACAGATATCCTCCAGTCAACTATCACCTCCTACATTTCTGAGTGTGCTACCAACACAATGTGCTTCACATCAGTCCCTGATTCACAGCCTGCATCATCTGAATCCCTTGTACCAACACCAGCTTTTCTGAATTGTGCAGATAAGTTCTATCACTGTAACATATTCTTCGTTCCCACAATACCCCTGTCTTCAACCTCCGGTGGTCCCATTCCAGGGCAATATATATCTTCATTCTGCCAGTGCACCCAATAGTCTTTTTCCCTTTATCTGCTTCTCTCCTCTCCCCTTTCCTGCCTCTCCCAGTACAGTTTCCCAATCTCACCTAGCAGCCCTTTCCTGCCCCCACCAAGTCCTTGCATTCTTTCAAAAGCAGCACAACACCTTCCACCCACATCTACCCTACTCTTCCTCCTCCTCCCAGCCCCATGCCACCTCCTAACCCTCACCACCCAGTTTGAATTGCTGCTGCTCACGTCATATGTTATTCCAGCCTGCATTCAGGCCACAGTGATTGTAAATAGTGGCCATGTTTGTGTGTGTGTGTGTGTGGGGGGGGGGGGGGGGGGGGGTTTGGCTGTCTGCAGCTAAATTATTCCTCTGTGTGGTGGCCAGGAATATACTGTCCATAGTATTTTTAATACTATTCTTTTATGAGTTACAGGATATATTCACCAAATTGTATGGTTGTCATTTGGGTCTCAGTGACTAGACTTGTTTTACAGTGATACCACATATTGCCTCTCCAAAATAGAAAAGAGTCTGCACTTTGTACTCCATTTTAAATTGATTCTTGTCCAGATTACATCTGAATGTGTTGCTGACATAGAAAGGCATGCGACATTCATAAGACTTGAAGAGTAAAGTAATACTACACCCCCTGTAATCTCTAAACATACTTCTTTTTCACTGTTGTAACATAAATTGAGCCAGCAGAGCCAAAGAGTTAATTACCATAGTTCTAGGTCACATTTACAGTAATGGCCATCAATTGCAATTATATCCCTGGGACAATCTGTGCAATACAAACTGTCATTTTGCTACAAAAATCATTAGATCTAATATTTATGTATGACTCCCCTATCTGAATTGTAGCAACTTTGATTTCCTGTGAGATATTTTGTTGCTGCCCTTGTTAATAGCTATTAAAATAAGGCTTCTCACAGCAGAATTTATGTGGAATGTTGAAAATATGATTGATGCATTTCATTCCTGTGTTTATATTGAGAACCGATCAGCTGCAGCTTTTCTTGCTTTTATAAATAAGTTAGGCAATATAAACTGTGACAAAAATCAATGAAGACACTGGCAGTGTACCGTATTTACTCGAATCTAAGCCGCACTCGAATCTAAGCCGCACCTGAAAAATGAGACTCGAAATGAAGGGAAAAAAAAATTCCCAAATCTAAGCCGCACCTGAAATTTGAGACTCGAAATTCAAGGGGGAGAAAAGTTTTAGGCCGCACCTCCAAATCGAAACAAAGTTGGTCCATTGTAATATGAGACACAATTTAGGTCGAATGAATGACTATACAGCTACATTAGTTTGGTTCGAGTTGAAAGCTTAGCAGTTAAGCTTTACCAGGTAGACATTGCTATGCGTCAGGCGCCCCGTCCGTATTTATATGGATACCCTTCCTTTTTCACGTGCTTCGTCTGGTTTGAATCGATTGCTTATTTTGCTTTGATCTGATAAGTGCCGTTTTCTATGTTATAGGTGTTTATGTCAGTCACTCTAAGCTGAAAATGCATTACTATACTGTGTCATGCATTGTTTGTCGCATTCTGATAGTGCGTGTTTACGGCCTGTCGCTGCTCGCGGCATGGCTTGCTTTTGTGCGCGCTACCGCCGCCTACAATTAAAAAAAGAGAGGAATCATCTCATGAGCGAAACAATGGCAAGAGACTGCTATTTGTTGTTACTTACACTGCTGCTTTCTTTGATAATGATCAACAAGAACCAAATAGACTGCGTGTGATAGAACATGTTCTGAATGAGAATTTGGCGAAAATTTTTCTCCGTTTGAAAATATTTGCGGCCGCTTCTTTAGTACATAAAATTCTGCACAGAAATTAGTAATCTTAGATTTAAAAATATAGTCAGTCGCCGTGCTTCATTTCTGACTGTATCACTATTAGGCATAAGAGTAATACGAATATAAACATGACACGATACATATATTCTTCCGCGTTTGCTGTTGTCTCACTCTAGTTTCGTAGTTTATTTGGCAGACAGGATTTAAATGAGATAGAAGCAAACACGAAAGAATACATGGCAAAATGTTTATATTCGTATTATTCTTATGGTGAAGAGAATACTGCATGTGATTCACATTTCATCAGGTTCCTATTAGCGACCATCTCTTCTCACAGGTAGGAAAAAATTCAGACCGTAGAGTTGGCCATATTGACAAAAATCCCAGTATTACCAGTCGGATTTTCGTAGTACATTGAAATTCGAAGATGAACAATACAGAATTTGTATTTACTTCGTTGGATAATGTATGAAAATGAAAATGCAGTGGTCAAAACTCGGGCGGAGAAAAAAAGCTCATCTTCCAATTTTTTTTTTTAATTTTATTTACTGACGCAGAGGTTTTGGCGCCAGTATTTATCTTTGTGCCTACAAAGGATGCCTGTGTAGCGCTATATATATTCGACGGCGGAAGTTAGTTGTGGCGGCACCTACCAACATTTTTCAGAACTTCCACTTGCTTTGCACTCGGTTCTAAGCCGCAGGTGGTTTTTTGGACTACAAAAACCGGAAAAAAGTGCGGCTTAGATTCGAGTAAATACGGTAATCCAAATAGAGGAAGGAAGGGAGGGGCAGAGAGAGAGAGAGAGAGAGAGAGAGAGAGAGAGAGAGAGAGAGAGAGAGCACATTTCCAGAACTTCCATTATACACCTTAATTATGAATTAAATTATTGTTATGCAAATTAAAAGGAATGATCGTATTTGCATTTCTGTGGGGGCGGTTGTGGATGTTGGGGATATGGCATGGTAAATCTGTAGGCAGACTAGGACTGGGGGATAGTGTCTGTCTGTGAAGGCTGTTGTGAGACCCGTTATGCTGAGGGTCTCACAAAGGCCTTCACGAACAGGCACTATCCCCCAGACCTTTTCTGCAAACAAATTTCCCATGCCACATCCCCAGACACCTCCCAGTCATCCCACCATCCCCAAGAACCAGCTACAAAGGAGTTCCCCCTTCATCACCCAATACCACTCCTGACTGGAGCAACTGAACCACATCTCTGTCAGGGATTTGATTATCTATCATAATGCTCTGAAATGAGGGATATCAAAGATCCTTCCCACCACTCCTAAAGCGGTGTTCCGTCACCAGCCCAACTTCCACAACATCCTCGTTCATCCCTATGACACTACCAATCCGAAACACTTGGCGTAGGGATCATATGCCTGTGGAAGACCCAGATGCAAGGCCTGCTTAGACCACCCACTCAGCACCACCTATTGCAGTCGTGTCGTCGACTTTCCTATTCCATCAGAGGCCAGGCCACTTGTGAAAGCAACCATGCTATATACCAGCTCTGCTGCAGCCATTGTACAACTCTTTTTATTAGTATAACTATAAACCAGCTGTCCACAAGGATGAATGCCAATTGCCAAACTGTGACCAAGATCAAAGTGGACAACCCTGTGGCACATGACACTGTGCGTAACATAGTTGAATTCAATGGTTGCTTCACAACCCAGGCCACCTGCATCGTTCACTCCATGCCCAGATTTACTGAATTGTACTGATGACTGTTATCCTTATAACACATTCTCTGCTCCTAAAGTGATCCCAACCTCAGTCTATGGTAACCTAATGTCCTCACACCTGCCACTCGACCCTTTCTGCCCACTCTGTCATGTCACCTCATCACAATTTACTTCCTCTCGCCCTCATTGTGCGCTGCTCTCTTTCAGCGCATCCATTGATCTTTTCTCCTTCTCTGCTCCTCTCCTTTCCATTCCCTATTCCCCACCCCCTCTCCCTGCCCCAAAGCCTCCTGTCACTACATCTGTCAGTCCTGTCATGCCACTTCCAGTCCTTACATGTTCCACCAGGCAGTGCCAATTCCTATTCCGCCACCTAGACCACGCTATCCTTCCCCCTTCCCCACCTCACTCCCATTCAATGTGTTTCTGTTGCAGTGTGGCCAGAGTGTCCAGAGGTACTGGTTGTGTGTGTGAGGTATGCTTGCTTGTGTGAGTGTCTGTACACTTCTCTTTTGTGAAGAGGCTTTGACTGAATACTATTATATAACAGTCTTTTCATTGCATCATCTTAACGGAGTGTAGCAATATGTCCTTTCATAATATTGTTGATATTCCACCCTGGGCTCCCCATTGTTTGACTTTAGATATCCATTTCATAAATTATATTTGCAAATTTTGCTTGAACCCCAGATTCCCTAATAATATTACTGTTTAACAGTTTGTGGTGAACTACTGATTTCAATTTAAAAATCTGTTGTGTACAGGATCTTTACCTTCAAAAACCACAAAGATGTTCTAACAGCTGTTTGTCCAAAGTTTCTTCAAATTTGTCTAGGAGAATTTTTGATAAAATTTTTGACACCACTGGCAGAAGCAAACTCCTCTGTAATTGCTGACATTTCCTTTGTTCCTTTTTTTAATACTGTTTTTCACTCTTCTGGAATCTTTCCTGTTTTCCATTTCACAATTATCTTTTTTTTTTATTCGAACCTTTTTTGATAAAATTTTTGACACCACCGGCAGAAGAAATACTCCTCTATAATTGCTGACATTTGCTTTGTTCCCTTTCTTAATACTATTTTTCACTCTTCTTTCCTGTTTTCCAAATTGCTGCAGATTCTAATTTAACTATTAGAACAACACAGTTTAAGAAGCCATCAGAAAGTTTTGCTAAAATTTCACAATTATCTTTTTTTATTTAAACCTTTTTTGTCATTTTCATCTTTCAAACAAATACCTGATGAAATTATATGAATGAATGTGTGGTGTCTGTTCTTCCAAATATGTCTGAAAGAACATGCAATTTGATAAGCCTAGCTGGGCAATGAGTCCACCTTTTCAGTGTGGATGCACGAATATGTCCGACCCCCTGTGGGAATCTCAGAAGAGTGAATATGGAGGAAATGGTCAGGGGCTGCAGATAGGTGGCGCTCGATGGGAGTGTGGATTGGCCGTGAGGTGAGCCGAGATAGTCTGTGCAGTTGCTATAACACTGTATACCAGATGGCGCAGTGGTTACTGCACCTGCCTAGTAAGCAGGGGATCCCGGGTTTGAATCCTGGTCCAGTACAAAATTTCATTCGTCGCTGCCGATTCTGCATAGTGTCCCAGTGCAGCTGACAGCAGTGTTCCATACCCTTTTGTTTCCTTTCTTTCCCTCTCCACATTCAATAAATGTAATAAATGCTTGATGCTTTATACCCTGTGACTACATGTTTAAAAGTATCAGTAAAAATTATAGTTACTGATTTTGGTGGAATTTTCTTGTGTGTCAATAAGTTGAGATTTTTTGAAGGCTCTCTTTATTACCTGTATCATTTGTTTATGTTTTTTTTTCTTAGTTGTCTGAATCGTTCTAGGTGTTCTTTTTTCTGAACATATCCATTTTCTCCAGTGTTTGAGCTCTTTATTCTAGTGCTTCTTTTCTCTCATCATTCTACTAGGTCTTCTGTTTCTTCTTGGCCAGCCTATTTTTCTGTAATTCTACAGTGTTAAGTATCAGCTACATTCTCGACTCATTTCCTGCACTGCTAAAATTTGTATGTGGTTCTTCTGCAGAAAAAAATCCAGTTCCATTTGTTCTCCAAAATTTAGGAGAGAATTATATTTAATGTTACAAAGTAGCACTACTTCTTGAATTTAAACTTAGAAGTCATTTCAGTATATTCCGTGTGTTCTACACCTCAGATGCTGAGGCTCCATAGAATCCTAGGTCCCATTGCAGTACAAAATGTAAAGGCAGATCCCTCCTCAGAGTTACCATCTGGGGTAGTGTATACGTTATGCAAACATTCTATTTTGTGATTTGAAGTTGCAAATTGTAGAGTGTGAAATCCAAGGTTGTTCCCTGAATTCTTGAGATAAGAACAGGTGTTAGCCTGAGGTTGTCAGTAACTCTAGAAATGAATGGTAATCTAACAGAATGAGAATTGTTTCTCTTACTAGCATAATTAATTATAATGAAAGCCCTGTCTATTGACAAACCACCATAGCTATTTGCCTTCAGTGTCTTCTTTAACATTTATGGTGCTTGTCTCATTGATAGCTACCATTACCTATGGACTGGCTAAAATATGATTATTTTGGAAGTTATAGCTCATGTGCACAAGTATGTAGTTGGAATTGCAAAACATTTTTAGGGTACTTGGACTTTCTGCTTTAAATACAAATATTTTGATATTATTAGTGTTAAACCTGACTTCAAAGCAGTAATCATCAGAGAAAGAAATTATACATAAGTGAAAATGTGATTTTTTTTCTGTTTGAACTTCTTTTACAGTCCATTTGCATCTGAAGAATCATGCAAAATACAAGGTAAAAGCAAAATTTAACATTCATAGTAGAGTACAGTTTGAGTCACATTGAAACATGGAGAGATACACAGTCCAATGTTACATTCACTGGCCTCATATACTAGGATACATTTCCTGATGTATAAGATAAACATGGGTGGCAACTCATCTTCCAAAAAGTCTAGAAATACGACATATTTTCATATGTCATGTAATCCAAATCATTGATAAATACTTCACTGTCATCATCTGTAGACTCGTCAAGGACTGTAAATTATTTGGTCCAAATGTTTCTGCACATTTGGAACACAAAATCTATACAGCACACATGACACTGAGAGAACTCAAACGTCACCTAAAACCAATTTTTTTTCATTGATATCAATATAACAATCTAGCGGTTACAGTAGAAACTTGGAAGTCTTCAGACTTGGCAATCATTTCTGGAAGCACATTCCACATTGTGAAAAATCATTGTAACTGCCATGATGTAGTATTACCTCTTCCAAACATTCTCATTTCCTGCAAACGCCTTAAGGTTATGTCAGCTGCACACAAAGTGTTGAGAAATTGGACTCAGATTCCAAACCGTTATTGTCACTGATATGGAAGGCATTTGAAGACAGAATGTTGAGCACTACTTGCTTCTGTGGTGGTGGTGGTGGTGGTGGTGGTGGTGGTGGGGGTGCGAAGTAGCATCTGAATACCTGTTTCTGTTTGTAGGTTTTCTATACTGTTGTCAGTGTCAAAAATGCTGCACTTTTTATACAGTAGAGCAACCTTAAGTTTTTGGAAAGTGGCTGGTCAATATTCTTAGGCCTGGCCCTTCCCCACAACCCTTTTCCCCACTCCACCCACACCAAGGACAAATTTGTAGTGTTTATGGCAAACTGTGGAGTTGATAGTAACGATAACTTCAAAATTTAGAGAATGAAGTAAGATTTGTGACCAGCCTTGTGTTCCAGCAGTCATAGTATTTCTTATTGAAACTTCCCAAAATTATTTCTTCCTTTATCGTTTTAATGCGAATTGGTGTCTCCATGTACTGAAACAAAATTCTGTTTCGTGAGTTGGTAAAGCAGGATAGTAATACTTAATTTGTGTTGGTATTCAGTCAATAGTGTGCACAACTCGTATGAAGTTGTGAAATGAGGAGGACTGTGAGATATAGAAGATTATAGGACATGGAAGGTGATTGGAAAAGTATTTAGTAGGATCACTATACAACAGTGCGTTGTAGTTATTATTTCACCAATTGGTTCAATAACTGTCTCAAACATTTTAGCCAACAAGCAGTAAATTATGAGAAGATATAAAAAAGGGGGTGGGGGCACTGGTTGCCTCAGGCATTTAGCAGTCTCACAGTATGTTCAGAAGGTTTTGAGAAGTATGACAGAAGGTAGTAGTTTTCACTACTAGTTAAAAGAAACTCATTATGTTTCAGTTAATGCTTACACTTACTAAAACAATTAAAACATCACAATTTAGTTTTTGCAAAGTATATTAATACCTGTTAAATTGTGCCAGCTGCACCATGTAGCAATATGGAAAGTCAGTTGTAAGAAATTCATCAATAATACCACTGGTAGGATCAGACAAAAAAAAAAAAAAAAATACTACTGTGCAAATATCGTAGAACCCCTGTGTTGATCAAGAGTATTACTAAAAGTTTCTTATCTGTACTTATTTAATTAGTTCTTTTATGGTATACATTACAGAATGTAAATGGAGGAAATAAATTGATTGTAATTACTGTTGCAGCAATCCATGAGTGAGGAGCTCTCAATATTAGACATTACAAACAACAAATTTATTAATGCTCGCATACATGCAGAACAGTACCTTTCACTCTTTCTGCAACAATGGGCAGAAATAGGTCCTGCATCATATGCCATCAGAAGCAAAAGACTGATGGATCTGCAGAGAATAACAGAGATAATGGTATGTACCTTGAGAGAATCTATTTGAATCTTCACTTGTTTCATTACATGCTGGAAAATGATGGTGTGAGAATTGCATTGACTTGATGATACATACAGAAGCAGTTTGTTCTCACTAGAGAGGTTAATACTTTTCACTGTCAGGTGGATGGGAACAAAGCTGTGAGTAAATTACTCCATAATTCCATGAATTTGGATTAAAGGAAGTTTGACTTGTGCATATGTTTTTAATTTTGTATGGAAAGTACAGTCACATCCTGTCTCCACACTGTTAACAAATATTTTCAGTAGAGAAATAAAGAGCAGTTTGTGGTGATTTTAAAATGACAGTTTGCTCATTACTAGACTCACTTGAACTGCCTATTTGCTCTGTTTTCTTCTCCTCTGTTAGTTTCACTGTCACCTTTTGCTCCTTCCTTCCGATGAGTGGGATAGCACAGTGATTAGCACACTGGATGAGCATTTGGGAGGATGACTGTTCAAACCCATGTCCAGCCATCCTGATTTATGTTTTCCAAGATTTCCCTAATGCTTAAGGCAAATGCCGAGATGGTCCCTTCGAAAGCTCACGGCTGCTTTCCTTCTCTATCCTTCACTACTACCCTAATACAAGCTTGTGCTCTGTCTGTAATGATCTCATTGTTGATGAGATATTAACCACCAATCTTCCACTCCTCCCCCTTCCTTATTCTCTTTTACCATCAATTTGTCCCCTCCCTCCCATTGTTTCATCAGTTGTGCCCTCCCCCTCCTCTAATTCATCAATTATCTGCCCCCCCCCCCCCCCAAATTCATCACTATCTCACCCCGTCTCCGTTCATCAACTGTTGCACCCTCCATCCCCCACCTCACTCTTAGAATCTCTCTTTTTGTCATAAAATTGAATGTACTTTTCAGCTCTATCTGGACATTGCAAACATCTCCAATCTTGAAGCTGATCTCACAAAACTGGAACAGTTCATGAAGCCATGGGCTACAGATTTACCAAGTGCAACAAGTTCACTTGAAGACTGGGAACGGAAAGTTTTGTACAGGTAATTGCAGATTTATTATTTTCTATTTACTGCCATTAAAAACAAAAATTTAAGACATAAAAATGATATTACTGATAGGCACAAATATCTTAACCATTTCCCGACATCTGAACTCACTACATAGTATTAGGTCGCATAGGCCAAAAATAAATAAATAAAGGTGTAAATTTTCGAGCTACTGGTCTAGACAAAGACCAAAATCAATTTGGGTAGATTGTGTTTGGATGTCTATGTGGATGTGTATGTGATTTTGTATCCTTAAGTTGGAGAAAGACAATAGTTTGAAAGTCAATACTTCTCTGTACTGTTGAGTGTTGCTATGCAGCTGCAGATAAGTGGTTACCTTTTCTCACTTTTATTTTTCATTCAACCCATGAATTTTTTAAACTGTATTATTTTCATATTATCTGTACTCCTAACTTGTTTATTTTCATGTATTGTTATATACAATCTCAAAAAGTCTCAAGTATTGATTGATGACAATTCTTATGAATAAAGCACAGTCTAGACCATTTATTTTTATTCCTATGACTGGTTTTAGCCAAATCAGCAGTATAAAGATCTAAAATGTGGAGGAGGTGATTGGTATCACCATGTTGGTATAAAACAGAGGATTCCTGTGATAACTATCATCCTATCCATATTTCAGATCTGAACATGGCCTGATTTAGTCAAAACCTGTTACAGCAATATCTATAAAATCAGGACTGTGTTTTGCTTATAAAATTATGAAACAAGTGTTTCCTGTCACATTTTTTAAGATTTTTCACTTTTATTTCATTTCTGTGTATGACTTTCATTGTAAGACACACCATTAATGTTTCTAGAATGAAATTTTCACTCTACAGCAGAATGTGCGCTGATATGAAACTTCCTGGCAGATTAAAACTGTGTGCCGGACCGAGACTCGAACTCGAGACCTTTGCCTTTCGCAGGCAAGTACTCTGCCAACTGAGCTACCCAAGCACAACTCACACCCCATCCTCACAGCTTTAATTCCGCCAGTACCTCCTCTCCTACCTTCCAAACTTCACAGAAGCTCTCCTGCGAACCTTGCAGAACTAGCACTCCTGAAAGAAAGGATATTTTGGAGACATGGCTTAACCACAGCCTGGGGAATGTTTCTAGAATGAAATTCTCACTCTACAGTGGAGTGTGCTTCTGTGAAGTTTGGAAGGTAGGAAACAAGGTACTGGTGGAATTAAAGCTGTGAGGACAGGGCGTGAGTCATGCTTGGGTAGCTCAGTTGGCAGAACACTTGCCCGTGAAAGTTAAAGGTCCCGAGTTCAAGTCTCTGTCCGGCACACAGTTTTAATCTGCCAGAAAGTTTCATATCAGCGCACACTCCACTGTAGAGTGAAAATTTCATTCTAGAAACATCCCACAGGCTGTGGCTCAACCATGTCTCCACAATATCCTTTCTTCCAGGAGTGCTAGTTCTGCAAGGTTCGCAGGAGAGCTTCTGTGAAATTTGGAAGGTAGGAGACGAGGTGCTGGTGGCATTAAAGCTGTGAGGATGGGACGTGAGTCATGCTTGGGTAGCTCAGTTGGCAGACTACTTGCCTGCGAAAGGCAAAGGTCCTGGGTTCGAGTCTCAGTCTGGCACACTGTTTTAATCTGCCAGAAAGTTTCACCATTAATGTTAACTGTACATGTGCTTTTATTTCCAGGTGTTACTTCTTAAAACAAACAGCTGATAGATTGTCATCAGACAGTGCCACTGATGATCTTTCCTGGTTGAAAACCACTGAAGTTGTTTGTAGAATGACTGTAACTGATTTGGCACTCTTACAGAAAAATTATTTTGTGGCAAAAAAATATGCTGTGGGTATGAAGGAGGAGGTCAGTTCTTTGCTTTTGTAAAATTAATTCATTGATTATCTTATACTGTGTGAATAGCAAATGGGGTAGCATTAATGAGGCACCAATGCAGTTAGAGATAATGTTTAGTTCTGTGTTTCCATTGGCTGAGTTTATGTGGAAGCAGATCTCTTTTTTTTTTTTTTTTTTGTTTTAGAGTATTGTTAGTTAAATTTATATTTCTTATCATCATCTTATCGCACGTTAATGGAATCTTTTAGTTATGATGAGTAAACATGATTTACCACATGTTTTTGCAAGGGATGCCATTGCAATCTGGACCTTACAAAAACCAAGTAAGGTGTCCATATAAATGAAAAAGTAAACTGAAGTGTTAAAAATTTGTACTGATAAAATTTCTGAGATATGTTTGCTAGGGCTGTAGTTCAAATTTTTGTGACTGTACTGAGTATACTATCAAATAGCTTTCCTAAATAATTCTGGCAAGAGACCGAAAGATTTCATTTGAAAGCTCATAGCTGACTCATACAAAAAAACACAGAATTTTCAGTCTGTCACAAATATGACATTGATCTCAATGAAGTTTTGTTTCTATTATGTTTATACATGTTGAAAAATAACACTAGTGAAATGTCAACTTCATTTGCAGAATATTTTTGTTTACGCAGATTTTTGAAATCATAGATGAACTAAAGTATCATGCAATCATAAATTCATTTACTTATTTATTCATCCATTCATTTATTATTATTATTGTTGTTGTTGTTGTTGTTCTTGTTGTTATATTTTTGTGAATTAACACTACTGAAAGTTCAATCCAAATTGCTGAACATCATGAGGTGCCTCCTGTCCCTTCATTTTCAGTGACCTTTAAGAATAAGCAACTTAATTTAAGCATAATTTACACCACCATTAAGATCAAGTACATGCAGTAATCATGAAACTCCAACCAGTGGTAAAGACCCTTCTCCCCCCCCCCCCCCCTTCCTCCTCCTCCTCACAAAATCACTTTCTTTGTTGTTAATCACTTTGGTTTGTTGGTTCATAAAGGGAACTTTTAAGCTGTAGAGCAAAACAGATACAGAACTTAAAATAAAGTCATCTGGGGTAGGTAAAAAGTTACTTGTTTCCTGTACAGCAAAATATTGCACCAGCAAGAGTGCGGCTTCACTGTGAATGCTGTTCTGTGGTATGGGATGAGTTAGCTGCTGTCTGTAAGCAGCTATCAATTACTCTGATTGTTGTCTGCTTTGAAAGGGTTTGTTGGTGACCAGCAAGTGACACACACAAGATACACGAAAAAGCATAATTGCTGATCTCTATTTTCAAATGCCAGTTTACAAATGAGGATCCAGGTGTACTTTCATTTTGCCACCACCTCTAAGGTGAGTGCTATAGATATTACCAGCAGTGGCACTGAGGACAGCTGAAATTGATAAAATTAAAGAAGGCCCCAGGTTCTGATGAAATCAGTATCAGATTCTGTACAAAATATGTAACTGAGTCAGCCTTTTATTTAACCATAATGTAGCATAGAATGCTTGGACAAAAAACTGTCATTAATTGGAAGAAAGCAAGGGTTATGCCCATATATCTAATGTCATTGATATATGGCAATATATACAAGGTGCATATTCCCTAGGACAACCAGGACATCCGGGAGAAACATGGGAATTTTTTCATCCAGGAAAAACCTAGAAATTGTTTAGAACTCCAGGAATTTCATTTTTTTTATAAGGGGTATTCAAAAAGAAACGAGCCAGAGGTGTAATTACAGAAACCAGTTCCTCTATGTTAGAAGTATTGACCCTGGCTGTTGAGACACTTGTCCCACTGTGACACAAGGCGGTGAATGGCTGTCTCATAAAATTCCCGGGGCTGCAATGTTAACCTGTTCTGCTCGTACAGCTGGACGTCGTTATCCGAGGTGAATCGTTTGCCCCTCGGAGCCTTTTTAAAGGGACCAAAAATGGCGTAATCACAGGGGGAGAGCTCCGGACTGTGTGCAGGATGGCCGACAACCACCTTTTTGAATTTCTGCTAGAGTGCCGTGACTGTGTTGGCAGTATTAGGCTTTGCATTGTAATGGAGCAGAATTACCTGGTCGTTTTGATTTGATCACTTGGCGAAGGGTGGTAAAGGTTTGTGATTTAAGCTGGGCATTCACTTTTGTCCCATGCTGTAGGAAGTGAATCAAAGGGGGTCATCTTGTTCAAAGAAGATCGTCAGCATAACCTTTCCTGCACTCGTGCGGTTGGCCTTGGCTTTTTTTGGTGGTGGTGACCCTGGATGCTTCCA
Organism: Schistocerca piceifrons; assembly: GCF_021461385.2. NCBI lineage: Eukaryota > Metazoa > Arthropoda > Insecta > Orthoptera > Acrididae > Schistocerca > Schistocerca piceifrons. The sequence continues at coordinate 232,420,889 of NC_060138.1, forward strand.
CTGGAGACTTTGTCAATTTGATTCTGGTTCGAAGTGATGACTCCTCTCCAGCCACCACTCGTGCTATGAACACATTTTCTTCCCAGGCATAGCGCTGCAGATGAGCAAGACAGTGGACCATTCGACATTCTTTCTGGTATGGTTGAAGACTGTGGGGCACCCATTGGGTGCACACTTTGCCCATGTGCAGTCATTACTTCATGATGGTGTGAACATTTCCAATGCTGAATCCAACCATGGCGGCTATGGCCTTCACTGTCACTCGGCGGTCATGGGCAATGAGTGCATCCACCAGCTGGAAGATGTTGTCGGTAATGCGATGTGGTGCTCCAGACCGTGCATCATCAGCTAACGACATCCGTCCTTCCATGAAGTGCTTGTGCCATGCCTTGACCCTTGCAAGGGACATGCAGTTCTTGCCGTACACTTGTGACATTCTTTGATGAATGAATGTCTGTTACTCTTACTCCTTCCGCTGTCAGAAAATGAACACCACCTCTGTGCTCTTCTGTTGATGCCTCCATGCCACTGTTTGCAATGCGACTGGCAGTGTTGGACGATTGATGCATGGTGCTGCTAGCTCTGTATAGTCACGTGACATGCACGCGTGCCCTCTAGTGACAGGCTGTGAACTTCCATGCTGTGGTTGGAACCATACCTCATTACACAAGCCACGATATTACCTTCCTGTCACTGGTTTGCACATTCCAGATTCCGGCTCATTTCTTTTGGAACACCCCTTGTAGTTTTCAGTTAAACTTTTGTGATTTTGACTGGTAAGAATTTATATTCTAACAAAGTATTTTACTTCAGCCCACTACTGCAGAATAAAATATAAACAAGAGTATGAGACCAAAATAAAACTTTGGCTGCAAAGAAAATGCGGCATTCACAACAACAAAATGTTGTTCACACACAAGCATTAACCAACAGCAAAATGTGTCAAAGGCTTTAGGATGAAGAGTATGCTGTACTTCGTAACAACAAACTGCTGTTGATGAACATGATGTCACAACTGTTTACATTTCGTACAGGTTGTGGAAAAGTATTGCGAATGGTGGTTTGTCAAATATTACTTTAAAATAAATTTCGTTTTACATTAGATGAATTGTGTTAGTGTGAGAATGGGCAATGGATTTCTTAAATTGCGGAGAGTTTGACTCTCATTCCAACTTAACAGTTTGAGGACCAGCCACTTAGAAAAATTTTGGGCCCAGTCATTTATGCGATTATTTAAAATTATACTGTCAAATTTGTTTTTGACATGTATTAAAGGATAACACACTAAAAAAGAGCGAATTTTGAGTTAGTTTTTCATATTTATTTTAGTTCTTTTGTAGATTACAAATTGTGCAATAATGATGGCAAAAAGTATCATTATCCATCAAAAAAAGTGCAAGGTGAGTTCTTGAGCAACTTCACATGTAATTAACTTTGCTATGGAAAAGTCAAAGTGGTTGACTGTAAATGTATTGAGCTGGGTAATCCACAAAATGTTCAGTGCACAGCAGTAAATTTTATGACTATGGTTGTCAGAAATATTCAGCTGCTGCAATTTCATCTGTGCTGTTAAGATCATACCTGACTACGTTCTAAGGAAGGAAAAAAAAAAAGTAAAAAATTTTGGATGACTAATATTGTACGTGAAATCTTAGCTTTTCTTGAGTTATACTGTATGTATGTTAATTTAAATCATTTGTCATATGCTCTGAAATATGCTGTCATTGGTTGGCAAGAACACGTGATACGAGCTATGATCAGCTGGCAAAAGCCCATTGCATAGCGCAGTCTCAATTTTAGTGCTTCAGAAGCTACTGTGCTGTTTCTGGTGAAATTTGTATTTATACATTTATAATACAATTTATGCAGTGCACATGTTGCTGTGAATCGAGAGTCTTTCCAAAATGTTTTGTTTTTTGCGGGGTTTCATATCCTAAAGTGCCGGAAACTTCCATGCTGGTATATAAAACCTGTATTAATCAAAGGATTGGTAAGTTTTACAGCTCCAAGAGAAAGTATATTGTTATGTAACACAAAAAGGTGTACTTTCACCTTGGGAAACTGGCATTTTCATTCAGGAAAGGTGGATTTTCACCAAGGAAAAAGTGTGTTTTTAATGGGAAAATCTGGGAAAAAACCAGAAATATTTTTCTTCTCAGCATATACATCCTGTACATACTTATTAGAATCTTATTCTAAGCTCAAATATAATGTCGTGCGAATATAATGTCGTGCGAAACTCAACTTGCATTTTCTCACATGACGGACTGGAAGCCATGGGTCATGGCAATCGGGTAGATGCAGTATTTCTTCACCTTTGGAAAATGTTTGACTTAGTACCACACTAATGATTATTAACAAAAATCTAATCATATACGGTATCAAACCAAATTTGTGATTCACTTGAGAAGTTTTTGGTAGGGAAAATGCAGTTGTTTATTTTTGATAGTGTGTCATTTACAGATGTTGTTCACTTCTGTATTAATGACCTGGCAGAGGATATCAGTTGCAATATCAGATATTTTACAAGTGATGCAGCTACCTTCCAAGAAGTACTATCAGAAAAAGGCTGCATAGATGTTGTCAGTTTTTGTTAATATTTTAAAATGGTGCACAGACTGGCAACTTTTTTTTATGTTCCAAAATGTAAAATTGCTCACTTAACAAAAACAAAAATCTTGTGATAGGACTACAATACTGAGTTGCAATTGATGTTGATCAACTTGTATAAGTACTTGGATGTAGCAGTCTATGGGGATATGGAATGGAATGATCACATGGGCTCGGTCATGCGTAATAAAGCTGCGAAACTTCAGTCCATCAGCAGGATACTGTGGAAATTAATCTGGGAAGAAGGTTGCTTACAAAACAGTCGTGCAACCCTTACTATATTAATGTCCTGGCATATGGGATCTGTATTAAATGGAACTAATGGGGAATGCTGGACATGCACAAAGAAAGACAGCACAAGTGGTCACAAGTTTGTTTGACACATGTTAGAGAATCATATATATATGGTAAAACACCACCTGAACTGGCAGATACTTGAAGATGGACATAAGTTATCTCATGAAAGTTTACATGCAGTTTCATGAAAAAGTGTTAAATGAGGAATCTATGAATACAAGACAGCTCTCTACCCGTCTTTCCCATAAAGATGTAGAAGACAAGAGTAGATTGATTTCAGTAGCTATTTAGGCAGTCACTATTACCATGTTACATTGACAAAGAGGGCAGGAAAATCCCATAATACATAGGAAGTAATCTCTGTCGTGCATTTTACTGAGGTTTGCAGAGTGTGCATGTAGATGTAGAATAGGAGAGCTAACTAAATTAATGTTGACATCTATTTATATTTATTTTCTGGCATTTAATAAAGCTCCTGTTAGTAGATACCCAAATCCACTACTCCTATGCTTATACTCTTCTTTGTGGATGTAATTTGCTCTGGAGTTACAGATCCATAGCTTCTTTCGATGATTGAGACGGTATTGTGGTTTGATTAACAAAGAAATACTTCATGGAATGTTGTTGTTAACTTTCAGAAGACAAAATAACATTTGTCTGAGTCATACCATTATGGCCATCATCAATGTTCTTAGTGCACAGTTCCATTATGCACCATTTGTCAGCCTGTCCTGTTGTTAGCTCAACCACTGCATGTCACTGCTTGTCCCTGCCACTCTCTGCCCTCCCCCCTCTCAGGCACCGTCTTTTGTAACAGTGGCTTGTGATAACATTCTTATGGCATCAACCAAACCCTGTATCACAATTACATGATGTCTATGTATTCAGATTACACTTTACATAATTTTAAAGCTGAAGTCCAATTAATAAATGCATTAATATATAGTAAACAATTCAGATTCCCTTTCAGCTTGCCAATTCTGTCGGAATTCAAATCACGTTTACAATTTATTAACTGCATTTTGTTGGGATGAGGATAGAAGGGCTTAGGGCTTAAAACACAAACAAAAATCACTACAAAAATACCAAAATAATACGTTAACATAATGTTACCATCAAATTTATTTTATTACCACCAAAAAAAAAAAAAAAAAATGAACAAAATGTTGCTGTCTGTATGTCAAATGATTGGGTTTCATTATGGGGAAAGGGGGGGGGGGGGGGGGTTAGTACAAATCTGAATTTGGAGTTTGTCAAGGTAAAGTATTTTGATAATTATCAATGCATTTTTATAAATGTGTTAATAATACATTACCTGAATAAGGTTATTTTGAGTCATCCTATGACTGAGATACCTCTTGCTTCAAATGGTATTTTTGAAAAGGAATAAAAATGTAATTTGAATTGTGCACTTTTATTAGATTAGATGGTATTAGCCCATGAAAGCTATGCCCTACAAAACATGTCACTGCAAATAAAAAATAGCTCTGACTTCAATGAATGTTAATAGTGTTAGGCATAAATTTAAAAAAAAAAAGAAAGATTGAAAACTTGACACACACAAAGACATGTGAAAGAATAAATATAAATAAAATTACTGGTATTAATATACAGATAATTTGAAGTAATTTTATATTGTATTGCTGAAATTGCATGCTATGTTATATCAAAACCAACTTTTTCATAAAACTTTATATTATGATTAACAGAAAACTTTCAGTCCGAAGAAATTGATTAGATGTAGAGTGTGTCTGCAGTTGACCTTTGATTGAAAAATAGAATGGAGAATTATATCAAAATGTTGGTATCAAATATAGACCTAATGTTCAATCAAAGTCTACTACCCATACAAATAAATGTATTATGGATGACACAGTGACTGACTGTTAAATTACAATATTGATATGAGGTCCTTGTTGGCATGTGATCAGCACACCAATTGGACTTGTCGATGCAAAGCTTTGATATGGACTTGATGCAAGACTTTGAGATTTTAACACATTTGGGTGTGAACTACGAATGCCATGAGTACAGCTCTAACAAGATTTGTCACTGGTGATTTGCTCATATTATTACGTGCAATCTCTAGATGCATCAGACTTCCGGCATGGTTGAAGAAATATTGGGACTACTGGACTGAAGGAACTAAAGCAATTTCTTTAGTCTGTGTATCATTCCCAGTGAGTTCTTTTAGCAAAGAGCAGGCAGAAATTTTGGCTAAATAGGAAATAATATAGACTTTTACAAACATAACAATATTATGAAAAGAATAGGTGCTACTCACCATATAGCGGAGATGCTAAGTAGCTGATAGGCACGACAAAAAGACTGTCACAAAATAATCTTTCAGCCAACAGGGCCTCTGTCAAAAGTAGACAATGTACACGCGCGCGCGCACGCGCGCGCGCGCACACACACACACACACACACACACACACACACACACACACACACACACACACACACACACACACACATGACCATAGTCTCTGGCAACTGAAGCCACACTACGAGCAGCAGCAGTGTGTGATGGGAGAGACAACTGGGTGGGGGTAAGGAGGAGGCTGGGGTGGGGAGTAGGAGGGATAGGGATAGCAGGGTAGCCTTGGGGGACAGTTAAGTGCTGCTGGGGATTGTGGGGAGGGACAAGATGGAGAGAGGGTATGGCAGCTAGATGCAGTTGGGAGGTTGATTGAGAGGGTTTGGGGGGGGGGGGGGGGGGGGGAGGTAGTGGAAAAGAAGAGTGGGCGCATTGGTGGAACAGTGGGCAGTGTAGTGCTGGAATGGGAACAGGGAAGGGACTAGATGGGTGATGACAGCGACTAACGAAGGTTGAGGCTAGGAGGGTTACAGAAACATAGGCTATATTGCAGGGAGAGTTCCCACCTGCACAGTTCATAAAAGCTGGTGTTGATGGGAAGGATTGATATGGTACAGACTGTGAAAAACTCATTGAAATGAAGGATGTTGCATTGGGCAGCATGCTCAGCAACAGGGTAGTCCACTTGTTTCTTGGCCACAGTTTGTCAGTGACCATTCATGCAGACAGGCAGGTTGTTGATTGTCATGCTCACATAGAATGCAGCACAGCGGTTGCATCTTAGCTTGTAGGTCACATGACTGGTTTCACAGTTAGCCCTGCCTCTTATAGGATAGGTGATGTTTATGATTGGACTGCAGTATGTTGTTGTTGTTGTTGTGGTGGTGGTGGTGGTGGTGGTGGTGGTGGTGGGAGGAGACTGTTTGGGAAAGGTCTTGCGTGTAGGTCTATTACAGGGATATGAGCTTCAAAGTAAGGAGTTGGGACCAGGGGTTGTGTAGGGGTTCGGTGAGTGGTGGAATACCACTGTGGGAAGGGTAGGAAGGATAGTGGGTAGGACAGCATCTCCACTATGTTGTGGGGAGCAACTACCCCTTTCATAACATTGTTACATTCCATCCTGGATTTTCCTTTAGAAACATAACTGCTTATACTATTTTTCAGTTAGATAAAATAAATTACAATAAAGAACGGGAGTGAAGAGAGCTTAGTGTAGTTAAGGTCAAATTAAATACTGCCAAATTATCAGACTTATGTGAAAAAATGAAAACCATATATAACTAAAAGTCAGGACTTCGGTTTTGTTTCAGAGCAGCAAAACAGTAAGGAAATTCAAATGTATATGTTGATTATGAATATTGAATGAATAATAATTGGGACTTGCAGCAAAAGTAAATGAGATATATTGAACAGAAATTCATATTGATGTGCTAATGTGCTCACTGTGTGATGGAGAGATAAAAGTCCTGTACAAAAAATTGTAAAAATTGATAAATGATATGACAATGGGCAGTTTTAGCGCGAAAGCTGGACAAAAAGTGAATAATGTTTATTTAATGGTAAACTTTGGGGCAAATACCAGAAATGACACAATACATCAGTAGAATTCATTGAGAATACCACTTTCATCCTGAACATATTCTTCAAAAGAAAAGATATAAAAACTGACTGGATATGGGCTAAATGGAGCTAAAAACTAAAACACTAAATTTCAATAAACAATAAAGTAATGTTTATTCATGACACTTGATGCTTTATGACTATAAAATGTTCTCAGTTTCCAAATCACATCATTTGAGCTACAATTCTTCAGATTTCAGCTACTGTCACAGCCATATTCTTCAGGTGTTATAACTACTACTTGCTTCATATGACAAGATATCCATCTTATATTCCTGAAGCAGAAGAGCTGAAAACCTTCCAGATGTTAAATAAAGTTACGCATGCACGGGAGAATGACTTGAGCAAAATGTAGCAGATTGATCCTTGGTGCAGGGTCATCTCCGCACTTTTATAACTGCTGAGCCTTGTTCTTTGCCTCATAGCCTGCCACTATGCCTTACTAAACATGTACTCCTGAACTTTGTTGAAATAATTGTAACTTTATCAAATCTTAGTTATGTCTTTTATAACTGAACACCAATAAGCTGTCACATGAATCAAAATTGTTTTCTTCTTTGACAGTATTTCGTTGCCATTCTCTAAGACCCTTGCCCCTTGGAAGAGAAAGAAAGACAAAAACAAAAAACACTATGCCATGAAAACCCCCCCCCCTCCTCCTCCTCGCTCCTTCTCTCTCTCTCTCTCTCTCTCTCTCTCTCTCTCTCTCTCTCTCTCTCTCTCTCTCTCTTTCTCTCTCTCGTGTGTGTGTGTGTGTGTGTGTGTGTGTGTGTGTGTGTGTGTGTGTGTGTGTACCTCCCCCTCTCATTTTCCTCATTATTAATATGAATCACAAAACTTTTGGTTTTCATTTGAACAGGTTGAAATTTGTGGTGATGAAGCAATGAACATTCAGCATAGCTTGCATATTCTCAAACTCGCCTTACTTAAAGCAAGTAAAAGCGCAGAGCTCAAAAAAAAATTTTCGCTGATGGTTGAAGTTCTTGACAGATTATGTAAGTGGGTTCAGTATGTAATACAAAGCCATCAATGTTATTTTTAATATAAAATTAAGATATTCCAGTTAAGTTTTAGACTTTCTTTATTATATTTTGCTGCTTTCTCTGACAACATTCCACTAATCTTCTGCAACTTTATAGATTCTCTCATTTCTCTCTTTTCCTGCTTTAACTATTTTAGCATTTTTCAAGCTTCTACCTAAATTTACCTAGTGTTATTTTGTTATAAAGATCTAGTGTCTCAATATTTATGTGATTAATATATCAATTGAAGTATATAAATGACTTTGCTAACAGGAACATAAAGAGGGTGATTATGCTGACATATACTGTAATGTACTTAATAAATGAAGAAATATAATGGATAAACAATGATGGGTACATCAACATTAAAGAAATAGTACTGCATGACTGATTTTTTCGATTTTGTGGGTTTCAGCTAGTTGACAAATTGGTGCCGCTGGTGTTACTATATGAATGATGAATTTTTAATTCTTATGAATGAAAATGAAGTTGAAAGAATACCACATAAATCTAAAAGGCAAAGAGTGGTGCACACATAACTGCAGAATAATGAAATAAACCATAACTGTAGTATTGGAAGTGTGATGTTTGCAGACAATGCTGTTGCCTATAAGGGAAATTTAATTCCAGCAGACTATAGCAAAATGCAGGTACACATGCCTAATATCGACAGTTCGTGCAGTGCCTGGTAGCTCTTGGGCACATTCGAAAACAAATCTCCACTTTCATACACTATTTTCAAGTTAGGAATGATTTCTTTCTCATTGCAAAGTTTGTTGTGTGAAACTCTGTCCATTTCCATCAACTGAAGCCTTCACCCAATTTCCAGCATGAAGAGAAACATAACAACGACAGAAAGTGTGTTGTGTCTGCACAAGGTTTTCACTTGCATGCCAAATCGTCACTATGTATTGTTGTGTTTCCAATGATGATTTGCTATTACCATCTCGTTGAAGAAGTAGTAAAAGTAATAAAGCCTTAACCCCCTCTGAATATTGACTTGAACATGTTATGGAACATTGTGACACACTTAAACTTAGAAAAAATACAAGCCAATAATTACGATAAGCAAAAAGTGAACCATTAGTTTAAAGTTTTAACTTCATCAGGCAATTGGAGACAAAATTTGCTTAATTAACTTTTATTATTTTTTTACACAAAAAAATTTTTTATGCTGTACAGAATACTTTCGATTTAGGGTTATTGTTATACCTTCATAAGGAAATACGTAAACTATGTTAACAAACTGGTTGGCACTTGCTCCAACTATTTTCTGAAATATGTGAATTGAGAAATAAAGAAGGGGGTCTGTGGCTGTGTGTGTGTGTGTGTGTGTGTGTGTGTGTGTGTGTGTGTGTGTGTGTGTGTGTGTGTGTGACTTCTGCTAGAAAGAGGGGGGTCAAAAGCTAGTATCAGTCCTGTTTTCTTGTGAGTGTCTCTTTGTTTCACACATTAATCCATTATAGGTGAATGCTTGTGTTTCCCTTGTTTTACATGTACTGCAAGAAGAATTCCTCATGTTCGTTGCAATAAGACGTGTGGAGTAGACAACATTCCTTCAGAACTAGAGATACTTGGGGTAGCCAGCCACAAACATATTAGGCAAGAGAGACACCCTCAATTGCCAGCCACAAACATATTAGGCAAGAGAGACACCCTCAAATTTCACAAAGAATGTAATAATTGCAACTCCGAAGAAGGCAGATGCTGACAAGTGTGACTACTAATGAACTGTACATTTAATAAATTATGGTTGCGAAATATTGACATAAGTTATTTACAGTTAGATAAACTCACGGAAACCGATTCCAGCACAGTTCATTTTAGAATCTGATAAAATGCAGGAACACAAGAGGCAACACAGACTGTAAGACAGCTTTGAGGATAGGTGAGATGCAGTATTTCTAGAATTAGCAGCAGGAATAAAATGCAAAGAACAAAGGCTTATATAAAACACTGGGCAATCCAGAATGGGATAATGAGAATAATATGAAAAGTATGGATTGCTGATAACAATGTAATGGAGTTGTTGAGTCACAGATAGGCACAACAGAAAGACTGTCAAGCAAGTAAGCTTTCAGTAAAAAATACCTTCACCAGAATTAGACAAAACACACACACACACACCTCACATGAACATGACCACAGTCTCAGGCTGCTGAGGCCCGACTGCAAATAGCAGCATGTGATGCGAGAAGCAGTCTGGGTGTTGGGAGTAAGGAGCAGGCTGGGATTGGGATGGGGAATGATCGCAGGGTAGGGGGGCGGGACTGTAAAATGATGCTTGTGGGAGCATATAGGGACAAAGGGAAGAGAGGTTAGGGCAGCTAGGTGCATTTGGGAGGTTAGACAGAGGTCGGGAAATGTGGAGGGGGCAGTGAAAAAGGAGAGAGGTAAAAAGACTGTGTGGGTGCGTTTGTTATTTAGAGGACTGTTTAGTGTTGGAGTGGGAACAAGGAAGGGGACAGGTGAGTGTAGTATAATGAATAACAAAGGTTGAGGCCAGGAGAGTTTCAGGAATGTAGGATATATTGCAGGGAGAGTTCCCACCTGTGCAATTTTGAGATAATGGTGTTTGAAGGAAGGATCCAGATGGCACAAGCTGTGAAGCAGTCATTAAAAGGCAGAAAGTTGTGTTGAGCAGCATGCCCAGCAACTGGGTGGTCCAGCTGTCCCTTGGCCATAGTTCGTCAGTGGCAAATCGTGCAGACAGACATCTTGTTGGTTGGTATGTCCACATAGAACACAGGACAGTGGTTGCAGCTAAGCTTGTAGATCATTGACTGGTTTCACAGTTATCCCTGCCTGTTATAGGATAGGTGATGTTTGTGATCGGACTACAGTAGGTGGTGGTTGGAGGCTGTTTCGGACAGGTCTTGCATCTGAGTCTATAACGGGGATATGAGTCATGAGGCAAGGTGTTGGGAGGAAGGGTTGTATAGAGGCGGATGATAATGTTGTGTCCATTTGATGGGTGGCAGAACACCACTGTGGGAGTCTTGGGAAGGATAGTGGGTAGGACTTACCTCATTTCGGGGCATGACATAAGGTGTCAACACCCTGGTGGAGAATGTGATTCAGTTCCTCGAGTCCTGGTTGGTACTGGGTCACGGAAGGATGCTCTTTTGTGGCCAGGTTGCCTTTGGGAGCTGGTGGGTGACTGGAGAGACAAGGCACAGAATATCTGCTGTTAATGAGCTATCTAGAAAAATCCTTTCTAATGACCCAGAACCCCAAACTCCTCACCTGATTCAGTGTGGTGGGTAAAAATTGTTGAGGTGCAAATGGATGTATGTTGCTATAGTTATGCAAATTAAGGAGATTTGCAGAGGTTAGAGTGGTGTGGAGAGCTGCATAAAACCGGCCTTGGAGTGAAGACCACAACAAGAACTGACTCCGCAGGCATCACTTAACTTTTACTTTTTTCTTTTTAATGTCATGAGAGATGCAGTGGTCATGTTACTTTGTATTGAGTCAAAACTAATTGAAAGTAATTTTGGACATGGATAGGTAATGTTCTTTCCCCATTAATGTGTGCATTTAGATATTTAAGTAAAAGGAAGTAAACAACAGAAAATGAATGTGTACTTTTTGTGCTATCATGCTAGAACCTAAATTTAAATGCATTAGTGTTATGTCTCTTATATTAAAACTACATTTATAATGTGGGTGCATTGTATTTTTACGTTCCTGAAATATATGCCATGATATGCTAGAAATAGTAGCACACAGAAAGGATTAGCAACAAAAATGTTTTACAATTTGACCTTTCATAAATTATGAAACTGAATTTTTTTTTTATAGCATCACTTCAGAGGAGGGCTAAAAATAACAACTGCCTTTCTGAACTTATCTCTGTTAATGAAGAACAGTGCAGATTTTCACAAGATCTTCTGTCGGTACTTAGAACAAATCAGGATAAACTACGATCACTGAGTTCATCAGACATGGACATTCTTTTGAGATGTGTGGGTTCTCCTAGAGTAGAGTAAGTATTTATCCTCATATGTTCCTTTTCATAAATAATTAGGGAGTAATATTTCATTGTACGGTATACTCTACAGAAATTAGATGGTGGTGAGATATGTAAAACTGTTTTGGCAGAAAAGTATGTATATTATAACCAATTTTAAAGGCTAATAAAGTATCTGAACTGTGAGAAAATAGAAGAGGGCAACAATCAAATATTACATCTTCTCTTATTCCAACATTAAGAAAAGAAATCTGGAAAACATTGATATTAAGAGGTGTAGTGAACTTCGAAAATGTGCCTGCTTTTTACATTCACATGTGTTTTCAAGAAGTTACTGTGTAATTAAATGAAAGGGCTTGTGGTTCAGACTGAAGGTTCCAGAAAGTATACCAAATAATGGTATAAAGAATTGGCTAATATACTATAGGAAAAATATCAAACCATGGAAAATCCAGGATGAGATGACAACTACATGAATTAGCATAGATTAATACCCACCATGTAGAGGAGGCATTGAGTGTCAAACAGACAGTGGACTAAAGAATCAAACAAAGCCCTTCATATTTAGAGAAATTCACAACTCACCAACACTGTCATCTCTGGGCCATGAGGCCTGACAAGTGAAGATGGTCTTAACTAGGGATGGTGGTTGATTGGGATATAGAAGAGGCTCTGGTTCCTAGAGCCGTGTGCACAATGCTGCTTCTAAAAGCTGTCCAATCTATTCACCTCTGCCGTGGACTACCACTGTCTATTATTACCACCACTACAACCACTGACACAAAAGCCTCCATCAAAGTTCCCCGACACCATTCACAATTTCCAAACCTTCAGTTGCAGACACACTACGTATGCCACCCCTCGGAACTCCCCCCCCCCCCTCTCCTTCCCCCCCTCCCCTCCCCTCTTCTCTGGAACGTTCCAAAAGCCTGAGTCTGACTGAGGTATCAATCCTTTCCAAAGTCCACACTTTTCGCCCCACTCCTAAATTCAGTCGTACTGTTTGTATTAAAGACTTTCTTTCCAACTCCAATATCTAAATTCTTTTGTCACCAACCTACCAGTCACACTTGGCCAAAAACCAATACTGATCCCTGCCTCATTCAATTTACCCCCCCTTACAACCCCCCCCCACCCCCCCCCCCACTCCCCCCCCCCCCCCACCCCCCCTCGCCTCAAACCTAGCCTCCGCATGATTCCCCAAATCTCTCAATATGGAACCAACCTCACAGCCATACGAGAACAATAATTCACCACCTAAAATCTGATCCTGATGTGACAATCCTAATGCCAACGAAGACTCTGCGCTGTGGTTACGAACTGCAGGCATTATCTGCTGGAGAGACTTTGCCAGCTGTTAGAAGCACACATCAACAAGCCCTGCCACAGCGACCCAGTTCCAGAAAGTCAGCATAATCTTCAGTGCTTCCTGAAATCTTTAGGTCCACCCCAGAACATCTCCCTTGAGTCTACCTTTTCTCTCACACCCAGCATTCACCAGACTCCTATCTTCATGTTTCCTAAAATAAATAAACCCAACTGATGACCCAGGAAGCCCCATTGTGGCAGGATACTGTGGCTCCACAGATAAAATGACCTCTTATGTAAGAGACTCTAACCATATCCTCAACCAATTCACCATCTTGCACCCTACTCATCACTGTTGAAACTACCTCCTTCTGCACTAACACCGCCAATTCTCATGGCCTTGCCACCACTGAACATTCCCTTTCCCAGTGCCTGATTGATTGCAAACTACAATCATTTTCCTGGTCAGCAAGACCAACCGTAGTGATCCACCTAAGATCCGACACAAAGCTGTAAGGTGCACCACAGAAGTTAGCAGATACAGCTAGAAGTTCGACAGCCTTCAGAAGCCACCACTCATGGATGCGCGTGCAGCCTCTTGTCTGCACACTCTACCTGCCAACTGTCAGATTTTAGAGATGGTCCTGGCCAGCTCTAACTCAGTTAGATGTTTACCTATGCACGAGTGTGATTGGACTGTTACTGTGAACCACTCCGTGGTTGGTGTGCGTATTGTAACAAGTTGTTTTCTATACTTAATTAAGTTAGTTGTATCAGTCATTGCATGGTGTTCTCTTTTGGGATTAGCTGGTGTTAGCTATATGCTCACGCATAATTACTTTTCCTTTTGATACTATCAGCTACAAATAAATCCAGGGTACAGCTGTGGTCACCAACCTACTAATGGGCCATATGGAAACTGGAATCCTTCCTAACCACACATAATCGCAAACCACTCCCCTGGTTCACATTAAGTGAAGACATCTTCATGACACCTTATCCACATCCCTCCAGAACTGTAACTTCTCTGACATTTGCTTCAACTAGTTCTCCTAAGCCCAATGAGCCACCTTCCTTGATGTTGGTCTTCACCCCAAGGGTGGCTCCATCAGTATCTCCATCCACGCTAAAACGTATCTACCCCTACAATACCCCCATTTCGAAAGTTGCTACCCTTTTCGCACCAAGAAGTCCCTTCCATTCAGTCTAGTCACCTGTGATAATCACATATTCTGTGATATGCAGTCCCTCTCCAAAAATATAGTGTTATAAGAGTGGAACTGTTAACATTCTATTCTCAATATATTATGTCATCTACCATCTTATTAAAACAGTGACAGTTATAAGACAGTTCACTAACGATGTAATATGGACATAACATCAATCTAGACGTACATGACAATGGCAACAGATGTGGAAAAAATCTGTCGTAAATAAAGACTAGTTACTATAAGCAGCTATTTTGGTTCATCTATTCTAATAATATTCTGAGGGTCTAACCGAGGCCTTGACGGACTGAAATTACCTTCTGCACCTCGTCCGGAGCCAGATCTTCTGTGGCCCATCTTAACCACTGACATCCGATAAAGGAGCACACCTGTTTGTGATTCAGAACCCCCAAGGACCAGAGCAACTGATTCACTTATTCAGGCAGGGTTTGACTACATCTTGTGCAATGGAATTCTGCCACACATCCAACATACGCTATATCCTTGTTCATCCCTGTTCCTTCCTACCCCTGCTTGTAATCCCTTGCCTCATGTCCCATACCTCTGTAAAAGATGGAGATGCAAGATGTGTCTATCTTGTTCCCACCACAACCTTGCGCACCTCACAGGCAGCACACTACCTTCCCCCACTCCTTCCTTGCTGCCCTCCTCCCTCCCCCCTCCACCTTACTGCCCAATGCCATCTCCTTACCCTCCCCACACACTCAGTGCCTGGAGCTGACATTGGGCATGTGTGTGCAGCTGTGTATGAATTGGTGTTTGTCTTCTGGAGGAGGTCTGTCTCTGACAGCTTAGTCTACTTTTAAATGTGCATGTTTGCTGTGCAGTGCTGCCTTTTGTATGGTGACTAGTGATCTATCCTAATTCATATTTAACAATAGATATAACAACAATGAGCTGTGTTATGATTGAGTTGAAAATTTATCATGAAGAAAGTTAATTGTGAATTTCAGGAACTGGTGTCTTTGTGCTCACATTCAAGTCACTAGGAATGTAGGGAATAATTTGAGTTGGTTTCCTGTGTGGAAATCAGACTCCATATTCCAAAAACTTTTGAGGATTTTCCAACAGATAATATTGTGGACATAACAGAAGTTATTTGAAATTCAAGGTATATGGTGGAGATGAGTTCACCTTACCATCACATTTTGAATACCCGCCATTGTGTTTCAAATACTGGGAGGGGAACAAGGGCATTCCTCAAGTTGAGGACACACCCTCTGTTTTAGCTGATAACATGACATGACGATACACCATAAATTGATTGGATGTGGTGTTCGTCTACTCCTTCGATTTTCTGTTTAATATTATACAGTATTTTATGTTTTCCTATATTTTTCTTTCTTTCTTTCTTTTAATATTTATTTTATGACAAGGGAGGAACAAAGGAAGGTTTAGGGTTTGACGACAAGGTTTTAGGCACTGGACACAAGCTTTGATTAGAGGAGGATAGTTAATAAAAAAAATTGTGCCCTTTGAAAGAAACCATCCCTTTGTTTGTGATTTAGGGAAATCACTGAAAACCTAAGTCTTAACGAAAAGGTAAGTTGAATTCACGTCCTCCCAAATGTGAGTTCAGTTTCTCATTACTGTGCCACTTCTCTTTGTGACCAAATTGAAATTAATCGTTTTAACCACAATATCGTTTACATCTCACACTGAAATTTTTGAGGCCATAATGACAGTTCCTCTATGTCTATCTACTTCCCAGCATGCACTTTCCTTAAAATGTAACTAACAGTACATTCTCTCAGGCTACTAAGTGGAAGCCCAGTAAGTGTTTCTTCATGAGAAAACGTTTTCTGTTATGCTTCATAGGCACCTGCAGTCACTCAGGCAGACTCATAATTATGTCCACAGATATTCTCTTTTAGTTTTGAGAAAAGAGAAGAAATCAGATGAGGCCAGACCTTAACAATAAGGTGATTATGTTGTGATGGTGTAGAATGCTAAAAAAGCCTGCTTTTTTCTCCTCCTCCTCCTCCTCCTCCTCCTCCTCCTCCTCCTCCACCTCAATTCTTTAGAGAAGTTTATGAAAGCATATTTCAGCATTACAGGTATGACTGGTAATCAGTAATCACAAGGAAAGATTATGACATATATGTTGAAATAATCTGCAGTAACATGACTGCTACTTTGACCCAAGTTGTAATGGGTACAGCTATGTTTAATCACCAGTTATTGTTAAGAATATCAACTTTGATGTGCTAAAATTAAACCTACCATACACCCGTTTACAGAACTACGAACAGTTTGCCTACTATTCCAGAGCTGAATTATGAGATATATGCCAACTGAAATTCTTTTGAGCATTAAAATGTATAGAGTGCTTCCTCCTCATTCACTCCCTGAACATAAAATGTGTTTTTATTAATAGCAGATATTGCTGAGTGTCTGGCATGAGACTAAACTTCATGGAATTTTTTTTCTGTCTTTGAATTTTACAAACAGAAACTATCACGATATGAGGAGGAGTAAGCCTCAAATATGAACTCTTATCTATTGTGGGATTAACTGACATTCAAACCTACTCTGAAATTCAGAAACACAGTTTCATGTAAATGACAGATCTCTGAAAGTTCAGTTTCATATGAAGGCTCTGGGAGTAGATCACATTCCGTCAGAACTGCTGATATCTTTAGCAGAGACAGCCATGACTAAACTGTTCCACTTGATGCGCAAGCTACATAGTCAGATGAAATACCATCAGGCTTAAAGAAGAGTGTAAAAATTCCAATTCCAAAGAAAGCAGGTGCTGACAGGGAGCAAAAGGTTATTCACAACTTTTATAGAAACCAGACTGCAGCTGTAAAAATCGAGGGACTTAAAAGCAAAGCACTGGTTGAGGAGGAAGTGAGATGGGTGTAACTTATCCCCAAATGTTTATCAATCCGTACATTGACCAAGCAGTACAGGAACTGTTCAGACAAGAGGAGAATAGAAGCTTTTGAAATGTAGTGCTATAGAGGGATGCCAAAAATTAAATGGAATGGTCATGCCACTAATGAGGAGGTACTTAAGAGAATTGGGGAGAAAAGAAATTTGTGGTACAGCTTGACTAAGAGAAGGGATTAGTTAATAGGGCACATTCTGAGGGATCATCAGTTTAGAACTGGTGGGAAGTGTGTTTGGGGGGGGAATAAAAATTGTAGAGAGAGACCAAAAACTGAATACAGTAAGCAGGTTGAAATGGATGTAGGATGCAGTAGTTAGTCGAAGATGAAGAGGCTTCCACAGCATGGAGAGCTGCTTCAAACCAGACTGAAGAAGAAGAAGAAGAGGAAGAAGAAGAAGATAACAACAGCAGCAGCAGCGTTGTTGAACAAGAGTATTTTGAATCAGTTTTCTATAACAACTTCTCCCCCTCTTTTCATTTTATTGTTAAAATTTGTTATTTTCCATATCCACCATACGTCATAAATCTCCCCTGATGGGGGCTTCTGTGTTACTTTCCCAAACTCTACCCCCTTTTCCGAAACCTCTCCAGTTCCTTTCCCTCCACCTTTCTTCCTTCCTCTTCAACCCTTTTGCTGGAAGGAGGAGCCAGTGGCTCCAAAAGTTTTCATGAGTAAAAACTTTATTATATGTGTGTTGTCCTGCTGCCACTTGGTGAGTAGATTTTTTTTATCTATTCAATTACATTATTCTGAAAGCAGTAGATTATCTTTAACTGTTCCACCACTTCCCTCCCACAATCAGCAAAGCTATTAAAGAATGAGAATAATTACATAAAGGAATAGTTACTGGAGCTAAGAGCAGTGAAGGAAAGGCAGTACATTGATTGCTATTTGAATCATCTCTATACTGTTGTCCATTGTCTTTACCTCAGAAATGTACAATGAATCCATTCCCTAGGATATATCTGAAATTTTCACATTCAACATTCCTAATGATTCCTTGGGCATTTTGCAACTATCCAAATTATTTCCCATCCCTCCCATTTATTTTACATATCTCAACTCCTCCTTCCCTTGTTTCTATCTACCACTCACATTATCTCTCTGTCATTTAATGTTCTGTTCACTTTCAGCTGTTCTTACCCTTCACTGTGATTTCTTTCCCACACAGGTGTCATCCTGCCCATCATCCATCGTCAACAGATTTTCTTCCATTTTTTTGAGAGATCACTTCTTCCTACGCAGCATAACATTAATCTTATTTGACCCTTCCATTCAGTAACCCCATTAGTATCAATTTACGTATGTTTCTATCTTTTAGAATTGCTTCTCACCATAAATCTGACATGCTGAGTTGCAGACAGCCACAACGAAAAGACTGTTATATATTGAGCTTGCAGCCAAAACCTTCTTCCAAAAAGAAAACAAACACACACACACACACACACACACACACACACACACACACACACACACACAGCCAGCCAGTGTGCCGAGCGGTTCGAGGCGCTTCAGTCTGGAACCGCACAACTGCTTCGCAGGTTCGATTCCTGCCTCGGGCATGGATGTGTGTGATGTCCGTAGGTTAGTTATGTTTTAGTTGTTCTAAGTTCTAGGTGCTGATGACCTCAGATGTTAAGTCCCATAGTGCTCAGACACACACACACACACACACACACACACACACACACACACACACGCACACACACACACACACACACACACACACACACACAACTCATGTGCACATGACAACAGCATGTGGCAGTTAATACCAGAAAAGAAAACACATACATTCACACAAACAAGCACACCTTGTGCACACGTGACCATAAAAAGTAGCATATACAAATTACTTCGAATCCATTATTAGGTATGTTATTGTTTTTTTGGGGTAACTCGATAAACATAGTGCAGATACTAATAATACAGAAAAAAATCACTCAAAATATGTGCACTGCAAATCACAAAGAACCGTGTCGACCATTATTTAGAAAAATTAAAATATTAACTCTGTGATCCTTATACGTATGAGATTATTATATTTTTGTACACCAGACATGAATTATTTGAGGGAAATCATTTTGTCCATTCAAATGATACTAGAAACAAAGAAAATTTCATGCTCCCCACCCACTGCCTCAGGACTGTATGCCCAGGGACTTCAATACACAGGAATGAAAATATGTAATAAATTAAAAGGGAACAAGTTGATGCAGATGAATTTAGGTTCATTTAAAAGAAATCTATATGAGGTACTGACACTGAAGTGTTATTACTCAGTGGAGGAATTCATACTGGATAAACTGGAAATTTGAGATGAATACAGTGTATGACACATTCCAAGAAATATCCTTATAGTGTTATTATTTATTGTAGTACTATTATTTATTAATGTAAAAATCATTGTAAGTGTTTTATAAATTTTTTACATGTCTCCTGTATGCAAACCAAATGGACTGCAAATGTATGTCATTAGATGAATAAAACACAGTTCACAATTCACAACCACTATCTCCACCCACTATGGCAAGAATGCCGTGTGTGTGTGTGTGTGTGTGTGTGTGTGTGTGTGTGTGTGTGTGTGTGTGTGTGTTTCTCTGAAGAAGGCTTTGACCAAAAGCTTAATAGGTAACAGTTTTGTTCATAATATTGTTAATATTCTAACATGGACTTTCCACCAGTCACTTCAAAAATTCTTTTATTTTTCACTTTCTCCTTACTCCTCTAGTGGCATCTAGCCCTGGCATAAGTAGTTCCTATGGTCCTAATGTTAAAAGTGGCTGGCTATTATTTGCCTGAGGCAGCTGGGCTAATCAATCTCAGACTACTTTAAACATTTGTCAGATGTTGGATACCCATCGCACACATTCTTTCAAGCTTCATATTCCTTTCCTCAAGTTTTATTTCTGTCCTTCATGCCCCAGATTTCCCTTTCCTAGCACATTTTCCACTTATGTGCTGTACTACAGGCACTTGATTTTCTGTCTCTCTTGACTGTTTTTTCTTAGTCTTACACCATAGGCTTGAGTTCATAGTACTGTATGCCAAGTCATTATAACCACTGCTCTCCATGAGAGTGAATTCCACGTAATGCCATTGCAGGCATATGATGTGGTAAGCAAAGTACATAAGCAGAGCAGAGCCAAGTCAGAAATCACTGTAGCAATGATGTGGACCATAACGTGACTTTGACATAGGGCATATTGTTTTGACTCAAGAACAAGCATCCCAGAAACAGTGAAGCTGGTAAGCTGTTTGCATGCTGCTGTTATGAGCATTTAAGGAATGTGGTTGAAGGACACTGAAATTGTGTGTAGGCGAGAAGGTGGTGTATATTCATGCCTCTTCACAGAATGTGGAGGTCCAAGGCATTGCTCACTCTGTAGAGTATGATAGGCAGTGATCGGTGACAGATCTGATGTGTTTCAGAGTGTGCCATTTCGTGCACATTGCTGAACATGTGGCTCCCCAGCGGACAATCCTTTTGTTCCCATGGTGGCCCAATGGCATCATCAGTTATGATTGCGAAGGGCACAGTATCAGATTGTACTGTAGATCGATGAAACAGCATCACTTGGTTCGATGAATTATGTTTTTTGTTGCAGCAGGTCAGTCGTCATGGCTGGATATACCATCATCCAGGTAAATGACTGTTTGAAAGATGCACCACATGCAGGCCAATGGGGACAGTATTATGTTATGGGGGTCATTGACACCATGATAGTGTGAACAATATTGCAGATTACTGGAAATTTTTGTTGCTTGATGTCTTCCTCGACATTGGCGGCATCTTCCAGCAGGGTAACCTTGTGTGTCACAAGGCGTGAACTGTGCTACAGTGGTTGGAGGAGCGCAATTTGAACTCATGTTGATGTCTTTTCCACCAAATTTGACTGATTTGAACCCAATGGAATACATCTGAAACACTATTGGGTGCTAGCTCCACACCCTCAAACCACTGACACACTTGTCAAATCCATGTCGTGCAGAACTGCAGTTATATTGCATTTCAAAGGAGTACATTTTGTTAAACAGGTGGTCATAATGTTTTGACCCATCATCAGTTAGTTCCAGAAGGCTCTAAAATATTTTATCACACACAGATAGACGTGAATACTAGTTAAGTATATTAAGATATTAGTGATCAATTGTAAAGAAATCAAATAAGAAATAACCAGAGTTTGAAGAACTTTGGGCAGTTATTGGGTTTATGAAAGCCCCAGCAGCAAATCATAACCAAAATAGAGACTGGTAGCTATGGGACAAATATAACTGTTCACCACGAGCATTTTGGTCGCTACCACTGTAATAAAAAAATATTTGTACACAATATTGAACCAGATTTTTGAATGGTTTTGAAACTCCTAGGCAGATAGAATACAGCAAATTATCATGAACATAAGGTCAGTCAAAGGATAAAAATAATTTCAAATTTGTTTTGGATGTTAATGACGTACTCAGATAGAAATATTTATGATCTCAGATTTTCCACATTTGATATGGTTAACTATTAGAAAGCTTTATCCAGTAAAAATTGTAACTATATCCAAAATTTGACACAATACCATCTTTGTACAAATATTGGCAACCAACTCATAATATTGAGAAATGTGAAGTTGTACATTAAATGAAACCAACAAGTGTAGTCACTCTTAACTGCTTTATTAGCAAATGCCAGTCAGACAAATATTTGGCTGTAACAATGTACTGAACCAGCTGAGAATAAAAAGCAAATCACACTTTTGATAGTTGAGAGCTCTATATTGTTCACATCAGAGATTACTTACAAACAAGACATGAAACAGATAGCTGTTACTTGGCCAGATACCAGATGTCCATACATCCTATAAGCCGGATATCTGGCAGCTGGATTTTTCAACCGAACATAGCCATGAAGCATGTTGTAACATGTAGGTCTGAGTGGCCCTGTAGAGCTGAAGTATGGACAGGCAGGTGGATTCGGCTAAATTCAGACATCATTGTTTATGAGTGAAGTGACTGAATGATATTATGATTGACCAGCTTGACTAATTGAGTTGACACAAATTGCGATCACCTTCACGTGGCGTTTTTTTAGGTTACTACTGAAAATAATTGTTTAATTGCAAGAAAAATTATAAAAAATGTTATTGGTATAGAAAAGTTCTCCTGTTTGCGAATATTTGGGTACACACAGTGACAGTAAGAAGTTTATCATTTATTATGCTGAGTTCAAATTTACTGTAACAGAGAAGGAAAAAAATACAGGTAGATACCAAATCCTTAGCTTGTCTCGTATTCTTTTCATCTACATCTACATCTGCATGGATACTCTGCAAATCACATTCAAGTGCCTGGCAGAGGGTCATCGAACCACCTTCACAATTCTCTATTATTCCAATCTCGTATAGCGTGTGGAAAGAATGAACACCTGTATCTTTCCGTATGAGCTGTGATTTCCCTTATTTTATTGTGGTGATCGTTCCTCCCTATGTAGGTCAGTGTCAACAAAATATCTTTGCATTAGGAGGATGACTGGGTGTTGTGTGATGTCCTTAGGTTAGTTAGGTTTAAGTAGTTCTAAGTTCTAGGGGACTGATGACCATAAATGTTAAGTCCCATAGTGCTCAGAGCCATTTGAACCATTTGCATTCGGAGGAGAAAGTTGGTGATCAGTATTTCGTGAGAAGATTCTGTCGCAACAAAAAATGCCTTTCTTTTAATGATTTCACGATAAATCAAAACGTGCTGCCTTTTTTTGAACTTTTTCGATGTACTCCGTCAGTCCTATCTGATAAGGATCCCACACCGTGCAGCAGTATTCTAAAAGAGGACGGACAAGCATAGTGTAGGCAGTCTCCTTCGTAGGTCTGTTACATTTTCTAAGTGTCCTGCCAATAAAACACAGTCTTCGGTTAGCCATCCCCACAACATTTTCTATGTGTTCCTTCCAATTTAAGTTGTTCGTAATTGTTATACCTAGGTATTTAGTTGAATTTACGCCTTTTAGATTAGGCTGATTTATCGTGTAACTGAAGTTTAACGAGTTTCTTTTAGCACTCATGTGGATGACCTCATACTTTTCATTATTTAGGGTCAACTGCCACTTTTCGCACCATTCAGATATCTTTTCTAAATCGTTTTTCAGTTTGTTTTGATCTTCTGATGACTTTATTAGTCGATAATTGACACCGTCATCTGCAAACAACCGAAGACGGCTGCTCAGATTGTCTCCAAAATCGTTTATATAGATAAGGAACAGCAAAGGGCCTATAACACTGCCTTGGGGAATGCCAGAAATCACTTCTGTATTACTCGATGACTTTCCGTCATTTACCACGAACTGTGACCCCTCTGACAGGAAATCACAAATCCAGTCACATAACTGAGACGATATTCCATATGCACGCAATTTCACTACGAGCCGCTTGTGTGGTACAGTGTCAGAAGCCTTCCGGTAATCCAGAAACACGGAATCGATCTGAGATCCCTTGTCAATAGCACTCAACACTTCATGTGAATAAAGAGCTAGTTGTGTTTCACAGGAACGATGTTTTCTAAACCCATGTTGACTGTGTGTCAATGTGCCGCTTTCTCGACGGTAATTCATAATGTTCAAACATAATATATGTTCTAAAAATCCTGCTGCATATCGGCATTAACAAAATGGGCCTGTAATTTAATGGATTTCTCCTACTACCTTTCTTAAATATTGGTGTGACCTGTGCAACTTTCAAGTCTTTGGGTACGGATCTTTCGTTGAGCGAAGGGTTGTATATGATTGTTAAGTATGGAGCTAATGCATCAGCATACTCCGAAAGAAACCTAATTGGTATACAGTCTGGACCAGAAGACTTGGTTTTATTAAGTGATTTAAGTTGCTTCACTGCTCCGAGGATATTTTGTTTTGAATTGTTTTATTATACTGACGAACGAGGTGTTTGTCCATAGATATGAAGATTAATATCATTAAGTAGGTACCTGTTTACTGAATATTCAGTTTAATTAAATTTGTTTGGGATGCACAGAAGTTTTGTCAAACACAGTTTTTTTGCGAAAAAAAAAATTAAATTAGTAGAAAATATATAAGCAGCCTTTAAGTCAGTGATATGTATTTTTTGGCTAATATGTATTTCAACTAAGAAATACATGTGAAAACAAAATATCCAAATAAATTCCAAGCAATTAATAACTGTCCAATTGCTAGTTGGTTTGGGATATAAATGATGCAAGAGCCAAATAATATCATTATATAAGAGAAGAAATGATTCTACTAGACAAAGAGCCATTATTTATTGTACAAAGAATTGGGTTTACAAAACTCCTAGAACAAGCTTTACCCAGCCATAATATACTAAGCTGAACATATGTTAATCAGAAAACTGTTCCTGACATCTAGCACAGAATTTATGAAAAATTCTTAGTTTCTGTAACTTCAAATATTGGAAAATCCAGGATAGAATGATGACAATTTATGTAAAGGATACATTGCTACTCACCATAAAGAGGAAACATTGAATTGGAGGCAGGCACACGAGGCCATCTTCTAAAGTAGAAAACACACACCCATTCAGGCAAGCTCAACTCTCTTACGAGCCCACTGTCTCTGGTCAGTTTAGACCTTGTGGCTGAAAGCTCAATTGTACATCAGTGTTTTTGTTGTGCTTGTCTGCAACTCAGTGTCTCCTCTGTATGGCTTCTTTAACTTCCGGTAGATATATGTCGGCAGCTGTACTATGAAAACCACTGTGAAGTGCATGGCAGATGGTATGACCTATTGTACCACTTATTAAGAATTTCTCCCTTTCCACTCAGATGATTGCTGAAGTGCTTCGGTGCATGTTGTAACTAGTCTGATCTTGTCTTTATAATCCATGTGAGAGCAATGCATAGGGAGTTGTAACGTATTTCCAAATTCATCACTCAAAGTTGGTTCTAGATACTTTATAAGTAAGTTTTCGTAGGACAGTTAGCATCTATCTTCAAGCATCTGCCTGTTCAGTTCTTTCAACAACTTAGTGATGATGCTCTCCCATGGTCATACAAACCTGTGACCATCCATACTGCCCTTCTTTGTATCTGTTCAATATCATTTGTTAGCCTTCTTTGGCATGTGTCCCATACACTTGAGTAGTATTCTAGGATGGGTCACATGAGTGTTTTATATGCAGCCTCATGTGTAATCTGATTGCATTTCCATAGTATTTTATCAATGAACTGCTGTCTGCTACGTGCTTCACCTATGACTGACACTATGTGATCATTCCATTTCATGTCGCCACAAATTGTTACATTATAGTCATAGAGTGGAGCTCCACATGTTGTCAGTGTACCTGAATTTGTATGTGGGATAGATTATTAGAACAATGGCTCCCCTTAACCATGGACCTTGCCGATGGTGGGGAGGCTTGCATGCCTCAGTGATACAGATAGCCGTACCGTAGGTGCAACCACAATGGAGGGGTATCTGTTGAGAGGCCAGACAAACGTGTGGTTCCTGAAGAGGGGCAGCAGCCTTTTCACCAGTTTGCAGGGGCAACAGTCTGGATGATTGACTGATCTGGCCCTATAACACTAACCAAAACAGCCTTGCTGTTCTGGTGCTGGGAACGGCTGAAACCAAGGCAAAATTACAGCCGTAATTTTTTCCGAGGGCATGCAGCTTTACTGTATGATTAAATGACGCCGACATCCTCTTGGGTAAAATATTCCGGAGGTAAAATAGTCCCCCATTCGGATCTCCGGGTGGAGACTACTCAGGAGCACATCGTTATCAGGAGAAAGAAAACTGGCGTTCTACAGATCGGAGCGTGGAATGTCAGATCCCTTAATCGAGCAGGTAGGTTAGAAAATTTAAAAAGGGAAATGGATAGGTTAAAGTTAGATATAGTGGGAATTAGTGAAGTTCAGTGGCAGGAGGAACAAGACTTTTGGTCAGGTGAATACATGGTTATAAATACAAAATCAAATAGGGGTAATGCGGGAGTAGGTTTAATAATAAATAAAAAAAATAGGAGAGCAGGTAAGCTACTACAAACAGCATAGTGAATGCATTATATGGCCAAGATAGACACGAAGCCCACACCTACTACAGTAATACAAGTTTATATGCCAACTAGCTCTGCAGATGATGAAGAAGTTGATGAAATGTATGACGAGATAAAAGAAATTATTCAGGTAGTGAAGGGAGACTAAAATTTAATAGTCATGGGTGACTGGAATTTGACTGTCGGAAAAGGAAGAGAAGAAAACGTAGTAGGTGAATATGGATTGGGGCTAAGAAATGGAAGAAGAAGTCGCCTGGTAGAATTTTGCACAGAGCATAACGTAATCATAGCTAACACTTGGTTCAAGAATCATGAAAGAAGGTTGTATACATAAAAAAAACCTGGAGGTACTAAAAGGTTTCAGATAGATTATATAATGGTAAGACAGAGATTTAGGAACCAGATTTTAAATTGTAAGACATTTCCAGGGGCAGATGTGGACTCAGACCGCAATCTGTTGGTTATGAACTGTAGATTAAAACTGAAGAGACTGCAAAAAGGTGGGAATTTAAGGAGATGGGACCTGGATAAGCTGAAAGAACCAGAGGTTGTACAGAGTTTCAGGGAGAGCATAAAGGAACAATTGACAGGAATGGGGGAAAGAAATACAGTACATGAAGAATGGATAGCTTTGAGGGATGAAATAGTGAAGGCAGCAGAGGATCAAGTAGGTAAAAAATAGAGGGCTAGTAGAAATCCTTGGGTAACAGAAGAAATATTAAATTTAATTGATGAAAGGAGAAAATACAAAAATGCAGTAAATGAAGCAGGCAAAAAGGAATACAAACGTCTCAAAAATGAGATCGACAGCAAGTGCAAAATGGCTAAGCAGGGATGGCTAGAGGACAAAAGTAAGGATGTAGAAGCTTATCTCATGAGGGGTAAGATAGATACTGCCTACAGGAAAATCAAGGAGACCTTTGCAGAAAAGAGAACCACTTGTATGAATATCAAGAGCTCAGATGGAAACCCAGTTCTAAGCAAAGAAGGGAAAGCAGAAAGGTGGAAGGAGTATACAGAGGGTCTATACAGGGGCGATGATCTTGAGGACAATATTATGGAAATGGAAGAGGATGTAGATGAAGATGAAATGGGAGATATGATACTGCGTGAAGAGTTTCACAGAGCACTGAAAGACCTAGCGTATTTACTTGAATCTAAGCCGCACTCGAATCAAAGCCGCACCTGAAAAATGGGACTCGAAATCGAGGAAAAAAATTTTTCCCCAATCTAAGCCGCACCTGAAATTTGGGACTCGAAATTCAAGGGGAGAGAAAAGTTGTAGGCCGCACCTCCAAATCGAAACACAGTTGGTCCATTGTAATATGAGACACGATTTAGGTCGAATGAATGACGATACAGCTACAGTAGTTTGGTTCGAGTCGTAAGCTTAGAATTAGAAGTTAAGCTTTACCAGATAGCCATTGCTATGCGTCAGGCGCTCCGTCCGTATTTATACGGGTACCCTTCTTTTTCACGTGCTTCGTCTAGTTTGAATTCATTGCTTATTTTTCTTTGATCTGATAAGTGCCGTTCTCTTTGTTATAGGTGTTTACATCACACTTAACTGAAAATGCATTACTGTATTGTGTCATGCATTGTTTGTCGCATTATGATAATGAGTGTTTTCGGCCTGACGCCGTTCGCGGCATGGCGTGCTTTTGTGCGCGCCACCGCCGCTTACAATTTTAATTAAAAAAAAAAAAAAAAAAAAAAAAAAAAAAAAAAAAAAAAAAAAAAAGAGGGGAATCGTCTCATTAGCGAAACAATAGCAAGAGACTGACAAGAACCAAATAATAGACTGCGTATGATAGAAGATGTTCTCAACGAGAGTTTAGCGAAAATTTTTCTCCGTTTGAAAATCTTTGCAGACGCCACTTTAGTACATTACATTGTACGCAGAAATTAAGAGTCATCTTAGATTTAAAAATCTAGTCAATTGCCGTGCTTCGTTTCTGACTGTATCACTATTAGGCATACGAATAATACGAATGTAAACATGACATGATATGTATATTCTTCCACGTTTGCTGTTGTCTCACTCTAGTTTTGTAGTTTATTAGGCAGACAGGATTTAAATGAGATAGCAACAGACACGAAACAAATACATGGCAAAATGTTTATATTCGAATTATTCTTATGGTGAAGAGAATACTGCGTGTGATTCACAATTTATAAATGTTCCTATTAGCAACCATCTCTTCTCACAGGTAGGAAAAAATTCAGACTGTAGAGTTGGCCATATTGACAAACATCCCAAACAGTCTTGCCAGTCGGACTTTCGTAGTACATTGAAATGCTGCAACATTCGAAGATGAACAATACAGAATTTGTATTTACTTCATTGGATAATGTATGAAAATGCAGTGGTCGAAACTCGGGGCAGAGAAAGAAGCTCGCCTTCCCCCCCCCCCCCCCCCCCCCCCCTTTTTTTTTTTTTTTTTTTTTTTTTTTTTTTTTTTTTTTTTTTTTTTTTTTTTTTTTTTTTTTTTTTTTTTACTGGCGCAGACGTTTTGGTGCCAGTATTTATCTTTGTGCCTGCAAGTTAGTTGTGGCGGCACTTACCAAATTTTTTAGAACTTCCACTTACTTTGCACTCGATGCCAAGCTGCAGGCTGTTTTTCGGATTACAAAAACCGAAAAAAAAGTGTGGCTTGGATACGAATAAATACGGTAAGTCGAAACAAGGCCCTGGGAGTAGACAACATTCCATTAGAACTACTGACAGCCTTGGGAGAGCCAGTCCTGACAAAACTCTACCATCTGGTGAGCAAGATGTATGAGACAGGCGAAATTTCCTCAGACTACAAGAAGAATATAATAATTCCAATCCCAAAGAAAGCAGGTGTTGACAGATGTGAAAATTACCGAACTATCAGTTTAATATGTCACAGCTGCAAAATACTAACTCGAATTCTTTACAGACGAAAGGAAAGACTGGTAGAAGACGACCTCGGTGAAGATCAGTTTGGATTCCGTAGAAATACTGGAACACGTGAGGCAATACTGACCTTACGACTTATCCTAGAAGAAAGATTAAGGAAAGGCAAACCTACATTTCTAGCATTTGTAGACTTACAGAAAGCTTTTGACGATGTTGACTGGAATACTCTCTTTCAAATTCTGAAGGTGGCAGGGGTAAAATACAGGGAGCGTAAGGCTATTTACAATTTGTACAGAAAGCACATGGCAGTTATAAGAGTCGAGGAGTATGAAAGGGAAGCAATGGTTGCAAAGGGAGTGAGACAGGGTTGTAGCCTATCCCCGATGCTATTCAATCTGTATATTGAGCAAGCAGTAAAGGAAACGAAAGAAAAGCTCGGAGTAGGTATTAAAATCCATGGAAAAGAAATAAAAACTTTGAAGTTCGCCGATGACATTTTAATTCTGTCAGAGACAGCAAAGGACTTCGAAGAGCAGTTGAACGGAATGGACAGTGTCTTGAAAGGAGGATATAAGATGAACATCAACAAAAGCAAAACGAGGATAATGGAATGTAGTCGAATTAAGTCAGGTGATGCTGCGGGAATTAGATTAGGAAATGAGACACTTAAAGTAGTAAAGGAGTTTTGCTATTTGGGGAGCAAAATAACTGATGATGGTCGAAGTAGAGAGGATATAAAATGTAGACTGGCAATGGCAGGGAAAGCATTTCTGAAGAAGAGAAATTTGTTAACATCGAGTTTAGATTTAAATGTCAGGAAGTAGTTTCTGAAAGTATTTGTATGGAGTGTAGCCATGTATGGAAGTGAAACATGGACGATAAATAGTTTAGACAAGAAGAGAATAGAAGCTTTCGAAATGTGGTGCTACAGAAGAATGCTGAAGATTAGATGGGTAGATCACATATCTAATGAGGAGGTATTGAATAGAATTAGGGGGAAGAGGAGTTTGTGACACAACTTGCCTAGAAGAAGGGATTGGTTGTTAGGACATATTCTGAGGCATCAAGGGATGACCAATTTAGTACTGGAGGGCAGCGTGGAGGGTAAAAATCATAGAGGGAGACCAAGAGATGAATACACTAAGCAGATTCAGAAGGGTGTAGGCTGCAGTAGGTACTGGGAGATGAAGAGGCTTGCACAGGATAGAGTAGCATGGAGAGCTGCATCAAACCAGTCTCAGGACTGAAGACCACAACAATAACAACAACAACAACAAGTGTCATACTCATCGGATCTTGTGGGACTCTCACAGTCAAAACGCTGCATTTTGACGACAACATGTACTCATGTCAGATAGTTTTATATTCTGACAGAATGTGACTTTGCAGTGTTACTTGAAAATGGCCATAAGGCCAAAATTGCAACAGTAACAATAAATATTTTATACAGTCAACAGCGACTGTGATGTCTTTTAAGAAATATTATATGACTGTGAATCCCAACCATGAGAAGTTAATCAAAACAGCATGAGATGGAATTCCACCCCTTATGCAATAGAGTGCCTATTGGAACAAAAATGGACTATGTCATTGCACATAGCTGATCACAATGCTTATTAATTTGACGTCTCATCAGCGGTGTTTTACGGAGCAGCATGTTAAACTTTTGAAGCTCATTCAAGAAATAACAAAAATAAGTTATGGTCAACCTTTTATATCCCAAGTTATACCACATGTTTCAGCTTTAAATAATCATTTAGACGAGACAGAGGCAACTTAAGGAACTCCTGACATGCCACAAATAAGAGCTTCCTTGGAAGTTGAATTAGAAACTTGTTTCAGTGCCTCAAATGAAGATGCAAATTAATTTTTTGCAAGATTTTTAGTCCAAGATTTAAGACGGACTTATTGGGGCTAGTTGAAATGCAAAGATTTCAACAGACAACATGCCAAATGAAAATAATAATAATGGAAGCCCGGGTAAAGAATAGGCCTCCGGTATGTTCCGCCAGTCGTAAAAGGCAGTGAAAAGAACAAACCACTAATAAGGCTTACCCCCCTATTAGTGTGATTAGCTGGTTCAGGACAGAACTAAAGAAGCCTCGGACAAGCGCCGTCATTGTCGCGGACGACGCTTGAAAATGATTCAAATCCAAATAGAGGTGTTTTGCAGGATATGCTTCCTGCAACCACCCTAGAAGGAAAACAAAGACAGAGGATGAGATGGTCAGATGAAGTTAATTGACACCTCATGTTCTGTTATTACCAATCAACAAACCTAGGAACCAACACAACTGGGTACAGATCACAAGTATACACAAAATTTATTACCAGATACCCAGAATTAAAATTTTTAACAGAACGACGACTAGCTGATCAGATCCGTGTAATAATCAAAAATAACAGGATACCCCAGTCAGAATTAGAAAGCATCAAACAACAAGTACAACAAATACTGGAACAAAATAATGCGCAATGAGAAGAAGAAGAAGAAAATACAGTAATGGACTCAAACATCCAAGAGCAAACAAACAAAGAACAACACGCATCAGTTAAACAATCAGAGGGAAACGAAATCTTAAGACAGCCACCAGAACAAGCGCAAATAAAACACGAAGTGACACACATGTTAGATATAGGGGAAAAATTTCAGCTGACATATATAGAATACAAAGACACAAGTACAGACATTAGACCATTCTTGCATAGACCACCAAATAACCCACAAGTCGAAACAACAATATAAACTATCAACACAATCATACACAACAAAATAACTGAAAACACAACTATGGAAGAGTTACAACTACTGGTTTATATAGGAGCACTCACTACACTGAATATACACACTAGGCAGAGATCAGAACCAACCAACACACAGAAGAAACCCACAAAACCAGCATGGCAGCACAGGCTACAGATCAGAATAGAAAAGCTGAGAAAAGACATCGGACAGCTAACACAATTTATAAGAAATGAAATGTCAGAGAAAAAAAAGAAAAAGGTTAGGTAAAATCTCACAACAAGAAGCGATAGAGCAATTAGATGAAAAGAAGCAGAAATTACAAGCATTGGCCAAACGACTTAGAAGATACAAAAAAAGTGAAAATAGAAGGAAACAAAACCAAACATTCAACACAAACCAAAAGAAATTTTACCAGACAATAGATAACACACACATTAAAATAGACAATCCACCAAACATAACAGACATGGAACACTTCTGGAGCAACATATGGTCAAACGCGGTACAACATAACAGGCATGCACGGTGGATACAAACAGAAACAGACACATACAAGATGATACCACAAATGCCTGAAGTGATAATTTTGCAACATGAAGTCACCCAAGAAATTAATTCTACTCACAGTTGGAAAGCCCCTGGAAAAGATAAAATAGCAAATTTCTGGCTAAAGAAGTTCACCTGAACACATTCACATCTAACTAAATTATTTAACATATAATAGAGGGAAACATTCCACATGGGAAAAATATATTTTTTAGATAAATTATTTAACAGTTACATTGCAGACCCATACACATTCCCTGATACACTTACACGTGGAATAACGTATCTGAAACCTAAAGATCAAGCAGACACAGCAAACCCAGCTAAATATTGCCCCATAACATGCCTACCAACAATATACAAAATATTAACTTGTCATTACACAGAAATTAATGACACATACAACACAGAACAAAATTATAAATGAAGAACAAAAAGGCTATTGCAAAGGAGCACGAGGATGTAAAGAGCAACTGATAATAGATGCAGAGGTGACATATCAAGCTAAAACTAAACAAAGGTGGCTACACTATGCATACATTGATTACCAAAAAGCTTTTGATAGTGTACCCCACTCATGGTTACTACAGATATTGGAAATATACAAAGTAGATCCTAAATTGATACAGTTCCTAAACATAGTAATGAAAAATTGGAAAACCACACTTAATATCCAAACAAATTCAAATAATATCACATCACAGCCAATACAGATTAAGTGTGGAATATACCAAGGAGACTCATTAATTCCTTTCTGGTTCTGCCTTGCTCTGAACCCACTATCCAACATGCTAAATAATACATGCTAAATAAATATTACTGGAACATACCCACACAAAATCACACATTCGCTATACATGGATGGTCTAAAACAACTGGCAGCAACAAATCAACAACTCAACCAATTACTAAAGATAACAGAAGTATTCAGCAATGATATAAATATGGCTTTTGGAACGGACAAATGTAAGAAAAATAGCATAGTCAAGGGAAAACACACTAAACAAGAAGATTACATATTGGATAACCACAGCGACTGCATAGAAGCGATGGAAAAAACAGATGCCTATAAATATCTAGGATACAGACAAAAAATAGGAATAGATAGTACAAATATTAAAGATGAACTAAAAGAAAAATATAGTCAAAGACTGACAAAAATACTGAAAACAGAATTGACAACAAGAAACAAGACAAAAGCTATAAATACTTATGCTATACCAATATTGACCTACTCATTTGGAGTAGTGAAATGGAGTAACACAGACCTAGAAGCACTCAATACACTTACACTATCACAATGCCACAAATATAGAATACATCACATACATTCAGCAACAGAAAGATTCACATTAAGCAGAAAGGAAGGAGGAAGGGGATTTATCGACATAAAAAACCTACATTATGGACAGGTAGACAATTTAAGAAAATTCTTTCTAGAACGAGCAGAAACTACCCAAATACACAAAGCAATCACTCATATAAATACATCGGCTACACCACTGCAATTTCATAACCACTTCTACAACCCTTTAGATCACATAACATCAACAGATACGAAGAAAGTAAATTGGAAAAAGAAAACACTACATGGCAAGCACCCGTATCATCTAACACAGCCACACATCGATCAAGACGCATCCAACACATGGCTAAGAAAAGGCAATATATACAGTGAGACGGAAGGATTCATGATTGCAATACAGGATCAAACAATAAACACCAGATATTACAGCAAGCATATTATTAAAGATCCCAATACCACAACAGATAAATGCAGACTTTGCAAAAAACAAATAGAAACAGTAGATCACATCACTAGCAGATGTACAATACTAGCAAATACAGAATACCCCAGAAGACATGACAATGTAGCAAAAATAATACATCAACAGCTTGCCTTACAACATAAACTTATAAAACAACACGTTCCCACATACAAGTATGCACCACAAAATGTACTGGAGAATGATGAATACAAATTATACTGGAACAGAACCATTATAACAGATAAAACAACACCACATAACAAACCTGACATCATACTCACCAATAAAAAGAAGAAATTAACACAACTAATCGAAATATCCATACCCAATACAACAAATATACAAAAGAAAACAGGAGAAAAAATTGAAAAATACATCCAACTGGCTGAGGAAGTCAAAGACATGTGGCATCAGGATAAAGTTGACATTATACCAAT
Source organism: Schistocerca piceifrons (assembly GCF_021461385.2). NCBI lineage: Eukaryota > Metazoa > Arthropoda > Insecta > Orthoptera > Acrididae > Schistocerca > Schistocerca piceifrons. The sequence goes on from NC_060138.1 coordinate 232,455,576, forward strand.
TATACTATCAACTACAGGAGTCATACCACACAATATCCACCAGTACATCAATCCAATACAGCTACATCCAAACTTATACATACAACTACAGAAATCCGTAATTATTGATACATGTTCAATTACCCGAAAGTTCCTAAATTCAATATAACATGTACCGTACAGTTAAAAGGAAGTCACGCTTGATCAAGGCCCGCATCACTTTCCATTTTTGACCAGACATAACGCCTGAGAAAATAAAGAATAATAATAATAATAGTCAATGTGATGGTCATAAAACAGTTGCAGTTGCACGTGAGGTTGACTCTTATGTGTAGACTGTTTGAATCAATCGTGGCTGCTCTATTTGATTATCAGATGATGCAACACAGTATGACAATTTGGCAGAAAGTTTGGTATGATTTATCTTTCAGCACTTTGCAGCAGTTTATCTAGTGAAAGACTTTTCCCTGAAAAGTCTGTTTATGAAGTCAAGTGAAATTGCTTATTACCTCTTAACACAGAGAAATGGTGTTCATTCGCCATAATTTACCTCTAGTACAGTATGAATACTTTTTTTCCATATGAATAATAAATTGTGTGTTTATTTGGATGTGTTGAGGATTTGTGTGTTTCTGATATTGTACATGTGAATTAAATAAAGTCACTTTTATGAAATGTTCATAATTTATTAACATATTATCCAGTATGTGGTCAGATAGTAAAATTAGGCTGGGTTCCGGATTGTTACCAGATATCCATTTCATCTTCGCTACAGATCGTTATGCTGCAATATTATGTAAGAAATAAAACATTGCCAAAAGCACCACAGATTATTTTGAAATTGGTCAGATAGTTCAAAACAAAACTTCTACTTTGTCTAAAAAGAATACAGTGTGTAGAATGCACAGTTTGTTATCAGTATTACCAGTTTTGGGTTATGGAAGGCAGATATGAACTTCTAATGAAACACCCGTTTAAATAAATTGGTGTGACATGAAGAAAGTGTAGTCAGAAAATGTAAAGGACTACTTTTAGGGGGGAGGGGGGGAGGCTATGGACGTACAGTGTAGATTATCATGGACAGCGTCTGTGTCTTTGGTGTATTTTGTTGTATGGGCATTAGGCTGTGGTCTAGGCAAATTTCTGTGCTCAACATTTTGGCTCCTAATGTTGAAGATATCATCAGAGGCCGATCTTGTTCAAGTTTGAGTCTTCATACCCTCTAATGTTGTCTCCAGCACAGAGAGACAAAATTCTAGGCACCCAAATTTGCCTGAGACCAGCCCACGCCACCAAATAGCTTGTGCCAAGTGGCTCGCCCTCACATTGTAACAGTGAGCTACTGACATGCTCACAGTCACTAGGGCGGTGGTTGTGGTGGTCAGGCAGGATTTGGAGGGGGAGGGGGGGGGGGGGGGTTCAGGTGGTAAGTGCTGAAACAAGGAAGTTCCACAAAAAGAAAATTGTTGATGAGTCTATTCTTTGACCACTAATGTTAGTTCTATAGAGGTGTGTTGCTGCACTTTATGGTGACGAATTAGTGCCTTTCCAGGGAAATTTACTTTCTCAGCCGGCTACATTGATGGGGAATGTCACCAAAATGAAATTTAAATTTCTTTTAATTTATGAACTGAACATGTTGCAGCTTAAGTACAAAACATGATATTTCTTACGATTGATGCAGTCTTATGGTGAATGTCGTTTTTGGGAAAAGTTTAAATTGGTATCAACAGGTATTTCATGATTGCTACATTCATGTGTTAAACATAAAACAGCTTGATATCAATGGATACTATTTATTTTGCTTTTCACTAAAGCATCAATGTCTGGTACCACTTTCCGAGCACTACTGCAAGGTGCTTTCAGTAAGTATTACAACACTTTATTTTCTCAGCCAATTTTACTTAAAAAAAATGCAGAATTTGCTGTGGAAAATCACGATATGTTTCTGCTTCAGTCCCTATAGTTAGTTACATGAAGTTCCAGTAGGTGGCAGTGCTAAAGCCTCCAAAATGGCACCTATAATGGAGGTGTGTTCGAAGCAGAGAGCTGTCATTGAGTCTCTGTTGGCAGGAAACCAGCACATCACTGATATTCATAGACACTTGCAGAATGTTTGCAGAGACCTGCCAGTGAACAAAAGCAAGGTGAGTCACTGGGTGAAATGTCTGTCATCAGCACAACTTCATCGCACAGACCTATCCGATCTTCTGCATGCTGGTCGGCCGCACATAACTGTGAATCCTGGAGTGTTGGAATGTGCGGATACACTCATTCGATTTGATCGACGGATCACAAACAAACACCTTGCTGCACAACTAGACATCTCTGTTGGTAGTGCTGACACACTCGTCCACTCCATGGGAAGCAGTACGTAGATGATACAGAGTTTATTGATGTCAACCAGTGGGATGGTACCATGCAGGCATACAGGTACTCACAGTAAAGTGGAGTAAGACCATCACATTGAACAGAGATTATGTTGAAAAATAGGATTTTGTAGCCTGAAGAGTTGGGAATAGTGTAGTGCATTGGAATCCTGAAAAAACCAACGTGGTTTTAGGAAAAAAGTGTTGCATTATGATATGAACAACTCTCGTAATTCGAAGGTAAGATTTTAAGTTTAAGTCTGTCTGTCAGCTTATCTAGGTACGTTTCTCATTCTCTTCGTTATGGAAAAGTGTTGTTCCCACAAGTACATAAGTTCAAACATTGACATAATATGTTAAGTCATGTAAATTTATATTGAGGAAAAATTTTATTCTTGTCATCAAGTTTTATTTTATAATGAAACATATCACGCAACTCCCTGTCACAGTAATAGCTCTATTAGCTGTAGCTGGTGCTAGGCATCCCACACAGATGTGTTGTAAATTTATATTGGTGTGTCTGACCTCCTCTTTGAAACTCCCAACCTGGCCATCGTTCTGCTTTTCATCAGTTTAAAATGAGCTACTCGCCACTTAAGCACTGCACTGTATGTATGTGCAATTGCATCAGAAGATATGATAAACCTACCATGTGGTCATTCCTCTGAAGACAGCACACAGTTTGTGTGTTATATAATGACATGTGGCTGCTCCAATTTGCTGCAAATATTCACACCTCAGACTCAAGAGGACACCAGTGCTTTTGCTCATCCCTGCACCTACTGCACTGCCCTACCTTAGACCACAGTGTAATGCAACAAAACAAAATATACCTTGGAGGAATCTGAATATTTTTTGACACCAAACATGTAGATCCCATAGGCTTCGTAAACATATTTTGGTAATAGTAACTCATATATTGGCATATCATATGCAGTAATAGTTCTCACACTTCATACATGAATGGAGTCGGAAGGAACTTTCATATGTGATGCAGCACGTAATATGTTTTTCAGAATCCATAATGGTGATTTTGCTGATGACAAATGTAAATGTAGAAGAAAGAATATTAGATTGTCTGAAAAGTGAATTCAGACTTTTTTCTATATGTACATAATGTGATAATTTAAATATTTTGTTTGTACTGTGTAACATATTATGAGTAAATTATGCTCAATAAAATAGATAATATGTTCTATTTACATTGTTCCAGGCCAGATGAACTGTTGACAGCAATTAAGAAACATGGTTTCAAAGCTGCCACAGAAGCTGTTCATGTAGCTGAACATCAGTTGCGGAAGAATTCCTGTAGCACTGTGGAAGACAGAAGCACGGAGCACAGACTTGCAGATTTACACCTGAAACTTGCACAGTATTGTCGCAGTCACTATGGTAAGTATGATAAAATCACATCACAGTTTAATGGCTTTATTAAATAGCCCAATGAATGTCTCATTATTCTGTTTTTGTCTCCCTGTGACATTCGGATATAGTTACATAAAGTAAAGAAGAGGCAACCACTCACTTAAACCAGACTTGAGTGTGGAGCATAAAAACACCTAATAGGAAACAGTATTCACAATAGCTTTCAAGCTCTTTCTCTTTTTTTCCCCTAGTAAAAGTACACACATTCACACACATAGCCACATAGACCCAAATGCACACTCCTGTGGCCATAGTGAGTCTCGCCATGGTGTACATTTGATTATCTTTGTGGTTGTGTGTGAGAATGTGTGTACTTTCACTAGACAACGAGCAAGAGCATGAAAGCTTCTGGCCAAGTTTACATCTAGCGTATGCCGTCTAAAATCTGTGATGCAGACCACTTGCTGGAAAGAGTGAAACACGGTGGAGGGGGAGGGGTTTAGTGATGATTTGGGCAGCCATATCACTGTATTTCATGGTTACCATGGTTACTCTCCAAGGTCGCACTACCACCACAGATTACGTGACCATTTTGGCTGGTCACGTCCATCTAATGCTATGGCGTTTTTTCCCCAATTGTGATGGTGTTTTGCAAGATGACATCCTCTGTGTTCACATAACTGACATCGTCCATAGATGATTTTTGTGAGGATGAGGATGAATTGTCAGATCTAGGCTGGCCACCAAGTCACCAGATCTCAATATTATTGAGCCTACTTTGGAGTGAAGAGTGTCTGATTAGTGCTCACCTTTCATCATCATTACCTGAACTTGCCATTATTTTGCAGGAAGAATGTAAAAGAATCCCCTGAAAAGCATATAGGGTTTCTATTTATCCATTCCAAGATGACTGCAAGCTGTTTTGAATGCCAACTTGTTTCCTGTATCGTATTAGATGTGCTAATGTGTTGTGTTGTTCTTGGTAATTCCATTTTTTTCCTCTCCATATGTTGTTACCTAAGTGTTCTCCAAAAAGAAATAATGTAAAAAAATGTCAGAATAAAATAGTGATCATTTTAAAATTTTTGTTCCCTGCAAAACATTGTACTATGTAACCTTCTATAGAACACATTATTATTTGTCAGCAGAAAGATTGGTAGTACAAAAATCAAAATTCTGTAAACAGATAAAGAAGTTGCTTGTTATAAGTGATACGTAATACGTGATATTTCCTGTTATCAGGTCCTGACACCCAAAATTATGATATCACCATTGTAACCTCACTACTGAAGGCTATGAAGTATGGCTCAGCTGAAGCTCGCCAGCTATTTCCATGTCTTCTGGAGCTACATCGTTTGCCAACTGAACTGTTAGATGAGTTTAAAACTCAGGTAAGTTTCAACTGTTGATATTTCAGGATCAGACATTTTACTTTCCCATATTCTAACTTGATAATAGCTTTTCTCACAGGTGAATGTTGCCTTACTTGGTTGTAAATAAATTCTTAATTTTGGTGTTGTTGTTTACTATTCTCCATTGGGCAATGTGGGATCCAAAGAAGGATCTCACTCCCATTTAGCAGTTACGGCTCTGGGAGTAATTACAGAAGGGTTTGTAGAGTAAGTGAAGTGAGAAAATGAGCACTGAATATCTTGGATTCATAACTTTAAGAGGATTACAGTGTTACAATGTTGGAAGGAATGGAATAAAGTATGAAGAAAGTCGTGTCAAGCACTACGTAAAGAATGTGGGTTGGATGTGGTGTGGGTTTAAGTGGTGGACTACAATTATTATAACTATTGACATTGTATTTCTGGTTAAGTAATAAAGGGCTGGAAATATCTGATAAGTGAAATATGAAGTATGAAATCTGAAACGGTTACTGCATGTGTTTGGAAACAAATATGTGGTGGGGAAAATGAAGAGGGAATTGAGAAAGAAGACAGGCAAAAGGAGAAGAGGGAGGACAGGAAATCATGATGAAAGATATCCCACTCCTTAACCCCCCTCCACACACACACACACACACACACACACACACACACACACACACACACACACACAGTGTGCTAGTGAAGTACATTATCGGAGCTGTAGTTCTGCAGCTCAGATGGGATGAAGAAAGGCAGGAAAGAAAGCAGGGAGTGGAAGGAAGGGTAGAGGACTGATGGCTAATGGTTCGGAAGGAGGCAGCAGGTGCATGGAATAGAAATGTGACATGGAACATGACACAAGTGAGTTCATGTAGTGCCTGATGGTGGTGTTGTGGAGAAGGTGAATGTGAAGGGGAGGCAGAGTGGAGGAAGAAGAGGCTATGGGGAACACGGCGTGTGTGCAAGATCAGTGAAGTTAAAGTCGTGGTGCAGAGTGGAGATGGGTGTGGGACAAGAAGTTGCCGAGATTCATACCAGGGGCAATAAAGCAGAAAAAAGATGTGTTGCAAGGACAGTTCCCATATTTTTATGTCTTTCTCAGTTACAGAGTGCAATTTATTACTATAAGTAATTTAAGTTTATGATGAATGTCTTCAAGACCCAAGTACAAACCATTATTCAGTCATATCGAGCCAACTTATGTATATCAAACAATGGAAAATCCAGAAGGGAATGTAACAATATTAGAGAAGGAAAGTTGCTACTCGCCATATAGCGGAGATGCTGAGTCACAGTAGGCACAACAAAAAGATTCACACAATTATAAGCTTATACATCAGTATCTCCGTCCATATCAAACGTACTAACCACCACCAATACCTCCACTTCGACAGCTGTCACCCATTCCATATCAAGAAGTCCCTTCCGTACAGCCTAGCCGTCAGTGGTCATTGCATTTGCATTGACAAGCAGTCCCTCTCAAAATATATCCAGGGTCTCACTGAAGCCTTCACTGGCTGTAATTATCATCTCAACCCTGTATAAAAACAAATCTCCCTTGCCTTATCGGAGAGATCTCCCAGCACCTCCCAAAGTCCGACAGTCCGGCCACAGAGGAGCATTCCACTCATAACTCAGTACCATCCGGGACTGGAGCAACTGGATTACATTGTCCACCAGGGTTTCGATTACCTCTCGTCATGCCCTGAAGTGAGAAATGTCCTGCCCACTATCCTTCCCACCCCTCCTACAGTGGTATTCTGCCGTCCACCGAACCTACACAATCTACTCGTCCATCCTTACACAGTCCCTACTCACAAACCCATACCTCATGGCTCATACACCTGTAGTAGAGCTAGATGGAAGACCTGTCCCATACATCCTCCTACCACCACCTACTCCAGTCCAGCCACTAATATCACCTGTCCCATCAAAGGCAGGGCTACCTGTGAAACCAGTCATGTGGTTTACAAGCGAAGCTGCAACCACTGTGCTGCATTCTATGTAGGCATGACAACCAACAAGCTGTCTGTCCACATGAATGGCCACTGACAAACAGTGCCCAAGAAACAAGTGGACCACCCTGTTGCTGACCACGCTGCCAAACATGACATTCCCATCTCAGTGACTTCCCTGCAATGCATCCTACATACCCATGACCCTCCTGGCCTCAACCTTCATTAGTCAATGTCCTCACACATCCATCTCCCTCCCTGTTCCCATTCCAGCGCTACACAGCTGTCATTTCACCATCACACTCAGTCTTTTAATTTCTTTTTATTTCTCTCCTTTCCGCTACTCCCCCCTCCCCCCCCCCCTCCCCACCTTCTCTCCTGCCCTCCGTCTGAACTGCAGCAATTCACTGTCCACCATCCCCACCATACTATCCCTCCCTCTCCCTGTCCTAGCCTCCTCCTTACCCCCACCCAGTTGCCACTCTCTTCATGCACTGGTGCTGCTGCTCGCATTGTGGTTTCAGGTGTCTGAGACTGCAGTTGTGTGTGTGTGTGTGTGTGTGTGTGTGTGTGTGTGTGTGTGTGTGTGTGTGTGTATTGCTGACAAAGGCCTTAATGGCCGAAAGCTATAACTGTGTGAATCTTTTTGTTGTGCCTATTGCAACTCAGCATCTCCGCTGTATGGTGGGTAGCAACGTTCCTTCTCTAATATTGTTACAACTTGTGAATATGTGATACAGTTAGGAACTAATAAGTCAAAAAAGTTTTGTCATTTTGTTTAAAAATGTAAGGTGCACATACAAACTATTTGAACAGACATGTTGGCTCTATTCATTTCCCAACCGCGTAGTGAAGAGAAGGTGATGTTAGAGGAAGAATCCAGGTGGCAGAGATTGTGAAGCAGCTATTGAAATTGAGCATGTTGAGCTCAACAGCATGTTCCTCCATTAGTCGGTCAACATTGCTGTTAGTCACAGTTTGGCAGTAGTCATTCATTCATGTGAACAGCTTGTTAGTGGTCATGCTAACATAAAATGTTGTGCAGAAATTGCAGCAGGGATGGTATGTGACATGGCTGCTTTCACAGGTGGCCTTGCCTCTGACGGGATAGGAGAGATTGATGTGTCAGACAGGTTCGCCTAATGTGAATTTTAAAATTTTCCCATCCAATTGACTGTTCAAACAAAATTTGGGCTTGCAGCCAGTTGTCGTTCAATACTTCGCACGATATTTCAACTGGGCACCTGCCAGTCATCTTCAGGTGAGCCGTCACAGACTGGCAAAAACGTCCTCCGTTCCACAATATATAGCATACTGTAACTATTCTGCGCGTGCGTCAAAAACTTGATAGTTGAACCACACTGCCCGCCGGCAGCACCCTCGCTGGTGGAATAGCGGAACTCAGTCGCCCTCTGCGTTGCTGTTTGCCACGGCCGTCAACGCACTCTGTCGTCTTCGATTTGAGCAAATCATGGAGATGATGGGATTCCATGCAGTGTCCAGCTGGTAGCCGCTGTCACGGTTTAACAGATTCTCCGCCAGTCGTATTTCTATGGATTCTTTAATAATGGAGTCTCAGAAAGACGTTGCTGTGGAAAAAATCATTGTTTCCTCATATTCCATTGAATGTCCAGTAGAAATACAATGTTCAGCAATAGCGGACTTGCCTGGCTGCAAAAGGCGGGTGTAACGTTGATGTTCCGTGCAGCGTTCTTTCACGGTGCGTGTGGTTTGACCTATGTAAGCCATACCACATTGGCACGGTATCTTGTAAATTCTGGCCTTTCGTAGTAACAGATTGCCCTTAACTGATCCCACAAGGTCCGCAATCTTCGATGGTGGGCGGAAAACCACTTTTACCTGAAATTTTCGGAGGATTGTTGCTATTTTAAACGAAGTGTTTCCAACGAAAGGAAGAAAAGCTAAAGATTGTTCCGGCATGTTCTCCTCTTTATTCACTTCCTGCTTCTTAGTTTTAATTGTTAGTGCCCTGTTAATCTGCCGGATGGAATACCCATTTTCGCTGAATACTGTCTTTAGATGGGCGAGTTCTTGAGGTAAGCTATCTAGAGCTGAGACAGTATGAGCTCTATGAACAAGTGTTTTAAGCAAACTCTTGGTTTGCGATGGGTGATGGCAACTCGATGCTTGCAGGTACAGATCAGTATGAGTGGGTTTCCGGTAAACTGAAGGCCCTAGAGAACCATCATTCTTCCTTCGAACCAGGACATCCAAGAAAGGCAAACAACCATCTTTCTCTATTTCCATGGTGAACAGGATGTTGCTATGAATGGAGTTGAGGTGATGTAGAAACTCCATTAATTTATCTTCTCCGTGAGGCCATACTATGAAAGTGTCATCCACATACCGCCAAAAAACTCTTGGCTTCAGGGCAGCTGATTCAAGCGCTCTCTCTTCAAAATCCTCCATAAAAAGGTTGGCCACCAAAGGAGACAGGGGACTACCCATGGCGACACCGTCAGTCTGTTCAAAATATTCTTGATTAAACATAAAATAAGTTGAGGAAACAACGTGCCTGAACAAAGCAGTGATATCAACAGGAAACATGTTACCAATCAGTGTCAAAGAATCTGCAAGAGGAACTTTTGTAAAAAGTGAGACCACATCAAAACTTACTAGAAGGTCTACACTGCTAAGATGAAGAGCCCCCAGTCGATTGATAAAATCAGCTGAGTTTCGTATGTGATGTGAGCACTTGCCTACGAAAGGTCTCAGTAAGGAAGCGAGATGTTTAGCTAAATCATATGTAGGAGCTCCAATGTTGCTCACTATTGGACGCAGAGGAAGACCCTCTTTATGAATCTTTGGAAGGCCATACAGTCTTGGAGGTACACAACCATGTGGTCTTAACCTCTTGGTGGTCTCTTGCGCTAAGGAGGAGGAATTTAATAGTGCTGAAGTATTTCGTTGCACACGTCCTGTAGGATCGTAATCAATCCTCCTAAAGGTAGAGTTACTTAGCAGACCATACATCTTATCTTTACTCCATTCGTAGCAACATCCTGTTCACCATGGAAATAGAGAAAGATGGTTGTTTGCCTTTCTTGGATGTCTTGGTTCGAAGGAAGAATGATGGTTCTCTAGGGCCTTCAGTTTACCGGAAACCGACTCATACTGATTTGTACCTGCAAGCATTGAGTTGCCATCACCCATCGCAAACCATGAGTTTGCTTAAAACACTTGTTCATAGAGCTCATACTGTCTCAGCTCTAGATAGCTTACCTCAAGAACTCGCCCATCTAAAGACAGTATTCAGCGAAAATGGGTATTCCATCCGGCAGATTAACAGGGCACTAACAATTAAAACTAATAAGCAGGAAGTGAATAAAGAGGAGAACATGCCGGAACAATCTTTAGCTTTTCTTCCTTTTGTTGGAAACACTTCGTTTAAAATAGCAAGAATCCTCCGAAAATTTCAGGTAAAAGTGGTTTTCCGCCCACCATCGAAGATTGCGGACCTTGTGGGATCAGTTAAGGGCAATCTGTTACTACGAAAGGCCAGAATTTACAAGATACCGTGCCAATGTGGTATGGCTTACATAGGTCAAACCACACGCACCATGAAAGAACGCTGCACGGAACATCAACGTTACACCCGCCTTTTGCAGCCAGGCAAGTCCGCTATTGCTGAACATTGTATTTCTACTGGACATTCAATGGAATATGAGGAAACAATGATTTTTTCCACAGCAACGTCTTTCTGAGACTCCATTATTAAAGAATCCATAGAAATGCGACTGGCGGAGAATCTGTTAAACCGTGACAGTGGCTACCAGCTGGACACTGCATGGAATCCCATCATCTCCATGATTTGCTCAGATCGAAGACGACGGAGTGCGTTGACAGCCGTGGCAAACAGCAACGCAGAGGGCGACTGAGTTCCGCTATTCCACCAGCAAGGGTGCTGCCGGCGGACAGTGTGGTTCATCTATCAAGTTTTCGATGCATGCGCAGAATAGTTACAGTATGCTATATATTGCGGAACGGAGGACGTTTTCGCCAGTCTGTGACGGCTCACCTGAAGATGACTGGCAGGTGCCCAGTTGAAATATCGTGCGAAGTATTGAACGACGACTGACTGCAAGCCCGAAATTTGTCTGAACAGGTTCGCGTAAGTCTTCCAGAGGAATATGACCCCTGTGTCAATGGGTTTAGAGTTGGTGTAGCATGCACAATGCCTCTTATGTAACAACTGCCGATGGAATTTGTTGAGTATCTCCATAACACTCTTGTGCCAGCTAAATGCTCCCGTGTCAAAACACGTCGCTCTTTGTTGGATCATCTCTCTCTCTCTCTCTCTCTCTCTCTCTCTCTCTCTCTCTCTCTCTCTCTCTCTTGTCCTACCTGGTAGGGATACTAGGTATATGAACGATACTCAAGAATTGGACGAACAAGCACCTTATAAGCCACCTCTTTCATGGATGAATTACATTTCCTTATGATTCTTCCTATGAATCTGAGTCTGGCATCTGCTTTTCCCATTATTTGTTTTATGTGGCCATTCCACTTGAGGGCACTCTGGATACATCTTCATAGATATTTTATGGTGGATACTTTTTCCAGCTGCTTGTTACCAATAGTGTAGCTGTCCACTAGTGAATTTCTTTTCCTTTGTATGCACAATATGTTCCCTTTGTTGACATTCAGGGTAAACTACCACTACCTACACCATTCATCAAGTGTCTGGAAGTAATTCTAGATATCATTACTATCTTCTGGCATCACTATTTTGTTATAGACAACCGAATCACCTGCAAATGGCCTTAAATAGCATCCAACGCTTTCTACTAGACCATTTATGCATGTTGTAAATGATAACATTCCTATCACACCTCTCACTCTGGAAATTATCCTTACATCTGTCAGTTTTGTTCTGTCAAGAGCGATGTTTGAATTCTGTCCACAGGGAAGTCTTGGATCCAGTTGCAAATATGCCCTGATTGCCCTGATACTCAATAAGCTTTCTCCTTCTTCTCCTTCTTCTTCTTCTTCTTTTTCTTCTTCCCCCCCCCCCACCCCCCCCCCCCCCCCCACACACACACACACACACACACACACACACACACACACACACACACACACACACTCGCCCACACACACACCAAACAGCAGAGCAGGAGAGTATCAAATGCCTTCCTGAAGTCAGGGAACATGGCATCAACCTGAACACCATTATCCACGGTGCTGCCCATCTCATGGAGGAATAGAGTGAGCTGAGTTTTGCAGGAACTCTGTTTGCAGAATACATGATCATGTTATGCAGTCATAGAACATCAACTGCACACCTGCCACTGCATCATTGCGAAACTGTATCAAGAAAGCATTGACTCGCACACCAAAGGAAAGAGCAAGCAGCACCACATCCCCGGGAAGACAGAGTTCAGCACCCCCTGTCAATGCTCGCTTAACCAGCTGCCCATCGCTGGTTGGTCCCAGTTCGGTCACAGACTTCAAGACCAGCAGTGCTGAGTAATAGGAAGACAATACTTAGCCTGCGTTCTGTGAGTAGTAATACAGAACAATGTAATTGTATGTAGATAGCACAGGAAGCCACTTGATAAAAAGAAGTTAAGTTATGTTTCTTTTTCTTTTAGAAAGAAAATGTCCTATTAATTAGAAAGTTTAATGCATAGATCATTCTGGGTTCCTGCAACTGGGTTCCTTGTTTGTGTCAGCACTGATTCCCACAGTAGCCGACACAACTGATTTTTATGGAGTAGATTTTCATTCTCCAAAAACTTCATAATTCTGGAGCTTAAAATAATTTCTGTAATTCTACAAAAGACTGATGTCAATGATCTAGGTCTGTAATTCTGTGCATCTGTCCTATGGCCTTTCTTAAAAATCGGTATGACCTGAGCTTTCTTCCAGTTGCTAGGTACCCTTCATTGCTCAAGCAACCTATGATAAATTACAGCTAGAAGGAGAGCAAGCTATTTTGGATAATCTTTGTAGAATCGTGTAGGTATCTCATCTGGTCCTGACACCTTTCCCCTACTAAGTGATTGCAGTTGTTTTTCTATTCCGTGATTGGTTATCTCAATATCTGCTGTTTTGACATTTGAACAATGATTGAAAGCAAAGACCATGTTATGATCTTCTGCAGTGAAATAATTTTCGAAGACTGAATTCAGTATTTCTGCCTTCTCTCTGTTATCCTCCGTTTCGGTGCCAGTATAGTCACTAAGTGAATGAATAGTTGATATTGACCCACAAAAGCTCTTAGGGCTTTTAATCGGGTTGGTTGACAAAGTTTTACTTTCATAGTCATTGAACACTTCTCTCCTTCCACTCATTTTCACTTCATTCAGCTTTTGTTTGTCACCTATTTTTTACTTCTTTTGAATCTGAGATGAAGTTCTCTTTGTTTATGTAGCAGTTTTCTAACACAGCTATTAAGCCATTATGTGTCTTTCAGAATGAGATTTTCTCTCTGCAGCAGTGTGTGCGCTGATATGAAACTTCGTGGCAGATTAAAACTGTGTGCTGGACCGAGACTCGAACTCGGGACCTTTGTCTTTTGCGGGCAAGTGCTCTACCAACTGACCTACCCAGACATGACTCACGACCTGTCCTCACGGCTTCAATTCTGCCAGTACCTTGTCTCTTACCTTCCAAACTTCATAGAAGCTCTTCTGCAAACCTACCACACCTAGAGCACTTGCCCGCGAAAGGCAAAGGTCCTTAGTTCGAGTCTCGGTCCAGCACACAGTTTTAATCTGCCAGGAAGTTTCATGTGACGTGTCTTTTCCATCCCGTAAGACATTACTTGGGACATACTTTCCTAGGACACAATGCACAATACCTTTGAATTTTTTCCATTTATTCTCCATATCTTCATCCTCATCAGTGACTATTTGATGCTGACTGCTCAGATACTCTGAAATCTGTATCCTGTGACTCTTGCTAAGCAAAAATATCTTCCTACCTTTCTTAACATTCTTTGTAACACACTTTGTCATAGGCAGTGTCACAGCTTTATGAACACTTGTACCTTCCTCTGTGTTAACTGATTCGATAAGTTCAGGTCTGGTTGTTGCCAGGCGGTCTAAGACATTACCCTCATGAGTTAGTTTTTATTTATTTATTTATTTATTTACACATCTGTCTCCGTAGGACCAAATTGAAGAGCAAATCTCCAAGGTCATGGAATATGTCAGTACATGAAATTAAAATATAAAAGTAATAACAGGTAAAATAAAATGTTTGTGAAGCCAAAAAAAATCAAGCCATAAGTTTAAGTAAATGCAATCAACAATAAAACATAAGAATTAGCTAAATTTTTCGAGGAACTCCTCAACAGAATCGGAGTAGTGACCCAGTTTGAAAGCACATGGATCACTGCTAAGATTTTTGAATTCTTGTGGTAGCTTATTGAAAACAGATGCAGCAGTATACTGCACACCCTTCTGCAAAAGAGTCAAGGAAGTACAATCCAAATGCAGGTTGGATTTCTGCCTAGTATTAACTGTGTGAAAGCTGCTGATTCTTGGGAATAAGCTGATACTCTTAACAAGAAATGACAGTAAAGAATATATATATATTGAGAGGCCGGTATCAGAATATCCAGATTAATGGGCAGGGATCGACAAGAGGTTCAAGAACTTGCAACACTTATAGCTCGAACTGCCCATTTTTGAGCCAAAAATATCCTTTGAGAAAGAGAAGAGTTAACCCATATGTCATAAGTGAATGAAAATAAGTGAAGTAGACTACTTTTCATGTTGAACTGTCACTTTTTCAGACACTGTTCAAATAGTAAAAATGACAGGATTAAGTCTTTGAACAAGATCCTCAATGTGGGATTTCCAGGACAATTTACTATCTATCTGAACACCTAGAAATTTGAACTGTTCAGTTTCACTAATCATATTCTGTGAAATTAAAATGCCAGGTTTTGTTGAATTGTATGTTAGAAACTTTAAAAATTGAGTCTTACTGTGATTTAGTGTTAGTTTATTTTCTACAAGCCATGAACTTGTGTCATGAACTGCACTAGTGTCATCATCAAACAGAAATATTTTTGAAGCACCTGTAATACTAGAGGGCATATCATTTATATAAATAAGAAACAGGAATGGTCCCAGCACTGATGCCTGAGGCACCTCCCATTTGACCATACTTCACTGAGACCCCTCATCATAGCCTTTCTCAATGAATGATCCAATTTCTGGAGCAATATTTCGTGATCAGCACAATCAAACACCTTAGTTAAATCAAAAAAACTATGCCTAGCATTCGAAACCTTTTGTTTAATCCATCCTGTACCTCACAGAGAAAAGAGGGTATAGGATTTTCAGTCGTTAAACCACTTCTAAAGGTGAACTGTACATTTCATAGCTAATTATGTGATATAAAATATCAATTATCATTACCTACACAGCCTTTTAAATAACTGTAGCAAACACTGATTGTATAGAAATAAGTCTAAAATTGTCTACAACAACCATTCAGGAAACTGACCATTCTTAAATAAAAAATTACAAATATGGCTAAGTACAGAGCTGACATGTGCAGCACAGTACTTTACCATTCTGCTAGGTACTCCATCATATCACAGAGTCCTTAGTCTTTGGTGATTTAGTTATTGACTCAGTCTCCTCAGTTGTGAGTATCACAAAGGGGTATATCACACATCAGTCTTGGAAAGGCATTTTCCAAGAGAGTTATATGATTCCCTGTAGAAACTAAGTTTTTGTTTAATTCACCAGCAATAATCAGAAATTGATTGTTAAGTACTGTACATATATCTAACCCATCAGTAACAGAAATATTTTTACTATGAACTGACTTCATATCGTCGACCTTCTGCTGCTGACCAGACACTTCCTTCAAATATGGTAATCAGGTGCTTTTATGGACCGCCTGGGTCAGAAGCTATAGTGGGACAGTGGTTCAGACACTTCCTACAATATGGTTTTAATTCTATCCTGTGAATTATTGTAGATGTTCTATTTGCATACCACATATGCTTTGCCTTCCTAATAACATTTGTAAATATGTGGCAATACTGTTCGTAATGGGCTATTGTAGCTCAGTTGTGCCTACTAGTAAAATTTTTATATAATTTCCACTTTGTTCTATATGATATCCTTATCCCACTAATCAGCACCAGGCTGCCATTTACTGCTTGGTTCTCTATCTGCTCAAAGTAATTTTCGGACAAGACATCCAGAACAATGTCACACAAAACTCTCTCTCTGGCACCGGTTTTAATAGCATAAAACTCCCAATCTATATGTGACAAGTTGAAGTCACCTCCCAGTATCACAACAACATGATCAGGAACATTATAAGTGATCTGTCTGAAGCACTGTCCCACTATAGCTCCTGACCCAGGTGGTCCATAAAAGCATCTGATTACCATATTTGACCAATCTTTGATACTTAATAAATAGTGGTAAAGAATATGGTTCAGTTTCTCCTGTCCAGGAAGGTATTGTGTGATGGGGGATGCTCATTTGCAGTTTGTTCTTGGAAGTGGTGGGAGCTTGATGATGTGTGAGAAGATAACACAGGAAAATCAGTTTTGCGAATCTTAACCAGATAACATTTTTGGAGTTTTGAGTGACTAGGACTATTCCCTCTAGCTGGCTCATAAGTAGTTTGACACAGGAAGATGCTGTGTGCTACCCATGGTTGTGCTGTGGATTTGTTTGTGTACTTTCCTTTCATAGAGGAAGTAGCTATAAGCGAAGAAGTAGTCAGTCAAATGTATAAGAAATGAGGTTGTAAGGATCCTGTCCCAGGACCATAACTTCACTCGTCCTATACCCATACTCTCTTCCCCACAGTCTCTTCTTCTGCTTCTGTCTCCTCCTCCCAGTCCACAATCATCATCATTCCCTGCAAAAACTCACTGATATCAGTGCCCAGGATGCATTCGCAACCTGTGCACCAGCTGCCTCCCTCCCAGCCATCAGTCATTTTTCCCAAACTCACACTCTCAACCCCAGTCTGCTTTGTTTGCCCATTCCTCCTGACACAAACGCTCATACCAGCCAACTAGCATACTGCAGCCTGGGGATTGAGTCAGCACAGTTTAGCCATACAGAGGTGCGCGCGCGCGTGTGTGTGTGTGTGTGTGTGTGTGTTGTGTGTGGCACTGTGGCTACCACAGCCATGGCAAAACACATCAAGTTAGTTAGGACTAACCATTGTTAGTAAGGACTACCATCAGTTGTCCAGCAAAAATTTTCATTGTCATCATTCCATTCTACAGCTAATGGTACTCCTTATTTGCAATTGCGAATTCATTTGATGTGCTCTACTATTCAGTGAACTGTTACCTTTATTGGGCAGTAAGTTGGTGTATGTGCTGAAAAAATGACAAAAATATTTGCTCAGTTCCCTGCTTGTTATATCCTACATGGAGCTCTATGGAAATTAGTAGAAGTATTGCGTTTTCAGCAAACCACTTTAGAAGTAGAGCTACACAACAATTTTCTGTCATGTTTGACAGAAACAGTCACCTGTTTTTGGATGTAACAGCACATTGAGATACTTTTCATATTCAGCTGACTTTGTTCTAAGTTACTTAAAACATTTTTTCATGGAGATCAGTCTCTGCCATTTACATGCTTGTAAAGCATGTTACTCTAAATCTACATAAAGATTCTTTGAAGAATATCATTGTTTATTTCTTTATACATCCATATGCAATATGCATCTTATGATTGTTTTCTGAATTTGTGCAATGAGTACATATACACAAATAAGCACCGTTCAAATATACACAAATACCTACATATTTTTTCATCTCTTGTGTTACATGTATTTACAACTCATATCTCTATTCTTCTGGAAACAGTATTGATGTATTGTACTGTAATCATGTAGGACCCATATAGTGATCATTCAGAATGCAATTATGCATCAGTGTCACTCATCACACAGCACTATCACTTGAGATTGTTTTATCATATGTCACAGGGGAAGTAACTTAGAAATTTTATGGGTTATGTTTAATTTAATGCTGATGTTTCATAAATTCATCTTTGCTATATTCGCTGCTAACTGTCAGCATACTTTTTAATTCTTTTTAGACTTGCTTATGTCTGAAATATGCTGGAGTCTTTGAGGCAAAGTATTGAATAAAAGTTTTGGTAGATACATCATATATTTTTATATCGAGCTGTCCTGTGCATTTCCCTCTAAAATTCTGCTTCTTTTTTTTTGCGTTCATAAATGTAAAAGGCTGGAAAGGTAAGATTTTGAGTTCTTTGAAAATTCTGTACTTGATTCCCTTTGTCAAATGCCTTTTATAATTCTTACAACTCTCATCTGAAGTTTACACATTTGTTGTGCCATGCCCCACTTAGAACCCCATACCTAAGAAAACTAGGCACAAACAAATGAAATCCACACAGTAGTGTTTCTATATAAAACATTTGCTTTTTTAAAATATTTCTGAATGATTTTCTGGTATGAAATGTCTGTCTATCCATTCTCCCAAGAATTTTGTTTGACAGGGCGTCCTAAAGCTTACAGTTGTGGTCATAATAATGCAATAAGAAGCTTTCACATGTTATCCTCTAGTTACGTCAAATAAACAGTATATAAACTACATAATTGTTGACTACTCTAATCATGGACTCCCATACAACAAAAACTTTAAAAATATGAATACCTGCACTTATCATGTCTCTCATGATACAGAACTAATTGGAACAGAAGTTAATAGTACTCTAGGCAAAATATGTTCAGGAATGTAATGATCATGTTGTGCCAAAAACATAACTATTAATAAACAGTTTTAAGTAATGCAAATTAAGTAAATACACAGACCTTCCATGAAAAAAATTAAAACTTTTTTACGATTTTAAAGAAGAACTAGTTAGTAAATATGACTGTGCTAATTATCTCTTAATATGGCATCTCATGTTGTCATAATTTGTTAATCATAATCTGGTAAAGAGAGAAAAATAAATGGTTCGGAATCTTAAAGTGAGAAGGTGCTGTAAAATAAAGTCTCTTCTTTTTCATGTTAGATATAATTCAAGGATTACTACAAGACTGATCTATTTTTAGTATCAGACATCAGGTGTAAAATTGCAATCACATAAAGTGAAGTTAAATTAATTCCAAATGGAGACATTTTGAACATCCTAAGAAAATGGAGAGATTGATGTACCCAAGTTAAATAGCTATTTAATTGGTTTTCCACTAGAATGGGAATATAATTGCAGTTATCAAGAAATGAAAACTTGTTCAAAGGAAAAAGAGTAAGACTAAAGAATTTTCACATCAAATATTTAATGTACGAGGGCTATCCACAAAGTACATTACGTTTTGCAATTAAAAATAAATAAAGTATTGAAATTTTTTTTAATTATATACAGATGAAAGCCACACTTAAATACTACTTTCCTACATAGTTGCCATTTAAATTAAGGCACTTATCGTAGCGATGGACGAACTTGGAAATTCCTTCGTCGTAAAATTCGGCCACCTGTGCCTTCAACCACGTGGCGACTGTCTTTTGGGACAGAAAAGGTGTGATTTTTGCGGATTTCCTGGAAAGAGGCACTACAATAAACTCTCAAAGGTATTGCCAAACTCTGCACAACCTCAGAAGAGCAATACAAAACAAGCGTAGGGGAAAGTTGGGCTCAAAGATCTTGCTGATTCACGACAACGCCCGGGCCCACACGGCAAATGCCACTCGTGAAGTTCCCGAATCTTTTAAGTGGGAGTTGTTTCCTCATCCGCCATACAGTCTCGACCTGGCACCGAGCGACATCCACTTACTCCCAGCAATGAAGAAGTGGTTGGCTATGCAGCGTTTTGATGACAACGCACTGCTTCATGAACAGGTAACCACGTGGTTGAAGGCGCAGGCGGCCGAATTTTACAATGAAGGGATTTCCAAGCTCGTCCATCGCTACGATAAGTGCCTTAATTTAAATGGCAACTATGTAAAAAAGTAGTATTTAAGTGTGGCTTTCATCTGTATATAATTTTAAAAAATGTCCAATACTTTATTTATTTTTAATTCCAAAACGTAATGTACTTTGTGGATAGCCCTCGTATATATATGCATAAAGTAAGGGAATATCAGATAAAGATTGTAAATTTAAAGAGATGGAACAATAGGTATAAAATACCTATAAGATACTTGGGTTAAAAACACGTAGCTAAAGAGATTGAAAAGAAAAAAAAAAAAACAGGGATAGAAAAAGAGAACCAAAATAAATGAGGGGCAGGAGGAAGAATAATAAGAACAAAATGGCCTTCAGAGCAACAAACTTATACTCTTGTCAAATATGAGGCTGCAATTATGAATCAGTTTCAGAGACTGCACATACGTGAGACACTAACTAGATGTTTAAACAATGTGATAGTGGTTTGGGAGGCAAGTGTTTCAGATACTTGAGATGTATAGAAAAAAAAAGAATTGTTTAAAATGCATAGCACACTGACAAAAATTGAATAGGATTGGCAATAAGAAGGAATGGATGTTAGTGTGAAGCATATTGAGACATGTAATGTTTTTCTCATTGATTTAAGAAAATAAAAACCATTATTTTCAACGCAAGCAAGCAGACATTGTCACTAGCACATTCAGGACTGGGATTCAGATACCCATACATTCATCCAGATTTAGGTTTATTCCCCATCCTTGTTGCCCCGAGCTTTGTGCTCTGCCACTAATGTTATCTTTGATGGGACTCTAGATCATAATATTGTATTGTTCTTCAGTACAGCCCACATAGTTACATATATTCAGAATATATTTCACATACTTTTGAAGGCACTGCAGTGGATCAACAAATGAATAGTTATTCATAATGCTTGTAATTAATTTTATAAACTTGAAATAAATGAGAAAGAGATGTGTGTTCTCTTGTAGCAGACAATATACGTTGATTAAAATGCCAATTAATAGCCGCATATGCCATAGTTTATAGATAAATATATCCATGGTTAATGAATGACCAAGGCCATGGAAAGCTGAAATGATAGCAGTTCTTTCATTGTCACAGAAGTAATTTTGTAAGTTCAAAGACAAAACTGGTTACTTTAGTCATTGTGCATTTGAATCTCAGTACATAACTTATCAATGAAAATAATCAATTTTTGAAAATAAAATATAATTGGATACATAAAAAAATTTACTCGCCAAGCAACAGTGGCAGAAAACGCATAAAAGTTATGTAAATGTGTAAGTGTTCAGAGCCAGTGGCTCCTTTTTCTGCGCAGAAGGCTTGAATGGGAAGAAAGAGTGATGAGGGAAAAGGACTGGCAAGTTCTAGGAAATAACGAGAGTTGTGCAAAAGTACCCCAGAACCATGGGTCAGGGGCCTGCTAAATTCTGAAACCTGGAATATCTTCACTGTGATTTTATATGTAATTTCTTTATAAACTCAATGTATGTGTCTGGAAAAGCAAGGAAATCATTCAGGGAATGATGAATCATTAGTGTGAGCTTAACTGAAAGTGGTGGGTTTTGTTTGATTTTATTGGTTATGTTGTTGTTGTTGTTGTTGTTGTTGTTGTTGTTGTTGTGGTCTTCAGTCCTGAGACTGGGTTGATGCAGCTCTCCGTGCTACTCTACCTGCGCTAGCTTCTTCATCTCCCAGTACTTACTGCAACCTACATCCTTCTGAATCTGCTTAGTGTATTCATCTCTTGGTCTCCCTCTACGATTTTTACCCTCCACACTGCCCTCCAATACTAAATTGGTGATCCCTTGATGTCTCAGAACATGTTATACAAACCGATCCCTTCTTCTTGTCAAGTTGTGCCACAAACTTCTCTTCTCCCCAATCCTATTCAATACTTCCTCATTAGTTATGTGATCTACCCATCTAATCTTCAGCATTCTTCTGTAGCACCACATTTCAAAAGCTTCTATTCTCTTCTTGTCCAAACTATTTATCGTCCATGTTTCACTTCCATACATGGCTACACTCCATACAAATACTTTCAGAAACGACTTCCTGGCACTTAAATCTATACTCGATGTTAACAAATTTCTCTTTTTCAGAAACGCTTTCCTTGCCATTGCCAGTCTACATTTTATATCCTCTCTACTTCAACCATCATCAGTTATTTTGCTCCCCAAATAGCACAACTCCTTTACTACTGTAAGTGTCTCATTTCCTAATCTAATTCCCTCAGCATCACCCGAGTTAACTCGACTACATTCCATTATCCTCGTTTTGCTTTTGTTGATGTTCATCTTATATCCTCCTTCCAAGACATTGTCCATTCCGTTCAACTGCTCTTCCAGGTCCTTTGCTGTCTCTGACAGCATTACAATTCTTACAATTTCTTCTCCATGGATTTTAATTCCTACTCAGAATTTTTCTTTTGTTTCCTTTACTGCTTGCTCATTATACAGATTGAATAACATCGGGGAGAGGCTACAACCCTGTCTCACTCCCTTCCCAACCACTGCTTCCCTTTTGTGCCCCTCGACTCTTATAACTGCCATCTGGTTACTATACAAATTGTAAATAGCCTTTTGCTCCCTGTATTTTACCCCTGCCAACTTTAGAATTTGAAACAGAGTATTCCAGTCAACATTGTCAAAAGCTTTCTCTAAGTTTACAAATGCTAGGAACGTAGGTTTGCCTTTCCTTAACCTAGCTTCTAAGAGAAGTCTAGCCTTTTGCTCCCTGTATTTTACCCCTGCCAACTTTAGAATTTGAAACAGAGTATTCCAGACAACATTGTCAAAAGCTTTCTCTAAGTTTACAAATGCTAGGAACGTAGGTTTGCCTTTCCTTAACCTAGCTTCTAAGAGAAGTCGTAGGGTCAGTATTGCCTCACGTGTTCCAATATTTCTACGGAATCCAAACTGATCTTCCCCAAAGTCGGCTTCTAGCAGTTTTTCCATTCGTCTGTAAAGAATTCATGTTAGTATTTTGCAGCTGTGACATATTAAACTGATAGTTCGGTAATTTTCACATCTGTCAACACCTGCTTTCTTTGGGATTGGAATTATTATATTCTTCTTGAAGTCTGAGGGTATTTCACCTGTCTCATACATCTCGCTCACCAGGTGGTAGAGTTTTGTCAGGACTGTCTCTCCCAAGGCTGTCAGTAGTTCTAATGGAATGTTGTCTACTCTTGGAGCCTTGTTTCGACTCAGATCTTTCAGTGCTCTGTCAAACTCTTCACGCAGTATCATATCTCCCATTTCATCTTCATCTACATCCTCTTCCATTTCCATAATATTGTCCTCAAGTACATCGCCCTTGTATAAACCCTCTATATACTCCTTCCACCTTTCTGCTTTCCCTTTTTTGCTACCGAGCGAGGTGGCGCAGTGGTTAGCACACTGGACTCGCATTCGGGAGGACGAAGGTTCAATTCCGTCTCCAGCCATCCTGATTTAGGTTTTCCGTGATTTCCCTAAATCGCTTCAGGCAAATGCCGGGATGGTTCCTTTGAAAGGGCACGGCCGATTTCCTTCCCCTTCCTTCCCTCACCCGAGCTTGCGCTCCGTCTCTAATGACCTCGTTGTTGACGGGACGTTAAACACTATCCTCCTCCTCCTCCTTCTTTGCTTAGAATTGGGTTTCCATCTGAGCTTTTGATATTCATACAAGTGGTTCTCTTTTCTCCAAAGGCCTCATTAATTTTCCTGTAGGCAGTATCTATCTTACACCTAGTGAGACAAGCCTCTACATCCTTACATTTGTCCTCTAGCCATCCCTGCTTAGCCATTTTGCACTTCCTGTCGATCTCATTTTGGAGACGTTTGTATTCCTTTTTGCCTGCTTCATTTACTGCATTTTTGTATTTTCTCCTTTCATCAATTAAATTTAATATTTCTTCTGTTACCCAAGGATTTCTACTAGCCCTCTATTTTTTACCTGCTTGATCCTCTGTTGCCTTCACAATTTCATCCCTCAAAGCTACCCATTCTTGTACTGTATTTCTTTCCCCCATTCCTGTCAATTGTTCCCTTATGCTCTCGCTGAAACTCTGTACAACCTCTGGTTCTTTCAGTTTATCCAGGTCCCATCTCCTTAAATTCCCACCTTTTTGCAGTTTCTTCAGTTTTAATCTACAGTTCGTAACCAATAGATTGTGGTCAGGGTCCACATCTGCCCCTGGAAATGTCTTACAATTTAAAACCTGGTTCCTAAATCTCTGTCTTACCATTATGTAATCTATCTGATACCTTTTAGTATCTCCAGGGTTCTTCCATGTATACAACCTTCTTTTATTATTCTTGAACCAAGTGTTAGCTATGATTAAGTTATGCTCTGTGCAAAATTCTACCATGCGACTTCCTCTTTCATTTCTTAGCCCCAATCCATATTCACCTACTATGTTTCCTTCTCTCCCTTTTCCTATTATCGAATTCTAGTGACTCATGACTATTAAATTTTTGTCTCCTTTCACTACCTGAATAATTTCGTTTATCTCATCATACATTTCATCAAATTCTTCATCATCTGCAGAGCTAGTTGGCATATAAACTCATACTACTGTAGTAGGCATGGGTTTCGTGTCTATCTTGGCCACAATAATGCATTCACTATGCTGTTTGTAGTAGCTTACCTGCATCCCTATTTTTTTATTCATTATTAAACCTACTCCTGCATTACCCCTATTTGATTTTGTATTTATAACCCTGTATTCACCTGACCAGAAGTCTTGTTCCTCCTGCCACTGAGCTTCACTAAGTCCCACTATATCTAACTTTAACCTATCCATTTCCCTTTTTAAATTTTCTAACCTACCTGCCCTATTAAGGGATCTGACATTCCACGCTCCGATCCGTAGAACGCCAGTTTTCTTTCTCCTGATAACTACGTCCTCCTGAGTAGTCCCTGCCCCGAGATCCGAATGGGGGACTATTTTACCTCCGGAATATTTTACCCAAGAGGATGCCATCATCATTTAATCATACAGTAAAGCTGCATGCCCTCGGGAGAAATTACGGCTGTAGTTTCCTCTTGCTTTCATCTGTTCCCAGTACTAGCACAGCAAGGCAGTTTTGGTTAGTGTTACAAGGCTAGGTCAGTCAATCATCCAGACTGTTGCCCCTGCAACTACTGAAAAGGCTGCTGCCCCTCTTCAGGAACCACACGTTTGTCTGGCCTATCAACAGGTACCCCTCCATTGTTGTTGCACCTATGGTACGGCCATCTGTATCGCTGAGGCACGCAAGCCTCCCCACCAACGGCAAGGTCCATGGTTCATGGGGGGTTATTGATGATGTGAATATAATAAATATAGTGATGACCACTCACCAGGTAATTGCATCAAGGCTCCGTTGTCTTCAGAGCTAAAGTGGCAGTGGTGGGCAAGAATTCACCATCATTAAGATTCTAATATCAGGCACAGCCCATTAATCATATTTTTCTGTGTCAAATAAATAAAGCAGCAGAAATTAGTGCACAATTGTGAATACTATGTTACACCACTGAAAGAACTTGGGATCTATAACAAAACCTGGAGAGTTGTTAAGCTTAAACTGCTTTCGAATTTAGTGTTTATTCTTATTTTGCTTTGTGTTACACTAGCATACTGATAATGCTCTCAACATTTTCCCCTAGCATTTTATTCCTAATATATAAAATGTTGTTGTTGTTGTTTGTTGTTAATGCTGTTGTTGTTATTATAATCATCACTATTATTGGCATCATCATCTCTCTTTCCTCAGAGTGCCTCTGTCCCTGAGTGGATGTTTCTTGGATGGGTGAGCCAGATTTTGGCTTCTTTGGACTCGCCTGTGGGGATTGCCTTACATGAGCTTGTAATTCGTATGGCAAAAGCCTACCCACGAGCTCTGGTTTATGCTTTTAAAGTTAGTGCCAAAAAGTACACATTTGATGAGATCTCAGAAACCAGTGAATCTGCCAGAATCATTGTAGACAGGTTGGTAATGTCAGTTATAGTTATAATTCTTTAGCTCACTTTCAGTGCTCTCATAAATGAAACATTTTGTCCTATGTATTTACAAATAATTTATTGTCTGTTTCATGTTGAACAGATTAAAGACCATCCTGTTAAGTGACACCATTGTGGAAGAATTTACAAATGCATTTTCTTGGCTGTGTTTGCCATATATATTGTTGGGCAATGAACTCAAAAATTTATCTCAGCTTTTAGAAGCTGGAGTGGCAAACTTAAATCAGTTCAAAATTGAATTTCAAGAAATGTTGAACAGATTGTTTGTGTCGCGAAGGGAGATGCCTTCACAAGGCAGTAGTGCGTTATGTGGTGAGATTTTCAGTGAAATTGATAAATATTATCCAGATGAAAACAAAAGAAGTTCAAAATCTCAGATTCAGAAAGGTGAAATACACTTGGGTGCAGTATTAACGGTATGTGGAACAGTGTATAAAAATTACTACTAGCTATAAATGGACTTACGTCAATTTGACATTCAAATGTTACCTTATATACCCTGTGCAAAACACATCTGCATGTGTCACGTTTCACACATTGATTGTTTCCATAAACTATATTCAGTCATTAACAATAAATTTTACAATAGGAATTTGTGTACCTAATGCCAAAAGAGTTTAAGAGCTACAAGCGGCCTGTATATTTTAATAGGTTTGGGAGTGGAAAGACCTGGTGGAATGTATACAATTTAAGGAGTGAACATAACAACTCACTGTAATAGGAATGCTGCACGGGCACCTGTTCCGACGAGCTCATGTAGTGTGCAGTGATGAGATGGTGTGGATTAGGAGGAGGAGACAGAACAGAGTTAGGGAAGACTGCAGGAAAGAAGGTGTGGGTGTAGCGTGCATGATGTCAGGGTCCAAGGGCAGGGGTGGAGATGGGTATGGGGCAAGGGGCTTGTTGAGACTGGGGCCAGGAGGATTATGGATATAAAGGATGTGCTGAATGAACAGTTTCCAATCACATAATTCAGAAAAGATGATGGGAAAGACCCAGTTAGCACAATTTGTAAAGTCATTGAAATTGAACGTTTTGTGCTCGGCTGTGTTTCCTTCCATTGGGCAATCAGTTCTGTCCAGAATTAGACTTTCACTCTGCAGCGGAGTGTGCACTGATATGAAACTTCCTGGCAGATAAAAACTGTGCGCTGGACCAAGACTCAAACTCGGAACCTTTGCCTTTCGTGGGCAAGTGCTCTACCATCTGAGCTACCCAAGCACGACTCATGCCTTGTCCTCACAGCTTTACTTCTACCTTCCAAACTTTACAGAAGCTCTGCTGCGAACCTTTCTTTCTTATAAACAGTTCTGTCGTGAAGAAGTTGTTTAACTTCCCTGAAGACTTCCGTCTAATGTTGCTTCTGATCAGCTTGAAGCATTCATGGCACAAACTTAGTTGCAATCTTTCTCATGTTCGATGTTCTGACATGTCTGTGTGCTACCTAACAGTATCAATTCACTCACTTTCTGAACATTTTCAAGTGCAATTCCTGTTGACTTATGAACGCAGTGGTCATCATTGATCAATATTCACCCATTACGGTAACTCTTAAATTGTCAATAATTTTGTATCTGACCTAAAGTGTTGGCTTCAAAAACTTGCTTCAACATTTTCTGCGTTTAGACAGCAGTTTTCCCATGTTTAAATCAAAACTGTATACAGACACGCTGCTTTACCTGGTTAGCCATTGCAAAACTGTTAACTCACATAGTCACAATCACAATAATGGAATATGCTCACAGACCACTAAGCAAACCATTCAACTCAGTTAGTTAGTTACATGTCCCACAGATTATGTGAACTACCCACCTAATCTGCAACGTTCTTCTGTAGCACCACATTTCGAAAGCTTCTATTCTCTTCTTGTCCAAACTATTTATCGTTCATGTTTCACTTCCATACATGGCTACACTCCATACAAATACTTTCAGAAATGACTTCCTAACACTTAAATCTATACTCGATGTTAACAAATTTCCATTATCCTCGTTTTGCTTTTGTTGATGTTCATCTTATATCCTCCTTTCAAGACACTGTCCATTCCGTTCAACTGCTCTTCCAAGTCATTTGCTGTCTCTGACAGAATTACAATATCATCAGCGAACCTCAAAGTTTTTTTTTTTTTTTTTTTTTTTTTTTTTTTTTTTTTTTTTTTTTTTTTTTTTTTCTTCTCCCTGGATTTTAATACCTACTCTGAATTTTTCTTTTGTTTCCTTTACTGCTTGCTCAATATACAGATTGAATAACATCGGGGAGAGGCTACAACCCTGTCTCACTCCCTTCCCAACCACTGCTTCCCTTTCATGTCCCTCGACTCTTACAACTGCCATCTGGTTTCCGTGCAGATTATAAATAAACTTTCGCTCCCTGTATTTTACCCCTGCCACCTTTAGAATTTGAAAGAGAGTATTCCAGTCAACATTTTCAAAAGCAGTACTGTTCTAATAACACTACCTTAGATGAAAGAAATGCATTTTTCGTTACTTGTAGTATATCATGGAAAAACTACTAAAAAAAAAATTGCTGGTCTCTGTCCAGTGGCAGCACACACTCCTCCCCCCCCACCCCATCCGACCCTCTCCCCCCCTCAAAAAAAGTCCTCCCTCTCAGCCATCTACACACAAATGTCCACAAGATATAAAATATTTGGTGCTTGGGAATGTGTCTTTTCTCTAAATTTGTTGATGTTTTGAAAGGGAACATCAAAGCAGTGTTCACAACATTTGTTTTATTGTTCACAAGTGACTGAAGGACATCTCTATTGTGAGATCCCCTGGAAGTATCATCATGACTGTGACAATTTCCGGGCTTTAACTTTCAGTGACCCTGTTCTTTAAAAATTGTATTCCATCAGATTTCAATTGGGAGTCTCATCTTTACATTAAATACCACATCATATATTGACCACAACTGTTAAAGTTACCTAACATACAACAAAGTAATTGGGTTTCATTTCTTTTCTCTAAAAAATTTGACCCCAGTTTGCTAATGAAAAAAAAATGCAAATTTTAGTAACAACAATGTATTTTCATTCTGTGTTGGTCAATTTTCTATAGATTAATTTTGATTTGTGCTCTGTTGTAACATTTTGCATCCAAAAGATAAGTGTTCATATTAAAAAACAGTTTAACAAGACATGAAAATCCAAAATTCAGTAGGCATAAAAACACACCAAAATCAGCATGGTATCATGGTAGTTTTGGTGTTTACAGATAATTTGCCAGCAAGTGCAACTAATGTCATCATCTGCTAGATCTGATATACTTCAGAACCTGATATTTCAATACAAATTGTACAAAGAGCCTGTTAATTTGGCTGATTTCATTTGCTCTCCTGGGGCTTCTCCAGATTGAATCTACATCAACATTACTGCATATGGCTGTTGGGTGTACTCTTGTTGTGTATCAAAAACAGCTGGGTACTATTCTGTACCCCATTTGTAATGAATGTCCAAAGCTAGGCAGACATTGTCCTTCTGTAGTGATGTAACACTGCAGAAGTGAGTCAGCTACTAAGTTGTAATTGTCCACAAGCAATGCTTAGACTTACCTGTAGAATGTCTTTAGCCCATTCCACATCAAATGTAAAACTGTCTACATCAATGGTTATTTGCTCCTCATAGGACTGAGTTCCTAGTACTGCCAACAGCTTCCTTCCTCGAGTGCTCTCTCTGTTACTAAATTAATAGGATGTCAAATTTTTATGAATCAATAATGATAAGGTAAATTTTGTAGGTATGATTTCCATTGTCTGTTGGGGGTTCTGGTGATTACTTTTATGTATTATATTCATGAGGAAGCAGAAAATTTAGTTCAAAACAGTGGTTGCCCTACTCTACTAAACTATATTTGGCTATCTTAAGAACAAATAGTACATAACAGTGTACAGTGTACAGATTAAGTTTCTGTGATTTGCTTCTTCTTTGTTGATGTGTGCTTGAAAATTTCAAATCCTTGAAAATTTCAAATCTTTGAAGATAGTTCTTCTTGACATGCTCTGCAAAGCACGATAGAATGAGTGAAATGAATGTGTGAATTCGTAGAAAATTAAGCTGTTAATAGCATCAGTTACTCATGGATTGTGAGACTTTTAACATTTAGTTACTGCCTCTTGTTTTGCATAACCAGTAATACAGTTACTATGATTCTTAAAATCATTTAGAATTTTTTGCTTTTTAGATAGTTGTGTCTCAAGTATTTTGGATGTGTGTCCTTTTTTCCTCCTCTTTTGTCCCTGCTTGTGTCTGTATATGTGTGGAGGGATACGTGTGTGTGTGCGAGTGTATACCTGTCCTTTTTTCCCCCTAAGGTAAGTCTTTCCGCTCCCGGGATTGGAATGACTCCTTACCCTCTCCCTTAAAACCCACATCCTTTCGTCTTTCCCTCTCCTTCCCTCTTTCCTGATAAAGCAACTGTGGGTTGCAAAAGCTTGTGCGTGTGTGTGTGTGTGTGTGTGTGTGTGTGTGTGTGTGTGTTTTCTTGTGTGTCTATCAACATACCAATGCTTTCGTTTGGCAAGTTACATCATCTTTGTTTTTAGATATATTTTTCTCACGTGGAATGTTTCCCTCTATTATGTTCATATTTGTTTATTTATTTATACATGTACACAGGCTGTCAATAGTGGTAATATTGAAGAAGCACTAGAAATCATCCAGAAATGCAGGAAGGAATTACACAACAAGTCAAAGTCAACTAAAAGCACTTACTTTCTATGGGAATTCAGCCCATGGCTTAAGAACTTTCAAGGAGATAAGTGGGGGAATGACCTAGAAATACCTGGACAGTATACTGGAGAATCACGCCCTCTTCCACATTTGCACATTAAGATTGCAAATTTCCATCCAGAGGTATGAAGTATTAATGTAACCTTCAAATATGTCTTTACCTTTCATAATGGCACAGAATAGTGTGTATATCCATACTTTAGTTATATACAGTATGTTTCTCATCTAACAAACGTATCAGTTGTCAGCACCTGCACACTGTAACCTCACCAGAAAAAAGCTTCTCTCATGTTCTCCTTCAGTGTTTACTCCTAATATATGACATCAGCAACTATGGCAGACTGCAGTCTTCCATACACTCTTCCTTTTTCAGTACCTTTACACCATTCCCAACCAAACTTACACAAGCGACTGCACATTATTTTCCATGAGTGAGCTAAGCAGTCAGTGACTTCTTTTCTCTATCACATTTGTACAGCTAGTTTTCATTTTGTGATGGACAGAAAATTGTAGTTGATGCATATGCTTCCTCTACAAAATGAAGTGCTAGTTTTTGCTTGTGTAACCTCAGTAGTTGCACTGTAATACGGCATTTTTAAGATCTAAGTTTTTTTTAATTTATTTGCCAACAATGAATTATGACTGTTTACCATTATTATTAAAGGCGTTGTTTAGCTCTTATTCTAGCCATCACTGCTCACAGACTCTTTCATCAGAATACATCACCATCACTATATTGTCTCCTCCCAAAAAATAGGCAAGTTAGTGACTGCAGGAGCTGCCCTTAACAGTGCTGTAACCCCCTTAGCCACTGCTACTGTTCCTAATCATATATTCATATGATGGATTGTTTTCCACTATACATATGCTCTATTATCAAATTTGTTATATCTCGCTTGCTGTAGTGCCAGTCTTACCTATTTCATTAATTAGTTTTTATTTCCATTATTTTTAAGATGGTTTCTGGAAGGTTAAAAAGGAAGGACAGGATACTCAGATCCTAGGATGACAGGAACATACCTTTTATCATCACAGTAGCTGGGTCCCCCTCATTTTGGTATCTGTGTGACCTGCCCTTCCTTTTTAATGTTGTCCAACCTATCCTCTCCTCCCCGAAGAAGGAACTGCTAGTTGTGTAAACTAGGGTAATGTCATATAATCCTTTTTTTTAAAGTTACTATCAGTAGAACTAAATATTTTGTTTTGAACATAGTACCGGTGAGCAGTTCTCTCTCATAATTTTATAATTTTTGTGATTGCATTGTTCTTTCGATACAAATAAGGATGTAAATCTGTCATCAACCCAAAGCATGCTATTAATAACATTATGTTTTACTGGGCAGCATATAATATGCCAGCATGTGTTTCTTGTTATTGAGATAAGTATTTCATATAATGTTGATACTTCCACTTCTCTCTGCATTTAACGGATATGTTATAATATTACTAACCACATTAAGGATGTGTGGCTCTTTCTTCTCACTCTGTGAGATGTCAGTGATATGAAGGTAACATTTTTTACAATTGCAAATTCGTCTCTGTTGTTGCTGAATTGTGACATGCCACATCCTAATGTACCTAACCATTAAAGCGTTCCAAAGAAAGTAGGAAGAGAAATATAACTGAAAAAACAAAAGTGCATAAAAAATGAATATGGTATCCTTTATTCTAGCAAGCAGCTCAGTCCAAGCTTCAGCTCCTAACAGCTATCACACGATTTTTTGAGAGTGCCATCAGTGAGTTGTGTTGTAGATGTATGTTACGAAAATTGAACAGCAGAATTTGGAGCAATGTTGTGCTTTCAAGTTTTGTGTTAAACTTTGGGAATTGTGAGCATCACTTTTGAAAAATTGAGTCAGGCATATTGGGAATATTTCTTATTGAGAGCTCAATATTTTTTGCCAGAACAACTCATTTTTGGAAGTCTAAGAACATGTTGAAGGTGATACTTGCTCACGGAGACCTTAAAAATAAAAAAACCAATGAAAACGTCAAACGTGCTTATGTTCTTGTGAGATCAGATGACGATTAACAATAAGAGTGATGGGTGACTTATTAAACACTTTCACTTTTTTAACTGAACTTTTGCACATGCGAAAGGTTTGTGCCAAAATGATATTGTAAAGTCTCGCAACTGAGCTAAAGGACAATCGAAGAAATGTGTGCAGTGATGGTCTTGAGAGGATTGCCAATGACCACGAATGGTTCAGTTGTGTGATCACAGGTGATAAATCGTGGATGTTTTAGTACAATCCTAGGACAAAGTGACGAGTGGTTTAGTGAGAGACATCCTTGGCCAAAAGAGGTCAAATGAGCAGATCAAAGATCAAAACAGTGCTGATTTGTTTTTTGGCAGTAGAGGTATCACACATAAAAAAATATCTTCCTACAGGATGAACGGTTAACCAATTGTTTTATGAAGATGTCCTTGAAAGGCTCGGGAAAAGGGTTAATTGAGTGAGACCAGATGTTGCAGACAAGTGGATGCTGCATCATGACAACACCCCGAGTCACATGGCCACTTCCATCATGGAATTTTTTACCTCAAAAAGCATTCGTGTTTTTCCACAGCCTCTCTGTTCGCCTGACCTTTTCTCTTTTCCTGAAATTGAAAAATGTCTTAAAGGACATCTTTTTGGGACTCTTAAGAGAACATTCCAAAGAATGTGATCGACAGATTAAAGGCCCTACTAGTTGAAATCTTTGAGTGCTGCTACTGAGACTGGGAACGACTCCACTGGCGTATAGCTGCAT
Source organism: Schistocerca piceifrons (assembly GCF_021461385.2). Lineage (NCBI taxonomy): Eukaryota > Metazoa > Arthropoda > Insecta > Orthoptera > Acrididae > Schistocerca > Schistocerca piceifrons. The sequence goes on from NC_060138.1 coordinate 232,488,997, forward strand.
AAGGGAACTTCTTTAAATGGGACAATATTGTTGTTTGGGTGGGGGGGGGGGGGGACAAACAAAAAAAAAACAAGTCACATTACTTTTCCCACACACCATATATATATTCTGCAGATCTCTACTTCAGTGGAGGCAAAGAAAAATCTTATCGTTGAAATTAATTTCATAGAGTGGTCCCATTTGCATATTTGTAAAAAGACGTGTTTTAATGCTTCTGGTAAATAGTACTAAGAGAATGTAGCCTATTGAAAACAGAGGAAGCTTTGGCACATCAAAGTGTAGATGTGGTTGTATTAACTAGTAACACATATATCTCTTCGCACATGACTTATTGTGTAATGGAAATGATGAATTTCCCACATTAATTTATGAGTAACACTAATTGACTTGATTTACCATGGAGATTATATATAAATATGTGACGTTTTACCTTCTTCCAGTTTCTTCATTGTAATTGGGTTTTAGCAGCTCTCTCGTCTCTCCTCAGGCTGAGAAAAAAGTGGTAGTGTGTGTGAATTCATAAAGTGGCAGTAAGTTAGCTGTCCTAGTTCTTAGAATGTATTTAGTGGAAGTAACTATAGGAATATGTCAAAACATATTTGAAGTATTGTCCTTCAGATATTGCTAGCAAACAAAATTTCATTACAGGTGAAATGCGTACATTTGTGTCTGTGCTAATATAAAATTTTAGCACTGTCTCTGGTAAGAAATAAACCATCTCCTGCCCTTGAAACACTATACTCTATAATTCAGGAGCAAAGCTTTGTTTTTGAATTGGATTTCTGTTCTTGAAAAGTCTCTCTTAAGCCCTTTCAAATACTCATACCCAGTCTCTGCTTTGAATTCTGTAGTTGTAATGTAATGTGAAGAACTGCATCAAACCAGTCTTCGGACTAAAACAACAACAAATGTCACTTGCCCCCTTTCCAGAAGTCTTCAACAGGTGTGACTGGCACACTTTCTGAATTCTTTCTGATGGCAGATCATCTCATTTCAATGTGAATTGGTTAAAGGAGTATAACAATAATATATTCTGCTAACTTACTTTTTTTTTTTTTTTTTTTTTTTTTTTTTTTTTTTTTTTTTTTTTTTTTTTTTTTTTTTTTTTAAATGCAACATTATTCATCTCTGTTTCTAGAATGTCTCAGTTACAATATGAGTGGCATACATGTAGCATATCCCTTCTTAACAATTAAAACACTTTTATTTTTAAGTGTACTTTAAAAGATTCCATTTTAGATGACCATTTGATTCTGCATCTTGACAAACATTGTAATTTTGTTGCAAAAGGTGATCGTATTACATTCAATGCGGAAACCTATAAGGCTAACAATGCTTGGTAATGATGCAAAGGAACATCACTGTATAATAAAACATGGTGAGGACTTGCGCCTTGATCAGAGAATTCAACAACTATTCAGTCTTATGACTAAAATGTTAACACAGGATTCAGTCTGCAGAGAACAGCAGCTGCGCATAAAAACCTATCAGGTAAGTTTAGTCTCTCCAGTTGCTTTATAGTTTACCGTTTGTACACCTCTATTTCAAATTTAAGGAGGGGATGGTCGTAAAATTGCAGAAGTATTTAATTTAATTAAAAATAATTGTTAAATTTAGTTGAAAAATAAATGCTAAATATTCACCATGTTATGAAGCAACACGGGATATTTTTACTTCCCCTCTTGTTTTGCCATCTGCCTCCTTAAAATTCTTTTTTTCACTTTCACTTTTGACTAATTATCATTAACATACGTGAGTATATCAGCATTTTCATGAAAGAAAAAGGTTGGCCCTTAGTTTTAAAGAATATAGCACCATATCTAATTTTGTGCTTATTTTTATGTATGCAATTGATTTTCTAATTTTATTCGACTATTGCTAATCAATACTTTAATTATAGGGTGAAATTAGTAGTTGTTTCTTAAATCAAATTCTGTTGTTGACTTATAAACAAATATAAATTCTGGAATAACTGTAAGCATTTGGAAGACAAAATACTAGTAATCTTAAAGTATCTGTTTAGATCTATTCCAAACCATGTTAGCAAAGCCAGCCCTTAATTAATTCCAAAGTAATTAACAGTTTTGTCAAAAGTTTTGTTTGCGTAATGGTGTATGTTAATTTCATGATTTAAAGAAACAATTAAGCCTAACTCTTGCAGTAGAAGAAACTGTTAAAAAGAACTAATTTGTCAAGCTATTCAGTTAATTTAATGAATTAAGTTTTAATTATAATTTCTGTAAATTTAGCTTTGAACAATGTGTAGTTGTTTTAGTACCTATTATTATGAGGATATATAAGGACCCGATTTTTTTGTCGCGTGACAGTCCGTCCATGGCCGGGCTTCAGACAAGAAACCTGTGTTGGTTAGAACAACAACAATGCATCAACTTAACTGTGAAAAAAGCATAACACAATTAGGCCATGTGTTAAAACAATGACAGCATCTGTTCCATATGTACCTGATTATTCCGAAAAAACTGTGGACTATGTAGTTATGTTTTTTACTGCTCGTAGATGTTCAACAGTAAACTATTGAATGTGGATGTTTGCCTGCAACCTATTAATGAGGCTTATCAAAAGTTAAACAGTAGTGCACTGACCATATAACTGAGTAATATTGGGGGGGGGGGGGGGGGTGGGGGGGGGGGGGAGTGAACAGTGAAAGTAAAGGACTGTGAAACGCAACTGTGCATCTGTTGGCTACATCATTTACAGTACACAGTACTGCACTTCCACCCTTTATTTTTTCAGCCAGTACGTTGATACCGAGGACAATCGACTAAGAAATAAAAGTGGGCGAACCGTCACATCTGGACACATCTGTTCGAAGGAAGTCAGTCTAGTATTCTTTATACGAAAAGAAGTTATACAATGAATATTAACATTATTAGTTGTCAATAACTATACAGCAACATTAAACAATTTAGGAATACTTAAGTTCTCAACCAAAAGACACAGTATCATAAAACTTGGCCAAAATAGTTTTTTCACATTCATCTTGGACTGAAATTAATAATAATATTAGGATAAGAATAGATTGCTCCCACACGCACATGCACACATGACCGTTACCATCGGCAGCTCGGACTGGGATGTGAATGTCATGTGAATAGCAATCTGGAGTGGGGTGGGGAGGGGGGAGGGACAGCAGGATCTGGTGGGGAAGAGAAGAGTGCTGTCTTACGGGGCGAGTGTGCAGGTTATAGAGACTGCCAGGCAAAGTGTTGGGAGGTAGGGGTTGACAGAGGCTGGTAGACAAACAAAGAGGGTGTGGGAACTTGAAAAGGGAGAAGGCAATAGGATGAGGGGGTGGAAACTATTGGGTGGAAGGTGTGGGGACAGTAGGTTACTATAGGTTGATGTGGGATAATTTCGGGAGTGGATAGTGTGTTGTAAGGATAACACCCATCTGTACAGTTCAGAAAGCGGTGGTGGAGAGGAGGATCCAGATGGCCCAGGTTGTCAAGCAGCCATTGAAATCTAGTATGGTGTGTTAAGCTGCATGTTATGCCACAGGGTGGTCAACTTTGCTCTTAGCCACACCAGCTTTACTGAACTGTGCAAGGGGACTGATGACCATAGATGTTAAGTCCCATAGTGCGCAGAGCCATTTGAACTGTGCAGATGGGAGTTATCATTGCACATATTATCTGCTCCCAAAATTATAACGGCCTCAGCCTACTGTGCCCTCCTGTCCTCTCAGCCTCCACCCAACAGTTTCCACCCTCTCACTCTATTGTCTACTCCCTGTCACATTCTCCCACCCTCTTTGTGTGCTGCTCATTGTCAATGTACCCACCCATCCTTTCCCCCTTACCTGATCCTCTTCTTTTCCGCTCCCAATTTTTTTCTTCCTCCCCATGCCCCACATTCAAATGCTGCACCTGGCAGTCTCTAGTCCATATATGCCCTGACAGATACCACTCTTCTCTTCCTCTGCTCATACTTTGCTGTCCCTCCCCCCTTCTCTACCGCACTTCGGACTGCCGTTCATATGACAGTTGCATACCAGTTGGAGCTGCCGGTGGTAGCAGTTGTGTGTGTGTGAGGTGTGCTTGCTTGTGAAAGAGTGTGTGTGTGTGTGTGTGTGTGTGTGTGTGTGTGTGTGTGTGTGTGTGTGTTTTACTTTGCTGAAGAAGGCTTTGCTCGAAAGCTATAAGGTGTAACGGTCTTTTTGTTGTGCCTGTCTGCAGCTCAACGTGTGATCTTTACAGTGAGTAGCAATCTGTCCTGTTCCAACCTGGAGTTTGCATTGTTGGGTTAAAGTGAATACTACCATATCATTAAATCAAGTTTCATTAATTTTTTATGTGGACATTTTTTGAGTGTCAATTTTTCATGTATTTCACCACATATCACTTGTAATTCGCTCCTATCTACTTCATTAGTCCATTTCAAACAGGCTACTTACTTACAAGAACTCAGCAATTTGAAAGTTCTAGCTTAAACCATCTTTGAGTTAACCTTAATGTTCCTAAAAACAAAACAAAAAAATAATGTTTGTAGAAAAACAGATTTAAAGTTTGCTTTGTTAAATTTTACAACTTTTCTTGAAATATAGGGATTTTGTACATGTTTAAAATCTTCCTCACTGTATTCAGCGTCTTTGTCAACTTCTCTTCCTCTTCTACGTGATCTTGTCTACTACTTGTGAATTTTGGATGTGTTTATCAATGCTGCAGCAGCCTGATTGACCCACCTCTTGTTCAGCATTGTCAGTGTTTGTAATGTGTAAGTCCTTTGATTCATTCCTAAAAGTTCTAATACCCTTGCTTTTTCTTCATTGCCAGGATTATAATATAGAACAGCAATATATGTTGCTGTCTAAACAGTTTTAGGACCACAAACTCAGGGTGTACAATACCATGACAACCATGAAATCTGGAAAAAGTATGGGAATTTTTTCATGCTGAAAATAATTCAGCAAAACCTGGAAATTTTTTAGAATTCCAGGAATTTTTTAGAATTCCAGGAATTTTTCAGTCATACTTTTCAGTTAAATTTTTGTAATTTTGACTGTAAGAACTGATACTCTAAAAAACAATTTTAGTTTAGCCCACTACTGCAGAATAATAGTGCAACAATAAAACATAAACAAGAGGGTAACACCAAAATAAAACTTTAGTTACAAAAAAAGTGTGATTTACAACAACAACAAAACACAGTGCATACACAAGAGTCTGCTTTTGATGAACACAATGTCATAACTGTTTACATTTCTAACAGACCCCAGGAAAATAGTGCGTGTGGTGATTTGAGAAGCATTGCTTTCAAAGAAAATTTCATTTTACACTGGATGAATTATGTTACATGTGAGAATGTGCAATGCATTTCTTAAATCATTGAGCATTAGACTCTCATTCAAAACTTAACACTTAGAGGATTAGCCACTTAGAAAAATTTTGGTCCCAGAAGACCAGCCGTTTATATCATTATTTTAATTTTTACTGGCTCATTTGTGTTTTATGTATCTTAAAGAACAAGCACACAAAGAAAGACCAATATTATATGTGAAAGGTTATCTTTTTGTGCAGATGTAATTTATATATATTAGTTTAGGTGTTAACTTCTCCTGTGTGTTTGCTAGTGCTACTTAACAGACTGTGGGAAAATTTTGGGAAATGGGATTTGGTAACGATAAGCAAATATTATTTGAGGGGTTAAATGATTTTTAAGTTTATTCTGGAATATATAATAGAAAAAGGGGGGTTTCAGCTATCCAAACAGTACCCTAGTTAATGAAGAAAAAATGGAACAAAAAGATTTCATTGTGAATACGTAGATATAAAAATTAAAAATGTTTTTCTGTCCCTTCCAGAAATAATTGCTTGTACCTCTGTAACATAGTGGTGACATGTTGGTATTTCCCTCCATTATTACTGGTGTCCTTGCAGGACTTCATGATCATCCAAATACTTGTTGTAATATCCTTCATGGACTAATAAATAAATATTCAAACAACTTTTTAAAACTGTCCTGAATATATTTTCATGCACGACCTTGGCGTAATACATTCACAAGGTTAATAATACTTGGCATGTGTGCATTTTTTTACACATACATGTAGTCTCTTTCAGATCTCAACACAGATTGACAGGCAGAGAACTACCAATTGATTAGTGCATGCTGAATTGCACATTAATAATCATCTCTGCCCTACCTATCTTTTATCGTTGTCACAGATGTTATCACTATCTAGCAGTCAGAGAGCATGTCTTAAAAATTATTACAGTTTTGTGTATTGTGTACCTCCGTGTAAACATTTTTTGGATGTGCAAGATTCACATGAATTTTCAAGTTTCAATGGCAAATTAGAATTCATTTTCTTCCTAGAAGCACTCTCATCAAGAGAATCTCCGGAAATATCTTGAGATGTATTTCCTTTAGTAAAATGATTCCAGGCAGATTTGCATTTCATCCATTGTAAGCAGGGCATAATTGTGGATAATATATGCACATTTCACCCAAATTTTCATATTCACCCTGTGTGAACACCAGTAATTATCACACATTACATCTCAGACTTGGTTACATTGCTTATTCGTAGAGTAAGTGTCATCTTTGGCTGACTCCTGTAATTACAACAAAGATTTTGCAATGCTGTAGTGTCCAGATGTAAAAGATAAAACAATATCAATTATACAAATTTTGGATTGAAAGCAAGCTGAATGATATGTAAGTTCAGGCAGGCAGGCACTGATGTACTTACTTTATTGCAGTGAAAATAATGGTCATAATCATAAAAACTTGGGAACGTATTGTCAGTAAGTCATAAATTAATATATTTATTTTTTTAAAAAATATTTTTTTCGTAAAATCACCATCGTGCCTCCTTAAAAATTCTAATGAAATCAGTGATATCAATAAAATGTCGTCATGTTGATGATGAAATAATGCTTCAAATGTCTTTGTTAACAAATAAAAATTATAGCTGTCTTTTGTTTTTCATCATATCATGCAACTACTACTGTTCAAACAATGGAAAATCCTATATGGAATAATGACGATATTATGAAAAGAATAGACAGCTACTCACCATATAGCAGAGATGTTGAGTCGCAGATAGGAATGACAAAAAGGCTGTCAAACATTAAGCTTTCAGCCAAACAGCCTCCTTTGTAATTAGACACACACACACACACACACACACACACAAAATCAGGATGGCCGGACGCGGGTTTGAACTGTCGTCCTCCAGAATCCAAGTCCAGTGTGCTAACCACTGCACCATCTTGCTCGGTCAAACCAGTCGGGAATTACTGCTGTATCTGAATGCACGTCTATTTCAGTTTGTTTCTGAGTGCACATTGTGAAGGGAGTGCATGCAGTGACATTTGGAGTTGGGTAGCTTACAAATGGCCTGTGCTCAAATAAAGCTACACATCTGCAGTGGGCCAAAAAACACAGAAACTGGGCAATAGCTGACTGTAAGTGTATAGTATGGAATCAGTACTAGAAATAGTATAGTATGGAATCAGTACTAGAAATAGTATAGTATGGAATCAGTACTAGAAATAGTATAGTATGGAATCAGTACTAGAAATAGTATAGTATGGAATCAATTCTAGGAATCGGTATAACTTCCACAAAGATTTAAAGTCACTTACTTTGGTTCAGTAAAGTGTCCACTATTCAGCAATATACATTTTCAGTAAGATGCCAGCAGTCATAAAAAAGAAGTAATAATGAAGTTCAGTTTAAGAAGAGTCTAAAAGATTTATTGGTGGTCAGCTCCTCCTACTAAATGGATGAATTTTTTAGCAGAACCAATTGATGCATGCATCTTATTAATATCACATAACGTCAATATTGCATAAATCTTACTTCTGTACAATCTTATGCAGTAATGTGATCATTGTAAATAAATGCTGTAAAATGTTTTCTATGTCATTTCCTTTAGTTGGTGTTGCTTGGCAATGATAGCCTAAGAATTATCATTTGCACCGAAGTGTATTGAATATTTAATATTTGGTGATTTAAGAGATACATTAACATGTGTTCTTATTTTGTAAATATTTACTGCATATTCTTGTTTCCTGACATGTTCACATCCCAGAGGATCTCACTATGGATAAATTGGAATGAAAAGTACATCTAATCTAATCAACAAGTAATAGTATTGCCACTTTTCAAATTATATAAGGTGTTGAATACACAGACAACCAAATGAAGTATTTAACAGCCAAATGAGGCATTTAACCCACAGTGACTGATGGATGTGGCTCAAGTTTCTGTGATGTTTCTCTTACTATGACAGGGGCCTATTCATTCAGTGTACTGTGAACGTGAAACGAGATGTTTATTTCAATATTATGTTGACAAAACGTTGCACTTTCTTGTTCACTTCACGATGCATAAGCTATGGACACTCCCACCTTCCAAGGGAACAGCACCGTATGCAGAAAACCCTACACATGTGTTTCTGGTTTGATGAACACTGCGACACAGGAAGGGCATCCTGCCACCTTCTGCTATTAATATTGCAAAATCCAAAAATTAACATTCGACACTTTGAAGATACGGGATAAAGGTTAGGTAAAAGAAACAAGAAGATAGATAGACCAAGACACAATAAATCATGTCATGCACGTGATTTTTTGAAACAATCAACACAAAATGGATGTTTAAATTTCACATAAAATTTTAGTGTATAAGTTTTTGATATAAATGTATAGCAGATGGAGGACACATTGGATTATTGAAAGTTGGCTGATATATATAAATAAACCTGTGAACTGCACAGATTTTGCACTAAGTGGTTTCGTGGAAGCTTCTACACCAGCATGCCAAAAATGAACAGTGTTGAACTATCCCACAATTTCCTTAACAGCTCATTCACCCACATTGCAGACAAGAACAATGTACAGAAGAATGGAAAAGAAAATTCAGGGAGTGTTAGATGACCAGTTTCTCTTTATGAAAGCTTAAGGCACAAGACAGGCATTTCTAACAATGCACTTGATAACTGAGAAAGACTTGTTTGGCTGTGTGAAATGGGGAAAAGTTTGATATTCTCACAAAAATAATTAATAATAAGAATAGAAGACCAAGGGAGAAGTGCTCAGGCTAAAAAAGGTTTAAGGTTTCTCTTAGGAATCCACCTGTATGCCAGAGAAGCAACTATGGCAAGAAAAGAAGGTTCAGCAGCATGATCAAAATTCTGGTTAAAGGTCTTCATTCTGAAGCTCTTCGTGCTAATCTATCCTGTGCAAGCATCTTCATCTGTGAATAACTACTGCATTCATTTAAACTTGTGTGCTACATTCATATTTTGGTCCCCATACAAAAATTTACATCCACTGTTCCCTCCATTACCAAACACAATCCATTAATGCACAGGATCTGTCCTGTCAAGCAATTCCTTAATTTAGTCAAGTTTTTTTCCTCACTTAAGTTCGGTAGCTCCTCATCAGAAAAGACTTCCTAACTCATAAATTTATATTTGATACCAACAAATTTCTCTATCTCAGAAGTGCTTTTCATTCTATTCTGTAACAAGGTGTAGAAAAAAGGAGGTAGTTGATAAACTTAAACATCAAAATTAGTGGTTGCAATAGTTGAAGTAAAGGAATTCTGCCTCCTTGGAAGCAAAATAATATATGGCACATAAAGCAAGGAAATTGCAAGGAACAGACTAAAAGAAACTAAGAGCCCTTAATTTAATGAAGAAATTTATGAGAGCATACATTCGGAACAAAGCAATAGTTGGAAGTGGGTCGTGGACTGCACGAAAATGATGTTAGAGGTGGTTGCTAAAAATTACGTGAACAGTGATAGAACCTGCTCTAAGACATCAGGGAATAATTTCCTAAGGACTAGTGGGAGCTGCAGAGGCAAAATAACAGGGAACAACATATACCCCTCAAAAAATTGAGGATATTCGTTTAAGTAAAATGAAGAAGCCCATGGTAGTTTTAAGTTACAAATGCTTTTAAAAGTGTATCTTTTTGTGAATTTTTTCATCAGAACAGACCCGTTCCCAGTGAAGTCCAAGGCTTTATGGAAGAGCGAAAGGGATGCAGCGGCATGGACAATTTTGAAATGAAGATTTTGCTGTAGTGGGGGGGATTAATGTATACAATGATATGAAAATGACTGTCATATAAGTGACTATCAAACCTAAAGAAGCTAATGCAGGGTTTAGGAAACAGCTACGCGAATTTCATGGTACAAGGAGAGAAGATCTGTGGCAGAGTTCTGACTGGCCTGGGCTCGTTAGGGGTCCACAAAGCATAGGTGTGATCCGTTAGCAAACTGCAGTCTGGTAGTAGGTTTCCTAAGGGACCCTATCATTTTGCTTTGATGGAAGCCATTCTTGTACCACAACCGTACACCTTATTCTAAAATATGTATTAGTTTGTTGGGTGATTATAATATACCCATGACAAGACTGGTATGAGAGAATATCCTGGGCTTGCAAACTGAAGGGTGCTGAGATAGTAAACAGTCAACAACAGACTTACTTTGCACTTGTTGAATACTTGTATTGAATGATGTGACACCAATAATGGAAATTACTTATAATGATGTTAGTGTCAGAGGCCCCCCCATGAACCATGGACCTTGCCGTTGGTGGGGAGGCTTGCGTGCCTCAGCGATACAGATGGCCGTACCGTAGGTGCAACCACAACGGAGGGGTATCTGTTGAGAGGCCAGACAAACATGTGGTTCCTGAAGAGGGACAGCAGCCTTTTCAGTAGTTGCAGGGGCAACAGTCTGGATGATTGACTGATCTGGCCTTGTAACATTAACCAAAACGGCCTTGCTGTGCTGGTACTGCGAACGGCTGAAAGCAAGGGGAAACTACAGCCGAAATTTTTCCCGAGGACATGCAGCTTTACTGTATGATTAAATGATGATGGCGTCCTCTTGGGTAAAATATTCCGGAGGTAAAATAGTCCCCCATTCGGATCTCCGGGCAGGGACTACTCAAGAGGACGTCGTTATCAGGAGAAAGATAACTGGCATTCTACGGATCGGAGTGTGGAATGTCAGATCCCTTAATCGGGCAGGTAGGTTAGAAAATTTTAAAAAGGGAAATGGATAGGTTAAAGTTAGATATAGTGGGAATTAGTGACGTTCGGTGGCAGGAGGAACAAGACTTTTGGTCAGGTGATTACAGGGTTATAAATACAAAATCAAATAGGGTAATGCAGGAGTAGGTTTAATAATGAATAAAAAAATAGAAGTGCAGGTTAGCTACTACAAACAGCATAGTGAACGCATTATTGTGGCCAAGATAGACACAAAGCCCATGCCTACTGCAGTAGTAAAAGTTTATATGCCAACTAGCTCTGCAGATGATGAAGAAATTGATGAAATGTATGATGAGATAAACGAAATTATTCAGGTAGTGAAGGGAGACAAAAATTTAATAGTCATGGGTGACTGGAATTCGTCAGTAGGAAAAGGGAGAGAAGGAAACATAGTAGGTGAATATGGATTGGGGGGAAGAAATTAAAGAGGAAGCCGCCTTGTTGAATTTTGCACAGAGCATAACTTAATCATAGCTAACACTTGGTTCAAGAATCATGAAAGAAGGTTGTATACCTGGAAGAATCCTGGAGATACTAAAAGGTATCAGATAGATTACATAATGGTAAGACAGAGATTTAGGAACCAGGTTTTAAATTGTAAGACATTTCCAGGGGCAGATGTGGATTCTGACCACAATCTATTGGTTATGAACTGCAGATTGAAACTGAAGAAACTGCAAAAAGGCGGGAATTTAAGGAGATGGGACCTGGATAAACTGAAAGAACCAGAGGTTGTAGAGTGTTTCAGGGAGGGCATAAGGGAACAATTGACAGGAATGGGGGAAAGAAATACTGTAGAAGAAGAATGGGTAGCTCTGAGGGATGAAGTAGTGAAGGCAGCAGAGGATCAAGTAGGTAAAAAGACAAGGGCTAATGGAAATCCTTGGGTAACAGAAGAAATGTTGAATTTAATTGATGAAAGGAGAAAATATAAAAATGCAGTAAATGAAGCAGGCAAAAAGGAATACAAACGTCTCCAAAATGAGATCGAGAGGAAGCGCAAAATGGCTAAGCAGGGATGGCTAGAGGATAAATGTAAGGATGTAGAGGCTTGTCTCACTAGGGGTAAGATAGATACTGCCTACAGGAAAATTAAAGAGACCTTTGGAGAGAAGAGAACCACTTGTATGAATATCAAGAGCTCAGATGGCAACCCAGTTCTAAGCAAAGAAGGGAAGGCAGAAAGGTGGAAGGAGTATATAGAGGGTTTATACAAGGGCGATGTACTTGAGGACAATATTATGGAAATGGAAGAGGATGTAGATGAAGATGAAATGGGAGATAAGATACTGCATGAAGAGTTTGACAGAGCACTGAAAGACCTGAGTCGAAACAAGGCCCCGGGAGTAGACAACATTCCATTAGAACTACTGATGGCCTTGAGAGAGCCAGTCATGACAAAACTCTACCATCTGGTGAGCAAGATGTATGAGACAGGCGAAATACCCACAGACTTCAAGAAGAATATAATAATTCCAATCCCAAAGAAAGCAGGTATTGACAGATGTGAAAATTACCGAACTATCAGTTTAATAAGTCACAGCTGCAAAATACTAACACGAATTCTTTACAGACGAATGGAAAAACTGGTAGAAGCGGACCTCGGGGAAGATCAGTTTGGATTCTGTAGAAGTGTTGGAACAAGTGAGGCAATACTAACCTTATGACTTATCTTAGAAGAAAGATTAAGAAAAGGCAAACCTACGTTTCTAGCATTTGTAGACTTAGAGAAATCTTTTGACAACGTTAACTGGAATACTCTCTTTCAAATTCTGAAGGTGGCAGGGGTAAAATACAGGGTGCGAAAGGCTATTTACAGTTTGTACAGAAACCAGATGGCAGTTATAAGAGTCGAGGGGCATGAAAGGGAAGCAGTGGTTGGGAAAGCAGTGAGACAGGGTTGTAGCCTCTCCCCGATGTTATTCAATCTGTATATTGAGCAAGCAGTAAAGGAAACAAAAGAAAAATTCGGAGTAGGTATTAAAATTCATGGAGAAGAAGTAAAAACTCTGAGGTTCGCCGATGACATTGTAATTGTGTCAGAGACAGCAAAGGACTGGGGAGAGCAGTTGAATGGAATGGACAGTGTCTTGAAAGGAGGATATAAGATGAACATCAACAAAAGCAAAATGAGGATAATGGAAGGTAGTCAAAGTAAATCGGGTGATGCTGTGGTGATTAGATTAGGAAATGAGACGCTTAAAGTAGTAAAGGAGTTTTGCTATTTAGGGAGTAAAATAACTGATGATGGTCGAAGTAGAGAGGATATAAAATGTAGACTGGCAATGGCAAGGAAATTGTTTCTGAAGAAGAGAAATTTGTTAACATCGAGTATAGATTCAAGTGTCAGGAAGTCGTTTCTGAAAGTATTTGTATGGAGTGTAGCCATGTATGGAAGTGAAACATGGACGATAACCAGTTTGGACAAGAAGAGAATAGAAGCTTTCGAAATGTGGTGCTACAGAAGAATGCTGAAGATAAGGTGGGTAGTTCACGTAACTAATGAGGAGGTATTGAATAGGATTGGGGAGAAGAGAAGTTTGTGACACAACTTGACTAGAAGAAGGGATCGGTTGGTAGGACATGTTTTGAGGCATCAAGGGATCACCAATTTAGTATTGGAGGGCAGCGTGGAGGGTAAAAATCGTAGAGGGAGACCAAGAGATGAATACACTAAGCAGAGTCAGAAGGATGTAGGTTGCAGTAGGTACTGGGAGATGAAGAAGCTTGCACAGGATAGAGTAGCATGGAGAGCTGCATCAAACCAGTCTCAGGACTGAAGACCACAACAACAGTGTGAGAGGTACTCCATATTCAAATACTTTACAGACTGAATGAACAAGAGCTGCCCCATTTTTGTGAAGCCAAATATAGCTTCACAATATCTTCTGCCATGCTTCAGTTCAAAACTAATATAGGAAATATTGGAAGAAATAATATGCTTTTATATATTTAAGAGAACCACATACTCTTTCTTAGAACATATTAGACATGTCTGCTTGTTCTGCTGTGTGGTTTAGCTGAACATTCTGTTCTTCTGACAGCAAAATGTTATTTGCAGGTTGTACCACTTAGTAGCAATCTTGGTTTCATACAGTGGGTGGATAATACAAAAAGTCTGAGCGAATTAATAGAATCTTCATACACAGGAGAAGAGAAAACATCTGCGTGAGTATAAATGATGAAATGTTTTATAAACATAAAGTACAGGTTTTTAATTTATCACCAAAATCTAAATTTTTTTTTATTTTTTGTTTTTATATTTCATTGACACAGTTCTAAGATCATTTCACAATGCTGCAACTGGTTTCAACCTGCAAATAGTCATTTATAGATCAAAGACCTTTGATAATGCAGTGGAAACCACTTGCAGCAAAGTGGTTTTCTTTGCATTATCAAGCAGAAACTGCTTGCAGCATATGGCTTTTAATCCATAGATGACCACTGGCTGGTTGAAACTGTTTAAGGTAGTGAAAATGCTCTTGGGATTGTGTTGCAAAAATACAAAAAATGAAAGAGCATAGTGAGTCACTAAATCTCCAACGATGATTAATGAATTTTTTCGCTTAAAGTTTTTCAGCAATGTTTTGTTTTGCTATTTCAGCATAGACAAAATAATACTGTTCATGAAAATATTTTGTTACAGGCGTGAGGCTTCAACACGCTATAGAGGCTGGCTGGCTGCTTCAAATCCAAGTAAAAAAAACTTGACGGACAAAGAAAAATATGAAAGTGCTTACCGTAAATATTCACCTGAAGAAACAGTTAAAATATACAATGAGAATGTAAACAGCATACCTTGGGATATTATGCGGTAAAGTATTGCTGTAATTACTGTTTCAGAAATCATCAGTGTGCATAATAAGATTTTTGAATGTAAATGTATTCACTGCTCCTGCTTGTGACATCTAAGTTATATGAATATAGTGGTGCACTAACAATCAGCTATCACAAACACTAAACCTAGTCAGTATCATCAAGGAAAAGTTCAGAATTATGTTGTAGGACCATCCATCAAAATGGCAAGCTTTCATTCATTTACCTAGGTAACACATTCAAGTGATTGGTATTGCAAGATCATGGGTTAATGTAAGTGCAAGATAAGCTATTGCAAATGTGGAATTCTGGTACATTAATAACCGTGTGCCAGATGTCAGTTTGTGGGATGAAGTTCCACACCTATTGCACTTGATCAGTCAGTACGGGGACAGTAATAGCTGGTTGTGGATGGTGCTGGAGTTGTCATATAATGATGTCCCATATATGCTAGACTGGAGACAGAGCTGGTGATTGAGCAGATCAGGGCAGCATCTCAATCCAGTAGAGCATGTTGAGTTACTACAACGGTACGTGGGTAAGCATTATACTGTGGGAAATCACCCCCTGGAACACTATTCATGAACAACAGCATAACAGGTTCAATCACTAGATTGACATACAAATTTGCAGTCAGGGAGCATGGGATAATCATGAGAATTCTCCTGCTGTCACACAAAACTGCACGCCAGACCATTACTCCAGGTGCAGGTTCAGTGTGCGTAACATGCAGACAGGTCAGTTGCAGGCTCTCCATTTGCCTTCTCCTAACCAACACACTACCATCACTGCCGCCAAGATAGAAGCAGCTTTCATCAGAAAACACAACTATTCCTCTCCCTGCCCTCAAATAATCTCTCGCTTGACACCACTGAAGAAGCAAATGGTGCTGGTTGGGGTCAATGAAATGCATGCCACAGGGCATCTGTCTCAGAGCTATCCTTGAAGTAATCTATTTGTAGCAATTTATTGGGTTATTGCGATGCCAACTGCTGCTCATATTGCTGCTGCATGTGCAATGTGATGTGACAGAACCATATGCCAAACATAGTTGTCTCCCCTGTCACTAGAGCCATGTGGCCATCTGGAGCCTGGTCATCTTGCGACCGTACATGCTCGTGACCACTGCTACCAGCACTCTAGCACTTTGGCTACCTTCGTACTGATCTTCCTGCAATACTGCTGAAGGAACATCCAGATTCTCATAGCCCTATTATGCAACCTAGTTAAAACTTGGTGAGATGTTGATAGTTGTGTCTTTGTCATGTTAAAGGCATTCGTGACTAACATCAACTCACCATATCCAATCTCAAAGATAACTAATACCTATGACTGTTACAGTGTGCATTTAAAGCAAAACTGATTTGCATTCTCATGGTGGCACTACTAGCGCCATTCGTATGTGACTTCCATGAAATTTGAATAGACGTAATTTCAAATGTAGAAACATGACTAACAACTTACGTTTATGTCTCACAACTCATTCTTGGTGTTGTAATCTTCTCTGTTGGTGTTTTATGTGGTACTGCCATGGTCAATCATTATTATCATTTATGCAAGCAACAGTCTGTAATTTTTTCGTTCTTGATTTATTTTTCAATGCTGATTACTTATCTGTTAAAATAATATCTTTGGACTCCTGTATAGAGCTGTTTTTGAATTACAGGTCACTCACTTTCATCTCTGTTGCATCACCACACAGATTACTTCCGGTACCACTATTATCTCCCTCCCTCCCATTTCCTATTCCACTTGTGAATGCTGTGCAAAAGTACACTGAGGTGACAAAAGTAATGGGATAGGGTGGATCTGTAATTTGTACTTAAGTGATTCAACTGAAAAGGTTTCTGATGTGATTATGACTGCACATTCAGAATTAACAGACTTCGAATGCAGAATGGTAGCTGTAACTTGACATAAGGCACATTCCATTTCAGAAATCATTTGCGAATTCAATGCTCCCAGACCCATAGTGTCAAGAGTGTGCTGAGAATACCAAATTTCATTCATTATCTCTCAGCACGGACAACACAGTGACTGATGGCTTTCAGTTAACAACCTGGAGCAGCAACATTTGCATGTAGTTGTCAGTGCTAACAGACAAGCAACAGTGCGTGAAATAACCACAGAAATCAGTACGGGACATACAGCAAATGTATCCATTCGGACAGTGCAGTGAAATTTAGTGATAATGGGCTATGGCAGCAGGTGACTGATGCGAGTTCCTCTGCTGACAGCATGACATCACCTGCAGTGCCACTCCTGTGCTTGTGACCGTATTGTTTGGACCCTAGACAACTGGAAAACTGACACTTGGTCAGATGAGTCCCAGTTTCAGTTGCTAAGAGCAGATGCTTGGATTCAAGTGTGATGCAGACCCCACGAAACCAAGGACCCAAATTGTCAACAAGCAACTATGCAAGCCAGTGGTGTCTCCGTAATTCTGTGGGCTGGATTACATGGAAGGGACTGGGTCCTCTGGTCTAACCGAACAGATCATTGACTGGAAATGGCTAAGTTCAGCTCCTTGTAGATCATTTACAGCCATTCATGAATTTCATGTTTCCAAACAGTGAAGGAATTTTGATGATTGAGGATCCGTGTCACGAGGCCATAACTGTTTGTGATTCGTTTGAAGAACATTCTGGACAGTTTGAGTGCCCAACAGGCCTCCCATTGAACATTTACAGTACATAATCACGAGGTCAATTTGTACACAATATACTGAACCGGCAACGCTTTCACAATTATGGATAGTTGTAGAGGCAGTTGACTCAATATTTCTGCAGGAGAATTCCATCGGCTTGTTGAATCCATGCCATGTAGAGTTGCTGCACTGGATAGAGTGAAAGGAGGTCCGGCACTATAGTAGGAGGTATCCCATGACTTTTGTTACCTCAGTGTAACGACTATCAGTATGACCTTGAATTTCTATGGTTTTTATGTTCCCTGAAATATATGTGGGAGGAAGTAATATGCTTCATAATTCCTCATTGGAGTGTGTGTTTTTGACATTTTAACAGTAACCCCCTCCATGATGCATGCTTCCTATGTATGCTCTGTCACCAAAGTTTGAAGAGGATCCCCTAGACACTCTCATGTTCACTAAGTTAATCTGTGACAAAGCGCACTACTCTTATTTGGGCCTTCTGTATTCACTCTATTAAACCTACATGTTAAGATGCAAGACTGACAAGCAATACAGTGGAATCAGTTGATTCTAGCATTTTGCAAACAATCTCTTCTGTGGATGAACTACATTTCATTAGGATTCTTCATGTGAATATCAGTCTGGCATCTGTTTTTCCTCTAACTATTTCTATCTCATTTTAAGTCACTTTCCATGATTGACCAACAATTGTGTAATTAAACAACAATGGATTCCACTTATTTATGTACACTGTTACATTTATGTATTCTGAGAATCAACTGTTCCTACACCAAAGTGTCAATTTGCTGTATGTCTTTGTGCACTTTGTTACAATTTTCTGCAATTCCAACATTACTGTATGTACACTGAAACACTTTTTTTGGGCTTGGACTGAAGCAGCTTTCATCCAGTTAGAAAGTCATCAGTTCAGTTAAAATTCTGGTCCAATATTCAGCAAATTTTATGTAGATCACTAGGCAACAGTATGGAATTATATTGAATGTCTTCCAGAAATTAATAAGTATGGCATACATGTGGATACCTTTACCTACTGCCTTCTGGCACTCATGGAAAAACAGGAAAATCTGAATTTTATAAAATTGTCATTCACAGAATCCCTGTTTATTTCTAAAGAGGACATTTTGTGGCATATGACACAGTCATTAACTATGTTTATGATTCTACAACAAACTGATATGAGTGAGCCAGGCTTATGGGTTTACTCCTTTGTCTGATCATCTTTTTTGAAAATGGGGAAGACCTCCACCTTTTTCTAACAGTCTGGAACTCTTTTCTTTTGCCAACAATGTATAATAATCTGTGGCTAGAAGAGAGCCATGCTCTCCTGCAAAATTTGTATAGAATAGTACAGTTTCTTACATCAAGTCCAATTGCTTTTCCTTTGTTGACTTTTTAGTTGATTTTCTGTTCCACAGTCAAAGTACCTGGTATAAGTATGAAATGCATATTTCAGACAACAGATGTCTGACCAATGCAGTTTGTGCCATAAAGATTTGACACTGCACCATTTTGTTGTTTCAACAAGTGACAGACATGCATGAGTGATAAACTGGAAAAGTCTGTGGATAGTGTTGTGTTGCTGTGTTCAATATGTTGAAATTTATACCAAACAAAGAGCATTAATGGAAAGCATTAATTTTTTGTTTTCATTTGAAGAAAACTGGTGCTGAGTCATACCAATTAATTTGTGAAGCTTATGGTGAATATGCTCCATCACAAGAAACAAGTGAATGATGGTTTCTGCATTTCAAAAATGGTGACTTCAATGTTGCAGACAAGGAACATGAAAAACCACAAAACAAAACAAAAAAATAAGATGATGTGGTATTGGAGGCATTGTTGAACAAAGATGATTCGCAAACACAGAAACAACTCGCTGACCAATTTGGCATTAATCAACAAACTGTTTCCAGTTGTCTATGAGAGATTGGAAACATTCAGTAGATCGATAGATGGGTACCACATTAGTTGAACAAAAGGCAAATGAAAAAGCACAAAAAAAAACTTGAGATTTTGCTTGCTTGGTACAAAAGGAAGTCACTTTTTCATTGTATAGTTACACAGTATGAAAAGTGGATTTATTTTGAGAATCCCAAGTGCAAAAGAATCATGGGTAGACCAAGATACATCATCCACATCGAATGCAAGACTGGATCTCTTTGGCAGGAAGACAATGTTCTGTGTTTGGTGGGACCGGAGGTGTGTCGTCTGTTATGAGCGGTTAATACTAAATGTTGCCGACAACTGACCGATGTGAACTATTTGCTGCTTGAAAAAAAGGCCACAGTACCGAAAGAGGCAACACAGTCATTTTTCTTCACAACAGTGCTTCGTCACATGTGGCAAAACCGGTTTGTGACACATTGTAAGCACTCATCTGGGAAGTTCTACTCCATCCTGCTTACTCACCAGACTTGACTCCTACCAATTACCACTTGTTTGCATTGATGGGTCACACACTTGCTGAGCAGTGCTTTGGTTCATACAAAGATGTGAAAAAATGGCTCAATGAATGGTTCAAGGCAAAAGGGGAAAATTTTTGCTGGTGGTATTCACAAATTGCCCAAAAGATGGGAAAAATGTATAACAGATAATGGAGCATACTTCTAATAAAGCACTATTTATCATTCTTCTAATGTCGTGTGACGAGGGCCTCCCGTCGGGTAGACCGTTCGCCTGGTGCAAGTCTTTCGATTTGACACCACTTCGGCGACTTGCGCGTCGATGGGGATGAAATGATGATGATTAAGACAACACAACACCCAGTCCCTGAGCGGAGAAAATCTCCGACCCAGCCGGGAATCGAACCCGGGCCCTTTGGATTGACAGTCTGTCGCGCTGACCACTCAGCTACATTCTTCTGAATGTATTGTGTGTTTTTAGACAAAAAATTTGTGTTTCATACCTGTACAGCTGGTATGTCAATATTTAATTTTGACATGCATGCAGAATTTGAAAAGAGAAACTGTATAATGATGTTTCATAGCATAGCAGCTTCAGAAGAATAATTCAGAGTTTCGGCAACTATAGGTCATTCTCATGTTGAAATTTTTTTGTGTCATTAAATTTTGTGATTAAATTGTCTCTGCATGTTTGGCAGTTCTAACACTGCTATTGAACAATTATGGGACTTCCACAGTAAAACTTTGTCAGCACATACGTATCTATACAATTTCGTTCATTGATACTCCAAATTTTTGTCCCTTGGTATGAATGTTCATTATTGGCTGTTCAGACAGTCTGCAAGCTGTTCTCTTTTGCACTTCATAATTCCTTTTAACACCTTTAGCCATTCTCTTATCACATGTTTGACCAGTTTTGCATTTCACGTTTGTGCCATTTTAAAACCTCACAAAGATGAAATATTAGTGGCTGACAGCTGATATGCCTGACAATCCATCATCACATGAATTCTACAGCTTTATAGTCACTGATTCCCTTCCCCGTGAAAATGGAAACCAAGAATTCAGTGCTGATAGGTATCCTGATATCTAAGACATTGCCATCATAGTTTGATTATCTAAGTAATTGCTTGAAGTAGTTTGAAAACGACATGCATTGTAAATAAAATGGCAAAAAATGCATAATCTGAAGTTAAGTGCCTCAGAATGGACAATTTTCTTTTGACAATGGATGGATGCAATGATACAGATGCCAAATTATATCCTGTTATGGTTACATTCTATGATACTCCGCTGGGAAAAAGTAGTGAACACTGTGCTATCCATGCCAGTATTAGATGGGGCTCAACAGGGTGAAACACAGGTGACCTGATGTTATCACAGCTGAGTTCTTATAACTTACCAATTGAAAACTGTGTGGCATTCTGCTCTGACAGTGCTCCTGTTACTACAAGATAGGACACAAAATGGGGTTGCAACAATTCTGAAGGAAGTTTAACCAGGTACTGCCATCATAGATTGCATTTGCCACCTGAGTAATCTACCAGCTGAAAAAGCTGCTGGAAAATTGCCATTTAAAGTTAATGAGATCCTTCTTATATATTTTATTTCTTAGAGAAGAGTATCAAAAGGAAACAACACCTTCAGAAATTTCAGAACTTCCGCAATAAAGAGGCAAAGAAAATTCTGAAGTGTGTATGTACTAGGAGGTTATTTTTAGGCAGATGTTTGAATACACTCATGCTCATAAATTAAGGATAATTGCAGAATGTGGTGCCACACAATCTGGCACTACACAAAACTGGCACCAATAGTATAGGCACATAGGAAACACACACGACACAGATCTGTAAGTCCATGGTATTGGTGATAAGTTGAGAAAACTGCCCCGAAGCACGTGTGCTACAAAACAACAGACCTGTTACAGTTACTCTGTCAAAGACATGCAGAGGTGTATGTGCACCAATCATAATCCCACCCCACACCATCAAACCACGACCTCCATACAGGTCCCTTTCAAGGACATTAAGGGGTTGGTATCTGGTCCCTATTTCACACCAGATGAAAACCCGGTGAGAATCACTGTTCAGACTATACCTGGACTCGTCCGTGAACATAACCTGGGACCACTGTTCCAGTGACCATGCACTTGTGTTCTTGACACCATGCTTTACGGGCTCTCCTGTCAGTGTAATGCACCTTGCAGGTCTCTGGGCAAATAAACCTTGTCTGTTCAGTCGTCTGTAGACTGTGTGACTGGAGACAACTGTTCCAGTGGCTACGGTAAGGTCCTGAGCGAGGCTACCTGCAGTACTCCGTGGCCGTCTGCGGACGCTGATGGTGAGATATCATCGGTCTTTTTGTGTTGTTGTACACTGTGGACATCCCATACTGTAGTGCCTGGACACATTTCCTGTCTGCTGGAATTGTTGCCATAATCCTGAGATCACACTTTGTGGAATATGAAGGGCCCATGCTATGACCTGGTGTGTTTGACCAGCCTCCAGTCGCCGTAGTATTCTACTCCTCATATGTGTTCTTTGAGCCATTTTCAACACACAATCTCCACCAGCACGTCTGAAAAGTCTGTACACTTACTCGCTGCACCGTACTCTGACATGCACCAACACACCTCTACATGTGTGGACTGCTGCCAGCGCCACCGTGCGGCAACCGCAGGTCAAATGCACCACATGGTCGTATCCTGACATGATTTAAACCCACAAACCACCGACCAGAGTGTTGTTTCACCATGTATCAGCATTATCCTTAATTTATGAGCATGAGTGTAGACTACTGGGCCAGTAGGATCCACTTCTTTCTTCAAGCAGGAAGTACTATTATGTACCCAAAACATTTCCACAAGCTTGACAACTTTCAGAGTACCTAGAGTTGAACAAAGTGGGTACAAAGAGTATCAGAAGAAGAGAATTCTTGATTCTGCTACTACATATGGTCCTAAAAGAATAGCATATTCTTCCAAATGAGACAAATCCATCCTAAGAAATAAGACTTTTTCCACAACATGTGAGGAAAAATTGTGTATTTTCCTGTTCTCAAACTTGAACAAGACCTTTTGCACTTTCCTTAGATTAGAGATTAGATTAGTTTTTCATTCCATAGATCATGTTGAGGAGATCCTTGTGGATTCACCCAAACATTCCACGTGGGAAAAAAATATATAAAAACAAAGATGAGGTGACTTACCGAACGAAAGCGCTGGCAGAAAGAGGGAAGGAGAGGGAAAGATGAAAGGATGTGGGTTTTAAGGGAGAGGGTAATGAGTCATTCCAATCCCGGGAGCGGAAAGACTTACCTTAGGGGGAAAAAGGACAGGTATACACTCGCGCACACACACACACATATCCATCCGCACATACACAGACACAAGCAGACATTTGTAAAGGCAAAGAGTTTGGGCAGAGATGTCAGTCGAGGCGGAAGTACAGAGGCAAAGATGTTGTTGAAAGACAGGTGAGGTATGAGCGGCGGCAAATTGAAATTAGAAATTTGCGGAGATTGAGGCCTGGCGGATAGCGAGACGAGACGATATGCTGAAGGGCAAGTTCCCATCTCCGGAGTTCTGACAGGTTGGTGTTAGTGGGAAGTATCCAGATAACCCGGACGGTGTAACACTGTGCCAAGATGTGCTGGCCGTGCACCAAGGCATGTTTAGCCACGGGGTGATCCTCATTACCAACAAACACTGTCTGCCTGTGTCCATTCACGCAAATGGACAGTTTGTTGCTGGTCATTCCCACATAGAAGGCTTCACAGTGTAGGCAGGTCAGTTGGTAAATCACGTGGGTGCTTTCACACGTGGCTCTGCCTTTGATCGTGTACGCCTTCCGGGTTACAGGACTGGAGTAGGTGGTGGTAGGAGGGTGCATGGGACAGGTTTTACACCGGGGGCGGTTACACGGGTAGGAGCCAGAGGGTAGGGAAGGTGGTTTGGGGATTTCATAGGGATGAACTAAGAGGTTACGAAGGTTAGGTGGACGGCGGAAAGACACTCTTGGTGGAGTGGGGAGGATTTCATGAAGGATGGATCTCATTTCAGGGCAGGATTTAAGGAAGTCGTATCCCTGCTGGAGAGCCACATTCAGAGTCTATTCCAGTCCTGGAAAGTATCCTGTCACAAGTGGGGCACTTTTGGGGTTCTTCTGTGGGAGGTTCCGGGTTTGAGGAGATGAGGAAGTGGCTCTGGTTATTTGCTTCTTTCACTTTGCCACGAAGAAAAATGATCCTAATCCTACTCCTAATGATCCAACTCCCCAAGACACGATCCAAATTGAACCCTGCCTGCAACAGTTCCGTCCTCCGTCACAGCGGGACCCACCTCCTCTTCCTCAAAATCACCCTCTCCAAACCTTCCAGGAATTTCTGATTTCCAGCCTTGCCTCTCAGTCCTTCTTAAAAAACCTTAATCCTATTCCAAACATCACCACTGCTGAAGCCCAGGCTATCCGTGATCTGAAGGCTGACCGATCCATCGTCATTCTTCTGGCGGACAAGGGTTCCACGACCGTGGTACTTGATCGTCTGGAGTATGTTGCTGAGGGACTGCGTCAGCTTTCAGACAACACTACTTACAAAGTTACAAAGTTCGCCAAGGTAATCCCATTCCTGATGTCCAGGCAGAGCTTCAAGGAATCCTCAGAACCTTAGGCCCCCTACAAAACTTTTCACCTGACTCCATCAACCTCCTGACCCCATCAACACCCCGCACCCTTACCTTCTACCTTCTTCCTAAAATTCACAAACCCAATGATCCCGGCCGTCCCATTGTAGCTGGTTACCAAGCCCCCACAGAACGCGTCTCTGCCTACGTAGATCAACACCTTCAACCCCTTACATGCAGTCTCTCATCCTTCATCTAAGACACCAATCACTTTCTCGAACGCCTGGAATCCCTACCCAGTCTGTTACCCCCAGAAACTATCCTTGTAACCATTGATGCCACTTCCTTATACACAAATATTCCGCATGTCCAGGGCCTCGCTGTGATGGAGCACTTCCTTTCATGCCGATCACCTGCCACCCTACCTAAAACCTCTTTCCTCATTACCTTAGCCAGCTTCATCCTGACCCACAACATCTTCACTTTCGAAAGCGAGACATACCAACAATTAAAGGGAACAGCCATGGGTACCAGAATGGCCCCCTAGTACGCCAACCTATTCATGGGTCGCTTAGAGCAAGCCTTCTTGGTTACCCAGGCCTGCCAACCCAAAGTTTGGTACAGATTTATTGATGACATTTTCATGATCTGGACTCACAGTGAAGAAGAACTCCAGAATTTCCTCTCCAACCTCAACTCCTTTGGTTCCATCAGATTCACCTGGTCCTACTCTAAATCCCATGCCACTTTACTTGACGTTGACCTCCACCTGTCCAATGGCCAGCTTCACACGTCCGTCCACATCAAACCCACCAACAAGCAACAGTATCTCCATTATGACAGCTGCCACCCATTCCACATCAAACGGTCCCTTCCCTACAGCCTAGGTCTTCGTGGCAAACGAATCTGCTCCAGTCCGGAATCCCTGAACCATTACACCAACAACCTGAAAACAGCTTTCGCATCCCGCAACTGCCCTCCCGACCTGGTACAGAAGCAAATAACCAGAGCCACTTCCTCATCTCCTCAAACCTGGAACCTCCCACAGAAGAACCCCAAAAGTGCCCCACTTGTGACAGGATACTTTCCAGGACTGGATCAGACTCTGAATGTGGCTCTCCAGCAGGGATACGACTTCCTTAAATCCTGCCCTGAAATGAGATCCATCCTTCATGAAATCCTCCCCACTCCACCAAGAGTGTCTTTCCGCCGTCCACCTAACCTTCGTAACCTCTTAGTTCATCCCTATGAAATCCCCAAACCACCTTCCCTACCCTCTGGCTCCTACCCGTGTAACCGCCCCCAGTGTAAAACCTGTCCCATGCACCCTCCCACCACCACCTACTCCAGTCCTGTAACCCGGAAGGTGTACACGATCAAAGGCAGAGCCATGTGTGAAAGCACCCACGTTATTTACCAACTGACCTGCCTACACTGTGAAGCCTTCTATGTGGGAATGACCAGCAACAAACTGTCCATTTGCATGAATGGACACAGGCAGACAGTGTTTGTTGGTAATGAGTATCACCCCATGGCTAAACATGCCTTGGTGCACGGCCAGCACATCTTGGCACAGTGTTACACCGTCCAGGTTATCTGGATACTTCCCACTAACACCAATCTGTCAGAACTCCGGAGATGGGAACTTGCCCTTCAGCATATCGTCTCTTCTCGCTATCCGCCAGGCCTCAATCTCCGCTAATTTCTAATTTCAATTTGCTGCCGCTCATACCTCACCTGTCTTTCAACAACATCTTTGCCTCTGTACTTCCGCCTCGACTGACATCTCTGCCCAAACTCTTTGCCTTTACAAATGTCTGCTTGTGTCTGTGTATGTGCGGATGGATGTGTGTGTGTGTGTGTGTGTGTGTGTGTGTGCGCGCGAGTGTATACCTGTCCTTTTTTTCCCCTAAGGTAAGTCTTTCCACTCCTGGAATTGGAATGACTCCTTACTCTCTCCCTTAAAACCCACTTCCTTTCGTCTTTCCCTCTTTCCTGATAAGGCAACAGTTTGTTGCGAAAGCTTGAATTTTGTGTGTATGTATGTGTGTGTGTGTTTCTATCGACCTGCCAGCGCTTTCGTATGGTAAGTCACATCATCTATTTATCAAAAAACAAAGATGATGTGACTTACCAAACGAAAGTGCTGGCAGGTCGAAAGACACACAAACATACACACAAAATTCAAGCTTTCGCAACAAACTGTTGCCTCATCAGGAAAGAGGGAAGGAGAGGGAAAGACGAAAGGATGTGGGTTTTAAGAGAGAGGGTAAGGAGTCATTCCAATCCCGGGAGTGGAAAGACTTACCTTAGGGGGAAAAAAAGGACAGGTATACACTCGCGCACACACACACACACACACACATATCCATCCACACATATACAGACACAAGTAGACATATTTAAAATATGCCTGTTTTCTGGCGCTCTCTGGAAATGTAAATCGAACCTATTTCTAACAGTCTTCGGATTGTATTGCGAACAGTGGTTAGAAAAGCGTTACTTTCAAAGTAAATTTCTTTTTACGCAAGATGAATTATGTTACATGTGAGAAAGTGGGATGGATATCTAAATCACAGAGCGTTCGAAACTGAACAGTTTGAGGACCAGCCACTTACAAGAATTTCAAGCCGAGACATTTATGTCATAATTTTAAATTTACTGGCACATTTGTGTGATGTATCTTAAAATACAACACACGGAAAAAAGATCAATATTACATGTGAAAGCTTAGCTTCTGTTGTGGCGTGTTAATCTTAGAGTCTAATATTATATGTGAAAGCTTAGCTTTTCTTGTAGATATACGGTACTGTGTACATTAATGTAAACCGTTAACATTTCCTCTTGCGTGTTCGCGCTATGTAACCAGTGATCTTGCTATTGGCTGACTATAACACGTGTCCTATGCTCTGAATAGCTGCTGCCATCGGCTGACGAGATCTCGTGACTTGAGATATGACTCGCATACAAAAGGACATCGCAACCTCGGTTTCAACGCTCCGCAAACTAACGCGCTTTGTTTGGTGTAATTTGAATTTATACTTTCGTAATACGAAAATATGGAACGTATATGTTGCTGCAAATCTTTCCAACACTTCTCTCCTTTTTTTTAAAAAAATTAAAAGTCTCTCCAAAACTTCTCTGCCCGTCTTTTCTTTTTTTTTCCGGGAAGTTCTACGCGATTGTATAAAACGTTAACCATTCAAAGAATTGATAAGTTTTACAGTTCCGAGGGAAAATCTACGGAAAACCTACTGTCACTTAGCACAGAAAAAGTGTATTTTCGCCCGGGATATCCGGGAATAATCCAGGAATTTTTTTCCTTGTCCCTGTATACACCCTGAGTGTGTGCTCCACCTTTGTGACTTTCCCTTTAATACACCCAAAACGCAGCATGGAATTACACTGTTGATGATTGAGCTGGAAACTCCCCCATGCATGCCAAGGAGTATGTGCTCATCATGACTAGGGTGTGGGGACTCCGAGCAATCAGTTACTGGCCAGGCAGCTGTTTCTGAGGCTGGGTGGTGCCCGTGGGGAGGGCCTCCATTCAGTGTGTGTGGGACCGTGATGGATCAGCCGCAAATGAAGTGAATGAAGTTGCCTCATCAGCTGTCTGTGTGAAAGGATAGTCCTCTTTCAGTGCAGAGAGATATGACCCTAAAATGTTACCTTCCCTGGTTACACCAAGGGAGGAACATGGGGCTGTGTGGCAAGCAGAGCAGTACCCACCACAATACGTGGTTTGTACAAGAACTGGTGGTGATTCCTTCTTGGCCACAAAGCCCTTGTTCCTTGTGGACAACTTAGAAGCGAAGTTTGGGGAAATGGCAGCTATCTCTATAATGTAAAGTAGTTCAAGTCTGATCAAAACGGCATCTCCTGCCCAGTCGCGGGCACTGCTTGCTTGTAACAAGCTGCATAGCATATAGTGACTGTAACTCCCCATAACAGTATAAATTTAGTACAGTGCATCACTTTCCTCAGAGACCTGCTGTTATAATCTGATGATGAGCTACGCACCAACTTGGAACAACATGATGTACACTTTGTCCGTCATGTACATAGGGGGCCAAAGGACTATAGGGTTGCTACTGGTGTCTTCATCTCGGCCTTTGATGGCGATTCATTGCCTGAAATGGTCGAGGTGATGATATAACAGTGCTTCAAGTACTTGAAATTTGGGCACATGTCTTCGTGCTAGCCCAATCTGTAGAGACTGTGGATGAGTTCTGCATGCAGATGCTCCGTGTGCATCTCTGCCCATTTGTGTCAACTGTGGGAAGCACCATTCTCCCTGCTCACCAGATTGCACTCTTTTCCAGAAAGAAAAGAAAATATAAGAATACAAGATTCTGGAAAAACTGAGTCACCAATAGGCCAAGTAGAAGAAGGGGCAGCTGCACCCAGCATGTCAAATGATGTCATATGCTACAGCTTTGATGATGCTACCCCCTTTGGTGATGGTAGTCCAGACCTTTACACCTCCTACAGTGGGCTCTCAGGGTTGCTCAACCATGCCTGCCCAATGATAGTAGGGGGCTGCTGTCTTCCTGCTGCCCCCACACCTACTTCGGGGTCAGTGGCTTCCAGTTCACCAGGGACATTGGTCACCACTTCTCAGTTGGAGACAAATCACCTTCCTCTAGCTTTCCTCACCAAGAAGTGGTCCCTCAGGACACTTTCTTACAGGGTTTCCATAGGTCTACAACCGGACACCAGCAAATTGCTGAAGGATCACAGGGCTTAACGATCATACTCTTTTCCTGAAAATTATTCAGAGAAGCCCTCACAATCATGAAAATCCTCTAAGGAAAGTGAAGATAAGAAAAAGTCCTCCAACAAGATCCCGGCTGTTTCACTCTTGTGGCCCAGGCAGAGATTCCAGCAGCACCTGGGGCCACAACACAACAAGAATCCAGAACCTGTATGTATTGATGCCATAATGCCTCAACCTGTGGCAGCAGGTAACCCTAAGGCATAACATTCCCACTTTGTCCCTTCGTGGTCTCGCAGTACACCAATATTATTATTCTCCACTGGATTTGTATTGTTTTTTTCCACAACCTGTCTGGGCTACAACATCTTTTAAGCACATCACCTGCCTTCTGAATCGCCCTTCAGGAGACTTGGTTTCCAGCAATGCAGACCCAGCCTTTATTGGATACCGGGGGATCATGCTGCCAAGACAGGGTGTCAGATGAAATTTGCACATACGTTCTAGACACTCCATATAGTGAATTTGTGCCTCTGACAACTCCTTTGGAAGCTGTGGCTGTTTGGGCAGGAGCATTCATAATGACCGCTTTCTGTTCCCCTTTCAGTGTCACTCCAGTGGACACCTACCCAGATGGGTTCTCAACAGCACTGACTGGGATGCTTTCACTTCTGCTTTTGACCTTGGTTCCCTGCCACATGGAGATATCAATGTGGCAGTCCAGAATACAACTACAGCCATTCTTTCGGCAGCTGATTTACTGATGCCCTGTTCCTCAGGCCCACTCTGATGGAAGACTGTTCCTTGGTGATCCTCATAAATTGCAGAGGCCATTTGAGATCGTATACAGGCTCTCCAAAGCCATAAACAGCACCCTTGTATGGAGCACCATATTGCCTTTAAGCGACTCTGTGCCTCGGTCCACCGCCTAGTGAAAAGACAAAAGTGAGAATGCTGGGAATGGTATGCTTCAACCATCAGACCACGTACCTCTCATTCGTAGGTTTTGGTTAAGATCAGATGGCTCTATGAATACCAGATACCCGCTGGTGTACCTGGTATACTGAACCAGATGCCATCGCCAAACATTTACTATTCTCAAGTGTCAGCATCCGAGAACTATCAACTTGACTTTCACGTTCTTTGACAGTGGTTGGAGCAAATGCAATTATCTTCTACTACACACCACCTAGAGCCAAGTAATGCTCCATTCAGTAAGTGGGAATTTGTCAGTGTCCTTGCACACTGCACTGATGCAGCCCCAGGGCCAGACTGCATCCACAACCAAAAGATCAGTCACTTTCCAGTTGACTGTTAGCATCATATCCTTGCCGTCTTTAACCACATCTGGAGTGAGGGCGAGTTCCCATCACAGTGGCAAGAAAGCATCATTGTTCCAGTATTGAAAAACTGGGTAATTATTCTCTATAGATGAACAGTTATTACCCAATAAGTCTCATAAACATTCTCAATAAATTGCTTGAATATATGGTGAGCTGGCAGCTGTGTTGGCTCCTTAAGTGTTGATGTCTTCTCACTCACTTGTCCGTCCGTCAATGGGATGCCACTGTTGCCAGACAGTGAGATGCAACTACATCCATCCCGCATCCCCCGCTGCTTATTGCCTTGGAAAGACTAGCAACATGGACAGGGCAAGAGAAGCATAGTCACTGTTTTATTTATAATTATATACACTTCATTTTTCCCTTCCTGGTGTCAGTTTATGTTTATCACCATTTACACCTATTTTCTTTATCTATCATGCTAACACTTGGCTCATATCTGAGTTTCTGTGTCTTATCTGCGTGCTCTTCACCTCAGCTCATTTTTAGAGTCCATTTGCAACTACATCCGTTCACATTGTGGGAAAGTAATGCTATTCAGGAAAGGTGGGCTACCTGTGTAAACACATTAGCCTTCCCACTTAATGCTCATGTGTGGAAATTCTCATCTCTCACATTCTGCTGTCATATACATTGCATATGTCTAGTAACTAACTAGAAAAAAATGTGAAAAAATTCCTGTATATCATGTTAAGATAATCTTGTATTTTACTCAAACTCTGGCACTAACCTCAGGAAAATCAGGCACTCCTTGCCCGTATAACTAATTTACATAATATATCTAAAAACAAAGATGCTGTAACTTACCAAACGAAAGTGTTGGTATGTTGATAGAGACAAAAAACACACACAAATTACAAGCTTTCGCAACCCACGGTTGCTTCATCAGGAAAGAGGGAAGGAGAGGGAAAGACGAAAGGAAGTGGGTTTTAAGGGAGAGGGTAAGGAGTCATTCCAATCCCAGGAGCAGAAAGACTTACCTTAGGGAGAAAAAAAGGACAGGTATACACTCGCACATCACACATATCCATCCGCACATATACAGACACAGGCAGCATTACATAATATATATGCATACTGTCCTGTCATCTTATCATTATGAACTAATCAACAATGAAAACTATTTGCAATAGAAAGGAATCATAATCTTGATTTTATTGAACTGGCAGAACTCTGTAAGAAGCACAATTCACGAACTTCATCATCACAACACATCAATAAACATATGTAATACTTCATCATACTCATAATTCTAACATCTCACATTGCGATAAATCCCCAATACTTCATAGTAAACCTGAATATTTTCACCAACAGATACCTCTAATACCAAGAGTAAATAAGTAGTCCAGTGTCCCCATTTCACTAAGTTCTCCACTACCAAGGACTTAACTTCTTAGGTCACTATCACTTTCCAGCTACCCTCCTGTACCCATAATACATACTACTTCTTGGGCTACCATCCTGCCTATGACTCATCTTTGGAAAGCTTCATAAAACTTTTCCATCATGTTCTCCCCTAAAAATGAATTTCTACAGGTATTGGAGGCGGATTTGCTGCTACTATCTGCACTGTCTCTCAGCAAATCTGGAATGTTTTAGTTGATGTCATCACATCTAACGATGAGAGGTTGGCAGCCCTGCAGCCAAGCGACTAGCGCGAGGTTTGGTGTTCTCGTAAAGATAAGTTATTTTAGATTATAAAACACATAGATTAGTACTGATTACGTGGTAAATAAGTGTATTAGTGTGCCGTTTAAGTGTACCATTAAAGGTTTCATTTCTCATTACGTAATATAGCAGAAAACGCGAAAAGACCGTACAGTCGTATTTTCTGTTTACGTTCTGCTGCAGCAAATCTATAGAATTTCGTTTAGTTGTTCCTTGCTCTCTCCAGCAATTTAACTTAGCGTACCTCTTCATTATTTAACTAGCATTTCCGGAAAGTAGCGTAAAGTTTAACTTGTTGTTTCAGAAACTTTGCACTTTTGTTTTTGTTTACACACAGTTGCGTATAGGCCAAATTTGTGTAACCATATTTTCGTGTTTATCTGTAATTTAACTGACTTATTCTTAATAAATTATTACGTTTATCATGAGTGAAAAGTGCTTGACTTGCCGTAGAATTGTTAGGTCGGGGCTTTGGTGTGATGGGTGCTGTAGTTTTTTCCATGTGGGTGACTGTAGTGGCGTGGGAATAGGGGAAGTAAATGAGACTCATCAGTGGTTTTGTAGGATTTGTAGTAGAGATAGGAAGATACTGGAACAGGAGGGGAAAATTGCTGCCCTTCAGGCTGAGTTAGACAAGGCCAGGGGAGATCTTGACAGGTTAAGGAGGGAGAAGGGTAAAGAGAGGTGGGAAGTGGCAACAGGCAACAGGAGGAACAGGCCTAGAACTTTGTCTGACAGCTTTATGGTGAATGTGGAAAATAGATTTGACCTGTTGCTTCAGTTAGAAGCTGGTGAGCCTCAAGCAGTTACAGGTGTAGACAGGGCACAACAAACTTTCAGCAGCAAATTGAAAAGTAAGAATGTAGGGAAATCAGTAAAGAGAAAGAAAGTGTTGTTGTTAGGTAGTTCCCATGGAAGAGGTGTTGGCCAACTCTTGCAGGATGAACTAGGATCAGAATACCAGGTCACCAATTTTTTTAAACCTAGTGCTGGTCTGGAGCAGGTGACAGAGGATTTAGGATCACTTTGCAAAGATTTCACTAAGGAAGACACCGTGGTTATAGTGGGTGGGGCAGGTAACAGTATTGACAGAGATCCTGGGTACAGCATAGAGTGTGACCTGGCGAAGATTGCATCAGCATCGAGGCATACCAGTGTTGAGTTTGTATCTGTTCTTGGGCGCCATGACCGACCTCATTTGAACTCTTCTGTCAAGAGAGTTAATTTGGAGCTGGAACGGCTGCTCATGTCGGGTGCGGGGTCACACATTGGTGTGGTTC
Source organism: Schistocerca piceifrons (assembly GCF_021461385.2). NCBI lineage: Eukaryota > Metazoa > Arthropoda > Insecta > Orthoptera > Acrididae > Schistocerca > Schistocerca piceifrons. Next base: position 232,522,557 of record NC_060138.1, read on the forward strand.
ATGTTGATTCTGTCAGTAGGTGGGATTATACTAGGCATGGCCTTCACCTCAACAGGAAGGGGAAGGGTAAATTGGCTGGGGAAATAGCAGGAAAGTTAAAGGGGGGAGGCACTGTCATGAGTGGTAAAATACCAGTGGTTATAGGATTCAGAAAAGACCCTTTTTTAGGGTAGGGAGGACAGAAAGAAAACAAATTTTAAGAGAGGTTAGAACTGAGACAAACCTTCAGTTTGAGAAAGAAATCAAAAAACATAATTGCAGCTTATTACATCAACATAAACAGCCATTGGTTAAGAATTTTCAACTGTCAGCAGATATTTTAATTCCATCCAATTTTAAGTCAGTCAATGTGAAATGTCAGCTATCTTTATTGCATCAAAATATTCGAGGACTGAGAAATAAAATTAATGAATTAACTATCTGCATAGATGAATTAGAGTCTTCAAACCCAGCTGACATAATCTGCCTCTCTGAACATCATGTGACCACTGGTATAGAACTTTTAAGTGTTACAGGGTTTAGGTTAGCATCTCACTATTGTAGATCAGAAATGGAGAAAGGAGGAGTTGCCACATTCATCAGGAACTGTCATAAATTTAAGAACATAGACATTCATAAATTTTGCCTAGAACAGCATATGGAAGCATGTGCAACAGAATTAGATTTTCACAAAAAATCTTTCATAATATTAAGTGTATATCGAGCACCTGCAGGTAACTTTAATCTGTTTGTAAACCACCTTGAAGCTGTACTGGCCCATTTAACAACCAAAAACAAAGAAATAGTAGTTGCTGGTGATTTCAATGTAGATTTCCTTAAAGACTCTCCCAATAAGAACCTATTTGAGTTAGTAACACTATCATTCAACTTAATTCCCACAGTAAAGTTCCCCACTAGGATAACCACTTGCTCACAAACAGCCATTGATAATATCTTTATAGAAAAGTCAAATGAACAAAATTATATTACAAAACCAATAGTCAATGGCCTCTCAGACCATGACATGCAGTTCCTTCTGTTAAATGTTAATACTGAACAGGATATAAAATCTGTTAAATCTGAGCTCAAGAGGGTAATCAGTAAGCCAAAAATTGATTATTTTAGGACACTCCTCAGAGACATTCACTGGACTGATGTTTACAGTGCTCATGGCATGAATGAAAAATATAACATTTTTGCTAATAAAGTGCTTACCTTATTTGAACACTGCTTTCCCCCAAAACTTACCAAGGTTAGAGCAAAGTCTACAAAGAAGCCATGGATTACTCGAGGAATAGGGGTATCTTGTAAAACAAAAAGAAAACTGTATCTGTCAATCCGAAACATTTCCAATGTTGATGCTATAGCACATTATAAGAAATACTGCAAAATATTAAAGACTGTAATACGGATGTCAAAGCAAATATATTACAAGGAAAAGATAGTCATATCAGATAACAAAATAAAGACAATATGGGATATAGTGAAGGAGGAGACCGGTAGAACCAGACATGAAGAGGAACAAATAGCATTAAGAGTAAATGATGCATTGGTGACAGATGTGTATAGTGTTGCAGAACTTTTTAACAAACATTTTATAACTGTTACTGAAAAGATGGGGTTGTCAGGTTCGGTAGATGCTGCTATGGATTACCTTAGACCAGACATTTCAAGTAACTTCCATAATATGAATTTGACCCTCACTACCCCAACAGAAATAATGTCCATCATAAAATCTTTAAAATCAAAAACATCTAGTGGGTATGATGAAATATCAACAAAGTTAATTAAAGAATGTGATTCTGAGCTAAGTAACATATTAAGCTATCTGTGTAACCAGTCGTTTATCAGTGGAATATTTCCCGAATGGCTGAAATATGCTGAAGTTAAGCCACTGTTTAAGAAGGGAGATAAAGAAATAGCATCAAATTTCCGTCCAATTTCACTGTTGCCAGCATTCTCAAAAATTTTCGAAAAAGTAATGTACAGTCGTCTTTATAACCATCTTATCTCAAATAACATACTGTCAAAGTCACAGTTTGGATTTCTAAAAGGTTCTGATATTGAGAAGGCTATCTAAACTTACAGTGAAAATGTACTTAATTCATTAGACAAAAAATTGCAGGCAACTGGTATATTTTGTGATCTGTCAAAGGCATTTGACTGTGTAAATCACAATATCCTTTTAAGTAAACTAGAATATTATAGTGTAACAGGAAATGCTGCAAAATGGTTCAAATCTTATATCTCTGGCAGGAAACAAAGGGTGTTATTAGGAAAGAGACATGTATCAAGCATCATCCAACTGGGAACTAATTACATGTGGGGTCCCACAAGGTTCCATTTTGGGGCCCTTACTTTTTCTTGTGTATATCAATGACCTTTCATCAGTAACATTACCAGATGCCAAGTTTGTTTTGTTTGCTGATGATACAAACATTGCAATAAATAGCAAATCAAGTGTAGTCTTAGAAAGATCAGCCAATAAAATATTTGTAGACATTAATCACTGGTTCCTAGCCAATTCTTTGTCACTAAACTTTGAAAAAACACACTACATGCAGTTCAGAACTTGTAAGGGGTGTCCCAAGAGTATATGTCTAACATATGATGACAAGAAGATAGAAGAAGTGGACGGTGTTAAATTCTTGGGATTACAGCTTGATAATAAATTCAACTGGGAGGAGCACACCACAGAACTGCTGAAGCGTCTTAACAAATCTCTGTTTGCAATGCGAATTTTGTCAGACATAGGGGATATAAAAATGAAAAAGCTGGCATACTATGCTTACTTTCATTCCATAATGTCATATGGGATTATTTTCTGGGGTAATTCATCAAGCCAAGCTAAAGTTTTCCGGGCACAAAAACGTGCAGTAAGAATTATATGTGGTGTGAACTCAAGAACATCCTGCAGAAGCCTGTTTAGGGAACTAGGGATACTAACTACAGCTTCCCAATATATTTATTCCTTAATGAAATTTGTCATTAAAAATATATCACTTTTTCAAACCAACAGCTCAATTCATGGAATCAATACTAGAAATAAGAATAATCTTCGCAAGGATTTAAAGTCACTTAGTCTTGTACAAAAAGGTGTGCATTATTCAGGAACACACATTTTCAATAACTTGCCAGCAGCCATAAAAAGCTTAACAACCAATGAAATTCAGTTTAAGAGAAGCCTAAAGGATTTATTGGTGGCCAACTCCTTCTACTCCATTGATGAATTTCTGAGGAAAACCAACTGATTTGTATATAAGTACAACATAACTTCTGCACAATTTCAGTGCAGTAATGTGTTCACTGAAAATTTGTGTGTGTGTGTGTGTGTGTGTGTGTGTGTGTAAGTATAATCTAACTTCTGCACCATTTCAGTGCAGTAATGTGTTCATTGTAAATAAGTATTACAGTGGTTGTATTACATGTTTCTTACCTTATAAATAAATATAAAACTTTTTTATTTTAAATTCAGTGCAATAGTATTTGTAAAATGACTCTTAGTGTTCATTAAAAAATGACGATCATTCCACTTGGGACCTGTGGAATGGTACATTAGCTTATTTGTTTTAGTTTAAATATTTGTCATGTATTGTTGTTTTTCTGACATGTTCCACATCCTGGAGGACCTCCTCACTACGGATCAATTGGAATGAAAGTAAATCTAATCTAATCTAATCCACCCATGTGGTGCCTCAGCATATTGCTTTGGGTCAGTCACCCATAATGCGAAGACAGAAAATCTGAACCGCTCAACTCCATTGTAACACTTAAAAACCATGCTTTACTTGATCAGTGCAGAGCTATCAATAGTTACATCTGTGTTGTTATTAAACATGCTAGATTCCAAACAAAAAACTATTCCACTTAATCTGAGAGCTCCTCCAACCTCTTATCTGAATTTTAACTATTTACAGCTCTCTTTAGATTAGATTAGATTTACTTTCATTTCAATTGATCTGTAATGAGGAGGTCCTCCAGGATGTAGAACATGTCAGAAAAAACAATAATACATGACAAATATTTACAACTGAAACAAATAAGCTAATGTACCTTCCACAGGTCCCAAGTGGAATGATCGTCATTTTTTTAAATGAACACTGTATGAAAGAATCATTGTACAAACACTAATGCACTGAATTTAAAATTTAAAAAAATGTTTTTTATTAATTTATAGGGTAATAAACATGTAATAGAACTACTACAATACTTATTTACAGTGAAACATTACTGCACTGAAATGGTGCAGAAGTTAGATTGTACTTATATACTGTAAAAAGTAAAACCGACAACTACTTCAGCCTATTCCTAAATCATCTCAGCATCCAGTTTATGCCAGGCATACTCCCAAAACATTCCTTGTGTAATGACCACTTCGTCAACAAATTACATTCATGTAACTCAGTGCATGGGGCTGAATGTCATTGTGTACAAGTTACTGCTGTTAGAGGGGGGCCTATGGCCTTTGCCAAATACTTCAACTGAGTCTACCCCTGACATAGTGAACAACAAGTCTATGAAGGATACACAGCTACAGACTGTATGGATTCCACGAGTGAAAAAACTCTGTGCAGCTACTCACTTCTGTTATAGTCCCTGTTGAATCTTCAGCACCCTATCTTCTGTCCATCCACATTTGCTCTGTATTGAATCATATTATTTTTCTTTTCTTTTCTGATATATAAGCTATATGTAAACTGAACGAGCTATAAACCAAAGACACCTCGAAAGTAAATTAAAGAGAAGTTTTGTGGTAAGGTAATGTTTTGATACATTGTTAAATATCTGTGTGAAACAAAGTAAGAAATACGCTCTTCAATTTATTAATTCATGTATCTTCACCCTTTTGTTTTGGGAATTGGTAGTGAACAAACATATGCTGGGATCTGTTGTACCAGCATTGTTAAAGACTTGTATTTTAACCATTCATTAAAAGTATTATAAAAAGCAATTATAAAAGGAATATTTACAGGGTGTTTCAAAAATGACCGGTATATTTGAAACGGCAATAAAAACTAAACGAGCAGCGATAGAAATACACCGTTTGTTGCAATATGCTTGGGACAACAGTACATTTTCAGGCAGACAAACTTTCGAAATTACAGTAGTTACAATTTTCAACAACAGATGGCGCTGCAAGTGATGTGAAAGATATAGAAGATAACGCAGTCTGTGGGTGTGCCATTCTGTACGTCGTCTTTCTGCTGTAAGCGTGTGCTGTTCACAACGTGCAAGTGTGCTGTAGACAACATGGTTTATTCCTTAGAACAGAGGATTTTTCTGGTGTTGGAATTCCACCGCCTAGAACACAGTGTTGTTGCAACAAGACGAAGTTTTCAACGGAGGTTTAATGTAACCAAAGGACCGAAAAGCGATACAATAAAGGATCTGTTTGAAAAATTTCAACGGACTGGGAACGTGACGGATGAACGTGCTGGAAAGGTAGGGCGACCACGTACGGCAACCACAGAGGGCAACGCGCAGCTAGTGCAGCAGGTGATCCAACAGCGGCCTCGGGTTTCTGTTCGCCGTGTTGCAGCTGCGGTCCAAATGACGCCAACGTCCACGTATCGTCTCATGCGCCAGAGTTTACACCTCTATCCATACAAAATTCAAACGCGGCAACCCCTCAGCGCCGCTACCATTGCTGCACGAGAGACATGCGCTAACGATATAGTGCACAGGATTGATGACGGCGATATGCATGTGGGCAGCATTTGGTTTACTGACGAAGCTTATTTTTACCTGGACGGCTTCTTCAATAAACAGAACTGGCGCATATGGGGAACCGAAAAGCCCCATGTTGCAGTCCCATCGTCCCTGCATCCTCAAAAAGTACTGGTCTGGGCCGCCATTTCTTCCAAGGGAATCATTGGCCCATTTTTCAGATCCGAAACGATTACTGCATCACGCTATCTGGACATTCTTCGTGAATTTGTGGCGGTACAAACTGCCTTAGAAGACACTGCGAACACCTCGTGGTTTATGCAAGATGGTGCCCGGCCACATCGCACGGCCGACGTCTTTAATTTCCTGAATGAATATTTCGATGATCGTGTGATTGCTTTGCGCTATCCGAAACATACAGGAGGCGGCGTGGATTGGCCTCCCTATTCGCCAGACATGAACCCCTGTGACTTCTTTCTGTGGGGACACTTGAAAGGCCAGGTGTACCGCCAGAATCCAGAAACAATTGAACAGCTGAAGCAGTACATCTCATCTGCATGTGAAGCCATTCCGCCAGACACGTTGTCAAAGGTTTCGGGTAATTTCATTCAGAGACTACGCCATATTATTGCTACGCATGGTGGATATGTGGAAAATATCGTACTATAGAGTTTCCCAGACCGCAGCGCCATCTGTTGTTGAAAATTGTAACTACTGTAATTTCGAAAGTTTGTCTGCCTGAAAATGTACTGTTGTCCCAAGCATACTGCAACATACGGTGTATTTCTATCGCTGCTCGTTTAGTTTTTATTGCCGTTTCAAATATACCGGTCATTTTTGAAACACCCTGTATTTGCTTGGTTACAAGTTCAGCTCCTATCTGTTCATTATTTCACTTGCTGCAGAGATCCTACATCAAGAGGTTCGGTGCAGATAAGAATAATTAACGCCACATCTGGAATAGCGTTCCTGCATCAACATTACCACACTCAAGACTAAACACAATAGAATTAATGTGCAGACTTGATAAGCACCTATTGAACTTGGTTTACTTATACAAAAAATATTGTGCTTCGTGTGTTTAAGAACTTGTAGACAGTTCAGCAATTTCAATGGTTGTGGTGATTATTTGGTACCGCACACTACTGGAGGTAGCAGCATATAATGCAAATTATGTTTATTGACCTTGAATGTAATGATATTTAAGATCTGTTGATATTGGTATCAGTTAAAGTTCACCCAAGATTGTGCACAGATTCATAAATTACCTTCAAAATTTTCTCAACTATTCTTTTCAATTAGTTTTTCCAATTATTCAGGCAATTATTAATCCATTTCCACATCCCTATTTACCTCCCTCTCCAGAAAGGCACTGGCACCAGTCTTCTGGTCATCCATAATTTTGATCTGACACTAGTTTAATAGATAAAAAATGTTTGGTTGTGGGCTGGGTTCTCTGGCAAGCAGCAAAAGCAGGTCTGTGTGAGGATATAGTACTTCTTTATTTGCTTCTTTTCTAATTTATACAGCTTGGATTCCACCAAGAAACTATTCAGAAGTGGCCGTGGACAGGCTTGAGAAGGAACTCCACAAGTGTTTAATTATTACATCCTGCTAGTACAGTCAGTTAAGTGCATTTTCTTCTTCACATAATATTTGGCAGTGTAGGCCCAGCAAGGTAATGGCTGGAGGTGTAGACAGATGCAGGTTGTGTCCTTGGTGCTTACATAGTGTAGCACCCTCATGGCACGCTGACTTGGCGACGGTGTGGACACTGCATGTGGCTCAGCTGCAGTATGGAACAGGCAGTCGGTGACATTGGCCAGTGAAGTGGAAGGTCACAGTGTTGCCCAGAATGTGACTGCAAATTGCTGGCTGGACTTTGGAGTGACGACCAATCATGAAAGGTGGTGGCTGGAGCAGTGTTGGCTGATTGAGCTGAGCAGACAGGCTGAGGTCCCTCCTTTGCGGTGCATTTGTGACAAAGTTGTGATGACAGTGCAGAGGGGCGCAAACTGTTGCATACGCTTACAGGCTGGTACGGCCATAGTTAAATACTGCTTCCTTGTGATTACAGTTGGGGAAGGCATGACACTTTGGTGTCACTTGAAACCATCTGGAACAGGGCAATGGCTGGCATCTGGCAGCATGCATCAACAACATGGAAGGTAGTTGTGCATTGTTCTGGAGTGGCTTTTGAATGCTGGCCCCAGAGTGCTGACACCTGGCACAGTGGTATGGCCTGATAGTGGCACTCAAGGTATGAAGACAAAGGAGCTGCTCACACAGTTCAGTGACCAGCACCTGCTGTCTGGCTGTGTCCTCATTGTGGTCAAGAGCTATGACTTCTGCTCCAAGCTCTCCTATAGTTTTATCCATTGCACAAAGGCATTTAGACTTGGAACTGTCCAATGATCTACCACAATGTTACATAACTGAAGTAAGGTGGTGTAAATAGACAGGACCATTCCCAAAACCCAGCAGTTCAATTCCCTGAAGATGACCGCAGCAAATACAGTCAAAAAGTCAGCTGTTTAGATTCTAATGCTACCCTGTTGGTGGACACCATAATAGAATTGATTAGGAGAAATTGCAGGGCATGCGTGCAAGAACTAATTCATTATCAATATACATAGTGGAAGACAGTCGTAGTAAATAATACTCATCTTTTGATTCTGGCAGTATTTGTTGTTTCTCGTTGTCCTGAAAATAAATCGTCGTATGATTTCGCCAAGGGGGTGTCTGGATTGTGAAGGTGTCTATGAACAATATGTTGTCCTCTTCTTGCTCTCAGTATTCTAGCATAACTCATTCATCCAATAAAATTGTCAATAATGCTGATCTCAAAATTGAGTAATCGGGTGAAATATAACTTCTTTAAGTGAAACACCAGTTGATATCACTTTAGTGTGTATTCTTCACTTTTAAATACCATTTTCCACATTTCTTAATACATTGACAATACAATCCACATGGAGACCAGTTCCATTTCAGTTCCTCTTCTCCACTGCTCCAAATCACCCCTCTATGGAAAGAGTAACTTAATCCAAAGATTACATTGATAGCTCACAGAACATGATTCATGTCAATATTTGCTCACATATGACATATAAGTAAAATAGTTAACAACTAATAGTAATTTCATTTTAAGTTTCAGCAATCAGTTAGTTTTGGAAACCATAAATTATAGTGAGTTTTTAACAGTTTTGTGTGATTTTAAGATCAAAATTCTCTGCCAATAACTGCTAAGTGGCAATGCAATTAGCCACAAATGATAATCAGTGTTCTCAGTAGAAAATAAAAATGAATATTTTTTGAGATTGAGGGCATTTTGTGGTCTAGACGTCCGATTTTTTACCCCATTTTCAACTTTCTTTCCCCCCCCCCCCCCCCCCCCCCCTTTCTCCCTCCTTAAAAGGTGAAATCAAAAGGTAACTCACACAGCACAAGAGGGTATTAAGGAAAGTGGCACATAAGGTTGTAAAGTGGTAGGGTGGTGGACGTGGTTCAGGTAATTGAGTCGTCCGAAGCCGACCAGACCAAAAAATTATTAAAATATATGAGCATAGCTGCGGTTGAAACCTCTGAAAAGTGATTTTTTTTTTTCAAAATGGCGGCTATTTGAAAATAGCAAAAAAACTGACTTTTTTGGGCATTCAAAGGTTCATAAAAAAATTGGTATTTTGAAAATTGTTTAACTTTTAGTGATTCTGACCACAGCCAGTTCAGTTCTCTATGAAAATAGCTAAGCAGCATCAAAATTGGATGAGTTCTTTTTCGGCAATCCAAACACCCAGCAAAAAATGTGATTTTTTAGGAAATCACATTATAAGTTTTGAAAGGGTTTTTGTCAGTTTCTTGGGGACTTTTATCAGTCTGTGATGCCTGGAGCATACAGTACTACTTCCTCGATCTCATAAATCTTGTTCGCATGCACCGCTTTCTCTTGGCTGCAGATCTGCTCTCTGTAGACGAGCAGTGCTCTGAGCATACAAGGCGGTCTGCATTGCGCATTCTGCAGAATTCGTACTCCATGTTGCTGAGTTGAATGCCCATGATCTTCAAAAATGGACTCTTTATAGAGTTTTGAGTATTCACACCAACACATCTTTCCAGTAAATTGTCGATTGATAGGTCCTTGTATACAAGTATGAGTGCCAGTCTGATGACCAAGTATTTCGACATATGAAATAGTTTATGGGCAAAATGGTTTTGCCCACATGTTCTCCATAATATAAGGTATTGAAATATGCAATAAAAAAATCGATTTTTGTAAACTTCCAGACCAGAAAACTCCTTAAACAAAGATAAATAAATGTGACATGAGAAATATGGGTTCCAAAGATTGAAATAAATCAATAAACTCGCATTGACAAAATGTACTTAACCAATGTTACTAAGTATTATGAGAACATAAAGTGTATTGTGTTGTACAATTAGTTACAGCCTTGTCACCATCCACTATACACTAGCATTACACAGGTGTAGGCTCAATATAAGATGCAAATACAGTCAAAATATTTGCTTTGTAGTTGTTTACAGTCTTTAAATGACCCTTCTTTCTCAGCATATAAGTAGTATTATAAATTGTTTATAGATGGTTCTTCTTCTGTGTGAATATTGTATTTGTCATTACTAGAACATCAGTCACACAGAAACCAAGAATAGTTTTTGATTAATATTCATTAATTGCCATTCTCCATTGGCTAATTCTGACGCTGTCCTTAAAATGATTTTGCACTGTCACTTCTCCAGGAGCAACATCCACTATATATCCCGAAACTCTTCATAAATCTTAACTATGTCGTATTTCAGAATATAATTCAGTCATTGGTTGCACAATTATGTTTATTTTGCATTACTGATTGTGACATGTTAAACGGTCTTCTCCAGACATCTGCACAATTTGGGATAATATAAATCATAAGAACTTGGCCATAACTTGTATGTAAAGTATAAGAAGTGTATTACAAAGAACTTATTTAATGTTGAATTAGAAGAGGTCAATACCTTCCTCACAGAAGCATAAGGCCCTGCGATACTACAGTTGCTAAGAAAATAAAAATAACAACTATGAATGAAATCATATATCTCTTTTCCTCTCACACTTACTAACCATATCACAGTGAAACATATTGGTTCTGAATGCCTTCACACTTGGATATGAACAGTGAATGTTACGTCTGTCTAGAACTTCAGTTTATCAACCCCTGTCTAAAGTTTCCATACACCATTATTACTCCTTTTACTTGCACCCTCTGCTGGACCTTATTTGAACTATTTATGAGACTTCATCATATTATTGTTTACACACCTCATTCCTTCTTTGTCTCTGTGGTTTCCGAAACAGCAAGCCTTGTTCTCTCAAATTCTGTAATAGTTCAGTTTGCTTCTCTGACATTTCCTGGATGTTGCATGTTAGATATCTCATTATCCTCCCACACCAGGCCATCATTTAGTTCATCCATTCATGTGTTCCCTCTTTATTTCTTTTCATGTTTAATATGTGCACCCAAAGTGCTTGAGTGCAGTGAATGGGCAGTTTTCTTTTTGTTCTCTTGACAGCAGATTTGGAATCAAGGTTGACCTCTCTAGATGGGTCGGCTTCAGTTTGCGTATTATGGATCAGACATTGTCTATTCCTATGCTAATACCTTTCTGGCTTGGATGCCCGTGCCAGTAGCTACACAACCTCCAGCACAGATCCCAACTTCGTCGAAACATACCAGTCTTCCTTTCCCAACACTGAAGATGTGTTTGATAACGTTGTATCCTCAGTGCTAAACATTTTATTAGACTATGTTTTATACTCTAAAATGAGAGCAATTCTGAAATTTCCTGGTAACCTGTCTTCCATTGTGGGCAACAGTTAGGTGAGCCATGGGTCTGTGTGTCACAGAACCACTATTCCATTTGTTGGAAATTAGATTTCATACAGTTTTCCTGCCAGTAATTAACTAAACAAATTATGTTACGTATTGTTTTGTGTTGTTTATTATTTGGTTATCATTTATTTTTACAAACATTTTGCAGGAAGATGTTTGTAAATAAGTGTAGGCACTTACAATTTGCGAAGTGTGAGTGTTTGCTTTTAAACCTTTGCAGGTTTCATTAACACTGCATGTTTCTCTTGTTATTGGATTTCTGTAATTATTACATTCAGATGAAGTGTTTTTCCATTCTTAGATAATATAAGTGCTTTTTTGTTTTGTGTTCTATTTTTCTTTCTTTCACAGGCGTGTCATTTGGAATGTAAGCACAACAGCAGAAATCTTCTTTACAAAACGTCACCGCTTTGCTTCTAGTTATGCAACCATGTGTATTGGTCAGTGGTTGCTTGGTATAGGTGACAGAAACCTTGGCAACTGCTTGGTGTTTCCTCACACTGGAGAGTGCCTAGGTGTTGACTTTGGGTATGCATTTGGAACAGCTACAGAATTCCTCCCAGTGCCAGAACTTATGCCATTCAGGTTAACTCCGCATATCGTTAACTTAATGGAACCACACAAGACTTCAGGTAATTTATTGAAAAAGGAACAGAATATTTTGCATTAATTTTTGTACTTCCATTGGATAACTGTGTTTCAAAATATATATTTTTGTCAATACATTTAACATCTGCATTTATGGTAATTGATAGGTAATTAAGTCTTTAGAGAGTGTACACTCATGAGCAACTGATTTAGAAATAATTAGTTTGTTTGAGAGGTGGTGGACAGAGAGAGAGAGAGAGAGAGAGAGAGAGAGAGAGAGAGAGAGAGAGAGAGGGAGGGAGGGAGGGAGGGAGGGAGGGAGAGAGCACTCCTATGGGCCCCGTAAATACAACAGTCTAGCTGGAGTGTAGTCAGACCTCGTTTGTACTGCTTGTCAGCATGATAATTAAGTGACTTAGGGCAAAGCACACAATATCAGCATATTTTCGTAAGAATGCCCAAGATGATACACACTGCTGGCCGGCGTGGCCGTGCGGTTCTAGGCGCTACAGTATGGAGCCGAGCGACCGCTACGGTCGCAGGTTCGAATCCTGCCTCGGGCATGGATGTGTGTGATGTCCTTGGGTTAGTTAGGTTTAATTAGTTCTAAGTTCTAGGCGACTGATGACCTCAGAAGATAAGTTGCATAGTGCTCAGAGCCATTTGAACCATGATACACACTATCTCCAAGGACATATTGGCACTCGAAATTTCATATGCCAGTTTATAAAGGATTTACCATGATTATCTCAATTCAGTAATACCATCGGAGTTGTGTACTACAACATAGTAATGACACCACATTGTTGACAGTCATCAGCTGACAGGTGGATTCAGTGCAATATATCACTTGCCACTTCTATGCTAGACAACAACTAGTGAGCAACCATATCTTTTTTTTTTTTGGGGGGGGGGGGAATGATTGGAATTCCTTCGCTCAATAGTTGTTTCTTATCAATATACACATTGAAGTTTATAGAAATAAGGGACTCCTCATTCCTGCACATTTTGTAAGAGTGTTATTTTATTATGTGAATCCTTGATAGGCTTTGTTTTTGTGTAAATGTTTATTTCATGTGTAAGTTATTCATCAATTCATAATATTTTGATTCAGTGTACTATAGAGTCTAGGAAAGGTGTATCATTTGTATTTCATACTCTTTGCCGATGTGACATTTGTACACCACAAGATGGAAGAAATGATGTTTAAAACGTGTGAAATCAAAAAAGGACCAAGAAAATGTTAAGTGTGTGAATAACAATAAAAAAAATGGAATTCAGTGTTAAAAGTGGAAGTGACAGGATTATAAATTCTGAACACTTATTTACATAATTTATTTTAGAACAAAATTTTCCAGTCATTTGAGGTTACAAGTCACCTGTCCAGACAAATGTTCCCAGACAGCAATGTAGCTTGGAAAAAAAAAAAAAAAAAAATTGTGCAAGAATAAATATTATAGGAGAAAGAGCGAAAAAGGAAAAAGAAGAAACCATAGAACCCTTTAAAGATTGTCCAGTTTCTATTTCAACAGATAGTAGCAATGAAGATGACTGTAATTTATATCCTATAGTTGTTATCATTTATAACTGTTTCTGCTACAGGTAAGTGGTTGACTTTCCCTTATTTTTTGAATCATTGTTTCGGGTAGTTCTAGTATTTTCATTTGCATTTTTATAGCTAGTATGTAGCTTACATTACAGGGAAAGGCTCACATCAGTTGTTTCAATATTATATAGAAATTGACCCACGGTTTTTGCTCATTTGTATACCTCCCAATTTTTAAAACTGATTCTCCCAATTTTTGGTTTTTCGAGTTTGGCAGGTACATGTTTACAAGCTATAAAAAACACAATTTCTGCTTCCAATCTTCAATTGAGGCTTTCACTATATACACAAGTTAATAACAAGAATCAAGCAAATGCTGAAATGACATAGATTACACGTCCATAAAATTGAATGTGTTTTTGTGATGATTGTTTAACCAATGAGTGACCATATTTGTGAAAATTATGTTCTCTCATTCACTTCAAAAATATCTCACTTTGAAAAATCGCTATTAAAATGTTGTGATGTCAGATCTTGCTCGTTTGTAACATTGATGACTTCTATGAAATTTCAGGAGTTATAGAAGAGACAATGGTACACGTTTTGCGATTGCTACGTAATAACCACCAGATATTATTGGCAACAATGAAGGTATTTGTTCAGGAACCATCATTAGATTGGCTGTTTTATGCAAAGAGGAAATCACCAGGAAATGTGCAAAGTAAGCAGACTACATCTTATACACTAATAGTAAGATAAACAGATACTCATGTGCAGCATAATAAAATAAAAGTGATCAAACTGCAGTATGGAAGGCCGGGGCGTAAATTCAGCGAAGTACAAATACTTATCTTCTTGTTTTCTTCTTTGCTGCAACAGCTGATTCTTGTAGATAATCTGAAATTATTCTGATCTGCAGACTCTGTGTGATACGTATAATAATCAATTTGAGAGACACACCATTTTAAATACACTTTTTGCCATCACATTGTTAGGACTAACAACAATTATATTTTCCGCATCGTAATCTGACAGAAGACTGACCTGCTGGCTACAAATATCTGCCAGTATTAATTGTAAACATTACGATGTATTAACTGTTATAAACAGACTTAAGTGCATTACAATTAAAAGTTTTACATTGAGTGAATTTGGATGGCAGAATATTTCTAATATACAGTTACATGTTGTTAAACACAAAGGTCACAGTACTTTTATGTTTTCATAGTGAAATACTAGATGCTCAGTTTAGCAGCAATTCAGTTACTTCTTTCTTTATTTATGGCCATGCTGATTAATAAGGAGAGTTTTTACCATGTATTGAGAGATGAAATTAAACATAGAATTTCATTATATAGACAAAACTTATATATCTGGCTTGGTTATCAGAAAGCTAGATTTGTTTACATTTGCTAATAATGCCCTCACCATGAGTTGTACAGTTTTATCATATTAACTTGTTTCTGTAGTTCTGAACACACAAAAAGTTTAAAACCATTTCATAGAAATATGTTTGGCTTAATACTACATTGAAATATGATGGTAGGAACGTTTGATGAATTATATTGCATTACTCATTGTTTGTGATCATGTTTTTGCAAAAGAGCCAAATTATCTTATCCATTCCTACCAATGTCAGTGGTACATTTCAATATGTAGAAGTTTATTACATACCGATAGTTACTATGACAATAGTTCCCTAAGGTGACTTTCATTCATGTCCGGGTGTTTTGTATTACTGTCTTTGGTCTTTTGTTTGCATCTATGGTTACGTGTATTTGTAGTAAATTCAGTATGTATGTACAAGTATAAGTATCTGAACATTAGTATTGGTTAATGAATATTCTGTCTGTGACTTAAGATGTGGGTGAAATCAACTATGAAACTTCAGAATCCCCTGAAAGATTTGCACAATACAGAAACTGAGCAGCAGTTTTAAGAGCAAAAAGCTGAAAAAACTTTTTCACATCAATGAGCTGACTTGTTTTGAAAAATTGGTTAACACAAAAAAACTTTTTGTTTTACATGCAAAAAATATGTATCTAAACACAATAATAAATTTCAAAAGATACATGTTATATAGAAAAATATTGTTAAACAACAGGAGATGAGGTACTGGCAGAATTGTAGCTGTGAAGGCGGGCCATGAGTGATGCTTGGGTAGCTCAGTTGGTAGAGCACTTGCCCGTGAAAGGCAAAGGTCCCGAGTTCGAGTCTTGGTCTGGCGCACAGTTTTAATCTGCCAGGAAGTTTCATAAAAGCGCACACTCCACTGCAGAGTGAAAATCTCATTCTGGAAACAGCCCCCAGGCTGTGGCTAAGCCATGTCTCTGCAATATCCTTTCTTTCAGGAGTGTTAGTTCTGCAGGTTTGCAGGAGAGCTTCAGTGAAGTTTGGAAGGTAGGAGACAAGATGCTGACAGAATTGGAGCCGTGAATGTGGGTTGTGAGTCGTGCTTGGGTAGCTCAGTTCACAGAGCACTTGCCCGCGAAAGGCAAAGGTCCCAAGTTCGAGTCTCGCTCTGGCACACAGTTTTAATCTGTCAGGAAGTTTCATATCAGCGCACACTCCGCTGCAGAGTGAAAATCTCATTCTGGAAACATGTAATAATGTGTAGAAAGACATATGCTAAAGGTCAGAATACTTTCTCATCAAAATATTACGTAACGTGGAAAAAATTACTGAGAAAGCATCTAATACAATTTAGAAAAAACATACAGTGAAATACAGAATACGATTTCTTCAAAATACAGACACGACATAGAGTAAATTATAAAATCATGTATATGGCAGTACAAAATCTCTTATATCACAACTCAGGATGAATGTTTCAAAGACAAATGATGTAGAATAAATTAAAAAGTGGTATCCATTAACAAATGCAATGGAAAAACATTTTTACAAAAGATTAAACGTTTCGCAAGATTTATTCCCTTTTTGAAATAAATACTGGAAACAGTGTTTACTCATGGATTCTTTTTTCAAAATTGACATTCCAAAATTGCTTAAGATGCAAGGGCTTTCAGTTCAGGGGCAATTCAATATTTGTCTCGTTAGTCTATTCACAGTGTTTGCTTGTTTCCAAGATTTGAAAAATTTATTTATTTTTAATCCTGTTACAGAGTCAGGGAATCAGCCCATTTGTTTAAACTTTAAAAAAATATTTTAGTATTTTCCACCATCAATCCTATTTGTAGTTAGTGTGTTTGTTTGCAAGAAAATGTTAAACAAAATGAATATACCTAAATTTAATAGTTAGCACTGTATGCTGCTGAAAGGCAAAGTCTTTTCTCTCTCAAACATAAGTAGTGTTGATCCATATTTTTCATGTAAAACAGTAGTGTATCAAATTAGAAATAAAATCTTATTCCATATCAATCCTTGACAAATTCCATCTGATAAGGTTTTATTTCTCAGAGAAACAAGTGAAGTGTTTTGGAAGAGACTTTTCAGATAAAATAATGATAATGCCAGTTTGTCTTCTTGTGTCACTGTGTAGTGTCTTCCCAAAATCTTATCTACTTACAGGCATTATAAATGCTGTAAATCATTTCATTTTTACACCAACTTTCACAAAATAAATGGCCTGTATAACATCTTAGTGTAAGTAAATGTTTTAAAATTAGGTGTATTATCTGTCACACTTTCACTTCCAAAGTCACTTCTTACTCTCTCATCATCTAATCGCATGCTAATGCAGAAAACATAAGTTTCAGCATTTCATCATACCAGGCACAATTCTCTCCTCTCAACTTACCATAATCAATATATACAGATGTGTCATTACATTTCTCAATAATATCAGATCTCTACATCCTCAAAATATCTTCAGAATCTTCAGAGTGCCTATCAGTGTGTTAATATATGTGAATGTAAAAGGATAACTGTACATCAAAACTGGCTGGCTGTAAAAGTATGCATAGATATGCTGTATTTCATTAAAAACAGGAACAATATTGATATCTCAACAAATGATATTTGAATTGAACTAGTTACTAACTTCAAAGTACCCATCAATATAAATGTAAAACTGATCGTGTAAGTGATCAGCATATAGCTCTGTTTTCACACCTTCCATATCATAGTGACACATCACATATGTGGTCCGCGAAACATGCAATTAACTGAATAAAATTTGGTCATGTGCTTCGTTTTATAATTTTTCTAAACTAAATACTTCAATAACATTGAGGGGTTCTTTATAAACACACACATCTTTATACTTAGAAATTACTGGATGAGAAAAATTAAAACGCTCAATCTTAAAGTAAAAGCAATGTCAAGAAGTGTTGCAGGAGCACTTAGGATTCTATAATACCACGACATATTAATGTGCTGGAAGTAAACTTTAAGTGAAGTAGATGTCAGTGATTCTTTTTTGCTGTTGACTTCTGCATAAATTGTGCCTTTTTGCAAGTGACATTCGTAGCAATATTTGTTTCATTTCTCCTACTTACTTTTTGTGTGTTTTAGAGAGTTTTCATTCTTTGAACTTTTTTAACAGAGATTGATTGTGTACTGAAATCAGTAATGCTGGACTGTACCTTCTATTTCAATTTCTCACTTCAGGTTTTGTTTCTCTTCCTGCAAAACAATAAATGGCTTTTGTTTCCCATAAACACTTTCCTATGTTGCAGATTTTTCTGTATTTTCTAATGTTCTTCAGGAAATTAGCTTTTATTTTTAAAGATACTTAGAAAGATTCCTTGTGGTCATAATGTTACTACTAACAGGGAAAAAATAAAGATAAGAATTCAGTGAGCCACATCAGTTTTATACCTGTAGTTTGTGATAGTTAAAATGCAGATAGTTTGTTGTTGTATAACTTCTCCTGTGTTATTCATTCAACAGGTGATCCCAAGCGATTTTCAAGGGAGAAAGTGGAGTTAGCAAGAAAAAAATTTGAAGGTATAAGTCCAGCAGTGATTACAGAAGAAGAGCTACTAAGTGGACACTCAGATCCTACAAATTTTCGAACAGTTCTGTGGGGACCGAGTACGACACTGAGATATACTTTTGGTAGAAAACTTTTAACACCACATGATCAGGTACATACTTATATACTGTATTGTTTATCATAAGAACACCTTGCTCCCAAAGGAGAAATTTTACAGCCAATTCAACTGCAGTCTTCATTTTTGGCACAAAAAAAGTTTTCAAGTATAGTCTAAGTCAGGGGTTGAGAAACATCTAAAAGTGTGGGGAAAAGTAGATAAATACAGTGACATAGTAATTATAAAAATAATAGTTTCTAATATTTTTGATTTTACAGTAAATAATAGGTTTTTATGTAAGGAATAATTTCAAAGTGGATTGTATAAATAGATAACAAATAGATGATGGTTATTGTAAATGAATGTACTGCTAAAGTAGAAATGGAACATCAAGTTAACTCTTCAGATTGTTACACAGTGTGTTTCTACAGTATCTAAGTAGGCTGCTTTAATTCTTCCAAGACCCAAGACGTTTTCATCAGTGAAATTTTCAGGAAACCTACATTTGCATACCTGCCTCTAAAAACTTGCATCTAAAAACTATGTATTGTTCAGGAAACTAAAAAAATACATACAATTATTAATTGATACAAGTCATTCTACTAATAAGATATATTTAGGCAATTGTATGGTATTTACGACCGTATTAAAGAAGGTTTTGCACTCAGATAATTTTTAATGTTACTATCAGAACTGAGCATACAAACATAAAACAAATTTAATTTGAATTTAAAGCCTTTTCACAGAAAAATAAAAGTTATGGAAAAGTTAGGTTTTTTTCCAAAATTTGCTTGACATCATTATAAAGAAGAACTTCATAAAAAGATAAGTCTCTTGCATTAACTGATTTTAGACACTTTAAATCATTATACTTTTGTACAGTAATTGCAACTGGTCTATTGTAGCAGTTTTTGTATTTTTGATTACTGTCTTGTGGTGTCTTGGAAGTAATTCCCTCAAAATCCAGTTTATATTCGGTACCTACAGACAGATTATATCTGAGAGTCAATATGTCTGTAACACATGGATCGCCTACTTTATTGCCCAGACTAACTGATTTGTAGTACAGAAACTCAGAGAAGTCTTTAAAATAGTCATGTGATACATATTTTACTTTATATGGCCCTATTTACCACATCTTGCTTCCTTTATCATATCAACATCATTAGCCAAGGAATATAGCATCATGTTTCTCTTTCTGTGTTCAATTGTGGAATGCACACTATTACATTCTATTTAGGTATGTCCTTTAAGTAAGAATTTTTGAATTATTGTCATACTACTTCCTATGCTGTAATTTTAACACATTTGAAACGAGTAAATTTCTGTTCTGAGCACACAAAATCTGTAATGTAAGGTGCAAAAACATTAGTTCTTAGCCCTCCACCTTCTCAATGCCAAATATAACTTATCACTGAACCGTCCTCCAAATTGTGACACACCAGCTTTTTTTTAAAATAGACAACTACCCTGGATGGCTGACACTAACTACACTGCTTGTATATCAATGGTAAACACAAAACCCTTTCCTGCTTTAGCTGCCTTTTTATCACTTGACTTCCTCTGCCTTGCCCTCTTTTTCTTCATCCACTGGGCAGTGTACTGACAGTCTGAAATCTTAGGTAATGTGTAAGAATAACAGAGATTACATTTGTCTTTCTTTTGACAGAATAAATCAATATTATATTCTTTTGTTTGTTTTAGAACTGAATCTTTTCTGACAATTGGTTCAAATTATTGTTAATAAAATCACTTTTGAATGCTGTTTAATTCACTAAAGGACAAAAAAAAGGCACTAATTGGCATGACAACTGCAGAATTTTAACTGCAAATTTAAAAACATTTTCTTTCATGGTGTTCCTTTCATCTTTGCATTCCTTTCCTGCCTTGAACCAATTGTCCTCTGTATGTCCCATAATGACTGAGCATGGTTTAAAGGAGAATGAATTAAAGGTCTTCAGTCTAATGAGATATAAAAATGTAGCATATTACTGCAGAACTGTACATAAAGTGGGGGAGAAGCAATATTCGTAGACAGAAAAGTAGGGGATTGCACTCCACAGAAGGCCACAAACTTTGCAGAATTTTACTTTGAATCAGCAGCAGTATAAATAAAGTTCACGGGAAGAAAATACCTTGTAATAGGAATATACTGATCACCTAGTCCATGCATTGAAAGATTTTTACTGGAAATTGATGGGGTACTGCATTGAGTCACGAAACAATACACTTATGTAATAAAAGCTGGTGACTTAATTACACACAAACTTCAAGGCAATGGCTACACAAGAACTTTTCAAGACATTATAAGGACATACAATCCTCACTTTCATGTAACAAATCCAGCAAGACATACTGAAATATCTAGCACATTAATAGACCAAGTTCAGTCAAATATACCTACAAACAAAAAAAAGTTCTGGTTACAAATAATGTTGCTTCATACCAATTTGGACAAGCAGTTGAACTGCGAGATCACATAAAAAACTGAGGAAAATGTAGTTGCTAAACCAACTTTAGAAATCTGAGCAGGCTAGAATTTTTGCTAAAAGAAGAAAAATGGGATGATATGTACAGAGGGGACAGTGCAGAAAAGAGCTGGGAATCTTTCTGTGGTGTATTAAGACAACACACAGATACAGTTTGTCCTAAAGTATGCAGAAGTATTAGGGCTAAACCAAAGAAAAAATGGTTCACAAGGGCTGAACTGTTTGAACCCTTTGAAACACATCAGAAAGGAAAAGGTCAGGTCAGTCATGAGGCTTAAAAATGAAAGAAGAAAGCATACACTAGGATGGTAAGAGGAGCAAAGGCCAGCCACCAAAAATCTGAAATACAATCTTTTAATATCTCTGAAACAGTCTGGAACTAAATGAAAACCAAAAAGAATTGCATGCCTTGAAAGATACAAATATATCATTGATGAGGGAAGGGAAAAAAGTGATTGATCCACAATAGGTATGCAATATTTTCAGCCAGCACTGTGTAGCTATAGTGGAGAAACTTCTATAACAAAACATAACAGTATCAAAAAGAATGGAAAGTCCCAAAAAAGGAGGCTGAGAGTTTATATCTTCTCCCTACAGATGAATCAAAAGTTCTTAAAAAACTGGAGCACTAGCAGATAAAATTACAGATGGTCAGGATGGCATCTCAGCAAGAATGGTGAAATACTGTGCTCTTGCTAAGCCTCTGGCATTCCTGATAAATTTAGTAATGAAGTTAGGAGTATTCCCAAAATGTTTAAAGATGAGTAGAGTTTTGCCAGTATTCAAAGGAGGGGATAAAGGAGACCCCAGAAACTATAGATCCATAATGATCACCCCTGTTCTGTCTAAAATAGTGGAAGCAGTGATTAAAGATAGATTTATAAACTTCATAGAGAAGCATAACAACTTAAATGAGGCATAACATGGATTTAGAAAGGGAAGATCCACCAAGACTGCAGTGACAAACTTCATAACACACATCAGTGAGGCCGTGGATCATCAAAAGAAAGTATCTAGTGCCTACTTAGACTTTCAAAAGCTTTTGACTGTGTCTGCCATAAAACTCTTCTACAGAAACTGAACTGCTACAGCATAAGAGGAAAAGATGCTGATATTATACAAACCTTTGTTGAAAACAGACAACAGTGTACTGAAATAAAATATAAATCTGGAAATGCAGAGAGAAATGTCTACTCTGATTCTCTGCAGGTAAAATATGGAATAGCTCAGGGTCCAGTACTAAGTTCTCTGCTCCTTATCGTATATACAAATGGTATGCCCACTGCTGTAAATGAAACAGTGGTCATGTATGCCGATGATACAACTGTATTAGTATGCAGTGACTCAGTGAAAGAATTGGAAAATAGGCCAGTGAGAACTTGCAAATGGCAGAAAGGTATTTTACAGAAAATAACTTATTAACCAACAGGATGAAAACTATGTTTACAAATTTCGAAACAAACAGAATCAACAGAACAGAGTACTACTGTATATTGGGGATGTACACTTAAAATCAGTGGACTGTAACATGTTTCTGGGTGTAGACATGGACAAATTTCGGACAAGGGAAAACCACATTGACGTTATCTTTTCCAAAATAAGTACAAATATATTTTTAATGAAGAAATGTGCTAGACGGTGGACACAGAAACCTTGCTTAAAATGTGCTACTGACATTATTTGTGGCAAAATAATGTACTGTATACCAATATGGGGCGATGCAGCAGATGTACATGTACAAAGAATCCTATAACTTCGAAAGAAAGCCATTAGATGCATAGCTAAAGGCTAATGCCTCAGGAATCCTGCAGAAACGAATTCTAGGAATTCAAAATATTAACTGTAACAAGTTTGTACATATATGAGACAACACTTCTTCTAATGCTAAATTGTACAGCACCTCTAAACTGAGATTTTCATGATCACAACACAAGAACCAGAGAAAATTACCACATCTGTGGCAAAAGATTGAAAATGATAGACAGGGACCCTACCATTGCAGGAAGTGTATTTTACACTCCTGGAAATGGAAAAAAGAACACATTGACACCGGTGTGTCAGACCCATCATACTTGCTCCGGACACTGCGAGAGGGCTGTACAAGCAATGATCACACGCACGGCACAGCGGACACACCAGGAACCGCGGTGTTGGCCGTCGAATGGCGCTAGCTGCGCAGCATTTGTGCACCACCGCCGTCAGTGTCAGCCAGTTTGCCGTGGCATACGGAGCTCCATCGCAGTCTTTAACACTGGTAGCATGCCACGACAGCGTGGACGTGAACCGTATGTGCAGTTGACGGACTTTGAGCGAGGGCGTATAGTGGGCATGCGGGAGGCCGGGTGGACGTACCGCCGAATTGCTCAACACGTGGGGCGTGAGGTCTCCACAGTACATCGATGTTGTCGCCAGTGGTCGGCGGAAGGTGCACATGCCCGTCGACCTGGGACCGGACCGCAGCGACGCACGGATGCACGCCAAGACCGTAGGATCCTACGCAGTGCCGTAGGGGACCGCACCGCCACTTCCCAGCAAATTAGGGGCACTGTTGCTCCTGGGGTATCGGCGAGGACCATTCGCAACTGTCTCCATGAAGCTGGGCTACGGTCCCGCACACCGTTAGGCCGTCTTCCGTTCATGCCCCAACATCGTGCAGCCCGCCTCCAGTGGTGTCGCGACAGGCGTGAATGGAGGGACGAATGGAGACGTGTCGTCTTCAGCGATGAGAGTCGCTTCTGCCTTGGTGCCAATGATGGTCGTATGCGTGTTTGGCGCCGTGCAGGTGAGCGCCACAATCAGGACTGCATACGACCGAGGCACACAGGGCCAACACCCGGCATCATGGTGTGGGGAGCGATCTCCTACACTGGCCGTACACCACTGGTGATCGTCGAGGGGACACTGAATAGTGCACGGTACATCCAAACCGTCATCGAACCCATCGTTCTACCATTCCTAGACCGGCAAGGGAACTTGCTGTTCCAACAGGACAATGCACGTCCGCATGTATCCCGTGCCACCCAACGTGCTCTAGAAGGTGTAAGTCAACTACCCTGGCCAGCAAGATCTCCGGATCTGTCCCCCATTGAGCATGTTTGGGACTGGATGAAGCGTCGTCTCATGCGGTCTGCACGTCCAGCACGAACGCTGGTCCAACTGAGGCGCCAGGTGGAAATGGCATGGCAAGCCGTTCCTCAGGACTACATCCAGCATCTCTACGATCGTCTCCATGGGAGAATAGCAGCCTGCATTGCTGCGAAAGGTGGATATACACTGTACTAGTGCCGACATTGTGCATGCTCTGTTGCCTGTGTCTATGTGCCTGTGGTTCTGTCAGTGTGATTGTGTGATGTATCTGACCCCAGGAATGTGTCAATAAAGTTTCCCCTTCCTGGGACAATGAATTCACGGTGTTCTTATTTCAATTTCCAGGAGTGTATAACAGACAATCATCTAGCATTAAGAGCATAATGGATAAGAGCACCTTCAAAAGAAAACCCAAGAAACACATCATCTCTGGATGCTAGTATAAGGTGAAACAGTACGTGTGCGCAAATCCATAGGACAAATGTAATTTTGAATATCAAATTTTTCTGAAAGAAGGAAAAGGAAAACAAAGTGTGAAGCTGAAAATACAGAAGGAAGCATACAGATTAAAACGTAGTGTTGCACTGATGTATAAATGTCCTAATATTTCTATCCACTAAGTTTAACAT
Organism: Schistocerca piceifrons; assembly: GCF_021461385.2. Classification (NCBI taxonomy): domain Eukaryota; kingdom Metazoa; phylum Arthropoda; class Insecta; order Orthoptera; family Acrididae; genus Schistocerca; species Schistocerca piceifrons. The sequence continues at coordinate 232,547,421 of NC_060138.1, forward strand.
AGGTGGACTAAAAAAACTAGTCTTCAGTTCTTCTAAATGCATTATATATTATTACTAGCAGTGTGTGTGTGTGTGCGCTAGACTGTTAAATAAATCAGTGCAATCAGTCATATGTCACAGAGTAAAAATATTACCAGAAACATTACTACAGAATTATTTCATGTATCAAATCACAAATTTCCAGTAAATTTGTTTATTTTTGTATAAATTTGCAATGTAACATTTCTGAAATCATTCTAAAACTGATCAGTGGACAAAAAATAAACTATAAACTCTCTTTAACCCAATTGTTGAATGACCATTGACCAATTCCTAAAGTTGAAAGATATATTTCTTTACTAGGTCACAGAAGTTACGCATTAACTTGTCATTTCGACTCTGTTGATTCTCCTATTGTTTAGGTTTTTGTGTAACTTCTTTCCTTAGAGTAGCAACAAACACTTTCCATTGTTTCCAATTCATATTTGACTACAGTTCTCCTCAGATACTGAAGACAACATTCTCTTGTTCTTTGATTTGCAACAGAATTTTGATGAGCATCATGGAGGTTCTTTTGTTATTTCATTTAGCTCTTTTTTTTCTACCCATAGTACTTTTATATTCTTTACCTTTGTGAGCACAGTTTTTCATGTTATTCCAGTTCCTTCAGTTATAGATTCTGGCTCCACAGCATTATTCATAATGTTTACATGTTCAGCTGGGTTTTTCCTTTGATTATGATTATCCAATACCACCTAATGTTCAACAACTGAAACTGATCTTAAATTGTCTTTGTTTGTCTGTTTTTATGGTTTCCTACATCTTATTCATTTTTAATAATGGAAATTCAGAGATGGATAAGTATGTAAAATAAGGGAAAGGCAACCAGTCACCTATTGTACACCGATGTGAAGCACATAGACACGTGTAACAGAACACATTGTTCACTAGCTTTTGAGCTTGACTCTTTTTCTGGTAGAAACTATACAAATTCGCACACAGAACCACACAGACACCCAAATGCATATCACTGTGGCCGCAGTCTCTGTGTGGTTGTGTGCGCAAATGAGTGTGTTTCTCACTAGAATAAGAGCCCGAGCTCAAAAGCTAGTGAACACTGCTTTTTGTTGCATGTGTCTCACATCAGTCTACAATAGGTGAGTAATTGCCATAAATTTATTTATTTATTTATTTATTTATTTGTTTGTTCACCAACTTACTCCGTTTTCTTGTTGGATGCAAATCACCTACTTCTGAGCCCTCAGATTCGCGTGCTGTAGTAGGTAACAACTTGTATATGAATCTTTAAAATCACTGCCTTCTGAATTGCTTACATTTAAATTAGTTGACAGTGAAGGTTTGTTTACCGATGTTAACAGTAACCTTTCAAATGCTGAGAAGGAAGATATGTCAGATATAAAATCACTGCATTCTGAATCACTTAAATTTAAATTACTAAACGCTGAAGATTCATTTGCTGGTGAGAAAGATGCTGGCATTACACGTGTAACTTTTGAACAGGAAACATAAGATAGTTGTAGGACCATCTTCAGTGCTGTACTTCCTCTTGATTCATGATTATTTACTTGCATTTGAGTTTTGTACAATATCAAGAGAAAACTCCAGAAAATTTGTGAATTGGATGTAAAATTCATATACTACCTACTTCTAGGCAACTCTGTTTAATTACTATAGGCATATGGTATTGTATTGCTGTCTACACACACAGAGAAGAACCTACAAAATGAATGTTAAGCTTTGATACAAAGACGTACAATAAGACAGAGGGAGAATCACACAATTCATATCAATTCAAACCTTATTTTTGTTGGTGTATTTTGTTTTATGGTAGACTTACACTTGATTGTTTTCTTACTGAAAATAACATAATTCACTATTTTTGCACTCACAATTTTTAGATAATCTGTTTACACTTCTGCTCATGTTACCTAACCACCTGAACAATTCATAACGTTTTGGACAGCACTCACTACTCTGTAATACTGTTAAATTATACAAAGTGTGTTATAAATATCACCAACACAGTCTGTTACATAAAAGAAGTGCAGTGAATTTTGAAGCAGAAACCTCCTTCTGAGATAGAGTTTTATACCTAAAATTTGAAAGTTACAAGATAAGAGGTTTTGATATTTCAGTGTAGAAGAGATAAGCATCCGTGGTTGAGATTGGGGTTTTCATGTAGAAACATGTACATCAAAACTGACAACATGCTATATATTATTTGTATTTGATATTCATGCTGTTGTCACAGTAGATTAGTTATCTAAGTTGAATTAATTTTGTGTTTCAGGTTAAGTGTCTCATTGAGCAAGCAACAGATCCCCACATATTAGGGAAGACTTGGGAAGGATGGCAGCCATGGATATGAAGTCAGTTGTGTCAACCTGTGGAGTTTTAATACATTCTTTTTAAACCAAAATTTTTTCTATTTTAATATGTATTTAAATGGCTGGGATATTCATAATTTTTTCTGCATGCATTTTTCATCTTACGAAATATTATAAATTTTGTATTATATTGGCAGATTTGTAGTCATCAACTACATGTAGCAAAGGCTGTTTATATTGTGAAATACATGTATTTTAATAAAATGTTTATCAAGTGTATAATGTAGTACAAAGATTTCATTAAATTCTAATAGCCTTCTGATAATTTCTGAAGATTAAAATTTTACATTTCTGAATGACCAACAAATCCTCACAAAGCGCCTAGCATCCAGACCACGTTGGTCTATCGATTATTCATATTATTTTGAAAATTTTGAATACATTCATGTTAGTTTTTGAACATTTTTGAATGAGTGTTAGTGTACGTGATGGCCCTGTAAACGGAATGCCCATCACTTGTAGAAATAAACTTTCCTGCAGACGAAAGAGGACAGGGCTATACAAACTGAGCAGAATAAAGTGAACACCAATTGCTACTTAGGTGGTTGGCTGGGAATGATCAGTGTTGTTACAATTACTAGTGAAATCCGTAGATTCAAACTACCAGAGTGGAAATAAACGCTTAACAGGTAAGAAAGATTATGTATTATCCTCTTGGTGTATCCAAGAAAACTAAATTGTGATAGAAAATATTTGGCCAGACTGCTACACTAAAAACGGCCAGTGGTACAGACCTCAGTAGCAGCCGCCTAAGTTCTGGGAATAGTGTGGGAAAAGTGTTGTACATGTAATAACACTTAACCGGAGAATAAACGGAGGATAACTGAACCAGTAATTGTGGTAGGGTTAGTGAAGTTAAGCGTAGAATAAGTTTGACACTGGCAGGAATTGTTACAGAACTAATGATGACAAGATTATTTGTTAGAATGATGAAAGACTAGAAAACGGAGACATCACCCAAATTATGGAAGAATATGACAATTCCAAATTTATATAAAAATTTTGTACTACTACTTTTCGATCTCATGCTTGAGAAGCTGTAGCGTATGAATGAAATGTGAAACTATTTCCTAACATAAAGCTTCTTGCTTGTAGAAGGCCTAATAGGCATTTGACATTGATACTTCATGAATTATATTCTATCTTGTTATAAAAATGAGCAAACAGTCTCGTTTATTTGATGTGTGTTACAAAATTGCTGCAATATTAGAAAGACCTAGTTTGTTTTATCTAGCAAAATCTATGAAAAAATAGACATAATCAGAGCGAGAAACCACACCAGTCTTGGGTACTATTTGTATTAACAGCTTTTCCAGTGTTAAACAATGACATTTCGTTTTTTCGTGTAGCAAAATATTTGACGAACTTTGATGAGGTAATAGATTCTTTTCCGGAAAGGAAATCATGCCATGTAAAGGTGTAGCAAGGCTAGAGAGGAAAAAATGCTAGGGCTGTACTGTGTACTATCTTGCTTGTCTCTTGTCTTTACTGATTTTATGTATCCTATATTTAATTTTATGCCACACAAAACAGCAAGTTACTATCTAATACACAATGAAGAGTGCAAATTTTCTAAAGAGTTCTTGTTCTCCTGGAAAAAAAGGAGGGGCAGGGTGTCAAACCGGCCAACTGGGAGCAGGAGAGGAACCACAGCACATTTTAATTTCCAATGTCCAGAATGTAGTTTGATGGCATCCATTACAAAATATTACACAGCAAAATACAGTGACATGCTTTAGAAGAATGCTATGTGAAGATGCGTGGCATTGCACTTTGGCCCACTTAAGACCAAATAACTTGTCTTATATTTCCTCAAACACATATGTTTTATGTATCAGACTCTTCAAAAAGATGTGCACTAGAATACAAATATATTTTTGAAAAGTCAATTTTATTTTAAATTGTTGGTGTCCTGCCTCAAACACTTGTAGATGGGTGGGGTCACTATCTAGTATTGCCCCGGTTTGGGAATGTCATAGTAAATCCGGGGCTGATACACAGGGCAGTCTGAGTTGTAGTGGGGAGGTGGGTACTCTCCACATGACCCGCGTTTACGTTTAGTGATTTTGCTGTTTCCTGTTACACTATTGCTCTCGTGTAAAATGAAAACAAAACAGATTTTGTGGCCGGGAGCTATCAAGCGAATTGAAATACATTCACATAATTACAGTAGGCTAAAATATGTGACTAGTTTCAACTTTTATTTTATTTCACATATGTCATTAGTTTCAGATTTTATTTCATTTGCACCTCTCTGATAGTCAAGCATTAATCACCCTGCAGAAAAATGAAGTAATTTTTTTTAGTTTGCCTAAGGAAATTTGGCTTTATTAATCTTTTCCGCTGAGGCAGGCAATTTATCACACTATTGGCTAGTTTCAAGTGTTTGCTGCATTTCAAGTGCACCTTTCCACATTCTAGCACATATGGCATTATGCAATAATAAAGAACCAAACATGAGATAATACAGTACAAGAAGAAAAAATGCAGCCGAATCTGGACATACAAATGTGCACTTTAAGCTGAATTATGCTTTGTAGTATGGCTCACGAAATTCCGATGCTCTTGGAGTCTTGTTTCTTTTATTATTTAATGTAAGATCTTTTAATGTTTTACATGTACAAACATATGGTCTTCCTGCATCATCATAGCTGAGCAAACGTGGTGACGCCTGTTATCTGGCGCTCTCTGGCAGCTGCTGAAACAAACCTGTTTCTAACAGGTCACAGGAAAATATTGCGAATGGTTGTTTGAAAAGAGTTACTTTCAAAGTAAATTTTCTGTTACGTAACATAAACTATGTGCAAGAATGTACTATGAATTTCTCAAATAACAGAGCGTTTGATTCTCATTTACAAATCAACTCTCTGAGGATGACTGTTAAGAAGAATTTTGAGCCCAGATCAGACACTTATGGTGGCGTTAAAACTTGTACTGGCACATTTTTGTGCAAAAAAAGATCAACATTATATGTGAAAGCTTTTCTTTTCTTGTAGCAGCACTATTTATATTTATTTAAACCACTAACTTTTCCTGTTTGTGTGTTCACACTACTCATCAGTGATGTTGCTACTAGCTGACTACATCACGTGTCCTATACCCTGAATATCAGTTGTCGTTGGCTGATGAGAACATGTGACATGACCTATGACTAGCTTGCAAAACCGCATTGCGATCTCGATTTTAATGCTTCGAAAAGTAACATGCAGTGTTTGGTGGAATTCGAATTTATACTTTTCTAATATGAAAATATGCAGTGCACATGTTGCTGCATGTCAAAGATCTTCCCAAAAAATGTTTTTTTCCCCAAGTTTCGTATTCTGCCCAGAAATTATTCCCCAGTGTATGAAACCATAACCATTCAAAGAATCGATAAGTTTACAGTTCTGATAAAAAGTATATTGTTGCTTAACACGGAAATAGTGTATTTTCACCTGGGAGAAAGTATATTTTTATCTGGGAAAAATCGGGGATTTTTTTTCCATGTCCGCATATACACCCTGTAATAATGTGTTGATGTTTAAAGTTATTGTCTCTGAATAACGTTGGGTTACTGTATACAAAAATAATCAGTTTATAAATGTACGAACATAGAGCACTTAATATTTTTAAATTTTTCAATAGTGGGCGACATGATAATTTCGGTTTTGCATTAGACATATTTCTAACAATTGATTTTTGTAATTTTAAGGTTCTAGTCATTTTGCCTGTGCCATACCTTATAACTGAGTCAAAGTAGCTGTCGTAAACTATTTTTCTTGTCTCCATGCTAGTTGAATATGACAGCATCATCATTGCAAATGTCAGGCTGTTCAATTTACTTGCTAAATACTGTACGTATGAAGACAAAGATAGAGTTTGGTCCAAATGCATGCCTAAAAATATAACACAGCCCACTTCTTTCAGTTCTTGGTTTCTACGACTATTGTGGAATTCTTTTACCTTAGAGTTTTAAACTGGAGCAAATTTGTTTTCCCAATATTCAATTTTAGCCCAGTTTTCCAAACTGTCTAATAGTTTTGCGACAGTTGAAGGAATTTGTTCAGGGTAATTGCTTTCAAGGCGAGCAGAAGTATCATCAGCGAATAAAACAGAGAAGGAATTTCTCTTACTTGATGATATAAACTACCCTTTGTTTTCTGTTCATGGGGTATGACCTAAACCACTCTAAAGCAAACCGCCAATTCTGTATCTTTCTATTTTATATAGGAGCAAGTGATGGTTTACACAATCAAATGCTTTCGTGAACTCACAGAATAATCGTGCAACTTTTCTCAACTTGTGTAAGGCAGAACTGATTTTTTTCACAAATTCATTAATGGCCTCTATTGTACTCTCTCCTGTTTAAAAGCCATATTGATTATCTGAAATTATGTTTGATCTCTCTTTAAATTTTTTTAATTTGTGTTACTAACACTTTTTAAAATATTTCTGAAAAAATTGGGAGAAAGTAGATTGGGCAGTATTTGCCATATCTTCTCCTGAGCCTTTTTTAAACAAAGGTTTTACCTCCATATACTTTGGACATCTGGAAAGTAGCCTTCTTCGAGTGATTTATTAATTATTGAGCAAAGAGGGTGAGCTATTTTCCTGGTAGCTGCTTTAACTACTTTGGAAGGTATGCCATCCTGGCCAGCAGAAGTTTTGTTTTTTAGCTGTAATAGTTTTCTCTGCATATTTAACTACAATTTTCTTAAATTTGGTAAAGTATTCTTCTGCCTTGTGTCTGAAATGTACGTTTTCTACATAAGTATATACATTTACTTCTGATTTAGATGCATCTATTAAAAAAAGTGTGTTGAATGACTCTGACATCTGAGCAGGATTGGTTACAATTTTACTCTCCAGCTTAATTTTGGAAATATCTTTGCTGTCAGTTCTAATCACCAGTTCTGATTTTACGATGGTCCACACTGCCTTTGATTTGTTTCCATGAGCTGAGATGTATTTATTATATACTATTTTTTTCTGCTTTCACTACCCTTTTAGATGTGCTTTTATACTCTTTAACACAGTTAATGAAAGCATGGTCTTTGTTGTACTTCTGCTCCTGCTCCTTGTGCAATTGTCTTCTTTTTTTTCACTGGATGTTTTTATTCTAGCAGTGATCCAATTTGGCTTATTAGACTCTTTTTGTCTGGCACACTGTAAGTGGAAATATTTCATTAAATACATGTAAAAATTTTCAAAAAAATGTGTTAAAATGTACTGAGATTGGAATCTCATCTTGGACTTGCCACTCCACCTCTTCTAATTTAGAGCAGTACAATTTTAAGTTTTCAACAGTAAAATATCTTTTGCTGTAAGTTTTTCTAGTACTTTGTTCATTTCTATTAGCCATTTCAATAAACAAAGCGGAATGGTCTGAAAGTCTTAAATCTACACATAGCTTCCTTGCATCATCGAATTTATAATTCGTTAAAATATTATTGATACAGGTTTCTGAATTGTCATTTTTTCTTGCGAATTCCATGAAGTTTGCCTTGAACTCAAATTTTTGGATTGGGTCCATAAACTGTATTGAGTCACTGGTTTCATTTGATAAATTTATATTGAAATCAGTGGCCATTAAAACTTATTTCTTTTTTGTCATTTATGACATTCTGTGATAGACCCATTAACTTTGGTAAAAATAATTTTGTTACTGCTACACCTGGATTTCTGTATATTGATATACTGACAATATTTTGTTTTTCTAAGTCAACTGAGCAGCTTTCAAATACACCTTCTTCATGTAGAAAATTGAAATCATCTTTCACGTTGTATTCCAAAGAGTTATTTACAAGATGCATGAGCCTTGATGAGTTCTTTTTTCCTACAGGAACTTGAGGCCACACTGAAATTGTTTAGCTTATTTAAAATTGTGACACAATCTTTTGTAAGTCAATGTTCATTTAAACAAATAATTTTAATACTTTTGCATTCTGAGGGTAAAATCTGCAGTTCATCAATTTTATTTGCTCTACCATTATGATTGGTACTCGTATAATACTTTTCAGTTCCATCACTTTATATTTTTAACTTTCACAGATAATTTCTGCGAGCTAACTTATTCCTTACACGTTAGACTCATTTACACATATTCAAATAGCATACATGTGTCTTGTTTCAATCATAGCCAAGACATGAAATAATTTAAAAGCCTCTAGTCTCAGGTGAGTCCAATACATGAATGTGTAATCTTTTTTTACAATCACCACAGACACTAACACATCAAAGAACACGACATAATTATTCACTGAGTTCTACTCACGTCTTCTGTGGCGCTGGTGGCAAACACTTGTCATCATCAGTGACTCGCCCCTCTTACAGTCTTCTAATAACAAACTTCCCACCTGCAGTTAGAAACAGGTGGATCGGTAGAAACATTCTCTCTTTCCCGCACTCGTACCTAAATATCATGGGTTCATGACGGTTTAAGGCCAAGTGTTTCTAAAATTTACACCGAAATTCTTGAGGCACTACATGTCCCTCCCCTTAGCTCGAACACATGATATCTTCATTTGTACAATAATATTACACAAGAAGATGATTCTTTATCTTTTGACAGTACCTCTCTTTTTTACTAATAACCATGCATATTTTAACACAATTACAAAGTGTGAACCTTTCAGTCCATGTTGTGAGTTAGCTCTTTTCAATCTCAAAAAAAAAAAAAATCTTTGTTTTCTATTCCTCTTCCAATCGTAAATTCCAGATGCACATAACTCGTGAATACTCTACTGCTTTGTTCTTACTTCCCATACTATTTTTCCTAAAAATGTTCTTATTCATTACTTATTGTAATCTGGAGGAACTCTGGGCAGAATAAAGTGTCCCCTTCTTCTGACACTTGTAAATCTAAAACATAAAAACACTAGTGCTGCATAGAATTCAAACTTACCAGACTCATCCCTTTAAATGTGACTTCTGTCACAACACTGCCCTTTTTCCCTTTAGGAACAGTACCAATATCTTACATGGGTTGATCCTAGGAGTACCCTTTCTCCTTCCATTTTGGTATGTACGCCCCTTTCTTATTCCTATCTTCCTATGTTACAGGTCAATCCCCTTCTTGGTGCCCCTGTCCACAAAGTATAGGTCAGCCTTTCATAGGTCCGCCTATCCGCCCTTTTCGCATCCAATAAATGCCGAGTGCGCCCTCCATATCCTTCTTGAGTAGGCCTCTTGGTTCAATGCCCTAGTATACATCTTTATGAATGCCTATCTTAAATATTCTCTGGTAAAATTACAAATCTCCTTCACACTTCTATTCCACTTTCTAATACTTCATCTAATACCCTAGAGTCCTCTTTCACTCCTCACTTTTACCATATAAACAGGTATCATACTCACACATAGTAGATGCTTTGTCTACCTGTAACTATGCCTTTTCTCAAAGGACTAGCACGGCACATGTAAATTTATTTTTGAAAGCGACAAAAAAATAACGATGCAGGACTGTCACATTCAACAATGTAATATGGGCATCGACTCGGATGTACATATACCTTTATTCCCCAAATCCTTTGGCGGTTCTGACATCACTTCAGGTTTCTAATTCGTAAGTCTCCTGTTTGTGTTTAAGTGTATCCTTGTGTGCATGTAGATGTGTGTTTGTGTATCCTGATTCTTCGGCCTACTTATATGAAATAAGTTGAAGGTCACTCGAAACCACAGAAAATAAGAAGGACTTCAGCAATAGAAGTATATGCATATGGAAAGTGGGAAAGATAGACTGGTACTCAAATGTGAAGTAAGAAAGAAAAAAGTAGAACTGGTTGCTAAGATGGACGAAGGGAAAGAAAATAGCCCCAAAGACAGGAAAACCCTTCCCACCCACCTTCCCCAGGATGTCTACTTCGCTGGTATTTTAGTGAGAAGCTGGAGGAGGTATGATGTTAAATGTCCCCTACAGAATGGACATTCTCATCTTCACCTTTGAAGCCTCCCGAAGAACACCTATGGAACAGCAAATGGTGAAGAATCAGTTACATTTGTCTGAAAGGTTGGGGGTGTGATTAGTGTTAGTCATGCTTCTACTTTCACCACCCACCCCTTCCAAAAGTGATACAAACCCTTCCATTTACATTATATGTCACAAAGGGTAAAAATTATGTATCATGTTATCACAATTATGTAATGATTCATATAAACTTTGATTTTCTATTAATCTAATATTCCTTGATTACTCTCAGAGAATAAGTTAGGCAAAATTAAGATGTAACTATACTCTGATGCTGGGATTTGAGATCACTGCTGACTAGAGCGGAGCATGAAGGCGATAAATACTCAGGATGACTTCTTCCAAACTGTATGCTGATGGCGGGATTTAAGACCATCATTGATTAGAGCGGAGTGTGAAGGCGATAAATACTCAAGACGACAACTTCCAAACTTTTGCTGAAGGCGAGATTTGAGACCACCGTTGACTAGAGCAGAGCATGAAGTCGATAGAAATACTTATCGGGCACTAACTGTTCTGGATGTAACTGCCGATATATCAAATCAGAATCCAACTGCTTCTAAGGAGCATACTATGAAAACATTAATAGGTGCTTCAGTTCTGACTCAATATAACAACTAAATTTATCACGTTGACTACATAGTGTGGACCAGAGGCCCACGTAACACATTTGAGACCACGAATAGTGATAACATCTACATCTACATACATACTCTGCAATCCACCATACGGTGCGTGGCGGAGGGTACCTCATACCACAACTAGCATCTTCTCTCCCTGTTCCACTCCCAAACAGAACGAGGGAAAAATGACTGCCTATATGCCTCTGTACGAGCCCCAATCTCTCTTGTCTTATCTTTGTGGTCTTTCCACAAAATGTAAGTTGGCGGCAGTAAAATTGTACTGCAGTCAGCCTCAAATGCTGGTTCTCTAAATTTCCTCAGTAGCGATTCATGAAAAGAACGCCTCCTTTTCTCTAGAGACTCCCACCCGAGTTCCTGAAGCATTTCCGTAACACTCACGTGATGATCAAACCTACCACTAACAAATCTAGCAGCTTGCCTCTGAATTGCTTCTATGTCCTCCCTCAATCCGACCTGATAGGGATCCCAAACGCTCAAGCAGTACTCAAGAATAGGTCGTATTAGTGTTTTATAAACGGTCTCCTTTACAGATGAACCACATCTTCCCAAAATTCTACCAATGAACCGAAAACGACTATCCGCCTTCCCCACAACTACCATTACATACTTGTCCCACTTCATATCGCTCTGCAAAGTTACGCCCAAATAATTAATCGACGTAACTGTGTCAAGCGCTACATTACTAATGGAGTATTCAAATATTACGGGATTCTTTTTTCTATTCATCTGCATTAATTTACATTTATCTATATTTAGAGTTGGCTGCCATTCTTTACACAAATCACAAATCCTGTCCAAGTCATCTTGTATCCTCCTACAGTCACTCGACGACGACACCTTCCCGTACACCACAGCATCATCAGCAAACAGCCGCACATTGCTATCCACCCTATCCAAAAGCTCATTTATGTAGATAGAAAACAACAGCAGACCTACCACACTTTCCTGGGGCACTCCAGATGATACCCTCACCTCCGATGAACACTCACCATCGAGGACAACGTACTGGGTTCTATTACTTAAGAAGTCTTCGAGCCACTCACATATTTGGGAACCAATCCCATATGCTCGTACCTCAGTTAGGAGTCTGCAGTGGGACACAGAGCCAAACGCTTTTTGGAAGTCAAGGAATATGGCATCCGCCTGATACCCTTCATCATGGTTCGCAAGATATCATGTGAAAAAAAGGCGAGTTGCGTTTTGCAGGAGCGATGCTTTCTAAAGCCGTGCTGATGCATGTACAGCAACTTCTCTGTCTCAGGGAAATTCATTATATTCGAAATGAGAATATGTTTGAGAATCCTGCAACAAACCAATGTTAAGGATATTGGTAAGTAATTTTGAGGATCCGTCCTTCTACCCTTCTTATATACAGGCACCACCTGCACTTTTTTTCCAGTCACTCGGGACTGTACATTGGGCAAGAGATCACGATGAATGCAAGCTAAGTAAGGAGCCAATGCAGTAGAGTACTCTATGTAAAACTATTGGAATCCCATCAGGACCTGTCGATTTATTTATTTATTTTCAACCCATTCAGCTGCTTCACAACCCCAGGGATGTCTATCACTATGTCCTCCATATAGGAATCTGTATGAGACTCAAACGGCGGTATGTTTGTACGATCCTCCTGCATAAAAGAGTTCTCAAATGCTAAATTTAAAATTTCAACTTTCGTTTGCTGTCTTCCATTGCCAAGCCAGACTGATCAGTGAGTGACTGGATGGAAGCCTTCGACCCACTTACCGATTTTACGTAAGCCCAGAATTTCCTTGGGTTTTTAGCAATATCTTTTGCTAAGGTATGACACTGGTAGTGGTTGAATGCTTCGCGCATTGCTCTTTTTACAGCAGCACAAATCTCTACCAACTTTTGCATGTCCTCATTCTCCCGATCTTTCTTGCACCACGAGTGCAACTGTCTTTCCTTCCTGAGCTTTCTTTGAATTTCGCTGTTAAACCACGGTGGGTCTTTTCCGTCCGTAACCCACTTTTTCAGAACATAGTTGTCCAATGCGTGACTTACAATGTGTTTAAAATTTACCCATAATTCTTCCACGTCCGTCGTACGGGAAGTAAATGAAGTTGATTCATTTACTACGTGGAATGCTAATAACTGCTTATCTGCTCTTTCTAGTAAGAATACTCTCCTAGCCTTCTTGACCGACTTTTTAACTTTTGTAACCATAGTCGTAATGACAACATCATGATCACTAATCCCTGTCTCAACACTGACACCGTCGATGAGGTCTGGTCTGTTCGTGGCTACCAGATCTAAAATATTTCCATTACACATTGGCTGTCGATTTAGCTGCTCAAGACAGTTTTCGGATAATGTTTTCAAAAGTAATTCACACGCCAGCTTGTCTGTACCACCTGTAATGAATCCATAGACATCCCAGTCTATACTAGGTAGGTTGAAGTCGCCTCCGACTAATATAGTATGATCCGGGTACTTCTGCACTACAGAATGAAGACTCCCTTTGAATGATTCTAGAACTGTCACGGTGGAACCTGGTGGCCGGTAATAACACCCAACAATTAACTTTATTTCCCCTAGCTCTGTTAAACGTGTCCAGATAACTTCACAATCACACTCTACTTCGACCTCAGTAGACACAATATTTTTGTCAACTGCAATGAAGACACCACCTCCTAAGGTGTCTAATCTGTCTTTCCGATACACATTCCAACCCTCACTAAATATTTCAGAACTTCCTTTCTCAGGGTTCAGCCAGGTCTCAGTCCCAAGAATAATTTGCGCACCACACGCTTCCTGGAGGGCAGTAAATTCAGGAACTTTATTCCGAACACTCTGAAAATTTACTGCTAATATCTTGATAGCTGAAGTGTCTTTACACTGAGCGCGTCCTGATTTCCCTGCCTGCACGTCGACTGGTGAGTGTTCATCAGGACACCTCGCACTACTGCCTAGCCTAAAAAACCCTCATGTGCATGCCACAAGTACTCTGCTACCCGAGTAGCCGCTTCCTTTGTGTAATGCACCCCTGACCTATTTAGGGGCGTCCTACAATTCCCCACCCAATAGTGGAAGTCTAGAAATCTGCAGCCAAGATCGTCACATAGTCGACAAAGCCTCTGGTTGAGACCCTCCACTCGGCTCCAAACCAAAGGACCCCGATCCAATCTGGGAACAATGCTGCAAATAGAGAGCTCTGCTTGCACCCCGCGTGCGAGGCCAGCGGTCTTCACCAAATCTGTCAGCCGCCCATACAAACTGAGGATGGCCTCAGAACCCAAGGGACAGGCATCATTGGTGCCGATGTGACAACTGCTTGCAGACCACTGCACCCCGTACACTCAATAGCCGCAGGCAAGGCCGCCTCCACATCTTGGATGAGGCCCCCCGGCAGACAAACTGAGTGCACGTTGGTATTCTTTCCATCCCTGTACGCTATTTCCCTAAGCGGCTCCATCACCCGCCTAACATTGGAGCTCCCAATAACCAGCAAGCCATAGCCCCCATGTGCCTGCTCGGGCCCTGCTGAAGGAGTGGCCACCTGTCCACTGACAGGACGAACGGGCGAGGCCAGCCGGACAGCCTCCACATTGACCCTCTGCCTCGAGCGACGTGTTGCAGTCCGCCACTCACCCTGAGGTGAGGACGGCCCCAACGCGTTGGGTACACTAGAAGGTGCCTCAGCTGCTGAGACAGTGGACGCAGCAAGCGACACCTAGGGTGTCTCAAGCGACGTGCCAGATCCTCCGCCGTTGCTGCACCTCGAGGCAGCAGCCTGAAGGCAGCTGACTGTGGCCAACAGCATGCTCAGCTGCTCGCAAACTATGGCGAGTTCTTCCTGCGCCTGCACACAGCACGCACACACCCTATCCCTCCTACTGCTAATATCTAACAACTCTGCGAATTTATACTCTACGGCTATCAATAAGCAATATTACTCCTCTCAAATACAAGAATATGCAAGGATTTTATGTAATTAAATATGCAAGTGCACAAACACTCGAAAAGAAATTAAGAATCAAACTACAAAACAAATATGAAAGCTAAATATGCGACTCACTGCTGCACTACTGCTGCACTGATACTTCACCAGCGGCTGCTCAAGGCTAACAGTCACTTATTGCTATTACTACAAGAAGCAGTATGGTCTTGATATCAATGACTTGCTTTGCTTGTCAGCCAAGTAAAGACAAGTATGCAGAAGCAATAGGATATTTGGATAGTATAAGAATTCATGAATAGATTACAGAATAGTTTAAGATTCGAAAGGAATTTTGTGCAGGAGAAATAGTACAGAAGAAACACCGAAAACAATTAGGGATCCAAGAGTCATCTCCCTGCCCGTTAACGCAGAACATTAATATCCCTGGGAGATACACAACTTTGTCTTTACATTGTATTTTCCTTTTTCTGATCCTATTAGAGGATCCACTAAAACTAAGGCTTTAGGGTGTACCACCATTTGCACTTGGTAAGGTCCCTCATACTTTTGAAAAAATGTATGTGTTTCTTCCTTCAGGGCAGAGTTCTGAAGATGCTGTTTTACTAAGACTAAGTCATTAACATTATACTTAGGATCGACAGCCTTCTCGTTATATTTACTCACTCACTGTTGTGCTCTTTTAACTAAGTTTTTAGAAACTATTGTTTGATTAAGTTGGTAACCAACAGTAGGTTGTTCCGGCCAAGTAAAATATTTAATAAGGGGTTCTCCCACAAAAGGTTACCTATTACTTCCAAAGGTGTTAATCCAACTGATAAATATGGTCATTCATTTAAGATAAACTCAAAGTATTTCAGTTTCGTTGCCAATGACGAATGTTTTCCATGGCAGTATGTACAGCATAATTTCCCAACTTATTTCATAACCCTTTCACATGGTTAAGAAGACAGATTATAGTTGGAGATTAATACCTGACGAATATCTTCTCACGCTAAGAATTCTTTGAAGTCGTTACTGACAAATTGTTGTCCATTATCGGAGGGGAATCATTTTGGTTTGCCCTTCTTGGTAAAGTACTGTTGCAAACAGTGTATCACTGTTGGTGTATTTGCTTTCTTAATAGGATACAGCTTAACATACATAGACTAACATTCTATGATAACAAAAATGTATGCCACTCCTATTTTTCCTTTCGGAATTGGTCCGAAGAAGTCCACAGCTGTAAGATGGTGTAATGCCTTAGAAATGATTGGATTCATTTTGTATCTGAGTGTTACTCTCTTTTACTTTCTGTCAGGTTTCACAAGTTCCAATTAAAGACGCTACCTTATGTCCCAACTTTTTAAAATAATAGAACTTGTTCATGTGGGCTACACACTTTTTTATTTTGAAGTGTCCATACGGTTTCACCCTCCATCAACTTCAGGATGCATAAATGCCACCGTCAAGATGTTATACTGTCCCTTCAAAATAAACTTTGCCCTATAATTTTCCATTTCTCTGCCTGATTGGAAAGTAAAGATTTTCTATTACACATAGCATATATTTCTGTAAAGTAGGAATCATGATGGATATTGTCAGTTATTCTTTGAGCCATTTCTTGTACCCTATTGTGTGGATATTCTATTGTCATAAAATTAAACGCCAGATCATTCTGTACGTTTTAGGCCTTTCGTATCTACAGGTAATCTAGACAAAGCATCAGGTACAATGTTCTCAGAACCTTTTACATACTGTATTTTAATGTCATATTCCTGTAGGAACAACATCCACCGCATTAATCTATTATGTAATAAGCGACTATTCATTAAAAAAGATAGAGCTTGATGATCCGTATATACATGGATCTCTGACCCCCATTCTAACGTTTGGAATTTTTGGATACTCCATACCACCGCTAATAGTTCTTTCTCTATAGCTGTATAGTTTAATTCATGTTTGTTAAGACTTCGGCTAGCAAAAAGTATACAACTGTGATTTGTACTTTCCAGACCCCATTCTCCTCGAAAAAGTTCCACTGCTATACCATAGTCGGATGCATCTGTTGAAATTTAAAGTAGCTCACCCATAACCGGAAGGTATGATTCTACCAGTGCTTTTTTCACATTTTCAACCGCATCATTAGTCTTTTGGTCCCAATTCCAAGGTATTCCCTTCCGTAATAAACACAGAAGTCTTGGGTCATTCAGCTATTGACTTCATATATATCGTCTATAATATCCAGCCATTCCAATAAATCCTTTCAATTGTCTTATGTTTCTAAGGGGTGAACACTCCTTAATAGCCGTTATACATTCCAGATCGGGTTTAGTTCCCTGTACTCCTAAAATATGTCCTAAAAACTTAAGCTCTTGCCTCACAAAATGCGATTTAGATAATTTGACTGTAATACCCTTTTCTTTAAATTTTTTCAGGGTTTTCCTTAAGGTTTTACAATGTTCTTCCCATGTAGCAGAGATCATAAGGATATCATCCACATACATTATTATTTCTCGTAACAATTCCCTTCCTAACACCTCGTCCAGTGCACATATAAACACAGATACCGAGATATATAGTCCAAACAGTAACACATTAAAATGATATGATTTACCATCAAATAGAACTGCTGTATACTTCTTTCAATCAGGATGTAACCGAATTTGCCAATACCCATCAGTCAGGTCCATCGTGCTAAAGTACTGTGCTTTCTCAAATTTGGACAGCAATTCATCAATTTTAATTGGTCTGTCTTGTTCAGTCTCTATATGCTTATTCAAAGTGTGTGCGTCCAGTACTAACTGCTCACCTCCTGTAGCCTTTTTTACCACTACTAAAGGGTTATTCTTAACACTCGTACTATGTTCTATTACTTTATTTTCAATCATCTTATCTATTTCTTCCTTAACCACTTCTTTCAGGCTTACCGGTATTGGATAGGGTCTATAAAAAAATAGAATATTGTCTTTTATCTTAAATTTACATACATAGTCACTAATACTACCCAGACTATCAGAAAATACCATTTTATATTCCAAAAGAATGTTAGATAAATCCAATTTTTGGTCGTTGGTTAACATTGGGGATTCATTTACTTTGTTTCATATGTCAGCTCGGTCTGATGCTTGATTTAAGTTTTCAGTCTCTGGTGACAACTGCACTGTCGCTGTTAATCGTTAACGCTGATTCTCAGTTATTTGGTTGGTTATGTGGTCCGTCACAAACTTTACACAATATTTATCACCACTTGTTCCAAAATATGGAAAATTTTCCTCAAAATTCAATATGACGTTAAATTCTGATAGCCAGTCTATGCCAAACAACACATCTCTATTGATATTTTCCACTTTTAAAAGTGTCTGACGAAATGGGATGTTCCCAATGATGCAGTTCACCTGGGTCTCATGTTTCACGACTTTACTTTTGGTCCCAGTTATACCTACTATGTACACTCCTGTTACTGGGAATAGTGGTAAGTTATGTTCAGTCCGTAACGTGTTAAAGAAACCATTAGAAATAAGTGACACTTCACAAGCAGAATCAATAAATATGTTAACTTCAAACTCTTCTACCTTTCCAACTATAACTGGTTGTGGATTAATGATAGATAAACTAGGTTCTTCTAGCAACAACCATTCTTTGGTCGATACTTTATGCGTAAAGTAACATATTTATTATAAGCTAAGGCTCCTAATTTATTTCTACGACCAGGACCGCAGCCCTGGATCCAGACAGCATAACGTTTTCCTCACTGTTTGTAATCACCGGCTGGTTACCAAATCAGGGTATTACATTTCCACTTTGTACTGTATTGCTACTAGGTACAAATTCCAGGGACGCTCCTGGGCCTATATTCGAACTTGAATGCTTCTTTTGATAACTTTTGTTACCACTATTCTGACTACATTGGTGTACTCTAGCTAGATTAGCTTCATGTCTCTTATAATTACTATTACTACTATTGTTATTTCTTTGAAAAT
Organism: Schistocerca piceifrons; assembly: GCF_021461385.2. NCBI lineage: Eukaryota > Metazoa > Arthropoda > Insecta > Orthoptera > Acrididae > Schistocerca > Schistocerca piceifrons. Next base: position 232,566,278 of record NC_060138.1, read on the forward strand.
TCTGACTTTCCCTTTGATGTACGTTCTCATTCCTGTCTTTGTTTAGGGCATCAAGTGCATCTACAAAGGATAACAATTCTTCTACGGTCTTCCACCCATTACCTAATATATCTTTCCTTGCATAGATAGGTAATCGCCTCATTAAGATCCTAACTAATCCCCCTTCCTCCATGGGTTTATCTAAGTACTTTGTCTGTGTCAAATGCCAGTCAAAATACCTTCTCATTGTTCCCCACGTACTGTTATTATACTTTGCGTTCCACAAATCAGATAATAATTTTTCTTGGGCACTTGCTGACCAATACTTCTCCTTAAACTTTTTCTGGATGGTGGCCCAAGACGAAAAATTCTCAATGTTCACCGTGCCCCATTCTGAAGCCTCTCCTTAAAGGTACCCTACCGCAAATTCAGTCTTTTTTGTGTCTTCCCAGTTTTTCAGCAAGGCTTGGTTAAACCATTTCAGAAAATGAGTTGGGTGTACGTCCCCGTCTGGCTTAAATTTTGGAAACTGCGTGGGTAGTCCTGAATTTCTACCCCATTGTAGGTCGATTATTGCCCCACTGGGGCAGCACCAGTGTAACTCCATACACATCCAACACTTCAAATATGGCATTTTCTTCAGTTAAACATTTATCTTTTAATACTACCAGGGCCGTTCAATAACTAATGCCCCACATTTTTTAAAAAAAAAGCCATTAACATACCTAGACAAACGTCTTTGTTGGTTCTTCACATTTATAATTTGTTCTGAGTGCCGGTGAAGTTTTGAACCATTCTGTCAGATGGTAGAGCCACAGTACAGTGTCAAAATGGCATCTCAAACGACTCATGCTACAAGCAGTGTTTTTTTTTGAATTCTTGTGTGCAGAAAAAGAAACAGTGGTGAACATCCATAAACGTTTGTGTGCAGTGTATGGCGATGCTGCACTTGATAGGAGTACTGTTGACCAATGGGTTAAGGGAGTTACAGCCATCGGAAATGCAGAAACAGAGCTCCATGATCAGCCATGCTCGAGATGTCCTGTCACAATCACTGCTCCAGACAAGCTGAATCATGCAGATGCCATTATTCATGAAGACCGGTGCATCACAACTCAACAATTGGCTCTACAGTTGTCGGTCAGCGTTGGAAGTGCATCTGCAATGATCGAGACTCTTGGATATTCAAATAGGTGCTCACTACGGGTTCTATGAATGCTCACAGCAGACCACAAGACTAAAAAAAGGGCCATTTCATATGAATTGCTGGAGCGTTTTAAGACTGATGGAGAGGTCTTTCTGTCACGTATTATTATGGGGAATGAGAGCTGAGTACACCACTTTGTGCCTGAAACAAAAAGGCAGTCCATGGAGTGGCATCATCATTCACCATAAAAGAAGAAATTCAAGACAACCTCCTCTGCTGGAAAAATTATGGTGACAGTCTTCTGGGATTGTGATGGTGTCATTCTCGTGGATGTGATACCAAGAGGGTTAACCATTTGTTCAGGGGCATACATGAAGACTCTGAATAAACTCAAGAACTGTTTCCGACATGTTCGATTGGACAAGAATCCAGCAGAAATCTTACTCCAACATGGTAATGCACGTCCACACACAAGTCTGAGAACCTGGGAACACATCGCCAAATTGGGTTGGACATCATTGCCTCATCCACCCTACAGTCCAGACCTCTATGGGCAACACACTTTGAAGATGACAAGAGTGTCAGTCACGCAGTGAAAACATGCTCTTCCACAACGTTGGCATACGGCCATAGAACGTGACGGAAACTATGCAGAAAAATAGGACATGGACAAGACATGTTGATGTACACTGTCACCAAATTCTGCTCTTCCACAGCATTGGCATACGGCCATAGAACGTGATGGAGACTATGCAGAAAAATAGGTCATGGACAAGACATGTTGATCTATACTGTCACTAAATTCTGACTCTTAACAATAAATATGTTCTGAGAAAGAAAATGTGGGGCATTACTTATTGAACGACCCTCGTAGAAAACATTTAATCTTGCATCATTGTGATCTACATCACTTAACCCGTGGTTGCTCGCGTATGTTGTTGTCACGTTATAACTCCCGTGCTAGATGTTTTCTAACAATTGGATCTTGCAACTTTTTTATCTCTTTATGCCAGACAAAGACACATCTATACCATAAATCATTTCTTTATTATTACCAAAGCATTATAAATTAGTATAACCAAGGTATGGATAATGTAATTTGCTAAACTTAAATATATTTCAACATGCAAAGATTTCACAAACTTTTTTGATTACAATTACAACACCTGTGTGAACAGCAGTTTGTAATATTTATATCAAGTGATGAATTAAGGTTAACCAAACTCCTTTTTAATTTTCAGATTGAGATATGGCTTCTTGTGACATACACTCATGGCAAATAAGAACACTCGATGCTGTATGTTCATTACAGATAGAACTGGAACAATGATGGCAGCGATGCTGTGTGAATCTGTTTTTCCTTTTAGGGCAGTAGTGACATTTTGTTTTTTCTCTTGATTCATTTTATTCTTTCGATATTGGTAGTTTGAAAATGTGTACAACATTTTTGTTTTCTCCTTCAAGTGAAGTGGTATCCTCGGAATTGACATGTGTTTTATCATGTGAGCTTTTGTAAGCATCATATTCACTTCTGTGATGAATCTTCTCTGTGGAATAAAGTAATTTATGTTTACCTTATATATTATTTGAGCATTTATTGCTCCGATGTTCAACAAGCTGAAAATCGGTGTAAGAGGTCAGCAGTTGCTTATTCTTGAAACAGAATATTCTGATTTCAAACGGTCGACAACATCTACACCTCATTTTTTGAGATTGTAAAATGTAATGACTTCAGGTTTGTTCGCTTTGCCACTGTCAGCATCTATAGCATCATCACTGTGCATAGTGGATAGCATTAGAAGATTCTTTTTCTGCTTCTTTTTTGGGATGTATGAGCAAATCAATCGGTTGTTGCTTGGTTTTTCTTCAAATACGAATACGCAGCTATTTAATTGCCCATGCCTTATGTCCAGAAGTTCCAGTGGAATTTCTCTTTTATTCTTTCTTAGAGTACCTACTATTGTGAGTTGATGATTGGCATACATTTTATTAGCCAATCGTATAGATGTAAAATAATTGTCCATTGCCATGTTTCTGGCTGGTTAGTCAATTGGTCGAATCAATTGTAACACTACATTCCCTGCATCATTGGGTACTTGATATGGCCTAGTAGGCTGTTTGCCTGCATATACTTCCATATTTTGCTTATAAAACAGTCTGGCATCACAGAGCGCATATACCTTGATGCCACATTTTGCAGGCTTGTTTGCTATATACCGCCTGAATTTGCCACGTCCATGGAATGGTTGTAACATCTCGTCCATCTTTATCATGCACCTGCACTATAGCTCTTCTTGCAAACATCCACAAATTCATCAAATGTTTCTCTAATAGGTGCCAGATTATCTGTTTCCTTTCTCTGAGCTGTCGTAGGTTTGTCATCAAAACATATAGCTTGAAGTGTGTGGAACTTTCGTTTGTTCATCGATTCAATAAAGAAATCCAGTACAGTCCTATTACTGGCCCATAGCTCATAAGTATTGAGATACTGTGCCCTTTTCACTCCTGTGAGATATGATACAGCAAAGAACGTAGGTAACTCTTCAAAATCTATTCATGGGCATTCTTGAGCACTCCATGAATAAGATGCTGCCATTCTGTCAAGTTCTTGGTTTGTATATTCCACAATGTAACCAAATACACTATCTGGAAAAAATAATTTCCAGCATTCCAAAATTGTTTTCAAATTTTTTGCAACATCCTACACACCTGGAAGCTGTGTCACAATATTCTGATGGACAGTTTTTGCTGGAGGAGCATGTTGCTACAACCATTCTGTTATTCCATCCTTTCCAAGAAAGGTTTCACAGTCTGTATATTGAGAAACAGCTGTAGCAGAAGTATCAGATTCGCTGTCTGACTGATTTGTTGCGGTATTGATCTCTTCATTCTCAGAGGGTGCATCAGTATCTGATGACAGACCCACTATGTAAATATCCTCGTCTAGTGGTTCATCTAGCCATATCAATATCTGTTCCTCTGACATGACTTCTTCCCTGAAAAGTTTTATACATTTTAATATCTGAAAGAGAAAGTCGTGTACTCTATATAAACAATTGCTTCATTCAATCGTAAAACCCAATAAGAATACTTACTTTCCTTATAAAAGATGTTACATAAACTGAACACTTTCAGGAGAAAACAAACAAACACAGCCTCATGTTACAAGTACAACAAACAGACTAAAAGTGAAACAAGGCTGTATTCCACGAAAGGAGAAGTAATTGTTACGCAAAGACTCCCGTGGTAGAAAAAAATCTAACACTTCAAATAATGGCACAACTAGCAAGCTATTGTTGAAATTTGATTGTCGAGTCACAGATTAATTGAAGCACGGGATATGAAAGAAATCATTTCTAGATTGTCAGTTCATTAGCTTTGATATGTGCTGGAATATTTAACTAAAATCATAAATGTTAGATTTTTCTAACAACGCGAATGATTGTGGGTTAAAACATAGACTTCTACTCCATCATTGCATCAGTTAATTACATTGTCATCAAAGATTGTGACAGGTATGCCTACAGTATCATTTTCAGCAGCAATTGCATGACATTGTTTACTCTGTAAACCAAAATTCCCCTGATCACCTCTGATTTGCCAGTAACTAAAAGTTTACACATTTCTGACTTATTACAAGGTGTACAACTTTGCTTCCACCATTTTTTCGCCAACATTTGAGGTTTTAATGAAACAAATTGGTTACACATGTATCATTCAAAGTATTTTCTATTGCTGGCCACTACTTTCTATCATCTTTTGGGCAGTGTACGAATCCCGCGCCGAAAAAATTGTTCATTCTTTTGAAGCAATCCACAAATCGATCCAATGTGTGGCTTCTTCATGAGATTGGAAGTGTTGGTCAGCCAGGCCATGGGCCATTGATCTAAACAGGTGATAGTCAGAGGGAGCAATGTCTGGAGAATACGGCGGGTGGGGTATGACTTCCCATTTTAATGTTTCCAAGTACATTTTGACCTCTTTTGCAACATGGGGTCGAGCATTGTCGTGCTGCAAAATCACTTTATCGTGCATTAATTGCATTCAGTAACAAGCACCTGTGATTGTTTCACTTGGTTTTAACACCGCATAGTACATGACGCCGAGCTGGTCCCACCAAATGGAGAGCATGATCTTGGAGCCATGAATATTTGCTTCGGCCGTCAATGTGGAAGCATGGCCGGGATATCCCCATTTTTGCATTTAGGGTTATTGTAATAAACCCATTTTTTGCCCCGGTCACAATGCAGTGCAGAAATCCCTTCCGTTTTTACCTCTGAAGCAACTGTTCACAAACACACAAACGCTGTTCAACGTCTCTTGGTTTCAGTTCACACAGGACCCCAGTTCCTTCTTTCTGACTCATGCCCATAGCCTCATTTTGAAATGGCTTGCTACGTCACTCCCACCAATCGTGCCTGTTCTTCTTGAGTTAGGCGCGAGTCTTCACTCAGCAACGTCTCCAATTCTGCATCTTTGAAAACATTCTCTCTTCCACCACTAGGTCAGTCTACGACATTGAAATCACCGTTCTTGAAGTGTTGAAAGCACTCGCGACACATTCTTTCACTAATAGCGTCCTTACCATATGTACTTGAGAGCATTCGATGAGATTCAGCCGCCGTTTTCTTCATATTGAAACAAAACAGTAACATCTCCCACAAACGATGAGAATTAGGCTTGTAAACTGACATTTTCAATCAAGAGCAACTTTATGACCCAGACACAAATTGACTAATGTTTGAATGAGGTTACACTGACCGAGGTCCAAGCTAACTGCATGACGTCTGTGATCTGTTTCTTTCGACCACTACTTACCGTTGTCACCACCTATTGGCAAACGGCGGAAGCAAAGTTGTACACCTCATATATGCTAGTTGAACATCACTCAGAGTTTCAAATTTACAAATAGCCCAAAATTTCAAAAAACAATTACATCACACCCATTGTTTCTGCATAGCACCCACAAAAATAAAATATAAATTATGTATAGTTACTCATCTATCTCAGTGCTCTATGTACATTGTGCTAGTTGTTTCACTCCAAACCCATTGTTTAATTCCATGTCTTCTTGAATCCTTCTGAATCCCCAAAATTTTTCCAAAATATCATTTTTACATTTTATAAAAGGTGTCTGCAGAATTGTGAATCAAAATTTAGTGTCAGGTTATTAACAATTACATATTAACCCAATTCCAAACATCAGTTGTCAAAAATCCACCATCCAAAAATAGTGAAAATAATAAACATCATAATTACAGCAAATAATGAACTTTGTTGTGAAATTAGGGCTGACTGCAATTCATAGTAAGTGCAGAAGTTTACATTATTCCAATCTATGTATTGGGTCACGCACTAAAGTTAGGGAATCAGACTGCATACTAGTCTGTACCACTACCCAGTTCCATTACAAATTCCATTTCATTTCCTACATTTTTTTCACAATATCAGTTTCTAATTGCAGTTTTCCATCTTCATTCTTTCTTATTACATTTATAATAATTTTCTAAATTCTTTGAAGTTTTGTTTTTTCTCTAAAAAAGTTTAATTTGACATTTTCAATCTTATTCTTAACTGCTTTCATCCAGGCTGTTTTGCCTAGATGGGACAGTGAGGTTGGTTTATTAATTTCAGCTCTGACTTCAGCAATCTGAACATTATAACACTGAATTTCATTTTTTAATTCACTGGTTACTTGGAAAACTCAGTCAGTTGTTTGTGCAACTCGGCTGTTTGTTTTCACCATTTTGTTACTCAGTTTTTAATTTGATTTGTCAATTATAATGCTTTTTTCTGTTATGTTACTACTCTGTTCACTGTTCAACTCTACAATTTCATTTTTTGTTTGTCACATAATTTTTAAATGCATCAGCAAATATTTAAGAACTAGTCTTTTCCTTGCAGTTTCACTCATATACGCATTAAGCATTGCACACATCTATGTCCACCTCCCCCCCCCCCCCCCCCCCCCCTTTCTATTATGGATTCCGATTTGTTTTCACAAAACTTCTTCTTTTTTCAGCCAAAGATACTGAAAAATAGCAAATACAGTTTGAGAGCTAGTTTATTAAAATTATGTGGTCATCCCAGGAAATGAGATCCCATTTCTAATATTTTCCAATATTTCAACAACAAAGTATCCACATTTTTCAAAAAATACGGATGATAACATTATTTATCAGATGTTTCCGTTGGTACATCAAACATAGACATATCACCACATGCCATTAGTTAATCTGATATTTTTTGAACAAAAATTACATTAATACCTATCTTCCACACACAATAAAAAGGTCTAGGTCCATGACTATCAATAATAATGTGACAATATTTTTGACAAAATAGGATATTTTTCCTATGTTAAAAATGTGGTTTGGATTGTTATTATTCTGATTGATTACAGCATTTAAATAGCATTTGCAATCACTATTCTCACAAAATATCTATTATTTTTATGTAATTAAAGCTTAAAATCATTAAGATTTGGTCATATAATTGAAAACACTCTGTTATTGACTGATGCTCTGGTGACACCACAAACTAGGAGTAAGACAAAGCTTTACAGGTGTGTTAGCTGAATGTATAAAGATTTTTACATACTTTTTTTTAACAGTTTAACTACTTAGTGATAGAAAATGCAATTACAACTTTTAAGTAACAATAGAAAGGTATTTTTTGTAAACTGATAGTGGAAACCTTGCGAAAGTTGATGCATCCATGCTCCACCCATTTAGAGCGGCGATATGTGCAATGACTGACATTCTTTTCCCTGCTACCTGCAACATCGTTAAACTCATTCAAAACTAAGGAACTGTAGAAATTTGGCAAATGTGTCCTTATATTATAGCTCGATTGTCGCCCATCAGTCATGAGCTGCAGCCCAAGCACAATAAAATTATTCTTGGCAAATCTTAGTGCCGATTTCCTCTATAGAACACACTCAGCTGTAGTATTACTTGCAGCATGTGCTCGGTGGCGCAACGGATAGTGTATCTGATGGTAAATAAAGAGATCACATATTCGAATCCTGAAAAGGTCATAAATTTTTAAACGTTTTACATGAAATATTAAAATAGTGTTAGCAAGAAATTATTGTAGCAGTTGCTTGGATTGTGGGATGTATTACATAGAGCTTCACATTAATCTTAGTCTGAGAAATGCACAACAGAGTATAAATGCATTTACTTTGTGAACAAACAATTTACTTTTTTGGAAAGCAATGCTTATAGTGAAGATATCACCATAAGCCCACAGTAGAACAAGTTGTAGAATGATGAGGTTTTCTATATGAAGAGATTTAAAGCATGTATAACATGCAGGTAACACAAATGTAAGGGCCGTGAAGTTTGCGAGTGTAAACTAACATCAGTGTCAGAAGCAGACATACTTCGTTTTTGTGTAAGATGATGAAATTTCAAAAGTTTAAGCAGTGAGGATCCTAGCTGAACAGTACAAAGACAGGAAAAAAATTTGAAAAAGTACATTGTTTCTAATAAAGTAAAAAGTGTGTGGTCACATGAACTAGAAAATATCTTTTTGAACATGCCATGTGTGAACAGTGATTGGAAATGTACGAGGGTTGGAACTTTAATAATGGCACCTATTTATTTACAGCTCGTACGAAATATATACATGTTTCAAAGTTTTACTGACCTTCAAAGTAGTCACCAGCATTGTGTATAACCCATTGCCAGTGATGTGGAAGTCATAGGATACTCTTAGTGGTGCCAGTTGTGTTGACAGTTTGAGCTGCACAGTCTATTGCCCGACGAATTTGTTGCAGTTCTGAAACGAATGCCTTGAAGTGTTTCCTTCAGCTTAGAAATTGAGTTGAACTTATGAGGCCTTAAGTCAGGGGAGTGCAGAAGGTGGTATAGCACTTAGCAACCCCATCAGTCAAACAAATCAGTAACAGCTTGCACTGTATGTGTTTGATCATTAAAATGATGGTCAGGTCCTGCAGAAAGTGTCATCACTTCTGTCTCTAATTCTGCCAGACCTGACCATCATTTTGCACTACGGTGCTCAAGCACGTACAGTGCAAGCTGTTACTGATTTGTTTGACTGATGGGGCTGCTAAGTGCTGTACCACCTTCTACACTCCCCTGACTTAACACTTCGCGGCATTTGCTTCAGAACTGCAACAAATTCGTCGGGCAATAGACCCCGCCACTCGATCTGTCAACACAACTGGCACCGCTAAGAGTATCCTACGACTTCCATATCACTGGCAACAGGTTATACACAATGCTGGTGACTACTTTGAAGGCCAGTAAAGCTTTGAAACACACATCTATTTTGTACGAGCTGTAAATAAATAGTTGCCACTATTAAAGTTCCAGCCCTCATAAGTGCATGTAAACAGCAAGGAAAACACAATATAAATTATGTTTCTGATCAGTGTGGTACGTTTTGTTATTGTGATTTAGTTTTAATATGAGAGAATTGTCAAGTTGTTTTACAAATAAGTTAAAATATTCTTCCCAGTTGTATTTGAACCTACTACAGATATCATCTAAAATTCGATGGTTTACTGCTTTAACAACTGAGCTGCCAAAAAAATTAAATATAGTTTGGTTAAACAAAAAATTTTCTCTAAGACTTTAATTTCATTGAGTGATGCCTTTCTCCTTGTAACAGTGGGAAAGCATATCTTATAGGTAAATTAATTTTAATTTCACATTGCAACACATTTTTGATTTAAGTTTGTGAACTTGTACATCGACACAGTGGCAATTTGCCAGTACAGTGCATCCACAATTTACGCATTTCTCATTCTCTGAAACACTCAAAAACAACTTTTCAGAAGTTTTTTTAGATATATTTATACAGTATGGTACTATACACAATTTGTAACTCATTTGTTGAAACATATATTCCAAAACAAGACATCACTGTGAATTAGAATTTTGACAGCAGCAGCAGTGATCCAGCCAGTGACATCACAGCCATCACATGACTCGAATGGTGCATTTTAGTGGGCTTTCAAATTACATGAATTTCATTTCCGTTTTTATAAAAGAATACTGAAATTCAAGAGGAAATAAAGAGTGTTAGAAGCATAAAATGACATAATAAATCATTTAAGACAATTTCCAGAAAACAGTCAAATATCCTATTAAGTTAGCAATGATTTTGTACTCTGAATACGTAAGCCAATCGTGATATAGAGAAACCTTATATGTTTTTGCAGTTTCTGTGTTGTCATGTAACTTTTGTATCACCTAAACTGAGGAGAAACCACACATGTACAACAGATATGGGCTTTCTCAAAATTTTAAATTTCCAGCGCTGTTGACTATCAATTTTATTTGAAAATTTTCCGTGGACACTTTAATTTAAAATTTGGGCAACCACAAGTGGACATGTACTGCACTTGTAAAGAGCTCGGTGTAAAAATCAAATGTCCATCTCTGAATTATGCTACTAAAAGGGATGCAACAGCTGAGTTAATAGTGCGCAACTGGCATGCCGATAAATTCTTTGGGAAATTACATGCAGTTAAAGGGAAAACTGAAATAGACTCTAAAATTGCAGGCGGAGAACCTGCAGCTGCCACAGATAGTAATATGAGACATGTTTTACTTGCATCAGCTTTCAGTAAATGTCTTTAATGTGCATGACTTATGGAGAGGAAGAGCCAGGTCTTAGCTCCATAATTAAGGAACAACAGCAGTATCAACAGTACCATCTGGACCAGAACCAGCAGATAAAACATCCACACCAACTGAAGAAGAGGAAACAGCTGCAAGTGAAATGTGTAGTGAAACAGGCAGGTGAAAAATAGTGTCTCCATCCCACCTGAAAGATTTTTTAACATCAGGCATGAGAAGGAGGAAATCACCACATTAAGTAGAACCACATGTTTAACTGTACTTATACACTCTGTAATGCCTCAAGAATTTCGGTGTAAATTCTAAAAACACTCGGCCTTAAACCATCTCGTGCACCCAATATTTTAGGTATGAGTGTGGGAGAGTGAGAACGTTTCTACCAATCCACCTGTTTCTATGTGCAGGTTGGAAGTTCGTTATTAGAAGACTATAAGAGGGGCAAGTCACTGATGATGACAAGTGTTTGCTGCCAGCACCACAGAAGACGTGAGGAGAACTCAACGAATAATTATATCATGTTCTTTGATGTGTTAGTGTCTGTGGTGATCATAAAAAAGACTATTGAACAGTTGAAGATTGATTGCTATGCACATTCATGTATTGGACTCGCTTGAGACTAGAGACTTTTAAATTATTTCATGTCTTGGCTATGAATGAAACAAGACACATGTATGCTGTTTGAATATGTGTGAATCAGTCTAACCTGTAAGGAATAAGTTAGCTTGCAGAAGTTATTATCTGCGAAAGTTGAAAATATAAAGTGATTGAACTGAAAAGTATTATACGAGTGTCAAAATTATTTCAAGGATAGAGAAGTATTTTAATAAATTCCCTTAACCAGCTATAGTCCTCAGAGAAGAAGCTTGTGGGAGATTGACGTATCTGATTACCCAGAAAAGAGGATCGGCTACACATAACGTGCAAGTTAACTGAATTGAGAGGCATGTGTGCCTTATGACACAATACCACACTGTCTCTTGTCGTCCAAAAACGTTAGAACGTGTCGACATAAGTGACAGGACCCAAAGAAAACGGTGATTTAAAAACAGAAACAAGATATTAGGTGTTCCCATAGCAACCGTCCTAACAAGATATGAGAACTGTTTCCAGAAATCGTATTTAGTCCAATAAACAAATGGAAGAAAGTTGCAAGTGCAATGCTGTAAAAGATGTGGGAAAGTAATTGTGAAGAAAACTGGAGAGAAGACCTCAGATTTTTTACTAAGAAGATCAGGTGTGGAGAGTAAGCAGTCTTCACACGCGTACATCATGCTGATGCTGACGCAGTAACTAGTCACTGATACTGACTGCACCAAGCTGCTGCTCACTGGTGCTGACTGCGCACCCGCTTACCGTCAATGACGCTGAAACTGACGTCTGACGCTGCCGGCACCAGTGTTGTCCTCCGGTGCTGATTACACATTCGCTCACCAACGCAGCTAAAATGCTATGCTTGGTGGGCAAAAAACAGTAATTTTTTGATTACTAGGTCTAAGATCAATAAAATTATGGATCAAGAACAGCAACAAACTTCAGGACCAGCCATGGCCATGACAGTGAATAGAGACATGCCAGACTGGGCTGAAGTAGCAAATTTAATCAAAGGATTAAGTCTAAAGTTAGACTCAGTAAATACTCAACTAAATGCTGGATTAGATGACCAAAGTGCTAAGTTGTCTGTCCAGAAGGCTCTAAGTGAAAAATTAAATGCTCAGAATGAAGCCCTAAGGAGAGAAGTAGGTTTAGTACATCTAGTTTAAATACTCAGAGTGAAACCATGAACAGTCAAGCAGCAAATATAGTTCTATTAAAGACTGAATTTGACTCTTTAAATTATAAGGTACAAAATCTGAAGTTAAATATAAAGAGTGAACTCACTAGTCCTTTGAATACTCACATTAAACAACTACATACTGAATTTAACCAGAAACAGGATGAGAAACTTCAGGATTTAACAAAAAAATTAGAATTTGATATTGAAGGTAAATGTAACAATGTAAAAATGGAACTTGCCGAAAAATTGGGATCATTTCAAAGCATATGCAATGTTACCTTCTATGTTGTAAATCAAAGGTTGCACACCTTGAAGGAAAGTATTGAGAAACAAGATGAGCTAATTCCTTTTGCCCCTTCACAAACTGCAGGTGTCAACACTCGAGTTGATACCGTAGAAAGGGATTTTAAAGAGAAACTAGCAACATCAGATACTTTAAATATAAGCAATCTGGAGGATCAAGTAGAAGAGTTAATAGACAGAAAAGTGGCCGAGAGGGTATCCTCTAACAACGTTACTTCAGATTTAGCTTTGGAACTTAGTGATATGAAGAAAGGCATAGATAGTTTATGGGAAGAATTCAAACTTATCCAGGATAAGGTAGACATATAGTCATTTGTGTAGCCCTCCAACAATGGGTGAACGATGCCTGGCAGCTGCTGGCTTATTCCTCACACAAGCTGTCACCTGCATAACAAAGATGGAGCACATATGATCGGGAACTTTTAGCCATATATCAAGCAATCAAGTACTTTCGTTCACAGGTTGAGGCACGAGAGTTTGTGATATACACCGACCACAAGCCTTTAACATAAGCCTTCAAGAAAAACAGCAACACTTGCGCTCCACGGCAGTACAGTCAACTGGAATTTATTAGCCAGTTTAGTATGGACATCTGCCATATGTCAGGCATCACTAATGTGATTGCAGACTGGCTCTCTAGAGTGGCCAGTGTCTCACAGCCTGTGGACATGATGGCACTGGCCAGGGCACAACAAGAAGATTCCGAGCTACACACCATATTGCATGAGGACACTGCAGCACTCAGGTTACAGCAAGTCGACATTCCTGGCGAGAACATGAAATTTTACTGTGAAGTTTCACATGGCAGATCATGCCCTCCTGTTCCTGTTGCATTTCGCAGGCCAGTGTTCGGGTCCATACATAATCTTTGCCATCCAGGAGTCCAGCCAACATTCAAGCTAGTGTCTCAAAGGTTCGTGTGGCCAGGAATAGAAAGAGACTGTTGCAAATGGACGAGAACTTGGCAGCGTTGCCAACTTTGCAAAATCATTTGCAGCATTCATCCCCCAATAGGAGAGTTTCCGGACACTTCTTCACGCTTCACCCACGTTCATCTTGATGTGGTGGGACCACTTCCTCCATCAGATGGCCAGTGGTACATATTCACAATGACTGACAGATATAAACGATGGCCTGAAGCAGTACCTATGAACGACATTTCCGCAGAAACACTGGCCACCACTTTTGCATCAACTTGGCTGGCAAGATTCTGCTGTCCACTCCATATCACCACCGACAGTTTGAGTCAGATTTGTTCACACAGTTGGCAAAGCTCTGTGGCTACATCCATCACAAAACGACCACATTCCAGCAAAGGCATCCTTGAACGTTGGTATCAAACGCTGAAGGCTGTGCTAATGTGCCCTGGGACATCTTGGATGTCTGCGCTACCCATAGTCCTGCTCGGTCTATGAGCCACATACAAACCAGATATAGTGTCCTCGGCATCTGAATTGGTTTATGGCGAGACCCTGTGCCTACCAGGGGAATTTGTCAATAAAAGCCTACTGTCAGAAATGGACGACCAACCAGAGTTCCTTAGCACGTTACGGGAACATGTAAGGCAAATCAAACCCACAAAGGCCTCCGGGTATGATTGTCCAACAACTTTTGTGCATAACAACCTCTAAAGCTGGTTGCACGTTATGTTACATACATACTGCACCAAGCCACCACTGCAGCCAATGTATACTGGACCCTATCGTGTCCTGCACAGAGACACACACACACTATGGTCATCATAGTAAATGGCAAAGAGGCCACCGTGACTCTTACAGAGTGAAGCTGGCTTACATATTCAAGGAGGCATCACTCACCTTATGGTCAAGAGCTCAACGCCTGACAGATGCAACAGCTCAACTTCCAGCACCGCCGCGACGACAGGTTGATGCAGAACCTACATGCACCACCCGCTCCAGATGACAAGTTCACTTCCTGCTTTCACCAAGGGGGCTCCTGTAGCGACCGCTACTCATGTCGACTGGCGTGTCTGCACATGCTAGTTCTGTTCACGCCATCCATAGATACAGCTGTGTCATGAATTCAGTGACTGTACGGCAACAAATGAGTGACGTTAACCGCCAAGTTTGAATGCGCCACTTGGAGCACTGAATAACGTTGTTGCCTACTCCTTGGAGTTATAACATTTGTTTTCATGTTTATTCTGTTCCTTGGTTACTGTTTTGTTGTTTACAAGTTACCTATAGCAACTGTGCTTCTTTTTCTGTAATACCAAGTAATAAACCGTTCAAGTATATTCTCAGTGCATGTTTGAATATTTATGAATGGGTAGCTCTTCATAATGAAAATATACCCATCAACACAAAAAACTTGGAATGAGTAGTGTATCTCGTGACGGAATAAATGTACATGAACCTTATGTGTTTCACTGACCACATAGGTGGTGCAAAATATCCATGTTTTATAGTAAATATTAAAGTTAATCTTAGTATCAAGGGGTTAACTATTTATGTAATAACCTGCAAGATGTTAATAAGGTAGAAGAACGCTCCAAGATTGTTCTCTTTGCTTGTTTCTGGTGTAGACATTTTGTAGCATGAACAGAATGGAAGCATTTATGTTGTTAACCTAGTTGATAGAGTACATTAAAGTTCATAATTGAGTTATTTTAATGTACAGGGAGCCCTCTGTCATGTTCCTTTCATTGGATTAATTTTTCCTAAGACGTTTAGAGCTAGCGGCCACTGCTTCAATGGATCCCATTATTCGTTGATCTAAAAAGCGAAATCATAGTGGAAGCTCTTTAACATTTAACAAACATTTTTCACAGCAATGAGCCGCAGTGGAGAACAACATTAGTTTTAAGATTTTACTTTTCAGCTTATACCGAGAGCCAGGATTCGACTACCACAGCCCAAATATGATGGTAAGAGGAGTATTCTTCGAGTGTTGTGTGGGTTCACAGTAACTTCTGTGTTTGAGTCCATGCTCTTTAAAGGAATAATACACCAAGGCTAATTATCATACTGTTATATCTTCATTCTCATGTAATATTCTTGGAAGTAAAAATCAGTTAACAATTTTTTCATATTGGACCATACAATTACATTTATGCATGTTTTTACTGGCACCGAATAAATAAATAAATAAATATACTCCCCTCTCAAAGAACAGCCACTTCAACATTCAATCTTACTAAAATTTACTACATATATAGTTGATATCCCACAAGTGATTCCTATAGACAATATGATTAGACAATACATATGTGTGATCATATTTATACAATTTACTATACTTGTTTCCTATTTTATGTTTTCCAGATAGAGGTAGTGTCTGCTATGACCAGTAATTTTACTATGGACTGGGATAATGTGTTACACTTCATTTGCTGAGAAATTCATAAACAGAGTAGAAATCACCCTTGAAAGTTAAGAATCTAAAGACTGCATGAAGATACAATGCCACATAACGGGCACCTATGATCAGCAGAGTCACAAGAGCTGCCATAAATGGGGTATTAAAGGATTAAACATTTTCTTCAAACAATATATCTGAACATTTGCAGTACTTAAGTCATATTTACCAAACCTGAAATTGCTGTGTTGTTGCATGTTCATTCCTTATTTGTCATAGAAGTGCAAATATGCTTGGCAAAGATCTGGATAATGTGATCAATGTGGCATCTACATCTACATCTATACTCTGCAAACCATTGTGAAGTGCATGGTAGAGAGTATGCCCCATTGCATTAGTTATTAGGGTTTCTTCCCATTCCATTCACATATGGTGAGCAGGAAGAATGATTGTTTAAATGCCTCTGTACATGCTGTAATTATCTGATCTTGTCCTCATGACCCATATTTGAGTGATGTTTAGGGGGTTGTACTGTATTCCTCGCATGACCATTTAAAGCTGGTTCTTGAGGCTTCCTTGGGATAGTTTCTGTCTGTCTTCAAGAGTATGCCAGTTCAGTTTATTCAGCACCTCTGTGACACTCTACCATGGCTCAAAGAAACCTGTGACCACTTATGCTGCCCTTCTCCTGTATATGTTGAATATTCCTTTAGCCCCATTTGGTAAGGGTCTCACACTCTTGAGCATCATTTTCAGAAGGGCCACATGAGTGTCTTGTAAGGCAATCCCCCTTGGTAGAGTGAGGTGCGAAATTAAGACCTTTCTTAAGTTCTGACACTCCACCCATGTCCATCTCTTGCTGTCAAGTTTATGACAGTGATTTTCAGAATCTGTGGCCCACACTGTATTGTCGGTGTGAAAGATTGCTGAGCCTTCCTTTCTGCTTCTATTTAGTTTATTTCTGTGATGATGTTTGTTGGAAAACTGTAGCTGCATTGATCCATTCCCATTCCAAAGCTGTGACTATCCTTGATAATTGCAGATGCAGGGCTGTAAGAGCATGTCCATTCGAATTGAGCTGTTACCAGGTGTTGTGTAATCTTTCTCATAGTAGTGTGTAGTGGCAGTGTGGGTGCTGATATGTAGGGATACCATAGTAAATAGTGGAATAGTCTTCCCCATCATGACAGCACTGTAAAAAGGCTAGCAAACTCAATACATTAGCCTTTTTGACACACAGCTTCCACAGATGTTTAATGCTGGATCACGTTTCCTCCCCATAGAGGTATGTAATGTAAGAGTGCAGAGTCTCATGGTGGTAACACTGAATAAAAATGTCTCATTTTTCAGGTGTCTCTAGTGATTAAAACTATATGAGCCTTCGGCCAAGCACTCTTTGACTACTTGACAATGTGCCTGTCAGAGACTGTTTGTACATAGTATCCCAGGTCTTTGTAAGTGAAATGGTTGAGCTATTTAGGTACACTCTTATTTTCTGTATAGTGGCCAATATTACGATCAGATAGATGGCATTGCAATGGGTAGCTTGTTAGCTCCAGCTATTGCAAACCTCTTCATGGAGACTTTTGAGAATATTGTCTTAGACTCAGTGCCATTAAAGCCCAGTTGTTTCTTTTGGTACATTGACAAAATGTTCATCATTTGGCCCCAGGAAGTGAGAAACTTGACAGTGCTTGGAACAGCTCAACAGCATTAACAGTAGCATCCACCTTACCATGGGCGTAGAAAAAGACAATGTGTTTTCCTTCATTCATGTCCTCATCTGCCGCAAATGAAATGGATACCTTGGCCACAGCATCTATGGAGAAGCCACCCACCCCAGTCTGCATTTGCACCTCATCAGCCATTCTCACCAGCATGGAGGCACACTGTCTTACAAACATTGGTGCATTGTGCAAGAATGATATCAGAAGCTGATAACCTGCCCCATGAGCTGAGCCATCTATGCTAGGTATTCAGGAACAGTGCCTATAATGTCCATCAAATAAATGAAGTGACTTTCAACAAAACCATTGACAAGGAGAAAGAAAATAAATTTGTTCTCCTGCCATTCTGTAGCTCTAGGTTGGGCAAGATAAGCCACCTGCTGAAATGACAGGAAATCAAGTTGATCTTCAGGCCTCCGACAAAATCCATCAATTACTGAGACCAGCTAAAGATGCAGCAGGTCTCAGAACACCTGGAGTCTACAAGATACTTTGCACCTGTGGCCAGTCTTACGTCAGACAAATAGTACTCACTGTGGAACAATTCAGGAAGTAGTATGAGAGCTTGTATCGCCTACACTACCCCAAAAATCTGCTTTAACTGAGAATGCTTTAGAAAATGGACGCAGAATAAAATTTGAAGAAACATCCATCCTGGCTCCCATGAATGACCTTTGTGATTGTGATTATGTAATTAAAGAAACTACTGGAATAAAAATCACTGATAACCCTCTAAATAGAGGCAGTGGCCTCAGCACAGCATGGAATCCAGTGATTGCACAGTCAACATATGCCCTGGTGTGGCGATGCTGTGGGCAGCAGTGATGTCACAGCTGGCAGCTATTGTATATAAGGGACATTCTAGCAGCCCAGTGGCAGCCATACGACTTGACAATGGTGAAGGACTGCTTGGTAGAAAGCTTATGTAATTTTAATCACTTAACGCAACTAAAACCCGAGAAATTTTTATTCACTGTTACTGCCGTAAGACTCTGCAGTCTTACATAACTGTGTGCATGTTTGCAAACAACATCATGGGTGACCATTTGATTGGTATAAGAACAGTCACAATAGCAACACATCTGCATGACATGTTATAATGGTGCAAAACTTTTGCTGATACGCGTTTCTAAAATATATGCAATGCAATCCAGAACCAATCAACATGCGACCAGTCTAAGATAATTCACCACCTCTAAGTCATATAAAAAACTGGCTCTATCAAACTGGTAGGATTGAATTTACGCAGAAATTTGAGTTGGCACACACACACTGAGTAGTAATTTTTTTTTTTTATTGTTGATTTATTATTCATCTGTGGTACAGTATACATTGTATGGATGTCAGCAGTAGTTAATACAATGGTTCTTATTAAATAACACACAACACTTTTAACTCTTTTTTTTAGTTCTTATAATTAGTCTTATAGCATTACTATTTATGTCATGTATAGTTTCACATTATATGCTTGTGGATATTATGTTATATGTTACGTGTATGAGGATATTATCTGGCTATCTAGGACTATCATAAATATTCATTTACAGTATAATATCTATTATCTAATAAACTTTTATTAAGTCTTTGGCTAAAGATGCTGGGATCATTTACATCTTTAAGTTCCTGTGACAGTTGTTATACAGTTTTAGCCCATGATATGACACACTGTTGTGTGTTTTAGACTTGTTTTTCCAGTTTAAATGTGAGCAGTGACTTGCTCTGGTTCCTTGATTAGGTATTGAACTGTTTGTAGCAAACAGATGAATATTTTTCATAATATGCTTTACATTCCCAATGATGTATTCACATGTTACAGTTAAAATTTGTAGCATTTTAAATAACTCAGTACAATGAGCCCGACTGCTACTATTTACTCTGTGTCCTGTTATCATTTGTGGACATATCTGAGAGCATCATTGGTTTTTCGGTCATCTGTACTGATGTTTTATCTGATATTAGTATGCTGCTGCTGTCAACAAACATTATTTTTTTTCTCCATTTTGACACATTTTGGGAAATCAGTATTACAGATCAGGGAAATGATCACTCCAATACATTCCCCTGAGATACACCAAAGTTAATATATTGTAAGTCTGATAAGTGTTTTACTAGTAATCTTCTTGAAGAATGTGAAATTTCAATTCGTTACACTATTTTGCCAGGCGTCTTATTTATAATATTGTAGTTTATTTACCTTTGGAGATAAGAGAAACACTTGTATGAACATCAAGAGCTCAGATGGAAACCCAGTTCTAAGCAAAGAAGGGAAAGTAGAAAGGTGGAAGGAGTATACAGAGGGTCTATACAAAGGTGATGTACTTGAGGACAATATTATGGAAATGGAAGAGGATGTAGATGAAGATGAAATGGGAGATACGATACTGCATGAAGAGTTTGACAGAGCACTGAAAGACCTGAGTCGAAACAAGGCCCCCGGAGTAGACAACATTCCATTGGAACTACTCACGGCCTTGGGAGAGCCATTCCTGACAAAACTCTACCATCTGGTGAGCAAGATGTATGAAACAGGCGAAATACCCTCAGACTTCAAGAAGAATATAATAATTCCAATCCCAAAGAAAGCAGGTGTTGACAGATGTGAAAATTACCGAACAATCAGTTTAATAAGCCACAGCTGCAAAATACTAACACGAATTCTTTACAGATGAATGGAAAAACTAGTAGAAGCCGACCTCGGGGAAGATCAGTTTGGATTCCATAGAAATACTGGAACACGTGAGGCAATACTGACCTTACGACTTATCCTAGAAGAAAGATTAAGGAAAGGCAAACCTACATTTCTAGCATTTGTAGACTTGGAGAAAGCTTTTGACAATGTTGACTGGAATACTCTCTTTCAAATTCTAAAGGTAGCAGGGGTAAAATACAGGGAGCGAAAGGCTATTTACAATTTGTACAGAAACCAGATGGCAGTTATAAGAGTCGAGGGACATGAAAGGGAAGCAGTGGTTGGGAAGGGAATAAGACAGGGTTGTAGCCTCCCCTTATGTTATTCAATCTGTATATTGAGCAAGCAGTAAAGGAAACAAAAGAAAAATTCGGAGTAGGTATTAAAATCCATGGAGAAGAAATAAAAACTTTGAGGTTTGCCGATGACATTGTAATTCTGTCAGAGACAGCAAAGGACTTGGAAGAGCAGTTGAACGGAATGGATGGTGTCTTGAAGGGAATATATAAGATGAACATCAACAAAAGCAAAACGAGGATAATGGAATGTAGTCGAATTAAGTCGGGTAATCTTGAGGGTATTAGATTAGGAAATGAGACACTTAAAGTAGTAAAGGAGTTTTGCTATTTGGGGAGCAAAATAACTGATGATGGTCAAAGTAGAGAGGATATAAAATGTAGACTGGCAATGGGAAGGAAAGCGTTTCTGAAGAAGAGAAATTTGTTAACATCGAGTATAGATTTAAGTGTCAGGAAGTTATTTCTGAAAGTATTTGTACGGAAGTGAAACATGGACGGTAAATAGTTTGGACAAGAAGAGAATAGAAGCTTTCGAAATGTGGTGCTACAGAAGAATGCTGAAGATTAAATGGGTAGATCACATAACTAATGAGGAAGTATTGAAGAGGATTGGGGAGAAGAGAAGTTTATGGCACAACTTGACCAGAAGAAGGGATCGGTTGGTAGGACATGTTCTGAGGCATCAAGGGATCACCAATTTAGTATTGGAGGGCAGCGTGGAGGGTAAAAGTTGTAGGGGGAGACCAAGAGATGAATACACTAAGCAGGTTCAGAAGGATGTAGGTTGCAGTAGGTACTGGGAGATGAAGAATCTTGCACAGGATAGAGTAGCATGGAGAGCTGCATCAAACCAGTCTCAGGACTGAAGACCACAACAACAACAACAGTTTATTTAATAAGATGCAGTGGTCAACAGTGTTAAAGGCATTTGACAGATCAAACAAAAAGTCAATTATAAGTTACCTTTTCATGAACAACTTCTGTAAACTATGATATAATAGGTTCTGTAGCTCCTCTGGGTCTGAAACTGAATTGTTCATAGCAAAGAAGGTTATATTTGTTAAGTACTTGATTAATCTATTTTTCATTCTAGTTTCTGATATTTTATAAATGGTAGATAGTACTGTAATTGATCTGCAGTTATCTAAATTTTCTGTCTCACTTTGTTTGAGTGAAGCGTTGTCTACTTTAGCTTGTTTCAGACATTTGGGAAAGTAGCCAGATTTGTGTAACAAATTAATTATTTGTGTTGACCGTTCTCTTATACACTCCTGGAAATTGAAATAACAACACCGTGAATTCATTGTCCCAGGAAGGGGAAACTTTATTGACACATTCCTGGGGTCAGATACATCACATGATCACACTGACAGAACCACAGGCACATAGACACAGGCAACAGAGCATGCACAATGTCGGCACTAGTACAGTGTATATCCACCTTTCGCAGCAATGCAGGCTGCTACTCTCCCATGGAGACGATCGTAGAGATGCTGGATGTAGTCCTGTGGAACGGCTTGCCATGCCATTTCCACCTGGCGCCTCAGTTGGACCAGCGTTCGTGCTGGACGTGCAGACCGCGTGAGACGACGCTTCATCCAGTCCCAAACATGCTCAATGGGGGACAGATCCGGAGATCTTGCTGGCCAGGGTAGTTGACTTACACCTTCTAGAGCACGTTGGGTGGCACGGGATACATGCGGACGTGCATTGTCCTGTTGGAACAGCAAGTTCCCTTGCCGGTCTAGGAATGGTAGAACGATGGGTTCGATGACGGTTTGGATGTACCGTGCACTATTCAGTGTCCCCTCGACGATCACCAGTGGTGTACGGCCAGTGTAGGAGATCGCTCCCCACACCATGATGCCGGGTGTTCGCCCTGTGTGCCTCGGTCGTATGCAGTCCTGATTGTGGCGCTCACCTGCACGGCGCCAAACACGCATACGACCATCATTGGCACCAAGGCAGAAGCGACTCTCATCGCTGAAGACGACACGTCTCCATTCGTCCCTCCATTCACGCCTGTCGCGACACCACTGGAGGCGGGCTGCACGATGTTGGGGCGTGAGCGGAAGACGGCCTAACGGTGTGCGGGACCGTAGCCCAGCTTCATGGAGACGGTTGCGAATGGTCCTCGCCGATACCCCAGGAGCAACAGTGTCCCTAATTTGCTGGGAAGTGGCGGTGCGGTCCCCTACGGCACTGCGTAGGATCCTACGGTCTTGGCGTGCATCCGTGCGTCGCTGCGGTCCGGTCCCAGGTCGACGGGCACGTGCACCTTCCGCCGACCACTGGCGACAACATCGATGTGCTGTGGAGACCTCACGCCCCACGTGTTGAGCAATTCGGTGGTACGTCCACCCGGCCTCCCGCATGCCCACTATACGCCCTCGCTCAAAGTCCGTCAACTGCACATACGGTTCACGTCCACGCTGTCGCGGCATGCTACCAGTGTTAAAGACTGCGATGGAGCTCCGTATGCCACGGCAAACTGGCTGACACTGACGGCGGCGGTGCACAAATGCTGCGCAGCTAGCGCCATTCAACGGCCAACACCGCGGTTCCTGGTGTGTCCGCTGTGCCGTGCGTGTGATCATTGCTTGTACAGCCCTCTCGCAGTGTCCGGAGCAAGTATGGTGGGTCTGACACACCGGTGTCAATGTGTTCTTTTTTCCATTTCCAGGAGTGTA
Source organism: Schistocerca piceifrons (assembly GCF_021461385.2). Lineage (NCBI taxonomy): Eukaryota > Metazoa > Arthropoda > Insecta > Orthoptera > Acrididae > Schistocerca > Schistocerca piceifrons. Next base: position 232,589,818 of record NC_060138.1, read on the forward strand.
GTATTTATGTATTCTTTAAGGACACACTCTGGAATTTCATACTGACCTACTGATATTTTAACTGGAGTACTACGTATGTCACCTCTCTCTCGGATGCAGGCAGGTGTACCATTGTGTTCCCTGATGGGTAAAACATTGGTGCCTGAAAATTTTTGGGGTAATTTCTTAGAAATACTCCTAAAGCATATATTCATATAGTTTGCTAATTCCTTTGTATGGGTTATTTGTAACTCTGTTTTTAATTTGTGATTTCAGATGCCTTTTCCCGACTTTTTGTCACCCACCTGATAGTCTTCCTGGCTGCTTTGGTTTTGTTTTTTGCTTTCAATTACATATTAATTTTTATAATTTTTTGCAGCTAACAGTACCTTTCTGTAGTATGTAAACTGTACACCAGGGATATACATGTCATGCATTACTTAGAAGCCTACAGTTATTAACTGTTGCATTCATGTACATATGACTTTATTATCTTTTTGTACACCAGGCGAGGATTATGCAAGGAATATAATTTTTTCACACATTTGGCACAATAAATGAAGAAAGCTGTATGCTTCCCTAGCACAATCTCAAACACCTCAACAGATGAGAATGAGAAGTTATGATAAATTAAAAGCTAACAAATTATTACAGATAAGGATAGAGCCAATATAAAGAAAGCTATGAGGCACTAAGATGGAGATGCTATTACTCAGTGGAACAATAAAGAGAACTTTGATCAGAATGTCTTCTGGTGAATACGCTCTCACTAAATTAGGATGAAACAATAATGACAAATCTTTTGTTAAAGTATCATCCACCTCAACTGAACATAATTGTAATTCACTGTTTTAGTTGAAAAGTATAAACATAAATTTTGCAGGCATTTTGAAGGACAAGCATATTTTACTGATGTGTACACTTTGTATTTTCTGAAGACTATGATGTTCATAAAAGATAAAACAGAAGATAGCATAATGAATAGAGACATCATCATTACAATACATAAGACAGAGATGATTATCATGTGATACTGAGTAATCCTCAGGGAGTCACACCTAGTGATATGTGGCTGGCGACAACAGGGCCCCGAGCTGAGTCCTGGCATTGCTTCCACTTACTTATGCCAGGCTCCTCACTTTTATCTTTCCTATCTGGCCACCCTCGGCCAGCTCTTGTTCTTTTCCGATCCTGACGCTATTAGGTTTCGAGGGCTAGGGGTCTTTCATTTTCCAACCTATACTTCTCATGCAGCGTCTGACCCGGAGCGGGCTGCTGCAAAAGGCGTCTGTATCCCATGTTAGGGGCGGCTTCCAGAACTGCAGAAGGCAACGGAATACCACCACAGATTATCTTCCCTGCATAATGCAGTCTCCATTTTATGCACAAAAAATGGCTTCCTCTCATGTTAAATCAGTGTCCGGAGGTAAAATAGTCCTCCATTCGGATCTCCGGGGGGGGGGGGGGGGGGGGGGGGGGGACAACAACTTGAAAGGAGGCAAAAAATCAAAACGAGAATTGGTACCTGGAATGTCAGAACTCTGCTACAAGCAGGAAAACTAAAAAACCTTAAAAGAGAGATGGAAAAGAATCATATGGACCTTGTAGGAGTTGCTGAGGTAAGATGGAATGGACATGGAGAGTTGCAGTCAGATGAATATGTATTCTACTACTCAGGAGAAGAAGTAAAAGGAATTAATGGAGTAGGAATGATTATGACAAAGGAATTGGCTAAATGTGTGGAATATGTAGACTATGCAAATGACTGGGTTATTGGTGTAAGGCTGAAAGGAGCACAAAATGATTTACTGATTGTCCAGGTGTATATGCCAACTTCAGAACATGATGACCAAATTGTAGAGGAAACGTACAATGTAATAGAGAGAATAATGGACGAAAATAAAAAATGCTGCAAAATAGTAATGGGAGACTGGAACGCCATTGTGGGAGAAGGGAAAGAGGGAAACACAGTAGGCAGTCATGGTCTTGGAAAGAGAAATGACAGAGGTGAATGGTTAATTGACTTCTGCAGGGAAAGGCAGCTGATAGCGGCAAACACATGGTTCAAGAACCATAAGAGGAGGCTCTACACTTGGAAATCACCAGGGGATAAATACAGAAACCAAATCAATTTTATACTAGTAGAAGAAAGATACAGGAATGGAATCAAGAAGTTGCACACATTACCAGGTGCAGATATTAATAGTGACCACAACTTACTTATGGCAGAAATAGAAATAAGAATGAAAAAACTGAAAAAGGTGACAATGGTGAAGAAGTGGGATCTAGAGAAGATAAGGTCCAACAAAGAACAAATTACAGAAGTGCTGTCTCGGGACTTTCTAAACACATTACGAGACAAAGAAGCACCTGATAATGCCAACGAGTACTGGAATATGCTGAAAGAAGGAATCATTAAAGCAGGACAGCAAAATATAGGATATGTAAAAGGGAAAAGGTCAAAAAAACCATGGGTCACACAAGAAATGATTTCCAAGATGGAGGAGAGAAGAAAATTGAAAAACAAGAACACTGAAGATGCAAGAAAGATATACCGAAGATTAAATAACGAACTGCGAAGAGAAACAGAGCAGGCTAGGAAAAAATGGCTAAAAGAGGAATGTGATGAAATTGAAGAACTGGACAGGAAGGGAAGATACGACTTACTATACAACAGAGTAAAGACTATGACATGGGAACAAAACAGAGCAGGAAGTGCTACTATGGAAATTTTGAAAAGACGAAGAGGTAGTGTACAAAGATCGTGATGATGTCCTCCTGAGATGGGAAGAATATATAAAAGAGCTATATGACACAAATAGCAAACCAGAAACTCTGGAACTTGAGTCACACAACAGTGTACATGATGGAGAAAAAGGACCGACCATCATAATGGAAGAAGTAAAGTCTGCCATTGCTGCAATGAAAAATGGCAAAGCAGTAGGCACAGATACAATACCGGGAGAAATACTAAAATGCTTGAACCACAATGGAATAAGAGAAATATTGAGGTTATGTAATAAAATATATGACAGTGCTGAATGGCCTGAGGACTTTTTGACAACAGTAATGATTCCATTACCGAAAAAACAAGGAACCAAGAAATGCAGCGAGCACAGGACAATCAGCCTCATTTCACATGCAGCCAAAGTGATGTTAAGAATAATTAATAAAAGACTTGAAAAAGCAATAGAGGAGAATCTCGGCGAGGAGCAGTTTGGCTTTAGATGGAATACGGGCACCACAGATGCAATAAGGCTCCTACGAATCTTGGGAGAAAGGTTTATTGAAAAAGGAAGAGACCTATATATGTGCTTCATCGATTTAGAAAAGGCATTTGACAATGTGGTTTCGGACAAGCTGGCGACTATTATGAGGGAAAAGAGAGTGGACTGGAAAACCAGAAGACTTATAAACTCATTATACCTTAATCAAAAAGTTTCAGTTAAAGTGAGAGGAGAAAGTACAAACTGGATCAGACTAGGGAAAGGAGTAAGACAAGGATGCTGTTTATCACCTACTCTTTTCAACCTGTACTGGGAAAATATGATTGACCAATGCTCATTAGATGACAAAGGGGTAGAAATTGGAGGAAGAAGAGTAGGGTGCTTGAGATTTGCTGATGACATGGTCCTTCTAGCCACAGGGGAAAAAGAAATACAGGATTTGGTGGACACCATTGCAACTAACGGAAAAAAATATGGAATGAAAATTAACACAAATAAAACAAAAGTATTGGCAATAGGAGGAAATAAGGAAATAAAAATTGTACTGAATGGAGAAACACTAGCACAGGTGCAAAATTTTAAGTATCTTGGAAGCAGGACAGACACCGACTGGAAGTGCTCCACAAAAATTAAAACAAGGATAGCAATGGCAAAAGAGGCGTTTTATAAGAAAAGGAGAATCTTCTGCAGCGGTCTGGACAGAGAACTCAGAAAGAGACTCATAAAATGTCTCTTATGGAGTGTTCTTCTATATGGCGCTGAAACATGGACTATGAGGAAAAAAGACAGAGAAAGGCTGGAGGCTTTTGAGATCTGGACATGGCGGAAGATGGAGAGAATAAGTTGGATGGACAGAGTAAAAAATTAAGAGGTACTGAGAAGAGTGGGAGAGAAAAGACAGTTACTAGATGTAATAAAGATAAGAAAAAGAAATTGGATTGGGCATATATTAAGAAAGAATGACAGACTGATAAAAACAGTTTTAGAAGGTTATGTAGAAGGGAAAAGGAAGCGAGGAAGGAAGAGATTCCAGATACTGGATGATATGATGGACGGTACAACATACAGCAGCCTTAAGAAGGAAGCAATGGATCGCAGAAAATGGAGAGGCAAAGGACCTGCTAATATAGCAGATAACTGATGATGATGACTGAGTAATAAAATAATGACAGTATGAAAAGGATATGTTGCTTCTCACTTTATGTGTTGAGTGGCAGATAGGCACATTGAAAAAAGACAGTTAGATATTATTGGCTATTGGACTAAATCCTTCATTATATGTAGAAGAAACTAGACACACATCCATTCATACATGCATAACACACACGCATATGATCCCTGTCATCTCTGGGCTCTACAGCCCAGCTGTGTCTGAGCTGAACAGTGATCTTTGCTGGGGTGGGTAGTGGGGATACAGAAGTGTTGGGCAAGAAGTGGGATGGATAATAGAGTAAGGCCATGTCCTATGTAAGCGTCAGAAGTGGCCGACAGCGAGCGATGACTGGATATGTGACACTTAAGCAACAAGCAGCAACATCTGGCAAAAAGCTCGGGTGTCTTGCATGCGAGTGACCATCTCACACTACAAGATGCCTGCTTAGAGCCAACCACCTGTTTCTATGCAACGGCACCCCTAAACTGTAGGATACTGTAGCTGGAGAGTAAGGATACAAAATTAGCTTTACTTAAGAAAATAAAGCAAAAAGGAATGCTGTGCATGAAATTTACAAAGGGAGGAACCTTCATGCAGAATTTCATAATTTAAATCATCAGCTATGAAGACCACCAGACAAATTCTTTGAATACATGTGAATGAGCAGAGGAGCATTCAACTATCTCATCAATAAATTAAAGATGAATGTTTTTTACATGATCAAGATCTTTTAACAGCCGATAAATGTGGAAGAATGGCTGTCTATGCTAAATATAAAGAATGAGAACAGCAAATGAGAGATAGCTGGGGTATAATGGTAGCATTCCTGGTAGGTGATAACAGTTGCAAAATATGGCTTGTGTTTGTTACCAGCTATTTCCTAAATTTTAACTGATACAGCTACAATTCCCTTATACTAATTTTATGTATAATGTTTACACTGCATTACTAAGGATATTTCCAAGGTCTTGCCAAAGTACTTGACCTCTAACTGTATACACACCTATTCCAGTATATCACATGCATTAAATTCCTAATAAATTACAATGGGCAACTGTGGACTTTTAGAAATATCTGATGTTCCAAACATAAAGCATCAGCAGTCAGTGTTACGGTCAAGCATCAAGCATTTCAGTTAATCTAAATAGTATTTAAAAGTAAAGTACACAAAATTTTTGAAAAGAAAGTCAAACGTTTTGTGAAATGATTTGTCTAAAAGTATAAAACAGAAAATATTACGAAAACATTTGATGCACCTCATTTGTTCATGATTCCGAGCATCATTCAAAGGCACATCAACATTTCTCTGATCTATTTATTTCTTTTACACAAATCATTTCACAAAATATTTGACCGATTTCTTTCATTTTTTATTTTCAAGTTTTATTCAGAAAGCATGATCTTACTGACTTCTCATTTGCCTTCATATAACGTCTTATGTTATCGAAAATCCTAACTTTGGTACTTAATTCAAAGGAAGCCATTTTGACATTTAAAAACTGCACTAATGTTTCTTTTTATTTGCAAAGTAGCTTGGCCTTGAACAGATGAACTTTTTGACACTTCATTTACATAGCTTGGCAGCAGCTTTTCGTGAAATATTTCAATTTTTTCTCAACTTATTAATTAAATTTTCCTTAATTACCCTGATTACTTTCAAGCAATTAAATATTTTCATTCAAAACTAGACCTCATGCTGGTCATTTTGATATCCCATTTGCCTGTTTCTCTCTCTTTGGTTGGCTATGAAAATTCGAATAAAACCACATGGTGTAACTTATGGGAGACTTGTTTGCACTCTGCTCACTCGTTTACAAAAGTGTGTCAAGTATTAATCATTTGATATAATAGTCCTTTCTGTGAGTTGTCATTTCCAAAAAAACGTGGTTTCAATATCTTGAACCGTTTATGAGCTATGACGATTTTTGCGACCACTAATCCCGAAGTGCAGGAAAGGATTTGGACGTGCCATGAGTGCCTTATCAGTGAATATAACAACCAATGTTTTTTGTGTTGGAAGAATCCAGAGGACACAGATTGTGAAGCAGTTGTTGAAGTCAAGCACATCATGTTGTGTAGCATTCTCAACAACAGGTGATCCAGCTGCCTCTTGGCCACAGTTTTGCAGTGTTCATTCATTCACACAGACAACTTGTTAGTGCTCATGTCCACACCAAATGCATCACAGAGGTGCAGCTTGGTTAGAAGATCACATGGCTGCTTCTACAAGTGGCCCTGTTTTTGATGAAGTTGGAGATGCCTTGACAGGACTAGAGTAGTTGGTGGTGGGAGGATATATGGAACAGGTCTTATAACTACATCTACTGTAGGGATATGACCCATGGGGCAATAGCTTGGGGACAGTGATGAACAAGGCTTTTACATAGGGTGGGTGAGTGGAGGAAAATAGTGGTGAGGCTATATCTCAGTTCAAGGCATGTCAAGTGGTAGTTGAAACCATGTGGAGAACATCATGATCCAGCTGCTCCAGTGCTGGGTGGCACTGAGTCACAAGAGGATATTTGGAGGATGGTAGGTCATTAGGGAAACAAGGCACAGGAGATCTGTTTCTGAGCAAGTTGGGGAGGGTAATTTTGATCTGTGAAGGCCTCAGTGAGACCCTCAGCATATTTTGAGAGTGACTGCTCATTGCTTCAGATGTGACGACCATGGGTGGCTAGGCTATATGCAAGGGACTTCTCAGTATGGAAAGGGTGGCAGCTGTCAAAATGAAAGTATTGTTGGTGGTTGGTATGTTTGCTGTGGATAGAAGTGTGGTAGCTATCCTTAAGACGGAGGTCAACATTTAGGAATGTGGCTTGTTGGGCTGTGAAGGGCAGGTAATGCAAATGGGGGAGAAGGTGTTGAGGTCTGCAGGAATGTGGATAGGGTGTCCCCACCCTCAGTCCAGATCAGAAAGATTTCTTTAATTCCATCTTGTGTGAGTAGAATGGGACTGCAGCTGTTTGAAGACTTGAAGAAAACAGATATCAACAGCCATAAGTTTATTTAATAATTTTATTTAGCTACCAGTTTTGATGCCTCATTGGCACCATCTTCAGGCCCTCGTACAAATTAACAGAATCATCAAGCTTAAAATAGAAACAGAATCTGTTACACAACATTAAATGTGATTATTTAAATATACTTACCATACACATGCCTCAGTAACAAGCATAAAAAGAGAGACAAAAATAACGTGATTGTAAAATATAATGCATGACACAGTAACATAATATTATGAAATAAAGTAAAAGTTATGAAACTGTAGTAATTAGAAATGCTTCCATTGAAAATTATGCTGAGTCATGTCTTACAAATGATGGTATCTCTTATAGGGGTCATACAGTAACAAAACATCATAAAGACAGAAAATCTGTCTCAAAGTATACATTCAGATTCTTTATTAGCCGTTGATCATATGTAGCGAAATGGGCTTTCCATTGATATACAAGAGCAATCACTAGAGTAACTATTGTTCACATTACATGTACAGATAATTTATCTTATATTAACCTGTTGTTCAGGAATGTAATCATGATCCTAAAACTCAATTTCTACACTACTAGTATCCAAGAAGTCTCTTAAACTGTAGAATGGATTGTTTATTGACCATTTATACAACTTACTTTCAAAATTATTGAAAGGTTAATTCCTTGCAGAATGAAGCAATTTATTAAATAATTTAAAACAGTTCACTTTGTGAGAGTTGCCCATTTTTGTCAGCTTAGGTCACGGAATGTCAATACTCGTCTTATTTCTGGTGTCATGACAGTGTATCTTCTCTCTGGTGTCAAACTCTGCCATGTTGTTTTTTTAATATATCAATGGTGCATAGGTATAAAGATTTATTACTGTCATTATTTTGGTCTTTTGGTGAATAAAGGGCACCAGTGTTCCTTGGACCAGACTTATACATTATTCTTAACATCTTCTTCTTGTTCTTCTTTTTATTTTTAAATCAGTAATACATCAATGATCAACGACGTGACATGAGTGACCCCATAACAACAGCCCGTAGGATATGTGAGACAGAAAAAGTCCAAAGTAAGCTACCCTGTGATATTCCTTTCATACTATAACAGATAGTTTCTCACTATAACCGATAGTTTCTGCATGAGATAGGACATCCTCAATATCTTTCTGCAGAAATGATAAATATGGGGTTGCCAGTTTAGTTAAGAATCAATATGTATGCCAAGCAGTTTTACAGATTTTGCTTCTAGATCTTCACCTAGTCCCAGCAACAGTGTTGAGTTTTCTCTGGATTTCACGGTAGTTTATTAGATGTGAACCAGTCTAGTGTTAAGTTGAGTGTGCCTGTGATTTCTGGCATAACCTTAACCTGTCTCAATCCTTGGTGATTAAAGCTGTGTCGTCCAAATATCAGATAACTGACTGAAGCGTAATTGGTCATTAATTGCAACCATAAGGAAGAATGGTCCAAGAACAGAGCCCTGAGGCACACCAGATGTGACTTTCTTCAAGAAAGAATGCTTATAATTGACACAAACAGCCTCCTGTTATTTAGGCAAGAATTCATTATTTCTAATGCTGTATTATTTATTCCATAACACTTAGTTTGGCATGTAAGATGTCATAGGGGATACAGTCAAAAGCCTTATTCAAATTGCATAACTCAAGAGAGACTGTATTCTTATTTTCAAATGCATTTAATGTCTGATTAACAATTTTATGGACTGCAGAAGTGGTATTTTGTTCCTTGTGGAAATCCATGCTGTCTACTACAAAGAAGGTTATGTTTTTCAGAGTAGTTACTAAGCTGTATGTGAAAAATTGCTTCAAGCATTTGGAGAAAGATTGTATCAATGGGTACTGACCTGTAATTCTCAGGGAGTTGCTTTTTCCCCTTTTTGTATATAGGCACAACTTTTGAAATTTTGAGCCAGTCAGGGAAAACTCCGAACTCTAGGCATTTATTCATAATGAAACCAAGTGGTTTGCAGATAAGGTGCATTATCCTTTTTATTGTGTTTTAGATAACTAGTAACAGCCCATGCTTTTTGAGTCAGAAAGTTTTGAAACAGCATTTACTATATCTATGGGTGTGATAATACCCCAATGGAATTCACATCCTCTAGGAAGCTGATGAGCAAGTATATCAGCTGCTGATGTGTCTGACTGGTTAAATTTGAGATATTAATTCATTTACTATAGTAGTGAAGTACATATTGAGCGGACAAGCACAATGTCTGTAGTTTAGTAGAAGTGGATTCTTGTGTTGTGATATCTCAGGCAGCATTACATTTGTTTGTAATTTTCACATGCAACTTGTTTGGCAAGTTTAAGTTCAGCTATATTTTTTTACAGGTAGGCTTTATGAAAAGAGTCATACTGCTCTGTGCAATGTTTGCAATTATTTTTATACATCTTGTATAGTGAAAGTATTTTCTCCCTCATACTAGCAAGGTCATCAGTGTACCATTTAACCTTTTTTGTTTGGCTTAGAACTGCCTCTTTTCAGTGGTGAGTGAGAGTACCAAAAATCAATACATGTCTTCAAGAAATTACTACAGAGCATTTCAATAGTTGATTTATCTACCATCATATTTGTAAACAAATTTCCAATTTGTGTTTCTAAGGCAGTCTGTGAACAGCTTAATACATTCCTCTTTTTGACCTCTAACCCGTGCCATGCATGGCTTTTTGCTTGTAATCACATAATCATTATCTGACTACACATAATGGTATGTGAGGAGTAGTGGATCATAATCTGCAAAACATTCATCTGCTATGCTAACAATGTATAGGTCTCTTGAGAAATTAACTGTAATATTGTCCAAACAGGCATTCCCACATGTTAGGTTATTGTTAGTACAATATAAATTTAATGGTCTGAGTAAGTTTAAAAATGTTTTTGAGTTGAGTTCATCTGAGCCAGATAACTCTACGTTGAAACCACCACATATTGTAAATTAGTTTTGAGTTTTAAAATTTTTCTCAGTATTTCTCAAAAACTAAATTAATGTCACCATTTGGAGAGCTATACAAACTGAAAATTATGGTATTCTGTTTGATCAGCCTTATACAACATTATTCTCCATTTAATTCAGAGGAGTATGAACTTACATCTATTTTAGAAAATTTTATGTATTGTCATATAAATATTGCAACCTCCCAATTTTTCTCCCATTTTTGCACATTATAACTGCCAGAATGTGCTCATTATGTATGAGAAAATCTACTTGATTTTCTGTAAGCCAGTTATCTGGGACGCACAATACATCATTTTTGTTATCTTACAGAAATGTTCCTCCTCTAATAATTTATTCCTAATACTGCAAATGTTGACTTATGTGAGGGTATGTAATTTGCATTGGTTTTTCTTTCTCATCAAGCGATTAGGAACCTGTTTTTTACATGTACTCTGTGATCACTCTGGAACTTTTCTCTAAAAAAGACTGGATCTTCCTCGACTGTGCAATTTTTTGAAACCGTTCCTGTATTTGTTATGAGTCTTTTTTCAATTATTCTGTTAACTTGTTTGCACACAAAAGTTTCCCTTTGTAAGTTAAATGTAGCCAATGTTTAATATGCAAATATCGATCAATATCACTTACACCTATAACGTCACAACTATTATCCTTTGAACAAAGCTGTATGACCAGGATGTTTGTTTTGTACACTTCCTTGTTGACACACAAACTTTAACTTAAATTGTATCTATGGGGTATCATAACAACAACTGAAATTTTTGATTTGTTACCCGGTGTGTCCTAAGAACTTTATACCTGTAATACAGGTGTATGCTTCATTTACAAGTCACATCATTCAAGCCACTAAAGACATAACATGGTCAGTTTTTTGCAGCATTAATTTCTATTGGCTGATATTTTCTAGGACAGCACTCATTTTGGCTCCCGGTTTCATGATTCCAGCAGCTGCGATGTCGCTATTTATGTCCTTTAATACACTACTTAATTTCCTGCTGTGACTGTCAGCCAAAATTGGCACACTGTATTTATCAACTCGTGGATTTTTGTTTGGACTCCCGCTGTCTTTAGCCAGTGGTTTAGTTTTCTGTTCCCAGAATGAGATTTCCAATCTGCAGCGGAGAGTGCACTGATATGAAACTTCCTGACAGATTAAAACTGTGTGCCGCAGCGAGACTCGAACTTGGGACCATTGCCTTTCACAAGCAAGTGCTCTACCAACTGAGCTACCCAAGCACAACTCCCAACCCGTCCTCACAGCTTTAATTCCGCCAGTACCTCATCTCCTATTTTCCAAACTTCAAAGAAGCTCTCCTGCATACCTTGCAGATCTAGCACTCCTGGAAGAAAGGATATTGCAGAGACATGGCTTAGCCACAGCCTGGGGGATGTTTCCAGAATGAGATTTTCACTATGTTGTGGAGTGTGCACTGATATGAAACTTCCTGGCAGATTAAAACTGTATGCCGGACCAAGACTCGAACTCGGGACCATTGCCTTTCGTGGGCAAGTGTTCTACCAACTGAGCTACCCAAGCATGACTCACAACCCGTCCTCACAGCTTTAATTCCACCAGTACCTCATCTCCTACTTTCCAAACTTCACAGAAGCTCTCCTGCATACATTGCAGAACTAGCACTCCTGGAAGAAAGGATATTGCGGAGACAGGGCTTACACACAGCCTGGGGGATGTTTCCAGAATGAGATTTTCACTCTGCAGCAGAGTGTGCACTGATATGATAGAGCACTTGCCCGTGAAAGGCAATGTTCCCGAGTTAGAGTCTCGGTCCAGCACACAGTTTTAATCTACCAGGAAGTTTTATATCAGCAGACACTCCCCTGCGGAGTGAAAATCTCATTCTGGAAACATCCCCCAGGCTGTGGCTAAGCCATGTCTCCGCAGTATCCTTTCTTCCAAGAGTGCTACTTCTGCAAGGTATGCAGGAGAGCTCCTGTGAAGTTTGGAAAATAGGAGACGAGGTACTGGTGGAATTAAAGCTGTGAGGAAAGATCGTGATTTGTGCTTGGGTAGCTCAGTTGGTAGAGCACTTGCCCGCCAAAGGCAATTGTCCCAAGTTCGAGTCTCAGTCCAGCACATAGTTTTAATCTGCCAGGAAGTTTCATAGTTTTCTGTTGTTTAGAAAAAGTGTTCATTGTTGTCGTTATTAATACTGCAGTTCTGAGCGAGGTGGCGCAGAAGTTAGCACACTGGACTTTCATTTCGGAGGACAGTGGTTCAAACCTGTGTGAGGCTATCCTGTTTTAGGTTTTCTGCAATTTTCCTAAATTGCTTCAGGCAAATGCCGGGATGATTTTGTTGAAAGGGCATGGCTGAGTTCCTTCCACATCCTTCCCCAGGCAGATGGGACCAATGACCTCACTGTTTGGTCTCCTCCCCCTATCAGCCAACCAATACTGCAGTCAGTATCTGTGCTGCTTTTGTGACAATACGCTTGCCTTGACTTTTTGTTGCTGATGGTTCACACATTATTGTTGTAGACTTTCTTATTTGAAGCACTAGAATTCTTGTTCAGAATAATGAGCTTGTTTGTTCTTACTGGCATTTTTTACACACAGTGCACCAGTTGTGTGTTCATCACTTTCCGTTGTTAGTTTTTTTCTTTACTTCTTTAAATTGCTTCATATTTGGAGTGTGTTGTAGCCAATTCTTCTTTAGTGCATTAATTTCTTCTTCCTGTGACGCCAAAAGAACTTTTGAGATTGCTTACAACCAAGCACTCAACAGATAGTTTTTCCATTACTGTTTTGTGTTTCTTTAAGAGTACTTCATGTTCAGAGCATATTGCCACTAGATCTTCTTTTACTGTATTTATTTCCTTTTCCTACAGTTCCTGTTGTAGTATTGAAAACTAAGAAAATGAAATAATGAATGCAAAAATATAACAAAGGAAGAAGCTGAACCGATTCTAATGGTGTAATTAAGTTGTGAAGGAATGCAGGAACAACCAAAAAGAATAGAAGGCCATAAATAAGAAGCATGCATTTAGGTCACAGTCTAAGTTTTAAAACATAATTTTTTACCTTTTTTTAAAATTTCCTGTAGTATGTAGCTGTGATTAACACACCCTCTTACTCATGCAAAATATCCATTACAGGCCAAATTTCAAATAATGTAACCAAAGATACGACAGAAAAAATATAAAACCAGAACTCTTAATATAAAATAAATATCAGTAAATGATGATATTCAAATCAACATTGTGTATAGACATTTGCAGTGCCTATAAAGCCAAAAATTTGAGATAAGGTACTTAAATTTGGAAACTATGTTATGAAAAGGCTGATTATCAAAGGAGAAAATCAAACAAGGAAAGTTTACAAGGAGGAATGACATATACAAATGCATCCTCAAAAAACATCCAATCAACAAATTTCACATGGAAGAAAAAGTATACAAAGGTGAGAAATAATCACCATCGGTTATATATCACCTTATCATGCATATACTAACATACTTGTTGTGAGGCAACATGTATTGCACACTGCCTTTTTAATGCTTTTTCTGGTTTGAGTTGCCTTCCCAAGGTTGACTGTTCTGGCACACCTTCCATGTTTCTATTTACACACATTTTTATGTTTCGATCTTGTCTCATCATCCATACCTGTGCAGCATTTCTACGATTTGACAGATACTGGTTCACATCCAGTCTTGTTAATGTTATTCCGCCTCTCTGACTCATTTGTTCGAAAATTCATGTTTCATTGCAGATCAGTCCATATTCTTTTAACATGCAGTACCAATTTTTATCATAAATTATTTTATTCATCCTATTAAAGTTTAAAATGACTCACAAGGTTTCTTATTACAAAAATTATCATATTACATTATGTAGTGATAGCTACTATATAGGGATTGACTGTATTTTAGAGTTCACTTCCTTCTGTCCTCCTACACTAGCATACACAAGTTGAGAGTTTACTTTGTTGATGACTTCTGGCTTTAAATTTTCTTTTCTGTGCTATATCTTAGGTTACACTATCTGCAATTTGGTTTTTAATGGATATGACATATGAGTAATAGGAAATGTTAATCACAGCTACATACTACAAGAAAGGAAAGAAAAGTAAAACATTAAAAAAAATTATGTTTTCTCTTACTTTGACCGAAATGCCTGATTCTCATTTCTGGTTTTTCTATTCTTTTTAGTGGTTCTTGCATTCCTTCACAACTTGATAAGACTATAAGAGTCGGTTCATCATCTTCCTTTATCATATTTTTGCAGTCATTATTTCGTTTTCTTGGTTTTCAATATTTATATTTTGAGACAGATTTTAAGTCTTCATGACATTTTGTTACTGTATGATCACTGTATGTGATACCACTGTTTGTATGACATGACTTAGCATAATTTTCAATGAAGGCTTATCTAATTACTATGGTATAGTAATTTTTACTTTATTTCATAATATTATGTTGGTATGTTACTCATTTTATTTTACAGTCTTGGTATCTTTAGTTCTCTTTTCATTCTTTTTACTTGTGTGTTTGCATAGTAGATTTATTTAAATGATGACAGCTGATTTTTATAATAGATTCAATTTCTCCTTATAAACTTAATGCTTTTCTAGATTTGTACAGGGGCCCAATGATGGTATCATGAGGCACTGAAACTGGTAGTCAGATAAAATTATTAAATTATTAAATAATGGCTGTTGGTATCTATTTTCTTTGAGAGCAGAAAGACATTATCAATGGACCTGAATCTGGTGAGGAGTTTTGGGTTCTCAGTGGTTAGGAAAGATTCCTTTAGGTGTCCCATGAATATGTTGGTATATGGTGATGCCATGTAGGCAGTGGCGGATACATATGGGAAACATGCGGGGCGCCTATATAAGGTAAGCAGAGTCACTAGGATGTAGTCAGTTTGAAAGCTACAATCGTCACGATAACTTGGAAGTGATAAAAAGTGAACAACTGCGATTATTGACTATTATACGGAACTTCAGTCAGTGTTGTGCTTATTGATATTAGAAATATGCAGAGTGTGACCATGTGTGTTTTAGTGCTAAGTGTACCAGTGTTGCATTGAATCAGTGTTTAACTGAACAACCGTTCTTTGAAGAAGAATCACTCTTTGTGATTGAAAAGAGACTAATGGGAGAGATTCTTCAATACAAAGCAAACAAGCATAAATGCCCTTAATGATTGTGATTCTGTTATGCAAGTGTTGTCTGTTTATCCTAAATCTGACTATCCTACTTTGCACTGCTGTACAAAATATTTGCTTGTCTACCTGCATCTATTGCTACACTAGAAAAGAGTTTTTCAACATACAAAGACTTGGCTGAGGTTGACAATGGAGGAGGATTGACTTAATGGCTCATCTCTGTGGAACATTCACCCTGACATTGATTGTCCTATTGACGATGTAATTAACCAATTTGCCATGAAGAATAAGAGTGTATGATTCATCATTTAAGGAAGAGAATGACAATTGTAACTTTTCATATCATAAGATAGGATTGTCTTGTATATGCGTATAATTAGTTTAAATAAAATTTTCTTAAACTTTGCATATGACTTGATTATATTTTATTATGGTAAAAGTAAAGGTAGCTCAAGATGTCTTTAGCATCCCCTCCTTGAGGTTTTTCTGTAACTGCCACTGCATGTAGCACCCATTGCTGTACCATGGATTTGTTGGTGGGTGATGCCTTCAAAGGAGAAGTAGTTGTTGGTGAGAATATGGTTGATATGGTGACCAGGAAGGAGGCTGTATGTGTTGGGTCAGTTGGCTGTTGGGAAAGGTAGTATTCAGTAGCAGCAAAACCAAGGGCACTGGGGGTATTGTATAGAGGGAGGTAGCATCGACAGTGATGAGCAAGGTGCCAGGTGGTAAAGGAACAGAAACTGTGGACACTTGCTACTCTCGGTCCTCTGCCTTCCTGTTCCTAACCTTGCTCCCACTCCAGGCCTTCACACACCTTCTATCCTGCAAGTGCACCTGGATGGTCCTTTCCCCTTCTCTACTTCTCTCCTCTCATCTTTGCCCTCCCTCTCCCCAGCACAGCCTCCAAATGCTGCATTTAGCTGCTATTTATGCTCATTTAAAGATTTCTAAAGTATATTAACAGTACATCATGTTCTGTTTTATATTACTTTTATTTAAATCTGAAAACTAGAAACTAGTTTGATATAGATCTCCATGACAGTCCATCCTCTGCAAGTCTCTTCACTGTTACTATCACATTCACTTGAACCTGCTTCCATAGTCGAAACATTGGTCTCATTCTATAAATTTTTAACTCCCACACTTCACTCCCATTACCAAACTGAATTTTCCTTGACTCTTCTGCATGCATCCTTTCAACTTATCCTTTACTGTAGACAATTTATGCCATAAATTTCTTTTCTCTCTGATCTTCATTAGTTATCTGATCCACCCATCTACCATTCAGTATTCTTCTGTTAGCATCAAATTTCAAAAATTTCTCTCTCTTCTTGTCTTTAATATTGATTGTCCACACTTCACTTCCATAAAAGACTACACCCCTGGTAAATACTTTCAGAATTTACTTCCTAAGATTTAAATTCTATGTTAAAAATTTCTTTGAGAAATTTAATTGAACTACATTCCATTGCCGTGGTATGGCTGTAGTCAATGTCTTCTGTATAACCTCTCTTCAAGACTGTGCATTCTGTTCAGCTGCTCTTAGAAGTTCCTTGCCATCTCTGACAGAATTACAATGTCATTGGTATCTTCTCAATTTTTTGTTACTTTTCCTCCCTGAACTTTACTGAGTGAGCTGGTGCAGTTGTCAGCAAACTGAACTCAGATTCAGGAGGACGGCATCTGCATCTGTCAATCCAAATTTAGATTTTCTGTGATTTCCATAAATCACTCCAAGTGAGATGGTTCTTTCAAATGCCATGGCTGATTTCCTTCCCAGCACTCAAAAACAATCTAAGCTCATTCTCCATCTCTATTGACCTTGATATTGATGGGATGTTAAACCCTAATATTCCTTCTTTTCTGCTCCCCTGAACTTTAATTCCCTTTCCAAATGGCTCTTTGGTTTCCCTTACTGTTTGCTCAATGTGCAGATTGAATAAGACTGGGGACAGGCTCCAACCCTGTCTCACTCTCTTCTCAAATATTATCTCCATTTCATGTCCTTCTCTTGTACCCACCATATGATTTCTGTACAAATTGTAGATAATCTTTTTCTCTTTCTATTTTATCCCTGCTACCTTCTGAATATCAAAGGATGGATTCCAGTCAACATTATTGGAAGCATTCTCATAATTTACAAATGCTCTAAATGTAAGTCTGCTTTTTTTCAATCTTACTTCTGAGTTCTAATATTGGTAGTAATCCCTTGTTAGTTCCTACATTTCTTCAGAAACATAACTTATCTTTAATAATGTTGACTTCTACCAGTCTTTCTTTCCCTTCATCTGTAAATAATTTGTTTTAGTATTTTGCAACCATGACTTATTAAACTGGTGGTGGTAATATTCAGACCTCTTAGTAAACATTTTCTTTGTAATTGGGGTTGTTACATTGTCTCAAAGTCTGGAGGTATCTCACCTGCTTCTTGTATACCAGATGACTAGTTTTGTCATGGTTGGTTCTCCAAAGGATCTCAATAACTCTGGGAAAATGTCAACTACTTTCAGTGTTCTTTTTCCAATTAGATTCATTAGTATTCTGTCAAATTCCTCCCACATCAGATCTCCCATCTCATCTTCATGTACTTTCTCTTCCCTTTCCATAATATTGTCATCACGGTTTTTTTTTCTGTTGTAAGGCCTTCTATATATCCCTTTCACCTGTCAGCTGTCTATTCTGGCTTGCCACCTGATCTCTTCATAATCATACAGTTGCTTCTGTTTTCTCCACAATTTTGTTAATTATCCAATTGGTGACATCTATCTTTCCTATAGTCATGATGCATGTACAGCTTTGCATTTATAGGCGGGCCAACCCTATTTTGTTATCTTGCATTTCTGTCCATTTTATTTCTCTGATGTCTATATTCCCTTTCATCTGCCTCATTTTTATAGTTTTTTCCATCAATGAGTGTTGGCAGAAGAAATCCCACAGGGACTTGTCATTTTAAATAGTTGTTCTACTGTCTTCACTCTTTCTTCTGTCAGTATTACCCATTTATCTTCTATAACATCCCTCACCTATTTCAGTCAGGTGTTACGTACTATTCCCTTTGAAACTCTCTGCAACCTGTCATTCTTTCAGTTTATCCAGCTGCAATTTCTTTGGTCTTAATATGCATTGTATAACTAATAAATTATGTTCAGAGTGTATAGAAATAAATTACTACAAATTACTTTAAAGAAGGAAAGTCTAGTGTTTTCAGTGAAGTTAATCCATCATTATAATATTTCCAGCTGGTATGACCCTTTTGACTCCATACATTTCCTTTAATATTTTGTTGTTACCGCAAGTCACAAATCATCGCTTCTAGCTACCTTTGATGTACTGAAGTACTGTCACCTTATACATATTTTGCTAACACTATGTAAACATGTAATATCCTACCAAGATAATGTACTTTGTTTTTTCTATGACATTTTCATTCTCATTTTTGTTCCCTCACTTTAAGTAATTAACAGCTGATTTTTCAATACAATGGTTCTCCACATTCACAGGCTGTAATCTACCATTTCTCAAAGAAGAACTGTGTTTCCAAACTGATTTCAAGCTATCAAGTTGACTCAGTGCCACAGGGAAAAATATGACATGAGCTTAACGTTTGAATTATATCATATATCATAACACTTACTACAGAGAAAACAAACACAGTCGAATATCATATCATTATTTATCATCAAATATGACATTATTTTAAGATAGTTTTTAACTCCATGATTCAGTGAATACACTTTCTTTCAATACCATGTGTGCATGCAAAATGTGTGTGTGTGTCTACAGTAAATGCTTGAGTATTATGGTTCATAACAGAAAAGAAGAGATGAAAATCAATGTTATCACACTTTGCCACATGTGTCTATTATTATTTTAATAAAGACAGATAGCCACAAAGGTCTGAAACTCAGCCATATTCTGATGCCAACAACTGATTGCAACTATCAAGAGCTGGGAAGAACTATAGTGTTGCATTCTTGTTTGATTATGTTTGTAAAGATACTGCTACATGGGTCAGTGACACTATTGCATAGACAGTACACTGAATCCATTAATTAATTTGATAATTTGGGTCTAAAGAAGACAATTTTAACATCAGGTCATAATTAATAGCTTTACAGATGGGAAACTAAATCACAAGGATGAAGATGAGAAAAAAGTCAAATGCCACTTTGAAGGAACCATCCCAACATTTACCTCTAGTGATTTAATGAAACCAAAAGTAATGTACATGGGGATCTATTTTACCAAGTATAGTATAAAGAAATTATATTCATAAACTCTGAGTTGTTTTTGGTTCACTGATGCATCATTGTCTCATTAGTTACACAATTATCTCTGTACACATTGTTTTCTGAGCTAGCAAACTGTATTAATGCAATAGTAAAAGTTATAATATTGGAAGCTACCCAGCTCAGCAAACTTGCATCGATAGTGAAGATACCATATGCTGACACAGCAGCATGCCTACATTCCATCATTGGTTGTTCAAATGACTGGACACCATTGATATTTACTTTGGTGGACCTGAACTGTCTCTCCCCAGTCCTACTGGCCAGTGCTTGATATACCAGAGCCAAACTCCGGTTTGCCTCTGAAGTTGCACACTGACAGCTTACACATATTGCTATGAGAACAGAAATACTGCGAAGTAATGTGCTAACATGAAGCACTATTGATGTCATGTCAGTAGTGTTTGTTGAGTCAAATATTTTTGAAAATATAGTAAGTGACTGCACTGGTATCTCAATAATTGACTTAATAACAAGTAGAGCATTATATGATCCATAGCTGTTGTACATTGTTTCATTTATTTTTGTATACTTAATGTGCAACAGTTCCATATTTGCTAGGTGACAGCTGAAAGAAGTATAAGAATCTAACCCAGTCTTTATGTCATCTGTACAAATGTATGGAGATGTTATGTATATGTCACCTGAACAGAAACTGTAAGTGGAAGGTGCACCATCTGCACATGTGTCTGCAGCTAGTGCACATATTTTTGTATTTAGATGACGAAATTCCCTGTATAAATATAAAACCCAGTAAATAAAATGAAGTGCTGTAATGAATATTGTCAGATTGGTATAATACCAAATTAATTGCATCAGAAGTTGATTCTGACAAGCATGTATAACAACATCGAACATTAGCCACAACATCAAAATAAATAGTAAAATATCAGTAGTTTTATTGTTATGGTTGCAATTGTCAAATCTCAGCCTAAGTTGTTCCTTGCTAATATTGTTCAATATTGATGTATACGTATTTTGATAGAAGTAGACATTAGCAAAAATACCAGCAGAACAGGTACAAATCATGACAAATGCAAGAATTTTTGCGCTAATGTCATAAATGCTTTTGAAAGGTGACTGTAAAGACCTGACAGTGAAATACACAGTGTGTGAACTAATAATAACAATCGGACAAATCCATGTGTAGCAAAACTGAAGCTTGTTTGGATTCCATCTGGTGAGGCAGCTGAATGGCATGATTCCTGTACAAACTGACAGGCACATAAATGGCACTGAAAATGCTGGAATGTCAGCAGTCATTGACATCAGACCAGTGCACCTGAAAGAAAAAATCAAAATTCAAATATGCCTTAAATATTTAGCCTCAAAGCTCAAAAACCTTGCCTCACAGACCTACTACATTTACACCATCTTCAGAAAGTCTCTCCCACCCCCCATACAGAATCCAGAACCTAAACAGACCTCAAACACGGGCATCAACCATTCTTCCAAAAGCCTTGGTCCCACAGGAGTATCAGTGCTTTCCTAAGGCCTTACCTTTAGCCACACTCTGAAATTCAATCATGCTGTACTTGTTAAAGACCTTTCCTTCTCCCAGCCTCTACAGTGGAAACACTTTTCCCCACCAGCCCTACCAGTCAGGCTCAACCAAAAGCAATGTTGAAGCCAGCCTGATTCAGTTCACTCCACCATCCAACCACGATCCACCCTAACAGCCCCCAAATCACCCCTTGTTAACATTCCAGGATTCCTTAATCTCGAACCTTACCTCACCACCGTTCTCCAAATCCCTCAAATGGAAGCTAGACTTACATCTGCTGAATGAACAGCAATTCACGACATAAAAACTGATCTTGACCTTATTATACTACCTGCTGACAAAGACTCTGCTACTATGATTTTGAACGACACAGATTATCCAGCAGGACTACGTCAGCTGTCAGATTCATCCATCTAATCTACAACTGCTGCCTTGTGACATCATTCCAGAAATCCAATGGGATTTCCAGTCTCTCCTAAAATCCTAGGCCCTCCCAGAACCTCTCCCCTGAGTTTCTCTCTCTCGTCCCCCCCCCCCCCCCCCCCACCCCCTGCCACTCCCCACACTTCTACCTTCAGCGTACTTCCTAAAGTTCATAAACTGAACCACAGAGGATGCCCCATTGTTACTGTGCTCCCTCTGAGAGAGGACCTGCTATTGTGGACCAATGCCTTTTGGCTATTAGCCATAACTACCCTCCTATACCAAAGACACCAACATTTCTTCCACTACCAAGCAAGGTGATGCAGTGGTTAGCACACTGGATGCGCATTCGGGAAGACAGTGGTTCAAACCTGTGTCCGGTCACCCTGACTTTGGCTTACCGCAATTTCCCTAAATTACTTCAGACATACGTGGGGATGGTTCCTTTGAAAGGGCATGGCCATCTTCCTTCCCTATCCTTCCCTAAACCCGATGGGATTGATGACCTCTGTTTGGTCCCCTTCCCCAAAGCAACCAACCAACCATTTCCTCCCTGACTTTCCACTGTTCCTGTTCCTTTACCACACGGCACCCTGCTTTTAACCATTGATGTCACCTCCCTGTGCACTAACATTCCTAATGCCTATAGCCTAAAGTTCGTGTCATGTAAGAAGGCTGCCCAATTTTCAGATGTCCTGCACATCCCCCTCCACTAGCCACTGACAGCCAATAATATTCATTCTCTTTCTGAGCAGCTGGCAGAAAGTTACAGCTAGAGAGTGAGAATCTCACTCCTACATACTGCACTGTTGCTGTACTTCACTACAACTGAATTATTCATTCAACAGCTTTTTTTTTTTTTTTTTTCAGCGGTATAGCTGTGAATGTGTATCTGTAAATGTCTAAGTGCAATTAAAAAAAAGCCAGGTGATGGAAATAAATGTGAAGTGCTTCACAAGCAGGCAAGGGGGATTATTTACCACATATATAACATTTTCAAACATGGATTTAAGAGCAGGTCTCCTACCATTGACATTTGAAAACACAAGAACACATGTGATGTTGGCAAGAAAACTATAAAGAGAACTGTAAACAAAAGTGTCAAAGCTGCAGGAATCATAGAGAAATTTGGTTTTGTGTCCCCTGGAAAGCATCGAAATCACAAGGAACGTGTAACATAAATGGGTAGTTTTAACAATGATGTTGTAAAGTGCACCATGTGAATGATGAATGCCTGACATCTTAAAAATGTGTGAAAATTATGCATGCTTCAATGGTAAGCACTTCATCAATGTAAAGAATTTAAAAAAAAAACTTTGGTACCTGATACATTAAGAAGAGAGTTTTGAGTTCAAAGAAGTGACACAGGTGCAGCACGAACTACATCCCATATAAATATTCATGAAACAAGAGAAGGAGGTAGTTCAACAGTGTATTATCGTGATGAAACATGGGTCAGTTGGAATCATTCAAGGAAGCTCTGCTGGAAAATGAGTGATGGTACTGGTGGTTTTAAATTTCTCATAGGAATCGGCTCTCGGATAATTATTCTGCATGCTGACTCTTCTTCTGGTTTTGTTTTTGAGAATGAACTTGTATTTACATTAAAGAAAAACAGTAGTGACTACCATTCGGAAATGAACGCTGCCAGTTTCGTGACGTGATTCGCCATTCTTGTCATACCGTGCTTTGAAGTCAGTCATTGCCAGTTATAATTCAATGTTACAGAAAAAACACCAATCAAAAACACCAGAAAAGTGGATATTTTCCCTGGCTTAAAAATAAAAATATTAAGCTCAGTATAATCCAGATTCATGCCAGTCTCCTGCAGCTCGTTAAAGTATACAAGTTACATGACACAAGGTACAAACTTGATTTCTTTGCATGTGAATGGGGTCACACAGTTTCGTGTTTATCCATTGTCACCATCAGTGTAACTTCAATTTGGGCAAAGGGTTTTAAGGTTATGTGGGATGGAAAAAAAAGAAACATTCAAGGTAACATACACTGAATCACTTGTGCATGAGGCAATAGACAACATCACAGCTGTAGCGAGGCACAGTCTGTGTGGCATGCTGAAAAGCTTCAGAAAGAAGAATTTGACAGGGATGTGATGATGGATATAAGCCTTGAACCTAGCATCATAAACTTACAGTCAGATTGGTCGGAAACTCACTCAAATGGAAGTGATGATGGTATTATGATGTAGACTTTGGAACAAAGTAATATTATTTCTTAGTTTTAAAGACTCATGGTTTAAAAAATGTTAGTTACATACATAATAGTGAGACCTTCTTAGCCTTCTTGATGAGGACTTCATATCTTTTTAATTATGCAGACTATAATGTTCAACATATTGCCCAAGGAGAAGTTCAACTTCTCCCACCATGTTGTATGCTCTAATAACACGTGAGAATGCAGCTGGATAAATTTGTCAGATATCCA
This sequence comes from Schistocerca piceifrons, assembly GCF_021461385.2. Lineage (NCBI taxonomy): Eukaryota > Metazoa > Arthropoda > Insecta > Orthoptera > Acrididae > Schistocerca > Schistocerca piceifrons. The sequence goes on from NC_060138.1 coordinate 232,613,924, forward strand.
ATATTTCCATATGTAAACCTCTGTCATTTTCAATGCATGAACTGTATAAGGCCTTAAAATGCCAGTGACTGTTATTTACCAAGATATCAGTGATTTTTGATGTTATTGGTCAGCATTACCTGGGGTTATTTGCAGATGATGGTTAATTGTCTGCTTGATCAATGGATTATAAATGCAGTCTGTCACTGTAATGTTGAAAGTGTTAGCTTACAGCCATAATGCCCCTTAACAGTGAAAAATATGACAACTTACTGCCCATTTCAACGATAGTCTTTTACATTAGTTTTTTCTACCACCTATTCTTTTTTACACCCAACAATTACGCTTAACTATAGTTAAACACCTCCACACACACACACCTTACACATTTTTAAAAATTCTATTGAGTAGATGCAGCTTATTGAGTAGATGCAGCTGTCAAGCAAATACAATGATTTTGGTTTGTGCTTAAAGTTAATTTTGTTGTGTATTAAATTTTTACTTACAATGCAGTTCAAATCACAATAAAAGATAATTATTGCAAGCAGTTTCAATGACCTTGTCATTAGACAATTGTCATTTAGTGGGAAATTGTACTTCACATCTTCACAAAGCTGTGTCAGTTGTTCTTGCCTCCTGACATCACACAGAATAAATCTGTGGGGCAGTGAAAGCTGTGTCAGCTGTTCTCACCTCCGAGTGTCACGCAGAGTAAATCTGTGGAGCAGTGGACACAATGTTGTCAAGACATGAATAAATATTTCTCTCATGATGATTGATTGAAATTGGTTTTAATATTTATTATTATCCTCATAGATTTCAACATATAATACAATGTACCATAGGCTAATGAGCCTGCAGCAATGCAGTTCAGCAATGTGGACTTTGTTTACCTGATCTCTGCTGAAACACATGCGCAGTTCTCAAACCCCCCCATGCTTCCTTTGTGCTCTACCTCTATGCAAGAAAACACTGTCCTCGGTGACAAAGGCTATAGCTGCTATTGAACACTTCATTTCCCAACACGTGCCTGAATCAAAACCTACAGCCTCCTTCCTGGTCACCATGACCATCTATATCCTCACACACAATTACTTCATCTTCATATTCATTACTACAAACAGATCCATGGTATAGCAATGGCACCTGCATGGCACCATCCTGTGGCAACCTATTCATGGGTCATCCAGAGGAATTCTCCCTAACCACCCACAATCCCAAGCCCCTTACTTGCTTCAGATTCATTGATGATATCTTTGTGAGCTGGACTGAGGGTGAGGATATCTTTTCCACATTTCTCCAGAACCTCAACACCTTCTCCCCCATTCACTTCACTTAGTCCTTTTCACCCCAGTAACCCCCACCTTCCTTGATGTTGACCTCTACTTCAAACATGGCTCCATCAGTACCACTGTCAATATTGAACCCACCAACCACCAACAACACCTCCATTTTGACAGCTGCCACCCACTGCATACCAAGATGCCCCTTCCATACTGCCTAACCCCCCCCCCCCCCCATTATGATTGCATCTATAGTAGTGAGCAGCCCCTCTCCAAATATACCAAGTGTCTCACTGAGGCCTTCACAAACCAAAATTACCTTACAACCTTGTGGATCTCTCAAGCCTTGTGTCTCTAGTCATCTACCACCTCCCACATCCCCACCATCCAGCTACAAAGGAGCACTCCCTTTGTGACTCAGTATCACCCAGGACTGAAGCAACTGAATCACATTCACCACCATAGGGTTTCAGCTACCTCTTGTCCCGTCCTCAAATAAGGAATATCCTACTGACTATCCTTTCCACTCCACCTAAAGAGGTATTCTGCCACCCACTGAATGTACACAATATACTTCTCCATTCCTACTCCACCTCTGCCCGTAACCCCCTTGCCTCATGGTTCATATCCCTGTCGTAAACAAGAGAGCAGAGAGGGCTGTGAAGAAGTTGTCAGTCAATTGCACATTGACTGACCCCTCTCCAGGATGACAATGTGACAGCAGTGGCCTCTATGCGAAGAAAAAATAAGTGCTGTGCCCAACTGGCCACAACTCAGTTCTACAGCAACTTGAAGACTAGCAACTAGATAGAAGTGTTAAAGCTCATTACTTTCCTTGTTCATTCTATGTAGCTCAAACTGGAGATATTTCTTATTTTGTTGGTCATCTGTTCCTTGTGACACATCTGTTTAACACAAAGTTAAGTATTGTATTTTTTTCCTTTCATAATAAAACTCATTAATACAATTTGCTTGAATCTAGTGATCTGAGAAAGCAAGTTTCCTAGGCGCCCTATATTTTACAACTAGGCAGGATTCAGGACCTGGTGAGAACTGTCTCATAGATTGCATTTGTCCAAGGCACAATTGCCCACCCCGGGCCTTATGGTGTGGAGTGCAACAAACTATAACTTTCATTCACTTTTGGTGTTTTCTGGGGAGGGGGGGGGGGGGGGTGTTAACCAGTGTTCAGTATGTGCAGAATGTTGTTAGATCCATTCTTTTGCTCTTCTTGCAACAGGAAGGTGATGTGTTTTTCCAACAGGAAGATGCACATCTACTCACTGCCCATGAAATGCAACATGCTCTGCAAGATGTGCAGCAACTTTCCAGGCCAGCATGAGTTCCAGATTTATCTCCAATCGAGTATGTGTGGGATAATATGGAGTATAAGTGACTCAGCTGACTCATCAGCCAGTGAACAGGTCAAGCAGGTGTGGCATAATGTATCCCAGGACAGTATTTGTCATGTGTACAATTGCCTGGATGCCAGAGTCAGTGGTTGCATTGCTGTCCATGGAGGCTACACCATATAATAATATGAACATTTCAGCATGGTTCAATACCTAGTACCTTGGAACTGCTTGTATTATTCATCTGTAAACACAATTATTTCATGTACGGTGCTCCATATGCACTGTTGCAACAATAAATCTAGAGTGAATTGGAAACCTCTAAAAGGGTGCACTCATTATTTTCCGATAATATATATGTGTCTTTAGATAACATCAAATTGACAGGCTTGCACCAAGTTGTGGATCATGCATTATTGTATAATGATGTGAGAAAAGTCATGGGATAGTGACATGCACATATACAGATGGTGGCTGTATTTTGTACACAAGTTATTAAGTGACAGTGCTTTGGGAGAGCTATCATTTGTAATCAGGTGGTTTGAGTGACAAGGTTTCTGACATGATAATGGCCACAAGACAGAACTCGAATGGTAGTTGGAGCTAGTCACATGGGACATTCCATTTCAGAAATCGTTAGGGAATTAAATATTCTGAGATCCACAGTATCAGTAGTGTGTCAAGAATACCAAATTTCAAGCAATGCATTGGCTGATGGGCTTCATTTAATGACTGAGAGCAGCGGCATTTGTGTAGAGTTGACAGTGCTAACATGCAAGTGACATTGCATGAAATAACAAGAGAAATTGATGTGAGACATACAGTGAACATATCCATTAGGAAAGTGTGGCAAAATCTGGCATTAATGGCCAATGGCAGCAAACAAATGATGTAAGTGCCTTTGCTAACAGGATGACATCTCCTGCAGTGCCTCTTCTGCACTTGTGACTATATCAGTTGAATCCTAGACAATTGGAAAACCATGGCCTTGTCGGATGAGTCCTGATTTAAGATGGTCAGAGACGATGGTAGGATCTGAGTGTCGTGCAGACCCCATGAAGCCATGGACCAAAGTTATCAACAAGGCACTGTGCAAGCTGGTGGTGTCTCCATAATGGTATGGGCTGTGTGTACATGTAATGGCCTGGGTCCTTTGATCCAAATGAATCAATCATTCACTGGAAATGGCTATGTTCAGCTACTTGGAGACCATTTGCAGCCTTTCATAGAGTTCATGTCCCCAAACAATAATGGAAATTTTGTGGATGACAATGTGCCATGTCACCAGGCCACAACTGTTCCCAATTGGTTTAATGTACGTTCTGGACAATGTTAGTGATTGATTTGGCCACCCATCAAACATTTTTGGGACATAATCAACATGTACAAAATCCTGAACTGTCAACACTTTTGCAGGTATGGACAGCTATACAGGCAGCATGGCTTAGCATTCCTGCAGGGACATCCAATGACTTGTTGAGTCCATGCCATGTCAAGTTGCTGCACTATGAGAGACAAAAGGAGGTGCGACATGATATTGGGAGATATCCAATGACTTTTGTCACCTCAGTGTAATTCATATGGACAAAACAGCAATCGACCATGCCAGATAAATACTGTCTAAGTAACATAAGAATTTAACCAATATAAAGTTCACTTACTGCTACAAACTGCTCCTCCTCAGCAACTAATGAGTAATGGTGAATAAGACATGTTTGGGTTCTTGACTGAATAAAGAAAAGATATCAGCTCAGTTGCTCAGTGATGTTACTGGAAGAAATTGTGTTGGAAGAGCCTAGAAGTTATTTTAATTATCTTAGATTCCCATCAGAACAGTTCATGTTTCTCCTAAATAGTTAATATTGCAATAAGGAATAAAAGTATTGTAACGCGCGAAGCATTGCAAATCACATTGCTTGCTATATAGAGTCCAGAACTCCCGTCCTGCTAGGAGGTTCAGTTTTAGTTGGTGATGATGCATTTACATTAACACCATATTTAATTACACCTTCTTCAACCCATGGTCCACTGAGTTTCAAAGAACAAATATAGCTCTCTGTGTTGCAGAAAATGCATTTTGAAATCTGGTTTCCAAATTTCCCTTGTATGAAAAGCGAGTAACAGTGCGCCTGGAAATAGTTGACAAAATTGTCAGTTCTATATGCACAAGCTCTCCAGAGAAAAACAGCTCCCCAACAATATGTACAATGACAGCTAATAGACCAGGAACATGTCGATGATGGAGTTTATCAGTCAGGAACAAGGAGAAGTATAAATTCAAGGCTGCAATAATTATTCAAAGTAGGCAGTGTTAAGGAGAGAATGGTTTGCAAACTACTTTCTTGAAGATGACTCTGTACTGCAGCAGTATTTCAAAGTTCAATAATGTCAATTTCTGAAGGGGAGGTGCTACTGTGATTTTTAAATAAGTGAACATTGAATAAAGAATTAAAACAATGGAAAATACAGGATGGAATAATAACAATATTGTGAAAAGGATAGTCTGCTATGTTGAGTCGCAGACAGGCACACCGAAAAGACTGCTAAACTGGTAAGGTTTCGACTATCTATCATCATGCTCTCAAATGAGGAATGTGAATCTCCAACCCACTACCCTTCTCACCCTTCCCAAAGTGGTATTCCACCACCCATCAAATCTACACCATATCCTTATCCACGCCTACACAACCCAGCCTCCCCCCCCCCCCCTCAGTACCTTACCTCATTCTCCCACCACTACCTACTCCAATCCAGTCACAAGCATCACCTATCCCATCAAAGGCAGAGCTATGTGTGAAACAAGTCATGTGATCTACAAGCTAAGCTGCAGCCTCTGTGCTGTGTTCCACAACATCATGACAACCAACAAGCTGACTGTCTACATGAATGGCCACCGACAAACAGGCCAAGAAACAGCTGGAATACCCAGGTGCTGAGCATGCTGGTCAACATAAAATTCTTTATTTTGATGACTGTTTCACATCCTGTGCCACCTGGATCCTTCCTAACAACACCAGCTTTTCTGAATTGTATGGGTGGGAACTCTCCATGCAATATATCCTACATTTCCATAACCTGGCCTCAACTTCTCCCCCCCCCCCCCCTTCCCCACCAGCTCTCCGTCTTATCTCTCAACTGCACCTAGCTGACCTACCCTCTCTCCATCTCATCCTTGTTTGCTCCCACACTTTACTGTCCTCCACTCCTACCCTGTTATCCCTCCCCCTCCCAGCCTACTCCTTACTCCACCACCCAGATTGCATTTCCCATCACGCGCAGTTGCCTGCAGTCTGGCGCCAGCAGCCAAAGGTCATGTGTGTGAGAGTTGTGTGTGTGTGTGTGTGAATGTGTATGTGTGTGTGTGTGTTTGTTTGTTTTGTCTAATTCAGAACCAGGCTTTTTGGCTGAAAGCTTGCTTGTTTAGCAGTGTTTTTGTTGTGCTTGTATGCAACTCAATATTTCCACTCTATGGCGAGTAGCAATTTACCCTTTTCTGAATAAAGAATTCAGCTTTCCAGATTTGTATAGCTTCCCCTCCTGTTAAATTTCCTCAAAAAAGAATCAACCAATTTGAACCACTGGAGTCTAGTTTTGTGGAAGTGAGCCATACTTCAGTCAACTGTTTGTGATGCTATGCGCGAGACCATCATACGCTATTTGAACATTAATGGGTTGAAAGTATATGACTTGTAGAGCAATATTCTTTCAATAAGGTGTAGATATACAAATGAATTGAGAAAAATACAAGCATGCCAACACATGAACTCATTTAAACCTCACAAACACCTGTGCGTAGCATAGACATCCAATAAGGAAACAATGTCCCCCGTTCTGTTCCCCACTTCGTATTTCATTTTGTTTACACTCTACCAGCCAGCTTGCACAGATAAGCATGATCACTGGATACAGCTGACAAGCCACCTCTGTTTTTTTTTTTTTTTTTTTTTTTTTTTTTTTTTTTTTTTTTTTTTTTTTTTTTTTTTTTTTTTTTTTTAATACTAGTACTAGAAACATTAGAACATGGTGAAATTTGTCAGAAGTGGCACTCCAGTCTTTTGTTCAGCTTCCTCACCAAATACAAAATGTAAGAAATTGGTTGAGATATGTAATCACAGTCATTTATTTATTATATTGGCAGAGCTGTTAGCACTAGTAGATGTGCCAATCTAAATGGCCTCATACTGCTGGATTGATGTTCTGCACCTCCTTGACTTTTTTCAGCGCCAAAAAACACTTGCAGCTGGTCTTGTCTGTACAAAAGTCTTTTGTGGTGCAAATCTGTTTCTGACAGCATCATACACAGCTAAAGATGAATCTTCTTCTTTTGCTGGTGCCATTGTCCCACATTTTGTACAGGGTCGGCATGGTTAAAGTCGGATTTGGCGTGGTTAATTTTAAGGAGTAGCCGGATGCCCTTCTTGTTGCCACCTGATACCCCATGGGACGGAATGAGTGTACCCCAGCTTCCTGTGTCTAGTGGAAACCACGAAATAGTGCGAACGTTTTTCAAATGTCTGCGAGGCATGTAAGTGAGGTGGGACATGGGGACCAGCCCAGTATTCATCTAGTGGGATGTGGAAAACCGCCTAAGAACCACATGCAGGCTGGTCATCACACTAGCCCTCGTTGTTAATCCACCAGGTGGGTTAAATCTGGGACCGGCGTGCCTACCCGGGTCCGGGAAGCAGCGCATTAGCGCTCTCGGCTAACCTGGTGGGTAGCCTACAGCTAAAGATGAATATAGACTTAATTATACCTATAATATCAGACGCTGTTGAGTTAAACAATAAAGTCCCCTCAGGAGATTTTGTTAATGTAAACTGGCAATTTCTTGTTTGCTTTACATACCAGCGTCATTACATGTGTCAAAAGGTATAAAATCTAAACGCTTATTTTGCAGGGCCACATGGGGTAGCTGCACGGTCTAGGGCACTGTGCCACGGTTCGTGCAGCTTCCCCCGTCGGAGGTTTGAGTCCCCCCTCGGACATGGGTGTGTATGTTGTCCTTAGCATAAGTTAGTTTAAGTAGTGCGTAAGCCTAGGGACCGATGACCTCAGCAGTCTGGTCCCATAGGGACTTACCACAAATTTCCAAATTTTGCTTATTTTGCACAATAACTGGACATTGTTGATATAAATGGATTCAATTTCTTATAAAAGCATAACAAAATGTTTCATTGACAAATCATCATAAAAGTAATGCTGCCTGCCATCTTGCAATATAATTGAGAACTTTCTTTGAAAAATCTCGCTTCGTTCGGATTTTACATACAAAAAAAAAAAAAAAAAAAAAAAAATTGTGAGTTTTTGTGCGCGCCTCTTCTATGTTTAAGATTTGTGCAAACTGGTTCAAATTCTGTAAGAAGATAGACAAATACAAGTAGTTAATGGTCGTCCTGTTGTTTGTGAAAGCATTATCCGTTTCCATGATATAAGCAACACGGTTCGAAAAGCAATAAAAAAAGGCTCCTACTGGATCAGTCATCAAAAACCTACATCTGTTACCAAACTATGGGGTCTATTGTTAAATTTATGGTACAGCAGAAATTGAGTACCGAAGGAAAAGTGCTCCAATCACAGCACAAACTGACATCCGACATCTGTACAACACAATGCATGCAGGTTTGCATTTAACATTCTGGCAGTTACACCGGTTATTAATGTACTAGGATTTCACATTTGCAATGGCTTATCTCATGCTTACATTAATCTGTGATCTTGCAGTGTTAATAGTTTACCTAGACAAATGTATTCATAAAATTACATTACTCTACATTAATTATTTTTTGATGTTAAGATTTCTTTCCATCAATGTATATGTAAAAACTAAATTCCGGGAATTTTGAGCACCTTACAACAATTTTTCGGGACACCGTGTGTTATGATGAAAGACTGGCACTATACCATTTTTCCAGATCGTTTGGTCACTCTTACCAATAGAAGCTTTGAATTTTTGTGACGACTACAGGGAATAAACAAGGAACTGTTTCTTTGTTGGTAAAATATACATTATCAAAAATAATAATAAGAACTATACCACAGGAACTTTTATAACCTATTTCATGTCAACTAATTAAAATCCATATTGGAGGAAGTCGTCTTTAATGTAATATAATGCACACTGCCTTGACTTTGTTTCATGTGCCAGTCACTTGTATAATAATTACATCTGCAACAATTTAGTTGTCAATATGAACGGCCAACTATTCAAAACATTAACGATTTGCGACAAGAGGTATGGTTTAAGTGCTTAAAATTCGCGTCTATGCTTTTTGGGCTTCCCGCTATTCAGCGCTATGTTCTCTTATCACTGCTATGTCTGTTCATTCGCCGGATCGCGTACTAGGCAGGAACGACTGTACAAACAGCTGTTATAAGCAGTTGTGTATGACAAAACTGAGTAACTTTAATTTACTAGAATACTTGCAGTGCGCCTTAGCAGCTAAAATTTTGACAGTGCATTTCTTTCAGTGTATCCTTCATGTATGAAAAATTTCGGGGTACGTTTCGACATGTCGGATTGGAGCATTCCCTTGTTAGTAGAGTTGTGGCGATTCGTGAATGAGTCGTTCATTTGAACGACTCTAAATAAAGAATCGTAAGAATCGAATCGTCATACGGACGAATCGTCGTTCAAAAGAATCGTAAGAACGATTACGTGTTTCCGACTCGTGACGATTCCAAGTTCCAACGATTCATCGATTCTTGGTACGCTATGCTTCGAAGGGAACTTCCGAATCATGCCGAGTCGTGCCGAATGATTACGACCGCCAGATGGCAGTCTAGTGGAGGATACGTGTGAACAGAGGAAGTTCGGAACGAACAAACCAAGCTGACACCACAGTATGTTAGACTGTGCTGACACTTGCCGGTGGCCGACTGGAACGAGCGTAAAGGCATTTCCCATTTACTGTCGCTACCATCAGCCACCGCGCAGACGTCAGCTTAGTTTGCGGGAGTAGTACACGAACTAGTGATGACAGAAACGATATACAGCGAGTACACAGCTCCCAATACACACGATTAAAATCAAGAAATCCAAGTATGATGAATAAATACGAACCTCTAATTGTTGCAGATGTAATGCAAAACACACACACCTTCTTTACACACGAGCAATAGCACTTGGATTATGATTATATTTCGCGTATCTCGAAAACGGCCCTAACGATTTTGATGAAATTTTGTATTTAGACTGGTTTGTGCTTTTTGAGTTCACCTACATAGTTCCATTCTTTCGTAAAAAGTCAATTTTACAATATATATATCCTACATAGTTCCATTTGTAAAAACGCAATTTTATATTATAAAAACGCTATTTCACATGTTTTTATAACGCCATCTAGTAAAACTTTGTTAGTACGTATTGAATGTAGTTAAGGTTTTGGTTTTCATGTTTATCTGTATATAGGTGTCTTTCCTTACAGCATGCGATTTTACACAAAAGAGTTTTTTAAACAGAAACGCGAATTTCGTGTTTTTTGGGAACGGCTTTAACAGTTTGGATGAAATTTTATATTTAGATACGGATTTTGATTTTTAAGTTTATCTATATTGGCGTGTTTCCTGAAAAACTCGATTTTACACAATAAGTATTTTATATCGCAATTTCGTAAATCTTTGTTACTATTGGATGTTACAGTAGAGGTGTATCAAAATTTTGTGAGATGGCGGTATAACATTAGACATGAATCGCTGAACTGGTCCCTTACAATTGGGTTCGAATCAATGTACTTAAAAACATCTTTTAAGAAGCCAGTTTCACAGTCGACACTTGCCCCCCTTCATCCTTTCATCAATTAAGGCATTAGATAAATCGAGAATCACACTTGTAACATCATATGCACGTTCACTTATAAATAAACTATTTCTGGCATATCTCGTCATGACACAGTTCGATTCTAACCCCATTGACAATTTCAGACATGTCCTGCCATCTGTGAGTAAGATGTAGAACTTTTTGCATTCCGTAAGAATCGTGCCATTACAGACTAGAATGAATCGTGAAAGAATCGTGAACGAATCGTAGGAATCGATTCGCTATGTGAGATTGAATCGTAGGAATCGAATCGGGAAAAAGAATCGTGTTGCCCAACTCTACTTGTTAGTAATCAACAAATGACTCAAGGCATGCCGGCCAGGGTGGCCAAGCGGTTCTAGGCGCTACAGTCTGGAACCGCGAGACCGCTGCGGTCGCAGGTTCGAATCCTGCCTCGGGCATGGATGTGTGTGATGTCCTTAGGTTATTTAGTCTTAAGTAGTTCTAAGTTCTAGGGGACTGATGACCTCAGAATTTAAGTCCCATAGTGCTCAGAGCCATTTGAACTCAAGGCATGTTTCCTGAGAGACTAGTCACTTTTCTTTCCTTTCAGTCTTCTTAGAATATGGCCTATAGCAGAAAACTTACACACATGCCGACTATCTCTCAGCCCAGCTTTCTCTGCAGAGAAGTTGTACAAACCTCTCGTAAATGAAGTCCGAGCAAAGCCACATGAGAAAAATTATGCTGTTGATACATTCTTTGACCTTGCCAAACTTTGTGATGGTGCAGAAGTTATTGTTAGTAAAATGAATATAACGCATCAGTAACCCGGTGAATGAACAAAAAGAGTTCGAATAGCCGAAAAAACTCGTATAATCACAATTTTTTCGCAATGGTATGGGAGAGTTCCTGAACAACGTACTAACAATCCTGACGTGGGGCGTGAGCGTTAGGGGCTGGGAGTGTGTGCATTTAAAAATCACTTTCTGATGTTTTTCTTGAATAACTCAAAAATCACGGCTTCTAGAGAAAATGTTTGCTAGTACAAAATTAGATTACATTAAATTTCCTACAAAAAAGTTCCTGTTCTTTTTCTCTCTAGGACTAATAGTTTCCACATTGTAGAGGATGGAAGACTAGCAGATTATTGAAAAATAGTCTTTAAATAAAACAGAACTAATGTTTCTAGTTAAACGACGTGGGTTAACAACAAACACTGAATTAAGTACTTCACCTAATAGTCGCCGGATTGTGGCCATGCAATTCCTCCCTTAGTGATCTATAACCTGAAAACTAAGCAGGTAAACCCCCACATTCTTCTCCACTACATCACAAAAAGCAATTACAGGGTGTTTCACAAAGTTACTCTGTCCTTTCCCCAGCTCGGCTTATGAATCATTGTTGACACAGTGCGCAGGCATGCCTGGAGAGTGTTGATTTAACGGAGTGCGTGAATACTACATGGAATACAGGTATGAGTTAATACTAATACAAATGCAAGAAACTCTTGTGGACAGGTTTCTATGTAAATGTTTGCACACTGTTCTGTATTGCTAGAGAGGATTGGTTCTTAATTTGGCAAAGACGAATTCTCATACCATAATTGTTGCTCACTTTTCAGTTTAGAAAATGTCTCCCAGCATTTCCTACGCAATTATCTTACATGAGTAGCTAAAATAACATCACACAGCTCTTTTTTGTATAATGGAGTTACACTGACGTAAAAAAATTAGTACATTCCTTTAGAGGTATCCAATTCATTCAAGATTTGTTACTGCAACAGTGAATACGGGTTGCATAAAATGATTACGTTCACAGATCAATAGCACAGTTGGTTCTGAGGAAACAGGTATCGACCCACGCTGAAAAATCCATATTATACAAGCGTCACTACAAAAGAAATGCACACTATTTTTTTTAAATCCATCTTTTATTCTACATGTTTGAAAGTTTTAAAGTGTGTAGATACATCCTTTAGGAACAATATTTTAATTTCTCCACATAATATCCATCCCTCTCAACTGCTTTACGCCATCTTGGAACCAGCGAATGTATACCCGCATGGTAAAATTCTGGACCAACCTGTTCGAGCCACTGTTTGGCAGCGTGCACAAGGGAGTCATCATCTTCAAACCTTGTTCCACGAAGAGAGTCTTTCAGTTTCCCAAAGACATGATAGTCACATGGAGCCAGGTCAGTGTTGTCCATCCGAGTTTTGTGATCGCTTCCATGGTTTTTTGTTTGACAAGTGGGCGTGCATTGTCGTGCAACAGCAAAACATCCTGCTTTAGCCGATGTGGTCGAACACGACTCATTTGAGCTTGAAGTTTCTTCAGTGTCGTCACATATGCATCAGAATTTATGATGGTTCCATTTGGCATGATGTCCACAAGCAAGAGTCCTTCGGAATCGAAAAACACTGTAGCCATAACTTCCAGGAGATGGTGTGGTTTTGAATTTTTTTTTTATCTTGGGTGAATTTGCATGATGCCACTCCATTGATTGCCTCTTCGTCTCTGGTGAAAAATGATGGAGCCATGTTTCATCACCTGTCACAATTCTTCAAAGAAATTCATCTCCACCATTCTCGTAATGTTCCACAAGTTAGCTGCATACCGTTATTCTTGTTTCTTTGTGAGCCACTGTCAACATCCTGGGAACCCATCAGGTACAAACCTTTTTCAACGACAACACTTTCAGTATTCTGCAAATACTTCCTTCCCCTATCCCAACGTAGCGTGACAATTTGTTCACTGTGATGCGTCTGTCAGCAGTCACCAGTTCGTTAACTCTCTAGACATCGTCTGGAGTGTGTGCAGTACGAGGCCTGCTGCTGCGAGGACAAGCCTCAATATTGCTGTGCCGGCTTTCATCACGTAACCTGCTTGCCCATCGTCTAACTGTACTGCGATCGACAGCAGCATCTCCATACATCTTTTCCAACCTCTTGTGGATGTTTCCCACTGTCTCGTTTTCACAGCACAGGAATTCCATGACAGCACGTTGCTTCTGACGAGCGTCAAGTGTAGCAGCCATCTTGAAGGCATGCTGTGACGGCACCACTCACGGGAACAGGTTGAACTAAGTTTGAAAACAAGCGGGAAGGATGTATCTACACACTGTAAAACTTTCACACATGCAGAATGAAAACTGTATTTTTACAAAACTAGTGTGCATTTCTTTTGGAGTGACACTCGTTTGTAGTGTAGCCTCCATGGGTGCCAGTGCAGGCACTCAGTCTGACATCCAGCCAATCGTTTAGATTAGAAATGCTGTCCTGGGAAACGTTGTGCCTCGCCTGCTCGAACTGTTCACGTATTTCTGTAAGAGTTGTTGTTTGACGAGTTCTACAAGTCAATTCTCGTGCCGTCATACCTCACACAGGCTTGGCTGGGGACAAGCTCAACGACAGTGCGGGCCAGGGAAGTTGCTGCACGTCTTGTAGAGCATGTTGAGTTTCATTAGCAGTGTGTGGGCAAGAATTATCCTGTTGTAACAACACACCACCTTCCTGTTCAACGAACGGCAAAAGAACTGGTCTAACACAATTCTGCATGTTCGAGTGCTGGTTAGCGTGCCCTCCAGAAACAACAAAGGTGGACGAGAGTCATAGCTTATTGCACCCCACACCATAAGGTCTCGCTTGGGGCCAGTATGTCTTGGACAAACCCACCCTACGAAACAGCAGTCACCAGGTCTACGTCGTATGGGCAAACGACCATCACTTGCATTCAGGCTGAATATGCTTACATTGCTGAAAACACGGTGTGCCATTCCATCTTCCAAGTGATGGGAGTAGCCGAGCTGTGAACATCGATGCTGTGGCGTGTTTGGAAGACGGGCTAGAGGTTTGTGTGGCCGTAGTCCCACAGCTGTTAATCCATTCATAGCAGTTGGTGTTGACCTGTCTGAGCTGACAAGGCCTCTTATATGTGCTGTGGTAGCTGTATGATCTGGCACTGCTGCCCTTACAATGGGACGATTCTGGTTGGCGTCTGTGCTGCAGGTATGTCCAGAACCTCATCTACAGTGTGAGAATGTTCACCTGGCCATTGATACCATATTGAACAACTGATGCAGCACATTCAGCTTGTGTGGCATTTCCCCATAAGGACCATCCCGCATTTGGAAGGCCATAATTTCACCCCTTTCAAACCCACTCAGTTGGCTGTAGGAAGCACGAGTGTGTCTCTATGGCATGGTAGCCTGCATGTTTCCGATGTCTGCATTACACTGAATCACCTAGCTGTGAGCTTTACATATTAAAGGGTAGGCACAGATAGCGCTCTGGTAGCTACGTCACAACACTATCTGCTCGTGGGGGAGTTGAAACCATTATTAGTACATCTACTATCTCCCAGGTGGCATATACTGTCATTGGATCAAAATCGACATAGTCTCTCCAGGTGCACTAATTTTTTTCCAGAAGAGTATTTTCAGTTTATTAAATGAGCTTTTATGCAAAATATGTTCCCATAAACAATTCCTGAGAAGTGTTTAAATTTGTGCTTATTGTCAGTGACCAATGTAGTGTTGGTGTGTAAGGGGTTGGTATGGTAAATGTGGCATCTTGCTGCCCTCTGTCTTTGACATCATAGTGTAACTGTGTAACCAAGCCATAGTCAGTTGGCTGTGAATAGATGAATGACCAGAAAGTTACTGCACTTCTCTCACAAATAACTGTATTACTGGTAGACTCTGTAAATCTCTTCCTTTGGGCAATGCTGACACTTGTAGATGGATCTGCACGGAGTGGAGCCACCTACTACACATTCGAAGTACATCTTGCAAGACAAATGTCAATGTGTCTGATGGACTAGGACCGATCATGTTTAAATATAGAATAGTAATCTGCTGTAATGCATTGCCGACATGTGTTGAAATATCTGAAGTTCCATAACATCTAAGTGACCTGTTATGTTACGAAGGGTACCAACTTAAGCGTCTGGACCTTTTCGGATGTTGGGAGAGCTGAGAGAGGAGATGATGCATTTCACACACTCAAGTTGCAAAAAGTATCCCACCATTGTTAGTGGAGACATTGAAATCGACATTGTAAAATACAAATTGATAGCATTATGATGCCCTGAAACTATATTCGTGAAAGCAGTTTTTGAGGACCCTCTGTGCTTCACTGTAAAAGAGAGTTGACAACTGTAGCTGTGAAGCTTTCTTCATTACGCAAATCTCTAATGTGTCTGGTGTACAAGGTTTAGCAGAGCTTTTATTTGCAAGTACAGCTCACCGGTATCAAGCTAATGTGATGAATGCCCAGCTGTCATGATGTACTTAACAGTAAATGTGAGTGTTGCAAAAGCTGAGCATCTTGTTCGAACATGAAAATAATTTTAAAAAAAGCCGCTTACGTTCTGCAGTGGGTCAGGAATAAGTATCTCGTTTGCAGCATTATCAACAACAAATGGAAGTGCACAAAATATAGTTTTTGTAAGGTAATAGACCATTTTACAGCTACAAAAACGAGGAAAGAACCATTTGAATATGATAACAATTCAGGTCACTAAGTACATATGTTTCACAAACACTTTTTATTTTAACATGGTTATCCATACGTACATATTTCTTTTCTATTAATTTTTCATTTTTGTTTGGCCTTAGATATTATTTCAAATTTTTGAACATCTTAAAATAATTTTTCTGATTTTATTCTGAAAGGAAGTAGGTTGACTTACTTGTGAAATATATGTTTTCGTAAAAACTGATTGTTTTTGTATTTCATTATAATTAATTTACCTTGGTATTTATTAGGTGCAATTGTGACCGCAGAAGCAGCTCTTTTAAGTATTAATGTATCAGAAAAAGTTGTTATTATTCTATTTGGATCTGTAGTGTTTTAAAAGTAAAATAAGTTTTAAAAAATCCTACTTACTTTATATTTTAGTGCAAGAGACGAGACGTGGGCGACGTTTTGGTGAGTCGGGAAAGGAAGACAAGCAGTAGTGGTGAAGAGGGAGAGAGCCCCACTGCAGGCTCATACCGGGGGCCAATATTTCCACTTACTGTTTTGATTTTACCCTAGTTTATCCCAGAATTATCCCTAAAATATCCTAAAAATATTAAAAATACCAAAAGTGAGAGAGTATAATTATAATGAATGACATATTTTTTATGTATGTAATAACATAAAATACCTAGAGACTATGCAAAACATTCATAGATTAACAGGATCAGAAGCTGAAGTATTACTTTTACACTTCTTTGTAGCATTTAGAACGGCACTGTTGGGTTCTAAAATGGTGCAATTGTTTACTAGCATTCTCAGTCTGTACAATGCAGCCTGTCAAGCGTTTATTTGTTAAGTTTATTTCTTTTGTTTGTTTTTACATTTTTGAAAACACTGAATAAGCTTTCTTCCTCAGTACTTGAAGATGATACTGCTGGTAAAAGTTAAATGACCACTTCCAGGTTTTTATAAAAAAAAGTTGCCATAATGACCTTTCAAGCTTAGTACCTTATTCCAATAAATTTCAGCTGGCAATTCTTTTTTTATTCCATCAATTTCAACCCCAAAACGATGAGAGCTCCATGTCTCCATTCATTGCCTGATTTTTGAATGTTGCTTTTTGTCATAAAAAAATTTAAAATGACTTAGTACATTTTTACAGACCTTTTCTCCAGAGTTCATACTTCTTGAGAATCTACTTATTTCAATAAACCGAAAAGTTTCCTATTCAAGTCGAACTGCTGTTGTATTTGCAATATTATTTCCACACAAAATTCCCAATAGTGTGTGGAAAATTGTTGATTATTTTCTAATGGGGCTTTTGTCTTTAAATAGTTGATTTTATTCTAGTCCAGCATAAATATGGTATTTATTTAGGTGAATTCCCATTTTAGTGACATCCAATTTCATGAGGCTGTTTAAATCAGATCCAGGGTTCAGGTACTCTTTTTTGAAGACGTTGCACAGAAAAGTTTGCAAAATCTTCCCAAACATCTCAGGCCATTTGTACAATTGTGGAAATTTTGATTGAAAGAAGTTATTAAAATCCTTGGGTACAGAGAGGGCATAACTTATGCAATATAATAATGCATTATCAAACGGATTATTAAGACTGTTCAAAATACTATCATAAGTACAGAGGGTCCCCAAAAACTGCTTTCGTGAATATATTTTAAGGGTTTGATATTGCTCTAGTCTCCAGATCATACAACCTTGAAGTGACAGCCATCTACTATTAGCTGCAGAAATTAATTTATGTTGATCAATCTTCAAAAAATCTTTAATGATTGTGTTCACTTCAGGCTGATATGAAATTATGCAGGCATATGAAGGCTCAAATCTTTTAACTTTTTAGGTACCTTGGGAGAGGCATGTGATGTCGCGATGTGAATTAGAAGGCATGGGCACCTTATAATGACAAGATGTGGAATTTATTTTTTTAGTAAGTCCTGAACCAAATTGTGCTTTCCCATTACAACGTTCTTTGTATCCAAAGAAGTGAAGAAGTAGTATTTCATGTTCTGGAAATTCATCTTTTATTGCTTGGAAGATGCGTTTTGCTGTTCTCCCCCCCCTCCCCCTTCCCAATTATATCGATCAGATCAAAAAATCTGCAATCTGCATACTACTTTTTGTGTCACACTGTTAAGGAATCTTATAATGACTGCCAATGTACTTTCGTAGATAGATCTGTTGTTTCATCTCTTCAACCAAGACTTAAAATCAGGGTGCTCCATCCAAGCTATTTTAAATTTTTGCACATATTTGTTTCCTTTGCTTAATGTTGATATTGATGATCCTGCATTTTGAGACTACAGAATATTTTGTAGCTACTGTTCCGTGATGCAGAAGAACTATTCAATACCTGCCCAAGAAGCTGGCCAACTGATTTGTTATATGTATGAACATATCGGACTGCTTCAAGTCGACTACTTTATGCCCCATGGCAGCCAACGTCAGCTAGGTAACTGTTGTGATGTTACTAATTGTATAGCATTACAAGGGCCTTATTTTAATTTCAAATTCCTTTCTACAAATAAGTGACACTTCTGAAGATGGAGAGTGTATAATCCGCTTTCACAAATCCTTGTTACTTACGTGTGTTATTTTTCCCACAGCAACTGACGGGTACGAGATGTGCGAGGCCATTAAGTTGTCTGCCTGAAAAACAAACACGAAAACATTTCCCTTCACGCATCCTAACACTACGCAGCGGCGTATTTGCTTTTCTCTATATGCTCCGGTGTAAATGGTCTGCTTTTTGTGCAGTTGCTGTAGGTGTAATACGCCCAAGTTCCAATGTCATCTTAAAGAACGGTGTTAGCACAATTAATATAGTAAGCTAAAATTACACGTATTACATTCGTTAAGAGTTTGAGGCAATCCTCTTTCCCAAATCAATCGGTCCATAGATAAAGAAATACGTGAATTAAACT
Source organism: Schistocerca piceifrons (assembly GCF_021461385.2). NCBI lineage: Eukaryota > Metazoa > Arthropoda > Insecta > Orthoptera > Acrididae > Schistocerca > Schistocerca piceifrons. The sequence continues at coordinate 232,632,697 of NC_060138.1, forward strand.
CAATAACAGTTTGAGGGAATCCCCTTTAATAAATCAATGGGGCCATAGATCTTATCACCTTTATTTCGATTATACCCCAAATTTCCCTAAATCTGTGTCAAAAAAAAAAAAAAATAGCCCCAAGCCACACTAAATAAAAGACGTTTCACCCTAGAGACGTTTCACCCTAGAAAAGGGCGAAATCGCTAAAATTGCAAATACTGCCTGAAGCCCCTATAACTGTAATTAAGCTCCAGGGTTGCAATAGCAAAGTGCTCACAGAACCTAACATTTCTCCACTGCTCTCAAACCCGTATGTTGATTTGACCCCAAGTCATAGAGTTGTAGGTAGACCTAAAACAGATCAAGTACCTACTCCATCACCTTTATCCTATCCTTACAATAAGCTTTAGATGAGTAGCTCGTCTGTTCGTTACCATTTCAACAACTCGCAACACCCGTTCTCCGCTCTCCCCTGCCCAGCATATCGTTTCTAGAATTTGCCGTGGAGATGCAGGTAATTATTAATGCTACAAGTAGTAATGTGAATACTCACATAGTTCGCAATACACCAGATTATACACGCACAGCAAAACACTTCAGTTTTCTGTTTTGAACCTGTTTACTTGAAAGATGTTTCCAAATGTTTGAGAATTCAGTTATCATTTACGGATTCGATGCAGGATGAGGTGGAAAATTCTCTCTTAGTATTTCTTCTTTTCAAAACTTTATCGCCTGAGCTACTGCGTATCTCTAATATGTTTCACGAATTTATAGCGTTTCCTACCTGAGATATGTTCGCTATATTTACTCGCTGTGTGAAATGTTTACAAACCCATTAACATACGAAATTCCTTCTTCTCTGACATCTTACAACTTCTCGGTGAGAAATGTATGAGGAAGTGACAGTTGGAAACGACAGTTTATGACAACACTGCTAATGGTATTTACGTATCGGTATGGAAGAAATTATTGATTTTTACTAATGTTAACAAAAGGGGCCAACATCCGGTTTTCTGACCTCTATAGAAGTATGCGAATAGGTTAACTCACTCCTGGCGATTATTGCTAACGATTAAAACGTTTGAGAGTTATTATGATACAGCTGCCATGACAATATGAATTATAATTTAATAGCTAATACGTGTAATCTCTGCGTACTGGGGCCTAAATGTACTGATTTTTATGGCCACTGCCCTAAGGGGGGGGGGGGGATTATATTGATAAGAACTGTGGTGAAATAAATACTACAGAAAATGATAGAATTCCAGTAACTTAACTTATTTTGGCACGTACAAACAGTTAGGCTCACCATGCCTTTCTAAATCAAGCAAGCACCGCACTGCTTACAATGGACAGGAAATTCCAATGCTTGGACAGTGTAGTTTGCCTGCTACTTAAATAATCTCACACTAGGACAGTGAATTTTACTCTGCTGAAACCAAGAGTCAGTGAGAACATATTCAGTTTAGATACCTTTGATGTGTCTGGACTTAGCATCCAAGACAATGTATTATCAGTGACTGCTTTTATTCCAAAAGGCAGTGTAGCTAGCTTGCTTAGAGAATTTCCTAAACTATTTTCAGAAGGAGTGGGAAGAGCTAATAACTTCGTAACGCGTGTTACACTGAAAGACAATGCACAGCCTAAGCTTTACCAGGCTCACCCCATTCCAACTGCTTTAAGAGACAAAGTAGCCAGTGAACTCAAAGAATTCCAAGATAATGGTGTGCTTGCTCTCATTCAAGCTAGTCAATGGGCAAGTCCTCTCGTTTTGTTGCCTAAGCCTTCTGGTCGCATTCGCATCTGTGTTAACTTCAAGTCTACAGTCAACTCTCAGACAGAAGTTGACACTTATCCATTACCTCGCCCTTAGGAACTCATGGACAGGCTTGGTGCAGGATGTTACTTTTCTAAGATACATTTGCGTGATGCCTACTTGCAAATATCATTGCACGAAGAATCACAGAAAATATCTGTTGTAAATGCACACTTAGGACTGTTCAAGGATTAGCGTTTGCCCTTCGGCAGTGCTTTCTTTGAGTGTTGTCAGATGCAAGACTCAAGTGTCGTCTCGAAATGTGTGACTTTTTTCAAACTTAACTACAGTACTTAGGTCATTTGACAAACAGTCAGGGCGTGTTCCCGTCTTCAATCTCATTTGCTTGCAATTCGTCATATGTCTGTTCCTCGCAATGTGTCTGAAGTGCATCAGTACTAGGCAAGACATACTACATTCGGTTCATACCGAATGCCCTTCAGATCGCGGCTCCATTGCATCGCTTGCGTCGCAAAAAATTGGCTTTTGTGTGGACTCAAGACTGTCAAAACGCAATTCAGGACCTCAAAAATGCATCGCTTAGTGGCAGATTTTTAGTGTATTTTGATCCTGCCGAGCTCGTAGTTTTGGAAGACGCAATATTTTGCCTCCCGACTGGCCCAGACTCTGTATTTGGTACATCTGCTGCATATTGTTGTCAAATCGATGCGCAGGCCTCTGACTTGCTGGAATCTTCCCCTTGCACTACAGAAAAATTGCACAGGCCACGGAAGCAGATTCAGATCTCAAGATGTTGTTGTATTACATTCGCACGTCTTGGCCTCCTTCATTGAAGAGTATTCAGAACTCAGTTGTGCGCCGATATTTTGTAGGTCCGCATAACCTTTAGTTCAGCTGGGTGTGATTCTCGTTCAAAATGGAGGTGGACAGTCGCGTGTGCTTATCCCCAAAGTGTTGCAGAAGGATGTGTTGCACTTGCTCCACAAAGGACATTGGGGAATTGTTCATACTAAACAGTTAGCGCGACGGCACTGTAGTTGGCAGGGCAGGGGCTCCCACGTTGAACAGATGACGTTACAGTGTCGCGCACGCGCGGAAAACCAATCCGCTCCACCACATATTCTCAGCTTGGCCTAAGACTCAATCACCCTGGCAACGAGTGCACACTGACTTTGCAGGACCATTCTGGAACACTTATTGGTTTGTATTGGTAGACTCTTTCAGCAAGTTCCCATTTGCGGTGGCTATGACTTCTACCACGTAGCACCATTCAAGTGTTGTCCTCCATATTTAGCACAGAACGTTTGTAACAACTTCTCGTGTCAGACAATGGACCACAGTTCACTTCATGTGATTTTGAACAGTTTTGTCAATGAAACGGCATTCGTCACCTCTATTAAACCCCCAGTCCAATGAAGAAGCAGAACGCTTTGTACGCAGTTTTAAACAACACATGGCCAAGCTTCGCACCACTCACACAAGGGAACAGGCGTTGCAACTCTTTCTCACCTCCTATTGTTCACACCCATGAGGCAGGTCACCACCGGCGAAATATCTGCATGGCCGCCGCCGTCAGAAGCTGCTAAATTTGCTACACCCTCCACAACATCTGGCGCCGCCAACAGCGATCTGGTTCTTTTCAGGGTTTATGGCAACTGTGAGCGCTGGAAAGAGTTGTGATCCAGGAACACATTGGCTCTTTTACGTACTTGATTGCGGGTCCTGATGATTCAAGGCCACACAGGACCGTGCGGCCTTCGCAGCCACCTGTTTGTGCCACCGGGGCACCTCATGATGGACAATGCTTCCTCGCCATCGCTGTCCCCGCTCGGCAGTGGGATGGAGCTGGACCCACCATCGCTGTCGCTATTGCCCTCATCGCTCCGAGACACACCCTCAGGCCTGGACGTGCGTGCTGGCAGCAGTTTTCTGAAGGATGTTCATCTTGCCTCTCAAGCCAAATGGCAGGGTATGGTCGGGAGTATACCGTCATCCACAGTCACGGCTCCCAGCTCCTCTCTACGACCAGCATCCTGCCTCCCTCCCTGTTGTTGTTCGCATCTTCCCCATATGACAAAAGTGCAGCATTTCGGAGGAGGAAGTGCTGGTGTAAGCTGTCGCCAGCACACTGGTTGGCAAGGATGTAGCACGAAGATCGATAGTAAGTGCTGCATCAAGTGTGCCTATCATGAGAGAGGCCAGAGACACACTGACAAGCAGCACGCCGCCAACGCCCTCTCTACAGCACGTATTTAGGCCGCCACCACTGATTGGACGGCCTCACTTACTAACTCACACTCTAATTTGGCGTCTGTCAGTCCACTCACAGAATGGTTATAGTTTATCACAGGCTACAACAGTACACAGCATCAGATTGTGACTGTAGCTAGATTACCGATATTGTCTGCAAGAGGACTATTACTGATGAGCTTGTACCACAACACCTAGACTCTATTCAAGTTAAGTAGCAGCTTCATTTAAATAAAAAACCGTAGTAATGCATGGGTGCATTTGTGTTGTAGTAAGAGGATACTGGCCACCCATAACAACATCCTCTTCCTTGCTTCCTATGTACAATACTCTACACACACAGTCCACCGTGTCCCTGCACGTTCATCTGACTGAAAGAACTCAACAATCACACGAACGCCCAAATGGGGCATGAAATGTTTTGTGATGTGGTCGCTGTCTGTGAGACTACTTGTTTTGGCATAGCCATGCTGCCTCTCAACCGTTCCCATGTGCTTGGACGTACACAAACACCATGGCTTGTTCCTGACATGAATAACCCTTACAGTATTCTTTGTCAATCACACAGCGTGCTACACACAAGGGACTCGAGGCACATGGTTAGAAGGATTGTCATTCGTCGGCGCCATCCACAATGACAACAATGTATTCCCAGACACATGTTCATTGGACATGTTTTCCTTCATTTCCAGCCAGGAATTCATCAATGCAGGCTGTCGGTTTTATTAATTTTCGCCCTGTCTAAAAAAATTTCAGGTTGTAAACTCCTGGAAAAAATGTTTTCATGGGCAAAGACAGAAACAAAATGAAAGCTTCACTAGTAGCATTTGGGAACGCTTACTGAAAACTGTTTTTGTTGGCGTGTTGGCTTTTCAGATTGGTGTGATGGACGCCATAACATGTTTTAAATATGGAATGATAAGCACAATAAAAATTGCGATCAGACTAGGCATCAAAACTGAGGACAACAGGAAAAGTAGGCTGCCACAAGTGGACAGGCAACGTTTTGCTGAAGCTGAAAAAGCTGCTGAAAGCCAGAATAACGAAGAAAAGAACGAAAATTAGATAAGATAAAAAACTCAGAATCAACAAGATTTTGGAGCTGGATTGTTTTGACATATTATCATTGAGAACAAAATGACACGCAAATCTTTAGTTTCAATTTCCTGTGATCAAGGTTTTTGCATACTTAAGGATCATTAGCTCATACAATTTTAAAGCTATAAAAACAAAATTTTACGTTAATAATAATATAGTGCTTGCCTACACAGTTAACCACATTATTCAACAATGTATTAAATGTTTTAAGCTGGAGCATGTCACATGTTTTTAAATTATTAGGAGAAAAAATTGACTTCTGGAAATTTTTTTATAAATACATGAAATAGAAAATTGGTAAATATTCCTGGTTTATTGTTTCAGCAAGTGAATAATTAAGAGAATAAATTTTGTTTTGGCCTTTTAATTTGAATGGTGTGGAAGTACCGTGCACCTAAAATAAAGCCAGCCGGAGTGGCCGTGCGGTTCTAGGCGCTACAGCCTGGAGCCGAGCGACCGCTACGGTCGCAGGTTCGAATCCTGCCTCGGGCATGGATGTGTGTGATGTCTTTAGGTTAGTTAGGTTTAATTAGTTCTAAGTTCTAGGCGACTGATGACCTCAGAAGTTAAGTTGCATAGTGCTCAGAGCCATTTTGAACCTAAAATAAAAATTACATGTAATTCAGATTATAGGGTAAGAATCAATATTCACTCCACTATGTATTCCACAGTTCTTAATTCTTTTTTATTTGTGTAGAGGTCACAATATACTAATTATTTGGTTAAAGTTTCTCTACAATATCTATTGAAGTTTTTGAATTATTAAATTTCAAAGTACTAGTAAAAACTATGGACCATGAAATCCATGTCCTCTTAATGTCTATGACGTAATTCTCCTGAACTAAGTGTTGTACAGTGATACAATTTCGTAATTAGATTCAGCGTCATATGCGGATAGCGTCTGCAAAACATGTTGCAAATGGAGTTAGTAACGACGAAATAATAAATTTAAACGTCATGTAAATGAACAATTTTGTCACGCATCTCACTCCTTATGACCTCATATCTCCTGAATTGTGTGTCGTACAATGGTATAATACTGTAGGTTCATTCAGCGACATATTTGGATACTGTCTCCAAAATTTATGGCGAGTAGAGTAAGTAGCAGAGAAGTAATGCATTTAAAAGTCGTGCATGAAGCGAAAGTTTTCCTCGCATCTTCTTGCTTATAATGCCATATCTACTGAACTATGTGTTATTATACACTGACATAATTTTGCAGTTACATTATGTGCGATATAAGAATACCGGGTACAAAATGCGTTGCGAATACAGTTAGAAATAAAGAAGTAATGAATTATAGGTCATGTCTTATGCAGTACTTCTGCGGAAAAGAAAATAACTTGTTTCCTTACATCATTTTGTAAAGGGAGTAATCGAGAAGGTTTTAAATTATGTGTAAAGTTTGTTGCAAGTGAATAAGTGCTCTCAGTCTCAAGCACTCGTCGGCACTCGGTGAGTGCAGTATGGAAATTCACACATCGGGGGCTACGATCCTTTTCCACCCCCCCCCCCCCCCCGCCTCCGCCCCTCCCGCCCACCCGATTCTTCTGTAGGTAGGTGATACTGACCCCCACAGCGATTGCTTCCTGGCGGTCCAATAGTTTATGACGAGATTTGGAGCATGTATACACATACAGACACGCGCGCAAAACACACACACACTCTCACACACACTTACATTTGTACGATATGTGTGGATTTACTAAGTTTCTGGATCACTCTATATATAGTATTTATATTTTCTTTCTGATCATTCCACGTACAGTATTTACATTTCAGTCATTTCTTTCTGATCATTTATTATATATTCAATATGTATGGGAAACAAGGACTAGCTATATCAGATGAAGAAAAACCACACATACACACAAATATATACAGTATTTACATGTGCAGATAGAGTGCACACAATAACATTCACACATAATGTGCAGTTAGCTACACATACTTACACAAATACAACTATGACAAGGAGTTCATTTGAACATTTCACATATACATATGATATTTGCAAATAAATGAAGCAGTCACACGCTTAATCGCTAAATGAATAGTGAGTATAGAAGGGTCCTGACTAAATCCTCACAGAGGCACGGTCTGTTATCATGACAGTCTTACTTTCAGCAGTAGTGCATTATGTATCTCATGGCCTTTCGATAGAAAGACTACTTGGCGCACTATGTGTGTAACAGCGCCCATCTCCTCTTGTAATTCTCTATCGAGATAGCCTCTGAGGCTGCACAGTGCCATTTGCACCAAGCAGTATGTGTACATGTTTGACATGAGCCCTAAACACTCCACAATCTGCGAACCATTTGCTTCATCTTTCACAGGCCCATAACATTTTTGTTTTAAAGTGTGACTCTGTATGTACCCATATGAACTAAATTGGGACCGGCGAAGTTTGGTTTCACAGGCTCATACTGGAACAGGTAAACGAGGAGTTCGAAGAGTTGCAGAGCACACTTAACGACACAGATAGGCTTCTTGAACTGCACCAAAACCTTGGCATGTCCACAGCGATTAGTTATTCACTTAAGATGGCGACCCACATGAGATTCGGTCTGGTTATGTAATCTCTTGTGCATTATAACGGCATCACCCCCCTCTCACCCTCGGTAAATCAACGAATTTCACGATATTCTCTAACATTTTCCATTGTTTTCCCGTAATCTCAATTGTTCCTTAATTTTTAAAAATCTATTTCAAAGTCACAGGTAGCGAGAGCTCTTTGTTTGGTGTTTACATCCATGAACTCAACCACGAAAGAAGTGGCTTATAAGGCTCTTGTAGCCAGATTCTTGAGTATTGTTCATCCATCTGTGAACCCTACCAGGTATGACTTTTAGAGGAGATAGAGAAGATATAGGAGATAGAGAAGATGTAGTGGGAATTAGTGAAGTTCGGTGGCAGGAGGAACAAGACTTCTCATCAGGTGAATAGGAGTGCGGGTAAGCTACTACAAACAGCATAGTTAAACGCATTATTGTGGCCAAGATAGTCATGAAGCCCACGCCTACCACAGTAGTACAAGTTTATATGCCAACTAGTTCTGCAAAAGGCGAAGAGATTGATGAAACGTATGATGAGATAAAAGAAATTATTCAGATAGTAAAGGGAGACGAAAATTTAATAGTCATGGGTGACTGGAATTCGATAGTAGGAAAAGGAAGAGAAGGAAACATAGTAGGTGAATATGGAATGAGGGTAAGAAACGAAATTTTGCACAGAGCATAACTTAATCGTAGCTAACACTTGGTTCAAGAATCATGAAAGCAGGTTGTATGCATGGAAGAAGCCTGGAGATAGTGGAAGGTTTCAGACAGATTATATAATTGTAAGACAGAGATTTAGCAACCAGGTTTTAAATTGTAAGATATTTCCAGCGGCAGATGTGGACTCTGAACGCAATCTATTGGTTATGAACTGTAGATTAAAACTGAAGAAACTGCAAGAAGGTGGGAATTTAAGGAGATGGGACCTGGATAAACTGACTAAACCAGACGTTGTAGAGAGTATCAGAGAGAGCATTAGGGAACGATTGACAAGGATGGGGGAAAGAAATACAGGAGAAGAAGAATGGGTAGCTTTGAGGGATGAAATAGTGAAGGTAGCAGAGGATCAAGTAGGTAAAAAGACGAGGGCTAGTAGAAATCCTTGGGTAACAGAAAATATATTGAATTTAACTGATGAAAGGAGAAAATATAAAAATGCAGTAAATGAAGCAGGCAAAAAGGAATACAAACGTCTCAAAAATGAGATCGACAGGAAGTGAAAACTGGCTAATCAGGGATGGCTAGAGGACAAATGTAAGGATGTAGAGGCATATCTTACTAGGGGTAAGATAGATACTGCCCACAGGAAAATTAAAGAGACTTTTAGAGAAAAGAGAACCACTCTTGTGAATATCAACAGCTCAGATGGAAACCCAGTTTTAAGCAAAGAAGGGAAAGCAGAAAGGTGGAAGGAGTATATAGAGGGTCTATACAGGGGCGATGATCTTGAGGACAATATTATGGAAATGGAAGAGGATGTAGATGAAGATGAAATGGGAGATATGATACTGCGTGAAGAGTTTGACAGAGCACTGAAAGACCTGAGTCGAAACAAGGCCCTGGGAATAGAAAACATTCCGTTAGAGCTACTGACAGCCTTGGGAGAGCCAGCCCTGACAAATCTCTACCATCTGGTAAGCAAGATGTATGAGATGGACGAAATACCATCAGACTTCAAGAAGAATATAATAATTCCAATCCCAAAGAAAGCAGGTGTTGACAGATGTGAAAATTACCGAACTATCAGTTTAATAAGTCACAGCTGCAAAATACTAACGCGAATTCTTTACAGACGAATGGAAAAACTGGTAGAAGCCGACCTCGGGGAAGATCAGTTTGGATTCTGTAGAAATGTTGGAACACTTGAGGCAATACTAACCCTACGACTTATCTTAGAAGATAGATTAAGGAAAGGCAAACCTATATTTCTATCATTTGTAGACTTAGAGAAAGCTTTTGACAATGTTGACTGGAATACTTTCTTTCAAATTCTGAAGGTGGCAGGGGTAAAATAAAGGGAGCGAAAGGCTAATTAAAATTTGTACAGAAACCAGATTGCAGTTATAAGAGTTGATGGGGTATGAAAGGGAAGCAGTGGTTGGGAAGGGAGTGAGGCAGAGTTATGGCCTATCCCCAATGTTATTGAATCTGTATATTGAACAAGCAATAAAGGAAACAGAAGAAAAATTCGGAGTAGGTATTAAAATCCATGGAGAAGAAATGAAAACTTTGAGGTTCGCCGATGACATTGTAATTCTGTCAGAGACAGCAAAGGACCTGGAAGAGCAGCTGAACGGAATGGACAGTGTCTTGAAAGGAGGATACAAGATGAACACCAACAAAAGCAAAACGAGAATAATGGAATTTAGTCGGTTTAAGTCAGGTGATGCTGAGGGAAATATATTAGTGAAATGAGACATTTAAAGTAGTAAAGGAGATTTTCTATTTGGGGAGCAAAATAACTGATGATGGTCGAAGTAGAGAGGACATAAAATGTAGACTGGCAATGGCAAGGAAAGCGTTTCTGAAGAAGAGAAATTTGTTAACATCGAGTATAGATTTAAGTGTCAGGAAGTCGTTTCTGAAAGTATTTGTATGGAGTGTAGCCATGTGTGGAAGTGAAACATGGACTATAAATAGTGTAGACAAGAAGAGAATAGAAGCTTTGGAAATGTGGTGCTACAAAAGAATGCTGAAGATCAGATGGGTAGATTACATAACTAATGAGGAGGTATTGAATAGAATTGGGAAGAAGAGAAATTTGTGGCACAACTTGACCAGAAGAAGGGATGGGTTGGTAGGAAATGTTCTGAGGCATCAAGGGATCATAAATTTAGTATTGGAGGGCAGTGTGGACGGTAAAAATCGTAGAAGGAGACCAAGAGATGAATACAGTAAGCAGGTTCAGAAGGAAGTAGGTTGCGGTAGGTACTGGGAGATGAAGAGGCTTGCACAGGATAGAGTAGCATGGAGAGCTGCATCAAACCAATCTCTGGACTGAAGACCACAACAACAACAACAGAAAAGATCCAACAAAGAGCAGCGCGTTTGGTCACGAGATCGTTTAGCTGGCGAGAGAGCGTTATGGAGATGCTAAACAAACTCCACTGGTAGACATTACAAGGCGTTGTGCATCACAGAGAGATTTACTATTGAAATTTCGGGACAGCACTTTTCAGAAGGGTCGGACAACATATTACTTCCCCCCACATTGGCTACATCTCGTGTATTGAACATGAGGAGAAAATTCGAGAAATTAGAGCCAATACAGAGGCTTACCGACAATCATTTTTCCCACGCACTATTCGCTAGTGGAACAGGGTTGGAGGTATCAGATAGTGGTGAAAGTAGCCTACGCCACACACCATTAGTTGACTTGCGGAATATGATATATATGTAGTTGTGTTCCTTCAAACAGCACTGCTGTGTGAAGGAGATGCCACAGGCGATTCTAAAAAGTACCATTCTCCATCTGAGACATTGCTGGAGGTTTCTGTAGTGGAGAACATATTGCTGCCCGTTTGCAAGCACTGTTAACATCTTCGGGATATAGCCATTTTGTGGGATGAGACACTTCAAGCGCAGGGGCAAGTCGCTGTGTGCGCCATGCAAATGGGTAGGATATGCCAGTTGTACATCAACAGTGTATCGCTCACAGCCATCTGCAACCATATCATCAATCTTTTCCTCCAGTCTGGCGATTTTCCCTTTGGACATCTATTGGAAACTTCCAAATGGTAGACTTTGTTGCATGGCGAACCTGTAGGTTTGTTTAGATCCAAGTAAATGATTTATTCCATCTGTGGGTTATTCACCTTGGTGTACCTATGCACACACTGGCAAATTTGCTCATGAATGCCACATTCGAAGAAGAGCAGCATGTCAAAATTGGTCAGCTGAGACATGTTCTTCTTAACATTGTGTCCCATGAAAATCTCGGTGCTGTGAAATAGAAGGCAGGGTCCAAAGAGTATGTGTCCAGGCACACACTCCAGAATCCCTCGTAAATATCTGTGTACAGTGTACATTGTGGTCCATGCATAGCTTGCACATTCTCCTAAATCATAGGTGCTGAACTCCTGTCAAACATTCACTGCATGCTCATACTCCACATCTGTTATGGCACTGTCTGTTAGTTTACTGGGCAATGCAATCATTTCAGACAATCCAGGTATTCGTATGGAAAGACACATTTCTTCATCACAAGCCGAAACTTTGTGACATCAAGATATGTGGCTCTGGTGATATGCACATTATCCTTACGCTTTGTCTCAACAAGTTTCTGAAGACATCTGTGCATGAAATGCAGCAGGTCCAGTATGTGGAGATTTGTTCTTCATGAAATTCTCTCGGAAAAAGAAAAGTACTTTTCAACAGTGTCAGGAATGATACTGACTTTATTATCTTTCAAGCCGAAATAATTCAAATGCTCAACAAGGAAGTGAGCATCATACACTTTCAAGAAACCGTGACAGAAGATGGGGATGTGCCGTGGCAGTTGCTACTTCAGGTTGCATGCATTGTGCGATGTGCCACACAAATTCCACATTAGATGACAATGGTCTGTAAGTGAAATTTCCGCTTTTCTATCCTATGGCAGCCTACAGATATGACAATCAACTGTTTGCTTGTCTAATGCATCATTCTCTCTTGTTGTTGCGATAAATCTCATCAATTTCTCATACAAGTTTTTCGAGCTCAGATGGCAACCATCTTACAGGATTGTTGTGAGTGGAGTTGAGAGAGAACAAGTTACTCTCTCACCTATTCTTGTCATACAGAAAATTATTAAAGACCTGATGCACCTTGTGTAAGACTCTAGAAAGTTAATGGCATGAGCAGACATTAATGGAGCCTGGTAGGGCGCTAAAAGCATGGAGTATTTTCATGATTCTTGGCTCATAGAAACGGCTTGGGAGTTGAAAGCAATTGGCAGCGAGCCCATCCCTTAGTAAATCTTTCTGGACAAGCCCACAGCCATACAGGGCAGGCAGGGTAGCCCCTCATAGAGATATGGCTCCAGCAAAACAATGCTGTGATACCTCCTGCGGCATCAGCAGAAGCCTGAGCAGGGGTGACGGTCTGAAGGAATGCATCTATCCAGTGGAGTCGTAAACCGGGCATTGTGTACAGAGCCACATGTAATAAAAATTCACATGTTTTCGTGTTTGCTGATAGTGTAAGTAGGCCAGTTCACCACTTCCCTTGGCCGCCTCTGTTGTAGAAGAAAATTCCGGCACCTGAGAAACGTTTCGAGATAGAATCTTTATTACACCTCATAGCTAGGACTAACAAGCTCCAAGGCACAGGCAATTTAGATAAAGATCTTTGAGATTGTATCTGTTCACTTGTTGCCTTGGGAAGAGACACAACTTAGGAAAAAAACATCTCTTCCCCCTCTGCGAAAACTTAAAAAAGCCAGTAATTGGTGGTTTCTTATTTTTCAGAGATGCAGGTTTCTTAACTCTTGCCCTGGTTCGACATGAGTTTGTGATGTCGAGTGGGAAAGGAGATTTAATGCCTCTAGAGCCTTGTGATTGGCTCAAGGTGGGGTGAATGCTGCGTCGTTTGTGCACTTTGCGGGAAAACGCAATTTTTTTTTTTCCTAGAGAGGTTCGAAGCACTCGGGTGTGGGACTTTGATCTGGTAAGCACTTCTGGTCGAAGCTCTGGCATGTGTGGTTGGTTCTTGGGACCTATCCTGAGACTGACTTTAGTTGCGAATAGTTTAGACTGGGGAGCCTGTGGTTAAGTTCTTACTGTACTGACAGTGTCACTTCAAACGTCTTGGACTACCCATTTGCCGAGGGCACAATTATTCGTTTTTGGTTTACCAGTCTTGACGTTTGGTATCCTTGTGCGCTCTGTCGTATAAGTGAGCCAAATTGGTCCTTGGTACGACCAGCGAATGGGTGTGTCACACACTGAAATCTACTGTGATTTCAGGGCTCAGGTAGAGAGTAAATTACGATCCGTCTGCCTGATCGCTAGACCGTGAGATTTTTGCATTTATTTCGTGGCCGTAATCGATTCACAGGTGCCGCCTCAACGTCTCACCTCCTCCGCCGCACACATCGCGCCAGCTGCCAGTCACGTGACCGCACGATGTAAACAGGGTAATGTACTGCGGCTCCGGCATTGTCAGGGCGTACAGATCTCAATCGCCACTTGCTCTCACTTCAGTAGATTTGATGAATCAAAGCCTACTCAGCGTCAGATCAATTCAGCTTGCGTTATCCACATTTTAAGAGCCAGAGTACGTGACACACTGATCACCTAGTTAAACTGTCATTGCCAACCAGGATCCACCCAGTGAAGTAATGAAGCATCTGTTAGTTGTTTAGGGAATTCAATCTATAAATTGTTTAGCATAATTTATGTCTGGTTTAGAAAAATAAATGTTGTTAGTACACTAAAGTTTACCAGCATTCTCAATCAATTAAATAGTCCAAACAAGTTACCTTTCATTGTGGCATCCCATGCCAGGAGCTCGGATTGATGGCACCTTCTGTAACTGTCAGATCGCGTCGCATAGCGTAGTCATTCAATTTGATGTCCCTTGCGCAGAATTTTGAATTTATGGCAGCTTATGTGACCGTCAGATCATAGATAGTGTTGCCTAGTGAAGTTTCTGTTTCCCATGTTTAATGGGATGTGCTGGGTAGAGTTGATTCGCGTTGCTGGCGCCTTATAATTAATTATTGTATGTGTGTCTTTTCATGTTGTGGTTGTGACTTCTGTGTCACTTGATTGTTTCTGACGGCGAACGGCGTTGTGCTGATTTGTTAGGATAGTTGAGATTTTCGTTTGTTAGCGTAGACAAGCGTGCTGTTATTTGAATTCGTTGTCAGGAACTAGGAGTCGGTAGCTCACAGGAGCGTAATTTAGGGTAGAATCTGTGTGGCAAAGGAATGTGTGGTGTTTACATTCGATTGGGTCAGAATTAGAGTGCATGCTTACAAGAAGCAAGGCACATTTGCTACAGAGTAGCGGAAGTAATTGTGTTTTGTTAACCACGGATCCACGTCAGATTATTAGCGGTGGCCAGGCAGATATTACAAAGGATTCTCAGGCAAATGCAGTCGCAGACCGGGCGGAACTGTCGAACGTAGAACCTGCAGAGTATGACGACATGTCTCAGTAAGGTGACAAAAGTGGACGGGAGACTGCAGCCGAACGAAATGTACACGCTGCCGGAACGAGACGCACCATCACTGACAAGGGGAGGCCGCCAATTGTGAAATTCAGATTCGATTCATACTGCGCACAATAAAAGCTCATGGCCAGAGGTGTAACGTGGCAAAGCACCAAGATGCACTTCTCAGCCGTTGTCGAGAAAATCGACAGTGAAAAGAAACCGTTGCAGTGAAATACTCTCTACGATTAATGATTTTTCCATATCGTCGTGGCGCAACGGTAAGCGCTCGGGTTCATAATCCGAAGGCCGCCGGATCGAATCTCGCGCCATGCAACCTTTTTTTTTTAGTATTTGTTTTGTGTAATTTTAATGCGTACACATACACACACACACACACACATATATATATATATATATATATATATATATATATATAATTCCCGGCAATCAGTTGCAACAATTATGCATATAATAAGTTGTTGAAACTCGTTTCTCGTGGAAAAACTGGCGACTTCGAACATCATTATGTTTTCCGCAAACAAAGTTGTATTTCACAAATGTTATTAATTGTCTTCAGAATGTTCAAAAATGGTTCAAATGGCTCTGAGCGCTATGGGACTTAACATCTTAGGTCATCAGTCCCCTAGAACTTAGAACTACTTAAACCTAACAAACCTAAGGACATCACACAACACCCAGCCATCACGAGGCAGAGAAAATCCCTGACCCCGCCAGGAATCGAACCCGGGCGTGGGAATCATAATGTTAACCACGTATAGTTAACGGAAGACGTAGAAACGATATTCCGAAACGAATACGTGTAGCGTAAGTCAAACGTTCGAATTAGAACAGAGACCCCACGAACACAAATTTGCTGTGGCAGGTATGAAATATAAACTTCGTTACTCGCTCGTTACACTTGAAGGACAGATGTTGAATGGGCCGAGACGAGCAGCCGCATAACAGCGTAGTTGCCTACTAACTTCGAAAGAAGGTAGATGCGGTCCCTAGCGCAACTTATAACATCGTCGAAAATCAGTGCGAACGGGAGAGCTTTGGTACACCCTGATAAACAAACGGAAAAATGAAGGCGGTACAACTGGAGAGCGATCCGCCTTCACCAACATGCGTAAGTAATTCATTAATAGTTTATGTTACAAAAAACTAATAAAAAAATTGCATGGCGCGAGAGTCGATCCGGCGACCTTCGGATTACGAACCCGAGCGCTTACCGCTTTTTTTAAATTTTTTTTCATCACTTGTTTTTAAATCTCATTTTGTTCATTTTAGTTCGTTGTATCTGCTCGGCGCGGACATCGAAAGACACCCGTTTCAGTTCGTTGTTGATCCATTAACTCAGTTTTTTTGTTACAAAGGGCAGCTAATCCTCTGACCGAACACGCTGAGCTACCGTGCCGGCATCCGCTGAGCCACGACGCTGTAGAAAATTATTAATCGTAGAGTGTCTTTCATCGCAACGGTTTCTTGTAACTCGATTTTCTCGATAACGGCTGAGAAGTACATCTTGGTGCTTTGCCACATTACACCTCTGGCCATGGGCTTTTATTATGCGCAGTATGAATCGAATCTGAATTTCACAATTGGCGGCCTCCCCTTGTGAGACTGGCAGACCAGAATCACGAACGAAACGTCACAGAATGATGGAATCTCGTTGATTTAGTCCGGGAGATGTTAGCGGTGGATCTCAGTTTGAGGCTCTCATGCAATTCATGCAAGAGGCAGAAAGGAAGAGGCGAGAGGCAGAAAGGAAGAGACAAGAGGCAGAGAAAAAGAGACGGGAGGAAGAGGAGGAAAGCCACAAATTAGTCATAAGAACAGTCACAGAAGGTATAGATTGAGTCAAGAAAGAGATCGTAGGAATCCAAGAAGAGCTAGAGAATGTCAAGAAAACGACTGCAGAAACGCGTGAGGTCGCGGACCAGTCGAAGCGCGACGTTAAAACAGCGCGATTGGTACCGCAAGTAGCACGAAAGGACGGATCAGTGGCCAAAGAACAAGTTAAACTGGCAAGAACTGAGGTGTGTAAGACAAAAAAGGCATTTGTTCAAGAAACGCAAGAAAAAATGAGTGAGGCTGCGAAGCGAATCGAACAGACAAAAATCAAACAGGACGAAATCTCGGAAGTGAAAGATCAACAGAGCCGAGTCGCCGCGCAACAAAACGAGTTGGCTAAGGACGTTCGGCAGACACATAAGCGGGTCGCGCAATTGCAGACACAATCTTGTCAGGTAGGACGCCATCGAGAGCAACACAGAAGTGAAGAAAATGTTTTGCGACTCTCCGAACCGCTATATGACACACACCCCCTGCACATGCCAAATGCAGCAAGAATATGCTTCTGCCGCGGCGAAACGGGTAGTAGAACACGCTCCGTCGGTAACAAGCAGCATGTCAGAGGCCGAGCTGGAAAATAACTGTACACGTCTACGGAGGTCAGAAACGTTATTACGTGAATCTGACAACGCGAGGGGATACCATAATAGTGCACGAGGATCGTTCGGGCACGCGCTACAGACAAGAGGGAAATTCGTACGGCGGATACCTCGAACCTTTTCGCCACAAACTTTTCTTGACCATCCAGAATTTTCAACTCTACAAGGAGGCAAACAACGCATTACGTCCAAAGACCTGGATGGCACAGTACGATCACGTGCTGCCAGAATCTTGACCACTGAAGTACATGCTCCAGTTTATCTGTGGTTTCTTAAAAGGGTCGATAGCAGAACATATGCGCGGAGTTGCGGAGAGTTGTCGCTCCTACCAAGAATTTAAGGACGTATTCCTTAGCACATACTGGTCGCAAGACACGCAGGAAAGGATAAAACAGGAGATCATGTTAGGAAAGGACTTAGGAGCGTCAGGATTACGCAGTCCTGTCAAATTCTTCGAATCCCTGGTCAAGAGGAACCGATTCTTGGATCAACCGTACAGTCCCAAGGAAATTATAAGGCACTGCTACATTAAATTACCTTTACGTTACCGGCAACTGCTCATCGATAGATGCAGCGATTCAATCGAAGCTTTCAAGAGTGCGCTGAGCGAACTCGATTACGTCAATGAAATTCACAACTCGCGGGAAAGAAGTAGAAATAATGACCGCAACTGCCCAGATTCCCCAGAGAGGAATGACGATGGACGAATCGAAAACGAAATTCAAACTTCAATGGGAATAACCAGCCATCATGGGAAAATTGAAGAAGAGAAGGAAATCATAATCATAACAACAACAACAACAACAACAACGACCGACGAAATGGAAACTGGAGAGAGCAACAGAACTCGAACCATGGCCAACAGGATTCTACGGGGGAAAAAAAATGTGTGTGAAATCTTATGAGACTTAACTGCTAAGGTCATCAGTCCCTAAGTTTACACACTACTTAACTTATATTATCCTAAGGACAAACACACACACCCATGCCCGAAGGAGGACTCGAACCTCTGCCGGGACCTAGGGACCAACAGCAAAGCAATAGACAGACATATGACGGTCAAGGTCAATGGAATGACCAATGTAGCGAATACGTGGAATTGAGGCCACCTAACTCTCGCAGGTGTCACACAGAGAAAATTCAAACATGAATTGATAAACAGCCGCTTCAGACTCAGCTCAAAGCAATGCCGCAGGAACTTATAGGAACGAGCGATATTAACCTGTTAGAGTACGAAGATACAAGAGAACTGCTACGGGAAGAGAAGGTGCAGTATGTAAATAGTCTCCATGGATGAACTGTTTAACTTAATTTACTGTTGATACTGCGTTGCTTAGCATAATTTTACATTTGTTCTATTTCAGTGTTATTTTGTTTGGTTGTCATTTCCATTAGTTTTCTGGATGTGTCCTTGTTGAATGTGGTCAAATGAGTTGCATATTTGTGACATCTTCACTCCAAAATTCACTGGCAGGTGGCAGATTGAATTAAAGTTCCGTTGCAAGTTATATGTCATCAACAACTGGCGCTTTTTGTGGCATACCAAACCAGGCACGTTGCAGTACTGAGTACTGCTATTATTTCTTTGGACCTCAAAATTGTTGTCCGATTCCGCTCCCAGGAGAGCAAGGAGATCTGTCGTTATCTGACCGCAACTGAGCATCGTACTCTGTCATAGCATTCTCGTACAAGAGCCTTCACAAGTATCACCATGGCCAATGAAGTAGTTTTTGTTTACTTTCCGTGGTTTCTTGTACACTGCCCAAGGGACGTATGTACGTCACTTTATGTTTTTCGTGATGTCAAGACGGTAAATCGTGCCACTGAGCAAGTGAGTCTCGATCTTCCTATGTGTTTCGTACGATGTTAGCAGTCCACGCTTTGGGCGCCTGTCGACGCTAAGACTCGGTGTGTCATGAGCCACCGCCTATCGTGCGGTTTAGCACGTCCCGTGGTGGAATTTTGCCAGCGCCATGTTAGCGCCGTCGGCGAAATATTGTGAATGGGGAATTAGCACAGACAACTGCAAGTCACTGTAGAGTGGCGAACCCCACACCCGAAAATAGGAAGCAAAAAATGTTCAAACGTGTGTGAAATCTTATGGGACTTAACTGCTAAGGTCATCAGTCCCTAAGCTTACAAATTACTTAACCTAAAGTATCCTAAGGACAAACACACACACACACACACACACATGCCCGAGGGAGGGCTTGAACCTCCACCGGTATCAGCCACGCAGAATAGGAAGCAGAAACGAAATGATGGACCATGGATGAGACTTAGCAGCGATCCTGACAGAGGAGACAGAAGGCATATTTGTACTATGTAAAATTACGTGTACACAATCATAAAATGCCACTACAAAGATTTCAGGCAAATCACCAGCACCTGAATGACCACTTCAGCGTCAGCAGACAACACCGCCGGACATCGAAAAATAGAAGAGGAGTGCACAAGGAATAAAATGCATGAAATTTCACTTCGGTAGTATTAGCGAAGTCATACAGTAGTACAATAAGTTAGTATTCTGTATTGGGAGAAGTCTGCACGTTTGGTGGAGGTATAGAGGTAGCGCCAGCGTCAAATTAGGGTACATGACAGGAGTAGAACTAGCCAAAAACTAACAAAACCATGTGCACACACAAACAAAGACACCTCACACAACATAATTTACGTCCATACAACATTAACAGGGCGCTGCAGTCATTAAATTTATTTTTGGATGAGTCGTCCTTAGTAATATTACAAAAAAATTAAGAAAAATTTTTTTTACTCTTCATTATTTTTTTCTGTAAATTGATTATATCGATGTAATGACAGTTGTGAGAGAATGTGGCACTTGACGACACTAGAGGACTGTGGAGACTCTGGAACCAACACGGCATACTGGACGTCAGCCTATGCCAGCAAGCGAAAGGCGAGTGAGTGGGCAGCCATAATGAGTCGGCTAGGTAAGGGGGACCACCCGCAATGACAGAACCAGCCGCTGCCAGCTGACGTGCATGTCAGAGGCACAAACAGCGGGATGCCACCACGCGCCGGCAACAACCCCCTAGCGGCCAATGACCCACCATGCCGCTAATCGAGAGTCAAGCGAGTCACATGGCACCACAGTCTATGTGCGCGCCAAGCCTAACCGACTCAGCGGGGTGCCTAGAGTGACGTGTCCTGTTAACAAAAGGCGAGAAAATCCAATGTCCCGCTCCGGCAGGTGCGTGTTCTGATGCATAGATAAATGGGAAGAGTAGGGCTGTGCTGTGTCCCACTAATGGACTTCTATGGCAGGGGACGGGTTGCACGTCAAATGCAGTGCTGTCATGCCAGTCTCTGATTGCTGACTGCAGCCTGACGAGGATGAGGCCAAGGGTCCAGTTGCAGTCTGGAAGCTACAAAAGATGCCAGACACTGCCAAGACGCCATATGCTGCCAGAGACGAGAGGGAACGCCAGAGATGTCTGCTACCACTTCTGCCATATCATGCACTGAGTGAGAGTAGTAGTAGTAGTAGCTTTATTCATCCGCAGATCTCTTTTTACGAGGATATAGGACACATCAAAGTATTTACGAATTTAGATCAATTTAAAATAAGTTAATTCATATACACATATATTTACAGACTTCTAGTTAGAGACAATCATTAGATTTACTCCTGGTATACAATACTTTTTTTTTTACAAATAACTTATTAAACAATATAATGCCACATTGTTCACTTTTATCTCACCATCAGTCAATGCACACATTGTATTGTATTTTTATTGATCCAGGCAATCATAGTATTGTACAGCTGTACATATGATATTGTTTCATAATACTTCACTCACTACACACACACACACACTGGTGATCTCTGGGCCATTTTCTGTACTGTAACTTCCCATTTGCTATCCTGAAAATCTGTGTCAGCATCTCTCCATAATGAGTGAGATGTTGAGCTCAGAAAGAGGAAGAGCTTGGGGGGTAAGTATTTCTAGAAAGGAAAAAAAGAAGGAAAAAACATAAAGTGAAGGTGTTATGTGGAATGTTGGATATATAATAATCATTATTATTTTTAATTTGTTTAGCATTTTTTATCAAATCCCTACTCTGTTTTAGCTAAGTAATCCTTCAATGTATAAAATGTATTGCATAACAGGTACTTTTAGCTGCCTTTTTAAATAAGTGTATTTTTGCAACTTCTTTAATCTCTTTTGTTATTTTTTCTTGGTAAATGTAACTTGAGTCTATCTCTTGTTGCATGGTCATGGACAGAGCTGTTTGTGCAGTAATTACCAATGTTATTTTTGATGTGTATAACTGACTGGTAAATGTATTCACATAGACCAGTTAAAATCCCCAGTGTTCTGAATACATCTTTACAATGAGCTTGAATGGTATTTTTGGTTATTATTCTTATGGCTCTTTTCTGGAGTTTGAAAACTGTGTTCATATTTTGTGCATTTGTTCCCCAAAAAAGAATGCCATAACTAAAAATTGAGTGTACACATGAATAATATGTAACTAAGAGACACTGCATATTACACTAATGGCCTTTAAAATTGCTACACCACAGAAATGACCTGCTACAGACATGAAATTTAAACGACAGGAAGAAGATGCTGTGATATGCAACTGATTAGCTTTTCAGAGCATTCACACAAGGTTGGCGCCAGTGGCGACACCTACAACGTGCTGACATGAGGAAAGTTTCCAACCGATTTCTCATACACAAACAGCAGTTGACAGGCGTTGCCTGGTGAAACGTTGTTGTGATGCCTTGTGTGAGGAGGAGAAATGCGTACCATCATGTTTCCGACTTTGATAAAGGTCAGACTGTAGCCTATTGTGATTGTGGTTTATCGTATCGCAACATTGCTGCTCACGTTGGTCAAGATCAAATGACTGTCGGTGGGTTCAGGAGGGTAATACAGAACGCTGTGCTGGATCCCAACGGCCTCGTATCACTCGCAGTCGAAATGACAGGCATCTTATCTGCATGACTGTAACGGATAGTGCAGCCATGTATCGATCCCTGAGTCAACAGATGGGGACATTTGCAAGACAACAACCATCTGCACGAACAGTTCAATGACATTTGCAGCAGCATGGACTATCAGCTTGGAGACCATGGCTCCGGTTACCCTTGACGCTGCATCACAGACAGGAGCGCCTGCGATGGTATACTCAACGACGAACCTGGGTGCACGAATGGCAAAACGTCATTTTTTCAGATGAATTCAGTTCTGTTTACAACATCATGATGGTTGCATCTGTGTTTGGTGACATCACAGTGAACGCACATTGGAAGCATGTATCCATCATCGTCATACTGGCGTATCATCTGGCATGATGGTATGGGGTCCCATTGGTTACATGTCTCGGTCACCTCCTGTTTGCATTGACGGCACTTTGAACAGTGGACGTTACATCTCAGATGTGTTACAACCCGTGGCTCTACCCTTCATTCGATCCCTGTGAAACCCTACATTTCAGAAGGATAATGCAGGTCCTGTACGGGTCTTTCTGGATACAGTAAATGTTTGACTGCTGCCTGGCCAGCACATTCTCCAGATCTCTCACCAATTGAAAATGGTCAATGGTGGCCGAACAACTGTCCTATCACAATACGCCAGTCACTACTCACGACGAACTGTGGTATCATGTTGAAGCTGCATGGGCAGCTGTACCTGTACACACCATCCAAGCTCTATTTAATTCAATGCCCAGGCGTATCAAGGCTGTTATTACGGCCAAAGGTGGTTGTTCTGGGTACTGATTTCTCAGGATCTATGCACCCAAATTGTGTGAATATGTAATCACATATCAGTTCTAGTATAATATATTTGTCCAATGAATACCTGTTTCTCATTTGCATTTCTTCTTGGTGTAGCAATTTTAATGGCCAGTAGTGTACAAACTGATGATAGGATACTAAGGGCGTAACATGCTGATGACATTCTGTTTGCAAGTACCTTTGTGTGTTCACACCACTTCAGCTGAGAATCAATATTTATTCCTAGAAATTTTGCATTTGTTAAACAGTCTATAGAGGTGCCATCTACATATAATTTAACATTTGTCATTTTTCCTCTTCAAACTGAAATTCATGGCACTAGTTTTCTTTATGTTTAATGTCACTTTATTACTTATTGACCAATCATAAACTTCCTTGAGAGTTTCATTTGCTTTCTCAGCAAGGAGTTCTCTTGTTTTCTCAGTGACTATAATATTGCTATCATCAGTGAAGAGGATTTTTTCACCATGAGTAACACTACTGGGCCATTCCACTTTTGCACAAATTGTTACTCTTCAGTCCGGCCAGACACGGTTCGTGTGTGTATCTAAGTGCCATGTTCTCAATTCGTATGACATTTTCAACTGTAAAATTTGTCTCCTCAGGGACCCTTGTGGAGGAAGTGATTATGATATTACTGAAAGGTATCCTAAGTATTTTTGTGTTTTTGTATGTATCAACTGAACTGTATTGATTGTGAGGTCCATGTTTTTTCTGCACATTTATTAGTGCTCTCGACACTGATTATGTGCCTGTATTTGTTTTCATGTTGTAGAAAATAATACACAAATTTACGCAACTTAGGTAATAAGACAAACAGATTACACATGTTGTTTTCTTATTCATTGAGAATCTGAGAATGTATGTGTTTGATGATTGAGACCAAATGAGTAAATCAATGAGCAGAGAACAGTTCATACTGCAGGATATTATAGATGATTAGGGACGTTAGACATCTCTGACTTCAGGATATGGTGTGGATAGGTACATTTCTTTATCCAAGGCCTTTTAACCACATATTAAATGTTTAACGGAAGTATGTGATGTAGCAATGACCCCTGGGTCTGACTTAATTCATACTACTCGCAGCACTGTTTACGTGTACTCTTGCTGACTTGCAGCTTCATGTGAGTGAATGACCCCTGGAATGAATGAGGTCAAGCTAGGATGTGTTTTAGTCATGGCTACTGCTGATTGGCAAAGTTACCTTTTTCACATATATATCGGTTATCAGGATGAGATTCTCCGACTATTTTCAATTATTTCCTCTGGTTCATGTCACACTAAACAATATTGAAGTGAGACACTACCTATGCGGAAATCAACAGCAGGTAGGAGGGTGTGGGAGGACAAGTTACTCTCTCACCTATTTTTGGCATACAGAAAATTATTAAAGATTTCATTACAACCTAACATGCCTTGAGCGAGACTCTAGAAAAGTTAATGGCTGTGCAGACATAAATGGAGCCTGGTAAGACGCTAAAAGCATGAGGTATTTTTATTATTCTTAGCACGTAGAAACGGCTTGTTGGGAGTTGAAAGCAATTGCCAGCCAGCCCGTTGCTTAGTAAAACTTGCCGTACAGGCCCACAGCTGTACAGGACAGACCTCATTGAGACAGGACTCCAGCAGAACAATGCTGTGATACCTGCCAGGATGCCAGCAAAAGCTTGGACTCAGGTGATGGTAAAAAGGACTGTGTCTACCCAGTCGAGTCGTAAACCGGGCATTGTGTGCAGAGCCAGACGTAACAAAAATTCACATGTTTTTGTGTTCACTGATAGTGCAAGTAGGCCAGTTAACCACTTCCCTCAGCCACCTCTGTTGTAGAAGAAAACTCTGACATCTGAGAAACATTTAGAGATAGAATCTTTATTACATCTCATTTTTAGTTTCATGCTCGCTTGTTAGCTGTGGCAATCAATATTGTTCAAATATTTAAAAACTCCACTGAAGCTTTTATGTTTGGCAAACATTGCACACTGTAACTTCTGTGTGTAAAATAAGAGTAATTTTCAGTGCATTTCAGAGACAAAAGTAGAGAAAGACATGTTTAATTTCGTAATCAGTTACAGTAATGATGCAGTGTTCCATTTCTAACAAGCCAGATCAGAATTATGAGAACATAGTTGTGCAAATTAAAAATAATACATTCACAACAGGAAATCTTTTTAGTGTTGTGCGTATCCCCACATAATAGATCAGAGGGCACAAAGTTAAAATTTCCAACTACAGAAACCAGTAGTGAGAACCGCATTTTATCTTTTGTGTTTGCTACAATAATCAACATATATTTTACTTGAAGTGCCAAGCAACATAAATGGTATATAAAATCAACGTGCACAGGGAGACGCAACAGTTAACAGAAGGAAAAACTTTCCAGTAAATTTGGGTCCTCGAATAAGCCGTTTGTGAGATAACTGCAAATTTGTAGTTACAAGCCACCTATGACTTCAGTATTAAATACTGTTAGTATAAATGTATTGGAAATGAAAACTTTTCAATTGTGACATCATATAACTGGACTCGAATTTCATCTGTTGCCCAAAGTTGATGACTGTGGTATATGCATGATGGGGCACAGGAACATTTCGCTGCTGCTACCAGATGACATCTCATGTGCTAAGGTAGATAGCTCAAACACAGCCTGTACCTTGGCCTACAAGGTCACCTGACCTCAGTCCTTTAGGTTTTTTTGTCTGGGGTTGTCTCAAAAATGAAATTTACAGCACTCCCACTGATACAGTTGAAAACTGGAGTTGTGCATTGTACACTCGTCTTATTTTCACCAGTGTCAGTTTTCACTACTAATTATTTTTCAGTTGGTGAGGTGCCTCTCTCAGCCTCTTGTGCCTTAAACCAGACCTGTGCGTTACACAGACTATATTGGATAAATGTTAACCCTTAAATAGTCTCATGATGTTTTGATAGGCAAACTAGGAGTGTTTGACCTACAACTAAAACACAAGGAAGAACACATTACTCCATTATTCGAAGAGATAATTTATTTTTGAAATAATTATTATTCAAAATATTTAAAAACTACTTAAGAATTTTTTATACCCTTTTACACATAGAGGAAAGATTTCAGTGAAATTTTGATCATCTTTATTTCCAAATAACTGATTTTTGAACGTTAAATTTCAGTAACATTTTAAAACAGAGACATAATATTTTACATGTTATGTGCCATAAAATGTTCATCCTTGTAATCTTCGCAAGATATGCAGATTACCATAGTATGCTTTCTACATACATGTTTGGCACAAATCACATGTACTGTGGAATGCTTCATGTCATTTGTACTTAGTTGTATGCGACACCTTCTTCTTGTGCTAAGCAGTGGTAAGCTGGTCCTGTTCCTCATATCCACACATGCTGGCACCAATTCTTTTATGTGCTAGATAAAACTTTACTTGTCATTGGTTCTGAGGCTGTTAATCCTTTGGACAACATAATCAATTAGAGTGTCCTTAGCCACATTATCCAGAAATTCACATCTTGTAACTTTGTTACCAGAGCTTAACTTGTAAATGGTACATGAATTTCACACCAGAACCCTCCCCCCCTACTTTTTTTAAATTGCTAATTGATAGTGGCCATCTTGTTTGACTTTTCCTGAGAGCCTAAAATTTCATGGAAATGGGTACAACATTATTGTGATTTGGTTGAAACATGTCAGCATTGTTACATCTTTTGTAAAACTGAACAGACTTAAGGCTAGAGTTTTTCATTTATTAGGTAAAAGATCATAGGGGAATATCTGGTTTGTTCTTTCATAATGTTCTGGCTAAATTAAATCTTTATTCAAATAGGTCCATCTGACTGTGCTGCATACAATTCAAAGTTCATAAGATAAAATGCTCTGGACTATCAAAGTAAAAACCTTTGTGGTGTATTTCTTTTTTTGACAGATATTGTCGCAAGAAACACCTCCTTGAAATGGAATGAGTTGCTTGGCAATTGTCACATATTTTTCAGGAGTATACAATTTCAAATGTTTATCTTGCAGTGGTATGATAAGCTCACACTCAGCAACTATCTGTACAGTCTCTTTCCACTTATTACTAGAGGGTTTTTTTTATCACTGAAGTGAATACAGCAAAATAAAAACAGGAATCTTCTACATGACATAGTAACTACAAATACAGGAGGCTCATCAGTTTACAGCAGTTCTTTGAAATTGACATGGGAAATTTTGTAAATTCATGCATACAACAAGAGACCTAAAAATGCATTCATCTCCATTCTGGATCTTTTGCATCCTGAGATTTGTTAAAGAGTTTGATTGTTTATCATGTGCATAATAATGTCACTCATCAATTTATCATGAAAATGAAAAGATTTTTGCTGAAGTCTTTGCTTAGCTCTTGGATCTTTCTCTATGACTAACTGGCTTCATCTGCTATTTAGTTGGCACACATTTACCTACATAGTAATCTTTAGCAACAAATGAATTTGAAGATTCATCACTTGAAGGGACAGCCATGTCTGAATCTGTATCATGCTCACTTATTTCAACATTGCCCACCCCACATTCTGAGCTTTCCTCAGACAAAGACTGTTTTTTCATCAGCTCATAGTACATCTGACAACTTCCTAATCTGTGAGAAATGTGGACTTTTCTGAAACCACATGAGAAACAATGTTGGAACCTTGTATGTATACAATGAACCCTTCCTAAAATATGTAACTGGTCAGAAAAGTATTAATGGTGAATACATTTACAAGTTGAAGTGCATGAAAGACAGTGATGGTGACCACACATAAACTGCCACTTTGGAATACTTTACTGAAACAAGGACTGACACAGTTAGTTGCGTTGGGTCAAAATACACAGTACAAGAAAACAAGGAGAGAGAAAATGATTTTAAACAGAGCTCAAGGGACAGCCACACAACAGATGAATTTGCATGTGAACAGTTACCTTCATTTCTCTGCATATCAAAGCTCAGCAAGAGAAGAAAAAAATCTTGGGTTATATTGACCTGATGCTATCAGTTGAAGGTTAACAATAAAATATGCTGAGCAGTTAGATTCTGTTCACAGAAGACAACTATTTTATGACAGAGCTATAAAAAGTGACTTGATCAACACCTTTATGGAGAAAACGCATGAAGAAAACTGAGAAGAGACTTAGAAGGTGTGAATAGAAAATTTAGTTCTTCCTTAAACATCTTCCTGCATTTCTTTGAGTCTTGTTTCCCCTTACAACAAAGTAGAGTAATATTTAATGGAACCGGGAACAAGAGATGGATAACTCTTGGGACTAACCCATGACTTACTAATATTTTTCCCCACAGTCGACCCTATATTTAATATTTACCTTTATTAAAAATCAGCATTTTTGTCTTACATAATTTTCTACTTCCTTGCTTTGCACACTACACAATTTATGGAGGGTTTTTTTTTTTTTTTTTTTTTTTTTTTTTTTTTTTTTTTTTTTTTTTTTTGGATGGGTGGGAGGGGGGGGGGGGGGGGGAGATAAACCTAACAGTGTTATACACCACTAAACAGATCGATTTCTCAGCTTTCCAGTGGTATACAACATGTCATGCCATCTATTACCAAAGAAGAAGAAATATAGATTGCTCAGCCTGTTTTACTATAGGCAGTGTAATAATGGACTTGAAACCTGTGAGCTGGCTGTATAAACCATTGGGTTAATGTATCTTGTTCTTGGAAGAGAGCTCTACTTAGTACAGAGGACAAGCTTACCCAAAAACTGAATCTCCATTACCACTAGCACTGTAAAATCTTCTGGTATGGCATTAAAAAAAACATTTAATTAAAACATACAAAAAATGAACACCCAGGAATAAAACAGTATGGAACATTATTAATCGAGAAACAAATAAAAATAGTGATGTGAGTGAAGTTAAGCGCTCAAAACATAACTGGCAAAAATGATCACACACTGAAATCACTGTCCTCCAGAGCCAGTGATTACTTCCTCATTGTTGTCGCAAATCTCTCAGTTTGACTTTTGCAAAAGATTCTCAATAGAGACAGTCATGCAAGAGCTCAGAAACCAAGTCCTAGCAGAAACAAACATGAAAAAATTACCATCTACATATATTCTGTGACCTGTAAATACCTTTTATTGTGAGAATCATTAAATCTACTAGACAAACTAAAATGTAATGGGATCCCTCTTGCATAAAAGTCTTACCTAACAGAAAGCAGAAGGTTATAGTGATAGATTATGTCACAGGAATAGAAGTAAACTCCAAATGGGGAACAAAACATATGATGACTACAAAGACTGGTGCTGGGTCCGTTCTTGTTCTTAACCAATAGGCTACAAATGATCTTTAAACAATGGTTCCACAACTGCAATGTCTGCTGCTGGTACAAGTATGCTAACAAGGCCCCATAGTGAATCTTATCAGACATAAACCAAATGATAGTTGAACAGGCATATAACTGGTTCACTGAAGTCAATGTCATAATTTCATAAAGAGTCATATTATGCAATTTCAAAGAAGCAAAAAAGACCCGGTAGTACTAGAAATATCCATTGTTGACCGTACCCAAAATGGAACATAGCATGCATGCAAAGTTCCTTGGGATTCAGTTGGGTAACAAATTAAAATACGGTGACGGGGAATGGTGCAAAAGACCTTTGAGAAGCTTTGCACCTAAAGTTGCTGATCTAAACCAAGTGTGTCAACTTGCTCATTTTACATACCTTCACTTTATGTGGTCGTATGGAATTATGGAGAAATGCACCTAAAGTAAATAAATATTTATTGACCAAAAGCAGGTAATAATAATATTGTGTAAAAGAGATGATTGTACATCTTATGGAGACCTCTTGAACACATTGACTGCCACGAGGCCATCACTGGTCAGAGCAGAGTGTTATGCTTGATTGCTGGCCTGATGGTGAAACATCCAGTGTTAAATGTGCAGCGGTCAATGTGTTAAGGGTCTTGGAGTTATTATGCTCACTTCCTTGAGCATTTACTTCTTAATGGTATCTGTTGCCGATCATAAAAATCAGTTTCTGCTGAATTATGAATTCCATAATCACACTACAAAACACAAAATAATTATTATGCAGACTCTGCCTCTGTATATGGGTTCAAATATGAGTTCCATACTCTGTCACTAAGGTATTCAACAACCCCCCATCTAATATAAACCACGTAGTTGGGAATCCCTACAAACTCAAAAGAGAATTATAAATAAATCTCCATCAGCCACTACACCTAAAAATTACCGGATTGCCTAGATTCAGGAGTGAAAATTTCTAATTATGTAGCAAACAGCAATGTTTAGAATAAACTGCATCATAAGTAGTAGTGTAACACAAACAGACCTTTATTGTAACAGATGTACATAACTATTTTCTTTGAAAAATACCATTTACATATATATTAAGCTACCAGTTTCAAATGAACAGTAGCTATTTAATATAACTAGAAAGCATCAGCTTCCCATATATTTCATTCGAATACATTTAGCTGGTGTAGGCACAAATATTATTAATCATATATGCAATATACTGCTATTCCAACATGAGTACAGAAGTACTGACATGTGGGCAGGAGATGAATTTGGCAATCATGTGCGAGGCAAATGCAGGAACATGAACTATGGAGACGTTATTACCAATTGCTTCCAAACAGGACCAATGTGCAATTGTTCTTTTGTTGACTGCTAGAGGGCAATCTGTGATAGGCATCAGTTTGAGAATGAAGAATGCATATGGGACATCATATCTGTTGAAAACAAATGTGACAAAGGGTGCTGCTGCTTCATAACAACACATGTCCTCATATTGCAAATGTTATAATGCAGAAGTTACACCAACTCAAGTGCAACACTACTGAGCAACTGACCTATATCCATATCTCCCCATGTGATTATCATGCCTCTGATCCCTGCAAAAAGACCTTGAAGGGCTGAAGACTCTTGTCAGATGAGAATGTACAGGAGGAAGTTATGGATTTCTTCACTTAGAAGGATACAGTGTTTTACCAAATGAGTATCTTCAACATGGTGCATTGATGGGACAATTGCCTCAATGCTCATGGCAATTTTGCCTGATCGGCATACTGACTCTGGATGGAAACTTTTTGATCATCCTTTATAAGTAATTTTTGAACCAGGCAATGTTCATATATAGGAACTGAATTTCTCTTATTCCTTTATTTTTGAACCCTTGTAATTTTCTTAAGTAGGAACTGCTATGTGACTTTCTCTAGTGAAGCAATTTTAGAGAAGAAAATTCTGTGTTCTAGACCTAATTATCTGAACTTTAATTTTCCATCATGCAACATCCGGTAAAAATTTTTTATGTACTGTGTGCATAGAGAGAGATCTCTGGCCCTACTACTACATATAATGTACTGTAAGGGTATCAAAAATTTACACACAACTTGTACATCAAATAAGATGCTGTGTACTACATATAATGTACTGTAAGGGTATCAAAACTTTACACACAACTTGTAAACCAAATAAGATGCTGTGTACTGTATTTTTAGTGGGTTTTATGTGTACTGTTTTCACTGTTGAAAGTCATATTGTGCTCAGTTGGTTTTTGTATGTTATTCTGTGCATGTCAGTAACCAATATGTACATCAAACATAAAAGTTTTCAACCCCTTTTGCTGCATGTATACTAGTATTTCATAGTATTGTTCTAATAATCTACAAATGTACATAAATGTAAATTTCCTGATGATCCAGTCTATTTCAGAGAAAGCAACTTTTTGGTACCAAATATAAAAAAGTACTATTACTGAAGTGGAAATACCACTGATGTAGAAACAGATGGAGAAGTAGCATAATTCATCAAAATTTAACTTAAATTATGACAAATATAATCACGTGGCTAGCCAACAGGCAAAAATCCAACAGCAAGATATATTATTTATTCAATCACATAATTGTTCAAGTGTACAAAAATACCCCCTTTAAAAATAGACAAATATAAAATTTTATTTCACCACATATAAAAAATATATTCTTATTAAAAATATAGCTTTGTACAAATCTTTCTATTGACCACTTTCTTTTTCAGTAGTAAGAATTAAACATTCAAGTGGCAGATATTATCAATCTTATTTCTGACTTAAAAATGTATCTTCAGAGTAAATGAATCACAACCATATTGGTTGCTGTACTAAAACATGAATTCCTTCTGTCTCTTTTTATTCACATGTAAGCAGTTTCGTTCACCTCCCATTATACGTCTAACACTGGGACTGCAGAAAGTGAGAGCTTCTTGTTTCTTAAGTTCCGCATGACACTGGGACACATTTTGAAGTGATACTAAAAGTGTCTCTCTCTTATAATCTCCAGTTCAAGTAACTGATTTAAGTTTCTTTTTGTAAAAGAATGTTTGTGAAAGGTTTTCTATAAAAAATATGAATATGTAAGTCCCAGTTTTAAGCCAACTTAATGTTTTATAAATAGGCAGTAGGTATACTGTTCTTTGTGCATGAGGAAACTAATTTATATACATAATTCCAATCACCTGAGAGTGAATTATTTTGTATATGAACATCAAATATGAAATTCAAGCCATTTCATAGAAAATTCTTCAGAGTTTTGAGTGCTGCCAAAACACAACATCTTTCCACCAAGCTGGCCGTTCAAAGGTCTGTGGATTGCTGAAGAATGAAGCTTGCATATTACGATATACATGTCCATCAGACTGTCCCAACACAGATGACAAAAGCCTATCTGGAGGGGCCAGAGCATCCACCAGACTAATAGCTTCAGATTTCAGTTGTTCACAGAGTTGTAAGAGGCCTTCTTGTATGAAATGTGCTGGCTCACGGTCACTCATGTAGCCACCTGTTAAAAATAATTACTAGTCATAAACAGCAGAAGTGAGATAAGATGTAAGTAATTCTCATAGTGTCTGAGCAAAGGTATTAACTATAACTTTCTCATTGCAAATTATTGTAGTTCCGCTACTCAGTTTCTATTATAAGGTATAGTTTTGGTAACTTATTCATCACATTTCATTATCTTGTATGTACCTTGGTAGAGGAAGGGCAGGTGCTTTTCAAGAGACCATACACCATACAGGGAACACAGTTTACGGAGAACAACCTTCACAGAATGATTGTTTGCACTGTTTGCTTTTTCCACAAATTTCTGCAAGATAAAGTGCTGAAACAGAAGATTAATATTATTGACAGTGGCTTTACTAGGTACTGAAAACAAAGTAATCTATGAATTTCTTGAATCACTTTATATTCAACAAGCACAAGTGCATATACAGACTTCTGAAATTGAGTTTTGCCTTCAAGGTTTTTAACCACAAGCCATAAACTATTTTTTCACTCAAAATAGTTCTTCGATAACTGATCCAATAGTGCTTATTTCTTTTTCCCCTGGCAAAGTGGCAGTTTAAGCATGTTTATTTTTGTGTATTTTTAACCTAAAAATGAGCACTATATTTTTTCACATTTCTGCCAATTAAATGCAATACAGTTAAGTTTGAGGAAAAAGAGGCAGTTACCAAAACAATATTAGAAGTATAGCAGAGGGTGATAAGTGGAAAATTTATTGAAATCTAAATAGAAAAAGTCACTTGGAAGTCAAAGGCATAACAATAGTACAGAATGAAGAGGGGCAGAGCAGTAAAAATTACAGTTAAAAATAAATTAACACAATAATAAGAGATAAGTTAAAAAAAACAAGAGGGTCATTAAAAAGCCTGAGATATATGGTAGATTAGTCAAAGATGGGACATAGTTATCACAAGACTCATACAACTTTTCAAGATGAGTGGGGTGGTTTGGAAAAAATATGAATTCTGAAAGAAATACAGTAAAAGCCATTATATGTTAATTAATGGCATGCATATAATGGAAACCATTTGTGTGTTGATCTGCCGGTCCAACTGTAGTGATTTGAAACAGTAGTAGTGGGAGAAAGTGTCTAAACTATCTGCAAACATTATGTTAACTTTCACATTGTAACAGAATGTGTATTGCAGCTCCATTTTGTGTGACATATACACAGTGAGGTAGTTAAAACAGGCTACCACAACTACACTCACACCAATGTGTGGTTTTCAAGAAGTTATAGTGGAACATGTTGCTAATTTCCTGACAGGCATTAATAAAATATCATAGCTGCTGAATTATAACAGTGGCGTATTTTGGACTTTTGTTATTTTTTATGGAACTGTATACTTTATTGTGTACAATTGGAAAGAGCATTCGAAGAGAGCTTTAGTGATATAAGTTGTGTAGCTTGATCAAACAGTAACAATGTAACAGTGACGCAAACAATTGCCCTACTGTACCAAATGTATGCAAACATATAACTCAGTATATTATATAACTCAGTATAATTGGTATGTTCACTTGTGTACTTGAAACCTATCAGTCTTTGCTTTGCTGCTGGAGTGATCAAGCTATTCAGACTTTCACAATGTGCAGACAAAAAGTGAAGTTTAAGATGAATGTCACCAAACTGTTAGGGCAGTGATGTAGCTGTATGCTGAAAGGTAAGAATAAAATACGTGAACAAAAATGTATAGGAATTGATTAGAGAAATATAACAGCCATTTTAGCAGCAGTAATGCACAATCCACATGTCACTCTGAAGCAGTGTGATGTGTGACTGAGATCAGCCAAGGAAATGTCCTGTGAATATTACAACCCAACACCCTTAATCCTGAAACTTGTTGGCAGGCTAAAATTGTGTGCTTGACTGGGACTTGTACCTGGGACCTTTGCCTTTTGTGAGCAAGTGCTCCAGCAACTAATCATCCAAGGATGACTCATGACCTGCCCTCACAGCTTATCCTTTTTTCCAGGCATTCTAGTCCCACAAGGTTGCAGGAGAATTTCTGTCAACTTTAGAAGATAAGAGATATGAGGTATTGGCAAAAGTAAAGCTGTGAGGTGGGTTGTTCATCATGCTAGGATAATTCAGTCACGAAAGGCAAAGATGTCAGGTTTGAGTCCTGGTCTGGCACACAGTTTTAATCCATCAGGAAGTTTCAGGTTAGTGCACACTCTGTTGCAGAGTGAAAATTAATTCTATGCACTTGACCCTTTCCACATTTTTCTCCATCAACAGCTTCAAATGAATGACTTTCAAAATTGGTTACAGTTCTGTAAATGGTGTCTATGAAAACTGCAAAGAGATCTTCTGTTTCTGTGCGAAATTTTGTTTACAGATGAAGAATCCTTTACGAACTTTGGACAAATCAATGTTTGCAAAACACACTACTGTTACACTGGCTGAGAGAAATGAATAAATAACAGCCAGTCGCATGGGGTAGCTGCACGATCTACGGCGCCTTGCCATGGTTCACACATCTCCTCCCATTGGAGGTTCGAGTCCTTAGTGTAACTTAGTTTAAGTCAGATTGCGTAGTGTGTAAGCCTAGGGATTGATAACCTCAGCAGTTTGGTCCCACAGGAACTGACCACAAATTTCCAAAAATAACAGCCTTGGCCTATCAACAAGTGGTGGGCACTTCTCAAGAATCACATAATTGGTGACTGTTTTACTGATGGGACTCAATGAAAATGAGTATCTACCATGCCCAACAGAAAAGGCACAATTGTTGCAAGACATTTCACAGGACAAAAGGGAATCTATATGGCACCAACATGATTGATATCCCACCCATTCTACACAGATAATCACAGACCCTCTTAACAGAACGTTTGGAGATTGTTGGGCCAGTCCTTCAGGAAAAACAAAATGACCTATACAGCTCTGCACTTTCATTTATGTGGAAAATTAAAATGTCTACAAGCAAAGAATGACAACTGCCAAAGATATGAATTGCCTTATAGCTGTGGCCTGTGCAGGGACAAGTCCAGATGAAATTCTATACACATATTGTCTGCTGAAATTGTTTTACAGCATGCATCATTGCTCAAGGCTAGCATTTAGATAAAAAACAGATGAACGATATATTTGTGGGATCTCTTTTCTTAACAGCCTGACAGTGTCTTGCAGCGCTATTATCTTGTTATGATTTGGTCACATTACATACTTTCTGTAATCCTCTTTCCAGTGCCACGTAAAAACTATATATCTATATTTTTAAAAAGTGTCAATAATTCAACAACAATAAACATTAAAAATTACTTGCATATGTCAAAAAATTCACTGCCCGAACCCTTTAACTTAGTGGAAACCACATGCCGATGTAATTATGTGCTTTAAATATATCTGCGGTTTCCTTTCTTAGCTTCCTACCTTGTATATTGTTTATCTGTGCTCAATATTTTGTACATATGACAGCCAACAATGCTAAGTTTTTATATGATGAAGTTAGCCCATGAGTGATATCCCTTTTGAAGAAACTGGACTTTTCGATGATACAGATGCAGTAGCTATAAGTGAGGTAGTGCAAAAGAGATATTTTAACAGGAAGCACCAAGGTAAGGTCCAGACAGCAACCAAAGTTATACTGTAGCTCAAGAATGTTATGAGAACTGTATTAATTACTCTGGGATGACTGGAAAATTTTAAAAGAACTGAACTGGTCTCAAGATTTATGGATATTAGTCTCAGGATTAAAAGTTAGTCCTCTAGATTCACAAAGGTGTCCACAGTGGAAAGAACACTGTTTCTCCATTCTTTGAATCCCCTGTTAGTAGTATCTTATTGAAAACTTGGAAAATAAATAAAAAGCAAAATGGAAAATTATAAAGAAGGAAATAAGTACTGACAAAATAAATTATAACATTTATATCATAAAAAACTTGGAATGGGCATGTCAGTCCATGCAACTCAATATGTCAGTTTTATAAAATGGTATATCCTTGAAACTACAGTCTTTCATACAAACTATTATAATTAATGTACTATGCAATTATTTATAATAACAGAGTCAAAGCTATTAACTGTGGAATATAATCTAAAGATAAAAGGTTAACAGCAATACATGAAGTATTAATTTGTATGCTGAAAGACAGTTACACAGTCTTGTATCAAAAGGGAAACTCACTCCAGAAAACTATAAAATTATGAAACAGAATTTCTGGCTAGGGGGCGAAATTTTTAATACTGCTAGACAGGCTGACTTCCTACTTTCCAATAACTGATAATTCCTTCCATGGATAGGAGAGAGGTATAGTTTGGTAAATGTTAAAAAGGGAAGGCAGGTCACTCAGAGGGAAGACAGAGACCCCTCTCCCTCCCTCTGTTTTGGGGAGGGGGAGGCACGTCTCTCCTTGAGGTGAAACGTGAGTCCCTTTCATTCTTGAGTCTGAATGACAATTTTAAATAATCTCTTATGCATATTGTATCTTGTATGTATATGCTGAAATTGTTGGCAGAGATGTGTCATTTTAAATATTCACATCTAGGGACACATTAATCAGTTTATGTATTATGACTTATGCAGAGTAAACAATGGCATTGCTAATAACATACAAATGCAGAAATAATGTTTATGGTATGGGAAGTTCAGACAGAATCTAAAGAATTTACGAGTAAAGACACCAAGGTAACAACTTACCAGATAGTAGAAGTTTTGAGTTATCGACAGACATAAAAACACAACTGAAAAACAAACAAACAAACAAACACACACACACACACACACACACACACACACACACACACACACACATACCTGTACAATGTGTCAGCTGAATGCACACTGCCAGGACTGAAGTTCTATAGATTGCCTAGAGTGAGAGGATGAATTGTGTGGAGTGGTAGAGGGGAGACAGGAGGCAGGAAGCAGTGGGAAGGCTGGTTGGTGAGTTGATGGTTCAGAGGGAGGCGGCAGACGTACAGGATGGGAATGAGACACACAGACACCAACACTAGTGAGTTCATGCAGCACATGATGATTATGATGATGATGATGATGATGATGATGATGATGATGATGATGTGGGGGAATGGGCTGGGAGTGGGTGGCAGAAAAGAGGAAAGGGAAGATCGTATGCATGTCAGGATGAGTGAAATTAGGGTCCTTAGGTAGGAGGCATGTGAGGGGCAGGGAGCTATCATGAGATTGAGTCCAAGAGGATTACAGGAATGAAGGGTGTGTTGCATCCATGCACTTCAGAAAAGCTGGTGCTGGAGGAAAGGAAGGAAGATTAGGGTTTTAACATCCTGTTGACTTTCACAGAAAGCAGCTTGGAAAGTTTCACGGATGGATAAGATAATTGGCCATGCCTTTTTACTTTAACCATCTTGGCATTTGCCTGCAGCAATTTAAGGAAACCACAGAAAACCTAAAACTGGATGGCTGGATGAGACTTTTGAAATTGAGCATGGTGTGCTCAGCAGCATGTTCCACTTCTCGGGGATCAACTCTGCTCTACGTTTCAGTTTGGCAGTGACCATTCATTGGAGTGGACAGTTGTCTGGAAGCTATACCCCCATAATATGCTGTGCAGAAATTGCAGCAGAGCTGGTATATCACATTATTGCTTTTGCAGGTGGCCCTGTCTCTAATGGGATATGATAAGCCTGGAACAGGATGCACTGGGCGGTGAAATGTGACAGGTTTCACATTGGGTCTTCCATCAGGATATGACCTATGTGGCTGGGGGATAGGAGTAGGCGACATGTAAGGATGGACTAGGACTTTGTGAATTGGGTAGGCACCAGAATTTGACTTTAGGAGGGGTGGGAAGGATTTTGGGTCAGATGTTACTAATTTATGGGCACGGTGAAAGGATGTTGAAATCCTGATGAAGGTTGTGGTTCATTTATTCCACTCCAGGACAATACTGGCTGTTAAGACATCATGAAGTGGAAAGAGTGAGGGTGATTGATATAGTACATTCAGTTCACCTTTGTGTTACAGCACATCGAGCGAACACACCAGTGAAATACATCACCCATATACATGGTAAGAATTATTGAACTATGAAATAAAATCATAGCTTGCGTTAGGATTTTCAAACTGCACGGTTGGTCATGGGGCATGATGGGAGTTAGTATGGTTTGGTTTAATGACAAAGCCCACTTTCATTTGGATGGGTTCATCAATAAGCAAAATTGGCACATTTGGGGGACTGAGAACCCACATTTCGTGATCATGAAGTCTTTTCACTCTCAAGGGGTGACTGTGTGGTGTGCAATGTCCAGTCACAGAATAACCAGTGTGATATCCCTTGATGGCACGGTGACCAGCAAACTGTACGTGAAGGTTTTGGAAGATGATTTCATCCACATTATCCAAAGTGACTCTCGTTTCAACAAGATGTGGTTCATGCAAGACAGGGTTCAACCCCATCAAAGGAGGAGAGTGTTTGATGTCCTGGAGGAGCACTCTGGCGACCGCATTCTGGTTCTGTGGTACCCAGAGGCCATTGGCATGGGCCTTGATTGGCCACCCTTTTCTCCAGATCTGAACATATGCAACTTCTTTTTGTGGGACTGTATTAAAGACAAGGTGTAAAGCAGTAACACCAAAACCATTTCTGAGCTGAAAACAGCCATTCAGGTCATCGACAGCATCGATGTTCCGACACTTCATTGGGTTATGCAGAATTTTGCTATTTGTCTGTGCCACATCATTGTTAATGATGGCAGGCAGATCAAACATCTGAATATCTGTAGTGATGTTTACATGTTGAATTAAGTGTGTTCACACAGTAGTTTCTAGCTAATTTATGTTTTTTTTCCCCACATAGTTCAATAACTGTGACCCTGCATAATTAGAATGTCACAAATCAATAGTGCATCTCATAGTAAATATTCAAGCTGCCCCAGGTAAACAGAGGAAATTCTTAAGTAACTCAATCAAACAATAACAAATTTTAAAAAAAAATCTTAATTCGGATAATAAAGTTGGTAAAAAATTACTGTGTTAATGCAAAAATTATGCTAAATTGAATTAACTACATGATATGAAATACTTAAAAAGTGTAACATAATTGTTGTTATTCCACTGTTTCAATGAAAAAGTATTGTGATCATAATAATGATGAAATAATATTTTCATTTTTGTCAACTTTTTGTGGCAAATTTTAATTTAGTATGAATACTCACATTTTCATGCTACTGCTAATTAAAACCATGTTTTTTACTAAAAAAATTAAGGTTCAGTATTTGTATTTGAGAGTTAAATTTGATAATAAATATAGAATTCAAATAAAAATTAACAGGTACCTAATGAGAATTAAATCACACATGATGCCGGGGAAACATATTTCTAACTTCGTTTCTGTTTCATTGTGTGGTGGTACTTGACAAGTGGTGCATTTGTAGCCTTGTTGTTTTACAGACACAAATGACAAAACACAATTATCAATTTCAACAAAAATCCTCTCAGGAGATCTGTGATTATGTTGGCATTAAATGCATTTTTTAAATAATTTCTTGACCAGCTAGTTGATGATTTTGAATTAATAGCTCAAAATTGTGGACATTCTGTATGCAACTTAATGATGATCTATCTGCCACACTGAACTTCTGGCACGACAGCACTTTTCCTAATAAATATGTCAAAATAGTACCGTTACCTGATGTACAGCATCTTGAGTTTTGTTTATAGGATTGGAATAACACACAGGTGTATATGAAATGCTGTACTGTAACCTCCAAGTTGCAGTGGTATGTCAGTCCACCCCACCCTATTTCGTTAAGTAGGTGAGACACCAAGGCTGCAGAAGCCTTTGCTTCTTGTTCTAGTATGAGCTCATCAAGAACAACATATATGTAATTATGAAAAAGTTGTTTGTTGTTGCCTTTGGATTGCTTCCTGAAGTTCGAATGTTGAAGTCAATAACGTTCAAGGCATTTTTGTACAGTTGCTCTACTGAATATAATTACAAAAATGTCAGAATTCCTGTTAGCCAAACATAATCATTATGCTTGGTGGCATAAAAAAGTATCCAGTCTGGCCACAAGGTGATAATGGTGCTGATCGTGAGGGGAGCAATCCATACTACAAACCAAAGTCACATCATTGGCTGTTGCAGGATGTTTTGATCTTTGTAATTAAGCTCCAAATAATAAAGCAAAAGAATGAAAAATCCAGGATGGAATGTAACAATATTATGAAAAAGAAAGTTGCCACTCACCATAAAGCGGAAATGCTGAGTCACACATAGGCATAACAAAAAGACTGTCACAAATAAAGCTTTTGGCCCATAAGGTCTTAATTAAAAACAGGTTCTCCCCCCCCCCCCCTTCCCCACACACGCACACAAAGATAAACACAACTCACACACATGAATGCAGTCTCGGGCAACTGTAGTGT
Source organism: Schistocerca piceifrons (assembly GCF_021461385.2). Taxonomy (NCBI): domain Eukaryota; kingdom Metazoa; phylum Arthropoda; class Insecta; order Orthoptera; family Acrididae; genus Schistocerca; species Schistocerca piceifrons. Next base: position 232,673,899 of record NC_060138.1, read on the forward strand.
GGATGCAGTTGTCCCACATCCCAGACATCTCATCCTGCGAATTCGATGTGTTTGGTCGCAAAAGGAAGTGCTTCATCTCAGATAACAAAATTAAGGACTCAGTGGAGGACTGGCCACATGAATTCTGGGAACAGGGAATCCTTTGGCTCATGAAACAGTGGGATAATTGTGCTTAAGCCTCCGGTGATTACTTTTGAATAAATACTTCAATTATACTTGCAGTGTTGCTTTGCAATTTTCTTTTGAACACCCCTAATAGTTTGTGCTGATCGGACTACATCGAGGTTTATCGGCAACCTGGCATCTATAGACTGACATGTACTGAACCATGTCCCTGTTCTACTACCTTTGTTGTTATTAATAAATATGTGAGGCCATACAGTGTTTACAAAGGTTGTGCAAGCCAAGGCTTCTGCTGTGGTAGAGGGGAAGACAATTGTAAGAAAGGGTAATCTGAAAAAGATTTGGACTCCATGTGTGCTACACCATTGATGCCATGACCTATCTTGCAAAACTGCATGGCATATGGAAGATAGTTGCAATGTGACTGAATTTCACAAGACTGTAAGGTTCAAGTAGTGCAGATGCTATTTCCATAACAAAGATTCAATTAGTCATACTCTTCCTCTCTAATACTGTTCTATCTTGTCTTCTTGCATAGCTATAATGACCATTAAGCAATTGGCATCTTGAGTCAACTGCATTCTATTGGTTCTCAGATTACCACGTTGAACTGTTGGACCCAGGGTGATAATGGCAGATTTATTTTTGTGTGCTGATACTCATCTATGATTTGTTCAACTCACTTGTCACAGTCTTGGCTGTTCAGTGAACTGCTAAGGTCATTAGCAAAAATGTGTACAACAGTTTTTACACCAAAGATGCTAATTCCTGACAGTTCATCTCACAGGCACTTCAGCAGGGTTCTTAAATGTTTGGGGCATAGTCAGGCTGACAAAGGACAGCCCTGTCTCAAGCCCCTTCAGAGTTGGATATGGGCTGTGAAGATGTCAAATGATTTTGGTTCTAGCAGTGAGCATACATTTGTTTACAGTGGTAAATGCTCTGTCAAAATCTGGTTTATATGTGACATAGAAATGGGAGTTCTATTTGAGTCTGTTGTACACTTTTTGAAGGTCTGAAAAAGTCACCACCAGGAGTGTGTGAGCTTCCCAAGATCTCAACATTCCGCTACAATGTCGGTCATTTTGCGTCCAGGATTGGCTGTCTTTTGATACAGTTCTATCATTTCCTGCAACACCATTTTTGACTGGACATTTGCCATTCTGTAAATAATTTAATCTCAGCCACCGGCTGTCAGTTCCTGCAACCTCATTCTGTGGAGCCATTTTTGAGGACACAGAGCAATTCTTCTTTTGAAAAGGATTTCATGAATTCTATATTTTTGTGTCTCTGTAATTGTTGTCAGGTTGCCTATCTTCTCCAGCCGTTCCTCAAAAACAGTGCAGCCATCAAGTTCAGTGGAGGACTGCTTGATGAAATGTTGCTTCATGGTTCACTTGCTTGCATTAAATGAAATGCAAGGTACAGTTCTGTCATTTTACTGATAGTTCTCTATTAGATTCCTACATATTATTTGCAGCTCCTGTCATGGTGACGTGTTCCCACATGCATGTGATGCCCCTTGATCTAATTCTGAATCCAGCTGTGTTTCCTGGTTATATTAATGATTTTGGCTTTAATCTGCCAAGTAAATCAGCAAGGTCACTGTATAAGTGATGTAATGCTAAGAAATAAAATTCTTGTGTGTGATTTTGCCACTGTAAAACTAAGGTACTGTGTGGCATGTAACTTGCATCCTTTTCCAATTCTGTACTATCAAAGATGTCAACTAAGGATCTTGCAAGATAATGCATTTAGTTTGCCATGCTCCTCTTCCCTTAAAAACACTCTGTTGGATATGATATGCTGGGTGGTCACGGAAGGCAGTCAGGTAGAACTCCATCAGCTAGACATTGTGAGGTATAAATTGTATCAATCCAGCTGTACTTATAACAAATGAATATGTTACACTATCAGGGTTCTTCAGTTCTCTATTATTCTAAATTCTTGCACTAATTCAGCCCTTGGATCATCAAATCTTCAAAGTTAATTTTTTAGTGTTTTTTGGAAGTGTGCCATACTGCTTTAATGAAACTGATATCTTGGCACTGACTTTAAATCCTTTAAGCATGAAGAAAATCAAAGAGATCCAACACAACAGTGAGAATGGTATCACTATCTTTTAGTAATAACACTTATGCTATTACAAGACTTTACAGCTACACAACAAACTTACTTCGATATATGCTCTTGCCAGTGGTGCTGCACAGAACACTTCACATTCAGAAAGCTGACGGCCTTGTTTCCTTAGTTTCTCTTCTGTTGCCTGCAGCAGCCAACATACTAGCCAACGATATGTTTGCAGCAATTCTGTAATGGAGATATAGGCTTAGTAATAACTTCAGAGAGCTGAAAAAATGAAATGTGCAGTGACAGCAACATGTTGTTAACATAATCGATTGAGGTCCTGAAACTAGAAGGCAGTGATTCTCTGCTTTTCTAAAGGTTTGATGGACACTCCAGGTGAGGTGGCACAGTGGTAAGGCTCAGTTTCTTGTGGTTCTTCCAAAAGTTGCTGAAGGAAAATGTCAGGTTGTTTCCCTTGAAAAGGAAACGACCAATTTCCTTTATCATCCTTTTTGAGATCCAAGTTTGTGCTCAGTCTCTAATGAACTTGTCAAAGGGTCATTAAACCCCTTCCTTTCTTCAGTGGACATAGGCATGGCAAGAATTGTGTGCAGAAAGCTTGTGTGTGCAACATTGTTACATTATAAACAATAGTGCTTGATTTTAAGTTTGTTACTGATTAAGTACCATTTGTGATTTGCTTCCAAAAACACTATTTATGGATGAATCCAGTTTACACGGAATAGAATTAATTATGTATAATAACCACCAGTGATCACAAAAAACCCACAAGATACAGAGGAAACATTTTTCCAACTTATATTCTCTGTCATCGTGTGGTGTGACAGGATCTGTGTTATATTTGTAGGTCTTGTTATTATGAAGGCACAAATGACAAAACATTTTTACCAAGGAAATTCGCCAAAGAGCCGTATGTTTCAAGAAGTTATTTCATTTAGACAACCAGTCTCAGCATCTCAATAAGTTGTTGTCAAGTCTTGGAAGTAAACACTCCAAAAATGAATTCACAGAATCCAGATATTGATGGCTACAGTTATCCAAATGTCGATATATCTGGTTGTCTATACACAGAGTGCATAGGAGCCTGAAGATGACATAACTGAGATGCTGAAACTGGTAGTCTAAATAAAATAACTTGTCAAAACATACGGCTGTTTGGCGATTTTCCTTGGTAAATATTTGACTGGTCGCTGTCCTATATTCACAGTGGATCATCAGAGAATGACAAAACAGACTTAATTGCATTTTTAATACAGCAAATGCATATGTAAACTTTTTTGCTGGATATGACACTCGGGAATACTGGAGATGCCCTGATAACCAGTAGATAGCAGCTATCTGTACAATTAATCTATTTTTTTTAATGAATGCATGAGAGGTATGATGTGATAATGGATATTCAAGGCAAAAATAAATAAACAAATAAATAAAATAAAACAAAAAAGGGTGCTGGTTACGAGTGGTTGCCTAGGCAGACAGAAGTGTAGGAAACAAGAGGTAAAAAGGTGTGTGTGTGTGGGGGGGGGGGGGGGGGGGGGGTTATTTGTGGTAGCAATAAAAAAATAGAAGGGGTAGAGCAATGTAAGGGTGGGCAGTGCCGAGTCAGGGAAGGAACACAATAGAAGAGAAAATGATAGGGGGAGGACAGAATGAAGATAAGAGAGTTTAAAAGCTGAGAGTGGGAACTAGTGAAAGTTGAAAGTTTAGAATATGGAGACTATGATAATGGAGTATGTTTTGGAGGGTGTTCTCATCTGGACAGTTCACAGAAACTGATACTAGTACTGGTACTGGGAAGATGGGGGGGGGGGGGGGGGACAGGGGGGGAGGCAGATCCAATTGGGTGGTGCACACCTTTGGATGGTTGAGTAAGCAGTTTACCATAAAGTAGTTGTTCAACAGTGGGTTAGTTATCACACCACATTGCACAATAACTGCAGTACAGATGGAAGGATGTACCTGATTACATATATGGCCCTACCTTTGATTAGGTTGAAAATTCCTGTCAGTGAATTGCAGTAGTGTATGGTGGGTTAGTGTATGAGGCTGTTTTTCATATGGGTTGTGCACACAGAATGATCTGAGGGAATCAGAATTGGGAGCAGCAACAGCACAAAGATGGGGTAGGATACTGCATAAGCTAAGAGGGTAACATAGCACTATTTGGGGGGGAATTAGGGTTGGATTTTGAGTAGGATATTCTACACCTCAGTGCACAATTAGAGATAACTGAACCACTAGTAACAGGTGTGAATAAGTTTTTCAATGTGCAGGAACTGCCAGTTGGTTGCTGTTTCAGAATTTGTGAATGTCGAGCATTAATGTACTCTGTTTCTGGCTGTGCAGAATATTGTTTACCAATAAAGGTTCTCACAAGGTCTGTTTGGAGAACTCTTACTTCCAATTGCAAATACGGTTCTAACAGGTACCAAGGCTGCTCATTATTCTACATCCTAAGGGTGTGTGTTTTGCCTACACTCTTCTTGTAAATGCAGTCACTTACCTTCTGGAACAATTGTGTCATTCACTGACTTAGCTCTGAAATGTTTAGTCATTAGGTCAGTGTGCTCCCTTATGAATGCTAGTGATCCAAGTGCAGAACTAGAGAAAGGTAGCCCACCCTTCTTGTTCTTTGACCATAATTCCAGCAACCACTCACTACACTGGCGCAGTACAGTACTACTACAGTGAGCAGATACATGCTCTCCATCATTATCATTTCTTATGTCACCTATGCCAGCAACTGAAAAGAGAAGCAATGGTTGAATGACTCTAGTAGTTTACACCACTTATGAAAAGTGAAAGAAACACATTATGTACAAAAGACAAAACATATCTGTTGAATCAGGAATCTATTACACTGATGAATACAAACCTGTCTTCTTAAAGTAAGTATTATTTGGTGCATTTAATATGGGGAGATGATTCTGTGGAGCTTCCAGGACTGTGATGATTGTATCAAAGTTGGGCAGGTGCAATAGATTCTTTGGTAGATAACGGTACTTCCAGGTGGGAGCAGAACACAGGTATAGATGAAGTAATGACAGCTGCTGTTGAGCAATTAAGCCCCCACTTTAGCCAGTTACCAGTTTTTGTGATATTGGCACTGCTATTCATAAAATTATATTAAGAATATGAAATAGGATAGATTGCTACTTACCACATAGAAGAGGTCTTGAGTGGCGGACAGGCACATTGATAGAAGACTGCTGGATATTATCAGTTATCAGACTAAATCCTTCGTCAGATGTAGGCAAAACAAACATGCATTCACACATGATTGTTAATTCCTGACTGCCCCTAGATGGGCATGGCCGTGTCCGTCCGTGTGTGAGTGTGTGTGTGTGAATTTTTTTTTTACGTGAAGAAGATGATGAACACCAAGCAATTCACTGTTGCTTGGTCTCTGGATTGTATTGATAGCATCAGGTCTCATCTCCTGTAATGATGATTCCCAAAAACTGTGGATTCCATATCTTAATATGAGGGAATATTTGCTTCATTTGTTGGTCTGATGTTAACATAAGTTTTTTTTTTTTTTTTTTTTAATAATCACTCACTCTGTTGATAGGGTGTCTTCTTGTGGCGTCTTCAGTTACAGTCATTGCCATGGTTCCTTAGATCTTGTTAACCACTGTTCATAAACTTGCAAAGAAGACTTAAAATGTGTCAATACAATCACCTCTATTGTGCAGCAGAAATGAGATGGTGGTCTAAACAAAGTGTGTTTTGATTTAATTATCGTCATGTTGATCCTGGTGTTCTTTGTCACTTGCTATATCTTTTGCACGCTTTAGTGATACATCTTTGATGTTGGTTGACTAAATATGTTAAAATAAGAAAGATTGTGACAATTTGATATTAGTAATGACAGCACAAAAATTATTTTTATGATTTCTATTGGAACACAGATTACTACAAGGTGTACAACTTTGCTTCCGCCATTTTTTCCCCAACATTTGAGGCTTTAATGAAACTAATTGCTTACACATGTATTATTCAAAGTATCTTCCATCACTGGCCACTACTTTCTCCCACCTTTCAGGCAGTGTATGAATCCCATGTCGAAAGAATTGTTCATCTTTTGAAGGGAACCACGAATCGATCTAATTCGTGACTTCCTCATTAGTTCGGAAGTGTTGGGTCAGCCATGCCGTGTGCCATTGATCTAAACAGGTGATAATCAGAGTGAGCAATGTCTGGAGAATGCGGTAGTGGGGTAGGACTTCCAATTTTAATGTTTCCAAGCACGTTTTGACTTCTTTTGCAACATGGGGTCGAGCGTTGTCGTGCTGCAAAATCACTTTATCGTGCCTCTCGCTGTATTGCGGCCGTTTGTCCTTTACTGCTCTGCTCAAACACATTAAATGCATTTGATAATAAGCACTGTGATTGTTTCACTTGGTTTTAACACCTCATAGTACACAACGCCCAGCTGGTCCCACCAAATGCAGAGCATGATCTTGGAGCTGTCAATCTACATCTACATCTACATCTACGTGATTATTCTGCTATTCACAATAAAGTGCCTGGCAGAGGGTTCAATAAACCACCTTCAAGCTGTCTCTCTACAGTTCCACTCTTGAATGGCATGTGGGAAAAACGAGCACTTAAATTTTTCTGTGCGAGCCCTGATTTCTCTTATTTTATCGTGATGATCATTTCTCCCTATGTGGGTGGGTGCCAACAGAATGTTTTCGCAATCGGAGGAGAAAACTGAATATTCAGTTTGGCCGTCAATGTGGAAGCATGGCCGGAATATCCCAATGATTTTTTGCATTTAGGGTTATCATAATGAACCCATTTTTCATCCCCAATCACAATGCGAAGCAGAAATCCCTTCTGTTTTTGCCCCTGAAGCAACTATTCACAAACACACAAAGGCCGTTCAACATCTCTTGGTTTCAGCTCACACAGGAAGCTGTATGGAGTGTTGTGTTGTCATGCAGGAGAACAATGGCTTTGCTTAATTTTCCATGCCTCTAATTTTTTAAAAGTTTTGCCACCAAAAATTAAGCTGCCCTGTACACTTCAAATTCTCAGAAAGTTTCCAGCTGCCACACCATTTCACTCACACACTGTGATACACATATTATTTGCATCACAATAGAACTGTTGTCTGCAGGAACACCTTGCCCTCTTGTGGCAATGCACCACTCTTGTTGCACAGTTGTCTTAGCACAGTGTGAGATGTAACTTACTTTACTAAAGTCCCTGTGTACTAACTGCTATGCAGTGTTCTGTGTAGTATGACTACTGGCAGATGTCTATCCAAAATGTGACTAACCACATACTCAATCATTTCATCAACATGGTGCACTCCAGAACTGCAGTGGCTCAACAGCTGCATCAGTGTCCATGATATCACCAGAGAACCAACTATTTTGGATTTATTGCTGCAGAACCAACTATTCTGGATTGTGCTCGTAAAAACTGCCCATTCAACTCATCCTCCATTATCACACTCCCATTCAACTAATCCTTCAGTAGCCTTGCCCTCTGCTGGCCTCTTTCAAATCTTTGTTTTTCTTCAGTTTCAAGACTGATTGTCACCTACAGGAGCTTGTATATTGTTAACAGCTTATTTTGGTCATTTTGAACATAATCAGAATGGAATGTCAAGTAGAGAAAAATGAACACTTCCAACACATTTTACTCTTTGAGTTTAATTGAGGACTTAGCACTGCAGAAGCCACTAGAAGAATACAGGCTGTAAATGGGAGGGAAGCATTTTCTGAGAGGTCAGAACAGAAATGGTTTTCTCATTTCTGAGAAGGAAAATCTGACTTGTGTGATGAACCACATTCTGCAAGACCATCTCTTTTTGATGAAAATTGTCTAAATCAAAGTTCATATGGCTAATTAGAGAGTGTGATGTCTTTTGTCTCTGAAGCTCAAGCAGTCTGTCCCAAATTTGATGGGACACAGATTTACAATGGTGACTACCCTTTACCTCAATTTGTTTTTATTTTATTCCTTACTGGTGCAGAATTACAAATGTATTTAGCTCCGCATATTAGCATCCTTAAATGCTGGAATCTTTGTGTCTTCTCCAAACTGCCTACCTTTAAGGTAACCGTGGCCACCACAAGCTTCTCGGCATTCTTGAGTTCCATCAACCGTTACACTAGTTACCAGATATTTTCCCACTGATGCTATCTGTTGTAGCTCCTTTGCTGCAATGATATCCTATATGAAAATGGATACAAGACACAATAAGATATTCCACAGTATGAATAATTACCTAATAATTCTTGATACTTATGCAGTGAATCTGACAGTTCTATGTTAATTTCTAGTGTGTAGAGAAAAAGAGTATTGCAGTAAAAATTTACCTTTGGGTGCTGGTTGTCAAGAGCCTGTCCAAGAAAGTCTGCAAAAATCTTGAAAGCAAAGCTCGATGCTAAGTAGGGGAAAAGTCTCCATTGCTGAAAATATATGCCGTTCATGAAAACTACTGCAATGTAAAAAAAAATTAAAAGACAAAAGGAGTGAGAGGACGAGAAAAAAGAAAGGAGGAGAAATGGAGACAATGTCTATAACTTCTTAAGTGTTAGATAATTAAAGTGAATTCTGTTTTAAATTACTGCCATACTGTTACAGATCAATTCAAAATCTCTGTATTCCAGATAATAATGGTGCTGAGTCACAGACTATCAACAAGTCACATTTTAAATGTGCCACATGACAACTGCACCATTCCTTGACACATTGTAAGGTACCTGCTTCACATACCACTCCAAATGGACATCAATAACCATGTGCTAGAAGTGGTGGTGATTGGGGTGAAGGTAGATGGAGGATACACTCAAGTCTAAAAGAAGTCACTCCTGTTCCAAAACATGTCTGATTACATGAAGGCTGCATTAGATATGCCAAGCAAAGCCTACGTGTTATGTAAGGGGTCTCGTAATAGCAGCAATATTTCTTCAATACCTTCTGGATGGTAATGCTCACCAAATCTGTGGTATCTTTGAAGCTACATGTGCCTCCTGCATCATTCTAAATGGCAGGGACCTCATGGACGTTGGTCTTCATTGGTTGGGAACAGGTTTGGCAAATCCAGGTTTTCTAAGCAGGGTCTGGTGAGCACTGCCGGCCAACTGCACTGTAAGCTCTGGGCATTCCTCAGCGACTACTGTGAGGCGTGACAGTAGAATGATGAGCCCAGACAGCAAGGATGTTACAAACCTGTACTTAAAAAACTCATTCTCAAGGCCAGCTGTGTGCTGACAATATGGATAGCTGCTGAGGTGGAACAGCTGCTAGCAGGTAACCCTGTGGAATCTACTGCACCTTAGTTGTTTAAGACTTTACCCAGGTAAGTGGGGACTCTGTCTGGGTGGACACATGATTTTCTAGCTGCTACACTCCTAGTGGTTCAGGTTCTTGATTGGGCAGTATTAACCCCAAAGGACCTCATCTGACAAGTACGTATCAGATGCCTGCCAATACAAGAAAAAGCAGTGGTAGTAACAGTCTATATCCTGTGGTAGATTATCTTTTTGTTGTAATGAAACATGGGGAAGATACTTCTGCAACATTGTAGCCTTCCTACATACGTACTGACAGCCTTTGAGAAACTCACGGCACAACTTCAATCCATAAAGAGTCTGTGTAACAGGACACTGGTTGAAACTATGAGGGCTAGCCGAGTAAATTTTTAAATGCCAAATCACTTGGTGAGTGTTCCATCATCAGTGAGTTGCACGCTGGATTACATTTCTGTGAGTGAGTTACAACATGTGATATTGTGGATATGTATGTCAAAGAACAGCAACAGGAATCAGAAAGTGAAGGTTGGTTGTTTTGGGGAAGGAGACCAGACATCGAGGTCATCGAGGCCATCGGTCTCATCGGATTAGGGAAGGAGGGGGAAGGAAGTTGGCCGTGCCCTTTGAAAGGAACCATCCTGACATTTGCCGGGAGTGATTTAGGGAAATCACGGAAAACCTAAATCAGGATGGCCGGACGCGGGATTGAACCGTCGTCCTCCCGAATGCGAGTCCAGTGTCTAAAGAAAGTGAAGGTGTCATCACAGTTAGGAATTACATGAAAAGAGTAAATGGTGAGCTTCAGAAGATGTGATCTTTTATTCTGACTTCCCATTTACTGAAATTGCAGCTGGAGTTATCCACTCTAGTTGTAGGCCTAACGTGTAGCTTGACCATGACAACTTTATGATTTTACTGGTGCTGCTAGAAACAGAGAAAATCAGCTATGGATGAAAGATATTCGCTTTTCTCTGAGTGCTGCTAGCATTAAGCTGCCTCTAAACTTGCCTGGAAGTGAAGTATTAGAATACACATGTTAAGGGTGGTGGTGTAAGAGCAGTTGATGCTGCCTTCACATCACTACTCCTCTCCCCTCAACAATCATAAGGTGGAGGCAAGGACACCTCCTACTGTAACCGAAAGCCACCACGTGATTGGTCGACTTATTGTGGGCAAGCTGTACCTCACCCTACACTTTGCTTTAAGTGCCAATGTTTGGCGCATACCACCGCCATTTCCAAAGGTTAAGCAATGTGTGGAAGACGTGGTTCAGCCCAAGAACCAGGTACTCAATGTACTGCCCCATGCATGTGTGTCAACTGCTGCCAAAATTATACAGTTTGGAACAAAGATAAGAAAATTCAAGAATGAAAGTACTAAATGCATCTCATACTCTTAAAAACACACAATCACTCACTTTCATGAACTCGTTCACCTCTGCCTTTAAGCAGCCCTTAGATAAGACTGTATTGGCTCCCAGAAGTTGACAGCTGAACAGATCACAACAACCTGCAATTGTAAATGTACCTACAAACTTGCATTATCAATGGAACAATCAAGCTTTCCTACAAGTGAAATAGTGGTGGCATCAGAACCAACTGTCAATAAGAATAACATACCAACATGGCAAACAGAAAAAGACAATAAAAAATGTTTCTGTAAAACAGCCTTATCTCCATTCCCGGAATTCAAGGTAAGGATGAAGAAAAACAATAGCCCAAAATATTCTGGCCCAGAACAAAACATTATTAACTCAGGGATGACCAATTTGTATGTCTCCACATTTTAAGCTATCTCACACCCCTGAGTTATGTAGCCGCATTGCCCACAAAATTGACAAACTTGGCATAGAGAGAGCTAAAGGAGGGTGACTATTTTCATAAACAATGTATACCACTCCTCTCTCTCCCTGTAACCACCACCTTACAAGCAGTCACAGTACTGGCACACGTACATCACAGGATGAAAATATGTTCCCTCTGCCAGTGCCCAAATGAAATGCTATACAAAGAAGCTCTCACAGAACTCATAATGCGTCTCCTCCAACCATTCCTCCTATATGGGGATTTTAGCACATGCAGTGTGCTTTGCAGTTCTGCAACCACTTGTCCCATGGGCAGCGCAATCAAGAGCCTCATAACATCATTCGATACATATCTGTTGAATATTTGGCAGAGCATGGACTTCAGCATTGCAACAGAGCTGTTCACTGCTATCGATCTCTTGGTATGCTCTCCATCACTCTCCACACATGGCTCAATGGCAAGTGGTCAATGACTCACACTCAAATGCAGGAAGTGTCCTGATAGGGATTCACCTGACAGACAGAATGGTGTTCAAAGGAAAGCTGCCACTATGTGTGCTCAGTAGGGCAGACTGGTCACTGACAGCCACTTTGCTGTATTTGAGGACGGCCGGTGTGGCCGTGCGATTCTAAGCGCTTCAGTTTGGAACCGCGTGACCGCTACGGTCGCAGGTTCGAATCCTGCCTCGGGCATGGATGTGTGTGATGTCCTTAGGTTAGTTAGGTTTAAGTAGTTCTAAGTTCTAGGGGACTGATGACCTCAGCAGTTAAGTCCCATTGTGCTCATAGCCATTTTTTTGCTGTATTTGAGCACCATGACAGCATCCATGAATGGGTGGATCATATTACCACAATAATCCATCACACTGTTGAAGCATCCATTCCATAGTTTTCAGGCCAGCTAAAAAGGTAGCCTGTCTCTTGGTGGAATGACAAATGCCACTCTGCAATCAGAGCCATGCAGGCAGCTCTACATAAGTTCATGTACTCACCAACAGCATAGAACCTCATGGCCTTTCATGTAACATGGGTGAAATGTTGCCAAATTGTTAGAGAGAGCAAGAAGAGATCATGGCAACTGTTCCTGAAAACCGATACCATTCAACTAAAAGTAAAATCATATGAGAGACCATCAGAAGGCTAACTAGGAGAGGTGGCTGCTGTAATGGGGAACAAAAGTCTCCAGACCAACCTGTTAGAAACTGCCCAGACAGCGGTGAAATATTTCAACACAGTTACCACCAATGCTGGTCAGTATCCAGCTATTCAACACGACAGAGAGGCCACTGAGATGGACAGTTGGGACTTCCAAGCGGAACTGGATTCTGTGCTACCTGCAGCTAATGACATGTCAGATGGTCATGATTTGATCCACTAAACCATATTACATCTCACACGGTGATGTAAAGAATGTTTCTTGTTCTTTTTAACTGTATTTGGGCACCAAGACACATTTCCAACACCTGGAGAGAAGAAATTTTAATTCCACTTTTAAAACCCAGGAAGGACCGTACATGCTCAAGTAGTTATTATAGTGTTTTCCTTATTAACTGCAGTGGGAAGACCTTGGAAAAGATGGTCAGCCACCACCTGGTTGCATCTTAGCACACAGACAGCTCCTTAGTTGCAGTAAATGTCATTTCAGGAGATATCACTACACCTTTGAAACCTGGTTCTCCTGGAAATTTCTATACAACAAGCTTTCCTGCACAGAAACATTTTTTGACACTGAAAGGGCCTATAATAATACTAGGGGGCACAAATCCCTGAATAGCTCTACAAATTGGGATTTCGAGGACCCCTCTTTATACAGTCCTTCCTTTCGTCACATCATTTTAAATACTGAATTGGTGATGTCCTCTCCGAGAATGTCCTCAAGATAGTTCCTAAGTGTCAATGTCTGTGCCATAGCTATTAGTAGTATAACATTCATAGTTGAAAGTCCTAACCAGCGTACTCTGTTTGTGGACAAATTCTCCTTCTTTTGTTCCCCTCCAGTCATGCAACAAATCACCTTAGAAGAATGGATAAAGAAGACATGTTTCACTTTATCAACAAAAAGTCTATGTGACCTTTTTAACTGTTGATGTTCTGTTTTTAACTTTTGTGAGTTGAATATGAGGGACATAGTATTCAATTTTGAAGGTTTCTGGGCCTCACATTTGATTTTAAGCTTGCCTGTTTACCACATCTTAGGGGTCTGAAAACCCTGTCCCTAAAAGCAATCAATATTTTAAAATTTCTTAGTCACAATTCATGGTAAAATGTAAATGTCATGTGACTAGGGCCTCCCGTTGGGTAGATCGTTTGCCGGGTGCGAGTCTTCCGATTTGACGCCATTTTGCTGACTTGCACATCAAACAAGTCATGGTGAACAGACCAAACCTGTCTGCTACAGTTTTACAGAATGTCAGTGCAATCTTGGCTTCACCATAAGTACATGATGCAAGGCTCTGTATGACCTTCCTATTTAAAAATGTTGGACATGGTGCACCATGAAGAAATTAGGCTACCCGCTAGTGCCTCTGCAAAGAGACTAGTTAGCCGTCATTTAATATCAGGTGGTGACTCCCCTTGGTGTGACAGCCTATAAGACATTTTTTCAGACACTTGCTTACCATACCATTGCTCATCCACAAATGGAAAGACTTTTTAACCATTGAAAATGACCAATGAGATCCTATGAGATTTGTGAAAAGGATTGCCTTTTAAAAATAAGTGTGGCTGATTTTAAAGTTCTATAAATTTACAAAAAGCTTGGAGCAGGTCTCTGTAAATCTCCACCTTGGCTCCTAAAGAGGCTCAGAATTATTCTAGACTAGTTGTACCCAACCACACTTTGGTTTGACTCTGTCTGCTTAAATGGAAATGAAAGAAAAGAGAGAGCACACTTTTCTAATACGTATGGGTGTTAGATATACATCCTAATCTCCTCCTCTCCCCTGTCTTTCTCCATTGCCCCCTCTCTTTCCTTTGTCCATCTCCTCCTCATTGCCTCTCTCTCAGTCCATCATCTCCTCCCCCATTTCTCTGATCATCTTCTCCTCACCCACCCATCTACCCATCTCCTACTGCTCCCCTGCCCCCCTCGTACATATCCTCATTTCTGTTTCCTATGTCCATTTCCTCCTGCCCCTCTGTCCATCTCTCTCTCTCTCTCTCTCTCTCTCTCTCTCTCTCTCTCTCTCTCTCTGATCTTGAGCTTTGTTTGTTGTTATTTCAAATTCAGATTCTGTTGTAATCTAATCATAAATCAATAAGCCATAAATACAACTTTCCTGTTTGCTACTAAAATTTCATGTGTCTAAACATTTATTACAGTAACACGAAAAAATCTGAAGTAAAAAGTAAATCTGAAAGGTACATTTTGAGATTTTCAGTAACAATTTTTTCCAAGAAATGTATTAGAATTCAACGCTGTGTCAAAATTTCAAAGCAATTGATCAAGAACTTTGGGAGATTACTGATTTTGAAAAAACCAACATTTACATATTAATAATGTTCCCACTTTAATTACATACATATCAGATACATTCCAGTAGATATTTAAAAACATGTGAGTATTCCAATGCAATTTTGTGTCCAAATTTCAAAGCAATCCATGAAGAACTTTTGGACATTTGAGATTTTGAAGAAACTAATATTTACATTTGTACTTATATAGAAACTGTAAATATTCCTACCGCATTTACTTAAATCTACGTCGTACTTTTTTTTCCAGATTTTGTAATCCAAAACACCACCCGCAGCTTAGAATCGAGTGCAAAGTAAGCGGAAGTTCTGAAAAATGTTGGTAGGTGCTGCCACAACTTACATCTGCCGTCAAATATATGTAGCACTACACAGGCATGCTTTGCAGGCACAAAGATAAATACAGGCACCAAAACCTCTGTGTCAGTAAATAACTACAAAGAAAGATAGAAGACAAGCTTTTTTTCCTCTGCCCCGAGTTTCGACCACTGCATTTTCATACATTATCCAATGAAGTAAATAGAAATTCTGTATTGTTCATCTTCAAATGTAGCAGCCTTTCAAATATTTGTAGCAACAAAAATAAATTTCTTTACACAGAAATACCAACAATGCACAAGGCTTTAGGAGTTGCGTGAGTTGATACGCTGGGGCTCATTAAGATTTCAAGTAGTGGCACCTATTGCTTCGTGGAATTTTGTGAAGTGCTTGTTGGTGCTAGCGAACCATAATGAAGCGCTTTCATTATAGTGCCAAATTCAAGAGGAGAGTTATTTCTTTTGTGGAACAAAGCTCTAATCGTGCTGCAGGTCTGCGATACGGGATTGATGAGAGAAACGTCAGGCGATGGCAACTGCAGAGAGACAAATTATTTGAATGTTCAAGTTGCAGGAAAGCATTTAGTTGGCCAAAGTGTGACCAATATCATGCACTAGAAGTGATTTTAAATAAATTTGTTAAGGAACAGCGTCAGAAACTCCTGCCTGTGAACACCGAAATTTTAAAAATTAAGGCGCATGAAATTGCTAGAGAGCAAAAAATTGAAAATTTTAAGGTTAGTCACAGCTGGATTGATCTGTTTATGAAGCGCTGGGGTTTTTCACTTTGGAGGTGACTTTCAGTTGCACAGAGGCTGCTGAAAAATTATGAAGAAAAACGTGTGGAATTTCAGCACTTCATATTAGGCGGTGCACAGAAAAGCAATACCTTCTTGGTCAGATAGGAAATGCTGACCAAACTCCCGTATATTTTGACATGCCGTCAAATTATACGTTTGATGCCAAAGGAAAGAAAGACATAAGTGTTCTTATATCAGGGGGTGAAAAACAGCGGATGTCCGTCATGCTTGCTTGCACAGCAGATGGGCATAAATTACTCCCATTCATAGTTTTCAAGTGAAAGACTTTACTGAAATCGGAAGTGTTTCCAAAAACTGTAATTGCATGAGCAGACAAAACTGGATGGTTTTCGGAGGACATGGTGCTGGAATGGATTAGGCATGTGTGGAACCGTTCTCTTGGCGCAATGCTTGGTTTACGCAGTCTGTTGGTATTAGATGCGTACGCAGGCCATACAACACCTGCAGTAAAACTAAAATTAGACAAAAGCAAAACGGACATCAGTAATTCCAGGTGGGATGACGTCAGTTTTGCAACCACTTGATGTCTGTTTGAATAAACTGTTTAAGGACAAGTTTAAACACATGTACACAGACTGGCTTTCAAAAAGCAACAGACAATTGACACCAACAAGAGGTGTAAAACGCGCAAGTTTGTTGCAAGTGTGCCAATGGATTTATAATGCATGGAAGTGTGTTCCAAATCAGACTGTGCAACAAGCATTTATTTTATAAGTGTTGCTACTCTGCATTGCACAGGATAGAAAAGCATGGAAAGCTGCATCATAGACTGCTACGGACTGAACACAACAACAACACACTCTGCACTTGAAGTCATCACTAAAAATCTACTACGAAAATCCGACAGGCAAGACTGCTTGGGATGTATGTCAATATGGCCACCTCTACATTCTGAATTTTTTCCTACCTGTGATGGTTGCTAATAGGAACTTTTATGAATCGTGAATCACATGCAGTATTCTCTTAACCATAAGAATAATACGAATGTAAACATTATGCCATGTATTCTTTTGTGTTTGCTGCTATCTCATTTAAATCCTGTCTGCCTAATAAAACTATGAAACTAGAGTCAGACAACAGCAAACACAGAAAAATATACATATTATGTCATGTTTACATTCATATTATTCTTATGCTGAATAGTGTACAGTCAGAAATGAAGCATGGCAACTGACTGGATTTTTGAATCTAAAATGACTCTAATTTCTGTGCAGAGTGTAATGTAGTAAAGAGGCATCTGCAAAGAATTTCAAATGGAGAAAAATGTTCGCTAAACTTTAGTTCAGAACATCTTCTATCATAAGCAGTCTATTATGTGGTTCTTGTTGATCATTATCAAAGAATGCAGCAGTGTAAGCAACAACAAATAGCAGTGTCTTGCCATTGTTTTGCTAATGAGACAATTCCTCTCTTTTTTTATTGTAAGCGGTGGTAGTGCGCACAAAAGCAAGCCATGCCGTGAGCGGCGACGGGTCATAAACACTCATTATCAGAATGTGACAAACAACACATGACACAGTACAATAATGCATTTTCAGCTTAGAGTGACATAAACACCTATAACAAAGAGAACGGCACTTATCAGAACTAAGCAAAATAAGCAATTGATTCAAACCAGATGAAGAACGTCGAAAAGGAAGGGTACCTGTATAAATACGGATGGAGCGCCTGATGCATAGCAATGGCTACCTGGTAAAGCTTAACTGCTAAGCTTACAACTCAAACCAAACTACTGTAGCTGTATCTTCAAACATTCAACCTAAATTGCGTCTCATGTTACAATGGACCAACTTTGTTTTGATTTGGAGGTGCTGTCTAAAACTTTTCTCTGCCCTTGGATTTCGAGTCTCAAATTTCAGGTGCGGCTTAGATTTGGGATTTTTTTTTTCCCTTGATTTCGAGTCTCATTTTTCAGGTGTGGCTTAGATTAAAGTTCGGCTTAGAGTTGAGTAAACATGGTAATTGCAAGTCCCTGAAAGTTTTTGACTGAGTGCTTTGAAATTTTGATACAACTTTGCATTGGAATGTGTGTGCATTTTTATATAACTATTCTATACGCAATATAGAATTTTTTATAAATTCAATAACAGGGAAACATTATTATAAAAAGATCTTAAAAAGTTACACATAAAAAAGTTTCTTATCTGCTCCGATTCCCTTAGTGGTTCACAAGCACTGCCACAAATGTGCCCAGCAGAGAAAATGACCCAGTCAACACAAGACAAACTTTCTTCCTTCAAAAGCAAAGGAAGCAGATATCATTCTGCTGGGTATCACAGCGCACTGGAATCTGAGGTAACAAGTGTGGGGACCAGGTAGCGAAGGAGACCTACAGGGGGCATAGGCTGCCATCTCTCGGCTGAGAGAGAGAGCCATGCAGCTGGGGGGGACGGTGTGGCTGGCAGTGAGGTACAACAATGTGATTCGTGAAACAAACCATACAACCATACTGTTCCTCACACCACAGTCACCCCAACAGGATGAAGTAAGCTTGACTGTCTCCAAATAGCACACTGTCCCCTAACATTTGGCTTCATATTGTAGCAAGGAGAACAATGCCTGTGGTATACAAATTATTATACGCCACATTTTAACTGAATGCACCTTGTACTGTGATGAAAGGGCAGAGTCAAATTTAGGTGATGGTCTGCCCACTATTTCACGTGACGATAAGACGAGCATGGTAAAGGTTTTAAATTTTTGTATGGTGTCTGGACTCCATCCTATGCTTTTAGGCTCAAGTTTTTAGTGTGTTGCAGAGTAGCTGGCTGGCTCATCTGTTTTATTCCACTGATCAGCCAGCCACAGTTATCTGCTCTTCTATTTTAACTCTTTCCTCTGAATTTCTCTTTTCGTTCTAAACTTCAAAATGGACAAACTGCATGATTTGTGTGTGTGTGTGTGTGTGTGTGTGTGTGTGTGTGTTTTAGTGCATTTTTATTAAGTTTTATTATTCTGCCACTTTCTTCCAGAGTTGTCTAACAGAATTTTAGTGTGAGTACTAAAGATCTTTCTGCCATGTGCCCAGAATATATTATCATCGTCTACATCTATGTGACTACTCTGCTATGCACAATAAAGTGCCTGGCAGAGGGTTCAATGGGCCACCTTCAAGCTGTCTCTCTACCATTCCATGCTCTAATAGCGCGCGGGAAAAGCGAGCTCTTAAATTTTTCTGCGCGAGCCCTGATTTCTCTTATTTTATCATGATGACCATTTCTCTCTATGTAGGTGGGTGCCAACAGAATGTTTTCACAATCGGAGGTGAAATTTCATGAGAAGATCCCATCGCAACGAAAAATGCCTTTTTTTTAATGATTGCCACTCCAAGTCACGTATCATGTCTGTGATACCATCTCCCCTATTTCGTGATAATACAAAACGAGCTGCCCTTCTTTGGACTTTTTTTATGTCATCCGTCAGTCCCACCTGATGCGGATCCCACACCGCACAGCAATACTCCAGAATAGATCAGACAAGTGTGGTGTAAGCAGCGTCTTTAGTAGACCTGTTGCACCTTCTAAGTGTTCTGCCAACGAATTGCAGTCTTTGGTTTGCTCTACCCACAATATTATCTATGTGATCATTCCAATTTAAGTTATTTGTCATTGTAATCCCTAAGTATTTAGTTGAATTTACAGCCTTCAGATTTGTGTGACTTAGGGCATAATCAAAATTTTGCGGATTTCTTTTAGTACTCATGTGAATAACTTCACACTTTTCTTTATTCAGGATCAATTGGCACTTTTTACACCATACAGATATCTCATCTAAATCATTTTGCCATTAATTTTGGACATTTGATGACTTAACAAGATGGTAAATGAGAGCATCATCTGCAAACAATCTAAGACGGCTACTCAGATTGTCTCCTATGTCGTTAATATAGATCAGAAACAATATAGGGCCTATAACACTTCCTTGGGGAATGCCAGATATTAATTCTATTTAGCTCAATGACTTTCTGTCTGTTACTATGAACTGTGACCTCTCTGACAGGAAATCACAAATCCAGTCGCACAACTGAGGCAATATTCCATAGGCACGAAGTTTGATTAGAGGATGATTGTGAGGAATGGTGCCGAAAGCATTGTGGAAATCTAAAAAACATGGAATCAATTTTGATTCCTTTGTTGATAGCACTCATTACTTCATGTATATAAAGAGCTAGTTGTGTTTCACAAGAACAATATTTTCTGAATCCATGCCGACTATGTGTCAATGAATCATTCTCTTTGAGTTATTTCATAATGTTCGAACACAATATATGTTCCAAAACCCTACTGCAAATTGACATTAGTGATATGGGCCTGTAATTCGGTGCATTACTCATACTTCCCTTTTTGGGTATTGGCGTGACTTGAGCAGTTTTCCAGTCTTTAGGTATGAGTCTTAATCTGAGCGAGCGGTTGTACATAATTGCTAAATACTGAGCTATTGTATCAGCACACTCTGAAAGGAACCTGACTGGTATACAATCTGGACCGGAGGCCTTGCCTTTACTAAGTGATTTAAGCTGCTTTGCTACACCAAGAATATCTACTTCTATGTTTCTCATCCTGGCAGTTGTTCTTGATTAGAATTCAGGAATATTTACTTCATCTTCTTTGGTGAAGAAGTTTCGGAAAACTGTGTTTAGTAACTCTGATTTAGTGGCAATGTAATCAGTGAAGTCACTGTTCTTACTGCGCAGTGAAGGTATTGACTACATCTTGCCACTGGTGTGCTTTGTGTATAACCAGAATCTCTCTGGGTTTTCTGCCAGATTCTGAGACAGAGTTTCGTTGTGGAAATTATTAAAAACGTCTTGCATTAAAGTATGCACTATATTTCAAACTTCTGCAAAACTTTGCCAATCTTGGGGATTTTGTGTTCTTTTAAATTTGGCATGCTTTTTTCATTGCTTCTGCAACAGCGATCTGACGTGTTTTGTGTACCAGGGGGGATCAGCACCATTACTTATTAATTTATGTGGTGTATATCCCTCAACTGCCATTGACAACTATCTCTTTGAAATCATTTCACATCTTTTCTATGCATACATGATCATGTACGCTTACATCATCATCATTATCATCATCATCATTAATGACTTCCCATGATTATTCAGTATGAGCTAAAGAAGGAATGGTTGATGCTATCCAACAACTCATCTCTCCTACTCTCCTGTGGCTCACTACAAAGTAATTGCATTTTGTTTGATTTCTTACACATTTATCTTTACATGTGTATTGCACTATATTTCTTGTTTGGTGACAAACATGTTCTGTTAACTCACAGTACTTACTGTTGACAACAGTATTGCCTGCTTTATTCTTCACCCTCAAGCTTGCATTCAGCAGTGCTCAGTTTGATCTCAGGTCTGTTTTTCTGGCAGTGCTTGTGTTATGTTAATAGCGAATTCTAATAGTTTGGATGTGTTTACTGATAAAGAGTTTGCCGACATGCACATTATGTATGTGTTCCCTGAAAGCAATGGACAAGTGGCACAGTAACAGTATGCTGAACTGTACCAATAGCAACGCCACACAAAGCACCATACTTCAGCATCTGCTTTGTTATAATACTGTGTGCTTTGTGTTGTATACTTTAGTAACTGAATATTACAAGTTTTATCACTGTTGTGAAGATATTTTCACACAAAGGTAACTTGGGTAATAAACTAAACTAATCATACTTACATTAATACTATGTAATAAGTCACTGGAGGCCACAGCTCTGTTACACCAAAATACCCACAAAATATTCCACATCAAACTCTGAAGTTCAAGTTCCCTTGTACATGCTTCATATCCATCAAATAACACTAAGAGGTCTGGGAGGCTAATTATAAATGTATAGTATTATTAAATGTGTGCTCACACATGTTATATAGCATATTATATAACTGATTTCAATAGGATTTAGTAACCTATCTATAATTAAATACTGTTATGCACTGTACTGTGAATCACTTAATCTTCAACATTCATTGGTTTCCAGCAGAGCTCAGTGGTATTCTTGTATGCCAATGGTATAGTCAGTGCTCTTAGTTGTAGGCTGCCAGCTGAATGAATGTACAGGGTGGAGCAACAGAAAACATGAAGTCAGTACAATCAGTCTTCTACTGAAGCTGGCATTGTTTCTGCCTTGTTTTTGGGACACTTTGTTAAGTATTTATATGGTTTATATAAAAAAAATATTGAGCCATTAATCATAGAACTAACTCATGAGAGTAACATTTTAGATTGCTTGGTTACAGCATTGGCCAAACATTTTGACTCAGTTATTGTAGAGTACAGAATTAGAGGTCATAAGGCTATTATAATATCACTGATTATGGATGTCAAGATGATTGTAAAAATAGATAGGAAGA
Source organism: Schistocerca piceifrons (assembly GCF_021461385.2). Taxonomy (NCBI): domain Eukaryota; kingdom Metazoa; phylum Arthropoda; class Insecta; order Orthoptera; family Acrididae; genus Schistocerca; species Schistocerca piceifrons. The sequence goes on from NC_060138.1 coordinate 232,696,152, forward strand.
TATTTCTGATAAGTAACTGCAATAATAAGAGATTTCAGATTACCTGAGGAGTGAAAATCATTCATCTCTGAGGCTGAAAATAGACCAAGTTCAGGACTACTGTACAATGTGCCTTGGACAGATATATGCCACGTAAAGTTGTGAGGGATGGAAAAGACCTACTGTAGTTTGACAGCCAAGTTAAGAAGAATTCCAAAAGCAAGAGAGCTTCAGCCCAGATTTAAAAATAGCCAAAACTGTGCTGGTGTAAACTGTAGCCAGCACACCAGTCAGCAAAGAGGTTGAGAGAAGATCGATAGTAGGCACTGGAGCAAGCTTGCCTAACAAGAGAGAGGCCAAAGACAGACTCACAAGCAATTTGCTGCCTACACCCTCTTGACTGCAAGTATTTAGACCACCACCGCTGACTGGAGGGGTCAGTTCCAGTCAGTCACAGAGCCAGTCACAATCAACTCAGTCACTATTCTAGTTGGCGTTTGTCAGTTCACGTCACCAGCTATGAGAGTGTAGTGTTTATAGTGGAACTTATACTTCACCAGCAGTGAGGTTAATGTGGACTATTACGGAAGAGCTTGTACCACAACACATGGACTTGCTTAAAGATAAGTAGCTTCCTGTTCTTGTGAATAAAGAACCCTGTTAATACATGTGTGCAGCTGTGATAGGATACCGGCCACCAAACAACATCCTCTCCCTCGCTTACCCTGGTACAAGACTCTACAGTGGCTGACAACACAACAGTGGCAACAAGGATAATTAGTGCAGATTGAAGTTAATCAACTTGGCCAATGATTTTCTTGCTTCTCTTGTGTTTTAGCTTGCTGGAGTGATCATTTTGCTAATTTTTTGTGGTGGTCCTGTATGCATTCCAGGAGTGGAGCTGCAGAACTAATAAAATTTCTCTTTTCAAAGGCTTTGCTTGATTTTTTGATATAACGTATTTGTGTAAACCACAGCTACCCATCCTACTCCACCCCCTACCTCAGCCACAGACAACCAATGTGATGGATCTATCACAAATTTTTCAGTTTCAGAACAAACAAATTTCTACCTTGCTGACGACGGTACAACACAATCTGGCTGCACAAGCTGCACTGGCCACACAACCGCAAAAGATCAACAAAGCAGCCCAACAAGTGCTGCCGACCGGCATACCAACATTCCAGCAATTCAATGACACAAAATAAGAATGGCTCGAATACCTGACTCAGTTCCAAGCACATTGTCAAGTTCATCACGTTCAAGGTACTGTAAAACTACAATAATTTCTTTCGATTGCATGGTCCCCAGTGTTCAGGCTGATACAAAAACTATTTCAAATGGCCTCTCCCAACGAACTCAACTATGACCAAGTAATCGCTGCATTAACCAAGTACTATGACCAGCAATTCCAAGTAGCTGCAGCCAGATATCAGTTCTTTTGCTTGCAGGAAAACCCAGAACAGACATACCATCAGTGGTACATGGAATTAACGGGCATGACTAGGACGGGTAAATTTAAGTGTACTTGTGGCAACTTTTACAGTGATTTAATGATAAGGGATGCAATAACATTCAGTGTCCCAGATAGTAGAATATGGGAACAGATCCTAAAGTACACTGATCCATCACTTCTCAAGTATTGCAAGTCTTTGAGCAATATGATTCGGGTGCCATAGCAGCCAATAAGTTTGTTCAGGCCCAGATTTGTCAGGTCGAGTCACCCCTTGCTTGTGACCACCCCAAGCAGCCACAACAATGAGCATGTACACAGCTGTGCGAACAACCACATAGACATGTAAACAAGCCTGTGAATTTAGTGAAGTCTTGCCCTAGATCTTTTGCTAGCCATAAAAGATGGGATTGCCCATCACATAACACAATGTATTACACATATGGAAAAAAAGGCCATATCCAAGCAACTTGTTTGCAACGACACAAAAACGCCAATTTTGCCCGCTCCCAGAAAAAACAGCTTGTGCACAGGCAGTGCACGTTGTGTTTTCAAAACCTATGACAGGTTCCGACAAAAGTAAGATTAAGATTGTGCCTTCATCTCGCCCTAGTGCTGTGCAACAATCTTCTAACAAATTATTTGTCTCATTATGCATTGCTGGTCATCGTGTAAACTTTCAGTTAGGCACAGGTGCCTCAGTAACTTTGCTTAATCATGCCACATATGAACAGTTAGGCTCAACATGCCTTTCTAAATCTAGCAAGCACCTCACTGCTTACAACTGACAGGAAATTCCAGTGCTTAGACAGTGTAGTTTACCTACCACTTACAAATCTCACACCAGGACAGTGAATTTTACTGTGTTGAAATCACAAGACAGTGAGAACATTTTTGGTTTATATGCCTTTGATCTGTTTGACTTAGCATCCACGAAAACGTGCTTTCCATATCAGCTTTTGCACCAAAAGACAGTGTCGCTAGCTTGCTTAACGAATTTCCTGAGCCATTTTTAGAAGGAATGGGAGAAGCTAATAACTTTGTAGTGCATGTTACATTGAAAGACGATGCACAGCCTAAGTTTCTCCAGCCCCCCCCCCCCCCTCCCCCGATCCAATTGTTTTAAGAGATAAAATAACCACTGAAATGAAAGAATTGCAAGATAATGGTCACATTCGCATCTGTGTTGACTTCAAGTCTACAGTCAACCCACAGACAGTAGTTGACACTTGTCTGTTACCTCACCCTGAGGAACTCGTGGACAGGCTTGGTGCAGGACATTACTTTTCTAAGATACATTTGCGTGGTGCCTACTTGTAGATTCCATTGGATGAAGAATTACAGAAAGGGTCTGTTGTAAATATGCACATAGGACTGTTCAAGTATTTACATTTGGCCTTCGGCAGTGCTTTCACACCCGCCATTTTTCAACATTACTTGAAACAGCTGACTGCAAAAGGGTCATTTTGTTCAAACTACTTTGACAATATTGTTGTTTCAGGTTGTAAACCAGAAGAACACACTGCCAATTTGTGTATTTTTTTTTTCAAGTGTTGTCAGAAGCAGAACTCAAGTGTCATCTCAAAAAGTGTGACTTTTTTCAAACTGAACTACAGAACTTAAGTCATATGATAAACAGTCAGGTTGTGCACCCTTGCCAATATCATTTGCTTGCAATACATGACCTACCTGTTTCTCACAATGCATCTGAACTGAAGTCAGAACTAGGCAAGATGACATACTACATTCGGTTTATACTGAATACCACTCAGATCACGGCTCCACTGCATCGCTTGTGTTGCAAAAATGTGCCTTTTGTGGGGACTATAGATTGTCAAGACGCGTTTCAGAAATTCAAAAATGCTTTGCTAAGTGACAGATGTTTAGTACATTTTGACCCTGCCAAGCCAGTAGTTTTGCAAGTTGACACTTCTTTCTACGGAATCGGCACTGTGCTTTCACACAGAATTGGTGGACATGACAGACCTATTGCTTTTGTGTCAAAGTTGCTCACTCAAACTCTGTGCAATTATTCACAAATCGCTATTGTGTATGGTGTGACAAAATTCCATCACTATTCGTATGGTTGCATGTTCTATTAATGATATATTACAAGCGTTTGCAGTCCTTGTTTCATCTGTCTAATCCGGTTCCTACATGCACTGCTCAAAAACGGCAATGTTGGGCTTTGTTACTTTTGCAGTATCAGTATGAAATTGTGTACAGATCTACAGCAAAGCACAGCAATGCAGACGCCCTATATCACCTTCTGATTGGCTCAGGCTTTGATTTTGATGTGTCTGCTGCATCTTGTTGCCAAATCGATGTGCAGGACTCTGAATTGCTGGAATCATTTCCCTTGCACTAGCAAAAAATTGCACAGTCCATGGAAACAGACCCATATCTCATTACATTTGCACGTCTTGTAGGCCTTATTCATTGAACAGTATCCAGAACTCAGTTGTGTGCCGATATTTTGCATGTTGGCCCAACCTTTCAGTTCAACAGGGTGTGATTCTAGTTCAAAATGACAGTGGACAATCATGTGTTCTTATTCCCAAAGTGTTACAAAAGGATGCATTGCGATTGCTCCACCACACGAAGGACATTGGGGAATTGTTCACACTAAACAGTTAGCGTGTCAGCACTGTGCTTGGCAGGGCACGGATGTCCACATTCAACAGATAATGTCACAGTGTCGTGCATGCACAGAAAACCAATCTGCTCTGCCACAGACATTTGAAGCTTGGCATAAGACTCAATCACCATGGCAACAAATGCACATTGGCTTTGCAGGACCATTCTGGAACACTCGTTGGCTCATGGTGGTAGACTCTTTTAGCAAGTTTCCATTTGCAGTGCCCATGGCTTCTACCGCATCATGTAACACCATTCAATTGTTGTCTTCCACATTTTGCACAGAAGCTTTCCCCGAAGTACCTGTCTAGGACAATGAACCACAGTTCACTTCACATGATTTTGAACAGTTTTGTGAATGAAATAGCATTCGTCATCTAGCAAGTGCTCCATTTCACCCGCAGTCCAATGGAGAAGCAGAATGCTTCGTACGCACTTTTAAGCAACAGATGGCCACACTTCATACCACCCACATATGGGAACAGGTGTTGCAACTCTTTCTTGCCTCCTATTGCTCCCACCCACAAGATGGACCATCACTGGCGGAACTTCTGCTTAGCCACTGCCATCAGACACTACTACACTTCCTGCAACCACTGCAGCATGTGCCACCGCCAATGGTCTGCAAGTATCGCTGAGCGCTGCAAATTTTCTTCTTTTCAGGATTTATCTCAACCGTGGGCACTGGGAAAGAGGGGGGGGGGGGGGTTTATGTGCTGGCATAAGCTGTCCCAGCAATCTGGTCAGCAAAGAGGTTATGAGAAGATTGATAGTAGGTGCTGGATCAAGCACGCCTATTAGGAGAGAGGGCAAAGACAGACTCGTAAGAAACGCGCTGCCTCCGCCCTCTCGATTGCAAGTATTTAGATCACTGCTGCTGACTGGAGGGGTCAGTCACAGAGTCAGTCGCAGTCAGCTCAGTTACTAGCTCAGTCACTATTCTAGTTGGTGTCTATCAGTTCACGTCACCAGCTACGGGAGTGTAGTGTTTATAGCGGGATTTACACTTCACCAGCAGTGAGGCTAATACAGACTATTACGGAACAGCTTCTACCAAAACACATTGGCTTGCTTAAAGATAAGTAGCTTCCTGTTCTTGTGAATAAAGAACCTTGTTAATTCGTGTGTGCAGTTGTGTTGCAGAAAGAGTACGCTAGCCACCAAACAACATCCTCTCCCTTGCTTCCCCTGGTACAAGACTCTACAGTATCGACAAGGACACAAAAGAAACCACATAAACAAACAGAAATTGAGCTAAGCCACAACTAACGTAAAGTGAGCAATGTGTGAAACAACAAACAAATTCAGGAGTACTATTGTATCTATTGAGCTGATGGATCAAATCAGAATTTTATTGTCTCATAACTAGAGACATGCATAATAAAAACCTTAAAATATGCACACAAGTATGCATGGAAAAATACTTAAAAAATGCATGAGAAGCATCGAAATATTCAAGATCAAATGATAAAACAACATGGTAGTTATAGCGTGCATTATATCTCAAAGTCAAACCTGTGCATGTCAATTATGAGGAACAGTCCCGCACCACATGAAAAATCGGTACATTTAGAATCCTGATGTCATTTCCTGAATACTTTCTGGTAGAGGTTAGGAAGGGGGCCTTTCTGGGACTATTTTCTAAAAGTTTGCAAAATGGGGAGACATACTGTGCTTCAAGAATTGTTCCTTTCTTGCTATTGTTGTCGGTAACAAGTGGATGTGATGTGAGTGGGTTGCAGTGAAACAGTCATTATGTACAGGACCAACTTCGAGATATATCGCACACAGAGGGGCATACTCAAAAACTCCATATCATCATATTTAAAAAACAACATACAATCATGAATTTTTTTGAACAGCATTAACTTTTAATTAATACTACTGGACCAAAACATAGTTTACAATTTATTCTATATTTTTCTACTATTTTAAACATAAATGACCAAGAGTTGTTTCAAATTTTCAGTAGTAAGATTGTGTCTTCAATCACTCAAAACATTTTTATAAGCAAAAACGTACCATTCTACATCAACTGAGGTAACTGGGCAGTATTTGGATTTGGGTGCTATGTTGGCACTTATTGTTTCTGGTAAAAGTTCACCTGTCCCATTAATAAAGCTATCAATTTGACACAAGGGTTCAGGGGTTATTTTTTAAAATGTTTTCAAACTTTTCTTTAATTTTTCTTGGGAATACCTCCGGCAATGAGGAGTTCACTAGAATAATTTTATTCACTAACTGAATAGATTCATTCAATGCCAAACCTTGACTTTCAAGCCTTTTAATACTTGCAAGTATATGGGGAAAATGAGTGCTAATCACAGCAATGTCTTTTTTAATACCGGAATCAATAAAAGCTTCCTTGCAGTGACAAACTGCCAAAGCCTCTACACTATCGAAGTCATTTATTACCCCTCTAATGGCTTCGAAATGTTCACTGTAAAACAACAGAGCTTCGACTCACATACCTCAACCAGTTACCCCTGGTTCAGGAGGTAAAGGCACAATTGGTAGTTTTTCTTTGTAGCTCTTGATGTGTGCAGGAGCCTTTAAGAACACTTTCTTTGTGGATGAAATCAGTTTATTTACATTCACAAATGTGGAACATACTTTTTCAGCAAAGCAACATACTCTGTGAGCAAAGCATGTCACAAGAATCAAATTGGGATAAAATATTTTTAGGGCTTTTCCTGCTTTGAACATATAGGGAGCAGCAACTGAAATAAAGAAACACCATTTCATCTGGAGACGATTCTGGAAATATTTTTCTAATACCCTCAGTCATAAAACTGGCAATCGTAGAATGATTTACTTTTTCATGTTCTTTGCAGGCTGCTAATAGGAAGAAGAAGGCTCTTCTTTTAAAGCACCAACAATTAAATTTCCAATGTAACGTTTTGTACACGTTTTTGTAAACTGAAATCCAGATAATGCTGGCCCTTTAGTTATTGTGTATTTCTTCCAAAACATTTATGTAAATTGTTGGTATGTAATTTTTATGCAATGCTGATTCATCTGGTATATTTTGATTTAAGCAATATTTGTGCAGGAAGCCTTTGAGGACTGGGTTTGTAAGTTTGTGAAGAGGAGTATTGCTTGCAATGAATGCTTCACGCAGATCCATGTTAAACCAACTTTTTTGGTTATCTTTGGGAAATCCCTGCTACTGCAGCTTGCTGTTGTCAGAAGTTGTTGTCGTGGTCCTTTCTTCTGCATTCCTGTTATATGAAGACTTGTCTTGACATGCTGGTCAGTTTGAAACTTTTTTTTGCACGAAATGTTTTTCTCGTAAACTCGACAATACAAACAATTCCGTCATATGTAAATGTTTCAGGATGGTCAGCTATCCACGAAATGATGTTTCTTTTTTTGGGTGGCATGGCACACAACACATTACACACTATACATTGTAGACACGTTCAACTGTGTACAAGTAAATAGAAAACTAAACTGAAATAACGGATGTGCAACTAAAAGCTTGCACAGCTTAATTTAATCATTGCCAATGCGTACAGTATGACAGCAGAGGGGATTAACCAGGGGTGCGGGCGCAGGAGCAATGGCTCTGTCTGCCTGTCCATGTTCCTTTTCTGTAATGATTTTGCTAGGCAGTGGCCTCTCAGTTAGCGATTGCACACAGTTCTAGGTCATGGTCAATCTGTGAGACATCAAAACTAGATCAAGCTAGAGACCGCCCATCTAAACTTTTAAAATATTATAAACATAGAGCAAAAATATGCATCATCACTAGTTTTTAGTTAAAATATGCAGTAACCGGTGGGAAGGAGCCAAATCTGCAAATGCATATGCAACATGCTAATGCATACAATCCAGTCTCTACTCATAATATCCATGTTAAATCATTGATCTAGTGTATAGGAGACATGTCAGCTAAACCAGTAAATGTACCAAAGCTATCTGTCTGAACACTCAGTGCCCATAATAGAACTGATATGAAGGATGACAGAGAGAAGGGCAAAATACTAAATTCTTTTTTCCAAAACTGTTTCACTGGGGAAAATGGTACTGAGTTTCTTCTTTGAAATCATCACATGAACAACAAAATTGCAGATACTGATACAAGTAATCACAGAATTGAAAATCAACTAAAATTGCTCAATAGAGCAACTATAGGCCAAAATAGCTGATGTCAGTCTGTTGTAGTAGAGTTTATAACATGTTTTATGCTTTCATATTATGACCTTCCTGCAGACCAAAATTCTCCTCTGCAGGAATCAGTGCGAACTGAAGAGCCCAGCTCGCTTTGTTCATCCATGACACCCAGAAGGTAGTACACTCCAGCACCTAGGTTGATAGTGTGTTTCTTGACTTCTGGACAGTATCTGATACTGTACCACACTGTTGCCTAGTGAACAAAATAGCACCGTTGGGAATATGAGACCAGGCTTACCATTGGATTGTAGAGTTTCTAGAAAACAGATCACAGAATCTCAATTCTTCATGGACAGAAATTTTTTGTCATCAAAGAAACTTCGGGTGTTGACAAGTGAATGTTATAAGGCAATTTCTGTTCAGAACATATGTAAATGACCCAGTGAATAATGTGAGAAACCGTATGACACTGTTCCAAGATGACACTGTTGTATAAAGAGAAGTGAAATGCAGGAAGACCAGTATAGAATAAATCCTCAGTGCAGGGATTAGCAGTTGACAATTAATATAAATAAATGATATCAATATAATAGAGGGAAACATTCCACGTGGGAAAAATTATATATAAAAACAAAGATGAGGTGACTTACCAAACGAAAGCACTGGCAGGTCGATAGACACACAAACAAACACAAACATACACACAAAATTCAAGCTTTCGCAACAAACTGTTGCTTCATCAGGAAAGAGGGAAGGAGAGGGAAAGACGAAAGGAAGTGGGTTTTAAGGGAGAGGGTAAGGAGTCATTCCAATCCCGGGAGCGGAAAGACTTACCTTAGGGGGAAAAAAGGACAGGTATACACTCGCACACACACACACACACACACACACACACACACACACACACACACACATATCCATCCACACATACAGACACAAGCAGACAAGTCTTTCCGCTCCCGGGATTGGAATGACTCCTTACCCTCTCCCTTAAAACCCACTTCCTTTCGTCTTTCCCTCTCCTTCCCTCTTTCCTGATGAGGCAACAGTTTGTTGCGAAAGCTTGAATTTTGTGTGTATGTTTGTGTGTCTATCGACCTGCCAGCGCTTTCGTTCGGTAAGTCACCTCATCTTTGTTTTTATATATAATATAAATAAATGTACGTACATCACATAAACAGGATGAAAGACCTGTTATTGTCTCATCACACAATTGTTGAAAGATTACTGGAAGCTGTCATAGCCATTAAATACCCGTCAATGTGCTAAGGAGAAATTGAAAGTGGAACAACCACACAAAACTAGCCATATTAAAGGCAGATGCCAACTGAGATTCATTGGAAGAATCCTGAGTGGGTGTAGTCCACCTACGATAAGTGTAGCTTACAAAACCTTTTTCCACCAGATGTTTGACTACTGTTCCTCGGTGTGAAATCCTTACCACATAGGAATGACAGAGGAAATAGAGAAGATACAAAGAAGAGAAGTAAGTTGCATCACAGGCTCATTTACTAAATGCAAAACCATCACAGAGAGGCTTATGCAATTTCAGTTGCAGATGCTAGGACGGAGGCATTGTGCATCATGGTGAGGTTTGCTTCTAAAATTTTCAGAACATATGTTCCTAAAAGTCAACCAATATATTTCTCCCTTCTATGTATATCTAGAAAAAAGAATGTTAAGGTCAAATCAAAAAGATCTGAAATCACATGGTGGCTTACCAACAATTGTGCTTTCCACGCATAGTTTGTGCCCAGAACAGGAAAGAGGGGAAGTGACAGTGACACACAAAATACGTAAGGTGGCTGGTGGAGTATAGATGTAGATGTAAATATTTTTCCCCTTGCACATTATTAATGCATGTCAGGCAACTCATTACATAACAGTCCTTTTTTTCCCGGTGTATGTAATTCCAGTTTTTTGCCCCATGACAGAAGTAGTGCTGACAGCTGCTAGACAGTATGCATGATAACAACCTGGATAAGATTAGTGCCAATTGCTCATGTGTTAACTTTTTGTAATGCTTTTTATTATGTGACATTACAACTGTGATTATAAAAAGCTAAGTTTCTTATATTCTCAGTCACATTTCTGGTGATGAACTGAACACAAGCTGAGTGATAAATAATTTGTACACAGCTTAAAACTGCATTTTGGAAAGTGTCATTTTATAAGCAACAGAGATCTGCAGATTAAGTATTTTGCTTGCTCTTTGCAAATTAGGAATTCTGCTCGCTCACACTCAAGCGTGCCAAGATTGGGCATCATTTTTTCAAGTACGAATGTCTGGACCAGGCTGCCTGTGGTCGAATTACACTATGCTGGTCAGAGACCGCCCGGCCTGGCAGGCTGACAACTCTTATGTTGTGGCTGTCATTACAGCTCTGTTGTGTGCAGGCTGGTGTTGCTTCTGGTATATTCCTACTATATTCCTGATGGAACTATACTCATATCAATTTAGTTATGCTGTACTTGTATATTCCTGCTTGTTAGCAGATGGTGCTTTAGACAACAAAGAACATTTGCAAATAGTTAAATGTCTCACAGACCACATCAATTCTCCTGTAAAAACCGCCATGTCAGCTCAGTACTGCATGCAATTATAGAAACATAAACTCAATTTTAACTATTTATAAACTTTAGCAGGTGTGCATGCATTTTTTTTCCATGCAGTTTCTGTGTTTACAAATAGTGCTCTGTCTAGTTTGGTTTTATGATTAGGGTAATCTAACTATTATTTTTCATCATTTTGTAATTAACCTAAAAATTACATTGGTCTAAGTTCAGTTTGTTATGTATGGTCCAAATTTGGGCTATAGCCACATTTTGGACCATTTTGCCAATATGATGAACCTGTGCCTTTTTTGTTCTATAATGCTGAACAAAAAGCTAAAATATATCCTGCGGGGGAAGGTAAAGACAGGGAAGGAAACCGATATGACCAAAGTGATTCATGCAGTCAAAAATAAAACTTTATGTACACTGAAGATTTCAACAATATTTAATGTGCCAGAAATGATTTTGCAAGCATTTAGTAAGGCTGAAGTTTCTGCTTCAAAATTAATTTAATGGAAAATGGGAAGTAAACTCGTGTTAGATGCAAAGTTAGAAAAAGGAACTAGTGTCTTATCTACTTCACACAGAAGAGAAATTTTATGACTTCACAGTTAGTGACAAGGGATGATCCATTTGAAAAGGGAAAGGAGGAAGAACTTGGGTGTATCTATTTTTGCAACACGATAAGAAATGGATAAGAATTAATTGCTTTCGTTATATAATGTGTGGCCTCCTATAAGACCAGAACAGATCATTCTTCATTGTAATTGGTCATTGCTAAGTGAAAAATTTGTATATATTTGGAGTTTTCCAAACTTGGACTGTTGAAGCCACATGAGGGTCTGATGCAAGGACCTAATCACTAGTAACTTATTTTTCTTTCCTGCAGTGTCAGAGACTATGCTGATCCCAAGTGAATTTTGTCAGCTTGCGAATGCGACATTGGCACCATTTAATAACTTGCATTTACTTGTGAAGGAAGACAGATGACAGTGTCACTAAATTCTACTGTAATTTTAGCTGTATGCAGGTTGTTTGATAAGTCTGACAAATAAGCAGGAAAAAATGTTTGTTTCATAAACACTTCACCTTATTTCTTGACATAGCCTGCTTTGAGGGATGTACACTTGGTCCAATGATCATCCAGCTTTTTCTTCCCATTGGAAAAAATTGGTTTTGTCAAACTCTGCAAAATACTTATTGACTGAAACTATCAGTTTCTCATTTGATGAAAATTTCTTCCCAGCAAGCCAAAGTTTCAAGTTAGAGAACAGAAGGAAGTCACTTAGGGTAGTCTGATGAAAGAGTGGTTGAGGAACCAATGCAAAGCCCAATTCATGTACTTTTGCCTCTGTTATCACTGATGTGTAGGATGGTGCATTATCCTGGTGAAAGAGCAGTTTTTTGCATACTAATCTTGGTCTCTTTTCAGCCAGCCAACAATGAAGCATAATACAGTCCAAGTATGATCTTGCCTTTTCCAAGTAATTCCTTTGGAATACCGAAAAACAGTGACCATCACCTTGCCAGCTGACAAAATGGTCTTTGCCTTCTTCAGTGCACTTTCACCAGCCTTTGTCTATTGTTTTCACTGCTGTTTTGACTTTGGTGTGTAATGATGGATCCAGGTTTCATCACCAGTCACAAATCAGGACAAAAAGTCTTGTGGAGTTTGGTTGAACACTGCCAGATGTTGTGTTGAAATGCTGTGCCAGATGCACTTTTGGTCAACTATGAGCAATCACGGCACCTATCTCACACACAGCCTTTTCACAGCCAATTCTCCATGCAGGATATTATGCACTCACTCAGTTAAGATGCCTGCAGTCTCAGCAATCTCACAAATTTTCATTCGGCAGCCTTGCATTACCATATCATGGACCTTCTAAATTGTTTCCTTTAAAGTGGCATGAATTGGATGGCAGGAGCGCGCTCCATTTTTATGGTGCTTGTCCAGCCACATTCAAATTCATTAATCCAGAAGTAAATGGTCCTCTCTGATGCTGCAGTCTGCAAGAACTTCATCCAATACTGCTTTGATTTGTGCAGCAGTCCAATACTTCAAATAAAAATGTCTAATAACAGCACAAAACTTTATTTTCTCCATTTTCAATCGCAGTTGACACAATGACCAATGCAGACAGCTGTCAACAATGAACTGTATGCTGTTGAAATTCTTTATATGATCCTTAGAATAATCAACCTTACCAACCAGAAGACACAACTAAAATGTTCCCTTTTGTCATGGAATTTAACCTGACTTATCAAACCACCCTTGTCTTTCACTTACAGTAACGTATTGTCTAAAATATAGGAAGCGGTAAACTGCACACCATCACACTTCTTCAGTACAAGATTTGTAAATCAAGTGAACATGGTTCACAAATAGCGTCCTGACTGTTACTAGTTATGAAAAGGTAAATGTTTTATTAAGAAGCTAAGATTTCATACTACCATAAGTGAAAATAAAATCAGATTTTTTAACTGCACACTTGTCAAAACAGATCGAGAAATGATATGGAATTAAAAATCATGCAAAATGAAAATCAGAAGTTTTCTTTTTTCACAAGGTAAGTGAAGCACTTGATGAAAAATAAGTCCATAAAATGATGTGTAAAGAACGAGCATGAGGGAAGTCACATGCAATTGTTTCCTGCGAGAAAAGTGACAACACTGGCATATGCTAGACTTTCACAGAACTATGTGCACTAAACACTTCAAGTGAGCATAAATGCCAGATGCGGAAGCTATGGAGTACCATGCATCCAAAATGCTTTTTTGATGACCAGCATACTAAAAATTCATCCACACAGACGTAGCCTGGACAATATTTGAACCAATCTATATCCAGTTCACAGCAAATTATTAAAGACTTAATGTCTCAAAGATCCATATTACCATTTAAACCAAAAAAATACCCACTGGTTAAACAAACTGACATTAATAGTCATGCACTAAATGAAATACTATATGCAAAATTCCTTAATGTTGAACAACAAGCTAAAACTAAGTCAGCACAGAGATCAAGTGCAAATCTGGAAGTTCACTGGCATGTTTTGTATTTAGAAGTGTGCTGATATGAAAACCACAATGCTAGCTTCTTTTGCACACTTGCACTCCCTATTCTATAATGGAATTATCTCTTGGAGCGATGCACCAAAAGCAAAGAAAGTATTTATTCAGTAAATGTAGGCAGTAAGGCTTTAAAGAAGAGGAATTTTCAAAGATCTATGGGTTATTACTCTCATTTCACAGTGCATATACTCTTTAAGGATGTGTAATGTTAGTTTACACAAAAACTGGTTCCATGTGGACTGTCTCCTTGATTTAGTCACAGTGTGGTTGTATAATCATGTATAAAGGTTTTCAGCAAGCTCTCATTGAACATACATGAGGAACTGGGAACCCTTATGAATTCAAAAGAAAATTAAAAGTATACCTTGTTAGCTAACCCAAAAAATTATCTAGCTATCTAGATCCAAGGATTTAAGATGCCTGATAGTCAGATGACAAGTAACAACACTCACTATGAATAGGATGCATGCATGTAAATGTCTGCCGTACAAGTACAGTTGTGTAGATGTTAGATTGACTGTAGGAGACATATAGCAGCAGTAGCTTCTTTCATAGCAGTAGCTTTCCTGTTCATTTTCTAATATTAAATTTCTCCTAAATGTGAAAAATAGTGCCTGACAGTTTAAGGATAGTTAATTATTATGGAAACTTTTAACAGCTGCTTCTCTTTATCAGTTTAAAGCCTGAAAGTGCTAAATCCCTGAGCTTGTCCTTCACATTAATACCTATGAACAAAAAGACAAAAATCTTACTGCTGTGAAGTTTTCTTTATACAAAGCTCAATCTTACAAGTATTATGCTAGGAAATTGTCCGTGCTATGCTGACTGGACAACAAAAACTACAGACATAAAAGTAAGTGCTCTAGACCACAAAGTTATTATTACTCAGGGTGAAACTACATTTATCACAGTGTTTATAATTACTTGATATTTAAAAGCCTTACTTGAAGCTGATATTCAATAACAGGAAGTTCTTGGTTTGGTGTTGGACCAAACTGTTTCCGAACAGCTGAGTAACGAACTGCAATGGTTACAGCCTTTGCCAGCAATGCAGCCGATAAATTAGCAGAAGTCACCAAATAGTGAAGTGCCAGTTGAGTTTGGACATCTGTAAGTACAAACATTGACTAGAAGGATGAGGATTTTAAAACATAATATTATGAATCAAGCTAAATAACTTCTATATAGTTGAGTCAGCGTAAGTTTATCCCTGACAGTTGCAATGAATTCAGAATGGTAGCTTCATGTGCCTACTTCGACCAATAATATAATGCAGTTTTGTTAACATCTCTATGACACCACCTTAGTGTTGTCACAGCTGTTTAGATGGCTATTGTTTTTGCCTACATCTTTGCCTACACTTTGAAATTGAAAGCTTGCAACAGTGTTGCAAGCTGTTGGGGATCTTCTTATGCCATCTCAACAACATAACAGTTAAATATTCATCATAGTTACACTAAGAAACAATAGCTTCTACCTTTTTCTCAGTTTTGTAATAAGTCAGAGATAGATTGTTTGTTAGAAGCCATACTTGGTAGAAGCATACATGGAGCAAAAACAGAGCTGAGATCTTACATTTTTGAAACAGTTATGATAATTATTGATTTGTTGCACAAATATTAAAAAAAGTTAATGCTACTGAGACATTACCTCACCTATGACAAGGTAAGAGGGGATTTAAATAAACAATCATCAATGTTCTACTTTCAAGGCATTGCTTACAAATAAATCTGGCATGAAAACATAAGTGTGACTGTTTTACACCAAATGGCTCATGGGCCATCTACATAAAAAATTTCCAATTACCTAGACTCCTAAATTCCTCATCCAGTTCAAATTCATTGACGATTTCTTTATTAAGTGGACCAATGGTGGGGCCATCCTTATTCTCATTTTCCAATAATCTCATTATTGCTCCCATTCATATCACATGGTCCTCCTGAACTTAGTAAGCAAGTGTGCTTAGTCTCAACATCCACCTCACTGATGGCTATGTAAAAAAAAATTCTCTGTTCACTCTATGACTATTCACTGACTACTTCTGCAACCAGACATACACTGGTGACTGGCAGGTCTCCAGGCTCTGTCATCCAGCTTACAAGCTGGCAGGCCAGTACCAGCTGGTGTATGCACCACAAGTATGTAAACTTTCCAGACAAGCACCAAAATGCCAACACAGTACACTTCAACAACGATGGCACTGCAATCAAATCATGTATTCCAAGCAGAAATCCTTTTGCCTGTCTATCAAACCACCACCAAATGTCTAGCAGGCGGCATTCACTTATGCTCTGAGAATTACATTTGTCCCACCCAGCAGTCAATCCTTCAGAACACAGGCATTCTGTCAGCATCTACTCTGGGCACTGGGCTGGTCAAGTCCAGAACCCCATTAGTTGGAGCCCATGCTCATCCTTTAAAAATAGTCTTCACTCAGTGTATGCTCTGGGGTTTACGCCTTCCTATGTTAGTTGTCCCACACTGAACCAGACACTAACCAGGACTCCTGCATTTCAAAAGAGTTACTCACCAAGTGTTATTTCTTCTTGCAACGCAGTCAAGAACTCTGCAGTTACTTACCAATTGTTCTCTCTTCTCGTAACTGACAAAAGAACTCTGAAGTGTTCATTATGTTGTAATCAAGAAAATCTGTTCTTAGTCTACTTGAGAGATGGTATGTCTTCATGCTCCATGTAGTGATCCCAAAAGAATGTTTGCCCTCTATGAAGCTCCACTTGCTGATTAGGAGTGGGGTTGTGTCACTGCTGTTGTGATTACTGGGTACCTGGTTATTTGTAATAGAATTGTAGATGCTACACACTCTGTAACTCATTCACCATCAGAATGTCCCTCCCCCTCAGTCTGGCCACTCATGGACAATACACATGCAGTAACATTTAGTCTTTCTTTCAGTACACTGAAGATCTTACAGAACCCTATGTAGACTAAAATTACTCTCTGCACCTTCTCCAATAACAGGTCTCTTTTGCTTTACCCCATATACAGTCAACACCCGTCACATATCTACACATTCACAAGAAAGAAGCACCCTGAATATCGTCTCCACACTGGTCAAAATAGCATTTTGCTGCACAGTCAACCCACACAGGATATTCTTATCTGTCCTATGCCACTTCTGTCCCAAGCTCTGTCCTCACAGATCATAGACCACATAATATGCACGAGCAACATCTATCTTTACAAGAATGTGAATATAGAAGATGGAAGGGGTTAGCTGCTTTCCACTCCTTATTGACCTCTCTCTGTACACAACAAACCATGACACTGTGGATTACAGCTGCTATTATGTATATATGCAACAGTGTGCATATCAGTTTCATCAATGATCCAGAGAGATCCGGAGGATGAGCTGATTACTTTAAAGGATTAAAAACCCTTCAGTTATCTAGTGTGTCTATTCAATTAATAAACATTTTTCAGGTGAACAATGTTCAGACGTCCTTACAATTCTCCTCAGCTTTGTTTGTTATTAGCATTTACTAAGTTTCAACATTTAAAAAGTGCTAGCAACAGAAACTGCATGTCAATAACACAGCATGAAACCAAAGACTTATTTTAAAAAAAAAACCGCATACACACACACACACACACACACACACACACACACACACACACACACACACACACAGCAAGATAGCTGCTATATTGTCTCATGGGAATCTGCAGTATTGAGATCTTCAAATTATTTTTTTTATCCCTATTTGTCATTGGACAAATATTTATTATTTTTAATAAAATGATGCTTTTGGTATTTAATTTTTCATTTCACAAAGAAATCATTTTTAGGCTGTTCGCATCTTACAACAGTGACAGTTACATGCTATACAAATATTTAACACAGTAAACTGTATTTGAATAACAATTACCATCAAAGGTCATGGCATTTGCTGTCCTTGTATACCTGCCAGAAGGTGACACATCCGCAAGGCTATTAAGCAAATTTTCTTGTGGTATACGGTATTTGTTGAACATCAGAAAACCAGTGTCAACTCCATTTTGCCCAGTCTTCTCACCCACATTACCAACAATAATTCCCGAGTATGACATAAGAGTCATAGGATCCCTAATTGGTACCAAGAAGTAGTGCACACCATGATTCACACTATCTCCAGTGATAAGATTTGCAGAAACCACAGCATGTGTACCACTAATTCCTGCAATAACAACAAAAATTAAAGTCAATGAAAACTCCATTGTGTGCTTATGAAACAGAAAACATTATTTGAAATTTTTAAAAAAATGCAGTTTAGAACTAACACACACACACACACACACACACACACACACACACACACACACACACCACTTCCAAAAGTCTCCAGGTACCATACTGAAGGAGCTATGAGTTGTGTTAAGCCAGGGCTTAACAACTGGCCGGTTTTGAGCGCGAGTACTCGCGTCTGCTCAGGCACGTGCTCGCGAGCAGGTGCAAGGTCGCAGAGTGGGGAGGGAGGGGAAATGCGCGCGCACGTTTGGATAGGGCCGCAGCGTGCCTATTGAATTCGCGCCGACTGAGTAACGTTTAAAGTACTGCGATCAGCTCTAACAGTCACTTCGCTGGTTAAGAATCATGTCAAGTCGCCGTTGTGTAACCCCAACCATGCTTTCGCAGTTCAACCCCCATTGGGAGGAATTGTATCTGTTTACAGAAAAAGATGGTGTTGCAAAATGTTTAGTATGTCACAAAACGCTGAATTCTTTTAGGAAATTTAATTTGCAGCGACATTATATGTCGTACCACGCGAAAGACTACGGAAGTGGAAAATGTAATGGACCAGATCGTGCACAGGAAGTTATTAAACTTAAAAGGAAGCTATCCGAAGAAGATCTGGACGACGAAGAAAAATCAACTGAGGCAGCTCTCAGAGTGAGTTACAAAATTGCATTGCTTTTAGCAAAATCCCTGCTCCCCATCACCAATGGCGATTTAATAAAAGAATATTTGGTAGTTGCCGTGGAACATTTGTGTCCATCTCAAGTTGAACAGTTTCGGATTGTGCCATTATCTAACATGACCATTATGCGTCGCATACAGGACATGGCAGACGACGTCCAAAGCCAGCTCGCAAATATCCTTAAAGATTTTATGGCGTATTCTCTATCTCTGGACGAAAGTGTTGATATCACAGGAACAGCGCAGCTTACCATATTTATTAGAGGTGTTAACAGAGATCTTCAGGTGAGGGAGGCGCTCCTCGATGTAGTAGCCATGAAGAACACTACAACCAGAGGTGATATTTTAAGTAGTGTTGAAGAAAGTATTGAAAATATAAGATTGTCGTGGAATTCTTTAGTTTCAGTGTCTGCAGACGGTGCACCAGCGATGACAGGGAAAAAATCAGGTACCGTCGCACTGTTGAAGGAGAAAATGCAAAAACTGACCGTGCCGAATGAAACAAGGGACGTTCACTGGCTGATCCACCAGGAAAACTTATGTGCAAAGAGTATCACTCTAAAAAATGTGATGAGTGTTGTTTTTCGTACAACCAATTATATAAGGAAGCATGGGCTGCAACACAGGCAATTTAAAAGCTTTCTTGAGGATGTAGAAAGCCAGTATGGTAGCCTGCCTTATTACAGCGAGGTCCGCAGGCTTAGTCGTGGCGAATTATTAAATCGATTTTTTTGCCTATTAGATGAGATAAATATGTTCATGGAAATAAATAATATGCATGTTCCTGAATTGAAAGAGCCTTCATGGAAATGTGATCTCGCGTTCTTAGCAGATTTAATTAGCCATCTGAATGCTTTGAACATTTCACTACAAGGTAAAGATCTGCTAATTACTCATTTCATAGATCGAATACGAGCTTTTAAAATGAAATTGACATGTTGGCTGAGTCAGCTGGAAACAGGAAATCTAGCTCATTTTCCTACATTATCATCCATGCAAGATGTTCACAAAGACTGAACGTTATTCACATGCCCTTAAGGAAGAATTTGATCAACACTTTCAAGATCTGACAGCATTAGACAGTGATTTTGATCTGTTCTCCTCTCCATATTCAGCGAATATTGAAGAGATTCGTCCTGAGCTGCAACTAGAAATTATTGACCTGCAGTGTGACAGAGAATACAGAGACAAATTTCAGAACAAGAAAAACTTTTTGGAATTCTACAGAGGCTTCCCTCAGGATAGATTTCCTCGTTTGCACAAACTGGCGGCTACAATAATATCAATGATCGGTTCCATGTATGTTTGTGAACAACTGTTCTCTGCAATGAAATGTAACAAGACGCGCCTGAGAAACGCATTGTCTGATCGAAATTTAAACGGCACGCTGCGCCTTCAATGCACAAGAACAATTACTCGGAACATAGACGCAATTGTAAAGGACAAAAAGTACAAGATAACCGAGAACCCCACACTTCAGTGACACTTTTTATTGTGCAACAGTTCACAAATTAATACGAATGTAGAGGCATACACTAAGCTAATAAAATTATGTGGCGTGTGTACATTCTCCTTTATTTGTTTCATTTGTCGCAGTAATAAT
This sequence comes from Schistocerca piceifrons, assembly GCF_021461385.2. Lineage (NCBI taxonomy): Eukaryota > Metazoa > Arthropoda > Insecta > Orthoptera > Acrididae > Schistocerca > Schistocerca piceifrons. The sequence goes on from NC_060138.1 coordinate 232,716,486, forward strand.
TCGTGAGCGATATCCCTGCAGGTGGTCACGGATTTACATTGACTGGCGGCAGCTGATGTGTGCCCCACGTGACTCTCCCCACTCTCCGCTCTGGTCCGGTAGTGGGGATAGCGTGCTTGCGCTGCTCCGTGCTCGCGCCTTGCTGCTCACAGCTTGCTCCGCGAGCACGTATGTTGTGAAGCCCTGTGTTAAGCTATGCAATCAAAGGTGCTTACATCAAGGCACAATGACTCATCATCATTATATTTAAATATTTATTTTTATTTTTCCTGCCATAATGAATCAACAGAAGAATTTACTGAGTTTGAATAGGGCATGATTTTAGGGACTCCGAAAGTTCAGACTTCCCATCAGAGAGATTTTACAGGAGTTATAATCACCCAAATTCACTGTTATCAATAACATTATCAGAAAGAAACATTAAAAAAGCATCAGAGTCAATCATCATTCAGCACTTTGGCAGTGCCACTGAAACTGATCAACATTAACCTCTAAAATATATTGTAGAAATGAATCATCATACATCCTTGTCAACTGCTGCAGATGACCCCCATTTTAGCTGAGGTTTACTCAGAGTTATGCTAACAGTGTCATCACTGGTCTGTGGGCACTGGAAAAGTAGTTTATATAGTGATAATCACATTTTATGACATGCTCAGAAGGGAATGATGGACATGCATGAATCTGGCAGATACCTGGAAAATAGTATTTATCTGCATGTGTTGTGGCAACAGGAGATGGTGTGATGGTGTGTGGCTGTTTCCGTCAATTGGTGAGATTGCAATGTTCTTATTATCTATTTTCTCTATGTATAGTTTCTTAATCATATCAAACATCAGCAAAGATCAATAAAGTGCTATTTTCCACTGTCATGTGGTACTGTATGCTCAGTTATCACATGATAAGATATTCAGTATTTTCATAGAAAAAAAACAATGTAATCAGTTACGTTAAAATGTAAATATTTGTGTGAAATTGTACCAAAATTAGTATTATCATTAAGTCACCAGTTTTGTAAGTTTCCTTCAGTGTTTGCCTTGACTGGTCAAACAGCATAAATGTTAATTTCTCTTTACTGCCAGCAAACATCCCATTTTTCCCCAGTTGCTATCCAACCTCACAATTCCCTCCTATGCCACTTCTCACTCTTATTTGCCAATTTTCATACACTGCCTGGCAGAAAATGTGAAGTACCTACAAGAAGGAAAGGAAACAAAATAAAACTTCCTGGGTTGAGGTAGCATGTAATTACAAAATCAAGTCAAATTTACAAAGAAAATGACATTGTGAGCCCACTTATCAGTGTGGCATTGCAAACATGCTGGCATAGATGCCTGTAATGATTCTGGTTGTCAGGGTGTGATAAAGTCGTCATTTTGTCTCCTGAGGTAAGATGGCCTGCAACTGTTGTAACAGGTCCTTCATGATATTCTGGATACTGCCACTGGTATGGAGCAGATGTCTGAATTGGTCCCACATATGTTTTACAGGGACAGATATGTAAATATTGCTGGCCATGGGAGTAGTCCAACATGATGCAGATAGTTCATAGACAAACATGCTACATTGAAAAACAGCACCACAATATTGTCACATGAGAGGTAGCACATGAGGATGCAGGATGCCCCTGACATACTGTTGTACTGTCAGGTTCGCTCAATGACTACCAGCAATGACCTGAAGTTATAACTGATGGCTCCCCACACAATGACGCCAGGAGTAACACTGCTGTGAGTCTCCAAAAAATTGGAATTTTTGCCACACTCACTCATGACGATGATCATCCAGGATAATGCAGAACCATGATTCATTACTGACACCATTCATCAGCAGTGCATGCTTCCCAGTCATTGCACCATTCCAAATGCAGCCATTATGTTGTGTTAATGGCAGACTACACCTGGGACAGTATTTAACTTGTCTGTCTGTTGCTAGTCTCTGGCGATTGGTGTGGGATGACACAGAATGTTGCAGGGAATCTATTGTTTTTAGATGGCAGGTGCAGATGTGAAGGAGTTATGATGTGCTCAGTGTACAAACTGGCAATCCTCCCTTGTGGCAGTCAGACATGGTTGATACAAACCTTGACAACACGTATGCATTCCCTCGTATTCTGATGCAGACCAATGTTGAGCCGCTGTCACATTCAAATGCCCCAAAAAACTGGATACTTACACACTTCAACCAGCTATTGAAATGGAGACCCACAATGAGGGCCTCTCCAAACTCTTAGGTTGATGTGTGATGAAGCAAGCTGGGATCTTTTCACTCCCTCTCCTGTTTTGCCATCTGCCTCCTTAAATTCATTTTATTTTCATTTTTGCCTAATTACCATTAACATATGTCAGCATTTTCATAAAAGAGAAATGTTGGCACTCAGTTTTAAAGAATATAGCACCAGGTCTAATTATGGGCTTAGTTTTGTGTATGTAATTAACTGCTAATTTATTTTGACTGTATACGTGTACAAAGTTACATAGATACTTGACTACGTCTTGTGGATGCTTCACATCTTTTGTCAGGCAGTGTATTTTTTTTTTTTAATCTGCATTTTATGATTTCTTTCAAGTTTCAAGGTTCATTTTCAATAACCATTTTTGTGCAATGTCTGTTGTCTGAACCTCACTTCTCAGTTTACAGTAACTTCTAATCCTTTCCAGGACCTTATGCCTCCACCCCATATTTACACATGAGCCATATGGGCCTGGGGCAAGGACGGAAAATTTTTGATCAAAAACATTTAAGTGGGGAAAAAATAAACAAAAAAATAGGCAGTGATAGTTGCAGGAATTCTTATTAGCGGGAGGAAAATCATAGGTAGACGATAGACCAAAGGAGATGTGCACATAATTCAACTGGCAGCACTGCCTTTTGTGATATTTTTATGTGGCTAGGAATGGACATATCAGATGTACAAACAGAAGCTTTGATGTAGCGGTATCAGTGTAGTGCTTTTCGCGTGCGCGTGTTTGCATATTCCCCCTGTTTTATTAATATGGTGAAGATCTGATACAAATTAAACATCAATGTGGATGGTAGGAAAAGTCTCAGTGGTGCAAGCTATGGCAAATTAGTTGAACAAAAGAGGAGGAGGGAAAAGGAAGTGTTAAATCAAACACATGGTTGTACATGATTTTCATTAACAAAGGACTAGATCCTACAGCTTTAAATTCTTCCTCTTCTGCGGCCCTGAAACCTAAAAATCATTCACAGTGCAGCAGCAGTTGTGGTGAAAGTTTGACATTAATGAATCTGAAATTGATAAACAATGTACGAACAATTGCACAGCAAGTGAACCAGAGATAGGCCTAGGGGAAGTTTGCTCAGACTTTACAGTAGATGAAATCTCTTCTTTTGGGAAATCAGTGAAAAAACACAAGGCTACATAGTACAAAATGGAATTAATCAGAATGGAAACTGTGATTTTGTAAAGTCAGAGTGAGCATATCTTTTATTTGAAAGGAAATTGTGGAATGGAGACATCATACAACACAATTACTTGATTTACTCTTCCTGTCAGGGGTAATTTTATTGCCCTCATGTAAACGGTTTGGGGATTCATCCCAGTTTGGCACAGGTGGCTTTAGAGTTTGGAAACACACTAAAGTAGTAAAACATTGGAGAAACGTGCAACAGAGGGTAGTGGCTATAGTGAAAAAACTTTGTTCAAGAGGACTGCCATTTCATGGAGATTAAGAACAGTTCGGTACCTTAACAAATGGCAATTATATATGTTTACAGCTGATAGGTGAATGTGATCAATTCTTAGCTGGTATATATAAAATTATTATGAGGAAGACTGTTGCAGAAGAGATAGTTGATGCAAATATTACTGCGTTATTGTGTATCACACTGATCAGTTAAGTTTCACTATACAATATGTGAATAAAGATGGCATACCACAGGAGCAGTTCATAAAGTTTTTTGAGAAATGCTGGGCATATCAAGAAAGAATGGACAAATACAGTATTTAAGTTTCCCAGCTCCCAAGGATCAGACACAAGCAATTTCTATGGCCAAAGTGGTGACAGTGCTGCAGATATGGTGGGAATCTACTTTGGGCTGCAAGCCCAAATCAAGTCATTCCATCCCTTGGCATTTTTAATTCCTTGCTCCAACTATTCCCCGAATTTGGTATGATCTCATGGAGGCACACACAGTGAAATGTCTACAACATTTTTTGACCTGCTACAAACTATTTAAAATTTTTTTACAGCATCTATAGTCAGTTTTTGAAGATGGAAACTCGAGTTTAAAGTCTCGCTGCATTACAAGGTGGTTAGCTTGAAAAGATGGCTGCAAAAGCATAAATGCTAATTGGGATGCAGTCAATAAAGCTCTCAAGTGAACTTCCGAAGAGAAAAGTGAAAAAACTGTGAATTGGGATGCAGTCAATAAAGCTCTCAAGTGAACTTCCGAAGAGAAAAGTGAAAAAACTGTGATTACATCAGAAGCAAAAAAAAAAAAAAAATATATTGCAAAAGCTTAACTCCAAATATATTGCATTCATGGCTACAATGTGGAGGAGTATTTTGGAAAGTTTTAATGCAGTGAGTACAACGCTAAGGTCAAAAGCAGTTGACATACCTGGAGTAGTGAAGCTTTACACTTCACTTCTAACTTTCACAGACGAAATGTCTTTTGATGTGTACAAAAAGTTGTGGGAATGAAAATGGGAGCTTACAAAAAAAACTTGTTCAAGTCAATGAAACTAAAGAAAACCATGATGAAATGCAAGAACTTCTTTCATGACTCCGACTCTGGGTCGGAAAATGAAACTTTGGTTTGAAAATCTGATAGTGACATACTGAAGACCAATTAATTAATTATATTGGACAATTATCCACAGAGCTCAATAAGCATCTTGGTGTCAACAGAAAGTTTTCTGAAAAGTTCTCATTCTTATCCAGTTTGATGAAAATGGACCCCGGTGAAGTGTAAAATGCTGGAAAACAGTGGCAGCATGTTTATTCAGAGAATTAGAGGAGTCTTTTGGGACAGAATGTGTCCATCTCAAAAGCTTCCTTTTGAGTTTGGATATGAGAATGATCCATCTTTGCCTGCCTTAAATAAAATCCTAAGAGAGAAATCTGTGGCATTATCCAAAAATCAGCATCACTCTTCACATTTATTAGAGCACACCAACAACGAACTGCTCTGCTGAATGATCCTTCTCAGTTCTTGGAAGGAAAAAGAGCTACTTGCACGCTTCTCCAAGTAAGGAGTGTTTGAATCAACTGGCAATAGAAAATGATCTGACTGAAAATAGATTTTGAGTTTTTTTTGCAAATAACACGGCAAGAAGAAAGCCACTGAACTACTAACATTCTTTGTTGCTATATTAATCGTTTTTGAGTTACCCTTTGTGTGTGTGTGTGTGTGTGTGTGGTTACACTAGCATATGTCTGTCATATCCAATCTGAATTTTGGACATGCTGCAACCAATCATTTTACTCTGAACTCAAGGTTAGGACCGTAATTCCGTACAATATTTTCTTTTTTCAAAGATTTCTTCTTTAAATAATATATATCTATTTTAAATTCCCTCTTTACAATTTCGCTGCCGCCCCCCCCCCCCCCCCCCGCTTTTCTTTCTTTCTTTTTTTTTTTTTTTTTTTTTTTTTTTTTTTTTTTTTTTTTTTTTTTTTTGAATTGCCTAAGTTAGAAGTTAGTTGTTTCGGGGTGGGGGCAAAAAACGATTATTGAGCTCATAGGCATTAACTTTACCTAAATAGAGGGTTGCCTCAGTTGTCTAGGAGTATAACATAAAGGATCTACCTAAAAGCTTCTGAAACTAACCATTAAATAGCTCTCTGTTTGTGTGATTTCTGCACCAATAGCTCCTAGTTCAGCAGTAAAGAAACATTTCTTGTTGCTACACATCAAAACAGCTGCCTTTTAAATTAGTAAAAAAAAGGACTAGGCAAGTCTAAACTTCACTTCTCTTGCAAGAGGATTACTGGCTCTCCAAATGTCACATACCGAGTCTTGGCTGCCAACATTTTGCGGATTCAAAATCAGGAGAATGAAGCTCAAATTCTTGTGATGTTTGGTCATAAGTTGCCGTTGTCCTGCAAGAACCGCAGATCTCTTCAGTTGCCACACATCCAGAAATCTGTACAGAAAAATGTTCGCACAGTTATAATTATAGGCTTGATAATGGGAAATGTGGGGGTGGGGGGACTTATAAAAACAAAGAAAACAAGACTGCCCATGTCACTAAGAAATTATTTGTCATGGTATATAAGTGTACAACTCTTTTATGATATTAAACTGAAGCAGCATCCTTACAGCATATTTTAAGTTTCAACTTTATGTTATTCCTGGATGGAAATAAAACTCTGTTCACAAAAAATAACTTGCGTGAAACACAAATTGTTTCATTCACACATTATGTCCCACAAATAGTAGATGTAGGTGGACAGATGGATTTCAGGTTCCTAGATTTCTGAAGAAATGGTGTAAGGCACTAAGGTTAATAACTGTAAACCTCATACCATTGAGTCTAATCCATTTGTACAAGAAGCAGTTCACTACGTTTTTTGTTTCAAATACATAACTGTTGGTGACTTGATTGGTGGAGACTAGCTGTGAATGTATAACTAATGACTCCTTACTGAATGCGTCAGGGACAGTGACTTGTGTTGTCCAGTGTTTCTATTTGAAGACTAGCATAGGGAATTTTCACTGAGTTATTTACAAAACATTACAAAACAGCTTCATAACATATTTGATAATAACAAAAAAGGCAGAAACTGAAGGCAATACCTGTATCCATTTAGAAATCATATTTCGTTTAACTATTAGCTGCATATGAAAGTGGCATTAATATTGGGGTATTATTTTAATGAGTGGATTTTTTTACGTGCACAAATTTATCTTGGGTCTTCTAATACAGTTCATAAAGATTATTCCAGAAACAAATACTTATACTTTGAATACTCTATCAGCTAACATATATTTTCCATTAATAAAATACTTTTTAGCTACAATATGCTAATACTGGATTTTTAAAGGTTTTACATACTAAAATTTGCACTGTCTTACGTTCCTCAATAGAACAACATTTTTGATCAGTTTTATTACCTAAACTACAAAATTTTGAAAGAAGGTAAAGTGATGGTTAGATTTAAGTAAAACAGGGATTTAAAATAAGGTATATTAATCCTGAATTAGGTACTTATTAGCAGTTTGAAAGTTTGTGTGCATATGGTTTTACTGTTCCTTAAATGTTGAATATTTCCTTTAGTAAGATGACTAAGTTACAGTTTAAATAATAAATAAATAAACGTGGGACTAGGGCCTCCCGTCGGGTAGACCATTCGCCAGGTGCAAGACTTTTGATTTGACGCCACTTCGGCGATGGGGATGAAATGATTTTGATTAGGACAACACAACACCCAGTCCCTGAGTAGAGAAAATCTCTGACCCAGCTGGGAATCAAACCCGGGCCCTTAGGATTGACATTCTGTCGCACTGACCACTCAGCTACCGGGGGCGGACGACAGTTTAAATAATATGGAATAGAAAAACACATCTCATTAAAGAATTCTGACATTTCATGTAAATACAGCTCACACATTAGGTAAGAAAAAGAAAGAAAAAATCATATTTGTTATCACAAATACATCAGAGCAAGTGAAGCTATTCCTCATTGATGTGTTTCAATATGGTAGGCATTGTACCACATTGTTAATTAATAATGAAGATATAATCATAGAAAGTACCCTGACAGTTAATATGATGGGCTCAAAGATTTTTTTATTATGTTCTGAAATGTAATGAACACAATGAGTAATAAACTATTTGATACTATCTGCATTTTTCAAATTTAATGCATTGCCTTTCTGGGAATATGCCGTGTGCTAGTTGGTAGAGAGTTAACATATTCGAATGTATATATAAAGTTATTTACTTTTAAGCAGTTGAGCCATGATCTTGCTCTTTCAGCTGTTCATCCTGTGTAGTATAATAATTAAGTTGCATGAACGTTGTCTTGGCACTGAAGCAACAACAACTTTATTCACTGGTTAAAATTAGACAATATTGTAAGGCTCTCTCACTGCAGTGAATGTGAATAGATGTCCTTGTGAGAAATGCTCTCTTTGTGTGTTTGTGTGTGACTAGAATGATTGATAATTCTCTGTGTGTGGAGTGGACATAAAAACATAAAATTATCAACAGGCCTAAGAATAAACAGAAACATAGAGAATATAACAGAAACACAATGTCCATGGCAGCTGATGGGAAAACTATTTTTCACAAGGAGAAGTTTTTAAACACATGCATCACAACAGCCACACACACACACACACACACACACACACACACACACACACAGCACTGATAGCCGCAGTTGCTACAACAGCCTCCTTGGCAGAAGCAGAGTGCCATCCAGGTAACACACCAGGAAATGGACATGTTGATCAGACCCCATGCTGTGCTGGTCCCTTGCTAATGATGTTGTGGCTGGTGCTGGTGTAGGAGCTGCTGTTTCTAGAGTCTGCTGGGTGAGGCTGTGTCCATGAAATATCAGCAGGGGACAGCCCTGTTTCACTCAGTCAGTAGAGAATGTGGCATATGTCCTTTTGACTGAAATGTCTAGTGTACAGTTTCCTCTCGAGGATTTGGTGCAGCCCAGTATATGGTGGCTGAAGGGTTGGTTTGAAGCCATTGGTATGCAGAATTGCATGTGAATATGGTGCTCAGATTGCTATGGAAGAATGTGAAAGCTGTTCCGTGTCTGGACAGTTGCAGAGGTCAGACCTTGACATGCGATCTCTCATAAATCTGACAAAGATGTCTGGATCAGGCAGAGTGGTCACATCTATGAATTTGCTAGGTAGTTGCACTGTCTCTCCATGTACCATTTCTATGGAGGAGGCATCTACATTGATTTTGCAGGTGTTTTGCAATCCAAGCAAAACCATTAGAAGAGTAGAATGAGATTTTCACTCTGCAGCGGAGTGTGCGCTGATATGAAACTTCCTGGCAGATTAAAACTGTGAGCCCGACCGAGACTCGAACTCGGGACCTTTGCCTTTCGCGGGCAAGTGCTCTACCACTGAGCTACCGAAGCACGACTCACGCCCGGTACTCACAGCTTTACTTCTGCCAGTACCTCGTCTCCTACCTTCCAAACTTTACAGAAGCTCTCCTGCGAACATTGCAGGACTAGCACACCTGAAAGAAAGGATATTGCGGAGACATGGCTTAGCCACAGCCTGGGGGATGTTTCCAGAATGAGATTTTCACTCTGCAGCGGAGTGTGCGCTGATATGAAACTTCCTGGCAGAGCACTTGCCAGCGAAAGGCAAAGGTCCCGAGTTCAAGTCTCGGTCGGGCTCACAGTTTTAATCTGCCAGGAAGTTTCATTAGAAGAGTATCTGTCCTTCTGGTTCTGTCGCACTTCAGTGCTGCTTTGAGAGACTGGTGCCAACACTCAGTCATCCAACTGATGACCAGATGAGAGCTTATTGTAATATGATGACTTGTACTGCAGTATGTTGGGAGCTTGGCAAATAGATCCAACTATATCTGTTTTCTCTACGATGTGGACTAGGCAACTAAATCCTGATGCTCAGCTGAGCACAAAGGAGTATGCCAATGTATCTGCCAAGATACTGTGTTGTGAAATGGTTGATCATAATTAGCAGATAGGATTAACTGTTTGAAGGAGGCAACAGTTCCTCACAGTCTATGCATGAAACATATGGTAGTGTCTGGGAAGTCACCAACTGGTGCATGTAGGTGACAACAGACCTTGCTGCACTGGCTCTGGATGCAGTACCTTGGCCACTCATGGCAGTTTTTTGTAATTCCTCTCAACACAAAATGATCCAAGATTAGGCACATTGTTAGTTGTGCACCAGGGTGGCACAGGTTGTGGAAGGACTCAAACACACTTCTTCCAAAATAGCACAGTAGATAGGGACGAGGTACTGCCTTGGCCACGTTGCAATTATAGCTTGGCATTGGTTCCCGGAACATTAATTAATCATAGGTGCAACAAAGACGTCACTTTCTGAAACAGATCTTGTAGTTCTCAGCCCCTAAACTGCACTTCAGCGAGCTCAACATATTTTTTTATAATGGAACTGCTGCACAGGAGAGGCAGTTTACAACTACATTCTTAATTCCATATTTATGTCGAATACCTGCTGAGCTGTGCAATGTGCAATCAGCTGGTTATGTTGTCTGAGTGAACAATTGATGATGTTCTGCCAGAAGGCGTACATTAACAGCTTGTGCTCCATACAGTTGGTAAATTCTCGGTGTTCCACTCAAGGACAGAGTACTTACTCACCTTGTATATCACTAGTAACTTGTGGTCATACAGACTATTTTTGTTGTAACATCGAACAGTATGCATGAGAGAAATGGCCAGAGGTTGCCACATACTATTGTTTCATTATTGCAACACTTTGCCCTCTGCTGTCGGGCCTGCAGCCACAACCAACACTAATGTTGTATTCAGTTCCAGGTGAGCTAGTAACACAGCATTTGCTTGATCTTATTCAGTGTGGTATTCATGCAGTTTGTCCATGAAATTGCTGTGTTTCTGTTACATTTAGAACCTGCAAGCGCAGCATACAAGGATTCTTGTATTTCCACCACACATGACAGGTGGCAGTGGTAAAAACTGAACATTCTGAGAAAACACCATAATTCTTTGACTTTGGTCAGCCAAGAAATCTGGAGGATGGCTTCCACTTTGTGAGGTAGCAGTAAAGAGGCTGATGGAGAAATGCATTTTTCAAGGAAGTCCACTTGCGGTCAACAGAAGACACATCTTGCTGTGTTTAGTACTGCACTACATTCGTTTAGCCATCTGAATACCCCTACAAGGTTTTGCAGATGCTGTTCCGACAAGACTGAGAATACCAGTATGTCATCTAAGTAGGCAAAAGAGGACAGGTCTTGCAACACAGAACTGATGAACCTCTGCCAAGTTCTGGAGCATTCCAGAAGCCAAACATCATGACCTGGCTCTCAAATAGGCCAAACAGGGTTATTATGGCTATGTTTGGAATGTCTTCTTCAGTGACTGTAGCCCATGGTGTTGTTGACCAGTCATGCCTTTGTTATGTCAGGTGGCAGGTTGTAGTATAAGAGGAAGTCTTTCATATAATTGGCTCCACAATGTCTACAATTAGAGCATTGACCAAAAACAAATCAAACTGCTGCATGCCATATGTTGCTATGAAGGAATTGTTGGTGGCAGTCAGGTAGACTATTGTTGGCAGGCTACAGTGGTATATCATGGCTCATGGGTAGCCGCACAGATTGGAACCTATGTCCATTAAATATTTCCAAACTTTTCATTGGTCGCTCATGAATAGGCACTGTGACATAGATCGTCAGTCAGAAGAGGCACCTATGTCTGACTGCCACTGCAGGCCGCAGTGGCCGAGCGGTTCTAGGTGCTTAGGTCTGGAACCGTGCGACCGCTATGGTTGCAGGTTTGAATCCTGCCTTGGGCATGGATGTGTGTGATGTCCTTAGGTTAGTTAGGTTTAAGTAGTTCTAAGCTCTAGGGAACTGATGACCTCAGATGTTAAGTCGAATAGTGCTCGGAGCCATTTGAGCCATGTCTGACTGCCACCAGTATTTGGGTATGTGCAGAGCACAGAACAGTGACACACCTGTTTCCCAAATCTGCTGTGATACCAACAGATCCCCTGTCGTTGTTCGGTTGCTGGTGCAGAAGAGTGAGCCGATGGTCTGCTATGTGAGCATCTTTGGAAACTTAGTCAGGCACAATCACTACTAGCATCACAGCAAGACAATAATTGACTGAATTGCTGGGTCAGTAAGTTCACTTTAACTGACAGTGCATCATACTTGGCATGCACACAGCTGTCAACTTGCCCGTGCACTGTGCATTTCCCATGCTGATGGGTGTAGGCGGTATCACATCTTGTACTTTATCCACAAGGTTTGCCACTGCATCCAAAGACATACCTGACTGCGATGCTATTATCACCTTGATGGGAGATGGCAAACGGCTACTCCATATAATCCATAGCAGTTTGTCCATAATCATATCAGGGTTGATCTTACTCTGGAGGTGCAGCAAGTACTGTGATGGTCTGCGATCCCTAATGTCCTCTTGTGATAGAGACGTTCGTCTTGTGAAGCCAATAACCTTCTGTTTTACTCTGCCTTCAGCCAGTTAGATAAATAGCTATCAGATGGCATGGCAATTACATCCTACACCTCAGTAATGTGCTGGTGGTTGAGCTGACTTACAACCAACGCAAGCTTCATTTCATCAGCAGTTATTCCAAGTAGAACAAGCTGGCTTCAACTTGTGTGAACTTGGGGGCCAGATTCCCAGATTGTGAGGCCAGAAAAGTGGAAGTCACACTGCGAGTCTTGACACTGAAGTGTCATCTCACATATCATACTCTATAGTATCACGTCCAATTCGTGCGTTACGCAGACGTATCATGTCAGGGTCTTCACTTTAGCCATTGAGCCATGATCTTGCTCGTCTGGCTGGTAATCCTGCGAGATGTTATAATTAAATTGCATGAACAACATCTTGGTTATGTAGCAACAACAACTTTATGCACTGGTCGACATTAAATAATACAGTGAGACCCTCTGAGCACAGCAAAGGTGAATAGATGTCTTTGCGAGGAGAGAATGGAACTTCTCTGTTTATGTGTAGCTAGAATGACACACACTTTAACTGTTCTCCATAGCATGGAGCATACATAAAGAACAAAAATTTTTACAGGCCTACGAATAAACAGAAACATAGAGAATATATTAGAAACACAACACCTCTGGCAGCTGGCACAAAAACTGTTTATCACAGCATGAAGTTTGTACACATATGCGACACAACACATGCACAACACACTGCACAAATACACTCCTGGAAATTGAAATAAGAACACCGTGAATTCATTGTCCCAGGAAGGGGAAACTTAATTGACACATTCCTGGGGTCAGATACATCACATGATCACACTGACAGAACCACAGGCACATAGACACAGGCAACAGAGCATGCACAATGTCGGCACTAGTACAGTGTATATCCACCTTTCGCAGCAATACAGGCTGCTATTCTCCCATGGAGACGATCGTAGAGATGCTGGATGTAGTCCTGTGGAACGGCTTGCCATGCCATTTCCACCTGGCGCCTCAGTTGGACCAGCGTTCGTGCTGGACGTGCAGACCGCGTGAGACGACGCTTCATCCAGTCCCAAACATGCTCAATGGGGGACAGATCCGGAGATCTTGCTGGCCAGGGTAGTTGACTTACACCTTCTAGAGCACGTTGGGTGGCACGGGATACATGCGGACGTGCATTGTCCTGTTGGAACAGCAAGTTCCCTTGCCGGTCTAGGAATGGTAGAACGATGGGTTCGATGACGGTTTGGATGTACCGTGCACTATTCAGTGTCCCCTCGACGATCACCAGTGGTGTACGGCCAGTGTAGGAGATCGCTCTCCACACCATGATGCCGGGTGTTGGCCCTATGTGCCTCGGTCGTATGCAGTCCTGATTGTGGCGCTCACCTGCACGGCGCCAAACACGCATACGACCATCATTGGCACCAAGGCAGAAGTGACTCTCATCGCTGAAGACGACACGTCTCCATTTGTCCCTCCATTCACGCCTGTCGCGACACCACTGGAGGCGGGCTGCACGATGTTGGGGCGTGAGCGGAAGACGGCCTAACGGTGTGCAGGACCGTAGCCCAGCTTCCTGGAGACGGTTGCGAATGGTCCTCGCCGATACCCCAGGAGCAACAGTGTCCCTAATTTGCTGGGAAGTGGCGGTGCGGTCCCCTACGGCACTGCGTAGGATCCTACGGTCTTGGCGTGCATCCGTGCGTCGCTGCGGTCCGGTCCCAGGTCGACGGGCACGTGCACCTTCCGCCGACCACTGGCGACAACATCGATGTACTGTGGAGACCTCACGCCCCACGTGTTGAGCAATTCGGCGGTACGTCCACCCGGCCTCCCGCATGCCCACTACACGCCCTCGCTCAAAGTCCGTCAACTGCACATACGGTTCACGTCCACGCTGTCGCGGCATGCTACCAGTGTTAAAGACTGCGATGGAGCTCCGTATGCCACGGCAAACTGGCTGACACTGACGGCGGCGGTGCACAAATGCTGCGCAGCTAGCGCCATTCGACGGCCAACACCGCGGTTCCTGGTGTGTCCGCTGTGCCGTGCGTGTGATCATTGCTTGTACAGCCCTCTCGCAGTGTCCGGAGCAAGTATGGTGGGTCTGACACACCGGTGTCAATGTGTTCTTTTTTCCATTTCCAGGAGTGTAGTACTGACAGCAGCGGTTGCCACAACTTCATTTGCATTGGAAAATATAATTTTACAATTTATGTTTGTCCATTGCTAACACATTTACATTGTGTACTTCATTGTTTAGTGTAACACAAGTCTCTGAATTTCATACAAAAAAATATTCTTATTTAGCAAAACCATATTGTACGTGAACAAAACTTAATAAAAAATTATTGAATATGTGTGGACGAGGGTTGAATCCATTACAAGCAGAAAATTTTGCATAACAAATGTATGGCTAGTTCAATGCAGAAATTATAAACTTATGTCACAAGATGTAAATTTCACAAAAGGCTATAATGTTACTGATCATTGGTGGAAATACTGAACACATCATCATGGGATAGAGTTTGTAAAATTGTTATTTTAAAACTATTTTCGTACACTTACATGCATTGTGATTTGTAATGATTTCATTTTACTGTTTAGAAAATACAAATATACATGTTGCAGAGGCTATGGGGTCTTTTGTTGCTCACGTTTTTGTCATGTTTGGTCACTATGCAACTAAGTGGGTTGTATTTGATCTTTCAATTTATGTGGAAAAAGTGAAATTAAAATGTTTTTAACTAAGTGCAACACCTTGGACCTCTTGTTTATGTTAACAATGGTAAGTATTGATTTAAACTTGCAGTTAGAAGTATTTCACTTTCCTTTTTTGTCAACTGAATGTGGTGCTGTGATATAACTTTTAACTGAACATAAACCATCAGCAGTGTGGTTTGATGCATAAAAAGTTCTCGGTTTACTTGCCGCGTCAAATTTAGATAACATCCCAAGCTTTCGATGACTACCTCCGTCATCTTCGTCAGGGGTAAAACTGACTGTTGTGGACCGGTGAGGCTTCCGCTTTTATAAGCAGTGGACGGCTTCTCATTGGCTGGATTACGTCACGGTGAAAACGGCGCGTACCAAGGTGGCGGCCTCTATATCCATAGATTTTCTTTGCGCACTTTATCCAGCGTTGCTTGCAGCGCCATCCATCGCAGCAGGTGGAGAACTGCGAGGAATGTGAGAAGTCTCCCTCTGCGCTCTTTCTTTATCAATTGCGCTCTTCCATGCATTGCTGAGTGCATAACCGGAGTCTTTGTTGAAGTTATTTTCACAGAGTCTAATTTTAACTGCTTCCCTGATGACAGAGTCCCAATAGTTTGAAGCGTGAGCAAGTACTCTTGTTTCATCGAATAAAATCTTATGTTTATTTAGCAAACTGTGCTCAGCCACCGTCAATTTTTCTAGATACCTGTTTTTCAGGTGACGCTGATGTTCCACACAGCGATCGGCAACAGTTCTTATAGACTGGCCCACATAATTTTTGCCACACTCGCAAGGAATGCTGTAAATTCCCAGTACTCTCAGGCTGAGATTATCTTTCAGGGGTCGCAACATCTCCTTAATCTTCCTGGGTGGCCGGAAGACCGGTCTGATTCCCTGCTGGCTCAGGACTCTGCCAATCTTGCTGGTCGTTGCATCGCAGAATGGTAGCCGCGCGATGTGTTGGTCCTCTTCATCTGCTCGAACAGCGCCATTCCTAGGTTTCTTCGCCAGAGTAGATCTGATATCACGATCGGGATATCCATTTTTTCTGAATACCGTTGTCAGATGGTTAATCTCGGAGCCGAGGTGATTCTTGTTCGAAATAGTCCTTGCTCTGTGTACCAAGGTATTCAGCATAGCTCTCTTCTGAGCTGGGTGGTGAAAACTACGCGCATTTAGATATAAATCTGGATGCGTCGGTTTTCTGTACACAGAATGTCCGAGACGTCCATCTGATTTTCGTTCCACCAGCACATCTAAGAAGGGTAACTTCCCATCTTTCTCCACCTCCACTGTAAATCGTATGTTCTGATGTATATCATTCAAGTGATCAACAAACTGCTGCAGTGCCTCATTGCCATGTGGCCAGATTAAAAATGTATCGTCAACGTACAACTGAAAAAGCAGGATGGACATAAGGGAGCACTGTTCAACGCTCGTTCTTCGAAATCCTCCATGAAGAAGTTAGCTATGCCTGGTGACAGTGGCGAACCCACGGCTGTTCCGTCAGTCATTTCATAATATTTTCCACCATACAAAAAATAGGTGGTTGTCAAAGTGTGTCGAAATAACTTCAGTATTTCAGGAGAGAAATGAGCAGCCAACAGTTTTAACGTATCTTCCACTGGTACCTTTGTAAACAAAGAGACCACATCTAGGCTGATCATGATGTCATTCGGACCTATCCTCATCTGCTTTATGATGTCGACAAACATTTTTGAGTTATTAATATGATGGCTACAGTGGCCGACTATCGGTGCTAATAATTTGGTTAAGTATTTTGCCAACCGATATGTAGGAGACCCAATAGCACTAAGAAGAAATAGTTACTTCGTGCAAGGTCAGTACAGTATGGGGGATGTTCAAAAAGTTACCAATGAAGAACTTGAAAATCTCCTTGGTTTTGGCAGTGGTGTGAGGCATGCATTGTCATGGAGGAGACAACAGTTTCCCGTGTTGTCAGTTTTGGATCACATGTCTCTATGTGGTTAGAATTACATAGTATATGTCAAAGGATGCCTTTTTCATCCTGAAAAAATGATAGCCATCATTTTTCAATTTGACAATGTGATTGCTTAAATTTTTGTGGTTTGGGTGAACTTGAAGGGTGACTGTTGTTGTTGTGTCAATTCTGTGCTGGCATACAATATCCACATCTCGTCACCCGAAACAGTGTGGGGAAAAAAAAAAGAACCACCTCCATCTTGTGTATGAGTATAATGCTCCAGAAACTGTCATGCACTATGCATTCTCTGCTCTTTGTGCTGATTACTCAGCATTTTTGGAATTCACCCTGCACACAGTTCGTGATATCCATGCTGTTCAATGACAGTCCTGTAAACTGAAGTTGGAGCAACATTTTGGAATCCATTAGCCTGACCACTAATTGTCAGTTCCTGATTACATTTCAGTTTTTGATTCACTTGATCAACACTGTCACTGATCCAACTATTGGGCCTGCCACTCAACTGTTTGCCATGAACATTTGTGCAGCCAATATGAAATTCTTGATACAATTTTCGGATTTGTTTGTCCCTCATTATTTCAGGCCTATGCATTAGGCATAGCTCATGATAGATTTCAGCACCTGAAGATTCTTTTGCCAGCAGAAATCTAATTATACCACACACTTCACAATTTGTATGCTCAACAATTGTCTTGGCCATTGTGCTGCTCTCACTGACTGGCAAATGTTTACTGAGTTAAACCAACACTGCAGTAGTTTCCTAAAGAGTCACTAGATAGCACTGTATGCATGAAACTTCATTCAAGCCTACCATCAGTTAAATACTGGTCACCAGGCTTTAGTTTTGGAATATGCCTGATACTTATTTTTTATTATTTAACGTATGGGAAGGGAGCAGTAAAGTAATGCTGGACAGGATATGTTAAACAAAAATAAAAGTAACATCAGATGGGCCCCAGAAAGTATAATAAGACCACTAATGTTTTGAATATACAAAAACAATTTATCAGGTGGAGTAAGTAGCCCTGTCAGATTAATCACTGACAATGCTATTATCTACAGGAAAGTATTTTAAGGACATTTAGAATTATTTGAGCATAATTTCTTTTCAGCATAATGAATGGCAGCTCTAATTAAGTGTGAATAAATCCAAGCCACCATCAAAAAAGAAAATAAGAAGAAAAAGAACATAGTATGATTAGTAGTACACTTCAGGAACCCACACATAATTTAAATATTTAACAGCAGTACTACGAAACAATATGAAACGAAATGAATGTGTGAAATGAGTAGACAGGAAGACAAATGAACGATTTATTTTTGTTGAAAGGTTCTTTGGAAAGTGCAGTACATGTGTACAGGACAGTACTTACTGGATGCTACTGTGACAAATTCTCGAGTACTGTTCCTGCATTTTGGGAGTCATTATCACTAAGTGTGGCACAGACATTGAGCAAAATCAGAAACACCCTACTAAGATCATAACATGTCAGTATAGCAATTCCCAAAGATAATAGAGATGCTCAGAGACTCAAATGGGATTTTTTTAAGGGATAAGAAACACTGCTCTCATGAAACCCCATTGAATAAATTTAGAGAACCAGTAGTCAAGGATGACTGTACAACATTTCTGTTGCCACCCATACACATCTTACCTATGGGTCACAAAAGTAAAATAAGAGAGATAAGAGCATGTAAGGAGGCATACAGACATTCATCTTTTCCCTTGCTCAATATGTGAACTGAACTGGACAGAAAATCAATAATATTGCACAAGTGCTCTACATTGTTCACATTTCTAGAACTGTGTAACATACCTTAACTCTGTTTTCACCAAATGAATTATGATAAAGTCTTCACTAAACAATGTGTAGTCTCTTGTCACTTACAGAGATATTGATATCAACTTCACTCTGTGAAATGTAGCTGTAGTAATTTCTGCTACTAGTACTGTAATTGTAAAAGAGACAAATTCATTGGCATTTCACTCTTCAAAATCTGCCCACTAATTTCACAATAATTACCACACTCCAAAGTTAGACTGGAAAATTCAGGATGGAGTGTAACAATATTATGAACGATATAGCAGAGATGCTGAGTCACAAATAGGCACAACAAAAAGACTGTTGGAAGTGAGCTTTTGGCCAACAAGGCCTTTACCAAAGTAGACAATGTGTGTGTACACACACACACACACACACACACACACACACACACACACACACACACAAATATGCAACTCACACATACACACACGAACATAGTCTCAGTGTGTGTGTTCTCAATTTTTGTGCTTGTTGGCCAAAAACTCGACTTCTGACAGTCTTTTTGTTGTGCCTATCTGTGGCTCAGCATCTCCACTGCATGATGAGTAGCAACTATCCTTTTCATAATATTGTTATATTCCAAACTTACAACTTATTTGTTTTGAACATGATATTCATTGCTGTCTTATACAAAAGTTCATTATTTCATGTCCAAATATGCTAATATGTATGTTGGATAAGGAGGAAACAGAGTGTTGCACCACTGCAATACTGGTATAACGGGGGCACAGAGGAAATGTACCTTTCGTCCTGTCTGTGGTTGTTCACATGTGATGAGTGCTGCTTAGTTTGAAAAAATAAATGTATTTTACAAGCCAAGAGAAACAAGATATGCTACTTCTTTACACAGAATACAGAAGGAACGTGAAGAGAACAATTGAGTTGTACACACAAAAGTATCCTGACACATGGTGTTCAATACAATGACAATTCAACAAATGTGCAAAAAATTGCTATTGGAAGAGCACCAGAATATTACACACAGGGTAAGAAGCCCACTGGCAATGAGTGAAATGAACAAAATAGATGTTCTGGCAGCTGCTGCTTATAATCCACATGTTAGCTCCAGAGAAGTTGTGTCTCTGGAGCAAGTCAGCCCATTATTGTTAACATTTTGCACATAAATAGCTTCCATCCATATTATGTGTCACATCAGTGTGACTGCAGGAAACACATGGAATTCTATTGCATTTGTTCTGATGCAACATTAAGACAACAGGTTCTTTCTTTAAAATATTTTCTTAAAGCTATCTTTACAAATTATGGATGAATGTAAGAAATGTGCATTATTGGGCCACTGAGAATCCACACTTGTTGAGAGAGGTAGAACTTCAGAGGCAGTGAAGTGTGAATGTTTTGTGTAGAATTATTGGTC
Organism: Schistocerca piceifrons; assembly: GCF_021461385.2. Taxonomy (NCBI): domain Eukaryota; kingdom Metazoa; phylum Arthropoda; class Insecta; order Orthoptera; family Acrididae; genus Schistocerca; species Schistocerca piceifrons. The sequence goes on from NC_060138.1 coordinate 232,736,518, forward strand.
ACTACATGATTGGTCTTTACCTTATTCTGTAAACCTTAACAGGTAAAACAAATGCACAATTTCTTCCAGAAGTGCTACCTGCTCTTTTGAAAAAACTACTACTTGAAATATGTAGATATATGTGGTACCAGTCCAATGGGTGCCCAGCTCACTACTGACTTGAGACTAGAAAGCACTCACCCAGATCTTTCCTGATTTCTGGGCATGATGTGACGGCAGTATCAGTTGAACTGCATGTTCACCTGATTTAAAGCCACTGGACTTTTTTCTCTGGAGTAAACACAAAGATGAAGTCTACGCACAAGTTCTGATGACCTAATAGGATTAAAAACATTGCATATTGCAGCATGTGCAACAAAATCAAAGGAATCTGTTCAGACTGTCTGGAAGTCCTTGCACTAGTGACTGAAAACACGAATTGCAGTAGACTGTAGACATTTAGAGCACTTAATCACAGAAAAAGAATTTTAAAAAATGTTTATGAGTACATTCTTCTTTGATTTTCCTTTTGTTACTGTTGCTGATGTAATTTTGATATATAAGTGTTTATCTTGACATGAAATTCATGATGTGAAGCTGTTATTTGACAGTCGGTGTGTAGCCTAGTGTCATTAGTATATGCTTTAAATTACTTTTCCCCACTATTCTAATCAGACCCTCTTAGCCACATCAGGTTAGTGTGTCCATTCAGTCTGATTTGACACTTCTGTGTAACAAGACAACCTTTCACATAAGACAGTCATCAGTTGACCTTCAATTAGACAAGTCCTAAGTTTTAAATGTTGTAATTTTTCATATTTTGAAGAGTGAAATGCCATTAAATGCATCTTTTTCTTTTTTTTTTTCAAAGTACGATAATAGCTGGAAAAATTACTACTATGGTTTCATTTGAAAAAGCTAAGCTGATACTGTTATCTGTGTAATTGACATAGCTATGAAACAAGACTATACACCAACATGGGGACTTTGTTGCTGTGTCATCCAAACAAGGCACAGCCACATCAAAAGCACACAGGCGCAAAGACATGAGGTGGTACCAGTGCCATAGAGACTCACCGCTTGCACCAATTCCACCAGTGCCACAAGCGGTGCCGAGGATGAAATTATCAACTTCGCCCCGGCCAGTTGCTAGCCAAGTACAATCTGCCAATGACTGGACGACAACAATAGAAGACTACTCAGAAGTTAGAAGAGCAGCTCTCATCCACTTGGTTATAGGTCATTGTCCAGGGCTGACTAAGACAGGGAACATCATTTAGCAAACTCTTAGAAGTGAACAGGCAGTTGTTGTAAAATGCATTTGCTATGTCTTGTGAAGTCTACCTGTGATTATTTGCACTTAGCCATTGAGGGCCTTTTTTGTGTTATGTTACATGCAGTGTTACAGACTTAACATTCAACAACTCAACCTTCTTAACTCATTTGTGTGACTTTGCTACTAATTTGTTGGATTGTTGCAGAACTTCGTTCTCCTATCCTTTTACCTCACCCTGGGACACAGCTGTGTATGGACTTTGCACGAACTTTTCAAACGCCCCTCGTATAATTTATTATGTTATGTTTAGGTGTTTACCTACACCAATTTTTGAAAATGTTTCATGGACTTTATAACTGTGACGCTGCTCATTCTTTGTATTTACCAAATACTTTCAGTTAGTGGGTAGCTGTTGTCACAATAGTACTCATTTGAGAACACAAACATTTCTAGCATTGATTGTCATGAACAACACACACACACACACACACACACACACACACACACAATAGCAAGGATTTGGTTATTATTTTATTATTTGGTGGTCTCTGGAATTCCTACATTCCATTGGCGAATCATACTGGTCATAAGAAGACAACTTCTATTAAAAGTTAGTCAAATGAAAGAAAATCCATTCAGCAAGAGGAGTCAATGAGGATTAATTATTTCAAAAGCATTCTCCACCAATGTTTTGAAATTTATCCAATGGCAGAAGAGACTTCTCGCTATGGGAGAGAAGGGACCACAGCCACATTCAGCTAAGCTCATCTTCATCTATTGTAATGTGACGTAATTTACGGCTTACTTGAAATCAACAGAAACATGAAACTAAGATTTTGTAATGCAAAATTTTTGATAATATAATGTAACTGGATAGACAAAAAATCTACTCACCAACGATGGCAGAACATACACATAAAAGAAGCATATAATTAGGCAAGCTTTTGGAGCCAGTGGCTCCTCCTTCAGGCAGAAGTTTTGAAGGGGAAGGAAGAGGGGTGAAGGAAAGGGACGGGAGAGGTCTAGGAAAAAGGGTAGATTTGGGAAAAGTCACCCAGAACCACAAATCAGGGGAGCTGTATCAGACGGTATGAGAAGGAAAGACTGACTGTTGGGGACTGGGCAGTCTCATGGAAAGGGGGAAAAATAGTGTACTCGAGCGATTTTCATTCTAGAAAATGATTTAAAAGTCCATGTTACACAGGTTTTTAACAATGTAGGGACTTACAAGTCACCATTCATCCCCCGGAATATCATAAATACTTAATAGCCCCCCCTCCCCCCCCAGTTTGCACCCTCCCCTCCAAACTATGATTCAGGCACTCTTGTGTGAGTGTCATATAGAGAACTAGCAGCACAAATCATGCTTACAATAAAAAATTTCTCAGCTTCTAATTCTCTTCAACTGACACAAAGTGAGCTACGTATTTCTGCTTCTCCCCATTTCTGGTGTAGGATGAACTTTCATATCACTAACTTTACTTACTACTATTGATTAGTAAGATAGAAATCTCTGTCATATTTTTCTTAATATTTATTTCCCTAAAAGAAAAATACCAAATAAATAATTTGGAAAGTATTAGGCTCCTTTAGGCTTACTGTTCTGTGTGTCAAATAAACTGAAAATTTTTTTTAAACAACAAAGAACATCTTAAGTGGATACAAGTTTAAGACATTTTTCAGTGTGCTATACTTCCTCCCACACTGACAGAATTCTTATGAAAATATAATACAATAACAAAATTTTGGGTGTTAGCAATAAATAAAGTAGTAATCATTAGCAGAAATGTGTATTTTAAATGATATAACAGGGATAAGTTGTCATAAAAAACAATATTCTATGTTAACTAGTAATGAACACACCTTATTGTTCAAGCAGTCTTGTATATACTTCTTATGTCGCTGGGTACCAAAGTCATTAACTGCTCTCAGGAATGCCGTAAGTTCTCTTGGGTAAATTAAAGCAAGTGAAGCATCATACTGACCGAGTGTTGAAGTTAATGCATTTACCTGAAAACAGTATAAAATTTCATATCAATTAGTGTGCACAACAATGTGCTACAAAAGCTCACACAAATAACATATGATGGCTCAAGACAGCACCTTGTGTTATTCAGTATAGCAAGGGAACAATCAACATCCTAGTACCATGAAGCAAAAAGTTGTAAAAATATCAAGATCACAAAATTTTAGTATCCATCTGCAGTAAAATTTATATGAGACAGTAGTATTTACAATGTAAGTAAAGAATAACCATGGCACCTCATTTTTTTAATTTTTATTTATTTACTTATTTTTTGTACTTTCAGTTACATAATTTTCTTGCAAACTTCAATCTCTAAGGGAAATCTGGGCTGAATAGCAACACTATGAAAGGATAGACTGCTACTCCCAACATAGAGGAGGCTTGAGTGATGACAGGCACAATGAAAAATGTTGCTAGATACTGTTCAGCTATCAGACTAAGTCCTTCATCAGACATAAACAACAAAACTCACATGCATTAAACAAAAGCACAACTCACAAACACATGGCCACTGTCATCTCTGGGCATCCCCCCCCCCCCCCCCCCCCCCCTCCGGCACAGCCTCTCGATGCTCCACTGCACTCACTATCTTGTTTCTACGTACACAAGTCCATGCTCCCAGTCCTCACCCCACATCTCCTCTGTAACACCACTACCCACCCCAGCAAAGATTACTGCTCACATCAGATGCAGTCGCAGTGGGATGTTAGTGCCCAGAGATAACAGTGGCCCTGTGTGTATTGAGTTGTGCTTGTGTGATGGTGTGACACTTTTGTCGTCTACACCTGATGAAAGACTTAGTCCGACTGCTAAACACACCCTTTATGTTGTCTTTTCATATTGTTGCTAAACTTAAATTTTTAATACTTTGACAGTTTTACCTAAATCATATATGTAGTGAATACAGACTTGTGAATGACAGTAACAGAGACCATTGTCACTTTAAAAAATCATAAAGCAACAGAAGTATATTATCTACTCAAAAGTATCCAGACAGCTAGTAGTGGACAACAATATAGATTGCGTTCACCCTTTACTTTTATCACAGCTTAAACTCTGCTGGGAACACTTTCATGAGGTAACTGAATGTCTGGGCAGGAATGGCAGCCCATTCTTCCTCAAGAGCGAAAACTAGAGAGTGTAGAGATGTTGACAGCTATGGTCCAGAGTGAAAATTATGTTCTAATTCATCCCAAAGGTGTTCTAATGTGTTCAGATTGGAATTCTGTGCAGGCCAGTCCATTTCAAGAGTTTATTGTCCACACACCATTGTCTCATAAAGGTTGCTTTATCATTTTTTAATTGTCCCTCTACTGTACTCAATGCTGTGTTTTCTTAAGCTCAATAAGGGGATCACACCCTAAACATGAAAAACAGCTGCATACCGTAACACCACCATCTCAGCACTTGATTATTGGCACTACACATGATGGCAGATAACATTCTCCAGGCATTTGCTAAACCCAAATCCTCCAATCAGGCTGCCCCAGGGCATGGCATGTTTCATCACTCCAAATTACTCGTTTCCAGTCATCCACTGTCTACTGGTGTTGCTCTTTATATCCCTTCAAGCTCCACTTAGCACTGACTACAGAAATGTGTGGTTTATGAGAAGCTGCTAGACCACTCTTTTTAACTCCCTATGCATAATCATTGTGCTAGGTGGACTGTTAATAGTACTTTAGAGCTCATGACTGATTCCTTCTGCAGGTTTCATGTGATTTTTTCCAATTACCTACCACAACGCTTGACAGTCTTTCTCCCACACATATATTGCAACATGGCCATGACAGTAAAACCAGAAAAAACTGAGCTCATACAGATGATTACAGATATTCTCCTAGCATACCACTTACTAACTGAACAGAAAGAAAAAAGAGGGGGGGGGGGGGGGGGGAGTGACAGGGGTACCCAAAATACCTTCATCACATACCATAAGGTGGCTCATGGAGAGTAAATGCATTGCCACCAAATTTCACTCCACAGGAAATAAAATCTTTCAAGCAATGAATGATGTTTTAGTATAGCAATGAATAATGTTTTAGTATAGCAATGAATAATGTTTTTGTGTAGCAAAATTCCAAATCCATCCCACATTAATAAATTCAATTTTAATAGTACATCTGAGACTTTAGTGGCATGAGAATGGCATAGTAATTGTATCAGTAAACATTATTGTCCAAAACCCACTTCTTATTCCTTCTCTCTTTCTGACACACAAGCACGCACGCACTCACACAAACACACACACACACACACACACACACACACACACACACACACACACACAGAGAGAGAGAGAGAGAGAGAGAGAGAGAGAGAGAGAGAGAGAGAGAGAAAGAGGGAGAGAGAGCATGGGGAGGAAACTATATAAAATATGTCTTACCTTCACATTATTATGAAAATCCTTTGGTGAGATAAGGTTCTTGGCCTGCAGATACCTGATACGCTTCATAGTTAATCTATGTTGTTCATCAGGACTTGGTGTTAGTGAGGGCTGAAGGAAGAGTGGATCTGACTCCATCACACTCCAAATTTTTGCCTGAAATTATAACAAGCACATTTTAGACTAAAATAGTAAAATAAAATATATGTTTGTGACAAAAATACATGCTCGATTTTGGTAAATACCTGGAAGAAAACATGAACAATGCTGTCACAAATTAAAATTGATGACTACTAACTTTATTGAGCAGCATTTTCACTGGCTACATTAGAATATATCTGTAGTTTATGCAAAATATGTAATACTAAACATATTATACTCCGAAATATATAATACTAAATTCCATTTATAGAAAATATGCTTCAATGTCATTAGAATCATATTCAAAATGAACTGAAATACACACTTTCTGATTACACCACAGCAGTTACAGGCCTGAGAAACTCCTGCAAAACAGAGAACAACATCTATAACCAACACAGTTACTACAATGCAGAATCAAACATTGGAAAATCCACCATGAAATAACAACCATATAGACCAGGTGTGAACACACACACACACACACACACACACACACACACACACACTGTCCTCTCGGGGCTTTAAGGCTCGATGTGGTGAGCAAAGATCTCAGATGTGATAACATGGCAGGGCCATGGGAAGATGCTGTAATGCTGCCTGTGCAAGGGTACAAAGGCATGGTAGGATCAGAATCGGGTATTATTAGGTGTAGCATTGTGAGTCTGCACTGGGGGTGGGGGGTAAGTGGAGAGGAGACAAGGGGAAAGAACTATGTAGGCACATTCAGGGAATAGAAGGTATGTGTGGGACTGGAGTGGGAGAAAGGAATGGGAAAGAGGCAGGTGGGGACAGAGAATAGTGAAGGTTGAGGCCAGGGGGTTATGTGAATGAAAGATATGTTGCAGGAAGCGTTCCCCTCTGGTGGAATTCCGGAAAGCTTGAGTTAGTGGGAAAATTCCTTACTTAATAATATTCCACAATACAGAGTGTACAATAAAATTTAAAAACAGTTGTTACGTGTATTTTACTCTGTCTTAGTTTGCCACAAGTGAAAATATTAATAACACGCAAAATCACAGATTAAGAGAGGAGACCACTAGAAAGCTCACCCACAATACTTGTCTGAACTCCAGACTTGGTGACATTCTCAGTTTTTAGCAGGTTTACCAGTATGTTCCCTACTCACATTAACTCAACAGAAGCCACAAAAAGAAAGATCGTATAAAGAATCATTTAGGGTTGGTAATCTTGATACACATATTTTTAAAGAAATATGATAAGCATAATGGAAGATGACCTTAACAGTTCATTATCATAAAGAAAGTAAAGACTGAAACATAATTTACCTTCAGTTTAAGAATTTCTTCATTATCCAGGGAAAATCTCAGTTTGTCCCAGTCAAAACTGGCTTTCTTTCGGTACTCATTGAGGGGTCCCGAGACGCTGAATGGCTTCTTATCAGACATCTTGATGGTGTTCTGTCAAAACAAACATAATATTCAATCAGTAATGCAGAGAGGACATAAAATGGAGAAAGAGATTATTTAATACTGAATTACTCATCAAATGTTGGATTTCAGTATAAAATGTGTAATTTTACATCTGTGTTGCTGCGAACTTTCATTTGCTAAATTTCATTGTTAATTTCCCATTATTTTACTCACTTCAGATGAACATAACCAAAAACAAACAATTAAATATTGATCGAAAAGACAGTTCACCAAGTACTTTGAAGGTAAGGTTTTATGTAACAAACAGAAACATAAAAAGAAGAAGTGAATACAGCTGAGCTATCATACTTTTGTTCTACTTTAAAAGCAGAAATATTGGAGTTTAATGTCTCACCAAAAACAAAATAATTACAGATTGTGTTCGAAATTACAACAGCAGCAAACTGTTTCTAAACTTTCCTGTGCTCCTTGGGAGAGTCAAATTTCAATAACTGCTCAACGATCAGTTCTTAATAGTAATTGGTGGCCTGTCTTCTTGATCATTACTTGTATTAAAGCTAAACCTTTTTTACATAATGAAAAATAATGTTATACATAGATTTTATTAGGCTAATGAACTGCATGAGATGATTGAAAGCTAAAATAATCTTCCCACATTGTCATTATTTAAATCTGACAGTCTTGCCAAATTGAAAATGTAATCAGTAACAGTCAAAGATAATTTCATACTTGGAGTGTCAGTTTCAAATTCAACTGGTGTGCCATGGTAGACCTGAAATGGTTATGCAGAACAGCACTTTTACAACCTGTCACAAACAATACTTTTCACTTTACAAATATAATAGACTGATATGTCCATACACTGAAAGGGATTCCAGAAAAGAACTAATTATATACTGCTGTATGTGCTATCAAGAATCTACAAGGACTGGACAAAAACAGGGAACCATCATAAGAAATGCAAGCTTCAACATAAATGATGATGCTAGTCAAGCCTGCAGCTGGTTCTGTTGTATTTGACCATGAATGGCACTTGTATGATGTACACAATATGTTGTAAGTGTCAATAATGATCAGAACAGAGTTCTGTGTGGTGTGAGGGAATTAGGTTGGAGCTAAGTGAATTTGAACCTGGGCAATTTGTTGGTGTTCATATGGTGGGTGCTTCTGTAACCAAAGTAGCTGAAGTGTTTGGTGTTTCAAGAGGCATCATATTGAAGATTTATACTGCAGACATGTAATGTGGAAAAACATCATTCACTAAGTTACAATGTAGACAAAAGTGTGTGCTGAGTGATTGTGACACACACTCACTGAAGACTGTGACAAAAAACAAGAGGACGACAGCAGCAAAAGTAATTGGAGAGCTCAATGTCATACTTGTGAACCCTCACAGTGCCACAACAAGAAGGGAGCTCCTAATCTGGGAACTGCAGGATGAGCTGGAATTCAAAACAACTCATCAATGAAACAAATGTCTCTAATAGGAAAACGTGGCACTGAAGCCATAAAACATGGACTGTGGAGCAATGGAAGAAAGGCAAATGTTGGATAAGTCTTGTTTTACACTGTTTTCAACTTCTGGCTGACTTTAGATCTGGCATAGGTCATCCCAAGCCTACAACATAGACTGCTTGTTGCCAAGATTGAAACATGGTGGTGGTTCAGTGACAGTTTTGGCTGCCATATTGTGGTATCCATGGGCTCCATGGTTACTCTGCAAGGTTGCATTAGTGCCAGGATTATGTGACCGTTTTCATAGAGAAGGTCCATCCCATGGCACAATGCTTCAATATTTGTTCTTCAACAGTTATGCTATGTTCCAAGACAACAGGCCCTCCCGTGCACATAGTTGGACTGTTTTTTGTAAGCACAGAGATGAACTGTCACATTCCCCCTGGCCACCATGGTCAGCAGATCTCAATATAATTGTGCCTTTATGGTCTGCTTTGGAGAGAAGGCTGTGCGATTGCTATCCATGTCTATCATTGTTACCTGAACTAGCCACTATTTTGCAAAGAATGATATAAGATTCCCTCAGAGATCATAATGGAGCTGTATTTATTCAATCTGAGATGACTGGAAGCTGTTTTGAATACCAACCATCTTCCTACACCCTATTAGGCAAATCACATTTAAACGCCTGGCAGAGGGTTCATCGAACCACCTTCACAATTCTCTATTATTCCAATCTCTTATAGTGCACAGAAAGAATGAACACATATATCTTGCTTTGATTTCCCGTATTTTATCGTGGTGATCATTCCTCTCTATGTAGGTCAGTGTCAACAAAATATTTTCGCATTCGGAGGAGAAAGTTGGTGATTGGAATTTCGTAAGAAGATTCTGTCGCAACGAAAAACGCCTTTCTTTTAATGATCTCCAGCCCAAATCCTGTATCATTTCTGTGACACTCTCTTCCATATTTCGCAATAATACAAAACGTGCTGCCTTTCTCTGAACTTTTTCGATGTACTTCGTCAATCCTATCTGGTGAGGATCCCGCACCGAGCGGCAGTTTTCTAAAAGAGGACGGACAAGCGTAGTGTAGGCAGTCTCCTTAGTAGGTCTCTTACATTTTCTAAGTGTCCTGCCAATAAAACACAGTCTTTGGTTAGCCTTCCCCACAACATTTTCTGTGTTCCTTCCAATTTAAGTTGTTCATAATTGTAATACCTAGGTATTTAGTTGAATTTACAGCTTTTAGATTAGACTGATTTATCATGTAACCGAAGTTTAATGAGTTCCTTTTAGCACTCATGCGGATGACCTCACACTTTTGTTACTTAGGGTCAACTGCCACTTTTCGCACCATTCTGATATTTCTTCTAAATCGTTTTGCAGTTTGTTTTGATCTTTCGATGACTTTATTACTCAATAAATGACAGCATCACCTGCAAACAACCGAAGACACCTGCTCAGATTGTCTCCCAAATCATTTATATGGATAAGGAACAGCAAAGGGCCTATAACACAACCTTGGGAAACACCAGAAATCACTTCTGTTTTATTCGATGACTTTCCGTCAATTACTACGAACTGTGACCTCTCTGACAAGAAATCACAAATCCAGTCACATAACAGTTGATATTCCATAAGCACACAATTTCACTATGAGCCACTTGTGTGGTACAGTGCCAAAAACCTTCCAGAAATACAGAATCAATCTGAAATCCCTTGTCAATAGCACTAAACAATTCATGTGAGTAAAGAGCTTTCGTGTTAATCATCTATCAATTGCTCATAATGCTCATAATGTATCCGACTGAAAACTCTGCGCCTTTCTTGCCATCAAATTTTCAAATTTCACTGTTTGATTTGTTTTGTTAGGCTGAAGAAGGAAGAGGTATTAATGGTTCTTTAAAACAGAGCTTTAAAAGGAAGAAAGAGAAAGACCGTCATGTTTTGTTTTTATTTCTTCTGTCTGCAAGCAAATCCACCAAAAGTGTTCACCAGTATATGCACAGAAAAGGTAAAGAAATAGTGTGGCAATAATCCAGGACAATACAGATTATGGATGTTCATTTGCATCCTGTAGTTAACATGACACTGAACAAATCTATGTAGCAATTCTGGTAACTCAGTGCATGTCCATGAAGCTACATAAAATGGGTCATGGTTCCGTACATGGAATTATCAGCAACAAGCTTCATCCTCATTGCTGTACATAAAGCATGTGAGTGCCAAAATTAGTTCTGGAAACTTAAATGTGATTATTCATAATTTGATTAGTTTCGCACGATGTCTGTGCAACTGGATCCCAAAAGAGTCACTGACTAGAATAACAGAGACATGATCACTTGCCACTACTGTTTACTGGGCCTATTTTCTAATGTAGGTGAAGTTGTTTCTGAAAAGAATACTCACTAGGTATGAATTTCATTCATTCAGTACCCTTATTTCATTAATCCCATCATGGTGGAGCTCCTTTGAGGATGTGGGATGAGTCACATTATACTATAAATTATTCTCAGCCTTCTTGCTGCATCAGATCTGAGTGAAACATCAAGCATTCGAGGATCACTTCCATTGCATTTATCAGTAGCAAATTATCATTGTGGCTTCTGATGTAGTGACCTTTTGTAGTCCATGTGTGGTTTCGTGATTAGTCAGTGAATGTTGTCATTATGTCATGCTACCACGGATTGTGTAAACATTTGCACTGGTAGTGCGACTTCTCCTGTAGGAACATGAACAGTTCAGTAAATTTCTTTGTATCTACTCAGTACCTAGAGCTGGCTTCTGAGAGCCATGAAGATTATAGCTGCTGTCTCATATGAAGTTGTTCTTGCATGTTCTAATTACAAGTTGCACATTGAAAGGCAGATGCAACCACTGCCGGCTGTTTATAGAAACTACATTAATAACAAACTACGACTAACACTAATTGACTCACACTGACAATATGAGAATCATGTCTCCATTACTTTCTATGTATGTATCAAAGAAAAATTAAATTGAGAAAACTAATAAACTGTGAGACAGAATTGCTGGCCAGGGACTTATCTTCAGGAGGGGATATGAGTGGTGATGCTAACACGCATATATAAAAGTAGAAATTACACACTATCCTCCCCACAGAAGGAACTACTAGTTACAAAAGTTCAGACAGTGCATCACTATCCTAGTCTTTGCAACTTGGGGAGGATAGTGTGTCACCTATACTTCTGTGTATCTTTTGGCAGCACTATACATTTTGCTTCATGGGGGTAAGTACTAGTTAGCAATTCTATCCCACAATTTATTACTTTATATGCGAACATGTATGTTAGGAGAAAATCATCTACTTTGAAAAAAATCCATTGCTCTTCAGCACTTAGCTGCTGTTTTTATCTACTGATTTACAGTAACCCTATATGTAACTTCACTGTTTTCAGATAATGCTTTCAGCTGTCTATGTATTGGAAAAATTAAAACTCACAATTAATGCTAAATAGAATCAATATCAAATATGTTAACAAATTATACAAGGAGCAGCTAATAAAGTATGGCACTCTGATTTTTAATATTTGAATTCCCAATTTCTGATGAGCATGAGAGTACACAGTGCCATAATACATCCTAGACAGGGACAAACAGTCTATAAGGAAATTATTTTTACTTCTAGTATTGTGGTTGTATATTTCACAGTTCAACCTAAGTTCACTGTCACTATTAATCACAAAGACCGTTGGAGAGAAAATATATTGGTATGAATCTAAAGGTCCTTGAAAGGGTTTTTGCAAAAGTTTTAGTTATCAACTTTACATAATATTATTACTGCACACTTCTGAAAACATACATTTATGACCTCAGCTGCTTCCCCAGAACATTATGTCACAGTACAGTGTTGAGCAAAAGCATGGAAGCAATCCCATCTCCATGGCAATATATGAGAGGAGCTTTTAAAAGCAAAACAAGCAGAACTGAGTTTTTTGTATATAGTTGTCAAGATATAGTTATAAGTATGACTAATTGTAATTTGCTGTTAGCATAGGAAATAACGTGACTTGTCCTAGATCCCTAAAGCCGCTGCTTGATGGTTAGAGCTTCAGAATGTGTATGAATGAATGAACATAATATATGTTTGTAAATATGAAAAATCACTTAACAATACAAACTTTCTGTCATTTACAATACACTTTGACAATCTAATGCATGCTAAAATTAAAGCAATATTCTCAGTACCTAAGCCTGGTTTGCAAACTAAAAGATGGAAGAGTGTGATGATGTAGTGGAAAGGCTTACATATGGTTATGGTCCCAATCTCAGCAAATTACTAGGTGTGTATGTAGAGTGTGTAGTGACACTAATCAGAAGTGTAATATTAGTTTTAGCCTTATCAGTTAATTTGTTTGCCAGTACCTACAGACAACAGATATTGTACAGAACATTTAAATATTTGTGAGAGTGATCACACACCATAAGTATGTCCTAGTATTCATTAATTAGGTACCTAGTATTCATTAATTAGGTACTATTGTTATGTTTTACCTTTACATTAATCTAACCCATCTTTCAAATAATAACAATTATCTATATCTGAATAAACTGACTAACGAAATCTTATACTTATCACATCTCTAATTGTGGTTCAGGGTGGAAATGGAATGCTTTTAAGTTTACACTGACACTTCCAATAACGTTTATCGAAGTTAAGGATGAAATGTTCCTGATTAGTTAGTGTAATTCTGATTAATTCTGCTATTTACCAAGGAAATTGACATTAAGTTTTGCTGTGGCTGCTTAATGCAAATGACCCATGGCGCAAAATATTTTCGGCAGATCTGCATTTCTGAAGACAGGTCGTCATATCTTTAACAAATTGCTGCTAATTTGATCTACTAATGCTTTTTTACTGTAATGACACTATCATCACACGCTTTTAAAACGCTGTATCATTTGCCTCCAGTCATTAAATATAAATGATTAAATCTACAACAATCTAAAACACACCTTGAGCGCCAGTCCGTTCGAAGTTTCCGCCTATCACTGTTGGTGTAGATTTAGTGCAAGACGCTTTTCTCTAATTTCTGTTGTAGTTAGGCTTTATCAGAAGATAACGGTACACAATCGCGATAAGCACGGAGGTCGTTTGATCGTTCATGCATTAATGTACTCCTGAATGACTTCGCATATTACGCTAAAGACGTTAGTGCGTGCTCACCACTTGAACTGACTCTCCAATCATTAAAAAAAACCTCTGGTTTCGCTACATTTTCGCAGTGACCTCTACAAACCTAAAAAAGAAAAGCAGTAACTATTCAAAGAAAAAAAAATCAAAAAAATCAAAATTTACTTAAATCAACCTGAAAATATCGCTAGACTTTTAGATGTTAATCGAATTACCTGTAAAGGAACAATCCGTATGTCAGTTCTCTGTGTACTTAAACTGTGACATGAAACTCATGACTCCTTTACTGCAGTTATAGCCATCACAACTTTGCACGAATTCTTTTAAAAATAAATTAAAAAAAATTGTAAGTAGCGGCAGTGACACCAAACAATGATGTGAAAATTACCGTCCTCTTGGGAAACTACGATTTAGAGACAATAAAAAACGGAACGCAAGACGTTACGATCGCACAATAATTTCACCGAATCAAGCAATGTTCTATGCGATTGGCCATATGTACTATGCGGTTTCTACAAACAAGGGTTACAGCGCATGAAGATAACACTGTGTTGCCACCATGATTTCGTTGTATGTTGAGAAATACATATTATTTTTTTTAGTTCGGAGAGTCTAGCAATGTGTGTTATATAAGCATATGAATCGTGTCCCACATCCTCGTTATTTAAAAAAAAAAAAAAAAAAAAACTTTTCGTCTGCTGCACACTGACATTTGCTTTACGACGCTGTGCGTCGCTCATTTGTTTACGCAACAGGTCTACGGAAATAAAATCCATGGAGGTAAAAAGAGAGATGCTAGATTCACCTCGGTGCTTCGACCATAGATACTAATATCTATGGTCGAAGCCTCGGTGACACTTCCCAATGACGTTACCACAGTGTGACGTTGGATTGAATTAGATTAGGTTCAGTTTGCGTTCCATAAACCCAAAAAGTGAGATGATTCTCATGGGTGTGGAATATGTCAGAAAGTATAACATAAAAACATAAAACATTTGAATATAATACTTACTACCCTGATCATTTGTCAGGAGATTGTCGAAATAGGTGAATGCATGCAGTAAACTGGAACAGCTAATATTTGCAGAATTAACATGCTGTCAGAATGAAACATTGTTATGCACTATTAATAAATTTATCATACACAAAATATTTAATATTGACTGTTGTGACCAAGTGCTATTAAAACTGAAATCTAACAGACATTTTTACTTAAGCACGATTAATAGTCTCTGATACTATGACGTGTACATGCCTAGTTAGTTACGACCACAGTCTAAAGCCTAGTTTACACGACGACATTGGGTTGCGCCATTCGTTGCGTGGAATGAGTTGCACGCAAATGGTTTCATATTTGACTGTAGACACGGCGAAACCAGTGTACACTTCAGTTTCGTCGTTTTGTGGGTTCCTGAGTCGTGTCTGAAATGAAAGTTTTGGCAGCTGCAAGTCGCAAGAGTTGTGATGGAGTTAAAGCTTGTTGCTTGGAATCGTTGCATAATAAAACATTAAGAACGTGTTTAGATTCGAGACTGGATGAAGAAAAGACGTCAGCTCGGTTGCTCAGCATCCTTGCTGAAATAATTTATAACGGAAGATCCAATAAGTTCTTTTAATTGTCTTAGAATGTCACCAGAAAGGTTAACGTTTCTTCTAAACAGAGTTAATTATGCGATAAGGAATAAAGATATTGTAATGCACGAAGCACTGTCGCCAGAATTGAAATTACATATCACATTGCATGCATTACAATCGATAACAATCGGCATGCTATAAGATGCGGTTTTAGTTGGTGATCACGCGTTTTCATTAACACTAATAATTATTAAAAGTAATAATTATTAACATTAACAGCAGTAATTATTCGAAGCAGGCCGCATTAAGAAGAGAATGGTTTGCAAACTAGTCTCTTGAAGATAGATCTGTACAGTGGCAATATTTCAAAATTCTAACATATGTGAATGGGGAACACAGCAGCGACGTTTTAAATAGATGAATATCTAATGAAGACTGCAGCTTTTTGAATTTGTATAGCCTTCTCTCCTGTCAACAATACTCCTTAACAAAGAGTTGCCCAATTCGAACGATGGGATTTTAGTCTTGTAGACGAGAGCATTGCCACAGCTAGAATTACACTTGTTTGTATTTTTCTTAATTCAGTTGTATATGTGCTCCTAACTCAATAAATTTTGCCCTGCAGCTCAGATATTGTCAAACCATCTGTTATGATCGCACATGACGGTCTCAGCGGCAGCAAGTTCTTGCTCATTTTTGTAATCAGCATGACTGAAATCCCACAAACACCTATGGAAAGCATAGAAGCATAGACACCTAAAAAGCGAACTTTATTCTCCGCTCCCCACTTCATTTTTCTATTTATCTACATTCTACAAACACACATGCAATTAGTGTCGCGAAAGTTGGAACACGCTGAAAGTGTGTATCTTCACCAACGAGTTGCGCAAACGCGTGGCGCTCATGCATAGTGGCCGGCACAGCAGTTGCATGCAACCTAGTGTCGTCGTGTAAACTAGGCTTAACATAACACTCGCAATACTCCGTCTCTTTTTTAATAATAAGTTTATTGCAGCCAAACAACCATAGAAGTTCAAAGTACAATTATAATGATAAATGAAATTAGAAAGCTTTCGTATTGTGGCTTTCATAGTCACTTATTGACCCTGTGCTTATTGTACAGAGGTCTATATGGTAACATTTGCGTTTCGTTGACACAGTTTACACTCACACACTGCGTTTGGTTCATGATACGACGTGCTGTCGCAAATAAGCTGGTGGAAATCATAGACTGCCATTCTGATGATTACGTATCTCATCTCGAAGTTTTCCTTTGTCCATGTTCGCTCAATCATGGTGCAAGTGCTGTAAAAAATTCTGGAGGTACGTCTTCCCTTTTTTCCTTCAATGTTTTTAGTAAACTTTCCGACGCTATAGTGTTGGGTAGCATCAGGTTTGTCTGTAGTACTTGAAAGACGAAGGATTACCTCCCTAGCAGGTACACAAGTCTGGATCGTATTGTTTTGGACACTCCAACTGCTTTCTTTATATAGGTCACAGTTGCTCTTTCTAGTATCGTTAGATTTTTCTCTGTGAGGTGTGGTCCAATGATTTCTGTGCCGAACATCAGTGTTGGGGAAATTTTGGCTCTGAATAGTGCCACTGCTGTTTCTAGGCTGGGGAATCTAATCTGTTCTATTTCATAGATAACTATTATTGCTAGCATTCCTTTCTCTGTTACACAGTTGTGCATCATTTTGCACTTGTTTGTATCGTGACCCCTAGGTACTTGAAGTCTGACATTATTTACAGTTTTCTTTTCTCTACGAAGATCTCAGCTGATGCAAGTGCTGTTCCTCCATTTCTGAGCACCATTATTTATGTTTTGCTACATTTCGATGCAGCAATCTTCTATACTGTTCATTGATATTTGTAGCTTTGCAATGTCCCTTGAGCCTATTAGAGTATCGTCAGCATATGTGTGTAAGATTACATCTTCCCTCTGCGGTATTCTTAAGTTTTTTCCGCTGCAAGGATACATAACAGAGGACTCAGTGGGTCTCCCTGAAGTACTCCATTTGGTTGGAGTATCAGCTGTGATAGGTAGAGGTTGTCTGAGATCCTTATTTCGTTCCATCACAGTATTGCGCTTATTATTCATGTCCATGTGTTGTTTTCGCTTAGGGTGTCCTCTAGTTTTTTTGTCACTAGATTTCTGTTTATAGTCAAAGGCTTTTGTGAAGTCTATAAACATTACATAAAACTTTTTCTTGTCTTCAAAGGCTTCCCACACGCTTCCTTTCCTAAATTCCATCTGGCATTTAGGGAGGTATTCGTTGATTGTTTGCTGTATTCTTTTTGTTATTATTTTTGTGAATGCTTTGACAGGTAAGTTTTCTAACTTGCTATGTCTCTGTATTTCCTAGGGTCTTTGGGGTCTCCTTTCTCTTTATATAACACTTCTGTTACTGACTGTCTCCACTGTTCTGGAATGGAGGCTGTTTATATACACTTACTGTAGAGTATTGCCCATGTTGGCGTTAGCATTTGGACACTGATTGATTTTTCGACCATTCCGGTCTGGTTTGACTATATCAGACAACAGACAAATAATAATAGATAATGATAATAGTATGTGATCAGAGTATGAATTTCTAATGGTGCTTAATACAAACTTCTGGCGCTTGACAATGGCTTTTTGAGTAAGGTCTTCTGAAAATATTTTCTTATCGGACTTCGTAGATTGAATAATTCCAAAGTTCTGGCTCATGCTGGACCATCCATAGGATCTACATCTACATTTATACTCCGCAAGCCACCCAACGGTGTGTGGCGGAGGGCACTTTACGTGCCATTGTCATTACCTCCCTTTCCTGTTCCAGTCGCGTATGGTTCGCGGGAAGAACGACTGTCTGAAAGCCTCCGTGCGCGCTCTAATCTCTCTAATTTTACATCCGTGATCTCCTCAGGAGGTATAAGTAGGGGGAAGCAATATTTTCGATACCTCATCCAGAAACGCACCCTCTCGAAACCTGGCGAGCAAGCTACACCGCGATGCAGAGCGCCTCTCTTGCAGAGTCTGCCACTTGAGTTTGTTAAACATCTCCGTAACACTATCATGTTTACCAAATAACCCTGTGATGAAACGCGCCGCTCTTCTTTGGATCTTCTCTATCTCCTCCGTCAACCCGATCTGGTATGGATCCCACACTGATGAGCAATACTCAAGTATAGGTCGAACGAGTGTTTTGTAAGCCTCCTCCTTTGTTGATAGACTACATTTTCTAAGGACTCTCCCAATGAATCTCAACTTGGTACCCGCCTTACCAACAATTAATTTTATATGATCATTCCACTTCAAATCGTTCCGCACGCATACTTCCAGATATTTTACAGAAGTAACTGCTACCAGTGTTTGTTCCGCTATCATATAATCATACAATAAAGGATCCTTCTTTCTATGTATTCGCAATACATTACATTTGTCTATGTTAAGGGTCAGTTGCCACTCCCTGCACCAAGTGCCTATCCGCTGCAGATCTTCCTGCATTTCGCTACAATTTTCTAATGCTGCAACTTCTCTGTATACTACAGCATCATCCGCAAAAAGCCGCATGGAACTTCCGACACTATCTACTAGGTCATTTATATACAGGGTGATTCAAAAAGAATACCACAACTTTAAAAATGTGTATTTAATGAAAGAAACATAATATAACCTTCTGTTATACATCATTACAAAAAGTATTTTAAAAGATTTTTTTTCACTAAAAAACAAGTTCAGAGACGTTCAATATGGCCCCCTACAGACACACGAGCAATATCAACCTGATACTCCAACTCGTTCCACACTCTCTGTAGCATATCAGGCATAACGGTTTGGATAGCTGCTGTTATTTCTCGTTTCAAATCATCAATGGTGGCTGGGAGAGGTGGCCGAAACACCATATCCTTAACATACCCCCATAAGAAAAAATCGCAGGGGGTAAGATCAGGGCTTCTTGGAGGCCAGTGATGAAGTTCTCTGTCACGAGCTGCCTGGCGGCCGATCCATCGCCTCGGGTAGTTGACGTTCAGGTTTCATAACTAACCTTTTTCGTAGGACTCTCCATACAGTTGATTGTGGAATTTGCAGCTCTCTGCTAGCTCTGCGAGTCGATTTTCCTGGGCTGCGAACAAATGCTTGCTGGATGCGTGCTACATTTTCATCACTCGTTCTCGGCCGTCCAGAACTTTTCCCTTTGCACAAACACCCATTCTCTGTAAACTGTTTATACCAGCATTTAATACACCACCTATCAGGAGGTTTAACACCATACTTCGTTCGAAATGCACGCTGAACAACTGTCGTCGATTCACTTCTGCCGTATTCAATAACACAAAAAGCTTTCTGTTGAGCGGGCGCCATCTTAGCATCAACTGACGCTGACGCCTAGTCAACAGCGCCTCAAGCGAACAAATTTACAACTAAATGAAACTTTATAGCTCCCTTAATTCGCCGACAGATAGTGCTTAGCCCTGCCTTTTGTCGTTGCAGAGTTTTAAATTCCTAAAGTTGTGGTATTCTTTTTGAATCACCCTGTATATTGTGAAAAGTAATGGTCCCATAACACTCCCCTGTGGCACGCCAGAGGTTATCTTAACGTCTGTAGACGTCTCCCCATTGATAACAACATGCTGTGTTCTGTTTGCTAAAAACTCTTCAATCCAGCCACACAGCTGGTCTGATATTCCGTAGGCTCTTACTTTGTTTATCAGGCGACAGTGCGGAACTGTATCGAACGCCTTCCGGAAGTCAAGAAAAATAGCATCTACCTGGGAGCCTGTATCTAATATTTTCTGGGTCTCATGAACAAATAAAGCGATTTTTGTCTCACACGATCGCTGTTTCCGGAATCCATGTTGATTCCTACAGAGTAGATTCTGGGTTTCCAAAAACGACATGATACTCGAGCAAAAAACATGTTCTAAAATTCTACAACAGATCGACGTCAGAGATATAGGTCTATAGTTTTGCGCATCTTCTCGACGACCCTTCTTGAAGACTGGGACTACCTGTGTTCTTTTCCAATCATTTGGAACCATCCGTTCCTCTAGAGACTCGCGGTACATGGCTGTTAGAAGGGGGGCAAGTTCTTTCGCCTAGTCAGGTCCAGTGTACTTTCCTCTGTTGACTGATTTCAGTTGCTTTTCTATTCCTTGGACACTTATTTCGATGTCAGCCATTTTTTCGTTTGTGCGAGGATTTAGAGAAGGAACTGCAGTGCGGTCTTCCTCTGTGAAACAGCTTTGGAAAAAGGTGTTTAGTATTTCAGCTTTATGCGTGTCATCCTCTGTTTCAATGCCATCATCATCCCGGAGTGTCTGGATATGCTGTTTCGAGCCACTTACTGATTTAACGTAAGACCAGAACTTCCTAGGATTTTCTGTCAAGTCGGTACATAGAATTTTACTTTCGAATTCACTGAACGCTTCACGCATAGCCCTCCTTACGCTAACTTTGACATCGTTTAGCTTCTGTTTGTCTGAGAGGTTTTGGCTGCGTTTAAACTTAGAGTGAAGCTCTCTTTGCTTTCGCAGTAGTTTCCTAACTTTGTTGTTGTACCACGGTGGGTTTTTCCCGTCCCTCACAGTTTTACTCGGCACGTACCTGTCTAAACCGCATTTTACGATTGCCTTGAACTTTTTCCATAAACACTCAACATTGTCAGTGTCGGAACAGAAATTTTCGTTTTGATCTGTTAGGCAGTCTGAAATCTGCCTTCTATTACTCTTGCTAAACAGATAAACCTTCCTCCCTTTTTTTATATTCCTACTAACTTCCATATTCAGGGATGCTGCAACGGCCTCATGATCACTGATTCCCTGTTCTGTACATACAGAGTCGAAAAGTTCGGGTCTGTTTGTTATCAGTAGGTCCAAGATGTTATCTCCATGAGTCGGTTCTCTGTTTAATTGCTCGAGGTAATTTTCGGATAGCGCACTCAGTATAATGTCACTCGATGCTCTGTCCCTTCCACCCATCCTAAACATCTGAGTGTCCCAGTCTATATCTGGTAAATTGAAATCTCCACCTAAGACTATAACATGCTGAGAAAATTTATGTGAAATGCATTCGAAATTTTCTCTCAGTTGTTCTGCCACTAATGCTGCTGAGTCTGGAGGTCGGTAAAAGGAGCCAATTATTAACCTAGCTCGGTTGTTGAGTGTAACCTCCACCCATAATAATTCACAGGAACTATCCACTTCTATTTCACTACAGGATCAACTACTACTAACAGTGACGAACACTCCACCACCGGTTGCATGCAATCTATCCTTTCTAAACACCGTCTGTACCTTTGTAAAAATTTCGGCAGAATTTATCTCTGGCTTCAACCAGCTTTCTGTACCTATAACGATTTCGGCTTCGGTGCTTTCTATCAGCGCTTGAAGTTCCGGTACTTTACCAACGCAGCTTCAACAGTTTACAATTACAATACCGATTGCTGCTTGGTCCCCGCATGTCCTGACTTTGCCCTGCACCCGTTAAGGCTGTTGCCCTTTCTGTACTTGCCCAAGGCCATCTAACCTAAAAAACCGCCCAGCCCACGCCACACAACCCCTGCTATCCGTGTAGCCGCTTGTTGCGCATAGTGGACTCCTGACCTATCTAGCGGATCCCGAAACCCCACCACCCTATGGCGCAAGTCGAGGAATCTGCAGCCCACACGGTAGCAGAACCGTCTAGGCCTCTGATTCAGACCCTCCACTCGGCTCTGTACCAAATGTCCGCAGTCAGTCCTGTCGACGATGCTGCAGATGGTGAGCTCTGCTTTCATCCCGCTAGCGAGACTGGCAGTCTTCACCAAATCAGATAGCCGCCGGAAGCCAGAGTGGATTTCCTCGGATCTATAGCGACACACATCATTGGTGCCGACATGAGCGACCACCTGCAGATGGGTGCACCCTGTACCCTTCATGGCATCCGGAAGGACCCTTTCCACATCTGGAATGACTCCCCCCGGTATGCACACGGAGTGCACATTGGTTTCTTCCCCTCTCTTGCTGCCATATCCCTAAGGGGCCCCATTACGCACCTGACATTGGAGCTCCCAACTACCAGTAAGCCCACCCTCTGCGACCGCCCGGATCTTGCGGACTGAGGGGCAACCTCTGGAAGAGGACAAGCAGCCATGTCAGGCCGAAGATCAGTATCAGCCTGAGACAGAGCCTGAAATCGGTTCGTCAGACAAACCGGAGAGGCCTTCCGTTCAGCCCTCCAGAATGTCTTTCGCCCCCTGCCACACCTTGAGACGACCTCCCACTCTACCACAGGTGAGGGATCAGCCTCAATGCGGGCAGTATCCCGGGCAACCACAGTCGTAGTCCGATCGGGGGATGTGTGGGACGAGCTGGCCATCCCGGACAAACTCCCATCCGGAACCCCACAGTGATGCCCATTGGCAACAGCCTCAAGCTGTGTGACCGAAGCCAACACTGCCTGAAGCTGGGAGCGAAGGGATGCCAACTCAGCCTGCATCCGAACACAGCAGTTGCAGTCCCTATCCATGCTAAAAACTGTTGTGCAAAGAACGTCTGAACTAATATACAGAGAGCGCAAACAAATCGACACAAAATTTAAACGGTTATTAAAATACAAGATTGCCTAGTAAATGCAGTAATGCTGCTACTTGCGCACTGCTGACACACTGCTCGGCGGCGGAAGGAGTCTACGCGATTTTACACTATTCAGGTACTAAAAAGCGATGCTACAACTCTCAAATACTATAATACGCCCGAAATTTATGAATTAAACAATGCAAGTACCAAAAACACGCAAAGAAATTAAGAATTAAACTATGTAACAAATGAGTGAGCTAGGAGTATACGACTTGCTGCTGCAGCTGCTTATCCAACGACGGCAGGGACACAGAAGCTTTAGCCACGCCAATACGCCGTTTAATGGGAACAGTAGCTTGCAACATAAATGTAACACAAGATTAAATAATATCGCTGTATTCACAAAATATTATACTAAATTAAATTACGTAGACACTTACATTAATTCTGTTGCTGTGTGTAACTATGAGTACGCCTAGTGAGATTGCGTCTCAATAAAATAGAATAATGGTGGTGGGCCAAATAATTATCTACAGCGATGGCAGGTATGTGTCTGATCTGGAACGTTACAAGAACAAAAAACATGCTATCTTCTCGGCAAGACAACTGAACTGCGTAATCGTTCTAATGTTTCACTGGTTGCACGCCACAATCGATAAAACCGCGTATACTAATTAATATTTTATGTAATTCTTTATTTATAGTCTCAAGTTATATCTACGTTTTTGCAATATATCAACTCCCATCCTGCAAATGTGCCTTTTAAAGTACCTTTCAAACATTCTTTATGCAATCTGTCAGAGCCTGCAGCTTTTTTGATCTTGGTGCTGTTATTGGCATCTTTGACATCTTCTGTGACCAAAGGGACCCTTTCGGTACTTCTTTGTGACATTGTCTCCCACCTGCCTTCTGATCTGCCTTTTAGTCTTACTTCGTTCAGTATGATGTCGATGTGCATCTCCCATTCTCTCATATCGAAGCATTGTCTTTTGGCTCGTTTTCTCTGGTGGACTGCAACATAAGGGTCTCTTGTGACTTCCTCCACTAGTTTCTTTCCTTCTCGTTCCCAGAGTGTTCTCTTTTTTTGTTTTAGAGTTTTCTTATAGATATATCGTTTTTTGGCGTAAGTCCTAAGGAGTGTAGGGTCCTCTGCAAACCGCTTTAGTTGGTGTAGTCTTTCTAATACATCTTTTCTTAGCCTGTAACATTCTGTGTTGAATCATTTTTTCACTTTTCTTTTGTATCTGAGATTGGCGACTTGTTTTAGTTCTCCTATTGTTTGTGTTGCTTTCACTAGTCGCGAACTGTCTATTAGCCTTTCCGTTTGTTTTATATCGTCTGATTTTACTTTTACTTTCCCGACATCTATTATTCTCGAAAGCACTTGTTCCTAATAATGAAAAGCACTAGTTCGATTTTGTTCTACAGTGTTACTTTTATTGTGTTAACCAGTTTGCGGCTTACGAGGCCGTCTGCAGACATTTACTTGTTCCTCCTTTTCATGCTTTTTTTGTCGTTCTCCTTGGACTTTTATTTCCAAAGGAATATGTTTCCGGAGTGGTGTGTGGTTTGCAGTCCAGAGAGGTTGCCCCTGGTTGAATCCCTTATGAATGCAATGCCTATTGTGCTTTTGCCATTCTGGGAAATATATGTAGGTACATGGAGATTGGTTAATAGGATAAAGCCATTGTCTTGCAATTTTCCACTATTATTTTCGCTTTGTAGTTTTTTTATATCCATTCTGCAGTTTAAATCTCTGGCAGTAATTAATGGTTTATCCTGTTTGCTCTGAGTGATCAGCTGGCCTATTTTATCTGTTATATCAATAGCTGTTTTGTTTAGTTGGTAGTATGCTGATATTATTGTAATGTGTTTTGTTTCCGTCAAGAGCATATGTTGCTTTTTGATAATTATAGTTATTGGTGTTAATTCCAGTTTTATGAGGACAGACATTCCTCCCATGGGTTTCCTCTGTCACTTTGTTTTGTTTGGAGTTGAGTGTAATAAAATTCTAGGTGTTGGTTAAAAATTTTTATGTTGGGACTGTATGTCATAAACCTGTAGAAAGTCCCTTGGAGCACGTTCATTGTGCTTTTAAACCTTCTATATTCTATTGGAAGATCTTTAAGGCTCCTACAGCTTCTAATTCTTTGATTTTTTGGGCTATGTTCTTGTGTCTTATGAAAGAAACAATGCTCTGTTTTCTCGAAAAAAGAACGGGGAAAGCGAAAGTGCCTGACAGTGATTCCTGTTGTCCACAATTCAGCTTTATTCGCCAATTCGAAGTTACGAAAGGGAATGCCTACTTTAAAGGATTTCGTATTATTGTTGTTTGTCAGTTCTTCACATTTTACATTTTCTTTGATTTCCTCCTTCTTGAGAAATTGTTTTATTGGATCTGGTGTTGTCTCAGGTTTGAGCCGTCCTATATAGAGCCAGTCCATCTTATATGCAGTGTGTAGATTTGCTTCTTGTGGTCCAGCACTAGTCAATATTTCATGCTGCTTAGCATGCTCCTCTTTATTCTATGGGGAACTTAAGTCCAGTGTTCTTCGTTTACATTCATTTTCAGTGCTTAATTTTATGTCTTATCTTGTGTTGTTGGTGTTTCGTCTTCATTCATGTGAAACAGATTTTCTGTTTCCCTTGCTATGGTGCTGGGTCTATTCTGTGGTTTTCGCCTCTTTTGTTTCGCACTTTCAATTTCTTCCTTTGTCAGAATATTTACACTGTTTGAGAAATTCTCTCTTATGAGGCTTATGTTTTGGTTAACTTTTTCTGTAATTTTTGCCACTAACATTTTGCCATGATCAAGAGGCTGTCCCTCTAGGTGTCAGTATGTGACACATGCCACTCTCAATTACTTGTATTGGGCTAACAGATGGCTCTACTTGTTCCACAACGCTGCAGTCCACTCCCTCTGTCTTTGGGTTGCTAATCTCACTTCTTGAGATAGTTTTCTCTTTATTTTTAGCGTTTTTCATGCTCATGTTCAGTAGTAGTATAGCAAGGGCGGTGCAGCCCCACTCTGCATTGTGGCCAAATTTACTCAAGATGGCGGCCAAAGATGTGGCAACGTCACAGTGACATCATGGCGGGAAGTTCATATTTTTGTGAGAAAATAGGTCAATTGGGCTACTTCCACTAACCTAGCCCTCTTCTGTTCCCCTCCACACACCTTCCCCACCTGGAAATTGGTGGGAAAAGGACTCACTCAGTGCTGAGCTGCCAGATGGGACAGACATAAATCTTTATTTTGAAGCATTGCTCCCCTCTACTCCCCTCCACTGTCCCATTTGGAAACTGGTAGGAAAAGAACTCAGTCTGTGCTGGGCTACCAGATAGGATAGGCATACATATGCATTGATTATTTAAACAATTTGAGTTGTCATAGACAGTAGCTCCATCCAGTATGTTAACCAGAATGTCTGGAGTCCAACTGACCTAGTTCACAACACTGCCACTAGAAGGCACTGTCGTCCCTCCCCCTCTCTCCTCCTATGACGTAATCCAGGATGGCAGTCTGGGAGAAATGGCGGGAAAAGGACTGAGTCTGTGTCTAGTTACTGGACTAGTAGGATGGACATAATTGTGTACTGTGTTCAATGTATGAGATGTCTGTGCTGGAGAAGGAGGGATATATTAGCATCTGGGGATTGTGTCGATAGCAATAATATTTGGCAAAGACAAATATGCTTCATGAAATGATGAAGATGGGGCTACGTCACACTTCACAACTTGTGCTGATAAAAATGGCTCTGAGCACTATGGGACTTAACATCTGAGGTCATCAGTCCCCTAGAACGTAGAACTACTTAAACGAAACTAACCTAAGGACATATCACACATCCATGCCTGAGGCAGGATTCGAACCTGCAACTGTAACAGTCGCGCGGTTCCAGACTGAAGTGCCTAGAACCCCTAGGCCACACCTGCTGGCCCATGCTCATAAATGCATGTGCTGTAACCGTAGATCATTTGATAAAAGTCCAGTCAGTCAGTCTTCTGAAGTGCAAGAGGCAAGAAGTTCATCCACTCTGGTGCAAGCAGCTATGTGTACAGTTGAGGAAATGCTGGTGATGAGCAGAGATGAAATTAATACATGTACTACATGCAAGTACACAACTGAGGACTGTATCCACAGCCTCCTGCACAATGACTGGAAAGAAAAAGATAATGGGCAAGTGTGTGATGAATGCTTTTCGACAAATAATGACAGTGCATCAGGATGGCGTGAACATGCATTTCAGTACTCACCCTGACGGACGCTTGTGGTGCAACTGCCTATCTTTTTTGAAATTGCCAAACACCCCACATCAATTTAGCCCTATTCCATGAATAACCATAGGTGTTCATCTTGAGGGTTGGAGACAAACCGGCCTACTTCACAACACCACCACCAGAGCCCCCTGTAGGCCCTCCACCACCTCGGCCCCTCCCCCCTGTGACATAGTCCAAGATAGTGGACAAGAAAAAAAGGGCAGGAACCAAAGAGAACCCTGAATCTGGTCATATGTTAAGCTTCAGACAATAGGATGGCAGTATCTGGTGATGTCATTGGAGGGTATATAGGGCAGGCTCAGTAGCTCTGTGACCTCAGTCTCGCACAATCAGCCAGCAGCAGCAGCAGCAGAAGAAGAAGAAGAAGAAGAAGAAGAAGAAGAAGAAGAAGAACTATGCAGCATCAACAGCAGTTGTGATCCAGCACAACCCTGCAGAATAGGAAGAAACAGAAAAGTAAGTATCCCATACCACATCTTTGTCTTGTCAGCATTATTATTATTATTGGTTGTTTTGGTGTCTTGGTCAGTATGTAGTGCTTCCTCCTCTTTGTTCAGCAGTAGCCTTTGACACATCCAAGCCTACAGGGGCTAGCACCAACATGTCGACCTCTGACATGTCCAGACCTGCAGCAACCTCAGCCGCCATCTTGTTGAGACCTCCACCAATTTCAGGCCCTCGAGCAGCAACAACCTCCAGCATGTCTGAATCTATAGTGACCACGTGGGACCCTGTAGTGCACATAGCCCACTTGCTGGAGCAGGACACAGAGCTGATATTGTCTGTTCCACTCATCGAATTGTGTGAAGAGGACATGTGGTCTGTACCCAACACATCAAATGCAGCTGGTGATCCTAAACAACAGCAAGATGGAGGACAGTACTGGTCACCGACATATGACCCATCCAAGCAGAATAACCCTGTGTTGGCGCAGTCACAGAGTGCAGATGCTGTAGATAAGGAGGTAGCGAGTGTACCCACACTTTTCAGTTCTACACACAATTTAACTCCTAGTGGAACGAAACATGTTAGCGTGGGTATAGATAAACATCATGACTGGGGCTTTCATGTGAGAATAGAAATTGAAAATGCAGCAAAGGGTGTTAAAGTGCCTATTTCTGAGATTGACTGGGACGAAAAATGGCGCGCAAAGTGTCAGCCGTGCTGCAGCTCACGTTGGTGCTGTTTTTAGGTTTCTGTCCTATGTTGGAAGCCAGACGGTATCGATTAGCTGACATGGTTGCGGTTTTTTGTCTTCTTCTCCTGTTGACTGGCGCAACTTGGTTTCGCAAGCGTTGCCTGTCCGCTAGTGGCAGCAGCGGCGGTTATCGATATGTAGTAACTGTGGCCCTATATTTGGGACGACGTGGTTGTTCTCCCAGGTCATGTCAGTGGGCAGTACGGTTGGGGACTCAGGAGGAGTCAGGTCTGCACAGTGTGTGTACACGCTGGGACCGCTGGCGGCGCGCATGGACTGCTGGATCGAAGGCCTGTGGTCACGAGGGTGCACAACCGCATTGCAAACCTCCGCCAAACACCGTTGGGTGGCTTGCGGAGTATAAATGTAGATGTAGATGTAGATCCTGCAAGCTTTAAGTTCAATGCATTTGGCTTCAAGTAGAGAAACCTCCACCATTGAAAGATTTTGCAATTCTCCAGTGACTTGGGTTCATGTTGCTGCTCGTAGTGTTCCCGAGGTGAAGAGCAGTGAGTGGAGTGCTTGGGGAAGGAGGATCTGATTAGCTTTCCTGGACTTCTAATTACTATTTATTGCGTTCAGTTTATTACTATTTGTTAATTGCAACCAGCGGTATTTTTCCTGCCTCGTGGCCGCTATCACCACGGTTACCTGCCCTGGGGGGTTATTGTATGTAACAGCAGTGTATGTTTCCTTGCCTTGCCACGGCTGTCAGGTGATACGTGTAGTTTTGACAGCTATCTTGATTGTAGGTTGGTTGGCGTTTCTTCTACTCTGGCCATTCGTGGCGTTACAGCAGGTTTAAATGATTGTGCTACTAAGTTTACCATCATTTTGTCTCACCTGCTTGTTGATCAGTTGCTTGTCATTTTAAATTAACCTTTATTGTTGTATTTGCTGTTTTACTGTATGTTTTTAAATTTTTTTATATAATTGCCATTCTTGTCGTTACAGCAGGTTTAAATGGTTGTGCAACCAAGTTTATCATCATTTTATCTCAACCGTTTGGTGATCAGTTGCTTTGCTATTCCATTGCTGTTTTACAGTATGTTTGTTAAATTTTTTATAATTGCCCTTCTTGGCGCTAAAGGCCTTCAGCAGTGACTGTGGTTACTTGCTTCAAAATTCTAATTGGGATCACATTGGCTTGTTTTTAAAACATTATTTGCTGTGTCTGTATTTTATGCTCATTTGGTAAATCGTAATGCACTGAAAGCACTATTAATTACACAGGTGGTCATGGAAGGCGCCGTAACGGCTGTACAATACGTGAATGCCATCCTCTGACCGACAGCGCAACCATATCGGCAGCATATTGGCGAGGCATTCGTCTTCAAGGACGACATTTCACGCCCCCGTCGTGCACATCTTGTGAATGACTTCCTTCAGGACAACGACCATCGTTCGACTAGAGTGGCTAGCATGTTCTCCTAACTTCTCGTTCTCCGACCAGTTCATGTATCCTTCTGTCCCGTCAACTCAACAATGGCAAACAGCGCACGTCTCGTCATGCCAACAGTGGTGGACAAAGGAGAGGACCACAGTATCATCCTACTGAAGACACTCTATGTGCCAAAAACATGAAGACGAATGTGAACATCTGCTGGAATGAAGGAAGCCGTGTTTGGCGAATCCGTCATCGAATGCTAGGACTGCTGCAGCGCTCTGGATGTGGAGACACTGATTCACATTAGTGGATTGCCCTTCAGATGTGCAGATAAAACCATCATGAACAATTATTACTTCCCTTAGCATTATCTCTATAATTTCCTTATCTTTTTTGTCATTACTAGGCAGATGTAGGTAACATTTCGCTTTCTGCCCTTAGATGGGCCAATTGGGCTCAACCAACGTCTGTGTCATCCTATGCCAGTGCTCAGTTGAGCATGTTCTTCCGACAGGATTGCCATTTGTTAGTGTTTTGGTTTGTCATGTCTTATGGGTGAGAGATGGAAGCGATGAGACTATGCTTACAGCAAATTTTAGACTAGAAGTTCCCCCTTCCCCCGTCAAAGCCATTTAGTAGAAACTAGTGGAAACTAGTGGAAACAACTGCCGATTAATGATGACTCAGAAATCTGGCAAGCATGAAAGAAAAGAACTACTTGGAATACCCGCTAGCAATGTTATTAAATTGATGTAATGTATGAAGGGAAACAAATCACTTTTAATTGCCTTATAGTTGTAGTTACCATTTCGGAGCCTGGGTGTGAAGAGAAGTAATTACTTCTCTGTATGGTCTGCAGAGCTAATATTTTTTTATATTTGTTGCAGATAGGAAAAATTAGCCATTTGTATTTAAAAAATACCTTGACAATTTTTCGAGGATTATGTTAAAAGGATGTGGAGGGATTTGCATACTGTCAAGAAATATTAATCTGCAAGCAAGTTGTGGACTGATTCTGAAGTGGCGGAAACAATGACGTCTTTTCTCAATTTTGGCTTCAGAACTAACGTCAATTTAGCCAATCATAAACCGCAAATTCCAGGTAATGAAGATTTTACGACTGAAGTGATAACATAAATTTTTATTAGTGACAAAGTGCCAATAAGCAGAGAGTATTTTTTCTTTAATTTTTCTAAAGACTGAGGGTAAGAAGCATATTTATAGGTTTTGGGAAGATTTTGGTACTCAGTATGAAACCGCTGTTTCTATACCGATTAAGTAACTGTGATTTAATTTACAGCAGAAAAGAACCCTTTGTTGTCCATTGACAGTATCTGAATGTGGAAAGAGACTTGACAAATAAAAGGAGTTGTGCAAAAAGTTTCTAAAATTAGAATCGTACACGCTCAGGCATGATAGAGCCACGGAGATAAAAGTAGGGGTAGACGCTGTACGTTGGTTTGAAAGCGCCAAAACATTAGCAGGCTCTTGTTTATATGGATATTGTTAACGATTGATTTTTTTCGCGATTTATGCTTTGTGCAAACGACAGTTGTTTTAAATAGCATTACATTACAGTGAGAGCGCTAGTAAAATAGTGTCAGGAAGGCATTTCCAAACTTTTTTCTGGTCTTAAATGTGTACTTGATTCAGTAACATAATGTATTTGTAGTCGCAAATGTAAATTTCTTTTTGGTAACACATTTCAAATAATCAAGGAAAGAAGTATGTAGCATGGGAAGGACGCTTTCGTAATCCATTTAAATCCTCCTTGACTGTATTTGCTCCGATAAATGATGAACCTGGAACTCCGAGAACAATGCTTATTTGCTTACTTGTAATTGTTGAAGTAGCCTCGTGTTTGTGGCCGTCGGAACAAATTACTTCTTGCATACTATTAGCTGCCGATATAGCGAAATACTCTTTACATCAGAATCAGTAACACTTTATTCAAATGAACAGAGAGTTGGTTAATGACGAATGTTGGACCGAGGCGTTTACATGGAAGTAGAATCGACCTGACAACTAAAACATGAATACTCAAAAGCAACTCTGTAAATAATAAACAACGGAGTAAGAGACTGGTCTAAGGGTAAGTGCACAAGCGTCCCAGTGGCTGGCGCGGAAGCACTTTGACAGCTGTACAAAATTCTGCGCGAAAACCACACTATTTGTACTGCAGTGTAGTGTCACATCTGTCTGCCACATATTGATTCTTAGTCATTGCATTTTCAACTTTCAAATCATATGCACAGCATGTTTAATTTCACATTTACAGAAACTTACCTATGTTTTCTTTGTTAACCCATAAATGTGTGCAATGCAGAAAGGCATAAGCAAGATACTATGGGTTGTCAATGTCAACAAAGTGAAAGAGTCCATAAATATCGAAGGAACAGAAGTGCGTGGGTCCAGAAGTTAGTTATTGCTTTACTAGACTGACAGTGCCTCAGGTGTCATAGTAGTTTACTCATCTTCTCACTTTGAAATCTTACCTATGGAGTGTCACTCATTGTGTGCCAATAATAGCAAAAAACGATAAATTCATTTTTAAATACAAGTTTCAGAAAACTAGTAAGCAAAAAAGTCATCATCAGGTAGTTCTAATGCTACTAAAGAGCATTTAAACTAATACCTAATACATTAGGGCAAAAGACAGCGCTGTGGATAAAGGAATGGTCTTAAAAACATACAGCCTGTAAAGTAGATATTTTGCTTCAACACGTATGTAACTCATTTTTTTAAAGTAATGATAGCTTAACCTCTGTAACATGTACACGCTTCTTAAACAGTTGTTGCACATATATTTTAATAAAAAATTAGTTAATAGCATGTAGTTTCACAGTTAGATTTTATACTTAATTATTGTATCTTTTTAAGAGTAACCTATTTCCTTCATTTCTCAGAATATTTATTGCCTGGAGCTCTTTGTGCCCGTTTTTCCGGAATAACTTGCTTGATTTTACTTTTTAATTTCATTTTGAGATTTTCAAAGTGCATAAGCCTGCAGCAAGCTTTGTGATAAATCAATAATGATACTGGGATCCTGTGCAACTACCATTTTCAGTTATCCATTCATTTATCATACAGGAGATCAAATTAGGTACACTATGACTGTCAGATATGTGTAATAACAAATATTGTTTATATATGAAGGGTGCATGGGAATAGCAATCAATGTCCATCAAAATTAAACATTTAGTTCATAACATATTTTAGAGGAATATAAGTGCTATAATGTAGTAATGTTGGTATTTGTAAAAATAACCAAGGTGCTCAAAAATATGGGCTTAAGTTTTGATGCACCTGAGAAAATCGATCGAGGTCTACTTGGTGATGAGGAGAAATGATCAGACTCCATTTCTTTCTTAGAGCATTTCGTTATCCTTTCACGCTTTATCTTATAATTCTGTAGTCTCATGCTTCTGGCTTTCCAGCAATATTTGTTCTTCACTAACAGACTGTAAATGAACTTTGAACTGTTATATTGCTTAGTAATAAGATAAAGACACATATAAAATTGCGTCACAAAGTAGGAAGGAAAATGAGTTTTTCTCAGCACGTTGAACAGACACACTCATGCTTACTATTATAGAGATTGTGGTTAAAGTTATTTCATGAGTGAAGAGAAGGCATGAAAAATATTGGAGGATACAGATGAAAATTCCAGTCGCATGCAGAATGCAAATACAAGGAAAAGAAAAGTGTTGGAATGTGTTTCTGATGCTTCAGAAAGATTATGGACAACGAGTCACATTACAGGTGATGTTTGTAAGTGCTTACTATTGAAATGTTTTCCATTTATCGAAAGGAGTACATTAATGAAGGAATTCAATCAGATGGTCTACCATGATACTAAAAACTCACCAGATGACATATCAGTGGCCTATTTCTGTCTAATAGAAGAGTTGGACAAATACAGTCTGTTAAAATACGTCAGCCAGCGTTCTTGGCATCGCATGGCATCACCAACAGACGTCTTATTACTTTTAAAAATGTTTGACTACTACAGGGAAAGCACATGTGGAGACCAGAGGAACACATCATACTAGAGGAAACAAATTTAAAGGAGAAACCATATCTAAAGCGCATCAATATTACAGTCACTGAGAGGCTAGAAATCACATTACAGCACTCATGTTGGAAAATGTTTAAATTTACCAAAGAACTTAATATTCGGAAGTTACACCCATTATATTCAGAGAAAAATCCTCCATACCCTGTGTCCTGCGAATAATATCGATTAATTTTTGTGAGTAACTACAAAACAGCTTTTGGATATTCCAGAACTGACATGTTCAACATGTGACAAATTTTGAGCTGAGTGCTCTAAACTTGATTTAAAGATAAACAATGAGGAAGATGCAAAAAACATATAAACTTTGAATAAGTGGAAAAACATGTAACTTAATATGAACTACATAAGAGGAAAGCACACAGGTTTTATGAGATAAATCTCTCTAAACTTTTGGAGTGCAGAAAATATGTGATTAAAAAAAAATCTGTATAGATGAATGTTCTGCTAATATTTCAACCAATGAGGCATATTATCGCAGGCAGCTATCGTTTTATTCATTCAATATTCATGTTTTTCTTGTGGGAAATCTGCATTTTGTGTATATGACAAAACATGTTCCAAAAAATAAGCTGGTGATGTGTGTTCAATGTAGAGGCATTTCTCTTCAGAAATTTTCCTGACTATGCGTGGACTTAGGGTATTCTGTGATTCCTGTTCTGGACAGAATAAAAACGTCTGAAGGTAATGTTTTGGGGCAGCTAAGATGGCAGACATTAGCTTCAATTTTTTGACATCATAAAAGTTCCTCTTAGTTTTACCTCCATCGATACAATGCTAGAAGAGAATGAAAATTACAGTTAACATTTAAAGGTAATGATATTATCTGTGAAATAAGCACCAAACAAAGATGAGGAAAATGGCTAGCAGTGACTAGTTGATAAAACAATAGAATAATATGTATTAATGAATAATGAAAAGTTATATACATATATAGACACGCACACGAGGTGGCCCAAACACACCATACTCCATTGACATTAGTAATCCCGGATACCACAGACGCTGAAAGGTTTGCCTAAAGAGATCAGTAAAGGGAACTCAACACTAACAGAGAGGGGACTCTGCTACAAGTAACACTAACTCTTGAAAACAAACACTTTACAGCTATAACTGGTCCTATACATCATTGCTAGAAAACTTGCTTGCCTTAGGAGAGGTGCCAGGTTCGATTCATGGCCTGTCTGTGTAGAAGAATTGTGCTGGACCAAAGCAGTACACCCAAGGACCAAAGCATATCAAATATCTGTTTCACGGCTTATCAATATATGACATCTAATTTGTTAACAACACATCCCGCATCAGTTTGTGCCTCATAATTGGCAGTACTAAATAAATTCTACCATTTCATTGATTGCAATAAAGAACAATGAATATAATGAATATCATAAATGATGTTCCTATTAATCCATGTTATAGACTGACAGATCTTTATAATTGTATTATTCATAATAAAAATGTTCAAATGTGTGTCTGCCCTGTTGGTTGCACTGATGTAAGCGCCTCTTGGTATTAGCATGGACACCTCTTATCATATCTGCAGATACTTAAGTGCAAGCATGATGTATTTGTTCTTTTAACACATCTTGATTTTCCAGTTCTGTTTTGTAAACCCTGGCTTTAATATAACCCCATAATACGATATCCAGGGCGTTGAATCAGGTGATCTCGCTAGCCATCGAAGCAACCACCATGGCCTATCAGGGGTACACATTGTTGAGATATTCCCTAACATCTCTACAATAATGGGGTGGGGCACCATCGTGCTGAATCCAGTGCCTCACAGCTAACTGAAATGAGATATCTTCTAGGAGATGCTGAAGAATCAGCTCATTCTGTAGGAATTGCAAATACAGCTGACTAGTTAGTGTGGGAGCCAAATAAACTGGTTCAAAGGCGTGGTCTACTAGAATGTCGCACCGTATGTTAACACCCCAGAGCACTTCCATGTGATGTAGTCATAGCCAGTGAGGATTTACAGGAGCCTAGTAATGCAGACTGTGTCTATTGACAGTGATGTCATTAGGGGAATAGCATTCATCTCCCCATAGAATCTGCCTGATGAAACCTGGATTTGAGGCTACTTTATTTACGAGATATATGCAGAATGGTATCCTATTTTGGAAATAATTTCCGTACAGCTGCTGGTGTATGTGCATTGTAAAAGGATGCTATTTTTGTTCCTCCAGAGTTCTTTATGCCAAAGATCTCGATATCCCCAGGTCTTCTGCAGCTCTTCTTTGCCCTAATTCCAATGAGAAATAGGTATTACTGGGCAAGATCTAATGGTTTCCATTGTAGTAGTAATAATGACCATAATAGTATTATTATTATCACTACTGTTATTATCGTTATTAGTATTCTTATTCTTCTTATTATCATTAATATTATAGGTGCAAACAATACTGCAACCTAAATGCGATAACCTGCTAACACTCGTTTATTGTGTGAATGCGTTACTTTCGTTTAAGCTATGCTTAGCATATGTGGAATGTGATCCAAAATGCTCAATAACTTTCTGGGCAACATTGGGTGTGTCGCAGATTAGTCTTTCCATGACACACTGTACGTGAAAGTTGCTTTGGTTCTTAAACTCATGTCGGTATGTCTAAAAACATACACGGAAGGTAGATGTCACCTTGGAAAAAAATTTGAATACAGCCTTCAGGCCTCGGTTGTATTGCGGTGCGCCTCCCCATAGATCACTATCATATTGATGTAGTCTTTGCTGGAGTACATTGCAGTTGTTGACGGTTTTATTGTAAGACTTAACTCAAACTACAAACATATGGCCATACGACCTTATCAGAGCAGAACCAGAAGGAAAACTCACCCGAATGGCGGGACATTTCGGTGGTGGTTCGCTCGGACATGCACTTCCCCTTTCGACAGCGGTGTCAAGGCAACAATTCTTACACATACGTATGCAGGAAACATAAAACTACAGAGGAGATCTTGCTTGGACCACCTGGTGTATATAAAGCAGAGTGAATATATGTGTGTTTGTCCTGCATCTCCTCCCAACACCTAGATCGATTTCATTCAAATTTTGCAGAGAAACAGCAGACCTCATGGGCATAAATACTATTGGGATTATGACTACTAGCAGGAGCAAAGATACAGGCTAATGTGTTTTTTCCGTTTCCTGGCGTGTAGACTACACTGCATGACAGAGATGTGTAGGAACAGTATCGACATGCTTCACATTGTGGTCTGTACTTCAGGGGCAATTGAATAATTCTCAAGCCCCTGATGTGTAGCCTGCCTTACAAGACAGGTGTGTTGTATGAGCAGTATTGGCCTGCTTTATTGAACCCTACCACAGGGCCTACACATGCTGATGAGCATTGCTCAAGGACAAGTTGAGATGGACAGAGGAAGGGATGGACAGAATGAAGGGATGGAGGAAATAAGAAGAGAGGAGAGGAGGGAGAGGTGCATGGCACAGGTAGAAGGTCTAACGGGGTAGTTGGGAGGTGGAAAAGGAGGAGAGGGAGGCAGAGTTAAAAAGAGAGAGTTGGAGGAAGACATGGTCAGAGGAAGGGAGAAGAAGATACGTTCAGAGAGAAGGAAAGGAGAAGATGAAGAAACAGAGAGTGGAGAGGAATAGCTAGGCAGATAGCGATGGGAAGGTGCTGTGGATGGACAGAGGAAGGAAGAGATGGACATAGAGAGGGGGGGGGGGTGTGTTCAATATAAATGTGTGAAATGCATATGCAGGCGAAGCCACAGGGAAAAGGCTAGTTGTATTAGAAAATTACCTAGTGCATTTATAGAATGAGAATAAACAATATATCTTTAAAAAGCCACAAGTAAAAGTATAAAAATTGTGTTTTTCAATTGTAATCTTTAAATAAATGTAGTTATCTTAAAAGTATTTATACCTCAGAGATTGTTCATTTCATATGTAGTCAAAATATTGTCGATTTATGTAAATTTAAACAACATGGGCCTGAGAGGACCGATAGGTAGGTGACCTTTTACAGATTTACTGCTAAGCAGAGGGTTAAAATAAAATGAACCACTTGCGACCGAAGGAACTATTTCTGCCTGTGTTCTAACAATGCAGTGAGCAAAATACAGAAATTTCCACTTCTTTCCAAAATCATTCGTTATTAAGGCTGCAGTCATGTGAGTGCGTCCTTATCAGAGCTCGACAGGTTACAAGTATGAACTGATTCTTGTAAAAGCATGCTTGAGCCATGTGGAGGTGTGAGGGATTTATGCACACTTGTGCAAAATGGTTGATGATGCCTGCTTGTCAAACATGCAGCTTCATGTATAACAACATTAATAGGCAAAATCTGTACAACTGACACTAGTTTAATATCTTGACAGTTGATGCTGCTAACATTATAAAGTTTATCATGTGCAGGAATCTAGTGGTTAGTAATAGTTTGTAGAGATAACAAATTGTAAAAGAAGAGATCGATTTTATTAAAGTATTGTGAATGTTTACAACAAGAACAATAATGACTGCGAAACACAGCCTGCAGTTGCTTCTAGGCTGAAGGTCATAATTATGTGAAAACAGCATTGAATTTTCTTCGCTTGCAAGAAACCACATGACCGTTTGTGATATGACACTCTTCTTTCAAATTAGAAACACTTCTAATAAGCTATATCCAGCTTATTACATCCATCCTAAACAGATGTTAATCCTATGTAACCATAAATGTCTCCAGTTCCCATACGTCCAACACGCTGAAGGTGTGTCCTAGGTTGTGACGTTTCTCAACTCCTGTATGTTCTCTACACTACTTTATAAGTCTAATCCCTCTCTTCTAGCCCACCTCCAGTATACTGATGGCACGTTCTTCAAAGTTCTATACCAAACCCTCCAGGAAGCTCAACGATCCCTTAACTTCGTCTCGACTTCTTTACCATCCAATGCAGCCAACCACTGAGTACTCAAGATCAACACATCTAAGACCAAGCCAATAATTGTAATATGAACCAACCATAGCATACCATACAACCCTGTGATTTCTACATAATCATTACAATCATCCTGTGAACCTTGAGTTTCTTCCAGCTCATAAAATGTTCAAAGAACTTACAGGACTGCCGCTGCTTGTGGAAGACGTCACCTGACTGCATTCCTGTAAGTTGTTTGAGTACAGACATCCTGACTAATTAACCAGCAGATTAAAATACCATGGACTAACTCTTGACTGTACACCAATATGGAAACTGTAGCTATCATGCAGTGAATACTCCTCAGTAAACTACAACTACTAACTGATTGAACATGGGGATTTAAACTCTCCATCATTCTCCACATCTACGAAGTCTTGACCCAAACTAACCTAGGTTATATCAATATTTCCTAGATTTTTGCTCCATTATAGCTCTACCACTCCCAGCAAATAATTAAAAGCCATGCATTCCACCTCTCCTGCCATACCCATTTACTCTTCCTCACTCGAATCCTATATGAACTCCCTCACTCCTTTCTCACAATGAACATCTTTGAATTTCCTACATTTCCCACAATTTTGAGACCAGGCACCATATTGCCTCATTCCTATGATTTTTTCTGATACACTTTAACCCACACATCCCTCAAACTTACAACTACGGAGTCTCCACATTTCATCCCAACGAAACTTTAATCACTAAGCCCCATCTGACCGCGAAATGCAACCAGAAATTTACTCAGCTTTCCAGCTTTAACAGAACACTCCTTTTCCTCTCCCTGCCAGGAAACCTCTTCCATTTACTAACCTTCCTCCCTTTCCATCAGCTTGGTTCAGGGTCTTCAGTTCCATCCATTCCATTCTACACCCTTTCCAAAACACTCACCCACCTACAGCTCAGTTTATACAACTTAGTGCAGTGAGTGAAGTGTTTAGTTTTTATTATGAAGACTGTCATTACAGTTTTTCTAATACTACGATCAATGTGGGATAGATTTTGCCGCAATTTAAAATTGAAATCACAAGTTGGGTTGTTGCCTATAATGCATCCAAGTTCCAGCTCTTTCTGATTATTAATTACAGAGCAATTTACAATTTTTGTAATACAGAAATGTGGGATTTTATCCCACAGTATGGAGTAAAGCCTCGAAGTGTTGGTGTTTGCGCCATTTAAGATAAACATGCATAAAAATGGATGACTGTATAACAAGAACACTTGAACTAACCCTTTGTAAAATTGGTGTAATGTAGATAAGTTACTCTCCAACACAATGCTGTACTCCTTATCTATGTCCAATCATAGCACGTTATTAAAAATATAAAAGGTTGCAGAAATAGTCCAGTTGTGTTAATGGAAAATTTAAGACCTTTCCATTGTTATGTGGAAACAGCTCAACTGTGTGCTTTCTACCACATACCCCTCCTCTTTCTAATCAGTCAGAGTATTGTATTCGAATAGCGTCAAATTACGTTATTTGCAAAGTACACTTCCCTGTCTCCATCCAGTCCAAGTAAAGTATTGAAAATAGTGCCAAATGTGTAGTGAAAAATTACAAACCCCTAGATTAAAGTCGAAGATATTCATTATTTCCAAAAGACTTTCGCTCTGGCCTTAGAAATATCAAATTAAATTATTTACACACACACACACACACACACACACACACACACACACACACACATATATATATATATATATATATATATATATATATATATATATATATATATACCTCTGATGTAAGTAATTAAAATGACTGCAAGATTGAAGGTTAGAATTTTATAGGACGAACATTAATAAAACTGACAAACTGCAGGAACGGATTCCTGATGGAAAATGGAGGAAAAGAAGGTCCTATGAATATGTGTTTAGAAATGGATGGTGTGCGTGCATCGACAATTAATCGTCCTGGAACACTGTATAGAACTGCATTGCATACACGTCACAACAATGTTGAAAGGAGCTGCCATGCGATTAAATGCACGCGTTCATACATCTTATCATGGACTGCAGCACTCTTTCGTATGTTCCAGCCTCTCTTGGAATATCATCACAGGTATTGTGGATATGCTGTTAAAGGGTCTGCACATCAGGAACCTGTTCAGCATAAACTAAGCTTTTCAAACGCCCCCATAGGTAAAACCCCGGGGACTCAATGCCAGTAATCCAGCAGGCCATGTTACAGGGCCTCTGTGTTGTATACAGTGTCTGGGGAAAATGTTGTTGAGGTGTCAGCGATCTGTAATGCAGAAGTGTGGTGGTTCTCTATCATGCAGGAACCACATAACCTGTCGTATTACCAAAGGTACATTCTCAGCAGGCCAGTAAGTCCAAGTACATTTCTCTGTTGAGGCATAGTGGAAGAGTACCCAGCCCAGGTATGTGGTTGCCAAGAATCCCTGCTCACAGTTTGATGCTGATGAGATGGCTCAACCATTACCTGACGGTTGTCTGTAGCCCACAGATGACGATTATCCAGAGAGATGATACTAGTTCTGGTGAAGGTTGCTTTGTCTGTAAATAGGATTGATGTCAGAAATCCCATGGTGCAAAAACCGTCGACAAAATCCTTCTGGTAGGGGAGTAATACTTGCACTCATCGCAGGTGATAGGAATAGTAGCAGTTGTCATGCAGGATATACATAATCGTACTTTGGCTTACACTATGTTGGTGGGCCACGTGCCAGGAGCTTCTACAGTGGTTTGTCTAAATGTCCCATAGAACCAGCCCTCCAAATCTAGTGTACATGCAGTCCTCGGCCTCCATGCATGTTTCTCTGTCTGAAAGGACGCATGATAACACAAACGCCGAGAAAGGGCTTGAAATGTTGTTTGGTGCGGTTGGTGTCTTCGAGGGTACTTGTTTTGCTATAGCCGTGCTACCTCTCGAACATTTCCATCTGCCTGGCCCTACACAAACACCATCTTGGCTTGTTCCCGACATGAATACCACACTATTCTGCTGCTTGCAGTACATTGTGTCACTTACATGGCCTGCAGCACACGTGGAACACATGGCACATGATCAGAGGAACTTTCATTCATCAAAGCCATCTACCGTGGCAACGATACATTTCCAGACACATGTTCATAGAATCTTTCTTCCTCCATTTCCAATCAGGAATTCGTCCCTACAGCGTCGGTTTTATTAATGTTCTCTGTGTGTATGTAAAATAGAGCACACACATTGCATATGGTTCCATCCTTCTCTCCTCTCCTCTGATCAGGGCCTCGTATCAAAACGCAACAGCCATTTATAACATAGTCCCATCTAGGCTGTCTGCCCAAAAGTATCCGAACGATCTGAATTATTTACTGAAAAATGCATCACAAACCTCTATCTTCACTCCCTCCAACCAGAGCCGTGTATAACTATTACAATGTAATACTACTTGGGATATCCGGAATATTTATCAAAGTGAAGTATCTAAATTGCCTCAATACTGGTACTGTACATGTTGTCAACTAAGTTTGCATTACTGACTTCTGAAAATTCGTTCCTGGACTGTCTTATTAATCACATTGGTATATTTTGTTTCCTATGCAATGCTGGCACAAGTATATAATACATTCTCTGTAAATAATCAAATACCAATGTTTGATCATAAAATACAAACAATTAATTAGGAATACATAATTGTTGAACGATAGGTTTACCTTAAATCCTATTCTGTAAACCCTGAAAACGGGAAATAAAATTAACTCCTGTTTGATACCACAGTTGCTTACTGTCCCCAACAAATGACTCCACTGTTAAAAAGGAACAGAATTTCGTCTCTTTACCATGGATTGATCTCACTTCCACCAACACATAACAGTAATGGGTAAAAGCGTTCGAAGTCTGATTTTAGAACCATGCTTCCTTAAAGACACAAAAGAGCATTTAATTAATTATTTTCCACATCTATGATGTCGCATTATCCTAAAATATCTGCAAAATACGTTGGCAAAATCAATTATCTGGAGATTTAGTTGAGCTTAAGTACAAGATAAAACACTGTAAGGCTCTTCTATGATCTCACAACATTCTAAAATACCTCAGAAAATGTAATGCTTACATTGCAATAGTATCCAAATTCATAAAGTGTATTCAGTCTGATAATGTGTGTGTACTGACACCACCTCACGTTTCTTACTTTCATCGCAAGTTTAGGAGTGGAGGAGAGAAGGTTATGAATCACAAGAAGAAAGATAAATGTTTCTAAAACAAACTACTGCTACATTTCGGGAAACAATGGCTCTATGAAATAAAACCTGTAATCAGCTATAACAACATCTAATAAAAAGTACCACCACATTGAACAACACGACTTTCTTTAGGTAAGGCAGGTATAAAGTGTTCGATTTTAAGATGCTGCAAGCACAGTGACGCTCGAGATTAAATATTGCCACATTTAAATTGTCTGTATTACTTATTAAAACACTCGAGGCTTGCACAATGGCACTACTGATAGAAACTTTTAGGTTAAGCAGCCTCATTTACGACGAAATTTCAGTACGTGTACCACACCTGCCAGCTCTATAAATCCTCAAAACTAAATATTTTTACAGGAAATGTATTACATTTGCGAATATGTAC
Organism: Schistocerca piceifrons; assembly: GCF_021461385.2. Lineage (NCBI taxonomy): Eukaryota > Metazoa > Arthropoda > Insecta > Orthoptera > Acrididae > Schistocerca > Schistocerca piceifrons. The sequence goes on from NC_060138.1 coordinate 232,779,890, forward strand.
AACCATCAGCTGCATAATGGTATGAGGAGAATAAAAATTTGTGCTGGAGTGGGGTGTCCATATTCGCAACTGTGAATATATTAGATGTATTACAAAATGACTGTAAATGTCGCAGTGCCTGTTCCTTCCGACGTGTATGCTTGTCCGAAGGAACTTTGCGTTGTACTGCAGAACAACACAGGCTCTGCAACGTCGCAAATATTTTTTCGCTTCTAAAGTATCTGTATAACCTATTGAAATACACACATCTTGGAGCTTACCATAATATGCTAGACCTGTACGAAAATTGGATAAAAAATAAAAGTTGTGTTATATATAATATTTAAGAGACTTTGCAAGCTCAAAATTAATCGTTTGTATATCACTTGTTAAAATACTCACAACTTGCTTATTGCCACTACTGATAAAAAATCTTTTAGGTTAAGCAGCACTCTTAAGAGTTACACAAGTGTTTTATAACTAATTGCATTCTTTTAACAAGTGTTTGTTGATACTGAATTTATGACGATAAATATGCTCCTACTGTAGCTAAAACAGGATTGTGACATACAGTACACAAGGAAAGGGTAGATACACGTGTTTATACGGTTTCGTCATCATCCTGCTGAGTCTAGGTTCTCATATGCGACTTCAGTTTATTTTTCTCTCCAACTTGAGACGATAACCGATGCTACTCGAAGTTACTATTCAATAGAGGGAATTTTGTTACCATGTGAATTATTGCTCTCCACTTTTCAAGCCAGCAAGCATACTAGTCTCTCTACCAATTCATTTGGGCTGATTCTGCTTGCGATTTGTTGGAGACTGTCGTCCAATCGCGAATCTCATCTCCTTTTGTTCTCCAATCATACTCTTCCTCGTCCTAATCCTCCTCCTCCTCTTCTTCTCCATCTATGGCTTTCATAAATACATCGCTTTTAATGTCTTCATCTGTCTCCTATCGGCAGAGCTGTCCCAATCCCTGAGAAGTAGGTGGAAGTGCACGTTTGTTGAAGTACATCTTCTAATCCTTTGACAAAACCTAGTGAGTTTTCTAGACACAGCTGGAATTGCGTATATTCTCATGCTGACACATGTGGCATCCTCTCTCAATAATCAACATTCAATTTTATCTAATGCAGCCTTAACGATATGCACCTATGTTGGAACTTACTTGCCTGTAGACGAAATAGCTTTGCTTATGAGCAGTGGTAGCCTTGAGAATTTTACAATAATTTTGAAGATACTGTATTATGTAACTCTTTTCAGGAGGTTTAATTTTAAACATTACGTTATATAATCCAGTCATTCCTGGGTATCTTATATTGTGAGTTACTGAATTATCTTAGTCGACACCTATCAGTGAATCACCATTCATACACTCTCTTGCTATTGGTTCAGATCTAATGCCATACACAGTATCATATGTTTTGTCTGTTAGTTCAACAGAAAAAGGTGCTGCCAGTTGACCCCCAGTCTCCTTTTCACCACCATCAACATTATATTCGTCTTCTTCTTCTACTTTGTAAATACATTATTTTCTTTGGCTTCACCTTGGTCTACCTTCTTTTGGAATGAAAGTCCCAATTGAGAAGTGGGTTTCAATACATCTTCCAGCATGGAGTCAGGAGCTTCAGCTTACCTGTTTTGAAGCAATGCCAATTTCCTGTGGATATTTCCTCGAGATTTCAACACTTCTCTTGAAACCACTCTTCCATTCAATCGAATTGAGAGACATGGTACCTGCAGTGCTCCATCACAACTGAACTGATTACAAGCACATGTCTCAGTTTATATCAGTCCCCATGGCATTAGCTGTTAAGTGTTAGGTGTTATACATTAGTCATTAGATACTGGCTGTTAGCCATTAGGTGTCAGGCATTGGCCTTCGGAATTAAGCATTAGCCATTAGGCATTAAGTGTTAGTTGTTAGGTACCAGGTGTGAAGGGTTAGGTGTTAGCTGTTAGGTGTTACCTGTTAGCCATTATGCATTACATATTAATTGTTAGGCATTAGACGTCAGGTGTGAGCCATTAGGCATTAGGTGTTAGGTGGAAAACTAGGGGGAATAGCGAGTACTGTCTTCCAACGGTAGCTGAGTGGTCAGCGTGACAGAATATCAATCCTAAAGGCCCAGGTTCGATTCCCGGCTGGATCGGAGATTTTCTCCGCTCAGGGACTGGGTGTTGTGTTGTCGTAATCATCATCATTTCATCCCCATCGACGCGCAAGTAGCCGAAGTGGCGTCAAATCGAAAGACTTGCACCTGGCGAATGGGCTACCTGATGAGAGGCCCTAGTCACACGACATTTATTTAGTGAGAATTTTGTTGGAATGATGGGTACCTGGGAGGGGAATGATCTAACTCTTACATCGAATCGATTTTTAAAAACATGTTGGCAACTGCTTAGCTCAATTGCAGCTGAACCAATTACAAGCAATGATCTCAATTTCTACCACTCGTCACATTGCTAGGCGTTAGCTCTTAGATGTCAGACATTAGCTGTTAGCCATTTAATGTTAGGCATTAGGCGTTGGGAATTAGACATTAGCGATTAGGCATCAGGCACTAGTAGTTAGACTTAGATGTAAGCTGTTGACTTAGACGTAAGCTGTTAGCTGTCAGGTGTTAGGTATTAGCCATTAGCCATTAGGCATTAAGTGTCAAGTGTTAGGCGTTAGCCACTTTCAAGTTGCGGTTCCATAATTTTTACAGTTTAAGTGGCTCCATTTTTCAGTACCTCGATGTGACTGGTTGGAGACAGGGAGGATAGGATATACAGGATATATAGGATATATAGGACAATTGGTTTGATTCCATCATTGTGAATTTTTGTGTGAGTTTACAGAAGATAAGGAGGGTGAGGACTGTGACTTGATGTTCACATCGCAAATAATGTAGTTCGTCATCGCTCTCATACATTATTTAAATATCAAATTGGAAAGAAGAGAAGGGAAGGTATACGTCAAAAATAATGTAACTTGACACCATTTAAATAATACACTGCGATTGGTTGGATATAGAGGGGAGGGGAGAGTGCATAAAGCACACAGTTGGTTCGTTTCCATCAGCTTGTACTATTTTATTTTATGCTTCATTTTAATACAACGATATGACTGGGGAGGGGGAAGGGAGAGGAAAAGAGATTTTCTTCATTTTCTGGGATATTTGTTAACACTAATCTGTGACTGATTGCAAGGAGAGGAGAGGGAATAGTGCATATAAAGCACACGATTGGTCTGTACAAAAATAATGTAAACTGAGACCACTTTTACGCCAGGAATAATGAATGTCTTTGACTTTCAAGAAAATATGAGACTTTCAAGTGGAGTTTATATAACTTCTACAGCATATCTGGGGCCATTTTCTAATACTACAAAATGATTGGTTGGAGACAGAAAGAAGAGGGGGCGTGAGATATATAGGACAACTGGTTTGTTTCTGTCAACTTCAATTCTTAGAACTACACTATGATTGTCCAGAGATAAAGAGTAGGAGAATGAGACTTTTAATTTCGCATTACTACAGTTTGGCTATTTCTGCCGTCTTGGTGTACTAATACTGTGCTATGATTGGATGGAGATAAGGATTACGACACTGTGTGATTGGTTGATGATGGAGGAGAGCAGCTGTAAAGTACACAAGTGGGCAATTTCCTCCATTTTGATTGGCTAGAGGCAGGGTGGGCTTGAGGGGGAGGGGGTGTGACTTGATGTGTACGTCAGAAATAAAGTAATATGACTCTATTTTAATACTATGCTCTGACCAGGAGATAGAGGGTGTGTGCGATTGGTCTGCTTCCAAAATATTGTTGTTTTATGAGTGGATGAAGTTTAGGAGGTGTGAAAGGGGTGAAGGGCTTTTTTAATTTTCCATTAAGCTAGTTGTTATATTTCCGCCATCTTGCATTTTTTCGCAGCGCTTTGATTCGCTGAAGATAAGAAGTACTGCTCTCTGTGATGGATTGGTGACAGGGAATGGGGGATGGCTTGTTTTAATCTTGCGCTATTTCCACTACCTTGGATTTTTCACTGTGTCTCACTGTTAATACTGTGTTATGTTTGGTTGGAGACAGTGGGAAGGGGAGTGGAGGGGTGGAGGATAACGGGGAAGTATGGTTATGTCACAAAGTCAAAGCTGAGATCAAGGTCAAGGTCAAGGTGAAAGGTCATTTACTTTGTCCCTGAATGGTGGTAATCAGTTCCAACAACTGCATTTTTCAAGGTCATTTAAGTACAAGGTGTCCCAGATAGTTGGTAGACACACTACTTTTATAATTTATTAGTTAACCTGAAGCGTTTTCTGACCAAGAATCATTTTGTTATTATGTAATTCTGAAACATCTGTGCCACTCCATTATACCCATTCATACAGAAATATCTTGTTATTTTCTTCTCAGTAGTCTTGGATGTTGTTGTGGTCTTCTGCCTGAAAATTGGTTTGGTACAGCTCTCCACATTAATCTAACCCATGCAAGTCTCTTCATCTCTCCAAAACTGCTGCAACCAAGATGCAATTGAACCTGCTATTTGTAGTCTAGCCATGGTCTTCCTGTTCATAACCAACATAACCAACCATTGACGCCTCAGAAAGCGTCATATTATCCTGTCCCTTCTTTTAGCCAGGTGGCTCCGTTGATGTTTGATTCAGTGCCATTTCTTTGGGAATGCGATCTACCCATCTAAGCTTCATTGTTTCTCTGTAGGAAAACATTTTAAAAAGTACTATTCTTTCTGGTTTGTACTGTTGATTGTTTATACTTTCAGAATAGACTTTCTAACATTTAAATTTAAATTGGGTGTTAACGTATTTCTACAAATGCAGATATCCCAAGAGAGGTGATAAGTCTATGCAGAAATCATCGTAGAAATATATTCAGTCACCAGAGCGTTAAAGTGATTATCATTTACAGTGACAGCTTCATGAACCGCTGACAACACCAATTACGCTTCGCTTGATCGTTACTAAAGCTCATAACCACATGGTAAAAATACGGTAATTGTTAAAACTAGTAGATGGAAGTCGTCAACCAGCAGTGGACCAAACAGTGGACTACAGAAAATTTTTGCACGGTGTAGCGTCTGATCTGTTGAAGACTTGTTTTGTAACGGCTGAATGTGATTCTGATTGCTACTTACGTCAGTTGTGATTTCAAGATTTCATGTTTCCTGCGGCATTAATTCTGGGGATTACATCTGCGAGATGTGGTACGACACGATGCTTCCACAAATCGTACTTTGCTCTCGACCATAGGTACGCTGAGGTAAAAGTTCATTGATAAGATTATTTAGGGAGACGCGGCCATCAAGATGCCACCAAGATAGCGCGATATGACGGACGTGTACTTTCCTTTCGGAAGTTACGTCCAGTCTGTTATTTATTGTAATTTTCTGTCGCCGAACTATCTTTAAGGAGATGGGAACATTGCCTGCAAGCAAGTGTCATCGAAAATACTGTTCATTAGGTACATCAACATCTGTACCCTGCGAATCACTGTGGAGAGAATGACAGAGATACTTTTCATTGTACTATATGTCTAAGGAGGTTCCAGTTACATTCAAGGATGGAGTGTGGGAACAATGACTGTTTGTACACCTCTGCACGAGCTATTATTTGCCATATTTTTTCCGCGTGATATTTTCAGGATAGATACACAATGGGCTGATAAATATTTGAGTTTTGTGAGCTGGTTCTTGCGAGATGCGCGGCTGCATATTTGCCAGTTAAGATTTATTCATCATTTCTGTTACGCTCTCTCGCTAGTGTAGTATGTCTGTTACCATTCGCAACGCCCTAATTTCTACACTCCCGATGTTTCCTATTACTGTGGCTCCCATAAATTCGAGTGGCATTCAAACTTGGGCTACACATGGGTTGGACAAAAATATGGAAACAACAAAAACATAAGACATTACCATGCTTAATACGGCGTAGGAAACTTTTTGGCATTGAAAACAGCTTTAAGTCGACTCGGAATGGTTAAACACAGGTAGTGCATGGTTTTAAAGGGAATATTATACCATTCTTCCTGCAAAATAGTGGGACGTTCAGATAACGATTATGGAGTTGAATAGTGATCAAGCACACTTAGCTCCAAAGGTCACAAAGGTTCAATAATTTTGAGATCTGGTGACTGTGTTGGTCAGGGGAGATACGACAATTCGTGATCGTGCTAACAAAACCAGTCCTGGTTGATGCGAACAGCCTGAACAGGGCCCTGTCGTCTTCGAAGACAACATCGCCATTGGGAAACAAACATTTTACCATGGGACGGTCCTGATCAGCCAAAATGGTCGTATAATCCTTTTCAGTAACCTGACGTTACCCGGTAATAATGGGACGCGTGAAATAAAATGATATGGCTGCCAAGTCATCTTCGAATCCCCTCCATGTTTCATTCTTGGGAGGTAAACCCAGCCAGAAGTGGAAACAGTGTGAACCAAGACTCATCCGACCAAAGGACTTTCTTCCATTGCTGCATAGTTCAATTCCATTGTATTGTATTGTATTGTATGGAACTGTGGACCTAGAAACGACGGAGGGGCTTCGTCCCCGCCGTAGTCCTCAGTGGTTCACAATCCCACAACAGGCTACAGCAGTCCACTCACCCCACCGCCGCCCCACAACGAACCCAGGGTTACTGTGCGGTTCAGTCCCCAGTGGACCCCCCTCGGGAACGTCTCACGCCAGACGAGTGTAACACTAATGTTTGCGTGGTAGAGTAATAGTGGTGTACGCGTACGTGGAGAAAAAGTCTGCACAGCAATCGCCGACATAGTGTAATTGAGGCGGAATAAGAGGAACCAGCCCGCATTCGCCGAGGCAGATGGAAAACCGCCTTCAAGGCCATCCACAGACTGGCCAGCACGCTGGACCTCGACACTAATCCGCCGGGCGGATTCATGCCAGGAACCGGCACGCCTTCCCGCCCGGAAAGCAGTGCGGTCTAACGCACATCTAACCGGGCGGGCTGTCCAGCTCCATAGTCTCACTTTTATGGTTTCTGCACCAGTGATGAGTGGTTTTCGAATTTCAGCTTCTCCTGCAATTCCCAGCATACGGAGTTCCCTTCGTGTTGTTTTAGTGCTGACAGGATTCACGAGTGAGACATTCAGTTCTGCAGCTGCCGTCCGCTTATTTTCCGTCATAATTCTCTTCAATGACCGTGTGTCACGTTCGCTCAGCGCAGTTTCGTCTTCATTTTGATTTAGCGGATGATGTTTTTCTCTTTTTGCATGCGATATACAACTGCGATACGGTGCCTCTTGAAACATGAACACCACTTCGGCTACCTTGATTGCGGAAGCCCACACCATATGAGCACCAACAATTTGTCACGTTCGAATTTACATAGCTCCGGCGAAACACACTTACAACCACAGAACATACAACACTGTTCTGAGCACGACTGACACAACGTATTGAGAATATTTCACAGATACCGTTCGCGGCTGGTTACAAAAGCGCAACGGTGTTTCCATATTTTGCTCCAACTCCTGTACAAGCGTTTTGTGTGCAACCCTCTTTGTAAGAAAACTGCATTTTGCCAGTATCATAGTAATGAATCGAAGCCTTTTGCTTTATCTTGAAGTGAGACTACATGTTCGTTCCACTTTATGTCTCCACACACTGTTACTCGTAACTACACTAACATAAAAAGTAAAGCAGTCAGAAGGGGAGAAGGAAACGAAATGTGGGATTTTATTGCAATGATTACAAAATCTTGAGAAATTTACAGAGAACTTGGCAGTACAAGCCCACTTATCAGTAAGACTGTGCATTCTCTTTGGTCTGGATACGTGCGCTGATTTGGTTAGGAAGGGCCTCATAAAGCAATTGCATCCTCTCCCGAGGATAGTAAATGGTTCTTGGTATCGGATATTATGTTTGTGATGGATCTGATGTCCCAACTGGTTCCACACACGCTCTAACGAGAACGGTTCTGGGGATCTCGCTGCTCACGGGAGAGCACTGAACTCCTATCTTTGATGTCAAACTTATCGATATCGTACTCTTTACTTAATCGCTGACTTCTGGAACCTTCGGAGCCGAGCATGCCTTTTTCTCTGTGAAAGCATTGTTTTGGTTTATAATGACAAAAATGCCCCACCGCTTGTGGTCACACTCCGTCTTGGCGTGGGGAGAAGAGTCGGTGTTGAGCTTCCACGGCGAGGTCGCGCGTCGCCGCGACGCGGATAAGTAATGTGCAGAATTTAGTAGAAAGTGGGATTAGTAGTTAAAGGTATTACGTACGTTTGTAGAGGAAAAGTATTTTAGTTACTCCGCGAAAAGGCGCGAGGGATTAGTTAAGAGATTTGTGGTTGACACAGTGTCGTGTTTGACAATCAGTAGAAAGTAAATGAAAACGCAAGGTAGCAATTGTTGCTTCACTGTGAATGTGAAACAAATGTAACTGTCTCACGAGAGGCGGATGAGCGTAGACATTTACCAAAAGTAAATTGAATTCTACAGTTATTATTACAAAGTGACATATTTCATTCTTTCATTGAATAACTCAAATATTTGCAACGCGTAAGAGATATACAGGGTGTTACAAAAAGGTACGCCCAAACTTTCAGGAAACATTCCTCACACACAAAGAAAGAAAATATGTTATGTGGACATGTGCCCGGAAACGCTTACTTTCCATGTTAGAGCTCATTTTATTACTTCTCTTCAAATCACATTAATCATGGAATGGAAACACACAGCAACAGAACGTACCAGCGTGACTTCAAACACTTTGTTACAGGAAATGTTCAAAATGTCCTCCGTTAGCGAGGATACATACATCCACCCTCCGTCGCATGGAATCCCTGATGCGCTGATGAAGCCCTGGAGAATGGCATATTGTATCACAGCCGTCCACAATACGAGCACGAAGAGTCTCTACATTTGGTACCGGGGTTGCGTAGACAAGAGCTTTCAAATGCTCCCATAAATGAAAGTAAAGAGGATTGAGGTCGGGAGAGCGTGGAGGCCATGGAATTGGCCCGCCTCTACCAATCCATCGGTCACCGAATCTGTTGTTGAGAAGCGTACGAACACTTCGACTGAAATGTGCAGGAGCTCCATCGTGCATGAACCACATGTTGTGTCGTGCTTGTAAAGGCACATGTTCTAGCAGCACAGGTAGAATATCCCGTATGAAATCATGACGGTGAATCGAGGAAGTACAGTACATACTGACGAAACTAAAATGAGCTCTAACATGGAAATTAAGCGTTTCCGGACACATGTCCACATAACATCTTTTCTTTATTTGTGTGTGCGGAATGTTTCCTGAAAGTTTGGCCGTACCTTTTTGTAACACCCTGTATATTCATATTAGGTACATGATCAGGCTATTTTCGTAACAATGCGTGATCTCTATGTAAAGCTCTTGCTCGAGTCCGATAGCTGCAAACATAAACAGAGGAGATATTAACGAGAGAAGGGACGAGGTTTACAATATCACAGAGACAATTTGAAGAGACATGATGCGTAGATACCCTTTCTCCTGTTGAAAAGCGACACCACAATTCCGTCGAGTGAGAGGTAACACATGAAGATGCGGGATGTCTGTAACGTAGCGTTGTGCTGTAAGAGTTTCTCAGTCACTACCAGTCGTAACATGGTTCCCCACATCACGACGTCAGGAGTAACGACGACTTGCCTCTCCGAAACTTCGAAAGAATAGGACCTTTTCCATGGTCGCCGCCATTCATGCCGATGACGGTGGTCCAGGGTAGAGCAGAACTGCGATTCATCAGTGAACACAATGCGATGCCATTCGTCAGGAGTCCAGGCTTCCTGGCCACGGAAACTCTTCAAGTGCAGACCTTTGTGTTGTTGTCTTACTGGGAGCCTGCGCATGGGATCGTAATTCTCTTATCTGGCCACTACTAGTCTCTGACCAATGGTGTGAGATGACACACAATGTAGCAGTTGGTCCATTGCTCGTATTCAGATGGCAGATGGATATGTGAAGAGCTTACGATGTGCTTGGTACACAATACGCCATCCAAATGGATATCCATAAAGTTTCCCCTTTCAGACTATCGGTGTTGATAACGCTGTGTTAGACTTGTATGTGACATCTCTGTGTACTTAACAGAGATCACTCAACGGCCCTTATGGGTGTATATCCCACCGGGCCGGGTAACAACACTAATGCACTCTGGAGACTGCTCTGCCTGTCACAGAGGATTGCAACACTAATCGTTTGCATGATAGCCGATGGTGGGTTTAGGTACAAAGTTACGTTGACATTCGACTATGCCTTACAAGTGCTTCGCTTGTGTCACGCAGAATATTTACACGTTATAACATACTCTATTTGTCACTCCTGTAGCCAAAGGGTATAATATTTGTGAATGGCACTACTCTTCATTTCTCTGGATGAAGATCAGCTTTGTGGCCCTCGCATCCAGTTGAAATTTTGTCGAGATCTTACTGGATATTCCTGCAGTATGTACCGGATGGAATTTCCTCGTAGATGACAGCTTCATCTGCGAAAAGTCTGAGATTACAGCTAATGCGACGTGCTGAAACTTTAATGTACAACGTTAAAAGCAACAGCCCTATTACATTTCCCTGGATCACACTGCCTTTTGCGCATTGACTTTCAAAACTTAAGGACGAAACTAACTTTAGCATAATGTATCGCTGCCAAGTAACTTAGCTCGATTGAACTAGGACCAAATATAGAAAGAACTGCTAATGTACAGAAGGTAATGGAAAAATATACGCAGTCAGACGAACAGAACTGACACTTTATTCAAAGACAGTAATTATGCTGAAGTCACCACGATTCATGGCAGACTCCTGGACATTACAAAAGGCGGGATGTGGTTCTTAATAGGGTTTGTGATCACCATGGGCGGCAGTGCATGCTTTGCACGGTGCTCCCATGCTCGCCACGTGATTAGTAAGGAGTTATTGTGATAGTGTGTTCCATTCCTCCACCAGCATGGACAACTGCTGTATGGCCGTTTGTGTGTGTGGTCGAGCTGCAATAGTCACCCCAACGCATTTCACACGTGCTCGAAAGGATTTAAGTCGGGGGAATGGACAGGCGAGTCCATTCGCTGAATCTCCTCTAGTTCCAAAATCTCCTCCACGTGCGCTGTTCAATGTGGTCGCGTATAGTCATTCATAAGTCTTAAGTCAGGGCCTAATGTAGCCCTGAAAGGACGCACATGGGAATGAAGTACAGTGTTAAAATAACGCATAGCTGTGAGTTTACTGAGTTCAAAGATTTGAATGTCAGCACGCCTGTGCAACATTATGCCTCCCTACGCTATAAAACATGACACACCAAAACGATCGTGTCCGACAATGTGACAATGTCGTTGGCTGCATTATCTGCTCCCAGCTCTCACCACATGCGGGTACGTCCGGCAGTGTCAAACAAAATCGTTTTGGTCATCCAGTTGTTATGGTGTGGGGAGGCTTAACGTTGCGTGTGCGTACTTATCTCCAAATATTTGAACACGGTATACTCACTGTCACCGTTATTGTCACACTATGCTCCTTCCTGGTGTGCGTCTTTTCAGATGTGCGTCCGGTCCTGACTTCTTCTTTGTGGATGACAATGCGTGACGGCATCCAACAGGTGGAAGAGCTCCTGACACGAGAACGTATTCGGCGAATGGACTGGCCTGCCCCATTTTCCGACTTACATCCCATCGAGCACGAGCGGGATGCATTGGGGAGATGTACTGGAGAACGTCCAAATGCACCAATGACAATCCAACAGTCGGTGATGGACTGGAACGCCCTACCATAAGAACGCCCTACCATAAGAACTCCCTTAGTAGCTCTTTATTCACATGAAGTGTTGAGTGCCATTGACAAGGGATTTCAGATCGATTCCGTATTTCTGGATTTCCGGAAGGCTTTTGACACTGTACCACACAAGCGGCTCTTAGTGAAATTGCGTGCTTATGGAATATCGCCTCAGTTATGTGACTGGATTTGTGATTTCCTGTCAGAGGGGTCACAGTTCGTAGTAACTGCCGGAAAGTCATCGAGTAAAACAGAAGTGATTTATGGCGTTCCCCAAGGTACTGTTATAGGCCCTTTGCTGTTCCTTATCTATATAAACAGAGACAATCTGAGCAGCTGTCTTTGGTTGTTTGCAGATGACGCTGTCGTTTATCGACTAATAAAGCCATCAGCAGATCAAAACAATCTGAAAAACGATTTAGAAAAGATATCTGAATGGTACGAAAAGTGGCAGTTGACCCTAAATAACGAAAAGTGTGAGGTCATCCACATGAGTGCTAAAAGGAACTCGTTGAACTTCGGTTAAACGATAAATCAGTCTAATCTAAAAGCCGTAAATTCAACTACATACCTAGCTATTACTATTACTAATAACTTAAATCGGAAGGAACACATAGAAAATGTTGTGGGGAAGGCTAACCAAAGACTGCGTTTTATTGGCAGGACACTTAGAAAATGTAAGAGACCTACCAAGGAAACTGCCTACACTACGCTTGTCCGTCCTCTTTTAGAAAACTGCCGCTCGGTGCGGGATCCTCACCAGATAGGATTGACGGAGTACATCGAAAAAGTTCATAGAAAGGCAGCCCGTTTTGTATTATCGCGAAATATGGGAGAGAGTGTCACAGAAATGATACAGGATTTGGGCTGGAAAACATTAAAAGAAAGGCGTTTTTCACTGCGACGGAATCTGTCACGAAATTCCAGTCACCAATTTCCTCCTCCGAATGCGAAAATATTTTGTTGACACCAATCGACATAGGGAGGAACGATCACCACGATAAAATAAGGGAAATCAGAGCTCGTACGGAGAGATATAGATGTTCATTCTTTTCGCGCGTTATACGAAATTGGAATAATAGAGAATTGTGAAGGTAGTTCGATGAACCCTCTGCCAGGCACCTGAATGTAATTTGCAGAGTATCCATGTAGATGTAGAACCATACGCGAAGCGTTGAAGCGCGTTGCAGAGCTCGCACTGCCGTCTGTGGTCATCACACATCATATTAAAGACCATGTCCCGTCTTTTGTATTTCCAGCGGACCGCCATGAATCGCGGGGATTTCAGTGTAATTATTGTCTTTGAAGAAAAGTGTCATATCTGTTCACTTCATTGCGCATTTCTGTCAGTTACCTGCTGTACTATACCGTAACAATTCTTTCTATGTATGCTCCAAGTTTCGTCAAGCTATGTTACTTGCCAGTCATACATCCTGCGAAAGTTACTTTTGTCCTTAAGTTTTGCACACGAGTGCACTGCACGATCCGTTGATGACTCTCCATTCAGCATGTCCTGCCTGTCATAAAATGTTCGATTCATTAGCATACCTGGTAGGACATCCCATAGCAACGTTCATTTTTTTTTTTTAAAGAAGTAGTCCATATGGGACTGCATCAACAGTTTTTAGGAAGTCTACAAACATTTTTCACCCTGGTTTCATCTATTTATGTCACCGAGAATACCACGTGAGAAAAAGGAAAGAAGAGTCTAGAAGAAACGATATTTTTGGGATTCATGCTGGTATCTAGGTCGGTCATAATGTTGAACTCATAATGTATCCTGGGATTCTTCTACAAGTAGAAATGAATGGTATAGGATGGCGGATTTGTGGATCAGTTCTACTTCGTTTTCTCCAGTCAGTGGAAACAGATATCTGCTCAAGAAATCTGTGGTAAATTGTGATCAACAGCAGAACTGATTCACTCGCAAAGTCTGTTTATAATTTGAAAGAGACTTCATTTTGGGTGGAGGTCTTATTAAGTTTTAGAGGTTTGAGCTGATTTTCAATGTCCCTTGCCGGCCGCGGTGGTCTCGCGGTTCTAGGCGCGCAGTCCGGAACCGTGAGACTGCTACGGTCGCAGGTTCGAATCCTGCCTCGGGCATGGGTGTGTGTGATGTCCTTAGGTTAGTTAGGTTTAAGTAGTTCTAAGTTCTAGGGGACTGATGACCACAGCAGTTGAGTCCCATAGTGCTCAGAGCCATTTGAACCAATGTCCCTTGCACTGGTTGATATATCACTCATCTTGTATTGTATTGTACTGTATGTTAACTGGGGGGGGGGGGGGGGGGCTAGAAACGACGGAGAGGCTCCGTCCCCGCCGCAGCCGCAGTGGTCCACAACCTCACGACGACTACTGCCGTCCACTTCACCCCTCCACCGCCCCACACCGAACCACTCTTTCAGGGCTGTTGTGCGGTTCGGCCCCCAGTGGAAACCCCCAGGGAACGTCTTACATTAGACGAGTGTAACCACTATGTTTGCGTGGTACAGTAGTACGTGGAGAACTTGTTTGCGCAACAATCGCCGACATACTGTAGCTGAGGCTGAATAAGGGGAACCACACCGCATTCGCCGAGGCAGATGGAAAAACCGCCTAAAACCATCCACAGATTGGCCGGCTCACCGGGCGGATTCGTGCCGGGGACCAGGCGCTCCTTCCCAATCCGGAAAGCCGTGTGTTAGACCACATGGCTAACCGGGAGGGCATCACTCATCTTAGTAGCGGTACAGCTATGGAACTAAGTCAACATTTCTTGATTTTACTATGTGCTTGAAGCTGTACATCAACATTTCGGCTTTTGTAATTATACACTGCCGAAAAAATGATCACTGTCAAGGACTGTATTGAGTGGCACCAGACTATTATATGGGCATACAGAGGGTTTTTGGTGTTAGTGATTCATAACGATCAAATGACGCTCAGGAAGCCTGTCTGTGGACCCCGTGTTTTGACTCTGCAGGCAGTAACTGTGCTGAGCTTAGAGGTGAACAGAGTTTGCGACATTCCTTCTAGGGTACAACCATGCCCCAATTTCGAGTAAGTATTCCTGTTAAGTAGCTTCAGCCATTTGAATCGGTTCGCACTAGGGACCTGCGGGAAGCTGGTTCAAATGTTCAAATGGTTCTGAGCACTATGGGACTTAACATCTGAGGTCATCAGTCCCCTAGAACTTAGAACTACTTAAACCTAACTAACCTAAGGACAGCACACAACACCCAGTCATCACAAGGCAGAGAAAATCCCTTACCCCGCCGGGAATCGAACCCGGGAACCCGAGCGTGGGAAGCGAGAACGCTACCGCACGGCCACGAGATGCGGACCGGGAAGCTGGAAGAACGAATTCATGTACTGCTGCACCTGTGGTGCACGATATATCGGTGGTGTGTCAGTGCTTTCAGCAGTGGTCCGTAGAATATTCCCACACCTATTGACCAGATACTGGATGTCCGCCTGGTACTGACGCATGTCGAGATCAGCGCTTTGTGCGAGCAGCGGTGCTGGAATGAACATCATCAGGCACGAGATCTGGCCACGTGTTGCACTTGCTGTGTCATCAAGGACCATTGGGAACCGTCTACCTAAAGCACGATTAAGATCACTGGCCAGGCTACCACTGACATCATGACACCACCAAGCATGGGTACCCTGGTGTCGTGAAAGGACTGACTAGAAAGTGGGGTGGCACTGTGTTGTCCTCACTGATAAAAAAAAAAAAAAAAAGTTCAAATGTGTGTGAAATCTTACGGGACTTAACTGCTAAGGTCATCAGTCCCTAAGCTTACACGCTACTTAACCTAAATTATCCTAAGGACAAACACACACCCATGCCCGAGGGAGGACTCGAACCTCCGCCGCGACCAGCTGCACAGTTCATGACTGCAGCGCCTTAGACCGCTCGGCTAATCCCGCATGGCTGTCTTTAGTGATCAGAATAAGTTATGTCTATATGCGAGTTATGGACACACGTGTATGGCGTAGGCTGGTTGAGCTGTCTGTTTCAGAGTGCATTCACCGACGACACGTAGGTCCCATCTCAGGCTTCCTGGTGTGAGGGCTATCAGTTACAATTCGCGTCACATTCGGTATTTCTGCAGCGTAAAGTGATCAGTGTCCGCTACACTGAACAGACTGTTATCACCATGCTACTGCCATTTCTTCGACAGATAGGTGAAGTGCTTTTTCAGCAGGACAAAGCCCGTCCACATACAGTTGATTCAAAGCAAAGTGCTCTCCTGGTGTACAACAACTGCCCTGGCCAGCAAGATCGCCAGATCGATGGCCAATTGAACATGTATGGGGCTTGACGAGTCGAGAAGTTACTCGTTCTCCTGCACCAGCAGGGACCAATCCCCAACTGCAACAAAAGGCGCAAGACGCTGGGCCTTTATGATCGCTTGCGTGGGAGAACACATGCGTATGTTATCTCCAGAGGAAGATACAGTGTGTATTAATGTCATTGTTTGAGCAGCCTTTAGTGTGGTGTGTGTGTCATTTGGTCTAAATTTGTTATAATATACTCCTGAAGTGATGAACTTCCTACCGCCTCAGTAGTCAAAAAGATGACCTTGTCCTAGCGAGTGTTGCATTTTTTTTCGGCAGGGTAGTTTATGTTAGAATACCAGTCTCGTCTACAAGTGTCTGCACACTGTTTTCTACGTCACTGATAGTCTTAACATAGACCAGAATTTCTTGGAGCTTTAAGGCACGTTCTATGTTATGTTATTACCGAAGGCTTCACGCATTGCGTTCCCGGTAACCGAACGCGATCCAGTTAATGTCTCACTGTGGCTGTTTTGTACCTTTTGTACAGTAAATGCTGCTTTTTAAGAAGGTTCGTCAGATTGTCTATATAACAAGGGAGTTCTTTATCATCTTTGATTAATCAGTTGGGTCCATATTTAGAGTTTGGTAGACTATTCATTCGAACTTAAACCACAGTTCCTCTACATGTTCATTGCCTTAGTCAGATGATTCTAGTTCCTGTAAGAGAAATGAGATGACATTCCTTATCCCTTTTACTGAAAACATAGATCTTACTGCACTCATTTCTGGCCGTTTGAATCTTGATGCTATTTGCATCGCAACTACTGATCCGAGCTCCTTCGAGTACATTCTCTTTTTGTCGCCAACAAGTCTAAAAGGGTAGGGCGGCGAACTCTCTTCTACGTAAATTTTTAAAAAAGCTATTTGAACTATTCTGCAGCAAGTTTTTTTCGTCCGCCACTTAGGAAGTTATAATTTTTGCGTTCAGTGGTCGCGTAATTAATATGCCCTCCAGCTATTACAGTAAAATTTGGAAACATATGTACTGCAGAACGGAGGTTTTCTCTGACGGTACGAGTTACTTCTGCAGCTGAGTGCGATAGATGATACAAGGGTCCAACTACAGCTTTTATTCCCATTTGTGGTTGTTATTCGTAACCATCCCATTTCACATGCAGATTTAGTGTCTATCTCAGCTGATTCAAGATTCTCGTTCACTGCTGTGGTACCATGTAGCCTGCTGTAACCTGTCTTGGATATGTTCCAAGCCTGTGAAGGACTGGAGGGATCTATGGCATTACTTTGTTACCACTCGTAATGAGATCAATAAACGAAAAAGTTGGAGTACGGTCGTTTCATGATACAACTCTAAATTAAAGTGGAAATATGTGGTTGATTCTTATCGACAATTACAAGCGTACCTACAATTGTGACTCCTGCCCGCAATTTTTTAGGTAAATCAGGGCTCACCTGAAAGATCTGCGTATTTCCTTGACCGCTCAGCAACAGAATTTGCGATGTGCAACAGATGTGGCAAAAACAGCGTGTTTGAGTTTTTACGGGCAGGGGAAAGGTTAGAGAAGCGTTACAGAGATGCTGCAGTTGAGTGCAGAATTCGTATATTGATCTCAAACACATGAGAAAAGATGAAGCAGCCCTTACAGTTCGGAAAAAGGCATGAATCCACAACTCGGGACGGCTATTGACACAAAACAGCTGTCCACGGGAAAACAATACTCAAAAACACGCAAAGAAAATAATGGCGGGACTTCGTTTCAGCACTTTGGAAAAATTATTTGAGGTATCGAATGAGAACTTTGGAATGAGAATTTTGGAATACGTATTACGTTCGAGTATAATGGCTTTTCTGGAGACTAGAAATCTACTCCGTAGGCATCAGCATGGGTTTCGAAAAAGACGATCGTGTGAAACCCAGCTCGCGCTATTCGTCCACGAGGCAGGGCCAGGTAGATGCCGTGTTTCTTGACTTCCACAAGGCGTTTGACACAGTTCCCCGCAGTCTTTTAATGAACAAAGTAAGAGCATATGGACTATCAGACCAACTGTGTGGTTGGATTGAAAAGTTCCTAGTGACAGAACGCAGCATGTCATTCTCAATGGAGAAAAGTCTTCCGAAGTAAGAGTGATTTCAGGTGTGCCGCAGGGGAGTGTCATAGGACCGTTGCTATTCACAATATATATAAATGACGTTGTGGATAACATCGGAAGTTCCCTGGGGCTTTTTGCGGATCATCCTATGGTATATCGAGTGGTTGTAACAATGGAAAATTGTACTGAAATGCAGGAGGATCAGCAACGAATTGACGCATGGTGCAGGGAATGGCAATTGAATCTCAATGTAGACAAGTGTAACGTGCTGCGAATACATAGAAAGAACGATCCTTTATCATTTAGCTACGATATAGCAGGTCAGCAACTGGAAGCAGTTAATTCCATAAATTACTGGGAGTAGGCATTAGGAGTGGTTTAAAATGGAATGACTGTAAAATTAATCGTCGGTAAACAGATGCCAGACTGAGATTCATTGGAAGAATCCTAAGGAAATGCAGTCTGAAAACAAAGGAAGTAAGTTACAGTACACTTGTTCGCCCACTGCTTGAATACTGCTCACCGATGTGGAATCCGTACCACATAGGGTTGATAGAAGAGATAGAGAAGATTCAACGGAGAGCAGCGCGCTTCTTTACAGGATCATTTAGTAATCACGAAAGCTTTACGGAGATGATAGATAAACTCCAGTGGAAGACTCTGCAAGAGAGACACTCAGTAGCTCGGTACGGGCTTTTGTTGAAGTTTCGAGAACATACCTTCACCGAGGAGTCAAGCAGTATATTGCTCCCTCCTACGTATATCTCGCGGGGAGACCATGAGAACAAAATCAGAGAGATTAGAGCCCACACAGAGGCATACCGACAATATTTCTTTCCACGAACAATACGAGACTGGAATAGAAGGGAGACCCGATAGAGGTACTCAAGGTACCCTGCGCCACACACCGTCAGGTGGCTTGCGGAGTATGGATGTAGATGTAGACCTGAAGGAAATAAGTAAGGAATTAACGAGCCATGAGAGTAATAGAACGAGAGCGAGGGCGCGGACACATCTGCGCGTAGATTACCACAAAAGCATCGGCATGCCACTTATCGGCTACTTGAAAAATCTGCTGGGTGTGCGTGGTGTTGCGACAAAGATCGCAAAAATCGTATGCATCTTCTTGACATAAGACCGGATTATTATTGCGAGTTTCAAGAGTATCTCTGACTGCCAGGTAAAGAAGTTCAGCATATTATGTTGCATCAGGCTGGCGGCAGACTTGCAATCAATTGACCGTGACTGCGTCAGAGCGGGGTGGACATTATGTCTCAGTTGGTTTTATTTTCTCATATTGTCGAATCATTCGCAGCAACATTTATTCTGACTGGACGGAGAGGCAACTGTTCTAAAAAAAAAAAAAAAAATCCTTGAGTGGATTCCACACGGAGTCAACTAAGCCTCTGGTGTTTAGAACATTCAAGTTGTGTTCTTGAGCATCGTGCAATTATCATCTTGTGGTGCAAGTCTAGAAAGTCGAAGTTCAGATTGTCGAAAAATCGCCAAAATCTGTGATCTGGCGACTCACTGAGTTCAAAACCAGTGGCCCATGGTCATTACTTCGAAAAATGCCACAGGCTGTGTGCTTCGTCGAAATGCCATCAGCAAGGGCGGTTATTTCGGTCTTCTCTGGCAGTGTCGGAACCTAGCCCACAGGCAATGTTTCTTCCTACATCGGCAAATATCTATAGCTGGCTGCACCTTGTACCCACAATTGCTACTGGAATAGCACCTTCATCAAGTTGAATAAATCCCTGTAGACACTCTAGAACCTTTCGATATTCAGTAAAAAAGTCAGTTAAAGCCTTGCCATCAACAAATGATGATTTATGTGACAGTATTTACGGTAATTACAACAGCTCACATTCACTTGCTACAAATACATTCACATGACATCATAAACATTGAGATGTGTGAAAAACTAACTTTTTATTAAAATGAAGCGGAAATTACCCAGGTTATATTCACCAAGTGATTGATAATGAGTGCATTTAGCGAGTTCCAACAAACTTTAAGCATAATTTCAAATCTGTCCTAAGTTTCTTCTCCCTTACATGCTTGAAGATAAATACTGTATTTAACAAATAAGATCGTAATGTTTTATTTTAGATAAAGCATTATTAAACATGCAGTTGTACGCTGAAGATTTAAAGTAAACAACAGGGTGAGACAAAACGGATTTTACAGCTTTGGAAAGATATGGAAATTTATTACGAAGTTTACAGAATCGATATAGGTGTTATTATGTAACAAACAACCTCAAGTTTTACATAAAAAGTCAAGTGTCAATTTGGTTCGATGTGAGTACTCTTTGTGAATGTGACAAATATGCCACCGGTAATCAATTTCTTCTCTCACAGGTTTTAGCAAATCGAGCGTACTTGTGCAGTGGCAGCGTAGATTCGATATTTCAGGTCCGCTAAATTGTTTGGTACTGCAGGAACATATACACAGTCTTTAATGAAACCCCAAAGAAAGATGTGGTATCGATTGCCACGATGCCACGGTGTAGGTGCAAGTTCAAAATGGCTCTGAGCACTATGGGACTCAACTGCTGAGGTCATTAGTCCCCTAGAACTTAGAACTAGTTAAATCGAACTAACCTAAGGACATCACAAACATCCACGCCCGAGGCAGGATTCGAACCTGCGACCGTAGTGGTCTTGCGGTTCCAGACTGCAGCGCCTTTAACCGCACGGCCACTTTGGCCGGCTGCAAGTATTTAAGTTGGCACTACGACCAACACTGACGATAGCGCCCTCTAGCAGGCGCTGTGCAGATCTACGAACTCCGCTGTAGATTCTGCCCATTTGATCAAGAGCAGACGGCTGGTACACTTCGCTTCAGCGTAACTTCATATACTTTGCTCTACTTATGACAGGTTTAAGGCTTGCTCATCATTACAAAGTTATGTATGCCCTGTATATATTTATGCACCAGTAAACCACTTTTACTTTCTTGCAGTACCGACGTGTATTACGTTTTCCTGCTCCTACTCACTTCCTTCACTCAGCCAACCTTTCAGTTTTCAGGAGCAGACCCACGCGCCGCCTTCCAGGCGGGATAAAGAAAAAGAAATACAGTGGCGTCATGTCTGGGGGGAGAGGTGGCCATGCGATTGGCCCTTTACAGCCAACCCACCGACCTGGGAAGCGATTGTCGCTGAAAAGTCAAACTTCGTGAGGAAATAAGGTGGTGCACCGTCTTGCTGGTAGTAAACCATTCCACCTCGGTCATCTTCTTCGATCTGTGGAATTAAAAAGTTTTCAAGCATATCAGATAAACATAATCATCAATATGTGGGCGACCTGGTGATATATCATGTCGCAATGAACAATCTGTCCCAACAAAGTTCTTGTACCGTAAGTAAATTGCAGGCCTGCTTGGAGGTTCTTTAACGTATTCGGTGCGAAATTTACGACGAACAGTTATTGCAGATTTCGTTTCATGAAACCAAAACACGCAGCGAGCTTGCCCCGAACCATTGAAAGTAGCAATTTTCACTGCGCAGTACGCTGGCGCTCGTGGTGGTGGAATGGGGTACTGATGCACTACTTGAGTCAAACTTGAGGATGTTTGCTACAAAATAAGACGCCTTCCGATTTTGTAAGTTATCTCAGTAAATTTCTATACCGTTCCAAAGTTGTAAAGTCCTTTTAGTCACCCTGTGTAGTTGTATTTTTAAAACATGGTCAATATATGTACCTTTTTGAACCATACGAGAATTAAACATATTAACGTAAGAAAGCAGAGTGAAGTACGACCAATGAATTCGCTTCATGGTGGGAGAAGGAGAATGGTAGAAGAGACACAAGAATGAGTCCTTTGTAACAGAAGCAGGCAGAAGATTTCCAGGTGTAGAAGTTCGCGACCGAATAGGCGAGATGTGGGATAGCTGTGGCAGCCAGCGGGAAGTCATTGGCACGGTCCACTGAAGAAGGGTCGTGACGCCCGTCACAGATGGCGCCACAATTACAGACGTAGCACCCAGCGGCCGTCGTGGAGACACGACCCGTATTTACGGGCTGATTCAGTTCTTACCCTATGCTGCAATGATCAGTCGGTCTCGGAAGTAAATATGGTTGTTATTTGCTGCATCACGTAACGCTAGGCGCAAACTGAGACGCGTGTAGCGCATGTGGCGCGGCGCAGCGCAGTGCGGTCTTTTGTAACTTAGCAGGTTCAAATGGGACCGCGCAAATTGCAACGCGACAGATCTCCGGCGGTACACCGTAAGGTTACCGCCCTTCGATAGTGCCATTTTCGCGCTAATCGAAGTGCTAGGGGTTACAGGTGCCAGCCAGCCAGCCAGCCAGCCAGCCAGCAGCAGCAGCAGCAGTAGTAGCAGCAGTTCCCGGTCCCGGCCTGCAGCAGTGGTCCCGCAGCCAGCCAGCCAGCCAGCCAGCCAGCCAGCCTGCCAGCTCTCCGGTGGCAGCAGCAGTCCAGCCAGCAGCAGTCCAGCCAGCAGCAGCAGCAGCAGCAGCAGCAGCCGCCGCCGCCGCCGCCGCCGCCGCCCCGGCCCCGTCCGCGGCAGCAGCGTCCCTGCCTCTCGCCGTCGCCGTCGCCGTCGCCGTCGCCGTCGCCGTCCGTCGTCTCCCAGTGTGTGTCCTGTCCTTTTAGTGCTGTGTTTTTCTTTCTTCTTCTTGTCGTCATGTCCGCCCCCACCACCACCGTCACTACTACCACCACCGCCATCGTGTATACGTCCCCTTCCGCCGCCTCCACCACTATCACTTGGTGTGCCCAGTCCCACCCCCCTCCTTCCATCCCTCCCCTCCTCTCTATCCCTTCGCCCTCGCTCTTTGTCGCCCCCTCTCCCGCCTCTTCCTCTCGTTCTGATCCTTTCCCCCCACTCCCCCAGCCTGTCACTGCAGCTCCGGCTAGGGTGGTGGCCCTTCGGGCCACTGCCCACGCCCAGCTCTCCCCGTCGCCATCGCCATCGCCATCACCGCCGCCACCGCCACCGCCACCACCGTCATCATCGTCACCATCACCATCACTGCCACATTCGCCTGCACCGTCACAGTCACTCTCTCTGGCGCCGACTGCTGCGTCCGTGCCGGGACCTGTCCCTTCCCGCCACCTCCCCATCGTTCCCGTCCCTCATGTCACCACCCGCCCATCTGCCGCTGTCAAACGCCCTAGTGGCGCCTCCACTTCCTCTGCTCCTAAAAAGGCTCCACCCCGCCCCCCATCCCCACCCCAAAATGCCATGGACGTCTCCCCACCAGGCCCTGCTCCCTCCTCCTCCTCCTCCTCCCCACCCGGTCTCTACAAATATCTCCTGTCCCGTCCCGATCCTTCCTTCCTCGAGGCCCGGAATCTCTCCCTCCTCCTCCGCCAACATTTCCCTGGCGCCCCCATCTCTCTCCTTACTCCCAGACGGGATTCTGTTCTTATCTCCTCCCCCAGCCCAACCCTCCATACTGACATCCTCTCCCGCCTCCCCATCACCCGTTTTGGTCCTCACGCCTCCCTCACCCCTGCTCCCTCCCCATCTCCTACCCGCCAACCCCAACCCCCGCGTCGCCCGCCGACCCTCACCGCCATGATCACTCGGCTTAGCCCGTCGATCACGGAGGAGGAGGTGCTGGCGGAGCTGAAGGCCCATCCCACCCTGGAGGTGCGGGCGGTCCACCGCATTTTCAACGCGACCGGCCCCACCCGCCTTATGCGGGTTTTCTCTGAGGACGCCCCCTCCATTGACCGTCTCCTGAAGGAGGGTGCCCTCCTCTTCAATCAACGGTACAAGGTCGACCCCTCCCGTTCCCCCCCTCAATCCCTGCGCTGCCAGAGATGTCTGCGCTACAATGCACATCCAACAGCAGAGTGCCGCGAGGCCCCCACCTGCCCGCATTGTCGGCAAGCGCACTTCCTCCGGCAGTGCCCCAACCTCCAATCCCCTCCCTCCTGTAATACCTGCAGCCTCCCCCACCCCACCTACTCCCAAAAGTGTAAAGCCCGACCCCCTCCCACCACTCCTGAACTCACCGTACCTGTCCGTCCCCTGGACGCCCCCACCCCTCCTGGCAATTCCCTTCGTCCCCCCCCCCCCCACTGCTGAGGACATCATCAGGTTCCTCACCATTGTCCTCCAAAACGTCCATCCCTTTCAGCGCCCCCACACCTTACAACAGATCTCCCTCGCCGCCCGTTCCATATTCCACCTTAAAATGTACGCCACCTTTTCCAATAACCAGGCCCATTTCACCTTCTCCCGCCTTGACACCCTCGTATAAGTCCTTATCATGGCGCGACAGCATCGTATCCTTTTCAACAATATCCGCTCCCTTCCCGCCAACAAGAACCTCTTCCTGCACACCCTTGCTACCCACCGTGTGGATGCCTTCCTCCTTAATGAAACCTTCCTCCAACCCCACCACTCCATCCACACCTCCCCCTATCTCCTCCACCGCTCCGATAATCCCCTCCCAGTTGCACGTGGCGGAGTTGCCATTGGCCACCACCGCCAGATCCCCGTTCGGCTCCAGCCTCTCCTTCCCGACCCCACCGAACACCTGATCCTTAGTCTCTTCTTCCCCGGCCTTACCATTACCTGTGCCACCATCTATGTCCGCCCCAACGCCCCTCTTCCTTTCGACTTCCTCTCCCACATCGACCGTACCTTCTCCTCCTATGTGATCGCCGCCGACCTCAACATCCATAGTCGCTCCGCTGCCCAGTTACGGCGGTGGCATCGGTTCCTCTCCTCCCTTCAAGGCGACCTCATCCCCATCCCCCAGCACACCCGTCCCGAATCCAACTCCACTCCCGATGTTATCCTCTCCTCCCCCAACCTCCTTGGTCGCATTACGGTGGATGTCCTGGAGCCTATTGGTAGCGACCATCTCCCTGTCCTCCTCACCGTTTCAGACGGCCGTCGCCCCCGCCCCGACCCACGTCATGACCCTCCCCCTAAGTACATCCATGACTATTCCCGTGCCAACTGGAATGCCTACCGGGATACCCTCTCCACTCAGGTCGATAGCCACCCTCTCGCCTACCGCCGTCCCGATGATGTCACCCATGCCGCCTCCTTTCTCCAGCAGACCTTGTCTGAGGCCGTGGAGGCCCACGTCCCTACTGTTGCGATCCACCCCCACCGTCCTACCTTACCACCACAGGCCGTCCTCCTCCTCCGTGAATCCCGTCGTCTCTACCGTGCCTTCCTCCGCACGCGTGACCCGGACACCCTACGACGCCACCGGCAACTACAGCGACACATTCGAAATTTGCTCGCGGCCAAGAAACGCCGGGACTGGCGACAGACATGCACCCGTTTAAATGCTACCCTCCCTATACACTCATCCAAGTTCTGGACCGCCTTCCGTCGCCTTACCGGAACTAAACCCTCCCCCTACTATCCTCTTCTCCACGATGATCAACCCTTCCCTGACGCCCTTAGTAAGGCCAATCACTTTGCCTCCTACCTGTCCGATGTGTTTTCCATCCCTGATGATCCCCAGTTCGATTACTCCCTCTTCCCAGATATCCGCGATCGAACTGACACCTCTGTCCCTCCCCTCGCTCCTGGTTTCCAGTACTTGGACCACATTCCACACACGGACCTTAATGCCCCCATCACCACACAGGATCTCATCACTACACTCCGCACCAAACGCAACACCGCTCCTGGTCACGATCGTGTCACCTACCGTCACCTTCGTGAAGCTCCTGTCTCTTTTCTCTCCACCCTGGCCAGGCTCTACAATGTAGTCCTGTCCACCGGTTACTACCCCGGCCTGTGGAAAACCTCCCGTATCCTCATGTTCCTCAAACCTGGCAAACCGCCGTCCGCCGTCTCCTCCTACCGTCCCATCAGCCTTACCTCGGTCTTCAGCAAGGTCCTGGAATCTATCCTCACCCGCCGCATCCACCAGCATCTCCGCCAGCACCGCCTCCTCCCCGTTACCCAGTGTGGCTTTCGGCCGTCCTTCTCTTCCGACGATCTTCTCCTTCACCTCACTCATCTCCTTTCCGAACAGCTCAATTCCCGTCGCTCCGCAATCTTCCTCTCTCTTGACCTCGAACGCGCATATGACCGCGTATGGCATTCCGGTCTCCTCTTCAAGCTCCAAACCTTCGCCCTTCCCATTACCTACGTTCGTCTGATCGGTTCCTTTCTCTCCCGCCGTCCTTCCCATGTCACCATCCATAACACCGATTCCTACACCTTTTTCCCCTCCGCCGGTGTGCCCCAAGGCTCCGTCCTCTCCCCCCTTCTGTACTTGTTGTACACGGCGGACATGCCGCCACCGTCACCCCCCATCCACCTTCTCCAGTTTGCCGATGACACCGCCTTCCTTGCCCTTGCCCCCACCCTGCGACGCTCCCAACACCTTCTCCAATCCCATCTTGACCGGTTCACCGCTTGGTGCAACCAGTGATTGCTCAAGGTCAATCCTTCCAAAACCCAGGCGATCACTGTAGGCAAAACCACTCCCTCCTTCCGCCTCCTTGATTTCTATCTCACCGTTTATGGCCGTCCCATCGCTCTCACCCCCACCCTTAAGTACCTTGGCGTCACCCTTGACCGTCGCCTCTCCTGGACTCCCCATCTCCAGACAATCCAAGCCAAGGCACGTTCCCGACTCCGTCTCCTCAAGCTCCTTTCCGGCCGAACGTGGGGTTTGGACCCCTCCACCATCCTCCACACCTGTAAGTCCCTCATCTGCCCTATCCTCTGCTACGCCCATCCAGCCTGGATCTCCGCCCCCCCTTCCTTTTATAAATCCCTCCAAATCCTTGAACGCCATGCTCTCCGCCTTGCCTATCGCATCCGTCTCCCTTCCCCCACGCGGATCCTGTATGACCTTATCCCCTTCCCCCACCTCCTCCTCTTCCTCGAAAGGATACGAATCCTATACACCTCCCGTAAACTCGATCCTCCTCACCCGCTCGTCTCCCCGATCCTCTCCCACCCCCGCCCGCTGCCGCGCCTGTACTCCCATGTCCCACCCGGTCTCCATCTCTCCACCCTCCTTACCCTCTCCCAAGGTGGTTTCCGCCAGCTCCCTCTCCCTGATGATGTCCTCGTCCCCTCCATCTACCCCTCCTATCAACTTTGACCCTGCCCCCCTCCCTCCTGGTGTCCTTTCCCTGCGGCACCCTCCCTCCTTTCTCTTCCCTTCCCTTCTCTCTCCTTTTGCCCCATCCCCTCCCTCCACCCCTCTTCTTCCGGGCTTCCCCTCCCCCTACCTCTCTCCCCCCTCTTTCCCCTGCCCGTGGCGTCCCTGCTCTCCCCTCTCGCTTTCCCTCTCCCCCTCCTCCTCCTCCTCCTCCTCCTCCTCCTCCTCCTCCTCTCTTGGCAGGTCCCCGGACTCGCACACGCATCGTGAACTTTCGCGCGCCGGAGATCATCGCCCTCGGTTTAGTGTCTGTGCCGTCGTGTCTGTGCCTCAGTGTTTTTCGCCGTCCACGCTCCTTCGTTCACGTGTGTCATCTACCTCGTCAGTGTTTGTGCCCAGTGCCGACGGTTTTTCTTGTTTGTTTCGTCAAGTGTGAACGGCTTCATGTTTTTTAACTATTGTATCTCCTGTTTTTTAAACCGCCATTCTGTCTCCCTTTCTTTTTTCTTGTACTGCTTATGGCTGAAGAGCGGAGTACACTGTTCCGCTGCCAGCCCACCTTGTATGGGGTGTCCAAATTACAATAAAGAAAAAAAAAAAAAAAATTGCAACGCGACGCGACTGGGACGCGACACGCGCCTGCGCCAGGTCGCGCGGCGTTGTGGTTGAGGCACAGTTTCACGCGCCGCGCGTCGCGCGTGCCTCACTAGCACCGTGGGAAATTGGAGACGGGGAGCGGAAAAGTAGCCCGGCCAAATGCTCACATCGGAACGGCACATATGAGCAGTGGTAGTATCAACCATACGCTAAATTTTGCCTTACTGTGTACTGAATTTTATTGCCTTTGGGCAGTGTTTCGTTTTTCGCCACTTAAACGCTCCAGCTTTCTTCGTTAGCGCATTATACTTTTCTCTTATTTATATCTGTATACCCCCCCCTTGAAGCACGGACCTTGCCGTTGATGGGGTGGCTTGCATGCCTCAACAATACAGATAGCCCTACGGTAGGTGCAACCACAACGGAGGGGTATCTGTTGAGAGGCCAGACAAACGTGTGGTCCCTGAAGAGGGGCAGCAGCATTGTCAGTAGTTGCAGGGGCAACAGTCTGGATGATTGACTGATCTGGCCCTGTAACACTAACCAAAACGGCCTTGCTGTTGTGGTACTGCAAACGGCTGAAAGCAAGGGGAAACTACAGCTGTAATTTTTCCCGAGGGCATGCAGCTTTACTGTATGACTAAATGATTATGGTGTCCTCTTGGGTAAAATATCCCGGAGGTAAAGTAGTCCCCCATTCGGATCTCTGGGTGGGGACTACTCAGGAGGACGTCGTTATCAGGAGAAAGAAAACTGGCGTTCTACGGATCGGAGCGTGGAATGTCAGATCCTTTAATCAGGCAGGTAGATTAGAAAATTTAAAAAGGGAAATGGATAGGTTGAAGATAGATATAGTGGGAATTAGGGAAGTTCGGTGGCAGGAGGAACAAGACTTTTGGTCAGATGAATACAGGGTTATAAATACAAACTCAAATAGGGGTAATGCAGGAGTAGGTTTAATAATGGATAAAAAAAATAGGAGTGCGGGTAAGCTACTACAAACAGCATAGTGAACGCATTATTGTGGCCAAGATAGACACGAAGCCCACGTCTACTACAGTAGTACAAGTTTATATGCCAACTAGTTCTGCAGATGATGAAGAAATTGATGAAATGTATGATGAGATAAAAGAAATTATTCAGATTGTGAAGGGAGACGAAAATTTAATAGTCATGGGTGACTGGAAATCGACAGTAGGAAAAGGAAGAGAAGAAAACGTAGTAGGTGAGTATGGATTGGGGCTAAGAAATGAAAGAGGAAGCTGCCTGGTAGAATTTTGCACAGAGCATAACTTAATCATAGCTAACACTTGGTTCAAGAATCATGAAAGAAGGCTGTATATATGGAAGAACCCTGGAGATACTACAAGGCTTCAGATAGAATATATAATGGTAAGACAGAGATTTAGGGACCAGATTTTAAATTGTAAGACATTTCCAGGGGCAGATGTGGACTCTGACCACAAACTATTGGTTATGACCTGTAGATTAAAACTGAAGAAACTGCAAAAAGGTGGGAATTTAAGGAGATGAGACCTGGATAAACTGAAAGAACCAGAGGTTGTACAGAGTTTCAGGGAGAGCATAAGGGAACAATTGACAGGAATAGGGGAAAGAAATACAGTAGAAGAAGAATGGGTAGCTTTGAGGAATGAAATAGTGAAGGCCGCAGAGGATGAAATAGGTGAAAAGACGAGGGCTGGTAGAAATCCTTGGGTAACAGAAGAGATACTGAATTTAATTGATGAAAGGAGAAAATACAAAAAACTAGCTCACTTGTACCTTGTGACCTAGCTCACTAGAATGTACCTAGAACCGACTAAAATATCCCTTGGTAATCCGCTTGTCAGGTCTGACTCACTTAATATCATTTTAATAAAGTCTGTTTCATATTAAATTACTTAGAGAAATTAATAAAAATGAATATTTTTCATATCACATTCAGCAATTTTCAAAGCAATTATTTTTTTCATACAAAAGGTAAATGAAGGAAAATAAATTTTATAATTTTTATAGAAGGTGAATGGAAGTAAATAAAGAAAACAAATTATGGTGAAGATAAAAAATTTTGAACACACAAATAAATACAGTATCTATCAATTATTTTAAATTGTTTGAAATACTCTCCAGTGGATCCACTGGAAATTATATTATCCAAAAGAAAAACTACTATATGTTAAAGTTATAAAAAATAACAAAACTGAATTTATTAAAGTAAAATATGACTATGCTCTTGTTTTAGAATAATTTGCACAGAATGAATTCAATGTCATAAAATTAATTATTTCTATTTTTAAAGTTCTTCATTCCTTTATATTTCATTTTCATCTGTTCATTTTCAATTAATTAAATATCCCAGTCAGTAAGTATCTATCTGGTAAAGTAATCTTAAACTCATATATATATATATATATATATATATATATATATATATATATTCATATCCAGTAACACTATATCAAACATTTATATCTAACTCAGTTAGTTTTTTAACCTATTTCAAGATATGTTGTTGAGCCTCTTGATTAGTCTCCATTTATATATAAAATTTTTATTAGATTTTTTTATAATTTGTAATATCTATATGGTAATGTATCTATTTTATTTTCCAAAACATATCTTTTGTCACCATGAAGGCTCAAAGTTTTCTTGTTTATTGAAAAAATGTCTGTCTGGTGTTTTTCAATTCAAACAATGTTAATTCTTCTCTATTGTTAAGCAAACAATCTTTATAATCTTCTAGGTTTATTCTATTTTTTACAATACATTTCTTAACTCCTTCAGATTTTTTCTCTGTTTTATCACAAACTTTATAAGGGTGCATTTTTGCTGTCAAACCACAAAATACTTCCATTATTTTTCTATTGCATTCATTTGACGTTTTTCCTACAGCTTTCTTGTAAACATGTGGAATACCATAAACATTACTTTCAGATAATCACTAGTATTAAATTTATCAATCTTCATTTTCATGTCTTCATAAAAATCTTCAGTTTATATATTATAGATATAACTGTCTGAATCTTGATAACACAACTCAATATTTTCGTCATATTTCGGTTTCATTATTCTATAGTGAAAATCATGCATCAGTTCTTTGGATAAATCAGGTATAATCATACCAACATAGATGGGTTTATTAAATGTAATTTTTGTTTTATTCATATGAATAGCAGCAAGATTTTCATTAAATATAGATCTCGTTTTAAAGTTTCACTTTGCTGTTAATTTATCACATTTTCCTCCATCTGACACTAATTTTATATTCACTCTGTTTCTTATATTTACCATTGTCTTGCCAAAGACTGAGTATCCTACATTTAAAGAAATCTTTTTCAAAATAATTTTTGGCTTTAGTCCTCATTACCGTATTTAAATCTATATACTTCTTCTTCAACCAATTGATTTGTTTAGATTTTAAAACTCCATGTATTTTTGTTAATTTCATTCCCAATGATAAATACTGTTTAAGATTCTTATAATGAACTGAATATTTATTTTTTTTTCATTCAGAGTAGTTAAGAACTTACGTTCATTAGTTCATGGTACAATTTTATTTTCAGGAACTAATGGTAAATTTTTAAGTAAATCACACATTTTTTTTTTTTGGATATTCTAAATCTACTTCAAAAATAAATACAATTTTAGCAATATCTGATATTTCACTTATTTTTATATGATCAAAATTGGCTGGTTCTTCCCATTCAAATCCATCATATGGCAAATATTATATAGCATAATCAATAAATTATTTGTATCTAAATATGCTAGATAAATTAATACATTTTACTATAAAAATCCTTCATACATTTATTGTTTGCTTTAAGATATATTTTACAACACTATTATATTCCTCCTCTTATTCCCTTTTCAACCATTAAAATCATACAATAATCATGTAAGAAATCAAGTGGTTGTTGAGTCATTTTCAACATTGCAGCCCAAGATAATCCTGGTGCAGTAAAATGCTAAGATGGATCTAGATCATATGCATTTATACAAGTTTTTCGAAAATTTTCAAATAAATTAGACAATAACAGTACAGTAGTTTTAAGGTATGGATCATGATGCTCACCTAGATTTTTAATATTAATATTTTTCCAGACTACTTTTGCATGTTTATGATCTTCATCACTTATTTCACAGTCATTCAATTTATTATAGAATTCTCCCTTTCCTAGTACTTTTGTCTCTTAAAAATTTATCCAAGATTCCATGTAATCATACTGATATACACCTTTTCTGATCACTAAATCGAATAATTCTTCTTAGAAAAAGTTTCGAGTTTTTGCATTAGATCTCTCTTAAAATTTGATGAAAGTTTAAGTGAAGAAGCCATAAATTTAAAAGTGTTAATAAATCTCATTTTCAAACTTCCTGTCTTCTTACCAAAACTAACATATATGTCTCCATTGTTTGATATTAAATATATTTCTCTATCATAAACAAGTTCTTTCACAAACAGATGTAAATCATATCCGGGTAAATTATGTGAATAAATTGTTAAAAACCTCAGATGTTTTAAATGTAAATTACATTTATTATGTAATGGATTTATATATTTGTCACTCAGATGCTCATGATGAGTACCATTTTTATTGTTTGGTGAATAATGACAGTTAACTGTATATAAACTTTTGGTTTATTATGTCTTGATTGTTCTTCAGGAGTTAATGGTTTCATTTCTTCAACTTTAAAACAGATTCTTCAATTTATTCAAAGTCTTTTTTTATAAATTCAATAATTTTTATAAGAATTTTGTCCTCTATAAACAACAGGATCTTTCTAGTGTTCATTTACATATTTAATATAATAACAGGATCCACTTGGTTCATGTTTTTGGTATTTCATTGTATATGAATTTTCTGATTTCAGTTGACAGTTGCCCATCTTCAATAGTGAACTTTCAGAATCAGCACAAATAACTAATGGAACTTTCTGTATATGTTGATAATAAGAACCTTTCTCTGGCATTCCTACTTTTAATGGTTCATTAACTAAACAGCTTGTTGTGTGATTATCTAATTTTTCTTTACTAGTGAAATGGAGTAAACATACATCACAAATAGATTTTATGTCTTCATGTTTATTAATTTGACTCAAAACAAGCCTAGATATATATTTTATACACAATAGTGCGAATTATGTCCTTCCTTAAAATAAAGGAGATTTATATGTTTCTCTTTCTTACCGTTCATAATTTTTAATGGGTAAACTTAATACTTTCATTAAACGAATAAATGTTGATAAATACATTAACTTTATATTCAGTTTTTGGAATATGATCAACCACTACAGGAAACTCAAATTTTTCAAGTTTCTGATCAAGATCAAGACCAAGATTTTTACATTTTGTTAGTCTCTCTGAATTTTTATCTACAGGATGTAAAGCAGATTTTCTAGACCACACAAAACATTTTTTATCTTTATTATTCATATTAATACATCTTTTTTAATTTTTTATTTTATCTGGTAATTCGATGTAAGATGAACCTCTCAGTGAAACATGTCTGGTAATTGCCAGTTATAAAACCATGATTCTATTTAATGTCCACCCTGATCAACATGCTTGAAAATTACCTATTATTGATAAAATTTCATTTTTTTAATTATCTCTCTTTCATTTGTGATCCTATAGCTTTCTATTTGTCTGCATTTTGTACTCACAAGAAAGTCTGTAAGTTATTTTCAATCCATATTGTATTATTAGATTGTCTTTTACAATGTTCGAACACAATATATGTTCCAGAATCCTGTTGCATATCGAAGTTAATGATATGGGCCTGTAGAATGAGAATTTCACTCTGCAGCAGAGTGTGCGCTGATATGAAACTTCCTGGCAGATTAAAACTGTGTGCCTGACCGAGACTCGAACTCGGGACCTTTGCCTTTCGCGGGCAAGTGCTCTACCAACTGAGCTACTGAAGCACGGCTCACGCCCAGTACTCACAGCTTTACTTCTGCCAGTACCTCATCTCCTACCTTCCAAACTTTACAGAAGCTCTCCTGTGAACCTTGCAGAACTAGCACTCCTGAAAGAAAGGATATTGCGGAGACATGGCTTAGCCACAGCCTGGGGGATGTTTCCAGAATGAGATTTTCACTCTGCAGCGGAGTGTGCGCTGATATGAAACTTCCTGGCAGATTAAAACTGTGAGCCCGACCGAGACTCGAACTCGGGACCTTTGCCTTTCGCGGGCAAGTGCTCTACCACTGAGCTACCGAAGCACGACTCACGCCCAGTACTCACAGCTTTACCTCTGCCAGTACCTCGTCTCCTACCTTCCAAACTTTACAGAAGCTCTCCTGCGAACATTGCAGGACTAGCACACCTGAAAGAAAGGATATTGCGGAGACATGGCTTAGCCACAGCCTGGGGGATGTTTCCAGAATGAGATTTTCACTCTGCAGCGGAGTGTGCGCTGATGTGAAACTTCCTGGCAGATTAAAACTGTGAGCCAGACCGAGACTCGAACTTGGGACCTTTGCCTTTTGCTTGCCCGCGAAAGGCAAAGGTCCCGAGTTCGAGTCTCGGTCGGGCACACAGTTTTAATCTGCCAGGAAGTTTCATATGGGCGTGTAATTTAGTGAATTCTCCTACTACCGTTCTTGAATATTGGTGTGACCCGTGCAACTTTCCAGTCTTTGGATACAGATCTTCTGTTCAGTGAACAGTTGTATATGATTGTCAAGTATGGAGCTAATGCAGTAGCATACTCTTAAAGGAACCTATGTGGTATACTGTGTGGACCAGAAGACTTGCTTTTATTTAGTGATTTAAGTTGCTTCACTACTCTGAGGATATTTACTCCAACATTACTCATGTTGGCAGCTGTCCTCGATTCGAATTATGGAATATTTACTTTGTCTTCTTTTGTGAAGGCATTTTGGAAGGCTGTATTTAGTAACTCTGCTTTGGCAGCACTGTCTTCGATAGTATCTCAATTGCTATCACACAGAGAAGGCATTGATCGTTTCTTGCCACTAAAAATGATGACCAGAATCATTTTGGATTTTCTGCCAGGTTTCGAGACAAACTTAGGTGGTGGAAACTGTTAACAGCATCTCTCATTGAAGTCTGTGCTAAATTTCCAGCTTCTGTAAAAGATCACCAATCTTGGGAATTTTGTGTCTGTTTAAATTTGGCAGTGTTCTGATCTGTTTTGTGTGCCATGGAGGGTCGGCTCTATCGTTTGTTAGTTTATTTGGTATAAATCTCTCAATTGCTGCTGATACTATTTCTCTGAATTCAAGCCACATCTGGTCTACACTTATATTATTAATTTGGAAGGAGTGGAGACTGTCTCTCAGGAAGGTGTCAAGTGAATTTTTATCTACATTTTTGAATAGGTATATTTTTCGCTTGTTTTTCGAGGATTTGGGGGTTACAATATTCAGTCTGGCTGTGACAACACTGTGTTCACTAATCCATACTGATGCTCGTTATTAACTCAGGATTCTTTGTTGCTAAGAGGTCAAGTGTATTTTCACAACTATTTACTATTCGTGTGGGCTTATCAACTAACTGCTCGAAATAATTTTCAGAGAATGCGTTTAGCACAATTTCGGATGATGTTTTATGCATACCTCCAGAATTAAACATGTATTTTCGCCAACATATCGAGGGAAAATTAAAGTCACCATCAACTATAATCGTATGAGTCAGGTACGTGATTGAAATCAAACTGAAGTTCTCTTTGAACCTTTCAGCAACTGTATCATCTGAATTGGGAGGTCGGTAAAAGGATCCAATTATTATTTTATTCCGGTTGCCAACAATGACCTCTGCCCATACTAACTCACAGGAACTATCAACTTCAATTTTGCGACAAGATAAACTACTTCTAAAGGCGGGTCCACACTTAGCGCGCCGTGCCGCACCGCACTGCGCAAAACGGCTCTGCGCCCTCAGTGTGGACGGCGAACCGCGCTGCGCCGCGTCGTGCTGCGCCGCGCCGCGCAGTTTTCCGGCTGTTGTCGGTACATCAAAGGAAGTCGCGCGCTTGCACGCGCTCAGTTTAGACGGGGCTTGGCTCACTCCATCTTCAGACCGTGCGCGCGCTCCAACTGGAACACAGTGCGCGTCTCGGAGCGGCGCGGCGGGGCGCGGACGGCGCACTCCTCTCTGTTACAGCTGTGCGCGGGATGCAGCAGAGCGGCGCAGCACGGACCCTCCTTAACAGCAACAAACACGCCACCGCCAACTGTGTTTTGCCTATCCTTTTGGAACACCGTTACGTTCTTCACAAAAATTTCGTCTGAGCTTATCTCTGGCTTTTAGCCAGCTTTCAGTGCCTATAACGATTTGAACATCAGTGCTTCCTATCAGTGCTTGGAGTTCTGGTACACTCCCAGCACAGCTACAACAATTTACAACTGTTACACGGATCTACATTCTTCCTGTGTTCGGCCTGCCCGGTACTGTAATATGAAAACTGTCAAATTCCAAAACTCTATGTTCTTACCAATGACAATAATTCTTTTAAACCTGGAATCATATTCAAGATTTTGTACTTTTTATTCATCTCCAGTCATAAAAGTAAATTCAATTATTTGTCTGTCATATACTACATTTTCCATTCTATTACACTTATCTAAAGCAGAAGTAAGATCTGTATCCACACTTTTCATTTCTTCATCAAGATTTGTTGTAATGTTAAAATCATCTTGATGAATCTGAGAAACTTTTTCATTAAAATATGTTTTAGTGTCATAATTATCGAATTGCATTAAAATACTTGTATATTCAGGTTTTGTTACATTTTTTTCCAAGTATCATATAGTAACAGCTGATAACCATTTACTGAGTCATTTATATTCTTCTACCTTTAAAATCAAAATATCCTGTAGTTCTTTTAAAAATGAGATGTAATTCTTTATGGAATTGTTTATTTAAACTTTCTATCTTTGATCAATTTTTGCTTCTGATTCATTTTTTATGTTTTCTAAATTTATTTGACCATTAATTGCGTCATCTTTAGGGTGTGCCTTATTTCCACAAATCTCCATTTATTAGAGTCAAAATATGATTAAACTAATAATTCATACATAATAGTTTTAAAACAAAGAGACACAAATGACAACATATACTTTATCAAAATTCTGAATTCTTTATTCACTGTAGTACAACTCACTTGAACCGAGATATATAACCAATTCTTTTGGAATATTTCCACCAAATGATTCAAATACAATTTTTTTTATTATTATTCTTATAATAACAAATACAGTGAGTACCAGAATGGCCAGATGTATCTAAATTAACTATTCCACATGCTAAATATTTTGGTTCATTAGGTAATTCTGCAATTATAAGAAAGACACGAAAATATCTCATTTTTCATTGTTTAGCTAATTTTTCAATGTCAAAACTAAATAAACGATTATTAAATTTTGTAATTATTTGTTAGAATTTTTTTTAATCCAGCACCTTTTGTCTCCATTGCTTGATTATGACTTTTCTGTTCTTCCAGTTCTGCATCTGCTTTTTTCTTGTTTATTGCTTTTGCAGAGCCACTATTAAATGAACTAATATGTGCTAGATATGGTAATGCAGCTACTAGTAATCCATCTTCATATAGTGTTAGTCCTTTATGTTCTTACTTATTTATTAGATTCAATAATCTATTTCACAACAGAAGTATTTAATGTAACAAGTAAATTTCCACCACTTTTTGGACGCTTTCTCGCTTTCTATACCTTTATTTTTTGAAAATCTGTTAAAAATGGTTCAACACTATTTAATTATTCATAACTCAGTTTAAATTTAAGTGATTTTCGTTTAGTTTTGCCACTATAGTACAGTATAATCAATTGAAAAGTTATTCATTTATAAAGATAAAACATTTGTAAGAATTAGTAATTTTACAGTTCCCATCCATTTTCATCAAGCTGCAGGCTTAAACTTGCTTCAGCTGGCTCTAGTTCAATAACCATACCAAATTTTCGGTTTCCATACATTATTCCTCCCACTGCAATTGCAGCTATTTTTTTCTCATAACGAAGCATCACTTGCATGCATTCGTTCTTTTGCAGCTAATTGAAGTTCTTTATCAGTTTGATGTCTAGGTTCTAAATCTTTATTATCTCTATAAACAATATCATGTTTTTACAAGCTTCATCTATGGATTAATTCCTTTATCTCCAAGTGCTAGTCTTTCTTCAGACTTAGTAAATGGCCTGCAGTATTTATTATTGATAGATGCATGTCTGCATTGGTAAATTATTTAAAGCACAAATTATCAGACCTTTTCCATTTTTTCATGTTCCAGAATGTATTTGGTAAAATCTGTTCATAAATGGAATTCCTTTGGGATTATTAATAATAAAATCACTAAATTTGTTTGGTAACATCTGTGTTACTCCAAGTTTTTCATTGTGGTAATTTTCATTTCCTGCTGTTTCTTCTCTATGAATTAATCGATCGATTAAATCTCTAACATCATTGATCCAAACATATTCAAATGGTTTTTCTGCATAGTACACATGTTTTTGAATCTGAATGATCTGAAGAATCTGAATCTGATGATAGTTGATATACTTTTGGAAAATAGACATTAAAAGTTACTTATATCAGTTTATTGTATTTTTTACCTCTACTTGATTTTATTTTATTTGAGTTACTCTCAGAATATAATGCTCCTGAATTGTTCAATATATCTGCATAATATGATAACTCAACAAACTAAAATTTTTCACCCATATCATCGATAATAATTTGGTTTTTAGTTATTGCCATCGAAATCAACTGCAAAATGCCAACAAATCTATATCTATCAACAGGTTTTAATCCAAAAGTTAGATCTTCACTATGATTAATATACCTTCACATTCTTTCAGAAAAATGATGATTATGAGTAATATCCAGCTACACTGCTATATAAATTGTTTATATTTTATATCATTCATGATGAGCCCATTTTGGCAAATTGCCATCATCAGGTGTTCTGTAAATATATAAGTAAGCGATGGTCTTAATATAATGGTTTTGTAACTATGATCTGAGAAGCTATAATATATCATTAGGTGTTTTTTCCTTATATGAAACATCATTGCTATCATGTCCTGTCTTTTTTTTTTAATTATTACTTTCTCCCAGCTGTACAGTGGATATGTGTATCGGATTTTACTTGTTTTCCATGTATGCTACTTTTATGACAGCTTGGATGACAGTGGGTCAGCGATATTACACAGTTAAATAGTTACCATTATAAATAAGTGATATGTGGAATTCAGTGGTTTTTTTATTATTTTATATATTTGTTTCTAGTTGTGTTTTTGGCTATAGCTTGTTATAGTTTTATTTGATATTTTTGTTTTACATTTTTAATTGTTTCATAATATTTGTTACTGTCCATGAGTTAACTGGAAAAGCGTGGCCTAGTCAGCTGGTAAGAGGTGATGGTAGGGTTCGAGTGTATTGCAGACCCCATGAAGCTATGGACCCAAGTTGTAAACAAGACACTGTGCAAGCTGATGATGACTCCTCTGGTTCAACTGAACCGATCACTGAACTTTTTCAGCCGTTCATGGACGTCATTTACCCAAACAATGGTGGAATTTTTATGGATGACAATGCTTCATGTCACTGGGCCACAATTGTTTGCGGCTGGTTTGAAGAACATTCTGGACAATTTGAGCGAATGATTTGGCCACCAGGTTCACATGACATGAATCCCTTCGAACACTTAATATGAGATAATCGAGAGGCCAGATCGTGCACAAAATCCTACACCTGCAACACTTTGGTAATTAGGGATGGCTGTAGAGGCAGAATGGCTCAGTATTTCTGGAGAGACTTCCAGCGACTTGTTGAGTCCATGCCACATACAGTTGCTGTCCCACAGTGGGCAAAAGGAGGTCCGACATGCTGATAAAAAATATCCCATTACCTTTGTCGTCTTAGTGTACGTGACAATATATATGTAGAGCAGCCATTTATTACCTTTTATTTATTTTTTATTTACTACTCCTGAGGATGGAGAAGGCTGTTTGAGATCCGGCACAATAAAGGAAAGCCTTCCTTTTGAGCCAAGTTTCCCACTAGACTGGAAGCGAGCCAGAAGAAATTAAATAACGGACCTAAACAGCGCTCCTGATCCTAATTTCGTCCCCCTACGTATTACGGGCTTCCATTGTTGATAAGAAATGTTTAGCTGTGCGCGCATGAGAGAGACCTCGGTCCATAGCTTTGCTGAGACAGTATGTTGTGTGCAGTACGTTTAGCTTCCGAGTTCTACGGAATTAATCTTTTTAGACTCTGGTGAGTTAGTGCAGCAGCCAAGTTAACAAATTCCTATTTGTTTGAGCATTGGTTTCTGTTAAAATATTGGGCTTTATTTCAGTCGTGCATTGCAGTTTGTTGCATGTAATCGCTTTTGTCAATGGTTTTGCCTATATCGCTCTAGCTGTCATTATAATAAATTCCTGGCATGTTCGTAATTTCATCCCCCTTACAATTCCTAAATTCGTTCCATGGACGAAATTTGGAAGTGTTACTAATAATTCATTTTATTTGCTATTCATAGAGATTGTTTTAGTTTTTCCTATTGAAAAGGGCTGTCGGAGAGAAATGGAATCATTGCACAAAATACTGGGTGATCAAAAAGTCAGTATAAATTTGAAAACTGAATAAATCACGGAATAATGTAGATAGAGAGGTACAAATTGACACACATGCTTGGAATGACATGGAGTTTTATTAGAACCAAAAAAATACAAACGTTAAAAAAATGTCCAACAGATGGCGCTTCATCTGTTGAGAATAGCAATAATTAACATAACAAAGTAAGACAAATCAAAGATGATGTTCTTTACAGGAAATGCTCAATATGTCCACCATCATTCCTCAACAATAGCAGTAGTCGAGGAATAATGTTGTGAACAGCACTGTAAAGCATGTCCGGAGTTATGGTGAGACATTGGCATCGGATGTTGTCTTTCAGCATCCCTAGAGATGTCGGTTGATCACAATTCACTTGCGACTTCAGGTAACCCCAAAGCCAATAATCGCACAGACTGAGGTCTGGGGACCTGGGAGGCCAAACATGACGAAAGTGGCGACTGAGCACACGATCATCACCAAACGACGCGCGCAAGAGATCTTTCACGTGTTTTTCTTGGTTCTAATAAAACCCCATGTCATTCCAAGCATGTGTGTTAATTTGTACCTCTCTATCTACATTATTCCGTGGTTTATTGAGTTTTCAAATTTATACTGACTTTTTGATAACCCGGTACTTGGTTTGTTGTCTCAAGTGATTTATTATAATGAAAGTGTTTGGCAGTGTTATAATCGACAAATACATTTAAATTAACTGCATTTTAGAGTACTTTTATGGGGGGCAAAATGGCGAACTTTTTTTTTTGTATTTGTGTTTTGGCTGCGCTAATGCTTATGTTAAATACTGGCTTTAGTACGTTATAACAGTTGGATTGTTAATTGCCTACAAGTAGAGAATAAATTCAGGAATGTGAATATCAGTTTGTTGTGCTTTCCATAACCTTTCAGGGCTTATACAGGCCTAACCTGTTAAGGTGACGAAATTTGGGCCCCCTACTTTGGCGCTACTACTTACCACTACAGTGGTTGTTCTGAAATGGGTTTTGAATGATGATAAGTTAACAGATATTCAAAGTCTTTAGTTGAATCGCCGTTTTAACCAAGGCAATGATGTTTGGTTTGTGGGGCGCTCAACTGCACGGTCATCAGAGCCCGTACAATCCTTATACAGTCCAATTTTTTACACAGTCCACTCTAGCTACTGCCAAGAATGATGATGATCATGATGAAATGATGAGGACACACAAACACCCAAGCTCCGGGCAACCAAGACGACCTACGTGGTTTTATGGAACAATCGAACGAGCGAAGCGCGTGTTCGGCTGCGGCCGGTTCCTGGGCCTGTTACGGCTGTAGTAGATGCCCAGCGGATAGCGCTGGCGGCGAGTTTGTGGCCGGCGCCGCCAGAGCGCTCTCTCGGCGGCGAGCGCGAGCGCCGCGACTGCGCAGCCCGCGGCCAGCGCGACCCCGGCGCCCAGCAGCTTGCGCAGCCCCACGAGCGCGCGCGTGCTGGCCGGCCGCGACGTCCGGCTCTCGGCGGCGCGAGTCGCCTGCATCGTGTCGGCCAGCCACTTCTCAACCAGCCCCGCCTCCACGCACCGTCGCACCTACAAACACACAAACATACTACTGTTTTGCCTATCATAATGATTGTTTAATTTTTTTATCGTTAGATCGTTCCTACATCAACATCTACATTTATACTCCGCAAGCCACCCAACGGTGTGTGGCGGAGGGCACTTTACATGCCACTGTCATTACCTTCCTTTGCTGTTCCAGACGCGTATGGTTCGCGGGAAGAACGACTGCCGGAAAGCCTCCGTGCGCACTCGAATCTCTCTGATTTTACATTCGTGATCTCCTCGGCAGGTATAAGTAGGGGGAAGCAATATATTCGATACCTCATCCAGAAACGCACCCTCTCGAAACGTAGACAGCAAGCTACACCGCGATGCAGAGCGCCTCTCTTGTAGAGTCTGCCACTTGAGTTTGCTAGACATCTCCGTAACGCTATCACGCTTACCAAATAAGCCTGTGACGAAACGCGCCACTCTTCTTTGGTTCTTTCCTATCTCTCCTGTCAACCCGACCTGGTGCGGATCCCACACTGATGAGCAATACTCAAGTATAGGTCGAAGGAGTGTTTTTTAAGCCCCCTCCTTTGTTAATGGACTACATTTTCTAAGGACTCTCCCAATGAATCTCAACGTGGCACCCGCCTTACCAACAATTAATTTTATATGATCATTCCACTTCAAATCGTTCCGTACGCATACCTCCAGATATTTTACAGAAGTAACTGCTTCCAGTGTTTTTTCTGCTATCATACAATCATACAATAAACGATCCTTCTTTCTATGTATTCGCAATACATTACATTTGTCTATGTTAAGGCTCAGTTGCCACTCCCTGCACCAAGTGCCTATCCGCTGCAGATCTTCGTGCATTTCGCTGCAATTTTCTAATGCTGCAACTTCTCTGTATACTACAGCATCATCCGCGAAAAGCCGCATGGAACTTCCGACACTAGTAACTAGGTCATTTATATATATTGTGAAAAGCAATGGTCCCATAACACTCTCCTGTGGCACGCCAGAGGTTACTTTAACGTCTGTAGACGCCTCTCCATTGAGAACAACATGCTGTGTTCTGTTTGCTAAAAACTCTTCAATTCAGCCACACAGCTGGTCTGATATTCCGTAGGCTCTTACTTTGTTTATCAGACGACAGTGCGAAACTGTATCTAACGCCTTCCGGAAGTCAAGGAAAATGGCATCTACCTGGGAGCCTGTATCTAATATTTTCTGGGTCTCATGAACAAATAAAGCGAGTTGGGTCTCACACGACCGCTGTTTCCGGAATCCATGTTGAATCCTACAGAGTAGTTTCTGGGTTTCCAGAAATGACATGATACGCGAGCAAAAAACATGTTCTAAAATTCTACAAGAGATCGATGTCAGAGATATAGGCCGTTAGTTTTGCGCGTCTGCTCGACGACCCTTCTTGAAAACTGGAGCTACCTGTGTTCTTTTCCAATCATTTGGAACCTTCCGTTCCTCTAGAGACTTGCGGTATACGGCTGTGAGAAGGGGGGCAAGTTCTTTCGCGTACTCTGTGTAGAATCGAATTGGTACCCCATCAGGTCCATTGGACTTTCCTCTGTTGAGTGATTTCAGTTGCTTTTCTATTCCTTGGACACTTATTTCGATGTCAGCCATTTTTTCGTTCGTGCAAGGTTTTAGAGAAGGAACTGCATTGCGGTCTTCTTCTGTGAAAGAGCTTTGGAAAAAGGCGTTCAGTATTTCACCTTTACGCGTGTCATCCTCTGTTTCAATGCCAGTATCATCCCAGAGTGTCTGGATATGCTGTTTCGATCCACTTACTGATTTAACGTAAGACCAGAACTTCCTAGGATTTTCTGTCAAGTCGGTAGATAGAATTTTACTTTTACTTTTTAAGCTGTTGCAAATGTGAAGTGCTAATACATTAATAACCGGTGTAACAGCCAGACTGTTGAATTCAGCAATAACGTGCATTGTGTTGTACAAGCGCAGGATGTCAGTTTGTGGCATGGAGTTCCATGCGTGTCGCACTAAGTCGGTCAGCTCAGGGAGGGTTTTTGCGTTTTCTGTGAATGACACTGTAGTTGTGTGACTAAGGCCTCCCGTCGGGTAGACCTTTCGCCGGGTGCAAGTCTTTCGATTTGATGCCACTTCGGCGACTTGCGTCTCGATGGGGATGAAATGATGATGACTAGGACAACACCCAATCCCTGAGTGGACAAAATCTCCGACCCAGCCGGGAATCGAACCCGGGCCTTTAGGATTGACATTCTGTCGCGCTGACTACTCAGCTACCGGGGCCGGACACACTGTAGTTGTCATCCAATAATGTCCCATATGTGCTCTACTGGAGACAGCCAACATGTTGGGTTACAACAGCGGTATGTGGCCGAGTGTTATCCTGTTAGAAAGACCTGTGGAATACTGTTCATGAATGGCGGCACAACAGATTGAATCACCAGAGTGATGACCAAATTTGAAGCCAGGTGGATAACCATGAGAGAGCTGCTGCTGTCATATGAAATCGCATCCAGAACAAAACTCCAGGTATAGACACTTCCGGGCGGTTGCCCTTGAAGTAACCGATTTGCAAGTTCATTGTGTCGCTGTGGTGACAACTGCTGCTCAGATTGCTACTGCAGTTACAGTACGATGGCTAGAGCCCTACGCCGAACACGATAGTCTTCTCTCTAGGTTGTGCCACGTGGACGTCTGGAGCTCGGTCTTTTTGCGACCGGACATTCTCATGACCACCGCTGTCAGCACTCATGTACAATGGCTACATTCCTGCCAAGTCCTTCCGCAGCATCGCAGAAGGAACATCCAGCTTCTTGCAGCCCTATTACAAGATCTCGTTCAAAGTCAGCGATGTGTCGATAATGGCGTCTTTGTCGCCCTAAAGGCATT
This sequence comes from Schistocerca piceifrons, assembly GCF_021461385.2. NCBI lineage: Eukaryota > Metazoa > Arthropoda > Insecta > Orthoptera > Acrididae > Schistocerca > Schistocerca piceifrons. The sequence continues at coordinate 232,824,714 of NC_060138.1, forward strand.
CTTTAATAACATCAGCTCACCAAGTCCAATCTCGAAGGTAATTAACGCTCATGACCGTTACAGCGTGTATTTCAAGCAAACTTGATTGGCATCCTCACAGTGACGCAACTAACGGCATAGTAACGCGACTAGCGCGAAACTTTAATAGACATCATGTTTCAGATATAGAGACATATCTGCCAACTTCCGTTTATGCCACACAACTCCATCGTGGTATTGCGATTTTTTTCCGTCAGTGTATATACAAAAGTAAAGTAACATACAAGGTGATCAGAAACAGGCGTCAAAGCTTGTAAGAATGTTGTAGGGTAGGTTCTGCTAAGGGATGACTGTTAAGTAAAAGATTCCATACGTTGCGCCGTTTGCGAGTTAATTAGCATTGAAGTTAGCCAATCAGGCCGTTGCACCCGCAAATTCAAGCGGGCCGCCAGATTTTATTAGCATCAATTTTTCCCATAGTGTAGATGATAGCGCACGAAACAGCCCAGCCTTTGGTTCGGGTTCGGTCCTCACTGCCTTCCCATGTCCAATTTTTGTATAGTTCTCTTGTTTGGTTTTAGGAACCAAACGTTTGGCGACACCGTCTCTGGTGGGCCACTTGATTTCGTGCGCGCAATGGTCTGATTGGTTAACGTCAATGCTAATTAATTGGGAAACGGCGCAACGTATCGAATTTTCTTTGTTAACAATTATTTCTCAGCACAACCTGCCCTACAGCAAAATTGTTCAAATGGCTCTGAGCACTATGGGACTTAACATCTTTGGTCATCAAAAAAATGGCTCTGAGCACTATGGGACTCAACATCTTAGGTCATAAGTCCCCTAGAACTTAGAACTACTTAAACCTAACTAACCTAAGGACGTCACACACACCCATGCCCGAGGCAGGATTCGAATCTGCGACCGTAGCAGTCCCGCGGTTCCGGACCGCAGCGCCAGAACCGCTAGACCACCGCGGCCGGCTCTTTGGTCATCAGTCCCCTAGAACTTAGAACTACTTGTTGTTGTTGTGGTCTTCAGTACTGAGACTGGTTTGATGCAGCTCTCCATGCTACTCTATCGTGTGCAAGCTTCTTCATCTCCCAGTACCTACTGCAACCTACATCCTTCTGAATCTGCTTAGTGTATTCATCTCTTGGTCTCCCTCTACGATTTTTACCCTCCACGCTGCCCTCCAATATCAAATTGGTGATCCCTTCATGCCTCAGAACATGTCCTACGAACCGATCCCTTCTTCTGGTCCAGTTGTGCCACAAACTTCTCTTCTCCCCAATCCTATTCAATACTTCCTCATTAGTTATGTGATCTACCCATCTAATCTTCAGCATTCTTCTGTAGCACCACATTTTGAAAGCTCCTATTCTCTTCTTGTCCAAACTATCTATCGTCCATGTTTCACTTCCATACATGGCTACACTACATACAAATACTTTCAGAAATGACTTCCTGACACTTAACTCTATACTCGATGTTAACAAATTTCTCTTCTTCAGAAACGCTTTCCTTGCCATTGTCAGTATACATTTTATATCCTCTCTACTTCGATCATCATCAGTTATTTTGCTCCCCAAATAGCAAAACTCCTTTACTACTTTAAGTGTCTCATTCCCTAATCTAATTCCCTCAGCATCACTCGACTTAATTCGACTACATTCCATTATCTTCGTTTTGCTTTTGTTGATGTTCATCTTATATCCTCCTTTCAAGACACTGTCCATTCCATTCAACTGCTCTTCCAAGTCCTTTGCTGTCTCTGACAGAATTACAATGTCATCGGCGAACCTCAAAGTTTTTACTTCTTCTCCATGGATTTTAATACCTACACCGAATTTTTCTTTTGTTTCCTTTACTGCTTGCTCAATATACAGATTGAACAACATCGGGGAGAGGCTACAACCCTGTCTCACTCCCTTCCCAACCACTGCTTCCCTTTCATGTCCCTCGACTCTTATAACAGCCATCTGGTTTCTGTACAAATTGTAAATAGCCTTTCGCTCCCTGTATTTTACCCCTGCCACCTTTAGAATTTGAAAGAGAGTATTCCAGTCAACATTGTCAAAAGCTTTCTCTAAGTCTACAAATGCTAGAAACGTAGGTTTGCCTTTCCTTAATCTTTCTTCTAAGATAAGTCGTAAGGTCAGTATTGCCTCACGTGTTCCAGTGTTTCTACGGAATCCAAGCTGATCTTCCCCGAGGTTGGCTTCTACTAGTTTTTCCATTTGTCTGTAAAGAATTCGTGTTAGTATTTTGCAGCTGTGACTTATTAAACTGATAGTTCGGTAATTTTCACATCTGTCAACACCTGCTTTCTTTGGGATTGGAATTATTATATCCTTCTTGAAGTCTGAGGGTATTTCGCCTGTTTCATACATCTTGCTCACCAGATGGTAGAGTTTTGTCAGGACTGGCTCTCCCAGGGCCGTCAGTAGTTCCAATGGAATGTTGTCTACTCCGGGGGCCTTGTTTCGACCCAGGTCTTTCAGTGCTCTGTCAAACTCTTCACGCAGTATTGTATCTCCCATTTCATCTTCATCTACATCCTCTTCCATTTCCATAATATTGTCCTCAAGTACATCGCCCTCTATATACTCCTTCCACCTTTCTGCTATCCCTTCTTTGCTTAGAACTGGGTTTCCATCTGAGCTCTTGATATTCATACAAGTGGTTCTCTTTTCTCCAAAGGTCTCTTTAATTTTCCTGTAGGCAGTATCTATCTTACCCTAGTGAGATAAGCCTCTACATCCTTACATTTGTCCTCTAGCCATCCCTGCTTAGCCATTTTGCACTTCCTGTCGATCTCATTTTTGAGACGTTTGTATTCCTTTTAGCCTGCTGCATTTACTGCGTTTTTATATTTTCTCCTTTCATCAATTAAATTCAATATTTCTTCTGTTATCCAAGGATTTCTACTAGCCCTCGTCTTTTTACCTACTTTATCTTCTGCTGCCTTCACTACTTCTTCCCTCAAAGCTACCCATTCTTCTTCTACTGTATTTCTTTCCCCCATTCCTATCAATTGTTCCCTTATGCTCTCCCTGAAACTCTGTACAACCTCTGGTTCTTTCAGTTTATCCAGGTCCCATCTCCTTAAATTCCCACCTTTTGCAGTTTCTTCAGTTTTAATCTACAGGTCATAACCAATAGATTGTGGTCAGAGTCCACATCCGCCCCTGGAAATGTCTTACAATTTAAAACCTCGTTCCTAAATCTCTGTCTTACCATTATATAATCTATCTGATACCTTTTAGTATCTCCAGGGTTCTTCCATGTATACAACCTTCCTTCATGATTCTTAAACCAAGTGTTAGCTATGATTATGTTGTGCTCTGTGCAAAATTCTACCAGGCAGGTTCCTCTTTCATTTCTTAGCCCCAATCCATATTCACCTACAACGTCTCCTTCTCTCCCTTTTCCTACACTCGAATTCCAGTCACCCATGACTATTAAATTTTCGTCTCCCTTCACTATCTGAATAATTTCTTTTATTTCATCATACATGTCTTCAATTTCTTCGTCATCTATAGAGTTAGTTGGCATATAAACTTGTACTACTGTAGTAGGTGTGGGCTTCGTATCTATCTTGGCCACAATAATGCGTTCACTATGCTGTTTGTAGTAGCTTACCCGCATTCCTATTTTCCTATTCATTATTAAACCTACTCCTGCTTTACCCCTATTTGATTTTGTGTTTATAACCCTGTAGTCACCTGACCAGAAGGCTTGTTCCTCTTGCCACCGAACTTCACTAATTCCCACTACATCTAACTTTAACCTATCCATTTCCCTTGTTAAATTTTCTAACCTACCTGCCCGATTAAGGGATCTGACATTCCACGCTCCGATCCGTAGAATGCCAGTTTTCTTTCTCCTGATAACGACATCCTCTTGAGTAGTCCCCGCCCGGAGATCCGAATGGGGGACTATTTTACCTCCGGAATATTTTACCCAAGAGGACGCCATCATCATTTAATCATACAGTAAAGCTGCATGCCCTCGGGAAAAATTACGGCTGTAGTTTCCCCTTGCTTTCAGCCGTTCGCAGTACCAGCACAGCAAGGCCGTTTTGGTTATTGTTACAAGGCCAGATCAGTCAATCATCCAGACTGTTGCCCTTGCAACTACTGAAAAGGCTGCTGCCCCTCTTCAGGAACCACACGTTTGTCTGGCCTCTCAACAGATACCCCTCCGTTGTGGTTGCACCTACGGTACGGCTATCTGTATCGCTGAGGCACGCATGCCTCCCCACCAACGGCAAGGTCCATGGTTCATGGGGGGGTAAACCTAACTAACCTAAGGACATCACACACATCCATGCCCGAGGCTGGATTCGAACTTGCGACCGTAGCGGTCGTGCGGCTCCGGACTGAGCGCCTAGAACCGCGAGACCACCACGGCAGACAGCCTTACAGCACTCTTAGGCCGTGTCCTACGTGAGCGACATAAGCGAGCGACAGCTTCAGGCGACAAAACACAACCGCAGGTGTAGTTACGAAGTGTCCTACGTGAGTGACATCTGTGTCACTGCCTATCTCCCGCTGCAACCTGCGACGTTTTTCATTGGTTTCAAAAGTAAAATTATTCTCCACCAACTCAGTCCGTTGACCAGCTATGCCTTCGTAGACGTAGATTAGCTGATGAAGATTTTTAATCATTCTCGCCTGTTATAAAAACTTTCATATGTAGAGGTAACGAATATAATAATCACCAAGTAAATATTTCCAAGAGTTAAATATTTTTTATTGAGTGTTGGAAGTACGTGAACATGATTGTTGTGTATCACTTGACCCCTGAAAGCGCAGTGATAAATTATATGTAGACTGAAAAAGGAAATAGCTGTTTTGTCTTTCTAGAATAGATCCCAACCTTTCACTTTTATTGATTTATACATTCTAATTACGTGACAGCAGTATTTCTAATTGTACCTAATATTAGCTGCATTACAGGGCGAGGTTCATATTTATCTAGAATGTCTGTTTAACACTCTGGGCTTGAGAAGACAGTTCACATGTTTGCACGCTTGACAGTATGTGCATGGCTGCAGCCAGTAACAACTTCGTGTGTTTCTGTTGGTTGTGTGGACATAGCACTCCATGTTTCAGCCTCGTACATCATCTGGTGCCTTATTCACTGAAGTCTAACGCAGAACATATCTATATACTGTAAAACAATGTAAAACTTATCCAGCTTAATCTATCGTAGCAGTTTAATCGCTGTTGCTGAAATCTGTACTTTGTTTAACCTGATGTGCAAATTCAGCACAATGACACTGCAGTCATGTTACAGTCATGTCCGCTAATGCCGTTGGTAAAAATACAGCTCACAACCGATCGTGATGCGCCCGCCATTCGAGAGAGACATTGTATACAGTCTTGTGGCGTGATGTTGTCGCTCAATATAAACTTTTTTGTAATCGCTTCAAGTTTATTCGTAGTCTTAGATGAAATGCAGACACTATAGCGTGGTAGATTCAGGTGAGGGGTGCTTCATACCAGATAACACCAAAATATAAACAGGACAGGGTTCGTGTCACAATACGGAACCGGCCGCGGTGGCCTTGCGGTTCTAGGCGCTACAGTCCGGAACCGCGGGACTGCTACGGTCGCAGGTTCGAATCCTGCCTCGGGCATGGATGTGTGTGATGTCCTTAGGTTAGTTAGGCTTAAGTAGTTCTAAGTTCTAGGGGACTGATGACCTAAGATATTAAGTCCCATAGTGCTCAGAGCCATTTGAACCATTTGAACAATACGGAAGCAGAGAACGTAGCATCGCCCCTAATGACCTGGCAGCGAACTTTGAATGCGAGAAAATATGCCGCGAAAATCCGTGTTTTTAATTCGAAATACGCGATTTACTAGAAAATGTTTTTCATTCATGGTTCAAATCGCTCTGAGCACTATGGGACTCAACTGCTGAGGTCATTAGTCCCCTAGAACTTAGAACTAGTTAAACCTAACTAACCTAAGGACATCACAAACATCCATGCCCGAGGCAGGATTCGAACCTGCGACCGTAGCGGTCTTGCGGTTCCAGACTGCAGCGCCTTTAACCTTTCATTCATGCTTTATGGGTGGGCATAGTAGTCTAATAGCAAAGTGAATGCCTGAAAACTGAAGTGTTTTAGTGATCTCGCAAAGTAATATATTCGACAGATCTCAATCAAATACTAAGCTTAATTTCCCGTAGCGGGGTTCACAGTCATGTAAAATTTTGTAAATGACGTCGTGCTCGCCTTTTGGCTGTAAACTTTCTTTATTTGTAGGAGTCACTATAGCAATTTGAATAATGTGGCCATTATCAGTCGAAAATAACAGCGCCTTAGCATACAACAACACCTCAAAATCATCTGACATGGAATAGCACAAAAGCTGCTGTCAGAGACCTCTTAGCTTTGAAGATTTTTATGTTACGATTCGCAAATGAAGTGTAAAAATATGAAACAAATGCGTGCCTCATTCAAGAAGTAACGTAGTGCTATTTAATTATTAACATCACTGTTGCGTCTATTTACTTTCGCATACAACGTTATCCGAAATTGTGCTAAACGCATTCTCTGAAAATTATTTCGGGCAAGTGGTTCATGAGCCCATTTGAATAGTAAACGAGTGTGAAAACACACTTGATCTCTTAGTAAATAAAAAATCCTGAACTAACAACGAGCGTCTAAACGGGTACAGAGATTAGTGAACACAGGATTGTCGTAGCGAGACCGAATACCGTAACTCCAAAATGCTCCAAAAATAAACGACAAATGTATCTATTCCAAAAAGCAGATAAAAATTTGCTTTACGCCCTCCTGAGAGACAATCTCCATCCTTCCAAATCAACAATGTAAGTCTAGAACAGATGTGGCACGAATTCAAACAAATAGTATCAACAACAATTGAGACCTTTATACCAAACAAATTAACAAACGATGGAGCTGATCTCCCTTGTTACACTAAACAGGTCAGAACACTGTTGCAGAAACAACGGAAATTACACGCCAAATTTAAACAAACGTAAAACACTCAAGAATGGTGATCTTTTACAGAAGCTTGAAAAGTAGAGTGGACTTCAGTGCGAAACGATTATAATAGTTTCTACAGTAAGATTTTATCTCGAAACCTGGCAGAAAATCCCAAGAGATTCTGGTTGCATGTAAAGTATGCTAGCGACAAGTCATAATCAGTGCCTTCTCTGCGCGATAGCAATGGAAATACTAACAACGACAGTGCTGAATTACTGAATTACTGGACACAGCCTTCGGAAATTCCTTCACCAAAGAAGACGAAGCAAATATTCCAAAATTCGAATCAAGAACAGCTGCAACGTGAGTAACTTAGAAGTAGATATGCTCAGAGTAGTGAAGCACCTTAAATTGCTTAATAAACGCAAGTCTTCCGGTCCAAATTGTATACCAATTAGGTTCCTTTTAGAGTATGCTGGTGCAATAACTCCATACTTACAATCACATAAAACCGCTCGCTCGACGAAATATCCGTACCCAAAGGCTGGATAGTTGCACAGGTCGCAACAATATTCAAGACAGGCAGTTGGAGCAATACACTAAATTATAGGCTCATGTCACAAACGTCAATATGCAGCAGGATTCTGGAACATGTATGGTGTTCGTATATTATGAATTACTTCGAAGGGAATTGTCCATTAACACACAGACAACATGGATTTAGAAAACATTGTTCTTGTGCAACACAACCAGCTCTTTACTCACACGAAGTGTTGAGTGATATCGACAAGAGCTTTCAAATTGATTCTGTATTTCTACATTTCGAGAGGGTTTTTGACACTGTACCTGACAAGCGGATTGTAATCAAATTCCATGCTTATGGAATACCGTTTCGATTATGCGATTGCCTTCGTGATTTCCTGTCAGAGAGGTCACGGGTGTCCGTCACAGAGATTTAATAATGGTTGTACATAGACTGCAAAATTTGGGTAATTGAATTAGTTCATAGTAACAGACGGAAAATCATCGAGTAAAACAGAAATGACTTCTGGCGTTCTCCAAGGTAGTGTTATGGGCCCCTCTGCCGTTCCCTACCTGTATAAACGAATTAGGAGACAATCTGAACAACTGTCTTAGGTTGTTTGCAGATAATGCTGTCGTTTATCGTCTAGTAAAACGATCAGAATACCGAAACAAATTACAAAACAATTTAGAAAAGATATCTGTATGGTGCAAAAACTGGCAATTGACCCTAAATAATGAAAAGTGTGAGGTGATCCGCATGAGTGCTAAAAGGAATCCGTTAAATTTCGGTTACACGATAAATGATTTAAATCTAAAGGCTGTAAATACAATTAAATACCTAGGAATTACAACTATGAACAACTAAAATTGGAAATAGCACATAGAAGATGATGTGGGGAAGAGGAACCACAGACTTCGTTTTATTGGCAGAATCATTGGATGACGCAACAGATCTACTAAAGAGGCTGCCTACGCTACGCTTGTCCGTCCTCTTTTGGAGTGCTGCTTGTCGTGCAGTGTGGGCTCCTTACCAGGTAGGATTAACGGAGTACAGAGAGAAAGTTCAAAGAAGAGCAGTTTGTTTTGTATTCTCGAGAAATAGGGAAGAGAGTGACACGGACACGATACAAGATTTATGGTGGACATCATTTAAACAAAGGCGTTTCTCGTTGCAGCGGGATCCTCTCATGAACTTTCAATCACCAACTTTCTCCTCCGAATACGGAAATATTTATGTTGAGCCCGATCTATGTAGGGAACAACGATCGTCATAATAAAATAAAGAAAATCAGAGCTCATACGGAAGTATATAGGTGTTCATTTTTCCCACGCGCTGTTCGAGAGTAGAACAATAGAGAATTATTGTGTAGGTTGTTCGATGAACCCTGTACCAGGCACTTAAATGTGATTAGCAGAGTATACATGTAGATGTAGATGTGAAGCACATCTGCAGGTGAAGCGGTGGTCTTATCGTGATTGGTACGCTTAAATTTTAAATCGAGAATCGTTAACTTCATTTCATAATAATTCTGCAGTTGATAGTTTTATTCATTTTGATTTTGACGCGTATATGTATGTGCAGTATTATCAGTATGATAATATTGTTAAAATGGTATTGAACTGACATGTGCGTGAGGTTGACATATTACATACTCATATTACCTACTATTTTTTGGGTAGAATAATATGAGATCTCGAACAACATTTCGAAACACGATGGGCAGATGTGTCCACCTGCTCACCCCCCCTCCCTCCTCTTCCATCCTCTTCAACATCCTGCGAATAGGAGAGCCCTGGTCGTGACTCCAGTGTACAGCACTCTGCCCTCGGTCATTAGGCGCTGCAGTGGGAAGGAGCGAGTGCCAAACAACCAGCGCACGTAACAGTTTAAAATCTGTACTTTCAGAGGGCCATAACTCTGTACTTCAGAATTATGGCCTAAATTTTCGTCCAGGATTGATTGCGAGAACTGACATATTGCAAGTGCGCTTTTTACTCCTTAAAATACGAGGTCGCGTTGGTGATGTTGTCTTGTAAGTAAAAAGCACTCCATCTTCAGGCACGAGTAGCCTACTGGGACCATCCGACCGCCGTGTCACCCTCAGTTGAGGATGCGGATAGGAGGGGCGTGTGGTCAGCACACCGCTCCCCCGGTCGTTATGATGGTATTCTTGACCGAAGCTGCTACTATTCGGTCGAGCAGCGCCTCAGTTGGCATCACGAGGCTGAGTGCACCGCGAAAAATGGCAACAGCGCATGGCGGCCTGGATGGTCACCCAACCACGTGCCGACCACGCCCGGCAGCGCTTAACTCCGGTGATCTCAGGGGAACCGGTGTAGCCACTGCGGAAAGGCCGTTGCCTGTCTTGTAAGTAAACGATTCCATATTTGTTTTTTATTTCATATAAAACAGAATAGGTTTTATCGCATAGTGTTCTATGGACCCATATGCTTTTGTTCCCGAATCGTGTGTGCAATGATCGATTTATGTTTCTTGAAAGTATTTTATACGTTTTATGTACTTTTGCGCATCTGGAGAACTACATGTTAGCAGCTTTTGACAGAACTGATATTCAACTTTACTACATCTTATCATGGAATGCGTATCTATTTCTGCTATGAATAGTGTTGCTTCTTGACAGTGAGTAGACTTTGCTGTCTTCGTGACTAAGGAATTCTTCCCTGCAAATGCTAAAAATACAGCAAAAGTTACGCATATGTTTTACACTTACTGACAGGTACTACAAACAATACATTTTAACAGAAATCAATGTACTATACTCATCCATCCATTCCAACGAAAATTTAAAAGCCAATTTTACAGATCCTCATGCTTTCACCACTGGATCTACTTGCGAATTCTGTATAACTAGAGTTTACTAAATGCAGAGGACGCAGTATAGTGGAAGTACATCCACACTATATGCAGTATAACACAAAAGGTCGCAATCAGGAACACAGTGCGATGAAACCAGTTTCTGTTTACTACAAAGACAACAAATTACCCAATAAGAAACCGAGATGACAGAAGGTTAAACTTGCAGCGCTCCAAGAGGCCTGGCAGCGAATCAAGGTCTTGTTACCGGAAGACCGCATATGAGTTTCACATCACTGCTTTGAACTACAATTGCGTAAGAAACCAGTAGAGATCGGAACGGAACTACCTGGTTACGACAATGCCAAGCTCAGTAACCATTTCCGCCGTAGTCGTTGACGAACGTTTTACTTGCTCCGCTTTACCTTGTGTCGTTCGTTGTTTTCTTTGCTAATTATGAAGTGAATGAAGAGACTAATCCCTATTTATCAGGGGTTTCAAAAGGATTTCCATGATACCAGAACGGATCATCGTTCCAGTCAGTTCCGCTTGCGCAAAAGCAAAGATCCAGGTTGTAGACTGCCAGCCCTGCGAGACAGAGGTGGGGCTTGTTCCTCTGCATCAGGTGGTCTCTCATTAATTTGTCTACATTCGCGGCCGACTGCCTTGTTAAAGTGTCAACACTACAGCGCAGGTCACATGTAGTACTCTTTTTTTAAATTTTCACATTTGCACACTTCCCAGACACCCTTGTTTATGTTTTGGCCCATAGACTCCTATATTTTTAAGCTTTAGCTATCGATGAAGTGACATAGTGTGACATAGCTTTTAATAGAACACGACAGAAAAAAGACCTGGCGTCTATGAGAAAGAGAAACCGAATATACTGAACTGCATTTAAAGTTCAAGTCAAGATGGTGTGAATTTATTTGCGTCAGTTTATCTTTGTTCTGAGTTTGCTTGATGTTATTTAGTATTCTTTCCTAAGGTTATTGTTGTAGGTTGGTTTATAGCAACGTAAGAGTTTTTTTAAAGTTTTTCATTTTTATCTGATATTTTTCTCAAATGTGGCATGTTTGCTTATTTATTAATATTTTCTTGAATGCTGCTAGAGGCCTATTGATCTATGTTTTACTTTACATTTTTTGGACAAGCTTAATCTCAGTTGTATGTATCCATTATTTATAATTATCTTATTAATTGTCTTTATTTCCTGACCGAAATTTTTTTTGGATTTAAAGGCAATTTACAGGCTCTGTGGTGAAAGGCAGTGAAGTTTTCTATGTGAGTTTGGATGTACAGAGATCATAGCAATGGTGGTGTCTGTGGAAGTTGACTTTCTGTAGAGTTTAAGGGAGGGTTCACATTTAAATATGGGTCATGTCATCGCTAGATAATTAATGGCTGTGTTTTCTTTATGTTGTATTGTGAAATTAATATTTTTGTATAGAATTAATATTTTCGCAAATAATTAATGTTTTGTGCAGGTTGTTAACTCCACATGTAACATTTTAAGTCCTTCAGTGGAGCTTTTAATAATATGTAATGTGTCTTCTACATATCTTGAGCGAAAGACTGTTTTGGCGCCATAACCTTTGTTGTCGTCCATCACTTTATTTTCTAGGAAATTAACAAATACAAGAGTATATATTACAATGTGATTTACAAAAGTTATAAGTCCATCACATCGTTGTCTTTTAATGTTAACATTACATACCAGTGCGGTACGATGTGATGGACTTATAATTTTTGTTAATCACATTGTAATATATACTCTTGTATTTGTTTTAGCATTGATAATGTCCTGACACAGGTCGAAATCTGATCTGCGTTGTGACTATAAATGTCACATTAAAGCAACTTAATTCCACGACTGATTTCTGCTTTCTTATTTTTATACTTGATTGTTAAATGTGAAGTAGCTGTGGGACAATTCTATTGTATCTTTGTTTGATTACTTCTACTAAAGGTATGCTTTATGCTCCTAAAGATTCTGTCTTATTGCTGCAATACTTTCAACTGCAAGGACATGTGTGTACCCGCTGACTACGTCCAAGAAGTGAAGTTTGACTCGTAGCGGTAGATGTTTGTTCATAATTTTTACAATAACTTCATAGTTCGCTACCTTTTCTGTACCATGTGAGTTGTTTCACAACTGTATTTGTCTATATTGCCTGTAGCTTTATCATTATCTTATATGCTGGGATAGCTGTGGAATTTAGTTCAGTTCTAATTTGTGCATCCTCTTTATGTATCTTTGGCTGTGCTCTTAATGTAGTTCATTTGAACATTGTCTGGTTTTCTTTGCTGGTGAATATAAACTTACAGTATTTAGTCTTTCATCAGTTTATCTGGGAATATCGATGTATGTTCCTATGAGATTTATTGAAAATATATGGTTTTATTAACGTTTTCCTCATTGTCTGTGAACACACTATAGTATTGCCTTTGGACAGTGTGTACAAAGAGTGTATACAAAATGCGCGCTGTACTATTTAAGCATTCGAAAACGGCTGCAGTGACTACAAAAATGTCCATATTTTGCCACAGAATAATGTCACAGACGATAAACATTGCGTACGCACAACACCAGGCATTGCTTCATCACGATGTCACGATGCCAGCAACATTTACAAAAATGGTTCGAATGGCTCTGAGCACTATGGGACTTAACATCGGAGGTCATCAGTTCCCTAGAACTTAGAACTACTTAAACCTAACCAACCTAAGGACATCACACACATCGATGCGCGAGGCAGGATTCGAACCTGCGACCGTAGCGGTCACGCGGTTCCAGACTGAAGCGCCTAGAACGGCTCGGCCACTCCATTTACATACGTTACAGTAAAATATCACTGCAATGTCGTTGCAGCACCAGTTGATGCTACCCAACTGCTGTTAAACAAAGGACAGACATCAAGAAAGGAAACAGGCTCCTATAATAGGTTGACATAGAATAGCTTTCATTTTATGTTATAGTGTGTAGGTATGTTTTGTATTAGATTTCACCATAATAAGACACAAGATGATAGACGAAAGTTCGAAATACGTAGTGCTATGCACGTATAAGCAATAACATCGCATGAATTAATAATATCATGTGACTGCTGTCGTCATAAACACATAGTTGCATATACAGATTGAATCACTTGGCTTTTTCGCCTGGAATACCCTTTGAACACATGATAAAGATAAAGAGGAACAAAGTGAACATTAAAAGACGTGCTTCTTTTTATCGTGTCAATAATTATTACTGAGATAAGATTATCTGTCTCGTTCTAAACAAAACAGATGCTCCAGAGTACCATAATTCAAATTCCGGCAAATAATTTATAAGAAAGACGGAAAACATTAGTCTTCGATTGTGCACTTCTTTCGCATATTTGATACCCTGCGTTTATACAGTACTGTGGGCTACAGCACAAACCCCGGTGAATATTACGCGAAGTTCTCACAGGCTCTGACACGTACGACAATTTTTTAAAAAACTTAAAAAGAACTTTGGTAAGCCTTGCCAGACACCGGATTTCGAAATTATTTTTATTTTGATGCTGGGACAACAATAAAAGTACTATTCTAACGAAAAGCACAGTACTCTAAGATGAGAATATATGAATGGACTCTTCACTCACAGTTAATTCGACTTCATTATTTGGATTCGCAGCTCTTGTATCTTTCGTGTTTGCAAAACACCGTTTTTCCAAATTTCTCAAACATGTTTCAGCACCTCTGTGCCATGATCAGTGGGTTTCTGTTGTATTTAATCTTTACATTCGGTTTGCATGGTTTTGCAAGCCCATTTGCGCATTATTTTGTACTGGTAGCTTGTGATGTTTTTGTGTGGCAAGCCTTTTATTTCTCAGCATCCTGATGAGGTGTTGTGAAGCACACGTAAATATATAACACATATTTTCAGAGATTTTGTCGCAAAAAGCACTTTACATTTGACCAAAGGACACTGTAATCGTGTTATCAACAAAAAAATCAAACAGGAGAAATGTAGGACACATCCGGAGACGTCAAGGAACCGTTGATCGCTAATGGAGGGAAGTGGAGGGAGCCCAAAGCGTGACGACAGTAAGTGGGTTGAGATGGATATATGCTGCAGTGGTTATGTAGAGTTTTTGGATTCGATACTACAATAACAACAACACACCACCTCTAATTTATGTATTTCCTGCCGGCCGCGGTGGACGTGCGGTTCTAGGCGCTGCAGTCCGGAACTGCGGGACTGCTACGGTCGCAGGTTCGAATCCTGCCTCGGGCATGGATGTGTGTGATGTCCTTAGGTTAGTTAGGTTTAAGTAGTTCTAAGTTCTAGGGTACTGATGACGTAAGATGTTAAGTCCCATAGTGCTCAGAGCCATTTGAACCATTTTGTTTTTCCTCTGCTGTTCCAAGTTCACTTCGGCGAGATCTGCAGATCTTGCATTTCTCAGTCAGTACACATTGTAATTGCCGAATCGAGAAATGACAATGTATCAAGAAGTGATATTCCCTCAAGAAGGTGCCCGCATGTAGCGCGGGAGATAAGCCTCCGAGACAGGACCTAGAGTTACGATTTCTGTTTACTCGCGCGCCAGATTCCATGAAAGATAAGCATAAGTTCGACCGATAGACCTTAGATATCGTCGGCAAAAACAAACATCGGACGTAATGGGCTGCGTAGCCTTCAGTCGTCCCACTTGTTATAAACCATCTTGTAGAGTGCAGCGTCAGCTCAGTGAAATTACAATGTAGAAAATACTGCAGCAAGATCCATTATTTTACTCTGTTTTCCTAGGACATTTACCAAAAACTAATTTTGTGCATCTAGTTGTAAACATATCATTTTAAGACAGCGAATAGTAAGCGTAAATGCGTAAGTACCGGTGGGCTCCTATTGAAAAAGAAATTAGCAATATCATCATCAGCCGACATCTACTTGTAGATAAATGGTTCCTCCGAACTTTTCCACACAGTACAATCTTCACCCGCAGTCATCCTTGTTGGTCCTGCATGATTTCCGTCATCTACCCGTCTTCCATTAGGTCGTGTACTTGGACGTTTCTTGTGTCTAAGGATTCAGCAAAGAATGTCATGCCCACGTTCATTTCATTTTCATTACAGTCACAAACGTATGTATGACTTTGGCTACTACCGAAAGAACTATTCCAAGGAGTTTACTTAGAAGCAGAAAATAAAACGATGAAGCAGAGATGAAAAGTTTATGCTCGTTATTAGGAAAGCTTTCACGAAGTATTTAATGATGAAGAAAGTAGACGAAATGTCATTTCCACACTCATATGGGGCCCGAATGCAACTGACACTACAAAAGTCAAAAATGTATACAATTTATAGGTGATTTAATAGCGAAAGGTTAGTGAATTATGAGAATATGGTGCAGTACTGCTCTTTGTCATATGACCACACGATACTGGGAAAGAACTGTTGCACAACGTAGTGCACAGTGAATGGGTGTAGTTGTTGGTAAGGATGTGAGTGTTCGAGTTTTACGGAGAAAACGAAGCGATTTATCGATATTTATAGAAAAAGGGCTACGATGGACCGGAAGGCTAAGCCTCGATTTCGAAATGTCCTGCATTTGGGGTTAGGTTGGGCTGTTTGGGGAAAGAGACAAGACAGCGAGGTCATCGGTCTCATCGGATTAGGGAAGGACGGGGAAGGAAGTCGGCCGCGCCCTTTCAAAGGAACCATCCCGGCATTTGCCTGGAGCGATTTAGGGAAATCACGGAACACCTAAATCAGGATGGCCGGACGCGGGATTGAACCGTCGTCCTCCTGCATTTGAAAAGCGCTTATAAGGGTGGTCCATTGATAGTGACCGGGCCAAATATCTCACGAAATAAGCATCAAACGAAAAAACTACAAAGAACTGAACTCGTCTAGCTTGAAGGGGGAAACCAGATGGCACTATGGTTGGCCCGATAGATGGCGCTGCCATAGGTCAAACGGATATCAACTGCGTTTTTTTTTGTTTTTTTTAGATTGGAACCCCCAATTTTTATTACATATTCGTGTAGTACGTAAAGAAATATGAATGTTTTTTCGCTTTGTGACAGATGGCGCTGTACGTGGTATCACGTAACATTCCGCCAGTGCGGACGGTATTTGCTTCGTGATACATTACCCGTGTTAAAATGGACCGTTTACCAATTGCGGAAAAGGTCGATATCGTGTTTATGTATGGTTGTTGTGATAAAAATGCCCAACTGGCGTGTGCTATGTATGCTGCTCGATATCCTGGACGACATCATCCAAGTGTCCGGACCGTTCGCCGGATAGTTACGTTATTTAAGGAAACAGGAAGTGTTCAGCCACATGTGAAACGTCAACCACGACCTGCAACAAATGATGATGCCAAGTAAGTGATTTAGCTGTTGTCGCGCCTAATCCGCACATCAGTAGCAGACAAACTGCGCGAGAATCGGGAATCTCAAAAACGTCGGTGTTGAGATTCCTACATCAACATCGATTGCACCCATACCATACTTCTATGCACCAGGAATTGCATAACGACGACTTTGAACGTCGTGTACAGTTCTGCCACTGGGCACAAGAGAAATTAAGGGAGGATGGCAGATTTTTTGCACTCGTTCTATTTAGCGACGAAGCGTCATTCACCAACAGCGCTAACGTAAACCGTCATAATATACACTATTGGGCAACGGAAAATCCACGATGGCTGCGACAAGTGGAACATCAGCGACCCTGGCAGGTTAATGTATGGTGCGGCATTATGGGAGGAAGGATAATTGGGCCCTATTTTATCGATGGCAATCTATATGGTGCAATTTATGCTGTTCTACCGATGTTACTACAAGATGTTTCACTGGATGACAGAATGGCGATGTACTTCCAACGTGATGGATGTCCGGCACATAGCCCGCGTGCGTTTGAAGAGGTACTGAATAGCATATTTCATGACAGGTGGATTGGTCGTCGAAGCCCGCACGTTCACCGGATCTGATGTCCCCGGATTTCTTTCTGTGGGGAAAGTTGAAGGATATTTGCTATCGTGATCCACCGACAACGCCAGACAACATGCGTCAGCGCATTGCCAATGCATGTGCGAACATTACGAAAGGCGAACTACTCGCTGTTGAGAGGAATGTCATTACACGTATTGCCAAATGCATTGAGGTTGACGGGCATCATTTTGAGCATTTATTGCATTAATGTGGTATTTACAGGTAATCACTCTTTAACAGCAGGCGTTCTCAGAAATGATAAGTTCACAAAGCTACATGTATCACATTGGAAAACCAGAAATAAAATGTTCAAACGTACCTACGTTCTGTTTTTTAATTTAAAAAACCTATCTGTTACCAACTGTTCGTCTAAAATTGTGAGCCATATGTTTGTGACTATTACAGCGCCATCTATCACAAAGCGAAAAAAAGTGGTCCAACTAAAACATTAATATTTCTTTGCGTACTACACGAATACGTAATAAAAAATGTGGGTTCCTATTATAAAAAAACGCAGTTGATATCCGCTTGACCTATGGCAGCGTCATGTAGCGGGCCAACATTGCGCCTTCTGGTTTCCCCCTTCAAGCTAGACAAGTTTCGTTCTTTGTAGTTTTTTCGTTTGACGCTTATTTCGTGAGATATTTCAATGGATATATTGCCATTGTATATTGCTGGGCGTCTAGATCGTTGCCAACTTGGAGAAAGAAGAACTATTAGCAAAACTGCGGACTTCAGTGACGCGAAAGTGACACTGGAAGCAGACAGTGGATTTCGTACTTGTTGTCGTGTGAACTGCCACGATACCGTCGAGCAGCTGATCACCCAGTAGCGACCTGCTCGAAGTGATAGCGCTGATAACACTGCGCGACGCTTATTGGCTGTTACAGCAGACGCCCTCAGCGCCTCAGACGATTTGACGGTGAAAAAAAACTCGCCTCCACAGCTAATGACATAACGGTGCGTTAGTGCGGTAACGCTCCACCAGGAGGTAGCCGGTTCGTACTCTTGTGGCGGAAGAAATTTTCGACCGCTGCGGTCGCAGGTTCGAATCCTGCCTCGGGCATGGATGTGTGTGATGTCCTTAGGTTAGTTAGGTTTAATTACTTCTAAGTTCTAGGGGACTGATGACCTCAGAAGTTAAGTCCCATAGTGCTCAGAGCCATTTTGAAGAAATTTTCGTTAACGATATCTGGCTGGCGAGACGTAGATAATTAATAGTATTCAGATCCTGATTACCAGACTGTGAACTGATGGCCTGGGATACGTTTCAAGCCTCAACGCAGGGAATTTTTTGAGGTAGTCGGATTTAATTACAGGCCGCATTTCTTGTGGACACACATTATTTGTTTTTGACGCAGTGATTTTTACTGCCTTCTGCCTTCTCCTGCTGTTGATTATTACTGATTCTTCTCCCTTTAGTAGCAGTTTCCTACCCAAATATGAAGAGGGTGCGCTGAACATCTAGCTAGCTACTCATCCGCCCTTTTCGACAAAGCCACTAGAAAACTGAAGGCGACTGCTTAAACTGAAAGTCTTCGGCCCCCATTGGTAATGATTTTAATTGAAATTGTGAGCGGTGTCTGGAACACAGCCCAGGAGCATTTGATTAATACAAGAAAACGCTGACCGTAGACTATTCAGAGCTTAATGACAGAAAAAACATGTGTTACTGGCCGGCTCGTCTGATGGAGACGTTAAGCTTGGCGATCCTTATGGTGCTATTTCAGAGGAGTAGCGTATATGGCGGTACCGAATTTCTCTCTTACTACCATCAACTAAAGTAATGTTTCGAAAATCCCCCATATTATTAAAGAGAGTGAGAAATGATGCTAATTAGTTGTCCATCTACATCTCTCACCCAATGAAACACGCTAATTAAACTGTGCGCAGTGGAGTTAATGAACGGTAATTTTTTGCCGCAGCAGCGGATAAGTGGGTGATGATAATCATTTAGTTTCTTTATTTATGCACAGGAATGACTAGCTGTAAAACGAAATTTAAAGGTACGACAAATTCTTGAGTTTATTAGTTAAAGTTGACGTCGGTTAAAAACTTTTCCAAATACAGGGTGTCCACAATGAGACTCCAACATTTTAATATCGTATATCTTTCTCATTTCAGATGGTGGACCTGTGAATCCTGAAGGGGCAGACAGAGCAACTCAACAAGTTTGTGTTGTGCAAATTTGATACGCCAAGTGGCCGTAGTGGAGCTGCAATCAATTGTTTTAGCAAAATGGAGGATATGAAGGAGCGTGCACAAGTGGTCTGGTGGTATGCAGAGACAAAATCGGCGACCCAATGCAAAGAAATTTTCGTCGGGATTACAACAAAGCGCCCCCGTCGTTCAAGACTATAAAGAAGTGTTGTGATCAGTTTTTGGCTACTGGGAGTGTTGCGAAAGGGCATGGTGGTGGTAAGCCTGGGATCAGCGAACATCATGTGGAACAACTGCGGCCGACATTCGAACAAGTCCACAGAAGTCAGTGCGACAGGCAGCACGAGAACTTCGTATGAAACGTTCAACAGTGCATAAAGTGCTTCATCAGCTATTACGTTTGTTCGCATATAAAGTGCAGGTTGTGCAAGAAATCAAGCCTGATGATCGACCAAAGCGAGAAGAATTTGCGTGTTTTATGTCAGATCGCATTGCCGCGGACGAGACATTTTTATCACGCGTGATGTTTACTGACGAGGCAACATTTCACGTGTCAGGGGCTGTCAATCGTCATAATGCGCGCATCTCGGGGTCCGAAAATCCACATGCACCTAGAGAACACATGCGCGACAGTCCGAAAGTTAATGTGTGATGATAAATCGCATTGTTGGGCCATTTTTCTTTCAGGAGCCGACTGTGGATGGAGTCATCTACCTGGACATGTTGGAACAATTTGCCGTGCAACAGATAACAGACCTGCAGCCAAATGTGATGTTTCAACAGGACGGTGCACCACCTCATTGGAGCCTTGATGTCCGAAAATTTTTAAATGACTCTTTCCCGCAACGATGGATTGGCCGTGGAGGTCCAATTCCTTGGCGGCCACGTTTGCCCGACATAACCCCCCTCGATTTTTTCTTGTGGGGTTATGTGAAAGACCGGGTATACGCTACACCAGTAAAGGACCTGCAAGACTTGGAACAGCGCATAAGAACTGTCATCAACTCTGTCACAGAACAGATGCTCCGGAACACATGGCACGAAATCGATTATAGACTCGATATTCTTCGCGCTACCCGTGGCGCCCATGTTCAAGTGTACTGAACCGTCCACCTGTGTATGAAAACTTGATGAGCTGCTGTATGATTTCCCTGTATTTGTTCGTCAATAAATTGTGTTTCCTCTCAGATTTTATGAGTTCAGATGTTGGAGTCTCATTGTGGACACCCTGTAATTAATTAAAAGTTACTCAAGATGCAACGACAATGATCTATCTACATCTACATCTACATCCACACTCCGCAAGCCACCTGACAGTGTGTGGCGGAGGGTACGTTGAGTACCTTTATCGGTTCTCCCTTCTATTCCAGTCTCGTATTGTTCGTGGAAAGAAGGATTGTCGGTATGCCTCTGTGTGGGCTCTAATCTCTCTGATTTTATCCTCGCGGTCTCTTCGCGAGATATACGTAGGAGGGAGCAATATACTGCTTGACTCCTCGGTGAAGGTATGTTCTCGAAACTTCAACAAAAGCCCGTACCGAGCAACTGAGCGTCTCTCCTGCAGGGTCTTCCACTGGAGTTTATCTATCATCTCCGTAACGCTTTCGCGATTACTAAATGATACTGTAACGAAGCGCGCTGCTCTCCGTTGGATCTTCTCTATCTCTTCTATCAACCCTATCTGGTACGGATCCCACGCTGCTGAGCAGTGTTCAAGCAGTGGGCGAACAAGCGTACTGTAACCTACTTCCTTTGTTTTCGTATTGCATTTCCTTAGGATTCTTCCAATAAATCTCAGTCTGGCATCTGCTTTACCGACAATCAACTTTGTATGATCTTTCCATTTTAAATCACTCCTAATGCGTACTCACAGATAATTTATGGAATTAACTGCATCCAGTTGCTGACCCCCTATATTGTAGCTAAATGATAAAGGATCTTTCTTTCTATGTATTCGCAGCACATTACACTTATCTACATTGAGATTCAATTGCCATTCCCTGCACCATGCGTCAATTCGTTGCAGATCCTCCTGCATTTCAGTACAATTTTCCATTGCTACAACCTCTCGCTATTCCACAGCATCATCCTCAAAAAGCCTCAGTGAACTTCCGATGTCATCCACAAGGTCATTTATGTATGTTGTGAATAGCAACGGTCCTACGACACTCCCCTGCGTCACACCTGGAATCACTCTTACTTCGGAAGACTTCTCTCCATTGAGAATGACATGCTGCGTTCTGTTATCTAGGAACTCTTCAATACAATCACACAATTGGTCTGATAGTCCATATGCTCTTACTTTGTTCATTAAACGACTGTGGGGAACCGTATCGAACGCCTTGCGGAAGTCAAGAAACACGGCATCTACCTGGGAACCCGTGTCTGTGGCCCTCTGAGTCTCGTGGACGAATAGAGCGAGCTGGGTTTCACACGATCGTCTTTTTCGAAACCCATGCTGATTCCTACAGAGTAGATTTCTAGTTTCCAGAAAAGTCATTATACTCGAACATAATACGTGTTCCAAAATTCTATAACTGATCGACGTTAGAGATATAGGTCTACAGTACTGCACATCTGTTCGACGTCCCTTCTTGAAAGCGGGGAGGACCTGTGCCCTTTTCCAATCCTTTGGAACGCTACGCTCTTCTAGAGACCTACAGTACACCGCTGCAAGAAGGGGGGCAAGTTCCTTTGCGTACTCTGTGTAAAATCGAACTGGTATCCCATTAGGTCCAGCGGCCTTTCCTCTTTTGAGCGATTTTAATTGTTTCTCTATCCCTCTGTCGTCTATTTCGATATCTACCATTTTTTCATCTGTGCGACAATCTAGAGAATGATGATAAACACAAAGGAAGAAAAAACTGAAATAAATTGTGGATGGAAAAGTTCGTGAAGGGAAGCATGTGATGGTAAGTTCAGATCTCTAGCACGTCAAATTTTGACTCTAATTCACGACTGGACAGTGCCAGCCCCAGCGGCAACGTAGAACCTATCTGTGAAATTGTTGACGGTTATTAAATTCATGGCTACCTATACCGTCAAGGCTGCCGGTTAATCTCGCCATCGCTGGAGTGTGAATGCGCTGGATGCGGAGGCGCTGATTGCTCGTTAACCGCTGCTGCGTCGCCCTCGGACGAGGTCTGACTCGGGAAGTCTGCTGGTGTAGTCTCCGGCTGGAGCGTCGTGACCGCAAACAGCCTCAGCGGAACCCAGACTATCTCTACCGAGTGTAAGGCGCGAAGAGAACCTACTGCTAACTAAAGTGGAAGTGTCTCCTCTGTACGGAGCGCCTGAAGTCGCTCTACCCAGAGCAAAATCCGAAGCTAAGCTAAAATCGGAGAACCCGTCAGTTCTGTGGACCTTTCGTGCGTCTCAAGCAGCAACTGCCAATCAGAAAGTAACATTCTTGTTCCACCAATAACAAAAGTTAAGCACATGCCGCTGTACGCCCACCAGCGTAGGAAAAATGCGGCCTTCTGATTAAGTGCACTCAAATTCATCTTCCAGAAACTTGCGCCTAAAAATGTTTTGTTACGGTACTTCAGCCGGTGTGCGGACATTTGCCACGCCGGACATTTGCCACGATTTTACCTGCTCCGAAGTGTTGGCTCCCTTGTCTCCCCCTCCTCCCCCTCCTCCTCACTCGCCGCCCGACCCGCAGTAAAGGTGCTTACTGAGCCTTTCCGCTGGCTTACTTAACATAGGACCAGTATCTCTATGGATTTTCCGCAACATTTCTAGAGAAAGTTTCGTTGTGGAAACTATTAAATGCATCTCGCATTGAAATCCGCATCAAATTTCGTGCCTCAGTAGTAAAACTTCGCCGATCTTGGAGATTTTGCGCTCGTCTAAATTATACGTGCCTTTTTCGGTGCTCCTGCAGCATCCTTCTTTCGTGTTTTGTGTACCATGGGGAATTAGTTTCGTCTGTTATTAATTTATTTGGTATGAATCTCTCGAGTGCTGTTGATACTATTTCTTTGAACTTAAGCCACATATGGTCTTCAGTTACATAGTTTGAAAGGATTGGAGACTGTCTCTTAGAAAGCAGTCAACCGAATTTTCAGTTGCTTTTATAAATAGATATATTTCGCGTTTAGTTTTGGTGAATTTCTCTGTTATGGAATTGAGCCTCGCTACGACTGTGTGTTCACTAATCCCTGTATCCGTCGTGATGCTCAGGATTATTTGTGGTTAATGTTTCGCCGCAAGGGATACCGGATTTTACAGAGTAAATTAATATGGAGTATGTCGTTCTTCTTTTCGAACATTCACATACCCATTTCTTCCTTCCTTGTTGTCTTTTGGACATGCAGTTGTAGCAATTAAAGTAGGCACAAATGCAGTGATCAAAAAGAAATTATTAGCGTACATTCGCATTCTCTTTACATCGTTCCTTTCTTTTTGCTCCCATGGCGATGGACTGTTTCTATCGCAATCGGTAAGCGTGAAAGGAAGCTACCGTACAGACAGAGGGATCTATATTTACACTTGGAAAAACTATTTACGTACTGACATAATCGTCGGAATTGCTTTCGTTTCCCAAAAGTTATAAATATTTCGATTTCCGAAAAGAAGCTCTGTATTTCGCCAAGATGTCGAAGAAGAAAGTCCCTTACGTACTGGTTGTATCGAGTAAGTTGTGGACGGCGGTTTGAAAGCGGACAGAAGTACGAGGGAGGGCGTCCCTTACCTGAGGGATCGCGACCTGGCGAAGGGACAAGTGTGGCAAATTTCCGGTGTGGCAAATGTCCTGTATTCCTTCAGCCAGCCCAGATGTCTTATATTTGGCGCCTTTTCTCTGCCATTTTCTGGCAAAGGAACATAAAAGAGAAAAAAGAAAAGAAAAGGAAAAAATGTTCGTTCAGATGCCGAGCAGGCGGCCGAAGCCTGTGACCGTCTTTCCCAGGGACTCCCTGTGTCTTTTAGAAAGTTTTCGAGATCAGTAACTCCCCTCGAAAGCTTTCTCTTAACAATGGCTCAAAAAAGTGGCCAAGTTGTTTCACAAATCCTCTTTGCACCAGGTGAATATTATTTCGCAGACGTTCTTAGCAGAAAAGTGTCGCAGAGTGCTGATGAATCTCATTCGGGGTAACACCTTCTGCTGTCAAGAATTCAATGACTGCACATTGCTTAAAATGCATTGACCGACCGACTGCACAGGATTCCACACTTTACACTGTAACAACGCAACCGTTCAATGCTACGGCTTCCCGCCAACTGGAGCTGTACAGAAGAGGCTACGGAACAATCCAATACCTGCCAAATACCAATACTGCCAACTGTTGAAGAGTTACGAAGGTGGAGGCATTACTTTTCACTCAAACCTCGTACATGTCACCTGTCAGAGTAGATCTAGCCGTATCAGGGGTCGCATATCAGTCCACTTGCACACTCCCCACTCCATTACAGAGCCTCCACCAGCTTCAACAGTCCCCAGCTGACATGCAGAGTCCATGGGTTGATGAGGTTGTCTCCATACCCGTACATGTCCATCCGCTCAATACAATTTGAAACGAAACTTGTCCGACCAGGCAACATGTTTCCAATCATAAATAGACCAATGTCGGTGTTGACGGGCCCAGGCGAGGCGTAAAGCTTTGTGTCGTGCAGTCATCAAGAGTACACGAGTGAGCCTTTGGCTCCGAAAGCCCATATCGACAATGTTTCGTTGAACTGTTCGCACGCTGACACTTGTTGATCGCCCAGCATTGAAAGAGGTAGCTATTTGCGGAAGCGTTGCACTTCTGTCACGTTGGACGGTTATCTTCAGTCGTCGTTGGTCCTGGTCTTGCAGCATCATTTTCCGGCCCCAGTGATGTCTACTCTACATCTACAAGATTACTCTGCAATTCACATTTAAGTGCTTGGCAGAGGGTTCATCGAACCACAATCATACTACCTCTCTACCATTCCACTCCCGAACAGCGCGCGGGAAAAACGAACACCTAAACCTTTCTGCTAGAGCTCTGATTTCTCTTATTTTATTTTGATGATTATTCCTACCTATGTAGGTTGGGCTCAACAAAAATATTTTCGAATTCGGAAGAGAAAGTTGGTGACTGAAATTTCGTAAATAGATCTCGCCGCGACGAAAAACGTCTTTGCTTTAATGACTTCCATCCCGACTCGCGTGTCATATCTGCCACACTCTATCCCCTATTACGTATAATACAAAACGAGCTGCCCTTTTTTGCACCATTTCGATGTCCTCCGTCAATCCCACCTGGTAAGGATCCCACACCGCGCAGCAATTTTCTAACAGAGTGCGAACGAGTGTAGTGTAAGCTGTCTCTTTAGTGGACTTGTTGCATCTTCTAAGTGTCCTGCCAATGAAACGCAACCTTTGGCTCGCCTTCCCCACAATATTATCTATGTGGTCTTTCCAACTGAAGCTGTTTGTAATTTTAACACCCAGATACTTAGTTGAATTGACAGCCTTGAGAATTGTACTATTTATCGAGTAATCGAATTCCAACGGATTTCTTTTGGAACTCATGTGGGTCACCTCACACTTTTCGTTATTTAACTGCCACCTGCCACACCATACAGCAATCTTTTCTACATCGCTTTGCAACTGATACTGGTCTTCGGATGACCTTACTAGACGGTAAATTACAGCATCATCTGTGAACAACCTAAGAGAACTGCTCAGATTGTCACCCAGGTCATTTTTATAGATCAGGAACAGCAGAGGTCCCAGGACGCTTCCCTGGGGAACACCTGATATCACTTCAGTTTTACTCGATGATTTGCCGTCTATTACTACGAACTACGAACCTTCCTGACAGGAAATCACGAATCCAGTCGCACAACTGAGACGATACCCCATAGGCCTGCAGCTTGATTAGAAGTCGCTTGTGAGGAACGGTGTTCAAAAGCTTTCCGGAAATCTAGAAATACGGAATCAACTTGAGATCCCCTGTCGGAGATTTGATGTTTTACCGGATTCCTGATATTCACGGTACACTCTGAAATGGTCTTACATGAAAATCCCCACTTCATCGGTACCTCGGAGATACTGTGTCCCATTGCTCGTGCGCAGAGTATAACACCACGTTCAAAGTCACTTAAATCTTGATAACCTGCCACCGTAGCAGCAGAAACCGCTCTAACAACCGTGCCAGCACTTGTTTTCTTACGTAGGCGTTACCGACTTCAGCGCCATATTCTGCCCGTTTACATATCTCTGTATTTGAAAACGCGTGACTTACCAGTTTCTTTGGCACGTCAGTGTATTTCTATGAACTATCTGCTTGATAATACGGGACGCCCGTGGCCGTCATAACCGCCAGACCTGTGCCCGACAGAAGATGAGTGGGACCAGCTCGTGTGGCAACTTTGCCCAGCGCCACTATCAAGTGGGTTCACAGTGTCTAGTTCTTTGTAAATTTGACCTGATTTTGTAATCACTAAATGAAATCATGTACCCTCTAAACTCGTGGAGTTTAATTTCGTTTTCTCCTCCTTTTCTGGGTGCTTGACCTTTTTTGTCTGGCAGTGCAGATGGAGATGACGACAGAGATAGACCCGCACGTGACTGTGGACAGGCGCAATCCATGGAATTCTTACTGGAATGCGACATATGCGGCTTGGACAGAAACCAGTCAAACTTAAACAACTGCCCAAATACAGGACTGGTATGACTAGAGAAGTTTAGCGCGGTAGTATAGAATTGGCGGATCATTCTTCTCAAATGGTTCAAATGGCTCTGAGCACTATGGGACTTATTTTCTGAGGTCATCAGTCCCCTAGAACTTAGAACTACTTAAACCTAACTAACGTAAGGACATCACACACATCCATGCCCGAGGCAGGATTCGAACCTGTGACCGTAGCGGTCGCGCGGTTCCAGACTGTAGCGCCTAGAACCGCTCGGCACACCGGCCGGCCATTCTCCTCATTCTACATCTTAAATGATGTGTTTTATATGGATATGCTTTTGGATAGCGAATGAATAATTAGAAAGTGAGCAGGTGTTTGTCAGCGAGGAGTACCTGCCTGTCGATGCGCGGTTTGAGGGGCGAGTTGCGCTCCAGGCCGATAGCGACGGGCATGTGGACGGCGCAGTCCTGCATCACGTGCAGCCGATGCCCGTCCAGCTGCGAGCCGTTCATCCCGCTCTGCCAACACCACGGCGTCAGCGCCAAGCTGTACAAGCTGAAAAAACTACACGGAAACGTATGCTGAACAAGTACTCAAAGAGCAGCAACTCTGTGTTCCTGTGAAAGGAATGTGTGTGCGGGGTCGTGAATGTACGAGTGCAAGTGATTTGCTGTGAGGGTCACTTTATAGGGCGACACAGAAAAACGGGAACTTCTGAAAATACACTACTGGCCATTAAAATTCTACACCAAGAAGAAATGCAGATGATAAACGGGTATTCATTGGACAAATATATTATACTAGAACAGACATGTGATTACATTTTCACGCAATTTGGGTGCATAGATCCTTAGAAATCAGTACCAGAACACAACCACCTCTGGCCCTAATAACGGCCTTGATACGCCTGACATTGAGTCAAACAGAGCTTGGATGACGTGTACAGGTACAGCTCCCCACGCAGCTGCAACACGATACCACAGTTCATCAAGGGTGGTGACTGGCGTACTGTGACGTGCCAATTGCTCGGCCACCATTGACCAGACGTTTTCAATTGGTGACAGATCTGGAGAATGTGCTGGACAGGGCAGCAGTCGAACATTTTCTGTTTACAGAAAGGCCCGTACAGGACCTGCAACATGCGGTCGTGCATTATCCTGCTGAAATGTAGTGTTTCGCAGGGATCGAATGAAGGGTAGAGCCACGGGTCGTAACACATCTGAAATGTAATGTCCACTGTTAAAAATGTCGTCATTGCGAACAAGAGGTGGCCGAGACGTGTAACCAATGACACCCCATACCCTTACGCCGGGTGATACGCCAGTATGGCGATGACGAATAAGCGCTTCCAATGTGTGTTCACCGCGATGTCGCCAAACACGGATGCGACCATCATGATGCTGTAAACAGAACCTGGATTCATCCGAAAAAATGACGTTTTGCCATTCGCGCATCCAGGTTCGCCGTTGAGTACACCATCGCAGGCGCTCCTGTCTGTGATGCAGCGTCAAGGGTAACCGCAACCATGGTCTCCGAGCTGATAGTCCATGCTGCTGCAAACGTCGTCGAACTGTTCGTGCAGGTGGTTGTTGTCTACCAAACGTCCCCATCTGTTGACTCAGGGATCGAGACGTGGCTGCACGATCCGTTACAGCCATGCGGATAAGATGCCTGTCATCTCGACTACTAGTGATACGAGGCCGTTGGGATCCAGGACGGCGTTCCGTATTACCCTCCTGAACCCACCGATTCTATATTCTGCTAACAGTCATTGGATCTCGACTGACGCGAGCAGCAATGTCGCGATACGATAAACCGCAATCACGATAGGCTACAATCCGATCTTTATCAAACTCGGAAACGTGATGGTACGCATTTCTCCTCCTTACACGAGGCATCACAACAACGTTTCACCAGGCAACGCCGGTTAACTGCTGTTTGTGTATTAGAAATCGGTTGGAAACTTTCCTCATGTCAGCACGTTGTAGGTGTCGCCACTGGCGCCAACGTTGTGTGAATGCTCTGAAAAGCTAATCATTTGCATATCACAGCATCTTCTTCCTGTCGGTTAAATTTCGCGTCTGTAGCACGCCATCTTCGTGGTGTAGCAATTTTAATGACCAGTAGTGTAGTAGTAGCAGCCATATACAATTGGGAGCACTGCGTAGCAGGGACCTTGATCTGTAAACATTATCACCATTTAGTAATCATTGATCACTGGAAAGATCAACAATGTGCTTTTGCCACAAAAATATTTTACAAAAAAATGTAGTTTGGAAAGGGCGCAGAGGGAGTTCGGACGATTTTTCATCTTAAGTTCCACAGACGATCTAAGTTGTACGCGTTTCAGTCTTAAAGAGCCCATGGCGTTCAGATCGCAAGCAGACAGCTGCGGACAGGGTGTCCCGAGAGAGTGTTCGCTGAATTCTGCATTTCCAATCAAAATTTCATCTGTACCGTCTGCAAACCGTGCACCAACTGAAGGAGAAAGATTAGCAGTTGGGATCAGAAATTTTCTCAGCAAGTTATGACATACGTAAACGAGGGCAATGGATTTCTAGACACGCTACGGATGTCTGTAACTGTTGTTACTGGGCAGACAGCAGCCTAAAGGAAGTTCAAGAACGCCCTTTACACGTCAGAAAGGTGACAATATGGTGTGCACTTTTGTCACGCGGTGTCATCGGATCTTACTTTTTCGAAAAATGAAAAGCGGATCACAGTGTCGCATGTCGGATCGATATTTTGAGATGTTGCAATCTTTTGTTGCATCTGCATTGAAGAATATTCTACAAGTGCATGAAACATGATTTCAACAGGATTGTGCGACATCACATATTGCACATCGATCAATGGTAACTGTGTGAGAATTGTCGGTTAGCATGTCATCTCAAGATTCGGTGACATTAGCTGGCCCCCAAGGTCACCAGATTTGTCCGCTTTTGATTTTTTTTTTTTTTTCTTTAGGGCTACCATAAGAGTTAGGTCTACATGACTCGGCCAGAACACTGGATGAACTGAAACAAAGAATTCAAGACGAAATTCATGGTATTTATGCTGAGACGTTGCAGCAGTCGATCAGGAACATCAAAAGCAGATTGGAAGAATGCATACGCACATGAACCCGCAATCAACAGGATGTAATTTTCAAACACTGATAATTTGATTTCTATCTCTTAAAAGACAAGCTGTATTGATTCAATTTAGCACTCCGTCTTTAGGCCACGAGTCGCCTACCGGGACCATCCGACCGCCGTGTCATCCTCAGTGGAGGATGCGGATAGGAGGGGCGTGGGGTCAGCACACCGCTCTCCCAGCCGTTATGATGGTATTCTTGACCGAAGCCGCTACTATTCGGTCGAGTAGCTCCTCAATTGGCATCACGAGGCTGAGTGCACCCCGAAAAATGGCAACAGCGCATGGTGGCCCGGATGGTCACCCATCCAAGTGCCGACCACTCCCAACAGCGCTTAACTTCGGTGATCTCACGGGAACCGGTGTATCCACAGCGGCAAGGCCGTTGCCTAGTGGTTCAATTGCTGTCAATAAAATTTTTCATTATATTTTTCCTACTTTTATTGGGTGTTTCAAAAGTTCGCTTTTTTTGTTTCAGTATGATTCAGCACACAACCCGCATAAGATAGAAGCTCTTACGTTCTAGGCCGGTCACTTTGGCAGTCTATCCCTGGAGAACCACTGAATCGGTGCGGAAAACTACACCAAAGACGCAACTCGATCAGGAACCTGGTCATCGTAGAAAGAACTTACTTGTGGCAGAGCCACTTTGCAACCGAACGTAGAAATTTCGATCGCAAACTGTTTTTCGTGAAATTTGTTTGGTGGATGAACAAAGTTACAGCTGCACGCTGTTAGCTGGTGAATGTGCAACGAACCACCCAATGAGAGTAAGCCATGGTAAAGAGAAGAAACGTACTTTGCGAGACAGAGTTGTTCGAGTGGAACGTTAGAGGAAATTGGAAATTTGTGGTAAGGACTATGGAACCAAATTGCTGAGGTCATCGGTCCCTAGACTTACACACTAATGAAACTAACTTAACCTAACTTACGCTAAGGACAACACACACACCCATGCCCGAGGGAGGACTCGAACCTCCGACGGGGTGAGACGCGCGATCCATGCAACACGTCCTATACCGCGCGGCTACACCGCTAGAGAAGAACACTTGGACAGGGCTCGTGTATTGGACTTTTGCAGGAATCAAAATGCGTCACTAACCATGGCGATGATGCTGTAACTTGGGGATGGTAGCCTTACCGATATCTGCCATTATCATCTGGCCCATAAGCCCTTACTAGCGGCGGTGCAGGTGTTGCCTTTCCAATAAACAGAGACGAGAGAAAGTAATCGCCCAAGCTCCGGTTGGCCGTTACTTGCCTCTTGTCAGCTTGCCAGCGACCCGCTGCCAGCGGTAGTTATCTCTTTTATGGAGTCCCGTCCCTTACTACCAAGGCAAAATGTGCTGTGAGAATCTTGTTCTCTCAGCCATTGGGAAATATTTGTTGTTCTCGATCAGTCACTGAGCTGTGAAGACTGCATATTGAGCAAGCAGTAAAGTAAACAAAAGAAAAATTTGGAGGAAGAATGAAAGTTCAGAGACAAGAAATAAAAACTTTGAGATTTTGCCGATGACATTCTAATTCTGTAAGAGACAGCAAAGGCCTTGGAAGAACAGTTGAACGGAATGGACAGTGTCTTGAAAGGTGGATATAAGATGAACATCAACAAAAGCAATACGAGGATAATGGAATATAGTCGAATTAAATCAGGTGATGCTGAGGGAATTAGGTTAGAAAATGAGACGCTTAAAGTAGTAAACGAGTTTTGCTGTTTGAGCAGCAAAGTAACTGATGACGGTCGAAGTAGAAAGGATATAAAATGTGGACTGGCGATGGCAAGAAAAGTATTTCTGAAGCAGTGAAATTTGTTAACATCGAGTAGAAATTTAAGTGTCAGGAAGTCTTTTCTGAAAGTATTTGTATGAAGTGTAGCCAAATGTGGAGGTGAAACAATTTAGACGAGAAGAGAAAAAAATGGTTCAAATGGCTCTGAGCACTATGGGACTTAACATCTGTGGTCATCAGTCCCCTAGAACTTAGAACTACTTAAACCTAACTAACCTAACGACATCACACACATCCATGCCCGAGGCAGGATTCGAACCTGCGACCGTATCGGTCACGCGGTTCCAGACTGAAGCGCCTAGAACCGCACGGCCACAAAAAGAGAACATAAGCTTTTGAAATGTGGTGCTACAGAAGAATGCTGAAGATTAGATGGGAAGATCATGTAACGATTGAGGAGGTACTGAATAGAACTGGGGAGAAGGAGAATTCGTGGCAAAACTTGACGAGAAGAAGGGATCGGTTGGTAGGACATTTCTGAGGCATCAAAGGATCACCAGTTTAGTACTGGAGGAAAGCGTGGAGGGTAAAAATCGTAGAGAGATACCTAAAGGTGAATGCAGTAAGCGGATTGACAAGGATGTAGGTTCCAGAATGAGAATTTCCACTCTGCAGCGGAGTGTGCGCTGATATGAAACTTCCTGGCAGATTAAAACTGTGTGCCGGACCGAGAAGGTAGGAGACGAGGTACTGGCAGAAGTAAAGCTGTGAGGACGGAACGTCAGTAGTGCTTGGGTAGCTCAGATGGTAGAGCACTTGCCCGCGAAAGGCAAAGGTCTCGAGTTCGAGTCTCGGTCCGGCACACAGTTTTAATCTGCCAGGAGGTTTCATGCAGGTTCCAGTAGTTACTCGGAGATGAAGAGGCTTGCACAGGATAGACTAGCATGGTTGTGTGGAGGCTGTAGCAGGTTTTGATTGGCATGTAGTAACCAACAATGCGCCCAGCTAAATGAATTAATAGAATATCTTGAACCCAACTAAAAAAAACTACGTATCCTATAAATTCAAATCCCAGCGTGTATTTTATAAATCAGAATAGCAGATATAATACTTTGTGTTTCCAAAGCATGAACCGAAACATGACACAAAATTAAAGCCGTATTGAAGTACTTTAAACTGGTCATGATCATTGCAGCTTGATCACAGCAGAAAAATATAAAATAAAACTTAACCTTTTAGAGTGTCCCACTATTTATAGCGATACATCTGCAACTAAACGACTACTCTGTAATTCACGCTTCAGTGCCTGACAGAGGATCCTTCGAACCATCTTCAGACTATTTCTCTAATAGCTTGTGGGAAAAATTAACACATACACCTTTTTGTACGAGCTTTGATTTCTAATTATATTATTGCTATGATCGTTTCAACGTATGTAGATTATCAACAATAAAATACTCTCTAAAACAAAAGAAAGACGCACCACGTAGGAATTATTCGAGTGGAAGGGACATCGGTAGTGTGATGCACATGTACAGACACACAAGTGATTACAAGTTCATGAAAATTGGATGATTTGTTCAAGGCGTAGAGCTTCACAAATTGAGCGAGTCATTAACGCGTTGGTCCATATTTGGCCCTTTTGCAAGCAGTATTCGGCTTGACATTGACTGACAGATTTGTTAGATGTGCTCCTCGAGGGATATCGTGCCCAATTCTGTTCAACTGGCGCATTAGATCGCCAAAATACCGAGCTAGTTGGAGGCCGCTGTCCGTATTGCTCCAAACGATCACAATTGGGGAGAGACCCGGCGCCCTTTTTGACCAAAGTAGGGTATGGCAAGCACGAAGACAAGCAGTAGAAACTCTCGACGCGTATGGGCGGGTATTATCTTGCTGAAATGTAATCGCAGGATTGGTTGCCACGAAGGGCAACAAAACAGGGCACAGAATATCGATGATGTACCGGCTGTGTTGTAAGGGCGCCCCGGATGACTTCCAAAGTGGTCCTGCTATGAAATGCAATGGCTCCCCAAACCATCAGCCATAGTTGTGCCGTATAACGTGCGACAGTCAGGTTGGCGTCCCAGTGCTATCTACAGCGTCATCAGACACGTCCTCGTTGATCATCGGGGCCCAAATCGAGGTGGTACTCAATGAGATTCCAGGCCGAATGTGCCCAGTAGCACAGAAAACAGGCTTCTTGGTGTACAGAGGTCGACGAGCTCAGTCTCCATTCTGTGAGCCGCTTATTAACGATCCTTGTGAGCACTGAAGCACCAATTACACGTTAGGTCGATGATAATGATGAATCCGAGGGTCTGAGTGCCTCTCCGATGATTGCTCGGTCCTCACGTTTCTGTCGTCTCCCTAGGTCGACCGCTTCCTTCTTGGCGCTTGTTCGGCCATGGTTCACCCATTCCTGCCAACATAGTCGAATGGTGGCATTGCGCTTATTCAAATGTCGTGCGATTTGCCTATTATTTCAAACGGCTTCTTTGAGCCCAACGTCACGTCGTGTCTCAAATCCTAACATTTACATATATTGTTCAAGCGCCCATCTGGGAAGAATAGTTACTGTCCAGCTGCGTAAACGGAATGAAATTCGCAAAGGCTTTGTACGCTGGTATCGATATGTCCCCTATTTACCATCCTTGCCAGCTATTTGGTAAAAGTTTACAATTTTGCATTTTCCGTCGATGCCTGTGTAAATATCAGTTTGTGACCAGTTTTCATAACTCCTTCGTGATGCGTCACTTTGTTTCTTAGATTGTATTTCAACTGGTATGGCACAGTGAGGTTATTTGTTACGTCTTCCAGCAGGTGTACTTGACATACGACCAGAACGTCTTTGGATTTTCTGTGTCATATTTCGAGAGAGAGTTTCGTTGTGGGAGCAATTAAAAGAATTTAGCATTGAAAAGTCTGCGCTAAGTTTCAAACATCAGTAAAATATCGCCAATCTTGGAGATTTTGTGTTCTTTTAAATTTCAAATGCGTTTCTCGTTGCTTCTGCAATAGTGTTTTGATCTTTTTTGTCCACCAGGAGGAATCAATGCCCTCTTTTATTAATGTATTCGGTATAAATCTCTCAATTGCCGCCGATCTGGTCTACTCTTACATAGTGGGTTGGGAAGGAGTGGAGATTGTCTCTTAGGAAGGCGCCGAGCGAATTTTTATCTGCTTTTTCTAAATAGTAAAACTACTGGTGAAGTACGGATGTACATTGACGAGGTGAAAAATTAAGACTATCTCTTTAAAAGCGTTATGCGTGTCATGAGTCCACAAGCCCTTGGTTGGTTTCCGGCGGTATGTGACACCAGATATTTACGTACATGTCACGTATTCCCTTAAACGCCATCACCTTCTGTAAAGACTTCAATCATGGAGGGAGGCAGGTGGTCCATAATAATGTTCACAGTTATCATAGTGCTTTCTATTGTGGCCGCAGGTCCCTTGGAAGCGCAGGTGAATATCCCATATAGTACGAGGGTGGGTCAAATGAAAACCTTAAATATCTTTTTAAATATTATTTATTGTGCAGAAGTGGTACAAAGCTGTATCACTTTTCAACATAATCTCCCCCACGCTCAATGCAAATCCTCCAAGGCTTACAAAGTGCATAAATTCCTTTAGAAAAAAATTCTTTTGGTAGTCCGCGCAACCACTCATGCACCGCGTGGCGTACCTCTTCATCAGAACCGAACTTCTTTCCTCGTATTGCGTCTTTGAGTGGTCCAAACATATGGAAATCACTTGGGGCATGGCCTGGTGAGTATGGTGGATGAGGAAGACACTCAAAATGCAGGCCTGTGATTGTTGCAACTGTTGTACGGGCAGTGCAGGGCCTTGCATTGCCATGTTGCAAAAGGACACCTGCTGACAGCAATCCACGTCGCTTTGATTTGATTGCAGGCCCCAGATGATTTTTTAGGAAATCTGTGTATGATGCACTGGCTACAGACACGTAATGCTGCAAACTGACGTCTTTTTCGTCCCAAAAGAGAGTCAGCATAACCTTCCCTGGCGATGGTTCTGTTCGAAACTTCTTTGGTTTTGGTGATGAGGAATGGCGCCATTCTTTGCTCGCTCTCTTCGTTTCTGGTTGGTGGAACTGAACCCAAGTTTCGTCCCCAGTAACGATTCTTGCAAGGAAGCCATCACCTTCTCGTTCAAAGCGCCGAAGAAGTTCTTCATGAGCATCAACACGTCGTTCTCTCATTTCAGGAGTCAGCTGCCACGGCACCCATCTTGCACACACTTTGTGAAACTGGAGCACATCATGCACAATGTGGTGTGCTGACCCATGACTAATCTGTAACATGCTGCAATGTCATTCAGTGTCACTCGGCGGTTTTCCTTCACTATGGCTTCATCTGCTGCAATGTTCTGTGGAGTCACAACTCGTTGTGCCTGACCTGGACGAGGAGCATCTCCCACTGAAGTCACACCATTCGCGAACTTCCTGCTCCATCCGTAGACTTGCTGCTGTGGAAAACATGTATCACTGTACTGAACCTTCATTCGTCGACGAATTTCAATAGTTTTCACACCTTCACTACGCAAAAACCGAATAACAGAACGCTGTTCTTCCCTGGTGCAAGTCGCAAGTGGGGCAGCCAACTTTATACTGATACTACAACGGTATGTGTGCATCTGCACTATGCTGCCACCTACATGCCATTCTGCACGCTGTTTGTAGCACGCTGACAACTTACAGGATAACGGCGCGAAATTTCGATTTGTTATTACAAATATAAGGTTTTCATTTGACTCACCCTCGTATAATACAGCCCCCACCGGCGTACGTATGTTGAAACAGAAACATCGGAAAAACGATGCAGCATTATCCGCATATTTTGCTGTCTGTTTATGGATGAAAATTGGTAAAATGGTTTGCTCTTTGGAATTATAGGGTAAAAATTATATAAACAGAATATCAGACAAAATATGAACGAAATAAGCACCACCTTGCTTAGCTATATCGATTTAAGAAATGTGTGAATGAAGTCTTGCAGCTGTGTCCTTATGGTGCTTGCTCTTGATTCAACAGATGTTTGAAAAAATCGGCGATGTAAGCTGACTGCCAGTCCCCCAAACAATCACAGCCAATATATCTCCAAACAGTCACTAACATACACCCTTTGCTGCCAAGATTGCCTCTAGTAGGTGGTTTCCTGTCAGGAATATACAGGGTGGTCCATTGATCGTGACCGGACCAAACATCTCATGAAATAAGCGTCAAACGAAAAAACTACAAAGAACGAAACTTTTCTAGCTTGAAGGGGGAAACCAGATGGCACTATCGTTGGCCCGATAGATGACGCTGCCATAGGTCAAACGGATATCAACTACGTTTTTTAAATAGGAACCCTCAATTTTATTAGATATTCGTGTAGTACGTAAAGAAATATGAATGTTTTAGTTGGACCACTTTTTTCGCTTTGTGATAGATGGCGCTGTAATAGTCACAAACATATGGCTCACAATTTTAGACGAACACTTGGTAATAGGTAGGTTTTTTAAATTAAAATACAGAACGTAGGTACATTTGAACATTTTCTTTAGGTTGTTTCAATGTGATACATGTACTTTTGTGAACTCATCATGTCTGAGAACGCATGTTGTTACAGCGTGATTACCTGTAAATACCACATTAATGCAATAAATGCCCAAAATGATGTCCATCAACCTCAATGCATTTGGCAATACGTGCAACGACATTCCTCCCAACAGCGAGTAGTTCGTCTTCCATAATGTTCGCACATGCATTGACAATGCGCTGACGCATGTTGTCAGGCGTTGTCGGTGGATCACGATAGCAAATATCCTTCAACTTTCCCCACAGAAAGATATCCGGGGACATCAGATCCGGTGAACGTGCGGGCCATGGTATTGTGTTTTGAGGACCAATCCACCTGTCATGAAATATGCTATTCAATACCGCTTCAACCGCCCGCGAGCTATGTGCCGCACATCCATAATGTTGGAAGTACATCGCCATTCTGTCATGCAGTGAAACTTCTTGTAGTAACATCGGTAGAACATTACGTAGGAAATCAGCATACATTGCACCACTTAGATCGCCATCGATAAAAAGGGGGGCCAATTATCCTTCCTCCCATAATGCCGCACCATACGTTAACCCGCCAAGGTCGCTGATGTTCCACTTGTCGCAGCCATCGTGGATTTTCCGTTGCCCAATAGTGTATATTATGCCGGTTTACGTTAGCGCTGTTGGTGAATGACGCTTCGTAGCTGAATAGTAGGCGTGCAAAAAATCTGTCATCATCCCGTAATTTCTCTTGTGCTCAGTGCCAGAACTGTATACGACGTTCAAAGTCGTCGCCACGCAATTCCTGGTGCATAGAAGTATGGTATGGGTGCAATCGATGTTGATGTAGCATTCTCAACACCGACGTTTTTGAGATTCCCGATTCTCGCGCGATTTGTCTGCTACTGATGTGCGGTTTAGCCGCAACAGCAACTAAAACACCTACTTGGGCATCATCATTTGTTGCAGGTCGTGGTTGACGTTTCACATGTGTCTGAACACTTCCTGTTTCCTTATATAACGTGACTACCCGGCGAACGGTCCGGACACGTGGATGATGTCGTCCAGGATACCGAGCAGCATACATAGCACACGGCGGTTGGGCATTTTGATCACAATAGGCATACATCAACACGATATCGACCTTTTCTCCAATTGGTAAACGGTCCATTTTAACACGGGTAATGTATCACGAAGCAAATACTGTCGGCACTGGTCGAATGTTACGTGATACCACGTACTTATACGTTTGTGACTATTACAGCGTCATCTATCACAATGCGAATAAAGTGGTCCAACTAAAACATTCTTATTTCTTTAGGTACTACACGATTTTTTTAAAAAAATGGGGTTCCTATTTAAAAAAAGGAGCTGATATCCGTTTGACCTATGGCAGCGCCATCTAGCTGGTAAACTATAGCGCCATCTGGTTTTCCCCTTCAAGCTAGACGAGTTTCGTTTTTGTAGTTTTCTCGTTTGATGCTTATTTCCTGAGATATTGGGCCCGGTCACTATCAATGGACCACCCTGTAAGGTATCGCAAAAAACACAGCACACAATACGGTGTGGGAAAACCGCTAGCAATCAAAACAGCTTCCATCCGTCTCGGATAGAATAAATACAGGCTCTGTATCGTTTTAGTCGGAATCTTATACCGTTCTTCCTGCAAATCGTGGCAAGTTCAGAGAACTACAATGAAGGCGGGTAACAATCACGCACCCTTCTCTCCAAAGTAGACAACAATGCCTCAATAACATTGAGATCTGCTGACTACGGAGGCCAGGGGAGGTGACGCATTTCATCCTCGCGCTCACAGGACCAGTCCTGGGCGGTGACAGCTGTCTGAGCAGGGGTCCTGTCGTCTTCGAACAGAGCATAACCGTTAGGCAGTGAACATTGTGCCATCGTATGGACGTGTTTTTTTAAAAAAAAGTGGTCACATAATCCTTAGCAGTAATACGACCTTGAAACAACCCAAGGGACCGATGAAATATCGCGATATGGCTGCCCATGTCTTCACCGAACACCCACCTTGCCGCTCGGGGTTGCTGCGCGGTCCGTGCGGCTACCCCCGCCGGAGGTTCGAGTCCTCCCCGGGCAAGGGTGTGTTTAGATTAGATTAGTTTTTCGTTCCATAGATCCGTGCTGAGGAGATCCCCGTGGATGTGGAACATGTTAATTTTTTTTAAGCTGAAAGAAGAATACTAATAGTATGAGTAATTACAATAAATCATCTGTTTCTATTAAAAAAACTCATCAATGGAGTAGAAGGAGTTGGCCACAAGTAAGTCTTTCAGGCTCCTTTAAACTGATCTTTATTTGTAACTAAAGATTTTATGTTTGCTGGCAAATTATTGAAGATGAGTATTTCTCAGTAGTGGACCCCTTTTTGAACTAAAGTAAGTGCTTCTAAGTCCTTGTGCAGATCATTTTTGTTCCTGGTATTGTACGTATGAACTGAGCTGTTTTTTGGAAAAAGAGATATATTATTTAGGACAAATTTCATTAAGGAGTAAATATACTGAGAGGCAGTAGTTAGTTTATCCAGTTCTTTGGAGAGGTTTCTACAGGACGTCCGTGAATTTACTCCACAAATAATACGTATTACACGCTTTTGGACTCTGAAAACTTTTGTTTGACTTGAAGAGTTACCCCAAAATACTATACCATATGACATTATGGAATGAAAGTATGCAAGCTTTTTCATTTTTATGTCCTCTATGTCTGCTAACACTCGAATTGCAAATACAGATTTGTTACGGCGTTTCTGCAGTACTGTGGTGTGCTGCTCCCAACTGAATTTATTATCAAGTTGTAATCCCAGGAATTTAAGACTTTCAACCTCTTCTATCTGCTCTTCTTCATGCCTGCAGCTCGTGGTCGTGCGGTAGCGTTCTCGCTTCCCACGCCCGGGTTCGATTCCCGGCAGGGTCAGGGATTTTCTCTGCCTCGTGATGGCTGGGTGTTGTGTGATGTCCTTAGGTTAGTTAGGTTTAAGTAGTTCTAAGTTCTAGGGGACTGATGACCATAGATTTTAAGTCCCATAGTGCTCAGAGCCATGCTCTTCTTCATACTTTATGCATATGCTGGGTGGAAACCTCTTACGGGTTCTGAAATGCATATAGTGAGTCTTTTCGAAGTTTAATATCAGTGAATTGGCTTTAAGCCATTTATTAATATCCATGAAAATATCATTAGAAGATCTTTCTAGAACTACACTCAACATACTATTTATTGCAATACTTGTGTCATCCGCAAACAAAACGAACTCTGCTTCTGGCAGTGTAACTGATGAGAGATCATTAATGTACACAAGAAAAAGCAATGGCCCTAAGATGGATCCTTGTGGGACACCACACGTAATTTCTTCCCATTCTGATGATGACTGATGACTTAATTCACTAGTCCCTTGCACTGACACCCTTTGTTTCCCATTAGTGAGGTATGTCTTGAACCATTTTGCAGCACTGCACGTGACACCATAGAATTCTAATTTATTTAAAGGGATGTTGTGGTTCACACAATCAGATGCC
Source organism: Schistocerca piceifrons (assembly GCF_021461385.2). NCBI lineage: Eukaryota > Metazoa > Arthropoda > Insecta > Orthoptera > Acrididae > Schistocerca > Schistocerca piceifrons. Next base: position 232,865,689 of record NC_060138.1, read on the forward strand.
TTTGACAAATCACAGAAAATACCTGCTGCTTGTAATTTGTTATTTAATGAATTAAGTACATTTTCACTGTAGGTGTAAATAGCCTTCTCGATATCAGAAACCTTCAGAAATCCATACTGTGTTCTTGATAATATGTTATTTGTGGTCAGGTGGTTGAGAAGCTGCCTGTACATTACTTTTTCTAAAATTGTCGTCCATAGCGTAAGTTAGTTTAAATTAGATTAAGTACTGTGTAGGCTTAGGGACCGATGACCTCAGCAGTTTGATTCCGTAAGACCTTACCACAAATTTCCAACACCTGCCATGTTTCACTCTTAGGACTTAATCTCAGTCAGAAGTTGGAAACAGTGTGACTTATCCGACCAAATGCCTTTCTTTCATTGTCCATAGTCCAATCTGTATGGCTTTGGTAACCTACTTTCCTATCACAGGCATTTGCATTATTGATGAGTGGGTTTGTGATTCACGCTAGCCTAGCAATTCCACGCTTGTGGAGTTCCCTTCATATTGTTTTGGTGCTGACAGGTTTAGCTACTGTGACATTCGGTTCTGCAATTCTTCTGCAGCTGTTCCCCGCTTATTTTCGTCAGAATCGTATTTAATGACCGTCCGTCTCGATCACTCAACACACACTTTCGTCCCCGTTGTGACTCAGCGGATGGTGTTTTCCCTCTCCCCCTGAGTGCGGTATAAATCTTCGATTGGTGCCGGTTGAAATAGCAAACACTTCGGCTCTCGTGGTTACCGTTGCATCCGCCATATGAACACCAATAATTTGCCCACTTTCGAATTCTCTTAGCTCTGACATAATCCACTCACACATACACAGAACACTGTTCTGAGCCGGCCGTAGTGGCCGTGCGGTTCTAGGCGCTACAGTCTGGAACCGAGCAACCGCTACGGTCGCAGGTTCGAATCCTGCCTCGGGCATGGATGTGTGTGATGTCCTTAGGTTAGTTAGGTTCAATTAGTTCTAAGTTCTAGGCGACTGATGACCTCAGAAGTTAAGTCGCATAGTGCTCAGAGCCATTTGACCATTTTGAACACTGTTCTGACCGCGGCTGACGCTTGCAACGTACTTACATTGGACAGGTGCTGTTCGTGGTGAAGTACAACAGGGCAACCTGCAGGATCGGCTTGCATCTGCATCTATGTTCAAGCATGCATTTCCCGCCGCGTTTCCATACTTTCGTCCAATCCTTCTGGGTTGAGGCGTTTGTTGAAGGCAGATCAAAGGTAGGGCGAAACTTTCTCGGCGTTACAGGGGATGGGAGGATGGACACTCAGTCAAATGCACCTGTCTTCTGACGTATCTTATTTCATGGGTCTTCTAATTATACAGAATGGTAAGCAGTAGAAATTCGAGCGTGTTCCAATAGATTGTTTGATGTAATGGATGTAAGAACTTAGGAAACGGATGACAGCATGTTAGTGGAAAAAGGTGTAATAAGAAGTCAATAGTCTTCAAATGTCCGGCTGTGGTGGCCGAGCGGTTCTAGACGCTACAGTCAGGAACCGCGCGACTGCTACGGTCGCAGGTTCGAATCCTGCCTCGGGCATGGATGTATGTGATGTTCTTAGGTTAGTTAGGTTTACGCAGTTCTAAGTTCTAGGGGACTGATGACCTCAGATGTTAAGTCCCATAGTGCTCAGAGCCATTTGAACCATTTAGTCTTCAAACTACCACATTAGATCACAGTGAATTGTTGAAGTGTATTGAATTACATTTCTCGACTGCAAAAAATTCATTAAATCGCAGTGTATAATATTGCTTGACAAATGATAATGTCAGACTAAGATGTATACGCCTATTAGTACGTAAAACTAAATGAGAAGTACAAGATGAAAAAGATATTGGCTTACACAGTGGGCTGTTCAATTACTATGTATAACGGGACAGACAGTGTTATGTTTTGTACCAGCATTCACTGCTTAGACTCCATCCACCTCAACGTCTCCGCCAAGATCCTCCTAATAGTGTGCTTGAGCATTTCTCAGCTAGAAACCATACATCATACGATACTAATTAACACAGGCCTTCGAGATGACAGAATATGCTGAAAGAAGGGGCACTTTTTGACCAGTTACAAACCGAGTGCATCTACATATCGCGTAAAAATGTTTGAAGTTACCTACGAAATTTCTACCATTCCCATGTTATCTCTCGCTTTAAGCAAGTTATTATCGAAACGTCAAGAAATACGGGATGCAAATTGCTGGCAAACAGATTTCTTTACAACAGATGATAATAATGCCAATTAAATCAAACTTTCGAGAAGGTGTCATACATATTATTTTGCGAATACGTAGAAGGCAATTTTTGTTTCCATTTGCTCAGGAAAAAAAAACAAAAGGGGATATTCTATTCATGTGCTAGTAATATCGCCACTGATCTCTCTTAAACAACCACCAACCTATACGTGATACGCTGTAGGTGAAGCTCAGGGTAGTTTCGATAAGGCCTCCCGAATCTATCTATTACACTTGTATAACCAGAGCTTAAGCTCTGTCTTCAGTAAACTTGATTTCAAGGAAACTATAAACACTAGCATTCCTTCCTTCTGTTACACACAACAAATTGCGAAATACCAACGCGTTGGACGAAAATAGAGCGCTATATATATATATATATATATATATATATATATATATATATATATATATATATATATATATATATATATATATATATATATATATATATACAACTCACGAACTCTTTCGTTGAAAAGATTAAAGCTCTAATTTCTCACAATCAACAACAGATAGCAGTAGCTGTGCGATAAGTACTCCAGCTGTAGTGAAAGCAATAGAAAAGAAAGAGATATCTCCTCGAAGCTCCGGATACACCATATCGTGTCGATATAACCGACCGCGGCGCGCTAAGGACGATTTCTGAGGCGACTCATCTTACACACTCCAGCCTAATTCGTCCACAATGCGGCTTGTGGTTAACATGAATGCAGCTTTAACAATAGTGCTGTAAGGTACTGCTTTCTGAAGCGCTATCGCGCCTACAGTGACTATCTAGGCCTGCGTTCAGGGTCTTAATAAGACTTAGTAGCCAGTCGCGCATCTCAGAAGTCACTCTCATCGTCAGTGTCTGAGCCACTGTCACCGTTCCCTGTAATCTGTGTCGCCACAGCCCCTGTTGCATCCGTCATCATCCTTCACCTTGTCGTCGTCCGCCTCCATAGCTGAGTGGTTCGAGCTCAACATTTGCCTGCAGTTTTGACGACCTTAGACTTCAGCCAGGCGTTTGACCGGGTCTATCAATCTTTCCTTACTGCTGTCCTCCGCCATTTGGGTTATGCAGAAGCTATCGTCGAGGTGGTTACCCGCCTCCTGCGTGGAGCGATATCCCGGATGCTGTATAATGGTAGGCGCACACAACCTGTCCTGATCAGGTGCTGAATGCGACAGAGGTGCCCCCTGTCGGCGCCACTGTATGCCTTCGCCGTAGAACCATTTTTATGTGGTCTGCGACAGCGACTGTCGTAGATGTCGCCAAGTGGACATCGATTCTGCTGCACCCCCTAAGCGGACGATTTCGTCCTTTGCCTTCGAACTGCCGACGATACCCGGGCAGCGCTTGCTTGGGTGGCGACCTATGAAGAGGTGTCGGACAGCACTCGTAACGTACGCAAATCGCTAGCAATTTGTATCGGTACACGCTTGCCTCAGGGGAAAGTCCATTCGCTCAGCGTGACTGATACCTTACGTTGTCTTGGCATCGACTTCACGGCTGCTAACCTGTTTCGGACTACGGCGCTAAACTGCAGACGCCTGCAGCAATGGATGAGGATTGGTCTTGATGAACATCGCCTGCGCTCCCTTGACCTCCTGCGACGTGCGCACTATGTCAATACTCACATAGCACCGTGGATCCCTCACGTGGCGCAAACTCTTCGGATCCCGCACATCCTGGCTCGCCACATGTTAGCTGCGATGGTTTCCTTTGTTAGCCAGGGGATGAGCTTTGAAGTCCGCTATGAGTCCCTCACCCTTCTCCAGGCTCGGGGGGTGTGAGTCTTTACCATGTTCCAGATAGAGCTCGGGCCCCTTTCTGTCAGTTCACAGTCGGTGACTTGGCGGCGTTGCCCGACGTGCCTTACCAGCTTATTGCTTGACGCATATGCCACGGCCTCGTTGGTCCCTCCAGTGACGTTGTCGAATACCCCATCGACCTATCACATCGGACTCTCTCTCTCTCTCTCTCTCTCTCTTAACAGCTATATTTCTGCCTCTTTGCCACTTCTGCGCTTGTTGTCGACAAAAGTGGTCTACACTGAGATGCGACTGGACCGCGCTGCCAGTGTGACTGAAGTACCCACACTCTAGGTGGGGCAATATATTGCGGGCGATGAACGCCCCTTTTCTTGACACTACTGCACGCTCCGTGTGGTATGTCACTGTCAACGGAAAACCACCCACCTCGTCTCCATCAAGTTCACCTCACCACATCTCTGCTTTTTGTCGCGTGTCTGGTACCGGACACAGATGATCATTGCTTCTTCCGTGGCCGAACAGTAGATGTCTGGCACATGGTACACTACCTGCAGAGGAAGACTCACTCTGTAAATTGGTTCTGTGGCCTTGCAGTTCGATATCTTTTTGCAGTTGGCGAGAAGAGTGTTCTCGATTTCTGGACGTACGCGAAGGAACGACATTGTGCCAGTGTCTGTAATCCAAAGTACAGGCAATACTTTTGCAACTTCCTTTGGAGTGCTTTCTACTACCCCCATGTAATTGGAATGTTCCCGCAATGAGAAGCTGATGTGACCTGATATACTATTTTTGGATTTTTGATATGATCTCTAATGGTATTCCGCTTTATTTTTGAGAAGATGTGCATGGATTTCTCCACAGCTACGAGTGGTTTCATGGACTCCGCTCCAGGGTAAAAAAATTTCTTCTCTGTTACATCCATTTGATACCCTCTCTCCCCCATTTCTTCCCTAGTTTCTTAGATTAGGTAGAATTTTTGGGATAGGCGTAGTTAAAGGCCAACCCTTGAAGTGGCACAGGTATTACTTCTTTAGGGTCAAAAGTGGCAGTGCCAAATAGGCCTTTTTTGTGTAGGTTCCTTTATAATCAGGAAAGTGAGAAGGTAAAGAAAAGAGAGTGGTCAGCCCCGCTGAATGCATTGCAAGGTGGCCCGGGTTCGATTCCCGGCTGAATATCATTCAGCATAGTTGCCTGTTATCTAGATCAAGTAAAGACATTATAATAGAATCCACTGTATTAATTATTCATTCATATTTATTTACTGTGTCTTTATTGGTGAGCAATTCTAGCCAACGCATAGACAATTAGACTCCACGACTGCAGTTAGAACTCATTATTTGCAGCGAGTTAGCTGCTGGGCATGAAAGCAGACATGTGTGGCTCGACCCTGCGGCATTATCGAGCTATCCTTTTTAAGCCGAGCCGTGCATATATCAGTTCTCTAAGGCAAGAGCAACATCAGGTAAAGTCGCAATTGGTTTGCTCGTATGGAAAGCTGGTAAGAGAGCAATTACTCAACAGAATATCCCATTAGGTAACGTCGAAAGTTCGGAGACGACAATTGCTTGTTTAGCATGACACTGTAGAAATTGAATAGCTTGTCCACAGTCTCGACCTTATCCCAGTGGATCACTTTTGGGTTAAGTTAGAACGTCGACTTCGCTCCAGACCCTAACATCCAATGTCGCTATCTTCTCTAGTATCGATTCTTGAATGAGAATAGGCTGCCATTGCTCCACAGACATCCAGACACATCACTGAAAGTGTTCCCAGCAGAGTTCAAGCCGTCGTACAGACGAAGAATAGACTCACGCCGTATTAATGTCAACTTATGGTTGTCTGAACACTTTTGTTCGCGTAGTGTTCATATATAAGAAAGAAACAATTATCTTAATTTTAATGATGTTTCTGAAACCAGCAAGCGTGACAGTGCTATAGCCTCCTGTTAATGTTTCCCAGGTGAGGGATTTGGACGCATATGGGATTGGTAAGGAAGCGCAGTGAGGGGGGACGTGATGTGAATATTGGGAAGTATCAAGAGGTTGGATGTAGCGCTAGGAGGCGAGCAGGATTGCTGTCTGCAGCGAGAGTGTAAACTGGAACCTACATCTGGGAGTGAAACAGATAGGTTAGCCTGTAGTTGGTAGGATGAGTCTATTTCGTGAGTTATTTCATGGTTTGGAAGGGAAAGTCGACTGAATTTCCTCTGGGAAGGACACACAGAATGGGGACATGTTAGGAATGTGGAACGTGTTGATACAGATGCCATAATGCTCAAGGACTGCGGGTACAATGCATTGCTAGGAATCGATTTTGCGAGATACGTAGGACTGACATAGGTATTCTAGTTTTTGAAAAGATGTAGGATCTCTTATGAGCCAGTGGTGAGAAATTTCTGAGACTGTTTCATTTCGGTCAATCTCTGTTTTCTAAAATGTGTGTGACAGGTGTCACACTCCACGACCCAATATTTGCTGGTAATGTCACATAAGCAATGCATGAATTACTAACTCACTGGACAAAATGTTACCTATCCTCTTATATGAACATACTGGTGGCTTTGGAGAGCTGTAGATTGTACAGAACCGGTACCTGGCGGTCATGTGACTCTCCACCCTCCACAAAGGAAGTAAGTCATGGAGCGGTGTGTATGTCTCAGACGGTTGTATGGAATCAGCACAGCGAGCTGGATCGACACGAAGACATGACAAAATGAAAGAAACAAGCTGTCGTGTTTGCACATATCCATGGCCACACCGTGGATGTTATTGTGCGATTTTCTGGTTATCAACGCGGACTGTCCAACGCGTCTACAAAAAACGGAGCACCAATCGCAGCTATGTAACATTGCGTTAGAACTGTGATCGTAAAAACAATCCAACTGACAGGATTGTCATGCTTTCTCAATGACAATGTCAATGAGTGTTCGTTCATCTCCTCTAGTATCCGAACTATCACTGCGAAGGGAACTGCACTGCAACGGACATTGTTTACCTTGTGAAAGACCATTACTCATAGTGGCATATATACTCGCACATCTTCAGTGGTCCAACCACCATAGAAACTGGACAGTAGCCGACCGAAGGTGTGTGGTAGGGTCCTCTACAACAGGATTTTGCCTCTTTTAAAATGATGCAAAGTGTCGAGAGCACAGACGGTCCTATCTGGTGGTTAACTTGCAGCACACAGAGGTTGCATTACAGGCTGCAAGTGGTGCTTTGGGAGGTTTTGGGTGTTTTTACTACCATGACTTAGGCCCAATCAATCAGTTAACATGAACAAGGATATTAATTTGAACATTCTAGGTGATGCTCTTCTTGACTAACTCTCAGGCATCATATTAGTGTCTCGACTGGACTGTAAATTACACTACTGGCCATTAAAATTGCTACACCATGAAGATGACGTGCTACAGACGCGAAATTTAACCGACAGGAAGAAGATGCTGTGATATGCAAATGATTAGCTTTTTAGATCATTCACACAAGGCTGGGGCCAGTGGCGACACCTACAACGTGCTGACATGAGGAAAGGTTCCAACTGATTTCTCATACACAAACAGCAGTTGACCAGCGTTGTCTGGTGCAACGTTGTTGTGATACCTCGTGTAAGGAGGAGAAATGCGTACCATCACGTTTCCGACTCTGATAAAGGTCGGATTGTAGGCCATCGCGATTGCGGTTTATTGTATCGCAACATTGCTGCTCGCGTTGGTCTAGATCCAATGACTGTTAGCAGAATATGGAATCGGTGGGTTCAGGAGGGTAATACGGAACGCCGTCCTGGGTCCCAACGGCCTCGTATCACTAGTAGTCGAGATAATAGGCATCTTATCCGCATGGCTGTAACGGATCGTGCAGCCACGTCTCGATCCCTGAGTAACAGATGGGGCCGTTTGCAAGACAAGAACCATCTGGACGCACAGTTCGACGACGTTTGCAGCAGCATGGACTATCAGCTCGGAGACCGTGGCTGCGGTTATCCTTGACGCTGCATCACAGACAGGAGCGCCTGCGATGGTGTACTGAACGACGAAGCTGGGAGAACGAATGGCAAAACGTTATTTTTTCGGATGAATCCAGGTTCTGTTTACAGCAGCATCATGATGGTCGCATCCGTGTTTGGCGAAATCGCGGTGAACGCACATTGGAAACGTGTATTCGTCATCGCCATACTGGCGTATCACCCGGGGTGATGGTATGGCGTGCCATTGTTTACACGTCTCGGTCACCTCTTGTCTGCATTGATTGCACTCTGAACAGTGGACGTTACATTTCAGATGTGTTACGACCCGTGGCTCATCCTTCATTCGATCTCTGCGAAAGCCTACATTTCAGCAGGGTAATGCACGACCGCATGTTGCAGGTCCTGTACGGGCCTTTCTGGATACAGAAAATGTTCGACTGCTGCCCTGGCCAGCACATTCTCCAGATCTCTCAACAATTGAAAACGTCTGGTCAATGGTGGCCGAGCAACTGGCTCGTCACAATACGCCAGTCACTACTCTTGATGAACTGTGGTATCGTGTCGAAGCTGCATGGGCAGCTGTGGCTGTACACTCCATCCAAGCTCTGTTTGACTCAATGCCCAGGCGTATGAAGGCCGTTATTACGGCCAGTGGTGGTTGTACTGGGTACTGATATCTTAGGATCTATGCACCCAAATTGCGTGAAAATGCAATCACATGTCAGTTCTAGTATAATATATTTGTCCAATGAATACCCGTTTATCGTCTGCATTTCTTCTTGGTGTAGCAATGTTAATGGCCAGTAGTATACCTGAGCTCAATCTCACAGAAAGTGTCTGGAAATACCTGTAACATATTAATGATGAGTATGCTGTGAACACTCCTGACTTCGAAGATGACAACATCCGTGTTCAGAGACCTGCTCACATACATTCCTGGGCTCCTCATCATACTGCGGCTGGCCGACTAAACACTCCACTGAGAGTGTCTGAGGCTGTTTGTAACAGCGGGTGAAATTTAGCAATAAAATCCCCGTAATTTGGAAGCTTTACTGGATGCGATCACAAATGAGAACTCGGTCTGGATATGGCACACCTGAAGAAGCTCGCGGACTCCCTTCCTCGCAGAATTGAAGCCATTATCAAGACTTAAGTGGCGGTGTGCTACACAGTATCAGCGTGGTGTCTCGAGAGGGTGAGTAATGCCTTGCACAGCGTGCTTACTAGGGAGGGGGCGAGACCTGGTAGCGCACGCTGGCGTGCCGCAGCGCGTGCACGTTGTCGTAGAGCGCGAACTGCCCGCTGGCCACCCGGCGGACGGCGTGCTCCGCGTCACGCACCAGCTGGAAGCGCGTGCCCACGCGCTGGCTCGCGCCGTCCAGGGCCGTCTCGAAGAACTCGCGCTGCTGCTCGCTCCAGCCGCCGACGGCGATCGCGCTGGCCGCCAGCTGCTCCATCGTGTCGATGGTCACCCTGCGGACAAACGTCGAAAGCGCTGCCGACTCGCGCCGTGTCATCAAGATTGGAGATCTTTCATGTTGTTGTAATTGTGGTCTTCAGTCCTGAGACTGGTTTGATGCAGCTCTCCATGCTACTCTATCCTGTGCAAGATTCTTCATTTCCCAGTACGTACTGCAGCCTACATCCTTCTGAATCTGCTTAGTGTATTCATCTCTTGGTCTCCCTCTACGATTTTTACCCTCTACACTGCCCTCCAATACTAAATTGGTGATCCCTCGATGCCTCAGAACGTGTCCTACCAACTGATCCCTTCTTCTAGTCAATTTGTGCCACAAGCTCCTCTTCTCCCCAATTCTATTCAATACCTCCTCATTAGTTATGTGATCTACCCATATGATCCTCAGCATTCCTCTGTAGCACCACATTTCGAAAGCTTCTATTCTCTTCTTGTACAAACTATTTATCGTCCATGTTTCACTTCCATACATGGCTACACTCCATACAAATACTTTCAGAAACGACTTCCTGACACTTAAATCTATACTCGATGTTAACAAATTTCTCTTTTTCAGAAACGCTTTCCTTGCCATTACCAGTCTACATTTTATATCCTCTCATCTTCGACCATCATCAGTTATTTTGCTCCCCAAATAGCAAAACTCCTTTACTACTTTAAGTGTCTCATTTCCTAACCTAATACCCTCAGCATCACCTGACTTAATTCGACTACATTCCATTATCCTCGTTTTGCTTTTGTTGGTATTCATCTTATATCCTCCTTTCAAGACAATGTCCATTCCGTTCTACTGCTCTTCCAAGTCCTTTGCTATCTCTGACAGAATTACAATGTCATCGGCAAACCTCAAAGTTTTTATTTCTTCTCCGTGGATTTTAATACCTACTCCGAATTTTTCTTTTGTTTCCTTTACTGCTTGCTCAATATACAGATTGAATAACATCTGGGAGGGGCTACAACCCTGTCTCACTCCCTTCCCAACCACTGATTCCCTTTCATGCACCTCGACCCTTATAACTGCCATCTGGTCTCTGTACAAATTGTAAATAGCCTTTCACTCCCTGTATTTTACCCCTGCCACCTTTAGAATTTGAAAGAGAGTATTCCAGTCAACATTGTCAAAAGCTTTCTCTAAGTCTACAAATGCTAGAAACGTAGGTTTGCCTTTCCTTAATCTTTCTTCCAAAATAAGTCGTAATGTCAGTATTGCCTCAAGAAGGCCGAAACTTAGCCAGGACATCAATTCGAGATACTTATAATAGATTCCACAACAAAATTTTGTCTCGAAACCTTGCAGAAACTCCAAAGAGATTCTGGACACATGTAAAGTACGCTAGCGGCAAGACAAAATCAATGCCTTAGCTTCGCTGTAGCAATGGAAATAATATCGGGGACAGTGTTGCTGAAGTAGAGTTACTAAGCATAGCCTCCTGAAATTCCTTCACTCAAAGATGCTTAAGGTGGGATTCTTATGCCGCGTTTGACGCATGAGGCAGCCGTTGTGCGTCTGACGTAGTGCGGCTGACGCATATCTGGCGATTCCTATAGAGCGGCGGCCGCACAGTGTTTGGTTGCTCTGCTGCGTCTGTGCCGAAAGGATGATTTGGCGCGATTTGTTGTGTTATCTAATTTTAGAAGACGTTGAAGATGAAGGAATTCAGCTTGAGCTATGTGAGGGAAATGCTGAAACACATCGAATGTTGGGTACTATGGGAAAGAAGGTGACAGTGGAATATTTGATAAAAGTAATATCGGGAAAATGTTTTGAAGTGGTAAGATGTTTCCTCCGCTAACTAAGCTGCCGGATTCGGACGTAGTAGTGCCATATGTTTTTGTAGGCGACGAGGCATCTCGATTACATCCAAACATGATGAAACCTTTCTCTCCTCGAGTTGCTAGTACGTTCTGACCCAAAAAAGCTATTTTTAACTACCGTATTTCACGAGCTCGTAGAGTTTCTGAAAATGCCTTCAATCTGTTAAGTCAAGTATTTCGCATATTTTATTCTCCGATCAGTCTGAAGCCAGAAACGACTGATCATTTGATTATTGTTGCTTGCTGTTTACACAAATTACTTAGAGATGCATTCTTAGAGAAAAATAACGAGCCTCATTTTGAATTAAACAGAAGTGAACCACTACGTACTGAAAATCTTGGAGCATTAGCAAGGAGTGACTGATGGATTTTCTGTGCGAGAGTCATTTACAGAATACTTCAACAGCGGTGCAGGTGCATGGATGACACCGTGGCAAAGTGATCACGTTAGCAGAACTAAACAGGCTTTGAACTCCCTAGCGTTACTGAATTACCTTCAAAAATTTGTACGCACATTACAATAAATTGAACTTTTCTGACATACATCAGGTTTTGGTATTCACTTTGTGTACACTTCATTGCTATTATTATAATAACTGAATATTATCTGGGACGATAATACGTATTCTTGTTTATTACAATATGCATTATTTGCCTGGCAACTAAGTAATAAACATTATGAAGAAACAGAAAGTATATAATACTTTTCTTACTTGTTCTTTCCACGTATTCCGCTATCTCTCTCCAAGCATTATCCTTCACAGTTTGGTCCTTGTATACAGGTAACAATACATCGTAGATACAAGGAAATGTAGAAACCTATTCTACCAGTTTCTCATCTTCCACCACTGTGAACAGTACTTTTCCCTCGGCATGCTGTCGTGTTCTCCTTTGCGGGTGCGTCTAGACTGCTCTCAGACCGGCTGGGCCGATTCTGCATCCAGCTGACGCAACATGGGACACAGTCCCGTTTAACACCATCTGTAGCAGTATCGTGCGGCAGACGCACAACGGCGGCCGCATGCGTCAGACGCTGCATAGGAATCCCACCTTAAAGTTCCTACTCTCCAACGTAATATCATAGAAGTGGAAATTTCGATGGGAAGTCCCATAGGCAGGAGAGTTTTTATATCCCTAATCTCGTTTATTCCCAACAATTTCGAATTTGCTTCAAACGTGTACCATTCCCAGTGACCTTAAGTTATATCACGACTGTAAACATAGCACAAGACCAGACACAACGTGCTGCAAGCATGGGTTTTAGTGTCAGTTGCTTTCCCCACAGTCAGCTTCTACGAGGGTGAGTCAAAAGAAAACCTTAAATATTTTTTTAAATATTATTTATTGCGCAGAAGTGGTACAAAGCTGTATCACTTTTCAAAATAATCTCCCCCACGCTCAATGCAAGTCCTCCAGCGCTTACAAAGTACATCAATTCCTTTGGAAAAAAATTCTTTTGGTAGTCCACGCAACCACTCATGCACTGGGTGGCGTACCTCTTCATCAGAACGGAACTTCTTTCCTCCCATTGCGTCTTTGAGTGGTCCAAACATATGGAAATCACTTGGGGCAAGGTCTGGTGAGTATGGTGGATGAGGAAGACACTCAAAATGCAGGCCTGTGATTGTTGCAACTGTTGTACGGGCAGTGCAGGGCCTTGCATTGCCATGTTGCAAAAGGACACCTGCTGACAGCAATCCACGTCGCTTTGATTTGATTGCAGGCCGCAGATGATTTTTTAGGAAATCTGTGTATGATGCACTGGCTACAGACACGTAATGCTGCAAAATGACGTCTTTTTCGTCCCAAAAGAGAGTCAGCATAACCTTCCCTGGCGATGGTTCTGTTCGAAACTTCTTTGGTTTTGGTGATGAGGAATGGCGCCATTCTTTGCTCGCTCTCTTCGTTTCTGGTTGGTGGAACTGAACCCAAGTTTCGTCCCCAGTAACGATTCTTGCAAGGAAGCCAACACCTTCTCGTTCAAAGCGCCGAAGGAGTTCTTCACGAGCATCAACACATCGTTCTCTCATTTCAGGAGTTAGCTGCCGTGGCACCCATCTTGCACACATTGTGAAACTGGAGCACATCATGCACAATGTGGTTGGTGTGCTGACCCATGACTAATCTGTAAACGTGCAGCAATGTCATTCAGTCTCACTCGGCGGTTTTCCTTCACTATGTCTTCAACTGCTGCAATGTTCTGTGGAGTCACAACTCGTTGTGCCTGGCCTGGACGAGGAGCATCTTACACTGAAGTTGCGAACTTCCTGCTCCATTCATAGACTTGTTGCTGTGACAAACATGCATCACCGTACTGAACCTTCATTCGTCGATGAATTTCAATAGGTTTCACACCTTCACTACGCAAAAACCGAATAACAGAACCCTGTTTTTCCCTGCTGCAAGTCGCAAGTGTGGCGACCATCTTTATACTGATACTGCGACGGTATGTGTGCATCTGCACTATGCTGCCACCTACAGGCCATTCTGCACGCTGTTTGTAGCACTCTTACCAACTTACAGGATAATGGCGTGAAATTTCGATTTGTTATTACAAATTTAAGGTTTTCATTTGACTCACCCTCGTACATGGCTCTCTCCAGTGTTTGTGAAGCAAATAACTCTTTGTTGATGGCCATAATCAGACTAATTCAAACGTTACAAGTAAGCTTTATAAGACAAAAATAAATTCCGCATAGACGAAATCACTGGCAGAGCAGTAAATAAATGCATGGGCAATGACGGGTCTCTCAGCTAGTTTTGGAGAAAAGGGAAGAATCAGAGAAGTGATATTTGGCTTTTGCAGATGATCTTGCCATCTCAGCTGAATCTACAGAAGATGCAGCAATACAGACAAGTTTCCTATAAGAAACAATTGCAAAAGCAGGCATATACGAGGCCTGTTCAGAAAGTAAGCTCCGATTGATTGCCAAATTGAAACCACAGTGAACATCAGAAATGTTTTATTTGTAACAATTAGCTACACCTTTCAGCTACTTCTCTACGTAGTCGCCGTTCTGACTTAGACTTTTGTCATAGCGTTGTACCAACTTTTCAATAGCCTCATCATAGAAGGCAGCCGCCAGTGCTTTCCGCCAATTCTCCACGCTGGCCTACACCTCGTTGTCTGTGTCAAAATGTTGTCTTCAAAGACAGCGGTTCATGTGACCAGAGATGAAACTCAGGGGGAGACAATTGCGGACTGTATTGTGGGTAATCTCACATTTCCATTTGAAAACGATGCAGGAGCATCTTCATTGCCCCTGCAGAATGCGGCTGAGAATTGTCTTGAAGAAGAAACAGCACGACAGTTATGTAATGTTAGCTGCATAGCTTCAGGCGAAATTTCTCACCAGGCCCTCGTACTTGGCGGCAGACACTATTTTCTAGACATCTTTACGCACTCACTGCGAGCTCAGAAATGAGAAGAGCGACGTGATGCTACCTGGGGTTATACTAGAGACACTACCCAACACATCTGTGCAAAGCTTTATCGGATTTTCATAGTCGTTTCCATTTCGCGACCGATCGGAGCTTACTTTCTGAACGCCCCTCGTATATATATATATATACGTACGTACAGCTGTAAGTAATGCCTTCATGTCGGAGCAAGTAAGCACTGAATGTGGTGAGATACGCGACATTCACTGCTCACATCTTTGTTTTTTTTTCTATCTTACCACAGCTACACGACTCCAACAATGCCACAAACAATCATTAGAAGTATATACCATCTTATGATGAGTCACTAGAGGGGATTCGAAACTGGTGACGGTATAATAAAATTTGATTGAAATTTCTCATTATTAGAGACTGAAAGGAGCGATCTGTACTTAAATTGAAGAAATCTTTAATAGTAAAGATCGTTTTCAGTTATATTTATTTCTGTTGACCTGTTTCATCATTTAAGTCTGTGATTGTCCGATCTTCAACTTGTCGTTATGTGCCCTGTTCCATTAGGGCAGTAACACACATATATGGTGTCCCATAAAGTACACAATTTTTAAATTAATAACTAAACACATAATTTATTGAAAATTGCTAATATTATTACGTGAGTATGAAACGCTAAGACTGCGATTAAGTATGAACGTAAGTAGCCCACAAATGTCCTCCACAGCTTCGTCTGCACACGTCCACTCTGTGGACAAAATTTTCGACGACTCTAGAGCAAAGTTCCGCTTGAATCTGACCCATGACGCATCTAATTTCTGCCTTGGGTTGAGGGATGATTCTTGAACAGCTGACAAAAATGCGAGATTTGACATACCCCCACAAAAAAGCCACATAGTGTCAAATGACACGATCTCGGCGACCAGTTCTGATCGCCACTGAGAGAAATGAGACGAGCAGGGAATCTTTCTTTCGGAAACCTTCTCGTTTGAAAGGGAGTGTGGCAGGTTGCCAATTCCTGTGTTCAACATTCAGTTCTTGCTATTGCGACCGTAAAGACTCAGTCTCGTTTTCAAAAAGGTATGGCCCAATTAGTCCGCCAGCCGATAACCTACACCAAACAGTGACTCATTCTGGATGATGACACTTCTCATGGACCATGCGAGAGTTCTTTGGGTCCCAAATCTGGCAGTTTTGTTTCTTCACATAACCATTAAGGTGGAAGCGTGCCTTGTCACTGAAGATTATTTTCTTGTGAAAATCATTGTCGATTTCTTGTTCTGTGAATACCCAATCGGCAGACATTCGACTCTTCAAATAGTCCATCGACTTCAGCTCTTGTAGTAATTGGATCGTAAAAGGAAGCAAACTGCTTCTCGGAATGGCTAACTGTTGAAAACGGCAGCGAGTCGTCTTCATTGGACTGATAGTGATGCTCAAATTAACGAGAGCGACTTTCTCTACCGATTGAAGAAAACGAAGACATCCAGCTGATTTGATGTACAACGTTTATCCTGTATTTTCACAGTTCCTTACTAGTCTCTGCACTGTTGAAACATTAGGCGCATTTCACCTACCAAAAATTACACGAAATCTTCGAACGATTCCTTAGGTTTAAGTAGTTCTAAGTCTAGGGGACTGATGACCTCAGATCATCGCCATCTTCAGGAAAATGCTGCTTCTGCTGATGAGTCCCGCTGAGCACTTTCCAAATCGGGATGCGTTGATCCATCATGTGTCGTTCCATTTTAGGTGATAACAGAACGCACAAATAGCAACTGACAATGAGAATCAGTAAACGCAATGTTAGCAGATGACAGTCATCTAAATTTTAAGTCCAGCAACCTACCAAACTGAAAGAGGCGCTCAATTTAAAAATTGCGTTATTTATGGTACTCTTTACCATGTTATAGTGGATAGTATGTAGCACATTCGACACGGGTTTGTTAATCTAAAAATCGATTTGTCAGAAATAAAACCATTATAGTTAAAAATCACCTTGAGTAATTATGGATGATCACACACATAACATTCCACTTATGCTTGTTACACATTAACCTGCATGACAGTGTATGTTCATGCACATGTTTACATTTACATAACGAATTAAATACATCATGGATCCACATTCTCTGAAGTACACAGTTAATTAACTGACAGTAAGGCACAGACAAGGCATGCAAATAAATGCATGAAGACAAAACAAATACAATAACGACAGAAGAAAGAAAAGAACAACATGGGATAGTTTTTCATAGAAAGAAATGAAATAAGAAAGAAGATTTGATGTGGTTGCAGTAAAGCAAATCAATAAAAAAACTTGTGATTACGTAGGCTTTCCAGGCGTAATAAGTCTCGAAAGTCTCTTCGGGTTTGCTGCCGGATCCTAAAATCAACTTGATCGATATTTCGGCGATCCATCTGTTCGCCATCTTCAGGAAAATGCTGCTTCTGCTGATGAGTCCCGCTGAGAACTGACGCCAGGCTGCAAATCGACATCCTATATAGACCACCCTTCAGTACACGGCGCATGCGCCGCCCATCACGGTTGCTGCCCTCCAAGACAGGGAGGTGGCGCCGCCCTTAGTGGAACACTGCTGGCAACGATATATCGCACCCAGGGCCGCACCGAAGAACTTTCAATTTTGATGCGAGATAATACAGGATTCCACGTCTTGGTAAGAGGAAACCCATTGTCTCTGTCGATTAAATTATCCGCCAACCTAATTTCAAAAATGGTTCAAATGGCTCTGAGCACTATGGGACTCAACATCTGAGGTCATCAGTCCCCTAGACTTAGAACTACTTAAACCTAAGGACATCACCCACATCCATGCCCGAGGCAGGATTCGAACCTGCGACCGTAGCAGCAGCGCGGTTCCGGACTGCAGCGCCTAGAACCGCTTAGCCACCGCGGCCGGCAAACTAATTTCAATCGCCTCTTTATAGACACTGTACCAGAAACCGGAAATGTTGGCAAGTACCACAGTTTCATCAAATTTCATACTGTGTCCCTCATTTAGGCAGTGTTCTGCTACTGCCGATTTTTCCAGCTGTTGTAGCCTCGTATGACGGCGATGTTCCACACAACTGTCATGCACTATGCGAATCGAACGGCCAATGTAAGCCTTCCCACACTGACACTGAATTTTGTACACACCGGGTTTCATAAGCCCCAAGTCATCTTTCACAGAGCCGACAAGTGCCCTAATCTTAGAAGGTGGACGGAACACATTCTTAATGTTAAAATTTCTTAAAATTTGTCCAATCTTAAACGATAAGCCTCCAGCATAAGGAAGAAAGGCCACCGATCTATGTTTCTCTTCATACACCTCCGGAGATGGTCCAAACTCCATAGCCCGACGAATCTGCTTCCCGGAGTATCCATTTTCCTTAAAAACAGCCATCAAGTGCTCAAGTTCTTGGGTTAAGCTGTCCGCGTCGGAAATGGCATATGCTCTCCGTACCGATGTCCTAAGGAAGCCACTGCATTGGTGTGGTGGATGACAACGCTTAGGATACAGATACCAATCTGTGTGCGTCGGTTTTCGGTAAACACTGTGTCCCAAAGTACCATCTGGTTTTTTATAAACCATAACGTCTAAAAATGGAAGAGGTGGCGTTCTTGGGACAGCTTAACCCAAGAACTTGCGCATTTGATGGCTGTTTTTAAGGAAAATGGATACTCCGAGAAGCAGATTCGTCGGGCTATGGAGTTTGGACCATCTCCGGAGGTGTATGAAGAGGAACATAGATCGGTAGTCTTTCTTCCTTATGCTGGAGGCTTATCGTTTAAGATTGGACGAATTTTAACATTAAGAGTGTGTTCCGTCCATTTTCTAAGATTAGGGCACTTGTCGGCTCCATGAAAGATGATTTGGGGCTTAGGAAACTCGGTGTGTACAAAATTCCGTTTCAATGTGGGAAAGCTTACATTGGCCGTTCGATTCGCACAGTGCATGACAGGTGTGTGGAACATCGCCGTCATACGAGGCTACAACAGCTGGAAAAATCGGCAGTAGCAGAACACTGCCTAAATGAGGGACACAGTATGAAATTTGATGAAACTGTGGTACTTGCCAACATTTCCGGTTTCTGGTACAGTGTCTATAAAGAGGCGATTGAAATTAGTTTGCCGGCCGCAGTGGCAAAGCGGTTCTAGGAGCTGCAGTCCGGAACCACGCTGCTGCTACGGTCGCAGGTTCGAATCCTGCCTCGGGCATGGATGTGGGTGATGTCCTTAGGTTTAAGTAGTTCTAAGTCTAGGGGACTGATGACCTCAGATGTTGAGTCCCATAGTGCTCAGAGCCATTTGAACCATTTTTGAAATTAGGTTGGCAGATAATATAATCGACAGAGACAATGGGTTTCATCTTACAAAGACGTGGAATCCTGTATTATCTCACATCAAAATTGAACGTTCTTCGGTGCGGCCCTGGGTGCGATATATCGTTGCCAGCAGTGTTCCTCTAAGGGCGGCGCCACCTCCCTGTCTCGGAGGGCAGCAACCGTGATGGGTGGCTCATGCGCCGTGTACTGAAGAGTGGTCTATATAGGACGTCGATTTGCAGCCTGGCGTCACCCCATCTTCCTGCCTCCTCCTCAGGGCTCCCTCTCCCTCCTCCTGAGCGGCTTTCCCCTCCTACTCCCCCTCCCTCTCTTGTGCCCCCTTTCAGTGTCTCTGCACTCCCTCCTGCCCTGTCTTCCCTCTTCATCTCCCGCCCCAAGTGTCTCCTGCCTCTTCGTGTACCTGCTGACGCCCCTCCTCTCTTCATCCCGCCGCTTCCCCATCTGCCCCTTGCTCTCCCCTCCTTTTCCATCCTCTCTGACCTCTCCCTTGGCAGGTCCCTCCTGGAAGTTTTATTCTTCTTCGTGTGTGCTCCAAGTGGGTTTTACGTGTTTAACCTGTGCATGTCCATTCAGTGTCTTCTCTGTGTTTTAAGAATCGCCAACTGTGTTTTTTTAACTTTGTGGTGACTTTTTTAACTGTCCCCCATGAACGTCTCCATCTCAGTCTATTTTTACCTCCACTTTCTCCCATTACTCTGTTTTATGTTCCCCTTTTTTATCGCCTTATGTATGTAACATTTTATTCTTATTTTAGTTGTCATGTCACTCGGTTGAAGAGTGGTGGATTGTGCCGCTGACAGCCCTCCCCTGCCCATATGGGGCAGCGGAATTAAATCACAATAAAGAAAAAAAAAGCCCGGCGTCAGTTCTCAGTGGGACTCATCAGCAGAAGCAGCATTTTCCTGAAGATGGCGAACAGATGGATCGCCGAAATATCGAGTAAAGTCGATTTTAGGATCAGACAGCAAACCCGAAGAGACTTTCAAAATAAAAAAAGCTTGTAAATGGAACGTGTGGAGAGAGCAGCGCACCTGGGAGCCGGGTTGGCGAGTATGGCGGTGAGGCTGGCGCGGTAGGCGACAGCGACGAGCAGGCACTGCAGCCACCAGCAGGCCAGCACCAGCCTGGCGCGCCATTGGCGCCGCCCTGGCGGCTGCGACGCCGGCACCAGCAGCAGCGCGCCCACGGCGGAGAGCGCGCCCACGCGGCCGCCGCCTACCCACTGCAACGCAGCCGCGCCAGCCGCCAGCGACACCAGCACCGACATCCACATCAGCGACCTGCACGCCACCGACAGCCACTCGTCTGCTGCTCCAAATTACACTCGTCAACATCTACGTAGCACCGTATCAACTAACACATTAAAATACCTAGGGTTAACCCAGTTCTAAGCAAACAAGGGAAAGCAGAAAGGTGGAAGGAGTATATAGAGGGGCTAATCAAGGGCGATGTACTTGAGGACAATATTATGGAAATGGAAGAGGATGTAGACGAAGATGAAATGGGAGACATGATACTGCGTGAAGAGTTTGACAGATCACTGAAAGACCTAAGACGAAACAAGGCCCCGGGAGTAGACAACATTCCATTAGAACTACTGACAGCCTTGGGAGAGCCAGTCCTGACAAAACTATATCATCTGGTGAGGAAGATGTATGAGACAGGCGATGTACCCTCAGACTTCAAGAAGAATATAATAATTCCAATCCCAAAGAAAGCAGGTGTTGACAGATGTGAAAATTACCGAACTATCGGTTTAATAAGTCACAGCTGCAAAATACTAACTCGAATTCTTTACAGACGAATGGCAAAACTGGTAGAAGCCGACCTCGGGGAAGATCAGTTTGGATTCCATAGAAATATTGGAACTCGTGAGGCAATACTGACTCTACGACTTATCTTAGAAGAAAGATTAAGGAAAGGCAAACCTACGTCTCTAGCATTTGTAGACTTAGAGAAAGCTTTTAACAATGTTGACTGGAACACACACTTTCACATTCTGAAGGTGGCGGGGGTAAAACACAGAGAGCGAAAGGCTATTTACAATTTGTACAGAAACCAGATGGCAGTTATAAGAGTCGAGGGGCATGAAAGGGAATCAGTGGTTGTGAAGGGAGTGAGACAGGATTGTAGCCTATCCCTCATGTTATTCAATCTGTATATTGAGCAAGCAGCAAAGGAAACAAAAGAAAAACTTGGAGTAGGAATTAAAATCCATGGAGAAGAAATTAAAAGTTTGAGGTTCGCCGACGACATTGTAATTCTGTCAGAGACAGCAAAGGACCCCGAAGAGCAGCTGAACGGAATGGACAGTGTGTTGAATGGAGGATATAAGATGAACATCAACAAAAGCAAAACGAGGATAATGGAATGTAGTCGAATTAAATCGGGTGATGCTGAGGGAATTAGATTCGGAAATGAGACACTTAAAGTAGTAAAGGAGTTTTGTTAGCTATTTGGGGAGCAAAGTAACTGATGATGGTCGAAGTAGAGAGGATATAAAATGTAGACTGGCAACGGCAAGGAAAGCGTTTCTGAAGAAGAGAAATTTGTTAACATCGAGTATAGATTTAAGTGTCAGGAAGTCGTTTCTGAAAGTATTTGTATGGAATGTAGCCATGTATGGAAGTTAACGTGGACGATAAATAGTTTAGACAAGAAGAGAATAGAAGCTTTCGAAATGTGGTGCTACAGAAGAATGCTGAAAATTAGATGGGTAGATCACATAACTAATGAGGAGGTATTGAACAGAATTGGGGAGAAGAGAAATTTGTGGCACCACTTGACTAGAAGAAGGGATCGGTTGGTAGGACATATTCTGACGCATCAATAGTATTGGAGGGCACCGTGGAGGGTAAAAATCATAGAGGGAGGCCAAGAGATGAATACACTAAGCAGATTCAGAAGGATGTAGGTTGCAGTAGGTACTGGGAAATGAAGAAGCTTGCACAGGATAGAGTAGCATGGAGAGCTGCATCAAACCCGTCTCAGGACTGAAGACCACAACAACAACAACAGCCGTAGACCATAAATGAACATTAAACCACTTAGAATAATTATACAACAAACAGGTACAGTAGATTAAAAGCACACTGCTGGACAAGAAACTGAAGCACCCACAAGACACAATCAGATGCGAGTGTAACTTTGTACGCATACATACCAAAGCATGTATATAAATGATTAAAGTTACAATTCTCTGTGACAGATAGAACAGCTACTAGAGTACCTATTTAATGCTGTTACTAGGCCTGGTAGTTTATGTAACGGGTGCGAGCAGTGTCAGATGTTGTGTGATCATCTACACCTACATCTACATCAATACTACGCAAGCCACCTGACGGTGTGTGGCGGAGGGTACCTTGAGTACCTCTATCGGTTCTCCCTTCTATTCCAGTCTCGTATTGATTGTGGAAAGAAAGGTTGTCGGCATGCCTCTGATTTTATCCTCATGGTCTCTTCGCGAGATATACGTAGGAGGGAGCAATATACTGCTTGACTCGTCGGTGAAGGTATGTTCTCGAAACTTCAACAAAATCCCCTACCGAGCTACTGAGCGTCTCTCTTGCAGAGTCTTCCACTGGAGTTTATCTATCGTCTCCGTAATGCTTTCGCGATCGCTAAATGATCCTGAATGAGATTTTCACTCTGCAGCGGAGTGTGCACTGATATGAAACTTCCTTCAAATTAAAACTGTGTGCCGGGCCGAGACTCGAACTGCAAGGTTCGCAGGAGAGCTTCTGTAAAGTTTGGAAGGTAGGAGACGAGGTACTGGCAGAAGTAAAGCTGTGAGGATGGGGAGTGAGTCGTGCTTGGGTAGCTCAGTTGGTAGAGCACTTGCCCGCGAAAGGCAAAGGAACCGAGTTCGAGTCTCGGTCCGGCACACATTTTTAATCTGCCAGGAAGTTTCACTAAATGATCCTGTAACGAAGCGCGCTGCTCTCCGTTGGATCTTCTCTCTCTCTTCCATCAACCCTATCATGTACGGATCCCACACCAGTGAGCAGTATTCAAGCAGTGGGCGAACAAGCGTACTGTAACCTACTTCCTTTGTTTTCGGACTGCATTTCCTTAGGATTCTTCCAATTAATCTCAGTCTGGTATCTGCTTTACCGACGATTAATTTAAATGGTCATTCCATTTTAAATAGCCGGCCGGTGTGGCCGAGCGGTCCTAGGCGCTTCAGTCTGGAACCGCGCGACCGCTACGGCCGCAGGTTCGAATCCGCCTAGGGCATGGATGTGTGTGATGTCCTTAGGTTAGTTAGGTTTTAGTAGTTCTAAGTTCTAGGGGCTGATGACCTCAGATGTTAAGTCCCATAGTGCTCAGAGCCCTTTGAGCCATTTTTGAACCATTTTAAATCACTCCTAATGCCTATTCCCTGATAATTTATGGAATTAACTGCTTCCAGCTGCTGACCTGCCATATTGTAGCTAAATGATACCGGATCATTCTTTCTATATATTCACAGCACATTACACTTGTCGACATTGAGATTCAATTGCCATTCCCTGCACCATGCGTCAATTCGTAGCAGATCCTCCTGCATTTCAGTACAATTTTCCATTGTCACAACCTCTCGATATACCACAGCATCATCCGCAAAAAGCCTCAGTGAACCCTCGATGTTATCCACAAGGTCATTTACATATATTGTGAATAGCAACGGTCCTACGACACTCCTCTGTGGCACAGCTGAAATCTCTCTTACTTCGGGAGACTTCTCTCCATTGAGAATGACATGCTGCGTTTTGTTATCTAGGAACTCTTCAATCCAATCACACAGTTGGTCTGATAGTCCATATGGCCTTACTTTGTTCACTAAACAACTGTGCGGAACTGCATCAAACGCCCTGCGGAGGTCAAGAGACACGGCATCTACCTGAGAACCCGTGTGTATGGCCCTCTGAGTCTCGTGGACGAATAGCGCGAGTTCGGTTTCACACGATCGTTTTTTTCGAAGCCCATGCTGATTCCTACAGAGTAGATTTCTAGTCTCCAGAAAAGTCATTTTATTCGAACATAATACGTGTTCCAAAATTCTACAACTTATCGACGTTAGAGATATAGGTCTATAGTTCTGCACTTCTGTTCGACATCCCTTCTTGAAAACGGTGATGGCCTGTGCTCTTTTCCAATCTTTTGGAAAGCTACGCTCTTCTAGAGACCTACGGTACACCGCTGTAAGAAGGGGGCAAGTTCCTTCGCGTACTCTGTGTAAAATGGAATTGGTATCCCATCAGGTCCAGCGTCCTTTCCTCTTTGGAGCAATTTTAATTGTTTTTCTAGCCCTCTGTCATCTATTTCGATATCTACCATTTTGTCTTCTGTGCGACAATCTAGATAAGGAACTACAGTGCAGTCTTCCAGTAAAGGAGATCCAGATTCCACGCACTTCTTGAGACAGTATCATCAATATCTGACAGACTTTGAAAGGGTATTGTGGGTCTCCATTTGGCTGGCTGGTCAAATAGTGCAATATTTAGATTTATTGTCCATTCAAATATGACAGCAACTTGGTGTTGGACTGCTTTAGAATGTAAGGGCAGGTACACTCATTGTTGAGGTTCCAATTGATCGTGTTTGATCATCACAACAGAGGATCACCGTATTGTTCAACAAGCACATTGTAACTCCTTCACATCTGTGCCTGTCGTCTGGGAACAAGTAATGGACTCCCTTCAACATTTGTGTCATCTTGCACCATTGATTGGAGACTAGCTGCAGCCAGATTAGGGAATTTGTGTCGGCTGGTGTTATCAACATAACATAAACGGTTGCATTTGGAGAAGCTCAGCAGCTCTGTGAGCAGGAAGCACGGACTGCTGATGAATGGTGTCGCGTTATATTCAACGATAAATAATGGTTCTGCACTACTCTGGATGACCATCATCAGCAAGTATGGCAGCGGACTTGAGGGTGAGCCATGCTCTGGCTCGCGTTGGTGCTGTTGTAGGTTTCCATCCTCTGCTCGAGGCCAGACTGTATCGTTTAATTGACATGGTTGCGGTTGTCTTCTTCTTGTGTTGACGGGTGCCACTTGGTTTCGCACGCGTTGCCTGTCCGCTAGTGACAGTAGCGGCGGTTGTCGATATGTAGTAACTGTGGCCCTATCTTTGGGGTGACGTCGTTGTTCTTCCCCGTCGTGTCAGTGTGCAGTTCGGTTGGGGTCTCAGGAGGATCCAGGTCCACGCAGAGCGCGAACTTGCCGGAACCACTGGCGGCGCGCGTGGACTGCCAGATCGAAGAGCTGTGGCCACGAGGGTGCATGACCTCGTCGAAACCGGATCCTGCAAGTTTTAAGTTGAGTGCATTTCGATTCGAGTAGAAAATGTTCAAGTGTATGTGAAATCTTATGGGACTTAACTGCTAAGTTCATCAGTCCCTAAGTTTACACACTACTTTACCTAAATTATCCTAAGGACAAACACACACACACACATGCCCGAGGGAGGACTCGAACCTCCGCCGGGATCAACCGCACAGTCCATTACTGCAACGCCTTAGACCCCTCGGCTAATCCAGCTCGGCAGTTCGAGTAGACAAACCTCCTCCATCGCGAAATCTCGCCTTTCTCCAGTGACTTGGGTTCGTGTTGCTGCTCGTAGTGTCGCCGAGGCAAAGGGCAGCGAGTGGAGTGCTTGGGGAAGACGGATAAGATTAGCTTTCCTGGGGTTATAATTACTACTTACTGCCTTCAGCTTGTCACAGTTGTTAAGTTCAACCAGCGGTATTTTCCTGCCTGGTGGCCGCTGACGCTCCTGTTACCTGCCCTGGGGGTCAGTGTATGTAACGGCAGTGCACGTTTCCTCGCCTTGCCGCTGCTGTCCGGTAAGGCCTGTAGTTTTGACAGCTTTCTTGATTTTAGGTTGGTTGGCGATTCTTCTATCTTGGTGGTAGTGATTCCTTTCTTATTGCGGGAGCTCTAAGCACAGTATTCTGCGGGCGGGGTCCAGACCGCCGGTTCTGGCTTTGCCGTATTTTTACATCTTTGCATTTGGTTTACTGGACGTCAGGTAGCCTCACCAAGATTATCATTAGTCACTCGTTAGACTGCCACTAGTCTGAGTTACCATCTTGTGGTGTGAATGCACAACTCTTGGCTGCCTTTCTCATCGCTCGCGGAAGGGTTTTTGGCCTGACCTACTCAGAGGCCGATTCCTGGAGCACCATCTGTGGCTGGCCCTTATGTTTTTTATTGTGTTATTATTTTATTATTGTATTACCGAGTTACCATTATTTGTCTCACCTGCTTGGTGATCAGTTGCTTGTCCTTTTGAATTAACCTTTGTTATTATATTTGCTGTTTTGTTGTATGTTGTTAAATTTTTTTAATAATTGCCATTCTTGGCGTTAAAGACCGTCAGCCGTGACTATGGTTACTTGCCTTAATATTCTAATTACGGCCACATTGGCTAGTTTTCAAAACATTATTTGCTGTGTCTGTATTTTATGTATGTTGGTTAAATTTTTTAATAATTGCCATTCTTGGCGTTTAAGGCCTTCGGCCGTGAAACAATTCATAATTTATTGCCATTAAGGCCTTCAGCAGTGAGCATGGTTACTTGTTTCAAAATCCTAATCTGGTAATTCTATTTTAGAAGTGAGCTTTAAGATCTTGGTGATTTGTCTTGTGTATCTTAATAACTGTAATTGTAAGTTACAACAAGTTTAAACAATTCCATTAAGGCCTTCAGCCGTGAAACGATTCTTAAATTATTGTCATTAATTTAATTTGTTGTTGATTTTAAATAAATTGTGTGTGATTCAAATAAAAGCCAACCAATAGTAACTGATTATGGCTCCGTCCACAATCTTAACCGAACCCTGCCTTCCTTGACTAACAGGTCTCAGGGAGAGGTCTCTTTATTCCAATGTTCTGGAGTGGTTAAGAGGTGCTACTCCTTGTGCCATGCTATGGGAATCCATCGGTTATGACTTCATGACATGGCTGGAAGTGATTAAGGGAACCATGAGGCCACAGTCGTAAGACACAGACTTGCTGCGCCCATTAATGTTACCTCTCACGCAACAGTGATGTGGTGCCTGTTTTCTGCAGGACAATGCACATCCAGGCTTGACACGTGTGTCTATGAACTGTCTACGTGATGTTGAGAAGCTCTAATGACCAGCAAGATCCCTGTACTGACCCCAATAGAATTTGTGATGGATGAGATTGAAAGTCAACTCCGTCCCAGGGATTATCAAGGACCAGTTACAACAGTTCTGGGCAGCTTACCTCGGAAGAGGATACAACGGATTTATGCAATCCTTCCCAACCGAATCAGTGCTTGTTTCTAGGCTAGAGGGGATGCAACGTTTTACTGACAAGTGGCCTCATACTGTCAACTGCTTTGCAAATGTGACTCGATTTTGTAATCATCGAAATAACATCACATACCCTTCGAACCCACGAAATTTCATTTCTTCCCTCCTTCCCTCGCGGCTACTTCACTGTTTTGTTGATCAAACATCGAAGTTGCGTCCCTCGTCCATACTCTCCATCTCCAAACCCTTAAGCCAACTTCTCTCCTATTCTAACAACGTCGCCTGGGTTTTGGCTTCTGACAAATCATCGAATCCCATGCTTTTCACTTCCTACATCTATCAGTCTTCCCCCAGTCGAATCCTGTATGAAACTGTTAATTAGTATCCTAAGTAATTTCTGGTCCTCCTCCCCCATACTGAATTCTTCCGAATTTCCTACACTTCCCGAAGACCTGACGCCAATCAAACTACAGTTTCATCCAAGATTGTTAGCTACAGTATTCTGCCATGCTTATACCAAAATATCTAATTTTAAACGTAAAGTGTCTCTAAATCCTTCGGGAATGTAACTTTAAACACTGCCCTCTACGTGCCCACACAATTCGCTGAGGGATTTACTCATCTTTCCAGCTTCAACTGATATAATTTTTCCTCTCCATTGCACAGGTTCTCTTTCTCCATTTTTATCACTCCCATCCCAAGAGCTTCTTTTGGGGTCGCCCTCCTCATCTTTTTTATCCCAGATTCTTTTCAGAACAGTCCCAAAAACCCTCATCGCCTATTGCTCATTTCTGTCTGCAGACCGTCTTTCATCCATCCCTTCTCCGTAATAGTCCCAAAACCCAAATCATGCACCACCTTGAACATGCGCAAGGTATTTTATCTAGTCATGGTGTTTCTTCTGAAAGCAGCTCTTAAATTACTGAGCTTCTCCTCCATGTACTGTGGTTTACAGATTCCTTCAGCCTGATGCGCTAACGTATGGATCAGTCGTCTTTTCTGTTTGGAATGGCGATGGGAATTTTTTTGAATGTCTGTCTGTGTGGGTGAGTTTTCTGTAGAACTTTTGCCCCAAAATTCCGTCAACTTGTCTGAGTATAACTTCATCAAAAATGAAACTAGACCTCCTTCCCCTTTTTATATAGTGAACTTTATTTCAGAATTAATATCACTCAGAAAATTTAGATATTCTGAGATTACTTTTTCTCCATGAGTCCGTATGACAAAAGTATCATCAGTATACCAAAACTAACATGAGGCTTTGTTCGTTTCCGTCTCGAAGGGCTGATTCTCCAAATTTTTCCATGTATAAAATCGCTACAACTGCGATCAGTGAGACTGCCAAAGGATTGGCCACTTTATTGCAACCATTTATATAAGAAAAATTGACATTTATAACCAAGATTCAGGTGATTTTGGAGAAAAAATAATATTCTTCAGATTGAGTCCAAGAGAAATGATATGGCGCTATATCGCTGTCTGTCACAGTTGGAAAGAATTTTCGTAAAGAGTGTGACAGATCTCCTTAAAAATTGTCTCATGTCGACTTACTTTCAGAGGGACGCCTGTGAGGAAACCATATCAAATTTTTGTATGGAGAAATTGGAGCTGCGTTTCTGTCCTAACTCAAGACCACTCAGACGCTACCCACAACTATGAGAGACAGGTCAGAGCTGATGGAGACACACATATCACTCTCAATAACACGCCAGTAGGACTGAGACTTTGGGATATGGAGAGCCATGTGAGTACAACCACCTTGGTGGGACGTTCCTCAAATCATTCTGACTCGTTTCAGGAGAAATGGGATGGTGCAGTATCTTGCTAAAGACAATAATAGATCGCCTAGAGGTTGCTACAGACTAACAGCTCTAACCACTCGCTCGGAAAATGTTTTTCTGCATCATTCGCCTGTGAGAGATGATTTCATCCCATATCAACATCCCCTACATAATGACATCCCCGCAACTGTCAGCATGTACCAACTTGTGCTGCAACTCCAGGTTTCAAGGGTTCAATTGTGGTGCGCCTACGCCAAACTACACTGTTTACCCCTAGTCAAGAACTGTTCTGCGTGGTATGGCTAGTAATTTCTTGTTGTTCTTCTTGTTCTTGTCAAATACTGAATTGGCGAATGATTTACGTTACTGTGGTCCGCCTATCCAAAGTAATACTTGTAGTTCGCAGTACTCGACGACGTCTCTATCACAAAGACATCGATTTGCGCATTATAAACCATGACAGCGGTTGTTAACCTGTGCCGAGATACGGTATGGAATTGGGAAGGTGACGCGTGAAACGTGCAAGGCCGGCCCTACCCCAGAGACACAGTGACCCATACATCGTGAAAACACGACCTGACTATAATGAAATGCGTTCATATTGCATGTCCTGCAGATGTTGCCCTCGACTGTAATGAAGCTGGCCAGTACAAGATCCGACAACATACCAGGCACGTGACACGTCGAACTGTTTAGTTCATCGTGGCGTTAGGAGTAGGAGGGTGTATTTTAATGCTTCTCATAATCCATAATGAGAACATTGACGGTACATGAGCCACTGGTGATTAAGGGCTTGAGTAAGACTTCAGTGTCAAAATTAGACAACAGCGTTCTTTCAATAGTGCTACTGCCATAAGCAGACAATGAAGAAAGTAGGAGACATATGACATTGTTGACTAGAAGACTTCGAGTGGAAGGTTCAGCCACCTAATCGGGTGTGATTTGCTTCCCCAACGGATGAGGCCTTCGAGTTGTTTCACGATGAGAGAAGAGAGAGTGTGGAACCTACACTTCTCTAAAATAACTAAGGAAACAGTCGAGCTTAACATGGGACGCTGTGGAAGAGTTTGTAATTTAATCAAGACACCTACAATTATTAGCGAAGGTTTAAAAAGCAGATGAGTAATATTACCTGCAGTGCTTTTAGGAAACCAAATGTCGTTTTCATAACTAAGTTCCTCATGTGTCACAAAAAAAGTGCAAACGAAAACAAAATTTATCAACTAGATGGACCAACTTTCACTACATCATGAATGTTTGGGGAGAAGCGATAGTGTCGTAATATCATTGCAGTGTATTAGCCTATAACGTAAACGAACACTGGATGACGTGAAAGGATGACTGCTGGCAAAAATGCAGGAATAAACGTAATCGGATATTTTTATTATTTGATTTAATACTAGGGCAGAATGAAGTTTCATTCTGTAGTGGAAGCCGTGGTGATTTGAAACATCCTGGCAGATTAAAACTGTTGCTAGACTGGAACTCGAACCTAGGACCTTTGCCTTTTGCAGGCAAGTGCACCAGCGAGTGAGCTCTGTCCTCAGAGCTTTACTTACACCGATACCTCTTCTCCAACCTTACAAACTTCATCGAAGCTCTCCTGCATACCTTGCGCGACTAACGCTTCAGGAAGAAAGGATGTTACGAAGATACGGTTTAAACACACCCTATGGCGTTGTTTCCGCAATTAACTTTTCGTTGCAATCGACGCAACAAAGAGGCAAAATCACGACTCGTCGAAGCTCACAATACACCTCCAGTCAGCTATTCTGTCCTCTTTTTGTATTGCTTAGCCCACTGGAAGCGTGCAGCTTTCTGTACTGCTGTGAGCAATCGTCTTTAGCTAGGTAGCTGGCTCCAAATGTCCAATCAACACAGCTCGTTTTGCAATGCTTGCTCGGAAACTGGTTGACTGTTCCCAGAATGAGATTTTCACTCTGCAGCGAAGTGTGCGCTGATATGAAACTCTCTGGCAGATTAAAACTCTGTGCCGGACCGAGACTCGAACTCCAGACCTTTGCCTTTCGCGGGCAAGTGCTCTACCAACTGAGCTACCCAAGCACGACTCACGCCCCCTCCTCACAGCTGTACTTCTGCCAATATCTCGTATCCTACCTACCAAACTTTAAAGAAGCTCTCCTGTTCTGCGTGGTTCGCAGGAGAGCTTCTGTAAAGTTTGGAAGGTAGGAGACGAGATATAGGCAGAAGTAAAGCTGTGAGGACGGGGCGTGGGTCGTGCTTGGGTAGCTCAGTTGGTAGAGCACTTGCCCGCGAAAGGAAAGGTCCTGGTTGAGAGTTCATTGACAGAAGCAATTCCTGTAGGGTTTGGAACCGATTGTCACTGGCTAGGCATGACTCTAGTCTCAAATCCCTGTAGGCTAGAATTTTTTTTACAGTCTTTGTCCTTAGGGCGTTTTCCGTGGATGCGAATGGTACACCATTACTTGTAGACCCACTGGACAGCGCACGATGATACACCAACATATCGGGTCATGGCCTCATCCAAACACAATAGCTCCTTTCTGCCATTCTGTAGCGTCTCCACATCTACCGACAGCACTTCACTACCATGACATGTCAGCAGTGCAGGGTCACATGAGTTCTGCGTCATCTACAGCACTCCCAAGGGACTTTTTGCTCTAGTAAGGGGGT
The DNA here is from genome assembly GCF_021461385.2 of Schistocerca piceifrons. NCBI lineage: Eukaryota > Metazoa > Arthropoda > Insecta > Orthoptera > Acrididae > Schistocerca > Schistocerca piceifrons. The sequence goes on from NC_060138.1 coordinate 232,897,402, forward strand.
GACTACTGTATGTTTTCAAAAAACAGAATTTGAATTTTGTTGGCGCGATTTTTTCGTAGTTATGTTGGTATACATGTCTGAAAAGTATCTCCGCACTGTTAGCCGTGCGGGATATTATATGTTGTTAACAGTAGAAGAGGTTGCCAGTTTTTTGTTAGCATCGGCGATTATTTGATTTGTATAAGAATGGATCAGAGAATTTGCATTAAATTTTTCAGTAAGAACGGCATAAGTTTTAGAAATACACTCATGTTCAGAAAAGCAGAAAACTCTAAACGACAAGAGCTAGAATATTTAAATTCACAGGACATGTACTGCACTATGTTCTACAGAAATGATCAGCATTTCAGTCAGCTGGATTCAGCAGGTGCCCTGTGGTCTAGTGGGCACATGGTTTCGATAGCGACTAGGAGTACCTTCATCAGAATAAGCTATAGTTACATGAGTTCACATTGCACGGAGAGGTAATAAAACCACATTAGGGGCTCAAGTGCTCGAGTCAAATAAGTAAAAAATATTTTGTAAAGCCAACATTAAAACCACAAGCTTAGCAAGCCACTACTACTGGTATCAGTTATCCTGTAAATGTGGGACAGATAACTGCCCTAGAGGCTTGTTACGCTTGTGGTTTTAATAATGGCTTTGCAAGATAACTTTTACTTATTTGACTGGAGCACTCCAGCTCATATGGTTTTGTTATCTCTCCGTGCAATTTCAACCTATGTAACTAAACCTTATTCTAATAGAAGATACCCTTAGTCGGTATAGAAGCCAGGTAAATGCAATAAAATTTGTGCAACTGATTGCCTGTTTTTATTCTTCATTTAAAAATGATTAAGAAATTATTCTGAACGATCGTTGAACTACAATCGGGGATGTCATTGATGTTGGCATACCAGTTCCATCATTTTTTGTGTGTTTTAAGTATGAAACATGAGAAAGCAAAATCTGTTCCAAAATTGTTGAATTTCGAAAAAAAACATCGGCTAATGCAAGCTGCTCAAGAGTCACTGGATGAAGTCTAAAAGACTACTTAACATGTCATGAAAGATGGTGAAACATAGGTTTACTCATATGACGTCGAAATTAAGTATCAGTCGTCCCAATGCAAATAGTCCGGATCGCCAAGACTGAAAAAAGCTCGACACATGCGGTCATATGTGAACGTCATGTTCAGTGTGTTCTCTAACGTATTTCAGTGGCATAGTGCACCATTAGTTCTTAAAACACAGTCAATAACGAGTAGTATTGCACCTAAAAGATCAACGCCGTTTGCGCAAATCAAAATGTAAAACAACCCTGGATTTGTGGTGAAATAGTTGATGAATTTTGCACTATGACTGTGGACCTGGTCACAATTCGTTGCTTGTTCGCGCGTTTTGGACCAAAAACAGTACTGTATAATAATGCCCTGGCCTCCATAATCGCCAGATGTGACTTGTTTAAGGTACAAAAATAAAGAAAAGCTTAGAGCCAAGTCGTTTTGCAAGCGTAGATTAAAAAAAGTATCGCTGAGTGAGGCAAAAGTTATATCGAACCTCGAGTACCAGAAGTGTTTCTGGAGTCGGTAGAAGCGCTGGCTTAAGTATGTTGGATAACGCTGGAGAAAGGGATATTCAAATGGCTCTGATAACTATGGGACTTAACATCTATGGTCATCAGTCCCCTAGAACTTAGAACTACTTACGCCTAACTAACCTAAGGACAGCACACAACACCCAGTCATCACGAGCCAGAGAAAATCCCTGACCCCGCCGGGAATCGAACCGGGGAACCCGGGCGCGGGAAGCGAGAACGCTTCCGCACGACCACGAGCTGTGGACGAGAAAGGGATAACACTGATGTAGAAGAATAAATTAATTTTTTCCAAAAATACAAAAGTTCCCATTAATTTTCGAACGCACGTCATACAATGCACTGCCTGACAGAAAAGTGAGCCGGCCAGAGTGGCCGAGCGGTTCTAGGCGCTTCGGTCTGGAACTGCGCGACCGCTACGGTTGCAGGTCCGAATCCTGCCTCGGGAATGGATGTGTGTGATGTCCTTAGGGTTCTAAGTTCTAGGGGACTGATGACCTCAGAAGTTAAGTCCAATAGTGCTCAGAGCCATTTGAACAGAAAAGTGAAACACTCAGAAGGGGCGGGAACGATATGAAACTTCACAGGTTGTGAGCGTGTGTGTTCCTATTTCAGTGGTTACAAACTTGGCAGTATGAGCTCACTTGTCTGCAAGACGTTGCATCCCATCTGGCCTGGATGCCTGATACGATTGTTGCCCACACGGGAGAATCAGATGGTTAGTTCATAGGAGACACGTGACAAATGGCACCAGATACCGTCGCATGAGAGGCAATATATGGCGATGCAGGGAGCCTCTGACATACCGGTATGCAGTCAGAAAATTCTCAATCGCTACTATTTATGACCTGAAGCCACATCTGCTGACTCCCCACACCACGCTTCCAGGAGAAACTGCTGTGCATCTTCAAACATTGGAAGAATGTTATTTCGCTACCTTGCGGCCATACTCGCAGGCGATGGTCATTCGGGATAGTGCAGGACCACATTTCATCACTGAACGCAGTGCGACGTCGTTCATCTGAAGTCCAGGCTTCCCTAGTCATGGGATCATTCAAGAGGCAGCCATTTGTGCTGTGGCGTTAACACCAGTGTACATACTCTCGTGTGCCTGCTACTAGCCTCTGATCAGCGGTGCGGGATCACAGAGAATGTTGCGGGGAGTCCATTTCTTGTTCTCGGATGACAGCTTCAGACGTGAAGGGATTTCGATATGCTTAGTGTTCATCACGGCGATCGCTTGTGGTGGTCAGACGTAGCTGACCAGAGCCTCTAGGGCCTGCCCTCACGTTCCCAAGTGGTCCAAAATCGGGCCACTGTCACATCTGAACGCCCTATAAATTTGGATATTCACGATTCGACCAGTTGGTCAAATAAAGACCCACAATGAAGCCCCCCTTTCTCTATTGGCCTTTGGCATTAACCATCTATCCAGAGAAATGAGTAAGCAAATTTGGTAAACAATATCACAGATACAGCATTGGCATCAGATAAATGGTTCAAATGGCTCTAAGCACTATGGGACTTAACATCTGAGTTCATCCGTCCCCTAGACTTAGAATTATTTAAACCTAACTAACCTAAGGACATCAAACACATCCATGCCCGAGGCAGGATTCGAACCTGCGACCGTAGCAGCAGCGCTGTTCTGGACTGAAGCGCCTAGAACCGCTCGACCACAGTGGCCGGCCATAAGCATTAGAAATAAATTGGAAATTTGTGGTAAGGTCTTATGTGACCAAACTGCTGAGGTCATCGGTCCCTAAGCTTACGCACTACTTAATGTAACTTAAATTAACTTATGCTAAGGACAACACACACACCCATGCCTCATGCCTGAGGGAGGACTCGAACCTCCAACGGCGGGAGCCGCGCGGACCGTGACAAGACGCCTCAGACCATAGGCATTAGAAATTACATTAATTCCAGGTAAACTTCATTGTACACTCTGCACATTCAGATACTCAACACAGTGCACATAGCACAACTTCCTGCTCTGGAACCTTTTTGTCTGATTTATAACTGGATATCCGCCTCCTGCAGAAACTGGGCAACACTGACATAGCCTTCTGTGGTCAGCGTCAAAACAAGTCTGTGGCAGATGTAGATATTGTGTGTGGCGTGGACTGGGCGGTTTTTTAGGTTAGATAGCCTCGAGCAAGTACAGAAAGGGCAACAGCCTCAAAGGGTGCGGGGCAGGACATGCGGGAATCAGTGATCATAAGGCCGTTGCAGCATCCCTGAATATGGAAGTAAATAGGAATATAAAAAACGGAGGAAGGTTTACCTGTTTAGCAAGAGTAATAGAAGGCAGATTTCAGACTACCTAGCAGATCAAAACGAAAATTTCTGTTCCGACACTGACAATGTTGAGTGTTTATGGAAAAAGTTCAAGGCAATGGCAAAATGCGTTTTAGACAGGTACGTGCCGAGTAAAACTGTGAGGGACGGGAAAAACTCACCGTGGTTCAACAACAAAGTTAGGAAACTACTGCGAAAGCAAAGAGAGCTTCACTGCAAGTTTAAAGGCAGCCAATACCTCTCAGACAAACAGAAGCTAAACGATGTCGAAGTAGCGTAAGGAGAGCTATTCGTGAAGCGTTCAGTGAATTCGAAAGTAAAATTCTATATACCGACTTGACAGAAAATCCTAGGAAGTTCTGGTGTTACGTTAAATCAGTAAGTGGCTCAAAACAGCATATCCAGACACTCTGGGATGATGATGGCATTGAAACAGAGAATGACACCGTAAAGCTGAAATACTAAACACCTTTTTCCAAAGCTGTTTCACAGAGGAAGACCGCACTGCAGTTCCTTCTCTAAATCCTCGCACAAACGAAAAAATGGCTGACATAGAAATAAGTGTCCAAGGAAAAGAAAAGCAACTGAAATCACTCAACAGAGGAAAGTCCACTGGACCTGACGGGATACCAGTTCGATTCTACACAGAGTACGCGAAAGAACTTGCCCACCTTCTAACAGCCGTTTACCGCAAGTCTCTAGAGGAACAGAAGGTTCCAAATGATTGGAAAAGAAGAGCACAGGTAGTTCCAGTTTTCAAGAAGGGTCGTCGAGCAGATGCGGAAAATTATAGGCCTATATCTCTGACATCTATCTGTTGTAGAATTTTAGAACATGTTTTTTGCTCGCGTATCACGTCATTTCTGGAAACCCAGAATCTACTCTGTAGGAATCAACATGGATTCCGAAACAGCGATAGTGTGAGACCTAACTCGCTTTATTAGTTCATGACACCCAGAAAATATTAGATACAGGCTCCCAGGTAGATGCCATTTTCCTTGACTTCCGGAAGGCGCTCGATACAGTTCCGCACTGTCGCCTGATAAACAAAGTAAGAGCCTAAGGAATATCAGACCAGCTGTGTGGCTGGATTGAAGAGTTTTTAGCAAACAGAACACAGCATGTTGTTCTCAATGGAGAGACGTCTACAGACGTTAAAGTATCCTCTGGCGTGCCACAGGGGAGTGTTATGGGACCAATGCTTATCACAATATATATAAATGACCTAGTAGATATTGTCGGAAGTTCCATGCGGCTTTTCGTGGATGATGCTGTAGTATACAGAGAAGTTGTAGCATTTGAAAATTGCAGCGAAATGCAGGAAGATCTGCAGCGGATAGGCACTTGGTGCAGGGAGTGGCAACTGACCCTTAACATAGACAAATGCAATGTATTGCGAATACATAGAAAGAAGGATCCTTTATTTTATGATTATATGATAGTGGGACAAACACTGGTAGCAGTTACTTCTGTAAAATATCTGGGAGTATGCGTACGGAACGATTTGAAGTGGAATGATCGTATAAAATTAATTGTTGGTAAGGCGTGTGCCAGTTTGAGATTCATTGGGAGAGTCCTTAGAAAATATAGTCCATCGACAAAGAAGGTGGCTTACAAAACACTTGTTCGACCTATACTTGAGTATTGCTCATCAGTGTGGGATGCGTACTAGGTCGTTGACAGAGGAGATAGAGAAGATCCAAAGAAGAGTGGCGCGTTTCATCACAGGGTTATTTGGTAAGCGTGATAGCATTACGGAGACGTTTAGCAAACTCAAGTGGTAGACTCTGCAAGAGAGGCGCTCTGCATCGCTGTGCAGCTTGCTGTCCAGGTTTCGAGAGGGTGCGTTTCTGGATGAGGTATCGAACATATTGCTTCCCCCTACTTATACCTCCCGGGGAGATCACGAATGTAAAATTAGAGAGATTCGGGGGCGCACGGAGGCTTTCCGGCAATCGTTCTTCCTGCGAACCATACGCGACTGGAACAGGAAAGGGAGGTAATGTCAGTGCCACGTAAAGTGCCCTCCGCCACACACCGTTGGGTGGCTTGCGGAGTGTAGATGTAGATGTAGATGTAGATCTGACGATGTTCAAGCCTGGTAAAAACACTAAACACGAAGAACACCAATGCAATCTGGTGGCTGTTCTATCTCTCACAGAGAATTGCATCTCTACTCATTAATCTACCCGTCAGTGGTGTGTAGGTACACTGACGTCCGAACGCGACTTCTGGTTGCTTCACTGCTTTTGTCAGGTAGTGCGTTTCGTCTGGTGAGGTTTCTGGTGTGGGTGGTGTGGCGCGGCCTTACTTGAAGGGCAGCACGAGTGTCATCCAGGAGTTGTCGGTGAGCATCTCGGGCGTGAGGAAGGTGAGGCAGTGCGTGGTGTAGGGCACGCTGAGGTCTATGAAGCGCAGGTGGTGCGGCGTGTAGTGGAAGCTGCCGAGCGCGAGCGCGGCGCGGCCCTGCTGCAGCTGGCCCAGCAGCCCGTTGACGGAGCCGTCGGCGCGCTGCGTGCCCCACTTCTCCTCCTGCCAGCCCGCCGGCACGTACAGCTCCACCGCGAAGTTCATCGACTGCGACAGCGCTCCCAGCACCTGCACCCGTCCACCTTACCCGCTCACTGCACAGCCCACCGGCGAGGCTTTTCGTAAAACGCAGAAAATACCAGCAAAAAATGCAATTCGTCCATAGTAGAATACTCAAGCATTATGACCACTTCGAAGATCGAAAGTCTCCTCTTTAGAAATCAGCATGGATTCTACAAACAAAGATGTTCCAAATCCCAGGTCGCTCTGTTGATCCTAATACCCAAAACGCTTGTCGTGGTACAAATGTAATAATACTGTACCAACAGCCGTTTTTTTCATATTGTTTTATTAGGCAACCAATTACGATGTTCCAGTCACGTCATCTTCAGGCCTGTCACATGAATAACACCAAATACCACTCGCACATGTATAAGACAAGGCACCAATGTCGCACATGTGACAGCTGTTCACAGTACAATATCAAAGTACACTACTGGCCATTAAAATTGCTACAACAACAAGAAATGCAGATGATAAATGGGTATTCACTGGACAAATATACTACACTAGAACTGACATTTGACTACAAAAAAAAAATGGTTCAAATGGTTCTCATTACTATGGGACTTAACATCTGAGGTCATCAGTCCCCTAGAACTTAGAACTACTTAAACCTAACTAACCTAAGGACATCACACACATCCATGTCCGAGGCAGGATTCGAACCTGCGACCGTGGCGGGAGCGCGGTTCCAGACTGAAGCGCCCAGAACCGCTCGGCCACACCGGCCGGCCATGTGATTACATTTTAACGCAATTTGGGTGCATAGATATTGAGAAATCAGTACCCAGAAGAACCACCTCTGGCCGTAATAACGGCTTGATACGCCTGGGCATTGAGTCAAACAGAGCTTGGATGGTGTGTACAGGTACAGCTGCCCATGCAGCTTCAACACGATCCCACAGTTCATCAAGAATAGTGACTGGCGTACTGTGACGAGCCAGTTGCTAGCCCACCATTGACCAGACGTTATCAATTGGTGAGAGATCTGGAGAATGTGCTGGCCAGGGCAGCAGTCGAACATTTTCTGTATCCAGAAAGGCCCTTACAGGACCTGCAACATGTGGACGTGCATTATCCTGTTGAAATGTAGGGGTTCGCAGGGATCGAATGAAGGATAGAGCCACGGGTCGTAACACATCTGAAATGTAACGTCCACTGTTCAAAGTGCCGTCAATGCGAACAAGAGGTGACCGAGACGTGTAACCAATGGCACCCCATACCATATACGACAGTATGGCGATGACGAATACACGCTTCCAATGTGCATTCACCGCGATGTCACCAAACACGGATGCGACCATCACGATGTTGTAAACAGAGCCTGGATTCATCCGAAAAAATAACGTTTTGCCATTCGTGCACCCAGATTCGTCGTTGAATACACCATCGCAGGCACTCCTGTCTGTGATGCAGCGTCAAGGGTAACTGCAGCCATGGTCTCTGAGCTGCTGCAAACGTCGTCGAACTGTTCGTGCAGATGGTTGTCTTGCAAACGTTCCCATCTGTTGACTCGGGGATCGAAAAATGGCTGCACGATCCGTTACAGCCATGCGGATTAGATGCCTGCCATCTCGACTGCTAGTGATACGAGGCTGTTGGGATCCATCACGGCGTTCCGTACTATCCTCCTGAACCCACCGATTCCATATCAATCATTGGATCTCGACCAACGCGAGCAGCAATGTCGCGATACGATAAACCGCAATCGCGATAGGCTACAATCCGACCTTTATCAAAGTCGGAAACGTGATGGTACGCATTTCTCCTCCTCACGCGAGGCATCACAACAGCGTCTCACCAGGCAACGCCGGTCAACTGCTGTTTGTGTATGAGAAATCGGTTGGAAACTTTCCTCATGTCAGCACGTTGCAGGTGTCGCCACCGGCGCCAACCTTGTGTGAATGCTCTGAAAAGCTGATCATTTGCATATCACAGCATCTTCTTCCTGTAGGTTAAATTTCGCGTCTGTAGCCCGTCATCTTCGTGGTGTAGCAATTTTAATGGCTAGTAGTGTAACTGCTGTTGGTACAGTATTATTGCATTTCATCGACCAGCCGCTGTTCCATACACTGGTGGCCAAGATGGGGTTACATTTTTTCGTGATGTTACACGTCGCCTGCCCACCGCTTCCCATAAAAAGTGGACCCCAAAGAAGATGATGCTGTGCTGTGTGGTCTTAGGAACATCTGAGTCCATCATACTGAAATACGCGAATCAAGTAGTAATTTTGAACACCAATGAATCAAAGCTTATCATGGGGTGTAAGTGAACGGGGAAGGTTATACCATAATTGTAACAATGAAATGAGCACAAATCTGATTAATTAGCTGAAATTTATTCTGCATTTAAGAGCCATCCTTGGCACTGATTACGTGTTATAGTAAGATGACAACAAATTAATTTAATATTGCGCTTAATAATACATTAATTTTTGGCGTTTTCATCCTTTACTGCAGTAAAAAGGACGACAATGCAACTCTTAATATCATAAAGTGAAACCATCTGGATCTTTCAAATTTATGTTTTTGAAAGTTTTCAGTGTAATGTTTCCTTAAAGCATGCAGCAACTAAATAGCGGTACGTCAAAGCTAACACATTTTATGTGTACTCAGTTTGCAAGTAAACAGCACTAACTATCCACTGATATATTTTTATGAATAAAATTTTGGATATAACTAATGATTTCTTAAGAAAATTTCGTTTTCCTACAAAAATTTGGAAATCAAGACTCACCTGAATAAAATAAATCAATATTGGTGTGCTTGAATTATTTTATTTATGAGATTTTACTGAAACTTTACTGCGCAGTTTGGCAAAACAGCCAACTTGCACACTACCATTGGTGACAGTCGAAATCTTCAATTATTTCAGTATTTGTACAGCACTCCCATACCATACTCCTTCGTTCACTCTTACGTCCACGATTCTTGCCATCTATGGTCGCACTGTTTGTCCCTCTCTCTTGTGTTGTGGCTATGGCTGCTCTATGTCCGAGTTTACAAGGATTTTTCCTAGTTTTGAGACAGTCCGGGAGAGTCCTGAGGGGGGGGGGGGGGAGAGAGGGGGTTACACAACCACCCAGGTTAACGTAGACCTGTTTTGTGTCTGGAAGAATTAGACTGATTTGAAATAAATATATTTTAATAGATCTTAGTTAAAAGTCTTTAACTATATTTGATACAGGCTCCCAGGTAGATGCCATTTTCCTTGACTTCCGGAAGGCCTTCCATACAGTTCCGCACTGTCGCCTGATAAACAAAATAAGAGCCTACGGAATATTAGACCAGCTGTGTGGCTGGGTTGAAGAGTTTTTACCAATCAGAACACTGCATGTTGTTCTCAATGGAGAGACGTCTACAGACGTTAAAGTAACCTCTGGCGTGCCACAGGGGAGTGTTATGGGACCATTGCTTTTCGCAATATATATAAATGACCTAGTAGATATTGTCGGAAGTTCCATGCGGCTTTTCGCGGATGATGCTGTAGCATACAGAGAAGTTGCAGCATTAGCAAAATTGCAGCGAAATGCACGAAGATCTGCAGTGGATAGGCACTTGGTGCAGGGAGTGGCAACTGACCCTTAACATAGACAAATACAAATGTATTGCGAATACATAGAAAGAATGATCCTTTATTGTATGATTATATGATAGCATAACAAAAACGCAGTTACTTCCGTAAAATAACTGTGAGTATGCGTACAGAACGATTTGAAGTCGAATGATAACATAAAATTAATTGTTGGCAAGGCGGGTGCCAGTTTGAGATTCATTGGGAGAGTCGTTAGAAAATGTAGTCCATCAACAAAGGAGGTGGCTTACAAAACACTCGTTCGACCTATACTTAAGTATTGCTCATCAGTGCCGGATCCGTACCAGGTCAGTTTGACAGAGGAGATAGAGAAGATCCAGAGAAGAGCGGCGCGTTTCGTCACAGGGTTATTTGGTAAGCGTGATAGCGTTACGGAGATGTTTAGCAAACTCAAGTGGCAGACTCTGCAAGAGAGGCGCTCTGTTGCCCGCCAGGTTTCGAGAGGGTGCGTTTCTGGATGAGGTATCGAATATATTGCTTCCCCCTACTTATACCTCCCGAGGAGATCACGAGTGTAAAATTAGAGAGATTCGGGCGCGCATGGAGGCTTTCCGGCAGTCGTTCTTCCCGCGAACCATAAGCAACTGGAACAGGAAAGGGAGGTAATGACAGTGGCACGTAAAGTGCCATCCGCCACACACCGTTGGGCGGCTTGCGGAGTATATATGTAGAATGTAGATGTAGAAATGGAGTTTGGCGCATAGGTAGTTTTGTTCATTTTGTATTTTAAAAAACCCAGCGGCGAGCACACTTAGACGCTCTCCTATACAAGTATTTTCCGTACTTCGTCGTTGAGACCAATGAGAAACCGCCGACAATCGACGACAATCGCATGCATAGCGCCGCCCCACGCCAATGTATCGTCGACAGACTGTATGTGTCTGGGAAAATAACCCGATTTGACCCAAATGACTGGGATTTTCTAAGTCTTTGTCCAGGGTCGGTAGTTTAACAGTTGGCAAGCCAGTTTCTGACGCTACCTGGGCGTCTCCTCCAACGGTTTAGAGTCCCTGTGTCACATTGTATGCTTTCTACTGCTTGCACCACATAGCTCCACGTGATTTGCTGATGAGTACAGTATTATTCCAAACAATTCACTTTTCTTATCGGCTCCTTTTTATCACCAAACTGCTACATAAAACTGGGGCTAAGTTTGTTTCGGCGTAAAGTCAAGCGCCAGCACGCCAGTCGGTAACGATGGAGCAGAGAGGGCTGTGAAAAGACGTCAGCCAATTACACGCTAGCCATCCCCTCTCCAGGACGACAAGGCGATAGCAGCGGCCATTATGCGAAGACGACATAAGCGCCGCGCCCGACTGGTGGTGGCCCAGTTGAACAGCAGCGTCAAGATCAGGCACTTGTATAGCAGCGACTCAGGAACTGTACATGGGCCGTCCACAAAGTAAGTTCCGTTTCTATCTGCGGCAGCGCTACGATCGCAGTTCCGAGTATGTGCGGCAGTTACTCTGACTCAAGGAGAAGACATGTACGCCATTTTTAGATCGCTGCTGCCGACGTGTGCTTTGTAGTCCTTCTTTATAATGCCGCCGCGTGTGAAATCAAATCTGAGATTCCTTTTCTAAATGCAAAGAAATTTAAACCAAAGGAAATTCATTGGCAATTCTGCGAGGTTTACAGACAAAATGCTATGAGTCATTCAATGGTTAGAAGATGGATCAGATTTTTCAGTGAAGGACATGATCAAGTGCACAATGAAGAACGAATTGGCTGCCCGTCTGTGGTTACTGATGAACTGGTTCACACAACTGAAGAGAAGATAAATCACAACAATAAGTTTACACTTACAAGGGGAGGCCATGACGTTTGGAACGCGGATTTATTGCAAACTTCGTACACTCGTAGTACTCCATGAGGACAACAAAATGTATAGTGTGTACTTCTCAAGCGTTATTGAGAAAATCGCAAGATGATTTCGGTCATCAGATGTGCGTGGCCATTTTTACCATGAAGCGGCTGCAGCCGAGTGGTGCCGTCACGGTAGCTCAGCGTGTTCGATCGGAGGGCTGGTTGGTCTCTGTAATAAAAAAAACTGAGTGAAATGATCAACAAACGAACTTGACCGGATGTCATGTGACGTCCGCAACGAACAAACACAACGATCAACAACGAACAAAAAAAAAAAAAAAAATGTGTGTTGGGTCAGAGTGTTAGCTACCCTTTGTGATAAAAGAACTGAGCGAACGGGTCAACGAACAAACTGAACGGGTGTCATCGGACGTCCGCCCTGAACAAAATCAACGAGAAATATAGAACAACTGATTTTTTTAAAAAAAGTGGTTCGCGTTCAAGCTGCTGGATCGAGTTCCGTTCGTCAGTTTTCATTTTTTATTTTCAACACAATCATTTTCTTTACTATTGATGACCTGTGGTATCGTGTTGAAGCTGCATGGGCACGCCATACAAGCTCTGACTCAATGCCCAGGCGTATCAAGGCCGTTATTACGGCCAGAGGTGGTTGTACTGGGTACTGATTTCTCAGGATCTATGCACGCAAATTGAGTGAAAATGTAATCACATGTCAGTTCTAGTATAATATATTTGTCCAATGAATACCAGTCTATCATCTGCATTTCTTCTTGGTGTAACAATTTTAATGACCAGTAGTGTAATTAATGCGACTGGACTGTGTATGTAGTGATTGCTAAAACTGCAGTATTTCTCGTCGCAGTCGGTTATGTTTAACCTCCAGCTTAGTAGACTCGTCGAGAATGAGGGTGTAACGGTACTTTGCGGGCAGGCGTGTCAATTAGCATCATATTAATTAAAATCGGGGAAGAATTAAAAAGGGGAAAGTAATACGAAACTTTAATAACTGCACAGCATTACTAAGAAGCAATATAATTAAAAGTAATAAAAAGCAAAGTAGCAAAAACCAAGGGGGACAGCAAGATATAGGGGCGCGTTTGTTTTTCAATAGATATAAAAGAACATGTAACACATTATTGAGCTCTCTACCTTCACTTATTGCGATCGGGCTAGTCGATGAAAAAGTGGTACGCGACTGCGAAATTCGTTAAGGAGATTGTTTAAAAACTCTTCAAGCACGTTTAAAATACATTACGTGTGACGAAGTGATCAGAGACGTTTATTGTCGGGTGGAGTGAAAATGAATCCGACAACATGATTCGAACTTTGTGCTAGCTGAGAAAAATACTCTTGGGAAACTATTATGGTTGCGGAACCCACGAAAGTTGTGCACAACGGAAAGCTATAGTTTACGTAATTCTGCATTTTATGGTGAAACGCGTGTGCGCGGAACATTAATACAATCTTATCCTTGGACGGTTGCGGGGGTAACTGATACAAACAACGCGCCAGCATAAAAAATAGTTCGCTTCTTAACTACCAGATATTAATTAACGGGGACCTATGATACTAAAAAAGAAGGATAGGATCATCACCTCCAATCCCGATTCATATTTCATATTTAATTAGTGGAAAGAGAAGTGTTAATAAAGAAACTACATTTCAATTTATCCACGATTTTGGCTTCATTAAGTAGACTTGACTACATGATAAACAATATCTGTGGAAGTTGTATCGCCATAATATTTATCCAACCAATTTTGTGGGACACCAAAAATGTAAATGCATGAAATTGTTCTTACCGCGGATGTGTAATGTGTGAGTGTGACGAACTATATTGAGAAACTGAACATCGATTACGTACTTGCACGTTTATCTGCGAAAATGGTCCTTGTCAGTACATCAGCATAGAGTTGGAATAGAATCACTGGAACATTGCAAACCATTCGGATTAATCGAACATCTAAATACGTATAATGCTGGTACCACCAGGATGTGTTCTTTCTCCTCACCCCCGTGGCAGTAATTAAATTAAGAGTCAGCTGGGAAATACATTTAAATCAACTGACGACCATTGAGCTAGCGTCACGAATTTTCAAACGTCCACTGCCGTGTATGAAGGCGAGTGACACCACGAGTGTTAAAGTCGATTGAGGGGTGTCGCCGTGATCGTATTGAATGACATTGAGCAGTTACAAGGGGTACAATGTAATGAATGGAAATGCCGTACCCAGATTCTGGGAGGGGGACTGAAATGTCGCTTCTCGACCCGGGGATAGTGCCACCACTCATTCGCTAGCCGTTTCAATGCGCGACCCCACTACAGGGGCCGCTCGTACCTCGACTTCGAGGCCAGTGAAGCCGGCGTCGGAGTGCAGGGCGGCGGGGACGTTGTCGAAGGTGGCGGCGACGAGCGGCTGCCCGCGCAGGTTGGCAGCCTTGTCGCGAAACAGGTCGCGGCCCGAGTGCAGGCGGCCGCGCTTCCACGTGTCGAGACGACGCAGCACCAACGGGAAACGCGCCGTGGCCGGGAACGGCACCGTCGACAGCTCGAACCAAGTGTCGCGCCGGGCGCCGCCGTAGCGCCGCAGGAACACCACGTCCACCAGCTTGCGCCACAGGCCGAGCAGCGGGCGCGCCAGCAGCCGGTCGTCGTGCAGCAGCAGTAGCAGTGCGCGGCTGCTCAGCCGCCGCTCCCTGCGCAGCACATCCATACCACTGTCTAACATAACAGTCGCGACATTCACTGCTAGTGATCGGGAGCTCGTGAATGAGTCGTTCAAATGAACGCTCCACTCCAGTGAAGTGTGAACTAAGCACTCAATTTCAATGAACTGGTACTTTAAACTCTTCACAGATAGCACACTCCACACTTTTTTCTAGTTCACTCACTCTCTTCCGCTCTCCCTCTACCACTACATCGGCGCTACGTCACTCATCCTCCCTTCTCTTCAGTCCTCCCTCTACTGCCTGTCGACGAATCGTGCGGTGTTTGTTGGTAATGACAGGTTTACGAGGGGTTATGTAGGTGAGGGGCGAGAGGAAGGCAGCGTCAGCTGCTTCCTGCAGTGCTGACGTCATTACCCGTGACTATTAGTGCAGTTAAACTTGCGTCTACGGGTAGCCTACCGTTGGCAGAGCTTGTTTTTTTTTTCCTTTATTGTAATTTTAAGCACCTCATACAAGGCGGGCTGGCAGCAGCATAATACGCTGCTCTTCAGCCTTAAGGGGTACAATAATACGACATATAGGTGACACAGACAATACAATAAAAATGGCGGGCAAAAAATGTAGATACAAAAACAATAAACATGAAGCCGTTCACACTGGACGCAAAAAAAACACTAACACTTGTTGACACGGCGCACAGAAGACAGACGACGGCGACGGCACACGTGAACAGTGGAGACGTAACGACGAAAGAACACTAAACGCAGAGGAAGGCACACATACGAGACACTGATGGCGATGATCTCTGGCGCGCGAATGTTCACTGAGCGTGTGCGAGTCCGGGGACCTGCCAAGAGAGGAGGAGGAGGAAGGGGAGTGGGAGAGGGGAGAGCAGAGATGCCAGGGGCATGGGAGATAGGGGGAGGGGGGAAGGGGGAGGGGAAGTCTGGGGGAAGAGGGGTGGAGGGAGGGGACGGGGGAAAAGGAAAGAGAAGGGAGGGAGGGTGCCTAAAGGAAAGGACACCAGGAGTGGGGGGGGGCAGGGTCAAAGTTGATAGGAGGGGTAGATGGAGGGGAGGGGGACATCATCAGAGAGGGGGAGCTGGTGGAAGCCACCTCGGGAGAGGGTAAGGAGGGTGGAAAGATGGAGACCGGGTGGGACGTGGGAATACAGGCGCGGCAGCGGGCGGGGGTGGGAGAGGATCGCGGAGACGAGCGGGTGAGGAGGATCAAGTTTATGCGAGGTGTACAGGATCCGTATCCTTTCAAGGAAAAGGAGGAGATGGGGGAAGGGGATGAGATCGTACAGGATCCGCGTGGGGGAGGGGAGACAGATGCGGTAGGTGAGGCAGAGAGCATGGAGTTCAAGGATTTGGAGGGATTTATAAAAGGTAGGGGGGGCGGAGATCCAAGCCGGATGGGCATAACGAAGGATAGGGCGGATGAGGGGTTTATAGGTGTGGAGGAGGCAGAGCTTGCAGACAAATGAACATTAAAGACACAAACGAAGAGGCTGGCTGTGTGAGCACGCACAGTCAACATGAAAATAAAAGGTTTGTTAATAACACTGAAAGAGCGATTTTACCTGAAATCGTACCAATGACTACAGGTGACAGTTTACGTTTTTAATCTGGAGCATTATTATTCTCAACAAAAATAAAATCTACAGGAAAACTTCTGAATAATTACTTAGCGTAGGTATATAGACTTTGTGACAGGGGTAAACATACTCATTCTATTTTGGATTAAATTTTAAAAGGAACATAAAATTGGACTGCATTTCATTGGTAATCCTAGTTTTCAGCCCATGAATACAACAAATAACGTTTCATTTGGCAGATAAAGACTTTTTTGGGTGCTTCGTGAGAAAATGTCGAGCAAGATTAAATGTGATACCTTCTTTATATGTGACACGCTTCTCTGTTTATCTTTCCTTTGTCCCCTTCGACTATGCTCTATTTACGCTAACTCAGACGCTGTAAGAGCGTAAAACGTTGCGTGCACGTTACTGCATAGTTCGGCCATCTGTTGGTAAAATTTTGAAGTATTACGAAGCTTTATTGTACGAGCGAGGCGAAGCGAGCGTAGCCGCGGCTGAGCGGCGAACTGGGCAACTTCGCCAGGCTTCCGTACTTCATGAATGAACTACTTCATTTGAACGCTTCACGGCAAAGAGTGAAATGAATGAAGTAGTTCACGGGAATGAACGAGTTCGACCCATCGCTAATCACTGCTGTAAAAGTTGTTACCGTTCGACAGCTGGAACGACACTAGCGCTCCAAGCGGCGAATAAGGTGAACATCAGACGCGTCGTAAGCACAATGTTTGTTTTCCATCCATTTCCTACGTAATTTACGAAATATTTGAGTTATTTTCTTGCCTGCAAGGGTTTGTGTAGTATCAGAAGGCATATATGTTTATAAAAAATGATTCTAAAATAAGCGCAACTATGGACAAGAACCATGAATCGAGTGGCAAGCTACAACACATTCGTGAAGCAACACTTGTGACGTTGGATAGAATTGCAGCTTACCTCGTTGATATCAAAAGAATATAAACACACAGATTCACACGTTAGAAGCACAGACATGTACCTCTACATGCAAAAGCGATCGACAGATTATTTATCGTTCTGTAGGCCTACTGTTAGATTAGATTAGATTAATACTAGTTCCATGGATCATGAATACGATATTTCGTAATGATGTGGATCGAGTCAAATTTTCCAATACATGACATAATTAAGTTAATTTAACAACATAATTAAGTTAATATAACAACTTTTTATTTTTTTTAAACTTTTTTATAATTTTTTTGTTTGTTTTTTCTTTTTTTCTTAATTTATATCTAAAAATTCCTCTATGGAGTAGAAGGAGTTGTCATTTAGAAATTCTTTTAATTTCTTCTTAAATACTTGCTGGTTATCTGTCAGACTTTTGATACTATTTGGTAAGTGACCAAAGACTTTAGTGGCAATATAATTCACCCCTTTCTGTGCCAAAGTTAGATTTAATCTTGAATAGTGAAGAACGTCCTTTCTCCTAGTATTGTAGTTATGCACATTGCTATTACTTTTGAATTGGGTTTGGTTGTTAATGACAAATTTCATAAGAGAGTATATATATACCGAGAAGCTACTGTGAATATCCCTAGATCCTTAAATAAATGTCTGCAGGATGATCTTGGGTGGACTCCAGCTATTATTCTGATTACACTCTTTTGTGCAATAAATACTTTATTCCTCAGTGATGAATTTCTCCTTGTCGCCTGTAGCCACAAGTACAACCTTCATCTTTATATTATTCTAAGTGGGACACGCAACTGCCAAATAGTGGGTGAAATATGTTGAAAACATTATAATGAGCTGATTACATTACATTTGGCGCAAAACCAAATATTTAAATAATTTTCAAACAATCTGTCAGTGAACAAGGTACTAACAAAATAATGTTATCACACGAAGGAAGCAAGGAAAATTATGTGACTAACAACAGAAGTGAATGAAATACATACCAAACGTTACGATTTTGTAAGACACGAATAACTGCACTTAATCTAACCACTTCATCGTCAAAGCAGGTCTGTGTTGACGATTCACACGAATCTGGCACTGATACATGGAGAGCTGAACTGGCTGCTTCTGTGTCATAGGACTGTTTTACAGCTTTAGATGGATTGTCGAATCTTTGTGGCAGTTTCCTCTTCATCGTCAGTTGAGGTAGCTTATTTGGGACGTCAAATAGTGTGGGTACTGCATTCCACAAGAGTTCATGAACTGGTTTGTTCGAAATGTAGCGAACAAAACCTAATATTATTATACAGGTAAACTGGGTCTTTTTTCATAAGGTCTTCTCGTCTGCTATTAACCAGCCATTTTCTGCTCCTAAAACGAAACATTAATCATTAATACACATGTAGTTTGTAAGTGAATCCTGGCGATATAATTTAGTAACATGATGGTATATAACTCTCAGGATCTTTAGGAAACCTAAAAAAAGACAGCTGTTGTGTCTTCTACCTGTTGTTGCTGCAATTTATTGCGCTACATACGCTCCCGCTTGTAAAAACCATTGTAGAAATCAAAATAAACAACCACTATTCGCTTTCACGACCGCGCCGAACTCACAGTTTAAGTTACTGGCCGCTTGGGGCGCTACTGGCGCCGTAAACAACAAAATCGAGGCGAAGTATCGCGACTGTTATGTTAGACTGTGCCCATACGAGGTGTAGGAGTATGAAACCAGAATTTCCCTATAGATGGTGCTAGCCGTCAGTGTTGGGACCGTGAGACCGCGTCCCTAACGCCATCTGCTTCCTGTAACGGCTGACGACGAATGTCAACACACAGTAATCAAAGTTCCATACATCTGTGTCTGTTTCAAACCTGTAAACATGTCGACTTTTGTGCCTACGAACTACGATTTGCGGACAGCATTGATTTTCTTTTATCATTTGAAGAAAATTGCTGCAGAATCGGATCGAATGATTGTCAAAGCTTTCGGCGAACATGCTCTTGGGAAAACACAGTGTTTCGAGTGGTTCAAAAAATTCAAAAGTGGTGATTTAGACGTGAGAAACGACGAACGCGGAAAACAACCGAAAAATTTCGAAGATAATGAATTTCAGGCCGTATTGGATGAAGATGATACTCAGACTCTACAGGAACTCGGGGAACAATTGAATGTCACGCAGAAAGCCGTTTCTCTTCGGATGAAAGCTATGGGAAAGGTGCAGAAAGCTGAAAAATGGGTTCCACGTGAACTGAATGAAAGACAGCGAACAACTCGAAAAACCACTTGTGAAATGCTACTCGCCAGATACAAAAGAAAGTAGTTTCTCTGTCGAGTAGTTACAGGTGATGCAAAATGGATCCCAAGCGTCGTAAATCAAGGGTCAATCCAGGCAAACCATCGTCATCCGCTGCGAGACCAAATCGCCTTGGAAAGCAGACAATGCTCTGTGTTTGGTGGGATAAGAAGAGTGTCATCGATTATGAGCTGCTAAAATCTGGTGAAACCGTTAACACTGATCGCTACCAACAGCAAATGATCGATTCAAATCGAGCATTAGGCGAAAAACAACCGGAATATGGAAAAAGGCAACACAATCTCATACTACTCCATGATAACGCCCCATCACACCGAGGCGTTCAATTGGGAGATACTAGGGCATGCGGCTTATTCTGCAGACTTGGATCTGTCCAATTATCAACTGTCTGAATCATTGGGACAACGCCTCGCTGAATAACGCTCCAATTCGTATGAAAATGTATAAAAATGGCTCGCTGACTGGTTCGCTTCAAAAGAAGCGAAGGAACTTGCCCCCTTCTTGCAGCGGTGTACCGTAGGTCTCTACAAGAGCGTAGCGTTCCAAAAGATTGGAAAAGGGCACAGGTCATCCCCGTTTTCAAGAAGGGACGTCGAACACATGTGCAGAACTATAGACCTATATCTCTAACGTCGATCAGTAATAGAATTTTTGAACACGTATTACGTTCGAGTATAATGACTTTTCTGGTGACTAGAAATCTACTCTGTAGGAATCAGCATGCGTTTCGAAAAAGACGATCGTATGAACCACATCTCGCGCTATTCGTCCATGAGACTTAGAGGGCCAGGTAGATGCCGTGTTTCTTGACTTCGTTCGATACAGTTCCCCACAGTCGTTTAATGAACAAAGTAAGAGCATATGGACTATCAGACCAACTGTGTGATTGGATTGAAGAGTTCCTAGATAACAGAATGCAGCATGTCATTCTCAACGGAGAAAAGTCTTCCGAAGTAAGAGTGATTTCAGGTGTGTCGCAGAGGAGTGTCGTAGGACCGTTGCTATTCACAATGTATATAAATGACCTTGTGGATAACATCGGAAGTTCACTGAGGCTTTTTGCTGATGACACTGTGGTGTATCGAGAGGTTGTAACAATGGAAAATTGTACTGAAATGCAGGAGGATCTGCAACGAATTGACGCATGGTGCAGGGAATGGCAATTGAATCTCAATGTAGACAAGTGTAATGTGCTGCGAATACACAGAAAGAAAGATCCTTTATCATTTAGCTACAATATAGGGGGTCAGCAACTGGATGCAGTTAATTCCATAAATTATCTGGGAGTAAGCATTAGGAGTGGTTTAAAACGGAATGATCATATAAAATTAATCGTCGGTAAAGCAGATGCCAGACTGAGATTCATTGGAATAATCCTAAGGAAACGGAGTCCGAAAACAAAGGAAGAGCGTTACAGTACACTTGTTCGCCCACTGCTTGAATACAGCTCACCGGTGTGGGATCCGTTCCAGATAGGGTTGATAGAAGAGGTAGAGAAGATCCAACGGAGAGCAGTGCGCTTCGTTACATGATCACTTAGTAATCTCGAAAGCATTACGGATATGATAGATAAACTCCAGTGGAAGACTCTGCAAGAGAGACGCTCAGTAGCTCGGTTCGGGCTTCTGTTGAAGTTTCGAGAACATACCTTCACCGAGCAGTCAAGCAGTATATTGAGCCCTCCTACGTATATCTCACTAAGAGACCACGAGGGTAAAATCAGAGAGATTAGACCCCACACAGAGGCATACCGACAATCTTTCTTTCCAAGAACAGTGCGAGACTGGAATAGAAGGGAGGACAGATAGAGGTACTCAATGTACCCTCCGCCACACACTGTCAGGTGGCTTGCGGAGTATGGATGTAGATGTAGATGTAGAACAGTTTTTTTTTTTTTTTGCTTGGCATTTACAGCCTACTGGAGAGGTGGGAGAAATGTATAAATAGCAATCGAGATTATTTTGAATAAAATATTGTTTAGCAGTTTCAAACAACAGATGTGTAATTATTGCACTCAAATTCCGGTTTCATGCTTCTACACCTGGTACACAACAGCCGCTTCAGCGCTGGCGAAATAGGGCAGTGTATAGTCCGCACAGGATAAGATGGCGGATGTGCAGTGACCAATTTCCGTCTAAAGCGCAGAGCAAGTTCGTTATGTTCGTCCGCTTTCGGCCGGTCAGCGACGCACTGCGACGACAGAATCGAGGCGCACACCCTGCATTCTTTTGCGAACGAAGCCATTCTGTAAAAAATTTCATTTCTATGTTACGTATAGCTTTATATGTCAGCTTCATGATGATTTGCCCATCATTTCATACTGGTCGTAGTTATTTGTTATTTGCATTTAAGTAGGACACTACACGCAATTGGAAGAAGTTTGAAATGGAAAATAGGGGTCGCTATGATTTTGCGTTTGGTACATATTAAACAATATGTTGTTGCGTATGAAATTTAGCTAACATCTTGAAATTATCTTCAGACTTGGGTGAAGGCCTCAATCTGTCACCAATCTGAAGAAAACTGATGTGATGTAGCACACTCATTTACGGTCTCACGTGCCAGCGATAAAGTGAGAATGAAGTATCCACAACATCCCTATTATTTTATAAACTGTTTGAGACATCGAAATGAGATTTTTGCGAATGACAGCATGAAAAAAGGAAAGTATGTTGTCATGTTGCTAGTATGCGAAAATTCATTATTTGTCATGTTATTCTACTAACTAGATACTTTTTCGATGAAAGAATGTAATTTTTAAGGGCCATCGATAGCCGGTGAAACAAGAAATTCTGCGAGTTTCAAATGGTTCAAATGGCTCTAAGCACTATGGGACTTAACATCTGAGGTCATCAGTCCCCTAGACCGTAGCGGTCGCGCGGTTCCAGACTGAAGCGTCTAGAACCGCTCGGCCACTCCGGCCGGCAGGAAATTTTAACATGTCAACAAGAGAAATGTGGGTTTTACTCAAAATTCAACACTCATGACACTTCTCCGAAAGTTACAAATGGTTAACAACACAGGCGAAAATTATTTTTTTTCTTTTGTTGCATTTTCAGGGGAGTTATTTTTAGATACTAACCAAAGCAAAGGTGACAGTAAATCGTTTTGAATGCTCACCTGCAAGTTTGGGCATGGAGGGACTCCACTTAATATTTACAAAAAATATGAATGTAAGCTTCAGTTTAGAATGACACTTTCCCTTCAGCACTTGGCATTTCCCCTACAGCAGCAGCCCGCAATCCCCACCTACCTCGCTCTTGCCGTACCAATTGCGCTACTACCGGTCACGTTATTCCGTGCACACCCTACATCTTGACCGAACGCTATATAGTTGATGCTCCGGTATTTCCATGGCTGTGGGACATGTCGATTAAAAGTAAAATCCGTACTTATTTAAAAAAAAAAATCCATTCCTACAAAACTTCAGACGTGTCCAAGGAAAGTACAGTGTCTGATCAGAAGTATCTGGACACTCCCATGTAATATGGAACTGACCACTAGCAGTCACAAGAGGCAAACCCGCCTGTATAAAACGAAGCGAACAGTACTGTGTTCTCAATGGAGAAGCAGTAACGGCAAAATGTGTCGCCCAGGAGACTTGGAATGTGGACTACTCATTGGATGTTAACTGAGTAACGTATCCACCAGGGACCTTTCAAACCTTCTAAAGCTGCCTGAGTCGACTGTTGATTCAAATGGCTCTGAGCACTAGGGAACTTAACTTCAGAGGTCATCAGTCCCCTAGAACTTTTGTTGTTGTGGTCTTCAGTCCTGAGACTGGTTTGATGCAGCTCTCCGTGCTACTCTATCCTGTGCAAGCTTCTTCATCTCCCAGTACCTACTGCAACCTACATCCCTCTGAATCTGCTTAGTGTATTCCTCTCTTGGTCGCCCTCTACGATTTTTACTCTCCATGCTGCCCTCCAATGCTAAATTTGTGATCCCTTGATGCCTCACAACATGTCCTACCAAACGATCCCTTCTTCTAGTCAAGTTGTGCCACAAACTCCTCTCCAATTCTGTTCAATACCTCCTCATTAGTTATGTGACCCTCCCATATCATCTTCAGCATTCTTCTGTAGCACCACATTTCGAAAGCTTCTATTCTCTTCTTGCCCAAACTATTTATCGTCCATGTTTCACTTCCATACATGGCTACACTCCATACAGATGCTTTCAGAAACGACTTCCTGACACTTAAATCTATACTCGATGTTAACAAATTTCTCTTCTTCAGAAACACTTTTCTTGCCATTGCCAGTATACATTTTATATCCTCTCTACTTCGACCATCATCAGTTATTTTGCTCCCCAAATAGCAAAACTCCTTTACAATTTTAAGTGTCTCATTTCCTAATCTAATTCCCTCAGCGTCACCCGACTTAATTCGACTACATTCTATTATCCTCGTTTTGCTTTTGTTGACTTTCATCTTATATCCTCCTTCCAGGACACTATCTATTCCGTTCAGCTGCTCCTCCAGGTCCTTTGCTGTCTTTGACAGAATTACAATGTCATCGGCGAACCTCAAAGTTTTTATTTCTTCTCCATGGATTTTAATACCTACTCAGAATTTTGCTTGCTGAATATACAGATTGAATAACATCGGGGACAGGCTACAACCCTGTCTCACTCCCTTCCCAACCACTGTTTCCCTTTCATGTCCCTCGACTCTTATAACTGCCTTCTGGTTTCTGTACAAATTGTAAATAGCCTTTCGCTCCCTGTATTTTACCCCTGCCACCTTCAGAATTTGAAAGAGAGTATTCCAGTCAACATTGTCAAAAGCTTTCTCGAAGTCTACAAACGCTAGAAACGTAGGTTTGTCTTTCCTTAATCTAGCTTCTAAGATAAGTCGTAGGGTCAGTATTGCCTCACGTGTTCCAATCTTTCTACGGAATCCAAACTGATCTTCCCCGAGGTCGGCTTCTACTAGTTTTTCCATTCGTCTGTAAAGAATTCGCGTTAGTATTTTGCAGCCGTGACTTATTAAACTGATAGTTCGGTAATTTTCACATTTGTCAACACCTAGAACTTAGAACTTCTTAAACCTAACTAACCTAAGGACATCACACACATCCATGCCCGAGGCAGAATTCGAACCTGCGACCGTAGCGGTCGCGCGGTTCCAGACTGTAGGTTCTAGAACCGCTCGGCCACTTCGGCCGGCGAGTCGACTGTTGGTTTCGTGACTGTGAATTGGAAACGTCTTGGAACAACCACACCTAAACCAAAGTCTGCCTGACTTCGTGTACTGACAGGCAAGGACCTTCGAACGTTGCAGAGTGTAGTTGCAAAAAATTTCCTGAAATCATCGGAAGGAATCACTCGTGAGTTCAAAAGTGCTACCAGCAGACGCACTAGCATAATGGCTACGTGTAAGCAGTTAAAAAGAAAGGAGTGCAATGGTCAAGCGGCTTATCATAACCTACACGTTTCTGTGGTCCTTACTGCGCAACGCTTTAGGTGGTGTAAAGTGAGACGCCATTGCACAGTGAATGGCTGGGAGTGTGTCGTTCGGAGTGATGGACTACGCCTTGCCGTGTGGCAAACCGATGGGGGGGGGGGAGGGGGGGGTCTACATTTGGCGATTGCCTGGAGATCGTCGCCTGCCATTGCGTGTAGTGCCGACAGTGAATTGCGGAAGAGATGGCGTTAAGGAATAGGGATGTTTTTCTTGCTTAGAGTGTGGTCCCCTCATTGAACTTAATAAAACGCTAAATGCACGAGGATAAGGACACGTTTTTCAGTATTGTGTACCGTGCATTATAGAGGAGCCTTTCGGAGACGTTCTACATCTACATCTACATCTATACTCCACAAGCCACCTGACGGTGTGTGGCGGAGGGTACTTTGAGTACCTCTATCTGTTCTCCCTTCTATTCCAGTTTCGTATTGTTCTTGGAAAGAAAGATTGTCGGTATGCCTCTGTGTGGGCTCTAATCTCTCTGATTTTACCCTCATGGTCGCTTCGCGAGATGTACGTAGGAGGGAGCAATGTACCGCTTGACTCCTCGGTGAAGGTATGTTCTCGAAACTTCAACAAAAGCCTGTGCCGAGCTATTGAGCGTCCCTCTTGCAGAGTCTTCCATTGGAGTTTATCTATCATATCCGTAGCGCTTTCGCGATTACTAAATGATACTGTAACGAGGCGCACTGCTCTCCGTTGGATCTTCTCTATCTTTTCTATCAACCCTATCTGGTACGGATCCCACACTAGTGAGCAATTTTCAAGCAGTGGGCGAACAAGTGTACTGTAACCTACTTCCTTTGTTTTCGGATTGTATTTCCTTAGGATTCTTCCAATGAATCTCAGTCTGGCATCTGCTTTACCGACGATCAACTTTATATGATCATTCCATTTTAAATCACTCCTAATGCCTACTCCCAGATAATTTATGGAATTAACTGCTTCCAGTTGCTGACCTGCTATATCACAGCTAAATGATAAAGGATCTTTCTTTCTATATATTCGCAGCACATTACACTTGTCTACATTGAGATTCAATTGCCATTCCCTGCACCATGCGTCAATTCGTTGCAGATCCTCCTGCATTTCGGTACAATTTTCCATTGTTACAACCTCTCGATATACCTCAGCATCATCCGCAAAAAGCCTCTCTGAGCTTCCGATGTTGTCCACAAGGTCATTTATGTATATTGTGAACAGCAACGGCCCTACACCACTCTCCTGCGGCACACCTGAAATCCCCCTTACTTCGGAAGACTTCTCTCCATTGAGAATGACATGCTTCTTTCTGTTATCTAGGAACTCTTCAATCCAATCACACAGTTGGTCTGATAGTCCATATGCTCTTACTTTGTTCATTAAACGACTGTTGATCATTTATATCAGAATGACAATCTACACTGCCATAAAACAGCATCTTTAAGGCAGTGGTTTATGGACAATAACGTTCCCATAATGGACTGGCCTGTCCAGTGTCCTGACCTGGACATTTGGGATGAGTAAGAAAGTCAGCTTCCCTCCAGACCCCAGAATGCAACATTACTGTCTTTTCTGGTTGCATCACCTTAGGGAGAATGGCTTGCAATTCCCCCATAGAATTGAGATTCCTCAGTGAAAGTGTCCCCAGGAGAGTTCAAGCCATCATAAAGGCGAAGGGTAGTTAGTTGCTTGGTCGATTTGGGGGAGGGGACCAAACAGCGAGGTCATCGGTCCCATCGGATTGGGGAAGGATGGGGAAGGATGGCGGCCATGCCCTCCCGAAGGAATCATCCCGGCATTTAGGGAAATCACGTAAAAGCTAAATCACGGAAAACCTAAATCAGGATGGCCGGACGTGGGTTAGCCGTCGTCCTGAATGCGGCGAAGGATGGACACAGCCTAGCTTAAAGTCCACTAACAGACGACCAGGTGACTTCAATCAGATAGTATATGTTGGCTGCTTTACTGTTCCTGTTGTCTATTAATAACCTGGCAGGCAACATTATGTTAACCTCCACAAATACTCTGACATGTGTTAGAACAATTTAAAATGGCGGAGATTAGCAACTTGCTTTAAGTGTCCAGAAATGTAAATACTGGCACTTCACAAAGCTCGAAAAAGCAGTATAAAGGATTAATTGAAACAATTATGTCTTCTTGTTTTTCCTGGCCCTTACCCCGTATCCTCATAGGGTCAGCATTGGGAACTAGCCACGTGTTTGCTATAGTCGGACCCTTCACTGATATGCAAGCTGGGGACAGAATCAAGGTGTTATGCAAATCACACCCAATGGATTTATGTAAAATCTACACAAGGTGTGTAGCGCAATCTTATACAGACCATGATACAAATCTTACGTAGATTGACTAGTCTCTATTTATTAAATTAACTGATCAAAGTTCCCTTCCAAAACTCATGACCGGAAAGCATTCTGGTGAGTTCTATTCTTTAACAGATAAATGCCATTCTAAAAAATTTCAGTTACATTTATTTCCTTTAAATGGAACACAAAACTGATCCTGAATTTGTACAAGGAACAATCATGTACATGAACGTAAATCAAACCTGTAAATAGTCCTCACTTGATAGAGAACCAAGTACAAACGACACTGCATGGAATCTAATGTGCTTCTCTACTACAAGAAAAGAGAAAAAAGAGAACAGGTGAAATGTATAATATCGATAAACAAGTACGTTATCGGATGCTTTATCACGATATGACCTAAGAAGGCAAAGTGGTCCTATGGACGCAACTGCTAAAAAATCTCAATTCGAATTCTGGGCGGCTGAAAAATTAATTGAAACCCTGCAGGCAGGAGCTGCGTATAGTACCGACAGTACGGTGCAAGGCAGTAAGCCGATGTTGGCTGCTACTTGTGGTCTGCACTGCTGCATGGAGATTGCCTCCGCCTTGGAGATCTGTCTAAGCGCGAGCGCGAAAAAACTCTGTTTGTGCGGGTGGCGGGACAAGTGAAACTGCAAATGAGATTAATCTGCAGTAAGGGCCCCAGAGTACACCACTGAGTCTTACGGCGGCCAGAAAACAACACTTCAAATTCTCTTCTGCCACGCGCCCAGACAGCGACTGCTCCACTATAACAGAACTCACACAATCGCCCCCGATTAACAAAGCTTTCATTAATTATGGCCTTACGACAGATTCGTCTAGACTCCCCCCCACTACTATTCTCCGTCAACCTAGGCGCCAACACCTTTCCTTTCCACCAAATCCCAACTGTGGAAATGAGCGCTTGGCAGCTCGTCTCCAATGTGAAATGAACAGAATTCTGATATGCATGCATCCTACTCCCAATCATGTACATGCTGGGACATAGGATCTGATCGCCTACTTTCCATGACAGTGTAATACAGCTGCAAAATGACATTAATTTGTATGTATACAAATTCATATTTTAGAAATGCAAGATAGGCTGATTTGATGGATCTTAATAACGGCATGTAGAGGCCAGAGGGCCTACCATCTTGCATTAGCCCCTTTTTCCTGGCTTTTATCCCATATCCTCACAGGTCGGGCATGTTAAAAGACTTGGCACTCACTGTTTGTGCTATAGCGTTGTCGGATACCCTTCCTGATGCCAGCGAGCCTCCCCAATTCTTGGATGTGGTTTGCTGAAGCGCACGGCAATTCGGTTGTGTCAAAAAAATTGTGAGAGAAAATCTCTTTTATATTCTTCCACTCTAAATAATACATAATAGTGTGAGTTCTTGTGTATTGTCTAGTCTGCTTGTTTGTGTCAAAACAATTACTAGTGTCAATCTCTTTTATATTCTTCCGCTACTAAATAATACACGATAGTGAAAGTTCTTGTGTATCATCTAGTCTGCTTTTGTGTGCCATTTGATAATGAACATATATATTTATACAGACCTGCAAAGTTCTTTTTGGTGGAATGTCTTGTAAGTAAGTTTGTTATTGTTCAAAACTTACAATTTCAGTTCCATAATTTTAAAATGATTGATAAATTATACATTATTTGTAGCGAAATAAAGTCCGAAACAGCTGGTTACTTGTAGGAAATGAAATTGTAATATGATCCACAGATCCACCTAAGGATGAGGATGCGAGTCCCCAAAACGCGCCATGAAGAAAATAAAAATGACTGACATATATGATTGTGTTAATTTATCCTTTACTTAATAAAAGATGTTAGTTTAGTAAAAGATGTTATGGACAGAAAGGAGAACGGTGCTTACATTATAGAAGAATTTAAAATCACAAGAAGTTTATCTTCCTGTGTCAGTCAAGGATACTTGCAGTTCCTTGGGAACATTTTGAGAAGGGAAGGGGGTGATTTTCTTTTTTAGAAATTATAAAAATTTATCTGGAGAATTAAGGTTTTATCAAACGTGAAATATTTTCCAAGGTGCAACATGCTAATGTGGCTGGAAACAAATTACTATTCTATTAAATTTTAAAAGTGTTACAATCGAGAAACTCTTGTCAATATTATATGCAGTCGTCTGTCTCTCACAGTGTTACTGTACTACACATCAGTAATCAGTGATCGCAATCAAATTAAGAAGAAGTATTATAAAAAAACAGTTATACGTTAAATGCATTTTTAAACTGAAGCTGTTGGAAACTAACACAAATTTCCATTTTGAAAACAGGTAAAATTTTAAAGACATTAACGAAATTCAGTTGGTCTGCAGGTATCAAATGTCCCATGGTAAAAGACCTTCATCCGCTTCAAGGTACACGATGGTGGTCTACAAATGCTACACGAAACTCAATCTTATTTCTTGCAACAAGAAAAATGAAGAAAATGATGGAAACTTATCGCGATCTCTTGTGCGCATTCACTCGTGGTCACTAGCCTGAAGCACTGACCAATAAACATCATGTGTTCTGGTGTACAGTATTCTCTGGGCTGGGTACAACACACTTCCAGACAATATCAACGAGTCATCATTGCAGTCAGTGAACTCATAGAAATGCCTGGGTGTTGCAGCTTGCAGGAATATGTGACTGAATAAATCGTAGGCTCAGTCGTAGGTAGACTTCGGTTCATTGGTAGGATACTGTAAAAATTCAATGAGTCCACAACGGAGATGGCTTACAAAGCATTCGTGTGACTCAGCCTAGAATAATGCTCAAAAGTGTGGAAACCGCACCAGATAGTACGGACAAGGGATACTGAATCAAAACAATTTGGAATATTATTACAAGGGAGACAGGACAACCAAGAGTACAGGATGACGGCATCACCATCAAAGCAAATGGAAACTTGATAAACAACTAGCCGGAAGTCGAAAATATTTTGAATAATCATTTTTTTAAATATTGTAGAGAAAATAGAATCTAAATGTTCATCAGATGAAGCAAGGCAGTTAATGGAAGAGGCCTTACCCACACTATTTGATACAATTAAAATTCCACCCACCTCTCCATCTGAAATCAGGAAGATAATAAACTCTCTCAAGAATAAAAGCTCACATGAGATTGATGGCATTTCTAACAGGATAATAAAAGCTTGTTCCCAAGAAATAAGTGGGATTCTTAAAATAAAGTTGTAACAAAATGTCAGTTTGGTTTCCAGAAGGGTTTTTCAACGGAAAATGCTATATATACTTTCACTAATGAAATATTAAATGCTCTGAGTAACCGGAAGTCACCCATTGGGATTTTTTGTCATCTATTAAAGCCTTTTGATAGTGTAAATCATGGAATACTTCTAGATAAGCTCAAGTACTGTGGTATGAATGGGACAGTGCTCAAATGGTTTAAATCATACCTAGCTGGCAGAGTGCAGAAAGTTGAAATAAACAGTTCGCATAGTATGCAAAAAACTGGTGATTTCTCAAACTGGGCGGCAATCAAGAATGGGGTGCCACAAGGTTCGTCTTGGGTCCTCTGCTGTTCTTAATATATATTAATGACTTGCCATTCTATATTCACGAAGATGCAAAGCTGGTACTTTTTGCCGATGATACAAGTATAGCTATCACACCTGACAGACAAGAATTAACTGGTGAAATTGTAAACGATGTTTTTCAGAAAAACATTAAGTGGTTCTCTGCAAATGGGCTCTCATTGTTGACAAAACACAGTATATACAGTTCCACACAGCAAATGGAATGACCCCATTAATAAATATAGACTTCGATCAGAAATCGGTAGCTAAGGTAGAATATTCAAAATTTCTGGGTGTCTGCATTGATGAGGGGTTGAACTGGAAAAAACACACTGAGGATCTGCTGAAACGTTTGAGTTTAGCTACTTATGCTATTAGGGTCACTGCAAATTTTAGATCTGAGTAAATTAGCTTACCACGCCTATTTTCATTCACTGCTTTCGTATGGCATCATATTCTGGGGTAGCTCATCATTGAGTAAAAGAGTGTTCATTGCACAAAAACGTGTAATCAGAATAATTGCTGGAGCTCATCCAAGATCATCCTGCAGACACTTACTTAAAGAGCTAGAAATCTTCACTGTAGCCTCACAATACATATATATACTTATGAAATTTGTTATTAACAATCTGAACGAATTCAAAAGTAATAGCAGTGTACATGGCTACAACACTAGGAGAAAGGATGATCTTCACTACTCAAGGTTAAATCTAACTTTGGCTCAGAAGGGGGTAAATTATGCTGCCACAAAAGTCTTTGGTCACTTACCTAATAGCATCAAAAGTCTGACAGATAGCCATATAGCATTTAAAAGGAAATTAAAAGAATTTCTTAATGGCAACTCCTTCTACTCATGAGATTAATTTTTGGATATAGTAAGTGGGTAATTCCCCAAACTCCACAAAAAAATTATTGAGTGTCATGTAATATTTTGTCTAATGTAATATCTTGTACATACATCTTTTATTAACCTGACACGTTCCACATCATTACAAAGTGTCGTATTCATGATCTATGGAACAAGTACTAATCTAATATCTGAACATTCACAAATAGTGGCCATAAAGTTTTTTGACACATGCAAGAGCATGAGTGAGATGCTGAAGAACACAACATGGCAGTCATTTGAAGACATATGCCAACTATTTTGTGAAATCCACCTATTTAAAAAGTTACAAGAACCAGCATTAAGTGAGGAATCTAGGAATACAAGATGCAACAATAAAGTAATGAGACAGATTTTGTTTGCAAGATGTGGCAACCCTGCAGGCTTGCTTAGGCACAATATCTTTGACCTTGGTCTATAAGCTGCTTCTAGTCCAAGCGGCACATCGATGCAATTGCTCAGTCGTGAGTTGTGCTGTAATAAGTTAACACGTGTTTGTGTCTCTTGTCATGGAAGTGGAACCGCATAATATTGCACAATGGCATGCCATTTCTTTTTGCGTTAAATTGGCTGAAAACGCCACGGCAACTTACAGTAAACTTCAGAAGGCTTTTGAAGAGGAGGTTATGTCAAGAGCTCAAGTTTTTCGTTGGCATAAAATGTTTAGTGAAGGCAGAACGAATGTTGAAGATGAAGACCGCAGTGGACGACCATCAACCTCATGGACGGATGTCAACTTCGCCAGGGTGCGTGAACTCGTACGATCTGATCGAAAATTATCCGTGAAAATGATTGCAGAAGAACTGAATATCAACTGAGAAACAGTTCGTCTAATAATAACTGAAGATCTTGGTATGAGAAAGATTTGTGCAAAAATGGTCCCCACAACAGCGAGATACACGGAAAAATGTGGCAGCCGATCTGTTAGAGCAAACGGAAATCAGTCTAGAATTGTTGCAACGTCTTATCACTGGTGATGAAAGTTGGTTTTTTCAGTACGATCCAGAGACAAAACGCCAAAGTTCGCAATGGTGCTCAAGGGGATCACCCAGACCAGGAAAAGCTCGCATGTCATAGTCAAAAGTGAAATGCATGCTTGTGTGCTTTTTTTAATTCCAAGGGAATTGTTCATAAAGAGTGGGTGCCTCCTGGACAAACAGTTAACTAATGTTAATACAACGAAATTTTAGAAAGATGTCGTAAAAGAGTTCTTCGTGTCCGTGCCAAGATTGCTGATAATTGGATTCTGCATCACGATAATGCGCCATCCCATACTGCTCTGTCAGTACAGAAATATTTAACCTCAAGACAAATTTCAGTACTACCACAGCCACCTTATTCACCAGATATCGCTCCGTTCGACTTTTTTCTATTTCAAAGAGTCAAAACGGCGGTCAAGGGACACCATTTTCAAACAACACAAGATGTCCAAAAAGCTGTGACGAGGGTCTTGACTAAAACGGTAAGCAACATTTCTTTCACATCAGTCTAATTACTTTATTGTCGCACCTCGTATACTACAACCCCGTAAATACCGCTCACGCAGTAACGGCGAAGAGCAGTTTACACCAATTGCAGTGTGCATACGGCATTGAAGCAATAATTCTTCCCGTCCTCCATACACGAATGGAACAGTATGAAGCCCTAGCAATTTGTAAGATGGAAAAAACCGTCTTCTATGCGCTTCACAGTGGCTTGCAGAGTATAGAAGCAGGTATACATGAAGAATGATGTGAGTACGTGATGGCTACTAGGCGTGTCTAACGTTAGTGGAATTTTTCAGGTAGGGTTCTCAACACGGCATGTCCAGAGGTTCAATTGTTTCACTAGTGCATCATTCGAAGACATGATAGCAAGTCTTCGAATGATGCACTGGTGAAAAGATTTAATAAACGACATCCAGGGATTTATGGCGCTATATGACATCATCGTTTACTTGGAGAGATGCATGTGGGACCAGAAGATGGCATAGTGAAATGCCGGAACTAGTAGCCTTCAAAATAAAATAAAATAACATCTCAGTTACATGGCTGTTGGAGAATTTCATTGATATTGACAATTAAGATCCCACACACTGTTGACTGTAGTGTAATGACTGTAGAACGAAGGTGACGCTACGAAACCGGGACAGCAGTGTGACAGGTAAGGTAGGCACAAGCCCTTCCAGGACTAGTCACGAGGAGATCGTAGGATTGTTCGACTGCCTATTACGAGTAGATGGATGACAAGAGATGAAATCCGAGCAGAGGTCATAAGAAGAATGTCTGCGAACCGTCAGGGGGAGTTTACTGGAAGCGCGGTTAAGATCTCTGACATGGTTCACTGGAACAGAGATTACTGGTGAGCCAGCGTGTCGGCGCGAATATCTCTGGTTTTATCTTCATGGTCTTTTAGCGGTATACACGCAGCAGGAACCCATATATTTGTTGACTCTTCTAGGAAAGTACGGTCTCGGAACGTTAACAATAAACCACATCGCGATGCGGAACGCCTCTCTTGTGGTGTCTGCCAGTGGAGTTGATAGATTATCTGAGTGACACTTTCGTGCTTATAAAATGATCCTGTAACGAAAAGAGCTGCTCTTCTTTGAATCTTCTCCGCTTTAGAGAAAACTGTCTTATTTGGTACGGATCCCATATTGACGAGCAATACTCAAGGATAGGTCGGACTGTAACGTCGCGAGTCAATACGTGATAACTGCTTTGCAGAACACCCCATAGCATTGGAGCCGTTGGCTGTGAAGGAGACAGCCAGTTGTGTCAGTTAATATGTCTTAACAATGATTCATTCGCACCTGTCGCTATGCTAGCCGTGGGAAGCGGTATCTGTGTCACTTCGAGTGACTGAATATTCAAACCCTAAGAATCTAAATAAAATATGTTAAATATGATTTAATATTATTTAAGGTCGATACACTGCTTTTTGTTATTAAAGAGAATATGGCATAAAAATTTCAGCCTTCTATCTGTTATAGTTCGGAGTTAGAGGAAATTACCTAAAACATCCCAAAACTCAGTTAGGAATAATAACAGTTTGTCTTTTATTATAATTTGAAATCATTACTGGAGTTCACAAAATGTCAGGTCAATTTATTAGAATTTTCATATTAAAAACGTTAACTACTTCTCATTTTCTGGGGATAGTGATTGGCGAAGGACAGTTTTGGCGTGAGAATGATCTCGAACGATTGTTCTGATTGGCTGGTCATTTTGATCAACTAATCAGAGTTTAGCAGTTCCCGCATACTGCCAGGTAGTTATAGGCGGTGGAAGGAGCAGCATGCAGGAATCGATAGTCAGCTATTGGACGTGCAGGTCATGTTGATCGTTTCAGTCTTCATTATGTGTAATATGAAGAAGTAATTGGTTTCTCGCGTCCAGATTGTGTTGTGTGTTGCGGTGAAAGCAGTTGCATTTACGGACAGTTTGGTGAAAATTGGAAGTTTTGGAACTGTTTTGTTGGAAAGACAACCGCATGTGAACTTTTGGTCTGTGTGTAAGAAATCCGCGTGGCATGTTCTGTTCTCATATATGGAATATTTGGCGAGCAGTTTCTGTTAAAGAAATCCACTGAAAAGGACCGAATGTGAAACTCTCTATTAGCAGCAGAACTTTGACTGTAAGATTTTTTAATCAGTCTGGGACGGACTTAGGTAAAATTCTGGCTGCCTTGTGTATGTACTGGGTTGCATGAACTGTGAACTGGGGACAATGATGTTGTTTGCTAATTACATGTGGGCTGATGGCAGGCTTTTTCATTTGAGCTAAAGGAAATAAAAAGACTTGTATTATAAATTTGATATTTTACTGAAGGAAAGAAGCAACCCTTCCGCCCGAAAATTATTATAAGGAATTCACAGGATAGCTGGATACTAGAGTTTACGCGGACTTTGCTACGTAAGTATCGGCGACGTTTTCATCAATGCTGCTGTTACGCCGTCTGAACAGTACATACGTATACAGAGAAACGAGATGGTGAACTGACGCCGTACTGAGGTAGGTGGAACTTTTGCATTGAACAGAGCAACGAACGAGCAAACTTTTATGAACCGCCCCGCCGCATGACTACGGTTTTATAAGATCCTTTGTTCAAGGACTACAGTGCCCGAGGATTCTAACACTGATTATCAGTCTCGCATCTACCTTTCCTGCGATTAATGTAAAGGTCGTTCCTCTACACATGGCTCCGTACGCATAGTCCTAAATATTTCATGGCAGTAACTGCTTCCAGTGATTGATCTTCAATCGCATACTCATACGACAATGCGTCTTCCTACGTGTACGCAATACGTTTTATTTGCCTATGTTGATGGTCCATTGCCACTCACTACACCTAATATCGATCCTCTGCAGGTATTCCTGCATTTAGTTACAATCTACTACCGCTGCAACTTTTTCTACATACAACAGCAATCGCGAAAAGCGTCATAGAACTTCCGATGTTGCCTCCTATATCATTTGGCAGTTATGGAACGTATTGTTTAATAGGTTCCTTTTAGATGTCATTTTAAATAACTTCGATTTAAGAATCTTTTTAATCTCCCTGAGCAATGTATTGTACAATTTTATTCCTTCGTGAAAAACGTTGTCCTGAGTTTTATGTTTATTGTATCTTGGTAAATGTAAGATGAGTCTTTATCTTGTTCCGTGGACATATACAGGGGTGTTTGTGCAGAAATTATCAAGATTATTTTTGATGCGCGTAACTGATTGGCGAGTGAAATCACATGCTGTAAGTGGAGATCGTGATGATGATATTATGATGATAATACCTCCGAAGTAGCACTGAAAGGCCTGAGTCGAAACAAGGCCCCGGAAGTAGACAACATTCCATTAGAACTACTGACGGCCTTGGGAGAGACAGTCCTGACAAAACTCTACCATCTGGAGAGCGAGATGTGTGAGACAGGCGAAATACCCTCAGACTTCAAGAAGAATATAATAATTCCAATCCCAAAGAAAGCAGGTGTTGACAGATGTGAAAATTGCCGAACTATCAGTTTAATAAGTCACGGATGCAAAATACTAACACGAATTCTTTGCAGACGAATGGAAAAACTGGTAGAAGCTGACCTCGGGGAAGATCAATTTGGTTTCCGTAGAAATACAGGAACACGTGAGGCAACACTGACCCTACGACTTATCTTAGAAGCTAGATTAAGGAAAGGCAAACCTACGTTTCTAGCATTTGTATACTTAGAGAAAGCTTTTGACAATGTTGACTGGAATACTCTCTTTCAAATTCTGAAGGTGGCAGGGGTAAAATACAGGGAGCGAAAGGCTATTTACAATTTGTACAGAAACCAGATGGCTGTTATAAGAGTCGAGGGGCATGAAAGGGAAGCAGTGGTTGGGAAAGGAGTGAGACAGGGTTGTAGCCTCTCCCCGATGTTATTCAATCTGTATATTGAGCAAGCAGTGAAGGAAACAAAAAAAAATTCGGAGTAGGTATTAAAATCCATGGAGAAGAAATAAAAACTTTGAGGTTCGCCGATGACATTGTAATTCTGTCAGAGACAGCAAAGGACTTGGAAAAGCAGTTGAACGGAATGGGTAGTGTCTTGAAAGGAGGATATAAGATGAACATCAAGAGAAGCAAAACGAGGATAATGGAATGTAGTTGAATTAATCAGATTGGGAAATGAGACGCTTAAAGTAGTAAAGGATTTTTGCTATTTGGGGAGCAAAATAACTGATGATGGTCGAAGTAGAGAGGATATATAATGTAGACTGGCAATGGCAAGGAAAGCGTTCCTGAAGAAGAGAAATTTGTTAACATCGAGTATAGATTAAGTGTCAGGAAGTCGTTTCTGAAAGTATTTGTGTGGAGTGTAGCCATGTATGGAAGTGAAACATAGACGATAACTAGTTTGGACAAGAAGAGAGTAGAAGCTTTCGAAATGTGGTGCTACAGAAGAATGCGGAAGATTAGATGGGTAGATCACATAACTAATGAGGAGATATTGAATAGAATTGGGGAGAAGAGAAATTTGTGGCACAAATTGACTAGAATAAGGGATCGGTTGGCAGGACATGTTCTGAGGCATCAAGGGATCACCAATTTAGTATTGGAGGGCAGCTTGGAGGGTAAAAATCGTAGAGGGAGACCAAGAGATGAATACACTAAGCAGATTCACAAGGATGTAGGTTGCAGTAAATACTGGGAGATGAAGAAGCGTGCATAGAGTAGCAAGGAGAGCTGCATCAAACCAGTCTCTGGACTGAAGACCACAACAACAACAACAACAACAACATGAAACTTCCTGGCAGATTAAAACTGTGTGTCGGACCGAGACTCGAACTCGGGACCTTTGCCTTTCGCAGGCAAGTCTCGGTCCGGCACGCAGTTTTAATCTGCCAGGAAGTTTCATATCAGCGCACACTCCGCTGCAGAGTGAAAATCTCATTCTGGAAACAACATTTTCGTAAAGACAATCTTTGCACATCTATAAACTGTAGCTGATGTTGTGTGGACTATCTGTTCTGTCTTAATTTGTCTAAGGATGGCTTGCGCTCTACAACGACCTATCAGATAAATACTCTAGGACATCAGTACTGTATACTGAGCGATGCAGTTCAGTGGTTAGCACACTGGACTAGCATTCCGGAGGGCGACGGTTCAAATCCGCGTCCGGCCATCCTGATTTAGGTTTCGCGCGATTTTCCTAAATCGCTTCAGACAAATCTCGCGGTGGTTCCTTTGAAATGGCACGGCCGGCTTCGTTCCCCATCCTTTTCTAATCCGATGGGACCGATGACCTCGCTGTTTGGTCCCCTCCCCCAACCCAGCCAACTATCAATACTGTATATTTCAGTTTTAATATGTCTGTGCTCCTTCAAGTAGCGATGGATATTGCACAGATTTGCATGTGATATCTGAAAACAAATAAATCATTATTATCTGTTCAATTTTAATCGATAATAGCTTAGAAGTTTAACACAATAAAGGAAGTCTAGCAGGTGTAATTTTCCTCCTAGAGTCTCCACCAATGGTAAGTTTCTTGCTAATTTTAAGTGAAGCTGCCCTAAAACATTATTTCGAATCTTTCGCTTTAGATTTTCAACTTTTCTCTTCGATCTCCTGTGCTTCAGTTTCAGATTCTGTGACGTTACCCCGTAAAAAAGTTCGGCAGTCCAATAACCGCCATAGAGCAGTAATCTGAATGGGATTGACATTTGAGAGCGAAGGTGTCAACGTATCCTCCATCTTCAGAAGAGAGGTAGCATAGTGAAAATTTCTATGCCAAAAGTGCCAATGCAGTTAAAAAGAAAGGGGTATACAGATTTCGAGGTCCCGTATGGAATTCCTTTACAAGATTCGTTTGGAGTGGTAACTTGATAACAAATTGGCTGAAAGAAGAGTGTGTTATTGGATAAACAGAGACTGAGTCAGGTGGCTCAATGGTTGACCGTTCCTCCTTCAACGTCGTCTCAACTGATTTCTTCCCCAGTGTTTTACTGGAGTAGAGAGCCGTCTCAAATGAAGTCCAACGTCGACAGTACGTTAAACTGTAACCGGCGCTCCCTAAATTCCACCCCCTATCACAGACAGCGTGTGGCACTAACCTTTCTCCAAACGTGAGCAGCTTCGCCAGCTGCTCCCCGTTTGCGGCCAGCATGATGTAGGCGTCGCAGCCATCGTGTTTTACCTGGTTCAGGACTGGTCCCCCATTGAAATCCCACTCAGACAACTCCTCGTTCTCTTCGACCAGCACCTGCAAGCAATACGTGTTTATTGGAGGAAGATTCAGCAAAATTGTATTACAAGATGCGAGAGCAAACCATTTTTCCTAACCTTGTAATAAGGCAGGCTCCTTATTTTCTTGAAGAATGGATATGTAAATACATCCTGGTACAACGGATCGGTCAGTATGGCCAAGCAGTTGAGATCACCGGCCAGGGGAGTCGTAATGGCGACGAGAAGCTTGTCAAGGCCTCCAGCCTCTGTCCGTTCCCTCAGAATGCGGGCCATGTGGGACGACCTGCAACAGGAGGCACTCATGCACATTCTGAGAGTTTAGGACTACTGCAAACTTGCAAATCTGAAGGTAGCAGGGGTAAAATACAGGGAGCGAGAGGCTATTTACAATTTGTACAGAAACCAGATGGCTGTTATAAGAGTCGAGGGACATGAAAGGGAAGCAGTCGTTGGGAAGGGAGTGAGACAGGGTCGTAGCCTCTACCCGATGTTATTCAATCTGCATATTGAGCAAGCAATAAAGGAAACAAAAGAAAAATTCGGAGTAGGTATTAAAATCCATGGAGAAGAAATAAAAACTTTAAGGCTCGCCGATGACACTGTAATTCTGTCAGAGACAGCAAAGGACTTGGAAGAGCAGTTGAACGGAATGGACAGTGTCTAGAAAGGAGGATATAAGATGAACATCAAGAAAAGCAAAACGAGGATAATTTAATGTAGTCGAGTTAACTCGGGTGATGCTGAAGGAATTAGATTAGGGAATGAGACACTTAAAGTAGTAAAGGAGTTTTGCTATTTGGGGAGCAAAATAACTGATGCTGGTCCAAGTAGAGAGGATATAAAATGTAGACTGGCAATGGCAAGGAAAGCGTTTCTGAAGAAGAGAAATTTGTTAACATCGAGTATAGATTTAAGTGTCAGGAAGTCGTTTCTGAGAGTGTTTGTATGGAGTGTAGCCATGTATGGAATTGAAGCATGGACGATAAATAGTTCGGACAAGAAGACAATAGAAGCTTTCGAAATGTGGTGCTACAGAAGAATGCTGAAGATTAGATGGGTAGATCACATAACTAATGAGGAGGTATTGAATAGAAATGGGGAGAAGAGGAGTTTGTGGCACAACTCGACTAGAAGAAGGGATCGGTTGGTACGACATTTTCTGAGGCATCAAGGTATTACCAACTTAGTATTGGAGGGCAGCTTGGAGGGTAAAAATCTTAGAGGGAGACCAAGAGATGAATACACTAAGCAGATTCAGAAGGATGTAGGCTGCAGTACGTACTGGGAGATGAAGCAGCTTGCACAGGATAAAGTAGCATGGAGAGCTGCATCAAACCAGTCTCTGGACTCAAGACCACAACAACAACATTATGAGAGGCTGTAAAATGATAACCGAACACCCGCTTCAATGGGCCATGGAATGATTCAATTCGAAAGTGATCACCACACGTGT
Source organism: Schistocerca piceifrons (assembly GCF_021461385.2). Lineage (NCBI taxonomy): Eukaryota > Metazoa > Arthropoda > Insecta > Orthoptera > Acrididae > Schistocerca > Schistocerca piceifrons. The sequence continues at coordinate 232,938,154 of NC_060138.1, forward strand.
TGAGACAGTTATTCCACCGGGTTCGAGACGACCAGTTTCTGGTTCGTAGAACTCAGTCTGTCGCTAACGGGTGAACAAGCACACCCTCTCGTGCACTTCTTCTTCCGACTGAAACCGACGTCCACGTATGTCTTTCTTCAGGTCACAAAAGATATGAAAGTTAGGCGGTGAAAGATCCGGACTGTGCGGAGGACGTCGCAGTATTTCTCAAACAGGCATCCGACTGCCAGTGTGGGGCGGGCGCTGTCGTGGACCAGGGAATGATTCCGACCGAGAGCGTTCCGACAGCCCTAGATTAAACGGCACAGCCGACATTGGAAACATCCCACATCTCCCCAGTCAAAGAAATCCAAATCTGCTCACACAAGTTCCGTATAATTCGTCCGACAGCAAAGGCCCTCTGGTCGTCGTCTTCCTCGAGCGTGGAATCACAATCAGTGCGCAGCGCTGTGAAGACACTGCAGAAACTGCGACGCGGCATAAAGTCGAAACGCCCAGGAATACTGACGGACGAAATCATTCTGTTGCACGATAGCGCCCGTCCCCACACACTGCCAATCGGACGAAGGCTGCGTTTCGGAGATTTTTCACCGTGGGAGTATCACATCTATCGCGACATGAAGGAAAACGTGCGTGAACGTCGGTTTTCATTTCACTGCTCCTTATAAACAACTTGCGAGAGAATATTAGGTAAGATCTTCTCAACCGATCATATCTGTTCGGCTGCAATCCAGATGACTGAATACGTCCAATAGCACTGTTATCAGGTCAGTCAAATGGTTCAAATGGCTCTGAGCACTATGGGACTTAACGTCTGAGGTCATCAGTCCCCTAGAACTTAGAAATACTTAAACCTAACTAACCTAAGAACATCACACATCCATGCCCGAGAAAGGATTCGAACCTGCGACCGTAGCGGTCACGCGGTTACAGACTGTAGCGCCTATAACTGCTCGGCCACCCCGGCCGGCCAGGTCAGTCATCCTAAATATTGCGTCAAAAAATCTGACGGTAACCTTGTTTTTTCTTACCCATATTGGGCGCCAAATGTTTGATCTGAAATCACGCTCGGCGTCAAAAATGTTCTGTCTATTGTGGCCTCTTTCATACAGCTATACCTTATTCTGATTTAATTAAATGCACGTTGAGATTAGAAACTGTAGGATGATTATCTGCAGGCTTAGTTTATGCTTAAGAGGTTCAATTAATTTAAAACTTAATCTCGTGCTGTTGTCAATAAATCATGGTTTCACTTGCATGGCCTTATTATGCATTATGTCCAGGCCTGCCAGTTCGTGATATACAGAGTGATCCAGCTGCCCCTACCGATGACATTTTATGCAACTCGCAGTGTTATATATAGCTTCAATAAACCACGCGCGATATTTCCATACGCTCTCGCTCGCTACGCACGAAGTATTAGTCATAGAGAAAAAAAATGAACTGGAACTTTTTATAGGAAATTTAATGTAGTTAAACTTTGTACTGCGATATTTCTTTGCTGACGGCTGGGGTTTTGGGGTTATTCGTGAAAAACATACAAAAGTGAGATCAAACGCACCTCCATCCCCACACACTCATCCCTCACTGTCAGAATTTCTAGTATGTTGTGCGTGAAACTCCCTCCCACAGATGTACAAAAATTTTCGAATACACGAATTGTTCCAGGTATTAGACCTTTTTTGGTCTCTGTTCATCGGCGTATTACGCTACCGGCATAGTAGGCTATATTTCGTTAACATTATTAATTTAAACATGCCCGAGAGGGTACTGAAAGAAAAACCCCTTTATAAACGTTACGCTACATCCACATCTACGTCTGCGTGATTATTCTGCTATGCACAATAAAGTGCCTGGCAGAGGGTACAATGAACCACTTTCAAGTTCTCTCTCTCTCTCTCTACCGTTCCACTCTCTCTCACTAAAACTAATTGCACTAAAACTAATTACGTTGACAGTTCGATCCAAGGTTAATCCTCTCAAGCACAGTAGTTTCGTAGTCAGAAGGCCCAACGAATAGAACAATGTAATAGTTTATTTTATGCTGTTAAAATTCCCAAATTTGTCAGACAAAATTCATACAAAGTCAGTTTTATACTTTGTAAGTGCTCGGCCAACCCGATGGCTTACTAAGGCCAGTCAATGAAAACCAAAAAAGGTAGCATGTGGGAAATAATTCGTAAAATTGCAAATTTTTGTACGGTAATAGAAGGGAGTGCCATGAACAACATACTAGAAATCTTGAGCGGTGGCGACAGGTGGGGAGTTGAGGTTCTTTTTAATGTCACTTTTGTATGTTTTTATGAATGACTTGAAAACTACGACCTGTAGCGAGAACGCATTCCACTACAAAATTTAACTACATTAAATTTCCTACAAAAGCTCTTATTCATTGTCCTGTAGGACTAATCGTTTTCGCGTAGCGAGCGAGAGAATATGAAAGTTTCGCGCTTGTTTTGTGAAGGACAGATATACACTGAAGAGCCAAAGAAACTGGTATACCTGCGTAATACCGTGTAGGGCCACTGCGAGCACGCAGAAGTGTCGCAACACGACGTGGCATGGACTCGACTAATGTCGGAAGTAGTGCTGAGGGGAACTGACACCATGAATCCCGCAGGGCTGTCCATAAATCCGTAGGAGTACGAGATGGTGGAGATCTCTTCTGAACAGTACGATACAAGGCATCCCAGATATGCTCAACAATGTTCATTTCCGAGGGGTTTGGTGGCCATCGGAAGTGTTCGAACTCAGAAGAGTATTCCTGGAGCCACTCTGTAGCAATTCTGGACGTGTGGGCTGTCGCATTGTCCTGCTGGAATTGCCCAAGTCAATCGGAATACACAATCGACACGAATGGATGCAGGTGATCACACAGTATGCTTATGTTCGTGTCACCTGTCAGAGTCGTATCTAGACATAACAGGAGTCCCATATCACTCTAGCTGCACACGCCCCACACCATTACAGAGCCTCTACCAACAGTCCCCTCCTGATATGCAGGGTCCACGGATTCATGAGGTTGTCCCCATACCTGTACACGTCCATTCGCTCGATACAATTTTAAAAGAGACTCGTCCGACCAGGCAACATGTTTCCAGTCATCAATAGTCCAATGTCGGTGTCGACGGCCCAGACGAGGCGCAAAGCTTTGCGTCGTGCAGTCATCAAGGGTAATAAAGGGTACACAAGTGGGCCTTCGCTCCGAAAACCAATATCGATTATGTTTCGTTGAATGGTTTGCACGCTGACACTTGTTGATGAGCTATCACTGAAATCTGCAGCAATTTGGAGAAGGGTTGCACTTCTATCTCGTTGAGCGATTCTCTTCATTCGTCGTTGGTCCCGTTCTTGCAGAATCTTCTTCCGGCCGCGGCGATGTCGGAGATTTGATGTTTTACCGGATTCCTGATATTCACGGTACACTCTGAAATGGTCTTACGGAAAAATCGCCACTTCATCGGCACGTCGGAGATGCTGTGTCGCATCGCTCGTGCGCTGACTGTAACATCACGTTCAAACTCACTTAAATCTTGATAACCTGCCATTGTAGCAGCAGTAACCGATCTAAAAACTGTGCCAGACACTTGTCTGACACAGGCGTTGCCGACCGCACTGCCGTCTTCTGCCTGTTTAGATATCTCTGCATTTGAATACACATACCTATACAAGTTTCCTTGGCGCTTCACTTTATCACTGCGTGTTGCATAACACGACATCGTTAGGGGCCGCTGAATCACCGTGTATATACGAGGTAATAATCTTGCAGGCCTGGACATTATGCATAATAAGGCCGCACAAATGAAAGAATGATTTATTGATTGTATGACGAGATTCAATTTGAATCAGTTCGGTTGCAGGTTTGTTTGACCCATGGGAGAACGCCACAGCGATGTGAAAGGAAGATTTGGTTTAACATTCCGTCGACATCGAGGTAATTAGAGACGGAGAACATGCTCGGATTGTGTCAAGGATGGGGAAGGAAACTGGTCGTGCAGTTTCAAAGGAACCATCCCGGAATTTGCGTGGACTGATGTAGAAAAATCACAGGAAACCTAAATCTGGATGGCCGGACGCTGGTTTGAGCCGTCGTCCTCACGAATGCGAGTTGCACCACCTCGCTCGGTGTGACCTGAACAACCTGATTTGGCAGTACAGCAGGATGTGAGTGAGGGTAGACGAGACTATCTAAGCAGAAGAAAGTTAAATGGAAGTGGACCTGGAAATACGTGGTAGTGGCACGTAGGTGAAAGTTGGAAGGAGTAGCCAGTGTGATTTCGGGAGGGATACGGGATCACTCAAGGTAATGGATGTCTTTAAGGACAGTTGTGACATATCGTTATGGGGTGACGGTTGGACGAAGGTAGTTGTTAAGATCGAGTGGTTTGTCCGTGGGGCGAACGTGGACAATCATTCCGGGTTTTGTGGGAGGAAGTTTAACCTTGCGCTTGTAGCAGTATATTGGTAACATAAGCTGCAGTTGCTACGTTAGGATGGAGGCTGTACTTAAGAAGTCAGTCCTGTCGTATTTAATTGTTATTTGCATTCCCCCGCCCCTGTCCTAGGGAAGAGAGAATAGCAACGGTCATGTTCTCACTCTTCGTCTTTTGGTTAAAAGAATAAAAAAACACATAATAATGCAAGACGTGAGTAAATAGTAATTATATGAGTTTGATGAGTTGAAACTGAAATGAGTGTTCCTGGTAACATTTTCTATCTGAGGGATTTGGATGCAGATCTGATTGGAAAAGAAGCTGTATAATAACGGATTTGGTATGAGTACTGGGGAGAGTCTAGAGACGGAATGTAGATGTTGGGAAGGGGGTAGTATTGCAGTTATTCGGGTCAAAGGTGGAAAGTAGTCTTCATAGAGTTGATGCATCTTAGGAACAATTTCGTAGTCCAGGAAGGAGAACTGGTTGAAATTACCGTGAGAAGGGACATCGGGTGTCTGAGGATGCAATAAAGTGAGACGAGTTGATAGAGTCGAGTCAGCAGGCAAGGTTCTCAATCATGTGAGCCCACTTCGAGGGATACATAGGATTTACAAAAGTGTTACAGGTGTCCGAAGGGACGTGGAAATTTTTGAGGTGTGGTAGAAAGGCGCACAATAATTTTGCTCCTAGTGGTAGCTAAAAGCAATGGCGCCTTTGAGAACGTAAAGTATCAATACTTTTCGTCCAATGCCGCGTCCCTAATGACAGTAACGAGTCAGTTCCTATCACAATTTCTTTCGTTTGTCTGGACTGCCAACGCCAACCATAGACTAAAGAGAAAAATATGCGTCGTGAAAAAATTGTTCGTTCAACAAATATTTCATCTAGAAACAAATCGTGGGCGCTACACTTGCTTAGGAAAAGTGCCAAACGCGCATGAAAAGACTGAGAATAAAACTTCCTGGCAGATTAAAATTGTGTGCCGGGCCAAGACTCAAACTCGGGACCTTTCCCTTTCGCACTCTACCATCTGAGCTACCCAAGCTCAACTGCGAACCTTCGCAGGAGAGCTTCTGTAAAGTTTGGAAGGTAGGAGACGAGGTGCTGGCAGAAGTGAAACTGTGAGGACGGGACGTGAGTCGTCCTTGGCTAGCTCAGATAGTTCCCGCCACGGCCGCCCTCTGTAATAAAAAAACTACGTAAAGGAAACAACGATCAACTTGAACGGATGTGTTGTGACGTCCGCCCAGACCAAACGCAACGAACAATACCGATAAAAAAGATGGTAGAGCACTTGCCCACGAAAGGCAAAGGTCCCGAGTTCGAGTCCCGGTCCGGGACACAGTTTTAACATGCCAGGTAGTTTCATATCAGCGCACACTCCGCTGCAGAGTGAAAATCTCATTCTCGAAACTTAGAATAGTAAGTTCCACGTTATTATGCACGGCAGAACGTTTACTAAATGCTGCACAACACGTAAAAGTGACACAGACACATGACACTATTTTCCAACATTGCCACCAACTCTGTCTGAACAAAGGCCGGAACGTTCTATCAGTTGTTCAATCCCTAGACAATAGAAATTCGCTCCTGGGTCACAGAGCAATTCGCGAACCGCTGTGGGGACGTCCTTATCATTGTAAAATCTCTTGCCTCATTCGACTGCCTGGACATTGTGGTTGATGTCGATGGCCCTCCTTTCCGATCAGCATCACCGGGGTATGTATAACCTTAGTCAAATTTCTGGCGCTGTTTCACAACTGTTCGACGCATCATTGCATTTGACCAACATACTGCCAGAATTACACAGTGAGTCTGTATGCAATTTAAACGCTGTGGACCCAAGAATCGTTCTGTCCCGTGTACTTCAACTTTGGATTGTATTTCCAGTTGCTGTGCCGTTTCACTCCCACACTGTGAAGCATCTGTTACACGTATCGCTGCATAACGGTGTCTGCAGGAAAATGCGGAACATGTACCTTATGAGCAAACTAGGCTGACACTCCGCAGTGACTGATGGAGCGACCGTAAAGGCATTTCCCATCTACAGCATCTCGCATCGGGCATCGTGCCGAGTGTCAACTTAGTTTGCGCGAATTATTCTCTTCAGAAGATGTGCCACTCTTGTTGCGCGACGCTCTTAGCGTTGATGATGTTTGGATTGTGGGGCGCTCAACTGAGCGGTCATCAGCGCCCGTACAAAGTACCGATTTTTACACAGTCAAATCTAGCCACTATCACGAATGATGATGATGATGATGATGATGAAATGATGAGGACAACACAAATACCCAGTCCCCGGGAAAAGAAAATCCCCAACCCCGTCGGAATCGAACTCAGGACCCCGTGATCTAGAGGCAGCAACGCTAGCCACTAGACGCTCTTAGCGTGGGCCGACATGCCTAATTCTCTTTCTGAAGTATCTGCATATTTGATCGACAGCTTCTTTGGTTCCAAAACGCACCAACTTACATGTTGGACAGCCGCCTAAGACGCTGAATACCGTCCGGCAGAGTTTCGTTGCCAGTGATGGAGAGGCACGTGTGGGCGACACTGCAGACGAGTAGCAGCGACGGCCAGGCGGTGTTCCCGGCCATGTCTGGTCGCACTGTCGCTGAGCTCACATGCGGATCTGCCTCTCTTAATAATGCAGCGGACATGGCGGCCTGACATTTACCCCCCTAAAATAGTCAGCACCGCAATTAAGCGCGCGTGTCCAGCTAAGTGGCCTGCTCTGCGTGACCGGCCGTTCCGTTTTCTCTTCCCTCTAAAGAAGAAAACAGCCTTTACCACTTTCTTGGAACTCTTCGTGGAGGACCACTACTAATCTGAGGCTATGTTGAAGCACCGTGTCTTCACAGATCACTGATATTTTCATATGACTAGTATCGCCTATTGTCGAAATTCCACCAATCGTGTTTACAAAGTAACGAAATCCACTTCCTTTATTTAATTAACTGGAATTTATTCGTATGCAGATTCTAATTTCTTAATTGAACAAGTGAAGATACACTACTGGCCATTAAAATTGCTGCACCACGAAGATGACGTACTACGGACGCGAAATTTAACCGACAGGAAGAAGATGCTGTGATATGCAAATGATTAGCTTTTCAGAGCATTCACACAACACTGGCGCCGGTAGCGACACCTACAATGTGCTGACATGAGGAAAGTTTCCAAACGATTTCTCATACAGAAACAGCAGCTGACCGGCGTTGCCTGGTGAAACGTTGTTGTGATGCCTCGTGTAGGGAGAAGAAAAGCGTACCATCATATTTCCGACTTTGATAAAGGTCGGATTGTAGCCTATCGCGATTTCGGTTTATCGTATCGCGACATTGCTGCTCGCGTTGGTCGAAATCCAATGACTGTTGGCAGAATATGGAATCGTTGGGTTCAGGAGGGTAATACGGAACGCCGTGCTGGATCCCAACGGCCTCGTATCACTAGCAGTCGAGATGACAGGCATCTTATCCGCCTGGCTGTAACGGATCGTGCACCCACGTCTCGATCCCTGAGTCAACAGACGGCGACGTTTGCAAGACAACAACCATTTGCACGAACAGTTCGACGACGTTTGCAGCAGCATGGACTATCAGCTACCATGGCTGCGGTTACCCTTGACGCTGCATCACAGACAGGAGCGCTGCTCCTGGTGTACTCAACGTACTCAACGACGATCCTGGGTGCACGAATGGTAAAACGTCATTTCTTCGGATAAATCCAGGTTCTGTCCACAGCATCATGATGCTCGCATCCGTGTTTGGCGACATCGCGGTGAACGCACATTGGAAGCGTGTATTCGTCATCGCCATACTGGCGTATCACCCGGCGTGATGCCATGGGGTGCCATTGGTTAAACGTCCCTGTCACTTCTTGTTCGCAATGACGGCACTTTGAACAGTGGACGTTCTATTTCAGATGTGTGACGAGCCGTGGCTCTACTCTTCATTCGATCCCTGCGAAATCCTACATTTCAGCAGGATAATGCACGACCGCATGTTGCAGGTCCTGTACGACGGGCCTTTCTGGATACAGAAAATGTTCGACTGCTGTCCAAGCCAGCACATTCTACAGATCTCTCACCAATTGAATACGTCTGATCAATGGTAGCCGAGCAACTGGCTCGTCACAATCCGCCAGTCACTACTCTTGATGAACTGTGGTATCCAAGCTCTGATTCAATGCCCAGGCGTATCAAGGCCGTTATTACGACCAGAAGTGGTTGTTGTGGGTACTGATTTCTCAGGATCTATGCACCCAAATTGCGTGAAAATGTAATCGCATGTCAGTTCTAGTATAATACACTCCCGGAAATTGAAATAAGAACACCGTGAATTCATTGTCCCAGGAAGGGGAAACTTTATTGACACATTCCTGGCGTCAGATACATCACATGATCACACTGACAGACCCACAGGCACATAGACACAGGCAACAGAGCATGCACAATGTCGGCACTAGTACAGTGTATATCCACCTTTCGCAGCAATGCAGGCTGCTATTCTCCCATGGAGACGATCGTAGAGATGCTGGATGTAGTCCTGCGGAACGGCTTGCCATGCTATTTCCACCTGGTGCCTCAGTTGGACCAGCGTTCGTGCTGGACGTGCAGACCGCGTGAGACGACGCTTCATCCAGTCCCAAACATGACCAATGGGGGACAGATCCGGAGATCTTGCTGGCCAGGGTAGTTGACTTACACCTTCTAGAGCACGTTGGGTGGCACGGGATACATGCGGACGTGCATTGTCCTGTTGGAACAGCAAGTTCCCTTGCCGGTCTAGGAATGGTAGAACGATGGGTTCGATGACGGTTTGGATGTACCGTGCACTATTCAGTGTCCCCTCGACGATCACCAGTGGTGTACGGCCAGTGTAGGAGATCGCTCCCCACACCATGATGCCGGGTGTTGGCCTGTGTGCCTTGGTCGTATGCAGTCCTGATTGTGGCGCTCACCTGCACGGCGCCAAACACGCATACGACCATCATTGGCACCAAGGCAGAAGCGACTCTCATCGCTGAAGACGACACGTCTCCATTCGTCCTTCCATTCACGCCTGTCGCGGCACCACTGGAGGCGGGCTGCACGATGTTGGGGCGTGAGCGGAAGACGGCCTAACGGTGTGCGGGACCGAAGCCCAGCTTCATGGAGACGGTTGCGAATGGTCCTCGCCGATACCCCAGGAGCAACAGTGTCCCTAATTTGCTGGGGTGCTGGCGGTGCGGTCCCCTACGGCACTGCGTAGGATCCTACGGTCTTGGCGTGCATCCATGCGTCGCTGCGGTCCGGTCCCAGGTCGACGGGCACGTGCACCTTCCGCCGACCACTGGCGACAACATCGATGTACTGTGGAGACCTCACGCCCCACGTGTTGAGCAATTCGGCGGTACGTCCACCTGGCCTCCCGCATGCCCACTATATGCCCTCGCTCAAAGTCCGTCAACTGCACATACGGTTCACGTCCACGCTGTCGCGGGATGCTACCAGTGTTAAAGACTGCGATGGAGCTCCGTATGCCACGGCAAACTGGCTGACACTGACGGCGGCGGTGCACAAATGCTGCGCAGCTAGCGCCATTCGACGGCCAACACCGCGGTTCCTGGTGTGTCCGCTGTGCCGTGCGTGTGATCATTGCTTGTACAGCCCTCTCGCAGTGTCCGGAGCAAGTATGGTGGGTCTGACACACCGGTGTCAATGTGTTCTTTTTTCCATTTCCAGGAGTGTATATTTGTCCAATGAATACCCGTTTATCATCTGCATCTCTTCTTGGTGTAGCAATTTTAATGGCCGGTAGTGTATTTAATTCTTACCTGAATGGCAAAGAACAAGCAATGTCAATGTCATAAAAACCTAGCTGTGTGTAACATGGTGGGTGACTACGTAGAAGTCGTTGGACCTGGTCTATGAGAAAAAATGTTGTGTATCTTAAACTGATATACTGCACGTAAAACCGTGTCTGAAATTTTAGTCTCGTAACTGACCATAGCAAATGCTGGATTGTAGCTATAAATATTGTCGAAACAATTCTTTAGTTTCTCTATAGTTGACTACGAAGTCTTTCGCGACGGAGTCCTTGCATAAAAAGTTCTCGGTTTACTTGCCGCGTCAAATTTGGATAAAATCCCGAGCTTTCGATGAATGCCTCCGTCTTCTTCGTCAGGGGTAAAACTGACTGTCGTGGACCGGTGAGGCTTCCGCTTTTATAAGCAGTGGACGGCTTCTCATTGGCTGGATGACGATACATTTTTAATCTGGCCACCTTGCAATGAGGCACTGCAGCAGTTTGTTGATCATTTGAATGTATACACCGGAAAATAATATTTACAGTGGAGATGGAGAAGGATGGGAAGTTGCCCTTCTTAGATGTACTGGTGGAGCGAAAATCAGATGGACGTCTCGGACATTCTGTGTACAGAAAACCAACGCATACAGATTTATATCTAAACGCACGTAGCTTTCACCACCCAACTCAGAAGAGAACTGTGCTGAATACCTTGGTACACAGAGCAAGGACTATTTCGGATAAGGATCATCTCGGCTCCGAGATTAAACATCTGACGACGGTACTCAGAAAAAAAAGAAAAAATGGATATTCTGACCGTGATGTCAGACCTACTCTGGCGAAGAAATCTAGGAAGGACGCTGTTCGAACATATCAAGAGGACCAACACATCGCGCGGCTACCATTCTGCGGTGCAACGACCATCAAGATCAGTAGAGTCCTGAGTCGGCAGGGAATCAGACCAGTCTTCCGGCCACCCACGAAGATTAAGGAGATGTTACGACCCGTGGAAGATACTACTACTAAATGGTTCAAATGGCTCTGAGCACTATGGGACTTAACTTCTGTGGTCATCAGTCCCCTAGAACTTAGAACTACTTAAACCTAACTAACCTAAGGACATCACACACATCCACGCCCGAGGCAGGATTCGAACCTGCGACCGTAGCAGTCGCGCGGCCGTGGAAGATAATCTCGGCCTGAGAGTACCAGGAATTTACAGCATTCCTTGCGAGTCTATAAGGACTGTTGCCGATCGCTGTGTGGAACATCAGCGTCACCTGAAATACAGGTACCTAGAAAAATCAGGTAGCTGAGCACAGTTTGTTAAATTCTATTCGATGAAACAAGAATACTTACTCACGCTTCAAACTATTGGGATTCTGTCATCAGGGAAGCAGTTGAAATTAGACTATGTGAACATAATTTTAACAGAGACCCCGGATATGCACGCAGCAATGCATGGAAGCGCGCAGTTGATAGAGAAAGAGCGCAGAATCAGACTTCTCACATTCCTCGCAGTTCTCCGCCTGTTGCGATGGATGGCGCTGCAAGCAACTTGGGTAAAGCGCGCAAAGAAAATCTATGGATATAGAGGCCGCCACCTCTGTTCTCTGTAATTGTTCGATCATTTCAAGTGAGTCTTCGATACAGTCCATCGAAAAATAAATTGCCACCGTCAGCAAATTAACTTTTCCATTACGACAACACAATGTGAATGTCGTTGTATCATGTACAGTAACCTCACATGTGAATTGTATTACATTACAAAAACCTACACTGTAAATTCGTCAAATAGCATTTACAACTCTCAAAATTATTTGCAATTACATTCAGTGAACATTTAAATGTATCTTTCAAAATAAGAATAGAATTATCACTATCAATAACAGGATTATTCCTGTTACTTCATCTACGCAAAAATTGTCTCTCTCTGGCACTTTGTTTTTAGTCTGACACTCTAGCATTTTTTCCTTCCAGACATAAATATAGTTTCTATATAATAAGGGAGGTTGGACGTCGTAGTTACTCAAAATGGAGAAATTAAAAAAGAAGAACTTACTTCAAATTTTCTGGTAACACTGGCAATGAACACAAAGTCAATCTTACAGAGAAGTAAGCGAAATAACGACGCCAATATACAACGTTATTTACAGAATTCGTTACTACAATATTTTGATTTCCACGACTGACATCATCGACCTAGCAGTTGTCATATTGTAGCAGCCATGTATGTGTGTGTTACTGCAAATGAACCATGTGAACATGAACGCCACTCGAATGCGATTTCATGAAATACTGTTAATTTGGTGTGTCATCTCTACCGTAGCACCTGATCGTTACGCAGGGCGGATGTTGAGGGCACTTCAGTTTTCGATATTGATGCATTGGAGATTTTAGTGCGTGATACAGAAGGTATCATCAGAGTCCCTTTTACCATTCTTAGCTGCTAAGTACACATATGATTTTTTTTCCTTATGGACATCTATGGCAAAGTACCTTTTGAATTTTATAAGTTCATTGGACTCCTTGCATAATTAATATTAAAAATCGGTACTTCTGTTTTCGTGTTAACGTATGCCTCCATCTGCATTTGCTTCATTTAATGTTTGCGTTCTCTAAACGCTTGCAGAGCCCTCGCTGGGTCAAATCTTGACTATTATAGGCCTCAACAAAAGTTTTGCATCACTCCTTCATTTCGAAATTAATGGCACAGAAAACCAAAATTGGCTCTGAGACATGCTTATGTATTCATTTGTGTGTGTCCAGATCACAAAATAAAAAATGTGTAAAGACAAAATCGTTTGCTTCCCATAGAGATTTCTTATCAGCACTCCTGAGCAACGTTAATACGCGGTGAAATGTTCCCTCGCTCGGATACAAGCTCCAATCCATCGTAGCATACCATCGATGAGATCATCAAACCAGCCCTGGTCCAAATTGTTCCATCCTATGTACAATACACTAAGAGTTCAGAAAATTCGGATCTTTTGTGAGGTACCCCACTCCTTCCCCCTCCATCCCCAACCACCACTCAACTTGAGTATTTGCTGACTGGATTATCCCTGCTCCGCTCACAAACTTTCCTCACCGCGTCAATGTGACTGCATCGCTACAAAGCGTCACTCAATCTTGTGATGGTCAGTGGTCATAATGTTTTGGATCATCAGTATATGTTGACTGAGGCAGTCATATTTAGGTCTTCACTATCCTCTAATTACGGAAAAAAGTCGAGCGTGGATTAAAACCGCATAGTCGCATTCACATGACTGATAGTTCCATTTCGTGACTGAAGGTTTAGATTTAGGTTTACTGTGCTTTTTCCCTAAATCGCTTAAGGGAAGTAATGGTATCGTTTCTTTGAGGAGGATACGGCTGATGTCTCTCAATTAAATCTAACGGTGAGCAGTAGACACAATATATTGGCTCATCAGTGTATGTATCAGTAAAATGAGTGGAGAGAGTGATCTTTCTCATCACTTGCTGCCTTTTCCCAAAATGGTACCGTTATCCACACTCCGTCTGCACGGACAACAGTTAACAAATCCCTATTCTTTGTGTTTACTTCTCGCTGACACATTTCGCAGCAGGCTTCCCAGCAAGTGAAGTGTGTCTCACTAGTTCACTTTCAGTTTCATTGGAAGGCAGCAGAGTGCAAACTGATAAGAAACTTCCTGAAAGATTAAAACTGTGTGCTGGACTGGTACGTGAACCATGTATCTTTGCCTCTTGTGAGCAAGTGCTCCACAAATTGAGCTATTCAAGTACGGCTCACGACCGCTCCTGACAGTTTACTTCCGCCAGCACCTCATCTCCTTCCTTTCAAACTTCACAGAAATTCTCCTGCGAAACTTGCAATACTAGAATTTGTGGAAGAAAGGATACTGCGCAGACATGGTTTAGGCACAGCCTGCAGGATGTTTCCAGGCTAAATTTTTCACTCTGCAGTGGAACATTCGCTGATATAAAACTTCCTGACAGGTTAAAACAGTGTGCCGGACTGCAATATCCTCTCTTTCACCAGTGCTGGTTCCGCAAATTTTGCAAGAGAACCAGTGTGACGTTTGGAAGGTGGGATGACGTACTGGCGGAAGTAAAGTTGTAAGGGTGGATCGTGAGTCGTGCTTGATTGGCTCAGTCAGTACAGCAAATGCCCGTGAAAGGCAAAGGCCCTGGGTTCACGTCCCAGTCCAGTACACTGTTTTAGTCTGCCAGTAAGTTTCAATACTTGATGTACCTTTGGTATCTCTGATACATGACTCTTGGCAGTTCGCCCAACACACCCATCGGAAGCTGCTTCCGAAGCAGTCAGAGCGAATTCCAGCTGTTTACGAACATCAACTAACTCATCCAGCTGCTGAGAAGAGTATTCACAGTGGGACTGTGTTTTCACTGGAGCAGAGTTTAACCGCACGGTAGTCTATTTTAAATTAGTCTCACTGATTTTTTTTTAATTTCAGGAAGTGTTCCACTACAAGAATGGCAAGCTCCCTTTGAGACCCGAGGCTACAACACCCAAGGAACAGATCCGTGTAAATCATCATCATTAGATGCTAAAGGCAACGCTTTATTGATGCAGCCATCCTCCGCAACTCCGCGCCATCTGCAGTTTATTCCACTGATAAAATTTTGTAATATGAATGTTTAGGCGTGTCTCTTGATTTTTTTCCCAGGATTTTTCATTCCAGGATGTTTTATCATGTTATTATACCAAATTGGGTGTCCTATTAGTTTAGTTTTTCTTCTCTGTATCATGTCAATCAATATACTTTTATAGTTAATTTCTTTTAGTATTCGTTCATTAGATTTTCTTTGTGGCTCTTGTCCAAAACCACAAATCTACTGCTTCTGACACTTTTCTTTTCTTGCCCCCCAGGGTCCATCTGTCACAACTATAATATAAAATAGTCCAAACAAATATCTTGATGAATTTCTTGCCTGTTTCGATATTAAGGCGATTGTTTATTCATAAATTACTCTTATTTCTCAATGTTTGTTTAGTGACTATAGCTCTTCTTTGAATATCCATTAAACCTCTGTGGTCATCTTTTGTCGAACTTCCCAAGCAGGGAATCCGTTTAAGCCTACTTGTAATAGTATTTTTTTTCCTGTTCAATGTTTTTCACTATCTGTCTTTTCGATTCGTTGTTTTAGTATTCTTGGCGTTCATTTCCAGTGTGTCAAAAGCGCCAGACAAATTTTTTAACCCATAGTTCATGTTTTTTTCAGGATCTGCTAAGATTACTGTACCATCAGCAAATCGAATACAGTGTATTTGTTTACCATTATTTTTGATCCGCTTGGAGCTGATTCTCGTCGTTTATATTGAACTTTGTATAAGCAAATTAAATTAATAAGGACCGAGACGACAGCCTTGTCAGACACATATTATTATCCTACGATCTTTCTCAGTATCATTGATGCCTACTTCTGTACTTTGGTTTTTGTATAGCTTAAGACTCGATCTTTTGTCTCTCCAGTGTATTCCAATTTTATGCAATTTTTTCGATAGTATCTTCTCCGTCATAAGCCTTATCTAGGTCAATACATCATTCTGTTCATCATAATTTCTCTTTCTAAGATCATTAATTTCAGTTTTTAGTCTTACGTTAGCAATACTGAGTAAATTTTTTGAAGCATGATCTAATAATACCAAAGTTCTATATTTTGGACAATAACATTATGGTTGCGTAATTTCAATCATCTCTCACATTTTCTCCATGACATACATCGTCAGCATATCCTTCCTACATACCTGCTATTTTTCATTTCAAATAGGGCATTGCCTTTTTTATTTTTAATTACGACCTACAAGCTCTACATTTAAGCTGTAGTGATCTAATTTTTCGGTGCTTATTGTCTACATTTCTTTTTGCTAGATCTTCATCTGTTTTTCTACCTATTTGTTCCGCTCATTTCGTTTCCATGTGTCCCATAGTTTTTATTTTGTTTCTCATTTTTCTTAATAGGCCAAAATCTATTTTTCTCTATCTGTTTCGTTTGGTTTTCTTGCGTCATCCATGGTTTCCTTGGTTGCAATTTCTTCTTCTCTAATACATCCCGCTCTCACTGATAAATTTTCTTATTTCCTCCCAGCTTAAAGTATCCTGGGATAGATTGTCCGTCTTAACTCTGAGTTTCTCAGATGTATCTTCATTATTCAGTCTTTCTATACGCCACACAGGCCAGTTGCATTTTGCTGCTTTTTTACTACAACTTTGGCTACAACTATTGCATGATCACTATCAATATCAAAACCATGGTATAAATGACTAGATTTCTTTTCGTTTCTGTAGCTTTCTTTGACAAGAATATGATCGATTTGTTATCTACCACTATATCCTGGTACCTTCAACACATGCTTTCCCCTGCTAGGAACGTTGAGCCATGTGTTCGTTAGGACTATCTCATAATATTTACAGAATTCTAACAGCCTATGTCTCTATTATTCATGTTTTCGAATCCAAATTTTCCAACCCATTTTGAATTATTATGGCTGCCCACATAGGCATTTAAGTCTCCCTTTATCATGACACTGTCTTTTTATTTGTTATTCCTAACTGTTCTATTTGATGAAACAAATTTTCGATTTCTTCCTGTTAATTGTCTGTTATTGGGAAGAAAACTTGTATTGTGCATAGTTCTATTGGAGAAGCCTTTACCTTTTCCATCAGTAGCTGACCTTAACATGCTAAGTACTAGTCATCGGTTTTCTCATTTTCCTTGTAGAAAAATATCTACAGCATTTGATCGTGGTTTTACTTTAACAACAAAAATAACTGTAATCGTCTGATACCACGTCTCCCATGCTGTCCCATTTAGTTTCTGGTACATCCAGCAAGTATAAATCAGCATGTTTCTTGGGGTCTTTTAATTATTTCACTTTTCCTATTTTAACTAGAGTTCTAGTGTCCCACGCTCCTATTATAATATTTCTATCACTTTTAGTATGCAAGGATTTCATTAAATGGCGAGCGGAGAAGCCTTGCTGTTGTTTCTTCCTATGCCAGCTCCAGGGCTCAGATTTCCATGAACAGCGGTCTGATTTCATTCTTCCTTTCTGTCCATTTTGGCTACAGAGTCCGAGATTATCTTAAGGATCTCCTTGCCCTCTGCTTTCTCCTTCCATTGATCCATCCACGTTCGGACTCAGTTTCCCAGCCCTAAGACAAGAGACTTTTTACAGAAACAGTCATTTGGTTGCTGGTTATGTTGGCTGCTTATGTTCACCACCTTACCACAATGAGGTGTAACTCTGGACTATCACTTCTTTGGAAACGGATGTAGTGGCTTTCATAATTACCTGTTTCATTCAGAGAAAAATCTGGTATAAAATTTATAGATTCATTCAGGGCAATTTTACTGAGGTTATGCTAACAGACCCGCTTACTAATGTCGAAAACTGTCCCCATTCAACTCCTGTTTAAAGGTGAGTTCTAAACAGAACATACTGCAGCAGCTGTATTCCTAGGAACTAAGTTTATGTCGCAATCCTTAATTTTACCTTTATTTATCTTTATTCGTCTTTATTTGTCATTGGCCATATTTACACTACTGGCGATGAAAATTGCTACACCACGAAGATGACGTGCTACAGACGCGAAATTTAATCGACAGGAATAAGATGCTGTAACATGAAAATGATAAGCTTTTCAGAGCATTCACACAAGATTGGCACCTGCAGCGACACCTACAATGTGCTGACATGAGGAAAGTTTCCAACCGATTTCTCGTACACAAATACCAGTTGACCGGCGTTGCCTGGTGAAACGTTGTTGTGATGCCTCGTGTAAGGAGGAGAAATACGTACCACCACGTTTCCGACTTTTATAAAGGTCGGATTGTAACCTATTGCGATTGCGGTTTATCGTATCGCGACGTTGCTGCTCGCGTTGGTCGAGATCCAATGATTGTTAGCAGAATATGGAATCGGTGGGTTCAGGAGTGTAAAACGGAACGCCGTGCTGGATCCCAACTGCCTCGTATCACCAGCAGTCGAGATGACAGGCATCTTATCCTCATGGCTGTAACGGATCGTGCAGCCACGTCTCGATCCCTGAGTCAACAGATGGGGACGTTTGCAAGACAACAACCATCTGCACAAACAGCTCGACGACGTTTGCAGTAGCATGAACTATCAGCTCGGAGACTATGGCTGCGGTTACCCTTGACGCTGCATCACAGACAGGAGCGCCTGTGATTGTGTACTCAACGGCGAACCTGGGTGAACGAATGGCAAAACGCCATTTTTTCGGATGAATCCAGGTTCTGTTTACAGCCTCATTATGGTCGGATCCGTGTTTGGCTACATCGCTGTGAACGCACATTGGAAGCGTGTATTCGTCATCGCCATACTGGCGTATCACCCGGCGTGATGGTATGGGATGCCACTGCTTACACGTCTCGGTAACCTCCTGTTCGCATTGATGGCACTTCGAACAGTGGACGTTACTTTTCAGATGTGTTACGACCCGTGGCTCTACCCTTCATTCGATCCCTGCGAAATCCTACATTTCAGCAGGATAATGCACGACCGCATGTTGCAGGTCCTGTACGACGGGCCTTTCTGGATACAGAAAATGTTCGACTGCTGCCCTGGCCAGCACATTCGCCAGATCTCTCACCAATTGGAAACGTCTGGTCAATGGTGGCCGAGCAACAGGCTCGTCACAATCCGCCAATCACTACTCTTGATGAACTGTGGTATCGTGTTGAAGCTGCATGGGCAGCTGTACCTGTACTCGCCATCCAAGCTCTATTTGACTCAATGTCCAGTCGTATCAAGGCCGTTATTAAGGCCTGAGGTGGTTGTTCTGGGTACTGATTTCTCAGGATCTATGCACTCAAAGTGCGTCACAATGTAATCACATGTCAGTTCTAGTATAATATATTTGTCCAATAAATACCCATTTATCATTTGCATGTCTTCTTGGTGTAGTAATTTTAATGGCCAGTAGTGTACAATGGAATAAGCCTCGTCTCCTGTAGGTAATTAAAACATAATTACCAATAGTAATTACAGATATTTAATCATATCATTATTTTGACTTTTGAATTATGTTCACAGTCTGTACATCAGAAAATTCTATTATATTATAAAATGTGTTTTCAGCCAACCAGATGTACAGTTTCCTTTGAAACTGAGATAATCAAACGACACAGCACAAAGGAATTATCCGAATGGATGGAGATCGGTATATGAGATGTACATGTATAGGCAACCAAATGACTAACATTTCAGAAAAATTGGATGATTTATTCAAGAAAAAGAGTTTCATAAATTGAGCTAGTCAATAATACGCAGGTCCACCTCTGGCGCCCATACAAGCAGTATTTCGGCTTGGCACTAATTGATAGATTCGTTGCAGGTCCTGAGCGAAAATACTGTCCCATTGGTGCGTCCTACCCATAATCCTCCAAACATTCTCACTTAAGGAGAGATCTAGCATCATTGCTGGCCAAGGTAGGGTCTGAGAAGCACTAAGGTAAGTCGTAGGAACTCTCGGCATGTGCAGGCAGGCATTATCTTGTTAAAATGTATGCTCAGGATGGCTTTCCATGAAGGGTAACAAAACAGTGCGTAGAATGTCGTCAATATACCACTGTTTGTGTCTGGAGGCGCCCCAGACAGCAATGGGATACTACCTTGGCTGTCGTCCACCATACGGCCCAACAACCAGCAATGATGATCTGAGATGCCACTTCTTTTCATAGAACGAAACTTACATCGCAGGGTTACGTCGACGATATTCTACGCTCCGTTTTGTTGCCCTTCATAGGAAGTCAACCTGGGCTTACCTTTCAGCAAGCTAATGCTCACCCATATACAGCGAGAGTTTTTACTGCTTGATATCATGCTCGCCAAACCCTACCTTGGCTAGCAAGGTCGCTGGATTTCTCCCCAATTTAGAACAGTTGGAGCGTTATGGGCAGGCTCCTCCAACCAAATCCTGATTTTGACGATCTAGCGCGCCACTGGAACAGAATCTGCCACAATATTACGCAGGAGGACGTCCAACAAATCTAAAAACCAAAGCCAGGCCGAATAACTCCTTGCGTAAGGGCCAGAGGAGGACCAAAGAGTTACTGATTTGTTTAATTTGTGAAGTTCTTTCTCTTGGATAAGTCATCCAGTCTTTCTGAAACTGTAAGCATTAGTTTGTCTGTATTTGTACATCACATCTACCGATTTCCGCCCCTTCAGATAATTCCTCTGTGGTGCATCGTTTCTCTTTTCTTGTTTTTCTACTTAGATCACATAAAACAACTGATGCCTTGTTCTTATTTTCAAAAGCTGCGTTTGCCTGGCTAACAGTGCAAAAAACTGCTGAACCTGAGGACCCCTTCTCGTTGTCTTGCAAAACATTATTTTCATTATTACAGTTTACACCAGATGACGGCACCTTAGTGTTCTGAGACTCGTCATGTACGCAATAAAAGATTGTTGATTCAGCAACTGTTTTGTGGTTTCTTCGTTTTACAATGATAATTAATGTCCTTAGGGTAAATGGGTTACAGGCAGGTGCAGGCACCTCAAGCACTTGGCCTACTTACCCCTTTTTGGAGGTTTCTTGGTGTAGCTGGGTCAACCCCTCTAGTATATAACCTAAAGGAGAATACGTGCTGCCAGTAACATTTCAAGTGTTATTTATACTTCTACGTGATGCTAAATTACTTGTAACATTGATAAAACGTGTGAAACTACGGGTATTTAGTCAAAACCAAGATGACACCACATTGCTACGGACATCTAGCACTGCAAAAAATTGCTACACGCAAGCCGCAACACCTACAAAAATGAGACATTGTTGATAGGAGACAGCGTTGTCCCTTAGTGCTGCCAACCACTTGAAGTGAAGTTACTCTCCAGATTTTGTGGAAAATATTCATAGACAAATTACCTCCTTGCCCAGGTACCCCAATTGACCTTTGGATTAAAAATAACATTGCTATTCCCAAAACATGGACTGAGAATGAGAAGGCATCCATTGACTGGATGAAAGTTTTTAACAGAGATTTCCCCAGCTGTCTCTTCAAATACCATAACAATGCAGCTTGTCTAGAGCTATAGATTTTCATAAATTCAGAGTATCAGCCTTCTTTGACACACTAGAAAAAGTTATCAAATAAAACCCAAATTTTACTGATGAATCACGTATTTTCAATCTAGATGATACTAGAACAACAATAGTGCTGTGTGTGAAACATTGGTAATGACAAATTGTATAATAAATGCTCTTCGTAACAGCAAACCTTTCCTAATTATACGTCCATGAGTGAATTTCAAATAGCATATGGATTTTACCCCAGGGAAGGGTAAAGCGAGAGAATAATAGAGGCACAGTTACAAATAA
Source organism: Schistocerca piceifrons (assembly GCF_021461385.2). Lineage (NCBI taxonomy): Eukaryota > Metazoa > Arthropoda > Insecta > Orthoptera > Acrididae > Schistocerca > Schistocerca piceifrons. The sequence goes on from NC_060138.1 coordinate 232,959,733, forward strand.
ATTGTACTGTATTATTTACAGCAGTGCAATTTGATAAGCACCGATACATGTGTAAAGCTCAAAGCACACTGCTCTTCTCTCAAGATATTTCACATGCGGCAGCTGGTACGTTGGTCAGAGAGTCTAATCTCCTCCGCTGCCACTGATGACATCCCTGCAAGGATCCTTCCGCTCCCTACCCCCCCCCCCCCCTTCCTTTTCACTGGAGGTGCGGAGCACTGGAGAAGGAGGTAGTCAGAAACCACTGGCTCTGTGATCCCATTCACTCTTATGCTCATGACCAACCACGCCATGGCTGGCTCCAATGCAGAGTACTGCTGCACCATTTCTTGGTGAGCATGAAGAGATACTGATATTGCTTTGTTTAATACAGCTCGTATTGGCCAAGGTGGGATGGAGGTCTGTGTGGGCAGCTGTAATGTCAATTATATGCGAGGACTGGTGTCAGTGCAAAGGTGACTTGCACATGCGGAGAGTAGGTGGGAGTGGTGACATCATTACCATAGGAATGTTAGTAGGTGAAAGTCCTCAGTCGAAAAGCTGGGGTTAATAATGGCTGAATTTATGTCACTTTAGAGTTTGTAATTGCGAGTGAAATGTCTGATAATAAAGTTGTTGTTGACTTTGTGTTCAAAATGGCTCTGAGCACTATGCGACTTAACTTCTGAGGTCATCAGTCGCCTAGAACTTAGAACTAATTAAACCTAACTAACCTAAGGACATCACACACATCCATGCCCGAGGCAGGATTCGAACCTGCGAACGTAGCGGTCGTTCGGTTCCAGACTGTAGCGCCTAGAACCGCACGGCCACTCCGGCCGGTGACTTTGTGTTCCTTCTGCTGATCTTCAACCACAAGGAAATTATCTACCAGCTTGAACTGAATGTCATCTGACAGAAATGACTGTGTGTTGAGTTTTAGCATGAACGTGTTGTCAGTGTTCAGAGTGGACGACGCGCTGTGCCTTTCTGAAATGATATGGATGGTGATATTGGTCTGCACCACCGCTATGTCATCGATATGAGCCATATCACGCAAGACTCATGTGGTTGGAGGTTGATGACGGCCCTGGTGACATGTTTCCCAAGGAGCGGTATACTGAACATACTAGAACCCCCTTTGATGACTTTCTCTGGGCCAAAATAAGGTGGCTGCAGTGGGAGTTGGATGGTGTCATCCCATAACATAACAGCCTCCCAGTGCTTTGTGAACAGGAAATTCTGATGGGGTGGGCTCCTTTGGTGGTGATATTCTGAACCATGTGATGTGTTGCTTACTCGTTTTATGAGAGAAGAGAAACTCTTGGTCTCTTGTGGCTGAACAGGTATCACAAGATCTGCAGGCAGAGTGAGCAGCTCACCATACAGAACCTCTATGAGGAATGTGTGCAGATCTTCTTTGTAAGTGGAGCAAACATCTAGCAGCTCCCAAGCTAAAGATTCAGTCCAGTGGCCACTGTGACCCATGAGTGCAGCCTTCAGTGTAGAGAGCCAATGCTCCACTAATCCGTGGCTTTGCAGGTGATAAGCTGTTGTGCAAAAATGCAATAGGCTGTAAAGTTTAGACGGCTCATTAAATAGTGTCAATTTGAATTTATGGCCTTGGTCAGCGGTGATAGATCGAGCAATTGATGTATTGATGTGTGACATCTTTTTTTTCCGTCAGTCTTCTGACTGGTTTGATGCGGCCCACCAAGAATTTCTCTCCTGTGCTAACCTCTTCTTCTCAGAGTAGCACTTGCAACCTACGTCCTCATTTATTTGCTGGATGTATTCCAATCTCTGTCTTCCTCTGCAGTTTTTGCCCTCTACAGCTCCCTGTAGTACCATAGAAGTCATTCCCTCATGTTTAACAGATGTCGTATCATCCTATACCTTCTCCTTATCAGTGTTTTCCACATATTCCTTTCCTCTCCGATTCTGCACAGAACCTCCTCCTTCCTTACCTTATCAGTCCACCTAATTTTCAACATTCGTCAGTAACACCACATCTCAAATTCTTCGATTCTCTTCTGTTCCGGTTTTCCCACAGCCCATCTTTCACTAACATACAATGCTGGACTCCGGACATACATTCTCATAAATTTCTTCCTCAAATTAATGCTGATATTTGATATTAGTAGACTTCTCTTGGCCAGGAATGCCCCTTTTGCCATTGCTAGTCTGCTTTTGATGTCCTCCTTGCTCCGTCCGTCATTGGTTATTTTACTGCCTAGGTAGCAGAATTCCTTAACATCATCTACTTCGTGACCATCAATCCTGATGTTAAGTTTCTCGCTGTTCTCATTTCTACTACTTCTCATTATCTCCGTCTTTCTTCGATTTATTCCCAATCCATACTCTGTAGTCATTAGGCTGTTCATTCCTTTCAGCAGATCATATAATTCTTCTTCACTTTCACTCAGGATCGCAATGTCATCTGCGAATCGTATCATTGATATCCTTTCACCTTGAATTTTAATTCCATTCTTGAACCTTTCTTTTATTTCCATCATTGCTTCGTCGATGTACAGATTGAACAGTAGGGACGGAAAAGCTACATCCTTGTCTTACATCCTTTTTAATACGAGCACTTCGTTCTTGGTCGTCCACTCTTATTGTTTCCTTTTGGCTGTTGTACATATTGTATATGACCCGTCTCTTCCTATAGCTTACCCCAACTTTTCTCAGAATTTCGAACATCTTGCACAGTTTTACATAGTTGAAAGCTTTTTCCAGGTCGACAAATCCTTTGAGCGCGTCTTGATTTTTCTTTAGTCTCACTTCCCTTATTAACCGCAACGTCAGAATTGCCTCTCTCGTGCCTTTACCTTTCCTAAAGCCAAACTGATCGTCATCTAGCGCATCCTCATTCTTCTTTTCCATTCTTCTGTATATTATTCTTGTAAGCAACTTGGGTGCATGAGCTGTTAAGCTGACTGTGCGGTAATTCTCGCACTTGTCAGCTCTTGCCGTCTTCGGAATTGTGTGGATGATGCTTTTCCGAAAGTCAGATGGTACGTCGCCAGAGTTATACATTCTACTCACCAACGTGAATAGTCGTTTTGTTGCCACTTCCCCCAATGATTTTAGAAATTCTGATGGAATGTTATCTATCCCTACTGCTTTATTTGATCTGAGGCCCTCCAAGGCTCTGTTAAATTCTGATTCTAGTACTGGACCCCCTATCTTTTCCAAATCGACTCCTGTTTCTTCTTCTAACACATCAGACAAATCTTTCCCCCTTTCAATGTATTCTTTCCACCTATCCGCTCTCTCCCCTGCATTTAGCAGTGCACTTACCGTTGCACTCTTAATGTTATTACCCTTGCTTTCAATGTCACCGACGGTTGTTTTGACTTACCTGTATGCTCAGTCTGTCCTTCCAACAACCATTTCTTTTTCAATGTCTTCACATTTTTCCTGCAGCCATTTCGTCTTAGCTTCCCTACACTTCCTATTTATTTCATTCCTCAGCGACTTGTATTCCTCTATTCCTGAGTTTCCCGGAACATTTTTGTAATTCCTCCTTTCATCGATCAATTGAAGTATTTCTTCTGTTACCCATGGTTTCTTCGCAGTTACCTTCTTTGTACCTATGTTTTCCTCCCAAACTTCTGTGATGGCCCTTTTTAGAGACGTCCATTCCTCTTCAACTGTACTGCCTACTGAGCTATTCCTTATTGCTGTATCTATAGCCTTAGAGAACTTCAAGCGTATCTCGTCATTCCTCAGTACTTCTGTATCCCACTTCTTTGCATATTGATTCTTCCTGACTAATGTCTTAAAATTCAGCCTACTCTTCATCATTACTATATTGTGATCTGAGTCTGTGTGTGCTCCTGGGTACACCTTACAATCCAGTATCTGATTCCGGAATCTCTGTCTGACCATGATAGAATGTAACTGAAATCCTTCCGTATCAACCGGCCTTTTCCAAGTATACCTCCTCCTCTTGTGATTCTTGAACAGAGCATTCGCTTAGCTGAAACTTATTACAGAACTCAATTAGTCCTTCTCCTCTCTCATTCCTTTTCCCAAGCACATATTCTTCTGTACCCTTTTCTTCTACTCCTTCCCCTACAACTGCATTCCAGTCTCCCATGACTATTAGATTTTCATATCCCTTTACATACTGTATTATACTTTCAATATCCTCATACACTCTCTCTTCATCTTCAGCTTGCGACTTCGGCATGTATACCTGAACTATCGTTGTGGGTGTTGGTTTGCTGTCGATTCTGCTAAGAACAACCCTATCACTGAAATATTCACAGTAACACACTCTCTGCCCTACCTTCCTATTCATAACGAATCCTACTGCCGTTATACCATTTTCTGCTACTGTTGATATTACCCTATACTCATCTCATCAGAAATCCTTGTCTTCTTTCCACTTCACTTCACTGACCCCCATTATATCTAGATTGAGCCTTTGCATTACCCTTTTCAGATTTTCTAGTTTCCCTACCAAGTTCAAGCTTCTGACATTCCACGCCCCGACTCGTAGAACGTTGATTATTCAATCTTTTTCTCATGGTAACCTCCCCCTTCGCAGTCCCCTTCCGGAGATCCGAATGGGGGATTATTCGTGTGGGGGATTATTCCGGAATCTTTTGCCAGTGGAGAGATATCATGACACTTCTTCAGTTACGTTACGTGTCTTTAATGCAGTGGTTTCCATTGCCTTCTGCATCCTCATGCCGGTGATCATTGCTGAGTCTTCCGCCTTTAAGGGCAGTTCCCCACCCCAAGAACAAGAGAGTGCTCTGAACCTCTGTCCGCTCCTTCGCCCGCTTTGACAAGGCCGTTGGCAGAATGAGGGGTGACTTCTTATGCCTGAAGTCTTCGAGCACCAATGCTGATTATTAATAAAAAAATTGAAGCAGCAGCGGGATTCGAAACCGGGACCAAAGACGGTTTGATTATGAATCAGAGGCGCTACCCCTACATAACAACAAATCCTCTTGCCACCATTCCCGCAATCACGTCCTTCAGGTTGTGGCTTCCAACCAGCGTGTCACACGGTTGATGACGGACAGTATGTAACAAAAGCCCTCAAACTGTGGGAGGGACCCTACCAGATCGAGATGGACATGCTGAAATAGACATTTTGGAATCTTGTAGGAACCGAATGACAGCTTTGCAAGTCTCCCAGTTTTGCTGCACTGACAAGCCAAGCACATCTGCGTCCACACTCGGCAGTCTTTTTTTTATGTTGGGCCATATCAATCAGTCTGTTACAAGTCATGTCGATGTGCGTATACTAAGGTGGAACAGATAGTGTAATTGGTCAGATGCGGTTTTTCTCATGGGAGTAGGCACAAGAGGTCAGATGCAGTTTTGCCAGACACTGCACAACAGTTGCGTGCTGAAGCTAGGGACTGAATGTCATTCCTTACATAAACTAGATGTAGTCATGTAGGAACCCCATAATTTGTTTGTCGTGCAGCTGCACCTCCGCTAATTTTTCGTAGTCAGTGTGCATGGAAAGGGCGATTATCTCAACAAACAGTCTGCTACGACACTGTCCACTCCATGTAGGTGTCTGACATCTGTTGTAAAGTGTGCTATGTAGTCCAGATGGCGGAACAGTTGCGGGCAGGGGTTTTGTATAGAGTCTGCCGAAAGAGACGCTCTGCATAAATGATGAGAGATCTTTAAATTGGTGGACTGACTCCTGCGCTACCCACAGTTCTTATCATAGGCCGACCACCTGCGTTGAGGGTCTGTCAGTTTACATGAAAAGAAACGGAGGGGTTGTTGTATGCCCGCCACTTTCTGCTGCAGCAATGCTCCGACGGCGAAGTCCTTGCATCTGACGTGATGGTCAGTTGTGAATTAACTAGTGGGTTTCATTTTGTCAAAAGTATTTTGCATTTGTGGAGCCCATTCGATCTTGCATTTTCCAGTTGTGTTCTTCGTTGCCAGTACTCAGTCAGTGGTGTCTGTATGGCAGCTATATTAGAGATATGTGGATGGGAGAAGTTAATAATAACGAGAAAATGGAGTAATCCGTGGAAGTCCTGAGGCCAAGGTAGTTGCTTAGTGAATTCGTTTTGTTGTGCTGTAGATCTAATGATGGCAATTTTAACCAAATGGCTGAAGAAGGCTACTCCAGGGTGATCATTGATGATGACACCGTTGTCATTAAGGGTATCGAGAGCGTGTTTCAGATGTGCAACAGCTCTTCCTGTAAAGCAAAAAAATTTTAATGTCAGCTAAATACATATAGCAGAAAGGAAATTTCAACAGAATACCGTCTATGAATCGTTGTCATGTCTGGACCACATCTCTGAGATCATAAGACATATACAGCAATTCGTATAGTCCAAAGGACGTGACAATAGCTGTCTTTTGAATGTTCCTCTGACGCATTGGGATCTGCAGATATGCACTTTGAACGCTGAAGCGACTGGTAAATTGTGGGTGAAACCTTGTATGGTTGGAATTATGTAATTACCAACAATTCTGCAGGAGTTCAAAGCCCAGTAGTCGCCACATAGCCTAAATGTACCATCTTTCTTGGGTACCAGTTTGATAGGTGAAGCCAACAGACTTTCAGCAAGTCTCACAATTCTGGCTTGTAATAATTCGTCAATTATCGCTTTGGCTGTGCGAAGTTTGTCTGGTGCTAGTCTCTGAGCCTTTTGTGAGACTGGAGGCTCCAGGGTGGTGGTAATTTTGTGGAGAGTAACGTTTCATGTAGTAAATTACAGTCATGGGTACGCGATGGGCGGGGCAACATAGTCGTTGTGGAAGGATCATGGACAAGATGCACTATATTAACTTAGGTTATATGTGATCCACGTGTTGCCATGCATGTTGCTACCAGGATGTCTCTGCCAGATGACATTCTCTATGCATTGCCTCACTGAAGTCAATGGAATCAGAAAGCTGAGACCTTTCGGTCATAGTGTTATCCAGATGGGAATGTGTAATAGCAAGTTCATCCATCACCTCTGGATTCTTTTTTTGTATGATGCTGTTTTCCCAAAGCAGGCATCACATCTCTAATCTCGTGTGAAAGAAACTTTTATTTAGCTGTTGTAGATCTGATCATGATTTTATGCCCTCTTGCAGGCATTTTTGGCATTTTCACGTGCACTGTCATGTTAATTGCTTTATGAAGAGGAATTTCTGAAGGACTGCCATGATAGTGGAGGCATGGAGGCGGTGACGCCAGGGATGGAGTTCCCTGACGTTGCAGTGTGCTCCAAGCACTGGTTCCTTAACGTCTGAAATGAGGAAGTTCCATAAAAACATCTTCTTCAAGCCGATATTTAAGATGCAAGCTGAGGATCCATAGAACCATAGATGGGAATACAGGCGCCATTCACCACTCAGATTTGAATGGCAGGTATGTCCAACATAACTGGTAAGTGGTTGGGAGGTAAGGCACTCACATTTGAACCCTTGCCAATGAGGAAATATTGTTTTCAAAAGCGATCAAGGAGGTAGAATCTACCACACTGGTGAGAAGGCAGTGTGCAGGTCACTTTGCTGATGTGTCATGGATGATGGTATTTGGTTTGTGGGGCACTCAACTGCATGGTCTTCAGCACCCATACAAAGTCCCAATTTTTATACAGTCCTGTTTTTTACACAATCCATCCAGCCACCGTCACGAATAATGATGATGATGAAATGATGAGGACAACACAAACACCCAGTCCCCAGGCAGAGAAAATCCCCAACCCGGCCGAGAATCGAACCCAGGACCCTGTGATCCATAGGCAGCAACGCTAGCCGCTAGACCACGAGCTGTGGAAATGTGTCATGGAGTTAGGCATCTTGAACTGCTGTTACGACCTGGCGTGCCTATTGCTAATCGTGCTTCTTCTTTTGGGTGCTCATACACTAGCCTGCGGTTCCAAGCTACATCATCGAATTCTGTGTAAAACCAGCAGAGCCGTGGCCTTGACACTGTCTCTGCCCATGGGGCATCGTTGCTAGCTGGAGGTGGGTGTCACCATCCCATGGAGTGGGGTTGACATCACACTGTGATGGGGCAGTTCAGATGAAGAATGTCACCCTGGAAACGATCCTCGTCATCTGTCATTGCAGAACTTCTGTAGTGTCTGGTGTAGTCCCCTTGAGGCTGTGGATAGAGTCCTTGAGCTCGCAGTACCATTCAGTGTATAACACTAATGGCTGCAATTATATTAGTACTATACTGGTAATGTTATTCCTGTGAAAGGATTTTTGTGACTGTGATTGTGTGTAATGGAAATGTATCGGACTATTTTTGGATTCTAGAAAGTTTGTTATTGAGAGGAAACAATTTCAAAACAAACGGGAATCGAACCACGGTTTTATTAGTAACCAAGATAACTACAATTACATAAAAAGAAACGATCGACAGGTGCAATCAGTACTAGTACGGTTCATAAATGGAATTAACTGTGTGGGTTGTCTTTACTTGATACTAAACTTCTATTTGGCGATAAGATATAAGACAGCAGCGCAATTTAACAAGCAGTGTTCCAGTGAATTGACTTCAACTATCCTGAAGAAGCATTAACGTGTTTAGCCACCACTGGCTTTCAATAACACCTACTATCTTCACATTACAGTAGGAAAATGATGATAATTATAGGTAAATGATTACTGATGGAGGAGCTATTGACATGGACAGGAAGTTCTTTTGTAAGTTTAATTAGAGGAAATTATTACTACTGAAACAGTTATGAATTAATAGTATCTTTTGTACTGATTATTATTTGCATTTTTCAAAGAAAATCACTACCTTATATTAATTAGCTCAAATGAAATATGTGGCACCTGGATCTAGTATATTTTCAACAATGGTAGCGAGGCGATTATTTCTGATCGCTGTTATTGTAATATGACATTTAAACTTGGTCCAACAACCGGTATGGGGACCCAGAAACTGATTTATGGGTAGATTCAGATCTTGGCTAAACACTTTAACCATGGTGAAAATTGGGAAACACTGTTTACTACGTTACACATGAAATTGTAAACACTATTATTTCAATTAAAATAATCTTTGAACTCACTGCTTTAACTGCCCATTCATGAAAACTACGTGGGCTTTTCAAAACTTATGCTCACTAGATAATTATATACTTTGCAACTCCACAAAGTCTGTTAACTTTTATTAAGGAAAACAATTGCTTTTCAGAACAGTAAAACAGGATACTCAAATTCATTATTGTATTTGAGGTAGGACCCTGTCTGGGTAAATTACTAAGGATCAAATACCGTGGCTCAACACAAAGTTTACAGAACACAAAATTATTATTGAAAACGAAGTCATATAGCTGGTCCATGCCGTTATACAATACTCTACTGCCAATGTAAGATGAGGGTGGTGGCAATGTCGATCTCCTGTGCTATTCAAAAAAGGCAAAACTACCTATGGCTCTTCCTGTATGAGCAGCTCTGAAAATTCTCTACTCAGCGTCGGATTTTCGTAGTACAGAGGTAACTAAATTATGTCATGAATAATAAACCGCATTAGTTTCACAACCAAGGCTATATCACATAATCTTGCAGTTCTTCTCCCCTCTTTCAGTTCACAAGATGCGCACTCATTGACTGCTAGCCACAGACTGACTCATGACACAAAGGAGCCTTGCATTTCGACCGCCAGATCCATCTTTTCTATTCACATCTAGTTAGTTCCGTGGTGGAGGGAGTCCGCTCCAAGTTTTACGTATTACAAACCCACTTTCCCTATGAGTGAACCAGTATCACAATTAAATGTTAAGTATTTACATTCTTTTACAGTGCATTACTTTTGAAATTATGTTCATAGACTAATTACAATGTCATAAATTATAAATATTATGAACTATAAATATTATTTATAAAATTATAAGTAAATAAATTATGAATAAAGAATTAAAAATTTACGTTAATGTTACATCAAAGAGCATACTTATACAAAAGTCACATCAGGTAAAAACAGAAAAATAATTTAGATAAGGCCGCTATAGTTAATACCGATAATTGTGTTACAAGAGCACGAAACAAATCACGCATTGTATCGCTCCACAGAATTCCTCTAAAAAGTTTGGGTCCTGCTTCACGTATGCTGTCAAGCTAAAATAGTGTCGCCATCCTTGCTTTGACCTCTGAGACAACGTTAAGCCAGTCACTTCCTCTGTACCGCTACTAAATGCCTTGGAGGCATTTGACTATTATCAAAAGATTCTCAAATCTGATCACTGGATTGGACAACGAACACCACAATCAGTCACTGCATTGTCACCAACCAGTTTCTCTGTCTCTTCTGTAAAGAACCCAGAATCACAGTTTAAAGTTACAGAGGATAGGAACATATACAAGAGCTCCAAATTTCCACTGAAGCAAGACGCAGTTTATGTTCTCCTAACAACCCTCACCAAGTGCGCTTCATCCGTTACACAACATTTCTAGCAAGCCAACTGTTCCACGCTCTGTTAAGCAAATCTTCTTGAACAGACCATGTACGCTCGCTAAACAACAATATCCGTCTCGAAAACAGGCAGTTGAATAAAATGGTTCTCACACCCACACTCAGGAATGCACTTCTGAATACTTTCTAAACTTTCCACATTGAGATAGCAACTTCACTATTCCATGACTACAGACTTCTCCAGTCCACAATGCCACACTACCTCTGCCCCAGAGGGTGCCAAATTAACCACTGCACCCCACCAGGACCACTGACTAATTCATCGATTTTGCCAGCTGCTCACAGCTCCACGACTTTCTTTTTATAAACAAACGTTTTGGCCAATCAGCCTCCAGAGTAGAAAATGGGCGCTGCTACTGATCATTTCTTGCTAACGCTCATAGAACTATTGTAAAGTGCTGCTGCATGCCAACACCTTTCAGTAGTCTGTCCCAAAGGGTTCTATAACAAAACAGCCATTCTGTGCGAAACACTCGACTTTGAAAACCTTCTGGTTGGGCCAAGCCACAACCATTAAGCCGGATTAAGCAAAGACTGCCCACTTTGATCCAGGTGTCAGAACAGTTCCCCGGAGGATGGAAAACAGATGCTGTCACCCTCAACAACGACCAGCACTCGCCGACTGTTGCAGACTGAAAATGATCTGTTACAACCCAGTAGACTATCTGTAGATCATAGTAGCGGTTCACAGAATGCAGAAAGGTACGAATTTTCTGTACGCAATGGGCATGGGCCACCAATGTGGATTTTAACCTGGGAAAGGATAAAGCCAGCGACCAATAACGAAACAATTATGAGTAAACTGCACTTTATTATTTGAAGTAGTATAACGTCAATCAGGCGTAAAACTCAGAACTCACTACTATGCTCTCAAGATACTCCACTTGCAGCCGCTGCCACAGAGGTCAGAGAGTCTTAAATTCTCGGCTGTCACTATCACTGGTGAAGTCTCCACACGTATATGACATTAGATGTTCCTGTAGTTGTAATGGCCTTGTCACAGAAGGAAGGTGAATGAACTCAGAATTCCACATCACTGAACCAATACATTGCAGCCTCTTGATGTCAGCCTCGTCAGACTATTACACTCATAATTCGATGCCTCAGCAGGCACATGGATGATGTCGCATCCAGGTGAAATACTTTCAATTTACAATGTTGCTCATTGTGTGGAAACTCTGTGAGGAATAACTCCAGATAATATTGAAACTTCCTGGCAGATAATATTGTTGCTGGATTTCAGAAGACTAGCATTTTTCCATTTGATCGCCATGTGTTCAATGAAGACGAGTTTCTTCCATTCTCTGTTACTGGTAGGCCTCTAGATGAAAGCCTGGAAGTGCTCATGGCACTTTCAAAAGTCCCTGCACCTAAAACTGATTTTGATTTTGATTAGGAAACACTACCTACAGTGAGCAGTTCTGCATAGTCACAAGAAAAATCTTTTCATATTCCTTGTCCTTCTCCACAGGATTTTTGGGATTTTCTAAAGGCTAAACCAAAAAAACATCATACTCGTTGATGACATAAAGGAAGAACAATGATTGCAATAGACATGCCAGAAAGCAATGAAATACCAATGAAACTAGAACCAACAGGCATTAATAGACCTAAACCAAATGAGTATTATTCCTATATAATGATAGTGTTTCTGATGAAAGTGAATTAATTTTGCAAGGTTCGTCATATGCTATGATCTGTGATTTGTCATAGCTTTTCCCAGACCCAAAACTTGTTAGCTTTTTAGGCAGAGCACTCGCCCTAGACTTCTGATTTTGTTTCAGTAGAGTTTGAGACAAAAGAGAAAATATACTGTGCATCTTAGGAAAAATCCTTACAATTATTGTAGGAGACTCTTCTGAGTGTGAAGTGGTATTGCTCAGGAAAAGTTTGAAACTAGATGAAAAGTTCGTGATGCCTCCAGTTCCTGATATTTCTTACACTGACAAAAAATGTAGCAAACTCTTATGGCTGAACTTTACCACAACACAATGCAAGACAAAATGACGACCACCTTCTCTTTCATTTGAGATAAATTTGGATTCTTATTATGTCTGCCGTCTCACTGTCCCCATCAGTAAAAATTTATTGGTACATTGAGACATTTTAATTTTGTTTTGTTGTTGTTGTGGCCTTCAGTCCAAAGACTGGTTTCATGCAGCTCCCCATGTTACTCCATCCTGAGCTAGACTCTTCGTCTCTGAATAACTGATGCAACCTACATGCTTTTGAACCTGCTTGCTGTATTCATCTCTTGGTTTGTCTCTAAGTTTTACCCTCTCCACTAAATTGATTGTTCCCTGGTGTCTCTGAATGAGTTCTATCAACTGATCCCTTCTTTTAATGAAGTTTTCTCACAAATTTCTTTTCTCCCCAGTTATTTTATTTTATTTATTTACACGTCAAGTTCCGTAAGAGGAAATTGAGGAGCAAATCTCCAAGGTAATGGGACATGTCTGTACATTAAATTACAACATAAAAGTAATAACCGATAAAAATAAAGGTTCATGAACCCGAAAAAAAAATCAACCCATAAGTTTAAGTAAACACATCAACAATACAACAAGAATCAGATTAATTTTTCAAGGAACTCCTCGACAGAATAAAGGGAGTGACCCATGAGGAAACTCTTCAGTTTCGATTTGAAGGTGCGTGGATTACTGCTAAGATTTTTGAATTCGAATGGTAGCTTATTGAAAATGGATGCAGCAGTATACTGCACACCTTTCTGAACAAGAGTTAAGAAAGTCTGATCCAAATGCAGGTTTGATTCCTGCCTAGTATTAACTGAGTGAAAGCTGCTTATTCTTGGGAATAAGCTAAAACTGTTAACACGAAATGACAGTAAGGATATTTATATTGAGAGGCCAATGTCAAAATACACAGACTCGTGAACAGGGGTCGACAGTTCTTGAACTTACACCACTTATTGCCCGAACAGCCCATTTCAGAGCCAAAAATATCCTTTTAGAATGGAAAGAGTTACTCCAAAATATAATACCACACGGCATAAGCGAATGAAAATAAGCAACGTAGACTAATTTTCGTGTCGAATGTCACTCACTTCTGATACCGATCGAATTTTAAAAAATGGCAGCATTAAGTCTTTGAATAAGATCCTGAACGTGGGCTTTCCACGACAGTTTCCGACAATCCACTCCTTTTCACGTTTGTCACACATCAGCAAAAACACCCTATGAGTGCGTTAGCGTCGCTAGAATCAGTAACTGGGGTTACGAGTGGGCCCTTATTCTAAGACAGAGCACACTGGTTCAAGTGGCTCTAAGCACTACGGGACTTAATCTGTGGTCATCAGTCCCCTAGACTTAGAACTAACTAAACCTAACTAACCTAAGGACATCATACACATCCATGCCCGAGGCAGGATTCGAACCTGCGACTGTAGCAGCAGCGCGGTTCCAGGCTGAAGCGCCTAGAACCGTTCGACCACAGCGGCCGGCAGCACATTGGTGTTTAGCTGTACAATTGGTTTATTCCTGTTTTGGAATAGTGTAAGACGGTACTCTAAATGGCTTGTGATCTCTAACCTTGAATTCGTATTGAAAATTTTTAATGGCACTGGGTTTTGGTAGAAACACCTTGGCACTTTGCCGTAATACTCCTTCTAATTCGGCTTTGCCTGTATCTGAAATATCCCTTACTTGCAACTTATTATCTATTTCTTGATGAATTTCCACCATTAACTCGTCACCTGCAGGTATTGTTTCTTTCGCCCACTTATACCGTGGATGTCCCTCTTCCGGTTGACACAGATTGCGGGCTTTCAAAATAATTGATGAATGGTGATGTGGCCCTCAACTACGTACCCTTCGACTTAGAGTTGAAATATTAAAAGTTTTGGCTGGTTTCGCTGTCCAGGGGCTGGGATACGTAGTTACCGCATTACAAGCCAAATACTTCTGAGTCTACAGTATACAATACGAATATACACATGAACCGAATGGTCGAAGGTTCCTATCACTCAGCAATTGCGAATGTAATGTAGAAATTTATAAATGAAAGATTGCAATTAAATAAAATTGCAGGTACTATCTTAACGACTTTAAATGATGAGTACGATAGTAGAAGTACTTTTGAGAATGCGGTTAATTTCTGCACAACACTTATTGGTGTCGATGGTCCAGCAATTAAACAAAATACAGGGAATCAATAGATTCCTACTGCACATAATTAGTTATGAACGACAACATACCTAACGAGATGTTCACTTCTAAACGCTCACTACGTTTTCACTGCAGAAGCCACGGAAATCACACAAGAGCACAAGTCGGTACTCCGAAATATTTCTATCCTCCGCGACCACGCGCAAATTGCTCCACTGTCCAAGTCTTTCCCGCTACTGTCTCCCGCGCTGCACTGTTTCGAACTCCTTGTCCTCTCTCAAAACGATGCTCTTCTCCCACCTCCATCCAGTCTCCCCATTCACGAGCGCTGTGATTGGCTAGAGCACTCCCACCATGTCTCCAAGCCAATGCACATTCACGAACGTAATGAAACACTTTCAAATACTGAATTTACATTTAAATAACTTGAAATTAAATAAATATTCCCACGGCTAGACCATAAATACGTTCTAACACACGTCATTAAATACATAAACAAATCGAATAAACATATATTAAAGGAATAGCAACAAAAGGTAGGCCAGTAGCCTAATGTCTTTGTGCTTCCTAAATCACAGTAAATATTTAACCGATTTCTTCATGATAGTATATATCGGATATAAAGAAAGACACAGATGAATAAATATATTTAAAAGCATGCTGCTACCGTTTTTTCGTGTAACTGTGGCCTGACGCGATCGATAGTAATCGGCCACTTTGACTTCCAATAGATCATGTACTATTCAAGTTACATGTTTGTAATTTATACCAATTTAGGCTTATGCTAAAAACTATCTAAAGACACGTCGATCGACGAAATCGGATGAAGCATTTAGATTTTGAAATTCGTTGCTGCATGTTACTTGTATTATTTACCAGCCCGTTGTTAAACTAATGAATATATTGAAAATCTGATTACACCGTCACAATCGTCGTGCAAATAATGGTGATGTACATGTTTCTTTTTGAGGTGTCATGATTCATCTGGGTACTATTAATTTCTTTGTGAACTGTGAAATGTCTGCCATGATGGTTTCACAAAGTCCGCCATCTTTGGCAGTCTCGGCATACAAGTCTCTTCCATCGACACAGCGTCACCATGGAATTCCCAGCCACATGCTCGGGCTGTACCCTTCTTTTTCGGCCAACGTCAGGCACCACGTGGTCGGCCTGCCGAGCGGCCCGCGCCTACCGAGCGGCCCGTGCGGCCACAATTCGCCCGGTTCCTCACAAGATCCAGTTGCATGGTCAGTTGTTTGTAAGCACCTGGCATCTCTTCATGTCACCGTTTTGCTTCAAAAGTAAGATGTACCTTCCCGAGCATCATACACCTTTTTTCCACACGATTTTAACTCATGAAATCGGCTCCAATGATTATGGGCACATAGAGTTTCGGCACAATTACCATGTTTACTTCTATTTCATGCCCCTGACAGGAAAAAGCTGCATGCGTTTGTCTAGTAATCACCGCGCCCATAATCGATGCTTTAACATGTTTCGTCTGCAACACAGGTAGCGCCTGTTCAGCGTTAAATTTCTCAAAAAGTTCTTCTGAAATCGCCGTCATGTCGCTTTCAATGCCAAGGATGGCATCTACAATCGTGCCACATACCTCAACCTGAACGATCGAATTGCACCTCATGAGGAGCTTTAGTTTCATTCTCATGCATTAACGCCTGCTCTTTTGAGTCATATGTTAAACTGTCAATATGTTGGGCCTGCATTTCCCATTGGTTTGCTGCAGTCACCTTATTCTCTTCATTACTCTTAACACCTGTCACCTGAATGTGCTGGGATGAAGTTATTTGCCAATATTCTTTCTCAAATGCCTCTATGATCTCTTTATATGTCCCTGACCCATATACCTTATCTCACTTGGGTATCAATAATGCTTTTGCCAACGGTGCATTATCCTCTTGGCATACCATTTCTCTCTCGGTTTCGTATAAATGAACTACATCCTTCACAATTTGGTCATCATCAGTTTTTGCACAGCTGCCTACGTTAACTGTTGAGAACTCTTGTTCCTCATCATCGGTCGATTCCCAGTCAATTGTCTCCCAGCATGCTGGTATTCGTATCTGATCACCCCCTAAACCTACTCAAGGATCTAGTTGACCAAACCTAAGTTTATTTACACATTTAATTATAAAATCAGCTTCATTTGGCAACTGAATCACTTGTGATTGGTCTTCGTACTGTACATCTCGTCAATTCTGTTTTTTACCAGGGTTTGGTGGTCTCAACTCGACTTTCTGTACCATTTCATCTCGCCTATATTGTCATGCTGAAGTCTGATTCTCCTAACCTTTCTGCATTCTAGGCGCTCTGCTTCCACCCGAATAATATGGGTTTTGTGGTGCAAAACCTCTAAACCTTCCTACTTCGTTTGCCTGGGGATCATTATAGTTACCACCATAATTTCTGGAACTAAAGCCATTTATTGTAATTCCGCTGCTCACCAAAACCATAATTATAGTTTGACCTCTGTGAGTTGCCAAAACCATAGCTATTATAATCCCATGGGCGATTACTATTCATCCCAAAACGATTACCTTTCCCAACATTACTATTGACATGGTAAGCACTATTAAAGGCCACTCACTTGCTATTATTCCCCCTACCATTGATTTCTCTCACTGTGCGTTGGTTCTTCGCGTCATCTTCACTGAAGATGAATTCAAGTTCTCTTAACATCCCTTTAAATGACTGTATATTATCTCCAGCTCTGCCAACCAACGATTGCTGATAACGCAGGGGTAACTTCATTGTGCACATACATATCAGTTCCCCATCACTGTTTGCACTGTCTAAACACTGATTCTTTTTCGGCATTGCTTCAAAACATCTAACTGACTTCTTTTCTCCCGAATTTTCAAATGAAGCCTTCTGTAACAATTCATATTTTATCCTATTTTGGGTTACCGCGGACTAGCATCACCCCAAGAATGCAGACTTGAGTTGTTCATACGACTGACAGTTTGCAGCGACTCTTTGCTTCGTTTCCGCTATTGTGCCTTCCACATGACCACAAATGAAATCAAGTTTATGGTTAATTGCCCAATGTTCTGGTAAACCGATAGGGAATTGTATAAACGTGGGGGGGGGGGGGGGAGGTTGTAAGCCATTCCTGTTTTCTTTGTAATGTTGGAATTTTCTGACTGTCAAAAAAATGATCGTGGTCAAATTTTTCTATTGCACCGTATGGCATTTGTGTTTTCGCAACATTTCCCGTTCCCTTCAACATGTTTTCCTTTATTCGTCCTACCAAATTTGGATCCTGAGACGACATATTTGAGTCCCATCTAGCATCGCATCTACGCAATGATGTGCAATTAAACCATACCGTTCCTCGTCTATCAGACTGGCAGATACGTTTAAATTTCCCGGTACTGGATCAGTGTTTTCTCTTTGTACTCGATTCTTATTGACCTGCGGTATATGACCCATTGTACTGTAACTCGCAAATTGAGAATTTGGTATGCGTGGCGCAGTAAACTGCTCTGTTGTCGCGTCATTCGCGTAAGTTCGGAGGATCGGCTGCCGCTCTGTTGGTATGCGTGCAGTTACCGCTTCTCGCATCATTGTGTGCTGTGAACGCACATTACGTGCTTCGCTCACATGTCTCAATTGTACTCCTACCATTTGCTTTTCTTTCGGATCGGAAAATACTGACGCAACATCCTGTGGACATACAAGTGGAATCTCATGACTTTTTTGTGTTTCCGCAACTGATACGGAAGACTGCATAACGGACTTGGTTACCTCTGGATTTATTTCCATCACTATGTTAGATTATACTACCGATTCCGATTATGTACGGTTCTCAATACACTGTTTCTCTGCCTCGTGATGACTGGGTGTTGTGTGATGTCCTTAGGTTAGTTAGGTTTAAGTAGTTCTAAGTTCTAGGGACTGATGACCATAGATGTTAAGTCCCATAGTGCTCAGAGCCATTTTCAATACACTGCTTCAGTTCTGTACGAAGCTGTTCATACTGCTGCTTATTTTTCGAGACGACGTTTGCAATCTTTTTACCGCTGCTCGCGTGACACGTTATCTGATATTGAGTTCTTCCACGATTTATTGCGTCTTAACAGACGCCTTACGTGCTAAATTATCAACTCTTTGGTTGATATTAGACACTGCATCCTGCACTTGGTCAATGTCAGTAACCATAAATCAACTATAAGCGATTGAATTAGTTCGGGCGAGCCTCTAGCCTCTTTCCGGACTTCAATAAACTGTTTATTAACTTCCGTTCGCAACTTTTGCTGATCTTTGCGAACTCTTTCGAAGCCAGCATTGGTTTCAAATTTGAGACCATTTAAAGCAGCATTTATTTCTGTTTTTAAGTCTGCTAACCCAGCATTTGTTTCTGTTTTTAAATTCGCCGTTTCGGTTTTTAAACTCGCCGTTTCGGTTTTTAAGTCTGCTAACCCTGCATTTGTTTGTTTTTTAAGTCTGCTAACCCTGGGATTTGTTTGTTTTTAAGTCTGCTAACCATGCTCTCATTGTTTCACTTGTTTGCTTGACCAAAAAAAAAATGGCTCTGAGCACTATGGGACTTTACTTCTGAGGTCATCAGTCCCCTAGAACTTAGAACTACTTAAACCTAACTGACCTAAGGCCATCACACACATCCATGCCCGAAGCAGGATTCGAACCTGCGAGCGTAGTGGTCGCAAGGTTCCAGACTGCAGCGCCCAGAACCGCTCGGCCACCCTGGCCGGCCGCTTGACAGCAATAGCGATTTGCTTTAACATTGCTATTACACTATCAGACTCTTCGCCATCGTCATCTGTCACCATTTAGTGTAAATTTTGCCGTTCGCGTCTTTCATGTAACGTCTCACCGACTTCTGTGCACAGTACTGACGCACTTACACACATTCCTTGCGTAGGAAAATGTCTAGTTTGATTCAGAATTACAACATTTGGGCCGCTGCTGCTACTGTCGCAGGTTAGAATCTTGCCTCGGGCATGGATGTGTGTGATGTCCTTGGGTTAGTTAAGTTTAAGTAGTTCTATGTCTAGGGGACTGATGACCTCAGATGTTAAGTCCCATAGTGCTTAGAGCCATTTGAACCATTTTGAACAACATTTGGTTCAACGTACCGAAATTGCATGTCCTCTGATTATGCTTCTGAGCCGCTACATCCGTGATCTGTTCGGTTTTGTGCGGTCGCAACCCGAGATACTGATCGCGAAACTGCCACCATTCCCTTTCCATTGTCACTTCGTTCGATTTCGTGACTTGTATTCGATATATTTTCTTGTGCATCAATTTCTATCCTACCAAGATCTTCAGTTTGCCCTGTATGCGATGAACTACGTCCGTCCGCCAAGTCAGACCGTCTAACTGACCTCTGTCTTTCACGATTTGCGCAAGACTGAGCTCTAGTCACCATGAAGTTATATGACCGAACACGTCTCCAATAAAGTCTCTTATGCCATTAACACATCATTATCAACGCCGTCCACAGTTTGTGGGTATTCAAACCAACTCAACAACTTCGCGTGCGCGTGCGCCAGGAAGGTCATGCACAACCTACTTTTACTCAAAACACAAAAATTTTTCTTTACTCGTTATTACAAACTTTCCTACTCTGTGGATCACACATTTACAGTAATCTGACCA
The DNA here is from genome assembly GCF_021461385.2 of Schistocerca piceifrons. Taxonomy (NCBI): domain Eukaryota; kingdom Metazoa; phylum Arthropoda; class Insecta; order Orthoptera; family Acrididae; genus Schistocerca; species Schistocerca piceifrons. The sequence goes on from NC_060138.1 coordinate 232,979,902, forward strand.
CTATGCAGACACATACAGGGAGAAACCTTGTCACTTTTTGTTTTTCAAAAAGAAAATTTTTTTCTTGATACCAAAATTCAATTACTCTTCCTAATTTGACTAACTGCCATCCTAGCAGACCAATTGCCAACTTGGCAGGTCACCATTACGCGACACTCCACTCCTTTCCACGTTTGTCAGACATCAGCAAAAACACCCTGCGAGTGCGTTAGCGCCGCTAGAATCAGTGACTGGGATTAGGAGTGGACTCTTATTCTAGGACAGAGCACATTGGTGTTTAGCTGTAAAATTGATTTATTCCTATTTTGTTGTTAAAGAAGCACACGAGTTTACATAGATTGTGACATGACAATTTCAAGACAGATGTCAATGTAATGCATTACTTGTACGTCCTGTTTAGCAGGCATAACACTGAACACAACAACATCAATTTAAATAGAAGGTTCTCTACAAGATTTTTCTTATATCTACTTAGTGAAGTTGGCCAATATTACGACAAATCATCCGATCCAGGTTCTAAGTTCGGTACTATTTAGGATGGCAATCAAGTCTACAGAGGATGGTTAGTTTTTGTGACAAGATGAGCAAAAGATTACTCAAGGCTGTTCGAGTTCACAGTGGATGCAAGCTGGTGAACCAACAAGTTTATGCCTCTGCCAGCGGCATTTACCTTTAGCTGCGACGTGCTGCCGTTTGCGTGGCTGGTCTCGCCCTCTGAAAATCCTATAAAAAGCTAATCAAAATCTTTACTGATTTTATCAGCCGAAACTGTCCTATGTTTCTCGTTAGGCGAGAAAACATGCACTCATCCCTAGTCTGAAAAATATACACGTGCGAGGATGGTGCAGCGTGTATAATTCAATGCCCTCTCAGTTCTCGCAAGAACAATTAACTACGTGGCTGTTTCGTTTCCCCGCTTTTGGAGCTCAACGACTCTTCAGCTGAATGTCAGCCAAAGTGAACGCAGTGTTCACAGAAAATTCCTCTTTTGGCATCGTACAGAGCGTGATGCGCCCTGTTCTGCACTTGACGCTGGTTCAGAGGAAAGTCCCCGAAGTTTTCGATCTTGTGTCTTTAATAGCAAACTGTCCCCCATCTGCATTCTTTCGTTCTTCATGTCACGGCTTTTTCAGACCAATGGGAGTGTTCCATCCATCTTGTGGAAACTACTCCTGCCAATCGCAAAGGGCGTCGAAATAACGCTCCTTTTTACTCCTTCCGAGTTTATATCAGCCAATCGGACATTTTGTGCCCGCTCCTGACGCCTAAAAGTTTCACGCGTACATCACAAGCACACCACGAGCATTTCATGTGATCAACTGCGTCGCTGGTCTGTTTGTATCCATCTGGAAATTCCCCAATGCGGTTTTCCACAGAATTTCTCCGACGCAAGCAGTGCTGCACTGCTACCTGCTTCCCTCGATGTGTCGCCCGGCGTGCTCGTTGTCTCTCTTGCCGCGGGTCACCAGCCTGTTTTAGAAGCCTTCCGTTGTACACGGGCCATGACAGCATCACTCGCATCTGTCCCCAAACTAAAACGTCTCTTCCAGCAGCTTTTTTCACCTTTTGCTCATTGACATGCAGGTTTTGGGTTCTGTGTGTTAATACCATCGAATCGAGTGTCATCCCTTTTCATTGCGTGCTGTACATTTTGATAGGCAAATCTCCAAAGTATGTTAGGTGACATATTCATCTACTTGTTATGGTGTATAAAATCTCATGTAAGGTGCGAAATTGATATTCATTCAAGTTGCCATGTTACAGGTTTACTATCTATCTGAACATCAGGAAATATGAACAGTTCATTTTCACTAATCATATGCCCATTCTGTGAAATTAGGACGTCAGGTTTTGTTGAACTGTGTGTTAGAAACTGTAAAAACTGGGTATTACTGTGATTTAGCGTTAGTTTATTTTCTACAAGTCATGAACTTAGGTCATGAACTGCACTATTTGAAATAGAGCCAATGTTTCATTCAACGCCTTTACTACCAAGCTAGTGTTGTCAGCAAGCAGGAATATTTTAGAGTTACCCATAATATTAGAGGGCATATCATATATATATATATAAGGAGTGGCCCCAGCACTGATCCCTAAGGTGCCCCACATTTGACTGTACCCCACTCAGACCCCACATCACAGCCATTCTCAACATTGTGAATAATGACCTTTTGCTGTCTGTTGCTAAAGTGGGTGGTGAACCAACTGCGAGCTACTCCCCGTACTCTGTAATGGCCCAACTTCTGGAGCAATATTTTGTGATCAACACAGTGAAACACCTTAGTTAAATCAAAAAATATGCCTAGCGTTTGAAACCTTTTGTTTAAGCCATCCAGTACCTCACAGAGAAAAGAGGATATAGCATTTTCAGTTGTTAAACGACTTCTAAAGCCGAGACGTACATTTGACAGTAAGTTGTGTGATATGAAATGATCAATTATCCTTACATACACAGCCTTTTCAGTAACGTTAGCAAATACTGATGGCATAGAAATAGGACTAAAATTGTCTACATTATCCTTTTCTCCCTTTTTATAAAGCAAGTTTACTACTGAGTACTTCAATTCTTCAGGAAATTGACCATTCCTAAAGGAAAAATTACAAATATGGCAAAATACAGGGCTAACATTCGCAGCACAGTACTTTAATATTCTGCTAACTCAATCCCCCCCTTGTCTGTATTACAGAAGAGTATTTCAGACATCAATCTTGGAAAGGCATTTGCCATAAGTGTTATATGATTCCCTGTAGAAACTAAATTTTTATTTAATTCACCAGAAATGCTCATAAAATGCTTGTTAAATACTGTACATATATCTAATTTATCAGCAACAGAAATATTATTACTATGAACTGACTTTATGTTGTCGACCTTGTGCTGCTGACCAGGTACTTCCTTCACAACTGACCATATGTTTTCGATTTTAACCTGTGAATTAGCTATTCTGTTTGCATACCACATACTCTTTGCCTTCCTAATAACATTTTAAACACCTTACAGAACTGTTTGTAATGGGCTACTGAAGCTTGATTGTGACTACTTCTAACATTTTGATATAATTCCTGGTTTGTTCTACATGATGCCCTTATTCCAGTAGTCAGCCACCCAGGTTGCCTATTACTGTTAGTACTCCATTTGGAACGTTCTAATGGGAAGCAACTGTCAAAGAGCTTGAGAAACATGTTAAAAAATGCATTATATTTGTTATCTATGTTATCGGCACTATAAACATTTTACCACTCTTGATCCCTGACAAGGTTTAAAAAGCTCTCTATTGCTGTTGGATTAACTTTCCTATATAGTTTGTAATTATATGTGACATTTGTTTGAGTACAAAAGCATTTTAGTGTTAAAATTTGTGCATCATGGTCTGAAAGGCCATTCACCCTTTTATTTCATTGGCACGCAACTTGCTGAAGTGACATCAACTAAAAAGACTTGCAATATGGCGGCCAAACCCCTAAGGGGATATCCTGGCCAATAAATGCCATACGATCATTTCATTTCATTTTTTCTTCCAGGATTCCAAAAAAAAAGTGTTAGCAATGGTTAAATTATGCTCTGTGCAAAATTCTGCCAGCTAACTTCATCTTTCATTCCTTACCCCAAGTCCACATTCTCATATTTTTCCTTGTCTTCCTTTTCCTACTACCAAATTCCAGTCCCATATCACAAATTACGTTTTTCACCTCCTTAACTATCTGACTAATTTCAATTCAATCCCTTCACCTTCTGCAGTACTGGTTGGGATATAAACTTGAACTTCTGTGATGGTAGTTTATTTTGTATTATAGAGAAATGAAATATTCAGTCACATAACTACTAGTTTTTGCAAGAGCAACGATATGCAGGTATGGTAAGTCAAATTGATGTTTTAATGTAATTATGACTTATGATTTCAGATAACATAATTTGCACTGTTTGCATGTAACTACAAAAGGTGTTGTTTTATTCTGTTCCATTAAAAGTGAAACAAGAAATTGGCAGTGATGGCAGTCTTATCATCCAAGAGAGCAGTTAATTCCACCAGAAATATGCACCATCAAGTTCGTGGCCAGATGGGTGAGGAAAATGCCAAGAGCATGACTTTCTTTCCATGCTACTTACGTTTCCAATGAATAAAAAAATATATAAGTTGTATTATAAAATTCTCGATCAGATTGAGATCTTGAAATGACAAGAGTTATGTAATGTCATAATAGCCATAACTCACTGAATACATTGGAAGGTTATTAAATGGCAAGATGCTGTGCATAGTGTTGCAATAAAACTTTCATGAAGTATTGAAATTAATTTGAATACTTTGGTGTTTTGATTTATTTTGATAATTTTCAGAAGTGAGTACCTGGATAAGTGGCCCTGGGGAGAGAAGTGCCATTTTAATTGAAGATGAGATTCATATTGACACTAAAAATAAAGTGAATGTTGTCTTTGGCTGATAGAAACTGAATGGGCGCTGCAACTTCATTAATCTTGTTTGTGAAAGGAGATCAGGTGCAGATGATAAGTGATAGTGAAATACTCATTACTTAGAACATTCTAAAAGGTTCAGTGAAGTGATAGCATAATTTCAAGGCCAATTTGCGTTTAGTCTTAACAGTGGATATTATATAGCAGAGACTATATCATTCAACTGCACAGAGGTAGTTACAATCTTCTGTGAAAACAAATCATAGAGATTATAAATCAAAATTGCAAATGTTTCACATTTTATGAAACTATAGGCCAAACATCTACTTTAAGTGAAGAATGTTCCAAATTAAATATCCATTGACCATAAACTGATGATACGCTAAGTAATTGTTTTTTTAGAGAAAAGATATTGTGACTAGCCTAGCAGACAACTCATAAAAATACTGCAGTTAAGCATGATCTATGGGTTGGGATAGGAATAGAAAAATCAATAATTCCATAGTGGTTGAAAGAAAAGTGGTTCTGAAAAAAAGTAGTATTTAGTTGGTACCTTGTAGAACTAAAGTCCACACTCATATTGCAGGAGTGGACAAGAATCTGTCTGTAACCACTGAATTATCTTCAGATTGATGTGAGATACACTCTTTTGTTAAGTCCCATAGTGCTCAGAGCCACTTGAACCATTTAGATACACTCTTTGTGGGTGTAGCTCACAATCTAATGAAGAGTAGGTGTGTCATCTTAAATATGTACAGCTGGCTGAATAACAAGCTTCTTCTGCATTAAGATGGTCATCCCACTGCAGTGTCCACCTTGGCTATGAGAGTACACTCACTATAATTCGTAAAAGCTTAGACGTATACAATGGAGGATTATTTGATGTTTCGTGGGTGAGGGTGGTTGCCTAGAAGAGAAAGAAGACACAGGGGTCCACTCCTTGAATGTTAAGGGACAAAAACCTTTCAAAAAGTACTGTTTTAATACATAAAATATCAAACACTTGCAAAAATGTGTTTATTATACACAAAAAGTTTTATATTTCTTAAAATGCGTAGCATTACAACCTTTTCTGAGTAACTTCTTTTACATAATTGTAACACACAGCCTTTTGTTAAAAACAGAATTGATAGGCAAATGAACTGAAATTAAAGTAAAATACTTCTAAAACTGTAGTTCTTAATTTGTTGATAGTTATATTTTTGCCTGTTTAGTTCATATATATATATATATATATATATATATATATATATAATTATATTTTGAAAATAATCATGGTAAAGTCTTGAATAGATTCTTAAATATTTTTCTAATTTTTATTTTCAATATGATTCACAATGATACTCATTTTTAAACAAACATAGTGGGACTAAAAATGCAATATCCATATTCATTACCTTATCAGTTATTTGAGATTAATACCTCCAAAGAAGTACAATTTAAGCAGTCAGAATGATATCACATCGTTACAGTAGTTTAAAGCTTGCTTGCAGGTACATAAAACCATAGTTTTCAATGTAATATTATGCTCCTTTGATACACTGAGTGGTTAAAATCTGGCGCCAAAAAACAATCATGTTCATGGTTTTCATTTTAGTTCTCTACACATACAGTGTATATTCGGCATGCTTCATAAATATTAGCATCTGATTCGTATGTTTATCAGTTTTTATACAAAGTAGTAATCTTACTATGTGAATGCTAATTACTCAGTCTTTTTACACAATAGAAGAACAACTGTCATTAAACTAAATATTGTCTGTGCTTTAGAAAGCATATCTTTTTTGTTCTTTCTACCCTTCTCGATATACTTATCTCTAATTTTTCCTTTGTTAATAATGATGTCTCTATGGACATACAACAAACGCAAGCCCTGTTAAATGGTTTTGGTCAAAATGGTTTTGGCCAAAATGGTTTCACAGCCAAATTCTTAATAAGTCAGAGTGTTGAGAAAGATATTTATGATGTTACAATTGACACAGGAAGGGAAGAAAGTACCAACATCAGAGATCTAATTCCAGGAAATATTACTGGAGTGCAAAAAGTTTCATCAATTAGTTTGATGCAGTTACCACCTGAAGATGATGGGTAAACATCGAAAAACTTCGTGCTTATCAAGTAAAACGACTGATGTAGAAATTCTTTATAATTTCTAATTTAACATTACCATCATAGCATCAAAAACAGTCCACTGTGAACGAGAATGTGTAAAAATTTGTGAATAACCCCAAATAATGTTACTTTACTAACATCTATTCCGAATTTGAGTAATATAGGAACAAAAAGCACTGGTCAACATAATACGCAAAGAGTCACTTGCATGTTGTTTTCTGTTTTTTAGAGAAGAAAGACACTATTTTTGAAACTCATTTCATGTCCCACAAAACTCAAAAACTCCACACTGTCAAGACTAACGTCCCCTTCACACTGAGCAACTGCTGGCGGAACATTGTTTCCAATAGTAGCCTTCACATGATAGCACTTGGTGGTGTACTTGACTCGCCAAGTCTCGGATCCAGTAGCAGTAATAACACCAACAAAATACTCACAATAGCATCAAAAGCTGATTGCAGCAACAGTGGCAACTATTCTCAATGGTGGCATACCGTGCCATCCTGTGTGAAGGCTCAGATGCTGCAGAGAAGCACTTCTCAGTGGTGTCACATGAAGACACCTAAACTGTTTGCATATGCTCCTGATTTCTCGGCAAGGAGTCTAACAATAGTAGCAATGACAACAATGGGGGCAAAGGAAAGGCAAAGTGCATGCTGCTGTGGCAGACTGAGAAAATTTCTTAATATTTGGAGCCTATAATTCACGCAAGAGGGGGAGCACAAGTCACTGGTACAGGTAGTACGTTCTCTCAGGCACACAAAGTAAAGTGCTTGCAGAGTACTGAATTAAATGACTAAATCAACTGACCGAGACTCTAAATTCGCATGCTCAACTTTATTGCAATTACAGAAATTACTATTTGATTTTAATTTAGTTTCAAATATCTGGGGGAGGAGGGTGGCGATAGCCCCCTCATCGCCCCCCCACCCTTTTAGTCTGTCCATACCTGCATACCTGTTTTCTTATTCATTATTAGACTTGCCTGACCCCTATTTCATTTTGTATTTATAACCCTGTACTCACCTGAACAGAAGTCCAGTTCATCCTGCCACCAAACCTCACTAATTCCTACTATATCTAACTTCAATCTTTCTATTTCCCATTTTAAATTTTCTAACCTAAATCTAACCTTTTACTCTCTGACCTGTAGAATGCCAGTTTTATTTTTCCTAATGACGATATCCTCCAGAGTAATTCCCACTCAGAGATCCAAACGAGGGACTATTTTTACCACGTAACGTGTATCCACAGGACATGTGGCCTGTAATTGAAGAAGTGTCATGATGATCTCTCCATTGGCAAAAGATTCCGGAATAGTCCCCCATTCGGATCTCGGGGAGGGGACTGCCAAGGGGGAGGTTACCATGAGAAAAAGATTGAATAATCAACGAAAGGATAACGTTCTACGAGTCGGGGCGTGGAATGTCAGAAGCTTGAACGTGGTAGGGAAACTAGAAAATCTGAAAAGGGAAATGCAAAGGCTCAATCTAGATATAGTAGGGGTCAGTGAAGTGAAGTGGAAGGAAGACGAGGATTTCTGGTCTGATGAGTATCGGGTAATATCAACAGCAGCAGAAAATGGTATAACAGGTGTAGGATTCGTTATGAATAGGAAGGTAGAGCAGAGGGTGTGTTACTGTGAACAGTTCAGTGACCGGGTTGTTCTAATCAGAATCGACAGTAGACCAACACCGACAACGACAGTTCAGGTATACATGCCGACGTCGCAAGCTGAAGATGAACAGATAGAGAAAGTGTTTGAGGATATTGAAAGGGTAATGCAGTATGTAAAGGGGGGCGAAAATCTAATAGTCACGGGCGACTGGAATGCAGTTGTAGGGGATGGAGTAGAAGAAAAGGTTACGGGAGAATATGGACTTGGGACAAGGTATGAAAGAAGAGAAAGACTAATTGAGTTCTGTAACAAGTTTCAGCTAGTAGTAGCGAATACCCTGTTCAAGAATCACAAGAGGAGGAGGTATACTTGGGAAAGGCCGGGAGATACGGGAAGATTTCAATTAGATTACATCATGGTCAGACAGAAGCTTTTGACAATGTTGACTGGAATACTCTCTTTCAAATTCTAAAGGTGCCAGGTGTAAAATACAGGGAGCGAAAGGCTATTTACAACTTGTACAGAAACCAGATGGCAGTTATAAGAGTTGAGGGACATGAAAGGGAAGCAGTGGTTGGGAAGGGAGTAAGACAGGGTTGTAGCCTCTCCCCGATGTTGTTCAATCTCTATATTGAGCAAGCAGTAAAGGAAACAAAAGAAAAATTTGGAGTAGGTATTAAAATCCATGGAGAAGAAATAAAAACTTTGAGGTTCGCCGATGACATTGTAATTGTGTCAGAGACAGCAAAGGACTTGGAAGAGCAGTTGAACGGAATGGATGGTGTCTTGAAGGGAGGATATAAGATGAACATCAACAAAAGCAAAACGAGGATAATGGAATGTAGTCGAGTTAAGTCGGGTGATGCTGAGGGTATTAGATTAGGAAATGAGACACTTAAAGTAGTAAAGGAGTTTTGCTATTTGGGGAGCAAAATAACTGATGATGGACGAAGTAGAGAGGATATAAAATGTAGACTGGCAATGGCAAGGAAAGTGTTTCTGAAGAAGAGAAATTTGTTAACATCGAGTATAGATTTAAGTGTCAGGAAGTTATTTCTGAAAGTATTTGTATGGAGTGTAGCCATGTATGGAAGTGAAACATGGACGGTAAATAGTTTGGACAAGAAGAGAATAGGAGCTTTTGAAATGTGGTGCTACAGAAGAATGCTGAAGATTAGATGGGTAGATCACATAACTAATGAGGAAGTATTGAATAGGATTGGGGAGAAGAGAAGTTTGTGGCACAACTTGACCAGAAGAAGGGATCGGTTGGTAGGACATGTTCTGAGGCATCAAGGGATCACCAATTTAGTATTGGAGGGCAGCGTGGAGGGTAAAAATCATAGGGGGAGACCAAGAGATGAATACACTAAGCAGATTCAGAAGGATGTAGGTTGCAGTAGGTACTGGGAGATGAAGAAGCTTGCACAGGATAGAGTAGCATGGAGAGCTGCATCAAACCAGTCTCAGGACTGAAGACCACAACAACAACAACATGGTCAAACAGAGATTCCGAAATCAGATACTGGATTGTAAGGTGTACCCAGGAGCACACACAGACTCAGATCACAATATAGTAGTGATGAAGAGTAGGCTGAAGTTCAAGACATTAGTCAGGAAGAATCAATACGCAAAGAAGTGGGATACGGAAGTACTAAGGAATGACGAGATACGTTTGAAGTTCTCTAACGCTATAGATACAGCAATAAGGAATAGCGCAGTAGCAGTACAGTTGAAGAGGAATGGACATCTCTAAAAAGGGCCATCACAGAAGTTGGGAAGGAAAACATACGTACAAAGAAGGTAGCTGCGAAGAAACCATGGGTAACAGAAGAAATACTTCAGTTGATTGATGAAAGGAGGAAATACAAACATGTTCCGGGAAAATCAGGAATACAGAAATAAAAGTCACTGAGGAATGAAATAAATAGGAAGTGTAGGGAAGCTAAGACGAAATGGCTGCAGGAAAAATGTGAAGACATCGAAAAAGATATGATTGTCGGAAGGACAGACTCAGCATACACGAAAGTCAAAACAACCTTTGGTGACATTAAAAGCAACGGTGGTAACATTAAGAGTGCAGCGGGAATTCCACTGTTAAATGCAGAGGAGAGAGCAGATAAGTGGAAAGAATACATTGAAAGCCTCTATGAGGGTGAAGATTTGTCTGAAGTGATAGAAGAAGAAACAGGAGTCGATTTAGAAGAGATAGGCGATCCAGTATTAGAATCGGAATTTAAAAGAGCTTTGGAGGACTTACGGTCAAATAAGGCAGAAGGGATAGATAACATTCCATCAGAATTTCTAAAATCATTGGGGGAAGTGGCAACAAAACGACTATTCACGTTGGTGTGTAGAATATATGAGTCTGGCGACATACCATCTGACTTTTGGAAAAGCATCATCCACACAATTCCGAAGACGGAAAGAGCTAACAAGTGCGAGAATTATCGCACAATCAGCTTAACAGCTCATGCATCGAAGCTGCTTACAAGAATAATATACAGAAGAATGGAAAAGAAAATTGAGAATGCGCTAGGTAACGATCAGTTTGGCTTTAGGAAAAGTAAAGGGACGAGAGAGGCAAATTTTGACGTTACGGCTAATAATGGAAGCAAGACTAAAGAAAAATCAAGACACTTTCATAGGATTTGTCGACCTGGAAAAAGCGTTCGACAATATAAAATGGTGCAAGCTGTTAGAGATTCTGAAAAAAGTAGGAGTAAGCTATAGGGAGAGACAGGTCATATACAATATGTACAACAACCAAGAGGGAATAATAAGAGTGGACGATCAAGAACGAAGTGCTCGTATTAAGAAGGGTGTAAGACAAGGCTGTAGCCCTACTCTTCAATCTGTACATCGAGGAAGCAATGATGGAAATAAAAGAAAGGTTCAGGAGTGGAATTAAAATACAAGGTGAAAGGATATCAATGATACGATTCGCTGATGACATTGCTATCCTGAGTGAAAGTGAAGAAGAATTAAATGATCTGCTGAACGGAATGAACAGTCTAATGAGTACACAGTATGGTTTGAGAGTAAATCGGAGAAAGACGAAGGTAATGAGAAGTAGTAGAAATGAGAACAGCGAGAAACTTAACATCAGGATTGATGGTCACGAAGTCAATGAAGTTAAGGAGTTCTGCTACCTAGGCAGTAAAATAACCAATGACGGACGGAGCAAGGAGGACATCAAAAGCAGACTCGCTATGGCAAAAAAGGCATTTCTGGCCAAGAGAAGTCTACTAATATCAAATACCGGCCTTAATTTGAGGAAGAAATTTCTGAGGATGTACATCTGGAGTACAGCTTTGTATGGACTGTGGGAAAACCGGAACAGAAGAGAATCGAAGCATTTGAGATGTGGTGCTATAGACGAATGTTGAAAATTAGGTGGACTGATAAGGTAAGGAATGAGGAGGTTCTACGCAGAATCGGTGAGGAAAGGAATATGTGGAAAACACTGATAAGGAGAAGGGACAGGATGATAGGACATCTGCTAAGACATGAGGGAATGACTTCCATGGTACTGGAGGGAGCTGTAGAGGGCAAAAACTGTAGAGGAAGACAGAGATTGGAATACATCAAGCAAATAATTGAGGACGTAGGTTGCAAGAGCTACTCTGGGATGAAGAGGTTGGCACAGGAGAGGAATTCGTGGCGGGCCGCATCAAACCAGTCAGTAGACTGATGACCAAAAAAAAAAAAAAGAAGATATTTCTACATCTACATGGTTACTCTGCAGTTCACACTTAAGTGCCTAGCAGAGGGTTCATCGAACCATATTTTATCCAAGAGAATGCCATCTCATTTAACCACACACTAGAAATTCATGCTCTGGGAATAATAACAATTGTAGTTTGTCCTTACTTTCAGTCGTTCACAGTACAAGCTCTGCATGGCCATGTTAGCTGTGTTACAAGGACAAATCAGTCAATCATCTAGATTGTTGCACCTGCAGCTATTGAAAAGTCTGCTGCCCCTAAGCAGGGACCACACATTTATCTGGCCTTTCAGCAGATACCTGTACATTGTGGTTGCTGCAATTATATGGTTTTTTATCACAGAGGAATGCATGTCATCACAACTCAGCAAAGTTCATGGTTCCTGCCGCCATCATTACCAGCAAAACATTCTTTCCTAGAAACCTTGACAATGACTTGACATGGCGTGAGTTGACTGCCTGTGTGAATGTTGCCATTTGAAATGCATTATGGAACGTTTTCGTGGGACGTGACATGATGGCAAGCATAAATTGGCTCTTCACTGTTCCCATTCTTCCACTACGAAACTGAGAATCAAATTACATTTTCCTAAAAAATTATTAGTATAATGTTCTACAGTGACGATGTATAATATGTTTAAGTATGTGCAAAGTGTCAGAATTACATCTTGTACCATTTCTCTCTCATTTAAAAAAATGAAAATGTCTCACTGTATGAGGGAATTTTTACTGGTAGGAAGAATGAGACAGTGTCTCAAATCCTAGAGAACATCATAAGAATCAAAATTTATCTCTAATAAAAAGCAGATTGCTGCCTTTTTCGTCTTGCCTTGTGTTTTCATGCAGTTAGAAATAGCAGTTTAATACATTTCTTGTAAAGTTTAACAATAACAGTTTAATAAATTTTTTGTCAATGTAAAAAATATCAGAAACCAGAGAGGTTGCAAATTTATTGTCTAGTTTGAAATTTTCAAGAGAAAAATCACTTCACACAATAAAAATTTCAGGATTTTTCCTGAAAAACACGTTTTCTTTTTCTCTCAAATTCTACAAAATGAAAACACCCAATTCAGATGAGTGCTCTAAGTCTTAAAAGTTGACAAGTTTTGGCTCTGGAAACAGATGTGATAAATCACAGTTCTCGACTTCTTAAAAAGCTTGTAAAATTAATTCACTTTCATCAGAATCACCATGATTATCTAGGAGCAAAGCCTGGACTTTGAGAGATGCTATGCCTGTTTCCAGGCTTTTAGGTAGAGGCCCAGCAGTAACAGAGGATGGATAGAAATCATTTTCTTTGGACACCTGGTGATCAAATAGAAAAATGCCTGTCTTTTTAAATCCAGCAGTGACATTAACTGGAGTCATTCCGCAGAGATATGCTACTCCCACAGAATCAGCAACATTGTAAATTGAAAAAGTTTCAGCTGTATGTGACACCATCAGCATATCTACAGCAGCATCACAAAATGTTCGAAATGTTTTCATCAGGTGGGCTGCAATTTATTGGTGCAGTGAGGTGGAATCATTACTGCATTATATTCGTGCTGGTGGACCTAATGTCATATGCTCTTTGAAACTTTCACATGGAAATATCATTGGGGGAGAGTTGAAGTGAGGTGAATAGGTAAATACCTTCTGTGACTTCTTGACTGTTGTTCCAGTTTCACCTAGACTGAAAATGTGTGATCCATCAGCAAAATCTGGAGAATGAATGATAACTTCTTCTCTTTTATCAAAGAAGTTTCACATGCTGAATTTATTAAAACCTGTAGGTCTAGACATACAGCATCCTTGTGGTGTTCTAGGGGACAGTTGGGGAAATCTCTGTCAAAAACTTTTCATCCAGTCAGTGGACAGTTATTCATTTTCAGTCCATGTTGATAGGACAACAATGTTACTTTTAATACCTGGTTTATAAGTTAAACTATAGCAGTCTTTCATAGAAGGTCCATAAACATTTTAGAGCATACAATTAAATATATCACAATTTCCTGGTGAGAAAATGAGATTCACTGAATAGTCAGGGCACATTTTTGATCCATTATCCTCATGATATTTCTTGACATATTGACTACTGAAAGTTTGAAAAGATAATGCTCATGCTCACTTTTTTCTGTCACAAGCACAACAGCTTTCTTCATTGAAAATTCTGAAAATCTCCCTATTTCCTCTTAGTCCCTTTTCTTCTTTGCATTGTATAGCTTACTGTTACTTCCTGGCCCCACAAACTGCAGTCTATTTTTGACTTCGTCAAGTAGACTCTTCCACAGTATTCTGGCTTTGGGATCTTCTTTCCTTGCTCCCGGCACCAGGAGATTCTTGGCAACCTGGTCTCTCCATCTCATTTTCAGCCTGCTTAGAGATCTTCGTCCTTCCAGTTTATTCTCTGAGACTTCTGTCAGTAAAGATCCCTGCTCTCTTCTATATACGTGGCTGGGCCATCTTAGTCTTCTTGTTTGGCCGCTGCAACTACATCTGGTTCATTGTATAGCTCCATGAGCTCCCTGTCGTTTCTTCTTTGCTATTCTCCTCTCTCAAAGATAAGTCCAAATATCTTTTGCAAGATTTTATTTTCAAAACCTTTTATCTTTCCCTCCTTCTATTTATCTATTCTCCATAGCCGGCCAGAGTGGCCGAGCAGTTCTAGGGGCTACAGTTTGGAACTGCGAGACTGCTACGATTGCAGGTTTGAATCCTGCCTCGGGCATGGATGTGTGTGATGCCCTTAGGTTAGTTAGGTTTAAGTATCTCTAAGTTCTAGGGGACTGATGACCTCAGCAGTTAAGTCCCATAGTGCTCAGGGTCATTTGAACCATTTTTTTTACCCTCCATATTTCCACCCCATACAGCAATATTGGTCTGATTATGGTATGATATATTCTTACTTTGGTTCCTGTTGAAAAAAATTTTGATGACAGTAGTTTGTTGAGTGAGTATGATGCTCTGGATGCAGCTTCGATCCTCGCCTCTATTTCTTGCTTCTCGTCGTTTTTGTTGTTTACTACTACCCCCAGATATTTAAACTCATCTACTTCTTCAAACATGTGGTAATCAATCTGCAGAGTTTCACGTCTTTGTGTTGTGTGATTTCTTTCTACCCTCATGAATTTTGTTTTTTCGGCATTTCCTTCTAACGCAGCTTCCTCTGCTTTTTGAAAGTCTTTTTGCCAGTATTTTAAGGTCATCCATATTTTCCACATTCAGTCAATGTCATCTGCAAAGACCAGTACATTTATTTTTGTTCCTACTCTAATTCCCTCTTCTGCTGCACTTCCTGCATCCAACACTTCCTGTATCACAATGTTGAACAAGAAGGATGATATTCCATCTCCTTTCCTGATTCCTGTTTGTATGTCAAACGCTTTGGAATATTCTACATCCATTTCCCCTACCCCTTCTAAGCCTCTCAGTGTCGCTTTCACAAGGTTTATAATCTTTGTTGGTATTTCAAATCTCTGCATTTTCTCCCACAACTTATCTTTGGATATACTGCCATAGACTTTCTTAAAATTGCCATTGTTTTTTTATACTCCCAATAGTTGGATATGGCTCTTTTCAGTATGAATAGCTAGTCAGTAGTTGAACGGTTCTTCATAAAACCCGCTTGTTTCTCATTTATTATCTCTTTTAAATATGGTTCTAATTTTTTCTTGGGATCTTGGAGAACACTTTATAGGCGGTGCTAATTAATGAGATGTCTGTGTAGTTCCTGCATTGTTGTTTGTCAGCCTTTTGATGAATTAATAGTATTATCGCTTCTGTCCACTCCTCTGGCATTCTTTCTTTATTCCAGATGTTCCTAACAAGCTTGCAGTTTTGCAGTTTTTATTCCTCACTCCTTAAAAAATTCAGCTGTTATTCCATCTCTCCCAGGAGATTTGTTGTTTCTTAGTATTTTGGTTGAGTCTATGGTCACTTTCACTGTTGGCAGTTCCATGTCAGGATCTGCACTCTGATAATCATATCGTTGCTCCATTTCTGCACTTCTATCTTCAACATTGCGAAGCTCCTCAAAATTTTCCCTACAAATTTCTGTACCTTTGGATCTTTCCAGAACAGTATTACCACTTTTATCATTAATGCCCATACATCTGTGTTAGATATGTTCTTCTGAAAAATCTCACTAATCTGTAAAAGTCTCTTACATTCCCTGCACTTTTAACCTCCTCTCCTCTTTTGAGTAAGTTTCCAGATGTTCTCTCTTTTTCCTTCTGAGAACATTCTCTGTTAACATTTTTGTATGCTTCTTTACTTTTGTTGGAGTCCTCTTGTAATGTTTTTCCTTCACTGCTCTTCTTTCTTTCACTTTTAGCTCACATTCTTCTGAAAACCATAGATTTTTCTTCTTTCTTTTTTTTCACATACTTCTAGTACCACTTCTTCTACATTTGTTTTTATCCTTTCCCAGTTGTATTCATTGTCATGGTTGTCTTTCATTGTTAGAACATCAAATTTGTTTTGCAGCTAAATGATAAACTCATGTTCTTTGCCATTACCCTTTAATCTGTCTATGTCAATGTTATGATCTTTTATGCTTCCCCCCCCCCCCCTTGGTTTTCTATTGCTAGTCTTTGCATATTCTGCTACGACGAAATAACGGTCTGTGCCTGCCTCAGGTCCCTTTCATCTTCATTATACTGCTTTTATGTCTTTGATCTACCAGGACATGGTTTATTTGGTTTTTTGTTCTTCCATCTCATGATACCCAAGTTACCTTGTGAATGTCCTTGAGAGGAAAGTCTACTCATAACCCTTAGGTTGGCTGCACTTGCACAGCTTAGAAGCCTCACACTGTTAGTATTTCTTTCAACAGATGATCTCCCTTCCAACTTTACCATTGGGCATCTCCCATATGAGCTTCATATCATATCCTGGTGTCTTATTAATTACCTCTTCGAGAATTTCATAAAAACTCTCTTTCTTTTTGTCCTCCATTTCCTCAGTTGTAGCATATAGTGTGACTATTGTTATATTTGTGAATCTACCTTTCAGTCTCATGGCAGCTGTTCTGTCATCAATTGGTTGGAAATCAGTTACTGCTGCAGCTAAACTTTTGCTGACCTTAAAACTTACTCCCTTCTGGAACTTCCATTCTTCTGACCCACTGTAGTATAGAATGTGCCCATCCATTTCCAGTTTTCCTGTTCCTGGATGTCTAACTTCTTGTGGTGCTACTAGATCCATTTCATATCTGATGAGTTCTTCTGACAGAATATTGAGAGCTCCAAGAGTTGCCAATGTCCTAATGTTCCATGTTCCAAAGTGTAAGTCTTTGTTCATAAGCCATTTCCTATATTCTTTGTTTCTGTTTTCCTCCAAGTCTTTTCCTTGACATACCTTAGCAACTGTACATTGTATAGCCTAAAAGTAAATTTTACAAACTAAAAATACTAAATTCACTGTTTTATAAAGCAAACAAATATTGTCGTAAGCCATGGTGTATGACACAAGAAACACACTTCAACCCATTTGCAGATGACACAACCATAATGACAGAGAATGTACCAAACTGCAGTCTACAGAACTCTGTGAACACTTCATTCAAAGAATTCCTGGGATTACACATTAACAACACTCTAAACTGATCAGCTCGTATTGTTGACCTATGTAAAAGACTGAATTTGGGAGCATTTCCCATTTGCTCAATTTCATCTGTTCTTGACTTGGACTCAGTCAAAGCTGTGTACTTGGGATACTTCCATTCACTTATATGGAATCACGTTCTGGTTTCAGTAACAAACAAATAAAACTTTTATTGCACAGAAGAGAGACGTCAGAATTATGAGTGGAGTGCATCCTTGATGCTCTTGCAGAAACTTATTCAAACAACTGGGGTCCTCACAATGCCATGCCAATACATATTTTTCACTAATGTACTTTGTGAACAATAATATACAATGCACAGGACAAACAGTGAAAATCATGATCATGACACAAGAAGTAAACATGATCTTCACAAAGATAAAAAAGTCTCGGCATTGCACAGGACAGAGTACATAATTTATGTTTAAAAGTACACAATAAACTTCCAGTTAATGTTAAATCAGTAATTGGAGATATGACTAAATTCGAAAAACAGCTAAAACTTTCTCTTTTGAATAGTTCTCTCTTTTCTTTACAAGAGTTTTTTGACAATGTGTAATAATTAGTGAAATGTGTTTAATTTTAAGCATTCCTGTAAGAAATGACTATATAGCACTGTATATCAATTGTTGACAATGCTTTTATATAAATTAGAAGAAAAGCCTTATCATTTGTTTGTTTAACCAGCATTACGACTGTTGTCATTTGAACACTTGAACCTCATGTATTCGTTTACATATGACTTCGATGGTAAGTCTGATGACTATTTACAAATGGTTATTATTCTAATAATCTGACGCTTTCTACATCCCAGCGGTTCACTCGCATCAAGGATCCGTGGAAGTCGAAAGTAAATAAATAATAAAATAAATAAAAAACAAGCGTTGTGCGCAATGAGACATGTCTTCCTGTACCATCAACATTCTTGTCTCACTGTTCCCAATTGAAGACATTTTTCAAAATGGCTCCAAAGAAACGTAGCCTACGGCAACATTTTAGCAGAGTTTGTTTCTGTGTTGTGAAAAGACAGTCTTTTGTGTTATCAAACAAAAGTTTTTTAAATATTTTATTGTCTACACATGAACAAAAGACTTAAAAATAATAAAAATTACTTTTCTTTCCACTTAGCACTAACATACTAACGAAAGAAATCACACGACCAATATCTAGGCTGAAACATAGAAATGTAGAGAGTAAATGATAATGGTTACCTCACCTGCAGTTCTTACATACAGCTGATACTAAACTTCCATAGATAAACCAAATGTCGCACTGTTCTCACTGTTCACCACAAGGAATTTGGAGCACAGGGATCCCTTTCTTGAGGTCCTATCAAAACGGTTTTAACCTAGTTTAGCTTCGCCAGTACTATGAGTGGACGATGTAAGGCAAAAACAACAGCGGACCTGTTTCCTGAAATTACATGCCACTTTAAGGCTCAGTCATGTCATTTAGAATGTTCCTGTAAATCAAATCATTTTCTAATGTCCAATCTGGCGGCATAATTTCATTAGCATCTTCCCCAGATACTCTAACTGGATATAATAGCGTGTTACGTGGCTTCTGATCTTACTTTAAGGAAGCTCCAGGTCCGAAATAACCGTAGTGAAAGCAGTGATTATGCGTTTATGTAATGTATCTCAGTAATCCACTCTGTTGAAGTTTATCGCTGTAGTAATAGCTGATTTTAGACATACGCCAAATTTACATGTTTGGGGAGGTGTATAAATGTTTGTGCAAGTGTCAACATGACATTTACCTACCCCACCGCTTTTCAAGTTTCTATCTTTTGCCTTAGCTTTGCTCTGTGAGCGTAGTAAGCATGTGGTTGTGGCAGGGGTTGTGTGTTAATTTTTGTTTAGCAACTTAGGCGGGGGGATAGTTATTTTGTAGCAGACTAAAGGGCTACCGTGATGTTTCTTCCAATTTAAGTTGTAGTAATAGGCAGTTTATTTTTGTCATTTGTCTTAATATAACAGTAAAGCTACGTCAACGTCGAGTTAAGAGAAACCCGTATTGCTGCGTATTCGTGGTTAAGTGGTGCATATACATATAATGAAGGAGAAAAGCAACCCCTAAGAAACAATTTAATACTCACATGCACAGAATTCTTAACCCGTCGATTGTTCAAATTTCTATCGAACATGTCCGATGCAGAACTACAGGAAGAGGAACGTGAAGTCCTGTCATCGATTTACGATGGCGATCCGGCCTTTCGCCAGCTCACAGCCACAACATTTCAGTATAAGGTGAAAAAGATTTTCCAAAAGCTTAGTGTTATTTTTTTATAGGTAAAGTGAGCACTTTAACAGGAATCGTTGTGAATTTCTATCCCCATAGTACGGTGATGATGGAGACCCGAAGACATTTCTCTTAGAAATATCGTGGGGTGAAACATATCCGACCGAAAAGCCGAAGATAAATATGGACACTTTTTATAACAAGCACATGTAAGTATGTTTCTGTTGGTACTGTGAATCGCCTAAAATTATACCGCTGAATAACAAAGATGTGCTTGCGACGAACACAATTTCAATTATATATTTTGATTACTCCTGTGACTTGATTTTAAATTCTGTAACTTTGCAGTTGCACTGCACGTAGTAACTGCGGGCTTCTAGTAAAGGATAAAAGATGTTTCCTGCAAATACATTGCCTTGTTCAGTTTTGTTATATAGGGTGATCATAATAGCAATACCATATCAGTAAGTCTTGTTGGACGACTTTACAGATTGTGTTGCAGCTCTTAATACTGAATTTTAGTTGCACCTTGCAGCACACATAAGACATGAGGAGTGACATTGCCCTGAAACTCCTTAACTCTGGAATGTTTTCACATGACATCACACTGAGAATTTTGTTAATCTTTTTAAACATCATGTTGATCTCATTCACCATTTACACACAACTATTTTGAGTAACAGTATTAATGCATTTGCTGACTTGAATAAAGTAAGTTTGGTTTTTCTGGTTCATTTAAACTGTAGATTGGCTGATTAACCCTAGAACACTAAAGAGGGTAAAATGTTACATTGCTACTAAACCATCATACATTTTACTACTACATCTTTCATTCAAATAAAGTTATAATTTATAGCTTATGCAATAGTTGATTACAATTGTAAGGTCTACAGTGTAAGGTTACATACAAAATAAGTACAAAATATCCCACTTTACACCATATACTGACAATACCAGATTGGTGGGAATACCAGTTTGGCACCAACTGCAATCATAAATTTTAGGAGGTGTGAGTAATCTAGTTTTGATTAGCAACAGGTGCACTAGCTATTGATTCTTCCTGGTTTACAACTGGCAACATGCAAGATACATCTGTAACAGATGCCAGCAAAAAGAAATAGCAATCATTTTGTGTAATATCACAGTAGGTGATAAAATGACCAGTTCAGAATTTAGTCATATTTATTACATGGATACCTACATGTCTTAATAGTAAAACTGCCAAATAGCACTGTCCCAATTTTGATAAATTCTGGTTTGAATGCTGAGAGGCATTTATCTGGTTATTAGTCGGGCAACAATTTCCTTATTTTCTGAAATCTACTACTTAGTAAAGACCTCGGTTTTATATGCATCTAGTATGTAGGTCTATTGATATAACGTATAAAAATTAGGATACATCATTCAAATCTTTTATGAAAAATGTCAACTTTCCATGCTGTGCTTTAAATTAATCATTTTTTTTTTCTTTTTAAAGCCTAACAGGGAAACAGTACAGACCTTGACTTTTAACTGTTTAGCCCTAGAATGAAGTGTAAATAGTAATGAAATCATTTAGTATTGCAATGAATAGGTCTTGCCTTCACTTAAAGATGACTCCATCAGAGAAAAACGTCAGATTTGAAGAACTTCAAAGCCATGGGAGGGGTATGTAGTCAATCGAACATCGACTTGATTTTTTACTGAAATATTTGCATATCTGGTAGCAACCTTAGGTGCAAATGAGAATATCCTTCCTCGCTTTATTCATTGGCAAAGAGTAAAATGAAAATGGCACTGACACATAGTCTGCCACCCACATTCAACACTACAAGGGGTTGGCATATAAAAACTGTGTATATCCCTCGAAAAATTATTCTTAAAATATTTGTGGTTGATCTACAGGTTAGAACAGTAAACAGGTGAGAGCTGAAAATAAGTGACAATCATTTTCTTAATGTATATGTTGTAACTGTTAAATGTCCCTTCAGTGTAAAAAATTACAAGCCTTCTTGGGTGCACTAAATTGGTGTTGTATACAGTATTGTTTTCCTTAACATCTTGATACCAAAGATGAAATAAATGATCTTAAAAGTGAGAGATATGATCATCTTATAGTACTTTATACAGCCATGCACTGTGACTTTGTAATGATGGGACATTTACATTACATATAACATTGGAGAATGGATTCTGAACAGTATTTTTCCTACAGGACCTTGAAAGGAATTGTGATTCAGCAGGAGATGTGCAATTAATCTCAACATTCCTAAATTCTTATGATATCTGGGAAATGTGTTCTATGTACTAGTTCTCACCATATTTGAAAACTGCCAAATGCCCCACATGCAGCTGTTCCAACAGAGCATTTTCACGAGCTGCCAGAGCACCAGTGGTCCCATTTGCATGTGCTGAAATTCTCTTCATTAGAAAGGTCTTAGTAGCTGTGACTACAGCTCAAATTGTACGGATGTTTCTTGGAGAACAAGTAGAATACAGTTAGGACATTTCCAGGACCACAACTGTGCTGTGCATTTCTAGTCACTGATATGTGAAAATGGCATTTCATTTTTTTCTTTGCCAGTGAATAAAGTGAGGTAGGATCCTCTTATTTGCACCTAAGGTTGCTACCAAATGTGTAAACATTTCAGCAAAAAACTCATGTTGAGATTGAGTTGTCTATGGACTCCTTGCAGGACTTCGAAGTTTATCAGATCTGATGTTTTTCTCCGACGAAGTCATCTTTGAGTGTAAGACCTGTTAATTTCAGTGCCAAATGCTTTTCGTTATTTATATGTAATGCTAGAGCTAAAGAGTTACAAGCTGGGATCTGTGCTGTTTCCCCTTACAAAGTTAGGCTTTTTTAAAAAATTACAAAATTTAAAGCACAGCGTAGAAAAATGTGTTTGTCAACATTTTTCATGAAAAATCAGTATGATGTATCCTACTTTTTATACATTATGTTCTAGTGGCCTACATACTAGGTGCATAAAAACTGAGGTTTGTAGATCAGCTCATTACTAAGTACCGGTAGTTGATATCTGAAAATTGGTGCCTGACTAATTACTGGATACACATCCTTTAGCCTTCAAACTTGAATTTATCAAAAATTACGATGTATAGCTATACATGTATCATATATGATTGAATTCTGAAATGGTGACCTGAGGATTCACAAAAATGAGCTTGTCTAAAATAACCCATAGGGAAAAGCAATGCTGATGTTGATATAATGCAACCTGCCACAGTAGTAGGGGCATTTCAGTTTTTTTATATTTTTAGGCATATTACATTTAAAACTTAAAGCCTCTTACACCGTTTAGACTGTAGGTTTAGCTCATATTTTGGAGTAATAACAGGCTTATTATATGCCCAATAAAATGAAATTTACAGAACGTTGTCATATGCCTAACAAAATGAAACTTACAGATACTGTCCCTCAGATTTCAGAAACAATTATAATTAAAATTGATCATGTAGACTCACTTCATGATTAAATTGGAGCTTAGGAGTTCTCAATCAAAAAGGCACTGTTTCACAGTTTCAGTTTGGAAGAATTAGCTCAGATTATTGGTATGTGACTAGAACCGCATGTCCAGATTGCTGACAGTCAATTAGAATAATTTGGGCAATGCTGCCAGATACTTTCCTCTTACCCTGGGGGGGGGGGGGGGGGGGGAGATTTACATCCCTAACAGGAATATGTTTTCATGTTTACTGTTACACCAAATCTTGCGACAGAAATTTCTGGTTCTGGCTGTTAATTTTGTTATATTTGGAAAATACATATAATTACCTTTTCACTTCATATGCTACTTTCACTAGTTTCTTTAAAATTGAAATATACACATCATGTCCAAAAGATTTTGAAATGCCCCAGTAATAAAAGATATGCTTTTAGCCAGTGCAATGCATCATCAGTGGTTATATACCATTGCTAATGTATAATCCCCTCTTTTCCTGGGAGGGATGTGATTAAACAGTATTTTAACCTTCTCAAGAATCATATTTTGCATTTCCTTTTTTAGTGTGTTTCTTCTCCTCTTGTTTTGCCTCTGTGTGTGAGGATTTGGAACTGCATCAGGTCTGTGTCTTTTAGCCATTCTCCTTGTTCGCTGTCTGTCTCCGTCCCTTCACCGCATGTGTTCCTGTTTCTATGCGTTTGGGCACTGATGACCACACTGCTTAGTGCCCGAAAACCTCAAACCACACACACACACACACACACACACACACACACACACACACACACACACATTTCGATCTTGCATTTATTGGTACTTTGGCTCAACAGTTTTGATATGTTTTGTAGTTGTAAATTTCACATGGGCTTCATTATATATAATGTCTATCATTTTATTAATTTAACAGAAGTTTTTTTAGCCATGTTCCTCAGCATTTGGTGTCTTGATACTATAATGTATTCATAATATTTACCTTCTGAAGGTAAAGTTCCAGTGCTGCTGGTACATGGATAAAAGCGGGAAGAAACAAAATGTAGGTATTTAGCTGGTAGTTCCTTTCTCAGGGAAGAAAGAGGGTTAGCTGGATAAGGGTTGGAAAGGAGGAAAAGGTTACTCAAATCCTTAATGAGAGGAACCTGTGTGTCGTGTCTTTGTAATGTAATAGTTTTCTCAAGGGACTTTTCCTTTTGCAAGTATATTAGTCAGTTGTGAAAATGTTTGTGGGTACCTGTCACATTTAAGAATGTGCATTGAATTTGTGTGTTATTTCTATTTATAGAAACAGTAGTACGCTACACTTAAACTGTAAAAGCAGTCTTCTATTTTGATGGAAATTATTTAATACACATCCAGTTATCCAGCTGTTAATATGTACAAATTTTGAAAATCTTCACTATTTGTATGTTTCTCTTCCCCATCCAGATTACCAGAGGTGAAGGCACATATTGTATCTGAAATTGATAAAGAGGCTGAACAGTATTTAGGAGCAGCTATGACGTATACCTTGTTTGAATTTGTTAAAGAGAGAGCACAAGATCTGATGTCAGCGCAACCAGAAAGCACTGTAACCAGCATTTCTTCTGCTGTAGAGAACGTCTCTCTAGCTGACTCACAGGTAAGGCTGTTTGCCATCTTGCAGTCTTCTCCAATGTTTATTTGAACAATGTTTATAATGAGCTTATTTAGGACATCGGAACAGGTCTCTTGTAGATTTTATTTGCAGTTGAATGAGGCTAGAAACAGAACAGAATGGAAAAGTGAAATAGCGATTAAAATTGACACAGCTTGGACATAAATTATATAACTAGGTAGAACGAGACACTTCCATTGGTGATGACATTAGTGAAGTTGCTGTGGTGTGCTTTGAAGTCACTGGCTTAAATAAATGTGCCATGAAGAAAAGACTACTTAAGTGAATTACTACCAAACATCAGAAAGCATAATTGCATTCAGTTTTAGAAAAATTCTGGATATTTGAAAAACGATATACATAGTTTTTTTTTTTTTTTTTAGGTGTCCTCTACATATTCATATGACATTATATTTGTTTGCAGTTTGCCTTTTTGTGCTTTGTCCACCTCTAACAAGGGAACCATAAATGCTCCCATCACCGGTTTGCTTCATATTGATAGGATGTGTAGATCATGGTTGGGACTTTAAATATAGTAAATATGAAGATGCAACTCCCAACTGGTTTTGATAAAATTCCCCTTGGCGTGGCTTGTCTACCCTGGGATTAGCCTTCAGTGGTTTAGGCATGCTAGTATATTTCGTGGGATCACTATTACTCGAGAGGTCCACAGCCGAGTAAGCACATGCTTAGTTGCACAAATACATGATCTCTGGATCAAACCTTGCTGCCTGGACATTCTGTTTTTCCTCCTCCACCACCACATAATTGTAACAACAGATTTATTATGACTGTGCTGATCACCAGTATCACACAAATTGTTTATTATTTTTGTAATCTTTACCCTGAAAAATTGGATGTTTCTTTAAAATTTTGGTAGTAATTTACCATTATAACAGTGTTGGTGCAGGTATGTTCCATTTCACCAGGGAGTGCTTTTTTTGGTATCTGTGCAAGTGTTTGAACTCACCAGGTGGTTGGGGAGTTGGTTAGGGAGAGGCATTGGTCATAGACAGTGATGAGGTAGGCGATTGCTGAAGAAGGTAGGTGGTTGAGGTGGGGGACATGGACCTTGTCAGGCCAGGTGGTTTGTTTTTCTCTAGCCATCTAATGTAGGCACTCACAAGGCAGTTGGAAACTGGTGTATACATTGGCCTAATATCTCTCAACTGAGCTACTTGTTCACTTATTTGTCCCCTCTGACTGACAGGTAGTCGCTTCATCTTCAATGCCATGAGTTTGAAATTGTGACTCCAGTGATGTTGTCAATACTTCATCTTTCTCATCATCATCATCATAGATGTGTCCATTTTCCCCTTGGTGTGGCTTGTCTACACTGGGATTAGCCTTCAGTGGTTTCATGATCTTCCATGTGGAAGAGTAAGTACTTGGTTCATGTCGCGCCCTTCGTGTCGCGCCCTTCGTGTCGCGCCCTTCGTGTCGCGCCCTTCGTGTCGCGCCCTTCGTGTCGCGCCCTTCGTGTCGCGCCCTTCGTGTCGCGCCCTTCGTGTCGCGCCCTTCGTGTCGCGCCCTTCGTGTCGCGCCCTTCGTGTCGCGCCCTTCGTGTCGCGCCCTTCTTCCCAGAGCCTTTAGTCACAACAGAGGCATCTATGCTCCTGCAATCTCTCATTTCACCTGTCCTTCCAGCTGTCTAAGCAGATAGCGACCAACGGGGTCGCGGTAATGTTACCAAGCCCTCCTCCCACATTGCTTAGTCACTATCGTGTGCCAGATGTCAGGGGCTAAGTCCCTAGCACCAGGTGTGATGGTCTGCCTGATGCTTGTTTCTGAATCACACATCTGTAGCACTTTTGTGAAATACTCAGTTCCTTAGTCTGCCTCTTATCCGTTTCGCATTTTCAGTTTCCCCTCCAGGTGATGTCCCACTAGGGTGTTGTATTGTTGCCAGTTAGCAGTGTGTGTTATTTTTGCCATCCTCCTGTCTCTCTCTTCAACATTGGCACATTCCAGTATTATGGGCTATGGTCTGAGTGCAGCTCATAAAACTGTGGTCACATCCCCCACTGCAGGCCCTTCGTTGGGAAAATATTAAGGATATCGAACCTGAACTGAGCATAGTAGGGGATGTGAGAAGGCTCTTCTGGAACAGTTACCTTCAGGAAGGGATTGCCCCCCTCAGACTGCCTCCATCTCCTTCTGCTAGCATCATGAAGTTGCAACCTCAGTCACTGTGTGGCATTCAGGTCCCCAGCTGTTAATACATGCTCGTAATTGCCTGTTACAACCTGAAGGTCCTGTGCATTTGTTACTGTGTGGAGAGTTGCATACAGAAATTGTAATTAGGATGTTTAACTCAACACCTCCATCCCTGACTGTGACCAAACTTGGTATATTGATTGTCTTGTGGCAAATCATCTGCCTCACAAGAATGGCAACCCTTCCACTACACTTGGTGACTGATAGGCTAGTCCATCATGCTGGAGTGTAGTAGCAGATTTTCAGGTGACCTGCCTATGATAATTTGTCTGTGTGTGCAGGTGACCCCTGTGGCTTCAGCAAGCCACAGGGGTCACCTGCACACACAGACAAATTATCATAGGCGGGTCACCTGAAAATGAATGCAGGAATGCAGTTGTATTATCTTAGCAGAAGTACTATTAACATTCAATTTAATATTTGTATGTTTTCATACCTAAGGGCCATTCAGAGAATAGTATGACTGCCTCCACTAAGACCATCTTTTTTGTGAACTTATCTGGCACAGCTCTCACTGAGGCATTATTTCTTTGATTTTTGATGTTAGTGTTGCTAAGATTAAGTCCAGCAAACACTGATCTAAGTTCATATAGCTCTCTCATCAGGCTGCTGAGATGATTGCCTGCCATTTGCTGGAGTGTTACTGGTGCAGGCATTAAAGTGCTGCTGGCAGTACCTCTGCCAGTATTGGCCCCCTGTGGTGGTGGGGGTGAGTGCATCTCTGGCACTGTGGGGGAGGAGGGGGGGGGCAGCACTGTATGGAAGGGAGAAAGCCCAAGGGTTCTTCTGAGGTGGTATTGCCAGAAACTGACGGGGCTGCAGTTGAAACACCACCTTCTTGCTAGTTTTTGAACCAGTTTGCCATGACCACTGTCGTGTATTTATTTGCGTCTCAGGTCATGCATCAACCTCTGATAAGTCTCGCAGCTGTGGTAGTTTGCCGGGTGATTCCCATGGCAATTTGTGCAGATGGGGCAGTTATCCTGTCTTTTGGCAGAGCATTGTGAAGTCTGGGCCTGCACATTTAACGCTCTGTTACGACAGTCCAAGCAGGTAATCACCATAAAAAAACACACATGTCAGTCATTCTCATCTGTTTTTTACTGCCTTAACAGATATATCATAATAATGGTCTAACAGTTTGTAGCACTGTACTTGATAATGGCATAAAAGCTGAAATCTAGATAGTACAGAAGTTAAATACAGTAATACAGTCAAATTGTGGTTTATTCTTTTAAAAAATATTGCACGATTATTGCTCAACACCATTGAAAACATTTCGTGTAAGTTTGTTGGAGTGAAACACTGGAATTTTCTGTAAGTCACAAATAAGTATTATTCACAGGTTTTGAATACAAGATGGCCCCCACAGAAAGATTTATTGACTTTCACAATGTTTCTAGGGACAAAACTACTTAGCGTTTGTCAGAAATTATACTCAATGTGCTTGATGTTTGACAAAATAGTGAGCCAACATATGATGGAGCCTCAATAATGGCAGGAAAACAAGGTGTCTGCAAGCTCTATTTTTGCACCGTTATTCTCATGAACTTAATGTAGTGTTGTTACATCATCTAAAATTATCAAAGCAGTTAGGTTTTTCGTTTACAATTTATCATTCCATTTGTTTTCAGCAAGAGAACACAACTCTTAGAAAATACAAGATTCAGATTGCCCAAAACATGTATTACATGTTGGAATTTCAATTCACAGGATGTTCACACAGTATATCTTAAATACCATGAGTTGAAAGACATTTTCCAAAATATCAACAGTGATTATGAATATCAGGATGCAGAGTCATTCTGGCTTGATTAACATTCGTAACAAAACTCAATTTCTTTTCCTACTTTGCCTTTGCAAAAAATATTTGTATGTGTTGACCATCTCTTGGCACTTCAACACAAAATTGAATGTCACTTTAGTATGTGTAACGTTGAAATTAGAAGACCATCAGCCCCGCAGGGGGCTCACCACTTGTTGGTAAGTTTGTGCATAGCTACCACTGGGCCCCAGCCTTCGCAGCACCTCTTTCCTTTCCGTGCTGCTTGTCCACCCACCTCCTGTTCTTTTTTCTATCTTGGATATTTTTGGGGATACGTCTTGCAGTTTAGATAGCCCAGCATCGGAACAGTCTCTCGTCTGCTTTTCTTTCTTTCTTTCTTCCTTTGCTCTCGATTTCCTCCCCTTCCTCTACTTCGGCATTTGAGGTTTCTTTTTGTTCTTTTTCATCCTTACGTTTTCCTGAAGGCAGGCCCATGCATTTGACGTGTAACAGGTGACAGTTAAGCATAATTCCTAGCACCGGACTGACAGGTAGGGGTCACACTTACAGACCAGGCCCATGGGGGTGATTGTCTGATCTGTTAACTTTCCCATTGCCAGTTGGTCCCTTTGTTAGGAGTTTGGGAGGTGTGGACAATCATCTAAAGTGGGTTAGCCCCCTCTGAGGGGGCCCCAGTTGGAAGAAGCACCATTGGAGACTTGGGCAATCATGAGGGATTTTTTTCACAGTGAGCCAATCACAATCTCGGACTACATCTAGAAAATGTAAACGGAATGAGACTAAAGATTCAAAGACACTCTCAGCTGCACCTCAGTTCCTTGTGATATCACATTCCGAAGGAGGTCAGTTCTTTGCTGCAGTTAACTTTTTTATTTTTCAGAAAGGTGTTGATCCAATTGCAGGCCCTGTGAAATCCTGCCCTCACTTATGTAGTGAAACTTCACTTCTGGAGACTATCTCTGATTTTCAAGCCCAGCAACTGCTTACAGCTACAATCCTCCACGGCTATCCTGTTCGTGTCAAGGCCAATCAAATTCTGAATTCTTCACATAGTGTTATTTACACTTGGCTGCTTGATGATCTGACTCAGAAGAAATCCAAACTTACCTCTATGACCAGGGCATCACTCAGGTCCATTGGGTAATGAAAAAGATTGATGCAGTCGTAGTGCCTACATGCAATCTCTTTCTCACATTTGATTGAGTAGTGCTTCCATCAAAGATAAAGGCAGGCTATGAAGTCGTCATGGTCTGACTGTACATTCCAAACGCTATGCATTGCTACCAGTGTCAATGTTACAACTACACTCTCATGTTCTATCAAAACACAGCAAAATGTTACTTCTTGTAGGGATGCTCACAAGGGCAATTGTCTGCTCCTTCTTCCCGCTATATCAAATTGTAATGATGACCATTCCGCCTCATCCCACGAATGTCCCCTGTACCCCAATGAGTGGGCCATCCAGGAGATCCAGGTGAAGGAAAAAGTACGTTACCCTGTCTCTCACAAGTTGTCGGCTAGTCGAACGCCCTGCATTTTACCATCCAGCACTTAAACAGTACTGATCTTGCTACATCTCGCTCCATGGAGGACATGGCCACGCAGACATGCGACCTCCAATTCAGCATTGCAGTTGTAAAATTGCCCAGATCACAGTAGCATCCTCATCTTCTCCTCCTACAGCTTCCCAACACCAAGTCTTTGCCCGCGATGGTGAAATCAACAGCTGCTCAACCAGCAGGCCGGAAAGGACAAAGAGAATATTTCCACAAAGACTTTCTACAACCCTCCAGCCAACAACCTTTGGTGTCTTCATCTGACAATCACAAAGGCTCTAAGAAATCAAATAAAGGCGAACAACCTCCTTTTTCCCCTAATCTTGAGATCCTCTTCAGTGGTGTGCTGCATGATAGCCCACCCGACCGACCACCATTTCACCAGTGCGCAGCACCTACTGTTTTTCTGCCCTGAAAACTGCAGGCTGATTGGGGAGAATGTCAACGCCTCTAGATTTCATGGAACTGGATCCTCCAGCCTCTGCACTCGGTGGCATTGAGTCTTTGAAGGCTGGCACTCGGCGGCCGCTGTGGTGACTACCCAATATTTGTTCCCTCCTCCCTGTTCCCCATTATGACTCTTCTCCAACGAAACATTCATGGCATTAGATCCAACAAGGAGGAATCACTGCTGCTCTTGGAATTCCGGTTCCTTGTTACTTTGTCTCCAGGAAACAAAACTGTGTCCTTGCAACTGCTTTGACCTCTCATATTTCCTTCTGGTTTGCTTTGAGTTCCCCCTGAGGACGGCATTCTCTCTTGGGGATTCATCCTGCTCATCTTGGATGACATCCCATATCCAAATCCTCTCACTGAACACCTGGCTGTAAGCTGTTGCAATGCGCAGTTCCCTTCCACCTTTTATCTTTGTTATGTCTACTTCCCGTACTTCCCACAGTCTTTTGCTGTCATCAGAGCAGACTTCCTCCAGCTTATTGGTCAGCTCTTTCACCCCTTGCTACAGCTTGACAACTATAAGAACAGGTCAGAAAGATACCCTCTTGGCTGACCTCAATCAACTAAACCTCATCTGCCTTAACACTGGAGCACCCACATTTTTTTCAGCCTCCACACACACCTCTTCTCATTTGAACCTCTCATTCTGCACTGCCCAGCATGCCCGTTGCATATAATGGTGTGTTCTGTCTGACACATACTTCAGCAACCATATCCCATGTGCTACCCGTTCATGGACTCCTATCCCATCTACGTGTAAACCTAATTGACAGCTTTCTAAGACCAACTGGAGACTCTACTCATCCCTGTCAACCTTCAATGAACATTTCCCCAGTTGTGATTACCAGGTAGAGTAACCTTATGAAGGTTATCTTTATCGCCACAGTACATTTAATACTGTGCTGTGTTCTGGTCCCCTGGTGGACTGAGGTATGCTGCAGTACAATGTGCATATGGAGGCTTGTTTTCTGTATTTTTAATTGCCATCGTATAATGGAGAACTGTATTCATTGTAAACAGTTTTGTGTGCAGTGTTGTCGCATTCTTTGGGGTAGTAAAAAGCTAGGTAGATTTGATTTACTCTTTCTTTTAACAGTTTCACTCCATCTTCCATCATGTGGGGCAACCTCTGTCGGCTCTATGGGTCCAAGTTCCAGTCCCCAATTTCTAGTCTTGTTGTAGCAGATGTTGTCGTTGTGGACACTGTCGTTATCTCCATCACCTTAGGCTGCTATTTTGCAGAGGTTTAGAGTTCCACCCACCATCACCCCACTTTTCTCCCTTTGAAACAAGTGGAGGTGGCTCAAGTGATACTCTTCTCCACTCAGAATCGTGAATGTACAATGCAGTCTTTACTATGAGGGAGCTAGATCATGCTCTCACTTATCCAGAACTTCCAACCAGGACCAGATGATGATTAGATCCTGATGTTAGAGTGCCTTTCTCTTGCAGGCAAGCACTTCCTCCTTCATACGTACAATCTCATTTTGAAAGATGAACATTGGCGTAAAGCCACTATCATACCCTATCAAATGTCAGCAAGGACAAATACCTTCCCTCTAGCTACTACCCATTTCTCACACCAGCTGTCTTTGCGAGGTGATTGAGTGTATGATTCATGGCTGGATGGTATGGTGGCTCGAGTTTTGCAAACCACTAACCACTGTGCAATGTGGATTTCAAGCACACCGAGTGCAGTTGATGATATCGTCACTTTGTCAACCCATGTCATGAATGGTTTTCTGCAGAAATACTAGACTATGGTTGTGATTTTTGATTTGGAGAAAGTTTAACACACCTGCTGGAGGTTTGGTATCCTCCGTACTCTATACACGCAGGGTCTCTGAGGCCACCTGCCCTGTTTCCTTCAGGAATGTTTAAAAGACAAAGTTTTCAAGGTAGATGTTGGTTTGGCCTTGTGGGACACCTTTATCCTGGATAACAGATTGCCTCAAGGCTCCATCCTGAGTGTCGTCCTCTTTGCTATAGCTGTCTCTGCAGCTCCCTTTTCGTCGATGTCAATTTAAACTATTGCAGTTATCCACGGACTTGTCTCCTTCAGCAGCATCTTCAACGATGCCTCGATTGGCTTTATTCATGGAGCATTGACAGTGGCTTTCACTTTTCCATTGACAAAAGTGTTAGTGCGAATTTCTGGTGGCGCAAGAGGTTTCCTCCACTGTCTTTACATCTTGGGCCTATTGCTCTTTCATTTGCTGAAACTACAAAATCCTGGGGTTTGTGCTTGATAGAAAACTTTCTTGATTGTTTTGTGTGTCTTACCTGGCCGCTCGCTGTACCTGGCCTTGAATGCTTTGTGTGTCCTCAGCGGTACTTCCTGGGGAGTGGATCAGGCCATCCTCCTGTTTGTGCCGATCCCTTGTCCATTCAAAATTGGACTGTGTGTTTTTTGTTTATTCATCTGCATGTCCATCCTTCATACACCGTCAAAATACAATCCACAATCCACCATCATGGAATACATTTGGCTGTTGGTGCTTTCTATGTAGCCTGGTTTAGAGTCTCTATGCAGAAGCTGCTGAACTAGCACAGACATACTGACATGATCCTCTCCTCAGTGGATACACATGCTATTTGTCTGACATGCCCGGCTATGCATCCTATGCCCTCTTCTCTGTTACCCCAGAGTACACTTTCGGCTACTGCTCTGACAGCTTAACTTAATGCAGCCCACCACGTTCGTGATGGGTGTGAACCCTTCACCATCCTGGCTTTTTGCGGCGGCCCGTGTTCATCTTGGACTTAATTTCCTTCCCAAGGAAACTGCTCTGGTTTCGATATATTACAGTTGCTTCCCAAGGAAACTACCCTGGGTTTGATTAATCACTGTAAGTTTCTCAACCTTCGTGCAACTTAATGAGAGCACCATCGTGTACACTGATGACTCTAAAACTGACCGTGGTATTGGGTGTGCATGTGTCATTGGCACCAAATTATTGTCAGTATCGGTTTCCAGAATGCTGCTCAATATTTACAGCAGCAGGATTTTTAATTGTCATATGCTCTGATTCTCACAGTGCCCTTCAGAGCCTGTGGGCTACACACAGCCTATCCCTTAGTGCAATAGGTCCAAGAAAGCTTCCACTTGCTCGTGTATTGGGATAGCTACTGTGATATTCATGTGGATTCACGGTCAGGTTGGTCTGGCCGGAAATGAGGCTGCTGATGCTGCTGCCAAGGCTGCAGTCCTCCTACCTCAGCCTGCTAGCTCTTCCATTCCTTCTGGTGATATAAGTGTTGCAATTTGTCGGCGTGTCACTTTGGCGTCACCAGTGGTCTTCTCTTCACAAGAACAAGCTCTGGGAAATTTAACCTCTCCCAGTGGCTTGGCCAACCTCCTCTCAGCCCTCAGATCATATTAGCTAGGTAGCATGTTGGGCCTGGTTTTTTAACCATTGCCATTTGTTAAATGGTGATCCCTCACCACTTCTTGCTCATTGTCGTCACCCTTTGATGGTTTGCTATTTCCTGACCAAATGTCCTTTTTTTTTTTTAACCACTTATGCTCCAAGGTACGTTTTCCATTAGAGTTATCGGCCATTTTAGCAAATGACACACAGGCTGTTGACTGTATTTTATGGCAAAAGACATTTAGTCTTTGGTTCGGGATCTCCACTTTCTCTTTGGCATGTTTTGTGGACCTTTCTCCAAGAGGAAGTCCTTGTTTTTAGATCTCTTTCCTTCCATTGATTGTGCTTAACATGTAGTCACTTTTAACTTCTTTTTCTTATTATTGCCCTAAGGTTGTGGCATGGGCGCTTATAACCTCAGTTGTTTTTGCGCCCTTAAACAGAAAACAAACGAAAAGAGGCCATCAGTTTGTTAAAGAATATGACTTCAGGAAAAACTTTGTCCTCATGTATTGAAAGCTGTAACAAATTTCACAATGTAATAAGTGCTGGTGAGCATTACTCCCAGTCCATTAAGATGTTTTCTTATGATAGTGCAAATGGATGTGTGTTTTGTTGATCTTCAGAGTATTCAGTTTAGAGAGTTGCTTGATAAGAATCAGTTTGAAAATTATAAATCAAATTTCCCAACAATGAAGCTGAATGGCCTTCTCAAAACTGACCAATTCTTCTACAAAGAATGACTGGAAAATGAGTTAGGAAACATTTACATTGACAAACACAAATACGAGTGTTGACTGAAAAGTAATGCCTTCACCTTTGTAACTCTTCAACAGTTTGCGGACTTGGTATGCGGCAGGTACTGGCTTGTTCCGTAGGCTCTTCTCTACAGCTCCAGTTGGCGGGAAGCCTTACTGTTGAACGGTTGTGTTTTACAGTGTAAAGTATGGAACCCTGTGCAGACGGTTGGTCAATGTGATTTAAGCAACATGCAGTCATTGAATTCTTGACAGCAGAAGGTGTCACCCAATGGAGATTCATGAGAGACTGAAAGCAGTCTATGGTGATTGTGCTGATATGAGTGCTGTGCGTCTTCATTCTCATAACACGGGAGGAGTTCCTGACAAATTTCAAGTCGGTGTGCTTTCATTTTAGGAGTTGGCATCCGGGATACCCATCACGTACACATGTTGAGGCCCATAGCACTTTGAATTCTTCCCGTGGTGTAATTTACGCCAGACTGCTCAATGGTCTAACTGAGGCCGAAATCCAATCTTACCTCTCTGATCAGGGTGTCATTACTGTCCATCATGTAATGATACAGTGGTGCTGCCGTCCAAGATCAAAGCAGGCTATGAAATTATCATAGTCCGACCATACGTTCCGAACCCGAGGCGCTGCTACCATTGTCATCATTTCAACCACACTAGAAATTCTTGTTGCCACCCAGCAAAATGTGTAACCTGTGGTAGGGATGCATACAAGGTCGATTGTCTGCCGCCTCCTTGCCGCTGTATCAACTCCAAAGGCTACCGCTGGGCCCCAGCCTTCGCAGCACCTCTTTCCTTTCCATGCTGCTTGTCCACCCACCTCCTGTTCTTTTTTCTATCCCTTGGGGAACATATCTTGGATATTTTTGGGGATACGTCTTGCAGTTTAGATAGCCCAGCATCGGAACAGTCTCTCGTCTGTCTCTCGGCTGTCCAAGAGATTTGGCTCAAGGAAAAAGGTCATTTCCCATGTGCTATCCGTTTGCTGACTCCTACCCCATCTGCATGGACACCAGAATGGCAGCTTACTAAGGCTGATTGGCAGCTTTACTCCTCCCTGGCAACCGTCGAAGAACAAGATTTCCCCAGTTGTGATGACCAGTTGGACCATCTCACCATCATTATTCTTACTGCTGCAGAATGTTCATTCCTCACACTTCCTCTTCACAACGTCATGTCCCAGACCCTTGGTGGACTGAGGCATGCCGCAATGCAATTCGGGGACGGAGACGTGCTGTCCGCATTTTTAACCATCACCCTATGCTGGCATACTGCATTCATTATAAACAGGTGTGTGCAAATTGTCGTTGAATTCTTTGGGATAGCTAAAGAACTAGGTGGATTTCATTCACTAGTTCTTTTAACAGTTCCACACCTTCCAGTGTCATGTGGCCAACTTCATACGGCTCTCTGGAACCAAGATCCATTCCCCCATTTGCAGGCTGACAGTAGTTGACGATGTCATCGTGGACCTTATTGTTATCTCCAACACCTTGGGCCCCCATTTTGCAGAAGTTTCGAGCTCTTCCCACTGTCACCCTGCCTTCCTCCATCGGAAAAGAGCGGAGGAGGCTTCAGCGATACCCTTCTCTTCTCCAAATCGTGAGTGCTACAATGCCGCCTTTACTATGAGGGAGCTCGATCACGCTCACAGTTTATCCCGATCCTCCACCTCAGGGCCAGACATCTTTCTCTTGCGGGCAAGCACTTTCTGTGTAACACGTACAACCACATCTGGGCAGAAGGCATATTTCCTGGATGCTGGCACCCCCTGCGGGTTTGGGGGTTAGAATAGGCCTGTGATATTCCTGCCTGTCATTAGAGGCGACTGAAAGGAGTCTCAAACATTTCAGCCTATATGTGATGGTCCCCTCTCGGGTGTGACCTCCATATTTCCAAATTTTTCCAAAGAGCGAGCCAATTGGGGAAGGACGCCTGACATGGTGCATTGTGTCCATCGTGCATTTAGACCTTTAGCAATTTTTCTCGTCATCGCATTGCCGTCCTGCTCGTTCTCCATCTCTTGGGCGAGGATACATTCCTGGGTGCGATTTCCACGATGCACTGTGCAGTGTTGCTTTTGTGGAGACGATGACCATAGACTTCCTTGCACCTAATATCCAGGACGATAGCCAATCTGTTATGGTGGGGCCACCATGTACCCTATTAGTTGTAGCTCCCTGACAACACAGGGATCGCTCTGCTGATGCCTGCACTGTTAACCCCCCCACATATGCCAAGGAGTAGATGCCTATCTCCCTGGGGCATTGGGGACTCCCGGCCATGGCCATCCTGCCAGGTGACCCTTGATGAGGCTGGGTGGCGCCTGTGGGGAGGGCCCTTGGTCGGAATGGGTGGCATCAGGGCAGATGACCTGCAATGAAGCGTGGTACATCATCTCTTGCTGGTGGCCAGCAGTCTCTAAGCATTCTCAGCCTCAATTCAATGCTCAGAAATACAACTCCAAATCGTTCCCCTCCCTGGGCACACCGTGGGAGCGTACAGCTCAGGATGGCAGTGACACTTATTCGCCCTGGTTCCTAGTTTTTATGAGAGCTGATGGGGAGACTTTCATGTCAACAAAGCCTCAGTTCTTCATAGAACATTTAGAGGACAAGTTTGGGGAGGTGGAGGGCTTGTCCACAATGTGCTCTGGGTCAGTATTGATAAAAACGGCATCCTCTGTCCAGTCAGGAAGATTACTTGCTTGTGACAATTTGGGGGATGTTTCAGTTACCATCACACCCCAGATGAGTTTAAATATGGTCCAGGGTATTATTTTCCCTAGGGACCTCCTTTTGCAGTCTGATGACGAGCTGCGTGCCAATTTAGAGCATTGAGGTGTTCATTTCATATGGCGTGTTCATCGGGGACCGAAGGATAATCAGATTTCTACTGGTGCCTTTATCTTGGCCTTTCAGGGTGACACATTACTGGAGAGGGTCAAGGTGATGGTCTACCACTGCGATGTCAAGCCCTATATCTCTCCCCGATGCGGTGCTTTAAGTGCTGGAAGTTCGGCCATATGTCTTCCCGCTGTACTTCCAGCCTCACATGTCGAGATAGCGGACGCCCATCACATCCCAATACTCCATGTGCCCCGCCATCTGTGTCAACTGCGGAGAACATCATTCACCTTGCTCACCAGACTGCAGGATCTTACAGAAAGAGCGGAAAATCATGGAATATAAGACCCTGGACCAACTGACCTGTACTGAGGCTAAGAGGAAATATGAATGACTCCATCTTGTACGCATGACTTCCTCATATGCCGCCGCTACGACAACCATGATAGCCCCATCAGTTCAGTGAATTCCAGTCAGCTCACCGAGCCATAGAACTCCACATGCCCCCTTGCCTGTGGGGAGCACTACCCACCCTGTTTTTCCTGCGCCACCTACCTCAGGAGCAACACCCACCCCCCCACCCGTCGGGGATGTCTGTCCCCACTTCTAAGCCGGAGAAGCGTCCAACTTCTTCGGCTCCTCTCGCTCGCAAAGGGTCCCTTGGATCCCTCCCTTCCCACATTTCCACAAGTGGGAAGGATGACGCCCGGCAGTGGAATAAGTGCCCACAAGCAGCTGGTCATAGGGCTTTGCGATCCTCCTCCGTCCCGGAGACTGAATCGGTGAAGCCCTCCCAGCCAGTGAAACCCAAGGAGCAGCGAGAAAAGTCAAAGAAGAAGAACTCTAAGGCGAAGGAACTCGCGGTGGCGCCCACTCCACCGTAAGCTACAAGCTCTGCGTCTGAGGGCGAGGTAGAGGTTCTGGCATCCGCTGAGGACGTAGATATCGCCGGACTCTCTAGACACAATGGATGTCACTCGCACAGGTACTCAGTCAGTGGCAGCAGGTGACCCAGTGGCATAATCTGCCTCCTCGGTCCCTTCACGCCTTTCTCGGCCATGGACAGTGTCATCCTCTAGTGGAACTGCAGCGGTTTTTTCCACCATCTTGCTGAGCTGCTACAACTTCTCAGCCTTCACCCTTTCCTCTACATTGCTCTCGAGGAAACTTGGTCTCCGGCGATGCGAACCCCCGCCCTCTGTGGCTATCGGGCTTGTTATAGGAACCGGGCAGCTTATGAGAGGGTATCTGGTGGCGTCTGCATCTATATCCTTCACTCCCTTTATAGCGAGTCTGTCCCTCTACAAACACCTTTAGAGGCTGTCGCTGTTTGGATGTGGATGCCTCAGGCTGTTACTGTCTGCAGTCTCTATCTCCCACTGGATGGTGATGTCCCGCAGCATGTCCTGGCTGCGCAGATAGCCCAATTGCCACCACCTTTTCTGTTACTGGGCGACTTCAATGCCCATAACCGTCTGTGGGGTGGATTTGTAGCAACAGGCTGAGGCAGCATCATTGAGCAAGTATTGGCACAGTTCGACCTTTCTCTTTTGAATAATGGTGCCTTCACACATTTCAGTGTGGCACATGGCACGCACTCAGCCATCGATCTTTCGATCTGCAGCCCTAGCCTATTACCATCTGTCTAATGGAGTGTGCATGACGACTTGTGCAGTAGTGACCACTTGTCAATCTTTCTGTCACTGCCACAGCGTCACTCTTCTGGGTGCCCCTGCAGATGGGCTATGAATAAGGCTGACTGGGACTTGTTCACCTCCATTGCGAATATTGAACCTCTTTCCAATGACGCCATTGATGCGGTGGTTCACTCGGTCACCACCGACATCATTACTACCGCAGAATCTGCCATTCCCTGTTCTTCTGGGACCCTTCGGCAGAGGACTGTGCCTTGGTGGTCGCCTGAGCCGCGAGCCCTTGTTCTACTAGGTCCGCGTTGCGCTATAATTGGCTTCCGGTCGCAGCAGTCGGGACTGATAAGGCGCGCTGCGACCGCGTGGTGACCGGAAGTTGTGGTACGGTAAGCTGTGCTGGGGTCCAGCTGCGCCGCAGCACGGAGCGTCATTCGCTCTGCAAACGTCGAGGAGTGTGGAAGCTTATCTCTGGGTGTTCACTGGGTGTTGGCTTGCTACGTTCACTTGTGTTAACGTGCCACAGCAATGCCTCTGTGACGTGGTTACCATCGTCGCTGGCGGTGCAGTGTACTTGTGTATCGCAGTTTGAAGGCGATTGATATTGACCTTCAAGGGCAGTTTTCCAAACAGCAGTTGATCAGAGACCCGAATATTTTTCGTGGTTTGCACCTGAACTTTACGTGTGATGTACAGGCTGTGTTTGGTGGTTCGACATGGCTGACCTTGGCTGTTGTTTGGGGCAATCATGCTGATTATGGTGGCCTTGAAGCTTTTCCAGATGCTAATATTTTGGCATGGAAAACTTGGAGTATTTCTGAAACAACTGGTCTTTTGGCTTAAGTTCCTTATGGTACTCTTGTTCCAAGCATGCCATTTGTATTGTCTACTAGAAGAAAGAAGAAGTTAAATGCTGATGAGTACCTGTTTTTGTGGGCAAAAGTTGGCAATGGCAACTGTAAAATCAAGATCAGTGGTGACTGTATGCTGTATTATAGACAATAAAGTGTGTTCTGTCCTTTCCTTATCTCTGATGCTTATCTTCCTCCCTCCAGCATCACAAGCGTCATCCCTCATTGGAACACCTCATCGCCTTTAAATGGCTCCATGCGCGAGCCCGCTGCCTCATTCGCCAGTGCGAGCAGGAGTTCTGGGAAAGGTATGTCTCCACCATCAGCCTCTGTACCTCTCCATCGCAGGTTTGGGCCAAGATTAGGCGACTCTACGGCTATCAGACCCTTGTCAGCGTAC
Source organism: Schistocerca piceifrons (assembly GCF_021461385.2). Taxonomy (NCBI): domain Eukaryota; kingdom Metazoa; phylum Arthropoda; class Insecta; order Orthoptera; family Acrididae; genus Schistocerca; species Schistocerca piceifrons. The sequence continues at coordinate 233,020,572 of NC_060138.1, forward strand.
CTGCGCTTTCACTGAATGGAGCAGTCTGTACTGACTTCGACACAATTGCAAACCGCTTAACGGAGCATTTTGCTCAAGAGTTCCGCTTCTGCGAATTACCCGCTGGCTTTCTACTCCCTGAAAGAGCGGTTGGAACGTTGGAACCTTTCATTTCACATGCGCCAACCTGAATCGTACAATGCTCCATTCAGTGAGTGGGAATTCCAAAGTGCCCTAGCTGCTCGCCCTGATACGGTTCCCAGGCCAGATTGCATCCACTGTCAGATGCTCAAACACCTCTCAGTGGACTCCCAGTGACGCCTCCTAGACCTTTTCAACTGTATATGGGTTGAGGGCGAGTTCCCATTGCAATGGCGGGAAAGCGTCGTAATCCCCGTGTTGAAACCTCGCAAGAACCCACTGGAGGTGGACAGCTACCGCCCCTTTAGCCTCACCAACGTTTTTTTGCAAGTTGCTCGAACGCATGCTGAGTCATAGGTTTAGTTGGCTACTTGAGTCTCGGGGCCTTCTGGCTCTGTCTCAGGGTGGGTTCCGCAAGGGCCACTCTGCTGCCGATAATCTGGTGTACCTGGAATCTGCCATCCGTACGGCCTTTGCCCGCCGTCAGCATCTGGTCGCCATCTTTTTTGACATGTAGAAGGCATACAATACGACATGGCGACATCACATCCTCTATGCTTCATGGTTGGGGTCTTCGGGGTCCGCTCCCGACTTTCATACAAAATTTTCTGTCACTTCGTTCACTCCTTGTGCAAGTTGCGGCCTCCCATAGTTCCTCCCGAGTTCAGGAGAATGGGGTACCGCAAGGATCTGTCTTAAGTTTCTGCCTCTTTTTGATTGCAATTAATGGGCTCGCTGCGTTGGTGAGAACGTCTGTCTCATCTTCTTTGTATGCTGATGACTTCTGCCTATACTATAGCTCCACTAGCATTGCAGCTGCTGAACGGCAGCTGCATGGCGCTATCTGAAAGGCACAGTCTTGGGCTGCAGCACATGGCTTCCATTTTTCGACTGCCAAGACCTGCGTTATGCATTTCTGCCGGCGACGCACTGTTCATCCTGAGCCACAGCCTTATCTTGATGGCGAACCTCTTGCTTTGGTGGAGACGCATCAGTTTTTGGTTTTTGATACCTGGTTAACTTGGCTGCCTCATATTCAGCAGCTTAAACAAACGTGCTGGCAGCATCTTAACGCTCTTCGTTGCACGAGTCACACCAGCTGGGGTGCCGGTCAGTCTACCCTTCTATGGCTGTACCAGGCGTTAATTCAGTCCCGTCTAGATTATGGGAGCCTAGCTTACAGTTCGGCATCCCATTCCACATTGCGGTTGCTGGACTCCATCCTTCGCAGCGGGATCCGACTCGCCACTGGAGCTTTCTGCGCGAGCCCTGTCAACAGCGTACTTGTGGAGGCAGGTGGCCTTCCATTGCGGTTCCGGCGCCGACGATTACAGGCCACTTATGCTACACATGTTTGTAGCTTGTCCGGGCATCCCAATTATCGTCTCCTGTTCCCTCAGTTGGTCGTCCATTTTCCGGAACGGTGGCCCCGGTCAGGGTGTACGATCACGGTTCGCATCAGAGCTCTTCTCTCTGGGCTTGAGGTTTGCCATCTTCCCCCTCTTTTCCAAGCCCCTCTTTGTATATCCCTGTGGTGTGTGCCCTGCCCGTGCCTTCGGCTCGATTTGGCACAGGGCCTGAAGGACTCAGTCCCTCCTGAGGCCCTTCGCCGTCACTTTCTTTCAATCCTTGCTACATTTCAAGGTTCTGACGTTGTCTATACTGATGGTTTGATGGTTGCTGGTTGTGTCAGTTATGCTCTTACTCTAGGGGATCATTATGAACAACACTCATTGCCGACTGGCTGCAATGTTTCCACTGCCGAGCTGGTTGCCGTCTCTCACGCCCTAGAGTATATCCACTCCTGTTCAGGTGAATCCTTTGTTATCTGTAGTGACTCCCTGAGCAGTTTACGAGCTATCAACCAGTGTTTCCCTCCCTGTTCAGGAGTCCCTCCATACTCTTGCCTGTTGCGGCTGCTCTGGGGTCTTTGTGTGGACCCCGGATCATGTAGGCATCCTGGGAAATGAACGTGTTGACACACTGGCCAAGCAGGCTGTCAGTGCACCAGCCCTGGAGATAGGCCTTTCGGAGAGTGACCTCAGGTCTGTTTTGCGGCAGAAGGTACTTCACACCCGGAGTGAAGAATGGTGTGCCCTGCCTTCACCCAACAAACTTCAGGCCATCAAGGAGGCTACCGGTGCGTGGCGCTCCTCCTTGCGGGTCTCTCGCAAGGACTCTGTTGTCCTCTACCGGCTGCACATTGGCCACACCTGGATAATGCACAGCTATTTATTGCACCACAAAGAACCACCTTTATGCCGATGCGGGTCTGCTTTGACTGTGGTCCACATCTTTTGGACTGCCCGCTTTTAACTCCGCTCAGGCAGTTTTTTGCGCTGCCTGATAGGCTTCCTGCAGTTTTATCAGATGACGTTGAGATGGCAGATTTAATTTTGAGCTTTATCCATGGAGAGAGTTTTTGTCGCTTGATCTAAGTGTTTGTCCTTTTTTTGTGTTGAGTCTGGCCTTTGGCCTACGATTTTAGACTGGATTCTAGTGGGTTTCTTGGTGGTTGGCTTTTCCTCTTCCTCTCCCTCTCCCTCTCCCTGAGACCTCTCCCTGAGACCTCTCCCTGAGACCTCTCCCTGAGACCTCTCCCTGAGACCTCTCCCTGAGACCTCTCCCTGAGACCTCTCCCTGAGACCTCTCCCTGAGACCTCTCCCTGAGACCTCTCCCTGAGACCTCTCCCTGAGACCTCTCCCTGAGACCTCTCCCTGAGACCTCTCCCTGAGACCTCTCCCTGAGACCTCTCCCTGAGACCTCTCCCTGAGACCTCTCCCTGAGACCTCTCCCTGAGACCTCTCCCTGAGACCTCTCCCTGAGACCTCTCCCTGAGACCTCTCCCTGAGACCTCTCCCTCTCCCTCTCCCTCTCCCTCTCCCTCTCCCTGAGACCTCTCCCTGAGACCTCTCCCTCTCCCTCTCCCTGAGACCTCTCCCTCTCCCTCTCTCTCTCCCTCTCCCTGAGACCTCTCGCTCTTTTTTTTGTCGGCCAACCACTGTCACACTTGGTGTGATTTTAATTCCTTTTGTCTGGTCTTTGTGTGTGTCTTTCTTGTCCTGTGTCGTCTTTTGTCATCTCCATTGTTTGTTTTTATTTCTTGTGGGGATTTCAAATTCATGGAAAAAGAGACCGACGGCCCTAGCAGTCTGGTCCCTTCAATCCCACAAACCAACCCCGGACGCTGGCATGAAGCCACCGTTGTACTCATACCTAAGCCTTACCGGGCTTAGGTACGGGTACGATGGTGGCTGCACCAAAACCTTCCTTCTAGCTACTACCCCATCTTTCTTACCAGCTGCATTTGCAAGGTGATGGAACGCATGGTTCATGCCCATCTGGTATGGTGGCTCGAGTCTTGCAATTTACTGATGTATGCACAGTGTGGATTTAGAGCGCTATTTTCTGCAGTTGACCATCTTGTTACTTTGTCCACCTGTCATGAATGATTTTCTGCGGAAATCCCAGACTGTGGCCGTGTCTTTCAATTTGGTGAAGGCCTAAGACACCTGCTGGAGAACAGGTATCCTCCATACTCTTTACACATGGGGCTTCCGTCGCCGCCTGCCTTGTTTCATTCAGGCCTTTTTAAAAGATCAAGTTTTCAGGGTGTGTTTGGTTTCTGCCTTGTTGGACACCATTATCCAGGGAAACGGTGTACCTCAGGGTTCTGTCCTTAGTATCATCCTCTTTGCTATTGCCATTAACCCTCTCTAATGGCCTGTCTCCCACTGGGCATCTCCGGCTCCCTTTTTGTTAACGATTTTACCATCTATTGCAGTTCTTCATGGACCTGTCTCACGGAGCAGCGTCTTGAACGCTGTCTTGATCGTCTTTACTCCTGGAGCATCGGCAATGGCTTTCGCTTTTGCTCTGACAAAATTGTCTGTATGAATATCTTGCTGCGCAAATGGTTTCTCCCGCCATCTCTACATTTTGGACCTGTTGCCCTTCCGTTCATTGTTACTATGAAATTCCTGGGGCTTGTGTTCGATAGGAAACTCGCTTGGTCCTCCCATGTATCTTACCTGGCAGCCTGCTGTACGCGGTCCCTCAATATCCTGTGTGTCCTCATTGGTACTTCCTGGGGTGCCGATCAAACCACTCTTCTCCGTTTGTACCAGTCCATTGTCCATTCGAAACTCGACTATGGGTGCTTTGTTTATGCGTCTGCACGCCCATCCCTCTTAGGCAGTCTCAACACTATCCTCCATCATGGCATCCGTCTGGCCACAGGCGCCTTTCACACCAGCACGGTTGAGAGTCTGTATGCTGAAGCTGCTGAACTACCACTGTCCTATCGCTGTGACTTTCTTCTCAGCAGGTATGCATGCTGGCATGCAAGCCATGGCCACCCATCCTATGCCTCCTCCTTCGATGATTCCTTTGATTGTCAGTATGGGCATTGTCCCTCTTCTCTATTACCTCCTGGGGTCCATTTTTGGCACTTGCTACGGCGGCTTAACTTCACACTACCTGCACCTTTCCCATTGGGGCTTCATTTGCTTCCTAAGGACACTACTCCATCCTCGGTCTAATACCTTCAGTTTCGTGAACTTCTCATGTAATATTGCGATAGTACCTTTGTACTGGTACCTCTCGGACTGACTGTGGGGTCAGGTGTGCCTTCGCCATTGACACCCATGTCTTTCGATATCGGCTTCTGGTTCACTTTGTATCAGGCCAAGAATTACATCCTGCGACGCAGCCTTTCCAATTGTGTCCTCTGCTCAGACTCACTCAGTGCCATCAAAGGCTGTGTACTTTACACTGCCCATCCCTTAAGCGGGTGCGGGAAAATTGTCACTTGCTCACTCTTTTGGAGTCAGTGTCATGTTTCTGTTGGTTCCTGGTCATGTCAGTCTGCGAGGAAACGAGGCTGCTGAAGCTGCTGCAAAGGCTGCAGTTTTTGTAACTCAACCTGCGAGTACCTATATTCCCTCCGATCTCTTCATTGCCGTCTGTCAGGAGGTGGTGTCCATTTGGCATCGCCAATGGTTCTCCTTTCATGAGAATAAGCTTCAGCTTATTAAGCCTCTCCCAGCACCTTGGAAAACCTCTTATTTTAATTCAGCTGCGTATTGGACACTGCCTTTTTAGCCATCGTCATATTCTAAGAGGTGCTACCCCACCACTTTGTACACATTGCACTCAAATTTTAACTGTCCGCCACTTCCTGATGGACTGCCCTTTTTATATAACCATTTACGTTCCAGCTTGGGTTTCCCATCTGATTTATCAGCTGTTTTAGTGAATGACATGGGGGCTGTCGACTGCATTTTACTTTTTATCTGCCGAAGCAATATGGTGAAGGCCATTGAAATTTTAGTTTTGGACCTCCATTTCTGCATGTTGTCTTTTTTAGCCCTTTCTCCAAGTGCCTGTTTTTAGCTCTCTTCTATTATGTCAATTGGGACTGTCTGACAGTAGATTTTAACTCCTCTGTGGTTGTATTCTATAGTTTTGACTTGGGTGCGTATGATTTTTTGCCCTAAAGCACAACAACCAACAGCCAAATTGTGCACAGATCTTCCTATAGCCAAGAAAAGCAATAATGTGGCTGACACATTCTTGTGAAATGCCGATTGTGCTTGCAATTTCTCTCTGAGTGATAAGATGATTGTCCTGAATCAGTCAACATTTGGCCTGTGAAACTCGGTGGTTGCTGTCACAGGACATCCAAATCTTTGTTTGTCTCGCAGGTCAGAGGTTCCTGTCTCAACATCTTTAAACTTACTCGCCCAGCGACTCACAGTACCCACATTAACATAACCATGATAAACTGCTTTTATTCTCTGATGAATCTCCTTTGGGGTGATATCTTATGCTGTCAAGAATTCAATGACTGCACGTTGCTTAGATTACACTGACTGACTGCGCAGGGTTCCATACTTTACACTGTAACAACACAACCGTTCAATGCTAAGCCTTCGCATGAACTGGAGCTGTAGAGAAGAGGCTACAGAACAAGCCAGTACCAGCTGCATACCAATGGTGTCAACTTTTGAAGAGCTATGAAGGTGGAGGCATTACTTTTCAGTCAACCCTCGTATTTACCAAGTGCAGATCTTCTTAAATTCCTAATTAACAATGTTCTTCAAAACATTTATAATGTATTAACCCTTTCGTGAGCCATGGGAAACGTGCTTCCCACTACAGTGAACTCGCTCCTAGTCCCGTGACATTCACAGTTCCCACCTCTGTACGGTGCTACCACCTAGTGAACAGTATAGGGTACTGCTTCCAATCGGAAGTTCCTGCCGTTTTTGCTGTACCTTCGCGCAGAGGCATTGTGTAGCTGAGTGTTGCTCTGTAGAGGAGCCTTTCAGTGCTGTTAGCGTGACATTTTGTGAATTCCCCCCCCCCCCCCCCCCCCTCTTCCTCTCCCTCGAAGCTATAGTATAAGGTAAATACTTTTGATTTACCCAAATTTATGAAGGAAAATGTAAAATTGGAACGAGGAGAATTCCAGTTTGAAACAAAAGGAGCCATTTCTGCAGTAAAATGGATGTGTAACCGTCCAGTCACTTTCCTGTCCTCAATTCATGACCCATGAGAAACAGCAACAGTGAAAAGGAAAAACAAGGATAGTACTAGTACAGAGATTTCTTGTCCTGAAGTTGTGGCAGAATACAACAAAATAATGGGTGGTGTCGATAAGTTTGATCAATTACGAGAAAGGTATGCTATTGGCAGACGTTCTGTGAAATGGTGGCACAGAATATTTTATTTCCTGGTGGACGTTGCTGCAGTGAACAGTTTTATCCTGTGGAAAATAAGTAAAAGAGAAAGTGGACAGCATGATCAGCTCGCATACAGGATCCATCTAGCCAGACAATTGATCGCTGGCCTCTCATCCCAAAAAAGGCGTGGACAAAAACCTGTCTTTCTGGCGAAAAGGGGTAAAGTACCTGAGGATTTTCGTCATGTGGCTGTAGGGGAGCATCAACCTATTTTAGGAGAAACTTACTGGATGTGCCGTCATTGTAGTACCAATGCTGCGGAAAAGAGCACTCGCTGTGTTTGTACATATTGTCAAATACTACTTTGCATAGACCCATGTTTCAGAAAATTTCATGGCAAATAATTGTGAACAGTCATTGTAACAAGAGAAGTAAATTTATCAAATAAAAATGACATATATTGAAAAAGTTGTTTTTGTCATTTAACTCCAAAGAAGGGTAGTGGGAAGAATACTTCCCAACTTGTTGTGTGACCTCACTTTCACAGCTGGAGCAAATTTGATATTCTGTATGATAAATATACCTATCTGTTAACTACTATCTGTTCTCCACTAATTAAAAAAAACTGCTCAATAATTTTGCCCACGAAAGGGTTAACAAAGTTTATCAAATCGAGGCTTGCATTCCCTGTCACTTCTGCTTCTTGCTGAAGAAGTGAGAGCATCCTTGAAACAGTTAAAAATTGCCTTGCATTTCAGTAACAAATGATAGATTAAGTTCTCTGTGCAAAATTGCCACAAGAAGAAACCTGGTTAAACAGCTTACAAGTGATCAGAAATTTAAAGATAATGTGACCAATAGCTTTGCTATCGGGAAGAATCGAGGCATGTATCTCCTGTATAAAAAGATGTCAGGTAAGCTTACTCACAATTAATCTTTTAATTCCCCACTGGTACACTGTCAGACTACAAGCAGATATTTCTTTTTTCCGTCCCTGAACTCCTGAAAAGACAGCAGCAAGATTTATTTGTTAACTTTCTTCACAACTTGGAGCTGTGTGATTGTGATGGCTATGAAGCAAGTGAAATGAAATCCTGCCACATGATTCCTATCTGTGCACCTCTGTAGGCCCAATAAATTATTCAGTACAGATACAAAGATCCAGAAATTAAATGGCAGAGGAAGGGAGTATTATTCTTAGATGTGGTTGGATGGGGGAAGTGCAACTGGGGATAAGTGACTTTAAGGTGCAATGGGTTTAAACCATCTCATCGTGGCATTCCAGTCAGGTGTAATGTGGCAATATCAAACATCTCTGAATACAACATGATAGTAAGTTACATGAAATGTTTTTCTAGAAAGGTTATCCTGTGGTGTATAGTAATCAGTATGCCACATTTTAATAGATTTTTGTGTAATAGGGCAACAATTACCAGTTCTCCTTTTTTTAAGTAATAACTATTTGGCTCAGACTATGAGAAATCAAATTTGTATTGTTAATTTTATTTATCTTTAGTTGTATTGGAAAATATTGTGTAATGATATGATTGAGTTGCAAACCACTTTTCTGAATGATGCTCGTTAATTATGAACGTATTTTCACAGTATTTTTATTTTATTTTAGGACAGTCCAGTAATCAAGAAAACAGTGAAGAAAGAGCAGCTTAGCAAGGCTCAAAAACGAAAACAGTGGGACAGAGTTGATGCAAAAGGCGACCGCCCTCGTGGATGGGACTGGGTAGATGTTGTGAAACACTTATCACAAAGTGGCCCTAAACAGCTTGAGACCCTAGCTCCCTCAACAGGCTCGTAGAAGCAGTAGAGGCTAGCAATGCTTCCAGTCATACACTGCAGTGAGACAGCTAGTGGCAAACAGGGTATGCAACGTTGTGTTCCGAAATATTTGTTGAATAAAAATGTTAACAATTTTTATTCATTGTTTTATTAATTTTAATCCTCTTTTCATGAACTGCAAGAATGAAGTTTTTACTTTTTGTGTGCACTACACAGTGCTGTCCTGCTAATTGCCTTTTGTATGAACCAGTAGTATAATAGTGTGGAGTATGTTCATATCTAAATTTCTGGTACAGTATGAAGAATCCATTGATTTATGGTACTCCTTTATAGTATGCTCCAAAGTGTTTACTACAGTACAGACAAGAGAAACATACTGAAGGCTTTGATAAACTTGTGGAGGACAACTAACTTCTGCTGCATTCAGTGCAAGCATTTGGAATTCTGTCATAGAGGGAGTGACATACTCGCCATTGTTATTGTCCTCGAAGTTTGTCTCGCAATACAAAAATTAAAACTAACAGATACAGAACATCACTGTAAATTTTGAAAAACAAGAACTAGAGGTGACAAGGAAAGGTTGGTCCTCTAAGATAGACATGATGCAACAGTGAGAAAGGATGACATTGCTAGAATCAGAACACACCCTCTGGTATTATACAGGGTAATTCAAAATTAACTGTACACTTTTCATGGGTGTAACATATGCATCGAAGTAAGAGTAAAATGTTAATGTTTCTTTGTCTGAAACTGCTTTACTTCAGAGTTACGCATTGGAGTAGAGAACACAACAGGAAGATTTTTTCTTCTCAGAAACTAATGACACAAAGGCACCTGAAATTCAACACACCTACATACTGCAGGTGTACTCCAGTACAGGGTTATTACAAATGATTGAAGCGATTTCATAGCTCTACAATAACTTTATTATTTGAGATATTTTCACAATGCTTCGCACACATATACAAAAACTCAAAAAGTTTTTTTAGGCGTTCACAAATGTTTGATATGTGCCCCTTTAGTGATTCGGCAGACATCAAGCCGATAATCAAGTTCCTCCCACACTCTGCGCAGCATGTCCCCATCAATGAGTTCGAAAGCATCGTTGATGCGAACTCGCAGTTCTGGCACGTTTCTTGGTAGAGGAGGTTTAAACACTGAATCTTTCACATAACCCCACAGAAAGAAATCGCATGGGGTTAAGTCGGGAGAGTGTGGTGGCTATGACATGAATTGCTGGTCATGATCTCCACCACGACCGATCCATCGCTTTTCCAATCTCCTGTTTAAGAAATGCCGAACATCATTATGGAAGTGCGGTGGAGCACCATCCTGTTGAAAGATGAAGTCGGCGCTGTCGGTCTCCAGTTGTGGCATGAGCCAAGTTTCCAGCATGTCCAGATACACGTGTCCTGTAACGTTTTTTTCGCAGAAGAAAAAGGGGCCGTAAACTTTAAACCGTGAGATTGCACAAAACATGCCAACTTTTGGTGAATCGCGAATTTGCTGCACGAATGCGTGAGGATTCTCTACCGCCCAGATTCGCACATTGTGTCTGTTCACTTCACCATTAAGAAAAAATGTTGCTTCATCACTGAAAACAAGTTTCGCGCTGAACGCATCCTCTTCCATGAGCTGTTGCAACCGCGCCGAAAATTCAAAGCGTTTGACTTTGTCATCGGGTGTCAGGGCTTGTAGCAGTTGTAAACGGTAAGGCTTCTGCTTTAGCCCTTTCCGTAAGATTTTCCAAACTGTCGGCTGTGGTATGTTTAGCTCCCTGCTTGCTTTATTCGTCGACTTCCGCGGGCTACGCGTGAAAGTTGCCCGCACGCGTGCAACCGTTTCTTCGCTCACTGCGGGCCGACCCGTTCATTTCCCCTTTACAGAGGCCTCCAGAAGCTTTAAACTGCACATACCATCGCCGAATGGAGTTAGCAGTTGGTGGATCTTTGTTGAACTTCGTCCTGAAGTGTCGTTGCACTGTTATGACTGACTGATGTGAGTGCATTTCAAGCACGACATACGCTTTCTCGGCTCCTGTCGCCATTTTGTCTCACTGCGTTCTCGAGCGCTCTGGCGGCAGAAACCTGAAGTGCGGCTTCAACCGAACAAAACTTTGAGTTTTTCTACGTATCTGTAGTGTGTCGTGACCATATGCCAATGAATGGAGTTACAGTGAATTAATGAAATCGCTTCAATCATTTGTAATAGCCCTGTACATGTTCAAAATGATGTCCATAAAGAAGAAGGCAGTAATGTGCCCGACTCTTTTCCGCTGTCAGAATGTTGCAGGCTCCGTTCACCTCCTCCTGCACAGTTGCACCCGGAAATGTGGTGAGCCAGGCATCTCGTCCTGCACAACCTGTCCAGTTGCCGGAATAAGCAACTCTGAGATACTTTGAAACGTGCAAGGGGACTGTCGACAAAGCAACATCAGTCAGTATGTGGAAGAGTGCAACACGCCAAAATCCTGTATTGGTTCATTGTGTAATGTCTGCCACAAACGACATTGTGAATCATAACTCAGAAATAAAACAGTTTCAGACAAAAGTTAAACTTTTCACTCTTATTTCGATACATACATTACGCCTACAAAGTGTGTAAAAGTTCTTTTGAATCACTCTGTATTAGGGGCAATGAAACTGACAGATGGAGGGGCAAATATAGACAGGACTCTCCACCTTTTCTGCATACTTCCCACACTAACGTTCTCACCTTAACACCTCAGCTGTCCCAAGTCAGAACCCTTTGAGCCTGATCTTATGGGCCAAATCTGACAAACGGTAAAAAAGTTGTGCCAGCAGTAGCATAAATAAAGTGCAGTGTTGCCATACTAATGTTATTAATGATAGGTGATAATTTAATAGACATTGCTTCTTAAGATTCTTCCCATACAGCACCTGTGGTAGAAATTACACTGTGGCAACAGTATGTGATTAGACTCACTAACCAAGCTGGACTAGGCCAAAGGCTTCTCAGTGACACTTACGAATGAAGGGAAGACAAGGGGAGTGGGAATTGGCTTGCCCATCCCAGCTGCGATTTTCAGTGCTCCCAAGTGTAGTAGATTTCTCAGTACAAGTAATTGATCTGTTGTGTAAAGTAAACATATGTAACCTGTAGTGTTCCAAAAGTCTTGGTGTTAAAATTTAGCACATTTCTCACTTCTTTCATGGGCTTTTAAATGAAATTTTGTAAAGCTGTGTATTTATTTACCCAAGAAAGTTAGGGCCATCGCCCATTTCTGTGTAACGAGGAATGGTTGCTTCAGAATTGCAGTATCTAGTTACCAGCATTGAGCAGGCAGCAAAATACTCTGTTTCTTTAGTGAATCCCAGTAATACATTTGATGTTAAGAGATCAGGTGACTCACCCTATGTGTTGGAAAAACAGTAAATTGCTTTTGCACACTCTGGATTGAACCATATTGCTCTTGGCAGTTCCAAAACAGCAAACATTTACGTGCTGATTACCACAGCCATGTAACTGGAAGGTTGTGTGAATTTTATTAGTGTTTTTGACATGTGCTATATATCAAAGGAAAATTCAGTCAAGAAAACTAATAAATTATGAGACAGGATTGCTATCCAGTACTTCCCTCTGTGAGGCAAAATGTGTAGCATTGCAAATAGACAAATGTTAAAGTTACACACTTTCTAGTTTTCAGAACAAATGTTTTCTTTCTTAGGGGGAGAGGGGTTAAGTTGGTGAAACTTAGAAAGGGATAGTGGCTCACTCAGACACTAGGATGAGAGGGAGGAGTTACTACGATCACTGCTGTTATGCCATGTTACATTATTCCTTGCAGGCATGTTTGACCATCTGTGATGGCACACCAACAAATTGGGCGACTTTATTCGCATTGTGATCAGAGGCAAATCCAAACACGACAGGGTCTTCTACCATTCTGGCATGTCTCCACTTCAGCCCATGACACTGCACTGATTCTGTTCAACCAACTGGGGCACGTGCAGGTACACTCAAACATGAAATATTTTGAAAATGAAAATTTCCTTTTCTGGCACATTGCCATGAATAGAAAGCTGAAAAATTGCATTTGTGATAAATGCAAATATAGATGCGAATTCTGCCTCAAATGTGAATTTATTTAATATATGCTATTTTATAGCGAATTGTTATGTGTGAACTATTTCATAAGAGACGATTTAAAATAACTATATTTTCTGCATATAAATATCTAAACAGTAACCAATTTTTGGTTACTGGCATACACAACATGTTGTAAAGCCCAATTTTGAGAGAGAATGTACAGAAGAATGCATCTGCAAAGTAGAGCACACCTACATATGAACACAACGAATACACACACGCTACATATGGCAACATAGAACTCTGCCATGGAACTTAACATCTGAAAACTAGTAAGTTTTAGTCCCTGCTGAAGATGATGGTGGATATCAGTGAAAGCTCGGATTTAAAAATATCCAAGCTTTCAATGATATCAATCATCATGTTCGTCAGAGACTAACACTCAGTCAGCAGAATGTTACCCATATTTGATGCGGCAAGTGAGCAGAGAAATTTTGATGCAAGGACTCTGCCATTAGAAACTTCATTGTGAAAGAAATAAGTATGTTCCTATGTCTATTAGTGAAAGTTGATATTGTGCAAAATTACAGTAAGTGTAACATAGCAATTTAGGAGCAATATGTTCTGAAATATGGATTCATTTGTGACATTGCAATCTCAGCAAGCAATTATGCGGTAGCCATTACCAAATGTTTTGTGCACTCCACTTTGTATTGCGCGCACTCCACTTTGTATTGCGCGTAGCACTTTCTTTTCCTGGTCATCACAGGGTTTGTGTATGATTATCATGACACCAGTAGGGACTGGTGATTCGTGTGTCAGTTCTGCTTTCGCAGAAACAAAGAACATGGGTTGAGGCTGGCTGACCTATGAGAGGGAGGCAGAGCTTGTTCCCCCCACTGCTCCTCACCTTTCAAGCATTTGAAGTTTCGTTTGTTTTGCTCGCATCTGCCTGCTAAGCGTAGTGTCCGCACAATAGTGACCATGCCAAGAGTCTCCTTGTAAGGCGCAAATAGTTATTTTCAGCTCTAATACCACTCCACATACTTTGTTAGTTACATCTATAGTATTGTCAAGTATATCTAAAAACAAAGATGATGTGACTTACCAAACGAAAGCGCTGGCAGGTTGATAGATACACAAACAAACACAAACATACACACAAAATTCAAGCTTTCGCAACCAACGGTTGCTTCATCAGGAAAGAGGGAAGGAGAGGGAAAGACGAAAGGATGTTGGTTTTAAGGGAGAGGGTAAGGAGTCATTCCAATCCCGGGAGCGGAAAGACTTACCTTAGGGGGAAAAAAGGACCGGTACACACTCTTGCGCGCGCACATATCCATCCGCACATACACAGTCACAAGCAGACATTTGTAAACGCAAAGAGTTTGGCGGCAACACAACCACCTAACCTTTGTGCACATCATTGTCTACCAACCCAAGTTCACCACAGGATCAACATAGCCAAGCTTTTACCAAAACTTTTTCGCCTTTTTTCACACTAGATCTCCAGTTCCTTTCTAGTTCACCTTTATCTCTCCCCATATATTTTTATTTTCGTTTTCACTTCAGTCTCATGTCACCCTCACAACACCCCCACAACGACCCCATTAAGTTTTATTTACATTCCCTCCGCAAACATGCCTTCGCCCTAGCCAGATTACGCTCCCATATTTTATTTTATTTTATTTTTTTTTATTTTTTATTTATTTATTTATTTATTTTTTTTTTTTTTTTCTGGCTTGTTTGACATTTGGCATTACCCCCAAAGGCCTCACACTTAAAGTTCCCACCTCTGGCTGTAACCCTTCTTTCCATCAGTCCCTATACCAGTTCCAAACTGAACAATCCATTGCCCTCACCCACCTAATCCTTCACCTACACATAAAAAGATCTCTGCCCAAACTCTCTGCGTTTACAAATGTCTGCTTGTGACTGTGTATGTGCTGATGGATATGTGTGTGTGTTTGTTTGTGTGTGTGTGTGTGTGTGTGTGTGTGTGTGTGTGTGTCTGCGCGCGCGCAAGTGTATACCTGTCCTTTTTTCCCTTTAAGGTAAGTCTTTCCGCTCCCGGGATTGGAATGACTCCTTACCCTCTCCCTTAAAACCAACATCCTTTCGTCTTTTCCTCTCTTTCCCTCTTTCCTGATGAAGCAACCGTTGGTTGCGAAAGCTTGAATTTTGTGTGTATGTTTGTGTATCTATCAACCTGCCAGCGCTTTCGTTTGGTAAGTTACATCTTTGTTTTTAGATATATTTTTCCCACATGGAATGTTTCCCTCTATTATATTTGTACTGTCAAGTATTGCAGAGATGCTGAGTCACGATAGGCACAATAAAAAGATTCACACAATTAAAGCTTTCAGCCATTGTGTGTGTGTGTGTGTGTGTGTGTGTGTGTGTGTGTGTGTACACTGTTGACAAAGGCCTTAATGACCCAAAGCTTTAATTGTGTGAATCTTTTTATTGTGCCTATCGCGACTCGGCATCTCCTCTGTACGGTGAGTAGCAACTTTCCTTCTCTGTTATTGTTACATTCGATCCTGGATTTTCCATTGTTTGATTTTTGTATTGTCAAGTGTGGGTGAGACGGCATTTTTAAGGGCTCTGAAATATGCTAATCTGGCTAATAAGCTGTCCTACAAACACCTGTGGGTTCCAGGTACCTATGCAGCTGTGGTAATACACCTTGCAATAAAAGTCATGACCTATAGCCACATCCTCAGGTGTACATGTTACCTTAAGTCATTAAAAACATTAGTGTAGGTTGGGAGGAGGACCCAAGCTTTGCTGGTGTTACTGGTGAAATGCAGATAATTATTTAGAAAAAAAGGGGGTGAATATTGTGTACCTCATCCATCACAAAAATGGGGATGAATGGATTACCCGTCCCAACGTAGTGGCAGCTCCCGCACACTGCAACAATGCATCAGCTGGTGGTGATGAAGCTACCTGTTCACTCTAGTGACCTAATAATTCGTGGAGGTGCCCAATGTGACACAGTCATGTTCAGGATAGACATCCCTGTACCACCATACTGTTTCAACAGCATTTCTTTGACATTTGCCACATAAAAGTAGCATGTCTAACTTCTCATCATTTGTATATGTGTCTGAATGCAAGCAATGTTGAAGTAGAAATGATCTGTCAAGACATGACACTGTTTCTGCTAGTTCTGCAGTGCAGGCAAGTAAACAGTAGAAAGGTTTGATGTGACGACTAGCCCGGCATCGGCATGTCCCAAGACAGATCCAAAGCTTTGAAGGTGGAAGCACTGGCATTCATGTTTTTTTTTTTTTAATTTTTTTTATTATTATTATACTTCAGAGTGAGCTTATGGTGTGGTCTTGTATGTCAGGTGCACTGTAGATGCTGAGTCTCATGTCCATATGATGTGTAACAAAAGCAGGCTACCACCCATGAAGAGGGTTACACTGCAGTGACTGGAACTGTTGGCAGCATTAATGAGGATGAGAGTTCTATGTTACTACTGCAAGGCTACCAACCCACAGATAAGTAGAGTAACTCTTTTGGTTGATGTCAAGGTGACACTTGCTTGGCTACAGGGTAATCCCAATACTTTGAAAACTTTTGTATGCAACAGGGCCATCGAAATTCATAGGTACCCCGCCCAATCCCAGTGGAGACGTTGTCCAAGTAGAGACAATACTGCAGATCATCTGTCAAGAGGAGGAATGACTCAAATCTTATACATAATGGACAAATGGTGGCATGGCCCACCTTGGTTTTCACAACAGCCCTGTCGCTTGCCAAATGACTGTCTCTTCTTTGCTGCAAACTAAAAACTTGCATTTGGATCCACAGGTCCTCTTTGCAGGGACACAACCACCACTGATAGATATCGAAAGATTTAGTTCCCATGAGAAACTACAGATAGTCACAGCCCATGTTCTCATTCTGGAAATAAAACTTACTGCCAAGATAAATTCACACTGAAGAAATAGCAATGTCTTGATGAAGTGGATCAAGGCTGAGCAACTACTATGCTTTTTCCAAGAGCACAAAGCTCTGAAGGAAAACACTCCACTACCCAGTGGGTAAAAAATTGAAGAGTCTTAACTCCATTGTGGATGAGGATTTGTTGCATCTAGGTCATCAGCTCCATTAACCATAGAGGAATCCATCCACTTATCCTGGATGGAAACCATCACTTTACAAAGCTTTTAATCCTAGATACTCTTATTCATTTACATCATCTTAAAGTTAGAATTGCAGTTACAGAGTCTCTTTCCTCCACCTGGGTAGTACACTCCTGTCAGCCGTGCGGTTAAAGGCGCTGCAGTCTGGAACCGCAAGACCGCAACGGTCGCAGGTTCGAATCCTGCCTCGGGCATGGATGTTTGTGATGTCCTTAGGTTAGTTAGGTTTAACTAGTTCTAAGTTCTAGGGGACTAATGACCTCAGCAGTTGAGTCCCATAGTGCTCAGAGCCACTCCTGTCAAACAACAAAGGAAGTTATTCATTGCTGCCTCTCATGTAAAATAGCATGCAGTGTTTCCAGTCAAATAACAGAAGCTCCACTACCAGCTGACCTGGTAACATTGCACAGATCCTTCCAAATGTCCGGCATTGATTTTGCAAGGCCATTGTACATCAAAGTAAGAAGTACTGAAACAAAATGATATACTGCACTGTTTACCAGTCCTGTGACTAGAGTCTCTTAACTAGAGCTAGTACAGTGCATCAGCAGATTGATTCTTGTTTACATTACAAAGATTTATTGACAAATGTGGCAATCCACCAACCAACTACAGTGACAATGCCCAAACGTTACATGCAGCCAACAAAGAGATAACAGAATAGTGGACAATCATCTCTGCTGATAAGAGCCACTGATATCTCACTGGCATGGCATAACTTGGAAGTTTATAGCCCCACATGCAGCTTGGCAGGGAGGATTCTGGAAGAGAATGGTCAACTCGACCAAAATATTTCTCCGAAAAGCACTCGGACACCCCAGTATGGATGAAGGAGGGCTACCGATTGTGCTCATGAGTATTGAAGCTGCTCTAAACTCTAGTCCCATCTCTCAAATTGAAGGAGATATACTCACTCCAGCATGCTTCTCTGCAGGGAAGAGATTTATGACACTGCCGACAGGACTCGAGCCACTGATCATAAGAGTTGATGAGACAGTTCAGACACTGTCAAAAATCAGCAGAAGATTTCTGGAAGTATTGAAGCAAGGAGTATCTCATGCTCTTGCATTATTTCCTCCAAGTTAAATGCCCAAATGAAGATTGGTGAGTATCAGAGTCATCCTTCTGCAAGTAGTAGTCCTTCCATGACACATGGGGAAAAAAGGCAAGAGTGCAGGACGCAAAAGAAGGCAGAGGCGGAGTCCCACACGCAGTCATCTTTGTAACTGCTGATGGAAAACACCTCACCAGAAACCCCCCTCCCGTTCTTGCTTGGCTATCACAGGTCCCCAGACTCAGCAGCATTTTTTCCCTTCTGTGATGCATGTCTATCCTGTTGTTATTCTTTTTCCCCTCCCTTGGGCAACATGTCTGGGGTGTTATTGGGAATGTTCGGCATTGTAAGTCGCTGGCGTAAGAACAGTCTTGCCATTGTTTTTCGCTCCTTTTTCCTTTCTTTTTTTCCCTTCTCGTCACCTTCCTCGCTTCAGCCATTGAGGTTCCTCTTTTTCTTCTTTCTCCCTGTGCCCATGCATCCAATATTTAAGAGGTGACTAGATAACGCATAATTCCCAGCCCCGGATCAACAGATATAGTTCACACGTACCCCCAGGTACAGGCCAGGCCCAGGGAGGCGTGATGACTGAGCTGCAACCTTCCCAAAGTTCCAATTGGTCCCTCTCTCAGGTGTTCAGGAGGTGTGACCTGAGGTGTGAACAATCACCCAATGACAGTGCACCCCTTGTGAAGGCGCCCCCCCAGTTGGAAGGAGCGCGCCATTGGAGTCACTGGCAATCATTGGGATTTTCTTGCAATAAGTCAATAATCTTCACAATCAACATCAACGAAATGTAAACATAATGTGGCTAATGATGCAAAGACCCCTCCCGCTGCACCACGGTTCCTCAAGGTCTCACGTACTGAAGACGGTCAGTCCTTCTTCACAGTAAATCGATTTATTATTCAGAAAGGTGTTGATCAGTTGCCAGCTCTATGAAATCCTACTCTCATTTACAGAATGGCACTTTGCTTTTGGAGACTACTTCTGATTCTCGAGCACAACTACTGCTTGTCGCCTCACTTCTCCACAGCTACCCTGCTCATGTCGAGGCTCATAGAACTTTGAATTCTTCCCAGGTTGTCATTAACACTAGGCTGCTTGAAGGTCGATAAAAAAAGGTAGATTCCTCCTTAGTGCCCACCCACACACTTTCTCTCACATTCGGTACAGTGGTTTTTCTGTCCAAGATCAAAGCAGGCTATGAAATTATCACAGTCCAGCCATACATTCCGAGCCTGATGTGCTGCTACCAGTGTCATCATTTCAACCACACTAGAGCGTCTCGTCGACATCCAGCCAAATGTGTAACCTGTCGTAGGGATGTGCATAAGGGCGATCGTCCACCTCCTTCTCCCTGCTGTATCAACTGCAATGGTGGCCATGCTGCCGCCTATTGGGATTGTACCATGTATAATGATGAGCGGGCTGTCCAAGAGATCCGGGTAAAGGAAAAAGTGCACTATCCAGTGTTCTTGTTACCCCACTCTCCATGAAGTACGTGGCCAGGCAGATATGCGGCCTCCAATTCAGCTGTCTGCAGCTCGTGCTCTCATGGTCGCATTCTCGTTTCCCGAGCACAGGGTCCCGGGTTCGATTCCTGGCGGGGTAAGAGATTTTCACCTGCCTTGAGATGGCTGGGTGTTCATGTTGTCCTCATCATTTCATCATCATTCATGCAAGTGGTGAGTTTGGAATGAGCAAAGGTTGGGAATTTGTACGGGCACTGATAACCGCACAGTTGAGCACCCCACAAACCAATTGTCATCATCTAATTCAGCTCTGAGGTTGTGAAATCGCACAGTGTCAAGATAGCATTGCCATCCCCCCACCGTAAAGGACAGGAGGAGTACTCTCGTGAAGACTTCCTCCATCCCTCCTTTCGAATACCACTCTAGTCTTCCTCTAACTAGAAGGGCTCGAAGAAGTCCACCAAAGGCGAACGGTCTTCTCCTTTGCCAACTCAAAAATCCTCTTCGATGGTGTCACCACGTGATACCTTAGCCCGGCTGGCCTCAGTCACACCGCTGCGCACCACCAACCGTTTTTCAGCATTGGACTCCATGGACCAACTCCACAAGCAAGCCAATGCTTCTGTGGACCCCATAGAGCAAGATTCTCCTGCTTCTGTGCCCTGTAGTAGCAACTCTACACCGGCTGTCACTCAGCGGCTGCTGAGTACACACACCTACATCTATTCCTCCTCATGACTGTCCTCCAAAGGAGCGTTCGTGGCCTTCAGTCCCACAAAGAGGATTAACGGCTGCTTTTTGCATTGCAGCATCCACTTGTACTCTGCCTTCAGGAAACGAAATTGCGCCCCCACGATGACTTTGAGCTTTCACATGTCTTACCAGTTTGTTTTGACCTTACCCCTGAGGTTGACATTCAATCTCAAGGGGGCCGTCGTGCTGCTCACACAGGATGGCCTTCATAGTCAACCAATCTCCCCGACTACCCGTCTTCAAGCCATTGCAGTTCGCATTTTCCTTCCCCGCCTGACTTTTTCCTCCTGTACCATTTATGTCCCTCCGTCATCAGTATAACCAGGGCAGACTTCCTTCAGTGTATTGGGCAGCTACCTCCCCCATTTTTGCTACTGGGTGACTTTAATGTGCATCATCCCTCTTGGGGTTCTCCCAGGACCTGTCAGAGAGGTGCCCTCTTGGCTGACCTTCTTAACCAACTTAACCGCTTCTGCCTTAACATTGGAGCACCCACTTTCCTTTCCGACTCTTTGCACACCTATTCTCATTTGGAGATACCCTGTAGCACTGCTCAACTTGCCCATTGTCTTAAGTGGTCCATTCTTTCTGACACCTACTTGAGTGACCATTTCCTGTGTGCTGTCCATTTGCTTACTCCTACCCCATCCACATGCATGCCCGAATGGCAGTTTACCAAGGCTGACTGGTAGCTTTACTCTCCACTGGCGACCTTCAAAGAAAGATTTCCCCAGTTGTGATGACCAGGTCAACTATCTCACCAAAGTTATCCTTACTGCTGCAGAACTTTCTGTTCCTCACACTCCGTATTTACCACGTCGTGTCCTGTCCCTTGGTGGAGTGAGGCATGCTACGATGCAGTTCATGCACGGAGACGTGTTTGCTGCATTTTTAACCATCATCTTGCAGTTGTAAACTGCATGCATTATAAACTGATGCATGCACTGTGTAGTTATATTCTTCGGGATAGCAAATGAGCTAGCTGGATTTCATTCACTAGTTCTTTTAACAGTTCCACACCCTAGCTCTGTCATGTGGGTCAGCCTCCGACGGCTCTCTGGAACCAAGATCCATTCCCCCATTTGCAGCCTGACAGTAGCTGATGATGTCATCGTGGACCCTATTGTCATCTCCAAAACCTTGGGCTGCCATTTTGCGTAAGTTTCGAGCTCTTTCCACTATCACCCTGCCTTCCTCCATCGGAAACAAGCGGAGGAGGCTCGGGCAATACCCTTCTCTTCTCCGAATCTTGAGTGCTACAGTGCCGCCTTTACTATGAGGGAGCTTGATCATGCTCTCAGTTCATCCTGATCCTCCACCACAGGGCCAGACGCCATCCATATTCAGATGTTGCTACAGCTTTCTCTTTCGGGCAAGCACTTGCTGCCTGACACGTACAACCGCATCTGGGCAGGGGCACATTTCCCAGATGCCGGCATACCCATACTGTCATACCCATACCTATGCCCGGTGAGGACAAAAACCTTCCTTCTAGCTACTCTGCCCCATCTCTCTTACCAGCTGCATTTGCGAGATGATGGAACACTTGATTCATGACCATCTGGTATGGTGGCTCGAGTCCTGCAATTTACTGACAAATGCACAGTGTGGATTTCGAGCACGGTGTTCTGCAGTTGACCTTCTTGTTACTTTGTCCATCCATGTCATGAATGGTTTCCACGGAAATCCTAGACTGTGTCCATGTTTTTTTGATTTGGAGAAGGCCTACGACACCTGCTGGAGAAATGGTATCCTCTGTACTTTTTACACATGGGGCTTCCGTGGTCGCCTGCTCTGTTCCATTCATGTCTTTTTAAAAGGTGGAGTTTTCAGGGTGCATTTGCGTTCTCCCTTGTTGGACACCTTTATGCAGGAAAATGGTGTGCGTCAGGGTTCTGTTCTGAGTGTCTTCCTCTTCGATACCACCATTAACCCTTTCATGGCCTGTCTCCCACCGGGCATCTCCGGTTCCCATTTTGTTGAAGATTTTGCCGTCTACTGCAGTTCTCCACGGACCTGTCTCATTGAGCAGCGTCTTCAGTGCTGTCTTGATTGTCTGTACTCCTGAAGCATCGACAATGGCTTTTGCTTTTCCACTGACAAAACTCTCTGTATGAATTACTGGCGACGCAAGCAGTTTCTCTGACCATCTCTACGTCTTAGACCTGTTGCCCTTCGGTTCGTTGACGCTATGAAATTCCTGGGGCTCATGCTCGACAAGAAACTCTCTTGGTCCTCCCACGTATCTTACCTGGCAACCCACTGTACGAGGTTCCTCAATGTCCCACATGTCCCCAATGGTACTTCCTGGGGTGCCGATCGAACTACCATCCTCTGTTTGTACTGGTCCTTTGTCCATTCGAAACTCAAATATGGGTGCTTTGTTTATGCATCTTCACTCCCATCCCTCACCGTCTCAACATTATCCACCATCGTGGCATCTGTTTGGCCAGACACCTTTTACACGAGCTCGGTTGAGAGTCTGTATGATGAAGCTGCTGAACTACCACTGTCCTATCGCTGTGACTTTCTCCTCAACAGGTATGCATGCTGGTATGCAAGCCATGGCCACCCATCCTATGCCTCCTCTTTTGATGATTCCTTTGATCGTCAGTATGGGGCTGATCCCTCTTCTCTGTTACCTCTTGGAGTCCACTTTTGGCACTTGCTACGGTGGCATAACATCACATTACCTGCACCTTTCCCAGTGGTTGTGCACCATGAAGCGGCCCATGTTAACCTTGGCCTTCATTCGCTTCCTAAGGACACTTCTCCATCCTCAGTCTATCGCCTTCAGTTTCACGACCTTTGCATGTAACTTCGCGGTAGTACCTTTGTGTACACTGATCGCTCTCGGACTGACTGTGCAGTCATTGTCACCTGTGTCTTTCGATATCGGCTTCCGGCCCACTGCTCAGTATTTAGAGCTGAGCTCTTTGCCCTGTACCATGCCACGGAGTAAATCCGACAACACAGCCTTTTCAATTGTGTCCTGCTCACACACTAGGTGCCCTTCAAAGTCTATGTGCTCTTTACACTGCCCATCCCTTAGTGCAGCGGGTGCCTTTTACTGTAGTTTAGTGTGAGTGACTACCTGCCATGTGCGTGTGATTTTCAAATGGTGCGTATGTATACGACTGTACCAGTATGTCGTTATTAGTCACATAAAGTTAAGACACAAAACGCAGTATTATCTTGTTGAATTGTTTCTTTTTCTCAATCTTTATAGAGAGATTCTTATTTTTGTCAAAGTACTTCATTACAAGGAGAAAAAACATAAGTTATTACACTAGTGAAACTTGAAGGAGTGGTAGCTTTTGAAGCAAAAATTCAATTGTAGAGATGCATTAAATTTTAAACAAACTGTGTAGTGTAACTTCTACATGTTTTACACACACAATACACTTCCATTTGATGATCTTCTTGTTTGACGTTTCTGGGATTAGTGACATGAAGTGGTTATCGGTTAGGCATAAGGGATTATTAGCATCATTCAATCTCCTTCTACGACTGGTCTCTGCTCTTGGTGCTGAATCTTTAGGATCTCCTTGATGAGTTTCTGCTGAAAATCAGATATTGAAATATTTCTTCCTGTTTTGAGTTTTATATAATGCGTTCATGTTCAGCAGAAACGGATCCCCCAAATGAAAAACTCCTTTTCTGTGCCTTTTAGAGTTTTTTTGTACACATTCTACTGACATTCATCATGTCATTTCTGTTGATGGTGCCCATATTTTCAGTGTAGCTGATGATGCAAGCTGGTTTCTTTCTTTTTTAATTTGTGCTTCTGACGATTTTGTCAGTTGCTATAATTTTGCTTTTATGAAGAGTTGAAATAATCTTCCCGCTTGTCCTGCCACTTGAGAGCAAGAAGTTCATGCACAGCCATAAACTCAATCTCACCTGCGTTGTTTTTGATAAAGCTGGCATGTCTTTATGGTTTTTCCGTACAGTTCAACAAGCATTACTCATTCTGTCACACAGATAAGTTAATAATGTCGGGTGAGTGTACCAATTATCAACGTACAAGGTATCACTTTTACCGGGGTAATGTTCTACACTCACACTCATAAATTAAGGATAATTGCAGAATGTGTGGTGCCACACAATGTGGCACTACATAAAACTGGCGGTAATAGCATAGGCACGTAGGGAATGCACACGACACAGATCTGTAAGTCCACGGTATTGGTGATAAGTTGAGAAAACCATCCTGAAACAAATGCTACAAAACGTCACTGTTTCCTGCGCATGTACCCCGACATCAATATGGGATGTGATCACCATGCACACGTACACAGGTCGCACAATGGGTTGGCATTCTCTGGATGAGTTGGTTGAGCAGCTGCTGGGGTATAGCCTGCCATTCTTGCATCAGTGCCTGTCGGAGCTCCTGAAGTGTCATAGGGGTTTGAAGAAGTGAATCCCAAATGTGCTCAACGGGGTTTAGGTCTGGCGAACAGGCAGGCCACTCCATTCGACTGATGGCAGCTCGTTGGGGCTGTGCGTTTCATCCATGAGGAGGAAGGTGGGACCCACTGCAATCCTGAAAAGTTGGATATACTGGTGCAAAATGACGTCCCGACACACCTGACCTATTACAGTTCCTCTGTCAGACATGCAGAGGTGTATGTGCACCAATCATAATCCCACCCCACACCTTTCAAGGACATTAAGGAGGTGGTATGTGGTTCCTGGTTCACGCCAGATGGAAACCCGTCGGGAATCACTGTTCAGACTATACCTGGTCTGTGAACATAACCTGGGACCATTGTTCCAACGATCATGTACTGTGTTCTTGAAACCCGGCTTTACGGGCTCTCCTGTTACCTTGGGTCAGTGGAATGCACCTTGCAGGTCTCTGGATGAATAAACCACGTCTGTTCAGTTGTCTGTAGACTGTGTGTCTGGAGACAACTGTTCCAGTGGCTGCGGTAAGGTCACGAGCAAGGCTACCTGCAGTACTCTGTAACCGTCTGCGGGCACTTATGGTGAGATATCTGTCTTCTTGTGGTATCATACACTGTAGCGCCTGGACACGTTTTTGTCTGCTGGAATCATTTCCATAATCTTGATCACATTTTGCGGCACATGGAGGGCCTATGCTACGACCTGCTGTGTTTGACCAGCCTCCAGTCACCCTAGTTTTCTACCCCTTATAACATCATCAATATGTGTTCTTTGAGCCATTTTCAACACACAGTCACCATTAGCACATCTGAAAACGTCTGCACACTTACTCGCTGCGCTGTACTCTGACATGCACCAACACACCTCTGCGTATGTGGACTGCTGCCAGTGCCACCGTGCGACGACCGCAGGTCAAATGCACCGCATGGTCATACCCCGAGGTGATTTAAACCAGCAAACTGCCCACCAGAGCATTGTTTCACCATGTATCAGCATTATCCTTAATTTCTGAGCATGAGTGTAGTAAAGTGGGAACAATGCTTCCAGATATTCCAACACCTACCATAAATCAATTTCTTATGTCCGTTGCTGCACTCAATAAAGTCAAGAATGTATCTAGTTTTACGATCACATAATACAAAAAGATTTACGCCAAATCTATGGCGTTTGGATGGACTGTGCTGTTTGAAGAATACAAGAGCTTTATAGGGAACAAGACTTTCGTCAGTGCACAAATTTTTAAAAGGATATAAAACATTAGACATTTTTTAAATCCACAATTTGGCTTATTTTCCGTGTTTTGTCCTCACCAAGTTCTTCATTGTTGTCAACGAAGAGAAATATTCATAGTAACAGAAGGTATCTATCTCTCTATCTCCTGAAATGGTTTTCACAAACATTGGAAAAGACAGTAAAGGTTCTTTGGTCAATAACTGTTTTATTTTTTCTCATTTGGGCCATCAAAATTTATGACAGAGAGACAGCAAATTTCATCATGGTTTGTTTGATATTTCTCTTGCAGCATTGCAAAGGTGCTCATAATAAAAATTACATTGCTCAGCTATGTAGTTTACAATTTCTTGGCTAAAAAACATTGAAGCAGTCATATACACTAGATCAATCGTCTAAATCGACGATTGTGCAACTGGGATCACTGGTACAGAAATGATGCACCTAAAATTACTGGTTTTACATCGTTCAGCAACTTTGTGAGGCGTGTGCTCAGGCTCTTCAGAACTGGAGGAAGAAACAATGACAACAAAATCTAGATCTGCACATACGGGTTCAGCACTTGCTGGTACACCAATGTTTTATATATTTGTGGTGACAGATTCACCTACAGGATTATTTGCATCACTATCTATTTAACTATAATCAGCTGGATTAGGCATGATGAAGTCCTCGTTGTCTCTCTGATTCAAGAGACTCAACAGCTCGTCCTCTGTAAATGGAGGTTACATCAGTTATTTTATTCGATAACGTGGAAAGTGTAGCCTGCAAACTAGGTAATGTTACGAAACAAATGAACTCTAGAGAGATTTCACCATTCAGTAAGTCTTTCAGGTAATTTCCAATATTCCAACGATTAGACCGCATATTTGTGCAACAGTTATCTCTGACTTGCTGGCCATATGGTAGAAATTATACAAGTGCACACACAAGAATAGTTGTTGGAGCTAGATGCATGGGACATTCCATTCCGGAGACCTTTATGGAATTCAATACTTAGAGATCCACACTGTCAAGAATGTGCCGAGAATACGAAGTTTCAGGCATTACCTCTCACCATGGATAATGCATTGACCAATGGCCATCATTGTACAACCGAGTGCAGTGGCTAACAGGCAGCAACACTGCATGAAATAATCATAGAAATCATTGTGGAGCATATGATGAAAGTATTTGTTAGGACACTGTGGCGAAATTTGGCATTAACGCACTATGGCAGCGGACTACCAATGAGTGTCTCTATGCTAACAGCACGACATCTTCCGTGCTTGACCATATCAGCTGGACCTGAGATGACTGGAATTCAGCCTGTTCAGATGAGTTCCTATTTCAGTTAGTAAGTGCTGATGCTAGGGTTCAAGTCTGGTGCAGACCCCATGAAGCCATGGACCAATGTTGTCGACAAGGCACTGTGCAAGCTGGTGGCGGCTCCATAAGGGTGTGAGCTGTGTTTATATGGAATGGGTTGATCGTTGACTGGAAATGGTTATGTTCGGCTGCATGGAGACCATTTACATCCAGTCATGGGCTTCATGTTTCCAAACAATAATGAAATTTTTGCAGATAACAATGCACCACATCATTATGCCACAATGGTTCACAACTGTTTTGAAGAATGTTGTGGGAATATGAGTCAATGATACGGCCACCCATCAAAAATTGATGAGACATAATCAAGAGGTCAGTTATTGCACAAAATCCTGCACTGGCAACACTTCCACAACTACGGATGGTTACAGAGACAGCATGACTCAGTGTTTCTGCAGGGGACTTCCAATGGCTTGTTGACTTCACACCTCATAAAGTCACTGCACTGCACTGGGCAGCAGGATGTCTGACCCTATATTAGGAGTTATCCTCATGACTTTTGTCTCCTCGGTGTATATACATCTGGAGCAATGAGAAGGTTAAGTAAAACTGTCTTATTTCATCATGGAGACCTAGAAATCTACACCAATGTCAACACTTTGCGATGTCATCGTGAAATGCTTTAGATATGGCACAGCACTAGTTCATTTGTAGAACTCAGTTCATAATTCCCATGAGTGGTGAATAGTTAATCACACGACATGAATTACTAAAGCAGAAGCTATGGTGCCAGTTTGGAAATTTGCCGAAGATTCAAATTCTATTTCGACATCTGTTGGTCCTGATTTAATTGTTTGAACTGTTTTGAAGCCATGAAGACTGGCATCTAATATCTAAATTTCCTTTGGGGTAAGCAGACATCCTTCATTTTCTTTAACATTCTTATTGTAAGAATGGCAAAATCTTGCACACATATCATACAGCAGACTTAAGATTCCATTCTCCAAATTAAAATAGGCTTTCGTATTAGTTAAAGTAAAATTGTTGGATACAGTAGAATAATTTCCCATTTTTCCCTTCCTGTCAATCTGGAATTCTAGTATAAATAACTCTCTTGTTTCCATTTGAATGGAAGTTTTAATAGCCCACATTTCCTTGGATGCAACTGGTAGCAAGGGATAATCAAAGAGCTCCCATGAATGGAGACTTCAGGGTGTATGAATACTGTCATTCGTGGTCTTCAAAAGTCTCAAGCGTTCATCATCTGTTATTGTGATGCGAGGTATTTTCCATATTACTTTATCTCTTCAGCAACACCTTGAATGTAAGAGTTATTATCAGCTGCAGTTCCCACCAGAATAAGTTCCTGCTTTGCTTTTGTAATAATGTGTTTCATGATTTCCTCACCATGAAAGATGACTAGGTATCTGTCTTGGACCACAATATACAACTCGAAATGGTCTAATGTCTGGATGGTCTCTAGAAGGTATATGGGACTGTTGAGCATCTGAACAGTCTTGTATCTGGGACCTATTGCAGGGGAGAAACCACAAATCGTATGAAACAATTTGTTGTTGAGATATGCTTTCACTGCAAGATAACACTCAACAAGAATTGAACTGGCTAAAGTATATCCACTGGCTGAGCTGATTTGTAAGATTTATTGGGGTTCTTCCCCAAAACTTGACTTTTTAAGAAACCTAGTAGCAGTCCTACTGAACTTATTGTCTGTGTTGTCCTTATTTCCAATTAAGCATATTAATGTTTTAACATAGCACAATCCATGTTACTTTTTTAAAATGTCATTAAATCATCAGTATCAGTACCAAGTGCCATTTCCACTTCACTTTTTACTATCAGGTTATAATGTAGTTTATTAGTTGCCTCGGTGGTATCAGGAATGCTGTTAGATGTCAGCAGGCCAGTCAATGTGGTAGGCCAACCTTCCCTGCTTAAATTGATTGGTGAAAAATAACTTACGCATAGAGCTGATGGCTGTTCTTTTAAAGTCAGTTGTATGCCCACATATAAACATCAGCTGAGACAGTGATAAGCGTGGTGCTTGTTTCTATGCCCTTGTTAAAAGGAAAATGGGGTAAAAATGACCACACAAACTTGTATCGAAGTTATGGTAATGTGGAAAATTGCAGAGAACACAAGGTTATTGGTAAAGTAATGATGCAATTCTTAGGCAGCCACACGTCACCAAAGAAGTCAAATTAGTGCACATTACTCTGGTTTTTTAACCACTCGCAGAACATTGAGTTCAAGTTCTTCCTGCAACATTAAATTCAGTATCACACACTTTTTAGATTTCCATATGGTCCTCTACAACGTATCCCACGTAAACACTCCTCAAAATTGTGGAATGTTGACTTTTTTCATGAATTTAACCCGGCGTGAGTGAGGTTGCATATGCTGTACCCGAGGTGTTTTGAAGAGCTGATTATTGAATGTCATTGTTGCCACACACATCTTGCTGTCACAGTAGCTGGAGGTAAGGCCGGTATTACACTATCAAATTTCTTTGTCAAAGATTTGATCAAAGATGTGATCAAATATTCTGTCAAACATATTTGACAAAGCTGTGGGTTTTACGATGACACGATAAAAGCATTCAACAAAATTTATTACGTGAGCTTATAGTGGGGGACGTCAAGTCGTACATTCCTTGCTACAGGAGAGGGTTGGGTTGGGTTAGGTTAGGTCTCGAATCTTCTTAATCTATTTTTGTATTCAGAGTGCCTCATCCTGTAAAGCGCCTCTTCAGCTTTATACATCTCTATTAATTTTGTAGTTGTTGGTACACACCAATTGTATTTACCGGCAATGTTTATAAAAACACTACAGACAACAGAACGCTGCAGCGATGCTAGCGCTCCACGTGGTAACGTGTCACATTGCAGTGAACAGAAGACAAGTGACTTCTTTGATCAAATCTACAGCGAGGCCCTAGATTTGATCAAATATTTGACGACTTTGACAGTGTTCCCTATTACACCATCAAATTGCTTTGACAAAGATATTGGACAAAGAAATTTGATAGTGTAATACCAGCCTAAGGAAGAGGGGACAAGATCAAGTGTTGAGTTTATTGTTGCGCCAGCATCACAGGGAGCTACATGTGTGCAAAGGTGGCTAGGGTACATCACACACGACCTCATAGTTAGTGTCACATTTTTGAGCTGTCAGCAAGTTTGAGATATATAGTTATTTGTAGTATTCTTTGATTTATTTCTAGATTTTATATTTTTCAAGATGTCTTATGAAGAAAATGAATGTCGGCTACAAGAACTACTAGAAGTAGTTGTAGAAAACTGTTCAAATGCTAGTTCCTGTGGCTCCGACAGTGAAGAAGGGATTGACAAAGTTTTTCAAAAAAGTGATTTGGAGCAAGAGGGTATTTCGTATGATCCGGAAGAGCCAAAATATGCGTTACCGGCTCTTAGTCACCTGAGGTATGTGGGATTTCTTTATACACCCAAAGATAGTACAAAATTGATGGATTGTCCTAGGCAAAGTGTTCGTATACGTTCAGAGAATATTATTACCAATTCTCCAGGCGTAAAAGATGTTGCAAAACATGCTAAAACAGAGACTGAGTGTTGGAATCTTTTTATAACAAACAGTATGTCGATTGCTATACTTACACATATAAATAATCAAATAAGGAATATCAGGGGAAAATATCCAGAAAATAGAGTAGTACCACATGAGCGATGCAACCTTGGGGAAGATTTGAAGGCATTTATGGGACTTTTGTATGTAGCAGGCCTAAACTGCTCAAATAGACAAAACTTGAACAATCTATGGCATAAAAATGGTACTGGAGTAGCAATCTTTCGGACTATGATGTCGCTGCAGAGGTTTTACTTTCTCCAAAATTGTTTGAGATTCGATGATAAGAAATCCGTGACGAAAGGAAAAAGACAACCTGACTGCTATAAGAGACATTTTTTATAATTTTGTAGAAAATATTCAACAACACTGTGCTGCCTGGAACCTTACTATTGCTGAGATGCTGTTATCTTTCCGAGGGGTATGTCCTTTCTGTGTATACATGCAAAACAAATCAGCCAAATACGGCATAAAAACATACGCCCTTGTAGATGTGAAGACATTCTATGTCCTCAGACTGGGAGTATACTCCGAGAAATACCACTAGGACCTTACCAACTTAGTAATAAAGCATATGATATTGTAAACCGTTTAGTTGAGCCAATAACGCAAAGAAGTAGGAATTTGATGTTCGATAATTGGTTTACTAGTACCCCATTGTGATCCATCTCTTGAACATTCATTGACTTCTGCCGGCACAGTCCATAAAAACAAGACAAGCGTAGCTGAAATTTTCAAAAAAGGAACAGAAGTATATAGTTTCCTATTTGGGTTCCAGAATGACGTTACATAGGTGTCCTGCGTACTTAAAAAAATAAAGTTGTGCTGGTTATGTCAACTTTACACTATGATAAAATCGAAAGGTGGTCAAAGGAAACCGGAAATGATTACTTATTACCATGCAACTAAAGCCGGTGTCGATGTCGCAGACGAACTGAGTGCCACTTATGATGACTGCAACAGAAAACGTTGGCCTATGACAATTTTTATACTATATTCAATATGGCTGCTATAAATGCCATCTCAGTCTATAGGGAAAATAACAAAGATGATAAAACACGCATGAAGGGCCGCGATGTCATTCGTAATTTAGGTTTGAATCTGATAAATGAGTCTTCGCACTAGACAAGAAAACTTATGTCTTTCAACGGAAATTCGAAACGGGACTGCTGGTCAACTGGAAGAAACTTCATCGCCAGCTCCAAAAAATAGACTGGTAGATATGTCAGGTGTGGTGACTGTACTGAAAAAACAGGGAGGAAAACAAAGCATTGTTGTTCGAAGTGTAAGAAGCCAGTATGTATGGAGCACATGATCTTCGTGCGTAGAATGTGCTGATTTGTAGGTGTAATCTTGGTGTTGAGTTAATTGATCTCACAAGGCCTTTAACTTTCTTTTTATGTTTTATAATTAGAAGATAATATCATTGTGCTAATTAATCGAAGAAACTGTAATTTTGTTTGAATTTTGTATGAGAAAATGTTAAACTTCTGAAACTTGTACTTTTTCTGAGAAAATATGGACACTTCATTATTTCACCCAAAGAAAAAAAGGTTTTATATCTTAAACATCGTATTTTACTTACTCATCTTGCTTATAGACATTATTAATATCACAAGTGAAAAGTCCCCTTAGAAAAATTAATGAATGAATGTGCTGATAAACATCTTATGTTATTTGATTTTCAAACAGCTGAGCAAAACTGAACGTACTCAGACATTCACTAAAGTGACATACAATACTTTTAGCGCAACGCAATCTTTCAGTAATCCCTACAAAAGAATGGCCCTGACTAACAATAACCTATACTTTCCATGAATTCTTACCTCACAAAAATCTGCGTTACTCGAACTACTGCAATACAGCGAGCGCCAATACTGCCAGCTAAATATAAGATTCTAACTACTGATAGGCATAGTTAGCAAATGAAAGATTTTGATAGAGAACAAACAATGTATTTACCTTAATAGTGTTCAAAGGCCATGAGATATATATATCTCAGTTCATGACATCCAGTCATACAAATTTACTGTCCCTGTCCAGATCATCCGCCCTCAAAACTCCATCTCACTCCCCACATTCACCACTGCTGGCGGCTCACCTCCAACTGCGCAATGCTACGCGCTGTTAACATCCAGCTGCCCAACACTAGAATAGCAAACAACAATGCAAACCAGCCACAGACTGCACACAGCACAGCCAGTGATTTTCATACAGAGCGCTACGTGGCATTACCAACATAAAAACCTAAACAGCGTACTTACACAAGTAAAAAATACTTAATACACGATTATAGTATCAAAAATTCGTCGTAAGTGTTTCGGGTATCTCATACCCACCTCATAGCTGGCGTAGCAATTTCTCACCTCATTCACACCATGTTAAGCAGACTGTTAGTGATCTGTTGGGTAGTATGGCAAGGAGACACTTTTTTATGAGTACTCAGAGCAGCCCTTCCTTTTGTTGTTTTAAACATAGACTTTTTCCCGTAGCCACTGAGTCATTCATCCTGTTCTGTCTTTTCTCTTGATTATGCTGTTCCTTGGCACTCTTTGCATTTTTCATTGTCTGAGCAATGGCTGCTGCCTCTCAGCTAAAGAACTAATTGCCGAAAGATCCTTCAGTACAGGAATTAGAAATGGAATAATTCCACCAGATGTCTTAGGTATTGATAGAACTCCAGGCGTTTTAATCAGTCCTATTTATCTTCTTTCTCCTTTCTGCTTTAAGGCACATTTAGCTAATTTGTTTTGTTGACTGAAAATGCTGCAATACGCTGCCCTATACCAATGTCTCATCTTCCTCCTGCTTTCATTGGTATATTAGCTAAAATTCGATCTGATGATGGAAACCAAGCCACTTGACTAAAGCCCTGCTCCCTTGATGTCTTATTTCCCAGCAGTTTCTCTAACTTTCCTGTCCTTCAAGATTTAAGTTCTAGGATTTGCTCTCTACACTGTGGAAACTGTAAATATGTCTCTTGTCCAATTCGGTAGGTAAGATTCCTCAAATTCCATTTTGTACTTTGATATATGTCTAAAATCACCTACATGAAACTGCCATTTGTGTGAATCGACCACTTTAATGCAATTGTATACTGAATTTAGAAGCTGTATATCAGGTACACCAATTGCTTTTACTTTTATTATATGATGTGTAGTATGATTACTTTTCCTAATTATTTGGGGGAGAATGTCTATTTGTAAGATCCTTGAAATTAAAATGCCCATATAACTCGGTTAGTGTCTTGAAATACTTGTTATAAGCCTCAGTGACCGGTTTGAAGGTTGTCTGGGTAACGATTCTTCTCCATCTGCAACAATTGTTCAAACGCCTGAGGAATTTCCATCCCCATTTTCATTTTTACTGGTAGTGAGCAGGTGAATTTGGAGTATAGTGGAACGTCATTTAATGAACACCTCCCATAATGCGCAATTCGCATAACGAGCAAAACAAGTTGCCAAAAAAAGACTTGCTCAAAAGCGATGTTTCACATAACGAGTGACGAGGATTTAGTGTGACGTCACCAGCCGTTCGCAGCGGAGTATGAACAACGTCTTTAGTACATACTGCACTCTGGGTTTCGCTTTCTATCTGCTACCATCTTAATCCAGATTGTGTTCACACATTGTTTTTTGTGCTCAAGTTTTAATAACCTTCGTAGAAATGTACCCAAAAACAAAGCCGCAAGAAATGACTGCAAGAGAAAGAAAATGACCTTTGAAAAACGCGAATGTGGTGAGAGCCTTGTTGATTTGGCATGCACATACAATCGGTCTACATCAAGTATTTGCCCTGTCCTCAAGAACAAGGACAAGATTAAGGAAATAAAAACTTCAAAGAGAGTGACAAGAATATCTAAACAATGATTTCACATTCCGGACAATGTCGAAAGGTTGCTCCTTCTATGGATAAATGAAACACAATAGTAACGTGACACTATTAATGAGAACGTAATTTGTGAGAAGGCTGGAATGATTTTCGCCCATCTCATTAAAAGATATCAGGATTATCAGCGGCCAAAGAAGTGTTTAAGGGAAGCCATGGGTGGTTCGAGAAGTTTAAGAGAAGTGGCATCCACAGCGTTCTGAGGCATGGCGAAGCAGCCAGCTCCGACAAAGCCGGCAGAGAACTTCATCAGCTGCTTCAAGATGCTAGTAGATTCTGAGTGTTATCTGCCACAAAAGGTTTTAAATTGAGACGAGATGGGTCTATTCTGGAAAAAGGTGCCGAAGTATACCTTTATAACAGCAGAGGAGAATGCATTGTCTGGTCACAAGCCGATGAAAGACTATCTCACACAGCTAATCTGTGCAAGTGCAAGGGGAGATCTGAAAATTAAACCGATCTTTGTTTACCATTCAGAATCTGCACAAGCCTTCAAGAAGTGTAAAGTCCAGAAGAGAGGTTAAATGTGATGTGGAGGTCCAACAACGTGGGTTGGGTGACATGTGATCTTTTTTGTGATTGGACCAGTGAAGTGTCTGGTCATTCAGTGAAAAAATATTTGCTTGAGATCCCACTCCGTCTTGCTTGTTATGGACAACGCTTCTGCCCACTCTCCAGGCCTACAAGACCACCTCCTTGAATTTCAATTCATCAGTGACCAGTTTCTGCCTCTCAACCCCACTCTGTCACTCCAGTCTATGGACCAGCAGATTATTTCTACCTTTAAAAAACTACACTAAAGCACTCTTCGAGCATTGTCTAAGAGTTGATTGAACCTACCAATTTCACTCTGAGAGTTTTGGAAATATCAATTCAATATCGTTGCCTGTGTCAAGATGATCAAAAGGGCGTGTGAAGGGGTTACAAAGAGAACTCTCACTTCTGCTTGGAAGATGCTTTGGCCAGAGTGCGTTGTCGAACTGAGACGTTTGTCAGTACCTGTGGAGCCTGTAGTCAACGAGATTGTGTCTTTGCCCAAGAGCATGGGACTAGAAGTGCATAACAATGATATCGACGAGCTTGTGGAAGATCACAGCCAAGAAATTACCATCGAAGAGTTTATGGAGTTGCAGTGTGTTTTACAGCAGGAAGTTGTGGAGGGGAGTTCTTCAGAGGAGAATGAGAATCGGTTGCATCATACATTGAAACTTATCACCCCAATAACACAGTGGCTACGCGCACTGCAAATTTATTGGACGATAATGCTTTGTCGCATTTTCGTCAAGCATTGAAGCGTTAGTAGAAACAAATGGCTACAGATAGCTTCCTAGTAAATACGAATTAATTACGTATCATGAGTAATAAAGTACATAATATTGTATGTATAATTTTCTTTGAATAAATAGCATGAATAACATAATTTTTTTAGTACTTTTCTGCATGGAATGCATTATCGTATTTTGCATTAATTTACATAGGATAAATTATGTAGCTTAACGAATGTTTCGCACTGCCAGCAAGATTCTTGAACGAGTTATGCTTGCTATTTGAGGTTTCACTGTACATACAAGTTACTATGAAAACGAATTTGAAACCTTTATTCTCATGTGAATATTACTTTATATCTGCAAGGTAAGCCTCATATAATAACATGTTTGCATAGAAATGTTTTGTTGGCTGGTTTGTTCTATTGTGTCCGTAATTATCCAATGCTACATTTTTCTTTGAGCTCAGAAATGACCGATATGACTCCTTTCGTATGAGACATATTCCCATATGCTGTGAGCTGTTTTGAAAGGTGGACACAAATATGTGGACTGGACATTTATTTGTAGATAGTTTCATAATGAGTGGAAATTTCATGTTACGGAGCAAAGCAGTCACCTTTGATATCTGCGGAGTAGTTGACTTTACGACAGTGACAGTAGTAACTCTTTAGTAGTGTTTGTTTCGGTCACGTAACGTTAGCGACAGCCCCGGACGGTGCACAAGTCCAACCCAATCACCTCCCTACACACCAATCCATATCCTAAGCTCCGCCCGTGGTGTGACGCATATTCCAAAATCGAAGTTGTTCGCATCACAGATATGTCAGTCATAACAAGGGAGAAAATCAGTAGTTAGTACGAAACACAGTTTTTCCAGTACCATTGTGAAAAGAATGAGAAATATGTTCATTAATATGTGAGCTGAAAAATCATCAATAAGAAAGAAAAATAAAAATGGTATCCACACTGTCTTTTTTATTTCATGAGCTTTCATCTGCACTATATCAAAAAAATCCGATATTTGTTAACTGCAGTGAGCGCAAATTTCCGTCACCTCACGTGGTGTAAGAAATTCTGTGGGGAAATATTAATTGGTAGTATCGCCAAGGATGCTGTCCATTATCTCAACTGTCTAAAGTCAATGTTATGCATAAACAAGGCAAAGTCGATGTCTTGGTTTGTTTCTGATCACCTCATTAATACTAAAGAATATAAGAGTGGGATAATGTAGAAATGCGTAATGCAAGCAGTCAGATATTTATACAGTAACATTCTTCATTAATATTTGCCTGTGTAATGGGTGAATTTTTACTTGTGAACTCTTATGACTGCTTGCTTATAGCAGACACGAGATGATTTCGAGTTCTTCTACAGTGTTTGAGAGCTTTAGAGCTGCGTACTGTTAAACATATGTACATAATTTCGTCAGTGTCATTCCAACACATCTTATCGTACTTTAATGTCTGTTAGATATCAGTTTTGACAGCAGTTGGCCACAATAGTCAAGATTAGGTACCTTGTGTATGATAACTTTATTGATAGTGCATATCTATGTTTCATTTTGACAGTAATACACAAACTGCTAAGAAGTACTAACAGCACAACACTGCTAGTATGAACAACCGCGGTAAAACAAAAAACGACGGACAAAAACAAGACAGCGACAAGGACTACCAAAGATCATATTGATGCGCTCTTGGTTGGTGTGGCAGGGGGTAGGTGTGGAGGGGGTAAATGGGCGGGGCTTGTGCAAATGTTCGGGGCTGTCGCTAACGTTTCCTATTTCGGTCAGTTGTAGAGCAGAGAGTAGTCGAGTGTTGAATGTGGAGAAATCTATCAGAACTCTTAGTGTAGTGCATATTGGAGGAGGACTTTGCTGAAGACAATTGTTAGGAATTATTAGTCTGATGGAAGGACTTAAAGATGCAACATTTGTGGAACAGAGAGAATGAATTTGCATTATAGATATGTTTTTAACGTAATAATTCTTGCTGGCGCATACTGATGGTGTTAGCGATTCTTGCAACAGAACAGTCCACCTCCCCACCCTCAGTTTGTCATTTCAGTTTAATTCATTTCGATTAGCATAATCATAAAAGCATTGCCTTGTAAGACTACTGAAGAGAAAGTAAAGTTTTTTGCTTTTATGTGAGTTTCATGAAATAAAAGTTAAAAATTTTAAAATTATAATGAACGGATTAGTAATTTCATTTCAAGTAAGAATTTTTTCAGTACACTATGTGATCAAAAGTATCTGGACACCTGGCTGAAAGTGACTTACAAGTTTGTGGCGCCCTCTGTCGGTAATGCTCGATCTCAATATGGTGTTGGCCCACTCTCAGCCTTGATGACAGCGTCCACTTTCGCAAGCATACATTCAATCAGGTGCTGGAAGGTCTATTGGGGAATGGCAGCCCATTCTTCTCAGAGTGCTACACTGAGAAGAGGTATCGATGTCTGTCGGTGAGACCTGGCACGAAATCGGCGTTCCAAAACTTCCCAAAGGTGTTCTGTAGGATTCAGGTCAGGACTCAGTGCAAGCCAATCAATTACAGAGATGTTATTGTCGTGTAACAACTCCGCCACAGGCCATGCCTTATGAACAGGTGCTCGATTGTGTTGAAAGATGCAATCGCCATCCCCTAACTACTCTTCAACAGAGGGGAAACAAGAAGGTGCTTAAAACATCAATGTAGGCCTGTGCTGTGATAGTGCCACGCAAAGCAACAAGGAGTGCAAGCCCCCTCCATGAAAAACACGACCACACCATAACACCACCGCCTCCGAATTTTCTGTTAGCACTACGAGACGGCGTTTGGCATATACCGGCGTGATGTGTGGCTTATGAGCAGCCGCTCGATTATGAAATCCAAGTTTTCTCACCTCCTGCCTAACTGTCATAGTACTTGCTGTGGATCCTGATGCAGCTTGGAATTTCTGTGTGATGGTCTGGATAGATGTCTGCCTATTACACAGTACGACCCTCTGTCGGCGGCGTCTGTCAGTCAACAGACGAGGTCGGCCTGTATGCTTTTGTGCTGTACGTGTCCCTTCACTATCACATCGGAAACAATGGACCTAGGGATGTTTAGGAGTGTGGAAATCTCGTGTGCAGATGTGTGACACAAGTGACACTCAATCACCTGACCAGTTCGAAGTCCGTGAGTTTCGCGGAGCGCCCCATCCTGCTCTCTCACGATGTCTAATGACTACTGAGGTCGCTGATCCATGGAGTAACCGGCAGTAGATGGCAGCACAATGCACTTAATATAAAAACGTATGTTTTTTATGGTGTCCGGATAATTTTGATCGCATAGTGTATGAGAAAATCATCCCAATCTTTCTCTCCGTAGTTTAGTTTTACTTTAGCATATTGTAGCTCGTGCGATTTCTTTATTCTATGGTGTTGCTGCTCATTATGCTGTAATTTTTCAGGTGATACTCTTTCTGTATTTTGTTTTCTTTCGTTTTTCATCTCGCGTTTCCACTGCTCAAATTCTACGCTTTTTCTTTGTAATTTAAAGCTTTAATGAGCAAGTAAATAGTGAGTGTTTTGTATTGTTGCCACGTAATTTTAGTGTTTCAATTTTTTAGGCAGTGCACAGTTTGATTTTGGTAGCGATTTTTGAGTAACGGTTTTGATTTAATTTTCCTGCACAGTGAGTGTCAGTTCCTTTTTTCTTTATGTATGTGTGTGCACTGATACACGCGGTTTGGAACTGTAATTTCAGCTCTGCTTTTTGTAACAGATCAGCACATTCAGTTCTGAGTAAAAGCCAAATGAATGAATGAACGCTCAAGTCACAGCAAATAACTTTCACTTGCCTACCGCTGCTTCGGATTGTCTGCTGGTACATTTGAAAAGCAGTCACCTTTTATGTACTAGTACTTCCTTGTTTCTTTCCTTACAGTCTTTTTCGTGTAGTAACGTTTGAAAATTTCTCTTTTCGTGTACTAAGTGTGTGACGAATATTCATTACGTGTGAGAAGTATTCAGTAAGTGTAACGAAGTTTCTTTATGCATAAAAATTTGACTACTGGACTGTGCTGTTAGGCAACAGTTACGTTATATTTTCAGTAACTGTACTTTCTAGAAATTTATTCTGAGCGATAAAACATATTACAATTTTAGCGTTATTGGTAACTGTTGTCAATCTCACTTTGTTACAACAATGAATACCCAGTGTTGCCAATTTAGCGACTTTGTCGCTAGAAATGGCGACTTTTGCTTTCGTCTTAGCGACAAAAAAAAACTTTTTAGCGACAAAAATTATTTAGCGACTTATCTGGCGACTTTTGGAGTACAGACGACTTTTGAAGTACAAATCAAAACATTTTAATGAAAATACTGTCCCAAAATAAAGATTTCTAACTATAGAATGGGTATTACACTGACTTTATTCTAGATTTACTAAGTTATTAGCCGAACATGTAGCGTTTTTCAGTATTTAGTAAACCTGAATGTGGGAATTGCCTACAGAGTAAGAAAACCTTGACTATAGTGGGTAATGAATAATGAATTGTTCTGGCCTGTTATCGTCGACAGCGTATCGACCTATAATTCTTAAACTTTTGAACTCCCTTTATTTTTCGAATTGACAAAAATCATACGTAATGTTAGGTATAATGAAATACATTTTTGTCCAGCAACCTCCAATTTTTCGGAATGTTAACTCGCAGTCAAATTATTACCACATGCAGTGGTAACGCAAGAACAATTCGGTGGGGGTGTCTCAGACGTTATTACGTTTTAAACAATGAACAATAGGACTGATGTCTAGTTACTGAGTGAGTAGATTGTTTCATGACCTCCAGTTCACCTGAGTTTTAATGTATTTTCAGTGATTATAAATGGGTGAAACTTATGTTGTGGTGGCTCACATAATGGATTTACCGCAGAAGAAGCAGTAAGCTCAAAAATATCGGGATGCGTGGGAAGCAGAACCTGAATTCAATGGGTGGCTGAAACCAGTCATTGGAGACTTATCCAAGGCAAGATGCCAAGTATGTGCAACAGAGTTTTATGCTAAACTGTGTGATATTAGAGAGCATTCGAAAACTATTAAGCATAAAAAAAATTGTTATTAAAAAAAATCAAACAACCTTTCCTGTGAAAATTAACTGTAGTTTTTGGAACAGAGTAGCAAGCAGAGCGGAAGGCGCCCTTTCTTTATTTATTGCTGAACATTATTCCTAAATGATCTACACCTAAAATAGAACACTGTGCAAGAAGGTATTTTCCGGTGATGAGGGAGCTGAAAACATAATGTCAGTGCACTTTGTACGATGTAATTGCATAACTGAAGTTTTGGCTCCATATTTTACACAATCATTGGTTGAAGATATAGGTAACCAAAAATACATCTGTGGATTCATCTATTTGTACACTGTATCAACATCTAAAATGCTACGTATCGTTATACGGTACTATAGTGTAAACAACCAAACCATTAGATCAGCATTTCTCAAACTCGCTGTAGTAGAAACTGCAGATGCAAGAAATCTGGCTGCTGTTCTTGTGAATTCTTTGAAAGATCTCAAACTTCCAATCGCTAATTTGGTAGGAATTGCCACAGATAATGCTTCTGCAATGGTTGGAATAAACAATGGGCGTTTTGAACAACTCAAGAGAGTATATGGTTTGAAGCATTTGGTACTGATCCGTTGCATTTGTCATTCTCTTTAGCTTGCAGTTTCGCACGCCTCAGTGAATACCATACCTAGAAACATTGGGTTTCTTGTACGGGAAACCTACAATTGGTTCTCCATTTCACCCAAAAGACAAGAGGAATATAAAATATAAAAAGGTTTATGAGACAATAAATTGTGGAAAACAGCAACCAAAATTTTTGAAGGTCTGTGCAACACGTTGGTTTTCAATTGAACCAGCAATACGAAGAATTCTGGAGCAGTGGGAAGAACTAAAGCTACATTTTTCATTTGCCATGGTTCAAGACAATTGTTACACTGCCAATCTTTTGTACAAGATGTAAAGATGATTTGAATCGTCACAATACATGTTTTACCTTAAACATGCTTTAAAAGACGTACAAACAGCAATAAAAGCTTTTGAAGGAGAAGACAACGATCCCACTAAATTACTAGATACACTTGTATTTCTTATGCAGTCACTCGGAGAAACTATGTTTTGTCCAACTGTTGATTTGTTTACAACACCAGTTCCAAGCGAATGTATGTACGCAAATCCGAACCTTGGCTTTATGTTTGAACAGAAATTGTCTGAGTAAAGTTTGTCTGAAGAAAATAAACTTTATTTTAAGAAGAGATGCATTCAGTTTAGTCTGAAATTCATAAAAGAAATTCAACAAAGACTGCCAAGTAACGTTACGATCCTGAAAAAAATGTCAATGCTGAATGTTGAAGAAACACTAAAAGTGAATAAAAATAATGCTGTAGCGGATGTAGCCAAAGAATTGGGTTTTAGTGGCGATTTCATAGACGGTATGCTGCAAGAATAGCATAATATCAACTTCATTAGGTGGAATAACACTACTAACACGGTTCGATTTTGGAGTGAGGTTTTTCAATATAAAAATGCCGCAGGGGAGAATCCTTTTTCTTTGATTTCACAGCTAGCAATGACAGTTCTATGCCTACCGCATTCAAATGCAGAAGTGGAAAGAATATTCAGTTCTATGAACATTATAAAAACTAAGCAACGTAACAGATTATCGTTAAAGACAATTAATGCTTTGATCACATTGAGAGACCAGCTGAAGAAACAAAATAAAGATTGTGCATCTTTTGACGTACCGTCAGACTATTGGAGCTTATTGGAACGAACAAAAGTTACTCTTTTGCGACAAAACCAGTCGAACTGCAACATCTTTTGAGCGACGTTCAACCCTCTACATCAACTACAGTTCCGACGACGATGAATAGCTGACATACCGGTATCTATATATTTTGTAACCTAATTTGAGTTCTTGCTTTCTTTTGTTACAAATATAGTTGTATATTTGTAGTATATTTGACTACTGTGATTGAAACAATTAAATGACGCATCGCTTGCAACAACATACATATAAAATACGCTAACCTTTAATTAAACATGTTATCATAATTGACGTAACACATAAATTGTTTTCCGACATTTCACCAATGAAATTCGTCCTAGGCCATGGCTTGGTCGATTTATGTATTACCACCAAATTGGCCCCTTGAACACAAGCTAGAATTCAACTGCGGATACCTAGAAAATGAACCAACAGACAGCATGCAATCGATTATAAGACGTTGTCAATCAGAATGAGACTTTTACCAGACATTTTTAACTGCATACTGCTCTACATCAAAGTAGGATAGAATCAGGCACAGTATAATTAATGCTAAACAACTCTGAACAGTCGGAATTCTAAAGTCCAAAGCAGTAGTTCGAGGACATGATACGGCGGAACCAATACCTCTACCATCTGCTGAGCCCACTACAGTTAATTAGAATTTGCCTCACGAAAGTACATACCCATTTTCGTCAAATAATCTTGGCAAGCAGGCGTAAGAATGATTTTTGAAACTTGTGTAAGGGTCGGAATTAGACAATGATCATGCTCTAACAGGAATATCAACTGATCACAAGTCTGATAATTACGATTGCTCATACTCACGACGATAAGAACAACGGTAGATCATATAGCAAATTTCATAGACACCATCCTAACAACACGCAAGTCTGGCACCAAAACAAACACAGACAATTGCAATTTCAGAAGCCATGATTCGATTTCATCTTCCAGAAATAAAACATCGTTATGGAAACAGTCACAAATATAATAACAACCACAATAGTAATCACAGACATTCATGTAATCTGCAATGTAATCATTTGGGTCAAAACAACACCTGGCATAACCATGGGATTTCAGGCAACAACAAATACTGAATAACAGCCAGCGAAACAAGTCTATATAGCAGAACTCTGGCATATCATCACTGCAACGAAAGGTAGAGTAGTCGAAGTTAGATCAGCGACACCAAATGAGTCAGCAACAGGGTAAAAAGAATAAATAAGGACTCCAGGTCCTGGCAGCCGAAGGGAAATAACAGTGAGTAGATGACTCTGATGATGTGACTATTAATTTTATGCAGTTTGAAGATATTAGGGACATTCTGCTCCAGGAAAAAGGAGTTGGACCAAAACAAATTGTACACCCTCTAATCAACATTTGCATTGTTAATAATAATTTTATTGCAGCTTTAGACTCAGGTAGCGCAATATCAGTTATCAGTGAGTCAGCATATAATAAATGTACAAAAATAATACTTTGCCTGACACTACCTCTTACGAAAATTAAAAGACAAGGTGCCATTTCGGGAAAAACTGTTG
Source organism: Schistocerca piceifrons (assembly GCF_021461385.2). NCBI lineage: Eukaryota > Metazoa > Arthropoda > Insecta > Orthoptera > Acrididae > Schistocerca > Schistocerca piceifrons. The sequence continues at coordinate 233,064,731 of NC_060138.1, forward strand.
GTGTTAAGCATAAGTCTTTTCTGGAATTTACTTGTCAAGGGCATAGTTTTGATAAGAACTTTCTCATTGTGCCTTTGCTCTCTCCTCAAATAATGTTTAGTGTAAATTTTTTTAATGAATACAAAGCAATATTGAACTTCAATGATGCAGAAATTAATCTAATAACTTAGAATCAGCATATCTGAAGATTGGTTAAGTTCACAAGAAGAAGAGGTCAACCGCTTATGTTTCCAGTTTAATATTCTTTTCAATGCTCACCTGATTCTGTTAACAATAATGCAGCTGATCATTGTACAAACAATGACAGTTACTATTTGGTAATAGATTTAGATACACTAATCCAGCGAAAGATCGAGGAAGCTGAGAACTGTGATGAGCATGACAGGAAAAAACTTAGCGAAATTTTACAGTAACATGTGGTAGTATGGCACCATCAAGGGATTTCGATACCAGTTTCAGGTCAGAGAACACAACAAATTCTGTGTGAGACCTTATGTAATACAGACTCATTACTGAGAAAAGGTGAGGGCTGAGATATAGTCAGTCAGAAAATGGTGCTATTGAGCCAGCTGTCAGCACCTCCCATAGTCCATTGCACATCGTTGAAAAAAAGAGTTGGTTCAGTTAGGTTGGTCTTTGACTCATGTCAGATCAATACTATCATTCTTCCAGAAACATGCAGACCCCAGACACTTGACAAATTGTTACAAAATATCTATGGCATAGAAGTATTGTCACCTGTAGATTTATGCTCCAACTTTTCACAAATAGAAAACATTCTGACTGCAGGAAGTACGCAGCCTTTTTTATACTTCTGAATGTGTTACCAATTCTATAAATTGTCTTTTGGTTCAAACATTTCATCAGTAGCATTTATTCCTGAACTAAACACTATTCTTCCATGCATCTAGAGAGACACATCACCACCTACACTGATGATATTTTGATACCAGTAACAACTTGGTCAACACATGACAAAATTTTGAAAATTTGTGGGATATTTTTGAAGATTCAGGTTTGACACTAAACATAGAAAAATCACATTTTGGGAAGACAAGTGTAAAATTTTTAGTCCATATCATTTCACCAGAAGGTATTGCACATGGCTCTGAAGAACTAGAAGCAATCAGAGCAATTCCACCAGCTACTACTAAACGACAAGTCAGGAGTAGTAAAGTTTTACCATAGATTTTTGAAATTGACAATTTTGACCAACCAATGCCATGTGCTTTGATAGGCAAAAATACCATTTGGTAGTGGAATGGTCAAGTACAATTAAAGTTTGAAGCACTTACAGAGGCACTGCTCTGAAAAGATTTCTGCTTATCTATAGATTCTTCCAAAATGGGGCTCCAAGCTCATCTTTCCCAAGAGCACATTGAATCTTTTCCAAAAGAATATTGCATTTACCAAGGAGTATTTAGTAAATCAGAAAGAAATTAACCAATCACAGAATTAGAGGCCTTAGCCATTGTCTGGGTATTTACGAAATTAAGGTATTACTTACTAGGCAAGCATACAAAAACTTATTCAGACCACAGGGCCATACAATTTCCAATGACCTCCAAGTTAAACCATGAACGATTACATCGTTGGGTAATGACCTTGCAGGAATATAATTTCACGATCTGTTACATTTCAGGAAAAAGCAACATCACTGCCGATGCTTTATCTCACACCCCAATTGGTTCAGCTGATACCAAAATAGATAATTCACAGGACACAAAGTTTAACTTGCTTTATCAAGTAGCTTTCGAAAACTTTATCTCAAATTCATTTTGGACATGACAGTAGAACAAAATGAGGGTCACATTTGGAATGATGTTCAATAAAAATAGAAAGACACGAGAGATACGCCTATCTGACACTATTATTTGGCCAGAAATGTTATGTTCTTTACATGTAGCACAGTAGATGGTATACTTTGTGTGGTGTGTATTCCAGAGGGATTTGTCAAAACGTTGATATGGTACACACACACTTAAGCTTCATGCATTTCAGACCATGGAAGTGTTTCCACAAATTATTGACCACATGCTATCTTAACAACATGTAAAAAAGAATACGAAAAATACATACGAAGAGTAAACTCTGTCAAAAAGCCAACCCTTCCACCATCCCACATTGTGAGTCTAAGGACAACCTGTGTGTCACTCCACTTTACATTGTTGCCAAATTTATTCAAGATGGCGGTCATAAATGTGGCAATGTTGCAGTCATGTCGAGGCAGAATTTTCAAATTTTGGTAAGAAAATAGGTCAATTGGTTTACCTCCTCTAACCTAAAACAACCTCCAACCCATCCCCCTCCCCACCCAACCCCACCCCATCTGGAAATTGGGTGGAAAAGGAGTCATTCTGTGCTGGGCTGCTGGATAGGATGGACATAAGTCTTTATTTTATATGTGTTGTTTATTTAAACAATTTGAGGTGTTCACCATGAGGTCTGGAGTCCAACTGACCAAGTTCACAATACCACCACCAGAGGGCACTGTCGGTCATCCCTCTCCCCTTCTGTGATGTAATGCAAGATGGCGGTATGGCGAAAAAGGCTGTAAATTCGCTCAGTCTGTATCTACCCACTGGAATGGAAGGATAGATGTGTACTGTGTGTTCAATGGATGAGATGTCTGTGCTGGAGAAACAGTTCAACTGGTATATTACCTGTAATCATGCACCTGAGAACTGTGTCGATAACCACCTGCATGTTGTTTGGAAGGCAATGATATTTGGTGAATGTATGAAGAAGACGAATATGCTTCATCAGATAATGAAGATGCAGCACAATGGGCCTAAGTTACACTTTGCAAGTCATACTGATAAATGTGTGTGCTGTAACTGTTGATCATTCAATAAAATTCCAGCCAGTTTTCCGAAGCACAAGATGCAAGGTGTTCACATAGTCCAGTGCAGGCATCCATGTGTACAGTTAAGGAAATGCTGGTGATGGGCAGGGATGAATTTATTACATGTATTACATCCAAGCACACGGCTGAGGACTGTATCCACAGCCTCCTACACAATGAGTGGAAAGAAAAGATGGTGGATGAGCATGTGGTGCATAATTTTTGACAAATAATGGGAACGCATCGGGATGGCATGAAGATGTATTTTAATACTCACACTGATAGACGGTTGTGCTGGAACTACATAACTTTTTTGAAAATAAGTATCCGATAACACATCTTTGTCTGTAGTTAGCATTATTATTATTATTATTATTATTATTATTGGTTGTTTTCGTGTCTTGATCTGTATGTAATACTTCCTTCTCCTCCTCTCATTCAGCAGTAGCCTTTGAAATATATAAGGCATTCAGGGGCGACCACCAGCATGTCGACCTCTTCCATGTTGGAACCTGCAGCAACTTCAGCTGCCACCTTGTCGAGTCCTTTGGACAAGCGGCAACGACCTCTGACATGTTTGAACCTGTAGCAACCATATGGGATCCTGTAGCACACATACCCCACTTTCAGGATCAGGACAAGAATCTGTTATAGTCTTTCCCATCCATCTATTTGGGCGATGAGGAGACCCGGTCTGTTCCTAATATTTCGAATGCTGGTGGTGGTCCCAAACAACAACAAGATGGAGGTCAGTACTGATTACTGACGTATGACTGATCCCCTCAGAACATTCCTGTGGTAGTGCAGGGACAAAGTGCAGATGTTGTGGATAAGAAGATTCCACACACAGTCCACTTGCTGGAGCAGGACATGGAGCTGTTGTTGTCTGTCCCACTCATCGATTTGTGCGATGAAGATGCGCGGTCTGCTCCCAACACCTCAAATGCTGCTGGTGATCCTACACAACAGCAAGACGGAGTACAGTACTGGTCACCGACATACGATCCATCCCAGCAGAACATCCCTGTGCTAGTGCATGGACAGAGTCAGATGCTCTGGATAAGAAGGTATCAAGTGTTCCTATACTCTTCAGTTCTACATCCAATTTGACTCCTTATGGAACAAAACTTGTAAATGAGGGTACAGAAGCATATTATGATTGGGGCTTGCATGTGAGGATAGAAACTGAAAATGAATCAAATGATGCTAAAGTGCCTATTTCTGAGTTTGACTGGGATGAAAGATGGTGTGCAGGGCACAACATCATTTAGCAGATGACCACAGAGTATTATCCAACTCGTACTCCCCCGGACACTCGCCTTAGTTGTATGACTCTATCACAACAGTATTTTATGACTGCATTATGTGTGAAATCAGTTGACAAGTGTGTGTATCTATGTCGCACTTCAGTTATAAACTAATACAACGTGGATACTGTGCACTGGAGAGACTGAGTCGTTGGCTGACAAGCATATACTCTGCATACAATAATGTTGTAAACTTTCTACATGCACGTAGTGTATATGTTGATGATTTGGAGCAGTACCTTTGTTTGCACATGAATGCAGAACTGAAAAAGTAATAGGTTAAATGTGCATGTGAAAAACCAGGCTATTGTGAAGTACCCATCGGTTTGAATGAGACCTGTGCGGAATTTACTGCATATCAAAAATCTTTGTTTGGGACATATTGTACAGATGCAAAGAAGCTAATCAAAGAATTTGATGACTTTTTAAAATAGCGCATTCAATGTACAATATTTAAATAAATAATACACATATATAATCTCAGACTGTCTTTGTGTTTTATTTCATATCCCTCTTGTTATAGTCCAAGTATTACAGTTAATAATATCATTATTTTCGATGCTGTACCTATAATCATGCAACAGCAGACAGTTGCCTCAAACACCTCAGCAGCAGTCATTGTCAGAATGAATGAGGAATTTATTTTTCATGATTAGATATATATAGACACACAATGAAGCTGGTATTAACACGCCAGGTACATGGCTTTTCCTCCTTTCTCGTCTGCGACATTCGCCATGACTGTCTCAATGCAGGATCATGCCATGCTTGTAAAGATGTATTACAAGAATGATTGTGCTCACGTTGCCCTGTAAAAGTTCCGGACAATGAAGGGTTTGAAGAAAGGTGTTGGTCCGATGACAGCTCTGGGTATGGAGAAAATGATTCGGAAATTCGGAAAGATTGGCTCTTTTGGTGTGCAATCTGGTAGAGGCAGGAAACGAATTAATTGACGTCAATGTAAGCAGGTGGTGCAGTAATGCAGGAGGAGACGAGTGGCGGTGTGCAAAAATGTAGTGCACAGAGAATTGCCTGAACATTGGACATAACCGTGAGCACAGTGCGTAAAATCCTACAAAATATCCTTCTTTGCTATTCATTCAAACTTACTCATGCGCACGAGTTCCTTCCTGCTGACCTGCCAGCAAGAGAGACCTTTGCTTAAAATTTCTTGTTCACCTGGAAGTGGACAATGATTGGTCATGGAAGATTTTGTGGACAGAAGCAGCCCACTTCCATCTGACAGGATATGTCAATACACAGAATTGTCGAATATGGCCAACGCAAAATCCACACGCAAATCAACCAGTATCACTTCATCCTGAAAAGGTCACTGTGTGGTGCAGGTTTAGGGCATCATTTTCATAGGGCCATATATTGTCGAAGAGCCTCCAGTCCTGTTACCTGTACTGCCATTGGTAAGTGCTATGAGTGTTTTTGCGCAACTACGTTATTCCAGCTCTCCAACAGTGTGAATGGGATCATTTTTATGGAAGTGGCGCACTTCCGCACATTGCAAATCCAGTTAAGCAGCTGAAGCGCATTTCGGAAATGCTAGAATTATCAGCTGCCATTTCTCTACAGCCTGGCCATCCCAATCACCTGATCTTAACCTGTGTGACTTCTACCTGTGGTGGTATCTGAAAGATGCTGTGTTCAGTATTCCGATTGCAAACTTACCTGCATTGAAGGCAAGCATTGCGCAACACATTCTGAACATGACTCCAGAAACACTTCGGTCAGTTGTGGAACATGCTGTTTTTCGATTTCAACTTGTTGCAGGAAACGGTGGACACCATATTGAACGTGTTTTTCGCCACTCAAACGGAAATTAATAATCCGATTTGATTTTGATTGGTGCTTTTTATGCAGTTTTCTGCATCAGAACAATTAAAAACCGATTTTTCCCATCTGATGTGATATGGCCTTGCTGTGGTGGATGGCTTACATAACTAACCGTATCACATCTGTACACCCATGCACACTGAGTAGTGCAGTTTGTTTAAGTGTCAAACGTATACCTTAGGCATTGTTGTATTATTCATTCTTCATTTATAGTCTATCACTATTAAATTATGATGTTTACAGCGCCATTTATTGCTACATTTTGTAATTATTTTTCTTCTGCCATGTTTTACCCATCTCTGATAACATTCAGTTGCAATTTGATGTCATTCTGACCGGTGATGTTATTTCTACACAGTTCGAAAGTTTAATAATTATAATCATCCTGTATACACCAGTTAAAAGTAACTATACATATGTATACGCGCACACACACACACACACACACACACACACACACACACACACACACACGCACACACACACACTGGTGTCAAAAATTAAAGCAACGAACTGCTATTTCCCTGTTCTGTGTCTAATTCACAATGTAATTATACAAACTGTCCCCACCAGTCATTGTCAAAATGAATGATGAAGTTACTTTTCAGGGATATATATGAGGGCCACTCCAAAAGAAATGCACACTATTTTTGTAAAAATACAGTTTTCATTCTGCATGTGTGAAAGTTTTACAGTGTGTAGATACATCATTCCTACTTGTTTTCAAACTTAGTTCAACCTGTTCCCGTGAGTGGCGCCGTCATAGCATGTTTTCAAGATGGCTGCTACATTTGACGTTCGTCAGAAGCAACGTGCTGTTATAGAATTTCTGTGCTTTGAAAACCAGAACTGGAAAACATCCACAAGAGGTTGAAAAGGTGTATGGAGATGCTGCTGTCGATCGCAGTACAGTTAGTCGGTCGGCAAGAAGGTTACGTGATAGAAAGCGGGCATGGCCATATTGAGGATTGTCCTCGCAGCAGCAGGCCTCGTACTGCACACACTCCAGACAATGTGCAGAGAGTTAACGAATTGGTGACTGCTGACAGACACATCAAAGTGAACGAATTGTCACGCTACTTTGGGATAGGGGAAGGAAGTGTTTGCTGAATACCGAAAGTGTTGGCGTTAAAAAAGGTTTGTTCCAGGTGGGTTTCCAGGATGTTGACAGTGGCTCACAAAGAAACAAGAAAAACGATATGCAGCGAACTTTTGGAACAGTACGAGAATGGTGGAGATGAATTTCTTGGAAGAATTGTGACAGGTGATGAAACATGGCTCCATCATTCTTCACCAGAGATGAAGAGGCAATCAATGGAGTGGCATCATGCAAATTCACCCAAGAAAAAACAATGGAAAACCACACCCTCTCCTGGAAAAGTTATGGCTGCAGTGTTTTTGGATTCCGAAGGACTCTTGCTTGTGGACATCATCCCAGGTGGAACCACCATACATTCTGATGCATATGTGATGACACTGAAGAAACTTCAAGCTCGACTGAGTCATGTTCAACCACATTGGCAAAAGCAGGATGATTTGCTGTTGCATGACATTGCATCGCCACAAGTCAGTCAAAAAACCATGGAAGTGATCACAAAACTCGAATGGACAACACTGAAACATCTGCCTTACAGTCCTGACCTGGCTCCATGTAACTACCATCTCTTTGGGAAACTGAAAGACTGTGGAACAAGGTTTGAAGATGATGACTACATTGTGCACGCTGCCAAACAGTGGCTCCAACAGGTTGGTCCAGAATTTTACCATGTTGGTATACAGGCGCTGGTTCCAAGATGGCGTAAGGCAGTTGAGAGGGATGGAAATTATGTGGAGATATGAAAATATTGTTCCTAAAGAATGTACCTACACATTGTAAAACTTTCAAACATGTAGAATAAACGATGGATATTAAAAAAATAGAGTGCATCTCTTTTAGAGTGACCCTCATATATACAAGGGTTGACTGAAAAGTAGTGCCTTCGCCTTCATAACTCTTCAACAGTTGGCAGCATTGGTATGCGGCAGGTACTGGCTTGTTCTGTAGCCTCTGCTCTCTGCTGTGTACACTCATAACATCAGCCCTTAAAACATATGTCTCTGCATCACCTACGGATTTGAATGGTTTAGAAAATGAGGGATGGTTCATAGACGATGTGGCAGATAGAACAGTTGCAGAGAACAAACGATTTACTACATGTGTACGTTTAAAAATGCTTATGGGCTGCTTTGAGGACATGAAGCAGATTACTATGAATGTTAAAAAGGAAATCATTCTGGTACAGAGTGCGACGGACAATAACTCATACATTCAAGGAGCTCAAAAGGAGAATGTGATCACAGTCACCATGATAATATGGAAAATGCCTCACATCAGTGTACCATACGAGGAGTGTTTGAAGCTTTTAAAAGTTGTGAATTCCAGTGCATATCTATCACTAACATTTCCGCTCTTTGGAGGTTTTCCAGGGCCCAGTGATACCAACTGCAAGCAGACAAATATGAGCTATTAAAACCTCTTCAAGCTAGTGATGCCTAGATTCATCACATTTGCCTTTCAGGCTGGCAGAAGAGAAAATATAGCAAATGATTCTACTGTATTTGACAGCTGCAAGTTAACTAATTCCAGAGTCTCCCTGAATTCATAATTCTACCCACTTGACAATTTACACCTGCATTGGGATGAAAATATGTACAGTCTAGCACATGACATGTACACAAGGTTTCATGCTTCTTACTATGAAAGTGCTCAAGAAGAAGTCCACGAAAATTCAAAGAGCTATCACCAATAATTGTAACAGACTGCGCGAAACTGAATGAGATAATTAAGTCTGAAGCTATAGATGTATTAATTGAATTTGAATCTTCAGCAAAATTTCCCAGAACTTACTGCAGCTAATGCTCTAGTTCTACATGACCATGCGATTAACGACTGTGCACTCACTGGTGTTCTGCAATGAGCTGTATAAGTGAACAGGTGCTTCGCCATATCCATAGCATTCCACAATTCCTTCTCAAGAAGTTAACATCATTGTAGACATTCAGGGTTTCTATGATGATGAGCACAGACAGTTCATATTTAAAAAGATGTTGCATTCGTAGTGAACACAGAAGATGCCAGAATAATAGAGCCATTCTCAGCAAACTTTGCTTCACCGAGTACTTTTAAGTATGTGAAGCGGACTAAAACACAGAAGAGTGCAAAGTGATTAACACATTTCTACCATGGTATTCATGGGGATGATCCTGGCATATCCTATAATGACATGGTGACGTTAGTTCGATTATTCGATGACACGGATACCATCAGCTACGTGAAGGGGAAGGAGAAGGTCTCATGGATGCAGCGAATCTCCAAGTTTGCTGCTATTCAAGACCTGGAATTCTATGGATGTCCTTCTCTCCATTGACTCAAGGAGAAGCTGTGTGAAAATAGTGTTGCTGTGTCTGCTTATGAAAATGTAAAATTACTTTTAAGCTGGATGAGAAATAAATGAATTTTTACCTCATAATATGTGTATGATTTCTCTTTACCCTGTTCCTGCTTTGATAGTACACAGTTTCGTCCATATACAATGTCTGTGATTTTATTCAAGCACAGAAGATATAATTTTACATATATTTATTGAATGTCTTTGGAAGTGGATGCAGTCAGGTGCCTCCTGCTCCCATAACCCAATTCATACTGGAAAATATGCGTTAATTCCATGCAACCATTATATATATTTTGTTAATCTCTGTGTTAAACTTCACCTCCTCAATAGCACTTATCTTCAGAAAAACTAATGTCATTTGTAATAATTATGAAAAATCCGCTTCGATTGCACAAACTACCTAGTGTTTACCTAGGTTTCAGCGTGGGTAACCACGCGACGCAGCACACACAGGGTTGAGATAAGTAATATTAATGACTTGGTGCATATGTACTGTGTATTCGTAAAAAAAATTTTTTTCATTGGGTCTTGCCGCTGTAGGGAGTTGATTTTAGTATTTGACTATACCTATTTAGGCAAGCTGTTTTATATTTGTTCTGAAGAAGGCGTGGTTACCCACACTGAAATCTAGGTAAACACCAGGTAGTTTGTGCAATCTAGGCGGATTTTTCATAATTATTTCGATACTTACGATTGCTGACGTGCTGCAATGCTGAAAGTTCTTAATGTAATTTGTATCGTGCACAGCGTTTATATATAAATACATAATGCAGTAGGGGATAGGTTTTTTGCAAATAACAACAACAAAAAAGATGCACATTAAAGAATTGTTTCATTTATTTAATTCTCATATATACAATTCAGTTCTTGAGATTACAGTTCAGTTCTTGAGGTTACAACTGACTTCTTGAGATACAGTTCAGTTGTTGAGGTACAATTTCACTGTGTTAGTCCAATGCAGAGCTATTTTGAACTTAACTACAACAACAGTCACATTGCTCGAGAATATTTTTTTAATAATTTTTCCCCGTAGCACTGGATGAGAATATTTACAATTTCTTCACATATCTGCCCTAAAAATTAATGCAGAGATACTTTTTTTACCATTGCAACTGATTTCCACAGTCCTAGTCGCATAGATATTCCAATAATTCTGATGAACTGTGAACTTTATTGAGATATGCACTTAAAATTAATCTGATTTCGATGGCTAGTCGTAGATAAAAACTAATCTATGTACAAGATGTACATGCTGCACACACACACACACACACACACACACACACACACACACACACACACACACACACATATATATATATATATATATATATATATATATATATATATATATACAGGGCTATTACAAATGATTGAAGCCATTTCATAAATTCACTGTAGCTCCATTCATTGACATATGGTCACGACACACTACAGATACGTAGAAAAACTCATAAAGTTTTGTTCGGTTGAAGCCGCACTTCAGGTTTCTGCCGCCAGAGCGCTCGAGAGCGCAGTGAGACAAAATGGCGACAGGAGACGAGAAAGCGTATGTCGTGCTTGAAATGCACTCACATCAGTCAGTCATAACAGTGCAAGGACACTTCAGGACGAAGTTCAACAAAGAGCCACCAACTGATAACTCCATTCGGCGATGGTATGCGCAGTTTAAAGCTTCTGGATGCCTCTGTAAGGGGAAATCAACGGGTCGGCCTGCAATGAGCGAAGAAACGGTTGAACGCGTGCGGGCAAGTTTCACGCGTAGCCCGCGGAAGTCGACGAATAAAGCAAGCAGGGAGCTAAACGTACCACAGCCGACGGTTTGGAAAATCTTACTGAAAAGGCTAAAGCAGAAGCCTTACCGTTTCGAACTCACTGATGGGGACATGCTGCACCAAGTGTGGGAGGAACTTGATTATCGGGTTGATGTCTGCCGAATCACTAAAGGGGCACATATCGAACATTTGTGAATGCCTAAAAACACTTTTTGAGTTTTTGTATGTGTGTGCAAAGCATTGTGAAAATATCTCAAATAATAAAGTTATTGTAGAGCTGTGAAATCGCTTCAATCATTTGTAATATACCCCCAAGGCACATATAGAATGCATATGAATAAATAAATATACAAATATTTTCTTTGTGCTTTTGTAATAAATATGAATATTTTTTGTTTACGCTTTTTTAATGTTTTTTACCCTTTTCCACACACATGGTGTGCTTATATATATTCTTTTTTTCCACACATGGTGTGTGGGTGTGTGTGGATACGTTTACTTGTATGTGTACATAGTACACATAAATAAATAAATATTTTCTCAACACACACACACACAAGATTACTTACACTATGATAGAAGGGTCATACTACTATTCTGCAGAGTGTCTCCCTCTCTCTCACCAGTCTGTCCCTTTCACTTAATCAGAATCCCCCATCATCACTACAAGCGAGCAGTGTGAGTACAGGAGAGTTTTAGTCCCACTATCACAAATGACCTTTTTGTCTTCATGAGGCGACAGGCTGATTTTAGGCTGCAGACCAGTGTACACCTCATGTCATCTTGATCAAATATCAATTTGTCACACCATAGGAGGCAGCTGCAGTGCAGCACCATGAATACCGATAGAGGGGGCTCCTGATGCCTTACGACACACACCTTTAGCCCGCCCTCTGGGGCACATTTGAGTGTGGGATAGATCTGCAACCTCCACAGTCTCCTCGTTTTTCAGAAGGCCGATAACCCTCTTGTTCTGTGCACCAATGCCATAAGGATAATCAGCCACATTGAGGATGTGTCAAATTCATTACTGGGGTACCTCATTACTTCATATGGATTGTAGTTCTTCACCCAATAGATGAAGCCATCTGTATGCATCTAAAGCAATTTAGGATCCGTGAAACGAGTTTTTGCAAACTCATAATGAAAGTGGAGTTCAGATAGGTCTTAGTGTGTGCATCCTCAGATAAACAGGTTTCATGAACTCCACTGCAGTCTTTGCCATCTCCACAGCAACAATGTTCTTCTCGGATATGGTGACCCTCTTACAATTTGGTCTGGCAATGTATTTTGTTACGCCATAACGCCCATCCCATTCGGTTCTAATCAAAATTTCACATCGTTCCCCCAAATTCTCCATTGCTTTGCCAAAAATTGAATTATTCATTGATTTATAAAAATCTTTCGCAAAGTCACACATTGCGGAAACTATCTGTCACATATTCAAATCAATATACTCCTTCAGTCAGGAGAACTGCTTGAAGGAGCAGGTTATCCTAACCAGCTCCATCCCCAAGTTGAGACACTGCTGGAGATTATGATTACGAATAATGTGCCTCCTATTACTACCCAGTGTTGTCATCAGTTTTGGGTTGGAGCCTCCTCACAGAACTAGTTGCTCTGGACACAGCGGAAAATCAGCATGCTCATCATGCAAACCAATAGGATACATGAGTTCTGCCTCCACCACAAACTGTACATCATAATCAGCTCTCATACCCCGCGATTTTTCCATCTAATCCCTTTCATTTATCTTCAGGCGCCCATTGAACTCATCAATCGGGAGTAATTGTTGCATGGTGTGCTCGTATAAGCTATTTACATCCAAGTACATTATGTAACTCGAATCAATGGATCCGTTGAACTGTCACCCATTTGTGAGTTATTTCTTTTCACATGCCTATGGACACATTGGCAAATTCCCCCAAGGATCCCTCGCCCAAAGAAATGGAGCATGTGAGCATTGGTGAATAATTCAGTAATGCTGCACTTTGTTTTCTTTAGCATTGTGTCCCAAGACAACGCAGGTGCCATGTAATAATAAATGGGTTCCAGAGAATACGTGATCATGCACAGACTCCAGAATTTCTCGAAAACGTCCGCAAGCAAGAGCATGTCTGTGTCCATGTAAAGCTGTGCATACTCTCTAAAGTGGAGATGTTGAATGCCTGCCAGTCATTCATGGCAAGCTCATACTCTGCATCCCTTATGGCACCGCCTGTGAGGCTTCTAGAAAAAGCAGTTATGTCAGGTAGCCCCATTTTGAAGAATTTTACCATACTATCCGCATACTTGTATGGGGAAACCCTCTTCCTAGTGACAACCTGAAACTTTTCCTCATAAGGAAATGAAATGCAACCGATGTGCATATCCCCCCGCACTACAGTTTCGATGAGTTTCTGTAATGGTACCTGTGTAAAACGTAAGGTGTCAAGGAATCAGAACGTAATTCTCGGCGTCATTCACTTGGAGAATGAAACTAATTTCTTGACAGTCTCAGGTAGGACACTGGCCTGATCTTTCTCAATGGCGAAATCAGCCAAGTAGTAACGAGAAAGGGAGTGTCATTCCCATTTAAATTATGGAAGAAAATGGTTATGTGCCATGATAACGGGTACTTCAAATTGCACGCATTGTGACCTGTGCCACTGAACTTCCCCAAAAGATGACATTGGTTTCTACGATGGGTTTCCGCTTTTCTGTCTTTCAGCAGCCCATAAATAAGATAGTCAACTGCGTTGTTGTAGAAATGTTCAATCTCGTTAGATTTGGTCATGGGAAGGTTGTCGCTGTAAAGCTTATCAACTTATCAACTTCCCATGGAAGTTTTTCGAGCTCAGTGAGCAACCAAACCGCAGTATTATCCCCAATATAAGATTTTTAGTGGTTAAGAATTGAATCATAGGACGATGCGGTTTGGTACACTGCCACATATGGTAGGTGTTTTTCTGTAAAGATGGTATGTGAGGTCGTGGTGTCACCTCCACAGTGTATTGTCGTCTGGAAATGGAAAAAGTGCCCGATAATTCTTGCGTGTGAGAAGATGCAAAGTGACAAAAGCCCAAAATCCAGGAAACGAAGATAATAGTCATATCTACGATGCAACAAAATCAAAGAAAATACTACGTTCATTGTTAACAATAATTGTGTAAAGACTGTGATACTATTAAAACTTACTTCTGTTCAAGTCCTTGGAAGAATAAGGTGCAAATTTGTATGCTAATATTTTATTACGTGGATAGAAAGGTCTGCGGTGTGATAATTTCTGTCTGCTAACTCAGAATATAATTATTGTTCGTTAACATAAAATAACTGATTTTATTTAATTTTCATATACGAGTATGTGTAAAGCAAATTTCCTCCTGCCATTTTTAGTGTAGCAGATATATGGCAATTGATGGGTGCAATTGCTGCAACATTCTCTAAATTCACCTAAAACCAGTCGTGGCGCCCACACATACACTAAAAATTGCTTCATTAATCAAGAGAAGTAAAATGTGCAAGCAATACAAGCGCATATGGTCAGAATTTTAAATTATTTCAAGTACGCCAGGACACAGCCACCCACATTGTGTTAAACAACGATGCAGCTCATTTTATTTTACTATTTTCGGTTACTTGTAAATGTTTTCTAGGTTATCAGCAGTCGTATATGCAGAAACCACATTTACCCGAGAAGAAGATAGCTCATTTTAATAAGTTAGGATATATTACAATAGTGTGTCACAGGAGCAAGGAGGTATTCAAAGTCGGCACATACTACATGGCATCGCTCCTGGGGCCCTATTCTGCATCGTTCATACCGATCGGTGTAGTTAGTCTCGGTAGTGACGTCATTTTCGGTTCTTTATCGAAATATCCCATTCAGTAAGCTTCTGAGACTTGTTACCGAACGGTACTTCCACCGATTTTACGACAAAACCGATAGGTTTTGGATTTCGGTCTGGCCCTGTCGATTGGTGAGCTGTGATTTATGTACACCTATAATTTGTTATTTTAAACATATTTAGCCGTTTTATCTTTGGATTTAGTGATTGCGTTACTAAAGAATGACCAGAGGACGCATCCGATTGGAAAGTGAGTTCATAATAGACTATTTTCCGTTGTTAGAAATATGGTTAGGTTAGGTTGTTACTGTGAATGATTATACCAAAAAAAAGTTTTCGGTCAATATTCTCTCAAAATACGTGTTATTTTTATGCAAATAAGAGTTTAAAGATCATTAAATATCAAGTCATCTGCTCTGCTTATATTACGTAAGTGTGAGCTGACGTTACTAGTGCCTTTGTGTACTTTTTCCCACAAATGGTTTAGTTAGTAATTATCGAAACGTGTTTACAACTTTCAAGTAACAATGGAAAGCAATTATGTGAAGCCTGATATTGGAAACTTTCCAAACTATCACGCATTTATGACTTACGCAGCACAATTTCGCAATGAAGTCAGCCTACGTTGCTCTACCTCAATACTACAAGAATTGAGCACTGCATGTCTGTTGTTTGGTGTGGCCAAGTGATCATTCGCTGCTCGGCCGCCGAGCTGGACGGACGTGTGGCGGCAGCGCTAGGAGGGCTGGCGTAAACAGCGGCTGTGTGGCTGTTAAGAAGGTCAGTAGAGCGTTTTTTTTTACTTGCACCTTTCAGTGCTCTAAAATGACAAAATGAACGATATTAACTGTGAAAGAAGAGATACGGTTAGATTCACTTTTGATTGGACCTGTAAAAGACCAAAGGCTTTTGAGATCAAAAGGTGGCTTTCAGAAACAGTTAAGATCACAGGAGACGAAATTATTGTCGTTCATCTTTCTTTTGTTTCCAATTCTGTCTTTTTGAAATTGATTTCCTCTTGATTTGTGCTCCTCGATAGTTGACAAGTGTGGTGGCAAAATGAAATTTAATCATGCAGATGGAATGGTTAGTGAAGTTTTTGTTTCCCATGCTGGGCTAGGCATTCGAACAGTGAGAGTTTTCGAACTGCCGTTCGAGGTCCCTGAGTCCCTGCCGGAGCGATCAATGTTGCTCTTCAGCCCTATGGTAGGGTTACATCTAATATTGCAGAAAAATGGTCCGAGCAATATATGTTTCCGGTTTTGAATGGAGTTAGACAGATTAAGATTGAGCTCTTACGACATATCCCTTCTTACTTGAATATCTGTGGCCATCGCGCTCTCATAATTTATGATGGGCAGCTACGGACTTGTGCCACAGGGCACGTCAGAAGTGAGTGCAGTAGTAGGCGTGTTCCTCAGTTACCGACTAACGAGGCGGCTGTCCCAGGACAAGTTGTTAGCATGCAAGTGACGTACGCTGCCGCGGCAGCTAGCCGGACTCCCTGTCAACAGAATATGGCCGAGCAGGCGGGACCTTCCGTCGCACGCACGGAAACGGGAAACACCGCGGAGTTGACTAACGATGACAATCAGAATCTGGCCAGTAATGACGTCACTGAGGGCGCACCGCGCTTGCCCTCTGAGTCTGACAACTCTACCAACGAGCGACAAGCTTCATCGATAATACCTGATGTAGACATGGCAGAGTACGAAGCGGTAGTTAGACACGAAAGGGCCAACATGCCAGAGGGAACTACAGTGGATGGACATAAAGAGGAAGCGATACAACAAATAACTGACAACCACACAGATGACAGGACACCACAGACAGGTTCAGGAAACGTCAAAGGAAAAGGAGCTGGGGGGGGGGGGGGGGCGCAAGAAGACGAACCAATGACACCACCCATCTCACGTGTCATAGAAACAGCAGCAACGGCCGACTCCGAAATTAACGGAGCTCAAAAACCTTCCGCCACGAAGGCGGGACAGGTGACTTCTCCTCGACCTTCCACGGAGTCGCCAGGAAGTTCACCAAAGGTTTCACCGACGATTTCACCGAAATCATCAAAAAATAAAAAGAGACGAAGAGCACATCAAGCTGCAAAGAACTTGGCCCCTCCTTTAAGAGAGCGTCTGAGGAAGATACAGGAGACCGAAAAGAAGGACGAAGATACACAAAAGGAAGCGGTCGGCGAGTCTTCGGATCGGAACAAGAGACAAGAACGGGCTGACATGCCACACGGAACATTTGAACCTTTGCATGACAATACGACATCAGATATGGACAAGGAAACCCGACTTGGACAAGGACATGGACACGACATCACCGCGCCACGATTTAACTGGGCGGACGAAAAGGAGGATCAGACCGATGCAATGGGGACGGAAGGTGCTTTTGAGGAAGAATTTTTTTTATTAAAAATTGTCACAATGAACTCTAATAAGAAAGAAAAAAAAGAAAAAGGAAGGAAAACCGTCAATGGAATAAAAGTAAAATAGAATAACACTATATATATCTAAACAGAAGTTATTGTTCGCGGCTCCAATACCGTGTCCTCTATTTATTGTCTTGTAGCGTCTCACAGTGGAACATACATATTACGTGACCACCTTAAACAAAAACAAAATTCAGAGTCAAGCAAAGGTAGCTTCACTGAAGGACGTTCTGTATCAGTCAGATACAGATATCGCCTTCCTGCAGGAAGTTAATGTCAAAGAATTGTATGTTTCAGGTTACAAAGAGGTGTTGAACGTGGCTCCAGAAAACGCGTGTGGAACAGCCATCCTTGCTAAAGAAGGGATCGAGATGACAAACGTGTGCCTTTTAGAGTAGGGGAGGGGAATTAGCTGTAAAAATTTTAACACCACTTTTATAAACCTTTACGCACCTTCAGTCAACAATGCGAGACGAGAGAGGTCAGCCTTTTTTAAAAGTGACATTTTATTTCTACTCCAAGAAAACCCTGCAGAAATTGTCATTGATGGAGATTTTAATTGAATTTTAAATAAAAAGGATCAGCGACCAAATTTTAACTTCTCCCAAGAACTGCAGGCGTTGGTCAAGTGGTTTGACGCGTGGGAAATAAAATACACGACGCTGGTTCACTTCACGTATATCACTGGTGCTAGACAGAGCAGAATCGACAGAATATATGTCACCCCCACTTTAGACACCAAAGTCAGTAGTATCGAGGTAATACCAGCTGCCTTCTCTGAACCCCAAGACCTACTATTCTTATAGTAGGGAAAAACTATTCTCATGCATAAGACGTGCATCACTGAAGAAGTTTAATTTCCTCTCTTAATTTTTACTTTTGCTTCTCTCTCATTTTTGTTTAAATTCTAATGGAAGAATATTTTGCGTTCCGTTAATGCAGTCAATAGTATTACAGTGAGAGCTATTTTCACGGTAATCTATTCCGATTACAATTTTCTAACCTTGTCTTCAAGATGCAATTCAGTTTCATCACCCATTAAAAAAAAAAGTGGTTGCGCACCGGAATGTGGTACAAAACGACCCGAGTTCTCACATGGATAAATTTCATCAGTTAATTCTTGTTTGTCAGGTGTGATATTCTTGTATCATCAGCAAAGAGAACTAACTTTGCCTCTTCATGAATATAGAATGGCAAGTCATTAATATATATTAAGAACAACAAAGGACCCAAGACCAACCCTTGTGGAACCCCATTCTTGATAGTTCCCCAGTTTGAGGAATGTGCTGATCTTTGCATTTCTGCACTCTTCCAGTTAGGTACGAATTAAACCATTTGTGCACTGTCCCACTCATGCCACAATACTTGAGCTTGTCTAACAGAATTTAATGATTTACACAATCAAAAGCCTTTGAGAGATCACAAAAAATCCCAATGAGTGGTGTTCGGTTATTCAGATCATTCAAAATTTGATTGGTGAAAGCATATATGGCATTTTCTGTTGAAAAACCTTTCTGGAAACCAAACTGACATTTTGTTAGTACTTCATTTTTCCAGATATGTGAAGCTACTCTTGAATACATTACTTTCTCAAAAAATTGGGATAAAGCTGTTAGAGGGGAGATTGGATGGTAATTGTTGACATCAGATCTATCCCCTTTTTTATGCAAAGGTATAACAATAGCATATTTCAGTCTATCAGGGAAAATACCCTGTCCCAGAGAGCTATTACACAGGTGGCTGAGAATCTTACTTATCTGTTGAGAACAAGCTTTTAGTATTTTGCTGGAAATGCCATCAATTCCATGTGAGTTTTTGCTTTTAAGCAAGTTTATTATTTGCCTAATTTCAGAGGGAGAAGTGGGTGAGATTTCAATTGTATCAAATTGCATAGGTATGGCCTCTTCCATTAACAGCCTAGCATCTTCTAATGAACACCTGGATCCTACTACATCCACAACTTTTAGAAAATGATTATTAAAAATATTTTCAACTTCTGACTTTTTGTTTGTAAATTTTTCGTTCAATTTGATGGTAATACTGTCTTCCTGTACTCTTGGTTGACCTGTTTCTCTTTTAATAATAATCCACATAGTTTTAATTTTATTATCAGAGTTGCTGATTTCAGACGTGATACACATACTTCTGGATTTTTTAATAACTTTTCTTAAGATAGCACAGTAGTTTTTATAATGTTTGATAGTTTCTGGGTCACTACTCTTTCTTGCTGTCAGATACATTTCCCTTTTCCGGTTACAAGATATTTTTATACCCTTAGTAAGCCATGGTTTGTTACATGGTTTCTTACGAGTATATTTAACTATTTTCTTGGGGAAGCTGTTTTCAAATGCATTTACAAAAGTGTCATGAAATAAATTATATTTTAAACTGGCATCAGGTTCACGGTAGACCTCATCCAAGTCTAAGTGCTGTAGGCTTTCCCTGAAATCAGCAATTGTTAAATCGTTGACTGGACATACTACTTTGGAGGACTGTTTGGTACTGCTGAATGGAGATATGTCATATATTGTAACTAGCTGTGCACCATGATCAGAAAGACCATTCTCAACAGGCTGAGCATTTATCTGGTTAAACTTATCTTGGTCTATAAAGAAGTTATCTGAGCTGCTATCCTTTACCACCCGAGTAGGAAAATCAATAACAGGTGTCAAATTGAAAGAACCGAGTAATACTTCAAGGTCATTTTTCCTATTACCCTCTTTCAGAGAATCTACATTCAACTCCTCACAAATAATAATTTGCTTCCCCCTGTCTGACAGATAGCACAACAAAGAGTCCAAATTTTTCAGAAATAGATGAAAATTTCCCAATGGGGACCTATATGCAGTTACAATTATAAATGTGCCTTTATTTAATTTAAGCTCACAGCCACATGCTTCTATGTGTTTCTCTACACAAAACTTTTTTTTCTATACTTTTTGCACAATGATAACTTTTGGCATATATGGCAACTCCTCCTTTCTCCATATGTTCTCTAATTACATGCGCAGAGAGCTTATATCCAGTTACATTTACCTTATCCATATCAGCAACAATGTGATGCTCAGACAGGCATAGTATATCTATTTCATCCTCAGCTTCTAAATCTTCTAAACAAACCAGAAGCTCATCTATTTTATTCTTTTAACTCCCAATATTTTGATGATATATACTTACATTATTTTTAATTATACTTTTATGAGAACCTTTCCTTATTCTAACATTTGCAGTACTCTCCTGTCTGAGTTTCTCATTGTGCTTAGGCCTAGTTCCTATACCAGTGGTCACATGGTGTTCAGAGAGGCAGATTATGTCAACTTGGTTGGGTGACTTTAATTCATCAATGCAATTACCTAGGACTGAGATACAACTTGGTGGAGATAAAATTTCTGGTAAGTGGTGAAAATTTATAATTGACAGCTGTGATTGGTGATCCAATGTGCTAGAATTGTGCTGTTTAATTTCTTTCCTAAACTGAAGATTTGTTTCAATCCTGACCTCTCGTAGAACTTGACATCTTTCTGCCTTACCTATCCTAAAAAAGGTGCTGCTCCGACACCAGTAACCACTGGTATTTTACCATTCAGTTGGTACGACATATTCTGAGGCATCAAGGGATCACCAGTTTAGCATGGCAGTGCCTCCCCCCCCGCCCCCCCCTTAAATTTACTGCTATTGCCCCAGCCAGTTTACCCTTCCCTTTCCTGTTGAGATGTAGGCCGTGCCTGGTATAGTCCCACCTACTGAGAGAATCAACAGGAACCACACCAATATGAGCTCCTGCACCCGACCCAAGCAGCCATTCCAACTCCAAATTAACTCTCCCAACAGAAGAGTTCAAATGAGGCCGGTCATGGCGTCTCAAAACAGATACAAATTCAACATTGGTGTGTCTCGATGCCGACGCAATCTTCACCAGGTCACACTCTATACTGTACCCAGGATCTCTGTCAATACTGTTCCCTGGCCCTCTCACAATAACCGCGGTGTCTTCCCTGGTAAATCCTTTACAGAGTGAACCTAAATCCTCGGTCACCTGATCCAGACTAGCGCTTGGTTTGAAAAAATTTGTGACCTGGTATTCAGGTCCTAATTCCTCCTGCAGAAGTTGGCCTACACCTCTGGCATGAGAACTGCCTAACAACAAAACTTTCTTCCTTTTCGATGACTTTCCTACATTCTTTTTCAATTTCCTATTGAAAGATTGTTGAAAGATTGTTGTGTCCTGTCTACACCTACATCTGCTTGATTCTCATAAGTTTCTAACTGAAGCAACAGGTCAAACTTATTTTTGACATTCACCATAAAACTGTCAGACTTAGTTCTAGGCCTGTTCCTTCTGTTACCTGTTGCCACTTCCCACCTCTCTTTGCCCTTCTCCCTCCTTAACCTGTCCAGATCTTCCCTAGCCTGATCTAGCTCAGCCTGAAGGGCAGCAATTTTGCTCTCCTGTTCCACTATCTTCCTATCTCTGCTGCAAATCCTACATAACCACTAATGAGCCTGATCCACTTTCCCGACACCCACGCCACTGCAGTCCCCCCAATGAAAAAACCTACTGCATCCATCACACCAAACCCGGGAACTAACAATTCTACGCCAAGTCAGGCACTTCTCACTCATGGCAAAAATAATACTTTAGCTGGAATAAATCAATAAAATTACCGAAAATCAAAAAAGACGTTACAAGCAAGTTTCTGACTTAAAATTCCGCTGTTTTTCTGAGATCTGTATTAAAGAAATGAAGGTATACGCTATTTATTATATATTTCACTCAATGGAATGAAAAAAAGGACAATTAAACGAGATACTTTAAGTTTGATTCTCCAAAAACGTTACGAGGATTAGGCCTATAAACAAATGTATATAAGCAAGTTTATGATATGAAGTTACGCTGTTTTTCTGAAATCTGTATTAAAACAATGAAGTTATACGCTATTTACGGTAGTTTACTTATTTGTTACCGAGAAAATAGTCAAATTACCGTGAAACAAGAAACAAACACGTTTACAAAATTTAAGCCTAAACGCGACTTCGCGAAGTTACGATCTTTTCGTGTTTTCTGAAAAAATACGCAAAGAAAAGTGAAACCTTTAATGGCAAGACTAAACGATACACTAATGCACGTATTTAATTTGTTGTCGGTGTTAAACTAAATTATATTCCTGTCTAAATCACTTAACTTTCTGGAAATAGTTTCTGGCGTCACTTACTCGGCGACCACCTTGGAAACTACTTCACTCATGAGAGCATGTCGTAAACTTCGACGAACCGCAGGAGCTCTCGAAGATGCGTTTTTTTTCAATTTTTTTAAGACCCAAATCGTTGACGTATCATGTAGGGAAGTGGGCTTCTTAATCATTTGGATCTTTTGGAGCGAGTTATAACCACATTCTGTTTATCTTCTTATTCTTTGAAACTCTCAGAATCAATTTTTCGGGTGTTTTTATAGATGTATTAGTACAAAGTGGTACAACACACTATTCCTAACTTATTTTCCAAAACGTAAAGTCCAAAACACGATGTCAGTGTGAATGAGAATAAGATGACATAATGCGGCATTTACGACAATCTATAGAATACAGTCAAATACGCTATCGTTATTATGCATGCGTGGAAAGATACGGTCAGAGAAACTGTAAAATTTTTTTATCCATTTCAGCTGAGAATCATGCCTGATACTGTTAAGCAGGAGGCAAGGGCAATGAAAGCGGGCAGGACAGCTCGATAGAATGCGGCGTCATGCGTTATGGCAACATAAACGCAATTTTCGGTACCTGGAAGAATACTGTGCCTGTGTCGTCTGCTAACCGCTTTGCTTTCGTGGCGCTGTGCGCGCTGGAGTGCGGACCTGCGGCCGCTTGCTTTTGATTGGCTTGCGTGACACGAACTGACAACAGCGCTTCGGTTCTCTAGACCCGAACGGTATCGCTACCGAAATGCTTACTGAATAATGCAGGAACTCTAATTCGAGTACTAGACCGTTCGGTGCTCTTGAGAACCGAAACGATCGGCACAATGGTGGAAAGATAGAGAATAGGCACCCTGGTCGTGAGCATTTTTAAACTTGTCTCAGACAACTGAATGCATCATGTTATAAAATAAATGTATAAACATTCCCCAGCCCTCACCATTAGAGCCACAGTACATTACGAGAACAAAAAATATTTTCTCTAACAGCCACACGTTAAAAAAATAAAAAGTAAATGCACTTTCGTTCTTGCTACGCCAACTCGGTTATTACTGCTGGGAGCTGTTGCTGCAGTAGTCTCTCAGCCCCCAGCTCCGATCTACATCAGCCAACATCTCAGGGATGACAGCTACAATGACAAAAAAAACTAGGACTGCAATGCAAGCTATGGAATAAAAATTCGTCACACATTAAAATTACAGCAACGAGCCATTCAAAAGCTTGGAAGTACGGAGGCATGCCTCTACCGACCATTATCTTAGAAGCTAGATTAAGGAAAGGCAAACCTACATTCCTAGCATTTGTAGACTTAGAGAAAGCTTTTGACAGTATTGACTGGAATACTCTCTTTCAAATTCTGAAGGTGGCAGGGGTAAAATACAGGGAGCGAAAAGCTATTTACAATTTGTACAGAAACCAGATGGCAGTTATAAGAGTCGAGGGACATGAAAGGCAAGCAGTGGTTGGGCAGGGAGTGAGACAGGGTTGTAGCCTCTCCCCGATGTTGTTCGATCTGTATATTGAGCAAGCAGTAAAGGAAACAAAAGAAAAATTCGGAGTAGGTATTAAAATCCATGGAGAAGAAATAAAAACTTTAAGGTTCGCCGATAACATTGTAATTCTGTCAGAGACAGCAAAGGACTTGGAAGAGCAGTTGAACGGAATGGATAGTGTCTTGAAAGGAGGATATAAGATGAACATCAACAAAAGCAAAACAAGGATAATGTAATGTAGTAGAATTAAGTCGGGTGATGCTGAGGGAATTAGATTAGGAAATGAGATACTTAAAGTAGTAAAGGAGTTTTGCTATTTGGGGAGCAAAATAACTGATGATGGTCGAAGTAGAGAGGATATAAAATGTAGACTGGCAATGGGAAGGAAAGCGTTTCTGAAGAAGAGAAATTTGTTAACATTGAGTATAGATTTAAGTGTCAGGAAGTCGTTTCTGAAAGTATTTGTATGGAGTGTAGCCATGTATGGAAGTGAAACATGGACGATAAATAGTTTGGACAAGAAGAGAATAGAAGCTTTCGAAATATGGTGCTACAGAAGAATGCTGAAGATTAGATGGGTAGATCACATAACTTATGAGGATGTATTGAATAGGATTGGGGAGAAGAGAAGTTTGTGGCACAACTTGACTAGGTGAAGGGATCGGTTAGTAGGACATATTCTGAATCATGAAGGGATCACCAGTTTAGTATTGGAGGGCAGCGTGGAGGGTAAAAATCGTAGAGGGAGACCAAGAGATGAATACACTAAGCAGATTCAGAAGGATGTAGGTTGCAGTGGGTACTGGGAGATGAAGAAGCTTGCACAGGATAGAGTAGCCTGGAGAGCTGCATCAAACCAGTTTCAGGACTGAAGACCACAACAACAACAACCCCCTCCACCCGCCATTTCACTCATGGAGCCAACAGGAGTGCGGCTTGGTATCCCACCTGCAACTGAATGCTGGTCTGAGCACACGGGAAAAGTTGTTGCTGGTCTGCCGACAGCGTTTTCCGCACGCTCGTGGATCCGGCCGCAAAACCCCGCTTCCGGTCGCCACTTCACTCTGAGGCCAGTTGCGGCCGCTGACGGACACTTCGCCGCTTTGCAGGTCCCAAGTCACAACCATGCCTTGTGAAGCAAATTATTGTGGTAATGTATTTAACAATATTTTTACATGATGTAGCATCGTCTTCAGAGTTTCGACGTAGTATATTTTGCACTCATTTATTTCAGTTTCAATTTATAAACAATATTTCCACCTGATGTATTTTCGAGTGTATTTGCTGTAATGTATTTCTGTTGCACCTGCAGCTGGGAAGGCAGTGCAGTGTTTTGTGTGTGAGTGTAATTGAAACAAATTGCTTAAAGCAACATTTGCAAATGTACTGAGGTGTTAAACACTACACCTAATTTGTTAATGCACATAAATACTCCAGAATACTGGAGGAAGATTGAGAGGGTTCAGAAGTGTGCTGCAATCTTTCTTTTCGATTCTGTGTTCAAGTGTGGCCGTATACACTGTAAAACTGAAGCAAACTATGGTGAAATGATCTTTTTGAGAGTGTATTTAGAGACATATTCAACTGGATTTAGAAACACCTGAAGCATCCTGTGCTCAAAGACAAGTGTATTTCCCACAAAAGGGCGTGAAGTGCCTCAGGAATGGTTACACAAGTGTGTCGCGATCTTTTTTTAGAGTTCGTGTTCAAGTACAGTTGTGGTATATCTCGAAATAAAACGTGTAATTACATACCAAATTGTTTAAATATTCTTGTGTCATCTGCAAAGCTCTCTCACTCTCTTTGTGCAGTGGAACGTTAAGTTCCTGTGCCATCTTCAAGTTATGTGTGTTACAATATTCTGCACATTGCTTAACCACCACATGTAATAACTCCTGAAGCAGTTCATGTTCAACAACATAGTATCAGTATGCGAGGGATGGGAAGGTGGAAGGCGGAGGGTATTTCCTGACAAGTGTGCACGACCACCCTGCTGTTACTGCATGCCAGCATTGTGAGCCCAGCACGCTCCCTACCCAATAGTACCTGCCTCCACTGGAAGATGGCACATGCCCGAGTGGGTGAAAGTCTTGCCTCTTGTACTTCAAAAGACTGACTAGACATTTGTCATATGATTTA
The DNA here is from genome assembly GCF_021461385.2 of Schistocerca piceifrons. Classification (NCBI taxonomy): domain Eukaryota; kingdom Metazoa; phylum Arthropoda; class Insecta; order Orthoptera; family Acrididae; genus Schistocerca; species Schistocerca piceifrons. The sequence goes on from NC_060138.1 coordinate 233,091,021, forward strand.
CAGTGACAGCACACACATTTATCAGCATGAGTTGCGAAGTGTAACTTAGCCCCATCTTGCTGCATCTTCATTATTTGATGAAGCATATTCGTCTTCTTCATACATTCACCAAATATCATTGCTTTCCAAACAACGCGCAGGTGACTATCGACATATTTCTCAGCTGCATGATTACAGCTAATATACCAGTAAACTCCTCCTTCTCCAGCAGAGACATCTCATCCATTGAACACATAGTACACACAGTACTCCCAGTCCAGCAGCTGGACACATAGCGAGCGAATCTCCTGCAATTTCTCCCCACACCACCAGCTGCATCATGTCACAAGAGGGGAGGGGTAGCGCCAGCAGTGCCCTTCGATGGTGGTGTTCTGAACCAGGTCAGTTGGACTACGGACCTGTCAGTGAAAACACTGGATAGAGCTACTGCGTATGACAACTCAATTTGTTTGAATAAACAACACATACAAAATCTAGACTTAGATCCATTCTATCAAGCAGCCCAGCACAGACTGACTCCTCTTGCAGTCAATTTCCAGATGTGGAGGGGAAAGGTGGGGAGGGAAGGGGAGGAAAGGTGGTTGCATTAGGTTAGTGGAGGTAGCCCAATTATCGTATTTTCCCATCAAAATTTGAAATTCCCACCATGACATCACTGCAACGTCGCCACAACTATGGCCGCGATCTTGGAACCGAAATCTATAATAAATTCGGCAACAATGCTGAATGGGGTGACACACAGGTTGTCCCACTACTATTCTGCCCCACTGTTTCTAATAATACCATCCAAGCTAAAAGCATCGGCAGCTGTAGACCTACTAGGATCACTAGTTAGACCCTGAAGTTGTTTTCCCAATGATTTCATCGCACTGGGGTTGACATCTAATTTGTATCACTCACCCATTTGCGTAACGCTACAGCTGAAACAGTGTTCAAACCTTTCATTAAGAACTTTTTACACTGTGTAGCACAAGTACACAGGGTCACATCAGATAACAGTCCTCAGTTTCGATCCATTCTGCATTAAAGACATACAAGATTTAGCCAATATTTATTTGATTATATTCTCCACTTTCAAACTCATCAGAACGTATAATGGAAGAGATTAAACGTCTGTACAACAGATCCTACAGAATGAAAATAATAGTGCACAAGAACGCAATTCAAGTTGCAACACTACATACATGGAAATCCAAAGGAATGCATCACATAACACACATACAGCCGTTTGTAGAGTAAATACTCTGTTGGTGAGACCTGATACTGTAGATAGTGATATGTATGGAATTTTGTGCGACTCTTAGACATGCAATGAAATTTGTTTTCTAGTAAGTTGGTAAATCATAAATCAGTGTATTGAGAGTGTTTTATACAATTCTACATAGTATGTAAGGGAACAGCAATAAACATTATTCAAGTTTCTTAGTTTTGGGCGAAGAATGCAAGTAGAACCATAAGTTTAAATGCGAACATTTTTAGGTTAGGCTTTACCGTGACTGTTACTGACATTAAATTAAACAACAATTTCACTGTTACCAGTCACCGTTTTATTTATTTCCACGACGCGTTTCGAAGGTTTAAACCTCCATCACTAATGTAAACCCACCCGATGATGGAGGTTTAAACCTTCGAAACGCGTCGTGGAAATAAATAAAACGGTGACTGGTAACAGTGAAATTGTTGTTTAATTTAAAGAACCATAAGTGCTTTTCTTAGTAAGCAGCTAAAATGCAATTTTTCTTATGTGCCAATTTGTGAAGACTAAATAGAGAGTAAGTGTTGTATTGGGAAAGTAATGAAGTTTTATGAGATATGACGTTATTTGTTCACTGAAGCCATTTTGGTGATGATGTATGATGTTTATGATAGTAGTACGAAGAAATATTGATGGTATTTGAGGTAATGATGAGTAACGATTGGTTAGAGACTCTATTTTCTGTCGACACATGTTGTTGAAAGAATGGTATATTTAGTAGGTTGCAAGCTAAGAAGTGAGTAAGTGTCGATGTCATTTCAAATACTAGATGCTTTGCTTCTTTCCATGTTATGTGTATGAGTGTCATGCGCTACTCTAATTTTAGCAAGATCTCCATACTCTATGTAATAGATACAAAGTAGAAACTCATGAGTTAGCAATAAGTTACCAGGGGTATATGTTAAGATGATGGTTAATCATGGCTCACAAAATGAGTGTTAAAGAAATGATTTGATATGATGATGTAAGATATAATATTTTATAAAAGAACAATGTTTTATATGAGGTCATCATTTGAGAAGTGTCTGGTAGCTTTGCCTGGATAGTATGATACGATTTACACACTTTGTATGAAACTTTTTGCTTGGGCACCTGTAAGAGTTGATGTATGAATTAGTAAAGTGTTAGGTAGAATATGGCTTACCATTTCTTGTGAATGATGTTTTGTGTGAGTGACAGAGTATTTCTTGCAAATATTCTTCAGATTATTTTGTAAACTTAACAACACTTTTACCACTTTGCACTAATGTGTAATCCTCTTGGAAGGCCATGATGAAAAATTTTGCTGAAAAATGTTTACATTCTGAAAGATCAAAAAAATGGTTCAAATGGCTCTGAGCACTATGGGACTTAACTTACGGGGTCATCAGTCCCCTAGAACTTAGAACTACTTAAACCTAACTTACCTAAGGACATCACACACATCCATGCCCGAGGCAGGATTCGAACCTGCGACCGTAGCGGTTCCAGACTGTAGCGCCTAGAACCACTCAGCAACCCCAGCTGGATCTGAAAGATCATTGTGAGAGATTTATTAAAAAAATATGGGAAATAAGAGAGGAAATATGTCACAAAAACAGCAAAATTCTAATAATTCCTAATAGGCATTTTCAGCAAACACTTTTCACCCACTATATAATATGTGTTTAGTATCAGCAGTTCCATGGTATGCCAGTCTAAGTAAGCTATTGTACATAATCATACATTTATTCTTGTTTTATGTTTCGATGTCATCTTTCTTTATTTTACAGGCAGTTTGATTTATGTTGGTATGTAATACAATTTGCACTGGTTAAACTAATTTTGCTAGGATGCAATGCATTGTTGCATGTGCTATGACAACTTACTTTTCTATGGTTTTGCGTTTTCGATGTTTTTTGTGACCAATTGTGTTAGTGTTGAAATTCCTTTAAGATGTCATGTTGTATAGTTTGCTTAGCATTTCGTTTGCTTGTAATTATATACTTTGCTATTTTTTCTATATTGTGTGAATGTGTGTGATGTGCTACTTTAATTTAGAAGTAAGTTAGCAGGGGTATATGTTACAACGATGTTAACCATGGTTGAAAAACTGAGAGTTTAAGAAATGATTTGATGTGATGATGCAATATATGAGGTTTGACAAAAGAATAAGGTTTTAAATGAGGTGATGATTTGAGAAGTGCACATTTGAGAAAAAAGGTTTGTGGTTTTAGTAATGTGTATATCCTGAAGTTGAGGTATGAAGTTTGACTAATATTTGAGGTATAATTTGAGCCCTATGAAAATTATATGACTGAAAGGTGAGATTTTAGAAAAACGTAAGCGATAGGCAAGAGATTTTTGAAGTAAGTTATGCAGACTTAAGAAGCTAAAGGATGGAAAATAATTTGAGGAATTTTTGAAGTATAAGTGATGAAATATGTATTTGATTCATTCATGGGAATGTTTGGCAATTTTGGGTTGACATGACTTTTTGACACATAACTGTATGGCAGCTCATTTTTCCCTTCCACAACCACATGATCATGAATCCAAGGCAGATATCTGAAATTTTAAAGCAGTGATAATTTTGTACCAAAGAATATATGTGTCTATTGCTAGGTTATATTTTTTGCTTTTCATGGTTTAAATGTAATGCTGCCAATTTCTAATATATTTTCGATTTCTTCTGAACACACATGAATTCGTTCCTCTGACACAACTATGTTTCTTATTTGTAGATTTCTTATTTTTATCTTATGTGAATTCTTTGCTTGTCAAATATGTCATATCGTTTGCTTTATTCTGAACAGTTTATTCCGAATGTTTAAATCGTTATAATTGTCTACATATTGTGTAAGTGTATATGTAATGTTTTATGGAATTTCTTATATACATTTATGTAATTCTTTTTTGTGGATATACTTCTGTGTCTTGTAAAAATATTGTAAATCATTTTCATACTTTGTAATACTTTTGCAAGTGCCAGGGATAAAACAATTAATGCACACTTTTCTCAGATTAGGTATAACGAGCAAAACTGAAGTGATTTCTTCCCCAATGTAGTGTTATAGGCCCTTTGCCGTTCCTTACCTACCCCTATAAATGATTTGGGAGACAATCTGAGCAGCCGCCTTAGGTTGTTTGTGGATGAAGCTGTCATTTATCGACTAATAATGTCATCAGAAGATCAAAACAAATTGCAAAACGATTAAGAAGAGATATCTGAATGGTGCGAAAATTAACAGTTCATCCTAAATAACGAAAAGTGTGGGGTGATCCACATAAGTGCTAAAAGGACTCCATTAAACTTCGGTTACACGATAAGTCAGTCACGATCATGCCAAGTTACACGATAAGTCAGTCAAATACCTACGAATTTCATTGACGAACAACTTAAATTGGAAGGAACACATAGAAAATGTTGTGGGGAAAGCTAACCAAAGACTGCGTATATTGGCGGGATACTTAGAAAATCTAACAGTTCTACTAAGGAGACTGCCTACACTATGCTTGTCCGTCCTCTTCTAGAATATTGCTGCGCGGTGTGGGACCCTTGCCAGATAGGACTGACGGAGTACATCGAAAAAGTTCAAAGAAGGGCAGGACGTTTACTATTATCGCAAAATATGGGAGAGAGTGGCACTGAAATGATACAGGATTTGGGCTGGACATCATTAAAAGAAAGGCGTTTTTCGTTGCGACGGAATCTTCTCACGAAATTCTCATCACCAGCTTTCTCCTCCGAATGCGAAAATATTTTGTTGAAACCGACCAACATAGGGAGAAACGATCACCACTATTAAAAAGGGAAATCAGAGCTCATACGGAAAGATATAGGCGTTCGTTCTTTCGGCGCTCTGCCAGGCACTTAAATGTGATTTGCAGAGTATCCATGTAAATGTATATGTAGATACTAGAATGGAACAGATAAATTAGACGACTAAAACGTGAAATGTTACGGTACAGAGCATTTCCTCGTAGCAGTGACAGCGAGTTGGCAGCTCTCCGCGGTGACTCGCAGCTTTGCAGCGGGGACCACGGAACCGTCTCTACGTTGACTGCTCGTCGTTGATTGTGCAGTCGAAGCAGCGACATCACGATGTCGAGGGATGTTAGGCACGGAAATTATTTTGCTCAGCCGTGTGCTTCTTTTCCAAGCACTGCACAGTAAGGATTTGTCCATTTAACATGGAACCGGAAAAGAATAAGTCACAAAGCCATGATGAACATTCGGATGGCAGTGAGGATCAGAATCAAAGATAGCAGACTAAGTAGGCGATGAGTGGAAGAGCCTCCAGGTCCTTTTGCTTTCGCGCTGTCTCAGCAACTTCACATCACTCTCCTTAGCTCACATACTCCTCGAATTTTTTCCTCCTCTCGACGTTCTCGTTGGTGGACAAAATTTGCAATGCCACCCAATGACTGATCGCCGTTTCGTAACCAAATCTCCCAGTGCAGTATGGACATTTTCTGTCTTGTGTGGGCTGGTGTTTGACTTGGGAACAGGCGTCGTGTTGAGGCTGTTCCCAGAATTGATTGGACATTGCCACAATATTTTCCACATTTAGTCTCAGTTGTTGTAAAGCTGCCGCACAGCACTTCTTTGCAACGGCTGCCTCTGCGTGAGGCCAGGGCGGCCTTACAGGTATGTTTGTGCTTCATCCATGAATCTGCTGGCGTCTGTGATATAAAAGCAACGTTCTTACAGTCTGGCAAACATATTTTAAAAATGAGCTGACTTCTCTACAATTCCATGGTTTCACACACCTCCCTGAGCAAATTCTTGACGCCTTATATCTCTGTTCCATGTAAGTAACCGCAGGGTTCCATGCATTATCGGCACGTTTCATGCTTTTTAAGGCAGGCCTAAACTGCCGCAGTCAGCCAGGAGCTTTACAGACCTCCTAATGCAGTTTTCTGTTTCCGCTCTATCCCAGTGCCTGAAGAAGTCCACTATTTATCAGCACTTTTATCGTTGTCCGCCAGGCTGTAATCTTATGTGAGCAGAGGACTTCCGCCAGCCTACCCCCTACATACATGAGATGTATTCGCAGTTACAAACATGGACAACCATCAGCAGTACAATAGAGTGATGACAATGAAAAGTTATGCCGGACCGGGACTCGAACCCAGTTTTCCTGCTTATCGTGAGCTGTCACCTTACCATTAGGCTATCCAAGCACGATTCACGACCAGCCCCAATCTTCACATGCTGCCGACTATGTATCAACAACCTGTGCTTGTACATCCATTATGTATATGCTTGTCTGAAGGAACACTGCGACACAATTCAGTGTAACACAGGCACTGCAATATTATATATACCCCCATGTGGTTGCAGAATCCACCCGTGTCCGCATCTCTAGCAGTCGCTGTATGAGGTCCAACTTTACCCTCGTCCTGGGCCTCTGGATCTTTGAGTCGGCGAAATTGGCCACCGACGGGGCGGACTATGAAAGTTGGAACATGGAACATTACAGGACTAGAGAACAAAAAAGGGAGTGTTAGAAAACAGAAAATATGATACTGTTGTGTTATCAGAAACAAAAAAAGAAGGGAAACGGCATAGAAAATAAAGGCTCCCATATACGGTTATACAGCAGGGTGCTAAAACATCAAGCAGCAAAGCGATGAGTTTCAATATTGAAAAAGAAAAAATTACAGGAACATGTTCCGAGTTGAGAACCTACTGATGAGAATCTAATTAAAGTAAACATAACTTAATATGGACACAAAATACTATAATAGGAGTCTATGCAGTAAGTGAGAATGAATCAGATCATACCAAAGAAACATTCTTTGATAAATTAAATGACTTATTAGAAGGGATAGAAAATACAAGAGAAATAATAATTGCTGGAGTTTTCAATAGTAGAACAGGACGACAAGCAGGAAGTAAAACAGTAAGACACATGAAGAAGATACAGTCAATGATAATCAGCTAAGATTAATTAATATATGTGAAAAAAATTCACTACAAATTTTGAATGGTTCCTGTCCACATCAAGAAATTCATAAATATCCATGGAATCAGGAAATGCTCCAATTAAAATCAATAAATGTTCACATAATAATTCGGCAAAAAACAGCTTTAGAAACACAAGACGTCAGAGCATACAGAGGAGTAATCCAGAGTGATCATCGTCTAGTTAACTGTAAAATTGTGTTCCCATATGTAGATACAAAGAGTAAAGAAGAAATTATAATGACAAGGAAAAATTTAAAAGTAAAATAAAAATCCCAAAGTTTAATGTACATAGCCTAGAAAATGAAAGCACATTGTACCTGTTCAAAAAAAGGTTAGATGGAAAGTTAACTAAAACAGAATTTGACAATACAGATATACAATATAAATACCATACATCGTTAGTGCTCTACATGAGGCAGCCAAAGAAGCCCTGGGCGAAGAAATTAATTATGTGAAAAAAATCTTTATACTATTTTGATACAGAAATAGAGAAAGAGATAAAAACAAAAAAGAAAAATATTTGAAATGGTCAAATACAAAAAGTATTCAGGACGAGATAGAATTAAGAGCAAAGGCAAAAATTAGGGAAATGGTTACAGAATAAAAAAATAAGAACTGGGATCATACCTCTAATAAAATGAATAATCTAATTGGAGGTAAGAGAAGCTCAGAGGTATGAAAGATATTCAAAACACTGAGAAAAAATTCTAAAGAAACTCAATAAATTACGTGCATTGGTATCCAGACTTGGGAAAAAGGCTTGAAAGAATTACTGCCTGAAAATAGAGGAGAATTTTCGGATACAATTAATAACTATATAGAAGAAACAGAAAATATTGGCACCACTTTACTGGACAGAGAAATAGTAAAAAAAATCAACTAAAAATTTTAAAAAATGAAGTGCTACTGGAATTGGAGGAGTACCAACTGAACAGGTGAAATATGGTATGGATGAATTACATGTACTTTTGAGAGGACTTTTTGAAAAATGCTTAAATGGCGGGAACATACCAGAAGACTGGAAAGTAGGATTTATATCAACAATCCACAAGAAAGGAAACAAAGATGTGTGCAAGAACTACAGAGGAATAATTGTAACTAATGTATTTAGCGGACGTTATGGAACTATTATCAAAAGGTTTTTGGAAACAAAATTTAAGAAAATGAAGGCTGAGGTACAGGCTGGCTTCAGAGTAGGGAGATCTACTGTAGATCATGTATTTTGTTTGCAACAAATAACTGAAAAGAAAGAAGTTAGAAATCAACCCCTTCATTTAGTATTTGTAGACATAGAAAAAGCGGATTATAATGCACCCATATGTAACTTGTGGAGAGCTTTAAAGGCGTTTAATATAGCCCCATCATAATTAAAGCAGTTCAGAACCCTTACGAAAAATCTAAGCTTGAATAAAAGTATAAAATTATCTCTCACCTGAAATTAAAGTTACAAAAGAATTATGTGAAGGATGCAGTCTGTCGCCAACACTATAAAATATATACATAGAAAAAAATATTAGAAAACTGGAAAAATGTAAAAACATGGTGATTCCAGCAAATGATATTCATTACAATTTGCTTATGACCAACTAATTTTGACACAAATAAAGGAGACATAGAGTTCATTACAAGGAAATTAATAGAGGAGTATAAAAATGGGAACTTCAGGTCGACAGGGACAAAACAAAATATATTGTAATAGGAGACACAAATCAAGATTTGACGCTGAAAGAATGGATGGGAACTATTTATTTATTTATTTAGCGTATGGTTCATAACATCACAGTAAAAATTACAGAAACAACACGATTTAAGAAAAATCACATATGTATAAACAGAGCAATAAATAACAGTTTGTATATAAGAACACCGCCAATTGTAAATTTACACTCACAGAAGACCAATCACAAGCAGACGTCCAGCTTAGATAATAAATAGTCGATTGCCTCTTGGGTCGCCATTAGGAAATCCCGTGGGTCACCCTCGCATGCCCTTAGTGGGCATTCCTGAATGGTGTGTTTGACCGTCTGTCTCTCAGCGCCACAGTCGCAAGCGGCCGAAGGAAGTTTACCCCATCTGTGCAAGGAGTCGGCGTATCTCCCACAGTTGGTTCTGATGCGATTAAGAGTTGACCAAACTTTGCGAGGGCAATCAAATCCTTTTGGTTTACTAAAGATGCATGGCATACTGTGGCAATTTACTGCTGTTCTGCTCTCCCATTCCTCTTTCCATCGGTCATTTATTTTAAAGTTGGTTTGATGCAGAGCCCGTGCGGTCCTTAGTGGAGGATGCCTAGACTGGAGTCGGTTTCCTTGGATGTCGTATCTTCATGGATTTTTAATTGAGGGTTGGTCATGATTTTTAGAAATTCTCTAACCAGAGCGTGTTCATGGCGCAGGTTAGGAGGGGCTATGTTACTGAGAATGGGCAGCCACACTGTAGGAGTTGGCCTGATTGTGCCTGATATAATACGCATTGTTGCATTAAGTTGGCTATCTACCATGTGTGTGTGTGTTTGCTGTTGAGCCACACTGGGGCACAGTATTCTGCCACTGGGTACACCAAGCCAAGTGCGGATGTTCTTAAGGTAGATGCTGTGGAGCCCCAAGTGGTGCCACAGAGCTTCTGCAATATGTTGTTGCCTGTTTTAAGTTTCGCTGCAGTTTTCGTCAGGTGTTCTTTGAATGTTAGTGTCCTATCTAGGGTAATCCCAAGGTACTTTGGGTGTTTGTTGTGATTTAGTAATTTCCCGTCTAGTAGTTCTCTGTTGGCCATTTTGTTGTTCAAATGGAAGGCAGATACTTCCGTCTTTGTAGCACTAGGTTGTAGCCTCCATTTTCTAAAGTACTCGCTGAGAATCCCTAGGTCACTCGTAAGGATATCTTTGGCAGTTTCTATATTTCTGTGGGCTGTTGCTAGAGCCCAGTCGTCAGCATAACCAAATTTGCGCGATCTGGTTGCAGGCATGTCAGCGATGTAAAGGCTGAAAAGAAGGGGCGCAAGGACAGAGCCTTATGGGAGTCCATTATTGAGTTTCATCTGTTTACTTCTCTCATTCCCCATTATTACTTGGAAGGTTCTATTTGACAACATATCATCAATGAGGTTGGTTATCTTCTTGCAGGGGACGGCACAAATTAATTTGTACATGAGCCCCTGTTTCCAAACTGTATTATAGGCTGCTGTTAGGTCTATGAATGCTACAGCTACTTTATGTTTCTTCTGGAACCCCACCACTATATATGTTGTCAGTGATAGGACTTGATCTGTACAGCAGCGATATGGACAGAATCCTGCTTGTTCGATAGGGATTTTTTTGAGTATAGTCTGGCCTATTCTGTTGAGGAGCAGTCTTTCTAGTAATTTATAGACCATACTGCGAAGGGCAATGGGGCGGTAACTCTCTGGTCTATCGCCTGGTTTACCAGGTTTCAGGACTGCGATGATCTTTGCTCGTTTAAGTGAGGGAGGAATGTTACCCACTTGGAGAATGTCCGTAAAGAACTTAGCCAACCATTGTTTTGTGTAGGCTCCGACATGTATGAGGGACTCAGGGTGGATACCATCGAAACCTGGAGCTTTGCCTGATTTAATCTTCTTCAGGGCATTGGTAACCTCCTCGATGCGAATATCTGATGAATATTCTGAGTCCATTGCATGGGTCCTTTTTAATGTTTTTAAGTCTTTCTTCACTTTTGTTGTGTGCTTTCTATTTCGTGGGGCTCTAGACACAGAAACTATGTGGGATGCAACCTTGTTGGGAGATATTTCGTCCTTTCTATGTTCAGGTGGATTTGCGCCTCCAAGTTTACGCAGTACGGACCAGGCTTGTCGGCTTGAGTTTGAAAAGTCTAGATTTTCAACAGTATTCTCCCATTTTTGCCGTCTAATAAAGTCGATGTTATGTAATAGTTCATCCGCTATTTCCCGGTCCCCATTCTTGAGGAACTCCACGTATAGGTCATCGCATATCCCTGTCCATCCGGGAATGTATTTTTTGCGGTACCCTCTTGGGATCGCTGTTTTCGCAGAGCTAATGACCGCTCCCACAAACCTCTCATAGCTCTTGCTGTTTGGAGGGATCCAGCTCAAGGTATAATCAAGTTGTACAGAGAATTTTGTCCAGTCAGCTTTTGTAAAATTCCACCTTGGTCGAGGGTAAGACCTTATTATCGGGATGGATACACCGATATTAATAAGCACAGGGCGGTGCTGGCTATGAGGGAAGTCCGTCAGGACCCTTCTAGAGGCTGTCAGTGGTTTATCGTTTGTATCCCTTGAAACAAAGCACAGATCCGGGTTATAGTCGCAGTTCCATGCGGCTGATCTGAATGTCCCTCGGTCCTTGGCATCAAAGACCAGATATGTATTTTGTTCCTCGGACCAATCGACCAGCATGTCTCCATTGCTATCATTCGTACTATATTTCCACATTTCGTGGTGACTATTATAGTCCCCAACGTATACACTTGGGTGTGGGTGGATCTTTATCACTTCAGCTGGCCATGTAGTAGCAGGAGGTTTATAGATGTTAGTTACTGTAACTTCTCCTATTTTGATAACAACTTCATGGATATCATTTGCAATGGAGGCTTCAACTGGAAAGGTATCCTCTATGTCCCCACGCACATATGTCGCAACGCCATAGTGTCTGTCATACGTGGCTCCAAGAAGATCATATCCCAGAATCCTTCCTCTAGCTTCAAGTTGGACTCTATTTTCAGCATGAGTTTCCTGTATGGCTACTAGGTCAATGTCGTTATCGTGTAAAATTCTCTGCAATACTTGACATTTTGCTCTGCTTATGCCCTCAATGTTGAAATGGCAGATTCGGATGCATGGTCCGAGATCCTTTGTCAGTTGGTCCCTAAAAGGACCGTTGTATGTATCTTGCATAGCACTTTGTCTGTCGTTCTGTTTCACTGTGATGTGGGGCAGGAATTCTTCGTTCGGTCTGCCACCAGTTGTGTTAGTTCATTTAGCGTTACCCAGGGTGCACCACGTGGAGGCGAACTAACTTTACACCCCTGGGAACTATTAAACATATTGAAGAATACAAATATCTAGGAGTCAGCATCACAGAAGATGGAAAACAAGACAAGGAAATTAATTCAAGAATAAATGCTGGGATTTTACTATTGGAATAGTGAATGTTATTTTATGGGACCAACAGATTAGAAAGGAAACGAAAAGGAGAATCTCCAACACAATTATCAGAAGCATTATGATGTACGGATCAGAAGTATGGACAGTTAAATTTCAAATAGAAAATCGGTTGATGGCTACAGATACGGATTTTTGCAGGCGGTCCTGGGGGATATCTAGGCGAGAAAGTATCACGAATGAAGGCATCAGGAAGAAAATGGACGTTATAAATTCAACTGCAGATTTCATAAAAGAAATAAAACTGTTATGGTATGGACATACAAAAAAATGATGTCAAAGGAGAGATTACACTGAGAATTATGGAACGGAAGCCACCAGGAAGAAAGAAAAGAGGGAGACCGCTGACCACGTGGATTCAAGGAGTTCAGACCTTTATCAGAAGAAGAAATGTTGTGGACAATTTATGGACAGATAGACAAAATGGAGGATGGAAATCAAATTTTATGTGTAATCTTGGGGTACCGGAAATTTAAAATGTTACATTGTGAAACCAGGTAATAATAATACAGAGGTATTACAGTCAATGATGAGCATACAGAGGTAGCTGGACGTACAAATATTTCCCAGTTACACGAATCATTTTAAGCAAACATGACATTTGTGTAGGATTTATATCATCAATCCACAAGAAAGGAAGAAAAGATGTGTGCGAGAATAATTGTAAATAATGTATTTAGCAGACTTTATGGAAGGATTATCAAAAAATTTTTGGAAACAGTATTTAAGGAAATGGAGGGTGAGGAATAGGCTGACTTCAGAGCAGGAAGATTATCTATGGGTCATATATTTTGCTTGCTACAGAGCAGGCGCTATACTATGTGTATCGTGTCATTGCATATATAGATGGTACAGTCACAATAATTAGTCACACAAGCTTCGTCACAGATTTACAATTTTTTAGTACTTTGTCACAGAATTACAATTTTTGAATAACATGAACACCATCGTGACATTTTGCCACTTGAGGAAATGAGTTATACTGTCATGCCTGCACCCTGGCATGCTAGGTGTCGCTGCTGCACGTCATTTCACATTACTTCAATAGAATTATTCCTTTTGATGAAGTGTACAAAATCTTTCCTGCGGAACAGATGATGTGTGCCAAATAATGTTGTTTATATGAGGTGAAATTCGCTCATTCCATGGCATATGATTATGAGCAGGTTGTGGGTTCGCATTTAGCGGATAGATTGCGTGGGTGCTATCCAAATTGCTGACGAGGATAATAAGCAAATTAATGAGAAAGAAAATTTCGGATGACGATCAGTTTGGCTTTAGGAAAGGTAAAGGCACCAGAGAGGCGATTCTGACGTACGGTTGATAATGGAAGAAAAACTGAAGACAAATAAAGACTTGTTCATAGAACTTGCCGACCTACAAAAAGCGTTCACGATGGGAAATGGTGCAAGATGTTCGAAACATGAGAAAAATATGGGTGGACTATAGGGAAAGGGTATATCAAAAAGAATCATTCGATTTGAAAAAAAATATAACCATTATGTTATTTGAGACATGTGGGTGTACAACGTAATGTTGGAAAGAGCAAACTCTCGAGTTTTACATAGTTCCCGCTTGGTAGCAGCAGTGTGCGCCCACTTCAGTTCTAGTAAAAATGGTGTCGCATCAACAGAAAGCATTTTGTGTACTACTTTTTGCGCAGTGCGGGTCAGTAATAACTGTTCAGTGTGTCTTCCGTACTAGGTATGGCGTGGACCCTCCTACAGCACAGAGCATTAGACGAGGGTATGAACAATTACGAGAAACAGGCTGTTTGTGTAAAAGCAAATCGCTGGGCCATCCCCGAGTGTCTGACACAGATGTCGATGGCATCCGTCATAGTTTCACAGAGTCTGCAGAAATCCGTTCGCCTTGCAGCTCGACGGTTCAACATGCCCCCGATGTCCGTCTGTTGCGTCGGCGTTTAAACATGAAACCATACAAATTTCAGCTACTACAAGCTCTTCGTGAAGGTGACAAACAACAACGTGTGGAGTTCTGTAATTTCTCTCTTGGCAAGATGGAGGATGACAGGTTTCTTCCACACTTAGTGTTTAGTGACGATTCAACATTCCATTTAAATGGAAAGGTGAACCATCATAATGTGAGAATATGGGATACGGAACAACCACATGAAGCTGTATAACACGAGAGGGACTCTCCAAAATTTAATGTGGAAGCTGTAATTCAAGACATGCTCACTGCAGTGTGGGAACAATTTGAATCCCGCATTGACATCTGCAGTGCTTCTCAAGGCAGGCATATAGAACACCTATGAAAAGGTATGAAAAAAATCTTTTTGAGTTTCCTGTTCATCAAAAAACAAAGTTTATTGTATATGTATATTAGTTTCAGAAATGTAGAGGTGTCAATTCGAATGATTCATTTTGATACACCCTGTACAGTTGTAACGACCCCTTGGAAAATTTATAAATTACTGTGCTGCTAAACCTCTTACATTACTTGATTTTCAAACATCTGAGCAAAACTCAACGTACTCAGTTTTATCTTCATTTATTCTGCTCATCACTAAACTGGCACATAATATTTTTTAGCGCAACGCAATCTGACTTTCAGTAATCCCTACAAAAGAATGGCTCTGACTAACAATAACGTATACCTTTCATGAATCACTTACTTCACAAAACTCTTCGTTACTCGAACTGCTGCAATACAGCGAGCGCCAATACTGCCAGCTAAATAAAAGACTCTAACTACTGAAGGCACTAACTACTGATAGGCATAGTTAGCAAATGAAAGATTTTGATAGAGAACAAACAATGTATTTAACTTAATAATCTTCAAAAGTCATGACATCAATCTTTACAAATTTCCTATTTCTGGCGGAAACACGTCCAGTACGTCCGCTCATATTAACATCTCAAAACTCTGGCTTCTCTCTCTCCACATCCACCACTGCTGGGGGCTCACCTCCAACTGCGCAAGGCTACGCGCTGTTCACATCCAACTGTCCAACGCTACAATAGCAAATGTTCCAACACTGCAAACCAGCCACAGACTGCACACAGCACAGTCAGTGATTTCCAAACAGAGCGCTATGTGGCGTTACCAACATAAAAACCTAAACAGCCTACTTACACAGTATGTACCAGAACCGAGAGGGAAACATAAGAATGGTAGACCAGGAACGAAGTGCTTGGATTAAAAAGGGTGTAAGGTAGGGATGTAGCATTTCGCCCCCACTGTTCAATCTGTACGTCGAAGAAGCAATGACGGAAACAAAGGAAAGGTTCAAGAGTGGGATTAAATGTCAGGGTTAAAGATCTTGAAACGTCCCCTTTGAACAATTCTTACATGACTGTGCTTAAACTGACACACAATATTTTTAGCGCAACGCAATCTGACTTTCAAAATTCCCTACTAAAGAATGGCCCTGACAAACATTAAACTATACCTTTCACAAATCACTTACCTCACAAAAATCTTCGCTGCTCAAGCTACTGCAATACAGCGAGCGCCACTACTGCCAGCTAAATAAAAGATTCAAACTACTGAAGGCACTAACTACTCATAGGGATAGTTAGCAAATGAAAGATATTAATAGAGAACAAACAATGTATTTACCTTGATATCATCATATATAAATATAGCAGTTCATGAAAAATTACAAATCTCCGCCATCTCTCTCCCCACATCCACCACTGCTGGCGGCTCACCTCCAACTGCGCAACACTACGCGCTGTTCACAGCCAGCTGCCTAACACTACAATGGCAGACAACAATGCAAACTAGCCACAGACTGCACACAGCACAGCCAGTGATTTTCATACAGAGGTGGCGTTACCAATAAAAAAACCAGCCTACTTACATAGCCCCCATGCTCCCCACAAAAAATTTTACAAAATTTTTTTTGGCAGTGGCCAATAATGATTTGATAAAATTTTTCATAATTACAATAACAAAGAAATCAAATGCACACACTTATTGATACAATGTTGGTCAAAAGCTAAAATTTTCTCACAGTCCATAAAGACAGTCCACATTGTTCATCACAGTAAAATAGTGTTTTTCTCAAAGTCTGAGCAGTAGAAGAAAATGCACACGGAAGTAGTGGATTTCCATGCAGTCTTGAAGAAGTAGTGTTTTCCTTCCAACGGAAAGTCAGTGCTGACTCTCGACATGCTGACAGGTAATGGGCCACAACAGAGCAAACCCACTGCAGAGTCAGTCGAAGTTTTGATGAATATTGGTAGGTAGGTCATCACAGAGCAGACCCACTGTAGTCCTGGTAGAGATTACGGTATTGGTGGGCCACCAGAGGTGCAGACCCCACTGCAGTCCTTGTAGAAATAATGGTATTGATGAATCATCAAAGATGTAGACCTACTGTAGTCCTTGTAGACACGGCCAGCAGCCATCTGTTGCGACTGTGCAGGTGCACAATCACCATCGAAGAGTCTTGCGGAGAATATAGCAAGTCCATAAACCACCCCTTGTCCACTCACAAAAAATTTGTTTGACATGTCCTTAGAACCAGCAATGCTGTTATCCAGTCCCTTGCAGAATTATTAACACATGTGCAAACACTAACAGTCCCAACTTCTCACATATTGTCCATATACTATGACCAACAGAAACGTGTGCAGTGAAATGTAACTTACAAGTTAATAATATCATGAACTGGTGACAATTACAATTTTATAACATAAGAATACAATAACAAAGGTACAAAATACATCATTAAAGAACATAACAATACGGATAACATTTGTAGTACAGGCTTTACAAAAGAATAGAAATAAACATAGACATCAGTGTTACAGGAATGATGACATGAGTACAAAAATAAAAGATCAGAATCACTTTTGAAACGTCAACTTCACACATGAGCATTAAAACAAAACAGAATAAATAAAGTCTAAGCATCTTTACAAAGAAAATAACAGAGTATTAGAAAAATTCTACAACATAGCTCTCATCAGCTAAACACATAAAGACAGGAAAAACACAAATACACAAGGGTACACAAACATGTAGTGGGATAACACAAAAGGATAGGACAGGGTTTGTTTTACTGCAGTATTTTGCAAACAAAACTTTCTTTACTTCTCGGAGATCTCCCTTCTTTCATCATTATTCCCAAAAAGTCCTATCTATACCTCCTTCCTGTATTCTATTCATATTTCTTTCAAAATAATTATGTCTGATTGTACAATACTCATTGGGGCCCAAATCTTTTTCATATAACGTTGCAATGCATTCTTTACCCATTCTCCATAGTCAGTTTCTTATATAGTCTACCCCCTCTTAAACTAACTTAAATCTACTGAGCTCAGAGATATGTATACCAAGGGACGAGGCAATGCAGCATCACATAACAAATTAACACAAACAGCAATGCAAAAAATGCTAATTGGCAAAGCTAGCAGCATAAATTAGCAAAAGTCAAATTCAATAACACTATGCCTGGCAAACAGCAGCAACTTATACCTAAACATGACATAGCTCAAGCAGAAAAAATATTACAGTAAAAACAACAATGCAGACAAGAGAAATGTCTATTCACATCTTAATGTCTATGTAATTAAAATGGTGCACCATAACAACTGATTGTAAAAAAATATTACCATGTACTTGAAAAGAAAATTATGTGTTACTGTTACTAGTTCCTTCTTATTGTTCTTTCCTTTCCAAGTGCTCCTTTTTTTTTAAAGAATGTGGATCATAAAATAATTATTTAATAGATCTGTTGACAGAAAGAGTTCACATTAGCAAATGCATTTCATTTTATAAAAGCAATGCTGCAACACAGCTGAAAAACAGGTATCAAATGAAATAAGCAGTTACGCAAACCAAAGCATAAAAATATCATTCAATAGTCATGTGACATTTCATAAGTTAGTAGAAATTCTCTCAACTCTCATAGAAAGACGCTTGTCGTAATCAGGTGTGCAGATGTACGAATATTTCCCATCAATTCATAAGCATTTCAGTAATTAGCACAAAGTGCGAGTAATCATATGTTTTCAAGTAACGAGGGTGTCGCATTAGCGATGAAAGGCACACCCTAATGGCTTGTTCTCCAGGTGTTTGACACGTCCCACGTCCCCTTTTTTTTCTACCTGTGCCGCTGAAAAGGGCTCGCAATAATGGCTTTTTCTCCAGGCGTCTGACACAGCTGGGTGCCCGCGACGCATTACGTGCAGGTGGTCACTTAACTTTCTTACGGAAATATTTACCGCTACAGTGACAGCCTCACATAAAAATATTTCACAGGTCAAGAATTAGCGTTGCAAATCTGTAGAAACAAAATCCTATGAATATAACAGTGTCCAAAAAATGTTCAGTGGCATTGTGATACATTCACACATGATTCACACATGTCATAACTCTTAAAGTACGATTCTTGGTTTCCAACATCCTTTTTCACAAGTCAAGAGTCCCTACCCATTATTCATTACTCCTTACCTTATTACACATATACGTATCCATCGACACTCGTCAATATTTCGTCAATATTTCGTCAATATTTCGTTATGAAGCATAATCAAATAACTCATATAGCCTCAGCCTATTAATCGTAAACATACCTCAGCAGCATAATACACATCGTCGTCGTAAAAATAACATCATAACACCTCGGTCAAATCTCAAAATCGTCGTAGCTTCCTCCAATAATTAAAAAAATTCTGTGCTCATGTCAAAAGTGTCATCTGCCTCAAACATACTTTAAAAATCATAATCCCTTTACCAAATACATCATTCAAAGCTCTCATAGTATCACAATGGTTCCAAAAAAATATGAAGAGTTCACACAGTACAGACAAAACACAATTTCGTAAGTGTGAAGTTATCCAACAGTGTAATTACGTAAACATGTGTCACTGATGTAGTAAAAATAAATGTTTGTCTCTCTCAGTTAAATGATCAGATAGCTGTGTAAATTGTGTGTTAGAGAAATATGGTACCGATGTGTAAAGTTGTATAAGCAAATACCATACTAGCTAGGGTTCCTTGTGGTTGCCACACACATGGTACACAAAGTAAGCATGTACCCCCCTGAGGATTAATGTAATTATACCGTCAGGTGCTACAGATTATTGCAATGGAATGAAATGTATCACGGAAAAACTTTGTATCATTGTGTTTCAAATATCTTTGAAAATAAATGTTTTTAGTACAAAATTGCTCACTCAAATACGTGTCCTGTAGCGCTAAATGTGCGTCTTGTTGCAACATAATCTCTGTGGAAGTGTCGTAGTTATCGTCCTCCGAAAGCTAAGTTCTGCAGAAGTCAATGTACTGACCTCATGATAAACAAAGTGAAATGCTTTGCGTATAGATATCATACTTATTACGCTTATTGCCGTGATGAAGAAAGTACTGTGCTGTAACGTATTGTTGTGCTACGGAAAAGGCTGTCTCCTTGTAGCTATACCATAAAAGTTACTACTAAAACATGTTTTACTTTCCAGAATAATACAGAAAAACTGTGCAGATATAAAACAGAAACACCGCAAAATCAACATTGTAAATTGTCACTCATTAGTAGCGTCGTGATAAAATCGTGTAGCTGTCACATAAACTAACTATTGTCTCATCTGGTATCTCACAGAAAGTACTTTAAATCCGGAATGTATTTTCAAGTAAACCAAAATGTTGCATTAAAATCTCATTAGCAGTACTGGTAAATGTTCTAATCGTACAACTAACAAGCAAGAATGTACACACACAATTACACTGTGTCGTCTGTTCGCAATAACAATGCATTCGTAATTTCTGTTTAAATAATTTCTCTTGGTTCTTGGCTGGATATTTAACTTCAAACATTGTTGCACGTTAACAGATTCTAAGTCTGACAAGCATACTAGTAATGTAAAGTGAAAAGTTTTATGGCAATGACAAAGTTAAAAAGCTGATTATCTTTCAGTAAGCGGTTTTACATGTGAAGTGTGGTGCAATCCTTTACTCTTCCTAGTACGCAGACTTTCAACTTCAACGCAATTATCATGTGGTATACGTCGGTAAAGAATGCTAAATCTTTTCTCAAGGCTAGCGTCTTTGTTATTTTTCCCTGAGCCAGCGGGCGCACGCGGCTGCCTGCTGTGCGGGTCATTGTCTGTTTCTTTGTTGGCGCGCGTCGTTATTCGGATTAGGAGACCGAACTTCTAAAAATTCACCTTGACGAGAGGGCCCTGCCCTGTTTGAAGCTCGCCAGTTCTGATGGAATTCAGGTCTGTCGTTACGATCATATCGTCTGTCGTCATGTTGGTAGATTTGATAGTATCTTTCTTGTCGGTCACGTGGTGGAGAATTTCTCCCTGAATCGTAACTGCGCGCTGGACCGTTGCGTCTGAAGTTATTCTGTCTCCCTTGATAATAATTATTTTGGTTCCCATATTGTCTGTTTCTCTGATTGTCTCTGTGATAGTCGCTACCGCGGAGAGGTGATCTTTCCCTGTAATTATTACTACTCTGCCAGCGGTTGTCATATGGGTGGTGTCTGTTTTGGTCACGATTTGCTTTGTAAGAATAGCCTTTTCGTGTCCAGTTATTGTTTCTGTCGAACCGGAATTGTGACGGATGTGACCTGTAGTGATTGTTTTCCTGTTTTCGCATCCCGCGACGGTCTGTGTCAATTTCCAGTTCTTGTAACAGTCCCTGAAATGCTTCAATGTCGTCTTTGCAACGTCCTGCTAAAATAATATGTCGTAAATGTTCAGGCAATTTGAGTAAGCAAATGCGGATGAGTTCTGAGGGGCTGTATGGGTTTGATAGATATTGATTCTTATGCAACATGTCTTCAAAATATTTGACAAGACTGGAAAATTCAGATTGTTCAAAGTGTTTCATCATCATGATGCTATGTTTTACACGGTCTTGTGTAGCTTGAGACCAATACGCTGAGAGGAAGGCATGATAAAAATCTCCTTCACTGTGACAATCGTGAATGACCGATCGCATTCTTACAGCTGGTTCATTCCCTAAATAGCCACACATAAATTCTAATCTGTGTTCTAATGACCAGTTGGGAGGAAAACAATGAGAGAATTGATGGAGCCATGCTTGTGGATGAATGTCGTTGCCAGAATTCTTAAATGTTTTGAATTTACGTGTAGTAATGAACAGCTTATAGTCAAAATCATCGTGTCGTCGAGTAGCATCTCGGTCATAGTTACGTCGTTTCGGCGGTTCCATCTCAAAATCCAATGCGCCTTGCCAATTTCTTTCACAATTTCCGAAGTGCCCTGTGTTGTTATTTTGTGTCTGTTCCGTATTTGTATGTCCCTCTTCCCGTATTGGGGCGCGAGTGTCCTCTGAAATACGTAATTCTTGTACTACTTGTGCCAACTGATCTTGCACTTCGCGGATTTCTCTTTTGTACTGTGTATTGATTTGATTTTGATTTTGTTTGAATTTTCTAATTTGTTCATACTCTTCTGTGTCAGTGAAGGCTACAGGTGTTGTGTCATTCAGATCATCATCTACCTTTGTAGATAAGTTAGTGAACTGATCTGAAAGTTCGGCTACTTTATCCGATAGTGAAATCATTTCCTCTGTATGTTTTTCTGAACCAAGTTTCAGAGTGTCCATTTGTGTTGCAATCGTGTCTACTGTGACCTTTAAGTTTTCCTGAGTTTTTGCAAGTTGCGTAACCGAATCGGTAGATGCAACTGAGTCAATTTTAGCTTGCAAGGTGTTGTGATTTTAATGAAAAATAGTTTGCAGTTCTTTTATGGCTGCTTCATGATTCTGTAATGCATTTTCATGCCGCGAAAAAATAGGTTGGAAATGCTCACAAATTTGTGATTTTACGTCATTACAAACTTTTTGACATTTCGATTCAATGTTATGTAACTCACTAGTTAAATCTTCACGTGTTTGTTCAAGTGTGGTGTCTAACTTTTGAAGATTTTGTTCCATTGTGTCTAACTTTTTGAGATTTTGTTCCACTGTGTCTAACTTTTTGAGATTTTGTTCCACTGTGTCTAACTGTTGCTGTGTTTGTCTCTGGTGTTGTTCCATTGTGTCTAACTTTTCAAGCTTTTGCTGTGTTTGTCTCTGATTTTGTTCCATTTGTTGCATTAATTGCAATAATAATGTATTAGTGTCTGGAATCTGTTTCTCTACGCTTTTCGGCAGTGCATTTGCACCGACAACATTCACATTTTGACAAGCAGAAAATGTGTCTTGACTTATTTGAGAAAACGGTGATGACCCAAAACCTGAATCTACAGTATTTGCGAAATTGTGTCCTGTCATTTCGGATTCCTGAGGCGAGCTGTTGCCGACCGATCGATCGATAATGCTTCCCTCTTCACTAATTGTTTCACTGTCCACGCCATTGTTTGCCGCCCGCTCCATTTCCCTATGCACAATTACCAAATTACTACTTTGAACATCAGTTAATTCATTACTCGGTGGCGCTAACACACTGCTCTCATTTTCACTGTCATTTCTCAGTTTACTTTGGAGCCTAGTATTACGTTTTTCACACGCCATTATTGTCACAGTATTTCACACGACAAAACAGAAAAACACAATTTGAAGAGCAAAAATAAGAGAACACATTAACATAGCACTGAAATTAATATCTAGTTAATTACAGCTGCGAAATACTTGGTGCAAATCTATATGCATGCCACAACTGTTTTACTGTACAACAATGAAAGGCTACAACTACAAAGGAGATTCTCTCTACAATTACGCGCTAGCAATAAACAAAAGCTACACTAAATACACAAACTACAAGAAAAATCAGAAGATTCCAGTGAGGTACCCTGGCAGGGTCGCCATATGAAACGTCCCCTTTGAACAATTCTTACATGACTGTGCTTAAACTGACACACAATATTTTTAGCGCAACGCAATCTGACTTTCAAAATTTTCTACTAAAGAATGGCCCTGACAAACATTAAACTATACCTTTCACAAATCACTTACCTCACAAAAATCTTCGCTGCTCAAGCTACTGCAATACAGCGAGCGCCACTACTGCCAGCTAAATAAAAGATTCAAACTACTGAAGGCACTAACTACTCATAGGGATAGTTAGCAAATGAAAGATATTAATAGAGAACAAACAATGTATTTACCTTGATATCATCATACATAAATATAGCAGTTCATGAAAAATTACAAATCTCCGCCATCTCTCTCCCCACATCCACCACTGCTGGCGGCTCACCTCCAACTGCGCAACGCTACGCGCTGTTCACAGCCAGCTGCCTAACACTACAATGGCAGACAACAATGCAAACTAGCCACAGACTGCACACAGCACAGCCAGTGATTTTCATACAGAGGTGGCGTTACCAATAAAAAAACCAGCCTACTTACAATCTTAGTGATAGGATTTGCTGACTAAATTGCTATCCTCGGTGAAACTAGAGGAGTACTATAGGATTTGTTGAATGGAATGAGCAGTCTAATGAGTACAGAATATGTATTGAGAGTAAATCCGAAAAAGACAAAAGTAATGAGACGTAGCAGAAATGAAAATAGCGAGAAACTTAACATCTTAATTGGTGATCACGCAGTAGACGATGTTAAGGAATTTTGCTGGCTTAGAAGTAAATGCCCCATGGGGGACGAAGCAAAGAAAACATAAACGCAGACTAGCATAGGCAAGGAGGGTATTCATGACCAAAAGAAATCTACTGATATCAACCTGGCCTTAATTTGAGGAAGAAGCTGATGAGAATGTACGTTTTGAACACACTGTTGCAAGGCAGTGAATTATGGACCGCGGAAAAACCAGGAACAGAAGAGCATCAAAGCGTTTGAGATGTGGTGCTACAGAAAAATGTTGAAATTATGTGCACTGATAAGGTAAGGAATGAGGAGGTTCTCCACAAAATCGGCGACGAAAAGAATATACGCGAAACACTGACAAGAAGAATGGACAGGATTATAGGACACCTGTTGAGACATCAGAAATTAACTTCCATGGTACTAGAGGGAGCTGTAGAGGGTAAAAACTGTAGAGGAAGACACAGACTGAAATACATCCACCAAATAATTGAGAACATAAGTTGCAACTGTTACTCTGACGTGAAAAGGTTGGCACAGGAGTGGAATTCGTGGCGGGGCGCATTGAACCAGTCAGAGAACTGTTAACAAAAAAAAAAAAAAAATGTATGTTCTGTACACTGTACTGAAGAGATTTTTTTCTGTTGAAGTCATGTCGGGGCCCACGAGATATATGGGCTCCACAACGAACTTGTGACGCCACACTAGTCGCCTTGTCTGCCATACTTCGCGAATCCTCAGCTGCGTGCAGTGCCCACGGGAAAACGCTATGTTAAAGAAAAGATAACCATTAAAGGTCTTAACTACGTCGTGTGCTGTCGAAAGCTTGCATACGTTTAAACATCACGTAAATAGTTACTCGCTCCACGCCGGTGACTCGTAAGACCTGCAGTGTCACTTGTTGTGACGTAAGCGCCGCGGCCTCTCTTCCTCGTGGACCTCGAGTCATGTGAAACGAGTTTGGGGGATTGATTTACTGGGAGAGACCAAACATGAGGTCATCGGTCTCTTCGGATTAGGGAACGATGGGAAAGGAAGTCGGCTTGCCCTTTCAAAGGACTACCCTGGAACTTGCCAGAAGCAATTTAGGGAAATCACAGAAAACCTAAATCAGGGTGGCCGGACGCGGGATTGAACCATCGTCCTTCCAAATGCGAGTCTAGTGTGCTAACCACTGCGCCACCTCGCTCGGTGTGAAACGACGTCCACAGTCGCATCTAGCCTGTAAGTGTCAATATGAATGTCCCAATGAGGTTCATGGTACTCACTCAAAATTTGTAACTCAGTGACGAAACTCGTATATATATATATATTAGTCCCATAGTGATCAGAGCCATTTGAACCATAATACCCCATTGATAAACATTTGCCCGCATCTCGTGGTCGTGCGGTAGCGTTCTCGCTTCCCACGCCCGGGTTCCCGGGTTCGATTCCCGGCGGGGTCAGGGATTTTCTCTGCCTCGTGATGGCTGGGTGTTGAGTGCTGTCCTTAGGTTAGTTAGGTTTAAGTAGTTCTGAGTTCTAGGGGACTGATGACCATAGATGTTAAGTCCCATAGTGCTCAGAGCCATTTGAACCATTTTTTGATAAACATTTGCGATACGTGACTGGATTTATAAGAAAATAAATATTTCCTACATCACTGGACTGTCTTGGAAAGATTTGGAAATTTTTCAAAATGGTTCTAATGGCTCTAAGCACTATGGGACTTAACATCTGACGTCATCAGTCCCCTAGACTTAGAACTACTTAAACCTAACAAACCTAGGACATCACATACATCCATGCCCGAAGCAGGATTCGAACCTGCGACCGTAGCAGCAGCGCAGTTCCGGACTGAAGCGCCTAGAACCGTTCGACCACGACAGACGGCTGGAAATTTGTGTACCTATGGGACAAAACTGCTGAGCTCATCGGGCTCTAGGCTTACACACTACTTAATCTAACTTAAACTAACTTACGCTAAGAACAACACACACACTCATGCCCGTGGGAGGACTCGAACCTCCGACGGCGGGAGCGGCACGAACCGTGGCAAGGCGCCTCGGACCAAGCGGCTACCCCGCGCGGGTGGACTACCTTACTGTGATTATGTTGCAATTTTTGTGTTTGATGTCCTCAATTATTATTGCGCAACTGCTCAATCTAACCTGCACACATTCAATATTGTTGCAGACAATAGTATTGACAGTCTAGGGGCCGCTTAACTCTTCTTACAAGGGGGAATGCCTCAGACACAACAAATCTATTCGGCTCATATTGGGCGATTCGTTTGAATACAACCCAAAATGGTTAACATATATTGGCTCAATACATCTCCGGTTCATAACAGGCAGCCGACTCAAAATTGACAAGATTGGTAGGTAATTGAAAACTGAGCATTTCTCACCATCGTATATGGGATCTGCAAACACATATTTTCCTGTGAAAGAAACTGATACGCCTGCCACTTATCTAGCCATGAGGTAAACACTGTTCACCGAAAGCGTCACAGGTGAAGCGACCAAGGCATCTGGCTGCCGAGGAAGAAACCTGTATTCGGATCTCAAATGCATTCTGTAGTTTTTTAAATTCTCACTTTTTCCATATCGAAACTGGTTGATAAGGTAACAAACAAGGAATAATAATAGGGTAGGCAAATAAATTTCTCAAACGGCTTGATTTGGTAAGGAATTAAAATTAAAAGCATAGATTTTTCAAACGATGTTATCGTATGCGTGGTATGCATTATAATTAATTCCCGGAAAAGAAATATTTTTAAATGTTAACCAAATCTGTTCTCCGCCAAATCTACGAAAGGAACGATGTAGTTGCGCTAGGATCGCATTCTTCGGGTTTTCTTGGCGCCTCGAACATATTTGCTTTGAGTGTTTATATCACAAGTACCATCCATGTAGTTGTTCGAAAGAAAATGACATCTGACAGAGAGAGAGTGAAAGAGCCTACGGAAGGCAACTAGGATTAAAATTTTATTTCCTTATCGATCCAAGACGTTGAGAAATTTATTTGCCTACCTTGTTATTACTCCCTATTAACTGCCTGATTAAGCCTCCTATTCCTACCAATGAAATATAAATAAAAAAGTGCTAAATGCACGTGACAATCGAACACAGCTTCTCTGCTCCGCCTTGGCCGTTGCACTAGTGGCGATTTCGTTGAATAGTGTTTGTCTTATGAGTATACAGTATAAGCGGCAGGCATTAAGCCAGTACTGCGCGGCACGTCTATCGTAGACAAGCATGTACCAGCGCCCCAAGCGTAGTAGTTTGGAAATGCTAACTTTTTCGGTTACACGATACACGTAACGTGTAAGTTTGCACCAGCTCCCTAAGGTTACTGTTCGAAACTAAAGGCTTGTTGTGTGTGAAATCTGATATTTTTGTAAAACTGTTATTCACTACTATTGAAACCTCTGAGAGGTCTACTTTCATATTTATTAAGCAGTTGTTGTTATCTTGTGCCGCTAGAACGAGATTACGTTATGACTGCACCGAATTAAGGGCTTAAGTGTTCGTTTGTGTCATGCTGGTACAAACAACTGATTATGTTTGCGTTTCACAGCATTTTAGACCTGGAGGACGCAGTTGTCTACGCAGCAGCTGCCGTGACAGTGTCAGCCTTAGCCTGTTAATGAGTGAGTTGAAGCCCAAAGGTTCACAGGAATTTAGGAACTTCGTCAGAATGGAAGGGCCTTGTTTTGACAAGCTGCTGACGGGATTCGTGCAAGTGACGCAGTACTGGGGGAAGCTATTTTACAATAGTGCGGCCGCAAAGATGTAAAACGGCTTTTACAGTCCTCAATGGTCGTGGCCGACACAACTGCTGTCTCTTATGGCTATTCTCTCAGCACTATCCTTCCTGGCTGAGATAATACAAAAGATGCAGTCTAACCAAACACGTGCGGTACCTTCCAATGAAGGAGATACGTTCACATATCGAATCTAATATTACATGCACGTTTACGTAAAATACATAAACTCAGAATCAAACATTTGTAGACGTACCTTATTACGGTACTGATCATCTAGAGGAGCGTGTAGATACCTTTCCTTGCAGTATGCCTCCATAAGCACAGTTATACTTTCTTTGTTTCATCTCATTTCTATAGTAAGAAGCTATCATTCGACATACAGCTTTTCTCAAGAGCAATACAAAAAAGCAGCATTTTCATTTATTTTATTACTGCATTTATAAAAGAAACTGCTTACTGAGAAATGTGTAGAATACCTTGCACAACAGCCAAAAGAGTCCTCAACAGGTCACGTATTTCTCGTCTACTGGCCACAGATGAAAACAATAACAGGCAGAAAGCCCGCTCTAAATACTGCGTTCTGCGCATTCTCGTATACACCTACTGCGCATGTGCGGAAGCACGGGAGCATCTCTGGCGGATGAACCGTTCGCTAAAATCGCAGCTTCACCCATTCTGTCGATAGGTAACAGACCGTCTACACATTAGGTGCGTCGTGTTAGATACCGACTCAAACTTATTTTTCCCCGATGCCTAGGAAAACGTGTGTTTGCGAACCCCATATTTGATAATAAAAAATTCTCAGTTTTCAATTATCCATCGGACCTATCCTGAACTTTAGGATAGTTTTCTCAAAAAGTAGGATGTCTTGAGCCAAAATGTCCCCTCACCTTTACCTCTTATACACCGCTGATATGCGCAAACCAACTCCTCCCATCCACCTCCTTCATTGTACAGGTACGTCTACCTGCATCACCCGTTTCCATGACTTCTTCCTCACCATTTATGACTGACCCATCCAGCTAACTAATACACTTAAATAGCTTGGACTAACCTTTACCTGGCAACTAATGTGGAAATTCCAACTACTAAGCATCCAGCAGAAAGCCCACAGTAGACTTAAACTACTAACCAGTGAAACATGAGGACAGCACCTCCACAGTCCCTCACATTTACAAATCCCTAATCTTCCCCATCCTTTGCTGTGCAAATGATCCATGCATATCTGTCCCTCCAAAGTTCTCTTAAGTCCCTCCAGATCGTTGAACGCCAAACACTCTGTTTTCCTTATTGCATCTGTTTACCTTCCCACACAAAGATCCTTTAACAACTCGTCACATTCCCACCTCTCCTCACTCACATTGAACACCTCCAAAGAATTTACACTATCTGTAGACTCCAAAAATCCTACCCCTTCCTCTCTACTTTCCAATGTTCATATTCAGCACATCCCACCAACCCTCCATTTACAGACCCTCTACAAGCTCTCCCAAAGAAACTTCAACCATCTCCCCCTCCCAGATCATGAACTCCCCGACATTTACCCATCCTACCACCTATAGGCCCACCCCACCTAGGCCACCTTATCAGGGCTACCTCTCCCTCTCCTTGCCATATGTCCTTACTGTCCCTTCGTCCCTTATGCCTTTCTTTTCACACCCCTTTTTCCCAATAATTATAAATGTCACCAGTTTCTCCCTCTACTTCACCCCTCTACTGTACCAACAGCTGCTCCTACTCATAGCTGCCATGTACCAGTCCTCCATCCCTATACCCAACATTCCTACCCTATTCAATGGCCAACCTATTCCTCTTCGACAACTGACTCTCTTTATCGTGACAGTTTCTTCCAATTTCTAGATAGGAAAGTGCTTCTTTTACATATCAGAGTCTTGGCAACATGTTTTAAACATGTGCTTATTGTATCAAACAATGGAAAATCCAGGATGGAATGTAACAATACCAAAGAAGGAAAGTTGCTACACACCATATAGCGGAGATGCTGAGTCGCGATGGGCACAATAAAAAGATTCACATACAGCCTTCGGCCATTAAGCCTTTGTCAGCAGTAGACTCACATACACACACACACACACACACACACACACACACACACACACTCACGCAAACGCAACTTTCACATACGTCTGCAGTCTCAGAGAGCTGAAACTAGTGTAGTTTCAGGTCTCTGAGACTGCAGACGTGTGTGCAAGTTGCGTTTGCGTGAGTGTGTGTGTGTGTGTGTGTGTGTGTGTGTGTGTGTGTGTGTGTGTGTGTGTGTGTGTCTGTGTGTGTGCGTGTGTGTGTGTCTGTGTGTGCGTGTGTGTATGTGTCTACTGCTGACAAAGGCTTAATGGCCGAAAGCTATGAGTATGTGAATCTTTTTATTGTGCATATCGCGACTCAGCATCCCCGCTATATGGTGAGTAGCAACTTTCCTTCTCTGGTATTGTGCTTATTGTATTTCATTTTACCTTTCATTATTACTATTTTTAACTACCAGTGCAAAATATCATCCGTCATATATCTATAAACTTCCATTTTATTTTTCACCTTTAAAACGTTTTAAATTCTAAATATGTCCGCTATTTGTTTCATGTGGTTTTTTTACGTACTTTACTACTTTATTGTCCATTGGCTGAAGAGCAGGTTGCCTGTACTGCTGACAGTCCACCACTCCTGCCGGCCCATGTGGGGCAAGAGGGAGGGGGGATGAAATAACAATAAAGAAAAAATATTCGCACTCTCCATTGCAAAACACTTACCTGAAAAAAAAACCTTCATGGAATAGTCTCTATGTAGGAAAAAGTCAAGTATCACAATAACATTAGTAATAATAATAAAATAACAACAATGACCATAATAACAATGTGGGTAGTTTTTCAAAACCTAGGGTGTGTTGAGCCAAAATATATTAGAGCGTTTCGCCGGCCGGTGTGGCCGAGCGGTTCTAGGCGCTTCAGTCTGGAACCGCGCTGGTGCTATGGTCGTAGGTTCGAATCGTGCCTCGGGCATGGATGTGTGTGATGTCCTTAGGTTAGTTAAGTTTAAGTAGTTCTAAGTTCTAGGGGACTGATGAAAGGCTCTGAGCACTACGGGACTTAACTTCTGAGGTCATCAGTCCCCTAGAACTTAGAACCACTTAAACCTAACTAACCTAAGGACATCACACACATCCATGTCCGAGGCAGGATTCGAACCTGCGACCGTAGATGTCGCGCGGTTCCAGACTGTAGCGCCTAGAACCGCTCGGCCACTCCGGCCGGTGGGACTGATGACCTCAGATGTTAAGTCCCACAGTACTGTATTGTATTGTATGTCAACTGGGGACCTAGGAACGACAGAGAGGCTCCGTCCCCGCCACAGCCACTGTGGTCCACAACCCCACGACGACTACCGCAGTCCACTTCACCCCTCCGCCGCCCCACACCGAACCCAGGGTTATTGTGCGGTTTCGGTCGCCGGTGGACGCCCCAGGGAACGTCTCTCACCAGACGAGTGTAACCCCTATGTTTGCGTGGTAGAATAATGGTGGTGTACGCGTACGTGGAGAACTTGTTTGCGCAGCAATCGCCGACATAGTGTAACTGAGGCGGAATAAGGGGAACCAACCCGCATTCGCCAAGGCAGATGGAAAACCGCCTAAAAACCATCCACAGAGTGGCTGGTTCACCGGACCTCGACACAAGTCCACCGGGCGGATTCGTGCCGGGGGCCAGGCGCTCCTTCCCGCCCGGAAAGCCGTGCGTTTATGGGGGCCACAACTTGAGACGCGTATATCGCGTGTGGCGCGATGCAGCGCAGCGCGCGTTTTTGTAACATCACAGGTTCAAATGGGACCGCGCAAATTGCGACGCGACGCGACTGGGACGCGACACGCGCCTGCGCCAGGTCGCGCGGCGTTGTGGTTGAGGCACAGTTTCTCGCGCCGCGCGTCGCGCGTGCCTCGCCAGCACCGTGGGAAATTTGAGGCGGGGAGCGGAACCGGCAATATGCTCACATCGGAACGGCGCATATGAGCAGTGGTAGTATTGGCCAAGCGATAAATTTTGGCTTACTGTGTACTAAATTTTATTGCCTTTGGGTAGCGTTTCGTTTTTCACCATTTAAACGCTCCAGCTTTCTTCGTTAGTACATTATACTTCTCTGTTATTTATATCTGTATGGTTTTGTTTTGTTTTTCTTCTGTCAAGGAAAATGCATACTTCAATAACTGATGAGCCATTGGCCACTGGAATTGTATCATATGCCTCCGTGATGTTTTCAGATCGCAAGAAGGGACAGAGGGTAGCCAATAAGGAAGCAAGGAATATTATAAAATCATGTGATTAAGAATCAAGGCAGGAAAGTAAAACAAGGTTATCTTCTCGCTGCCTAGTTTGCTGGCGTATCTGTACGATCTGTTACAAACATTTAGAAAGGGATAATCTCCACAGGTGTGATCCCTTTGTGTTCCTGGTAAGAAGCGTCCAAGATCTGAAGTACAGACGTCTCACTGTGATTACTCTGATATGGATGTAATAATATAATACTACACACTGTTCTACATGCATGTCGACATCACATTTCCACTGCAAGCTAGAAACAGTCGAAAAGCAGAGACAAATAACAATGTTTTAATTGGTTCGCCGTGATGAGAAAAAGCATTTCAATTGTTGCATGCACATTACCAGCATTAATAAACTAATTATACAACAAGCTACACAAATGGAGAAAATGGTCGGTATTATTACGAAAGTAGGAATATCCTAAAAGAGTGTTACGATTAGATATATTTGACAGTGTTTTTCGAACTCCAACTCACAAGGCACACATGGATAGCTTGTGCATTCCTGTCGCGCGCATTATCTTCCGCTGCTGGCAATACACCGACCATTGTGTTGTGCGACAGATCAATTGTTTATTTTTCTCAATAACAACTATTTTATTCGTGATCACGCATTGTCAGTTTGGCAAGCCCTAGGTGAGTAAACAGTATCTGGCATGTGCCTATCATTCCGCCTGAAGAAACGCTCGTCATTATTTTAATACTGCTCAGATCAAGAGAAGGAATAAAATCCTTTGGTAAGTTTCCATTCCCGTCGCTCAGTGTTAAAAATACGATGGGTTACGGGGATTCCACCAAAATTCCGACCGAATTGACAATCTATTTTTGTGTGAGTTGATAACCTTTTCTCATTCGAAGAAGCATCACCGTTTGTGAGTAACAGCCACATTTTTCTTGGTGACTAGTTTAATTGTGCTCCCTTTGTCACAGTGTTATTTGCCAAACTCATCTCACAGCAGCTATTGCGACAGAATTACGAAACGGAGTGCCTCATTAAACAAGTAATTGGCAATCACAGAGCTCAATAGCTTACGAAAAACCTCAAAGTGTCGGTTTGCAGTAACATAAAAGAAGAAATTTCATGTTTATGTTCATACCAGGAAGCTCTTGTCTCGCTCGCTAGCTGTCGATAACTCTTAAAAAATTTGTCACTGGAGTGAAATAAATAAAAAGGGAAGTATAAGTACTGATATATCGCCATAGATAAGAAAGTTCCGTGTATTTAAGAATTGGGAAAACACTCTCCTCCTTGTGGGCTATCATTAGCCAAAGTTTCGTTTCGATGTCTCGACCGGTTTAGGAGATATGAAATGTTGCGAGTATTTCATTCTCGCGGGCGTGAGATCGGAAGTGAACGCGCTACATGGGATCCATTTTCTCGGGATCGGAGGCAGATAGAGACCACCTCCCAAGTCTAAACAAAAATTCAACAAGTTAGCTAAATTTCATAGACAGCAACATATGGTGCAATACGCACCAAAACAGAAAATCATAGCGACTCCTAATTTTCGTTGCAAAATTTCTGGCATTGGGTAGTGTCTTGCTAAAATGTGTACATCACAATAAGAATAGTCATTAGCGGGATGATGGGCACTTCACCACGAAGCTGACATATAACGCTATAAGTAAGGCAAAATTCAAATATTTTCAGTGAATAGTTTCTGTAAAATCGTTTGAGAAAGATAACGGGTTGCGCGCGCTTCGGTTCTGTCAGCGCAGAGCGTCGCCAGTCGACGCGTGCGATGTATGGTGTACGCGTCGCAATATGCGCTGGATCCGCGCGACCCGTGCGGCACGTGCGTGTCGCGCTGTAGTGTCGTGTCACGTCACACGCGCTATACACTTCTCAATTTGCGCCTAGCCTTTAAGACCGCACGGCCAACCGGGCGGTCAAGTCCCATAGTACTCAGAGCCAGTTGAACCAGTTTCTTAGAGCGTTTCATTTTAGGTTGCACCCTAGCGACCTGCCAAATATGAGCGTAATAGGTTGGCCGTGTCTGAACGAGTAGCAGCGTGCGGGCCGGCAGTGAGATAGATAGGGCGCCCAGCCGTGCCCGCGCCGCCGCTATCAGCGCGCAGCTGCCGCGGCGCGGCGCGGCGCGACCGCGCGTGGCGGGCCGGCAGTCGCCCGCGGCGCACCATGACGTCGCCGTCTCCGCCGCCGCCTGCAGCTGCGGCGCCGCCGCTGTTCGTGTCGCTGCGACGGTGAGTAGCGCTGCGCTCTGCTGCCCGCCGCACAATGGCACACTCTTCTGCTCTCCTCTTGCACCGCGCGCGTTAACTGCACGAGCTCTGCTTCAGAGGCTGCGAGGCACGCTCGCCTTGAAGAGCGCGCGAAGACGGGCTACAAATGCAACAACCGACCGACCGACCGACCAATTTCGTGTACAGCCAACACAGACTCAAAGGAAGGCCTCGGCGCTTGTCCGTGACGTCACGTCAGCTAGGCACGGCCAACGCAAGGTCTGTTGCGTTCATACTCACAATGGTGGTTGTAAAGTTGTTGCATTAATTTGTTCAGAAAGCGGTGCTGATATTCAAGACCATAAAAGTGGGTTAAAAGCTGTGAGCTATCTGAGGAAGTTAACCTTGCATTACTGCGTGACTGTTTCACCAGGTATCCAGACCAGCTTACCAAATTGCCAACCAGACTAACAATTATTATAAACTTTTAATAGTCATCTTAAGACAACCGGTGATATATATACATAAAAAGAGAATTTAAATAAAAAGAAATAAATCAGTTTATATTTGGACATTTATTTTAACTTTGATCATTGTTCCGTTAAAATTTCAGCATATTAAACTTGATTCATAACTAAACTGGTGCCTTGTTTAGGATTATGAAAATGTGAGTTGGTAAACTTATGGAACACATCAAATATAGAGCCTAGATTGGGAGACTGCATACAACACTGCATTCATAAAATAAGACACGAAGAACGTCGAAACATATGCAAGGCTAAATTAACCACAACCAACCGATTCAATTTTCATCCAAAGAAGCTACGTTCGTAGCGCAATCCTGTCCGTAATGAAATTACCACACACTGGTATACTAAATTCGTACTAACTCTCTGTGAAATCTTCCCGAAAAGAATACCTGAGGGTTACTTTGATGCTTACATCACAAGCTTCACGTGGTCAACTTGGTTTACACAAAGAGTGTAACTCCACAATAATTTTGATAATTAAAATAAATTACATCGAAACGCAATTTACAAAAGAAATACCTCGAACTGGTTACTATCGTCTTACTATTAACCTGATGGGTCAAACAATTGTATAAACACGTGGTACTGGTCTCACAAAGTACACCGCACGTGGGTTGAACATAAAGAAAAGTTGCTATATTGTCGAGACGTCATAATCTCACACACATTCGCATTTAAGAATGATGATATTAGTTAGAGTTACTCATCAACACATAGTTCAACTTTATTCACAAAGTAGTGACAAAGCAACTACTGGAAGATATTCTGACCTTCACACTCTAATTACACTGCGTTGCAATTTAAGATAATATTAGATATTTTAGAGCTAAACCTGAAATAAAGGTGATTAAATTTTCAGTTAGGCTGAACTTAAGAAATCCATTGTCCTACGGACTTAGCAGACACGCGCTTAGTCGGAGATCTTACCACTTCAGACGCTCGCCGCGGACAGACTGGCCTGGGCTCCTACCGAGCGTGCTTAACAGATACAAACGGAAGTGATCAGAGAGGCAGCTTCCTATACCAACATGACAAGGGACGGACAGGACCATACTAAGAATAGAAACCTCTCTGCTTTTAGAAAGCGTAGCTACCTGTTCCGACGTTGGTCCTACTGTTCTCTAGCAGACAGGCTTGTCTGCTACCATCAAGCATGCAACTAGAAATACATTTGCTCATTCATCCTCTCACACAGAAGGGAATGGGGATGACAGTATCTTATCATATACAGTATCTAAAAGAAAGTGGATGTAGGTTCCGTATGAGACTGTGTGACATGAATTACATATAAACTGTGTTTTAAAGTGTAGTAGTGTGACAGATTGTTCTTGTTTATGTGTAAAAGTAACACGTTCCACTGCTCAGTCTCCTCCCAGATAGTCAGAAACACCACAGTAAATTTAGAAGTGGAATGTATGCCGTAAATGACAACAGATTTAAGAAATTAACATGAAAGAAATCCAACAGAGACCTTTCATGGTGTCTCCCTCTCTGACACAGGAAAATGTGAAACTATTGGAGGTAGTTGACCAATACACATTGTTCTGAGAGATTTCTGCAATCAATTAATTGTGCAGCACACTCCTAAACAAACAGTGTACACCCGAACTTAAATTTCCACTTGTTTTAAGGACTGACATACAAAATCAACTTCATGGTCCAGCAGCAGCAGAATACGTGCTTCTTTACCTTATTTGTAAATCTGAGAAAGTTACGTTTGTACTGGGTTGCTTTTACAAGAAACTGTGAACATATTGGTGCTCTTCTTTAGGTATCTTAGTTGACTATGAGGTGAGGAGCACTGAATGTTAATGAAATATCTTGCGATTGTACACGTTTGGGGATGGGGTGGGGGACAGAAGAAGAGGCAAAAGAGAGATACTTGTTTTATCAAATATATTTTTTTTATCGTATAAAGTTTTTTCTTTCAGTTGCAAGAGGGAAATATTAATCTTTTCTAATGTGCATGTTTAAAAAAGTTTAAGCTGAGCAGTATTTTCAAAAATGGCTCAAATGGCTCTGAGCACTATGGGACTTAACTTCTGAGGTCATCAGTCCCCTAAAACTTAGAACTACTTAAACCTAACTAACCTATGACATCACACACACCCGTGCCCGAGGCAGGATTCGAACCTGCGACCGTAGTAGTCGCGCGGTTCCGGCTTCAAGCGCCTAGAACCGCTTGGCCTCCGCGGCCGGCAGCAGTATTTTCGATGTATGAAGCTATTTTGTTTCCTGTTTAGAATTCCTTTCGTTGAAAACGACTGTAATCTAATGACTGGCAACAGTTGGACATTTACACGTGTAAATTAGTTCACATTTCCAGTGACGATATCAAACGGAAATAAATCAATAAATTAAAGAAACGAGTTCATTGTAAGGGGATTGGGGTAAGTTTCGATAGCAAAATGGATCAAGTAAATATAGTTACTTGAATGTAAAATTTCCAAAGCTTGCAATGGGGCAAAGCATCTTCTCATATTGATCTACGTTTGTTTCGATAGGATTCAGTAATACAGAACTATGATCTTCATTGTAGCTTTACGATAGTAAGAAAATCTTCCATCTAAGTAAAACTACAGAATCCAAAACAATACCAAACATTTTGTCCAAAAATAAGAGATTTATAGCGATAAGGCGTTTCTGCCTGCAACAGACCTGGCGTTCGCCGTGCCTAGCTGACGTGGCGTCACCAACAAGCTCAGTGGCTCTGAGCACTATGGGACTTAACAGCTGGGGTCATCAGTCACCTAGAACTACTTAAACCTAACTAACCTAAGGACATCACACACATCCACCAACAAGCGCCGAGGCCTTCCTTTGAGTCGCTGTTGGTACAGCCGATACACGTTCCGACCGACTTCAGTCAGCGATTCCAGTGCCGCCCAGTTCCCATCGCTTTGTCTACACTTGTTGCTGTTGTTGTTGTTGTGGTCTTCAGTCCAGAGACTGATTTGATGCAGTTCTCCGTGCTACTCTATCCTGTGCAAGCTCTTCATTTCCCAGTACCTCTTGCAACCTACATCCTTCTGAATCTGTTTAGTGTATTCATCTCTTGTTTTCCCTCTACGATTTTTACCCTCCACGCTGCCCTCCAATACCAAATTGGTGATCCCTTGATGCCTCAGAATATGCCCTACCAACCGGTCCCTTCTTCTAGTCAAGTTGTGCCACAAACTCTTCTCCCCAATTCTATTCAGTACCTCCTTATTAGTTACGTGATCTACACATCTAATCTTCAGCATTCTTCTGTAGCACCACATTTTGAAAGCTTCTATTCTCTTCTTGTCCAAACTATTTATCGTCCATGTTTCACTTCCATACATGGCTACACTCCATACAAATACTTTCAGAAACGACTTCCTGACACTTCGATGTTAACAAAATTCTCTTCGTCAGAAACGCTTTCCTTGCCATTGTCAGTCTACATTTTATAGCTTCTCTACTTCGACCATCATCAGTTATTTTGCTCCCCCAAATAGCAAAAGTCATTTACTACTTTAAGCGTCTCATTTCCTAATCTAATTTCCACATCATCACCCGATTTTCTTCGACTACATTCCATTACCCTCGTTTTGCTTTTGTTGATGTTCATCTTATATTCTCCTTTCAAGAC
Source organism: Schistocerca piceifrons (assembly GCF_021461385.2). Classification (NCBI taxonomy): domain Eukaryota; kingdom Metazoa; phylum Arthropoda; class Insecta; order Orthoptera; family Acrididae; genus Schistocerca; species Schistocerca piceifrons. Next base: position 233,129,269 of record NC_060138.1, read on the forward strand.
AATGTCCATTCCGTTCAACTGCTCTTCCAAGTCCTTTGCTGTCTCTGACAGAATTACAATCTCATCGGCAAACCTCAAGGTTTTTAATTCTCCTCCATGGATTTTAATACCTATCCCGAATTTTTCTTGTGTTTCCTTTACTGCTTGCTCAATATATAGATCGAATAACATTGTGGAGAGGCCACAGCTCTGTCTCACTACCTTCCCAACCACTGCTTCTCTTTCCTGCACCTCGACTCTTATAACTGCCTTCTGGTTTCTGTACAAATTGTAAATAGCCTTTCGCTCCCTGTATTTTATCCTTGCCACCTTCAAAATTTGAAAGAGAGTATTCCAGTCAACATTGTCAAAAGCTTTCTCTAAGCCTGCAAATGCTACAAAAGTAGGTTTGGCGTTCCTTAATCTATTTTTTAAGATAAGTCGTAGGGTCAGTATTGCCTCACGTGTTCCTACATTTCTACGGAATCCAAACTGATCTTCCCCGAGGTCGGATTCTACCAGTTCTTCTATTCGTCTGTAAGGAATTCGTGTTAGTACTTTGCAACCGTGGCTTATTAAACAGACAGTTCGGTAATTTTCACATCTGTCAACGCCTGCTTTCTCTGGTATTGGAATTATTATATTGTTTTGGAAGTGTGAGGGTAATTCGCCTGTCTGACACATCTTGCTCACTAGATGGTGGAGTTTTGTTAGGCCTGGCTCTCCCAAGGCTTTCAGTAGTTCTAATGGAATGTTGTCTTGTTGCCTTGTTTCGACTCAGGTCTTTCAGTGCTCTGTCGAACTTTTCACGCAGTATCATATCCCCCATTTCATCTTCATCTACATTCTCTTCCATTTCCATAATATTGTACTCAAGAACATCGCCCCTGTATAGACCCTCTATATACTCCGACCACCTTTCTACTTTCCCTTCTTTGCTTAGAACTGGGTTTTCTGAGCTTTCGATATTCATGCAAGTGGTTCTCTTTTCTCCAAAGGTGTCTTTAATCTTCCTGTAGGCAGTATCTATCTTACCCCAAGTGATATGCGCCTCTATATCCTTACATGCTTACATTTGTCCTCTAGCCATCCCTGCTTAGCCATTTTACACTTCCTGTCTCATTTTTGAGACGTTTGCTTGCTTCATGTACTGCGTTTTGTATTTTCTCCTTTCATCAATTAAATTCAATATCTCTTCTGTTACCCAAGGATTTCTATTAGCCATCGTCTTTTTACCTACGTGATCCTCTGCTGCCTTCACTAATTCATCTCTCAAAGCTACCCATTCGTCTTCTACAATCTTTCTTTCCCCCATTCCTGTCAATCGTTCCCTAATGCTCTCCCTGAAACTCTCTACACCCTCTGGTTCTTTCAGTTTATCCAGGCCCCATCTCCTCAAATTCCCACCTTTTTGCAGTTTCTTCAGTTTTAATCTACAGCTCATAACCAATAGATTGTGGTCAGAGTCCACATCTGCCCCTGAAAATGTCTTACAATGTAAAACCTGGTTCCTGAATCTCTGTCTTACCATTATATAATCTATCTGAAACCTTCTAAAATCTCCAGGTTTCTTCCATGTATACAACCATCTTACATGATTCTTGAACCAAGTGTTAGCTATGATTATGCTCTGTGTAAAATTCTACCAGGCGGTTTCCTCTTTCATTCCTTACTCCCATTCCATATTCGCCTACTACGTTTCCTTCTCTTCTTTTTCCTACTGTCGAGTTCCAGTCACCCATGACTATTAAATTGTTTACAGTAAGTTCACCGATATTATCTTCGACGTTATGCCGCTTGGTTTGACACACAAAAACTAGGATCTGCCTTCGCTGCATTAGAGGTAACAAGGTCAAGAAAAGTCGACAGAAAACTGTGAGCAAAGAAGTGACTGCTGCGAAGAGAGAAATTCAGCCATGCTCTGTCACTTAAGGAGATGACAGCCGATGATCTTCGTAGCTATCTTAGAACGGATGAAACGTGCTTGTCGGAGTTGCTGACCGACATGAAACTCATCTTAACGAAAAAGAATAGGGTCATGAGAGAGGGTGTAAGCGGTGAGGGGAGACTGTTTACTACATTACGATTTATAGCCACAGGCATCATTCACCTCAAATTCAGTGTAGTTGTATCCCCAGAGTTCATGCAGAGTGATCTATAGTTTCCTGAGGAAATACATCACAGTAAAGCAAAATACATAACACGAAAGATATCCACCAACTCTATTTATTTTTCTGCGTAGCATAAAATATGTCCCCTATAAGTTTAAGAAACTCATTTCAAAATAAAAGAAGAAGTGCTGCGAATGATGGTGGCACACATCATCTAAAAAATACAGTAACGGAGCATTACAAATGAACCGCTTAACAACTGTTAGAACTGCAAAAATGTCCTACACTTTGCTCTTGACAGCAGAAGGCATGGCGAATACTGGATTTGTTTAACACCTTGTAAGTAGGCTGTTTAAGTTTTTATGTTGGTAACGCCACGTAGCGCTCTGTATGAAAATCACTAACTGTGCTGGGTGCAGTCTGTGGGTCGTTCGCATTGTTGAAATATTCGCTATTGTAGTGTTGGGCAGTTGGATGTGAACATCGCTTAGCGTTGTGTAGTTGGAGGTGAGCCGCCAGCAGTGGTGGATGTGGAGAGAGAGATGCCAGAGTTTTGAGAACGGACGTTCTGGACTTGCGTCCGCCAGAAAAAGGAAATTTGTAAAGATGGATGTCATGAATTGATTTTATATATATCATGACTTTTGAACGCTATTAAGGTAAATACATTGATTGTTCTTTATCAAAATCTTTCATTTGCTAAGTATACCTATCAGTAGTTAGTGCCTTCAGTAGTTAGAATCTTTTATTTAGCTGGCAGTATTGGCGTACTACACGAATATGTAATAAAAAATGGGGGTTCCTATTTTAAAAAAACGCCATCTAGTTTCCTCCTTCAAGCTAGATAAGTTCGATCTTTGTAGTTTTTTCGTTTGATGCTTATTTCGTGAGATTTTTGGCCCGGGCACTATCAATGGACCACCCTGTACAGACGGCGGTAGTATCGCGTACACAAGATGTAAAAGGACAGTGCACTAGCGGAGCTTTCATTTATATTCAGGTAATTCATGTGAAAAGGTTTCCGATGTGGTTTTGGCAGCAAGACAGGAATTGACAGGCTGAACGCGGAATGGTAGTTGGAGACTCGTGTCTAGCGAAGTGGTTGGGCGTTGACTGGTCATACCTAATCTCTCGAGTCATACCCAACCGACTGTCAGACAAGAAAAATTGATCAGTTGGTTGGACGAGGAGTCTACACTTGTCCAATTAGTTGGACGGTTGGCGCGTGTGTAGGGCCCTTAAGGGCGTACATTAACTCGACCTGTAAAAAGTACACTTGACAACACAATTAAAGGATCACTCTTGGTGTAATCACGCGATTGTCTTCCATTGCGTCACATACGGTTGAAATTTGACTCAAAGGTATCTACAGCCTTCATCTGTAATGGTGCAAAAGCGTGAGCCCTACGACGACAAACTCGGGCTCGACAACGCTTAAAAACGGCAAGGCGTCAACACGTGCGAAAGAAAGGCCACACTTCAAAAGTTCATGCGACATGTGAGGCTGGTTAATGATGTTGCATTGGCAACAAATGTCACCTCAACTCTGCGCAATGCGACCGGGAACGCGTCACACGATGGGATAGCATTGCACCCCTCCTACCCACATTTAAGACTTCTTGCGACGCCTCCGCGATGGAGATCAGAACAGCGATGCCCGGCGTCGAAATCGCGCGGTTTTTTTACTGGTGGCTGAGCAAAACTTTCAGACACAGCACTGATCAGAATTGACGTGGAAATCCCTCAGGAGGTGGAGCAAAGGGCATCAATGAATCCATCGCTTCCCTTGGGGCCCTAGTTCCCATACATTTCGCTGTCAAAAGTGACAATTCCAGTGTGGTGAGCAACAGAACGACGTTCTTGACAACCTTTGACGCTACTTATAACTCGCAGACGGTTCAATCCTTGTCTAACGACATCTGGGCCAGCAACCAATGTGATTACAGTCCTTTGAATTACAGGACGGCCAGTTTTGCTCTGGTTTACAGTGTGGAACCATTAGGGACCATTCAGAACCAGCCAGCGAAACCGGCCGGAGTGGCCGAGCGGTTATAGGCGCTACAGTCTGGAACCGCGCAACCGCTACGGTCGCAGGATCGAATCCTGCCTCGGGCATGGATGTGTGTGATTTCCTTAGGTTAGTTAGGTTTAAGTAGTTCTAAGTTCTAGAGGACTGCTGACCTCAAAAGTTAAATCCCTTTGTGCTCAGAGCCATTTGAACCAGCCGGCGAAATTTGAACGCGATATGAAGCAACAAGCGTGCTTATGCTTTTTCAAAGCTCCCGTTTCGCGCCTTCCTGTGCCGTGATCACGGAGGGATGCGACATTGACACATGCGTGAATAAAATGGCAAACCATCCCTCTAAGACTCCTCACTTCGACAACACCCTCGGTGTTACCTGCCCCACTTTGCTGAGCACTAAACGAATGTACTATTATACCCAGAAATGTCAGAACGATATGAATTGGTTTCGCTTGATTTGCATGTACCCACATAAAGTGGCTGTGTTGCTAGTCCTCTAATCTCTTTTGGAGTACAGTCCTTGACTGTCAAAAACGTATACTACAAGAGATCACTAGAGGACACTGTTCTTTAACGTAATCAGCCCAGACGTAAAGCAACACCAAGATGTTGCAAACGCTAGGAAATGCTTCATTAGAGATGAGACAGTCCTTAACGTTTTTAAACTAAATTTTAACGCAGTAAGTGACATTTCAAAATCACTACCACACTCATTAGAATTTGAGTTAATTAACCCCGTCATGTAAGTGATTCCAGTAATCTTTAGGCAAAATTAAATATTTTCCTGAACAAGATCTCGACCTCTAAAGTTCTTTGACAAGTCGAAGTATTTTTGCTCTTTACCTGTGAAACGTCGTTCCTAATACGAGAGGTTCCTCAAAAACTGGATGTTGAACTGCCCAGTCAGAAGCAACACGATTAACAGCGGCAAGCATTCTATGGAAACATCAAAATTGCCATCATATCACCAGTAATTTCTCTATACTCGTGACTGAGCACTTATTTGTTCCATTGTATGAACCTTAAACGACATGAGGATCTTTTTGTTCTGGATCTGGATTGAAACCAAGTACCTATAGGCATTGTGACTAAGCAAAGCTTTCGTGCCTGATCGAAACTCGATCACGGCAACATTTGTCACTGGTTACCAGGCATAAAGAACCGTGAACTATCGAAGTTGTCACCAATATAAGTTAGCAAATCTCGACTTGGTAACGTGTCACATACCACCGAAGAGATCCGAATTCTTATCCCAGTACAGCACCAAGTTTCTCGACGTCTCAGCTTCAAACACAAAACAAAAAGAGAGCGCTGTGACTTGAAGTGACCATTGGGTTAAATAAAATAATGTTTCTAGTGTAAGGGAGCTCGCTGCCGACGCAGTTTCTGTTTGAAACCACTTCCGCCTCTACTGTAGCCCAACCTAAATCGGTTCAGCCTAAGTTGGCAGCGAAGGGATATGATTCTTATAATGAGTATTCTGAAGTACAGACCAACCTAACGTGCTTCACTTGGCTTTACTAGACATGTAGATCGTGTGTTTTAAAATACGTGATTGAAGTGGGAATGAAATGGCTCTGAGCACTATGGGACTCAACTGCTGAGGTCATTAGTCCCCTAGAACTTAGAACTACTTAAACCTAACTAACCTAAGGACATCACACACATCCATGCCCGAGGCAGGATTCGAACCTGCGACCGTAGCGGTCGCGCGGTTCCAGACTGTAGCACCTAGAACCGCTCGGCCACTCCGGCCGGCGAAGTGGGAATCGAACCCACGCGTCGCAACTAAGAAACTAGGATCAATCCATGAGACCGCTGAAGCACACATTTTCCGTATTCGTGACTATGTCGCAACGTATGATGCGCTTAGCTTAAAAATAAGACACGGTGAAAAAATTCATTTCTCTGTTAACTGGTTAATTATCAGCAGGTTTCTGACACGCAAATTACGCCAGTCTCATGTCTGCGAGATGTAAAGACTCTTCTAGCCATCACAGCCTTGGTTCGAAGGAATTTCGAAATTTTCACTGTTTCAAGGCATTTCTTAGATCCAGAAATACCATTGCAGAGTATGAGGTTACCAAGCATTTCGATTTATACCGCCATTATCGGTATTAATTTCTTCAACTCCTGATGCTACACACCTGTTTCTTGGTCATTATTAGAAGCAGTTTCCCTAAAACAGGTAAATATTTAGTTTGCAGCAAAAGGTTGCGACCTTCTGCAGCAAGTCGACCGTAACAAGTATTTATTTAGTTCGTGCCTTGTCTACGGAATACTTTTCAAGTTAATATCGGAGATCTCCAAATATTCTTAGATTACAGTAAAACAAAATTAACTGATGAAGACGTTACTTCATAACAGAAATCACGATGCACTTTTTAATTTACTTGGGCTTAGCAACGACACTCGCAAAATACTAAAATTGCGGGCGTAAACACCACTTTCAAAGCCACAAGATTTCAATGTCTTTTGTTAAATGTCAGGATCATTCTCTACAAAAATAGTTCAAATGGCTCTGAGCACTATGGGACTTAACATCTGTGGTCATCAGTCCCCTAGAACTTAGAACTACTTAAACCTAACTAACCTAAGGACATCACACACATCAATGCCCGAGGCAGGATTCGAACCTGCGACCGTAGCACATTCTCTACAGATGACTTGGTCGACGTCACCTATTTCAAGTAGTACAAGGAAGAAAATATTGTAGAAGATAAACCGTTTTTGTTGAATAAACTCATGTTACGTGGTCCAAGTTCACGTTTTCACGGAATGTCTCAAATTTTATTACCCACTTCAACAATGTTGAAAAATATTTCAATGTTGCGAAAATGACATCGGACTCAGAGGCCTTACATTTAGTCGCCAACCAGAAATTCAAACTCTGTGGAGCACCAATTTCATTAAACTGATGTAACTCATCGCACCGGAAAATACGCAAATAAGCAATTGATTTATCGGACTTAAAAAGTACAATACGACAGCAATTTCGTATGCAAGCAATGCATGCGATTCGCAGAATTTAGTAGTGCCGTGGCTTCTAGTTGTGTATATTCCTGACCTAAATGGCCCTGTATCACTTGGCTCAAGGTAATGCAACATCATACTCACACCAACAGTGTGCTCATACTGCCACCTGACTTGTTCGTTTCACTTGATTTTGTAATCACTAAAATACAAGTCACGAGACCTCCTAACGTGAGATCTTTCATTTCGTTCCCCCTTTCCTTCTGGGAGATTAGTTTTCTGCTCAGTAAGTTTTCTCCCTTCTAACCAGCGAAATGCAGCAAAATGTGGGCAGTAGTAGTTTCACAAACCGCTGTTTAGTGCTGTTTAGAAGATTTCTTTTGACGTAGTCGTAGGTGAAGGAAGTTAGTTATACGTTAAAACTTCTTAAGCAGCAACGTTTACAAAATTACCGAATAAGAAAAACTTATTAACCACGCACGAAAATGTTTGAAAACAAAGTCTCCACAGTCTCGGTCAGGTCGGTATCTTCATCTGATAGCACTGCAATATAGTTTGCCTAAATGGTATCATACGTTCCGTTCCTGTAGCTATGAAAATCATTGGCTGAAATCGAGTTTAACTCCTAAGGGTATGGCACTGCTAAAAATACAAAACGATTAACAACCGAAGGCGAGTTCACCCACAGACTGAGGTGAACTTACGAGGGCCGTTCAGAAAGTAACCTCCGGTTGATTTAAAAAAATACACCAAGTTAAATAAAAATATTTTAATATATACATCTTACAACTACATCTTTGCACTATTTTTCTACATAGTCTCCATAGCGATTGAGGCACTTATCGTATCTCTTCACAAGTGAAATTCCTTCTGCATAAAAATCACCCGCTTGTGCCTGGAGCCAGCCTGTGACCACGTCTTTGAGCTCTTCATCGTCATCAAACCGCTGTGACCCGAGCCATTTCTTCAAATGCATGAAGAGGTGATAATCACTTGGCGCCAGGTCTGGGCTGTAAGGTGGATGGTTGATAACGTCCCACTTGAAGGACCCAAGAAGGGCCGTTGTTCTGCGAGCAGAGTGAGGACGGGCGTTATCGTGCAAAAGAACGATACCGGAAGTCAGCATACCACGGCGTTTGTTCTGTATAGCCTGTCGTAACTTTTTTATTGTTTCACAGTACACGTCTTGATTAATGGTCGTACCACGTTCCATGAATTCAACCAACAACACCCCTTTGGCATCCCAAAACACCGTTGCCATCAGTTTTCTGGCAGAAAAATCTTGCGAGGCTTTTCTTGGTTTGGTAGGCGAATTGGAATGTGCCCACATCTTTGATTGTTCTTTTGTCTCAGGTTTCACGTACTTAATCCAGGTTTCGTCACCGGTCACGATTCTGTTTAACAATGGTTCTCTTTCGTCCTCATAACGTGACAGAAAGTCTAATGCAGAGGCCATTCTTTGAGTTTTGTGGTGGTCGGTAAGAATTTTGGGCACCCATCGTGCACAGAACTTACGGTAACCCAATCTTGCTGTCACTATCTCGTACAAGAGAGTCTTGGAAATCTGTGGAAAACCAGTAGACAACTCCGACATTGAGAAACGTCGATTTTCACGAACTTTTGCATCAACTGTCTGAACGAGTTCGTCAGTCACCAATGATGGTCTACCTCTCCTCTCTTCATCATGAACGTTTTCTCGTCCACTTTTAAATAAACGTACCCATTCATGGACAACTCCTTCACTCATAACTATTGGTCCGTACACGGCACAAAGCTCACGATGAATAGCTGCTGCAGAATATCCTTTGGTTGTAAAAAACCTTATGACAGCACGCACTTCACATTTGGCGGGGTTTTCTATTGCAGCACACATTTCAAACGGCCACAAAAACTAAACTAGCGCAGGTACGACGTTCACTCGACCACGGCTTGATGCCGACTGACCTGTTGAGTGCGTGAACGCACAGATGGCGTCGCTACTCCCCCCACAACCCGCACTGTGACCAATCGGAGGTTACTTTCTGAACCGCCCTCGTATAATAGGGTAACCAGGGAAGACCGTTTGTCCTCGCCTTCCTCCAATGAGCATTGTAAGCCATCCAGGGTGGTCAATTGATCGTGACCGGGCCAAATATCTCACGAAATAAGCGTCAAACGAACGAAACTTGTCTAGCTTGAAGGGGGAATCCAAATGGCGCTATGGTTGGCCCGCTAGATGGCGCTGCCATAAGTCAAACGGATATCAACTGCATGTTTTTGAACAGGAACCTCCATTTTTATTACATATTCGTGTAGTGCGTAAAGAAATATGAAGGTTTAATTGGAACTCTTTTTTCGCTTTGTATTAGATGGCGCTGTAATAGTCACAAATATATGGCTCACAATTTTAGACGAACAGTTGGTAACAGGTAGGTTTTTCAAATTAAAATACAGAACGTAGGTACGTTTGAACATTTTATTTCGGTTGTTCCAATGTGATACATGTACCTTTGTGAACTTAACATTTCTGAGAACGGATGCTGTTACAGAATGATTACCTGTAAATGCCACATTAATGCAATAAATGCTCAAAACGATGTACGTCAACCTCAATGCATTTGACAATACATGTAACGACATTCCTCTCAACAACGAGTAGTTCGCCTTCCGTAATGTTCGCACATGCATTGACAATGCGCTGACGCATGTTGTCAGGCGTTGTCGGTGGATCACGATAGCACATATCCTTCAACTTTCCCCACAGAAAGAAATCCGCGGACGTCAGACCCGGTGAACTTGCGGACCCAGGGAATGGTGCTTCGACGACCAATCCACCTGTCATTAAATATGCTATTCAATACCGCTTCAACCGCGCATGAGCTATGTGCCGGACATCCATCATGCTGGAAGTACATCGCCATTCTGTCATGCAGTGAAACATCTTGCAGTAACATCGGTAGAACATTACGTAGGAAATGAGTATACGATTACATTGCACCATTTAGATTGCCATCGATAAAATGGGGGCCATTATCCTTCCTCCCATAATGCCGCACCATACATTAACCCTCCAATGTCGCTGATGTTCCACTTGTCGCAACCATCGTAGATTTTCCGTTGCCCAATAGTGCATATTATGCCGGTTTACGTTACCGCTGTTGGTGAATGACGCTTCGTCGCTAAATAGAACGCGTACAAAAAATCTCTCATAGTCCCGTAATTTCTCTTGTGCCCAGTGGCAGAACTGTGCACGACGTTCAAAGTCGTCGCCATGCACTTCCTGGTGCATAGAAATATGGTACGGGTGCAATCGATGTTGATGTAGCATTCTCAACACCGACGTTATTGAGATTCCCGATTCTCGTGCAATTTGTGTGCTACAGATGTGCGGATTAGCCGCGACAGCAGCTAAAACACCTACTTGGGCATCATCCTTTGGTGCAGGTCGTGGTTGACGTTTCACATGTGGCTGGACGCTTCCTGTTTTCTTAAATAACGTAACTATCCGGCGAACGGTCTGTACAGTTGGATGACGTCGTCCAGGATACCGAGCAGCTTACATAGCACACACCTGTTGGGCATTTTTATCACAATAGTCATACATCAACACGATATCGACCTTTTCCGCAATTGGTAAACGGTCCATTTTAACACGGGTAATGTATCACGAAGCAACTGGCGGAATGTTACGTGATATCACGTACTTATACATATGTGACTATTGCAGCGCCATCTACAACAAAGCGAAAAAAGTGGTCCAACTAAAATATTCATATTTATTTACATACTACACGAATATTTAATAAAAAATGGGGGTTCCTATTTAAAAAAACGCAATTGATATTTGTTTGACCTATGGCAGCGCCATCTAGTGGGCCAACCATAGCGCCATCTGGTTTCCCCCTTCAAGCCAGACGAGTTTCGTTCTTTGTGGTTTTTCGTTTGATGCTTATTTCGTGAGATATTTGGCCCGGTCACTATCAATGGTCCATCCTGTATACAAAAATGTTTACAATACTACAAGTACTTTGAACTTTATAATTGACATTGTTCTCCTAAACTAAAAATTCTTTGTTTACAATTAATTAAAATTTTTAGAAGCGGCAGAATTCGAACGCGATAGCAAGAGATTACAAGCTCACTGCTTTACCCACTCCGCGATCCTCCCGCTTACATGTAAATGTTACTGACTTCTGTGATGTAATGTGTGGAGTAACACAATTGACTGAAATACGATAGCTAGAGCAACATGACTTGGATCACGTGAATCTAAATTTTACCTTTAATCTCTGAATACGGTGTCATTATTATTACTGCGTGTGATGTTTTGAGGCAATATACATTTACACGATACTCTATACAACACACACAACGAACTAATGTATTAAATATTTTTTTGTCAAAGCATGTAAATTGGTATGAATTCGTCTTCTGAGGCAAAGGAAGTGCTCTCCACCCTGTGTCGCACTTCGTTTCCTACTGCCTTATCAGTAGGTCCTTACTCGGGAAATGTCACAGCTCAAGCAGTTTGATAAAGGTCGCATTCTTGGGCCCTATGAAGATGGATACCGTATCAGTGCCATTTTGCGTGCCCGCTCTTTGTGAAGAGGATGGCGGAGGAAGTCCACGTCAACCGTCCTCGTCGCAGCCGTCCCGGACGTCCGCGGACTACCACGGAGGATCAAGACAGTATTATACAACACTGCAGTGATGAAGACCCTGTCAGGAACAGCACAGAAATTAGCAACATCTTCCACGTAAGTGTGAGAAAGGCAACCAACGAGACAGGAAGGTGTGGACGAGAATCAGCGGTTAAGGAAATGTTGAAGGAGCATCGTAAGGCTGGCAGATTGTGGTGTGCGTACTGTAAGACCTTCGGTACACACATCATCAGATTATTTGACTTGTCGCTCTAGCAAAGTAGGCGAGTGTCAGCAATATGTCTCATGGTCTTATCGTGGCGTGTTTATCTTCTGCCGTTAGGTCAGACGATAGAAATGCCACTTGCGCACTTAGAGTAGCAGATTGACGGTGACCAACTTTAAACAGAACTTGATTAATTTTCACATACATTTATTAAAATAATAAAAAATACAGACATTACGTAACTTGATTCTGGATGCTGTTTACAACTGACAATCTGAAGTTCCTTTGGTCTTGGTACGTTAATCTTATTCTTACATATCTCTGATACTTGACAAAGTGTCTAGTCATTTATCTTCATGGCTATGTACAGGAATATGGTAATCTTATTAGGCACAGACTGAAACTTGACTATAGACTAATGCAGACTAATGCAGACTGACTAATCGGAGGTCTGTACACTCGTTATAATACCTTGAGCGTTCAGGTATCACTGCGCGAGTGTGATCCGCGAGGAGAAAAGGTTCTACATTAGCAGCAATCTCATTGGCTGCATGACATATTAATACGCGGATCGGCGGAAGCAGAATTTGGTCCGTCTCTTAAGACAGCGCCATCTCGTAGTGCGGAGACGGACGAGCGCTGCGCCTGCACTGTTGTGCTTAGCAGGGGCGCGCTCTATTGGGAAAGTTGTGTATGGGCAGAGATGGAGAAAATTATTAGATGTGGAAGAACAGCACCGAAAACCAAAGCAGTGCTGTGCGAAGCAGTTCATCACGCATGAGAGGAGTTGTCGCGGGATAACAGATTCATCCGGAAACATGTTGCCTCTGTTCTCCAGCTGTTAAATACAGTTATGGAGGAGGACGGAAACTAGACACGTTACTGAATTATGTTGCTATTAGGGAGAAAACTTTGTTTATGACAAATAACGTTTTGTTTCCTCTCGAAGACGATGTAATTCGTTTGTCTTATCTCCCTCTTTAAAAAATAAGTAAAAATAAAAACAAATGAGGAACAGATTATATATAAAACTAAGCTATTTCACTCTTCTCAGTCGTAAAATAGACTTTGATTTTAAATTATTTTGCGATCTTTGATCAAAAAGACTGACACAAACATGAAAGTAATATTTTGTTCATATGGTAAATGTCGTCTCTGCCAATGAACGCAACAGTGAGAAAGTATTTAGCTTTTACGTCGGGAAAAAGTAGCATATTAACTTGTGTTGGCAGGCAGGACGCCAATGCCAACGAGAACAGAAAGGTATCATTTTCTCTTTATGCCAAGCAGAAAAAAAAACTGCAAAACCGGCGGTGTAGACGTAGTCGAACGTTTAAATTCACTACATCTTTAACTATATACTTATGAATTCTTTAAAATTAGGCATACCTAATAATTTTGGTTGTCCTCCTGAGTTAATGACTCATGGGACTGACAGGATTCGAAACCCCCTCCCTACCTGCGTATTACAAAGTGACGGCCTTCAAGCCGGCCGATGTGGCCGAGCGGTTCTAGGCGCTTCAGTCCGGGACCGTGCTGCTGCTACGGTCGCACGTTCGAATTTGCCTCGGGCATGGATGTGAGTGATATCCTTAGGTTAGTTAGGTTTAAGTAGTTCTAAGCTTAGGGGACTGATGACCTCAGATGCGTTAGAGCCATTTGAACCATTTTTGAACGGCCTTAAACGGCCATTCTACCAATCGCGTCTCCTAAACTGAGGTTACGTGATATGGTCTGTGATGTCACACCTTTTCCTTAAAGAAGAAGTGATGTACCGAGTGAAAGCGGCGCAGTGCGTCTTCGACGGAAATATAGACAGTCCATCTGATTTCGAATTCCGTGGATGGAGTTGCGAAGAACATAACCTAATTGAAGGTGACGCAGTAGGTATTCTGCTAGGTTTTATCAGATCTCCTTGTTTTGGAGATGCCCTATGTGCGAGAGTGCGAGAACTTAATAGCTGCTAACGCAAATGTCATAAAATTTCGGCACAATGATGGAAAAGGTACTTATGTGGTATTTCCTCGTGTAGAAAATAGCTTCAGAATTTTTGAAGCATATGTCCTATTACCATGATTGAAATGTATCTAAATGTACAGTGGAATTATACACTTATCATATCTATCTTACGATAAAAGTTTGATGTAATGAAAGAAAAGTGTTTGTTTCAGTCACAGTTGAGAAATGTTTCAAGTATATCACACAGTAATCAAAATATTCCATTAGAACTACTGACAGCCTTGGGAGAGCCAGTCCTGACAAAACTGTACCATCTGGTGAGCAAGATATATGAGACAGGCGAAATACCCTCAGACTTCAAGAAGAATATTAATAATTCCAATCCCAAAGAGAGCAGGTGTTGACAGATGTGAAAATTACCGAACTATCAGTTTAATAAGTCACGGCTGCAAAATACTAACACGAATTCTTTACAGACGAATGGAAAAACTAGTGGAAGCCGACCTCGGGGAAGATCAGTTTGGATTCCATAGAAATATTGGAACACGTGAGGCAATACTGCCTTACGACTTATCTTAGAAGGTAGATCAAGGAAAGGCAAACCTACGTTGCTATCATTTGTAGACTTAGAGAAAGCTTTTGACAATTCTGAAGGTGGCAGGGGTAAAATACAGGGAGCGAAAAGCTATTTACAATTTGTACAGAAACCAGATGGCAGTTATAAGAGTCGAAGGACATGAAAGGGAAGCAGTGGTTGGGAAGGGAGTGAGACAGGGTTGTAGCCTCTCCCCGATGTTGTTCGATCTGTATATTGAGCAAGCAGTAAAGGAAACACAAGAAAAATTCGGAGTAGGTATTAAAATCCATGGAGAAGAAATAAAAACTTTAAGGTTCGCCGATGACATTGTAATTCTGTCAGAGACAGCAAAGGACTTGGAAGATCAGTTGAATGGAATGGATAGCGTCTTGAAAGGAGGATATAAGATGAACATCAACAAAAGCAAAACGAGGATAATGGAATTTAGTCGGATTAAGTCGGGTGTTGCTGAGGGAATTACACTCCTGGAAATTGAAATAAGAACACCGTGAATTCATTGTCCCAGGAAGGGGAAACTTTATTGACACATTACTGGGGTCAGATACATCACATGATCACACTGACAGAACCAAAGGCACATAGACACAGGCAACAGAGCATGCACAATGTCGGCACTAGTACAGTGTATATCCACCTTTCGCAGCAGTGCAGGCTGCTATTCTCCCATGGAGACGATCGTAGAGATGCTGGATGTAGTCCTGTGGAACGGCTTGCCATGCCATTTCCACCTGGCGCCTCAGTTGGACCAGCGTTCGTGCTGGACGTGCAGACCGCGTGAGACGACGCTTCATCCAGTCCCAAACGTGCTCAATGGGGGACAGATCCGGAGATCTTGCTGGCCAGGGTAGTTGACTTACACCTTCTAGAGCACGTTGGGTGGCACGGGATACATGTGGACATGCATTGTCCTGTTGGAACAGCGAGTTCCCTTGCCGGTCTAGGAATGGTAGAACGATGGGTTCGATGACGGTTTGGATGTACCGTGCACTATTCAGTGTCCCCTCGACGATCACCAGTGGTGTACGGCCAGTGTAGGAGATCGCTCCCCACACCATGATGCCGGGTGTTGGCCCTGTGTGCCTCGGTCGTATGCAGTCCTGATTGTGGCGCTCACCTGCACGGCGCCAAACACGCATACGACCATCATTGGCACCAAGGCAAAACCGACTCTCATCGCTGAAGACAACACGTCTCCATTCGTCCCTCCATTCACGCCTGTCGCGACACCACTGGAGGCGGGCTGCACGATGTTGGGGCGTGAGCGGAAGACGGCCTAACGGTGTGCGGGACCGTAGCCCAGCTTCATGGAGACGGTTGCGAATGGTCCTCGCCGATACCCCAGGAGCAACAGTGTCCCTAATTTGCTGGGAAGTGGCGGTGCGGTCCCCTACGGCACTGCGTAGGATCCTACGGTCTTGGCGTGCATCCGTGCGTCGCTGCGGTCCGGTCCCAGGTCGACGGGCACGTGCACCTTCCGCCGACCACTGGCGACAACATCGATGTACTGTGGAGACCTCACGCCCCACGTGTTGAGCAATTCGGCGGTACGTCCACCCGGCCTCCCGCATGCCCACTATACGCCCTCGCTCAAAGTCCGTCAACTGCACATACGGTTCACGTCCACGCTGTCGCGGCATGCTACCAGTGTTAAAGACTGCGATGGAGCTCCGTATGCCACGGCAAACTGGCTGACACTGACGGCGGCGGTGCACAAATGCTGCGCAGCTAGCGCCATTCGACGGCCAACACCGCGGTTCCTGGTGTGTCCGCTGTGCCGTGCGTGTGATCATTGCTTGTACAGCCCTCTCGCAGTGTCCGGAGCAAGTATGGTGTGTCTGACACACCGGTGTCAATGTGTTCTTTTTTCCATTTCCAGGAGTGTAGATTAGGAAATGAGACACTTAAAGTAGTAAAGGAGTTCTGTTATTTGGGGAGCAAAATAACTGATGATGGTCGAAGTCGTTTCTGAAAGTATTTGTATGGAGTGTAGCCATGAATGGAAGTGAAACATGGACGATAAATTGTTTGGACAAGAAGAGAATAGAAGCTTTCGAAATGTGGTGCTACAGAAGAATGCTGAAGATTAGATGGGTAGATCACATAACTTATGAGGATGTATTGAATAGGATTGGGGAGAAGAGAAGTTTGTGGCACAACTTGACTAGAAGAAGGGATCGGTTGGTAGGACATGTTCTGAGGCATCAAGGGATCACCAGTTTAGTATTGGAGGGCAGCGTGGAGGGTAAAAATCGTAGAGGGAGACCAAGGGATGAATACACTAAGCAGATTCAGAAGGATGTAGGTTGCAGTGGGTACTGGGAGATGAAGAAGCTTGCACAGGATAAAGTAGCATGGAGAGCTGCATCAAACCAGTCTCAGGACTGAAGACCACTACAACAACAACAATCAAGATATATATTTACAATAAAAACTTATGTCTTCTGCTGCGGATACAAAAGGAACAATACGAACAAGTGTGCAGTTCTGCCATTCTATACGATTTTCACCTCCAGACGTACCTTAGTATGTTCACTGTTTCAATAACGTTTAACTCACGTGAAGATTCCTTAAATGACAAGCAACGAACAAATTATTGTCACTAATGGTCCCTTTGAGCCTTTCCTGTAAGTAATTCAGTGTTTCCAAAGTAGACACCTCTGCTCGCTTCTACATGTATTGAACGGAGTTTGTCAGATGGCTTATGATGTACGGCTTGTCTCATGATTTAGTCACTGAATTTCATTCCTGCCGTGTGCATATCGAATAAAGAAAAGGAGAGAAAGACTTCCAACCTACAGCGTTTCTCGAGCGAGATCCGAACCGATTTGCATATCAACCAACGCAGTATGTTACTGCTAAGCCAATATGACACTACTGTCGTATATCTTTCTCCAGTACAACCATGTTGCCTAACGTAGATTACTCGGAACGTGACATTAGAGAACAATCTTAGCTTAGGTGCTAAACATCAAATCTGGGCTCAAACAAAGAATTATACTTACTCAGTGTCACGTGTTAAATGGAAGCCATTCAGAATATTTGATCGAGATGACAGGAAAGTACAGTATTTGACATATAACCTGGCCACCTCAGAGAAGTCCGAGTCGCTCACTTAAGGCAGCCAATATTCCCAGCCACCCCTCAGAAACGTAATTCCGATCAAAATGCACGACGTGGCAACTCTGTAGGACGCGGAAACGTATGTAGGGATGTCTGTCAGTCTTCTCGAGCTATTACAAAACGTATCTGTTCGTGGTCGAGTGGCAAGCTTTGTGCTCTGTAACCACAAAGTCTTGTGTTCTAATCCATCCCATTCCCTAGTTTCTTAGATCGAAAATCAGGTATCCACTTATCAGTCTGATAGAACCTCATACATAATTCGTTTCATTTTCTAATCCTCCCGTAATAGCAAAAAGGTCCAGAGATATTCTCACCAAACAGCTTGTGTCTGCGTCAAGAGCAAAACAAGAGTGTTTCCTCGCCCCACAGCAGCTACCTGCTACTGGCCACTCGCGGATGGATTTTGCATGCCTGAAAATTATAAACGTTGTTCTAGAACGATAAAATATAGTCGCAAGTGGAAAAAAAGGTTCAACATTTGCAACATGTCGTTTGCTTTGGATTTAGTCGAGGGGTGAAGGCAGCAGAGGCAACTCTGAACCTTTGTATTATGTGTGGGGCGAGTGCTTTTGGGCACAACACGCCGTAAAACGATTTTTTGCTTCAAGAAACATCGTTCTAGCACCGAGCGAGGTGGCGCAGTGGTTAGCACACTGGACCCGCATTCGGGAGGACGACGGTTCAATTCCGCGTCCAGCCATCCTGATTTAGGTTTTCCGTGATTTCCCTAAATCGCTTCAGGCCAGTGCCGGAGTGGTTCCTTTGAAAGGGCACGACCGACTTCATTCCCCATCCTTCCCTAACCCGATGAGACCGATGACCTCGCAGTTTAGTCTCCTCCCCCAAATCAACCCCAACCCAATCCACCGTTCTAGCATGAATGAGATTTTGCACATTCAAGCAACCTTGACAACAGACAAACGTGATGAAGTGCGACCACTTAAGCGTCGTGCGATATTAGACGTTGGGAACAGCGATACCGTATGCTCTATTTTAAAACACAAAAATCAAAGGGATGACTATTAATGCATTTTTGCTCGATCGTCATCAATCGGCTCATTGAAAATTCTTCCTGTTGGTTACTGGTTATGGTGTCTTTATATTTTCTTAAGAGGAATTTACGGCTGAGCCTTAATAAAAGACATTTATTCGAGCAAAGGTCAATGTAAACATAATATTTTGCCTCTGGTGGCTCAAAAAGGGACGAAAACCTCCCCAGGAGAGAGTGTACCGCAGCTAGTAGTTTTTGCCGACAATTAAGACACGTATCGATTGCAGTGTAACAAAAACGACCTACAGAACTTCATGTGTTAATATGACACAATAACGCACTCTGCGATTTCACTAACAAAACTATCCAGGAGGTCGAAAATTCGTCCCTCATGAACTTATTCTTCTTATATTACGTCCTCAGATGTTAACCTTTCAAGATACTTATCGAAAAACAATAAAGAAAATTCCTCCCTGGACGAAAACGCACTTCAAACCTGGTTTGACGACATTTTTAACTCAGATCCAGAAGGTTTCTACAGGAGTGGAAACGTTTAACTACCTGAGCGTTGTCAAATTGTTTCAGATAATGCGAGGGAATAAACTGTTGATGATTGATTTCTGTCTGATCTTTACTGTTGCGTTCAATAACAAAATGTACAATGTTATTAAAATATGAACTGTCATAATTCAAAAGAAATTCAAATTACCATGATATCCTTACTACGAAAATCTGTTTTAAAAAAGTATCTGTAACATGAGTGTGCCTATATCAGCACGAATTAGTAAAATATTGCTCATTCCGGCCTTCGAAACGGTCTGTATTTACTTGCTGTCCTGTGTCACATAGATGTAGTTTGGAAATGCGGCATTTCATTAAAAAAATTTACTTATCGATTTCCGATCTGACTGCTTGTAGATCCGTCACGAAGTGGCTAAAAATGTACCCATTTACGAAACTAGAGTTGGGGACCAAAGCAGCCTTCTGTTTACAAGCGACCACGTTACAGCTAGTGGAATGCTACAGTATTGCGCTCTCCCTTGTTATTCCAGTGAGAGTTGGGACAGATAAGCTCACAACGTAAAAGACAATGTTAACCTAACTGTAATATCCGCGTCGAATAACTTTCCGGGACTCAGAACCATTAACTGATAACTTTATTTCACACCTTTAGTGAAAATCACTCAGATTGTTTAATGGAAATGATATGAATATATCAAGTTAATTTTGTAGTCTAATTCTGTGTCATCCAGGAAGTAACTCGTCGGTCACAGGGTTGCCAAACATATCCTGCAATGTTGCCAAGATTCAGTAATACTTCAAGCAGGACGAATACCAGCCTTGCGTGGTGTAGGAAGTGGCTACAGATCGTGTCTGAAAGAATACGCAAAGTATAAGTCAGTGAGTCTTATTTGCTTTCCTATAACTGGGTTTAGGGACAGATTGCCGCCACTAATAATAATCATATGTGCCGACTGCAAACTAAACAACACAAATCATTAACTGTCACAATTATTTGTGTTTCTCTGTCTCAAGCGTACTGAAACTATAAAGCTCATCGCCAGACATGTTTCACATTTTTAGAACTCTCCAGTAGTTATAATGTAAATGTTATGAGTAACCAACACATCTTTTTTTGCAATAATGTACTTGGAAAATATTTTTCTTGAGATCGATGTCAATGGCACTATCCATGAAAGACAGGTACACAAATGAAGAGACAGGCACACAAATGAAGAGACAGCAACACAACGTCGATTGCAAAGCGTAGCATACGCAGGGAGACTTTTAATAACGAATAGCGAATAACATGAAGTTCGAAATCAAGAAAGCATACTATGTAGGGAATCATAAGAAATGACAGAAAATGCTGGCTCAAAATTCCGTAGGAAATTTAACTAGCGAATATATGCAGCACAACTTCGATTCCAGCTGTTGCTAGTGTGAAAGGAGAAGCAATTGTTATCAGAAAGTGGGACAAGGAACACAAAATGGTGACAGTAATGTCTAGAATAACTCACTCTTGAGTAAAAATGTCATTCAATTCATAAATACAAAAAGTATCAAAGATAGACACGTGTCATCTGTTCATTATGATTAAAGTGTATCGGCTGCTGATGCTTTGTCACTAAAAGCGAAAGGTGCCTGTCTTGAAGAGCTTTTCAACGTGCAATATGCTTAAAATAGAAAGAACCCGAAATAATAACAGGTTCACCAATCTGTGCATAGATCTGAGGTTCTATGCGTCCCTTGAGCAGAGTGTTATTAATTTAGCTCTTAAAGTTTTAATACTAACGACGCCTCCAGGCCACCGCAATAGCCTTATTAGAATCATCGAGTTTTACTGCGGCAGCACAAATGGGCATACGGTTCAAGAAATTGAATAGACTATCCGTATGCTGCTGAATCATAAGAGAAAGAGTGAAATAAATACCCTAGTTTTTATGTATAATCTGCTTCTCCTTTGTCTTAATTAAAAAGAAGAAGAGATGAACTGATCACGCACTTCTTCAAGGGAAAACAGAACGTTCATTTGTCATAAACAAAATTTTCTCCCTAACAGCAACGTAATTCAGTAGCGTTTCTAGTTTCTGTCCTCTTTTACAGCTGCATTCAGCCGCCGGGAATAGAGGCAAGAAGCTTGTGGACGAATCGGTTTTTCTGTGACAACTCATCTCATGCGTCATGAGCTACTTCGGGCAGCGCTGGATGGATTTTCGGTGCTGTTCTTCCACATAATTTTCTCTGCCCATACGTGGTTTATGGGACAGCGGTCAGCGCCTTTGGGAGACCAGTCCAACACCTCAACGTCTCTGTTCACTTGAAACCAGTATTTTACAGAGTTCTCTGTGTGGACAGGAGGACGATCGTGTTGGAAGATTATTCTGACTCCCCCAAAATCTCATAAGAACAGAAGAAAGCATCACGTTCTCCAGTGTTTCGCAGTACTAATGACTACAAAACGGAAAGTCCAGTTACCACAGAACGCCGAAACCAGTTGCTGATATCCATCCCCCAAATTTGACAGCAGTTCGGCCACACCTTTGCCTCTGATGGACATGTTTGCTGTTGAATCCTGTTCCACTTGGTCGATATACATGGACTGAAGTACCTGATACAGTAGAAAACACTTTTTCAGCCGAAAATGTAATTTGCTCTCAGTGCGAAAGCTGTTTCTTTCAGTACACTAGTGCAAAGTTTAATCTGCCAGCCCGACGTTGCTCCTTCAACATTTCCTTAACCGCTGATTCTCGCCCACACCTTCCTGTCTCGTTTGTTGACTTCCTCACACATACCTGGAGGATGTTCCTATTTCTGTGCTGTTCTTGACAGGGTCGTCATCAAGGTAGTGTAGTATATTATTGTCTTGATCCTCCGCGGTAGTCCGCGGACGTCCAGGACGACGACGATGGTTGACATGGTCTTCCTCCGCCATCCTCTTCACCTAGAAGTGTATCGTAGATTTGGGGCACGGGGATTGGCACTGATACAGTATTCAGTTTCAGAAAACCCAAGAATGTGACCTTTATCAAATTCGTTGCGCTGTGACATTCCCCGAGTAAGGACCTACTGATAAGGCAGGAGGAAACGAAGTGCGACATAACGTGGAGAGCACTTCCTTTGCCTCAGAAGACAAATTAATTCCCGATTACATGCTTTGAAAAACGATTTAATAAATTAGTTCCTTGTGAGTGTTGTTTAGAGTATCGTGAAAATGTATTTTGTCTCTAAACATCACACGTAGTAATAATAGTGACGCCGTTTTCAGAGATATTCAGGTAAAATTTAGATTCATGTTGTGATGCAAGTCATGTTACTCCGGCTATCGTATTCTTATCAACTGTGTTTTCTCACACATTACACCACAGAAGTCTGTAACAGTTACGTGCAAGTGGGAGGATAGCGGAGTGGGTAAAGCGGTGAGTTTGTAATCTCTTGTTATCGGGTTCGAATTCTCCCGATTCTACAAATTTTAATTCATTGTAAACAAATAACTTAATTTAGGAGAACAACGTCAATTTTAATGTTCAGAGTACTCGTAGTATTGTAAAAATTTGTGTATGTGGCTTACGATGCTCATTGGAGGAAGGCGAGGGCAAACGATCTCCCCCGTCACCCTACTGTAAGTACACCACAGTCTGTAGATGAACTCAACTTTCGGTTGTTAATCGTTTTGTATTTTTAGCAGTAGCATACTCTGAGGAGTTAAACTCTATTTCAGCTAATGATTTCCATAGCTACAGGAACGCAACGTATGATAGCATTTAGGCAAACTGTATTGCAGTGCTATCAGACGAAAAAAAAATGGTTCAAATGGCTCTGAGCACTATGGGACTTAACTTCTGAGGTCATCAGTCCTCTAGAACTTAGAACTACTTAAACCTAACTAACCTAAGGACATCACAGACATCCATGTCCGACGCAGGATTCGAACCTGCGACCGTAGCGGTCGCGCGGTTCCAGACTGTAGCGCCTAGAACCGCTCGGCCACCCCGGCCGGCAAGAAGCGAAAGAATAATTGTGTTACGCGTTGTGTGTATCCGATTTCGCTACGCTGTAGCTTGTATAAAGTTAAAAAGAGAACCTCGGGGTATATTTTCTACATACAGGACCGTATGGCCGAGGTGGCCTAGCTGATAGAGCGCTAGATTCCAACTGTGGATGTCCCTCCTTCAACCCAGGGTAGTCCGCCCCCGGTAGCTGAGTGGTCAGCGCGATGGAATGTCGTACCTAATGGTCCGGGTTCGAATCCCGGCTAGGTCGGAAATTTTCCTGCTTCAGGGACTAGGTGTTGTGTTGTCCTTATCATCAATTCATCCCCATCGTCAGTCGCCGCAGTGGCGTTAACTCGAAAGACTTGCACCAGGCGACCGGTCTACCCGACGGGAGGCCCTAGCCACGCGGCATTTCCAACCCAGGGTAGAGACGGGGATTTTTCCTCTTTCCAAATCCTCAGCACGCCATCAGTTCCTTGGCCTGCTGTCAGAGTGACTACCTATGATCTTCCGCCAGTGACGCCACGACTGTAATATTTCTATAGAGGACTCAACACAGTTAACAGCGGCTACTTGAGGTGTCAAACTGTGAGGGGCGCTCTGTTGGGGACGCTCAATCGTAATAGTTTTATAGAGTGCGAATCACCATTAGCACCGCAGACAGACAGGCAGAAAGTGTGCGAAAGATAAGGAGGAGAGGGCGCCAAATGAAAAGTATGGACAAATGCTCTCGACCCAGCCCAGCTTTAACGATAGTACCGCGCCGAGGAGCTGCGGCATAGGCCCACGCCAAGACCAGTGGCACAGACCAGACACAAAAACTGACGGAATCGAAAAAGAAAAATGACAAGGTCTAAGCAGGGATCGGGCTCTGACGGATTCGCACAAACTTAATTGCGTATGTAGACATTCCATACGTCCCGCGTACTGAGGAACTCGACGCTTTTTGCCTCTTATCAGCATTGGTACTGGGAAGATACCGGTCACGGAATTTCCAAAACTTCCGAGTATATCTTAATTATAAGTTTGAAATCGCCTAACGATTGACAGAAGAAATATTTTTCCGTTGATATAATTATAAATTAACGATTATCTGACTTTTTTCTTTACTTGCACTGTAGAACCTTGCTTCTTCCAAATAACACGATTCTAGGTCAACTGGAAATCCCCCAATAAGTTTCAACGAGTGACTTTGCTTCAAAATATGCGATATAAATGGTCGATCTTCTGACTGCGTTCACTTGTAAGCTGTACGCTTCCACACGACCAAGAAACCATAGACCTTAGTATGTGACATAAATTTCAACTTGATATGTCTACCCATTCCTGTGAAAATGGAGTCTTAACAGACGGACGGAGACAGTCGAATAACAAATGACAAGAAATTTTTCGTGTGCTATAATTACAAATTAAAGATTTCAGATTTTTTCCTCAACTTCTACTGTTACATCTTGTTTCTTGCCAAATTTCATGATTCTAGGCCACGAGAAGTGCTCTATAGGTTTCGATGAGTGATTTTGCGAGTATCAAAATATAAATGGCCGTATCTTTTGATTGCGTTGGCTTAGAAGCCTCAATTTCTTACATCGATAAGGAACCACAGCCCTTAGTAGGTGACATAAATGGATACAGCAACCCCTTCCTCAGAAAACAGGGTTTTTAACAGTCTTACAGACAGGCAACGAAGTGATCCTATAACGGTTCAGTTTTTACCGATTGCAGTACGGGATCCAAGAAAGAATGAAAAACCATTAGGAATTAACAGGGAGATATATGGGAGTTTGTGAATGTATGCTTTCTCGGCGCATACAGCTGGCGAAGAGTTCTCGGGCTTCCAGCCGGGTGGCGATGTCTTCAAACTGCGACATTTCGACGAGTGACATACTCATCATCTTCTGGCGAAGTGCCGAGACTTTGCGGATGCCGGTCCCTTTATACCTGCGGTGTGTCCCCCACCACCTGGCCGCGGGAGGCTGGGTCCAGCGGAGCCGTCGGGCGGGGTGGAGGGGGAAGCGGGTGCGCCGTTCGTGTCTCCGTCAGAGCATTCTGATCGCGTCTCGTGAGCTGGACGGTTCTTGTTGCGTTCCTGGCGTACTGCGGCTAATGCTGGATTCCAGGCCGCGCTCAGTTGACCCGTATTTCTATTGATTCTTTAATGACGCTATCCCAATAGCTCCCGGCTCGGCACAGCACCCTGGTGTTTTCGAAATCAAAGGTGTGGTTTTCTTTGATGCTATGTTCAGCTATAGCAGATTTCTCTATCTGTCCAAGTCGAACATGCCTGATGTGTTCCTCGCACCTTTTAGAGATGCAGCGCTGCGTTTGACCAATGTACTGCACACCACATTCGCAGGCAATGCTGTATATACCAGGTGTGTTTAGTTTGAGTGGGTCTTTAGCTGAGCCCAGCAGCTCTTTCGTCTTCGGCGGTGGTCGGAAGACGGTATTTATGTTCGATTTTCTTAATAGCCTCCCGATTTTGGCTGATGTGGGCCCCAAATATGGAAGAAAGGCGAGTCTCTTGTTAACTTCCTCTTCCTCTTCCTGAAATTTGTCAGCCTGTCTTCTCTTGAAGGCCCTGCCAACCTGTGTTTCACTGTACCCGTTTTTCCGAAATACCTCTCTTAGGTGGTGTAATTCTTCTGAGAGGCTTTCTTTGTCACAAATGACGTGCGCCCTATGTACCAAGGTGGTCAGTACTGACTGGTGTTGCGCCGGATGGTGGCAGCCGGTTGCACGGAGGTACAGGTCTGTGTGCGTCTTTTTTCTATATACTGAATGGCCCAGCGTGCCATCCGCTTTCTTCCTGATCAGTATGTCCAGGAATGGAATACAGCCATTCTCTTCTACTTCCATCGTGAAGGTGATATTTTCATGTACGCCGTTTAGGTGGTCCATAAACTCCTCCAGTGCCTGCCTGCCATGCTGCCATATCACGAAAGTGTCGTCCACATAGCGCAAGAAGTGCCTGGGTTTACGGTGAGCAGTTTGTAGTGCCACCTCCTCAAAGTGTTCCATATAGAGATTCGCGATACCTGGAGCAGGGGGAGATCCCATGGCCACTCCATCCACTTGTTCATAATGCTCTCCATTGCACTTGAAGTAGGTAGTCGTAAGTGCATATTCAAAGAGCTTCACTGTTTCAGGCTCGAAGTACTGATTAAGGAGCGCCACGGCGTCTTGTAGCGGTACTTTCGTGAACAAGGGGGTGACGTCGAAGCTCACGAGTAGGTCATCACTCTGTATTCGGATGTCCTTCAGTTTTCTAACGAAATCCGCGGAGTTTTTCACGTGATGACTGCAGTGTCCCACCAGTGGTTTCAATACTGTCGCCAGGTATTTGGTCAGTCCATAACTGTGCGAGTTGATAGTGTCCAGAATCGGCCGTAGAGGCACCCCATCTTTGTGAATCTTGGGCAATCCATACAGGCGCGGTGTCGTTGACGCTCTGGGATACAGCCGTTTCTGCACTGCCTCTGGTAGATCTGAGTCCTTCAGTAGCGCCACGGTTTTCCAGGACCAGGTCAGCGATATAGATCTATAATTATGTGCATCTCTCCTACGACCCTTCTTGTAAACGGGAATGAGCTGGGCTTTTTTCCAGTCGCTAGCTACCAATCATTGCTCCAGCGACATACCATAAATAGCTGCAAGAAGGCGACCAAGTTCTTTCGCATAATCTTTGAAGAATCTTACAGGTAAGCTCACGGGACAAAAAATTGGTAACCCCAGCGCACACGCACGGATGAATCGATAAGCCGTTACCGGTGGCTCAGCAATTAAGTCACGTGCTCAGTCGTAAGCGTGCTGACTCTTCGGGAGCACAAGGCGGTGGTGAGCAGTGAGACATTTATGTTTCAAGCGAACATTATACGTAAACATGAGTAAATGTACGGACGTGACAGTGTAGCAAGAAAAGACAGACGTGTTTGGCCTTGCCCGTGGTCATATTATCTCTAAAATTGCTGGATTTGTTGTTTTGCGTCGGCCCGTTCAACGTGTTTACAAGCAGTGGTGTAACATTTGTGGCCGCGAAACACGACGTCAGAATTCTGGTTGGAAGAAGATACTGACCGAGAGGTATCGCAGACGCGATTCAAGGTCTATGAATCAAAACCGCTTCCAAACTTACCAGGAACTGCTGCAGGCAGCGAATGAATTACCATCCCAACCTGTTAGCGAGACGACATTGGGATGGGAACTGCAAGCGACTGAACATTTGGAGTCGGTCACCTCACAACAAGTCATTGCTCACTCAGGCGCATAAAGACGAGAACAGCAGAGTTCATCGGGCTGTACGAATTTGTGAGTGGTTGTCTGAACAGTCCGCCACCCTATTACATCTCCACCTGCCAGCACAATCACATGACTTCAACTCTATAGCCAGTCTGTGGGACACCTTGGAACAGTGGGTGAAACGCCAACGTCAGCATTCCTGTAATTTGGTGGAATTACGCGATTGGCTTAAGCTGGATACGACGTACCTTCACTACCTTGTGGACTCACTTTATGGCCGAATACAGGTGGTAATCAAGTCCAGGAGTGAAATTTTACCATATTAAATTATGCCTGTAATTATTTCTCTGGAGATGACTAAGTTTTTGTCCGGTGAGCTTATCGCACTTGCTCTTTCCACTACTAAGCGCTGTAGAATCTGAAGCACTTGAACAATATCTTAGGTGTGATGGGACGTCCTAACGATTTGTAATAATTCTGTTTTGATGGACTGTATCTTCCCAGTATCTTGTCGATGAACTGAAGTCTGCCACTTTCCTTACTACGACTGAGCCTCTAAAAAATGTTCAAATATGTGTGAAATCTTATGGGACTTAACTGCTAATGTCATCAGTCCCTAAGCTTACACACTACATAAGCTAAATTATCCTAAGGACAAACACACACACCCGTGCCCGAGGGAGGAATCGAACCTCCGCACAGTCCCTGACTGCAGCGCCTGAGACCGCTCGGCTAATCCCGCGCGGCGATTGAGCATCTCTGGGCATCATCCCATTTCATACCCCTATAGATTTTTACATAAAGGTATTAAAATGAGAAAATCTTAGATCTGAAGAGGATGAAAAATCAGCCAACCAGTTGCAAATATAGGTTTATTAGCCTTAAGGGTTGCAGCATTAGCCTTGAGGGCTAATAAATCTTTATTTGCAACTGGTTGGCTGATTTTACAGCCTCTTCGTATTAATGAATTGATTGGTTTCAGTTGCGAATATTGGTATACAAGTCATAGGATACTTCTGCGTTTTACGAAGTGCATATTTTTACGTTTCAGAACATTTAAAACAAGTTGCCAACATTTTCACCATTAGTTAACATTACAAAGGTCTGACTGGATATCAATGCAGCAATTTAGAGAGATTACTTCATTATGCATAACTGCATCATTCTTCTGAAAATAAAAAAAATTGTAGTTCTGTGCGTAAGCAGTGCTATGCCGATGCGATCATGCACTCGTGGCAGAACTGCGAAAGCTGTGCCCCCTTTCCTCTCCTTGTAAAATTTTGCAGAACTAGCAATTATTATTTTTTCGATAAGTTGTTTTCAAAAAAATCAAGGTTTATTGAAAATGTTACTTGAATAGACTATACTGATGAAAAGTATTGGACGCAAGAAATTAAAAGTGCCAATTTTTAGAGAATTACAAATTGTATAAACATTCTAAAAAAACTGAAAGTAAAACAAAATCCAAATCTTCTTATTTATGGCAGCTACTGTAGTTGGTTTGAATATGACAAATAATAAGTGAACAGGTTTTATTTGCTCCTTATACATTATTAAGGGTGCATAAGTCATTTATTAGAAATAAAAAAAGAGCTTTAATTAAGAGTTGAGAAAATACTCATTTGCAGGAGGTCTGTTTTTATTAAAATTTTATTAAAATTATCCCTTCCTTAATATTAGAGGAAGCACAGTCTGGAGCGCAAGTAAATTGCATATGTCCTGTGCCTGTTTTTACTTGCATCCTTCACTGTCGCGAGTCGCTCTAGTCCTCAATCGGCAGAAATCGGCAAAAAACGCAAGCCTTCAGCCAAACATCTCGTCGACTTTGGAGATCATACGACCATGTTGCGAGCTTTCAGCAAGACCTCCGTTGTTGAGCGAGCTGGGTAGGCGGTAGCTGTGTGAACCAAATGCACCCACACGGTAGCAGAACCGTCTCAGCCTCTGATTCAGACCCTCCACTCGGCTCTGTACCGAAGGTCCGCAGTCAGTCCTGTCGACGATGCTGCAGATGGTGAGCTCTGCTTTCATCCTGCTAGCGAGACTGGTAGTCTTCACCAAATCAGATAGCCGCCGGAAGCCAGAGAGGATTTCCTCCGATCCATAGCGACACACATCATTGGTGCTGACATGAGCGACCACCTGCAGATGGGTGCACCCTGTACCCTTCATGGCATCCGGAAGGACTCTTTCCACATCTGGAATGACTCCCCCCGGTATGCACACGGAGTGCACATTGATTTTCTTCCCCTCTCTTGCTGCCATTTCCCTAAGGGGCCCCATTACGCGCCTGACGTTGGAGCTCCCAACTACCAGTAAGCCCACCCTCTGCGACCGCCCGGATCTTGCAGACTGAGGGGCAACCTCTGGAACAGGACAAGCAGCCATGTCAGGCCGAAGATCAGTATCAGCCTGAGACAGAGCCTGAAACCGGTTCGTCAGACAAACTGGAGAGGCCTTCCGTTCAGCCCTCCGGAATGTCTTTCGCCCCCTGCCACACCTTGAGACGACCTTCCACTCTACCACAGGTGAGGGATCAGCCTCAATGCGGGCAGTATCCCGGGCAACCACAGTCGTAGTCCGATCGGGGGATGCGTGGGACGAGCTGGCCGTCCCCGACATCCGGACCCCCACAGTGATGCCCATTGGCAACAGCCTCAAGCTGTGTGACCAAAGCCAACACTGCCTGAAGCTGGGAGCGAAGGGATGCCAACTCAGCCTGCATCCGAACACAGCAGTTGCAGTCCCTATCCATGCTGAAAACTGTTTTGCAAAGAACGTCTCAACTAATCTACAGAGAGCGCAAACAAATCGACAAAATTTAAACGGTTATTAAAATACAAGATTGCCTAGTAAATGCAGTAATGCTGCTACTTGCGCACTGCTGACACTGCTCGGCGGCGGAAGGAGACTACGCGAATTTACACTATTCAGGTACTAAAACGCGATGCTACAACTCTCAAATACTATAATACGCCCGAAATTTATGAATTAAACAATGCAAGTACCAAAAACACGCAAAGAAATTAAGAATTAAACTATGTAACAAATGAGTGAGCTAGGAGTATACGACTTGCTGCTGCAGCTGCTTATCCAACGGCGGCAGGGAGCACACTAACTCAAACGGCACAAAAAACACATGAAGCTTTGCAGAATATCTCGTCCTCGATTACGTATTTGGCTACTGTAACGTTGTGGCAGTTCAGTTTTCCATCGAAGTTATGCCTGGGGTTCCTCAAGGAGACGTTATAGGTCCTCTTCTGTTCTTAATCTATATAAACGATTTAGGGGACAGTCCTAGCAGCGCTTTTGGATTGTTTGTAGACGCTGCCGTCATTTGCCATCTAGTCAAGTAGTCACAAGATGAAAACAAATTAAAAACTGATTTGGACAAGATATTTCATATGCGAAAGGTGGCAACTCATGAACAGTAAAACGTGTGATGTCCTCCACATAACTATAAAATAAATTCATTAAATTACAGGATAAACCAACAAGTTTATAGGTTGCCAGTTCAACTGAATACCAAAGAACTTCAATTACAAGCAACTTCAGTTGGAAGCATCTCGTAGAAAATGTTGTGGGGAAAGCTGTGTTTTATTGGCAGAACTCTTAAAAGGTGCAACGAATCTACATTACACTTGTCCATCCTCTTCTGGAGTAGTGCTAAGCGATGTAGGATCCTTGCCAGCTAGAACTGACGAAGGACATCGAAAAAGTTGAATGAAGGGCAACGCGTTTTGTATTGACATGAAAGAGAAGAGTGAATATTGCGCGTATGATAAGCGCATTACGATGGGAATCATTCAAAGGCGTTTTCCGTTGCTGCGAGATGTTACCAGAAAATTTCAGTCAAAAGCTTACTCCTCCAAATGCTAAAATATTTTGTTGAATTTCCACCTATTTAGAGAAAGATGACCATCGTGATAAAAAAAATCAGGACTCGCACAGAAGTACTCACAGCTTCATTGTTCCCACGTGGTATTCCTGACTGAAATTGGTTCTATGCACCCTCTGCCAAACACTTCAATGTGAATTGCAAAATAATCATGTGCATGTAAATGGAACACAGACTCGTCATTGAGAACTAAACATGAAATGAAATTGGTATTTGTCAACTCGACGCCTAGAATGAATTCACAAATCTCTATACATTGTTGTTTACCACTTTCGTGAAAGGCCTCCAGCAATTGAATTCTTTATGGTTTGAAAAACAAATTTCGCCACAAAAGACACCAAACAGAAACGGAAGGAACGGTTAATTATTGGGTGGTAGGAGCAGTATCCTTCTGTGAACTATGAACAAAATTCTGTTGAAAGAAGTCTACATCTTGAACGGGGATTTCCCCTTACATGAACAACCAAGGTCTTTAAACTGCTGATGCTATCCGCGAATGCTTTGCGCTGTAGGGGCTTCAGTGCCGTAGCTTCGACTACTGCACCTGTTGTAGCGGAGCATGAAAACGGCTTTTGTTGCTGTGTTGTCACAATCTCGACTCGACGCTCATTCGCTATTAAACGAGTGACTGAGCAAGCTGCACCACGAAGACCCCTTTCGGCAAGCACACGAACTGGCAGCCAACAACTGACGCCAAGTTAAAATTTTAGAGAGGACGTGTAAGTTTCTTTCTTCATTCATTTAGTAGATATTGTCTTGTGAAAGCGGATAAACTGTTTTAAAACACCCTGTACTTTGAAAAGCTGTCGTACAAACATTTTTTCGTAAATTATACACAGTTTCTTTCGTTTACCGTAATATTTCGTTCATTTTACAGTGTCTCGCTAGAATAGTAGTTCAACTTTAATCATCATTTGTCGTCAACATGTGGAATGAATACGTATTTATATAATTCGCGTGCTGCACCTGTAAAACGGAGGTTTTGCACTTACAGATGACGCCTTGTTGCAATTTATCATGACAGAGAGAGAGAAAGGTAAGAAAGTGTCAATAATGTTTTTCGTTAACCGTTCTTCTGAAACAGACGCTAATTTAGGATTGAAAAGACGTAGTACAAGGAATAGTAATATAGATATTACCACGAAAAAATAAAGATTCGTAATTTAGTTTTGTTTCATTTTTTAGATACGCGTCTCTACTCCTGGTACATATTAAAATCCCCTCATCACAGTATCGTAGCACGCCGAAAGAGGATTTGGCTCCTCTTCCGTCGCAGCCCAGTGATGGCTAAAGAGGTCATCCGCATTGCCTTGACACAGTTGCAACATTTCTGCTGCTGCCGGCAACGGATTAGCAAACGATGCTCCATTTGTTTTGGTTTCGGTATTGTGACGCGGATTTCAGTGTGTACTACGATAGCACACTTTTACCTGAAAAAAAGAAACAAAAGAATTTAGTTTCTCTATTTTTTTAAGCGATGACTAAAATTTTCTGTCTGTTCTTAATACTTGGAGTAGGAATTACACCAACACTAAAAGCGACAAATAAATAGGTGTCAATGAATACGCTGGACAGGGCGGAATGTTTCCAATTGTTGGATGCACGTACTGGTGAAAAGCAAAATGGAAGCAACATATTATTGGGCTTCTTGAGCAGCTAAGTTCAGCAACTTTTGTTCGACAATTCAGTTTTAGTCTCACATAGAAACAAATCAGCATCTTAAAATATTTGACATATTGTCAGTCACAAATGTCTTTTGGTACAATATTGTAGGATAGCTCAACATTGGATTTGTATTATTTGCAGAAAACCGATCAGTGAGAATAACATGTGATTTTCACGACACTCATATCGTATGTATCTCTTCTAAGAGGTATCCACCTATACTTCCCAAACATACATAGTCTGTAGCGAATGTCGTCGTACAATATATATTAAAACTGGGAAGGTAAGCAATGTTAATAGCTAAAAAACTATCTTCGTTACTCAGAACTAAAACTGTTAGTGGCTCCGAAACGTGAACAAGAAGTTACAAACATCACTGGCCATTTACCAAATGACATAAGGTATCTGGCAGGTAACAAAGCATTTTTAAACTGTATTAGTTTCGTATGTGTACAGAGTGAGTCACGTAAGGCGTAACACTTCCTTTTATTTCGTGAATAGTTCAAAATATCAAAACGAGGCTCTCGGCGAATGAAAGTACAGAGAGAGACACATAATTCTGTTTATGTTTAATGCTTTTATGTCTTGTATCAATTGAGATACTGGAGGAAGTCTGGTTTTTACATGGAACGATATACGTGTTTTTAATGGCATCCGAAAACTTTTGAAAAGAGGAGTACAGTGATATAATTCTTGTTAATGTCTGCTTTTCCCAAAAATACCCGAGGAATGTGAAAAAACTGAAAGGCGGCCGCTGTTGTCTATTGCGTTGTAAGTACCATCCAGTGGGACTCTGATGCCAGGCTTCGTCGTTGCATCAAGCGACTGTATGTACCATACTGCACTGTACTATATAGTACAAGTTAGCACACACCTCCATTTGCAGCTATCTTAGCTGACCCTGTTTCTACGGCGTTTAAAGTAATACCAAGAAAATACGTGTAGTATTAGTAGCGCAGACCTTTCCTTTTGCTGCAAGTAAGACAGCGTATGACTCGAGAGCGCCAAATGGTCGATTGCACTGCAACAGCCGATTCCAGCTGCCTTGCCTTTCAGGTTTGGCACATTTTCCGGATTTTTTGCGTCGAGTTTCTACGCCAACATCATTTTATTAATATAATTGCGTAGGCTTCCTCGGCCAGTCAGTCCATGGACCCTACATGTCAGCCGGTGACTCTTCAAGCTGGTGGAGGCTCTGTAATGGTGTAGGGCGTGTGCATTTGAAGTGATATGAGACCCCTGCTACGTCTAGATACGACTCTGACAGGTGACACGTACGTAAGCATTCTGTCTGATCATCTGCATCCATTCATGTCCATTGTGCATTCCGATGAACTTGGACAATTGCAGCAGGACAGTGCTGGACAGAATTGCTACGGAGTGGTTCCAGGAACACTCTTCTGAGTTTAAACACTTCCGCTGCCCACCAAACTCCCCAGACATAAACATTATTGAGCATATCTGTGATGCCTTGCAACGTGCTGTTCAGAAGGGGTCTGTTACGGATTTACGAACAGCCCTGCAGGATTCATAGTGTCATTTCCCTCCTGCACTACTTCAGACGTTAGTCGAGTCCACGCCACGTCGTGTTGTGACACTTCTGCGGCTCGCGGTGGCCCTACACGACATTAGGCAGGTGTACCAGTTTGTTTTGCTCTTCAGTGTCTTTCACAGCAGCGAAGATGAAGAAGTGCTCATAAGGTATGCATTTTGCGACCCGTGTTTACCAGACATTTTTTCCTTGTTTTGGTCCATACTACCATCTCTGAAAGTTTGTTGGTGGAGTTCTACTTCAATCTGTATAGTGTCCTTTGTTATTCAGTTATCTTCAGACCACACACTCATTGAGATACCCTCGAAAAATATGTTGGAATTTTTTTATGTTTTTAAAAACTTTAACCATGGAACGAAATATTACTTCCTTGCAGATAACTTTCGATTCAGTCAATCGCTGCTCAGGGTTTCATCACTTTTGGGAAGGATCCTTTACGGAAATACTACAGTGAAGACAATCTGAAGAGAGTTTCGTAAGTCGCCTACAGATGGTTTGCGACACCGGTTAGTTGATAGAGAGGCTGGTTTCAATACGACGACGTCATGCGCTCTTTTTATCGCATAAAAGTGACTGGTAGCAGAAAATACAAATAAACAATCGTTCCTCATCATTTCGATAAGAACCCAATAGCGTACCATGATCCCGTGGAGGAAAAAATGAATTGACGATTGACTTTAAGAAGATGCAAAACAATATAGTATTTGCAGCAGAGCATGAGCAACAGGGATTTTTAAATAATTTTCATTTGACGAGCGAGAATAAGAACAAAAAACATGAGGAATGTTTAGGAAACTGACGTTCACAGGTGCAGTAATCGATAAGACCTCATGCCATCCTCATAAACGTAAATTAGCATTCTTCAAAAATTCTGTGCACATGTCTAATTTTATCCCACTAAGTCCTAAGAGCAAGGATGATGCAGTGAAAACAGTGTAAGGGGTCCGTAGGCCCTTACTATAAGTTTTGCGACAGCACAGGTAGACAGGACAAACAATCGATAGTGTGCGTCGGGGGGGCGAGAGCGAGAGCGAGTGTTGAGATAGTAGGAGTGTGGTACGCGCTGTGGGCCGAGCCGGGTGGAGGTCGGTTGCTGGAATGCAAGACCGTACCGACAAAGGGAGTGGCCATCGCCGTGGTTTAACCCCTTTGTGTTAGAAATATACGGGAAAGTGTAAAAGTATAATTAATAGCGTGATCAGTGAGATTTCTGTGCCGATATTTGTAATTACGCGTCTACCGCGCCGGCATCATCTGGATTGCAGTGTTGGATTGCAGTGTTGGATTACAGTGATTGAAATTACGTGTGACGATAATAAATAACGAAGAGGCCTGTGCTGTGATTAGCCGTTATTAGTTCTGTACGACGAAGGCAGTGGCTGTCTCCTTCCTTTTGGTGTTTTTGTGATGAATATAGTTCGTTGATTAATGAAGCTGTGTTGTTGTTCTTCTTGGCACCAGTCATTCATTATTACAGCATTGTAGAAGGACAAAATGGAATGTAACAACTCCGTAGCAGTCCAATCCGATTGCCAGCCCCATTAGGTACACGGTCACATTAATTAATACCTGTTTTGGGCTGCTATCAGATCTCGATCGAGCGGGATAAGTCAGTAAGATAAACCGGAGTGTTACAACAGGTAGGCAAATAGAGGTATAAAATGGTTTTGACGCGGGTTCAATAAATAGGAGGCAGTGATAGGGCATAGGAATCAACAGGAAAAATCCGCAGAAATGCTATACTTGGGAAATATCTCACATAAATTGACAAGGTTATTCGACAACAAACGGGTTAAAGTTGCATTCAGGACGGAGAACAAACTGGAGTAGGGCTGAAGTGTAAGTTGGCGCAAGGGAGAACTGGATGGGAGAGGCGGAAGTATATGAAATAAAGTGTCAGGATTGTGGAATGGAGTTCGTGGGTCAAACTGGAAGAAAATTTAAAGTAAGGTTTAAAGGTAAATAATAATGAGGAAGATTCATTGGCGGTGCCGAAGAACATGGAAGTGAGCAGCATTCATTGGGTAACATTGCAGGCAGCATAAGGACACTGCGCTTTGAGGATAAAGGGTTGTTGCTGTCAGAGGAAGTTGAGATTTTTTGCCCTTTTAGAGAGGAATGCGTCAGCGTGGTAAATGACAAGACAGAAGTGTCCAATGAGCATTCCGGGTCCACTTTAGCGATGTCCTCCTTGAGAAACAGCCACCAACTTTTCTAAATAGCGATATTGGGTTTAATATTTTATGTTGGTCATTCTATATGGAGATTCACACTGCAACACATGTGCAGCATCAGCTTTTAAAATTTGCTATTACTTGACATATAATGTTCAAAGATTTTACGATGGACAGTGACATCGTTGCGTGCTTTGATAGTACTATCTTTGGTAGGTGAAGGCACCTGCTTTAGTTTATAGTTGAGCGTTGTGAGATGTTCAAGGATGAGCTGTATGCTTGACAACGTATGTTTGCTGTTGCCTCCTTGAGGATGCCCAGTGCCATAGAAGCTTTAAGCTATGTTACATTAAAAGGACGATACACTGATGAGTCAAAACGTAATGATCACTGCCTACAGCGAGGGTGAATGTCTCCTGGTGGTGTTGCGGCAATTGAAAGCAGTAAGGAAAGTACCTAAGGGAAGAGAGACGAATGGGCAATCATGATAGCGAAGCAACTGGCGCATGGCCGCAAATGCGGAAACCCGCTGATATGAGCGGTTTTGACAGACGGAACATAGTTGTAGCCCTGCTCCTGGAAACGAGAATCTCTGAACCGGGGAAGCTGATCGTCTGTTGGCGTACTACTGTCGTGCGCATCTATGGAAAGTCATTTAAGGATGGTGAAATACCGAATAAGCCGTATGGTATTGGACGACCATGTCTCATCACAAACTGTAGTGGTAATTCAGGATAGGCAGCGATCTGTGGCATATCTGAGAACAATGATGGCGCAGGCACAAGTGTTTCAGGGCACACCGTTCAAAGGCCGTTCTTGAACATGGAGCTCCACATCACAGGACCCCGACTTGTTCCTGTGTTGACCCAACGACATCGTCAGTTATGATTGCAGTGGGCACAGCATCACTAAGTTTTCACCGTGGGTCAATAGGACCATGTCGCTTGTCGAACGAATCGCATCTCTTGTTACACCAGGTCGATGGTTGGGGGTCCTTAAACGCCATCACCCAGCCGAATGGCAGGACGAAACATGCACCGCGCCACACATGCGGACCGGTGAGAGCAGAATTACACTATGGGGTACATTTAGTTGGGCTTCCATGGGTTCTGTGGTGGTAATCGAAGACGTCATGGCAGAAGTGAACTACGTGAACATTATTGCGGACCGCCTGCATCGTTTCGTGCTTGAAGTCTGCCCCTGTGCTGGTGATATGCTAACAGCAGGATAACTGACCTTGTTGCAATGTCAGGATCGTGCTATACTGGTTTGAGGGGCATTATAGTGAACTCAGTTGATGTCTTGGCCAGTGAGCCGTGGCTGGCTCATGCTATGCGTTGGATTAAACCTTGGTTGCTACTCTGTGGTTACTCTCCCGCGGTTATCGCGGTTATGCTGTTATCCTCTCTTTCCGCAAGTGGCAGCAGCAGTGTGTATCGATATTGCACCTTAGACTATCTTTGGCCTGGCGCTTATATTTTCCGGCTGGGCTGTGTGCGAGCAGTTGGTCGGTTAGCGTGGAGCAGCGAGGAAATCTCCATGGCGCGTAGTTTGGCTGGGCCCACTGGCGGCCTCTATGCAGTGTCGGAGTGTGTGGGGCTGTTTCCATTGCTACGAGGTTCATGGCTCACCGATCCTGGACATGAAAGTTGAGTTTTGACTTAATCTACCAGCAAATCACGACTGTTTACATTGTGTCGGCTGTCGGAATATTCCAGCGAGCAACAATGTGTGTTTTCAAGTTGGCAAATTTTAGCCACCCTCCAGTGGAATTTAACTGTACTTAGTTATTTTGAAAGTCGCGAGCTCTTTCTTCTTATCTCGTGTTTTCTACTGAAAATCTCGTGCATGTACTCTTGTTAACTTTACTATTACAGAGATTGCCTAAACTTTATTTATATATTTTATTGGTCCTGTGCGCGACAAATAACTTACTTGGTCTTTCTGCTGCCACTGCTTGATCTGCTGCGTTCCATTATTTAACAAAAACATAAAAAAAACCTATTATTCATGCTGAGTGCAATGCATGTTCTGTATGGCGGCTCCTGCTGTTAATGCGGCTGCTGCTGCTTACTGCAACTACATATAATTCAAGAGAAAGGGTTTGGTCAAATCTAAACTCGATAAATGACAACCCAAATACGTGATTCCCCTTTTTTTTTTAAAAAAAAAGTATATTCTGAAAGCGATTCTTTCTCATTCAATTAACAAAACGCTAGAAGCTCTTTGAACAATCACTTCGTATGTAAATCTGCCTCCAGTGGCATTAAAGCAATATTGCAAATTAATCAAACTCTTGAGACAGACTGAAATACTTCTCAATTAAATACAAAGTGAAAAAAATTCCCTAACAGTTACAAAAGAAATCAATGACAAAAATCAGTACTTAATCTATTCGCCTAACAATGGTTTCCCTTAAGAATTCAACTCATTATCAAAATTACCGTCTGCTGCTACGCACATACACAAATCCTTTTCTTTAAATTAATAAGCGCGCTGCAAATTATAAAAAATATCAACTAAATACCAAATCCTGTGTCGCTGCTGGCGGACACGGCAGTACGGCAGCTCGGCGACGACCCCTCGCCCAACACACGTGCGCACCACAGCAGGCGGGCTCCTACACTGGCTTAAAAAACTGCCACTTGTGTATGCGCGCTGTAGCCAACCTTTACATCCTAAGACAGTATTGCCAACTCTCAATTTGAATTCCAGTGCACCAGCGGAATCTTCTGTCTTGTGGCCGTTAACGTTCCGGTTATCTGCCCTGGCCGTTGACGTAAATTCAGGCAGTGTATTTTACTCGTCGTGTTGTTGATGTCCAGCATGGTGTATGGTTTGACAGCTCAATGTATAATTGGTTGTGGGCGCCAATACCTTCTACGTTGTTCCATTGAACTCCCTGTTGTGTGCTGGTCGGGTGAAACGGAGGTTATCTTGTCGGTGGGTCCGTTGACTGTCTGTCGGTTGGGTTGTCGTCGGATCGGCAATGGTTGAGCCGACTGCCTGTCTCACCTAAGTGAGCGTTAGTGTTTGAATCCTAGGCTGACCATCGGAACTTCTGAGCGCCCTTGAGTGTACTACCTTTTCTTGTTTGTTCTTGTTGTTTGTACTTATATGGCTTCTAGGCGATTTTTAGATTAGGGTTGTTTTGCCTTTAAGGCGTCAGATGGTTTGGGCGTTCACCCTAATTTAAGAACTTTTATGTAATTTTTAAAATTAATGTTATTGAGCCTTAAGTGTTGGCCTTCAGCCAATTCTGAATTAAAGTTATTCTGTTCTTAAGGTGTTAGATGGTTTGTGCCTTCAGCCTAATTTAAGAACTGTTTTACGTAAAGTCTTTGGCATTTTTAAAATTAATGTTATTGAGTCTTAAATGTTGGCCGTCAGCCGATTTTGAATATAAGTTGTTTGCTCTTAAAGTGTCAGATTCTTTGGGCATTCACCTAATTAAGAAGCTGTTTTAAGATAATGCTTTGCCTTTTAAATTTCTGATTTTGATTGAGCTTTACGTTATTGGCTTTCAGCCGTTTATAAATTAAAGTGGTCTTGCCCTTAAGGCATGAGATTGTACAGCGCATTTAGCCGATAATTAAGTTCCAAATCTAAAACTGTGTTTCTTTTTTTAAAAAAAATTTTCGTGGCTCTTGTAATGTTTGATCAAATAAAAGGTTGTATGTTCGAGTGTAACTAACAGCCGCTGATTTTGGCCCCTTTCCACAACTTTAACTACCTGTCCTGTCCTGTGGGCTTAGCAGGGCGTCTCAGCCAGCAAATATGTCTGATCTGTACCTTTTGCAGCATATATGGGAGCCAGCTGCGTGTCAGTAAACAAACATCCCGTAATTTGCGGGAACAGCTTGACTGTACGTAGACATCTGGTGCTGCATACCTCTAGAGTCCTGTCAATGACTTGTATAATCCGTATCAAGCAGAATCACTGCTGTGTTGTGCTTGTATGGTGAACCACACGCTATTAAACAGGTGGTCATGGTGTTTTGGTTCATCGGTGTGTAATATTTACTTAGTTGTCAGTACGTATATTATTGCGATGTATTAATTTTTTTCCTTGTTTTGTAGCATCTGATAATGGGATAACGTAGTCGCGAAACATGTTGTGGTAAATACATTACACGTTTCACAACTTGTGTATAACATTCTCAGTACTGAATCGTTTAAAAAAGCTTTAGAATCGGGAATTATTTAACTGAATAACTAATTTGGACTGACTGAACACGTTTCGTTGTTGTGCTTCTTCGTCTACCCAGTTGCTACTCACGTGTATCACGAGATCTTGACAATACCAGCGAGACAATACTATAGTCTAGAAGCACGGAATTTAAGAATTCACTAAAGTATTCAAAATTCTGACCTGGGAGAACATTCACAAATGAAAATAATGACGACATTTATAGAGTAAAACATAAAACCAAGCATTTGCATTGCCTCTGAAGGCAGGAAGGCAGCAGACGCCAGCGCTGTGTACTAAAACACCGAACATACTGGGTAAACGCGAAAGATTATTGCAGGTGACATCGAAGGACAAAACGCGAAGGCTAGTAGCCACTGATAAAAGACCGTGCAGGTAATACAGTTCTGTCTACTGCCGTTGTAATTTTCAGAAAGGCATGCATGTTAAGCAGCAAACAGTCAAGTGGAAGAAGGACATTTGACAAAACAGCCATTCAGAAAAGAAAATCACTTCGCGTAGCCTGGTTATGCCGGGCTGTAGACTTCGTGGATGATGAGTGGAGAGCATCGGGTACCTTGCCACTTGTAGGAGTCAAGCTTTGGCCTGCACGATTAATTTCAGCATTTAATTCATGCGAACGTCAGAGGCAGCGGGAAAGGGTATTTCTCGCGGTTTGAGGAGCTACGTATCTTACTGCAGCGAGTAAACACTACCATAGACTCGAACCTCTACTACGACCTCTGGAACCAATTCAGACGTAATTTGAAACCTAGCAGATGTCCATGGCTGGCAAATCTCCTTTTATGTACTTTTGGACAGTTGTCAGCGAAGCATCCACGTATGTGTCACCACCTCATTTTTCTGTAGCGACAAAGAGGCTTTTTCCATCGAGGTAGTCATCCTATCTGCGAAAGATATGGTCATACCTGCATGATCTGGATTCATTCAATTTTTCTGTAATGTCCAGTATTCCTAATACATCTTTCACTAATTCAATTTTGATAGAAGAATGAAAAAACTGTTGGGGTCCGAGGTTGGGGAAGTCCAATTTGGGTTTCGGAAAAACGTAGGAACATGCGAGACGACAAAGAATCTACGACACTTCTTAGAAGATACGGTGAAGAAATGCAAAGGCATTGTTGTAGTTTTTTTTAGATTTAGAGAAATCATTTAACAATATTATGTGGAGTACACATGTCGGAATTCTGAAGCTAGTTTGAATAAAGCACCGGAGCGGGAAGTTATCTAGAATTTTTACAGAAACCAAACTGCAGCTGTAAGAATCGAAAGTCAAAGAAGGGTGTCATTAGTTGAGAAGGGAGGGAGACATGTTTCTAGCTTATCCCCCATCACATTTACCCTCTACATTAGCAAGCAGTTAAGGAAACCAACGAAATATTTCGAAAGCGAAGGAAAGTTCAGGGAAAAGAAATAACGGCGTTGTTTTCAGTGACATTGTTGTTCTGTCAGAGACAACAAAGGACGTGGAATATCAGCTGGACGAAATGGATGCTGTCTTTAAAAGAGGGTATAAGTTCCACATCAACAAAAGTTAAGCAAGAGTATAGGAGTATAATAAAAATAAATCTGGTGTTGCCGGCCGGAGTGGCCGAGCGGTTCTAGGCGCTACAGTCTGGAACCGCGCGACCGCTACGGTCGCAGGTTCGAATCCTGCCTCGGGCATGGAAGTGTGTGATGTCCTTAGGTTAGTTAGGTTTAAGTAGTTCTAAGTTCTAGGGGACTGATGACCTCAGAAGTTAAGTCCAATAGTGCTCAGAGCCATTTGAACCATATGAAATTCGGTGTTGCCGAAGAAATTACATTAAGAAAAGGATTGTAGATGAGGTTTGCTCGTTAGACAGCAAGACAACTGACGACGGTCGAAGTAAGGAGGATATAAAATGTAGGTTGTCAATAACAACGTAAGAATTTGTAACAAAGAGAAATATTTCAACATCTAAAATAAATTTATGATTTAGGAAATCTTTTATGGGGGTACTTGTCCGGATCGTAGCTTTGCATGTAAGTGAGGAACAATATAAACAAGCAGAGGATGGAAGCCTTTGAAATCTGGTGCTACAGGAGAATGCTGAAGATTGGATGGATAGAACCGATAACGTTTGAGAAGGAAGTTAGTAGTAAAGTGGGTAAACAGTTAATGATATCTGTCCTAATATCTTACTTAAAGAGAAGTCAACAAATGCATTAACCATCTCGTACTTTTGTTATTCACATTCAAAAGTGTCTTCAGGACATTACGTATCATTTAACATGAAACACCTATCCTCTCAAAAATTCCACAAATGTTATGTGGCGATTTTCTGTCACCGCACTATGATTTTTTCGAGCGTTTCACCAGATCAAATGCCGGTCTGGCGTGTGTAACTAGCCAAACCTAAAGTGTTCGTACGGCCACGTTTGAAATTCTTCATCCAGTAGCAAGGGTTTTTACAGAACATCTGAAGTACGCTGACGAGAGAACGATCATCGATCTAAAAGATATGCATAAAATTTGGGAAAAAGAGTAGCTTCCAAAAGGGTGGATGTTTGGCTCTAATACACCCTATACTCAAAAACGATTTATGTCAGAGCCTGGGAACTACGGAGGAATATCATTGAAAGCAGTGAGCTTTGAGATATTCTCAAAATCATTGCTAAACAGAATACAAAATCAACTAAATCCACGAACTGGTGAGTAAGAAGGCGACCTTAGAGTGTCAGATCA
This sequence comes from Schistocerca piceifrons, assembly GCF_021461385.2. Taxonomy (NCBI): domain Eukaryota; kingdom Metazoa; phylum Arthropoda; class Insecta; order Orthoptera; family Acrididae; genus Schistocerca; species Schistocerca piceifrons. The sequence goes on from NC_060138.1 coordinate 233,172,806, forward strand.
TGTGCGGAACGAATCTTTAATGTGAATCTGATAACTGCATATCAAAATAGAGAAGCAAGGCTTCCATGTCCACATTCGTGAACATTTAGAAAGGCTATAATTCACTAGGAGACCAACACTGTTCCATATTTCGGAGTAGTTGCCTTAAGGTCCAATGAACTGATTAAACAGATCTCTACCAACGTGGCATCTACTTTCAGAAGAAAGTTTTCAGAGCCCTTAAAAGATCAAACCCGAGGCAACCTTGGAGACGGGTTTCTCCCACTGCTCTTTTACTGTGTTGTTGATAAGATGTTCAGCGAATGGCGCCGATGAATGAGAAGTGTGGATGGAATAATATAGTGATGTGAGAAAAAAGGAATACAGATCGACTGTCTGCCGTTCGCAGACGATATTGTGATTTTTCCGAAATCATTAAATGAGCCAAGTCCAGAGAAAAGAAGATCTACAGATCCCTCTCGAGGAGACACATTATAAGACAAGAAGTAAGACAGTTGTCCTTAGTGGATGAAATATTCTGGATGGAAAATTCAGAGGCTAGAGACGAATAATCAATATGAATTGAACGTGCAAACTCGATACAATCTTTCGCGTAGTGCCAAATTAAGACATAATTACACACAGTTGACCTCCTGGAAGCTTTGTGCGCACCAGAAACGGCGAGAAAAGGTTTACTCATGAAGTCAGAACTTCCGGGACGAGGGATTCTCAGGTGGATATTGGAACCTCGAAGAGCACGAGAAGGCCAGTATGTAAGACAAACGAAAGAAAAGCTATATATCCAGTCAAAGAGGATATTGGAGACCGTCGGAAAAAAGGGTATGTTCTTCGGACATATACTCAGAATGGAATAGGAAAGATTGACACATGGGATACATTTTCTTGTCTACAGGAGAATTATAGTAAGCTGGAACCAAGAGAAACAAATTGATCTCTAAGAAATTGGAAAGCGGGAAGCAGAGGTTTCCAACAAGTTGGCTTTAAAATAAAAAGAAATCAATCTGTCATAGGTTTACATCAAAGAGCTACACCTAGGAAGAAAGCAACATGAACAGAAGAGTGAAGAAAATTACAACGTATGAGAATTAAATAATATTGGGAAAGATAAAGACTAGAAGAAAAGCAGCTGATGTGAATTAACGTAGCACTCACATGGTAAGAACGAAAAGAAGAAGAATAAAGGATTTTGATCGTTGTATCGAGTGTTCATAACTTCCCTCAATGTACACCGTGTCTTGGCCGCAGTTCCCTGTTATAAATAAAAATGTTTTATCGCTGCTGCTTTATCCATTTCTACGAAACGCGTGGCACCCAACCTCTACGATAGCTGTTGCAAACAACTGCGCGTTGTCAGTAACGGCCACCGTGTTTGAATCGCATCGTAATCTGTGTGTAGAGGCTTTCAAACCAATATATGTTATCCAGCTGAATTGTGGCTCACTAGACATTTATATTCGATTTCAATGCGCCCAAGTGGATATTGCCAAACGACGCCTGATGCTGCTAATTTACTGTATTGATAAGTTTCAAAGTTTAGAAAAACAGTTACAAGGATCACTTTAATCGAAGTAATTGCCTACAATACGAAAACAGGCAGGCATCAATGCAAGAGGACGTGCTACTGGGTATTGGAGGTACCGGTGTGTACAGCAATCTGGACCACCACCTCTGAAGATCTCGCTGTATGGTGGTACAACATGCAATGTGTGGTTTTCACGAGCAATAAAAAGGGCGGAAATGATGATGTTTATGTTGATCTCTATTCCAATTTTCTGTACAGGTGCCAGAACTCTCGGAACCAAGGTGATGCAAAACTTTTTTTGATGTATGTATTTGGGTCAACATGAGGCACGTACTGGTTATCTGGTGCTCAACCCTATGTTTAAAAAAACAATGCCTGCTGAACAGTGTGCTCCAAATCACTTGTGCCTGCACCAGCATTGTACGAGGGTTGCCCAGGAAGTAGTGCACCGCATTGTTTTCTTCAAATGGCTCTAAGCACTATGGGACTTAACTTCTGAGGTCATCAGTCCCCTAGACTTAGAACTACTTAACCTAACTAACCTAAGGACATCACACGCATCCATATCCGAGGCAGGATTCGAACCTGCGACGGCCGCTGCGGCCGGCGAACATAATGAGAATTACACACACGAAAGATCGGTGTTTTATCTACACATTCTATTTTCCATGCTATCTCCATCTCGTTCTATGGCCTTCCACCAGCGCGAAACAAGGATCTGTATGCCCTGACGGTACCAATCCTTGTCCTAGTGACGTAGTCAGTGCTTCACTGTGTGAATCACCCTCTCATCGTCCTCAAAATGTCTTCCACGAATGGCACTCTTTGATTGCCCAAACAAGTGGAAGTCCGAGGGGGCTGTAAGGTGGATGGGGTAGCACTGTCCAACCCTGTTTTGCAGTTCAGCAGTCCTCAGACTTGTGTGGAGCCGAGCGTTATCGTGTTGCAGCGAAACATCTCCTGGGTTGCTGTGGCGCCGAAGTCGCCGGAAGCGCGTCTTGAGCTGTATTAATGTGTTGAGATATGCTTCCAAATTAATGGTACCGCCTCTTTGCATCACATCAACGAGAATCACACCTTCAAAGTCCCAGAACACGGTGATCATGACTTTACCGCCAGAAGCAGTTGCTTTGAATTTTTCTTCTGTGGGGAGTGGGAACCGCGCCATTCCACCGACTGTCGTTTTGTTTCGGGTTCAAAATGGTGAACCCATTTTTCATTACATGTCACAATCCCGGAGAAGAAGGCCTTCCCCTCAGCTTCAAAACTTTGCAACGAATCAAGACAATTTTTTTTTTCTGTGCGTTTTGTGATCTGCCGTTAGACACCACGGGACCCATCTTGCACGCACTTTTGAATATCCAAGAATGCGGACAATGGCATCCACACATCCTCTGCTGATTGACAGATACAGCGCCAACTGCTGAGTCGTAATTAGTCAGTCCTCGCGAATGACAACATCAGCTCACTGCAACTTGTCGGGCGTGACAGCCGTGGATGGTCTCCCCGACCGCTGCAAATCATGGAGCTCCGGCGAACCGCCTTCTGATGACCTCACCATCCGTGCCCAGAGACTAACTGTTCTTCTGTCAACAGCAGATTTTCCATAGACTTTGCACAAGCGTTTGTGAATATTGCCCACAGTTTCTTTCTCTGCAGTGAGAAATTCAATGACGGCACGTTGCTTGTAACGTAAATCACTTACAGACGCCATTTTGAAATTGTCCTGCAGCTACGCTGTCTGTGACGGAAACTCGCTCAGAAGACTTCAAATAATACATACGTCACATTTCTCATTCGTAGCACTGTTTTCGGCTGAGAAAAAACAGCGGTGCATTACTTTCTGGGCAACCATCGTGCTCTGTCGTCAGATCTACCAAAGTACGCCTTCCGTCCTCCTTTATACAGGGTGTTACAAAAAGGTACGGCCAAACTTTCAGGAAACATTCTTCACACACAAATAAAGAAAAGATGTTATGTGGACATGTGTCCGGAAACGCTTAGTTTCCATGTTAGAGCTCATTTTAGTTTCGTCAGTATGTACTGTACTTCCTCGATGCACCGCCAGTTGGCCCAACTGAAGGAAGGTAATGTTGACTTCGGTGCTTGTGTTGACATGCGACTCATTGCTCTACAGTACTAGCATCAAGCACATCAGTACGTAGCATCAACAGGCTAGTGTTCATCACGAACGTGGTTTTGCAGTCAGTTCAATGTTTACAAATGCGGAGTTGGTAGATGCCCATTTGATGTATGGATTATCACGGGGCAATAGCCGTGGTGCGGTACGTTTGTATCGAGACAGATTTCCAGAACGAAGGTGTCCCGACAGGAAGACGTTCGAAGCAATTGATCGGCGTTTAGGGAGCACGGAACATTGCAGCCTATGACTCGCGACTGGGGATGACCTAGAACGACGAGGACACGTGCAATGGACGAGGCAATTCTTCGTGCAGTTGACGATAACCCTAATGTCAGCGTCAGAGAAGTTGCTGCTGTACAAGGTAACGTTGACCACGTCACTGTATGGAGAGTGCTACGGGAGAACCAGTTGTTTCCGTACCATGTACAGCGTGTGCAGGCACTATCAGCAGCTGATTGGCCTCCACGGGTACACTTCTGCGAATGGTTCATCCAACAATGTGTCAGTCCTCATTTCAGTGCAAATGTTCTCTTTACGGATGAGGCTTCATTCCAACGTGATCAAATTGTAAATTTTCACAATCTGACGAGAATCCGCACGCAATTGTGCAATCACGTCATCAACACAGATTTTGTGTGAACGTTTGGGCAGGCATTGTTGGTGATGTCTTGATTGGGCCCCATGTTCTTCCACCTACGCTCAATGGAGCACGTTATCATGATTTCATACGGGATACTCTACCTGTGCTGCTAGAACATGTGCCTTTACAAGTACGACACAACATGTGGTTCATGCAAGATAGAGCTCCTGCACATTTCAGTCGAAGTGTTCGTACGCTTCTCAACAACAGATTCGGTGACCGATGGATTGATAGAGGCGGACCAATTCCATGGCCTCCACGCTCTCCTGACCTCAACCCTCTTGATTTTCATTTATGGGGGCATTTGAAAGCTCTTGTCTACGCAACCCCGGTACCAAATGTAGAGACTCTTCGTGCTCGTATTGTGGACGGCTGTGATACAATACGCCATTCTCCAGGGCTGCATCAGCGCATCAGGGATTCCATGCGACGGAGGTGGATGCATGTACCCTCGCTAACGGAGGACATTTTGAACATTTCCTGTAACAAAGTGTTTGAAGTCACGCTGGTACGTTCTGTTGCTGTGTGTTTCCATTCCATGATTAATTTCATTTGAAGAGAAGTAATAAAATGAGCTCTAACATGGAAAGTAAGCGTTTCCGGACACATGTCCACATAACATATTTTCTTTCTTTGTGCGTGAGGATGTTTCCTGAAAGTTTGGCCGTACCTTTTTGTAACACCCTGTATAGCCTCCGACCTCCATACTGTGTGACGAGGCGTGGATATCCAACGCCTACTAGTGATTTCACCGTCCTTCAACACTCTCCATAAATGATTACGGTAACAGCCTGCGAACAGCCGACCAGTTTCGCCGTTTCTAAGACGCCAGTCCCTAAGTACTGGGCTATAACAATTTTTCTTTTGTCAAAATCGCTTATGCTAGTGTATTTCTCCATCTGCGGACCGTATCGTCTCTAGAATATTTTTCCATTCGTCTCTGATCCGCTTATATAGGGTGTCCCGGGAGGAATGGTCAGTATTCAGGGATCTGATAGGAACGATCATTCGAAGCAAAAATATCCTAGTAAACATGGGCTCTAAAACGCGCACTGGGAAACAAATCTCTCCTACTACAAGCTCTTTGATTTCCATATTTTTAGAGGTGGTAGTATGGACCAAACAAGAAAACATATCCAGTGTAAACATGTGCCTACATCAAGAGCTATGAGCACTTGTTCATCTTCGCTACTGTAAAACACATCTCTTCTATTGAACAAGTGCTAATAGCTCTTAAGGTATGCATTTTAGAGCCCACATTTCCTAGACTATTTTGCTTCGAATGATCTTTCCTGTTGTATCTCTGAATATTGACCATTCCTCGTGGAACACCCTGAACTTTTTTCCTTACCGCGGTACGCGTCTGTAATGACACCTGTGGCATTCAGTCTCGCGGAAGTCAGTGGTAAAAATGTTTCGGATGATTACTGAATATGCACTGCGCAAAAGAATGAAAGGTTCACTTTTTTGAAAGCTCGCCATTCTCCTCCCTCACAACGCAGATGTGTGAATTTTGGCTCTAACGTGCCTACAACCCTCCTTTGTGAAAAAGTTTGGCGCCCTGCCACGTCACGCTCGGACTCAGTAACGCTTGAAACAGCAAGGTGTCGGCACATGGGGAAAAAAAGACAGACCTCAGAATTTCATGTCAGCTAATTATGTGACGTTGGCACCAAATTTCACCACGTTTCTGGCCATTACCACCGCGAACATGTCACATGATGGAAAGGTCTTCACCTCCCCCCCCCCCTTATCCACATCTAACCTCTTTCTCTTGACGTCTCTGTGGTGGAGACCAGACCACGACGCCAAGCGTCGAAATCACGCAGGTTTCTTAAGGGTGTGCAGGGAAAACCTTTCAGACATATCGACGCTCAAAATCGACACGAAAAATCCTCAGGAAGACGTCAATAAAACCACACCTGTTTTAGAACATTAAATTACACACAATTCGTGATCGAATTTCCTCACGTTGAGAAATCAGAAGGAGCGGTCTGTTTCACTTGGTAAAAACTTTCTAAAGCCAAGATCGCATAAACATTTCTTTATTTTTCGAACAACCGGTTTCGACTGGCTTCAGGTCTGTCACTTAGTGCATATACGAGGAATACAACTCATACCGTGAGCTTTGACGTAATGTTTGAGATATAAGTTCTTTTGTTTGACATTAAAAGAAACGGAAATGGAACTCTACATTTGCATACCTTCAAAAATATTTGATATAAAACGTGTTCATTTTGAGTTTGAACATCACGCAAGTTGTCACGTTAGTGAAAGAACCTATGCTGACTATAATTCAGCGTTAACGTGGCGCGGAAGAAGTGACGTATTCAGCCGCAAAAATTTTTAATCGTTTACTCAGTGTCCTAAAGAATGTAACAGACAATAAAATTAACTTCAAACACAATAAAGAAACCGTATATACTAGGGATCTTCTACAACACAGAAGAGTTCCCAGTGTGTAATATTACAACGTTTATATGTGTGTGAGAGAGAATGACTGAGTGAGGGAGTATAAAACCCTATATAGAAAAAAATCTTAGGAATGTTACGACTAACGTTTAAAAATATGTAAATGCTCAATTTGTTGTTATACTTTCCCCTAGGAAGCTGTCTGACATTTGTAATAACCTGACACGTAGAACACGTAAATAACTTACAGGGGCAGATTGAAAAACGACCAGTATTGGCGCGCAAGAAAATAATCTTCTGCCAAAAACACGTTTTAGCCCAGACAGCTGAAGTGATAATGGAGAAAGTGGGTTGAATGGACTGAAACTGTTTCGTCATCCAAGTTATGCTCATGATTTAAGACCAGTTGATCTAAACGGAATGGCCAAACGTTGGGGGAAGAATTGATCCATTTAAGATGGGCTGTGTATGTCGACCGAATATTACTGTTTGGTGCGGCTTTGTGGCGCGAGTGTAGGCACAATATCTGAGCAGTCTGCAGTAGTGTGAAGCGAATAAAACAGCACGTTGCGAGTCAACTGACTCTGAATATTGGATGATAATGGGTGCAAGGCTCACAGCACACCTGAGATTTCAGATACAGGCTTCCGCAGTCAACTGTGTCCAGGCTGGCAGAGAGAGTGTTTCTACACGCGTAGCCCGTCGCACAGGACCACCATAAGTGTCTGGCCGCGGCCATCGGGCTATAGGGATCTTGTGTTGTGCGTGACACGAGTTCAAGCGGTCGTCTCAGGCGAGAAGCGAGTTATTTCATGCGAGTTTAATAATTCCTAACCGCGCATTTAAATGCATGCAAGCCCTCGATAAGATTCAGTGTTAAGACCTTTAGTGGGTATCTCCTCATTGACATATTGATTTCCTGTGGACCCTGCACGGGGCCGATCGTGATCTATGGCGGAGAAGGCGACTTGTGTAATGTCACACGTTCGTTGTGGGGCCCGTATTACTCATGGGTCCCGTGTTTGACGAATAGACGCCACGTAGCCCCCGCTGGGCGATCTACAGTCTGTTGTGAGTCATAACGTCAGCGATTTGAATGTGGGATGTCAGCAAGCCATTTCTACCACGACTGCAAGGACAAAAATGCACTGCATAGGTTTCAACAGCCATAATTTTTGGCCACTTGATGTATTTACGTATTGCCTAACTTGAAATTTTGGTTTTGAAGAAATTTTAGCCAAGAAAGTCCTTATCTTATCTAGTATGGGGCATTTTGAAGAATTTCACTAAACCTACTTTTTCGTTTGCAGCTAGTAGGTATCGAATGATACTAAGCTAAGAAACAAAAAACTCCAAATTATTTCTTCTCTTTTTTCACTCGACGAATCAAACTAATCTCGTATTCTACTCGCAGCCTACTTCGTTAACTCTTGAACGTTAACTTCGTTTGAATACACTGGGTTCTTTTTCGGCTCCATATTATTATGTGATAATCAGCGCCTGTCTCTTTCGTGTACATTTTATTTTGTACATGTTTTACAGTTTTATAGTTTATTACAGTTAATGTAGAATATTTTATAAAAATTCACATGTATTTTAAACAATTTATGACGCACTGACATACATAAAAAGCAATAACACAAAACTGATGCACAACATTTTCTAAAATGCTTGATCGAATTCAGGTACCATTTAATCGGTATTACAATTTTTACCAGATTTGTACGATACAATGGCTGAGATGCTAGCCCCATTTAATTCTACACGTTAGGCATATTAACCAGAAAAAGTGTTATTACATATCTCACTTTAGTTTTAGACTATTTTTGGCAATTAAAATTTTTTTTCTTTAATTTGTTGAAACTGCAATAATGTTTAGCTCTGCTAGAGAGGTATAGACATTGCAATTTACAAAAAGCAATTAGTGCACAGGTTTATAAGCTAACGAGATAAGTACCTAAATTCTGAGAAATAACTCGCAAATGAAGATATGAATTATATTAAATTATGTCTCTGAAAGTTCCAGAAGCATGCAATTTGTTTACATTTCCCCACGTCCTTTATCTGGCAAAGTCAGCTGTCCACACCAAGAATAACAAATTCACTACCGAGCGAGGTGGCGCAGTGGTTAGACACTGGACCCGCATTCGGAAGGACGACGGTTCAATCCCGCGTCCGACCATCCTGATTTAGGTTTTCCGCGATTTCCCTAAATCACTCCAGGCAAATTCCGGGATGGTTCCTCTGAGAGGGCACGGCCGAATTCCTTCCCAATCCTTCCCTAATCCGATGAGACCGATGACCTCGCTGTCTGGTCTCCTTCCCCGAAACCAACCAACAAATTCACTACAAACAGCGTCACTGTCCTAACATAAAAATTTGAATCATCTTCCCTGAAGATCTGATACATAGGTTCCTCTCAATAGTATGGACTGCTTTGTTTGCAAACGGTTTACAATGGAGCTTTACTTTACGGAAATTTTTTATGCGTGGCATTGTTAGTATTTAGTGCATACTAAAGAATATCTACACATACAAATATCTGTAGTACTTAGGCAAGAAACTTTCAGTAGGACGTAAACAAGACACTCCAACTAATCCAAAATAAACAGGAGCGAAGATGATCTTTTACAGATCCTGGAAACCAGCAGGGTTACCAAGATGTATAATATACCCCACTCAGAATCTCTAGAAGCCAAAGTTTTCCAGTTATTTTGCGAAATACTAATGGTTTTGTGTAATTGTGGTGTCACCGCCAGACACCACAGTAATTGCAATAAATAGAGGAGTCTCAGTGACACAACCCTTGCCGGCCAGGGTGGCAGAGCGGTTCTAGGCGCTACAGTCTGGAACCGCGCACCCGCTACGGTTGCAGGTTCGAATCTTGCCTCGAGCATGTATGTGTGTGATGTCCTTAGGTTAGTTAGGTTTAATTAGTTCTAAGTTATAGGGGACTGATGACCGCAGAAGTTAAGTCCCATAGTACTCAGAGCCATTTGAACCATCTGAACACAACTCTTATTCTGAAATTTAGTATACAGTGATCATTCTTCAATCTAAATCCGATAAGGTTTGTGTTATTGTTATCAGTAATGGCAATAGAATATAATAAAGTTACTAAAATCGATTTTTATTTAAAAATTTGTAATGCCTCTACTTCTAACAGAACAGCAAGATTTTGAAAGGAGACTAATGCAGGAAACAGTTCTCACGACACTACTGTTCCTCGTGATTTGATTTATGTATAGGGTGGCGCAGGAGATTTTGAACCACTTGATATTTATTTCATGGCGATCCTATTAAAGCCGTAGACGCAGTAGTTTCTGGAGAGAGTGCTAAGGCTCAGTTCAGTCAGTTTATTGAGATGCCAGGCAAGGGACGGCAGGCTGCTCAACAGAGAACCAAGTTAGTGCGTTTGCACGCAGGAACAAAGGCTGTCATTCATACAGGGACGTTTCCGTCAACATTTTAATAGAATGTGGCCGCCCACAAAAACACAATCTATACATTGCATCGTCAGTTTGGAAATAATGGAATGTCGGAACTAAAGCGGACACGTGTGTCTCAAATCCGATCACCTGGAAATATGGAAGCTGTGAGAGTGGCAATAAAACGCAGCCCCGGTAAGTCAACAAAAAGAGCCGTATCCGAACTTAGAATATCGGGTCGCTCTATTCAGTGAATTCTTCATTCAGACCTTTATTTATTACCGTACAAAATGACAGTGATCCACATTCCCGATAGGCAGTGAAAAGACATGAATAATTTTGCTGCATAGTAATGTAAACGCAAGGGGAAGAGTTGCTGCAGAACGTTTGGTTCTCTGACAAGGCGTATATTCATTGCAGTGGGATGGTTCATAAATAATATCTGAAGTTTTGGGCTACTGAACGTTCACTGACCTTTCACGGAAGGGACAATTACGATCAAAACGTGTCCGTTTTGGCTGCCACATCAAGCCCTGATTAACTGGACTTTCCTTTTTCGACCAAAAGGTCTATTCTGAACGGTACAAGCCCCTGTTACGAAACCAATTCCTCAATACACTATATACCACTCAACTGCCAATGCACTCGCAGTGGTTTATGCAGGATGGAACACGCCCGCACACTTCCAATGTCTTTCTCGGCTTTGTGCATAAAACGTTTGATGAAAGAAGTACTGTCTCACCGATTTATCTCAGCATCTTCAATGTTGTCAACTTTGGCCACCTCACAGCCCCGAAATCAACCCCTGCGATTATTTGCTGTGGGAATATTTAAAAGAAGATGTCTTCTGTCAGCACTCGCGAGATCTTCTAAAACTCAATCGATGAAGATCTGTGTCGGTGAGTAGTGTGGAATAGGAATGTTCGTCTTGAGTAGCTACGGCGCCAAAATGGTGGCCGCAATAAATGTTCTCCATTATCATCAATGCTCCATATATCTAAGACTCCAATTGGTAATGCTATGTATCACAGTATTCAAAAAAATATAAGTGGTTCAAATCTCAGCGTCACCATGCATATACGATCCATAGTCAAGTGTTTTGCTCCAGTTTCAGGTAATTCTTGTACACTGAAAATTCGCTGCCATATATATATATATATATATATATATATATATATATATATATATATATATATATACGTCGTGGACTTGGTCCCAAACCTGGAATAACCCCGCCTGTGGAGAAGAAACCTACTTTTCCTGCAATCACAATAGAGAGACGTTGTGTGTAAGGCACTGTTTGGACGCGATAAGATGTTTGTTCAGGGGTAGATAGGCAGGCGTTCCGGCGTTGCTTCACTCTGAAACAGCTGCCGATAGCGCGTCTCCACCACGCCAATGCGTACCCTTCCGTTCATCTGCCTGCCTAGTTTCTCGATTCTCTACGAATTTATTTTAGCCCTTACGGTCTGTAAATTACTCAAGGTGATCTGAAAAGCCTCGAGAAAACTGAACAGAAAATAGTGCGTAATTCGCTCAACATTCAGATGTAGGACTTCAGCGAAGAAAGTAGTCTCGAAAAACGGTTTACGCCTACACAATTACTCGGCAGTTAACTTCGTCGAGAGTGAAATATACCACTTTCAAGTTTAGGGAGTATCACAATACACATGCTGGTCAGAAACCCTCTGAAAAGGTTGTAAGGCTGTTGCAGGGTAGGTTGCGCTGAGAAATTATACCAAAAATTGGATACGTTGGACCATTTCCAAGTTAATTAGTATTGAAGTTAGCCAGTCAGTTCGTTGCGAACGTAAATTCAATTGGCCCGCCAGAGACGGTGTCGCCAAACTTGTTCTTCGTTTGGTTTCCTGACACCGAACAAGAGACCGATACAAAAATTGGACATGGGATGCTAGTAAGGATCGATCCCCAGCCAAAGGCTGAGCAGTCTCGTTCACTGTCATCTACGGTATGAGAATAAAAATGGTTCAAATGGCTCTGAGCACTATGGGACTCAACTTCTGAGGTCATTAGTCCCCTAGAACTTAGAACTAGTTAAACCTAACTAACCTAAGGACATCACACACATCCATGCCCGATGCAGGATTCGAACCTGCGACCGTAGCGGTCTCGCGGTTCCAGACTGCTGCGCCTAGAACCGCACGGCCACTTCGGCCGGCGGTATGAGAATGCTAATTGTATCTGACGAGGCGCTTGAATTTGCGCACACAAAAGCCTGATTGGCTAGCTTCAGTGTTAATTAACTCGGAAACGGCACAAAGTATCGAATTTTTTTATCAACGATCGTTTCCCAGCCCAGGCTACCCTGCATAATCCTTACGGCTTTTTCAACTTGTGACCACCATGTATACGGGAAACTGACACGTGTGAAAGTCTATAACAGAAGCAAAAATTCCACTGAAGACGTGAACACAAGCGAGTCGAATCGTTTTCGAGATAATCGTGGATGTTTGGTTACAAGAGCCACTAACTTTGGAATGATGGATTGACTCAGTTATTAGAAAACTATTTTGAATTCAAATGTTTCGATTCACTCCACATCTAAACTTATATGTTAAAGTTAAGTACGAAAGTAACTTCCGTTTGATGTTCAAATGTGTGTGAAATCGTATTGGACTTAACTGCTAAGGTTATCAGTCCCTAACCTTACACACTACTTGACCTAAATTATCCTAAGCACAAACACACACCCATGCCCGAGGGAGGACTCGAACTCCGCCGGGACCAGCCACACAGCCCATGACTGCAGCGCCTCAGACCGCTCGGCTCCGTTTGATGTTTTACTGCCATGTTGTGTAAGTCGATGAAACTTGGACCGTACATTTAAAGAAATGCTACAGTACAGTACAGAAGGTAGCTGAAACAAATACACAGTGACATGATCAGAACTATCAGTTTTATTAAAAGGCAATAATTACAATGAAACCACAACGATTGATGTTGGTGCCCTGGACATTGCAAAAGGCGGGACATGTTTCTTAATAGAGCACGTGATCATCAAGGATGGCAATGTATGATCTGCAACGTGCTCCCATGCTGGAGGGCGATCTAGTCTACGCGCTGCTCTTGAAGATGTCAACTGCGCACGCTGTCACTTTTCGGAACTGGTCAACTGCGCGCCGCGGTCAGTTTTTGAGTCAAGTCAACGCGGAGGAAAACAAAGTTTGCACTGTGGCATTTTCCTTCCCATTTTCAGATAATTAGCACTCTCCGAGACTTCTAAGCCAGTGTAATATTTCTGGCTTTCCAGCCATCATATCCGGCTACAAGAAGCTCATCTTTGAGTAGTTGAGAAGGCGGCAATGGGAAGATGATACACTACTGGCCATTAAAATTGCTATACCAAGAAGGAATGCAGACGATAAACGGGTATTCATTGCACTAATATATTATACTAGAACTGACATGTGGTTACATTTTCATGCATTTTGGGTGCATAGATCCTGAGAAATCAGTACGCAGAACAACCACCTCTGGTCGTAATAACGGCCTCGATATGCCTGGACATTGAGTCAAACAGAGCTTGGATGGGGCGTGTACAGGTACAGCTACCCATGCAGCTTCAACACAATACCACAGTTCATACGCCTGGGCACTTCATCAAGAGTAGTGACCGGCGTATTGTGACGAGCCTGTTGCTCGGCCACCATTGGCGAGACGTTTTCAATTGATGAGAGATCTGGAGAATGTGCTGACCAGGGCAGCAGTCGAACATTTTCTGTATCCAGAAAGGCCCGTACAGGACCTGCAACATGCGGTCGTGGATTATCCTGCTGAAATGTAGGGTTTCGCAGGGATCGAATGAAGGGTAGAGCCACGGGTCGTAACACATATGAAATGTAACGTCCACTATTCAAAGTGCAGTCAATGAGAACAAGAGGTGACCGAGACGTGTAACCAATGGCACCCCGTACCATCACGCCGGGTGATACGCCAGTATGGCGATGACGAATACACACGTCCAATGTGCGTTCACCGCGATGTCGCCAAACACGGATGCGACCATCATGATGCTGTAAACAGAACCTGGATTCATTCGAAAAAATGACGTTTTGCCATTCGTGTACCCAGCTTTGGCGTTGAGTACATCATCGCAGGCGCTCCTGCCTGTGATGCGGCGTCAAGGCTAACCGCAGCCATGGTCTCTGAGCTGATTGTCCATGCTGCTGCAAACGTCGTCGAACTTCGTGCAGATAGTTGTTGTCTTGCAAACGTCCCCATCTGTTGACTCAGGGATCGAGACGTGGCTGCACGATCCGTTACAGCCATGCGGATAAGATGCCTGTCATCTCGACTGCTAGTGATACGATTCCGTTGGGATCCAGCACGGCCTTCCGTATTATCCTCCTGAACTCACCGATTCCATATTCTGCTAACAGCCATTGGATGCCGACCAATGCGAGCAACAATGTCGCGATACGATAAACCGCAATCGCGATAGGCTACAATCCGACCTTTATCAAAGTCGGAAACGTGATGGTACGCATTTCTCTTCCTTGCACGAGGCATCACAACAACGTTTCACCAGGCAACGCCGGTCAACTGCTGTTTGTGTATGAGAAATCGTTTGGAAACTTTCCTCATGTCAACACGTTGCAAGTGTCGCCACCGACGCCAACCTTGTGTGAATGCTCTGAAAAGCTAACCATTTGCATATCTCGCATCTTCTTCCTGTCGGTCAAATTTCGCGTCTGTAGCACGTCATCTTCGTGGTGTAGCAATTTTAATGGCCAGTAGTGTATATGGTGTGAGGTACCGACGACAGATCGTTTGTTTGGTACGAGTAACGTGAGAAACTCGCCTAAATTGTGGTCCTTCTCCGATGTTGGCTTCTGCCTTTCGAAGTTGCACGCCAAAATGGTAATCTTCTATTATCGTGGGCTCATCCCTTTGGCTGTTGTATTCGCCAGAGCCAGAGCCCATTACCGGTAGAGAGGGGCTTCGGTCAGTCCTGATGTGATGCGTATGTCTTTGTGAAATCTTTCTAAATTGTTTGTGCTGGCCTAAAGGCGAATGATTTTCATATGACGGCAGATTTTTTCAAATTCCCGTTGGTAGTAAACAGCTCCTTGCTGAAGAGTGCTATTATCCGGACGAGGAAACGACCGCAGGAAATGCTTGATTTCAGTGCCTCAGACTGATTGATTGAAAGGGCTAAATGTAAAACCGTGATTCTTTGAACTGTTTGGAACTCGTTTAATGAGCAAGCATACACAGCGAGGTTTCACAGAAGATAAAGAGTTATTTTTATTTCCGTAGAATTTGAAGAGTCATGTTACTGTGTGTTTTTTTTCCTTTGTTGACCTTGAACTTTTATCCGTTTTGCCTTCTGTGGATACTGCTCGGCGCCGGCTGGAGGGGGGTATGAACAGTTAACGGTTTATGTTTCCCAATGTAGCACTCGGATTCGAGAGCCCTACCGAAAGTACTTAGATGATTGTGGGGATTATACAGATGAGCCGAAACATTACGGCCAGCTGCGGAATAGTTTGTTCTTCGATCTTCGGAACGAAATACATCACTGGCTCTGCATATCAATGAGCCGACAGTTTGTTGGTATGTTTGTGGAGATCTGTGGCATTAGATGTGTACGTACAGTTCATGTAATTGGCGTAAATAACGAGATGCTGATTTGCGGCGGAGTGGCCGAGCGGTTCTAGGCGCTACAGTCTGGAACCGCGCGAGCGCTACAGTCGCAGGTTCGAATCCTGCCTCGGGCATGGATGTGTGTGATGTCCTTAGGTTAGTTAGGTTTAAGTATTTCTAAGTTCTAGGGGACTGATGTCCTCAGATGTTAAGTCCCATAGTGCTCAGAGCCATCTGAACCATTTTTGATTTGGATACTGGGTGATGACGCCCGATAGCGATCCAGGTGCCTTCCATAGCATTTACATCAGGCGAATTTGGTCGCCGAGCAATCAACGTGAGTTCACTGTAATGCTCAACAAGCCAGTGTAACACGGTTCTGACTCCGAGACACGGTCAATTATACTGCCTCGCATTCGGGAGGACGACGTTTCAATCCCGTGTCCGGCCATCCTGATTTAGGTTTTCCGTGATTTCCCTAAATCGCTCCAGGCAAATGCCGGGATGATTCCTTTGAAAGGGCACGGCCGACGTCCTTCCCCGTTCTTCCCTAATTCGATGAGACCGATGACCTCGCTGTCTGGTCTCCTCCCCCAAACAACAACAACAACAATTATAGTGCTGAAAGATGGCATCTCCATCGGGGAAGACACCAAGGATGAAGGGATGCAGGTGGTTCGCAGCTGTCAGTGTGTCTTCGATTACTACCACAGGTCTCATCCAAGCGTAGGAGAAGGCCTCCCATTGCGCAATAATGCGTCCACCAGCCTGCATCCGTGGTGGCGCGCTGCACGTTCCAGCCGCCGTTTACTTTGATGACGGCGTGTGTGGAGACAACATTCGACCTAGTGTAGCAAAAATTTGATTACTCGAAGAGCAGAAACGTTCCCATTGATCGACGCTCGAATCCCGATGGTTTCGAGCCCACTGCAGTCGTAATTGACGATGTCTTTGGGTTAACATTTGAACGTGTAGGGGTGGTCCGCTGCGGAGCTCCATACTCAACAATTTGCGATGAACTGTGTGCTCCGTAAGACTTGTGCGTGCACCAGCATATTGCTTTTTCGGCAGAGATGCCACAGATCACCGCCTATCCTAATTTACGGAGCAGACAAGCCTCCGAACCGCACGTTCTGTGAAGAGTCGTGGACCTCAAAATACTTAGTGCTTAGTGATAATTTCACTGTCCTTCTCCCTCTTTCTGTAGATGCTCACGACAGTAGCACATGACCATTCGACCAGCTTCTCTCTTTTCATAGGTTCTGCGGAATAATAATTTGCGCTTTGTCACAGTCGCTTATCTCATTAGATTTCCCCATTTGCAGCCCATATCTTCGCTAGGGTGATCCCTCGGGCGTGTTTTCTCCACTTACATACTTTCGTTACCGCGTCGCATGCCCGCAATGCCACCAAGCGGCATCCGCGTCGCATAATAGTGTGTGGATTCTGACCCAGCTTCGTGCGACGCCACGCCAGCTCCCAGGACGCTACGTAAACCAATATTTTCAATCTACAGATTTTCGAGGGAAAGGATTAAGAGTATCACACCAAATGTGATTGCATAAAAAACCTCGTAACACCTCGTTCGTGAACTGTAGAAGAGCTGACAAAGAAAATCGTAACACGGTCCCTGACTTCAGCCGTCGCACGGACGCCAAAATGGAAAATATTGAAATAAACGATTTCGGAATTGAAAAACAACTGCTATCACTTAGTAGCGGAAAAGCATCCGGACCAGACGAGATACCCTTAAGATTCTACAGTGATTATGCTAAAGAACTTGCCCCCTTTCTATCAGCAATTTATCGTAGATCGCTGGAAGAACGTAAAGTACCTAGCGACTGGAAGAAAGCGCAGGTCGTTCCCATTTTCAAGAAGGGTCATAAATCAGATGCGAATAATTATAGGCCTATTTCGCTTACGTCAATCTGTTGTAGAATAATGGAACATGTTTTGTGTTCTCGTATTATGACGTTCTTAGATAATACAAATCTCCTTCATCATAACCAACATGGATTCCGCAAACAGAGATCATGTGAAACTCAGCTCGCCCTATTTGCCCAAGAAATTCACAGTGCCGTAGACACTGGCGAACAGATTGATGCCGTATTCCTGGACTTCAGGAAGGCATTTGATACGGTTCCGCACTTACGTTTAGTGAAAAAAATACGAGCTTACGGAATATCGGACCATGTTTGTGATTGGATTCAGGATTTCCTAGAAGAAAGAACACAACATGTCATTCTTAACGGTTCAAAATCTGCAGATGTAGAGGTAATTTCGGGAGTACCGCAGGGAAGCGTGATAGGACCTTTATTGTTTACAATATACATAAATGACTTAGTTGACAACATCGGTAGCTCCGTGAGGCTATTTGCAGATGACACGGTTGTCTACAAGAAAGTAGCAACATCAGAAGACTCGTACGTACTCCAGGAGGACCTGCAGAGGATTAATGCATGGTGCGACAGCTGGCAGCTTTCCCTAAACGTAGATAAATGTAATATAATGCGCATACGTAGGGGCAGAAATCCATTCCAGTACGATTATGTCATAGGTGGTAAATCATTGGAAGCGGTAACGACCGTAAAATACTTAGGAGTTACTATCCGGAGCGATCTGAAGTGGAATGATCACATAAAACAAATAGTGGGAAAAGCAGGCGCCAGGTTGAGATTCATAGGAAGAATTCTAAGAAAATGTGACTCATCGACGAAAGAAGTAGCTTATAAAACGCTTGTTCGTCCGATTCTTGAGTATTGCTCATCAGTATGGGACCCTTACCAGGTTGGATTAATAGAAGAGATAGACATGATCCAGCGAAAATCAGCGCGATTCGTCATGGGGACATTTAGTCAGCGCGAGAGCGTTACGGAGATGCTGAACAAGCTCCAGTGGCGGACACTTCAAGAAAGGCGTTACGCAATACGGAGAGGTTTATTATCGAAATTACGAGAGAGCACATTCCGGGAAGAGATGGGCAACATATTACTACCACCCACATATATCTCGCGTAATGATCACAACGAAAAGATCCGAGAAATTAGAGCAAATACGGAGACTTACAAGCAGTCGTTCTTCCCACGCACAATTCGTGAATGGAACAGGGAAGGGGGATCAGATAGTGGTACAATAAGTACCCTCCGCCACACACCGTAAGGTGGCTCGCGGAGTATAGATGTAGATGTAGATGTAGAACAGTGCATGACGAGCAACAAAAATGGCCCTGAGCAAAATGGTTCAAATGGCTCTGAGCAATATGGGACTTAACATCTATGGTCATCAGTCCCCTAGAACTTATAACTACTTAAACATAACTAACCTAAGAACATCACACACGTCTATGCCTGAGGCAGGATTCGAACCTGCTACCGTAGCGGTCACGTGTTTCCAGACAATAGCGCCTAGAACCGCTCGGCCACACCGGCCGGCCTGACGAGCAAAATTCGCTAGCGATAAACCGCAAGATCACTTCACGTTTAAGTGTGGCTTTTTATTTTTTATAAAAACTTTGCATAAACTGAAATCAAAAATCAACCGCAAATATATATCGGCAGTGGTTTTTAGTAAAATGAAGTAAACGGAGGTTGATTATGTCGCCAGTCAATGCTAGTGAGGAAAGTAATTTAAGATGACATTTAAACGTACATCTAGTAAGGAAATAAGCTCAAAGGACACTCGAAGCTATGACTATATGGTTAAAAAGTTGATTAGATAAATAAAAGAACAAAGAATGACTTCTATATGTCACGGAATTCTCCAAAACGACAGTTGTGTCGTTTTCTACGAAATACGTGCGTTTCCATGATAGGAGTCATTCATATGTTATAACCATCTGCCAACGAGGCTGTTCAGTACACGTGTGCAGTACTCGCAATATCACAGCTTCTATAGTCTCTTGTGGTCGCGCCCTGCTTACCGACTGCAGCGGAATTTTCCTGTTGAGTCAGTTCCGATAGCGGTGTAGCTTGCACTGCTGCGCCTTGTTGATAGGCACATCATCAGTTGGCCACAAGTTACTGAACTTATAGCTTAAACAGAGCTTTGTGGCAGATCTTGTTATGCAGGAGTCGGAGATGGCCCGAATATCAGGGGTGTCCTCTCTGTTACGTAATCCCTCCCCCTCCCCCCCCCCCCCATCTCTCTCATACTTCTTGCGAGTAAAATAAAACTTTAAAACGAAATCTTAATTCACGCTGTGCTCACAATTATTTCGTACAATAGCGTTTGTGAAAACTGGAATATCATGTAGCGTAGATACGAGTGAAATTAATTTTTAAACCACACGTTTAGCGCATGAGAATACACGATTGTCTAGTAACATAGAAATGCAAATGATCTCCTACTTTGAGAATTAGGTATGGTCTCAAACTATAGTCAATACTCTTAACGTTGCTACATGAAATCAAATCATGTAGTCCTGTAGATACGCCAGGCCACATGACTCGAGTCTACAAAGTATGAACAGTACTCTCTGCAGAACCTCCGCTATCAATTTTTTGACCATCTATATTCCAGACATGATAGATGGAGATCCAGAAGCTATGGTTGGATGACAATGTAACTTACTAAACACACACATCATTGGTGGGTATGTAGATGATTAGAGTTGCAATTCTCTCTGACAGGTAGAACGGCCACGAGATAGAATTAGTGTTGTTGCCAGGCCTGATAGGATATGTTATGTAAGGCGCGTGAACAGCGTCAGGTGTTGAATAGTTGCTGAAGGACACGGATACGCCTCGTACTGCGCTATCAGCACCTGAAAGTGTTTTAAAGGGGCCTAATTTTAAGCTTCATTCGGCCGACTGGTTGATCGCGTAATATCCGCATTTGTAGGGCGTTCAAATGTGACAGAGGCCTAATGTCGGACTGCATGAGAATATGAGGGAAGGCATGCTCGCCGTCAAGGTTCCGCTCGACCGAGTCTGATTACCGCAAAGCGGGATCGTCACATTGTGCGCTAAGCACATCCTAATCCCTTCCCATTCTCGTGCCTACCATCCGAGCACAAGTAATCGAGATATTTTGTCATCCAGCATCACTGACCGGAGACTGGCAACTGCCGGACTAGGCAATTACCGTCCGTTGCATAGGCTGCCGTTAACACCACGACATAAACGGCTGTTTGGAGTGGTGCCATAATTATAAAGCGTGGATTGCCGAATAATGGCATCGCATTTTGTTCAGTGGTGAACTGCAGTTCTACACTACCTGAGACAACCGTCGCCAGCGTGTTTGGCGGCGACCTAGGGACAGAAATCATTTTTCCAACGTTTTGTGGAGGTACAGCGACGTTTACCGCTCGCGTCACGATGTAGGAGTGGTCGTAGTGCCTGTGGGAACTCTTGACGGCGTAACAACATGTCACCGACATTCCGCGTCCTCATGTATTACGTCTCATACGTCAATATCGTGGTGCTATTTTTCAGCAGGACAGTACTCGTCCACAGTAGACACGTGTCTCTATGAACTGTCTGCGTGACGTTACTGTGTGTCGTTGCCCAGCAATATGACCAGATCTCTCCCCGATATAACACGTGGGGAAGCACCACTAACGTCAATTCTGTCCAGGTGCCAGTGTCCAGAATATAAGGACAGTTACCACAGTTATAGCACAGTTTGCTTCATGAGAGGATACAACGACCTCATGACAACCGAATACCGTCCTAAAAGGCCTTGAAGGCCCAAAAGAACCGACCGGCCGCCGTGTCATCCTCACCCCGGGCACGTGGTCAGCACGCCACTCTCCCGGCTGTAGTCAGTTTTTGCGACCAGTGCCGCTGTTTCTCAATCAAGTAGCTCCTCAATTACAAGGGCTGAGTGCACTGCACTTGTCAACAGCACTCGACAAACCCAGAAGGTGACCCATCCAAGTGCTGGCCAAGCCTGGCAGTCCTTAACTTCGGTGATTTGATGGGAACCAGTGTTATCACTGCGGCAAGGCCGTTGGCGACCTCATGGGACTTTTAAAACGAATTAATGCATACAACAAAGGGAGAGGGGATGCAACATCATAGAGTGATGAGCGGGTTATTACCAACTTCTTTGCAAATTTGACCCAATTTTGTAATCACTCAAATGACATCACATAGTCTTTCAAATCGTGGAATTTCATTTCCTTTCCTGCTTGTCTTCTTTGTGTTTCACTTTTTTTCAGGCAGTGTACATATATCCGCTTTCTAGCCAACTTATGAAGAACATGGTACATTAAAATTAAATGTCTCGTTAATGCAACTAATTCCAGTTTTTAGTTGCTTGTCCAAGGGCTAGGAGAACCATAACTGGGAGTGCACAGTTAAGGACTAACCTTAAATATCTGGGTTATTATCAATAGGAAAACAAAATCATTTTAGATTTATTTTTATTAACACAAAATCTAAAAGTTCAGAAAACTACAAAAAATACAAACAACGTGAAATGTGCACCCTTTCGTTCAGCTGCGCTTAACAGTATGCACAACATGCCCAAAGAACATACATGTAGCAAATGTCAGAAATTAACTCAACATCACCCTCAAATGAAGCTCACTGTTCGTGATACCATCTCCCACACTTCACGCAATGGATTCAGTCCTCTGGAAACGCCAAAATCTATGTTCTCTGCTCAAAGCTTTCAGTCTTCCTCAAAGCAGACTCCTTCGTACCAAATCTGCGGCAACCTAATTTGAAGTTATTCAGAAATAAACCCTGTCCTTCGGACTCCACAACTCACTCAAGAGGTACAAATTAACAGTTGTGCCCTAAAGAGAACGCATGCACACTTTGGGGACGTTACATGCGCGCTCTTTACAGAAACGATGATTCCAAGCCAAGTCAATAGATGGCAGCACGTCACGTTTGCAAAACATGTGGATGCAAAAAAGTGTTCAAATGTGTGTGAAATCTTATGGGACTTAACTGCTAAGGTCATCAGTCCCTAAGCTTACACACAACCTAAATTATCCTAAGGACAAACACACACACCCATGCCCGAGGGAGGACTCGAACCTCCGCCGGGACCAGCCGCACAGTCCACGACTGCAGCGCCTCAGACCGCTCGGCTAATCTCGCGCGGCATGTGGATGCAGCATGGTAGACTGCAATACAGCTTTTCAAAGCAGTCAAGAATTAAAGGCTATTTGCTCATGTATTCTGAGTACAACTTATGCAACAGAGTACCAGAACTGAATGAACAAAGCCGGCCGAAGTGGCCGCGCGGTTCTGGCGCTGCAGTCTGGAACCGCGAGACCGCTACGGTCGCAGGTTCGAATCCTGCCTCGGGCATGGATGTGTGTGATGTCCTTAGGTTAGTTAGGTTTAACTAGTTCTAAGTTCTAGGGGACTAATGACCTCAGCAGTTGAGTCCCATAGTGCTCAGAGACATTTTTTTTGAATGAACAAAGCTGAAAAATGGTTCATACCTGTTTCACTTCGGAAACACATGATTTCTTCACATAACTTCTACGGCATGTTTTTGATACCACTGAACACAACTACGTGTATGGCGAGCTGATCAGTTAAGTCAGCTGTCAGGAACACAAGCTGCGCTCTCTTCCGGACCGCGCACCCTTTGATATATTTACCCTAATCCACGTGGATGGCCTTGTAGCCCGACAGGCCGCAGAAAGCTTTCCAGCCAACAACTACTACTACAATTTCACTAGTGCAGTAGCTGCATTTGACGGTGTCAGCGAAGTTCGATGCAGTGTTCCTTCAGATATGCGTGCACGTATTTACAGGGGACAGTTATTGATCTATATGAAAGAAACGTAAATTAGTTACAAACTGCGCTATGCAAGCACTTCATTTAACATCTAAACAATATTCTTATTTACGTTATCACATGTTCGATATGCCTGCCGTCATTGGCGATGATGTGTCGCAGAGGAATAGCGAAGTTCTGCATGACCCGCTGAATTGTCGGAAGATCAGTGCTGTCGATGACCCCCTGAATGGCTGCTTTCGTCTCAGCAATGGTTTTGGGGTTGTTGCTGTACACCCTGTCTTTAATATGGCCTCACAAAAAGGAGTCACATGTGTTCAGGTCCGGAGAATATGTCGGCCAATTGAGGTCCATGCCAGTGGCGTCTGGGTACCCCAGAGCCAGAACGCGGTCCGTAAAGTGCTCCTCAAGAACACCAAACGTTCTACTGCTTAAATCTCTGTCTTGCATGAACCATATCTTGTCGGAATCAAGGTCACTTTGAACAATGGGGATGAAATCACCTTCCAAAACCTTCAGGTACCGCTCGGTAGTCACTGTGCCATTCAGGAATGCACTATGTGATCAAAGGTATCCGGACACCTGGCTGAAAATGAGTTACAAGTTCGTGGCGCCCTCCATCGGTAATGCTGGAATTCAATATGGTATTGGCCCACCCTTACCCTTGATAATAGCGTCCACTCTCGCAGACATACGTTCAATCAGGTGCTGGAAAGTTTGTTGGGGAATGGCAATCCATTCTTCACGGAATGCCGCACTGAGGAGAGGTATCGACGCCCGTCGGTGAGGCCTGGCACGAAGACGGCGTTCCAAAACATCCCAAAGGTGTTCTATAGGGTTCAGTTCAGGACTCTGTGCAGGTCTGTCCATTACAGGGATGTTATTGCATGTAATCACTCCACCACAGGCCGTGCATTATGAAAAGGTGCTCGATCGTGTTGAAAGATGCAATCGCCATCCTCGCATTCCTCTTCAACAGTGGGAAGCAAGAAGGTGCTTAAAACATCAATGTAGACCTATGCTGTGATAGTGCCACGCAAAACAACAAGGGGTGCAAGTCATGAAAAACACAACCACACCGTAACACCACCCCCTCTGAATTTTACTGTTAGCACTACACACGCTGGCAGATGACGTTCACCTGGCATTCGCCGTACTCACTCTCTGCCATCGGATCGCCACATTGTATACCATGATTCGCCACTC
This sequence comes from Schistocerca piceifrons, assembly GCF_021461385.2. Classification (NCBI taxonomy): domain Eukaryota; kingdom Metazoa; phylum Arthropoda; class Insecta; order Orthoptera; family Acrididae; genus Schistocerca; species Schistocerca piceifrons. The sequence goes on from NC_060138.1 coordinate 233,197,468, forward strand.
CACACAACGTTTTTCCACCGTTTAATCGTCCAATGTTTACGCTCCTTACACCAAGCGAGGAGTCGTTTGGCATTTACTGGCGTGATGTGTGGCGTATGAGCAGCCGCTCGACCATGAAATCCAAGTTTTCTCACCTCCTGCCTGACTGTCATAGTACTTGCAGTGGATCCTGATGCATTTTGGAATTCCTGTGTATTGGTCTGGATAGATGTCTGCCTATACACATTACGATTCTCTTCAACTGTCGGCGGTCTGTCAGTCAACAGACGAGGTCGTCCTGTACGCTTTTGTGCTGTACGTGTGCCTTCACGTTTCCCCTTCACTATCACATCGGAAACAGTGGACCTAGATATGTTTATGGGTGTGGAAATCTCGCGTACAGACATATGGCTCAAGTGACACCCAATCACCTGACCACGTTCGAAGTCCGTCAGTTCCGCGGAACGCCTCATTCTACTCTCGCCATATCTAATGACTCTTGAGGTCGCTGATATGGAGTACCTGGCAACAGGTGGCAGCACAATGCACCTAATATAAAAAACGTTTTTTTAGGGGTGTCCGGATACTTTTGATCACATAGTGTATCTCACCAACTATTCCGTGACTGGTCATTGCACACTATAGTTACCCGTTGAGGGTAAAGAGACTTCTCGATCGCGAAATGCGGATTTTCAGTCCACCAAATGCGCGAATTTTGCTTATTGAAGTGACATATTCAGGTGCAAATCGACGACAACAACAAAGCGTGTGAGCACGCGGATGCTCATTTCCATCATGCCACACGGCCAACCGTTCAGTTTGAACATTTTAACTCGAACCGTTCAGCTGTTATAACGAAATTACTTGATATAGTTCAATAATTGTTCAAATGTGTGTGAAAACCTAAGGGACGCAACTTCTGAGGCCATCGGTCCCTAGACTTATACACTACTTAAACCAACTTAAAGTACCTTATGCTAAGGACAACACACACACCCATGCCCGAGGGAGGACTCGAACTCGGGAGGGGCCGCGCATCCGTGACATGATGCCTCAAACCGCGCGCCAACTACGCGCGGCTTCAATAATTGTTATCCTGTATGAAGGAACATTGCATCGAACCTTATTGAGATCGCCAAATACAGATACTATACTAATGTATTTTATGGCAGAGCCAAGTTAGTCTGAAGAGAAAAATAAATGAGTCCCTCCCCGTGTGGGAATCACGTAATTGTGCGAACAACCGCTTGGACTTATGGAAGTTTAGGTCTTTCCATGAAGCGTGCTCGGATAGCCGAAGAAGTTAAGGCTGCTGCTAGGGCAAAGCAGGAATCCGGGTTAGAGTCCCGGTCCGGAATGAATTTTCATGTGTTTGCAGTAAACTGTATAGCTGTGGTGGTATTGTATTCGCAGTTTGCCAACACATGTCAAGTCCTACATGTTCGCGAGTACAAGGAAGTTGAGTAAGGCAAGGCTGAGAGGGAAAAATTTTCCGCAGAAAGACTGACCTCTCCTAAGCGTAGGCGGAAACGAACAAATAAACAGCATTCACACGCTCACAAGGCCAAAGTGTGGAGCCTCTATTCACATTTGCGGGGCTAAACGAAAAATAGTGCTGAGTGTGTACTTCAGTTTCACATCGTGTAAATTATGACACTGACAAAGTTGTGGAAGTTTGTCACTGTTACAGTTCTTAAATCAAGTGGACTGCGCCTGTTTGTATATCTCAAATTTTGTGACGAATACTTTCCGAGAGATGTACTTTCTTGAATTTCAGTTTATTTGAATTTATGCCGCAGCGGTTTACTACGCACTGATGGAAATGTTAAAACATTTTATTTGCTTTATAGTTATCTTTATTGTTCCTGTAATTAAAATCCGAGGCATCTGTGGCATGATAAAACTTGCAGTAATGACAAACTGTATTTGTACATAAACAGCAACTGTGACACGGCTAATTACTGGCCAGCAACAGGAAACTCTAGAGGAGTAAACGCATTACTCTCAACCTCCTTCCACCAATAGAACCTCGAAACTGGAACGAATTTTGAAAAATCAACCAAAATCAGGGAGAAATGTGGCCCTCCCTGCCTTCTCTTCGTAAAAAACATATGCTTACAATAATTGATTACAGCGATGTTATCCTGCACGGCGTTTCCCACGAAAGCTCACGGTGCCTGGAACTGGTTATGAATGCCTGTGATCGTTATATCTGTGATGTTCGACTCTTTCATCGCATTTCGCCATCATATGCACAGCTGGCTGCGTGCAAACAAGCACAGAGATTTCCACGCCCTCTGTCCTGTCTAGTGTCTTATCAAGGTTCACTGTCCTCTACATCTCTCCTCGACCTCAACGCTCTTGTCTGAACAACATGGCAAAACCACAGTTCCCACCAGAGAAAAGTTCTTTCTGTCCCACTCCATCGTTCAGTCACCTTCTCGCTTTCAGTAGTAGGAACCCGACTCTGGAATAACCTCCTGCAGTATTTTAGAGAACTGAATAACATCTCCAACTTGAGCAGACAGTTAATGGCATACGTACTAAAGCAACAACAACGATTATCATTTTCCCTGCACGCACATGTTACCTACCCTTGTACATTCTTCTTTCCAAACAGTTCTTCTTCATTTTCCAGTATTCTTCGCTGGGTCAGTCTCCTTAAATTTGCTTTCTCTAGAACCGGCTACATCAGCAAACATCTATTTTGTACACCTATAAATTATTTTTTATCTTCCACTATAGTTGTTATTATTATTATTACTATTTTTATTGTTACTATTATCGCTATTAGTGGCACCCACAGTAGTAGTACAAATACTGCCAGTATTAACTCTGTCAGTTCATAGTCAATACTACTCACATTGACACTACAGGCACTCAAATTATTTTAATACTATTTGTCATACTAAAATTGTTATTTCTTAGCTAAGTATGATGCAAGAAGGTACTGCATGTGTGAACCCTTGGTCCGACGGAAGAAAGAGCATGATAAACCTAATCAAATCGGTTCATATAAATAAATAAAGAACATAATAACTGACTCTGGATCCTCCGCTGATTTCCACAGTACTCAAAAACAAGAAAAAGGCTTACGCTGCACCGCCGTACAGAGCGAGACGTCATTGCAGCGTACCCAACAGCGCTGCGGGTTGCCTACATTTCAGTGGTTGTTCATTACTGTCGTCTGAGATCAGGTCGCACTTCCTACAAGGGAAACAATTCCCGAGTGAAAAGGCAGTTACCACCTGCGATGCCCCGCGCGTCCGCTGAGAACAATGGAGGGGACAGGGTGCTAGTTCAAGGCCGCGTCTTCCTGTAGGACTCAACGCGGCCACCTGCTGACCGTAAAACTCGTGTCTTGCCGACCAGCAGGTGCATTGTTCAACTTAATTTGGAGCAGGAGTATTCATTCATCATCATAAAATATTTCATATCCACTGCTGGATAAAGCCCTGCCCTAGATTTAGCCATGATCTAGATGAGATGAACGCATTTAACTTGGTCTTTTTTTCCATTCAAAAACTACGCAGTTAATCATTTCGCCGGCCGCGGTGGTCTAGCGGTTCTAGGCGCTCTCCGGAACCGCGCACCTGCTGCGGTCGCAGGTTCGAATCCTGCCTCGGGCATGGATGTGTGTGGTGTCCTTAGGTTAGTTAGGTTTAAGTAGTTCTACGTTCTAGGGGACTGATGACCACAGATGTTAAGTCCCATAGTGCTCAGAGCCATTTGAACCAATCATCTCATATATCATTTAACTTTTCAAAGACAAATATGTTTTATGGTTTTCCAGTACGCTAACAACTAGGTATAGTTGTCTGTGCGACAGATTGTCTGCTAAACCGTTTATGTAGATTAAGGCCAGGTTGTCGTTCAAAATGGTCGAAAATTCAGATTTTATTGGTTTTTTGAAAGATATATGTGTCTAGAATCTTGGGACGAAAAGGTTCTTTAATCCGTGCGTTACAAAAGTTTCTACAGCACATTGTTCGAAGCAGTGTCACGGTCGCCGTGGGACGCTCTCAGATGAAGACACGCGGCTCTGGTAGAAAACTTGTCGTGCCATGACGCTCGTACGCAAAGCCATTTACTTTGCACTTTGCATGCAAACATATTCGCCGAAAAAGCTTACGAACAGCGTGTGCAGGCAGCCGAATTCAGCATATCCAGCTGATCCGGATCGGCTTTTCTCGCCAAGAAGAACGATGGAATTGCTCTCCAAGAACAGTTCGAGTTAAAGGAAGTGCTGATATACGGTCCTGGAATTTTGAAAATAAAACTTCAAATTTATGTTCAGCGACATCAAAAATACGACTTCAAGAAGAATACAATAATTCCAATCCCAAAGAAAGCAGGTGCTGACAGATGTGAAAATTACCGAACTATCAGTTTAATAAGCCACGGCTGCAAAATCCTAACACGAATTCTTTACAGACGTATGGAAAAACTGGTAGAAGCCGACCTCAGGGAAGATCAGTTTGGATTCCGTAGAAATGTTGGAACACGTGAGGCAATACTGACCCTACACCTTATCTTAGAGAATACATTAAGGAAAGGCAAGCCTACGTTTCTAGCATTTGTAGGCTTAGGGAATGCTTTTGACAACGTTGACTGGAATACTCTCTCCCATATTCTTAAGGTGGCAGGGATAAAATACAGGGAGCGAAAGGCTATTTACAATTTTGTACAGAAACCAGAAGGCAGTTATAAGAGTCGAGGGGCATGAAAGGGAAGCAGTGGTCGGGAAGGGAGTGAGACAGGGTTGCAACCTATCCCCGATGTTATTCAATCTGTATATTGAACAAGCAGTAAAGGAAACGAAAGAAAAGTTCGGAGTAGGTATTAAAATCCACGGAGAAGAAATACAAACTTTAAGGTTCGCCGATGACATTGTAATTCTGTCAGAGACAGCAAAGGACCTGGAAGAGCAGCTGAACGGAATGGACAGTGTCTTGAGAGGAGGATATAAGATGATTATCAACAAAAGCAAAACGAGGATAATGGAATGCAGTCGAATTAAATCGGGTGATGCTGAGGGAATTAGATTAGGAAATGAGACGCTTGAAGTAGTAAATGCGTTTTGCTGTTTGGGGAGCAAAATAACTCACGATGGTCGAAGTAGAGAGGATATAAAATGTAGGAAAGCGTTTCTGAAGAAGAGAAATTTGTTAACATCGAGTACAGATTTGAGTGTCAGGAAGTCGTTTCTGAAAGTATTTGTATGGAGTGTAGCCATGTGTAGAAGTGAACCATGGACGATAAATAGTTTAGACAAGAAGAGAATAGAAGCTTTCGAAATGTGGTGTTACAGAAGAATGCTGAAGAATAGATGGGTAGATCACATAACTAATGAGGAGGTACTGAATAGAATTGAAGAGAAGAGAAATTTGTGGCACAACTTGACTAGAAGAAGGGATCAGTTGGTAGGGCATATTCTGAGGCATCAAGGGATCACCAATTTAGTATTGTAGGGCAGCGTGGAGGGTAAAAATCGTAGAGGGAGACCAAGAGATGAATACACTAAACAAATTCAGTAGGATGTATGTTGCAGTAGGTACTGGGAGATGAAGAAGCTTGCACAGGGTAGAGTGGCATGGAGAGCTGCATACCAGTCTCTGGACTGAAGACCGCAACAACAACATGTAGTTTTTATGCAGTCTGAACTAATAATACATATACTTTAAACAGGTTTTTATCGAGAAAAGGTGTTTCAAAACAGCGTGCAGCATAAATTAAAAACGTTTCATCGTATTAACTTCTATCTTTGAGTCCCGAAAACCAAACACCTTTCTTGGAAGCTTATACTGATAATATATGAAGTATGTTAATATTAAGTATTTGCTATAAAACCCTAAACTGTGAAGCAGACCCCTACAAAGCGAACTCAAAGTCTGAGTTCGTATCGTTAAATTTAAGGTTATTTCATTGTGGTTAGGTATGAGCTCCCATAAACTTAATGTAGTATTCATTTTAATCAAAAGGGCTCCTACAAGCCTTCTTTTAAGTAACATTCATTTTGATTTTTGTGATGCTTCTTAATGTCTTAAGTCAAAACCGGTAATACGTATTCCTTGCAAAGTTCCCTTTTCAGACACATCGAAAGTTTAGTTTTGAAGGTCATATTCAGTTTACCTAAAGCTTTTTGGGCTGCAAGTACGACAACTCATCAAGTAATTGTAAAACTTCACTATAAACGTTTACGATTTTCATACGATTTGGTGACAGTACATTTTTCAACATCGACATCTACTCTGCAAATCACACTTAAATGCCTGGCAGAGTGTTCATTGAACCACCTCCACAGTAATTCTCTATTATTCCAATCTCGGACAGCGCGGGAAGAACGAACAGCTATATCTTTCCGCGCGAGGTCTGATTTCCGTTATTTTATTACGATGATCGTTTTTCCCTATGTAGGTCAGCGCCAGCAAAATATTTTCGCATTCGAAGGAAAAACTTGGTGATGGAAATTTCGTGAGAAGATTCCGCCGCAACGGTAACCGCCTTTGTTTTAATGATGTCCACCCCGATCCTATATCATGTCCGTGTTGACATTCTCTGCCCTATTTCTCAATTATACAAAACGTGCTGTTCTTCTTTGAACTTTCTCGATGTACTCCGTTATTACTATTGGGTAAGGACCCCAGACCGCGCAGTAGTGCTCCAAAAGAGGAAGGACAAGAGTAGTGTAGGCAGTCTGAGTAGATCTCACAAGCTGCGACATTGTTGCGAATAAAACAGTGACTCGTATATACAATAAGTTTCCTTTAATTTACGTCTATGGTCACAAACCTTTTGCTAGCAAAAAGTTTGTGACCTTAGACGTAAATCTGTTACCTTTTCTAAGTCTTCAGCCAATAAAACGCAATCTTTCGTTAGCCTTCCCCACAACATTTTCTGTGTGTTCCTTCCACTTTAAGTCGTCTGAAATTGTAATTCCTATGCATTTAGTTGAATTTATGGCCTTCAGATTTGACTGATTTATCGTGTAACCGAAATTTACGAATTCAGTTTAGTCCTTATGTGGCTGACCTCCCAGTTGAAATAATTTAGGGTCAATTGCCAAGTTTCGCACCATACAGATTTCTTTTCTAAATCGTTTTGCAATTTGTTTTGATCTTCTGATTATTATACTAAACGATAGACACAACATCATCTGCAAACAACCTTAGGCGGCTGCTCAGATTGTCTCCCAAATCGTTTATATAGATAAGGAACAGCAGAGGCCCTATAACACAATCTTGGGGAACGCCAGAAATCACTTCTGTTTTACTCGATGACTTTCCATCAGATACTACGAACTGTGACTTCTCTGACAGGAAACCACGAATCCAATCACATAACTGTGACTATATTCCATAAAGCCGCAATTTCATTATTAGTCGGTTGTGTGGTAGAGTCAAAACCTTCTGGAAATCTAGAAACACGGGATCAATTTGAAATCCCTTGTCAATAGCACTCAACACTTCGTGTGAGAAAAGAGCTAGTTGTGTTTCACGATAACGATGCTTTCTAAATCCATGTTGGCTGTGTATCAGTAGACCGTTCTCTTCGAGGTAATTCATAATGTTTCAGAATCCTGCCGCATATCGACGATAATAATATGGGCCTGCAATTTAGTGGATTACTCCTACTACCATTATTGAATATTGGTGTGACCTGTGCAGCTTTCCAGTCTTTGGGTACGGATCTTTGTCGAGCGAGCGGTTGTGTACTCGTTTAATCGTTAAGTATGGAGCTATTGCATCCGCATACTGTAAAAGGAACCTATCTGGTATACAGTCTGGACCGGAAGACTTGCTTTTATTAAACGATCTAAGTTGCTTCCCTACTCCGAGGATATCTAAGTTACTCATATTGGCAGCAGTTCTTGATTCGAATTCTGGAATATTTACTTCGTGTACTATCGTGAAGAAATATCGGAAGGCTGTGAATAACTCTGCTTTGGGAGCACTGTCATCGAAAATATTTCCGTTGCTATCGCGCAGAGAGGGCTTTGACGTGTCTTTCCGCTAGAGTACTTTACATACGACCGGAATCTTTCTCGATTTTCTGCCAGGTTTCGAGACAAAGTTTCGTGGAAACTATTATAAGCATCTCGCATTGAAGTCCTCGCTAAATATAGAGCTTCTGGTCTTTACTGATTTTGTATCCTGCTTGCAAACTTGCTCTGTACAGTCCCTCCATTCGTTGTTGACGTATATTCCGCCCATTCGTTGTTGACGTATATTTCGTCCATTCGTTCATCTACATCTACATTTAAGTGCCTGGCAGAGGGTTCATTGAACCGCCTTCACAATTCTCTATTATTCCAATCTCGTATAACGCGTGGAAAAAATGAACACCTATATGTTTCCGTGCGAGCTCTGATTTCCCTTATTTTATCGTGGTGAACGTTTTCCTTTGCTATAATACAAAACGTGCTGCTCTTCTTTGAACTTTTTCGATGTACTCCGTCAGTCCTATCTGGTAAGGATTCCACACCGTGCAGCAGTACTCTAAAAGAGAACGAACAAGCCTAGAGTAGGAAGTCTCCTTAGTAGATCTGTTACATTTTCTAAGTATCCTGCCAATAAAACGACATTTTCTGTGTGTTCCTTCCAATTCAAGGTGTTCGTAATTGTAATTCCTAGGTATTTGGTTAAATTTACTCCCTTTAAATTTGACTGATTTATTGTGTAACCGAAGTTTAACGAATTATTTTTAGGACTTTTCGTTATTTAGGGTCAACTGCCAATTTTCGCACCATTCAGATACCTGTTCTCCTTTTGCAATTTATTTTGATCTTCTGGTGACTTGATATATTTTGGAGTGGATACAAACAGATAAATGACGTCAGCAAACCAGAGCTGACTCAGGTATATTATATTTACGCTTTTTACTTCCTTAGTTTTTCCACTTGAGGAATATGAAAACTTCCTCTGGGACTGATGGAAATAAGTTGGTGAGATAGAATTTCAGCGCGTAAATCCTCTTCTAGTCCTGAATCTTTCTCTGTCACAACGAACTCTTACCCCTCCTTCGTAAATTTAACCATTTTGTATGGAAATAAATCAGGTGTATCTAGGTCTCACGAATTTTTAAACAGCACACCTCACTGCCTCAGTCACGTTTCCATAACAATATTTGGCTTGTACAATACGTTTCGTGGGGACTGTGCTATCACCAGGAGGTTCGTGTGCGTATTCGTGTGCGCTTGCTTGCTTACGAAGTTAGGCGGCAAAGTTTCTTGGTTCAGGGAAGAAATGTAGCTCTGAATTGTTGTGGTCGAACATTTTGCATTAAGCTATACGTTCAGTGAAATAAATGAGCTATTACACACATCAAAAAAAGTATTGCATCATCCCGGTTCCCAGAGTTCCTGAAAATAGACGTTGACTGTGGATTTTTCATCACATACACACTCCCTTTGACTGTTCAGAGAAACCCGCCCAAAGATGTAAACAACCATGCATGAACAGCAACCATTAGACGGAGGGGGTCCGATAGCCGATCAGTTCCAGTCATTCCAGCAGGACGGAGGTACACGGCTCGTGTTGTCTGTAGTTCAACCATGTCTAAATGGTCAATGCCGCGGTTCGATCGCATCCGCATTGTTATGTTGTGCCAGGGAGGGCTCTCAACAAGGGAACTGTCCAGGCGTCTCGGAGTGAACCACAGCGATTTTGTTCGGAGGAGATACAGAGAGACAGGAACTGTCAATGACATGCCTCGCTCAGACCGCCCAAGGGCTACTACTGCAGTGGATGACCGCTATCTACGGATTAGGGATCGGAGAACCCTGACAGCAACGCCACCATACTTTTCTTGCAGCCACAGGACGTCGTGTTACGACTCAAACTGTGTGCAATAGGCTGCATGATGCTCAATTTCACTCCCAGCGTCCATGGTGAGATCCATGTTTGTAGCCACGACACCATGCAGCACGGTACAGATGGGCACAACAGCATGCCGAATGGACCGCTCAAGATTGAGATCACGTTCTCTTCACCGATGAGTGTCGCATTTACCTTTAACCAGACAATAGTCAGAGATGTGTTTGGAGGCAACCTGGTCAGGCTGAGTTCATCAAGGTGGAGGTTCTCTGCTGTTTCGCGGTGGCATTACGTGGGGCCGACGTACGCCGCTGGTGGTCATGGAAGACGCCGTAACGGCTGTACAATGCGTGAATGCCATCGTCGGACCGATACTGCAACCATATCGGCAGCATATTGGCGAATCATTCGTCTTCATGGACGACAATTCGTGCCCCTATCGTGCACTTCTTGTGAATGGCTTCCTTCAGGATAAAGACATCGCTCGACTAGAGTGGCCAGCATGTTCTCCAGACATGAACCCTATCGGACATTCCTGGGATACTTTGAAAAGCGTTGTTTACGGACGACTTGATCCACCACCCACTCTGAGGGATCTACACCGAATCGCCGTTGAGGAGTGGGACAATCTGGACTTGATGAACTTGTGGATTTTGTGCCACGACGAATACAGGCTTGCATCAGTGCAAGAGGACGTGCTACTGGGTATTAGGGGTACCGGTGTGTACAGCAATCTGGACCACCACCTCTGAAGATCTCGCTGTATGGTGGTACAACATGCAATGTGTGGTTTTCATGAGCAATAAAAAGGCGGAACTTATGTTGATGTTGATGTCTATTCCAATTTTCTGTACAGGTTCCGAAGCTCTCGGAACCCAGTTGATGTAAAACTTTTTCTGATGTGCGTAGTAGGTGACGTATTTATAACAGCATATATTTGCCTTAAATCAACGCACGTAGAAACTTTATCCGCGTGTGAAACGGTTTGGGCAAGATTAGCCATCAGTTGTAAGCTAAAAGTTGCAGAAATCTTCTAACAGCCATCATGTGAAGTATCTAAGAGTATCAGTGAAGACCTCGTCACTGGTATGTACGTCGAACCTCTTGCCACGGTAGTCGCAAGATGATTTAACAGCTATTAACTACCCCACAATTTCTGGCAAAATTATAATTGTTACAAGTGGCAAAGTAAAGAAAACTACTCGCAAAACTGTTATAAAAAATTTCTCTCAAACTTTTCGAGAACAGTTAGTTACGGAAACAAATTACTTTTTCTGACAACAGAAAGAGATCCGGTATTGTTCACGATCACAAAGAGCTTAGTTCCAGTTATTATTAAGCAGTCATTGGAACAATTACCACAATGAGTCAAAGCGTTACGAAAACAAACAGAAAATTTGGTATTTTCAATACATTGGAAAAACTCGTGACCGTGTCATTTCACAGACAGTAACTTACGACTTTTGTTTCAGGAAACAATATGCAAAAAAAAAAAAAAAAAAAAAAAAAAAAAAAAAACCATGATTCATGTTCAAGCGAAAGATTGATCAATATCTAGAACTATATTTCCATACCCCTACAGTAAATGTGATATGTTGCTCCTTCATATACAGCGTGATTCAAATGTACCTGTACACACTTCGTGGGCGTAATGTATGCATGAAAATAAGAGCAAAATGTTAAATAAAATTTTGTCTGAAATTGCTTCATTTCAGAGTTACGCAGTAGAGTAGGGATCACAAGAGCAACATAAAATTAATTCTTCTAAGAAAGCACCGACACGAAGGTACCTGTAATTCAACGCAAAACACGTACTGTACGTTTGCCGCAGGATATGTTCAAATTTACGTCCATGTAGACGAAGACACCGACGTGCTTGTCGTCTTTCCGCTGTCGGAATGTAGCGGTCTCCGTTCATCTCATTCTGCAAAGTTGCACAGCTTTTCTATCAGTTCGCTACTGTAGCTGTGCTACGTTCTTAATTGCAACACCATACACGAGCTCCCTGAGACGGCCCCAAGGTAGAACTCCAGCGGTTTAGATCTGGAGATCTTCTGGCGGGCCAAGCAACTGCTTCTGCGCGACCTGTCCATTTATCGGGATAAGCAACTTCGAGATACTCTCTTGCCTCCCATATCAAATGTGCAGGGTGGGGGGCACCGTCGACAAATCAACATCAGTCGATATATAGGCGAACAGGACACGCCAAAAGCCTGTACCGGCCAATGATGGAATGCCTACACAAATGACGTTATGTGTCATAACTCGGAAGTAAAGCAGTTTCAGACAAAATTTTATTTAAATTTTACTCTTATTTTAATCCATACATTACACCCGAAAAGTGTGTTCAGTTACTTTTGAATCACCCTGTATAACCAAGATGTACGTGAGAGGAGCTAATGCATTGGCTGACTTAATGGAAAATACACTCTCGCAATGTAACCGTAGACTGTGTTGCACAAAGTCTCTTACGTAGTCGGTGAGCATTTTCATGTCTCTCCCGCGCTTGCTAAAGGAACCAGTAACGAAACACGCCTCTTTCTTGGATCCTCTCCAACTCCTTCATTAATCAGGCCTTATATGAGCCCTAGACTGACAGGCAATTCTCAAGCCTGACTCTAACGAGTGTCCGCTCCCAGTAGCTGAGTGGTGCCAGCACGGTAGCTCAGCGTGTTCGGTCAGAGGGTTAGCTGCCCTCTGTAATAAAAAAAAAAACTGACTCAACGGCTCAACACTGAACTTGAACGGGTGTCCTGGGGCATCCGCCCCGAACAAATGCAACGAACAACATCGAACAAAATGAGAACCAAAACAAAACAAAAAAGTGGTCAGCGCGTCAGAATGTCAATCCTAAGGGTCCGGGTTCGATTCCCGGCTGCGTCGGAGGTTTTCTCTGCTCAGGGACTGGGTGTTGTGTTGTCCTAAACATCATCATTGCATTTCCATCCACGCGCAAGTCGTCCAAGTGGCGTCAAATCGAAAGACTTGCACCAGGCGAGCGGTCTACCCGTCAGGAGGCCCTAGTCACGCGACATTTACATTTTTTACTCTAACGAGTGTTTTGCAAGCTGACTCTTTCGTAAGTGTATTAGTGTTTCCATGAACCTCAGTCTGGCACCTGCTTTTCCCCTTACATCAAGTGTCGATCCTCTGCAGGTCTACACACCGTATGGTGGCTTGCGAAGTTCTAGGGCAGAGTTGCTCAGTTATATGTGTGTCTATTTATGTGTAACAAAGAGCGGATTCATCAGTTTTTTGGCAACGTCTGTAGCGCCGCGTTAGAAAGTAGATGGTACTCCAAAGATGTCATTTGTTACGCTTTTGACACATAAAATTGTAGCCAGTGGTATGACGCTTGACCTTTCTTTTCGTTACACTTGTTGCGACCTCCTGCGAACAATAATGTGACTGTGCGCTAGTGCATGCAACGTGGGAAGTTATTCTTATGCTGTCTGCAAGTCGTTGTCAGAGCCAACCGTATGTTTAACACAAAGTGCCTCCGCAGAGCATGTCATTTGCCTTCCAGGCGCAGTCACCGTCCGAAGCTAATGTCGCCTTACCAACGGAGAAGGGTGCAACAGATGTCGCTGTTTCCGTCTGTACTTCCTATAAGGCGCTCAAATCGCGTAGGCGGTTGTCGCTGACCGAATTTTGTCCCCTCCCTCCTGATTTAGAGTTTCAACAGCTCTCTTTCAAAGACATGTAACTTCGTGTTTTAACGGTAACTATCTGCCTGTTACTTCACATCAGCATTAAAAGTCACTTAATCCCTGTGATGTGATAGTGTTTAACAAGGACATCATCAACTTGGATCTCAGTCGTAGAAGTAAACGCATTTATCGTTGGTCCGCATGAGCAAGAGTGAGGAAGACATTTATTTATTTACTGTTATTTATTCATTCTTCACAATTACAGCCAATTATCTGGAAAGTTAAAATAATCATACAACTCACATTTTTATGTAGAATAAAAAGTGTATATAATGAATACTACAAATCAAAAACTCCTAGATTACAGGTGTTACGAGGAAGAAACCTAATAGTACAACAGCAAATAGGAGAAGGAACAGCTACTTTCCATCACAACAAAATTACTATTAATCTCTTAACCAATTACCCAGCTAGCAGTACTGTTGCTTCTATAACTAAAATCGGTACACTTCTGTTTTCGGTCGTTCATTATGGTACATTTAAACTGTACAAGTCTGTTTACGCTACTGTATCGGCCCTTAGACTGAATCAATCAACAGCCTTTGCCTGCTGGATTCCTTGAGCGTAGCGATTTCTTTAAATCGCACCAGGCAAATGCCGGGATGGTTCCTTTGAATTCCCCATATTTTCGTAATCCGAGCTTGTGCTCCGTCTCTAATGACCGCCCACACATCTGAATGACAGAGGCACTGCAATATCATATCGCATGTATTGACCGCGCTGTCGACGGGGCTTTAAATTCTTATCTTCCTTCCTTTTTCCGCCGACATTGGTGACCGAGCGGTTCTAGGCACTTCAGTCCGGAACCGCGCGACTGCGACGGTCGCAGGTTCGAATACTGCCTCGGGCATGGATGTGTGTGAGGTCCTTAGGTTTAAGTAGTTCTAAGTTCTAGGGGACTGATGACGTCAGATGTTAAGCCCCATAGTGCTCAGAGCCATTTGAACCATTTCCTTTTTCTCTGGGCGGAGAGCTGCACGTCAGCACCGTTTTTACTGTGACAATTGGTTCCACGATTCACTGTAACTCCTTAGAATCCACATTTCTGTACTCATTTGCGCGAACTCCTTCGACAGTCTTGAAGGCCAATTCATTCAGTGATCACTGGACCGTCATGCGGGTATGGCAGCATGTTGACGTGAGACTGAATGCCACGAGAAGTTCTCGTTCGCCTTCCTGGATGCTAAGGTTGCAGTGTCGTCAGAGATGCGCCAGTTCGAATCCGTTCCTCAGAGCTGCCTTGGAACTCAGGGTCCCCAATGACTGACGACCACAATCCGCTACGTCTTTATAGAGCGCACAGCCACACAACGTGTGCTCCGGAGTGTACCTGCTCTGCCGCAGACGCAGCTGCCTGTATCTTTCATCTTCTTTCGTTTTTTAAATTTTGAACAGATGCTTAGCATATGCAGGATAACCGGTCAGGTAATGTTTATGCCCGCTCTATGGCTGAAAAACAAATCGCATTGTAGTCTCTCTCTTATGTAAGGGTAAATTCATGTGTTTATTGCTTGATTCTGAAGCGTCTCATTTATTTTGTTACAGTTGTAAAATATGAGCTTGTATTAACTTTGGTTCCAAGTCTCCGTGATACTTCTGTTTCACCGCCTTCCTATAACCAATACAAAACCCCAGTAACACGAGTAAACACTTTTGAATGCGGTACTCTGACTTAGGAAGTCATACACCGTATTCTCTGCAAGCAGCGCCAACATTTCCACTAGAAAACTCCTCAACAATACGAGTACTGTTTCGACATAGTCACCAATCGTAAATACTTGGTCCTTAAACATGCGGGAGAAATGGCCGTCAAATCACTACGCAATGACTGTTTAACAATTCAGTTATGTAAACTTAAGCACAACTTTTCAACTCACGCTTCAGAATAGAAATGACAATCGATAAATAGACCCTTAGCAACTGGAGTCATCATCATCATCAGTTATCTGTTATATTAGCAGGTCCTTTGCCTCTCTATTTTCTGCGATCCATTGCTTCCTTCTTAAGGCTGCTGTATGTTGTACCGTCCATCATGTCATCCAGTATCTGGAATCTCTTCCTTCCTCGCTTCCTTTTCCCTTCTACATAACCTTCTAAAACTGTTTTTATCAGTCCGTCATTCTTTCTTAATATATGTCCAATCCAATTTCTTTTTCTTCTCTTTATTACATCTAGTAACTGCCTTTTCTCTCCCACTCTTGTCAGTACCTCTTCATTTTTTACTCTGTCCATCCAACTTATTCCTTCCATCTTCCGCCATGTCCAGATCTCAAAAGCCTCCAGCCTTTCTCTGTCTTTTTTCCTCATAGTCCATGTTTCAGCGCCATATAGAAGAACACTCCATACAAGACATTTTATGAGTCTCTTTCTGAGTTCTCTGTCCATACCGCTGCAGAAGATTCTCCTTTTCTTATAAAACGCCTCTTTTGCCATTGCTATCCTTGTTTTAATTTCTGTGGTGCACTTCCAGTCGGTGTCTATCCTGCTTCCAAGATACTTAAAATTTTGCACCTGTTCTAGTGTTTCTCCATTCAGCACAATTTTTATTTCCTTATTTCCTCCTATTGCCAATACTTTTGTTTTATTTGTGTTAATTTTCATTCCATATTTTTTTCCGTTAGTTGCAATGGTGTCCACCAAATCCTGTAATTCTTTTTCCCCTGTGGCTAGAAGGACCATGTCATCAGCAAATCTCAAGCACCCTACTCTTCTTCCTCCAATTTCCACTCCTTTGTCATCTAATGAGCATTGGTCAATCATATTTTCCAAGTACAGGTTGAAAAGAGTAGGTGATAAACAGCATCCTTGTCTTACTCCTTTCCCTAGTCTGATCCAGTTTGTACTTTCTCCTCTCACTTTAACTGAAACTTTTTGATTAAGGTACAATGAGTTTATAAGTCTTCTGGTTTTCCAGTCCACTCTCTTTTCCCTCATAATAGTCGCCAGCTTGTCCCAAACCACATTGTCAAATGCCTTTTTTAAATCGATGATGCACATATATAGGTCTCTTCCTTTTTCAATAAACCTTTCTCCCAAGATTCGTAGGAGCCCTATTGCATCTCTGGTGCCCGTATTCCGTCTAAAGCCAAACTGCTCCTCGCCGAGATTCTCCTCTATTACTTTTTCAAGTCTTTTATTAATTATTCTTAACATCACTTTGGCTGCATGTGAAATGAGGCTGTGCTCGCTGCATTTCTTGGTTCCTTGTTTTTTCGGCAATGGAATCATTACTGTTGTCAAAAAGTCCTCAGGCCATTCACCACTGTCGTATATTTTATTACATAACCTCAATATTTCTCTTATTCCATTGTGGTTCATTTTAGCATTTCTCCCGGTATTGTATCTGTACCTACTGCTTTGCCATTTTTCATTGCAGCAATGGCAGACTTTACTTCTTCCATTATGATGGTCGGTCATTTTTCTTCATCACGTACACTGTTGTGTGACTCAAGTTCCAGAGTTTCTGGTTTGCTATTTGTGTCATATAGCTCTTTTATATATTCTTCCCATCTCTGGAGGACATCGTCACGATCTTTATACACTACCTCTTCGTCTTTACTCAAAATTTCCGTAGTAGCAGTTCCTGCTCTGTTTTGTTCCCATGTCATAGTCTTTACTCTGTTGTATAGTAAGTCGTATCTTCCTTTCCTGTCCAGGTCTTCAATTTCATCACATTCCTCTTTTAGCCATTTTTTCCTAGCCTGCTCTGTTTCTCTTCCAACTGGAGTACCAACACGTGAAATGAAAACTTATCTCTGTAGCCAACAAAAATTGGACGCATATTATGTGGGTTTTATTCGAATTAGTCAAAAAATTTGTATTCCTCCTGAAAAAAACCTGTGTTTCTGTCTGTTCATAGTAGGTCTATAGCTTTCTTTTTTTTCCACGTACCTCTCGTGTCTGAGTGTGGAACTGCCGGGACATGGCGTAGACGGTAACTGTTTACAATGTACCACAGTGTTGTAGAGGAAATCGAGACGAGCTATTTGGCATACGGCAATTGTGGTCCATCAAGTGAGGAAACTATCTCAAATTCGGCTACAAAAACCACCTTGTTGATAACTTGGGTCCATAGCTTCGTGGGGTCTGCGCCACATTCGAACCCTACCTTCAGCTCTTATAACTTGAAATCGGGACTCATCTGACCAGGCGTCGGTTTCCCAGTGGTCCAGGGTCCAACCGGTTTGGTGGCGAGCCCAGAAGAGGCATTCCAGGGTATGTAATGCTTTCAGGAAAAACGCTCGGGTCGGTTATTTGCTGCCATAGGCCATTAACGCCAAGGGTCGCCGCGCTGTCCTGACGGATACGTTTGTCGTACGTCCCACGTTGATTTCTACGGCTACTTCACGCATTGTTGCTTGTCTGTTAGCACTGACAATTCTACGCAGACACCGCTGCTCTTGGTCATTAAGCGAAGGCCGTCGGCCACTGCGCTGTCCGTAGTGAGAGGCAATGCCTGAAATTTGGTGTTCTCGGCACACTCTTGACATTGAGGATCTCGGAATATTGAATTCCCTAACGATTTTCGAAATGGAATGTCTCATGCGTCTACTTGCAACTACCATTCCGCGTTCAAAATCTGTTAATTCTCATTATTCGGCCACGATCACGTCGGAAACTTTTCACATGAATCACCTGAGTACAGGTACAAATGATAGCCTCGCCAATGCACTACCCCCTTTATACCTTGTGTACCCGATAGCACCGCCATCTGTATATGTGCACATCGCTATCCGTGATTTTCGTCACCTCAGTATGTACCAAAAGTGCAGAATATGAGTAATTTCGAGAATTTTTTTAGTGAGCTCAAGCGCCGTAGTTCGGGTCGGTAGGCGTCGATAAGTGGCAATATGCTCACGGCTGCTGCCCCTTGTTACCTGCGGTGAATTGTACGAACTACTGAACGTGAGCTGTGTGTCACGGAAAGTACATGTTGCCCGCACCGCTGGAGGTACTTCCCTTCACATTGATACTATCTTCCGCTCCTTACCCACTCATTATAATCGCCTCATAAGTGAGCTCGATGTGAAATTTGTAGACTGTGCACCAAATATTATTTTGGAAGTGAAAAATTTAAGCAATTATGATGAGGACGTTGCTTCGTAGCACTGTATGTAAAATATGGCAACAATACGTTACCAGACTGTTTCATTCCCGCGTTTGCATTACGAAGTCGGTCGGCAAGGCAACACTTTTGTCGCTAACAACGTAAAGCGGCTGAATTCTGTTCCGACCGGGATCTAATGAACGCTGGCCCTTCGTACATTTCTTTCGAATTATGTAGTTCAGTTACGGCTCCTGGCGTTGCCGAATTTTTTTTATTTAAGTATGCATTTGTCACTTAATGTAAACAGATTATTTTCCGACAACGGGAACTCCCCATCGCAGCCTTTTTAGACTTAGTGGTAAGACTGGCCAGTGGACAGCCCGTCAAAAATTGAATACAGATCAAGCGTGAAAACAGGAAGAAGGTGTCATGAACTTCGAAAAAAAAACCAAAATAGAAACTGTGAACGGTCCAGCTTTAAGAAGTGCGACGCTGGGAGAAGGTAAACAGTCGCGGCGTCGTGGTTATCGCCGGCACGGTAGCTCAGCGTGTTCGTCAGAGGGTTAGTCGGCCACTGTAACAAAAAAACTGAGTAAATGGATCAAAAATTAACTTGAACGGATGTCATGGGACGTTCGCGCCGACCAAATGCAACGAACAAAATGAGATTAAAAAAAAAAAAAGAGGGTTAGCTGCCCTCTGTAATTTACTGAATGACTGGATCAACGATAAGCTTGGACAGGTGTCATGGAACGTCCGCCCGAACAAATGCAGCAGACAAAACGAGATCAGAAAAAAAGGTGGTCGCAGTGTAAGACTACGTAGCAGACAAGCCATGTTCAAAACCGTCTCGTGCTTTTTTTTTTTTTTTTACATCAGTATGAGCTGTCCGTCCGGTCATTGAAATGTTTGTTCTCTTTCTATAGTCTTGGAAGTTGTCATACCACACATTGGTTACAGAATATGAGTCATTTGGTAAGAACACGTTACCGTCGCAAGCAAATGGGATGAATAGCGAGAGCAACCGAGGTACCCCATAGACGTCTCACATGAATGAAAACAACAAATGAACGGGTGTGAACTATGTTACTATAAAGTAATTAAAGAGTCAAAACTTCCAAAACTGAGCGCAGCTTGAGAAACCTTTAAAACATACCTTTTGCCAGAGGGCAGAGAAACTGTGTGATTGTGAAACTGTTGAGTTCATTTGTTGCAGCTTATGTGACAAACTACTATGTTTTCATCAGAGTCACATTCATACGAACACCTAAATCTGGCAAGGAGGCAAATCTCACTCACGTACCAGGCGAACAAATTAGGTGCGTCGGTAACAGATTCCTATCATATGAAACACGTACTAATGCCGCGTATAGCACTCCAGAAGTGTTTCCCGGTGGTGGGTTCGACTGACTTGTCACCTTGTCATCAAACGTTTGCGGTTCCCATTCGAAAGCCACTTCCTTTCGGCTGATAATAGAGTAGTTGTGCAGAATCGACTGTCATTACAGGTCCCTTCCTTACACCACGCTGTTGCAAACGGACGTTACACCATGACACAGACACAAATTTGAACACAGCGAACAGTGGGAAAAAAAGGGACGAGAGACGTTTAAACACGGCTCACCAGCTTGGCTGTCCGACACCGTGACCACTAAACCACTATGTCGTAGCTCTTGCAGTCTACTTTACATTGCACTTGTTGTCCCTGTATCGTAAATGGTCTCTATTTATCTTTATTTTACAGTTCAGTATACCTTCTTCTTGTTTTTATGCTTGATTTGTGTTCAGGTTTTATGGGATGTCCACTGGCCCTCTTCACACTAAATCTGACCGAGGAGGGGTACGAGGGGGGGGGGGGGGGGGAGGGAGCTTGAGGTGACGAAAATTTGGAGAAATTTGTTGTTGTGTATCGTTTCAGGAAAAATTGAGGTATAGAACAGAATTTTAATATCGCATAGTGATACTGTTTTGCAACGGCCTTGCCGCAGTGGATACACCGGTTCCCGTCAGATCACCGAAGTTAAGCGCTGTCGGGCGTGGCTGGCATTTGCATGGGTGACCATCCGGGCCGCCCTGCGCTGTTACCATTTTTCGGGGTGCTCCCGGTCTCTTGATGCCAATTGAGGAGCTACTCGACCGCATAGTAGCGGCTCCGGTCAAAGAAAACCATCATAACGACCGGGAGACCGGTGTGCTGACCACACGCCCCTCCTATCCGCAGCCTCATCTGTGGATGACACGGCGGTCGGATGGTCCCGATTTTTCTGCCTCATTGTGAATGTTTAGTGATATCAGATTGCATGAATATATGCACGGTTCACGACTTGATAGTGCATGCGAATCTGGGCTCTGCTGATAATGGTAAATTAATTTAACCACAGTAATGATGGGTTCAGTGCGTAATTATTCAGTCACGAGTCTACAGAAGAATGGCTTGAAACGTTGTGCGAGTGGGAGTCGAGAGAAGGCTTAGGACTCAGAGGTCGGAACGAATTTTTCTTCGTCTGCAGAAATGAAAGAATGTCCGTCACCTGTTGGAGTTGTTTGCTCTGCGTGTCGGTACTGAATGAGTAGGGGCAGCGTCGTGGTGCGCTGCACACTGTCGCCGTGGGAACCGGAGAAAGTCTGGGCATGAATGAAAGGAGGCGGCAGCAAAGCCCTCATTACGGAGCTGGCCGGCGGCCGCTGCCTTCGGATGCGACGCACCTGCTGCCGCTCTGCATGCTAATGACGGCGGGCCAGGGGGACACCAACTGCCCGCCGTTGCCGTGAGAACTCCTTCTGCACACGACACTTATTTACGGCATACTTACAATACTCACATTAACCCAGCTCTCACATGTATTTACGATGTTTTCTAAATGACAACGTTCAGTTTCCGGTAGGTTTCCGTTTAGAATATGTCATACTATTCACAAATCACTGTGATCGACGCAACGTTTAGCTCAAACTTATAGTTCATTTATAATGGCTCCTTCTTTCTTACACAGGGTGTCCCAGGAAGAAATGTCAGTATCCAGGGAAATAACATGAACGATCACCTGGTGCAAAAAACTTCTCCATCTATAGCTACATACACTACTGGCCATTAAAACTGCTACACTATGAAGATGACGTGCTACAGACGCGAAATTTAACCGACAGGAAGAAGATGCTGTGATATGCTAATGATTAGCTTTTCAGAGCATTCACACAGGGTTGGCGCCGGTGGCGACACCTACAAGGTGCTAACATGAGGAAAGTTTCCAACCGATTCCCCATACACAAACAGCAGTTGACCGGCGTTGCCTGGTGAAACGTTGTTGTGATGCCTCATTTAAGAAGGAGAAATGCGTACCATCACGTTTCCGACTTTGATAAAGGTCGGATTGTAGCCTATCGCGATTGCGGTTTATCGTATCGCTACAGTGCTGCTCGCGTTGGTCGACAACCAATGACAGTTAGCAGAATATGGAATCGGTGGGCTCAGGAGGGTAATATGGAACGCCGTGCTGGATCCCAACGGTATCGTATCACTAGCAGTCGAGATGACAGGCATCTTATCCGCATGGCTGTAACGGATCGTGCACCCACGTCTCGATCCCTGAGTCAACAGATCGGGACGTTTGCAAGACAACAACCATCTGCACGAACAGTTGACGACGTTTGCAGCAGCATGGACTATCAGCTCGGAGACCATGGCTGCGGTTACCCTTGATGCTGCATCACAGACTGGACCGCCTGCGATGGTGTAGTCAACGACGAACCTGGGTGCACGAATGGCAAAACCTCGTTTTTTCGGAAGAATCCAGGTTCTTTTTACAGCATCATGATGATCGCATCGGTGTTTGGCGACATCGCGGTGAACGCACATTGGAAGCGTGTATTCGTCATCGTCATACTGGCGTTATCACCCGGAGTGATGGTATGGGGTGCCGTTGGTTACACGTCTCGGTCACCTCTTGTTCACATTGACGGCACTTTGAACAGTGGACGTTACATTTCAGATGTGATACGACCCGCGGCTCTACCCTTCATTCGATCCCTGCGAAACCCTATATTTCAGCAGGATAATGCACGACAGCATGTTGCAGGTCCTGTACGGGTCTTTCTGGATACAGAAAATGTTCGACTGCTGCCCTGGTCAGAACATTCTCCAGATCTTTCACCAACAGAAAACGTCTGGTCAATGATGGCCGAGCAACTGGCTCGTCACAATACGCCAGTCACTACTCTTGATGAACTGTGCTATCGTGTTGAAGCTGTATGGGCAGCTGTACCTGTACGCGCCATCCAAGCTCTGTTTGACTCAATGCCCAGGCGAATCACAGCCCTTATTACGGCCAGGGGTGGTTGTTCTGGGTACTGATTTCTCAGGATCTATGAACCCAAATTGCGTGAAAATGTAATCACATGTCAGTTCTAGTATAACATATTTGTCCAATGAATACCCGTTGATCATCTGCATTTCTTCTTGGTGCAGCAATTTCAATGGCCAGTAGTGTACATACTCAGCAAGCCACCAACGGTGCGTAGCAGAAGGCATCCTGTACCACTACTTTTTTTCCTTTTCTTTTACGCTCGCAGAGTGAGGGAAAAACGACTGTCTGTATGCCTCTGTATGAGCCCTAATTTCTCGTATCTCATCTTCGTGATCCTTACGCGAAATGTATGTTAGTGGTAGGATCGTTCAGCAGTCGCTTCAGATGCCGGCTCTCTAAATTTTATCAATAGTGTTCCCCAAAAAGAACGCCACCTTCCCTTTAGGGCTTACCACTTAGCGGTTGTAGGCTCTACAGTCTGGAACCGCGCGACCGCTACGGTCGCAGGTTCGAATTCTGCCTCGGGCATGGATGTGTGTGATGTCCTTAGGTTAGTTAGGTTTAAGTAGTTCTAAGTTCTAGGGGACTGGTGACCAAAGAAGATAAGTCTCATAGTGCTCAGAGCTATTTGAACCATGTTTTGATTACCGTTTGTGTTCCCAAAGCTTCTCCGTAACATTTATATGTTGTTCGAACCTTTCGGTAAAGAAAACTAACAGCCCTCCTCTTTATTGCTTCCATGTCTTCCTTTAATCTGACCAGGTGGGGATCCCAAACATTCGAGCAGTGCTCAAGAATAGGCGGTCTCGTTTACAGATGAGCCAAACTTTCCGAAAATTCTCCCAAGTCGACCATTCGCCTTTCCTACCACAATGCTAACATGCTCGTTCCACTTCGTATGGCTCTGTAACGTTAAGCTCAGATATTTAAACAACGTGACTGTGTAAAGCAAGGCACTTCTAATCCTGTATCCGAATATTACGCCTTTGTTTTTCCTACTCATCCACATTAACTTACATTTTTCTAGATTTAGACCCAGATGCCATTCATCACACCAACAAGAAATTTTCTATCCACCTACAGCCACTCATCCTTGATACCTTGCTGAATACCAGAGCATCATCAGAAAACAAGCAAACAACGGCAGATTGTTGCTCAGCCTGTTCGCCAGATCATTTCTGTATGTAGAAAATGACAGTCGTCCTATTACACATCCCTGGGGCACTCCTGACGGTATAGTTGTCTCTGATGAACACTCGACGTCGAGAACAGCATACTGGGTTCTGTTACTTAAGAAGTCTTCGGGTCACTCACATGTCTTGGAATCTATTCCGTACGTTCGTACCTCCGTTAACAGTCTCCAATGGGGTGAAGGCTTAGGGTTCTGAGATCCGAATGAATTTTACTTCGTCTGCAGAATTTATAGGTTCATCACCTGTTTGGGTTGTTTGTTGTGTGTACTGAATTAATAGGGGCAGCGTTGTGGTGCTTTTCGTTAACCTAGAAATATGGAATCTGCCTGTAGCGCTTCATCCATAGTTCGCAAAATATCTTGTGACCAAAGCCGAGTTCCATACGAGCGATGCTTTCTAAAACACTGCTGATTCACGAACATGGGCTTTTCGGTCTCTGGCAAATGTGTTATATCCAAACCCACAATACAAATATGTTCTCACTGCAGCAGCCGATGTCAAGGATATTAGTCTGTAAGTTCGCGGGCTCGTTCTTTTACCCTTCTTATATACAGGAGTCGCCTATGTTTTTTCCACTCACGTGGGGCTTTGCCCTGGGCGGCTGGCTGGAGGGGGAGGGGGGGGGGGGGTTGCAGACGTAGACTACGAGCACGGCCCAAAACCAAATGTACATTAAATGTGTTCTGTCTCGGAAAGCAATGAGAGTAGGGCACACGCCCATTTGAAGTTTTTTGCTTCACATGAGCGTTCCTATCATATTCCTGAACATCGACCATTCCTCCGGTATAATCTCCAATCTTTCGAATAGTTTTATTTTTACTCCCATTTTTTTCCTGACTGTCTGAAACAAGATGCACAAATATGCAGTCATATCTTGATAAGATATCAAAATGGCACTAAGATTGGCAACTTGCTTTAAATGTTCAGAAATTAAAAATTGTGCGCTTCACAACGCGAGAAAATTTAGTGTCCTGACACTAGACTAAGAACAATCAGCAGTTGCCTTAACTCTTACAAATACGTGTGTGTAATAAAATTTGCAAGGACAGGAGATGGAGAAAATACATAGGCACCGTTACTGACAAAAAAGGTGGCAGATTCGATTCATCAGTAGAATACTACTGAAATGCAATCACTCTACAAAGAAGATTGCTTACAAAACACCGTTGTGACCCTTCGTAGAGTATACCTCAAGTGTGTGGGACCCGTACGAAGTAGGACTAACACGCGAAACTGAACGTATACGGAGAACAGCAGCACGAATTTTCACGGATTTGTTTGACCTGTGGAAGAGCGTCACAGAGATGCCGAAGAAACTTAAGTGGGAAACACTCGAAAATATCCAGAGAAAACCTACCTACAAAGTTCAAAAACCAGCTGTAAATCATGAATCTAGGAATATACCACAAGCCCTAAGTAATGCTCCCATAAAGATCGTGAGGACTAAATTAGATTAAGTACAGTGCACATAGAGGCGTTTAAACAATCTTTCTTCCCTCGCTACATATGAATGTAAGGAAAAGAAGTCCTAACAACACTAACACTGTTTTTCTGGTGGATTATGTAGACAAGTACCTTCTAATACTCTTTTAATTCTAAGTTAAACATTGAAATCTAAATTCTCAATTGGCACCTCGTTTTCTGTACGTGATTTCGATCATCAATCAAAGGCACGTCAAACTTTTCTGTAATCCGTTTTATATTTTACTTTTAGACAAATCATTACACAAAGAATTTTACCAGTTTTGTTTTTCAAAGTTTGTTTCTTTCTTTTTAAACAGTCCACTTGATACCGAGCGAATTAGCACAGTGGTTAGCACACTGGACTGGCAATCGGGAGGACGACGGCTTAAACCGGCGTCCGGCCGTTCTGATTTAGGTTTACCGTGATTTCCCTGAATTGCTTCAGGCAGTTGTCGGATCGGCCTTTGAGACGGAACGACCGATTTCCTTCCCCAGCCTTTCCTAAACCCAAGGGGCCGATGACTTCGCTGTTTGGTCCCTCCTCCCCCCTCCTCCAAATCAACCAACCAACCACTTGATGACTTGCTTTGTGGGTGAAAACTGAGTAAATGAATTTCGTTCAAAGTCTGTTACAGTTTGCCATTTCCGAATGGGAACCACTTCGTAACTTTACCCTATACTATTATTTTGTTCACATCGGTTTTTATGGCACTCGAAATCTTTCCAGGCAACAATTCCCCATTGATAACTACCTTACCTTGTGAGGTGGCAAACCAGTCTGCCTAGACACATTTCATCACTGTGAATGGTTTTGGAACGGATTAATATGTTAATAATAACTATACACGCCAGTTGCATTTGGAATTTTGAGCAGGGGTATGACAGACTGCAGTGGCAGCACTAACTCTGTGTTTTCGTATTCTTATGGGATTTCTTCGATGCAATATAATGATGTTGAGAGACAGACAAGTTGCTGTTAGGGGAGAATGAGTAGTGTTACACAAAGCGAGGGCCGCAAAAGGGGTCGCCCCTTGGGAAGTAGGAGGCTGTTGTCCTTACAAGCTGGACAGTGAACCAACAGCCAAGGCAGAGTGGTAATCAGGTTGACACCTGGCCGACACCAATGAGGACTGAGGACAATATGTAGGGATGCAGCCGCGGTGTTAAAACGCTAGCGCCATGTTCCCCAATCTAACCTGCGAGCCAAACGAGGTGTCCTCAGCTTAACTAGAAAAACTTGCCCGATGTTGCGAGAGAGTCTGGAAAAGCGCTGTCGGTTTCATTAGGTGTGCAAAAGCATAGGCTACGGCCGCAGATAAAATCTTTAGAAAGTTTACCAAAAACACCACCAATTGACTTTATTGTGTAGCTGGAGGCCCGCCAATTTTATGTCGAGAGAGTAGGCCGTTTTTTTGGTTTCACACGGTGGTGAAAACGCAACGGATAGCAAAAGCACGGCCTGGCAGTGGTAGGTGACCTGTTACTTTTATGGACTGAGAGGAGTGGTTATGAAATTGATTAGGAGGATAGGTTTATGGAGCTGTTGGCTAGTGCTGGTGGTAAATCTGGTGATTGGCTGCAAATTTTAGGCATGGCCGGCTGGAGTGGCCGTGCGGTTCCAGGCGCTACAGTCTGGAACCGCAGGACCGCTACAATCGCAGGTTCGAATCCTGCCTCGGGCACAGATGTGTGTGATGTCCTTAGGTTAGTTAGGTTGAGGTAGTTCTAAGTTCTAGGGGACTGATGACCACAGATGTTAAGTCCCATAATGCTCAGAGCCATTTGAACCATTTTTTTTAGGCATGCAAAAGGCTTGCAATTCTTATAAAGAGCTTTAATAGGTGGTTTTGCTTCGTTCTAGTTCTGTCTCCTTTTTGTAATTTTCGTTTTTGACTATGAGCGCTCTCCAGCGCAGTTCGAGACTATAAAACCAAATACATTCTTAGTGTAATTTCTGTGATTTGGAATGTAACACTGAGGTTCTGACTGTCGAAGTTTGATACCAGATCTGCTCTTTAGATTCGTCTTTTTGATACTACTTTTTGTTTAAATGTATCAACGATAAGAATTGAACCACCTCATTACCAAGACTGGGTTCTGAACTGTCTTGGTAAACTTTTACCAGTTCTTCCGCAGCAGCATACAAACTTGGAAAGTCCGTCTCCTCTAAGGGATGTTTTCCGTGATTACAGCGTGGCTTCCTTATTGCGCTTAAAAATATGCCTAATTCGGGAGGACATGAACACACATTACAGCGTTGTGTACTGAGTATTGAACCGTGGTACTACCCAATTCCTTAGAAAATCAAAATTCCTATCTCACCACAGTTATTTAAAGGAAATAGGAAGCCCGCGATCGCTAGTGATGGACAAGCTTGTGATTGTTTTACGATTTTGGCTCAAAACAGACTTCATTATAAACTTCATTTGCCCTCTTAGTGATGCAATATACAAATCTTCACTTTGACTGAATTACATAAACACGAATAAGAATCATTATTTTGCGTCCGCAACTAAAAGCATTGATAGTAGGCTCGCGAATAATCAACAATCGTTCTTGTTTAGCCATGTCTCAGGAAACTAATAACACTATACACTTCCAACCAAGGTTACACAGCCACATAATACCACAACTTCATAGAGAACAAAGATCTTAAAGCTTAATAAAACTGAACTACCCATATAAAGGTCTACCGTGTAACATGCTTATACTAAAATACAAAGTGGGCCAATCAAGGTCGCAAAACTTACACACAGGAATAATAACAAGTTGCACGTTCATTAAAGATACACAAATGATTAACATAAATGTTAAATAAGAAGAGCTAGTAATAACTCAACCAATAAAATGACTTACAGAAACGCCAATATTAACAAGGCGGCCTTAATTAACGGACATAATGACCCAGACTGATTTCCAAATTGCACTTAACTTTAGAGAACAGCGTTAAAGCCCAAAGTAGTGTTTGGAAGCAATAACGCTACGGACGGCAGGCAATACGAGCGTTCACTTCCCACGGTTTGTGCACAGGGTCACATAGCAGGCGGTATATATTTATATATAATCCGACCGGTCCCACAATGAGCGATCCTGACAAGAATCCATAACCGCGCCGAACGAGCAGTCTTAACAAATGGCCTGCAGCACAAATAGATTGCAATGAAACAAGGTCAAATCACAGCCACTCTGGAATATGTAATAAGCACGCCCCCAAATTCTTATGGAGCAATACTCTAACATTACCCGTCTCCCAGTAAATTATCAGGGAACTTAGAGACCACTTCCAGTTGCCTTAAGGCACTTTCAACATTAAATAAACATACCAAACGCTGCCGTGACAAATGATTAAACGATTAACTCTACGGCTGCCGGGCACATACACAACTGCAGCCAGTCCCAAAACAAGTTAAAATCTGCATGAAAACCATTTAAAACACACACTCCACGGATGATCAAAAACGGAATGAGGAACATCAGCCTCCTTAAAATAGCTACTGTGGAACCACATCTACATCTACATCTACATCCATACTCCGCAAGCCACCTGACGGTGTGTGGCGGAGGGTACCTTGAGTACCTCTATCGGTTCTCCCTTCTATTCCAGTCTCGTTCGTGGAAAGAAGGATTGTCGGTATGCCTCTGTGTGGGCTCTAATCTCTCTGATTTTATCCTCATGGTCTCTTCGCGAGATATACGTAGGAGGGAGCAATATACTGCTTGACTCTTCGGTGAAAGTATGTTCTCGAAACTTTGACAAAAGCCCGTACCGAGCTACTGAGCGTCTCTCCTGCAGAGTCTTCCACTGGAGTTTATCTATCATCTTCGTAACGCTTTCGCGATTACTAAATGATCCTGTAACGAAGCGCGCTGCTCTCCGTTGGATCTTCTCCATATCCTCCATCAACCCTATCTGGCACGAAGCCCCCACACTGCTGAGCAGTATTCAAGCAGTGGGCGAACAAGCGTACTGTAACCTACTTCCTTTGTTTTCGGATTGCATTTCCTTAGGATTCTTTCAATGAATCTCAGTCTGGCATCTGCTTTACCGACGATCAACATTATATGATCATTCAATTTTAAATCACTCCTAATGCGTACTCCCAGATAACTTATGGTATTAACTGCTTCCAGTTGCTGACCTGCTATTTTGTAGCTAAATGATAAAGGATCTATCATTCTGTGTATTCGCAGCACATTACACTTGTCTACATTGAGATTCAATTGCCATTCCCTGCACCATGCGTCAATTCGCTTCAGATCCTCCTGCATTTCAGTACAATTTTCCATTGTTACGATCTCTCGATACACCACAGCATCATCTGCAAAAAGCCTCAGTGAACTTCCGATGTCATCCACAAGGTCATTTATGTATATTGTGAATAGCAACGGTCCTATGACACTCCCCTGCGGCACACCTGAAATCGCTCTTACTTCGGAAGACTTCTCTCCATTGAGAATGACATGCTGCGTCCTGTTAGCTAGGAACTCCTCAATCCAATCACACAATTGGTCTGATAGTCCATATGCTCTTATTTTGTTCATTAAACGACTGTGGGGAACTGTATCGAACGCCTTGCGGAAGTCAAGAAACACGGCATCTACCTGTGAACCCGTGTCTATGGCCCTCTGAGTCTCGTGGACGAATAGCGCGAGCTGGGTTTCACATGACCGTCTTTTTCGAAACCCATGCTGATTCCTCCAGAGTAGATTTCTAGTCTCCAGAAAAGTCATTATACTCGAACACAATACGTGTTCCAAAATTCTACAACTGATCGACAAAGTGCAGAATAACCTCCGGCAGCTACCCATGCCACAATAAGTTTCAACAATCTTCTTAGTTAAACGCAGAATAAAAGTCATACGTAGCTTGGAGCTTGCAAATTACGAGCTGGGAAGCTGTTCATTGTGAGACGACGAACCCACCACAATTTTGCACGTCAAGGCGTCCAGTGATCGGCACCGTACATCCGGGGTGCGCCAAAAGACAAGAGCGGGGAGCACGGCGAGGCCCATGCACGACGGTTAGCGACGTGGGCTTGTCTTCAACGCAAGTTGGCTCGTTGAACGCCGACCGGAGACTCCTCGTCACAAGTTCACCCGGAAAAAAAGCCGGGGGACCAGTCAAAGACAGCAGGACAGCCGAATATCGATATCAGCGATGCAAGTGGAACACCCTAGCGCCGGCCGCCACGGCTTAGTAGAGTAGAGAAATATTTCGGAGACAATGGTTGAATCAGGATGATAATGCACCCCGTCATGAAGCAACTTCTGTGGGACGATGGTTTAAGGACAATTACATTCCTGAAATGGTTTGATTGCCCACAGTCCCGACTAGAATTCAATGGAAGAGTTACAACATCGACTTCGCCCCCAGATGCCAGCGCCCAACCTCACACCCGTCTCTGATTTCGGCTGTTGAGCAAGAAATGGCTGGCATTCCTCCACAGGCATTCAGACACCTCACAGAAAGCGTCCCCAGCAGAGTTGAAGCCGTTATAAAGCGAAGGGTGGACACGTCCCATTTAATGTCCACTAATATGTGTCCGGATCATTTGATCAGCTAGTGGATAAGGCGCAGCAACTCAAAATACGCTGTTGTGTGTTAGCATGTTGTTCTGCCGAACCCTTCAATTCCATCGACGTTACGCGTGCACGAGTACACTATTACGTCTACGAGTCGGCTTCTGTCGTTTTTTTCCCCGATTTCGAGGCTTTGTTGTGAAGAAATTACAATAAACTTGCAGTTCAAACTATCGTACATCTGTCTGACAGCATCTTTCTAACAGCACACTAATCGCGCGGCGTAAGAACTGGGCGTCTTTTGAGGATATCCATGAATCGATCCAATGCTGAACTTCTTCATATGACTGGAGGCGCTGGTCATCCAGGCCGTGTGCCACTGATCGAAAAAGTTGGTTGTCAGTGGGAGCAACGTCTGGAGAATACGGCTGATGGTGTAGGACTTACCATTTCAACGTTCCAAGTATGTTTTCGCGGATTTTGCGACATGGGGTGGAGCACTGCCACGCTGCAAAATCACCTTCTCGTGTCCATTGCTGTACTGTGGCCGTTTATCTGTAAATGCTCTGCTCAAACGCATCACTAGCTTCCGGTAACTATCTCCTGTGATTGTTTCTGTCGGTTTTAGTAGCTTCGAATGCCTTCTCTCTTTCACAGATATTGAAGCGTTGAAACCGTTCTCTGCACGTTATTGCACTAATAGGTGTCTCACCATAGGTCTTACCCAGCATTTAATAGCCTCAGCTGCAGATTTCTTCATGTTAAAGCATAAAATTAAAACTTGCAGCAAGTTAAGAGAGCTGTGCTAGTAAGTTGACATATTCATTCGAGAGTAACTTTATGATACAATCACAAATCGGCTAATATTTTGAGGCATTTCGTTTATAAATGTCTAAGATTATTGTACGACACTTAGGATCTACCACCTGCACCACCACTTCCCACTAAGTTCTTTTTCTTTAAATGTATCAACGACAAAAATTGAACCAACTCATTACCAAGACTGGGTTCTGAACTGTCTTTGTAAACTTTTACTAGTTCTTCCGCAGCAGCATACAAACTTGGAACGTCCGTCTCATCTAACGGGTGGTTTCCGTCATTACAGTGTGGCCTCCTTATTGCTCTTAAAAATACGCCTAATTCGGGAGGACATGAACACAAGAAAATGGCTCTGAGCACTATGGGACTTAACTGCTGTGGTCATCAGTCCCCTACAACTTAGAACTACTTAAACCTAACTAACCTAACGACATCACACACATCCATACCCGAGGCAGGATTCGAACCTGCGACCGTAGCGCCTAGAACCTCTCGGCCACCCCGGCCGGCTTAGTTACACAAAAGTGATACATGCTTCAACTCTGTACTGTATGCAAACAAATGTAAAATATTTGACAAGAGTCACTCATTTTCCAAAAGTAAATATTTTGTACGAAAAGTTTCTTTAAAGGTTAACATGTAACAACAATTTTGCAGAAGGAAAGTAAACAAATAAACCCATTCAAGATAATACAAAAAGTGCTGAAACATGCCTGGGTGAAAACGAAACTACTAAGGCGGAATTCCTCTGCAATAAGTCTGACGTCTGACAATTCTCTGATAGCGTCCACTGCTCATTAAGCATTTCCGAGAAGAAGCGCCGCTTTTGTGCGCGTTTGTGCCTCTCCTGCTCCTTTGGAGCAGCAGACACGCAACTCTTTGTTGGTGTAAACGCTGCAGCCTCTCCGCGCGCACGCACGGCGTGGACACAAAGTGCGGAGAAGCAGAGAGCGCTGGTGGACACGACCTCGTGCGACCGCCGTCTGGCGTGGGCGTGGCCAGCCGGACCGCGCTGAAGACGTCCGGGAACCTGCGGCCGCGGACCAGCGTGGGCCATATGGCAGCGCTCGTTAAGTCCGCATCCTCTGAACGCTCTCCGCTAATACTCACCCACAATAGCGCACGCCAGAAAAGCAGCACTCTACCAAGCTGGAAACACGCAAGCGCTCGCACGTCACTGACAAAGTCTATGGTGCAGTCTAATAAACAGACCCTGCATTAAACATGACGTTGTTGTTGTTGTGGTCTTCAGTCCTGAGACAGGTTTGATGCAGCTCTCCATGCTACTCTATCCTGTGCAAGCTTCTTCATCTCCCAGTACCTACTACAACCTACATCCTTCGGAATCTGCTTAGTGTATTCATCTCTTGATCTCCCTCTACGATTTTTACCCTCCACGCTGCCCTCCAATACTAAATTGGTGATCCCTTGATGCCTCAGAGTATGTCCTAACCCATCCCTTCTTCTAGTCAAGTTGTGTCACAAACTCCTCCCCAACTCTATTCAATACCTCCTCACTAGTTATGTGATCTACCCATCTAATCTTCAGCATTCTTCTGTAGCACCAGATTTCGAAAGCTTCTATTCTCTTCTTGTCCAAACTATTTATCATCCGTGTTTCACTTCCATACATCGCTACACTCCATACAAATACTTTCAGAAGCGACTTCCTGACACTTAAATCTATACTCGATGTTAACAAATTTCTCTTCTTCAGAAACGTTTTTCTTGCCATTGCCAGTCTACATTTTATATCCTCTTTACTTCGACCATCATCAGTTATTTTGCTCCCCAAATAGCAAAACTCATTTACTACTGTAAGTGTCTCATTTCCTAATCTAATTCCCTCAGCATCACCCGATTTAATTCGACTACATTCCATTATCCTCGTTTTGCTTTTGTTGATGTTCATCTAATATCCTCCTTTCAAGACACTGTCCATTCCGTTCAACTTCTCTTCCAGATCCTTTACTATCTCTGACAGAATTACATTGTCATCGACGATCCTAAAAGTTTTTATATCTTCTCCGTGGATTTTAATACCTACTCTGAATTTTTCTTTTGTTTCCTTTACTGCTTGTTCAATATACAGATTGAATAACATCTGGGATAGGCTACAACCCTGTCTCACCACCTTTCCAACCACTGCTCCCCTTTCATGTCCCTCGACTGTTATAACTGCCATCCGGTTTCTGTACAAATTGTAAATAGCCTTTCGCTCCCTGTATTTTACCCCTGCCACCTTCAGAATTTGAAAGAGAGCATTCCAGTCAACATTGTCAGAAGCCTTCTCCAAGTCCATAAATGCTAGAAGCGTAGATTTGCCCTTCCTCAATCTATTTTCTAAGATAAGTCGTAGGGTCAGTATTGCCTCACGTGTTCCAAAATTTCTACAGAATCCAAACTGATCATCCCCGAGGCCGGCTTCTACCAGTTTTTCCATTCGTCTGTAAAGAATTCGTTTTAGTATTTTGCAGCCGTGACTTATTAAACTGATAGTGGCTGTCAGTAATTCTAATGGTTCAAAATGGTTCAAATGGCTCTGAGCACTATGAGACTCAACTGCTGTGGTCATCAGTTCCCAAGAACTTAGAATTAATTAAACCTAACTAACCTAAGGACATCACACACATCCATGCCCGAGGCAGGATTCGAACCTGCGACCGTAGCAGCAGCGCGGCTCCGGACTGGAGCGCCTAGAACCGCACGACCACCGCGGCCGGCAATTCTAATGGAATGTTGTCTACTCCCGGGGCCTTGTTTCGACTCAGGTCTTTCAGTGCTCTGTCAAACTCTTCACACAGTACCATATCTCCCATTTCATCTACATCCTCTTCCATTCCCATAATATTGTCCTCAAGGACATCGCCCTTGTATAGACCCTCTGTAAACTCATTCCATCTTTCTGCTTTCCCTTCTTTGCTTAGAACTGGGTTTCCATCTGAGCTCTTGATATTCATACAAGTAGCTATCATTTCTCCCAAGATCTCTTTAATTTTCCTGTAGGCAGTATCTATCTTACCCCTAGTGAGATAAGCCTCTACATCCTTACATTTGTCCTCTAGCCATCCCTGCTTAGCCATTTTGCACTTCCCGTCGATCTCATTTTTGAGACGTTTTTATTCCTTTTTGCCTGCTTCATTTACTGCATTTTTATATTTTCTCCTTTCATCAATTAAATTCAATATTTCTTCTGTTACCCAAGGATTTCTACTAGCCCTCGTCTTTTTACCTACTTGATCCTCTGCTACCTTCACTACTTCATCCCTCAAAGCTATCCATTCTTCTTCTACTGTATTTATTTCCCCCATTCCTGTCAATTGTCCCCTTATGCTCTCCCTGAAACTCTGTACAACCTCTGGTTTAGTCAGTTTATCAAGGTCCCATCTCCTTAAATTCCTTTTTGCAGTTTCTTCAATTTTAATCTACAGTTCATAACCAATAGATTGTGGTCGGAGTCCACATCTGCCCCTGGAAATGTATTACAATTTATAACCTGGTTCCTTAATCTCTGTCTTACCATAATATAATCTATCTGATACCTTATAGAAATTCCTAAAAAAATATTTCGCCCCAACTGCACATCAGTGGTCGTTAGTGGGCTTATACGGCTACGAAGTCTTCCACAACGGAGTATTGCATAAGAAGTTCTTTGTTAACTAGTCACGTCAAATTCTGATAAAATTCCAAGCTTCCGATGACTTCCTCTACCGCCGTCGTCAGCGGCTGTGACTGTTGTGAAACTGGCGAGGCTCCCACATTTACGCACAGATGAGGACATCTGATTGCATAGATTACGTGATAACGACGTCACGAAGATGGCTCACGCAGAGGTGACGCCCTCTGCGTCCATAGATTACATCTAGGCTCGCTGCCGCTTGTCGCTTTCAGCGCCACCTCTCATATCGGATGATCAACTATGTCAAGTTGACCTTTGCGAAGTTTCTACAGGGTGGGTGGGTGGAAATTGTTCATATAACTTACAAAACATGACAATTTTTTCCTTTTTATACAAGGTGCGACAATAAAGTAATGAGACTGATTTTCTTTGCAAGATGTGGCAACCGTGCAGACTTGCGTAGGCACAACATCTTTAACCTTGGTCTATAAGCTGCTTCCAGCCCAAGCGGCACATCGATGCAGCTGCTCAGTCGTGAGTTGTGCTGTAATAAGTTAACACGTGTTTGTGTCTCTCGTCACGGAAATGGAACAGCATAATATTGGGCAACGTTATGCCATTTCTTTTTGCGTTAAATTGAGTGAAAACGCGACGACAGCATACGGTAAGCTTCAGAAGGCTTTTGGAGAGGAGGTTATGTCAAGAGCTCAAGTTTTTCGTTGGCATAAAATGTTTAGTGAAGGCAGAACGAATGTTGAAGATGAAGACCGCAGTGGACGACCATCAACCTCACGGACGGATTTAACTTGGTCAGGGTGCGTGAACTCGTACGATCTGATCAAAGATTGTCCATGAAAATCATTGCAGAAGAACTGAACATCAATCAAGAAACGGTTCGTCTAATAATAACTGAAGATCTTGGTATGAGAAAGATTTGTGCAAAAATGGTCCCCAAAAATCTCACACCACAACAGCGAGAAACACGGAAAAATGTGGCAGCCGATCTGTTAGAGAAAACGGAAATCAATCCAGAATGGTTGAGCCGTGTTATCATTGGTGATGAAAGTTGGTTTTTTCAGTACGATCAAGAGACAAAACGCCAAAGTTCGCAACGGTGCTCAAAGGGATCGCCCAGACCAAAAAGGCTCGCATGTCAAAGTAAAAAGTGAAATGCATGCTTGTGTGCTTCTTTGATTCCAAGGGAATTGTTCATAAAGAGTGGGTGCCTCCTGGACAAACAGTTAACCAATGTTACTACAATGAAATTTTAGAAAGACTTCATAAAAGAGTTCTTCGTATCCGTGCCAAAGTTGCTGATAATTGGATTCTGAATCACGACAATGCGCCATCCCATACTGCTCTGTCAGTACAGCAATTTTTAACCTCAAAACAAATTTCAGTAGTACCACAGCCACCTTATTCACCAGATATCGCTCCGTGCGACTTTTTCCAATTTCCAAGAGTCGAAACGGCGGTCAAATGACACAATTTTCAAACAACACAAGATGTCCAAAAAGCTGTGACGATGGTCTTGGAGGATATTACAGAAGAGGAGTTCCAGAAATGTTACCATCAATGGCAGAAGCGCTGGAAAAAGTGTGTGCAATCAAAATGGCTCTGAGCACTATGGGACTAAACATCTGAGGTCATCAGCCCCCTAGAATTTAGAACTACTTAAACCTAACTTACCCTAAGGACATCACACACATCCATGCCCGAGGCAGGATTCGAACCTGCGACCGTAGCGGTAGCGTGGTCCCAGATTGAAGCGCCTAGAACCGCTCGGTCACAATGGCCGGCTCGTGTTAATCATCAGAATTTGTATGATCAGCGAGCATGCAGTACACGTTCAATATGTCGATCTTGTTGACTAATCACCTCTTCAGGAAGAACTGTGATACTTCCGTCCGCCCTAGGAGAGTCCCTGGAAATCTGTTATGATAGCCATTTGCAATTACGCAATTTGTTGCGGAAGACTCTCTGCTTCAGTGATCCCATGCGAAATAATCACAGGGATTAATATACGACCTGTGTGACAGCCATAAAGAGCCAACCCGAGAACGTTCTGGATATCAATTGGACATCACACGGTGCCCGAAATGTTCGTGCAGAAAATCCAGAATAGCGTTTGCTGTATGAGGAGAAGTTCCGTCTAGCGTGAAGCACTGTGTCTCCATGGGAAGCCAAGTTACGGAAGAAATTTGCTCTCCAAACTGCCATGTAGCGCGCTATGTTAAATGTGTCGTTGAAAAAGATTGGCCCAGTAATTCAATGGCTTCCCACATGCAGTCACTTTTTCTCCATAGTTTTCAGTTTAGCGTACAACATCAGGAGCTTGCCGTGTCCAAAATCCCATATTCTGCCTACTGACGCTACCTTTCGGACGAACGTACACCTCATCAGAGAACTATGTGTTACAAATCACGGCATCATCATTTGCAAGAACCGAAGTCGCAAACTGTAATCACCACGCCTTGTCATTTACCGTCAATTTGTGCAACACTGAGTTACTTTGTATGGGAATAATTTCATGTCAGCATGAATTATTCTCTCAAGACGACGACGTGAGATGCCCAATTCGGTTGAAGCTCCCTTCGTTGATTTCCTACGACTTGGTGTACGGTCCGTGTTGATACGAGATCACTTTTTTTTTCTAAAGTACTGACATCAGTTCCGAACCTGCTGGTTAGTATATAGACTGTCTGTCGGCAGGGAGCCAACTCCATACGAAAATGAACACGAAAACGTCGCTGAGTCTCTGCCATGTTCTTCGTTATCGCGTAAAACAACACAGTCATTACTTTCTGTTCGAGGATCAACCGACTTTTGCCCATCTTTTACTAAACTGAAGCGGTGGCGACACGCATGTGTCGTATTGACAAGCTCTGTCTTCTGGTGAACCATGCACGAACTATGACTGTTCATCAGCACATTCCAACGTTGCCAACCTGCAAATAAAATATTTATTAGACAATGTCAATGTATGGCCTGTCGTGCGCCACCCCATATATCAAGTACACGCTTCCATGCACCGCTGACTACGTAGCCGTTGTGTTGAAGTTGTCAACAAACTGTGTCATTTCCACAGCTTCCCTAATCATACAGTCCCAATAATTCAAAACGTGGCCAAAAGTCTCGTATATTCAATTATTATCTTGTGTTTATGTATTAGACTGGGCTCAGCCACCGGTGGGCCACCATGGGGAGAAGCGAGTGAAAGAGTAAACCTTAAAAAACTTAAAATGAAAACTAAATAATAACCAAAGTAAAGTACACATCACTGCACACCTATGAATTCGACATCTGCTACTGTGTAAAACTGCAACATGTCCGGATCCTCCATACCATGCTGTCCACAAGGTGCTCAAGATTTTGCTGCTCCAGCACGTCCTACTCTTCGTGTTTCAACTGGTGCCAAGCATGCTCAAGCAGGTACATGTCAGTAGATGCTGTAGGCTATTTCATTATCTTAATTTCAACATCCTGAAGGAAGGTGTTGACTAAGTGGACACAGCGTGTTCGTGCATTATTCTCTTCAAAGACGAACCTGTTGACGAAATATACTGGAGGACCTTGTTCCAAAACTGCTCAGACGCTGAGAGGAGTCCGATTTTACAATGGCCCAAAATATGACAGAACACTTTCGTGCCAACCTATTCAGTTGCATGCCAGAGACATGAATTCGAACTTGGACGCCCCCACGCTCTTGCACGACTATTATCAAGCGTCGCGTACAAACGCAGCCTTCACCGAAACTTTTACCGTAGGGCTGGACGATTCACTGGGGGAGCCTGTTCCGATACTGCGCAGTCGTGATATCTTTGAGAGGCGTTCGACATGATACTCGCCAAAAAATGACCAACCCACTTTTGTGCCAAACACATACGACAATTTGCCAGAGACACGCATTGGAACCTAGCCACTTTTACGACTATCATTAGATGTTGTATGTGTATGTGAAATCTTATGGGACTTAACTGCTAAGGTCATCAGTCGCTAAGCTTACACACTACTTAACCTAAATTATCCTAAGGACAAACACACACACCCATGCCCGAGGGAGGACTCGAACTTCCGCCGGGACCAGCCGCACAGTCTATGATTGCAGCACCTTAGATCGCTCGGCTAATACCGCGAGGCATTAGATGTTCAAGTCCGCCCCGATAGCTGAGTGGCCAGCGTCACGGATTGTCGTTTTACGGGCCCGGGTTCGATTCCCGGCTGGGTCCGGGATTTCCTCCGCTCAGGGAGTGGTTGTTGTGCTGTCTTCATCATGATTTCATCCCCATCCGGCGCGCAGGTCGCCCAGTGTGGCGTCGAATGTAATAAGACCTGCACAAAGGCGACCGAACCTGCCCCGTAAGGGACCTCCTGGCCAATGACGCCAAACGCTCATTTCCATTGTCATCAGATGTTGTAGAAATACTGGAGACTATCGCCAGAATATTGACTATAGATAGACTGGAAAAGCTTGTTCTGATACATCAGACACCAGATTCTACCTTTGATATCGATGAGGGATGTCCGACATGATATTGGACCAAAATATGACAGATCCATTTTCGTGCTCAAGCCATACGACTATTTTCCAGACACGCATTGGAACTCTGCTGCCTCCGTGCTCTTGTACGACTATCATCAGGTGTCGCATAAATACTGTATCCATCGATGTAGGAAAGCTGAAATTGTTTATCCAAGTTCCATTCTAGGTGTCCCCTTGCCCACCTTCTCCAGCCACCAAGCTGCTGGGAAATTTCTAATTTTGTTCGTAATGGACGTCTAGAGGCAAAGCTGACCACATGAAGATGATTCACATACTATCTTGGTCGACAGAGATCCGTCAGTTACCTTCGAAACCACAGCATACATTTCTTCTGCACTCTTCACGAGGTACTCAAGAATCAAAGTTTGCAGGAGGCTATCATCAGCTGGTGTTGTTGACTATAGGGGACCATTAAGAGGCAGTTCTTCAACGTACTGTCTCTCGATATCGGTCGAATGTTCGGTTGACGAAACTGGGATGTACGCAAACTGGACAGTCGACGTTACGTGTTAATAACACTTCTGATAATGTGGCACTGTGCACACAGTCTAAAGCCGTCCTCATATGGGGAGAGTTAACTAACGTTGGCGTGGAACTGTACGAGTTGTCTGACGTCACTTCCTGTTATTTCACGTTGAGGAGCAATTGCCTCGCGTGGAACACAAAATAATTAGATTTTGGTGTTGCAAATTTTTTGCGTCGGTGTATTTTGTTTTTCACGCGAGGCAGTTGCTCCTCACAGTGAAACAACGGAGTGCCAAAATTTCCGGAATACATTTGTCTTGGTAATATATTTAAGTGATTAACATTGCAAGATCACAGGTAAACGTAAGCGCATGGTAAGCGTTTGCAAATGTGAAATGATGGTACATTAATAATTGCTGTAACCACCAGAATGGTGAATGCAACCGTGCAAACGTACATGCATTTAGTTGTGCAGCTGCCGGCTGTCAGTTTGTGGGGTGGAGTCCCATGCCTGTTGTACTTGGTCGGCCAATTCGGGTCGGTTAATGCTGTTTGTGGATGACGCTGGAGTTGTCGTTCGATGTATCCCATATGTGCTCGACTGGATACCGACCTGGTGATCGACACCCTGTGGAGCATGTTTGGTTACAACAGCGGTATGTGGGCGAGCGTTACCCTTTTGGAAAACGCCTGCTGGAATGCTGTTCACGAATGACAGGACAACAGGTCGAATCACCAGACTGACGTCAGGCAGGCACGAGAGTGCTCCTGCTGTCATACAAAATCGCACCCCAGACGATAACTCCAGGTGAGGCCCAGTGTGTCTAGCATGCAGACAGGTTGGCTGCAGGCCCTCAACTGGCCTACCTCTAACCAACACACTGCCATCAATGGCACAGAGATGGAACCAGTTGTCATCAGAAAACGTAGCAGACCTTCATCCTGCCCTCCACTGAGCAGGGCAGCGCAGTGGTTTGCACACTAGACTCGCATTTGGGAGTAGGCTGGAACCCGAGTTCAGCCATCCTGATTTAGGTTTTCCGTTCAAATGGATCAAATGGCTCTAGGCGCTATGGGACTTAACATCTGAGGTCATCAGTCCCCTAGACTTAGAACTACTTGAACCTAACTAACCTAAGGACATCACACACATCCATGCCCGAGGCAGGATTCGAACCTGCGACCGTAGCAGCAGCGCGGTTCCGGACTGAAGCGCCTAGAACCTCTCGGCCACACCGGCCGGCAAGTTTTCCGTGATTCCACTAAATTTCTTATGCCAGATGCCGGGATGGTTCCTTCGAAGGGCACAGCCACTTTCATTTCTCATCCTTCCCTAATCCGAGCTTCTGCTCCGTCTCTAATGACCTTGTTGACGAAGTACGTTAGACACTAATCTCCCCTCCTCCGTCCTGCCCACCACTAAGCTGTCGTTTGACACCACTGATGTCGCAAACGGCTGTGGTTTGGGGTCAGTGAAATGCACTCTACAGGGCATCTGGATCGGAGCTGTTCTTGAAGTAACCTATTCGTAACTGTTCATTATGTCGCCGTGGTGCCAACTGCTGCTCAGATTACTGCGCCAGACCCACACTCCAAACATTACGGTCTTCCGTGACAATCCGGAGCCCGGTCTTCTTGTGACCGTACATTCTCGTGGCTACCACTGCCAGCAGTCATGTACAGTGGTTACATTCCTGCCAGATCTTTCTGCAACGTCGCGGGAAGAACGTACACCTTCTCGTAGCCCTATTACACGACCCCGTTCAAACTTGTGAGGTGCTGATAATGGAGTCATTGTCGTCGGCATTTTTCACCAACATCAACTCACCACGTCCAGTCTCAAGGGTAACTAATGCTCAAGAGCGTCACAGTGTGTATTTACAGCAAACTTGATATGCCTCTTCATAGTGGCGCTACTAGTGCCATCTTACGAGACTAGCGAAAAAAAATTGATACGCATCATCTTTAAAATGCAGAAACTCGCTTACCAACTTTCATTTGTGTCGCACAACTTCTTCTCGGTGTTGTGATTTTTAACTGTCGATGTATGTTCTGGCATGGGTAAAACACAGGGAGCGAAAGGCTATTTACAATTTGTACAGAAACCAGATGGCAGTTATAAGAGTCGAGAGGTATGAAAGAGAAGCTGTGGTTGGGAAGGGAATGAGACAGGGTTGCAGCCTATTCCCGATGTTATTCAATCTATATATTGAGCAAGCAGTAAAGGGAAGAAAAGAAAAATTCGGAGTAGAAATTAAAATCCATGGAGAAGAAATAAAAACTTTGAGGTTCGCTGATGACATTGTAATTCTGTCAGAGGCAGCAAAACACCTGCAACAGCAACTGAACGGAATGGACAGTGTCTTGATAAGAGGATATAAGATGAACATCAACAAAAGCAAAACGAGGATAATGGAATGTAGTCGAATTAAATCGGGCGATGCGATTAGGAAATGAGATTCTTTAAAGTAGTAAATGAGTTTTGCTGTTCGGAGAGCAAAATAACTGATGATGGCCGAAGTAGAGAAGATATAAAATGTAGACTGGCAATGACAGGGAAAGCGTTTCTGATGAAGAGAAATTTCTTAACATCGAATATAGATTTAATTGTCAGGAAGTCGTTTCTGAAAGTATTTGCATGGAGTGTAGCCATGTATGGAAGTGAAACTTGGACGATAAATAGTTTGGACAAGAAGAGAATAGAAGCTTCCTAAATGAGGTGCTACAGAAGAATGCTGAAGATTAGATGGGTAGATCACATAACTAATGAGGAGGTATTGATTAGAATTGGACAGAAGAGAAATTTGTGGCGCAACTTGACTAGAAGAAGGGATCGGTTGGTAGAGCATATTCTGAGGCACCAAGGGATCACCAATTTAGTATTGGAGGGCAGCGCGGAGGGTAAAAATCGTGGAGGGAGACCAAGAGATGAATACAGTGAGCAGATTCAGAAGGATGTAGGTTGCAGTAGGTACTGGGAGATGAAGAAGCTTGCGCAGGATAGAGTAGCATGGAGAGCTGCATCAAACCAGTCTCAGGACTGAAGACCACAACAACAACAATATGTTCTGCAATATTTCGGCAACTTGCTACTAAAGATCGAACGAATAAGGGGCAAGAACGCTTGCTCAGTCACAATCAAAACGTGCGAGACGCCATATTCTCTTTGTCGTTTTCAGTCGAAACTCGTACTTGGTGGGTTTCATATTGCAACTAACAACCTGTGAATGTATGCTGTGTCTAAGGACCAAGCCGGTCGTTGTGGCCGAGCGGTTCTAGGCGCTTCAGTCTGGAACCCCGCGACCGCTACGGTCGCAGGGTCGAATCCTGCCTCGGGTATGGATGTGTATGATGTCCTTAGGTTAGTTGCCGGCCGAAGTGGCCGTGCGGTTAAAGGCGCTGCAGTCTGGAACCGCAAGACCGCTACGGTCGCAGGTTCGAATCCTGCCTCGGGCATGGATGTTTGTGATGTCCTTAGGTTAGTTAGGTTTAACTAGTTCTAAGTTCTAGGGGACTAATGACCTCAGCAGTTGAGTCCCATAGTGCTCAGAGCCATTTGAACCATTTGAACCTTAGGTTAGTTAGGTTTAATTAGTTCTGAGTTCTATGGGACTGGTGACCTCGGATATCAAGTCCCATAGTGCTCAGATCCATTTCAACTAGCTAAGCTCCAAATCATCGAGGATCTCTCGCAAACGAGTGGTTATTGGAATGGTTTGTTATAGTAAAATGGCGAGTAACGTTAGAAGCAGATGCCGGATTACGAATCATTGAAAGAAAATATAATTCACCCATGAAGGAAGTGGCTTACCAGACACTTGTTTGACCGATTCTTGAGTATTGCCCGTGAATCTGGGACCTTTATCAGATTGGATTTGTGGGAAAGATCAATACAAAATGTAGAGAAGTAACGAAGAGCAGTGAGTTTTCCTCATGGGATCGTAAAGCCGGCGCGAGATCTTTACGGATATGCTCAACAAACTCTCATGGCGGACACTATAAGGCAGGTGTTGCACGGCACGGAATGTTTCACCGTTAAAAAACCGGGAGCATACCTCCCAAACAGAGTGAGGTAACATAACATTCTCTCACATACGTCTTGCGAAATGACCACGGTGGGTAAATCAGAGAAGTTAGAGCTCACATGGAGGCTTACCGACAATCGCTCTCCTCAGGCGCCATTTGCGTGTAGAAAAGTGAAAGTAGAAAAAAAAAGATAGTGATACCAGAAGTGCCCTCCCCCACACACCGTAAGGTAACTCGCAGAGATAGACTAGGTATAGATATAGAGACAGGC
This sequence comes from Schistocerca piceifrons, assembly GCF_021461385.2. Taxonomy (NCBI): domain Eukaryota; kingdom Metazoa; phylum Arthropoda; class Insecta; order Orthoptera; family Acrididae; genus Schistocerca; species Schistocerca piceifrons. Next base: position 233,242,240 of record NC_060138.1, read on the forward strand.
GACTTATAATGACACGACCAGTAGACACAAACATCCAAGTCGCACTGAATTTCACAATGTCGAACACTTGCAGCGGAGCGGACATCCTGTAACCTGCAAATGTATTTGACTATTGTGCTAGCGCTGCGAATAGCGCAGAACGATCAGTGTCGACCTTGCGGTAGAGATACCTATCGCCTCTTCCATTAACGCCATTTGAAGGTATTCTGCTGTCTTTCAACAATGTGATTGCTATGCTCCGTGTCGCGTATCGAAAGCGTGACTCTTATCTGACCACTGGCAGCACGTATCCGCTTGATTGCGGTTACAGCCCTTCCCGAACGCGTAGCACTGTGACGTTAACATACGTCAAGTGACCACATTCTAGTTACCTGCCACGGTTGAGATGCTTATTTGCTTACAATATTCGCTCTGCCTAAGCCGGACAGGTGCATGAGAGTGCACTGCTTATATATTACAGCTTCAACAGTGAATCAAAATGTTCAAATGTATGTGAATTCCTAAGGGACCAAACTGCAGAGGTCATCTGTCCCTAGACTTATACATTACTTAAACTAACTTATGCTAAGAACAACACACACACCCATGCCCGAGGGAGGACTCGGAACTCCGGCGGGAGGGGCAGCGCAATCTGTGACATGGCGCCTCAAACCACGCGGTCACCAGTGAAACGTTGCTAACACCGCAGCTCTGATAATTCAGAGGTCACTGCTGGATAACCATCTCAGCAGTGATGTTTCAGTGATAGAAGGCAGCGGAGTTTGAATAGTTACTGTCTTTGTTTGGCTAGCTAGAGAACATAGTAGAAACGTGGAAAAATTTAAGACACGCCAAATATCTCAAGAGCAACTTGCTCACATAACCCCATGAATCGACTTGGCAACAAGTACGTACATTCTTCAGCTGCCTTACGTATCGTCGGTCCTGTAGAGATCGTGAACTTCAAATTACAGTAATAGCTGCTCGCACAATAGTGGAGAAGCAGCCATCCTCCTCACACTACATTCGTAAATGGAATGGGAAGAAACCTTAAAATAGGGTAAAAGAAGAGCAGATATCAAATGTTGGCAAGCGGGTGCTGAAGCAAATATGCTATTTGAACAAAGGTTTCCCATTATTGCATTTCTGACAGCTGAGGACTGAAGTGAAACAGTTTAAGCCAGAGTGCTTCAACGTGAAGGGTGTACATAAAGTGCGGAAAAACTTTCAATTATTTATTGCACAAGAACTAAACAGTGTACAGATGTCATACATATGTCATTTTAAAGAGAAACTGTGAAAGTTTTTTTTACAAACATTCTCTCCCGGAGCTCTGCTACAACACGTGGTAGAGGCGGTACATACAACAGATGTTTAATGTGTCCCCAGAGAAAAAAGTCACACGGAGGCCATTAGCTCCGCACGTGAACTCGCCATGTTTGCGACTAGCGCTGACTATCGGCAAATTAGCAAACTACGCTGTGGAGGTATCACGAAAAAAAACTTTCAGGATTTATCTTTAAAATGACATATGTATGATATCTATATATTGTTTGGTTCTTGTGCAATAAATAATTGTAAGTGTTTCCGGACACCCTGTATTTGATACTACGAAACAGATCTCACATATAACAAACCGTTTCATTCAAATTCACTACTGAGAAAGACTTAAATGAGAGCTGTGTGTCTTGTTTTCAGAAACATACAGAAGATTTTGGTGCCAGATACAGCAGAAATACTGGTACAGCCGAACTAGTTAATGAAATAGCGGGTTTCAAATTCCAGTAGAAAAAGCTGATGATGAACACTGACATAGCTTCCCATTTGAATATTTTGAAGATTTTTTTTTCAGTGTGAGTTATGAGCTACTTATCCAATCATCGAAATTGCGTAGAGGATATTTGTGGTAATTCCAGTGATTGCAGCACCTCGACAACGCAATTTCAACAAATTATGTATGATAAAAAACTACTTTAGGTCAAATATAGATGAAGCAGACTGCCCACTTGAGTCATCTTGTCAATAGAATACAACATAACTGCTGTTTTTGACTGCAGTGACATAATCGATGAGTTTGCTTACCCAAAGGCAATGGAAAGTAAAATTATTTTAAAAACTCAAGTCTTGGGATGGAATGTATTCTCTACACTTGATGTAACTTTTCTTCTCCTTTTTAGAATTAATCATTTATCCGCATTAATAATTTATGAAACGGAAGTAAAATCTGTTGTTTATTATACGTCATACTAAAGGGAAAAGCCAGAGAAACAGATATACCTGCCTAATATCGTATAATGTGTGAAGTAGTGCTGCAGGGAATAGACAGCATGAATCCTGCAAGGCTGTCCATAAATCCGTAAGAGAACGACGGGGTGGAGATCTCATTTGAACAGCACGTTGCTCAATAATGTATATGTCTGGGGAGTTTGGTAGCCAGCTGAAGTGTTTAAACTCAAAAGACTGTTCCTGGAGCCACTGTGTAGCAATTCTGGACGTGTGGGGCGCCGCATTGTCCTGTTAGAATTGCTTAAGTCCGTCGAAATGCACAATGGACATATGTGGATGCAGGTGATCAGACAGGATTCTTAAGTACATGTCACCTGTCAGAATCATATTTAGATGTATCAGGGGTCCCATATCACTCCCACTGCACGCGCCCCACACCATTACAGAGCCTCCACCAGTTCGAACAGTCCCCTGCTGAATGCAGGGTCCATGGATTCATGAGGTTGTCCCCATACCTGTACACGTCCATCAGCTCGATAAAATTTAAAACGAGACTCGTCCGACCTGGCAACATGTTTCCAGTCATCAACAGTCCAATGTCGGTGTTGACGGGCCCAGGCGTGACGTATAGCTTTGTGTCGTGCATTCATCAAGGGCCCAAGAGTGGGCCTTCGGCTCCGAAAAGCCATAACGATGACGTTTCGTTGAATGGTTCCCACGCTGACACTTGATGGCCCAGCACTGAAATCTGCAACAATTTGCGGAAGGGTTGCATTAAAGTCACGTTGAACGATTTTCTTCAGTCGTCGTTGGTCCCGTTCTTACAGAATTTTTTTCCGGCCGCAGCGATGTCGAAGATTTGATGTTTTACCCGATGCCTGGTATTCACGGTACACTCACGAAATGGTCATATGGGAAAATCTCCACTTCATCGCTATCTGGGAGATGCTGTGTTCCATCGCTCGTGCGCCGACTGTAACACCACATTCAAACTACACTGGACTCGCATTCGGGAGGACGACGGTTCAATCCCGTCTCCAGCCATCCTGATTTAGGTTTTCCGTGATTTCCCTAAATCGTTTCAGGCAAATGCCGGGATGGTTCCTTTGAAAGGGCACGGCCGATTTCCTTCCCCATCCTTCCCTAACCCGAGCTTGCGCTCCGTCTCTAATGACCTCGTTGACGACGGGACGTTAAAACAACACTAACCTAACCTAACATTCAAACTACTTAAATTTTGATAACCTGCCACTGTAGTAGCAGTAGCCGATATAGCAACTGCGCCACTTGTTGTTTTGGATAGGCGTTGCCGACCCCAGCGCAGTATTCTGCCTGTTTACATATCTCTGTATTTGAATGCACATGCCTATACCAGTTTCTTTGGCGCTTCAGCGTAAAATGCAGTAGCTGCCATAAATAATAAGACGTAGATTTTGTTTTACTTTCAATTTTGAGAAAGTTTTTACAATTTGTAATTTATTTACTGCAATGATACATCTAATTTGTGGTGTGCAATATTTTTCATTTTTATAGCTATTGTAAGTAATGAATTTCAATAAAGCTTTATTTTTATTAATGCCACCTTATAAATTACAAAATTTTCAAAATATGCGTATAAGGAAATTGTAGAACGCAATGTTTTCCTGGGAAGAGGGGCGAGGACAGGTAACTTTGGCAGTTCTACCGAAGTCGCATGATCTCCTCGGTGAGACTTTGCCAGCCAGTCACTGGAATGAATTATTTAGGTATTCAGCCGCCAAATAATTTTTACACTTCATGGTGGACCTTCACCTGGCCTTCATTTTGCAAAATACGCTTCGCTACTAGTTTCGGTCAAATGACTATTATCAAGCATGAGCTGTTTATGGCAGCTTATGCTGGACGATGGTCATTTGACCGAAACTAGTAGCGAAGCGAATTGTGCAAAATGAGGGACAGCTGACTGGAATGAGCTACGGTTGGAGTCACAAACGACAGCGGTCGATCTTAGCCTCGTTCTGTGCACCTGACGTCACGCATTCTCGGACGGCCAATAAACGTTGAGCAATGTTGTGACTGCTCTACTGTGAATGTCGTAACCAGTGCGAGCATTAAACGTGATCGTAGCGAGTTATTTGGTTAGTTTTAATGCATCTGCTGCGAGTTGTAGGAGTGATGAGGCTGGAGAGCGACAAGTTTTACATGAACAAGCGAGTGACATAATTTATAGGATACACGTTTTATTCAAGCACAGTACACATGTATGCCCGTACGGCAGCTGTCGCTTGGAACGGGCACGGCTGCAATCCTTGCCCATGTCTCGACCTACGTGGACCACCATCGTTCGTGAAACAGGCTATTTGTCTTTATAATGAATCTATCACTGCAGCCCGACGCTCTTCCGTCGCAAACTCTTCCTTCTTGCACAGAACTACGACAGAAAAATTTCTCGGGTAGTGAAGCCTCAGCTTTCACCTATACTCTCACCCTGCTGTTTGTAAACCTTTCCAACATCGACTTTCGCAAGACTCGCAGACATTTACAGAAAGTACTTGTCAAAGAATTACAGACATTAACTATCATCGAAAATTCGCCCCTAATGTAATCAGTTCTGTGAGTACTGTCTGGCACTAGGAAACCGCCCAAGTGCCAAAAACTCTCACGTGTATCCCAGGCCTTAGCTGTGGGAGTCGTTGATAGAGTCGCCCCTGGAGATGCATTTGTATCAGGGGTGAGGCGCTCTAGTAGCTTCTGTAATCGCTGACTACATTTCGGATAAGACGGCCGTTGATGTCTTACATGTCCCCAGGTTAACAGTGCATTAAACATTCTTGATGTAATTTTTTCTACAGTTTCAGTTGCGCGCATGCTTAATACATGCAAAACACACTGTTAACCCGGGGGCATGTAAGACATTAACGGCCGTCAGTGTAACAGGCGCCAGTTTAGAAGGCCACAGGGACTGGATTTGGGTGAGGGAAGCAAACAGCGTCGTCGTCGGTCCCATCGGATTATGGAAGGAGGGGGAAGGTAATCGGCCGTGGCCTTTCAAAGGAACCATCCCAGCATTTGCCTGAAGCGATTTAGGGAAATCACAGAAAACCTAGACCAGGAAGAACAGTCGTCCTTCCGAATATTAGTCCAGTGTGCTACCCACTGCGCCATCTCGCTTGGCCCACAGGGCCTGGTCAGCTACACGCTGCACTCCTGAAACTTCCCAGCAACAGCGATTAACGGCGCGCGCATCTCACTGCAAAGTCCATCCTCTCTCTCGCTTCTGCTAGAGAAAGAGGAGGACTGTGCGGCTGTCAGATGCAGTTGATAATCGTGTAGGGCCTACGATTCTCCGGTTCTTCAAAATACATATGCTGTTCTTTCGCGCGCTACAGTGCTGAAAATGTTCAGATACAAATCAGGGAATATATTTTAGCGTTTCTTAGTAGTGTAATACATATTATTATTTATTCAGTATAGTTTTAGTGAACAGGTTTTTTTTTTACTGATTTTAAATTTATTTCTGCGTAAATGTGAAGTTGGGTTGCTGAAGAAATGTGGACGACATAGTGGGCTTCTCAAAAGACAGATGCGCTGTGTCGCTTAGAATAGTGCAAATAACGTTATTCGCCTGGCAGCAACCAAGGAATGTTTTAAGGAATGGAGACTCACGGCACTTGATACGGCACTCAGATGTGGCGTTATACACCTGGAGAACCTGAGTCCTTTGTGCGGCTCGTGATCTAGTGGCAAGCGTTGCTGCCTCTGGATCAAGGGGTCCCGGGTTCGATTCCCGGCCGTGTTGGGGATTTTCTCTGCCCGGGGACTGGGTGTTTGTGTTGTCCTCGTCACTTCATCATCATCATGATTCGTGACAGTGTCTAGATAACACTGTGTAAAAATTGGGACTTCGTTTGGGCGCTGATAACCGCGCAGTTGAGCACATTGCAAACCAAACATCAGTAGATACAAACATATCAGATTGTAAATGTGTGCTGGAAAGTCTGTGGAGACATCCACTTGGAGAACTTAGTTTGGAAGGGAAAAGTGATGTGATCGAAAGGGATGGCCTACACCTAATCTTCCACGCTGAAATATAGCAAAAACTATATCAGATATTTTCAAGAATTTTGGTACCCATCTTACAAATGGTTATGTGGCTGTAAACAGACAAAAAATTGTGGTGTTGGCTATGTCTCACCTTATATGGTGTCAATGAAGCAGTACCTGAAGCATCACAACTAAAGAAATTAATTTTCCTGCAACCAGCGCATCGGCGGAATGTTCATTTTTGGCATTAAAGAGAATCAAAACTTATCTTCGAAATACACAGTCGCAAACCAAACTTTCTCACCTCGCTTTGTTGTCCATTGATAAACGATTGCTTATGTCCGTGAAACAACAAGTGTCATTCTACGACTCTGTGACTGAAGTTTTCGGCAAGAAGGATCGCAGAATTGACCACAAATTCAAATAAAACTGTGAGTTCCGTAACTTTTAATACCGTCCATATACATGTAGATACAATAACAGATATTTTCCGAGTATCCTGTATAGCTCTGTAGGGCTAGTCTTTACGAGGCTGGACCCTGTACTTTAACAGATGGCGTAATACTAGGGCGTGATGCAATGAAATAACGGATAGTCGTAAGTAATATAATAATAATAATTACGACAATACTGTTACCCTTAACAGTTTTTAAAAGCAGTTACAGTTACGGCTACCTCACGCCTCGCCACTGAATAATGATCGCTTTTCATGGTCACACTACAGGTGACAAGCCTCTGATCGCAGGAAAATATGCTCTGTTTCGGTTAGAGTGGTGCAATCGACATTATTATTCTAACTTCTTCTCAGACATTCTCTCCACTGGAAATCTCCCACCATTGTTCAAGAAAAGCAAGCTAATAGCAACCCTTAAACCGAACAAAGACCCAACGAAAGTGGAAAGTTACCACCCAATAGCCCTGTTAAGCGTTACTTACAAACTACTTGAACGATTCATCTACAACAGGATCTATGAAACGATTAATAAACAAATACCCATAGAGCAAGCTGGATTCAGGCCTAGTAGAAGCTGTATTGACCAAGTGTTTGCATTAACAACCCATATGGAAAGTGAATATGAGAAGAAATGCGTAAGCATAGCTGCTTTGTTGGATCTATCCGCGCCTACGACACCGTATGGCGAGAAGGCCTTCTCTTAAAATTTGAGAGGATCACTCAGTGTCGGAAACTCACAAACCTACTTAGCAACATGCTAAGCAACAGCCTTTCCAGATTTACTCTGATAACGACAGAAGCAAAGTCTTCAAAGTAAGTGACGGACTACCTCAAGGATCTGTATTGGTCCCTCTCCTTTTCAATTTATACATTTATAACCTGCCAGCCACAGCCTCAAGGAAATTCATATATGCTGATGACATCTGTTTGGTAACCCAGAGCCCCAGTTTCACCACTGCTGAAAGCACATTAACTGCCGACATGGAAATCCTGTACAAATACTTCAGGAAATGGTGCCTCCGCCTAAACCCTCAGAAAACTGTTACTTCAGCATTCCACCTACGTAGCAGACACTCTGACTATAAACCAGAAGTTAAATTCCGAGGCCAAACCTTGAAGTACTGCAGCACACCGAAGTACCTCGGAATAACACTCGATAGGTCCCTAACTTTCTGACATCTTTCCAAGGTGGCCGCAAAAGTGAAGACCCGTAATAATATCATTCAAAAGCTTGCTGGTACCTCCTGCGGTTGCAGCGCTCAAACCCTAAGATCTACTGCTTTGGCACTATCATGCTCTGTCGCTGAATACTGTTGTCCAACTTGGATCAACAGTGCTCACTGTAGCAAGATAGACGCGCAACTCAACCAGACAATGCGACTTATCACAGGCTGCATACGTAGCACTCAAACTGCATGGCTACCAGTCTTAAGTAACATCCAACCTCCAGCTATACGAAGATCAGATGCTCTCCTGAAGACCTGGGGAAACATTCAGAAGAACCCCCAGCTACCCGTACACAGCGATATATTAATAGCAGAACATCAGCGTCTGAAGTCAAGAAAACCACATTGGCGAACTGCACGACGTCTTGAAGCCTCCGACTTTAACATCAACGAAGTATGGAGAAGTCAGAGGGAAGAATCGTCAGTGTTCGATGGTCATCTGGTTAAAAGGCCTGTCGTGCGAGTTCCAGGTTTCACACTCCCGAGACACCAGTGGAGAACCATCAACCGCAGTTGAACAGGACAAGGGAACTGCGGATATCTAAAGCACAAATGGGTCTGGGAAACATCTCCAGATTGTGACTGTGGAGCCGCCCTGCAAACAATTAATCACATTGTTGGTGAATGTCCGAAATGAGCCTTTGGGAGATCAATAAATGACATCCACCACGCATCCCCTGAAGGGCTCAACTGGATCAACAGATTGGACTTAGAAATCTAAGAACTTGTGTAATGTGTAGATGATTTAGCATAGTACAGGGTGATTCAAAAAGAATACCACAACTTTAAAAATGTGTATTTAATGAAAGAAACATAATAAACCTTCTGTTATACATCATTACAAAGAGTATTAAAAAAGGTTTTTTTCACTCAAAAACAAGTTCAGAGATGTTCAATATGGCCCCCTCCAGACACTCGAGCAATATCAACCCGATACTCCAACTCGTTCCACACTCTCTGTAGCATATCAGGCGTAACAGTTTGGATAGCTGCTGTTATTTCTCGTTTCAAATCATCAATGGTGGCTGGGAGAGGTAGCCGAAACACCATATCCTTAACATACCCCCATAAGAAAAAATCGCAGGGGGTAAGATCAGGGCTTCTTGGAGGCCAGTGATGAAGTGCTCTGTCACGGGCTGCCTGGCGGCGATCCATCGCCTCGGGTAGTTGACGTTCAGGTAGTTACGGACAGATAAGTGCCAATGTGGTGGCACTCCATCCTGCTGAAATATGAATTGTTGTGCTTCTTGTTCGAGTTGAGGGAACAGCCAATTCTCTAACATCTTCAGATACTGTAGTCCAGTTACAGTAGCACCTTCGAAGAAAAAGGGACCAAAAACTTTATTGGCTGAAATGGCACAGAAAACGTTCACCTTAGGCGAGTCACGTTCATACTGAGTTGTTTCCCGCGGATTCTCAGTGCCCCACATACAGACATTGTGACGGTTGACTTTCCCGTTAGTGTGGAAAGTTGCTTCATCACTAAACACAGCGGTCGCCATCTTAGCATCAACTGACGCTGACGCCTAGTCAACAGCGCCTCAAGCGAACAAATGTACAACTAAATGAAACTTTATAGCTCCCTTAATTCGCCGACAGATAGTGCTTAGCTCTGCCTTTTGTCGTTGCAGAGTTTTAAATTCCTAAAGGTGTGGTATTCTTTTTGAATCACCCTGTACTTTGAACATTTGATTCTGTACATGTATTTCGCTTGTCATTTCTTACACTGTATACTCTTAAAATTATGTATTTGATCCAAGCTCTGTATCACCATACGATAAATAATTAATAACAACATTATTATTTGCCTGGGAGTAGCCAAGACTCTCAGATACTTACAGAAAGTACTCGTGCTGAGCTATCTGACATTAACTATCACGAAAATTCTCCCCTAGAGTAAAGAATTCTGCGAGTACTAGCTACGACTACCAACCTGAGAGCAAAAAACACTCACGTATATCCCCGGCCATAGTACGTGGATCGTTGACAGAAGTATCCCCGGAGAGGCACTTTTCATGGTCGTACTGCAGAAGACAAGCCACTGATAGCAAGAACAAATGCGCTGTGTCGCTTAGAATGGTGCAAACAACGTTATTCGTCTGGCAGCAACCAAGGAATGTTTTAAGGAATGAAGACTCAAGGCACCTGATACGGCTCTCAGATGTGGCGTATATACACCTGGAGAACCTGAGTCCTTTATGCCAACGGACGAAAGGTGGAGATGTTTGGGCTCGGATCAAATACATGCAGGTGTTCGTCAAAACATTATACACTACAGAGTACTTCCATGACAGTTTGGAATTGGACATTTTTTGTATCTCCGTACTAACCGTGCTGTCTATGAAGTGTAGACCATTACGATGCAGTTAGAAGAAATTGAGGTAGCCTTTTTCGAACAGCTGGCTCATTCAAAGCTGTGAACTAAATACTGTCGAATATTTTTGATGTAAGTTAGAAGGTCTGCTAATACGGGTACAGGGTTATTGTAAATGATCGAAGCGATTTCACAGATTTGCTGTAGTTATATTATTTGACGTATTGTCACAGGACTTTGCACACACATAGAAAAATCAAAACTGTTTTTCGACATGTTACAAGTGCTCCATATGTACCCCACTACTGATTCTGCAAATATCAAGCCGACAGCCCAGTTCTTCCCATGTTCGGCGCAGTATGTGTCTATCGATGTGTTCGAAAGCCCCGTTGACGCGAGCTCTCAGTTATGGTCCAGCAGGTTTGCTGGTAGAGGAGGCGTAAACAGTAAACGTTTCTCATAACCCCACACAGCAAAAAATTGGTTAGGTCAAGAGCATTCAAAGCATAACACTTTCTCGGCGCCTGTTGCCACCTTACCTACCTGCTCATTAGTTAGTTCTCGTGGCAGAAATCCGAAGTGCGGCTGCAACAGCACAAAACTTTATGACTATTTCTGTATGAGCGTTGAGCTTTTTGACAATGTATCTATTAATGTAACAACAGTGAATTTATAAAATTTCTTCAATCATTTATAACAACTTTGCATTTAATAATAGCAGGAAGTTCGCATTTCTCTATCTCCTACGTTAAGACACACACAAATCGCTTCACCTAAAACGTGCACGTCGTATGCTAACTGAAATTTCCATAACAAAGTTGTAAGAATTATACTGATCAACACTGCTGTCATTTAACCGAATTTCTCGTTATTTTGTGGAAAAAAATGCCTGATTTCTCAAGCAATCCAAACATGTGGCTCCCTGAAGCTCACTGTGATACGTTGCCCTTCTGCGGAGTCGGTATCAGCTGTATGTAATCGAAGGACAGGAGGAACAGAAAGACAACGCCAGATTCGGGAGCGTGGGAAATCTTCAGCGAGTGACCCCGCGGTGTGTGTCGGCTAATGACTGGGGCGTAAAACACCCCCAGCCACCGGCACGACAGCTGTTGCGCTGAGCCGGAATGTGTGCCTGTCTTGTACTCTTAATAATTAACTACCGCCTCCTACTTAATAATTAACTAGTGCCATCACGGCAATATTCCTTCCGTGTGAAATGAAACAGCACGACTAGAGAAAAGACTTCAGCTGCTTTGTGATAAAAGCAGTGCGGCTTTATCCTGCTATTAACAATAAACTACCGTAATTTTTATAGCGTTCCTCTCGTGATTTCCTTCTTGCTGACTGCAGCAGAACTGCAGGGATGTGGAAAGGTCAGGCAGCTTTGCAATAAAAAAGGTAAAGAGCAGTTTGAAAGTACGATCTTATTTTTAGCACACGATGAGTTTTGGACTGTGTGAACTCATTGCTGCTACAGTAAATTTCACACATCTGCATCCGTGAAACCCTGGATCTACGATATTTCCGAAGCGGGGAAAAAACTTGATAGTGGCGCCCCCCCCCCCTTCCCCCCCCCCCCTGAATGTCTGAGATAAGATGTAAAAAATTTGAAACAAAACGATTTTTCAAAACTAAGGTCATTCTGTAGCGCACATCTTTCGGGAGAGTTTGATATATAAAACATACACGTTTGAGGAAATGTAGGACATATTATTTGCTTTTTAAGTGTGCCAAAGTGCAGTGCGACACCTCTTCACACAGCATTCTTCTATCGCACGTTACTTTATTTTGCTCTCTGGAATGCGAACGAGTACACTTTTTAATGGAAGCAATCAAACCTATATCCATGACAGTGGATCCTGGTCCCCATCGGCCGGTTTGAGTGTAGAACTGGCCCTTAAGTAGCGTAGCCTTCTGGCAAAAATTATATGTCAAAATTCCATTTTCTTGGATACACTGAGAAGCTAATATGTAGACATTTTTATCTGTTACACCTTTTAGTCGTTTATTTCTCCCTTGTAGTCTGAATCTATGGATTTCTCTAATAATGATAGCAACACTGCTTATTTGCACAGTCAGCCAACCACATAAACTAATAGCGATTGACATTCAACCGCTCATCTCGTGTAGCCCCAACCCCTTTTGTCTGTGGGAAATTTTTTATTTCTAGATGCGACATCAGGTACACTATGCAAGCAGTCAAAAAGCAAATTACGATTTGTTCAGAAATCAATATAGAATACGTTCAGTTATGTTCAAAAACCAAAAATATGAATAATCGATGGACCACCATACGCTGGATGCTAGGCACTTTGTGAAACGAGGTTGTTTTCTTCAAGAATACGAATTTGGCGCCTCCTGAAATTGCCGCCCGGGGATGACCCGGTTTGCCTGCCCCCCCCCCTCCCCCCCCCCCCTGGATCCGGGACTGCATCTATGGGATTATACATAACATTGTAACCATATTAACTACTAGATAGAAATGAATGAAACTGCGGGAGTATATTGCCAGAGGTCTCTAAGTAATGCACAGAAAGTTGGACGTCAGTGGCGTGTGGCTAGAGCGTCAAATGGAGTTTTCCTTTTTCTTTTAAAGTGGTTTTTGGGGCGTGCCCATTCAGCCATCTCAATAGTGGAATGTCAGTTACGTCGATGCGAACGTGAGGACAACACGACACCCAGTCTCCGAACGGAGAAAATTTCCGAACCAATCGGGTACCGAACTGGGGCTCCTTCAGTTAGCAGTCCGAAGCGCTGAAAAATCAAGTGGAGTTGGTCCGCAACACGAATCAGCTGAAGGAACGGGAGAAGAAAGTATTTCAAATAGCGAACTTGTTTCACGTGCTTAGGAAACGTTCCGAACCGCAGGCACTGCTGCCTGAAGGGGAGAGGAGGTGGTGGAACACGGTCAGCTACAGCAGCAGCCGGCGACCGCCACATTGTGCAGCAGCAAAGAAGAGACCTACCTCAAACAGCTGGCGTAATTGCAGCCCACATTCAAGAGGACTACAAGGCGTGCGGTCTCACGCTCCACAGTGACACCCTGACTGCATCGGGGTTGTATCTTTACCCGACGACCAGCATGATACGTTCCGTTGATACCTGCACATCGACGGCACCGTTTGCGTTAGTGCCAAGAGCAAATGGAATAGATCAACAAGGAGGGGGCTAGGGCGTTCTTTTGGGATGAGAGCAGATTCAGTCTGAGAAGTGGTTTTGAACCTATTCTAGTATGAGGAAAGGTTGAAACAAGTACCGCACCCATTAGTCCAGTTGTTGTGGTGTGGGGAGGCATAATGTTGCATCTACGTACTGACGACACTACATTCACCGGTAGCCGGCTGGAGTGACCGAGCAGTTCTAAGCGCTGCAGTCTGGAACCGCGCGACCGCGACGGTCGCAGTTTCGAATCCTGCCTCGGGCATGGATGTGTGTGATGTCATTAGGTTAGTTAGGTTTAAGTAGTTCTAAGTTCTAGGGGACTGATGGCCTGAGAAGTTAAGTCCCATATTGCTCAGAGCCATTTGAACCATTTTGAACATTCACCGGTCAATATTATTGTGCTGGCGTAAGCTGTCGCCAGCACACCAGTCGGCAAATGTGAAGCGCGAAGGTCGATTAGTAGGCGCTGGATCAAGTGCGCTTATCAAGACAGAGGCTAGAAACATACCCACAAACAACACCCTCTCGACAGCGTGTATTTAGGCCGCCGTCGCTAACCAGTGGGCCTTACTCAGTCATTCAATTTGGCGTCTGTCAGTTTACTCGCTGAGCGGGCTTAGTTCGTCACGGGCTAGCGACCAGAATAATGACTATAGTGGGACTGGTTTACCCCAAACAGATTTGTACTGTAATAACAATGGGAAACTTAAGTTTGTAATTGATTGCCATCGGTCTGCAAGAGGACTATTATTGATTCACCTTTAAGGTAGACATCAATTTTGTCCCATCGCACTGCACCCTACTTTTCAAAAGACAAGTAGTGTCCACCAGCGTCGTTTCTCCTTTTCCTTACGATCAGTTTCTTGCAGTAAAATAAATGCTGCACATGCGACGACAGCTAAATTCTTTTGTTCCCTCACAATATCGGCCGCTGAAGTTGTAATTAAAAGGCTGCTCTATAACAATAATAAAACGGGAGCAACGTCGCCAAGTTTATCAGAGACAACTGAGATTCCACTTGGCCGAGTTCCTCTGCCCCAATCCCTTCATGTGGTGTGACTGAGAAGCCGAACTTCAGTGCATTAGCGACCAAAGATCGGCTGGATCCAGTCCCTTTCGTCCGTTGGCCTTAGCTCGCCTGGCGTGCAGGCGCTTATACTAGACAGCCGTCTGTGCTCTACACTGTTCTCCAGCTCGTCGTGTGTGCCAACATGCTGTCTTCGTAGCCAGCAGTTCATCTGAGAAGAGATGAAAATCAGGAACCAAGTGCGGGCTGTATGCTGGGTGATCAAGCACTTACCATCGAAAACGCAGAAGGAGCGTCTTCATTGCCCCTGCAGTGTGCGACCGAATTGTCATGAATAACAGCGAAGAACAGCGAAGTGCAACGTGACGCTATCGACGGCTATACTAGAGGCGCTGCCCGACACATCAGTGTAAAGAATGAGATTTTCACTCTGTATCGGAGTGTACGCTGATAAGAAACTTCCTGGACGTTTAAAACTGTGTGCCAGACCGAGACTCGAACTCGGGACCTTTGCCTTCGCGGGCAGTGCTCCATCGTCTGAGCCACCCAAGCACGACTCAGGACCCGCCCTCACAGCTTTACTTCTGCCAGTACCTCGTCTCCTACCTTCCAAACTTCACAGAAGCTCTTCGGCGAACCTGCAGAACTGGCACTCCTGGAAGAAAGGATATTGCGGAGACATGGCTTAGCCACAGTGTGGGGGATGCTTCCAGAATGAGATTTTCCCTCTGCAACGGAGTGTGCGATGATACGAAACTTCCTGGCAGATTAAAACTGTGTGCCGGACCGAGACTCGAACTCGGGACCTTTGCCTTTCGCGGGCAAGTGCTCCACCGACTGAGCCACCCAAGCACGGCACAGGCACAGGTCCCGCTGGATAATGGAATGCGACAAAATTTGTGCCGGACCGAGACCGGAACCCGAATTAACCGCTTATCGCGAGCAGTCGCCTTGCAATTTGGGTATTCGAGCTCGACTGACAGCCAGACACAAACCCATATGTCGTCAACCATGCGTCCACAACCTATACTCGTGCGTACGTTATGTATATTCCGACAGCCCTGAGTTGTTCTCGAATAGCCTAATAGTAAGGCGACCGCTTGTGATAAGCGGTTAACCCGAGTTCGAGTCCCGGTCCTAGACAAATTTTCATTGTCGTCATTCCATTAAGCAACTGATGGTTGTCCATGCAATTGCGAAAACATTTCATGTATTTCATAACGGCTGTAGTCGCACGTTCCCTGTGGCCGCAAGCGCAGGAGCGTGGTCCTCCGGTTTTAAAAGGACGGAGCGAGTGCTACTGCATATGAATGAAGCACACGTGTGCTCTTCCCCTGAGTAGTGAGTGCGCTTAGTGCACGAGCGACAACGCGAGTTCTCAGTGCCCGCAGCCGAGGTTGCACCCACAACTGCGGCGGCAACAGTCGCCAGACCACGGGACAGCGGAAGACGGGATGCACGCCAGGGCGAAGACGCCAGAGGATCGCCGTGGCGACGCACCCCGGGGGGAAGTCCGCTGCCCAACACATGAGGACGTCACTGCGGCAGCTGACACTAGAGGAAACGCTGCCACTATCGTCCGCAACGAAACAGCTTCATCCCAGACCACTAATGCCGTTGCCTCCAGTCCTTGTTTACCGCGCCGACTGTGTAAGGTGCCAAGACATGGGCCGAGTTCCTACCAACATTAGTATTAATAATACAGGGACTGGCCAGGGCATCAGATCATGACTATTGAATTATGATAACTATGAGGCACCCTCGAGCAGTATTCCCTGCATGTGTGTATGATTGAACCACTAACTTAAAGCGTTGGTGAAAAGTATCGGAAGTTGAGGATTCTGCAATGTAAAGTCTGCAGATGGCCGTAGCTCGCCGGGCTGCCGTGGGCGGCAGGTAGCGCTTTCCGGAAACGCGGGACGATACGGAGCTTTTGGGGATAGCCCGCCATCCGGAGCCACCTCTGCTGGGCAACACGTGGCGAAGACGGGAATTTCGTTTGCCTAGGGGCGTTATGACCTACTCGATCATTGGGTAGATCTCAGTGGAGGGATTTCGGCGATGATAGAGCGTTCGACATTGGCCGGAACTGAGTATTCTTCCGCCGCATTTTCGTACGCGTGGGAGACGAAAGAATTGTGGAGGAGGACTTCGCCTTCAGCCGTCGAGCGGTACGGGCTTGGAGACGGCGTTTTGACCATCGTCTTCGAAGGGAGATATACGGTCTGTATCGCAGCATTGCACCAACGCGTGTTCCGTGCAGTGTTCTGCGGTTAGAGCTCTTTGTGTGCTCAGAAGCGAGATTTTTACCATCACCTAACCACTTCCAACAACTTACCTAGTATTCTCGATCTAGAAGTTATCCTTGCGAGGTGCCGAGTATTTATCAACGCAGCTGCCGGTAATAGGGGCGCGTAATTGCAAATTGTTAGTGTGCCATTCTCAGGAGTGTGTGGATGGACAAAGAAATTAGCTTTTTTTTGTAAATATTGTCAGTTGTGGAGAATATAAAATTAAAGTGCCAATATTAAGATCGAATCATCGACTTCATTGTAGCTAGCATTTACCCTCTCCCAGTAAGCTTTACATGTACTCTAGTCACTGCACAGCTTGCCCAGACGGGAAGGAAAGAAGGTTTGCAGTCTTCTACGTCAGCGACGGACAGATAAGCTTACAACTGTAGTATTCAACGAGGTCTCTCACCTTATCGGCACGCTGCATCAGATGCCCGAGGTTGTGACCACTGCCGAAGCAGCCACGTCGTCGCTTGTGCATCAGTTTGCTGCATTGTTGTAGGAATCTATAATACGAGGGATACGAGGGCTATTTGGAAAGTAAGGAACGATAGGTCGCGAAATGGAAACCATAGTGAAAATCAAAACTGTTTTATTTTGCAACGGTTAGCTACACCTTGCAGCTACTTCTATACACAGTCGCCGCTCAGACTTAGACATCTGTCATAGCGTTGTACCAACTTTTCAATTTCAGCTGCCAATGCTTTTCGGAAATTTTCTACTCTGGACTGCAGCTCGGTGTCTGTGTCAAAATATTGTCTTCATAGCCAGCAGTTCATTTGAGCAGAGATGAACCTCAGGGGTAGCCAATTACAGGTTGTATTGTGATCAAACACTTCCCATTGCAAACGCTGCAGAAGCATCTTCATTGCCCCTGCAGAGTGCGGCCAAGAATTGTTGTGTAGAACGAACCGCATGACAGTTATGTGGATTGCAGAGCTTCAGGCGAAATCTTTCGCCAGGCTCTTATACTTGGCGGGAGACGCTAATTTCTAGCCATCTTTACGTTCTCACTGTGAGCTCAGAACTGAAAAGAGCGACATGATATGATCGATGGGCGTACTAGACACGGTGTCCAATGCATCTGTGCAAAGCTTAATCAGATTTTCGATGTATTTTCCATTTCACGATCAATCGTGCCTTACTTTCCGAATAACCCTCTTAGTATTTTGCTGTTGTACCCTCTGTAGACGGGTTCTTCGTCTTAGAGAAAGCCTAATCCTGTTTTGTATTCGAACTGGAAGAAATATAGAAATTCTTCCAATCCAAATGTGGCATACAGCAAACCAGTGCTTAACAGTCAAAATTTTAGGATAAGTTAAGCACAGGTGTTGCCCCTAGTGATTCCATCTTATCAATGTGTTATGTCCATTACATTTATAAAGTCTTAGTGGGTATGTATATCCAGTTTACGATCTCTCATTTTTAATCACTGCTGCGTCGCAACGCCACCTCTTGACGTGATTGTGTATTAGGCTTCAGTACTGGCACACGACGCTGTGGCACATTATGCTTACTACCTGAGCCCCCATCTTACTGTTACTCGCTGCTGTGAACGGGAACGCGTTATGCAGAACTTGGTGCCTCTCGCGTTCAGCAAGAAAAGGTAATGATTTTACTGTTTTATATTTCTAGTTTTTACTGAGTTTAACGAAGGCGATGTTGGCCTGATATATTCGACGATGCCCTTTGGCTTCACTGACTAAAGGATTCTTCTAAGAAATACCAAATTAAGGTATTTGCTCTTTCAATAGGTGATTTGTTTATACATGCTTATAGATTATCCATGTCTGCACAACACGATCGTGATTCTTAAATAGATGTATTTGTTCCCTGTTTTCTATGTAGATAATCTGTAGATGCCTAAATAAGGCGAACGTCGTTGAAAAATAAAAAAAAAACTAAAATTGCAACCAAGACTGTTTTTAACCAATACTACTAGGAAGAAATATGTTTGCTGGGTTATTATAGGTGTAGCAAATCTCTCTAGCGAAATGGCTTGTACTAGTGTGAACTATGACCGAGATCACTGACTAATTCTCTGCTTTTTGATACAATGTCTTATCTTGGAACCGCTGACGAAGAGGCAGGATACCTATTAGGACGTGGGAGTTTCTTCGACGGAAAGTTTTGTGAAAGATGGAACCCTGTTATGTAGCACTGGAATTCCGGAGGTTAATCTCTGCAGTGTTGCCGCACACCACAGTTGGATATTCACTGTCCAGACAAATTAATGTGACCACCTTCCAAAAGCCTGAATAACAACCTATTGCAGCGCGAAACGTCCAAGAAGAAAGTCAGTGAGGTTCTGGAAGCTACAGAAAGGGTTCGTGGAATCATGCTGACTCCAGTGCCGCGGCCAGCTGAGCTAGGATTCTCGGTTGAGGATCCATGGCGCGAACAGCCCCATCGAGGTGGTCCCACAGATTCTCAATTTGGCTTAAATCCGGGGCGTTTGGTGCCCAGGGAACTACGGTAATCTCTTCCTAGTGCTCTTCAAACCATGCAGTACACTGCGAACTGTGTGACACGTTTCATTGTCAAATGGTTCAGATGGCTCTAAGCACCATGGCACTTAACACCTGAGGTCATCAGTCCCCTAGACTTAGAACTACGTAAACCTAACTAACCTAAGGACATCACACACATCCATGCCCGAAGCAGCATTCGAACCTGCGACCGTAGCAGCCGCGTGGTTCCGGACTGAAGCTCCTAGAACCGCTCGGCCACAGCGGCCGGCTCGTTTCATTATCCTGCATGTAGATGCCATTGAGCCAAGGAAAACCAAGCTGCTTATACAAGTGAACATGGTCCCCAAGGATAGATACATTACTTGTGCTGATATACTGTGCCCTCCAAAATGACGAGATCATCCAGGGAATGCCACGAAAATATTTCTCAGACAGTAACGCTCCCCCCTTCAGCCTTGACCCTTCCGACTGCCGATTACTGCAGGCTGTACACGCCAAAGGCCATTTGTCCGATGGAACATAAAATTTGATTCATCTGAAATTGTGAACTGTCATCTCTCGACAGACGTCCGGTTGTGGTATTGGCGTGCAAATTCCAGCCTTCATCGCTAGTGAACAGTAGTCAGCATGGGTGGCAAGGGCCGTGCGCCTGCTGCATGGCATCGACATCTACATGATTACTCTGAAATTCACATTTAAGTGCTTGGCAGAGGGTTCATCGAACCACAATCACGCTATCTCTCTACCATTCCACTCCTGAACAGCGCGCTCTGATTTCTCTTATTTTATTTTGGTGATCATTCCTACATATGTATGTTGGGCTCAACAAAATATTTTCGCATTCGGAAGAGAAAGTAAGTGACTGAAATCTCGCCGCAACGAAAAACGTCTTCGCTTTAATGACTTCCATCCCAACTCGCGTATCATATCTGGCACACTCTCTCCCCTATTTCGTGACAATACAAAACGAGCTGCCCTTTTTTGCACCCTTTCGATGTCCTCCGTCAATCCCACCTGGTAAGGATCCCACACCGCGCAGCAATATTCTAACAGAGGACGAACGAGTGTGGTGTAAGCTGTCTCTTTAGTAGATTTGTTGCATCTTCTAAGTGTCCTGCCAATGAAACGCAACCTTTGGCTCGCCTTCCCCCCCAATATTATCTATGTGGTCTTTCCAACTGAAGTTGTTCGTAATTTTAACACCCAGGTACTTAGTTGAATTGACAGCCTTGAGAATTGTACTATTTATTGAGTAATCGAATTCCAACTGATTTCTTTTGGAACTCATGTGGATCACCTCACACTTTTCGTTCGCAGAGGAGGCACTGTTTATAGCACCTTGATCCACGTGGATCGTCAGTTGCTCAACAGGTACACGTCCATTCGCCTGAACACATGTCCGCAGCCGTCATTCAGCCGTGTCATATATGGCACGTGGTACACTACAGTAGCCTCGATTTCGAAAATGTGTTCACCCTTGACCCGAAAGATAAAGATCATGACCTTCTGGATCATTCCGTTTCCGCATTACGACGACTACTGCACTGTTTTCCACGTCCTCCCGGTACGGTTTATGTACCCTCCAGTGCTAGTGCTGCCACTTGCGGTCTGTGAGTGGTTAAGACATTATAGTTGGTGGTCCCCATTAGCGTCACCGACCGTGTACAACAGCGGGCGTGTAGGATGAGTCCTGGGTGTCCTGGCAGCGATAAAATGGGGCTGAGGGCCAGGTAGAGTAGTCACAATCCAGCCAGCACTTTTTCTCCCACGTCTTCACGTGTTGGCGCCATGTTAGACGTATGTCTGTCGTGACGCCAAATATTTGACGCTGGCACTTCACGGTACGGATTGTCCCCGCACTGGGACTAGTAACACTCCCAGAGAGATGTGCCTCTTTGTCACAATGGTTGCTTGTCCCTCATCGGCGTTGTACAAGTGTCGTCTCGCTCCTCAAGCGGTGAGTTCTTCAGTTGCTGACGTTAGACGCTGCTACAGCGTCTCCGCCGTCCTGCTGCGGCCGTAAGCAGCAGTGTCTTTTCGTACAGAGCAAATTTAATGGGCTCTGTGCGAGACAGATCGCTGTACACGACGAGCAGAGGGTGGGGCCAAAGAGCCGCCTGCCCCAGAACAGGCACAGCTGGCCCGAAGCAGTGAAGACAGGCCAGCTCTCTGAACTACAAGTGATGTCAGCTTCGCTGCTACCACCGAAAGACCAGCCCGAGAACGAACCGCGAGAAGACGACAAAACAGAGAAGAAAATATCGTTTACATTCCAGCTTCTTGGGGGCAAAGACACGTGTTGACACGCCACCTCAAGCAGAGGTTGGCGAACCCCCTTACGAAGTTCCTGGGTGTCTGTAGCTTCAGCCTCAGCCTGTCGGCTAGCTCTGAAGATGGCCAAAAGGTATACGGCCGAAATAGTAGGAGAAGAAATACGGTTTATGCGGCTGCACGGCTCAAATTTAACCCTTTGAGGACCAGTGGTTTCTGCCTAACACTATCTGTGTCTTTAGCATCAAACCACCGATACTGTTGCAAGACAGAGACATCTAGTGATACAATGACGTACTACAACGAATGTAGTGCATTGTAGCAGTCATTTATAGCGTTCAAAGCAACAGTCGGCGCGGAAGTTGTGCTACGTGATTGTAGGGATTGTGACACGCGGTATTTTTATGGTAACCACAAAAGGAGATCATTGATAATGAATGTAAGTATATATTAAGTTATTGTAGCGTAAATTTGAGTTTGTACTGTTGCTTTTATGAGTGTTGTCGATATTAAACCACTGATGCAATAGTTTCCATACAAAATTTTATATATTTTAGGTCCATTTTCCTTGTTATTTAGAACAATAATTTCTTTTAGGTGCTAAGGGTTCATTGAAGTTTCGATATATGGAACTGTGTCTAGGAAAATTGCGGATTTTCTTGTAAGTATATCACATGAAATGATGAGTGGTTGAAAACTGTGTGTCCTAGTGGTTCCAAAGTGAAACCACCTCCTTGAAACAATTGTTTACTTTGTGTCAATTTCTTCTTAATTCGATCTTTACTATGTTAATAAAAGTAATTTAGTGAAAATTTTTAAAATTATATTCCAAATTGAAACCACCTCTTTAAAACTATTTAGTTTTTATATTTTGCCAATTCCCTCTTGAATTCGTTGCTTACTTTGATAATGAGGATTAATTATGTGAATACTTTTTTCATGTTGGTGGGACTCAAAGGGCTAACGGATCATTTTCCTTCATTGTTTCTGAACTCTAGTACAAATCGTTTTTCTCAGATTAAACGGTGTTAGTTAACAGCAATGGCGTCATATGAGCAAACAGTAATGGTCCTGCGCGCAATTTCTGTCACACATGTAAGTTAGAGATGGCGGTTATCGCTGAAACAACCGGTTTTCGATTACATTGGCTCTTCTACGCCCATTTAACCTGACTTTTAAAACCGCTCAAAATAACCAGTTTCTGAAACAACCGATTTTCGATTTTCTTTCTATTATTTCCTGTAATAAACAAAGAATCGCACGAAGATTGAAAAATGTTTCAGGATACGTAGAATCAAAATATGAAATTAAATAGGCAAATGAAAGAAAACTTAGTCCGTCAACTGTTCGCTGCTTTTCCCAAAATGTGATAAGTGTTTGAATACTACAAAAAAAATCACTAGTATTCTATTGCTTCTGAGTTTTTAAAACTCAGCTCAAAAATCGGGTTTTAATCGGATATCATTCCACTGTTTAGGCATTACGAATAGTCAGCGGTAAAGGGTGAAAGCTGAGGTTGAAGAACTCTGCTTTTCTTGTTTCTTTGTCCGTTTGTGAAAGCTGAGGTTGAAGAACTCTGCTTTTCTTGTTTCTTTGTCCGTTTTCAAGGCCTGCAAGCAGATAGAGGCACGTTAT
This sequence comes from Schistocerca piceifrons, assembly GCF_021461385.2. Classification (NCBI taxonomy): domain Eukaryota; kingdom Metazoa; phylum Arthropoda; class Insecta; order Orthoptera; family Acrididae; genus Schistocerca; species Schistocerca piceifrons. The sequence continues at coordinate 233,265,322 of NC_060138.1, forward strand.
GTAGACACAAGGAAGCAATCAAATGGGTCAAATGGCTCTGAGCACTATGGGACTTAACTTCTGAGGTCATCAGTCCCCTAGAACTTAGAACTAGTTAAACCTAACTAACCTAAGAACGTCACACACATCCATGACCGTAGCGGTCGCGCGGTTCCAGACTGCAGCGCCTAGAACCGCTCGGCCACTCCGGCCGGCGGAAGCACATCAGCTAATTTCTATTTTTATTGTGTACTCTAAATAAACTGCTGTTAAATTTTCAATTTATTACTGCTACGATAACAGCCTTTTTCTTTTATCATTTCATAGAAATGGCAAACAAATCTTTAATTTTTTAGTGCTACATTTCCATGTCACTTCGTAAAAATATTTTAATACTAGGGGTGATGCTGTTCTCCAGTATAATGGATGTCCAGCGACGACAGCGAAACACTTATAGACCAGGTGGCTGATTCGCATTTCGGTTTTTCGTACTACGTTATTAGTAAAAAATAAGAAATACTTGTTATAACCGAGACCAAACAAATATGGAAAAGTGCCGATTATTAATAGCGACAGGAAAATTTCGCGAAAACGACAATGCGAAAAATTGTGGTGTCACCGCCAGACACCACACTTGCTAGATGGTAGCCTTTAAATCGGCCGCGGTCCATTAGTATACGTCGGACCCGCGTGTCGCCACTATCAGTGATTGCAGACCGAGCGCAGCCACACGGCAGGTCTAGAGAGACTTCCTAGCACCCGCCCCAGTTGTACAGCAGACTTTGCTAGCGATGGTTCACTGACAAAATACGCTCTCATTTGCCGAGACGATAGCATAGCCTTTAGCTACGTCATTTGCTACGACCTAGCAAGGCGCCATTACCAGTTACTATTGATGCTGTAAAACATGTACCGTCAAGAGCGATGTTCACCATTTAGGGATTAAAGTTAAGTATTCCACAGCTGCGTCCTTTTTTGGCTAATTCCTTGACCGGTTCCAGACCTCACGCCAGCCTGCGTGAGCTAAAACGCGTGCCTTTCGGCTTCCTCTCATAGTGGGTTGGCTCTCTTGCCAATCCACAACAAAAGTAATGCGAAGTTACCGGTTTTTATCAAAATAATGCGAAATCAGCGATTTTTACGGGATATCACGAAATTTGTGATTTTGCTGTCTAAAAATCTGAGGACAGAACTTTACTAATAGTGGTAAATGATAGTTAGTGAATATTAAAACAGCGTTTTAACTTCTAACCTTCTCAAGACCGTTATTCGTGCGTAATCTTAAACCGACATTTCTTTTCCTGAGTAAGGAATTTGGATATGACCGCAGAAGTAGCACCGAAATGAAGAAAAGTTACACGGAAATTGGCAAAAAGTCGGAAGTTGGCAAAAATACAGTATCGAATTTGACAAAAGAAACACTGAATTTGACAAAACAAACAACATCGAATTTGGCAGAAAGTAACTGAAACGTGGTTCTCACTAGAATTATGGAAAACGTGGAAGGAAGGACCAACCCATATAACTTTCTTTTCACACAACCAGTTTATTTAACAATATACAACCATAATTTATTTTTACAAAATGAAGAAATTTGTAAAAATGAATAGGCTTTTGCAAGAGAAATCAAAACAGCAAACAGTATTATATTACAATAATTACAACGCGCCCAGACCTGCAGCTCGCCCGTTATCGGGTGAAACAACGGTGTTTACAACCGCACTGGACACAGTCCCTCTTATTAAACGAACACATAAAAAATATGTAAGCACCATAGATGATAAGAGTGATTCAGTTACCCAGAAAAGATGATGTACCTTTCAATGTGAAAGCTGTATGTCGATAGGTTCGAGATTAAGATGCGCACCTGTGCTTAAAGGTTAAACACATTAGGAAACAATTTGACAATGATAAGGCTTACTTCAAAGCAATCAACCTCTTAATATCAATCGGCGACCAAGGTGCGACTGGAATCCGACCCATCCCTTTTGACAATCTTATTTTCATTAAAGCCCTAATGACAGTTTGCTGTTAATATTTTCAAGTTAAACTGCTTGTCAGTTATTAAGACCGCTCTGAAGGAACGTCTTAAAACACTTATTACAGGAGAACTCACTCGGCAGAACCACAAGATGCAGCAAAAAATACAGCAATAATGACCCGGTCTTTCAAAGACAGCAATGCACAGCTGTTGTACTAAACAGGTAGTTCAGATTATAACTAATGCAATTACAATCACAGTTAACCTTTAAATCTAACCACAAGACCCCTGTTTTGTTTAACGGCAACCTGTGCCTTAGTACTATTGTTCCAGCTGTATTTACGACCAGGAGCTGATTCATTAGAACATAAACCAGAAAGGAAAGGCAATACAGTAGCGGAACAAATTTTCAAACGACAACTAGTGTCTTAGTATAATATTACGGAATATATTTACGACCAAAGGAGCCGACCGAGTAAAACTCTGAGGGTCGGTTCAAATTGGTCTGCTATGGGACTTAACTGCTGTGGTCATCAGTCCTCTAGAACTTAGAACTACTTAAACCTAACTAATCTAAGGACATCACACACATCCATGCCCGAGGCAGGACTCGAACCTGCGACCGTAGCGGTCGCGCGGTTCCAGACTGTAGTACCGAGAACCGTTCAGCCACTCCGGCCGGCCTCTGAGGGTTGGGTACAAACCAGAAAATAACTAGGAGGGTAGGTAGACAATGATACAAATCACCACGAGGATTACAGAGTGTTACTACCCTTTATCAACAAGCAGCTCCTTGGACCCACGGTGCGTCGCGGTGGCTACTGAGTGGTGCCGATGAAAGCCAGGTAGACGAGGGCAAACAGGCCACGATCGGTCGTCTGACACGAATGTTGCCAACTAACCGACGGGATGTCGGCCTGCTGTTTGCAGTCGACGCTGACGCCATTGAAGTACTCCGGTATCTTCGCTCTGCGCAGGCCATCCTTGCATAGCTCGTGGCTTTGGCCCCTCGGACCTCGTGACCACCTCTTGTCACGACTCTGCCGCCAATCCCCAAACGTCGTGCCTCTCTCTCTTTCTCGGTTTTTTTCTTTATTGTTATTTCACAACACACATGAGTGATACTGGCGACACTGTTTGGTGATGATGAAACGTAGCGCTGCACACAACACTGGAAAAACACTAACACCACAGCAATAACGTTAAAAATCACTGCACTGAAGGGGGGACCTACCACTGGGTGGAGGGTAGGGGGGGGAAGAAAATGGAGGGGGGAGAGATGGTAAACCAGGAGGGGGCGGTGGAGGGGAGGAGCTGGAAGCCCATGGGGGGAGGGAGGAGAAAGAAGATGGGCGGTAGGGGAAAAGGACAAAGAAAGGAGGGGGGGAGAGGGAGGGATAGACGCAGCCCTGAGGAGGGGGGAGGGACAAAGGGGGGATTAGATCTGGTAGGAGGGGTAGATGGATGGCACGAGGACCTTATCCAGGAGTGGTAGTTGGCAGAAGCCACCTTCGGCGAGTGTATGCACCATGTGAAGGTGGAGACCAGGTGGGACACTGTGGTACAGGTGCGGCAGTGGACTGGAGTGGGAGAGGATGGGGAAACCAAAGGATGGGGAGGATCCAGGTTGTGGGAGATGTATAGGATTCGGATTCATTCAAGGAACAGGAGGAGATGGGGGAAGGGGATCAAATCATAGAGAATCCGCATTGGGGATGGGAGACAGATGCAATAAGCAAGGCGGGTTCATGACGCTCAAGGATTGCGAAGGATTTGTAGTAGGTGGTGGGGGGTGGGGTGGAGATCCAAGTGTGGTGGGCATAACACAGGATGGGACAGATGAGGGTCTTATAGGTATGAAGGATAGTGGAAGGGTCTAATCCCCATGCTCGACCAGAGAGGAGTTTGAGGAGACGAGCCTTGGCTCGGACTGTGTGGAGATTGGGGGTCCAGGAAAGGCGGTGGTCGAGTGTGATGCCAAGGTACTTGAGGGTGGGAGTGAGAGTAATGGGGCAATGGTGAGCTAGAAATCCACCCTCTCGAGCCAGCAAACCTGTATTTATATTGGCAAGCAAAGATTTTCTAAGGACACAACCCACAGATACTAACTCTTCCTCACAGATATTGGCAATGGGGCCGCAAGAGGGATAGTCAATACTAGCCTTGAGCCAGTGACGCCAGACAGAACAGACTACCAACTCAATGATGCCACAGCTCAGTAACCACGAATCTGACATAAAAGTAACACCGAATGTGGCGAGATAATAAGATCGAATTTGACAAACAATAACAACGAAATTGGTGAAAATAATGCCGAATTTGGCTAAAAACAACGCTATATTTCGCTAAAAAATAACACTGAATTTGGAAAAAAGACACTAAATTTGAAAAAAGGGAATAAATACTTGTCTAACAATAATGCCAAGTTTTTGCGAAAAAGTAACATGAAATTTGTCAAGAAAAGTAAATTTAACGAAAAACGCTGAATCTGGCAGTAACACTAAATTTTACCATAAGAAACACCTAACTTGACAAAAATAGGGCAAAAATGAAACACCGATTTGGCAAAAAATACACTACTGGCCGTTAAAATTGCTACACCACGAAAATGACGTGCTACAGACGCGAAATGTAACCGACAGGAAGAAGATGCTGTGATATGCAAATGGTTACCTTTTCAGAGGAAGTGTACCCGTGGTCTAGGGGTAGCGTCTTTGATTCATAATCAAAACGTCTTCGGTCCCGGGTTCGATCCCCGTCACTGCCTAAATTATGATAAATAATCACCATTGGTGGCTGAAGACTTCCGGCATAAGAAGTCAGCCTCATTCTGCCAACGGCCTTGTCAAAGAGGACGGAGGAGCGGATAGAGGTTCGGGGCACTCTCTTGTCCTAGGGGTGGGAAATTGCCCCTAAAAGCGGAAGAATCAGCAATGATCAACGACATGAGGATGCAGAAGGCAATGGAAACCACTGCATTAAAGACACGTAACGTGTATCCACAGGACATGTGGCCTGTAATTGAAGAAGTGTCACGATGATCTCTCCATTGGCAAAAGATTCCGAAATAGTCCCCCATTCGGATCTCCTGGAGGGGACTGCCAAAGGGGAGGTTACCATGAGAAAAAGATTGAATAATCAACGAAAGGATAATGTTCTACGAGTCGGGGCGTGGAATGTCAGAAGCTTGAACGTGGTAGGGAAACTAGAAAATCTGAAAAGGGAAATGCAACGGCTCAATCTAGATATAGTAGGGGTCAGTGAAGTGAAGTGGAAGGAAGACAAGGTTCAGATGGTTCAAATGGCCCTGAGCACTATGGGACTTAACATCTCTGGTCATCAGTCCCCTAGAACTTAGAACTACTTAAACCTAACTAACCTAAGGACATCACACACATCCATGCCCGAGGCAGGATTCGAACCTGCGACCGTAGCAGTCGCGCGGTTCCGGACTGAGCGCCTAGAACCGCTAGACCACCGCGGCCGGCAAGGAAGACAAGGATTTCTGGTCAGATGAGTATCTGGTAATATTAGCAGCAGCAGAAAATGGTATAACAGGTGTAGGATTCGTTATGAATAGGAAGGTAGGGCAGCGGGTGTGTTACTGTGAACAGCTCAGTGACCGGGTTGTTCTAATCAGAATCGACAGCAGACCAACACCGACAACGATAATTCAGTTATACAAGCCGACGTCGCAAGCTGAAGATGAACAGATAGAGAAAGTGTATGAGGATATTGAAAGGGTAATGCAGTATGTAAAGGGGGACGAAAATCTAATAGTCATGGCGATTGGAATGCAGTTGTAGGGGAAGGAGTAGAAGAAAAGGTTACAGGAGAATATGGGCTTGGGACAAGGAATGAAAGAGGAGAAAGACTAATTGAGTTCTGTAACAAGTTTCAGCTAGTAATAGCGAATACCCTGTTCAAGAATCACAAGAGGAGGAGGTGTACTTGGAAAAGGCCGACAGATACGGGAAGATTTCAATTAGATTACATCATGGTCAGACAGAGATTCCGAAATCAGATACTGGATTGTAAGGCGTACCCAGGAGCAGATATAGACTCAGATCACAATATAGTAGTGATGAAGAGTAGGGTGAAGTTCAAGACATTAGTCAGGAAGAAGCAATACGCAAAGAAGTGGGATATGGAAGTACTAAGGAATGACGAGATAGGTTTGAAGTTCTCTAACGCTATAGATACAGCAATAAGGAATAGCGCAGTAGGCAGTACAGTTGAAGAGGAATGGACATATCTAAAAAGGGCCATCACAGAAGTTGGGAAGGAAATCATAGGTACAAAGAAGGTAGCTGCGAAGAAACCATGGGTAACAGAAGAAATACTTCAGTTGATTGATGAAAGGAGGAAGTACAAACATGTTCCGGGAAAATCAGGAATACAGAAATACAAGTCGCTGAGGAATGAAATAAATAGGAAGTGCAGGGAAGCTAAGACGAAATGGCTGCAGGAAAAATGTGAAGACATCGAAAAAGATATGATTGTCGAAAGGACAGACTCAGCATACAGGAAAGTCAAAACAACCTTTGGTGACATTAAAAGCAATGGTGGTAACATTAAGAGTGCAACGGGAATTCCTCTGTTAAATGCAGAGGAGAGGGCAGGTAGGTGGAAAGAATACATTGAAATCCTCTATGAGGGTGAAGATTTGTCTGATGTGATAGAAGAAGATACAGGAGTCGATTTAGAAGAGATAGAGGATCCAGTATTAGAATCGGAATTTAAAAGAGCTTTGGAGGACTTACGGTCAAATAAGGCAGAATGGATAGATAACATTCCATCAGAATTTCTAAAATCATTGGGGGAAGTGGCAACAAAACGACTACTCACGTTGGTGTGTAGAATATATGAGTCTGGCGATATACCATCTGACTTTCGGAAAAGCATCATCCACACAATTCCGAAGACGGCAAGAGCTGACAAGTGCGAGAACTATCGCACAATCAGCTTAACAGCTCATGCATCGAAGCTGCTTACAAGAATAATATACATAAGAATGGAAAAGAAAATTGAGAATGCTCTGGGTGACGATCAGTTTGGCTTTAGGAAAAGTAAAGGGACGAGAGAGGCAATTCTGACGTTACGGCTAATAATGGAAGCAAGGCTAAAGAAAAATCAAGACACTTTCATAGGATTTGTCGACCTGGAAAAAGCGTTCGACAATATAAAATGGTGCAAGCTGTTCGAGATTCTGAAAAAAGTAGGGGTAAGCTATAGGGAGAGACGGGTCATATACAATACGTACAACAACTAAGAGGGAATAATAAGAATGGACGATCAAGAACGAAGTGCTCGTATTAAGAAGGGTGTAAGACAATGCTGTAGCCCTACTCTTCAATCTGTACATCGAGGAAGCAATGATGGAAATAAAAGAAAGGTTCAGGAGTGGAATTAAAATACAAGGTGAAAGGATATCAATGATACGATTCGCTGATGACATTGCTATCCTGAGTGAAAGTGAAGAAGAATTAAATGATCTGCTGAACGGAATGAACAGTCTAATGAGTACACAGTATGGTCTGAGAGTAAATCGGAGAAAGACGAAGGTAATGAGAAGTAGTAGAAATGAGAACAGCGAGAAAGTTAACATCAGGATTGATGGTCACGAAGTCAATGAAGTTAAGGAATTCTGCTACCTAGGCAGCAAAATAACCAATGACGGACGGAGCAAGGAGGACATCAAAAGCAGACTCGCTATGGCAAAAACGGCATTTCTGGCCAAGAGAAGTCTACTAATATAAAAAAAAATGGTTCAAATGGCTCTAAGCACTATGCGACTTAACTTCTGAGGTCATCAGTCGCCTAGAACTTAGAACTAATTAAACCTAGCTAACCTAAGGACATTGCACACATCCATGCCCGAGGCAGGATTCGAACCTGCGACCGTAGGGGTCGCTCGGCTCCAGACTGTAGCGCCTAGAACCGCACGGCCACTCCGGACGGCTACTAATATCAAATACCGGCCTTAATTTGAGGAAGAAATTTCTGAGGATGTACGTGTGGAGTACAGCATTGTATGGTAGTGAAACATGGACTGTGGGAAAACCTGAACAGAAGAGAATCGAAGCATTTGAGATGTGGTGCTATAGACGAATGTTGAAAATTAGGTGGACTGATAAGGTAAGGAATGAGGAGGTTCTACGCAGAATCGGAGAGGAAAGGAATATGTGGAAAACACTGATAAGGAGAAGGGACAGGATGATAGGACATCTGCTAAGACATGAGGGAATGACTTCCATGGTACTAGAGGGAGCGGTAGAGGGCAAAAACTGTAGAGGAAGACAGAGATTGGAATACGTCAAGCAAATAACTGAGGAAGTAGGTTGCAAGTGCTACTCTGAGATGAAGAGGTTAGCACAGGAAAGGAATTCGTGGCGGGCCGCATCAAACCAGTCAGTAGACTGATGACCAAAAAAAAACAAAAAAACATTTTCAGAGCATTCACACAAGGTTGGCGCCTGTGGCGACACCTACAACGTGCTGACATGAGGAAAGTTTCCAACCGATTTCTCATACACAAACAGCAGTTGACCGGCGTTGCCTGGTGAAACGTTGCTGTGATGCCTCGTGTAAGGAGGAGAAATGCGTACCATCACGTTTCCGACTTTGATAAAGGTCGGATTGTAGCCTATCGTGATTGCGGTTTATCGTATCGCGACACTGCTGCTCGCGTTGATCGACCTCCAATGACTGTTAGCAGAATATGGAAACGGTGGGTTCAGCAGGGTAATACGGAACGCCGTGCTGGATCCCAACGGCCTCGTATCACTAGCAGTCGAGATGACAGGCATCTTATTCGCATGGCTGTAACGGATAGTGCAGCCACGTCTCGATCCCTGAGTCAACAGATGGGGACGTTTGCAGACAACAACCATCTGCACGAACAGTTCGACGACGTTTGCAGCAGCATGGACCATCAGCTCGCAGACCATGGCTGCGGTTACCCTTGACGCTGCATCACAGACAGGAGCGCCTGCGATGGTGTACTCAACGACGAACCTCGGTGCACGAATGGCAAAACGTCATTTTTTCGGATGAATCCTGGTTCTGTTTACAGCATCATGATGGTCGCATCCGTGTTTGGCGACATCGTGGTGAACGCACATTGGAAGCGTGTATTCGTCATCGCCATATTGGCGTATCACCCGGCGTGATGGTATGGGGTGCCTAGTTACACGTCTCGGTCACTTTGAACAGTGGACGTTACATTTCAGATGTGTTACGAGCCGTGGCTCTACCCTTCATTCGATCCCTGAGAAACTCTACATTTCAGCAGCATAATTCACGATCGCATGTTGCAGGTCCGGTACGGACCTTTGTGGATACAGAAGGTTCGACTGCTGCTCTGGCCAGCACATTCTCTAGATCTCTCACCAATTGGAAACGACTGGTCAATGGTGGCCGAGCAACTGGCTCGTCGCAATACGCCAGTCACTACTCCTGATGATCTGTGGTATCGTGCTGAGGCTGCGTGGGCAGCTGTACCTGTACACGCCATCCAAGCTCTGTCTGACTCAATGCCCAGGCGTATCAAGGCCGTTATTACGGCCAGAAGTGGTTGTTCTGGGTACTGATTTCTCAGGATCTATGCACACAAATTGCGTGAAAATGTAATCACATGTCAGTTCTAGTATAATATATTTGTCCAATGGATATCCGTTTATCATCTGCATTTCTTCTTGGTGCAGCAATTTGAATGGCCAGTAGTGTAACACCGAATTTGGCAAAAAACACCAAATTTGGCAAAAAAGCTATATTTTGCGAGAATAGCACTGAATTTTGAAAAAATAATACCAAGGTTGATAAAATGACGCCAAATTTTGCCGAAAAGTGACATAAAATTGGGCAAAAAAGTAAATGTAGTAAGAAACAAATTTGACAAAAGTTTTACAAAAAAATAACACCTAACTTGGCAAAATAGGGCAAAAAGCAACACCGATTTGGGAAAAGATAAACGCCGAATGTGGCAAAAATACACCTATTTTTTAAAATAAACAATAACTAAATCGGAAAATTATCAACTAATTCTCTGAATAACAACAAGTCTAGCAAAAAAAGTAACACCGATTTCGAAAAAAAACACCGAATATAGGAGAAAATAACACCGAAATAAGCCATAAAACAAAACGATTATTTCGTGTTGCAAGTTATTCAGAACTAAAATAGCGGCATCGGTTATAACCGTTCGGTTTTTTCTCCATCCGTAATGTAGGTAGGTGACTGCCGTGTGAGGATGCCAGGTGACTCGCGGAATGGTGAGCGGTTGTGCCTTGCAGAGGAGCTCGGCGAAGTATTTTTGCTCGGCAGCAGAGGAGAGAGGACGGCAGACACAATGGCCCGGCTGGGCGGGGCTCCGTCGAAGGAAGCACTTACAGCGTGTTTCCTGCGGCAGCGGCGCCTGCCGGGGCCGCTAATGCTTTCATCAGCGCTCTACACACAAAGCCGAGGTTACCGTCTCCGCTACCGGTCCAAATCACACACACACGGAGCAAGTTCAAAAATGGCTCTGAGCACTACGGGACTCAACTGCTGAGGTCATAAGTCCCCTAGAACTTAGAACTACTTAAACCTAACTAACCTAAGGACATCACACACATCCATGCCCGAGGCAGGATTCGAACCTGCGACCGTAGCGGTGGCGCGGACGGAGCAAGTCTTTCAAATTAAGAAACCTAGCGTGTCATCACGTCTGCTCTGATATTACACTCACTTGGCGGACCTCGCCTATTACTCATCACTGATTGCGTCCAGATTTACGGTATACGCAGAGCTTGACCAGAAATGCAACTAACAGAAGTGAAAGCTCCAGATATCCAAGTGATTAGGTAGAATAGTATCCTTGGTGCGGATCGGATGCGACACGAACCTTTTGTGTCAACGTACATCCCAGGCAGAAGTTGGCGCAGCGGAAAGAGTATAGATCAGTAACACAACGGTCGTGGGATCGAGTCATTAGACACTCCGTCTTCAGGCCACGAGTGGCCTACCGGGACCATCCGACAGTCGTGTCATCTTCAGTGGAGGATGCGGATAGGAGGGGCATGTGGTCAGCACACCGTTCTCCCGGCCGTTATGATGGTATTCTTGACCGAAGCCGCTACTATTCGGTCGAGTAGCTCCTGAATTGGCATCACGAGGCTGAGTGAACCCGGAAAAATCGCAACGGCTCATGGCGGCCTGGATGGTCACCCATCCAACTGCTGACCACGCCCGACAGCGCTTAACTTCGGTGATCTCACGGGAACCGGTGTATCCACTGTGCCCCGAGGCCGTGAGTCATTCAATATTAGGATTCCGTGCCTCTGTCTGTAAAAATGGAACCCTTATACGATCGCTTTGTTGTCCATCTATTTGTCTGTCTCTCTCTCCGATTTTTACGAACCCTTTTTCTCAGTCGTGGGTAGGCGTATCAAGGTCAAATTTATGTCTTATATTAAAGTTTGTGGTCCCGTGCCGGTGAAAAAAATTTTAAGTTCCTAGGTCACTTCACTCAAAAGCTACGGCAATTTATGTCACATGTTTTGATACTAGCAAATTCACACCTAATAATTTATATGGTGCTTCTCGTCGACGTAGCATCAATAAATTTGGTAAGAAGCAAAGTTTCACAGTAAATGTAAATGTCGTGTGACTAGAGCCTCCCGTCGAGTAGGCCGTTCGCCGGGTGCAAGTCTTTCGATTTGACGCCACTTCGGCGACTTGCGTGTCGATGGGGTTGAAATGATGATGATTAGGACAACACAACACCCAGTCCCTGAGCGGAGAAAATCTCCAACCCAGACGGCAATCGAACCCGCGCCCTTAGGATTGACAGTCTGTCGCGCTGACCATTCTACTACCGGGGTGGACAGTTTCCCACTAAAAGTAAAGAAAAAATTCCGAAAATTGATAATTTAATTATATAACACGAAAAAAATATTTTTTTGTCATTTTTTATCAGCTTGTGAGTTTGGTTGTCTTCTGTTAAGACCCTTTTCCTCAGGAACAGTTCGGCGTATCAAGTTCAGGTTTACGTCACGTACTAAGGCGGATGGTTCCTTGGTGGCGCAAGAATTGTTAGCTTCTAAATCAATGCGATCAAAGATACGCCCATTTATGCCACATATTTCGACACTCGAAAACTCACTCATAAAAACTTACACCGTGCTTGCCATTGACCTAGAATCACGAAATTTGGCAAGGAGCAAGGGTTCATAGCACAAGAAAAGTAAAGAATCTCTTCTTAAATTGTAATCATGTCACATAAAAATATCTCTTGCCATTTGAACATACATTGCATTCAACATCCGTCAAAAGCTTAATAGATGAACATTACTGCATGTAAACATAAAATGTATGTTGCAGTCGTGTTTTAGTAATCAAAAGTGTTTTATTAATGTTCCCTTTATATACATGTAAACTGAGGCCCCTGGTCGCTTCTTATTGTATGTCCGGGCTAGTCTGAGGAACTACTGTAGAGACTTTGATAAGGTCTTGGATTTCCCGGAACCAATGTCTTGCCAGTATTGATATCGATAACAGGCAAAAATCGTTGAGATTCTCGATTCCCAGGATGGATCCACTGTTTGTATGCATAAATAAGCTTATACGAAACCCTCAGCGCGCTGGTTCTACTCGCACGTTGCCAATTTTTTTTTTCGTTACTTACAGTGCAAATTAACCGAAATTGTTCTCAGTATACTGAATTTATTAATAATTTGACAAAAGGCGTGAAAAGGAGGGACAAAGGAAATTATGTTGGGTGAATAAGTGGCAAACTATAGGAACGTCGTCGTTAATTGATCAGAATGTGACAAACCTAAACAAAAATACACAATAAATTTTCAACTGATGTGCTGACGCCTTACGTGTAGCAGACTAAATTTTTTCTGTTGCCTGACTCATGCGGAGGACAAACAAATCCAAATTTATACGACGAGATTTTTCAAGATGAAAGATTGTCATCATGTAGTACTGAAGTGATTCAAAATGGTTCAAATGGCTCTAAGCACTATGGGACATAACATCTGAGGTCATCAGTCCCCTACACTTAAAACTGCTTAAACCTAACTAACCTAAGGACATCACACACATCCATGCGCGAGGCAGGATTCGAACCTGCGACTGTAGCAGCAGCGCTGTTCCAGACTGAAGCGCCTAGAACCGCTCGGCCACAGCGGTCGGCCTGAAGTGATTCTCTCACCTCTACCTCCTCGCCTCCCGTGCAAATACAATCGCTAGTGTAACCGTGAGATGTCTATTTTTATCGTCGGGAAAAGAATTTGAACTCCTGGACGCAGAAAAAGAAACCACATCTCGAGAAGACTACATCAAAATAAATTTCATTTCGAATATTTGGTGAAATAATGAGTTTCTGTCACAATGTGCGATGAAAGAAAACCTTTTATAAACTACAGTTTTAAACAGGGCTGTTACTCAGCAATTGTGCGCTAGTTTCAGAATAGGATTATATAGCCAACCGGTCGTACATAACTGTTAGGTACATTGGCCCAAGTTTCGACACCTACTAAAGGTGTCTGCATCAGAATGAAATTGTGGTAAACCGTAAAATTTCTATCTATCTATATCCGGATCCCGCTCCAGCTACTGCCGGGTCTGGGTGTTGACGAGTCCTCTCCATTTGGCTCGCTCCTCCCACCACTTTTCTTCCTCCACTTGCTGCCAGGTCACACTTCTCCTTTCGACAGATATTCTCACTCCCATTTTCCACCGTTTTCTTGGGCACCCTCTACGTCTTTTTCCATCCATCATTATTTCTTCCATAATTTTGGGAAGTCTCTGCCCATGCATCCTCTTAACATGCCCATACCATCTTAATCTCTTTTTTTTTTTTCAATTTCGTCTCTCATACTTTATTGTTTAAGGTCCTTTCTAATATCTACATTCCTTACTCTATCCGTTCTTGTTTTTCCGTTAACTGCTCTGAGAAATTTCACTTCCCCTGCTTGCAGTCTGCTCCAGTCCCTTTCTGTCATTGTCCATGTTTCTCCACCATAGGTGACAATAGGGAAGTAGTAATCCCTATACATAAGGAGTTTTGCTTTTTCTGAAACTTCCTTATTCAAAACCAGGTGCTTTATTGTTTGGTGGAAATTGCCTCCCTTCTGTAACCTATTAATTTCGTTGGTTATTCTTCCATCCCTAAATATTTCACTCCCTAAATAAGTGAAACTTTCTACCACTATGAGGGGTTCTCCATTCAAGGTAATGTTTCCGTTGATCCCTTTCTCTCTTCCAAATACCATTACTTCACTCTTATCTTTATTTATTTTTAATCCATACCTTTTCATTATTTCCTTCCACGCATCAAGTTGTAACTGTACATCTACTTCTTTATCACATCATATTACCATATCATCTGCAAAAATCATCTTTTTGTCTTTTTCTTTTACTATATCTTTAACTGCCCCATAAACCGTAAAATTGCAGTGATAAAAAGCAATGGTCAGAATTTAGAGCAGCTACGCTAAAGTGGAGAATGAAATAAAACGTTTCAGCCTTTGCCACGTGTGCCTAGCTAGGATGTTGTCGATGCACTGACGGACAGGGGCCATCGAGCATTGTGGAAATAAAACAGCATGCAGACGTCAGCGGAAGGAATCACTCTTTAGTTCCAATGCGCTACCAGAAACCCAGCTGAGCGTAGGAAGCTGAGCAGGATAGGATGCAATGGTCGAGCAGCTCCTCATAAGCCACTCATCTCTGTGGTCATTGCGAAGAGTCGCTTGAGGTGGTGTAAAGAAGGACGCCACTGAACACAAGACGATTGTAGACAAGTAACTGGGAATGATGAATCCCTATGGTAATCCAATAGAAGGATTTGGGTTTGGCAATTGGCTGGAGGACGTCACCAGCCATCATGTGTAGGGCCAACAGTGATGTACGGAGGGTGGTTTTCGTGATTTGTGGTGAGTGGAATGGAGGTCTTGGTCCTCCTGTTGTGCTTAACAAAACGGTAAATGCGGGAGGATATCAACACATTTTAGAGCAATGTGTACTACATTCAGCAGAAGAGCAGTATCACATGACAACGCTTTTTCTCATAAAGCAGCATCCTTGAGATAATGTTTGTCGACAGTAACATTCCTGTAATGGACTGACCTGTCCAGAGTCCCGAGTCCACTGGGACACATTTGAGATCACTTAGAACGTCGAAATCGCACCAGATCCTAGCGTCTAACATCCCCACCTTCCCGGTTTCGGCTCTTATGGAAGAATACTCGTATAATGCCTTCCTCCGCATACACTGAGACCCCTTATAGAAAGCGTCCCCTGCAGAGTGCCAGCTATTGTAAAGGCGAAGCTTCGACACATCCCATATTCTGATGTCCACTGATAAGCGTCGGCACCTCTGCAGCTGAGTGGTCAGTATAAATGGCTGTCTTGCGGAGGACAAGTGTTCTATCCAGGTACTGTCAAGGCTTGGTGGGAAGACTGGTACGGGGCGCAATCAGCCTCATGACGACAACTGAGGAGCGACTTGACCGAATAGTAGCGGCTGCACGGTCTGGAAAGTCTGCAAAACGGCCAGGAGAGCAGTGTGCCGACCACATGCCCCTCCATATCGCACCTGCATGACGCCGCAACACAGAGGATGACGAGGCAAACAGTAGACACCACCCTGGGGCCTTTGCGGCCTGGGCGAGGAGCGCGTTAGTAGGTTTCCAGTTACTTCTGATCACATAATGTATAGCACGCTACAGCTTCTCTACAACAAGCGCGTTTGTATATGGATAAATATATTATCAGTTGATAACAATTCCTTATTACACCTTGATTAAACATCGCCACGAATTTACCGCAAAGGTTATTATTGTCATTATTATTACTATTATTATCAATTGAAAAAAAAACAGCCATCGGTCTCTATTTTTAACAAATTAACCTGGTTTCAACAGTGCTAGGAGTGTCTTCCTCAGAATTTAAATCAAAGTATGGTCTATATTCTATAACATGGTTACAGAATTATGACTAAAAATGTATGATAGGGTGACATCTCCAATAGCATTATGCCTACTAAAGCACTGTGGTATTCAAACCAGCCTTAGCTTTTAGATATGATTATTTTCATTTCTTTTTCACGGGTACTCATTTCTTCATTCCGTTCGTTATACTGTTTTTGTCGGCTGAGTATTCTGTTAATTTCAGACTTAATGCGAATCCCGATTTGATCACATTGTCTCTGGTAGGAAATTTAAGATCTACACATAGATCGCAAGTGCCAGTGTATGTCAGATTCAGAGCATGCACTCCGAGCGAGATCATTAAGTAATTTTCGCCTCTGCAGCCTTATGCAAAGAGCTCATCTTCGTGGAATATCTCAATTAGGCGTTGTTGAATGCGCGGTTCAAGGACAGACAGCGACGTCGTAAGTGTCGGGAATGTGGAATGACAGCGGACGCGTGAACACCAGACGCACATGTGGCGGCAGGAATTGTAAAAGGAGGCAACTGGTATGCGATAACAATCCGTCTCGCACCACGTAAGACGTAATCGTGGGCGTGGGAGTTGCGACGTTCTTGGGAAACCGTGGGACGGGAGGCAGGTTTAAGGCCGTTGCATGGAACGCAGACTGAATACCTACGCCTTATTACTTTTAGCGCACGACTCGCTTTAATAGCTTCTGCTCATGAGTATTCATAAACGTTACCTGTCTCCTGGTGCCCGTATTCACGATGAAGCGAGGAGTTGCGGTGGTTAAATACTCTGGACTTGCATTCAGAAGAAGCAGTCATCAAATCCCGACACACCATACGGATTTTAGTTTGTGCAACGAGCTCGTTAGGAATTTTGAAATATTCTCGCTTGTTGTTGGTGTGTGCAGTGACGTGCTGGGGCTCGGCAGTGGAGGTGCACACTCACGTATTCAACACGAAACGTTATACAAGCTAGTGTACGCCTTTACAACATTAAACATTAAACCAACAAATTGGATTAGCTACAGCAATTTAATCTCTCTGTAATCACAAAAAAAAAAAAAAAAAAAAAAAGTTCAAATGGCTCTGAGCACTATGGGACTTAACATCTGTGGTCATCAGCCCCTAGAACTTAGAACTACTTAAACCTAACTAACCTAAGTACATCACACACATCCATGCCCGAGGCAGGATTCGAACCTGCGGCCGTAGCGGTCACGCGGTTCCAGACTGAAGTGCCTAGAACCTCACGGCCACACCGGCCGGCCTGTAATCTCAAAACTGCGGTAAATACAAATGAGAGCTATTCTCAGTAATCACTAGTTATATAAATGAAGTGAATTACATACAGCATCCTTTAAATGTTCCATGTAGGAGCTCCTGTTATATAATGGAGCGTCGCGACAGTGAGAGCATAATTTTGATTTGCAAAAGAAGCCGGTCGTATTTTCAATTTTAAAATTAGTGTTACCCGATCAGGACAGTTGTAGGGCCAAAGTAAAAACGTTCCTAAGCTTTAACTTATGAGTTTATTTTTCTCAGGTGTGTACCACAATTAAATAATTTACAATTAATTATTTGAACAAAAAGTGAATATCAGCTCACTTATTTATTTCTGAAATGATTGCTTACTTGAAGCTCAAAAATATAGAGCACCTCAAACTCAGTTTACCACTCTCCAGATTTTATGTGAATCGGAGCTGACAGATGAAGCCCATGCCACAACAGCATTTACGTGCATGAACGCAAAAATGCACTAACTGACTGCTTGAGAGATGCTCAGTTCCTGCAGAATGCACTGTTAATAACTGGTTGGTGTCTCAACTGTATGGAAGATGGCTACAGAATCGCTATGGCAGCTCGCAAAGACAGGTTAAAAACAGATCAAAGGTCCGTATAAGTGAAAACACTGAAGAAGCAACGCAATTAGCGGAATAGACCTCACAAATTGTGAGCTGCTCAGAGCATAGGGCCGGCCGCTGTGGCCGAACGGTTCAAGGCGCTTCAGTCTAGAACCACGCTGCTGCTACGGTCGCAGGTTCGAATCCTGCCTCGGGCATGGATGTGTGTGATGTCCTTAGGTTAGTTAGGTTTAAGTAGTTCTAAGTCTAGGGGGCCGATGACCTCAAATGTTGAGTCCCGTAGCGCTTAGAGCCATTTGAACCATTTTTAGAGCAGAGGCAGCGCTAACGCTAAAAACCTACACTTACTCAAGACTCTTGAAAGTACACCAAGCTCTCTCTCTCTCTCTCTCTCTCTTTCTCTTTCTCCCTACCTGTCTCTCCCTCTCTCTCTCTCTCTCTCTCTCTCTCTCTCTCCCTCCCTCTCTTCCTCTCTCTCCCTCTCTCTCCCGCTCCCTCTCTCCCTCTCCCCCTCCCTCCCTCTCTCTCCTTCACCCTCTCTCTCCCTCTGCCTCTCTCTCTCTCTCTCTCTCTCTCTCTCTCCCTCTCTCTCTCTCTCTCTCCGTTTCTTTCCCTCCCTCTCTCTCTCTCTCTCTCTCTCTCTCTCTCTCTCTCTCTCTCTCCCGCGCGCTATAACCTCACAACCAAAAGTCTCCACACTTTCATCTCTTCTACCGTTCGTCTCTGCTCTCAGATGAATTGTATTGGAGGATTTACAACTGTTGCCTTAATGAAAGGCAAGAATTTCCACGAATACAACAAAATCCAAGGGTAGTCTGCAAAAGCTTCTCCTCCATCGCTTACTGTAAGTCATTTAACTAACCAAAGATTTGTGCACTGGATTTGCTGTGTCGTCACTCATGGGCTCAGACATTCACGTCACAATCCCAATGCTACTGACCAATCTGAGTGGCTGACAACATCTGGAATGTAAAATTCAGGAATTTTCTCGTTCTGGAGACAGCGAAATGACCGTTTCGCGCGTTTGCATCAGCTTACCAAATGCTCAGATTCGTTATGCCAGCTACACTCAGGGGATTTGCGGTCGCTGAGTTCCAATTTCAAAGGCGCATGCCGACGTGCGAACAATAGAACAAGGCCAGCTTTTGACCGAGCAGTTCTGCGAACCTACAGCCCCACCGAGGGTTGAAAACTGCGCCGTGTTCATAGCCCCAGGTAGAGGTACAGCAAGTTAAAACATATAATAATAATTACTTACTACTTTGTCAAAATTTTACGAAAAACTAATGATTTTTTTAAAAACCGCTACCAAGTACTGCTCATTATGGAAGTTGGAATGCGCAAGAGCCTCCCGTAGGGACCAGGTTGACTACCACTGCTCTAGAGTCTAGAATGTAGTTTCCATGCCTTCTCTCACTTACATCAAAATTTCTGCTTCTGCTTTCAGTAATCGCGTTTGTGTACCTGTAGAATAAATAATGCTTTAACTAAAGTGTTTTTAGTAGCACTTGTCCCTTGCATGTGCAACTTCCCTCCCATAAGGTTAATTTCACTGAACATTAACAAAGACTGGTGGTTGCAAGCGTGCACAATTTATGCAATAGGTTAGCCATTATCTGTTGTGCATATCAGGCAGTGTGCTAACTCAGCGAACACGAGTAAGTTCATTGTTGACCAAAAGCGAAAGTTACAAACAGTTGTAAATTGTCGTAGCTGTGTTGGGAAAGTACCAGAGCTCCAAGCGCTAATAGAAAGCACTAATGCTCAAATCGTCATAGGCACTGAAAGCTGGCTGAAGCCGGAGTTAAGCGCAGTCGAAATTTTTACGAAGAACCTAACGGTGATCCGAAAGGATAGGCTAAAACACGATTGGTGGTGGTGTGTTTGTTGCTGTTAGAAGTAGTTTATCTTGTCGCGAAACTGAAGTAGATAGTTCCTATGAGTTAGTATGGGCACAGGTCATTGTTGGTAACCGGAATAAAATAATAATTGGGTCCTTTTACCGACCTGCCAATTCAGATGATACAGTTACTGAAAGATTCAAAGAAAACGTGAGTTCGTATTCCGATTACATAGTAATGCTCGCACAAGCATGCTTGGACTGTGCGGAGGGGATGGGGATTTGTGCCTACGTGCACAAAGTTTGCATCATTCTCAGACTTCCAGCTACGTGTATGGTCGCCGTTACCAAATTGGACAACTGAGGCGCTGAGAGTTGTAAGGGTCCAATCCGCACCGTCGTCGATTTTCAGATTATAGAAAGTATACAAGTTCCTGACGTCTATGGATCTTATTGTGATCCAGGTTTGCCTATACTGTTGGCCCACATGTTTATGTGAACAGTCACGAAAATCTGTCTCATCGATTTCAAATGGTTCAAATGGCTCTGAGCACTATGGGACTTAACTTCCGAGGTCATCAGTCCCCTAGAACTTAGAACTACTTAAAACTAACTAACCTAAGGACATCACACACATCCATGCCCGAGGCAGGATTCGAACCTCTGACCGTAGCGGTCGCGCGGTTCCAGACTGTAGCGCCTAGAACCGATCGGCCACCCTGGCGGTCTCTCATCGATTTCTCTGGTATTCATTTCCGTATGGGCTTCAAGCACTGTGCATAGTGTTGTTGCTCTGAGTTACACAAAAATTGATTCCTAGGATTGCCATCATAATTTAGTGTCTAAATCATGTACGTAGTATGTCATAATCGGAGGTATATTGTCAGTTTTATCTGAACCTCAAGCTACAGAATGTACCTAATAAAAGTGATGAAGCTTATGAAGTGTTGGAATAGGTCATAACAGTGTGGGTGACGCATTTAGTATTTGTTCTTTATGTTCTGATTCCAGTTTCCCATGAATTTCAAATTTTACAACCGTCACACCACCCTGTTATCAGTAGCCTATAAATGGAAATGTTGTGAATTAACATCCATACACGTCATATAAAACGAGATGCCTCAAAAGTTGCCGCGTTATGCATGACGTATAAATTTATTATTTCTTTGCTACTGCCTCTATTCCAACATACTTCGTCAATAGTATCCTCACATGCCGCTGAACATACCTACAAACCTGTATCATTGTATGACGCATTTTCAAGAGATATAAACACTGAGATGCGTGGAAACTGCCGCATTATGCACGACGTTTAAATTTATTATTCAAGTTTATTTTTGTACGACACTTAGTTCAAGAGATATGATGTCATATACACTGAGCTTCGTGGAAAAATGCCGCATCATGCTTGAAATGTTAATATATTTATTCTTTGCTACTAAGACACACCTACAGTAGTCAACTTAAGGGCATCCCTGATACCTGGCAGCGCTTTCGACAGCTTTCAATTGCGAAGTTCAAACGGCTGTAGGCGAAAACGATAGCCGTCTATAGAGCTATGAAGAGGCGTCACCATAGAGACATTTACAAAATCGCGTTGTAGAGATGCGAGGCAGCTGCGCCTGGCCCACAGATATTGTTCTGGATCATGTTTCTTAATTGGGTACCGTTCTTATACATTTGTACAGTTTAATGTTTCTTTGTATGACTATTTCATAATTTCAAAGCTCTTTTCACGAATATATGGAAATATAATTTTTTCGATACTTCCCTACAAACACAGTGAATTTTTTTGCTGTCGCTTTTAATAGAAAAGTAGCAAAATGTATACCAGGACAATGCCCGGTTTGCCAGCTAGTTGACAATATAAACCTAACTAGTAATCAATTTTTTATAACGTAAACTGGGTACATTATTTTTTTCTTAGGAAATGTAAGATGTTGAGACTTATAAAACAAGTCAGACCTATGAGATTGGTGGTTTGTCTACAAATTTGGTATTCACAACAATCTTTTTTTATCAGAAATTTGTTTTAGTGCCTTGGGGCTTGGGGTTCTCAGTGCCTGAACTGTACTGCTGAGAATATTGGGCAAAGCGATGTGCAGTTTGTAATACTGTATAAGTAGCATGGTTTTTGCCACAGCGGTGCTGCATTGCTGTGGCCGATAACCGTTAATAGTGCAGGTGGCAAAAAGTAACTTAGCTGATAGAAATAACCTGTTACTGAGAAATGACAGTTTCTGCTATAAACGCTGACCTGTTATTAGCAGTTATTTTAGTAACTGCCAACAGTGCGTGACGCCAAATGTTTAACGATGTGAGACCTCAACGCGGTTGAATGGAAATAATAGTAGGACGGACCATCTGGACAGGGGTTTTCAACCTTTTAACTTAAGTGAGGCACATTACAAGAAGACTAGAATTTTTAGGCTGCTCAAAATAAACACTAACGGCTAAGAAGCAGAGAGGTAGAGAGGGAATGAGAGAATAGCATCGTGTGTCGGGAGTTTCAAATTGAAAATATTCAGTTTATCATAAGTTTATATAAACGGGATTTTATGGACTTTTCTATCGATCGTGTATCACACGCTACACACTTACTGTGCAACACTGAAGATTGCTTTGGGCCACATACGGCCTGCGGTCCCCGTGTTGGACACCCCTGATCTGGAAGGTATTCTATAAGTTATGGAAATAGCTGTGAGACGGCGCGTGTCCTGTTTATCGCAGCTTGCACTACGCTTTCGCGTTAAAGTAAACATAGTTACTATTCGAGCACAGCTTCTGTCTGGGAGTTACGGGCTAGCGCTGCAAGTTGGTAACTGCGTCCCGGGGTCCAGTAGGTCGTAGCACATGATATTTGCAAAGAGGACAGATATTCGACTGAAACCTGTACTGAAGTAGGCGCCGATCGTCACAGAGTTCACAAATAATTGGACTGTTATTGCCTTTGACGTGATCCGCATGCTGCCACACATACAGCAGCTGTTAGCCTGGTACCCCGTGCCAGAATCAACTTGCACAATTACCAAACCAAATAAAAAAGTGCACGTCTCGCAGATTTAACTGCAGGACCACAATAAAGCCAAGGAATTTGAAAAATGTTAACTAACAAAAATGTTTGAAAATGGTCTATGACATCACACAACTGGGCTGGCGCGCCGTGAAGCACTGCTAGCTGGCTACCTTGAGCAGCAGAACTCGGATCACTGCCTAGAGATTGAGCGACAAAAGTTGAAGTCCCTCCCAAAAACATAAATTGGAGAGAGATTCTTCTGGGTAATTCGGTAGTCAAAATAACTGACAGTTATAATTAACTGTTAGAAGTAACTTGTATAAAAAGTAACGGTTGTTGTGTTGTTGTGGTCTTCGGTCCAGAGACTGGTTTGCTGCAGCTCTCCATGCTACTCTATCCTGTGCAAGCTTCTTCATCTCCCAGTACCTTACTGCAACCTATATCCTTCTGAATCTACTCAGTATATTCATCTCTTTGTCTCCCTCTGCGATTTTTACCCTCCACGCTGTCCTCCATCACTAAATTGGTGATCCTTTGATGCCTCAGAACATGTCCTACCAACCGATCCCTTCTTCTAGTCAAGTTGTCCCACAAATTTCTCTTCTCTCCAGTTCTATTGAAGACGTCCTCATTAGTTATGTGGTCTACCCATCTAATCTTCAGCTTTCTTCTGTAGCACCAGATTTCGAAGGCATCTGTTTTCTTCTTGTCTAAACTATTGATCTTCCATGTTTCGCTTCCGTACATGGATAGACAACAGACAAATACTTTCAGAAACGACTTCCTGACGCTTAAATCTATACTCAATGTTAACAAATTTCTCTTCTTCAGAAACGCTTTCCTTGCCATTGCCAGTCTACATTTTATATCCTCTCTACTTCGACCATCATTAGTTATTTTGCTCCCCAAACAGCAAAACTCATTTACTACCTTAAGTGTCTCATTTCCTAATCCAATTCCCTCAGCATCACCTGACTTAATTCGACTACATTCCATTATCCTCGTTTTGCTTTTGTTGGTGTTGATCTTATATCCTCCATTCAAGACACTGTCCACTCCGCTCAACTGCTCTTCCAAGTCCTTTGCTGTCTCTGACAGAATTACAATGTCATCGGCGAACCTCAAAGTTTATATTTCTTCTCCATGGATTTTAATTCCTAATCCGAGTTTTTCTTTTGTTTCCTCCACTGCTTGCTCAATATACAGATTGAATAACATCGTAACATCGGGGGTAGGCTACAACCCTGTCTCACGCCCTTCCCAACCACTGCTTCCCTTTCATGTCCCTCGACTCTTATAACTGCCATCTGGTTTCTGTACAAATTGTAAATAGCCTCTCGCTCCCTGTATTTTACCCCTGCCACCTTCAGAATTTGAAAGAGAGTATTCCAGTCAACATTGTCAAAAGCTTTCTCTAAGTCTACAAATGCTACAAACGTAGGTTTTCCTTTTCTTAATCTATCTTCTAAGATAAGTCGTAGGGTCAGTATTGCCTCACGTGTTCCAACATTTCTACGGAATCCAAACTGATCTTCCCCGACTTCGGCTTCTACCAGTTCGTCCATTCGTCTGTAAAATGTAAAGTAACGGTAATCGCGATAAATGATACTCCGAAATAACCGTTTGGACCACCCCTAGTGGCTGGATCTTTGACGCGCGTCGCGCAGGCCAGCAACAGGTGTAGAGCCGGGCAGGTGGCGGCGTTGTACGTTTTCCCAGTCCCTGGCTCTCCCTGGCTCTCTCTCGCTGCTGTGGTGAGTCAGTGCCGCACGGCGCTCTGGATGCACAACGCGGGAACGCGGTAATCCATTCGGCGGTAGCGGTCGCCGGAGACGCAGGCGTGGACGGCGGGAACTCGTACCTCACTACCGCGAGAGCCCAGAGTCTTCTGAGAAAGGTAACGTAATTACAGCCATTGCCACTCGCCTTATGCAGTTCCATGTCCTACTGGTTTTTAATGCCGATACCAGCCGTAAAACACGCGTAAATTTACGCTTTGGTTCACTTTATTACCATGCTTAATTCGTCACTGCGTGTTTCGAGCCTCATCTCATCACCAGGCGACCATGCAAACAGCGTTAAACGTTGCTGTAACACGTCTTATTTCGTCCGTAATAGACCGCAGTGCGTTTCGTTGCTCTCGCCGTCATCAAGTGAAATGAGTGGAAGCGTAGTTACTGATGAGTTACTGTCAACTCGCATTGTCGCCCAGAATAAAATTGTCACTGACAGCGTTAATTTGTGAGTGCATAAGTCGCGTTGTCTTGCAACCTAAAACATCAATAGTGATATGTAGCACTGTGCAGGCGGTTTGTAGTGTTCTGCTCCTAGGACCGACTGTCTCCTGAGTGAAGAATGAAGATTTTCTTTTGCTGTGTATACTGTATAAACGCACTTTGAGTGAAAAACGTTTAGGGAGATTGCAACAAGACACAGACATTTTTAGGAAGCACATTAAATGTATACGCAGTTGGGAATATAAACCACCATTGGCTCTTTAATGGAATGACGACAATGAATATTGGTGCCATACCGGGACACCGAACTGGATTTCCCGCTTATCACGAGCAGTCGCCTACCACTTGGCTACCCGAGCACTACTCGCGGCCCGTCAACCATGTGTCAACTTCCTGTACTCGTACAACCATTACATATATATTCCCGTACAGTGGAGACATTTTACTTGAAAGACGCATTACCGGTGTCGGCGGTTAATTACGATATTGCATGTCAGAATGAATTTTACATCGGTGAAACAAAGCAGCTTGAATCACTTAATAAAGGCAAGGCCTCCGGTCCAGATTTTATACCAGTCAGGTTCCTCTCAGAGTATGCTGATAAAATAGCTCCATATTTAGCAATTATATACAACCACTCGCTCACAGAAAGATACGTACCTAGAGACTGGAAAATTGCTCAAGTCACACCAATACCCAAAAAGGGAAGTAGGAGTAATCCGCTGAATTACAGGTCTATATCACTAACGTCGATTTGCAGTAGGGTTTTAGAACATATACTGTATTCGAACATTATGAAGTACCTCGAAGAAAACGATTTATTGACATATAGTCAGCACGGATTCAGAAAATATCGTTCTTGTGAAACACAACTAGCTCTTTATACTCATGAAGTAATAAGTGCTATCAACAGGGGATGTCAAATTGATTCCATATTTTTAGATTTCCAGAAGGCTGTCGACACCGTTCCTCACAAGCGTCTTCTAATCAAACTGCGTGCCTACGGAGTATCGTCTCAGTTGTGCGACTGGATTCGTGATTTCCTGTCAGAAAGGTCACAGTTTGTAGTAATAGACGGAAAGTCACCGAGTAAAACAGAAGTAATATCCGGCGTTCCCCAAGGAAGAGTTATAGGCCCTCTATTGTTCCTGATCAATATTAATGACATAGGAGACAATCTGAGTAACCGTCTTAGATTGTTTGCAGATTATGCTGTCATTTACCGTCTTGTAAAGTCATCAGATGATCAAAATGACTTGCAAAATGACTTAAATAAGACATCTGTATGGTCCGAAAAGTGGCATTTGACCCTGATAAAGAAAATTGCGAAGTTGTTCACATGAGTACTAAAAGAAATCAGCTGAATTTCGATTACGCGATAAGTCACACAAATCTGAGGGCTGTGAATTCAGCTAAATACTTAGGGATTACAATTAGAAATAACCTAAATTGGAACGATCACATAGATAATATTGTGAGTAGAACAAACCAAAGACTGTGATTCATTGACAGAACACTTAGAAGGTGCAACAGGTCTACCAAAGAGACTGCTAACACTACGCTTGTACGCCCTGTTCTGGAGTACTGCTGTGCGGTGTGGGATCCGTATCAGGTGGGACTGACGGTTGACATCGAAAAAGTACAAAGAAAGGCAGCTCGTTTTGTATTATCGCGAAGTAGGGGAAACAGTGCCACATACGTGATACGTGAATTGGAGTGGCTATCATGAAAACAAAGGCGTTTTTCGTTGCGACTGGATCTTCTCATGCAATTTCAATCACCAGTTTTCTCCTCCGATTGCGAAAGGATTCTGTTGGCACCCACCTACATAGGAAGAAATGATCATCACGATAAAATAAGAGAAATCAGGGCTCGCACAGAAAAATTTAACTGCTCGTTTGCCCGCGCGCCGTTCGAGAGTGGAGCGGTAGAGAGACAGCATGAAGGTGGTTCATAGAACCCTCTGCCAGGCACTTTATTGTGAATAGCAGAGTAATCACGTAGATGTAGATGTAGATAATAACACAGGCACTGCACTATCCTACTTTCACGGAGCTTCCCACGAGCAGTTTCGAACCATAATGCCCATGTCACAGGCAGCAGAATCTCGTCTGCTCATGTACTCCATAAGAAATGTAAGGAGTTACCTCGTTTTTATGTGCTATAAGGAAGACATGTATGATAAAGTATAGAAAAATGTGCTGTGAGCATACAATTAAAACGTATAAAGACAGTAACCTTCGTATACTTACATTTGTTCTATGAGCTGCAAGCACGGTAGCGCATTTTTCTATTATTCGAATGAACTGTCGCTGAGTACTTATTTAGTACAGGAGCGGACAACATACTACTGTCGATTCTTGCACCACTAAAAAAGTACAGGCGTATTAAGACGGACATAATGATGCGAAATCGGCCATGGTAATAAAATGAAGCTTCTTATAAGTAGTCATGGCTTGTTGCAGTCGACCTTAACAACGTTTCATTGAATAACAAGTGCAGAATTCAACTAGAGTACCATGGATAAAATAGTGTGTGTTCAGTGGCTCGTCTTCTCGACTAGTGCGTAGAACGTTGTGATTTACCAGTCACCGCTGCAAATGTTGGTATGTAGAGTGCTTTGTTTATTGCAGGCGTGGTTACTTTTAGAGATGGGTCGTTCGCGAACTAACGGGTCCAAAGGAACGGTTCACCAAGATGAACGGAAGGAGCGAGGAACGAATTCTAAGAAACGATCTTTCATAGTTCACTTCGGTCACGCCTTTCTACTTGTAGTTCCGGGGAACGGGAAACGGGCCGGCCGAAGTGGCCGAGCGGTTCTAGGTGCTACAGTCTGGAGCCGCGCGACCGCTACGGTCGCAGGTTCGAATCCTGCCTCGGGCATGGATGTTTGTGATGTCCTTAGGTTAGTTAGGTTTAAGTAGTTCTAAGTTCTAGGGGACTGATGACCTCAGAAGTTAAGTCCCACAGTGCTCAGAGCCATTTGAACCATTTTTGAACGGGAAACGGTCGGTCTCGTTCCCGCAACTGCACGTCGGACGGTCTCGTTCCAGCCTCCGTCACGTTCCCGTCTGTCTCGGTCTCGGTCTCCCTCGACCGGACTCGTCGTTCTTCGCGTGGCCACTGGCTGCAGTTCCACTGCCGACCGCTCCTATTTAGTTCAGTTTCGAGTTGTTCGTTTCGTTCGCTACGCACGCCCATTCTAGATCTGTTTCAAACCTTTTTCGAACTCTGGACTTCTGGTTCTTTTCGTATTCTATTCAGCGTCCACGACCGGCAATTAAAATGTATTTTATAATTATATAAAATTACGTGGTATGTAATACATATATCCTTTCAGGTATCAGCTTACTTCACTATTTAGATAAACAGCAGAGGACATAAAAAGGCAAGTTTTTTGTTATTACACATACAAAGGAAGGCGGTACGGCACACACGAGTGGCATTTTCCGTCTTTTTTCTGATCCAAGATAAAACAGCATGTTCATTGTTATGGAAGGCAGACCTACTTACGAACCTCAAAATTTTTATTTCTATATCTAGAATAAACATGTTACGGTTGTTTCACATCAAAAATTCAGCACGCCCTCGTACTGTTGTATAACAGTGCAGCACATAAAACAACCGTAACAATGGCGCAAAAATCCATATGTTTCTTTTTTCTCCGTAATTTTTTATCAGAGTTTTGTCATGGAATTTGTATCATACACACGTAAAAACTGCTGGATGCAGGTCTTCTTTAGACCTCCGTGCACATTAATGTTTTCAACTCCACCCATCCATGTCGTTCATGCATTTTCTCTAACGTCACCTACTCGCCTTCCATTGAGTCATTCTCTGTTTCTTCTGATCCAAACTAGCAAGGAAGTTCCTTTATCCTTCTGCCAACCGCTTGCCCAGGAGTGTGTAACACCACCCCATTTGTTTTGCAATACTGTGAGAATTACATCTCTGTTCCTTGATCCATTTTTCCTCGCTCTATATCTCCTTGTACTTTTATCATGTATCTATCTTTTCAGAGAAATCGCTATAATGTCCATAAGCAAAAGCCAGTAATGCATGGTGATCGTAAAACGCTCGGCTGCAGACACATTTTAAATTTAATTACAAAAAATCTGTTCAGTATTTAGCTTACCAGAAACTTTCCAGGCTAGTTTTACTATTGTAATTAATTCTTTTACTGGCAGTCCTGCCATTGTCTTCAACTACCCTAAATTCTCTAACTCATAACTTGCCCGGATAATTTCATTAATAACTTACGCCGTTTGATTACACATTATTATAGTTTTTCTGTAACTGATTTACACGGCTCCTTTCGAATCTGCTATATCATGGTGTTGGATCCCTTGCTGAAGTGATTCTGTACCAGTGCCCAACGATATAAACAAAATAAGTCGTAAGTTATTGTTGACTGGTAGACACAGAGTGGTTGTTCATCCATCTAATTTCTAACGACTTTCTTCATCCGCGCACAGTGACTTTTTTCCACGCGGAACATGAGAATTATGCCTTAAGTGTATCTGAGTCAAGGACGCCCATACGATATTACGTATGGGGAGGGGGGAGGAGGCGGGCTAGTCCTGGGGGTAGTGTCTATTTTTAATATTTTGGAAGTTTACTGGCGACTTGTGAAAAGCCAAAAAAATTTTCAGATCCAACAGTGGTAAAAGCCTGTGTAATACTGACTTTTAAATCTTTTCTTGAAATAAAAGCACCTGATTACAATATATTTTTTCCTTTCCCTGAGAGAAGTTGGGGGGTGAGGGTCTGGGGCCGCCCTAGGCCACAGGTATGGCCGCCCTTGTGTTGAGTGGAGGCGACTGTACTAATTGGATGAATAGTTTGGCGTCGAATTAGTGTTGTATGATGAAAGCACAGGGTGAAACTCTATGCCCGCACATAGCATACACATCTCGATGGGCAGCAAGGGGACTGCCAGGTATATCGTCCCCATCACGTGAGTCAACATCATCAGGGTCACATGTCCTCGCTCCATGAGACACTGCCGACACGTTTGGAATTTAGTTCAGGGCGTTGGCCCCGAGACTGGCTATCAGGAACTTAACACTGCCATCACCACGCATCTCCATGCCGGCCAAATACAGATAGTGAAAAATTCTGCAACCAGCATGATTCAAAATGGATACTCATAGTCGAATATCACAACTAAGGTGTGCGTTAGTGAACCCACTGCCTTGGGGCAGTAAACTATCATCAAAAAGTAACTGCTGTAGTAAATGTGTTCCTTTAACACTTGAACTGGCTTACTTTTTGCTCTTTAGGCGTCAAGAAGTATTGCTTAAAAGTGACCAACAGTTTCAGTAATCTCCGTGCCTGACTACCCACTCATTTCCCATTCACCTATTGAAGTTTCAACACTTAATACCTATGTTGTGGAACAGACTTACATTGGATGACGTAAGTGCCTTTCTTTCTCTACAGTTGCTTCTATTGATTTTGTTAAAACTGAGTGAAAACTTCTCAGAACGTATGACATTGAGCAAAGTGTTAATTGATTACACAATAAAGAGTTTCTTTCACAATCTGCGAAAGGTCCATCGTTCTAGATATATCCATTTGTTACTTTACCTGATTACTAGCTAATGGTGTTTTTCTGTGCACGTGTAGCGAATATTTTGCACATTACTGAGAGATGGCAAATACACACATCAAAAAAAGTTTTGCATCACCCTGGTACCCAGAACTCCTGAAGGTAGACGTTGGTTGTGGATATTGTATCACGGACACAGTCCCTTTGACTGTTCTGAGATGTCAGGGATGTCCAAAGATGTAAACAACCATGCATGAGCGACGCCTGTTGGACGGAGGGAGTTCGACAGCCGATCAGTTCCGATCACTCGACCAGAAAAAGGAGATACACGGCTCGTCTTGTCTGTGGTACAACCATGCCTAGAATGTGAATACCGCCGTTCGACCGCGTCCGCATCATTACTTTGTGCCAGGAAGGGCTCTCAGCAAGGAAGTGTCCAGGCGTCTCGGAGTGACCAAAGCGATGTTATTCGGACATAGAGGAGATACAGAGAGACAGGAACTGTCGATGATATGCCTCGCTCAGGCCGCCCAAGGGCTACTACTGCAGTGGACAACCGCTACCTAAGGATTATGGCTCGGAAAAACCCTGACAGAAACGCCACCACGTTGAATAATGCTTTCCGTGCTGCCACAGAACGTCGTGTAACTTCACTCCCGACGTCCATGGCGAGGTCCATCTTTGTAACCACGACACCATGGAGTGCGATACAGATGGGCCCAACAACATGCCGAATGGACCGCTCAGGAATGGCGTCACGTTCTCTTCACCGATGGTCGCATATGCCTTCAAGCACAGACAATCTTCGGAGATGTGTCTGGAGGCAACCCGGTTAGGCTAAACGCCTTAGACACACTGTCGAGCGAGTGCAGCAATGTCGAGTTTCGCTACTATTTTGGGGTGGCATTATGTGGCCCGACGTACGCCGCTGGTGTTCATGGAAGGCGCCGTAAAGGCTGTACGATATGTGAATGCCATCTTCCGACTGATAGTGCAACCATATCGGCAGCATATTGGCGAGGCATTCGTCTTCATGGACGACAATTCGCGCCCCCATCGTGCACATCTTGTGAATGACTTCCTTCAGGATAACGACATCGCTCGACTAGAGTGGCCAGCACGTTCTCCAGACATGAACCCTATCTAACATGCCTGGGATAGATTGAAAAGGGCTGTTTGTGGACGACGTGACCCACCAACCGCTCTGAGGGATCTACGCCGAATCGCCGTTGAGGAGTGGGACAACATGGACCAACAGTGCCTTGATGAACTTGTGGATAGTATGCTACAACGAATACAGGCATGCATCAATGTAAGAGGACGTGCTACTGGGTATTAGAGGTACCAGTGTGTACAGTACACCTCTGAAGGTCTCGCTGTATGGTGGTACAACATGCAATGTGTGGTTTTCATGATCAATAAGAAGGGCAGAAATAATGTTTATGTTGATCTCTATTCCAGTTTTCTGTACAGGTTCAGGAACTCTCGGAACCGAGGTGATGCAAAACTTTTTTTAAGTGTGTAGTTTATTTATATATGCAGGATGTCCTAGATATATTGAGCCGAACTTCGAGTGGTAGTACGAGGAGTTCTTGAGGATCAAATCGAGGGTTCTCTAACGGCGCTGCAGAGCAGTAGCGCCTGCTGCTAGGCCACCCCATCGGCAGCAAACGTGACCGTGTATGCCGACGGACCGTAGGCGGAACGTCTCTCAATGTTGTTTGTTTTTCAGTGATCGCGATTGATTGCCACGATCGCCAGCTGAAGGTGGAGGTAGCTGTGGCGTAGAAAGGCGCTGTCCTCTATTAATGCGATGCTCTGTTCCCTCGGTGGAAGACGGTTTCGGGCACGGCTTTCCATTGGCAGTTTATTCTTTTCCAGGACACTCTAAAATATCCATCCCTTTTCGGTACACAGGGCAAAAATGAACTGCAGATGGAAACTGGTTGTCGAAACTGTCGTCCACCAAGGGAACAGAGCGTCGCATTTATAACACACGAGGCCTTTCTGCGAAGCAGCGGGCTCCATCTTCTCCACAGGCAATCGTGGCAATCAGTCGCGAACACGGAATTAAAAAAAAAAAAACAGCATAGCGAGAAGTTTCGCCAACAGTTCGTCAGCGTACAGTCACGCTTGCTGTGGCAGGCGCCTACTCCTATAACTACGACACACTGTAGAGTCACTGGATGGTGTTTCCGGACAGAGGTTCCTCCCCTCTGTTTATTCCTCTCGACGCCCTCTACAACTCCTCGAAGTTTGTCTGGACATTTCTGAGACACCCTGTGTGTAGCATTTAATACGTACGTGATGGTACTGGTTCTCGTCGCCTTGCTTCTACCACCTTTTATCGAAATTACATCAAAAAACTTATCGATTTAGTTCCGAACACCAGTATTTGTTTCAGTGTTCGTGCCATCATCTTCAAGTGGGCAAAATTTTTTTTATATCGTGGAACATCTTAATCGACCTGGTAGTGGGGGAATGAACATTGAAAAGACTGTTGGTGTTTAAAATTAAAATAAGTGACTGAAGCAGTAAATTAGTGACGTTATGACTTTTCACATGAATTATTTTATCAGCCACAGCCCTTTACAATCAGTCCTTTATGAACAAAGTATTTATTTACCAGCATTTATATTTTTACTATGATTCAATTGTGGGAATGCATTTTGCACCTCTAGGGCTTAGTTAAATAGCATCGCTATGCGTTTTGCGGAACGTACTTCACGTCTGCGCGCAGAGTAGACTAAAGTACCCATCAGCCCGAAAAGTTTAGAGACTGGGTTAGTAAAAAGCAGAGAAAGTTAAGATGGTGGTTTTAATATTTCAGGTGTTCTACATAGCCTCCCCCCCCCCCTCCTCCTCTCCCACTTGGTTATAAAGCACACAACGTTCATACAACTTTGTGAAACTGTCAGAAGAGTTTTCCTTTCGGGTTTTGTTTAGTTCGCGCGTCACATTGACGTGAATGTCGGTTACATCGTCAAAGCTTTGATCTTTCATGTCAAGTTCTCCATTTTGTCGGCTTGTGGTAGGTTCGTATTGATTACACAAAGTCTCGTCAGCCGTAATGATTTTTTACAGCAGAGAATCGTCCGCCTTCTACATTTCAATCAAGTCGCAGTAGGCGTCCTCTCGTCGTTGTTGTTGTTGAGGATTGAACGTGTACGGGACAAAAATCACACACACTTTTTTCTTCCGAAAAACATTCTAAAGAATGTCTTGAATGTCTGATTTTGAGATGTTGCTCCATTGTGGTTTGTGGCAGAACAACGCCGACACACTGCGGCTCCACATCCACTACTGGACGCTGCCTGCTCACAACAAGTCGCGGCTAGTTAAGGTTCAAATGGTTCAAATGCCTCTAAGCACTATGCGACTTAACATCTGAGGTTATCAGTCCCCTAGACTTAGAACTACTTAAACCTAAGTAACCTAAGGACATCACACACATCCATGCCCGATGCAGGATTCGAACCTGCGACCGTAGCAGCAGCACGGTTCTCTACATCTACATCCATACTCCGCAAGCCACCTGACGGTGTGTGGCGGAGGGTACTTTGAGTACCTCTATCGGTTCTCCCTTCCATTCCAGTCTCGTATTGTTCGTGGAAAGAAAGACTGTCGGTATACCTCTGTGTGGGCTCTAATCTCTCTGATTTTATCCTCATGGTCTCTTCGCGAGATTTACATAGGACGGAGCAATATACTGCTTGACTCCTCGGTGAAGGTATGTTCTCGAAACTTCAACAAATGCCCGTACCGAGCTACTGAGCGTCTCTCCTGCAAAGTCTTCCACTGGAGTTTATCTATCATCTCCGTAACGCTTTCGCGATTACTAAATGATTCTGTAACGAAGCGCGCTGATCTCCGTTCGATCTTCTCTAATCTTCTATCAACCCTATCTGGTACGGATCCCACACCGCTGAGCAATATTCAAGCAGTGGACAGACAAGTGTACGGTAACCTACCTCCTTTGTTTTCGGATTGCATTTCCGTGGGATTCTTCCAAAGCATCTCAGTCTGGCATCTGCTTTACCGACGATCAACTTTATATGAACATTCCATTTTAAATGACTCCTAATGCCTACTCCCAGATAATTTATGGAATTAACTGCTTCCAGTTGCTGACCTGCTATATTGTAGCTAAATGATAAAGGATCTTTCTTTCTATGCATTCGCAGCACATTACACTTGTCTACACTGAGATTCAATTGCCATTCCCTGCACCATGCGTCAATTCGTTGCAGATCCTCCTGCATTTCAGTACAATTTTCCATTGTTACAACCTCTCGATATACCACAGCATCATCCGCAAAAAGCCTCAGTGAACTTCCGATGTTATCCACAAGGTCATTTATGTATATTGTGAATAGCAACGGTCCTACTGCACTCCCCTACGGCACACCTGAAATCACTCTTACTTCGAAAGACTTCTCTCCATTGAGAATGACATGCTGCGTTCTGTTATCTAGGAACTCTTCAATCCAATCACACAATTCGTCTGATAGTCCATATTCTCTTACTTTGTTCATTAAACGACTGTGGGGAACTGTATCGAACGCCTTGCGGAAGTCAAGAACACGGCATCTATCTGAGAACCCGTGTCTATGGCCGTCTGAGCCGGACTGAAGCGCCAAGAACCGCTCGACCACAGCGGCCGGCGCAAGTTAAGGTTGATGCTCGAATATGAATGAAGTGTCTTAACCTATTTGTGACGTTCAGCGTTTAATCTTATAAAAACTATCTCTCTAATTACGTAATATAATATGAAGAGTGCTGGACAAAATAAACAGTGACCATAAAGTCGTTATCCAAAACTCGTTACATATTACTGAACGGGAAATTACAATGTCCTATTTCAAATCTTACAATCCAATGACACAATATAACAAGTCTATCCTATAGTGCTACAATTAAATTCAGTGCGACTAATTGATAACACATAAAAAGTAAGTGTTATAAAATACTTTTTCATTTCTTACAGACCAGTGTGATGTTGGTATACCGAAAATGTATACAGCAACACACACCATACCCCAATTTTTTTTTTTTTTTTTTTTTTTTTGGTATTTAGATTATCTGTAATATTAGACGTGCCTTCTGAAATGCAGAAAGGAAGGAGGTATGTAAGGAAAATAGGACTTCAGAAGCTCGGAGAGGAGAGAGGTTGTCAGTGTTCGTCTAAAAGGAATCATGCAACCGTTTCTCATGACTGATTCAGGGAAATTGCGGGATAGCTACATCTGGATGGCTGAATAGGACTTCGAACACTCGTCGCCTAGAACGCGAGTCCACTACCTCACAACGATGCAACATCGTTCGCTATTTATCCTTCAAGCAAGTGCAAGAAGCACCACCTTAAGAACTTACTATATCTAAGTTTTTTTGTACTTCCATACGACCGTAACTTTTTTGATTATAAAGATATCGCACGGTAAAATAAGGCCTAAATTAACAAAGAGATGAATAAGAAGAAAGAAAAGAAGAAGAACAACAAGTCCTATCGCGACTATTACACTTCATGTTCAGCTGCCCTAAGTGTACAATAATAAAATATCTTTGCTACCTATCGCTACGAGCTCTTATTCGTTGCTGCTACAAATACGAATACTAATGCTGAAGTTATAACTTGTTCTAGCGTTAAATGAACGGTTATAACAAATTATGCACAGCTGCAACACCAACTACCCAAACCTACGAGGTAGCTCTCATAATGAAGGCAACAGTTTGATGCCCTACCTAAAAGCATTCTAAAAGCTTTCACTGTGGTCGCACGACATTTCTTGGTTGCCTTTAACTTACGTTAGCTGCAAGACAACTTTAAGTGAAGCTCCTGCTCGTGTAGTATGTTAATATCAATTTCCTTGCTACCTTTTTAGGAGGGAAAGAATGTTGTGGTTCCACTGCAGCTGTAGTGGGGCATAATTACGGCAGGCGTAGTTCGCTGCCGGAGCGCTGCTTTGTGCGAGGACAGAGCTGCCGATCTTCCCTGACAGATGGGCAGCGCACACACAAGGGCTTTGTTCCTGCCAGCGTGCGTGCGGTAGGGAACACGGTGACGTC
Organism: Schistocerca piceifrons; assembly: GCF_021461385.2. Taxonomy (NCBI): domain Eukaryota; kingdom Metazoa; phylum Arthropoda; class Insecta; order Orthoptera; family Acrididae; genus Schistocerca; species Schistocerca piceifrons. The sequence goes on from NC_060138.1 coordinate 233,301,788, forward strand.
ACCCGCTACCGGATAGCCAAAAAGCTCTGTGAATGGTAATTTTACTGAGCGAAGAATGGACCTGAGGAAGCTTGGTTCTCAGAGTAGGTGTGTACTCTGTACTGGGATACAGTTTCTACGTATATTGTCAAATATATAGGCTGCGATAAAAAAAAAAGAGTTAGGAAGGCTTCGGTATTTAAGTGACGGACAAGCACTTTCAACGCATTAAATACTGCGTAGGCAGCGGGATGATTACAAAGAAATCAAAGTTCATATTTTTACTAGGGGACAACCGCCCCCTCTCTACCCAGAATTAGCAGAAAATACTATTTTTTTCTTCTGTAAAATGAAAACTATTTGGTCTAGAAGTGTATTTTGTTACCTTAATGTCGTATTCTCACCAGTTTTTCTAGGCGCTTCAGTCTGGAACCGCGCGACCGCTACGGTCGCAGGTTCGAATCCTGCCTCGGGCATGGATGTGTGTGATGTCCGTAGGTTAGTTAGGTTTAAGTAGTTCTACGTTCTAGGGGATTGATGACCTCTGATGTTAAGTCCCATAGTGCTCAGAGCCATTTTACACCAGTTTTCCGCTAAAACTTTGAGACACATAGCATTTTTTCTGGTGATGTGATAGTTCACATCCTACAGAGATCATTCGTGGTACGGTCGAAAACCTTACTTACTTCATTACAACTGGTTTTTCAGATTTTTTCGTCATGTGGATTATATAGGATTCAGTTAGAAGTGTTTGCAAAAACAAATGCAATAACATTCGATTTGAAAATGAAGAAACAAGGGGAAAGGAAGAAGAAGGGAAAATGTAAAAATTGCAACAAATAGTATTTCAATGCATTTGATTAATTATGTTATTAAGTTACGTAATATACTCCTGGAAATTGAAATAAGAACACCGTGAATTCATTGTCCCAGGAAGGGGAAACTTTATTGACACATTCCTGGGGTCAGATACATCACATGATCACACTGACAGAACCACAGGCACATAGACACAGGCAACAGAGCATGCACAACGTCGGCACTAGTACAGTGTATATCCACCTTTCGCAGCAATGCAGGCTGCTATTCTCCCATGGAGACGATCGTAGAGATGCTGGATGTAGTCCTGTGGAACGGCTTTCCATGCCATTTCCACCTGGCGCCTCAGTTGGACCAGCGTTCGTGCTGGACGTGCAGACGGCGTGAGACGACGCTTCATCCAGTCCCAAACATGCTCAATGGGGGACAGATCCGGAGATCTTGCTGGCCAGGGTAGTTGACTTACACCTTCTAGAGCACGTTGGGTGGCACGGGATACATGCGGACGTGCATTGTCCTGTTGGAACAGCAAGTTCCCTTGCCGGTCTAGGAATGGTAGAACGATGGGTTCGATGACGGTTTGGATGTACCGTGCACTATTCAGTGTCCCCTCGACGATCACCAGTGGTGTACGGCCAGTGTAGGAGATCACTCCCCACACCATGATGCCGGGTGTTGGCCCTGTGTGCCTCGGTCGTATGCAGTCCTGATTGTGGCGCTCACCTGCACGGCGCCAAACACGCATACGACCATCATTGGCACCAAGGCAGAAGCGACTCTCATCGCTGAAGACGACACGTCTCCATTCGTCCCTCCATTCACGCCTGTCGCGACACCACTGGAGGCGGGCTGCACGATGTTGGGGCGTGAGCGGAAGACGGCCTAACGGTGTGCGGGACCGTAGCCCAGCTTCATGGAGACGGTTGCGAATGATCCTCGCCGATACCCCAGGAGCAACAGTGTCCCTAATTTGCTGGGAAGTGGCGGTGCGGTCCCCTACGGCACTGCGTAGGATCCTACGGTCTTGGCGTGCATCCGTGCGTCGCTGCGGTCCGGTCCCAGGTCGACGGGCACGTGCACCTTCCGCCGACCACTGGCGACAACATCGATGTACTGTGGAGAACTCACGCCCCACGTGTTGAGCAATTCGGCGGTACGTCCACCCGGCCTCCCGCATGCCCACTATACGCCCTCGCTCAAAGTCCGTCAACTGCACATACGGTTCACGTCCACGCTGTCGCGGCATGCTACCAGTGTTAAAGACTGCGATGGAGCTCCGTATGCCACGGCAAACTGGCTGACACTGACGGCGGCGGTGCACAAATGCTGCGCAGCTAGCGCCATTCGACGGCCAACACCGCGGTTCCTGGTGTGTCCGCTGTGCCGTGCGTGTGATCATTGCTTGTACAGCCCTCTCGCAGTGTCCGGAGCAAGTATGGTGGGTGTGACACACCGGTGTCAATGTGTTCTTTTTTCCATTTCCAGTAGTGTATACATATTTTTAAATTAATATTTTACATAATTTTGAGATTAATATTGTACAAGCTTAGTTGATTCGACTTTTGAAAAATCAGGAAAAAATTATCTGTGTTTAGATACAGCTTGTAAACGATTGTCCTTTCTCTTGGATCAAACAGGAATTGAAGTTTAAATCCATATTTCCCCGTTTTCGGTTGCGTCATTTACAACCCTTAATGCTGAACGAAAGTATTTATCTAGACTTTTAAAAACATTCTGATTGAAGATTGAGAATAAAATAGTTTGAACCCGTATGTAGAATCAATTGTAGAATCAGCATTTAAATATTCTGTATCGATATCTAACCTCTTAAAAATGGAGTTAATAAGAGAATCAATATCTTCATCCAAATGATCAACTTGTTTCAGATTGCTTTTATGTATGTCATTACAGTTATAATTAATTTCTGTTTCGAACAAAAATTTTCCATTGTATCACATGTTGTATTTACCAACCATTCCGTTTTTTTCCGAAGTGCCCGGCTTTATGCAATTAAGAGCTGCTTTAAATATCTTCAGAAATACACTTTAGACAAAAAAAAAGAAAAAAGAAAAACGTCGCACCACGAAGGAATTATCCGAATGGATCGAAAATCGGTGTGATGCACAGGCACAGACAAACAAATAATTACAATTTCGGAAAAAATTGATGATTTATTGGAGAGAAGGACCTTAACAAAGTGAGCAAGTCAATAACGCTTTGGCCAGTCTCTGGCCCTTATGCAAGCAGTTATTCGGCTTGACATTGATAGAGTTCTTGGATGTCCTCCTGTGGGATATCATGCCACGTTCTACTCAACATGTCCGAAAGAACAGACACCATATCCATATAAATATATAGTTCTGGCAACACCGGCCGCGACCTTCTTCCTCTGTGTGGATGCACACATATTCCCCGAACTCTTACGAGTCTTGGTAAGAATGTCTTCCACGAGTAATGAGTGTGTTGGGGTGGGACACTACGAATGTAGTGTGTGGGCATACAAGGTGAGAATGTGGGTCTTGCGGGAGGCGTGCGCGAAATACTCCCTGCAGTCGCGCTATCCTCTGTGTCCTCGGTGGCTCAGATGGATAGAGCGCCTGCCATGTAAGCAGGGGATCCCGGGTTCGAGTCGCGGTCGGGGCACACATTTTCACCTGTCCCCGTTGATATATATCAACGCCCGTCAACACCTGAAGGTATTCATATAATTCTAATTCTGTTCTACTCAATTGGCGCCGGCCGTTGTGACCGAGCGGTTCTAGGAACCACATTGCTACTACGGTCGCAGGTTCGAACCCTGCCTCGGGCATGGATGTGTGTGATGTCCTTAGGTTAGTTAGGTTTAAGTAGTTCTAAGTCTAGGGGACTGATGACCTCAGATGTTAAGTCCCATAGTGCTCAGAGCCATTTGAACCATTTCTACCCAAGTGGCGTGTCATATCGGCAAAATCCCGAGTTGACTATAGGGCCCTACTCATAATGCTCCAAACGTTCTCGAGTGGGGAGAGATCCAGAGTGACACTGCTGGCCAAAGTAGGGTTTGGCAGGCACGAAGACAAGCAGTAGAAACTCTCGCCGTATGCGGGCGGGCATTATTTTGGTGAAATATAGGCCCAGGGTGGCTTGCCATGAAGAACAACAAAACTTGGCATAGAAAATCGACGTACCGCTGTGCTGTAAGGGTGCCGCTGATTGCAGCCAAAGGGGTCCTGCTATAAAAAGAGAGGCATGCCACTCCTGGTTGTTGGGTCGTATGGCGGGCGACTGTGTTGGTATCGCACCACTATCCGGAGAGCCTCCAGGCACGACTTTGCTGGTCATCGGCGCTCAATTCGAAGCGGGACTCTTCACTAAAGACAATCTTACTCCAGTCAATGAGATTCCAATCGCAAGACTTGTCTGAAGACGTCCGAGACAGGGGTAGGATACCGACCTGACAGTAGCCTGCCACACGAGGAGTGAGAGTGCCATTTATTTTCATAGCAGGCCCCCTTTGGTTATCAGCGGCATCCTTACAACACAGCGGTACGCCGACAACTTTTTCACCCCATTTCGCTGTCCTTTATGGCAAGCTATCCAAATGGTTCAAATGGCTCTGAGCACTATGGGGCTCAACTGCTGAGGTCATTAGTCCCCTAGAACTTAGAACTAGTTAAACCTAACTAACCTAAGGACATCACAAACATCCATGCCCGAGGCAGGATTCGAACCTGCGGCCGTATCGGTCTTGCGGTTCAGACTGCAGCGCCTTTAACCGCACGGCCACTTCGGCCGGCGCAAGCTATCCAAGTGGGCTTACATTTCATACGGCTAGAGTTTCTACTGTTTATCTTCGTGGTTGCCAAACCATGTCTGGCCAGCGAGGTCGCACGATTCCTCTCCAATCGAGAACATTTGGAGCATTGCGGGCAGGGCCGTCCATCTAATACGTCAACTGGACAGAATGTGGCACGATATCCTTTGGAGCATATCCGAGAAGCCATTGTCAAGCCGCACAAATACTTGCATAAGGGTTAGAGGTTGGCCAACGCTTTGACTTGCTAACTTTGTGAAGCTCTTTCTCTGGAATAAATCTTTCAAGTTTTCCGAAATTGTAACTATTTGTTTGTCTTGACGCGTCTGCACACACAAGTTTACTAAAATTTGGTTTTAAATAGAAATTGGAATTAATCATTGGAAAGGGAAAACTGTTAAAATTAACTGGAGCAGATAGCCATTGATGTTGATGCATGCATTTTTGTTAGTGGCCAAACCGAATTGTAGGAAAATGCTGTAAAATTTAGGAAAGGTTACATCTTTCAATATCACCATCAAGTTTGCGGGGCCTGTATCTGTTATTTACCGGCGAAAGGGAATCGCAGCTTGGAGATCGTGGCCAGATCATTTAACGTTCTGCACTTGCATTCAACTTTGCAAAACGCTTCGTGATGATCGGCAGTTAATCTCAGGGACGCTATAGCAAGTTGTAAATAAAAGCAAATATATCTCACGTTCATCATATTTGCCTACGCAAAAGAAAGATTACTGATAAGCAAGGAATGCATCTATAGTGCCTCCAGTCAGTATAAAAGCTAACCGGTATATAGAGATCCGAGCTGGAACGCTCTTCACTTACTTTCTAAAACAAAAAACAAAAAAGAAAAACATGTTACAGTCGATCACAATGAGGCATAGGTTGACTGCCGCTATATCTTTGAAATATTATTTACGAAATAATTATTACATTTCACAAAATTAATTGAAATAAGTTGTTTAGATTTGAAGTTATTTACACTAAATAAATAGATAAGTGCACATTTTAGTGCTTTCCGTGGTTTTTGCGACGTTAAATTTACATAAAATTATATGGGTCTGTCCATGTAATGCTTCAGTCTGTGTGTGTGCATCACACTAATTTCCGTTCCATTCGGGTAAGTCCTTCGTGGTACGTCGTTTTTTTTGTGTGTTAAAGTGTATTTCAGAAGATATTTAAAGCAGTTCATCATTGCATACAGCGGCCATCAGCCGGGTATTTCGGAAAAAAACCGGAGTGGTTGGTCAATACAACATGTAATACAATGGTTGGAAAACTGTGGTTCGAAGTAGAAATTTTTTTTTTCTGTGTGAATTCCTAAGGGACTAAACTGCTGAGGTCATCGGTCCCTAGATTTACACAGTGCTTAAAGTAACTGAAACTAACTTATTCTAAGAACAATGCACACACCCAAGCCCGAAGGAGGACTCGAACTTCCGGAGGGAGCGGCCGCGCAATCCGTGACATGACACCTTCAACCGCGCGGGCACTCCGCACGGCAAATAGAAATTAATTATACACTCCTGGAAATGGAAAAAAGAACACATCGACACCGGTGTGTCAGACCCACCATACTTGCTCCGGACACTGCGAGAGGGCTGTACAAGCAATGATCACACGCACGGCACAGCGGACACACCAGGAACCGCGGTGTTGGCCGTCGAATGGCGCTAGCTGCGCAGCATTTGTGCACCGCCGCCGTAAGTGTCAGCCAGTTTGCCGTGGCATACGGAGCTCCATCGCAGTCTTTAACACTGGTAGCATGCCGCGACAGCGTGGATGTGAACCGTATGTGCAGTTGACGGACTTTGAGCGAGGGCGTATAGTGTGCATGCGGGAGGCCGGGTGGACGTACCGCCGAATTGCTCAACACGTGGGGCGTGAGGTCTCCACAGTACATCGATGTTGTCGCCAGTGGTCGGCGGATGGTGCACGTGCCCGTCGACCTGGGACCGGACCGCAGCGACGCACGGATGCACGCCAAGACCGTAGGATCCTACGCAGTGCCTTAGGGGACCGCACCGCCACTTCCCAGCAAATTAGGGACACTTTTGCTCCTGGGGTATCGGCGAGGACCATTCGCAACCGTCTCCATGAAGCTGGGCTACGGTCCCGCACACCGTTAGGCCGTCTTCCGCTCACGCCCCAACATCGTGCAGCCCGCCTCCAGTGGTGTCGCGACAGGCGTGAATGGAGGGACGAATGGAGACGTGTCGTCTTCAGCGATGAGAGTCGCTTCTGCCTTGGTGCCAATGATGGTCGTATGCGTGTTTGGCGCCGTGCAGGTGAGCGCCACAATCAGGACTGCATACGACCGAGGCACACAGGGGCAACACCCGGCATCATGGTGTGGGGAGCGATCTCCTACACTGGCCATACACCACTGGTGATCGTCGAGGGGACACTCGGTACATCCAAACCATCATCGAACCCATCGTTCTACCATTCCTAGACCGGCAAGGGAACTTGCTGTTCCAACAGGACAATGCACGTCCGCATGTATCCCGTGCCACCCAACGTGCTCTAGAAGGTGTAAGTCAACTACCGTGGCCAGCAAGATCTCCGGATCTGTCCCCTCATTCAGCATGTTTGGGACTGGATAAAGCGTCGTCTCACGCGGTCTGCACGTCCAGCACGAACGCTGGTCCAACTGAGGCGCCAGGTGGAAATGGCATGGCAAGCCGTTCCACAGGACTACATCCAGCATCTCTACGATCGTCTCCATGGGAGAATAGCAGCCTGCATTGCTGCGAAAGGTGGATATACACTGTACTAGTGCCGACATTGTGCATGCTCTGTTGCCTGTGTCTATGTGCCTGTGGTTCTGTCAGTGTGATCATGTGATGTATCTGACCCCAGGAATGTGTCAATAAAGTTTCCCCTTCCTGGGACAGTGAATTCACGGTGTTCTTATTTCAATTTCCAGGAGTGTAATTGTGATGATACATATAAAAGCATTCAATCTCAAACAAGTTGATCACTTATTGAACAAAGATATTGATTATTTTATTTCTATTCGAACTCCATTTTTAAGAGGTTAGATATCGATACAGAATTTTTAAATATTTCATCATTTGATTCTACATTTCTCCATTGACTCGGTTCCCCCAGTGGTGATATGGTGCACGGCGCTGTAAAGAGGACACGATAGGAAAAGGACGAGGTAGTGGGGAGTAACTTCTTTGTGTATGATCAGCACATGGTAGGAAGGTGTAGTTAGGCAGCTGAAGCCTACGCACATCTCCCATAATTTGTAAGCTACAAATAGCGAGTCTACAAATGATCGTACGTCAATAATATAATCAGACATATATAGACGTTAATATCAATAGTTTCTCGCTCGAGTACTGAAAAAGAAATAGTCACATAAACAAAGGGTCAATCAAAGCAAAACGAGATCGATTGTGCAGATGGAAACCTCATAAAACAAAAACGGAGTAAGAATTGTAGCGTAGCGAACGATGTCACTTACTGCAATATTAACAATGTAAAATGAAGAACATGACACGTCGAAATTGAGTGTCAGTCTCCTGACAACCTGTTCGGCAATGTCACCCAAAAATAAGGGTGTGGTGTCCTTCTGTGTCTTTATAAGATAGTGAAACATCGGTAAGAACATCTAGCTCCACGTTATTCTGTTAACTGAGCAATTGTAATAGCTATCGGTTCCTGTGAACATCCCAAGTGCAATTTTAATGAGATTTTTGCTGTTTGTCTTCCTCTTCCAACAAAAATTTGATGGAATTGCGTACACAACTTGATGAAAAGTGTCTGGACACCTACTAATGGCCGTTAATATCGCGTGTGCCTACCTTTCGCCTTTATGATGTCTTGGGCTCTGGTTGACACACTTTCAGTGAGGTGTATGAATGTGGAGGAATGGGAACCCTTTCCTCATCAAGAACCATAGGAGGGTGATGTTGGACGCTGGGGTCTGGAGCAAAGTCGACGACCTAGTTCATCCGCAATGTGTTCCATTGGGTTCAGGTCAGGACTCTGGGCAGATCCTGCTTTATGACAGGGTGCATTGTCATGCTGATACAATCATCTCCATTCTGTTCCTATACTACTAAACAGCACTGTAAAATGTGTCCATATTCTTCTGCATTTAGCATTCCCTTAAGTGCAATCAAGAGATCACACCCTGAACAGAAAGAACCCCCTACATACCACCTACCCCGTGCATCATTGTTGGCCCTCCACATGATGTATCCAGGAATTTGCTAGACCTAAATCTTTGTACTACAGGGTACATCAATGTTTCCACTTATTTGCTGTCCAATGTCGACACTCTTTGCAGCAACTCAGATGTGGCTGAGGACTGACTACAGAAATGTGACTTTCGAGCATTGTACAGTATTCATTTTTATTTCAATAAGTGTAGTGTACAGTACCTCCGTAGATATTGACCTTTGTATCGACTCTCGTATCGTGCAAGCTTTTGTTTGTTTGGTTAGAACAGCTCAGTGTCAGTTAGACCGTCAGCGAGAGCTCACCGCTAGTTCCTGCTACTACTAAGGCGAGAACACCGTTCACTTCTTACATATTTTTACGAGCTTCAAACAGCAGAAGTGCAGTAATGAATAGGAACTGTAATTGTTGTGTACAGGTGCGAGCTGAGCTGGCGACCCTTCGCTCACAGCTTCAGACTGCGTTGGCTTCCGACACACAGCTTGAGGCTGCTGCCAAGGGGCGTTACTGTGGGGGATCGGACGCGGGGATGCGAGGGACGTCCAGCACGTCCCACGTGTCCTCCGATCGGTCCACTGCTGTGACCTCCTCGGGTACTGCCTGCACTGAGGTTTGGTTGGTTGTTTGGGGAAGGAGACCAGACAGCGTGGTCATCGGTCTCATCGGATTAGGGAAGGATGGGGAAGGAAGTCAGCCGTGCCCTTTCAGAGGAACCATCCCGGCATTTGCTGGAGCGATTTAGGGAAATCACGGAAAACCTAAATCAGGATGGCCGGACGCGGGATTGAACCGTCGTCCTCCCGAATGCGAGTCCAGTGTCTAACCACTGCGCCACCTCGCTCGGTGCATTGAGGTTTCTTTCCCTAGCAATGCTAGCAATACTTCCGGGAATCCTACCATTTACTGTGTCATTTATGTACTGTGTCAAAACCACCGCAACGTAATTTTGGTAGTGTGCAACCCTAATTGAGAGCGAATTGGAAACAAACTCGGCAGAACACCCGGAAACACATCATGATTAAACCGACGTACGGATTACCATTAATAGCCTCACACAAAGTTTACTCCACAAGACACTCCAAAGAGGTTTGGAATATAATCCAGGACATCAAAGCAGTCTGACGGTCAGAGACTTAGGCTACCAACTCTCTTTCTTCATGCTGGTTAAGTACTGGCTGTGAAAATTTCTTCCCTACCAGGAATCGAACCGGCAACCTGTGAGCCGAGCACCTCCAGATAGGCGTGCGTTAACGACATCGGCTACTGAGGCGAGTGTACAAGACGATTACCAGCCGTTCCAGTCTTCATGTTTATGAAGAGCTTTATTGATTAGATCTAATAGCAGTTTGACGTGGTTTCTCATAGTCCCAGACATCACTATTACAACTCGTAAAGTACCCGGATGCTGCAAATAGGCTTCATCTGCGAATGACGTTGCGTGTGGAATGCAGTGTCTTTAACGTTATTATGATGGAACCACGCACGCTCGTGAGAGCGGATACTCCCAGTGTCGTCACGTTTGGAAGGTGGCCGATGTGTACCTTGCACTCTTGTAATGATCTTCGAAAGGTTGCATGACCTGTACCCATGCGCGTAGCATACAGACGTATTACATGAGCTAATATTTCCTTCTTTTTCAGCGGTGTCAATAAAGAGCTGTAATCTGCTGTCTTTCTCAAAAAAAAAAAAAATGGCTCTGAGCACTATGGGACTTAACTGCTGAGGTCATCAGTCCCCTAGAACTTAGAACTACTTAAACCTAACTAACGTAAGGACATCACACACATCCACGCCCGAGGCAGGATTCGAACCTGCGACCGTAGCGGTCACGCGGTTCCAAACTGACGCGCTTAGAACCGCACGGCCACACCGGCCGGCGCTGTCTTTCTCGATTGTAATGAAGGCTTATTTGTACCATATCCGTTGCGCTTTATTTTAAAGCATCTTCGGTGGTCACTGTAACAGTATGGTTTTTCTTACAAATCTGTTTGCCAAGAAGCCCGCATCTCGTGGTCGTGCGGTAGCGTTCTCGCTTCCCACGCCCTGGTTCCCGGGTTCGATTCCCGGCGGGGTCAGGGATTTTCTCTGCCTCGTGATGGCTGGGTGTTGTGTGCTGTCCTTAGGTTAGTTAGGTTTAAGTAGTTCTAAGTTCTAGGGGACTTATGACCACAGCAGTTGAGTCCCATAGTGCTCAGAGCCATTTGAACCATTTTTTTGTTTGCCAAGATCACAATTGGTTTTAAATTATTGTTGTGAAACAGTATGAAATTACTATCACTGCTCATGCATTTTTGTGGTAATAAATATGACAGATGGGGAACTTTTTGTCAATTACTCGTATCACTGCCAATTTGTTTATGGAAGATTTCGAGGATTGTGCCCTGAAGTCGTAGCACTGAAACTTGCATAGGTTTCTTTTTCGGATACCTCTAGTTTTCGGCCTCGTAGAGATGGGAATGTAAACGCTTTCTTAGGACATCTGAATTCAATACAATATTCTATGCACGATGGAGATGGGAAAGGATGACTGCCTTACCTTCTTTTGTGTGTTCAGGAGGAAGATTGATGGTATGTTGGAACATGCTGTTTCTGGGAAGCCAACTCACAGTGATTTGTCTCTTCAAGTCCATACTTGTCACAGCTTAACTCAGTGTGAAGGGGTACTTTGTACCTTGGTTCGTAGGGTCCATGTTAGCAACTTTGAAGCCACCTTTCGATCGAACGCTTACAGTGAAAGACAGATCAGACACCCGGTATACTATCGATCTACCGTGAATCGGGTGTGATGAAAGTAACATGACACAAAAACCTACGGCCATTTGCCTTAGCAGGTTGCATTTAGAAAAGAATTCGTCATGTGGTTAACATGTTGCCAACCTAAAATATTAAAAGATCTGTAGAAGTGATGGAAAGACTGGTTTTTATAAGAGCTCAGTATTAATTACCACTTCTGATTCAAGCGTTTCATTTAAGTTTTCACTGATTAACAGTGTCGTCAGTCGCATTTACAACCTCCTATTTGCAATGCGTAGCTGGACTGAGCCCAGACAAATACTGCTAGTCACATATTTCATGCGGCGCCTAGTTGCGACAGGTAGTGCCACTTAGTTTCCCATTACGAAGAAAATGATTTGTAAAGCGGAATTTCAATTGCTCATTCGACGAGCGACGTATTCGTTTTATGTATATGTATTAACAGAGGCGTTAAAACATGAAAAATAAATAGTACTCCAGCATCAACTGAACAGCATTGCTGTATGTCGTCAGCTGGGCCAGGGCGGTGCTTGGTCACTGTTGGAGTACTGGTTATTCGTCGTGTTTTATGGCTCCTGTTAACACACATCGATAAAACGAATATCGCACTAGACTAATGTGAGACCCCTCTATAGAATGTGCACGTAAAAATCCGCTTTACAAATAATTTTGATCGTAACTGGAAACTAAGCGCTACTATCCGCCGACACCGGGTGTCGTATGAAATACGTGATGAGCAGTATTTGTTTGGAGTGATTCCAGCTACACAGCGCAAAAACGAAACTGCATATATCCCCGAAACACCAGAGAAAATGCGCTTCACGACTCGTACGAGGGACACCCTATATTTTTACAAACACACCCTTCTCCTCTACAGAACACCCAAAGTTTAAGCTCCCCAAGAATTTTTTACCCAGCGCAGGTGCTTCAGGTTTTCAGTTAATGTGCGGTGCTCCTTTTAAATGGTTGTCGCCGTCCTTTCAACCCCTTTTAAATGTCTATTTCTTCTTTTTCATATTTATTCCTTGGACTGTTTATTTTTTAAATTTCAATCGAAGAAAACAGCATTGTGTTTTTCTAAATAGCATCATAGTCATCTTTTTACACTACTGGCCATTAAAATTGCTACACCACGAAGATGACGTACTACAGACGTGAAATTTAACCGACAGGAAGAAGATGCTGTGATATGCAGATGATTAGCTTTTCAGAGAATCCACACAAGGTGGCGACACATACAACGTGCTGACATGAGGAAAGTTTCCAACCGATTTCTCATACACAAACAGCAGATGACCGGCGTTGCCTGGTGAAATGTTGTTGTGATGCCTCGTGTAAGGAGGAGAAATGCGTACCATTACGTTTCCGACTTTGATAAAGGTCGGATTGTAGCCTATCGCGATTGCGGTTCATCGTATCGCGACATTGCTGCTCGCGTTGGACGAGATCCAATGACTGTTAGCAGAATATGGAATCAGTGGATTTAGGAGGGTAATACGGAACGCCGTGCTCAATCCCAACGGCCTCGTATCTCTAGCAGTCGAGATGACAGGCATCTTATCCGCATGGCTGTAACGGATCGTGCAGCCACGTCTCGATCCCTGAGTCAACAGATGGGGACGTTTGCAAGACAGCAACCATCTACACGAACAGTTCGACAACGTTTGCAGCAGCAGCATGGACTATCAGCTCGGAGACCATGGCTGCGGTTACCCTTGACGCTGCATCACAGACAGGAGCGCCTGCGATGGTGTACTCCACTACGAACCTGAGTGCACGAATGGCAAAACGTCATTTTTTCGGATGAATCCAGGTTCTGTTTACAGCATCATGATGGTCGCATCCATGTTGGGCGACATCGCGGTGAACACACATTGCAAGCGTGTATTCGTCACCGCCATACTAGCGTATCACCCGGTGTGATGGTATAGGGTGCCACTGGTTACACGTCTCGGTCACCTCTTGTTCGCATTGACGGCACTTTGAACAGTGGACGTTACATTTCATATGTGTTACGACCCGTGGCTCTACCCTTCATTCGATCCCTGCGAAACCCTACATTTGAGCAGGATAATGCGCGACCGCATGTTGCAGGTCCTGTACGGGCCTTTCTGGATACAGAAAATGTTCGACTGCTGCCCTGCCCTGCACATTCTTCAGATATCTCACCAATTGAAAACGTCTGGTCAATGGTGGCCGAGCAACTGGCTCGTCACAATACGCCAGTCACTACTCTTGATGAATTGTGGTATCGTGTTGAAGCTGCGTGGGCAGCTGTACCTGTACACGCCATCCAAGTTCTGTTTGACTCAATGCCCAGGCGTATCAAGGCCGTTATTACTGCCAGAGGTGGTTGTTCTGGGTACTGATTTTTCAAGATCTATGCACCCAAATTGCGTGAAAATGTAATCACATGTCAGTTCTAGTATAATATATTTGTCCAATGAATACCCGTTCATCATCTGCATTTTTTCTTGATGTAGCAATTTTAATGGCCACTAGTTTAAATATTTTAAAATACGTTTTTAAATTTTGTATCCATGAATTTTGTTGTAATGTCTTCTTTACATATTGTGTAAAAACTTTCGGCCGAAGAGCAGGATACTGTACTGCTGGTAGCCCCCTCGTCCATGTGGGGCGTAGGGGATGAAATAATAATACAGGGAAAAAGTCTCGCTCTAACGTTGAAACGAGGACTTACTTCTTTCATTTAAAATTTTTGTGGACATGCCCCTAGTCGGCAGCCTAGATAGTGTGCGGTCCTGTATCTCAGTAACTGCATTACTTCGCGTGGTTATGACAGTAAGGAAAGCAACACGTGTGCGGTAGTGTCGCGGTGCCCTCCTCCGCAGTGCCCCCACTCCGTGTGCACGTGGTGGCGAATTCAGGTGCAGGGCAGCAGCAAGACAACACGGGGTGCAGCGTTTGCTCGCCCCCTGTGGTGGGCTTGGGAAGCAACGGCATCCCGGCATTGAAGACGTCGTTAGAGGAAGCCAGCAGGATTCGTGGAATGCAGCGCGCTTGCTCGTCACGTCACGTCACGGCCGCTGGTCAGGACTACAGGCCGCGCTTCCTTCGTGGCGATGCGGGCGGCACGAGTTCCGCCTACTCCCAGCTCTGCGAACTGCAGTCCAGTGTGTGCACCAACAGCCCTGTGAGGAGAAGACAGGGGCCTAACATTCCGACCACGTCAATAGATACGCAACATAAACTCGTATTTCACACGAATGATGCACGAGGATGAGTGTGACCCAATTAAATGAACCAATGTGGCATACACCCTGAGACAAAAAAGACGCACCTCGAAGGATTTATCCGAATGGGACGGAAATCGGTAAGTGTAGACACAAATGATTACAGTTTCAGAAAAATTGGGTGATTCATTCAAGAGAATGAGCTTCACAAATTGAGCAAGTCAGTAACGTGTTGCTCCTTTATGGAAGCAGTTATTTGTCTTGACGTAGATTGAGAGAGTTGTTGGATGTCGTCCTGAAGGATATTGTGCGAAATTCTGTGGTGTTTGGGGGGTTGTATCGTCAGGAGATGGTTGAAGAGCCCTGCCCATAATGCTCTAAACATTTTCACCTGCATAGAGACCCGGCGACCTTTCTGGCCAAGGTGGGCTTTAGCAAGCACAAAGACATGCAGTAGACACGTTCTCTGTGTGCGGAGCGGGCATTAGCTTGCTCAGATATAAGCCCAGGACAGCTTGCCTTGAAGGGCAACAAAACGGGCAGTAGAGTATTGTCGACATATCCATGTGCTGTAAGGGTGACAAGCAAAGAGGTCTTGCTATGAAAAGATATGGTATTATAGACCATACGTCCTGGTTGCCAGACCGTAAGGCGGGCGACAGTCAGGTTGGTATTCCGCTGTCGTCGAGGGCGTCTCCAGACACGTCTTCGGCGTGGAATCTCATTGACTGGACTGGAATTGTCTTCAGCTATGAGTACTTCTTCGAAATGAGACCGGATGACCAGCGAAGATTTGTTTGAAGACGCCTCATACAGCAGTGGGATGCCATCTTAAGTGTCACCCGCCATATGGCACGACAACCAGGAATTACGGTCTGGGGTGCCATTTATTTTCAAAGTAGAACCCTTTCGCTTGTCATCCGTGGTACATTCACAGCACAGTGGAACGTCGACTATACAGGGTGTTACAAAAAGGTACGGCCAAACTATCAGGAAACATTCCTCACACACAAAGAAAGAAAATATGTTATGTGGACATGTGTCCGGAAACGCTTACTTTCCATGTTAGAGCTCATTTTATTACTTCTCTTCAAATCACATTAATCATGGACTGGAAACACACAGCAACAGAACGTACCAGCGTGACTTCAAACACTTTGTTACAGGAAATGTTCAAAATGTCCTCCGTTAGCCAGGGTACATGCATCCACCCTCCGTCGCATGGAATCCCTGATGCGCTGATGCAGCCCTGGAGAATGGCGTATTGTATCACAGCCGTCCACAATACGAGCACGAAGAGTCTGTACGTTTGGTACCGGGGTTGCGTAGACAAGAGCTTTCAAATGCCCCCATAAATGAAACTCAAGAGGTTTGAGGTCAGGAGAGCGTGGAGGCCATGGAATTGGTCCGCCTCTACCAATCCATCGGTCACCGAATCTGTTGTTGAGAAGTGTACAAACACTTCGACTGAAATGTGCAGGAGCTCCATCGTGCGTGAACCACATGTTGTGTCGTACTTGTAAAGGCACATGTTCTAGCAGCACATGTAGAGTATCCCGTATGAAATCATGATAACGTGCTCTATTGAGCGCAGGTGGAAGAACATGGGGCCCAATCAAGACATCACCAACAATGCCTGCCCAAACGTTCACACAAAATCTGTGTTGATCACGTGATTGCACAATTACGTGCGGATTCTCGTCAGATTGTGAAAATTTACAATTTGATCACGTTGGAATGAAGCCTCATCCATAAAGAGAACATTTGCACTGAAATGAGGATTGACACATTGTTGGATGAACCATTTGCAGAAGTGTACCCGTGGAGGCCAGTCAGCTGCTGATAATGCCTGCACACGCTGTACATGGTACGGAAACAACTGGTTCTCCCGTAGCACTCTCCATACAGTGACGTGGTCAACGTTACCCTGTACAGCAGCAACTTCTCTGTCGCTGACATTAGGGTTATCGTCAACTGTACGAAGAATTGTCTCGTCCATTGCAGATGTTCTCGTCGTTCTAGGTCATACCCAGTCGCGAGTCATAGGCTGGAATTTTCTGTGCTCCCTAAGACGCCGATCAATTGCTTCGAACGTCTTCCTGTCGGGACACCTTCGTTCTGGAAATCTGTCTCGATACAAACGTACCGCGCCACGGCTATTGCCCCGTGCTAATCCATACATCAAATGGGCATCTGCCAACTCCGCATTTGTAAACATTGCACTGACTGCAAAACCACATTCGTGATGAACACTAACCTGTTGATGCTACGTACTGATGTGCTTGATGCTAGTACTGTAGAGCAATGGGTCGCATGTCAACACAAGCACTGAAGTCAACATTACCTTCCTTCAATTGGGCCAACTGACGGTGAATCGAGGAAGTACAGTACATACTGACGAAACTAAAATGAGCTCTAACATGGAAATTAAGCGTTTTCGGGCACATGTCCACATAACATCTTTTCTTTATTTGTGTGTGTGGAATGTTTCCTGAAAGTTTGGCCGTACCTTTTTGTAACACCCTGTATACACACATTAAAAAAAAGTTTTGCATCACCTCGGTTCCGAAAGTTCCGGAACCTGTACATAAAATTGGAACACAGATCAACATAGACATCATTTCTGCCCTTTTTATTGGTCATGAAAACCATACATTGCATGTTCCACCACCATACGGCGAGACCTTCAGAATGGTGGTCTAAATTGCTGTACACACCGGCACCTCTGACACCCAGTAGCACGTCCTCTTGCATTGATGCACGCCTGTATTCGTCGTTGCATACTGTCCACAAGTTTATCAAGGCACTGTTTGTCCAGATTGTTCCACTCCTCAACGGTGATTCGGCGTAGATCCCTCAGAGTGACTGGTGGGTCACGTCGTCCATAAACAGCCCTTCTCAATCTATCCCCGGAATGTTTGATAGAGTTTATGTCTGGAGAACATGCTGGTCACTCTAGTCGTCGTTATCCTGAAGGAAGTCATTCACAAGATGTGCACGATGGGGTACGCATTGTCGTCCATGAAGACGAATGCCTTGCTAATATGCTGCCGATATGGTTGCACTATCGGTCGGAGGATGGCATTCATGTATCGTACAGCCGTTGCTCTTTCCATGACCACAAGCGGCGTACGTCGGCCCACATAATGCCACCCCAAAACAGCAGAGAACCTCCACCTTGCTGCACTTGCTGGACAGTGTGTCTAAGGCAACCAGCCTGACCGGGTTGCCAGCCTGACCGGGTTGCCTCCAAACACGTCTCCGACGATTGTCTAGTTGAAGGCATAAGCGACACTCACAGGCGAAGAGGACGTGGTGCCAATCCTGAGCCGTCCATTTGGCACTTTGTTGTGCTTATGTTTCCGCGCTGCATGGTGTCGTGATTGGAAAGATGGACCTCGCCATGGATGACGGGAGTGATGTTGCGTATCATGCAGCACACTGGACACAGTTTGAGTCTTAACACGACGTCCTGTAGCTGCACGAAAAACATTATTGAACATGGTGGCGTTGCTGTCAGGGTCCCTCCGAGCCATAATGCGTAGGTAGCGGTCACCCACTGTAGTAGAAGCCCTTGGGCAGCCTGCGCAGACATGTCATCGACAGTTCCTCTCTCTTTGTGTCTCCTCCATGTCCGAACAACATGGCTTTGGTTCACTCCGTGACGCCTGGACACTTCGCTTGTTGAGACTTGTTGAGAGCCGTTCCTGGCACAAAGCAGCAATGCGGACGCGATCGAATAGCGGTATTGACCGTCTAGGCATGGTTGAACTACAGACAACACGAGCTGTGTACCTCCTTCCTGATGGAATGACTGGAACTGATCGGCTATCGGACTCCCTCCGTCTAATAGGTGCTGTTCCTGCATGGTTGTTTACATCTTTGGACAGGTTTAGTGACATCTCTGAACAGTCGAAGGGACTGTGTCTGTGATACAGTATTCACAGTCAACGTCTATTTTCAGGAGTTTTGGGAACTGGGGTGATGCAAAATTTTTTGATGTGTGTACTGCACCAACTTCTGTTGCCCTTCATGGCACACCATCTTGGGCTCATACTTCAGCAAGAAGATGCCACCTGCACACGGCGAGTGCTTCTTCTGCTTGCTTACGCCCTTGCCAAATACCACTTTGGCCAGCAAGGTCGCCGGATCTCTCCCCAGTTGAGAACGTTTGGAGCCGTTATAAGTAGGGCCCACCAACCAGTTCGGATTTTGACGATCTAACGCGCCAATTGGTCAGAATTTGGCAATATGCCACTCAGAAGGACATTCAATAATTCGTTCAATCAATAACAAGCCGAATAACTGGTCGCATAAGGGCCAGAGGCGGACCAACTCGTCGACTTGCTGAATTTGTCAAGCTCTCTCTCTTGAATAAATCAGAGTTTTCAGGAAACTGTAATCATTTGTTTATCTGTACGTTTACGTCACATCTGCCGATAATTTCTTCGTGGTGCGTCGTTTAGTCATAGAGAGTATGTAGCAGGTTAAGAAAAATTATTCCATATTTTAAGAAATGTAAGTATGGACAAAAACAAATCAAACATGTCAAACAGGGGCTCTAAAATGCATACCTTAAGAGCTATGATCAATTGTTCACATTCGCTACTGTGAAACACATCTCTT
Source organism: Schistocerca piceifrons (assembly GCF_021461385.2). Taxonomy (NCBI): domain Eukaryota; kingdom Metazoa; phylum Arthropoda; class Insecta; order Orthoptera; family Acrididae; genus Schistocerca; species Schistocerca piceifrons. Next base: position 233,321,144 of record NC_060138.1, read on the forward strand.
ATACTGAACAAGTGTTCATGGCTCTTACGGTACTCATTTTACAGATAATGTTTACTCGATATTTTCTCTTGTTTCGGTCTATATTACCTCTCCAAATACTGAATACTTTTGCTTAACACCCAGCACAAATGTGGCAGGAAGAGAAACCCCTACCATGCGAAGTAGTTGCTGATATGACGTGGCTGGCTTGCTTGCATGAAGTACCAATACAGCTTTGGCACAGGGCCATATAGGGCCAGGCAACAGCCCTGACAAAAATACATGGCACCACAGATTAGTAAAAATTAACAATGATTTATTAATAGAAGCTTTTACATAAGTTAAATCGAATATGAAGATTGCGCATGGTAACATAGTTTGATCTTCAGCTGCAGGGACCTGTCTTTAAAAGTGGTGTAGTCCTAGAGCCACTGAACAATGACTAACATCAGTTGCATAATGTCCAATTGAGCTCTTCTTAATGGCGACTCCACATGAGTCGTGAGACACCGTTCTGACGATTGTCTTGAGGTACTGGCTATCTATCCGCTGAGCGGAGCCGTCTGTTTGCTTACATTCACATTTCGCAGATGGTTTTCCAATTGGGAACTATTTGTATGACGTAAGGCGGATCTGTAACAAAGTCTGTATCCTGCGACCCCTCTGTGGAGTGTCACTTTTAACTTAATGTTACCCCTGAATTGTAGGCCGTGTTCCGTATCTTCTGGAGGGCGCTGCAGTGTGAAATTAATTAAATGTTTCAAGTGAAACTAATGGATCTATAGGGATGAAATCAATGAAGATGCAATGATATGAAAAGATACCAATGCAAACCGTTCCGATATGTCGAACGTGGCCGTTTTCGCGATAAGCTGGAAACCACAGTTTTAGGGAATCCAGGGTAAGCCTGAATCCAGACACCAAGGTGGTAATGTGAAATCCTCCACCACCGAATGTAAATCCAGTGTCTTAACAACTGCTCTACCTGGCTGTGCCGTAGTCCGTTGTTTGAGGAGAGCTACTGTGGTGATAGTTTCGCTTTCCGTGTTGCCAGGGAGGGCATTGTAAGTTTTTTTGTCTCTCATCAACAGAAATCGTCAAAGTCGAAGCTTTTCTACTGACAAGGGAAGTACGTGACGTCGAACGCTCAAAACAGTAAAAAAAATTGCTTGAAATACAAATCGCTTAACCCAAAAACAGGAGTAAGAGCCATCCGCATGCAAACCTGGAGCCTTACCAAGGTAGACATTTGATGTATCAGCCAATCAAGGTCTAAGAAAGAAAATTTGGTAACGCGAAGATACAAACTGTCGATATAATAGGACCAACAACACACAATTTCAATGTCGTGAATTGTTGCTATGTTTTCATCTGCTTACAATAATTACGATATCTGAATGACAAACTTTTCTTACTAATAGTGTAGCACAGCTATTGAGTCTACGAAGTGCAGGTGTGATATTTCAGTGACGTGTTCAAAGCAAAGCAGAACAGTACAATACACAGATCATACTACAGCTACTTTATCGCACTGACCATTACTTCCACATTCAAGCTGTCCATTATCAAGCTTACCCTCATTACACTTTCGAACGATGATATTGATAAGTCAGTCATAGCCTGCCTTTTGGGTACAGAAAGCGGATTGAGTAGAACAGAGTGAATTCTGATGATGAACTGACGATCATGCAACTTCACATGTGGTTTTCCGCTTTGTAGTCGTACAAAATCAACGGTCCTTGTCATGTAGAAGTACACATCGAGAGACTGACAATATTTTGTTGCCTTCGGAGTGTTTATGGTTCTATGATATCGATACTTCGTTACTTCGCGTAAGTAAAGTACCTGTCTTAGATCATGATCATTCAACTGTCCCTCGTTTTACGAATTGCAGTTTTTCATCCGAATAGCTTGTAATACTAGTTCTGGGATGAGCACTTTATCTTTCTAAGCAAATTTTCGTGCGGTTCCGGGTGTTCGAGGTCACGCACTTCCCTTGTAAGACAGGGGAGGATTTCGAGCTCAGTGCCTTTTTCCACGACAAACATTCCTGCCGGAACGGCATTTCCGCCGGACGGTAGACAAGCGGGCGGCCTTGTCCACGGAGATACGCCGAAGCTGAAGCCGCCTAGGCCGCTCCCGGCTGCATAAGGAAAACTGACGTTTTCGAGAGAGAAGAAGCGTCTGTGCTTCGCAATAGTCATACACCGCACTTACGCGACTCAAAGCCGGAACCGCGATTCACTAACATTCGTTTTGCAAACTGCAGTCCTAAAGGTGTCGACTGTCACCGCTTGCAACTATTTCGTGGTAAGAACAGTTACAGGTAAGTCATCGTGTAAGCTTGATTGTTTCTAATTTCTACCTTCGTGGTCTTTTCGTGAGGTACTCGTAGGAGGAAAGTATTAGTTGATCCTGAAATTTATCATATGCCTGTGTTGTAATCTCATCGAAAAGTTTGGATGCGATAGAAAAAAAACGACACATACAAGACTAAAAAGAAAAAATAATTATTTAAATAAAGAACTTTGTAATATAACTAGTTCTTAAAACGGATTAAAAATATTAAAAGAATATGTATGGGTCTAGGAGAAATTATTTTATATCTTTTAGTCCGATTTAAAAACGTTGAAAGGGTACAGTACCGCCCGACATTGAAAATAGGTACAACATTCTTCGTTATTCTTGTCAGAACAACATATTTTTTGTAATAATAACTCAATTTCACTTAATACACCGAAGCCGGATACCAGTGTAGGAAAGAATGACAATTTATTTATTTATTTAATTGATCACATGTGCACTCCCACAAAATAAATCCGTACACCCAGTTTGGTAAGATCTGTCAAATGAATGAATGTATGGTCGTCTGCTAACTGCAGATAGTGAATGTGCAATATATGATCATCTTTGAGACGGTCCTTTGGTCACCTTTGGTGGAACCAAAGATATGAAATTTACCTGAGCTCTGAGCGCCTGAAATGTGGCTGACCAATACGGTAGCAAGGTGCTCCCACACCTTGACAGAGGTGCAAGCTGACCTGAAGAACGGCCATGTTTCAGCACTCTGGCGCTGGATCTTGTGTTGGTAAGACCTGTCTTAGGTGTGCTCCGTAAAGACAAAAGAGTGGCGAAAATCGTATGCATGTGAAATACTTAAGAGTAGTTTGGAATAATTATTTCTCTATTTCAGGAACTTTTGTGGGGAGAATTAAATGTCAGGCAGGTAATATTAAGGGGATCGTAGTAATCTTCGGAAGTGATCAACGGTCACAATGAAACCACGTGTAACAATAAGTTGAAATACTGCCGAGTGCTTAAGTTAAGCTGAATTACTAGCGTGTGTGCTATATGTTGGAAATATTTAAAAAATGGCGTGTGCAGGACTTGAAATTAGAGGCCGGCCGAAGTGGCCGTGCGGTTAAAGGCGCTGCAGTCTGGAACCGCAAGACCGCTACGGTCGCAGGTTCGAATCCTGCCTCGGGCATGGATGTTCGTGATGTCCTTAGGTTAGTTAGGTTTAACTAGTTCTAAGTTCAAGGGGACTAATGACCTCACCAGTTGAGTCCCATAGTGCTCAGAGCCATTTGAACCATTTTTGAAATTAGAGACGAGTACTTCCACGTGGTGAGTCCTGTGTGAGTCTCAATCTGTGTATGAGACAAAGGATAAAGAGAAGTACTCGTCCATGTTATCAGTTGAGGACTCGCGAGTGTGACGAATATGTTCTTAATATTACTTTGCGTGTTATGTTTCCGTGTGACGCTTGATTCAAACTATAATACTTGAGAGTGAAGCAAGGTGAGTCAGCCGTCTATCCAGCAACGTCACTTGGCTTGCATTGCACAGGAAGACGTGCGTATATCCTCCAGAGGTCATAGTAGGAAAGAAAAGTTACGAAGTGGGGCAGTGTCGTGTGAAACTGGGATGAATACTAATTGAAGTGCGAAAGCTGAAAGTGATGTGATTATAACGTTGTGACTATTCCTTGTGTTGTATTCCATGTTGCCAGTGTGGTGTATTTCATGTAATTTAAGTATGTGTGGTTTGCATGGGAGAGTAGCAAGATAGGTTCAGAGGTAGTGGGTTATGCATGTTCCTTTTTGTACCGCTCGGTCTGGAGGAAATTTTCGTGATGATAAGTGTGAGAGTCGAAGTGTGAGATATAGCAAAAGATCCACCACCCTATCCAGAAAGTGCACTGTAGTGTTAGATAATTACGAGACCATAAGATAGAAAAATGTAAAGGTGTATTTAGGTTATAGATTTTATCGGAATAAAAAAGATAGTGAAAAGAAAAAGATTGGTGGCCTTGTTCTTCGAATAGTGTGTAGCCATGATATCCAGAGTTTATAATGTGTGCGCCATTCATATTCAGTGCGATGGCCACGTGTTGATCAAGGCCGTTGAATAAGAAAGAAAATGTGGTATTGCCAGTGCGTAGTGAACAATCAGAGTTGTGTAAATTTTTAATAGTCAGATGTGCGTTATCCGTTTCCGTTGCATAATATTCAAACAGGAGAATAATTTGTAGCTTAATTGTGAGTACTAGAGCCCATGTCACTTGATAAATAAGAATAAATCCACTCGCTTCGCAGACCACTCATCTTGCAGGCCTGACTGCTTGATGCCATAGTATGAGCAAGGCATGCGGGTGTCTCTCAGCGTGTTATATTAGAGTGTTCATTTGAATAATTATTTTTAGCTGACACTGTCAGAACCACACTACGTTGATCGAGCACTAACTTTTTAATCTTTCCGCGAATGACCTCTTGGTTTCCATGTTCTGCGGCAGCAGTAGCACTAGCAGCAATCTAAAATGGTGCCTGAATCGAGATGCTTATAAGGAAGAGATCTCTCATTGAATTCGTCACTGATACCTCAGGACTAGGCTTGGGATAGCTTAAGGGAAAAACATAGAAGGTGGACCTACACATTTGTCATTTGTTGTTTCGTATAATACACTTTATTACTTAATGACTATATTAATATTGCAATTTACAAACTTATTGAAAGAACCAGAAAACTGAGCAAAAGTTGAACAGGCTCAAATCATTTTAAAATTCAACTCTAACAATTGTACGATTAAGAGCAGGAACCGCGCTGCCACTGCGGTAGCAGGTTCGAATCCTGCCTCGGGCATGGATGTGTGTGTGATGTCCTTAGGTTAGTTAGGTTTAAGTAGTTCTAAATCTATGGGACTGATGACCTCAGGTGTTAAGTCCCATTGTGCTTAGAGCCATTTGAACCATTTTGATTAAGACGTAAAAATCGGAAGTACAGAGTTCCCAAAAACAAGGAATGTTACATTAACTGGGCGTGGTTGCATGCAGGTTCAATAAAAAATTTTAGGAACCAAATGAATTACAATAACAGCTATTAAATTTACTAACAAATTCGAAGCCTTGCTGACCGTTTCACAGTTTGACAACATTTCTCCAAATACCGGGATGCTCAGAAGACACTCCATTGATTGTAGGTGTCGGAAGGCCGCTTAGCAATGCGTAACCCTTAATAAAAATCCCCTAAACAATAAAACACAGTTCCTCAGACAAATCAACTGGAAAGGTATAAAATTTAATCATAAAGGGCCACTCATATAACGCAACCAGACGTTAACAACAACGCTTAATAAATATACAGTTGCCCAAAATTTAAGATAAGTTCAAGTATGTGCAGTTGGAATGTACTTCAACTGGTATAGACCAGCAGATACTTTGACACAATCCGAAAATTCAGAGTAAGCTGAGAGCTGCAGCAGATGGCTATCATAGCCAACAAGAAACGAGAAGCGAAATTTCGCAGCAAGCGTAGTAGCTGGATCAAGGTAAGGTTCAGCAGTTTGTCATGGTGTAAGTAACAGGTCTTAAACCCCATTCTGAGAAGCAGTAGTAAGGGTGCCATTTTAAAACAACAGTTACACAGGTATGATGAGGAAAACCCTCAGGCTTGGCAAACACGTCTAAACCTCCTGAGCTCTTTAAATTAACCTGACAGACTCAGCCAACACACATGAAAAGGGAACAGTAATCTGCGCAGATAAAGCTTGTGTGTGTGAGTTGCCAAGGGACCAAACCGCTAAGGCCATCGGTCCCTAGTCTTATACACTATTTAAACTAACTTAGACTAACTTACGCTAAGGACAACACAACACCCATGCCTGAGGGAGGACTCGAACCACCGACGAGGGGCAGCCGCAAGAACCGAGTCCAGACAACTACGACCGCGCGGCTACCCCGCGCGGCCAGATAAAGCGTCACACAAGAATTACCAGCGAGTAAAAAAGTATCTAAGATAGACATATACCTTAATGGCAAGCGGGTGGCAATAGGTTAAATTAACGCTCCTTAAAATTGCTAGCATTCACCAACGATCACATTAGCGCCTGCCGATTCAATAACACAAACACACGCATATACGACCTTGCCTTTCGCAATGATCGAACCACAATTTATTTCCTTCGTGGAACCTATTAAGGTTGCACGAGATATGGCCTGGAACACAAATTGGAATCAATAACACAGACGGATGGTCATAGTCTCAAACACTGGCAGCCGCGATAATATAACAGGTCACATTCCATACAACACAGGCATGGCCTTACAATATCAAGTACTCAGAACAAAAACAAAACAACACTTAACTCGTCCGCAGCTCGTGGTCTAGTGGTTAGCGTTGGTGCCTCTGGATCACGGGGTCCCGGGTTCCATGCCCGGCCAAGATGGGGATTTTCCCCGTCTGGAGACTGGGTAATTGTATTGTCCTCATCATTTCATCATTATTCATGAAAGTGGCGAGACCGGACTGTGTAATGATTGGAAATTTGTACGGGCGCTGATAACTGCGCCCCTGATTGCCCCACAAACCAAACGTCATCAACAACACTTAACTCCACGTAGGTGAGAAGGAGCTGCGACTTGCAGGATTTCAGCCGGGGCGTTATTGCCTCCAACCCACACAGGCGATCGTGGAGGTGACGTAAACCTTAGGTTTGCAGAGTAAGCCGGGAGTTTGTCGACGAGGTTGCATACGACGTCCGTCTCCCTTCGCGCCGCCCACCGCTACCAATTTTTAAGCGAGCCCGCCAGTCTTTCTGCCGACCGATTTAACCTTGCGTCGTTCCTCGAGACCCACGCCGGACAGCCAAGAGTTCCCCATAAGCCACAAGTTACAGCCACATGCCAGTCAGTCAGCTGACCTCTCCAGACCCCGCCAAACCGACAAGACACACACGTCGACCAAAGACCTTAGCTCGCGATGAACGATCGAATCGATATTGGCAACCGAAGTTGTTAGTGGCGCAAGTCGAATGCCATATACCGCCAGTATTAGAGCCGCCGCCGCTCAGTCACTGCTGAACGGCGCCTGCTATGGGTGTGTGGAGCCGTGAGCAATGTTAGGCAGTGAACACTGCGTTCCAGCAGTGTTGAAGAGGATGTGCACGGCAAGACCCTGACCATCTCCGATCCCTTACAATGAACAGCGTCTCGGTCAACTCATCCATGATGATCGGCGAATTACGACCAAGATACTGTGTGCACAGCTCTACGGCTGCTGTAATGCGTAAGACGAGATGTTATGCAACGTTGCTTATTCCAAAGTGTGATCGATTTGGGCCGTGGATGCTTGCACAAGTCTAACAAATTCATACAATGAAAATTCATCGTGACCTGCTGGACTAGTACGAGGCTGAAGATGGCATTTTTCTGAGCACCACCATCATCATAGATGAAATACGGGGTGACCACTGCGAGCCAGAATCCATAAGACAGTCCATGGTTTGGCTACATGCGAATTCTCCAACAACAGAAACGTTCAAGACAAGCCATTTTCAGGCAAGGTGATGTGCACGATCTTCTGGCAGGGGCATAGTGTGGTCTATTGGATGTATTTGACCCTAACACATTCACACAATGAAAATTTATCGTCACCTGCTGCACTAGTAGGAGGCTGAAGATGGCATTTTTCTGAGCACCACCATCATCTTAGATGAAATACGGTGTGACCACTGCGAGCCGGAATCCATAAGACAGTGCATGGTTTGGCTATATGCGAATTCTCCAACAACAGAAACGTTCGATACAAGCCATTTGCAGGCGAGGTGATGTGCACGATCTTTTGACATAGGCATGGTGCGGTCTATTGAATGGATTTGAGAAGAAAGCAGATGTCAAGTTAGTATGCTATAAGACGACTCTGACTGAAAACCCGAATTTCAAGAATCAGGCCATGTAAGAAGACAAACTTCCGCTTGCAGTGCGTTAACACCAGGTCCCACAAAAGCTTGACTCGAGTGCCCTACCACATTTGCCGTACAGTTCTGATTCACCACCTGTAGACTTCCACCCGTTGGACCTATCAAAGATGCACTAAGTGGCCAGTATTTTCCAGACTCAGATGCTTTGGTCGTCCGCTCCGATAGCTGAGTGGTCAGCGCGACGGAGTGCCGCGCAAAGCGGCCTGGGTTCGATTCCCGGCTGGTCGGGGATTTTTCTCCGCTCACGGACTGGGTGTCGTGTTGTTCTCATCCTCGTCGTCGTGTTGTGTTGTCTTCCTCATCGTCTCATCCACCAGGGTGGCGGCAGGAAGGGCGTCCGGCCGCCCCTACAATTAACCTTGCCAAATCAACCCATAACAATGCCGACCCTGCGAAAGTGCGGGACGTGGGCACAATGGAAGAGAGGGAGAGATGCTGTGGTCGAAGATATAAGACAGTGGCTAGCCTTAGCTCTTAAAGTTTCCTTGACCACTGCATGTAGGCTCTTGTTCATCGAAGTCGACGATTGGTGGTGAAGATGTGGATAAAATTACAGCATTCAGCTGCCGTTCTACTCTGTTTAACTGTTTTGTTACGATTTGTGGCTCTGTTGTAGTTTGCTTGAAGATAAATGGAAGATGTTATAAAGACAAAAAGAAAGGAGTTCGATCTTCGATTGACGCTGAGGTCATAAAAGATGGCGCACTATCCCGCATGGGCAAATACTGGGGAAGAAACTGGAAATAGATATAGCACTTCGTGTGCTTGAAACTGGTCACTTTCGAAGTTTTGACCATATTGTCATGTAGAATCCGGAATCTTCTATCAGCTACACACACGACAGTACACACGGAGCAGAAATGCCTGCTCAGGAAAGATAGATCCTTTTTTAACATAGAATGTTTTGTTAAATTACAATAATTCATAAATAAGTAACTCACAGAACCTGAAGTAGTAAAGCGCCAAAAATAATTACAGGTGGCAGCAATTAAGCCGATGATCAGTATGTCTCCAGCCAGAGGTTGTAACAGTTACACCATGGTCGACGACGCAATACATGCGGCTGCATGGTTCAAATAATGTTAAAGTTTTAATTGAATTCCTGAATTTGTATACGTCAGAATATAATACTTTGTCTATTTTTTGATGTTAATGCTGTGTGTTAACCGTCTTACTGGGGGGGGGGGTCATTCACTCCTTCAGGAAAGAAATTATAACGGCTGAGTAAGTAAACAGAAACTAAAAAAACATTAACAGAACAATAATTTCAGAAATAGACTCACAAGGAAACAATAAATCTTGCCTTATCAATGTCACATTGCGACAAAGGCTAGCAAATACAGGTTGTCTCAAAAAGGTCTTTGCAGCTTTAAAAATTCATATAAATTTACTGAAAGAAGATATAGAGCTCTGTTTAGTGTTATTTTGTAGGGAAACACATCAAGTTTTTTTTTTGTTTTTTGTTTTTACCTTAAAGATGTTGTAAGGGGTTCCCGTTGGTTATCCTGCGCACATGCCAGCGGAAGTCAATGTTTTCCCAAGCTCCCTGCAACATTTCAGGTGTAACGTGCTCAGTGGCGGCGTAAATTCTTGCTCTGAGTTCAGGTACAGAAACTGGCACAGGAGATACAAACACAATATCCTTGATGAATCCCCATAAAAAAAATCGAGTGGTGTCAAGTCTGGGGAACGTGGGGGCCATGCAACTGGCGTGTCATGGCCAATCCATTGACCTGGAAAGTGGTCACTGAGAAAATCACGGACGTCAGCCAGGTGGTGGTCGATGCACCATCTTGTATGAAGTAAACATTTAGTTCTTGGTCATCCTCATCGATCTGTGGTATCAAAAATTGTTGTTAACTATCCCGTTGATGGTTCTATCAAGGGAAAGAAGGGCCATACACTTTGTTTTTGCTCAATCCACAAAAAATGTTCAGTTTAAGGCTATCACGAACATTTTGCATTGCTTGATGTGGATTTTCACTGCCCCCAAACCCTACAGTTATGCGTGTTAACCTTGCCACTTAAGTGAAAAGTCGACTCGTCAGAAAAGATAATTTTGTTCAAGAAATGTTCATCCTCATGTAATCGATTTAACAGATCCGCATAGAAGTTCTTGCAAGCAATTTTATCAGTGTCTTTTATTGCTTGTACAATCGTCAATCTGTACGGTTTCAAATGCAAATGGTTTCTGAACACATGTTAAACAGTCGTATATGGGATCTGCAGTTCGCGAGATGCACGCCGGGTCGATTTCGTAGCGCTGTTGACAAAACGTTGTCTCACTCGCTCAACGACGTCAGATGTGCTTGGACGACCTGATGATTTCCCATGTCTTACCGAGAACCCTGTTTCTACAAAACATTTATGCCACTCATAATTTGTAGACCTATTAGGAGGATCTTTAGCATACTTGGTACGGAAATTATACTGAACTGTTGTCACCGACATCGATTCTTCAAACCAACACACAATTAGCACGCTTGGGTCCAGAGAAGGCAGCCATCTTTAACGCAACTGCCGCTAGCGCTCCTTACTGTGCTATTCGGCACTAGCGAACTACGCGAGACAAAACTTGATGTATTTTCCTACAAATTGATACTACAATCACCTCTGTAGGTACTATGAATTAATTTATGTGAATTTTCAAAGTTGTAAAGCCCTTTTTGAAACATCCTGAACAAGAAGAACAGAAGAACGACAAAAAAGAATACTAGAAAGAAGAGACACTGCGAGGAAAACAAAAGAGTTAGCTAAATAAGCTCCGTATCGCTTCTCAGTTGCAAACATCGAATCAAAAATAAAGGAAGGGGAGAGCCTGAACAATTAAGAAATACGGTATATTTTTTTCTTACAATCGGAATGTAAAAAAAAAAAAATGACGATGTGCAGCATTTGTAAAACATTATGCGCACTTCCACAGAATTGTGCCATGTTGGCACGTTTCGATATTGATAGTTCCAGTTCGTTAGTGGCCTCTCTGGCCGCAATAGCTTCTGGAGCGGTTTGTCGCCAGCATTTACAAGCTGTCGCGGCCATGAGGCGCTCTCGATGTTGAGCAGTGTGTCTGAGAGTGGCTGGAGAAAACGCAGTGACGCCGTGGCCGACAGTATCCTTGGCTCGTTGCTTAATCATTCCTGGTCGGTGGGATTGAGTGTCGGCTGGGGACGTGAAGATTGCTCGTTAAAAAAGGTATCTCTCCGCGATGCGCGGAACCCGGCTTGTTCACGGCATTTCAATTTGCAAGAAGCCTGTGTCCTCTGTGGTGCCGGGTTGTGTTCCTGTCTGCCAGTTTCATGGACTGTGTGCAGTGGCATCTGGTGAATAACAACCGTACGTTCCAGATTCTTTGCAAATTTGTCATAACACCTGATAGCGGTTGATTAATTTGTGGCCCAATATCCTCCCACTCTACACCAGCTCCCTACAACATTGCAGAAATAAAGGGAACGATCTACTGCCACAGAGATCTATTTAAGAGGTTTGAATCGCCTGAAACACAGCCCTTACCGCCATCTGAAGCACTCGCCCTTCTAGAATGTCAGAGTACGGCGGCCAATTACCGTGGCGTCAGAGACGTCATGCTTTACCGACTCTTCTTTATAGAGCAGGAAGGCATGGGTTACAGGGCTGAGTCCTGAACGGAGATGCCCTGAAATTACTTAATTTTGTTTTGAATTACTGGAAGGAGATACGCCACAGTTGAGTTTCACCTGCCCAAGTTTTTGCCCCTCGCTTTCAGACACTCTCTCTCGCTTCTTTCACCGACTTTAAAAAGCTAGACGTTGTGTTCAAACTTTCTCTAAATCGATTAATCTACATGCATAGACAGTTCCTTGAGAAACTATGCGACCGATACCCTGCCCCATCCTTGGCAATCCAGTCTATAATGAATTCGTCGTAGTCGGGATGTTAAAACCTTTGTTTTTATAATTGATTGCCTCTCGACGTTAGTAGGGGGCAGGCTATGTTCTGGGACAATGGGCCCATTGTCCTCCTTATAGGAACAAACTAGCCACTTTGTCTAGCATCCTTATGTAAACAAACGTTGTGCTGTATGTAAACAAAATATTCATTTGTGCTCTTAGTAATGTTTACACTAGTCTGATTTGTGAATAAGCGTTTTGCACGTAATCTTAATAGTCGTAATTTATGACCCATTATAATAAGTCATCTTAATGACCATAATTAATGAACAAAAATATGGCCACCTTCTCTCCCCTACACCTGTAGTCCTGTTGGGTGATATCAGATCGTGCTGAATTATTTGTTAATATGATTTAGAGCCCCCCAAAAAATGACATCACACTTTTGAACCCTACAATTGATGTGTAATATTTGCAATCTTGTTTTTGCAGTTTGGAACAGAGTATTGTGCCAAATGGCATATTCTGCAACATATTACCGCCTACCATTGCTATTTACAATTTTGGGGCAATTAGTCAACAATATTTCTGATTTTCTCCCAGTATTCCAAAGACATACATAGCTTATGGTAAATACGAGACTATAAATGTTTTAACAGTTAGCTCCACAGTGCGTTATTTAAACAAATATACTGGCACCCAAATAGTTTAATGTTTAACAATTAACACAGTTCAGTGCAACAAATAGGCTCTTCCTACCTACCAAGTTTATTTTTTCACTGTTAGGATTTTATCACTCCATTATTAGTGGGTTAAAAGATACGGTGTCACTACAAGTTGCATAGTCTAACACTATTAGATTTTAATGGACTTGTAAATAATGGTGGGAAATTCAAGTAGGAACGTTTCTACAGGAATTTCTGTACATCGCTAAATTTCATTCATATTCCACACTCATGCTGCTACCAATATCACTGTAGCATGGCTGAAGTGGTAGAGGTATGCTCCTTATTTAAATCGCGTAGTGTTGGCGAACTGCAGCCGATTGCTTCTGTGCCTACCATATATTCATCACCTCCTAAAAGATAGGCCTGCTCTGCCACAACTCTCCTTCCAACACTGTAGCGAATTAATAAAGTTTTGTTGGTGGATGCGGTTGCCCAGAAGAGAAAGAAGACCCAGGTGTCCTCCCCTTGAAAGTTAAGGAAAAAACTTTCAAAAACTACCATTTTAAGCTGCTTTGATACTTAATGATATCAAACAACTGCAAACAAATGTTTTATTTTAAACAAAAAAGCTTCCTAGACGAAAAAGTTTTAAATTTCTTGAAACTTGTAGCATTCACAACCTCTTTCTGAGTAACTTCTTTTATATAATTGTTAACACACAGCAATAAGCTCATAAGCCATTTGTTAACACAAAGTTGATAAGCAAGTAAAAAGTAAATAAACTGAATTTAGAATAAAACACTTTCAAAACCGTAGTCCTTAATTTGTTGACAGTTATCAGTTTAGTTCACAAATATGTATAGCCTATATTTTGAAACTAATAATTGTAAAGTCTTGAATAGATGCCCAAATATTTTTTCTAATTTTTATTTTCGATACAATTCACAATGATACTCGTTTTTAAATAAACATAGTAGTAATAAAATGCAATATCCATATTAATTATGTTATCAGAATAATGTATTTGAGACTAACACCTCCAAAGAAGTACAATGTAAGCAGTGAGAATGATATTCTATCGTTACAGTAGTTCAACGCTTTCTTGCAGGCACAGAAAGCTATAGTTTTGAATGTAATATTGTGTTTCTTTGATACAATGAGTGGTTACAATCTGGCAAAGAAGATCGTTTACAAAAACCAATTGTGTTTATATTTCTCATTTTAGTTCTCTACACATACAAAGTGTATTTGGCATGATTGTATTAGCATCTAATCTGCACTTTTTCCGTTTTTATACAAAATTGTAAAGCTAATGCTAATTACAAAATCTTTTTACGTCGCAGAAGATCAACTGTCATTATATTAAATGTTATCTGTACTTAAGAAAACATAGGTTTTCTGTTCTTTCCGCCTTCTCAATATACCTATCAATAATTTCTTTTTTTTGTTGTTAATAACGATTTTGTTAATAGCGATTTTGCCCTCAACGGTTTCTCAATCAATTCTTAATGAGTGTGAGTGTCGAGAAAGATCTTTCTGCTGTCGCAGTTGACACAGGAAGAGAAGAAAGAATCAACATCAAAGATCTAACTGTAGAAAAAGTTTCTGGAGTGCAAAACTGCAGACACCCAACTGCATAGTCTTACAGAAGTGTTTCGTTTGCGTCTTCCCTTCTCCATTTTGTCACCCACAGCTTGATCTCTCCCTTCAGACTAGAAATGCATTAATCCTCTCCAATTACTTTGTATTTGTTTGCAGGCTCTGCATCCCTAATAACTGACTCCAAGGACATCGGTCATGAACAGATTTTTAGTAAAAGAGTGTTGAAATTATAGAGACTGTGAACGTCTTCATAGAATCTGTTTACTAGATCATTATTTATTGTGTCAAGAATAGGGATAAAGACATCCACCCAAACAGATATTTTTCCATACTTGATGGGGCAGCGTTGGTCCTGTTAATTTATCGAGATGTGATCCTCGGTGTTTGAAAGGTGCTTCCTACATCATCTGCCAGGTTTTTTTTTTCCTAAAGCAGGCTGAATTTTGCAACCACATTTTCTCGCTTTGTTTTCATAACTGAGGAAGTATCAGTCAAGATCTCATTTGCTTCACTAACACCAATAGTCTCCTTTTGGAAAAACCTATTGAGAAGCAGCGTTTGGCTGAGCACATCAGCAAAGCACACGAGGTTTACGATGAAGTCTCCAAGGCTGATTGCATATAAAATGGTACTAGCTGTTATGCTAGAGCTATCACTTGAAAAATGTGACCACTGCGAAATTTCCTCAAGGAATGAGACGATTTTTATCACTGTTTGTTTAGAAAAGAGTCTACAGATAGATGCCTTTTACCCATCTTGTTTCACGCATAGGTTAGTTGGGACCCTACATGCTTTATGAGCACAGCATTGCTCTTTTGCGGAGCTTTAAAGAAAAGAGACAAACTAATGATACCAATTGAGTTTCACATTAATTGCAAGTTAGACAAGTTCAAAAAATAGATAAGACAAAGGGCTCGTTCAGCATTATTACATACTTCCATTATTGTACTGACCGCCCCCACAACCTTGGAACTCAAGACATAGCACGCATCTCCTGCAGTACCAATGCATTTACCAAGATCGAGATAAAGCCTTTTCATAGTGTTTTGCTCCAGTCATTCGGGAATCTTTCTTCTCTTCATCTATTTTGTCACAAATATTGCCCTCTTTGTCATCTTCAAAAGACTCCTATTGATCACTATCGCTTTCAGAAATTGAAGGGAAATTCTTTACTTTACATTTGTTGTGAACTTTGAGTGTTTGTTTCCACAGATTTTTTCGGCCACTCGTGGCTTGATAAAACCTATGAAATGTTCTCTGATCGTATCTTGGTAAATATATCTCAGAAAAATTGTCATCTGAGTTTTGTGGCTTATATTAGGGGCTACATAAAAACCTATATTGTAGAATCCGTTTTCTTGGAGCCTGTGTAATATTTGCGAAATAATTTATTCGCAACAGAATTCAGTCAAATCAGTTTTACTGAGGAATGTACCTCTTTTGCTGCCAGAGTTATGCTGCGTCAGAGTTTAGTATCCAGTGGCGGATCCAGGATTTTGTTTTGGGAGGGGCTTGAGCCAACTGAGCTTACTTTCTCCAGTACACATTAATATACTAAAAAGCACAGATAATTTTATTTTGCTCATTTAACGCATAGTGAATCTCCTCGGATAACGCTTTGCAAATTCTTCAATGACTTCGACAGGTTGTAGGCTGCCAGATATATTTCGGTGAATATCCACGGCAGCCAAACCATTCAACATGTCATCCGTCATTGTCGTGCGAAGGTACGACTTTATTAGTTTAAGCGAAGGGAAGCTACGCTCTACACTACAAGCAGATACTGGTAATGTAGCGAGAATTTGTAAAAGAATTTTTATAATAGAGAAAAATTCGTTTGTCTCTTGAGGGGGATGTTTCCTGTCTCTCCAAAGCTCCTTCAAAAGAGTTATTTCTCCCGAAAACGAGAGATGGTGAGGCAAGTCGCTGTTGTAAACACGTGCAGCTGCCACTAAAGAGTTCAGATTTTCTGTTTTTGCAATGGCACTTGGTATAACGGTGAACAGGTGGAGAAATGAAGAGTGCTCTGCTATCGAAAAGCGACTCCTCAACTGTCCCAATGCAATAAATGTCGTGTGACTAGGGCCTCTCGTCGGGTAGACCGTTCGCCTGGTGCAAGTCTTTCGATTTGACGCCACTTCGGCGACCTGCGCGTCGATGGGGATGAAATGATGATGATTACGACAACACAACACCCAGTCCCTGAGCGCGAGAAAATCTCCGGGCCAGCCGGGAATCGAACTCGGGCCCTTAGGATTGACATTCTGTCGCGCTGACCACTCAGCTACCGTGGCCGGACGTCCCAATACAAAATCGGTGAAAGGAAGGAATACATTTAATCTGAAACAAAACACGACATGACATTCTTCTCCAATTCGAAAGAACTGACAAGAAAAAATGGTTCAAATGGCTCTGAGCACTATGGGACTTAACTTCTGAGGTCATCAGTCGCCTAGAACTTATAACTAATTAAACCTAACTAACCTAAGGACATCACACACATCCATGCCCGAGGCAGGATTCGAACCTGCGACCGTAGCGGTCACGCGGTTCCAGACTGAAGCGCCTTTAACCGCACGGCCACACCGGCCGGCGAACTGACAAGAAAGAAATTCTGCATCAAGCAAAAAGCGTGTGTATGTATTAAAGGTTTACTTTACCTGTAGTATTCCTTAGCATCAGTTGCTTCTATATTTGAGCGATAAGCAGAACGTTTGGCGAATCTGGGTGCCTGCACTAGGATGTCGAAAGGTTCTACAATATGACAGGCCTCTTGGAAAATTTCTTCAAATTTCATTCCTCTGTATCGTTCCAGTGTTCTTATTACACTGTCTACCATCTAATAACCAGAGTTAAGATCTAATACAACAGCCTGAAGTTGCCATTAAACCAAACAGGAAGTTCAAATACAGCGGCGGTTACCGTCAAAGTTAAGATAAAGTCATATCGTTGAATAGAAGCCAGAAGACTTGCACTTTCCGATGACGGAGAAGTTCTGTCCGTTTCTTCAAAGAACTGTACCATAGAGTCAAAGAGCTCTTTGAACTGAATGAGTGCATCATGCCTTTCAAGTCAGCGTGTATCACTAGCTTAACTCTTTTTCGCTCTGGGTGTTTTTCAAGGATTGCTCGCTTGATAAGTTCCACCCTTTTTGCTGACTTGCGCACAAAATTGGTAACACGACTTATAACTACCATCATATTGCGAACACTAGGAAAGCTCCAGGCCCTCATGAAAGCTAGGTCTGGTTTATGTGCTGCACATTGCAGCGGTTGGAGCTGTTTTATTCGGGATTGTACGCCACTGAACTTTCCAGACATGTTGACACCTTCATCATAACATTGACCTCTCAAATTCTTAACTTGTATGGCGACTTGATTTAATTCTTGAACGATACGATCTCTTAATACAGCACCAGTCATGTCAGTTGCAGATAGAAAGCATATGAAGTCTTCGTGTGTTGTACTTTTTTCTAAATTCAGATACGTGATACATACACTGACTTGTTCTGTACCAGTGGCATCCGTTGTTTCGTCGCCAAGGACAGCATAATATTTTAACTTCTTTGACTTTGTCGAGCACCTTTTTCCTAGTGACAGAATGGCAACAGTCAATCAGCTGACTCTGAGTTGTTTTGCTCATTTTTTGGCGCTGTCTCGAAATGTTTTCGGAGAGGCGAATCACTTGAGTCAATGCGAAATTTTAAAAGTGCTCGAAATTTTCCTTGGCTGATTTCATCACTCTGTGTACCGTAATCTCGGTGGCCTCTTAACTGTAGGTTTTCTCGACCACATAATATGATCATTACTACAGGAATCAGCCGCTCTTTGTTTGATTTAATCATTTTAAGTTTCTCAATTTTGAGTAAATTATTTACAGATTTTTTCAGGATTTTCATATCAACTTTTAAACTGTGTGCTTTTTAAAACTGCTATTTGGAGATAATCTGTAGCAGAATGGTTTCTGAAGATTTCTAGTGCTTTTTTGTGTTTGGAAAGTGGAAGAGTGACTAAAGATCTTAGAGCCACAGAGTGCTTGCCCTTACTATCTGGACCAGAAAATAGTAAGCAAGGCAAACATTTTCCACCGTTCTGTTGTTGGCTCTAGACTAGCCAGGAGTTTTTCTTTAGCCAATCAGAACGGCACTTTCTTTTTTGTCCACCCTCTGTCTGTTCCGGATATTCATAATTACGAGGTTGTTCTGAAGACTTCGTCAGACGCTTATAGTTCTCCTCGCCACAGAGTACTTTTCCTACCATATAAGACATATCAAAAGGATTTTCAGCGCAAGTAGTCGATGTACGAGCCACTCCCGCTGACACTGGTTCCCGTTCTGTAACAAGAGCGAACAAAAACTGCATCTTGTACGCGAATCAGAGAACCATACATATGCAAATCAACAACTTACCAACAACTAAAATAACTCTTCGGAACTATATTACACAATTATTTGAAAAGGCCACTAATCATTTAAGGGTTTAAAATAAAACTCATTAATATGAAGTTTTTCCTTTATTAAGGAACAAACTTGAAATCAGCTAGTCACTGTAAAAGTTATATACAAACTAACCAACTCGACCTAAATGTATGAAACAGCTGATTTTTCGCGTTTGAAGTTGGTCTCACAGTAAAAGTTGTTCTTATTGATGAGTACTTTAACCCGTTAAAATATTATTTACCGATTTTAGGTAAATATCGCTGTATAAAAGTATGAAATTCCTGGAAACACGGGCATTCGCGCGAAGAAAGCTAGCTTAAAAAGAATTCAAAATCGAACAAACCCGACGAATGATATTACATCATTTAGGCTAAATTTCAATCCACGCTGTCCCTTGTAGGGCAGGCAGAGAGGATCGAGTGCTCAGAGCATTTTTGTTGCCAGCACTGAAATGAAATTTCCCGCTAAAAGAGCTTATTCAAAACCACTATAAAACACAACATTTTTTATCGTGCCTTCCACAAAACCATTAGACTGTTCTTTTTTAAGCAGTATGTTGAATAACCAAAAGTATGAGACAATTCAATTTATCCCTTTGTTTAAAGCTAGAACAATATTATGAAATGTGGCACAGGCGAAGTTACGTAAGAGAAAATGAAGAGCTCGGGGTTATCAACGTCTTCCTCGACAGAAGGTTCAACACCAGAGGCAGAGGTAGTAGTGGATAAAGTATGTTCAGATGCTTTACATGTCGTTAACAGTTCTATCAGGTCACATGAAATTGAATGAAACCGCAAACAGCTGTTAATTGATTGTCTATTAACACGATCGCTTTCGCTGCGTTAAAGCAACATCTTCAGGTGTAAGTGGTGTCGCATAAATTAGCACATGGAGACACCCCAACCTCCGTAGTCAGAGAATACAACCCCTTGAAGAGGGGAAGTGCTCAACGAATAAAAATCGGCTAAACATTCGGGCGAATAGTGCAGGGGATGAGGCAACTGCAGTCAGTAGTCATAAGGATAACACACTAGCGGATTCTCTGACTACGAACGTTGCATGCATCTCCATGTGCTAATTTATGTGACACGATTTACACCCAAATACGCTGCTTTAACGCAGCGAAACCGGTGGGATCAATAAACCATCAGTTAACAGCTGTCTGCGGTTTCATTCAGTTTCAAGTTACCATGTGGCTGCCCGTGTTACAAAGTTGTAAGTTCCTACCTGCGTTAGCACTTCTGTTGGCAGTTAATTATTGTGGCAACATTGTTTCTTCCTTCCGATTCCTGATCGAATCGACAAATGCGAATTCATCATTTCGGATTTCATTTTATTTCTCACTTCAGTTTTAATAATATTCATCTGGCTAAAAAGTCTTTCCACTTCCGCATTCGACAGTGCGAAAGTTGTCAATTTGTAAAATAGGTTGACGTCATCTGCATCTCTGTGTTGAAGCACTTCACACCAGTAATTAACTGCGTCTGTTTCGAACCATTTAACAAGAGGTGAATTTTGTCAATGAAAATCAGTTTTTGTTATTGTGCCAGGACCGATGTTAAACGATTCAAGGAGAAGAATCAATGACTCTTTAACGACATGAAGAGCTTTGGACACTGAAAGGAGTGAAATCCTCCTCAAAATTTCATTGTTGTCTGGAAGTCGTTGCAACAACTGAATTATTAATTGGTACACAAACTGGATGCATCTCAGACGTAGGACATGTTCTTATTCTGGGTATAACTAAGATTTTCTCCATTCATTAATCTTATTTTCGAACCAATACGTTTTGGGACCTACGTGGTTTCAACGTCCAAATTTAATTTTCTTTGCATTGGATATGTAGAGGCAAAAACTTTTTTAATGATTTTTTTAGCACAACGTGGTTATTTATCAGCTTTCACGGATCCTCGGGGTGGGTTCAAAATGTTATTAACCAGATGAAAATTTGAAAGAATCGTCTTGGAAAGTATTTAGATATGCCTAACCGGATTCATCAGAAAACAATGAATAAAGCATTTCTGCAGTGTAACAGTTGTCTTTGATTTGCATTATTTCAGTGTGCGCTCTAAGTTCTAACCGATGGTCTGTAGTTCCTGTTACCGCAGGCTCTATGGACAACCATCGCGTATCACATGCGGGTTGAATTTTAAGGGTTTCTGCTCCTTTGACAGTCTGATAAATATCACTATGAAGAATGACACTTGAAAAATGCAAAAACAAATTACATGTTTCCCTAACTAAGGAGTCCAGGTTTCCTTGAGCGTCTCACTTGCAGCAGTAGTAGCAAGTTGAAATGAATGGCTTACACATTTTATAACAATCAAATCCAGAATTACATTTTTCAAAATTTGATTGACACCATTGTGAACTCCTACACATACATTCGTATTGTGTATGCCTATGCCCTACGGCTTGTTTAGATCTAATTTCAATTCTTGAGGCGTGCTTTAATTGCTGTTACACTAGGCTGTGCATTATAATGTTCGAGATCGGCTAATTTTAAAAACGTTGAAATGATCGCATTGGTTGCAGCATTGTAATACATTCTTGTTATTCCTAAAAATTTCGTTTTATTTATTTATTTATTTATTTATTGTTCCGTGGGACCAAATTAAGAAGACGTCTCCATGGTCATGGAACGAGTCAATACATGAAATTATAACACGATATTAGAAACAGATAAAATGAAATATAAAAAAACATATTCAGGTGACAAGTAGTAAGTTTAAATAAAGAAAATCAACACTGTAACACTGGAATTTGCTTAATTTTTTAGCTCTTCCAGGAGCTCCTCGACAGAATAGAAGGAGTGAGCCATGAGGAAACTCTTCAGTTTAGACTTAAAAGAGTTTGGGCTACTGCCAAGGTTTTTGAGTTCTTGTGGTAGCTTATTGAAAATGGATGCAGCAGAATACTGCACTCCTTTCTGCACAAGAGTCAAGGAAGTGCATTCCACATGCAGACTGGATTTCTGCCTAGTATTAACTGAGTGAAAGCTGCTAACTCTTGGGAATAGGCTAATATTGCTAACAACAAACGACATTAAAGAAAATATATACTGTGAGGGCAATGTCAGAATTCCCAGACTATTGAATAAGGGTCGACAAGAGGTTCTCGAACTCACACCACATATAGCTCGAACAGCCCGTTTTTGAGCCAAAAATACCCTTTTTGAATCAGAAGAATTACCCCAAAAAATAATACCATATGACATAAGCGTATGAAAATATGCGAAGTAGACTACTTTTCGTGTTGAAGTATCACTTATTTCAGATACTGTTCTAATGGTAAATATAGCAGCATTTAGTTTCTGAACAAGATCCTGGACATGGGCTTTCCACAACAGCTAACTATTATCGGAACGCCTAGGAACTTGAACTGTTCCGTCTCGCTTATAATATGCCCATTCTGTCTGATCAAAATATCGGTTCTTCTTGAATTGTGAGTTAGAAACTGTAAAAACTGAGTCTTACTGTGATTTAGCATCAAATTATTTTCCACAAGCCACGAACTTATTTCATGAACTACATTATTTGATACTGTTTCAATATTACACACAAGATCCTTCACTATCAAGCTGGTGTCATCAGCAAACAGAAATATTTTTGAATCGCCTGTAATACTAGAAGGCATATCATTTATATAAATAAGAAACAGCAGTGGCCCCAGCACCGACCCTTGGGGAACGCCCCACTTAACAGTGCCCCATTGGGACTGAACATCACTACCACTCTCAATATTGGTGAGAATTACCTTCTGTTTTCTGTTCTGAAAGTAACAGGCGAACGAAGCTACTCCCCTTACTCCATAATGGTCCAACTTCTGCAGTATTATTTTGTGGTCAACACAGTCAAAAGCCTTCGTTAAATCAAAGAAAACACCTAGCGTTCGCAACCTTTTATTTAATCCGTCCGAAACCTCACAGAGAAAAGAGAATATAGCATTTTCAGTTGTTAAACCATTTCTAAAACCAAACTGAACATTTGACAGCAAATTATGTGAATTTAAATGCTCCAGTAACCTTGTATATACAACCTTCTCGATAACTTTAGCAAACACCGATGGCATAGAAATAGGTCTAAAATTGTCAACATTATCAATGTCTCCCTTTTTATAAAGTAGCTTCACTACCAAGTACTTTAATCGGTCAGGAAACCGACCACTCCTAAAGGAAAAGTTACAGATATGGCTAAGTACTGGGCTAACATACATAGAACAATACTTCAGTATTCTGCTAGATACCCCGTCATATCCATGAGAGTTCTTGGTCTTTAGTGATTTAATTATCAAGTCAATCCCCCTCTTGTCAGTATCATGGAGAGCATTTCAGGTAACAGTCTCGGAACACTTTTTTCTAAGAGCGCTATATGATTCCCTGTTGGGACTAGGTTTCTATTTAGTTCACCTGCTATATTCAGAAAGTGATTATTAAATACTGTACATATATGCGACTTATCAGTAACACGGACATTCCCACTACACACTGATTCTATATCCTCGACCTGTCTCTGCAGACCAGCCACTTCCTTTACGACTGACCATATGGTTGTAATTTTATCCTGAGACTTAGCTATTCTATCTGCATACCACATACTTTTTGCCTTCCTAATAACATTTTTAAGCGCCTTACAATACTGTTTGTAATGGGCTGCTGCATTTAGATTTTGACTGTTTCTAACGTTTTGATATAATTGCCACTTTGTTCTACAAGATATTCTTATCCCTCTAGTCAGCCACCCAGGCTGCCTGTTTGTGCTAGTACCCTGTTTTGAACCTTCTAAGGAAAAGCAACTTTCAAAGAGCATGAGAAAAATCTTGAGAAAAAGATTATATTTATCGTCTACTGTATCAGCGCTATAAACATCTTGCCACTCTTGTTCCTTGATGAGATTTACAAAGGTCTCTACAGCAACTGGATCAGCTTTCCTAAACAGCTGATGACTATATTTAATACGTGATGCAGCACAAAAATCTTTTAGAGTTAAAATTTGTGCATCATGATCCGAAAGGCCATTCACCTTTTTGCTAACAGAATGCCCTTCTAGTAATGAGGAATGTTCACTAACTTTATCTCTAATACCTTGTATATTTTGATGAAATATACTAATTCCCTCATTACTCGGATACCTAAGCTTTGTCCAAAGTGGTTCCTTTGTTAGAGAGACTTCCCTTAAGCAGGAATACCTATCAGCTGACTTCAATCTAAAAAAGGTGCAGCTCTAACACCCACTACTGCAGGAATTTTCCCATGAGTGATCCCACCAACCCCACCTATGCTGTCACCTATAAGCTTTGCCAACCTCCCCTTCCCATACCTGTTGAGGTGCAGACCATGTCTAGTGAAACCCGTCCTGCTGATAGACTCCACCGACACCACTGAAATGTGACCCATACTTTCTGTCATCGGCGCACCCCCAAGTCTCATGTCATTACGCCTGACGGCTGTATTAAGATGAGGGCGATCGTGACGCTGAAACAGTTCCACGAAATGCACATTCGTGTTGCCAGTCTGAGTGGCTATCTTTTCCAGGTCACCATCTATGTTATATTCCCCATCCCTACCAATACTATTACCAGCCCCACCCACAATCACTACCTGATCCTCTTTAGTAAAATCCCTTCATAACCCCCCTATGTTAACAGTCACCTGAGCCAATCCTGCATTAGGCTTCACAATGCTGGTGACCAGGTACTCACTCCCCAGCACTTCCTGCAACTGCTGGCCTACACCCCTGCCATGAGAAGTACCTAACAGCAGAACCTTCTTCTTCCTCTTCGACTTTGCTACTGTTCTAGCCACCGTAACTTCTGAGGTCTGCTGCATACTTCCTACATGTACAGCTACTAGAGATTCCTCTCCACTAGACTCTGACAGTTGGTCATATCTATTGTAAACACCAATAGTAAAACTATCTGAAAATCTCCTTCTCCTAGCAGATCTCTTGCCAACAGCCAGCTCCCATTCCCAAACCCCCTTCTCCCTCCTCATCCTATCTAGCTCCTCCTGTGCGTTTTTCAACCGCACCTGAAGGGCACAGATCTTACGCTCCTGCTCCTCTATCAACTTACTCTTGCTTCGCAGCCTGCAGTTCCAGGAGAGGATCTCACCCGAATGCCCACTGGCTTCCCCACTGCATTCCCCCCAGTGAAAATACTTCGAAAAAGTCTCACACCGCAATCCACTACTCACGAACCTACGGCAAAACCCACACTTCTCACTCATGGTAAAATTTTACTTTTTCTAAGTTCCGCTATTACAATAAGAAGATGTTAAAAACCTGACTACAATAATCACAAACTTACTCTACAAGGGAAGTAACTACTATTATTAACAGTATTAATAAACAACAAATGTGAATATAACAAAAGACTAATACAGAAAGAGAATCAAACGTCTAATGACACAGTAACGAAGCTGAAAATAGTTCCCAAAAGGTTCTTCTGAAATTATTTCACCAGAAAACACAAAAAACTCCGGTTGAAGACTACTAAAGTTCCTAAATAAACCACTATACACAAACAATTAATTAGTACTTAGCTTTCGATGCGCCGCTACAGCTGCAACTGCTCAGCGTGGAATGTAAACACAGATAAGAGGTTGCGTTGCTCGATACGAAACACTCACAAATATCACGTCACAACACAAGAAAGGCAGAGGTGAATGAAGAAACCACTAATAAGTCACTTATATAGTAAATATTATCACAAAAACCGTTAAAATATGTATCTGAAACCTAAACATATATAAAAACTTGGAGAGCGATCTCACACGCAGTCACTCGCTTATGACGTCACACCAAAGGTCGAGCTAATGTCTGTTGATTCACTAATTACAATGATATACATACTGTCACCGATATCTTGCCGCAAATTTTCTACAAAATACCGCCTTATTACATGTTTTATAGCTGCACTACATCTTGTTCTACGTATTTTAAGTTTCCTGGCAATATTACTGTCTGTGAATTTACTCTTGCACAAATCAGTTAAGTGATGACATGACATGATCGGACAATGGGTGGAAGCAAATAATGCAAGGGAATCTTCAGCTGGATTCACTTCTGATTACTCTTTCACGGATTTGGGAGGTATTTTTGGTTGTTAGCAGAATATTACGGCAAATTTACAATATGCTCTTGTGTCATCGCCTTGAATTCTTTCTAGCCAGTCTGCAAATTTACTATCGCGTAGCGATTCTGCACGAGATTTCTAGTTATATTTTCCCTTTACTTTACTTATGTTTAGCACTAAAACAACAGCTAGTGATTTAAGAAACATCACATTACCATCGGAACTACAGATATGCACTGTGCATGCAATTGCAGATTTATTAATACTAGAGCGCATAACAAAACGGGTGCATAAGAATACGGCCACAAAACGACACGGAAACAAAGACAAAATACCGGATATTATAAATGTTTAGGCGATGTAAATTTAAGAGCTATTATACATTAGTAAATTAAATAGCGCTCTCTGCTGTATGTATAATGGAACAAGTGATTTTAAAAAATAACTTTACCATAAAGTATCCAAATCTTTTTAAAATCCACCATAATTCACACCAGCCAGTAGACGCAAATTCTGCACGGAACAGAATTTCACTTTTAGAGTCTCGGTGACATGAGGAAGGGAGTAAAGCTGTTGACCTGCTACACATACCAGGTGGTTATAATAAAACTTTCTCTATTTAACACGTTATAATACGGAAACTAATTACCGTACAAGGACCAAATTTGGTTGAATTAATGTCAAGGACATGGGGAACAGAAATAATGAGAATCAATTCAATTGAAACACCTTTCATGTAGTACCACGATGCATCGTACCATTACATCTCGGTACCATGACTAGCTACTAAAGGGCTCAATATGGCGCCCATCTGTGCCCGGAAAACCTTGATATGTTGCGCTTAAGATTAGGACGTGTGTGAATGTGCCCCTGGTAAACACTGTCCTTCAGGTAGACTCACAACCAGAAATCACAGGAAATGAGATCAGGTGATCGTGCCGGCCAAGCATTTGGATCGTCTGATAATTCGGCGAAGGTGAACTTCACGAGCGACGTGCGGTGAGGCCCCATCTTGTATGAAAACTTGGGTTCAATGTGTCTCTCTCCTGTAGGGAGGGTATGACATGCTGGCGAAACACACCGCAGTAACGCTGGCCAGCCACGCTGTACATTTATGGTTCTTCAGCGCCAATCTGTTCAAAAAATAATGGGCCGATGATGAACGTAGCCGTGAAGCCACACCATACGGTGACACGTTCACCATACAGAGGAACTGAACGGTGACTGAAGATCCCTACACTCGGCAGTTCTGTGTATTCACCTCACCCATCAGGGAAAAAGCAGCTTCGTCTGTCCATAGGATGGTCCAGGGTCAGCCCTCAACAACTTCAATCCTTGCGAGAAAGTGGGGAGCGAAGTCGACGCGTCATTGTGTGTCCTGTGGTGCAAGTTGCCGTACGATATTGATCATGTACGGATATTAATGGTTCAAATGGCTCTGAGCACTATGGGACTCAACTGCTGTGGTCATAAGTCCCCTAGAACTTAGAACTACTTAAACCTAACTAACCTAAGGACATCACACACATCCATGCACGAGGCAGGATTCGAACCTGCGACCGTAGCAGTCGCACGGTTCCGGACTGCGCGCCTAGAACCGCGAGACCACCGCGGCCGGCTGTACGGATATTATTTGACAATGGTTCGAAGCACCTTCCGTACAGTTGACGACTAGGATGTTGAACTGTCGAGACACAACGCGCGCACGGCCTGACGATCTGGAATTGCGCGCAGCGCTGTCTGCCATAGCAATAGCGATTTCATCAACCACCCGTGGTACAATTGGTCCCGTACCGACGCCCAGTTCTCCTGTTGATTCGAACTTCTACATCACGCTCCGCACAGCAAATGGAGAAAGAGTACCCTTTCAGAATCCTTTCAGCCGGCGATATTCTTGCAGTGCAGCTGTGGTATTACCGTTATTTTGATAATATTCACCGATAATGCCCTGTTCCTTTTGTCCAAGCTTATGTTGACACATCAACAAGTGCACTGCGACTCGTCAGGTATGTGAGCCTATGGATGACGATGATTGATCACGGCACTGGTGGCCATAGTTGGAACTGGACGGTGGCTCTGTGACGCATGGAAATCATGCACCTCCTACTCTGGACATTAATACTACCAAGTTTGGTACTCGTACGGTAATTAGTTTCTGGGTTATAACTTGTTAAACAGGGAAAGTTTAATTATAACCACCCAGTAGGTCGACCTGAGAGTGCTTCGAACATCCGCAGCTTTAACCCAGATGACGCTAGTGTCTATATAAAAAATCAGATGTGTAACACTTGCATGCCACATTACAGTGTGTGGTGACATTTAACCCAGCTACATGCTTCATTCATAAGGAAAGAGTGATCGTCGATAAAAGCCCTGTATTAGCTCTTATTTCTCTCGGTCATTTTGCGGAATGCGTGTATGTTGGGGGGGGGGGCGGGGGAGGGGAGGGGAGGAAGTAATATTTTACCAAACACTCTAATCGGATTTCCATATGTAAATCCATCCGTTATATGCAACATCTCTTTTGTGGCGACCGCCACCGTAGTTTGTTTAGAATCTCGCTGTTACTAAATGACCACAAGCGAGCCGCTCTTCGTCAGATTTCCTGTTAATCCAACTTGATGACTGTCCGAGGCTGACATTCAGTACTCGAGAATCGTCGAATAAACGTTTTTTTATACCTCTTCTTTTGTGGATAAGATTCTCATCAGTTCTTTTAGTAAATAAGAGATACACCTAATGGAGCGAGCGTCCGCACACACACACACACACACACACACACACACACACACACACACACAGCAATTGCATGATAGAATTCTTAATTCTTAGAGTTAGGTTATAAATATTTCACATTAGTTAGATCGTTATTTGTCTAGCTTCTGCAAATCTATTTATACAGGGTGTTACAAAAAGGTACCGCCAAACTATCAGGAAACATTCCTCACACACAAAGGAAGAAAATATGTTATGTGGACATGTGTCCGGAAACGCTTACATTCCATGTTAGAGCTCATTTTATTACTTCTCTTCAAATTACATTAATCATGGAATGGAAACACACAGCAACAGAACGTACCAGCGTGACTTCAAACACTTTGTTACAGGAAATGTTCAAAATGTCCTCCGTTAGCGAGGATACATGCATCCACCCTCCGTCGCATGGAATCCCTGATGCGCTGATGAAGCCCTGGAGAATGGCGTATTGTATCACAGCCGTCCACAATACGAGCACGAAGAGTCTCTACATTTGGTACCGGGGTTGCGTAGACAAGAGCTTTCAAATGCCCCCATAAATGAAAGTCAAGAGGGTTGAGGTCAGGAGAGCGTGGAGGCCATGGAATTGGTCCGCCTCTACCAATCCATCGGTCACTGAATCTGTTGTTGAGAAGCGTGCGAACACTTTGACTGAAATGTGCAGAAGCTCCATCGTGCATGAACCACATGACATGTTGTGTCGTACTTGTAAAGGCACACGTTCTAGCAGCACAGGTTGAGTATCACGTATGAAATCATGATAACGTGCTCCATGGAGCGTAGGTGGGAGAACATACTGACGAAACTAAAATGAGCTCTAACATGGAAATTAAGCGTTTCAGGACACATGTCCACATAACATCTTTTCTTGATTTGTGTGTAAGGAATGTTTCCTGAAAGTTTGGCCGTACCTTTTTGTAACACCCTGTATAGAGAAATATCATTCGCCACATACAGCACGTAATCCTGGTAGACAAATGTTGCCCCCAAATCACTTTAATACTACAGTCGATTAGCTGTTTCATGGTAAAGCAGTAGGCAACCGAAAATGATGTGGTTGACGTTCTGCTCCATGCCAGTCACTCATGGGCTGTGTAAGTCTGTCGTAGATATCTGAGGTGCTGTCTGGACCCTTCATGGTTAAAGCAGGAACAAATAACACTCACTATATTTTTAATGTGATAAATTACAAACTTGTACCACGGGAGAGCATGGGTACCTAGAAAGTGATTGCGTCACTTAAATAAATACTATAAAACATTTTGTGTTCATTACAGATTTACCTATTTCGAAATTATGTCGGTGGCTGCAATATTGCCTTTGTTGTGTAGCTTTTTATTTGTTTATCACAAGATAGGAACATATAAAGCACGGAATCAAATCAGTCAAAGGACTGAGGGCTTTAAAAAATATATCACTCTGGTGCTTTAGTCAGTGCAGAGTGGGGGGAGAAGTGGTGAGAATGTCCATTTCTTGATCATCAAATGGTGAGCCACTCATCTGGATTAAAAAATTCCAAACCTCATCTCCATACTCATTAAGTATGGTCATACGTCACTTTACTGGCGAACATTGGTAACAAGTTGAAGTAAATGTGATTGTGTGGCCTCCTACAGGTATAGCCCCAGTGGAAACAAACAAGGACAAGGTAAATGTCATACGTCACTTCATTAGATGTCATTGGAAGGCAACGGTAAATAAACTTCACTAGTACCTCACAGACAAAATAACACCATGCTCAGTAAAATGTATAGGGATTCTAAAAGGAAGGTAGATAAATAGGTTAGACTTTGTTGTCTCTTCGGTGACGAGTTGATTAGAGACGGAGATGTGTTGTCGTTGGGTCAACAACGTGCGCTGAACGGTGTGCTCCGAAGCTCTTGCGCCTGCCACCAGCATTGCACCTTGTCAGCCATCATATCTGACACAAGCCGTCGCTTGCCCTGCTTACATAGTTGGCAAGCCTCCGGCTTGCAAGCTCTGTGGCGCCGATACCCAACACCTTGTCGCCTGCCTGTGTTTTCACCGTATTTCGACCTCTTTTCATGAATGCTAACGACAGTATCACGCGAAATGCCAACAAGGTTCGCCGTTTCCGAAATAATGTCTCCCAGACGACGGACCATGATAATCTGCCCATCATGAAAGTCGCTTATGTCAGTGGTTCCCCCATTTGTAGCTTGTATCATCGCTAGATCGGTTCCCCATGCGTGTGGGCTCCGATTACGTGCTCCCTTAGGCCGGTATTACACTATCAAATTTCTTTGTCAAAGATTTATCAAAGATACGATTAAATATTTGTCAAATTTATTTGACAAAGATCTTTGACGTGGCGCTAAAAAGGAGTATTACACTGTCATCACATTTTTCTTCATAGTTCAAGATGGCTGACGACAACAACATGTTATTAACCGCAAAAGTTGCATGTAGCATAATTGCACTGTGTGCACATGTGGAAGAGAAGCGGGGGAAAGAAAGGAAACGTACCTGGGTGAAGCCGTGGGTTTTACGAGGAGACGATAAAAGCATTCAACAAAACTTTTTACATGAGCTTGTAGTGGGGGACGTCAAGTCGTACATAATAAATTTCTTAAGAATGGATGAGCATACATTTCAGTATGTGCTCCGTGAAGTGTATCCTCCTATCACAAAGCACAATACTTACTAAAGAACTGCTATATCTGCAGAAGACAGGCTCACTGTAACTCTCCGATTCCTTGCTACAGGAGAGAGTTACTCTAGCTTACAGTACAGCACTCAAATACCACAGTGCACATTAACGAAAATAATACCTGAAACGTATGCAGCAATTTATAAAGCACTAAAGGAGCAGTGTCTGCAGGTAAATAAATGTTCAATACACTTTACATGCATTAAGAACTACTTTTATTCTATAAACAAATCAATTACATTTGGCGTCCGAAAACCGTATCTCACGGCTAATGACCTCCACAATATTTTTATAGCTCTCCAATCTTCTTAATCTATTTTTGTATTCAGGGTGCCTCACGTTGCAAAGCGTCTCATCAGCTTCATATATCTTTATTAATTTTGTATTTGACGGTACACACCAATTGTATTTACCGGCCATGTCTATTACAAACACACTACAGATGACAGAACGCTGCAGCGATGCTAGCGCTCCACGTGGTAACATGTAACATTGCAGTGAACTGAAGACAAGCGACTTTTATGATCAAATCTACTGCGAGGCCCTAGATTTTGATCAGATTTATTAGACGACAGACAAGATTCGACAAAGTGCCCTATTACACCAACAAACTTGTTTGGCATAAATTTTGACATATCAACTTTGACAAAGAACTGTGATAGTGTAAGACCGCCCTTCCCGCCTCACGTACCAGCAACGTCAAATGCGGCGATCTCGCGGTGGGAATTGATCGTAATGTTTAGGGTCATGAGTTATAACGCAAGGATACACATGGCTTGATGTTGTTATCACTTCTGAAAGCTTGTGCACTTTCCAGTCACAACATTATCTCGTGTGGCAGTACACGTGCTCTGCCCGCTAATCCCTCTAAGAAGCGGGATCCAAAGAGATGGATTCTATTCCGTGGAGCCTCAAAAGCATCATACTCGATCATTCTGTCGGGAATGAAATAGTGCGTTATTGCACTGACCAAGATCAGTTATGGCAATGCAGGTGAACAGGAAGGGCTATATGGCAGTCATAAAACCAGTGAGAGTCCAATTTCGGTCGATCAATGATATATGTTTTATCTGGGAAAGAATGGGAGGAAGTAATATTAGAGATTAACGATCCGGCTACGACGAGATCCCGGGAGACAAGCAACGCAGTCTATTCGGTGGAGATTGGGGAACGACATTAACATGATACAGAAGGAAAAAATCTAAATTAATTGGACACCAAAGTCGACAAAACAGCTTCCTTAAAAACACGTCTTATGAGGAGAAATCGTGAGGAAAAAATCATGAGGCAGGCCCATAACATCCATATTACAAAGTATTATCAGTGAAATGAAATAGAACCATATGACTATGGCGAATCACAGGGATCGTGATACGTCAAGAAAACGTTATTTTAGTGTCTGATGATGGCGGTATTTGACAAGCATAATAATTCTAAAAGCGAGGCTACAAAACTCTAGCAAAAAAAACTAAATTTCTTATTCTTTTTTCGGTTGAGGAATTAAGTTCCTTTTTTCGTTATGTTGGTCAGTTACCGTTCTTGGTGTGTTACTACAGTTTAAAATTGTAAATATACATACAAAATGAGCTGAATTCTTCTGATGATAAAAAATTGTAGGTACAGAACAAAGTGAACTAATTCTTCTTGATTAGAAAATAAATAGAAATTTAAAAAATATATGTATCAGGAAAGGAGCGACCTGTAGTATTAAAAATTACTTCGTTAATTTTTTAAGTAACATTGATGCGTGGTTTGTGATTTTTGGATCCCATTGTTCTCTACCACTCAGCTCTTATTTTTGAAGAATAGAGTTATAAAGAATAAGATAATTTAAAAATTGCGAAGTCACATATCAATTTGAGGATGTTTTACTTTAACAAATTATAAAAAAATTTAAACACTGAAGATGCCATTCATTTCCTTTTACATTTATTGAGCCACAGAGCCACATACGAAGGTTGGAACTTCAATAGTGGCAACTATTTATTTACAGCTCGTACAAAATAGATACGTGTTTCAAAGTTTTGCTGACCTTCAAAGTAGTCACCAGCACTGTGTATAACCCGTTGCCAGCGATGTGGAAGTCGTAGGATACTCTTAGCGGTGCCAGTTGTGTTGACAGTTCGACGAATTTGTAGCAGTTATGAAGCGAATGTCGTGAAGTGTTTCCTTCAGTTTAGAAATCGAGTCGAACTCACGAGTGCTTAAGTCAGGGCAGTGCAGTAGGTGGTATAGCACTTAGCTCCCCATCAGTCAAACAAATCAGTAACAGCTTGCACTGTACGTGCTTGAGCATTGTCCCGCAAAATGAAGGTCAGGTCCTGCAGGAAGTGTCATCACTTCTGTCTCTATGTTGTTCATTTTTGGAACACAACCTACGAGCAGCTTAGAGACAGAAGTGATGACGGTTTCTGCAGGACAATGCTCAAGCACGTACAGTGCAAGCTGCTACTGATTTGTTTGAGTGATGGGGTGCTAAGTGCTATACCACCTACTGCATTCCCCTGACTTAAGTCCTCATAAGTTCAATTCGATTTCTAAACTGAAGGAAACACTTCACGGCATTCGCTTCAGAACTGCTACAAATTTGTCGGGCAATAGACCGTGCCGCTCGAACTGTCAACACAAGTGGCACTGCTAAAAGTATCCTACGACTTCCACATCGCTGGCAACGGGTTATACACAGCGCTGGTGACTACTTTGAAGGTCAGCAAAACTTTGAAACACGTATCTATTTTGTACGGGCTGTAAATAAATAGTTGCCACTATTGAATTTCCAACCCTCGTACAAATAAAGTAACTACAGTGAAATTTTATGATCGTTTTTAACCACAATTACTCAAGAAACCGAGATTGCGAGGAATCACCAATTGTACCAGTCTTCCTTCCAGACAACTTTAGTACAGACTACGGTTTCTTAGGTGCAGCTGGACGGTAGCTGTGGAGACGGCATCGTTTAGTCCGTTCTACGCCGCCCACCTACTCAGCAAAAATGAGCAATAAACCGGGTCTGCCCCCTGGCGACAAAACCCCGCCAGTCGGCAGTATTTTCCGCATGGGGGCACAGACAAGCTGGCTCCACGCTCGCAGACAAACAAAAGAGGCGAGACACGGCATTACTCGGCAGATACGACCATTTTACGAGCCTTCCTCCTTCAATCAGAAGAACTTACGTGTCACGCAACGCTGATTTTATGTTGCGATTTAATTAGAAACTTAAAAGTACGTAGATTTTTCAAACCACAACGAAGAACGTTATGAACAGGCGGTAATTGTTTAGCACACATAATCTATTAAAGTTCTTACTTCCAGCAACAGATTCTAAGAGGGAATCTGACCGCTTCAGGAATGGAACGTTAAAAGTCCAACGACCTGTGCGCATCGTCATTTGAAAAGGAACGTTTGCTTGCTCAGGCAACTATGGAAGTCGGTAAACTATCTCTCGTTCTGCGTACAAAATCAGGATGGACGTATCCGAGCGTGGAGCCTCTGAGGAGAACGAACGTTACCAGAGTGCATTCGTCACTGCCACGCAGGCCCTGCATCGTGCGTGGTCGTGTATTGTGTCACTGGGCACGCACTATGGTCGGTAACCTCTGGTTCGCATTGTCGGTAATTTGGACAGCAGCCGTTACATTTCTGACGTGTTAAGGTAGATGGGTATGCCCTACTTCGAGATCTGCGAGAGGTTATCTTTCAACAAGACAACGCAAGACTGTGTATTGCTCTTGATGCCCTGATGTACCTCGATACGGAGGCTCCTTGACTGATGCCTTGGCGGTCATCACATTTTCCAGATTACTCAACCACTGAGCACATCCAATCACTAGTATGGCACAACTCGCCTTTTCTGTCAGTCTGAATTGTTGACTGCATTTTTATGCATAATATTTAATACCGACCTTGACGGCTTCTTCTGGTTGTGGTCCAAGCAGCGAGAACATATAACGACACCACCTGAAGAACACGACATAGTATCGTGCATAAAAATGATAACAACTCAGCTGAACAACAGAAAGTACACAATTAAGGTGCAAGTTTAGCGTCCCATTGAGGAGGAGATTATTAGCGACGCAGCTGTAGGGAAATATTAGGGAAGGATGGCGAAGGATGTTGACCGTGTGAATATGAATGTCTGGATGTGGACTCGAACCACCGTCTTCCCGAACTCGAGTCCATTGCTCCACTTTGCTCAGTAGGCTGTAACTCATTCTACTGAAAAAGAGAGGAGAGAAAAGCTCATTCCTTAAGCTTTTCTCACCTTTCTTTTTCAGTAGAATGAGTTACAGCCTACTGAGCAAAGTGGGGAAGTGGACTCGAGTTCGGGAACACGGTGGTTCGAGTCCACATCCAGACATACATGGTTGAAGTAGCATTCCTCTTCCGTAGAAATGTTGGAACACGTGAGGCAATACTGACCCTACACCTTATCTTAGAAGAAAGATTAAGGAAAGGCAAACCTACGTTTCTAGCATTTGTAGACTTAGAGAAAGCTTTTGACAATGTTGATTGGAATACTCTTTCAAATTCAGAAGGTGACAGGGGTAAAATACAGGGAGCGAAAGGCTATTTACAATTTGTGCAGAAAGCAGATGGCAGTTATAAGAGTCGAGGGGTATGAAAGGGAAGCAGTGGTTGGGAAGGGAGTGAGACAGGGTTGTAGCCTATCCCCAATGTTATTCAATCTGTATACTAAGCAATAAAAGAAACGAAAGAAAAGTTCGGAGTAGGTATTAAAATCCATGGAGAAGAAATAACAACTTTGAGGTTCGCCGATGACATTGTAATTCTGTCAGAGACAGCAAAGAACTTGGAAGAGCAGTTGAACAGAATGGACAGTGTCTTGAAAGGAGGATATAAGATGAACATCAACAAAAGCAAAACGAGGATAATGGAATGTAGTCGAATTAAGTCGGGTGATGCTGAGGAAATTAGATTAGGAAATGAGACACTTAAACTAGTAAAGGAGTTTTGCTATTTGGGGAACAAAATAACTGATTATGGTAGACGTAGAGAGGATATAAAATGTAGACTGGCAATGGCAAGGAAAGCGTTCCTGATGAAGAAAAATTTGTTAACATCGAGTATAGATTTAAAGGTCAGGAAGTCGTTTCTGAAAGTATTTGTATAGAGTGTAGCCATGTATGGAAGTGAAACGTGGACGATAAATAGTTTAGAAAAGAAGAGAATAGAAGCTTTCGAAATGTGGTGCTACAGAAGAATGCTGAAGATTAGATGGGTAGATCACATAACTAAAGAGGAGGTATTGAATAGGATTGGGGAGAAGAGGAGCTTGTGGCACAACTTGACTAGAAGAAGGGACCGGCTGGTAGGACATGTTCTGAGGCATCAAGGGATCACAAATTTAGCATTGGAGGGCAGCATGGAGGGTAAAAATCGTAGAGGGAGACCAAGAGATGAATACACTAAGCAGATTCAGAAGGATGTAGGCTGCAGTAGGTACTGGGAGATGAAGAAGCTTGCACAGGGTAGAGTAGCATGGAGAGCTGCATCAAACCAGTCTCAGGACTGAAGACCACACCACAACAACAACAACAGCATTCCTCTGAAATCTAATTGCTCTGAATCTGGGATGCGTTATAGTGCCCACCGCCGGAGTCAAATCTGAAAAGCATAACTGAACAGAGTACTGATAATGTATTACGACTTCTACTGCGAATGATCTGATATAATTAACTGGATTATCTGCTTTGCTGTCAGGTTCAGAATCTTTGTTTGCTAACAGATGAGCTTGGTAATGGCGATCTCTGTTTTTATTAAGTACAAAGCAACAAATAATTTGCATGAAGCATGCAATTCGTATGATAAATTCAGATTGCAAAGGTTCGACTTTTCTGTAGTGTACAAATCTGCACGTGACTGCCGCGCAGATCGACACGTCACCACACTGATCTACTTCCAACTTCAGTTTCACTGAAATAGAATACCTTTTTATTAGTGACAAAAGGTAACAACAATGGTCAACAAATGAAACATGGACAGAAATGGCAATTATGATTATTAATACCTAACTTCTTAGGTGAAATTACAAGGATGCTTACATGCTAAGCTGTCACAAGAGAGAGAAGCTTAAGAAAAGTGACAAAAGACAGAAGGCGAAACGCGCCTTTCTTATTTACAAAGGAATGTCGTAATTCATGTGACTGATTGCTGTATTAATGTGGTAGCAAACTCTTAGGTTCATTTTCATATCGAAGTACACCACTGGCCATTAAAATTGCTACACCACGAAGATGACGTGCTACAGACGCGAAATTTGACCGACAGGAAAAAGATGCTGTGATATGCAAATGATTAGCTTTTCGGAGCATTCACACAAGATTGGCGCCGGTGGCGACACCTACAAAGTTCTGACATGAGGAAAGTTTCCAACCGATTCCTCATACACAAACAGCAGTTGACCGGTGTTGCCTGGTGAAACTTTGTTGTGATGTCTCGTGTAAGGAGGAGAAATGCGCACCATCACGTTTCCGACTTTGATAAAGGTCGAATTGTTGCCTATCGCGATTGCGGTTTTTCGTATCGCGACATTGCTGCTCGCGTTGGTCGAGATCCAATGACTGTTAGCAGAATATGGAATCGGTGGGTTCAGGAGGGTAATACGGAACGCCGTACTGGTTCCCAACGGCCTCGTATCACCAGCAGTCGAGATGACAGGCATCTTATCCGCATGGCTGTAACGGAGCGTGCAGCCACGTCTCAATCCCTGAGTCAACAGATGTGGACGTTTGCAAGACAACAACCATCTGCAAGAACAGTTCGACGACGTTTACAGCAGCATGGACTATCAGCTCGGAGACCATGGCTGCGGTTACCCTTGACGGTGCATCACAGACAGGAGCGCCTGCGATGGTGTACTCAACGAAGAACTTGGGTGCACGAATGGCAAAACGTCATTTTTTCGGATGAATCCAGGTTCTGTTTACAGAATCATGATGGTCGCATCCGCATTTGGCGACATCGCGGTGAACACACATTGGAAGCGAGTATTCGTCATCGCCATACTGGCGTATCATCTTGAGTGATGGTGTGGGATGCCATTGGTTACACGTCTCGGTCACCTCTTGTTCGCAATGACGGCACATTGAACAGTGGACGTTACATTTCAGATGTGTTACGACCCGTGGCTCTACACTTCATTCGATCCCTGCGAAACCCTACATTTCAGCAGGATAATGCACGACCGCATGTTGCAGGACCTGTACGGGCCTTTCTGAATACAGAAAATGTTCGCCTACTGTCGTGGCCAGCACATTCTCCAGATCTCTGGCGAATTGAAAACGTTTGGTCAATGATGGCCGAGCAACTGGCTCGTCACAATACGCCAGTCACTACTCTTGATGAAGTGTGGTAACGTGTTGAAGCTGCATGGGCCCTGTACACGCCATCCAAGCTCCGTTTGACTCAATGCCCAGGCGTATCAAGGCCGTTATTACGGCCAGAGGTGGTTGCTCTGGGTACTGATTTCTCAGCATCTATGCACCCAAATTGCGTGAAAATGTAATCACATGTCAGTTCTAGTATAATGTATTTGTCCAATGAATACCCGTTTATCATCTGCATTTCATCTTGGTGTAGCAATTTTAATGGCCAGTAGTGTATTTACTTACAAGGCGTATACGGAGACTGAGGGTAATCTTTTCAGATGTGTTGTCCTTGAAAGTGCGTCCAGTGACATTTGGGCTCGGAAAAGGTTTTAGGAAAGATCGCCTAAATCCCCTGTCCACACTCTTGCCAGCTATCAGAGTAGACGGCCCTAAGGCGGTGTGTTACTTGTAGCAACAACTGCTCAAGAGGACAGGGAATGCTCGAACAAGAACTGTAATGCTGAAACTTTTACACTCAGAAGCGAACATAATTTATTATCTCAGTGACATAATCACAAAATTTTTGGTTGTGACCGGATCTCTGATAGAAGACAAGAAACCAAATTGCACACATGGAATTTAAACATCATACCGTCAGAATAGCCAGAAGTATGCACGGGTACAGATGCCATAAGTTGTGCTGTCATGCTCGAAAGTGTCCGAACGACCTGAATTGCGTTCTGCCTGATTTGTATGCAACCCACAAAACTTAAATGCATTGCAGGTACTCTAATCACTTTTCGGTACAGTCGTTTGACTATGCGAAGTCTTTCAGAAAAGAGAGCACTAGAGGCTGGCTCTGTATGGCAACAAAAACCAGATGCAAATCAGTACCGGGAATCTGAAATAATCAGGAAGCTCGTCATTAGAGCTTATAACAGTCTTTAACACTTATAAACTCAAATTTTTATTTCAATTGTATTTTATTTCGATATATAAGATTTAAAGCGGGAAGTTTCAACTTGAAATTACATGATGGAAATTTTGTACTGGAGAAGGATCTCGGACTTCTATCGAGCAACTATTCTCCCTTTTAAAAAACCATTTTAAGTTCTTAAATATGGTTTCAGTCCCAAAAATATAGTGTGCGTATCTTTAAACTTGAAATGACATGACGCAAAGTTTTATAATGGACGGGGATTCGAAACCAGTACCTAATAGTGTTATCTACACACAATCAAATGTTAGATATCGAAACGTTTCACCAATAGAAAGAAGTGACGAGACGGTTTCCGTTAACGGGGTTCGAATGCGCACCTATCACCGTTGTTTTCTAGCCACCAACAAACCTTAAATAACGATGTGTTTCACAAGTAGCGAGATGCACGTATACTTTAACTGGAAATAACAGGAGGAATAGCTCTATGACGACTGGGAGTCGAACCCGCTGAAGTCATCAATGTTTACTACGTAAGAAGAAACATTAACTATCGAATTCTTTTTCGTGAGTACCTAGGATTAGCATCTTTGAATCAGAAAAGAAATGATGCAATGTTCTGTTTCTGAGTGGCAATGGAATCTGCCATCAATCGTTGCTGACGGCGCGCCGAGACACATAAGAAATCAGAATTATTTTTCAGATTCAGCTGTGCAGTGTGAGCGCGCGGTCTCAGGCGCCTTGCCAAGGTACGCGCGGCTGCTCCCGTCGGGGTTTCGAGTCCTCCTTCGGGCAAGGGTGTGTGTATTGTCCTTAGCGTACGTTAGTTAGATTAAGTTGTGTGTAAGACTAAGGGCCGATGGCTTCAGCAGCTTGGCCCTACAGGAACTTACCACAAATTTCCAGTTATTTTTCGCTTGTAGTTCGGTATGTACAAGCTACAGTTTGAAATCACATGACGAAAATGTTTGTGTCAGAGCAGGATTCGAGCAAAGACACATGCCTTTCTTGGAGACCTGGAGGAACTTTGGATCTTGGGGAAACAGGTAAACGCTGGAAGTGTATCGCTCCGAAGGGGTCAAATTCCGGAAAAAGGAGAGATCAGATTTCGAATCCCAGTCCAGCACCAATGCTTTCAACACCTCAAGATAATAAGAAATAAGCGGCCTGTGATCTTACATTACAATTGGTTCATTAATAAAATAAAGTTTTTCTTATACTGGTGCCAGAGAGTCTAGCTTCCGCGACTTCCGCCTCTGCCATGGACCAACTTACACCGGCTCTCCTCCATTAAGTAGGGAAGGGACATCGTGTTTAAAGCGTCTGTGGAACCACGGTGCGAACCTACGTTCTTCACTTGTCGTTACCAGAGGTGAAGATGGTCTGTTTATGTTTGTTAAAAATGGTTGCCTGAAGTGCGAATTGAACATCTAACAGGGCACCGAACCACACATGTGAACCGCGCATGTGCAGAAGAGAGCTCCAAAACACACGAGAATTCTGACCGCCTGTACGTGGATTTCGGCCTGTACAAAACATTAACTAACTTGTGCGTCCGCATTGGTTACCAATGTGTACTTTCGACTTGATTCTGTAATCACTGAAATACACTGCCAGAAAAAAAATTAATTCACCTTTTTGAGGTTTCCAATTCACTCAAGATTTATTGTTGCAACAGTGCATATGGAGTACATGAAATGATTACATTTGCAGATCAATAGCACAAGCGGTTCTGAGGGACCGGGTGTCGACCCATGCTGAAATAGCCACATTAGTAAGTGGTGTAGCATCCACGGGTGGCAGTGCAGGGTGTTGACCGGTATCCTGTCATTCAATCGCAAGACGGCGAATTCTATTCTGACATACGTTATGCCACGCTTACTGAACCTGTTCACACAGTTCTGGAAGAGTAGTTTTGGTTGGTGAGTCGCACGAGCCACTTCTTGTCCCGTCATATCCCACACGTGCTCAACTGGAGTCATGTCTGGAGATCGTGCAGGCCAGAGAAGTTGCTGCACGCCTTGCACGGCACGTTGAGTTTACGGGCAGTGTGTGGGCGAGCATTATCCTGTTGGAACCTCACCTTCCTATTACAAGAAGCGCAAAAGAACGGATCTAATAACGTTCTACACATACAGAGGGCTGGTTAGGGTGCTCTCCAGAAACATCTCAGGTGAAAAAGAGATGAAGCTAATCGCGCCCCAGACCATATGATGTGTTTGGAGCCAGTGTGTCTTGGATGAATGCACTCTGCACTCACTAGGTTGACGTCGTACGCGCAAACGATGATCACTTTCACGCAGACAGAATCTGCTGTCATGCTGAAGCCCGCGACACGCCACTCCTTCCTTCGAGTGATCCTCTGAAGGCGGCATTCGAGTCGAGCACGTCGACGCTGTGGCGTGAGTGGAAGAGATGTACCTGCACGTAGTCACATTCCTAACAACCGGTTCGCAACAATTCGTGTTGACAGGTCTTGGCCTACTAGTCCCCTTGCATGTGCTATGATAGCTGCACGATCTGCCTCTGCTGCTCTTGTAATACGAGGGCTGTTCGGAAAGTAAGGAACGACAGGTCTCGAAATGGAAACCACAGTGAAAGTCAAAACTGTTTTATTTGCAACAATTAGCTACAACCTCCAGCTACTTATCTCCATAGTCGCCGATCCGACTTAGCGTTGTACCAACTTTGAAAATACCCTCGTTATAAAAGATAGCCGCCAGTGCTTTCCGCCAATTCTCTACACAGGCCTACAGCTCGTTGTCTGTGCCAGAATGTTGTCTTCAGAGCCAGCGGATCATGTGCGCAGAGATGAAACTCAGAGGGAAACAATTACAGGCTGTATTGTGGGTAAACAAACATTTCTAATTGAAAACTATGCAGGAGCATCTTCATTGCCCCTGCAGAATGCGACTGAGAGTTGTCTTGAAGAAGAAAACGCACAACAGTTGTGTAAGGTTGGCTGCATAGCTTCAGGCGAAATTTCTCAACAGGCCCTCGTACTTGGTGGGAGACACTGTTGTTGTAGGTATCTTTATGTGCTCCCTGTGTGTTCAGAACTAAAAATAACGACGTAACGCGATCGACGGGCATACTAGAGACACTGCCCGACACACCTGTGCAAAACTTCATCGAATTTCCACTGTGGTTTCCATTTCGCGACCGATCGTTCCTTCCCGTGTAACCGTAGTACAACGATCCTGACTGGTGTCTGTGCTGTGTGGACGTCCAGAACCTCGTCTGTTCATGTGACCACTGATACTAGCATCGTTGCACAACGCGTCCAACATGCATGCCAATTCTCCGAAATGGGCATCCCGCCACTTAGAAGGCTACAATTGACCCCTTTCAAACTCTGTTGGCTGTGGGAAACACGAGTAAATCTCCGTGGCGTGCTTGCCTGCTTGCTTCACACCTTTGCACTACACTTAGCCTTCTGGCTGTGAGCATTCCCTGTTATAGGGTAGACACATACGGCGCTCTTGTAGGTACGCCACTACGCTATCAGTTGACGGACGACTTTGAAACCATAATCAGTACATCTACTATCCCTCTTGTGGCAAATGCCATCATCGGATCAAAACAGACGTCGTCTTGCCAGGTGCACTAATTCTTTTCTGCCAGCGTAAAATCAGAAAAGACCATCTCCACGAACTGAAAAAACGGTAGGATGCGAAAATATCTAGATGATCAATTGCTTTCCATTTGGGCTGCTGTGGTGTTGTATGTGGCCTAGCGGCAAATTTGGCGCAGTGCAAACGCAAATATTGCCATCGCTTAAAGTAAGATAATTTCGACTGAATTATTTACCACGTTCAAGAAGACCAACGGGCTTTGATGAATGATATCCTTAC
Organism: Schistocerca piceifrons; assembly: GCF_021461385.2. NCBI lineage: Eukaryota > Metazoa > Arthropoda > Insecta > Orthoptera > Acrididae > Schistocerca > Schistocerca piceifrons. Next base: position 233,364,575 of record NC_060138.1, read on the forward strand.
GGTTTACCACTATGTCTATCCGATTATCGGCAAATGTGAGAAATTGCGGCCACTGAGCCTTCGTGAGACACTTGCACTCAGAGGGCAATAGTGGGGAAAACAGGAACGATGATTAGGGTTAAACATTCCACTGACGACGAGCTCATCAGAGGTGGAGCAGAAACTAAGATTTGAAAGGAAATAGACTGAGCTCTTTCACATGAAATATCTCATTATTTGGTTTAATCGATTTGAGGACATAACGAAAAACTGAGATCACGATGGCCAGACGGGCAATTGAGTCACTGTATGTTAACTTCATAAAAAGAAAATGTTCAACTCTAAGATAAATATCTGAAGTGAAGACCAATGCGAGACTGCAAAGTACAATTTTACATATCTGGTGGCATAAAGAAGGTGTTCCGAATTGCACCCCTGCGATGCGTCCAAAGCAATTAGTATCTGTTGTCAACAACTGAGACGCAATGCTATCGCCATACGAGAAAAGCGAACGAGAAAACTGCTTCAACTGTTACTACTGGACGAGAAAGCCGTTTGTATTCTCCTAACTTCACTGAAGAAATGTGGCTGGAAAGCAATCTCTGGTGCACTTATTCTTGCGCCCTCAAATGTTTAGCTTTCTTGCTCCTTATGTGAACAACCACCAAGAAAATTTCTTTGTGAATGAAAATCTACTTTAAGCCTGGGATGATAATGAGGTTGTCAGTCTTTATCTATGGACCAATACCTTTCTACAGACGTGGAATCCAAAAACTGCCTCACCATTATCAGAATGTTTTAGTTAACGTGCGAGAATAAACCAACGAGGAGCACTGTAAAATATCCTACTTTAAGCCCGGGCTGATAAAGATGTTGTCAGTCTTTATCTATGGACCAATATCTTTCTACAGACGTGGAATTCAAAAACTGCCTCACCATTATCAGAATGTTTCAGTTAACGTGCAAGAATAAACCAACGAGGAGCACTGTAAAATATCCACTTTTCTAATTAAAATGAATTACAACTTACCATCATAACACTACGGCTAAAGCCTAATTTAATAAAACAAACTGTATCCCTAAGACAAGCCTAAAGGAACTCCACCCATTAGTAAGACATTAAGGAGTTTTGACCTCGATATCATCTTTCTCTATTTGAAGTCCGTGTCCTACCCGAGAAGTCTTTCAGGACTATCTCGAAAATATGTAAACCTGGCAGTGAAAGAAGTGCCAAACAGAACCCACTTGGCAAATTATGTAATGCCACACGCACAAATCAATCTAATTGTGCATTCACGAAAAATTACAAATTGTCGGTATAAGTATAAAAATATAAGTTCTAACATGTTTCTTAAATACAGGGGACATTCTGTGCTCTCCGTGCACTTGTGCCGTTCTTCGTCGATTTACGCCCACCCCCCCTCCCCCACCACTTCCGCGGCAAGGGAACGCTTTGCTTCCCTCTTGTCTTCTTTTGAAGCCTCCATTGCTCCGTTTTCGGCACGACTAATGTGGACGTGGATGGTCGACGCGAGCACTTGCTCGTTCTGTCGTCACTTGGATGTAAGCCAATGTCCCTCTAGCCTCAGCGTACGGCAGTACGACTCCTTCAGCGATTTTCATTTTACACCCTCCACCCTCGTTTTGTTTTGAGTAGTCGTAGACATAGAAGGACAGAGAATGCATCACAAAATAACTTCCGTTATAGCAAAAAAAGTTAAGGTTATAATACAATAAAGATTTTTTCATGTTGCGACAGAGTATGCATCATAAAAGTAGGAGAATCCGAATTTAAACATTAAAACACTAAAACCAGTGAAGTACCGTCCTCTGGTTCCAATATGTTTTGTTCACGTTGCTGGTTCTTTGCGTGGCTGAGTCGACGTGGCTTGGCCAGGGCGGCACAGTACTTTTACTGCCAGCACCAGTCAGCTCCAGCAGAAAACATCCGCAGTACCAGGCTTAGCGGAGCAGATCACCGTAAACATTGAAGCAGGCGCTAAAAGCAACTTCAAATTCTGTGTGGCTTCTTTCTTTTTGCAACTTTTATCCCCAGCTGTTCTGAAATGTCGAGTTACCAGCCTTTTTGTGTTTTGAGCATCATTTCCATTTGCTCTTCGGTGTCATGTACGCTGCGATTGTGCTTATCAAAATGCCAAACGACGCTTTTGCTGCTGCCGTAGGTATTTTCTCTCAATCTCATGTTCTGTGTGGCCAATATAACTCGTCACAGTCAGGGTAGGATAACTTACAAAACCCGGCATTTGGATAGTCATCTTCCCATTATGGTAAATTGTGACGCATTCGCAACTTAGGATTATACTGTTTAAATTTTTTTACGGCTTACCAATGAACAGAACAAGGGGGACGGAAACCACTGGGGAGCAACTAGGCCGTGACTTTGTGAGCAGGAAGTTTCTAGGAATACTAGACGCTAGCTTCATAGGTGTTTCAAAAAATGGTTCAAATGGCTCTGAGCACTATGGGACTTAACATCTGAGGTCAACAGTCCCCTAGAACGTAGAACTACTTAAACCTAACTGACCTAAGGACATTACACACATCCATCCTCGAGGCAGGATCCGAACCTGCAACCGTAGCAGTCGCGTGGTTCCGGACTGAAGCGCCTAGAACCGTTCGGCCACCGCGGCCGGCTTCACAGGTGTTTCCATGACCGCAAATTTCACTGGGCGCACTTTTCTTAAATCTGTGAACGAAAAGGATAAGAGCGGGGGGATGATTCAGGAACATTGTCTACCTTTAGTTATGGTTGTTATCAGGCCATAAATGTAATTCTGTAAATACGAAAAACTTGTTTGTGTCAATCATTTATGTTGCCACTACACATTTCGATGGTTCACATCATCTTCAGGTGCTGAACTCTTTAGTTACATAGCTGGTGTTAGTGAAGAGCACGGACGCTTTTTCACAATAGCAGACCAAAGCAATGTGCTTATTCGGCGTGTTTTGCTGATGATAAAAACTGCTTTTTAGAAAAGGCGTTTCCAAACTTTCTTCTGTACAAAGTGAACGAAGGACATAGGCTGTTTTTGTATGAGGAACAAGAAATCTGTATCCACAGAAAGAAACTTGGATAAAATCTACTCAGTTATAAATTTAAACAGGCTCAACCAAGTTTTTTCAAAAGCTTTGACAGAGTGCCTAAAGCGTTGTCATAATTTACAATTTCAATGCACAGCAATTTATCTAACCATTCTCATTCATTTCCCAATAAGACTGACACACATTGAGTAGCAAGTTGCAGTGTACTCAAGAAACACTGCAAGAAAATATAACAACACCGTACCTAGCAACTACGCACGTTGAATGGCACAAACAAGCGTCGGTGTGGAAACTTTTCAGAATACGATATCTCGTAAACGACTCGCATTAGAATGCTGTAGAAAACATGCTAACATTCTAATTTACAATACTTTTAGTGTGATACTGTCAATAGGCGTTGTTCCATTTAAAAAAGTGTGTGTTTGCATTAAAAAAACGTTCTAAGTATTATTAAAGTCTGTTTATTGGCTAGAAATACTTGCCCTTGACTACCAATCCATTCTGGCAAAACCGCACATCAGTAGCATACTCCATTTCAGCAATATCTGCGGTGCAATCTTAGGTGATTCACCCGGTATATGTATCATAATGTTTTTTATACATCAGTATTTAATGTTCTGACTGAATTGTGCACATGTCCACACTCCGTTGCAGCACATTCATACTTTTAAAACAAAAGAAGAACATTATATATATATAAATTGAATTTTGCAACGAATAATCGAGCCTCAGATAATGCACCTATCAAATATCTTTGTATACTATTTAAGCAGGCATATCTGTAACATGTGCATCTTTGAAGCGACTGTGTAAAATGCACAGTGGAGAGGACGTACAAGAAGTAACAGTATGCATACTTTCTACGACTCCAGTGCTTGTAAGTACATTTTCTTATAACAAATAATTTTTACCATCAGCAAAAGACGGAACATTACTTACATTGCCCTTGATGTGCTACTGAGGAAAGGCGTCTCTCCTCTTCACCAGTACCAACTACATAACTAAACAATTCTCCACCTGAAGAGGATGGTTTGAACAATCGAAATACCTAGTGGCAAAATAAGTAAGTGACTGACGCAGAAAACTGTTTTATTTGTATTTATCAACAGACGCAGCCCTCATAGTGCCGTCTTCTACGCACGAAATTTTCAGATATTTAGATATAATGAGAACACAGAAACGTACCGACGGCGTACCCATAATACGAGTGAGTTGCTTGGTGAAGCTGGTGTGTGGGACCTTACCGCAGAGAGGGAGTCGGGTAATTGCCAGTTCGCCAGAGCGTTCTCTGGAGCGAGCCTTGGCATTCCTCACTGCAGCGGTCTCCAGCCGTCAGCTGTCCTTTTCCCCGCGACACCATCTGACAGATGGGCGGCCGAGGTAGCGCCAGTCATCCTGGCTCTTGCAACAGGAGGCCTCATTAAGGCAGGAGGTCGCGCCAGCTACTGGCGTGCTAGTCCTCACCTGCTGGCGCCATCTCTCCGCGACCTCTCTTTAGGATCTGTGCCACTATGTGAAGGATGGAAATGTCAAATGTTCTAAACTGCCATTTTTTCATAATACGAGGGCTGTTATGTTCTCGGTAATGAAATGAGCGTTTGGCATCAATGGCCGGGAGGCCCCTTGCGGGCCCCGTTTTCAAGAAGGGACGTCGAACAGATGTACAGAACTATAGACCTATATCTCTAACGTCGATCAGTTGTAGAATTTTGGAACACGTATTATGTTAGAGTATAATGACTTTTCCGGAGACTAGAAATCCGTTCTGTAGGAATCAGCATGGGTTTCGAAAAATTCGGTCGTGTGAAACCCAGCTCGCGCTATTCGTCCACGAGACTCAGAGGGCCATAGGCACAGGTTCCCAGGTAGATGCCGTGTTTCTGGACATCCGCAAGGCGTTCGATACAGTTCCCCACAGTCGTTTAATGAACAAATTAAGAGCATATGGACTATCAGACCAATTGTGTGATTGGATTGAAGAGTTCCTAAATAACAGAACGCAGCATGTCGTTCTCAATGGAGAGAAGTCTTCCGAAGTAAGACCGATTTCAGGTGTGCCGCAGGGGAGTGTCATAGGACCGTTGCTATTCACAATATACATAAATGACCTTGTGGATGACATCGGAAGTTCACTGAGGCTTTTTGCAGATGATGCTGTGGTGTATCGAGAGGTTGTAACAATGAAAAATTGTACTGAAATGCAGGAGGATCTGCAGCGAATTGACGCATGGTGCAGGGAATGGCAATTGAATCTCAATGTAGACGAGTGTAATGTGCTGTGAATACATAGAAAGATAGATCCCTTATCATTTAGCTACAAAATAGCAGGTCAGCAACTGGAAGCAGTTAATTCCATAAATTAAATTGGGAGTACGCATTAGGAGTGACTTAAAATGGAATGATCATATAAAGTTGATCGTCGGTAAAGCAGACGCCAGACTGAGATTCATTGGAAGAATCCTAAGGAAACGCAATCCGAAAACAAAGGAAGTAGGTTACAGTACGCTTGTTCGCCCACTGCTTGAATACTGCTCAGCAGTGTGGCATCCGTACCAGATAGGATTTATAGAAGAGATAGAGAAGATTCAACGGAGAGCAGCGCGCTTCGTTACAGGATCATTTAGTAATCGCGAAAGCATTACGGAGATGATAGATAAACTCCAGTGGAAGACTCTGCAGGAGAGACGCTCAGTAGCTCGGTACGGGCTTTGTTAAAGTTTCGAGAACATACCTTCACCGAGGAGTCAAGCAGTATATTGCTCCCTCCTACGTATATCTCGCGAAGAGACCCTGAGGATACAATCAGAGAGATTAGAGCCCACACAGAAGCATACCGACAATCCTTCTTTCAACGAACAATACGAGACTGGAATAGAAGGGAGAACCGATAGAGGTACTCAGGGTACCCTCCGCCACACACAGTCAGGTGGCTTGCGGAGTATGGACGTAGATGTAGATGTAGATGCGGGGCGGGTCCGGCCGCCTTTGTTGCAGGTCTTATTACATTCGACACCACATTGGGCGACTTGCGCGCCGGAAGAGGATGAAGCGTTCTCGGTGCTTTGTTGCAAGCCCCTAGACTTTTTCAAAGTGCTAAATCATGGGAAACATGTTTCAGACATTCATCACCACGAGGGTGAGTCAATAAGTAATTCGCAAACGCCAGAATACCGCATATTACCGTTTTAAATTTCGCGTCTATACGTATCTAGACAGTGGCAGCTCACGTCGAGTGGAAGATACGCAATACACAGTGTTCCGCGGCCAATGTTTAACGATCTGCAGTCGGACCTGATGGCAGTTACGAATGTGCCCGATTAGAACAACGCGGATCTTGTGAGCCAAGGGACTATCCGCCGAGACATCCATAACGAAATTCGTCCGTTATCCGGTATTTCATGGAAATTTGTGTTCAGTGGGATTCACGAATTCGGCAAAGAATAAGCAAAACTATCAAACAAGGAGCCTCCTGGTCGCCTTGGTTATCCAGTGATGACACATCGTTCCTCCGTCCAGGGGGGTTTCGCTAACCCCAGGAGCCATCGGTCTTGTGGTTGCAGTAATTTAAGGAACCAAATAAACTTGCTATATCCCGAGAGGGATGCGAAAGCTAGCACAAGAATTATAGTAGAATAAATTTCGGCCGGTATACACGGTTCTGACGTCTCAATTCCAGATTGCGACTTATTTAGTCACTCACCCTCCTAGATGACGATATTCCTTGTGCCACGCAGCGCTTTCCTCTGGAGTTCTAAGTCCCAAGTGCCAAGGCGCCAACTGGCGCACAAAATTGGATATCTGTGGTAAGCTCTATGGGACCAAGCTGCTGAGGTCATCGATCCCTAGGCTTACACACTACTTAATCTAACTTAAACTAGTTTACGCTAAGGACAACACAAAAACACCCATGCCCAAGGAAGGACTCGAACCTCCTACGGAGGCAGCCCCGCGAACCGTGGCAAGGCGCCAAAGACCGAACGGCTACCCCGCGCGGCAACTGGCGCAGAGTTTGTGCGTAAGCACAGTCCACATCAGCTTTCGTCTGTATCAATGAAGCGTCTTTTTAATGACATGTTTGGGGCTCAAAACTAGTAAAAAAGGAAGTGAACAGACAAAATAACATGTCTGAAAAATGTTATGAAAGCTAAAGCTATGAACTCAGTCCATGTAATTCAAGTGCATACAACTGACTCCTTTTATTTTAAGGATACTACTGAAATATTGTTGTCAATGCAAGACTGTAAGATTTCCAAATGTAGTATGATCCACAATGTGTCTCATACTCATCCATATCAAACAGCTATTAGAAATCTTGATGTGTAAACAGAGGAATGGAAAAAGTCAATGTTTTTTTATGCCGTGCGGTACTTTATCTGAGACAGAAATCATGTTTATCAGTTGCAAATGGTTCAAATGGCTCTGAGCACTATGGGACTTAAATTCTGAGGTCATCAGTCCCCTAGAACTTAGAAGTACTTAAACCTAACTAACCTAAGGACAACATACACATCCATACCCGAGGCAGGATTCGAACGTGCCACCGTAGCGGTCGCGCGTTTCCAGACTGTAGCGCCTAGAACCGCTCGGCCATATCAGTTGCAGAACAGAAAGAACTGTTGACGACGTTGCCATTTATTCCTCAACAGCACAGGGAGCCGTGCAGTACACTTCGTAACATCTGCTCCCAAGAGTGGAATTGTATAAGAACCAGAAGTCAATACCGAGCATCTTTTTCTTGAATTTGTTTTTGTTCATCTCTTGTAAAAAATTTAATATATATCCAAAATGGTTTTTGTTGGTTACACTTCTACTTGTTAAAACATTACTGCTGCACTTAAATAGTTGTATATCTCAAATTTTTGTAATACATAGTGTCTCAATATTGATGTAATCGAAACAAAATCCGTTATTATTTATTTTCTAATTTCTCATTATTTTCTGCAGTGATGAGGTGAACAGCATAATTCTGTGGTACCAGAATACCTTCTCAGTTTGTCGGATAGAAATAAGTTATGTACAAAAACAGGAATATTGTTTTCCGCTTCTGCCGACAAATGTGAAATTTAACGTTACCGCAAATAATTTACTTGGCCCCGCTGAGTAAAACTGAGCCACCCTCCACGACTAATGCAACAGGCCACAGAAGCAGGTCAGTACGGGCGAGCCAGGTAAAGTTCCATCAGAGGCCACCTGCTGAAAAGGCAGGGTCTATCGGGAGGCGTCGAGTAGTTAGCACATAGCCCGGCACAGCAGATGGATCAGAGTCGTGACATTGTTGACGCAGGGGCAAAGCAGACATGATTGCTTCACATCCGAACCTCGGTTAAAAAAAAATAGTTTACCAGGTGTACAAGTGTGTAACCGGAATTTGGTCGCAATAATTACACGACTGTTGTTTGTAAATGATAAACAATACTTTTTTCAAAATAATCTCCGTAGCTATTTATACATATCTCCCACCTCTCCGACAGGCTATGAATGCCACGGCTAAAAAACAATTCTTCTTTTGAAGCTAACCAGTCGGCGAGCCATTTTCTTACATTTTCATGTGAATTGAAGCGTTGTTCAGCGAGAGCGTGTCCCTGTGATGCAAATAGATGATAATCGGACGGAGCCAAGTCTTGGGAATAAGCCGCATGCCCTAGTATTTCAGAACTGAACGCCTCGATCGTTTCCCTGACGCGTTTTGTTGTGTGTGACGGGGCGTTGTCATGGAGCAATATCACTGTGTTGTCTTTTTCCGTATTCCGGTCTTTTTTCACTTAATGCTAGATTTAAATCGATCATTTGCTGTTGGTAGCGATCAGTGTTAACGGTTTCACCAGGTTTTAGCAGCTCATAATAGACGACACCCTTCTGATCCCACCAAACACAGAGCATTGTCTTCTTTCCAAAGCGATTTGGTCTTGCAGTGGATGTCGATGGTTTGCCTGGATTCACCCATGATTTACAACGCTTAGGATTCTCAAAATTTTTCATCACCTGTCACTATTCGATGGAGAAAAGACTTTCTTTTTTATCTGGCGAGCAGCATTTCACAAGTGGTTTTTCGATTTGCTTGCTGTCTTTTATTCACTCCATGATAACCGTCGGACGGCTACCAGGCATCCGCTCACCACTCCACTGCTACCCGAACAGTGTGGTGGACAACTACTGGCCTCTTTATCGATTCCATCACCCACCTCAGTGGCCTCAAAAGCGGTCCCTAGGATGTCAGTATTATTGTTCCATTACGAACGTTATGAAGGTGTGTGGATTAGGTCGAGAGATTGTCAGTAATACAGAAGAGATCAAAAACTTTTGAAATATTATGTGCTTGCTGAGAAATTACGCAGTCTGTGGGCAGTGTTGACAATATCCTCACCAGACGCTCACAGAAGCCTGAACCCTTGTAGGTGACAGGATTTGGCGAACTTGTTTCGTTTGTTAGGCAAGACATTATGACTCGACCGTAGTGATAGCCGTTGTATATGCATACTGCCATATGTTCAATATCTCAACACCGGTCACGATTCCATTCTATAGGCCTTCTTCTTTCACATCCCATCGAGAAAGAAACTCTAGAGAAACTGTCTTCTTTGAGTTTCGTGGTTCTCAAAATGTATTTTTTGGGGACCAATGAGAACAGAACTTGTGGTACCCTGACTGCTTAGTCACGATCTCAAGTAAAACATCCGATAAATGAGTGGGAAGTTGTCTAACGGTTAAAATATCGCGATGCCCAGTTTCTCTTGCTGACGGACGGCCACTTCTACCACATCACGAACATCCGTCCTTCCACTCTTAAGTCTGATTTACACCGAAGTGAATGGAAGTGACCCGCCTTCTGTGCGGTGGCGCTCGACTTGGAGTTCGTATCCTGGTAGTGGATGAAATTTTCACTGCCAGAATTTGGTCGGAAAGGGTTGTGTAAAGTTCCTGTCCACCAGTCTTTACGACAGTGTCCTAGATTAAATTCGACATTTCTCCACAGTATGTGGCATATGACATTGTTTATTATGATCCGATGAGAACAGGTTCGGCTGCTTTGTGCCATCACTCGATTTCACCCCTCCTTTGCTTTCATCCATAACCACATAGACCGGACACTCCACTATACACTCATCCGTCAGTCATCCACAGGACGCAAATACACACACATGTTAACAAGTCGGAGGAAGGCACTGGCAAACCACCTTCATTAGGCCTCGCCTGGAACGGCCATGCTATATTCCTGCATCTGCTTCCCTGCGTTCATTCCCTGAGTAAGGGATTACTTTGACTTCAGTAAAAGCGAACAGAATCTAGTGCGTGCAGACAATTCGCCGATACTCACTGCCGTTCGGTTGTACCTGAGGACAAGCGTTTCCAGTGGAAACAACGAAAGATAGTACGAGAGAGAGAGAGCGTAGCGTGACAACCATACGAATGCTGATAGCGGAAACAGCTGAGTAGGAAATTTATGAATAGGACACTGTTTACTGACGAACACCATAGCCAGAAGGAATGTTCGCATTTACACTCGCGCTCATAGAACTGGAGACAGTTGCGTTAGAAACTATTTCTCATTTCAATAGCTGTTATATCTCAGATAGTTTGTGATGTCTACATTGATTTTTGCGAAGCACTGACGCATTGCATGAAACTACTTATAACAACGATAATGTTCGGAAATTATAGTTAATGTAAGAAACCCATTGTCTCTGTTAATTAAATTATCCGCCAATGTAATTTCAATTTCGCCTGTTTATAGACACTGCTCCAAAAACTGGAAATGTTGGCAACTAACACAGTTTTGTCAAATTTCATACCGTGTCCCTCATTTAAGCAGTGTTCTGCTACTGCCGATTTTTCCGGCTGTTGTAGCCTCGCATGACGGTGATGTTCCACACACTTGTCATGAACTGTGCGAATCGAACGGCCAATGTAAGCCTTCCCACATTGACACGGAATTTTGTATACACCGGGTTTACTAAGACCCAAATCATCTTCCACAGAGCCGAGTAGCGGCCTAATCTCAGAAGGTGGACGGAACACACTCGTAATGTTAAAATTCCTTAAAATTCGTCCAATCTTAAACGAAATGCCTCCAGCATAAGGAAAAAAGGCCACCGATCTATGTTCCTCTTCATGCACCTCCAGTCATGGTCCAAACTCCATAGCCCGACGAATCTGCTTTTCGGAGTATCCATTTTCCTTAAAAACAGCCATCAAATGCTCAAATTCTTGGTTTAAGCTGTCCACATCGAAAATGGCATAATTATGCTCGGCGTACCAAAGTCCTAAGGAAGCCACTGCGTTGGTGTGGTGGATGACAACTTTTAGAATGCAGATACCAATCTGTGTGCGTCGGCTTGAGCGTATAATTAATGGAAGTTAAAATAAACATGCGACCTGCCACATAAGTACTTCATAAAATATGTTACATAGTTTGCTGGAAGGGACCCGCCAGGGTAGCCGAGAGCGCTAATGCACTGCTCCCCCCCCCCCCCCCCCAAACTTTTTTTTTTCCACGGGTAGGCGCGCCGGCCCGGGCTCGAATCCGCCCGGCGGATTAACGACGAGGGCTGGTATGCCGTCCAGTCTAGACGTGGTTTTTAGGCGGTTTTCCGCATCCCGCTAGGTGAATACCGAGCTGGTCCCCACGTTCCACCTCAGTTACATGACTCGCAGACATTTAAAAAAAGTTCACACTATTTCATGGCTTACACCAGACACAGACAGCTGGGGTACACTTATTCCGTCCCGGGCTGTTTGGGGTGGCGGCAGAAAGGGCATCCGGCCACCTTCTGCCACTAAGTTTGCTGGAAGGGACGTAACCTCACTGAGGTAAAAACGATTTTTATCTCCCATTCACCATTTTTTTCTGTCTTAAGTGTAATGCAGTTTGAGACTGTTGCAACAGATGCATTTTGCTTTTATGGACAAAGGGTCATAAATATTGCACTCATAATAAGTTTTCACAGTTTTAGTGTTATAGATTAAAAGCAGTTTTTCTGATGAATGTGGTGTAATATTTGCATAGTGATTTTTTGTCCTGTTCATATATTCTGAAGTTTTCCGTCGTTGTTAGCAGAGGGTATAATCGAAAAACACTGGTTGCATTTATTTATTTTCGAAAGCTTCTAAAATAGCAATGAATTACAGCTACCGTACCGTGAACGCAAGCTAAGAGATAAATCAGGTCTTCAGTATTTTTTAATTGTACAGTAATCAGCACAGTAGTAACTTGCCATCTGTCGAGCGAGGGTTACGGAGAATAGGCAGAGCGAATAGGTTATGCTGCGAGAGAGAGTTGGGAAAGGGAGTGCAGGCAACAGAAACCTGCGCTTCGAGCTTTCATTAGATCCTGAAAATCGGCTTCCTTTTCCGAGTTCGAGAAGGTGGTAACCGCTCATGGGCCGCAAATGGAGAAATCCACTGGCTATAAATTACCTTGACAAAGGGCAGACTGTTGTGTCCTGGGGCCTGCGAACGAGTATCTCGGGAAAGACGAAGCTGGTCGGCTGTTTGTTTGCTACTGGTTGATTGGGTGATTCGGTAGATGGGACCAAACAGCGAGGTCGTCGGTCCCATCGGATTAGGGAAGGAAGTCGGCCGTGTCCTTTCACAGGAACCATCCCAGCATTTGCCTGAAGCGATTTAGCGAAATCACGGAAAATCTAAATCAGGATGCCCGGCCACGTGTTTGAACTGCCGTCCTCCCGAATGCTCGTCTACTGTGCTAACCATGCGTCACCTGACTCGGTGGTCTGCTACTGACGTGAGCATCTACACAAAAAGGTAAAACCACAAGTAGGCGACAAGTAGGCGCTTCATCACAGAAAGCGTAGGTCGGAGACTCGCCCTCTCTGTGAAGCAGGATATGCGGCGGTCAGAGTACAGTGTTGGTGCATGCACAAATGTTTCAGGGCACGCCGTTCAGCACACGTTGTTGAGCGGGGCCCTCCACGGAAGACGACAGCTCTGTGTTTCCACGTTGATCCGACGAAATAGTTAATTACGGATTCCGGTAAGCACTGTATTATCGAAACTGGACAGTGTATGAATGGAAAAGTGTTGCCTTGTCGGATGAATCGCGTGTCTCGTTACACCAGTCGATGGTCGTGTCAGATACGACGTCATCCAGGCGAACGGCTGCCCGATAAATGAATCACGCTACAGACATAGATCAGTGGGGGCAGTATTACGCTTCCATACGAATAGCGGTAGTATCGAAGGCACCATGACAGATGCAGACTACGTGATCATTACTGCCTAGTGACCACCTACAGCTCTTCCTGATTGATGTACGCCACGATGGCGATGGTATCTTCCAGCAGGACAACTGCCCATGTCATAAGGAACCCTCGCGCTATGTTGGTTTGAGGAGCTTTATAGTGAAGCAGGCCGCTGTGACCGAGCAGGCTCTTCAGTCCGGAACCACGCTGCTGCTATGGTCGCAGGTTTGAATCCTGCCTCGGGCATGGAGGTGTGTGATGTCCTTAGGTTAGTTGGGTTTAAGTAGTTCTAAGTCTAGGGGACTGATGACCTCAGATTTTAAGTCCCATAGTGCTTAGAGCCATTTGAACCAATTATAGTAAAGTCACTTTTATGTCTTGGCCACCAAATTGCCTGATTTGCCTGATCTGAATCCAATGGAACACATATGGAACGCTGTGGGTAACCAGCTCTCCGCGCCCACAAACAACCTACACTTAGGCACCTGGTGCCACAATCTCCAAAAATTCACTAAGGATTTATCAGATACATACTCCGCAGATCTGGTACTCTTTTGCGTTTCATAGGTTGGGTAACACGCTATTACTCAAATTGTCATACTGTTTTGGCTCAACGATGTGTGAAATGTGAACGGATTATAAACATGTACCTCACAGAGCTCTCGGTGGGCTATGGTACCAGACGCATTGCTCGTTCAATACCCGTTAATGCCTGAAATACTTCTTTCCAATCATGCCTTTCCTATCTCAAAATACTCAGTTTGGGATCCTCTACTACGTATATAATTTTGAACGTAATGATGTCGAACGTTCTGCATACTCCACTGTTCACTGCATCGGAAAGTAACTAGCATTAGCCGTATGCGTGTGTACGCTTCCTTACTACCCACCGAGAACTACGGAGAAGTTTAAGAGGAATTAACCCAAGGCACAGTCTGCCTCCGTACCCGAGGTCGATGGTGCTCGCGCTTGCCTTTGACGTTTCACTCGGAGCTCTACGGTTCGAATCTTACAAGGGCAACGCGGCTACTTGTGGTCACCGATTTCGTCTAAGTTTATGCAGCGCTTGGCCACAAATGAAAATAACTGAAGTGCGAGGTCCAGAAGGCCAAGCGTTTAGGGTAAAAAGTTGCATTTTTGACGCGGACTGGGCGAGTCGTGAGCCGTTTATGTTAGTGTAGTGCCCAGGCAGCGGAAAGAGTCCATAACTGTAATCAGAAGATCGGGAGGTCGAGTTCCTGTGTGGAAAGCTATAATTTTTGCGTTATACTGCAAACAACCCCGAATAATGCTATGTTTATGGTATTTATTAGTATTTTCATAAGAGACATGAAAAGGAAACGCGAAGGAACATTTGGGATAGCAGATAAATTTCCAGGAACTGATTTTAGGGCGTACACCAAAATTTCGTACGCTAGGGTGACATTCATCGTAAAAAGGTGCGAAACAGTAATTTCACACTTTATGAACACCGCATTTTTACAATTACATGCTTGTTTTGAAGTTTCTGCTGCTGCTGTTGATGATGATGTGTTTAAAGGGACTAAACTACTGGGTCATCAGTCTCTCAATGTTTTTCTAGAAAAACGAACTTCTTTTACTTTCACAAAAGGTAGTCTCTCGTCAGACAGTTTGGCAATAAACTTAACGTAACGCATGAGGTAAGGAATGATGATGTTTTACAAAGAATCGTAGAGGAAAGGAACGTGTGGAAAACACTGATAAGGAGAAGGGAGAGGATGATAGGACATCTGTTAAGTATGAGGGAATGACTTCCGTGGTATTAGAGGGAGCTGTAGAGGGCAAAAACTGTAGAGGAAGACAGAGATTGGAATACGTCAAGCAAATAATTGAGGACGTAGGTTGCAAGTGCTACTCTGAGATGAGGAGGTTAGCACAGGAGAGGAATTCGTGGCGGGCCGCATCAAACCAGTCAGAAGACTGATGACAAAAAAAAAAAAAAAAAAAAAAAAACGCGTAACTTCGTCAGACATTGGCGAGGACAGTTGGTGATGTAGAGTGACGCTTAGTTTGATATGGTCTTCTCGAGATGTGATTTCCTTTCCTCTCTGTAGGTAAGTGCAGTTTTGAAACTTTTTGATCAAATTCCTTACCTATGATAAAAGAAGACACTACAGGGTTGCATTGGATGCCTCGGGCTTCTCTAAGGTCAAAGTTAAACTAAGGGAATACGAAGTCCTGAACAAATTAATTACAATTCCTTCTTGGAAAGTTATTTGCAAAATGGTTCAAATGGCTCTGAGCACTATGCGACGTAACTTCTGAGGTCATCAGTCGCCTAGAACTTAGAACTAATTAAACCTAACTAACCTAAGGACATCACACTCATCCATGCCCGAGGCAGGATTCGAACCTGCGACCGTAGCGGTCGCTCGGTTCCAGACTGTAGCGCCTAGAACCGCACGGCCACTCCGGCCGGCAAGTTATTTGCAGAACACTAACGGACGCTATTAGTACAATCGTTGCTCGGAAATTTATTTGCAATCCCATAGTTTTCCTTTGCGGTTCCTTTTCATACCTTTTATGAAAATATTAAGAAATACAATATGCTGAACATTACATCTATTTATTTGCAGTGTAAGTAACATAAAACTGAAAATAAAAAATTTTCCGCACTGGCACTCGACCACACGACTATCGTTCTGTCACTTTCATTTCTGGCCAAGCCCCGCATATACCATAAATTTAGACAAAACCGGTGCTGGGTAGTCGTGGTTCCCTTTGTTAGTGGTAGAATCGTCGCCCTCTATGTCTGGTTGACAAGAAAAGAAGATGTGGTGGCGTAAGGTCCCTGATTACCTTTGCGCTGTTGTCCAGGGGTGAAAGTATATAACGCTGTTGATTGTGATCCGTTCGTGTGATGCAGACGTTAAGCCAGGCAACCCTCTTTGGTGGTATTCGAGAGGAGCAGGCACTGTGCCGGCACTGGGTTTCACTCTCTCTCTCTCTCTCTCTCTCTCTCTCTCTCTCTCTCTCTCTCTCTCCCCTCTCACAAACATGTCACTACACTAGACCCATACCCATCACAGCTGCTTGTTGGTACACGCAATCTATATATCTGATACACAGTTCTCCTCATAGGCGGCTTGAGCAGGAGCCCTTTGGGATTACCACGCGGCGTCTCCAAGCGAACAGTACATACGACAGTTTCCTTCCTTACTAACTCACAATCAGGTGAAGAAGTAATGTACCTCATTTCCCCTTATCGGACAAAATGTAATATTGAAACTGTCTTCCGCTAAGAAGTTTCTGTTCAGCTACATTTACCTCGCGCACCACTATTCTAGCGTGCAGAGGCAGCCTTGCTTACGCAAAACGAGGAAGGTGCCGGTTTTGACGTCCCGTTCACAGCTAGGTCATTATAAATGTAACATACGCTCGGCTAGAAGAATGGAAGAAGGAAATTGGTCGTGCTTTCGAAACAAAGCATCCCGTCATTCAGCTTATCTAATAACGGAAACGAACAGTCCAACGGTGATTTGGACATCCTTCCACCCGAATACGAGTACACCGTGCCCTTAGACTATAGATACACACACATACACACACACACACACAGACACACACACACACACACACACACACACACACACACACACACACACACACACACACACACATCTAAGTCACGTGATGGGTGTAATGAATCCCAGTCTCTTTTCATAACTCATCAAGTGAAGTGATGCTGACACAGTTTTTCCCACTTATAAATGAAATCAAACAATGATTTAAACAGTTGAATGGCCTAGTGCATTGTATGAAATATGTAGGATTGCAATCAATTACTGTGGAATTTCAATACTACTGCGACGTTTTCGCGAGGCGAAAGTTCACACAATGCGCAAAAATTAGCAAACTGCTCAAACTGGGGAAATATCAAGAATGGGATACTACAAGATTCAATACTGATTCCGTTATTGTTCTTAATATATGTTAATGACTTGTCTCTCTATATTCACAAAGATACCAAGCTAGTTCTTTCGGCTAATAATACAAGTATAGTAATCACGCCCAGGAAATAAGAATTAGCTGAGGGAATTGCAAATAATGTATTTCAGAAAATTATTAAGTGGTTCTCTGCAAATGGATTCTCATTTAATTTTGATAAAACACAATACATAAAGTTCTGTACAGTAAATGGCACAACACAATTAATAAATGTGGAGTTTGAACAGAAGTCTGTACCTAAGGCAGAATATTTCAAATTTTTGGGTGTGTACACTGATGAGAGATTGAATTGGAAGAAAGACATCGATGATCTGCTGAAACGTTTGAGTTTAGCTACTTGTGCTATTAGGGTTATTGTGAATTTCGGTGACAAGCATATAAGTAAATTAGCTTACTATGCCTATTTTCATTCACTGCTTTCGTTTGGCGTCATATTTTGGGGTAGCTCATCGTTAAGGGAAAAAGTGTTCATTGCACAAAAGCTTTTAAGCAAAGTAATACCTGGAGCCTAGCCAAGATCATCTGGCAGACATTTATTTAAGGAACTAGGGATATTCACAGTAGCTTCGCAACGCAAATATTCACTTATTAAATTTGTTATTAATAACCTATCCTAATTCAAAAGCAATAACAATGTACATAGCTTCAAAACTACGAGAAAGGATGTTCTTCACTACATTGGATTAAATCTAACTTTGGCACAGAAAGCAGGGAATTAGGCTGCCAAACAATTCTTTGGTCACTTACCAAATAGCATCAGAAGTCTGACATTTAACTAAGTAACGTTTAAAAATTAACGTTTAAAAGCAAATTAAAAGAATTTCTGAATGACAACTCCTACTCAACAGATGAATTTTTAGATATAAATCAGTAATATTACTACTCAAAAAATAAAAAATAAACTTGAATTAAGGCACGTAAAAAAACCTTTTCTTAAACTGACACTTTCCACATCATTACGAAGTGTCGTAATTTTTTATTTATGGAACCAGTATAATCTAATCAAATCCAACAAATAAAGTTTGAATGATAGTATGTACAGCTCTTTCGATGCATAATATTGAACAAGCTTCAGAATTACATTTTATAATATGAATAGCCGCCTTTCTGCTAGACTGTGCGTAATATGGTTCCATTGGAGCGTTCTAATCACAATTTCTAATATCAATTCCCGCCTTTCTGCTACACTGCGCGTAATATGGTTCACCGCTTCCATTGGAGCGTTTTAATCAGAATACATTCCTCAAAAACTGTGCGAAAAATGTCTTACACTGATCCAAGAAATGATATCCTATTTTATCTGTGATGTTTACACTTAATTTTCCAATGCAGACGACAGTCCTCGTGTATGTCTCTGAATTGGTGGTTTCCTCGTGGATGCTAAATATGGAGAAAAATTTTTTAAAAGCCATGGCACTGCGTCTGGCTGAAATTTCTTTCCGATACCCAGAGTCTTAAGTGACAATACTTCCACGCGAAAAACGTTCGCCGCATGTCTCAATGTGGTCGTTTGCCTTAAAATTCTTCCTTTTAACGGCAAGGGTCCACACGGTTCATTCCTACTTCATCAGTGATTCAAAATGGTTCAAATGGCTCTAAGCACGATGGGACTTAACATCTGAGGTCATCAGTCCCCTAGACTTAGAACTACTTAAACCCAACTAACCCAAGGACATCACACACATCCATTCCCGAGGCAGGATTCGAACCTTCGACCGTAGGAGCTGGACTGAAGTCCTTAAAACCGCTAGGCATCATCAGTGGTAAAACTGTTCTCACTGTTACTACATAAAAAGAAGCTACGAAGTTATCAGTAACAGAGGATAAGGGAAATCACGGAATTAACATTTCATAATTTTTCAAGCATATACGAGTATTTATGAGGTATATATACAGTTACCACTACCATTAAATGAGTAACATTTATACGCAAATAAACACAGAGGAATAAAAGACCAGTCTTATGTATACAGTAATGATGTCTCTCCTTATAAGTCTAAAAGTCACTGATTTGATCTGGAAAAAGTTATTTTTAAAATTTTGGCGTTGTGAAACAACGTTTTACAAGAAAATATTACTTCCTTTGATATATTTTTGTGTGCAACCATACGCTGCAGAAGACTTAATCATTACAATAAAACAACAATAGATTTTATTAAATGAGCCACCTAGAGAATTTCACACGCCAACTGACCAGACTCTGGTTTCAGCCGGGGCCAACGAGATAAAAAGGCCTTTGGCGTACGTCACAGCACTTGACAGTACAAGTGTTACGAGTTGCAGCGAACGTCACCAAAACGAAGTGAGTTACTGTTCGAGACCTCTTTACTACTTCATAGACGCACGTTTAGATAGTTTTACGCTCTCTATAACATATGACAAAGTTAAGGACTTTATTGGGTTCCTTTCCATTGGCAGAATGATGTTCCATCCGGCCCTGGATGTAAGACGTTTATTGGGTAACTTTCCATTGACAGACTGATGTCCCACCTGACTGTGGATGCAGCAGAGCTTTCGTGATGATCTCGGACAAGGCAACTAGGGTGACGTCACAAGTTCATTGAGGGGCCCGCACTCTCTGTGGGTCCCGGATTCAGTATAATAGCGTCATGTGCAGTCTGTATCATCTAGGTCCAAGTCAATGCTACCTCGCTCAGTTCCGCTATAGGGAAGTAAGGCAGCGCAGTAATCATTACGTTGTGTACGAACGAACTGTATGTAGCAGCTGCTGTCAGACTATGTGCTTTAGGAAACAAGCTAGGTACGGTTATCCAGCATTCCAGTTGAGCAGTAACGTCACATGGCAAGCAGAACCAGCGGAGTGCTGTGCTGTTGACAGAGCGGGCGGGCCAGCTGCCTGCTGTCGAGTGTCGTTGCTCCTACAAGAGCCCACGGCTTCTGCCTCGTATCATTAGCATGTCCTTACATACGTTGTGCATTTTATGGAATATGGAGATTGCTAATTCAGAAATATGCACAAGAAAATATTAATGATGTAAAGTAAAAGCTGCATTCTCGTGTCAGGAGCAATGTCACTTAAATTTTGTCATCAAACGAAGCATCTGGCCGGAAATTTTTTGTCTATGCCAGTGCTGTGGCAAGAGAAGACCAGAACATCACATCTTTTGAATTACGTACTTAATGAATCTTTTTTTATTTCTTGATGGTGAGTAGTTTCGGACACCTATGTCTCTTTTCAAACGAACCGTATCGTTTATGTGACAATACAGGCGATAACATATGTTCTAAAACTGCGCCTGCAGTGATGATGAAACCGGCACTATGGGTGGCTCAACAACAGTAAATAGACCGCATTGGACGGACGTTAGAGCATATAGATAAAGACTACACCTGTATTGTTACGCTTATGATACGCATGGTCTGAAAATGGACACAGGTATCCGAAACAAGTCACCATCAAAAAATAACAAAAGATTCTTCTCAGTGTAACTTATAACGGAGCTAATACCATTAATTTCGATTATAAGACAAGTTGCGGACCTATTTTTTCACCTGCAGCATGCTGAAAGTTCGTAAATAATTGTTTAATGTTAAAACCGAGATGCGATTTACTGGTGTCCAACAATAATATTTATTTTCTAGTTCGTTTTGAGCCGGCTTCGGCTTTTTAGGTCATCCTCAAATCATTTAAGACGAAACAAATAGTACACACGACATTAGCGATACTTCATAGATGTACGAAGCTTGTTCTTCAAAAATATGTGACTTTTCACGACTATTTGTACCAAAAAAAACGAGCATAATGAAATGTACGATAAGCTATAAAGAAATAAACCGTATGTTACATTATACTCAACGATGAAAAGTATAAAGATGACTAAGCCAAAACAGTGCACAAATTGGTACTGGCACTGACTACAACGTCAAAACCAAATTTAAACCTAGTCATGGTGTCCTTCATTAAGTTTACTTAGTGAAAAAGTTAAGACATGCAAATTCCCTCTAATGCCAAACTAGTTTCTTTTGGTGTTAGCAAGTTATTTACTAATATACCTGTTTAGGGGTGCCTAAACATTGTAACAAACTTACAACATAAATCGAGAGTTAACCTAGTTGTTACGGATAACATAAGATTAGATACACAAACTTGTCTAGCACAAAATTATTTCCGATTCAGTAGCAGGATATGCAAACAGTTGGATTATCTAGCTGTGGAATCCCCCTCCGTGCAGTTCTTGCTGAAGTCTTCATGGACAATTTTGAAATACAGTTTTTTCAAAATAATCCACTATCTTCGAAGGTTGTATACCGCTGTAGATACGTTGATGTGTTGTGCTTATGGACAAGTCCTACTAAATAACTTCAAAAATTCCACAAAATATAAATTCTAAACATAACAGTACGAAATTCACCATGGAGTTTTGGGGCAACTGCATAAATTATTTAGTTCTGACCATGGACATCAGTGGCCGTATTCATACTTTTCAAGATTCATAGGGAACCTACCATCACATACATAGTAATACCAGCCAATTCTCAACGCCCAGTGACCCATAAACATGCTGCCTTTGACTCTCTGACACTTCGCCTAATATCCACCCCCATGAGGGTAGACAACATCCAAATTGAATTTAGTGCTGTCAAACAAATGTCATCGGACAATGCCTACCCTACTACCTTAGCGGACTCAATAATGCACTAAAAGCAGAAACAACAGGTATACTCTCTTCTTTGCCATGTTGTTGACCCACTACCACAAGAACGCAATAAATGGTGCATAATTCCATATTTAGGAAAAGTCTCACTGGATGTAGCCAGAAAGCTTAAAGCCTTTGCTCAGTCGTGAAGACAGCACTCCAGCTTTGGAAAAGAGTGGAATATGTAAAATAACTTGTAACTGTGGCAAATTCTACGTAGGTCAGCCTGACAGGATAATGTGCACCTGCTTGAAGGAACACCATAGAAGCTGGAAATTTAGAAAAAGACTCTTATTTTGCAAACCACCTGCTTAAAGAAGACCACAGTTAAAAGGTGAAACACGAAGTATCACAACACATCCATAAAGGAAGGAAGAAGAACTATCCTGAAATAATGGAAATTAATAAACATACGTCCATCCGCCCAATCTTGGTCTGAATGACCAGACACAGTTCCCTTACTTGCCACTTATAACTGGAGATACTACTCATAAAACCATCCAGGCACTGTTGTGAATTACTCCTCTTATTCACATGACCTATGTCCCTTTATTTCAGTTACATAATTTATCTTTTTGTTTTAAGAAAATTTACTTTGTATAAACACAGATGCTTCACTTACCTGCTTAACAATATTAGTATATGCTATCTGTTTGTGATTTAGAACATACTAAAGACAAGATTATTTTGATCATCCATATCGTTGGAACATGTCACCAAAGTTTATTGTTCAATTTATTCTCTTCTATGAACAAATGCTGTAATTTGTATATAGTGTATTAAGTAATGTGTCGCATATTGTATCTTAGTTACATATCCATACATCTCATTTACATTGAAATAATCACTCGTGTTTTATTCCTAAATCTAACATTAACGTTTTTCATCTCTGGAAGTATAGATACTCTGTAGATTCAATAGTTTAAAAACTTTGATGCAACAAAATTTTTCTGCACCACGTACTTATCTTTGTACCTGATATAGCGTAACAGCTGAAAACCCGTTTACGAAATAAATAATAAATATTGTAGAATATTACATCAGTGTTGTGTGTGTTTTCGTTTACAATGTATAAAATATTCTAACAAAAAGCGACGGATCCGTCAGTCAGTGCAGTATTATAATTATTATTATTATTACTATTATTATTATTAGCTGTGGCCGCCTTAAAGAGCACCTAGAACCTCTTATTTAGTTTTAATCTTCTTGTTCTTATCTTCCCAAAACTTCTTCATTCTCTAAAAATCTTTCCCGTGCCGGTGTGTTATTAAGTTTCACACTCCATTCTCTGAACTGTTTCTACAGCTACATACATACCAATACACTGAAAGCCACTGTGAAGTGCGTGGCAGGGATACTGCAAGAGTGTACCACGTATTGTGTGTCCTTCCCCGACCATTCCCATGTGGAGCGCGGGAAGAACAACTGATAAAATTGCTCTTTGTACGTTTAATTTTTCTACTTTTGTCTTCGCAGACTATACAGAAGCAACGCGTAGGAGACTATAGTGTATCTCTAGATTCCTTAGTGCTGGTTCTTGAAACACTCTCGGGCTGTACAAGTATTTAGTCTACCAGATTAGTTTTTTCAGCGATTACTAGGGGATCTAGAGAGAATCATCTTACGCAATATACTGAGTTCAAATTACGAAAACTGGATCTACGTTATAAAACCGAATAAGAAAGATTTCTACAATAGAAGAAATTATGGACATATTGCGCTAACGAAGAGATTCGTTTTATAGGCACTTAAGAAAAATGAATAGATGACATATGTATATAAGTATTCGAAGACATCTGCAAAAGAGCTGTATTGACGTTCGGAACATTCTGAGATGGGAACGAATGATTGGTGCCAAATGGTCGTATGAACGCTGTGCTACACAATGTGTTGGAAAACGTGTGGGTTACACGAAGAAGCAGCAGCTATGAAGTCATAATATGCTGCTGGACTCTTTCCCGACTGCTGCTTGATAGGTTCACGGGCGTTGTGTTGGGTGTTTTTGTCTAAACTGCAAAATGTTTCCGCGGAGCAGCTGGTTGCTCGTCAGCTTCAGGTGCGACTTTCTACTACTGTTGTGGCTCGCTAGTTTACGTTGTGTTTCGCAAGAAAAGCACAAGTGGCGTGGATATAAAGTCATCGTAGCCCCGCCCCTTGGCACCTGCGCTTTCCTTGCGAACCAGTGCTCAAACTGGCGGGCCGCAATAGCAGTAGACAGTAGCATCTGAAGAAGACCAACAACTGCGTCATGGAAATGAGAGTATTATGCAGTTTAAACAATATCAGCCGACGTAACGTCCGTGAACCTTTCAAGCAACTGTCAGAATGGTTGCATGCTTATCGTGGCCCTTAGACGGCCGACTAACTACATGAAATAAATAAATAAATAACAATCATAAGTTCAACTATGTCATAAATAATAATGATAATAATCATAGATAAGAGATAACTTGGTTCAAATGGCTCTGAGCACTATGGGACTTAACATTGAGGTCATCAGTCCCCTAGAACTTAGAACTACTTAAACCTAACTAACCTAAGGACATCACACACATCCATGCCCGAGGCAGGATTCGAACCTGCGACCGTAGCGGTCGCGCGGTTCCAGACTGAAGCGCCTAGAACCGCTCGGCCACAGCGGCCGGCTGTTCACTTAACAGTCTTACGATGTTGTAGCTGTGCGGACGACCAAAAATGTAGCCAACGACAAATCTGAACTGCCGTTGTTACTGCTGCTGCTGTTCGATGAGAACAGATAGATTAGATACCCACCGCAATTAAAACATAAAAACCGAGATATAGTTAGTCGAAGGACTTTTTTTCATAAAATGGCTCAAATGGCTCTGAGCACTATGCGACTTAACTTCTGAGGTCATCAGTCGCCTAGAACCTATAACTAATTAAACCTAACTAACCTAAGGACATCACACACATCCATGCCCGAGGTAGGATTCGAACCTGCGACCGTAGCGGTCGCTCGGTTCCAGACTGCAGCGCCAAGAACCGCACGGTCACTCCGGCCGACCGTTCCAGACTGTAGCGCCTAGAGAATGTTAATATGAACATGAGGTTAGGCGCAAAAATAAGAATGTTTTGGCGGATTCGGTACTATAGGTACAACTGGAGGTAGACCTATTTGGAATACATGAGATATCGGCAGGGTCATTTGTAATTTGGTAGAGGTTGCTTTCAGAATCAAGGATAGCACTGCCTTTGTTTTAGTAGTTAAGTCGTAAACTCTCATTTGAAGCGATAGATGTTCGGTTCTGTGGTGCGAGTAATACCATTACAGCATCAGGTGCCCGCTTCGGGAAAAGATTTAGAGAAGGCGTCTGTGTTACGGAGTGGGAGTGAGTGAGTTTGCTGCTGAGAGTTTCTACTGTGCTGTTCTGATGGGAGCATTAAGATCGACAACACGCGGGAGAAACTGCATACGTTGGTCAAACGGTACGACTGGCAGATTGCATGGAAATCCCTGCAACTTTCACCTAGCCAGAATAGCTTTGCCAGCAACAAGGTGAAATTTGATCAAAAAGAGAGACGTCACAGAGCTATCGTTCGCAGGTGTACATCAAATGATCCAAGTACCGTGATCTATCCTGAGAAAAATAATTGAAAATGCAAGCGCTTTTAGACCTTCTTGTTCAGGTCTGAGTGGAATTAGTGGAAGGATGACAACGCCTCCTTGAATATTGTGATTACGTATCGAGTCCACTTCACATTTTTGTCTTACATTACACTCTTCGCCGAGGGAGAGAACTTTATGGTTGGTCAATTTAGGACTAAAGATGGAATGGATTTTCGAAATTTCTGAATTATGAGCCAGGAATGACCAGCTGTAACCGCTTGGGCTTCAGCTATGTATTCTTGCGCCAGGGAACACCGGTCAATATTTGCATTTAACTGTAAGTGATGATTGTGAACATACATGCGGTATTTAAATCGAGACGGAAAAGGCGACAGGCATTTATGGCTCAAAAAATGGCTCTGAGCACTATGCGACTTAACTTCTCAGGTCATCAGTCGCCTAGAACTTAGAACTAATTGAACCTAACTAACCTAAGAACATCACACACATCCATGCCCGAGGCAGGATTCGAACCTACGACCGTAGCGGCCGCTCGGTTCCAGACTGTAGCGCCTAGAACCGCACGGCCACCACGGCCGGCAGGCATTTATGAACGGAACTGAATGAAGGTTACTTTTTCGCATATGGAATCAAAAATTATTTTTTTCTTCGTTTAGTTTCTTACAGATGGCGGAATTAGTTTTTATTTTCAGTCGGTGGTGGACTTTATACAAAGATGAAGGAAGAATATACAGTTATTGTATTGCTCCTGTAGCATTTTATGTTGCTTTTCGAAAGCAGAGCCTCTAGCACTTCTTCGATTACTCGTATATCACCGGTTGTCATCATGGTCTTGCGTGGATGTATTTTTCTTCCACTAACGAAGAATCATCGTGAATGTCACGGATCGAACCAGGGTGCTCTGGGAGGCAGGTAGTAACGCTTATCGCTCATTTTCAGGATGGCCCATCCTCTTAACATATATATTACATCGGTAGTGTCTCAGTGACATTACTTACGAGGAAGCCGTGCTTCGAAACGTATATCGACGAGTAACCGTGTAACGCAGTTTTAAGACAATCGATGGAATTAAAAGTTTATCGTTTTGCCAGATAGTACATAAACTGCTCAAAAGAATCTTTTGTACCACCTACACATCTGCGACTCTGACCGAACTGGGACTCAAGGGGGAGCAGGATATGAAAGAGTAAGCCCTAGGAAAGTAAAAAAAAAATCTTTACTGTGAAATAAAAACAAAACAACAGCCAAAATAACGGCAGTCTACTCGGTAGTGCGCAATTGTGCACATCTGTGTATTCAACATTTGCTGTGGGGTAAAATTCAGAACTGTGTTCGCCCACCCCGTACATTAGAACATGGTTGGCTTCTCCCTGGCGTATTGTACGCAAGGTGGTCGACACACTGCTGCACAAGTTTTCCCTCGTTCGTAGACGGCGGCCGCTCAAAGATTATCCATTATGTGAGGAGACATCCTGAGACAACTTACTGGTAGTGTCTACTGGTGCAAAGTATGCTCAGTGGGATTCATGTAAGCAGGTACCGCAAGTAATTTCATTTCGCTGATTCCTGCCTTCTATGCTCGTGAATTATCGTCGTGAAAAACGAACCCATTCGCCGATATGTGACTGTAAGTTGGAAGATCGTGTCCCTATGTTGCGCGCCGTCCAATTACCGTCGAGAACGACGAGAGGTATCCGACAACCGTTCGTAATTCCCACCGGAAACGCTGTTGACCCACCTCCCTGATGAACCTGGGGAACTGTACGCCTGAGATCTTCGTTTGTACCTAGCCGTGACCACACTCTTATACCATAATAACCAGGCGTCTGAAAGACGATGCTCTCGTTTACGAAGATAACGCAACACTACTGATCGAGATTCCATTCCTGGTGTTACTACATAGTAAGACTGTTGATAGTCAAAAGTATCATTATTGGCCCTCGACGTATCCATAATAGAAGGAAAAAATATCAACAGAAGGGTCTATAAAAATATCGGCTGCACATTGTTAATATACTGCTGCTTTTGGAGTTGTATAGTGAAGTATTGATTTATTATTAGATATTCTGTTCATTAACAACCTAGCAGCCTGTGTATCCCCCTTAGAGTAAGAACTGAAATAAAAACACTTAATTTGAAAATTTATAAATTAACAATGGGACTTCGGGCAGATGAAAAGCTTGTGTTATAATACTTTTTTGGTCCACAGTTGTATTGCTGATTAACAACCGTATACATGGTGCATTCTCATGCAATGTTTCATTCCAGCCTAACCTCTCATACCTCATTTTCTTGTTATTGGCTACATGTCGAAATAAAGCTGTTTTCACGCTGAAGTAGGATAACTGCTTGGTGAAGCTAAACGTTGCAGTTTCTATTGGTAGCGCCGAGCGCCGATTACGGCAGCATTTCCCCTCATTCGTCTCACCCGTCTCAAGGACGAATCTTGTAATTTAGATTTTTGTTCATCATTTTCAGCAACTGTTTTTGAAGAATGCCGATGCGAAGAAATAGCACACTAGTGGCGGTAAATTCTTTTTTTTCTTTTTAACAGAACTGCTGTGCTGTTTCTTAACATCAGAAATCTTGTTGTTCCATTCACACCGCCACCCCCTAGTGCAATCGTTCTTATTTTGTGCCACCTATACTTCCTTCACACAATCAAAGAGAAAGGCGTGACGTAGTGAAAGCTCAAAAAGTAGTAAGACTCCTTCACACAGTGAAAGTAAAATTATGTTCTGCTACAGTTTCAAAAGTTCTAATATTTACTGAAAATTGCAAAAAAATACAATGTAAAATAAAAATATCGGCCTTCAATATTGCCATTTTGGTATCGACATCGATATATCGGGGAAGGATATATCGCTGATATACAGGGATGTTTTCTGCTAGAAATGTAGATATTTTATCACCAGTTCTAGTTACTAGGTCTACTGCCTTCACGCCCCACGGTGCGGGTGCGATTTTGCTGTTGATTTGGGTCAGGGTCCCACCCAGCGCGCTGCTCTGATGAATTCTCATGTGGGTACC
Organism: Schistocerca piceifrons; assembly: GCF_021461385.2. Classification (NCBI taxonomy): domain Eukaryota; kingdom Metazoa; phylum Arthropoda; class Insecta; order Orthoptera; family Acrididae; genus Schistocerca; species Schistocerca piceifrons. The sequence continues at coordinate 233,393,062 of NC_060138.1, forward strand.
TTCGCGTCATAGTTAGCGGTCATCGGCTGGTGGTGTTTACCGCGGTGTAGCGTAACGACGTAAGTTTTATATAAATGATTTTCTTTTGGCATATGACCATGTGCAGACTTCGTCACCTACATCAGTTACAAAACACTTCAAAATTATTTAAATTCTTTTTAAAGTTGTCTCTGAATGGTTCTTGAACGAAACTGTAATTAAAACATCATCATTTGAGTCGTATGCGCAGAATTACCTCACTCAGTCCAGTTGGTTTGCGCAAACTTTTTTCAGTTTAGATGTCGTTTGTTTCTTCACAGAAATTATATTAATGCAAGTTATCTGCTTTAACAAATATTAAAACCACATTGAATAAACTTTTAAGACTCAAACTCGCGATGAATGCTGTCAAAAATTAATAATCTTGCCAAATAAATCAGTAATACTTCTTCCTTAATATAATTCTTCATAAATAAGTTCTCGGAACACGTATTTAAACTTTTGTAGTATACACTAGTTTATTAGCTTCATATACACTACATACAGACGTGAACATGAGCCTTGACAAGATAGGACTGAACATTTACAACATGATTAAACTTTCTATGACGTCATTGTTGTAGAAACATTACAAATTCTTATTTTTTCAGTTTTTAGAAGCACGACGCAACAACTCGGTTTCAGGATCTTCTGTTGCTCTTTGGCTGTCGACCCGCGACGTATAGTGGCCAGCAATTTTCTCTCTGGTCCCGGCAGTGAAGATGCTGTCTCCGTTCGTTGCGCAGCCCTCTCCGTACATAAAACATAATAATAAATACAAAACTTTAGATAATTCACAAACATTACAAATATTACAAAATACATAAACAAAACACTAAATTAAACTTATATTCACCTGCAAACGGGACTGACACTGGTGGATGGGTGACGCATTAATTTCGCGTCCCACTACAGCGGGCGACCGGTGTGACGCGGATCTTCAGTGTTTTGTGTCTCACTATAGTGGTTATGTCCAATGAAGTCACTGTGGTAGACGTCAATTCGATGAGGAAATTCCCCCTCATGACAAAACCTACTGCCGGTAAGTGACAATGCACGCACGGTCTGCCGGCCGCGGTGGTCTCGCGGTTCTAGGCACTTCAGTCCGGAACCGCGCGACTGCTACGGTCGCAGGTTCGAATCCTGCCTCGGGCATGGATGTGTGTGATGTCCTTAGGTTAGTTAGGTTTAAGTAGTTCTAAGTTCTAGGGGACTGATGACCTCAGAAGTTAAGTCCCATAGTGCTCAGAGCCATTTGAACCATTTTGAACGCACGGTCTAAACTTGGAATTACTTTTGAGGCATGTCGGCAGACTGCACAGTGTTCGCAAGACTTGTTGCCCCGTTGACGATTGGAGATAATAGTACTGAGAGAGTAAGCTTATTCATTATAGAGGTGGGTGCCTGTAGCCATTTCCTGTGGTGAAAAGGCTATCGAGAAATGCGATCACAATTTGAAAAATGTCATTTCTCGAGGGTAGTGCGGACCATTTTTTCATCATTCTATTTATTTTTTCTTCGGAAAAATGTGAAATTGACCGCTAGATTATTAGAATAATTAAAAACTTGTACTGGCAACAGACTGCTGTTATCAGCTGCGACAGAGATGCATCAGAAGATACTAAGATGAGTAAGCGGTAATATAAGGCTGGGTTCTGTCCCCACTCCTATTCGACTTTTGTTCAGAGACAGTCTTCAGGAAAGCTAATATCAAATGTAGAAACAGGTATAAAAATCAATGGAAACGTAATTAGTAATATACGCTATTCTCACGACACACAAATGTTGGCAGAAAATGTTAAGACAGGTATAGCCGCTGTTCGAAAAGGTTAATGAAGTCAGTAACGATTTTGGTCTAAAAATCAATTTTAGGCGAACCAGATAAACTTCATCAGGTATTACTATTAATACCATACCCATTTAAAGGATATCAAATACAGTATCTCGGTACTTGGATCAAAGATAAACTCGATCAGTCCCAAAATTGATCAAGCCAAGGCTGTCTTTTTTGAGAGCGTTTTCTTACCAGACATAATTTAAACTTGCAACTAAGGCTCCAAATGATAAAGGGTTATGTCGTCCCAATACTCTTGTATCGAATGGAGGCTTGGACAATTATTAGTGAGGCAACAGTGAAGAAGGTTGAGACATTCACAATACAGGGTGTTTGGAGAGGAAAGGTCAATATTTTACATAGTGATAGTATGAGTAATTCTGAACAAAAAATGTTATATGAACATAGGTCCGAAAATGCATCGTTAGGGGTATGGGTATTGAAAGGAACTGTAATTCTGCAAAATTGATGTGCACAACGTGAACGTATACGCAGTACAACTGGACCGTACAGTGATTTTCTTTAAAACAATGTTACAGAGAAGTACAGTTATCTTACACATTTTTACATAATGTTTAGTTTGCATTTAGCACATAATGCATTACAACATGTGTGTTACATGTATTCAATTGAAAAAGACGTACCACGTCTTTTACAAACGGCTTTAACACTTACCGTACACATGTTGTACAGTTAACAGAACAGGTTCGAATATCCCATCATGAACGTCAATGCACTTTTGTGCTCTAGCGATACATTTTGTGTTGCTTGTTCAATTGCCTGTGGTTGGTTCCTAATCAATTGAGCAGCGTCCATGATGCGACGAAGCAGTTCATCTCGTGTATTTACCTTCACTTTGTTCACCTCTGATTTCATCCAACCCTATAAACAGAAATCTAACGTAGTAAGGTCAGGTGATCTTGGAGGCCAATTAATAGCACCGCCACGGCCAACCCAGCGATCAGGGTAGGCGCGGTTGAGATGGTCCCACACACGTAAGGTAACATGTGGAGAGGCACCGTCATGTTGAAAATACATTCCAGTTCGCTTGCCTAAAGGAACGTTTCCCAATATTTCCACAAATGAATTTTCCAAAAAATGCAGGTACCTCCCTCCCGTCAATCGCTGATTGATAATAAATGGACCTATCACAAGGTTACCGATCATGCCGCACCAAACATTTATGGCAAAACGAACTTTGAAATTGCTATTCACTGAAGCGTGTGTATTTTCCTGTGACCATCGATGATTATTGCGTGTGTTGTTTATTCCATGTCGTGAAAACTGGGCTTCGTCAGCACTAAACATTTATGGCAAAACGAACTTTGAAATTGCTATTCACTGAAGCGTGTGTATTTTTCTGTGACCATCGATGATTATTGCGTGTGTTGTTTATTACATGGCGTGAAAACTGGGCATCGTCTGCGAATAGTACGTATGGAAGCAAATGACTATTCTCAATTACCCAGTGAGAGAATTGAAGTCGTTGGGCATTGTCACCAACGTGGAAATTTCAGACACGCTGTATGTGAAATGGATACAGATTTTCCGCATGTAATGTTTCCCATACACGTGTCTGTGGGACATTCATACGCAGAGACATTCTTCGTATGTTCGTAGTGGAACTTCGCTCAACACTTGCTTTAATTTCTTCCTGTTCTTGCAAAGTTTGTTGGCGTGCACGCTCGGAGAAAAAATGTCTACTTGGAAGAGAGCCTGTTGCACGCAAAGTGATAAACAATTTGATAAACACCCTGCGATCAGATATTCGTTGAATCAGGAAGTGCCTGTGGTATTTTTCTCTTGCAGTGGTAGCACTACCGTCTCAGAAGCCATACATACACCATATCTGCGTATTCCTCATTACTAATAGACGTGTGGCATTGTTAGCAGCGCTTGTACGAACACAGTTAACACCATACACTACACAGCTAACCGATCCGTCGCCGGTACACTACACAATGCGGCTTACACGGCACAACCGCGCAAACAACGGGTGATTCTACTACGTACTAACTACGTCACATGACCATTATACGTTGCAGGTTGCATAGCGTAAACATGGCATGTACCCATTCATTGTTTGCCAGAAAGTCACGTTACGGAGTAGTTGTATTGCGTATACGTTCACATTGTGCACATCAGTTATACAGAATTAAAGTATCTTTCAGTACCATACCTCCTCATAACATTTTTTGTTCAGAATTGTATTGTAATGTATGTTAACCGGGGGCCTAGAAACGACGGAGAGGCTCCGTCCCCGCCGCAGCCGCTGTGGTCCACAACCCCACGACGATTACCGCAGTCCACTTCACCCCTCCGCCGCCTGGTTTATTATGCGGTTCGGCCCCTGTGGAACACCCCCCCCCCCCCCCCCCCCCGCCCCAGGGAAAGTCTCACACCAGACGAGTGTAGCCCCTATGTTTGCGTAGTAGAATAATGGTGATGTACGCGTACATGGAGAACTTGTTTGCGCAGCAATCGCCGACGTAGTGTAGCTGAGGCGGAATAAGGGGAGGCAGATCGCATTCGCCGAGGCAGATGGAAAACCGCCTAAAAACCATCCATAGAGTGGCCGGCTCACCAGACCGCCGGACGGATTCATGCTGCCGGGGACCAGGTGCTCCTTCCCACTCCGGAAAGCCGTGCGTTAGACCGCACGGCTAATCGGGCGGGCGTTGTCCAGAATTACTTATACATCACTGTTTGAAATATTGACCTACCCCCCCCCCCCCAAACACTCTGTGTAGCTGTATTGACGGGCGTTAAAACTATCCTGGATACAAATAATTATTAATGAAGACGTTCTAAGGCGAATCAATAACGACAAGGAACTGAAAAAAACAATCAGAACCAGGGAAGCTGGCGTATTTTGGCCGTATTATAAGAAGAGAAAGATATAGGGTGGGGCAAATAAGTGGTCTGGACGAGTGGATGCGATTGGACGTGAATCTGTGGCAACATCAACGGAGAGGGAAAAGACGTACAATTATTTCCAACAGAATGGAGCAACTGCCAACACAGCCGCCCGAACCTTAGGACCACATTTACATAATCTTCTCTCCTGACAGAGTTGTTAGCCGAGGTCAGTCTGGTCGTGACCCTAGTAGGTCACCCAGGTCAACTGACCTGTCCGTGTGCGATTACTTTGTGTGGGGAGGCCTCAAGTCTAAGATAGCAACCCTCATAGTCTTCAAGAACTGCAGCAGAACATTTCGGATGAAACAGCAGCAATTCCAGCAGTCCAGCTTCGATCCGCCATTAGCCAATTTTTGACCAGGGCTCAAAAGTGCCAAGAGATGGATGGTGGTCACTTTCAACATCTGCAATAATCAGGTTAGTACAGTATTTCGTTTCCTCTAGTGTGTTTAACCAGTAAAGCTGTATGATTAAAAACACTAGAGGAAACGAAATACTGTACTGTATGGTTAAATGATTATGGCGTCCTCTTGGATAAAATATTCCGGAGGTAAACTAGTCCCCCATTCGGATCTCCGGGCGGGGGCTACTTAAGAGGACGTCGTTATCAGGAGAAAGAAAACTGGCGTTCTACGGATCGGAAGTGGAATGTCAGATCCCTTAATCGGGCAGGTAGGTTAGAAAATTTAAAAAGGGAAATGGATACGTTAAAGTTCGATATAGTGGGAATTAGTGACGTTCTGTGGCTGGAGGAACAAGACTTTTGGTCAGGTGAATACAGGGTTATAAATACAAAATCAAATAGGGGTAATGCAGGAGTAGGTTTAATAACGAATAAAAAAAATAGGAGTGCGAGTGAGCTGCTACAAACAGCATAGTGAACGCATTATTGTGGCCAAGATAGACACGAAGCCCACGCGTACTACAGTAGTACAAGTTTATATGCCAACTAGCTCTGCAGATGACGAAGAAATTGAAGAAATGTATGAGGAGATAAAAGAAATTGTTCAGATAGTGAAGGGAGACGAAAATTTAATAGTCATGGGTGACTGGAATTCGAGAGCAGGAAAAGGGAGAGAAGGAAACATAGTAGGTGAATATGGAGTGGGGGTAAGAAATGAAAGAGGAACCCGTCTGGTAGAATTTTGCACAGAGCATAACTTAATCATAGCTAACACTTGAATCAAGAATCATGAAAGAAGGTTGTATACATGGAAGAATCCTGGAGATACTAGAAGGTATCACATAGATTATATAATGGTAAGACGGAGATTTAGGAACAAGGTTTTAAATTGTAAGACATTTCCAGGGGCAGATGTGGACTCTGACCACAATCTATTGGTTATGAACTGTAGATTAAAACTGAAGAAACTACAAAAAGGTGGGAATTTAAGGAGATGGGACCCGGATAAACTGACTAAACCAGAGGTTGTACAGAGTTTCAGGGAGAGCATAAAGGAACAATTGAAAGGAATGGGGGAAAGAAATACAGTAGAGGGATGTAGTAGTGAAGGCAGCAGAGGATCAAGTAGGTAAAAAGACAAGGGCTAGTAGAAATCCTTGGGTAACAGTAGAAATATTGAATTTAATTGATGAAAGGAGAAAATATAAAAATGCAGTAAATGAAGCAGGCAAAAGGGAATACAAACGTCTCAAAAATGATATCGACAGGAAGTGCAAAATGGCTAAGCAGGAGTGGCTAGAGGATAAATGTAAGGCTGTAGACGGTTCTAGGCGCTAGAGTTTGGAACCGCGAGACCGCTACGGTCGCAGGTTCGAATCCTGCCTCGGGCATGGATGTGTGTGATGTCCTTAAGTTAGTTAGGTTTAATTAGTTCTAAGTTCTAGGGGACTGATGACCTTAGAAGTTAAGTCCCATAGTGCTCAGAGCCATTAGAACCATTTTTTTAAAGCTGTAGAGACTTATCTCACTAGGGTTAAGATAGATACCGCCTACAGGAAAATTAAAGAGACCTTTCGAGAAAAGAGAACCACTTGTATGAATATCAAGAGCTCAGATGGAAACCCAGATCTAAGCAAAGAAGGGAAAGCAGAAAGGTGGAAGGAGATTATAGAGGGTCTACACAAGGGCGAAGTACTTGAGGACAATATTATGGAAATGGACGAGGATGTAGATGAAGATCAAATGGGAGATACGATACGGCGTGAAGAGTTTGACAGAGCACTGAAAGACCTGAGTCGAAACAAGGCCCCGGGAGACAACGTTCCATTAGAACTACTGACGGCCTTGGGAGAGCCAGTTCTGACAAACCTCTACCATCTGGTGAGCAAGATGTATGAGACAGACGAAATACCCTCAGACTTCAAGAAGAATATAATAATACCAATCCCAAAGAAAGCTGGTGTTGACAGATGTGACAATTACCGGACTATCAGTTTAATAACTCACAGCTGCAAAATACTAACGAGAATTCTTTACAGACGAATGGAAAAACTGCTAGAAGCCGACCTCGCGGAAGATCAGTTTGCATTCTGTAGAAATATTGGAACACGTGAGGCAATACTGACTCTACGACTTATCTTAGAAGAAAGATTAAGGAAAGGCAAACCTACGTTTCTAGCATTTGTAGACTTAGAGAAAGCTTTTGACAATGTTGACTGGAATACTCTCTTTAAAATTCTGAAGGTGGCAGGGGTAAAATGCAGGGAGCGAAAGGGCATTTACAATTTGTACAGAAACCAGATGGCTGTTATAAGAATTGAGGGACACGAAAGGGAAGCAGTGGTTGGTAAGGGAGGGAGACAGGGTTGTAGCCTCTCCCCAATGTTATTCAATCTGTATATTGAGCAGGCAGTAAAGGAAACAGAGGAAAAATTCGGAGTAGGTATTAAAATCCATGGAGAAGAAACAAAAACTTTGATGTTCGCCGATGACATTGTAATTCTGTCAGAGACAGCAAAGGACTTGGAAGAGCAGTTGAACGGAATGGACAGTGTCTTGAAAGGAGGATATAAGATGAACACCAACAAAAGCAAAACGAGGATAATGGGATGTATGGAAGTGAAACTGAAACGTCCCCTTTGAACAATTCTACATGACTGTGCTTAAACTGACACACAATATTTTGTTAGCGCAACGCAATCTGACTTTCAAAATTCCCTACAAATGAATGGCCCTGACTAACATTAAACTATACCTTTCACAAATCACTTACCTCACAAAAATCTTCGCTGCTCAAGCTACTGCAATACAGCGAGCGCCACTACTGCCAGCTAAATAAAAGATTCAAACTATGGAAGGCACTAACTACTGATAGGGATAGTTAGCAAATGAAAGATATTAATAGAGAACAAACAATGTATTTACCTTGATATCATCATATATAAATATAGCAGTTCATGACAAATTTCAAAACTCCGCCATCTCTCTCCCCACATCCACCACTGCTGGCGGCTCACCTCCAACTGCGCAACGCTACGCGCTGTTCACATCCAGCTGCCGCTGCCCAACACTACAATGGCAAGTATTACTACAATGCAAAGCAGCCACAGACTGCACACAGCACAGCCAGTGATTTTCATACAGAGGTGGCGTTACCAATAATAAAACCTAAACAGCCTACTTACAAAACATGGACGGTAAATAGTTTAAACAAGAAGAGAATAGAAGATTTCGGAATATGGTGCTAGAGAAGAACGCTGATGATTAGATGGGTAGATCACATAACTAATGAGGAGGTATTGAATAGAATTGGGGAGAAGAGGAGTTTGTGGCACAACTTGACAAGAAGAAGGAACCGGTTGGTAGGACATGGTCTTAGGCATCAAGGGATCACAAATTTAGCATTGGAGGGCAGCGTGGAGGGTAAAAATCGTAGAGGGAGACTAAGAGATGAATACACAAAGCAGACTCAGAAGGATGTAGGTTGGGAGATGAAGAAGCTTGTACAGAATAAAGTAGCAGGGAAAGCTGCATCAAATCAGTCTCAGGACTGAAGACGACAACAACAACTAGTGTGTTTGTTTGTACCCCGCAACACTTTTATTTGGCTCACCCTGTACATGGAAGGAAAATTAGTGGGTAGAAGATCAGTAGGGAGAACACGAACATCGTGGCAACAGAATCTGAGAGAGTGGTTGAGATTCACTTTCGTACAACTGTATAGATCCGCAAAGTCAAAAACAAGGTTAGCCATGATCGTGAACCTCCGAAGAAAGGCGGCGCGTGAGAAGAAGAATCTGTAAGTTGTGTGTTGCAGGTCCAGAAGGTCAGACAGAGCGAGTGCTACCCTAGGAAAGCCCCCCCAGCAGCTGCCAAGCCCGACCCGAGTCAGAGTAGCTGGCCGGTGGCCAGGAGCCGGCCGATGCGAGGTTTCAGACGGAGACGTCCTCGGTGTCACCCAAGGCCACGGCCGGCCAGTCCCCTCGGGCGTTCCCACTGCACAGTACCAGACTGCGTCGCCCCCAGGCTCTCCGTGCTACTGCAATAAGAGTTTGTCGTCAGCAACCTTGCCGCTCTAGAGATTACATCAAAGAGAGGAGCATTGGCCATACTGGTGGCAGTATGGATCGTTACTGCACTATGATCACTCGAGCAAACGCTATTTTTTAATTTTTTGACGTTTCGGTAAGTGAGGGCCCGATGTACACAATCGTATGTTTTCGCGGCGGTTGTGATCTTCAATGCAACTTTTCCACATGTGTCGACTAATCACCAGGTTATACTGACGACTGATACCTCGTCAAGATTTCATCAGTACTTTAAACGTTCGTCAAAATAACAACATGACGACGCGGTCAAATACCCGGAAATTTATGAATTGAAGGCAGAACACAAGTGGTGTTTAACTTTTTTCTTCTTGAGCCCGTGGACCATACTGCCATTTCTGTTTACTCATGAAAACGGTAGTCATAGATTTTTAGCTATCGCATAGTAAAAATAAAGTTACGTAATTAGTATTATTGTTTTGTTGTTGGCGTTATTATTATTGCATACACTTCCTCAGTCTAGCTATATACTGAAATCTTCGCGTCACAGTACTATCGCACTCAACTATAGAAGCCATACACAGAATGGTTGGTGCAGCCCTCGTAAGAGGCCATCTTGGTCTGACACAGTAATACAGTCTGCCCACAATGGGCGTTTTCATAAGCCATCTCTACATTTATCTTGCAAGTTCTCTTGCCTTCAAAAACAATAGAAGTTACAGCAAGATGACCGGAATACATCGCGTCAGACGAAGGGCAGTCGGTAAACGACAATTGAAGACACTATTACGTCAATACCTTGGATGAGCAAAACGAATTACAGCTGGAAAAACGCTATCAGATGGCTCTTTTCCCAGCGATTTGCACCAATTTCGCCCCCTTTTTACGTCCTTAACAAGAAAAGTGTCTCAAGAACTTATCACGCAGCCATTATTTCCGCTGCTACCGAAAATGAATTGCCGCACAACGCTTCACTCTTTCTGTGTGTGGTTCCTGTAGTTGCATACCACGAAACTGTGGCGTGGGGATTTAAGTGCATAACTGCACAACGTGTACCTGAAAACAAACAAAACATTAATTACATATCTTTATTTTTACTAGGTGATAGCTACAACTTTAGTACTGCCCCACGCACAAACATGCATCCTTTACAGCCATCTCTGCATACTCATTGTCTCGGCACACACACACACACACACACACACACACACACACACACACACACACACACACACTTGTTCATATTTATTTAATCGTCTATCTGCTGTCACTTTTAAGAATCTGAAAGCATTAGACACTATGAGAAACAAAGCCAACGTATTTAAGGTAACAGGTTATTCAGTGTCCATAACGAAACGCTCATTTGTATAACTCTGACACTTTAAAAGTATCAAACACAATAAATAAAGTAGTACACATAACTGATGCAGCCAATTATTGAGTTTCCCTAAGACAATGTTCTTCATGTTAAAATCTATCAATTTAATAGCGTTAAGCACAGTAATGAATAAGGTAAATGCAATTAACATATCCAGTTATTTAACATTTATAAGTTAATGCTCTTTTTGTATAAATTTTAAAAGTATTGAACATAATAAAAAAACATCGTAGATAAAAGTAACATCATTATTTATCCATATCGCTTGGGTACAAAATAATAGTCACAATATAACTTAAATACATAAGTTGCTAATGCTTAAGTACTTTGGTATTTTGTCGTATATGTACTCTTCTGTTGAGCCTTAACGATAGCTTCTGGATACGGAAGGATATGGCTGCATGATAAGTTCTTGAGACACTTTTCTTGTTAAGGACGAAAAAAGGGTGAGAAATTAGTGCAGATGACTGGGAAAAGAGCCATCTGATTGCGCTTTTCCAGCTGTAATTGGTATTGCTCAACCAAGGTATCGAGGTAATAGTGTCTTCAATTGTCGTATGCCGACTGCCCTTCGCCTGACGCGATAAATTCCAGTCATCTTGCTGTAACTTCTATTGTTTTTGAAGGCAAGAGAACTTGCAAGATAAACGCACAGATGGCTTATGAAAACGCCCATTGTGGGCAGACTGTATTACTAGTTGTGGCAAGGTCTTTCGACATCCAAAACCTGTAACTGTACAAACTGAAAAAACCTTATCTACCGCATCGAAAAACGGTGCCGGGTGTACTGGTGTGCTCTAAAACGTAAGGTACGGGTCCATTATATAAAATTGGTCGAAGTGGAACCGTCCATTATATTAGCATCACTTATCTCAAGTCGCCATATGATTCTTCACCACAGCCGAACTCGCTAGCGCACACGAATAGTGACGCCGAAATTGAAGTACAGGGTTGTGATTCTGGTGGTGGAATAAATTTTATCATCAGTATTTGATCAGCAAGGGGTGTATAGGTGAAGCCATACAGATAGTGATCACTGCCCTCTGTTAAATAAGTTATTTTTTAAATCCCAGGCCTGTCCGCTTCAGTCTGGAACCGCGCGACCGCTACGGTCGCAGGTTCGAATCCTGCCTCGGGCATGGATGTGTGTGTTGTCCTTAGGTTAGTTAGGTTTCAGTAGTTCTAAGTTCTAGGGGACTGATGACCGCAGATGTTAAGTCCCATGGTGCTCAGAGCCATTTGAATCCAGACCTGTCGTGGAGAGAGCGCATCTAACACTTGACGTTTGTGCCATACGTTTGTGCTCGCCGCCCGCTAATTGTCATTCGAGACAAGCACGTCACGTGCTGGCTTCCTTTCGTCCCCACGAACGCAATACCACAGAAACATCACGCTTCCACATGACATCCGCACTTGTCAAACAACACTGAGAAGAAAAAGAGGTGCTACATTTTCAGTTTGTCCAAAAAATACCCATGAAAATAAATGAGTCACAACGCCAGAAAATAAAAATATTTAATTTTCAGATGTGCGGTCTGTGAGCTGTTATTGCACGTTGATGTCGAACATAGGTGGTGATCACATTAATGTGATTGGACCATGTATGTCGGTTTGTGAGAAACAGCATGTTGTAACCGAGTTTCGAAATCGAAGTGGTCGTTCACACATGAAGCACACACTCCTTCAGCCAGACCACACACTAGCGCTGCGACATCTGCAACAATCCGACGCCTCGGGTTCACTATCATCGATCATCCTTCATACAGTCCCAACCTCGCCCTGTCCGACTTTCATCTGTTTCCAAAACTTAAAGAACACCTTCGAGGACTTCACGTTGAAAGTGATGAAGTGGTGCAAGCATGAGTGAGGTTCTGGCTCCGTCAACAGAGTCAAACACTCCACACTGACGGTATCAACAAACAGGTCTCTTGCTAGGAGAAACGTGTTCGTCGCCAGGATGACTACATTGAGAAATAAATATCTAAATATGAAAAAGATAGATGTAGAAATTTAATTACGTTTGCTGTATTTAAAAAAGCTTTAAAAGGTTTCACATACAAAATTCGGCGGCATTACTTTACAGCAAGCGCTCGTATGTTTGTGATTATGAATGGAAACACACATAACACTGGTGTAATACTATACAGTATTACTATTGTCTTTTACAAACCAGTTTTCGGCTGTGACGCCATCATGAGACACAAAAATAAATGTGTGGCTATAAAATTTTTGTAGGGTCAAAAAATTTAAACTAGTGCATCCACAAATTTTAATATCTCTGATCCAAAACGTTTTTTCGGCCACACATATGTATCTGTGTGCCTGTTGATGGCATAACAGCCAAAACAGGTTTGTAAGAGGAAACAATGAATATTGTTACATAGTACACCAGTGTCGCATGTGTTTTCATTCGTAATGTATAAAATATTCTACCAGTCTATGCAGTTATATGTCCGTTAAGTGGCACCAATTATTTTTGCTTTCCAATAGCGTAACGCCTATATTGCAATAGCAAAATAAAAACTTCTACAGCTGTAAACAGGGTAAGGAGCTCTTTAAGGAATTCATGTAGGCTGCGGTCCATGTTGCAGGAGCTCTGTATCCCTTCTCAGACGGATACTGACGGTGAAAATTTCTTCCATCACGAGGACAAGTACCGGCTTCCCACAGTACACATACGTATAGTAACGGCATGTTTAAAAACCATACCCGTGGACTTAAACCAGTGACCCCCGCTTCGACGGACTATCACGCTATCTGTAGAACACGCAAGACAACCATATTCTGAACGTAGTACTTTTTAGCGTTAGTACAAGCGCTGTGTTGACAGATGTGAAAATTACCGAACTATCAGTTTAATAAGTCACAGCTGCAAAATACTAACGCGAATTCCTTACAGACGAATGGAAAAACTGGTAGAAGACGACCTCTCGGGGAAGATCAGTTTGGATTCCGTAGAAATATTGGAACACGTGAGGCAATACTGACTCTACGACTTATCTTAGAAGAAAGATTAAGGAAAGGCAAACCTACGTTTCTAGCATTTGTAGACTTTTGACGATGTTGACTGGAATACTCTCTTTCAAATTCTAAAGATGGCAGGGGCAAAATTCAGGGAGCGAAAGGCTATTTACAATTTGTACAGAAACCAGATGGCAGTTATAAAAGTCGAGGATCATGAAAGGGAAGCAGTGGTTGGGAAGGGAGTGAGACAGGGTTGTAGCCTTTCCCCGATGTTATTCAATCTGTATATTGAGCAAGCAGTAAAGGAAACAAAAGAAAAATTCGGAGTAGATATTAAAATCCATGGAGAAGAAATAAAAACTTCGAGGTTCGTCGATGACATTGTAATTCTGTCAGTGACAGCAAAGGACTTGGAAGAGCAGTTGAACGTAATGGACACTGTGTTGAAAGAGGATATAAGATGAACATTAACAAAAGCAAAACGAGGATAATGGAATGTAGTCAAATTAAGTCGGGTGATGCTGAGGGAATTAGATTAGGAAATGAGACACTTAAAGTAGTAAAGGAGTTTTGCTATTTGGGGAGAAAAATAACTGATGAGGATCGAAGTAGAGAGGATATAAAATGTAGACTGGCAATGGCAAGGAAAGCGTTTCTGAAGAAGAGAAATTTGCTAACATCGAGTATAGATTTAAGTGTCAGGAAGTCGTTTCTGAAAGTATTTGTATGGAGTGTAGCCATGTATGGAAGTGAAACATGGACGATAAATAGTTTGGACAAGAAGAGAATAGAAGCTTTCGAAATGTGGTGCTACAGAAGAATGCTGATGATTAGATGGGTAGATCACATAACTAATGAGGAAGTACTGAACAGAATTGGGGAGAAGAGGAGCTTGTGGCACAACTTGACAAGAAGAAGGGACCGGTTGGTAGGACATGTTCTGAGGTATCAAGGGATCACAAATTTAGCATTGGAGGGCAGCGTGGAGGGTAAAAATCGTAGAGGGAGACCAAGAGATGAATACACAAAGCAGATTTAGAAGGATGTAGGTTGCAGTAAGTACTGGGAGATGCAGAAGCTTGCACAGGATAGAGTAGCATGGTGAGCTGCATCAAACCAGTCTCAGGACTGAAGACCACAACAACACAAGCGGTGTGATGTCTTCGTTCTTGAATAGCACTACGAACAATGTTGGAAAGAAGCATCTTGCATCATAGTAAGTAATGAATAAGATAAGACTTTTATTGTTAAAGCAGAGGCGATATCCTACATAAGGCACGCGCTGTGATTCGAGGAACAATACGTAACGATAATGGAGGAAAAATAGCTATTCGGGGCGGCAGCACGAGCACTGTCAGTGAACACTGAGGCGATATGAGTCTTTGCAGTCGTATTTTGTAGAACTTTCAATGTATTGTGTATTGGAGCCAACAAGGCGTTCAGCAGCATCAGTGATCCCCATCGCGAAAAGCAGACGAGTTTCAAGATAATTCGTTTGTAAAGCAATTAGGAGGTTGAAGCTGTTTTCTACAAGGAAGTTCGATTGTTTATAGAATCGGGGTTTTATTCATTAAAACACTTTTTTTTTAATCTTTCCGGTGCCATCCCCTAGGCTTCAGCCGAGATAGCCTGCGTGTGTAGTGCGCCCCTTCCATGGAGGAAAAACAAAAATTGTCACAACTTATCGACTTTCCCACGCACGTGTTCAAGCTTCGAAGGAAGGAAGAAAAGAAGGAAGACTAATGATTTGCCTCTCTTCATGGACGACCTAATCAGAGATGAAGCGTAATCCCTGATTGGACCAAGACTGGCCGTGATGTTTTCAGAGGAACAACACCACATTATTTACGGAAGCCACGGGAAACGTAGACACGGACGCCAAGAAGGGGATTCGAGTGTTGGCCCTTCCGATGCGATTCTTGTGGCTTAGCACCTCGGCAGCCTAGTTGCTCCACAGTAGTGGCGTAAACTACGCTGCGTAGTGACGCAGGCTACGCACGTGTGCACAGCTTCCGGCCAAGCACAGTGTTGTGCAAAGACGCAGCGGTACCGGGATTATTGCAAACGAGGAACTGTGAGCTGAAGCACCTTTAAACATAGCTGCGTCATTTACGAACACCCACCTAGTTCCGTCCACTGCTGAGCGTGATTCTCATGAATCCACCATTCTCGACATTCTAAGATCTGAAGCTAGCATCCGTTCCATACCTCATCGATTGCTTCTGATTAAAAGCTCTTTGGTTCCTTCAATTGTGTTCTCCTCACTCTTCGAGCCGGCCTAGCAGAAAATGATTTTGCGTGGATTCGTAGTAAAGTTGATAATATGATGTCAATCATATCAATGAAATGGCTGAAAAATACGGTTTCCCGTTTCTGTCAACATACCACGAAAATTTTGTTACACTAACTCGGAATGTGCCACTTCTACAAATGAACGTAAAATTTTCCCACGTAATTTTTTCACTTTTCCGCCACCCTTGCAAATTTCTCTCATATGCATAGGAACATAACGCAAATGTCCTCTTAGGAATAGTCTTCGAGCGAAGACATTGCAGGAAATGTCAATAGACGTTAATAGAAGTTGCATATATTTATGAGAGAACCATCTTTATCAGCACATTTATGACAGAAGTTTTTTAATGCCTGTATGTGAAACATCTCTCTCGGCCCTACTCTGACAGTTTAGTCTATACATGTATTTATATAACCTGAACAGCACATAACTAACAGTGCTTCCTACCAGTGCAAACGATTTTTGTTGTATTTCATGTGTGTATGAAACAAAGGGAAAGTGATTCTATAAAACATAAGTAGTTCTTTAATCTCATAAAATAATAAATGCTATTGACGGGGGATCTCAAATTGAATTCATGTTTCTCGATTTCCAGAAACCTTTAATACCGTCCTCACAATCGGTTTCTAATGTCTCAGTCGTGCGTCTGGAGGCCAGAAAGGTCAGAGTTCGTATTAACTGACAGTAAGTCATCGAACGAAACTGAAGCTATATCTGGCGTTCCCCAAGAAAGTGTTTTAGAACCCTCTGCTGTTCCTGATCTATATAAATGATACAGGAGACAATCTGAGCAGCCATCTTCAATCGTTTGCAGATGATACTGTCGTTTACTGTGTAGTAAACTCATTGGGAGATCTAAACTAATTACCAAATGATTTAGTCAAGATATCTGTATGGTACGAAAAATGACAACTGAACCCAAGTAATGACAAGTGTGAGGTCGTCCACGAGAGTATTCAAAGGAATCCGTCCAGTTACGGTTACACGATAAATCACACAAATCTAAAGACTGTCAGTGCAACTAAATACCTGGGGATAACAGTTATAAACTACTTACATTGGAACGATTATATAGATAATGTTGTCGGAAAGACGAACTGAATGCTGCGTTTTGTTGGCAGAATACATGGAAGATGCAGTCAAATTTACAGAGACAATAGCAGTATGAGTCAATTTTTCGGTATGATGTTGCATCCCGTCTGACCTTGATGAATGCACTCATTCGGTTGGGAGGGGTGTCATAAAATCGTGGTATCGTCTCCTGAGGCAAACCAGCCCACAACTGTTGTAACCGGTTCTTGATATCCCGGATAGTTGCACTGGGATGGAGTTGACGACAACCGGTTTCATACATCGGTCTATAGGAGACAGTTCTGTGAATCTCTGTGGTCACGGAAGTACCTCAACTTGAGACAGACGATTCATACAGACACGTGTCATGTGTGCATGAGAATTGTCCTGTTGAAAAATGGCATCTCGATACTGTCGCACGAGAGGCAAAACATATAGACGCAGGATATGGTTGTGCCGTTACAGTTTCCTTAAAAACTATACCAGCCACGACGTGGAATCTTGCGCCATGGGACCCCACATCGTGACGCCATGGTTAACACTCCTGTGCCTCTCTAAAACATTGGAAGAATGGGACCTCTACCCAGATCGCCGCCATATTCGCCACCATGCTCGCCGACGACGGTCGTCTGGGTTAGTGCAGAACCACGATCCATCGCCAAATACAATGCGACTTCGTTCATCAGCAGTCCATACTGCCTGGTCAAGACACTGCTCCAAAGGCAGCCGTTTTATTGTAGTGTCAGCTGCAGCCTACACATGGAGCGGTAATTGCCTAATCCGACTGCTGTTAGTCTCCGACCAATGGTGCCGCTTGATGCAGAATGGTGCAGGGAGCCCATTACCTTTTCCCAGAGGGTAGGCACAGGTGAGAGTGCGTTACGGCGTATCTGGTGCACAGTTCGTCGATCCTCAGTTGTGGAGGTCTGATTGGTCGACTAGAACCTTGGCGACGAGTATGCCCCAGTTTTAAATCAGTCCAAAGTTGGGTCCGTGTCAAGTCCGAAAGCCCCACAAATTTGAGTATTGCACGATTTGACCGTACGGCCTAACGGAGATCCATAATGAGATACGTTTAAAACTCTTTCAGGTGCCGATAAAGCTGTCACAGATGATTACACGACATCTCCGTGTCCTTTACAGTGATCACTCAACATGACGCTGTTCGCGTCCTTTACCTACCCTACCAGGTCCAGTAACAACACTAAACACGAAAAATAGTAAAGCAACTTCTGAAGAATAAAGCAGTCTATTGCTGAACAGTAAAGCACTCTGTTGGCCGTTCTACCTGTCCAAAACATTGCAGCTCTAACCATTTACTGACCCATCGATAGTGTGTACGTCGTACCATGTCTTCTGTATGGTTCGCTTCTTTTTTCAGAAACTGTATACATGTAGTGGCCTGGTGAGTAAGTGTCAGGCTGTACAGCCTTTGGGATTCCATTCTCAGTCGGTCCTACAGTTTGGTTCTCATCTATCGATTCCTTCACATCTCGCAAAGATTTGTGTATGTTAAAAATACGAAGCTGCACCATGATACGGAGTGACCCCGATTCTATTGGTCCTCTTGCAATTGGCTGCTTAAGTCCATAGCTCCGAGGAAAGCAAGTGCGTACCACATCCCGTAGGATCATGTCGTAAAGTTCTGTGTAGTTAAAAACCATCCTTTGGTTAAGGACGTCTTTACCTTGATATGATAGGCATATACACTGCCGGAAAAAAATTAGTACACCTGGAAAGACGATGTAGATCCTGATCCGATGACGGCTTGTGCCACCTGGGGGATAGTACACTCATGCTCATAAATTAAGGATAATTCTGATACATAGTGAAACAACACTCTGGTGGGCGGTTTGCAGGCTTAAATCACCTCGGGGTATGACGATGCGGTGCATTTGACCTGCGGTCGCCGCACAGTGGCGCTAGCAGCAGTCCACATACGCAGAGGTGTGTTGGTGCATGTCAGAGTACGGTGCAACGGATGTGTGTGCAGACGTTTTCAGACGTGCTAACGGTGACTGTGTGTTGAAAATGGCTCAAAGAACACATATTGATAACTTTATGAGGGGTAGAATACTAGGGCGACTGGAGGCTGGTCAAACACAGCAGGTCGTAGCACGGGCCCTCCGTGTGCCACAAAGTGTGATCTCAAGATTATAGCAACGATTCCAGCAGACAGGAAACGTGTCCAGGCGTTACAGTACCGGACGTTCACAGTGTACAACACCACAAGAAGACCGATATCTTACCATCAGTGCCCGCAGACGGCCACGGAGTACTGCAGGTAGCCTTGCTCGGGACCTTACCGCAGCCACTGGAACAATTTCTCCAGACACACAGTCTACAGACGACTGAACAGACATGGTTTATTCGCCTGGAGACCTACAAGGTGCATTCCACTGACCCCTGGTCACAGGAGAGCCCATAAAGCCTGGTGTCAAGAACACAGTACATGGTCATTGGAACAGTGGTCCCAGGTTATGTTCACGGACGAGTCCAGGTATAGTCTGAACAGTGTTCTCGCCGGGTTGTCATCTGGCGTGATCCAGGAACCAGATACCAACCCCTTAATGTTCTTTAATGGAACCTGTATGGAGGTCGTAGTTTGATGGTGTGGGGTGGGATTAGGATTGGTGCACGTACACCCCTGCATGTCTTTGACAGAGGAACTGTAACAGGTCAGGTGTATAGGGACGTCATTCTGCACCAGTATGTCCGCCTTTCCAGGGGTGCAGTGGGTCCCACCTTCCTCCTGATGTATGGTAAAGCATGGCCTCAACGAGCTGCCATCATGGAGGAGTACCTTGAAGCAGAAAACATCAGGCGAATGGAGTGGCCTGCCTATTCTCCAGACGTAAACCCCATCGAGCACGTCTGGGATGCTCTCGGTCGACGTATCGCTGCACGTCTTCAAACCGCTAGGACACTTCAGGAGCTCCGACAGGCACTGGTGCAAGAATGGGAGTCTATACCCCAGCAGCTGCTCGAACACCTGATCCAGAGTATGCCAACCCGTTGTGCGGCCTGTGTACGTGTGCATGGTGATCATATCCCATATTGATGTCGGGAAACAGTGGCGTTCTGTAGCACGTGTGTTTCGGGACGGTTTTCTCAACTTATCACCACTATCATGGACTTACAGATCTGTGCCGTGTGTATTCCCTATGTGCCTATGCTATTAGCGCCAGTTTTGTGTAGTGCCACGTTGTGTGGCACCACATTCTGCAATTATCCTTAATTGGTTGGTTGGTTGGTTGTTTGGGGAAGGAGACCAGACAGCGTGGTCATTGGTCTCATCGGATTAGGGAAGGAAGTCGGCCGTGCCCTTTCAGAGGAACCACCCGGCATTTGCCTGGAATGATTTAGGGAAATCACGGAAAACCTAAATCAGGATGGCCGGACGCGGGATTGAACCGTCGTCCTCCCGAATGCGAGTCCAGTGTCTAACCACTGCGCCACCTCGCTCGGTAATTATCCTTAATTTATGAGCATGGGTGTAATGTGCTGATAATGGTTTCAGCTTCGTCCGCCGACATATAGTATAGTGGCATAGCTACCAGAACGCCATCTATATCTACTCTTTAATAGGGAATGCTCACAGACTGAAGACTCAGTGTAGTGCAGACGTGTAAAGCAAGCATGTACTGGCCCCACCCCCAGGCCTTGCGGTCTGGGGTGCGATGAGCTACAACCCTCGTTCAGCTTTGGTGTTTCTAGAGGGGACGCTAGCCAGCGCTCGAACGTACAGAATGTTGTTCAACTTGTTCTTATTCCGTTCTTGCAACAGGATGTCTTGTTCCGATAGGATAATGCTCGCCCCACACTGCCTGTGAAACTCGATGTGCTCTGCAACACGTGCAGCAACTTTTATGGCCAGGAAGATGCTCTGACTTGTCCCCAATAGATCACGTGTGGGATATGATGGGACGAGAAGTGACTATTGCGACCCGTCAACCAACAACTCTTACAGGTGTACGTGAACAGGTCAAGCAGGCGTGACGTAAGGTATCCCAGGAAAGTATTCGCTAGCTGTACGATCGACTGGATGTCAGAGTCAGCGCCTGCATTGACACCACGTACTAATATGGGTGTCTCAGCACAGGTCGATCGCGCAGGGGTAGCCGTGCGGTCTAGGGCACCTTTCACGGTTTGCGCGGCTCCCCCCGTCGGAGGTTCGAGTCCTCCCTCGGGCAAGGGTGTGTGTGTTGTCTTTAGCGTAAGTTTAAGTTAGATTAAGTAGTGTGTAAGTCCAGGGACCGATGACCTCAGCAGTTTGGTCCAATAGTCCTTACCACAAATTCCCAAATTCAGCACAGGTCGATACTTGGTTCCTCGGAACTGCTTGTCCGAGCGATCTTTAAATGTAGTCATTTCCTGTACTTCATATGCACTGTCGCAAGAAGTGTAATGTAAACCTCTAAGTGGATGCATTAATTTTTTTCCCGGCAGTGTAGTTTTGTAAATGACGCTATTCTCACTCTTGCTCTGTAGATCTGTTCCCGTGCGTGCAGAAAAGTTGATTACAAGGATACGCTTTCTATCAAGAACAAGATTTTAACGGCCTTGTTCGCAATATAAACGATCAGTTAGCTAACCGATTTTAGTTGTTGAATAACCATCTTCAGATGTACGAAAAGTATGCGCGACGGATTATCACTAACTGTTGCAGATAAGTTTCGCTTGAGTTTTCGTAGATTTAATGATTGTTGTTTATCTTACTATCCGGAGAACTAAATTTGAAGTGAACTATTACGTATCGCGTGGCACCTTAACTGACTATTTTAGGTCGTATAAATAAGACGATCTATCTTTCTACACAAGTATATATTTTATCACAGGTGTGTCATTGTGAGTCAGCGCTTTTTTTTTCGTTGAAGATGTATTGATACAAATTCTGCGAAGTGGAATATAGAATTTCGTTCCATTGCTCACAACAATTACTTTTTGTGCTTCGAAAGGAGAGTCTTATACAGAGATGAAAAGTTTCTATCGAACTGTTTTATTTTCTTTTACGAAACTGATCCCAAAGGAGAATAACAAAGGAAGGAAGATTAGGGTTCAAAATAAACCTGTCGAAAGCTAAATGTGTTGATGATGATGATACTGATGATGATATGTTCTGCCCAAACTGCATTCTTCGGTCCTTCGGATTTTCAGCAATCATTTTGGCAGCTGTATATGACGAATTTGTCTTGGTATCGTCAATTAGCTGTAAAATTATTCATCTGGTCTTGACTAAGGCTGAATGGTCGGAATGGAAATGGAGACTGAGGCGTGCCGGACGCATTCGAATGTTGGTCACGTGTCCACTTGGTTTGGCTCATTTGCAGTCGGCTCCAGGACTGAGGAACGTGGCGGAATGTGAACAGAATTGATCCCTTTCTTCAGCGTCAGGTAGTCACGTCTCTCGCGCCGGTCGTTTAATGTCGTCGCCATCGTATCACGTCATTGTCGCTGGCAACTTATGTGTAGAACGCCATGGCTCGCTTGTACTTCGGCTGTCTGCACGCAGCAGTAGAAGCAATATCTCCCCGCTTCGTCCCTGAGTCCGTGCTGCTCGATACGCGAGTGTATGTTATTTTCTTAGAATATTGAGTGAAACTGGGATGAAAATGTCATTCGAGTATCATTAGGGGCCTTACCAACAATGAAACTGATGAAAAATAAATCAACGGGAGGTACAGGGACGCAACATGTTTTTTAAAGCATTTGTTGGTGTTGTCACAATACATAACCCGCTCTCTAATGCCTATAGCTATTTGTATAGTCATTAATAGCGAAGCCTGCAATGCTTTCCAACAGCTAAGTAGGTACAGGAATGGGATATATGTCCTAATCGCCTTCTCCCCTCCCCCCCCCACCCCCTCGTCTGTCCATCTCCGCCTCCTCACTCTTTGTCGACGTACTCATCCTCTCCCTCTCATGTCCACCACCTCCTTCCCCCTCACTCTGTCCATCTCCTTTCACACTCTCCATCTCCTCCTCTCCTCTCTCTGTTGGTTGGTTGGTTGGTTTGGGGAAGGATACCAGACAGCGTGGTCATCGGTCTCATCGGATTAGGGAAGGATGGGGAAGGAAGTCGGCCGTGCCCTTTCAGAGGAACCATCCCGGCATTTGCCGGGAGTGATCGTCTCTCTGTCCTCCTGCTCCTCCTTCCCTTATCTGTGTCCATTTCGTCCTCGTTCATTCTAATTGAAAATTCAGATTCCGTAGCAGTATTCTAATCATAAGCTGATAAACAGTTAATACAACTGTTTTGCATTATATATATATATATATATATATATATATATATATCATATAAATCAGAAAGGCTACGGACAGGAGAAAAAAATTTTCGTAATGTTTTAAATACCCTAGTTACAATTGATTGTGAGAAAGAAAACAAAACCGCATATCCACAGCAAAGCAAATCACAGAATCTTCTTCCTCGCAGATAACCTGTTCATTGTTGTTTAAAAAATATATATTTCTTATGTCCACACGAATCGTCATTGGAGAGTTCTGTAAAAATTTGAAGTAATTTTGCCAAGAACGTTTAGACGTTTTTGCTAACATCATGTCTCTTATTATATGTA
The DNA here is from genome assembly GCF_021461385.2 of Schistocerca piceifrons. Classification (NCBI taxonomy): domain Eukaryota; kingdom Metazoa; phylum Arthropoda; class Insecta; order Orthoptera; family Acrididae; genus Schistocerca; species Schistocerca piceifrons. The sequence continues at coordinate 233,416,566 of NC_060138.1, forward strand.
ATATGTACATTTATTTAGTGTGTATATTAAGAACATGTACAGTCTATACCCATCCAAACGTTATTAGAAAAGTGTAAAAATTTGAAGGAAACTGGTCAAGAACTTTCCGAGATTTTCGCTAACAGCGTTTTCCCTTTAAACGGTATGTGTTTATATACGATATACTTGTATATTTAAAAATGTAGCCTACGGCTGTCCAAATACTTATTGGAGTATTGCGCAAAAGTGTGAAGTAAATGGTCAAGAACTATTCGAGATTTTTGGTAACAACGTTAAACAACGACCTGTCGTTACATAGTAGCATTGATAGTATTACAGCATTTGGTTGTTGCAGTTGGTTAGTTGGATTCACAATTTTCAGTGTTGTCGTGGTACAAAACATTCATACAACGTCACTTCTTCTAGTTAATGTTCCCAACGTGTACCCTTCTTGACTTCATTTTGTGGAAAACTCGTTTCTAATCAGTCCATTATTTTCAGCACCCTTATATGGTACCATACCTCATGTAGTTAGTCTCTTCTCTTCCAGTTCTGCCATTTTCAACGATTGACTTCCATACAATGCTGTGCTACACACACACATTTTCTCAGGTATTAATTTCTTCTATTACGGCCCACAATTGATGCTAGTCGACTTATTTTTGTAAGCCCTTCTTTGTCTGAACTAGTTTGCTTCTTTCTACGTGCAACGTCTGTCGTGCTTTCTTTTGCCTGCAAGGTAGCAGCACAGCTTCGCATCGTCTATTACTTGGTCCCCAAAGTTCATGTTAAATTTGACGCGAAGAACCTTCACGTTCCTTCTCAATACTTACATCTTTCCTTGGTTCACTCTCAATCCATATTCTATGACCAGTAGGCGGTTCATTTCATTCAACAGGTTCTGTAATTCTTCCTCACTTTCTGTGTGGACAGCAATGTCAGCAGCCAATGTCGTCATTAATACCCTTTGACCCTGGATTTTAACACCATTTATAAACCTTTGTTTTACTTCCGTCCTTGATTCTTTCAAATACAAGATAATTTGTAGAGGAGAAATACTTTTCCTTGTATTAGGGCACTTTTCTGTCTCTGTCTTCTATTATTATTGTCCCCTCTGTGTTTTTGTACAGAACGGGTATTGCCAGTTTTTCTCTATAGCGTATATCTGTTATTCTGAGGATTTCAAACATCTTGCACACTTTTCGACTTGAGTTGCTTGGATCATGAATCATAACGCGGCTCTCTGGTGCCCTTATCTTTCCTAAAGCCAAATTGCTCCTCTAACAAATCCTTTGTTGTTTTGTGGTCTTCAGTACCCAGTCTGACTTCATACAGGACTCCACGCTGGTCTATGCTGTACCAGTCACTTCAGCTCCGTATAACTAGTGCAAAAAATGCATTCGAACCTGCGTACTGTATTCACCACTTGGTCATCCTCTCCAACTTTTACTCCATACACTTCCTTCCATTACCAAATTGACCATCGCTTGATGCCTTAGGATATGTCCTATCAACCAATCCATAAATTTCTTTTTTCCCCCAGGTAGATTATCTCTTCATTCGTTATGCGGTACACCCACCTAATCATCAGTGTCCTTCTGTAAAACGGTCTTTCTATTCTCTTCACGTCTGAACTGTTTATCGCTCACACTTCACTTCCTTACAAGTCGACAATCCACACCTTCAGAAAAGAACATTCGTTGCTAACAAATTTCTCTTTCTTGGTAACCCTGTTATTGCTATTTTCTATCTCCTCTACTGCGATCATAACCAGCTGTTTTGCTGCTCAAATAGCAAAACTCATTATTGCTTTTAGTGTCTGATTTGCTAAACTTACCAAATTTCTCTAGGGTTTCCTTCACTGATTGTTCCCAGGGATATACCACAACCCTTTATCGCTCCCTTCTCAACTGTCAATATAGTTTCATGTTCTTTGACTTAACTGCAGTGATGTTTCTGTGCTAATCATGGATAACCTTTCGTTATCGCAGCCGCCTTCAGGATTCCAAAGAGTTTATTCCAGACAACACCATCAATACTTTCCTCTTGATGCCAATGTGGTATGATGACTATATTTTTTCAAGGTACGATCAGTCGTAAAATGGAAACCATAGTGAGGATAAAAATGTTTTATTTTCAACATTAAGCTACACCTTCGTTCGACGTAGGCATTTGTAGTAGCATTGTACTAATCTTCCAATAACCTCGCCATAGAAGGCAGCCAGCCGCCTGCCTTATCTGCCAATTCTCTACGCTGGTCTGCAGCTCGTTGTCTGTGCCAAAATTCTGTCCTCATATCCAGCGGTACATGTGAGCAAAGACACGAAAATCATGAAGTCCGGTATGTACAGTAAGCGATCAAACACTTACTACCGAAACAGCTGCAGGAGCATCTATGCTGTAGCTGCAGTGTGCAGCCGAGCATTGCCATGAAGGACAGTGCCTGATGACAACATTCTCTTCACTTGTTCTGACTTGCCCTTTTTAGATGAATTTCTGGAATCGCGTGATCCACTCGTTGAACAAGGTCATCGGTTGACACTCGCTTCCACCTCTGACTGCCTGCATCGTGAACATCTGTATGTCACGCTTCAAAGTTCGTGGACCATTACTATACCTTGCAGTCCCCTATGACAGTTACGTTATGTGGGCTGCATTAAATTAGGCAGAACCCCTCAGCATGAAGAAGCGCAATGACGCCACTCACTTCACACTTTGCGGGACTCACTGTTGTAGGCATGTTTACGTGCTCACTGTATGCTCAGAACTGAAAAGTGCGACGTGACACGATCGACGGACATACTAGGGACACTGTGTAACACGTCTGTGCAAAGCTCCTTTGGATCTTCACTGTGGTTTTGATTTTGTGACTGATCGGACCTCGAAAAATAAATAGTCCTTGAATAAGAATAGGTGTGCCTTTCTTCATCTATTTTCTAAGATACTAGAGACACTGTGTAAGACGCTTGTGCAAAGCTTATTTGGATTTTCACTGTGGTTTTGATTTTGTGACTAATCGGACCTCGAGAAATAAATATTCCTTGAATAAGAGTAGGTGTGCCTTTCTTCACTCTATTTTCTAAGATAAGTTGTAGGATCAGCAGGGCAACATGTGTTCCTACATTTCTTCTTATATTCCTACCCAGTCTGATCTTCCCCGAGCGTGGGCTCTATCAGTCTTTTCATTTTACTGTATTTAATAATGTTGTCAGCCATTTCCCAAAGCCTCACCTGTAAATGAGATCAACACACATAGTGAACACACTAACTCCTTCCCCTCTCTGGGCTCTCCTCTTGCCCCACTCTTAGTCTACCTCATCCTCCCACCTATATCTACCTCCTCCTCTCCACTCTCTCTGACTCTTCACCTTCTCCTCCCCCATTCTTTGCCCATTCCTTCCACATACTCCCTCTGACCACATCTTCCTCCTCTTCTCTCTTTCCATTTCTGCCTCCCCCTCTTTCTTTTCCATCTGCCCACTGCCCATCTACACCTTTCACCTGTCCAATGCATTTGCTCCTCCACCTCTCTCTATCTCCTCCTCCCTCTCACACTGTCTATCCTCTCCTCTATCCACCTCAATCTACCACCAGCCATGCTCATTGCCATGTGAAACTCCTGCAAAACAGTCAATAAAGCAGGCCTGTACTACTCCCGCAACAAGCATGTCGTGCAGGGCAGGCTACAAATCAGGTGCTTGAAATCAGTTATTTGAACCCAATGTACAGCCTACCATTCCAACACGACACACCTCTCATGCAGGACAGCTTACATGTTGGGGCCCTGAAAACTGTTTGTTGCTCCTAACATGTAGGTTGCCCTGTAAAATAGGATGATATGGCTGCATATAGATATTGTTCCTATACAACATGCCTATTGTGCAGGGTAGTCTATATGCCAGGGGCTGGAAAAAAGACATTTTTGCACGTATCTCCGCTCCAATTGGAGCTAGGAGGTTATAAATCCCATAGCGCTGATACTCTGCTGTTTGTGTGCCCAATTTCGTTGAATTCGACCCAGCAGTTTAAGAGGAGATCGCAGACATACACATGTTGTTGTTGTGGTCTTCAGTCCTGAGACTGGTTTGATGCAGCTCTCCATGCTACTCTATCCTGTGCAAGCTTTTTCATCTCCCAGTACCTACTGCAACCTACATCCTTCTGAATCTGCTTAGTGTATTCATCTCTTGGTCTCCCTCTACGATTTTTACCCTCCATGCTGCCCTCCAATACTAAATTGGTGATCCCTTGATGCCTCAGAACATGTCCTACCAACCGATCCCTTCTTCTGGTCAAGTTGCGCCACAAACTTCTCTTATCCCCAATCCTATTCAATACTTCCTCATTAGTTGTGTGATCTACCCATCTAATCTTCAGCATTCTTCTGTAGCACCACATTTCGAAAGCTTCTATTCTCTTCTTGTCCAAACTATTTATCGTCCATGTCTCACTTCCATACATGGCTACACTCCATACAAATACTTTCAGAAATGACTTTCTGACGCTTAAATCAATACTGGATGTTAAGAAATTTCTCTTCTTCAGAAACGCTTTCCTTGCCATTGCCAGTCTACATTTTATATCCAATCTACTTCGATCATCATCAGTTATTTTTCTCCCCAAATAGCAAAACTCCTTTACTACTTTAAGTGCCTCATTTCCTAATCTAATTCCCTCAGCATCACCTGACTTAATTAGACTACATTCCATTATCCTTGTTTTGCTTTTGTTGATGTTCATCTTATATCCTCCTTTCAAGACACTGTCCATTCCATTCAACTGCTCTTCCAAGTCCTTTGCTGTCTCTGACAGAATTACAATGTCATCGGCGAACCTCAAAGTTTTTATTTCTTCTCCATGGATTTTAATATCTACTCCGAATTTTTCTTTTGTTTCCTTTACTCCTTGCTCAATATACAGATTGAATAACATCGGGGAAAGGCTACAACCCTGTCTCACTCCCTTCCCAACCACTGCTTCCCTTTCATGCCCCTCGACTTTTATAACTGCCATCTGGTTTCTGTACAAATTGTAAATTCGCTCCCTGTATTTTACCCCTGTCATCTTTAGAATTTGAAAGAGAGTATTCCAGTCAACATTGTCAAAAGACTACAAATGCTAGAAACGTAGGTTTGCCTTTCCTTAATCTTTCTTCTAAGATAAGTCGTAAGGTCAGTATTGCCTCACGTGTTCCAGTGTTCCTACGGAATCCAAACTGATCTTCCCCGAGGTTGGCTTCTACTAGTTTTTCCATTCGTCTGTAAAGAATTCGTGTTAGTATTTTGCAGCTGTGACTTATTAAGCTGATAGTTCGGTAATTTTCACACCTGTCAACACCTGCTTTCTTTGGGATTGGAATTATTATATTCTTCTTGACGTCTGAGGGTATTTCGCCTGTCTCATACATCTTCCTCACCAGATGGTAGAGTTTTGTCAGGACTGGCTCTCCCACGGCCGTCAGTAGTTCCAATGGAATATTGTCTACTCCGGGGGCTTTGTTTCGACTCAGGTCTTTCAGTGCTCTGTCAAACTCTTCACGCAGTATCATATCTCCCATTTCATCTTCATCTACATCCTCTTCCATTTCCATAATATTGTCCTCAAGTACATCGCCCTTGTATAGACCCTCTATATACTCCTTCCACCTTTCTGCTTTCCCTTCTTTGCTTAGAACTGGGTTTCCATCTGAGCTCTTGTTATTCATACAAGTCGTTCTCTTATCTCCAAAGGTCTCTTTAATTTTCCTGTAGGCGGTATCTATCTTACCCCTAGTGAGATAGGCCTCTACATCCTTACATTTGTCCTCTAGCCATCCCTGCTTAGCCATTTTGCACTTCCTGTCAATCTCATTTTTGAGACGTTTGTATTCCTTTTTGCCTGTTTCACTTACTGCATTTTTATATTTTCTCCTTTCATCAATTAAATTCAATATTTCTTCTGTTACCCAAGGATTTCTACTAGCCCTCGTCTTTTTACCTACTTGATCCTCTGCTGCCTTCACTACTTCATCCCTCAAAGCTACCCATTCTTCTTCTACTGTATTTATTTCCCCCATTCCTGTCAATTGCTCCCTTATGCTCTCCCTGAATCTCTGTACAACCTCTGGTTCTTTTAGTTTATCCAGGTCCCATCTCCTTAAATTCCCACCTTTTTGCAGTTTCTTCAGTTTTAATCTACAGGTCATAACCAATAGATTGTGGTCAGAGTCCACATCTGCCCCTGGAAATGTCTTACAATTTAAAACCTGGTTCCTAAATCTCTGTCTTACCATTATATAATCTATCTGATACCTTTTAGTATCTCCAGGGTTCTTCCATGTATACATATACACTCTGAATTATATATATATACAGGGTGGTCCATTGATCGTGACCGGGCCAAATATCTCACAAAATAAGCATCAAACGAAAAAACTACAAAGACGAAACTTGTCTAGTTTGAACGGGGAAACCAGATGGCGCTATGGTTGGCCCACAAGATGGCGCTGCCATTGGTCAAACGGATATCAACTGCGTTTTTTTAAATAGGAACCCCCATTTTTTTATTACATATTAGTCCAGTACGTAAGGAAATATGAATATTTTAGTTGGACCACTTTTTTCGCATTGTGATAGATGCCGCTGTAATCGTCACAAAAGTATAAGTACGTGGTATCACGTAACATTCCGCCAGTGCGAACGTTATTTGCTTCGTGATACATTACCCGTGTTAAAATGTACCGTTTACCAATTGCGGAAAAGGTCGATATCGTGTTGATGTATGGCTATTGTGATCAAAATTCCAAACGGGCGTGAGCTATGTATACTGCTCGGTATCCTGGACGACATCATCCAAGTGTCCGGACCGTTCGCCGGTTAGTTACGTTATTTAAAGAAACAGGAAGTGTTCAGCCACATGTGAAGCGTCAACCACGACCTGCAACAAATGATGATGCCCAAGTAGCTGTCGCGGCTAATCCTCACATCAGTAGCAGACAAATTGCGCGAATCGGGAATCTCAAAAACGTCCGTGTTGAGAATGCTACATCAACATCGATTGCAACCGAACCATATTTCTATGTACCAGGGATTGCACGGCGACGACTTTGAACGTCGTGTACAGTTGTGCCCAGTGGCGGGACGATGACAGATTTTTTTTCACGTGTTCTATTTAGCGACGAAGCGTCATTCACCAACAGCGGGAACGTAAACCGGCATAATATGCACTATTGGGCAACGGAAAATCCACGATGCCTGCGACAAGTGGAACATCAGCGACCTTGGCGGGTTAATGTATGGAGCGGCATTATGGGAGGAAGGATAATTGGCCCCCATTTTATCGATGGCAATCTAAATGGTGCAATGTATGCTGATTTCCTACGTAATGTGCTACCGATGTTACTACAAGATGTTTCACTGTATGACAGAATGGCGATGTACTTCCAACATGATGGATGTCAGGCACATAGCTCGCGTGCGGTTGAAGCAGTATTGAATAGCATATTTCATGACAGGTGGATTGGTCGTCGAAGCACCATACCATGGCCCGCACGTTCACCGGATGTGACGTCCCCGGATTTCTTTCTGTGGGGAAAGTTGAAGGATATTTGCTATCCTGATACACCGACAACGCCTGACAACATGCATCAGCGCATTGTCAATGGATGTGCGAACATTACGGAAGGCGAACTACTCGCTGTTGAGAGGAATGTCGTTGCACGTATTGCCAAATGCATTGAGGTTGACGGACATCATTTTGAGCATTTATTGCATTAATATGGTATTTTCAGGTAATCACGCTGTAACAGCATGCGTTCCCAGAAATGATAAGTTCACAAAGGTACATGTATCACACTGGAACAGCCGAAATACAATGTTCAAACGTACCTCCGTTCTGTATTTTAATTTAAAAAACCTACCTATTACCAACGGTTCGTCTAAAATTGTGAGCCATATATTTGTGACTATTACAGCGCCATCCATCACAAAGCGAACAAAGTGGCCCAACTAAAACATTCATATTTCTTTACGTACTACACGAATATGTAATAAAAATGGGGGTTCCTATTTTTTAAAAATGCAGTTGATATCCGTTTGACCTATGGCAGCGCCATTCAGCGGCCCAACCGTAGCGCCATTTGGTTTCCCCCTTCAAGCTAGACAAGTTTAGTTCTTTGTAGTTTCTTCGTTTGATGCTTATTTCGTGAGATATTTGGCCCTGTCTCTATCAATGGACCACCCTTTGGAAATGGACTTATTGTCTGTGGGAATTTCACCTATCTCATATATCGTGGATAAAAGGTAGAATAGTTTGGTCACTATATGTTCTTCCCAGGAGTTCAATAATTCTGATGGAATGCCTACTCTTTATGAAGCGTTATTAACTGTCAAAGTAGCGGCAACTGAACTTCGTGGGCAGCCAGAGTGCCTTCAGCCAACGGCCGCTAAGGAGCCGTGTGGGTGACGGCGAGTGCTTTACAGTGGAAAGGCTCAGCGCTGTGCCGTCGGCAGTTCTGGCGGCAGCTGCGTGGAGTACACAGTAGGACGCAGCTGCTCAGAGTCTCCGCTCCGTGTTGCAGGGCCGGCATCTACACCTGCCAGCAGCCGGCGCCGGGCCTGGGGTCGCAGCCTGCCGCCGACTATGCCGAGGTGAGTGCACTACACTCACATACCTGCTCTGCCTTCCTCGCTTCAATGTGGCCGAGCCGTTAGGTTTCCGGGCCGGACACGCCACGTACACTGCTTGCTGTGAAAACCGTCACCAGGTAGGGGACGAAATAACTAAATTTTCCATACTGCGCAATTAGTGGGCGTACTGAAAAGTAATGCCTTCTAATTTTTATGTGAAAACTCTTAAGGCTTTTTTTCTTTTTTTTTTAATAAAGCAGACGTTATTAGCATCCTATTTCTTTATTCTTCGTGACTACACGTTTATTTCGCAATGTACGCTCCGGCGACGAACACATTTCTCCCAACGTGAGACCAGTCTGTTGATATCGCCACTGTACAGTGTTGATTGATCCCCAACCTCACCTCCGCTTACACCGCTTTATCACTATCAAAGAGAAGTCCGCGAAGGGGTTCTTTGTTTTGGATACAGACGAAAATCGGATAGGAGCAGGTCGAGACTGTATGGAGGTTGATCAATGACAGTGAAGCCAAGGCATCGGATTGATGTAGATGTCTCCAGCGCTCGTGTGTCGTAGAACATCGTCATGCTGAAAGAGAGGATGCTCCACGTGTGAACTAAATCTTCGAATTAGAGACTCGATTATATCCAGAATGAGATTTATACTCTGCAGCGGAGTGTGCGCTGATATGAAACTTTCTGGCAGATTGTGTGGCGGACCGAGATTCGGACTCCGGACCTTTGGCTTTCACGGGCAAGTGCTCTAACATCTGAGATACCCAAGCACGACTCACGACCCGCCTCAAAGCTTCAATTCTACCAGTACCTCGTCTCCTACCTTACAATCTCCACGGAAAAAAATCTCATTCTGGAAACATCCCCCAGGCTGTGAGTAAGCCATGTCTTCAAATGGATCTGAGGCCTATGGGACTTAACTTCTGAAGTCATCAGTCCCCTAGAACTTAGAACTACTTAAACCTAAGGACATCACGCACATCCATGCCCGAGGTAGGATTCGAACCCACGACTGTAGCGGCCGCGCGGTTCCAGACTGTAGCGCCTAGAACCGCTCGGCCACCCCGGCCGACAAAGCCATGTCTCCGCAATATCCTTTCTTCCACGAGTGCTAGTTCTGCAAGGTTCGCAGAAGAGCTTAGGTGAAGTTTGGAAGGTAGGAGACGAGGTACTGGTAGAATTGAAGCTTTGAGGCAGGTCGTGAGTCGTGCTTGGGTAGCTCAGATGGTAGAGCACTTGCCCGCGAAAGGCAAAGGTCCCGAGTTCGAGTCTCGGTCCGGCATACAGTTTTAATCTGCCAGGAAGTTTCAACTCGTTTATAGCACACTGTTTCTCACACGCCGACATAGTTACACTACAAGCCGCCATGTTATACGCTATAATACGTAGCCCTCTGGCAGCAGACGGTTGCAATTACACTATCGGTAAAAAAAAAAAAATGCATTCTTTTACGGGTTTCCAAATCATTCATGATTTATTGTTGCAACAGTGCATACGAAGTACGGGAAATGATTACATTTGTAGATCAATAGCACAAGCTACTCTTAGGTACCAGGTATCAGACCATGCTGAAACACATCAGCACCTGGGGTAGCCTACACGGGCGGCAATGTAGAAGCTGACTCTGGCATCCAGTCGATCGTACAGATCCCGAATATTGTCCTGGGATACGTTATGCCACGCCTACTCGACCGGTCCACATAGTTCTCAAAGAGTTGTTGGTTGACGAGTCGCACTAGTCTCTTCTCTCCCACACGTGATCGAATGGGACAAGTCCGAGCATCGTGCTGGCCAGGGAAGTCCCTGCACGTCTTGCAGAGAACGACGAGTTTCGCAGACAGCTTGTGGACGAGCATTGTCCTGTTGGAACAACACATCATATTCCTGTTACACTAACGGCGAAAGGAAGGGCCTAACAACATTCTACACTTACCGAGCGTTAGTTAGCGTCCTCTTCAGAAACACCAAAGATGAACGAGAGTTGTAACTTATCACATCCCAGACCATAAGGCCTGATGTGGGCTCAGTGTGTCTTGGATGAATGCACTCTGAGACAGCGCTCGCCAGGTCTACGTCGTACGCGCGAACTCAATTGCGTGCAGGCAGACTGCTTTCATTGCTGAAGATCATGGCGCGCCGTTCCATGTTCCAGGTGATACTCTGCCATCGCTAATCGAGCCATGTTTGTCGATGCTGTGGCGTGAGCGGAAGACGAAGCACAGGTGTGCGTGCTCATAATTCCACTGCTAATAATCGTTTCGCAATAGGTCTCGTTGACATGTCTGGGATCACAAGTCCTCTTATGTGCGCTGTGGTAGCTGTACTTACATTACGAAGATCTTGGACGGCGTCTGTGCTGCGTTGACGTCCAGAACTTTTTCTACGGGTGTGAGAATCTTCACATGACCACTGACACCAGCATTGTAGCACAACGGCCGCAACACGTCCAAATTGTGTGGCAACTCTCCCACAGGACCATCCCGCCACTTGAAAGGCCACAATTGGACCCGTTTTATATTCGCTCAGTTGGCTGTTGGAAGCACGAGTGTGTCTCTGTGGCATGGCTGCCTGCTTGGTTCACAAGTTTGCGCTACAGTGAGCCTTCTAGATGTCAGCATTCCCTATTAAAGGGTAGACACAGATGGCGATTAACAGGTAGACACCGATGGCGCTCTGGTAGCTGTGCGACTACGCTATATGTTGGCGGTGGACATTGAACCATCTTCAGTACATCTAGAACCCCAGGTGGCATATGCCGTCATCGAATAAAAATCGACGTCTTCTTTCCTAGTGTACAAATTTTTTCCGGCAGTGTATGTAGACAAGAAGAATCAAGATTTGAGGATTATTTAAGGGGGTGCAAAAGTTTTCACAAAAACATTCGTAGGCATTACTTCTTTTACATTACAGTAGGAAGGATACAGGATTGTATTTACAGGTGATTTGGTGGTAGAATGGTGCGAAGTATACTGCAGTATGTAGGGCTGCCAACTTTGGCGGCATCGACGCTTGTAACCTGACTGGACGTCGAGTCGAACTGAATTGTGATAACAGACCTTCGTTCGTCATTCCATGCTGCTTTAACTCACTGCAGAGTTAACCGATTATTGCGACTGGCGAGTGGTATTGTGCCAGCTTCTAGCGAGTTGGCCATCACTGATATTTTGAATGGAAGAGACGTGTATGGGGAACGTACTGACCTAGACAACGAGGTAGGTCATGACACTATGGGCAACTTGTGGTCTTGTGTTATCTTGATGAAAGACAGTGTTACACAATTATCGACCTTAACACGTCAGAAATATAACAGTTGTTGTCCACGTTGACGACTATGCCAATCAGGGGTGTTGTGTACACAGTGGCAACCCCCACCATCAAGCTATGTGGTGTGCCTGAGTGAGGATGACGAACGTAATATGGCAACGTTCGTTCTGCTCGTAGCATCCGCACACAAGTATGTTGTACAAGTTGCCTGGAAAGAAGACATGGTGGCACTCCAGTGTCCAGTGTTGTCAGTGGGCGCCTCTCTCTGCTGCCACATCAGACCAAGACGCAACAATAGTCGTAGCGCTGACAGTTCATGGTGTTCCAGATGTCGTCGCACTGTTGGTATGGTTACGTGTCTTGCTGCAAACAAGTTCATTTCTTCGCTAAACGTACGTGATGTGGGTGTACTATTCTGTGCATAAGCAAGTTGTATGCCCGTCCTCTCGGGCGCTAGTCGCTTAGGACCACTGAGATCCTGTATGGCGTCGAGTATGACCGTCCTGAACCCACCGAATCCGTATCTGCAGGACAGTCGAGGGATGCCGACCAATAGAACGAACAATATCGCAGAAAGAAGGCCCCAAAAGCCTCACGTAATTCCGACAGGTACTTGTGGGGACGTTTTCCCTCCTTACACGAGAACACAATCTTCTCCCAAAACAACCAACATTCGAACACGGTTTTTTAAAGGGAAATCCAGTGAGTAATCTTACCATATACAGGATGATTCACATGACCCTAACGCTGTCGTTTTATGCAACCTGCAGTGTATATCTGGCCAGGGGCGAGATTTCCATGTTCTCTGGGTCCCTATGCGCAAATTATTAGTCCTACAGAAAAAATGAACAGGACGTTTTTTGTAGGAAATTTAACGTCGTTAAATTTTTGGCTGGAATACGTTCCCGCTAGAGGCCGTATTTCTCAAATTAATCAAGAAAAACGCACAAGAGTGACTTCCAAACGCACCCCTTTCTCACACTCTGCCCCTACCGGTCAGGATCACTGGGATGTCGTTCACGGCATTCCCTCCTACCACTCTACAAAATGTTACCGTTGTACGAATTGTCTCCGACACTCGACCGTTTTTTTCAGTCTTCATTGACTGGCCTTATTACGCCACTACCTCGGTCGAGCACTTGCGAACTGTAAAAATTGACGCTTGTGTAAGTTTTGCCTAAAAATTCTGTGAATTTTAGCAGCAGAACATAAACTATTACATCGTTGTATTCGTCAGGTCTTCTGACTACGAAACTATTGTGCTTCTAAGACTTAAGTCTGGATCGAATTGTGAACGTAATTAGTTTTAGCTAACGTTTACCAAGTCGTTCTTTTTTCATTACACTCACGGGCACGTTTAAATTAAAATATTAACGCAACAGCTGGTGAGGTAATAGCCCAATCAACAGACCAAAAAAGGTCGAATATCTGGAATAGTTCGTGTAGTCGGAAATTTTCGTACAGTGGTAGAAAGGAGTGCCACGAACAACATACTAGAAATCGTACTTGTGATGGATGAACATGGGAGTGTAGTTGCGTTCGAAGTTCACTTTTGTACATTTTTCTTGAATGCCCCGAAAACTGTGGTCTCCAGTGAAAACATATCCAGTACAAAATTTAACTACGTTAAATTCCCTGCAAAAAGGCCCTGTTCATTTATTTTGTGGGATTAATGCTCTTCGCGTAGCGAGCGAGAATATTTGAGAACCTCACGTGTGGTTCTTGAAGGCCTGATTTAACATTGCGGGTTGCATAAAACGACATCGATAGGAGCAGCTGAAACACACTGTTTACAGAATGCTGATCGCTTCACTCCTAACTATTTGATGTGGTTGCGCTGAAATGCTAATCTTTTGCATATCTAACATGTAACACACTTCATGTTAGCATACTTCATGTCGAGTGATCTTTGTGATATATCGCCTTCGTGACACTGCAATCAAAATAACCAGTGGTGTACACAAGACAGAACAAAGACAATGAAGACTTACTGAAATTGTGTAGGATGACTTTTGGTATCCAAAATACCCTCTCGTTAAGGTTATAAATACAGCAACAGCCACAGACAACACAAAATTCAAGTACATCTTTTTGTACAGACTATACATGTTGCCTTAGGAGACCCCAGCGAACGTCTTGTAAGCCAAGGCTTCCCAACCTTTTCAGCTGGCGGACCCCTTCTTCAGTCGAAAATCCCTGGCGGACCCCTAGTAAGCCAAGAGCACGGTAACTTTAAATTTCAGAGCGAAACCCATGGGAACTGAAAGCTTCTTAATGCAAGTACCATGTTCCCAATGACCCCCATCCCCTCCCCCCTCTTTGGTTTAGAGATGAATGAAAACAACTTAAAATTAACGATCCAATTTGAATTCTCACTGTATCCAGACAGTTACTAGTGGATTTACTCCCTTTGTTCAACACACTATAGACTGATTAAAATTACTTGGTAGTTGACATTTCGCACGTTGGAGCTGCCTTCCTCCAAGAGCTATAACGTCACGTCCAAACTGTTCGCTGTTGACAAGCTGCCGCTTGTGGTCTGTTCACTTCAACTGTATGGTTACTATTGTGTAAGAAGCATGCATATTTCGTAACAGTCGTGTGTGTGTGTGTGTGTGTGTGTGTGTGTGTGTGTGTGTGTGTGTGTTTTTTCGTGAAATCCGAAGAAAAATGTTCAAATATATGTAAAGTCTATGGGACTTTCGGGATACAAACACATCACGAAAGAAAAGAGGCCAAGGAATTGCCTTTAAAGGACTATTGTGACATCTGTTGTGCAATGTGTGGAAATACATTCACCCAGTTTACATGCGGATTTCGTAAGCCGATGTCCCAGTTCCGCTTTTGGTTGGTCAGGTAAACACTTCAAAATCGATTCTGGAAATTTGCTTTTATAAAGCCGTTTTCCAGTTCCACAATCGATTTTCGTGCCCATGTAAACAGCTTGGAAAGTCTAGTTATTTTTACGTCTTTGCGTATCTACTGAACGGCAGCTGTCAGTCCATAGCCGGCAGCTAGCAAGCGGCGTTGCAGCAGTGTACTGTCAGTTGGTAGCTGGCAACTGGCAGGCGGCGTGGCAACAGTTTAGCCACAGCTGACAACTTCAACTACTACTTGGACACTGTATCGTGGCAGTCAGCCTTGACTGTAAACAAATTAGGAAAACAAACAAACAGACAAAGTATTTCACAGAAAGTAAGACATTTTTTCTCAAAGGAAACAATTCTGCCAGAGGTGGTTTACCTTTTACAAGGTGGCACGTGAAAAGTCCTCACTTCTTTCCGCTCGCAGCTATTTGCCACAATATAGTGTCAGAGTAATAGCAAGTAATTGTAATTGAAGTATAGGCAGGCCATAATTTTAACTGAGAGGACGGAATATATTATAAAGGAAAGAAATTAGCTTTAGAGATCACGTTAATTTTCGTAACAAAAATATCAATGCCAACAGAATTCAATTAATAATTATTTTGTAAATGATAGGAGACAGAAACAAAATTCCTACAGAGTTATAGTTCAGGTACATTCACTGAGCATCTACGAAGAAAAATGCTTTCTTCTTTACTATAGATCAGTCTGTAGGAATAATAATGGAATCCTAATGTGATGGTTGAGGGTGCTTCTACTGATACAATTTTGGAAAGTTGGGTTCAGTTCTTGACAACTGGAGACGGATGTCTGGTTCCGCATCTAAACAGCTTCGGTACTTAGTTTTGTGGGCAGCATAGATCGAGAATCCACATTCACTCATGCATGCTGTGGCAAACGGAAGAAGTACACGTTTTGCCTTTTCAACAAGGGGGTAGTATTTCTTGTTATCTAAACGGATCCAAAAGTGTGAGTAACCGTCAATGCCAAAACTTGATTTCAAGGTAGGGTCTGTGGAAATTTCTATCAACAACTCATTCATTTGATGATAGAACGTTCGGCTTTTTGGATACAGGGAATGGGTTGACCACCCATTCGTACTTCTGCAGCTTCTCATCTTCAGCTGTTGGGAAATAATGCTCCAACAATGACATCAAGCTTCGGAGATGTTCCAGGTTTTGACGAAACAAATTCTTCCCAAGCGCCAATGTTTTGTTTTTCAAGAACTCCTTGAGATGAGGAAAACACTCGACCTCCCCCTCCTCGACACTCTCTTGAATGCTCGAACTTTGTCGATAGCAGTGACCTTTGTTTCACTTTGCCTTTGGAGTGAAATATTCATTTCGTTCATTTTGGAGAAAATATCTGACAAATAGACAAGTATACGTTGCCAATTTTCCTCATTAATAAGGTCTGCTAATTTGGTGTTATGCTCCAAAAGGAAGCTAAGATTTCCAATCTTAATTCGTACAACCGAGAGAGTGCATTCTGACAAGAGAGCCACCTCACTCCTGTGTGGAGAAGCAGGGAACGATGAAGGCTTCCCATATCTTCACACAGTATTGTGAAAAGTCTTGACTTTAACGGCCCTGATTTTATGTAGTTAATGATTTGTATGGATTCGTCTAAACCTTTCTTGAACGAAACGGGCATATCTGTGGAGAGCAAATGACCCCTTCTGCAGTTCTTGGCGTTTTCTTTTATTTTCGTTGTTGCTCCGACTGTAGGACCCGTCATAGCTTTTGCACCATGTGTGCACACATCTATGCAATATACCATGAAACTTCGTTAGTCCTTAAAAAATCATCCAGTAGACGGAATATTTCAGCACCTGTTGTGTTGACAGGTAGTGGTCTGCACACTAAGAGGTCCTTCTCAAAACATCCAGAGTATTCATAACGGACAAAAGCCAATAAAATCGCTAATCGTGCAACATCAGTGGATTCATCTATCTGCAGAGAAAATGAATTGTGTTGGATGCGAGAAACCAGAGTGTTTTCCACATCATTTGAAATGTCAACAATGCGTCTCTTGACAGTATTGTTTGATAATGGCACCAAAGATACAAGATTTACTGCCTTTTCGTCTAGCATGCAAGAAACAATATCATTAACACACGGCTTTATGAGATTTTCTGCAATGGTATGAGCTTTGCCTGTTTTTGCCACTCAATAACTAACCAAGAAAGAAGCTTTTAATGAATTTTCATTAATTTTTTTGCATGAGTTTTCATGCAATGCTGAGAAGCAGCTAGTTCAGCACTCTTCCTTTTGAAAAATTAATGTCTTTAGCCTGGAAATCCAGGTGAGTACCTTCAAAATGACGGCGCAATTTAACTGGAACCATTGAACTGTTCCGAAGGACTCGCACACAAATTACACACTTAGCTTTACCCTCCTTTGTCTCCATAAACACCATTTCAAAATAGCTTTCGTTGTACTTCCGCTTCTTGGTTACTCCACCTCCACAGGATATTGCAACCAATGGAGTACCTGCAGCGTTTTCACATAATAAATCCGGCTGTGGAGCTTCTTGGGATTGTTCTTCCTTTGATCATCCTCCCTCCTCATTCATTTCAACTGGAAACTTCCCTTGTTGTGAAGGCGATGGAGAAACTGCACCCTTCCTTCAATGTTTCTGACTTCAGCCACCGACCCATGTTGGAAGTAATAAACTTGTCAAAAATCGACTTATGAAATAGGTAGTGCACTGACAAAGCAAGTTTAACATTTAATGATGCCTGGGGCCGCATACGTGCCAGCGAGCGCTGTGATTGGTCGACAAACTTCGCTCCGCGCATGCGTAAAAGGTTTCAGCGCATCTAGCGCCGTGAGCCGGCGCACAAACGACCCCCGTATTGTTGCGAAACAGTCGATCAGAGAAGCCGCATTCTCCGGCACTAAACTGTGTATGCGTTTTCATTTAGGAACCGTAAAGGCTGCTTGGGAATACGACCTGAAGTAGGAGTACACATGTTTTTCACACGAAAAAAAAACAGTGATGAATTTTATTTTCACATTTTTATTCAATAATTTTACTCATTATTTTACACCATATCTGAAAGGTGGCTGCAGACCCCCAGAAAGAGCCAGCGGACCCCCAAGGGGTCCGCGGACCACACGTTGGGAAGCCCTGTTGAAAGCGATATGTGTTATTGTATCTTTCAGGCCCATGTAATAAAAATGACATCATAGCCCGTTTCTAGTCCTCAGCGAGTTATCATCAGATGATCTGAATATGCTACACAGTAACACGCCTGAGTACAACTTAGCTTTTATTCTATTTTTAGTCTCAGGCGATACAACCAGAATTGTAATTCTTCACAACTTGACAAGTAGTACTTTGATGATTTACTATGTAACTTACTCAGATCGTGATGACTTAGAAGAAAGTTGTGACAGGTGATGACACAATTTGTGTGACCTGAGGCTGGGAAATACAGTTTAAAAAGTTTCATATCTGTTCATAATGTAGTCTTGTGTTTGATTTGGTAGCCCGAAGATTTGATTTGGCTCTTTAAGTACTTATCTTTAGCGCAATCGAAACAACTAATTAGCAGAAAGTCATTGAAAGCAACTTGAGTGTCTTTCACTTGCGGTATCCTTTCACATTAAGGTAAGACAAAAAATTATATGCAAGGAGGCAATAATTTGATATTATGTTAACACACAACACGGAATGTTATTAAAAAGCAATACTTTAGATTTCCTCTTACAGCATTATGAGCAGTGCCTGAACTTGCAAGACAAGTGTTCTACATAGAGATCAAATCCTCCAGGCGGATTAACGACGGTTGGACGCGCATACAGGCTTGCATGAGTGTACGCGTATACAGGCTAGCCTGAGTGTAGTTTAATGCTGTTTCCACGCTTATTTTGGTGAATGCTAGGTTGGTCCCAACCTCCGCCTCTGAAAAGAGGGGCCACGAACAGTTAAAATTCGATGACACACTAAACACAGCTTTCACGATTCACCGACGGTCGATGCAAACGACTTCTCAACCTCAGAGAGCCTATACAATGTATAGAGCGGCCAATCCTTAGGCGGCCGCCATTCTGTTTCTGAAAGTACTATGTAGCGCCGCGATGTGGAATGCAGCACTTTTAGCTTGTGGCTAAGGCGAATACCACACCCATGCACTGAGGTGACAAAAGTTACGGGAGACCTCCGTGTCGGACCCCCTTTTGCTCGGCGTAGCGCAACAACTCAATGTGGCATCGGCGTAACAAGTCTTCAGACGTCCCCTGCAGAAATACTGAGCCGTACTGCCTTTTATAGCCGTCAAAAATTGCGAAAATGTTGCCGGTGGAAGAGTTTGTGCAAGAACTGACCTCTCGGATTATGTTCGATGGGATTCATGTCGGACGATCTGGATGGCCAAATAATTCGCTCGAATTCTCCAGAATGTCCTTAAAACCAATGGCGAACGTTTGTCACCCAGTGATATAGCGCATTGTCATCCATAAAAATTCCATCCTTGTTTCGGAACATGAAGTCCATGACTGTCTGCATATCGTCTCCAAGAGGTTCAGCTGGACCAAAGAATCCAGTTCGTTCCATGTAAACATAGCCCACACTATTACAGGGCCACCACCAGCTTACATAGTTTGTTGTTGACATTATGTGTCCATGGCCTCATGGAGTCTGCGTCACACCCGAACCCTACCATCAGTTCTTAACTACGAAATCGGGACTCATATGAATAGGTCACGGTTTTCTAGTCGTCAAGTTGCAAACCGATATTGTCACGAGCCCAGGAGAGGCGCTACAGGCGATGTTGTGCTGTTAGCAAATGCATTCTGCTTCCATAGTCTATTATCGCCAAATTCCGCCGCTCTGTGCTGACGGATACGTTCGTCGTACATCCCACATTGATTTCTGCGGTTACTCCAGGCAGTGTTGCTTTTCTGTTAGAACGGACAATTACACGCAAACATCACTGCTCTCTGACGTTAAGTGAAGGTCATTGCCCACTGCGTTGTCCGTGGTGAGAGGTGATGCCAGAAATCTGATATGCCGGCACCTTCTTCACACTATGGATCTCGGAATACTAAATTCCTAAAGATTTCGGAAACTGAATGTCACATGCATGTAGCTCCAACTATCATTCCACGTCCAAAGTCTGTTAATTCTCGTCGGACGTTAGAAACCTTTTCACATAAATCACCTGAGTAGGTACGACAGCTCCGCCAATGTAGTGTCCATTCGTACGTTGTGTATGCGACACTGCCCCCAAATGCATATGTGCATAGCGCTATTCCGTGACTTCAGTGCATGGCTACACATTTAATGCACATCATACTCAGCTCTTCATATGTAAAGCAGTGTAGCCGGCCGGAGTGGCCGAGCGATTCTAGGCGCTACAGTCTGGAACTGCGAGACCGCTACGGTCGCAGGTTCGAATCCTGCCTCGGTTATGGATGTGTGTGATGTCCTTAGGTTAATTAGGTTTAAGTAGTTCTAAGTTCTTTAGTAGTTAAGTCCCATAGTGCTCAGAGCCATTTGAACCATTTTTTTTGTAATGCAGTGTACACGTCGGACAAACGGCGAGAATGGTGAAAGACGTCCTGAAGCCACTTCAGGTCTTCTGCTGTGATACTTATCGTCGAGGTTAGTAACCTCTTATATCTGAGTATCTTCCCTTCATCCACGCATAACATACAGACATCAAAAAAAGTCTTACGTCACCTCGGATCCGAGAGTTCCGGAACGTGAACATGATTTTGGGATAGAAATCAACATAAACTTCATTTCCGCCCTTTTTATTGCTCATGAAAACCACATATTGCATGTTGTACCGGGTCGAGCGGTTCTAGGCGCTTCAGTCTGGAACCGCGCGACCGCAACGGTCGCAGGTTCGAATGCGTGTGATGTGCTTAGGTTAGTTAGGTTTAAGTAGTTTTAAGTTCTAGGGGACTGATGACCTCAGATGTTAAGTCTCATCGAGCTCAAAGCCATTTGAACAATTTTGAACCATGTTGTACCACCGTACAGCGAGACCTTCAGAGGTGGTGGTCCAGACTGCTGCAGACACCGGTGCCTCTAATACCCAATAGCACGTCCTCTTGAATTGATGCATGCCTGTATTCGTCGTGCCATATTATCCACAAGTTCATCGAGGTACTGTTAGTCCAGACTGTCCCGCTCCTCAACGGCGATTCGGCTTACATCCTTCACAGTGATTGGTTAGTCACATCCCCCATAAACAGCCCTTTCCAATCTATCCCAGGCATGTTCGATAGGGTTCATGTCTGGAGAACATGCTGGCCACTCTAGTCGAGCGATGTCGTTATCCCGACAGAAGTCATTCACAAGATGTGCACGATGGGGGCGCAAATTGTCGTTCTTGAAACCAATTCCTCGCCAATATGCTGCCTATGTGGTTGCACTATCGGTCGGAGGATGGCATTCGCGTATCGTACAGCCATTGCGGCGCATTCTGTGAGCACCAACGGCGTACGTCGGCCCCACATAATGCCACCCCAAAACACTAGGGAACCTCCACCTTGCTGCACTCGCTGTACAGTGTGTCTAAGGTGTTCAGCTTGACCGAGTTGCCTCCAAACGATTGTCTAGTTGAAGGCATATGCGACAATCATCGGTGAAGAGAACGTGGTGCCAGTCCTAAGCAGTCCATTCGGCATGTTGTTGGGCCCATCTGTACCGAAATACATGGTGTCGTGGTTGCAAAGATGGACCTCGCCATGGACGTCGGGAGTAAAGTTGCGCATCATGCGCACAGTTTGAGTCGTAACACGACGTCCTGTGGCTGCACGAAAAGCATTATGCAACATGGTGGCGTTGCTGTCAGGGTTCCGCCGAGCCATAATCCATTGGTAGCGGTCATCCACTGCAGTAGTAGTCCTTGGGCGGCCTGAGCGAGGCATGTCAACGACAGTTCCTGTCCCTCTGTATCTCCTCCATGTTCGAACAACATCGCTTTAGTTAACTCTAAGACGCCTGGACACTTCCCTTGTTAAGAGCCCTTCCTGGCAGAAAGTAACAATGCTGATGCGATCGAACCGCGGAATTGACCGTCTAGGCATGGTTAAACTACAGACAACACGAGCCATGTACCTCCTTCCTGGTGGAATAACTGGAACTGATCGGCTGTCTGACCCCGTCCGTCTCATAGGCGCTGCTCATGCATGGTTGTTTACATCTTTGGGAGGGGTTTAGTGACATCTCTAAACAGTCGAAGGGACTATGATACAATATCCACAGTCAACGTCCATCTTCAGGAGTTCTGGGAACCTGGGTGATGCAAAACTTTTTTTGATGTGCGTGTTTATGATTCATCGTGCACATAAGAACTTTTTGTTGTACTCGGGAAATCCAGTACATATATTTATACATTGACATTTACAAAAATAAATCAGAAAGAGTCGAAATTAATTCCCCTTAGGTGAGTTAAGAAAACGAAACACCTATGCTTCGTACACTTAGAGAGTGGTACTTCTCCATAAGAAGTAACTGATTATCCCTGTGATACGCACCAGTAAAACGTCCTTGTTTTTTTATTTTCTGTAACTATTAATTTCCCCTTTGAATGTCAATGAACAGAAATTAAGAATCAGTCTGTAAATAAAAGCTCGGGCAAACAGAAATAGGACTCGCTCTTTGATAGTTTTGTACAAACTAAATTGTCTATGTACATTGTCCAGCCACATTAATTTTGCTGCTTGAAAGCTGCAGGAAGAGTGTCATTTAGCTTCTGGAATGTACCGACTCTAGGATCGCGGTCAGCTGCGTTATGTTTCTCGCTTGAGGATCCATGGAGCGTACAGTCCGATCAAGGTGGTTCCACAGATTCTCGACACGTTGCATCGTCCTGTTGGTAGATGCCATTGTACCGAGGGAGAACATTCAGCTTGTGGGAGTGGACATGGCCGCCAAGGATAGATACGCACTTGTTGTGATCCACTGCGCCTTCCAGAATGATGAGTTTGCCCAGGGAAAGCCATGAAAAATTGCCCAGACCATAACATTTCCTCCTCCGACCTGGATCCTTCCCACGATTGTTGCAAGGTATTTGCTTCCAGTCGTATCACACCGCAGCTAACGACTATCTGTCCGATGGAGTGTAAAACAAGATTCCTTCTGAAAAGGTCATCTTTCGCCACTCAGTGGACGTCCAAGTTGTGGTTCTGGAGTACGAATTCTAGCTCTCTTCGCCGTTGAACAGCAATCAGCCTGGCTGCATGAACCAGGCGCCTGTTACGGAGACCCGTATTCGGCAATTTTCGCTAAAAGGTCGTTGAGGGGACACTGTTGGTAGCCTCTTGGTTCCTCTGGGCGGCCAGTTGCTAATAGTTGCACTTCTATTCGCCAGTACACATCTCCGCAGCCGTATTTCACTCATGTCGTCTATGGCCTGTGGTGCTTCACAGTTGCCTGGGCGCCGGTTTTGGATAGCGCCATTTTGCCATGCATGGTGTACGTTAACCACGGCGGCACGCGAATCGATTACAAACTTACCCGATTCGGAAATGATTCCGCCATTAGCCCAAAAGCCACTAGTCACGCCCTTTTGGACGTCAGATAAATATCTCCATTTCCTCAGTACGACAACGCCTCCACAGTTTTCCGCGTCCCCTTAGGGATCTTCCTACACTACTGGCCATTAAAATTGCTACACCACGAAGATGACGTGCTACAGACGCGAAATTTAACCAACAGGAACAAGATGCTGTGGTATGCAAAAGATTAGCTTTTCAGAGCATTCACACAAGATTGGCGCCGGTGCCGACACCTACAACGTGCTGACGTGAGGAAAGTTTCCAACCTATTTCTCATACACAAACAGCAGTTGACCAGCGTTGCCTGGTGAAACATTGTTGTAATGCCTCGTGTAAGGAGCTGAAATGTCTACCATCACATTTCCGACTTCGATAAAGGTCGTATTGTACACTATCGCGATTGCGGTTTATCGTATCGCGACATTGCTGCTCGCGTTGGTCGAGATCCAATGACTGTTAGCAGAATATGGAATCAGTCGGTTCAGGAGGGTAATACGGAACGCCGTGCTGGATCCCAACGGCCTCGTATCACTAGCAATTGAGCTGACAGGCATCTTATCCGCATGGCTGTAATGGGTCGTGCAGCCACGTCTCGATCCCTGAGTCAACAGATGGGGACGTTTGCAAGACAACAACCATCTGCACGAACAGTTCGATGACGTTTGCAGCAGCTTGGCCTATCAGCTCGGAAACCATGGCTGCGGCCACCCTTGACGCTGCATCACAGACAGGAGCGCCTGCCATAGTGTACCCAACGAGGAACCTGGTTGCACGAATGGCAAAACGTCATTGTTTCGGATGAATCCAGGTTCTGTTCACAGCATCATGATGGTTGCATCCGTGTTTGTCAACACCGCGGTGAACGCACATTGGAAGCGTGTATTCGTTATCACCATACTGGCATATCACTATTGTCTCGGTCACCTCTTGTTCGCATTGACGGCACTTTGAACAGTGGACGTTACATTTCAGATGTGTTACGACCCGTGGCTCTACCCTTCATTCGATCCCTGCGAAACTCCACATTTCAGCAGGATAATGCACGACCGCATGTTGCAGGTCCTGTACGGGCCTTTCTGGACACAGAAAATGTTCGACTGCTGCCCTGGCCAGCACATTCTCCAGATCTCTCACCAATTGAAAACGTCTGGTCAATGGTGGCCGACCAACTGGCTCGTCACAATACGCCAGTCACTACTCTTGATGAACTGTGGTATCGTATTGAAGCTGCGCGGGCAGCTGTACCTGTACACTCCATCCAAGCTCTGTTTGACTCAATGCCCAGGCGTATGAAGGCCGTTATTACGGCCAGAGGTGGTTGTTTTGGGTACTGATTTCTCAGTATGTATGCACCTAAATTGCGTGAATATGCAATCACAAATCAGTTCTAGTATAATATATTTGTCCAATGAATACCCCTTCATCATCTGCATTTCTTCTTGGTGTAGCAATTTTAATGGCCAGTAGTGTATATCGTCCACTGCTAGTTCTGCACCTTCCGTCTCCGAGTTATTGCACATTAATGTAAATGTAACGTGTAGATAGTCCATCTATAGGTTCATTTCTGATCAGCGAATTTGCGAGTATCACAATTTATGCCAGAAATGCTCGTATCTTTTGATCGCATGAACTTGGACACTTCAAGTTCTTACACAGCCAAGGGACCACGAACCTTAGTATTTGACATATATTTGAACTTGGTACCTCTCTCTGTCTTAACAGAGGACAGCAAAATGATCCTATAAGGTTTCCGTTCTATTCATAAATATCAGACATTGCTAAACCAATAGCAAGAAGGGAAGGAAATGGTAGTAAAAAAATGAGGGATTGACTGACGACTGGAATGATAGTGAGGAACTACATCACGTGCCGACCGACTTAAGCACTAAACACATAGCATTTAATACCTATGAAACACAGTACGCTGAATGAATAATTGTAATGATGAGGCCAATTACTAAAATCATCGCATGACGTGTGTTTCGTAATAAAAAGTTGACTTCTCTGTTCGATCTTGCAACAGCAACATACTAATTACACATTGAGCAGCTTCGGAGCAATCGTAGATACAATGAAATGATATTGTTTAGACATCACTAAAGGCATATTTAGACAACACTAAAGGCCTATGACAGCACGAAACGCGTACTTCCCACAGAACGTAATAATTTGTCCCTTTCCATAAATCATCTTTATGATTGCTATCCCCTGGGTAAACTTTAACTGCTTTCCATTTGGATCTTTCTTCATTTATCAGAAACAAGCTAAGTACCCAGAGATGGCTGGGTATGTATTTACACAACCTTCTATTAGCCCATCACCTCCTCCGCTCCTCTCTCTTTCCATCTCCACCTCTACTCTGTCCATCTTCTACCCCTCTCTCTGTCCAACTCCTCCTCCTCTCTTCGTCCATCTCCTCCTCCCCCTCTATCCATCTGCTTCTCCCTCCCTCTCATCATCTGCCCCTCGCCCCTGTGTCCATCTGCTCCTCCCCTCTAACGAACTGCTCCTCCCCCCTCTGACCACCTGCTCCTCCCCTCTCTGTCCATCTGCATCTCCCCCATCTGTCCATCTGCTCCTCCCTCTCTCTGTCCATCTGCTCCTCCCCCCCCTGCCCATCTGCTCCTCACCCCTCTGCCCATCTGCTCCTCCCCCTCTCAGTCCATCTGCTCCTCCCTCCTCTGTCCATCTGCATTTGCCCCCTCTGTACATCTGCTCCACACCCCCCTTCATCTGCTCCTCCCCCTCTGTCCATCTCCTCCTCCCCCTCTATCCATCTGCTCCTCCCCCCTCTGTCCCTCTGATCCTCCCCTTTCCGTCCATCTGTTCCTCCCCCCTCTGTCCATCTGCTCCTCCCTCTCTGTCCATCTGCTCCTCCCCTCTCTGATTTCCCCCCTCTCTGTCCATCTGCTCCTCCCCCCTCTGCCCATCTGCTCCTCCCCCTCTCTGTCCATCTGCTCCTCCTCCTCTGTCCATCTGCTCCTCCCCCTCTCAGTCCATCTGCTCCTCCCCCTCTCTGTCCATCTGCTCCTCCTCCTCCATCCATCTGCTCTCCCCCCCTCTGCTGACCATCTGCTCCTCTCCCTCTCTGTCCATCTGCTCCTCCCCCCTCTGTCCATCTGCTCCTCCCCCTCTCTGTCCATCTGCTCTTCCCCCCTCTCTGTCCATCTGCTCCTCCCCCTCTCTGTCCATCTGCTCCTTCCCCTCTCTTTCCATCTGATCCTCCTCCTCTGCCCATCTGCTCTTCCCCCCTCTGCTGACCATCTGCTCCTCTCCCTCTCTGTCCATCTGCTCCTCCCCCCTCTGTCCAACTGCTCCTCCCCTCTCTGTCCATCTGCTCCTCCCCCTCTCTGTCCATCTGCTCTTCCCCCCTCTGCTGACCATCTGCTCCTCCCCCCTCTGCCCATCTGCTCCTCCCCCCTCTGTCCATCTGCTCATACCCCTCTCTGTCCATCTGCTCCTCCCCCTCTCTGTCCATCTGCTCTTCCCCCCTCTGCTGACCATCTGCTCCTCCCCCCTCTGCCCATCTGCTCCTCCTCCCTCTGCCTATCTGCTTCCTCGACTCTGCCCAACCACCTCGTTCTCCCACCCCTTCTGTCTATCTCCTTAAATTAAAATGTCATGCCTGATGTGACACTTCCACAATGTTGTAAGCGATAAATATTTTTGTTTTCATCATTTTGCTAGCGTACTGGCTAGGAAAAGTTTCGTCAATGTTTGAAACTATGTGTAATGAAGGTTGCAAGTCACTAAGTGGTTTCATTCTCAATTACTGTATGAATGTAGTCTTGCTATATGCGCGTCCGGAGCCACGCTTCTGCCTCACCCCCACCCCTACCCCTTTCACAGGTAGGTGGTTTTTACACAGTGGTTCTTTCTAGGCAGTAAGTGCTATGCATACTGCGTTTGGTTTAAATCGATCCAGTAATTTAGGAAGAGATGTGGAGCACACATACAGACGTACATACATACATACATTTTTTAATGTATGTGAATACTAGTGTCGTGCGGTAGCGTTCTCGCTTCCCGCGCCCGGGTTCCCGGGTTCGATTCCCGGCGGGGTCAGGGATTTTCTCTGCCTCGTGATGACTGGGTGTTGTGCGCTGTCCTTAGGTTAGTTAGGTTTAAGTAGTTCTAAGTTCTAGGGGACTGATGACCATAGATGTTAAGTCCCATAGTGCTCAGAGCCATTTGAACCATTTTTACTAGTGTCACTACTGTTTTTACAGTCAATAGCAGAACTTCCTGGATGTGGTCTTTATTTCCTGTAAATATTATGTAAGTCCTATTAGTCACGTTCATTAAATTGGCTTGCAATCAAAATGAAGTCATAAAATATTAATTTCAGAATCTAATGCGACACTCAGCATCGCAGGTTCGACATAAACTTGACTTTTTATCGACGTTAAATTATGTAAAATTTACAGACAACAGATGTACAGAAATGCATCAAGGGCAGGCTTATTGCATTTCTACCTGTAGTTAATTACTTCCCGTAATAGGTATTGGGAATCTTAAAATGGGTCGTCAACAGCACTGCGGGGTCTATTACAGTCACAATTAACACAATCGTCAAAAAAAGGGACAAATACCTTACGTAGAAATATAATACAGTCCTTAACACATTTCTCATGCTCTTTGAAGTTCCATTAGAACTTTCTAAACAGGGTACTAACAGTAAAAGACAGCCTGGGTGCCTGATTAGTGGGATAAGGATATCATGTAGAACAAAGTGGGAATTCTATTAAAATGTTAGTAGTCACTATCAAGCTACAGTAGCCCATTACAGACAGAGCTTAAAATGTTATTCGGAAGGCAAAGGGTGTATGGTACGCAAATAGAATAGTTAATTCACAGGATAAAATTAGAACCGTATGGTCAGTCGTGAAGGAAGTGTCTGGTTAGCAGCAGAAGTTCGAGGATATAAGTCAGTTCGTAGTAAAACTATTTCCATTACTGATAAGTCAGATGTTGTTGTGGTCTTCAGTCCAGAGACTGGTTTAATGCAGCTCTCCATGATACTCTATCCTGTCCAACCTTCTTCATCTCCCACTATCTACTGCAACCCACATCCTTCTGAATCATCTCTTGGTCTCCCTCTACGAATTTTACCCTCCGCGCTACCATCCAATACTAAAATGGTGATCCCTTGATGCCTAAGAATATGTCCGACCAACCGATCCCTTCTTCTAGTCAAGTAGTGCCACAAATTTCTCTCCTCCCCAGTTCCAGTCAATACCTCCTCATTAGTTATGTAATCTACCCATCTAATCTTCAGCATTCTTCCGTAGCACCACATTTCGAAAGCGTCTATTCTCTTTTTGTCTAAAATTTTATCGTCCACGTTTCACTTCCATACATGGCTACACTCTATACAAATACTTTCAGAAACGACTTCATGACACTTACATCTATACTCGATGTTAACAAATTTCTCTTCTTCAGAAACGCTTTACTTGCCATTGCCAGTCTACATTTTATATCCTCTCTACGTCGACCATCATCAGTTATTTTGCTCCACAAATAGCAAAACCCATTTACTACTTTAAGCGTCTCATTTCCTAATCTGATTCCCTCAGCATCACCCGACTTAATCCGACTACATTCCATTATCCTCGTTTTGCTTTTGTTGATGTTCATCTTATACCCTCCTTTCAAGACACTGTCCATTCCGTTCAGCTGCTTTTCCAAGTCCTTTGCTGTCTCTGACAGAATTACAATGTCATCGGCGAACTTCAAAGTTTTTATTTCTTCTCCATGGATTTTAATTCCTTCTCTGAATGTTTCTTTTGTTTCCTTTACTGTTTGCTGAATATACAGATTGAATAACATCGAGGATAGGCTACAGCCCTGTCTCACTCCCTTCTCAACCAATGCTTCCCTTTCATGCCCCTCGACTCATAACTGCCGTCTGGTTTCTGTACAAATTGTAAATACCCTTTCGCCCCCTGTATTTTACCCTTGCTACATTCAGAATTTGAAAGAGAGTATTCCAGTCAACATTGTCAAAAGCTTTCTCTAAGTCTACAAATACTAGAAACGTCGTAGGGTCAGTATTGCCTCACGTGTCCCAACATTTCTACGGGATCCAAACTGACCTTCACCGAGGTCGGCTTCTACCAGTTTTTCTATTCGTCTGTGAAGAATTCGCGTTAGTATTTTGCAGCCGTGGCTTGTTAAACTGATAGTTCGGTAATTTTCACATCTGTCAACACCTGCTTTCTTTAGGATTGGAATTATTATATTCTTCTTGAAGTCTGAGGGTATTTCGCCTGTCTCATACATCTTGCTCACCAGATGGTAGAGTTTTGTCAGGACTGGCTCTCCCAAGGCTGTCAGTAGTTCTAATGGAATGTTGTCTACTCCGGGGGCCTTGTTTCGACTCAGGTCTTTCAGTGCTCTGTCAAACTCTTCACGCAGTATCATATCTCCCATTCCATTTTCATCTATCGCCTCTTCCATTTCCATAATATTGTCCTCAAGTACATCACCCTTGTATAGACCCTCTATATACTCCTTCCACCTTTCTGCTTTCCTTTCTTTGCTTAGAACTGGGTTTCTATTTGAGCCCTTGATATTCATGCAAGTGGTTCTCTTTTCTTCAAAGGTCTCTTTAATTTTCGTGTAGGCAGTATCTATCTTATCCCTAGTGATATACGCCTCTACATCCTCACATTTGTCCTCTAGCCATCCCTGCTTAGCCATTTTGACTTCCTGTCGATCTCCTTTTTGATACGTTTGTATTCCTTTTTGCCTGCTTCATTTACTGCATTTTTGTATTTTCTCCGTTCATCAATTAAATTCGGTATGTCTTCTGTTACCGAAGGATTTTTACTAGCCCTCGTATTTTTACCTGCTTGATCCTCTGCTGCCTTCACTATTTCATCTCTCAAAGCTACCCATTCTTCTTCTACTGTATTTCTTTCCCCCATTCTTGTCAATCGTTCCCTAATGTTCTCCCTGAAACTCTCTACAACCTCCGGTTCTGTCAGTTTGTCCAGGTCCCATCTCCTTAAATTCCCACTTTTTTGCAGTTTCTTCAGTTTTAATCTACAGTTCATAACAAATATATTGTGGTCAGAATCCACATCTGCCCCTGGAAACGTCTTACAATTTAAATCCTGGTTCCTAAATCTCTGTCTTACAATTATATAATCTATCTGAAACCTTTCTGTATCTCCAGGCTTCTTTCATGTATACAACCTTCTTGTATGATTCTTGATCCAAGGTTTAGTTATGATTAAATTATGCTCTGTGCAAAATTCTACCAGGCAGCTTCATCTTTCATTCCTTACCCCCATTCCATATTCACCTACTACGTTTCCTTCTCTTCCTTTTCCTACTATCGAATTCCAGTCACCCATGACTATTAAATTTTCGTCTCCCTCCACTGTCTGAATAATTTCTTTTATCTCATATGTCAGGTATATTTACAATATTTAACAATCACTTTCCGAGCATTGCTTGCGGATTAAATAAAATTTAGTTTCAACAGGAAATCATATAGCTCTCTCGGAAAACGCCTTTCCGAGACTGATGTCTGAAATACTCCTCTGTGATACTGAGGGAGATCGAGTCTATAATTAAATCACTGAAGACTAAGGACTCTAGTGGATACGATGGAATGCCTAGCAGAATATTAAAGTACTGCGCTGCACATGCTAGCCCTGTACCTAGCCATACTTGTATTTTTTCCGTTACGAATGGTCAGTTTCCTGAACAATTAAAGCCCGCATCTCGTGGTCGTGCGGTAGCGTTCTCGCTTCCCACGCCCGGGTTCCCGGTTCGATTCCCGGCGGGGTCAGGGATTTTCTCTGCCTCGTGATGGCTGGGTGTTGTGTGCTGTCCTTAGGTTAGTTAGGTTTAAGTAGTTCTAAGTTCTAGGGGACTGATGACCATAGATGTTAAGTCCCATAGTGCTCAGAGCCATTTTTGAACAATTAAAGTACTCAGTAGCAAAGCCACTTTATAAAAAGGAGAAAGGGATAATGTAGACAATTTCAATGCCATCAGTGTTTGCTGAAGTTATTGACAAGGCTGTATATGTGAGGACAATTGATCATCTTATTTAACATAATTTGCTATCTAATGAACAGTTCGGGTTTAGAAGTCGTTTCACAACTGAAAATGCTATATTCTCTTTTCTCTGTTACGTACTGGATGGATGAAATAATAGGTTTCGAACGCTAGGCATCTTTTTTTATTTAACTAAGGCGTTTAACTGTGTTGATCACAAAATATTGCTCCAGTAGTTGAACCATTACGGAATACGGCGAGCAGCTCACAACTTGTTCACCTCTTACTTTAACAACAGACAGCAAAAGGTCATTATTAACAGTGCTGAGAACGGCTGTGATGTGGGGACTGAATGAGGCACGGTCAAAACGGGGGGGGGGGGGGGGGGGGGGAGGAGAGTGGAGGGAGTGCTCCAGGGATCTAGTATTGCAGGTGATTCTAAAATAAATATTTCTGTTTGCTGATGAGACTAGCTTGCTAGTAAAGGATGTTGTGTGCAACATTGCCACAGTTTCAAATAGTGCATTTTATGACAAGTTCATGGCTTGCAGAACTAACGCTAAATGATAGTAAGACTCAGTTTTTTACAGTTTCTAACACGCAATTCAAAAAACCCGATGCTTTAATTTCACGGAAAGGACATATGATTAGTGAAACCGGACAGTTCAAATTTCTAGATGTTCAGATAGATAGTAAACTGTCGTGGAAATGACCTTGTTCAAAGACTTAATGCTGCCATTTTTATTATTCGAACGGTATCTGTAGTAAGTGATGATGGTGATGGCGAGGTCCCATACTCCGAGGAACGTAGGGGACGATGCGGGAGTTCGACACGAAAGGTAGTCTATTTGCTTATTTTCATTCGCTTATGGCATATGGTATTATATTCTGGGGTAACTCATCCATTCTCAAAGGATATTTTTGGCTTAGATGCGTGGGGTTCGGGCAATAAGTGGTGTACGTTCGCAAACTTCTTGTCGACCCTGTTCATTAGTCTTTGTATTCTGACAAGGGCGTCTCAGTATATACGAGTATATTCTTTACTATCGTTTCTTATTAGCAACCAAGAATTAGCATCGTTCACTCAATTAATACTGGGCATAAATCCAGTCTGCATTTGGATCACACTTCCTCTACTCTTGTGCAGAAAGGTGTGCAGTATACTGCCTCGTCCATTTTCAATAAGCTGCCACAAGAATTCAAAGATCTTAATAGTAATCCACGCGTCTTCAAATCGAAACTGAAGAGTTTCCTCGTGGGTCTTTCCTTCTATTCTGTCGATGAGTTGCTTGAAAAATTAAGCTGATTCCTGTGTTCTATTGTCGATTGCGTTTACGTAAATTTATGGCTTGGCTTTTTTTTGTGTTCATAAACATTTTATTTTATCTGCTATTACTTTTACGTTGTAAGTTCATGTACTGACACATTCCATGACGTTCAAGATTTGGTCCTACGGAACAAGACGTGTGAAATAAAATTTAAAAAATATATTATCAGAATAAATAGTTCAGAGGTTAATTATACATAGAAATTCAATTCAGACATTGCCCTAACATGCAGGTGATATTTTGGGTTAATTTAGACTTCTGGCCGATATCTGTTGGTAGCCACAGGACACACGGACGTAAGAAAAGGTTAAATACAAGTTTAATATAAGCAACAACGAAATATCATGTCAGCATATTCCGAACCTACATACAATTTGTACGTATGTATTTCCAGAAACAGTTAAAGAAAAACCCACTGAAAATGTCACAGCTGTTGGCATAAAACAAAACTCTCTTTATGTGTTATTCCACCCAAATGCTCGCAAAAGAACAAAAATAGGATGTAGCACTTATGTCACTAGCCTTGCCACTGCCAGTCACAGTTCACTCCGCCCCCACCCTCCTCCCCCATCCACCCTCACCCTCTATGTCCGCTGGGCATGCTGCGTGCAGCGTGTAACGTTGTGCCACATGGGAAGAGAAGAGATATTTGGCTTCAGTTGCAGAAATACCGTCTAAATGGAACGACTTGAACGTATTTGGCGTCAATTTTGTAAGCTTACAACAGTGTTCCTGGTGGGTAGGAAAACAACAGCAGCAAACGGACAATATTTCCGTTGTCTTTAAGGTTAGCGAAGCGAGACAGAGGTGTGGGCATCCAGCCGTGCTATACTTCCACGACGCAGCCGACTGTGAACAATGCGGCATGGAGGAAGTGGTGGGGAAGCTGCTCCGCTCCAGTAATTAATCTTACAGGGGCGGTCAGCGGTTCTCTCTATGTCCGATTTACTTATACCCAAAATGCATCTTTTCTCATTGACTCGAAACTGTACCAAGGAGCAAGATAAGTCCTGTGATCTAATTAAAATAATTCCTCAAGGTGAAGCGCCGCGCATCGTCCTGCTCTGTGCAAGCTGTATCCCTTAGTTACTCTTCTCACGATGTCTCCTCTAGGAATGACTTTTCCAGAAGTCCATAGCTGGTGTGATTGTCACGTCCGTTTGAAATGAAATGTGTGTGGATTCCTAAGGGACCAATCTGCTGAGGTCTTCGTCCCTAGACTTACACACTACTTAAACTAACTTATGCTAAGAACAACACATACACCCATGCCCGAGGGAGGTCTCGAACCTCCGGCAGGTGTGGCCGCGCAATCCGTGACATGGCGCCTGAAACCGCGCGGCCACTCCGCGTGCCTCACGTCCGTTTATTCAACCGCAATGCCGGCAGTCGAGTATTATTTTCCGGCGTGCATTGCATCGTCACTAACGTATAAATTAAACAGAGAAGACATGTTCTTTTTCTACGAATAAAATTAAGAAAATGAAGGGAGGAAGGAAAACACTAATTGAAAATACGTGGAATTATTTACTGATGCAGTCCCCACAATATTATTCATCTGTAGTGAAATATAAAAAAAAGTAACATTGACATTTCCCTCCTACCAGGTGTACCGGTATGAAATGAGCGTTAAGATATAAATGTGTCGATAGGGAACATTTGTTGTGAACGAGCCTTAATTTTTTTTTTTTTTTTTGGTTGGTTGGTATGACATCAAAAAATGGTTCAAATGGCTCTGAGCACTATGGGACTTAACTACTGAGGTCACCAGACGCCTAGAACTTAGAACTACTTAAACCTAACTAACCTAAGGACATCACACACATCCATGCCCGAGGCAGGATTCGAACCTGCGACCGTAGCGGTTGCGCGGTTCCAGACTGTAGCGCCTAGAACCGCTCGGCCACTCCGGCCGGCCGGTATGACATCAGTCAAAGATATTTAGTATACATCAAGACATGGAACGACCAACATCATATGTTTTCATCGTGTTAACAATGTCGAATTTTGTACCAGAAAGTGATGATTTGCGGAAAGCATTAATTTTTTGCTTTCATTTAAAAAAAAAAAAAGTGCTGCAGAGGCGCATCGAATGCTTGTCGAGGCATATGGTGATCATGCTCTATCAGAAGCAACATGCAAAAGATGGTTTCAAATGTTCAGAAATAATGATTTTGATGTAATAAATGAAGAACGTGGAAGACCACCAAAAAAGTTCGAAGACGCCGAATTGCAAGCAATATTGGATGAAGTTGGTACTTTGAGTCAGAAGCAAATGGCAGCAATGCTAAATGTTGCACAACAAACAATTTCTGACCGTTTAAAAGCTATGGGAAAGATCCAAAAGTGTGGAAAATGGGTGCCACATGAATTGAATTAAAGACAGATGGAAAACCAAAAAACCATTTGTCAAATTTTGCTTCAAAGACATGAAAGAAAATCAATTTTGCATCGAATTGTAAGAATGATATTCGAGAAAAATCATGGGTTAATCCGGGACAACCATCAACATCGACTGCAAAACCAAATCGATTCGTCAAGAAGACGATGCTCTGTGTTTGATGGGATCAGAAAGGTGTGGTGTATCATGAGCTTCTAAAACCCGGTGAAACTGTGAATACTAATCGCTACAGACAACAAATGATCAATTTGAACTATGCACTGATCGAAAATAAGACCAGACTGAGCCAGAAGACATGGCAAAGTAATTTTTTTACACGACAGTGCACCTGCACACAAAGAAAAACTCGTTCAGGATACAATCAAAACACTTGGCTGGGAGCTGCTACCCCACCCGCCGTATTCACCAGACTTGGCCCCTTCCGACTACCATTTGTTTTCATCAATGGGACACACATCGGCTGAGCAACACTTCGATTCCTACGAAGAAGTCGAAAATTGAGTGTCTGATTGTTTTGCTTGAAAAGACGAACATTTCTATTGGCGTGGTGTCCACAAATTGCCAGGAAGGTGGTCAAAATGTATAGAAAGCAATGGTCAGTACTTTGAATAAAATGTTTTAGTTTTCAATTCAAAATTAGTGTTTCATTTTCACAAAAAAACGCTCATTTCATACCGGTACACCTGGTATTGCTTCTAGACGACAGAGTTTCCGTCAGGCGTGTAAGGCCAGGAGCATAAATGGACGCAGTCGACGAAGAGCCGGGCAGAGCAGCATAGCAAACGAAATACTTCGCGACACGGTATGTGCGCGTATTGGGTGGCAGTTTCCATTGTCTGCCCAACTACCAGTAATACTTCCCCGCGAGAGCAAGTAGCGGTGACGCACTAAACTCTGTCCCGGACACGGCGGCGAAGGCGGAAGCAGGAACTGTGCGGCCGTGTCCCGCCGTGCGCCTCAGTTTGCCCTCCTCACGCGGAGCGACTCGAATGAAACTCGATGACGACGCGAGTTGGTAACTGGTCGCTTGCGAGTCATTTCGTACGTTGTTGAATAGGCCGTAGCAGACGGCGTTAGCAGATTGTTCGCAGCGTCTTACCGATAAACTATCAGCGACTTGGCGTCCGCGTTGCCAAACGATCCGAGCTTGCGGCATCTCCTGGAACACAGCTCTGTGCTGCTTCATTCTGAAAATGAACGAGCAGGCTCCCAATATTAGCTTTTTGCGGGAAGTGGAAAAACATCCATTTTATACAACTATAAGCTCCAACTCTGTAGCTGGACGGATTTTACAGAGTGATTATGCTGCCTACAGGAAAATTAAAGATACCTTTGGAAAAAAGAGAGCCACTTGTATGAATATCAAGAGCTCAGATGGATACACAGTTCTAAGCAAAGAAGGGAAAGCAGAAAGGTGGAAGGAGTATATAGAGGGTCTATACAAGGGTGATGTTCTTGAGGATAATATTACGGAAATGGAATAGGTTGTAGATGAAGATGAAATGGGAGATACGATACGGCGTGAAGAGTTTGACAGAGCACTGAAAGACCTGAGTCGAAACAAGGCCCCAGGAGTAGACAACATTCCAGCCTTGGGAGAGCCAGTCCTGACAAAACTCTACCATCTGGTGAGCAAGATGTATGAGATAGGCGAAATACCCTCAGACTTCAAGAAGAAGATAATCACTCCCAAAGAAAGCAGGTGTTGACAGATGTGAAAATTACCGAACTATCAGTTTAATAAGTCACAGCTGCAAATACTAACTCGAATTCTTTACAGACGATTGGAAAAACTGGTAGAAGCCGACCTCGGGAAAGATCAGTTTGGACTCCGTAGACAAGTTGGAACACGTGAGGCAATACTGACCGTACGACTTATCTTAGAAGAAAGATTAAGGAAAGGCAAACCTACGTTTCTAGCATTTGTAGACTTAAAAGCTTTCGACAATGTTGACTGGAATACTCTCTTTCAAATTCTGAGGGTGGCAGGGGTAAAATACAGGGGGCGAAAGGTTATTTACAATTTGTTCAGAAACCAGATGGCAGGTATAAGAGTCGAGGGGGATGAAAGGGAAGCAGTGCTTGGGAAGGGAGTGAGACACAGTTGTAACCTCTCCCCGATGTTATTCAATCTGTCTATTGAACAAGCAGTGAAGGAAACAAAAGAAAAATTCGGAGTAGGTATTAAAATCCATGGAGAACAAATAAAAACTTTGAGGTTCGCCGATGACATTGTAATTCTGTCAGAGACAGCAAAGGACTTGGAAGAGCAGCTGAACGGAATGGACAGTGTCTTGAAAGGAGGATATACGATAAACATCAACAAAAGCAAAACGAGGATAATGGTATGTAGTCGAATGAAGTCGGGTGATGCTGAGGGTAATAGATTAGGAAATGAGACGCTTAAAGTAGTAAAGGAGTTTTGCTATTTGGGAAGCAAAATAACTGATGATGGTCGAAGTAGAAAGGATATAAAATGTAGACTGGCAATGGCAAGGAAAGCGTTTCTGAAGAAGAGAAATTTGTTAACATCGAGTATAGATTTAAGTGTCAGGAAGTCGTTTCTGAAAGTATTTGTATGGAGTGTAGCCACGTATGGAAGTGAGACGTGGACGATAAATAGTTTGGACAAGAAGAGAATAGAAGCTTTCGAAATGTGGTGCTACAGAAGAATGCTGAAGATTAGATGGGTAGATGACGTAACTGATGAGGAGGTATTGAATAGGATTGGGGAGAAGAGAAGTTTGTGGCACAACTTGACTAGAAGAAGGGATCGGTTGTTAGGACATGTCCTGAGGCATCAAGGGATCACCAATTTAGCATTGAAGGGCAGCGTGGAGGGTAAAAATCGTAGAGGGAGACCAAGAGATGAATACACTAATCAGATTCAGAAGGATGTAGGTTGCAGTAAGTACTGGGAGACGAAGAAGCCTGCACAGGATAGAGTAGCATGGAGAGCTGCATCAAACCAGTCTCTGGACTGAAGACCACAACAACAACATGCTGTGAGGTGGCAAAAGAAGTTCAAAATCCAAGTATGTAATATTTCGGGAAATCTCAGATCGATTCCATACGTCTAGATTTCCAGAATGTTTTTGACACAGTTACCCACAGGCGGCTTCTAATCAAATTCCTTGTTTAAGTCTGAGTTGCGTGAATGTTTTTTGGTTTTCCTGTTACAAAGGTCACAGTTAGTAGGAGAGGTCACCTAGTGAAACTGAAGTGGTATCTGTGGTTTCCTAAGAAAGTGGTGTGGGCACTCCGTTGCCTTAATCTGTCTTCAATATTTAGAAGACAATCTGAGCAGCCTTCGAAGATTGTTTGCAGACGATGCTGCCGTTTGCCGTGAAGTATTATGATCAGGGTGCCAAAGCGAAATGCAAAATGAGTGAGACAAGGTAGCGTTGGTTGGTTGGTTGGTTGGTTGGGGAAGGAGACCAGACAGCGTGGTCATCGGTCTCATCGGATTAGGGAAGGATGGGGAAGGAAGTCGGCCGTGCCCTTTCAGAGGAACCATCCCGGCATTTGCCTGGAGTGATTTAGGGAAATCACGGAAAACCTAAATCGGGATGGCCGGACGTGGAATTGAACCGTCGTCCTCCCGAATGCGAGTCCAGTGTCTAACCACTGCGCCACCTCGCTCGGTCAAGGTAGAGTATGGTGCAAAAAATAGCAGTTCACCGATATAATGCAAAGTGAGAGATCCTGCACGTGACTATTAAAAGAATTTCGTTGAATTTCGGTTATACCATATCAGAAATTTAAAAAAAATGTAGATATAATGAAATACGTCAACTGGGAGTAAGGCTGCATTTTATTGCCAGAAAAGTTAGAAGGTACAATAAAGCTACTAAAGCAACCCCCTACCGTGCACTTGTCCGCATCCACTCTTGGAGTACTGCTGTGCGGTGTACGATTGATACGAAACAGGATTGACGAAGAACGTCGAGAAATTACAAACAAGGACATTTCGTTTTGTAATATCGAAATAAGGGAGAAAAAAATGATTCAAATGGCTCTGAGCACTATGGGACTTAATATCTGAGGTCATCAGTCCCCTAGACTTAGAACTACTTAAACCTAACTAACCTAAGGACATCACATACATCCATGCCCGAGGCTGAAATAAAGGAGAGAATATCACAATACGGTAAGCAAGCTGCAATAGCAATAATTATAACAAGCACGTTTTCCGTTTGCCACAATTTGTCTTCACGAAATTTGAATCTCAAGCTTTCTCCTACGAACGCGAAAATATTTTATTGCCCCACACCTATGTTGGGAGAAATAACGATCGCAAAAAGATAAGGAAAATCAGAGCTCTCACGGCAAAATTTGGGTGTTCGTTTTTCCCACGAATTATTAGAGAGTGGAACGGTAGAGAACTTGTCTGAAAGTGGTTTACGAACCCTCTTCCAAACAACGAATTGTGAACTGCAGAGCAACCATGTAAATTTACATCTATTGTCCGAAGAAAGACATGTCACCGAGCGAGGTGGCGCAGTGGTTAGACACTGGACTCGCATTCGGAAGGACGACGGTTCAATCCCACGTCCGGCCATCCTGATTTAGGTTTTCCGTGATTTCCCTAAATCACTCCAGGCAAATGCCGGGATGGTTCCTTTGAAAGGGCACGGCCGACTTCCTTCCCCATCCTTCCCTAATCCGATGAGACCGATGACCACGCTGTCTGGTCTCCTTCCCCAAAACCAACCAACCAACCAACCAACCAAAGACATGTCAAGGGGATAAAATATACAAAGAAAAATTAGTTCATATCGGGAGTATTATTTTGTGTGGCTAGCAGGACCCGTGTCATTTTGTAAATTTGCATCATCGTGTGGAAACGAAAAGTGAAAATGTCGAGAAAACAAGAAGTCTACTAAGTGTAAACACCAAGGTGTTCAGAAACAAATGAGTGTATAAAAGTTAATGTCTGTTGCAGCCCCTTGACTATTGCAAACAACCTGCAGTTTATATTTCTTTGCACTTATGAATGAACCCAGAATTTTCTTAATTTTTGTCATTCTTGTCTAACAATAGAGAACCACATCATCCTCCGAGCCTCAATCTGTACGCGACATACCTAGTGTACTGAAAATTTGCTCGCTTGCAAAAGACGATACTCACTCTCCATGAACCCCGAACACGGCAGCTGCAGTTTTTCATTTCAGATATGCTGGAACTGCTCTACGAGGCAGCCGGGAACTAGCAGAGTTGCACTCTTCCAAAACTGCGGTTCGGTAGAATTGGTACACCACACAAATGAAGTAATAAATGGTAGGATTACCGGCGCTGGCAGCAGCATTCTTAGCGAAAGAAACATTCATGAATGTCTAAGAGAGAAATTGGGAGCCGACGACTTCTCTTTGTTGTTTTGTTTGTTATGTTGTTTGTTTTGCATATAATTAGCACTACACATAATTCAGTTTCAGTTTATTGTGTATTTTATATCCTTACCGAATATAAATTGCATTTTATAAGTAATAAAAATTAGTTGATCACGTAACCTCTTAGCTTTTTGAACCAAAGCAATTACTTTTGATGCAAGTTCAATTTATATGAACAAACATAAAATATGTATTTATAATTATCATTGTTCATTTGTACTTAATAGAACGTTCATCACGATAAAAGGCGAGAGTTTCCTGTTATTATTGATAAACGCAAAAGCCGATTGTGAATAACAGAAACTTGTTTTATGTAAGTTCGACGAAGTACAGAAGCAATGTATGATATACTCGTATTTTTGTTTTGCGTTTTTTTCTCTTTATTTTACGTTAATGTTTAGGAAATTGCGTTTTCTAGCGCTGTACGATAAATCTGTATCCTTTTCTTTATTTTTACAACATCCCCACGTTTCATGTTGCAAATCAACAATTCTCGAAATAACACGCGAATTAATCATTGACAGTTTCAGTTTTGTTATAAATACTGCTAATTATTAAGTAACAGACAGGAGAATAACTATGTAGAACAAAAATATTCCCCAGGCTACCCAGCCCTTTATACAGGGTGGTCCATTGATAGTGACCTGGCCAAATATCTAACGAAATAAGCATCAAACGAAAAAACTACAAAGAACAAAACTCGTCTAGCTTGAAGGGGGAAACCACATGGCGCTACGGTTGGCCCGCTAGATGGCGCTGCCATAAGTAAAACGGATATCAGCTGCGTTTTTTTTTAAATAGGAACCCCCATTTTCTATTACATATTCGTGTAGTACGTAAAGAAATATGATTGGTTTAGTTGGATCTCTTTTTTCGCTTTGTGACAGATGGCGCTGTAATAGTCACAAACGTATAAGTACGTGGTATCACGTAACATTCCGCCAGTGCTAACGGTATTTGGCTCCGAGCACTATGGGACTTAACATGTGAGGTCATCAGTCCCCTAGAACTTAGAACTACTTAAACCTAACTAACCTAAGGACATCACACACATCCATGCCCGAGGCAGGATTCGAACCTGCGACCGAAGCGGTCGCGTGGTTCCAGACTGTAGCACCTAGAACCGCGCGGCCACCCCGGCCGGCAGGACGGTATTTGCTTCGTGATACATTACGCGTGTTAAAATGGACCGTTTACCAATTGCGGTAAAGGTCGGTATCGTGTTGATGTATGGCTATTGTGATCAAAATGCCCAACGGGCGTGTGCTATGTATGCTGCTCGGTATCCTGGACGACATCATCCAAGGGTCCGGACCGTTTGCCGGGTAGTTACGTTATTTACAGAAACAAGAAGTGTTCAGTCACATGTGAAACGTCAACCACGAAATGCAACAAATGATGATGCCCAAGTAGGTGTTTTAGCTGCTGTCGTGGCTGATCCGCACATCAGTAGCACAGAAATTGCACGAGAATCGGGAATCTCAAAAACGTCGGTGTTGAGGATGCTACAACAACATCGATTGCACCCGTACCATATTTCTATGCACCAGGAATTGCATGGCGACGACTTCGAACGTCGTGTACAGTTCTGCCACTGGGCACAAGAGAAATTACGGAATGATGGCAGATTTTCTGCACGCGTTCTATTTAACGACGAAGCGTCATTCACCAACAGCGGTAACGTAAACCGGCATAATATGCACTATTGGGCAACGGAAAATCCACGATGGCAGCGACAAGTGGACCATCAGCGACCTTGGCGGGTTAATGCATGGTGCAGCATTATGGGAGGAAGGATAATTGGCCCCCATTTTATCGATGGAAATCTAAATGGTGTAATGTATGCTGATTTCCTACGTTATGTTCTAATGAGGTTACAACAAGATGTTGCACTGCATGACAGAATGGCGATGTACTTCCAACATGATGGATGTCCGGCACATAGCTCGCGTGCGGTTGAAGCGGTATTGAGTAGCATATTTCATGACAGGTGGATTGGTCGTCGAAGCACCATACCATGGCCCGCACGTTCACCGGATCTGACGTCCCCGGATTTCTTTGTGGGGAAAGTTGAAGGATATTTGCTATCGTGATCCACCGACAACGCCTGACAAAATGCGTTAGCGCATTGCCAAAGCATGTGCGAACATTACGGAAGGCGAACTACTCGCTGTTGAGAGGAATGTCGTTACACGTATTGCCAAATGCATTGAGGTTGACGGACATCATTTTGAGCATTTAGCGCATTAATGTGGTATTTACAGGTAATCACGCTGCAAAAGCGTGCGTTCTCCGAAATGATAAGTTCACAAAGGTACATGTATCACATTGGAACAACCGAAATAAAATGTTCTAACGTACCTACGTTCTGTATTTTAATTTAAAAAACCTACCTGTTACCAACTCTTCGTCTAAAATTATAAGCCATATGTTTGTGTCTATTACGGCGCCATCTATCACAAAGCGAAAAAAGTGGTCCAACTAAAACATTCATGTTTCTTTACGTACTACATGAATATGTAATAAAAAATGGGGGTTCCTATTTAATAAAACGCAGTTATCCGTTTGACCTATGGCAGCGCCATCTAGCGGGCCAACCATTTCGCTATCTAGTTTCCCCCATCAAGCTAGACGAGTTTCGTTCTTCGTAGTTTTGTCGTTTGACGCTTATTTCGTGAGATATTTGGCCCGGTCACGATCAATGGAGCACCATGTATATCCTCATTTAGTTTCTAGACAGCACACGCTTCCGGTTTTTAGAGAAATCTAGTAAGACATTTATTGCATGTATAAAGAAAGCGACCGTTATGAGGTAACACGCTTAATGAATAGGTAACGTAGGTACGACCTTAACTGATCAAAACCTCTTGGAAACGTACCGTAGTCTGCTCTTCCTTGCCGGCCGAGGTGGCCGAGCGGTTCTAGGCGCTACAGTCTGGAACCGTGTGACCGTTACGGTCGCAGGTTAGAATACTGCCTTGGGCATGGATGTGTGTGATGTCCTTAGGTTAGTTAGGTTTAAGTAATTCTAAGGGGATTGACGACCTCAGAAGTCAAGTCCCATAGTGCACAGAGCCATTTGAACCATTTTTTGCTCTTCCTTGCGATAGACTACCGCAGCCACAGTACTTTTACAGCTCTAGGAACCAGTCATCAATTTAGTTTGCCAGCCAGTTCCGTTCCTTTCCAGTCGCTCCGCGTGCGGATGGCCTTATACTCCGCTAGTTGCTGGTGGGGGAAAGAGGTAGAAGCGGCGACTGTTCTTTTCTTCTTCCGTGCAAGATGACGGCGCAGTCTCGCCGGAATTGTTTGACCCACCTGCTCCCAGTTTAGCACCTGTGCGCCTTCGATGCCACAGCCGCGTTGGTCTCAGCTAATGCGCTGGCCTCTAGTTTTCAACCTCTTTGCGCGCTTTTCGTCTATTCGTACAGCCGTCAAGCCGCCAGATGGCTTCGCCGACACAACGAGACTCGGTAGCTTCTAACGAGCAGCCATACCGCACCTGCGACACAGCTGCCGCGACAAGCAAACTGAAATAGTC
This sequence comes from Schistocerca piceifrons, assembly GCF_021461385.2. NCBI lineage: Eukaryota > Metazoa > Arthropoda > Insecta > Orthoptera > Acrididae > Schistocerca > Schistocerca piceifrons. Next base: position 233,460,493 of record NC_060138.1, read on the forward strand.
GTGTCATCAGCCGTAATTCGTACTCGGATTATTCAGATACATGGGTGTCCTCAAAGGGGGACAGGGGGAGACCGCCTGCCTTGGTCCCCCCGCCCCCCCCAGAACGAGAAATCTTCTAAACGACAGATGTACGGAATTCTAGCATAATGACGCTGACCACACCGAGAAATTGTACAGCACGCCGAGTGGGTTGTGAATAGGACGGAAGAAACGATTGTATCAGGGGAGATCGAAAATCATAAATACAACAACATGAACGATGACGGATTAGACATCAGGACTGTTGAGGTCGCCCACGGCTATCTGCAAGGCAGTACGAAGAGCGATCTGCACTCAGGTGACAAAAGTCATGGGATAGTTCCTAATATCATGTCGGACCTTGTAACCTCCCCTTTCCTAATTGGCGTACTGGATTGCGATGTAACTGACTGTGATCGTATATGCCTAATGAAATTTTAGAGTGAGTAAGGCTATCATTATCGAAGGAAAGTGTACAACAGACTCTTCTGCAGGAAGAATCTGTTAGCCGGCCGCCTTGGCCGAGCGGTTCTAGGCGCCAGTCCGGAACCGTGCTGCTGCTCCTGTCGCAGGTTCGAATCCTGCCTCGGGTATGGATGCGTGTGATGTCCTTAGGTTAGTTAGGTTTAGGTAGTTCTAAGTCTAGGGGACTGATGACCTCAGGTGTTAAGTCCCATAGTGCTCAGAGCCATTTGAACCAAGAATCTGTTCTAAATTTAAGCTAAGTATTGATGATAATATCGAAATCGCTCACGAACCGCATAGGGGGGGTAAAAGGGTACCACGTAATATTTACTACAAAACTCACTAATAATTCAAGGAAAACACTGATTGGTTAAAGAAAACGATGACGGTCGGCAGCCCACTGGGGCAATGAGTCTACAGAATCTTAAGAAAGATTATGTCAAATAAATTTAAGCAGTAATCACTGGCGACGCAACAGAAGGCTGTCACGCTTTTCCACAACACAACAGTTCACAAGAAAATAAATTAATCAGGAAGCACTGAGTTTGCAGTTACTTATTCTGAAATACTAAATATTGAAAGTAAAATTAAATGAAGTTACTGGTTAAATAATTGAATGACTTAGCTTAAACTTTTTTATGTAAAAAAAGACTTTCAGTAACCTCGGAGTAACGTTAAGCAAAATTCAGAAAGAGGCAAGCAATTTACTTTTGATTATTGAAACCCTGAATTGAATTTACTTTGAGCAAAATCAATGTGATGGTGCGAGGGTTACAGTAAACTGGCAGTAGTGCATCGGATACAAGCCACTGGACTCCCAGGAGATGTCACGTAAAGAGCCCGTAGCAAAGTTAGTCTCTTGGAGAGAAGTCGCCATGGAGAATGTAGTTTTCAATTGCGATCCAATTTCTGTGTCGCATCGTCAATGTGAGGGTGCGAGAGTTCCATTAAATGGGCAGTATTTCATCGGGTACAAGATAGTGGACTCGCAGCAGATGTTAAGAACAGTGGCTGTACCAGCGTTAGTTTCTGGGAGAGTTGTCACCATGGAGCCTGTAGTTTTCAAGCGCGACCGAATTTTGATTTTACTTTTAAAATTGATTTTACTTTTAAAATACCAACAATAAAATATTACCAACCCGGCAGCTAAGCTAAATACAGAATAAATGAAACTGCGCAATCGTAATTTGTGTTGTATCTCTAGTTATTAATTTTTCCAGTGAAATTTTACTTTACTTTAAGTAGTCTCTGTCATGCAGTACACTCGGTGATTGCATGGATAGGGAAAGGGACGCTGCTTGGTAATAATGTCTGAGGACAATGACAACACAGGTGCCCGACAAGTTTTAACTGTAGCAGGTAGCTAATCAGGTTAGCCATACTTTGTGAAGGAAATGTTGCTAGGTAATGCCTACGTAAGTTTATAATTATTCACTTAGCAGTCTTACGATGTTATAGCTGTGCGGACGTCGACGAAGAATGTAGCCGACGACAGTGCTGAACTGTCGTTGTTACTGCTGCTGGAGTTCGATGAGAACTCCGAGTCGTCTCCAGAGTCACGGATAATTATGGAACAATAGTTGCAACTACAGCTTCCCCCGTCTGTCCACTCCTACAGTGAGCTCAATACTCGCAGGTTAACGAACCAGGCGCGTCTACATTGGTGCGAGCATAGCTGCACACCGCGTCTGCAGGAGCGCCCGACCAACATGTCCGCACTCTTTCACAACTCAAGCTGCTCTGCTTTCTTTCTGATCGCAACGCGATAAAGATTCTCCATACGCAAAGATAAACAACGGTACAGCTATTGCCATTTCATCGCTGCTATCGATATATTTAAATAAAGTTCGCTTGGCTATTACCCAGCAAATTACAATACTATCATTATAATTAAAATAAATGATATACAGTCAGAAATAAATACACTATTACATCGATTACGTAATAAATATAGTTTCTGTAGTAAAGCTTACAGCTTCAGAATCGTAAGTACAGTACATGTTTTATCAACGGATATTGAACGGCGACTATTTTGGATGGTGCGGAAGGTATTTTATCTGCATTTTCGGTGTTACAACCTCCTTTTTCCCGGCGTGTTGCAGCGACTTGAAATGGGATGGTCTCAACAAGTAGTTGGAAGTCCCCTGCAGATATATTGAGCCTTGCTGCCTCTAGAGCCGTCCACAATTGCGAAAGTGTTCCCAGTACAAAAGTTTGTGCATGAATTGACTTCTCGGTTATGTCCCATAAAATTTTAATGGAATTCATGTTGGGCGACCTGAGCGGCCATATCATTCTCTCAAACTGATCAGAATGTTCTTCAAGCCAATCACGAATATTTGTCGGCCATCGACATAACGCATTATTACCCACAAAAATTCTATCGTTCATTGAGAACGTGAAGTCAATGAATCTCTGCTAACAATCTCAAAGAGGTTCAATTTGACCAAAGAATCCAGTTCATTCCACGTAAACAGAGCCCACACCGTTATGGAGTAACCACGAGGTTGCAAAATGTCTTCTTGACAACTTGGGTCCTTGGCTTAGCGGGGTCTATGTCATAGCCAGATCCTATCATAAGCTCTTACCAACTGAGAGCGGGAGTCATTTGACCAGTCCATGGTTTTCCAGTCGTCTAGGGTCAACAGATATGGTCAGGAGTCCAGGAGAGGTGCTGCAGGCGATGTCGTGCTATTAGCAAAGGCACGTGCATCGGTTGTCTGCTGCCAAATATCGCCGCTCTGTCCTAACGGATACGTTCGTAGTACGTCCCACATGGTTATTTCACGACAGTGTTGCTTGTCTGTTAGCGCTGACAACTCTACACAAACGCCGCTGCTCTCGGTCGTTATGTGAAGGTCGTCGAACACTGCGTTGTCCGTGGAGAGTGGTAATACCTGAAATCTGGTACTCTCGGCACACTCTTAACACTTTGGATCTTGGAATATTGAATTCCCTAACTATTTCCGAAATAGGATGTCCCATGCGTCTAGATCCAACACCATTCCGCGTTCATTCTGTTACTTCACGACGAGGTGCCGTAATCACGTCGGAAAGTTTGAGCACAAATGACTGCTCCGCCAATGCACTGCCCTTTCATACCTTGTGTAAGCAATACTACCGCCATCTGTTTATGTGCATATCCCTACCCCACGACTTTAGTCATCTCAGAGTATGATCTTGGGACATATGATCACCAAGTTGTCAATGCCTCCAGGCGTTACTGCCAGTAAATGGATCGTGGCGACGCAGCTCCTGATTTGGCCTCACAAGGCTAAGTGGACTCATTCCAGACCTCCATACCTCAGAATTATTCGAGGAATTGCCAGAAATTGGACCCGGTCCTTCCGCGCCGAAGGCAGCGATGTTACCCATCCAGCTAGGGGGGCGGTCTGTGATTTAACAACATAAGAGTTTTGCCGATCTCAGTCTCATGGGCAAGAGGAGTCGGTAGCAAAAATTAAGATATTGGGAAGGAATAGTGATATTTCCGTGGCGAATGCGGAATGATAGGGAGAGGCAGAGGCGAACGCTAACTACAAGGCAAGCTGAGGCAGAAGGCCGGAGCAGAATCAATACCCAAGACACACTAAAGCAAAAGGTAGTTATAAGGGAGCCAGAAGCCTTTGCCCTGTGCTGTCTGCCTTGGTGCGAAACGAAAATACAAAGAGAACGAGATCGGTAAAAAGAATACAGGGCTAAGTTTTATCGTCGTATCTGTTGACTTGTATTGTCCTTGGACTTCCGGTCCCTAAATTCAGCACTGGCTGTACCTGTGAATGTGGCCGGAACGACGGGATATGCAAAATAAAATATTAAGGAGTAATGAAAACATAATAAAAATTATTAATTTGCTGGGCTAGACTGACAGGTTGCAGTTGTACAAAATGTTAGGTTGATGCATAATTTCGTAGCTTTGTTGTTTTGCGTTTTGGTATTCCGGGTGCTGTGGGATCATTTATCGAACGTCAATTTTTGTTTATAGTTCACTGTTGCTATCTGAGTTTACATACTGTCATTTTGTTATCTGGTGACAGTGGGTGAAGCCGTGTGCGATAGAAAATGGAGTGTCCAGTAGAAAAATCTGAACATTTCTGACATAATCTTCTGCTAAAGAGTTCAGTAGAGTGGTGACTGCAGCAGAGGCAGCCAGTAACAGTTGCACCGTGTCTGGGGATTGTGCCATTGGACAGAGCACGGCGTTTTGATGTTGGAGATCCTCCACGTTCAGGAGGAACTCCATGGTTTGTTGAAGGTCGTTTAAACGCATTAATCCACAATGATCCATGTCAGTGAACCCTAGATCTGGCAATTGTTATAAGCTGTGATCATTTCACCATCGTGCGACATTTGCATGCAGTGGAGAAGGTTCAAAAATCGGGTGTGTGGGTAAAGCATGTTCTAAGCCAAAATCACAAAAATCAGCATTTGATCAATGTACATCTCTGCTTGTTCGTTGTCAATTGGGTCGTGAACAACGCCGACGATTCTTATCCTGCATCGTTACTGGTGACGGGAAACGCTGTCTTTATGCTAACATAAGGAAAAGAAAAGAATGGTTGAGTCCATACGAAGCTGCAACTCCATGGCGCGCATCCACAAATGACAACGTTACGCATCTGATGGAACAGCAGTGTGGTGTACTACGAATTGCTTCCCCGAGATGTAACCACCGCTGCAGACATTTATTGTCAACAACTGAGACGTCTTGCTACCCCAGAACAACGACCAGGAAGACTGAGTGAAGTGATCCTACTCCACAATAAAGCCCACTCGCATTCTGCTACACTGACAAATAACGCTCTATAGGAGTTGGGAACTCATTCCGCGCCCACCTGTTCACCCAATCTTGCACCTTTAGATTTTCACCATTTCCGCTCTCTATCAAAAATGTTCAAATGTGTGTGAAATCTTATGGGACTTAACTGTTAAGGTCATCAGTCCCTAAGCTTACACACTGCTTAACCTCCCCAAGGGCGGACTCGAACCTACGCCGGGACCAGCCGCACAGTCCATGACAGCAGCGCCTAAGACCGCTCGGCTAATCCTGCCGTGCGCGCTCTATCGAATAACCCTCAAGGAACTTCCTTTCCGGATAAAAATACGCACCGAACGTGTCTCGACGAGTTCTTCACCTCAATTTTACGTGATTTCTACAGTAGCGGAATCGAAAAGTTACCCCAGCGTTGGCAGACCGTGTGTGAATTGTGAAGGAGAATATATTGGCTCTGAGCACTATGCGACTTAACCTCGGAGGTCATCAGCCGCCTAGAACGTAGAACTAATTAAACCTAACTAACCTAAGGACATCACACACATCCACGCCCGAGGCAGGATTCGAACCTGCGACCGTAGCGGTCGCTTGGCTCCAGACTGTAGCGCCCAGAACCGCACGGCCACTTCGGCCGGCGAGAATATATTATTGATGATTAAAATCTCTGTTATGTCTATCTGTTGAGTTTATTAAATTTACGGAAAAATGCTACGAACTTACGCACTAACTTAATACTATGACCTTACCAATCGCTGCAAAAGTTACGTTTGGTTGTCACACTGTCCGCTTAAAATTTTGGCGTTTCCTTCGGCGCAGCTGCCTTTTCTGCACCGATGTGAACTCAAGGGGATGCTAACCTTCACAGAATAATTCTGAAACAGGCCACCAATCTTTTCTTCTGTCGATTTCCCGTACCAGATATACAGGCCAGTCCGTGGAGGTTATTCACTTTTACACGGCAGATCGCTGCACTGGTCGCAGCGCAGGGCCGGTTTGAGGCGCAGGCGATGCGAGAGGCCGCTTGGGGCGCCTAGCTAGGTGGCCAGGTGCGAAACTTGTAAACAGAGTGTATCATAATGAGTAGCGAAAAGTGACGCGGGTGGAAGTATACGGTAACAGAAACAAAGAAGGTCCAACAAAATTGGTTGCGCAGGTGGTTACGAGCCACAGTATGAAATATTGGTCTAGTTAGTGCAAATGTAGGAATGTAAACTTTTCGATGAAGTCCCCATCTAATATATTTCATCTAAGGTCTCCTCAACAAAACGCAATCCGAACAGGTTTCGGAAGGCTCAACGCGACCGACCGACCACCACGTCATCCTCATCCGTTAGGCGTCACTGGATGCGAATATGGAGTGGTACCTGGTCAGCACACCGTTCTCCCGGCTGTTGTCAGCTTTCATGATCAGAGACGCTTCTTCTCAATCAATTAGCTCCTTAGTTGGCCTGACAAGGCCTTAGTGCATCCTGATTGCCAACAGCGCTCTGCAGAATCGGACCGTCACCTATCCAGGCGGTAGCCATGCACGACAGCGCTTAATTCGGTGATCTGACGGAAACCGGTGTTACCACTGTATTAAGGTTTTTGCCCTCTTTAACAAGAAGTAGACATTACAAGTTACAGTTCATTGCACAAGCGCACTTGTTAAAGGAGGTGTTCCACGTGTCATACATTTGGGGTCAATACTGCACACGACTCTGCAGTAAGTTGATATTTATTTCACAAAACCCCGGATCATCTCGTAAATCTTGGAAAGTCCGGAGATTCGGTTCTTCAGTTCGACAACCGTATTAACATTCGCTTTTCTACACCTATATCTACATAAGTAACATAAATTCAGAATTCAGTGCCTAGCAGAGGTTTCGTTGAACCATCTTCAAGGTATTTCTCTACCGTTTCACTCTTGAACAGGGCATAGGAAAAAAAGAACACATAAATCTTTTATTATTTTGTTATGATGATCAGTACTCCCTATACAGGACGGCGCCAACAAAATACTTTCACGTTGGGAGGAGAACACCGATAATGCTAAAGTATATATTTATTTTTTAGTTAATATTTCTGTCAGTACCTTTATTAATGAAAATGCCTTAACCTCGAAAACTGTTAGGCCTGTTCTTATAACACACATATCTTTATATGTTATTTTTTAACAGGAAGCAGGTGAACCCTCTGAAGATGGACAGACTTCTCCGAAACACGTTTGGGTCCTAAAATAAGAAAAATTGTTTCCCCAAGGCACAACCATATTTTCGCACTACGTATTTATTTAATCATTCCCAACCCAACTCGCGTCCCATACACTGAGGTGACTAACTCGTGGGAAAGTGGTACGCACATATACAGACGGTGGTAGTATCGCGTACACAAGGTGCAAAAATGCAGTGCATTGGCGGAGCTGTCATTTGTACTCAGGTGGTTCATTTGAAAAAGTTTCCAACATGATTGCAGCCGCACGACGGAAATTAACAGACTTTGAACGCAGAATAGTGGTTGGAGCTAGGCGCATGGGACATACCATTTCAGAAATCGTTAGGATCTTCAATATTCCGAGATCCACAATGTCAAAAATGTGCCGAGAATATCGCATTTCAGGCATTACCTCTCACCACAGACAACACAGTGGCCGATGGTCTTCACCTAACGACCGTTTCGGTAGAGTTGTCAGTACTAACACACAAGTAACACTGCGTGAAATAACCACAGAGGTCGATGTGGCACGTATGACGAACGTATCCGATAGGATAGTGTGGCAAACTTGGCGTTAATGGTCTACGGCAGCAGACGACCGATGCGAGTGCCTTTCCTTATGACCAGCTGCAGCGCCTCTCCTGGACACGTGACCATATCGGTTGGACTCGAGGCGACTGGAAAACCGTAGCCTGGTCAGATGAGTACGGATTTCAGTTGGTAAGAGCGTGTGGCGCAGGTCCCACAAAGCCATGGACATAACTTCTCAATAAGGCACTGTGCAAGTTGGTGGTGGTTCTATAATGGTGTGGGCTGTGTTTACACGGAATTGACTGAGTCCTCTGACCCAACTAAAGAGATCACTGATTGCAAATGGTTACGTTTGGCTACTTGGAAACCTTTAGCAGCATTCCTGGGCATCATGCTTCCAAACAACAGTGGATGACAATCCACCATGTCACCGGGCGACTATTGTCCGTGATTGGTTTGAGAAACATTCTAGAGAATTAGAGCGAATGATTTGGGCACCCAGATCATCCGACTTGAATCCCATCGAACATTAACGGAACATAATCGAGAGGCCACTTCGTGCTCAAAATTCTACGCCGGCAACACTTTCGCAATTATGGGCGTCTATAGAGACAGCAGGGTTAACTTTATTGCAGGGAACTTCCATCGAGTTCTTGATTGCGTGCCACGTGGACTTGCTGCTCTACACGGGCAAAAGGAGGTCCGACACGCAAATAGGAGATATCCCTCGTCTTTCGTCACCTCAGTGTATGCGAGGCACCCCCTCTCCCATTTCGCTATAATACAAAACGAGCTCCGCCGGGGATTCGAGTCCTCCCTCGGGCATGGGTGTGTGTGTTGTTCTCAGCATAGGTTAGTTTAAGTAGTGTGTAAGACTAGGGACCGATGACCTCAGCAGTTTGGTCCCTTAGGAATACACACACACACAACGAGCTGCACTGATTTGAAGCAAAGTCATCAGTCTAATTTAATTTTATTACTGATTGTAATCCCGTATTATTTAGTTGAACTGAGAGTCTTTAGATTTGTGTGATTTGTCGTTATGGGGAAATTTAACGGATTCTTTTTAGTACATATGTCTATGACCCTACACCTTGTAACTTTTCGCACCAGACAACTTGTCTAAATCAGTCTCTAACTAATTTTGATCGTCTGGTGACTACGAGACGGTAACTGACGGCGTCATATGCAAACAATCGAAGACGCTGCTCATATTGTCTCCTAATCACGAGTAGTTTACATAGATTACAAACAGCAGATGGCTTATAACACTTCTTTAGGAAACGGCACGTATCACTTCTATTTTGTTAGGTGACTTTCCGTCAAAAGTGTTACGAAATGTGACTGTTCTGACTTATGGCCGTAGACAGAGAATTTCAGAAGATTGAGGTCTCGTGACGCCTTATATCAGAAGCTAAACGTGCCTGTGTTCCCACCGTGCTTGTACAACATTCCCCAATATTGCGCAACGTCAGAAAGACCACGAATGAAATTTGAGGCAAGTAGGTTAAGGACTTTACACTTCAAATACGTTTTGTTGAAGCATGGATTTCTCGCGTTGTTTGCACATTTTTGTAGATACAACACGAGGTCTGCTCAAAAAAATTCAAGAACAGTACGTAATTTCGCGTCAGTGGTTTGTTGGAGCAAAATGTGGTTGTCATCCCTCGATCCGCCAATGTTTAATGTGCAACTGCGCAAGTTTCATTGTTTTTTGCCTCTTAGTTATTGTTCAGTGCTGTATTGAGTAGAACGTTTTTGATGTGGTGATCAAAGTCTTATGCATACTGGGTCAGATAAAGGTAAAGAAGGAAAAGAAACAACAATGAATACAAAAAAATGGCTCTGAGCACTATGGGACTAAACAGCTGAGGTCATCAGTCCCCTAGAACTTAGACCTACTTAAACCTAACTAACCTAAGGACATCACACACATCCACACCCGAAGCAGGATTTGAGACTGCGACCGTAGCGGTCGCGCGGTTCCAGACTGAAGCGCCTAGAACCGCTCGGCCAATTAATGAATACAGGAACGGAAACAGAGTGAAGGGTTATTTGCAGGAAACAGAAAAAAAAACACTGATGTTCAAACTGAATGGATGTCCGAGAAATATTATCAGACAAATATTCATTCAACCACAAATCCGAATGACAGAGAACTTTGAGTATGCGAGGTGTGTTCAAAACATTTCGCGCCAATGGTATGTTGGAACGAAATGCGATTGGTGTCCCTGCACGCTCCTGTGTTTAATGTGTAACTGCTGAGAGTTTCATTGTTTTATATCCGTTAGTTATTGTTCAGTACTGTATTGAGTAGAACATTGTGTCGCACAGTTTGTGACTTTCGAGATGGCAGAGTTAAAGGAGCAACGCGTCTTCATTAAATTTTGCTTGAAATTCAAGAAAATGTTTACAGGGACACATCAAATGATGCTGGAAGCATACGGTGATGAGTGCATAAGCCGTACTCGGTGTTACGAATGGTTCACAGGTTTAAAAATAGCCGGACGATAGTTAAAGATGACTTTCGTTCAGGATGCCCTTCGACGTCTACCGACAATGCTCACCTCAGGAACGTCAAAGAAATTAATTGTGCGTCCCAATCGAAGACTGACTGTCCGAGAGATTGCAGAATAATGTAACAATTCAGTTGGATCATATCATGAAATACCGACGCAACGTCTTGAAATTCATCGTGTTGCCGTCAAGTTCGTCCCAGGGTTCACGAGTCACGACCAGAAAGAACTTTGGGCCGCAATCTGTGAAGAGCCTTTGGATCGCGCAAATGGGATGTTCCTTAAGAGAATCGTAACTGGTGATGAGACGTGGGTTATGGTGTTGAGACCATAGTTCAGTCTTCACAGTGGGTCGGAAAAGATTCTCCGAGACCAAAAAGAGCTCGTCAGGCCAGGTCAAATACTGATAGTTTTCTTTGACCTTTGAGGATTAGTTCATCACGAATTCGTGCCACAGGGACAAACTGGTAATCGATGGTACTATCGGGACATGTTGCGACGTCTGCGAGAAACTGTGAGAAGCAAACGGCCTGAAAAATGGGAGGCAATTCATGGTTCTTGCATCACGATATCGCACCCGCACATTCATCCCTGTTGGAGCGTGGCTATTGCACAAAAAACGAAATCGCTGCGCTGCCTCATCCTCCGCACTCTCCATATCTGGCCACAGTGGACTCTTTTTTTTTCTTTTTTTTTCCAAAGTTGGAAACACCGATGCAAGAGACTTAAAAAGAATGTTTTCGTAAGTGCAAACGGCGTTGGGAGTGGTGTATCAATTGTGGAGAGGAGTACGCTACTGGCCATTAAAATTGATACACCAAGAAGAAATGCAGATGATAAACGGATATTCATTGAACAAATATATTATACTAGAACTGACATGAGATTACGTTTTCACGCAGTTTGGATGCATAGATCCTGAGAAATCAGTACCCAGAACAACAACCTCTGGCCGTAATAACGGCCTTGATACGTCTGGGCATTGAGTCAAACAGAGCTTGGATGGCGTGTACAGGTACAGCTGCCCATGCAGCTTCAACACGATACCACAGTTCATCAAGAGTAGTGACTGGCGTATTGTGACGAGCCAGTTGCTCGATCACCATTGACCAGACGTTTTCAGTTGGTGAGAGATCTGGAGAATGTGCTGGCCAGGCCAGCAGTCGAACATTTTCTGTTTACAGAAAGGCCCGTACAGGACCTGCAACATGCGGTCGTGCATTATCCTGCTGAAATGTAGGGGTTCGCAGGGATCGGATGAAGGGTAGAGCCAGGGGTCGTAACACATTGAAATGTAACGTCCACTGTTCAAAGTGCCGTCAATGCGAACAAGAGGTGACCGAGACGTGTAACCAATGGCACCCCATACCATCACGCCGGGTGCTACGCCAGTATGGCGATGACGAATAGACGCTTCGAATGTGCGTTCACTGCGACGTCGCCAAACACGGGTGTGACCATCACGATGCTGTAAACAGAACCTGGATTCATCCGAAAAAATGACGTTTTGCCATTCGTGCACCCAGGTTCGTCGTTGAGTACGCCATCGCAGGCGCTCCTGTCTGTGATGCAACGTCAAAGGTAACTGCAGCCATGGTCTCCGAACTGATAGTCCATGCTGCTGCAAACGTCGTCGAACTGTTCGTGCAGATGGTTGTTGTTTTGCAAACGCCTCCATCTGTTGACTCAGGGATCGAGACGTGGCTGCACGATCCGTTACAGCCATGCCGATATGATGCCTGTCGAGTGCTAGTGATACGAGGCCGTTGGGGTCCAGCACGGCGTTCCGTAATTCCCTCCTGAACCCAGCGATTCCATATTCTGCTAACAGTCATTGGATCTCGACCAACGCGAGCAGCAATGCCGCCATACGATAAACCGTAATCGCGATAGGCTAGAATGCGACCTTTATCAAAATCAGAAACGTGATGGTACGCATTTCTCCTCCTAACACGAGGCATCACAACAATGTTTCACCAGGCAACGCCGGTCAACTGCTGTTTGTGTATGAGAAATCGGTTGGAAACTTTCCTCATGTCAGCACGTTGTAGGTGTCGCCACCGGCGCCAACCTTGTGTGAATGCTCTGAAAAGCTAATCATTTGCATATCAGAGCATCTTGTTCCTGTTGGTTAAATTTCGCGTCTGTAGCACGTCATATTCGTGGTGTAGCAATTTTAATGGCCAATAGTGTATTTCGAAGGAGACTGTGCACAATAAGTAAACAGTAAGAGTAGAAAAATGTTGTGGTCAAAGTTCTGGAATTTTTTGAGCAGACCTCGTGTGAAAAGATTCATTACTTGACGGTTGGAGGCACTCTTGCTGTTGTATGCCAACCGTATATTTTTTATCACATAGCGGCCACGGTCTCCAATCGTGTGTTAGGTAAAATAGCATAGTGCTTGCAGTGTCGGCTGAGCGCCCTGCACGCGGGAAGCGCCCCGAGGCGACGTAGCCAGCGCACGGCGCCTGTTGCCCGCCCGCCCTGCGGCTCTCCTGAGCGGAACGCGCCGCCAGCTGCTCGCCGCCGCGCGACAGCTGCAGCCGCCACCAACCACGCGCCGCCGCCAGCAGCTGCCGGCTGCCGCATTCCTCAGGCGCCCGTATGCGGGACCGCGCGTCCCTCCAGCTGTTGGCGCCTCTCTGTCCGCAACGGAAGCGCGCCCTCCTCTCGCCTCGGAGGCATCATTCCGTGTCGCGCACGTCCCCTCTTTTTCTCGCTGATGGATTACGAAACTGCAATTATACAGCGTGTATGAAAAAAAAGGAACCCATTTTAAAAAATATTCTCTAGCCTCCTGATACGATATTAGAGCCCTTTACATACCAAAAGTAAGGTAATAGTTTTTTTTTTTGTCTACCTTACGAAGATTCAGTTTGGGTGTCCTACGAGACTTCAAGAAGAATATAATAATTCCAATCCCAAAGAAAGCAGGTGTTGACAGATGTGAAAATTACCGAACTATCACTTTAATAAGTCACAGCTGCAAAATACTAACGCGAATTCTCTGCAGACGAATGGAAAAACTAGTAGAAACCGACCTCGGGAAAGATCAGTTTGGATTCCGTAGAAATGTTGGAATACGTGAGGCAATACTGACCTTACGACTTATCTTAGAAGAAAGATTAAGGAAAGGAAAAGCTATGTTTCTAGCATTTGTAGACTTAGAGAAAGCTTTTGACAATGTTGACAGGAATACTCTCTTTCAAATTCTAAAGGTGGCAGGGGTAAAGTACAGGGAGCGAAAGGCTATTTACAATTTGTAAAGAAACCAGATGGCAGTTATAAGAGTCGAGGGGCATGAAAGGGAAGCAGTGGTTGGTAAAGGAGTGAGACAGGGTTGTAGCCTCTCCCCAATGTTATTCAATCTGTATATTGAGAAAGCAGTGAAGGAAACAAAAGAAAAATTCGGAGGAGATATTAAAATCCATGAAGAACAAGTAAAAACTTTTAGGTTCGCCGATGACATTGTAACTCTGTCAGAGACAGCAGACTTGGAAGAGCAGATGAACGGAATTGATAGTGTCTTGCAAGGAGGATGTAAGGTGAACATCAACAAAAGCTAAACGCGGATAATGGAATGTAGTCGAATTAAGTTGGGTGATGCTGAGGGAATTAAATTAGGAAATGATACACTTAAAGTAGTAAAGGAGTTTTGCTATTTGGGGGGCAAAATAACTGATGATGGTCGAAGTAGAGAGGATATAAAATGTAGACTAGCATTGGCAAGGAAAGCGTTTCTGAAGAAGAGAAATTTGTTAACATCGAGTATAGATTTAAGTGTCAGGAAGTCGTACCTGAAAGTATTTGTATGGAGTATAGCTATGTATGGAAGTGAGACGTGGACGATAAATAGTTTAGAAGAACGCTGAAGATTAGATGGGTAGATCACATAACTAATGAGGAAGTATTGAGTAGAATTAGGGAGAAGAGAAGTTTGTGCACAACTTGACTAGAAGAAGGGATCGGTTGGTAGGACATGTTCTGAGGCATCAAGGGATCACCAATTTAATATTAGAGGGCAGCGTGGAGGGTAAAAATCGCAGAGAGAGACCAAGAGAGAATACACTAAGCAGATTCAGAACGGTGTAGGCTGCAGTAGGTACTGGGAGATGAAGAAGTTGCATGGAGAGCTGCGTTGAAACAGTCTCTGGACTGAAGACCACAACAACAACAGCGATACACGACATATCTAGTCGCTTGTAACCCCTCTTTCCCGCCCTTCCTCGAAGTAACATTTATCTCGTAGGGATAGCGGTTATCGCTGAAACAATCGGTTTTCGGTTACACTGGTTTTTTCGTCCCCAGATTAACCTCACTGTTAGAAGCAACTTGGATAGGAGCGTCAACTGTAGTCGCTTCCACTGTGTGTGCAACACGGCCTTGGGAATTGTTATACTGAAGAGATTTGTCATTTTGTCTGTAGCCCTTTGCTTGCGACACATCTGTGTAACACAAAGTTAAGTACTGTATTTTTTCATTTGATAATAAAACTTATTAACACGTTTTGTAAGCAGCTGATGGTCTGGATTTCGTTGTAATTTCATTGGCAGCAATACGCTGCTCATATATCGAGCCCTTAATAAACTTGTCGGCGGCGAGGCCAGGGAGTACTCAACGATCTAAGAGGTCATCTACAAATCATACTGTGTGCTACAAATTATTTACCATCGTCATGAAATACAGCATAAAGCAATGACACCTGGAGTCTCACGCCTGTTACGCAGAGCTTCGTTTGGTCGAAAAAGTTCGGAGCGACGTTTATCAATCCAGTAGCAGGGAAAGGAAAAGCCAAGAAAATGTAGGCCACTGTATTTCGGTTGAGGATACGAACTGCGCTAATACTAAGACGATAAAATTAATTATTTGTCAGCAGAAGAAACAATTTCAAATCGCATTTCGTTCCGTTAATAACCAAACTTTTCATTATGTCTATCATTCAAAAGGCGATCCAAGAAATTCATCTATAATATGTCTGAAATATTAAAAAACTAGAAACCCGCCTCGATTGCGAAAAAAGCACCTAGTGTTAACCTAGGTTTCGGCATAGATAACTACACCTTCTTCAGAACAATAAAACCCACAAGTGCCTAAGAAGACCTTTGTCAATGATTAAAAGAAACCATAGCTATACATTTATAAACGAAAAAAAGGAAAACACAAACAGTACATATGTACAAAGTCTAAACCGTTACTTAACTTAATGGTGTAACCTCCACCTCACACCGGCCTATGTTCGATGGGCCATGACCCGCCTTTATGGCGGAGGTGTGAGGTGGAGGTTACACCATTAAGTTAAGTAACGGTTTAGACTTTGTACATATGTACTGTTTGTGTTTTCCTTTTTTTAGTTTATAAATGTATATCTATGGTGTTCTTTTAATCATTGACAAAGGTCATCTTAGGCACTTGTGGGTTTTATTGTTCTGAAGAAGGTGTAGTTATCTACGCCGAAACCTAGGTTAACACTTTTTTCGCAATCGAGGCGGGTTTCTAGTTTTTTAATTTATTAACCAGCGATTGCTGACGCGCTGCGATGTTGAAGCGTCTGAAATTCTTATAAAAATGTATTATTTCTCATGATACGTGCACGGAAAACGTGTATTTCAGGATACCATGCTGATACACTAGCTGGTCGAAAATTACCGTTATAAGCGTTTATGCAGTAGAAATGCACTCGGTACTGAAACTTCGTAGGAGAATGGCTTTATGTGCTAATATTTCTCCAAGATGAACCACTTCAGACAAGCTGTCACAATGAATTTGGATGACGGATCTGTAAAATTACCCTGAATGTAACTGCCGCGTCTAAATGTGCATATTCATAACATATAATGATCAGCCAGAATGCCATGACCACCCATGTAATAGTCGGTATGTCTACCTTTGGCGCGGATAAGCGGCGAGCCGTCGTGGCATGGAAGCAGTGAGGCCTTAGTAGTTCGCTGGAGGGAGTTGGCACCACGTGTGCACACACAAATCACGTAAACCCCGTAAATTCCAGGGAGGTGGGCGATGCCCTCCGATGGCATGTTCAAACACATCCCAGATGTATTCGATCGGGTCAGATCTGGCAAGCTGGGGGTCAGCACATCAACTTGAACTCGCCAGGATTTTCCTCCTGGCCTTGTAACATGACGCATTGTCTTGCTGAAAAATGCCACTGTCATGTGGAAACATGATCCTCATTAAGGGGTCTAAAACCAGAGTACGATGCGCGTTGGCCCTCACGGTGCCTTGCACGAGCTCCACTGGACCCATGTATGCGCACGTGAATGTTCCCCAGAGCATAATGGAGCTACCATCATCTTGTGTCCGTTACGCAGTACAGTTGTCAAGGAGACATTCCCCTGGAAGACGACGGTTTGCGCCTTAGTTGCCTATGTCAGGGTATTAACAAGGAGACATACATGGGTCGTCGGCTGCGGAGGCCTATCGTTAGGACTTTTCGATGCACTGTGGGTTCAGACACATTTGCACTCTGCCCAGCATTAAAGTCTAAGGCCGGCCGAGGTGACCGTGCGGTTCTAGGCGCTACAGTCCGAAACCGCGGGACTGCTATGGTCGCAGGTTCGAATCTTGCCTCGGGCATGGATGTGTGTGATGTCCTTAGGTTAGTTAGGTTTAAGTAGTTCTAAGTTCTAGGGGACTGATGACCTAAGATGTTAAGTCCCATAGTGCTCAGAGCCATTTGAACCATTTAAAGTCTAAGTTACTTCTGCCACAGTTCGATGCCTGTCCTGTTTTACCAGTCTGCTCAGCCTACGACGTCCGACATCCGTAATCAGAGGGTAGTCGCCTAATCCCACGACGTCTCGTCGTGGTTTCACCTTGCTTTCGCCACGTGTGAAGAGACACTGAACATAGCACTCCTCGAACACTCGACAAGTCGCGTTGTTTCCGAGCATGCGGGCCTTCCCTATTCTACACATGGATAGTCATTCGTCGCCAGGTGACGCTGCTATTGCATGGACGGGTTTATATCGATAAATGCGTATGATGTTTCAAGTTGTACATCTCAGAATGATGCAGTCGACTTGCTTGTCACGGACTGGCAGAACTCTAATGCTAGCTAGTGGCTTACATTCTGACAAATATCGTTGCGCCTTACGCCTACTGCATTTCACGGTTTGTTGAGACAGTGCTGACCAGGGACGGACACACTCGTGTTGCCCAATAATCAGCTCGTCTCAGACTATAGCGAAGAAGCGTTATGGGCCGCAGCAGGGATACCTGTACTGTTGCAAACTGAGTGACGCAAAATTTCTTCTCTAATCTTACAGGATATGCGCAGAGTAATCACTGAATAATTAGGGAAACTGTCCAGCGATATAAACTCTTCACAGAGCTAATATCGAGCTACCCCGACGTGTGCACGACCGTCATACTGTATGCAACGGAATCCACAACTGTCAAAAAAGCTGAGCGCTCCTTTACTACCTGAAACTATTTCAAAAATTATTTACAGTGCTTCGCATTGTAATGTATCTCTTCCCAAATAAGCTATACTAGTATAAAATTTTACTTCGCAAGAATAACCGCAACTGTAACATTTCATTCCAGACCATGTATAACCATAAAGTTGGACAAAAATCTTTATAAATATATTTTATGTAACTTCAACTTATAACTCGGTAGAAATAATTAAAATACTAAGTGCATTCTGTTGTATTTTAGATAGTTTGAAGTTCATCTCCCTCTCGTTGTCTACGGGCGCGGGTTTGTTATTCTATTAATTGAAACACTTCTCACCATTTTAATTCATTTTCTTTCAAACCACTTCTTAGAAAACGAAATAGTGGAAATACACAACATAAAAATATTTTTACAAAGCACGTATGAACAAGAGCAATTGAACTACCGAATGACTACATCGACATCGACAACATTTTTATGCAGTTGGCACGCTTTGCGTCTGTTTATGACCTAGATTTCCTCGACAGATACTTCCAGAAAAGTATACTTTTTAATTACAATAACATTCTAAAAACAAATTTCAACAGAAGTATACATCTCGGAAATTTTTATTTTTGTGCTTCAAAACGATAGTATTAGTTTTTTAAATTAATTTCAAATTTATGATCGAAACTTCTGGAATTTTAAAGTTTCTTTTGTAGACAGTATTTTTAAAAGAATTATTTTTTTACCAATATAAGTTACTCTTTTGTCAGTAGATAACAAAATATTTACATTAAGGAATGTGATGAGTATATAAATAAACTTTTGTCTATGTAAAATTTTATTTTATCTCTATTTTGTTTATGATATCATTTCTGATTTTTGTCTTTAAATAATATATTTTGAATGAAACTAATTACATTCTTATAAAACAGCTAACGGATACTCAAAATCGTGAATAGTAAATTTCTATCCAAATCACGTTATAATTTCAGAAATTTCTGTGTCCTTCATTATGAACTCAGTACATCTTATTTATGGGTTCTTCAGTTACTTCCTGGTATAACATTTCCATATTTAAGGTTGAACAACGAGTGCACTGTTTTTGTTCTACTGGTTTTTCCGTGTTAGAGACACTAGGTTTTAGGTAACCAAACATTATACAATGGCTTGCATAGCGTGCTGTGCATTAAACTTCTTTCTTAACGTTGAAATTTTATTTTGCAGAATGGAAAATATTAATATTAGAGATCAAATGTTTATAATGCTGAATTTCATGAGGTCTTGATATTGGCTGTGAAACTGTTAAACGGAGCACTCTTCATTTATATTGTGCAAGAAACACGTTTTTTAACGTTGTGAGCTAATCTTTAGACAATGGACAGTATTATACGCAATAAGTAAAACATCTAAACTTACAGGTTATATGGTTAGGATGCCATAGTTTGTGAGGTTGGTTGAGAACTGTCTAACTGAACACTAGTAACTTGTGTTCTGCAACGAACACGTTTTACATTGTAAAAAACATTTTTATGCATTGGCAATGCTGAACACAGTAAATGCTTAAAATATGCAGTCTTAAAGTATTAAGTTATGTTGTTGAAGTTTGTGGGGTAATGAAGGTTTCGATCTCTCGAAACTAGGGATCTATAGAAAAATAGGAATCCATCGTAATGCATCGTTCCATCGAAAAGGTTCGACCGATCGAAAAGTGCTGGCCTGCTGAAATATATTGGCTAACAAAAAGTATCGATCTATCAAATAACGTCGATCCACGGAACGATATCCATCCATCAAATATTATCGACCCATATAATAATATCGACCTATAGCGTTATACCTATATATAGTATTATATCTATCGAATTATATTTATCTATAGAATTATATCGATCAATTTAATGTTATAAAGATATCGAAATGTACAGATCAAACAGAAAATATCGATCTAGGAACGTATCAATCTAACGTATTACCTAAGTCCATCAAATTATTTCGAACTATTGATCGAAAAGCATCGCTCTATCGAATTATATCGATATTCGCCGATCCTTCGAAACTTTCGATCTATCGAAATCATCGATATACGTAATTATACCGATCTACCGATTTATATCGATCTAGTGAAAAGTGTCTATTTGTCGAATAGTCTCGAGCCGTCGTAAAAGTATCGTTCTATCGATAACTTACAATCATTCGAAAGCTGTCAATCTATCGAAAAAAGTCGGATAATATCGAGATCTCAATGAAATGGGTTTCCATGAAAACATTGATCTCTTGATAATTAGCGGTTCATCGAATAATATCGATCTATTGAAAAACATGAGCCTATCGGAAATTATCCATACTTCGAAAAATATTGATATCTCAAAAGATATTGCTCTCGAGAAATGTCGATCTCTCAAAAAATAACTGTCTCGAAAGTTTCAGTCTCTCTCGAAATATATTGATCTCTCAAAAAATATCGGTATATCGTAAACTATATGTCTCGAAAAATATCGATCTATCGTTGTCTGTGGTGAAACGTAATTCCAGTAAAGCATTCTCGGCACATTCTTGACACTGTGGATCTAGGAATATTGAATTCCCTAATGATTCAGAGTCTGTTAATTCCCCTTGTGCTGCCATAAATACGTCGGAAACCCTTTACGTGAATTACCTGAGTACAAACGACAGCTCCGCCAGTGAATTGCCCTTTTATATCTTGTGTACGAAATACTACCGCTACCAGTGTTGTGCATATTGCTATCCCATTACCTGCGTCGCCTCAGTAACAATCATTACGCAACATGCTCTGTAAAACCTTTCCTTGGCGGCGTCAGAGCATTACACTATTTTTCACGTTACCGTAAACAAAATCCAAACTCCATCCGAAACTCATCTAATGCAATTTAGCTATAATTTTGCGTCGCTCTTCTCTCCAGTTGGCTCGACACCAACGGCTGACCACAGTCTATCTAGGCTTTTTTCTAGTATTTTCGCGCGCAAACTTCACGCTCTCTTATCTCTTCAATTAGTAGGTTTTCATCCCAGGCACGGAGGGATTTCGCTTTACATTTTCCTGTCATTTCAATTCTGAAAGCCCTAAGCGTGAACAAGTTGTGTTGTATAATAAAACAGGAATATAGACTTCATAATAAAATTCAGTAAAAGTAGACAAAGTGCGTGTGTGTGTGTGTGTGTGTGTGTTTGTGTGTTTGTGTGTGTGAGAGAGAGGGAGAGATATCGTGTGTGAGGATGCGCGGTACTGCGCTCCCTGCACTGTACTTGGCGTGCAGTCGACGCTGACGGATTTCCGAGCACTTGCGCTTCCTCCCGTGTTGCCCTCGACCTAAATCAGTCTTCGCTCAGCCTTGGCGAATTGAGAAATACTGGAAACTTGGAGGCCACACAGCGGTTTTCTCTTCCTAGCGCGGCCTGTTCCGCTCAGGAAGCTCGACGCCTGCTGAAGCTCAAGCAGGCTACCAGCACAACACAACGGTACGGCGTACAGCATAGATACCAGTAAACGCGTGGTCGTTACGGTAGGTGAGTGTTCTGCGAGCGATTTTCTTTCGTTAGAAGGTAGTCAACTGCTGTTTGAACAAGCTTTTCCGTTTCTGTTATTCCTGCCACACTTCTGACTGGGCAGGCCATCACATGGGTAAGTACAGCTAATATGATAGTTTGAAAATGCTTTTAAACCTGCAGTACACCTAAATCCAGTGCAAGCCAATTCATGTACTGGATTTCGGAGAGTGGAAAAGATACTCATTTCTTTCTATGAGATCCATGAACTATCAGTAGAAATTACTGTAGTACTGTTTGAAGCAGCACTGTTGATCTCTTTAATTAATACTCCTATGACAAGAGAACCGTCACTGTTGTTGTTGTTGTTGTTTGCCGGCCGGAGTGGCCGAGCGGTTCTAGGCGCTCCAGTCTGGACCCGCGCGACCGTTACGGTCGCAGGTTCGAATTCTGCCTCGGGCATGGATGTGTGTGATCTCCTTAGGTTAGTTGGGTTTAAGTAGTTCTAAGTTCTATGGGACTGATGACCTAAGCTGTTAAGTCCCATAGTGCTCAGAGCCATTTGGATTTTGTTGTTTCTGTTGTTGTGGTCTTCAGTCCGACGATTGGTTTCATGCAGTTCTCCACCCTAGAGTATACAGTGTCTCTTCACCTCTGCACGACTGTAGCCCCCTACATTCGCTTTAACCTGCTCACTGTGCTTCAGATTCAGTCTCTCACAGCATAAACGTCCAAATCAATCTGTCCCTTCTTTTAGGCAACTTGTGCTGTAAGTACTTCCTTTCTCCAATTCATTACCACCTCACACTTCTTCAGCACATAAGGCTCCATTCCATGCAAATACCTTCAGAGAAGACCTCCTAATACTTAAAACTATATTCGTTGTTAACACATTTTTCTTGTTCGGAAATGCTATTGCCAGTCCTCATTTTAGGACGGACAACCTAAGAGTAAAGCCACCTTTTTTTTATTTTATAAGAAAATTGTTTCCGCCAATTTCGATCGAAAAAATGCCGAATTTGTATGTGGGACTTGATGAAATATTCCCACCTAGCCCCTGTAGTGTCACAAAGTTCCGATAGGTGGCGTTGCTGTTTGTAGCCTTCGGATTTGCGTCTGTACCGGAGGTGCGTTCCAAGCAGAGAGCTGTTATTGAGTTTCTTGTGGAGGAAAACCGGAGAATCGCAGATATTCATAGACGCTTGCAGAACGTCTGCGGAGACCTGGCAGTGAACGAAAGCACGGTGAGTCGTTGGCGTGGCGTCTGTATTCCTCGCAAACCTGTCCGATCTTCGGCGTGTCGCCCAGCCGCACACAGCTGTGACTCCTGCAACGTTGGCGCGTGCGGAGACTCTCATTCGATGGAGCAGCTGCAGCTGTCCTTACGATTTTTTTATTACGTTGGTTACCAGATTCTGTGCATCAGTGCGCCATCTTCAGATCTTATCTGATGCTGAGGGAGTTAACTGCAGTCGTATGCATGGTTCACCAGTGGTCATCTATAAACTGGTTTTCGCAGACTACCTGTAACAGGAAGTGGGAAACTGTACGAATAATAAATGAAACAGGAATTGAAGGTATAAAAAACTGTTTGAGGAATACAGACTGGAAAGATGTATACAATTCACCTGGGATAAATGAAAAATATAACCGTTTCTCTAATACGGTCATAGGTCACATTGAAAACTGCTGTCCTAAGAAAGTAATCAAAGCAAATAGATTATGAGCTGTAGTCACATTGTGACTGGTAGCAGATAATTTTCTACACCTCATAAAGGAACAGTCACGGAGTTCGACAGCATCCACTATGGATAAAATTCAGCAAATAGATTAAATGTTTCAAAACTGTGGATTACAAATGGAATAAAAGTATCTTGCAAAACAAAAGAAGACTGTACTTAATGTCAAGGGACAATGATAACTACAGAGCTAAATCACATTACAAATTATATTATAAAATTCTAAACAAAGTAATCATAACCTCAAAATACCGGGTGATCAAAAAGTCAGTATAAATTTGAAAACTGAATAAATCAAGGAATAATGTAGATAGAGAGGTACAAATTGACACACATGCTTGGAATAACATGGGGTTTTATTATCATGTGACTATGTAATAAGAACTGAGTCGACCTTGCAGAAATTGTATAGTGTCCAAGAAATAGTTAACGCTCGCTTTCTTGATGTCTCAGTCTGTATGCATGGAAATTCTTGCCCTAACAGAACCTGTTTACGAAAATAGCGCAGAATAACACCGAATGCACTCTTCCGAGCGGTCCTAATGTGATACCCTGTCCATCACATATTACCCTTCCTGCTTTCAACAAACACACAAACGTTCTCACCACTATGTAGAGACTCCCATATCCCAGCTCAAAGGATGTGAATGAATCAAGCATTATGATTGGCTCTTATCGAATTTACCCGCCAAATTACTGATGCCGCCAGTATCGAAGCACTGTCCGCCTTTTTTCCTTCTGCAGACGAGACTTTCAGCGGTTATTTTACACAGATCGCCATACTGCACTGTCAATTAAATCTTAAACTACCATACATATCGTCAAATACGGAAGGACTCTTACTTATTTACACTGTTCTCCCATTGAGGACAAAAACTTGAATATTAGAATGTGAAACCGACCTGCGGCCCATCAATATATCACGGCGTACCCTACATAACGTCGAATATGGAAAGACTCCTACTCAATTACACCGCTCTCCCACCGAGGACAGGGGATTGAATATTAGAGCATGAAACCAATCTCCAACCCAGCAATATATCTCGATGTAATAAACATAAAGTTCGTATCCTGCACCAGACAAAATCAGCCGTTTTACATCATTTGTACATATACCACTAGGACAGACAGCACAATACGTATACTCACACCACTAGATATTTACTATGAGGTAGGGCAAGCATCCACCCCCAACGTGTGACCAGAGCACCCTCAGTGGACCGAAGTTGCTCTCAGAACTGTTCTACAAATTCGGGCTCGTTTCACCCATCAGCACAAACGCATTACTGTTTCTGGTTCAAACCTACTTCCTTGCTTGCTCGCCTTTCAACATACATCTTCAAAAGAATACACGTATTTTCGCATGGTTCACCATAATATTATACCATTTCCGTGGTAATTCTCGATGTCTAAGCAGCATCCTACCGATCACTAGCGCAACGTAATCCCCAAGATATAGACTGGAAATTATTTCTCTACAAACCCAAAACTTTAGCTAGGTGGGGCATGCTGTAAACCACCGACTCTCTTATACCGATGTCGGTTATGTAGCAGATTCCAAATCATCCCAATAATTTACAAGGTCAACTAAAGTGTTTCTCATGGCTACAGAACCGGCAAACGTGTCTTCTACGTGCTAGATGCACACACCACAATCGAACCTCCCTAAACTAAATAAAGGCGCGAAATGTGCATAAGCAGTCAACTAAACAATTTACATGGGCGGTAATAACGATCCAGTGCAACGCACCTCCATATTCAATCTACTCAAATTTCCACGTAATCACGAAAGCTATCCAACGCGTACTAAGTATTAATTCGCTGTTCGGTCGTCTAGAGGACAACATGGTTAATTCATCTACATTCCTACACTCCAACAGGCATCTCCAGTCTGACAGCTCCTACCGTTAATGGGAAGCGTGAATGACCCCCGAACAGGTGACCAGCGCTGCAGGCCGAGCACGCACACGTAGAATGTTTATCGTAAGAAATCATTCACATGTATGTTTTATCCCTGTACTTACAACTAAATGTTACGATCGCAGTCTCAGTTGAAAGACGTTGGGGTTGGGTTGGGTTGTTTGGGGGAAGAGACCATACTGCGAGGTCATCGGTCTGATAGGATTAGAGAAGGAAGTCGGCCATGCATTTGCCTGGAGCGATTTAGGGAAAATCAGGGAATATCTAAATCAGAATGGCTGGACGTGGGATTGAACATCGTCCTCCCGAATTCGAGTCCAGTGTGCTAGCCACAGCGCCACCTCGTTCGGTAGTCTTCACGTGCGACCTCTGATTTCTCTTATTACGGTAATCATTTCTCCCTATATAGATGGGCGTCAACAAAACATTTACGCAATCGCAACGAAGAATGCCTTTGTCTTAATGACTGTTACCCCAACTCGCGTCTCATATTGTGCCAATATCTCCCCTATATCGCGATAATACAAAACGAGCTACCCTTCTTCTAGCTTTATACACATCCTCCGTCAATCCTATCTGGTAAGCATCCCATTCCGAACATCAGTACTCTAGCAGAGGGCGGACAAACGTAGTGTACGCCGTCCCTTAAGCGAATCCGTTGCATCTTCTAAGTGTTTGTCAATAAAATGCAGTCCTTGCTTCGCCTTACCCACAATATTATCCATGTGGTCGTTCCAGACTGTTATTAATAATTGTAAGACCTAAGTGTTTAGTTGAATTGGTAGCCTTTAGATTTATGTAAATTAGCGTGTAACCGAAATTTAAGAGATTCCTTTTACTACTCACATGGTTTAACTTACATATTCCGTTATTTAGGGTAACAATGGCCACTTGGCGCACCATACGGGTATTTTGTCCAAAACTTTTTGCAATTAGTTTTGATTTTCTGTTGGGTGTATTAGACGGCAAATGACAGTATCATCTGCAACCATTTTAAGATGACTGCTCAGATAGGCTCCTAAACCGTTTATATACCCTGACGGAAAAAAATCTCAACACCAAGAAGGAGCTGTGCGACATAAACGAAAGGTGGCAGGCATGTTTCTGCATCTGAAAGATGATGTCCATTCAAATTTCGCGCCGCTCGCATATGAGTGGCGCTGTTGGCGCCACTATGAGGATGCAAATCAGGTTTGCTTTAATACGCGCTGTAACGGTCGTGTAATAGGGCTACGAGAAGCCGGATGTTCCTTCCGCGACACTGCTGAAAGATGTGACAGGAACGTAGCCATTGTACATGACTGCTAGCAGCAGTGGTCACGAGAACGTACGGTTGCGAGAACACCGATCTCCGGACGGCCACGGGCCCTACGAGACGGAAGACTATCGTGTTCGGCGTATGGCTCTGGAGTATGGTACGGCATCTGCAGCAGCAATTACAGTAGTAGTTGGCACCACAAAGACACAACAAACTGTTACATATACACTCCTGGAAATGGAAAAAAGAACACATTGACACCGGTGTGTCAGACCCACCATACTTGCTCCGGACACTGCGAGAGGGCTGTACAAGCAATGATCACACGCACGGCACAGCGGACACACCAGGAACCACGGTGTTGGCCGTCGAATGGCGCTAGCTGCGCAGCATTTGTGCACCGCCGCCGTCAGTGTCAGCCAGTTTGCCGTAGCATACGGAGCTCCATCGCAGTTTGTGTTAACACTGGTAGCATGCCGCGACAGCGTGGACGTGAACCGTACGTGCAGTTGACGGACTTTGAGCGAGGGCGTATAGTGGGCATGCGGGAGGCCGGGTGGACGTACCGCCGAATTGCTCAACACGTGGGGCGTGAGGTCTCCACAGTACATCGATGTTGTCGCCAGTGGTCGGCGGAAGGTGCACGTGCCCGTCGACCTGGGACCGGACCGCAGCGACGCACGGATGCACGCCAAGACCGTAGGATCCTACGCAGTGCCGTAGGGGACCGCACCGCCACTTCCCAGCAAATTAGGGACACTGTTGCTCCTGGGGTATCGGCGAGGACCATTCGCAACCGTCTCCATGAAGCTGGGCTACGGTCCCGCACACCGTTAGGCCGTCTTCCGCTCACGCCCCAACATCGTGCAGCCCGCCTCCAGTGGTGTCGCGACAGGCGTGAATGGAGGGACGAATGGAGACGTGTCGTCTTCAGCGATGAGAGTCGCTTCTGCCTTGGTGCCAATGATGGTCGTATGCGTGTTTGGCGCCGTGCAGGTGAGCGCCACAATCAGGACTGCATACGACCGAGGCACACAGGGCCAACACCCGGCATCATGGTGTGGGGAGCGATCTCCTACACTGGCCGTACACCACTGGTGATCGTCGAGGGGACACTGAATAGTGCACGGTACATCCAAACCGTCATCGAACCCATCGTTCTACCATTCCTAGACCGGCAAGGGAACTTGCTGTTCCAACAGGACAATGCACGTCCGCATGTATCCCGTGCCACCCAACGTGCTCTAGAAGGTGTAAGTCAACTACCCTGGCCAGCAAGATCTCCGGATCTGTCCCCCATTGAGCATGTTTGGGACTGGATGAAGCGTCGTCTCACGCGGTCTGCACGTCCAGCACGAACGCTGGTCCAACTGAGGCGCCAGGTGGAAATGGCATGGCAAGCCGTTCCACAGGACTACATCCAGCATCTCTACGATCGTCTCCATGGGAGAATAGCAGCCTGCATTGCTGCGAAAGGTGGATATGCACTGTACTAGTGCCGACATTGTGCATGCTCTGTTGCCTGTGTCTATGTGCCTGTGGTTCTGTCAGTGTGATCATGTGATGTATCTGACCCCAGGAATGTGTCAATAAAGTTTCCCCTTCCTGGGACAATGAATTCACGGTGTTCTTATTTCAATTTCCAGGAGTGTATGTTACTTCAAGTACAGCTCCGAGCCAGAAATCCTGTTGCGTACATTCCACTGACCCCAAACCACCGCCATTTGCGACTTCAGTGCTGACAAACGAGAGCCCATTGGGGTGGGGGGCGGGGGGGTGATTGGCCTTCTGTTGGTTAGGAGGAGGCCAGTGACGGCCTCCAAACAACGTTCCCTGCGTGCTAGACACATTGGACCGACGTCTGGAGTTATGGTCTGGAGGATATTTCGTGTGACAGCATGAGCAATCTCGTGGTTATCCAATGCATCCACTGCAAACTTGTATGCCAGTCTCGTGATATGACCTAATGCGCTGCCATTCACGAATAGCATTCTATGGTGTGTTTTCCAACAGGATAACGATCGCCCAAATACTTCTGTTGTAACCCAACACGCTCCACAGAGTGTGGACTTATCGCCTTCGTCTGCTCGATCAACAGACTTGTCTCCAGTCGAGTACATAGTGGACGACAACTCGAGCGTCATCCGCAAACAGCATTAGTCATCCGTGTATTGACCGACCAAGTGCAACAGGCATGGAACACCATCCGACAAACTGACATCCGGCACTTACCTTAACCAGTGATCTTGCAATGTTTAATCACCTAAGTATGTTACCTAGACAAATGTATTCCGGAATTTCATTGCTCTCCAGCAATTATTTTTTAGTGCTGCGATTTGTTTTCCGCCAGTGTGTTTTAGGAACAGCTTAGAAGCTATAACACTTCCTTGGAGAACGCGAGATACATCTCCTGTTTTACTTCGTGAGGGTCTGTCAATTACTACGAACGAAATCACGAATTCAATGGCACAACTGAGACGATCCTCCATAGGCATGGGATTTGATTAGAAGGCGCTTATGAGGAACGATATCAAAGGCCTTCTGGAAATATAGAAACATGAAATCAATATGAGATCCCCTGTCGATAGCACTCATTACTTCATGAGAATAAAGAACGGATTGTGTTTCACAAGAACGATATTATCTGAATCCGTGTTGACTATGTTTCAATAGACCGTTTTCTTGGAGGTAATTCATAATGTTCGAACACAGAATATTTTCCAAAATCCTGCTGCAAATGGACCTCAGTGATAGGTCTAATTCAGTTCCTTTTTTGAGTATTTGTATCACCTGTGCAAGTTTCCCTAACTGGTATACAGTGTGTACCGGAAAACTTGTCTCTAATAAGTGATTTGAGTTGGTCGCTTCACCGACGATGTCTACTCCTAAGTTCCTCATGTTGACAGCACTTCGTTCCTCATGTTGTCAGCACTACTTATTTCGAATTATGGACTTTAACTAGTACTTCGTCTTCAATTGTGAAGTACTTTAGGAAAACCGTATTTAGAAACTCTTTTCTAGTGGCACAGTCATCGGTAGTATTACCATGCATACACTGTTCCACTATGAAAAACCGTTATGGTTTGTCCCATTGAAAACTTTATATTCCTTTTTTACCTAAGTTGTGATGTTACGTAAGTTGCGATGAATACTATGTTATTTAATTCACAGTTTTATAGTGTTCATGTATCTTCCACTTTGCAATAATGACAATGATATGCAGAAATACCCAGGAATATCGCTCCTACATAAATCTCGCACTGTTGCAAAGAGAGGTCATATACACTACTGGCCATTAAAATTGCTACACCACGAACATGACGTGCTAAAGATGGGAAATTTAACCGACAGGAAGAAGATGCTGCGATATGCAAATGATTAGCTTTTCAGAGCATTCACACAAGGTTGGTGCCGGTGACGACACCTACAACGTGCTGAAATGAGGAAAGTTTCCAACCGATTTCTCATACACAAACAGCAGTTAACCGGCGTTGCCTGGTGAAACTTTGTTGTGATGCCTCGTGTAAGGAGGAGAAATGCTACCATCACGTTTCCGACGTTGATAAAGGTCGGATTGTAGCCTATCGCGATTGCGGTTTATCGTGTCGCGACATTGCTGCTCGCGTTGGTCCAGATCCAATGACTGTTAGCAGAATATGGAATCGATGGGTTCAGGAGGGTAATACAGAACGCCGTGCTGGATCCCAACGGCCTCGCATCACTAGCAGTCGAGATGACAGGCATCTTATCCACGTGGCTGTAACGGATCGTGCAGCTACGTCTCGATCCCTGAGTCAACAGATGGGGACGTTTGCAAGACAACAACCATCTGCACGAACAGTTCGACGACGTTTGCAGCAGCATGGACTATCAGCTCCGAGACCATGGCTGCGGTTACCCTTGACGCTGCATCACAGACAGGAGCGCCTGCGATGATATACTCAACGACGAACCTGGGTGCACGAATGGCAAAAAGTTATTTTTTGATGAATCCAGGTTCTGTTTACAGCATCATGATTGGCGCATCCGTGTTTGGCGACGTCGCGGTGAACGCACATTGGAAGCGTGTATTCACCATCGCCATACTGGCGTATCACCCGGCGTGATGGTATGGGATGCCATTGGTTACACGTCTCGGTCACCTCTCGTTCGCATTGACGGCATTTTGAACAGTGGACGTTACATATCAGATGTGTTACGACCCGTGGCTCTACCCTTCATTCGATCCCTGCGAAACCCTACATTTCAGCAGGATAATGCACGACCGCATGTTGCAGGTCCTGTACGGGCCTTTCTGGATACAGAAAATGTTCGACTGCTGCCCTGGCCAGCACATTCTCCAGATCTCTCACCAACTGAAAACGTCTGGTCAGTGGTGGCCGAGCAACTGGCTCGTCACAATACGCCAGTCACTACTCTTGATGATCTGTGGTATCGTATTGAAGCTGCATGGGCAGCTGTACCTGTACACGCCATCCAAGCTCTCTTTGACTCAATGCCCAGGCGTATGAAGGCCGTTATTACGGCCAGAGGTGGTTGTTCTGGGTACTGATTTCTCAGGATCTATGCATCCAAATTGCGTGAAAATGTAATTACATGTCAGTTCTAGTATAATATATTCGTTCAATGAATACCCGTTTATCATCTTTTCTTGGTGTAGCAATTTTAATGGCCAGTAGTGTATTTCATGTCGGCTATAATCGCCGCAGTGCCCCTTTCTTCGGTCATGCATCGCAATTTGAAATAACATAGGCACAGCGCTTTCACATCAGAGAACAAGTCTATAATACGCAATCACCAAAACATAGTAACACGAAATGATCCTGTTATTCGTGTGCGCTAGATACAAAACTACCGTCGCTGCGGGAGCAGCGTGGCATATCGTCTTCGTGCCGTTTCTCCATTGCATTCAGTGATCCCATTGGCGAGATGCATACCGGTCGATTCTCTGTCAGTAATCTAATCCACAGTGCGGTGTATCGCTGTTAAGGTACAAGAGACACTGACGGAAAAACCAACCCGAGACATGACCGAGGAATACTGAATGCAAGCTTGAGGCCCAAGAGTAAAGAAGGCCTTACTGTTGTCAACAGCAAGTACCATGAATGAATGGTAACAATTTGATCACCGAACACGACACGCAGCGCATGTCAACTACATTTTCACTGTTGTACAGATATTTCCGGTGCAATTCTGGTACAAGGAGTAAGAAATCCAATGAAATATAATTACCCCGTAACGAACCACGGGTCCCTTGTAGCAAAGCTCTCGGAAAATATCCCTGGACAACTTCTGAAATTTTCTGATTCACCGTGTATACATGCTTAATGCCCTTTTCGTTAAAACGCATCTTATGTAGATGACATGTGCCATATGCTGGTCTACGGGCATACACCATCCTTTATATTCTATATCTACATCTACATCAATGCTTCGCAAGCCACCTGGCGGTGTGTGGCGGAGGGTATTTTGAATACCTCTATCGGTTCTCCCTTCTATTCCAGTCTTGTATTGTTCGTGGAAAGAAATATTGTCTGTATGCATCTGTGTGGGCTATAATCTAAATGATTTTATGCTCATGGTCTCTTCGTGAGAAATACGTTGGAGGGAGCAATAATCTGCTTGACTCCTCGGTGAAGGTATGTTCTCGAAACTTCAACAAAAGCCCGTACCGAGCTATTGAGCGTCTCTCCTGCAGTGTCTTCCACTGGAGTTTATCTATCATCTCCGTAACGCTTTCGCGATTACCAAATGATCCTGTAACGAAGCGCGCTGCTCTCCGTTAGATCTTCTCTATCTCCTCTATCAACCCTATCTGGTAGGATCCCACACTGGTGAGCAATATTCAAGCATTGGGCCAACTAGTGTTTATTTTAGGATTGCATTTCCTTAGGACTCTTCCAATGAATCTCAGTTTGGCATCTGCTTTACCGACGATCAACTTTATATGATCATTCCATTTTAAATCACTCCTAATGCCTACTCCCAGATAATTTATGGAATTAACTGCTTCCAGTTGCTGACCTGCTATATTGTAGCTAAATGATATTGAAGTATGTTTTGCTGAGAAGAAAAGTTACGATCTTTAAAAACCTTGATTGTAATTCGATTTTAAAGTTTTCGTTTGACTTTACTGAAGATCTGGTCGCAAGCTAAATAAAACATAATTCGGTCCGACAGAAAATAAAAAAAGCTTAATAAATTTAGACATCTTCTACGTGCCCGGCAAGTCATGTGGATGCTTCCGCGACCTCTCCTGGGTTCAAATCACGCTGGTTGCAGATTTCATTGGGTGCAGTTCACAGGACACAGTTACACTATTGGCCATTAAAATTACTACACGAAGAAGAAATGCATATGATAAACGGGTATTAATTGGACAAATATATTATACTAGAACTGACATTACATTTTCACGCAATTTGGGTCCATAGATCTTGCGAAATCAGTACCCAGAAAAACCACCTCTAGCCGTCATAACGGCCTTCATACGCCTGGGCATTGAGTCAAACAGAGCTAGGATGGCGTGTACAGGTGAGCTGCCGGTGCAGCTTCAACACGATACCACAGGTCATCAAGAGTAATGACTGGCGTATTGTGACGAGCCAGTTGCTCGGCCACCGTTAACCAGACGTTTTCAGTTGGCGAGAGATCTGGAGAATGGACTGGCCAAGGCAGCAGTTGAATATTTTCTGTATCCAGAAACGCCCGTACAGGACCTGCAACATGCAGTCGTGCATTATCCTGCTGAAATGTAAGGTTTCGCAGGGCTCGAATGAAGGGTAGAGCCACGGGTCGTAACACATCTGAAATGTAACGTCCACTGTTCAAAGTGCCGCCAATGCGAACGAGAGGTGACCGAGACATGTAACCAATGGCACCCCATACCATCACGCCGGGTGATACGCCAGTATGGCGATGACGAATATACGCTTCCGATGTGCGTTCACCGCGATGTCGCCAAACACGGATGCGACCATCATGATGCTGTAACCAGAACCTGGATTCATTCGAGAAAATGACGTTTTGCCATTCGTGCACCCAGGTTCGTCGTTAAGTACACAATCGCAGGCGCTTCTGCCTGCGATGCAGCGTCAAGGGTAACCGCAACCATGGTCTCCGAGCTGATAGTCCATGCTGCTGCAAACGTCGTCGAACTGTTCGTGCAGATGGTTGTTGTCTTGCAAACGTCCCCACCTTTTGACTTAGGGATCGAGACGTGGCTGCACGATCCGTTACAGCCATGGGGATAAGATACCTGTCATCTCGACTGCCAGTGATACGAGGCCGTTGGGATCCAGCACGGCGTTCCGCATTACCCTCCTAAACCCACCTATTCCATATTCTGCAAACAGTCATTGGATGTGGACCAACGCGAGCAACAATGTCGCGATACGATAAACCGCAATCGCGATAGGCTACAATCCGACCGTTATCAAAGTCGGAAACGTGATGGTACGCATTTCTCCTCCTTATGCGAGGCATCACAACAACGTTTCACCAGGCAACGCCGGTCAACTGCTGTTTGTGTATGAGAAATCGGTTGGAACCTTTCCTCATGTCAGCACGTTGTAGGTGTCGCCACCGGCGCCGACCTTGTGTGAATGCTCTGAAAAGCTAATCATTTGCTTATCACAGCATCTTCTTGCAGTCGGTTAAATTTCCCGTCTGTAGCACGTCATCTTCGTGGTGTAGCAATTTTAATGGCCAAGTAGTGTAGCTACAGCACGCTACTCCAAGCGACTGACAAGGAAGGAAGTGTCTTTGTCGGGCTAAGCGTGGTGAAACAGAACCGAATTCTGCCACCTAGCATCCTCATTGGCCGAAGCCGCTCAAAGGTCTCCCCTCGCTGTAAGATAAGCGCGTACCATCCCATTTTGGCAAATATACCTTGCTCTAGCGGAAAGTGGCGAGCCGTGATTGAATATCTGTGACCAAACAAGTGACGTACGCCGAGCGCCCCAGCGACCGTTGCAGGAGCGTGGTTCCGGACTGAAGCGCCTAGAACCGCTCGGTCACAGCGGCCGGCTTCTCTTCTGCTTTTCCGAATGCTCACTCAATAGATATTCTGTTCTGTGGAATGATTAAAGGTTGAGGAACGAACCTTTCGCGAAGTACAGGTTGGCACACGAAATGTGTTACCAATTGTTTCTTTCACAATTTACGACGCACATTAGATATCCCGCTGGGATCTCTACAGCAGTACCATCAGAGCTTGGAAAAACAAATGAGTTACGAAATGACGTGTAATTCACGATACTGCCGCTGGGAGACTAGTAAGCAGCAATGGCTGACAATGGAAGACTGACGACAGAGCAACGGTCGGCAATTGTGTTACTTTTTCGTGAAACGAAAAGCCTTGTTGTGACTCAGAGGAGTTTTCGACGACAGTTTAACACACGATGGATCCCTTGCGAGAAGACCATCCACAGGTTGTACAATAAATTTGTACAGGAAGGAACAGTAATGGAAGAGAAGCGACCTCGGCCTAAGCCTGTTTGTTCGCCGGAGAATATTGAAGCGGTACGAGTTGCTGTACAGAGAAGTCCCGAGAAATCGCGTAGAAAGGCAGCAGTGCAACTGGGAATATCCAGACGCTCCGTTAAACGCATTCCTAAAAGTGACCTGTGCACAGAAGCTCAGTGAAGAATACAAGCAGCAGAGACTACTGTTTGCTCAGTGGGCGGAGGATAGGGAAGAAACTCTCAACAACGTTTGGTTTTCAGACTAGGCGCATTTTCATTTAGACGGTGTGGTTAACAAACAAAATGTACGCTTTTGGGCCACTGAAAACCCACAAGTGCTTCATGAACGACAACATTGTGCTCCGAGGATTACAGCGTGGGCAGCAAATTTCAGTCGCGGTCTTATTGGCCATTTTTCTTTGAAGACACTGAACAGCGAGGTTATTTGAGCATGTTTCGCAATAGCTTCATTCCACAGCTTCTTCCTACTGCCTTGCCCTTCAACACGCAGTGGTTGATGCAAGATGGAGCAAGGCCACATACTGCAAACACTGTGTTGGAGTTTTTACACGAGCATTTCGACATGCGGATCATTTCACTCAGGTTTCCAGGTCGCTTCAATGACGGACAAAATTGGCGCCCCAATAGTCCAGACCTCAATCCATGTGACTTTTTTCCTTGGGGGTACCTAAAGGAAAAAATTTTCCCGAAACGTCCACGCGATTTAATGGAGCTCAGAAGACTTATTCTCCAAGCTTGCAGTGAAATTACGGAAGACATGTTCCGTAGGGTAATCACTGAAGTTAGTGTTCGTTTGAAGGAAGTTAGCAAACGAAATGGTGGACATATTGAGCATGTGCTGAGTTAGAATAAATCTCCATGGACGGCTCTTCATTATAGTATATGTTCCTCTCAGATTGTATTGACAATAATGTTTATACTCAAAAACAAAATGGTAACACATTTCGTGCGCCACCGTGTTTATGGCTGGCAAACACCTGGCGCCGCGGGCATGTGCTGGCCTACCTCGCGAGCCGGTGGCGGCCTTTCTACGGTGACGTCAACCGCCTGAGCGCTGCGCCGCGCCGGCAGCCTGCAGGAGCGGCGGCGGTTAACTCGTGAGGCCGACTCCGGCTCCCTCCAAGCAGCCTCCGTTCGCACACGCGCACGCAGGCAGCTGCGCGTTCGCCAGGGCCCTTTGCGGCTGCGGTTACGCCGCACGCGTCGGCCACGTGCGCGCTTGAGTGGCCGCCCGCGCGCCTCGCACGTGGACGCAAAAGATCCCCGTGCGAGCGGCACCAGCTGTGGCGCTGAGGACCTTCCATCTTTCGCCGCCAGAACTTTTTTTTTTTCACTTTTACGGAAGATCCGCAGTGTTTAAGAAGTTCAGTTGTTGATTTTCGCGTTGCTTAGACAACCAGCGATTCTATTTACTAGAGCGCTCACCTCCATATGCTTGATCTCTGGATTACTCTGTCAGTCAGACTGAAATTAAATTATTTCAACTTTAATGTGCTTAGTATGTATGTTCAGTAATTCGGAATTAGCTATATTTTTCCATATTTCATTACTTTGTGGCTACGTTCTTAGAACCACAAAATGCTTTTTTTGTGTAACCTCTGGTACGCTGCGCTTAGAGTTGTAAAACTACCGTGGGCTATTATAGTTTATCATTAGTAAGCGTAAACATTCGGTAGTTTTCCTTGTAACGTTGGTCAGTTAAAGTCATACTGGCATTTCCAGGACATTACGTGTGTTGCATACCTATTGGGCGTTACCTAATAACTGTCACTTCCTTTACGGATGCCGTACATGTCTTACTAGATCCCCCTAAAAACCGGAAGTGGTGAGCCATCCAGAAACTATATTAGGCTATAAAAAAGGCCGCTCAAGCTACAGAACATTTTTGTTCTACATAGTTATCATCTTGTCTGTTTCTTAAAAATAAACAATATTTATAGCAAAATTGAAATTTTCCTTGTTTAGTTCAGATTTTATTCGAAAATATTTAATCTGTAACGTGAAACGGATGTTGTAGCAAAAATACAGAAAAGAATATAGATTTATCATACTGCGATAGAAAATGCAATTTCCTCAACAAAAGGTAAAATAAAAAACCGCGAAACAAAAATATATCAAACCGCTTGAATATTTTCGTCGACTTATATAAAACACGATTCTGTTACGCATAAACAACTTTTGTATTATCCGTAATAAGAGGAAACTCTTGCCTTTGATCATAATGAAGAACATTAGCAGTAATTATATGTATCTATACATTTTATGTTTGTGCGTGTAAATTGTACTTACATGAAACGTAATTGCTTCGGTTGCAAAAAAAACCCATGGGATACACGATCGGCTAATTTTTTTATTTATAAATGCAATGCATGTTCTGCAAGGATATAAACTGCACGATGGACTAACACAGAATGATGTGCGGTTCTAATTATGTGAAAACAAATAACCAAACGGATAAACAAAGAGAAGCATTCGACTCGTAGTTCATCTCTTAAACATTCATTATGTTTCTTTCTCCACCAATACTACCAGTAATCGCACCATTTAATACGTCATTCATGTAATGTATCGAAGTTACCGAACCGTGGTTTTGGTACAGCGCAACTCTAGCTATGCTCCATGCGTCATGCACCAGTTACCACATCACCTTCGATGTTGGTTAAATTGTGACGTGCTACCGTGTTAGCTATACATGTGTCTATTAAAGAGTGCTAAGGTGTCGTATGTCTGCTGGTGTCACACGCAGCATCATATCTTTCTTTTTTCTTGTGCCTTTTATATTTCAGCCAACTATTTTAAAACCAGAGATCTTCCTCATTACCTTCTGTACTACTAACAATGTGAAACTTCTTCCAATGTAGAGATTCATATGGGCCAACAAATCGGACCACTTCGTTCACGAAGTGGTTACGGGCACGTCCAAACACGATAGTAGCTTCCTGCACTTCTGTCACATCTCCACGTCGACCTGTCTTATGCGCTGATTCCATACAATTGACTGGCACGTTCTCATCATTTCACGGGCGTGGCACATTTACGTCACATAGGGGGTGGCTGTACAGCGTCTGCAGCTCTTCGATGCGATCAGTGTGCTGTTTGAAGAGGGTGACTAATATTTTGTCTAGTGACCTTACCTCGTGTTACCCGGATAAACCGCTATTAATTTACAACTTAATTTCGCGGGCAGTCCTCTCTCTTTCCCTCTCAGCCCTGGCACTCATTTCTGCTGGCTGCAAGAACTGTGTTCGAAAGTGATGCAAACCCTCCCCCCCCCCCCCTTCTTTTTCTTCACCCTCCCTTATCTGTCTCTGCAGGCGTTCGTCAGCTGTTGCACCTCCTGGCCCGCCAGCCATGAGAATTGGATTCATTTTTTTGCTTAAGCTGCAAGAACAATACATTTACTTTATTACTGAGTGAAATAAAGAATCAAATGACTAATGCGACTAAAAAGTCACGTAGACACTGGCAGATTAAGAAAAGGCTACTCTCATTCTCAAATACTGGATGAATGGCATCCGGGCATTTGCGTTGTTTCAGACAACATTCAGTTTCTGACTGTAATGCTTGTCTTACTGTTTTAAACTTTCAACATAGGATTATACCTCTTGATGAGCAGTTCATGACAGCATTTAAAATTTTTTAATTCGGTCAATAATTATGGGAAATATTGAAAATAGTGTTTCTGTTGCCCCTGGTATCCGTTAGATAGGCAACTTGCAACTGGTATTGGATTTCGGGATAGTCACTTATGTAGATTGTCATTTATCCACCATTCTTATTTCAGAATCATTCGATGGGAATATTTACAGAAGACTGACGTGCAGTCAACATATTGACGGTTGTGAAAATTGTAACAATGTGGCAGAGATGAGAGAAAACGGAAAATCTGAATATTGCTTGCGAATGTTTGAGCATTTATAGCAGTGATGATGTATTAGAGGAGACTGGTGCATGCTCCAACATGGTCAAGTAACACTGAAGTTTCCTTTGCGACATTTGACTTCTGCACCTACATTTACATCTGCATGTGTATACTGGTAGCCACTTTGTGGTGTGTGGCAGTGTGTGCTTTTGGCACTATCATTTCACGCTTTCCCTGTTCCATTTGCAGATGTTCCGTGGGAAGAACAACTGTCGATGAACCTCCACAAGAGCTCTAATTTCTCAGATTTTCTCGTAGCAGTAATCTCGCGCGACGCATGTGGGAGGAAATAGAACGTTGTTCGACTGTTCTTAGAACGTACGTCCTCGTAATTTCAACAGTAAACATCTCCGTCATACACATAGCCTCTCTTCTAGCATCTGCCACTGGAGTTCATAGAGAACCTGCGTTCACTCTCGGCATACTAAACGATCCCATGACGAAACCGCCACTCGTAATTGGATGTTCTCTGTCTCTCCTATTAATCCAATCCGGTAAGGTTGCCAGACTGATTTACAACACCCGTGAACCGGTATTAGAGCTTTTTGTTAGCCACAATTTTTGTGGATGAATTAAACTTCCGTATCATTCTTCCAATGAATCAGCCTGACATCAGCTATCCCTACGACTAGCTTTTGGCGGTCATTCCCCAGTATGTCGCTCAAGACACTTACTCCTAGGTATTTTAGAGTAGTTACTGTTTCTCGTGACATCGCTCATGACGTTATCGAACAGAATTGAATTTCGTCGCCTCTTTATGTGCAATAGTTACATTTATTTACTTTCGAAGTCCACTAAGGAGAAAAATTTTTGGGAAAAAGGATTTGGAAATGATAAGGGAAATATTATTAAAAGAGTTAAATGATTTTTAAGATTATTCTGGAATATATTATCGGATAAAGGAGGGGTTTCGGCTGTCCAAAAAGTCACGGTAGCTAATGAAGAAAAAACTGAACAATAAGACTTCGTTGTGAATACATAAAAATTAAAAACAAAATGTTCTTATGTCCCTTCTTGAAATATTTTTTTCCTCTTCAACGCTGCGATGATACGTGTTTCCTTACTGGTCCGCACGATGGTCCAAAATTGTTACGATGGATTTTCACGGACTGATAAATAAATAAATACTCAAACAACTTCATAAAAACTTTTCTGAATATATTGTCAGACACAAACTTTAAGTTGTTTGGTTGGTTTGTGGGACTGAAGGGACCAGACTGCTAGGGCCATCGGTCCCAAACTTTCAGTAATACATTAACAAGGTTAATGTTGACGAGCGAACTTTTTTTTTACACATGCGTCTAGTCTCAACACAGACAGACAGACAGACAGCTGTTATTTAATTAGTGCGCACTGGATTGCTCATTAATAATCATCTCTGGCCCCTGCTATCTTTTATCGTTGTAACAGATGTTATCGTTATCTAGTGCCTAGAGAGCGCGTCTTTTAATCAGCTTAAAAATTACCGTCGCACCTGCCATACCCTGCACTAACAATCCATCAGAAGCCTTTTTTTTTTTTTTTTTTTGCTGCGAGAGATATACCATCGGAGGGTGGTAGATCCGCTCTAGCCTCTGTTGACCTCCGACTCCGTTTCTTTTTGTGTAATCTCCGGTATGCTGCGCTTAGAGTTGTGAAACTGCCGTGGGCTATCATAGTTTATCATTAGTAAGCGTAGACAGACGGCAGTTTCTCTACTAACGTTGGCCAGTTAAGGTCATACCGGCATTTCCAGTACATTACGTGTGTTGCATACCTATTGGGCGTTACCTCATAACTGTCACTTCCTTTACTGATGCCGTACATGTCTTACTAAATCCCCCTAAAAACCGGAAGTGGTGAGCCATCCAGAAACTATATTAGGCTATAAAAAAGGCCGCTCAACCTACAGAACATTTTTGTTCTACATAGTTAAACAATATTTATAACAAAATTGAAATTTTCCTTGTTTAGTTCAGATTTTATTCGAAAATATTTAATCTCTAACGTGAAACGGGTGTTGTAGCAAAAATACGGAAAAGGATACAGATACATCATACTGAGATAGAAAATGCAATTTCCTCAACAAAAAGGTAAAAGAAAAAAAAAACCGCAAAACAAAAATATATCAAACCGCTTGATATTTTCGTCGACTTATATAAAACACGATTCTGTTATTCATAAACAACTTTCGTATTATGAGTAATAAGAGGAAACTCTTGCCTTTGATCATAATGAAGAACATTCTGTTGAGTACAAAATAGCAGCAGTAATTATATGTATCTATACATTTTATGTTTGTGCGTGTAAATTGTACCTACATGAAACGTAATTGCTTTGGTTGCAAAAAAACGCATGTGTTACGCGATCGGCTAATTTTTTTATTTATAAATGCAATGCATATTCTGCAAGGATATAAAATACACGATGGACTAACACAGAATGATCCGCGGTTCTAATTATGTGCAAAACAAATAACCAGACGGACAAACAAAGAATAGCATTCGACTCGTAGTTCATCCCTTAAACATTCATTTATTTTTCTTTCCCCACCAATACTACCAGCAATGCCACCATTTAATACGTCATTCATGTAATGTATCGAAATTACCGAACCTTAGTTTTGGTACAGCTCAACTCCAGCTATG
Source organism: Schistocerca piceifrons (assembly GCF_021461385.2). Taxonomy (NCBI): domain Eukaryota; kingdom Metazoa; phylum Arthropoda; class Insecta; order Orthoptera; family Acrididae; genus Schistocerca; species Schistocerca piceifrons. The sequence goes on from NC_060138.1 coordinate 233,501,847, forward strand.
CTCCATGCGTCATGCACCAGTTACCACATTACCTTAAAAGTTGGTTAACTTGTGACGTGCTACTGTGTTAGCTACACACGTGTCTATTACAGAGTGCTAAGGTGTCGTATGTCTACTGTTGTCACACGCAGCATCATATCTTTTTCTTTTTTCTTGTGCCTTTATCCCGCATCTGCGCAGGATCGGCTTGGTTGTTACAGGATTTGATGCGGTTAATTTAAGGGGTGGCCGGGTGCCCTTCCAGTCGCTATCCCGTTACACCAGCGACGCATTGTGTGGATCCCAAGTGTCGGCGGATAGTGTGATTCATGTGAAAGTGCGTAGAAGTTTTCTAAATGTTTGCGAATCGTGTAACTGAGGCGGGACTTCGGTACCAGCCCGGTATTGCGAAATCGTCTAAAAACCATATCTGACGCCCCGATCCTCGACCGGCGCTTTAATACGAACTGCCGTGCGGGTGAGTTTCGTCATATGCGACACTAGCCCAAAATGTTATTGTCTCTCTCCTTCTCTCTCTCTCTCTCTCTCTCTCTCTCTCTACGTGTGTATCTCTCTCTTTCTCTGTTTCTTTCTCTCTGTGTATTTATTTATCAAAATGTTTTAGACAAGATATTTACAGGGCGCAAAAAGAGGCAACTGACTGTAAATCGTGAAAAGTATGAAGTCATCGACATTCTAGTATGATGAAAGAAAGGAAAAAAATAAGTTAAATATATTTCAATCTTTTAATCACATATATATATATATATATATATATATATATATATATATATATATATACACAACTTTCGTATTATCCGTAATAAGAGGAAATTCTTGCCTTTGATCATAATGAAGAACATTCTATTGAGCTCAAAAAAGCAGCAGTAATTATATGTATCTATACATTACGAGCAGAAGTACGATAAAATCTGAAGATCTACAAAAGTCTTTAGTGTCGTCTTTTATTTAGATCGAAGCGGAACGTTCAGTTCAGCTTCTGTTAAAATGTTTCTTTGACTGCGCAATATATATATTGTGTTCCATACTAGAATGTCGTGTTCCCAGTTTGGCACAGCTTTTCCACAGGAAACACGAAAGCAGTCGAAGACGTCCGTCTTCTGGTCGGCTCCTGATCGTTGTCAGAAGGAGGCTAGTTTTTAATTACGCAAAGGCTTCTATAATTTGGAAAAGAACAACCCAGATTTCTTTATGCAATCAGTTTGAATTTTATAATTACCTAAGGGACCTTTAACAATGAACAATAAAAAAATTTGCATTTGCAAATGAAATCATTAATAAATGGGGCAGCTATGAGTTGTATAGAAGACAAGGAGCAGCCTTCTGTCTACGACCAGGATGCCGCAGTATTCTCTGCTGTAGTAAAGGCTGTTTGACATTTAAAAAAATAATATGGCACGGAGGTAAAAAAATAAAGGAAAAGAATAGAATAAGAAATCTGGTAAACACTGAATATATTCAAACAATTCTCACAAGCAATTAGGGCTTATTTATAAACAGTATAACTTACATAAGTAGTTTTCTAACTGTATGGTGCGATCAGATTTCAGCCTGTCCTGTACTAGCTTCTTGGTTCACGTTTTAAACACAAATTACTGTCATTACTTTTTCCTTCCTTCGAGACAATTCTTGCACCGTTCAACACCTTCATAACAATAACTTGCCGGTTTACAGTATCGAACATAAATTACTTCAATTAATTAATAACTGTTGTCTGCACGCTGGCAAGACCGCTCACTTTTATGGCTTAAAGACGACCTTCTTTACGCTTTCACATTACGAGCAGAAGTACGATAAAATCTGAAGATCTACAAAAGTTCTTAGTGTCGTCTTATTTAGATCGAAGCGGAACGTTCAGTTCAGCTTCTGTTAAAGTGTTTCTGTGACTGCGCAATCGATGTATTAGCGTCCGCGCTAGATGCGTATCTTTACAGTTACCGGTACGTAAATTATATAAAACAAATGTATTTCAAAGAATAGGTCTCATCTCATAAGTTGATCATTTAATATACATGAATGCCTTTCCAAGGGTACTCACAGCTTTCATACGACGGAAATCCCAATAATATTACAACATGAGTACTAAAAACAAACAGCTACATTTCACTTACACGATAATTCACAAGAATCTAAAGGCTGTAAACTCACCTAAATACTTAGGGATTACAATTACGAATGGCTTAAATTAGAAATATCACATAGATAATGTTGTGGGAAAAAAACAAAGACTATGATTTATTGGTAGAACACTTAAAGAAAATGAAACAGGCCTACTAGTCTGCTTACGCTACGCTTGTCCATCCTCTTCTGGAGTATTGCTGTGCTGTATGGAATCCTCATGAGATAGAATTGACGGAGGACATCGAAAAAGTTGAAAGAAGGGCAGCTCGTTTTGTATAATCGCGAAATAAGGGAGAGACTGCCACGGATGTGACACGAATTGGGGTGCCACTCATTAAAACATTTTTCGCTGCGGCAGAACTTTTTTCGCTAAATTTCAATCAGCATCTTTGCCCTCTGTTAAAATATTTTGTTGACGCCCGCCTGCAAAAGGAGAAAGGATCATCATAATAAAATAAGAGAAATCACAGCTCTCGGGGAAAGATTTAAGTTTTCGTTTTTCCCGCGCGCTGTTCGAACGGTAGAGAAGTAGCTTAAAGGTGGTTCGATGAACCCTCTGCAAGGCAAGTAATTGTGGACTGCAGAGTCATCATGTAGGTCTAGAGCTATTTTGTTTACCTCTCTTGTTTTTAAGGCAATTCTGAGGCAAACTGCCTAAAAATGCACAGTCTGTTGCCGGTTGCATTGTGTGTTCTACGGAACTTCCTAAAAAAACGTCTGTATAAAGATAGTTTGCAAGAGACAATCCGTGAGACATCCGAAATTCCTTACTTAAAGATATAGGACCCTGTTCGCCTCCGAAACAGTCCCATTCCTTGCCTCTTTGCAGAGGCCGGCGAGCCACCTCTTACCACGCAGCGAGAACTCTTCATCGTGCGGTACTAGGCACACACTTAATTTGGACATGAAGTACAGCAAGTTCAACATTCCGCCCCAAGTTCTATAAAAGGCTTTTAACGGTATTTCATCGTAGTATTACGAGTACTTAGTGGTTTTCACTAGTGGTTCTATACAAGGAGAGAATGTCTGTTGATATGATTTATCTTCCATAGTTTTAATATTAAAACCCGCCTACCAAGCCTCTTCTCAGTGCACTTTGCAGAACTGTGGACGTTCGAGAAGGCACTGCATCAAATGAGATTTCTCGATGGTAGGCAGTTTCTTGTCTGATCGCAGTCTCTTAGTACTCTACAGGCTATTCAGCAAATGTACCCAGTAGTTAGTGTAGTTCAGATGTTCCAGGACACTCCAAACTTGGTGAAAAGGCAGAAGAAAAAAGATGGGCACCGGGGCACATGGGACTAAAGGATAATGAGGCAGGTGAGGCAGCTGACAGCAACTAAAGCAGCCTTCCAAGAAAACCACCACTGTTCACCATAACATCCCTACCCCTACGGGCTATCGCGTCATGGAGAAAAAAAGAGAGTGATGGCCGAGTGGGAAACACTGTGGCTGGGAGTGGCCAACAGCAAGCTGCGGTCGTTAAACCAGCTGTTCCACCATGGATCACTTCTTTTCGAGCTCAAAGGAGGGCCGACGTGTTCCTCACTAGCCTTCGTGTCGGACACTGCCCAATAACACAGGTCCATCTCTTGCGGCATTGAGATCCGCCGGTAGGCAGTGCTCGTGGCATTTTGCTTCAACGTCGTGTGTTTTATGTCTTGATGGGAGGGAAACTCTTGCTCTACCGAAGGACGTACCCTCCATTTTAGGCGGATGACGAGAAAATTGCAAGAAAACTGCGGACATTTTGTGCGATGTCGGTTCTCCTGCCCAATGTAAATGGACAGAAATTTTACCGTGCAAGTAAAAGTTTTCTGCGGATGGTATCGCGTCAGAGTAGATGCAAAAGAAGGCCACTGTAAAGGGTTTTCTCCACCATAATTTGTCTGTCATTATGACGTGGTACCACACTCAGAAAACTCTTACGTCAACTCACTGGCCCCGGAAGACTATATAGTTACAGATTTTAGTGTGTTCTTTGGTGTCTGGTTTACCGTATTAGTTACACAATCGATCAGTCATATTTCTGCCATGAACTGTTGTATTAACCCTATTAGCTGTAAACCGCGGCTGAGCTCGTATTTCAGTACTTTTTTTATCATGAGTGATGATAAGCAAGCTTGTAATTTACAAATGTCTGCGTATACAACGGTGTAGAGATGTAGGTATGAAAAATGTACGTAGTGCCGGTATGTAGGTACATAATGAACGGGTTTCTGTTATTTTGCTGTAGGGCGAATCTGAAAGCATGCATTATATTTTCTAATCATGTTTAAAAGATGTCTCAGTTAATTACATTACATTTAGTGTTTCCTCCGGCACACCTAATAGGGGAAAGTGGCCCAAAATGACATAGTAGGGTAAAACGACATAGTGGCTTTTTAAAATTTGGCAACTGACAGGATCATAATCTTTGGTTTGCTTGATAGCTTGTGGTGGCTACACTTTGTCCACAAGCCATTAAACTTTGCCTGCTTGCATTTGGTGACGTGAAACGCGAGAAGCCATATTTGAAGTCAACAAAACCAATATCTCTATTAGTAAACTTTCAAATTTGTGCAGTGTTGATTATTTACGTGGAAAATTTACTATCAGGAGGACGTCTTACAAAGTTAAGTCTTTAAATCTGTGGCAATATTTTGATGGTGTGTTCGTTAATTTTCGAAGTTATGACCAAAGATTACGCTTGTGTTAAAGAGCGCAAAATGACACAGAGACTGCAGAGACAATCTTCCAGGAGATTTCTCCAACTTCTTCCACTTGTGGTATGCCTAAGAAACGCAGAGATGGTGAGGGCTGCCAAGAACTCACTGCAACACCAAATCTGCAAGCTCTGAAGAAGGAAAAGGAGCTGAGAAAATCAAACTGGGCTACTGAGAAGCGTTTGGCCATGGTGTCCCCCCCCCCCCCCCTCCGCCCCGCTCTCGATGAAGAATTAGCAGGCGTCAGTACTGGTTAATAAGAGGACGCAGCTTGTATTTACTGTCGTGATTTATACAGCCAATCAAAAGAAAGGAAAGTGTGGCTGAAGTGTATGAGCTGCTCAAAATGGAGCCATGCTGATTGTGCTGGACTTTCCAAAAAGTCTGCGTGTGATTTGTGCCAATAACATATTTTTCTAACTAATTGAACTGAAAACATCATCCATCAATTGAATATTGTTCAAATTTTAAATGTGATTTGTAAATTCTAAGTTCCTGGAAATAATTTGCAATGCATTTTGATATATTTTACTAATGCACATCCTTAATTTGGTAGGATTACAGTTCTAAGACTTAATTAAACTATAATATATGTTTATGCTATAATTTATTCTTGCACTAGCAATTTATTAGTAAAAATAAATGAGTTATCCTGCTAAGAAAAAAGGTATGTCTTTTTGGGGAAATATGAGCCGTGAAAGACAATTTTTTTGTATGTCGTTTTGGGTACACTTTTCCCTACACTGGAGCAACATGTACCAACCGGTTCTTCCTTCCATTCCAGTGCATTGCAGTGCCTACGTTTTTGACTGATCCCCCTAAGATGACTAACTTATGATTAAACAAATGCAGCCTCACCAAAAGCCTCCCACGTTCCACTCGTAAACGTATGACGTCTTTCTGTTTGTCGTACAACCTTTAAATGAAGCCGTCGTTGCGAGACTTCAAGCATCTCAGAAGCTGTAAGAGAAGCGTGACGCTCAGCGGCTAAAATGCGACGAGCTTGTGACAGATATTAGTATGCAACTTCGGATTAAACACGTAGAGTATTGTATAAGCATTGTGTTCACTATGTTGAATCGCATTATGTAGAATATACTAAACAATAAAAGCGTTTCCACACTTATGGTACAGTTCAAAAGTCAAAGAATAAATAGCTTTCTCAAAGAGTAATTATTGTTCCACATTGCACGTCATATTCTTGAAATCAATAAATATGTTGTACTACGAGCGAGAGGCTATTTACAATTTGTACAAAAACTAGATGGCATTTATAAGAGTCGAGGGGCATGAAAGGGAAGCAGTGGCCGGGAAGGGAGTGAGACAGGTTGTAGCCTCTCCCCGATGTTATTCAATCTGTATATTGAGCAAGCAATGAAGGAAACAAAAGGAAAATTCGGAATAGGAATTAAAATCCATGGAGAAGAAATAAAACCTTTGAGGTTCGCCGATGACAATGTAATTCTGTCCGAGACAGCATAGGACCTGGAAGAGGAGCTGAACGGAATGTACAGTGTCTTGAAAGGAGGATATAAGATCAATATCAACAAAAGCAACACGAGGATAATGGAATGTAGTCGAATTATACAGGGTGATGCTGAGGGAATTAGATTAGGAAATGAGACGCTTAAAGTAGTAAATGAGTTTTGCTATTTGGGGAGCAAAATAGCTGATGATGGTCGAAGTAGAGAGGATATAAAATGTAGACTGGCAATAGCAAGGAAAGCGTTTCTGAAGAAGAGAAATTTGTTAACATTGAATATAGATTTAAGTGTCAGGAAGTCGTTTCGGAAAGTATTTGTGTGGAGTGTAGCCATGTATGGAAGTGAAACGTGGACGATAAATAGTTTAGACAAGAAGAGAATAGAAGCTTTCGAAATGTGGTGCTACAGATGAATGCTGAAGATTAGATGGGTAGATCACATAACTAATGAGGAGGTATCGAATAGAATTGGGGAGAAGAGGAGTCTGTGGCACAACTTGACAAGAAGAAGGGACCGGTTGGTAGGACATATTCTGAGGCATCAAGGGATCACCAATTTAGTATTGGAGGGCAGCGTGGAGGGTAAAAATCGTAGAGGGAGACCAAGAGATGAATATACAAACAGATTCAGAAGGATGTAGGTTGCAGGAGGTACTGGGAGATGAAGAAGCTTTCACAGGATAGAGTAGCATGGCGAGCTGCATCAAACCAGGCTCTGCACTGAAGACCACAAGAGCAACTACAGACTTCCTAAGTAGCCTATGATCTTATTCAGCGTTCAAGCTATCTCCATACCAAATTTCACGAAATCGCTTCAGCGATTTAGCCGTGAAAGCGTAACAGAGCTACTTCTGCATTTGTATTATTAGCATGGAAGTATGGGTTAATGTATGCTAACACTACGAGCAGGTATGTTGTGTTCATGGCTCAAGAGGTACACAGCAAAACCATGAGGGGCTGCCATCACACAATTACAACCACGTGCGCCCGCTTTTCGGGACCAATTCTGCTTCCACCACAATGTCCCTCAGGCGTGTCGCATTCGTCCACCAATAATGTCGCCACCCATTATAGAGCACTGCCTACCATGGGTAACTTCGCTTCCGCCTAGTAGTGGCGGAGTTGGCGATCCTTCCGCCGATAGCCAGGAAAGACGACACGGTGCGAACACCCTCGCAGTTCAGTGTCTGCAGTCAGCTCAGTTCAGTCGCTGCAGTAAGGCTAGTACAGACAGTGCTAACCTTTCGTGCAATTACGCTACGGAGCACAGTTCTGTGAGTTCTGTTCAGAAGACTAAATTCCGACTTTGTTTTTATTAATCACTGACCTTCAGCATTTTCCCTGACAGACAACTCAAACTTAACCTATTCATTTATTACCCACAATATACAAGCCCAACGCAATCTGACTGCTATACATTGACAACATGACTTCCAATAATTAACAGAAAAAAACGGCCCTGGATTGCAAGTAATCCTAATAATAATACAAACCCAAAAGGTATAGAATTAAAGAAGTATGAAACTACCTCCAACTCCGTTAATTGCCTAAACTCATTTCATTCAAGAATCCCGATAGTGCAAACCCCATTCTTTTTCATAAGTCACTTACCTCACAGAAAATCTCCATAACACGAACTGCAGCAATTACAGCAAGTAGCAACAACCGGCCGGCTAAATAAAAAGATTCTCACTACTATAGACTGTAACTACTAGGAGGCATATGGTTAGCAAAAGAAAGATGTTGTTGAAGAGCAAACAATGTATTTAGAAAATTTTACCCTATTCATGCGACATCCAGCTCGAAAGACAATTATGACCGACCGAGGTGGCGCAGTGGTTAGCACGACGGTTCAATCCTGTATCCGGCCATCCTGATTTAGGTTTTCCGCGATTTCCCTAGATCACTTCAGGCAAATGCCGGGACGGTTCCTTTGAAATGGCACGGCCGATTTCCTTCCACATCCTTCCATAATCCGAGCTCGTGCTCCATCTCTAATGACCTCGTTGACGATGGCGTTAAACACCACTGTCCTCCTCCTCCAAAAATTATATAGTTGTCAATAATTCTACTGCCCAAACATTATCAACCATACATCCATCCTCATACATTTCCTTTCATATTTTCTTATAAACACATCATTTCACTTCACTTTACAACGCATGTCGTACCAACACAGAGTCTCCACTATGAATATCATGTCCATACACTTCCCTATCCACTAGCTGACTGCTAGTCCGTCCAACAACAGCATCTCTTGCCGAGGACGCAGAGCGCCGTCAGCGATGATAACACAATCTATAGCGCTGCCAACATACAAGCAGGCTACTTACAAAACAAGTTTTCTGCTATCTTGGGTGTTTAGGCTGAATTAATAGCAACATTCAGTTGCAATGTCCCAATGGTGGTAAATATATGTGAAAATGTTTACGATTGTAGCTGTAGTAAAGACCATATCACTTTTCGTGTTAACAAAAGTGACTCCTCATACAACAGCCCTACGATCTTGAGAAAGGGGCTTATGACCTCGCTGTTTTGTACCCAACAATTTTAATTCCATTCATCCATCCAAAATACCTTTCTGATCGGCTTTATGCCGCGACTGTGGTTATGATAGGATATAACAGTGTCGCTAAAGTTGCTGCGAGTGGAACTAGTAGCACGTACCTTATGGGGAAATCGCCATCTCTTTCTGACCACACATACTTTATGTGGAATATACAACGATGTGGTCAGGTTTGAACAGTATAACTCTCCGTAAATTATGGATTTACTCTCTACGCTCCATTGATTTACATTCGTCCTTATTATTAATATGTGACGTGCTTTCTGGTTTGTACATTACAAGAGCTTCAGTCATGTATTACGAATATAGTTCTCTCACTGCTGCCGCCGTCTTAAATTTCGTGCAACCTCGGCAGCTGCCAACATTCATCCTGCATTTTGTACAATTTTTTACAATAAATTACTGCAAGTAAAAGATAACAAATTCTAATTCCATGGTTACTTTGCCATATACAGGGTGATCCACCTGATGTCATAGAGTAGAGGTACTAATAGAAGGAGGCGTCAGAGCACGGAAGCGACCGGCCACCACCGACAAAGTGAAACAATTGTCGCCTAGCGTGGCGCCTTCCTTTGACGAGCGCTGAAAGCTGCGACATTTCCTGTAGAAATAAACGCAAATAGTCCGGGCGATTAACTGGCGGTAAAGATCTGTTGTATTACGATGTATCTGGCCGTGATCGTCGTTGTTGGAGCTTTGGAACTGACTGTCTAGCCAACGGAGACGCAATAATCCTCGACGCGTTTTCCAACCAAGAGCCACAAGCAACCCACGAATTTCAGCCGCTGGTATTACCGAAACACACAGAGCACAGATTTATATAAATCTTTCTCCCCTCTCATCTAGCTTGCCGAGGCCGAACTGTGCAGTTATTTTTCGCGTCTCAACTTCACCAACGACTGTGCTCCACTCTCCTGTCGTGACCAAATACCTTCCCTTCTGACATATTTTGAGTTCATTAATATTACAAGAAGCAGTCATAAAGTTCTAATTATCAAACCCCAAAAAATAGTTAAGCAATTAATTTTTTGTATGTAATTACATGCCTGCAGATTGAAATGCCTGCGCCACAGTAGCGTAGCAAGCCGCTAGAGAAAAACAAAATATCGTAGTCCGTCTCCACCTAATCAGTAGGCTGCAGCATTTTCTTCAGATACCTCCACTGTCGCACTAATGTACTGTCGCACTGGTATTTCGAGCTATGCCAGGACTACACATACACTATTGGCCATTAAAATTGCTACACCAAGAAGAAATGCAGATGATAAACGGATATTCATTGGACAAACATATTATACCAGAACTGACATGTGGTTACATTTTCACGCAATTTGAGTACATAGATCCTGAGTAATCAGTACCCAGAACAACTACCTCTGGCCGTAATAACGGCCTTGATACGCCTGGGCATTGAGTCAAACAGAGCTTGGATGGCGTGTACGAGTACAGCTGCCCATGCAGCTTCAACACGATGCCACAGTTCTTCAAGAGTAGTGACTGGCGTATTGTGACAAGCCAGTTGCTCGGCCACCATTGACCAGACGTTTCCACGTGCATTATCCTGCTGAAATGTAGGGTTTTGCAGGGATCGAATGAAGGGTAGAGCCACGGGTCGTAACACATCTGAAATGTAACGTCCACTGTTCAAAGCGCCGTCAATGCGAACAAGAGGTGACCGAGACGTGTAACCAATGGCACGCCATACCATCACGCCGGGTGATGCGCCAGAATGGCGATGACGAATACACGCTTCAAATGTGCGTTCACCGCGATGTCGCCAAACACGGATGCGACCATCATGATCCTGTAAACAGAACCTGGATTCATCCGAAAAAATGACATTTTGCCATTCGTGCACCCAAGTTCGTCGTTGAGTACACCATCGCAGGCGCTCCTGTCTGTGATGCAGCGTCAAGGGTAACCGCAGCCTTGGTCTCCGAGCTGATAGTCCATGCTTCTGCAAACGTCGTCGAACTGTTCGTGCAGGTGGTTGTTGTCTTGCAAAAGTCCCCATCTGTTGCCAGGGATCGAGACGTGGCTGCACGATCCGTTACAGTCGTGCGGATAAGATGCCTGTCATCTCGACTGCTAGTGATACGAGGCCTTTGGGATCCAGCACTGCATTCCGTATTACCCTCCTGAACCCACCGATTCAAAAAAATATGTGAAATCTTATGGGACTTAACTGCTAAGGTTATCAGTTCCTAAGCTTACACAATACTTAACCTAAATTATCCTGAGGACAAACACACACACCCATGCCCGAGGGAGGACTCGAACCTCCACCGGGACCAGCCGCACAGTCTATGACTGCAGCGCCTTAGACCGCTCGGGAACCCACCGATTCCATATTCTGCTAACAGTCATTGAATCTCGACCAACGCGAGCAGCAATGTCGCAATACGATAAACCGCAATCGCGATAGGCTACAATCCGACCTTTATCAAAGTCGGAAGCGTGGTGGTACGCATTTCTCCTCCTTACACGAGGCATCACAACAACGTTTCACCAGGCAGCGCCGGTCAACTGCTGTTTGTGTGTGAGAAATCGGTTGGAAACTTTCGTCATGTCTGCACGTTTTAGGTGTCGCCACCGGAGCCAACCTTGTGTGAATGCTCTGAAAAGCTAATCATTTGCATATCACAGTATCTTCTTCCTGTTGGTTAAATTTCGCGTCTGTAGCACGTCATCTTGGTGGTGTAGCAACGTTTAATGGCCACTAGTATAATTCATATGGCTCTAAGCACTATGGGACTTAACATCTGAGGTCTTCGCTCCCCTAGACTTAGAACTACGTAAACCTAACTAATCTAAGGACATCACACACATCCATGCCAGAGGCAGGATTGGAACCTGCGACCGTAGCAGAAACAAACAAAAAAGTAATTACGCGACTATTTTTTTCGAGTTGAAAAATCAACGTTGGCTACCCTTAGGTCTGTTCCAAAAATTCCGGAACTTCGTGCATAAAATTTTTCTACGCTTACTTTTTGCTTATTGTGAATGGTCTTCGAAATACTCTCTTCCACAACTGATACACCGCTCCCAAAGCCGTTTCTACTTAAGGGAGCAATTCTGGTACGTCTCTTGCTGTATCAAGCGAATCGCCGTCGCCGGATTTTTTTATGTCGTCTGCCGTAGCAAATCTTCGTCCTTTCAAATGGAGTTTCCAACTTTGGAAAAAAAAATGTCCGGAGGGGCCAGGTCTGGAGAGTACGAAGGATGAGGCAACACAGTGATATATCGTTTTTTGTTCAATAGTCACGCCCCAACTGGGATGAATGGGCAGGTGCTTTACCGCGATGCAACAGCCATGAATTATATCGCCACCTTTCAGGCCATTTCCTTCTCACATTTCCTCATAGGCGACGCTACACGTCCCGACAGTACTATCGATTAAAAGTTTGCCCCTGGGTGCGAATTAATGATGACCTAATCCTTCAAAATCAAAGAAAACTATCAGCATGCCTTTGACATTTGACCTGACCAGCTATTTTTTGGTCTTGGAGAAACTTTCCCGACCCATTGTGAAGATTGAACCGTGGTCTCAACATCATAACCGTAGACCCACGTCTCATCTTCAGTCATGATTTTATTAAGGAACAACTCTTTCTCATTTGCGCGATTCAAAAGCTCATCACAGATAGCGAGGCGAAGTTCTTCCTGGTCTTGACTCATGAGCCGCGGAACGAACTTGGCAGCAACTCGATGCATTCCAAGACGCTGTGTCAGTATCTCATGACATGATCCAGCTGAAATGTTACATTCTTCTGCAATTTCTCGGAGTCTTCGATTGGCACGCACAGTTTCGCTGACGTTCCTGATATGAGTGTCGTCGGTAGACGTCGAAGGGCGTCCTGAACAAGGGTCATCTTTTACTTCCGTCGGACTATTTTTAAACCATGTGAACCGCTCGTAACACCGAGTACGGCTTAAGCACTCATCACCGTAGGTTTCTTGCATGATTTGTTGTGTCTCTGTAAAGATTCTGAGTTTCACGCAAAATTTAATGCAGACGTGATACTCCTCTAATTCTGTCATCTCGAAATTCGCAAACTGTGCGACACAACTTTCTACACAGTACAGCAATGAACAGTAACTAAAAGACATAAAACAATGAAACTTTCGGCAATCTCACATTAAACACAGGCCTGTGCGGGGATGTCAGCCGCATTTCGCTCCAACACACCATTGGCGCGAAACTACGAATGTTCCGGTGTTCTCTAAAATGGTTCAAATGGCTCTGAGCACTATGTGACTTGACATCTATGGTCATCAGTCCCCTAGAACTTAGAACTACTTAAACCTAACTAACCTAAGGACAGCACACAAGACCCAGTCATCACGAGGCAGAGAAAATCCCTGACCCCGCCGGGAATCGAACCCGGGAACCCGAGCGTGGGAAGCGAGAATGCTACCGCACGACCACGAGCTGCGGACCCGGTATTCTCTGAATAGACCTCGTATACTCAAAGTTCTGTGTTATTCGGATTTGTGTTTGATATGTACCTTTTATATTTGTATGATAACAGTATATTTTGTACGTCCATTCATACGACCACCATAGCTCTTTCTGTTTCCTGCAAATACCCTTCACCTTCTTTTCAGTTCGTTCTTTGCCTTTATCTGAGCCAATATGTATAAAACTTTGATCCCCACCTCATAAAGTTATCTTCTGTGCCGTTCGTGGTCTTGCAGTAGCGTTCCCGCCTCCCGAGCACGGGGTCCCGGGTGCGTTTCCCGGCAGGGTCAGGGATTGTCACATGCCCCGAGATGACTGGGTGTTGTGTCGTCTTCATCATCATCATCATTCATCCCGATTACGGTCGGAGGAAGGCAACGGCAAACCACCTTCATAAGGACATTGCCTAGTATGGCGGTGCGGGTCTCCCGCATCGTTCCCCTATGCTCTGTCACGGAGTATGGGACTTCATTTCCAGTTTCAACCGTCATACCTTACTGATTCCTAGCCGCACGTAGTTGCCGCGCGGTTTGAGGCGTCATGTCACGAACCGCGCGTCCCCTCCCGCCGGCGGTTCGAGCACTCCCTCGGGCATGGGTGTGTGTGTTGTCCTTAGCATAAGTCAGTCTAAGTAGTGTGTAAGACTAGGGACCGATGACCTGAGCAGTTTGCTCCCTTAGGAATTCACACACATTTTCACTGATTCCCAGATATCCATCTACAATCTTTCCAATTCTACCATTAATTTTTCTAGTTTCCCGCACTGGGATCATACAAATCAGTATTCGCATTCTGTATGATACCTACTCCTGAGTAGCACCCACCCAGAGTTCCAGTGGACTATTTTACCTCTGGAATATTGTATCCAGGAAAGCCAACGAAACATTTTTTAGAACAACATGTAATAATGAAAGATAATGTGGTGGTCCGTCATTGCCCATCACATCGCAATAAAGCAACCGTTAAAGACGTCCCGACTTTTCCTGGTGTTAGCATCACAGCTGCTGTATCAATCTGCGGTGCTCGGTAACTGTGACTATTGGATTCCTCCAGGATAAAGTTCCTTTGTGTGCTAACCACAACAGAGAGAGCTACGTGTACCGTTTTGTGAACCGTGTTGCTGAACGTCGTGTCTTCCCGGCCTCACAGATAATTGCAGTCTTCTCAGTAACTATGGCAAAAGGCCCTTCTAAGGAAACTCTAACTGGACCATTTGGACTTAGACTTCATCCTGCCTTGTGATAAGGCAGAGACTGGCATACCGAGAGAGGAGTCGTATAGAAGGTTTCCGGGCTTTTAATAAAATGGGATTTGTGCGCCACTGTTGTTATTCCTTCCCAGAACCTTAAAGACATCTGTCTCACTTCTAATGAACGATAGACTTGATATAATGTGTTCCTCAACATAAATTTATAATGTGTGACTCGTATCTTCTGAAATTTTTTCGGCGATTTCCATAACGCCTTATCAGAAGCAGTTTCTTCGGTAAAACAGTAGTAATGGCATCAGATATTGATATGAGAAAAAAGAAAAACAAGCATGCAAAATTTAAAACAACGCAAATCCCCAAGATTGGCAAAGTTTTGCAGAAGTTCGAACTATAGCGCATACATCAATGCGAGATGCTTTTAATAATTTCCACAGTGAAACTCTGTCTCGGAATCTGGCAGAAAACTCAAAGGGATTCTGGTCATACATAAAGCACACCAGAGGCAAGACGCAATTAATATTGTCACTGCGCGATAACATCGGTGAAATCACTGATGACACTGCCACTAAAGCAGAGTTACTAAACACGGTTTTCCGAAACTCCTTTACCAAAGAAGACGATCTAAATATTCCTGAGTTCCAATCAAGAACAACTGCCAAGATGAAAACATAGAAGTGGATATCCTCGATGTAGCAAAGCAGCTTAAATCACTCAATAAAGGCAAGGCCTCCAGTCCCGATTGTATACCAGTTAGGTTCCTTTCAGAGTATGCTGATACAATAGCTCCATATTTAGTAATTATATGCAATCCCTTGCTCACAGGGAGTTCCGTACCTAAAGACTGGAAAATTGCTCAAGTCACACCAATACCCAAAAAGGGAAATAGGAGTAAACCGGTGAATTACAGGCCCATATCACTAACATCGATTTGCAGTAGGGTTTTGGAACATATACTGTGTTCGAACATTATGAATTACCTCGAAGAAAACGATTTATTGAAACATAGTCAGCACGGATTCAGAAAACATCGTTCCTGTTAAACACAACTAGCTCATTATACTCATGAAGTAATGAGTGCTATCGACAGGAGATGTCAAACTGATTCCATATTTTTAGATTGCCACAAGGCTTTCGACACCGATCCTCATAAGAGTCTTCTGACCAAACTGCGTGCCTATGAAATATCTCTTCCGTTGTGCGACTAGATTCGTGGTTTCCTGTCAGAAAGATCACAGTTTGTAGTAATAGACGGACAGTCATCGAGTAAAACAGAAGTAATATCTGGCGTTCCCCGGGGAAGTATTATAGGCTCTCTATTGTTCCTGATCTACACTCCTGGAAATGGAAAAAAAGAACACATTGACACCGGTGTGTCAGACCCACTATTCTTGCTCCGGACACTGCGAGAGGGCTGTACAAGCAATGATCACACGCACGGCACAGCGGACACACCAGGAACCGCGGTGTTGGCCGTCGAATGGCGCTAGCTGCACAGCATTTGTGCACCGCCGCCGTCAGTGTCAGCCAGTTTCCCGTGGCATACGGAGCTCCATCGCAGTCTTTAACACTGGCAGCATGCCGCGACAGCGTGGACGTGAACCGTATGTGCAGTTGACGGACTTTGAGCGAGGGCGTATAGTGGGCATGCGGGAGGCCGGGTGGACGTACCGCCGAATTGCTCAACACGTGGGGCGTGAGGTCTCCACAGTACATCGATGTTGTCGCCAGTGGTCGGCGGAAGGTGCACGTGCCCGTCGACCTGGGACTGGACCGCAGCGACGCACGGATGCACGCCAAGACCGTAGGATCCTACGCAGTGCCGTAGGGGACCGCACCGCCACTTCCCAGCAAATTAGGGACACTGTTGCTCCTGGGGTATCGGCGAGGACCATTCGCAACCGTCTCCATGAAGCTGGGCTACGGTCCCGCACACCGTTAGGCCGTCTTCCGCTCACGCCCCAACATCGTGCAGCATGCCTCCAGTGGTGTCGCGACAGGCGTGAATGGAGGGACGAATGGAGACGTGTCGTCTTCAGCGATGAGAGTCGCTTCTGCCTTGGTGCCAATGATGGTCGTATGCGTGTTTGGCGCCGTGCAGGTGAGCGCCACAATCAGGACTGCATACGACCGGGGCACACAGGGCCAACACCCGGCATCATGGTGTGGGGAGCGATCTCCTACACTGGCCGTACACCACTGGTGATCGTCGAGGGGACACTGAATAGTGCACGGTACATCCAAACCGTCATCGAACCCATCGTTCTACCATTCCTAGACCGGCAAGGGAACTTGCTGTTCCAACAGGACAATGCACGTCCGCATGTATCCCGTGCCACCCAACGTGCTCTAGAAGGTGTAAGTCAACTACCCTGGCCAGCAAGTGTATAAGTGTATATTAACAACATAGGAGACAATCTGAGTAGCTGTCTTAGATTCTTTGCAGATGATACTGTCATTTATCGTCTAGTAAAGTCATCGGATGACTAAAACGAATTGCAAAATGATTTAGATAAGATATCTGTAAGGCGACAAAAGTGGCAATTGACCCTGAATAAAGAAAAGCGTGAAGTTATTCACATGAGTCGCTAAATTTCGATTACGCGCTATGTCTCTAATTACTTAAGGACTACAAATACAAATAACCTAAATAGGAACGATCACATAGATAATGTTGGGGGTACAGCAAACCAAAGACTGCGATTCACTGGCACAATACTTAGAAGGTGCAACACTCCTACTAAAGAGACTACTTACACCACGCTTGTCCGCCCTGTTCTGGAGTATTGCTGTGCGGTGTGAGATCCTCATCAGAGGTGGGACTGACGGATGACATCGAGAAAAGTTCAAAAAAGGCAGCTTGTTTTGTACTGTCACTAAATAGAGGAGATAGTGCCACAGACATGATACGTGAATTGGAGTGGCAATCATTAAAACAAAGGTGTTTTTCATTGCGACGGGATCTTCTCATGAAATTTCAATCACCAGTTTTCTCCTCCATTGCGAAAACTTTCTCTTGGCACCCACCTACATAGGGAGAAATTATCATCACGATAAAATAAGAGAAGTCAGGGCACGCACAGAAAAATTTAAGTGCTCGTTCGAAAGTGGAACGGTAGAGACAGATTGAAGGTGATCCATTGAACTCTCTGCCAGGCACTTTATTGTGAATAGCAGAGTAATCACGTAGATGTAGATGAAGAAAAAGTGTGCGTGTCGAGCAGAGCATTGTTCATAAGTGAAAAGCGGACGATCGGTTATCGGAATAAGAAGAAACTGCAAGCATTTTGAATCACAGTATCTTCAAAATTACGTAGACAGTTGTAGTTCGTATTGAAAAGTACTCCTGAAAAGAGGTGACAAAACAAATCTAAGGAAAACCCGTACCAGAAGGGACAAGTTAGTGGGACATCTGCTTAACTGCTGGGCGCCCCTCGGCTCACTAGCGGGCAGCCGCAGATTGTACAGGGTACCCGCCAGGCAGCCACATGACACGCGCGCAAACCAGGTGACCAACCCTGCCTGCGTTCGCTCTGCTGGTGCACATCAGCCGCCAAGGCTCCCCCGCGCGTCAGCCTGTCAGCCTTTCGCCCATCCCAGCTCACGTGTGCACGTGCCCCCCCCCCCCCCCTCCCCCCCCCCCCGTTGCCCGTCGACGGGCACGTAAGCTAGAACAGCCCTGTCCCCCTGTCCTACGCCATTGCACTGAAGTAACAGCAGAGGAGAAAAAACTAGGCTAGGGCTTACACAGTGAGGGGCAGACGAGGGTAGCTGCTTCCTCCCTCCTCCGCCCTATCCGAGAAATTTTTGCAATCCAAAATCGCATTCTCGCTACCAAACAGACAAAATGTTCGGTATTAGCTTCAAGGAAGTCACAACACACAATTTGTCATTATTATTGACTAGTAGCTAGGCCACCCAGAAACATTTATTTCGAAATCTTAGAATTATTTCATCATTGCCTGTGAAACTAACATGTGCCCGTCCCCTCTCCTAAGATTTTGTCTTGGATATTCTTAATAGTAGATGCGGACAGATAATTCAAGACACATAAAAATATTAAGAAGGACGTTTTGTTTAGCAGTCGCGTAGTGAAGAATGGGAAACGTAGGTAAAGGTCACTATCAGACGATTCGAAAAATTGATGCTTGCGCAACCGCTGCGGTCGTAGGTTCGAATCCGGCCTCGGGCATGCATGTGTGTGATGTTCTTAGTTTAGTTAGGCTTAAGTAGTTCTAAGTTCTAGGGGACTGATGACCTCAGATGTTAAGTCCCGTTGTGCTCAGAGCTATTTGAACCATTTGAACTGATGTTTTGTTGTTGTGGTTCTCAATCCAAAGGCACCCCTGATGCAGCTCTACAAGCTAGCCTTTTCATCTCTGCGTAACTACTACAACACACACCTATTAGATACCGCTGACAGTAGATAATCCTTCGTCTCCCTCTAAAAACTTTGCCTCCCCTCCCTCTTACCCTCTCCCCCCTCCACACACACACACACACACACACACACACACACACACACACACACACACACAAACTGACGATATCTTGATACCAAATTGAGCCATAGCTTTCTTTCCTCCCCAATTTCGTTTAATGCCGCTTTATTAGTTATGTAACAACTTAATCTTCAGCATTCGTCTGCAACATCACATTTTAAAAGCTTCCATTCTCTTCTTGTCATTCCTGCTAATTCTTCACGTACACCTCCAGAAAATGTTCTAAACATTTAAATTTAATTTCGATGTTAACCAATTTTTTTTTTTCAGAAATGCTTTTCTTACTATTGTTAGTCTCCATTTTATTCACTCTCACTTCGGCCATCATCAGTTCTTTGCTGCCCAAATAGCAAAACTCATCTGTACCTTTAGCATTTCATTTGATAATCTAATTCCCTCAGTATCACCAGATTTACCTTGTTTTACGTTTGTTGATGTTGTCTTACAGTCTTTTTCAAAGACGCGATCCATTCCGTTTAAATGACCTTCAAACCCCATTGTTACCTCTGAGAGAAGTACAGTGTCATGTTCAAATCTGAAAGTTTTTGTTTCTTCTCCCTGAACGTTAATTCCCCTATTTCTCCTTGGTGTCCGTCACAGCGTGGTCAATGTACAGACTGCATAACATGGGGAATACGCTACAATCCTGTCTATTTCTCAACTACTACTTCCCTCTCATGTCCTTCGACTCTCGTAGACGGTCAGACAGTTTGTCGAATTTCAATTATTTCTCAAATTATTTGGCAATTTTTTATTTTTTTTTCAAAAATGGAAGTGAATGTGTGGCGTCGTTGGCCGGGAGGCCCCTTGCGGGGCAGGTCCGGCCACCCTGATGCAGGTCTTATTACATTCGGCGCCACATTGGCGACCTGCGCGCTGGATGGTGATGCAATGATGATGAAGACAACACAACACCCAGTCCTTGAGCGGAGAAAATCCGCGACCCAGCCAGGAATCGAACCCGGGCCCCTTAGGACGGCAGTCCGTCACGCTGACTATTCAGCTATCGGGGCGTTTATTTTTGTTTTCAGAAGAAGAATGTGTTCGATATGTGTGAGACAAGTATGGACTGACGGATGAATTGATAAAGAAATTCGGAGGTTTACACTTCTGACTGTCAAACAAAAAAGCCTGTTGCTTGCCGGACTTTCTAGGTGGCGGACCGTACGCATTTCGATGTTCCACCGCGCATGTTGAGCGGAAATCAGTTTGTGTTGCATTTTATCTCTTTGTATCGTGAATTGTCAATATTGCGGAAGTGATCGATCATTATATGAACAAG
Organism: Schistocerca piceifrons; assembly: GCF_021461385.2. Taxonomy (NCBI): domain Eukaryota; kingdom Metazoa; phylum Arthropoda; class Insecta; order Orthoptera; family Acrididae; genus Schistocerca; species Schistocerca piceifrons. The sequence continues at coordinate 233,522,175 of NC_060138.1, forward strand.
AACAAAATGTCAGCTGCCATTGCGAGAACTGTAGAGGTATTACGACTTTCTTATCTCAGTATAGCAGAGTTGAAAAAAATCAAGCCCTCCTTATTCTTCCGAAGACGATTTGTGTGTGTCCACGTTGAGGTAGTTCAAAGAACTAACGTTTTTAGAAGACCAAGTAGATAATCGTTGAACAAGTGGAGTTGATTTTCTCGTCAGCATGATTTCGTTTTGAACAGGAGGGTGAGGTAACTCTAACAAGTTATCAAAAGTTTGACGTATTCAGAGGCTGTAGGACATAGACTTCACTCTCGGAGCTGTATGATAACGCACAACCTGACAACATAGTGGTAGTAGCTGTAGCAGTAGTACTTTTAATGATCCGCAGATCATCTTTAAAGGATATTGGACAGGCCGTGGTATTACAATCTAAGATCAACAAAAATAATATAATTCATACAGAAAGGCATTTACATTTTTACAGTTAAAGTTTGGCAAGGGTGGAACAGGTAATTGGCTATGACCCTATAATACGATCCATCTCGACATTTACCTGAAGTAATTGAGAGAAACCTAAATGTGGATGGCCAGATCAAGATTGGACTGTCCACCCTCCTGAATACAAGGCCAGTCAGCTTAACAGTGCTATCTCGTTCGATTTATCCCTAGTGCATACTACCGGTATATTACAAAGACGTTATTTAATACTGTGCAAGGCTAGTGCTACACTGTTCACTCATTTCTCACTCCCAGTCACCGCACACACGCTAAACACTGTACATATATGAAGGGCTTATTTCAATAGTGGTACAAGTCCATTTTTGTTCATTCTGAGATACAGAGTCCTAAAGTTAAATGAGCGCTGAAAAATCTGCAGTTGAGGTACCAGAAATACTCAATATATATACTTGAATATTTCTGGTACCTCCACTGCTGATTTTTCAGCGCTCATTTAACTTTAGGACTCTGTATGTCAGAACGAACAAAAATGGACTTGTACCACTATTGAAATAAGCCCTTCATATTATTTCATAATGCAACAGTGCACTCACTGTCAAATGACACAGCCATGAAGTTTGGTTTCCCTTTCAAGTCCCGCAGCTTCCCATGTGATATCCTGGAAAACTGAGTCAGCATCTCTGTATAGTGAGTGACATGCTGAGCTCAAATTGAGTATAAAGTATTAATATTACTCATAGAACTAAAGTTTTCCAGCAAATAAAAAAAGAGAAGAAATGAAAAAATAGTGTTAAAGTGTTGTGTGAAATAGTAAATGTTTTATTATCGTTATTGTTTATTTGTGTTATATTTTTAACAGATACGTACTCTGTGTTACGTAATCCTTCACGGTGTAGAATACTTTACTTAAAGGATACTTGTTAACTTCCTTTTTCAATATGTTCGCTTTAGTAATCTCTTTAACTTTGTCATACAGTTGTATTCCTTGATAGAAAATGCTGGTTTGAGTTTTATGTTTATTCTTTACTGGTAAATGTAAGTTCACTTTAAATCTTGTCTCATGGTCATTGACAGAGCTATTTGTGCAGTAATTATCAGGTGCACAGCTGACTGCTAAATATATTTACTTGGTGCAGCTAAAATACCCAGTGTTTGAACAGAAAGATTGACTGCAATTTTTTGTAATTATTCTCTTGGCCCTTTACTGTAGTTTGAAAACTGAGTTGATATTTTCTATATTTGTTCGAAGAAAAGAATTCCATAGCTAAGAATTAAGTGTACTTATGAATATCAAGCAACTAAAAGACACTGGCTGTTACACGCCGATGATGAGATTTTACGAGCATAACACGCCGGTTATATTCTGCTTGCAAGGATCTGTGTTTTTACGCAACTTCTACATCTACATTTACGTGTATACTCCGAAAACCACTGTGAAGTACATAGCAGACGGTACATCCCATTGTACCCATTATTAGTGTTTCTTCCCGTTCTATTCACCTATGGAATGCGGGAAGAATATTTAAATGCCTCATGCTGTAATTACATCTACATATATACTCATCAAGTCACAGTAAAAACGGTGCGTGGCGGAGATTACCCTGTATGACTACTGTTCCACTGGCAAATGAATCGAAAGAAAAAACGACTATATGTGTCATATGAGCCGTAATTTCTATCATCGCCGTCCTAAAGCGAAATGTGCATTGGCAACAGTCAGCTTCAAATCCAGTTCTCTAAAATTTCTCAGTACTGTTCCTCAAGAAGAACGTCGTCTCTCTTCCAGGGATTCCCATTTGAGTTCCCGCGTGTTGTTCGAAGTTACCGGTAACAAATCTAGCAGCCTGCCACGGAATTGCTTCGACGTGTTCCTTTAATCTGACCTGGTGCGGAACCCTAACACTCGAGCAATACTCAAGAACTGATCGTACTAGTGTCCCATATGATGTATCCTGTACAGATGAACCACATTTTCCTATAATTCTCGAAATAAACCGACGTCAATCATTCGCTTTCCCTCCTACATGCTCGTTCCACTTCATATCGCTTTGCAGTGTTACACCTAGATATTTAATCGACTACCTGTCAGGCAGATTACCGATGTCGCATTCGAACATTGTGGGATTATTTTTCCTACTCAACTGCATTACCTTACATTTCTCTACATTTAGAGATAGCTGCTATTCATCACATCAGCTAGAAATTTTGTCTGTCATCTTTTACTGTCATCAGTCATTCAAAGACGACACTTTCCCGACGAGCAAGCATCATCAGCAAACAACTGTAGATCGCTGCCCACCCAGTCCGCCGGACCATTTATGTATACAGAAGATAACAGCAGTCCTGTCACACTTCCCTGGAGCACTGCAGACGATGCCCTTGTCTGATGAACTTTTGCCGTCGAGTAAAGTGTATTGTGTTCTGTTACTTACCAAGTCTTCGAGCCACACACATATCAGAGAACCTATTCCGTATGCTCGTACCAGTCTGCAATGGGACTCAGAGTCAAATGCTTTTCGGAAATCTAGCATGTACTCTGCATTTAATCCGTCGTTCTCAGAATATCATAGAGGAAAGGGCAACCTAAGCTTCGGACGAGCAATGCTTTCTAAAACCGTCCTGATTCCAGACCAGAAGCTGTGTCATGGAAATTTATTATATTCGAACTAAGAATATGTTCAAGAATACTACAGCAAACCGATGGGACGGATGTTGCCTTGTAATGTTGCGGAGCCCGTTGGTTTACCTGTCTTCAACGTAGTCGCCGGCTGCTCAGACCGAGCGGTTCTAGGCGCTTCACTCAGGAACCGCGCTGCTGCTACGGTCGCAGGTTCGAATCCTGTCTCGGGAATGGCTGTGTGTGATGTCCTTAGGATAGTTAGGTTTAAGTAGTTCTAAGTTCTAGGGGACTGATGATCTCAGATTGTAATTAGGCTGTTTCGGTTTTTTTGTTGGTAACGCCACTTAGCACTCTATATGAAAATCACTGACTGTGCTGTGTGCAGTCTGAGGCTGGTCGGCATTGTTGCAATAGTCGCTATTGTAGTGTTGGGCAGTTGGCTGTTAACAGCGCGTAGCGTTGCGCAGTTGGAGGTGAGCCGGCAGCAGTGGTGGATGTGGGGAAGTGAGATGGCGGGTTTTTGAGAGCGGATGATCTGGACGTGTGTCCATCAGAAACAGTACATTTGTAAGAATGTATGTTATGAACTGCTATATATATTATGACTTTTGAACACTATTAAGTTAAATACATTGTTTGTTCTCTATCAAAATCTTTCATTTGCTAACTATGCCTGTCAGTAGTTAGTGCCTTCAGTAGTTTGAATCTTTTATTTAGCTGGCAGTAGTGGCGCTCGCTGTATTGCAGTAGTTCGAGTAACGAAGATTTTTGTGAGGTAAGTGATTTGTGAAAGGTATAGGTTAATGTTAGTCAGGGCCATTCTTTTGCAGGGATTATTGAAAGTCAGATTGCGTTGCGCTAAAAAATGTTGTGTGTCAGTTTAGTGTCGATCAGAATAGGTAAAGAGCGAAATGTCTGTGTACGTTCAATTTTGCTCAGCTGTTTGAAAATCAAATAATATAAGAGATTTATCAGCACAGTAATTCATAAATTTTTCTAAGGGGACGTTTCAAGATGTTGAGCCCCATAGTGCTTAGAGCCATTTCAATCATTTCAACGTAGTCGGTTCAGTGGCAGGGGCGCGAGAGCACTAGGGAGATAAGGCATAAGAAGTGCGGTGTGGGGTCCACAGTCCACCATGGTGGTAGACAGGGTTCGGTGTGGACTGGCGCGCCGACTGTCAAGCACCCACCGGTGACATCACCTGTGTGAGAGGAATGCCGGCGCAGCAGGTCGCTCAGTGACGCATAGGGTGAGGCACGAGCCGGCGGGAAGCCCGCAGTGCCAGCCAGTCCACCAGGGCACAGCCAGTGGCCAGCAGCCGAACGTAAGTAGCCCACACCAGTTGCAGGACTAGTTTTCTTTACACGGTAAAATACACTGCGGAGATAAAAGTCCTGAGATAGCGATACAAATACATACAGATGGCGCTAGTATTGCATACACAAGATATAAACGGGCAGTGCATTGGCCGAACTGTCGTTAGTGTTTGGGTAATTCATCTGAAACAGTGTCCGACGTGATTATGGCCGCACGAAGGGAATTGACAGACTTTGAACGCGGAATGGTAGCTGGAGCTAGACGCATGGGGCACTTCATTTTGGAAATCGTCAGAGGAGATTGGTCCACAGTGCCAAGAGTGTGCCGCGAATACCAAATTTCAGAAATTGCCTCCCACCACTGACAACGGAGTGGCCGACGGCCTTCACTTAACGACGGAGAGCAGCAGCGTTTGCGTGGAGCTGTCAGTGCTAACAGCCAAGCAACAATGCGTGAAATGACCCCAGAAATTGGTATGGGACGTACAATGTACGTATCCGTTAGAACAGTGCGGCGACTTTTGTCGTTAATGGGCTACGGCAGCAGACGACCGACACGAGTAGCTTTACTGACAACACGACATCGCCTGCAGCGCGTCCCCTGGGCTCCCGATCATACCTGTTGGAGCCTAGACGACTGGAAAACCGTGGGCTGGTCAGATCAGTCCCGAATTCAGCTGGTAAGAGCTGATGGTAGGGTTCGATTGTGGTGGTGGCTCCATAATAGTGTGGGTTGTGGTTACACGGAATGGAAAGGGTCCTCTGGTTCAAGTAAACCGATCATCGACTGAAAATGATTTGCTCGGCTACGTGGAATCCATTTGCAGCAATTCTTGACCTTCATGTTCCCAAACAATGATGTTATGTCATCGGGTCACAATAGTTCGTGACTGATCTGAAGAACAATCTAGACAACTGGAGCGAATGATTTGGTTCCCCAGACCGCCAGATATGAAACCCATCGAACATTTATAGGACCAATCGAGAGTTCAGTTCGTGCACAATATTCTGCACCGGCAATACTTCAGCAATTGTGGGCGGCTGTAGAGGCAGCATGGCTTCATATTTCTGCAGGGGACTTCCAGCAACTTGTTGAGTCAGTGCTATAAGTTGCTGCACTACGCCGAGCAGAAGGTAGTCCGACACGATATTAGGAGGTACCCAATGACTTTTGTCACCACAGTGTAATTTGACAAATTAAATTGCTCGCACGTTATTCCCTCCCCCCCCCCCCCCCTCCACCGCCCTCGTTTTCTTACGTCTTACTCACAGCAGAAACTGTGTTCTGATTGAAAACAAAATCACTTTGCTATTGTCACAAGTATCAACTGTTTTCGTTTTGCAAGTTAAAGACTCGTGTCGTAAGATTTATCCAGACGGATTCTTGGAGTAAATTTTCAATCATCTGTATCTGTCGTGTGTCATCAAGAGCCCTTGTTTTCGTTGGTACAGTTTTCTTCGTGATGATTCCTTGCTGCAAGATGACTATTCAACCCAAAAGCACTTTGTATACTCTTATATGGGAAGCGCTAAAAAATAGTGGAGAGTTTTGTTCTTTGGTACGAATTTCAATGTTATCCACTTCAAAATAGTCCTGATTCCTTGCTGCAAGATGACTATTCAAATCAAAGTCATTTTGTATACTCTTATATGGTAGGCGCTAAAAAATGTGGAGATTTTTGTTCTTTGGAACGAATTTCAATCTTATCCATTTCAAAATAGTCCTCGTTAGATGTTATACACTTATGCCGCAAAATTTTCCAGGCGCCGAAACATTTCTGCAAATCAAATATTGGGGTACTTTTCAGTTCTCCTAGCGTAGCGTTTATAAGTTCATTAACGCTTGTAATACGGCGGCGCTTTAAGGTTTTATTTATTTTTAGGGCAGAAAACGAGTCATATGGTGTCACATCTGGCGAAAATAGAGACTGCGACATCATTATAGTATTGCTTTTAGTCAAAAATTACGAGCGAAGAACGAAATGTTAACAGCTACATTATCGGTTACGAAAGCCATGAATTGTTTCACCAAAACCGTTTTTGTTCGGATTGCTTCAAGCAAACGGCGTTGAGCTTGTAAATAGTTCTCCTTATTGCTCGTTCAACCTTGTAAAGAGAATTTTTGTTGCGCTTTGCCGTTAAAATAGAACACAGTGAACATAACTCATCTTTTCGGTTTTGATTTCAATGAGCCGATTGATCCTTACTTTCGACATCTTGTCCGTAAAGCCTTCTTACATCACCTATGACGACACGTCCCGGCAGCACTGTTGCTGACTTCATCTAGCAGCGACACCTGTGCAACAAGCATTCGCCACTATTTTTCTTCGAAATTCAGTAGTCTTGGAAGAAATTTTGCCATCACAAGTGGCGTACCCACAACGTCGGAAAACATTTCGTGGCACGAAATAATGTCTACGATGGCCGTGATTCGGCGATCATTCATAATCATTCTTTCACCTTTCCATAATTTGATCGTCTGGTGATATTATGCAGTTTTCTGAGCACTTTTCATCTTCAGCATCTTCAGGAAAATAATTAAAACGATTATGCGATTGGAAACCATTGATTTATGCATAGCAGATTCACCGGAAACAATATATGCCATCGGAACTATCGTGCACATAATTTCATAAAAATTCTCTGAATCATTTTTATAGTTCTATTAGCTGCCGTTACTGCCAAAACATACCTAACATTTTTGACAGCTGACAAGAAGTTAAATATCCGATGTGGCCAACATTGCACAGACACTTTTGAGACGTCTATACAAACACGACGACGAAAAAATCGTGAGAATCCACCTAATGTAAGTTGAGTGGAGAACTGCCCCAAAACAAGATGCGTATAACGAGAGCACACAATTGTCACTCAAGTCATTGAAATTTTGATAAAAAGTTACACTTTTTATGCAATATTTTTCAGTGGCAACCGCTTTACTAGTGTAATTAATACAAATATTCAAACTTTTACGTGAACATAGTTTTAATACAAATGTATACCATAAACTTGGCAGGGGTGGCACCAGTTGCCAACATCCTGCAGAATAATTTAAGAAAATATTCGACTTTTTTAGATCGTTTTACTATGAGTGAGCTGTTGTAATTGTTTGTATTATAAATCAAAATGATCATAATGGTTCGTGTTGTGCAATTTGACCACAGAAATGCACTTGAAATTTTACATGCTAAATATAATGGCAAGTTCAGTCTAATTAAGTCATGAAAAATGATGATCATCACATTATGACGCAAGTATTGTCTAATTATACAGGATATGTTAAGTTTTCAAACGTGTATGTATAAAAGGAATTCTGGCAAACGTGTTATATATGCATTACAAATTAAATTATTAATACTTTTATAAAGAAATAACCACGAAATGCAAGCAAAAACGAGCAGAACACTGATAAATAATCGGAATGATCTGCTAGAAACTAACAAAAATTCTGAGACGAAAAATATTATCTACCGTGTAGTAAATGTGACATAATGTGAAGTTTCATTACGGCATCAAAACAATACGTTTATTGAAGGAACGTTGTAACTTTACCGCGTAGGGTGTATTTATTTCGACTTCTTCTCCGTTACGCATCTAGTTTCAGCTTCATAAGCCTTTCGCTAGGATCCAGCTATGCAAAAAGCAGACTACATTATCACCACGAAAAGGAAACGCAATTGTGTGAAAGTTGCTTAACGGAAATGTACATAGAGTTGCCTAGAACAACGTGGCGTACTTACGAAAATGGCAGTGTCATCATGATGTGCTTCCATTCGTTTTGGCTTGCAAATGACTGTTTTTGATTCTTTGACAGATAGTTCAGGCGAGAAAAGGTATAAAGATATGCTGTCCAAAGATCAGGACGGACTAAAATTTCAGAGATTTATATGCCTACATGTATTTTTAGTCATATACCTAAATAAAAGCTAATAAAAAGAAATTTACTAGAAATGGTAGTGCAAAATGGGAATATTCGAAAATTTAAAACTTCCATTCACAGTATCAAAATACAAAATAGTCAGGGAATGAGCGTAGGGAGCAGATGCAGGAATGCTGCATCGCCGCTCGTGGCAAAGTCCTAGCGGTGGTGGTTTGGCAGTGCCTTTTCTCTTACCTGCTACGAAGTGTCAGCTGTGTACCTGCATCGTATGGATGTCTGTGATGAGAGCTTATATAGCGTAGAGACGGGTTTGTGTTTTTATGGATGAAGGGAAGCGAGAGGGTGAGACCTGTGCCGGCATTACACCAACGTGACCGCCAAACTTAACGTCTCCATCAGACGAACGGATCTCCATGAACAGCTGGCTACACACGAGTGTATTTTAGCGACGGACCAGGCATTCCGGCGGCTTCTTAGAGACTTGCAGTCCCCGCCTGTGCGTTAGTGGAGGCTCTACCTTGAGAGGGATACTCTCAAGTTCTGGCAACTGCCGATGCAGTCTGTCAGCAGGTACACACACTCGCCGGCCGGAGTGGCCGTGCGGTTCTAGGTGCTACAGTCTGGAACCGAGCGACTGCTACGGTCGCTGGTTCGAATCCTGCATGGATGTGTGTGATGTCCTTAGGTTAGTTAGGTTTAAGTAGTTCTAAGTTCTAGGCGACTGATGACCTCAGCAGTTAAGTCGCATAGTGCTCAGAGCCATTTGAACCAACACACACACGGGCGGATTTCTGCGACGGGCCTCTCGCAGTCAAGTTCGCCAGTTTTCGGCGCCCGATGCCTTACACACTACTCCTACAGAACGGCGCGCTCACGTTGGCTAACCCGCAACCTTTCTCATACGATTTTAAAGAAATTATTCGTCAAGAAAATTCTGTTGTGTTGGCAGAAGAGCCAACACCGTGTTACTAGAGGAGGCCGAAATGCACGCGTTTTAGCTCACGCAGGCTGGCGTGAGGAGGGGAGAACTATACTAACGTGAGGTCTGGAACATGACAAGGAATTAGAATTCAGAAGGCGGGTGTAATTAGTTGATATTTAACTTTAATCCATTAATGATGAACGTCGCTCTTGACGGTACATGATTCACAATGTTATCTGTTCAGAATAGTAACTGAATATGGCGCCTTGCTAGGTCGTAGCAAATGACGTAGCTGAAGGCTATGCTAAACTGTCGTCTCGGCAAATGATAGCGTATGTAGCCAGTGAACCATCGCTAGCAAAGTCGCCTGTACAACTGGGGCGAGTGCTAGGGAGTCTCTCTAGACTAGACCTGCCGTGTGGCGGCGCTCGGTCTGCAATCACATTGTGGCGACGCGCGGGTCCGACGTATACTAACGGACCGCAGCCGATTTAAAGGCTATCACCTAGCAAGTGTGGTGTCTGGCGGTGACACCACAAATTCTTTTACAACAGTTATAGCTTTATATGTCAGCTTCAGACGCAGTGCCTATCATTTCGCTAATGTGATATTTCGCATATAAGTAATACACTGTCTGAAATTCGAAAAGTTTGCGATGAAAAATAGATGTAACTATGAATTTGCGTTTGGTGCATCTTAGACCACATATTGCAGCATATGAAATTTATCTAACCTACTGATTTTTTCTTTACATTTGGGAAGTGATGTCCATCATTCATCGGTCTCGATAAAACTGATGTTATGTAATGCAGTCATTTGAGATGACATGCGACAGGAAACCGATAATGAAATACTCAACACATTCCTCATATCTCACAAACGGTTTGAGATGTCGTAACAAAAAATGGTTCAAATGGCTCTGAACACTATGAGACTTAACGTCTGAGGTCATCAGTCCCCTAGAACTTAGAACTAAGTAAACTTAACTAACCTAAGGACATCACACACATTCATGCCCGAGGCAGGATTCGAACATGCGACCGTAGCGGTCGCGCGGTTCCAGACTGAAGCGCCTAGAACCGCTCGGCCACTACGGCCGGCCACAAATTTTCAGTTATTTCTGACTTGTAGTTCGGTATGTACAAGCTACAGTTTGAAATCACATGATGAAAATGTTCATGCCAGAGCAGGATTGAGGAATTTTGGATCTTGCGGAAACAGGTATAAGCTGGAAGTGTATCGTTTCGAAGGGGTCAAATCCCACAAAAGGAGAGATCAGATTTCTAATCCCAGTCCAGCACCAATATTTTCAACACCTCAAGTTCAAAGAGAACCACCACATTATCTTTCACTATTACATGTTGTTCTAAAAAATGTTTCGTTGGCTTCGCTGGGTAAAATATTTCAGAGGTAAAAGAGTTCAAATGGTTCAAATGGCTCTGAGCACTATGGGACTTAACATCGGAGGTCATCAGTCCCGTAGAAGGTAGAACTACTTAAACCTAACTATCCTAACGACATCACACACATCCATGCCCGAGGCAGGATTCGAACCTGCGACCATAGAGGGCGCGCGGTTCCAGACTCAAGAGCCTAGAACCGCTCGGCCTCTACGGCCGTCAGATGTCGTAACAAGATTTTGGTAAGTGATAGCTCGCAAAGAGGAGAGTAACCTGTCATTTAGTTAACAGCGGAACTTGTACCGCAGTATGAGAACAACTGCAGACTTTTGTAATGGGATGATGTATTTTTGTTAAGAGTCATCGATAACTACCGAAATGTGAATTAGTATGGCTTTGCAACCAGGAAACTAAACTTTCATATTTATACTGAGAATGTGCTTTATCGTAGGCTGTTGACCTAATTTGACCTCTATTCTCCGTTTCATCAACGAATGTTTCAGTATTCTATCGCAATTGCAATTGAATTAGGATGTTAGCGAGGTGACATTGTGTAAACTCTTTGTTTTGCTAAAAGAAGCACATGGAAACCAGAGAAATGTAGGTGACACTCTAAATTCGTCACTGATGAATGAGTGGTTTTCAAGTGACAGCTAGTTTTAGTTGCTACAAGTATAGCATAGGGGGTAGACCAATGGCCATAACAAAAACTTATACAACTATACTGTGAAGTACATTGTTTGTGAACACTGACGCATGAACATCACACAATCGAGAATGTACAAAAAGAAAGGGCGTACAAAGAGATGGTTGAAACATGTTGAAAATGTGAACATAAGTGTTAGAAAAACTAACAAACGAAGAAATACTACAAAAACATGGAAACGGACAGCTTTTCCTGATATGATCGAAAATCGGACGCGATATATCTGAAGTAACATCAATATGTTACGTAACGAATCGTTTTTAGATGCAGAAAGCAAGCCCGATTGTAAATACGTTTCATTCTAGACCACTGATGATGCTTTATTTTAATAAAGCGAAGGGCATTTGTTGCACTGGCAAAGTCGGATTTAAAATACCTTCACTCATTTAGAAATAATCTCTCAAAGATGTATGCCTCTAAGGAGGGGAGCGGCGATGAATCATATGAACCACCCCAACAAAATGTTCCTTGTACTATATTCATTACTGTAGGCTATTACTGCCGACCGGGGTGGCCGAGTGGTTCTTGGCGCTACAGTCTGGAACCGCGCGACCTCTACGACCGCAGGTTCGAATCCTGCCTCGGGCATGGATGTGTGTGATGTCCTTAGGTTAGTTGGGTTTAAGTAGTTCTAAGTTCTAGGGGACTGATGACCTCAGAAGTTAAGTCCCATAGTGCTCAGAGCCATTTGAACCATTTGTAGGCTATTACCCATAACTGTTATGTCCGTTATTTTACTGATATTACGAATTACTGTATTTCACAAAGGTCCAAATAGCTATATACTGAGATTCATTGGAAGAATCCTAAGGAAATGCAATCCGAAAACAAAGGAAGTAGGTTACAGTACGCTAGTTCGCCCACCGCTCGAATACTGCTCAGCAGTGTGGGATTCGTACCAGATAGCGTTGACAGAAGAGATAGAGAAGATTCAACGGAGAGCAGCGCGCTTCGTTGCAGGATTATTTAGTAATCGCGAAAGCCTTACGGAGATGACAGATAAACTCCAGTGGAAGACTCTGCAGGAGAGACGCTCAGTAGCTCGGTACGGACTTTTGTTGAAGTTTCGAGAACATAGCTTCACCGAGCTCGCGAAAACATCATGAGGCTAAAATCAGAGAGATTAGACCCCACACAGAGGCGTACCGACAGTCCTTCTTTCCACGAACAATACGAGACTGGAATAGAAGGGAGAACCGATAGAGGTACTCAGTGTACCCTCCGCCACACACCGTCAGGTAGCTTGCAGAGTATGGATGTAGATGTAGATGTAGATATGGTGCGAAAAATGGGAATTGTCCCTGAATAAGGAAAAGTTGAGGTCATCCAATATGAGTACTAAGGGAAATTTGTTAAATCTCGGGTAGACGATAAATTACACAAATTACCTAGAAATTACAATTAGGAAAACCTTCAATTGAAACGGTCACATATATGATGTGGTGGGGAAGGCGAATGAGTGAGTGCGTTTTATTGGCAGAGCCGTTACAAGTGACAACAGGACAACTAGAGAGAGTGCCTTGTCCGTCCTGTTCTGGAGTATTGCTATGCGGCGTGGAATCCTTACCAGATATCGAAAACATTCACAAAAGAGCAGCTCGTTTTGCATTATCGCGAAATAGGAGACAGAGTGTTATTGATATGATAAGCGAGTTGGGGAGGCAGTCACTAAAATAAAGATGTTTTTCGTTGCGGTAAATCAGGGGTAGCATCTTTGATTCATAATCAAAACGTCTTCGGTCCCGGGTTCGACCCCGCCACTGCCTAAATTTTGATAAATAATCAGCATTGGCGGCCGAAGTCTTCCGGCATAAGAAGTCAGCCTCATTCTGCCAACGGCCTTGTCAAAGAGGGCGGAGGAGCGGATAGAGGTTCAGGGCACTCTCTTGTCCTAGGGGTGGGAAATTTCCCCTAAAGGCGGAAGAATCAGCAATGATCAACGACATGAGGATGCAGAAGGCAATTGAAACCACTGCATTAAAGAAACGTAACGTGTATCCACAGGACATGTGGCCTGTAAATGAAGAAGTGTCATGATGAACTCTCCATTGGCAAAAGATTCCGGAATAGTCCCCCATTCGGATCTCCGGGAGGGGACTGCCAAGGGGGAGGTTACCATGAGAAAAAGATTGAATACTCAACGAAAGGATAACGTTCTACGAGTCGGGGCGTGGAATGTTAGAAGCTTGAACGTGGTAGGGAAGCTAGAAAATCTGAAAAGGGAAATGCAAATGCTCAATCTAGATATAGTAGGGGTCAGTGAAGTGAAGTGGAAGCAAGACAAGGATTTCTGGTCAGATGAATATCGGGTAATATCAACAGCAGCAGAAAATGGTATAACAGGCGTAGGATTCGTTATGAATAGGAAGGTAGGGCAAAGGGTGTGTTACTGTGAACAGTTCAGTGACCGGGTTGTTCTAATCAGAATCGACAGCAGACCAACACCGACAACGATAGTTCAGGTATACATGCCGACGTCGCAAGTTGAAGATGAACAGATAGAGAAAGTGTATGAGGACATTGAAAGGGTAATGCAGTATGTAAAGGGGGACGAAAATCTAATAGTCATGGGCGACTGGAATGCAGTTGTAGGGGAAGGAGTAGAAGAAAAGGTTACAGGAGAATATGGGCTTGGGACAAGGAATGAGATAGGAGAAAGACTAATTGAGTTCTGTAACAAGTTTCAGCTAGTAATAGCGAATACCCTGTTCAAGAATCACAAGAGGAGAAGGTATACTTGGAAAAGGCCTGGAGATACGGGAAGATTTCAATTAGATTACATCATGGTCAGACAGAGATTCCGAAATCAGATACTGGATTGTAAGGCGTATCCAGGAGCAGATATAGACTCAGATCACAATATAGTAGTGACGAAGAGTAGGCTGAAGTTCAAGACATTAGTCAGGAAGAATCAATACGCAAAGAAGTGGGATACGGAAGTACTAGGGAATGACGAAATACGTTTGAAGTTCTCTAACGTTATAGATACAGCAATAAGGTTCAAATGGCTCTGAGCACTATGGGACTCAACTGCTGAGGTCATTAGTCCCCTAGAACTTAGAACTAGTTAAACCTAACTAACCTAAGAACATCACAAACATCCATGCCCGAGGCAGGATTCGAACCTGCGACCGTAGCAGTCTTGCGGTTCCAGACTGCAGCGCCTTTAACCGCACGGCCACTTCGGCCGGCCATACAGCAATAAGGAATAGCGCAGTAGGCAGTACAGTTGAAGAGGAATGGACATCTCTAAAAAGGGCCATCACAGAAGTTGGGAAGGAAAACATAGGTACAAAGAAGGTAGCTGCGAAGTAACCATGGGTAACAGAAGAAATACTTCAGTTGATTGATGAAAGGAGGAAATACAAACATGTTCCGGGAAAATCAGGAATACAGAAGTACAAGTCGCTGAGGAATGAAATAAATAGGAATTGCAGGGAAGCTAAGACGAAATGGCTGCAGGAAAAATGTGAAGACATCGAAAAAGATATGATTGTCGGAAGGACAGACTCAGCATACAGGAAAGTCAAAACAACCTTTGGTGACACTAAAAGCAACGGTGGAAACATTAAGAGTGCAACGGGAATTCCACTGTTAAATGCAGAGGAGAGAGCAGATAGGTGGAAAGAATACATTGAAAGCCTCTATGAAGATTTGTCTGATGTGATAGAAGAAGAAACAGGAGTCGATTTAGAAGAGATAGAGGACCCAGTATTAGAATCGGAATTTAAAAGAGCTTTGGAGGACTTACGGTCAAATAAGGCAGAAGGGATAGATAACATTCCATCAGAATTTCTAAAATCATTGGGGGAAGTGGCAACAAAACGACTACTCACGTTGGTGTGTAGAATATATGAGTCTGGCCGACATACCATCTGAATTTCGGAAAAGCATCATCCACACAATTCCGAAGACGGCAAGAGCTGACAAGTGCGAGAATTATCGCACAATCAGCTTAACAGCTCATGCATCGAAGCTGCTTACAAGAATAATACACAGAAGAATGGAAAAGAAAATTGAGAATGCGCTAGGTGACGATCAGTTTGGCTTTAGGAAAAGTAAAGAGACGAGAGAGGCAATTCTGACGTTGCGGCTAATAATGGAAGCAAGGCTAAAGAAAAATCAAGACACTTTCATAGGATTTGTCGACCTGGAAAAAGCGTTCGACAATATAAAATGGTGCAAGCTGTTCGAGATTCTGAAAAAAGTAGGGGTAAGCTATAGGGAGAGACGGGTCATATACAATATGTACAACAACCAAGAGGGAATAATAAGAGTGGACGATCAGGAACGAAGTGCTCGTATTAAGAAGGGTGTAAGACAAGGCTGTAGCCTTTCGCCCCTACTCTTCAATCTGTACATCGAGGAAGCAATGATGGAAATAAAAGAAAGGTTCAGGAGTGGAATTAAAATACGAGGTGAAAGGATATCAATGATACGATTCGCTGATGAAATTGCTATCCAGAGTGAAAGTGAAGAAGAATTAAATGATCTGCTGAACGGAATGAACAGTCTAATGAGTACACAGTATGGTTTGAGAGTAAATGGGAGAAAGACGAAGGTAATGAGAAGTAGTAGAAATGAGAATAGCGAGAAACTTAACATCAGGATTGATGGTCACGAAGTCAATGAAGTTAAGGAATTCTGCTACCTAGGCAGTAAAATAACCAATGACGGACGGAGCAAGGAGGACATCAAAAGCAGACTCGCTATGGCAAAAAAGGCATTTCTGGGCAAGAGAAGTCTACTAATATCAAATACCGGCCTTAATTTGAGGAAGAAATTTCTGAGGATGTACGTCTGGAGTACAGCATTGTATGGTAGTGAAACATGGACTGTGGGAAAACCGGAACAGAAGAGAATCGAAGCATTTGAGATGTGGTGCTATAGACGAATGTTGAAAATTAGGTGACCTGATAAGGTAAGGAATGAGGAGGTCCTACGCAGAATCGGAGAGGAAAGGAATATGTGGAAAACACCGATAAAGAGAAGGGACAGGATGATAGGACATCTGCTAAGATATGAGGGAATGACTTCCATGGTACTAGAGGGAGCTGTAGAGGGCAAAAACTGTAGAGGAAGACAGAGATTGGAATACGTCAAGCAAATAATTGAGGACGTAGGTTGCTACTCTGAGATGAAGAGGTTAGCACAGGAAAGGAATTCGTGGCTGGCCGTATCAAAGGAGTCAGTAGACTGATGACAAAAAAAAAAAAATAAAGAAATCACCAGCTTTCTGCTCTGAATGCGAAAATATATTTTTGTTTGCAATATACACAGAGAAAAATGGTAGTCGTAATAAAATAAGAGAAAACAGAGCTCGTACGGAAAGATTTTAGTGTTAATTTTTCCCCTGTGCTGTTGGAGAGTAGAACGGTACAGAAATTATCATCACTGACTCAGTGTACGGTTGGTCGATACTGCACAGGGTAAGTGATCATAATACCGAGTTGGCACCAAGTTCTACGGTTTTACTGCTTTACGCACGGGGCATCGCCAACAAGATTGGTTGTACTTTGGTAAAATTATGTGAAATATGTTTTCCGACATCCATCTAAGATTAGGGTCCTTTTACCTTCCGTTAAGGGTGATCTTGTCTGGGTAAGAAGGGTGTCTATCGTATTTTTTGCAGTCGTGGCGTGCCATATATTGGTCAGTCTATCAGAACTGTGGAGGGCAGGTGTACTGAGCATAATGGCACACACGCTTACAACAGCCGAGCAAATCGGCTATTGCAGAAAATTGTCCTAGCACCGGTCTCCTCATGGATTACGTACAATAAGACAGAATTTTGGTGTTTACTGTCAGCTATTGGGATAGGAAAGCGCTTGAGATTAAACCAGCAAGTAACCTTGTAGATAGAGATGGAGGGTTTGGCATTCTGATTTACTGTTCAGTATTTTTGACTATCGATAGCCTCAGGTGTAGGCAACCTTTAGTAGCGCCAGTGTTTACAGTGTGTGAGTTATCTTTCCGGAATAGTATCTTTCCGATTGCTCTGCAAACTGAGGTTTTAAATTCACATGCACAGCACTTACTTGCTGCAGTTTTGCCTTGAAAATGACAGGGTGGTCGGCCACCTGTCCCTGTCGAAATGCCGGTGGTTGTCGACGACGTCACGCGGCTGCATTTCCGTTAAGTTGTTTAACATGCGACTAACTGCTCGATACACAGTGAGTCCATAAAGTATTCGCCTAGCTGCATATCTTTTACACTACTGGCCATTAAAATTGCTGCACCACGAAGATGACGTGCTACAGAAGCGAAATTTAACCGACAGGAAGAAGATGCTGTGATTTGCAAATGATTAGCTTATCAGAGCATTCACACAAAGTTGGCGCCGGTGGCGACAGCTACAACGTGCTGACACGAGGAAAATTTCTAACCGATTTCTCATACACAAACGGCAGTTGACCGGCGTTGCCTGGTGAAACGTTGTTGCGATGCCTCGTGTACGAAGGAGAAATGCGAACCATCACGTTTCCGACTTTGATAAAGGTCGGATTGTAGCCTATCGCGATTGCGTTTTATCGTATCGCGACATTGCTGCTCGCGTTGGTCGAGATCCAATGACTGTTAGCAGAATATGGAATCGGTGGGTTCAGGAGGGTAATACGGAACGCCATGCTGGATCCCAACGGCCTCGTATCACTACCAGTCGAGATGACAGGCATCTTGTCCGCATGGCTGTAACGGATCGTGCAGCCACGCCTCGATCCCTGAGTCAACTGATGGGGACGTTTGCAAGACAACAACCATCTGCACGAACAGTTCGACGACGTTTGCAGCAGCATGGACTATCAGCTCGGAGACAATGGCTGCGGTTACCCTTGACGCTGCATCACTGACAGGAGCGCCAGCGATTGTGTACTCAACGACGAACCTGGGTGCACGAATGGCAAACGTCGTTTTTTCAGATGAATCCAGGTTCTGTTTACAGCATCATGATGGACGCATCCGTATTTGGCGACATCGCGGTGAACGCACATTGGAAGCGTGTATTGGGTGTCATCGCCATACTGGCGTATCATCAGGCATGATGGTATGGAGTGCCATTGGTTACACGTCTCGGTCACCACTTGTTCGCATTGACGGCACTTTGAACAGTGGACGCTACATTTCATATGTGTTACGGCCCGTGGCTCTACCCTTCATTCGATCCCTGCGAAACCCTATATTTCAGCAAGTTCTGTACGGGCCTTTCTGGATACAGAAAATGTTCGACTGCTGCCCTGGCCAGCACATTCTCCAGATCTCTCACTACTAGTCAATGGTGGCCGAGCAACTGGCTCGTCACAATACGCCAGTCACTGCTCTTAATGAACTGTGGTATCGTGTTGAAGCTGCATGGGCAGCTGTACCTGTATACGCCGACCAAGCTCTGTTTGACGCAATGCCCAGGCGTATCAAGGCCGTTATTACGGACAGAGGTGGTTGTTCTGGGTACTGATTTCTCAGGATCTATGCATCCAATTTGCGTGAAAATGCAATCACATGTCAGTTCTAGTATAATATATTTGTCCAATGTATACCCGTTATCATCTGCATTTCTTCTTGGTGTAGCAATTTTAATGGCCAATAGTGTAGAAAACCAAGTCTGTGTAACATGTAAAGAGATGTATACAAAATCTAAATAGCCAGTCATGTAAGAAGTGCTTCGGGAAGTCATTTTTGTTGAAAATCAAGGAAACAAATACATCCAAATCGACAGCAAGGTTATCAAAATGAAAATGTAATACAAGAGCTAGTTCATAAAGTATTCGTCTCCGATCTTAACATGCCGAAAGTCTGCGTGCAGTGATTAAACTATAACGCTGACCCACGGCACACACTAGAGTCAACTGGGCGCGGCCCCACTCAATCGCCTATTGTGGTTTTGAACAGCGCCGATACAGTGCAGTTCGCGCCATAGGCCGTAAGGATAGTGAAACGACACTGATCGAAAGGAAACTTATTCTGCGCTTACATAATGAGTGTAAACCTTCTTACGAGAGTGCTAAAGTAGTCGGTAGACCTAGATCGACGATAATAGATCGATTTTGCGCAACAAAATTATTGCCGGCCGAGGTGGCCGAGCGGTTCTAGGCGCTACAGTCTGGAACTGCGCGACTGCTACGGTCGCAGGTTCGAATCCTGCCTCGGGAATGGATGTATGTGATGTCCTTAGGTTAGTTAGGATTAAGTAGTTCTAAGTTCTAGGGGACTGATGACCTCAGAAGTTAAGTCCCATAGTACTCAGAGCCATTTGAACCATTTGAACAAAATTATTAAGAAACCAACCACGTACCGGACGCCCCACACTTTGGCTGATGCAGAAGTGAGATTTATCATGAGGGAAATGAAGAAGAAACCTAAAAGCAGCGCTCGTAAGTTGGCTGGTGAGTTAGAGGGGAAAGAAGGCAAACCTTCAAAACGTATGGGTATCACGGCCGGGTAGCGCGCAAGAAACTTTGGGTCAATGAACAGGATCGAAAGAAATGTCTTCATTTTGCGATGGAACACAGATTCAAAAAGGAAGACTTCTGGAATAGAGTAATATTTTCAGATGAGAGTAAATATAACGTATTCGGGTCGCATGACAGGCGAATAGTGTGGCGTAAGAAGAATGCGGAGATGTTGCCACGCAATCTTGTGCCAACGGTTAAACACAGTGGTGGCTCCCTGATGGTGTGGGGCTATATGAGTGCTACAGGTGTTGGAAAATTACATTTCACGGAAGGTACAATGGATCACCAAATGTATATGAACATTTTAAAGATCTGAATCCTAGCGCCGAAAAATTAGATCTGCAAGGAAATTACATTTTTCAACAGGATAACGACCCAAAGCATACGGCTCTAAATACTGCACAATACCCCAAATCAACTTAACACCCCTCATCAGAGCCCAGACATTAATCCTGTTGAACACCTTTGGAAAGTACTGGAAGGTAACATAAGGTTCAAATGATTCAAATGGCTCTGAGCACTATGCGACTTAACTTCCATCAGTCGCCTAGAACTTAGAACTAATTAAACCTAACTAACCTAAGGACATCACACACATCCATGCCCGAGGCAGGATTCGAACCTGCGACCGTAACGGTCGCTCGGTTCCAGACTGTAGCGTCTAGAACCGCACGGCCACTCCGGCCGGCGCAACATAAGGAAAAGACACATTTCTAACAAGAGAGACCTAAAAGAAGCAAGACGAATGGAACACAATTCCAGCCTCTCTGCGGCTAACTTGGTCAAGTCGATGCCCAGACGACTACAAGCACTAATAGCAGCAAAGGGAAACCCCACTAAATATTAGTTTTCGTAACTGAAATTATATTTTCAGATTGTAAATAAAAAAAAATGAGTGGACGAATAATTTTTGATGTAGCCCTTGAATAAATTCTCCATTTTTTCATATTTGCTATCGCTATAGATGTATTTATTTCCTTGTCCATCAATAAAAATGACTTACCAAGGTTCGTTGCATATGACTGGATGTTCACATTCTATGTTCCTTTCTTCCACGCGACATATACTTACAAGGGAACCTCCCCATCGCACCCCCTTCAGATTTAGTTATAAGTTGTCACAGCGGATAGGCCTTGAAAAACTCAACACACATCAATCGAGAAAGCAGGAAGAAGTTGTGTGGAAGTATGAAAAAAATAAGCGAAATATACAAACTGGTCCATGCGCAAGATAGGCAACATCAACGATAATGTGAGCCCAGGAGCGCCGTGGTCCCGTGGTTAGCGTGAGCAACTGCAGAACGAGAGGTCTTTGGTTCAAGTCTTCCCTCGAGTGAAAAGTTTACTTTCTTTATTTTCGCAAAGTTATGACCTGTCCGTTCGTTCATTGACGTCTCTGTTCACTTTAATAAGTTTAGTGTCTGTGTTTTGCGACCGCACCGGAAAACCGTGCGATTAGTAGACGAAAGGACGTGCCTCTCCAATGGGAACCGAAAACATTTGATCGCGAGGTCGTAGGTTAACCGATTCCTCCACAGTAAAACACGTCTGATGTATTCTATACGACACTGGTGACGGCATGTGCGTCGTGTGTTTCGATGTTTGTTTAGCTGTAGCGTCCCCATACTACGGCGCAGTTATCTCGCATCGGACGGACGGACGGAGAGATAATAATTGTCTGAAAATAAAAAATTAAACTTTTCACTTTTTTTTCTTTTTTGTTTTATTTTTTATTTATCGAGACAGCAAAAACAATTTGGAAACCACAAAATCAAAGTAAAGGCCGCCCTCTTTTTTTTCTTTGTTTTTTGTAACATGAATAAAGTAAATGACAATCTTAGTCACGGGCGGGAGTGAAATTGAAGTTATCATCTGCATCACAATCCCTGCAGCACGCGGTGTCGCATCATAAATCTGGCAGAAAGCCATATAATCTTGACCATTTCTGCCATTGTGGGTGGCATGTATTTCTCCTGCGTCGACCATTCGAAGGACCATTATCTGAGACGGTTTCGGTGTTTACTATCGTTGGGGTGTGTGTGTGTGTGTGTGTGTGTGTGTGTTTTTTTGTTTTTTTGTTTTCTTCTGTTTTTTTTTTTTTTCACGTTAACATAATCCAGTCATAACTGGCGCCAACAGGTAGGGGCCGGTTTTCTTCTCAGTGTGCTATATGCCAATAGAATTGAACCGCGCAGTACTGTCTCTAGTCGTTCTGCTGCAGGTGTCTTCTCTGTTCTGGGACACCCCAGCTGTCGGGCGGATTGTGAAAAACACTTCCTAAAAAATTGGAAAAGTAAGTCCTGTATTTCGTATGACTCCGTATGAGCTCGTGTTGTTCTTGTAAATACATCCAGTAAGCCATCACGGACTTAATATCGTACGAATACAAATATTTCGTCGCATGTCCAGCGACCCAATTGACCGCATACGACTTCTGTTTGGGAAAAAAGGTCTTGTCCGGTAGAAAAAGTACATCCGATGTGATTGCTGAGTAGTTAGTGCGCCGAAGGAAGGCCAGTATTCGACGCGTCAGCATCCAGACGTCCCTCGCTGCGCCACACACTAAACCATGTTCTTCCGTTGCTAACAGTCCACAGTTTGTGCAAAGAGGAGAATCGACCATATGAATTGTATGTAATCGACTCCTGATCACAAGTTTACGGTTTATGAGAATATACCACATCGATCTCACTGCTGTTGACAGTAATGGGGTATGCACTGCACACCAAATGTGGTTCCACGTTCTCGACGGGTATTTGAATTCCATTATGTTGCGGCCATGGTTATCCATCAAGCACCTATAGATCTCCCGAGTCGTGGGTATTCTCGTCGAAGGTACTTTCAGACGAACGCAAATGTAATCAACAAGAAATGAGGCAATGTGTGCAAGAGATGGCGAAATATTGCCCACCGCAATAGGGGGTTCGTACGAAGGCGGAACAAGTACTTCTATCAGAGATAACGTTATGGTATGCTTGCGTTGTTGCCAATTCCGTATCATCGCTCGCATGTAAAGCGCCAGAGCTTTTTTTCGCACGTTTGTGAGGTTGAGGCCACCGTTCCGGAACTGTAGTGTTAACGTGTCATATTTGATCTTGAATAACATCCCAGTACTAACATAGTAACCTCACTCGAGGGAAGACTTGAACCAAGAACCTCTCGTCCCGCAGCTGCTCACGATAACCACGGGACCACGACGCTCCTGAGCGCACACTCTCCTTGATGTTGCCTATCTTGCACATGGACTACTCAGTTTGTATATTTTGCTTATTTTTTTCATAGTTCCACACAACTTCTTCCTGTTTTCTCGATTGATCTGTGTTCAGTTTTTCAAGGCCTATCCACTGTGCCAACTTATAACTACATCTACATCTACATGACTACTCTGCAATTCAAATTTAAGTGCTTGGCAGAGGGTTCATCGAACCACAATCATACTATCTCTCTACCATTCCACTCCCGAACAGCGCGCGGGAAAAACGAACACCTAAACCTTTCTGTTCGAGCTCTGATTTCTCTTATTTTATTTTGATGATCGTTCCTACCTATGTAGCTTGGGCTCAACAAAATATTTTCGCTTTCGGAAGAGAAAGTTGGTGACTGAAATTTCGTAAATAGATCTCGCCGCGACGAAAAACGTCTTTGCTTTAATGACTTCCATCCCAACTCGCGTATCATATCTGCCACACTCTCTCCCCTATTACGTGATAATACAAAACGAGCTGCCCTTTTTTGCACCCTTTCGATTTCCTCCGTCAATCCCACCTGGTAAGGATCCCACACCACGCAGAAATATACTAACAGAGGACGAACGAGTGCAGTGTAAGCTGTCTCTTTAGTGGACTTGTTGCATCTTCTAAGTGTCCTGCCAATGAAACGCAACCTTTGGCTCGCCTTGCCCACAATATTATCTATGTGGTCTTTCCAACTGAAGTTGTTCGTAATTTTAACACCCAGGTACTTAGTTGAATCGACAGCCTTGAGAATTGTACTATTTATCGAGTGATCGAATTCCAACGGATTTCTTTTGGAACTCATGTGGATGACCTCACACTTTTCGTTATTTGGCGTCAACTGCCACCTGCCACACCATACAGCAATCTTTTCTAAATCGCTTTGCAACTGATACTGGTCTTCGGGCGACCTTACTAGACGGTAAATTACGGCATCATCTGCGAACAACCTAAGAGAACTGCTCAGATTGTCACCGAGGTCATTTATACAGGGTGAGTCAACTAACGTTACCGCTGGATATATTTCGTAAACCACATCAAATACTGACGAACCGATCCCACAGACCGAACGTGAGGAGAGGGGCTACTGTAATTGTTTAATACTAACCATACAAAAATGCACGGATGTATGTTTTTTAACACAAACCTACGTTTTTTAAATGGAACCCCGTTAGTTTTGTTAGCACATCTGAACATATAAACAAATACGTAATCAGTGCCGTTTGTTGCATTGTAAAATGTTAATTACATCCGGAGATATTGTAACCTAAAGTTGACGCTTGAGTACCACTCCTCCGCTGTTCGATCGTGTGTATCGGAGAGCACTGCAACATACATCGCGTTTCTACAGAATGATCTGCTAACGTTGCTCGAAAATGTCCCACTGGAAACGCGTCGACGTATGTGGTATCAGCATGATGGTGCACCTGCACATTCCGCAATTAACACTAGGCTGACCCTTGACAGGATGTTCGACGGGCGTTTCATAGGGCGTGGAGGACGCATAAATCGGCCAGCCCGTTCTCCTGATCTTACACCTCTGGACTTCTTTCTGTGGGGTACAACCCCAGAGGATATGAAACAACGTATTGTGGCTGCCTGCGGCGACATTACACCAGATGTACTGCGGCGTGTACGACATTCATTACGCCAGAGGTTGCAATTGTGTGCAGCAAATGATGGCCTCCACATTGAACATCTATTGGGCTGACATGTCGGGACACACTCTATTCCACTCCGTAATTGAAAACGGAAAAAACGTGTGTACGTGTACCTCACCCCTCATGGCAATGTACATGTGCGTCAGTAAAAAATACCAATAAAAAGGTGTTAGCATGTGGACGTAATGTGCTGTTCCAGTCTCTTCTGTACCTAAGGTCCATCACTGTTCTCTTTGGATCCCTACGTAATTCGGTACTCTCCGATACACACGATCGAACAGCGGAGGAGTGGTACTCAAGCGTCAACTTTAGGTTACAATATCTCCGGATGTAATTAACATTTTACAATGCAACAAACGGAACTGATTACGTATTTGTTTATATGTTCAGATGTGCTAGCAAAACTAACGGGGTTCCATTTAAAAAATGTAGGTTTGTGTTAAAAAACATACTTCCGTGCATTTTTGTATGGTTTGTATTTAACAATTACAGTAGCCCCTCTCCTCACGTTCGGTCTGTGGAATCGGTTCGTCAGTATTTGATGTGGTTTACGAAATACATCCAGCGGTAACAGGTGACTCAACCTGTATAGATCAGGAACAGCAGACGTCCCAGGACGCTTCCCTGGGGAACACCTGATATCACTTCAGTTTTACTCGATGATTTGCCGTCTATTACTACGAGCAGGGGGTACGATGGGGAGGTACCCTTGCTAATTTTTTTAAAAAAGAATTACAACTAAACGAATACTTTTTGGACTCACTGTACATTCCCGAGCAACTATGACAAAACGTTTTGCGATAGTGTAACAGCTCTAGTGAAGTAGTTTGGTCGAAGAGAGATCTTTTCCGGAGACCTGTTGCAGCGTAATAAGGGCCTGAATACGGCTGTGGTTAGCGTGTCGCGTGTCGCGCAGAAAGAGCAGGGTGTCCTCGGCGGGAGTGGCAGCTGGACGCAGCCGCGCAGTCCCTCAGCCGGAACCGGCAGGCAGGGACGAGTCCCAGACTTGCGGGCGTCGGGAATGTGAGAGCGCTGCCGGCGGGTCAAGGTCGCGCAAGGACGGTCGCGGGACCAGAGCCGGGCTGGGCTGGGCTGGCGAACGCGTCCCGCAGGACGCTGCAGGCTGCGGGCTGGTCGGGACCTGCCGGGACCAGGAAACAACGGGACGGCGGGAGGGGCGAAGCTAGCAGCGAGCGAGCGAACGGCCACCCGACACCCAGCCAGCCTCGTTATACCGTAGCTGCCGCAGGGAGGCGGCCTGCACCATCCGACGTGCTTCCAAGTCTGTACTCTACCGCCTAATTTTGCGCAATCATTCAGTCAGCACATTCCTCAAACTGGCGAACTATCAAGAATGGGGTTCCACAAGGGTCGGTCTTGGGTCCTTTGTTGTTCTTAATATATATTAATGACTTGCCATTCTATATTCATGAAGAGGCAGAGTTAGTTCTCTTTGCTGATGATACAAGTATAGTAATCACACCTGACAAACAAGAATTAACTGATGAAATTGTCAATAATGTCTTTCAGAAAATTACCAAGTGGTTCCTTGTAAACTAGTGACCAAACGTCCCGGAAAACCGGGATTGTCCCGGTTTTCATCCCTGTATTCCGGTGTCCCGAAAATTTGTTTCGGGACGCTCAAAAGTCCCGGAATTCAGTTTTTAAATACATTTTGTGAAACTTTCTCAAATTTTTGGGATTTCTCTATATTAAAGGAAATACAACACAAGAAATTAATATATTTTAGCTTATTTGTCTAAAACCTCCATTGTCCCCTACTAGTAATCACAGTATCAATATTTATACACTCAGGCAATAATTTACTTTGAGCGGTACTTTGGCCAACAAGTAGTAAGTTGTATTATTGTAACAGAGCTATGAAACCGTCCGATTGTCGTGCCACTTACTCACACACTCATTGTCAGAACAGTGTAGTAGTTGATGTTTTGTCAGACAAACTGCAATAGTTTTTTTCTCATATTAGTGGTATTATTGCTGCAGTACTGTCAAACGCAACGCCGAAACGTGCCTGCAAGTTCAGTGACTGTTATTCCAAGGATTGGAAGTTCATCAAGAAAGGTCATTTTGATTACGAAGCAGAGTGTTCCGTATGTAACTGTTTTATTAGTATAAGTCATGGTGGACGTTCCGACATAGTTGATCACATCAGGTCAAAGAAGCACATTAACAGATACAGTGCAACGAGCTGCAGTAAAACTCTACGAAATTATTTTGTGAAACATCAGTCAAGTGAAGAGTCGAAAGTTCGAGCAGCCGAGGTTACACTAGCCTACGACACGGTAAAACATCACCACAAACTTATAGATCTAGTGATTGTACTAATAAGCTTAACAGCATTATGTTTGATGATTCTTCCATTGCAAAAAAAGTTAAGTTCAGCAAGAACTAAAGTGTCGGCCTTAGTGAAAGGAGTTATTGCTCCCCAGAGTGTAAAGGAAAGCCTTGAATACATCAAAAAGTCTTCTTTCTACGGGATATCCACTGATGCTAGCAATCATAAGGCCACTAAAATATTTCCGTTTGTTGTTTAGTTTTTCGATATTAATCAGGGAATTCAGACCAAACTTTTGAAGGTGAGTTCCCTACCTAATGAAACATCTGACGAAATTTCAAGGTTTTGTATGAATACTATCGAAATGTTTGATCTTGAGAAAAATAAATGTGTCATTAATTATACAGACAATCTAGATTATATCAATCTTTTGTATCCTCTTATTAGTTATAATAATCGGGTTAACAAAATGTATCAACAAAACATTAATATTTAAAATTAAGAAACCTGGGTACATGTGGAATGAGGTGTCCAATGGTACCCGGGTGAATGTGTCCTGGTTTTCATCGAAAATAATTTGGTCACCCTATTGTAAACGGACTCTCACTGAATTTTGATAAGACACAGTACATACAGTTCCGTACAGTAAATGGTATGACGCCATTAATAAATACAGACCTTAATCAGAAGCATATAGCTAAGGTAGAATTTTCAAAACTTTTAGGTGCGTCCATTGATGAGAGATTAAATTGGGGGAAACACATTGATGATCTGCTGAAACGTTTGAGTTCAGCTACTTATGCAATAAGGGTCATTGGAAATTTTGGTGATAAACGTCTTAGTAAATTAGCTTACTACGCCTATTTTCACTCATTGCTTGCATATGGCATAATATTTTGGGGTAATTCATCACTGAGGAATAAAGTATTTATTGCACAAAAGCGTGTAATCAGAATAATAGCAGGAGTCCACCCAAGATAATCCTGCAGACATTTATTTAAGGATCTAGGGATATTCACAGTAGCTTCTCGGTATATATACTCTCTAATGAAATTTGATATTAACAACCAAACCCAATTCAAAAGTAATAGCAGTGTGCATAACTACAATACTAGGAGAAAGGGTGATCTTCACTACTCAAGACTAAATCTAACTTTGGCACAGAAAGGGGTAAATTATACTGCCACTAAAGTCTTTGGTCACTTACCAAAACGAGCGAGGTGGCGCAGTGGTTAGACACTGGACTCGCATTCGGAAGGACGACGGTTCAATCCCGGGTCCGGCCATCCTGATTTAGGTTTTCCGTGATTTCCCTAAATCACTCCAGGCAAATGCCGGGATGGTTCCTCTGAAAGGGCACGGCCGACTTCCTTCCCCATCCTTCCCTAATCCGATGAGACCGATGACCACGCTGTCTGGTCTCCTTCCCCAAACCAACCAACCAACCAATCACTTACCAAATAGTATCAAAAGTCTGACAGATAACCAACAAGCATTTAAGAAGAAATTAAAAGAATTTCTGAATGACAACTCCTTCTACTCCATAGAGGAATTTTTAGATATAAATTAAGAAAAAAAGAAAAAAACAAAAAATTATAAAAAATTTAAAAAAAAACAAAAATAAAAAACATTGTTATATTAACTTAATTATGTTGTTAAATTAACTAAATTATTTCATGTATTGGAAAATTTGACTCGTTCCACATCATTACGAAATATCGTATTCATGATCCATGGAACTAGTATTAATCTAATCTAATCTAACCAGCTGCTCGACGCTTGACAGACCCTTAGCTTCCCAGGTCTTTTTGGTCACATTCTGCCCTAGGTGCGGTCTGACAAGGCTGCATTTAAAAAGTCCTAGAAATTATATTCAGCAATTTCGGTGAAACAATAGTGTTGTTTATGTATAAGGTTACATTAGAACCGTACAAAAATATATTCAAATGAATTTTAAAGTTTATTTTAATGAAAGAAATTCTTTTAAACAGAAATGAGAAGCCATAATGGCAGAATAGAATAAAAAAACTGAACTACGCAAATTACATTACCAGAACTACATACAACAAAAAAAGCCTATCTATAGATGCAAAATTAAAACACTATAAAACAGTTACACAACCAGATATAACGTGTGCAGCTGAAACTGTCTTCAAAACAACTAATACAGCAGAAATTGTCAGAATACTGAAGAATAATTAGGACATGTATAAATAAACAGTATAAAATAAATGGACATTGGAGAATAGCATCAAATGAAACAGTATATAAGAAAATAGAACTAGTCATGGGCACGATCACGAAGAAACGCATCTCATTCTTTGGACATCTGATGAGAACTCCAGAAAATAGAATTAGTAAAAAAATAATACAAAAATTGTGGAATAGCAAGAGCGACATTAAATGGATCATAGAAATTAAGGAAGATATAAAAGAACTCCGAATTACAGTAGATGACCTAAAAAACAAGACAGAGAAAACCAGAATACTGCAAGACCAGCAAACCAGACTACAAATGAAAATCAATAAAAGGAGTACAGAAAGAGGGGTCTCAGATGGAGAAAGAAAGAAAATATCTGAAAGAATGAAGAAATATTGAGCAGACAGAAGAGCAAAACACCCTTCATATAAGAATAGACTCTAATAATTATATTACCTAAACTTGTTTACAACTTTGTATTTATGACTAGAGTGGTCCAATGAAGGTCATAAAATAAATAATAATAATAACAAAAAAAACCTTCAAACAGAAAACTGCACAACATGCTCGTAACATAACACTATATTGCTGATGCTATAAAAACTCAAATACCCTGCACACTAAATTTACTTTTTGCTGTGCTTTTTATTGGTTATCTCACAGCCTCGTTTTTATAGCTGCTTATAGACATAATGAACTCTCGTGAAACATTTCAAAAAATAAAAATTACACCATTAATTTTTTGCCTTCTTGTTTGCTTCTCAGAAGTTTTCATTGCACTAGCTCCAATTTTTGTAGAGTATTCAAGGAAAATTGGCCTCTTGCAATAATGGCAAACATAAGGAGTCTCCCTCTCCTTTTTTGGATCACAGATGGAGCACGTTTTTCGATTTTCCAGTCGTTCTACAATGATTTCTGCTCTTAGTTCCGCTTCACACTCAATACAAGGCCAGTGAATGTACGGAAAAAGCTTTTACTTCACATAAATCAGCTTCATAACAAACATCTGGACCGTCAAGGTCTAATGAAAATACTTTTTCTCATCTTCAAGAGCTCAAGAATCCACGTCCGGCGACAGGAACTAAAAGATTTTGTGGGTTCCGGATTCGATGAAATGAGGTATGAAAGGAATCGACTTCCCGTGAAATCGAACTCACTTCAAATTCCCAAAGTTTTGTTACCTATTCTTTTAAAAATCTTAACAGCGATTTCGCAGGCTCAAATATAATGAGGAGTTCGCCGGCACGGCCTGGGAAGTTGCTGCGAGGCAGCGAGCGGTTTGAGAGTTGAACAAATGCTGACTTAATTCTGTCTGCTGCCCAGTGAAGAAACACAGCCAAATAAATCCATAAAAATAAATAGATCTATGTATTGTACGACTATTACTCGAGCCATACCACAGTTAAATAAAGACACTTTTCATTTTTCTTTTTTTGATGTCTAGATAACCTGCGCCTAAATGGGGCCTGTGTGGTTCATACTGGGATGAAGTCAGAAATGTGTATCTTCATTGATGTGCAATACAGTGAAATTACTTTACACTACTAAAGACTACAGTATCACAGTGCTAACTGTAATTATGACAATAAAATACAAAGCAGTTCGCCGCCTCATTGGCAGACAGGTTGTTAGTAAAAAGATAAACTTTCACAGAACGAACTACAGGGGGAGGGGACAATTGCAAGATATTTGTTAATTTAGGGTAGGAAGAGACGAGGTACAGAAGTCAACACTCGAATATTAAGATGTGTATAGAAGCATGTTTCAGGCTTCAAAACCCCTTCGCCTTACGAGTCTTCAAATAGTGCTACCAGTCCTCTGTGTGGTTTTGTTCTTTCATGATCGTGCACTGGTTTTTAATCAATAGTTTTTCGATCAATATGCAGTTCAAATACTTTACTCCATTATTACTGAAATAATTATACCAATTATATGTATAAATCTTCATTCCACAGAGTAACGTATTGTGGGAATAAGTTTCTGTTTTTATTAACCATCGTTATACCACATGTCTTGTTTTCTCCTTCTTTTCCTTTTTTTATCAATCATAGTAAGGCCGGTCAAAAATAGCAAATCGTCATCGTCGTCCAAGCTTCACCCACCCAAAGCACAAAACTGATGCTTGTACAAGCATGCATGGACTGTGTGGAGCTGAGGGAATTTGTTCATACTTGCACAAAATGCTTCCACATATATGTCTGGCTTACAGTTAAGTGTTTGGGCGCTTGAACTATCCTGAGAATGGAGCCTGTAGTATAGCGGTAAGGCGCGTACCGAAAGGTCCCGGTCGTACCTCGAATTTTTTCAGGCAACGGCAATTACAGAATGGATCAATCAACTTCTGCTGACATTACAACGTTAAAAATGTTCTTCGAGGACTTTTCAGTAAGTCTTTCATTGCTCTCACCATGTTTCCTGTTATTTGATCCACAAATTTCGAAATGTAACATATAATCCTCTCACAACAGGAACACACATTTCACCTCACCTCATTCAAGAGCATAAGTACTGTAAGTAATGTACTGAAACGATTTTCGCCTTTTGGTGGACCCACAGGATTCGAAATGCATCGTGTGATTCGATAAAACACGCCAAAAATTATTACTGAAGGTGTAGGTGTTATTATTCATACTTAATTTTTTTAAATGTTCACAAAACAGAAAAAAAGGTAGTGTCCTATGATCACATCAATGAGTTACAGCCTGGGTTGCCAGGTAGTCGGTTTCTTACAGAAGTGTTCGTTATTTCAGCCAAGTGTCCGGTGTTCGGTACAGTAGCATGATTGTTTCGTATATTTTGAATTCCATTCATATCACTAATATAGTTATTGAACCGCAAATTGAGGTCGACAAACAATTGGTTAGCAGCTGCCAACCGGCGCGCACTGCATTCGTGACCTTGATTAGTCGTTATCTGTCTCTTCCTTTCTCTCCATTCTACTGCTGCAACTACATTTCTTTTGTACATCATTCATTAAATTTATTTCAAAAACGAATTAAAGTTCTGGAATCCAAATACATAAATCATGTAGGAATTTGTAATATTATGGTCATGTTAGAAGAGGATATTGAATCATATAAAAAGAAAAAGCTAATAAAGAAATGTTAAAACTAAATGAGGCTGAGTGTAATAAATTCAAGAATGAAGCTCTCGCAGACTCCCAAGGAGCCGAAGATTATCATAAAAAGTGGTTTAACTGCTAAAACTCACCTTTTACGATTTTCAGTACGTGGATACAGGAAAATAACTCCTACATACGGAAAACATGTACAAGCGTCAAATGTGGTGGGCATTGAAGAAGACATTTATAGAGATAGTTAATACTAAGAGATTCGAATGCTAAATAAAACTTTGGAACAATAACGAAGTCCAGCTTCTACGTCCGCAAACTTGTTTCCGTGGGAAACGTTTTCGAAACGCCTAACACAAATAATAAAAAGGATAATGATGCTTCCATGCAACAATACCTATGTGGAAAGAGTCTTCAGTCATATGAAGCTTTCATAGTCTGACGCTAAAAACAAATTCATTGTCGATGAGGCTGTAATTTGGATTTTACAACATGCAACGACTTTAACCAAAAAATTATATGTAACAGAAATTTGTTGAAATCTGTAACTGGCAATGAGAAATATAAATTTTAATGTTTACTGTTATATTGCAGCCACCATCAGCCCTTCGTTCAGTAAATCCTTTCACCAGGCTGTGTTTGGTAATTTTTGCAAATTTAATCTGGCAACCCTAGTCACAACTCATACAGAGGCCTGCGAGTAACGCATTGTACCAATACTGAATGATCACATAGGCGTAATCATTGGTAATGCAGGTGGAAGACTTCGGTTTGTTTGAGTCAAGGGAAAACGTCACGGAAATGTTGAAAAACCTGAATTGGGAGACCCTTCAATACAGGCCCAATTATCCTGCTCACTTACAGAGCTTCAAATGAAGAATCTGGTGATAACGTTCATGACCCTAGGTATCGCTCCCGTAGGGGTAGTGAAGACAAGATTAGAGAGTTAGAGCTCACTCTTACAGTGCGTTCCGTAGACGACTGAAACAGGAAGAAAACCGTATACCGTGTTAGTGCCCTCTGACATGCACTTCACAGTGGCTTGCAGAATATATGTATGGATATAGATACATCAGAGAATCAGAAACAAAAATTAAGGTAATATTTCATTTTACCAAAGAATGAAACGTGAAGTAGGTTTCTCGTGCTTACTTTACCTTTTAATCCAATTGGGGGGAACGCTGCCAGGGCGATGACGTAATGTGGTGAAAGGAGGGGGTGTGAGAAGCAAGGTATGAGCCATGTTTTGGTGAGGTGGGAAAAGGGGGAGTCGCGGAGGAGTTGGAGTGGGGGCTCACTGAAGGCACTTGCTCCGGGAACTCAATAACCGTCGGTTGTTATGCCTCTTGTCGTCAGTCGGCGACTCGCTGGCACACAGTCCAGGCAGCCTCTCCTGCGCCGCTCCAGCTCCCTAGCCACTGTCCCAGCTCTGGCGGAGGAATACAGCCGTACGTATCGCTACTTAGCCTTGCTTCTCGACTGACATTTGCGCTATAGGTGGATGTTGCACCAAGCGAGACTGTCTACATCTGTGTGTGTTCGGTGCAAACGATTGTAAGTGCATGGCAGAGGCTTCTTCTGAGTGAACCGTGGATCAGCGTTCCTTCCCTGTCCACTCCATAATCAAGTGTGAATCTTTTAAGTTTTTAAGCAGGCTTTGGCGGAAAAGACGGCGACTACCCTAGTGTTGGGCAGTTCAGGTTTTTCGGCATCACGGTGGCGCCCCAGTGGAGGTCACACAAACTTGTAACCACAGTTAACGTGTAGCCATCACACTGCTAAAAATCTTTATTGTTATGCAACGCTTTTCTACCGCACGTCATCGTCTGGCAGATAACAGAATTTTACAATGATATCCATAATTTTAAAGTACTTTATGTATCTGTTTTGTGATGTGAAGGTAAGTGCACCTTACGACATCATCTAACCAAGAGCCCAGCTGGACTAGATGAAGTCCAGCCTGACACAATGCCCACTGACCTTCACTACACCTAATTTATATAACAAATTTTGAAATTACTGTGTGGTTAGGAGGATATGAGGAACAGAAACTTCTGTCTCGTTTCGCACTCAATGGCGCCTTTACTTCCCGAATTGTGAGTTTTGTGCCGTTAAGGATACATGCTGAGTACAGGTGATTGTGATCGAGTTCAGCGCATTGCTTGTGTCGTATGATGACGAGAGAAGGAAGAGTGTGAAACTCGATGCCGGTACACAGCCCAATACTCTCGATGAGCTCCAAAGGGACTGACGGGCCTAAAGTATCTATCACCATCAACACTGTGGATAGGTTTGCAATGCAATGCAGTACATTGGCGACAAAGTAGCCTAGTCCTTTCAGACTCTCACTAATGACCCTGTCCTCGATGAGACGCAAAGCCCTAATCTTCCTTCCTTAAAAGTGCCGCGAGCTATTTTGTCTACCCCCCCCCCCCCCCCCTTCTATCACTACTGCCACGCGCAGACTAGTAAGCTACTGTAGGTTGACAGATTAGGTGTCACCGATGTCGTCCATGCGATTAGTCGCTTACAACTCTTAGTACGGTCCCAGTGACGAAACTAATACTTTTTGTTGTGGTTTCCAGTCCAAAGATTGGTTTCATGCGGTTCTCCACTCTCGTCTATGATTTGCAAGAGCCTTCATATGAGTAATTGCAGCAACATGCTTCCGTGTGAACGTGTTTACTGTAATCAAGCCTTGATCTCCCTCTACAGTTTTAACCTCCCCCCCCCCCTCTCCCACCCACTTTTACCTTTATAACCAATCTGATGATCCCTTGATGTCTCAGGATGTGCCCAATCAATCGATCCCTGCTTTCAGTCAAACTGTGAGAAAATGTTCTGTTCTGGAATCGATTCGGTACCTCTTCATTTCTTTTCCGATTTATCCATCCGTTCTTCGGCGTTCTCCTGTAGCTTTAAATTTCAAAAGCTTCTTTTCTTGTGTTAAGTAGTTACCCCCCACGTTTCGTTTCCGTACAAGACTACACTCTGGGCAAATATGTTAAGAATAGACCTGATGACAAATTAATATTCGATGGTTATAACCACAGTACATGAAAAAAGTGAAGCAGCCAGAAAGGGAGGAAGAAACGAAAGAGCACAGGTTGAGAAAGGGTGGGTGCTGTTATCTCAGTGATTACAAAATCAAATAAAATTTGCAAAGAACTTGGTAGTATGAGCCCACGTATGAGTACAACGCTGCACCCCCTCTGTCTTGGATGCATCCACTGATTCGGCTGGGAAGGGCGTCATAAAGCCACTGTATCGTCCTCCTGAGTCAAGATGGATGACAATCGTTGTAACTGGTCGTTGACATCCTGGAAACTGGCTGTGGGACAAAATTGACGTCCGAGATGTTCTAACAAATGTTCTATCGGGGACAAGTCCAGGGATCTTGCTGGCTACGTGAGTGACTACCTCAGTATTACGCCAGGAGTTCATACAGATACGTTTCACGTGTGGACGAGCGTTGTCATGTTGAAACATCGCACCATGATACTGTCACGTGACAGGTAACACATGAGGACGCAGAGTGGCCGTGATGTTTCGTTGTACTGTCAGTTCTCTCAATTACTGCCTGTCGTGACCTGAAGTCATACCGATGACCGCACACGCCATGAAGTGAGGAGTAACACGGTTGTCTCTCCAAAAACACTGGAAGAATGAGAGCTCTCCCAAGATCACCGCCATATTCACAAATGATGAACAGCCGGGATAGTACAGAACCGCGAACACAGTGCGACGGCATTCATCAGCAGCCCACGCTTCCCGGTCACATCACTCCAGACGCAGCTAGTTTTCGACCAACGGTGCTGGGCGACACAGGGTGCTGCAGGAAGTCCATTACTTGTTCTCGGATGGCAGGCACAGACGTGTCGTGTGACTAGCGCCTCCCGTCGGGTAGGCCGTTAGCCGGGTGCAAGTCTTTCGATTTTACGCCACTTGCACGTCGCAACTTGCACGTCGATGGGGATGAAAGGATGATGATTAGGACAACATAACACCCAGTCCCTGAGCGGAGAAGATCTTCGACCCAGTTCGGAATCGAACCCGGGCCCTTAGGACTGACATTCTGTCACGCTGAGTACTCAGCTACCGGAGGATGACG
The DNA here is from genome assembly GCF_021461385.2 of Schistocerca piceifrons. Lineage (NCBI taxonomy): Eukaryota > Metazoa > Arthropoda > Insecta > Orthoptera > Acrididae > Schistocerca > Schistocerca piceifrons. The sequence continues at coordinate 233,558,483 of NC_060138.1, forward strand.
GCACAGACGTGAAGACGTTACGATGTGCTTGGTGCACAATATGGCGATTGTTCAATGCGGTGGTCAGGCGTGATGGACCGGAACCTTGGTAACATGCATCCATGCTCTCACGTTCCTATTCAGCCCAACATCGGGCAACTGTCACATCCAAATGCCCCAACAGCGATCACTCAGCATCTGGCGCTGTTCACGCCTCTTATATAATCAACCAGAACTGGTAACAACACCAAACACGAATGACACTAATCCACTCTGGTGGCCGTAGTGCTTGTCACGAGGACTGCTGAAGAGAAGAGCTGGTATCGTTACTTTATGCTGTTATATTGACGTGATTTCTTACTAAAGTGATGCGTTTTCTCCTTGCCGATAATGGATTACTATATCCACTTTGCGATACCTGAAATATAAATGCAGTGATTAATTTATTTTCAAGGCGAAAGTACACTAGTTTCGAACAACAGTAGCACTGATTACTTCATTCAGGCTCTGAGTTTGGTGATTTACACAAAAGGGGCATCGTGTTTGTGAGGTATTTTGTTTTTGAATATCCTTTGGTTCTTGGTAAATTCGTTACCGATAGCCGACCGGTGTGGCCGAGCGGTTCTATGCGCTTCAGTCTGGTTCAAAATGGTTCAGATGGCTCTGAGCACTATGGGACTTAACATCTATGGTCATCAGTCCCCTAGAACTTAGAACTACTTAAACCTAACTAACCTAAGGACATCACACAACACCCAGTCATCACGAGGCAGAGAAAATCTTCAGTCTGGAACCGCGCGACCGCTACGGTCGCAGGTTCGAATCCTGCTTCGGGCATGGATATGTGTGATGTCCTTAGGTCACTTAGGCTTAAGTAGTTCTAAGTTCTGTGGGACTGATGACCTCAGCTGTTAAGTCCCATAGTGCTCAGAGCCATTTGAACCATTTTCTTACCGATAACTAGAAGAGAGCTTCCCTGTAAATAAGAACTAACTATCTTCTTTGCATTAACAACCGTCTCTGTGCAGATAATAGCTTATCGATTTCGACGAAACAAGAACGAAATTCAAAGCCAACATGGGTATTGTTATAACTACTCTTCTATCGGTTAATAATCTCTTACATCTGATGGATAATGGAAGAGCTGTGTGTCAGATGCGTACTTCGAAATATTTCGTTCTCTTTTTAGCAGGTAGCTCGTTTCTGGGAAGCTGGCTCAACCAGGCCAGAGTTGTATCAAGCGTTGTCTCTTGATTTCTCTAGAAGTTCTTACAAATATCTTTTTTTTGTTTCCTGTGCTACATTGTTGATAACTGCAAACAGTGTGATGGATGCAATATTTTTGGAGACAACAGAGGTACAGTCAAACCCGAAACACGCTCATGAGAAATCATAACTAATTTATTTGCGAGATGATCCACGGTATCTGCGTGCAGGATTAAATCAGTCAAGATTTATGAAAAGCACTCAAAAAACACACCTACAACTGGTAGCCATCCAAACTATCCACTCCTTTGCACTTGCAGTCTTCCCTGCAATTTCATCTTGGTATGTGTCCCACATACTCGAATAGTATTCCACAATAAATCGCAATGCACTCTTTCACACAGCATGTTTCGTAAATGAAGCTCAGATTCTCAGCAATCAACCAACAGATGGAAGACTGTAGATGGCTCAAATTTAAACAAGATATCTGAATTTAAGTTAAACGATAAATCACAAATCTAAAGGCTGTAAATTCAAACACATACCGATTAAAAGTACGAATAACTTAAACTGGAACGATCACGATGTCGTGGAAAAAGCAAACCAAAGACTACGATTTATTGGAAGAACGCTTAGAAAATAAAACAGGTCTACTAAAGAGACTGTTTACACTAGTCTTGCTCGCCCTCTTCTGGAGTATTGTCGTGTAGTGTGCGATCCGCATGAAATAGGATTGACGGAACATCGAAAAACTTGAAAGAAGGGTAGCTCGTTCTGTATAATCTCGAAATACGGAAGACAGAGCCACCGATACGCGAATTCGTGTGGCAATCATTAAAACAAAGGAGTTTCTCGTTGTGGCAGAATCTTTTCACGAAATTTCAGTCACCAACTTTCTACTCAGAGTGTGAAAATTTTTTGTTGGCGCCTGCCTACATAGCGAGAAATGATTGCACTACACAACAACAACAACAAAAACTTTTTTTCAGGTACAGTGATAAAGCTTGATGGACCTAACTTTGGACTTGCTGAATCTGCAAATGCAGTTAGATTTTCGCCATCTCCCTCCATTTTTTATTACGGAGTTTTTTAAATGCCTATATCTAAAACCAGGGACTAGGGTGGACTACACTAAATTTAGATGATATATAACATAATTAATGCCATAAAACTATCTTACTCCAATGTCCTGCGCCTAATGTACATTTTTCTAAGAAAAATTGCAACATTCATTTGCTCGACTATGATGTTGATGGTGGAGGGTTGAGTCTTTTTGATGGCAGCTTCCTTCTCTGGGATATATATCCTTCACGCTTCATAAACCAACAGTAGTCACTTAACATTGAAGGGTTCCATCTACCTTTATAGCGGCTCTCCATTCGCAAAGTATCCTGATGGATCCTTTTCCTGTGTTCGTCACCAACCGCTCCCAAATTGGTAGGGAACAAATCTAAATGTGAATGAAGGAAGTGCATTTTTAGTGACATACTGCATCCAAGATTTTTATAGTTCTCTAAAAAAGTTCCCACTAATATGTCCCTGTTTTCTGCTCTTGTATTCCCTAGGAAACCTTCAACGACATTCTTAAAAGAACGCCAGGCTACAAGTTCTAACTGACTAAGTTTTCTTCGAAGTTCTTATCATGTATTAGCTTCCTAATTTGTGGCCAAATAAAAATCCCCTCTTTCAATTTGGCGTCACTTAATTCAGGGAATACTTCACGTAGATACATAAAACCATTAGAATTTTTGCCCATCCCCTTGACAAAATTCTTCGTAAGGTTCAAATGGTTCAAATGGCTCTGAGCACTATGGGACTTAATTGCTGAGGTCATCAGTCCCCTAGAACTTAGAACTACTTAAACCTAACTAACCTAAGGACATCACACCCATCCATGCCCGAGGCAGGATTCGAACCTGCGACCGTAGCGGTCGCCGGGTTCCAGACTGTAGCGCCTAGAACCGCTCGGCCACCCCGGCCGGCTCTTCGTAAGGACGAGCTTAATATGCAGTGGGGGAAGGAAAACATTTTCAGAATCCACCATAGGTACGTATTTCACATTTTCTCTCTTTGGGGCCAATTTCTTTCGTGGTGGCCATTGTTTAACTGTAAATTTTTATCTCTTGCACGGCTGTCCCAAAGACAAAGGACACAGAAAAACCACTATTCAAAGAACTGTGACTGACGCCCGAACAATAGGGACTTACAAGCATTGAGAATAGAAAATAGTGCATGAAGAATGGCTAGCTACTAGCCGAAATCTGGATTTGCGCAATAAAATCTAAAAAATAGCGACTGATTGCTGCACTCTATAATTTATAAGTCACATAACAATGGCTGAGTGCACCCACTTTCCGAGTGGAAGGTAACCAGAAGTTTCATTAATGCTACTACGTCACTACAAGCACAAACGTTGCCCATCATACGGTAATATGTCATCAGATCTTTATTACGTTGCCTAAAGTGAGTAATTCTTGTTTCTATTCCTTAAGACGTGAAGATAACATTTCCGCATGCTCCTTGGATAAGTATAAATCACGAACTAAGTCATTCAAGTCTGCTTGTGTAATTAAATGTGGGCTTTGTTCCTCTTCACTTGATTGACATTGTGCTTCCTCAGCGTTTATAGATTCATGATCAGAATAAGGAACTTCTTCCCACACTAGTGAGGAGTTGGAACTGGCAGGTCTTCACCGTGGGGAACAGGTCTAATTGCTAAGGGGAGGTTAAGGTACTTAATATTCTCCTTATTCTTTGATGAAAAGCCAGTTACATTAGTCAAACAGAAGAAGCAATTATCAACATCATTTCGAGACACTCGTCAGATCATTGGTATGTCAAATGATAAGTGCTCTTTTTTTCCCTTCAGCACCTGGTGTAAGTTACGTGATCTCCCAGTTGGCATTTGAAGTATAAATGATGCGACGTCTTCAGTAAGTTAGAAATAGGTCGTCTTTGTTTCCTTGTCGTGAGCTCACCACATATACAACAAAATGAATCGGGATGGTTTGTACATCCACGTTTTGATTTCTTCATGTTGTGTATTCAATGCCTACAAAACATTCTTCTGTCGAAGAATTTAGCCAGATCAATTCCTGAGCCGGCCGGAGTCGCCGAGCGGTTATAGACGCTACAGTCCGGAACCGCGCGACCGCTACGGTCGCAGGTTCGAATCCTGCCTCGGGCATGGATGTGTGTGATGTCCTTAGGTTAGTTAGGTTTAAGTAGTTCTAAGTTCTAGGGGACTGATGACCTCAGAAGTGAAGTCCCGTAGTGCTCAGAGCCATTTGAACCATTTTTTTTTTCAATTCCTGAAAAAGAAAACAAAAGGTCAAAGACTTTAGGTAGTATAGAAGGAAGAGTAAGCAGATGTATGTGACTGGAGGGTTTAAATACCCAAAGTAAAATACACTGATGTTACATATTACATTTAAAAAGTTGTTCATATTAGATTTAAGAACAAAACTAACTTTTATCACACTCATTTCAAACACAAACCATTTAAAAATTATACAGTAAATTCAACTATGTTAGATGACTTGCAGGTCATAACTTTTTATCCTGACGTGATGGACACTTTCTGATTTCACATTTTAAATCACATTACAATATAGAATTAAGTTTTATATGTACTTTGTCTGTACCAAAACCGTTGTTGACTTGTGTTATCGTAATAAAATAAATCACAGCTCGCGTGGAAAGACTGAGCTCAAATTGAGACGCGTATAGCACGTGTGATGCGACACGACACTACAGCGCGTCGCGCCCGTTCAGCACATGTCGCGCTGGCCCTGCGCATATTGAGACGCGTACACATGCTATGCACGCGGCGACTGCCGACGATCCGAACTGGCAGAACCAAATCACCCTGAAATCTTTCTCAAACGATTTTACAGAAACTATTCAGTGACAATATTTGCCTTACTAGTAGCGTTATATGTCAGCTTCGTGGCAAAGTGCCCATCATCTCGCTAACGGTCACACTTATTGTGATATACACATTTTAGTAAGACGCTACCCAAAATTCGAAATGTTTGCAATGAAAAATAGGGGTCGCTCTGATTTTGCGTTTGGTGCGTATTACACCATATGTTTCTGCGTGTGAAATTTAGCTAACATACTGAATGTTTCCTTAGACGTCGAAGGAGGTCTCTGTATGTGTCCGATCTCGGGAAAATGGATCCTATGTAGTGCGTTCACTTGCGGTCTCACGCCCGCGGGAATGAAATATTCACAGCATCCTTCATATCTCGTAAACCGCTCGAGACATCGAAACGAGGTTTTGGCGAATGATGGCACACAAGGAGGAGAGTCCTTTGCCAGATCGTAAACACATTGATCTTTCTTATCTGTGGCAAAATAACTGAAGTTGTACTTTCTATTTTCTTTTTTTCATTCCAGTGACTGTAATTCTGTAAGGGTTATCGTCAGCTAGTGAAACAAGAGTTTCCTAGTACGAAAATAAACATGAAATTTCTTCTCTTATGTTACCACAAACCGACACAATGAGGCCTTTCGTAAGTTATTGAGCTCTCTGGTCGCCAATTACTTGCTTAATGAGACACTGTTTCAGAATTATGTCGCAGTAGCTGCTGCAAAAATCCTCCACCGTTTTCAAGCATATCACTTCATTCAAGAGGCACATTCGCAAGCACATGTTTTACAAACATGAAGGAAAAAACTTACACTGTTACTAAAACGTTAAAAACGCTTTTCTTGGATTATTTGGAATATGCATTTCATCTCATTCAAGAGAACAAATAAATCGTCTATTAAGACGAATTATACCTGAAGATGGACCCACATGGTCTGAAATGCATCGTGTACTGAATAAAACACGAAAAATTGTGACTGAAAATTAAAAAATTCATACCTCGAGTGTACTGAGTACAGTCGCGTTTGAAGCTACAAAATACGGATAAAATTAATTATACCTGTCTTTATCAGCAATACATTTCAACAAATTAAATATATCAAATCACCACACTCTTTCAGGATACTCATACTTTCGAAACATTACTGACCACTACTTCATTTGTGTTGCCTATTGTATTATTAGTTTATTAATGCTGATAGTGTGTATGCAACCACTGAAATGCTGTTTCTCGTCGCGACGAGCCGATTAAAACATCGTTATTCGTGAGGGCTTCTCGACTATTTACAACATGCACTCGAAACGTGATGTTCACATGTACGTAGTATAAAGTCTCTTATTACATCCATATCCCAATAATGATAGTGTAACTTATGTCCGTATCTCGGACGCTTTTTACCAGGAGCACAAAGGCGTCATATGTGTGGAAATTATGCCTTTTCGACTTTTTTTAACGGGTCGTAAGATACGTCAGCCTAACAGGCAGCAAGTACATAACCTTGTTTTACTTCCCTGCCTTGCTTCTAGAACACATGATTTTATAATATTCCTTATTCACTACCCTCACGATTAATCGTCTGCCCTTTCTTATGATCTGAAAACATTGTGGAGGCAGAAGATATAATTCCAGTGGCTAATGGCCCACCAGTTATTGAACTGGCATTGTTATTGACAAAATAATAAACAAAACAAAAAAGTATACAGATATATGTAACGGAAAACTATAGTGTACTAACACGGAAAACTATACTGTACTAACGAAAGGAGATGCAGCACTTAAACGGAGGAAAACGAAACACTACTTACAAGGGGAGGCCGCCAATTGTGAAATTCAGATTCGATTCATACTGCGCATAATAAAAGCTCATGGCCAGAGGTGTAATGTGGCAAAGCGCCAAGATGCACTTCTCAGCAGTTGTCGAGAAAATCGACAGTTAAAAGAAACCGTTGCGGTGAAATACTCTCTACGATTAATGATTTTTCTACAGCGTCATAGCGCAGCGGTAAGCGCTCGGGTTCGTAATCCGAAGGTCGCCGGATCGAATCTCGCGCCATGCAATATTTTTTTATTATTAGTTTTTTGCAATTCAAATATATATATAAACTATTAACGAATTTCTTATGCATGTTGGTGAAGGCGGATCGCTCTCCAATTGTACCGCCTCCATTTTTCCGTTTGTTTAACAGGGTGTACCAAAGCTGTCCCGTCCGCACTGATTTTCGACGATGTTATAAGTTGCGCTAGGGACCGCATCTACCTTCTTTCGAAGTTAGCAGGCAACTACGCTGTTACGGGGCGGCTCGTTTCGGCCCATTCAACATCTGTCCTTCAAGTGTAACGAGCGAGTAACGGAGTTTATATTTCATACCTGCCACGGCAAGTTTGTGTTCGTGGGGTCTCTATTCTAATTCGAACGTTTGACTTACGCTATACGTATTCGTTTCTACGTCTTCCGTTAACTATACGTGGTTAACATTATGAAGACAATTAATAACATTTGTGAAATACAACTTTGTTTCCGGAAAACATAATGATGTTCGAAGTCGCCAGTTTTTCCACGACAAACGACTTTCAACAACTTATTATATGCATAATTGCTGCAACTGATTGCCGGGAATTATATATATATATATATATATATATATATATATATATATATATATATATATATGAATTACAAAAAACAAATACTAAAAAAAAAAGTTGCATGGCGCGAGACTCGATCCGGCAATCTTCGGATTACGAACCCGAGCGCTTACCGCTGCACCACCACGCTGTAGATAAGGACTAATCGTAGAGAGTATTTCACCGCATTGGTTTCTTTTAACTATCGATTTTCTCGACAACGGCTGAGAAGTGCATCTTGGTGCTTTGCCACATTACACCTCTGGCCATGAGCTTTTATTATGCGCAGTATGAATCGAATCTGAATTTCACAATTGGCGGCCTCCCCTTGTTAGTGACAATAAAATTCAGTATACCGCAAGGCTGTATATTTCGGATGGGCAATACGTCCACTGCCCATATGCGCCATGCCGAAATGAGCATATGGCAGGAGTACCTTCCCGCTCACCGACTCACCCCTCCCGCAATGCTCGCGTGCCACGCCGCGCGAGAAACTTCCATAACCACAACGCCGCGCGACCTGGCGCAGGCGCGTGTCGCGTCCCAGTCGCGTCGCGTCGCAATTTGCGCCGTCACATTTGAACCTGAGAACCTACAAAAATTCGCGCTGCTCTGCACCACGCCACACGCGCTATATGCGTCTCAATTTACGCTTAGCCTTTTTTGAGGGTTCATTTTTTCCGCGCGCTGTTCGAGAGAGGAAAGGCGATGAAATAGCTTGAAGGTGGTTCGATGAACCCTCTGCCAGGCACTTAATTGTAAATTGTAGAGTAAACATATAGACGGAGATTAGCCACATCCGTTACCTTATCACTTCTGTGTTTCCCCCATTCGAATACGGGTCTGATGCAGCTCTTCGCACTGGTCTCTTGTCAATTTTTTTTTTTTTTTAATTTGTGGTAAGGTCTTATGGGACCAACCGCAGAGGTCATCGGTCCCTAACCTTGCACATTCAATCTAACTTAAACTAACTTACGCTAAGGACGAAACACGCCCCCATGCCCGAGGGAGGACTCGAACCTTCGACGGGGAAGCCGCGCTGATCGCGTCTGCTGTCAACGTATTTCTGTCTCTGCCTAACTATTGCAGTCTACATCCATATGAACCGACATTCAAGCCTTTGTCTCCCTCTGCAATAAGTGCACCCCCCTCCCATTACTTTCCATCATTACCAAATTAACAATTCGTCAATCCCTCCGGATACGCTCTTTCAACCTATCGCTTCCTTTCGTAAAGCTGTGTCGTACATTTTATTTTCTCCCATATAATCTTCTGGATTCGTCTGTAGAAGCACGGCATTCCAGAAACTTCAGTTTTATTCCGTTAAATACTGTTTATAGTCTACGTTTCACTTCCGCATCATGCTACACTCCAAATGATTTCAGAAAAGACTTTATAACATTTAAATCTATATTAGATATTAACAAATTGTTTTGAGAAACGTTTTTCTTTCTATATCAGTCTTCATTTTATATACTCTCTCATTCTGCCATTTTCCCGCTCAAATACCAAAACTCGTCGACTATTTAGTGCATCATTTACTAATCTAGTTTTCTCGGCATCGCTTGATATAATTTTACTACATTCCATTGCCGCTGTTTTACTTTATTGACGTTCATCTTACAAACCCTTTTCAAAACGTTACCCACACTATAGAACTATTCTCTAAAGTCTTTTGCTGCCGCTGAGAGTATTACAGTGTCTTCGTCAAACCTTAAAGTTTTTAATTAAACTCCTTAACTTAAAATCTATTTCCAAATGTCTCCTTGGTTTCTTTTACTGTTTATTCTACGCTACTGCTTCTATGTCATTTTGTTCGACAGCCTGTTTTTTGTACAAAGATAGCTTTCCGATCTCTTTATTTTATGGTTGCTACGGCATTCGCCTTAATAGATTGAAGGACATGATGGAAAATTTGTGTCTGTTAAAGGTCGACTTCTAAACATCATGAGCTGCACTTGAAATGATTGTTTGCGAAGCTGGTATTCCGATGTATAACCCATATGAAGGAACAAACACATGTATGCAGGGAAGAGCCGGGCAAAGTGGCCAGGCTAAAATAATTTTATTTTTTAAGCTGGGAGGCAATGGAATCGAATGTATAGAAATGGGTGATTACAATGTGCAGCTATTGAAGTACGATACGGAGCAGTTTAATTGCCTTAAGGTCAAATTAAATACTTCAAACAATTCAGTTTTCACATCGTGGCCACTTAGATTCAAACTATAAAACAAGGGATACAAACTGTTTTAACAAAGAACTAACTAAATTTTACTATCGAGTTCAGTTATTTACACTTTTAAAATTAAAGGTCACTGTATTCCTCAAGTCCAGTACAGAATTCGTGGATCCAGAGGGAGCAGATTGGCAGTAAATCCACTGCTCTTCTGGCCTTGAATTCGAAAATTTTTCTTCGCAGTACATGCACTCTGTCTTCACCGTTGTCGCTAAAAAGATCTCTTCTAGGGTGGGGTTCCTGCTCCTCGCAATTTTCTTCTCTTCGGCTGCTTTCAGTTTCTCCTTTTTACCTTCTTTTTCTTCTCTGTCTTTATTTGCTGCTGTCGCTGTTACACGGACTTGCTGTAAGTATCGCCGTGGAGCCCTTCTTTCGGTCGCTGCCTTTATGTTTTCCCCCTACATAGTGTGCCAGACGTCACCGCCAAGATGGCCACTTTGTCCGCATTGACGCCGCTATACAAAAGCTGTATATCCTCTAATAGCATGTCCGAAATTTCAGTAGCTAAAGTAGGATTATGGAGAGTACATATGACACTTCACAGTTTCATTAAAAAGACTTAAATCACATTCCCTCTCCACAATAAATAGACAAGCTGACCACTTATATCAGGGTGACTAAAATCCACTTAAACGTCTATAGCCCTGAGGAGAGGGACAGCAAACAGATCAGAATTCATTGGGTGGCTGGGCCCTCCGGGTGAATAAGTTAAAGCATTTACTGCGCTGTACCAGTGCCTTATAGCCCCCAGAACCCCCCTGGCAACTTTGCCCGGCTCTCCCTTACAACATGACAACTGTATATACGATTACAATAGCAGAAATATAAGTCTGCTTTTTAACGCACCTATAGCAATGCACGCTTGTCAGTTAATACAGAGGATAAGAAATCCGTCCTATCTCACAGTACACAGTTAATGTGTATGTTCTTGCTGTCAAATCATAGGCAGGGGCAAGTGTTAACGACTTCTGACAGAACCGTTACACAGCGTAAACATGGAACTGATAGATCAAAGAGTCTACATTACCTCTCTTTTGTAATTTCTAGAATGATATTTATGTACATCTGTGACCATGGAGGTAAAAATGCCTTCATACATGTAAAATATAATCTCTGGACAACTCGTATATGAAAATAGAATATACAAAAGGTATAAAATCGCAAAATAATTCAACGTATCACATCAAATAAGACAATTTTACTTGCACGATATGGAGAGACTGTTGAAATTTTGTATATACATTTTATTCCGCAACTCTGTTCATTAAGTATATTGGAAGCTTGTACGTGTTATGGGTGTATATTTCATTTTCTTATAGAATATTTAAAAATCTGACTTTTTCCGATTTATGAGTAATGGCGAAGTTTTTATTAATGTCATTAACAGAATATTCTCGTAAATGAGCACTGAATACTGAAGGATTGGCTTCACTAACATTAATATGGTAAATTTCGTTTTGAAGTTTCTCCCTGTTTGCCCAACATAAAATTTATCACATTCGCTACATATTATTTATGCTCACCTGACATGTTATAGTCTTGCATCTTATCTGTAGTGCTTATAAGACGTGCCCTTACATTTTTCTCTGTCCTGAAGCCAATTTGCAGAGGTGTAAAAAGTTTGTTGGCTCCAAAAAATGGTTTCAGTGGCTGCTGCTCTATCCCGTGTATGCAAAAATAATTTATCATCTCAGATCAAAGCACACAATCCATACGTAGACGAAAGTATTAGACACGAAAGCAGTAAATATCATGTAGACGTGCAATAAACATTTCAAGAAAAACCCTGGTCCGAACTGTATGCACGTGTTCAGTGTGCAAAGTACCTTTCTGCCTCAGAGCTGGTAACTACTGTTGCAAGAGATATCACGACAATTAAAATAAAGTTATACCTAAGTTGAACTATCGCTTGTCGAGTCTGTATTCTGAAATGGGTTGATGGTTAGTTGCGTTGACTACATTTAATGATAATATTTTGTTGTTATTAAGATGAAGTTTTACAAACCTACTGTAGAAAACATGTTACGATAATAAAACTTGGTTGATTCCGTGGAGGGGACCAAACAGTGAAGTCATTCGGTCCCATCGGATTAGGGAAGGATGGGGAAGGAGGTCGGCCGTACCCTTTCGACGGAAATATCCCGGCATTTGCCCAGAGCGATTTAGGGAAATCACTGAAAACCTAAATCAGGATGGCCGGACTCGGGTTTGAATCGTCGTCCTCCCGGATCCGTGTCCAGTGTGCTAACCACTGTGCCACCTCGTTCGGTCGACAATAAAACTAAAGTGTTACAGTGTGGATAAATTTTAAATATGTAAATTATTTTTCATGCCCCACTAGGGTAAATTTTTACGGCGTTTACCGGCCCCCTCAAAGAGTTGACTGATAAACATGCCATTGCTATAAAGATATATAATGTAAGGAGACTTCTATTCTGATATTATACGCGTATATATATTATCATGTTGTAGAAATAGATCTACATACAGTTGTTTGTTCCTCTGTATCAAATGCCACTGAGGTAGGGTTACACACCCGAATACTGAATTGGCAAATAAACATTTCAATTGCAGCTTCAAAAAAAATTTTAAGGCTGCGGAGTACCAGCCATTCCAGATCTTTACTTGTATCTTTGCCATTTAACAGTCATCCGACGTGTTAATTTTTCCATACAATTTGAGGGAAGCAGCCAAATCTTCGTAACTTTCTGCCACGATATTTCCATCCGTGATCTTCCGACCGTTTCCGGGTGTCCTGTTTATACCAAGAGATGGTCTGAAGGTTCTTGGCGGAAACATCATAAGAACAACGTTGAAACATCCGGTACCATTCTCGAAATTTTATGAAACGGCCTACATCTAGATGCCGAATGCGAAGCTATTGGCTTACCAACTGAGTCACCACGAACGGTTTTCCAAAAAACTTTAGCCATTGACGCTACTTCGATGTAAGAGATCTCGTTGCGAAAGCATACTTGATCTCTCAGCAACAAATAATCCTGGACAAATAGGGAGTATTATGACGAATGCAGGGATTAGCGATCACAAGGCAGTTGCTGCTAGGCTGAATACCGTAACACCTACAACCATGAAAAAGAAACGCAAAATACATCTATTTCAAAAAACCCATAAAAATGCTCATAACGCAATTTTCCTTCCGATCTGATCATGAAAGTGTAGAAAAGATGTAAAATGATTTCAAAGAGATAGTATCGACGGCAATTGAGAGATATATACCACATTAATTAATAAGTGATGATACTGATTCCCCATGGTACACAAAACGTGTTAGGTCGCTGTTGATGAAGCAACGAAAAAAGAATACCAAATTTAAAAGAACGCAAAATCCCCAAGATTGGCAAAGTTTTGCAGAAGTTCGAACTATAGCGCATACATCAATGCGAGATGCTTTTAATAATTTCCACAGTGAAACTCTGTCTCGGAATCTGGCAGAAAACTCAAAGGGATTCTGGTCATACATAAAGCACACCAGAGGCAAGCCGCAATTAATATTGTCACTGCGCGATAACAACGGTGAAATCACTGATGACACTGCCACTAAAGCAGAGTTACTAAACACGGTTTTCCTAAACTCCTTTACCAAAGAAGACGAACTAAATATTCCTGAATTCCAATCAAGAACAACTGCCAAGATGAAAACATAGAAGTGGATATCCTCGATGTAGCAAAGCAGCTTAAAGCACTCAATAAAGGCAAGGCCTCCAGTCCCGATTGTATACCAGTCAGGTTCCTTTCAGAGTATGCCGATACAATAGCTCCATATTTAGTAACTATATGCAATCCCTTGCTCACAGGGAGCTCCGTACCTAAAGACTGGAAAATTGCTCAAGTCACATCAATACTCAAAAAGGGAAATAGGAGCAAACGGGTGAATTACAGGCCCATATCACTAACATCGATTTTCAGTAGGATTTTGGAACATATACTGTGTTCGAACATTATGAATTACCTCGAGAAAACGATTAATTGACACACAGTCAGCACGAATTCAGAAAACATAGTTCTTGTGAAACACAACTAGTCCTTTATAATCATGAAGTAATGACTGCTATCGACAAGGGATGTCAAATTGATTCCATATTTTTAGATTTCCAGAATGCTTTCGACGCCTTTCCTCACAAGCGTCTTCTGACCAAACTGCGTACCTATGGAATATCGCTTCAGTTGTGTGACTGGATTAGTGGTTTCCTGTCAGAAAGATCACAGTTCGTAGTAACAGACAGAAAGTCATCGAGTAAAACAGAAGTAATATCCGGCGTTCCCCAAAGAAGTATTATATGCCCTCTATTGTTCCTTATCTGTATTAACGAAATAGGAGACAATCTGAGTAGCTGTCTTAGATTCTTTGCAGATGATGCTGTCATTTACCGTCTTGTAAAGTCATCGGATGACGAATTGCAAAATGATTTAGATAAGATATCTGTATAGTGCGAAAAGTGGCAATTGACCCCGAATAAGGAAAAGTGTGAAGTTATTCACATCAGTCGCCCTCCGCCCTCCGCCACACACCGTTGGGTGGCTTGCGGAGCATAAATGTAGATGTAGATGTCGTCGCAAAATTTCGATTACGCGATAAGTCACATAAATCTGAAGACAGTAAATTCAACTAAAAACTTAGGGATTACAATTACAAATAACCTAGATTGGAACGATCACATAAATAATGTGGGTGGAGCAACCAAAGACTGCGATTCATTGGCACAACACTTACAAGGTGCAACAGGTCTACTAAAGAGACGGTTTACACAACGCTTGTCCGCCCTGTTCTGGAGTATCGGTGTGCGGTGTGAGATCCGCATCAGGTGTGAGTGACGGATGACATCGAAAAAGTACAAAGAAGGGCAGCTCGTTTTGTATTATCGCGAAATAGGGGAGATAATGCCACAGACACGATGCGTGAATTGGAGTGGCAATCATTAAAACAAAGACGTTCCGACGGGATCTTCTCATGAAATTTCAGTCACCAGTTTTCTGCTCCGTTGGAACCCACCTACATAGGGAGAAATGATCATCACGATAAAATAAGAGAAATTAGGGCTCGCACAGAAAAATATTAAGTGCTCGTTTTTCCCAAGCGCCGTTCGAGAATCGAACGGTAGAGAGACCTTGAAGGTGGTTCATTGAATCCTCTGCCAGGCACTTTATTGTGAATAGCAGAATAATCATGTAGATGTAGATGTATATGTTGTTAAATACATAAACGGAAAATAGATTATTACAGCGGCAGAGAAAGCCTGCGTTATATCTAAGAGTGTTTTGTCAATTATTTTCGAAACATTACAACAGCAGACGTGTCACTGAATCGGGTTGTAAGGCGATTTTCGGTGATTCGGCAACTGCACTGCTGGCAGCGAAAGGCGAAGACCCGGATTCGACACCCGGTCCGGCAAACAGCTACACGTCAGGAAGTTTCATAATAGCCTGCACACTGCCGTTGAGTGAAAGTTTCGTTCCGGAAATAACCCCTAGGTTGAGGTTAATCCGTTCTCCGTTATATCCTTTCTGCCAGACGTGCTAGTCAGGTTAAGTATGCGTGTGAGACCGTAACTTTAACGAGATATGCTAGGTGTAAATCAGTCACCAATCCATTTTATCAACATCTTTATTTACTGTTCTGCCGATATGGCAGACATTTTCCATACATAGGACATGTTACTTGATGTTGGAATTTTCTGTCTACTGTAAATGGGAATGTGGAGGAAAGAATGACATTTAGATACGCTGTAATAATTTAGGTAGATTTTGCTACACATGAAATTCGTACTTTTCAACAACAGACAAATCGGTGTGCATTACAATGATGCACAAGAGGTTTGTATCCTTCTCGTCGTTACTGCAGCTTTTCCGTAGAGTATAATTCCTTTGATAGTTATGATTTTACAGCGGAATAGCGACGGATTCTCCAACGCGATCTTCTTTTCGTGACTTGTCGCAGTTATACCTTAACAATATGTTTCGGGTGCAGTTGTTTGTCTTCATTTTCGCATAGATTTTTTTTTTTGAAGTGTTGTAATGCAAGTTGCTTCGGAGTCCATGCCTTTGGCATTTACATAATACGCTCTTTCGATTTAACTTCAGACGTTTAGCTGTTGAACAGTTACCTACAGGACTACTATAAATGATTCATTCGTTTTCCAAGCTGTATATTTTCCAAAGCGTTATACGTACAAATGTTATTGATTCATGAATAGAGCCGCAAACTAAAGTTAGTATTTGCAATTGCTCTGGTCACTCGACATACGTCCTAGCGACAGTGAAGTTCGTTCCATACCTAATGTAGCAACATCCTATCAATGGTCATCCCTGCAGCTCCGATGCGTTCTCGGAGCTGTTCCCCTGTTATTGTTAGTGGGGTTACGTAATCACGGTCCTCAATGTACTGCCAAAGGGAAAAGTCACAAAGAGGCAAACTGGGAGGAAGAAGGGGGAGGGGGGGGGGGGGGACAGAGCCATATCATCTTCATCACTACGCCCAATCCAGCGATGCGGTAGTTCGTCGTGTTAGTAGCGACGAACATCGATGCTCCACTGAGGGGATTGGAAGATGAAATTCTCAGTATCAGCAGTGATTTGTAAAAAGAACCACAAATGCAACATATGAAAATAAGAGGTACCAGTCAGCCTTCTCACAGTAGAAAAGCCGCCCACACAGCTTCGCCTGCACAGAAAACATTAAACGTCGGGGAACCTCGGCCATGTCCCACAATTTCATGAGGATTTTCAGTGCCCGACACTGTAGATTAACTTCGCAAATAAATTGAAGGCTTCTTCGTCGTTGAATATCAGCATGGAGGCGAAATGTTCATTCTGAATTGTGATCCAAAATTGAACTTGCCGGTCATAATCTTAAGGTTTTAATTGTTGCACGAGCTGCAGGCGGTACGGTTTAAAATTTAACCGCCGTCGCAAAATTTTCCACACAGATTGCTACCGCATTCCAAGTGAGTGGTTTGCGCGGACTGCTGTTTTTTTTTTTTTTTTTTTTTTTTAACTCCATACGAAACTTTTCCTCGCGCTCTCTACTATTGCATTGATCGACGGGTTCTTTTCTGTTTACAAAGAGAACCAATGTCCTAAACTGTGGATACCAACGCACAATGCTCTGTTCACAGAGCGGATCTTTTCCATAATACTTTCCGAATGCACGCTGCAATGTTGTTACAGATAAAAATGTCGCATATTCCAACATACAAAACTGTTTTCTTGCTTTGTCGCCATTTTATCAAGGCACAGCGCTCGTAATGCCAATTGGTGGGCACAACGCAAACTCGAGGAGTTTGCGCTTCAATTCATGGTTCAAATGGCTCTGAGCACTATGCGACTTAACTTCTGAGGTCATCAGTCGCCTAGAACTTAGAACTAATTAAACCTAACTAACCTAAGGACATCACACACATCCAAGCCCGAGGCAGGATTCGAACCTGCGACCGTAGCGGTCACGCGGTTCCAGACTGAAGCGCCTAGAACCGCACGGCCACACCGGCCGGCTTCAATTCATGCATCAACCGTATTTTTACATTTCATACTTTCGAAAATATAGACGAAAATTAGTCTACTTTGCTTATTTTCATTCGCTTATGTCTTATGGTATTATATTTTGGGGTAACTCTTCCCATTCTTAATGGATATTTTTGGCCCAGAAACAGGCGGTTCGGGCAATAAGTGGTGTTAAGTTCACGAACCTCTTGTCGACCCTTGTTCACGAGTCTGGGTCTTTTGACATTGTCCCTCAGTATAAGCAGCTTTCACTGAGTTAATACTCGGCAGAAATCAAACCTTCATTTCGATGATACCGAGCGAGGTGGCGCAGTGGTTAGACACTGGACTCGCATTCGGGAGGACGACGGTTCAATCCCGCGTCCGGCCATCC
The DNA here is from genome assembly GCF_021461385.2 of Schistocerca piceifrons. Classification (NCBI taxonomy): domain Eukaryota; kingdom Metazoa; phylum Arthropoda; class Insecta; order Orthoptera; family Acrididae; genus Schistocerca; species Schistocerca piceifrons. The sequence goes on from NC_060138.1 coordinate 233,576,296, forward strand.
TGATTTAGGTTTTCCGTGATTTCCCTAACTCGCTCCAGGCAAATGCCGGGATGGTTCCTTTCAAAGGGCACGGCCGACTTCCTTCCCCATCCTTCCCTAATCTGATGAGACCGATGACCTCGCTGTCTGGTCTCCTTCCCCCAACAAACCAACCAAAATTAATTCATTTCGATGACGTCCTTAACTCTTGTGCAGAAAGGTGTGCAGTATACTGCTGCATCCATTTTCAATAAACTACCACTCGAATTCAAGAATCTTAGCAGTAATCCACGTGCTTTCAAATTGAAACTGAAGAGTTTCCTCATGGGTTACTCCTTCTATTCTGTCGGGAAGTTCCTTGAAAAATTGAGCTGATTCTTGCTGTATTGTTGATTGCGTTTACATGACTTTTTTCGGGTTCATAAAAATTTTATTTTTATCCGTTATTACTTTTATGTTGTAATTTCATGTACTGACACGTTCCATGACCTTGGAGATTTGCTCCTCTATTTGGTCCTACGGAACTCTATGTGTTAATAAATAAATAAAAAGCAGTATGAATAGGTTTACAGGTGAAGAGATGGCCGCTATGCAGCACGTGTATAATTTTACTGAATGCAGTTTAAGAGCGGCACAACAGCGATATGTTGATCTGTACTCGCAGCGACGGCAACCACATCTAAGAACTTCTGCATCTGATAAAGCCAACTCCTCACGCACGCCCCCCTCAGATTTAGTGGTAAGACGGCCCAGTGAATAACGCGTCAAAAACTGAACACAGATCAAGAGTGAAAACAGGATGAAGCTGTACTGAACTGTGAAAAAAGAAACTAAATAGAAACAGTTGTAAGATGGCAAGAACTATGCCCGTTACATGAAGTCATTAAAGATCACTTAACTCATGTTGAGCGAACAGTAGGGCTGAACAAAATGACTGACAAGGCACAATGCATCTTGTAGAGGGTATAGTATGGACGTATTGGAATAATTAATGTCGCGTGATGGTTTTAAAGTAATTCACACGACATGAAAACTTTGTGGAAACGAGTCGATTTACTGGACGCTAGTTTACCCCAGGGAAGTATTTAGAGTTGACCGTGGCCGGCTGGGGAACGGCGAAGGGAAGCGACAATAGGCAGCTTAGGGCGGCTCATGCTCTGAGAAAGCGGTAACGCGGCGCGGCCTCCAGCCGCCTTAAGATGAGTGACAGCATGGGTGGTTGACCCCAACCCCATGCTGGTGTACCGGGAAGCAGACGGAGAACTTGTACGCCTGTTGATAAATGTCCGTTGTCCTGTTGTCAGGGAAACATGCGAGAAAGCCGTGCAAAGCTACGGTGGAGCGGTCAACAGAGGTCAAAATATGCATGATCGTGACTATAGCAACTTCACGCTGAATTCACGGTCTGCAGAGTCTGAAGTAAATCAGATGAAGAGCGACAGAATGAAATACGCCGGCCTCTGATGGGAACATAGGACCGAGGAATTTGAAGTACTCTCCTGGGAGTCAGAATTCCAGAAAAACTGGTGTTTGTGCAGACGCTAACCTTGATGGGTAGCCTGGGAGGAGCTAAATAGAAGAAGTTGAGAGGAAGGGGAATTTTGTGGGAATTTGTTCACTTCCCAGAGCAGCCATTGGTCGGCACTGGGAAGCCACGCATAATTAACGCGACTTGCGCTGCAATTGGCGTAAGTGATTTTGCTGGAGGGGAAACCGAAGCGAAGAGCGGACTGGGAGAAGTCCCCATAGAGGTCTTCCGTTCCCAGCTTCCCTAGAGTGCGGACGTGACGTTCTTTACTCAACTGGCCTGAGAAAGGGTGAGCATCTCTGCAGTTTAGGACTTAGCAAATGGAACGATTGAGCTTGGAGAAAGGAAGTTTTGGTTCAGCTATGTACTGAGCAAGATAGCTAGGAGTGAATAGACGAGCGCAGCCTTGCAGCACCACGAGGTCGGCCGACGTCCGCACGACGCCGCTCCGCCACGCTGAATTCGGTGATATTGCGCCCGCTCCGGCCAGTGATTAATTTGCTGCATCACGTCGGCAAAGTTTCCACTAGGGCCGTGTATTGTAGAATTCTTCTCGCACTTCGCATTACGCTTGGGTCAGTCGATAGGAATTACTTCTGATTTATCGCGCTTTACTCCACGCAAACGCAATTTATTACCACTGCCTGTTAGGAGAGTCATGTAATGTGATGATTGAAGGTCGTGAGTTTAAATAAATCTGTGCTAATCGACTGCATCTGTTTTAAATCAAGTAGTTGATATCCCAAGTCACTTTTTTAATTAATTTTATGTGCAACATTTGCATCTGGTGTTCAATAGCTGAATATAACATCAATGTGCATCCCTTTTTAATTAAAAGGGATCAATTCTGAACTAATTAATGTCAACACTGCCACCGCAGTTCAATCAGGAGTCACAGGGCCTTATTTCTTTCTTTGCGTTATCCGACACTGCGGCAGTTTTGCTGTCTCAGTTGATCTGTTAGTCAATTACCTGGGGTGAACACACACCAAAACCAGATAAGTGACGGGTAGGGTGTTACACAGTGAACGGCTGAAGTATCCAGGATATACAAATAGCGACAGCGTTGTGGTTCTGTGGTCACGTTGTTGGCCTGTGACGGGCAAGTCCCGGTTCAAATCTCCCTCGTGGCCTTTTATTTTCTTAGAAAAGTATGAATCGTCCGTCCGGTTATTGACGATGTCTGTTAGCTGTATTCAGGTTTGTGTCTCTGTTGTGGAACGTCCGTCAGCAACAGCGAGGTGTACGGAAGGGACCTCCAGACACAACGTACATCCTTTTTGTTCTACACAAGTATCACATGTTATGGCTCTCATGTTCCGTTTTGGAAGTTTTGACTCTTGGATTCGTCTCTTGTAATATATATCACACCCGTTTATTCGTTGTTTTCATTTCTGCGAGAGGACCATGCGGCGTCTCGTCCGCTCTCACTTTTCATAACATTTACTTGGGATGGTAATATTTTCTTACCACTTGACTTATAGTCTGTGCATCATAGTATGACAACCGTCGAGATTATAGAAGCAGAACAGACACGTTAATGAGCGAACGGACAGTTCATAATTTTTTGAGGAAACAAAAAATAATGTACGACGGAGGCTTGAACAAGAGTCTCCGACTCCGTAGTCTGACACCGTAACCACACAACCACGACGCCGTGGTTCTTACAGTTCGCTCGATGTTGCACGTCGGAACTTAGACTGGTTACTGTTTCTTTACTCGCAGTTCGGTATACCTCCTTTTTTTCATGCTTGATCAGTGTTCAGTTTTCGATTGGCTATCCACTGGGTCATTTTACCACTAAATCTGAGGGCGTGCGATGGGGAGTTCCCCTAGTGAGAGATGTTGCGTTACATTGTGTTTTGTGCTGTAGTTTTGGTGAATGCATGTAACAAGATTTGATTCTGTTGGGAAGATGTTTTCACAGGAACAATGGGATTAGAAACTTTGTAAATCGTAATTAAATTGACGAGTATCGAGCTGTTGCAAACCACGGGTCTCTTATTTAAAAAAAAAAAAAAATCAGAAAATATACATGAACAGTCGTGTTTCTCATCAGATATGTAAGTTTTATGTAGTTTTGTTTCATTTGCTTTGAAATTCCCGGAAAGAAATGGAAACCTATCACAATACAGTCACAGGTGCAAATATGACCTTGAGGTCTATTTAACTGTGTTACAGAGGTGAAGAGATTCTCAGAATTTCCTTGAGTCTGAGACATTATACCAGGTTACACACGACCTTATCTTTGGTGCGGGAGATCCAAAAAATTTCATGAGCTTGAAAGAATCAAACGTCTTTGGAGAACGTTGTGGACATGGGCAGGAAAAATGGAAGCAAGGTTACAGAAAATAGAAAAAAATACATGACGGGCATAAAGCTGACTAATGATAAACCACTAATAGATTGTAGACACCTCACAGACACTGAGATCGAATTGCTACAACCTTGTTTTGAGAGTAATGAAAAGTGCAGTGCGGGCAGTGTATTTTTAATTTTTATAAAAAATAACTTTTCACAGTATGCACTTTGCTCGAAAGGTTCTGCATCAGGGTGTGAGTTTCAGAGGGCACTTATCGATGAGGATACCCGCGTTCATAAGAAATGTTGATAACCATTAAAACTTCTTACAGGATGTAAACGACGCGTGCCTTTTAGATAAATGTCTCCACATCTAGTACGCAAAACCCGAGGTTCGAGTCCTTCCTCGGGCTTGGATGTGAGTATGTTGTCCTTGGCGTAAGTCAGTTTACGTTAGATTAAGTAACGTGTAAACTTATGGACCGATGACCTCAGTAGTTTGGTGCCATAGGACATTAGCACAAATTTCCAGTTTTTCCCGAATGAAAATTTCCTTCCCATAATTTGGGTATTAAAACCGCTGGACCACGTAACATGTGTTAGTGATACATCAATAAGCAGAACTAAAGTTAAGGACGAATTTGGGACAGACATTGGAGATTACACGGTGACCGTAGTCATCACTGCTGACACGAAGCGGCTCGTCGCACCACAGAGATGAGACTAGACGCTGCAACTAAGAAAATTTCATATAAAAGATACAAAGGATGACCAGCTGCTGTGATGCTATATGAGCTATTTGAAGTTCCGTATATACTTTCTTTGTTTCCCTTAACTTTGATTTTCAGTGTTTTAGGTACAGTTTACTCTCAAATTACTTGGGAATGTGGGAGGGGGGGGGGAGAGGTTATATAAATTTGTGTGCCATTTCATCCATCTATTACTTTAGAATGAGAGCAACAGCTTTCCTTAACTTTTCCAAAAAGAACTGGAAAGATCACCATTTTTCCAGCAATTTCTACGTGTCACACATCATACTCTTTGTTTATTTTTGCATTATGGGCTCAAATAGAAAGTAAGTGTTGTTCTCCTTTTATTAGTTACTACGCTGTTATCACATGGTGTGAATTGGTCTGCGTTAACCATGTAACTTTTCGTGTAAAGTGAGCCGCAACTGAATTTTTCAGTAGCAAAAATTAATAAATTTCATGGACGGTACAAGTGTGTTGCCTGAGAACCATTTGAGCTAAAACATTTTTCATTATTTCCACACCACTGTACGATATACAAATTTACGGCAAGGCATTTGGTACTGTATTGAATAGAGACGATAAATAGTTTTGTGTAAATCTCTGAAAGTTATGAAGCTGCGATAGCCGGTATCCTTAACCCATGTAGGAAAATCGCAGAGGAGCTAAATCTGGATGACCGGACGAGGTATGACCCGTCGTCTTCCCGAATACGAGTCCAGTGTCTCACCTTACTCGGTGATAGTTTAAGACACGACACTGTTGTTGGGCTCGAAGTGGGCGAGTTGCTCGGGCAAAGTCCCTCAGAGATGACCCCCTTTCGCTGTGGGTGGTGCAAGCGTAATAGGCGATCAGTGTCAGTCGCGCCGGACAGCGCGTCCTAGCGGCCCCACCGACGCCGCAACAACCTCTTCCACGCGCGGAAGCCTCAGGACTGCGCCGGCTTTTCTTACGCAACTAGGTGGGACGCGGATCAGCTGCTCCGACGCGACGCGCGCGCCTCTAGCGGCCAAGCTGGCAGGCGCCGGCCGGCGCCTCAGCGGTCCTGTCCCGTTCCTTGGCTCAGTGCGTTGTCAGACGCGGTTGCGCTAGGGTGGTTATTGCTGCGCTCGCGATTCTCCCGGTCGCGGCCCGGCGCCGACATGGTGCGTAGCCTGGCTCAGTGGACCAAGACGCTCAGCTTCCCCGCGCGGCTGTCTCCCAACAAGCAAGCGACGACGACCACGCAGACACAGACGCCGCCCCCGCTGGACCTGCAAGTAAGTGTGGCGACATTTCTCGGCCGGCGCATCCGCTAACGGACACGCCTGGAGGAGCAACAGCACAGCACCGTGTGCTCTTTGTCTGCAACTAACATCTCGCTGGCAATTCGCCAGCCGTTAGTTCCTCTCTCACTGCGGTTCAACGCTCTCTCGAGAAAACCTACGCAAATGGGCAACCAGATATCTCCGATCCCTGCGGACCTGGTCGGCGCAGCGTACTTGCTAGGAATTTGCTTTCTGTTTCCAAGTTTACAGACCCTCCCTCAGCTTCAATTTCCTACACAGTAAGAATGTGCAGTTGCAGCTTACGTTAGCCTTCTTACGAATTGTTGTTGTGATACATTCAAATGCAACAATACTGGTGCTCACAAATAACACGTGCGGATTGTAGTTTCATTCTGAAGGGGTTAACCCAATAAGAAGAGTCAGTGTGCAACAAAGACCTTTGGACATAACCGTTTCTTTTTTTAATTTCTGTTTGAAGTTCCATGTATACTTCCAAACTTCAGTTTCAGTTTTGTGACCTTTCTGCTCGTCATTACTGCAGATAACTTTCAGTTTGCACAAATAAATATTCAATGTTAGTAACACCATAACTTGTTCTATTTCCCATTCATACTGTCACATCATCATCATTGAGGGGATTATTTCCGCTTTTACATTTTGAATTGTGTTGGTGTCATGCACATGCGGTGCTTTCTGAAGTCGCCAGTGATACGAAGAAAAGACTGTGAAGTTTACCCTCGACTGTTATAATGTTGACAGTTGTTTCGTATATTGTCATACATATCAATAACTGTAAACCTGATATCGCAATATTTCGACAACATTACAAAATGAGTAGTTGAAGGCTTTTTCTTCGGAAATTTCGTAACGTATTAATGTCCCAAATTTATTGCTGAACGTATCAACATTGCATTTATTCTGGTTTTTAAGAAATTGAAGTATGATTAAAAAGCGTTCTTGGTATCAATCTGCATTGTACAGAATTCTGTGGTAATATTTTCTTATGGAATGAACGCGTCCAGGATAGGTCACAACTGCCGTGTAAGAGCGCAAGTACTAGTATAGTATAGTTTTAGTATAACGTTTCGTTTGGTAACGATAAATGATTCTCAAAGTCTGAGAATGAACGAGTACAAAAATTATGGTCGTAATTTACAACTTCGCTTTTCAAGATACATTCGTTAGTAAACCAAAGTAGGACGTCTAACTACGAAGCTTTTCTAGTCTAAAGTATATTCAGTCAAAAACTGAGAACATTGTGCAGTAGATTTTTTATTAATGTAGTCGTGTGCTGAAATTTAAAACTGATATTTGCTTACAACATCTGCAAGACACAGAAATGTTATGGAACCCCGAATTTTGCTGTTGCTTCTGATTCGTCGCGTGATGTGTCACACTTTAATGTTTTGTTGAAAGTTCCCACAGAAGAACAGCGCATGTTGATCTGGGTTTTACATCTTCAGAAGTAATCGCTACAGAGGAATTGGAAGTTTGAATTAAAAGGTGGCTGTAGGAAGCTAACGCTGTTTCCGCAAGAACCTCTTTTTCAATGAAAGATTAATTTGGAACCCCTATCACTTACGAATTTCTGGTCGGAGAATGCATAAATTATAACCGTGATGAGAATAACGAGGCTATTGTAATAATAGTGGTACTGGACTGAATCATTTTGCCGTGGCGTGAATTTCGTAGACGCAAAATGGGCTGAATCCTTGGTCTGCGCTCTGTGCGCCGGTGTCACCTGCACTGCGAGATGCAATCTCTACCACCCAGCAAGTTCTTGCGGTTACGAAACTGCTCCCCAGTAATGTAATACGGCGCGGTGGCCGTCGTATCCGATCACACCGGCCGCACAACCCAACTTCGGATGCCAGCGAGTGAGCGTAATTGTATCAAGCAATTAATGTCAATTATGTCCATCTTACTCTAGACAGCTACGCCTACGGCCCTGACGAAACTATCAAGGCACGTCACGATCCAAAGCACGTGTTGGCTTTTGCAGTAAACGTTACCGATGTAAATCGCTAGAGATTAAACATAATCTACCCAGCAGCAAACTAGAAAGGATTGGTTGCACTGCGTCTGTTTTGTAATCATTTTGCAGCCAGTTGTGAGAAGTTTAAATACTCCTTTCCAAAAAGATACGAGACCAGAGTAATAAAAAAATCGAGAAATGTTAAGAAGTTGGTTTTAATATTTCAGATGTTCTACATAGCCCCTCCCCTCGCTCCCCCCCCCCCCCCCCCCCCCCCCCAAGTCCACTCGAGTACAAAACACAGATCGCCCATACAATCATTGTGAAGCTGTCAGAAAAGTCCTTTGGGACGCTGTTTAGCTCGCACTTTGCTGTGGTTTGAATGTCGGTTGTGTCGTCAAAGGTTTGACCTTCATGTGTATTTCTTCACTGTGTCGTTTTGTGGTCAGTTCGTATTGATAACACCAAGTCTCATTGCCCGTGATATCAAGTCGCAGCAAGCTTCGCTGTTTTCGTTTGAGGGTCAGGGTGTGGGCGTTGGATATTGATACTCGAGTGGCAATAGCCTCACAAGAAGTTGAAGTGTCGGTTTATGTTGGTTCAAATTGATCTAAGCACTATGGGACTTAACATCTGAGGTCATCAGTCCCCTAGACATAGAACTACTCAAATCTAACTAACCTAAGGACATCACACACATCCATGCCCGAGGCAGGATTCGAACCTGCGACCGTTGCAGCAGCGCGGGTCCAGGCTGAAGCTCCTAGAACCAACCGCTCGGCCACAGAAGCCGGCGGTTTATGTTGTTGTTCAGTAGTGCGTCTTATTTCTGTATACTATTTTCCTGTGCTTGTCAGTAGCAAATGATTAGCCTAGAGGGCTTCAATCGAGTGCCTTTAGAATTTTGCAGTCATAGTGAATGTCTTGGCCTAGAGCCAATGTCAGCGGGCGGACTGTGTGTGAATCCGTAAATTCATGAGAAGTTGGACACAAGCTGTAGAACATACGTGGATTTCTAACAAGTCTCTAGATTCATGCTGTTGCAATGTGTAGTTTTATTTTGTTGAAACAGACTGCTAGAAACAGCAAAACATAATATTTTTGTGATTTTGTAATTGTTTTTTAAATGATTTGTTTTGAAACCCACCACATCATATATAGCTTGTGTGATACCGACTGTCTTTGAATACATAAAATGGTTTAGTTTCTCCATGATAATTTCTATTTTATTAAATATAATGTACCAGCCTCCTTGGCCGAGGACGCGCGAAGTGGAAATATCTTTGCTTCGCTACTGCCACTCGAGTGGCAATATTCACTGCCTAAAGTGTGCGTGACCTAACTATTCGAACATTCTGAAGAATGTCTTGAACATTTGATTTAGAGATGTAGCTCCGCTGCGATTTATGACCCAATAAAGTTGACACACTACAGCTGCACGTCTATTATTTAACATTGCCAGCTCACATCTGAATGATCAAATGCAAACCTGTTGTTTGTCGTTGTTAGTTAAAGCTGCCACCGTATTTACTGCTTTGACGTCGCTTATACGCTAGTAATAAGATCAGTCTCGCAACATTTTGGACGGACAGTGTATATTTTGAAAATTCCGCTTCGGGCAATACACAGTTTCTCTCTTTTGTCCGCGAGTGTTTCAGTGATCTTGCACCACCATCAGTCTGTTCCCCTTCATTCTGTTGCCAGCACATTTGGTTGTTCATGTCGCTTTCTGTCTACTCCGGAGCAGCACGTATTTTAACACAGCATGCCATCGGCAGTCTTGTTGCTGGTGGTCGTGGTTTCGACGTTGTCACATTTCCACAAACTCCACCGAAAAAACTCGCGCTCTTCCAGTGTTTACAATGGGTTGATTTGTTTGCTCAAGCCGAAATGATCAAAATAAATTTAATGTTCAAGTTGACACGTACCAGCCGGGCGTGGTGGGCGAGCGGTCTAGGCGCTTCAGTCTGGAACCACGCAGCTGCTACGGTCGCAGGTTCGAATCCTGCCTCGGGCATCGATGTGTATGATGTCCTTAGGTTAGGTAGGTTTATGTAGTTCTAAGTTCTAGGGGGACTGATGACGTCAGGTGTTAAGTCCCATAGTGCTCAGAGCCATTTGAAACGTTTGATACGTACAAAAAATATGGGCTTTCTGCGAAGAAAGTAACATCAAAATAAATATTCTTAAGGCTACTTTTTGAGATGAGTACGTAGGCGCTGTGAATGATACGAGTGTGTAATCTCCGATACACCTGTCTTCCCCATGCAGCAGTAGCGTGATCAAGGGCCATGAAATTCTACTGCTGATCAAGACAATTCCGAGTGAGGTAGCAAGAGAATGTACCGTTCAACTCTGGCATAAGGCCCAACTTCCCGAAATGGAGATATCGTGCATAAACCAAAACCTGGATGCGTGAGTGAACGGCTCATTCCAAAGACGAGTGAAGTGTGTGAACTGGTGCGCCAGGTACCTCGGTCTCGAGAATTACGCAGGCGAAGCCGTGTGTGTTCGTGCAGTCCTCATCTTGTTACGACCCGTCACTGTGGTGTTAGAAGTGATCGCCGGTCTCGAGGCTTAGAGAAGAGCGGTGTGAGGTCGCGCAGACGAGGTCTGCAGTCACCTCGAGGAAAGCCTGCGAGGATTACCCCGAGCGCTAAGTACCTGTCCCGCACCCACCCACGCCAGCTTTCCCGCTCCCGTCTTTACGTAACGAGCGCTGTCTGTCGTCTGTCCCCTTCAGTTATTCCCGCCGGCAGTTGCTTGGTCTGACCTTTCAGGTTCCTTAGTGAAATGTGGTGTTTTTAGTGCCCAGAGCGATCAACGAAGTGCCTTAATGAAATATCAGGCGACGGACGTGGCGGAAAACTTCAAAAATTCTGCATTTACAAATTCAAATTATTGTGAAATTCTGACTCGCACTCCCTCATCGCGACTTACACTTTCATGTACATGTGCTTAAATTAAATGATGTTAATAACAGCCTTTTATGAAGTTTTCCAAAAATCGAGTAATATGAATTCATAATACTGAACTACAGGGTATTTCAAATATATTTGTCCGGTTTCGCCAGACTATATCTTCTACATGAGAGAAGTGAGAAACTTGGAGTTTATCTAAACTTACCCTTACGACTACGAAGTTTTTATCTTCAAAAGAACCATGTGTTGAGACAGTACTTTTGTCATCTGACAGATAATAAAAATGCATGATAATTTAACGTAGAAGCACATCTTTTCATTGACCACATGAAGACCTTTGACAATTTAGTGATCCAAGACATATATGAAGCCTCCAAAATTTCCATTAACGTAAAAGAAAATCTTGGAGCAACCACATATTTGGGCTTATGACAAGGATGTAGTTAGTCTCGGATACTTTTTAATATATTCATGCTATGTTGAGGCAATAGTTACAAGAACTAGATTCAGACTTCAGTTTTAAGCAACAAAATTATCTAATAACAAATTTTGCTCCTGACCAACTTCTTATAGCCGACAGTGAGGACACCTTTCAGAAAGACATCAATAAATTAAAAATAATTGCCAAGAGCTGTAAATGTGAATCAACAATTCAACCAAATAAAGGCAATGATTTTTAAAGGCCAAGGTAGATCGTAAGCAAAACGACCAGAACACAAGAGTGAAAGAATTCAATTTCTTGAGAAATATCACCTCTTGCACAAACGACGAAGACGCACCGAAAAAATTTGAAATATTCAGTTATGTTAAAGGAACCTAAAAGAAAACACCAAATAAAACAGTAAGGAAAGAAACTCTAATAAAGACCAACAAAACTATGGCAGTACCTTCTATACTTTAAGACAGTGAGACTTGGACAACGACAGCTTGAAATGAGCGAAGAATACAAGCTGCAGAAGTGAGGTTTTTAAGGAGATTAATACAATCGGACAAGAAGTTGCACTTAAAAGCATAAAAGAACAAATCAAGAAACGGGAAAATAAATAGCGAGATCATGTCACAACAATGAATGCACATAGAATAACAAAAATAATTATGAATTTCTTAAAGGACATATCACCCCAAGTTTCTACCTCAATTGAAGCAGAAGAAATAGTTTTGTGAAATCGGATAACACTCTTTCAGAAACGCCGTCTGTTGAATGAGAAAAATGAGGTTGAGTGAGCGAGGCATTCGGAACCCGGAGTAAAAGCTCATCACCGGTGATTTAAGCAAAGGGCTACCCACTATAACTCGCTTGTCAGTAAATCGCCAAAAGTGCTTCCCTATTGTTGTGGATGAGTAAGGAACTAAAGGAAGGGATACTAAGAAACATTGTGCCAGGGCTTAGCATATTCCTCCCTAATGCCACTAAGGACATCTCAGAATTTAATGTTCCTACCCCACGGATTAATTATCGCCAACAGTACACGTGCTTTCGCTTCAGAGATTTGCAATTTAACTTTTGGCGTTGGCAGAATGTCTGGTGGATCAGGAATTCGTCGCTACCACCTCTACTTCCATCGCCGGCGAAGTACTGTAGACGAAAATCGTTTCCAGCTTCAGTATACGAACAGCTGTCTTTAGACCTAGCACAGGCTTGCGTTAGTGACCTCGATTCCGGAGAGCTGATGATGAAATCAGGACTTAGATACATTCCGGGCGAACGCCGATGTCGCGAAAGCTGCGGCAGCGCTGGAATGCCATGGACGAAGGGTTAGTTGTGCGGTGATTCGGGACACGTTTCGCGCCTTACGAACGGGAAATCTATTAGAGAGGAACTTCCTGGCTGGAAGTGAAGTACCAGGAGTACTTATAAATTCTCTAAGAAGTTAACTATAGTCAAAGTCAGTGAAAGAGAGAAAAATCAGAGGCTAACAGTTTTCCAGGACAGAATCAGTCCCACAGCAAAATCATCCTGGAGAGAAGACAGAAGAAGATTGCAAAGTATGAGAAGGAAAAACAATTAGACAAAGATAAAAGGCAGAAGAACAGCAGCCGATCCGAATTCTGAAAGAAAGAGAAAGAGAAGTGGTTAATAACGCCCCATAGAAAGTCGACGTTTAGGGCTGTAAATAGTAGTAGCAAGAAGACTTTCTTCCATCTAGGAAACAAGTCCTTTCGAGGCAGCCAAGGCTAGAGGCTTTTAAAGAACAGACTAGTACGAGCAAGGACACCTTTTGTAAACTCAAATTTCTACTGTCATCAGAAATCTCTCCGATAAGAGCGTATCGGACACTCCTCTTCAGTGGTGAAAAACGTTTAATGGACGAATGATCTACGAAACGAAGAGCTGTTAGATACAGTATCAAGGAAAGAAATCCGAGGGAAATCTTTACAAGAAGGAAACCGTAGATATTAGTTGAATATGTGTTAAAATACTCAGGAACAGCTAATTTAGTGATAGAAGGGGCAATAGTAGGAACAAGCTGAAGACGGTCCGAGTATCAGAGTTTAATAAGAAGCTTGGATGGTAGCAGCTATTCAGAAATAAAAGTATCAGTGGTGCACGTCAAGACGTAAAGAACATCATCAAATAAATCTTAGAGACTGGTGGCAAACAGATTATACAATATATTACGCATGTCACCCCTGTGAGTCTTCACGTGTCTTTTTTCGGTGTTTCTGATTGTAATTAAACTCGATACATTTTCCGTTTGCACTAGGCACCAGACGAAAAATAAAATGACTCCCGGAAAATATTAAGTGCAACACCGTGCTACATTAGTGGGGTGTTGGTGTTTGGTAGCTTGTTGGCATGGAGATCATATCTTTTGTCACAGTTCTTCAGGTTTTGCTACGTTTCTTCCTTCTGGCTGCATTCTTCTTAGCTTTGTTTACGCGCTACGTTCAGCATTCTTAATAACATGTGCAACATGATGCAGCTTTTTGCGTGCCTCTGCTCATTGTCCTTCTTCCTCACAGACACGTCTCATTTCGTGATTTTCCTATAACTTTCGCTACTTCTCGTTTTTAATGCGAATGAGTCATCTCAGCAGATGTGAAAGTAATTTCTGGAGCAATCCAAAGGAGTTTTGAAGGGCTATTACGAAAGCTCCGTGAGGCTTTTTCCAGATGATGCTCTTGTTTATAGGAGAGACTTAACGCCAGAAAAATGTAGCGAAATGCGGGAAGACTTGCAGAGGATCTATGCTTGGTGCATGGGCTGGTAGTCTACTTTCGATGTGTAATGTAACTACATCTACATCATACTCCGCAAGCCACATAACGATGTGTACCGGTTGGTACTTCTGGTACCATTCACTGATCCCCCTACCTGTTCCATTGGCGAATGGCGCTTGGGAAGAATGATGGCCCGTAATCCTGTGTATTGGCTCTAAATTCTCGAATTTTCTCTTCGTGGTCGTTGCGCTCGTGATTAAGCTGGAAAGCTTTATTATTGAGTACAAGATCGAAGACCAGTCGACGTAAAAGCAATCTCAGGGAAATTATGTGTCAGATTTGGATTCATTGTAAGAATTCATAATTTCTCCCACAAAAATGGTAGCGTATAGAACTTCCGTTTGACCTTTTCTTTTGATCTTGTCAGTCTTGGCACCTTACCAGTTGGCAACAACACAACAGTTATTACTTCCTCGCCCTTGCATCTCACTAAATTACGATCACGAAGAAATGATAGTAGCTCATAGGGAGGTTTGGGGGGAAGATATAGCTGAAGCACCCTCCACCACATGCCATAAAGTGCTGTGTATATACGCACTTCATTTTGAAAGTTCTCTATGATAGAGTATATGAATACGTTCCAGTCTCCTGTTCTCATTTTTCTCAGTTATACGGAACGTATCAGCAACATATTTTGGATCGTATCAGAAATATGTTTATTTTTGTTAATCCATAAGGTCTTGCGCAAGCGGATCCCAGATTTACGTACTGAATCAAAAATAATAACGTTCATCTGACGCTGACATATATTTTTACTGGTGGAACTACTGTAATGAAATGATCGTATGGCATTGTTGGCCGGGAGGCCCCATGCGGGGAAGTTCGGCCGCCGTATTGCAAATCCTATTTTGTTGACGCCACTTCGGCGATTTGCGAGTCAATGATGATGAAATGGTGATGAAGAACACACGACACCCAGTCATCACGAGGCAGAGAAAATCCCTGACCCCGCCGAGAATCGAACCCGGGTCCCTGTGCCTGGGAAGCGAGAACGCTACCGCAAGACCATGAGCTGCGGACTGGAACTACTATAATTTACATCGTATAACTATATTTAACTAAACTGGAGGAAGCATCTGGTCAGTTTTAACTTGTGAATGAAGCAACGAACCAGCTGAGTTGAGCGGGGCCAAAGAGGAGGTTAGAATCAGAGTCAAATTGGGTGATGTTTTCGTGATCAAGTGGCTTGCAAAGACATAAGAAACTAGGCGTTGAAAAAGAAAAGACGGAAGCACTCGAGAAAGAACTATGCTGGAATGCGCAGGGAATGTTTCAAGATAACAGGGGCTCAGTTTTACTGTTACGATCGGGTAAAAGGTTTTAATCACAGACATTCAGTTTTTACGTTTGGCCTTCGACGGCTACCGCACTTAACCTGGGGCTGAGGGTTTGTTACATGGCATTTATTTCCAGTTTAAGAACCACTGTCCTTTGTTGCAGCAAATGTCATGCGTCATCTTCGAAAGCAGATAACAGTAACACTCTGTTAGACAGCAGCTTAGGCAGAGGAGCGGAGAACGTAATTGAGTTCTGAACTCAGACGAGGATAACATAACCCCCTCCATCTCTCTCGCTCTCTCTCTCGCTCTCTCTCTTTCTGCGCAGAGACCCCACCTTGCAGTACATTCGTCACGACTGCGTTGTCTCATTTTCCGGTTGAGGAGTTCTATTGTAGTTGACCTATACTACAACAGGGCTTAACATGCGAAGGCTGGGGTTCAACGTTCTGTCGCGACATCGGGGTCAGTAGCAGTCGCGGATCCAGGTTTCAAATAGGGGGACTGTGAGTTTTTTTTTTATTGGTGTACAGTACGAAGGCTACTTGCACTGTAGAATAATCACGTCCACATCTATGCCCCACGCTCATTGCGAATGTGGGGTCGGGCTGCACTGTAGTGTTTTGTTTCCTGTAACTGAGTGCTAAGTTATTGCGGCGCGGCTATTTCACTGTGTACCAGTACCGCAGGCATTCGCCTGCAAATAAACAGAAAAATTATTACGTGATTATATTTTCTTGAGGCGATAGTTTAAACTCTACAGGGTGAGTCACGAGATTTTCCCTGGTAATGTGATCAGATCCATAATTAACGAGCTACAACAGAGTTCCGAAACATGCCACTGTGTAGAGAGCGCTACACTTGTGTTCACAGGACACACGATCAGTTCCAACCGATTTCTCATACACAAACAGCAATTGACCGGCGTTGCCTGGTGAAACGTTGTTGTGATGCCTCGTGAAAGGAGGAGAAATGCGTACCATCCCGTTTCCGACTTTGATAAAGGTCGGATTAAATAGATTATCGCGATTGCAGTTTATCGTATGGCGACATTGCTGCTCGCGTTGGTCGAGATCCAATGACTGTTAGCAGGATATGGAATCGGTGGGTTCAGGAGGGTAATACGGAACGCCGTGCTGGATCCCAAAGGCCTCGTATCACTAGCAGTCGAGATGACAGGCATCTTATCCGCATGGCTGTAACGGATCTCGATCCCTGAGTCAACAGATGGGGACGTTTGCAAGACAACAACCATCTGCACGAACAGTTCGACTAGACCATTGCTGCGGTTACCATGGCTGCATCACAGAAAGGAGCGCCTACAATGGTGTACTCAACGACGAACCTGGGTGCACGAATGGCAAAACGTCATTTTCTCGAATGAATCCAGGTTCTATCTTCTGGTAAACCTTGCGGGATGTAAGGTCGTGGTCCATGAAACTCTTCAGCTCCTAACGTTTCGTCCAGTGCTTCGCTGGACATCTTCAGAGGGGTGTTTCTCCTCCGGTGAGTCTTGCCGACTGTTTACAGCATCATGATGGACACATCCGTGTTTAGCGACATCGCGGTGAACGCACATTGGAGGCGTATATTCGTCATCGCCATACTGGCGTATCACCCGACGTGATGGTATGGGGTGCCATTGGTTACACGTCTCGGTCACCCCTTGTTCGCATTGACGGCACTTTGAACAGTGGACGTTACATATCAGATGTGTTACGACCCGTGGCTCTACCCTTCATTCGATCCCTGCGAAACCCTACAATTCAGCAGGATAATGCACGACCGCATGTTGCAGGTCCTGTACGGGCGTTTCTGGATACAGAAAATGTTCGACTGCTGCCCTGGGCAGCACATTCCCCAGATCTCTCACCAATTGAAAACGTCTGGTCAATGGCGGCCGAGCAACTGGCTCGTCACAATACGCCTCTCTCTTGATGAACTGTGGTATCGTGTTGAAGCTGCATGGGCAGCTGTACCTGTACACGCCATCCAAGCTCTGTTTGACTCAATGCCCAGGCGTATCTAGGCCGTTATTACGGCCAGAGGTGGTTGTTCCGGTTACTGATTTCTCAGGATCTATGCACCCAAATTGGATGAAAATATAATCACATGTCAGTCCTAGTATAATATATTTGTCCAATGAATACCAGTTTATCATCGGCATTTTTTCTTGGTGTAGCAATTTTAATGGCCAGTAGTGTATTAGGTTCAAGGTGTCGTTGAGCGTCAGTCATGATCGTCTTCCTGTCACACCTACTAAATCGTGGATCTTTTTAGAAGACTGGGAAACAGACAACTTTTTATATCACTTCAACTTAACCGTTAAAGGCGGTGGGACCATACACTTATAGCCACGACCTTTGACTCTGACGCATCCACAAAACATACGAACGTTTCAAATGGCCCTAATGGCCCTGAGCACTATGGGACTTAACACCTATGGTCATCAGTCCCCTAGAACTTAGAACTACTTAAACCTAACTAACCTAACGACATCACACAACGCCCAGTCATCACGAGGCAGAGAAAATCCCTGACCCCTGCCGAGAATCGAACCCGGGAACCCGGGCGTGGGAAGCGAGAACGCTACCGCACGACCACGAGCTGCGGACCGTAAGTGAATGACGAGCCACTGTTTTCCTGCGACCGGGGAGGCACCTCGGCCTACGAGACATGACAACACTCGTTCTGACGTGGAATTATTATTATGTAGCGTAGTTACTTGGACTACACTGTTTATAATTTTGAAGGTAGCAGTGATAAAGTACAGGGAGCGAAAGGTTATGTGCAGAAAACAGACTGTCCAGTCACATTAATGTGACCACCTGCCAAAAGCCTAAATAATCACCTTTTGCAGTGCGGACCGTTGTAAGACGTGCAGGAGGAGAGACAATAAGGTTGTGTAAGGTAGCGTCTGGGGTGTGGAACCATGCCGATTCCAGTTCAAAAATGGCTCTGAGCCCTATGGGACTTAACATCTGAGGTCATCGGTCCCCTAGAACTTAGAACTACTTAAACCTAACTAACCTAAGGACATCACACACATCCATGCCCGAGGCAGGATTCGAACCTGCGATCGTAGCGGTCACGCGGTTCCAGACTGAAGCGCCTAGAACCGCACGGCCACACCGGCCGGCACGATTCCAGTGCCGTGACGAGCTGCGCTGTTTCTCATTTGAGGATCCATGGCACGAACAGCCCAACCGAGGTGATTGCACAGATTCTCGCTTTAGATACCGTTACTGGCAGGGTGGGTACGGTAAATTCATTCTGGTGCTCTTCGGACCCCGAACGTAAGCTGTGAGCTGTGTGATCGTTGCATTGTCTTTCTGGTAAAGCCGGCCGAAGTGGCCGTGCGGTTCTAGGCGCTGCAGTCTGGAACCGCGAGACCGCTACGGTCGCAGGTTCGAATCCTGCCTCGGGCATGGATGTGTGTGCTGTCCTTAGGTTAGTTAGGTTTAAGTAGTTCTAAGTTCTAGGGGACTAATGATCTGAGAAGTTGAGTCCCATAGTGCTCAGAGCCATTTGAACCATTCTTTTCTGGTAAATGCCATCGTACCGAGGAAATGTAACTGCATGTAGTGATGGATAGGTCCCCAGGCACACATGTGCATTCCAGAATGACGAGATGATCCTGAGAAAGCGATCCGGCCTGGATCCTTTCGATGATTTTTGCAAGCGTGTTTTCTTTCATACGTTTCACGCCAACAGCCATCTGTTAGATGGAGCATGAAACGTGTAATTATAGACAGTGATCTTTTGACTTCTTATTGGTACTGCCTGGGAGGAAGTGTATTTTTGGGCAGGGATTATGGTTCCTGATTTGATTCCTCCTCCTCCCCTGGCCTCGCGTGAGGTCGATGTGATTGCTGAATGTGAGGCGTTGTGGTTCAAATGGTTCAAATGGCTCTGAGCACTATGGGACTTAACTACTGAGGTCATCAGTCCCCTAGAACTTAGAACTACTTAAACCTAACTAACCTAAGGACATCACACACATCCATGCCCGAGGCAGGATTCGAACCTGCGACCGTTGCGGTCACGCGGTTCCAAACTGACGCGCTTAGAACCGCACGGCCACACCGGCCGGCGAGGCGTTGTGGGTCTGTTAGTCCGCTTCTAGCCTGTGCATCCTTCGGAAGACAAGTCTGGCCGCCCTTACACCCGGTCGGTTAATTATTTCTATCCCAGGACATTTTGGTGACATGACATGGTATTAACGTTGTTAGTTATTGTAAAATGTTAAATGGTTGTATTTTACTGATTGTTTTTGGCCACTGTTCAAAAGGGTTAATTTTGCCTTTCATTGGTGGGTTTTTTAAAATTACGTGGCTTTAAAATTGTTAGTTATTGTAAAGGCTGAATGACTGTATCTTTACTTTGATTGTTTTAATGTACTTGGCATCCTTTGAAAATGCTAGTTCTGCCTCCCTGTTAGCGAGCCCTTGTAATTTAATATCTTGTTGTGCCAAAATTTAAAAGAAGTTGCTCCCTACATGTTCGGTAGCGAAATTGTACGCAAATTGGTGTTTTGTTTCATAACTTGGAAAGTTTTAGTTTTGTTATTAAATGCTTTATCAAAGTCTGTTTTAAGTAAAATGGCTTGGCCGCTAACTGTAAAGAAAATAGTTTTGAAAAGGCACTCATGCCTGCTAGCCTTTTTGGATCTGTTCCTGGTCAAATGCTAGAGAAATTACCTTTTAATGGTTGAAGTAATCAATAAAGAAATTGTAAATTGCAACTCGACAGTAACCAACTAATTTTGGCCCCGTTTCCCAACTGGTGGTTTTCCTTGATTAATCGTGATTCCCGTCCCAACACTGGTAAGGAGTTATTATGGTAGGACGCTGCATTCCTCCATCAGCGCGGGTAACTGCAGGACATGCTGCCATACGCATTGTCCCCACTCAGTGGACGTCCAGCTACGGTAGAGACGTGCAAATTCCAGCCTTCGTCGCCGATGAACATCAGTTAGCATGGGTGCATGAGCCAGGTGCCTGAGGCGGAGAGCCGGCCGTTGTCGCGGAGCGGTTCTAGGCGCTTCAGTCCGGAACCGCGCGACCGCTATGGTCGCAGATTCGCATCCTGTGATGTCCTTAGGTTAGTTCGGTTTAAGTAATTCTAAGTTCTATCCTTATCAATTCGGATATGGAAAAATACAAACGAAAAGAAGAATATCCGCTAGGTTTCTTCGAGATTCGAACCCGGATTCTCCGATTCCCAGCCAGTTACCATGGCCGTCGCGCTATCGGTGCTGTGGACGTAAAGCTTTTATCATGTAGGTACAGAAGTGGCAGTTGTAAAAGTTTCTTACCTCGCTTTCTGGAAAAGTTTGCGTTTTCGGACCCAATACCTGATGATGAAAAATACTCTATTTACAATTATCTATCGATCCCTCCAATTTTGAGTCGATTGCTCGTCATAACTTTTAGGGGTGATTTTCTCAAAAACGCGGAGGTGTTGACCCAAAATATCTTAGATTCCTTCGTTTTAGGTTGTACACAAGCGACCTGCCAAATTAGAGCCGGATGGGTTGGCCGTGTCTGAGGCCTTTCCCTTGTGAGCTCTATGGGACTTAACATCTGAGGTCGTCAGTCCCCTAACCTAAGGACATCACACACACCCATGCCCGAGCAGGATTCGCACCTGCGGCCGTAGCACCAACGCAGTTCCGGACTGAAGCGCCTTGAACCGCTCGGTCACAAAAGCCGGCTGGAAATATCAATTTTCGAAACTCGTCTGTGATTAAAGATGAAAGAAAAATTGTAGTTGTTCGGAGACTCCTCTCCTCTCCTCCTCCAAATTCTACAACAGTTCCCATTATTGTATTTGGGTTTAAGGTTTGGCACATACCCATAGGAAAAGAGTTAAAGATGACGGAAGAGCAGCAGTTAAGTTACTCCCATACGTCACTGGGAATAGCAGGAAGACATTGCTTCCCGTCAGAGCATCCTGGAGTCCCGGAACGGTAGTGGAAGTTTCACAGTGAATAGTGTAACACGGGAAATGAGGTCAGTCAGGGAAGTACAAATATTGTGGCTGTCTATTGCCAGTATGCAGTGTGCGGCAAACGCGTCACCTATTGTGCAGTGGACAACACAGCCTTTTTTTCCGATCCGATTTTCGTCTACTTAATACTTCGGAAGTCGGAACTTGGTAACACAAAAGAATGGCTCTGAGCACTATGCGACTTAACTGCTGAGGTCATCAGTCGCCTAGAACTTAGAACTAATTAAACCTAACCAACCTAAGGACATCACACACATCCATGCCCGAGGCAGGATTCGAACCTGCGGCCGTAGCGGTCACTCGGTTCCAGACTGTAGCGCCTAGAACCGCACGGCCACTCCGGCCGGCCTTGGTAACACAGTTTTACTCCCGTTTGTCTTTGAAGCTCTCAGAATGTTTTCATTGCTTAATGAACAGATCTTTTGTGTTCGCACTAGTTACCTTAATAAATAGTCAAAGAACGATGTGTTACAAATACGTGACTTTAGAACATGTTCGTTTAGGCGAGCGAAAGGAACATTGTGACAAAAGAGCCCAGCGGCATTCACCTCAGCTGCCCTTTGCCTCGCATTCCAATCTTTTATGGCTCGAGAGGTTCCTTTGGCCGCTGTCGGGGAGTAGGGTGGCATTCCAGTCCGCTTCTTAGAGGCGTCGGGGTTGTAAAATCTGACAGAAAAGGGAACTCCACGTTACAGTCGTAGGACTGTAATCATGTCTCGTACACCTGTTAACGCACAAATCCAGCACTACAGACAAAAGAGTTAACTTAGACCGACAATTGTACAGAAACACCTTCCGAAACATTACACCCTGATGAATCTACGAGTAGTAGCTTATCGAATGCACTCTTTTCCTTTTTAATGTACATTCAGTCCGTGTGGGCGTGTAGTTTGTTAACGCGAAATACGTTCCATAGAGTCTCCATTCATGAAATCTATAGAGCCTCCATTCATGAAATGTTAGTCGGTACGATCCCAAACAGGCACTTTCCCACTGTCAGAGCGGCTCAAAGGCATAATTTAGTTTCGTTTGGTTTAAGTACTGGCACGTTCTGTGGATCGTAATTGCGATCTCTCGATATGAGGCGATTATACAAGTAACTCCCCAAACCTCCAACTCTTTAAAGAATCAAATTCCCATGTATAAAACATCTCCACGGAAAGCTAGTTTTTCACGCATCTGAATGTTTATGACGTCGAGTACCCAGAACTATCTGTCGTACAATGATATTATTTTGCAGGTAAGTCTGTGGTATTATCTGGGTACCGTCTGCAAAACGGGTTGCGAAGAGAGTTCGTAGTAAAGAAACGACATGCCTGAAGATGTTTTACTGCATGAACAGGGGAAATATAACAAGCGACATAGTTTCTTGCTTTCATCATTTTGTAGGGGTGTCAGTGATAACAAGTTCCCTGAAGATGTGAAAATATGTGTAAATTTTGTTGGAAGTCGCTAAGTGCTCTCATTCTTAAACACAGGGTTAACATTGAGCAATCTGTCCGCAGTGAATTGCTCTTAATTTTGATATCTATGAAATCCACTACATCACTGAGCAGGTTGTTAGAGATTATTATTGCTGTAGGCCTCATTCCTTTCTGCGCCACACTGAGGCAGAGTTATGGATGGAGAAAGCCATTTCTCCTTCTATCTGTGCATTAGACTCTTTAGTGACGTGTTACCACAAAATATACCTGAAGATGTTACTGAACGAAAAGTATGCCAAGTTTATCACATTTTCTTCGCCAAAAACTGAGGTTATCTGTAACGCAGAAGGGTTGCAAAGCATAGGCGTTTAAGATCTGTAACAGTAGATTGACAGTTCTGGTTCTTATCTATATAAACGCCTACTAATTTGGAATAGACTGCTTCATTTGTTAATTTACTGACATACATTATTTCAAATGGTGTCATCAGACCTTAGTGCAATACGAAATTGCATGTATTCATAACACTAGTATCGTCAATAAAGAAAACTATTTCAATTTTAATCTGTGATAGACGACCATTTATATTTAACAAGGACAAGGGCGTATGCAATATCGTTACCTGTGGTGATTACTCGCCGTTCTGAAGAGCCATAAAATAACAGGATTTTCGATGGCATCCCGGGGAACCTTTGACAACCAATCAGTCAACATCACATGTACAGTTTGAGCCCGATATAATTTACAAACGTGAACAATCGTCTGATGATGCACCTGTCTGTTTGAAACGTGTACGCGTGCATTTTATTCTTAATAAATAGGATTATCAACAGTGGGTTGTTGCTGTTTTTAGTTTTGTTGTAAGGATTAATCTATGTACTTAAAATACGTTTCGCACAATGAATCATGCTGAACATTATCTAGTACGTACGTAAGATAGTGATAAATCATTACAAGCTAAAATTCCCCCATGAACGAACCAAATCAGCCACAAAATCATTGTTTTTATGTCATGACGTGCACACAGATTAAATCATATAGAGAAAAGTGACTAGCCTTAAAACTGTGTCGGTGCTTATAATTGGCATATTTTGGAAATATTAATACTGAGTATCCCAATAATTGGTCACATCCAACATTCTAGGATGTCCCACTTCTTCGTGTTTTCGTTGGAACTCACTATGTCTTTTAGTAGTCTGTTGGGCGATTTGCTTACGGTACACTAATTTTTATTTCCAGTGGGTAATCCCTCGAAATCTGCACCTACGGGAACGTTGGGAAATTTGTGATTTCTTAGTTGGACCTTGGTTTTGCTTACATTGCGCTACGTCACGTCCTGTTGAGAAGTACAGAAAACTATTCCTGCACTTCAATCATGTTGGTAAGGAGATGTAATACACTTAAGGGATGATCTGATGAAATGGAAACCTTGAGCCTAACGTTGTTCGTAACAGTTTGTCAGAGAGCTAATCGTGCAAGGGAGTTTAGTTTTTTCGCTTTATTCGTCTGGGGTAATGATTTGTTAATAAGAAGAAGACCAAGCTGAGCTTGGTTCGAACTCTTCGTTAAACCGTGCATCTCCCTACAACAATGTGGATATCACTTCAGCTGTCTGAGGAGCTTTTGGCGCGGGGGAGGACATCGACAACGTTACTTTGTGCTGTCCACTGCGATGTCATGAGATAACCGATTCACTACACAGCGTTCAGTGCTTCGTGGACAACTTCGCAGTACCAGAATAGGGATTTACAACGAATAATGTTTTAAAATCTTCATGGCTACAAATCAGCAACTATATAAATCCGAAAAGGTTGAAAAAATCAGCCAACCAGTTGCAACTGGTCGGCTAATTTTTTCAATCGCTTCAATAATGTTATTTATATAGGAAACAAAAAAAATTCGGAGCAGGTATTAAAATCCATGGAGAAGAAATAAAAACTAAGAGGTTCGCCGATGACATTGTAATTCTGTCACAGAGTAGTATATATATATATATATATATATGTTCACGGACGGAGCGTCTCTCTGTGTGAGCCGTTATTCGCCTATCCGCGTCTGCTTGAACTCGATGTCATAGTAATTGGAGAGTGTGTTGTTAGTGGAGAGCAAAGTTCTCCACGTTTATCAGTAGCAGTGGGATCCCCGTGGCGCATCTGCGCTGACCGCCGCGTGGAATGCGTCCTTTGTTGCGTACGCTGCCCCAGTAGGATGTCCCTCGGGTAGCTGCTATTCAGGGCCTCTGCGGGAGACGGCCGGTGCTTCCAAAGCTCTGCAGGCCTAGCTGTGCGGCACGTACTTTAGTGCTGGAGTGTAAGTTGCGCTGCGCAAGTCGAGTACGAGAGATATTACCTTTCTAGGTTTAATACCATTTACCGTCCTATAGTTAACGCTAAGCTCTATTGAGAGCAAAATGTAAGTTATGCAGGGTGTTCTGGTTGAACATATGATACTATAAAATGTAATAACTTGACGTAATTGAGATATTTATTCACGGTTTGCTTCCACAACTATAGTAGCTCAAAATGTTTTTTATACACCACGTACACCTCGACGTGCGCACCATTAGTGGCGCGAAAGACATTTAATCTGTATTCCACCTCACTCCAAGTGTTCTGCAGCGAATGCATGCACTACGCCTGCAATGCTGCAGAGAATGCCGGACATTTGCCACGCCGGACATTTGCCACACTTGCCCCTTCGCCAGGTAGCGATCCCTCAGGTAAGGCACGCCCTTCCTTGTAGTACTTCTGCCCGCTTTCAAACCGCCGTCTCCACATCTTACTCTATACAACCAGTACGTAAGGGATCTTCTTCTTCGACATCTTGGCCAAATGCAGAGCTTCTTTTCCGAAATCGAAATATTTATAACTTTTGGGAAACGAAAGCAATACCGACGACTATGTCAGTATGTAATTAGTTCTGCCAAGTATAAATATAGATCCCTCTGTCTGTACGGTAGCTTCCTTTCACGTTTACTGATTGCGATAGAAACAGTCCATCGCCATGGGAGAAACAAGAAAGGAACGATGTAAAGAGAATGCGAATGTACGCTCAGCATTTCTTTTTGATCACTGCATTTGTGCCTACTTTAATTAGTACAACTGCATGCCCAAAAGACAACAAGGAAAGAAGAAATTGGTATGCGAATGTTTGAAAAGAAGAAGACATACACCGTATTAATTTACTCTCTAAAATGCATATACCTTGCGGCGAAACTTAAGTTAATAAAGTGTAGCGGGACAATGTTCAAAACATGACTGAAAATACGTTCACTAAATAGAGGTAAGAGCATCTGTGATTGACATGTCATCTAAAGTCGACATATAATTTTAAAATGTTAGAAATAAGGAAATCAAGTAATACAGATTGCTATGCTTGTAACGTACGTTGTTGCTCTACACTGTTTAGCTCTGGTATTTACAGGGTCACAGAGAAAGCATCCTTGGTTTTGGAGGGAAAAGCCGTAATTGTAGTGATCTGCACTACAACAGAAACAAAAAGCACAACTTAAGGAAAAATAATGTAATGTGTGTTCCAGTTCACAAGTGACATTGAAGCAGATAGTTCCTGTGACTTAGTATGGGCAGAGGCTATATTCGACAACTGGAATAAATTAATAACTGGCCCCTTTTACCGACCCCCGGTCTCACATGAAACAGTTGCTGAACAGAAAGAAAACTTGAGTCCCATCACAAATAGGTACCCTACTCGTACAATTATAGTTAGCAGTGACTTCATTTTACCTTCCGTATGTTGACAAAATTACATTTTCAGACCCTATTGTAGATAGAAAACAACTTCGGTATTGTTCTAAATGATTTTTTAAAAATTATTTTGAGCAATTAGTTCAAAAAATGGTTCAAATGGCTCTGAGCACTATGGGACCCAACTGCTGTGGTGATAAGTCCCCTAGAACTTAGAACTACTTAAACCGAACTAACCTAAGGAAATCACACACATCCATGCCCGAGGCAGGATTCGAACCTGCGACCGTAGCGGTCGTGCGGTTCCAGACGGTAGCGCCTTTAACCGCTCGGCCACTCCGGCCGGCGAGCAATTAGTTCACGAGGACATTCAAATTGCCTAAATGGTTACGAAAACACTCTTGACCTCCTAGCCACAAATAATCCTGAGCATCACGACGGATACAGGGATTAGTGAACACACAGTCGTAGCCAGGCTCAATTCTTTAACAAAGAAATTCACCAAAACTAAACGCGAAATGTATCTATTTAAAAAAAAAATAAGCAAAAAATTCGGTTGACGTCTCTGTAAAAGACAGTTTCCAATCCTTCCAAACTATGTAAGTGAAGACCATATGCGGCCTAAGCTCAAAGAAACAGTATCAATAGCACTCGGGAGATTCATACCAAATAAATTAATAAGAGATGGAACTGATCCCTAATGGTACACAAAACACGACAGAAAGCTGCTGCAGGAGCACCGAAAAAGGCAAGTATAATTTAGACGAACGCAAAATCTCCAAGATTGGCGAAGTTTTACTGAGGCTCGAAATTTGGTGCGGATTTCAATGCGAGATGCATTTAATAGTCTCCACAACGAAACTCTCTCTAGACATGTGGCGAAAAATCCAAAGAGATTCTGGTTCTGTGTTGAGTAAACCAGCGGAAAGGCTCAGTAAGTGATGAGGAGGAGGAGGAGGAGGGGGAGACAAAAGACCCAAACCTTCGGAGCAGGTAAAATCGTGGCAAATGTCCGGCGTGGCAAATGTCCGCACACCGGCACAGGTCTGGTAGATCACGATCTGGCCTGATATCTGGACTTCTAGAGCGTCAATGAATCGACGGACTACCTCTCCCAATCCAGTGATCTGTGAACTCATCGTGCGCCTTATTGTTGAAAGATGACGTCATGAGGAAACTGTGGCACAGTATACAGCTCCAACATGGCTACGTGCGTTGTCGAATTAATTGTAGGCTCGGAGAAGAAGACTGGGCCTATAACCTGCCCTTCAACAATCCACACCACACATTCACTTTCAGAGAGCCATGTTCGCACTCT
Organism: Schistocerca piceifrons; assembly: GCF_021461385.2. NCBI lineage: Eukaryota > Metazoa > Arthropoda > Insecta > Orthoptera > Acrididae > Schistocerca > Schistocerca piceifrons. The sequence goes on from NC_060138.1 coordinate 233,603,974, forward strand.
CACTGTGTGAGAAGAGCTTCAGTCAACCCATACGCGCCAGTCGTGCGTGTTTACCGTGCCAGAATGTAGCCTCGTCCGAGAAGCAGAAAAGATCGAGGAATGCTTCGTTTTCATAAATTTTGGTCAAAATTGCCGGCCGGTGTGGCCGAGCGGTTCTAGGCGCTTCAGTCTGGAACCGCGCGACCGCTACGGTCGCAGGTTCGAATCCTGCCTCGGGCATGGGTGTGTGTGATGTCCTTAGGTTAGTTAGGTTTAAGTAGTTGTAAGTTCTAGGGGACTGATGGCCTCGGATGTTAAGTCCCATAGTGCTCAGAGCCATTTGAACCATTATTTTTTTTATGGTATAAATTGTCTCCGCGAATGTCTTCCGTCGCGGCCCCACCTCAGGCTTGTTTGTGTGACGAAGCTGCTGTTTGTGCGGCCGTAGGGGCTTACGGACGAGATACTGTTACTGCCCACATGCCTGTCGGATTGACTTAAGAGATGTCCGCTGTGAGGACGCACGCATTACTTCAACAGTAGCCTCTGAATCTGCTTACTTGGCGTGGTGACCTGACATCGAAAGCAAATTCCCTGTTTCCCGAATCTGCTTGTCACACTTCTCGACAGCGTGGTAACATCGTCTGTTGGTCGCAGTCCATAGTCCCGCCAAGAATAACGTTGTATCAGTGTAGCAGATACAAGCACAGCGTACCGCGAGAGAAAGCATCCAGAACACTTGCTGTGGAGTCCACAAGGCTACTGAGGCGCTTTTACGTGAATAAGGGAGTTATCCGCATGCGCATGAGGTACCAACTGCCGAAATCACACACAAAAAAACATATTTAGTTGCCATACTTGTAGAAGCAAACCGCCAATAAATATCATAATTACGTCTCAAGTTATTACATTTTATACTATGATATGTTTAACCCAGACTCCCTATATATTTATGTACTGAATGAAATGAATTAAACATGAGTACAAATTAGAAATTAAAAACAAAAATAACAATGTTCAAATGGTTCAAGTGGCTCTGAACACTATGGGACTCAACATCTGAGGTCATCAGTCCCCTAGAACTTAGAACTACTTAAACCCAACTAACCTAAGGACATCACACACATCCATGCCCGAGACAGGATTCGAACCTGCGACCATAGCAGTCACACGGTTCCGGACTGAAGTGCCTAGAACCGCACGACCACCGCGGCTGGCAAATAACAATGTAGTTGGGATGATAAGCATCAAAACATTCAACACACAGTCCCACATGACATTTCATGCATGGGGTACGTGCTGACATCAAACGATTTACTCCAACATATCGTCTTCTTTTGAATTCTTGTATTCACAGAATCAGGCGTCCATTCCATTAAACCAGAGCTCATCTGCCACAGTTCTGGAGTGCGGTGTTCGTCCGTGTACTCTCAGTGGCGTCGCATTCCTTCTTAAGTACACCTGCAAAATTCTCTTTGAGAATTTATGTGAGATATTTCCGTTTTTGAGGTAGATCATAAAGACCTTATGTGCAGTGATATACAGTAACCAGTGAAAAAGAACCTAGTGCCATTTCCTGTTATGGATATCTGTACTGTACCGATTCACATGAGTTGCTGCATTCGCAACAGTTGTATTTGATGCTGCAAAAGGTGTTATGCCATTTACGCAGCAACAGACCATTTTTCTTTTTTATCGCAGAATGAACATGACATGTTCCATCTTTCTTCTCATCTTTGCTTCTTTGGAAGGGAACAGGTTTGGGGATACGATTTTCTCTCGCAGTCCCAGCGCTACCCAACCCCGCCCCTCTAAAAAACTTGTTCTCTACAAAAAATTAAGAAACTGAAACAGATAAATAAGCTGTCAAAATATAAGTAAAAATCCAGAATGAGATTTTCACTCTGCAGCGGAGTGTGCGCTGATATGAAACTTCCTGGCAGATTAAAACTTGCCCGCGAAAGGCAAAGGTCCCGAGTTCGAGTCTCGGTCGGGCACACAGTTTTAATCTGCCAGGAAGTTTCATAAGTAAAAATGATTAAAGTGGTCTCATTAATGCTTGTAAAGCTGAAAACCTAAGACGTGTACATGCGACACAGAGTATGGCATAAAATTAAATAAATGACATTTGAGTGTTTGGCCATTTAGAAACTATTTACAGTTTTTGAACCTTTGTGATAAAATACTTGAATTGTTGTATTCACTCTAAACGAAGTTATGATGATATTTTGGCTTCAGAAAAAATTGATTAAATTCAGTTGCCAGTAGTTCCCAGTAGTGGACCGCTTTTCACAGCTACTAACACAAAACTGAAAGATGTTCAACAATCCTTAAATACGCATAAAAGGATTATAGAAGTTCATTTTTGTCAGAACAAAAAATCAGTGCAAGTTTAGTCCTGTCCCGTGCGCCATTAATGTCACACCGTGCACTATGGGGTTTTGGAGCATGTCTTGGACTTATTACTCAGTAGTCCCAAGACTGAACTGTTTCCGTGAAGTCAAACCCATTTTTTTAAAAATCATTTCCAATGTCTTGCTATTGACTTACTACTATTAATAAAATAGGAAGCACTAGCTAAGAGCAATAAAAGGCTTCGCTAGGGTAAAAGAACGAAATGCTTTACTAGTGATGTATAAAATCTGCACTGGTGTCATAATTCCACTCAGTTTACGTTGCGTGTTGTCGATCTGGACAATTTGGTTTTCGGCTAGTCGCTGCCATGACTTTTCCTAGTACTGGCGTTGTTATCGCGATCTGTAAAGGTTAGGATTATCTGTTATATGCACAATTTTGAATCTCAAGGTTTGGGACGCCCTGCATGAGGATTTCTGTCATGCTACTCCCTAAGTACACGTGGTTGGCTTCGTGTGTGGTCGCTGTAGCGCTGCTTTCCTATCAGCGAAAGAGGTTCGCATCTACACTAGCGGTCACGACGACGGGAGGTTAATACTTAGTGGTGGTATCAGTAAGTGAACTGATCCCCTCGTGGGCTGCGGCGATATCGGAAGTCCGGAGAGACCATCACCGAGTGGCTTCGTTCCGGCAGAAGTGGGCGTAACACGAAACCGGATGGGCCACCCGGGGTTTTCGCCGCTGCCACTTCCACTTCCACACCCCCAACCCCACCTCCGCATCCACACACGCACGCGGCGACGCATTTCTGTACACGCTTTTGATTTGTTGCTGTGTGGTATCGAAGAAAGGTCAAGACGAAAGTGAGGACATAAAGTTGCTGCAAGACAGGACAGCCAACTGAGTGACTGCAGAGTTCTGATCGACCACGACGGCACCTTTGACAGACTAGCAAAATGCTGGTCGGAGTGGCCGAGCGGTTGTAGGCGCTTCAGTCTGGAACCGCGAGACCGCTACGGTCGCAGGTTCGAATCGTGCGTCGGGCATGGATGTGTATGATGTCCTTAGGTTAGTTAGGTTAAAGTAGTTCTAAGTTCTAGGGGACTGATGACCTCAGCTGTTAAGTCCCATAGTGCTCAGAGTCATTTTGAACGAGCAAGGAATCAACAGAACTGCCGAGTGATGAGGTGCAATAGGGAAAAGTACTAGACTTGTAAACCGCTAAAGACGGGACTGGCATTTGGATGGAGCATTTCACTGAAATGAAATTAGAGGAAGTGAATCATTGCTAAGAAATTATCGAACAGGATTTACAATTATTGACACCGGTGAAACACTTTCAGGTGTGTAGAACATGTGTTGTAACGAATAGGAATGCCTATGTGATGAAAGGTAATTTGTGCCAAACCAAGATTTGAAGCTGAATCTGCAGTCATCTTGTTACTTTTAGGCCATGCTAGCGGTCCTTCAGCAACGACTCAAATTTCCAATGTCACTGATGTTTCACTCCTATTTTTTCAGAATATTGCAATCAGAGGAGTTGCTATGTGAATAGCACCACTAGAGAAACGATTTTATTGCGGAACCAGGCTCGAATCCCTAGCCGACACACAGTTTTAATCCGCCAGGAAGTTTCAAATCAGTGCACTCCGCTGCAGAGTGGAAACGTAAACTGGAGGCCACACTGTGAATGAAGTGGCCCGATTTGTCGGTGTACACGGTGCTCATAAGGAATGATGTAAGATTCAGAATCATGTAATAGAAACCAGGCTCGTAACAAACATCTTAACTGCCGACGCTCGAGGACGAATGTCACGCCCTAACAACCGATTTCGGAAATGAAAAAAAATGACTGAGCACTATGGGACTTAACATCTCAGTTCATCAGTCCCCTAGAACTTAGAACTACTTAAAGCTAATTAACCTAAGGACATCACACACACCCATGCACGAGGCAGGATTCGAACCTGCGGCCGTAGCGGTCGCGCGGTTTCAAACTGAAGCGCCTAGAAACGCTCGGCTACTCCGGCCGGCTCGGAAATAGCAGAACATGCTAGTGTCAGTGAATGAAAGTACATCTCGACCAGTTTTCCAGCGAGCATTACGAAGGTAACTGGACGCTGTGGAAATTTGGAGACGGGTGCCTAGGTATAGGCTACTGTCTACAGTTGCACATAAAACTGCGCGTTTTGAATGGGATCAACATAGAAACTGGACACTAGGTAACTAGAAGCTAGTCGAGTCGCGATATTCTTTTTTCCTCCAAATGATGCAAGGCATCGAATACACCAACGGTTGATTGAGGCTCTAGCCCGCCGTGTGTGGAGACCTGTGTTCAGACTGGAAGTGGTTCTGTGTGGCTTTGGGGATGTTTTCGAACAGTGATTTGGGGCCCATCATTCTTGTTACCACAAACATAAACCACAATATTTATTTCAACGTTCTAGGTGAGGAAATTTCGCAGTTTCTTTTACATCTCCCTTCTTTCAAGATGACAACAGCCATATTCAGAAAGCTGCGTGCATACATGCATGATCTGATGAACACTCAGGTACCGTATCGCATTTTGAGTGCCACGCTAAATCATCCGATCTTAATCCCGTAGAAAATATGTGAAACCGTTGTTTAAAATAGCGGATGAAACGTTGCAGTCAGCATCCATGCAAGTTGTTAGCTCTACAGGATCAGTAAATTGCTACAGCTGCATGTGACACACTTGAAAAACCTTTTGGACTCTGTCTCTCTCTCTCTCTCTCTCTCCGAATCGTGACCATTCAAATAAAAAATGGTCAAATGGCTCTGAGCACTATGGGACTTAACGGCTGAGGTCATCAGAACTACTTAAACCTAACTAACCTAACGACATCACACGCATCCATGCCCGAGGCAGGTTTCGAACATGCGACCGTAGCGGTCGCGCGGTTCCAAATGTATCGCCTAGAACCGCTCGGCCACTTCGTCCGAATCCCGCGGAGGTTCGAGTCCTCCCTCGGGCATGGGTGTGTGTGTTTGTCCTTAGGATAATTTAGGTTAAGTAGTGTGTAAGCTTAGGGACTGATGACCTTAGCTGTTAAGTCCCATAAGATATCACACACATTTGAACACTCCGGCTGGCAATCGTGACCATTATTGAGACTAGAGGGGGTATTCAGTGTCAGCGTGCTGTCTCCAGGGGACTTTTAATTTTTTTGTCCTGGGTGTTCACTAATATATCGAAGAACCGCATATCATACTAAAGCCTGTGGGCAACCGCACTCAAAGCAGGGAAAGAAATGTGTAATGGCTGTACCTGCGCGAGCTGAAGGAGCCAGTCGTCGTTTGTACGTCAGCCGTATTGTCGTTCTCGCAGGAAGCCCCAGGTCTTTAGTGGTGCAAGACAACACCAGACAGGCGCAAAAAAGAGCGGTATTTGTTGGACGGTGCTCCCGGAACATCCTGTCCCTTCATCGCTCGCTGCTGGTCGCTTTTGAGCGTATCGCGGAAACCCTCCGAGACGCGAGAAAAAGACAGCCCAGGGTGCAGTGGGCGGGGCGTGCCGACAGAACGGGATACCCGGCTACGGTTTCGCCTGACCGAGGTGGCCCTACTCCATGGGCCCGCAGTCCTGCTTTAAAGGAACGCTTTGTGCACTGTGGACGTATCCGCTTACTCCGCTTCTTCAGACATTTAAACTATGTGCCCGGTCGTAACGGCGACGCTGCATACGTAAACCCACTACTAACGTATGCTTACAACGGCTTAAACTGCCGGAAACAATTTCCGTAACAAGACTGAGAATTAGAGTTACCAGAATATATTGTCAAACCATCTGGAAGATCGATTTAGGAGACTCGTTTTCCAGTGCTCACTATTCTTGTGCAGGCAAATGGAACATACAAAGATGTATGGAACCACCATTTTACCCAAATTTGGAGGAGATGCTCCGCGCTGTTATGAGGGTAACATGCTAAACCGAGTAGTGAGATGGCGCAATGGTCACGGCACGTCACTCAGCTTCTAGAGGATCAGGGTTCAGATCCTTGTCGGTGATCCAAGAGTTAGAAATCGCCGTTTTCACTAACTCACTCCAGCTGATCTCTGGGATTGTTCCTTTGACTAGACCGCGCGCAAATTTCTTCTCTGTTGGTGCAATTAAAGGCACGAAAGACGACTGTGTAGGAGGTGACAAGTGGCTGCATGGCAAAGAGTACGTACCAACTATTTTTGTCAATGTACAAAGCCAGTCATTCATCTTGAGAAAAGCTTATGAAAACATTTAAAGAATTTGTAGTCTCGATGTAATCCGAAAATTAGGGTTCCCCGACGTATCTGGCGTAACGACCATAAGAACAAGATAAGAGATGACCCGCTTGACCTCCGGGGCGGCATCGACGCATTATCATGTCAGTTTTCTCCGTCTCGTTCCAAGCAGTGGCTCCAGCAATGAGAATGTGACTTGTGCTAGTGTTCACAGTGTAAGGCGGACGAAACTGGGACAGCAAAGGCTCGCAAAACAGGGCTGTTACGTGATGTGGTGGTGCCATCGCTGCCGATATGCGTAACTCAACGAAGAAGTTAGCCCTTGCTTTGCCGTAAACTGCTTAGCATAATCAGATTTTGCGGTCGATGTTGGAGGCGTCCGACTTAACAACTCTCTCTCTCTCTCTCTCTCTCTCTCTCTCTCTCTCTCTCTCTAAACCTCCTCCTCTCCCTCCCTTGTCGCACTTCCCCTCCCTCTTTTTCTAAGCCTCTCTCACTCCCTCCACATCCTCCTGCATATCTGCTCCCCTCTCGCCTTCCCCCTCCCACATAATACACATGCACGCACAAACATTTTTGGTACAAAACACAACTGCGCCCTAAAATTCGTTGAGGAAAAGTACATGCCTTGGGGGCTGATAGTATTAGCAGTTCTGAACAAAGAATGTCAAATAAACATATCTCGTGTCTTTTAGTTTCCAAGGAAATATGTCAACAATGGTGAACAGGATAAATGCAGGCGATAGTAAATGAAACATTGTGGCCTACTGTTTTGTGTAATTCAGTATATTTCCTCACAGAAGATGTTCAAAAAGTCCACTGTCACCTGCAATACATTTTGCAACTCTTGTTGATAGGCAGCTGACAGCCGATGTTACTGATCGTACGGTTCTTTACCTGAACACACGCATGTAAAATACGGGCGAGAAGTTCATTCTTCGTATTCACTCTGCCCTAGTAGACTTTGCTCGTAAGTCAACCCCACAGGCAGTAAGCTAATGGAGTACGATCGGGTGACCGCGATGGCCAAGAAATGACCCTACGGCGACCGACCCTATGCCCAGGACACGTTTCGGAGAGATATTGATGTCACTGGCCGCACGGAATGTGTAGCTTGACGTACTATGTTGTGGTGTCAAAGGGATATCCTCCAGGTACGTTGATAACACATTTTGAAGGAAATCAGTATAACTTACTCAGTTAACAAGGGTATCTAAAACACTGGAACAATGAGTAGGTCATTAGTAATACCACACCACATTACACTGAGATGGTCAGTAAAGACGAGACTACATAGCCTAATGTCCCTTTGGTTGCATTCGCATGTGAGTGCTGGTGAAGGACATGCGATTGACCCCTGTAATTTTCAAATAGCTGCGTGTCGGGTACGGTTAAGAAAAGAGCATATGGTCATACCATCACCGCTCAAAATCTGTACCTTTCCTCCTGACTCACACTCAATGCTTTCCCGTTTTTGATCTAGACTTTGAAATAATGTTAAAATAAGCTCAAAAAAAGTAGGTAGCTGTACGTAAAATCATGTAGTATTTGTTTACAGGTGTTATGGAATGTTAGCAGCAAGCTATTTCCTTACATACGGGAGAATATAAAAAAACCGGAATTATTTTTTAAAAGCTATATATTTTCAAATTGTTTACACAGTTCGAAACATTTTTTGTAGTTAGCTTTAGAAATGGCTGACAGCGCCTCCCTTGTTTTTTTCCTGACTTCTTCGGTGTTGTTAAATGAGTGTCCTTTCATGCCCCTTCTCAGCGTGGAAATAAGAAAAAAATAAGAAAAAGTCTCATGGAGTAAGGCGAGTAAGGTGGCGTGGGGCAGCGGAATCAAATCATTTACAGCCAAAAACTGTTTTAACAGAGATGGCTGTATGTGCAGGTGCGTTGTTATGGTGGAATACCCTTCTCCTGTCTGCCACGAATCGGGTCTTTTTTGACGATCACTGTTGCGCAATCTTCTTACAACCTCCAAATAAAAAGTCAGCACAACCTCTCGAATTTTTCAATATTTTCGTCGATTCTGGCAGCCGGTGGACGTCCAGAACGAGATTTGTCATCAATCGACATGTCGCCATTTTTAAATCGAGCAAACCACTTGGCCACTTGAGTTTTTCCCATAGCGTCATCTTGGTAAGCTTTTTTCAACACTAAAACAGTTTTTCAGCAGAATTTTTACCGAGTAGGAAACAAAATTTCCCAGCTGCACGTTGTTCACTTAAGCTTGCTGTCGAAAAAAACGAAACAAGAACAAGACAGCGCTAGCAAAAACCATCATTGCACATTAACAGAACAAGCCAGGTTGACAACACAGGCGTTACTGAACTAGAAAAGAGTTGCGCTATACACCCCTAGCGACAGAAATGCTTAATACACAAGCCCCGCCCACGCCGTGTTGTTCCGTTCTTATTTATTTCCCCACATATATAGCACAGGCTGTAATCCGTTTTCTTTCCCGTCAGGTTTGTACTGTTTGATTGTTTCCTCGCCTCTCGCTTGGGGCACGTCATCGTAGTCTTCTCATTTTCAAATGACTGACTTTTCCTTAAATGAAGCAGCCTTTCCCGTCAGCAATCATCAAAGTTTCATCTCTTCGTTTGCCCATGACAAGAGACATACACGGATGCGCATCATAACATTCTCGCGTGTGAAGGGTAATTGGGTAGTTAAGAATTTATCTTCTGTGATTCCTAGCACGGACCTATTTTACTTTAAAACATATAAAGAAGGATAGATTTTAACGTCTCGTTGACGTCGAGATCGTTCGAGATGGAGCGTCAGCTTAGTAGGACGCGCGCCATAACTTATGAAAGCCAGGTGTGCCAACTGACATTAACGCGACGGTAATGGCACAACATGTGTAAGCACATGTTTTTCAACATTGATGGGCTTCTCGCCTTGGTATGTGATGAGTGTTTACGTTGTTGCCCGACGCTTCGAGCGTCTTATCGTTACCACCATACCGTATGTTCCGGCTTACGATACAAGCGTATCACCATTTAAAATACAGACGAGAGATGTCGGACGATGGACGCTAAACACTTTACAACTCATGTGAAGGAAATGTCTGTATTCGGACAGATGAAATAACGTAGCGTCCTAGTAAAATCAGGTGGGGGATTTTGATAGCTAACGGTTAGCAAGAAAGAACAGGACGTGCGTTCTAAAGGATCCCATTGGCAGAGGGTTTTTGGAAGAAAGACTGAAAAGTAGCATAGAAGCATAATGGGTTGATAAGACCAGCTGTAGGGAGAGCCGTAAAAGGAAGTAAGTTACTCGAGATTACAACGTCCCATCGACGAGGTGTTGTTCGGATTAAAATTGGAGGCATCTGACGTTTAAAAATTAGCGTATTGACGGCGAGAGTAGTCAATTGCCAACTACTGTATTTTGATGTGGAGTATATAGGATTGACTTGATACTCTTGGGGAACTTCCTGTCAGATTAAAACTGTGTGCCCGACCGAGACTCGAATTCGGGACCTTTGCCTTTCGCGGGAAAGTGCTCTACCATCTGAGCTACCGAAGCACGACTCATGCCCGGTCCTCACAGCTTTACTTCTGCCAGTATCTCGTCTCCTGCCTTCCTAACTTTACAGAAGCTCTCCTGCGAACCTTGCAGAACTAGCACTCCTGAAAGAAAGGATACTGCGGAGACATGGCTTAGCCACAGCCTGGGGGATGTTTCCAGAATGAGATTTTCACTCTGCAGCGGAATGTGCGCTGATATGAAACTTACTGGCAGATTAAAACTGTGCGCCCGACCGAGACTCGAACTCGGGACATTTGCCTTTCGCAGGCAATTGTTCTACCATCTGAGCTACCGAAGCACGACTCACGCCCTGTCGTCACAGCTTGGGAGGTAGGAGACGAGATACTGGCAGAAGTAAAGCTGTAAATGCCGCAGTTGACAAAGTCAGAAGTTCCATGAAGCTTTTCGCGGATGATGCTGTTGTATACAGTGAAGTAGCAATGCTCAAAAATTGTCCCCTTTGAAGGTACCTTCTGTTACCTGATTTATGCGATTCGGGAAATTTACATCTGGATGGCTGGATTGCGTATTTGAAGCCCCCCGTCTCCTAAATGCTTGTCCAACGGCTTACTACTGCACAACCGCCCTCGGTGAAAGGTAGGACAAGGAATAGGGTGACCAGACGTCCGGATTAATCCGGACATGTCCTCCATTTTAGCGCTTTGTCCGGAGTCCGGGCGGATTTTTACAGTGTCCGGCTTTTTCGCAAAGTTGAGCGTAATACAGTTAAATTTACAATTTGTCCCGTTCTATTGCTCTTTTCTTAAATACTTTAACTATTGGCACAGCCTTCATGATAAACACGCACGAAGGCGGAGTTAGTAGCTGTCACCAGGATCGTCGATGTTATCGTTGATCGACCTTTAAGTGAATGCAAACATCGATTATTTAAAATTTTTACCTTTCGTATCTTCACTTTGTATTGACTTGGCTTCCTGTAGTGCACGTGTGACTTGTGAGTGTAATTTTTAACCTAGTAAGTTACGTGAAATATTTGGCTATGCCTAAACGAAAGTGTTCATTTTCTGATGTCCTTTCCTGCAAATATACGGCTTTCAAGAAAGGGAGAAATGAATTTGAAGCGGAATGAAAGATATGTGGACCTGGAACGTACGTCTCAGAGGCCAATAAAGGTAAGAAATAACTCGACAGATTAACTGTCATGGTTTTATTTCATTGTTTCATTTGTATTCGGAAGGGTAAAGTGCAGTTTACATGTCGTGAGCTGCTGCTTGAGTTGTAGATGTTGGTAGCGGTGCGTCGAATGAAGGGAGTTGGATGGTCTTACGTTTTTCGCTTTGTAAACAATTCCGTGTTGTTGACATAACAAGACAATTGACGCCACACTGTCACCACAATCAATGTTTTTAATTTTTTTATATTTGCTCAGTTAACCACCATCTGACCATCAGTAATAATTGACAACTAGTTTTAATTCCCGGCAGAAACACGCAATCTTATTGGCTGCCTGAACGCTATAAAACGAAATGCATGTTGCTTTGTTACTGAAATGTTAAATTTCTTGCACAGGTGGCCAAGATCTTGAGCGTCACATTCATGTGTCCTCTTTTTTCTTCCTTTGTGCTCCTTTTTGAAGATGTTTGTCCTCCTTTTTAAACAATTGCATCTGGTCACCCTAACAAGGAAAAATGAATGTATTGTAGAATACGTGAAAATAAGGCCATTGCCGCGCAGAAGGCAGAGGTGTTGATGACGAATATTCTTCCTTCACAGTGACGATCAGTCTGAGAGAGTCGTTAGCCGCTGAACTTTGGTGTGGCAACGGCCGTGCGCGTTGGAGCGGAGTGTTTGTATCCGTCGCTCCCCCTGTGTTTTGTGCGCCGTGAGGTGCGGTATGAGCAGCTGCGGGCTCCCAGACAGCGCAGCTGTTGCAAGTATTGGCCTGCCTGCGAGTCCCTTGTCCCACATCCCTTCGCCCTTCCGTCCCTGATCCTTCACGCCGTGCTGTAGCAGCCACGTGTTCCTGCTCGAGGCACCGCTGCGTGCAACCGTAGCAGTTGTCGCGTTTGCTCGTCATCCAGAAATGCATTGTTCCGTATTCTCTTAAGCTGTCGCCCATCTGTTTTCGATAGTCACTCCTACCCCATAGATTTTGTTGTGCACTATAGTTTGCATTCGAAAGTACCTAAACGGCATACTTTGGAGTAGAAACTTGTCTGTAACCGTACCCGGCAAACGATTTGGCGCACCCCGGGAGACACTAATACCGAGTAACATTGCGACCCATAACTGAAGACATTTCGACTTCAGTTAATGAGATTTCACAACGAAAGCGTGTTTGTAGACGGCCCAGACGACTGTCGCCCACCATACGGCCCGACAATCTCGTGTGATCTGGGGTGCCATTTTTTCGTAGCAGGAACCCTTTGGTTGTCATCCGCGGCACCCCACAGCACAGCGATACGTTAACGACTCCCCACGGCCCGTTTTGTTGCCTGTCATGGCAAGCCATCCTGGTCTTACATTTCAGTCAGACAGTGCCCGCGCGCACACGGCGAGAGTTTGTACTGCTTGTCTCCGAGCTTGGCCAGCAGTGTCGTCGGATCTCAACCCAACTGAGAACGTTTGGAATGACACTTCCTGGCAGATTAAAACTGTGTGCCGGACCGAGACTCGAACTCGGGACCTTTGCCTTTCGCGGGCAAGTGCTCTACCTACCCAAGCACGACTGACGCCCCGTCCTCACAGCTTTACTTTCGCCAGTACCTCGTCTCCTACCTTCCAAACTTAACAGAAGCTCTCCTGCGAACCTTGCAGAGCTAGCACTCCTGAAAGAAAGGTAAATGTCCCGAGTTCGAGTCTCGGTCCGGCACACAGTTTTAATCTGCCAAGAAGTTTCATATCAGCGCACACTCCACTGCAGAGTGAAAATCTCATTCTGGAAACATCCCCCAGGCTGTGGCTAAGCCATGTTTCCGCAATATCCTTTCTTTCAGGAGTGCGCCGGCCAGAATGGCCGAGCGGTTCTAGGCGCTACAGCCTGGAACCGCGCGACCGCTACGGTCGCAGCTTCGAATCCTGCCTCGGGCATGGATGTGTGTGATGTCCTTAGATTAGTTAGGTTTAAGTAGTTCTAAGTTCTACGGGACTGATGACCTCAGAAGTTAAGTACCATAGTGCTCAGAGCCATTTGAACCATTTTTTCAGGAGTGCTAGCTCTGCAAGGTTCGCAGGAGAGCTTCTGTAAAGTTTGGGAGGTAGGAGACGAGGTACTGGCGGAAGTAAAGCTGTGAGGACGGGGCGTGAGTCATGCTTGGGTCGTTCAGTTGGTAGGGCACTTGCCCGCGAAAGGCAAAGGTCCCGAGTTCGAGTCTCGGTCCGGCACACAGTTTTAATCTGCCAGGAAGTTTCATATCAGCGTACACTCCGCTGCAGAGTGAAAATCTCGTTCTGGAAACGTTTGGAATGTTATGGCCAGGACCCTCCAACCGGCTCGGGATTTTGGCGATCTAAAGCAGAATTCGGCACTATATCCCTCAGGACGACACCCAACCGCTCTTATCAATCAATGCCAGGCCAAATAGTTGTTCGCACAAGGACCAGAGGTTGACTAACGATTTAGTGACTTGCACAATTTGTGAAACTCTTTTTTCTAAAATTGTAGTCATTTGTTTTTATGCACATCACGTCGACCGATTTCCCTACCATTCGTGTAATTCCTTCGCGGTGCGTCGTTTTTTTTTTTTTTTTTTTTTTTTTTTTTTTTTTTTTTTTTTTTTTTTTTTTTTTTGTCTTAGAGTGTATCTGAGTCCGTGATTTTGTGAAGTAAAGCAGTTATGAACACAGAAGTTGGCTTGAAAGTTACATGGGCACACGATCTGCAGAGTGAAAATTCATTCTGGTAAATCTAATCATTTATCATTGACAGTAATTTTAGCTCTTTACACATAGTTTCCAATAAAAGCGTAAGATTTTATATGCTTCCCTCTCGTTCAGACGCTATTATTGAAAAATTTTTCTTCCTAATATAGATTTCATTTTATGGGTCTTCATTTGAAGATATGTGGTTTCTTTAACCATTGCGAAATAAACAGAGAATCTTCTCGTTATAACGCAACTTGAAAAGACATGCTTACGATTTTATCGAAGTGTGGGAGCGTTAAGGAGAGCGGAAATTCTATTGCGCCTTTTTATCGTTACAGTTAATGTAATATTCACGAAATGTTTCCGCTTCTTAGAAGGGTTCCCGTCGCCTTAAGGTTAAAAATCATTAAATTTAACATACTTCAACATTTCTGTACTACTTCTTCCTAACGAACTTTACTTTTCGGTTTTGTCCAGTTCTGCCGGATACTTGATATGCTCTGTGAGACGAGAAGTGTGTCAAAATCAAAACAGATAAGCAACAAAACTGATCAGACATTAAAAACTACAATACATAATCCAAGACAAGAAGTTAAGAATGCGTTCTGAATATTGGTAGAATAGAACAGAAGAGAATTTCACCTCCGTCGGACACAATGTAATAGCCAGTTCAAAGATTTAACCAGTTTCATTTAACAGTTTTTATTCTTGGTGGCCTCGTTTTGTTTCGGGACAGTGAACTAACTTATGATTTGTAAATAAATTATGTCACGTTGTCTTATCACGTAGTTGTGAGTGAAATGCCTAACTTGCAAATGGCATATTTCAATTTACGTCAGATTCGATGCAAATGACTCGTCAAAAACATGTTGAAAGAAACCCCTTAAACTGGCCTAATAAAAGCTAATTCCAACCGTTGGACGCTTTATCATTGAGAATGCACTCGTCACAACGCATGGCGGCAAATATCGCATAGGACTAACATGTTGAAGCCTATCGAAAATAAAAGTAATTTTCAGATCGAATGACTACTGTCGTCGGTCACAAAAATCAGTTGTAATTTTCCTTTTATGTGAAATTCGGCTTTTCTAGGCCGACGTACCAACTAGTGACATGTGAACTAATATAACAGGGAAATGTTGATGAAGATGCGACAAAACTCAGGCTACTGGAGCGTACTAGAAATGGCACATAAAATCTGAGCTGCTTTGTTCCCAAAAGCCCCAACAAAACCCTAAGCAGATGCAGCAAAGCACAGATATGATAGGTAATCGCTTAAAATCTTGTTGGAAGCAGCACTATTGTCTTTCATATTCAATGAGTTGAACACAAAATATATCAAAAATGTCCATACACGCAACCCTGCTGAAGGCAGTGTCAAAAAATATCGGTCCAACGATGCGCGTTCCAGTTACACCGCACCAAACGCCAATTTTTTTCATCATGTAGTTGTTGCTGATACACAGTGTTAGGGTTCTCAGTTGCTCAGTACCTCGTTTTCTGTGAATTCACATGACCAGAAAGGTGAAACCGTGCTTTGTAACTCATGATGTAGTGGAGAGTGCTTAAAAAACCATCTTTATATTATTCAAAAGCCATTTGCAGTAAACTACAAGTTTCTGACTGTCCTCCTCCCGTGATTGCTGCATAACCGTCACACGATATGGCTTCATATAAGACTTTTCAATATCCGCTGGCATCTCCTACTTACATGCACCTATGTGGCCCCCATTCGGATCTCCGGGAGGGGACTGCCAAGGGGGAGGTTACCATGAGAAAAAGATTGAATAATCAACGAAAGGATAACGTTCTACGAGTCGGGGCGTGGAATGTTAGAAGCTTGAACGTGGTAGGGAAGCTAGAAAATCTGAAAAGGGAAATGCAAATGCTCAATCTAGATATAGCAGGGGTCAGTGAAGTGAAGTGGAAGGAAGACAAGGATTTCTGGTGAGATGAATATCGGGTAATATCAACAGCAGCAGAAAATGGTATAACAGGCGTAGGATTCGTTATGAATAGGAAGGTAAGGCAAAGGGTGTGTTACTGTGAACAGTTCAGTGACCGGGTTGTTCTAATCAGAATCGACAGCAGACCAACACCGACAACGATAGTTCAGGTATACATGGCGACGTCGCAAGCTGAAGATGAACAGATAGAGAAAGTGTATGAGGATATTGAAAGGGTAATGCAGTATGTAAAGGGGGACGAAAATCTAATAGTCATGGGCGACTGGAATGCAGTTGTAGGGGAAGGAGTAGAAGAAAAGGTTACAGGAGAATATGGGCTTGGGACAAGGAATGAAAGAGGAGAAAGACTAATTGAGTTCTGTAACAAGTTTCAGCTAGTAATAGCGAATACCCTGTTCAAGAATCACAAGAGGAGGTATACTTGGAAAAGGCCGGGAGATACGGGAAGATTTCAATTAGATTACATCATGGTCAGACAGAGATTCCGAAATCAGGTACTGGATTGTAAGGCGTACCCAGGAGCAGATACAGACTCAGATCACAATATAGTAGTGATGAAGAGTAGGCTGAAGTTCAAGACATTAGTCAGGAAGAATCAATACGCAAAGAAGTGGGATACGGAAGTACTAAGGAATGACGAGATACGTTTGAAGTTCTCTAATGCTGTAGATACAGCAATAAGGAATAGCGCAGTAGGCAGTACAGTTGAAGAGGAGTGGACATATCTAAACAGGGCCATCACAGAAGTTGAGAAGGAAAACATAGGTACAAAGAAGATAGCTGCGAAGAATCCATGGGTAACAGAAGAAATACTTCAGTTGATTGATGAAAGGATGAAGTACAAACATGTTCCGGGAAAATCAGGAATACAGAAATACAAGTCGCTGAGGAATGAAATAAATAGGAAGTGCAGGGAAGCTAAGACGAAATGGCTGCAGGAAAAATGTGAAGACATCGAAAAAGATAGGATTGTCGGAAGGACAGACTCAGCATACAGGAAAGTCAAAACAACCTTTGGTGACATTAAAAGCAACGGTGGTAACATTAAGAGTGCAACGGGAATTCCACTGTTAAATGCAGAGGAGAGAGCAGATAGGTGGAAAGAATACATTGAAAGCCTCTATGAGGGTGAAGATTTGTCTGATGTGATAGAAGAAGAAACAGGAATCGATTTAGAAGAGATAGGGGATCCAGTATTAGAATCGGAATTTAAAAGAGCCTTGGAGGACTTACGGTCAAATAAGGCAGAAGGGATACATAACATTCCAACAGAATTTCTAAAATCATTGGGGGAAGTGGCAACAAAACGACTATTCACGTTGGTGTGTAGAATATATGAGTCTGGCGATATACCATCTGACTTTCGGAAAAGCATCATCCACACAATTCCGAAGACGGCAAGAGCTGACAAGTGCGAGAATTATCGCACAATCAGCTTAACAGCTCATGCATCGAAGCTGCTTACAAGAATAATATACAGAAGAATGGAAAAGAAAATTGAGAATGCGCTAGGTGACGATCAGTTTGGCTTTAGGAAAAGTAAAGGGACGAGAGAGGCAATTCTGACGTTACGGCTAATAATGGAAGCAAGGCTAAAGAAAAATCAAGACACTTTCATAGGATTTGTCGACCTGGAAAAAGCGTTCGACAATATAAAATGGTGCAAGCTGTTCGAGATTCTGAAAAAAGTGGGGGTAAGCTATAGGGAGAGACGGGTCATATACCATATGTACAACAACCAAGAGGGAATAATAAGAGTGGACGATCAAGAACGAAGTGCTCGTATTAAGAAGGGTGTAAGACAAGGCTGTAGCCTTTCGCCCCTACTCTTCAATCTGTACATCAAGGAAGCAATGATGGAAATAAAAGAAAGGTCCAGGAGTGGAATTAAGATACAAGGTGAAAGGATATCAATGATACGATTCGCTGATGACAATGCTATCCTGAGTGAAAGTGAAGAAGAATTAAATGATCTGCTGAACGGAATGAACAGTCTAATGAGTACACAGTATGGTTTGAGAGTAAATCGGAGAAAGACGAAGGTAATGAGAAGTAGTAGAAATGAGAACAGCGAGAAACTTAACATCAGGATTGATGGTCACGAAGTCAATGAAGTTAAGGAATTCTGCTACCTAGGCAGTAAAATAACCAATGACGGACGGACCAAGGAGGACATCAAAAGCAGACTCGCTATAGCAAAAAAGGCATTTCTGGCCAAGAGAAGTCTACTAATATCAAATACCGGCCTTAATTTGAAGAAGAAATTTCTGAGGATGTACGTCTGGAGTACAGCATTGTATGGTAGTGAAACATGGACCGGGGGAAAACCGGAACAGAAGAGAATCGAAGCATTTTGAGATGTGGTGCTTTAGACGAATGTTGAAAATTAGGTGGCCTGATAAGGTAAGGAATGAGGAGGGTCTATGCAGAATCGGAGAGGAAAGGAATATGTGGAAAACACTGATAAGGAGAAGGGACAGGATGATAGGACATCTGCTAAGACATGAGGGAATGACTTCCATGGTACTAGAGGGAGCTGTAGAGGGCAAAAACTGTAGAGGAAGACAGAGATAGGAATACGTGAAGCAAATAATTGAGGACGTAGGTTGCAAGTGCTACTCTGAGACACTTCTTTGGGCTCTAAATAATTCTTCGACGAATGTCTGCAATACCTTCTGGTATGCGAACTGAAGGAGTCTTTTGTCGTTTTACAATTTGCCTTTGTCTGTAGGTGGGCCAGTTCTTACGCAGAATCCGTGTCGCTCTCTTGCTGATAGTCCTCTATCCGGATACTCGGCCATGAAAACTTCGCTATAATCCATTACGGCGCCTTGTAGGCTTGCTTTTGTCAGCAGTCACAGTAGCAGGGCATGTGAGTCACCCAAACGTGTTTATGGAGGGACAACAGAACACCGATAATGTGTATTTCAATATTTATTCAATATGGTATCATGAAGTAAAGATTATGGTGCAAGCCTGGTCTGTCGCCTGCGTCATTTGCTTGACTCCACGAATTCTATGTTGACTGATTCATTGAGGTAGTTGTGCGAAAATATGACCTCGATCTGTCGTAACGTTAACACTTACAAAAACGAACCAAGCGAAACGCATGCTTTCTTTCTTTTGTTCACCAATAAGGATGTCACAAAAGCGGACAGTATCAATATTGGAAACACGCTTGCTTGGAATCTTGGTAAGGCTGTGGCAGTGGCAGAGGCAGATGGGGTGGTCTTTCTATCTTGAGCAGCAGCCACAGCGCGCGGCGTGTTCTTCTCCCTCCATCGCCCCTCAGTTCCAAAGAAAGAGCATCTGTATGCAGCCGCCTCTCGCAGCCCAGCCGTTTCTGATTGTGAGTGCAAGACGCGTGACCGTTGCTACCCCTCCCCTCGTATTCCGCCCTCCCCCTCCTTCCACACTCCCTCCAGCACTAGCCACACCAGTTGCTTCTGTCCGTACAGCACCCCGCTCCTTTCTCTTTAAGTGCACCGCCATGCTTTGTCCAGATAACTTTAACTGCCTCCGCTGTCTACAGAAGTTCTGTACGTATTAGCTCAGTATCTTTCTTAGGGCTGTAGGTGAATGGTTATGGAAGTCACTAACTTCAATTTTTATTTCAAATTTTTTTACCGAGTGTGGTTGAAGTCTCATCGCCTCCAGGCGACCTTCCCGTCACTAACGTCAAGTGTTGTGGCCTTTTAGCAAGGTTTTCATGTCCAGAACTGCCCTCACAATTGGTGTAGAGGATAAAAATATTGCTACCTGTTCGAAATGGTTATTCCAGACACTCCTTAACGCATTTTCACACACAAGCGTTCTTACACATAAATCCTGAATGGGAAACGTTCTTGTCTCAATATGCTCTATTCGAAATACAGATGCTCAGACAGAAAGCGCCTACTAGCGTGAAATACTGCATAAAGAAAAACGTTAATTGTGGAGCACTTTTTGTGAACCAGAGAACGCAAATAAGATGCGTCAAAACAGATGTTACCGTTTGTTAATTATTATATTTTTACAACATGTTTGTAGGTATGATTTCATCGTCAGGCAAAAACGGCAAGTACCAAAACAAGTCTTTTTAGTCTCGAGAGTGAGCTGATTAGCTGTCCCATTTTGGCCTATTCCACTTCTCCCGTCAGCATGACTCTCAGGATTTTGTTGTCCAATGATTTCAATCTAGTGATGTACACAAAAAGCACGCTATCTTTAATATACTCCATCACTGTGCTCTAGAACTGCCTTCTTGACGAAATTAAAATTAGTGGACTACAAAATCCAGAGCTCGAGTGATGTAAGAAGCATGGTACGCCACAAAAGAACAGCTAAATCTGATGAGCAAAACACTCCCAAGGAAAGACCAGGCTACAAATTACAGGGTGTTTCAAATACACTACTGATCATTAAAATTGCTACACCAAGAAGAAATGCAGATGATAAACGAGTATTCATTGGACAAATATATTATACTAGAACTGACATGTGATTACATTTTCACGCAATTAGGGTGCATAGATCCTGAGAAATCAGTACCCAGCCGGCCGGAGTGGCCGTGCGATTCTAGGCGCTACAGTCTGGAGCCGAGCGACCGCTACGGTCGCAGGGTCGAATGCTGCCTCGGGTATGGATGTGTGTGATGTCCTTAGGTTAGTTAGGTTTAAGTAGTTCTAAGCTCTAGGCGACTGATGACCTCAGAAGTTAAGTCGCATAGTGCTCAGAGCCATTTGAACCAAATCAGTACCCAGAACAACCACCTCTGGCCGTAACAACGGCCTTGATACGCCTGGGCATTAAGTCAAACAGAGCTTGGATGGCTTGTATAAGTACAGCTGCCCATACAGCTTCAACACGATACCACAGTTCATCAAGAGTAGTGACTGGCGTATTGTGACGAGCAAGTTGCCCGGCCACCATTGACCAGACGCTTTCAATTGGTGAGAGTTCTGGAGAATGTGCTGGCCAGGGCAGCAGTCGAACATTTTCTGTATCCACAAAGGCCCGAACAGGACCTGCAACGTGCGGTCGTGCTTTATCCTGCTGAAATGTAGGGTTTCGCAGGGATCGAATGACGGGTAGAGCCACGGGTCGTAACACATCTGAAATGTAACGTCCACTGTTCAAAGTGCCGTCAATGTGAACAAGAGGTGACCGAGACGTGTAACCAATGGCACCCCATACCATCACGCCGCCACTATGGCGATGACGAATACACGCTTCCAATGTGCGTTCACCGCGATGTCGCCAAACACGAATGCGACCATCATGATGCTGTAAATAGAACCTGGATTCATCCGAAAAAATGACGTTTTGCCATTCGTGCACCCAGGTTCATCGTTGAGTACACCATCGCAGGCGCTCCTGTCTGTGATGCAGCGTCATGGGTAACCGCAGCCGTGGTCTCCGAGCTGATAGTCCATGCTGCTGTAAACTTCGTCGAACTGTTCGTGCAGATGGTTGTTGTCTTGCAAACGTCCCCACCTGTTGACTCAGGGATCGAGACGTAGCGGCATGATCCGTTACAGCCATGCGGACAAGATGCCTGTCATCTCTACTGCTAGTGATACGAGGCCGTCGGGATCAAGCACGGCGTTCCGTTTTACCATCCTGAACCCACCGATTCCATATTCTGCTAACAGTCATTGGATCTCGACCAACGCGAGCAGCAATGTCGCGATAGGATAAACCGCAATCGCGATAGGCTACAATCCGACCTTCATCATAGTCGGAAACGTGATGGTACGCTTTTCTCCTCCTTACACGAGGCATCACAACAACGTTTCACCAGGCAGCGCCGGTCAACTGCTGTTTGTGGAAGAGAAACCGGTTGGAAACTTTTCTCATGTCAGCACGTTGTAGGTGTCGCCACCGACGCCAACCTTGTGTGAATGTTCTGAAAAGCTAATCATTTTCATATCACAGCATCTTCTTCCTGTCGGTTGAATTTAGCGTCTGTAGCACGTCATCTTCGTGATGTAGCAATTTTAATGGCCAGTAGTGTATTTCTAACAGCACCTTAGGCTAAAGATTCAGTGCCTACACGTCTGCTTTTATCACTTTGATAAGTTGTTCCAGTCAGGGAATTCACAGCTGACAATATAAATTCGTCTTTACTGTCACACTGTGCGTTTCTGAACTACGTGCATTTTCAATTTCTTTGTCACTGCCTGGTCTAACATCACTTCCCAAATTGTCATCAGATCATTTTAGTATTTTTAATGCCAGCGTAATCGAAGATCTGACTACAGAGTCCATAACGCTTAAGTCACAGGTGCGGTGTCAGAGACCGCTAGAACGAAAGTAGCAGTAATACTTTCGGTCCACGTCATGTTCAAGTGGTTACTGACACAGGCAACGACGAGAGTTTCAGGAAAGAACAACTAGAGAACGCTGTAGTCTCCTACCTCACCCCCGTGCATTAGCAACAGAGTGACAATAAACGTTAGCGGTGTGAGAGACCGCATCTGAGACGTCAATGTTTCTCGGCCCAGCCCATTTGTGGGATAGTGCGGACACGTGGAGGCTGGTGGGTTACGTTTTGAGTGACCGTGGTGCCCTCGGGTCCCGACAGGAACTGCGGTGAGCGCGCCTGCGTCCTCGGCTCACACGCTCAGCAGACGTGCCTCGTTCTTTTGTCCTCCGCGGTCGCTGAGCAAGCGCGGAGGTTCTGGTAGCGCATCGCGGCTCAGCACAGAATCTTAAGCGACCAGCTCCTCACGGGCAATGGAGTTCTCAACTTGAAACTATGGTTTGCGTTTCTTACGGCCGTCCGTGTCAACAGAGTACAGACTTCGTTCAGTGCTTCATGTTCCTGCAGTCAACAGCTAGTGCATTCCACGTGCTGTCCACAGAAACATACGAGGTCTATTCAAAAACTTCCGGAACTTTGTCCACAAAATTTTTCTACGGGTACCTTTTACTTATTATGCATGGCCTCATTCGAAACAGTCCCCTTGTAATGGTTCTTTATTAACGTGACCATTACGGCACTCCAACCCCAGTTCTCGATACCAGTAATATCGCACTACTTTTCTGCGAAGTAACAGACATATTTTTGTGACAATATTCACATTTGGTTTTATTAATGTATAGGTACTCCGATGTATCGATATATTACAGTGATATGGTTCTTGTGTGTATTCATTTCTGTGAGACTGTGATAATCTTTGACTTACTTGTAATCGTTTTGGCGCGAATGCGCACAGAGCAGTCTTTATTTCACTTTGCAGAAGTTAAGTTGTTATTTCGCTTTGTAAAAGAACAGTCAAGTCTTGTGTTTGGTTAAAGTGGAACTTAAATATATGAAGATTGATACAAAACTGTTTTCTTGATGATGTGACAATTAAGAAGTATATGTGAATTTACAAGAAGTTTAATAAAAATGTGGATCGTGAACACCAAGTCAAAAATTATTTCTACCATACCATTGTTCTGATCTGGGATTGTTTGATCATTAAGAATTTCCTGAAAAACGCATTTGTTAGGTCTTCAAATATTGCTAAAATACAGATCTGGACCTTCTAGCAGTCAAAGTGGAATCACCCTAGAATCAACAAGATGAGCCATAACAACTTCGACGAAATCTACGTTGGAATCCATTCAAGATAAGTGCCAAAATTAATGACTTTTTTACAGTGACTTCATTATTTCCATTCTGACGATACCATCCACAGTCAATAACTTTGTTGTTGCCCGATAAAGCGAACATATGCTGCGTGAGCAACATGATTAATCTGATTTCTAACCTACTTTGCAAGTCATGGTATTGTTAGACCCTCCACAATTGAGACACCGCTCCCAACGCCGTTTACACTTCCAGAAACAGTCTTGGTAGGCCTCTTGCTGGATCGCGCGAATCGCCGTTTCCGAATTTTCGTTTATCTCGTCTATCATTGCAAATCTTCGTCCTACCAACCGGGTTTTCAACTTTAGAAATAAAAAGAAGTTGGAAGGGGTCAGGTCTGGATTGAATGGAGAATGAAGCAGCACAGTGACATCGTCTATTGTGCAATAGTCACGCAATAGTCACGCACTAACAGCGATAAATATGTAGGTGCGTTATCGTGATGCAAGAGCTATGAATCGTCTTACCACATTTCAAGCGGTTTCCCTTCTCACATTTTCTCTCAGGCGTCGCAACACATCCTGATGGTACCGTCGATTAACAGTTTGTCCCTGTGGTACGAATTCACGATGAATAATCCTTCAAAGTCAAAGAAAACTATCAGCATGGCTTTGACATTTGACTTGAGGAGCACATTTCCCGACCCTTTGTGAAGATTGAATCTTGCCCTCAACATCATAACCGTAGACCTACGTCTCATCACCATTTATGATTCTCATAGAAGCTTTCGAAATGTGGTGCTACAGAAGAATGCTGAAGATTAGATGGGTAGATCACACAACTAATGAGGAGGTATTGAATAGAATTGAGGAGAAGAGGAGTTTGTGGCACAACTTGACAAGAAGAAGGGACCGGTTGGTAGGACATGTTCTGAGGCATCAGGGGATCACAAGTTTAGCATTGGAGGGCAGCGTGGAGGCTAAAAATCGTAGAGGGAGACCAAGCAGATTCAGAAGGATGTAGGTCGCAGTAGGTACTGGGAGATGAAGAAGCTTGCACAGGATAGAGTAGCACGGAGAGCTGCATCAAACCAGTCTCAGGACTGAAGACCACAACAACAACAATAAGGAACATTTCTTTCTCATCCTCGCGATCCAGATTGCGAGGCGAAGGTCTTTCTGGTCTTGATTAATGAGCCTTGGGACGAACTTGGCGACAACACAATGCATTTCGAGATGCTGTTTCACGATTTCACGACATGATCCACCTGAAATGATACATTCTTCTTCAGTCTCTCGGAGAGTCTGATTGGCACGCACAGTTTCGTTGACGTTCGTGACATGAGTGTCGTCAGTAGACGTTGAAGGGCGTCCTGAACGAGGGTCATCTTTAACTCCCGTCCAACCATTTTTCAACCGCGTGAACCATTCGCTGTAACACAGAGTATGGTATAAGCATTCATCACTCCAGGCTTCCTGCATCATTTGGTGTGTCTCTGTAAAGGTTTTCATGAGTTTGACGCAAAATACAGACGCTTTCCTCCTCTTAACTGTGCCATTTCGAAATTCGCAAACCGTGCGACGCAACGTTCTACTCAGGACAGCAGTGTACAATAATTAACAGACATAGAACAATGAATCTCCCGGCTATTACGCATTATACTCGGCATGTGCAGGGATGCTAACCGCAAATTACGAATGTTCATGAATTTTTGAACAGACCTCGTACAGTGCCTAACAAATAAATAAATAAAATGAAGCATCCAGAAGGCATGGCCGAATGTCAATGTACCTTCGTACACGTACACACCATCGGCAGGTATGTTATCAGAGCTGCAGATCTCTGTGAACAGGTAGAACGGCCACCACGGTGCAGAGTTTAGTGCTGGTACCAGATTGCTAACATATATAAGGGGCGTGAACGGCATCATATGTTGAGTGATCACTGTGGTACATGCGGATATGCCGCATACTCCTGTGCGACAACGTTATCAAGGTAGGATCGCCGTAGTGTGCATCAAGAACATCATAACTTCTTCACATCTGCACATGCCATCAGAGAACATGTAACAGACTCTCTGTTTCATCCCACACCATCGGTTGGAGGTTAGCCTTACTGGGGAAAGCCATGCGCAGGCTGCCGTTAACACCACAACCTAATCTGCTGTTTGGAGTGGTGCCGCGCCAAGGAACCACATACTGCTAATGAACAGCGTCGTATTGCGCCCAGCGACGAATTGAGCTTCTGCGCCACTCCGGATGACCATCATCGGCGAATATGACGGTTACCTTGGTAGAAGTCCCATTCTTCCAGTGTTTTGCGAGGCACAGCAAAGTAGACCCGTGGCGTCATGGTGTGGGGAGCCATCGGGTATGACTGATCGAGGGAACCTTGACGGGATAAATATCCATCATCGATATCTAGCATCTTCACGTGTTGCCTCTCATGCATCACATGGTAGTGCCGTTTTCCAACAGGACAATGCTCTTCCACATATGGCCCGCGTCTGTATGAACTGCGTGACGTTCACGTACTCACGTGGCACCTACGTGGCCAGTAAGATCCGAGATTTGTTCCCGATACAACATGCATAAGACGAGCTCGGACATCAACACCGTCAGTACCAGTATACAGGATATCGAGGACCAGATACAGCAATGGTAGACCAGCTTGTCTCAGAATCAAAGCATGCATCCTTACCAGAAAGGGTGCAACATCATACTGATTAGTGGGCTCATACGGACGAGTTCTTTGTATATTTGACTCGGTTTTTTTAATCATCATTGCCGGCCGCGGTGGCCGTGCGGTTCTGGGGCTGCAGTCCGGATCCGCGAGGCTGCTACGGTCGCAGGTTCGAATCCTGCCTCGGGCATGGGTGTGTGTGATGTCCGTAGGTTAGTTAGGTTTAAGTAGTTCTAAGTTCTAGGGGACTTATGACCTAAGATGTTGAGTCCCATAGTGCTCAGAGCCATTTCAACCATTTTTTTAATCATTATAATTACACTCCCGGAAATTGAAATAAGAACACCGTGAATTCATTGTCCCAGGAAGGGGAAACTTTATTGACACATTCCTGGGGTCAGATGCATCACATGATCACACTGACAGAACCACAGGCACATAGACACAGGCAACAGAGCATGCACAATGTCGGCACTAGTACAGTGTATATCCACCTTTCGCAGCAATGCAGGCTGCTATTCTCCCATGGAGACGATCGTAGAGATGCTGGATGTAGTCCTGTGGAACGGCTTGCCATGCCATTTCCACCTGGCGCCTCAGTTGGACCAGCGTTCGTGCTGGACGTGCAGACCGCGTGAGACGACGCTTCATCCAGTCCCAAACATGCTCAATGGGGGACAGATCCGGAGATCTTGCTGGCCAGGGTAGTTGACTTACACCTTCTAGAGCACGTTGGGTGGCACGGGATACATGGGGACGTGCATTGTCCTGTTGCAACAGCAAGTTCCCTTGCCGGTCTAGGAATGGTAGAACGATGGGTTCGATGACGGTTTGGATGTACCGTGCACTATTCAGTGTCCCCTCGACGATCACCAGTGGTGTACGGCCAGTGTAGGAGATCGCTCCCCACACCATGATGCCGGGTGTTGGCCCTGTGTGCCTCGGTCGTATGCAGTCCTGATTGTGGCGCTCACCTGCACGGCGCCAAACACGCATACGACCATCATTGGCACCAAGGCAGAAGCGACTCTCATCGCTGAAGACGGCACGTCTCCATTCGTCCCTCCATTCACGCCTGTCGCGACACCACTGGAGGCGGGCTGCACGATGTTGGGGCGTGAGCGGAAGACGGCCTAACGGTGTGCGGGACCGTAGCCCAGCTTCATGGAGACGGTTGCGAATGGTCCTCGCCGATACCCCAGGAGCAACAGTGTCCCTAATTTGCTGGGAAGTGGCGGTGCGGTCCCGTACGGCACTGCGTAGGATCCTACGGTCTTGGCGTGCATCCGTGCGTCGCTGCGGTCCGGTCCCAGGTCGACGGGCACGTGCACCTTCCGCCGACCACTGGCGACAACATCGATGTACTGTGGAGACCTCACGCCCCACGTGTTGAGCAATTCGGCGGTACGTCCACCCGGCCTCCCGCATGCCCACTATACGCCCTCGCTCAAAGTCCGTCAACTGCACATACGGTTCACGTCCACGCTGTCGCGGCATGCTACCAGTGTTAAAGACTGCGATGGAGCTCCGTATGCCACGGCAAACTGGCTGACACTGACGGCGGCGGTGCACAAATGCTGCGCAGCTAGCGCCATTCGACGGCCAACACCGCGGTTCCTGGTGTGTCCGCTGTGCCGTGCGTGTGATCATTGCTTGTACAGCCTTCTCGCAGTGTCCGGAGCAAGTATGGTGGGTCTGACACACCGGTGTCAATGTGTTCTTTTTTCCATTTCCAGGAGTGTACATCACATACTCTTGTCAACTTGTGAAGTTTCATTTCGTTTCGTCCTTCCCTTCTGGGTGTTTCACTTAGCTAATATTTTCCACTCCATTGAAGTGTAGAAACTGCATGTGACATGGGTTTTACAACCTGTCTCACCACTGTGCCACATCGCTCGGTTGCTACCATCATCTGCTATTTCAGCGTCGGAAGCCTCTGATACACTGGTCACAGTTCCGCAATCGTCGCAGGCCATTTGTTGACTGTGGTGGGTGGTTGGGAGAAGTACAACAAAATATGGTTCAAATGGCTCTGAGCACTATGCGACTTAACTTCTGAGGTCATCAGTCGCCTAGAACTTAGAACTAATTAAACCTAACTAACCTAAGGACATCACACACATCCATGCCCAAGGCAGGATTCGAACCTGCGACCGTAGCGGTCGCCCGGGTCCGGACTGTAGCGCCTAGAACCGCCCGGCCACATCGGCCGGCGAAGTACAACAGAGCTGTGTTGGCCTACATATCAAGACCTTTTTACACGATCTATCTTATTGTCTCCATCGACTAATCATTGCAGTTGAGTCTGCCTCGGCGCCTCTCAGGTGTAATTCAAGTACTGTGTTTTGCTTGTCACGAATGGTGGTTTTTCTTTACGCGTCGGTCCAGAAACTGCGTGTTATGAGAGGTGTCGTCCGTGCACTTTTGCGCCCGCACGGTGAAAATGAGGTTACGGTACGAAAAAAAGAGACTGTGGTAACTATTGAGAAATTAGCAATTAAAATGGAAATGTCAGATAAAATCGAAAACTATTTTTCTCGTCCAATTCGTCTGACTTTTTCACGAAGCAATATTCACTAAAACATATTCTTACTTATGCCAAGTGTCGACTTTTTCTTTGCGCAGATATTGTAAACGTTTAGTACATTTTTGCTTTCAGGTTTTTGGTATCTCCAGTGGGACAACATAAGTAGGGAAAAGATCAAATCGTCAAGCAACCTTTGATTGTAATTACCAGTGGTAGCTGACGCCACCACCCCGTGCTTCAGCGGATGCGCAGTCTAAGAAGTCGGGCGTCTAGAAATCTGCACTCGGCATATCGTCAGTGACGTCATTGACCCACTCGCGACTGGAGATTGATTTACACGCTGGAATTAGATGCACGCACCCACTGCCTCCCCCCCCCCCCCCCCCTCCTCCCACGAGTAGTCGATTGTGACCACCATGTCACTCATTTAAAAGAAACTTTAATTTAGATCCCCGGCGCGACGAACATGGCGAGACAAGCGTCACACTGTGGAATGCGGAGCACGGCGCAGTGCACCGAACAGCTGAGCGGGATGAGATGAGATGAGATGGGGAGGGGCGGGTGTGGGCGGAAGTGGTGACCGTGTAGGCATGCGGCGACGTCACGTCCGGCTCCCTCGCGTCTGTCTGCGGCATTCCCCAGCCTCCCTTCCCCACACCCTCCCCCGCTCCGACGCTGCATGCAGCACCGTCTCTCGGGATTGGTTCGTTGCTCTCAAGGAGTCTGGGCTGCCACTTGTGGAAGCATTGCTCCTATCGAACTGACCTCCGTGTGAACTCCTAGCCACCGAAAGGGCACTAAGATGCAACGTCATCATCACACCTATCCATATCGTATTTATTACAGACTCACTTCCCGCATTGCAGACAGTGAGATCAATTGGTGAAGACGAAGGGTATTGTTATTTATCACACAAAGTAGCTTCTGCTGCATTATAGCTGCAAAGAAGCGGTACAGAGTTATCATTTTTATTGACTAAAGGACATCCCGGGATTAAGAGAAATAAGAAACTGGGAAATAAAGCAGCAAAGAATGGAATACATGATTGATGAATTCCAGCGGATGATCTCGTTGCTGGCAAATGGTCAAAACCGAATTGAAGAAGGCTTGGAAGAAAGATCTGCACAAGGGTACATCCTACAGACAAATCCGTCCACATTTACCGAGGGCCCAACTGTACGCTGAACGGTGGGATATGAAACGTAACTCATCTGGCATAAAGAACAAGAGGCAGTTGTTAAGGATCACTGCTAGGTTGAAATTCATCTACGGCTGCTACCGTTAAAATTTCTATAGTATACACATACGCCATTGCCGGTCCCAAGCCCGGATGAGAAAGGAGGAGGGTTAGAGGATGGGCCAACCCCCCATCCTCTGTAAAAAAAGATTCTGGTTAAAGAAAAAGACAAAAGGAAAAACTGGACGGATCAAAATGGTGACGAAACTGGATACGTAAATGGATTTTCTGGATTTAGAATTGGAACATGGAATGTAAGGTCAATCATGACGGGGGGAATGAAACAACTTGGAGGAGAACTGAGTAAATATCAATGCATAGTGGCAGCAATTCAAGAAACAAGACTTCCTCAGGGTGTTATGAAGATTGGAGATACTCACACGCTCTTTAACAGCAATGAGCTAAGCCCAGCCTGGACTTCTGGAGTTGGTTTTGCTGTACACAATAAAATGATATCGGCTGTCAACAAATGGTCTCCTGTAAACGACCGAATCTGTTGGATGATTTTACACGCTAAACCATATAAGATCTGCCTAGTCAACTGTCATGCCCCATCAGAGGATGCCGATGAAGAAACAAAGAATAACTTCTATCTAGAACTAGAGAATGTAGTAGACAAACTCCCAAGACACTCAATTCAGTTGATAATGGGAGACTTCAATGCCCAAGTGGGAAGAGAAGTGCAGTATCGTCCAACGATAGGGCCTGATAGTATCCATGAAACAAGCAACGAGAATGGTATCAAATTAATTAACCTTGCCGATACAAGGAGAATGATCGTTAGAAGCACATACTTCCCCCGCAAAGCAGTGCATAAAGTAACCTGGATATCCCCAGATGGAAGTACGATGAACCAGATCGATCACGTTCTTGTTGACCGAAGACATCATTGTAGTGTCGAGCATGTAAGATCCTTTCGCGGGGCAGATATGAATTCAGACCATTTCTTAGTGGTAGTCAAACTACGTCTGAAACTTTCAACCATGTGGAGAAGAAATTCTGAAATGATGGTCCGCTTCGACAAGAATAAGTTGAAAGATGTAGAAGTGAGACAGCGCTATCAAGAAAAAATTGCAGAACATCTCACAATAACAGAGAACCCTACCAGTGTGGAGAACGCATGGATGCTGCTGAGGAATGCAGTGTTAGAAAGTGCAAAAGAAGAACTAGTTTGCGATGCAAAACGAAGAAGTAAACCTTGGTTCGATGAACAATGTCGAGTATCTGTTGAGATTAGATCAGCGAAGAGGATAAAATGGCTACAGCAACTCTCGGAAGAAGCAAGGGTAGCTTACTACGAAGCGAGGCGTAACACGGACCAACTCATGAGAAAGAAGAAACGGGACCACCACAAAAGTCTGTTGATTGCAGTCGAAGAAGCAAAGTCGTCACGCTCTTTTTTCCAGGCCTCAAGATTCGCCAGAGGCGCATACAGACAACGTACATTGGTCCTAACGAATGAGACGGGTGAAGTTGTACCGCCAGAAGAGCAAGCAACCCTATTTAAAAAACATTTTGAAAACCTATTGAACCCCGACAACCCACCAGTAGGGACAACACAGACGGATGCCCGTTTTGACAGAGTTGAAGTCCCTGAACCATCTGAGGAAGAAATCAGTGTTGCCCTAAAAGCACTCAAGAACAACAAGGCTCCAGGAGGTAGTGGTATCACAGCTGAGATGCTTCGCTTGGGAGGGGAAACACTGGTGGGTGCTTTGAAACGATTAATTTCTACCATCTGGGAAGCAGAAGTTATTCCTGAGGAATGGAAGGGAGCAATCATATGTCCCATATTCAAGAAGGGAGATGCTACTCATGTATCCAACTACCGAGGGATTTCGTTACTTGAAATTGGCTACAAAGTTTTTACAACACTGCTACTAAACCGCATGAAACCACTGGCTGAAGGAATTGTAGGGACCTATCAATGTGGGTTCGTTGCTGGACGATCGACAATTGATCACATATTTACTCTGAGGCAGTTGATAGAAAAATTCTACGAATTCAATAAGGATCTACACCTCATCTTCATCGATTTTCGACAAGCTTATGACAGCATTGACCGCGCCACGTTATGGGAAACGTTAGAGGAACTTGGCATCCCATCAAAATACATCCGCTTAATTGCTGCTTGCTACTCTCAGTCTACGGCCCAAGTGCGGTTTGGTAATCAACTATCACCATCATTCAGTATACAAAATGGATTGAGACAAGGAGATCCATTGGCGCCAATATTATTCAATTTGGCCCTGGAAAAAGTAAGCCGTGACACTTGTCGAACCAGAGAGATGGAGATGGTGGGAGCAGACACAATCTTGGCATTTGCTGATGATGTTGTGATCCTTGGCGACACTCTAGAGCAAGTACGCAGGGATACTTCCCGATTCCTCCACAATGCAGAGAAAATTGGGCTGGTGGTGAACGAGGAAAAAACTAAATATCTTGTTGTATCACGCCGCCGAGATCTCCCTCCTTCCATTGATGTCGACAGGCATACCTTCGAACGAGTTGAAGAGTTCAAGTACCTGGGCTCCATACTAACAAATAGAAGTGAAGTAACGAAAGAAGTACAGCAACGTATAACAAATGCTAATCGCATGTTCTTTAGCCTGAACAATCTTTTCAGATCTCGGCTGATATCGCAGAAGAACAAGATCCACCTATACACGACACTGGTGAGACCAGTACTTTTATACGGCTGTGAAACTTGGGCAACATCAGCAACAGCAGAAGAAGCAATATGTGCATTTGAAAGGAAGGTACTTCGGAAGATATATGGACCCATCTACAATGCCATGGAAGGTAAATGGGAACGAAGAAAAAAAGAAGATTTATACCAGCGGTATGGAAAGCCACACATTGGACGAATATTGGCGCAGAAGAGACTCCAATGGTTTGGCCACATCCTACGGGCAGACGGATCCCTTCCAAACAGAGTCCTCCACTCTCAACCCACAGGAAAACGCCCTAGAGGACGCCCAAGAACTCGATGGAAGGATAGGATAACAACGATCCTGAAAGAAGTGGAACCAGCAGCCGTGGAGGAGGACGCCAACGACCGGATGAGATGGACTGCCATCTGCAACAGCTCCCTCCTCTCGTGTAATTGACAGACACTGCGTGTGTGTTTTTTTTTGTTTTTTGTTTCTGTAATGTATCCCTCTTGCCTTTTAAACCTTTGATTGAATGCCCTGTTTATTTTTTCGTTTTTCTTTAAGCTGTAATGTACATATGTAACTTTTACTACTGTATAGAGTACCTTTGTAAGTCTTTTTGTCTTTACTTTTCCTTTTGTTCTTCTTGCTGTAGGCCTTAAAGGCCCGATAAGGCAATAAATGATGATGATGATACACATCATACCATTACTGTACTGCAACTATGGTAAGATTCAGGACATCAGCCACACCTACTACACCACACCAGACCACATCACACCACACCATACTACACTATAGAAGAGAATCAGACTGGCTACTCTGTATGTCTATTTAGATTTAAGAAACGTGTCGGTTAACGTAAGAGGCCACTGTATTTATCTGTTATCGACTAACAAGATTTGGAGATCTTGAAAAATTCAAGAAAGTTGAAAGAAGAATTCTAAGGAAAATATTGTGACCTAGAAGTAATAGTAATGTTGAATACAGATTAATATCAAACAGAAAGATCTGTTTGAAAAAGGAAAAGCCAACTAATGTAATGAGGGAAACAAGACAATTTTACGAACACACACACCGAATGGAGAATAACATACTAACCAAGTGGATCTTCAACTTACTAAACAGCTCTCAAATCCAAACCCATATGGTTCAACCAAACTGATGAGATATGAAAAACATTGGATTTAGAATGGTCTTAATAGATAGCAATACGTTTTAGAGAATCAACACAAGTGGCACGATTTCGGGAAAGAAAGAGTTCCGCAAAAGAAAGAAAGTGGACGCAGGAAGAAAAGGAACACCACTCGAAGGATGATGGAAGTCTCACAGCCACGAAAATTAGACACGAAGAAGGAAAACTAAAGTTGATTTATCGTACCTCCCCCCCTCCCCCCTCCAAAAGGGTTAGTCAGATAAATAAATAAGCAACGTATTGGCGCCGCGGCCGTCACGGGTCGACTTGAGCGCAGTGCGGCCGCGTCGCTGTGGGTTTGCTTTCCTTGAGATAACCTCAGGCGCTCCCGCTATCTCAGCTGCTCCCCTTGTCGTGTGGCAGGATGTTGGAGCTGACTCACTTCGCCGAAGGCCTCCGACTGTTGGCGCGGCGCAGCCACTCGGAACAACCCGCTGTCGAACTTGTCTCCGCAGATACGAAAACTGTCAGGTAAACCTCTCTCCTCTAATGTTAACTACTCATACAATGGAGCTGTGTTACACGGGATGACCTGACACTTCGCAGACTAAATGCAAACCAAGGAGTGTTGAAACTTTAATTCTTGCATAATTTTCATGAGTGTAGCAGCGTATACTATGTAAAACGTACAAGCGGAAAAGAGACAGGAAAAAAAAGGGCAGAGCGAAAGTCTGAAACTACAGGGTGTCCGAAAAGTCTTTCCCTGATTACATAAATTGATAACTCAGGCTAGAAGTAAGATACAAATATGAAACTGGTGTTTGTTTACAAACTATCAAAATTTTTTTCACACATCAGTAAACTTCCACTTCCATTGTTGCCCAATGACAGTACACGTCGATATGCTATCACATATTGAGGACGACGATGGTTATCTCAGACGAATTGCCTTTTCCGACGAAGCGACCTTTTTTGTCAGTGGAGTAGTGAATCGCCATAATGTGCGCATTTGGTGTTCACAACCCCCTGGCGAGGTCATGGAGTGCACCAGAGGCTGTCCAAAGGTGAATGCTTGGTGCGCGCTATTGCACGATCGAATTATCGGGCCAATCTTCTTCGCTTAGGCTGCCGTCACATCTGCAGTGTATCTGGACATGTTGCAACTGTATGCTGTTCCTCAGCTGCTTCAGTATCACCCCGATGTCTTGTTTCAGCAAGGCGGTGCACCGCCTCATTGGGGTTTGGACGTCCGTGCGTATCTCGATATGACCTTTCCTGGGCGATGGATTGGTCGTGATGGGCCAACGGTTTGGCCTCCACGCTCTCCTGACATAACCCCATTAGACTTCTTTTTATGGGGTTATGTCAAGGACGAGGTCTACCGAACACGTGTACCAGTTGAATATCGGCTTGATGTGCTACGTGCTACCAAGGGTGCTCATGTGGAAGTTTACTGATGTGTGAAAAAAATCTTTGATAGTTTGTAAACAATTAGACACCAGTTTCATATCTGTATCTTACTTCTAGCCTGAGTTAATTTATGTAATCAGGGAAGACACCCTGTATTTTGGCTTGAAGATCCAAAGAGTTTGTAAAATTGTTTTAGCCACTTGTTATACAATAATGGTTGTATGTTCTAGCATAGAGTGGAACCGCTTGGAGTAGTTTCGACCCTTGTTACAAGTATTATAGTAGGGTAGGCCACGCATATTTGTAGGGTTGGAGTTGAGAAGGTGGTGACATATAAGCATAACTTTATTTAACGTTATGATCGCTTGGAGCAGTTTCATCTAAACGTGGTATTCGTTAAAAAATAAACTTTGAAACTACGACACCCGTAGCACCCCTAGAGAAGAAGTTAGGTTCGGAATGTCATAACCAAGCAACGACCGGTAATACATTAGATGAGAAATATCTCTTTCGTCGTACACAATGGCACTTATCCATCGCAATACATGAGTGTCGTATATTAAACTAACGTAGATAACTTAAAGAACGGCTGATGTGTTTGTGTGGTGTTGTTGATGAAGGGAGATTCAGATGAAACTTGGTGGTAGCACTTGGTAGTCACCTTTCGTGTAGCATGGGTGTCTGCTCCCCTCTTCTGACGAACGGATTATTATCAGTCCTGTCATCTGTGTTACTAAACGACTAGGACAGTCACCTGTTAATCTGGTCCCAGTTGCAAGTTGCCTGTTAACACCTGATAGGTGCAATAAAACTGTGATTTTTAGCATTTCATATAATTATCGACGGAAATTAAAAATTTAAAATGTTGTCACGATCTACTAATTAAGAGATATGATCTTACGTTACAGGTTTAACACAGTAAGGTCAGAAACTGTGTGCATATCTTATGGAGTGTAACACACGACGCGCATATTACCCAGGCTATACTCGTCCAGTATTTGAGAACAGAGCAGTTCCAAACTTCCGAACTTTGCTCATAATTTCAAACCTTTTCGAAACTTTTCCTCGCTGATACCCCACAGAATAAGCAAAGGAAAAAGTTTATCACTGTGGTGTCACCGCCAGACACCACACTTGCTAGGTGGTAGCCTTTAAATCGGCCGCGGTCCCGGTTGTATACGTCGGACCCGCGTGTCGCCACTGTCAGTGATAGCAGACCGAGCGCCACCACACGGCAGGTCTAGAGAGACGTACTAGCACTCGCCCCAGTTGTACAGACGACTTTGCTAGCGATGCTACACTGACGAAGACTCTCTCATTTGCCGAGAAGATAGTTAGCATAGCCTTCAGCTAAGTCAATTGCTACGACCTAGCAAGGCGCCGTATTCAATTGATATTTATTATATGAAGCATGTATCATCAAGAGCGATGTTCTACAATTATGGATTAAAGTAAAGTATTCCAGAAGCTACGTACTTTTCTTTATAGCATTCATTACGTATCCTGTTTCAGACCTCACGCCAGCCTGCGTGAGTTTAAGCGCGTGTCTTTCGGCTTCCTCTCATTGTGTCTAGGCTGTATTGTCTAGACACAACAATCACCTACCTACATTTTCGCTGTTCATGCAGTAAAACTCCAGCATTAATTTATTGCGTATTTATCATTAAATCTATTCGCAACAGATTTTACCGACAGTAACCACATATAACACTGAATGCATCTGCAAAACTGTGTCGTTGTACGACACTAGCTCAGGAGATATTACGCTGTAGAGATTGAGATGTGTGAAAAAGTAGCTTTTCTTGAAATATAACACAAATTGTGTAGCCGATAATCTTCCAGTCTTTGTTCATGAGATCACGTAGCGACATCCAACAAACATTAAGTGGAATTTCGTTGCAGTCCCCCAGAATACGAGTAATAAAAGGAAAACAATTTATCTCTTACTAAATGTTCCGTAATCGTGCCGTAAAACTTAAGCATCAAGCACGACGTGTTAATTTACTATTTCTTCACTACCAACTCGATTTGGTGCCCATTTAGCACACAGTATCCACATAAACCACTAAAGGTACCTGCACAATTATAACATTGTAAGACAAACAGTGTAAGAGAAAAGCTACCTAACTCATTTACTAAGTAATCAGACATTTGACACTCTTTTTTATACTATTTTAAAGAATTTGGATCATTTTTTTTAGTAAAACTGTATTGAGCTACACTCTGTTTACAAGTTTGGAAAGATTGATACGTTATCTGACAAGGAACTGTACACCTTATCTCTCCTCCTTTTACTATCAAAAAATTTGTAGTGAAAATTCCTCCGTTAACAGCAGTTGTATTATTATTATTATTATTATTATGTTTCTGGAAGTGTGGCTCGTATACACACCAACAAGACTCCAAAAAATCTTACCTAATCCAAACAGTGATTTAACCTTACGAACTTGCGCCCCAAAAATTTGTTTCTTATCTAAATATGAGAATAGCTACAAAAAACTTTGATAGCATAATTTATCTGGAAACATTATGTAACACTTTTACTACATGCATACCGCTAACGTATATTACAGGGCTCGTGATGATGCCTTGTAAATAAAAGGAAGCGCCACGTATATTGTAACTTACTTAAAAAGGCCTGTTTTTTAGTCATCTAGAAGAAGGTAATAATATAGAAACAACTAAGGAGCGAAAGAGAACATCAATATGGTGTATTTGTATGTATCTACTAGAGTTCCATAGCGATAATATTCCTTAGTCACCCGACTACGGAGGCAAGAATGTGCGCCATTCCCATATAAATGTTAATTATGTGGTCACCAAAGTTAAAATGCGTTGCTGATTTTTAACTAACAGAAATTAAAATAATAGAATGAAATCAATAGCACTACAATTAAATTCACGCAGGGTGGTACAGAAATAAATAAAGTTTCTGTTAAAGTTGGTTGCTCCAATACTACGAGTATGGATTGTGCTGTTTGACCTCTGTGTTTGTAGAAACTTTGTAATTCTCTGTTTCGCTGTATTGCCTTTATGGTATTGCTCGTAAAATTTCAGTACTAAGAGACCGAATCAAACGTAGGTGTACCTACGTCGGTCCGTTTATATATTATACGTGCTTGCGCACGCCTGTGTTACGGCATAGGTCGTAAAATGGAGGACTTCTGTCATCGAATAGACCATTTTACAGACCCTTAAAGTGTAAGTAGGACACAGAAAAGTGTACAAATACTTCCCGTTTTGGCTCAATGAAAGTTTTTGCTTCTCGTTCAACGTTTTGAAGTTACAGGATCACGCGAGTTTATTCGCTGTTGGGTGGCGAAAGACAGTTGACTCGAAGAACACAGACATGAGCAAATAAATATTGCAGTCTGATTTAAATTAATTAGAATCTGACGTTTACAGTTAAAGCGCCGCCTTAAGGCAGCTGCCACATCGCTCCACTCTCAGCATCTATAAAGAACTGGCTTTGAAATCTCTGTTTCCTACGCCAGATTTATTTATTTCGAAACGCATAACATTTTGGCGCTTAGCGAACAATCACAAAGTCGTTTTAATTTTATCCGTAATACATATGACGTAATGGTTACAAAAGTCACTGTTAAAATGTCGGCTCGACAACCTGTTTACGGTGTAAGAATAGAATTTTTTGCGTTTAGAAGCTCAAGGCTTCATCCTCCGAATTACTGTACAAGAACTTCTTAAAGCGACCAATATAAAACGTAAGTGCAATGAAAATAGAATAACGTGGCTACTTCCCTTGCTGCCATTTCTTCTTAAAATGTCGTTCCACATCCACGTCAAGTGATAAAATAGATACACTGGAATGGCATGATTATATTGTCCATGAGTATTGGCAGCTCTTGCTCTTGTTTAAGTTTTATATTGGCCACTTTTAGAGGTTATTGTGCAGTAATTTTGATGATGACGGCTTGACGTTAGAAGCGGGTAAATTCTAGCTCTTTTTAAACTGTCAATAGATGGCTGAGCTGATCTTTTAATGTAGATTTTATAACATTTTTTTGTTGATTACCAAAGTACCTCATCCGGCAACGGATTTGTAAGAGGCGATAATAAAATCTCCGTTTGAGAGCGTTGCTGCAGCGTATATGCCATGTAGCGCGACTCCGGTGAGGATTTATACCCACCTTCGTGTGGGCAAGAAATTAGTGTGGCGTTCGCGTCTTCTGACGTGCGTGCGGTAAATGCTGAAACGTGATCTATGGCGACGTTATTACTAAGTGCGTAGCCGCGCGAGGTAGCCGTGCGGTCTGGGGCGTCGTGTCACGGTCAGAGGTTCGAGTCCTCCCTCGGGCATGGGTGTGTGTGTTGTCCTTAGTGTAAGTTAGTTTAAGTTAGATTAAGTAGTGCGTAAGCCTAGTGACCGATGACCTCAGCAGTTTGGTCCCATAGTCCTTACCACAAATTTCCAATTTTACTAAGTGCGTCCAAACAGGACCGACGTGCTGTTGTTCTTTCCATGGCTGCCTAAGGATAAACACCGGTAGACATCCATCGGAGAATGAATTATGTGCCTGAGGTAGCATGTCAGTCGAAAACCACCGTTTTGGAATCGTGCGCGACAAGGGGTGCTGAATGTCGTAACGCAGAAGTTACACCAACTGAAGTGGGAAACACTGGAGCACCCCCCAACCCTATGGTTCTGATATCTCCCCATGCGATTATCACACCTGTGGTCCTTTAAGAAAGGCCTTGACGGGTCGGTCGTTCTTGTCGGGAGAGGATGTGCTGCAGGCAGTTACGGAATTTTCACGCAACAGGACACAGTGTTTTTATTAGACGGGTATCTTCAGCTTGGTGCGTCGGCGGGATGATGCTTTATGCTGAGGGCGTTTTTGCCTGATTGGCGTACCTATACTGGACTGTACGACCTTCGAACGGAAACTTCCCCTTATACCCAAAGCTTCGTGTCCATAGCATTTGCTATCTATGAGCTTCGGGAGATTGCATTATTTCCAATGTTGTCAACATTTAACTTGCAACAACTATAATGTTTACGACTCTGTCGCCTTCAGAAATTACGCAAAAATTCTGAAATTTACTTGCGATTGACCTATCGGGCTTGTCATTGTTTCAGAGCGTGTAGAAAATCTGTTCCTGTTGTAATTATGGCTGAAGTTAATTTTTTTCTTGATACAGGCAGGAGTTTAGCGTTGGAAAAAGTTTCAAACTTGAGATCCGGATAGCACACTTGTGGACAGCGGAAGTGGCAGTACAGTGCCAATCTGCCGCTGGTGGGTGCTTTCTAGCGCACTCGCTCTCCAGTCCCAACGAATTGAAATAATGCAGGTTGGCGACGTCTGTATTCTTCACTTTCTGCATAGTCTAATGCAA
The DNA here is from genome assembly GCF_021461385.2 of Schistocerca piceifrons. Classification (NCBI taxonomy): domain Eukaryota; kingdom Metazoa; phylum Arthropoda; class Insecta; order Orthoptera; family Acrididae; genus Schistocerca; species Schistocerca piceifrons. The sequence continues at coordinate 233,644,442 of NC_060138.1, forward strand.
TGTCATTCAAACATGCAAGCATGTTTTCTGCTGATATCCCCACTTAACAATATCACACCGAGCTAGGTGGAGCTGAGGTTAGCACACTGGACTCGCATTCGGGAAGACGACGGTTGAAACCCGCGTCCTACCATCCAGATTTAGGTTTTCCGTGATTTCCCTAAATCGCTTCAGGCAAATGCCGGGATGGTTCTTTTGAAAGGGCACGGCCTACTTCCTTCCCTAATCCGATGGGACCGATGACCTCGCTGTTTGGTCCCTTCCCCCAAATCAGTCAACCAACCAACCAACCAAAATCACACTGTAGACACTTCGTTCAAAGCTATTTTACAATTGACAGCTACACTGGAAGTAATAGGGGGTATTTGCGGGAGGCATTCTACTCATTCGGCCAGTCCCACGAGGCTTGTTAGTCTCAGCAACCACTCGCGGTAGCCAAACCTTATCTCCACCACTAAAACACTTGCTCTTATGCTCCATTTTACGTCACATTGCTGTCCTGTAAGATCCTTCGCTGTAATTTTATTTTGATTTCTTACGATCGCAGGAGTTGTAATTTTATTTTTGTGTGGTAATAATGCGTTAATTATAAATGTAGCGATATGTTTCCAGTAATGAATCCAAACGGGTGACGGATTAACTGTTGACGTGCGTAACCGGTTAACTCTAATTATCTCGTGTTAGAGGAAAGATAGAGTATTCTGTACTTTTTAAGATTTCGATCGCTTAATGTGATTACCTATCTTAGATAGTAAAATAAGTTTCTCCCTTGTCGAAAATTTGATGATGTCATCAGGAAACACTTATTGCTAAACTCTCCGGGTGTTCCCAGAGTGAGATTTTTACTCTGCAGTGGAGTGTGGGCTGATGTGAAACTTCCTGGCAGATTAAAACTGTGTGCCGGACCGAGACTCGAACTCGGGAACTTTGCCTTTCGCAGGCAAGTGCTCTACCTCTGAGCTACCCAAGCACGACTCACGCCCCGTCCTCACAGCCGTATTTCTGGTAGAGCACTTACCCGCGAAAGGCAAAGGTCCCGAGTTCGAGTCTCGGTCCGGCACACAGTTTTAATCTGCCAGGAAGTTTACTCTCCTTGTGTTATTTTTAAATTTGTCGTAAATAAATAAATGTAGCCTTAGTGCATCTCTTCCGGAACAATGGCTATGAGCACTATGGGACTTAAGTGCTGTGGTCATCAGTCCCCTAGAACTTAGAACTACTTAAACCTAACTAACCTAAGGACATCACACACATCCATGCCCGAAGCAGGATTCGAACCTGCGACGTAGCGGTCGCGCTGGTCCAGACTGTAGTGCCTAGAACCGCTCGGCCCCTCCGGCCGGCCTTCCGGAACAAACTGATGCTATTTCCATTTTTGTTCGTTGAATACTTTGCGAGTTTGACCGAGTTGCGTGAAATGTGAGATTACGCGTGTGTTTCGTGCATTGTTGCGGCAACTCTGCTCCACATCGCCTCGTGCCCCATGCAGAAGTGACAACACGAAATCCCTTTTCCCCTGAAGTTGGAAATGATCTTTTGTTTTATGGACTACTCGTTGTCGAACGGACCTCAAACCCCTATCTTCCGTTTGCTTTCCTCATCATACAACATATCGCCACAGCAGGAAGCGGCAGACCCTCGGCAGGTATCCCGTGCCGTCTTCTGAATCTCCGACAAGTGGATAACCTTTCGCGCAGTCGCTCGCGGACGCGTAACGGGGCCGCGGATGACAAACTCGGACGTCAGGTCAGCACTGGCACGAGGTCGCACTTCCCGTATTCTGCTGCATGTCTTTTGAGTCACGCTGTGCTCGCGTCTGTAGTTAGAAATCCTGACGCAAGCGTCCGCATTGCAGATTTGGTCCAAACTAGGTTACTCTTTCCACGTTCCGATGCATCAGAGCTATTCGTAAGCTCCTGGGAAGAAAAGCTTTTGCATCGTTCACTTACTGTCTCAAGGAAAGACTCAGCTGCGACGGAACTCTGGCATTCGCGGTTTCCGCTTACTGTTCACGGTCTTGGAATTTGACGCGTCACCACAGCGAGGCCGCAGTAGACGGATTGCAGTTTTTTTTTTTTTCCATGGGCGGCTCACCGAGCAGGATTCTCTATTCGTATTCTGAAGGAACAGTGCTCAAGTCCACGTCTGGTCACATACAGGTTTAGGTTTTTTGCAGTTGCCTAAAATTACATCGCCGTAGCCTCTATCACCTTCCTAATGGCGTTGTTGGCCACCTGAGCAAATACTGTCTCTGATGACGTTGCTGTGAATGGCATGCTAATCTGATACATTCGTTCAAATGCACTGTAGCCTGGCCCTTAGGGCTCCCTTCACCTGACTTCCGTTCCATAATGGGATTGCCACTACTATCATCTGAGAACACGTTGGCGGGTAGATGAAAATAAAACGCCTACAGCCGTCCCTAGGACTTTGTTTGTGTCGTTGCAACCAGTTTCGGCGCTCCAGTGCCTTCAGGCTGTAGTTGATACGGAAAGGATTGACACGATCCCCATATACCGGGTGATCAAAAAGTCAGTATAAATTTGAAAACTTAATAAACCACGGAATAATGTAGATACAGAGGTAAAAATTGACACACATGCTTGGAATGTCATAGGGTTTTATTAGAACAAAAAAAAGACACACACCATATTGTTAGACGCATCGTTTGGTGATGATCGTGTGCTCAGCCGCCACTTTCGTCATGCTTTGCCTCCCAGGTCCCCAGACCTCAGTCCGTGCGATTATTGGCTTTGGGGTTACCTGAAGTGGCAAGTGTATCGTGATCGACTGACATCTCTAGGGATGCTGAAAGACAAAATCCGACGCCAATGCCTCACCATAACTCCGGACGTGCTTTACAGTGCTGTTCACATTATTCGTTGACTACAGCTATTATTGAGGAATGATGGTGGACATATTGAGCATTCCTGTAAAGAACATCATCTTTGCTTTGTCTTACTTTGTTATGCTAATTATTGCTATTCTGATCAGATGAAGCGCCATCTGTCGGACATTTTTTGAACTTTTGTATTTTTTTGGTTCTAATAAAACCCCATGTCATTCCAAGCATGTGTGTCAATTTGTACCTCTCTATCTACATTATTCCGTGATTTATTCAGTTTTCAAATTTATACTGACTTTTTGATCACCCGGTATATCGCATCAGTGGCTGCTTACACAGATTATTATCTGAAAACGTAGGTGTCAGCACTCTAACCATCAATTGCAATTGAATCAAAGATTCCGTCTCAGAAGGGTAAAAGGGACAGAAATTCCATAAAAACTGTACTCCGATGCTGCGTGACCGGGAACAAAAACAGGTCGCGCAGCACGGGGGAACGGTTTTATCCTTTTGACATGGCGTATTTGGTTCCATGACAACAATGGGGTGAGAATGATCTCAGATGGCTAAGTGATTTTATTTTTTACACCAGGTGATGTTCCGAAACCAGTCATGTTCGTAATAAAAGATTGCGGATTAAGCAACTGTTGTGCTGTTTCGTCATTTTACAAAATGGACCAAATTATTATTCTATATTATTTGCGAATAAGTCCATTACAGCTACGAAAAGTACTGAAAGTGGGCATTGCCTTCCATTGTGCCCACATATCTGTCACTCTCTTGTTCTAGTGTTCCTTTCCCTCTTCAGACCGTCTCGTTCCTGTCTTCTTTTGTTTTTCCTCTTTTTCAGTTTGGCATTTGTGAATTTTGGATGTGAACGTTTCATGGTTTTGGACATCATATTATTATCATTGTTTTTTATTTTATTTTATTTTTTTTTTTTACAGTCGTATTGACCAACTAGGATCACGTTAACAACTTCAGTTCCTCTTCTTCCTTTGTTGTTGTTTCCTATTTTTCCAGTATTCCCTCATTTTCTCCCCATGAAGTCTTCTGTCCATGTTGTTCCCGATTTTTTATTTCTTCTGCTTTGAAAGCCTTCCAAATTTAGTATTTTGTTTTTAAAACGGTTTCTTTCTGCTATTTCTGATTCTTTGACGTTGTTTCTTTCAAGATCTTTTCTTACTTCTGTAATCCATGCTATTGTCGATTTCTTCTTCCAGAAATATAGGAGTATTTGTTTTGTTAGTCTATTTCCATCCATTCGGTAGAGATGTCCAAAAAAGGTTAATCTTCGTTTGGTCATTACTTCAGATATTTTCTATGTATTTTTGTAGATCTCGTCATTACTTCTTATTTTCCAACCCTCTGCAGTTTTCATTGCACCCATTATTTTTCTAATAATCCTTCTTTCCAGTACCTCTAGTTTGTCCATCTTATAATTCATCGTTAGGCATTCAGATCCGTATAAACATTCTGGTCGTACCACTGTGGTATTATTATTATTATTATTATTATTATTATTATATTAAAACATTATATCCATAGTGGATAGGGAACAGGTCCTGCAGGTCACGGGTTCAGCGTCAGACAGGAAGGGGTATTTTTGCTCGTTTCTGTCCCTCCAGGATGGTCCCTGGGCCACTCAGCCTGCTATCCTATGATTACAGGGGATCTTTCCTGTATGCAGAAGGCGGCCGGGGACGTGTCTGCCTCCCCCTCCCATTAGTGCCGGGGCGAACTAAAGGCTGCACTCTACCTAAAGTCGGGCCAATAGTCCGGTCTCAGGCATGCGCCAGAGACGTTACCTTTTACGTATTTTCTCATTATTGTTATTAAAATCGTAATTCTGGGTGACACATTAAAAGCGAAAAGCCGGCCGGAGTGGCCGAGCGGTTCTAGGCGCTTCAGTCTGGAACCGCGCGACCGCTACGGTCGCAGGTTCGAATCCTGCCTCGGGCATGGGTGTGTGTGATATCCTTAGGTTAGTTAGGTTTAAGTAGTTCTAAGTTCTAGGGGACTGATGACCTCAGTGTCCCATAGTGCTCAGAACCATTTGAACCAAAAGCGAAAATGACGGGTTATACTTTGGGGAAGGGAGATGGAACTACGGTAAGAAAGTGTGAGCCCCCTCCCTCCCAGATCCGATCATGAATTGGTGTCTGCTCTTCATTAATAGGAATGGACTTTTTTCTCTACTGGCAATCATCTCGCATAAGGATGGAATTTCAATCATCACATTGCACAAGCACGGAAATAATTGAGTACGAGCTTGGTAGCGTTCATTGAAGGTGCTGGTGGCGTAACACTATATTTCGTTCATTAAATAACGACGGAGGTTCGTACAATGGACTCGTCTGGAAAGAGGCGCAGTTATAGGAGAGCCGGGCCGGCACCTGCCGCTTTGTGCCCACGCGACGGCGTGGGTGGCGCCGGCCGGGGGTCGAGACCGGACTGGGCGCTGACGTGGGCCGCGTGGAGCCGCGCCGAGGTGGACACCTGCAGCTGCCGGCGCGTGTTCCTGCGGCGTCGCTTCACTCGCACCGTAGCGCACCACGAGCTGCCGCGTTGTGCAATCTCTAGCCGCAGGTGCAACGACCTTGCCTGCCACCGGTCTCGCGGCCGCTCTCTCAAAATGGGCATGACGGGGCTCCTTGACTGGGGACTCCTCGCAGCTAGTCCTCTTCCAGACATCCGTCTTTCGCAGCCTCAGCAGAAGCTCTGCCGCTCATTGACGTCATGCTGACAACAATATCGTTAGAGTCCAAACATCAACACCGATTCAAGACAAATGGAGGAAAGTGTTGTTTGGTGCTGTTGAACTGTTGTTATTGTGGTCTTCAGTCCGAGGACTGGTTTGATGCATTTCTCCACGCTGGTGAATCCTCTGTGCAAGCCTATTCAACTCTTCATAACTGCTGCAAGTTACATCCATTTCAACCTGCTTATCGCGTGCAGCCCATGGCGTCCCTCCACAGTTACCCCCCCCCCTCCCCCTCCTCCTCCCCTCCCCCCCCCCCCCCCACACACACTAGCCTTCATTACCAGCTTCACTATTTCTTGATGTTTCAGTATGCCTCCTATCAACCGATCCCTACTTTAACAAAGTTTCCCATAAATTTCTTTTTTACTCTGTTTGATTCAACTATGCAGTCTACTTTCGGTACGAAAGTTGTTAATGACCTTTTGCTCCCTGTACTTCAACCGTGCTATCTACAAACTGCAATCCAGTCAACATTGTCGGAAGACACCTCTACATTACCAAAATATTATAAACCTAGATTTGCTTTTCTTCGTTCTATCGTCTAAGACAGGTCATAGGGTAAGTATTGCCTCGCGTCTTCCAACATTTCTCCGGAATCCAAACTGATCTTCCCCGAGGTCAGCCTTTTTTTTTACTGTAAATAATTCCTGTCAGTACTGTGCATCCGTGACTTATTAAACTGATGGTTCGGTAGCGTTCACATTTGTCAACACCAGCTCGGTATTTACTACTTTTAACCTCACACTTGGTGAGTAAATTTTGAGGCTGCATGGATCACAGTTTACCATTGATTTCTTCTCTATATAACCCACTATTTCACCAGGTCGTACCGCCATATGTCGTTGCTATGTGGGTAAATAAAGTGCAATCCAGACAGTCAATTTTGTATAAGCGCTCTTAAGTCCAAGGTTCCCAAACTTTTCCTCCGATGGAATACTTTGAAAATCCTGATACTAAGAGGAGGAGGAGAAAATTTGTGTTTAACGTCCCATCGACAACGAGGTCATTAGAGACGAACACAAGCTTGGTTTAGGGAAGGATGAAGAAGTAAATGGGTCGTGCCTTTTCAAAGGAACCGCCTCGGCATTTGCCTGAAGCGTTTTAGGGAAATCACGGAAAATCTAAATCTGGGTGGCCAGACGCGGATTTGGACCGTCATCCTCCCGAATGCGAGCCCAGTGTGCTAACCATTGCGCCAACTCGCTCGGTACTGGTCCTATGATGGAATACCTCGTTTATTGTGAAGATCAATAAAATTTTTAAAAATTTGTTGTATTCAATGGCTATTTCAATTTTATATCCTAACTAATAAAAAAAATTAAAAATTACAGAAAATGTAAAAAAAAAAAAGCCATGGGTTTCGCGGAACACAGTTTGGGAGGCCCTGCTCTAAGTAGACTCTCGGTGCACTGTCTGACTGGAGAAATTATTTCGATGTAAGTCGAATGGCCTTTGGCGGTACCGACAGCTTTCCCCACACAGCCAGGCCAGTCAACCGCACTTAGCAGACGACTCATTGCATTTGTATGCTACATTTTCTTCTGTGATGTTCATTTCGTGTGAATATTACTTACTTCTTTCCAACCAGCGGTTTCCACCTGCTCTGAATTAATAATGTGGAGTAGTCCTTTGGCGAGTCTATTGCCCATTCTGTAAATGTGACCCCGGAACTTAACGTGTCTCTAATGCACGGTGTTAGCGAAATTATCTGTATGCCTGCAGAAGTCAGATGCCCACTCTATCCGTATTCCATTTTCTTGTGTGGAGTCACATAATTTCTATAAAATCTTCTTGATTTAAAAGTAGCATCATTTCGAATAGAATGTTTTGTTTGAAATGACGCGGCTTTTAAATCGAGAAGATTTTATTGAAGCATGCCACCGGCGAAAGACTTCGAGGACACAAGCCATATATTTTCGTAAATATTTCCCGCTCTTGTTTTTCAATTTTTGCAATTTTAGCATGCGCTCGCACAGCTGTGGTGCTTGACGCGTATAGTGCTTCCGGTAAACAAACTGTCTTGTAACGTCGCTATTTCGTATTGCGCGATATTACTTTTTTCTTATAGTGGTTCAATATGATTCTGAATTATATTTGAAGCTTCACGGCTCATTCTAGGTTTGCGGTACTGTCCAACGCTGATATTATTTATTCGACTGACGGCCAAATACAGAACGTGGTTATTACCATTGATATCAAATGAAGGAAAGAATAATCATGTACACTGCTGTTGAACAAAATCTTACAACTTCAGTTGCGCATGGAGTCGTAAGCAGATGATCTTGTGTGCGAGATGCAGTGCGCAGTCGATAGTAGCTCAATGGTAAATGGTTCTCCGCAGTTACAGTTGGCGGTATTCACGGGATAGTGCCGTTTCTGGAGGTTACTCGTGGATGTTCCAAGTCCAGAATGCAGACGGTTCAGTGACCTCCACGCGATCCAATTCTGTTCATGCCCAGATGGGAAGGTTTCCGAAGGGAGACGCGAGACAGATTCTCAAGTCGAAAAATCCACAATTCTTTCCTTTCCGTAGCGGCTGTTTGCACTTCTGAATTGGTCTTGAGGACTCCTGAAATATGCCTATGGGTTACGCGATGTGCCTGATTCGATTTTTCCGTAGCTGTTTCACGACGAATATCTGGTGGCACTATGCCTTCCAGGCTTGATGGCAGTATGGCCTCTCCAAGGTATATGAAGGATATCATCTGTAAAACCGCCTCACATCCCACCTTTAGTGGGACTTAACTGCTATTTCAATACAAATTTTGTAAGTAGTGTTTTTTTTACAGATATTGTTGTTTCATTATTTTATCCACCTTCAGCAACTGTCGCCGTATATAATGAATTAATAAGCAACCAGTTGCACAAAAGAAATGTAATTTCTTTACCGGTTTCGGGCACTAAGTGGTCTTCTTCAAAAGGTAATGCCTTCGCATTATTTGCGAGTGTCAGTAACAAAGTGCATAAACAAAATGCCATGGTCCAAAAAAAATTTATGCAGGGGCAGTAAGTAATACAATACTGAATCCATTAATACAATGAGAGTTCTACATGTAGTTCACAGTGTCTGCATTCGCAAATGAAGAAGAGCACTAAGTGGCCGAAATCGGTAAAGAAATTAAATTTCTTTTATGCAACTGGTTGCTTATTATTTCGTTATATTATTATTAATGTTAAAGAAAGCATGAAAGCCAAATCGAAGCACAAGATTCGCAGAATAAGTGTGTAGGAGGTATAATTTGATGGTTCAGTGGGTTGCAAAGAAAGAATTATCTCCTGCTCTACAACGGCGTTATACTTTCCTGTTGAACTATTTGGCCGTTGAAATTTCTGTTTTCAATGTACTGCGTTGCATACTAACCAGTCACCCCCCAGTAGGCCGAAGACGCACAAAACATGCTGAAGAATGAAGTGTAAATATACTGCAGTGTACATTTTTTGGAAATGAGTTCACTTCTGTTAATGTGATATAGTGTGTAAACTGGCTTTCGTTATTTATTGATTAAATTTACACTACTGGCCATTAATATTGCTACACCAAGAAGAAATGCGGATGATAAAACGGGTATTCATTGGACAAATGTATTATACTAGAACTGACATGTGATTACATTTTCACGCAATTTGGGTGCATGGATCCTGAGAAATCAGTACCCAGAACAACCACCTATGGCCGTAATAACGGCCATGATACGCCTGGGAATTGAGTCAAATAGAGCTTGGATGGCGCGTACAGGTACAGCCCATGCAGCTTCAACACGATACCATAGTTCATTAAGAGTAGTGACTGGCGTATTGTGACGAGCCAGTTGCTCGGCCACCATTGACCAGACGTTTTCAATTGGTGAGAGATCTGGAAAATGTGCTGGCCGGAGCAGTCGAATATTTTCTGTATCCACAAACCTAAAGCCCCGTACAGGATCTGCAACATGCGGTCGTGCATTATCCTGCTGAAATGTAGGGTTTCACAGGGATCGAATGAAGAGTAGAGCCACGGGTCGTAACAGATCTGAAAAGTAACGTCCACTGTTCAAAGTGCCGTCAATGCGAACAAGAGGTGACCGAGACGTGTAACCAAGGACACCCCATACCATCACGCCGCCACTATGGCGATGACGAATACACGCTTCCAATGTGCGTTCACCGCGATGTCGCCAAACACGGATGCGACCATCATGATTCTGTAAACAGAACCTGGATTTATCCGAAAAAATGACGGTATGCCATTCGTGCACCCAGGTTCGTCGTTGAGTACTCCATCCCAGGCGCTCCTGTCTGTGATGCAGCGTCAAGGGTAACCGCAGCCATGGTCTCCGAGCTGATAGTCCATGCTGCTGCAAACGTCGTCGAACTGTTCGTGCAGATGGTGGTTGTCTTGCAACCGTCCCCATCTGTTGACTCAGGGATCGAGACTTGGCTGCACGATACGTTGCAGCCATGCAGATAAGATGCCTGTCATCTCGAGTTCAAGTGATACGAGGCCATTGGGATCCGGCACGGCGTTCCGTATTACCCTCCTGAACCCACTGATTCCATATTCTGCTAACAGTCATTGGATCTCGACCAACGCGAGCAGCAATGTCGCGATATGATAAACCGCAATCGCGGTAGGCTACAATCCGACCTTTATCGAAGTCGGAATGGTGATGGTACGCATTTCTCCTCCTTACCCGAGGCATCACAACAACGTTTCACGAGGCAACGCCGGTCAACTGCTGTTTGTGTATGAGAAATCGGTTGGAAACTTTCCTCATGTCAGCACGTTGTAGGTGTTGCCACCGGCGCCAACCTTGTGTGAATGCTCTGAAAAGCTAATCATTTGCATATCACAGCATCTTCTTCTTGTTGGTTAAATTTCGCGTCTGTAGCACGTCATCTTCGTGGTGTAGCAATTTTAGTGGCCAGTAGTGTAGTTGATTTAGAAAAACTTCGTTATTTGTTGATTAAATTTAGCTGGAAAAAACTCGGTAAGCAGTCTATTCGGGGTTCACTATTTGGTCGGTCTGATGATTTTTTTTTTTTCCTCTCACTTCTGATATTAATGTGTTTGAAAAATGCAAAGTTGTACTAAGTTTCGGAATCCACTTCAAACTGTAGAACCCCCGTGTAACTGACAGGCGTTACATCTTACAACCAACCTACGAGCTAAGGACAGCTTTACGTTTACGTTGGCTGCCAAGAAGTTTTTCGGCTTGTTTCTTGTTTTTATTGGAGCGCTCCGTCCTGCTGTGGCGCTGGATGAACGCGGAGAACGGGAACTGGTTGTATGTCTACGGAGGCGAGCATTAATACACAGAGCGCGGCACTGGACCGCTAGCGACACGCATGTTCCCTTCCCACTCGACTCATTGCCGGTTCATTACTCTGCAAGTGCGGAAACGCATTCCTCGCGGCCGACGCAGCCCTGCCTGGTAAATGAGCGGCCCGCTCATTCATTATTCATCGGGCAGCACTTTACGTGTTGTTGCAGCTCTGTTTCAAAACCGTGCCGCCCACGGGCGCCGTAATAGCCGCCCCCTGGGACTCGCACTGGACGCTTGCGCAGAAGGCTCGCGGTCGACAGATTCCAGCTGCGCCACGTGCCGTTCAGAGGCGATACGATACGAGCTGTCTCAGCGCTAGATGTGAGCCAGCGGTTTGCGCCGCTACCGTCTAGGGGCATGTGGGGCGAGAGATCCGCGTGTCACCACCGCTGAGTGACGTGCCCCAGACGTCAGCGCGATGACACGTCCAAGAAGGCAGCTTTGCGCTTTGTTCCTAGATCTCAGTAAGAGAGCACAGAAAGTTTCTGCAGTGAGCATGATGCTTGATTTCTTCGCGGACCCACACAGATTTGGTTAACGAAAAGTTTAGTGTTAAAATACCTTCTTAGATGATTTGACTGGTGAGTGTGACCAGACGTCCGGATTAATCCGGACATTTCTTCCTTTTTAGCTCTTTGTCCGGGGTCCGGGCGGATTTTTACTGTGTCCGGCTTTTTCTCAAAGTTGAGCGTAATACAGTTACGAGGGCAGTTCAATAAGTAATGCAACACATTTTTTTTTCTCGGCCAATTTTGGTTGAAAAAACCGGAAATTTCTTGTGGAATATTTTCAAACATTCCCGCTTCGTCTCGTATAGTTTCATTGACTTCCGACAGGTGGCAGCGCTGTACGGAGCTGTTAAAATGGCGTCTGTAACGGATGTGCGTTGCAAATAACGGGCAGTGATCGAGTTTCTTTTGGCGGAAAACCAGGGCATCTCAGATATTCATAGGCGCTTGCAGAATGTCTACGGTGATCTGGCAGTGGACAAAAGCACGGTGAGTCGTTGGGCAAAGCGTGTGTCATCATCGCCGCCAGGTCAAGCAAGACTGTCTGATCTCCCGCGTGCGGGCCGGCCGTGCACAGCTGTGACTCCTGCAATGACGGAGTGTGCGAACACACTCGTTCGAGATGATCGACGGATCACCATCAAACAACTCAGTGCTCAACTTGACGTCTCTGTTGGTAGTGCTGTCACAATTGTTCACCAGTTGGGATATTCAAAGGTTTGTTCCCGCTGGGTCCCTCGTTTCTAACCGAACACCATAAAGAGCAAAGGATAACCATCTGTGCGGAATTGCTTGCTCGTCATGTGGCTGAGGGTGACAATTTCTTGTCAAAGATTGTTACAGGCGATGAAACATGGGTTCATCACTTCGAACCTGAAACAAAACGGCAATCAATGGAGTGGCGCCACACCCACTCCCCTACCAAGAAAAAGTTTGAAGCCATACTCTCAGCTGGTAAAGTCATGGTTACAGTCTTCTGGGACGCTGAAGGGGTTATTCTGTTCGATGTCCTTCCCCGTGGTCATACGATCAACTCTGAAGTGTATTGTGCTATTCTTCAGAAATTGAAGAAACGACTTCAGCGTGTTCGTGGGCACAAAAATCTGATCGAACGTCTCCTTCTTCATGACAACGCAAGACCTCACACAAGTCTTCGCACCCGAGAGGAGCTCACAAAACTTCAGTGGACTGTCCTTCCTCATGCACCCTACAGCCCCGATCTCGCACCGTCGAATTTCCATATGTTTGGCCCAATGAAGGACGCAATCCGTGGGAGGCACTACGCGGATGATGAAGAAGTTATTGATGCAGTACGACGTTGGCTCCGACATCGACCAGTGGAATGGTACCGGGCAGGCATACAGGCCCTCATTTCAAGGTGGCGTAAGGCCGTAGCATTGAATGGAGATTACGTTGAAAAATAGTGTTGTGTAGCTAAAAGATTGGGGAATAACCTGGTGTATTTCAATGCTGAATAAAACAACCCCTGTTTCAGAAAAAAAATGTGTTGCATTACTTATTGAACTGCCCTCGTAAATTTACATTTCGTCCCATTCTATTGCTCTTTTCTTAAATACTTTAAATATTGGCACAGCCTTCGTGATAAACACACACGAAGGCGGTGTTAGTAGGTGGCACCAGGATCGTCAATGTTATCGTTGATCGACCTATAAGCGAATGCAAATATCGATTATTTAAAATTTTCGTTTCGTATCTTCGCTTTGTATTGGCTTGGCTTCCTGTAGTGCACGTGTGATTTGTGAGTTACGTAAAATATTTGGCTATGCCTAAACGAAAGCGTACATTTTCTGATGTCCTTTCGTGCAAATATCCAGCTTACAAGAAACTGAAAAATGAATTTGAAGCGGAATGTAAGATATGTGGAGCTGGAACGTACGTCTCAGTGGCCAATAAAGGTAAGAAATAACTGGACAGATTAACCGTCATGGTTTTATTTCATTGTTTCATAGTCATTCAATTTATTTGTATTCGGAAGGTTCAAGTGCAGTTTACATTTCGTCAGCTGCTGCTTGAATTGTAAATGTTGGTAGCGGTGCGTCGAATGAAGGGTGGTGAATGGTCCTACGTTTTTCGCTTTTTAAACAATTCCGTGTTGTTGACATAACAAAACAATTGACGCTACAATCAATGTTTTTAATTTTTTTGTATTGCTCAGTTAACCACCACCTGACCATCAGTAACAATTAACTACTAGTTTTACTGGTAATTCCCGGCAGTCACGTGACTTGTCCAAGGCTGACGGGTGGTATCCTCGTCTGCAGTTGACCTGTTTGATGTGTCCTCTTTTTTCTTCCTTTGTCCTCCTTTTTGAAGCTGTTTGTCCTGATTTTTAAACAATTGCATCCGGTCACCCTAGGTGAGTGGATAAGTGAAAGAAGCGTACTTCAAAGGATCGACGACGAAAACTTGAGTATTAGTGGAGACGGTAGAAGACAGCGCAAATGTACGTAACCTAGTGGCAGCTGTTGTTTTTCTCCCGGAAAATATTCGATTTCGTCTCGCCGCGAACGAGTGTTCGAAACGGCATCGATAGAAAACAGCACTGACAGTATTTTTGTTCGGTATTTTTTTACTACCGCTGTGTTTCTATAATTAACATCTGTGTTATGATTAACCGTCAAGGGGCAAGGTAAGTCAGGAATGATCAAAATCACAGCTTAATCTTAGTTTATTTAAACAAGGAGAAAATAAACTTACATAATATGAGCTAAACTACTGTTTTATTAAACAATAATGAAATAAATTTTCACTATAACTCTCTGTTACCAAGGACAGGTGCTAAAGAGACAGAATGACGCATTCGAAGCATTAAGCAGTGCAGTTGCATCAGATCTCGGTCAGCTGCTTATTCGATTACTAATTATCTTGTAGACAACTGCCTGAAATGGCTCTGAGCACTATGAGACTTAACATCTGAGGTCATCAGTGCCCTAGAACTTAGAACTACTAAAACCTAACTAACCTAAGGACATCACACAAATCCATGCCCGAGGCAGGATTCGAACCTGCGACCGTAGCGGTCGCGCGGTTCATGATTGAAGCGCCTAGAACCGAGACATTTTCCTCAGTGTGGGATTATGTTGCTAGTTCGTAACTGGGGTCATTTTTTTTTAACTGATTGTAATTTTTTTCTCGCCTAGCTCGCTTTGTATTTTGTATTACTGGTGCTCATTTGGACGTACGACAACACAATTTATCGCTGTGTTACCTGAAGCAATAGTAAAGGAATAGGCATGAGTTTGCAGTTGATAAACAAAAATGGAACCGCAGAAAATCATTTTACGTTTGGTTGGCGCACTTTATACACAGGCGCGCCCGCTGGAGGATTAATTTCTGTGTCGATAGATCTTAGTTGGAGGAAGTCGACGTATGTCACGCCATAACATGTAGCTTTGCTATTGATACTGAACAGATCAGATAGTGATAAAGAAGAGGATCGGGGCACAGAGGTGATATACGTAAATTTTAACTCGGGTTCTGTATCGTATACAACAAAATCATATTAATCGGTCTGCGAGTATCTGGAAAACTTTAAGGATGACGACTGTTGGTTTCATATTTTCATACCGCTTACGTCAATTACGCCGTTGGTTTCGCCATTTTAAGTAATCCAGCAGCTCTATCTGCAGAAAACTGCAATACCTCATTGTGCAAATTTAAATTTTTTAACCAACTATATGTCAAATAATATTACAAGCAATATGTATACTTTCTATGATTATTTTAGTAGGATAAGAATTTATATAATGAATTTATCAGCTTCCAGTTTATTTCTGGTCGTGTTCTTAAATTTTACCTGTTCAGTTTCAGCATTGGACTCTATTGGCTCTGAGCACTATGGGACTCAACTTCTAAGGTCATCAGTCCCCTAGAACTTAGAACTACTTAAACCTAATTAACCTAAGGGCATCACACACGTCCATGTCTGAGGCAGGATTCGAATCTGCGACCGTAGCGGTCGCGCGGTTCCAGACTGTATTGCCTAGATCCGCTCGGTCACCTCGGCCGGCCTTGGACTCTATTACAAGGACTTTTTCTGATATTTACTGGAGTATATTTTTTCGTATTGCACCATGAACTGGGAAAGACCACTGGTTGCAGATTAGGGAATTTTGTCAGGGTTTTAATGCGAAGAAAGAAGTTCAAATACCCCCCACTAACACTCGTAATTACCCTTTTCTGTATTTCGAGATTGCGACCATCAGCAGGTACGGATTTTTCGAAATTACTCTATAAAATATGGACATGTTGTTTCCAAACACAAATGTTTACGTTAATATCCAAAATATGAAACCATATTTTCACATTATATACTAGGAAGCAAACGCGGACAAAAAGACAGCCTGAAGCACGAGATGAATACTCTTTGAAAGCTAATCAAAACATTGAGGATTTAGTTGGCGACGAGAAGGAAACAGCAATTGGTCTTCCTTTAATGTGCAGAAATCATTTTTCCAATGTGACCATCATATCTGACTAAACCATTTTGTTATAATGAGCCTTCAATAGTTATGGACTTTTTATTCCAGAATTAGTATGCGTTTTTGAAACACACACACACACACACACACACGCACACACACACATTAGAAGATCACAGATTTTTGTTTCAATAATATTTGACACTCTGCGCGCCTTTCTGCTACTCATCGCTAATTTATCATGACAGCCCATATCCAGTAGGCGTACTTAATACTCTTATTTTTAGGGACTAAAAGTGTATACAGCTCCTTCTGGAAAATAGTAAGCTATATTGTGTGTTTTTCAGTGTTAAATTGTTTACGTAACGCGTACATGAAGCGGAAATTGAGACACACTCTCCCATCCGCCTAAATGAGTGTTATAAACAGTCGGTTTGAGCTACCGCGACTTCTAAATGCAGCTCCCCTTCCTCTCGTTCCGAAACAAACAGTGTTTTGTGTTCCTAATGGTAACATTTGCTCAGGCACGGCGCTCACAACATCTGTTGGCGCAAGCTCTTGTCGCGTGGTTCATTAGAGAGACAACCGTATACTTCCGGTGGTGTCGGAACCACAGAACGAAGGAACTGTGGATCTGTAGCCAATAAGGAAGGCACTTGCTACTGCTTTTAGACTAGCGTGAATATTGCGACACCCAGACATATTGAATTCAACCTCACGGGAAGTGTAGATCAGTAAGTGGTTAAGATTGCAGGGAAATCGCTCAGGCGCGGGGCAGCTTCGTGACCAGAAATCAGTGAAGAGCTGTCCGCCACCGTAGCTGAGTAGACAGCGCGCTATCTTGTCATGCCGGGGGCGGGGGGCGGGTTCGATTCCCGGTTGGATTGGAGATTTTTCGTCACTCAGGGACTGGGTGTTTGTGTCGTCTTCGTCATCATTATTTCATATTCATCGACGCGCAAGTCGCCCAAGTGGCGAGGGAGTGCTGAGAATTAATGCCTCTGAATTTTTTTATGTGAAAACTCTTAAAACTTTTTAAATGAAACAAGCGTTATAGCATTCTGCATCTTTATTATTCGTTACATATTTGCAGACCTCTGCTGCTAAAAGACGTGTAACACGGCGTACGTATCATCTCTCTGCGTCCCCCGCCCCTCTACTCTTTACATGAGTTTTTGAGCTCACGTAATTAATGGATGGCCCCTTAAGCCGTCAGCACACGGACCGTGCATCCGATCGTTGAGCGGTGAGCGTGCCGAGTTTGTGACGTCATAGCGTGGAGTAACACGTTCGGGAATCTTCCAGAACGTGCAGAGCAATATCTGGCATGTCAAATATTCTGAGCGTGCGTCTGAGCGTTGACCAATGAGATGGCACAACGTAACCTACGTCACACGCACGCCGTTTCCCTTCGGTACAGAGTTGTGAGGCGCCATATTGGCATTCATTTCAAGCCTATATGTATATATGCCGTTTCTGAGCACCAGCAAATTGAGAATCACTCGAAAACCCGTTGTTAACTGTGCGATTCGTTCCAATAAAATAATGAGAAACATCATATTCGTGGCAAAAGAATTACTGTAACTTGCGTGTTATGAGAGTAGGCTATTTAAAGGCAGCGACACGCTGAAGATCCACCCAAAACGCATTGTTCTTGGTACAATTTGTTATAATTAAATTTCAATTAGCAGCATATCTACGATTAAGGTTTTCATGAAGGGTAAGGCAATATCATTAGATACACACACACACACACACACACACACACACACACACACACACAGTGTTGTTGGTTTAGCGTAATGAGTTACCTCGCTGTTTTGTATTGAGTTGTTTGTTGGGGCGGTGGTTCGTGTCTTGACCCTTCTAAATTTTTTTCCTAACATTCACGTTTTTATTAAGTTCTGATCCTTTATTATTAGTTTAATACAAGTATATACTATAATATTTGATGTTATGTAAATATAAGTTCACCTTTTTTTGAGGGGTGACTTTGTTCGATTGGCTTAATCTACAGGACAGCTTGCGCTACTTGTATAAAGATATTTTGCTCCTTTTTCTTTTACGCTTCGTAATTCACATTTACAAAGATCCTGCTACAGAGTAGGAACAGTGATCAAGTAAGCCTGACTTTGGGGTTCTACTAAAATGTGGGAATGACGAAATAATGTTTATCTTATGTGGAGAAGTAGTCCAGATTTGTACCGCACTGTTTGTAATGGAGCTTTTATAAGCCTGTGTCCTTATTGATTGGACATGGTACTTTCCTTTTGGTGGACGATGGAGAAAATGTTCGTTTTAATAGAGCTAATTTAATTGGGAATTTTACGAGCGCCCAGTTGGTAAACAGGGTGATTTACGAAGTAGAAACATCCCGCAACTGCCGCTGGAGTGCGTTGCGATCGCGTATACCACGTTGGGGCCCACGTACTGTATGCACAAGTCGCACCGTTCCTGAGCGTTCAGCAGCACGTTGAAGTTGGCACGCTCGACGTTATCGTTCGTCAGCACGGTCCGTGTGACGACGGCTTTAAGCCGTGCGGTACAAATTTGGAATACTTCTCCGCATAAGATAAACGTTATTTCATCATTCCCAAATTTTAGTAAAAACCCAAAGTCAGGCTTACTTGATCACTGTTCCTACCCAGTAGCTGAATCCTTGCAACATGTGAATTACGAAGCGTAAAAGAAAAAGGAGCAAAATATCTTTATACAAGTACCGCAAGCTGTCCTGTAGATTAAGCCAATCGAACAAAGTCACTCCTCAAAAGAAGGTGAACTTATATTTACATTACATCAAATATTATAGTATATACTTATATTAAACTAATAATAAAGTATCAGACCCAAATAAAAACGCGAATATTAGGAAAAACAACTTTCAAGTGTCAGGACGCGAACCACCGCCCCAACAGACAACTCAGTACAGGACAGTGACGCTACCCATTACACTAAACCAACAACGCACCCATAGTATTTAATCATATTGTGTTACCTCTTGCTGAAAACCTTAATCGTAGATATGTTACTAACTGAAATAGAATTATAACAAATTGACCAAGAACAATGCGTTTTGGGTGTATCTTCAGTGTGTCGTTCGCTTCAAATAGCCTACTCTCATAATACGCAAGTTACAATAATTCTTTTGCCATGAATATGATGTTTCCCATTATTTTATTAGAACAAATCACAGAGTTAACAACGGCTGGCCGAAGTGGCCGTGCGGTACTGGGCGCTACAGTCTGGAGCCGAGCGACCGCTAAGGTCGCAGGTTCGAATCCTGCCTCGGGCATGGATGTGTGTGATGCGCTTAGGTTAGTTAGGTTTAATTAGTTCTAAGCTCTAGGCGACTGATGACCTCAGAAGTTAAGTTGCATAATGCTTAGAGCCATGTGAACCATTTTTGAAGTTAACAACGGGTTTTCCAGTGATTCTCAATTTGCAGGTACTCAGAATTGGCGTATATACATGTAGGCTTGAAATGAATGCCAATATGGCGCCTTACAACTCTGTACTGAAGGGAGACGGCATGCGTGTGATGTAGGTTACGTTGTGCCATCTCATTGCTCAACGCTCAGACGCACGCTCAGAATATCTGACATGCCAGATATTGCTCTGCACGTCCGGAAAGACTGCCGAACGAGCTATTCCACGCTATGGCGTCACAAACTCGGCACGTTCAACGTTCGGATGCACGGTCCGCTTGCCGACGGCTTAAGACCGCGCGCGTGTCGCCTACACGGGCGTCACAGCTGCCTAAGAGGACATCCATTAATTACGTGAGCTCAAAAACTCATTTGAAGAGTAGAGGGGTGGATGAGGCAGAGAGAGCATACGGTACGCCATGTTACACGCCTTTTAGCAGCAGAGGGCTACAAATATGTAACGAATAATAAAGGTGAAACTTCATGGACTTCAAATAGCCTACTCTCATAATACGCAAGTTACATTAATTCTTTTGCCACAAATATGATGTTTCTCATTATTTTATTGGAACGAATCACACAGTTAACAACGGATTTTCCAGTGATTCTCAATTTGCTGGTGCTCAGAAACGGCATATATACAACAGGCTTGAAATGAATGCCTCACAACTCTGTACTGAAGGGAGACGGCGTGCGTGTGACGTAGGTGACGTTGTGCCATCTCATTGGTCAACGCTCAGACGCACGCTCAGAATATCTGACACGCCAGATATTGCTCTGCACGTTCGGAAAGACTCCCGAACGTGCTATTCCACGCTATGACGTCAGACAACTCGGCACGCTCAACGCTCAACGTTCGAATGCACGGTCCGTGTGCCGACGGCTTTAGCGAGGGCCAGCTGAGGCCGGGTTTTCCTGCGGCGGGTGGGGGGGGGGGGGGGGGGGGCGCACTTTCCCAGGAGCCAGCCGCTCCCAGCATTCCTGGCGGCGTGCGTCTCGCTCGGGCTGACTCACCCACGCCGGGCGCACCGGTGGGAATCGGAGGTCGGCAGGTGCGTGTCCCACGCGTGCTCCGTGTCGCCGCCTCTAATCGCTTTATTTGTGACAGACGCCAGCCAGAAATCTTCTCTTTTTCCTAGTCCGTCCCTAACGGCTTCGATCCAAGGAAACTGGCGTGGTAAAACGTTAGCGTCCCATTGGGAGGAGTCGGCATCTAACGCCAGTCATGCAGTTAACCAGTCGTAGTACGCTTTGATAACGATTGCCACGTGTCCGGCTTTAGCCGAACATCTCCAGCTTTTAATGGTTATGTCCGGCCAGATATATACGAGTCCGGCCTGTCCACCTTTTATTAGGCTTTTTAGCGATGAAGTAAAGGACGCATAACAAAGACCAAAGACCCGTTCCAACCTGGTGACGTAAGCACGAGGAATAAGCATGATGATTAAGGAGACATAAGTATACAGGGTGGTCCATTGATAGTGACCGGGCCAAATATCTCACGAAATAAGCATCAAACGAAAAAACTACAAAGAACGAAACTCGTCTAGCTTGAAGTGGGAAACCAGATGGCGCTATGGTTGGCCCGCTAGATGACGCTGCCATAGTTCAAACTGATTATCAGCTGCGTTTTTATAAATAGGAACCCCCATTTTTATTGCATATTTCTGTAGTACGTAAAGAAATAATTAATGTTTTAGTTGGACCACTTTTTTCGCTTTGTGATAGATGACGCTGTGATAGTCACAAACGTATAAATACTTGGTATCACGTACCATTCCGCTAGTGCGGACGGTATTTACTTCGTGATACATTACCCGTGTTAAAATGGACCGTTTACCAATTGCGGTAAAGGTCGATATCGTGTTGATTTACGGCTATTGTGATCAAAATGCCCAACGGGCGTGTGCTATGTATGCTGCTCGGTATTCTGGACGACGTCATCCAAGTGTCCGGACAGTTCGCCGGATAGGGAACAGGAAGTGTTCAGCCACATGTGAAACGTCAACCACGACCTGCAACAAATGATGATACCCAAGTAGATGTTTAAGCTGCTGTCGCGGCTAATACGCACATCAGTAGCAGACAAATTGCGCGAGAATCGGGAATCTCAAAAATGTTGGTGGTGAGAATGCTACATCAACATCGATTGCACCCGTACCATATTTCTATGCACCAGGAATTGCATGGCGACGACTTTGAACGTCGTGTACAGTTCTGCCACTGTGCACAAGAGAAATTACGGGACAATGACAGATTTTTTGCACGCGTTCTATTTAGCGACGAAGCGTCATTCACCAACAGCGGTAACGTAAACCGGCATAATATGCACTATTGCGCAACGGAAAGTCCACGATGGCTGCAACAAGTTAAACATCAGCGACCTTGGTGCGTTAATGTATGGTGCGGCATTATGGGAGGAAGGATAATTGGCCCCCATTTTATCGATGGCAATCTAAATGGTGCAATGTATGCTGATTTCCTACGTAATCGTCTACCGATGTTACTACAAGGTGCTTCACTGCATGACAGAATGGCGATGTACTTCCAACATGATGGATGTCCGGCACATAGCTCGCGTACGGTTGAAGCGGTACTGAATAGCTTATTTCATGACAGGTGAATTGGTCGTCGAAGCACCAAACCATGGCCCGCACGTTCACCGGATCTGACGTCCCCGGATTTTTTTCTGTGGGGAAAGTTGAAGGATATTTGCTATCGTGATCCACCGACGACGCCTGAAAACATGCATCAGCGCATTGTCATTACATGTGCGAACATTGCGGAAGGCGAACTACTCGCAATTGAGAGGAATGTCGTTACACGTATTGCCAAATGCATTGAGGTTAACGGACATAATTTTGAGTATTTATTGCATTAATGTGGTATTTACAGGCAATCACAGTGTAACAGCATGCGTTCTCAGAAATAAGTTCACAAAGGTACATGTATCACACTGGAACAACCGAAATATAATATTCAAACATACCTACGTTCTGTATTTTAATTTAAAAAAGCTACCTGTTACCAGCTGTTCGTCTAAAATTGTGAGCCATATGTCTGTGTCTATTACAGCGCCATCGACCACAAAGCGAAAAAAGTGGTCCAACTAAAACATTCCTATTTCTTTACGTATTACACGAATATGTAATAAAAATGTGGGCTCCTATTTAGAAAAAACGCAGTTGATATCCGTTTGACCTATGACAGCGCCATATAGCGGGCCAACCATAGCGCCATCTGGTTTCCCCATTCCAGCTAGACAAGTTTCGTTCTTTGTAGGTTTTTCGCTTGACGCTTATTGCTTGAGATATTTGGCCCCGTCACGATCAATGGACCACTCTGTATATAGAAATACCAACCAGTGGCATTCTGATGTGTGCGTCAAATGCTTTCCTTCGTAGGCCGAACGAGCGTAACACATAATGTCGAAAAAATACCCAACGCTCAGGGTAAGCGAAGCGAAGTACCGTGCTCATAATTGAAATGCAGCTAATCACAGAGTCCCAGTGTGGGCTGTAATTATCGTATGGCAGCGGCATTTGCTAGATACTCTGATGCGTTAATGCAAAACCAAAAATTAGTTGCAATTTTGTGCACCAGGCGCAGATCTGGCGCTGTGATTGCAAGAAAGACGTACAGAAATGTGTTCATATGTTATGAATTAAGAACGAGACGTGGGCAGGAAATGTCAAATCAGTGCGAAAGGCATACTGTTGGTTTTATTGTGAACTGCTGCTTACACAGTTTGTTCAATATGAGCAGCGGAGATGTCAACGAGATGATGCACAGCGCCAGATTTGCAGCTGGTGGCCTAAATTGGAACTAACTTTTTTCCAGTGTAAATCGGTTTTCATCAACGCACTAGCATATCTACCAAGTTCCGCTGCCACACGATGATTACACCCCACACTGGACTTCTGTGAGTAGCTGGACTCTAATTCCAACCATCCGGTGCCGATCACCCGATGCCAGCCTGTCCCCGACGATCGCGCGTCGCTCCCCTACAACCTCTGTCAGTCGCTGATAACGCTGTCACGTTGGTACATGGCATCACCGTGTCCTTCATAGTGACCATTCAACATAATTCTCTTCACGCCTCTTGTATATCCTACCATTCTTGCTAACAACACTAAACACGAAGAACACTATCGTACTCTAGTGTCTGTTCTACTTGTCACAGATAATTGTAAATCTAATCATTGACTTGCTCGTCAGTGGTGTGTCCATACATGAATTTTTATTGACCTCCGACCATGTCTTTTGGGTGCTTCACTTTTTTGTCAGGAAGTGTACTTCAATGTAATTTCTTGGAAAGGAAAGAACGCGAAATGGATGAAAGAATCAAAGGTAGCAGCTATATCACCGTAAAGCCCGTTCGGCATTTGTTCAGGAATTGTCATCCTCCGAAAGCGGAGAAAATAAATTTGCCATCCATTAAAATGACATCGGTGTCCGTAGTGGTACGATATCCGAGCACGTTTGATGATAGACTTGGTGTCATTGGTTTGACGAATTCCTGAAATATTTTTATTTTTCAGGCGTTAAAATACGTTGGTGTATACTACAGAAAATAAGGGAGAACACAGATAAATTTCGGTTACTGTCACGTTTATGAGTGCAAAATTAATAGGTGAAGAACCGCTATTCTAGAATGTTTATGTCAATATTTATTTTGCTAGTGTTTCTATAGTGATTATCACCATGAAAATTATAAAACATACAAATAAATATGTGTGCGCCTGCGGATACATAGAATCGTTTGTACTTTATCACCTTGTCATCTATTTTATAACCAACATAAGGCAGTTATCAGCTGTTGTCAAAAGTCAACGTAGAGCAAGAACAAATAAAAACAAAAATCACTTTGACGAGCATCGAACCCACGCCCCACTGCACACCAGCCTAGCACCATAAGCACACTTCTTTTTCCGTGTTAGCGAATCATATTGCACGTACAATAATAAGAAAACGGCAGCAATCTGGTGTAGCATTGTTTCCAGGTGCCATTTTAACGGACAGTAAATTCAGTCCATCGTCTGATCCCGGGCACAGCGCACTACACTTGTAAGATAAAAGAATCGTCATATATTGTGATATTCAGGAAAAGAAACTCAGTTGTCCTATCTCCACTCAGAGGCGTCTGTGAACATTGACGAAAGAGCATGTATACGTCTCGACTCAAAAGTAACGAGACGTAACGCATTTGTTGTGAAGTGAGCGACTGTTTGTTGTTGTTATTGTGGCCTTCACTCCAAAGACCGGTCTGATGCAGCTCTCCATGTTTGTCTGTCGTGTGGAGGTCTCTCCGTCTCTGCATAACTACCGCAATCTACAGGCATTTAACCTGCTTAGTGTATTCGAACCTTGGGTGTCCTCCTAAAAGGTCTACCTCCCGGATTTCCTTTCAGTACCAAATTGAAAAGTCCTTCATGATGCCTCAGGAAGTGTCCTGTCAATCTATCCCTTCTTTTAGTGAAGTTGTGCCATAAATATCTTTCCTTTAATTCGATCCGGTACCTCCACGTTTGTTATTCGGTCGATCCATCTAGTCTTTAGAATTTTTCTGTAATACCATATTTCAAATGCTTCTATTCTCATCTTGTCTCGACTACTTATGGTTCACGTTTCACTTCCATGCAAGGTTACACATGAGACAAGTACCTTCAGTGCTTGATTAGCGGCGGTATGTCGTACCAGTACCTCTAACGACAAAAAAAAAAAAATAGTCCCATAGTGCTCAGAGCCATTTGAACCATTTTTTTTATGACCTTAGCAGTTAAGTCCCATAAGATTTCACACACATTTTTTTCACACTTCTTAAGTACTCGGAAACGCGTTAAACATTTTGAGATGTTTAAATTTCGTAAACTTCCCTCAGGATATATATCATAAAAGTCTTCGTGACACTTAAACTGATATTTGGATGCTCGCTAAGTTTCTCATTTCTCAGAATGCTTTTCTTGCTACAGGCAACCTGCATCTTATATCCTCACTACTTCGGCCATAATCAGTATTTCTACACCCTAAATAACAAAACTCATTTACTGCCTTTAATTTCTCATTTACTAATCTATTCCGTAAGCATCGCATGATTTAATTCGATTACACTCCATTGCTCCTGTTTCACTTTCCTTGGTTTCGTGTTACCACCTCTCTTCGATACACTTCTTTGCGTTCAACTGTTCTTCCAAATCCCTTGTCATCTCTGTTCTTCCAAATCCCTTGTCATCTCTGTTCTTCCAAATCCCTTGTCATCTCTGTTCTTCCAAATCCCTTGTCATCTCTGTTCTTCCAAATCCCTTGTCATCTGTAACAGAACTACAGTGTCATCGAGACGGTTCTAGGCGCTTCAGTCTGGAACCGCCCGACCGCTACGGTCGCAGGTTCGAATCCTGCCTGGGACATGGATGTGTGTGATGTCCTTAGGTTAGTTAGGTTTAAATAGTTCTAAGTTCTAGGGGACTGATGACCTCAGTAGTTAAGTCCCATAGTGCTCAGAGCCATTTGAACCATTTTTTTGTCATCGAGAATTGGCGAGGTTTTTCTTTGTTTTTTCAATATGAATTTTAATTCTATTTCCAAATTTATTCTTGGTTTCCTTTACAATTTTCTCACCGTGCAGATTTAATAACGTCGTGGCTAGACAACAACCCAACCTCGTTCCCTTCTCATTTACGTCTTCTCTTTTATGTCCTTCGAATCTTATAACTGCGGTATAGTTTCTGTACAAGTTGTAAATAACCTTTCTCGCCAAATAGTGTTGCCCTGAGCCTTTTATCGACTTGAAAATGTGTCCTCGCCCCGTGACGAGTTTCGTCAAAATCGATCAGTGCATTAGCGGCGGCCGAGCAGTTGTTTGTAGGAGTGTCCTGAGGAACGTGGTGTGTCTGTGTTGCAGATCTACCCGGACCCTGACTCCGAGAAGGCCATCATGGGCTCGCTGGTGTACTGCATCCACCACAAGCAAGGCTGCAAGTGGATGGACGAGCTCCGCAAGCTGAAGGTAAGACCGAGCACAGCTCTGCTCTGCGAGCAAAAAGCGGCGCATTCCCTGTAACTCAGCCGGCTGCTGCGTGGGGGTACGGGGACACCAGCTAACCGGCATCTGGCCGCCGACGCTGAGGGACAGGCCGCCTACTTCATCTGTGCTGAAGGAAGACTTAGCTGCTTCCAGAAATGAGAATCGAGACTGCACTGCTGTATACAAAGAAGGGACAGAATGTTAATAGGAATAAATGATAAAACCATCAAGTCTTTAGCGAAGCTTTCCAGAATACCTGTTGTTGTCGTGTACAGAGAAGCTACTGACAGCCGAAGATATAACAGAATCACACAGATCTGTAGTAGTACGCACGGAGATTACATTGGCGCCAAGCCATGTGCTCACCCGCTGAATCTTTGTTTCCATCTTTCTATACCGGATATTTCGAAAAGATTTGTCCGGTTTCGTAGTACTATATCTTGTACATGAGTGAAGAGAGGAATTTGGTGTAAATTTCAGATTGGGCATAGGAGTAGAAAGTTTTTAGTTTCAGAAGGATCATCCGACTTTACATTCCTTTGAAAAAGTTGTACACGAGATGAAAAGAGCAGGAAAGGTCGTCAATCTGAATGGAACTCTGCAAATGCTAGCATATGCAAATCAGAGCCAACAGGAGACATGACATAAACATTAGAGGATCTGTACAGTAGTACAGGGAAGTAGGGCTTGACAATCAATGTAGAAAAGGCGGAAGTGGTACTAAGCAGAAGGATGAATCACAGTGTGCGTTGGGGGTTTTGCAGGTGGGAGAGATGAGGTTGAAGATAGTTAAGAACTTAGAATACTTAAGATCATATTTCAGCCGGTCGAATAATGTCCTGCTAGAAGTAAGCCAACGATTCGTTAACACTTCCAGATCATATAACGCCCTAAAACCAGGCATGAGATACAGGGCAATGTCAACGAAGGTTAAAATGAAGATATATAATACAATAATTGGCCCCAGCGCTGTTGTGTAATTACTCGTACATAGAAACATGAATCTCACCAAGAGCGATAGAAAGAAACTGATTGTTGTTGATACAAAGATTTTTATGCCAATGAAGGCATTGTGATTTAGTTTCTCATAATTTTGCTATGAAATCTTTTTCTTTTTAAACACAGCATGTAATGATGATTTTCTGAGAAGTAGGAAGCGGTAATAATGCATTTGAGTGGCCCAAGGCTGAAAACACATTAAAAAGAATTGTTTCCAAGACGGTCCCCTAGGCAGTATTCTAGTCTTTGTAAAATGTGTTACTAGAACAGCGATTGAAGTCATGTAAGAACACAACGTCCTTACACATAACTGTTACACTGTCTTTTTTAAACATTGTTGTAGCGGTCACATCTATTTGGCGTAGACAAAAACATGGAAATACCAAAAACACAACACATTACCATGATTAATACAGTTTAGGAAAACCGTTGTCTTTCAAAACACCCTCGTCGTCTCGGAATGGATAAACACGTATCCTGTTTGGTTTTGAGCGGATTCTTATACCGTTCTTCCTGAAAAGTAGTGCAAGTTCAGGTAACACTGATGGAAGTGGATGGCGATCAAGCACCCATCTCTCCAAACTAGGATGCAGCGGCATATCTGGTGACTGTGATTCATATCTGTTGACAGTGGTGGCCATGGCATATGCGACAGTTCATCCTCGTGCACACAAAATCAATCCTGGGCTATGCGAGAGTGTGAACAGGGTCTTGGAATACAGTATCACCACTGGGGAACAAACACTGCACCATGGGATGGACCTGATCATCCAAAATGGTCAGATAGTCCTTACCAGTAATGCGACCTTGCAGAGTAACCATGAGACCCATGGAAAACCACGATATGGCTACCTAAATCATCTATAAGCCTCCGCCTTGTTTCACTCTTGGGGCGTAAGGTCAGCCAAAAGTAAGAAACAGTGTGAAACAAGACTCTTTCGATCGAATGACATTGGTCCATTGCTCCTTAGTCTAAGTTGTATGACTTCCGTGCACGATTTCCGATAACGGACATTTTCGTTACTGATGAATAGTTCAAAATGGTTCAAATGGCTCTGAGCACTATGGGACTGAACAGCTGTGGTCATGAGTCCCCTAGAACTTAGAACGACTTAAACCTAACTAACCTAAGGACATCACACACATCCATGCCCGAGGCAGGACTCGAACCTGCGACCGTAGCAGTCGCACGGTTCCGGACTGCGCGCCTAGAACCGCGAGACCACCGCGGCCGGCGATGAATAGTTTCGGGATTCCGGCTCGCCCTGAAACTCTCCGGCTATGGGGCACCCTTTGTGTTGTTTTGGTGCTGACAAAGTCTGCGAATGCGACATTCACATCTGCAGTGACCTTTGTAGCTGTCGTCCTCTTATTTTTCATAACAATTTTCTTCAGTTACCGTCTGTCACGATCACTCAGCACACACTTTTGCCCACATTGCCTCTTAGGGGATAATGTTTTCCACTTTCCCTGTATGCGGTATAAATCTTTGATATGGTGCCCCATTAAACTTCGGCTGTGTTGGTTACGGAAGCACTCACTGTACGAGCACCAACAATTTGCTCACGTTCTAAGTCGCTGAACTCCGACGTAATGCGCTGCCAACTGCACAGAACAATGTTCTGATCGCGACTGACGCTTGCAGTGTTGAGGACATTCCACAGGTGTCGTTCGTCGTGAAATACAACAGCGCAACCTGCAGGCTTGGCCGATATCTGCATTCATGTTCAAGTATGCATTTATCGCGGTGTTTCTATATTGTTGTCCAACAGCTGTATGTCTCTGGTTGGTCATTCGGTTGTCAACACATTTCTTGTCACACCTATCACAGGTGAAATCGTTTTTGTTTCTGCTCGTCTAGCCCAACGTTGTCGCGCCGTTACACATGTCATCAGTAGCGCCATTCAGGTCTTACACTAGCACGTGCCGCTCAGCTGGTAGGGCACGTACTCAAGCTACCCATGTCTCGCTGTGAGGAGTCCTTTAACCCGTACCCGGGGCGTCACGGCTGTTAGCAAAGACGCTCGCGTCCGTCGTCTGCTGCCATAGCCCATTAACTCCAAATTTCGCCCCACTCTCCTAGTGGATACGTTCGTCGTAAATCCCACTTTGATTTTTGTAGTTATTTCATACATTTTTTGTTTTTTGTTGACACGGGCAACACTACGCTAATGCTGTTGCTGTTGGCCGTTAAGTGAAGGCTGTCGGCCACTGTGTGTCCCCGATGAGAGGTAATACCTGAAATTTAGTATTCTCGGCACACTCTTGATACTGTGGTTCTCGCAATATTGAATTCCCTAATAATTCCCGAAAATAAATGTCCCATGCGTCTAGCTCCAACTACCATTCCGCATTCGAAGTACCTATGCTAATTCCCGTCGTGCGACCAAAATCACGTCGGAAACCTTTTCACACGAATCGCCCGAGTGCAAATGACAGCTCCGCTAACGCACTGACCTTTTATACGCTTTGTGAGCGATACTACTGCCATTTGTATATGTGGATATCGCTATTCCATAACTTTTGTCACCTCTGTGTATGTTAATGATGTGTTGTGCGGCAGATGTTCACTATTCACCTTGTATAAACCATCGATCAAGCCCTGAGTACTGCGCGATGAAGACCGGCGCTTTGCTATCCTCTGCTACTTGACGTCATGCTTATGCTGTATGGAGGAGCATAAAGTAAACACGCTTTCCTCCCAGCCACTGTCGCGTGTCTCGGACGTTGCAGCCACTACTTCTCATTCTAGTAGTCCCACAATTGACTCACTAGGCCGAGTAGACCTCGTTACAGTTTTTCCATTGAGGAAAAATCCCTGGCAGTACCGGGAACTGAACCTCGGCCCTCTGCATAGCAGTGAGACATGCTGATCACCCAGCTAAGGAGACGGGGCTATTAAGGTTGTTATTGGACAATACCAAGCTCTTTCTGCCTGTATTGGATTATCTGCATTTAAAGAATAACTGTTCACTAAACAAAGTGGAACTTTAGCCCGAGATTTTGTGTTGCCACTCATCGTGAGTGGTTGGCAGGCGTGGCTACACCTATTGAGTATCTGCTGAAGCTGTGCTTCAGAGCTTGAAACAAGTGCAGCACCAGGAAAGCATTCATGGTGTCTGCTCCCACGACTAGTTTGTGTAACAAGAAGTACACGTTTGAACTCTTCAGCGAACTTTTCACGCTCATTATACAGAGTAGACTTTTTGCCCGCAGAAGATGTGCAAATGGAGAGGCACCGTGTCCACGGTTTTGTCAGCAGCGCGCATTAGCGGTTGAATCGTAAAGAGCGAGCCAAAAGCTGGCGCGTGCTTGCAGTCGCACACCGAGTGCCTGCCTCTTTGTGACGACAGCCCGGCATGGAATCACTGCTGCTGTGGTTAGTATGCAGGCTAGCTGCGAAATCAGTGTCCAGAGGGTTCCCAGGAGGAACGGCCAATATTCATGGATAAGGCAGCAACCATCATTCGAATCAAAAATTGCCGGTAAACTTGGACTCTAAAGTGCATACCTTAAGAGCACTTCTACATCTACATCTAGATGGATACTCTGCAAATCACATTTAAGTGCCTGGCAGAGGGTTCATCGAACCACCTTCACAATTCTCTATTATTCCAATCTCGTATAGCACGCTGAAACAATGAACACCTATATCTTTCCGTAAGAGCTCTGATTTCCCTTATTTTATCTTTGTGATCGTTCCTCCCTATGTAAGTCGGTGTCAACAAAATATTTTCGCATTCAGAAGAGAAAGTTGGTGATTGGAATTTCGTGAGAAGATTCCGTCGCAACGAAAAACGCCTTTCTTTTAATGATGTCCATCCCAAATCCCGTATCATTTCTGTGACACTCTCTCCCATATTTCGCGATAATACAAAACGTGCTGCCTTTCTTTGAACTCAGTCAGTCCTATCTGGTAAGGATCCCACACCGCGCAACAGTATTCTAAAAGAGGACGGGCAAGCATAGTGTAGGCAGTCTCCTTAGTAGGTCTGTTACGTTTTCTAAGTGTCCTGCCAATGAAACGCAGTCTTTGGCTAGCCTTCCCCACAACATTTTCTATGTGTTCCTTCCAATTTAAATTGTTCATAATTGTAATACCTAGGTATTTAGTTGAATTTACGGCTTTTAGATTAGACTGATTTATCGTGTAACCGAAGTTTAACGCATTCCTTTTAGCACTCATGTGGCTGACCTCACACTTTTCGTTATTTAAGGTCAACTGCCACTTTTCGCACCATTCCGATATTTCTTCTAAATCGTTTTGCAGTTTGTTTTGATCTTCTTGTTCTTCGTCGCTACCGTAAAACGCATCGCTTCTGCTGAACAAGTGCCCATAGTTCTTAAAGTATGCGATTTAGAGCCTTTATTTACTAGACTTCTTTCTTCGAAGGATCGTCCCTGTCACAGAGAAGGAAACAGACGTGTCGGTGCAGTGAATTAACTGTTGGTTGATTTGGTGGAGGGGACCAAACATCGAGGTCATCGGTCCCATCGGATTAGGGAATGATGGGGAAGGAAGTCGGCCGTGCCCTTTCAAAGGAGATTGCCTGGAGCGATTTAGGGAATTCACGGAAAACCAAATGGCTCGACGCGGATTTGAACCGTCGTCCTCCCGAATGCTTGTCCAGTGCGCCAACCACTGTACCATCTCGCTTGGTGAATTAACGTAAAATCATTTATAGCTAGAGAATAAGCAAAGATAAAATCCGCACAGAAAGGCGAAGAGCGGACGTGCACCAACTGCGATGCGGTCCTGTAGTAGAAGTAGGGTACAGTGAAATGTCTTCTTTGTGCAAATTTCATGTTTTGGAGACAATGGTGTTGTCGACGCAAGAAAATTCCAGATTCCTGTTTTTCCACGAGTAAAGAAATAAAGATTCGTATGACATTGGTGGCTGCGATGGCCTCATAAGAGATTTATTCCTCGGCGCACAGTGCGTTCTTTTTTTAACGGTATATGAGAGGTGTGCCTTGAATGTAGGCGTTGTACGATTATGAGAGATGGGAGAGAATAAAACCCCGCAGCACCGGCACATGCCGTACTCCAGCTCTAGAATAGCGCCAAGGGAGCTACCGGGCTAACGCTCCCATTACAGGGATCCACCGCCAACGAATTATTTCATTGGCATTTATCGTCGATTCACATGTGGCATTAAAAGACTGCACAAAGCATTCACACAGACAGTCAACCGAACGGAACTTCACCGTCGACGATCCTGTGGGGGGCGGGGGGGGGGGGGGAGGGGGGGGGGAGTGTTGACATTGACAGGGCGACGTCGTCGACTGCAAACATTATTCTCGTTTTCAGTTTGGTTGTAGTAGTGGATTTTGTGCTTCAGTGGCTTCTTAATCTCTATCTTATTTTTTGCTGTGGTTTCGGGACACACTGAGAGGTTGCGTAGCGTCGTCATGTTTTTCCCACAAAAGAAACTAAGTACCTGAAAGAACAACAATGACTTACGTTTTATCATAACAGGACAGAGTAAAAGTCGGCGTAAAGAACAGTATAAATAGATAAGGTTTTTAAGAAAAATTGTTTCGAAAGTAAAAAATGAGCTCTATCGAGGGAGAATTTTTCCCCAGCGTTGTTTTCCGCTTATGACAAAAGCAAGACAAGAAGCCTAAAGTTTAAAGGCACTCTGCGCTGCCTTCTGAATACTGTTTGTTGAGTTTGATTGTATACAGGGTGTTTTAGCACAGCGGTTACAAACTTTCTGGAGAGATAGACGATGGAAAATCATATAGCAAACTCAAAACACAAGAAAGGGACACTAACAGAATGATAAAACATGTTTATTATGCTTAGTACAGCAGAAACCAAGAAATAAGAACAAAAACAGACAATGATCATCACCAAAGTTCGAAGTTACAACTCCGGACTATGATGCAGGTCTCACATCTCTGGAGCACGGACATTATTAGGTCTTCCATGTGCCGGAGTTGTAACTTCAGACACCTTCTTTGATGACGGTCGTTTTTTTTTTTTTTGTTCTTTTCTTGGTTTCTGCTGTACTAAGCATAACAAACGTGTTTTCTCACCCTGTTCGTGTCCTATATTTCTTGCGTTTTGTGCTGTCATTACTGTGCCAGGAAAACGTTTCCGATCATACGCTACCACTGAGTTTTTCCATCGCCTAGGTGCACTCACTCTCTCCTCAAAGTTTGTAATCGCTGTGCCGAAACACCCTGCATATTCTATTCTTTTACTTCCCTAAGGAGAACGTCTGTAATGATTTTGATACTATTTTCCGACTTTGTATAAGACGTCACTAAACGTTCAGTACGGTCCCAGCGAGGAGACATTGCCGGCAAGAGTACGAGAGGTGATGGCTGTGAAGTTCCCGATAGGCGATGAGGTAAAGTTCCTGATCGTCAGGCTTCGCGCTAAAATCCTGGATTAAATTCCAAATCTCTTCACTTCTCTTGAAGTGAAGACATGTGACACTGAAACTTCCTGGAAGTTTAAAACTGTGTGCCGGACCGAGACTCGAACTCGGGACCTTTGCCTTTCGCGGGCAAGTGCTCTACCAACTGAGTTACCCAAGCACGACTCACGCCCCGTCCTCTCAGCTTTACTTCTGCCAGTACCTCGTCTCCTACCTTCCAAACTTTGCAGAAGCTCTCCTGCGGACCTTGCAGAACCAGGTCCGAGTCGAGTTCGAGTCTCGGTCCGGCACACAGTTTTAATCTGCCAGGAAGTTTCATATCAGCGTACACTCCGCTGCAGAGTGAAAATCTCATTCTGGAAACATGTGACACTGTAGATGGTGATTAGTCCGTGGGATGGGGACAATAAGTACAGCAGCCGCCTTGGTGCCGTTCGGTAAGAGTAAGCTATGTGCCGGGATCGAATTTCATCCTTTCCCCTCACTCATCGTCGTCCAACACAAGCATAACACTTCGCTATAGACGCGCCCATTACATTCACCAACACTCTACAAATACACATACAACACAACTCCCATATATCTACGAGGAAAAGGGCGCGGAGAAAAACATCCTTTTCGACAGACGGCCGAATCTACTTCGTGGGATGCCCCTAGCCAACAGTGCCATAAGACGTATACATTTTTACACCACCGTTTGACGGTGGGATTCCGTTCAATGACGGACCGTTGACGTCCATTCTGTGGATCGTCCTTGATTATCCGCGAAGCCGGTTCTCGTTGAGCGCCTTTGCAGATGGGCAAACACGAATGAGGTGAGATGGTGTTGGCCACAGAACAGAGAGACCTCTTGGAGAAGAGCACCCAGCGGGAAGCCAGCCGACGAGACAAAGGAGGAGGACGAGGAAGAGAGGCGGTTCCCACGGGAGGAGACACGCTGCGTGCCTGGCCTCTAGGCCGCCCTCCCCCGCCGCTGTTACACACACACACACACACACACGCACACGCACACACACACACACAGAACTGGGCTCCCAGCTTCTTCGACCGAAGTATTCCAACGTTTGTGGCTTTTCTTCGTCTTCTTATTCGCTTATTTCAGACTAACAATTTCTTTAAATACCTCCCCTTCCACCATCCTCTTCCGCCCATTGTATTTAGTAGAGCGAGCATCAACTTCAGGCCGGTGCACAGTTTTAACTCTCAGCAAATACTCCCATTAGAGCGAAACAGCTCTTTCTCAACAACAACCGCACCTTCCTTCACCCCCCCCCCTCTTCCTCCGCCTCTCTGTGTATGTGTATGTGTATGTGTGTGTGTGTGTGTGTGTGTGTGTGTGGAGAGGGGGCGGGGGAGAGTTAGTAGCGAGTCCGTGACATTTGGTAGCCCACTGCCCACGAAAGAGATAGGGGTTCGAATCCTTGTCCAGCGTGCATTTTAACTTGTTACATATAGAATACATAGATAGATTAAGGAAAGGCAAACCTACGTTTCTAGCATTTGTAGACTTAGAGAAAGCTTTTGACAATGTCGACTGGAATACTCTCTTTCAAATTCTGAACGTGGCAGGGGGTAAAATACAGGGAGCGAAAGGCTATTTACAATTTGTACAGAAACCAGATGGCAGGTATAAGAGCCGAGGGATATGAAAGGGAAGCCGTGGTTGGGAAGGGAGTGAGACAGGGTTGTAGCCTATCCCCGATGTTATTCAATCTGTCTATTGAGCAAGCAGTAAAGGAAACAAAAGAAAAATTTGGAGTAGGTATTAAAATCCAGGGAGAAGAAATAAAAACTTCGAGGTTCGCCGATGACATTGTAATTCTGTCAGAGACAGCAAAGGACTTGGAAGAGCAGTTGAACGGAATGGACAGTGTCTTGAAAGGAGGATATAAGATGAACATCAACAAAAGGCAAACGAGGATAATGGAATGTAGTCGAATTAAGTTGGGTGATGCTGAGGGAATCAGATTAGGAAATGAGACACTTAAAGTAGTAAAGGAGTTTTGCTATTTGGGGAGCAAAATAACTGACGATGGTGGAAGTAGAGAGGATATAAAATGTAGACTGGCAATGGCAAGGAAAGCGTTTCTGAAGAAGAGAAATTTGTTAACATCGAGTATAGATTAAGTGTCAGGAAGTCGTTTCTGAAAGTATTTGTATGGAGTGTAGCCATGTGTGGAAGTGAAACATGGGCGATAAATAGTTGGGACAAGAAAAGAATAGAAGCTTTCGAAATGTGGTGCTACAGAAGAATGCTGAATATTAGATGGGTAGATCACATAACTAATGAGGAGATGTTGAATAGAATTGGGGAGAAGAGGAGTTTGTGGCACAACTTGATTAGAAGAAGGGATCGGTTGTAGGACATGTCCTGAGGCATCCAGGGATCACCAATTTAGTATTAGACGGCAGCGCGGAGGGTAAAAATCGTAGAGGGAGACCAAGAGATGAATACGCTAAGCAGATTCAGAAGGATGTAGGTTGCAGTAGGTACTGGGAGATGAAGAAGCTTGCACAGGGTAGAGTAGCACGGAGAGCTGCATCAAACTAGTCTCAGGACTGAAGACCACAACTACAACAACATATAGCGAAGCATCTATTCTGCTTTGAGTACGAAGCATTTAGTCTGCTTTGAGTAAAAGGCTTCGGTTTCATCAGCCCGAAGGCTGCGTTGAAGCCTTCCGTAGAGTCCGCACAGGATACGATGCGCGATGCGCTGTGAACAGTTTTCGTTGCAAGTACTGGGCGAATTCTTTCGTTAGTTCGTAAGGAGAGGCCGACATTGTTTGCCTGCTTTGCGCCGGTCGGTGATGCGCTGCGATATCAGAATCGAGGCGTACGCGCTGCAGGTTTTCTCCAACGATTTGACAGATTTATGCGTTACTTTTAGGTTTATATGTCAGCTTCTTGATGACATACCCATCGTTTCGTTAATGGTCATGGTTACTGTGATGTTTCCATTTAAGTGAGACACTGCGACAAATTCGCAAAAAATTGAAATGAAACATAAGGGTCACTATGATTTGGCGTTTGGTGCGTATAGCATAATATGTTGCTGCATATGAAATTTAGCTATGATATTGAAGTTTTCTTTAGACTTGGGTGGAGGCTTCTGTTTTTTGTCACAGTCTCGAGAAAACTGATCTGATGTAGCATATACTCATTTGTAATTGCGCGCCAGCGCTAAAGCCAGAATAAAATATCCACTACATTTCTCATATTTCATAAACGGTTTGAGATATCGAAATGCGATTTTGTCAGATGATAGCACGTAAACAGAAGAGTATTTTGCCTTGGTTATTATGCAGAATTACGTTATCTACAGCGTCATTCCACTAAATACAGACTTCTTCCATTAAAGAGTGTCGTTTTTAAGGGCCATCGATAGCTGGCGAAACGAAAAATGCTGTGGGTTTTTCAACAATATACGCGAAGACATTACACGTTTATTTTTGTACTGAGTATGTGCTTTTTCATAAACTATTGACGTTACTTTTCCTCAGTTTCTCAGTAAACGACTGTTTCGGAATTCTCTTGGAGTTGGATCTGCGCAACATTGTGTAAACGCCGCTGTGTTTTGGTAAAAGAAGCAAATTTTAACATGGCAACAAGGCAACTAAAAATTCATCATTCTTGACGCTTTTCCGAAAGCTGCAAATGATTAACCAGCCAGACGAAAATAAATCGCTGCTGTTTTTGCACTTTCAGCGGAATAATTTTTAGATACTAACAAAGCAGAGGTGTCAGTAGATTTTTTTGAATGGTCACCATGCAAGTGTGGGCTTGGAGGGGCTCCAGTTACTATTTACAAAAAATCTAAGCGGAGGCTTCAGTTTAGAACGGCACTTCCCCTGCAATGCTCGGCCCTTTCGCTACAGCGACTGCCCGCAACCCCCCTCCCCTTTCTGCTCTGCCCATGTATGCCCTACACATCATGCATCTACCGACCTTATTCTGCGCGCCCTCCACCTCGCTTGTTGTGACTATTGGGTGGAAGTGGTTTGTGTGTGTGTGTGTGTGTGTGTGTGTGTGTGTGTGTGTGCGTGTGTGTGTGTGTGTGTGTGTGTGTGTGTGTGTGTGTCCTTGCCTTTCAATGTTTACAGAACCAGATGACCAATTTAGGACTACATGGGGACGTAGTGTTTAATGGGATATCCAGATCTAGCGCATTTGTCCACATACGCACACACTCACACAGCATTATCTGGAAAAAGAGCATGTCACCAAACACTTATCATATTTTACACCTTCACTTAGTTACTGCGTACTTGGGGGTGTATCTTCTGAAAGTGCACTTACTATAGAACAACAACAACAATAAGCAGCGGCAGTGTTTCGAAGGATTGGAGTTAATCAAATTACAGATACGATAAAATTTCATGCTCAGGGAGAAAAATGATCACATACGTGAAGGGCATCTAATTAGCATTATTGGCAACGCTTGTATTACATCAGACAATGCACTCTCTTTTGAAATACCAGAAAATAATATTAAAAACTGAGCGCTGTGGCTGCCTAAAGTAACTTCGATTTTCTTACGCCTGGGATTTATTACAGCAACTTTCCACTGGTCAGAATTACAACATAAAATGATCAGAATTTTGAATTTTCTTTTTTTTTTAACTTTTTTTTACATTTTGTACCGTAATGCCAGATGCTTTTCTATAATTCGCTCAGACGGGTCAGAAGAAGTGTTCACATCTAGTCTACAATAAGAACTATTTGTAGCTGCAACTGTAGCATCTTGTTGTTGTTGTAGTCTTCAGTCCTGAGACTGGTTAGATGCAGCTCTCCATGCTAATCTATCTTGTGCAAGCTCCTTCATCTCCCAGTACCTACTGCAACCTACATCCTTCTGAATCTGCTTAGTGTATTCATCTCTTGGTCTCCCTCTACGATTTTTACCCTCCACGCTGCCCTTCAGTGCTAAATTGGTGATCCCTTGATGCCTCAGGACATGTCCTAACAACCGATCCCTTCTTCTAGTCAAGTTGTGCCACAAACTTCTCTTCTCCCCAATCCTATTCAATACCTCCTCATTAGTTACGTGATCTACCCATCTAATCTTCAGCATTCTTCTGTAGCACCACATTTCGAGAGCTTCTATTCTCTTCTTGTCCAAACTATTTATCGTCCACGTCTCACTTCCATACGTGGCTACACTCCATACAAATACTTTCAGAAACGACTTCCTGACACTTAAATCTATACTCGATGTTAACAAATTTCTCTTCTTCAAAAAAGCTTTCCTTGCCATGGCCAGTCTACATTTTATATCCTCTCTACTTCGACAATCATAAGTTATTTTGCTTCCCAAATAGCAAAACTCCTTTACTACTTTAAGCGTCTCATTTCCCAATCTAATACCCTCAGAATCACCCGACCTCATTCGACTACATTCCATTATCCTCGATTTGCTTTTGTTGATGTTTATCTTATGTCTTCCTTTCAAGACACTGTCCATTCCGTTCAGCTGCTCTTCCAAGTCCTTTGCTGTCTCTGACAGAATTACAATGTCATCGACGAACCTCAAAGTTTTTATTTGTTCTCCATGGATTTTAATACCTACTCCGAATTTTTCTTTTGTTTCCTTCACTGCTTCCTCAATAGACAGATTGAATAACATCGGGGAGAGGTTACAACTGTGTCTCACTCCCTTCCCAACCACTGCTTCCCTTTCATGCCCCTCGTCTCTTATACCTGCCATCTGGTTTCTGTACAAATTGTAAATAACCTTTCGCTCCCTGTATTTTACCCCTGCCACCCTCAGAATTTGAAAGAGAGTATTCCAGTCAACATTGTCAAAAGCTTATAAGTCTACAAATGCTAGAAACGTAGGTTTGCCTTTCCTTAATCTTTCTTCTAAGATAAGTCATAAGGTCAGTATTGCCTCACGTGTTCCAGTATTTCTACGGAATCCATACTGATTTGAGAGCAGACATCGCTCAAACCACGAGAGATGTACGTTGATATTCAGTAAGGGGGTTGATGATCGTGCTGTTGAACGCCCTGAAACGTCCCCTTTTTAAAGCAATTATACACGACTCTGCTTAAACTGACACACAATATTTTGTTAGCGCAACGCAATCTGACTTTCAATAATCCCTACAAAAGAATGGGCCCTGACTAACATTAAACTATACCTTTCACAAATCACTTACCTCACAAAAATCTTCGCTACTCAAGCTACTGCAATACAGCGAGCGCCACTACTGCCAGCTAAATAAAAGATTCAAAGTACTGAAGGCACTAACTACTGATAAGCATAGTTAGCAAATGAAAGATTTTGATAGAGAACAACCAATGAATTTACCTCAATAGTCATAATATATATAGCAGTTCATGACAAATTTCAAAACTCCAACATCTCTCTCCCCACATCCACCACTGCTGGCGGCTCACCTCCAACTGCGCAACGCTACGCGCTGTTCACATCCAGCTGCCGCTGCCCAACACTACAATGGCAGACAACAATGCAAACTAGACACAGACTGCACACAGCACAGCCAGTGATTTTTATACAGAGGTGGCGTTACCAATAAAAGAACCTAAACAGCCTACTTACAGCCCTAAATCCAACATCATTATATCATCTTCTTAGGACAGTCTCTCTGCATGTGGCAACACACAGCAAGAAGCCCCGCATTCCTTACGAGCCGATGCAGCGCACCCTGAGGCAGGGGGCGCACGTGCACGCCACGTGTGGCCGTGTTGTGATTTGTGTCGGGTGTTGCAGGCGCACCTGAACACGTGCCGGCACGACGCGGTGCCCTGCACGAGCCAGTGCGGCGCTCAGATCCCGCGCGTCCTGATGGAGGACCACCTGCGCTACACGTGTCCGCAGCGGCGCGTGCACTGCCAGTTCTGCGGTAACGACTTCACCGGCGTCACGCACGAGGTAAGCCACCACCAGCCAGCGCACTGCTGTACCGCGAGCCGGTCTTGCACTAGGGATGGCGGTTATCGCTGAAACAACCAGTTTTCGGTTATATCGTTTTTTCCCAATGCCAGTTTAACCATACTAGTAAAACAGCTCAAAAGAAAAGATTTTCGATTTTTTTAAAATTCCGATTATTTCCTGTATTAAGGGGGGGTAGGACGTCAAACGGGCCGACTTGGAGCAGGAGAGGCACCACAGGACATTTTAATTTCCACTGTCTATACTTTTACAAATAAATTCATAAAACTTTAACAGCATGACCAGCAAGGATTCAGGATTCATACTCATAGCAGTGGAAGCTCAAAAACGTAACAAAACACATTTCTTTTTACATGTGAAATTTCATCAATTTTTCACCTACTACTGGCTGCATTTGTTGCTATAGATAGGTTTAGTACTATATTATTCTTTAGTAACACACACACAGCAAGAGAGGGGAGGGGGCGGGAGTAATGGTATTCCACAGATGTTTTTATTCGGGACTAAAAAGGTAATCCAAAGTCGTGATGAAATTAGTGTAAGTACTTGCAAACACCAGGAATCGCGACGTCGTGATTGTGTGGTTATGGTGTTGGAGACTCAAAAGCGGGAGATCTGTGTGCAAACCTCTCGCGTACCAATTTCTTTTTCCCTCCCCCCCCCCCAACCACACACACAAAATTATAAACTTTCCTTCCGGTCATTGGCGTGTCTGTTCTCCTTTTGTAGTGTTGGCAAGGGTACATAATGAGTCATGTGGTAAGAATATATCCCAGTCGCAGATAAATGGCTCTGAGCACTATGGGACTTAGCTTCTGAGGTCATCAGTCCCGTAGAACTTAGAACTAGTTAAACCTAACTAACCTAAGGACATTACACACATCCACGCCCGAGGCAGGATTCGAACCTGCGAACGTAGCGGTCGCGCGGTTCCAGACTGTAGCGCCTAGAACCGCTCGGCCACTCCGGCCGGCCGCAGATAAATATGGTAAATAGTGAGAGCAGGCGGTAGGCCATATAGACCTCTAGCAGAAATGAAAACGGCAAACAAACGGGCGTGAACAACAAAGGAATTAAAGAGTCAAAAACTTTCAAAACGGTACGCAAGAGTCATAACGTATGGTACTTCTGTAGAACATCATAGGAGCTACGTACGTATAGAGGTCGATTCCTTACACCTTGCTGTTGTAAACGGACGTTACACCACGATACAGACACAGATATTCATACAGCGAACAGCCACGTCAATGACCGGATGAACAGTTCTTAATTTTGTGAAAAAAATGGGTCACAAGGGAGATTTTAACACGGACCACCCCTTCGCAGTCCAACACCGTGATCACATAACCACGACGACGTGGCTATTGAAATTCGCTCGATGTTGCACGTCTTGAACTTGCACCGTTCACTGTTTCGATTTTGCTTCTTTCTTCAGAGTTCGGTACAGCTTCTCTTTGAATCTTTGCTGGCAGATTAAAACTGTGCGCCGGACCGAGACTCGAACTCGGACGTTTGCATTTCGCGGGCAAGTGCTCTACCAACTGAGCTACTCAAGCACGACTCACGCCCCGTCCTCACAGCTGTACTTCGCCAGTACCTCGTCTCCTACCTTCCAAACTTTACAGAAGCTCTCCTGCGAACCTTGTAGGACTGGTTTCATATCAGCGCACAATCCGCTGCAGAGTGAAAATCTCATTCTGGAAACATCCCCCAGACTGTGGCTAAGCCATGTCTCCGCAATATCTTTTCTTTCAGGGGTAATAGTCGTGCAAGGTTCGCAGGAGAGTTTCTGTAAAGTTTGGAGGGTACGAGACGAGGTACTGGCGGAAGTAAAGCTGTGAGACGGGGCGTGAGTCGTGCTTGGGTAGCTCAATTGATAGAGCACTTGCCCGCGAAAGGCAAAGGTCCCGAGTTCGAGTCTCGGTCCGGCACTCAGTTTGAATCTGCCAAGAAAGTTTCATATCAGCGCACACTCCGCTGCAGAGTGAAAATCTAATTTTTGCATCTTCTCTTTGTTTTCATGCCTGATCTGCGTTCAACTTTCGACGGGCTATCCTTTGGCCCATCTTATCACTAAATCTGTAGGGAGTGCGACGGGGATCCCTTGTTAGCTCACAGCGGAATTCACGAACGCTTTTTAAAATTAATTACATCTGAAAATATTCCTGTTTCTGTAAGTATTTGTGTTTGTTACTGAGCGGAAAAATTACGCTTTTATGAAGCTCTTAACGTTAGTTGACGTTTATGGA
This sequence comes from Schistocerca piceifrons, assembly GCF_021461385.2. Classification (NCBI taxonomy): domain Eukaryota; kingdom Metazoa; phylum Arthropoda; class Insecta; order Orthoptera; family Acrididae; genus Schistocerca; species Schistocerca piceifrons. Next base: position 233,687,310 of record NC_060138.1, read on the forward strand.
ATGGGCTCTTAGTTGGTATATGCCTTTTGTCATAAAATACGGCTTAGAACCGCGGGCCGCACAAATACTTGATTCGGGTAGAATGCTGCCCGCGGGCCGCAGTTCGACGATCATTATTGACCTATACGAAGGACAAAAAATCTTGCAAATGTTCACGAGGGAACTGGGATCATAGTCCCTCCGACTTTTGCGCAACCATGCATAAACACAGAAGTACGAACGTGCGAGCGTGACCTCCACTTGACTAGCAACAGTGCTACCTCCTTGACTACTGAGGGCGGCCTGTTGTGTGACTATAACGCTGTTCCGTAAGCTTTCCGTACAACAGCGACATTTCGTTGCTCATTGTTTAGCTCTAGTATATTTCCGACAGTGAAAGGAGCTAGGAGCCGAGACCACTGTACGAAGGACCTAATGAATTTGACCGTGGACTAAAACAGCTGTGTCTTGTACGGTTGCATGCCTGAACCTACTGTATGTTCTCTGCAGAATGTATTTCAGAGCTGAGTGCCGCGCGGTCTTAGGCCACGCTCGCACGGCTCCCCCCCCCCCCCTTCCCCCCCAGTCGGAGGTTCGAGTCCTCCCTCGGGCATGAGTGTATGTGTTGTCCTTAGCGTAAGTTAGATTAAGTAGTGTGTAAGCCTAGGGGCCGATGACCTCAGCAGTTTGGTCCCATAAGAACTTACCACAATTTTCCAAAATTTCAGATTTGTGAAAAATGAACACATAAAGTATCACCAGATTAACGCTGAATGAGAAAATGACGCGAAACACTACTATAGTAGCTGAAATTCGCAGTCGTATTTCAAGTGTAATAAACCTGGGAGATGGAGACAGACAGTCACTGCAAGAACGTGGTTCCAGCGAGTAGGAGACTAAGGCCTGTCTGTGTGCGTGCATTGGACCAGAAATTTCGCACCTACATACACTCCTTTTCTGTCTTTTGTTCGTCACTGACTCTCACACACAGTTTCTTGAAGACCGCTTGACTTTTGAGCATTACCGGTACAGTGTCAAGAGAGATTGAGGGTGTATCGATACCAGTTCTTTCTGTATCTGCAAGCCACTGTAAATGAATAACAGAGAGTACTTTCTATTGCGCACGTATTAATATTGCTTCACGCTCAATTCTCGTGAAGAGCGCGGGAAAAATTATTGCTTAAATGCTTATGTGCGCACTATAATTACACCAGTCTTCACGTTTCCTTTGGGAAGAGTAAGAAGGGTGTTGTAGGATATTCCTAGGTTTCTTACTTAATATCTCCTGAAACTTTGTTATGTTTACGAGGGATAGCCTACATCTGTCTTCAAGCGTCTGCTAGCTATGGTTTTAAGTATCTCATTGACATTATCACGTCGGTCAAACAAACCTGTGACCATTGATGCTGTCCTGTGTATACGCTCAGTATCCCCTGTAAGTCCTATATGACATGTGTCCCACATAGACATAGGTGAGCAGTATTCTGGGATGAGCCACATGTGTGTTTTGTAAACAACCTGCTTCTTAGACTGGTTGCATTTTCCCAGTATCCTACCAATGAACCGAAGTCAACCACCTTCTTTACCCACGATTGAGCCTGTGTTATCATTCCATTTCATATACATACAATTTTTTACGCCAAAGTAGTTCTATGAGTTGACTGATTCTATTTGCAAGTCATTGATATTGTTGTCAGAGGATAGTGGGATTTACGTTTTGTGAAGTGCGAAATTTAACATTTCTCCACATTTAATGCAAATTGCTAGTCTTCCCACAATTTTGAAATAACAATGAATACTTATGCACCTTTGCTCGGACAGTGCTTCATTGTAGGTGACTGAATCATCAGCAAAACGTCTGAGATTACCATTAATACTATCGAACAGGTTGTTAATATACAATACTAGCAGCAAGGATCCCATCACACTTCTCTTTGCCCGCTTGAAGTTACGTACTTGTACACCGGTCGGTGACTTTCGATCCAAGCTAACACCAAGAAACTCACCAATTTTGTTTGACGCCTCATACAATCGTAGTTTCTTTAATAAGCACTGGTGTTGCCCCAAGTCAAATACTTCTCGAAAGTCAAGAAATATTGCATTACTTGACAGTCTTCATCCATGGCTTTGAGGATATCAGATGAGAAATGCGCATGTTGGGTTTCGGATGGCCATTGTTTTCAGAATCCACTCTGGTTGCTATGGTAGGGACCATTTTTCCATGGTGATGCACATGTTTTGATCTGAAATTGTAATTGTTCATTTGCACATGTTTTGATCTGAAATTGTAATTATTCATTTGTATTATCCATCATTTGCAGCGTAACTTTAAAGAATTTGTTTTGATTGGTCTTATTTTGTGAAAAATGTTTTGCGCCAGGCTGGCAGTGAAGCCAGGTGAAATCTTTTGAGAAGAGATGGCTCTGCACTTACTTTTTCGATTACTCTTAGGCTGGCATCCGCCCTTCCCGCTGACACTACATGTCGAGCAGAAGACCATTTCCAGAAATTTCTGCGGTAAACAGGCCGAGAGAACGCGTATTTTTTGTCTCTGTTAGCACCGGCGCGGGAATTCGCGAGATGATGTTGACTGAACCTTGCAAGGCCTTAGCTCTGTCAGCAACTGGCCAGCTGCATTCTCCATTTGCGCAACGTAGGACACCTCCTACAACGCTGTCACGTACGCCTACCTTGCTTTTTAGAATGCATCTCATATAGGATACTGCATAGCTTGGAAGATTGTTTTTAACGTATGTATATAATGTGTGTGCGTGTGTAGTGTGTGTAGCGTTGGACAAAAATATGGAGACATCCAGAGAAATGCATGCTTGAGCATAAATACAGATCCCAACGAAGTCTGCAGGTTGCGCTTTTGTATTTGGCCACGAACAGCAACTGTAAAATGATTCAGTATGCTGCAAGCGTCAATCATGATCAGAACAGTGATCTGTGTTGTTGAGAGTGCGTTATGTCGGAGCGAAGTAAATTCGAACGTGAGCAAATAGTTGGTGCGCGTATGGCGGGCGCTTTCGCAACCAAGGTAGCCGAAGTGTTTGATGTTTAATGAGGCACCGTATCGAAGACTTCCACCGCATAAGGGAAGGCGGAAAATCATCATCCACTAAGACGGAAAGCGGACGAAAATGTAAGCTGAGTGACCGTGACAATCAGTCACTGTGGAGGATTGTGTCAAAAAATGAGGGGACGAGAACTGAAAAAATTACTGTGGAACTGAATGTCGCACTCGCGAACCCTGTCACCACCAAAATAACATGAAGGGAGCTCCATAAGACGGAAACTGAAGTACGAGCTGGAATTTCAGATCACATCAGTGATGAAAATGCTCGTAAGCGGAACATGTTCTGCCGAAGCCATGAAACATGGACAGTGGAGCTATGGAAGAGATCATTCGCACGGGTGAGTCTTATGTCATACTGTTTCCAACTTCTGGTCGAGTTTACGTCCTAAGAGCGAAACATGGCGGGGGTTTGGTGATAATTTGGGTAGTCATATCATGGTACTCTGTGGGCCCCATGGTGCAAGATCGCATTACTGCCAAGTTTAATTTGACCATTTTGATTAGCAGGTTCAATCTCTGGTACAATGTTTGTTCCCAAATGTTGACGCTGTGTTCCAAGATGACAGGGACCCTCTTCACACAGTTCGCATTGTCTAGGACTGGTTTTGTGAGGACGAGGATGAATTGTCGTATCTCGTCTGACCACTACAGTCACCAGATCTGAGCCTTTGTAGTTTCATTTGGAGAGAATTGTGCGTAATTGCTATCCGCCTCCATCATCCTTATCCGAACTTGGCATTATTTTGCAGGAAGGATGCTATAAGACTCCCCTGAAACCATAAAAGACCTGCATTTATTTATTCTGAGATGACTGGAAGCTGTTTTGAATGACAGTGGGTTTTCTGCGCTGTATTAAGCAAGGTATTTTTTATGTTTTTGATGATTACATCTTTATGACCACCCGATATATACTGAGCGAGGTGGCGCAGTGGTTAACACACTGGACTCGCATTCGGGAGGACGACGGTTCAATCCCGCGTCCGGCCATCCTGATTTAGGTTTTCCGTGGTTTTCCTAAATCGCTCCAGGCAAAAGCCGGGACGGTTCCTTTGAAAGGGCACGGCCAACTTCCTTCCCCATGCTTCCCTACTCCGATGAGACCGATGACCTCGCTGTTTGGTCTCTTTCCCCAAACAACCCAACGCAACCACCCGATATATGATTTATCAAAGTAGCAAGAGGGGGTCGTCATCTGCCTTGGGGCCAGGGAAACAGTATTTGTGTAATAGTGGTAATAGTGAGGTAATAATGGATTAATGGCCTATTCACGATCACCAATAATGGGAATTGACGTTGACGGTAAGGTGAACCTCAAATTACGATGCTGCACGACATGCCACGCAAGAACCCCATAGCTCCTGAATAAATCATCGGCAGCCGAACTCTTAGCAAAACCGCGCTGCGTACGGGACACCGCTGCAAACGGAAGTTGTCTGCAACCCTAACGCGACGGTGCTTCGAAAGACACGACCAGTTTCCACAGAAACTGGGCTCGCACTGCGCATAGCTGGAAGAATTCAAGCGAAAGGTAGCAGTGGTATGGGGTGGTGGGTGGGGGGGGGGGATATTTTTCTGGCATTCTCAAGCGCCATTAATCTGCGTTGAAGTTATTCTTAAATAGTTTGTTGACGAATCTGTCTCCCAGGCGACGCTCAGCCGATTGTCTTCCGAGAGAGGAGCTGATCTTACAGCAAGGTAATGCGTCTCCCTACTAGGGAAGGGGGAAAGCGATCAGTTAAAACCGATACCGGTAATTTAGTTCTAAATAATCGTATTTTTCGGCGTTTGTTTGGTCTCGGTTAAAACAAGTATTTTTATTTTTTACTGATAACCAGATATGGAACCGATGTATTGTTTTTAGATAAAACTTAAAAAAAAAGTTTGTTGGGAAGTTCTGTAGCTTCTGAATGATTTGCGTCTTCTTTAAATGTTGTTTCTGTTGAAAGAAGTTACAGATCAACACATTACAGAACGAGTATTTATGAACAGATTGGACTGTTATTTCAGAAACCGGTATTTTGAGCGGTTTTAACAGTAATGTTATAATGTAGATGAAAAATCAGATTGTTTCAGCGATAACCATCATCCCTACTTCCTAAACAAGCCAGCAGATTCTCAAATGGCTGGAGGAGCGTGATCGAAACTTTAGTGCACTTCCTTCGTGCGCGCTCCCACCCCATTTCTCAGATGCTGATCGTCGTCGTCCCTCTTTTAACAGCCTTGTTACCCTGTATACTAATGGGTGGCCGCAATTATGTAATTAAATGTGGAAGATGTCTCCGCTTACGCTGTATTATAGACGAGGAACTATTTACTATAAATTGATTGGCGTCTGACGTTTGAGATCCTAAGTTGCGAAGTTGTCGGGAAAAGTACTGTTTGCAGGCAGCCGCCGCAGCGATCCGCCCTCCGTGGCCATAAAACAACGGTTTTAAAGTAGCGCGCTCCTACAAAAATCACGTAAAAAATCAGAAATTAATGTATGACACAGATCTGTATATAGTGTCTCCCTTATGCCCCTATTTCGACTACTTTCGTAGTATGTCGTAAGGAACGCGAAACTAAACGGTACGAGAATCCCATACTGCAGCGGCTTTGTGCAGTAGAAGTGGCATCTTTATCTGACAAGAGTAGTTACTCTTATTACTGAACGAGCAAAGCACGGACTAGACGGCAGCCGTGGTCGTCACACCTGGTGGGGTAGAAAGGTTAATGTGGCGACCTCAGTGATTGCCCGGTGTGCGGCGTTCGCACCTGGCGTGCGGTGGGAAGGCGTGCGCCGGATGTGGGCTGGCGCGGCTTCCGCTGGCCACGCATTCCGGTCGTGTCCCGGCCGGCCGGAAACCGCCAGTCGCGCAGCACGCGTCGTCTGCTGCCGAGGCGTCCTCTGCTGCACTCACAACAACAACAACAACAATAACAGCACCAGCTAATGCTTCTGCTCAATAACAGACCGTCACACATTGTGTGCCTGATCTCTTAAAATGACTCGCGTGCTCCGAGTCTTCTTAAACAGAAATTGTTCAACTCCAAAATTATTTTTCACAGTTGCGACACTCACCGACAGTTGAAGGCACACTAGCGCCATGTTGCAAGAAAGCAGTGATCTTTATACAGGATGTCTGAAAAGTCTTTCCCTGATTACATAACTTGATAACTCAGGCTAGAAGTAAGATACAAATATGAAACTGGTGTCTAATTGTTTACAAACTATCAAAGTTTTTTTTCACACATCAGTAAACTTCCACATGAGCACCCTTGGCAGCACGTAGCACATCTAGGCGATATTCATTTTCCGTCCACACATTAGCCAACATCACTGAAGGGATCGATTCAACGTCTGTGGTTATCCGTTGCCGCAGGGTTTCAAGATCTGGTACACGTGTTCGGTAGACCTCCTCCTTTACATAACCCCATGAAAAGAAGTCTAATGGGGTTACGTCAGGAGAGCGTGGAGGCCAAACCATTGGCCCATCACGACCAATCCGTCGCCCAGGGAAGGTCATATCGAGATAGGCACGGACGTCCAAACCCCAATGAGGCGGTGCACCGTCTTGCTGAAACAAGACATCGGGGTGATACTGAAGCAGCTGAGGAACAGCATACAGTTGCAACATGTCCAGATACACTGCAGATGTGATGGTAGCCTCAGCGAAGAAGAATAGCCCGATAATTCGATCGTGCAATAGCGCGCACCACACATTCACCTTCGGACTGCCTCTGGTGCACTCCATGACCTCGCCAGGGGGTTGTGGACCCCAAACGCGCACATTATGGCGATTCACTACTCCACTGACAAAAAAAGTCGCTTCGTCGGAAAAGGCAATTCGTCTGAGATAACCATCATCGTCCTCAATACGTGATAGGATTTCGACCGCAAAGTCATATCGACGTGTACTGTCATTGGGCAACAAGGCCTGAACGATTTGCACTTTGTATGCACGAAACAATAAACGTTTGTGTAGAATGTCATGGAGAGAGCTTTTTGGCATCTGTAATTCACTTGAGGCCCTGCGCACCGATTTCTTCGGACTGCGCAGAAAAGACTGCCTTACAGCTTCCACATGAAAACATTGCATTAAAACAAGCGTTCAGTGCATAGTGCTGTGGAATGTGGAAAAAATCGCAAATTGGCGTTCATAAGAAGAAGAACAACACCAAAAATGTAACAGGAGAGTAATATGTAAGAAATTGTCCACGCAACCTGCCACTGACGATGCCTTGCAGAAAATAAAGGCGAAACGCGTATGGCACTAAAATTGTGTTTTATTCAGTTGCTGTCAGACGGTCAATAAGTAAAAATTATCAATATACCGTAATATTACACGCAACTGAGGAAGACAGGACTACAAAAGTTGAAGCTTCCACCCTGTCTGCTGAGGTTCTTGGTCGACCAGGCCTCGGAAGGTCAGCAACCGATCCTGTGTTCTTGAACTTCTGATACCAGGCTTTAATGCTCTCGACATCAGGTAGATTCCTTCCAAATGTTGTCTGGAAGTGTCTCTGCACTGTGGTTGGTGATCGTGTCTCATGGTACCACAGGACACACTGTGCCTTCTCCTGATTGGTTAACATGGCTTCTTGGGCACTGCACCTCATCCACTACTTACGTACTGCGAACCTAAAACAGCAAAAAACTTTGATAGTTGTAAACAATTTGACACAAGTCTCATATTTGTATCTTACTTCTAGCCTGAGTTATCAATTTATGTAATCAGGGAAAGACTTTTCGGACACCCTGTACTACGTGGATGTTGAACTTCAGCTGTCTGATCGTGCCGCCCGTAGATGCCCTTATTTCGTTTCTTGCCAAACTACAGCATGACTGCTAGGAAATTTCACTAGCATAAGAAAAGAAAATACCTTTGGATTCTGCTCCCACATCAGCGTATTACATCATAATTTGTCATAAAGTTCAAAACGAGAAATAAGTCTGCAATTCTTTGTCATATAGAGACAGATGGAAATTTGTTTGCCAAACTAGAACATGGCTGACGATACAAAGCATACAAAGCACATGAATCTGCAGACACGCTGCAGTTCTATACTCAGAGACCAAACTTGCACATCCAGGTTACATCACAGTCGTTACATAGAGATCACTGCAAGAAAGCCATTCGTCACACGCGCGCCATAAATTACATGAGTAAACAGAGCCAAACTCATGTATAGTTTTTTTTATTTTAGAAATACTATTAAAACTACATATAAATCTTCCAGAATGAGATTTTCACTCTGCAGCGGAGTGTGAGCTGATATGAAACTTCCTGGCAGATTAAACCTGTGTGCCGGACCGAGACTCGAACTTGGGACCTTTGCCTTTCGCAGGCAAGTGCTCTACCAACTGTGCTACCCAAACACGACTCACGCCCCGTCCTCACAGCTTTACTTCTGCAAGTACCTTGTCTCCTACCTTCCAAACTTAACAGTAGCTCTCCTGCGAACCTTGCAGAACTAGCAATCCTGAAAGGAAGGATATTGCGGAGACATGGCTTAGCCACAGCCTGGGGGATGTTTCCAGAATGAGATTTTCACTCTGCAGCGGAATGTGCACTGATATGAAACTTCCTGGCAGATTAAAACTGTGTGCCGGACCGAGACTCGAACTTATTGCACGGAAAGCAAGAGTATAAAAATACAGTATTTTATCGATAAGAAGAATATACAGTATTTCTGTTGCTGGCTGCTCTCACTACCTTGATATGCAACAATTTTGCACAGTCTTAAGGATTTTCTCATTGTTGCACTTAACTCGACATTCCAGTTCACAAATATCTGTTTAGTGTAATGATTTCTTTTTGAAAAAACTACTGTATTGAAAAATTCTGATGTTTGTGGCTCTGATATAGCAACAATTAAGGAATTGGAAAGCAGGATATTGTCTTGGCTAGAGTGTCATCGATGGATGTAAGGTGTGCCCAGTGAAACATGTTGGGTCCTGTGCTGTTCATGTTGTACATTAATGATCTTGCGGACGATATTACTATGAACCTCAGACTTATTGGAGATGATGTTGTTATCTACAATGAAACGCAATCTGAATGAAGCTCTAAAAATATTCTCTCAGTCCTTTATTAGCTTTCAGCGTGGTGCAGTGATTGACAGTTTCCTTTAAATGTTCAAAACTGTAAAATTGTGCTCTTCACAAAACAAAAAACTTAGTATCTAGTGTATAGTATTAGTGAATCCCAGTTGGAGTATGCAAACTCATACAAATGCTTGGGTGTAACACTTAACAGGAACATGGGAGTAAAGCAGGTAGCAGACTTCGGTTTATTGGTTGAATGCTAGTGAAATGCCATCACTCTACGAAGGAGATTTCTTACAAGTAATTTGTGTGACTCATCCTAGAATATTGCTCAAGTGTATGGAACCCATACCAGATAGGACTGGCAGGGGATACCGAACATATACAGAGAAGGGCAGCAAGAATGGTCAAAGGTTTGTTTGACCTGTGGAAGAGATTGACTGAGATGTTGAAAGAACTGAACTGGCAAAGTCTTGAAGAAAGATATAAATGGTCCTGAGAAAGTGCACTAAGAAAGTTTCAAGAACCACCTTTAATGATGACTCAAGGAATATACTACAACACCCCTAATATCGCTCCCATAGGGATCAAGAAGATAAGATTGGATTAATTACAGTATGCACAGAAGTATTTAGACAATAACTTTTCCCGTCCACCATAAATGAATGGAAGAATGGAATGGGAAAAAGCCCCAATAGCCAGTATAGTGGGGTGTACCCTCTGCCATGCACTTCTCATTGGTTCAAAGAGTATAGATGAAGATGAAAAGGTAAAGAAGAAAGGGAAAAAAAAGATCTCTTGAGTAGGGGAAACAATTATATGGTTTTTGTAGTTTATTATCAGGTTTCTCTTTAGTGTGGTGCATAATCTGGTATGTTAAATTCCATAACAGTTCCCTCTTATACACATTCATAGACTGCTTTGGTTCAAAGTGCAGCAAACAAACCTTCTTGTTATTGCGTTACAGGAAAATTGTAACTAAACAGCCCGTTAATGTGCTGCTTCAGTACTTTTTTGACCTGCAGGAAACTTACAGAATGACAGATTTGGTGTCTCGTTATTGCAACAATTTATTGCACTACACATGCCTTCATTTGTATAAAACATGTTACAGTCTTATGTAAATGAAATTTTATGCATTCATTGAATATATTATTCAGTTACGTAGCTTAATGTCAGCACAGCATGCTGCTTTCACATTGTATAACAAAAAGTAGTTTGGTCTTGTTGCCTGCCCATTGTTTTTTTAGATAGGGTAGCCACTTTTTCATTCACTGTTGTGCAAGTTATTTTTTTCATTTTTTACTTTACTTTAATCAGTCAGAAGTTCATCATCATTGTTCTTCCAGTGTTTCCTGAAATTTGTTTTGACCAGAAAGAGAGAATACAGTTTTGAAAAATTGACCAATGGAGTCAAATATAAAACCTCTTTTTATTCTTGTTGTTCTTTTATGCTTTTTTATGCTGGTAAGTTTAGTGCTGATAAATTGCTTTGAACAAAGATCATGTTAAAGTGTAATCACAGAATGTTGTAGGTAATGCAAATATTTCGAAGCATCATATTTTGAGTCCACAGGTTTTCCTGTTAATAGTGCACTTCTCAATTTGAGTCCACTGATATGACTGCTACTGTATAGGTGTGTGTGTGTGTGTGTGTGTGTGTGTGTGTGTGTGTGTGTGTGTGTGTGTGTGTGTGTGTGTGTGTGTAAGTAAGAGAGAGAGAGAATATTATTCTCTATTTTTATTTCTTTGGTGATAGGTGAAAATAACTTGGCAGCAAACACATATTTTGCTCAAGCAAATAATTCCTTCCTGTGTTGTAATGTTAAACTCAGTTGTAATAAGACATGAATGGCCTTTCTTCAGTTTTCTGCATGTTTCATACTCAGACCCCTGACATCTTATTTGGGTTCCATAGAAAAGCGATTTGAGATGGTGTCATATATAGGAAATGTACTGGATTTATGTAGGGACTCTATATACATGAAAGAACTAGTTCATTCATTTATGCATATTCACATAACATATGACTCAAAGAGATGTACAGATTGAGGCAATGACTTAGATGTAATGCACAAGTCTTATCTGTCTGTAAGGAAAGGGGGCCATTGAGATAGAAAACTCTTGTTCATTAGGTGACACACACACACACACACACACACACACACACACACACACACACACACACACACACACACACCTGTACCTATATTTAGAAATGCTTCTGTTCGTGTGTTATCTGAAATTTGAAAGCCCACCAATTTTTTTTCAGTTGTTTACATCTCTATCATTTTGATATATTTTCCTCCTTACTAGAACCTGGTGACTTTTATGTGTGTGGTTGCATACATAAAACTGTTCTTTCATCTCTCATTGTTTATTTTTTTATTGTGAGGCCATATGAGAACAACAGTGATTTGTATGGACATCAGTCCAGGTAACTGTAACAAACCACTTATAAATTATATGTTTGTCTCCATGAATTAATTTTGAAGTTTTTTGGGGTTGTCTAGGGATGAGGCATGCAGAAGTTAAATATGCATGTTTGTAGCCTGGTATCTGTATTTCCCAATGTATTCTGTCCCAAGTAGAAACTTATTACATTGATGTCCAAAACTCACAGACTAAGTAACTTTTGCATGATGCATCATCACTAAGTAACATAGTTCAATGAAACTTGGATGCACCTACAAAATACTGATACATTGTATTACATAAGGTAACTGGAAGAAATGTGCAGTGAGAGGAACAGAAACTACACTTTATTTCATAGGCAATGATTACACTGAAGTCACTATGATTCATGATTGTTCCCTGATTATTACAAATGCTGGGATATAGTTGTTAATAGGGTGTGTGATCACCATGGATGGTTGTGCGTACTCTGCAACATGTTCCCATGCAGGTCACAAAGTTGGTAAGGAGTTCTTGGGGTGGGGCATTCACTTCCTCCACCAGCATGGTTGACAACTGCTGGATGGTTGTTGGTGCATGTGGATGTGCTGTAATAAGTCTCGTCAACGCATTCCACACATGCTTCATAGTACTTAAATCAGGGATATGGGCTGGCCTGTCCATTTGCTGAATATCCTCTCATTCCAAAAAATTGTCCATCTGTGCAGTTGGATGTGATCTTGCAAAGTCATAAATGAAAATGAATTTGGGGCCAAATGCACCCCGGAAAAACGCACATGGGGAAGGAGTGCTGTGTCACAGCAACGTTGACTGATGAGCTTACCGTGTTCAAAGATTTGGGGGTCAATGCCACTCTTACGGCTCCCCCTCATATGGCGAGATGTGGGAATATGTAATGCACCCAGGAATATTGTCGAACTTGGAGGCCTCCCCAGTCCAGCCACCTTAAACTCCACCAATCGTGTGGGACGTTTTGGGGAGACATATTGCAGCATGTCCACATGCACCAAAGATCATCCAGCAGTTATCTACTGCAGTGGTGGAGGAATGGAATGCTGTACCACAAGAACTCATTGCCAACCTTGTGGCCAGCAGGGGAGCACATTGTAGTGCATGCCTTTCTTGGTGATCAAACATCCCATTAAGAACCATGTTCTGCCTTTTGTAATGTCCAGGGGACCAGTTACTTCAGTGTGATTATTGTCTGTGAAGAAAGTGTTATTTCTATTTGTCTCATTACACATTTCCTTCAGTTATCCTCTGTACTATACCGTGGCAGTTCTTTCTATGTATGGTTCAAGCTTCACTGAACTATGTTACTTAGCAGTGACACATCATGTAAAAGTTACTACTCAAGTTTTCCACACCGATGTATTTGTCATTCAGAGCATCCATCACCAAGCTTTTATTTGCACCCATATCCATTTAATTTCAGAACATATTAAATTACACTTTTCACATAAATCTGTGGATTAGTTCAAGTTATTTATGTATAATTTTGCTTGCATATATAAGTTTGTTTATTTCCCAGTGTCTTTCTTCATTTCCTTCCCAGTTTCTTTCTTCATTTCCTTGTATGTGTGTGTGTGTGTGTGTGTGTGTGTGTGTGTGTGTGTGTGTGTGTGTGTGTTATATCCTATGTCCTGTAGGATTCACAGTTGGGTGAAGACCTTTCTGTTGGACGCGATTTTGGAAGTGTGTGTCTGCTTATACATTTCATGCTATTTTCTCGGACTAGAGGTAGATTGTATAACTTACTTTTTTGTTTTTTTGTTGAACAGGTGCATGGAGGCAGCTGTGGCTATATAAGTTTGTTTATTCCCTAGTTTCTTTCTTCATTTCCTTCTGTGTGTGTGTGTGTGTGTGTGTGTGTGTGTGTGTGTGTGTGTGTGTGTGTGTGTGTGTGTGTGTGTTTTATATCCTATGTCGTGTAGGATTCACAGTTGGGTGAAGACCTTTCTGTTGGACACGATTTTGGAAGTGTGTGTCTGCTTATACATTTCATGCTATTTTCTCGGACTAGAGGTAGATTGTGTAACTTACTTTTTTGTTTTTTTGTTGAACAGGTGCATGCAGGCAGCTGTGGCTACGAACCAGTGTACTGTGAGAACAAGTGCGGTACGAAGGTGCAGCGCAGGCAGCTGAGCCAGCACAAGGCGGCAGACTGCACCAAACGGTTGGTGCCTTGCTGCTATTGCACTAAGGAGTTTGTGGCCGACACACTAGCTGCACACCAGGCAAAATGTGGGCGTGTTCCAATCCCATGCCCCAATCGGTGCGGGGCGCCACATCCTGCCCGCGAGGATCTGGAGGCCCACTTGAGGGACAAGTGCAGCTCCTTGTCAATTGCTTGTGCTTTTAAGGAGGCAGGATGTCGTTTCAAGGTAAAAACAATAATTGTCTTTTGAAAATATTTCAGCTTGAAAATAATAAGATTTATAATAAGGAAAAAATGTTTGTTTTGGACAAACTTTGGCTCTGGAAAGAATACGTGTTATATCCTATGTCCAGTAGGACTCACAGTTGAGTGAGGGTCTTTCTATTGGACATGATGTTGGAAGTGTGTGTCTGCTTATTCGTTTCATGTTGTTTTTCCATTTGGCTGCATACAATGTTACCGTTTTACCAAACTATTCTGCTATCTGTAGAAAACAGTTTGATGGCTTCTGCAAGACGTTAGTTTGTCAAAATTTGGTTAATAAAATTTCACAGCATTGAAGCCCTAAAATATTTTGAGTGATATACAAGTTTTCTACGTGATTCAGAAGTCAGCAGTAGTATGCAGTTGACTTCTCATGATGTTATCTGCCCAAATGATACTTCTTGCTTTTTTTTATCCTTTATCCTTGATACTTCTTGCTTTTGTTAATCCTTGATACTTCTTGCTTTTTTTATCCTTTTAGACCTAATGTACACCAGAAACTACTTCAATCATTTCTACTTTCAACGCTATTTTTTGTTCCCATATGTTTATTCATACTTGTACTAATTAGTTCTCACTGTGTCAAATGCCTGCAACTGTCTTGTAAAGTTCATAAAAGGAAATTTTCTAATACACTGTACAGTATGACAAACATGTTGGTTGAAGCAGCAATGCGACCCTTCCTCAATTAATATAAGTTATTAGTTGATACAGTTCATTATCTGGCCAGACAACAGCTTTCACAGTTTGGTTAGCAACAGAGAATATTTCAGTTCTGGGGCTGTGTCTAGGTTGAAAATGAGTGTACAACAGACTGTTGTTCAGAAGCAAGAGAGAATGCCACAAGTTTGTCCATTTAGAAAATAGAAATTCTTTAGAGAGCATAGTGTCAAGGACCTGAGAAATTTTAGAGGTATGGATTAAAATGAGACTGGGTTGGGTATGGGAAGAACTTGTTTCTGTGCTGCAGTTGGTTTGGCTGCAGTATGAAATCGCTGGGTAAGAATGGAGGTTGGGAATAAGCACAGATTAGAGTACCAGATCAGAAATGATAGCAGCAGGAATGTCTTATAAAAGTACTTAAGAATGTAAATACCAGTGTTTAATTATAATTTTACAACATCAAGCAGCTGTGCAATGTACATAAACGACTTCTCAGATCTCTAGTACTTGGACTTTGGTTTAACCTCCTATGGTAGCCGAGAAGTTTACAAACTTTTGTCATATGTTTGTTGTCTACTACTCTACTAGTACATGATTAAATAAATTATCATTATATTTGAAAGGAAGATGGTCCCCTTAAGTCACCAGTAGTGATTCTAATCGAAGAATGAAGGTGAATTTTCCTTAATTCCATAATTTTTCAAAAGTAGAACATTTATGGGTTTCATACAAGATACTATGGATGAAATTAATTCAGATATAATTTTAAGTTACATTTTTATTTTTTGAGTTTTAAATTAATGGCTGGTGTTTGTTACAGGGTACCAGATATGCACTGGAAAAACATCTGGATGAAAGCACAAAGCAGCACCTTGCTCTCATGTGCAATATTGCAACGAAACAGCAACATCAAATTGCAAGTCTTAAGAATGCAGTGTCTAGATTGTCTCTGAATTATTCAGGTAATATTTGAATATATGTGTATACAAAGTATATTAACACACATACATAGACGCTAAACACATGCATCCATAGCTTTCATTTTTCACCATCTTTCATATACGAGATCATCTTTTATCCCTCCTTCCAATGTGTGTGAACCAGTCTGGCAAGTCAGTTATCAGATTTGCCAATTTTATATGTTTAAAACAACATAGGGTTACAAAATACAAAAGCCCACCGTACTGTACTACTGCTTGCATTATAGTTTTTCTCTTCATGTCATGATCAATTTGTTGCAGAAGTAAATGTGGTGGTAATTGATTAAGGAAACAATTCCAATATTGGGAAGCTTTGGCAGTACTGATGGTTTAAGAAGGGGTAATCAAGATGGGCTGAAGCACGAAATGAAGTTTGTGTTAGGGAGGGCATTGCAGTGCAATTGTATTAGCCATAATGCTAGAGTGGTGTAATTGATAGCACATCTGCATAGTTACCAGGAGACACAGATTCAAGTCCCAGATTTGGCACAAATTTTAATTCATTACTCCAGCTTCTGTTCTTACCAAAGGTAAAGTTGAGACTCAATATGTCTCTAGGAAAATGTAGTCCCACCAGATTAGGGAAACTGTTTTTCTTCCTGTCAACAGTGACAGATAATAAGATACTGTTCTTCAGTACATACAGAGGGTCTCAGAAAAACGTAGTCACTCTTTGATAGTATTAATGAAACAAAATGCATACAGTTACATGTCTTCCACAGGGGAAAGTTATTTTATGAGTCCAAAGTGACCCCTAGCTGAACAAGATCCATGCCACTGAACTCTTGACTGAACTATGGCTGTCATTGTTGCCGGTGTGATAGCTGCATGGAATGCCTTGTTGATTCCTCATAGCTCATTCAATGTTCTTGGCTTGTGTTGATAAACTTCATTTTTCGAGGCCCGCCTTCAGTAGAAATCAAGAGGTGTATGTTCTTGGAGACCATTGTGGGTACTCAGCAGCACTTCGACCTTGCCATCATCCAGGCAGATTTTCATCTAAGTAGGCTCAGACATCTCTGCAGTTGTGAGACAGAGTGCCATCTTGTTGTAGGTAAAATCTTTCATTTCCAA
This sequence comes from Schistocerca piceifrons, assembly GCF_021461385.2. NCBI lineage: Eukaryota > Metazoa > Arthropoda > Insecta > Orthoptera > Acrididae > Schistocerca > Schistocerca piceifrons. The sequence continues at coordinate 233,703,950 of NC_060138.1, forward strand.
ACACCTCTCACACGGCAGGTAAAATCGATGTTTGCAGCGTATGATGATATAAGTCACCAGTTACGGTACCTTCAATAAAGAATGGGCCAATCAAACCATGTAATGACAGACCTCACCACACATTAACACCCAGTAGATTAACATATTTGTCCATGTGAACATGAAGATTTTCAGGAGCCCAGTACACGCAGTTGTGGTGGTTTACAGTACCACTTGTATTGAAATGCGCATCGTCTGACTAAATAACCATCCCTGCAAACTGTTCATCCTCACTTAGCTTGGAGTACTCCATCCTTTGATCTGGGTTGTACTCTTTCATAGCATGCAGCAACCTTGGAATGTCCACTTTCCAATTTGTAACCTTCAGAATTCGCCATACACTTGATCAGTATACCCACTTTCACATTCACCCTGTGTCACAGATTTTTGAGGTGACCTAATAAAAGGTTGCAACACAGCAGTCTTTTTCATGTTTTCCGTCAGCCAGACCTATCGTTGTGCACATTCTGAACAGTACCGTCGGCTTCAAATTCACCCCAAATAAGATAAATTGTTGTATGTGTTGATGGCTGAGTTCCGCACACATTATGCCATCACTGTTGTACTTCCATCATGTTTTCATACTTCCAGTGCCACTTCAATACGGCCTTGCATTACTCAAACAACAATCTTACCTCAGTCATTGCTGCACTGCCATCTGTTGGAAAAGACACACCAAAATCTGTCGAGAAAACAATGGACTACGCTACTATGCAAAATTGTAAATATATTTCATTTTGTTCATGAGATATTAACTGTCAAAGAGTGCCTACATTTTTCTGGACCCCTCTGTATATTTGAGCATCAGTTAGGCAGAACATTAAGTAACATACTAAAACTACTACCATCAGAGTTGGAAGTGTGTTCTTGAGAGTTAATATAATGCAAGAAATGGCATGAATAAAATGTGTTTTGCAGACTACAGCTACAATTAGAGTATTACAGTCACAGGGAAGGAAGGTATTATTAACAATACAGATAGCACAAATTTCAAGATGGGAAAATAAAAATGAGGACAGCAGAACAATGACAAGAATCTAAGGGAAGCGAAGAGTAGGCAATATAGACTCTCCAAGACTCATCAAAACTTATTGCCATGGTCACTTTATATACCCTTAAGAGTTTTGCCATTAACATTTCTTTCTGCTGCCCACCCCTCTCCGCTCCAAATAATAATAATAAAAAAATCTTATGTTTGTACAGCATGCTTCCTGCAACTTATTTGAGCTTTTATGCCATCTCCCCCACTTGGCACTTGGATCAGAATAACACAGTGGTCGACAGCTAGATGTTGAGAGGACAGCTACCATAGCAGCCACCAGTCAGAAATATGTATGGTCATGCCTTATCACTATTGTCATTAAGTTCTTGCAACCACAGGTGCCAGTAACCTCAGTCAGTTGCAGATGACAGTTGTGGCCAGTGATCTATCTCTTCTAATTATTTTTGATTGCCTGCTTTATTTCTGTGTTGAGGATGTTTAGTGCACAAAACAACAGAAGGTAGGAGAGAAAGTTTGTAGAAAAGTCATGTAGGTATTTCGATCCTCTAAAGCAAATTCATTATTGCACAGCGACAGGGAGTGCGGCTATGCTGTGTCATAATGGATACACAGCTGTTGCTGTCACAGTCGACCTGTGCAAGCGAATCACGTATATCTGCATACATATTCCACAAGCCACCACACTGTGTGTGGCATAGGGTACACAGTACCACTGCTAGTCATTTCCTTTCCTCTTCCACTCATAAAAGAGTGAAGGTAAAATAACTTTCTATATGCTTTTATACATGCCCAGATTTCTTTTATCCTGTCTTAGCAGTTCTATGTCATTGGCAGCAGAATCTTTCTGCAGTCTTCATCCTACAGGGAATCTCATTGCAGTTTACAGAGCATTTCTGTAATACTCACATGTAAGTGTACCTGTAACAAATCTAGCAACATGCCTACGAGTTGCTTCGATATCTTTCTTTAATCTGACCTGGTGGGGATCCCAAACACAGGAACAATTCTCAAGAATGAACTATGCTTTCCTAGAATAACTGCACCATCAGAACACGCATATTTGCTAATGAAATTTGTCATAAATAATCCATCACCATTTGAGAATAACAGTGATGTCTGTTCCTACAACACTAGAGAAAAAGTGGCCTTTATTACCGATTATGGAAGTTGTCAATGGCTCAGAATGGAGTTCAATATGCAGCAACAAAATTTTTTGGTCATTTGCCCAGTAATGAAAAATGTCTGATAGTAGCAAAGTTAGTTTTAAATCTAAACTAACATCATTTCTCTTAGACATCTCCAGTTTCATGGATGAATTTCTATTTAAAAACTGGTACTTAATGTCAACACTAAGTATATTTACATATTGTGGAACTGACTCACTCCACATCACTTTGATAAAAGAATTGTTAAAGTGATCTTTGGAAAATGTAACTCACTCTTGTCTCCTCCTTACACCAAACCATCATCAACAAAGTCACAATTGCTGTTCTCCCTATTTTTCAGATCATTTATGTATATAGAAAACAGGGATGATGCTATTAAATTTCCGTGGGGGCCCTGTTGATGATACCTTTCTCTGTAATTAACACTAGCCATCCAGGAAAATATACTGTGGTTGTATTACTCCAGTAGTCTTATTTCTTAAATAATAGTTAACTGGCAAAATTGGCCTTTTCCTATTTAATTGTGTAAGAGTATCCATCACTGTATTACTTTTTTTGATATATATTGTCTCCCATTTATTCATTCATGCTAATTGTTTGTTTCATCCTTTTCATGGTTAAACCATTTTATCATTTTCTTTGTGTCCCAACATCATCTCACTTTTCTGTTTCAAAATGAGAGGTACATCATTACATCTGTTTTTGGAGTAAATGAACTTGATTCGGAAGATTTGATATTACCCTCCTTATCTTCTCTCACCTTTATTCCTTTGTGCTGTTAATTTAGCTATTGTTTCCCATACAGATGATTGCAATCTTTTTTTAATTTCTGAGCAACAACATTCTCTACAGATGAGTGTTTAATGGGATCAGTAATGGAAAAAATACTAGCAGCAGGTATGCCAGTGATTCAACACCAACACATTGATTGGTCTTAAAAGTTTGAACTTAAATTAATTTTTCCAGACCTGGCTGCAGAAGAACTTACACATAAAGAACAAGTGCATAATTACTAATATTCCTAAATCTGATGATTATTGTTTTTCAAACCTAGAAATATCACCAGGAGGCTGGAATAATTGAAACTTGTTCGTGAAAGCTATTACAGTCACAGTTGTCAAATCCTGGTACTGTAATTTACAAATTATCTACAGTCATATTATTTACTTTTTCAGGTACTCTTATTTGGAAAATCACAGATTATACTTTGAAAATGGCTGAAGCAAATACCAAAGATGGAATGGAATTAGTCAGCCCTCCATTTTATACTAGTCAGTATGGATACAAATTGCAGGTAAGCTCCTTGACAGAGTGCAATTCTTGCAAATGGCACTTGTTAATTTACTCCAAGAAGAATAATGTAAAAAATATATATTCAAAGTTTGTTTGCATAAAAGATATTACATTATTGAAACAGATATTCTGTTATATGTAACTTACAAAACAATGATATTTTTGTAATCAGCTTATTATTTGTAATCCTTTATAGGCATCGCTGTTCCTGAATGGTAATGGTGCTGGTCAGGGTTCTCACTTGTCACTGTACATAAAAATTTTACCAGGAGAATATGATGCACTCTTGCGGTGGCCTTTTTCTCATTCTGTTTCCTTCACGCTCTTTGACCAGGCACCTGTGCCAGAAAAGGTAAGTGCATGTATCCATTTGGCTCAGAAGCAATATCCGAAGAAAGTCTAATACAAGAGTTAACTTATTTTTCTTTGTATAAGTTTATGCTGTAAACGTATTTATACTGAAAATAGTATTTAGTGACACTAACTGCTCAACATCATTCTGCTGCTTGTGTTTAATTGTAATAATGATTTCCCACTCAAGGTAATTTGCATATATGTTTCTCAAATACTCAGCAAGTCACTTAAATTATTAGCTTAACTTTTTTTAAAACTGTTTAATTGATGAGTATGTTTATTATAAATTTGGAGTAAAGATAAATCCTACATTTCACTTGCCATTTGCTATCCGTCTCCTCTATCATGAAACTTTGATTTCTGTTCTAGGCTTGCAACATTGTGGAAAGCTTCATTCCAGACCCAACATGGAAAAATTTCCAAAGACCAAGTAAGGAGCCAGACTCACTAGGTTTCGGTTTTCCTCGATTTGTTTCACATGAGATGCTCAAGAAACGACATTTTGTCAAGGATGATACAATGTTCATAAGAGTTAAAGTGGACCCAAGTAAGATTGTGGCAGTGTAGAAAGACATCATGCTGTGTCAACAGGCTCAGTGTGTGCTATTTTCAGGACAACAATCTGTGAGGACATTCGTGTCATGGACATCTGAAGTGTGTGGTGCATTGGCACTATTTGTGATCAAAATGTTAGTAATTACCTATTGTAGATAAGTTTATGCCTGTGTCTTTCTTTGATATTTCTCTACATGTAAATATGTACAGTCTCCCTGTTAGTTGTATATTTGTGATAAATCCTCTGTTCAGAATAATGAGTGATAAAAAATAGTCATACTGTGTATAGGTATCAGTTATATGGTAGCCATTAAGCAGTAATGAGAAAACACTATAGTAGTTTCAAACTATTTGTTTCACTGTACATATGATCATAAAGCACAACTCCTGTTTCGTACTAATTTACAACAACAGTTTGTAGACAAAGGATGTTTGATTTAAACAGTTTCATATTTCATAAAAAAACTGCCTCTCCATTGCACAGTTTCTCAGGGAATGAGTAGTATGAACAAATAGTTATGCAACTGTAAAGTGTTAAAGTCATATTTTTATGCAGAATCTTTATGTTAAAAGATCAGTTAAGTGGTGAGTTGTAAATAAATTAGAATACAATGAGAGATAAAAGTTCTCCAAAAAAAGTTTATTTAATAACAGCAAGTGTGAAAAATGAAAGCATAAAATACTACATTGTTCTTTAATATACAATGCACATGTTTTACTTTTTAGTGCTGACTGACAAAGGTAAAAGAATTGTAAAACTCTATACTGAAGAAAACCACTCATATATTGTTCTTAACAGCAAGATAATTTTGTAAGCTGAAAGTCAATTTCATCTAGTGAGTATTAACCAGATACTGATATAAGGGTTTGTAGCCAAAGATAATGCACATTTTTTTCTGGTACATTGTGCAGTCATAGAAATATGTGGTAGTTAGAATCTCAGGAGATGGTGTCATTCATCATTCCTGTCATCAAAGCTGGAGACAAACCAAAGGACCTGTAGTTGATTCTGTATGCAAATTCATGCATGAATTCAATATGTGAGACAGTTATAATGTATCTTTTTTTATGATGATTAAACTTTACTGCAAGTATCTTTTGCTTAATAAAGATGTTGCTCTGAAACCACTGATGTTATACTATTTCATTGACCACTGCTATAAGCTGATATCCAACATATATATTTCAGTAGAAATTGTGATTTAAAATGTAAACCTCTCAAGCCGGTAACCTGATTATGTACTCTCCACCTCAAGTAAAACATACTGCTTTGCCTTCTTCTGACTACTTGTCAATTACGTGTAGTGATATTTGTGCTGACACACCTTAAGGACTTTGTTGAAAAGTGAGGTGGAAAATATGAGGAGCTACACAATGCCCTTGAAAAAAAAAGTGATACATGAATGTATTTAGAAGACTACTAAATATTCCAATGCACAGAGCATTTATTGTTCATCAAACCATAGATAAAAAACAAGGGAAAGTGGACATATAAAAGTGAGACTTGTAACAGAACTGCTGGTTACCTACAGGAAGAGATGGCAGCATACCTTTTTTTCTTTTTTAAATATCTCACACTGAAGGTTATTTTATGCGGTCTTGTATGTTTTAAATGTGATTAAGATGTATTGTTATCGGGTCCGGAAAAATCAAAGTGTTCGAGGAATGATTGCTACATCAGAGCAATTTAAAAAAAATGCTACAGTCCTGTACCATCCAGGCATGTCATCTTTAGCTAGTGGGCTAGCATGGAAGCTACTGGCTCGAAGGTTTAATAGAGATTTTGAGAACAGGAAGGTAGATTACCACAAAGATAAGTTATTTAAAAAGACACTGTCTTTGCCTCCTAACAGCTGCAGGTTTGAAGCAAAATTCCACTGCATGCTAAAAAGGAGCAATACATACGATTTGCAGCAGGAGTGACTGGCTCGCTTGAGTTATGAGAAAATAGGAGGAAGTGTTACCATGGGTTGCCATGTTTTGTGGTTGCTTGCTCCAGATTACACAAGTAACATTATTTCTTAATGGTCACCTTAGTTCCCTTCTAGAATGTTCATTCAAATTGCAAACTTAACCGTATTTTGGCTATTCTTCACTAATTATCTGTTTTCCTGACTACCCTTCCAAGTATACTAAGGTCTGTCTTGACCAAAATATAACTTCATTTAGACCTCTCCACATTCCCTGTCTGCTTACTTACGAAAACCTCACATATGAAGTGTGTCATAACATGCTAACACACCATACAGAGCGTTCTCTTGGGTGATGCCTTCAGACTTAAATAAGTATCTTTTTTGTTGTTATTGATTCTACAGTCCTCCTCAGTAGATTTCTTTAATTTTGAGAAGCCTAACCTAGAGACACAAAACAGTAAATGCACCTTCCACTGACATGAATATACAAAAAATATTTTTCATGTGCAACTTCAATTTATTTATTGTGCTTCCATGAACTGCTTCAGATATATTCACTCTAATTATTATTAGTAATTTTCTTTTAAGTCATACCTATTCCAAAGGCCCAGGCTTTTAAATCTTTATAAAATAGTGGACCTCGACTAAAAGGTTTGAATCTTTTTAATTCCAGAATAAATAATCTGAATCGGAGTTGCCAAATTTAATGTCCCTTTAACTTTTTAAGAAGAGTGCACCATGTTTTAGAACAAGTTGTTGTCCTGTCCCTTCCTTTATTTTTTAACCATAGCATAAACACAACAATGTACATGTCACACACATCATCATCTACACTACAATATTACATGTGATCTATAAAGGGATGGACAAAAAAATATGGAAATGCCATGAGAAATGCATGTTGAACATAAACGTGGATGCTAGCCAAACCTGCCAGTTGCGCTGATGTGTTTGTCCATGAACAGCACCTGTGTGAAGTCCTCAACACATTGCAAATGTCAGTTGTGGTCAGAACACTGAGTGCCTTACGTTGGGCCTATGTGAAGTTGAATGTGGGCTAATTATTGGCGCATGTATGATGGGTGCTTCCATAATCAAAGCAGCTGAAGTATTTTGTGTTTCAAGAGGCAACGTATCAAAGATTTATACCACACAGAAGGAAAGTCAAAAACATCATCCACTAAATCACGATGTTGGCAGAAGTGTGTGTTGGGTCATCATGATGAATGGTCATTGAAGAGGATTGAGAGAAACAATAAGAGGACAACAGCGTCAAAAGCCACTTCAGAACTGAATGTCACACTTGCGAACCCTTCAGGATAAAAAAAAATCACAAATGGAACTCCATAAGCAGGGAATTGCAGGGTGATCTGGAATTTCAAAACATTCATTACTGATGCAGATTCCCGTAGCAGGAAATGTGGTGCTGAAGCCATAAAACCTGGGCTGTGGAGCAATAGAAGAAAATCATTTGGCCAGGTGAGTATTGTTTCACACTGTTTCCAACATCTGGCAGAGTTTACATCCCAAGAGCAAAACATCACAACCATGTCATAGTATTCAATGGACTCCATGGTTTCTCTGTGAGGTCGCACCACTGCCAATGGTTATGCGACCATTTTGGCTGATCAAGTTCATCCCATGGTTCAATGTTTGTTTCCTAATGGTGGTGGTGCGTTCAAAGATGACAGGCTCCCTGTTTACACAGCACTCATTGTCCAGAACTGACTCTGTTAGCACGAGGATGAATTGCCTCTCCGCTGGCCACCATAGTCACCAGGTCTCACTCTTATTAAGTGTTTATGGTCTACTTTGGAGAGAAGTGTGCATGATTGCTACCCAGTTTTATCGTTGTTATCTGAACCTGCCAGTATTTTGCAGGAAGAATAGTATAGGGAATCCCTCAAAAACCATACACGATCTATATTTATCCATTCTGTGATGAGTGGAAGCTGCCTTGAATACCAACGGTTTTCTTACACTATATTAGGCATGGTAATGTATTGTGTTTTTTGGTGTTTTCATATTTTTGCCCATCCCTGTGGCTTAAAGGCTATCAGTTTCTCTTTTCAAGTTATCTAATTCATTCAACACAATGAAGGGCACTAGTATTCCATACAATGACCTGTAGAATACAATATTTGTATTTTCTTTTGACGACATCACTTGGAGTAAGGAAAGCGGTAGTTGAAAAATAAGTGATACAGGATTCTAACCATTCCTGTGTGTTATTCAATCTGTGAACAGAGGAGAAATCTAAGCAGATATTTGGAAAAGACTAAGGTTTGCAGCAGAGACCAAGTAAATGGAATGGATAGTGCCTTGAAAAGAGGTTAAACAGTGAGATGGTGAGAGTGAATTATAATAGGAAATAAGACACAAAGTATTCGTGCAGCAACATAACCTGTGAGGGCAGAAGTAAACAGGTTATGAAGTGTAGATACAATAGCAAAAAAAAAACTTCCTTGAAAAAGAGAAATACGTTAATATCAATCACAAATTTAACCATTATGAAGTTCTTTCGCCTATAGGTTTGCCCTACATGGTTGTAGACAATATGCAAAACAGACACAAAGAAAATAAAAGCTTTCGGAATGCTGGAGATAAGATAACTAATAAAGAAGTACCAAATTGAATCGGAGAAAAAGCTGGCACAACTTTTCAAAAAAAAAAAAAAAAAAAAAAAAAAAAAAAAAAAAAAAAAAAAAAAAAAAAAAAAAAAGAGAGAGAGAGAGGATAGATTGGCAGGAAACATCATGAGGCATTAAAAAGTAAGTAACTTAGTACCCGGGAGAAAGTGGAGGGGTATTAAATTATAAAGGAACCCACCTGTTTGCATATACAAGGGTTGTCCAGAAAGTAAGTTCCAATCAGTCACGAAATGGACACCACAGTGAAAACCTGCACAGATGCGTGGGGTAGTATCTCTAGTATGACTGTCGATTGCATCAAGACACTCTTTTCAGTTGTGAGCATATTGTGAGTGAGTAAAGGTGCCTAGAACAATGATGTGTCTCCTGCCAAGTAGGAGGGCCTGCTGAGAGGCTTCACCTTAATGATTGCAGCCCACCTAACACAACTGCCACGCACTTCTTTCTTCATGGCAATTCTCAGCCGCACTCTGCAGGGGCAGTGAAGACACTCCTGCACCCTTTTCGATAGGAAGTGTTCCATCACCCACAACACATTCATAATTGGCTCCTCCTGAGTATCATCTCTGTTCACATGAAATGCAGGATACAAAGACAACACTTGGGAGCAGGCTACACACTACAGACCAACGTAGAGAATTATCGGAAAGCACAGGTGGCTGCCTTCTATGATGATGGTGTTGGAAATTTGGTATAACGCTCCTACAAATGTCTAAGTCAGAGCGGTGACTATGTAGAGAAGTATCTGGAAAGTGTAGCTAACTCTTGCAAATATAATGTTTCTGATTTTCACTGTGGTTTCCATTTAGCGACCGATCAGAACTTACTTTCTGGACAACACTCGTAATTATAGGTTCAAATGAGTGCTGGTCACAGTAGATATTGTTGAAGGGACTTGTACAAGAAGGAGTAGTATGGAGGGCTGTATCAAAGCAGCTTTTGTTCCAAATTCATTCACTGTGTACTAATCTATGCTGCTATATGAGGACAATGCATAGTTTAACATTGTTACCAAAAATCTCAAAGTTCTTGTCTGATTAACTTCAAATTTTTACATGGTACTGTAATAAATGCACGTATGGACATAGGCTATATATGTTTTAAACAGGTTTTTTGTTAAAACAAACTGCGACTAAGAAAATTTTGTTCTATAAGTATGTGTACTTTCATTTTCTTTCTCACAGTTGGTCTTAACTACAATAGTAGAAGTTTTAAACTGTCAGACAAATTGTTTTCCCCATATATATTTTACATCTACATGTTTGCTCTGCAAATTGCACATAACTGCGTGGCAGAGGGTTCAGTGAATCACCTTCACAATAATTCTCTGTTATTCCACTCTCGAACAGCATGTGGAAAAAAGGAACCCCTACATCTTTCGGTGCGAGCTCCGATTTCTCTTATTTTACTATGATGATCATTTCTCCCTGCATAGGTTGGTTCAACAAAATATTTTTGCATTCGGAGGAGAAAGCTGGTGTTGAATTTCATGAGAAAATCCCTCCACTACAAGAAACATCTTTGTTTTAATGATGTCCACCCCAAATCCTGTATCATGTCTGTGATGCTCTCCCCCCTATTTCTCGATAATACAAATGTGCTGCCCTTCTTTGAATTTTCTCCATGTAGTTCATTAATCCTATCTGGTAACGATCTCACACTATACAGCAACACTCCAAAAGAGGATGGGCAAGCATAGCACAGGCAGTTCTTTAGTAGATCTTTTCAATCTTCTGAGTTTTCTGCCAATAAAACTCAGTCTTTGATTTGCCTTCCCCACAACATTTTCTGTGTCCTTTGCAAATTAAGTTGTTCATAATTGTAATTCCTAAGTATTTAGTTGAATTTATAGTCTTTAGATTTGACTGATTTACTGTGTAACTGAAGTTTAACAGATTCCTTTTGGTACTGACGCGGATGACCTCACATTTTTCATTATTTAGGATCAATTGCCAATTTTTCTAATATACAAATACACTCCTGGAAATTGAAATAAGAACACCGTGAATTCATTGTCCCAGGAAGGGGAAACTTTATTGACACATTCCTGGGGTCAGATACATCACATGATCACACTGACAGAACCACAGGCACATAGACACAGGCAACAGAGCATGCACAATGTCGGCACTAGTACAGTGTATATCCATCTTTCGCAGCAATGCAGGCTGCTATTCTCCCATGGAGACGATCGTAGAGATGCTGGATGTAGTCCTGTGGAACGGCTTGCCATGCCATTTCCACCTGGCGCCTCAGTTGGACCAGCGTTCGTGCTGGACGTGCAGACCGCGTGAGACGACGCTTCATCCAGTCCCAAACATGCTCAATGGGGGACAGATCCGGAGATCTTGCTGGCCAGGGTAGTTGACGTACACCTTCTAGAGCACGTTGGGTGGCACGGGATACATGCGGACGTGCATTGTCCTGTTGGAACAGCAAGTTCCCTTGCCGGTCTAGGAATGGTAGAACGATGGGTTCGATGACGGTTTGGATGCACCGTGCACTATTCAGTGTCCCCTCGACGATCACCAGTGGTGTACGGCCAGTGTAGGAGATCGCTCCCCACACCATGATGCCGGGTGTTGGCCCTGTGTGCCTCGGTCGTATGCAGTCCTGATTGTGGCGCTCACCTGCACGGCGCCAAACACGCATACGACCATCATTGGCACCAAGGCAGAAGCGACTCTCATCGCTGAAGACGACACGTCTCCATTCGTCCCTCCATTCACGCCTGTCACGACACCACTGGAGGCGGGCTGCACGATGTTGGGGCGTGAGCGGAAGACGGCCTAACGGTGTGCGGGACCGTAGCCCAGCTTCATGGAGACGGTTGCGAATGGTCCTCGCCGATACCCCAGGAGCAACAGTGTCCCTAATTTGCTGGGAAGTTGTGGTGTGGTCCCCTACGGTACTGCGTAGGATCCTACGGTCTTGGCGTGCATCCGTGCGTCGCTGCGGTCCGGTCCCAGGTCGACGGGCACGTGCACCTTCCGCCTTCTGGCGACAACATCGATGTACTGTGGAGACCTCACGCCCCACGTGTTGAGCAATTCGGCGGTACGTCCACCCGGCCTCCCGCATGCCCACTATACGCCCTCGCTCAAAGTCCGTCAACTGCACATACGGTTCACGTCCACGCTGTCGCGGCATGCTACCAGTGTTAAAGACTGCGATGGAGCTCCGTATGCCACGGCAAACTGGCTGACACTGCACAAATGCTGCGCAGCTAGCGCCATTTGACGGCCAACACCGCGGTTCCTGGTGTGTCCGCTGTGCCGTGCGTGTGATCATTGCTTGTACAGCCCTCTCGCAGTGTCCGGAGCAAGTATGGTGGGTGACAATGCTATCTGAGAGCACTACATGGAACACCCGTTCTGGCTCCAGACTCCATCACAGGTCTGAGGGCCAGGTACATTTCTTTATGTAATCTTGGGTATGCTCCCAGATGTCTTCAGTCTCATTGGCAGCCTCAAGAAGACAGAGAGAAGCCAACTGGTGCCGCCACGACCAACATATCACCATCAGCACCAAAATGGCAAAAGAAGCATGATCTCCCTTCACAGAAGAGACGACACAGTCAATGGGAGTCAGCAAGATGCCAACAGTCCTCCATGTGGGGTCTCTAGTATGGGTCTCTCCTGAAACAGCTGCTGACCTCAAGGGCCTGGTGACTTATGGGCCAACTTTTTCTCCAGGAAGCTCAACTTCAATGTGGGTCTCGTTGACAATTTTCTGCTGCAGCACTCAAGTCCCACGGTCTGTTAGATGCAGTGGGAGCCCATCACAACTTCACTGGGCCTAGGGGTTCTACTGCCAGTCCAAATGACATCAATCCCATCTTACCATGATGCATGCCAAAGGAGATTCTGCAGAAGATGCAAAACTTGTTTCTCCCCTGCAGAATGCTCCTTTTATATCTTCTTCATGTACAGATTGCCCTGATTCTCAAGAAGGCCACACCATCACTTCTTGCAGACATCTGCCTGATCACTTTTGGGTCAGTGCTCAACCAGACTTTCCACAGTCTTCACATTGTATGTGCTATGATTATCCACATTGGATGACCATTGGTGGGCATTCATCCTTCAGGATAAAATATTGGAAAGTACCTCCCTACTCTTATATCCACAGATGGAGCCTGCTCCTGTAGATCAGTCATGTGGCATCCTTGGATGTCACGAACGTGTTCGACTCATTGGATCATGTTGCTCTAGGCATTGTACTAAGATCTAAAGGACTACCTTTGTTACATATTGTGATGTAACAAATACAGTTTCACAGTTTTTATATGTTCTGGGGATGAAGTGTCCAGAATCAAAACAGTTCCATCACTGTGGTCAGTTCCTGTTAAATGTGTATTGATTTGGTTTTAACTCACATGTCTTCCCACATTGGAATCCAGATACTTGGCCACAGTTGACATCATGTTGTTTGCTTCTATGCCAGGAAAACCATAAGGCCTTATCGATTCAGTTGCTGATGTCTAGGTCATCTTGGGCTGTAAGTAAATGGAGCAATATACAGGGTGGTTATAATCAAACTTTTGCTACTTGAGCCAGTGTAGATAGGAAACTATTTAATATATGGGTATCCAAGTTTGTAGGAGTGATGATCAGAGTGTGCACTGCAGGATTTGTGTTGTTAGTGTCATGATATACCGTTAAGTACCAATACTAGACAGCCAGCATGGATGGACAAGGTGATCAGGGCTTTATTCATAAAGCTGTTTTATCAAAACAGCAGAAATAGTGCTGCTGATATTTGCAAGTGTCAGTGAATTAAGGAATATGAAGACTTCCTCTTTCCACACTGTAGAACATAATTTGGAAGATCAAATTAACTGATGATCTGCAAATTGCTCCTGGGAGAGGCCAACAGCCAATTGCGCCACAAATTGTTGAAGAAGTTACAGTTGTTACAGTCGAGAATGCTGGATGCAGAGTGTGATCTTCAAGCAGTGCACAAGCTGTTCAAAAAGTGCTGTGTAAAATTGTGAATTGATATCTCTAGTGTGGTCGCTGACTGTTGTGGATGCAGGTGATCATTAAATTGAGCACTGTTTGTAACCGGGGTCATAAAAATGGTATGCAATTAACAAATGTTATATTTTCACATAAAAATTAAATTGTATTTGTTTCAAAGGTTTATCGGTTATTTGTCTTCTGCATGACCATACAAACGTTTCTACAGTTTCAGTGTCCTATGATTACTTGTTTTTCACAGGAGCCCTCTCAAGCAATGAACGTTTCGATTATAACCACCTTGTATCACTCCCTCACACTCATAGCCTCTGGCTGTGACAGGAAAATCAAATTTCAAGGTTTATTTAGAGCTGGCCACACAATCATGCCAGGGAAGCGAGTTATGATGAGACTGGCTGCAGGGAGATAAAGCAAGAGATCACCTCATGTGTGAGGGCTACCTCGTCACACCTTCCCAGAAGGTAGAAAAGATGTGGGTAGTACATTTTCATGTGGTCATTTGAAGGTGCAGTCCTCTTGGCATCTGCCACAACACGTGAGCAGCACTAGCTGCTTCTTCAGCGGACATCATTAAATCTCTTGTATCCAGGCTCACATCAATACTTTACCAACAAAAATTTCACATAGTTGTTACTGAGAAATAGCCAAGAGGTGCAGGGTGGCCACAATCCCACTGGCACTGCCAACCACATTGCCCTGTATGGCTCCTAGATCAAAGGCATCCACACGAAGAGACACAATGCTACTATTTTATACATCAAACAAAGCATGATGCAGAAGGGGTTCCAGCATATATCTTCAAACCCAAGGGGTTTGAGAAGACAGATGTTGTGGCAGTCAGTAATGACTAAGCCCATGTCATTGACACACAAATTGTTGGCTATTACCTGCACTTTCGCTTATGTCACAAAATACAACAATCACAAAATCGGATGGGACCGCAAAAAGTAAACATTTAGGTTGTCACCATTTGAACAGCAATGGTGAACTGGCACGGCACTTGGGCAGCAAGATCTGCCAATGAAATCATCAACCTTGGATTTCGGCACCACGACCAAGTGTGATTTCAACACATATGTTGACTGCTACAGGGTTTAGTTTAAAAGTTTTTCAGCACATGATGGTCGTGATCTTTCACTCGACGGTTGGAGTTGGCATTGGGTAGTGCACTAGACTTTTTTTATTACCCTAACACCTGGGGAGCTGGAACACTTTTTGTTGGCCTGTCTTTCAAAAGGTGACACTATGTTTCTGTTATTTAAGATGCAATAATTCTCTGTAGTCTGTGTATAATTGTGGAACTTTGTATATTTAGAAGAGAACAATAATGTATTTAATATGCAATCATCTGACAGGAAAAATGTTTGACAAACTGCATTTACCTAAGAGGGGACTGTATAAAAATAGATTGCATTTTTTATCTAAAAATGAGTACAGTATTCCATTGCTGGCTCACAAACTTACCACTTTGTCCTTGTACATTCTGTTTGGTTCCAAACGAAGTTATGAATTTCAGAGGTTTATAAGTCATATTATACATTAAACATCTTTTACTCTTTCTTCCTGATTTTATCTACAGGCACATGCAAAAGGAAGGAAAATAAATTTAAAGCTTAACAGTCCTGTGATTACAATGTCTTAAGAGACAGAGGAGGTCAGGGTGAAAAACCATCTGCACCTTCTCTGGCAGGTTATGAATGCCACGTAAAAAACAGTTCTTCTTTTGAACCGAACCACTCATCGAGCAATTTTTGTACATTTTCATACAAACTGAAGTGTTGTTCAGTGAGAGTGTGTCCCAGTGATGCAAACTGAAGGTAATCGGACAGAGCCAAATCTGCAGAATAAGCTGCATGCTCTCATATATCCCAACTGAACACCTCAATTGTTTCCCTGACCTGTTTGCTGTGTGTGATGGGGCATTATCATGGAGCAATATGACTGTGTTGCCTTTTTCCATATTCTGGCAATTTTTCACATAATGCTCAATTTAAATTGATCATTTGCTGTTGGTAATGATCAGTGTTAATGGTTTCACCAGGTTTTGGCAGCTCATAATAGATGACACCCTTATGATACCATCAAACACAGAGCATTCATTGTCTTCTTTCCAAAGCGATTTGGTCTTGCAGAGGATGTCGATGGTTTGCGAGGATTCACCCATGAATTGTGATGCTTAGGATTCTCAAAATATATCGATTTTCATCACCTGTCACTATTAAACGGAGAAACGACTTTCTTTTCTATCTGGCAAGCAGCATTTCACAAGTAGTCTTTTGATTTACTTTCTGTCTTTCATTCAGTTCATGCGTAACCCTTTTTCAAACTTTCTGCACCTTTCCCATAGCTTTCAACAAGAGATAAACGGCTTTCTGTGTCACATTCAATTGTTTCTGCGAGTTCCTGTTGGGTCTGAGTATCATCTTCAGCCAATAAGGCATGCAATTCATTGTCTTTGAACTTTTTTGGTGGTTTCCCACACTCGTCATTTCTCTTGTCAAAATCACCACTTTTCAATTTTTTGAAGCGGTCAAAACACTGTGTTTTCACAAGAGCATGTTTGCCAAAAGCTTCGATGCAATTCTGGAGCAGTTTTCTTCAAATCATAATAGAAAACCAATGCTGTCCGCAAAACGTAGTTCGTAGGCACAAAAACTCGACATGTTTATAGGTTTGAAACAGATACTGATGTATGGAACTTGGGTTACTGTGTGCTGTTATTCGTTGTCAGCTGTTACAGGAAGCAGATGGTGCTGCAGACGTGGTCTCATGGGCCCTACACTGACAGCTAGCACTATCTTTAAGGAAATTCTGGTTTCATACTTCTACACCTGGTAAAGCCCAAATCATGAGGTTTCAACCCTTTCCATACTTCAGGTCAGGTGTCTGAACCATCCCATGACCCTGCTTTGTCATGGGGTGTATACATAAAGTTGACATTCAAATGAGTAACGAGTAACTCAGTTTAAGCCACGACATTACTTTATTCAGGCCAGGAGCAGTTATAGTAGTGTTTTGTGCAGTCAGATTGTTAACTAATGTAGATCCTGAAACTTTCTGGCAGATTAAAACTGTGTGCCCGACCGAGGTCGCAGGAGAGCTTCTGTAAAGTTTGGAAGGTAGGAGATGAGGTACTGGCAGAAGTAAAGCTGTGAGTACCGGGCGTGAGTCGTGCTTCGGTAGCTCAGTTGGTAGAGCACTTGCCCGCGAAAGGCAAAGGTCCTGAGTTCGGGTCTCGGTCGGGCACACAGTTTTAATCTGCCAGGAAGTTTCATATCAGCGCACACTCCGCTGCAGAGTGAAAATCTCATTCTGGTAATGTAGATCCTTACTGCTAAAATGTTTCATAGTTTCTTCCTTATGCATTTCACTGAATAACACATGTATCACTAACATGTACCATATTGAATGATGATGTTGCTTTGCTTATATTCATAATTTACTGCCCAGGAAGAGTTTACATGGTTTTACTGCCAACTACTTTGGTGGAATTGTCTGAATACATTCCAAAATTCCACCAAACGTACCAGACAGAAGGAAATAAAGTAAAATTGCAAAACAATTTTCTTTTAAAAACATTGCATGGGAAATGCAGCCAAAGCATGAGTCTCAAAGCTCACTGAAATAAAAAAATGACAGGATGTTAGTAGCTCTTCTGAATATACTCATAGTAACAAATATAGATTCTTTTTACTATTGCGAGTTGGGGAGGAGGGGGGGAGGTGTTGCATACCTGAGGAAATTACGGAAAACAATCAGCAGATGACTGAATGTGGAAAATTTATTCAAGGAAAGACTGTGATCTGACACTGGTATCTGAAATGAGCATGATGTTCAGAAGATCATAAGAAAAGTGAGCCATTGGGATCTCATCTGAAAGAAGAAAGAAGTAACTATGGGAGACTGAAATCTTCAAAGCTGTGCACGGGCAAGAAATTCTCTCCTGAAATCAAGTTGTATCTATATGGTATAAAAATTACATGCCATTAATCAGTAATGATGTAAGGAACATTTTATACCCATGTGGACAAATTGTTTGCTTTGACTTGACCATTGCTCTATATGAGGTAAATAAATCCGTGCTACAATGGATATGAATATTAAGTAGTTTGCGAACTTCTTGTGAAGCATACTTTCATGAGCCAAAGATGCTTTGTTACATGTAATTTTTTTCTTTAAATATATTTTTAGCAAATTCTTCACAAGAAATGACATTTTTGAATGGTGAGGAAGCCAATCACTTCCATACACATAGAAACATTACTTCACAGTGAGCACATTAATCCAAAATAATAGAGCTCTCCCTATGCTTCCCTCCCCTGGCAGATACCATTACATGGGAAGTGACCAATGATTAGCACCCCAATGACTGTCCGCCCCAATAGCTGAATGGTCAGTGTGACAGACTGCCATCTTAAGGAGCCTGGGTTCGATTCCTGGCTAGGACGGGGATTCTCTGCTCAGGGAGTGGGTATTGTGTTGTCTTCATCATCATTTCATCCCCATCCGGTGTGCAGGCCGCCCAATGTGGTGTTGAATGTAATAAGACCTGCAGCAAGGCGGACAGACCTGCCCCGTAAGGGGCCTCCCAGCCAATGATGCCAAATGCTCATTTCCATACCCCAATGACTACTTTTCCATCTGGCTTCACCTAGCTGCCACTACAATGCCTACAAGGATGTCATCTAAGTGGACATTCAGCAGAGTGAACTGACCGCTAGACAACCAATTGCTCATATTCCAACACTGTGACAGCACATGGGAGCAGGTAGACCATGTCATGAATGTGATGCATTATACTGCTGATTCCTCCATGCCTATATCTTCTAGCCAGCCTAGAAGTAAAACCACCCAATGAGGAATGTCAGTTAACAATTAGGGACAGATCTGCTGAGTTATTTCAGTTTGCTATTTGGGGAGCAAAATAACTGATGATGGTCGAAGTAGAGAGGATATAAAATGTAGACTGGCAATGGCAAGGAAAGCGTTTCTGAAGAAGAGAAATTTGTTAACATCGAGTATAGATTTAAGTGTCAGGAAGTCATTTCTGAAAGTATTTGTATGGAGTGTAGCCATGTATGGAAGTGAAACATGGGCGATAAATAGTCGGGACAAGAAAAGAATAGAAGCTTTCGAAATGTGGTTCTACAGAAGAATGCTGAAGATTAGATGGGTAGATCACATAACTAATGAGGAAGTATTGAATAGAATTGGGGAGAAGAGAAGTTTGTGGCACAACTTGACCAGAAGACGGGATCGGTTGGTAGGACATGTTCTGAGGCATCAAGGGATCACCAATTTGGTATTGGAGGGTAGTGTGGAGGGTAAAAATCGTAGAGGGAGGCCAAGAGATGAATACACTAAGCAGATTCAGAAGGATGTAGGTTGCAGTAGGTACTGGGAGATGAAGAAGCTTGCACAGGATAGAGTAGCACGGAGAGCTGCATCAAACCAGTCTCAGGACTGAAGACCACAACAACAACAACAGTAATAGATCAAGTGGAGACAGTTTTGTAGCCTTGTTGCCAGCTAGATGAATCATCAAAGAGTGAAAATGGAGTGCGTGAAGAGAATTTTTAACATCCATTAACCATTACACACCAGCAATGGAGCTACGGGAGTCGATGTGAAAGATGCCACGGAATAAATGTCCAGGCCCAATACCTCCCCTATAAAATAATGGTGTTCCCCAAACAGCACCTACGGAAATGATGCGAGCGATGACAAAATGCTCTTGTGATTTGACCTCCACCTGTTACATAAATTATCGATTCCATCAGAACATGGAACACAGACTAGACTTTTTGTCTAAAAACTCCAATCTTTAAACTGCCCTTTCTTCATGTGGAAACAGCAGTCTCTGCAAACTGCTTCATGCGACACTGCTCCAAGGCCTGATAGAATTCGGTAAAGCATGCTATTATGCCTCAGCATGGAGACAAAAGTTCTCCTGTGCCTCTTCAATCAAATATGAGCTGAAGGCTATTATCCAGACCCGTGGTTGGAGGCAGTTCTGATACCACTTCTTAATCCAGAGAAGGACAGATTATCTCTGGATAGCTACAGGAGTGTTGCTCTCACTAGCTTTGTAGGGAAGTCTTGAGTGGATGATGAACCAATGTGTAGTGTGGACCCTTGAAAGCAAGGGATTGCTCAGGCATTTCCGATCTGGGTTCTAGAAATACTGGTCCACACTTGATGATCTCCTCCAATAAGAGGAAGCTATGCAAGTCACTCTTCTGCAAATAGCAGTTCATTGGTATTTTTTCAATCTAGGGAAGGCATATGATACCACTTAGAGACATCATCATCTGTCAATTGCACACATGAGGAATTAGGGGACAGCTCCCTATCTTGCAGTGGCTCTTCCTCACTGAATGTAATTCCAGTATTGAGAAGGTGCTATACACTCCAACCCATTCCCTCAATGGAATTGAGTTCCTCAGTGCCATATAGTATCACCCTTTCTATTATTGCCATCAATAGTAACTTTTCCACAACATAAAAAAGGTCAGTCAAATATTCCACATTTGCTGATGACATTGCGGTATTTTGTTCTTCCTTGTCTTGTGAATACTTCACGTCAACTGTAGCTGAGCCTTATGAGGCTGGAGAATTGGGGTGATTCAACTGATTCAAAATTTTCTCTTTCTCCTGTAAAAAGAAAACTGTTTGTTTGTATTTTAATCATTCACATCAATCCTTTACTTACTCAGAACTCAGCCTAATGGGGATCATCTTGGGTTTTAAGACCTCAGTGCAGTTCTTGGGCTTCATCTTTGATCAGAGGTTAATGTGCCTGCACACCTCCATGATCTGAAATGTAAATGTCTGAAGCTACTTAACATCTTAAAATGTCTTAAGTGGTAAGAATTGGATGGTATATCTGTCCAGTTTAGTCACATTTTACACAAGCTTTGTCCAGCAACTTGCTATGGCGGCATAGTGTATGGCTCAGGTAGGCCTTCCTATTGGTATTGGGACTGAAAAAACTTCCAATGAAGGTTAACTGGTTGCTGGCAATTAGGCCTCTTTCTGTCCATGTGAAGGGACATCTCTGTTGGGTGTTCTGTTATCTTCCCAGATTTCAGATTTTATCATTAAAATCTGCCTACCAGGACACCTTTAGTGTACTATGCAGAGCTCTGCGTGATCAGGAAGGCACTGGAAAGCATGAGACTTCTGATGGAGGAAAGTTTCTTGCCTGCATGAACTCTCTTAGTACTCTGCAGGCTATTCAGAAAATGTTCCCAGCAGACAGGATAGTCTGGATGTTCCAGTACACTATCCACCTTCTGCATAAGCAGAAGAATGATGTGTCCTGCTGCTGGGTCCATGGGCACATGGGAATTGAGGGGAATGAGGAAGCTGGCAGAGCAGTGAAAGCAGCCTGCCCCCCCCCCCCCTCAAAAAAAAAAAGGTTCAGCTTAGTGTCCCCCCACAGGCTGTTGTGTCATGGGTGATGAAGGGAGTGTTGGCTTAATGGGAAAGTCAGTGGTTGGAAGTGGAATTTTGGGTGGTGACAAAACAATAAGAAGAAAATTGTTGACTTTTGTGTGGAACCAGAAATTCTATCCAGTTTCATTGGATGGATGTTTAAGTGTGTTCTTGAGCAGCTGGCTCATCCTATTGGGTCTGTGATGAACCAGCAACCTTACTGCCTACTACTGTTTAAGTAATGCTTTCAAAGTGTGACTGTGGTATAAGAGCTACAGGAGATAACATGTGAATATTTTTATCACTGTGACTGCAGTTATATGAGCTTTGCATTTCATTTTTAAACAAGTAACTAATCATTCACAGTGCCACAATCTTGAGAAGGGGTGCTGATGACCACACAGTGTAGCATCCAACAATTTAAAATCCATCCAGTAGATGTTTTTTCCTCATACAAGAGGATGTCAAAATTTGATCAGCATGCTATGGAGGTACATAAAAATGTCATTACATCTTTAAAACTATCAAACTCCACTATTATATACCCTCTTTTCCTATAATCTCAATAGCAAAAATGCATTCAATGAAGCCCAGTTGCCTATTATATCAATGATATGCTGGTGTTCCGATTAGGCAGCCTGAAAGCATTGCATTGGGTTCACAAATTGCCTCCCATATGACTGAGGAAGTAATTAATATTCAAGGAAGCAGCAGCAGTAGTCTTTCTACAAAAAGACTATGTGCAGTGCTTTATGTATTTATCTATCAAAATCCTGTCCATAAGTGTAGCCTTAACACACTGCCAACGTGGTAAGAACAATTTCAAATTTCGACATTTTCAGTTTTCACTGAAAACCATTTTTCTGTGCCCTTTATAATGAAATCCGTCTATAGCCCATCGAATAATGTCAGTATGCCAATAACTGTCATTTTCATGTATTGGAATCACAGGTTAAATGCAAACCCTGAGCAGTTAAACTCAAACATTTCCACAAGCCCTAGGCAGACTATGACATACTCAAACTGAGAGTTCTCACGTGCTTGGTTTGAGCTGCCACAATCTACTGCTTCACATTCATGGCTTAATCCATCTCACTTCAGGCAGGGGGGTTACCTTTATAATCTCAGGTGTTACTGAATTTAGCAATGTTAAAATTCAGGACTAAGTAAGAAACCGCATATTTTTGTTTTCTCCAAAAAAAATCCTGCCCTGAGATACAGGCCTCCAAAGATGACACTGCGAACACCATTTTGAAGAAGCGAACTTCGTAAAAAATTTTAAAATGCTGTACCTCTGCAACAGTTCTAGATATTTTGTTAGAGTTTTTTAAATTTGAAATATCATTGCTTTATGATTACAATGGTATCCTCCATTTGGACACATTTGTCAAAGTTCTTTTATTGTTGCGTTTTGAATTTTGTTTATAATTTACAAATTTTTTCCAAAAATGCCAATCCAGAAAAGTTAATTTTTTTCTGTTCATTAATACTATACTCTCTGTGAAGGAGAGCTTCTACTTTTAAGTTGGACAGGTTTTTAAAAAAAAAAAAAAAAAAAAAAAAAACCCTTTTTTTTAACTTTCAAGGGTAACGTCTGTCTTCACTGAAGTTGTTTCTTACTAATTTCTTTGTTACAATGTTTATTTCTATTGTCTTTGTTGCAGCTATTTCTTACCACTTTCTTTGTTGCAGTTATTTCTTTTCACTTTCATTGTTGCAGATATTTATTACACTTAGTTGTAGTTTCTTTGTTGTGGTTGTTCACTGCAGGTTTCTGTCCTGTAGTTGTTCAATGCTAATTTGTTTACTGAAGAGGCTTCTAAGAAATCTGAGACCATCCAGTGAGTCCTGTGTTTTCGTGAGGAATTTGCCAATTGACATAGTTGCAGTGTGTTTTGTGTAAAGGACTGTTTGAAATGTCTTCTGATCTTCTGATTGGAGCCACAGGAGAGTGAAGTGTGCTGACTATTTGCATATACACAAAAAAAACAGACTTTGTTCTTGTTCAGAATAAGTCTTCTCGTTTGAAGATTCTGTTTCAAAGTGCGGATGTTTCCAGTGACGACTTTTTGTGTTCTAAATGTTTTGACAGAATAACAACAATTATAGTATCTGAACAAGGTGAAGCATCCCATGGTGCAGATTTTGCATCAATGGAGGAAGAATTAAATACCCTGAATCACTCAACAACAGAGGTAGGTGTTAGCCCTGTTCAGAAACATTGTCAGTGAAGTTGAGTCGTCACCTCTATGCAACAAGAAAGCACAGAAAAATTACATAAGCTAAGGATGAATACACTACAGCAAAACTGACCACACTCTTCTAGTAGAAATTCCATGTTCAGAAGAAAATGAGCCAAAGCACTCTTGCCAGGAATTTTTCACAAATATCAATTCAGCTGTTGAATATTGTGCATATTACAGTGAAAAGGTGGAAGTTTTAACTATTATTCCAGAGACATTTTCAAAGAAAACAGGTTTGAACCACATTCCATCATTATCAAAGTACATGGTGGACAATCAAGAAATTTGAGGTCTGCAAAAGGAGTCTTTGTTAGACCATATTGCTATTATGGTCATCCTGTAGAAGCAGCTCAAGTTCTAATAGTGTGGTCATTTTATCTGGAAGATAAATGGGACTGTTCTCACCAGAGTCCCAACAAAAAAGACCCTTTTGCAGTTTACAAGAGTGACTATACAACTTCTTATATTGGAAGACCAAAATTTTATGCACTATGACCTAAGTGGGTAGTTCCACAGCCACCTAGATATGTCTGTCTATGTGTGTACTGCGTGAATTTTGAACTTTGTATGGTAACTTTAGGGAATTTACTGGAGCACGTGACATATGACACCTCGGTTGGGTCTGTGAAGTCATTAGTAGTCTGTGACGTAATGCGAGAGACTTGTTTGTTTCAAGAATGTGGTGACTGCCCTGGAAATGGAGGCATGTCTTTACAGACACTTGTCCTGGAAGACGTAGCAGATAAACCTGCAGAAATCATATGTGCGACATGTGAGGAAAATAAACTAATTAAGGAAACTGTTGCCTTGACAGTTTCATTGATGAACTTGGTCAATGTTCAGTGAAAGCATTAACACGCCAGCATTTGAAAAAATTGCAACAACAACACATTGCAAAAGTGAAAGGGTGCGTACAGGCTGAAGAACTATGTTTAGTGCATCACTGTGATTTTGCTGAGAATTGGTCTGTAATTCTCCCATAAGAAGTACAAGGCTATCATTGGAGTAATGATCAGGTTTCAATTTTTACAGGAGTGACATATTTTCAAAACAAGACCACAAGTGTTGCAGTTGTAAGTAATGACACAGGACATGACTCAGCACATGGTTTGCAAGTAATGTGCAAAATTCTTCAACTGCAAACAGGGGCCTAGAAGATCATTATTTCTGATGGTACTTCTAGTCACTTTAAACATAGTTACCCACTTTTTGAATCGAGGAAGTTGCTTATACCAACTGACTGGGTATACAGTTCTACAGGTCACAGGAAGGGGCCTTGTAATGGTGTAGGAGGCCTGCTGAAGCACCATGCTACAAAACAATTCAGAATGCTGAGGATTTTATGAGAATCATGAAATCTTACACATCCAGAGATGAGAAAAGAAGAATAGTCCAAACTACTACTGTGAAAGGAATTCAGAAGACACATTTTTGGACTCAAAAGTGATGAGCAAACTCATATTGCACACACTTTAAAGAGCAAGAAAGAAGAAATTTCGTTTGTTTGGCCAACACCTCAGTAGCAGCAAGATAATATTCAGATTCACAACCTGAGAAGGGTAATGCTTGTGGCATGTGTGTATGACTGTGACTGGTAGGTTTCAGAGGTTATAGACACCAGTTATGAGTTAAACGAAATTGTAGTGAACTTTATGTTACCACACAGACCGGCTGCTGGATATAGGTTTCGAGCTAAAGGACAGTAACAACACCACCAGTGCTCACTTCCTGTTCACAATGTTTTGAAGATTGTAAGTGCTCCAGCTCCTATTGGTTTAACAGGAAGGCATCACTCTGTATCAAAGGAAGACACTGAAGCAGTGGAACACATTTTTGGTTAATTGACTGGCTAATTTCATACAGAACAGAGTGCACAGGAATTGTATGAGTTGAAACCTTTAAGTCTTTGCACCTTTCACATTCATTTTGGAACCATTTAAAATGTTTGAAAAATTAGTTTCTTACTCATCTTTCAAAACTGAAATTATGTTAAATGAAGCTAGGTTTTGATTTTTATGAGCCTGTTATGTGATAATGTGGTAATAAAACAGGTTTTGTGCATGGCAAAAATTTCAGTTGTTTAGAAAACCTGTTCAACCTAAAAGTGGAAGCTTCCCTTCCCAGGGAATGTAGAACTATATGGTACTAATCAACAGAAAAAAAATCAAAATTTTATGGATTGTCATAAAAAAAACGTAAATTATAAAAATAGTTCAGAACACTAGAGTAAAAGAACTTTGACACATAAGTCCAAAAGGAGGATTTCTTTGTAATCACTAAACAATTATCTTTCAAATAAAAAAAAAAAAACCAACAAATATCTAGAACTATTCCCGAGGACCAGCATTTTAAATGTTTTCCCAAAATTTGCATCTTCAAAACGGTATGCGCAATGTCGTCTTTGGAGGGCTGTATCTCGGAGCAGAAATTTTTTTGAGGGAGGGGGGGGGGGGGAGGCAAAAAAAAAAAACTTTAATTTTAACATCTGAGACTATGAACTACACCTCATGTTTATTTTTGTGCGGGAAAGGCTCAATGGATATTATAATAAATCCAGCTGCTCTAGGAAGGCAAAGAAAGAAACAAGAGGCAATGCTGCCATGGAAAGAGCTGAATGAAAATTTAGGTTAGTTGATTTCAGTACGGTCATATTTATTTTTACTGCTTGTATTTTGTTCACAAATGTTGGTTAACATTTATAGGTACTTCTCTTACATTGTTCCTAAATGCAGGCAACTGCCATTTATTGGTGGTGAATGAAAGAAAGCTGTTTCAGCATTTGTTTTACAGTTGTAAAACTAAAATTAAACAGAATAATTTTATTTTGAAATTCTGCATTAATAGACCTCCAAAAAGACATAAGTATGAACCAACTCAAAATCCCCAAGCTTTCTTGAAAAATATAAAGTATTACCTGTAAAAATCAAAAGAGTTACCACAGTTTGCAGAGCCTTTTCTTGGTATCTTTGGTGCTGTGAAAGACTGTATACAGCTAGGGCATTCACTGAATCAAATTTTGTGCCTTGTGAGAAAAGGAGGCAGAGATGGTGTGTTTCAAAGCACTGAAACAAAATGCATGCAAGTTAAACTGGTCATTGAGTTACTGCAGCACAGTGTCTGTCATTATTGCCAATCAAAGACTGATTCCTGTTTTTATATGCCTTCAGATTTGACTATTAGGAACTTACAGAGTGTTTATGATGTTCAGGTTGAAGTTGAAATGAAAGGGTAGCAGTGGTTTTTTGGACTATTTCAACAAGTACCACAACACATAGTTTCAAAGTCTAGCAACTGAGGTTTGTTGTTTGCTCTTTTGAGTCACCAAGAGAATAAACCAAGAGACGATTGTTGAAATTAAAAATGACCTCATACGCAAGAAACATTTTCATATAGTTTGAGAAAAGCTTTCTTTTAGATTTTAAAGGATGATGCCAAACAAGTTATAAGCTTAAGTTATGATTCTTGGAAGACATTAACTGGGCCCAAATTACCAGATCAATCATCCTGTTACTTATGATAGCTGTTAACTTACAGCTTAATAATCACTGAAGTACATACCAAGTACACCTTAGGAACTGAATGTAATTTTATTTAATCCTGGAGAGATGAGTATCTGAAGTTATCTAATGAGATAGCATCAGCAATGTATTTATAAGCTACTCATTTTCCTCAAGAGAAAGGAACAGATTGAAATCAGATGGCTGTGGAGGACAACATAAAATTCATTTTTCCTGCTGCTGCTTATATCTGTTTGCCATTACATCACATTCTGGAAATATTGGAGGAGGAGGAGGAGGAGGAGGAGGAGGAGGAGGAGGAGGAGGAGAGGGGGATAAAAAGCAACCGTAACTAGTCACAACTAGTACATTTATTTAGGAACTATTTTTTGTGTAGTACAGTTCAAAATAAAATAAAACACAGCCCAGCATCACACTCTGGACTGTAACACATTTCTCTTACTTTCTTTCCATCTGTGTCTTTTTTCTACAGCACATTCAGCAGAGTCTCTTTGGTGCCTCTCTCTTCCCTATACAACCAATACCAGAGAAGGAAATTGCTACTCACCATATAGCGAAAATGGTGAGTCGCGATAGGCACAGTAAAAAGATTCACACACTCATAGCTTTCGGCCATTAAGGCCTTTGTCAGCAGTAGACACACACACACACACACACACACACACACACACACACACACACACACACAAAAATGCAACTTGCAAACACGTCTGCCGTCTCAGAGAGCTGAAACTACACTGCAAGCAGCATGATGGGAGTGGTGACTGGGTGGGGTGGAGGCTGTGGCAGAGAGGGGGAGAGATAGTATGGTGGGAGTGGCAGAAAGTGAAGTGTTGCAGTTTAGACGAAGGACAGGACAGAAGGTGCAAAGGTGGGAGTAGCAGAAAGGAGAGAAATAAAAATAAATTAAAAGACTGGGTGTGGCGGTGAAATGATGGTTGTGTAGTGCTGGAATGGGAACAGGGATGGGGCTGGATGGGTGAGGACAGTGACTAACAAAGCTTGAGGCCAGGAGGGTTTCGGGAACGTAGGATGTATTGCAGGGAAAGTTCCCACCTGCACTTTTCAGAAAAGCTGGTGTTGGTGGGAAGGATCCATATGGCACAGGTTGTGAAGCAGTCATTGAGATGAGGGGTATCATGTTTGGCAACGTGTTCAGCAATAGGGTGGTCCACTTGTTTTTGGCCAGTTTGTCGGTGGCCGTTCATACGGACAGAAAGCCTGTTGGTTGTCATGCCTACATAGAATGCAGCACAGTGGTTGTAGCTTAGCTTACAAATCACATGACTGGTTTCACAGGTAGCCCTGCCTTTGATGGGATTGGTGATATTAGTGACTGGACTGGAGTAGGTGGTGGTAGGAGGATGTATGGGACAGGTCTTGCATCTAGGTCTATTACAGGGGTATGAGACATGAGTTAAGGGATTGGGAGCAGGGGTTGTGTAAGGATGGACGAGTATATTGTGTAGGTTCGGTGGACGCAGATACCAAAGTAGGAGGGCTGGGAAGGATAGTGGGTAGGACATTTCTCATTTCAGGGTACGACAAGAGGTAATCGAAACCCTGGCGGAAAATGTAATTCAGTCGCTCCAGTTCCAGATGGTACTGAGTTACAAGGGGAATGCTCCTCCGTGGCCGGACTGTGGGAGATGGTAGGAGACTGGAAAGATAAGGCACGGGAGATTTGTTTTGTACAAGGATGGGAGGATAATTATGGTCAGTGAAGGCTTCATTGAGACCCTCGGTATATATAGAGGACTGCTCGTCACTGCAGATGCGACGACCTCGGAAGGGACTTCTTGGTATGGAATGGGTGGCAGCTTTCGAAGTGGAGGTATTGCTGGTGGTTAGTAGGTTTGATATGGATGGAGGTACTGATGTAGCCATCTCTGAGGTGGAGGTCAATGTCTAGGAAGGTAGCTTGTTGGGTTGAGTAGGACCGGGTGAGGCAAATGGGGGAGAAGTAGCTTATGTTCTGGAGCAATGTGAATAAGGTGTCCTCAACTTCGATCCAGATAGAATGCTGTTCCCATTCCAGCACTACACAGCCATCATATCACCGCCACACCCATTTCCATTGTTCAATACAACCAATATGTACAGGAAAAATTTCATTCCACCAACTGTGTTGGTGCTGACACTTGGAAATGGCAAACCCAATTTTCTTTGTGTGAGGAAGACTGGGCAAATGCACAGAATTTTTTCAAGTAAACTTTCAATACGCTAAATTTTGAAATCAAGTCTTCCAAATTTTCTGCAGAGTTGTGTAAGCAACACATATGATTTAAGAGCTGCAACATCTATCTGATGGTGTTATTGCTTTATGTGATTTTTTAAAGAAATTTTCATGTTGGTGTATAATTTATAATGTACTGGTCAGCTAAGTCAAGACCAACCATTTGATCATCATATTTGTGGTTAACTTCTGGCTTCATTTTCTGTCTATATTTAGTTGTAGTTCGTGATTGTAAATTCCAGAAAAGGTGTAAATGGCTTACTTGTCACACCACTGCATCATATCAATTTCCTTCAATAAAAAGTTTTAACTTTACTCTTCTCTAGTTTTGCCTCTCTCAAAGGTTTTCAGTTGTACAAGGTTGCAGTCTTTCAAATAAAAGCTAAATTGTCTTTAAAATGAAGAACCTTCAACAGAAGACTGAATTTACTTATCGAGATTACTTTTAAGAAAATAGGTGCTTCAAAAAATTCTTTCCTTGAATAATACTTTTTCAAAAATCAGGTTTCTGAACTATGCTTTGTTGGAGTAAGATTGTCTCTACTGCTCGTTGGTTCTCATTTGATACACATGATCACTGTTTCAGTGTGTCCACAAAGCAAAAACTGTTCACCCTGTTTCATCATTTAATTAGCTATAACAAAAAAAGTTTTGAAAATAACAAGTTGATTCAAAGGATCGGTAAAACTAATTTTTACACCTTGTGTTTCTGTAAATGGAAACAGATCAAGTTCTTGTAGAACCACTATCAGCAGTAAATACTACTTTGAAGTCAGTCATAGCTGTCTTCTCCACTGCTTGAAGATTGGTTCAAATGGCTCTGAACACTATGCGACTTAACTTCTGAGGTCATCAGTCGCCTAGAACTTAGAACTAATTAAACCTAACTAACCTAAGGACATCACACACATCCATGCCCGAGGCAGGATTCGAACCTGCGACCGTAGCGGTCATGCTGTTCCAGACTGTAGCGCCTAGAACCGCATGGCCACTCTGGCCGGCACTGCTTGAAGAGCTATCACTAAATCTCTCATTACTACACTCACATTGCATACCTGCCACACCGTGGTTATTGTTACAGTTCCCAGCAATTTTCGTTAAGATGCATGCCTTCCTTATTTGAATGTAGCTGCACTTACTGGTGGCTGATGCCAATGAAACTTGGCACAAATATTTGTATGATGATCTAATATTCTTGAAGAGTGTGATATGTCTGGAAACACACGCCTTTATGTATTGGTACTTCACAAAACTGGGAGTAGTACCTTGTTTCACTTATTTTACAATGCACCGTGCAATTTCTGCAAAGGCATGCTAAATGTGTATTTTTTCCACTTCCCGCAATAGCCCACATAGTATGTTCTTTCATTTTCCCTGAGAATCATCAAGGTGGATCCTTAGCAGGTCCTCGTTTTGTAGGTTGGATTGCTTCAGTTTCCTCCAAAGTTGCTGTGCCAACTTTACCACTTGTCCAGGGTCTTGGAAAATTTAATATTTGTTGTATATATGGATATAGTCTCTGTACACTTTGTATGCATTAAACAGAGCACAATGTATTGGAAACAAAACTACTTTCTTTGTCCATTAATTGGCTTCTGCATTATCTCTCAATGTGAAAGATACTGATCAGCTCTGTTCACACCTCTCATATTTATTGTACATCACAATACATTTTTACAATTTGGTTTCTGTTTGCAGACATTCATATTGTACCACAAACTCTTGTTTTCCTTTCTAGAACTGCTTTGGCAATAGCTGTACAGTTGTAATAATTGTCTTGATAAATGTGGTGCCACATGTCAAGCTGAGGTGAAGCAACAGGTTTCAGAAAATGCACACGGAACAAAAAAACGTAAATTTACATGATCCATCCACAACAGTTGGACATCTACGTGAGCCGTATGCCATGTGTTAACAACATTTCAATGCCTTCATCATGCATCAACATGTTTAGTCCTGTCTGAACATCAGTCTACTACATGACAAAATAATTGTTTCTCAACAGAAACACCAGCGAAATCTGCCAGTTGATGCACTAGGTATTGCAACCCTTGTGGCTGATATACAACTCAAATTTTGTAGAACCTCCTCAATGTTGCTTACTGTGGGCCCTTCGTGCTGTCCACAGAGTGCAGCATGGCGCCACCAGGCCGTCCTAATTCAGTATCTATAGAGTATGCACAGCAAGCAATGGGACTGCGCGAGTCCAATACACAGAGCACGGCAGTACCACTGCCAAGGTCTCTTAGAGCGCAGTCGAGGAGTTAAGGAGGAAAAGCACGCTTTCAAGATATTAGCTCCAGCAATCATTCCTTTGTGAAAATTTGGACCGTAGTTCTGTTACTAAGCAGCTAAGACCTAGAAGTACATAAATTGTTTTTTAAAGTAGGTTATAGTTCCAGACATCTAATACTTATATGTCTATTGGTATAATGTTGTCAGGGCGTATACGTGGACATGGAAAAAAATTTCCCGGATTTCCCGGTTAAAAATACACTTTCTCCCGGATGAAAACACACTTTTTTGGTGTAATTAAGTGACAGTATATTTTCCCTCGGAACTGAAAAACTTATCTATCCTTTGAATGGATATGTTTTAATACACAGGCGTAGAATTTCTCAGCACTTAGAAAACGAAACTTACGGAAGAAAACTCTCTTTGGAAAGAGTTTTGATGTGCAGGCAACATGTACGCTGCATATTTTCGTATTACGAAAGTATAAATTCGAATTCCACTAAACATTGCATGTTACTTTCCGAACCATTGTAACCGAGATTGCAATGCGCTTTTGTAAGCATCATAGCTCTTGTCACGTGATCCCGCCAGTCGATGACAGCGGATATTCAGACCACAGGACATGTGATGTAGTCAGCAAATACCAACATCACTGTTAAGTAGCGCAGATACACAAACAGGAAAAGTTAATGTTTTAAATTAATATACATAGTGTTGCTACAAGAAAAGCAAAGGTTTCACATATAATATTGGTCTCTAATGCTAATAAGCTCACAGAGAAGCTAAGCTTTCACATATAATGTTGATATTTTTTGAGCGTGTTACGCTTTAAGGTATATCATCGCACAAATTTGCCTGTAAAGTTTTTAGCCGAGTCCAGTGCTTTGTCCTCAAAGTTTTCCACAAAAATAAATTAGCTACCGCAGAGGAGAGAGCTTCCCGTAAGCACTACATCAATTTGCTCATAATAACGACATGAATGATCTTCTGGGCTCGAAATACTTCTAAATGGCTCGTCATCAAATGCTCGGTGGTTTAAGAAATTCATCGTACATTCTCGCACATAGCTCAACTTGCGTAAAAGGAATTTACTTTGAAAGTAATGCTTTTCAAACCACCATTCGCAATATTTTCCCGCGACTGTTAGAATGGATTCGTTTCAGTAGTCGTCAGAGAGAGCCAGATAATGTGCCACCGAGCTTTGGCAGCTGCTATGACGCAGGAAGCCCGTATGTTCGTACGTGTAAAACAGTGAAAGATCTTACATTAGGTCATAAAAGAAGAAATCAGAGGACACTCCAAGAGCATTGGAATTTCGTGAACCACACTAAAATGGCACATTTAAAGTGCATACTTAAAGAGTTCATTCGTATGTCCAGATTCCCAATGAAGTAGGCTTCGACCTGATATTACGCTTTTCAGTGTGGGTTTCGGGATGTAAATTTTCTTGGAGTACCAGTACTGTATTAACTCATTTTTGATTCTTTACTATGGCATAATGCCATACACGCTAGAAGATGAAAACGTGCACTTGAAATGCAGCGAGCAGTTGAAATTAGCCAATGGTGTGGAACTAAACACTTTGTTTCAAACACATTGACTGCCTCAGTGTAAAAGATTAATAAAAACCAAATTTCTTTAGCAAACCGACAAAAATAGCTTCATTGTTGTACAAGGTGATTAATGCATGCCTGTCAGAAAAGTGGAAATAAAATCTGAAACTAATAACGTATATTTGCCTTCCGTAAATATGTGAATGTATTTTCATTCACTTGATAGCTCCCGGCCACAGAAACCCACTTTGTTATCATTTGTCATGAGAGCAGTAAACGAAGAGGAAACAGCAAATTCACTAAATGTAAACACTGGTCATGTGGAGACTACACAGTCCCCCACTATAACTCAGACTGATCTGCACATCAGCCTCGGATCTACGATATTTCCGAACCGGGGCTATACTAAGATAGTGGCGCCCCCCCCCCCCTCCCTCGAGCGTTTGAGATATGACGTCAAAATTTAAAAAAATCAAATTTTCAAAAATATGTTCATTTTGTAGCACACATCTTTCTGAAGAGTCTGGTACATAAAACATATATGTTCGAGGAAATGTAAGGCATGTTATTTGGTTTTAAGTGTGCCAGGGTGCAGTGCCACCCCTCTTCACACAGCATTCTTCTATCGCACGTCACTGTAGTTCGCTCCGTGAAATTGAAACGTGTATATTTTGTACTGGATGCCATCAAACTATATTCAGGACAGTGGAAATTAAAATGTCCTGTAGTGCCTCTCCTGCTCCCAGTCACCCGGTTTGACATCCTGACCCTCTTAAAAATACTTGCAATTAATACTGGATAGGATTATTTGCAACTGGGAGAACAAGAACTCTTCAGAAAATTTGCACTCTTTATTGCCTGTTAGCTAATAACTTGCTGTTTTGTATGACATAAAATTAAATATAGGATGCATAAAACCAGTAAAGACAAGAGACAAGCAATACAGTACATGTTTCTTCAATCCTTAGCTCCTAGCACTGTTTTCTCTCTAATCACGATGCAGCTTTACATGACGTGATTTCCTTTCTGTGACAGAATCTATTACCTCATGAAAGTTAGTCAATCGTTTTCCTACATGAAAAATCGAAATATCGTTGTCTGCTGTTAATACAAAGAGTACCCAATACTGGTGTCGTTTCTCGATCTGATTACGTCTATTTTGTTGCTGTCTGCTAGATAAAACAAAATAGGTGTTTCTAATACTGCAGAAATTGTAACACACACACCAAATAAACGAGACTGTTTTGGCACAAATGGTCATTTTTATAACACGACACAATATAATTCGCAAAGACCAACATAAAATGCCTATTAGGCCTACTACAAGGAAAAAGCTTTATGTTAGAAAAAAGTTTCACATTTCATTCATACGCACCAGTTTCTCGAGCAGGAGAACGAAAAGTAGTACGAGATTTTTACATAAATTTGGAATCGTCATATTCTTCCCTAATTTATATTATGTCCCTGTTTCTTCTCCTTCCTCGTTCTATCAACAATCTTTTCATGACTAATTCTGCCTTTGTCAAAACTTACTCGCCGGTTAACTTCCTAACCCTGCCAGAATCATGGCTTTAGTTATCCCTGATTATTCTCCGGGAGGCGTTGTTATGTTTGTACAAACCATTTTCCATGCTACTTCCAGAATAGAACTTAAGAGGCTGGTAAACGGGGATTGTACAACTGGCCCTTACTAGTGTGGTGATCTGGCCAAATTTTTTATGACAAAATTTCATTTTCCTGGATACTCTGAGAAGATAATACGTAATATTTCTTACCTGTTATTCCTGTTAGTCGTTCATTTCCACTCTGGTAGTCAGAATCTATGGATTTCCCTAGTAATTATAACAACGCTGATCATTCGCAAACCCAAGCAACAACATAATCAGACAGCGATCGACATTCACTCGTTCGGCTTTACTCTTCTCAGCTTGTATAGCCCGGTCCCCTTTTGCCTGCAGGAAAGTTTATTTCTAGATGCGACGAGGATTCCCCTAGCACAGACTTCACATACACTATGCATGCATTCAAAAATCAACTTACGATTATTTTCCCATGGGACCAAACTACTGATGTCATCGGTCCCTAGGCTTACACACTACTTAATCTACCTTACACTAACTTACGTTAAGGACAACACATACACCCATGCCCGAGGGAGGATTCGAACCTCCGACGGGGGGGGAGCCACGTGAACTGTGACAAGTCCCCTCCGACCGCACGGCTTATGATTCATTCAGAAATCAACTTACAGAGTGTGTCCTAAAACCAACAGGGATGCGCATCAAAAACATATGAGTAATCGATAGAACCAACATGCGCTGGATGCTAGGCACTTTGTGAAACAAGGTTTCCTCTCCTCTCTCTCTCTCACACACGCACACACACACACCTGCAGTCTCAGGCAACTGAAACCACTGTGTGTGTGTGTGTGTGTGTGTGTGTGTGTGTGTGTGTGTGTGTGTGTGAGAGTGAGAGAGAGTGAGAGAGAGAGTGAGAGAGAGAAGTGCTTGTGTGAATAAGTGTGTGTTGTTTACTTTAGAAGAAGGCCTTTTGGCTGAAAGCTCACGTTTAGCAGTCTTTTTGGTGTGTCCATCTGCAACACGACACCTCTATATGGTTAGTAGCAATCTATCGTTTTCGTAATACTGTCGTTATTCTATTCTGGATTTTCCAGTTTCAGCACCAACATGAGCTGGAAAGAATGGTCATAAAAATGCTGAGGGGACACTTCTTTTTTATTTTTGAAAATCTGACATCCCTATCCTTAACTAATTCTCACTCCGAAATCTAAATCTGGTTGACTGAAAAGGGATTTGAACAGTCATCCTTATTAATGGGAATCAAGTGTGCTAACTACTGCACCACCTTGCTCAGTACCATAATCAATACTCATAAGTGCTGCAGATTGAAGAGAACATGGGATGTCAGTAGACAAGCGAGGGTACCCCAAATTCTATTTAAAATATATCACGCACTGCTGCTTGACAGTATGCAAGATTTCCTTAGTTGAATGAAACATGCCAGTTGTATGATTAACATCTACTATGAGACTACTCATCTATTTTTTATTGTGCTTCCCTGTAATGACAAAATTGTCTGAACTGTTTTGTTTGAAAAGCTAATAAAAAATATTGAATGAATGTTAGGAATATCTTGAATGTAATGTACTATCTACAATAAATAATTACTATTAAAAACAGTCTTGATCACGATTTATTTAACAAGGTGACCGGTTTCGACCACTACTGTGGTCATCTTCAGACCTATAAGTTGTATACAAAGCTCTAATTAGAGGGCTACATACATTAAACAGAATACATAAAGTTATAAAGCTATAAAACGATGAATTACCATTGAGTAGGAACCTCTTTCTGTTGGAGAATCACTGCTGGAGAAACCAGTGCACGTCTTACTATATATAATGGAGGCTCCATGTAATCTACATATCAACTTCATAGATAATATTTCATATATACGGACAACTACTTCGTATCATATTTGGGCAGCATGTAGTATACATGTTAGCTACAGATTATTGTAGCTTACTCTTTTCGTTTCAATAAAGACAAGTTGCTGCTCAATAATACATCGTCTGACGCCACAGTCTTTGCCATTCTATTTCGCAACGACTTCGTTGGAAAGAAGCCTGCTGCCACATCTTTGCACTGGGGTTTGTCCTCACCATGGCAACCACTAGTTCGACTATCGACTTTACAACAACTTCAGTGAAAAAAGCCTGCTGCTTCATCTTTGCAACGGCGTCTAACTTTACCGTAGCAACCAGTGGTTCCAAATGGTTCACTGACAGGCCTTGAGAGGGCAACCCATGTACTGCCAAACCGAAGTTCATTTTCCTACATATTTAAATATTTTTAACGCTTCTTAATTGACAATAGCTGTTTAATAAGCTAAGTTTAGTGTGTATTTATTTCTAATTCTTGACAATGTTCTTTTAACTAAGAAATTTTAAATTGTAATTCGACTTATAACTCATTGGTTAATAATGACATCATGCAGTCAGAAGTGGGTGGAGCCTCCATTATATATAGTAAGACGTGCACTGGTTTCTCCAGTAGTGATTCTCCAACAGAAAGAGGTTCCTACTCAATGGTAATTCAACGTTTTATAGCTTTATAACTTTACGTATTCTGTTTAATGTATGTAGCCCTCTAATTAGAGCTTTGTATACAACTCATAGGTCTGAAGATGACCACAGTAGTGGTCGAAACCGGTCACCTTGTTAAATAAATCGTGATCAAGACTGTTTTTAATAGTAATTATTTATAAGACACTGATCACTGCTGTTCCCATAATGCATTCAAAAGTAATTTATCTACAATAAGTTACTGATTTCTTATTGTGTTTTCCTTTTGTCATAGTTTAGAGCTGAATATTCCAAAACACACAATTTGCTGTTATTTCACGCTTGTCATATAACACCCCCATCCCCCCCCATCAAAATCTTTAATTCCAGGTTCTTAAATATTTCTTCTGCAGTAACGTATGTGTTAATACACAATGAAATGTGAAATCTAAGATGAACAATTAAAATCCAGTAGCAGAAACATAGTAAAATATTATTTAATAACAAATATTAAAAGTTACAACAAATGCTGCAATATAACAACACAATAAATAGAGAAAATACAGTAAAATTACATCTAAAATGATAGTAACATTTTCTAATTACAACTTGAAATCTGTGCTTAATTTTAAAATTACAATATCCAGCAATTACCCATAGTTTGTTGGCATTAAATACAATCTTGGGAAATATTCAGCTCAAAATTAATTTAAAAAAAAAGACATTTTTATACATGATCACAGCTTCAAGTGGATGTTGAAATGCTGCCATGAACCAGTTACTCACTGAAATGGCAGGTAATTTTTGCCCAACAATAAGATCTCTGCTCTAATTTTCCTTTTTGATCT
Organism: Schistocerca piceifrons; assembly: GCF_021461385.2. NCBI lineage: Eukaryota > Metazoa > Arthropoda > Insecta > Orthoptera > Acrididae > Schistocerca > Schistocerca piceifrons. The sequence continues at coordinate 233,742,060 of NC_060138.1, forward strand.
TACTGGGATACATCTTGTGATGTCATAGACGGAGCAATTTGACTTCCCTGCGAACAAAAGCAAAATGTCATTCAACCACTCTTCTTGACTGTGTGAAAATTACATATTGATCTAAAGCACTACATGTCAGCAATCCATATGGAATTTAGTAGTAATAACTGGTTTAACACATTGTGACAATTATCCTTCTAAACCCTCAAACGAGTTGTTCTCTCTAGCACATTAACTTGCTAAATGTTAGTTCTGATAAAGACACCATAACAGGTCTTCTGCCTTGTCTACATGTGAGACATTCATGCTTGAACTCCACTGTCTGGCAATAATTAGCATGGCTCATTAGTCTAGTTAACTGCTTCATCTTCATGTATTGTGTGTCCACCACATCAAAGCTTCTCTGAAGTCATCTTTTATAATTAGATGCATTATCTTACTAATTAAATAATTTATCACTGGTAGATTTTGTTCTTTTATTAAAATCTTGATATCAAGTTTAAATTTAGTCGACTTGAAACAAGTCACAGGGAGTCTGTGATCTCTCAATTCACAGAAATAATGGGAGGAGGGGGAAAAAAGAGGGGGCAGATAACTTTTCCTATTAATATTCATTTTCTTTGTATGCCATATACTTGTCAATAAACAGTGCTTTGAAACCCATTGAATAATTTAAGCTCCCACTATATTATGGATTTTATTAAATTAGTTCAAACCTTTGTTACCGAAAATAAGGATGTGAAGAGGACACCATGACACTACAAAAATCTGGAAATGTTTTTTTATTTACACAATTATACAGTTATTACAATAATGCAAAGCCCAGACAGGAGTGTAACAATAGCAAAGGTTGGATCAAATTTCTCCATTATAACAAAGTGCTGTGTAGTTAGCACACAATCCCATTTTGCATGGCAAAAATTTTAGACACAGGTCAAAAAATACGAAGTGTATCTTTTAAATAATATTGTAAGACAAGTTCTCAAATTTAAAATTTTTGTGTTTTTGGTGTCTGCAACATAGAATTATTGACTGATGTATTTTTAGTATTTAGCAAAATATTTGAAAATTAATTATATAAAATTGAAGTTGCTTTACCACTCCCATCTCCTGAATATGCAGGCTAATCTCAAGAGGATTTTTATCTAGTTTTGACTAACACGTGCTTATAGCTCTTAGGGTTAGCAGTTTAGACCCCATGTTTACTTGGAATTTTTTTCTTGGTTTGGTCCATAATATCTCCTCGCAAAATATGGAAAGCAAAGTCTTTGCAGTAGAAGACATCTGTTTCATGGATTGAAGATGACCAAGTATTCAAAGCTCTAAGATCTGTATTTTAGAATCCTTACATACTACACATTTTTTATTGGTGTCCTCGGGGACACCCTATATAATTTATAAATATTTCATACAAATTGTATGATTATGATGAATTAAAGTTAACTTCTAGAAAGGGTGTCAGTAGCCAGCAAGTGAACAGTTGCCCTAACTTGAGAGGACAGCAGTGCCTCGAGAACACAGTAAGGTGGACCCAATTAGCATCTGGGGTGGCGGCCTAGTGGTACAGCATGTGGTTCGAAACCCGAAGGTTGTGGGAGCCAATTCAGACTGTGTCACTTTTTTTTCCACTCTGCCTTTTAATGTAGCATTAATGTCAGACTGCCAATTTATGCTTCCTAAGATTCACACTCTGCACTCTAATTCACTGCAAATTCCTTCAATGGGCAGTTAGTTCCTCAATTGTGAATTATCATAATAAATATGACCAACAATGAAAAGATATCGTCGTCCACCACCACCATCCATCCATCCATCCATTTATCCATCAATCACCACCACCCTCCTCATCCATCATCATGCATCAGACTTACAGTTTGAAATATTTTTAACCAATAACTTCTCTGCAGAGAATAACTGCATAGCGAAAAAACAAGTAAATTGCAAATTTAAGCATTTTATTATTTATGCTACAAATAAAACACACGACCCTGTGGTCAGTGCATCCACAGCTATGGTAATACATTCTGCAGTAAGAACTCTGCAAATGGCTGTAGTTTGAACTGATTTATTAAGGCAATACTGGTTTTGTAGCTTGTAGCTGTATCATCAGGTACAGATCTAAACAGCAATAAATGAACACTGATAGTGATTGAACCCATATACATCGAAGTAATACCAAAGCCATAATCACCTAATCATGAGAATAGATAAACACACAACTGTATTTACAAAAATTAAAATGTAGTTAACAACACAATCAAGAATACAGGTTCACCCTTCATAGTTAAAACCATAATGTCCGTAGGGCAGATAGTTGATGTAAACTTTGGGCAAGGTTGGTTGGTTGGTTTGGGGAAGGAGACCAGACAGCGTGGTCATCGGTCTCATCGGATTAGGGAAGGAAGTCGGCCGTGCCCTTTCAGAGGAACCATCCCGGCATTTGCCTGGAGTTTTGGGCAAGGGAACTGCTGTTTAACAAGGACATGTCTATAACCAAACAGCAAAGGTAGGATGCTTGATCAAAATAACATATAGGCGAAGCAAAAAGCAGAAGGCTTACGGCAAGTCACCACAACACACGGAGCCACCAACGTAAGCTGCAGCAACCACCAACGGCACAGCACGTGTGGAGCGAGTCCGTGAAAAAAAGTGTATGGCGCATGATTCAGTGCCTCGAATGGAACAGATAAACCAAAACCATGTGCCCATATTCTAAGTGCGCAATGAAATTTGGGACTTTGTTACTTCAATTTTGAAAAAATAACAGCAACAAAGCAAGCAGATACCATGTGTGTAATGAGTAGACATTCAATAACTATCCTGTTCATTTTCTGTTGTTTAGATATGCACCTGATGATGGGACTACAATTCATGAAAGCAGTAGTGCGTTAATAAAATTAGTTCAACTTACAGCTGTTTGTGGAGTTCTTGCCACAAAATTTATAAGTGAAACTTTTCCAAACAACTAATTCAGCAACTTTGCTTCGTTTAGACAAAGTAGTGCAGATGACTCAGCTTTCTGCCTTCCTTGAATGAAGCCCATATGTGGACACATCTGAGTGGCACAGTTAAGTAGTGTGCCATAAAGAGTCCACAACGAAACACTGTGGTAGTAAGTCTCGACGAAGCACATTAAGCTTCACAAGAGGACTGCTGTAATACGAACATATACGTGTGTATCGTGGTTTTTCTTATTTTTTCTTTTATTTGTGCCACCTCAGCTAGCCTCTGATACATGTTGAATCTCTCTAAAACAAACAAAAACACACACTCACACGCTGCTAACTCTTTAATATTTACATTAGTTGTAAACGTATTACAGCACAACATGCAGTATTGCCATGAGATGTCACTCCAAATGCCAATTTAATATGGGCCACACAGCATTCATGCCTCCAGCCAAATTTCCTGGTGTGTGCCACTTACATCATGTCAACTTACATGAAAGTGATAATGTTCAATTACTTAACATTGTTCTCTGAAATTTATTCATAACTACACAGAGGCCCATACACAAAATACGCTATGCCACACAAGTTATCTGGCCTTAGATACATAACGCTGCATGTGCAAAGCTAGTCTGGGTCACTAGTATTCTATGAACTATTCATTATGGTGTCACTCTGATAACTTTTATATAAATTATTTTCATATGAAGAAGTGTTTTACGGATCAGTATCTACTGTGGGTTAGTAAAGAAACTTCAAGATACTGTGTTCATGTTAGACAACAAAAGCAGATTGTGTATGCGAACAATGCACTGCAACCTTACTTTTAGAAAACTAACCACCAATGAAAAGATATAGCGTTATTTCATGCAGAATAGTGCAAAATTATACTCGATAGACACAAATCCAACACCCACCACAGTATATACCACCTAGTTCTGCAGATGAAGAGACTGAAAGAATGTATGACGAGATAAAACAAATTATTCAGATAGTTAAGGCAGAGGAGAACTTCATTGTGGTGGGTAACTGGAATTCTGTAGTAGGAAGAGAAAGAGAAGGAAAATTAAAGTATATTGATGAGGTAGGTACCAGGAATGAAAGATGAAAGCACTGGTAGAATTTTGCACAGTACATAATTTAATCTTCACTAGCACTTTGTTTAAGAATCATGAAAGAAGGTTGTACACATTGAACAGATGTTTTGTTATGCCTGTTGGTGACTCAACATCTCCGCTACATGGTGAGTAGAGAAGAGAATTCTGTTAACATTCAAATACACTATGTGATCAGAAGTATCCGAACACCTGGCTGAAAATGACTTAAAAATTCGTGGTGCCCTCCATAGGTAATGCTGGAATTCAATACGGTGTTTGCCCACCCTTAGCCATGATGACAGCTTCCATTCTTGCAGGCATACTTTCAATCAGGAGCTGGAAGGTTTCTTGCGGAACGGCAGCCCATTCTTCACAGAATGGTGCACAAGTCAGCGTTCCAAAACATCCCAAAGGTGTTCTATAGGATTCGGGTCAGGACTCTGTGCCAGCAGTGCATTACAGGGATGATGTTGTTGTTGTTGTTGTTGTTGTTGTTGTGTAACCACACTTCCAGGGCTGTGCATTATGAAAAGGTGCTCGATCGTGTTGAAAGATGTAATTGCCATCCCCAAATTGCTCTTCACCAGTGGGAAGCAAGAAGATGCTTAAAACATGAATGTAGGCCTGTGCTCTAATAGTGCCAGACAAAACAAGGGGTGCAAGCCCCCTCCATGAAGAACACAACCACACCATAACACCACTACCTCCAAATTTTCCCATTGGCATTATACATGCTGGCAGACGACGTTCAACGGGCATTCGCCACACCCACATCCAACCATTGGATTGCCACACTGTGTACTGTGATTCGTCACTCCATACAACGTTTTTCCACTGTTCAGTTATGCAACGTCTACACTCCTTACACCAATCGAGACGTTTGGCATTTACTGGTGTGATGTGTGGTTTATGAGCAGCTGTTCGACCATGAAATCCAAGTTTTCTCACCTCCAGTCTGTCATAGTACTTGCAGTGGATCCTGATGCAGTTTGGAATTCCTGTGTGATGGTCTGGATAGATGTCAGCCTATTACACATTATGACCCTCTTCAACTGTCGGCGATCTATCAGTCAACAGATGAGGTCGGCCTGTATGCTTTTGTGTTTCACATGTCGTTTCATGTTTCCACTTCACTATCACATCAGAAACAGTGGATCTAGGGGTACTTAAAAGGTGATGAAATCTCACACAGACGTATGACAAGTGACACCCAATCATCTGACCACATTCATAGTTAGTTCCGTGGAGCACCTATTCTGCTCTTTCACAATGTCTAATGACTACTGAGATTGCTGATATGGAGTACCTGGCAGTAGGTGACAGCACAAGGCACCTAGTAAGAAAAATGTATGGTTCGGGGAGAGGGGAGTCTGGATACTTTTGATCATGTATGTAATTTAGGTGTTAGGAAGTCTTTCGTGAAGATCTCTGTCTGGAGTGTAGCCTTGTAGGGAAGTGAAACATGGTTCATAAAAGTTCAGCCAAGAAGAAAATAAGAGCTATTAAAATGTGGTGCTAATGAAGAATACTGAAGATTACATGGGTAGATTGATGAACTATTGAGGAGGTATTGAGGCAGTACTGAATAGAATTAGGGTAAAAGTTGTGGCACTGCTTGACTAAAGGAAGGAATTGGCTGATAGGACAGATTCTGAGATATCAAGAAATTGTAAATTTAGTATTGGAGGGAAGTGAAGAGTAAAAACTGCAGAGGGAGACGAAGACAGGTACAGGAAGCAGGTTCAGAGATGAGGGTTGCAGTAGTTATTTCGAGACTAAAGAGGTTCGTGCAGGATAAAGTAGTGTGTATCACCCAAAGAGTGAGGATATGCTTGTCGTATGTGAGATGGTATGCACTATGGGAGGTGATAGCCACGCCAAATGAAGTTTTAATCCTGCTTACTTTTTAATTTAAAGTGCTTGTGAGTTTAAGAAGATGAAGCATTCAGTAATGAGTAGTTATGTAAGAATCAGTCTCATCTGTATTTGTCTCTCCATGCCCCCCCCCCCCCCCCCCCACACACACACACAGCCAAACCCTTTTCTTATGAGAGACATGGGACTCCACAGTATAAATGTTTTATTAGTTATGGTTACCAAAGTGTAGGCAGCAGACTAAGAAATGAAAAAAAATCAATGAGCTTTACTGAGTCAGCTGCCAACAACATCTGCTGGGAATTGGTAACAAAGGTAAAACTATCCAAGTCTAACATATAATAAGGTGTAAAAAGGAAGCAATAAGACAGAAAATCCTTACCTTTTGTAGCCTATTTAACTGATCCAATGAGTGTGGCAACAATGGTCTAACACTGTTTATTTCCATTGCTGTCAAATGCCCCAGAACTGCATGTGTGCCATCACTTTTAAAAAGGGCATCTACAGATGAGCGTAGCTTAGACATACGTAAATCCCAAATGTCCTGCAAAAAAAAAAGTAGATGTTATGTAAGAGTACAAAGCAAGTCATTCAAAGAAATGTTAATGAATGTGCTACAATACAGTGTCAAAGCCATATTGAAGACATTAGGATTTCAGAGCATATTTCTTTACGACAGTAATACAAAAGGAAAGAAAAGGTAAAATTAAAGCAACATTGGGAGGGGGGTGGGGGACACCTGACCACTGCGAGCAGGGCTCACACTCTGAGGATTCTGCACAACGTACACCGAGCAGCTAAAACATTATAACCACCGACCCACTATTGATATAAGCCCGCCCAGCACCATCTGGCGAGGAAAGACTGTTAGTCAGGCACATGAATGGTGCATGTAGTATCAGTGAGCGTGCTGTCTGTGTATAGAATGGGGAGGGTGTCATTTATCCGAGTTTGACTTAGGACAGATTGTGATGGCCCGAAACCTCAGCATGAACATTTCAGAAAATGCACAACTTGTCGGGTGTTCCAGGAGTGCTGTGATGAGAGTCTTTAACATGTGATGACACCAAGGTGAAAAGACGCCCAGATGTCAAGGGATTGGGCAGCCATCCCTCATTACAGATGTCGAACGTTGTAGGCTGGGCAGACTGGTAAAATAGGACAAGCAACAAACTGTGGCAAAACTAACATCAGACTTTAATGCTGGGCAGAGAATGTGTGTGTCTGAACACACAGTCCACCGAACACTCCTAATAATGGGTCTTCACAGCCAATGACCCACGCATGTGCCAATGTAAACACCATGACATCGGGAACTATGACTGAAATGGGCACACAACCACCGGCACTGGACAGTGGCAGTGTTGCATGATCTGATGATCATGTTACCTTCTTCATCATGTCAATGGGAGGGCACAATTATGTTGTTTTTCCAGGGCAACAGCTCCTGGACACCTGTACTACGGGATGGATATTAGCTGGTGGCAGCTCCATTATGCTCTGGGGACCATTCACCTGGGCATCCAGTGGAGCTCGTGCAAGGCACCTTGATGGTCAAGGAGTATTATACACTGTTTGCAGACCATGTACACCCCTTCACGGTGATCATGTTTCCTGATGGCAGTGGCATTCCTAAACAAGATAATGCATCACGTTACAAGGCCAGAAGTGCCATACAGTGGTTCAAGAAACACAGTGGCAATTTCTAGTTGATGTGCTGGCTCACCAACTCGCCAGATCTGAAAGTGGTCAAATACATCTCTGATGGAACTGAATGTGGCATCAGAGCTCATCAACCCCCTTCCCAGAATTTATGTGAATTAGCTCGTGTGCATGCAGATGTAGTGCCAAACCCATTCAGTGACCTACCAACACTTTCTTGCTTCCCTGTCATGATGGTCGCCACAATTATCCGCACAAAAGGTGGACATACAGGCTATTGGGTACGTGTAAATGTTCTGGCTGATCAGTGTATATGGATAGTTCATCTAGATGTTCTGATGAGTGAGTTCGTATCAAAATATGTGACATAAATGGCTGCATCTTTGGACAGCAGTGATTTAAAAGTTTACATTTTTAGCCTACTAAGGGACCGTAGACCTAGAAGTACCTGACAAATTTCAACCTATTACTTCTACCTATTCCAAAGAAAAAGGGTTCTTAACAAATGCACAGACAACAAAAAATTTATCCTATAAAACTTCAGTTTTACTGATTGAGATATGAAACCACAAAAAGACTGCTCTTTTCATGTAATAAAGGGCATGAAAAAGGAGAGAGGTAAGGTGAGTGAGAATCTATACATCTCGTGTTCTGAAAGCTGATCTCTCTAATCATTATCAGAATACATAGTCCTGGATACAACCTGCCTCAAAGTTTAAACTATTCTCAAGCAGTTTATCACTAAAATTTTAGATTTAATTAAAAAAGTAATAGAATTAAAACTCCATGTGGCATAGTAACAATGTTTCAGTTATGATCCAGGCATATGCCCACATTTCATAAGGTTTGTATTTCCTATGCCACTCGTGACACGTCTAGTTAGACTGCTTTATTTCTGTGCCATTTCTTCCTGACACTGACCCAGTCTCAAAGTTTCTTTATTAATCTATGTATCACCGAACAACAGAAGGCATACAACAAGAGAGTTTTGCCTGAAGGAAAAGCAATATTCCACTACCACATCCATGCTTGCATGAAGGCAAACATTATACTAAGAGAAATTTATAATGTCAGATATTATACTTGCATGCAGTTCTAGCACTGTGTTGCAATGATAAATACAGTGAGCTTTGTCAGTCACCCCGATTCCTGTCAGATCACCGAAATGAAGCGTTGTTGGGCTTGGCTAGAACTTGGATGGGTCACTGTCTGGGTCTGCCGAGTGCTGCTGACAAGCAGTGAATGCTGAGCCCTTGTGAAGCCAACTGGTGAGCTACCCCATAAATATAGCAGCACCAGGTGCAAAAACTGAATTGCCAGGAGAGCAGTTTGCTGACCACATGGCCCTCCGTACCCACAGCTGGTGATGCCTAAGGGCTGAGACTGGATGACACGGCAGCCAATCGGTAACGTTGGGCCTTCAAAGCCTGTTCAGATTGTGTTTTTTTTTTGTCTGTCACAGGACCACCTACATCCCTACTCTACAAGTCACACTTGAGTGCCTGGCAGAGGGTTTATCGAATCACTTTCACACGTTCTCTATTATTCCACTCCCGAACAATGTGTGGAAAAAATGAACATCAATAACTTTCCGTGTGAGCTACGATTTCCAGTATTTTATTATGATGATTGTTTCCCCCTATGTAGGTCGGTGTCAACAAAATATTATTGCATTCGGAGGAGACAGTCGATGATTGAAATTTCGCAAGAAGATCCTGCCACAACAAAAAACATCTGTTTTAATAATTTCCACCCCAAATCCTGTATCATGTCAATGACACTCTCTCCTGTTTGACAAAATGTGCTGCTCTTTTTGAACTTTTTCAATGAACACCATTAATCCTATCTGGTAAGGAACCCACACCTCACAGCAATACTACAAAAGAGAATGAAGAAGCATAGTGTAGGCTCTCTCTTTAGTACATCTGTTAGATGTTCTAAATGTTCTGTCAGTAAAAGACAGTCTTTGGTTTGCCTTCCCCATGGCATTTATCTATTCTTTCTAATTTAAGCTGTTCTTAATTGTAAATTCCTAGGTATTTAGTTGAATTTACGGCCTTCAGACTCGACACACACCTTGCCTAGGTGTCAGAGGGGCATCATGTACTTTGATGATGAAGTCCCATGCTCCGTGACAGAGTGTAGGGGAACAATGCGGGAGACTCATAAGGTCCTAGTGGAGGTGGTTTGCCACTGCCTTCCTCAGACCGTAAAGGGGATGAATGATTATGTTGAAGACGACAATACCACCCAGTCCTCAAAAGGCAAGGAAAATCCCTGATCTTTCGGGAAATCGAACCCGGGACCTGTGATTGGGAAGCGAGAACGTTACCGCGAGAAGTGGACTCGTACTTTGTTGCAATATTATGAAACAAGCTCTCTCCAAACACAACTGACAAACTGGGAATCCCTACCAATCGACAAGCAGATTAAGAACATCTAGAGAGCAATTTCTGCAAAATACCCAGATCCAAGGGCTGTGTATTACTGACACTTGCAGATTTAGTTTTCAAGGATTTTGACAAAGATGGTCATCACTTTTTCCGAAGCCCTGAAAAATCCTCCTTTATGGAATAGATGGCACACCGAGCGAATCACTAAAACACACACACACACACACACACACACACACACACACACACACACACACACACACACACACACACACTTTTTTAACTTAGGTGCCATTGTTGAAATCAGTGCACATACCATTTGCTATAATGAAGAATAAAATGTCAATGAGGTTAACATCAAGTTACCTAATAAGCAGTACCTCACTATATTAAAAAGCTGTATAAATCTGCTATGCTCTCTTTGCGAGGCACCATCTCGGTATTTGTCAGAGCTCACTTGGGGAAACCACACAAAACTGAAATATCTATAACATGAAAGACACACAAACCCTATGAAGCATATATCATATATAACACAGGCTCAGGCTCTGTTGCTAAGAGGAAATGACGCTTATCGGCCTGATTTCAGATGTCTTTCTTGTCAACAAGACAACACGTTTTAGTGGCAGGTAATTTAATATCTGGATTACTAACTCACAAAAATGAATATCGCAAATCAGCTATCGTAAAATTAAAAAAACTGGTAATATTTTAGAGGTAACTGTAACAGAGGAGTGAGGACTGTGCACAAAATTTCTAAACATGGCAATTGTTATCACGCTATGTATTTTAGGTCTGCTACATTTGACTGAAGAAATAGAGAACGAACCTTTATAACTGTACGGATTTCTTCCGCTTGTGGTATGTCATCGCTCGCTGCACCTAGCAACAGGTGGCTCTCCACCATATAATGTTCACTTGGCATTCTAGTAAACAACCTGAAATTCGAAATGAGTTACATGAATGTCATGCTACTTGATTTAGTCATGCGGATACAAAATATCTGACGTATAAAAACTTGTCCAACCTTGACTGGCTTTCCTGATCTTTTACTTCTTGAAGATTTTCCAAGTTCATCCAGTCTGGAGCAATGATACGACATTTCTGCCTTTGCTTTAGATTTAAAGCCATCCATATAGGCACATTAACGGGCAGTCCAGCACGGAAAGGTCCTATCTGTCCCGATATCAGGTGTATTCTATCAAAGTTAAAGTTTGGAACAATGCTCACCATTCGTTTCTCTGCTAGGAACTCTACTTCAGCTGGATCCATACTTTCTTAAGTGTTATTTAGATATGTCATTAAAGTTCCCTCCAAACAATTCATAACAAAGATGTTGAGAAGGAAGTACATACTTCTCCTGCTGCCTGTATGTTTCCTTGTGTATCTTTGGAAATGGATGGCCAGCAGAAACTCAAGTATCGATTTGTATATTTGATTTCGTTCCATTCAACAAATTATGCCTAGCACTAATCTATTCCATAATTATGATAATTGCTTCTAGGTTGCTTTATATATGAAGTTAGGAAAAACAAATCACTACTCCTCCTCCCGTGCAGCTCCGCTTTTTTTTCATCTAATACTTTAAAAAAAGAGTATCTATAACTTTACACAGATCACTCACGGGGGTGAAAGCTATATGGGCGAAGAGGCAACAAGCCATATAGTTCCATTCCAGACCACTAGAGGCGCTATGGGTCAAACGAAGCTGGAATTGACCAATGAGAGCTGTCTCAACTCCAATGGTCCAATGGCGGTTGTTTTGAAATACTCTATCGTCTTGCTCTGCGCTGAAGCCTGTGGTCCTCGGTTACAGTCGTCTTTGTATTTGTTTCATATTTACATACTACTCATCTTCATCATAAACAGATTTTTTACTTTGAATCCATAAAGCTCACTGTGGAATTGAAGAAATTTCCTGCTGAAAAATGTCCACAATTAACTGTAAAGTAAGACATTTAATTTTTCATTAAGTAATCTAGTAGCTTATAAATGAAATGTATTCTCTTCTATCGTGAATTAAGCAGTGTGGTTTCCGTTTGTTTATTTAAATAACTTTGATATGTCTGTAGTAGTTTTATTTAATGAAGACGTTTATGTTTTTTTCAGAATATTCAACACAACAAATTGACGTTGAAATACTCCTGCAAGTTCCCCGGCTGTTCATCTGGCTATTATGTGGGTTCAACGGAGAAAATTTGCAACAAGCATTTCTAGAGGTTTCCAAAACAATCTCAAGAGTTGCTTCTAAAGTGGAAGAGTGTTTGTAAACTGTCACCAGATGTGAACTGTGCTTCTTATTTTGTTTGTGAAGAACATTTTTTCGAAGAAGATTTTATGAATAAAAGTAGGCATAGGCTAAACAGGGGTGTGTTTCCAAAACATGTGACAGGTGTTCCTTGTGAAATTGCCAAAATCGGTAGTGAATCAGGTGACACTGTTGTTAATAGCGAATTGGGCCTACCAAACACTAGTGGTGCTATGGCAACTGTTCAATTTACAGCTGCTAATACCAGAAGTGAAACTGGAGTTAATGAACTACAAAACCTTAATTGTGCTGTGGGAGGTAGTTCTCATGTAGGTGTTTGTACCAGAAGTGGATCAGGTGAAACTGTTGTTGTTAGTGAATTAGACTTACCAAGCACTAGTGGTACCATGGAAAATCTTTATTATACAGGTGCCAATACCAGAGGTGAAACTGGTGTTAGAGAATTACCTAGCACTAGTTGTGCTGCGCAGAGTAATTCATTGAGTGCTGCACCTCTTAAATTTTTTATTCCCCCTCAAAATGAATCTGCAGATAGTGAGTACACATTCTTATCTGAAACATTTTGCAATGAGGAAAGTGGTGTTTTAGGTACAGGGTCTCAAAAGCAGACTTAACTCCAACAAAATCAAAAATGTACAAGACTCATAGGAATACTCTAACAAGGCTATCAAAACTGAAAGCAAAGCTACATCATGAAAAATCAGAACTGAAAGCACTTAAAGATTTATTTGACAGCAATACTTTCTCTGTCATAGAATCTAATTTAAATTCTGTTGCCAAAGATTTCATAAACAGCCAATTACGAAATGCTCATCGATCAGCAAATGCAAGGCGATGGACACTCGAGGACACAGTATTTGCTTTACCCTTATACAGACGAAGTCCCCTCCTATACAAATATTTGTCAGTTCATTTTTATCTTCCTTCTGTGAGGCATCTGGAATGTCTGTTGTCTTCTATACCTTTTGAACCAGGATTGAATACTTCGGTCATGAATGTAATGAAAGCAGAAGTTGAAGTAATGAAAAACAGTTAAAAATATTGTGCTTTGTTGTTTGATGAAATGTCTTTAGAAAGAGGGTTGTATTATAGTGCAAGCAAACAAGAAATTTCAGGGTTTCAAGATTTAGGGCATTTAGGGAGTTCAAATGTTCATACAAATCATGCATTAGTTTTCATGGTTAGAGGCATACATAACAGCTGGAAGCAGGTTGTTGCTTATTATTTCACTCACACCTCAGTTTCAAGTATGACTTTAAAAAGTCTTATTAACTATGTCATAAGACAATTGCAAGAAATAGGGCTAAAGGTAGTTTGTACAGTTTGTGACCAGGGCGCAACCAACCAGAGAGCACTGAAGGAACTCTGCTGTGAGAAATCTACTGAGTCCAGTCCATTTCATTTTGTAGTCAGAGATGAACCTGTTGCAGCCATTTATGATGTCCCACATCTATTAAAAATACTAGAAATGCTCTGCTAGGAAATAAAATAAGTATGGGTTTAAAACAGAGGCCAGTTTTGAATATATTCACAGGGCTTTTCTTCTGGATCAGCAGAAGATGTTTAAGACATTGCCAAAACTACATAGGAATCATTTTGAATTAAAGGACTCTTTTACTAAAATGAAAGTCAAGGTAGCTGCAACCCAGCTTAGTCATACAGTTGCTGCAGTTATTGAAAATTATGTGGCATTTAATATCTTACCTGCTGAGGCAATATACACTGCAGAATTTGTTGAAAAGATGGAGTGTTTATTTGATTCACTGAACAGCTTCTATTGTTATCCACAAGATGGCAAGTCTTATATGTGTGCCCTCTCTGCAGAATCCCCACATATTGAAATGTGGTACAGTCTGTTACAGGAAACGGAAAATTGGAAAGTGTTGGAGCTAGGCACAGGGTGAGATAAGACAAATATGTTCAGTTTCATAAGTGGGTGGCAAACTACAATAAGATCACTGATGTTCATTTGGAACAGATTAAAAAAAATGGCTTTAATTTTTTAAGCATGAGGGCTTTCAATCAAGACCCAGTGGAGAATGTATTTTGTTGTGTGAGGCAGCATGGTGTTCCAAACACTAACCCAACTTGCTTTCAGTTCAAAGCAGTATTGAAAACAGTTATAGTCAATAACATGTCCTTACCTACAAAGTCACTAGGTAATTGTGAGGGTGATAGATGCATGCCATTAAGCAATTTAAGGCAATTTTTGGGAGCTAGTGATGACAACTTTCTTGACCCCACAATAGACCATTCCGTTATAAATCAAAGTGCTTTACATTGTGCCCTTGCTGATAATGAAGCTGCTGCTGGTAGTGGTGGGGCTGATGTAAGAAATGACAGACAAGCACTAGCATATATAGCTGGTTACATTCTATGAAAGATGGGTGTAACACCTGAAACCAACTGTGGTGACTGTAAAACAACTCTGTTCTTACAAACACCCACAGAGCATCATTGATTTACAAGTTTCAAAGAATATGATGCTTTAAACCCAAAATTATTGTATGCTAGTGACAGCTTAATGTCCTTTGTAGCAAATGTTCATAGTCAGTTGTATGCATTCTTAGATAAATGTGGACACCAGGAACAATTGGAAAATACATTCTATTCACTGTTTAAGTTTTCAGAGGAAATAACATTTTGCAAGGCTCATTTTTCTGAACAGTATATATTAAGACAATGTACACTCCTGGAAATTGAAATAAGAACACCGTGAATTCATTGTCCCAGGAAGGGGAAACTTTATTGACACATTCCTGGGGTCAGATACGTCACATGATCACACTGACAGAACCACAGGCACATAGACACAGGCAACAGAGCATGCACAATGTCGGCACTAGTACAGTGTATATCCATCTTTCACAGCAATGCAGGCTGCTATTCTCCCATGGAGATGATCATAGAGATGCTGGATGTAGTCCTGTGGAACGGCTTGCCATGCCATTTCCACCTGGCGCCTCAGTTGGACCAGCGTTCGTGCTGGACGTGCAGACCACGTGAGACGACGCTTCATCCAGTCCCAAACATGCTCAATGGGGGACAGATCCGGAGATCTTGCTGGCCAGGGTAGTTGACTTACACCTTCTAGAGCACGTTGGGTGGCACGGGATACATGCGGACGTGCATTGTCCTGTTGGAACAGCAAGTTCCTTTGCCGGTCTAGGAATGGTAGGACGATGGGTTCGATGACGCTTTGGATGTACCGTGCACTATTCAGTGTCCCCTCGACGATCACCGGTGGTGTACGGACAGTGTAGGAGATCGCTCCCCACACCATGATGCCGGGTGTTGGCCCTGTGTGCCTCGGTCGTATGCAGTCCTGATTGTGGCGCTCACCTGCACGGCGCCAAACACGCATACGACCATCATTGGCACCAAGGCAGAAGCGACTCTCATCGCTGAAGACGACATGTCTCCATTCGTCCCTCCATTCATGCCTGTCGCAACACCACTGGAGGCGGGCTGCACGATGTTGGGGCGTGAGCGGAAGACGGCCTAACGGTGTGCGGGACCGTAGCCCAGCTTCATGGAGACGGTTGCGAATGGTCCTCGCCGATACCCCAGGAGCAACAGTGTCCCTAATTTGCTGGGAAGTGGCGGTGCGGTCCCCTACGGCACTGCGTAGGATCCTACGGTCTTGGCGTGCATCCGTGCGTCGCTGCGGTCCGGTCCCAGGTCGACGGGCACGTGCACCTTCCGCCGACCACTGGCGACAACATTGATGTACTGTGGAGACCTCACGCCCCACGTGTGGAACAATTCGGCGGTACGTCCACCCGGCCTCCCGCATGCCCACTATACGCCCTCGCTCAAAGTCCGTCAACTGCACATACGGTTCACGTCCACACTGTCGCGGCATGCTACCAGTGTTAAAGACTGCGATGGAGCTCTGTATGCCACGGCAAACTGGCTGACACTGACGGCAGCGGTGCACAAATGCTGCGCAGCTAGCGCCATTCGACGGCCAACACCGCGGTTCCTGGTGTGTCCGCTGTGCCGTGCGTGTGATCATTGCTTGTACAGCCCTCTCGCAGTGTCCGGAGCAAGTATGGTGAGTCTGACACACCGGTGTCAATGTGTTCTTTTTTCCATTTCCAGGAGTGTATATCTCTATTGATTTACAAGTATGTGAAGGATTGGAAACACACCATCAGTAATAAAAGACTTGATATTGTTAAAGACAAATTCAGTAAATGGTTTAAAGCATTATAACAGTTAAAAGAAAATTTTTCTTGTGTGCTTGAGAAATAAAAAGTAAGTTTTGTTTTTCACTGTTTTTATCCACCTTTCCTGCTTTTGGTACTTGGTATTGATGTTTTCTTTTTTGTGTTAAAGCATTTACAGTAGTAAGATGTAGGAACCTTTTCAAGAAATTAATAGTCAGTAGTTCAAGTTTGCTGGGCAGTTACTCAGAACTTATAGTCCTGAAACATATTTGTAACAAATTTTAGAATTCTTCATTAATTAATACTGTGATAAATATATTTGATTGAACCTCTTTAACTGCTGCTTATTCTCTTAATAATAGGCTTTTTTTCTTCATTGATCCAGCAGCTTGTATGACGTAAAAATTATGACACTATTCAGGAATATTAGTAGTCCAGTTTAGCTGCTACAATGTTATTTTTCTACTACAAGCTTGTTTCGACTTACTCTCAGTTTCAAGTGTTGCATTTGGTTCCTATGAGCCATAAAACATGCTAGAGCTTTTACATGTTGATAGATAACAATATAAGCATGTCAATTTAAAAGTCTATTTTTGACGTTTGTGCCTGACAGTCGCTGCTCCTATCACGTTTTCTTGTCTGTCAGACGCAAACGTCAAAAATAGACTGAAAATATTACTGAATAAGTTTCTCTCTGCTGTAGTACAGTGTGCTATAGCTGTGTTTCAATTATTTTATTATGATGCCAGCCACAATTATTACATAGGACGCCCAGAAAAATAAGGTAATAGAATTAAAATAAAAATAAAAACCTACAACGTAAGTAAACTAGGCGGGGGATGCAACCCGCAATGTTTTCATATTTTAGTTCATCTCCATACCACTTAAGGCGCTGCTGTCGGTCTGTGTTTCTCACTTTTAACACGGGAGTTGCGTTTCTCTTTTTTCTTGTTATGTGAGATCACTATCAGCAGTGTATACAGACCACTTCATACTTACCGTGCTTCTCGTCTCGTCAAAACACCAAAACATTAAAACATCCTGCAATTTGTTTCAAATGGCAGCATTCACACAGGCCGAGAACAGACCATAATATCAAGTTACGTCATGTCATCATCAAGGTTTCTCAGAAAGGAAGTTTTGACGGTGTCATTGTCTGCTAGTTTCAGAAGTTAACATATTTTCGCCACATTCACTTTTAATCTTTATTTTATTATTCTGCGTTGTTTTCCTGGCAAGGTGCAAATGTTCCATGATCACTAGGAAAGTTTTTTACATTGAGTGTTGTTTCATACGAGAGGCCAGATACCTGAAAGCGAAAAATTATTTAGGTTTCACTATAACAGATTAGTCAGTTCTATTCTGACACCTACACTGTGTATAAATAAGAACAGAAGCTTCTGAAGCAATTTTCTTGAAATAAGCAGCTCTAATGAAGGAGAAAAATACAGTTGTTCCAAGAAAAACAGCAGCACACAAGATAGCAACTGTCAACAGCAGTTAGCAGAATCGGAAGGCTTCTGCAGTTCCTACTCCGTGGATCCAGCTCCACACATCAACTTTGGAGTAAGGTCTGAAGATGATCCGCCTCTGGATTGAAGCCAGTCACCAATAAACGTGATTTTTGCGATCTAGACATGTTTCTAAGTGCAGGGTACGGAAACGTAATTTTCTAATTTGAAAACGCAATAAAACCCGTTTTTGAACTAGAATTTTTAATTTTTTTAATGATGTAAGTGTATATCTAAAGTTTTGTTTCGCATTGTTCTGAAAGTCATACCAGATAAGTGACACACCCCATTGCCCACACATTGAATAAGCCGATTTGTGGCGTTTCTCATGACCAAAGCACTGGGTATGTCAGCAATTTATACCTGGATGTTAGTCTTCAGATCTTGTAGGGTCCTTGGATGATTGACAGAAATGTGTGATTTCAAAAAACCACACAAAACAATCGCAAGGGACTGAATGGGGGAGTGGGCTGGCCACTTCAAATAGCCCCTTACTGAGATGAGGTGGTCCGGAAAGAGTTCTCTCAAAAGCATCATCAATGCCCTTGAAGTGAAGCCATTGTTCCATCCTATCAGAACTGAACCACATGACACCTAAGTTCATCAAGGCGTGGGGAAACAAAGGTTCACGTAACAGCCTGAATTTGCTGTCACTGTGATTACATTTTCTTGAAAAACCCAGGGACGAATAAATCCAGCTGAGGAAATTGCATAACGTACTGTGACTTAAGATGAGTGCAGAGGCTTCAGATGCAATTCTCTGGGATTGGTGTTGGTCCAATATCACATGTTCTGTTTGGTGATGCTTCCACGAACTGAAAATCGGCTTAACCATTAAAAAAAATGTGCCCCCAGAAACATTTCCGAGATGTGCCACATATGTGTTCCTCTGAGAACTGAAATCGCATTCAGAGTGTTCCTGTACAGTTTCCAACTTGTACAGATGATAATGAAGGTCATTGTGAAGAATTTGCCTCACTGAACGATCAGAAAGTCCAATGTCAGATGCATGCCTCAATACAGAATGTCACAGGTACTGCAAGACTGAAGCTCTCACTACCCCAATGTTCTCAAGTGATCTCATGGACCAAGGGAATCCATACCCGAGGTCTGTCTGAACATAGTGACTCATGTAACAACTGATTTCCAGTATGGGGCTCAGCTCAATGGGGCCATATTGAAGCGATTTTGGAAGGCACATTGGGTTGCAATCACAGAGCATCCGTTCAAAAAGTATGCCTACATGGCAAAAATGTGCTCCTAACTGTTCCAACGAATGATGCTGACTGATTTGAAAGAGAACAATACTTTAGAATTATGCCTGTTGAACGAGACCACTGCACTATGACTGCTGTGGCTTGAATGGTACACATGTCAAACAAAGAAGTTATGTCGCCACACCCAGATAATGGGGGGCGCCACTTACCTAATACGATTTCTAAAACTGTGTGAAACTAAACTGTAGATGTGGACCTACATTATTAAAAACATAAAAAATTGATTCATAAAGTGTTTTTTTTTTAATATTTTGAAATCAGGAGATCATGTTGCCACATCTTGTACAATTGCGAAAGTCGATCGCTGTTTTCCCAAAACGTTTTCAAACATATGTGAGATAAATATAGCCTTTTATGATGTTATAGTTACATAAGGGGAAAAACATAATATAGAGTATTTGTCCTTATAGATATTGTTTGATGTGTTTCTATGTATGTGTTTTAGCTACAAAATAAATGTCAATGTTTAGAAATGTTTCAGTTCACACTACTTAACCACACAAAATAGATCAAGATCATATGTTATGAAGTTTGCTTCAGCCATCAATAAACCTTATCGTTTGCAGTTCCTTAATTCCTATATCATGCTCTGACTTTTTGTATCATGGGTGGTATTTCATTACTCCACTTTCATTATTCCTTACTGGGCTTCAGCAAACTGACATGGCGTCCACTGTGAATACACACTGATGTGACTTCCATTGTTGTCTAGTGTGAATTGGCCATTTACTGGAAAAGTTAGGATGTATAAAATAAAAATAGCAAAAAAAATTTACAATACTGGGACACAGAAAAATCCTGTATTGTGTATAAACAAGAATGCAAATAAATGAAACAATTTAAAAAAAAATCTTTTTCAACAGTGAAAAAGTCAGCTTCCGTGAAGAAGAATACAGTTCTTTTGATGTTACTTAGTATTTTGAAAAAATAGAATAAAAAACAACAGATAAAGTAAAAACTCCATATGTACTGGCCTCTATATATTAGTTGAAATATTTATATAAATTTATTTTGTGAGCAAATAAGTACTGATTTTTCGAAATGTTGGGCGACATGTTCCTGTTATTTCACTTTTAAGCACTATGGAAAACTTACTACTTTACTTTTGTCAAAAAAATATGCTATGAATTTTGCTTTGGCCATTAATAAACTTTAATATCATTACATGGTCACTAATTCTGATGTCATATTCCAACTTCCTGTATAACAGACAGTATCTCATAACCTCGCTTTCATCATTTGGTGTTGGGCTAAGCAAACTGACATTTTTTGGATATTCCATATAGTATGACCACATCTCCATTCGAGAGTGATGTTGCCTTTCTTTTCGTTGATATTCAGCGTGAAATGACCTTTTATGGACATTCTATTCAGTGTGACCACATCTTCATTTCACAGTGATGTTGCCTTCCTTTCTGTTGATATTCACTGTGAATCAACTTTAAAGGCTGCAAGTCCGTACTCTCAGTTACAATACTTTTAGATTGTATTGTGTTATTGCATATGATGCCATGTTACTTTAACACTGAGTAGTGATTAAAAGGAATTGCTGAAGTCAAGAATTAGGTTATTATAATGTTCAATCACAGTTTGGCAATACCAAATACATACCTTAAAATGGGGTGACTTAGGGACACTTTTATAGATATTTTTCTCTCTTGCTAGTAATACATACCATAAAATAGGATAATTTTGGGACACATTCACTAACATTTTCTCTCACTAAGACTTTGTTTATAAATAAAGTTGATATACTTCTTTCTGAATATGGATGTGATTCAACTTCATGAGCAATCAAATATCAATAAATGCCCTCATTCTGTGTCCATACTACCATATTATGAGGGGTGTGATGTGCAACACTGGGGCCACCATCATGCAGGACTCTTCATGTCATGTGGCTCAAAATTTCTATCAGTTGCTGCCAAGATGGCGATCATAAACTGGAATCTATTTATACTGCTGGTACAAGTCCTTCAAATAGTCCATTCCACATGCCTATAGTAATGCCAGCCATAGCAAAGAGCACTGATGCCTGGAACTACTTTCCTCTTCCGCAAAATAGGGTACAGATAAACAGTATTCTGCTGGTCATGGGTAAATGCAGATTCACCACACACATTCACTAGTTGCAGTCCCAGTTGCAGTCGCGCTTCATCAATTCACCAGCCATTGTTGCCAACAGTTCTACTTCATCATCAGCAACAATTGCAGTCTACAGTTGTCAAAAATCAAATGGCTCTGAGCACTATGGGACTTAACTTCTGAGGTCATCAGTCCCCTAGAACTTAGAACTACTTAAACCCAACTAACCTAAGGATATCACACACACCCATGCCCAAGGCAGGATCCGAACCTGCGACCGTAGCGGTCCCGCGGTTCCAGACTGTAGCTCCTAGAACCGCTCGGCCACCCCGGCCGGCTACAGTTGTCACCAACTAATGTAGTGCATCATTTGTGGTTATTATAACCAACTGCTGTTTGTGAGTGATTGAGAGACAGAAAATGCTGAGTGTTGATATAAGTTTCAATTCATTCAATAAGTGTTCAATAAGTGGCCCAGACTGAAATTTTTTACAATGTATTAGTTTGGCATAGTGTGTAGTACTACAGAGGACTACAGAGTCACACATCATATATCACTAAAAGCTGAATATTCTGTATAGATTCTTTTAATGAATGCTTGTTACATGTTTCCTCTTGTGTTACTCCTATTACTTGTTTAAGGTATGATGCCCAATGAGCACATCACTGTACGAGTACATTGTGGGATTCGCTTCTTGCTATCTGGATGTTGGGCATTAGATTTCTTTTGATGAATACGATATGAGGAATCAATGAGACAGCACTATTTTCACTTTGATACACAAGAAAAAATCAATTTTTAGCATCATTACACATCAGTCATTTATTTACGAAAATCTAAGGCAAAAATGAGACAGGGCTCCCACCAATGTGGCATGACAAGTGACATTGCAAGTGCTGTGGCAGATATCTGGCAGTGGCATGGCATGCTTGTAACTTGACTCCAATGAAGTAACATGGCACCCTGCCTTTTTCAGACAGTGAGTGTGTTCTGGTTTTAGTCAACTTACTTAATGTTTTATGTAAATGAAGAAAAGCTACATCCACATCTGTAGTTAATTTCTAATTAAAACTTTTACTTTTCACATAAAAAATTAAAAACCATTTTGGGATGCATGTGCATTCTCTGATACTCAGTCTTTTTAATAAAATGAAATCATATGGTTCTAGAGACTTTTCAAGACTCATACATCTATGATGTATACAAGCAGACTGAAGAGCCCTGGACTTGAACCTGGGTCTCCTGCTCACCAGCCACATGTGGTAACCACTACACTGCCCTGACACGGTGGCTGTCCATAACTGCACAGAGTACCTTAGCATACCTCTCCTGCTTTTATGTCTCAGCCCACTTGGTATTCCCCTAAACTCAAACAGCATTGCAGAGGCTCTCCAACTGTATTCAGATAGCATCTCTGCATCAAATGAAATGACGGGTCTTGCCTTAAACACAGACACAGATGTGTTGTAATCAAATGAAGTTATATGGTTCCAGAAACCTTTTCAGGTCTCATACATCTATGACATATATATGCAGATTGGAGTACCGAATGGAAATCCATACGAGGGCCAGGATTCAAACCTGATTTTGAGGTGCTGAGGTGCTATTCCAATACAGTTGGAGAGCCTCTGCGATGCTGTTCAAGTTCAGGGGAATACCAAACAGGCTGATGTGTGAATGGGTATTTGGATTCAAGAGGAAGGCATACTAAGGTAGTCCGTGCAGTTGCACAAACCCACTGTGCCAGGGTGGCGTTGTGCTTAGCACATCTATGTAGTGAGCAGGAGACCTGGATTAGAATCCCAGCCTTGGTACAAATTTTCATTGGTCGCTTCAGTCTGCATAATAAATCACCTCTTTTTAATCTACACTAACAGTGTCACTCAAGATACATTAAGTAATAGTTTTTGTTCACATCATATCGGGGAAAAGGCATGTATTCTAGCGAACAAAGGATGAAAAACTGAATTTTGCTGTTAATATAACTAAACAATACTGCAGTCTAGGTGTCGCCAACTTGATGACACATCTGCAACAAAAGGACATGAGTCTGTCACAAACTGGGATGATAGAAGAAGAAATATGTAAGCAATAAGAAACAGAGATGCAGTGACTAACTGTTTTGAATGTGAGAATAGTAAAGTGAATTGGCAGGACAGCAAAATCTGAGGTCTTACATTAGGCAGAGTATGAGCTGTCATGTGGATTTTCCTTTCCATTTACAATTTTTTAAAGTTTGTTCTATCTTGACTGTTATTTTCAGTGGCTGTATAATCAGTAGCATTATTGCCACTTGATCGGCAAAAAAGTGTGGGAACAGTATGGTCAAACCTTGTAAGAAATTATAATCAATCCTGTCACCGATTGTCATTCTTATCATTCGTTTTATTTGTTGTGCATTTGCAACAAAATAATTAACAAATTACATATACATCATTGTATCAACAATGAGTACATGAGACATGTTTCCTGGTCTCCAACAACCACTCGCTCACACTGGGAGTTCTTCAGAAACCACAATCGAATTTTTGCAGTTACTTGATGTGTTTTGTATTGCATTCAACTGAATCTTAAAAAAAGCTCATTATCATATTGTGTCACAACTGCAGCTGAATTTGTTCATTTGCTAGAAAGTGCCAGATGAAGCATGATGAAACATGTCATCAAGAAGGAAAATGCTGTAGTTTTTCAAAACTTATCAGAACAATTGCACAGCTGAAGTTCTGCAAAAGTCCTGCTCATGTGAACTCAGTCTTCTAGTGTTGGTAAAGAGCTGAATACGTAGCCCACTTTCGTTTTATTTTTTCTGAGGACGCTGAATAATTGTGTCTGAAACTTCAATGGTAATATGAGAACATCTACAGTCTGAAAATTTATCAACATGTTCTTAGTTAGTTAGGTTTAAGTAGTTCTAAGTTCTAGGGCACTGATGACCTCAGATGTTAAGTCCCCTAGTGCTCAGAGCCATTCGAACCATTTTTGAACTGTTCAGAGATGTCGCTAAACCCGCCCAAAGATGTAAACAACCATGCATGAGCAGCGCCTATAGACGGAGGGGGTCCGACAGCCGATCAGTTCGAGTCATTCCACCAGGAAGGAGGTACATGGCTCGTGTTGTCTGTAGTTCAACCATACCTAGATCACCCAAAACTTGCAAATATTGAGGAAATTGAAAGTGCTATTGATATGCAGTTTTCACAGAATGGATTGGTATTTTTTGGCGCGTATTGTTAGCCAAGCAACAGATTTTAATAATACTTAGAAAGTGTATTTTTCGTGCAAACTAACCACTTTTTTAAATGGAACAATGGCTATTGATTGTGCAAACATACCACTTTTTAAATGGAGAAATGACTATTGACATCAACAAACTAAAAGTACTGTAAATTAGAATGTCATTAGTGTTTGTTGCAGGATTCTAGTGCAAGTCGTTTACAAAATACCCACAGTGACACTTGTTCAATACCTTTGGTAGCGCACACTAAGGAACAACACAAGTGCATACAGTACTTATGTGGATTCTGTGCAGTAACGACACCACTGACTACGAAAAATTTTGTTCAGAATAGGCATTGGCAATGGCAATACCGCTTCCTATGTGGTATGGAATGACTGATGCACATGTTCTAGCATTTCTGTGGAGATTTCTGAGCAGGCTGCAGTAATATGTCGTTGCATGTCATCAGGTGCAGTTGGTATGTCCTTGTAGACAATGGCTTTCAGCTTTCCCCACAGAAAAACGTCTACAGGCATCGAGCCCAGGGAACTGGCTGGCCAAGTCCTGTGTGTCTAGTCCAGCGATTTGGAAACAATGCATGAAGACATGTTGTAGTACTTCGTGTACTTTGAGCTAAACATGTTGGTACCGCAGATTCCTCCTAGAGTGTAGAGAAAAGTCTTCTAGCATCTGTAAAATATGCTTTACCACAAGGCTACGATACTTGTGCATTTTCAGTGTTCCGTCTACGAAAAACGGGCCTATGAGCTGATGGTCCACTATTCCACACACACATTTACACTCCATGGTCGCTGACGTTCTACCTGCGAAACCAATGGCAACTGTCAGCAGACCCATAGTGCATATTTCGGCGGTTTTCCTGGCCATAATTGGTAAATGTGGCTTCGTCACTAAACAAGATACACTATACATCTGTAGTATCCTGTCTAAATGCCACTTCCTGATGCGATTGCATTGGTGCTAACTGCAAAAGCAGCGAGAACATTAATTTCCACCTCATCTGTCAGTACTTGTTTCCTTCTGTTACATTATCTAGGTGTTACACTACCGCTTTCACGGAACTGGTTGAAGAGGATGATAAATAGTTGCTGATATGGTTTATGTGTAATGCAATATCTTGCCACATTCAGCGTACAAGAACAAACTGCATTCTTCCTGCACTCTTCATACCATGAGCATACCAGCTCTTTTCTCATTGGTAAATCCCGTCAGCCACTCACTGCCTACTGCTTGGACTGCCGCGCACTAACTGACTAGCAAGTCGCATTGCACTCAAGGAACACACAAGCACAGGGTAAACAATCATAACGACATTGTACCTAGCAAATGCACAGGTTGAATGGCACAAACAAGTGGCGATGTGGAAACTTATCAAAATACGATATCTCATAAACGACTCGCACTAGAATCCTGCAACAAACATCACTGGTATTCTAATTTACCTTACTTTTAGTGTGTTGATGTCAATAAGCACTGTTCCGTTTAAAAAAGTGTATGTTTGCACAAAAAATATATTTTCCAAGTGTTATTACAACCTGTTTATTGGCTAACAATACGAGCCTCTGACTACGAAACCATTCTGTGAAAACAGCACATCAATAGCACTTTCCATTTCCTCAATAACTGCAGTACAAGTTTTTGGCTATTCTTGCATCACAAGTATCTGGACGCCACTATGTAATATGAAATTGACCACTAGATGTATGTCAAGAGTGGCAGACCCGACAGTATAAAATGAGGCGAGGAGTATTGTGATGTCAGCAGAGAAGCAGTAACAACAGAATGGGAAGGTCAGGAAAGTTCAGCTACTTCGAACAAAGGCTAAGCGTTGTTTCACCTGAGTAACAAACTCATCAGGGACATTTCATACCTTCGAAAACTTTCCAAGTCGACTTTTGGTGATGTAAATGTGAAATGGAAATGCGAAGGACCAATCAGAGCTAAACCAAAAGCAGACAGACCTCATGTACTGTTGGTTGGGGATCGCTGAGAGTTATAGAGGGTGGTTGCAAAAAGTGAAATGAAATCAGTGGGAGGAACCATTCGGAAGTTCGGAAGTGATAACAGCAATCCAGGTAGGATCACGGCTGTGTGTAGACAATTAAAACGAATGAGATGCAATGGTCGAACAGTTCCTCCTAAGCCCGACATTTCTGTAGTCAATGCTAAGTGACGCCTGTGGTTGTGTAAAGAGTAGGACAGTCACTGGAGAGTCGATGACTGAAAATGGGTGACTTGGACTGATGAATCACGGGATATCCTGTGACACTCCGATGGAACGGTTTTGGTTTGGTGGACGCCTAGAGAACGTTACCTGACATCATGTACAGCACTGGTGGTAAAGTATGGAGATGATGTTACGGTATGTTGGGTGTTTTTCGTGGTTAGTGTGTGTCCCTCTTATTTCGTAGTGTCCCACCGCAACACACTCATTACTCGTAGATACTTATATGGATATGGCGTCTGTTCTTTCGGACATGTCCGAAAGAACAGACACCATATTCATATAAGTACACTCCTGGAAATGGAAAAAAGAACACATTGACACCGGTGTGTCAGACCCACCATACTTGCTCCGGACACTGCGAGAGGGCTGTACAAGCAATGATCACACGCACGGCACAACGGACACACCAGGAACCGCGGTGTTGGCCGTCGAATGGCGCTAGCTGCACAGCATTTGTGCACCGCCGCCGTCAGTGTCAGCCAGTTTGCCGTGGCATACGGAGCTCCATCGCAGACTTTAACACTGGTAGCATGCCGTGACAGCGTGGACGTGAACCGTATGTGCAGTTGACGGACTTTGAGCGAGGGCGTATAGTGGGCATGCGGGAGGCCGGGTGGACGTACCGCCGAATTGCTCAACACGTGGGGCGTGAGGTCTCCACAGTACATCGATGTTGTCGCCAGTGGTCGTATAGTGGGCATGCGGGAGGCCGGGTGGACGTACCGCCGAATTGCTCAACACGTGGGGCGTGAGGTCTCCACAGTACATCGATGTTGTCGCCAGTGGTCGGCGGAAGGTGCACGTGCCCGTCGACCTGGGACCGGACCGCAGCGACGCACGGATGCACGCCAAGACCGTAGGATCCTACGCAGTGCCGTAGGGGACCGCACCGCCACTTCCCAGCAAATAAGGGACACTGTTGCTCCTGGGGTATCGGCGAGGACCATTCGCAACCGTCTCCATGAAGCTGGGCTACGGTCCGGCACACCGTTAGGCCGTCTTCCGCTCACGCCCCAACATCGTGCAGCCCGCCTCCAGTGGTGTCGCGACAGGCGTGAATGGAGGGACGAATGGAGACGTGTCGTCTTCAGCGATGAGAGTCGCTTCTGCCTTGGTGCCAATGATGGTCGTATGCGTGTTTGGCGCCGTGCAGGTGAGCGCCACAATCAGGACTGCATACGACCGAGGCACACAGGGCCAACACCCGGCATCATGGTGTGGGGAGCGATCTCCTACACTGGCCGTACACCACTGGTGATCGTCGAGGGGACACTGAATAGTGCACGGTACATCCAAACCGTCATCGAACCCATCGTTCTACCATTCCTAGACCGGCAAGGGAACTTGCTGTTCCAACAGGACAATGCACGTCCGCATGTATCCCGTGCCACCCAACGTGCTCTAGAAGGTGTAAGTCAACTACCCTGGCCAGCAAGATCTCCGGATCTGTCCCCCATTGAGCATGTTTGGGACTGGATGAAGCGTCGTCTCACGTGGTCTGCACGTCCAGCACGAACGCTGGTCCAACTGAGGCGCCAGGTGGAAATGGCATGGCAAGCCGTTCCACAGGACTACATCCAGCATCTCTACGATCGTCTCCATGGGAGAATAGCAGCCTGCATTGCTGCGAAAGGTGGATATACACTGTACTAGTGCCGACATTGTGCATGCTCTGTTGCCTGTGTCTATGTGCCTGTGGTTCTGTCAGTGTGATCATGTGATGTATCTGACCCCAGGAATGTGTCAATAAAGTTTCCCCTTCCTGGGACAATGAATTCACGGTGTTCTTATTTCAATTTCCAGGAGTGTATATAGAAACCGAACTTATAATTCCGATCATGTATTGCGTTATAGTGATCTTTGGGGTTGTCGATAACACAGTTCACAACAACATAAAACACCATTTGTTTTAGTCACTCTTTCGGATGATTAAGCTCACTCTGCACTGTTTAACATTTTTGGACGAAGCGTTTCTCTTGGAAGACTGAATCTAAGTTCAGATTGATACTCGTTGTCACTGTTGTGTTCTTCAATCCGAAGACTGATTTGATGTAGCTCTCCACACTGCTCTATCCTGTGCAAAACTCGTCATCTCCAAATAACTACGGCAACCTACATCCGTTTGAATTTTCTTCCTGCATTCGTCTCTTGGCCTCCCTCTACAATTTTTAATCCAATCACATTTCCCTCTAGTACAAAACTGATGTTTCTTTGATGTCTCAAAATGCATCCTATCAACCGATCCCTTCTTTTAACCTTCTCTCCCCAATTTTCCTCAGTACTTCCTAATTAGCTGCGCGATCTATCCATCTAATCGTCAGTATTTTTTTGTAGCACCACCTTTCAAAAGCTTCTATTCTTTCCTTGTCTGATCTGCTTATCGTCCAAGGTTCACTTCCGTACAGTGCTACACTCCAGACAAAAAGTTTCAGAAAGACTTTCTAACACTTAAATTTATATTCAGATGGTTCGCTTATGGTGCTTAAGAAAACTCTAATTGCGGAAGGATATGAACACGTTTTACTGCACGGTGTACTGCGTACAATACTGTAAGGTAACATGTAAATAAAATATACAGCAAGGGAAAAAATAAATAAAAAAAAACAAATTTTTGTTATTGAACAGAGGCCTGTCGTAGTTTGTTTATCAAGGATGTTGTCATCATACGACCTGAACCTTTTACAGAAAGTAATCTCCCTTAGACGATGATGTCGCCTACTGCTGAATATTAGATAAGGCAAAGCTGCAATACTTTTTTTATAAATCGGAATATTCATTGTGATTCTACAGAAATTTGCGAATTTTGAGAAAATTTTGGAAGCACGGATTCGGGCAAAATTAGAAGGAAGAATGAGAGAAGACCAACATGGCTTCAGAACAGGAAGGTCCACAGTGGATCTAATTTTTGCTGCAAGACAACTCCAGGAACAGCACTATGAATATGGAATAGGTCTACTAATGACCTTCCTGGGCATTAAAAAAGCGTATGATAGTGCAGGTAGAAGCAAAGTGTGGAAAGCCCTGGAGAACAGAGGAGTACCAAAACAGATTATTTGGAGGATAAGGGAAAAGTACCATTGAAGTGTGAGCTGTATGGAAGTGGGAGGAGAGAGATCAGCTTGGATTGAACAGAGGAATGGCTTGAGGCAGGGAAGTGCACTTTCATCATTACTCTTCATTGTAGTGATGGATAATACAATGAGTACAGTAACACAAGTAGTTGGTGAAAGGAAGATTAAAGTTACGGTGTTTGCAGCTGACCTGATGATTTGGGGGAATAAGGAGAAGGAAGTACAAGAGCAGTTGGACGTATGGGAACGAAGAGTACAAGAATATGGGATGAAATTTAGTATAGGTAAGAGTGAGATGATCATCACAACTAGAAAGAAGGAGAGAGGAACAACGGGAATAACAATTGATGGGGAAGGATTGAGGAGAGAGGAGAGTTTCAAGTACCTAGGAAGCCTGATACAGGAAGATGGAAATAACGACAGAGGAAACGAGCGGGGGAGAAAAGCAGAATCATTTCGGAAGAATGTCAGAAGCCTGATATGGAGCAAGAATGTACCCCAAATCAGTGAAAAGCTTACATACCAGTCATGCACCAGAAACCTGGGTTATGAAAGGAAGAGAGAAAAGCAAAGTACAAGTTAGTGAGATAAAATTCTTGAAGAACAGCACTGAAGTGACAAAGATAGACAGTTTAAGAAATGAGAGGATCATCGAGTTAATGAAGGTGGAACCATTACAGGAGGAGATAGAGCAATCAAGGCTGAGATGGTATGGACACTTTAAGAGAATGGAGGATACCCAGGATACACGCGATGAACCAGGAAGGAAAGAGACCAAAAGGAAGACCGTGAGACATATGGCTGAGAGGAATAGTGGAATGCGTCCAGAAGAAAGCAGAAGACTGGACCAAGGTGAAGACGGAGAGATGGTGGCAAGATAGAAGACGATGGAGAGGCCTATGTTCCATACGGACCCTAGCCAGAGGCTGGAAACTGTCCAAGATGATGATGATGATGATGGTTTAGCGACGAAGTCCACTTTCATTTGGATGGGTTCTTCAATAAGCAAAATTGGCGCGTTTGGGGGACTGAGAATCCGTATTTCGCGATCGAGAAGTCTCTTCAACCTCAACGGTTGACAAACAGCCATCATCTCCGAAATGTTTCTCTACTGTATGCAATACACAATGCCGTAAAATATGCTCATATCCTTCTGCATTCAGCGTTATCTTAAACACGATAAAGCGACCACCCTAACGACGAAAAACACCCCCATATCGTAGCACAGCCTTCTCTGTAGTCCGCAGCTCGTGGTCTAGTGTCTAGCGCGCACTGGACCTGCTGGTTTACCGGTAAAGTGCGCGCCTGCAATTAGACAAGTCTCAGGATCGAATCTCCTTAAATACGTGTTCGGTCAGAGGGTTAGCTGCCCTCTGTAATAAAAAAAACTGAGTCAAGGAATAAACGATCAACTTGAAGGGATGTCTTGTGACATCCGCCCAGACCAAACGCAACGAATTATATCGAACAAAATGAAAAAAAAGTGTTGCTGCCTCTGGATTATGGGGTCCCAGGTTCGATTCCCGGCCGCGTTGGGGATTTTCTCTGCCCGGAGACTGAGTGTTTGTGTTGTCCTCATCATTTCATCATCACCATTCGTGACAGCGGCTATATTGTATTGTGTAAAAATTAGACTGTAAAAAAATTGGGACTTTGTCCGGGCGCTGACAACCGTGCAGTTGAGCGCCCCACAAACCAAACATCATCCTCTGTACTCCACCGTTGGTGCTACAGATGACGGCACATAACGTTCTCCAGGCATTCACTAAAACTATACCTAAACCCTTCCATCGGATTGCCACAGGGTATAGCGTGATTCTTGATTCCAAATCATTCGTTTCTCGTCATCCGTTGTCGAATGGCGTCGCTCTTTGCACCACATCAAGCGTCACTCAGCATTGACTACAGAATTATGTGGATTTTGGGGAGTTTCTCGACCACAGTACCGTGCGGGGTAGCCGCGCGATCTGAGGCACCTTGTCACGATCCGTGCGGCTTCCTCCCTTGGAGGTTCGAGTCCCTCGGGCATGCGTGGTTGTGTTGTCCTTAGCGTAATTTAGATTAAGTAGTGTTTATACTTAAGGGACCTCAACAGTTTGGTGCCATAAGACCTTACTACAAATTTCCAAATTTCGATCATTTATTCCATTCTTCTTAACTCTCTACGCACGGTCGCTGTGCTAACTGGACTGCTGGTAGCAGTCTGGAACTCACGAGTGATTCCTTCCACTGATGTCATGCCATTTTTTACAATCTCCACAATGCTTGGCGGTCGATCTTCGTTAGCATGTGAGTCCTGCCTGGTCTTGGTTTGGCTGTCTTTGTTCCTTCGCGTTTCTGCTACACAGCCTCATCACTAACAGTCGACTTCGACAGATTTAGAAGGATTGAAATGTTCCTGAAGGATTTGTTCCTATGGGACCTTCAGCGACAAGTTCGCGTTCGAAGTTACAGTTGACCAACCCATACCGTTGTTACTCTTCTCTACTACCACACGGTACTCCCCGCCTCCTTTTATACTGGAGGGCCCGTTCCTCGTGACATCTAGTGCTTAATTCCGCATTACGCAGCGGTGCCCGGATGCTTCTCATCAGTTACTCTATTAGGAGAATCTGAGAGTTTGTTGCTTTATAGTTCTTAAATCACTTGAATGATACATGTGCTTCTCAAACTTTCGGACGAATGTGTTTCGTATGCTGTTTGCCTCTGTATTGTAGTTTCTTAAAAAATATGCCACTAATGCACTAAGCACTACTGTAAATAGTTTTTTTATTTTGTTTAGGCTATCTAAGATCCACGTCAAGATAACTTTTTATTTCTCTTTTCCTTCAACCTCCTCCAAAAATGTTTCATTTTCTCAGAATGAGCTCTTTTCCTCTCACATCAGGATTTGACTCCTGTTGTTTTACTGTTTGCTTTGTCTTCCTGAAAACCATTCAATTCCTTGACTTCTAGTCTAAATTTGTCTCTGCTGAGCAACGTTTTCTATTCAACCGGCATTTCTTCTATGTCTTTTTTTGTCCTCCCTCCCCACTCTTTTACTTTGTGTCCTTCCCTTCTTTGGAAGATGCGTTGGTCATCTTTACTAATCTATCTTCCTTCATTCCCGCTAGACGACCTTAGAGTCCAACGCGCATTTTCCTGATCTCATCTGTCATTCTAGGGCAGAAAGAGGATGATCCCTTACTTGGTCTCAGAATCCATTTACAATCTTCATTCTTGATTGGACATAATAGTTTTTGCAAGATTCTTCTTTCTATCCTTTTCAAATCTTCTGATGTCAAAAAATGGCTCTGAGCACTATGGGATTTAACATCTGAGGTCATCAGTCCCCTAGAACTTAGAACTACTTAAACCTAACTAACCTAAGGACATCACACACATCCATGCCCGAGGCAGAATTCGAACCTGCGACCGTAGCTGTCGCGCGGTTCCAGACTGTAGCGCCTTGAACTGCTCGGCCACTCCGGCCGGCTCTTCTGATGTTATTTTGCATCCAAATAAACGTAGTGTTTATGATCTGTAGAGGACTTCTGGGTTTAGAACTGTCTTATAATTTAAGACATCTAAAAAGACATTTTTTATAGTACGGGTACCTCATTGTTACGTAAGACCTTTTCATTTTTTCCGTTCTAATTGTAATTCCTTCTTTTATGTTTATATTTTCACCTAGATAATTAAAATTGTTTCTTTTCGTGATGTTACTATATCCGGTTTTTAGAATTCTTGATGAGTTTCTTTCACTGGCCATTATACCGTCTTTTCAAACGATATTTGTTTCCTTCGGAATTTCTTGTCTTTTCTTCGTATTCTCTACTATTACTGTTTGCGAAAACCAAACAATTTATTGCTTCTCTCGATCTACCCAAATTCATGTAGTTATTAATTTTTTTTCTTCCTCTGTTTTCCATGCTCTTATAACTTTTTCCAGCACACTATTGAATAATTATGGCGAGAAACTCTCTCCTTGTCTGGCTCTTGATATAAACGCGAAGGGACAAGAAGTTGCTACAAGGTAATTTAACTACGGATACTGTGTTTGTAAGAGTTTGTATAAATGTTTCCAGAGATTCCCTTATCTAGTGCAAGTTCCTTCAAGGTTTTAAGGAGGAAATCTCTGTGTATCGAATCATATATCTAACTTTTTACGTGATACCAGCTGTTTTCGGCTACGCGTTGCTAAAGCTCAGTATCGTTAAATGGGAAAGAATGAAAACAGAAAGCACACATTTCTAACACGTAGGCGCGCGGGATAGCCGTGCGATCTATGGCGTCTTGTCACTGTTCGCGCGGCTCCCCCCGTCGGAGGTTCGAGTCCTCCCTCGGACAAGGGTGTGTGTGTTGTTCTTAGCGTAAGTTAGTTTATGTTAGATTAAGTGGTGCGTAAGTCTAGGGACCGATGACCTCAGCTGTTTGGTCCCATAGTCTTTACCACAAATTTCAATTACAATTTCTAGCATGAATGGGAATTAGATATACGTCATAAACTCCTTCTCCCCCCCCCCCCCCCCCCCCGGCTCTGTCTATGTGCTCCTCCCCTCTGTTTGTCCACCTCTTCCTCCTCCCACCTCTCTCTGTCCATCACATCCTCTCCCCTTTCTCTGTCCATCTTCTCCCTCCTCTCTCTCCATCTCCTACTGCCTCCTCTCTCTCCCTCCCTCTCTGTTCATCACCTCGTCTCCACATTCTATTCCCCTTTATATGTTAGATATTTATTTCTTTACACAGGGTAGTCCATTGATCGTGACCGGGCCAAATATCTCACGAAATAAGCGTCAAACGAAAAAATTACAAAGAACTTGTCTAGCTTGAAGGGGGAAATCAGATGGCGCTATGGTTGGCCCGCTAGATGACGCTGCTATAGGTCAAACGGATATCAACTCCGTTTTTTAAACAGGAACCCCCATTTTTTATTACATATTCGTGTAGCACGTAAAGAAATATGAATGTTTTAGTTGGACCATTTTTTTCGCTTTGTGATAGATGGCGCTGTAATAGTCACAAACACATGGCTCACAATTTTAGAAGAACAGTTGGTAACAGGTAGGTTTTTTAAATTAAAATACAGAACGTAGGTACCTTTGAACATTTTATTTTGGTTGTTCCAATGTGATACATGTACCTTTGTGAACTTATCATTTCTGAGAACGCATGCTTTTACAGCGTGATTGCCTGTAAATACCAAATTAATGCAATAAATGCTCAAAATGATGTCCGTCAACCTCAATGCATTTGGCAATACGTGTAACGACATTCCTCTCAACAGCATAGACAATGTGCTGACGCATGTTGTCAGGCGTTGTCGGTGGATCACGATAGCAAATATCCTTCAATTTTCCCCACAGAAAGAAATCCGGGGAAGTCAGATCCGGTGAACGTACGGGCCATGGTATGGTGCTTCGACGACCAATCCACCTGTCATAAAATACGCTATTCATTACTGCTTCAACCGCACGCGAGCTATGTGCCGAATATCCATCATGTTGGAAGTACATCGCCATTCTGTCATACAGTGAAACATCTTGTAGTAACATTGGTAGAACATTACGTAGGAAATCAGCATACATTGCATCATTTAGATTGCCATCAATAAAATGGAGCCAATAATCCTTCCTCTCATATTGCCTCACCAAGGTCGCTGATGTTCCACTTGTCGCAGCCATCGTGGATTTTCCGTTGCCCAATAGTGCATTTTATGCCGGTTTACGTTACCGCTGTTGGTGAATGATGCTTCGTCACTAAATAGAAAGCGTGCAAAAATCTATCAAAAATGGCTCTGAGCACTATGGGACTTAACTTCTGAGGTCATCAGTCCCCTAGAACTTAGAACTAGTTAAACCTAACTAACCTAAGGACATCACACACACCCATGCCCGAGGCAGGATTCGAACCCGCGACCGTAGCGGTCGCGCGGTTCCAGACTGTAGCGCCTAGAACCGCTCGGCCACACGGCCGGCCAAAAAATCTATCATCGTCCCGTAATTTCTCTTGTGCCCAGTGACAGAACTGTGCACGACGTTCAAAGTCGTCGCCATGCAATTCCTGATGCATAGAAATATGGTACAGGTGCAACTGATGTTGATGTAGCATTCTCAACACCGACGTTTTTGAGATTCCCGATTCTCACGCAATTTCTTTGCTACTGATGTGCGGAATAGCCGCGACAGCAGCTAAAATACCTACTTGGTCATCATCATTTGTTGCAGGTCGTGGTTGACGTTTCACATGTGGCTGAACACTTCCCGTTTCCTTAAATAACGTAACTATCCGGTGAACGGTCAGGACACTTGGATGATGTCGTCCAGGATACCGAGCAGCATACATGGCACACGCCCGTTGAGCATTTTGATCACGATAGCCATACATGAACACGATATCGACCTTTCCCGCAATTGGTAAACTGTCCATTTTGACACGGGTAATGTATCACGAAGCAAATACCGTCCGCACTGGCGGGATGTTACGTGATACCACGTACTTATACGTTTGTGACTATTACAGCGTCAACTGTCACAAAACGAAAAAACTGGTCCAACAAAAACATTCATATTTCTTTACGTACTACACGAATATGTAATAAAAATGGGGGTTCTCACTTTAAAAAAAAACGCAGTTGATATCCGTTTGACCTATGGCAGCACCCGCCATCTAGCGGGCCAATCATAGCGCCATCTGGTTTCCCCCTTCAAGCTAGACGAGTTTCGTTCTTTGTAGTTTTTTCGTCTGATGCTTATTTCGTGAGATATTTGGCCCGGTCACTATCGATGGACCACCCTTTATATACATATATATTAAAAACGTATACAAAACACGCGCATATTCGAATACAATGTTGCGTCAAAATTTCAAAGCAATCGGTGAAGAACTTTCGGAGATTTACGATTTTGTACAAACGAACATTTACATTTTTAATTACGAGTATAAAGATTATTATAATTTTTTATGTATTTTTTTGATATTATTTAAGTTCTAGGTATTATTGGCAAGTTAAAAATGAGAGTGACAACAAATCTATTGGGAGAATCCTGGTCCACACCTGACGTCGAGCTTTTTGCAGCAGGCAGTCTGGACTGTGGGAACAGGACTCCCGGCTGTCTTCTATACCTCCAGTCGGGCCTGGCCGTGCTTGTCGACGCTACTGCACCTCGGGGATGGCCTGAAGGGACCAGGATGGGGGCGGACCGCAGCATAGCGCGCATTACATGCGAGCCCCGACCTCAGGGGCTGCGCCAGCAGAGACAGGCGGGTACGCCGTGGTCTGGCGTGCATCCTGCTCACCCCCGACAGACGCGCCTGTATGTGCTGAACGCTGGCGGTAAACCATTCCGCAGCCCTCCTAAAGCATCACAAACGTAGTGTGACTAACGTCGGATGAAATGAACCGACAGCAGCGCAGGTTGCGAGCAAATTGTCTATTGCTGCAAATAGTTTTACACAGATAGAAAATTTTTTAATGAGAGTGCATTTCCTGAATCAAATGAGAGTGCATTTCCTGAAGCCAGAGTTTCTCAGAGACCCATCTTAAAACATCTCTCAAAGACCATAGGTCTTTGCAAGAGCGAAGTGTTCCTGATGATTGGAAAAAACCACAGCTCATACCCGTTTTCAAAATGGTTCAAATGGCTATGAGCACTATGGGACTTAACATCTGAGGTCATCAGTCCCCTAGAACTTAGAACTACTTAAACCTCACTAACTTAAGGACATAACACACCCCGTAGCGGTCACGCAGTTCCAGACTGTAGCACCTAGAACCGACTGTCCACAGCGGCCGGCCCCGTTCTCAAGAAGGGCCGTAAAACAGATGCACAAAACTATAGACCTGCATCTCTGACGT
This sequence comes from Schistocerca piceifrons, assembly GCF_021461385.2. NCBI lineage: Eukaryota > Metazoa > Arthropoda > Insecta > Orthoptera > Acrididae > Schistocerca > Schistocerca piceifrons. Next base: position 233,779,714 of record NC_060138.1, read on the forward strand.
CAGTCAGTTGCCCAATTTTGAAACATGTTTTATTCGCTTATTATGACATTTCTGGAGGCCTAAAATCTCCTCTGTAGGAATCAACATGGGTCCCGCAAACGACTTTGTGAAACCCAGCTCGCTCTGTTGGCCGATGAGACGCAGAAAGCAGTTGATTCAGGTGCCCAGGTAGATGCCGTGTTCCTTGCTTGCCGGAAAGCATTCGCTGCAGTTCTGCACGTTGCCTGATGAACGAAATACGAGCGTACGGAAGACCAGACGAACTGTGTGATTGGAATGAAGAGTTTCTAGCAAACAGATCACAACATGTCATTCTGAACGGAGAGAAGACTTTAGACGTAAAAGTTACTTCGGGCGTGCGCCAGGGGAGTATTATAGGACCACAATATATAGAATAGCCCACTGAAACGTTTCAGCGCAAGTACCTCTATAACAAAAATAGATATTGAAAAACTACTTTCACTGGTATGAATGTAATACAGAGGATCATGAAAATAAATGCTATGAGACATTCTGAAACGTAAGTATATATTACTTTCAACAAAAACATTTGTTTTTTAGATACACACTCCGTATTATTTCTTACTCAGTCAATAACATGAAAACTCACAAAAAGAATGGCGTTGGTTGCATGACAATACATCAATTACATCCTGAGAAATTGCAAAGTGAAGTTGACATTTCAAATAAATGAAACGCGCCGCTATCGCACATGACGAGATGCAAGCGGAACCACACGTTGCTCATAATCGCGATGAGACTGACGTAAGTAATCTTACTTCTACTGTTATCACGAAGGCCGAAAGTAATAATAAGGTTCCCTGCCACAAATACTGAAATGTGGGGATGACGCTTGCATCTCGGGGTGTGCAACAGCGGCGCATTTTGTTTAAGCGGCAACTTCACTTTGCACTTTGTTGGGATGTAGCTGACGCATTGTGATGAAACAAACCCCATTCCTTTTGTGATCTTTCATCTTATTGATTGCATAAGAAATATTAGCGGGTGTCCTTTCAAAAAAACGTAAGTTTGTGCTGAAACTTATATTTGTTTACGTTTTAGAACGTCTCATACAATTTACTTTCATGAGTACTTGCCTTACACCCATACTCATGAAAATCGGTTTTCAGTATCTATTGTTGTTCCAAAGGTATTTGTGCTGGGACATTTTAGTGGGTCACCGTAATATAAATGAACTAGCAGATACCGTTGGAAGTTCCATGAGGCTTTCAGCGGATGATACTGTTGTATACAGAGAAGCCGACGCGGTAGAAAATTGCAGCGAAGTGCGGGAAGACCTACAGAGATCGATTCTTGGTGCAGGAAGTCGCAGTTGACTCTGAACATAACCAAATGTAACGTATTGTGAATATATAGACAGAAATACTCTTTATTACGCGATTGCCACGGTTGTAGAACAATCACAGGGAGCAGTTGCTACTACCTTGCAATATGTGTACGGAACAGTCTGAAACGGAACCATCGCATAAACTCAGTCACGAGTAGGGCAGATGCCAGACTGAGATTCAGTGGAAGAAGCTTCAGGAAATGAAAATCATCAACGAAGGAAGTATATTACAAAATACTCGTTTGACCAATGCTTGAATGCTGTTCGTCAGTCTGGGATCCGTACCAGGACAGATTGGTAGAGGAAATAGAGAACATCCAATGAAGAGAGGCGCGTTACGTTGTAGATTTATTTATTAAGCACGAAAGCGTTACAGAGAGGATCAACTAACGCCAGTGGCAGACAGTGGAAGAGAAGCGTTCTGAATCAAATTATTTTTGATTATTAAAGTTCCGAGACGTAGGTTCCTAGAAGAGTCAACTAACATTTTGCTTTGTCCTACGTATGTCTCTCATAAAGCCCACAGAGAATATTACCGACGATTGTTCTTCCTACGAACTAATTCGACTGGAACAGGAAAGGTTGGGGAGTGGCAGTGGCACAAAAAGTAACCTCCCCCACACACCACAAGTTGGCTCTCGGAGTGTAGATGTAGATGTAGAGTAGTGCACCCGCAACAATACCGCTGCCTGAAGCGCACTGCACAGTAACACAATACAGGGTGTATCAAAAAGAAGCATCCGATTTTCAAAAAAATCAGAAGTATCATGTTATTTGAGATATATACGTCAACAACGCACTGTTAGGAAGAGCAAACTCTCAAATTTTACATGGTTCCTGCGAGGTAGCAGCAGTGTGCGCTCACCTCCGTTGCACCCACTTCAGTTCTAGTAAAAATGGGGTCAGCTCAACAGAATGTGTTTTGTATTCTACGTTTTGCGCAGTGCAGGTCAGCAATAACTGTATTCGAAAACATGCCATTACTTTAGTTTTGCTGACGTTGATGATTATTTTGTATTCTCTTTTTAAGACAGCATCCATTCCGTTCAACTGATTTCACAAGTCGTTCACTGTCGCTGAGAGAATTACAATGTCATTGGCAAACTTAGTTTTCGTTTCTTCTCATTAAACCACAATTCCTGTTCCAAATTCCTCATTGGTTTCCTTTGCTGCTTGCTCAGTGTCAGAGTGAATAATTTGGGAAATAGGGTACAACTACGGTTGCCACCTGTACTTCATTACAAAGTACTGTACGTTAATTTCGGCAGTCGTTCTCTATGCTGTATGACAACAATAAAGTATGTGGAAATACTTAATTTGACATATTTTGACTTTTTAAAGGAGTCATTTTACGTATATCATTAACATACAACAAACGTTGATCGTAATTTTGTGTGTAACGGACAGACTGAGTTACGGAATCATGAACTGGGTACTCAATTTTGAACGAAACCTAGACTTAAATGTCAACATTGTCAATGTCAGAGTTCCATTTGAAAAAGAAACCAACCGCAGCGATCTAACAGTTGTAGCAGTATTGTGACGTGGCAAAACGTTGTATTACGTGTTCCACTTTTTGCGTGAGGCGGATTGAGTGCGATAAAGATCGATTATTTGGTTCTATAGCTTCATGTGATAGTGAATCATGGATAATGGCAAATTTAGTAAACTGATTATTACATGTGCAGAAACAAACCGTAATCTTGAACGTGTAAATGGATGATATAGATACCGAATATATTACACCGAAAAAATGCGTCGGAAAGACTGATCGGGTGGTACTGAAAATAAAACTATTGCAACACTATAAAAGCCAATGCGGAATCGAAAATCGTGACTGGTTAACTAACGTTGCACGAAATGAATACAAAAATGGAAATTATGTGGCGTTACGTTTCTAAGTGCTTCAGCTGGAATACGACAGGTGAACTGAAAACTCTTTTGTGTGTGCATGTGTTGTGCATACGTGTATGAATGATTTATTATGGTTATGATGGTTGAGTGACCTCGTGGCTGGTGATAGGTGAGGTAAACAGTTTAGTCTTGTTACCTTCAGGTTAAGCAACATCTGTAAACAAAACATCATAAATCTAAATCAGAAATAAAAAAAAAAAATCTGGACCGCTTAGGAAATTTCTGAACTCTGCTTCTGTATCCACCTCTAAAATCTCATCTTGCAGTGATCCAGAAAATGTCCATTTAGCTGAACTACCTTAACATATCACACTATAGAATTCTCCCTACAACAGTTTTGATTGTATTGCAAAACAAAATGCAATTATTTATGTTAACTCAAGTACAGTTTCAAGTATTCGTCTGGCTAGAACCAAAATGGAGGCTGTAGTTACAGAGGTGTTGGAGCTATATGCTACTTGAAATGCATTACCTCATCTAAATATCGACAGTTTATTTCAGTGCTCACAGACTGATGCTTCTAAGCATAAAAACATAAAATTGTTTCCATTTGCAGCAAATATTTTACAGCCAAAAATACCAATAAAAAGTTACACATCTTTGTGCGAATAGAGTGAATATACTTATGAAACATTTAAAGCGGTTCAAAAGTTAATGGAAAAACGCAAATTACCTTTTCATATTGTATCTGGGCTAAGTGCTGACAACAGAGACGTAGATTTTAGTGTTAACCATTCCTTCTGTAAAAATATGAGATATTTGGTACTAGACTTGATTAAGGGAAATTATCATGCACATAGTCGCATAACTGCATGAGACATGACATGACCTTTTTTTATCATATTACAGAGACTGTAATTTCGAAAATTTACACTCATTTTTCCAACTCTGCTGTAAAAAAGAGAAGATTGACAAAAAGAAGAAGAATCAATGGACGGAGACTATCATGACCAGAAACGCTATGTGGGAACAAGGCGAGTCTCTCAATTATTCTGTGTAGATACATTATTAATAAATTTGAAAGACACAAGAAGTTATTTTTATAACTTAACAAAAAACAGTCCATTGACTTTGAAATACTTATTGAGGTCTAACTTGCAATGGTTTGACTGGTATTTACCAGCATTTTTGTAGCCATTTTTTTGAATTTTTTTAGTAAACTGTAAAATGTCTGGAAGACAAACTGGATTAACCAAAAGAAATCAAGGTCTCTTCATTGGATATGAAGTGGGCAAAAAAAAGCTTGAATCGGAACTGTCTAGCAAAATTCACCGAAATTTTTTATTAATTGTTTTGAGTAGCTAAATAAATGGTTAGATTTTAGTGACACAACTGGTTATTTACACTAAACAATAAAAATTAAAAAAAGAATATTGAATTTGACTATTTTGACAATGCAGTTGAAAAAACTGATTTAAATATGTATTTCTCTATGGGTAAACAGTATTCTTAAACAAACTGAATGATGAAATATATATTCCTCGAGATTTTGCAGAATTATCCACTGCACAAAAGTGGCAACAAATATTTGATAGGACATATGATGATTTCACAAATTAATTTCATATCTATTGTCAATTCCCACCACTGCTGCATTTACAGAGAGAGTTTTTTCTGTGATAAGTGGTAAGAGGTGGGATGAAAGAAACAAAGCGTCTATGAATCTGATATCAAATGAAAGAATTATTTATCTTAACTTAAACATAGACTGCAAAGATACCGCAAAAGCTGTTTAGCAATGACAGTTATTTGTTATTAAATACTACTAAATGCAGTAAAAATAGTTAAGCAAAATAAATAATACTTTATTTTGATACAATGAACATTTTATTCCTACCTTTAACAACCAATACACTTTATTTGCCCAAAAAAATGTGGTAACCCTAGCTGCAATCCTGTTTGACACACTTCACAACTACTGGCTTCCTTTCATCTGTCTGTAACTCCCAATAAATATAGTCTGTTTTCTGGAATACTTGTAGATAACCTTTCGTTTCCTCTCTTTTTTCCCCGCCATAAAGCAAAAGTTGCTCAAATTTTTGGGGGTAAATTACACAAGGTGTGTCTGGAGGTAATTGATGCAATGATGAGAGTCCTTGGAAAAATGACAGTTTCGTTTACGATTCAGTCTTATAATCTGACAGAGTTTCTTCTTGAATAAATTAATCTCATTACAAATGTTACTATTAGTAGATTCATTCCTTGTGGTGATATATTTAACTGCTTCATTACTTCAGTGAAGAAGTTTAAGCCCCGGACCCATGTGTCATAACTCTTTGGTGGCTCTTAACAATAAGATGATTTCTTGCCAAATCGCAAAAAAAGCCGAGAACTTTTCTTTCGTTTAGCATGTTTCCTTATGCTGCTCGCACGTCTTGCAAAAGCTTTCGAATCACTGATGAGTAGGGCAGTGATATCGTATGGAATTAACAAAAATTTCACTACAATTTTCGTGGCGTAACCAGTTTCTCTTGGGGCAGTTTCTGATATGCATCTTCCTGGTGCATGAGCTGTGATCCCTAGCGAATATCACTTGCCCGTGACATTGCGTTTGTGAGTGAACCTTGGCTATCCAACACGCCTAGATATGGAAAAAATGTACAATCTTTACAACAAAGAACGTATGACGGCTACTCATTGATGTTCATCTGTCTATTTCGCTTACGTGCTGTGATACTGACCTGACAACCAGAAGACAGCAGCAATTATGGTGTGTTAGAATATCACACATGATATATTCAATGATCGTGTAAAACAGAAGGTAAGCGAAATGTTAGCTGTGTTGAAACAGAAACGGAACACGACTCATACGGTGGAACGGGCGATAAGGACAGAAACGACAAAGCTTTTACTGTGGTTAACTGCACGCAGTCACGGAATACCATTAGCTGTTTGCGGCTTCGTTGTAGAACGCGGTTACGCAACACTTGCATAATGTCAAAAGGAGGCCTGGCAGCATAACAAAATACGTTATCTACAGGCTGGTTGACTTATGGGGAAATGTAGTAGCGCGTAAGAAGGTACTCATCTTACGACTTATCTATAAAGATGGACTGAAAAAAGGCAAACCTACACCATCTGTGACGTAGTCGCGAATATGAACAGTGATCCAGTACTGTCAAAAAAAATTTTTTGTTGCAGTCTTTGATCACAATATAAATTCGTTTGACGATGACCGGTTTCAGTCAGTAATGACCATCTTCAGATCTACAATATAAAAATTTACACTTAGTGGGCAGTCTATCTTTTAAAACAATATAGCATTTCATATCACAATATACACTCCTACAAACTGGGAAATGTACAAATAAAATACGGTAAAGCTTACCTGTTCTACAGCATGTCATAACGCGATAAAGCCGCAATGGCATCAAATGTTCAACTCTGTGTGAAATCTTATGGGACTTAACTGCTAAGGTCATCAGTCCCTAAGCTTTACGTACTACTTAACCTAAACTATCCTAAGGACAAACACACACACCCATGCCCGAGGGAGGACTCGAACCTTTGCCGGGACCAGCCGCACAGTCCATGACTGCAGCGCCTTAAACCGATCGGCTAATCCCGCGCGGTGCAATGGCATCGTCAGAACATTTATACACTCAGCAAAGCATCGTCACGTATAACTAAAATATGTTGTAAAATAGGCCACATCGTCCACACAGTCATTTCGCAACTGGTGTCACTGTACAAAATTACTGGAGTACAGTAGCTACTAAAAATCTGTTTGCCTACATGCTTCACAGGTATCGCTGATGTGGACTTAGATGTATTCTTCATTAATATAAGAACCATAATCTGATAAAAACATATTAGGTAGAACACATATAGCAGACTTTTAAGTTTTGATAACTAGGAAAAAATTGTGATAATATAGAAGACGAGTACAGTTAAAAAGTTAAAAGGAAATATATGAAGATAACAGGTCTGACACTTTTATGGTGAATTTACAGTAATAAATAAAATATACGTTATACACTGCCTATAGCAACCTATAAATTACTTACGAAGGATGAAGTGTCTATATGACAAAATAACTCAAGAAAAGACAGATTAGTGATCAGCGTCCTCTGTTGGCTAGGCCGCCATGATGTTACACGTAGGAGCGCAGCGATCGTAAGAACCTAACCACTAGAGGGCTTTTCATAGATCGTGATATTTCCCCCACAGAAAAGTTTTATACAACATATTAACAGTCAAGAAATAAAATTATATAGTCTGGCCACACAATCTATGAATGGATAGGATATAATCAGTTACAGGATTAGGGCAACGAATGTATGGAAATAAGGCAAATGCATACTGTTCTCGACAAAAATCAGCAAGAAGGCTAGATATAAATAAGCGAGGCATTAAGTGATTATCTTACTCCCTCTTCCCTGAAGTCTGCAATTGAACTGACACCTCTGCCCCTCCACTCGCTCCTGGCTTCCAGTACTTGGACAACATTACACTCACCGAAATCACTGCCCCGATCACTACTCAAGATCTCATCTCTACACTCCACATGAAACGCAACACCCCTCACGGTCGCGACAGTGTTACTTGTTGTCATCTCTGTGAAGCTCCCGCCTCCTACCGCTTCACTCTGGCCCGACTTTATAATGTGGTCTTGTTCACCGGCTTCTACCCTGACCTGTGGAAAACCTCCCGGATTCTGATGTTCCTCAAAGCCGATAAATCGCCATCCGCTGTCTCCTCCTACCGCCCCATCAGCCTTACCTCGGTCTTCAGCAAGGTCCTGGAATCCATCCTCAACCGACGCATCTACCAGCATCTCCACCAGCACTGCCTCCTTCCCACTGCCTAATGTGGCTTTCGGCCGTCCTTCTCTGTCGATGACCTTCTCCTCCACCTCACTCACCTCTTCTCCAAACAACTCAACTCCCGTCACTCTGCCATCTTCCTCTCCCTCGACCTTGAACATGCCTACGACCGTGTATGGCACTCCGGTCTCCTCTTCAAACTCCAAACCTTCACCCTTCCTTTCTTTCCCACCGTCCTTCCTATGTCACCATCCACAACATGGATTCCTACACCTCCTACCCCTCTGTCAGTGTGCCCCAAGGTTCTGTCCTCTCCCCTCTTCTCTACCTTCTGTATACGGCGGACATGCCACCGTCTTCATCTCCCATACACCTTCTCCAGTACGCCAATGACACTGCCTTCCTTGCCCTCGCCCCCACCTTGCAACGCTCCCAGCACCTTCTCGAATCCCATGTTGACTGTCCTTCCTATGTCACCATCCACAACATGGATTCCTACACCTCCTACCCCTCTGTCAGTGTGCCCTAAGGTTCTGTCCTCTCCCCTCTTCTCTACCTTCTGTATACGGCGGACATGCCACCGTCTTCATCTCCCATACACCTTCTCCAGTACGCCAATGACACTGCCTTCCTTGCCCTCGCCCCCACCTTGCAACGCTCCCAGCACCTTCTCGAATCCCATGTTGGCCGGTTCACCACTTGGTGTAACCAGTGGCTGCTCAAGGTCAGTCCTTCCAAAACCCAGGCAATCATTGTAGGCAAAACCACCCCTTCTTTCCGCCTCCTTGATTTTTATATCACCATCTATGGCTGTCCCATTCGCCTCATCCCATCCCTCAAGTCCCTTGGTGGCACCCTTGACCGTCACCATCTCCAGACACTCCAAGACAAGGCACGTTCCTGACTCCGCCTCCTCAAACTCCTTTCTGGCCGCACATGAGGTCTGGATCCCTCCTCCATCCTCCACGTTTATAACTATCTCATCCACCCCATCCTCTGCCATGCCCATCCTGCCTGGATCTCCGCCTCTCCCACCTACTACAAGTCCCTCAAAATCCTTGAACACCACGCGCTCCACCTCACCTATTGCATCCGTCTCCCATCCCCCATATGGATCCTATACAAGTTGATTCCCTTCCTGCACCTTCACCTTTTCCTTGAATGGATAAGGAGCCTTTAACTCCTGCAAGATCGATCCCCCACACCTGCTTGTCTCTCCCATCCCCGCCCATCCCCACCTGCTGCCGCACCTATATTCTTACATCCCACCTGCTCACACTTCCATACCCTTTCTCAAGATGGCTTCTGCCAACTCCCCCTCCCTGATGATGCCCATGTCCCATCCATCTACCCCTCCTACCAGCTCTGACTCTCCCGTCCCATTCCCCCTCTTTTTTTCCCCCAGGGCTCCCTCTCTCCCTCCTCACTTTTCTTCCCCCCCCCCCTCCTCTCTCCCACGTCTCCTGCTTCCACCCCTCTCCCCGGGATTCCAACCCCCCCTCTCCTCCACCCCACTCTCCCTTCTTTCTCCCAATGGCTCCACCCCCCCCCCCCCTTACCTCTCCCTTTGACCTGGAGGCAGGCCTCCTCCTTCGTCATTGTGAGTGCCTCGCGGATGATCGTCGCCAGTGTTTTCCGTGCGTCACTGTCTCCCTGTTTGTGGACAGTGTCTTCATCGGTGTTTTCTCCTACGTTCGTATCTCCACCTGGACGTCTTCATCTGTTTCCAACTGGTGCTACCCTTCATTACAGTGTCTTCCGTCCAACGACTTCTGATCTCTTGTGCGGTGTTCATCTTGTGTTTATCACGTTTCTTATGTTTTATATGCCTTCCGTGTATTTATGTTGTGTCTTTTGGCTGAAGAGCGGCGTATGTGGGCCGCTGACGGTCTGCCTCAGCTGAGGCATGAAATTACAATAAAAGAAACAAAATAGAAAGTGATTATCGTTCTGTGTTATCAAACGAAGCAAAGTAGGCGTTGGGTACAAAATCGCTTTATCCATTAAGTATCCTTGTGGGCTCAACAGGTCGAGAGCGCTCCCCTTCTCTGCCTTGTGTAGAATACGCATCAACTGTACACTGGGGGGCCGTTACTGAATGGATTTAATATTATAAAAATTTGATTCTTTATTTTGCACTTGACATTCGCCAGTGCCTTCTACCTGGCGGCTAGTTTCAGCGTGTAAGTCACGTTGCATGAAACCGGACAGAACCACTTTGAAACTCACGTGTTGAGCCATCAGCAGCTAAACTCATGGGTTGCTGATGAGGTAACGCTACCGAACTGCGAGTCTACAATTTGGCTGTCAAATAGGGAGGTTTGGAGGTGGCCACGTGGGGGTGGAGCCGCGGCCAGCCGCCGGGAGCGGACACGCCGTCCGGTCTCTTCTGCTCGCAGCTTCCGACCCGACTAGACACTCTCCTCTCCCGCTCATTTGGGCAGCAATTTCGGCGGCTTCTCTAGGCCTGCCTTTTTTTTACTGCATTAAGTCACCATGTCCTTATAAAATGTTTAATTTCTTCACTTCAACGGGTGCCCAATGCTTTCCCTTCCTCGCCAATCCTGACACGTGAACATCTGGCGTCAGAAGTGGGAATGCTCACCGTTAGGCCCGTCTTATCGGCCTAACTGAAGTTCTACATGCCGTACCCAATGAAGCTGCTAGTAGTACTTCGCGGTTGACGCTCCAGATGCGATGTGCAATAACAAGCACACGCATTTGTGGTTCTCCACGCAGCCTTCCGCCGTTTGGGCGTTTCTCCTAACAGCTGCCGCAGCGAACGGCAGGCCGTTTGCGTGGCCAGGCGTCTCGCCGCGCTACACAGCCAGCCGCCACCGCTGCCGTTGCCAGGCAGTCTGGTGGTACGCCGCCACTGGTAGTCGTCTTCCACTCCACTCCGGTGCAGCACGGTGGCATGTTCCGGCCGCGCGCCGCCATTCAGGATTTTTTCCTAGAGATGGGGCTCCTCCACGCCCTCACCAACGTGGTGACCAAACCAAAAGTTCTACTGTCACCCCTGTAAACATGTTAGTTATCTAATAGGAGGATCACAGGTTGCTGGGCTGTGATGTTATCCGTGCGTCTGGGTAAGACTACGCATTAACACGGTCCTCAGGTGATAGATAGTGGACGAAAGGCGAATGAGGGTAGCAATTTGAAGAGCAGAGGGAAAAAAGTGCCAAGGCTTGTGCCGGGGAAAAAAACCTCTGCGACAGTGGGATGGATAGTAAGAGCAGTAGTGGCTTACTAGCTGTGGTAGTTCCAGTTCATGCAAGGTTGGGTTTGTTAGTATGGGTATCATGCATCATTACCGTGGCAGGCGATGGCGATGTATCCGAGTTCGTTGCAGCTGCTGCATTCCTGGAACAATCAGGATCGTTACATATTAGTGGGAGATCGGCCATAGATCATCTCACTGTGTGTGGGGTGTGTGGAGCTTGTCTGCTTGTAGTGTACGGTACGGCTTCCCTGTGTGGTGCCAGTTATTCGGCAAGTGTGTTCCAACTGGATCTCCAGTAATGGTGGCTGATTAACAGGGGCTCACCTGTACTGTTGTATTGCGGGTACTTGGCCATAGATGTTAGGTCCTTACAGGTATGTCTTTTGGTCTTTTATGTTTCCATCTATGGTTGTGGTCGTAGTTCCCCAGATTAAGAATAAACGGGCTCTGCGAATGTCTGGAGTTTCTGTATAGTCTTGTGGCGAGTTTGTGGATTACTTCCGTGAGAGTCTCAAGTCGGTATTCCCGGTGAAGTTACGCGATGCGTGTGTATCGTGGAGCATTGCTTATGATTTTGAGTACTTTGTTTTGTATGATCTGCAGACGGCGCAGGCGCGTGGGCGCAGCGTATCTCCAGACAGGGGCTGCGTACGTCATCAGGGGTCGAATAAGTGTCATGTACATGGACCTCGACACCCTTCTGTTCAGTGTGCTACGCCTGTTGAGCAGCGGGTAGAGCTGTTTGAGCCTCGCGCTTGCTCGGTTGACCATGTGCTGTATGTGGTCCCCCCCCCCCCCCCCCCCCCCCGAGTAATTTCCGGTCCAGCCAGACACCGAGGTACTTGACTTTCTCGCGGAAACGTATTGAACGTGCATGTAGAGTTATTGGTCTGCAGTATCGGTGTTTGCGCAGTTGCTTCGGTCTCCTAGTGAACAGAAGGGCTTCACACTTGTCGACACGGCATTTCTCTAACCAAGGCTCAACCACGCTGAGTGTGGTCTGTAAGCGTGACGTAATGTTTAATGGTTTCCAATCCTGCGAGAAGATGGCTGTGTCATCCGCATAGATTGCCATCGTTGTGTTGTGTGCGGTTGGGTGATCGTTTATGTAGAGGTTAAACAGTAGGGGCCCTAGGATGCTTCCCTGGGGTACTCCCGCGTGTATACCGTGTCGTGTTGATTGTTTTCCCTGCACGTCAGTGTTGAAACTCCTGTCTGTGAGGTATGAGTGCATGAGAAGCACCAGTCCGTCGGGGAACCCCGCGTCGCTGAGTTTGCGAATGAGGCCGTTGTGCCATAGACGATCGAAAGCCTTTTCGATGTCAAGCAACACCGCCCCTGTTGCTTTGTTTGTGTCGAAGCCATGTGTTATATGTTCAACGACCCGTAAGAGTTGTTGTGTTGTGGGGTAGTGATTCCTGAAGCCGAATTGCTCCGGTCTCAGGATTTCACTTGTTATGCAGTGCCTAATGATGCGTTTGAGAATCACCTCCCAACAATCTTGCTGAGGGAGCTCAGAAGACTGATGGGTCGGTAATTCCAGGAAACGCGCATGTTCTGGCCGACTGGCTGAGGCACGTCGCACAATTTCTCCTCGCCGCCGCCTCCTTGATGCCAGCTACGCCGTCATCATGTCGAGTGTAGGCCCTTCCTTTTTTTCTGCTCTAATGATAAAGTTTTCGGTGAGCACTAGGTGTCACAATGTTGTAACAATTCCTTAAACCGTAGTACCGCCACTGGCGAAGGGAACTCCCCACCTATGGAAAAACCAGATCCAGTAGCGGCCCTTCAAGTAGAAATCGATAAGTTAATGTTGAGAAAGATAGAATTGACATAAGAATGCCAAAAATGGGCTGAAACCCAGTCTGCCAATCTAAGTGCGTCAGAAACACGCACCACTGCGGCGAAAATGACGGCTGCAAGCACCTTAAGTAGCACAGTACCCCAGTCATCCATTGTAACTTTGGGTAACAGTTTCCCTGCAGTCAATTTCATTCCGACGTTTTCCAGGGAACCTGAAGAACAAATAAACTCCTTTCTGCAAACTATCCGAGATGTAGTCTGCACTTGCGCTTGGCCAAAAGATTTAAGACGTAAATTTTTTGTTTGACGCTGGTGGTAGTTTTAGTAAATAGACCGTATCTCGTAAATCATACACAGAGCAGTGATATTTACGGAAAGCACTGAGCATGTTGCCTACATCGAACCGGGAGCGTTATCTAACTTTCGTCTAACACTGTTCGTTTACATTCTGCACAAAGACCGATGCTTTAATCTTACATAATTATCGTATTAGTAAGTGGCGCTTTATCCATTGAAAAACATCGAGGTCCATTCCAATACAGTGTTAATAACAAGGGCTAGTTTACGTGAGTGCTAGCTATAATCGGTAATATGGAAATGTGTTACCAATCTGCTGAATATACACACATCTGTAGCGATTGTCACCTGTAGGTAAGATTTATGTACGGCAGTTCGAGTCATTTCTTCCGGATTATACGAACATCCAAGACATTACTCTTATTTTGAAGACGTCATGCTAGGAAACTGTACTACTTGTGCTTATGACATCGAGAATGATGACGTGCAATTGATGTCTTAATTACTATAACAATTAATGAAGATTAAAAAGACTGCATTTGAAACTAAAAAGAGGAAGAATTTAGTCTTTGAAAATATTTCAAAGTGTAGTTAATCATTACTTTGTTGCTTGCCATAGCTTTTGTGCGGCATTTCTACTCTGATGTTTGTGGAAACCATTTCAAAATGCCCCAGCGGCGAAACTGATTAAAATAGAGACTCAGTAATACGACAAAGTATAGAACAAAACCTAGAAGCTAGCAGTAGCTGTCCCTTATTTTCCTGTAACAAAAAAAACATTGATACATCTCATCTGAAAATTTGTCGACAACAAGTGAACTGCCCTTGCGTTTATCTCTTCAAAGCTTTAGTTAAGTTCATTGCATATATCGGAATACTTCGCAGCCAGACGCCGAGGATAACACGGCTTCACTTCAGTCACTGAGGTTTCTGAAAGCCAAAAAGGTATGGTTTAATTGAAGTGTGTGCTTCACTCTGAAACGGTTGTGCTCCGAGAACGGAGCACTTTGGGGGGGGGGGGGGGGACGATAACGACGACGACGAGATGAGTGGAGGCTTGCCGGCATTCCTAGTATATACTAGTGGCTTTGTTGTTGAGAAACTCACGAATGTAGATAAAAAAGTGAAGGCGTTCTTAGTGGCGTTCACGTGATGGTGGCTCTGAGCACTATGGGACTTAACAGCTGTGGTCATCAGTCCCCTAGAACTTAGAACTACTTAAACCTAACTAACCTAAGGACATCACACACATCCATGCCCGAGGCAGGATTCGAACCTGCGACCGTAGCAGTCGCACGGTTCCGGACTGCGCGCCTAGAACCGCGAGACCACCGCGGCCGGCGTTCATGTGATAATCCGGTGTTTAGTTCGCTAAGGCACAAGCAGCTGGTGCAGGGAAATGGAGCAACGAGAAACATCTGAGAACAACGCGGGAGTTTCTATGCTACACGCGACCCACCGGTCTGGTACTTTTAGAATCGCAAAAGCGGATGTTTTCAGACCCTGGAGGAAGAATGGTAGGCGTTGTTACCCAAAGTAGATTGTTGTCTAGGTGAGACTGACTGCACCCACCATTGTCAGAGACGATAGACAGGAAATTCAGGGGAAAATGAACAAAACTGCTGAGCTGGGGCAGCCACGGGATGAGACAGTAGCTAAATGGGAAATAAGGACTCAGTGAAAGCAATTAGTAGCAGAGCAGTGAGGCATGAGTGGCATCTTTTTCGTAGATGGATCAATCAGACACGATGCTAAGTGATTTGCGAGCTGTTTCGTACAAAGCTTTCTGACTTTGCCTTCTGGAAGTACGTCTGTCTATTTTTGACTCAGGTTGAAGATTTTGAACCAGATCCCTGCATTCATTTCGACACATTTTCCATTCCATGTCGGATGGACTTTCATACAGTCAGTGGTTGACTCAGACTGTGTATCTCTCACCTGACCTCAGTATATGGGATGCTGAGCGGGATGGATGAGTGTCAGATGGGAGACGGCGAAATAAAAGAGTTAATCAAAAGAACACTTGGGATATATCCACAGTGATGGACTATGGAAAGAGTTCATCTGAAGGTCAGAGGCACAGACAGACTGTTATTCTAGGAGTCTGAGCAGAAGAAAGGAGTGGAATAGGAAATTAAAAATTAAACTTCTCATTCAAGGGAAGACTTGAACGAAGTACCTCTCGTTCCGCAGCTGCTCACGCCAACCACGGGACCACGGCGCTCCTGAGCTCACCCTATCCTTGATGATGCCTATGTTGCTCATGGACTACTCTGTTTGCATATTTTGTTTATTTTTTCATAGTTCCACACAACTTCTTCCTGTTTTCTCTATTGATCTGTGTTTAGTTTTTCAAGGCCTTGTCCACTGTGCCAACTTATAACTAAATCTGAGGGGGGTGCGATGGCGAGGTTCCCCTGTCAGAAACCCCTTTTACAACCGTTAGGCGGGGCTTGTCTACCTTCGGGCGCTAGAGCAGCTTCTTGCTCAACAGTGGGATACAATTACAGGGCTTGGCAAAAATGATCCGTTAATTCTGTTGTGTAGCGTATTTTTTTCTGAAAATTTTTTCACACGCTTTTTCAGTCAAGCTAGCATGAGTTCTTGCAATGACTATGTGATGCCTCAACCTGTTCTTCAGCAGCACTTCTTTCCAGTAAAAGCCGCTGACAGGGTACAGTTTCAGCCCTTTGTTGTATGTGCTGACGCAACCACGTAACGTCAGCCAGTAGAGAGTGTGGAAAGTAAGTCACGCGCGTGGTCGATGGGGGTGGGCATCCTTGACAGCAACGTACAGTTGCTTCCCCCCTTCGCATCCCCCCCCCCCCCCCCTTGCTTTCCAGACAGAGCAGACCGTCTTCCGCGCCGTTCGCCCCTGTCCTGTTCACTAAGACTGGGCATCAGCCACACGAAAGTGAACCATCACCCCTACCGTTTCCTATTCCACTCATTTCTTCTGCTCAGACTCCTAAAATAGCAGTCGGCCTCTACCCTCAGATGAGCTCTTTCTATATTCCATCACTGTGGATATATCCCTTATCTGACATAATAATACGGAAGTCCGCTAATGACGGAAATGTATTGGATCTAATGGTCGCAAACAGACTTGACCTCCTTGAGGATGATCACGTTGAAACTGATATCAGTGACCAAGAGGCACTCGTAGCAACAATGATTACCAAAGTACAAAGAGCAACTAGAAGGTGTAAAAAGATTTACTTGCTTAGAAAACTAGATAAAAAAGGCAATAGTCTCATATCCGAATCACGGACTTGAAACATTTAGCCCTGGGGGAACTGTAGCTGAAGTTTAGAGAAAATTGTTGACCGGGTGTTGGATACGTATGTACTTAGCATCACGATTGAAGGGATCTTTCGTGCTATGCAGTTTTTGGAAAAAATTTCTAAACAAACAGCTACTCCCGCCCAACACGTGTAAAACAATGCTAAGGACTACAAATAGAGAATTGCATTTGGCTTTGGAAAAGGCAATGTGTGAAGTCTTCAATGGCTACTGTAGTAGAATGTTATGAAAAAAAAACCTCTCATTAAACCCAAAGAGAGTCTGGTCATGGATAAAGCACAAATGTTTAGGACAGTGTTGTAAAATGAAGATATTGATACCTTCCTTTTATATCCTGTCATTTGATACTATTTAAGTTTCGTAAAGTACGATACATGTTATCTGTTGAAGCATTCGATATATTCGAGATTTTACAGCAACAATAATTGATTTCCTGTCAATAATTAACGTGAACTTTCCTGTTAGTCATGAGCGTACACAACACGTAAACATAATATTTCTCGAGGCTCATCATCCTATGATTTTCCCTGTAAAATTAAGGAGAATAAGTGAGGATATAACTTAGATGATAGATATATATTTAAACACTTAATATGCTGTTACTAAATGCGATGAACCTATAACGGATGTCACGTAGTTTATGAAATTACGAAATTTTATTTAAGTCGCTCACTGTCAAATTGTATTATTCATTGGTTAAATATTTAATTTTTGACTATGGCAATATAGTTGGCTTTGCAAAAAATATTGTATTTAATGTAAAATCACGTAACATAAACATGTAAACAAATATTCATAGAACTACTATTCTGGTACCTTCTAATCCAAAATTGGAGCCGGCCGGTGTGGCCGTGCGGTTAAAGGCGCTTCAGTCTGGCACCGCGTGACCGCTACGGTCGCAGGTTCGAATCCTGCCTCGGGCATGGATGTGTGTGATGTCCTTAGGTTAGTTAGGTTTAAGTAGTTCTAAGTTCTAGGGGACTGATGACCACAGAAGTTAAGTCCCATAGTGATCAGAGCCATTTGAACCATTGCCAAAATTGGAGTTAGCTAAAATAACCATTGTCGCTGTTCTACTTCTTTGAGTTTTCTGCATAAGGAAACATATATTTTTATTTAAATTTATTCTTCATTAAAAAGTCTGATGTAATTCACTTACCTGAAATGACATGTAGTTTCTAAAACATACTGGCACGCAAGAGTAAATTGTACATAGTTGCAAAAACAAAAAGGCACACCAGACAAAGTATTTATGTACAGTTCCTTGCACTTTGTTCTTTGTATGCTCTTCTTTTGACTATGTCGCGAGTGATGTTCACGAAAACCATTTCATATTATGAAGTAATCCGTCAGTATCGTTTGTTCAACACCCTAAAGTTTCAGTAAATGTGTTCGCCCATTATGATGCGTCATATGACTTTGTAATGAAAACTAAATTTGTGTTAATTTATGAGAAAAGTTTAACTACAGCACGAATATGTGACAACAAACATTCTTATTCAGGGAGATAAGGAACTCCGCATACGTAGACAATACTTAAATACGTTTTCATAATCTAAATGTTTGACAGGCTGACGGTATCTTTCTTCCTTTCCCTAACATTAAATAGATAAGTGCCTACAAAAAACTAATGATGGTGAGATCAGCTGTTTCGAATTGCGAAATTGTTTGACGGCGTCTCTCACGAAATGGCAGCTAAGTTTGTATTTGAGACCCTCGCCCCTAATGCGTCTTCTTCCAGCCTCTGTAAGCACAAGATTTGGCCGAGGAAATGGTCGCTCGTTGACTGCGAACTACGGGCCCTGGGACGGGGGTGGCCTGTAGCCGCCCCCAGGAGAGCCGTAACCTTGCGACCACCGCAGTCGTTGGCAGCCAGCCGCCCCCGGTGATTCTCCCAGCCACTGCACGCCCAGTGGCCACTAGCCCTTTGACGGGAGTGTCTCGCACCAGTAAAACGCTTGGCTGCGCTTGCGTTTCGGGCCGGAAAACAGCATGACCTGACTAGCTGCTGCACACTCCCGGCTGCAACGATAGATGAACAGCTGACACAGAACTCAAGTGGAATATGGCTGAATATTCGTATCCATAGTATTCGTGTACCTTTCCTCATTTTGGGTAGCCATACGAAATAAACAAGTTAGGGTGTTCTAAAACGGCTGACTACTATTAAAGGGAATAATGTGGTGCTTATTACATTTCAGTTGTCTTATGATCTTTCGCCTGATGGGCAGAAAGTGTGTGATTTTTTTTTTTTTTGAAATATGTGTGTGACCACATTGTAGAAGTAGACTAAAGATTAAACAGTAGTCTTTGCTTTAATGCATCTGGTACACCTAATTATCATTGTGTATTTGTGGTGTCACCGCCAGACACCACACTTGCTAGGTGGTAGCCTTTAAATCGGCCGCGGTCCGTTAGTAACGTCGGACCCGCGTGTCGCCACTATCAGTGATTGCAGACCGAGCGCCGCCACACGGCAGGTCTAGAGAGTCTTCCTAGCACTCGCCCCCAGTTGTACAGCCGACTTTGCTAGCGATGGTTCACTGACAAATTACGCTCTCATTTGCCGAGACGATAGTTAGCATAGCCTTCAGCTACGTCATTTGCTACGACCTAGCAAGGCGCCATTACCAGTTACTATTGATGCTGTAAAACATGTACCGTCAAGAGCGATGTTCGCCAATTATGGATTAAAGTTAAGTATTCCAGAAGCTACGTACGTTTTTTGCTAGTCTCAATTCCTTGTCCTGTTCCAGACCTCACGCCAGCCTGCGTGAGCTTAAACGCGTGCCTTTCGGCTTCCTTATAGTGGGTTGACTGTCTTGCCAATCCACAACAGTATTAAATATTGAGAATGTATGACGGTATCGAAGCTTTCCTCCCCAGATTAATGCAATAAGACCATACCATACGCTACTGGCGCATTGTGGATTACTATAAATACATATATACAGGTATTTTAAATGTGCCCGTAAGTTGTTTGTCTGTACCAGGCCAACAACCTTCAAGTGTCATAAACACTTCTTCGTTGGTAAAGGTGGTTCATTGACATCTTCATCTCAGCGAAGTTAAAGCTGTTAAGATTTATTCAGTCTTAAAGCGAAATCTGGATTACTGCCATGTGTAGAGTCATGTCTCTGTGTATCACGTCTTTGTGATAATGACTCATCCAACTTCTTTATGCATTTGGAATAAGGCATTTTTTAGCGTACTATGGTAGTACAATTAATATTGTAAATCTCTGAGAAGGGTAGGCTATATGAATTAGTCGCGTATTCAGTATTCCTTTTATACCTCTGGTGGTTTTCGTTTGTCACAGGTATACTAAGCGAGCTTTGTGAATACAAGAAGGCCATTACAATCACAAAGGGTATAAACCTAGAACCTTCTGTAAGTCCCTGTTTAAGACTTTAGGTTTTCTACCTATACCGTGATTGTACATTATAGGGACTCCAATTTTTAATTTTTTTCTACTGTCGTATGGGCAAGGATTAGCAGACTATTTAAACAGCGGCCGTCATCACTGTAACTGTGTTGTTGCTAAGACATCATGAATTAAGGCCAAAAAGCTGCTCTCTATTTTGAGATGTTTATTTAATCACTACAGGCCTGTTTCAGCACTATTGCCATCATCAGGGGATCTGAAAGTAATGGTTTTATTATATACTATTTTCTAGGGCAGATGGTAGCTTACTTGTCATATATGCGATTGACAACCATACATTTATGGAATTCTTAACTTACGTATAACATCGCTGGTTAGTCACTCAAGAGTTTTTTTTTACGTCTTTTAAAGTTATTTTATGACGTAGCTTTCATAGGCTATATTTGTTGGAAGTTATAGCCTGAATTTTATTTGTTGTGTGTGACAATTTTTTGTTTGAAGTTTAACCAACGATGTTATAAGTTTACATCAGAGCAGTTTCTTATCGTTTTCCCGTAGTTACCGTGTTGTTTATTTTTATCTGTGAATGTGTTATTGGTTTGGCTTAGCTTATATCTTTGGTGGTTTATCCGTATTCATGATCGATGATTTGAATTAAGTTTTCTATATAGTGTTTATGTTTCAGATCTAATAGCTCGTTGAGTATTTGTTGTGTATATTTATGTGCATGTGTGTAGATTTCGACCTATTCCGCAAATGCACACAATAATGGTTGTCAGTCTCATATATGACAAGTAGGCTACCATCTACCCTAGAAAATAGTATATAATAAAACCATTACTTTCAGATCCCCTGATGATAATAGTGCTGAAACAGGCCTGTCGTGATTTTTAAACATCTCAACATAGAAACAGCTTTTTGGACTTAATTCATAATGTCTTTAAAAGACTTATATCGAGCTGCAGGCCCATTGGAAAAATTACGTTGTTGTTGGTATCTTCAGTCCAAAAACTAGTTTGACGCAGCTCCCCTCATTACTCTATTCTGTGCAACTCTCATCTCCGAATAACTGCTGCACTCTACATCATTTTGAACCTGCTTGCTTTATTCATCTCTACAATAGCATAAACTGTGTAAAAAGTAAGTAAATTCAAGCAGCAAATACACTACTGGCCATTAAAATTGCTACGCCATGAAGATAACGTGATACAGACGCGAAATTTAACCGACAGGAAGAAGATGCTGTGATATGCAAATGATTAGCTTTTCAGAGCATTCACACAAGGCTGGCGCAGGTGGCGACACCTACAACGTACTGACATGAGGAAAGTTTCCAATCGATTTCCCACACACAAACAGCAGTTGACCGGCGTTGCCTGGTGAAACGTTGTTGTGATGCCTCGTGTAAGGAGGAGAAATGCCTACCATCACGTTTCCGACTTTGATAAAGGTCGGATTGTAGCCTATCGCGATTGCGGTTTATCGTATCGCGACATTGCTGCTCGCGTTGGTCGAGATCCAATGACTATTAACAGAAAATGGAATCGGTGGGTTCAGGAGGGTAATATGGAACGCCGTGCTGGATCCCAACGGCCTCGTATCACTAGCAGTCGAGATGACAGGCATCTTATCCGCGTGGCTGTGACGGATCGTGCAGCCATGTCTCGATCCCTGAGTCAACAGATGGGGACGTTTGCAAGACAACAACCATCTGCACTAACAGTTCGACAACGTTTGCAGCAGCATGGACTGTCAGCTCGGCGACCATGGCTGCGGTTACCCTTGACCTGTATCACAGACAGAAGCGCCTGCGATGGTGTACTCAACGACGAACCTGGGTGCACGAATGGCAAAACGTCATTTCTTCTGATGAATCCAGGTTCTGTTTACAGTATCATGATGGTCGCATCCGTGTTTGGCGACATCGCGGTGAACGCACACTGGAAGCTTGTATTCGTCATCGCCATATTGGCGTATAACCGGCATGATGGTATGGGGTGCCATTGGTTACACGTCTCGGTCACCTCCTGTTCGCATTGACGGCAGTGGACGTTACATTTCAGATGTGTTACGACCCGTGGCTCTACCCTTCATTCGATCCCTGCGAAACCCTACGTTTCAGCAGGATAATGCACGACCGCATGTTGCAGGTCCTGTGCGGGCCTTTCTGGATACAGAAAATGTTCGACTCCTGCCCTGGCCAGCACATTCTCCAGATCTCTCACCAGTTGAAAACGTCTGGTCAATGGTGGCCGAGCAACTGGCTCGTCACAATACGCCAGTCACTACTCTTGAGGAGCTGTGGTATCTTGTTAAAGCTGCATGGGGAGCTGTACCCGTACACGCCATCCAAGCTCTGTTTGACTCAATGCCCAGGCGTATCAAGGCTGTTATTACGGCCAGAGGTGGTTGTTCTGGGTACTGATTTCTCAGGATCTGTGTACCCAGATTGGGTGAAAATGTAATCACATGTCAGTTCTGGTATAATATATTTGACCAATGAATACCCGTTTATCATCTGCATTTCTTCTTGGTGTAGCAATTTTAATGGCCAGTAGTGTGTAAAACAACAGACAAGAAATAAAAAAGAAGCAAGTGAAATGAGAATAAACAAGCAATGTGGGAGTAGGCAAACGTAGCAAACGTGTTAGCAGCTACTTTCAGAACAGCCAGGTGTTCTCTGAAGTCGAGTGGGGATGGTCACGTGATGTCAGTATCCGGTCCGATACGTCAGGGCAGTCAGGCGTTCTACTGGCGCGAGACTCTCCCGCCCTTTGACTGCTGCATTCCGTGGAGAGCGCGGCTTTGTTGTCCTATAATCCTGCCCACGTTGGGAGACAGAATTCCGGCCGCTGCCTGTGAACTGTTCTTGCAGCACGGTCCGGTTCCCTTGCGCTTAATATTCCTGGCGCAACTATTTCGTCTGCCGCTCTGAGTTTCGACGCTCCCAATACAAGGTACAAAAGACTCTTTGACTATCCGGCCGAATGTGTCGGAAAGTCCAGTCGGGTAACAAAACAGCTGGATCGGCCGGAGTTCTATAAACTCTCTCTTCCGACACCAGCCGAACCATTCGAAACACCCTGTTTTTATACCAAAACCTGATTTTATTAACATTTTTTGATTTCTTACGTAATACATATCACCCATCTCGGACTCTTTAATTAAAACATATATTGAACATATTACCTGAAGCACACTTGAACAAACAATACTTAAAGAAACTTCCTGGCAGATTAAACCTGTGTGCCGGACTCGAACTCAGGACCTTTGCCTTTTGTGGGCAAGTGCTTTGCCAACTATTTTTTGTTGTTGTTGATCCCATTTCCTTCGTTTTCTTTCGTTGCATTTGTTCGGGGCGGACGCCCCATGACATTCACACGGGTTCACCATCGGCCCATTAACAGTTTTTTTTATTTTTTATTATTACAGAGGGCAGCTGGCCCTCTGACCGAAGAAGCTGAGCTCCCGCGCCGGCGAGAATTTTAGACAAAGGTATAGGTATGCAGACTCAAGTGATGAATGAAAATTTGTACCAAGACTGCTCACTACTCAGATGCGCTAACTGCTACGCTACCCTGGCACGGCAAGTGCTCTAACAATTTCTTTTTCTTTTTCTTTCTTTTTTCTTTTTTTTTTTTTTTTCGGGGATAGTGGACCAGTGCCAGCTACCCAAGCACGACTCACGCCACATCCTCACAACTTCATTTCCACCAGTGAACTGTGAGGACGGGTCGTGAGTCGTGCTTGGGTAGCGCAGTTGGTAGAGCATTTGCCCGGGAAAAGCAAAGGTCCTGAGTTTGAGTCTCGGTCCGGCAAACAGTTTTAATCGGCCAGGAAGTTTCATATCAGCGCACACTCCGCTGCAGAGTGAAAATCTCATTCTAGAAACGATACTTAGTAGAGCTCTACCAGCGCTCACAAAGCAAGGCTGTGTTCCTTGTGTCTTCAGCTGCATATCAAACGCCCAAGCCACGTGCGTTGCTAAATCGTCGTTTTGACCGCACTGAAGATACAAGGAAAACAGCGTTGCTTTCTGACCGCTGAAAGAGGTCTACTAAGTATCGTTTGTTCAAGTGTGCTTCAGATTTGTACCTTATAATTGTGACTCCAATGTGTTAGAAGCACAGAAGACACATAAAACATTTGCGAGGGCATACAGCACTGTAGCCGGTGCCCACTTGCTAAAGCTTTGGAGAAGTACAATGTATACAATATATTGATCCTCATTTTACCAGGGAGAAGCATTATCACAGTATTACTTAGGCAGGCCAGATAGTACGGCGCCCGGATAGTAACGAGACGTATAGCCAAGAGTCTATTTTAAATGTATTTACTCTAACAGTTCAAAGTTTTTAACTATAAAACTGCTCTACAAATAAATCACTGTATGGACAAACACACAGGAATGACAATATTGTTCCGCGCATAAGAACTACATCAGTCCTGGAGATTTTAGTAGGATCTTAGAAGCCTATAAGGAAGCCAAAGTTTCACTTTCGATTCATCTCAGTAACCTAGTGTTCTTTCATAGTTACTCCTCCACAACTCGCTGTCCTACATATATTCATAACAGTAATAACTCAGGGAAAGGATGAATCAGTCATTGATATAGCTCTATTACATTGGCAGTCGTTCGAAACTACAGTAACAACATTTTCACTCCCGATTTGTTCATTCCGTTTACGAGTTGTCAGCGATGCGATTGAGCGACCATATGGGCCGCTAATGTGCATCCGATTTTAAGAAAACTGATGCTTTCGCATCTGACGTTATGCTATCTTAACTCTATAAAAGACTGAGATTCCTTTCGTTATTCACCTCAGTTAATGTGCAGCATCCAATGAAATAAAGCATTACACGATATTTTAAGCTTTTGACAAAATCTGCATTGAGTAGATATTGAGTATGGTTCGTTTTACGTCATTCATTGCTGTGTATGAAACGTAACTATCATATCGAAATTGTTTTTAAGGCTGAGAGCAGAGCGATGTACAGGGTGAGTCACTAAGTATTGCCACCTAGAATAACTACGAAAGTATGATACTAGCTGAAAAGTTTTTCGGACAAATGTTGCATTGAACAACGGAGGCCATAATACGGCGTTGGTTTTTTGTTGCTGCGTTGGGTCGCGTCAGAGATGTGGTGGTCAACTTTATTTTTATAAACGGGACACTATAGTTCGGAACTTATTTTCTGATAGTGGCTATCGAGACGAATCCAATGATGTATAACACTAAGGTCTTTGAAGGTCAACGAGGGTCACAAAGGTGGCATGAACGTCCATTTACAGAAGGTGTTGATAGTGATGACTATTGGTATCAATGCAGTACTGCAATCTTCTTATCATGGATTGAGTGGTATTCCTTATCACTTGGGCACTTATCGAAGGACATGCTCTGACAATTCTCTCTTGTATATCGTGCAAATGGTAAATATTCGTCGAATACAAAGCATCCATCTAACGTGCCACTGACATATAAACACCATTCGACTGTTTTTCAATGCAACACTAATAGGAACGGTAAGACTAATATCGTCGAATCAAGCGAATGTAAATGATGTATTTCTTCGAAGAACAAGTCGATATGCTTCTCATTTACGGAGAGTGCTAACGAAATCCAGTGAGAGCTAGAGACTTATACTCTGAAAGATATCCTCAAAGTACTCACCCACACGTCGTACATTTAAATATGTGTATGATAAATTGAGGACAACTGCATCTTTAACGCACCGGAAACATAGCCGGCAAAGGAAAGTTACTAACGAGGAAACGGAAATTGCTACTCTTGCCACTGTGTTCGAGATCCTTGTGTTAGTTCGCGTCAAATCGCAAGGGAATCTGGCATGAGCCAGAGTAGTGTTGTTCGTGTTCTGCATCGCGATAAGTATTGTCCTTACCATATCAGTCTCCACCAAGAATTAACTGATACGGATTGAATGCTTCGCATTCAATTCTGTTGATGGCCTCAATTTCAGATTCAGAGCGATGACACATTTATTAATTTGATTTTATTTACTGACGAGCTTACATTCACGAACCATGAAAATGTTAATTTGTATAACATGCATTATTGGCAACTGAAAATCCATGTTGGCTGCGGCAAGTTGCACACCAAAAACCGTGCTCGGTGAATATATGGTATGGGATTCTGGAGGACAGAATTATAGGCCTCTGTTTCATCGAAGGAAATCTTAACGGTAGGAAGTACACCACATTCCTGCAAGAAATATTAGGTCTGTTATTGGAAGAAATACCTTGAAGCCGGCCGCGGTGGCCGTGCGGTTCTAGGCGCTGCAGTCCGGAACCGCGGGACTGCTACGATCGCAGGTTCGAATCCTGCCTCAGGCATGGATGTGTGTGATGTCCTTAGGTTAGTTAGGTTTAAGTAGTTCTAAGTTCTAGGGGACTGACGACCTAAGATGTTAAGTCCCATAGTGCTCAGAGCCATTTTGAAATACCTTGAGGAACAAGGAACAGAATGTGCTATCAATACGATGGGTATCCGGCGCATTTTTCACTGATGGCTAGAAATGAGTTGCAGAGACAATTCCCAAATCGTTGGATTGGACGCGGAGGAGATGTGTCGTGGCCGGCTAGTTCGCCAGACATGGATTTTTTCTTGTGGGGATTCGTAAAAGACATTGTTTATAAAGACGTTCCAACTACACCTGAAGGTATGCGAAAGAAAATTTTCAGAGTATGTGCTTCGGTAAATGCCCAAGTGATAAGGAATACCACTCAATCAATGATAAGACGATTGCAGCACTGCACTGATACCAATGGTCATCAGCATCCGTAAATGGAAGTTCATGCCACCTTTGTGACCTTCGTTGATCTTCAAAGACCTTACTGTTAGAAATCATTGGATTCGTCTCGATAGCCGCTGTCGGCAAATAAGTGCCAAACTATAGCATCCCATTAAAAGAACAAAGTTGAACTTCATACCTCAGACGCGACCCAACCTAGCAACAAAAAAACCAATACCATATTATGGCCCCCGTTGTCCCATGCAACTTTTATCCCACACACTTTTCAGCTCCTATCATACTTTCGGAATTATTCTTGGTGGCAATAGTTAGTGACACCCTGTATGTCATCGTTCTCAAAGTAATTGTTCTGATACTGCGCGTAATGGGTGGCTATGGAGGGGAAGAAATCCAGTGTGCACTCCGTGTGCATTCCGGGTGGAGTCATTCCTGATGTGGAAAGGGTCCTTCCGGATGCCATGAAGAGCACAGGGTGCAGCCAGCTGCAGGTGGTAGCACATGTCGGCACTAATGACGTGTGTCGCTTTGGATCTGAGGAAATTCTCTCTGGATTCCAGCGACTATCTGATTTGGTGAAGGCTGCCGGTCTTGTTTACGAGATGAAGGCAGAGCTCACCATCTGCAGCATCGTTGACAGAACCGACTGCGGACCTTTGGTGCAGAGCCGGGTGGAGGGTCTGAATCAGAGGCTCAGACGGTTTTGCGACCGTGTTGGCTGCAGATTCCTTGACCTGCGCAATAGGGTGGTGCGGATTCGGGTTCCGCTAAATAGGTCAGGAGTTCACTACAGTCAGCTGGATGCTACACGGGTAGCGGAGGCTGTGTGGCGTGGACTGGGCGGTTTTTTTTAGGTTAGAAGGCCTCGGGAAAGTACGGGGTGGGCTGCAATCTCAAAGGATACATGGCAAATACAGGACGTGCTTGGATCATGGAACAGTCGGAATTGTAGTTGTAAATTGTTGTAGTTGTGCTGGGAAAGTCCCTGAGCTTCAAGCGCCAATAGAAAGCACAGAAGCTGAAATCGTTATAAGAACAGAAAGCTGGCTAAAGCCTGAAATAAGTTCTGGAGAAATTTTTACGAAGTCTCAGACGGTGTTCAGGAAAGATAGATTAGGCAGGATTGGTGGTGGAGTGTTTGTGTCTGTCAGTAGTGGTTTATCGTGTAGTGAAGTCGAAGTAGATACTCCGTGCGAATTGGTATGCGTGGAGGTTATACTTAACAGCCGAACTAACTTAATAATTGGCTCCTTCTACCGACCCCCAGACTCCGATGATATAGTTGCTGAACAGTTCAGAGAAAATTTGAGTCACATAACAAATAAATACCCCACTCATAGGTTATAGTTGGTGGGGACTTCAACCTTCCCTCGATATGTTGGCAAAAATTCTTGTTCAAAACCGGTGGTAGGCAGAAAACATCTTACGAGATTGTCCTAAATGCTTTCTCCGAAAATTATTTCGAGCAGTTAGTCCACGAACCCACGCGAATTGTAAATGGTTGCGAAAACACACTTGACCTCTTAGCCACAAACAATCCAGAGCTAATAGAGAGCATCATGACTGATACAGAGATTAGTGTAGCTAGACTCAATACCGTTTCTTCCAAATCCCCCAGAAACAAACGCAAAATAATTTTGTTTAAAAAAGCGGATAAAGTGTCACTAGAAGCCTTCCTAAGTGACAATCTCCATTCCTTCCGAACTGACTATGCAAATGTAGACGAAATGTTGCTCAAATTCAAAGATATAGTAGCAACAGCAATTGAGAGATTCATACCTCATAAATTGGTAAGAGATGGAACTGATCCCCCATGGTACACAAAACAGGTCCGAACGCTGTTGCAGAGGCAACGGAAAAAGCATGCGAAGTTCAGAAGAACGCGAAATCCCGAAGATTGGCTAAAATTTACAGACGCGCGAAATTTGGCACGGACCTCAATGCGAGATGCCTTCAATAGGTTCCACAACGAAACATTGTCTCGAAATTTGGTAGAAAATCCGAAGAAATTCTGGTCGTATGTAAAGTACACAAGCGGCAAGACGCTGCGCAGTGCCGATGGTACTGTTACCGACGACTGTGCCGCTAAAGCGGAGTTATTGAACGCAGTTTCCCGACATTCCTTCACCAGGGAATGGAATATTCCAGAATTTGGAACACGAACAGCTGCTAGCATGAGTTTCTTAGAAGTAGATACCTTAGGGGTTGCGAAGCAACTTAAATCTCTTGATACGGGCAAGTCTTCAGGTCCAGATTGTATACCGATTAGGTTCCTTTCAGATTACGCTGATACAGTAGCTCCCTACTTAGCAATCATATACAACCGCTCGCTCACCGATAGATCTGTACCTACAGATTGGAAAATTGCGCAGGTTGCACCAGTGTTTAAGAAGGGTAGTAGGAGTAATCCATCGAACTACAGACCTATATCATTGACGTCGGTTTGCAGTCGGGTTTTGGAGCATATACTGTATTCAAACATTATGAATCAGCTGCGGGTCTAAGGGGTATCGTCTCAGTTGTGCGACTGGATTCGTGATTTCCTGTCAGGGAGGTCGCAGTTCGTAGTAATAGACGGCAAATCAACTGAAGTAAAACTGAAGTGATATCAGGTGTTCCCCAGGGAAGCGTCCTGGGACTTCTGCTGTTCCTGATCTATATAAATGACCTGGGTGACAATCTGAGCAGTTCTCTTGGGTTGTTCGCAGATGATGCTGTAATTTACCGTCTAGTAAGGTCATCCGAAGACCAGTATCAGTTGCAAAGTGATTTAGAAAAGATTGCTGTATGGTGTGGCAGGTGGAAGTTGACGCTAAATAACGAAAAGTGTGAGGTGATCCACATGAGTTCCAAAAGAAATCCGTTGGAATTCGATTACTCGATAAATAGTACAATTCTCAAGGCTGTCAATTCAACTAAGTACCTGGGTGTTAAAATTACGAACAACTTCAGTTGGAAAGACCACACAGATAATATTGTGGGGAAGGCGAGCCAAAGGTTGCGTTTCATTGGGAGGACACTTAGAAGATGCAACACTTAGAAGATGCAAAGAGACAGCTTACACTACACTCGTTCGTCCTCTATTAGAATATTGCTGCGCGGTGTGGGATTCTTACCAGGTGGGATTGACGGAGGACATCGAAAGGGTGCAAAAAAGGGCAGCTCGTTTTGTATTATCAAGTAATAGGGGAGAGAGAGTGGCAGATATGATACACGAGTTGGGATGGAAGTCATTAAAGCAAAGAAGTTTTTCGTCGCGGCGAGATCTATTTACGAAATTTCAGTCACCAACTTTCTCTTTCGAATGCGAAAATATTTTGTTGAGCCCAAGCTACATAGGTAGGAATGATCATCAAAATAAAATAAGAGAAATCAGAGCTCGAACAGAAAGGTTTAGGTGTTCGTTTAACCCGCGCGCTGTTCGGGAGTGGAATGGTAGAGAGATAGTATGATTGTGGTTCGATGAACCCTCTGCCAAGCACTTAAATGTGAATTGCAGAGTAGTCATGTAGATGTAGATGTAGATACTCACGGGAGAGTTGTGCGAATTGCGCCCAGTCTTCCTTTCATCCGAAGCGTGAATCGCTTAGTCGTTAGACCCGTCGTGTTTCATAAACGGTTCAAGATACCGAAACGAGTTTCTTTTTTTTTTGCGAATGTTAACACACAAAGGGGTGCGTATATTACCGTATGATTAGTAGCCGAAACATTTTTGTCTATCGAGATATAGACATAACAGTAACTTTTTCGATGGGAAGATGTACTTCTTTTAACAGCATTTAATATCTAGTAAAAAAATAGTTATGTCACAAAACGTAATCGTTGAGTAACTAAATGCTATAATTGTTTAAGTTTACAGCGAGATCTTTTGTTTGTTTACAAAATTTAGAATGCACCATAGCCACATGTAATGATACCAGTTTGCCTACTAGTCTCTCTAGCAACGGTACTGCAATGCTTATCATGGGGAGGCGTTTGATGATCTGATTGAGTCTCTTTTACCCTATGATACCAAGTCCTGTGTGTAATAGCCTGCCACCATCTGTATGATTTCTTTCTCTGTACAGCCGCAACGGCATGCCATATTCTCAGTCAAAAACGAAGTTGAAAACAACAATACAAACAAGATCACAGCAGCAAACGCACACAGGCCGGACGATGGACACGACCAGATCAGTAAAAGGACTGGCTGAATACAATGAGAAAATCTTCTTCTCTGAGTGTCGTCTCCTTGCAGACGTCAGAAACCATCGTGGGGCATTCTTCGCTATTGTCAGCTCTTCTGATCAGAGTGGCAGTAGAAGAGGTATGGAACTATTCTCTTAAATTCTGCAACAATGAAGCTCTTCCCACGACCAGAAACACGTTTTCCACCCTTGTATGATGAATTGCCTGAAGCTGTTCATCTTGTTTCGCAATATTTACCAAAAATATGCGACTTTTCTCTGTTTAATGGTGAGTATTGCTTGCAAATTTTATTCAGACACAGAAATGTGCCTCACCATCGGCTACCAGATTTGGACCTAGCTTTCGGATCAGGAGGGGATGGGCAGTGGTTTGTTACTGCCCCAACTCCCCTTTCATCTTCACTTTTAGCAAGTCACTGGTGTGCAAGATTTTAAAAATAATAATAACGGTAATAATGTCTCGAACAGATCTGTTCAGATTTAACCTTCAGAAAAATTTGTTCGCAGTATAGAGACATCTGAGCAGGATGGCCTCTGAAGTAGCTCAGTTTAGTTGAGGTGTTGGGTTAGCGTCGGGATGTTGTCGGATGGTGGCACAAGAAAACGCCATTAATAATCACACATTTTATTGCAAAACAAGCTACAGGTCTCGTAGCGCCGTTCTGTAAGGGCAGCGCCCTTCATAGTGGGCTGACAAAGCGAGCCCGGTGGTGCTGATGCAACATGCGGGCAACGGATGGCTGGCAGTTCGGTCAAAATGCTGATGCGGCAGCACGTGCACCATCTTGAGGCGACCTCGCAGCTCAGGACAAGGACTTGTCTGCAGACGTTATGACTCTCGCAGAGAAAGGCACGCCCCAGCGGTGGTGTCTGCTGTTGCGAGCAGCGGTGTACAGCCACAATTTGCCTGCACGTGCGCAGGTGGATGGGCAGCTGCACGATAATTGTCACGGACTGCTGCCGCCCAAGGTGGATGTCCAGTTGCGGTTAAGGTTGACCACCAGCTAGAAGTCCATTGGAGTGGACGTATAACTACACTCACGCTCATAAATTAAGGATAATGCTGATACATGGTGAAACAACGCTCTGGTGGGTGGTTTGCGAGTTGAAATCACCTCGGGCCATGATCATGTGGTGCATTTGACCTGCGGTCGTCGCACGGTGGCGCTGGCAGCAGTTCACATACGCAGAGGTGTGTTGGTGCATGTCAGAGTAC
Organism: Schistocerca piceifrons; assembly: GCF_021461385.2. Classification (NCBI taxonomy): domain Eukaryota; kingdom Metazoa; phylum Arthropoda; class Insecta; order Orthoptera; family Acrididae; genus Schistocerca; species Schistocerca piceifrons. The sequence goes on from NC_060138.1 coordinate 233,811,924, forward strand.
GGTGCAGCGAGTAAGTGTGCAGACGTTTTCAGATTTGCTAATGGTGACTGTGTGTTGAAAATGGCTCAGAGAACACATATTGATGACGTTTTGAGGGGTACAATACTAGGGAGACTGGAGGCTGGTCAAACACAGCAGGTCGAAGCACCGGCCCTCTGTGTGCCACAGTGTGTGATTTCAAGATTATGGCAACGATTCCAGCAGACAGGAAACGTGTCCAGGCGCTACAGTACGGGACGTCCACAGTGCACAACACCACAAGAAGACCGATATCTCACCATCAGTGCCCACAGTCAGCCACGGAATACTGCAGGTAGCCTTGCAGCCACTGGAACAGTGTCTCCAGACACACAGTCTACAGACGACTGAACAGACATGGTTTATTCGCCCGGAGACCTGCAAGGTACATTCCACTGACATATGGTCACAGGAGAGCCCATAAAGCCTGGTGTCAAGAACATAGCACATGGTCATTGGAACAATGGTACCAGGTTATGTTCACAGACATGTCCAGGTACAGTCTGAACAGTGATTCTCGCCGGGTTTTCATCTGGCGTGAACCAGGAAACAGATACCAACCCCTTAACGTCCTTGAAAGGGACATGTATGGAGGTCGTTGTTTGATGGTGTGGGGTGGGATTATGATTGGTGCACGTACATCCCTGCATGTCTTTGACAGAGGAACAGTAAAAAACAGGTGTATCGGGACTTCATTTTGCACCAGTATGTCCGTCTTTTCAGGGTTGCAGTTGGTCCCACCTTCCTCCTGATGGATGATAACGCACGGCCCCACCGAGCTGCCATCGTGCATCGTGGAGGAGTACCTTAAAACAGAAGATATCAGGCGAATAGAGTGGCCTGCCTATTCCCCAGACTTAAACCCCATCGAGCACGCCTGAGATGCTCTCGGTCGACGTATCGCTGCTCGTATTCAAACCCCTACGACACTTCAGGAGCTCCGACAGACACTGATACAAGAATGGGAGGCTGTACCCCAGCAGCTGCTCGATCACCTGATCCAGAGTATGCCAACCGGTTGTGCGGCCTGTGTACGTGTGTATGGTGATCATATCCCATTTTGATGTCGGGGTACATGCGCAGGAAACAGTGGCGTTTTGTGGAACATGTGTTTCGGGATGGTTTTCTCGACTTATCACCACTACTGTATACTGACAGATCTGTGTCGTGTGTGTTCCCCATGTGCCTATGCTATCAGCGCCAGTTCTGTGTAGTGCCACGCTATTCTGCAATTATCCTTAATTTATGAGCATGAGAGTAGAAGTCGGCATGTTAGTTAGTAGTAGAGTCCTAAACTTGAAAACCATATCGACCGTTCGTATGGCATGGACCTCCCTCATGCTAGGGCCTGCCAGACTGCGATTTATTTGGTTAAAAATGATAGATATTTATAAAGGTCTGGTGCAGTCTAGTTGTGACGGGGCACCACTTCCAACTACGTGCTCCAAAACAAGGCCGCAGCCAGAGGAGGTGGCACCTGGCCTGCTGCTGCCGTGGTCGGTCCACCTTTCTGGTGCGTCTTTGGTGCTGGAGCGCTGGTTCCTGGCCCGTAGGTCTGGCTGGTGGTATTACTGTGGCCGGCCGGAGTGGCCGTGCGGTTCTAGGCGCTACAGTCTGGAACCGAGCGACCACTACGGTCTCAGGTTCGAATCCTGCCTCGGGCATGGATGTGTGTGATGTCCTTAGGTTAGTTAGGTTTAATTAGTTCTAAGTTCTAGGGGACTGATGACCTCAGAAGTTAAGTCGCATAGTGCTCAGAGCCATTTGAACCGGTATTACTGCATCTGATGCAACGGTGTTTTGGTGTAGCCTGCGCCAACTGGTGTCTGCTGCCCACTTGCGGCAGCTGTAGCAGTGTTGCTATTTTAATTACAGCGCCGAAGAATAGCGGCAGAGCTGCAGGAGGATTCCCGCCAGCGATAAATTTCGTGGTGGTTGACATCGCTTGTCCGTCCCATGACTGCAGAGGATAGGACCTGATTACAGAGGAGTCCTTGGGCGTGTCGAACACTGCAGTACATTCGATGTTGCGTGAACATTTACCTGCGAAGAAGATCTGTTCCCGATGGATTCCGCGCATTTGACCGAAGTTACAATGCAGGTTCCTGTCAATTGCTGTAAGGAAAAAACGCCTGTATACGATGCACCAGTAGACGAAACTTGGATTTATGCGCACCATCCCGAAACTAAGTTCCAAGATCAACTGAAAACAACAAAAGTGAATTATTTCCAAGAAAGTAATCCCTTGTTTCTTTGATTAATATGAACATATTGTGACTAATAGAGGACCGAAGAACAGTTCATGACGAATGATATGCTACACATTATTTTCCACAAGTCATCTGTGACACATACCTCCAGAAAACAAAGACAAGAGGGAATGGTCGCGGACATCTAAAATCAAAGTCAGTCACTACGTTCTAATTCATCCCACGATTCCAGAGTACCATGTCATAATAACGTAGAAACATCAAGGAGCGTGACGATAGTCATAGCAAGGCTGAAATTTAATCACTGGAATTGAGAAAACACCTCTGTCAGCTCAATCTAAGCACTACTTTCCATGTGTTTGCGGAGAGGAAGAGGATCTAAACCATGTATTTCTACAATGTTCTCGGAATAGGTGTGACATAAAGGTACTTGCAAGTAATCTTCTGTCTTTTGATTATCAGTTTCCAAGCTGCCTACAAACCTTGTTAGTATCCAACGATAGCCGGTAGCGGTGGCCGAGCGGTTCTCGGTCATTCAGTCCGGAACAGCGCAACTGCTACGGTCACAAGTTCGAATCCTGCCTCGGACATGGATGTGTGTGATGTCCTTAGGTTAGTTAGGTTTAAGTAGTTCTAAGTTCTAGAGGACTGATGACCTCAGAAGTTAAGTCCCATAGTGCTCAGAGCCATTTGAAGCCATTTGACTCAGTTGGTAAGCCATTTGAACCATTATCCAACGATATGGCAAGGCATAAACTACTGTACGAGTTCGTGAACAGTGCCAACAACAATATATGGCTCCCTCGGCTGCTAATCTAATGCTCTTGGTAATCAGCATGCCAAAAGAAGACCAAAGCTCAATTAACTGTCTATGTCCCCACGTACTACTCATCAGAGTATGGAACTCTGAGTCTCTAAACGTATGTCGCTATGTACCTCCTACGAGTATGTGTATAAATACTGGTGTAACTATGCGTATGGCTGTAATACTCAAATCTGATTCTTTTAAACTGTTCTCGTATTCTGTCTAGATGGTGTTTATAGATCTGCTTTCTTCTTTTCCTTGTGCCTTCGTCCAACAGTTTGGCAGGGTCGGCATGGTTATGGTTAGATTTGGCAGGGCTGGCTGGATGCCCTTCCTGCCGCTACCCCGTTACGTGAATGATGATGAGGATGACGAAATGACGAGGATAACACAATGACAACACAAACACCCAGTCCCCGGGCAGAGAAAATCCACAACCCTACCGGGAATCGAACCCGGGACGCCGTGATCCAGAGGCAGCAACGCTAGCTACTAGACTACGTGCTGCGGACCGGTATTTATAGATCTGCAAAATATTAAATTCTCTATCCCTAGCTCTTAAAGCAATTCTTGCAGGGCATACAAATGAATGTTTTATTGTTAATTTGCATATACAGTCATTAAAGTAGATTGAATTGGGAATGTACCAACATCGATTTATCATTTTTTATTGTGTTACTAGTAGGAATCCACAGGATACTGCCTCTCTGTACCCTGCGTTACATTTTCGTCTCGTTTACATGTTTCAGTAAGTAGTGGTTGTAAAACTTGTTTTATGTCGGAATAATTCGTTTGTTGAGCCTATGTAACTTCGTACCAGGGTACGACTTAAACTAGCGTCTACTTAGAGTTGTCAGAATAAGTTGTAATCTGTATTATAACATTTACATAGTTGAGATGACAGTAGGGGCACGTTCCGAAGGCAAATAAATTAAAAAAATTATGTCTCCGAAACCGCCAAGGATTTTTAGAATCCATGCCACACAGAGTCACTGATGTATTGTGTTCCAAAAGAGGACCATCACGCTATTAACGTTTTGTTTCATTAGTGATTTCTTAGTTTAACTAATGACAGTGTAAGACAAATAAGGAGCTCAATATGAAGCTGTCAGCTGATTTGGGACGTTATTTATTTCACCATAAAATCTAATGAGTCATGTTTGCTTATTTACACTTTCTCATATTCGAAACAATGCCGATCCCAGGTTGAAGATTGCCCTTGACGGCAACACTCTACTGATCCGATCAGTGCCGAATTCAGAATTAGTGTGGGTCTTGAATTTTTAGTGACTCTGAGCACTATGGGACTTAACTTCTGAGGTCATCAGTCCCGTAGAATTTAGAACTACTTAAACCTAACTAACCTAAGAACATCGCACACATCCATGCCCGAGGCAGGATTCGAACATGCGACCGTAGCGGTCGCGAGGTTGTTGACTGTAGCGCCTAGAACCACTCGGCCACTCCGGCCGGCTTCAATTTTTACCTGTCACGACAAACATCAATAAAGCATTATTATTGGTACTATTCCCCACTCTCCGCGTGTAGTGCTCCTGGAGGGAAAAGTCTGATTTCTCTGACATGATCGGAATGTAATGGGTTCTACAGATGGGAACTGCAGTTAGGAAGCTGAATTTCATGTAAGGTAATTAATCAGTTTTCATGACCATTGCTTCATTGCAGTGTGCTAGTAGCGAGTGCCTTAAGCGGTGACAGAAGTTTTATTACATCTCTTAAGGTATCCACGGGGAAAGCGGTAGTTTCACTTTTGGCGAAAATAAGGTTTTTGTCACACATTAACCGTCCTAGCAAAACGATGGTGTTTGTGGCAGCCTAAGCTCACGTAATGTAAGGCGGGAATCTGTTTTCGCTTGACCCACCGTGACACAGCGCAAACAAACTATTTTGGTCCCTCGCGCCGCGATCAGTTGCTAGCAGTGTGAAGTTGTTTTCACTGAGCCGTTACTGTTTGTGTATAAACAGCATTTTACGTGTGGTCGTATGGCGGTTTACAGTTTCCGGTAGCAATTTTTTTTAAATTCAGTATACATCTAAAGAAATAATCTACGTGTCTTTTTGTGTACTAGGGCAAATAAATCCTAATTGATTTTAACTCTCATATTTGTCACAGTGTATTTCCCTTTTTACGAATTTATTACTCTTTGCTAACAAGGAACCCATTGGGTACTAGGTCGTAAAATGTCAATGATGTTTACGGTATTCGATGCCCCACATATTGTCTACCATGGAATATTAGCTGCTAATGGCAACAGGGGGCCGGACTGGAGGTATACGGTAGTGATCACAGCATGAGGCTACGGAGCGTAGTTGAACAGTTCGACGAGCAACTCACAACAGTGCTACAGTGTTAGTGGTATTGATGTAAAGCAGACCGGAGCCATGATAAAAAGAGCAAACTTTGCATTGTATCGACAACAACGGTTGCCGAAGTTAATATTTCGTTACAGAGGAACCCACGTAATTTCGCAGAGTGCGAAAGAAGTGGTAGATGAAGTATTAGCGCCGCCCGGGATTAGCCGAACGGTCAAAGGCGCTGCAGTCATGGACTGTGCGGCTGGTCCCGGCGGAGGTTCGAGTCCTCCCTCGGGCATGGGTATGTGTGTTTGTCCTTAGGATAATTTAGGTTAAGTAGTGTGTAAGCTTAGTGACTGATGACCTTAGCAGTTCAGGCTCATAAGATTTCACACATATTTGAACATTTTTCTGAAGTGTTAGCGTTTGTGCAAGATGAATCAGTGGAACGCGTGGTGTCGCATACGCTCGACTGTGAGGACAATGAAAATGAGGAGTACAATGGTGACGATATGTGCCTAAAAGTGAAAGTCATACTGAAACAGTTGTCAAGCCATGTAGTTCATCATCCTTGTCGGACAAGAAGCCAAAAACTCCGTCTCCAGTGAAACGTGCTAAGGACAGTCGTTGTCCGAGAAGCGTGTACTAAACATAATTACGTACATGGAACATCATCCGCAGCATAGTAAAAAAAAGAATTATGGACATGTTTCAAATAAGTCCACAGCAATATGATCGTGTAGTGCATAAGAAAAACTACGGATGTCCAAGGAAGGACACGCTTATTACAAAAACTGGTGTTTGCTCGTTTCAAGGATGCTCGATACAATTTACAGAATGTGCATGATAGTGACTTACTAGGTTATGCAGATCAAACTGTGCGCGACATAGCCGGCCGCGGTGGCCGAGCGGTTGTAGGTGCTACAGTCTGGAACCGCGCTGCTGCTACGGTCGCAGGTTGGAATCCTGCCTCGGGCATGGATGTGTGTGATGTCCTTAGGTTAGGTAGGTTTAAGAAGTTCTCAGTACTAGGGGACTGATGACCTCAGCAGTTGAGTCCCATAGTGCTCAGAGCCATTTTTTTTGTGCGCTACATAGGTTACAGTGATTTCAAGGGAAGCAGTGGATGATTGTGGAACTTAAAACAGTGCTATAGAATTGTACGACGTAAGATAACGAAATTTCAAACAAAGCGCCGACTTGGGGATCCACAGCAAACTGTGGAATGGGTCCTAAAATTTATAGATGAGATAAAGAAACTTATCCTCTAATTCAGTAAGGACTTTGTTGTCAACTTCGAATAATCGGGATTTGAAGAGGAAATGCATATGAAAGGAACTCCGGAAATTAGAGGTACCAAGAGAGTTGTATCTAGATCAGCTAACCTCAATGCCTTAATGCATTGATGTACAACAATACCAGCTGTTATTCTGGATGGTAAATTGGCTGGAAAGTTATTTGTTGTGTTTTGAGAAGTTGGAGGTGCTCTTCCCCCTACGATTCTTTCTCGTATGCGTAATCTTACAAGGGCAGTAGGGTACATTTATGTCACAGCAAGCAGGAGTGGGAAAATGGGCGTAAGAAAACTACAACTATGGTACGAGCACTGTTTTTGGCCAGTAGCTAGTCAAAATAACCTGCTTTTATTCGCCTATATGCGAATAAAAATCATACCCCTTCAGAGTAAACAATCCCTTCTGAAATTTGTGTAACGTTGCAGTTCATACCATCTGGAACCACTGGACAAATTCAGCCTCTGGATGTTTGCCTTTTCCGAGTCTATAAAACTTATTATCACACCATCTGCAGCACGCTTTAAAGGATAACCAGTTTCACGATAAGCTGCACGACAGACTGTCTCGCATTCGGTTTCGTGCCATCGCGTTCCATCAGTTCTTATCACCCCGTTACACCATGTCATTCTGTAAGCACTCGTTTAGAATGGATACCTAGATGAACGTCCCGCACGGTTTGCAACTCCCAAGGAGTTCGTCTTCGATCTTGATGGTGCGAACCTTTGCGAACACTATGGCGCGCCATTTTCATTCGGTGTAAGGTGCAAGCTAACCGTTTGTTTTGAACATTTCTTGAATGTCGACGACGTCCGTTTTGTGAAGTGTGATAAATACAGCCGAAAGAGCTTTGGTCTCCTCACCTCCTGGACATTAATTTTCTGTCGTCCTCCTGATGCACATGGTGAGTCGTTAGCAACTAATGTTTTTCATGCAATAATTGTTAACGCAACACTTTGACCCCTACTGAAGAATGAACTTAAGACCTCACATTCAATGATTTCCTTGTAAGTTTCTACCTAAGAAAAATTTGGAAAAAGATCAGGAGTTGGCTTGTACAGTCTTGCGATAACGTCGTGAGAAACTAGTAAGAATCGACAGTGTGTGGATAAATGGGAGTTCCACTTCAACTTCCTGCAGATGCCTAGTCAAGGAAATGAGTATGCTAACTACTGTTTACCAATATATGTATTCCTTAATCAAATTTGTCATAAATAATACAGCTTAGTTCAACGAATCAGTACCACAAACAAGAATAATCTACATAAAGATTTAAATTCACTTACCTTAATGCAGAATGATATAAACTATTCAGTAACACAAATTTTCAATAACTTTCCAGCACATATACAAAGTTTAACTACTAATGCAGTTCCGTTTAAGAACAGCTTAAAAGATTTGTTGTTGCCCATCTCCGTCTACACGATTTACGAATTTCTCAGTACAGTTAATTGAATGTATGATTTGTTAACATTATCAAATAACTGCAAGTCTTCGGAGCAGTATCAACGTAAATAAGTGATTCAATCTGCTGTCTGTTTGAAGATGTATAGTTAAAACAGACTAAGAATTATCCTGCACACTCACTGTATAAACGCTATATGACGAAAGTATCTGTACATCAGTTAGTGTACGTTAATAAGGGCTGTGTCTACCCTTCGCCTATATGGCGGCTTGTGATCTGCTAGGGACAATTTCAATGACGTATCTGATTTCTGTGCTGGAATTGCAGCCCATTATTCCTCAACAGTCAAAACCAGAGAATGTAATTCTATGCTTGGACCTGGAGGGAAGTTGATATGGGTCCGCCGATAATGCTAGAGCTATGTCGCTTAGTGCAGCTGCGTGCAGGAGTGCAATGGGACTACAAAGACGATAACAGCTTGTGGTAAATATTCCTCACCGCGACCTCGAGATATCAAAGTAAATGTCTACAACGACTCGAAGATCCCTCAGTGGCACGTATTTGGCGTTTGTTCACCTTTTAGGGACGATTTCATCCCAGGATTACTTACAGAAGCAGTCAATTTACATCTGCATCTTTTGCAAGCCACCTGGTGGTGTGTTGTGGAGGATACTTCTGGCACCATTATCTGGTCCTTCATTCCCTACTACATACGAGAATGACACGTAGGAAGAATGATTGTCGGCAAACCTCTGTATAACCTCCAGTTTCTCGAAGATTTTCGTAGTGGTCATTTCGCGAGTCGTGCAATTGGGAAAGTGACATTTGTCCGAAAAAAATGGTTCAAATGGCTCTGAGCACTCTGGGACTTAACTTCTGAGGTCATCGGTCCCCTAGAACTTAGAACTACTTAAACCTAACTAACCTAAGGACATTACACACATCCATGCCCGAAGCGGGATTCGAACCTGCGACCGTAGCGGTCGCGCGGTTCCAGACTGTAGCGCCTAGAACCGCACGGTCACCCCGGCCAGCTATTTGTCCGACTCTTCCCAATAATCGTAAACCTCATCCTGATGCGCTACACCTTTGCTGTTGATATACTTTCCGGGATGTGAGGTCGTGGTCCAAGAACTTTTCTGCTCCTTACATTTCGTCCAGGACTGCGCTGGACTTCCTCAGAGGTGCTGCTCCGCTGAGTCTTGCCGACTGACTGGTCGGGTGTCTGAGAGCGACTTATATATTGTGAGAAAGGGGGGCGTGGTTCAGGTGACACGTGATGAGCAGTGATAATACATAACAAAGATAAGGTTGACTATCGATTACCACCTTGTCAGAGATAAAAATTGTTAGCAATTTTGTAGAGCCACTGTCCATATATCGCTAAGTTTCATAGCCTCCTCTTTCCTATTAAAATTATCGTGATGTTTATAAATTTCAATAGCTTCTCTATATAGCCGTGGATAGTAATTTAACGTTGTAGATAAAACTTCGGTATCCGAAAACTTCACTTGGTGGTTGCCTGGTTGATGCGCTACATCTTGCTTGTAGGATCTGCCTCTGGAGTTCGTTGTACATCTCTTTAACACTAACGCGCCGACTATACGATGCATGCCGCTTTTCGTTGGATCTTCGCCTGTCTCTTCTACTAATGTAGCCTGGTAAGAGTGGCAGACTGATGAAAAATACTAAAAAATCGGTAGAATAAGTGTTTTCAAGCCACTTCTTTCGAGGATGGATGACATTTGCTTAAGATTGATCCTACTACTGGTTTCAAGCACACTCTGTATGTTTACTCCTAGATATTTTATGGTGGTTGCTGCAGCCAGCAGTTTGTCAGTAATAGTGTAACTATGCAATTGAGGATTTCTTCTCCTATGCCGCGCGGGATTAGCCGAGCGGTCTTAGGCGCTACAGTCATGGGCTGTGCGGCTGCTACCGGCGGAGGTTCGAGTCCTCCCTCGGGCATGGATGTGTGTGTTTGTCCTTAGGATAATTCAGGTAAATTAGTGTGTAAACGTAGGGGCTGATGACCTTAGCAGTTAAGTCCTAGCCGGCCGGAGTGGCCGAGCGGTTCTAGGCGCTTCAGTCTGGAACCGCGCGACCGCTACGGTCGCAGGTTCGAATCCTGCCTCGGGCATGGATGTGTGTGATGTCCTTAGGTTAGTTAGGTTTAAGTAGTTCTAAGTTCTAGGGGACTGATGACCACAGCAGTTAAGTTCCATAGTGCTCAGAGCCATTTGAACCATTTTTAGTTAAGTCCCATAAGATTTCACACACATTTTTTTTCCTTCTCCTATGAATGCGCAATATGTTACATTTACGTGCTTTCAGGGTCAACTACCAGCCCCTCCATCATTTACAATCGTCTGTAGATCTTATATGTCAATATCTAAATTCCATAAGCCATCTAAGGGTGCGTGGCGGAGGGCCCTTTGTGTACCACTGTAACTTGCCCCTGTTTCTATTTCCAGTAGCGAATAGTTGGCAGGAAGAACGATAGCCTGTAAGCGTCCGTGTGGGCTGGAATCTCTCTAATTTTATCTTCGTGGCCTCTTCGCGAGGTAGACATAGGAGGAAGCAATGTACCCTTTGTGATCAAAAGTATCCCGACACCTGGCTGAAAATGACTTCCAAGTTCGTGGCGCCCTCCATCGGTAATGATGGAATTCAACATGGTGTTGGCCCACTCCTAGCCTTCCGCTCTCGCAGGCATACGTTCAGTCAGGTGCTGGAGGCTTTCTTGGGGAATATCAGCCCATTCTTCACGGAGTGCTGCACTGAGGAGAGGTATCGACGTCGGTCGATGAGGCCTGGTACGAGGTCGGCATTCCAAAACGTTCCAAAGGTGGTCTATAGGATTCAGGTCCGGATTCTGTGCTGGCCAGTCCATTACAGGGGTGTTATTGTCGTGTAACCACTCCGCCATAGGCCGTGCATTATGAACAGGTGCTCGATTGTGTTGAAAGATGCAATCGCGATCTCCGAATTGCTCTTCAAGAGTGGGAAGCAAGAAGGTGCTTAAAACATCAGTGTGATAGTGCCTCACAAAAAAACAAGGGGCGCAAGCTCTCTCCGTGAGAAACACGACCACACCATAACACCACCGCCTCCGAATTTTACTGTTGGCACTGCACACGGTGGTATATTACGTTCTTAGGGCATTCGCCATAACCACACCCTGCCATCGGACCGCCACATGGTGTACCGGGATTCGTCACTCCACACAATGTTTTTCCACTGTTCAATCGTCCACTGTTTACGCTCCTTACACCGAGAGAGGCGACGTTTGGCATTTACCGGCGCGATGTATGGCTTATGAGCAACCCATCGACCATGAAATCCAAGTTTTCTCACCTCCCGCCTAACCGTCGTAGTACTTGCAGTGGATCCTGATGCAGTTGGGAATTCCTGTGTGATGGCCTGGATAGATGTCAGCGTATCACACTTTACGACCCTCTTCAACTGTCACGGGCTCTGTCAGTGAACAGACGAGGTCATCCTATACGCTTTTGTGTTTCACATGTCCCTTTACGTTTCCACTTCTATATCACATCGGAAACAGTGGACCTAGGGATATTTAGGAGTGTGGAAATCTTTCGTACAGACGTATGACACAAGTGACACCCCATAACCCGACCACGTTCGAAGTCCGTGAGTTCCGCGGAGCGCCCCATTGTTTTCTCACGATGTTTAGTGACTACTGAGGTCGCTGATGTGGAGTACCTGGCAGTAGGTAGCAGCACAATGCACCTAATATGAAAAACTATGTTTTTGGGTCGTCCGGATACTTTTGGTCACATAGTGTATTTGTTGACTCTTCTAGGAACTTTAACAATAGACCACATCATGAAGGAGAACACATATCTTGCAGCGTCTCCCACTGACGCTGGTAGATCATCTCTGCAACGCTTTGCTACTTACTAAGTGAACCTGTAACAAAACGCGCTACTCTTCCTTGGATATTCTCAATTTACTCTCTCAGTCCTATTTGACATGGATCCCAGACTGACGAATAATATTCAAGGATTGGTCGAACGAGTGTTTTTAAGCTACTTCCTTCGCTGATGGACAATTTTTCCTGAGGATGCTTCCAATGAATCTCTGTCTGGTATCTGCGTCACTCACTTTTCATTTCATGTGGTCTTTCCGTTTCAAATCGCTGCGTACACCTATGCCTAGTTATTTTATGAAGTAACTGCTTCCAGTAACTGTTCTGCAATTGTGTAAACATACAATAAATGATCTGTCTGTCTATATATGTGCGCAATACGTTTCATTTGTATATGTTGAGGGCCAGTTGACACCCCCTGCATCTAGAGTCGATCCTCTGCAAGTCTTCCTGCATTTCGCTACAACTCTCCAGCGTCGCCACTTCTCTGTATATAACAGCATCATCCGTGAAAAGCCTCATGCAACTTCCGACGTTATCTACTAGATCATTTATGAATACTGTGAAAAGTACATGTCCTATAACACTCCCCTGAGGCAGGGTCGAATTTACTTTTACATCTGAAGACTTCTCCCCATTCAGAAAGACATGCTATATTGTGTTTGTTAGAAACTCATCAGTCCAGTCACACACTTGGTCTGATATTCCGTACGCTCGTTTTTTGTTCATTAGGTGGTAGTGCGGAACTATAGCGAATGACTTCCAGAAGTTAAGGAACACGGCATCTACCTGGGAGCCTGTATCTACTGCTTTCTGGGTTTCGTGGACGAACACACGAGCTGGGATTTACACGGTTGTTGGTTTCGGAACCCATATAGGTCCCTACAGACGAGATTTCTGGCTTCCAGAAATGTCAAGACACGCGAGAATGAAACTTGTTCCAAAATTCTACAACTGATCGACGTCAGAGATACAGGCCTATAGGTTTGTGCGTCTGTTCGACGACCCTTCTTGAAAACGCGAATGGACTGTGCTTTATACAGTCATCAGGAACACTTCGCTCCTCCAAAGACCTACGACACGCTGAGTTGCTGCATGATCATATTAGTATCGCACCAGCGACCTTCCTCTGCTGAGGGATTTCCGTTGCTTTTCTATCACATGGTCACTTATTTTGATATCAGACATTTCATCATTCGTAAGTCGGTTTAAAGGAGGCGTTACAGAGCGATCTTTCCTCTGTGGAACAGTTTTGGAAAAGGACGTTTAGCATTTCGGCCTTTTCTCTGTCGACATCCGTGTCATTGTCATTTGATCACAAAGTGTCTGGCTTCGATCTGGTTACTGATTTAGCTTAAGACCAGGACTTCTTAGAATTTTCTGTTAGTTCAGTAGACGGAATTTTAATTTAGAGTTCGGTGAACGCTTCACGCATGGCTCTCCTTACCTTAATTTTGGCTCCGTTTCATTTTTGTTTGTCTGTGAGGCTTTAGCTACGTTTAAATTAGGAGGAAGCTTTCTTTGCTTTCGCAGCAGTTTCCTCACTTGGCTTTCTAAACACGGCGTGTATTTTCCACCCCTCACAATTTTACTCTGCACATAACTGTCTCAAGCATATTGCACAATGCTTTTGAACTTTGTCCATTGATACTCAACGTTGTTAGTGCTGGAGATGAAATTTTCGTGCTGACCACTCCAGTAATATGAAATCTGTTTCTTGTCCCTCTTGCTATGAGAAAGATCTTGTTGTCTTGCTTTGTATTCTATTTACGGCCGTATTCAGTGATGCTTTAATATCTTATAATAACTGATTCCCTGTTCTTTGCTAAAAAAAAGTTCGGGTCTGTTTATTACCAGTTGGTCTAAGACATCATCATGAGTCGGTCCTCTGATTAACTGCTCAAGTTAATTTTCGGACAAAGCACTTAGAACAATTTGACATGATTCTGTGTCTCTACTACACGTTTTGATCACTTGAGTCTCCCAGTCTATAACTGGGAAACTAAAATCTCCACCTAAAATTATAACATGACCAGGAAATTTTTGATAAATGTTCAACTATTCCGCCACTACTGCTGTTGAGGTAGGGGTCTATAAAAGCATACGATAACCATGTTTGATCCACCTTTAACGCTTGCCGTCACTGAAATTATTTCGCATTCGGAATCAGTACTAATCCCATTAGATATTATGCATTTATGTGGCTATAATCAAGCCTCCGCCACCAACGGTCAAACCAATCTTTGCTATATACATTCCAATCGAAATTTAGAACTTTATTGCTCTTGACGTCTGGTTTCAACTAGGTTTCTTTCCCCAGTGCCGTGTGGTCATCGTTACTGCTTGTAAGTGAGGTTAGTTCCGGCACTCCTGCAGTTAACTAATATTATATTAACGTTTTCTTTCTTCGATCTGCTATGATCAGTGCTGCTTTAGATGTACTCGGAAGGTATTTTATCGGGCCGGTGGAACGGTTTATCTGTCTCAAAAAGCTCATTGACGCATGACACATACACTATGTGATCAACAGTATCCGGACACCTGACTGAAAATTACTTAGGGGTTCGTGGCGCCCTCCATCGGTAACGCTGGTATTCACTATGGTGTTGGTCCACCCTTAGCCTTGATGACAGCTTCCACTCTTGCAGGCTTACGTTCAATCACGTGCTGGAAGGTTTCTTGGGGAATGGCAGCCTATTCTTCATGGAGTGCTGCGCTGAGGAGAGATATCAATGTCGGTCGGTGAGGCCTGGCACGAAGTCGGCATTCCAAAACTCCCCTAAGGATTAAGGTCAGGACTCTGTGTAGACCAGTCCATTACAGGGATGTTATTGTCGTGTAACCACTCCGCCACAGGCGTGAATTATGAACAGGTGCTCGATCGTGTTGAAAGATGCAATCGCCATCTCCGATTTGCTCTCCAACAGTGGGAAGCAAGAAGGTCCTTAAAACAAGGTCCTGTGCTGTAACAGTGCTACGCAAAACAACAAGGGATGCAAGCCCCCTCCATGAAAAACACGACCACACCATAACACCACCGCCTCCGAGTTTTACTACTGGCATTACACACGCTGGCAGATGACGTTCACCGGGCGTTCGCCATACCCACATTCTGCCATCGGATCGCCACATTGTGTACCGTGATTCGTCAATCCACACAACGTTTATCCACTGTTCAATCGTCGTTTGGCATTTACCAGCATGATGTGTGACTTAAGAGCAGCCGCTCGACCATGAAATTCAAGTTCTCTCACCTCCCGCCTGTCATAGTACTTGCAGTGGATCCTGATGCAGTTTGGAATACCTGTGTGATGGTCTGGATAGAAGTCTGCCTATTACACTTTACGACACTCTTTAACCGTCGGCGGTCTCTGTCAGTGAACAGACAAGGTCGGCCTGTACGCTTTTGTGCTGTACGTGTCCCTTCGCTCCTAATATGAAAAAAGTATGGTTTTTTTTTGAGAGGGGGGGGGGGGGGGGAGTTGTCCAGATACTCTTGATCACGTAGTGTACACTCCGCTACCCTAGTAGCTGCTTACTGTGTGTAGTGCGCGCCTGACCTGTTAAGGGAACACTGCAATAGTGCACTCTACAGCGGAAGTCAACATACATGCATCCGACATTGTCGCAGAATCATACGTGCCTCTGGTTTAGACCTTCCATTCTACTCCCAACCAGAGGATCACGATCGATTCTGGGAACAATGCTGCAAAATGAGAGCTCTGTTTCCACCTCTTGGACGAGGGCAGCTGTCTACACCAAATTAACCGCCCGCCTGTATGAACAAAAGACAAAAGATAGCCTCTGAACTCATGCCCAAATGAGCCACTATTTGGAGACGGATGTACACAGTGCGCTCAGTCGCAGCCAGCAGAGCCTCCTCCACATCTCAGACGAGACAGATGGACATTGGCCTTCCTTCCCGACCTACCTGCTATTTTTCAGAGGAGCTACATCACCTATCATTGGAACTCTCAGTGACAAACAGTCCCATCCTCTACACTTGTCCGAATCTCTTCAGGCATATCGGTCACCGTCCCAACAAGTGCGGCGTCACGTGCTGGCTCAGATGTACTTTAAGCACCAGGCAATACCTCAAACCTGTTTCTAAGACGTAAGGGGACAGCCGTGCGGCTGGTACACACTTTCCTCTTCCACCAGAGATTCGCGACCCAGCCACTGTTCTCCAGTCACCGTTACGTAGGTATCGACCAACTGGGACGTGCGAACCCGGAGACGCAGTGGCAACAGGGATCCTGAGCGACGCTATAGGCTCCAGAGGTGACAAAGCATTCGTCTCCGATGCCCAAACGCCACTGCAGCTAAAGGTAGCAGCGTGAAGCATGTCGACTATGATCAACACATCTTCCAGCTGTTTAAAGGCAATGACAAATTCCCCCTGCGTCTGTACACAACAGGTACAGTCCCTATCCATTTTTGTTTAGTTATTTTTTGAGCCACAGACAATTCAACATTAACCAAGGTAACTGTACTCACTCCATACAAACAATCGAAAAATATGCAGACTCTTGAATCAAAGCGAAAAAGCCCTACTAAAAACAGCTAAATAATTAACTACTACACAATTTTTGTCTGAAGTAAGTAAGAATAAATTATATTAAACGATGTACGCAATCTGTTTACAAACTATAAGCTGTGGTGCTGCTGACTCCGATCTACTAGAACTCTGGGACTCTACTGTTCTGCTATTTATTACAGTCGTCTGAAGTTGATATATTTTTACATATAGTAGCATCATCTCCAAGCGGCCTCATTCTCTAGATCGTTTATGTGTATTGTAAAAAATAATGGTTCTGTCACACTTCTTAGGGGTACTTCCGAAATTACTTTTGTGTCTGTCGATTTTATTCTGTTAAGAGAGACGTGTTCAGTTCTATCTGCAAGGATGTCTTGAATCCAGTCACAAATCTAGTCAGTACAAGACGACACTGTGGCAATGTATTAAATGCCTCCTTCAAGTCAAGGAAAGTGGTATCAGCATGAGTGTTGACATTTATGGAGCTGTGGAATCATGGGAAAACAGGGTGAGATGAACTTTGCAAGATATCTGCAGAAACCATGATGATTTTTGTAGAGGAGATTATTTTCTCCAAACACGTCATAATACTGGTGGGAAAAACTTGTTCCATAATTTTACAGTTGATTGATGTCCATAATATAGGCCTATGATTATGTGCATTTGTCCTACGACCCTCCTTGAAATCTGGAATGACCTGCGTTTTTTTCCAGGCTCTAGGTACCCTCTGTTGCGCCAGGGATCAACGATAAACTGCTGCTAGCAGCAAGTTGTTGCCCATAATCTCTCAAGAGTCGTAAAGGTATCTCATCTGGTCCAATTTAATCCCGAAATGTTTAATTTCTTTCATGACTCATATCCTAATTATAATATCGTTGCTTTACTATTTTAGACTTCTTAACGGTTTTTTCAAGTTATTCCACCGTGATGTCAAGTATGGATAGCTAGTCTCTATGTCCGTTTCTCGTTCTGGCTTTGCTCCATTTATGGAACAGCAATTTGTTTAGTTATGTAAGAGCTGATGAGCAAAAGCAGCAGAAGACTATTTGATGTGCACAAGAGTTATCTTGAAAGCGGTAATAAGGCTTTAAAGTAGTCTCCAAGATAAAATGAAATTATAATAACATTGCCCACCGTCATATTTGGCCTCAAGTACCATAGTATTTAACGCAGCAGGCTGATCTAACAACAGCGCATTTAGCTGTTTTTAGTAGGGCTTTTAGTTTTGATGTAAAAGTCTTCATATATTTCGATTGTTTGTATGGAGTGAGTTCAGTTGCCTGGGTTAATGTTGAATTACCTGTGGTTCAAACAAGAACTGAACAAAAGCGATAGGGACTGCACCTGTTGCGTACAGATGCAGGGGGAATTTGTCACTGCCTTTAAACAGCTGGAAGCTGCCTCTCATGTGAATATTCCTACAGCCCAGAAGCGTCGTTAGTGTGAAACAATCAGAAACTAAACAACGAGCAAAATGCCTCAGCGGTGAGAAGCTGCCTAGAAATTCCCTCCCCCACTCGCCTAGGTGAGCCTCTTCCTGTTACATTGCTTTGTCCCTGTCTTAAGGATTCTGAAAAATTGAAAAGCTCATTCAACACATTTATTGACAACTGTTATATTGCAATCATCACGAGTGGATGAAACCTTCCATTGTCTTGGTTTGTATAGACTGAATGATAGTTTTGCTCAAGATTGACAGAGCGATGCTTTACTTTCGGCGTTTTGTATTCCTTTTTCTAATTTCTGATAGTAGTGAGGTAGTGGCGGTATCGGTGCAATATTGATAACAAATTAATTAAATTGATCAATTAATCACCCCTGGCCCCAGCCACCCTCACCCCCACCCATGGATGACATCACATGTTTCTCTCAGCCTGCACGTGGCCCCAAGCACCCTCCCCCCTCCCCATCCTCCCCCACCCACTCCTCCTCTCCTATGTACCCTATTAGCAGGAATTTCGAATTTAGGCGGAAATTTCGAATTTGGGTGGGATTTGTCCCAGAGCTGTTCTGACATCCATCCCATACACCCCTCCCCCACCCCCCTCCCCCGTCCCACCTGGGAATTGGTGGGAAATTAATAATGGCAGTATCCTTTCCAGGACTTGAAACCCAGGTCCTCCTGGACAGAAAGCCCACAATTATACCGCGAGAGGCACTTGGAACTGACGTGATATTAAAAATGGCAGTGCCCTTTCCGGGACTCGAACCCTAATTCTATTGGAAGGAAAACCCAAATGCACCCACTCCTTCCACACCCCAAACACATGGAAATGGAAACCGTCCAGATGCAGGAGAGGAAGGTTAGGTTAGTGTACTTTATTTATTTTGGTCGGAAAACTCATGCAATGATCGGTTATAATTAATTAATTAATCAAGAAGGTCAGGCCTCATTAGAGATAGGTAGATCGCTGTCTGCCATATTTCGGTGTATATTTCGAGAATAAATAATGAATTAACGTACAGCACAGTCATCTATTTACATTCACGATGGTACATGCAAAGTAGTGGAGGGGCTGTTCAGCTATGATAGTAATTTGGGAAGCATGCTGCCACGTCAATGGTTGCAGTTGAAATTACGATAAAATTGCTAAAATTGATCGCACTATCAACAAGGATGCTTATTGTTATAGTAAATCGATGGTGTCTTTTCCATCCCAACCGCCCACTGTTACACTGTTGATTACAAAATAGTAATTGACTGACATCACCCGTTTGAGATGGAGAAAGAGTCTTGGTAGAGGTGATAAGACATTCTGGGAGTGGCTAACACCGAAACAGTGATCGCATACATGGCAGCAATATGAGGAATCAACAAAATGGAACACAATGCCATCAGCTGTCCTGTCACTGTGAATGATGAGTTTAAATTTAGAGGTCGTCAGTCACCTTCAGACATCACTTTGGAAACGTTCCACATTGCCTCAACACACTTCCAGTTCCCTTATGTTGTGATTGTCTATTACTGCATTTCACTCACTGTATTTCTGTCACAGTGTACAAAGCTTGTTACAGTAGAAACAGCGGTGTATCAAATAACTAAACAGGCACCCTCTCTTGCGACTGATAACCGGTGGTAGATGATCCACACACAGTACAGGCGATGAAACGTTACACCGGACTGTGCAAGCGACTTTGATCACTGGCTGCCTCCTCCAGTGGATGAGTACCTGTATATTTAATAGGATCGCCACATACACTCAATGGCCGGCACACAGATGGTATTTGTTTTCGATGTATCAGAAGAGAGAGATGCAGTAAAAATCTATCAGATGAAGTTTGCAGATCTTTTATAGTTCATAATTTTTCTCTATTGGATGGTGTTTGGGTGAAGGACGTGAATGGATCCTGAGGGATGCGGATCTGCTTTGGTGTGCGGTGCCTGTATGATATTGAGTGTTCCTAATTTTCCCAATAAGAAGCACCTGCGTAGCTTTTCATATTGTCTTCATTTCTTGCTGACCTTACACGTCGTACACGTTTAGTGGAGCTACAACATGTTCCCATTTCCACCGAGTGGTCAAAACACTATTCTATAGCATTAACTCAGCTCACTCTGTTTCTACACAGGCTGCACAATGTGGCAGACATAGCTCTATCCAACTTCTGGTTGTATTTGCTAAAATTGATACTGCTATGAACTGTGGTGCGTATTACAGTACATTGTCCCATATCAACAATGTCTTTCCCATTCTGACCGTCCACTGGGTATGCTGTTGGTTGCAGCATAATGATTGACTGACACCCCTCGGTTGATATCGAGGGTGCCTTAGCGGAACATTGGATATCTGCTACGTGTTGCTATGGAGCTTGGGATTAAATGTAGTTACAGTAAATACAGTTGTTTGGAAGCGTTCCTCAGTGCTACAAACTCGTAATATTTCCGTAAGCTGTCATGCCCTCTTCACATTTTTAATTTTTTTAATTATTTTCTTTCACCAGTGAGATACAGTACCTCTTATCATTTGTGCTACCTCACACGTGTTGTGAACAACACCTTCTGGCGATGGGCGATGCTAAACTCCGGAACAATAATCATGTACATGACTGCAAAATGAAGGAACAATGCTTTACGAAATGGAGCACCGAGAAATCTCCTGCATTGTTGATGGGGAAGATGAGATTAACAGTCAGATCATCAGATTCGAATAGCTGTTGGAAGTGCTCTACAATGCCGCTAACTCTTCCAGTTTCCATATGTTGCGATGTCTTTCACATTTTTCTCAATGAGAAACATCGCCTCTGTGTTTTATTTCTACCAGCCTGTGTTGCGGTAACTATACAGTTTATGCTGTTCGATGTTCAGCTTTCTTTGAGAGCCAGAGGATAGAAATATGTTAATGTCGGTTTAGCAGTAGCTGACACAGCCTCTAAGTCATGGTGTTGTCATGGTGTATAGTGTTGTACACCTATTGGGTGTGTTACAACTGAAAAGACGATGTATTAAACTGCTTAAGAAGAAACAATACAGGAACTCTCTTGTGTGATTGATAGTATTTTTGTTATGGTCCTCCTACAGTACAGGTGATGAAACTTTACGACGGTCAGTGGAATCGACTTCGATCATGAGCCGCCTCCTCCATTGAACAAAAACGTGTATAATTAATATTATCGCCACATATGGTCAGTGTCAGAAAGCAGACTGTATTTGTTTCGCATATATCAGAAGACGGGGACTTGGTAATATCTTATTGAGTTCTATAACGGATGGTGCTAGGGGAGTTCTCATAGTTCGTAGGTTTTCTGTGTTGGATGGTACAAAATACCGAGGTGAGAGAGAATGTATGTGTGATATACATGAATTCACCCTAGGAGATGCAGATCTCCTTCGGACTGCAGTACCTGTATGCAGTTCGGAGATGTGTCGCAAAGCAGTAGCGAAATTCTTGTCCTTCGTCCATGCAATGTATGATGTGGAGTCGTTCTAATTTTCCCAACAAGAAACACCACCAACTGCTTGTACTATTAAGGTTTTTAACATGGCTGTCAATCAGAGACTGTTGTATAATACAAAATTTTGAAAAACACAGCCCGCAGTGACGAACACAATTAATTTGTAACCTAGGTTTCGGTGTCACAAGGAACACCTTCTTCGGACAAAGAAGAAGGTGTCCCTTGTGACACCGAAACCTAGGTTACAAATTAATTGTGTTCACTACTGCGGGCAGTGTTTTTCAAAATTTTGTGCTTGTACTATCTTTTCTACTACCTCATGTGGCAGGGAAAACTTCGTTTGGCGTTGGCCTTGCACATTGTGATGATTGGCGGAGCTACGACAACAAGTTCCCATTTCCACCAAGTGATCAAAACGCTGTCCTGTCGCATTAACTCAGCTCGTCCTGTTTCTTCGCAAGATGCAGAAGGCATAGATATATCACTCTAGGACTTTCATTCAGGTCAGACTTAAATAGGGACGATCACATGGATGAAGTTGCAGAGGTCGCAGGGCAGAGACTGAGGAAGAGTTACAAGATGCAGAGGGACTGTCTAAAATACAGTTTTGGAGTTTTTGCTGTATGAGATCCTTAGGAGATAGGTTCGAAAAAGGTGACTCGCTTCGAGATATGAGGGTGGCACGAATATGATTCACCAGTGGCTGTAATCATTAAAAATTCTCTCTACAGGATCCAAAGCAAGTATGTGGTGGATTGGATAGACTTGATTCCAAATTGCAGACATCATTTTTACCAAAATACTAACGCTATCAGTGACTAGTGTGTGCCTGTCGATTCAACACCCCTGTTTATGCAGGGTGACAGTAACATAGTTGCTATAACCATGTTCTTAACCGTGTTGTCCTTACGCATAATGTGTACTGTGGGCTGTAGAATCTCTCTGAGGTCAGCTACAAATGTCAGTTCTCAATAGTGTTTCTCGAAAAGAATATAGTATTCCCTTCATGCATTCCCATTTGACCTACCTGGTGAGTATAATCTGACTACTAAAAAAAAATTACTCATCATGCAAACTGACTCTCATGATCAATTTAATTTCTTAACCTATCAAATTGATATCAATAACGTGCTGTCTGGTGGGTGGAGGAGATGGCTATGTCACTACAGAATGATTCTCGACATGATTTCTTTTTACTTTTTTTGTTTTTCGTTGCAGCTATATCTTTTAACGAAATTTCAGTCTTCCACGTACACAGGGCGAGGCTGGCTCTGACGATTTGTTCTGTAGATGCTAGTATGATATAGCAACGCACTGGTGAAAAGGGACCTGCCACAGTGTACAAAACAGCTGCATCCTCGTGAATTGTAGCTTGTTGTTGTCGAACGTAAAATGAATGTGTCTTTTTCGACATGTGTGCTAATGGCGTGAAAGATTGTAGTCTCTAATGTTATTTCCCATGTCTGAAATGTTTATAACACACACATGATCATCTGTGATTTCCGGCAATGCACTTTGCTAGGTGTCACAAAATAATGAGCTGCGAATTGTATCCTGCAGTTGAATTTCATAGCTACACCAATGTCGCTTAGAAAACTAAAAGAAAATGGACTGTGCTTCGTGGAGAGAGGACATTTATTATGGTCGCGACTGTGTTTTCTACTCTCCAGTGCTCAGAAAGATGTATGGGCGAGTTCTCTAAGAGGCCTCGCCTCTCCATTTAGAGAAACAGCCTGCAGTTGGGATAGTCCTCATTTATCACAGTTTCCTTCTGAGGAATGCCCGCATTCTCTGTATGGGATTGGTGGTGCTACTAAATTTCCCTACTGTGTTAGCTGTGGCCATCATCTCAAGGTACGGCGCATGCTGCGAGCGATCATGGAGGGTAGCGAAGGGCCTGGTGAGGTCAGTTCAAAATGGCTCTGAGCACTATGGGACTTAACATCTGTGGTCATCAGTCCCCTAGAACTTAGAACTAATTAAACCTAACTAACCTAAGGACATCACACACATCCACGCCCGAGTCAGGATTCGAACCTGCGACCGTAGCAGTCGCGCGGTTCTGGACTGAGCGCCTTAACCGCGAGACCACCGCGGCCGGCAGGTGAGGTCAGTGGATGGCTGTTTGTCGCAGAAAAACTATGAGACACTCTGAGGAGCAGCTGGCCGTTCGAAAAAGCCTGTGTCCTCCCCGTAGTGGATGGGTGAGGGAGGGCGGAAGGCGTGAAGAAAAGGGCCTCGCTTTTTGGCAATTTGTGATTGTACAGTGAGGAGAATGCAAGTTCAACTACATCCCCCTCTGCAGTCTTTCAGGATGACGATTTTCCCGAGTACATATTTTGCATTACGACTCATTCATTTCGAGTGCTGGTTCTTTCATGATAATTTCGAAGTGTAATGATGCCTGTGATGCATTTTTTTTCCATCAGTGGTGGTAGTGTGTATTGGCTTTGGTTACCTAGGCTGCTGTGTGGTTTTTGAACTGGCATCTGTAGTGAACTCTGACATCAAATAATGATAGTTGCTGTATGCTTACAGGTAATACGATTTTTAAACTCCTCTCTGTCCAACACCAGCATCTCCTCAGTTGAACATATTTCCAGCCATAAAGAGTAAAATAAGTATTTACACACCTACCTTTTCTCCCCAGCTTGTAGGTGGAGGATAGAGTTTGAGTGTGTGTGTCACTAGTTTCGAGTGGTATTGCGAAATTTTTCCCAGCAGGATAACACCAGTTGTATGGTATCGTCAGTTTTTGAGATGTATTGCGATTTTAGGCCGTCCTTGTTTAGCGGTATGCACATAGGTGTGTAATGAGGCCCAATCTTTATGATTAATTACTTAATTAGGACCGATCTTTGCATCAGTTTCTCAACCAAAACAGTAAAGTATATAACCTAACCTTCCTCTCCTATATCTGGACAGTTTCCATGTGTTGGGGGAGTGCACTTGGGCTTTCTTCCAGTAGAATCAGGATTCGAGTTCCAGAAAGGACACTGCCATTTATAATTTCCCGTCAGGTCCAAGTGCCTCTGTTTGGGCGTGAAATTTGGCTTTCCATCCAGGAGGGCCAGGGTTCAGGTCCCAGAATGGTGCTGCTATTTTTAATTTTCGGGTAGATGTGGGGGTGGGATACCAGCACAGCCATGGGACAAAGAAATTCCCACCACAATTCGAAATAACCGCCAAACTTCAAAATTTCCTCCCAAATTCGAAATTCCTGTCAATAGGGTACATGGGGTAGGGGTAGAGGTGGGGCATTGCAGGGAGGGGGAGTGGGCTGGGATTGATCAGTTTAATTAATTTGCATATCAATTTGAGATCAAAATTGCCCCAATGCTGCCTTTTCCCTACTACTCCTAATCACGTCCTCCTCCTTTCATGAAGCTGGAACCGAACTTGTACAGTACCCATTCTGTTGTTACATTTTCTTCAGAGCATTTTGCATCATTGCTGTCATTGCACAGTTTGCTTTTTCGATTTGAAACTTTTTGTTATTTGCAGTTTATGAAATTTCTTAGTGGGTTTTAGAGTGCTGCGTTTTCTTTTCGTTTGCGATCTTCTGTGTTAGGCCTAGTGCCAAAGAAAATATTTATAAGGAAAATTGCTTTTAAGTCTGTAATATTCAAAGATAAAAAAGTTGTTTACTCAAAGTGTTTACTGCATAGAGTCTGGTGATGCTAACAAAAACAGCTTTTGACAACTACTAAAAACGAGAGTTACCTAAGTGATTTCCCCTGCTCTTTATTGATGATGTTCATTTTGCAGTCGGTGAATATGGATACCATTTGCGATTACGCTTTAGACCCGAATACACGTTACAGAAATGAGAATAAATCTCATCGTCTATACATTAGGTATTTCAGCCTCCAGGCAATGAGGCAAAAAGCAGGGCCACTGCCTGCTAAGTGCGAGCCATCTCAAGAAACGTATCAGCTGTGGAAACACGTTATTTTTGTCATGTATCTGAGAGTTGACAACATTGTAGATTATGTTTAATTACCAAGTGAATGTCGACTTACTACCTGGGACGGGATAGAAATATCTCGTTAAATTCACTTAATATGTTTTGTCATTCCATAAGTAATTCTCACTTACAGTGCCACATTGGGGTTATCAAATTTATGATTTTAATTCCTGGAAGGCAGTTTAATACAAAATGTACTACAATACTCGTGGTTTTCGTTTCGAATTATCTGTGCTATCAGTCTCTATGACAATGAGAATGCACTGCAGATAGCAGAAACGGACATGCCTTTTTGTGTTGGTTTCAGTCTTGCTGGAAACTTAGCCTCTCAGCTTTTTATCTCTTCTCTTACCAACTTACAACCTCGACTTATACCCTGTACATAAAAATCGGAAATGCTTAAGAAATTGTGACACTGCATTTTTTCAGTTGCATTTTTCTGCTTATCCTGTCTTAATGTAACTGATTTATGCGTGGCACTGAATAATTTGTTCCCCAGGTTTGTTTTTGTGTTTACATTTAAGTTCAACTCATGTTGCTGATGTGTACACAGCCAGTGTTTTTCTTTTCAGCTGCTCAATAACTCTAAAATCCAAGTCACACGGCAGGAACGTGTGACCAGGGAGGAGAAATTTGTGCTCAACAACATCAAAACATTTTTTATCTAGGAGGTACACCACAGACCTAGGATAATATAGTTTTTATTTTGCCCAACACGCGAATCAAAATAAGTGATGAGTCTTTGACAACGTTCTTCCTTCACCATGCCTAAAGCCTTTAAACGCAGATAGCTACTTCATCGGCCCCTCTAGACGCAACAGTCTTGGACCAGACACACATCACTACAACGGTGAATACAGAAATTATATGTCCAAAATTGTCTCTTATAGAAAACTGTTTCCGTCGAAATATGTGGTGTTGGCAATGCTTGTTGTAAGCCCATGCACAAAACGAGTGGATCACTACCATCATGTTTTGACTCACTTGAGTCACTTTTCAGAGTATTATTTGCAGCTTCAGCTTTCTCAAGGTGTAGTTTGGTGTCTGTGGATTCGGTTTTATTATGTGCCTTAGCAGAATCACAAATGCGACATCTGTTTCACTGGGACTTCGTCTGTATTTTTAAGATCTTCAAAGTACAAACGATACAATCCAGAAATCGACTGAACAGAGTTTATGTAGGACTTGATCGGATTTTGCGTTCTACTAAAATGTGATGTGTACCTTGGAAGCATTTTTATGTGATTTCTAGCCTTATTTTTCTCTCATTATCAATTTTATGAGGTCTGTTAGAATGCTTGCCTCTTCTATCCGGTGCGGGTGTATGTACAGTTACATGTGTTGTAGATTCATGACTCTCAGTGTCATTCTTCATTGCTACGGACAGTCCTCAAACGCTTAACAGAAATGGGATGAACAGCTAAAAATCCAGTCCTACACTCTTCAACCTCAGTAACTGGAGTGTCACGAATAAAAAACATGAGTGAAACCTTCCTCTGGCTTACTTTTGGAACTTGCCTCTTCTTTGGATACACTTTTTTGCACTTATTAGGCCGCAATATTCCAAATAAATAAGCATTTGGCTTATTATAATCTCTCAACCGATCAAGCTCAATGAATATCGCCTCCTTCTGTTCCTCATTCAATGTTGAGTATTTGTAGAAACTAGTTTTGCAGCATGGATCACTGCCGCTACGAAACACTTTCTCGGGTATAATCTTACTTTTTCGTGATTTATATTCTTTCCCATTGTTTCTTAACCTCTTCCTTTCATTATCTTTCCATTCATTTTCTTTACGAATCCTTTTGTTTACATGTACCGTTGCATTTTCTTCGTGAGTAACATTACTAGCAGCACCTATTGCCGCCATCTTGGAAACATATGAACAACATTTGAGAAAACCTTTCTGATTGGCTTTACGAAACCAAGTCAACGAACGAGACGAATCGATTCATGAGACACAGAGATACTGTTGGCATGGCCCTCTTTTCTATTGGGAATGAGCCAGACCTGAATAACAGCAAATATAATATACTCTCTTTAAAGGAACTCCTCATGTCACTGTACTAGAAGTTCCCACCCACGATACTAGATGGCATTGTCCGTCTTCCTGTACCAAATTCACAAAATCACTGCGCAGGTGGCATGTGCTCATTTTCCACTGGACCCCTCAAATATGTGTGTGGGCAAGTTGCGTTTAATTGCGTTAGCTGGCGGTCGTTTATCATGTCAGTTGTCTAATAATTAAATCTCCTGCGGCCGTGTTTACATGTGCATGCGCGCGAGGTGTTGCTCTCACCTCGTTTACTGACGTAGATCACCGTTGCAAGTACACCACAGTGCGTGTCACAAGTTCTTTTCTGATTCGCTGGTCTTCCCGTCAAGCGAAGCGCTGTAACGTTTAATAGCTCTCTCAGTTTCACTTACCTTCTACATTATGTATCAAAAAACAAGTAAAATGTCTTCTATCTAAACATGCTTCCTTAACACTATTATTCAAAATAAAACAGAAATTTCATTACTATTATATACACTATGTACAGTCATTTTCAGTAAAAGTGCTTGCGTCAAAAATGTTTACTCCACAAATGCCTTTAAGTCCTTGTGGGGGTAGAGATATCTGTCTTGACCACTATTCTCGTAAATCAATCTTTAAGCTCCAGGACATGGGATTTTAGAAATTATATACGGTCCTGTATAAAGTGATTGCCACTTCTTGTTTAGCTTTCTTATTTTTTTGACAGAGGATGGGATCGTAACATAACTCGTTGGCCTTCACTAAACTGTGTAAAGCGTTTCAGTTTCCGATCGTAGATTTTCTTCCTATATTCAGCCCTGTTTTGCAGTGTGTTTACTGTTTGTTTAATTTCCTTCTCCAATGTCATTTCCATCGCTGGTATTTTTGGTAGGGGTGACTCCCATTCGTCCTTTTGTCTAATGCAAAATGCAAAACATTAATTCATTTGATGTGAAATCAGTGGAAGAATTTGTAAGATTGTTAATGACCTGTATGAAAGGTGTGACGTATTCTACTCATTTAGTTTGTGTGTGTGTGTGTGTGTGTGTGTGTGTGTGTGTTTGTGTGTGTGTGTATGCGGTGTGTATGTACTTATGAACCGATTAAATTCCTTGTTAACTCTGGGTTGTTTTCCATATACATGTGCATACTTAGATAACAGCTCTGTAAGATCCTGTCGCTCCTGTTCATTTAAGGTTCTGGATTCACTTACCCTTTGCTCTAACATTTCATGGTTTACATCTGATTCTGGCGCTTGTTGATTGTAGTTTACAAATAATACAGTAGGAACCTCTAGTACAGCAGGAAATACAAATCGAGCCGTTACATCAGACTACTCCTTCTGCTTGGCCTTTTTGTCTGACGTTTTTAATTAAATCGACAGAAAATATCAGTTCGTTTACACTGAAGTAGTATTTACCACTTCCTATGTAAATTTGCGTCTTGTAAGTTCTAAAAGTGTCCATCTCCAACAAACAATTTGCTATTAATTTGTCAATGATGAGGAAATTAGATTTGACAATAAAGTGTCCTATTTTCAATTGAGTAAGTGCTTGTAACTTCACTACTTTTGATTCGTTTCCAGTGGGCGTCTATATTCTACTATTCTGCACTGGGAATGTGGGAATTTTACCTCTTTTCTTTAACTCTTGGAAAAATTCAGTTGACATTAAGTTAGTCGTTGCACCTGTGTCTAGATCTAAGTGGACTTCCATGTCAAATATCGTTGTCTTTACAACTGCCTGTAACTGCTCTTCATACAAGTTTTCCTGAACTTCGTCCTCATGTCGCTATAAATCACCTTTCATGTCACCTTGTTCGTCGTATCTCCCAAAACATGTGTTTATAAGTGTATTGCCCCCAATCCATACCTGGTCAGCAGTGTGGGACCTCAATGCAGCCGGTTGGAGTTTTCCGCCGGTGCAGGAGCATTGACCTCGATGGCTGGAGTAATTGCAGCGAGCTGTACAGTTTGTGTTGTGTTACGCCAGTTCGTGTCACTGGCTGCGCGTGACCCATCTTCGCGCGAATTCGTGTTGGTATTTGCGAAATTATATTTCGCTCTATTATGTTGTCCAGAAATTGGCTGCTGCATAGCGAGCGGCATTTGAGTGTTGCCGACCGCTTGCCACTGCATCGGCTGGCTGTTACCACTTATGGACGGCGGATAGCCTTGTACTGGCGGACCGTTTTCGCTTCTCCGTTGTAATTGTTCCTGTTGTTCTGATAACCTCACTTGATGTTTTGTTTTTCCCATTTCCATTACCATATCCATTTCCTTTTTGTATGTACTGTGTCGTATATGGTTGCCATGTTTGTTGTATAGTAACATTATTATTTACACGTTAGTTTCCAAAGGCATGTTGAGGTGTTTGTTTATCTGCCACTTTATGTTGCCATGGTGCCTCTTCATAAATCAGGTCAATGGAGTTCAAAACTGGCAAAAAGTACTCAGTGTCGTGTTCTGGCGTGATTACTAATTTTTCCATTATGTGTGGCGGAAGTCTCGGCCTCTTCAGTATTTTCAGTATCAATATCTGGTCTTATTTGCGAGTAAATACTTTTCGAAATAACCCCACAAGCTTCCATGCTTGCTATTAAATGGAGCCAGGTTAACGACTTCACGTCTTAATCTTGTTTGAACGGCTTCTGACCAGTACTTGTCTAAGAAAGCACGTTCAGTTTGCTCGTAACTGCTACAACGTTCTGCCATTTCAGTCGCCCACAAAAGAACGTCATCTTGTATGCAACCAACAACAAGTCTTATCTTTTGAGCCTCTGTCCAGTTAAGCGGAAATACGTTGCAGAACGCACTGATATAAACTACCAGGTTCATCCGCTTCCCACCTGTCGAATACGTGAGAAACTGCGTATGTTTAAGCAACCATTCATCAGTGAAGATGGATGTTACACATGCGGCATTATGTGACATCGGTGTGTTGTTACAAGTGTACAGAGCACTGTGTGGCAATTGTGCATGTGTTGTAAGTACTGCTGCAAGTAAATTACGAATTTTGAAATCTTTATTTGGGCTCGCTATCGGGCTTGTGACAAGATGTGGATAACTATTACACACATCCGTCTTGGGCACCGGTAGTTGAATATTAGCAACCAGACCTACTTCAGTTAATGATTCAGCTTCCCTTTTCTTCATGGCCTTTTCTGCAATGTCAACACATGCTTTGCATTCAGATATTACCTTCTGCGCTAATGAACTACTTTCATCTAAGGTATGTGCTTCTGCTCATTTGGGCATATCCTCTAAATTTTTCCTTATCTGAGTTCTTTCTCTACTGGCACATTCAGACTGTAACTCCAAGCTTTCTACTCTTAATGTTAGGTCCTTTACTGCCAATGGTAAACTTTCATAGTCCTTGTGTAGCTTGTTGACAGTAGTGGTCACTTTCTTTATATATTACACATTTGGTTTTGATTTGCTTTTATACTATTATTTGTGTTCGTGATTTTCTTTAATTCACTTTCTACGTGTTCTTGATTGTCACTAATTGAACCTATATTTTCGTTCAAAACATCAATATTTTCTTTAACGTCATAAATAACCTGCCGTCTTAATTGTTTTTTCATTTCTTTTAAATTTTCAGATATCTCCTTGTGTGGATTTTCTGTCAGGTCATTGAATTTTTGTCTGACACTGTTTTGCAAATCTTCCAACACCTGTTTTTGTTCTGTTTTGAAATCTGAAAAGCCTAGTGGCAAATCGTTACATGTTGTGTTCAAGTTACTAAATTGTTGTGTAACTGTATTGAATTTCGTGTTCATATCGTTCAGTTGTCATTAACTGGTGCAACAGCGCATTGGTGGTACTATTATTGTTGCTGTTAGCTGTACTTTGCATGTTAATATTCGGATTATCGATAATCGGTGTCTGACCTACGTTGTTAAAATACATTGCTTTTTCACGTTTTTCTGTTCCTTTTAGCACCGACATATCGCTTCGGGAGACGCGTGAATCAGTCTTATTGATAGTCATCACGGTATCGTCATAGTTTGTCTATCCATCTGTGCTGTCATTTGTTACATCTGTGATACCTATCTGATTTATGTCGGCTTTCTGCTAGCTGCGTGGTTGGCGCTTCGCTAACATTTATCCTTTCGTGCAAATCGCCACCATGCTGGCCGACTGCACGTTCTTTACGATCAACCACGGCTAATTTTCGGTCAGCCATTTTCATCGTGCTAGCAGTTACCAAAAACGTTAATAAAACTCAGTAGAAACATTTTTAAGTAAATAAATATTGCATGTGAAACCTGCAATTTCGTGTAAAATCGTCTTTCAAGAAATTCCTGTCAATTCATCGAAAAGTATAACGACACAAATGATTGGAATTTTCGTAATAATTTACACTATACTGACGAGTCAAAGTTCGGTATGATTTTTGAGTCCGTTCGCCAATTGTGTTAGGTCTGTTGGTCGATTTTGGAATAACCGTGCTGGGAGGCAGCGCAACAGCTAACACAAAGAGTATGAATCGGCATGAAATTTACGTAATGAAAGTTAATTACTACTTTCAGTACTGGAATTAAAGCATGAATTCTTGTTAAAACTAAATTGGTGTCATGAACAGTCTTCCTCGCAATGTAAGAAAAATACAAACCGTATTTTGCAGCAAACTTGGTGCTTAACAAAAAGTCAGTTGTTTGATTAATGGAAGCCACTATTAATTTACGCTGACATCATTAATTTACCTCTAATTTTCTGTGGCTGTCGATCATACAGTCCATCCATTAAGTCTTAATGATTAGTACATTACATTTTAAGATATCTCGCAGGATGGAAGAAATTACTGGCTCTTCTTATGATTGCAGGCGGAAGTAATGCTTGTGAACGAATACTGGAGTAATAATTAAAAAATATTCTTGCATCTATGAAAACTCTTAATATATGTATTTTCTTGAATTTTTATCATACATATCATTTACTACACGTATTGCTGACGCACGAGTAATAATTACTCGTCCTTTTTGTGTTAGATCTAAAACAAGAGTACTCTCAAGCGAGATTGAAACAAAAGTTGTTAAAAAGTGAATATTCTCCGGATATTGTTCGTTTGTTTCAAAGATAATTTTAAAAGCCTATCTTTGCTGTCTTCTGTGGCAATGTACAAATTTCTTATTGCTAATGAGGATAATAAAACATTCATAGAAATTGATAACGAGAAAAAAATGTATGATATTGCGGTAAAAATAAGAAAAGTATTACACATGTGTAATATTAACTGTGTGATGAAATTTTTTTTCCATGATTATGGTAACTTGTTTTCAACGCAGGCGTGTGATAACTCATAGCTTTGGAGCAATGGTATTTTCGATAGGACAAATAGAACACTAACGTATGATATGAATAATAAAAAGAATTAGCATAAAATGTCTTAATTTGAGAGCTTGCTTGCAGGAAATTTACAGGCCGTCAGTATTGAGTCGAATAACGCAACTGCCTTATAAGTTAACTTAAACATAAACAAACATACATAAATATTTGGAAAATAAATATATTAACACAATGTTACTCGCGGATGATCAAGTTATCATACCAGACAGCGAAGATAAATTTCAAATAGCGCTACATAAACTAAATAAGTACAAGCTACAATCTGACTATATCTATAAATAAAACTAAAACCATGACATTTTTGTGTATTAACCCAGTTGTAACAAAAATGGTCGTCAATAATAAACCGGTAGGACAGTTAGTTCTTTTCAAGTATTTATGATGTGACGTATCATATGATAAATATTTTATTACAAAGAACAAGCTAATACTCGTATATGGAACAGTAAGTTGAATGCTGAGACATAAGTTTTCACGGCAAATAGAAGCATCAGAAATGAAATTTGTCGTATCTGTGAAAGGCTGTACTATGGAAGACATAATTAGAAACGATGTAGTGAGAGAAGAATTAGCGATATAACCAATAATCCAAAAGGCGATCCAGTACAAAGAGAAATGGAGAGAAAATGTAGTTCGTATCTCACCACAAAGGCTTCCTAAGCTAGCAACACATAATAAACCACAGGACAAGACCGAGGATGAGATAGCGAGACCGTAACAGGTCCAATGATTAATCCTGGGATGGCAGAAGGAGATATAAGAACTGTAACTTTTCTTCTACTGAGGTTTCCGATGCAAGCAAAATCGCAATTCATCCATATGGTGAATGTTGCGCAGCAGTTGTATACAAAAGTATGTAAAACTATACGCGATATGTGCGTATCACTGGGACAAGGGAATGGAAGTCAGTGTTCTATACAAATTAGGCGTCAGTATGCGAGAGGGAAAACGTTTCAGTTGAGATAATTGTTTTGCTCATTATAACTTCAGCACTGAAAATGCAGTCGTCGTCCTCATACTGACGTTAAAACTGCAGATATACTAAACAAATTGATGAGAGAAACTGCTGAACACGTGTTGGCGAAATAATCTTTAAGAAAGAAGATGGCTGCTATTATTAATCAGTTAACGAAATTACAAAACTGTTCAACGCTTCGTAGTCCACCACGAAAAAGTGTGGAAAGGATGCAGCGTAATTAGAGTAAACAATTTCGAACTATAATGTAATTAACTGTGGGCTAACTAGGCAAAACTACTAACAGTTAAGCAGTGCGTGATGGGAGGTTGGAGCAGCCCCGTTTGGTGTCTCCTGATGCTGTCACCTGACGGTGTGACGCAACAGAAGAGCAAACGTGCAAACAGTTGCCAGCCACCCGTGTGGGCGGCACGGGTTAAATTAATGGATGCTTTAACACCTGCCTCGTTAGCGCCGCTCCGATCCATATTCCATTAAGCAGCGTCTCCTCTCCCGAGCAAGGCGACCGCAGGTGTGAGAGGCAAGTGCTCATTCGTGGGTTCCACGAAATGGGCGGTTATTAATTAAACTTAGCTCGCAGTCGGTAGATCAAATACTGTTCTCCGTGGCTTTAATAATACTTAATTAGACACGTTGGTGTACCCAGCAGCTTTTCCTGTAAATGCATTCTCAAAATATCGGAAGCTATAATCATAATATGGTTCATATCATCTGCACAATTACACACATTCTAAAATGAACTCTTTTGCGTGTATGGTGAGCAATCAGATGCACGTAACTGATTACTCACTGTTATTTAAGAAATAATGTATGGTAGATAAGGTGCATAACATACACTACTGGCCATTAAAATTGCTACACCAAGAAGAAATGCAGATGATAAACAGGTATTCATTGGACAAATATATTATACTAGAAATGACATGTGATTACATTTTCACCCAATTTGGGTGCATTGATCCTGAGAAATCAGTACGCAGAAAACCGCCTCTGGCTGTAATAACGGCCTTGATACGCCTGGGCATTGAGTCAATCAGAGCTTGGATCGCGTGTACAGGTACAGCTGCCCATGCAGCTTCAACGCGATACCACAGTTCATCAAGAATAGTGACTGGCGTATTGTGACGAGCCAGTTGCTCGGCCACCATTGAGCAGACGTTCTCAATTGGTGAGAGATCTGGAGAATGTGCTGGCCAGGGCAGCAGTCGAACATTTTGTGTATCCAGAAAGGCCCGTACAGGACCTGCAACATGCGATCGAGCATTATCCTGCTGAAATATAGGATTTCGCAGGGATCGAATGAAGGGTAGAGCCACGGGTCGTAACATATCTGAAGTGTAACGTCCACTGTTCAAAGTGCCGTCAATGCGAACAAGAGGTGACCGAGACGTGTAACCAATGGCACCCCATACCATCACGCCGGGTGATACGCCAGTATGGCGATGACGAATACACGCTTCCAATGTGTGTTCACCGTGATGTCGCCAAACACGGATGCGACCATCATGATGCTGTAAACAGAACCTGTATTCATCCGAAAAAAAAAAGGTTCTGCTATCGTGCACCCAGGTTCGTCGTTGAGTACATCATAGCAGGCGCTCTTGTCTGTGATGCAGCGTCAAGGGTAACCGCAGCCATGACCTCCGAGCTGATAGTCCATGCTGCTGCAAACGTCGTCGAACTGTTCGTGCAGATGGTTGTTGTCTTGCAAACGTCCCCATCTGTTGACTCTGGGATCGAGACGTGGCTGCACGATCCGTTACAGCTATACGGATAAGATGCCTGTTATCTCGACTGGTAGTGTTACGAGGCCGTTGGGTCGCAACCGGCGCCAACCTTGTGTGAATGCTCTGAAAAGCTAATTATTTGCATATCACAGCACCTTCTTCCTGTCGATTAAATTTCGCGTCTGTAACACGTCATCTTCGTGGCGTAGCAATTTTAATGGCCAGTGGTGTATATTTTTAAAACTTTAGAGATGGTTTGCTATTTCAAAAATGAAGAATAAAGACCGCGCGAACCTATGTACGAAAATTTTGTAATGAATGATTAGATTCAACAAGTTTTGAAGTCAAAAAGTTGGTGTAAAAAGTTTTCACCAAATCTTTTAATAGAATGAGCCGCTGTGACTCTCATATTGCGGTCGATTCGTATTTTGATACGAACGAAATTTTTACTCTTCCGCGGAGTGTGCGCTGATATGAAACTTCCTGGCAGATTAAAACTCTGTGCCAAACCGAACCTCGAACTCGGGACCTTTGACTTTCTTGGGCAAGTGCTCTTTCATCTGAGCTATCCAAGCACGACTGACGCCCCGTCCTCACAGCTCTAATTCCGCCAGTACGTCTCCTACCTTCCAAACTTCACAGGATCTCTGCTACGAGGAGAGCTTCTGTGAAGTTTGGTATGTAGGAGACGAGGTACTGGCGAAAGTAGAGCTGTGAGGACGGGCCGTGAGTCGTGCTTGAGTAGCTCAGATGGATATGACGTCACCGATGCGGAAGGACGGCGATACACTACGCAATGCGCCATTGGTCACGCTTCTGTTCTCATTTCCGCCGGCTGTATGCTGCCGTCTCACATCCCCCGACCTTAATTGAGGAGATAGCAGTACTGACTGTCAACACCATGCTAGAGGATGTGGCTCAAGAACTTCAGGTACAAGTGACCTCTGATGAAGTCCTAGATGCTATCAAGGTGGGGGCTGCCAACATGTCCCCTGGACCTGACGGCCTCCCCTTCGAATTTTACAAGTGGTTTAGTTATCTTTTGGTACCTACTTCGACGTCCATCTGTCGTGAACTGATGTTACCAAGACCACGATCGCAGCAACCTTCCTTGGTGGGGTCATCATCCTTGTCCCAAAGTCACATGGGCGATCACGGATCTGTGATTACCGGCCCATCGCTCTACTCAACATTGACATGAAAATTTTTACCCGTTTGTTGGCCTCACGACTCAATAAGGCAACAAGATACGTCACCTCCCTTGATCAGACTTCGCTGGGCAGTGACAACAACATCCATACGACCCTTTGCCGCTACAGGGACATGAACGCGCACGCGCGGTCGCAACATTTACCTGGCGCGTTAGCACTGCTTGACTTCAGTCAGGAATTCGACCGTGTCGACCATATCTTTCTGAAATCGGTCCTCCCACACGTGGGTTTTCTGGCTCGTATAGTAACAGTGGTATTGCGGCTCTTGAGTGGGTAATGGTCGCCTCACTGCGTCTCTAATGATCGAGCGCTCTGTCCAAGCTGGCCGCTGTGACCGAGCGGTTCTAGGCGCTTCAGTCCGGAACCGCGCTGCTGCTACGGGCGCAAGTTCGAATCCTGCCTCGGGCATGGTTGTGTGTGATGTCCTTAGGTTAGTTAGGTTTAAGTAGTTCCAAGTCTAGGGGACTCATGACTTCAGATGTTAAGTCCCATAGAGCCATTTGAACCATTTCCCTCTGTCCGACAGGGTTGCCCACTTTCCACGATATTTTATGCTTTCTCAGTAAATCCCCTACTCCAGGGGCTTCGCTAACGCTTGGTGGGCATGACATTGCATGGGCACCGCTTCTGTGTACAGCGTATGCTGACGATCTAGTCCTCTACATCCGCAATGAAGACGATGTTCGCGCGGCTCTGACTTGGGTAGCGACTTATGGGGAGGCATCAGGTAGTTCTCTTAAGATTTCCAAATCGAAGGCTCTGCTCATTGGTGAGGGTCTACCAGAGAGATATGTCGCTCCTCTAAGTGTGGTCATCAGCGTCCGCTATTTGGGCACTGATTTTATGAATGACCTCCGTCGTTCAGCTGCAACCAACAGTAGACGTTTCCTCCAAACGATCAGGGCTGGCCTTGTGGGCCACCGGCTTAGATCTCTCGACATTGTACAGTTTGCGCAATACGTGAATGTTTACCACGCCTCACACATCCCCCATGTGGTACAAGTGTTCCCTGTTCCGATTACCCTCACGCGTCGTATGTTGATGGCTATGAGATCCTTTGTCTGTACCGAGATGTTACTTAAAGTTCAATGTTCCTCCCTTGCCCTCCAACGGGAGCGTGGTGGAGTGGGCTTAGTCCATGTGCCAGACAGTTACGGCCCTTTTTGTTAGCTCCCAACTGAAAGTCTGGCGTCGCTGCCCTACGAGCCTGGCCGGACTGCTTTTGCGTGAATACGCGCCAGGCTCCATGTCAGCCCCAGTCATGTTATCAGACATTCCACAGCCCTTTTATCACTTTCGGTTCTTCTGCACTCCTTATCCCTTCCACGTACACTCCAGACAAAGGCTGTACATGACACATTACAAATGTGTTGAACCCCCAACCCCAAAGAACACAAGTTTCCCCATATCATATGGCGTCATGTGTGGAAAGCTATGTATGCTGGTTATCTCGACACCAGCGTTCAGTCCATCTGGTATATCAAAATGGTTCAAATGGCTCTGAACACTATGAGACATAAAATCTGAGGTCATCAGTCCCCTATAACTTAGAACTACTTATACCTAACTAACCCAAGGACATCACACACATCCATGCCCGAGGCAGGATTCGAACCTGCGACCGTAGCGGTCGCGCAGTTCCAGACTGCAGCGCCTAGAGCCGCTCGGCCACCACGGCTGGCACCTGGTATATCACCGTCAATGGCAAACAGGTCAACCAGTTTCGTTTGCACCGCGTCCGCCTCGCTGACACACACCTATGTGTTCACTGTGGTGTGGAGGGCACATGTGG
The DNA here is from genome assembly GCF_021461385.2 of Schistocerca piceifrons. Taxonomy (NCBI): domain Eukaryota; kingdom Metazoa; phylum Arthropoda; class Insecta; order Orthoptera; family Acrididae; genus Schistocerca; species Schistocerca piceifrons. Next base: position 233,850,330 of record NC_060138.1, read on the forward strand.
TCCGTCGTCTGACGTCTGGAGGCTCGCACAGTGTATTTTGGCTTTCCTTACCCGACAGACACCTGCTCAGATCACTTTCCTGACGCTTTTATTCGCGGATGTGATTCATTACCCCGCAACAATAATTAACGCTGTGAATTGGATACGCGGTCATACAGTCTGCTACCTTTTTGGCCTCGATGACAATTCGAAATAAGTTATTGGACGTACCTTAACGATCGACACTGTACACTTATTCGCAACCTCAGATACAAGCAGTTCTTTTACAGTTTACTACGGAGCGCCTTTCATGACCCGCCTTCCAAATGGAACGTCCAAGCCATGAGATGCTGATGTATTTTTGCTGACATGAGGTTCTGAACGCACTACAAACGGAATCTCCATTGAAATTTCGAGAAGACTCGTTTGGATGTTCCGCCAATATGAAGGCGCTAGCGACTCCTGGAATTCTGGTACGTAGACTAAAATAATGGAAAAAAAATTTATAAATAAAAAGAACAAAAAAAAAATAAAAAATACGAAAAATAAATAAATAAAAGAAAATAAAAACATACACGCAGAAAAACGCAAAAAAGAAAAATGCAATAAAATAAGCTAAAAACAAACAAAAGCCCGTTCAAAACTACTTTCATTTTCATCGCTACTCTCTGTGTTCTTGCCCCTTACTTTCTTCCTTTCCTACACCCTTGTAGTGATAGGTTAGTTGCTTTGGGATAGGATTAGATAGGCGCCAACGCCTGAAGAGCTGCATTTAATTTTTTTTGTTAGGACACAAGTGGCGGCGGCAAGTAGAGATTTTTTTTGTAATTTCCCTTTCCTGTCCGCGGAAGAAAAAAAACGGTGTAGTGGGAAAAAAAGTGGTAGAAGACTTGCCCACGAAAGGCAAAGATCCCGAGATCGAGTCTCGGTCCGGTACACAGTTTTAATCTGCCAGGAAGTTTCGTATTTTGATATCTTTGGTGTTGCCCTATCTTCACGGCCTTGCCTCCTTGGTAGTTTTGATTTTGAAGAAGGCGAGGGTTAGAGCGAGGAGCGAGTGCTTGGGTGGTGGGGAGTGAGCGTGTTTGTGGCAGCGAGCGTGTAAAGAGTGTATCGAGTTGGCGGCGGTTGTGTGCCGCACGTGGAAGCTTACTGGCTTCCCGCACCGAGTCGAGGCTGTGTGGCGCAAGTTGGCCGCCTTATGCTGGAGGACGGGCAGTTCTGCACCACTCGGCTCGGATTGCTAACTCGACCCGAAGGGGGCCCTCTGCTGTTATCAGCGGCGGGCGCAAAGTTGTAGCTCGGGGTACTGACTGTTTCCGGCCACAACAGCTCGCTGGTATTGTACTGCTGCTCGAGGCCCGTCTTTGGTATTTCTGACTGAACTCAATTACCAATTATGTTCGCTAGTTATGTTTTGCGTCAGCCTTGTCTGGTACTAGCTCAACTCAGTGTTAACGTTAAGTCACCTTTGTAAAGTTTAAGTTATAAGTTGTTATCAGTTATCAAACCATGGTCAATATCCTGTCTAAAAGGCAATATAGGCTAGCCTATTTTTAGTTTAGCTGTGATCAGAAACTTGTTTTAATCACTGGGCAATACAGGCTATAAATTGTCTCTACTGTCTAAAAGTTACTTGTGCATATTTGTCTTTGGTCTCACTTATAGTTTTAAAATAAGTGAAAGCACGTTATCATTTACTTATAAGCACAGCAGTTCAAAAAACGTTTTCTCCTTTTTTGCGGAGATCTATACACATGCATATGTATACGCAGCATGTCATTCTCAATGGAGAGAAGTCTTCAGAAGTAAGAGTGATTTCAGGTGTGCCGCAGGGGAGTGTCATAGGACCGTTGCTAATCACAATATACATAAATGACCTTGTGGATGACATCGGAAGTTCACTGAGGCTTTTTGCAGATGATGCTGTGGTGTATCGAGAGGTTGTAACAATGGAAAATTGTACTGAAATGCAGGAGGGTCTGCAACGAATTGACGCATGGTGCAGGGAATGGCAATGGAATCTCAATGTAGACAAGTGTAATGTGCTGCGGATACACAGAAAGATAGATCCTTTATCATTTAGCTACAAAATAGCAGGTCAGCAACTGGAAGCAGTTAATTCCATAAATTATCTGGGAGTACGCATTAGGAGTGATTTAAAATGGAATGATCATATAAAGTTGATCGTCGGTAAAGCAGATGCCAGACTGAGATTCATTGGAAGAATCCTAAGGAAATGCAATCCGAAAACAAAGGAAGTAGGTTACAGTACGCTTGTTCGCCCACTGCTTGAATACTGCTCAGCAGTGTGGGATCCGTACCGGTTGATAGAAGAGATAGGGAAGATCCAACGGAGAGCAGTACGCTTCGTTACAGGATCATTTAGTAATCGCGAAAGAGTTACGGAGATGATAGATAAACTCCAGTGGAAGACTCTGCAGGAGAGACGCTCAGTAGCTCGGTACGGGCTTTTGTTGAAGTTTCGAGAACATACCTTCACCGAAGAGACAAGCAGTATATTGCTCCCTCCTACGTATATCTCGCGAAGAGACCATGAGGATAAAATCAGAGAGATTAGAGCCCACACAGAAGCATACCGACAATCCTTCTTTCCACGAACAATACGAGACTGGAATAGAAGGGAGAACCGATAGAAGTACTCAGGGTACCCTCCGCCACACACCGTCAGGTGGCTTGCGGAGTATGGATGTAGATGTAGATATAGATTTGCAGCCTGCCTTATTGCTAACAAATTCTTGTAGGTTACCCCTTACGTATATGTACTCGTAGGTTATGTTGTGTCACTCGGCTATGCGTTCATCTGTGCGGTGGATCATCCCTATTACAATCAGCGTAGAAACTAACTGGTGATGTATGTGTGTGTTATAGAGTTCAACTGTAATTTGTTTTGTGGCTGTTCTGGCTCGACGTTTGAGTGGAGCTGCTAGTCGGGCTGTCCGTTGTCCCACACCAGCATGTGCGCTGCGTGGGTGTTGCACTCGTCTATGCGGGTTGGCCGTTGAATGAACACTTGTGGACGCACCATTAGGCGCAGTCTTATTAAGTTATGTTATTCACCTGCATTGCATTCTTATTCTAGTTTTAAGGTCTTGTTTGAGTATTAACTTCTGTGGCTACTGTAATTTCGTTGTTTTGCCCGATTTAATATTTTCACTTTGATTTACGGCCTTGTCCCGAAGGTAAAGGTGGCTCCGGTCAGCAGGAAACGGTTATCTAGTTCCTGGTCCTTGTGTGGATTTATTCTACTGTTTGAAATTATTGCCTGACTGTTTTTCCTCTCTTTAATACTTGGCTTCGTTAAAACAAGAATTGTACTATACTTGAATGTTCAGTATACTTATATAAATTTACAATAATTGTATTAATAAAATGTTATGGTAAATTATGTTGAATTAAACCAACTTGGCCAGTCTTTCCATTATTTCTGCTTCTCAGTCACGATTGCTTGTTCCTGGTGAGGTGTCAATTACTATTGAAGGTTGTACGTTCTGGTTTGCACCCCTCTCTAGGAAAGCGGTACAGTAACGAAACATAGACAATGTCGCAAATAAAGGTACATTAAATAATGACTGTTCATACAATCATCTTCAGATCTGGAATAATAAGCATAATAGAAAACTGCTTTAAGGTAACAATGACCAAGAGGGTTGCAGGAAAAAATTCTAAAGAGAATCATATAAATAAATCTCTCACAAGCCAATAATAAAATCAAACGTACTGTCGGATGGTAAAATGATGCTAGGAAACTGCGTCTGTGCATCACAGTACATTCTCATATCACAGTCTATCTCAGTAAAATGTTTGCTATATCAATCAGATAAAACAGTAACCTTTCAAGATCCTATACAATGAATAACTGACACTGTTAAAAAACGAAACAACGAAGCCCATTAATATGTAAGAGAAATATGAGTATGGAGAAATAAACCACTTTTAAAACATCCATCGTTAGTATACACCGTTTTCCGTACAAAATCGTTAAACAAGTAACTTTTCAACCCTAAAAGTATCAATAAGGAATCCACTCCCAAAAAATATAAAAATACATAATACACCTTGTAGATAGAACGAGTTGTGCAAGAGAAACATGTTTAATCTCCACTCAGGTTAACTGCTATGTATCCAACAATTTCGTTTTTAGATTGTCTCGAATATGCATACCGGTTGCCATGAAACAGGTAGGTAGTTTCTATGCTCACTTTCGTTTTTTTTCTAATAACTCTCACAAAAGGACGAAGGAGCCTGAAACGGTCTGATAGGTGCAATTTAAAGGTGAGAGGACGCAGTTATCTCGCTTTGTGTCTAGAGGTGTGAGGGCAGCAGTGTGACGAATTGTGTTTCATTTAGATCCCTTGTCCGCAGCTCGTGATCTAGTGGCTAGCGTTGCTGCCTCTGGATCACAGGGTCCCTGGTTCGATTCCCGGCTGGGTTGGAGATTTTTCCTGCCCGAGGACTGGGTGTTGTGTTGTCCTCATCATTTCATCATCTTCATCGTTTGTGACAGAGACTAGTTTGGATTGTGAGAAAGTGGACTGTGTAAAACTCGGGATTTTGTACCGGCGCTGATGATCGCGCGGTTGGGCGCCCCACGAGCCAAACACAAACTCATTTAGATCCCGAGCAGTGGACGGAGAGTGGTGTTGCGTCAGGTGCTGAATATTCATGCTGTAAATCTTAGCGGTTTGCCCCGAGTGCCGCGCCAACCGTACGTAATGACGCAAACACGAAGGGGCTATCCTGCATACCAAGTTTCTGCGACGGTGTTGTTTGGCACCGGAAACACAAAAGAATTTAGTTGAAATAACATGATGACTTTTGGAATGTAATGAGATAATCTAGAAATTCAGATGACAGTTACTAACACAATGCCTCTAATAATGTATTTCTGCGTAAATAACTTCACTTAAAATAAGTTACAATGATTCTGTCACAACAATTCTCCATTATGAAATATTTTACGAAATGATTAATTCGAAATGTACTTGCCTAAATTCCAGAGTTAAGAATTATTGTCTCATAATTATTTGAAGGATATCTGTAAGTCATGGATCTGGTTGGGGATCGGTGCTCTTGATGGTGGCCATAAAAATGAGGTATCTATTAACATGAGAGGTAGTAAGCCTGTATTTGTATATACGTGAAAGAAAAACCTTTAATGTTTAAATGGAATTGCCGGACTTGCACATTTATGATAGTTAAAAAAATATTAAGTAAATAACTTGGCCATATTTGTCTGTTGCACAATGGATAGCAGTACGACGTAAAAATGTAAGTTTGCAAGGGAATATGTAAGCACGTGCTCTGATTAAAAAATGCGTTTATTGAATACACAACTGAACAAACTAATAAAATAAACAACTAATAAGTGGGTGATGGTTGCTGTTCTTCATAACACTCTCGGCTGAGTTACAAAATTACATTTACAACTGCGTCTTGGAGCCCCCAGAACGATTTATCATTAATTATGGAAGGGTCAGAGGAATTTTTCAATGGCGACTTTCACGCCCATATGCACATATAATAGATATCCAGGACAAATACAAGAATAAAGAAAAATCGAATCAGTATGCACGTGGTTAGCAAACAGTCGTTCCCATGATTTCAGTGCACGAAGCAAGTGAACAAGAATTCATTGATAAGAATAAACTGTTAATAGTTGCACCATAGAAGACATTCTGAGACTAATTTGGAAATTTTACCCAGAGAATCAGTAACTGTGACATGTAAGGATTCTGACAATCCGCGAACACCTGGTCGTCACAAAAAAATTCTGCCTAAAATGAATGGTAAAGTTCAGAACAGCTAACAAAATTGGACATGATATTTTCCTGTGAGATACGATCCGCGAACTTGAGGCTCTCAGACCCGTACTTAAAATGTCCTGAGACAACCAAGACCTGTCGAAACTAGACTGCGAACAGAAATCGAAATTTGTGAAGTTTCAGAAATTGTTCAAGTATACTACACACATCAAAAAAAGTTTTGATCACCCCGGTTCCCAGCACTCATGACTGTGGATATTGTCACAGACAAAGGCTCTTTAATTGTTCAGAGATGTCACTAAACCCGCCCAAAGATGTAAACAACCATTCCTGAGCAGCGCCTATTAGACGGTGGGGGTCCGACAGACGATCAGTCATTCCACTAGAAGGAGGTGCGCGGCTCGTGTTGTCTGTAGTTCAACCATGCCTTGATGGTCAATACCGCGGTTCGATAGCGTCGGCATTGTTACTTTGTGCCAGGAAGGGCTCTCAACAAGGGAAATGTGCAGGCGTCCCGGAGTGAATCAAAGTAACGTTATTCGGACGTGGACGAGGTACAGAGAGACAGGAACTGTCGATGACATGCCTCACTCAGGCCGCGCAAGGGCTACTACTGCAGTGGATGACCGCTACCTACGGTTTATGGCTCGGAGGAACCCTGACAGCAACGCCACATTGTTGAATAATGCTTTTCGTGCAGTCACAGGACGTCGTGTTATGACTCAAACTGTGCGCAATAGGCTTCATGAAGCGCAGCTTTACTCCCGACGTCCATGGCGAGGTTCATCTTTGCAACCACGACACCACGCAGCGCGGTAGAGATGGGTCCAACAACATGCCGAATGGAACGGTCAGGATTGGTATCATGTTCTCTTCACCAATGAGTGTCGCATATGCCTTCAACCGCACAATCGTCAGATGTGTTTGGAGGCAAATCGGTCAGACTGAACGCCTTAGACACACTGTCCAACGAGTGCAGAAAGGTGGAGGTTCCCTGCTGTTTTGGGGAGTCATTATGTGGAGCCGACGTACGCCACTGGTGGTCATGGAAGGCACCGTAGCCGCTGTACGCTATGTGAATGCCGTACTCCGACCGACAGTGCAACCATATCGGCAGCATATTGGCGAGGCATGCGTCTTCATGGACGACAAATCGCGCCCGAATCGTGCACATCTTGTGAATGACTTCCTTCAGGATAACGACATTGCTCGACTAGAGTGGCCAGCATCTTCTCCAGCCATGAACCCTATCGAACATGCCTGGAATAGATTGAAAAGGGCTGTTTATGGACGAAGTGACCCACCAACCACTCTGAGGGATCTACGCCGAATCGCCGTTGAGTAGTGGGACGATTTGTACCAACAGTACCTTGATGGACTTGTGGATAGTATGCCACGACGAATACAGGCATGTATCAATGCGAGAGGACATGTTACTGGGTATTAGAAGTACCGGTGTGTACAGCAATCTGGACCACCAACTCTGAAGGGCTCGCTGTATGGTGGTACAACATGCGATGTATGGTTTTCAGGAGCAATAAAAAGGCCGAATGACGTTTATGTTGATCTCTAAACCAATTTTCTGTACAGGTTATTGAACTCTCGGAACGGAGGTGATGCAAAACTTTTTTTGATGTGCGGATATTCGTGAGATCTCCAACGAACTGAATCAGACTGAACTGAGAAGATACATCACGAGTCCACATTTTTGAACAGAGATAAATGCAACTCGTCACAATGTTTCGAAATTAACCAAAAAAATTTCCGTATACAGAGCAAAGAGCGATGAGAGCAAGATGTTAATTTTGACTGGAGCTGAAATGTACAAAAATAAGGTAATGAATTAACTTTGAATAGGCACACTGACGCTTAGTCGATGTCGCCTGCTTCGCGTCTCCTGGAACACTGACGAGTGAACGCTTTTGGAAACCACATGTCCCGTTTCTCCCGAAGTGTCCAGAGTGCTCCCCATTGTGGGTTGCCAGCACGTACAAGAGTTTCGTCCAGGGCGAACAGAAACCTCATTGCTACATGGTACATGGTATATAGCGTTGGGGACGGCCGCGGTGGCCGTACGGTTCTAGGCGCTTCAGTCCGGAACCTCGCGACTGCTACGGTCGCAGGTTCGAATCCTGCCTCAGGCATGGATGTGTGTGATGTCCTTAGGTTAGTTAGGTTTAAGTAGTTCTAAGTTCTAGGAGACTGATGACCTCAGATGTTAAGTCCCATAGTGCTCAGAGCCATTTGAACCATTTGAACTGTCATTCATGTTTTTGATTCATTAGGTGAGGGGAGGAAGGATGTGTATACTGACATATTGCACATAGATATACTGAATATGCGTGTGGCGCTCCGATAATTAACAAAAATCTTAGTAAAATGTGAAGCGAAATAAAGATAATATACCTTGTGGCCCCTGAAGACACACTCACCTGCCCAGTCTTTTTTTATGTAGTTTCCAGTTTGCGCCCAGAATTGAGGTGCCAAAGGTAGGTACATTGAGTTAAATGTTAAGCAAGATGATGAAGAGGCTAATGTGGAACCCTTCAATTATTCGTAGAGAGGCGGTTTCTTCATACGCTTCTTGAATGAGCTGATTATCGTTGCGGAAGCACACAATTTTTTCAAAAGAAAGCCTACTCTTTGGTCATAATCTCTGGATACTGCGTTTATGTGCAATGTAAACGTTGTTTGTCAAATGATTGTTAACGTGATAGTCAGAATGTAAACAAGTTTCACATGTCCGCAGTAAGTTAGGAGTTTACAGTTACAGGAACCTGACTACCTCTTTCAGATTGTTAAACAACTCAGTAGCACCCACAAAATTTCCGAGAATCCAGTCAACGATTTCTTGCTTAAGAGCTTACATATTTCTAATCTTCAGTTGAGTAAATGCGGCGATAAACATTATTGTGACAAGTGTAAATTACTTCCAGTAGAGGACACCCGATTCCTGCATCCAGACAGACACTCCGGCGGACAGTTTTAACTTGTCACATAAATATTCAGGTTCTTGCTCTTCTGCAGCTACGCCTCATGTGTTAGACATAACTTAAAGCGTTTTCTGGATACGTGTTGGTTTCTTGATATTGTATGTCGCGGTTTCAAAGCAAAATTAGAAAGACAGGAAGTACATGTTGATTCCTTCGGTGTCCTTGACAGTGTCACCTTTTTTGTTTCGTCAATATTCTGACTGGTTTGATGCAGCTCGCTATGAATTCATGTCCTGTGCTCACCTCTTCATCTCATAAGAGCATTTGCACTTTGCTGAATGTAATACTGTCTCTATCGTAATCTACAGCTTTTACGCTCTTTCCTTTGAGTCATCAGTTTTCTGACTGCTCTGATGGAGCCCGCCACGAATTTCTCCCCTGTGCCAATCTCTTCATCTCAGAGTAGCAGTTGCAAACTACGTCCCTCCGTCTACAGGTCGCTCAATTACCATGGAGGCTATCCCTTGATGTGTTAACTCATATCCTGTCCCTTCTTCTTGTCAACTTTTTTTACATGTACCTCTCCTCTCCAAATCTGCAGAAAACTCCTTTATGTATGAACAGTCCACCCACATACTTTATCCTAAAAAAGTTAGGCAGTTAATGACACTGTTGAATGTTATTTCCTACATGTTAGTAGTTTTTGTTTTCAGAAAAATATTTTATGTGACATCAGAACTAGTAAAGTATCTAAAACGAGGTTATACAGTAATATGATTTTTAAAATATTTAATGGGGATCATCTGGAAACAAATTCATGTCTGTTAAATATTTCTTTGAACACCATATTAAACAGGGACACTCTCAAATAACCATCTTGACTTTCTTTTGGTGGTAGAAAAGCAGACCTCGTTAACATTTCTAAGGACGTGTCTTTCTGCGGTTAGTTTCGACGCAAACCATGCGTATTGGATCATATTATGAAAAACAGGAGATGATGACTGATGGTGAACGATCGAGAGAATTTTAATACAATCTTCTGGCCGCTTGGGATTAGCCGAGCGGTCTAGGGCGCTGCGGTCATGGACTGTGCGGCTGGTCCCGGCGGAGGTTCGAGTCCTCCCTCGGGCATGGGTGTGTGTGTTTGTCCTTAGGATAATTTAGGTTAAGTAGTGTGTAAGCTTAGGGACTGATGACCTTAGCAGTTAAGTCTCATAAGATTTCACACACATTTTGAACAATCTTCTCGTGAATTAATCTCTCATTCCTGTTCAATTGACGTGGGCAATTTTGCACGCTTTAAAGAAATTTTTCAGCTGTCTGTAAAAATAAACATCACATGGCTGCACTAGTGGTGTACACTTCGGTGGAATAACTTTGGGGGTACAGGTGGGACATTGTGCGTCGTCCTGGAAAACCTCGTCATACAGTTCTGGTTGTGTTTGCCCTCCCCAGGAGTCGATGATGAGGAGAAACCTCTTGTCCCCAATGTAGGACTTCAAAGATGTTTTAAGAAACTCGTTGTACGTGTTTGTAGTCAGCTTTCCAGATTTTGATGACGTCATAATGACGTTCTTGTATGTTTTGGAGTATTCATCGACCGTCTTCTGGACTCGGGGTCCAAATGCACCTGTTATCTCCTGCAGGCATACGAAAACACTCGGCAGGACACGTCCAGAAAAAGTAATAGCATATTGTGCTGTACACGAATGCGTAACTTTATTCATGTCCACTCTCTTCACAAGTACGGTCGTGCTTCCTTTGTGGATGACTGGTACTGACATCCTAAAAGCAAATGAAACAGCACGATATTTAATGACCGAAACGATTGTACAATTACATGATTATATAAGAGAATTATTCAAATGGGTATTCGTTGTTTGAAATACCATTTATAGAATGTGATTTCATTTTGTGTCACATACCTGTCTGATCCTTGTTGATAATATAGTCCTTGTCAAAAGTGGGCATTAAATCTCGAGTTCGTAGCCGTAAAGTTTCTGCAACAGCCAAGGTTTCTTCCAATGTCACTGTTTCCTTTCGTGATACGAATTTTGTTACTTTCCGTTGACGAGTTCTGTACCGTTGTTTAAATCTCGCCACCCATCGATTAGAAGCTTTAAATTCGAAGTTTTCATATTTGGGGCCGCTGCTAAAGCCCATTGTTGCAGATTTCGAGAGGTAACTTGCTGGTAATTGTGCCTAGCTTCGACAAAACGATCGTAAGTCCACGAATGTATCGCTGTGTATCTGTCAAACTTTTTAATTTAGTCTTCCCATCGTGATAAATACTTTTTTTTTTTTTAAAAAAAAAGAACGATGACATCCTTTACTTCGCCTGCGGACTTCATCGAGGATGTATTCTAGCGGAATATACGTAGGCTCTTTGGATTTTTTCCCTGGGGCTTCATACTCGTCCGAAGAATCGTCTATTGTAACCTCTTCGAATTCTAAATCTTCATCACCTTCATTCTCTTGAAGTAACTCTTTATCAACCACGATAGCGTTTTCACTCAAGAAATCTATCAGAGTGTTGTATAACTTCTGTGTCATCAGCATAGCTTCGTGTGGAATTGACGGCGAACCTTCTGACGCTAGTAAATCGTTTTCAACCAGCAGTGCATTGAAATGGGTAACTGCATCTTTAATCAGCAACTTCAATTTCTCGCTGTGTAGAGAATCGTAGGTAATATCTTCTACAAGTCCTTCAGAACTCGCGATGTGTTCACTTCGAAGCATTGTAACTACAAAACGTTAGCAAAAGGAAAAACTTTCACACACGTGTACTCGTTCCAAGCGCGCAAAAGCAACTGCTAAGTTCTTCTTCCCTGTTTGTAGTGCAGGGAGCGCGGATGCGAGGCTATCCCTTCGCTCTCCAAGTTTGTCAAATGCCACTTTGTGGGGACCCTCGTTTATAGCGATCTCATGACATTGAAGTCGATCGTGTACCTAAACTAGTCGGATAGAAGCTTTACGCTCCTGTTCGACGGATGTTATGTGTAATATACATGATAGAAATGAAATATTGTCAGTATGCAATACTAACGAATATCTAAAGGAAATAATTTGGTTGGAAAAGTTGGAAATGTTGAAAGAACAAAAGTTTGCAATTTGAACTTCATTGTGTTTTTTTTTCAATAAGGAAAAGCAAACAGATACTTTGAAAACACGAAGCACGAATTGCTACCAATATTGCATCGGCCACCGCGCCATTCGGTTCAGTGAGCGGACGCATCGGTATTATATACTGTAGGACTGAAAGTTTCGGAGCGTTTTTCTCGTGAATGGCTGGCCATCTGGCCGTATGGCTAGGGCATTGTAACACTATGGGGTAGTGCTGCAAACACGCGCCGTCCCATTCCGAACTTCATTTCCCAACCTTGGCACTCCCCTTGTAAGTCTATATTTGCCTTCTACCGACATAAGCCGCCTTACCCCACAGTATAATTCACTGAGCTGAAGTTCCCCATGAGGGAGCGTTTTTCATTACCTTCTACCGCCGACTGTCGTAAAACTACGATACGTCATCGCATCTATCGTAGGCAGACCCACATCCCCCATTCCAGCAGTAAATTCTGAATCACTGGCTGTTAAACGTTAAACTTCTCTCAAGTCCTACAAACCGAACATTTTACGGCTTCACCGATATCCCCCAGTAATTTAGTTCCTCTGCATGGAAGCCTGTGAAAAGAATTGTGTTTACAGGTGTGGACGTTTCGTGGTAATTTTCGGCACATAAAAGCTTAGATATCGTCGAATCTCAGGCTCTCAGCTGACGTGTGGGTAGGCATTCCTCATTTCCGTTAACTTTACACGTGTTCCATGAAAATTAACGTGTATTTCTTCAGTCGGCTTTTGTGTTACCCCCCAAACTAACAAACCTACTCTTTAAATCACACCACAGCTGAAAACTTCTCAAAAGGGAGTTTATTTTTCGAAATTATCTGTTAATTCCTAAACATTGTGGCTGTTTCCGAAGTCTGTCTGAATGAAACAGGTAGCCTTGATCCCAAGCCCTAATATTCGGAATAAAATACAACTCTGTCTACATAGTTCTGCTTAGTTACAAGGCTGCTTTCAACCGGTCTGGTTAAAAATATCTGGAAAAGCTATTTTTACCAGCGCAAAATACGTTCTCGAACACTAACTAAACATATGACTGCCTAACGTTAATTCACTGCCGCTGCGAGGTGATTTCCATAAGACGACTGAATTAAAAGTTGAAATTCTAGAGAAAAAACAATGGTTCTAGCTTGCAAACGTCGATTAAGATTTTTCGTTTTAAAACTTCATATCACTCTAAAGCGCACGTAAAGATGAAAGCACACTTTTCTCACCTGTTCACTCACTTTCCTTGCAATACAAATGACAATTGAAAAGATACACAGTTGGCATTGTCTTCAACAGAATTACAAACACTGCACCTTGTTTTGTTACAGTACGCAGACAAATCTATTTCAGAACATAACTCAGTAAATAACGTAGTTCTAGCCTGGCGGATAGGAAAGTCATCAGTCCAGTCCGAATACAAAGCACCGAGTGACCTAATTACAATGCAACCTTAATTTCCCTTATCTGAAAACCACCGTTGGCTTTGGAGGTTATCTAACTGTAATCTGTACGTGTTCTTCACATCCTCCGTCACATCCACACCTGTTTTGTGGTTATTCAGTCCCCATGTGATGCTGGCTGACGGCTCCGATGTTATTTCCGTGCCAACAATATGAGGTTTTCCTAAAGCACAGATTAATGAAAGGAATTTCCCAGGTTGTCCCCCTTTTTTATCATTTAGCAACGGATCCCTTTTTATAGACCCTCCTCCGTTTTAAATTAATATTTTAAGGGGAATAAAATAAGCCGATATAACTTGACCACCACATCCGTTTCCAATTAGACGAAAGCACACTCAGATAAATTTGCATAGTTTTTTCGTAACACAAACTTATTCTCTTGAGTTAAAATTTGGTGACGTCAGTCGACATTTCTTTTGTGTGTACTGTTTTTTACATGGTCTCCGTTGTGTTATGGACTTACGCCAGAGCTGTGTAAGAGCACTCGTTCCCTGTAAGTAATTGCTCGTATCCTGTGCTCGCAGACATGTGGCACTCCATGAATTACGCTCTCATGATACTGAGTTTGTTCTCAGTCTTCACATGTGTCTATAAATTAATGTTGTCCATTATGGCAACACATGCCTATGTTGACTTTTCATCGTGTCTGGTGACTTAGGATGGTGCCACTCCATTCCAATGACTGCCTTTACGTTTCCAGCTCGAAGTGAGGCACGTCGCCCATAATGAACGTGACAGAAAGAATTCTCCATTGGCCTCAAATAGCTCGAATAGTTCAGATAAAATGGCTTTTGAATCTTGTGGTCTATTGTGAGCTTTGTAGAGCCAGTCTTGATAATTCCTTTGAATATCCAAGACTGCCATTTGCATATGCACTTCCAATGCTCAGCAGTAACTGTAGAGCCAATTGTTGAGTTGTGATGCGCTAGTCTGAACGAATAATGGCGTTCAAGCGATTCAGCATGTCTGGGCGATGGCTACGACAGGACGTCCGGAATGTATTCGGTCATGGAGCTCAGTTTCTAATGCTTTAACTCTCTTTATTCATCGCCCAACAGTACTCCTGTCAACTGCATTATTACCATACACTACACACACGTGTTTATGGAATCTTTTATTTTTATTTATTTATTTGTTCACCACAGTTTCACTTTCCGCAACGAAGAATTCGATTGTAATACATTACTTATAACGAGTGTCTTGCTTAGGCGCCATTTTTATGGTTCACTACGGCACTGCCATCTGCTGGAGTTGTTCGAAATTTTTCAGAAGTGCATAAGAAACATCAAACTTCAATTACCGAAGAGGAAGTTTTCCTCTGTGTATATAACGGCTGTAGTTTCACAGGTGATGTCAAATTTCCAAGAAACTGTGTTGTTGCAGAAACCTAACCTCAAGCGCCCATGGTTTCAGTCTACATCACTGCCTGTGGAACACGGCTCTCTGGCACTAACGTCTTAGCACCATGAATTAGTTTAATTAATAAATATAAAGTATCGAATTATACAGTGTCCTTTAAACTTGCTCTACAGTGAAAACTTACCTTGTCCACGCACTAGGTGGTTATAATTAATCGTACTTGTCCAGTGGGTAGCTATCTTATGAGACTTTTTCATAAAATTATGTCATGATTTGATCCCGCAGGGACGACGGAGACGAGCCAGGTCCAAAATGACGTGGAGACGATCGCTTTAAGCAGAAAGTAAACAGGAAGGAACCTGATGGGAAGAAGTAAAAATCCTATCAGATGATTCAAATGGCTCTGAGCACCATGGGACTTAACATCTGAGGTCATGTCCCCCAGGCTTTGAACTACGTAAACCTAACTAACCTAAGGACATCTAACATATCTATGCCCGAGGCAGGGTTCGAACCTGCGACCGTAGCAGCAGTGCGGTTCCGGACTGAAGCACCTAGAACCGTTCGGCCACAGCGGCCGACTCCTAGCAGAAGACAGATGAAGATGGCGATCCTTTGTTGCAGCCCTATGCACCACATAATGAGTTGAAGGAATTATTATTAATAAAAAAATATCATGAATTATCGCAGCTTATGGCTAATAGAGATAATTAAATACGCTGCTGTAAATTCGTTTAATTTACACCGTCGTATAGTGTATCATTCAACCAAAAGTTATTGTCATTAAAATAGCCGGCCGAAGTGGCCGAGCGATTCTAGGCGCTACAGTTTGGAACCGCGCGACCGCTACAGTCGCAGGTTCGAATCCTGCCTCGGGCATGGATGTGTGTGATGTCCTTTGGTTGGTTAGGTTTAAGTAGTTCTAAGTTCTAGGGGACTGATGACCTCAGTACTTAAGTCCCATAGTGCTCAGAGCCATTTGAACCATTTTTCATTAAAATATATAACATCTTGTTTCGCGCTTTAGGCATCTTGTTCCATGACATGTAAAAAATATCTAGGGGAATGGTTAATATTCAGGGATATGACAGGAATGATCGTTCGGAGCGAAACGTCTTGTAAACGTGGTCTCTAAAATGCATGCCTTAAGAGCTATGAGCACTTGTTCGATACATTAAAACAAATCTCTTCTACTGCAAGCTCTGTGCTCTGCACATTTTGGAAGTATATAGTATGGACCAAATCAAGAAAAAATTGTTTGGCAACATGGCATCTAAAACGCAAACATTAAGAGCCATGAGCACTTGTTCAGTAGAAGAGGTGTGTTTCAAATAAGCGAAGATGAACAGGTGCTTATAGCTCTTAATCTATGAACTTTAGAGCTCATGTTTACTGAACATTGTTTTCCTGTATAGGCTCATACTAAAGCAAAGAGCTTGCAGTAGAAGAGATTTATTTCACAATATCTGAGATGAAGAAGTGCTCGTAGGCCTTATGGAACGCATTTTATAGGCCATGTTCATGAGGGTCCTGCCCACTCGTCGCTTGTAGGGTGCCTAAAAAAATGGTTCAAATGGCTCTGAGCACTATGGGACTTAACATCTATGGTCATCAGTCCCCTAGAACTTAGAACTACTTAAACCTAACTAACCTGAGGACATCACACAACACCCAGTCATCACGAGATGCCTAAAACGATGCTCCGTTCTCGGAATGCTATACAACAATTCGAGCAAATCACATTATTGACTTTCATTACAAATAAGCAGATTGACAATACTTTGTATTTGCAACGGGTTGCCACAAGCAATGGGCTGCATGCAAATAAGTGTCTTTCATTACATACCCTGTCAATGTAAGCTATTGATATAGATTACTAATAACTGTTCTGCAAGTGCCGGTCTGGTACTGTGCTAGTCTGCTAGTCTCCGTCTAGTCCAGTGCTAATACTGTGCAGCCGAGGCTGGCAGGAGCAGCGCTTATGTTCGCTTCTTGTAGAGGTCGAATCTGTTGTGGCGACGCTCTGGTCAGCGCGCTATTGGCTGACGTTGTCTCTCAGCCTTCTCTGCCTTTGCGTTCTCCATCTTCGAGCCGGAGCTTTTCGTTACGCCGGAACAATTTATTAGAGTTTTTTGCTTCGAACGTTTCCTGTGATATCCCTGATACTGACCATTCCTCCTGGGACACCCTGTAGAATAAACTGTCTAGTCACATTAATGTGACCCCCCCCCCGCCACCCCTCCCCCCCCCCCCCCCCAGCCCCGCGTAGCTGTGTGGTCAGCGCGACAGAATGTCAATACTAAGGGCTCGGGTTAGATTCCCGGCTGGGTCGGAGATTTTCTCCGCTCAGGGTCTGGGTGTTGTGTTGTCCTAATCATCATCAGTTCATCCCCATCGACGCGCAAGTCGCCGAAGTGGCGTCAACTTGCACCAGGCGAACGGTCTACCCGACGGGAGGCTCTAGACACACGACATTTACATTTAATGTGACCAGCTCTCAAAAACCTGAATATGGTCCCCCAGGACCCGTGTTGCTCCTTGTGCTTTCCAGAATGGTGAGATCACCCAGGGAACGGCATCAAAACATTCCCCAGATCGTAACGCTCCCACCGCCAGCCCGGACCGTTCGGGCGATTGCTGCAAGGTGTTTGCTTTCAGACATTTCACGCCCTGCACGCCAACTGTCATCCGTCCGATAGAGCAAAAAATGTAAGTTACCTGGAAAGGCCATCTGTCGCCACTCAGTGGACACCTAGTTGCGGTATTGGTGTGCAAATACCAGCATTTGTCGGCGATGAACAACAATCAGTATGAGTGTATGAATTAGGCGCCTGCTGCGGAAGCTCCTGTACAGTAAAATTTGCTGAACAGACACTGAGGAACCACTTTTGGTGGCCCCTTGGTTCATCCGCGTGGCCAGTCGCTCAACTGTTGCACGTCTGTTCGTACGTACACATATCCAAAGCCATCCTTCACCCCTGTCATCTACTGCCGATGGTGCACCATCTCGTCATGGACGGTATACTTTAACCTCGGTGTCACGCGAACAGTTTACAAACTTAGTCGTTTCGGAAATACTTCCACCCTTGGCCCGAAAGCCAATGATTATGTCCTTTTGGACGTTAGATAAATCGCTTCGTTTTCACATTACGACAAGGAATGCTCTGTATGATGCATCCCCCCGTCACGCTTTATACACTACTGGCCATTAAAATTGCTACACCAAGAAGAAATGCAGATGATAAACGGGTATTCATTGGACAAATATATTATACTAGAACTGACATGTGATTACATTTTCACGCAATTTGGGTACATAGATCCTGAGAAATCAGTACCCAGAACAACCACTTCTGGCCGTAATAACGACCTTGATACGCCTGGGCATTGAATCAAACAGAGCTTAGATGGCGTGTACAGGTACAGATGCCCATGCAGCTTCAATACGATACCACAGTTCATCAAGAGTAGTGACTGGCGTATTGTGACGAGTCAGTTGCTCGACCACCATTGACCAGACGTTTTCAGTTGGTGAGAGATCTGGAGAATGTGCTGGCCAGGGTAGCTGTCGAACATTTTTTGTATCCAGAAAGGCCCGTACAGGACCTGCAACATGAGGTCGTGCATTATCCTGCTGAAATGTAGCGTTTCGCAGGGATCGAATGAAGGGTAGAGCCATGGGTCGTAACATATCTGAAATGTAACGTCCACTGTTCAAAGTGCCGTCAATGCGAACAAGTGGTGACCGAGACGTGTAACCAATGGCACCCCATACCATCACGCCGGGTGATACACGAATACACGCTTCCAATGTGCGTTCACCGCGATGTCGCCAAACACGGATGCGACCATAATGATGCTGTAAACAGAACTTGGATTCAACCGAATAAATGACGTTTTGCCATTCGTGCACCCAGGTTCGTCGTTGAGTACACCATCGTAGGCGCTCCTGTCTGATGCAGCGTCATGGGTAACCGCCGCCGTGGTCTCCGACTGATAGTCCATGCTGCTGCTATCATTTGCATATCACAGCATCTTCTTCCTGTCGGTTAAATTTCGCGTCTGTAGCGCGTCATCTTCGTGGTGTAGCAGTTTTAATGGCCAGTAGTGTACTTCCACCCTTGGCCCGAAAGCCAATGATTATGCCCTTTTGGACGTTAGATAAATCGCTTCGTTTCTGTCTTGTGCTTTCCTCCGACACGCTTTATATATCCTTCACTGATAGTTCTATCACCTGCCATCTGTGAGTGGTTATTGCACGTTGACGTCGAATATACGCATTAGTCACATTAAGGTGACTGGAGCGTATGTAATGAATATGCTACTTCTCCAATCACTTCACTCACGGAGTACCAATATAAAGCAGATGCTACGCATCAGATTTAAGCAATTCCTGACACATAGAGTGCGACTGTGTCCTGCACAGGATATTACAAGGCTTTCTCGTCATTGGACAGCTTCCAGCGACGTTAAGACTCCTCAGAAGATTTCGGTAGTATGCTCCTGCGAAGGTTTTCCCTTTAAGAGCTTAAGCTGTTAGCACCATATCATGACAGTCCCAATATTTATCTTAGCATCACCTTGGCTGCTGTTGATGGTTGAGTGTTCGACTTTTCCAGTGGTGGTGAACCCACGTGTTTCCACTTTGCTCTGTTCTTTTGGGAAGGGGGGGGGGGGGTACAATGATACTATCGACACTCGTCCATGTTGATTAGGCTACTGAACTAGTCAGCCAGATATACCTAAAACAGGTGCAACATTTGTGCTGCTACCTCACTTCGTTGAACTTCATGAATGAATACGAGCATTCGTGGAAGCCAGCGCGCAGCAACCTTTTTCATATTCAAAAATTCGTGAAAGATGTTGAAAACTGATGCCTGTTTGATTTTGCTTTTTTCACTGCTGACATGATTACGATCCGCTTGTCTACGAGCACCAGGGCTTCCACTTCTCTTGCAGTTCTTCGTTCTTCACAGGGAGGTAATCTGCCACTTCACCATTTGTCATTCACATTTGTTTGGCGCTTGTGACATTCAACCATTGTATCATGCACTGTTCCTGTTAACTTTCACCAACACAACATGGATTGTTGCAGCGTTAGTCCCTTTCAAATTGAGAAACGCGTTTGATGGTCCGCTTTACAATGGGCGGCGCTACTTTGTTTTAACTTCCCTAGTGGTGTGCTGCGATACTGTGGTGCACGGATTTTAATGAACAGAGTCTGTGCAAAATAACGCCCCTGCGCAGAAACACATTCTCGTCTTGAGCGCTGGGAGAGTTCATTCCTTTGTTTTGGAGGGGTGGCCCCCTCAATTGTGTGTTGCCCGCTGAGCTGTGGACTTCGTCTGTTAGTCGTCAACTGTCTGTCGCCAGCTTCCCATGTACTTCGTGCAATCTCACTCTCTTTTCTACACAACATGGCATTGCAGTATTCATACACTGTAGGGGGAGAAAAACTGCTTCATAGTCAGGTATGGGAGACTGTCGTGTAGTGTCAGAATTTATGTGAGACAAGGCAGATGTGTTAGTAAAAATCCCATTAAGAAATATACTCAAAAGGGTGGCAGGAGCTAATGGTGTTTCTCATCGCACAATGGAGAGCATATAGGAAGAGAGTAAAAAAATAGCTACAGACATCTTTATTGCAGGGAATGCATGGAAGAACAAAAAGACAATTTTACATTTAGATGATTTTGATAAATACTTTGTCAGGAGATTGATTCACAAATTTCACATAAGTCATATTAAAAAAGAATATAAGTCATTTCAAGGGAGCAATTCATCATTATGATTGTTACTACACAAGTTAGGCTTTACATAATTCATTGTTTATTTTCTCCCTGTCATGCTTATAGGGTTATATGTGCTCACTGTATGAGGATGTGTTGAAAGATAATACCTCCGAATTTCTTATGTGAAATCTCTTAAAGCTTTTTGAATAAAACAAACGTCAACATTCTACATCTTTATTCTTCATGTCCACATATTTAATTTCTCAACGTACCCATCCTAGTGACGGATACATTTCTTCCAACGAGAGACCAATTTTTTAAACCCCCCTCTAGAATGTTTGACTTTGTTGACAGAGACGTAACCTCACCTCTGCTTGCACGCATCATCGCTATCAAAGTAAAGTCCTCAAAGGTATTACTTAAGTTTTGTTAGCGTTTGAAAATAGAAGGGGCCAAGTCGGAACCTTATGAGGGATGATCGACGCCAATGAACCAAGGCATGGGATTTGTCTCCCCACCGCGCACTTTTTGATTTTATTTGCAGTTTATGTTGCATAACATCTTAATTAACTATATATTGCTTATTGTTGCGAGCACAAAAGATAACATGAAATTCTGTATTTGAAAAACTTGTGCACCTAGACCTATTGTGTGGGGATACGCACAACGCTAATGGATTTCCTGCTGTGGACGTGTGATCTTTAATTTGCAAACTATTTTCACATAACCCTCAACTGGCCTGTTAGAAATGGAACACGGTATCATTACTGTAACTAATTATGAAATGAAACATGTCCTTCTCTACTTTCACCTCTAAAATGCACTGAAAATTACTCTTATTTACACGTACAGAAGTTACAGTATGCTATGTTCGCTGAACATAAAAGCTGCAATGGATTTTTTAACATATGAATACTGTTGACTGCCACGACTAACACGAGAGCATGAAACAAAAATTAAATTTGATTTTAATATTATTACTAGCCAGAACAGGTTTCAGCGCAGCAGTCTTTGATATCGCACAAGTAAAGTTTTACCACCCTGAGTTACGTAAATTACTTACGTCACTGACATTGTAATAGCAGTTACCCATGTCCACCTGAAAATGACATAATAATATCCACAATTCTCCTCTGAGGCCTCTGGGAAGCTGGAAGAAATAATTTTAATGTACCATTACCTACCTGCTTAATTGCAGTAAAACTGCTTTCATTCAATTATAATTTGAATTTGCCGCGGCAGTGGCTCCCGCAATCGCGGCGCAGCGCTGCTTCATGAAGAATTCTAAATATGCTGAAAACGGCTAAAAATGTGGAATGAAATACTGGGCAAGCTACCAATAAATTATTACAAGTATTTTTAACAAATTCTATATTCAAAAATCAATATTAATTCAAAGTACACGCCTTTTTTATACATCAGCCTTCAATGGCGTCTTTCTCGAACAAAGAACACGAGGAAGCTAACCAAGCATTCAAGCGAGCGTCACTGGCTCTTACAACTTTAACGGCTACAAGAAGACAGAGGGAGTAACATTTAAGGCTGCACTACTTATAATAAATACGCTAATAAATATCTTAGTTAATTTTTTCAGTTATCATTGTCGGCTTCGATTTCCACACTCGTTATTTGCAAAATATAGATACATAAATATTGCACAAAAACAAAATGAAAAATTATTATTTCCTTTTTTACAGACTCTACATAATAGACAACCGGTCATACAGAAAATAATAATAATAATAATAATAATAATAATAATAATAATAATAATAATAATAATAGTAATAATATTAATAATAATACAGATAAACACAGCCACACATCGATCAAGACGCATGCAACACATGGCTAAGAAAAGGCAATATATACAGTGAGACGGAAAGATTCATGATTGCAACACAGGATCAAACAATAAACACCAGATATTACAGCAAGCATATTATTAAAGATCCCAATACCACAACAGATAAATGCAGAGTTTGCAAACAACAAATAGAAACAGTAGATCACATCACAAGCGGATGTACAATACTAGCAAATACAGAATACACCAGAAGACATGACAATGTAGCAAAAATAATACATCAACAACTTGCCATACAACATAAACTAACACAACAACACGTTCCCACATACAAGTATGCACCACAAAATGTACTGGAGAATGATGAATACATATTATATTGGAACAGAACCATTATAACAGATAAAACAACACCACATAACAAACCTGACATCATACTCACCAACAAAAAGAAGAAATTAACACAACTAATCGAAATATCCATACCCAATACAACAAACATACAGAAGAAAACAGGAGAAAAAATTGAAAAATACATCCAACTGGCTGAGGAAGTCAAGGACATGTGGCATCAGGATAAAGTTGACATTATACCAATTATACTGTCAACTACAGGAGTCATACCACACAATATCCACCAGTACATCAACGCAATACAGCTACATCCAAACGTATATATACAACTACAGAAATCTGTAATTATTGATACATGTTCAATTACCCGAAAGTTCCTAAATGCAATGTAACATATACCGTACAGTTAAAAGGAAGTCACGCTTGATCGAGGTCCGCGTCACTTTCCATTTTTAACCAGACATAACGTCTGAGAAAGGAAAGAAATAATACAGATAAATGTTTCTTTTTTCACATATATTACACCAAGTTTGCAAACGTCTTGCCAGGAGACGTCACAGATTTTTGCAGATGTCGCAGTGCTCGTGTGTGGTCTGGGATTGTCATGCTGAAGAAGAGGGTTCACAAAAACTTCGAATTCACAACTCGATTACAGCACGCTGTTTCTCAGGCACTGACATAATTACGTTACACACCACCATGCTACACGCTGCTACTCGGAGCCCTATAGCGACAGACGGGTGCAACTTGCATCAGTGAAGCAGGAAGATCGACCAAGAATACTAAACTCCGCCTCAACAGGCAATGAAGGCCCAACGGTACCGACTGGCAGCCGTGTCATCCTCAGACCACAGGCGTCACTGGATGCGGATATGGAGGGGTATGTGGTCAGCACACCGCACTCCGATCCATACAATGAAATGCAATATCTCATGTGATACGGAGAACAGAATAAAAAATTCGAAGCATTACTTTTTAACACGTTCGTTTAACATTCAGTGAGCGGAGGAACTCATCGGTTTACAGAAAGGTATACGAAGTAAATGTATTGACTCATTGAATAAAATGAGAAGTTTTGAATAAGGTGTGAAATTTACGTAAGGAGGACACATTCATTATATACGTGGATAAAACATATGTTCATAATTGGAACTTCCTGGCAGATTAAAACTGTGTGCCCGACCGAGACTCGGACTCGGGACCTTTGCCTTTCGCGGGCAAGTGCTCTACCATCTGAGCTACCGAAGCACGACTCACGCCCGGTACTCACAGCTTTACTTCTGCCAGTATCTCGTCTCCTACCTTCCAAACGTTACAGAAGCTCTCCTGCGAACCTTGCAGAACTAGCACTCCTGAAAGAAAGGATACTGCGGAGACATGGCTTAGCCACAGCCTGTGGGATTCTCACACACGGCCCAACAGGTGATTAGATACATCAAGTGAAGGCCTAGAAGCACCTCTTTCACAAGGACGATGTCTCACAGGTAACAAATGAAGTGTTGGCAGAAGTGCCAACACCGTGTTGCTAAAGGAGGTCGAAATGCACGCGTTTAATTACACGCAGACTGGCGTGAGGTCTGGAACATTACAGGGAAATGAGAACTTAGAAAAACGGACGCAGTTGCTGTAATACTTAACTTTAATCCATAATTGTAGAACATCGCTCTTGATTGTACATGCTTCATAAGATAAATATCAGATGCTATGGCGCCTTGCTAGGTCGTAGCCAATGACGTAGCTGAAGGCTATGCTAACTATCGCCTCGGCAAATGAGAGCGTATTTGTCAGTGTAGCTTCGCTAGCGAAGTCGGCTGTACAACTGGGGCGAGTGCTATAGTCTGTCGGTAAACTGAAGAGCGAGCGCGCGAGTCCCCACTCTGCCAACCCTGCTACGTCACAGGGCGCTTCTACAGGCTGTTCCACAACGTAGTACAGTACCTACCGCGGCGCGCGCTTTAAATCTGTGACGACGCCGTGTACAGATACGTCCCGTCTGCGTTTATTTTTAGACAAATGCTTTAAGAGTATAAGGAAAACAAAAGACGATAGCTTCTTCTAAACAAAACACTATAGAGTAAATAATATTAACATAAGAATGGAAATCAGGATTCTACTACAAACATAGAACCGAATGCCTATTCGTATGAATGTATGTTCCTCTATTCGTAAGACAAACCAGATGTAGTGCAATCAGTCTGTAGAATTTAAGGCTTGTTCTTACTTTGTATTTCTACTAAAAGGTAGAAGTTCCCTTTGAAGGGCTGCATTAAAACTTAACAATTCTTGCAACACGAAGAGTGTTTAAAAAGTAACCAGATATTTATAATTACGTGTGTTGTATTAGTTCGATTCGCACTGCTTTTTTTGTCATTGCCTTCGTAAACATGTCTGAAAAGTATTTCCAGGTACATCCCATTTCACGCAATGTCTCGTGTAAAACATCTTACTGCAACGAAAATGCACTTTTTGTTTCACGCCAGTGAGTAATTTCCGTAATGTGGGCATTATTATTTGGTTCATGTAGAAGTCCTCCATCGTTTGTCGAATGACCGATTTTGTGAAACTGTCTATATCGATGGGTTTCCTCCCTAAATTTTTAGTTTTCCTTCGCGGCGATTCCAGTAAACCATGCGCCTTGTTTTCGCGTTCCTTCCTTATGCGCCCTATTGTGGCGAGGCTGACGTTTGCATAAACTGCAGCCCTTTAATTGTGACTGGTAATATTAGCCAACAGTTCGTTTTGTGTCGCCTCCTTAACACAAGCTGTAGTAAAGTTAGAGACGATCGAACGCTTGTTCTGCGCAAATACCTCCTCTCCTTCGTATTCTGCACATTTTCTCGCAATGCAGGGCGATTATCCATCACTTCCGGATACTGAGGTATATCAGTGAGTACACAAAGTCAACAGACTGAGATTGGCAACTAAGATCCCACGAACAGAAACGACGTATATCACTGCACGCCGAACTACACCGCTAGACAGGTAAGGGGCCACTGATTTTGGGTTGCCCTGTACGCCAGTGGCAGGGTTCTTCCGGGAAAGGCCACTTCCCCCACCAAGAGCGCTGCTCGCTCTTGAGTTTACAGACAGATTATAGTAAGTGTCTCTAGACCTGCCGTGAGGCGGCGCTCGGTTTGCAATCACTGACAGTGGCGACACGCGGGTCCGGCGTATACTAATGGACCGCGGCCGATTTAAAGGCTACCACCTAGCAAGTGTGGTGTCTGGCGGTGACACCACATTCCTCCCCCGCAAATCGGCGAACGGTTGTGTTATAAGGCTTCCGCCCGCCGTGGGGAGGACCCCATGTTGACGTATGCGACGAGGTGGGGAGCCTACCAAGAGGCGAGGCTGTGCCACCCGCACCCGGCCATTCGGTCCGAGGGGAGCTAGGAAACGCCTGAAAACCTAGTCCAGGATGCACGCCAACATGCGGTTTATGCGCCCGTAAAGAGACAGGAGGGGCCGAGGGGTCGACCTCCATCGCGCCGGGGCACCAGACGGGCGAAGACGCCATCTGGTCCGGAGCGGGCAAGAGTTCCATGTCGGAGGACAGCTGGTCACGGGAAGCGATCGGCGGCGCGTGACCCAGGGAGGCGCTTGGCGGCTGCAGCGAAGCGTCCACTGCCTGCGGCGCCGCAGCAAGAACAGGCGGCGGCGGCGGCGGCGGCGGCGGCGGCGAGTCGCCATGGGGCAAAATGGAAGGCATCGTCGGTAACACCTGGGGATGAGGCGAGCCAGTAGATGGGTCCCCAGGGCGCTGACCGGACGGCACCGTCGCTGAAAGCAGACGGGGAGCGGCAGAACCCGTGCGACGACTGAGGCGCAGCTGATTGAGATGCCGACGCACCTCACCAGAGGCCCCCAAAACCAAATACATAGCGCGGCCGAGGCAACGAAGAATGCGCCCTGCGAGTCAACGCCGTCAACCTCGATAGTTGCGATAGTATACAACGTCGCCTGGAGCAAAAGCAGGTGGCTGCCGCTGCACAGGAACCTGATGCGACGGATGTAGCAAAGACATCAAGGTTCGATGAGGACGACCGTGGAGCAACTCAGCCGGCGAGCGACCATCTCGGGGCTGAGAGCGATACGAAAACAAAAAGAGCAACAACGCGTCCTCCCAAGAATGCGACTCTTTCAACTTCAACATCTGTGACTTGAAAGTCCGGACCAACCGTTCAGTGGCACCGTTTGACTGAGGCGAAAACGGCGCGGATGTCAGATGTTGAATACCATTGACCTTGCAGAATGACTGAAATTCTGCAGACATGAATTGTGGGCCATTGTCGGAAACAATAGTCTATGGAAGACTTATGCAAAAGATAGCAGATAACGCTTGGATGGTGGCAGAGGACGTCGTGGAAGACATCCGGACAACAAAAGGAAAATTACTGAATGAATCGACCAGAACCAACCATCGAGCATTCCAGAATGGACCAGCAAAATCGATGTGTAAGCGTTGCCAAGGGGAAGTGGCTTTCGGCCATGCAAAGAATTTCCGCGGTGGTGCGGATTGTTGTTCGGCACATGCCATGCAAGAAGAGCACATTTTCGTAATCGCAGCATCGATTCCGAACCAAGTACAGTGCTGACGAGCAAGTTGTTTCGTTCGCACTATACCCCAATGTCCTTGGTGGAGAAGCCGTAAGACAGAGGACTGTAACGAACGTGGGACCACGACCCTGGACTGATCATTATCAGAACGCAACAACAAAACACCACGTCTAACAAAAAGTCTCCTTGTGAGCAAAAAATCTGCGAACCAACAGATCCTCTGTCCGTGACTTTGACAAGGGCCATTGCGTAGCAACAAAACGCAAAACCGTAGCAAGGACAGGGTCAGCAGCTGTGGCTGTAGCTACACGACGAAAATCAATCGGAAACAATTCGACCACGTCATCGGTTTCCGCATCAATGAACATGCAAGCAAGTTCAGAAGAATCGAACGCTCTATCCTCAGCAACAGGCAAACGGGACAACGCATCGGCGTTTCCGTGCTTAGCAGTGGACCGATACAAGATATCGTAGCGGTACTGCGAGAGGAAAATTGACCAGCGAATGAATTTCTGCGCTGTACGTGGAGGTACAGGCTTGTTCGGATGAAAGAGCGATGTCAAGGGTCTGTGGTCTGTGATGATGGTAAAGTGACGACCATACAAGAAATCATGAAACTTAGTAACACCAAATACGAGAGCCAAAGCTTCTTTCTCAATCTGTGAATAATTGCTTTGCGCAGACGAGAGCAATTTGGACGCAAAAGCAATAGGGCGATCATGTGATCCATCTTTGTGCGCAAGCACAGCACCGATCCCGAAATCCGATGCATCTACCATCAACAAAAGGGGTTTCTGGGGATCGAATGGTGTAAGGCAAGTATTGGAAAGCAACGCCGATTTCAACTGGCGAAAGGCGCGTTCGCATTCCGTCGTCCAGACGAACGGAACACCTTTATGGCGTAAGTGATGAAGCGGAGCTGAAATGGAAGAGGCGTGGCGCACATATCGGTTGTAATAATGAATTTTTCCCAACACACTCTGTAGCTGCGTCAAATTCTGCGGCGAAGGCAAGTCTTGTATGGCACAGAGGTGTTCTGGACTGGGATGTATGCCTTGGGCATTGAGTACATGGCCCAGATATGGTAAGTCCCAAGCAAAAAACACACATTTGTCCTTCCGTAAGAGAAGATCATTTTGCCGCAAGACCTGAAATAACGTTCTGAGATTGGCTAAATGTTCTTCTTCTGTCTTTCCGGAGATCACAATATCGTCCAGATAGTTTGCTGCAGTAGGGACCGAGGCACAAACAGTTTGCAGATATTACTGAAACAATGCAGGGGCGGATGCACACCCGAATGGCAGTCTTTTGAATCGATACAAACCAAGATGCGTGTTAACCACCAAGACGCGCTGCGATTCGTCGTCCACTGGTATTTGCAAGTACGCATCTGCTAGGTCCAACTTCGAAAAATATTTACCCGGGCACAGTTTGTCAAAAAGATCTTCCGGGCGGGGTAAAGGAAAAGTTGCAATCACTAGTTGTGGATTCACTGTAGCTTTGAAGTCCACACAAAGTCTCAATTTTCCGGAAGGTTTTGGCAAAAGGGTGATGCCCAGAGAGAAGCCTGCACACGTTCAATCACACCCTGTGATTCCAAATCGTGTAAGGTTCTTGCGACCTCATCACGCAATGCGTGGGGAACATTGCGCGCTCTGAAAAATTTCGGTTCGCGTTTCCTTTCAGTTCCAAATGTGCTTCATAGTTCTTAGCGCAACCAAGGCCCGGTGCAAAAATGTCTGCAAACTCTTCACATAGACGAGAAACACTGGCTGAAGGCACAGTCTGGTTCACTGATAGGACCTGATTGACTATAGACAAGTTAAACAACTGAAATAAATCTAAACCAAACAAGTTCACACCAGAAGAAGAATGAAGTGCGTAAAATGACACAAGTTTTGTTTGTCCCTTGTATGTTGCAAGAAGGCTGCACTGTCCTAACACAGGGATCGTGTGACCTGAATATGTAGTTAGCTTAACATATGCGGCACGCAACGGAGGTGTGCCCAGTTGTTTGTACGTGTCTTTATTGATCAATGAAACTGCAGCTCCAGTATCGAGCTGGAATGGGAACACGTTGCCATGAATGTCCAAATCTATAAAAAGTTTATTGTCCTACTGACGACAAAAGCGACTGTCTCGTGCAACGTGAACAGACACTGGTACAGAAGCACTTGCGACTTGACATGATTTCCGTCGATGACGACGCACAGTATTTGTGGGATGAACACAGTCACTGTTAGAAAGAGTGGCACTGGGCGGAGTGGAATGAACTACATGAATTTCCATGGGTGAAGGTTCACGAGCCTGTGTATTCTTGGTTCGATTCCGGTGCGAAGCAAAGGGCCTGGAATGGTTGTTAGTGTCCGATCTGAGCTTCTTCTAGCAAACACTTTGAACATGTCCTTTTTTATTACAGAAAAAGCAAATAGCTAGGCGTGATGGGCAATTTTCATGCGAATGTCTAGTAGCGCATCACGGGCATGACTTTAGCACTGCATTTGCCTGCTTGCGCGGCACTCTTAGCGGAGAGCTTGGCGGCAGCTGCGCGGACGGGCGCGAGGGCTGTTTACTGTTCCGTGCAGTTCGCCCGGCGGGCCGGTTAACGTGACACACGGCTAGCGAAGTTTCAAACGATTCCTGAGCAAAGTCAAGTGTGTCTTGCCTATCCAATATGTCCATCACTTGTTGAAGGGAGGGATCGACTAGTTTCAAAATCTGTTCTCTTATAGGAACATCAGAAACGTTCTGTGCAATTGCATCACGTACCATAGTATCTGAATAAGGGAGTCCACATTCACACTCAAAAGCACAATCCCTAGTAAGGCCTTGCAAAGTTGCAACCCACTCCCAATTAGTTTGACCGGCCGTACGTTTTGTATGAAAGAACGTATACCTTTTTGCAACTGCATTGACTGATTCCTTGAAATATGCATCTAATGCAGACAAAATTTCGTCGTAGGACAGAGTTGCTACGTCGCGTCGGGGAAATAATTTCACTATCACTCGGTACGTTTGGATGCCGACGGATGCCATTAAAAAAGGCTGCCGCTCGTTACCTTGAATTCTGTAGGCGGCGAGATGGAATCCAAATTGGCGTGACCACTCCGTCCAGCTTTCCAGTGCCACATCAAAAGCACGAAAAGGTGGTGCAACAGCATGTTGTGGCTGCGGTAGCGGTGGAGCGGCGGCCGCCGCATCGTTTTGCATTGCACGTTGACCCTGGACGAGCTGTCCAAGGGCATCCAATAACGCCTGCGTCTGCTTATTCTGTAAGCGATAAAATTCGGACAGTACATCTGGAGATTTTGGCGAAGCCATGAAAAATTAGTGCAATATAAAGAAGACCGTTTTTATACTCGTCGCCATATGAAGTGTTGGCAGAAGTGCCAACACCGTGTTGCTAAAGGAGGCCGAAATGCACGCGTTTTAATTACACACAGACTGGCGTGAGGTCTGGAACATTACAAGGAAATGAGAACTTAGAAAAACGGACGCAGTTGCAGTAATACTTAACTTTAATCCATAATTGTCGAACATCGCTCTTGATTGTACATGCTTCATAAGATAAATATCAGATGCTATGGCGCCTTGCTAGGTCGTAGCCAGTGACGTAGCTGAAGGCTATGCTAACTATCGTATCGGCAAATGAGAGCGTATTTGTCAGTGTAGCTTCGCTGGCGAAGTCGGCTGTACAACTGGGGCGAGTGCTAGTAAGTCTCTCTAGGCCTGCCGTGTGGCGGCGCTCGGTCTGCAATCACTGACAGTGGCGACACGCGGGTCCGACGTATACTAATGGACCGCGTCCGATTTAAAGGCTACCACCTAGCAAGTGTGGTGTCTGGCGGTGACACCACAACAAACATATATGATATGGATATATAATTGTAGGGGGTGCAGTAAATAAGTAAATGGTTCTTATTAGCGTAGGTAAATCTGGTTTCGTTACAAATGTGCTATTAATATTCAAGTCAGGGAGTAAAACGGAAAATTACCGCGTAGAAATGAATACTGTTAATTTCTCATGGTAATTATTTGAGCCATTATCATTCACGTCCAATGCCTGTATAATACACTACTACAGTTCGACTGAATTACTGTCCTACTTGGTATCAGACGGCTGGAACCATTGTCATTCACTTCAAATGTCTGTATAAAACACAACTACAGTTCGACTGAATTACGTCCTTTTTTGTATCAGATGATTGGGACAGAAATTAATACCCAACTTGCCGAGAAACTCCGTGAATGTGTAAGACAATGCGCGTTATTACAATATATTAGAAGAAAACCGACGAGCAATGAACGGTAACAAAGCTGAGATAGGAAACTGGTCAAATTCTCGTAATATTCAGTTCGACAAAGTAAGCACGAATATTGAGTTATACGCTCTAATAATATTCAGGAAGCCTGGAAATGTGCTTACTGCTTCTGGCACACTACGGACGTCCTGTCTCCAGTTAACATCGTATCACTCAGAGCTAAACAAAATGGAAATGATAGAAGAGCTGGGTGGCTACAAAGGATGTTACTTTTAAACTCGGAGAAAAAGTTGTCTCTGTCGCTGAGCAAGAATGGGAAACCGTTTGCAGACACGTGAAAGTTGTCGGAAGGGAAAATGCGAAGTATGAAAAGTTAACGGACGAAATAGAAGTTGTTATTGATCTTCACGCTAGCGATTTCGGCTACACCGACGAAGATCGGTTTCGACGCTTACGTACTGACGATAGCGGGTAAGAGGAATGCCTGCAATTAATACTCCACACGTTGTTTATTTTACACTGTCAGTACTACTTATATGGTGTTGTAAACTACATTTTTGTCTCATTTTTTTTTCGTGGGATTTCTTTCTTGCCGTGTGTTCGGACCTTTGATCCTTCGTTTATGCCATGAGCCTCTAGTCAGAAGTTATCGATTTTAACGTTTGTATTTGTAATGATTTTTAACTTTTATGTTTGTATTTTTACTTGTGGCACTTTCAAGACAGCTCTTCAACATGTTCATGAAAAACAGTAATTGTGACCTACTTCTCGAAACAGTTAAATTATTAAAACTTAGTATTGGGTTTAGATAGATTATATAATAGTAAGACAAAGATTTAGGAACCAGGTTTTAAACTGTAAGACATTTCCAGGGGCAGATGAGGACTCTGACCACAATCTATTGGTTATGAACCGTGGATTAAAACTGAAGAAACTGCAAAACGATGGGAATTTAAGGAGATGGGACCTGGATAAACTTAAAGAACCAGAGGTTGTAGAGACTTTCAGGGAGAGCGTTAGAGAACGATGGACAGGAATGGGAAGAAGAATGGGTAGCTTTGAGGGATGAAATAGTGAAGGCAGCAGAGGATCTTGTAGGTAAAAAGACAAGGCTAGTAGAAATCCTTCGGTAACAGGAGATATATTGAATTTAATTGATGAAAGGAGAAATATAAAAATGCAATAAATGAAGCAGGCAAAAAGGAATACAAACGTCTCAAAAATGAGATCGACAGGAAGTGCAAAATGGGTAAGCAGGGAAGGCTAGAGGACAAACAAATGTAAGGATGTAGAGGCACGTCTCACTAGGGGTAAGATAGATACTGCCTACAGGGAAATTCAAGAGACCTTTGGAGAAAAGAGAACCACTTGTATGAATACCAAGAGCTCAGATGGAAACCCAGTTCTAAGCAAAGACGGGAAAACAGAAAGGTGGAAGGGAAGGAGTATATAGAGAGTCTATAGAACGGCGATGTACTTGAGGACAATATTATGGAAATGGAAGAGGATGTAGATGAAGATGAAATGGGAGATACGATACTGCGTGAAGAGTTTGATACAGCAGTGAAAGACCTAAGTCGAAACAAGGCCCCGGGAGTAGACAACATTCCATTAGAACTACTGACAGTCTTGGGAGAGCCAGCCCTGTAAAACTCTACCATCTAATGAGCAAGATGTATGACAGGCGAAATACCCTCAGACTTCAAGAAGGATATAATAATTCCAATCCAAAAGAAAGCAGGTGTTGACAGATGGGAAAATTGCCAAACTATCAGTTTAATAAGTCACGGCTGTAAAATACTAACACGAATTCTTTACAGACGAATGGAAAAATTGGTAGAAACCGACCTCGGGAAATTTCAGTGTGGATTCCGTAGAAATGTTGGAACACGTGAGGCAATACTGACTCTACGATCTATCTTAGAAGATAGTTTAAGGAAAAGTTTTCTACCGTAAGACACCGACACACCAAAAATATTTCACCACAGTGGAAGAATAAAAGTCGAAAACTGACGATAATATTAAGTGTGTCCTGCAAATCATGTGAACAGTCATCTGATGATGAACTTGCCCGTTCGAAACCGGTAACGGCGCTATTTACCGAATTAAATAGCAGTATTAATAGTGGCTGGTTGCTGTCTTCTTCTTTGTAAGAATTAACCTACATTAATCGTACACAGCCATGGTCTCGCTATGTCAGATGTAGAAAAAATAGCATAAGGCAAATCTGCGTTTCTAGCATTTGTAGACTTAGAGAAAGCTTTTGACAATGTTGACTGGAATACTCTATTTCAGATTCTGAAAGTGGCTGGGTAAAATGCTCGGAGCGAAAGGCTATTTATAATTTGTACAGAAACCTTATGGCAGTTATAAGAGTCGAAGTGCATGAAAGGGAAGCAGTGGTTGGAAAGGGAGTGAGACAGGGTTGTAGCCTATCCCCAATGTTATTCAATCTGTATATTGAGCAAGCAGTAAAGGAAACAAAGGAAAAATTCGGAGTAGGTATTAAAGTCCATGGAGAAGAAATAAAAGCGTTGAGCTACGCCGATGACAATGTAATTCTGTCAGAGACAGCAAAGGAACTGGAAGAGCAGTTGAACGGAATGGATAGTCTTTTGAAAGGAGGATGCAAGATGAACATCAACAAAAGCAAAACGAGGATAATGGAATGTAGTCGAATTAAGTCGGGTGATGCTGAGGGAATTACATTAGGTAATGAGTTTTGCTATTTGTGGATCAAAATAACATGATGGTCGAAGTAGAGAGGATATAAAATGTAGACTGGCTATGGCAAGGAAAGTGTTAGAAGAAGAGAAATTTGTTAACATCTAGTATAGATTTGTGTGTCAGGAAATCGTTTCTGAAAGTATTTGTATGGAGTGTAGCTATGTATGGAAGTGAAACATGGACGATAAATAGTTTGGAGAAGAAGAGAATAGAATTTTTCGAAGTGTGGTGCTACAGAAGAATGTTGAAGATTAGATGAGTAGATCAGATAACTAGAAGAAGGGATCGGTTGGTTGGACATATGCTGAGGCATCAAGGGATCATATTTAGTATTGGAGGGCAGCGTGGAGGGTAAAAATCGTAAAGGGAGACCAAGAGATGAATGCACTAAGCAGATTCAGAAGGATGTAGGTTGCAGAAGTTACTGAGAGATGAAGAAGCTTGCACAGGATAGAGTAGCATGGAGAGCTGCATCAGACCAGTCTCTGGACTAAAAAACACAACAACAACAGTATTTAGAAACAAAATAATCAGATGAAATTATTAAAAATAGCCTGCCTAGCAGGCAGACATCTGTCGTAGGTAGACAGCATAACAGCGTCCCAAATTGTGGCTGAAAAGAATCCCAAGTTTCAAGCCTTTTGTCCCAAAACTGTCACTGAGAATGCATGCAGTCTACAAAAATAAAGCCACCATAG
This sequence comes from Schistocerca piceifrons, assembly GCF_021461385.2. Classification (NCBI taxonomy): domain Eukaryota; kingdom Metazoa; phylum Arthropoda; class Insecta; order Orthoptera; family Acrididae; genus Schistocerca; species Schistocerca piceifrons. Next base: position 233,885,095 of record NC_060138.1, read on the forward strand.
CACATTAGGTGGAAGTCACACGCTAGACCAAAGTTAAACTAAATGTAACATTCGAGGCCAGCACTTGCCGAACGCTGGTACATCGCGACTGTGTGAACGGTTTGGCTACGGCAAGCGGACTGAGCAATAACGCTGCGGCCTGCGTTTGTGGTAAACACTGTGAAGAGGACGCGTAACACGGCATGAGCTTAAGTACAGGTACGTACGAATGCTGAAAAAATACAGGTGGTAACCGAAAGTTGTGGCAGTCCAGTATGGGAGAGGTTCATCTTAACAAGCAAATAGGAAACAGCAGCATGACTAATAACAGAAGCGCGACAAAGCAACAAACGCATAACACTGAATATATAAATAATAGCATAAGCCAAAATCTGCTCCCAGTAACAGAAAATCCCAAGCATAACAGACGAAATGTCGTCAACCCTCGAATTAAAAGTCAAAACATTTAAGAGATTAAAAATTTGTAAACAATTTTAAAAAATTCAAGAAATAGTTTGGGCGTAGACATGACGTCCTACTACTGCTAACTAGGCTATTTTTTAACCATTTCGTTAGATTTTTTAGTTTCTAAATTTGATTGTTTAATTTTTTAATTGCTTAAGGGAGTAGGTCACAACTATTGTTTTACTTTACATTTCAAATTCACCTGATGATGGGGCTAAGACCCCGAAACAGCGGTAGTGTATAGCGACTTCCTATCGTGTAACACTTCCGTCAATAAACGCATTTTACCGCTGTGGCGGATTTGTTTACCATGAACAAGCGGGATTACACTGAAGCGTCAAAGAAACTGGTACAGGTATGCGTATTCAAATACAGAGAAATGTAAACAGGCAGAATACGGCGCTGTAGTTGGCAACGCCTATATGAGACAAGTGTCTAGCACAGTTGTTAGATCGGTTACTGCTACTACAAAGGCAGGTTATCAAATTTAAGTGAGTTTGAATGCGGTGTTATAGTCGGCGCACGAGCGATGGAACACAGCATCTCCGAGATAGCGATGAAGTGGGGATTTTCCCGTGCGACCATTTCACGAGCGTGCCGTGAATATCAGGAATCGAGTAAACATCAAATCTCCGACATCACTGCGGACAGAGAAAGATGCTGCAAGAACGGGGTCAACGACGACTGAGAAGAATTGTTCAACGTGATAGAAGTGCAACCCTTCCGCGAATTGCTGCAGATTTCAGCGTTGAGCCATCATCAAATTTCAGCTTTTGAATCATTCAACGAAACATCATCAATAAAGGCCCACTCGTGTATCCTTGATCCTGGTCGGACGAGTGTCGTTTCGAATTGTATCGATAGGATGGACACGTACGGGTATGGAGACAACCTCAGGAATCCATGGACCCCGCATGTCAGCGGGGGACTGTTCAAGCTGATGGAGGCTCTGTAATGGTGTGGTGCGTGTGTTGTTGGAGTGATATGGGACCACTGATACGTCTAGATACGACTCTGACAATGATACATACGTAAGCATCCTGTTTGATCATCTGCATCCATTAATGTCCATTGTGCATTCCGCCGGACTTGGGCAATTCCAGTAGGACAATGCGATACCCCCCCACGTCCAAAATTGCTACAGAGTGGCTCCAGGAACTCCTTTCTGGGTTTAAACATTTCCGCTGGCCACCAAACACCCCAGACATTAACTTTATTGAGCATATCTAGGGTGCCTTGCGACGTGCTGTGCTCCCGCCTCTTGTATTCTTACTGATTTATGGACACCCCTGTAGGATTCATGGTGTCAGTTCCCTCCATTACTACATTAGTCGAGACCATGGCACGTCGTGTTGCGGCACTTCTGCATGCTCACGGGGGCCTTATACGATATTAGGCAGATATACCAGTTTCTTTGGCTCTTCAATGTATTGGTCGTATATACACAGCCTGTTAATCCAATCATTTGCAGACTCGTTAGCTATAGCTTAGAAGTGCTGCGAGATATGCATTTGTGACTATAACTGTAGAACTAGACTTCCTTACCTCGTTGACTCCTTTCGTAAGAGAACCCCCACCACTACCGTTCTCCCCTCATTTCCCATACCGCGCCGTTTGTGCAGCTAAGGACCACGTAATGTTGTACGCATTCTACCAAGGCTCCCGACATGTACCCGCTAACAAATAAAAAATTAACTCAGTAACTTTGTTTCGTCGAGGTGCTACTCCTCGTACTAATAACTAACACAGTCATTTTTGTTGTTTTTTGCTTTCACACGATTATTGCCTAATTCTGTTTAGGCACTATCCTTGTATGTTACAACAATATTTTCTCATTTTGGTTGATAAATTAACAATACTTCAATTCATGTGGGACACTCTACCGAAAATTCCGTTTATAAAACAGCACTCACTTTCAGTCTTACTTCAGCTCAATCATTACTTTTATTAAGCGATTGTTATGCTGTTGAGCTCGCGATTCGGAATGTCAGCTTCAGATCCAAATCCAAACATGCAGATTTAGGTTTTGTAAGGGGTCCATAGGCCCTTACTATAAGTTTGCACTCGGCACAGGTCGAAAGGCAAACAATCGATAGTGTCGGGTTGCGAGAGCGAGTGAGAGTTGTGTCAGGTGTTCCAGGTTGCGGGCCGAGCCGTGTGGAGGCCTGTTGCTGTAATACAAGGCTGACCGACAAAGGGAGTGGCCATCGCCGCGGTTTAACCCCTTTGTGTTAGAATAATACGGGAAAGTGAAGAAGTATAATTACTAGAGTGATCAGTGATATTTCTGTGCCGATATTTTTGGTTTCGCGTCTACCGCGCCGGCATCATTTGGATTGCAGTGTTGGATTGCAGTGATTGAATTTGCGTGTGACAATAATGAATAACGAAGAGGCCTGTGCTGAGATTAGCCGTAATTAATTATGTATGACGAAGGAAGTGGCTGTCTCCTTTTTCTTGTGTTTTTGAGACGAATATGGGTCTTGATTAGTGAAGCTGTGTTGGCGTTCTTCTTGTCACCAGACATTTCATTAATACAGTATTTGAGAAGGACAAAATGGAATGTAACAACTCCCTAGCAGTCAAATCCGATTGCCAGCCCCATTAGGTACACGGTCACATTAATTAATTATTTATTTGGGCTGCTATTCAGATCCCGAACGAGCGGGATACATAAATCGGAGCTGTTACAGTTTCCAGCAGTTTCTCTATATTCCTTAAGACAAACGAAGGGATAATTACTTTCGAAAGAGCACTGATAACACCCTTGCTCACCATTCTCCCATGCGAACCTGTGTCCTGTCTCTAAAGAGCTCTTCATTAACAGGCCGCTAACACCATTGTTCCTTCCTTTGAACTTTGTCCTCTTAACCTGATTTGTTTCTCATATAGTAACAAAACAGGACAGTGTGTCACACTAATTTTAGTATACAACACTACCCACTATTTTAGCATGGAACACGTTCCACCAACCTTGCATACACAATACGCAGGATCAGAATTTCATTGTTTGTAACAACTAAGTGATTCATGTTGAGTATACTTTTGCATAATTGCAAAATGTGATTAAGAACAGCGTCTGAATTTCTATACTATTAACTAACAAAAATTTTGTGTTTTTTCTGTTGCATGCGTACATTATTCTTTTATCACAAATATATCTATAAAAATAGTAAATATAAGTTGCAAGTCACTGTGATAAAAATCATATCTTTTTCTGGAACAAAATTAATCATTTTACTGTATGTAAAATTTATGTTTTCATTTGAAAGAACTTGTCTTTGCATCCAGGAAGTTATTTTGCCTATTCGCTTTTCATTTTTTTCGTTTCCAGAAACTTACCGTAAACCGCCGCATCATACGTTTTATCAGCCATTTACGATAAATTAACTTAAAACAGTAAAAATAACAATAAAAATGGAGTTGTGCTTATTACAGTGTGTGTGTGTGTGTGTGTGTGTGTGTGTGTGTGTGAGAGAGAGAGAGAGAGAGAAAGTGGTACACTGGGAATACACGAGCAGAAATAGTTGTGAGACGATAGCGCAACAGAACTTTGTAGAGTCGTAAGCCGCTTGCTGTTGCTAAGCTTCTCCAACGACTGACTGAACATCCTTCGCTGTATTTATCAGGAAACAGCACGAGGAGTTTTGAGTTTTCACAGATATTTAACAGGCGGGTCAAAAGAGGTAGAAAAAGTTAAAAACAGTTTCAGAAATATTGTCAGTACAACCATTTTGGCAGAAAATTATTTATCTTAAAAGAATAGTGAACTAATATATTGCCGTATTACTCACATCTTTCACATCTGCCTCGTTATCTGTGTTTGGAAGGTGTGTGGCAGATGATACACACTTTATCCACTCCTGTTACACTCGTGTGCGGTATGTGCGAACAAAGACTGCCGGTGCCCTTCTGCATGTAGCCTATTTTCTCTAATTTTATCCACTTTGACGGATATTTCCCAAACTGTATTGCGATGCTCGCTTTAGAAATTTGAGCGTAAGATTCTTTGCGATACACAGGGCCTTCCAATCTCTCCCATTGCAGTTTGGTGCGCGTTTCGTGCTTTTCGCACACTGATTTAACATAGCCGTGACGTCTGTACATTCCGATTAGTAAAGGATCCACAACGACGAACAGTGCACAATAATCTGTGGACGGTGGGTTTCGTAAGTGGTCTCTTTCATTGTTGAGTCATATTACGCAATGATTGCTACGATAAGTTTTAGCTCGGCGTCTTCCTTCCACACGACTACATCTGTGTAGTTATTCCACCTTCAGGCATTTCGGACACTTACCACTTGCTACTTGAGGATGTTGATTGACTACAGTGACTGATAACTGTGTAGTTATACGGAGTAAACGTTGTTTTCGTCTACTTACGCGAATTAAACTGCATTATTTATGTTGAGAGTGACGTAATACTCATCTCACCTTGTAACACAATACGACATGACACCCATACCATTTTATGTGATCATTTGCCTACATAAAGATAACAGCTCTTCATTTTATTTCCGGAATGACATTTGCAAAAACATGGAAGTATTTTTAAATGTATTACGGTTCTTTATGTTCTAAGGAAGCATTTACAATTACTTGTAAATCACATCACAGGGAACACGGTTGGGACTACGATAACTTCAAACCAACTGCTTAGGAGAAAAATCTCTGCATATGGGCAGTCTGCTCCACAGAGGATTCATCTCTGAGCCGCTATTGAGTGCACTGTATGGTGTATTGGCCCCCATCAGTAGATGTGAATTGCGCACCTGCGCATATTATAAAGTTTCTCAGCCGTGTATACGAATGAACTGTCACAGCTATTCAGATACGGTTTTCACTACTAGACAGACTGATTCACGAGGAGGGTTAATGTACACGGGATGGGCCGAAAGTCACTGTCCATAGTAACTTAATTGAATACAAAACGAACAACTGAAATTCTGAAATAAGTGAATACATTATGGAAGCCACTGGATTGTTTATGACTTCTTTCTGGAATTGTTTTCAGTCTTCGTTGATACATTTCGTCAGACGAGCTGGGCCACTTAAGTATTCTTCTTCACATAGTCGTTTATTAGAATCAATGTCTTGAAAAGCGTTGCAAATAGGTTCTTTCAAGTCCTCAATTGTTTGCGATTTTGTAGCATAAATTTTAACATAGTCTACAAACATTCCATTGGCGTAAGGTCAGGAGATTTGGGTGGCCTTTATATTCGTCCTCGCCGTCCAATAACAGCCCCGCTATTTACCTCAGTGACGTAGTTTCGCACAAATGCTGCGTAGTGCGGTGGTGCTCCATTGTGTCGAATGTAAAGTGAGCTGAAGACGTCGTAGGTTATTTTTAGTCCAGGAATAGCATATGTTATCAACATTGTCAGCTAGTTCTCAGCAGTTACAGTTTCATCAGACAACCAAGACCCAACTACTGCACGACATGAGATACCACCCCACACGCTAACACCAGGTTAATTTAACTGCCTTTCAAAAACATTTCTATGACTCTTTATATCGACAGGTACAGTTGCGTCTGTTGACATGGCCTGACAGTTTGAAAATTGCCTCATTACTAGAAATTATCTTAGAAAACAACTTTTTTATCACCTTTTCTTAATTTATTTTAACACTGTCTCGCAAAACAGAAGCCTACGATCAGGATCGTCCTCAGACAGCCCATGAATGAGACGAGGTACGTGATAGTTGAAACTGGCCTTGTGTAAAATTATCCGTACAGATGTTCTAGAAATATCATGTTCGAGAGACAGCCTGCGAGTAGACTTAAGGGCTCTCTATAAGTGATCGTAAGCTTAGTTTTATCACTTACTGGCTGCCTACCTAACATGTGGGAATTCTCTAAAGATCCACTATTCTCAAAAACTTTCCATAAATTGTAGACAGCCTTCCTTCTAGGTGGAACAGTATGGAAATTATTATTCCACTCATTTATTATTAAATTATAACCACCTTTGTACCAAGATTTTAAAGCAAACCCTCTTTCTTCATTAGGAACATCTTCACAACAGGTTATAATCAACAATGAACAATGTCAGAAATGTTTGATTTAATAGCACGTACTCTGATCTTTGTATCTATAATTACTACAAACAACATTAATGTGTATAACTACAATTTATAATTATATAAATGATGACTGTGTAACGTATGTATTGTTCTCTCTTCCATATTTAATTGGTGTGTTGAGTGATATCTCGTGGCAGAGTTGAAGCTAAGTGCTGATCATTCAAAGAAGATGTGGTATCTGGTGGAAAAGCGGTAAAGTAACTCTAACGAGCAGCAACGCTTGACCAGCAGGAAGGAAGATTAGGTTTTGACGTCGCGTCGACATCGAAGTCATCTGAGATAAACACAAGCTCGGAATGCTGCAGTAATGGGATGGGGCAGGAAAGTGGCCGTTCCCTTTCGAAGGAACCATCTCGACATTTGCCTAGAACGATTCACTGAAATTACGGAAAACCTGACTTTGGACAGTCAAACGCAAGATTTGAAACTTAGACCTCCCGAAAGCGAGTCTATCGTGTTAAACAACGTGCCACCTCGCCTGGTGTTTGACCAGAATCCATACATATCTGCACATATTACAAATGAATGTCCCTCCACCTTCAAGTTTTTCTGTCTGTATGTGAAGCCTAATCTCAGGAACAGTGTAGGGATTTAGATGCGGTTTTCGCTAGTAGGTAGACTGATTAACGAGGAATGTTCGTGTGTATAATTTGTAGGTGCCTATTACTGCCCGTGCGAGGCAGTGGCAGGTCGCTTGTATTAGAGATGTAGTGTATTACTAGCAACTCAACTGATACTTTGTGACAGTAGCGAAGATCGCGTCAGTGAAATAGATTCCACTCACAATTACAATGCCGTTGTGATGATCATATGCAGCACAATTATTGAGAGATTTGAAAATAAATTGTTGTCTGCCAAAATTACAACAATTTCAATATGAAATACAGGCTTTGGGCGTCACTGGCCGACTTCAGATCATCGGACAGATGCCATGGTTCACTCCCTCCACTGCGGAAACCACAACGTCGTTCTTATGACCTGACAAATGTCGATAACGACTGAAACTGGTAATTTTGCATTGAATTTGTTGTGGCTGTGCCACACAATTAACGGGATTCAAAACAAGCAGTTACTATCGTCTTCAGAGCAACTGAAGCGCCTTTCTAATGAGACTCTGGTCGAAAGTCGTCATCTTCCATCACACGACGACATTCCTCCTTCATCTCCATCGTTGCTGGCTGGCATCGTTTACACGAATAAAATGACTGAAATAGTCTCAGAATGCATGACGCGCCTGCGACAGTTTTTTGGATCTGACTAAATTTCAGAAAATAGTTTTGTCTAATTACATTTTACTTTACATCATCGTATTTCCTTACTTGTTGTTGCATGGAGTAGTGCCTTGTTTCCTATTGCCCCTTGGGCTGCGTGGCATTATGAATGTAAAAAAAATGGGAAGTGTCAGATAAAATTTTGCTGATTGAATTTTATTTTGAATTTCGTAAGAAGAGGTAAAGTTTCCTTTGGCAGAGTGACTGCCACTTCAGTGCTTCTTACTTTAAATTTGAAATCAGGAACATTAAAAAGATGAAACAGAGATGAAAATAGAAACATTTTATTAATGTACAGTTACATAAATTTTATTGCATTGTGGGTGAACTGTGTGTCTTCTATACTGGGTGTAAGAATTAATTCTTAGTATGATTCAAAACACATTTGGTTATCACATATCAGTGCATTTTGTAGTGTGCAGCATTATGTGTAATGACGCTTCATGCATTGCTATCTCTCCTGTGTTCATATTCACTAACAAGCGAACAACGTAGCTGTACATTATTCCTTGAAACATTACCGGTTAAAATGTCTTTGAATACAACTCCGAATTTTTATACTTTTTTCTTTTGTTTTATCCGCAAGTGTCAGAAATTATGCAATTCTAAGTTCACGAATATCGAGGTGATCTGTCTTATAACCTACTGGTCGACAACTTAATTCGACCTTAGTGGAGTCACGACCGTGTTATTAATAATTATTCAGTTTCTGTACAACAAAATAGGGTGCGATCATCGGAAACCAATTCGATCTGAACGTGCACTGTACAGCTAGAATCAATTATTAAATAATCATAAATTTAACTTTAGAAAGATAAGGGTCAGATTACTGTAATTAATGCGGTAAGTTGTACATAGCACCCATTTCGGCTTGTCTCAGGACTGGTGCTTTGTTTTCGATCCATTCAGGTGCACAATCATACGGTCTGTTGGTTAACCAGTTGAAGCTAGATGAGGGTAAGTTACAACCTGCAGCCGATCATCTTCAAATTTTTCCGCATTTAATAACAATTTTCTGACACCTTAACCTCCCTGTATGCAGCTTCGTGTGTTTGCAGCCTCGTAGAGCTACAAGTGTTATCTGGAAGTAGATGTATTCATCTCGTGAAAAGTAACGGTTGTATCTGAACTATTCAGTGTACGCTGAACATTAATTGTCCTCGTGTCGAAGGTTTCCCATGTCCCATGAAGAATGAAGTACTGGGTTCTACTGACTATAAAGTGTTCAGTCCAACCGCAAAGTTGTTTAAAAATCCGTAAGCACATACATTTTTTACCAGATAATACACGTGATACAAACATTGCAAAAATAGCTAATCAAATATAGGTCTGGAAAGCTGGGTTAACAAAACTTCCAGGGACAATAATATATGCTTCCTAGTCAATTCTTTGTCTTTGTCTTTGAAAAGACAAGTTATGTGCATTTCACAACTTACAGAAGGTTTTCGGGCCGTATGGGTCTAGAATATGACGACAAGCAGATAGAAGAGGTTGACAGCGTTAAATACTTAGTCTAGCAACTAAATAACAAATTCACTGAGGAGCACACCAATGAACTGCTGCTGATGAGCCAATCAAATCTTTATGTTGTCAGACGTAGATGGTATAAAAATAAAAGAAATCTCGCGCACTTCACTTATTTTCACTTGTTCATGTCATAAGGAATCATTTTATGGAGTGAAGCATCAAGCAAGGCTAAAATGTTTGACTGCTATACCGTGTAATACGAGTTATTTGTGATGGGAACTCAAGAACTTCCTGCAGAAACCTGTTCAAGGAAGAGAATATCGACTACTTCTCAATATATTTATTCACGACTGAAGTTTGTCATAAACCATATATCTCTTATTCAAACCAAATCACAAATATTTAAAGCCAAAAACTCTCCATTATTCAGGAACAAACAGTTTCAGTAATTTGTCAGCACATATAAAAAGTATAGCTACTAATGAAGTTCTGTTTAACAGGAGTCTGAAGGATTTACCCATTTATGAACTTCGTAGTGGAGCAGATTTATGCAAATACTGTTAAAACGTCAAATAACGTGAGTGTTCCATTAAATCTGACTTCTGCTCATCTTCACTGCACTAGTGTGATAAACGTGAAAGTAATGTAAAGTGATGTAAATTGATCGCCCCTTATAACGGACAGAAACTGAACGAAAGTATAAAAGAACGAACAATTTTCGCAGACAACATAGATATATGATATCAAATGTTCAGCCCAGATGCCGATGCAGATGCTTCCATGTAGGCAGTCCAGTTTCCCCTATAAGAGCGCAACGAACATTCGCTGCAAAGACGCTGGATGGACTGCCTAGGCTTGCCACGCAGCCTAGAGACGTTATTTTTTCACGTATAGTGAATCTACGAACTTGCCATATCCAGTTCACACCCAATTTAGCGCCCTTCACTGTCGTCGGTTTAATTCAATTTCCAAAACTAAGATTATAGCTCTGAAAACGTTGTTGTAGCGATTCGTTTAGTTTGTGATTCCAGTTACGCTCCCATCGATCTCTTGATCGATAACCGTTGTTTTGAAGTTGTTCGGCCAAGACGGTGTTCAACTGTCTATCAACAAGCTTGGAATGAATACTGTTTATCCGTACCGGGGCACACTATTCGACAGCAAAGAACATTAGCGCAAGCGATGAGTTGCGAAGAGTTTCAGCAGTTCCAGCCTCCTACAGGTAGTTCGACAGAGTTTCTGAATTACCTTTGCTGCAGTATTCCCAAGACATTTTCCGTAAGTAAGGGTACGGTTAGGTGACATTCCTAGATATTTGGGGTGTTTGTTATGGTTCAGGGTAACATCTCCAAGCGCGCTCATTCTTACAACTGCCAGTTTATTATTAAGATGGAAGGTCGAAACCGCGGTCTTTGATGGATTAGGTTTAAGTCTCCATTGCCTGATGTATGTATGCAGTAAAGTGAGATCATTATTGTCAACTACTTCTGTAGCTGCAAGTGATTTGTATCTCGTGGCCAAAGCTATATCACCCGCGTATCAAAACTTATTTCGTTCCTGGCTGGAAAGTCGGCTGTATACAGGTTGAATAGGAGGGGTGCCAAGAGTGAGCCTTATGGTTGTCCATTATGGATAACCTCGGTGTTGCTTGGATTTCCATCAAGTATTAGTTGAAAAACATCTGTCACTGAGCATGTTTTGTATAACGCGTGCCGTTGTTTGAAAGGATATTAGTCTTATCAGTTAATAAATGACCCCCTCCTTCCAGACCGTGTCATACTCTGAAGTGAGGTCCAGGAATACCGCGGATGTTTTCAAGTTCGGTTGAGAATCGGCTTCTATGTAAAACTTTAGTGCCAGCAGCTGGTCACAGCAACTGCAGCCTGGTCTGAATCTTGCTTGTTCTGAGGAATTTAATTTTACGCTAACACGATGTGAATAAAAATATACAAGGTCAATAACGTGTTTTACGTAAGGAAGAATGAGTTAATGACATGTTTCTCAGAGGTACGGTAATGGAAATTTTTTAGTTCGAGGTACCAATTCGCTGAAATTCGATAACGTGATTACACGCTGTACATCTAACAAACAGATATCTCAGTACGGAAAGGACTACCTATAAATGTACGATGAGACACCGGAACGGAGCAGTTCGGTGTGTCTTCCTCTGCATTTCTTCAAGAAACCGAATTGGCAATACTTCTCTTCAAACAGACAAATCTCATCTTTTACTTTTACTTTATATCATTTGGTATATAACTTACCAGTAACGAGGAACTTCTCAGTAAATTAGGGTTTAAGTCCCTTCGACACGGACGTAATTGGAAACGCGAGTAAAGGACAAGGTTTGAGGGTGCAATGAGCTGTGGCGGAGGCAGAAGCGTCTTCCGAATGATCCCTCGAACTACTTGAGCGAAATAATGGGAAACTCAATGCGGATGGCCGGAACCTAGCTTTTCCGTAATGAGGCTCCGGTTTCTTAACGGCCAAATTACCTCCTTCCGCGGGATCTTGTGTCTTTAATCAAGAAACGACAGACGTATTGGCTTTCCCGAGCTGAAGTTTTGCCAGGCGACAAATTGTGGTGCTGTGACTTACCGGGATGTAGAGGTCAGCATGGGTCTCCTGGGACGTATCGAGCGGTGGCGATATAGGGCTCCGCCGAGGGCACCGCCTCAGAGGACCTGCGAAACATCGCTCTTCTAGAAGACGCCTTTCTCTCGGACTCCGACTGTAGACACACGCTGTTGTCACAGTGTTGTATTTATAGTGTCATTTCGACGAAGTAACGTCACAAAGGAACGACTGCTTCACCACGGTAGTGTCATATCTCAAACCTCAGAGACTGGATGTTCAAGAAAAATATGTTATTTAACCGTAGGCTTCAGATTTTTACCGATTCCCCCAGACTGAGGATTGGAGCTAAACGCAACGGTTGAGGAAACAAACAAATAAAAACTTAGGGGATACGTAATTCACTTACATCTTCTGACCTATCGGCTTTCTTTAGAACTATAAAAATACCAAAATTTAATTAAAATGTTGTTAATTTACCCAGTTTATACCCATTGCTGTTTAATACTCGTTGCTTGTTTGTCCGTCTTTGAAACGAAATACATCACTGATTCTGCGTATCAGTGATCCGACAGTTTGTTGGTACGTTTGTGGAGGTATGTGACTTTAAATGTCTACGCAAAGATCATGTAATTCGCGTAAATAACATGACGCTGATCTACGTACGGGGTAATGGCGCCCGGTAGAGATCAAGCTGGGTTTCATAGGATTTACATCAGGCGAATCTGGTCACCGATACATCAAAGTGAGTTCACTATAACACTCCTCAAAGTACTGTAGCATGGTTCTGGTTCCGTGACACGGAAAATTATACTGCTGAAAAGTGACGTAACCGTCGGGGAAGACGTCAAGCGTGAAGGGATGCGGATGTTTCGCAGCTCGCAGCATGTCTTCGATTGCTACCATAGGTGTCTCCCATAGCATAATACTGCTCCCACCAGCCTGCGTCAGTGGTGCGCTGAACGTTTCGAGACGCGCTCACTTCGTAACGGCGTTTGTGGAAACGACCAACGACCTAGTGCAGCAAAAACGTGATTCACCCCAAGAGCTGACATGTTTCCATTAATTGACGGTCGAATCCCGAAGTTCCCGCGCCCAGTGCAATCGTAACTGACGATGTCGTTGAGTCAACATACGAACATGTAGGGGTGGACTGCTGCAGAGCTCCATGTTCAACAACGTACGACGAACGGTGTGCCCAGAAACACTTGTGCGTACAGTGCTCTTTCGGCAGAGATGCCACAGATCACCAACTATCCTACTTTACTGAGCAGACAAGCCTCCGAACTCCACGTTCTGTGAGTCCAACCATTTAGCGCCTAGTAGAAGCTTCACTGTCCTACCTCTTTCCGCAGGTGCTCCTGACAGTAGCACGTGAACATTCGATCGGCTTCGCCGTTTTCGAGATACTCGTTCAGAGGCTCTGCATAATAAAATTCTGTCCTTTGTCAAAGTCGCTTATCTCAATGGATTTCTCCATTTGCAGCCCGTATCTTCGCCAGGGTGATACCCGTCCGTGTCAGATCATTTTACGTACTTTTTTACCGCTTCACGTGCTCGCAACGCCACCAGGAGGTATCCAACGTCGCGTTGGGCAGTGGTCATAATGTTCTGGCTTATCAGTGTAAGTCTTCAGCTACTAAAAGCATAAAGAGAATCGGGTTCGATTCCCGGCGTGGTCAGGGATTTTCTTTGCCTCGTGATGGCTGGGTGTTGTGTGATGTCCTTAGGTTAGTTAGCTTTAAGTAGTTCTAAGTTCTAGGGGACTGATGACCATAGATGTTAAGTCCCATAGTGCTCAGAGAGCTCAGAGCCATAAAGAGAATCAGTAGAAAGTATTTTATATTTAACTTATTTCTCGTCATTTGTTATAAATCCTGTTTTCTCTTGGCACAGTTGTCGTAGGTTAATAATTCTTCATGTCATAGCTACAATGAGGTGTCTCGGTTCTGTTTATCCACACGTCATATCACTAATACCATGAATTAGGAACGTATTTTCTCTTTAAAATTATTTTATTTCATGTCTTGCAATTTTTAAAAATTAGCTCACTAAACAACAACTGATCACTTACAACTGTTACATTTCACAGCAAGAAGGCTATACAACAACTGCTTAGCAACTGCCACTAGTCAAAACGAAACACACGCTCTGCATGAACAAGAGCAGATATATATCAATTTCAGTACAAAGGTATGTCAACATGGTCGATATAATCGATGTCGTTGAGCAGGGAATGACAATTTGATTAATACTTCAGATAAGCGATTTTACTTTTATGAGCAATTGTGGAAAAGAATAAATATTATTATAATACTAAACCTAAATGTTCTCAAATTTCCAAGTGACAAACTGTTAAGTACTTTAGAGATATAAAATAATAGTGTTTCTCAAAAAATAGTTAATTTTATATCAACATTATGCTTCATCAATGTCTATTTACAACGAAATTAAAAAAAAAATGAACAATTTGCAGTTTCAATCTCTTCGGATTATGTTCTAAATTATAGTGTATCGGTCTCTCTGATGCTTGACGAAAGAAATTAAGTGTAATGAACAGTTCCATTACAGCCTCGAACCACTAATATCGTTGCTCGCAAGTCTCAGTTGATACAATATTCTGTTTAGATGAAAATGAACGAGCCCCCTGCGGTTCATTAATAATATTACAGGAATTAGTCATTATGCTTGTAAGCGTAACACCGACAACCCTAAAGGGCAATCGATACTAACGTTACGCCTTGTGCGAGGAATGTTTGAGAATGTTGTGACTGTGACATAACCTAATGGGAACAGAACAATCGAACTGGGATTCGTTTCCGAAACACTCCAGCAGAGTATATCCAACAGTAAATAGTTGGGAACCTTCCTGGACACACACACTAAACTCTTTCTTTATATCTGTTCACATTAGAACACAGTAACATAACCTTGCAGGTAAATGTACTATACTACTAACTTGGAAGTCAGACAAACAAATGGCCAATGCGGTAGCAAACGGTAACATATGCCTCTCAGCAACACGTACTTAAAACTATATGCAGCAGTTTATAGAACCAAGCACCAACACACATGAAACTAGTAGCAACACTAAAGATGGAAAAGCATGAAATGATTCAGATTTAAATCATGAGGTCTGTTAATGACCATACTCTATAACATTATTGTTTGGTACCAGGTCTCTATGCCTGTGCATTAATCCACTGCATTAGATAGCTAATACATTAAATATTTCTTTCTTAAGCTCGGTTCGAAGTAATTATACAGAATCTAACTACACTGGTTCTGAAAGGATCTTTGCTTTGTTTGATTAACTAACTAGCCTGGTACATGAGGGCCCTTAAACTTTCATGGTTTGAAGAATCATTCTCCTTAATATAACTAAACAAGTGTGTATGAGAAATGGTAAGTATTCTCATTAATAATTATTAATTAAGTAAAGCACAACAAACTGTAACTATTTAAATAACAAATATGCTATGGTAAGCAGTATTTTAACCTACTCAAAATACAGTTGGCTGTGCAAATGCCAACACAACATTAAATTCAAGTTCAAACACTTTCTCATGAAATTAACACTGATCAAACTTGGTAATGCTGATCAAAGTGCATAAATGCAACAATTAATAATCTTTTTCACTTCAGATCAACTTTACTGTTTTCAGGAAGCTTTTCAAGTGAAGTAAATTATTTAAGAAAATGACTGCAGATTAATTTAAAATGGACTGAAAGTGGAGTATTTCTCAAACTGTTAAACTGAACTTCACAACTATTTTTACAACTGCCAAATAAGTATTTTTGCAATAAATTGGGACACTCGGAATTAAGTTCACTTGGATAGGATTTCTGTCCAGGTTTGCGATTTGGGACAATCAAGTATGTAAGATAGAGTTTGTAGCAACACCACGATTATTATTAAAATCAACCAAATTTCACAAGTACCTGTTCATTTACAGAGTGTCAAATATAAACCATTTAATGGAAGGCTGGTGGTACTGCAGTGACTGTTAACATGGCGGCGATGCAGTTATGGCAGTACTGTCGGCCTCACCCTGTTACAGATCTTCTTGGCGTCGGAATTATATTTTTATAGGGCCAAAAACAATGCCATCATACTAGTATCACCAAATGCAGCATCCGAGGCTCATAAATACCGCTCTTAAGCTCCTCTAGCCTCAAAATTCCAAGAATATTAGCCACAATGATCCGCTACTGTTAGTGAGATGTTAACCACAACATTGCTCAGCCCAGACTCCCTACACATCACAAAGGACGAGTTGCACTTGCGCGCCAGCCTCACCTTTTCCACTCCGCCAGCCTTCTTCCATAACTGCAGGGCTTCTCCTATCTTTTACATTCAACCCTACATTCCCTAACTATGGACCAACTCATTTACAATACATTATATAACAGTAACTCCAGTAGTTATGTAAGGTGTCAGGCAAATCCAACACCTTCCATGAAAACCCTGACATGATAAGCAAATCCAGTAGTATGTCACATAGCTCCGAATAAATCGTGACATTAAATTAATCAAAGTAATACGAGTAACGAGTGAGCAAATGGAATACCACAGACTAACACAAGAATGCCTAAATGCATGTCATACCTTCCCACCGTGAGACAGACGCAGTTCCGAGGGGAGAAACGAGAACAGAAGTCGAGAGCAGAACCGTGTTAAGCTGGAAGGCCCTACGATAAGGGACGGACACCCACGTCGCCAGCTAATCGCTAGGACCACCCCCCCAGCCCATGTTAAAAGCTAGAGCCCTCCAGAAGAACAGCATAGATCTTACGACAACACAAAAAGGGCTACCCCAGCCGCAAGTTTTAGCGTGAGACTTTTTCGCGTCTCTGTTACGTCAAGACCACCCGCCAGCCCATGTTAAAAGATAGAGCCCTCCAGAAGAACAGTATAGATTTTACGATAACACTTAAAGGACCACACCAGCTGCAAGTTTTAGCGTGAGACTTTTTCGTGTCTCTGTTACGTAGCAAACTTTAAAAACATTGCCCCACCACGAAAAGTATAACGTTTCTCATTGGATAGACAGAATTTTTGTAGGTGCAGCTTAAGGTTAATATTGAGACCCTGATTGGTCAGTTGAAAGCACAGCCAGATAGTTTTTTTAAACCAACTTCGGTAAATTGTAGTAAGGAGAAGTTAGGAGAGAGTTGCTTCCGAGATGGCGAGGTGAGCAGAGCTGTGCTGCCTGCCACCCCCTGACGAACATTGACAAGGTAATGAACGCACACGATGCCGCATAACAGCGCATAAAGCTTCACTCAGAACTGCAGAAATCTCATCTGTTACACCCCCTTTTTGCGTAATAGTAGTGTCGATCGTCAATTAAAGCTCATGGTGTTCACATTTGCCACTTGAAGTAAAAATATGAAACGCGATGATTTTTCTGTTATGTAGTTATTGAGAAGCCACATCAGCCACTGTAATTTACGACAAGTTAGATAAGTAATTAAAGATAATTGAGGGTCACTGTAGACCATTTTGATAGTTTTCTCTTTTGTGAAACTTAATTTAAACCTAGATTATAGATGTGATATGGCAGAGGTCATCCTTCGATCCATTGTAGAACTTGGAAACCCACTCAGGGAATATTCGTTCACATTTTTGTTGAACGCAGTTGGTTTTTATCATCCTGTATTAAAACATTTCCTTCTATCAATAGTGCAATTTATAAACAATGTTTTGTGGCTAGAATAAAATTTCCAATGGTAAACTGAACTGCTTTTTCGACGTTATTTTACCAGCTAACTAAAAATAGGGAGTGCAGTGGAGCTGACGCTGAAATCATTAAGTATTTGGTTATATCATTGCTAGTCTCACTGAAATCTTCTGAACTCTACATGTCATGTGTGGTCTGGCGTCTCCTTACCAGAAACAGGTCCCAGGTTCAAACTAGTCAATTCCCTAAAAAACACGCTCAGAGCATCGTTGTGCGAAAGTGGTAGGGAGACACGATATAGAACAAACAGACACCACGCAGAATGTTAGAGTTACTTAAATCCACAAGCACAGTTCAAACAACATCGTCCAAAAATTCACGTATGGCTTAGAAATACCGATACAGATACAAAATAGTTCTAAAATAGGTGTTACGTGCCTATAAGCCCTATGCAGCTGTACTCTACCAATAAACACCTCTATGCAAAAGGAGTGCAGAAATATGCAACCAAAGCCAAAGCTGTTTGTTATTCTATGTCCAACTAAAGCAGCAGTTCTGTTAACAGATTGAGAAAGGTGAGGAAGATGACTGTAGAGAGGACTGAAAGCGACACACATTTTATCAGTGCTGAGAAACTATTTGGGCTAGAATATTTCGAAGTAACTGCTATAGTAGTAATTGAAATGAAAAACAGAGCTGCTATATGTCCTACTACTTCATGTGACTAATTTCTTTTCAGTAACGGCCATATAATAAATTTTGCATCTGATTTTTATGTTATATATAGCAGTGATATTGCTACAATAAATGCAGTCAACGAAATAGATCCTTTCAATTTTCATATGAAAGAGCCGTTGAGGAATATCGAAATGGTTTCCCATTTTGATCCCTCTTAGGGGACACCGCCTTAAAGTAGCACTGTCCGTGCGGGTGAGGAGGTTTTCGTGCTCTGGATCCGGAGGTGTATGCCGGCGGTAGTGTAGCTACCAGCCGAGTCATCCATGTTGGACAGGCCGAAGGAGCCAGACCAAATATGTCCCTCAACGACCTAACGAAAACCTGTCTTCTATCCTTTTCTCACCCCTAGCCCAACCTTTTTCTTTCCCTTCCCATTTCCCCCACATAACCGATGCTGGCGGTTAAATCACGTATAGGGGTGCGGAGGAAATGCCAAGCCCATATGCCGAACATCTGGCAAATCGTCAGTGACTGGGCGATAAGGTGGCAGCCCCCACCAAGGCAATCTGAAGCGGCGCGACAGTCACCGGCCCTTGTTAAATAACCTGATTCCTGAAACCGAGACGAGAGTACAGAACCGGATGGATAAACTGGTAACGACCTTTGGCATGAAAAGGAAAACTAAAATTGGCTTTTGGAATATACGAACCTTGAGGGAGAGTAGCAAGCTGAAACAAGTGACAAGGGAAATGTATAATTATAAGCTTAATCTCCTGGGATTGAGTGAAGTGAGGTGGCCAGAGTTTGGTGAAATGCAGACATCAGATGGAATTACGTTTTTATATTCAGGACGTGAAGAGGAGCCTGCCGGAGTGGCCGAGCGGTTCTAGGCGCTACAGTATGGTCGCAGGTTCGAATCCTGCTTCGGGCATGTGTGACGTCCTTAGGTTAGTTAGGTTTAAGTAGTTCTAAGTTCTAGGGGACTGATGACCTCCGCTGTTAAGTCCCATAGTGCTCAGAGCCATTTGAACCATTTTTTTTGTGAAGAGGAAGAGCAACATCGGGTTGGCGTTGGGCTCTTGTTGACCAAGGCAGCAAAGAAGAGCCTTCTAGAATGGAGACGCGTGTCCAGTAGGATCACGATTGCCAGATTTGAGACGAAGGTCCGAATCGTGACGCTCATCCAATGTTATGCCCTCACACAGACATTAGAGATTGAGAAGAAGGAGGAGTTCTATTACCTGCTACGAGAGACTGTAAAGAAAGTGAGCAAGAAATATATCCTCATTGTTATGGGAGACATAAATGCCAAGGCGGGAGATAACAATGAGGGTTTGGAACAGATAACGGGGGTACATGGCTTGGGTGAAATGAATGATAATGGGAAAAGATTTAGTGACTTCTGCGCAAGCTATGACCTTGTAATAGGAGGGGCCTTGTTCCCTCATCGGAGATGTCATAAGTTAACATGGGTATCCCCAGATCATATTACAGAAAATCAAATTGACCACAACGTAGTATACAGGAAGTTCAGGAGCAGCCTGGAAGACGTGCGGCATAGAAGAGGAGCAGACGCAAGTAGCGACTACCATCTTATTACTGCCAGTTTCCGAATGATGATTGTAGCTTCCAAAAGGAAATTCGAGCCAAGGAATAGACGATTCGATGTAGGTAAACTGAAAGATCCACAGATTACTGAGGGGTTCCAGCTGGAACTCCGGAATAGGTTCCAGGCGCTGAAACTGGAGATGGCTGAGGATAAGGACATGAAGGAGATGTGGAGAGAAGTTAAGAATACTTTTGTGCAAGTGAGTGAGAGACAACTTGGCTTTCAAAATCGGGTGCGGAGAGACTGGATGTCCGAAGGTACCTGGAGGAAAATCACCCATAGAAAGGATGCCAAGGGAAGAGTAAATCAGAGCAGGACCAGACAAGAAAAAGCACAGGCACAAGCTGATTATAGAGCAGCAGATAAGGAAGTGAAAAGGAGTGTGAGAAGAGACCACAGAAGATGGATAGACGAATAGGCTGATAGAGCAGAACAGGCAGCGCAGAGGGGGGATGTGAAAGAACTATATGATATCACTAAGATGCTCTCAAAGAAAAACTTCCAGAGGAACCGACCAGTAAGGACCAAGAAAGGGGGGATACTAACTACACATGAAGAACAATCACGTAGGTGGGAGGAACGTTTTAAAGAAGTTCTAAATAAAGACTTCGGTGGTGAGGTAGAAGAACAAGAACAAACGGAATACAATGATCCTAGTCCCAGCATTGCTGTAAATACACCCACTAAAGCAGAAATTCGGATAGCACTGAAGCAGATCAAGAATGGGAAGGTACCAGGACCAGGTAATTTAACATCTAAGATGCTGAAAACAGACTTGGACACCAATGTCGAGTTATTGTACATCCTCTTAGAGAAGATATGAAGAGAGGAGAAACTGCCAACAGATTGAAAACGAGGTGTTACCCTATTGCCAGTACCGTGTAAGGTACTTTAGAGGGTCATTTTAAACCGTATTAAGGATTCTGTGGAAGCACAACTGAGGAGACTATGAATTCCAAGTACTACATAATGGAGAACTAACAGAGCCTTTCCAATATGGGAGTACGACAAGGGTGTTTTCTTTCGCCAACACTATTTCTTTTGGTGTTGGACCATGTGATGAGGGGACGGAAGAGAGGTGTACAATGAAGGATGCAGGATAGGCTCGAACATCTAGATTTCGCAGACGACATCTGCTTAATGGCACAACGATATTGAGACATCGAAGAATAACTGGTCAGATTACAGAGAGAGGCGGACGTTGCAGGCCTCAAGATAAATGTCCGCCAAACCAAAGAAATGCGGATAAATTCGACCATCACGAATAGGCTGGCCATTAATGGAGAGGACCAATCTTTCCTCTATCTCGGAATTATAGTCACGACTACAGGAGGCGCTGAGGAGGACGTCCATAGTCGCATCCGCAAAGCAAATGGTGCATATGCACAACTGTATCCTATCTTGAGAAATAGGTACATCACAAAGAAGACCAAACTCCGGCTATTCAATAACAATGTGAAGGCTGTTCTGTTGTATGGTTGCGAAACCTGGAAGGTGACTAACCACATCAAAAACCAGCTAAAGTTTTTATCAACCGCTCTCTTCGACGTATTTAAAATGTGAGATGGCCAGATATAATGACAAATGAAGATATTTGGAGGGAGACAAATCAGCAACCAATCAATATATAAATCTAGGAAAAAAAATGGAACTGGACTGGGCATACATAGAGGAAACCAGATGGAGCTGTGGAAATTGTGGTTTGGGATTGGAATCCTCAAGGAGTTAGAAAACGTGGTCGTCCCAAACAGATGTGGAAAAGGACAATGGTGAGAGAAGCTGCAGAGGATGGGAAAACCTGGAGTGAAGTGAAGAGACTTGCTAGAAATCGTACCAGGTGGAGGAATTTCATCATGGCCCAGACGGAACTACAAGAACTAAGGAAGTTTCCATTTTGATATTTTAAAGATTTTTCTGAAATTATGGGTTAAGACATGTTTATCCAAACATCGAAACAGTTTTGGGGATATTTATGACAATACCACTGACTGCAGCATCTAGTGAAAGTAGTTTCAGCAAATTAAACCTGATAAAAAACTACTTAACATAAGGTGTGGATGAAGGCGTCTGTTAAACTGAGTTTTCTTGAAAGAATGCGACACAGAAACTGGTCTTGACATAATTAGTTTGCTTCTCTCAAAGCATGGAAATGCAATGCAGAATTGTAATAAAAACAGAAATTCAGGAAAAGGTGTACAGCCTCAGCTCTCGATTATAAACATTGTTTCATTTGTAATTAATAATTTCTTTAGCTTTAATAAATTCTAATGAGTAAATAAAACCTGTACTTCACATCATAATAAATTCAATGTATTGTGTTTGCCGTAAACAATAATACATAAATTTTGTTTTACTTTCAGTTTATTTTAGGAATTTTGTGGAATTCGTAAGCCAATTTCTGCATTGAACATTTGATTTCTTGTGTCTAGTATTTATGATACATTTGTTTCATTTAAGAAATATTTGGTAGTAATGCATCATTTTTATTAAGCTTGTATATAAAATTTCCTAAATCTTCAAAGTAGTAATTAGCAGAAATGTAATTTTATGAAGAGGGGAGTGTTTAGAGGTCGGTGCAGCTTCGGCAATTCTGTCGCGGGCGCGTGACCACATCGGTACGGCTTTGTGGTTGCCCCGCATTGCTGCTACCCGCAGACCGGATGCCGCGGCCTGGTAGGGGCTCAGCGGCCGCCCACAGCACACCGCTTGCTGCCTGCGCCGCGTTGTATTTACGAGAATTAATGGAGAACGCCGAGTTCACGTTGCCCGCTAATGCGCTGCCTTGTAAGCGTCACGGCGCACTTACATAGTTCTTAATTAATTACACAAGGTTAACCACAGGTGCAGGAAACCCTTACGTCTAATGAAAACTTAAAACATACTGCACAAATCCTGTGAAGATACAGACTCTGAAACGACTTAAGTCGCAAATTATAAATCTAAATCAGGAAAACCCATATTTATCGCTGGTCTGGTTGTAACACTGGGGTATGACGGGGAAAATTTTTTGAATTTGTGTGTATATAACTTAGATTACAACGTGTGAGATTTCTTTCCTCTTTCCTTACCCTTCGCATTGTGACTAAGCTACAATCACGTACAGGATGTTCCAAACGTTTTGGGTCAAACTGAAACAGATGATAGAGTTTTCACAAGTGATTATATTAAGACAGGGAACCAATGATCGGAAATGCATATTTATTGCGTTATGGTCATACCCAGCATACACCATATAGCAACAACGTAGTTCATAATAATTGTGCATGGCAACAGCTCATGAAGTTCTACCTCAATCTCTCAAAGATTCCTGGTGTTTGTCGTACCAGGAGACAGGCAGCCTGGACCCTATCGACCCGGTCTTCATTCGTTTCTACGGGTGCTTCATACTCCAGCGTTTTGACGTAACTCCAGAGGAAAAAGTGCAGAGATGTGAAATGCTGCTATCGCTCTGGCCATGGGACAGGACCTCCCCTTCAGCTTCAACTATGAGGGGTTCTTTTGCTCAGGCGCTCGTGTTGATTCACGTCCCTATACAAATGTGTCATTAGAGGGAACTATTTCAATTAATCAAGAAAATTTTTTCAGTCCTGTTCACCTAGACCTGAATGAAATCATTGCGATTATTACATTACTTAGAGTTCTTACTTCTCATAATTATATATCTTTTAATATTTCTCTTTACGGACAAGATGATAGATCAGCAATGCGAAGTTGCTTCGCTGAGTTTTTTCGATGTTTTCGCCAATTACGTTGAAGAAAATTATTTCAGGAAATTTTATTTTGCAGACGTTACGTTGGCGCTATAGTCATTCTTTTCAGTGGCTACTCTTCTGAAATACAGCAACTTGCCAATGAATTTAATGAACTGCACCCGAAAACGTCATTTCCTAAGGTAACTTAGATCTAGAATTACAGTTGATTAACAAGCAAGTTATTTTTTATGTCTACAGGAAGCCAAACACCGGAAATTCAATCATGCTTTCTTCTTCTTTCCAACCACGGTATTATAAACTAGTTTTTTCAGATCCATGACTGATCACATCCTTGGTCAACCTCTCGGTGAAGATTCCATCAGTAAAGAAAACAGAATAACTTTAAAATTTTAGAAAGTAGAAATGGTTACAATATTTCTTTATTCCAGAAGTTGTCTAAAGAAGAGAAATTGAAACTGAATGCTTCATCTACCAACAAATACCCTAAAACAGGGGTAAAGTGAATCCCTTTCCCTTTCCTGGGCAACACATCTTACGACCTATCCAGGTTTTTTCGGCATACAAACGCACATATAGCTTTCTCTGGTAGTAACA
Organism: Schistocerca piceifrons; assembly: GCF_021461385.2. NCBI lineage: Eukaryota > Metazoa > Arthropoda > Insecta > Orthoptera > Acrididae > Schistocerca > Schistocerca piceifrons. Next base: position 233,909,213 of record NC_060138.1, read on the forward strand.
ATATATGACATCAACTTCTTTATGATGAACAGACTCAGAAAAGTATTTATCAAAAGTCAGGGGTCTATACATTAGAGTGTAACCAATGCCTCGCTGAATGTTGGACAAACTTGAAGAACGTTTAAAACCAGGTTTCAGGAACACCTGCTCACAAAAAGAGGGCAAATGAAACGATATTCATCATTTGCAGAACATCTAAATGCACCTGTCCAGTGTCCACCTACCATCAATACTATGCATATTATGCATTTTGTCCTTAAGCGACGGAAACTCAGTTTACTTGAGGAATTTGAGATCGCCAAACGCGCGTTTTTTTGGTGTTGATGGCTTCCTGAATGATCTATTGATCAGCAAAAAGCAATCATTGTTTGATATGATGATGACTCTTTTTAAAGAAGTTCAGCCTCCTTGCTGTGAAGTACATTGGTATCTCTTTTGTCCTTATCTCTCCCACTTTTTAAAGCATAAGTAATTCTTGTTTTTTTATATTTATGACGACCTTTTCGTAATGTATAATAATCTTATCGGGTAGATGCCACTTAGCTTTAACTTTACTGTTATTTTTAGGGCTGTCATTTTAGAAACTGAATCATGGACCTCGTCGTTGGTGCGGAGGCTTGCGTGCATCAACCATACAGATAGCCGTTCCGTAGGTGCAACCACAATGGAGAAGTATCTTTTGAGAGGCGAGGCATACGTGTGGTTCCTGGAGAGGGGCAGCAGCCTTATCAGTAGTTGTAGGGGCAACAGCCTGCATAATTGACTAATCTGGCCTTGTAACATGAACCGAAACGGCCTTGCTGTGCTGGTAAAGCGAACCGCTGAAAGCAACGGGAAACTACAGCCATAACTTTTTCCGAGAGAATGCAGCTCTACTGTATGGTGAAATGATGATGGCGTCCTCATGGGTAAAATATTCTGGAGGTAAAATAGTCCCCCATTCGGATCTCCGGGCGGGAACTATTTAGGAGAACGTCGTTATCAGCAGAAGCAAAACTGTCGTTCTAGAGGTCGGAGCGTGGAATGTCTTATCCCTTAATTGGATTGGTAATTCAGAAAATTTAAAGAGGGACATTGATAGATTAAAGTTAGATATAGTGGGAACTAATGAAGTTCGATGGCAGGAGGAACAGGACTTCTGGTCACGTGAATACAGGGTAATAAATACAAAATCAAATAGGGGTAATGCAGGAGTAGGTTTAATAATGAATAAAAAAAATATGAGCGTGGGTAAGCTACTACGAAGAGCATAGTGAAAGCATTACTGTAGCCAGGATAGACACGAAGTCCACGCCTCGCACAGCAGTATAAGTTTATATGCCAACTAGCTCCGCGCATGATGAAGTGATTGAAGAAATGTACGATGCGATAGAAGAAATTATTCAAACAGTGAATGGAGACGAAAATGTAATAGTCATACGGGACTGGAATTCGATAGTATGAAAAGGAAGAGAAGGAAAAATAGTAGGTGAATACTGAATGAGGGTAAGGAATGAAACAGGAAGCCACCTGGTAGAATTTTGCACAGAGCATAAATTAATCATAGCTAACACTTAGTTTAAGAATCATGAAAAAAGGTTGTACATGTGTAAGAGGCCTGGAGACACTGAAAGGTTTCAGATAGGTTATATAATGGTAATACAGAGATTTAGGAAGCAGGTTTTAAATTTATTAATGGTTATCAATTTATATGGGCATGTCAGCTTCCCTTATCACACAAGTTTTCTTTCATAACAAAGTGCTTGCTGTAACTACATAGTCCCATTATTGTTACTAATGTTCGATACAAAGTCAGAGTGTCTATGTCGTGCGAATGCAGTAGCCTTCACTGCACAAATACGCGAAGATCGTATTCAGCGATTTGGTCCTTAATGAATTCTTCGCTGCGGTGACAGCTAGGTTCCATATCAGCGGTCCGAGGAATTTACTTCACCTCTTCGCTCTCACTTATTCAGTGGGGACATCAGCTATACATCCGACATCCGTCAACAAGGTAAGTTTCCCGCTGCTTTCACGACGTTGTCAAGCACAGAAAATTCATGTTACACAAAAATATTGTCATCTTTAGTTTATCACGCGCACGCATACGTCTCTTACAGGCACAATTAACAATTTGTAGGCAAGTTTCGTATGGTTTTGAGCCTTGTTTTTTAGCGTCTTTCATATCGTTGCAACACCCAAAATTTATGTAGTGTCCTTTCTACATACTATACAAACAAACAAAAAATACAAGTACAACTACAAAAGTAAATCCATCCTGTTCATTTGCTGACGTGCCATTATCGTTGCTTATATATATTATAGTCTGATTGTCATTTTGTTTTAGTCTATTTTGTTAAATTATAATTTCGTTACACTGTTCAATTCCAATTATATGAGTACACTTTTTACTATCGTTTGGTTTTACATTCTTTACATGACATTCATACAATAATAGATTCTGTTTTCCTTTATGGCAAAATTGACATACATTTCATTCCAATTCACAGTGATTTCTTGACGAAGCATATTTATCAATTTCAAAGAATTAAAGAAGTAAACAATAGTCGCTACAATAGATTCTACGCGTTGCTCGAATAACTACGCGTGCCCTCGCCTCTCTAGCATTCTCCAGGAAGGATCTACACACGACAAGGTTGAGGAAATTTCACGGAAAGGCATTTATGTGCTCAGTTATGTCTCGTTGCTGGTCTTAACTGTATTTCCAAGGACAAAATAGTTCGTCGTAGATCAGCCTGAGGGTGTCTAAATAAGGTGAAACGCGTAGTTGATAAATAAAAAAACTAAAATTGCAACCAAAACTGTTTTCAACTAATACTACTAAACACTGGTTTGCTGATTCATGCCACAGATGCACTGAAAAAAATTGTTTATTCCTTTACAACTGGGATAAGTGAAAGGCGAAGCGTTGTGTCTAAAGTAAAATTCTTCCTTGTTACATCCACTCACCTCATCATTTACACAGTTGACATATAAGGGAAACAACATAAACAAAAATTTTCCTTATAAACTGACAACATAAATTCATGTGATTTTTCAGCGTCCTAAATATAATATTATTATAGATATGTACAAATTAGAGGGTATACAGCCCTTCTTCAGGACATAAACGTTCTCAGGTCTTTATGTGGGTAAAGGCGCAATCTGTATGCTGCCGGGTAGGGGATTTTAGTATTTACGTATGGTCTGGTGTGTTTTTATTAGTTGCCACTCACGGTTAGGTTTTCCAATTTTTGTGAATTTGGGATGTATTCTGAGTAATACCTTTTGTCCTACATAAAATTTTGTTGTACTTTTCAGCTTTCTGTCATAAATTCCTTTCCCATATCTGGACCAGGTTTCAAGGTTGTTTATTATTTGTCGTATTTTACTATCCATTGATAATTCTGGTATCGGTATCTTGGGCAAAGGTTTTTCCTTTTCGGCTACCTGTTTGTAATTGAACATCAGTCCATTTGGCGTAAATCCAGTTGATGTATGGGGAAGCTCGTTAACAGCTTGTAAGAAAGGAGTGACATATTCAATCGACTTGGTATGTTTATGAGGTATATAGGTCCTCACAAACCTGATGAATTCCTTAAAAACCCTTTCTATGGGGGATGCTTCGGGATGAAATTTGGACACCAAAATGCGTTTGATTTGGTTGGATTCTACAAACTCTTTCCATTTAAATCCAACAAAATATGAGGCATTATCTGTCAACATGACTTCTGGTTTTCCTATTCTTGCAAAATAATCCTCTTTAATTCGTCTTATAATTGAACTGGCTATAACTTTCTGTACAGCATACAGCTTTACGCATTTTGTGAAAATATCAGACAGACTTACTATATATTTTACCCCCCCCCCCCCCCTTACCTCTGGAATAGGCTCCAGCCACATCTAACGATACCTTTTCTAGAGGTTTCGTAGTCACAATGGGATGTAGTTCTATCTGTTAGGAGATGTTAGAATGATTTGCTTTCTGCAAACAATACACTTTATTACCACCTGTACTACTCTTCGTATAAGGCTGGGGAAATAATATTTACCTATTTTATCAATGCATTGTGCAGTGTCATAATGACCCCAACTATCTCGTGTGTATAAGATAAAATCATTCACATATTCCTCTGGCAAACACATGTACCATTGTTCTAGTTCGGGAGGGTTCCTATGGAACAGAACACCTTTGTGAATAGTGAAAAACCTTTTTAATTTTTCATCACCCTTATGTGTAAGTTTTGCTCTTACCTTGGTCCAGAGTGTGTCTTCCTGCTGTAATTGCTCCATGTGTTTACACATGTGGACATAGTATGGTCCGAGTATTTTCTCCTCCATCACCATAGCTCATATTTCACCTTGCTTCTCTAAAAGATCGTTGGATTCCTCTAAGCCTTGTGGTAGTCAAGAAAGAGTATCAGCTATTATGTTTTGATTTCCCTTTATGCACGCTACTTCAAAATCGAATTCTTGAAGATACATACACCACTTGGCTGTCTGTCGGTGTTGCAATTTACAAGTTAACAAAAACGATAGGGACTGATGGTCACAGTTTTGTGTGTTTACCCCAAAGGAAATACTCAAACTTTTTAAAGGACCAAATTACAGCCAAACCCTCCAACTCCATGACTGAATATGAACGTTCAGCTTCGGATAAGGTGCGACTGGCGAAGATAATTACTTTAGGGATGATATTTGCCTTTTCTTCTACCATTTGAAAAAGGTATGCACCCAAACCGTGAAAAGACGCGTCGGTGCACAAACAAAAATCTTCCTACACGTCTGGTTGAGATAAAATATTACAATCTCATAAGGCTTGCTTGATGTTTTCGAAATCGGTTTGACATTGCTTGACCCATAACCTAGGTCTGTTTTTCCGTATAAGTTCGAGTAAAGCGTCATTGTTCATAAGTTGGTTAGGGATGAATTTCCTGAAAAATGAGACTAAGCCTAAGTATGCCCTTCATTGTCCTTTTTTTTTGAGGATTCCTAATGGCATCAAATTTTTTAGGATCTGGCAGTATGCCTTCTCAAGAGATTATGTGTCCTAAAAATTTTACCTTTTCTTGTTCGAAATCAGATTTCTTTAAATTTGCTGTTACTCCATACTCGGAAAAGCGGTTCAATACTTGTTCAACTAATCTTAAATGTTCTACCCAAGTGGGTGTAGCGACTACAAGGTCGTCCACATGTACTTTTACCTTACTTAAAAGTGCGGGCCCTAGCACTCTGTCAAGTGCAGAGATAAATATACCTGCACTTACATTCAATCCAATTGGTAATACTTGAAATTCGAAGCTTCTGCCCTCCCATACGAAGGCGGTATACTCGCGACTTTCTTCATGTAGTTTTATTTGCCAATATGAAGACCGGGGTCGATTATAGTAAGAAATTTAGCATCACGGAATTTCATAAACTGTTTCTCTAAATTGTATGGACGAGTTCTAACTGGTACAATAATCTTATCAATGTTGCGTGCGTCGAGGACCAAGTGCACCTTGCCATTGTATTATGCCCCATTTAAGCATCCTGTTAATCTTTTTTCTTACTGCTTCACCTTTTTGTCCGTGGTATTGGGTATGAGATAGAACAAAATGTTTCGTGGGGATACACTTCCATTTTGTACATAAAATCTTTAATGATTCCTGGTCTTTTTTCAATTACGTGTATGTAATCAAATGTCAGTTCCCTAAGTTCCGCTTGCTGTTCTTGAGACAAGCTCTTTGACTTACTTACCTTTGTGCTTATTATGTCGACGTTTACTTCTTCTGCTGCCGATTTTTCGTGTTTGTATGCGTTGACAAACATAACTATAGGATTTACCAAATGAACTTCAAAGTCGTGAGTAACTTTAGTTTGACATCTATTAGCACTTCCCCTGGTTAGGTTTATTACAAATAATTGATTATTTATAGTAAAATGACATTGGCCTTTTCCTATATCCACTTGCACTTGGTAAGTCCTAAATGTATCCATACGGATCAAACAATCAGCTATTAACTACCAAAAAATTGCATTGTACAGAAAACTGTGCTAATTGTACGGGAATTAAGGCTTTTATCTTGTCTCCTTTCGATTATGACCAGTGGAAGTTTGTACTTTGCAATTTTGTACTGGCAGTGTGGGTATAAGCCCACGTTTCTTCAGTTCTTGAAAGAACCCTTGAGACATCAAACTAGTCGTAGCACCTGTGTCAAGCACAATGGCAACATCAAGGTCAAATATTTTGGCTTTAGTAGTAGCTTGTACCTTGTACTCTGACAGGTTTTTCTGCGTACCCTTATTAACTGGATACAGACCATCTCGTACATCACTACCATGATCGTATCTGACAAAGCTAGTGACGATCAAGCTCGTGACCCCAGTCTCCTCCAAGGTCACAGAACGGGGGCCAACCGTGACCGGTTCAAGTTTTCCGGCGCCGCGATGGCGTCGGTGTCTGGGTTAGGCATAAAGTCCACTATGTGGACTGTTGATGTTTGATTACGCCAATTAGTGTCCTGAGAGGCTCTCGACTGAAATTGTCTTTGCCTCTGCGCGTTATTCGGCATATGAGTGTTACTCTGCTGGCTGAATTGCTCTGTCTGTGGGTTATTCGGTTGTCTGTTATTTTTTGGCGTTTGCCAAGCGATCGGCTGATTATTGCCGGTAGCTTGTGTCTGTACATATTGTACAGGCTGGCCACACGGTACTCGCCCGCTTCAGTTGCTTTTGCTAAATTTTTGCCCATTACTTTTATATCCACCCTTGAATTTACGGCTTTCCCCATTGCCCTTGTGATTACCGTTACCATTACCATAGGTCTGTGTGGGGTACGGTTGCCGTCCGTGGTGCGCTACGAATCCGTTGTTTACTTGTTTGTCCGTAAATCACTGTGGCGCAATCGGCGTATTATCAGGCTTAGGTTGTACTGGTCTCTCTTCGTATATCAAATGCATTGAGTCCAGTACTGATAGAAAGTATTCGGTGTCGTGTGCCAGAATGGTAATGAGTTTTCCCTAATGTGGGCAGGAAGACAGCTCTTTAAAATTTTCATCACCTCTACTTGAGATACCGGGTTCCTCCAGTTTTATTCAAATATTTTTCAAAATAGCCCCTTAAGCTTCTATACTTGCTACTGAACGGAGCTGGGTTGAATACTTACGTCTGAGCCTCTCTTGTACGGTCTTGGACCAATATTTATCCAGAAATGCTCTCTCAAATTGTTCATAATAGTGGTACCGTTCCGCCATGTCCGTAGCCCATAACAGAACGTCACCCTGTGTGTATCCAAGAACAAATCTAATTTTCTGGGCTTCGGTCCGGGTACGAGGTAAAACATTTCGAAATGCTCTAATAAAGGCCACAGGGTGTGTTCTTTTCCCTTCAGAAGTAAATATCGGGGATTTTCGATGCCTAAGTAATCCCTCATCTGCAAGTAATGTTGACAAACACGCCGCGCTGTCAGTGATAGACGTTTTTATTTTCGCTCGTGGCGTAGCGCGTGGCAACTGCGCTTGTTCGACATATGCAACTGTCAGCAAGTGTGGTTGCATTGTGCAACCTTCCCTATTTTCCTTCAACGGGATAGCCCCATATTGTGGGAAACCAGTGAAGGTGTCTAACTTCTCTAAAAGCGTGGGTTTCTTTTCTGTCATATGTTGTTTTGGAATATCAGTAGATTTAACAACACTGCCTCGTAACCTTTCCTCTGCTTCCTTGGAACCCTTATTATGTTTTAGCTAGAAGTTGACTTTCTTTCTGTTTTAGAGCTTCTTCTACAATATCTACATAAACTTTGCACTCTGACACTACATTTTCAGCAAGGGTGCTGCCCTTATCCAGCATCTCGGCTTCAGCTTTTTCAGTGATTTACATCTGCGCATAACTTACGTCTGTTTTTTGGAAAATTCTGACTCTAAACGTATCTACTGTTAGACTCCACTTGTGTATTTCTGTATGTAGGTTTGTTACTTTTTCCGTTAATGTATATATTTTGCGAGACATTTCGGTAATTATTTCTTGTTTTAGTTGCTTACCGAGCTCTGTGAACTTCCCGGATAATTTAGTGCGTATATTAGTTTTGCTCATCTCACTGAACTGTTGACTAATACTATTCTTGAAATCGTTAAATGCCTGATTTTGCCGCGCAAACTGTTGTCCTATATTTTCCTGATGTCTTGTAAATTGCTGTGTTATTATTTGTATGAACTGCGTCAAATAGTGTGTCTCGCTAGTATTTGCATTGCTTTCATGAACTGTTTCCTGTTCTTGCGTTCGCGAGCAAATAATCAAAGGAATTTCTGCTGTCGCGCGCTTCAGTTTCACTATTTTAAAAAAAATGTTTCCTGGTGAGACCTGAGAAATTGTCTCATCGAGCATCATAAAAGTGATGTCATGATTAGTTATATCACCAGTGTCACAATTTTTTAATAGGTGGACGCCCACCTGCCAGTGCAAGACTTTGCGCATTACTCTCAACTGTTGCCAAGCTCGGATTCCCGACATCTTGCATTTTGTAGTCAGTTTTCAAAAATGACCAGTTCGTTTGACTCCATTGTGAACAGTGTTTAAGAGAATTATGAAAAAAAAACTTTCAAACACGAAATTTTCTTTGAATCCGTACTTTCAAATTAGAGCAGTTTTAGATGCATATTCATTACTGAACCTGATTAACCTCTAATACAGTCTTCGAGTATTATAATTGACTACAATACATTTACTTCTTACCAATAGAAATGCTCTGTCCTTAAAGAATATTGGTTGGAGGGGAAAAAGATTTCTACTGCGAGAGAGAGGGCGCAAAGCGCGGCCATAAAGCATACAGCGTAGCAGCTTCCTACCTTAGCCGCTGAAATCAGTATTCCCGGCGCGTCTCATTTATAAGCAGAATTTTATTTTAATTTGCTCCTTCCAGTTTTTATTGGTCCCAATCTCACGAACATGTAACAAATGCAACAAAGGTCTCGTTAGTTTTTTATAACGATAAAATGGATCATTTACCTCAAAAACTTTTTTTATCTCAACAATTGAAAGGTCTGTTTATATTTCGCTCGGCGCCATCCTTTGAACGGTCGCTATTGAATAGGCTTTAGAATGGGGGGGACGAGCATAAAATATAATGGAAACTGATTAATAACTGCTACTTGAATAATTTAAAAAACTGAAAAGAATAATTGAAAGAAGTTGGAAGGAACACAAAACCTCAGTGATCTTTAACTGGCATTAATATCAATAGACCTTCAATATTCAGTACATATATTCAGCATTTAAATTTACGTAGTTTGTTTTCTTGTTACCGCCATTGTGTATAGAGCTTGGTACGAAAATACTGATTCCGGGTATTCGCCCCTCCACTGCTCACGCAAATTCTACTTGTCTGCTTCGATCCTCTTGATACAGGAATTTCGGCGTGGGCGAAATGGGGAGCAGATGCGGTTATAAATAAACTGCGTCTCCCAAATAACTTTTATAACATTTCTTTAATGTCCGGCTAGAATACACATTCTTAAATAATATTAATGCGGCGGAACTCTTCATCTGTCTGCCAGCTACCACTTATAGAGACAAACAGGTGAATATATAGAAATTAATCAACTGAAGAGCGTATCTCTACTTGGTTTGTTTGTGTACCATTAGTATCACTGGTACAAAATAACTTATTATGTTGTTTACATCTCATATGTATAAAAAGAAAAGAACGAGAGGAAAAAAAAATAAAATGATTCATTAAAAGGGTTCTGGGATTATAATTAATTTCAGTAATGGTTAAATAACTAATCGTCATTTCAATGGATTTGGTTGTAGTACCTTTTTAATATTTCATATTAATTGCTTTTGGTTGTTTTAGTATCTCATAAAATTCATTTAAATTTTATTGGATTTGAGTTTTATTGGCAATTTTCCTGTGCTAAATTTGGATTCAGTACTTGGACGGGCCGTTTGTTCAATTATATCTGTATTTTCTGTTCAGATGGCCAACAAATGTATAAGTATTGTAGGAGACCACCCTTTAATGCTTAGTGACCTACTGGATTTAACAGTGTAGACTTGTAAACACAGCCTTCAGTGTTGTCTGAGCATGCTGTGTAAACATCATTCTATTTTCAGTGCATTTGGGAAATTTTCAATCTCCACCGCTCGTGGCATAGCCTGCATGTTTGCCTATCTTACAATTTTAGTAACATTCATAATAAATCAGGTTATTGCATCGCACAAATGATTAACAGCTCCTCATATTCCACCAGAGGAGATACCCTAGAGCCCCTTTAGTATCGTAACTTTTTGACTCAGTTCGCTTGGTGCCTTTTTCCAAATTGATACATTTTTCTTATCTCGAACATCCTTGAGCGTTTGGATGATGTATGCGGATAGTTCCTACATTTATTTTCTAAATTAAGAAGTCGGAAGCAAGTCGGTGATGTGCGCCAGAGAAATATGACATATTTCTCCAGCGATCTTGCCATTAACTTAACTTTAATTTATGTAGCAAAGACACAGATTCGTGACTAGATACAAATTAAAAATTTTAGTAGCAGGTGTGCACAGTTACAGAACAGGTAAACATTACGTCATTGTCTACACATTGCAAAACCTCTTGGTTAGTGTGATGGAGGGTACTTCGTGCACAGCTTTAATTCCTGCCTTTCCGATTCAGTTCGCGAAAGGCGTGCGTGACAAACGATTATCAGGAGCCTTTGCATGCGCTCCATTTCTTCTTATTCTACTGTCATCGGAGTTTCGAAAAAAAAGTGGAAAGAAGTACTATGTTCCTTTTAATGTTCTTGGAATAAACATTCCTAACGCTTTAACACTAAACGGCGGTGTGCTTCTCAATGCCTTTGTTGCAGCATTTGCCAGCGGAGTTGGATGCTGAACTCCGTTACGTTTTCTCGCTTGCAAAACAAACCAGTGACGAAACGCGCCACTCTTCTTCGGGCTCTCTCTGTCTCCTCAATTAATCGTAACAGGTAAGAGCCCAATACTCAAAAATCGGTCCACCGAGACTTTTGTAACTTTAATACACTCATGCTCATAAATTAATGATAATGATGATATATGGTCAAACAACGCTCTGGTGGGCGGTTTGCGGGTTTAAATGACCTCAGGGTATGATCATGTGGTGCATTTGACCTGCGGTCGTCACACGGTGGCGCTGGCAGCAGTCCACGTATTCAGAGGTGTGCTGGTGCACGTCAGAATACGGTGCAGCGAGTAAGTGTGCAGACGTTTTCAGATTTGCTAATGGTGACTGTGTGTTGAAAATGACTCAAAGAACACACATTGATGACGTTATGAGGGGTAGAATATTAGGGCGACTGGAGGCTGGTCAAACACAGCAGGTCATAGCACGGGCCCTCTGTCTGCCACAAAGTGTGATCTCAAGATTATGGCAACGATTCAAGAAGACAGGAAACGTGTCCAGGCGCTACAGTACCGGACGTCCACAGTGTACAACACCACAAGAAGACCGATATCTCACCATCAGTGCCCACAGATGGCCACGGAGTACTGCAGGCAGCCTTGCTCGGACCCTTACAGCAGCCACTGAACAGTTGTCTCCACACACTGTCTACAGACGACTGAACAGACATCGTTTATTCGCCCGGAGACCTGCAGGGTGCATTCCACTGACCCCTGCTCACAGGAGAGCCCGTAAAGCCTGGTATCAAGAACACAGTACATGGTCATTGGAACAGTAGTTCCAGGTATAGTGTGGACAGTGATTCTCACCGGGTTTTCAGATACCAACCCCTCAATCTCCTTGAAAGGGACCTGTATGGAGATCGTGGTTTGATGGCGTGGGGAGGGATTATGACTGGTGCACGTACACCTCTGTATGTCTTTGACAGAGGCACTGTAATAGGTCAGGTGTATCGGGACGTCAATTTGCAACTTCTCAGGGGTGCAGCGGGTCCCACCTTCCTCCTGATGGATGATAACGTACTGCCCCATAGAGCTGCCATCGTGGAGGAGTACCTTGAAACAGAAGATATCAGTGGCCTGCACGTCTGGGATGCTCTCGGTCGACGTATCGCTGCACGCCTTCAAACCCCTAGGACACTTCAGGATCTCCGACAGGCACTGATGCAAGAATGGGAGGCTATACCCCAGCAGATACTCGACCACCTGATCCAGAGTATGCCAACCCGTTGTGCGGCCTTTGTATGTGTGCATGGTAATCATATCCCATATTGATGTCGGGGTACATGTGCAGGAAACAGTTGCGTTTTGTAGCATATGTGTTTCGGGATGGTTTTCTCAACTTATCACCAATACCGTGGACTTACAGATCTGTGTCGTGTGTGTTCCCTATGTGCCTATGCTAGAGTGCCAGTTTTGTATAGAGTCACGTTATGTGGCACCACATTCTGCAATTATCCTTAATTTATGAGCATGAGTGTATTACTCCACTGAATTTGTTCACTTTTGCCCGAGAACATCAATGTCTAAATTGGACAGTCGGTGAACAAGCGTTATCTAGTACATTTTCACTTCGTGTTTGTTCACAGCTCTGTGATAAGGCCCTGTTGGCACACAAGAAAGGAGTGTTAAGTGGTGCAAAAATTTTCTCAGACTACTTTCCAAGGCCGCTCAGGACTTTCATATTTTAATTTTCTGCTGAAACTGACAAGCCATCTGCAACTCCGTCTGAGCAATGAGCCTGCTGCCGTCATGTGGTAATCGGAGCGGAAAAAAAGTCATCCGTTGACAGCTTTCCAGTTAATTCAAAACTGACTGTAGAGGCATTAAGAGGAATTGCTATATTTTTAGATCGATAGCACAGGCAGTTCTGGGGTACCAGGTATGGACCCATGCTGAAATAGTATTTTTTTAATTGAAAGTTTACAACTAACGGTAGTGCGTGAACTGGATATTTTAGACGCTGATGCTCTCATTTAGCAACATGACAATTTGACTACATATAAAAATAATCATAAATGCTGTATCTGTGTCAGGCAGCAAAGTCGGTAGTCTCCAATATTGGCTGCCAATGGCATCACATACGACTGATAATAGGTGCCTGTGAGCGATCACATGTACCTAGACTCTGACGTCATACAGAAAATAAAACCAACCGTCTTGTCAGAGTGAACTCACTTCGTTTCGGGCTGTGCTCTAATATCTACCCCGCTGACGCAGTCCATATGCGACTGGACTGCTTATTACACCTCACTTGGAGAACTCTTTCTATTATGAAAACACGGATGCTGATCATGGACTACCTGGATTCTTGTCTTAGAGTGCGGCTGCAACTTAACAATGGCCCAGGGTATACTGATATCGTATCGAGGGATAAATACCAGGTATAAATGTGTATCCATCCTTCCTGTGTAACCTTGCTTGTTGCTTTCAGCAGGTGCAGTAATAAAGGTGATGAACAATGTCCCTAGGAACGTTTTTTTCACACCTGCTCAGTTATTTCGCGAAGATCTGTAAGAGTTGTGAGTGGACCCATCCCGATACTCTTGCCAGGAAGCTGCTGCACGTCTTGCAGACTATGTTGAGTTTCTTGGTCGGTGTGTGGATGACCATTACCCTGTTGTCAGAACAGCAAAAGAAACAGTCGAATAGATTCTGCATTATCCAGCGTCGTTAAGTGACCCCTCCACAAACACCAAAGGCGAACGAGAGTTTTAGCTTATCGCAAACCATTAAGCTTGACGTGGGACCTCTGTTTCTCGGACCGTGCTGCGTTGGAGACGGCGGTAAGTCGTACACATACAGAATCTGCATTCATCACGGAAGCCCATGGCGCGCAATTCCGTCCTCCAGGCGATCCTCTGGCACCACCAGCAGAGCCGTGCACGTCCATGGTGTGACGTGGTACGAAAATGGGCTAGAGGAGTGTATGCCCGAAGTATCAGCTTTTATAACGGTTCTCTTTTATTACTCTATATTGGTTTTATGCTTTTTGATACTACGCAAGATAAGAGGTTAGCATTAATTATTTTCTTTACTTAGGTGAAACCGTTAGAAGCAGAGTATCTAATAGGAGGCAAAAATAAATGTTTGTTTTCAATTTAAATGAGCACCAGACTCCCTACAAGAGTATCGTATCTGGTTTTCATCCAAATACAGACAAGGCCAAAGTTCACAGATCTACGACAAATGGTATCTCTGAAAGTATTTGAACTCTCGCAAAATTAACTCATGGAACTACTTAGCTTTAAATTAAATAACGTTTTGAAATAATTTTATCACTTCTGCTCTTGTGTAAAGCTGTAAGAAAAGTTAATATTAAGTCCGCCGCGTAATGGCGGCCAATTGTTGCCAGTCAGCGATCACTGCTTTCGTCTTCTTGATAGCTAATAAATACTAATTATTAATTCTTTTCAATTAAAACATTACGATTAGTGGCTGACGTTCTTGAAATAATACAATGAACTCACTTTTACACATATATTTCCATCAATAACCTGATACACACCTTTTTTATCGTCTAGTCGAAAGAACAAAAAGAACATCTGCTAGCGTTCAACGCTACACACAATATCTACAGTAACATGAGAATCACAAACAGCAGGCGAGCGAGCAATAACTTATCTTATCCATCTTATATAGTTATACAAAGATATAAATGTTTTATTTCACCATATTCCTTACTGCGATATTGTGTATCATCGTTATTGTCTTTCCCTACCGTAGTATCGACGTTATATTTTTTGTAAATAATTTTATATTATTTTCACAATTGACTTTCACAAGCACTATTCTTAAACATCGCAAAAGAAACACTACACGTTACGGTTCGTGGGTGAAGAGCGCCACCAGAGGCACAAAAGACATGTCACATGGGCTCATCTGCTCACAATAGTCTGCTTAACAAGGCACCAGTTGTGAGTAGCACTTCCTCTGAGCAACCGCATATCAGGGCTAGCTGCTTTACAGATTCCGACCCTGTTGTGGCTACCTTTCTGGCTTTCTTTATTGTCATTCCTTTTGTGTCCGACTCACGATGAACTTTGTTTGCAGATCACGAGTTTCTGTCTGGATCGGGCATTAAACGCTGCAAGCGGGTCCTTTCCCAGTGTTATCTCGAAAACTGGTAGAGATCGACCAGCGTTCACTGACAGCAGCAACTCTTGCCGTTTTTAAAAAGGATTTTCACTGACGATTATTTGCTTTGGTCTTACTCTGAGCTACATTGCTGAAATTGGTACACCACTGGACAGTCCGCATTGACACTCCCTCTATTCAGTAAGCTTCATTCATGGTGTGGTCTTTGGCATGGCAAAAACGGCAACTTCTTTGTGCCACTCTGTCTCCATGTCGACCCACCATAATGTGCCAACTGCATACAACCGACTGGCACATACACGCTACCGCAACTTACTTCAGCGATGGAAGGTCATATGGTCACCTAGTATCAGCTGTACACCATCTAAAACACTCAAAAGCGGCCAGCGCGCTCTTTAGAGACGTGACTTCTTTCAACCCTTGAGCATATTTTTCACAGCAAGCAGTTCTACACTTTACCAATAGAGAATTTCGTCTGCTTGTCGTTAAGGTCACAATGTGATAGAACCCAGTACGTTGTTCTCGATGTTGAGTGTTCATCGGAGGTGAGGGTATCATCTGGAGTGCCCCAGGGAAGTGTGGTAGGTCCGCTGTTGTTTTCCATCTACATAAATGATCTTTTGGATAGGGTGGATAGCAATGTGCGGCTGTTTGCTGATGATGCTGTGGTGTACGGGAAGGTGTCGTCGTTGAGTGACTGTAGGAGGATACAAGATGACTTGGACAGGATTTGTGATTGGTGTAAAGAATAAAAGCTAACTCTAAATATAGATAAATGTAAATTAATGCAAATGAATAGGAAAAAGAATCCTGTAATTTTTGAATACTCCATTAGTAGTGTAGCGCTTGACACAGTCAAGTCGATTAAATATTTGGGCGTAACATTGCAGAGCGATATGAAGTGGGACAAGCATGTAATGGCAGTTATGGGGAAGGCGGATGGTCGTCTTCGGTTCATTGGTAGAATTTTGGGAAGATGTGGTTCATCTGTAAAGGAGACCGCTTATAGAACGCTGGTGCGACCTATTCTTGAGTACTGCTCGAGCGTTTGGGATCCCTATCAGGTCGTATTGAGGGAGGACATAGAAGCAATTCAGAGGCGGGCTGCTAGATTTGTTACTGGTAGGTTTGATCATCACGCGAGTGTTACAGAAATCTTCAGGAACTCGGGTGGGAGTCTCTAGAGGAAAGGAGGCGTTCTTTTCGTGAATCGCTACTGAGGAAATTTAGGGAACCAGCATTTGAGGCTGACTGCAGTACAATTTTACTGCCGCCAACTTACATTTCGCAGAAAGACCACAAAGATAAGATAAGAGCGATTAGGGCTCGTACAGAGGCATATAGGCAGTCATTTTTCCTTCGTTCTGTTTGGGAGTGGAATAGGGAGAGAAGATGCTAGTTGTGTTACGAGATACCCTCCGCCACGCACCGTATGGTGGATTGCGGAGTATGTATGCAGATGTAGATGTAGAAGTAATGTGATCAATGCCCATGTTCGGCGTCGACACGCAATAACTACTCACAGACGGCAGCTGTCAGCACCAGGAGTGGATGGTGCATATAGCGTGTCAGGGGGATGCAGAAACAGTGCAGTCGTTGTCGTAATACGGAAATGGAAAGATTTAACTGACGTGCAAACGGGCATTATCACTGGCGTTCAGGCCAAGGGTGGAAACATTTCAGAAAAAGCCAAGCTTGTAAACCGTTCCCGTACCGCCTTGCTTAAAGTGTAAGTGCATGGGAAAATGGCGCTATCCAAAACTGACGCTGAAGCAACCGTGGTAATTACAGGACACAGATGACATGGGTGAACTACGTCTGCGGAAATGTGTACGGGCAAGCCTAAGTGAACTGTTGAACTACTGACAGCCCAGACGAATCAAGGGGCTACCAAAAGTGCTTCTGCAACAGGTGCCTGGTTCACGCGTTCATGCTGTCTCCTGTTCATTGGAGACGAAGATTGGAATTTGCACGTCGATACCGCAAATCGACATCTATTGAGTGGTGACAGGTGGCATTTTCACATAAATCGCGTTTTGTGCTTCATCACCCAGATGGCCTTTGGTGTGTATGGCCCTGCAGCATATGGAGCACCCTCTACTTCAGCATGGCCATACCAGACCACCCATGAACGCTGAGACATCTGCGGCAATCCGACGCCTTGTGTTCACAGTCACCGAACATCCTCCATACAGAGTGAGATTTTCACACTGCTGCGGAGTGTGCGCTAATATGAAACTTCCTGCCAGATTAAAACTGTGTGCCGGACCGAGACTCGAACTCGGGACCTTTGCCTTTCACGGGCAAGTGCTCTACCATCTGAGCTATGTAGTGGGACGAAATTAAACGTCACCCATCCACCAAGTCAGCCCAGTTTGCAGGTGACTATAAGTTTAATTTAGTTTTTGTTTATGTGTTTTCTTATTATTTGTAATAAGAGTGAATTATCTAAAAGTTTTGTATTTTTTTTATGTGTTTCATGTACGGAGAGATCGGCGCAACGAACGGGGACAGCATCTTCGTTGCCGCGACCAGAGAGGAAATTGCTGGCCGCTATACGTCGCGGGTCGACAGCCAAGGAGCAACAGAAGATCCTGGAACCGAGTTGTTGCGTCGTGTTTCTAAAAAATTAAAAATGAATTTTTATACTCTTTTTGTACAACAATGACGTCATAATGAGCTTAATCTTATTGAGATGTTAGTCACTGTCTGTCAACGCTCAAGTTCACATCTGTATGTGTAGGAAGCTAATAAAATAGTGTATGCTACTAAAGTTGAAACACGTGTCTTGAAGATTTATTTATGAAGAGTTATGTGAACGGATTAATAATATATTTGACAAGATTATTGATTCAGACAGCGTTGGCCGAAACTTTGAATCTAAAAAGTTTATTTAATGTGTGATTCTGATATCGATTAGATCAAGATAACGTGTGTCGATATAATTTTCTGAGGAGAAACAAACGAAATTTAAATTCGAAAAAGTTACGAAAACCAATTGGCCCAAGTGATGTAATTCTTTGCACACGACTCAACGGATGTTTTACAGTTTCGTTCAAGAACCATTCTATGAAAATTTAAAAAGAATATAAATAATTTTTTGAAGTGAGTGTAACTGACGTAGGTGACGAAGTCTGCACATGGTCATATATCAAACGCAAACCTAAATACGTCGTTACACCGCACCGTGGCGACCTTAGAAACAGGACTTGTGTGCAACTAAGGCACACAGGTACGAAACAAGAAATCAAGAGTCCTTCGGAAGTCAACGCGAGTTTTCGTGGAGCCTTCACCAGCCAGCGGCGACTTCGTGGGTGTGGGCATCTGACGGAGCCGCAGCCAAGCAGTACGGTCACGCAGTTGTTCCACGAGAAGGCGCATCTGTTGGGCAGCAGCTGAACGCTGCAAACCCCGACAACCTTTTTTCTCCCTAAACTAATAGGCCCAGTACGTCAGCTGCGGGGCGTTCCTCCGGCTGGTATTAGAGGTGTTGCTGAGGGCTTCGCCTGTCTACGGCGGTGCCGGGCGTGGTTGCAGCCAGCGACGTTTTCGGTGTTCGACTCGGCGTCCTGCCGGTTGCGGAAGCGGGGTCGCAGCATCTCAGCGGCTGCATCGACGGCTGTTACATCTGCAGCCCATAGCAGCACACTAATCATCGAGAACTACAAATTACAATATTAGTGTCCGGTGAGTTTGTTTCAAGTTGGAAGTGGAGTGTTGTACATAGGAAGTGTGCTTTTATAGGATTGTTGATTACAAGTCTGCGTGTGTAAATAGTTAATTTCATACAATAATGTCGGGAAGTGAAATGTCAGACGAAGAGCAATCTATGTCCGATAGGAGCATGAGATCCCTTCTTAGGGCGATCGCTAAATTAAAACAATCTAACGAGGAATCTGCTGCTAGATTAAAAGAGGAACTAAAACAGGAATTAAAACAGTCTAACGAAGAATTTATCGCTAAATTAAAACAATCTAACGAGGAATCTAATGCTAGATTGAAACAGGAACTAAAACAGGAATTAAAACAGTCTAACGAAGAATTTATCGCTAAATTAAAACAGTCTAACGAGGAATCTACTGCTAGACTTAAAGGGGAGCTAACAAAATCAACAGACAGGTTGCAGGAATATCTTAATGAAACCAGTCGAGAATTAAGTGGTAAAATAGAGTCTTCTAAAGTTGAAATGCAGGAAAAACTAGTAGGACTTAGTAATAAGATTGCTGATAATTGTAAAAGGTTAGAAGAACATATCCAGGAATCGCGCGAGGAAAAAGCTCGCATGCGAAACGATATCACTGACTTAACCGAGAGACTAGATAGTGTCAATATCTTAGTTGTAAATGAAATACAGAAAAATAACGATATGTTACGAGATGAATTTTCTATGCAAACAGAAACTGTTCGCAGAGAATTATTGAAATCTATTAAAGAGGTCTCTACCAAACCTGTAGAGATTTCTTCAATAGATAATGTAGAATTAGAGACATTAACTCATCAAGTAGAAAAGGACCATACCGAAATCGAAAACATGAAATTTTTAATTACTGAAATATGCAGTAATCTTGAGACTGCCAAAGATAATAATATTGACGAAGGTACAGAGCGTTCACATCGTGAACACAGTGAAGAATCGATATTAGCTAATCGCGTATCCAATACAAAAATGCGGATACAGGAAATTACTAAACGGTTATCGGAATTAGATAATAACGATAACATTTCAGGTAGCAGAGGTAATAACATAATCAGAGACAACAATCGCATCGAATTTGCTAGCACGGACGACAACAATATGAATAAGGCAATCACGGCAAGCCAATCCGATGCAACTTCGTCTCTGCCAGCTAAACAAAATCCGACTATTTCTCTCGCAGAATGTCTGGATGACATAACAACAAATTCAAATGTAGCAAGTCGATTTCCTGTATTCGAGTCCTCCCACGGGCGTGTGTGTGTGTGTGTTTGTCCTTAGGATAATTTAAGTTAAGTAGTGTGTAAACTTAGGGACTGATGACCTTAGCAGTTAGGTTCCATAAGATTTCACACACATTTGAACATTTCAACTTTCGTTCAGGAGTGCTAGTTCTGCAAGGTTCGCAGGAGAGCTTCTGTAAAGTTTGGAAGGTAGGAGACGAGGTACTGGCAGAAGTAAAGCTGTGAGGACGGGGCGTGAGTCGTGCTTGGGTAGCTCAGATGGATGGTGCCGGCACGGTAGCTCAGCGTGTTCGGTTGGAGGGCTAGCTGCCCTCTGTAATAAAAAAAAACTGATTTAATCGACCAACAATCAGCTTAAACGGATGTCTTACGACGTCTGCCCCGACCAGATAAAACGAACAAAATGGTAGAGCACTTGCCCGCGAAAGGCAAAGGCCCCGAGTTCGAGTCTCGGTCCGGCACACAGCTTTAATCTGCCAGGAAGTTTCGTCCCCCATACAGTCCCGATTTGGCCCCATCCGATTTTAATCTGTTTTCAGAACTTAAACAACACCTTCGAGGACTTCACTTTCGTAATGACGAAGAGGTGCAAGCAGAGAAGTGGTTGTGGCTCCATCAACAAGGTCAAACATTCTACAGTGACGGTATCAATAAACTTGTCTCTTATTGAGAGAAATGTGTTTTGCACCAGGGCGAATATGTTGAGGAACAAATATGTAGACGTGAAGAATAAAGACGTGGAATATGAATCAAGTTTGTTTTATTTAAAAAGCTTTAAGAATTTTCACGTATAAAATTCGGAGGCATTACTTTTCAGCATGGCCTCGTAATTCAGTTGGTAATCGAAATTAGCATTCTAATGTAACGACTTATACAGAAGTGATAAACCGAGAAAACTGTCGCGAAACCCAGAAGGTTTTATAGAAGCTGTGTACTTGTTACACTATCGACGTCTAGGTTATTAAGAGTACATCATCAGCCTGAACGAGACAGCAAAAGGAATTCGGTTGTGACCTGTTTAAAGATGTCACCCCGACGTTGCCTTATGCTATTTCGAAAACTCTAGGAAATCTTAATTTGGATACCTGGGTATTGTTTTCATCTTTCATATACCTGAATATGAATCCACTGGTTAATCACTGCCAATCTCATTCCGTGGTTTGCTGTCGGTGCTGTCCGTGCTGTAAACAAATCCAGTAGAAAGTGACGAAGAAGAAACGCCCCGGCATCATTTTAGAACAATACCAGGAATGAGCTAAATGTGTACAGCCAGTTGATATTGTGGTGACCTTTCTAAGTAACTAAAGACGAAACGATCACGCTACTTTTTCTGCACCATCCTCACGTACACAGTGTTTTGAACGGCATAAGAAGATAAAGGAGAGGAATGACAAAAGGAAGGTAATAGCGTCGTCGTTATGAGTCGTAGCATATTGAGAGCTTGGACGTAAACATGAACTAGGCGAGGAACACGTTTCCGACGAGGAATAAAAGCGGTGGAAACAACAAGAGTGGGGAAGCCTTAGAAAAATGTCATTCACGGCGCTTATTCAGCTCATCTGTATGCATGCTCCGTCAAGCCTTTTCCGTGCCGGCCTTTGGTAAGCGGGTGCAGTCACTACGGTCAGCTGCTGCTGCGTGAATGTCTACATTCAGCAACTGCATTGTCTGAATACTGGGCTACAAATGTTAATCTCAGCGACGTCTGCACTTATTTGTATTCAGTAAAATTACAAAGCTTACATCACCTACGAGGGTTGCACAGAAAGTAATGCACCGCATTTTCTTTCTTCAACAATTCTTTATTGAACATAATGAGAATTCCACACACGAAAGAATGGTATTTTATCTACCCATCCTGCTTTTCCACGTAATCTCCATCCCGTTCTATGGCATTCCTCCAGTGCGAAACAAGGGCCTGTATACCCTGCTAAGCGGAGCCAGTGCTTCACTGTGTGAATCACCCCGACATCGTCCTCAAAATGTCTTCCACGAATGGCATCCTTTAATGGCCCAAACAAGTGGAAGTCTGAGGTGGCTAGATCAGGGCTGTCAGGCGTGATAGCCGTGGATGTTCTTCCCGGACGCTGCAAATCGTGGAGCTCCGCCGAACCGCCTTCTGATCAACTCACCCTCTGTGCACCTGGCGAGTAACTATACTTCTGTCGACAGCAGATGCTCCACAGACTTTCCACAAGCGTTTGTGAATATTCCCCACAGTATCTTTCTCTGCAGTGAGAAAGTCAATGACTTGCTAGTAACGTACAACACCTACAGACGCCATTATGAAACTGTTCTGCAGCTACGCTATCTGTCGCAAGTGACGGAAACTTGGCGCACTCACTCAAGAGACTTCAAATAACACATGCGTAACGTTTCGCATACGTAGCATTGTTTTCGGCTGAAAAAAAGCTGCGGTGCATTACTTTCTAGCAGCCCTCTTAACTCAAGTAGAAAAGTCGCTGTGTCTTTTATTGCCCTAATACATTCTATGGCGAATTATTGAAGTTAAAAATTCGTTCTGCACAGGATCTTCCCTTTCGAAAACCACCCTGATATTCAGCCAGTCGTTTGTCTAGAGTATCTACCACGCTTTTCAGGAGAATTTTTGATAATATTTTGTATGCCACTGGCAGAAGTGACACTCCTCTGTAATTATTGACATTTTTATGTAGTGGGTGGTTTAATGCTGTTTTGCATTCAACTGGAATCTTTTCATTTTTTCAAATGTTCTCCAAAAGCAGCTGTAGATCCTTAATGATTTTTGGTTCTGACCACTTGAATAATTCTGCCGTAATGGAGTCTTCACTTCTTGCTTTATTGGTTTTGAGTATTTTGATGGCTTCATGAATATCTAACTCTTTTGGTGTGAAATCTTCTAGATTTTGAGTTGTCACTGGAAATTTTAATTTATCTGTTGGAACTGGAGAGTTTAACACTTTTTCAAAAATTTTGCTAAAATTTCACAATTCTCAAAACTATCATTTTGCTGTTTTCATCTTTGAAACAAATACTCGGTGCCTGATATCCTTTATCTATGTTTAACTATGTTTCTTTTGATTTACCAGCTTATTTTTGATGTTTCTTTTCTTTGTTGTCTGAATTGTTCAAGGTCTTCCTCTTTTTTCGAACAACTCCATTTTCTCCATTTCTGAGCTTCTCATTCCACCATGTCTTCTTTTTATTCTTGGCCAATCTTTAAGTTTTCTGAGCTGCTTGAGTTATTTCCAACTGGAGTTCACACCAATCACGCTCTTTACTTTCTCATTTTCTTCTCTAAATCTTTCTGTATTTTCTTTTGTAATATTAGCTGTAGCGACATTGTATCTTATCACTTTCTTGGTCGCCTTTTTTGTTTTAGATGGGAAAAATTTTATTTTAATCTTAGAGAGAAAATGATCTGAATCCCTATTTCTGACTATTTAACATTCATAATTTCTGTGATATACTTTTTAAATATGGGTATGCGGTCCAGTTGAAATTCTCCTAGGTTTGGTTTTGGATGTCTCCAAGTTTTGGCTTTTCCTGGTAGTTTGCAGAAATGTGTGGACATGAGTTTTAACTGGGACATTTTGCGCATGTTGATCAGTCTTTCACCATTTTCGTTTGTTCTTGAGTGTGCTGGATATTCACCTACAATAGCCCTAAATTTCTTTTCCCTCCCAATTTGCACATTGAAGTTACCTAGAAGTATTTTAACGTTCTTTTTAGGTATGATAGAAATTACAGATTTTAAAAGATCCCAGAATTGATTTACTTTCTTCAGATTTCTTCTGTTGTCAGCATTTATAGGTGGATTATTTAAAGATTATAGACTGATTATGTTTGAAGGTGATTTAACTTTTACTTGGATTTTGAGAAAAGATGAAGAAGATTGCTATCTTTGTTGTAGTACAGAAAACGATAATTTTACACTCCCAAAATAAGGTAGAACTCTTGTTAAAGGTATGGAAATTCGTGTTCCTGTTGTTAAATATGAACCAGAATATTCACTTGAATTAGATGAAGAAAAACTTAAAAATCCAAAAATTCCGATTTCCTTCTTCAAGAACCAAACAAATGGTTTACAGGGAAAAAGAAATTTTGAACCAGATATTACTATTGTTATAATTCTACAGAATTTGACATGCCTTACTTTATTTTTGTTACTTTCCAAACTAATCGAAAGAATAATCAGGTTCTTGATTTCTCTTTATTTGATCAGGTTAAAATACAAAATATCTGTGTTAAGAAAAGAAATGAAGTTTTTACCTCAAGAATTATTGAATCTTCATCCACCAAATAACTTATTAAACAGCTTATGATTCTTTTAGAGATTTTAAAAGAATAACTCAATTAAATAATGATGCAAATGTAAGTTCTTTCAATTTTATTCAAAATTTATACTATTTATGTAATTAATACCAATAGAAGAATGAATGATTTAAGTACTTAAAGAACAAGATTGAAATTATGTGCATTCTTTAACAAGAATATTCTAATTGATACTACTGGATATTTTATAACGTAAGGTAAGAAGATTTTACCTTATGATTCACAACATAGAATGTTTACTGAAAATTTTTAATGAAGTAAATGAATGAAAAGTCAGAAAAAATTAAAGATGTCTTAAGTTCTTTTTCATTTCCTTTTGAAATATTTTCAAAAAACTAGAGAAGATAAAAACTGAAAAATTGCCTCTCTTCAAATATTTTAATTTTTTGTATTCTCAAATTTTTTCTATAGAAATAAAAATGTTCATGAATGGTAGCACTGAAAATCTATTAAGTGAACTTAACAATTATAGTAATGTTTGTTCAGAAGTGTTTGCTAAATTATCAGCACTTAAAAAATATAAATTTTATGTAATTTCAAAAGCTGAACATTTACATACTAAAGATGGTGGTAAAATTTTACTACTCTTACACAAAAAACATAAAATTACTCTACCAGGTCAATACACTAAAATCTTTAAAAATGATGATGATAAATTAGATAAACTTGAAAATTTACATTTTGTTTATTGACATAAAAAGTAAATAAGGATCATCCAATGTTATTACATTTGAATAAATTTTAAAGATTTTGAATTTTTCTTTCCTTTAAATTAAAATTTCTTTTGCTATAATTTTCAAAATTTTTTAAATAGCTATACTTTGCTTACCATTTTTTGTTTCCATTGTATTTATAAAAATTTATTTTTTGGATACAGGGAAATGAGACTGTTTGGTTGGGGGTAGCTGAGAAATTTGATTCTTGTTTGGCATCCTGGAAATCTGACTCAGAAAGACTCTTTGGTCCAGAACTCTCTCAGACAATTACTGTTAAAAGTTGCCTGCTTCCCCTTTGAATGCGAATGCAATATTTCCACTTCTGAAATAGAGTAAACTACAACAACAATGGACATTTTAATGCAATAATTGATAGTTAGCATTTTCTGTCAGTATCTCAGTTTATTTCATCAGAAACTTTGGAAGCATATGTGAGAACAGATTCGATTAAGGAAACACGAAATTTCCCTGGTCAAGTCTCCAGATAGAGGACTACCAGCAAAGAGAGTAATACAGGGTCTGTATAAAAATTGATGCACCCATGGATCTGTGAAAAATGTAAAACAAGCAATTCCTTCAGTTCACACATCAGAAGTTATTGCAGACATTCAGCGAAGAATTAATCAGAACCCAAAGATGACTACAAGTAAATTGGCCCAACAGGCACATGTAAATACGAAGAATTGCCAATGAATATTGAAAAGTCTTAATCTGAAGTCATATCGTGTGACGGTGGTGCAGCAATTACGTGAGGACAATAACTGGAGAAGTGTAGATTACTGCGTATGACTTTTGAATAATATCAGCGATAGTGTGTTAGACCCTTTCCATTACATCTGTAACTAGGCTGCTTAGGTTTTTATGTTGGTAACGCCATGTAGCGCTCTATATGAAAATCACTGACTGTGCTGTGTGCGGTCTGTGGCTGGTTTGCATTGTTGAAATTTGCTATTGTAGAGTTGGGCAGTTGGCTGTTAACAGCGCGTAGCGTTGCGCAGTTGGAGGTGAGCCGCCAGCAGTGGTGGATGTGGGGAGAGAGATGGTGGAGTTTTGAGAGCGGATGATCTGGACGTGTGTCCATCTGAGACAGTAAATTTGTAAGACTGGATGTCATGAACTGATATATGTATTATGATTTTTGATCACTATAAGGTAAATACATTGTTTGTTCTTAATCAAAATCTTTCATTTGCTAACTATGCCTATCAGTCCCTTCAGTAGTTAGAATCTTTTATTTAGCTGGCAGTAGTGGCGCTCGCTGTATTGCAGTAGTATGAGTAACGAAGATTTTTGTGAGGTAAGTGATTCATGAAAGGTATAGGTTATTGTTAGTCCGGGCCATTCTTTTGTAGGGATTTTTGAAAGTCAGATTGCGTTGCGCTAAAAATATTGTGTGTCAGTTTAGTATTGATCAGAATAGGTAAAGAGCGAAATGTCTGAGTACGTTCAGTTCTGCTCAGCTGTTTGAAAATCAAATAACGTGAGAGGTTTATCAGCACAGTAATTCAATAATTTTTCTAAGGGGACGTTTCACATCATGAGTGATGAAGCATGGTTTCATCTTTCCGGTCATGTGAATTTACAGAACACGAGATATTGGGCAATGGAGAACCCTAACACAGTGTGTCAGCAACAACTCCATGTGAAAAAAAGTCAGCGTTTGGTGCAATGTAACAGGAACATGCATCATTGGACCGACATTTTCTGACACTGCCCTCAGTGTGATTGCATATACAGAAATTTTTGGTACATTTTGTGCTCAATTCTTTGAATATGAAAGACAGCACTGTTTCTTCCAGCAAGGTGGGGCAACAAGTCACCTGTCTAAGGTATCCCTGGAGTGAGTCGATGATGTTTTCGCTGAGGAACGAACTGTCGGCAAACATTTATAGCCATTACGTTTGCCAGATCCAACAACATGTGATTGTTTTCCTGTGGGGACTCTTGAAGAGCAAGGTCTGTGAGACAAAATCACACACAATACAGAAACTGAAAGACAACTTCAGCCATGACGCTGCCGTCATCAGTAACCGAATCTCATGCCAGGTGTATTTGAATATACTTAGAGGTGTACAGCCGTATACTGATGCTGCAAGTGTCACTTTCAACATCTTCTATAAATGTATTTTTCACCGTATTTTTCATTGTAAAGCTGGCGATAGAGCGTTACGGAGATGCTAAACAAACTCCACTGGAAGATGGTTCAAAATGGTTCAAATGGCTCTGAGCACTATGGGAGTTAACATCTGAGGTCATCAGCCCCTCCACTGGCAGACGTTACAAGAGAAACGTTGTGCATAACAGAGAGATTTACTATTGAAATTTCGGGATAGTACTTTTCCGAAGGAGTCAGACAACATAGTACTTCCCCCCACATATATCTCGCGTATTGACCACGAGGAGAAAATTCGAGAAATTGGAACCAGTACAGAGGCTTACCGATTGTCATTATTCCCACGCACTATTCGCGAGTGGAACAGGGTTGGAGGGATCAGATAGTGGTACCGAAAGTACCCTCAGCCACACACCATTAGGTGACTTGCGGAGTATGATATAGATGTGGATGCAAATAAATATTAAGTCCATTTCAGCTCTTTGTTTCTGTAGTTTCACTGAATTTCCTTTATACACTCCTGGAAATTGAAATAAGAACACCGTGAATTCATTGTCCCAGGAAGGGGAAACTTTATTGACACATTCCTGGGGTCAGATACATCACATGATCACACTGACAGAACCACAGGCACATAGACACAGGCAACAGAGCATGCACAATGTCGGCACTAGTACAGTGTATATCCACCTTTCGCAGCAATGCAGGCTGCTATTCTCCCATGGAGACGATCGTAGAGATGCTGGATGTAGTCCCGTGGAACGGCTTGCCATGCCATTTCCACCTGGCGCCTCAGTTGGACCAGCGTTCGTGCTGGACGTGCAGACCGCGTGAGACGACGCTTCATCCAGTCCCAAACATGCTCAATGGGGGACAGATCCGGAGATCTTGCTGGCCAGGGTAGTTGACTTACACCTTCTAGAGCACGTTGGGTGGCACGGGATACATGCGGACGTGCATTGTCCTGTTGGAACAGCAAGTTCCCTTGCCGGTCTAGGAATGGTAGAACGATGGGTTCCATGACGGTTTGGATGTACCGTGCACTATTCAGTGTCCCCTCGACGATCACCAGTGGTGTACGGCCTGTGTAGGAGATCGCTCCCCACACCATGATGCCGGGTGTTGGCCCTGTGTGCCTCGGTCGTATGCAGTCCTGATTGTGGCGCTCACCTGCACGGCGCCAAACACGCATACGACCATCATTGGCACCAAGGCAGAAGCGACTCTCATCGTTGAAGACGACACGTCTCCATTCGTCCCTCCATTCACTCCTGTCGCGACACCACTGGAGGCGGGCTGCACGATGTTGGGGCGTGAGCGGAAGACGGCCTAACGGTGTGCGGGACCGTAGCCCAGCTTCATGGAGACGGTTGCGAATGGTCCTCGCCGATACCCCAGGAGCAACAGTGTCCCTAATTTGCTGGGAAGTGGCGGTGCGGTCCCCTACGGCACTGCGTAGGATCCTACGGTCTTGGCGTGCATCCGTGCGTCGCTGCGGTCCGGTCCCAGGTCGATGGGCACGTGCACCTTCCGCCGACCACTGGCGACAACATCGATGTACTGTGGAGACCTCACGCCCCACGTGTTGAGCAATTCGGCGGTACGTCCACCCGGCCTCCCGCATGCCCACTATACGCCCTCGCTCAAAGTCCGTCAACTGCACATACGGTTCACGTCCACGCTGTCGCGGCATGCTACCAGTGTTAAAGACTGCGATGGAGCTCCGTATGCCACGGCAAACTGGCTGACACTGACGGCGGCGGTGCACAAATGCTGCGCAGCTAGCGCCATTCGACGGCCAACACCGCGGTTCCTGGTGTGTCCGCTGTGCCGTGCGTGTGATCATTGCTTGTACAGCCCTCTCGCAGTGTCCGGAGCAAGTATGGTGGGTCTGACACACCGGTGTCAATGTGTTCTTTTTTCCATTTCCAGGAGTGTATTTACAAGGGCTAGTTTTATCTGCGCCACCCAGTGTTCGAAGGAAGACGGAAGGAAGATTAGAGTTTGGTAACGTCCCGTCGACAATGAGGTTATCAGAGAAGGAGCACAAGCTTGAATTATTTCAGGTTTGCAGAAGCAAATCGGCCGTGCCCATTTATAGGAAGCATCCTGGCATAATTCCTCGAGCGATTTAGGAAACCACAGAAAACATAAATCAGGATCACCAGACGCGGATTTGAACCGTTGTCCTCCTGAATGAGAGTCCAGTATGCGAATCACTGCGCCACCTCGCTCGGTGACAGTAATAAAGTCAACGGAAGTCATCATGTACACGAGTAAGATGATACATTAACTTCTATTATTTACCTGCAGGTTGAAATACAAGTACCTACAGGATATTTGGGGTATAAGTGTAAATTTTGATACCTCAATAAGTACTCACTTCACTGAGTTAGTTGTACTTTCTCTGCGATTAACTGGTCTTTCGCAACCACGCCACTTGATTTCCTACCTGATGTTTTCTGCATGGCCGTTCAAACATGGTTCAAATGGCTCTGAGCACTATGGAACTTAATTTCTGAGGTCATCAGTCCCCTAGAAGTTAGAACTGCTTAAACCTAACTAACCTAAAGACATCACACACATCCATGCCCGAATCAGGATTCGAACCTGCGACCGTAGCGGTCGCGAAGTTCCAGACTGTAGTGCCTAGAACCGCTCGGCCATCCCGGCCGGCTGCATGGTAGTAGCTGCATTACTAAGTGTACTACGGCTGTCAGTATAGACTTAAATATTTTACATCCTGGCGTGCGCACCTCAACACCTGATCTGCTGCCTAGGAGAAGATAAACATTAGAAGCTTGCCCCATGTAATTGGAGGTACTAACCAACCTAAAAATTTACTACTCCTAATAGTCATAATTATTGACCCTGACGTAGTGTTGTTCATCACATTGTCCTCAGTCAACAACAAAAACAGCTGCACTTATACCCCTGACGATCTATTTATAGTCTTGGAAGTACCAAAGGAGAGTGTTTTGGCAATATTTTACGGCTGAGGTAAGGCGGGAACGGTGCGTGAGGTTCTGGACATGAGCTACTCAGCTGCGTTTCGGCGGCACTTTTGTAGCTGTTACAGCAATTGTAGACAAGAGATATGAGAAATACACACTTTTATGTAGATTCTTTTCCTGTAATTACATCAAGTCTAGCAAGAGAGTATTTACTGCATGTGATCCGAAGGGCCGGTTTTAACTACGATCACATAACCACGTGCTAAAAAATGTATTGGTCCAACACATGCAGCCGGCCAAGGTGGCCGAGCGGTTCTAGGCGCTACAGTCTAGAACCACGCGACCGCTACGGCCGCAGGTTCGAATCCTGCTCGGGCATGGATGTGTGTGATGTCCTTAGGTTAGTTAAGTAGTTCTAAGTTCTAAGGGACTGATGACCTCAGAAGTTAAGTCCATTAGTGCTCAGAGCCATTTGAAACATTTTTGAACCAACACATGCAGTTATCAGTTGCTGACAACAAAGGGGACCCAGTGAACTGGTAAACGCGACGCAACGAGAGGAAACTGATAAAAAGGTCTTGCGTAATCACGAGGTGCATAAAGGCCAGCTCTGTTTAATGTACACACTCTCGAACTGCGTAATAACTAACATTTTTCGAAAAGAAACTGAAGATCGCACTGATGGACACACAATGGAAGTTCCAATGTGCAAACTCAAGAAAGCATTTAACTGTGTTGTTGGGAATGAATCCTTACAGTCATATTTCAGCCACTTGGATTTGTGTGCAGATGTTGTTAGCCTAACAGTCACAAAGATAACAGGGGTGCGGCACCGAACTAATTATTCTCTGACGAGTGCACGAAGTCAAAGATTTCGTTACGTCAAAACAACAAACATTCGTGGTCGAACTTAGGAAGCTGGTTAGTAGAGTCGCTTATAATTCCAGTGAGCGTGATGGTGCAGTGGTTAAAATACTAGACACGCAAGTGGACAAACGAGCTTCAAATTTCCGTCCGACAGTGCAGTTTTAGTTTTTCCGTGATTTCAGTAAATGGTGTAAGACAAACGCCAAAGGGCTTCCTTTCAAAAAGGAAATGACCGGTTCCCTTCTTTATGATTGTCCTGTCCGACCTTATGCTCCGTCTTTAACTTCCTCATGAACCCTGAACCCACTTCCTCCCTTTCTCCGCAATCGGATGAAAGCCACATGTTAGAGAACATCTTTCACATTATTTATCTTTACTTGAGCTGTAAGCGCTGGCGAGGTTCACAGACTATATGCTGTATGTACCGTTTTCGTTTGCTAGGAGAGTTATAGACTTTGGCTGCACAGAGAACGCATGTCTATAAGCGGCACATTCCTGACTCATTCTGTAAAAGGACTGTTGAGATTTCAGTAAGCTGGCCTCTGTGGACAGAAACAAGAGCACAATACTGTGTCCGCTGACAGATGGGTTTCTTTTCACCTCGCGGACGCTGCTTGATCGTTTTTTCTGTTGTAATCAAACGTCTTTGTCTTATGTTTTACTGTGATGGCCATTTATACGCAGCAACCTACAACAATAATGGTGATAACGTTGCCGTTTAGCGCACTTTACCCAGTATTCTACATATTTCTCAGTTCTAGAGACATGCTGGTGACCTATGTTAAATCTGTTGTTCCGATCGAGAGACAATATTCCATGATGAAGAATCAGTACTGGTCTCTCATTTTCTCATCCGCGAATGTAGTCCGTGGGTCACGTTACTACGTCACTTTATTTTTAGGGAATTAGAAATTACTGAATTTGCTTTTGTTGTATTTTTAACGATTTGTGGTCATTCGGTTCCATTTGGTCCCATAGAGAACATTTGCGATTTCATCGCTGAGCTGTCGTGTTTGTTTCTTCAATAATAATCAACATTTATTTCCAATTATTTTTCATCCAGAAACCCGTTACAATTTATCATACTTTCGTGGTCATCACACATGTACCCATATTTGCATGAAGTCGTAGCTGAGGCGAGTACATTTTAATCAGTTCGTTCTACCCTCAGTGGAATTGCTATTCAGATATGCTGATATCGGCAGACAACGTACTTATTTCTTTGCACAAATATTACAGCAAGTATAAGATAGATCTGAGCTGCTGAGAAGCCTGAGATGTGTGCTGCTTCCGAAAATGTTGAGAGCGCCTATTGTGATTAATGCTTATTCCGTGTGGGTGTTAGTTTATACAGGGTGTTTGTTTTAACTCGGGACGAAATCATATCTCGAAAACGACGCATCGCACGAAAAGAATGTTGTAGGTGAAAGGTTAGTATTAGTGAAGGGAGACATCTGTCGGTGCGTCAACTGGCCAACTCCTACCCACCGCCGACCGCTGTGGCCGAGCGGTTCTAGGCTCTACAGTCTGGAACCGCGCTGCTGCTACGGTTGCAGGTTCGAAGTCTGCCTCGGGCATGGATGTGTATGATGTCCTTAGGTTAGTTAGGTTTAAGTAGTTCTAAATTCTAGGGGACTGATGACCTCAGATGTTAAGTACCACAGTGCTCAGAGCCATTTGAACCATTTTTTCCTCTGCATTATCACCTCTACTGCGCGGGCGGGGTAAACTTTGCATTTTCAAATGGAAGCCCTCTCATTTTTATTGCATACGAAGTTTCTACAGCAAAAAGTTCAAATATGGTTTACTCAAATCATTGTTTGCCTTTCGTGGTAAATACCGCTGTGATCGACAAATATCCAATACGTCTGTTTTAGGAATTAAGAACCGACGCATTTGATTCTACGTTTCATTTATGATGTAAGCGTAAACATTTGCGTTCTAGGTGTTAATATTTATGTTCGAAATTGACTTTAATATTGAAAATTTGATGGTACAGTACAATTTGTTTATCTATTTAAATGTCTAGTTAGAAACGACGTTTAGCGTGAGCCAGGAACAACGCCGTGGATGGAACATTTTTCTATGCCAATTGGGATGCTTGAATTCGGTGAGCCCCCTTGCCCCTCACAGGGGGTGCTTCATTTCGTTGAGCATCCATGGTAGGTACGGCTGTAACTGTCACTTCAGAGAAATTCTACCTGATTACAGTGGTTGTTGTTTGTATTCCTCTAGCAGCCGCATAGCGACAAGCGCGAGAATTACGGCGGTTAGATGGAAACACACACGGAAATCAAACACCCTGAAGCATTCCGAGGGTTTGGGGACTCATCACAATGAACCCCGTAGGAAATAGAAAACTACGTAACCATACAAGTATCATATTTGTTAGAAATGTGAACGGCTAGCCATATTATCTGTACTGTACAATAATACTAGCAACACTCAAGTAACGTTTGAATATCAGTGTCAACAGTTAGAGCACAAAGACATTTACAGCATAAATTAAGCATGGAATCAAATTCGTCAGAAACAGGCACACTTGATACATTTCGATTACAGCGCCATCCACCACGAATGGAAACAGTGCTTAGAGTCAACAGTAAGTATTTTTTGACGTGGAATCTGAATACGCAATAAAAATATCGGCTTCCAATTTGAAAATACAAAGTCGACCGCGCCTGCGCAGAAACGGTGGCTAGAACGGTCAGTTGTAGCACAGATGATGTCCCGTTTACTAATATCAACATTTCATCTGGAACATTGCTTTTGTGCTCTGCATTGTTTTCTAGATATTGTTGTTGTCTGAGGTTAAAACAAACATCTTGTGGAACGTGGAATCTACATTACCACTGCACGCATTTTACCTGTAAAAGAGGACGCAAAAATTTTTCATACAGTGTTAACTAGCTTGAAAGTATTTCTCGTAATTCTACATTATTGAAAGTTGTGTTCAAGACTCCCTTACGTCCCTCACTGAGCTACGAGAGTCTTTCTACTTCCGCTGCAGTCATGGACTGTGCGGCTGGTCCCGGCGGAGGTTCGAGTCCTCCCTCGGGCATGGGTGTGTGTGCTTGTCCTTAGGATAATTTAGGTTAAGTAGTGTGTAAGCTTAGGGACTGATGACCTTATCAGTTAAGTCCCATAAGATTTCACACACATTTGAACATTTTTCTTTCTACTTCAGAATATCTCATTAATCGAAGTCAAATCGTGTTAATACTCATTCATGCCTAAAAATTTTGTATACAAAGAATAATATTTTCAGGCCATTAAAATTAAGACCTTACCAGCTACACACTCAAATTAACTGAAAAAGGGGCACAGACATTAGAGGTCTACAACAAATAATGATTAATACAAAGATAAAAGACAACAAAAACGAAGTGAAAGAGTCAGTGACGTAAATAACGTTTGTATCCATTGGTACTTGTAGAAGCGACAGTGTAATGAAGAAAGATAAACAAAATGGAAACGTGAAAGACATGCTATTGTGCCTTATCGATGTTAGGAACGGTATCGGCATTTGTGCGAACTCAGTTGTGTCGGAATAATCGATCTCTAGGAAATTGATATGTTTTATTGTGATATTTCGTTTCATGGGCAGGACACTGTAATAAGGAATGAGTGATATGGAACGAAAATATGTCAATCGATGGGGAGGTGACTGGCCGACTACTGTTTATTGAGATAGTTTTGGGGAAATGTAGTCCACCTATAAACTGAAGCGCGTGCGGAGCACTTGTGCACCCATTCTTGAGTTCTGCTCGAGTTTTTGGGATTTTCACCAGGGCTGAATCAAGGCAAACATCGAAGCAATTCATAGCTGCTGATAGACGTATTACTGATTGGCTTGATCAGGACGAGAGTGTTATGGAAAATGTTCCGTCAGCTTAGGCGGGAATTCTCGGAAGGAAGAAGACGATCTTTTCACAGAACGCTGTTGGGCAACTTTAGGGAACTGGCATTTACAACAAAGTTAAGAATGAACTATTGCCTAGCTTTGACGTAAAAAGAGGGAGATTACATTAGTTGTAGGGCAAAACCAGTGCTTCCCCACGTTGGATTGTTGCAAAATTTATTCAAGACGGCGAATCTAAGATGGCGGCCATATATGTGGCAACATCGCCGTGTCCTCAAGGCAAGAAGTTAAAATTTTGGTGGGAAATTATGTCAGTTCGGCTACCTCCACTAACCTGACCCCCTCATCTCCCTCACTTCTACCCTCCCCAACCGAACACTATCCCCCTCCCCATCTGGAAATTGGTGGGAAAAGGACTGAGTCTGTGCTGGGCTGCCAGATAGGATAGACTTACGTCTTTTTT
This sequence comes from Schistocerca piceifrons, assembly GCF_021461385.2. Lineage (NCBI taxonomy): Eukaryota > Metazoa > Arthropoda > Insecta > Orthoptera > Acrididae > Schistocerca > Schistocerca piceifrons. Next base: position 233,944,422 of record NC_060138.1, read on the forward strand.
TTGCATGCATTGTTTATGTAAACAAATTGAGTTGTCATAGACAGTAACTCCATCCACTGTGTTCACCATGAGTTTCAGAGTGCAAGTGACCTTGTTCACAGCATCATCACCAAAAGGGCGCTGTCGTCCCTCCCCCTCACCCCTCCTATGATGTAATCCAAAATGGTGGTCTGGGGAAAAACGACGGGAAAAAGACTCAGTCTGCATCTAGCTGCAGGACTGGGAGGACAGACGTAATTGTATACTGTGTTCATGGACCACACGTCTGTGCTGGAGAATAACTATGGCGATAACAACGTTATTTGGTGTACACAAATACGCTTCATGAAATAAAGTAGATGGAGCTACATTATGCTTCACAACTCATTCTGATAAATGCATGTGCTGTAACCCTAGGGGGCAAGACATTCACCCCAGAGTCTCTGGACCCCACTGGAAGAGAGGCAACGAGTTGGCTTACGACACAGCCAGGGAGTGCGCCAGCTAACGGTATGGTCACGCAGTCTAGGGGTACCGTTTTTGATTAGTAATCAAAACGTCCTTCCGTACCGAGTTCGAAACCGGCCATGCTAAAAATTTCTATTAATAATCAGAATTGGCGGTCGTAGACTTCCGACATAAGAAGGCAACCTCATTCTGCCAACGGCATTGTCAAAAAGGATGAAGGAGCATACAGAGGTTGAGTTCACTCTCTTGTCCTAGAGATGGGAAACTGACGCTAAAGGCTGAAGAATCATGAATGACCAACTGCAGGAGGATGCAGAAGGCAATGGAAACCACTGAATTAAAGACACATAACGTGTATCAACAGGACATATGCCCCGTAAATGAAAAACTGTCATGGTGATCTCTCCATTGGCAAAAGATTCCAGAATAGTCCCTCATTTGGATGTCCGAGTGGGGACTGCCAAGTGGCATGTCACCATGAGAAAAAGATTGAATAATCAACGAAAGGATAACGTTCTACGAGTCGGTGTGTGGAATGTCAGAAGCTTGAAATTTGTAGGGGAACTACAAAATCTGAAAAGGGAAATGCTTAGGTTCAGTCTAGATATAGTAGGGGTCGTCATGGAGGGCTGGAATGCAATGGTAGGAGAAGAAGTAGAAGAGGAGGTTACAGGAGAATATGGGCTAGGGGACAAGGAATGAGAGAGGAGAAAGACTGTGTTAAAAATTTCAGCTAGTAATAGCGAATACTCTGTTCAAGAAACGCAAGAGGAGGAGGTATACTTGGAAAAGGCCGGGTGATAGGGAATATTTCAGTTAGATTACATCATGGTCAGCCATAGATTCCGAAATCAGATACTGGATTGTAACGTGTACACAGGAGCAGATATAGACTCAGATCACAACATAGTAGTGATGAAGAGCAGGCAGAAATTTAAGACATTAGTCAGGAAGAATCAATATGCAAAGAAGTGGGATAGTAAGGACTAAGGAATGATGACATACGCTTGAAGTTCTCTAAGGCTATAGATACAGCAATGAGGAATAGCTCTGTAGGCAGTACAGTTGAAGATGAATGGACATCTCGAGAAATGGCCATCACAGAAGTTGTAAAGAAAGACTGAAGTACAAAGAGGATAATTGCGAAAAAACCATGGGTAACAAAAGAAAGACTTCAGTTGATCGATGAAAGGACGAAGTACAAAAATGTTCTGGGAAACTCAGCAATGCAGAAATACAAGACGCAAAGAAATGAAGTAAATAGGGAGTCCAGGGAAGCTAAGACGAAATGGCTGCATGAAAAATGTTAAGAAATCGAAAAAGAAATGATTCTTGGAAGGACAGACTCAGTATAGAGGAAAGTCAAAACAGTCATCGATGACATTAAAAGCAAGGGAGGTAACATTAAGAGTGCAATGGGAATTCAACTGTTAAATGCAGAGGAGAGAGCGGATAGGGGGAAAGAAGGCATTGAAAGCCTCTGTGAGGGGGAAGATTTGTCTAATGCTATAGAAAAGAAACAAGTATGGATTTACAAAAAGATGGGGGTTCCAGTATTAGGTTCAGAATTTAAGAGAGCTTTGGGTGACTTAAGATCTAATAATGCAGAAGGGATAGATAACATTCCATGAGAATTTCTAAAATCATTGGGGGAAGTGGAAACAAAGCGACCATTGACATTAGTGTGTAGACTGTAGAATGTATGAGTCTGGCAACATAACATTGGACTTTCGGAGAAATATCATCCACGCAAGTTGCTGACAAGAATAATATACTGAAGAATGAAAAAGAAAACTGAGGATGTGCTAGATGACGATCAGTTTGGCTTTAGAAAAGGTAAAGGCACGAAAGAGGCAATTCCTGATGTTGCAGTACATAATGGGAGCAAGACTAAAGAAAAATAAAAATACATTAATAGGATTTGTCGACCTAGAAAAGGCATTCGACAATGTAAAATGGAGCAAGATGTTCGAAATTCTGAAAAAAATTAGGGGTAAGCTATAGGGAGAGACAGGTAATATACAGTGTATACAAGAGCCAAGAAGGAATAATAAGAGTGGATGACCAAGAACGGAGTGCTTGGATTAAAAAGGATGTAAGACAAGGATGTAGTCTTTTGCCCCTACTGTTAAGTTTGTACATCGAAGAAGCAGTGATGGAAATAAAAGAAAGGTTCAGGAGTGGAATTAAAATTTGAGGTGAAAAAATATTAATGATACGATTCACTGATGACATTGCTATCCTGAGTGACAATGAAGAATAATTACATGATCTTCTGAGTGGAATGAACAATATAAGGAGTACATAATATGGACTGAGACTAAATCGAAGAAAAGCGGAAGTAATGAGAAGTAGCAGAAATAAGAACAGTTATAAACATCAGGATGATGGTCACGAAGTAGGTGAAGTTAAGGAATTCTGCTACCTAGGCAGTAAAATAACCAATGATGGATGGAGCAAGGTGGATATCAAAAGCAGACAAGCAATGGCGAAAATGGGAATCCAGGCCAACAGAAATTTACTAGTATCAAACATAGGCCTTAATTTAAGGAAGAAATTTCTCAGAATGTTCGTCTGGAATACAGCATTGTATGGCAGTGGAACATGGACTGTGGGAAAACCAGAACAGAAGAGAGTCGAAGGATTTGAGACATGGTGCTACATACAAATGACAGGTAAGGAACGAGGAGGTTCTGCGCAGAATCGGAGAGGAAAGGAATATGTGGAAAACACTGATAACGAGAAAGGACACGATGATAGGACATCTGTTAAGACATGAGGGAAAGACATCCATGGTACTACAGGGAGCTGTAGAGGGCAAAATCTGTAGAGGAAGACAAAGATTGGGATGAATCCAGCAAATAATTGAATGACGTAGGTTGCAAGTGCTACTCTGAGATGAAGAGGTTGGCACAGGACAGGAATTCGTGGCAGGCCGCATCAAATTAGTCAGAAGAATGATGATCCAAGAAAGAAAAGAAAAGACCGCCACACTCGAACATGGACTCTAGAAAGATCGTTGCACACTCGTGAAGTCTCCCTGAAGCACTTCACATACAGATTCCTAGACAGATATTAGCTGCAATATCTGATTTTACACGCCAAAATGATGCTATTTGGAAGTGAAAATAAAAATCTCTGTAACTCTGAACAGGACACCCATCCCTTTTCCAGTTTTAGTTTCTTGTTTGGAGGCACTGCCAGAGGAAGAGAGAAAACTTTTTGAGTGCTACTACTGCTGTAGTGTCCATCACTTTCCTGCAATGGTAAGTAGGCTTAGTTTTATATTTGATGCTGCTGGAGTCAGGGACGTTATTTTCCTAACTTCTCGAATCACCGTCTAAGCACGGACAGGAAAATCCGAACAATTACGCAAACAGAATTCTAAGGACTGTCCTACAGACGAGAAAAATGTCTGTAATTTTCGGTGAATTTTCGATGTGGTGTAGCTGCTGGGCTGGGGATCTCTAAAGCCACGATGGTGGGTGAGGGACACCATCCCGCCAGAGGTGGATGGTCTGCTTGGACATGTCTCTGAACACTCGAACAAAGAATACATTACGTTCCTCTCAGACATCACAGAGCTTTCCGTAGATAGCTTGCCCCCATCTTGTTCGAACCAGAGGCTCCTATGCCCCACACGAAGGATGTCTTGTGAATGGCTTGCCCCCATCTTGTTCGAACCAGAGGCTCCTATGCCCCACACGAAGGATGTCTTGTGAATGGAGCATTCTGATTGGTTCTTATCGAAATTACCCATGAAACTTCTGCTATTGCCATTGTGGGAGCACTGTCCGCCTAATTTTTCTGCAGGTGGAAGAATTAGGAGACTTTCAGTGGCAAAAATATTTTGTACACATCGAAAAAAGTACAGTAGTCATATTACACTAACAGTTAAACCTTGCAAAAGTGATCTGCAGATCGTGAATTATCGAGGCCACGGCCGGAGACACTTCCTCGATTACACTGCTCTGCTACTGTAGAGGAAAGCTTGAGTATTTCATCATAAAACAGATAGCCAACCTGGCTGTATCACCATATACCGTATCGATGTAGCAAACACACAATTTGTGTCATGCATGAGAGAAAATCATCATTTCACTTCCTGCATATAGTTACCAAAGACCAGACTCTCATATATATACTGCGAAGACAGACAGCTCTCAAAAAAGCATATGCACATGCACCGTATGTAATCCTCACAGAACTGTTGTACAAAAGCTGGGCTGGTTCCCCTTGGCACAAAGGGGTTACTGTTTCCGGCTCTGACCTGCTTGCTTGTTTGCTTACTGCCGTGCTTTCCACACCCATCTCCATGCTCTGGAATTACAAGAGCACATGTATTTTCACATGGTTTGCCAGAATATCGTACTATTTATGCCATAGTTCTCGATGTCAAGCACATAGGAATATCATTTGCATAGCAGAATCGCTTGTACAGTGTAATTCCGAAGATAAAGAGTGAAAATTATTTCTCTAGAAATCCTAAACTTTAGCGACGTTCAGCGAGGTGGAACTTACTGTGAACCACTGAGTAACTGGAAACTTATCTCATCTGCGAAGATCTTTACGTGAAAACTCGAAAAAAATAGGGGAACTGGTAGTTCCAATCGCGAATATCGATGTCAATAATATAACAGAGTCCAAATGATCCTTGCAATTTACAAAGTTGAGGAGGTGTTTCTCATGCCTAGAGAACCAGAAAACGTCTCTTCCAGCTGTCTTTCACCACCTAGATGCACACAAGCCACACCTCAATCGACGTTCTCTCAAGCAAATAAAGATGGGAAATACGTAGAAGCAGTCAACTGGACAATTTACATGGGAGGGAATAACTGTTCAGCACAAACACATCCTTAGATTGTATCTTCTCAAATTTTCACAGAGAACACACGCGATCACGAAGGCTGCCCAACACATACTGAATATTAGTTCGCTATTCACCCACCTAGAGAGCGACCGGTTAGGTCAGCTACATTTCCGTATACCAGCTGCGCTCTACAGTCTGGACAGCTGCCACTGTAAGCCAGAAACGTCAATCGCTCCGGCGACAGGCCACTGCCACCACGCGCCCTGTATCCAAGACAGAATCTTTCTTTCTTTCTTTCTTTGTATTAGCCTTGTCCCGCAATTATGCAGAGTCGGCCATGGTTAATCGGATGTGGCATGGTTAGTTTAAGGGGTGGCCGGATGCCCTTCCTGTCGCCACCCCGTACCCCCCGGGAAGGAATTAGTGTACCCCAGCTGTCTGCGTCCAATGTAAACCATGGAATAGTGCGAATGTGTTGCAAATGTCTGCGAGGCGTGTAACTGAGGCGGAACGTGGGGACCAGTCCAGTATTCATCTAGGGGGATGAGGAAAACCGTCTAATAACCACATCCAGGCTGGCCGGCACACCGGCCCTACGTCGTTAATCCGCCGGGCGGATTCGATGCGGGGCTGCGCGCCTACTCGAGTCCAGGAAGCAGCGCGTTAACGCTCTCGGCTACCCTGGCAGGTGTATACAAATCGTCCTAGGAAATCAGCCACGTACATTTTATCATCGTACTTACAATTAAATATTACGATTGCTGAATCACCCTTGGGAATCAGCCACGTGTATTTTATCACTGTACTTACAATTAAATATTGTGGTTGCAGTCTCAATCTCATGACATTCGACAATGAGCGAAGTTCCAGAAATACCGCTCCTGGAGATGGAGGCTCCGGGAATATCAAAATCTGTAGCATTCTTATGACTGGACATGATTTTCCACATAAAAAAATCTTTTATTCCCCATACGGCTATTGTATTTTATCACGTCAAATCTGTACCTTCCTTACAACAGGCCAAAGTCATTTTCCTTGCACTTGTTGGAACATTGACAACGGTACACATATTTTGTAAGCTCGCTGATCACAGCGAATCTATCATGCATCCCCTACCACTAAGTATTATATTTCCCCAATAAATGAATGCTAGAGATTTGGAACAATATTGAGTGGAAATCCGCGAGGGGTGGACATGTCTCATAAGGTTTCCTTGCTAGTGGTACCACTGTGTCTTAGAAAAAGGAACGTAATCGTCTTGCAAGCCACCAGATGTTAACACAATCGCAATGGCTACGTTGCTGTCATAAGTGGTCTTCGTTCTACAGGCGCACGAAAGTACTCCAACGATGTTCATGTTAAATACCATACAAACTTTATTAATCGAGGTATAACATTGCTTCCGAATGAAGTGGCTTTCCACACAAATACCGTGACACTGAATACTGACTGTGATCGCTAGGGCGTGTATTAACAGACTGACAAAGCAGGTACACGTCACCGACGATGTAAGATCTTAACAAAATCACCGAATTCAGAAAGTGATTCGGCTAAGGTATGTTGTTTGAAGGCAGTATTTGCAAATCCCTCATGCTACTGCTAGAGATTTCTCCAGTATTTGTAACGCATTCTGTCCTGATGCCATGTCACACGTTCTGGGTTATAGACGATGGTTGATTGAGAATGATCACGTGCAGTGGACGGTGTGCTATGCGACGAATCACTTTAAAAAAAAATGCAACACTAGATTGTGGTCATAAGAAATATACACTGGCTTTTCAGACCTATTGTGTTATGCTTGCTGTTTGCGATTTGGAATCAAGTATCTACATTCAACCGTATACTTGCGTTGGATGCTGTGGAGATGTCTTTTAATTTACTTCATAATGCAGGGCCACAGTCATAATATATTTATTTAAAGTCAGTTCCGCCATTAGACTGTTGTTTATTTAGAGTGTTACAGTTACACTTACACAATCATGATTTAAGCTTCAAAGTGCCATTATCAAGTGTTTTCTGAAAGCGGGTTAGACAATAACAGTGAAATACGTAACAAGTGATAGAACCGTGTAACAATCCAAGTGTTATAAACTGCCTAAGATGACATACTGTTGTATTAAAATACACTATTAGACACATTGTCTAAGAGCCGGTATTTCTGGCAGAGCCTACTGCCCTGTTTCATTTCTGAGTACACCAACTTGACTGAATGACAGTTGGCTAGGTGTCAAATTGTCTTGGTCAAAGAGATTCCTGTTACAAGCAGGTGACCTTTTTTTAGTCTTTGGACTCAGTGTCCGGTAGGATAGGAAAGGTTAGGTACAATTCATTTTCTTTGGTGGTTGTTACATCTTTGCAGTACTGTTTATCTCAGTATACAATGAAGTTGCCTGCTGATAAACATAAACATAAACAGTAACAAATCTCTCGATAATATTAACTGCATCCATAAATATAAAAGTCCAGCTAGTCACTGAGGTTGTTTAAAGTATATTTTAGTAGGTAAATATACAGCTTTGAACGTGAAATTAACACATGGTCAACTCTAAGTTGTGTAATTTTTTCCTCAATCCAGAATTAATACAATACAGTGCAATTACTTATTCTACTCATTCATTATTAACCAGTGAGGTTTGAAGCGATATTTGTGATGTACGTGTCATGAGGCATGTAAATCCTATTATATGTGTTGGAACATTACTTAGGGATAAGTCCAAATAACACAGGTATGTGAGACATGTCATGTACATAAAAGCATTCAAGCAAATAAAAGAATAAAAAGATTTCATGTTAAACAGCACATTTAAATTTAACTTAATATAAAAATTGGGGATATCCTAGTATTTGTTAATGGCTGATGAGATACAATTACAAACGTGAGTGCACCGTGGTAATAATACATATGGCTGTAATCTTGGTGCTATAAATCTTATTTACATGTTATAGTAGTGACATCTTATTTATATGTCGTGAAGATGACATAGTAAAGTCAACAACTCCATCATCTACCCCATATTGTGCTGGTTTTTTAAGTAGCACCTACGCATCTTGTACCTGTTCCTCAGTCTCTGCAGCTTTGTGCATGTGATCATTTCAATTTAAGACAGAACTTGAACGAAAGTCGGAGAGCGCTGTATCGATCACCTTCTGCAACCAGTGTAGAGACAGGCTGAGTTAATGCAACAGGACAGTCTTTTGTCCACTTGGTGGAAATGGGAACATGATGTCATAGCCCCGCCAACAATGTACGATGCGTAAGGTGAGCGCCAAAACGAAGCTTTCTCCTGCAACACGAGGTAGTATAATGACAGTACGAACGGTTACGGTAGTGTTTCTTATCAGTAAAATTAGGAAGACTTCACATCATACAGGAACTGGAAGATGGACGAGGATTTTGCTACTGCATTGCGATGCGTTCCCAAACTGCACACGGATACTACAGTCCGAAGGAGATCTGCATCCCTCAGGGTACATTCATGGCCGTCATCCAAACATTCTATCATCGTATTATGTACCATCCAATAGAGAATAAAAATCTGCTTACTATAAAAACTTCGTTATCTTCATCCGACAGAGGACTCGATAAGATTTTTATCGCATTTCTCTCTTCCGATTTATCGAAAACAAATACGCACTATTATCGCTGAAAAATACATAAAAAGGAAAGAGTTCCCTTCTATCCCACAATGGCGATCCTTTTCTTCCAATATTGCTGTGTTGTGGGTACAATGTTAGGTACTGGTATCAATACCAACGATGTGGCCGCAAGGCTCGAAATAAAAAGTCAGACTTACTGACTGAAGCTGTTTTGTTTCTTTTCTATATAGGCGGGTTATTCCAAATTTCGGTACCATCTCGTCATTATTAAGGCACGCAGACAGAATTGGTATTACATTGTTGCCATTGTGAATTGTAGAAGCATTACAGCAAACAGAATTATCAAAATTATTTTGCGAGGGCAAACACCAAAATTTAGCAAGCCAATATACATCGACTGACCGAGGCAAAGAAAACCGCGGGGAGTTTTGAAAGGCACAATAAACTCCCGATCATTCAAAAATTAATCAGCTGCCTCTAAAAATATGTTTCATGAAACCTACAACACCTGCAGAAAACTAAATGTTTGGTTTTCATATTCTCTCGCTCGCTACATATAAACTATTATTCCTAGAGAAAAATGAACAGGATATTTTGTAGGATATGTAATGTAATTAAATTTTGTATGGGGATACGTTTTCGCTGGAGGCCATGGTTTTCAAGTTATTCATGAAAAAAGCATTTGAAGATCACTTTTGTACATTTTTCTCGAATAATTCTAAAACTACGGCCTCTAGTGGAAACGTATCTCTGTAAGGAATTTAAGTGCTTTAAATTTCTAGCAAAAAGGATCTGTTCGTTTTTTGTACGGCTAATACTTCACAGGTAGCGAGTTAGAGAATATGAAAATCTTGGCGTGGTATTTGAAGGCGTTGCAGGTTGCATAAAACTCATGAGTGACAACTGAATCACAGTGTATACATCGCTCCTCCAACGTCCAATTGCCAACAACATAGTTAAAAAAAGAGGATCGTAGTGCTACATTGTAAAACTGGTTCACGGAAACAGTAGGGATGTGTAAACTGTCATCCGGCCATGTTTTTGGATGAGTGATGCCCAGACTTGTACTTGAGGTCTAGGCACATTGACTGTGTTACCACGGAACACCATAGTGCAAAATACGCTACTCAACGTCACTGCAGTGTAGTGCAATGGGGATCATTGAATGGTATTCGCAAAGTGGATACTACCAAAAACAACCGCTAACACACGCATCCTTTCCCTCCCTTTAATGCCCCTCACCCTGTCCCCATCTCCACCCGTCTCTAACGACCGCGTTGTCGGCAGAACGTTAATGCTAATCCCTATCCCACCTCGCAGAGCGAACGTATGGTAAATGTTGTGACACAGGATTGGTGCAGCTTCGTTTCCAAGCTTTGCATTGGGCTGATAATACCGGTGAAACAGTCGAGTGTCTGTCATATTTGTTGTACCTTTTGTAAAAGCTCTTACGAAAGCTTGTGCAGAGCTATCATAACATCGAATGTTTGCCTGTAATTAGAGCGTACTGGTCGGAAAATTTAACTGCTCATGTGTTTATCGTAGGTGTAAGACACAGTTCGGACTGATACAATACGATATGCTAGACAGCATGTTACAGTAAAGGTTACGCTATGCAGCGCTTATCTGCGTGACACTTATATCTTCATTGGAGCGATAAGACAAGCAACAAGACAGTACAAATCACGCTTCTGACTCATTTGCAATAATAAGCGCTTGTGAAGAGGGCGTTATTGAGGCTTTGAGGCTCAGAAAACTGAGAAAGAGAAGGAAGTACTGAAAGCTGCTGTATAATTCCATAAATATCAAAAATATAAGGGTAGATCACAATGTTTCAATTCGAAGGCCACACTAATTCCTTGCCTACATGTTGATATATATTTGCACTGGAGTCGCACTGGGCAGGCGATCATCATAGGCCGCACCACCCACTCCTTCCGCCTCCATGATTTCTACCTCAGCGTTTATGGCCGTCCTATCCACCTCACTCCTACCCTCAAATACCTTGGCCTCACCCTCGACTGCCTCTTCACCTGGACTCCCCATCTCCTTACCATCCAACACAAATCTCACAACAGACTCCGCCTCCTGAAACTCCTGTCCAGCGGGACATGGGGTCTGCACCCTTCCACCATTCTTCACACCTACAAATCCTTGATCTGCCCCATCGTCTGTTAAGCCAGTGTGGCTTGGATTTCCGCCCCTTCCAGTTTCTATAAATCCCTCCAAATCCTCGAACGCCATGCGCTCCGCCTCGCCTTCTGCATCCGCCTTCCGTCCCCCATGCGGATCCTCTATGACCTCACGCCCTTCCCCCACCTTCTCCTTTTCCTTGAACACATCCGCACACTATATATTGTCCGCCGTCTTGATCCCCCTCACCCCCTGGTGTCTCCCTTCCTCTCCACCCCCAACCAGTTGCTGCGCCTTTACCGTTGTGTCCCACCCTCTCTCCATCTCCACACCCTCTGTCTCCTTTCCCAACGCAATTTCTACCAACTACCCCTCCCGGATGATGAGCTTCGCCCTGACATCTACTCTTCCTACCAATTCCAACCCCTTCTTCCTCCTACCTCCTCCTCAGGGCTCCCTCTCCTCCCCCTCCCTTCTCCTGAACGGCTTCCCCCTCCTACCCCCTCCCTCTATTGTGCTCCTTTTCAGTGTCTCGGCACTCCCTCCTGCCTTGTCTTCCCTTGTCATCTCCTGCCCCGCATGTCTCCTGCCTCTCTTCACCCCGCCACTTCCCCTGTTGCCAATTGCTCTCCCCTCCTTTTCCATCCTCTCTGACCTTTCCCTCGGCAGGCCCCACCTGGCAGTTTTATTCTTTGTCGGATGTGCTCCAAGTAGGTTTTAAGTGTGTTGTTCTGGAGTGTTTTTAATACTGTGGTCGACTTTTAACCTGTGCATGTGCATTCAGTGTCTTCTCTGTGTTTTAAGAATCGCCAACTGTGTTTTTTAACTTTCTGACGTCTCCATGGCAGTGTATTTTTACCTCAATTTTCTCACCTTAATCTGTTTTATGTTCCCCTTTTTATCGCCTTATGTATGTAACATTTTATTCTTGTTTTAGTTGTCATGTCACTCGGCTGAAGAGCGGCGGGTTGTGCCACTGACAACCCTCTCCTGCCCATATGGGGCAGGGGACTGAAATCACAATAAAGGAAAAAAAAACTGGCGCTGGGTTGCATATATGCTTCAGCAACGCACTCCAATGGAAAATTCTTAATCACCCCTTATGGTTTGGCTGTGGTTCCTTGGGAGTTGTCTCAAAACAGACACAGATTCTGCGAATTCTACGGTATATTTCCAGACAATTTCCACTTTTTGGAACAACTAGTATCACCTAGTCTGACAAAGCGGGGCACAAATTTTCGTCTTGCTATTTCTTTTGTTGAGAAGCTACTCATAAATATAGAGAATGTTGGTGCTAGTATTTGAGCAATGTCAAAAATGCCACTATTATAAGTTTAATTTTATTAAGAACATTTAGTATCATACATTATTCAATAAGTACACATACTCGTATAAGTAAAGGTTACAGGTTAATGAAGCTGTTCTTAAAACTGTTCATTTTTAAAACTTAGTATATAATTCAGCTTTAGGTGTATTCAAAGAAAACGTTGCTATCCTTCACTTGAGGGTGATCACCATATATAGTATAGAAGTAGATGGTGAACTCTGTGCATTTGCTGAAATCTTTCGATCCTGAAAGCTCATGTATGAGCGAATGATTCGACTTGTATTGGCAACATGCGATGGAGAGAAACACGAGGCAACTCCGCATGACAGGTGGCACTACCACCGTCTGTGGTGCTTGCTTCCGGTGTCATCGTGGACAACCTTCCAATATACAGGCCGATTCAGCTGCTCTACTGCTGTCGTTTTATGCTACTCGCAGTCTTAGAGCTAATCTTCATAAACCATGTACGAGATATTCATATCCTCACGCTCGCTATGCTGTAATTATTAGTCGCATAGAAGAAATGAACAGGACCATTTAGTAGGAAATTTAATGTAGTTAAATTATGTACTGGGATGTGTTTTCGCTAGAGGCCGTATGTTTCGAGTTATTGGAAATGGAAGTCTGTGGTAAGTTCCTATGGGACCAAACTGCTGAGGTCATCGGTCCCTAGGCTAACACACTACGTAATCTAATTCAAACTAACTTACGCTAAGGACAACACAAACGCGCGCGCGCGCGCACACACACACACACACACACACACACACACACACACACACACACATGCCCGAGGGAGAACTCTGTCGTGGGGAGCAGCACAAACCATGACAAGGTGCCCAAGACCGCGCGGCTACCCAGCGCCGCTACCCCGCGCGGCTTCGAGTTATTCAAGAAAATCTTCAAATGCTTCCACACTCAGCAACCACCATCAGGATTTCTTGTATGTTGTTCATGGCACTCCTTCGTACCACTGTACAAACTTTTGCCTCTGCGTGAATTATTTCCCACACTAACTGGCGTTAGTATGCCGCCAGCTTAGTTGAGTACTTGCAAATTGTAAAACTGACGTTCGTGTAAGTTTTACCTAATATTTTTGTAAATTTCCAGTACATAAAATAAACAATTATATCGTTGTGTTCGTCAGGTCTTCTAACTACGAAACTACTGTGCTCGTGAGGGTTAAGTCTGCGTAGCATTGTCAACGTAATTACTTTTCCGCAACGTTTACAAAAGTCCTTTTTCATTTATTATCGCCACAGGCACGTTTAAATTGATAATGTTACCGAACTAGCCGACTATGCTGGATGAGTAAAACCCAAATTAACAGAGACCAAAAAAGGAATATGGGAATAGTTCGTCAGTTGCAAATTTCTGCACAGTGCTAGGAGGGAGTACACGAAAAACGTTCCCTGAATGGTGAGGGATGAGTGTGGGGTGGAGGTGTTTTTGAATGTCACTTTGTAAGTTTTTCTTCAATAGGTTGAAAACCGTGGTCTCCAGTACAAAATTTAAGTACATTAATTTTCCTATAGGAATGTCATGTTCATTTTTTCTGTAAAACTAATAGTTACCATGCAGCAAGGAAGGCATTACGAACATCTTGTGCGTAGCTATAACTGAACCGTGACTTCCTGGTATACTTGTTATTGCAAGTCCATGTAACAGCGCTGTGCCCTGGCTCCATTGCATTACAAGTGTGGCCGATATTCGGTGATTCCTTTCTTTATTATTATTATTGTTAATGTGTTAAGTGATCAGTTTTATGAATCAAAATTTATTCTCTGTATTAAACTTCAGCCGCCAATTTAAATTGGAATTGCCAACTTCTTTCTTGTTGCCAACCTTAATAGTAACAATTTGGCACCATCAAACAGTGATTGTGGTGTGTGTGTGTGTGAGATAGAGAGAGAGAGAGAGAGAGGGAGGGAGAGAGAGAGAGAGAGAGAGAGAGAGATCTTATGGGACTTAACTGTTAAGGTCATCAGTCCTTAAGCTTACACACTACTTAACCTAAACTATCCTAAGGACAAACATACACACCCATGCCCGAGGGAGGACTCGAACCTCCGCCGGGACCAGCCCAGTGATTGGTATTTAAGGTTGTGAGCGGATTGTCTGGTCATTATCACCTTGATATAGTTCTGGTTTCTAATTTCTCAAGTGAATTTTCACGTCATTGGGGACTGTTTAATGAACTATTGCTTTAATAGTAACTGTCGTTATCACACTATAACTTTTACCATTTGTTCCTGCGTTTCGCGCTACCCGGTGCTTGGCTGTTGCTTTTAGTATTTTAGTGAGCTGTGTATTAATACTGGGTTTGTGTGTTCTAGCTGCCGTTATTGGTGTGCGCAGGCCCGCTTGCCTGTTGTTGTCACTTGAGCACTCGAGCACGGAATTCAGACGACGTGAACGCCAAACGTCGAGAATGATGTGATTGCTGTTTTCCATAATAGTTTTGATGAGATCTTGCTCTTTGAGTATTTTCTTTTTTGAAACCTAATAGCTTTTGCAAATTGTTATTTTTCATATGCACAAGGCCTGATAATTGACTAGTGAGTTCAGATCTGTAGTTATGTTAAAGTTATATTTGTGTAAAGTAATTTTTTATTAATTTAAAGCTGGCGCCATAAGGCTGTTATTCATTTAAAATTTTTTGAATTATTCTCATTTCCTTCATAAATTGAATAACCGGTGTAGGTCACCGCAATTTGCAAATACTAATTATTCATTGTGTTGTTACCAGTGCTCTGTTTTAATTAAAGTGGTGAAAATAAATTTTTGTATCCTCAAATGGGGTCAGCATCCCACTCCAGCAGCCCATGTGCCCTACTTACCAGTCCTGCACCTTACCAATAACTATACGGATTCCTTAAAACCACAGCTGTAGGTCCAGCTGAATAACGCCGTATATCACTTACTTACCCGAAACTGGAAAGAAGCATGGCTCTCATTTCAGCGTTAAAAACAATTCTGAACGTTAGCTACATTTTCTACACAACAATGTATGTCCTAAAATACATCACACGTAAACTGGCTAGCAATTGCATTTTTCACTGCAAACTTTTCAAAATACGCATTGTGGTTTTTAATTTCAAAGCATCTCAAACTATGGACACTAGCGAAAAGAAAAGCAGTTTGTTACGAAACTTTATTGTAAGACTATAGAATGAGAAAAAATCGGTTTCTTTACCGAATAGTTTCCTAAGACTCGTGGAGAAGAACACACAAGAATCTTGAAATCACATTTTGTAATTTTATATGCAAAAAGTGAAGGGTTTACTGAAACGTGTGACGGCACGCCACATAAATATTGACATTTTTAGCGGTTGTAAATCGTAGATTACGTATTTTATGAATATAATTGGTGGTAAAGTTATAGTTAATGTTCTTGAAACAACTGATATGCAGCGATAGCACCTTTATTTAATGTCTATGAAAATTAAAAAAGAATCGAAACAGACGCGATTGTACGGGCGAGGAGGAAGGACGTATTTTGTGGTACACACACTGTTTTGTTTCGCTATATGGAATGCAGCCATTGAGCGGCTACACATATTTTATGTAAGTTATTCGTATTTATTGCTAAGATAAACTTGTTATTATTATTACAAAATGAATTTCTTTGTAATAGTTGTCACCTCAAATGCTCGCAGTGGCTAATTATTTTTAATAAACATTTTTTCAGTAATTTGCGCTGCAAGAAGCTCATCTTCCGATGCAGCCTCTGGTCGGACATTACGCGCCGAAGTATTAATTTATTTTTCAGTGTTAACAGTAACTGAAAATGCGAGAGATTTCGTTATAAGAACCATTTTAAATTGTAACAGATAATTAATTTACGTTAAAGTTCATGTTTTTAAACTATACAGATTCCATGAGTTCAGTAAATTCGCTCAAGCCTTGCTTTGCAATCAATAAATAGAAATTAACAAAATTACATTCAACTCAGTTAACGGCAACTATATTTTAGTCACCACGTTCAAAATCTAAAGTTGGTACATGAAGAAATGAGGCCCTCCATGAACCCGTTTCATATTTACTTATGCACGTAAATAAAAGTGATAAGAAAAGACAATATCCCTGAGAGAAAGAAGCAGGCTGATAAATTGAAAATAAAAATATATAAAATATATATATGTAATTTCTTCTGTATATAACGAATAACTTATGCCTACTACGTCACAGACGTTAAGTATAGAGATCGATGCAGCTCTGCTTCATTTACAGAAAACATTTTATTTTTCAAAGGATATCTCATGACTCGAAATTTGTTTCTCTCATCCGCTCCTGTGTATCGTAAGATAATGTTGCGTGGAGCAGGCTGCTCTCCATGTTGTGCCAGGTGGGTGCCAGGCAGTATGACAGACATATGTGTTGGTGTTGCAATGCTGGCATCCTCGTGTGAACTAGTTAAGGTTTGGTATCACATACCGATACCACCCCAAGGGCGTCATAGTAACGCCATTGCAAGTTTCCGTGAGACGCCGACACCAGTAGTGCCGGGTCACGCCCACTGAGTTGCACCTCTACCGGCTTGGTACCTCAAGCGTCCTCTGTCGCCGCGATGTACGTAGGAGGGCCGGCGGCGGCGACTCAGCCACACTCGCGCTCGGAGCCACTTCGCAACGTGATGCTATGCAGACGCCGCCTGGTCGTGGCTCTGTCTTCATAGTTTAGCACGGAGAGGTTCTTCCTTGTGGACATTGTGATAGCTGGATTCTGTTTCTTTCTGCAATATCTGTATTGAGTCTTCGCTCGTTTGGAGAAATACAAGTTAAGCAAATATTCTGTTTGCTGTGTTACTTGTACACTAATTATTTTTGCTCCTGTTCAGCTTTCCTACGACGATAGTTGTCACACCACTCTGTAGCCTACACCTCCTTACTGTTGTGTTAGAAATGGTAAACTACGTAAAGTCTCGTCAACTACTTTTCTTTGCACTCACAGAACGAGGTGGCGCAGCGGTTAACACACTGCACTCGTATTCGGGAGGACTACGTTTCAAACCTGCGTCCGACCATCCTGATTCAGGTATTCCCTAAACCGCTTTAGGCAAATGCCGGGATTGTTCCTTTGAAAGGGCACGGCCGACTTCCTACACCATCCTTCCCTAACCCGATAGGACCGATGATCTCGCTGTTAGATCCCCTCCCCAAATCAACCAGTCAACCAATTTATACACTCAATCAATGCGAGTCGCTTCTGCATCGTGTAGTGAGTCATACAGCGTGTCATCTCACATATAATTTCCTCTAAGTGAGAACTGCCCAAAAGTAAAGGTATACACAAGCCAAAACTTCGTTTGAACACCACATTGCTTTATTTGGTACGGTCCTTGTGGGCTGGGTGTGCCTTTGCCTTTAGCTGACCTTAGAACTGACTTACTATCTACCATGGTGTAACTTGGTATTTTTCACAAGAACAAATTGCCGGCGGCTGTGGCCGAGCGGTTCTAGGCGCTTCAGTTCGGAACCGCGCTGCTTCTACGGTCGGAGTTTCGAATCCTGCCTCGGGCATGGATGTGTGATGTTCTTATTTTAGTTAGGTTTAAGTAGTTGTAAGTCTAGGGGACTGATGACCTCAGATGTTAAGTCCCATTGTGTTTAGAGCCATTTGATACATTTTGAACAAGAACAAATCACTGACAGAAGCAATGAGGCGATGTATGACAGCAACATAATTTGCTACTTACTCAAGGTGCCGCAGAACCACACGACGGAAGGTGTCTTGATATAAATTTTCAACTGTTTGAGTTTGTAGTTGGTTCAGGAACTCCAGATAAAGTTTTCAGTACGATGCAGAGAGTGGATGAAGTAAGCTCCCCGTAGTAAACCCCAGCACATAGAGACTTGCGGGGAGAATGGCGGTGCGGGGAGAACAAGCTGTGGTTTCTTCATGCATGCAGTTCACGTGTGCAGACTGGTTCGGCGATGGCACTTGCCAGTACTGCAATGTTAGATAGCCAGTGTTGGTAGTGGCTAAACACAAAACATACGTAGCCTACAGGATTTTGCAGACTTCATCCGATCCTGAATTAGGGAGCCCTTGATCAGGTCCCTGTGAGAAAAGCTATACACCAAGTGTTAATTTTTCCCGAACGCTGTTACAGAGTGGAACGGTACAGAAGTAGATTAGAGGTGGCTCGATGAATCCTCTGTCAGGCGCTTAACTATGAACTTCACAGTAATCATGTAGATATAGATGAGGAGCTCGTAAATACGGTTACTAAACATTTAAACCATTGTTGAACTCATGGATGTAAAACACATAAATTAAATGCAGAAGCAGTGTATTCAGTGCTTAAGAAAACTTATGCTCAGTTAATTTAGAACCTCACAAGTGTGCTAGGAGAACCATTCGTATATTTTGTTGAATCCGGCTTCTACGAAGGCGAATCGTGTACTGACTACATGTTCGGGGTGGTACAACTAGCAGAAAACCCCAGAGAATACAACGTACTCACTTGTGTTGTTTTCTTTTATTAACAGAATTATTTCAGGTTTTGCAGGTCAAAGGCTTCCTGAAACATAAAGTGAGACATATATTGTCGACTAGCCGAACTGTAGACACGGCCACAGCACGAACTACGAGCTTGCTTCTCTGATTAAATACAGTCATGTTCCAGTACAATATAGTGCAACCAAGGAAAGTGGTCGCTGCAGATGCCTTTGTGAGCAGGCGCGATCATGTGCTTTTGTAGTCATTGAATTTATGGAAAAGGGAAATTACACTACTGGCCATTAAAACTGGTCCACCAAGGAGAAATGCAGATGATAAACGGGTATTCATTGGACAAATATATTATACTAGAATTGACATGTGATTACTTTTGCACGCAGTTTGGGTGCATAGATCCTGAGAAATCAGTACCCAAAACAACCACCTCTGGCCGTAATAACAGCCTTGATACGCCTGGGCATTGAGTCAAACAGAGCTTGTATGGCGTGTACAGGTACAGCTGCCCATACAACCTCAACGCTATACCACAGTTCATCAAGAGTAGTGACTGGCGTATTGTGACGCGCCAGTTGCTCGGCCACCATTGACCAGACGTTTTCAATTGGTGAGAGATTTGGAGAATGTGCTGGCTAGGGCAGCAGTCGAACATTTTCTATATCCAGAAGGGCCCGTACAGGACCTGCAACATGAGGTCGTGCATTATCCTGATGAAATGTAGGGTTACGAAGGGATCGAATGAAGGGTAGAGCCTCGGGTCGTAACACATCTGAAATGTAACGTCCACTGTTCGAAGTGCCATCAATGGGAACAAGAGGTGACTGACACGTGTAACCAATGGCACCCCATACCATTACGCCGAGTGATACGCCAGTATGGCGATGACGAATACACGCTTCCAATGTGCGTTCACCACGATGTCGCCAAACACGGATGCGACCATCATGATGCTGTAAACAGGACCTGGATTCATCTGAAAAAATGACGTTTTGCCATTCGTGCACCCAGGTTCGTTGTTGAGTACACCGTTGCACGGCTCCTGTCTGTGATGCAGCGTTAGGGGTAACCGTAGCTGATAGTCCATGCTGCTGCAAACGTCGTCGAACTGTTCGTGCAGATGGTTGTTGTCTTGCAAACGTCCCCATCTGCTGACTCAGGGATCGAGACGTGGCTGCACGATCCGTTACAGCCATGCGGATAAGATGCCTGTCATCTGGACTACTAGTGATACGAGGCCGTTGGGATCCAGCACGGCGTCCCGTATTACCCTCCTGAACCAACCGATTCCATATTCTGCTAACAGTCACTGGATCTCGACCAACGCGAGCAGCAACGTCGCGATACAATAAACCGCAATCGCGATAGGCTACAATCCGACCTTTATCAAAGTCGGAAACGTGATGGTACGCATTTCTCCTCCTTACACGAGGCATCACAACGACGTTTCACCAGGCAACGCCGGTCAACTGCTGTTTGTGTATGAGAAATCGGTTGGAAACTTTCCTCATGTCAACACGTTGTAGGTGTCGCCACTGGCGCCAACCTTTGTGTGAATGGTCTGGAAAGCTAATCATTTGCATATCACAGCATCTTCTTCCTGTTTGTTAAATTTCGCGTCTGAAGCACGTCATCTTCGTTGTGTAGCAATTTTAATGGCTAGTAGTGTAGAAAGGAACGATAGTGCTTTCGAAAGTGACGCAGCAAGCGAAGAGAACGTTAAAGCCAAGTAAGTTGATAGGGTGCACATCACGGCAGGTGGGGTACTATGCTGGACGGATCGGGATTAACATATGTGGAAGTAGTGTGTGCACAATAAACATCGCATTGACGATGTGCCCAAAAAACTGGTTTTTAAGCCAATCAAGCAAACAGCTATTCTGTCTGCGGATTTGGTATTAAAGTGTGTCAGAGTAAACGATTCATCACGTGTGTGACGAGAGGACATAATATCAGAGTTGATAACTTACTTTAAATTTTGACATAAACGTGAAGGATCAGAGCATCACAGTCCACACAGTCACATATTTATACATACACATTACACAGTGAATAAATGTTGTCATGGTTTGCGAGATGTATTGTCAAATTGAAACGCCAGTCAATGTTTAATTGTTGTTCTACAATATCTGATCAAATGCATCCGGACGCATATTAATGGACATTAATAAAGCATGTGCGCACCCTTCACCTTTATGACGCGTTTAACTCTATTGGAGACCCTTTCAATGAGGTTTCTGTGGACTGACAGTAGCTCCTTCTTTCTCAAGGGACGAAACCTGAGAAGGTAGTTATGTTGGACGCTGGGGTCTGGAGCGAAGCCGACGTGCTCTCATCCCAGCGGCGTTCCACTGGGTTCAGGTCAGGACTCTGCACAGACCACTCCATTTCAGGGATGCTATTGTGCACAAACCATGCCTCGCAGACGCCACTTTATGACAGGGTGCATTGTAGTGCTGATACAGACAATAACCGTTTCCAGAGTGTTCCTCTACTCTTAAGAGAACACACTGCTGTGACATGTGGTCATATCGTTTCGCGTTTAGTATTTTTTTGAGTGCAATAAGAGCACCACACACTAACCACGAAAAACACCCACATACCATAACACCGCCTCCCCCGCCCTTCACTGTCGGCACCACATGTGATGGCCGGCAGCTTTCTCCAGGTATTAGTCACATCCAAACCCTGCCACTGGATTTCCACAGAATATAGCGTGATCCATGACTCCACATCACTCGTCGCCATTCACTCAATGCTCAGTGGCGCGGCTTTTTACGTCTTCTCAAGAGTCGTTTAGCATTGACTACTGAAATGTGTGATTATGAGAAGCTGATCGACCACTTTTGCCCACTCTTTTTACCCCCCAACGCACAGTCACTGTGCTACATGGACTACTGGTAACAGTTTGGAACACACAAGTGATTCCTCATCCTGATTTCATCCGATTTTTTGCAACGACCCCCGAACGGTCGAGGGTCCTTGTCCGTGGTATAGATCTGTCTGGTCTTGGTATAACAGCGGTTGTTTATTCGCGTTTCCTCCGCCACACACCGTTGGGTGGCTTGCGGAGTATAAATGTAGTCGTCTTCAGTTCGCTCCGAGAAGCGGAAGTGAGAACACCAGCACGCACCAACTGTGTAAGACTCGTTACTGAGATAGTGCTCGCGCAGTGGAAAAGTGCTAGTTCGTCCCGGTATTCGATAAACTTACGTAGGCTATGCTGCTATCACCACCATGGACGGTGGAGATTTTAGCTCCAATGAACACAAATTTCGCAAAACTAGCCACACTGTGTCGCAGTGGATACTGATGCACTTCATGCATCCATCAGTTAAGTGTTTAGCGACACTGTCGTTGCGTCTCACGACGCAGACGGACTCCAACAAGTCCTACCTGTCGATGCACCTACAACAAGAGACGTGCAGCCCTCGCAGAAATGTCAACGGAAGCGCAAGGAGGAGGAAGGACAAGGCGACCAACGAGACAAAATGAAGTGCGTGTTACGTGCCGACGCCACTCAAACACGAACCCTCCGAACCCTCAGTCAGTAGCCGGCCGGTGTGGCGGTGCGGTTCTAGGCGCTTCAGTCTGGAACGGCGTGACCGCTACGGTCGCAGGTTCGAATCCTGCCTTGGGCATGGATGTTGTGATGTCCTTAGGTTAGTTAGGTTTAACTAGTTCTACGTTCTAGGGGACTGATGACCACAGATGTTAAGTCCCAAATTGCTCAGCCCTCAGTCAGTAACATGTAAGCTGCACTGCTAACTTGTAGGCAGCTACTGACAAAGGGTATTTCGTTTTCTTTGTTGAAAGTAAGGAGAGAAACATAGGCAGACTCCACCCTACGGAACTAGGGAAACTTATTAGACGGGGATGGGAGTCATTATTCAAGCACGTAATTAATGTTATGGCGGCAGGGAAAATCGTGCGAAAATCGAGAATGCGTCAGGATTAACTGGCATTCTTTCTTAGACGAAGCAAATTTGGACGCGTATATTCCGAAGTTCTTCACTACCAAACAAGGAATCAACAACAATATTGAAACCTCTCTTACGGAAGACGAACTGCTAACTTAAACGACGTGGTGTTGCGAAGTTGTTGCCATCATGTGATTTAGTAAAATTGTAAACCTGAGCGGCGAAAGGGTAATAAAGCCATCACCATTTCGTGTTGTGTTATTTAGAACACAGTGGCTTCCACAGTTTGTTTATATGCATGAAGTTCGCTGTCCGGTGGACGCGTATAAACTCTCCGTCTTACAATGCCATTATTGTGGATCTTCATATTTTCGCGGCGCATATACTGTTCCATAAAGTTTCGGGCGTGCAGCTGAATAAATTCGACCTCTTCTTCTAATAATACTGTTCAGCCATCTTCAGAGTGAGCCCAAGTTACTGACGCTCCAGTTTTTTTCCCTTTATTGTGATTTCATTCCCCTGCCGCATATGGACAGGGGAGGGATGGCAGCAGCACAATCCGCTCGGTCGAGTGACATTACAGTTAAAAAAGAGGGAACTTTGCACATAAAAGGCTATAAAAATGGGGACATAAGAACATATTAGGTGGAGAAAATGGGGTTAAAATAAACACTGACACGGAGACGTTCATTGTGGGCCAGTTAAAACAGTCGACATAGAGTTAAAAAACACAGTTGACGATTCGTGGAGCACATAAAATACACTGAAGTCACAGGCATGGCGCTCCGGCACTTAGTCCGTCCTTTTAAACCCGCGAAGTCCAGGAGAGATGCACAGAGCACCGCAGGTACACCCGGGTCTTACGACCAATAAATCTGCTGTGGCAGAGCACTGTATTGACGTTGTCCGCTCTATGGTGTACGATAAAGTCGAAATTTTAGCCTCGACTCCATCTCTCTGGAAATCAGTAGTGAAATGAGCAATTGCAATTCGGTTGGCGACGAATTTAATTAATAGAGACAGCGGCTTCAGCTTGGAGAAATCATGGAATTCGGCAATTTCTGTAATAAAATCACAAAGACGTCGTGACGGTGCAGCTCGCAATGATACATCGATATCACCGCGTGGATCGATTGCGCAGCCATAGATCTAATTCCACGCATATGTCATACCTCTTTGCCGCCGATCAACAACTCTGGCGCCTTGTGTATCGGTGGCCGCGTGCTCAGTGGTGCGGTCCGCGGGTTTAAAAACGCGGAGCAACTGCTGGAGCGTTAGTCACCTCGGCTCACTCTGAAGACGACTGGACGGTATTCAGCCGAAATATTAGAAAAAGAAATCGAATTTTTGCGGCTGCACGCCTGAAGTTTTATGCAGCAGTGCTATTATTCATACAATGTAAGCTTTCACGGCCGGCATTGTCTTCACTTAAAACTTCCGGGCTGATAGGCCGTGGTCGGTGTATAAAACTCTCCCCTGACGTTTCGTCTCCGACTGCGGGAGACATCCTCCGAGGTAAAGCGGCGAACTGCAGTCCGAGACGAAACGACCACGGCCTATCAGCCCGGAAGTTTTAAGTGAAGAGTGCTATTATTGTTTGCGATTCGGACATGGCAGCAAACAGTGCAAAAGTAACGTAAGATGTATTGCGCAGGCCCAGACAGAAGTGACGCTTATGAGAGGGCCAGTAAACCAACCTGTATTCATTGTACCAGTAGTCACAGTGCCCTATGTCGAACTTGCCCAATGTGTCTCAAGCACAAGTAAATCAACAAAATGATATTAGAACAAATAAGCCCTCGGTCACAAATATTAAGTCAAAATTGACCAGGTTTCGACGCTACTATGAGCGTCGTCTTCAGAATTAGACTAACTGTTCTAAAACATATTAAGTATATAATACATTAATAAAATTAAAGTTTGTACTGACTGGAAAAAGATGCAGTACTTACAAGTCACATATTAAAAATGATCTAAGCCGGAAAGGCGACGTCATGAATAGTTGTAAGTAAGATGGCGAGCCGCTAAGGGCTGCTCGTACTTTAGTGAACAAGGGTTGCTTTCCAGTCAGTACAAACTTTAATTTTATTAATGTATTATATACTTAATGTGTTTTAGAACAGTTAGTCTACTTCTGAAGACGACGCTCATAGTAGCGTCGAAACCTGGTCAATTTTGACTTAATATTTGTGACCGATGGCTTATTTGTTCTAATATAATTCTGACAGGGTTACTGAACCTTAGCAGCTATGTTCAAAGTTTCAACAAAATGATGTCTCTCGATAATATTACCTTCCGAGAAGCAGCAGCTGTGTTTGAAAACACACCTTATGCTCAGACAGTTACTTTTCCTCCAAACATTACGAGACAGAATGCAGAATTCCCGCCTCTTCCAATTCAACAGCGGCTCAATGCAAATATCAGCATCACTACCTACGATCCGCAGCAATCAACCCATAGCACGACGACAATGCCGCAGTCGTCAGGAACGGGGGCTGTAGTGGGTACACCGCCGATATCGCCGCCTCCTCCTTTCATATAGCATGCCTAACTACATGGAAAATGGAAACTGTATGGAACATAGAGGGTACCACCAAAACATGGTTCCCTGGGGCCATTTATACCAACAAGAACTCTGCCTCCCTCTTGCTCCATTGGGTCCCAACACTGATGAATTCTTCTCGGGTTATCAGCCGAGTGGTGGCGTCGCCTTGTCGCAACGTTTGAATGAGTTTCGTACCTATCATTTTCTGGCGAAGTGTCGGGATGCTTCATCAGAAGATGATGGGTACGAAACGTTGCGACAAGGCGACGCCACCACTCGGCTGATAACCCGAGAAGAATTCATCAGTGGAATATGCCGAGAAAGACTGCAATCGCTCGGGTCCCAACACTATCCGCCACAATATCACGGACTCAACCAACAGATTGATGTTGTGAACTAACTCGTTAACAACATTTTAAGTATAGTTATGGTGTGATGAATGTATACCGTACCAGGAGACTACTAACAGGTCCACTCCGGTACGGCCGAAGTGGCCGTGCGGTTCTAGGCGCTGCAGTCTGGAACTGCGAGACCGCTACGGTCGCAGGTTCGAATCCTGCCTCGGGCATGGATGTGTGTGATGTCCTTAGGTTAGTTAGGTTTACCTAGTTCTACGTTCTAGGGGACTAATGACCTCAGAATTTGAGTCCCATAGTGCTCAAAGCCATTTGAACCATTTTTGAAGCACTCCGGTACTACAAATAGATTCTGTCCGGATGTCAATCCAAAATATGTTGGCCCCTCCCTTTACATCCCAAAGTCGCCTCTAAAATCGTTTAACGGGATTAAAGATCGCTCAAAGTAAACAAAGCCTTCGACATTTTCTGCTGGAAAATAACGTAGACATTTGTGCCGTCACTAATACGGGGTCAAACCAGACGAATCGTTCACGCTCGCGTACTACTCTGTCATCAGAGAAGATAGATATAGTGACTATGGCGGTGTAGCGTTTCCGGTAAAGCGGGACACCCGCTTTTCTGTTGTCCATACTGGCAACCAACATGATACATTGTAAATGGTGGGTATACGCTGACGGGTCAAGGACCTCCATCTGAATTTGGTATCGGCGTACAAAATACCTAATGAAAGACTTTCCAAACAACACTTAACAAAAATCATTGACTTCACTGGGAAATACATTCTGCTGCTAAGTGAGTTCAAGGGCCGCCATACGTTGTAAGGCTGCAGGAAATCTAACGCAATGGGAAAAATACTAGAGGATGTACTAGATTCGGAAAAAGTTTTAGTACTGATTGATGACTCAGCAACACAAATAGTCCGAGCGAATGAAGTCCCGACGACAGTAGACTTGAGCATTGCATCCGCTGCACTGTCTACCGAAACAAAATGGAAGCGCTACCGGGTACTGTAGGTTCGGATCGATTGCCAATTAAAATCGTAATAAACGCACGACCTAGGAAGGCCGCCAAACGCAAAATCAGCCGGAAATGGAGCACAAAAAGCCGGTTGGAACTATACGAAACTCTACTGAAAGAAAAACTTAAATCGATCAGAGAAACTGTTGATCCCGAAAGAGACTATGCGATGATGGTGTCGCTTATCAGTGAAGCAGCGTAAGTCTCAGTACCTCAAAAAGGATATAGGCAGACTACCGAATGGCCATCGCGTTGTTAGTGGTGTTTAGAATATGATGCAGTCCTCAAGGAACGAAGGGAACCATTGAGAAAATACAAAACTCTCTCTAATGATGCAAACATTATGGCTCTTAAGAAAGCACGAACGGCAGCGGAGAAAGTGGTAGAATACAAAATTAAAAAAAAAAAACCTGCACTGCAGTCTGCAAAGAAACACCATTAACCAGGATCTGAAAAGTAATAAGGAACATAAAAAACGATGTGACACTGGACGTGCACACTCCTTAGACGAACTTTTAGAATAGTTCTTGTGTATGATAGCCCCACCTGACGTCACGGACAAGGGAGACGAGGATAATAGCGTCGTTTCACAAACATTTTCGTTGGAAGAACTCCAGGTTGCGCTCTCCCAAGGGAAGGATACTGCAACTGATCCAGATTATATTGACTATCCAATGCTATGACACATTCCACACAAAGGAAAGTGCTGCTGCTCAGAATTTACAATAATGTATGCGCTCAAAAGATCAAAATCGACTCGCTGAAAACTTGTAGTACCGAGCGAGGTGGTGCATTGGCTGGCACATTGGGAGGACGACGGTTCAAACCCGCGTCCGGCCATCCTGATTTAGGCAAATGGCGAGATGGTTCCTTTGAAAGGGCACGGCCGACTTCCTTCCCCATCCTTCCCTAATCCGGTGGGAACGATGACCTCGCTGTTTGGTTCCCTCCCCAAAATCAACCATCCAACCAATCAAAACGTGTCGTATCGTTCCTGATACGTGCAATGACGAGTATGTAGCACCAGAGGGTTTACTTCGCTGGTATATGTCTGTCTGTGGGATCTTTGGTTTAACAGTGTCTTAAGAGGGAGCCATCGCGAAGTCGTGGAGATAGTCTGGAGAGGGAGCTGATGGACAGGCGGTGCTCGCGAGCCATGCAGAGGGCAGCTTGGGCTGTCGACAGATAGAGAGCCTGTATACAGAGAGAGTGGCCGTAGGTGAAGTTGCCCGTGATTGATTGATTAGCTTTGGCGCCATTTTTCTGCCAAACGTCTCTCGCGCTTCCTATGTTCGCCGTGTTTTTGAGTTGAATTGAAGTTCAGACGACTTTTGGAAACGATTAAAAGGTATTTGAATTATTGAGAGACTTGTTATGCGTTGTGCATGCATGTTAGATTTAGTTGTATATCGTTTTTAGTACGTAATTAGCGTTTTGAATTTGGCAAAATTTGTAACTTCTTGTTGCGGTCTGAAATGCCCAGTCAGGAAGGAATGCGCAACTCTTGTAATAAAGTCCAGGTACAACTTTCTTAATGGTATATATTATCCGAAATATTTATTTAGTTACGCCTATAAAAATGTTTGGTTCTTCACTTTGCTCAGAGAACTCTGATTTTAAGGTGTCAGTTTTTTTAAATGTTTTTAGGAACGCAAAACAGGTACTATTTCTTTAACAGTTCATGCATACTGGTAGCATCACAAGCTTTTTTGAAACCAATATCTGACAGTCCTTGCTGGAAACGGAAAGTTCCTTTAATTGTTGTGCGATTTTCATTCGACTTTATAGCGTCAAACTTTATTTCGTTCCGAATCAGAACACTAGGCATTATTGGGTTTCAGTATTATTGCCTGAATGTTGACGTAGGCAAGTTGTAAGCACGTTTTCCGCAGTTGTCGTGGTTGCTGAAACATTATTCGCAGCAAATAATTGAAGGTACTCTTGAAGCCAGTTTTTAATAGGCCTACTTACTGTGGGGTAGAAGGGATACCGTAGTTTTCATGTTATATTTGGTCCTTATTACAGCAGCCTACCTTTAACATTACCTGATTTTTGTAATCTTTTTCGTTTGTTAACTACGAGAGGTACTCAGTATATATATGAAAGAAAGTCGTAAGCAGTTGTTTACTTGTGACATGCAAAAAGTTTGAAGACGTGACAAGAAGTACTAATACGTCCCACACTTTTCGCATGTCACAAGTAAACAACTGCTTACGACTTTCATTCATCTGACGTAATACAGGTACGTTAAATCTTTAGCATTATGCACTTCCGATACAAAGCAAATGCAATACACTATATTTTTTTTATTTACGTTACTTTCATTGCAATATGAAGGGATCACCAATTTAGTACTGGAGGGCAGCATGGAGGGTAAAAATCGTAGAGGGAGACCAAGAGATGAATACACTAAGCAGGTTCAAAAGGATGTAGGCTGCAGTAGGTACTGGGAGATGAAGAGGCTTGCACAGGACAGAGTAGCATGGAGAGCTGCATCAAGCCAGTCTCAGGACTGAAGACCAGAATAACAACAACATGTCTAGTAAACGAACTTTGAAGGAGATAAATGCAAGTAACGAATAGTTTTTACAGCCACTGTATCAAATTTTCCTGTGCTGTACGTAGTAGGCTACTATGAGTGTATTATAGCTGTAAGGAAAGACATTTAAGGAATTATTTCACCATACTGTCTTGTGCTTTTGATTCGGTGAGTGTGTACTCCACTACTCCACTACTGGCCATTCATTCAAAAGTCCCGCCCGCAGTTTGGCAGAAAAATGGCCGCCGTATCGTCTGGTTGGCCACTCTCTCCCTATACAGGCTCTCTATCGGCAGAACGGCCGCGTGTGTGAAGCAATAGATGATGTCGGCGTTGTCGCGGTCAAGGAGTGCGACCGGGCGGGAGTGGTGACCTAGGAGCGGCTGGTCGCTGTCGGGTTGCCTTGCAGGAGCATTGCGTCTTATGGCGGAACTGGCTCTCATCTGGCTGGACATTAAGTGGCGTCTCACGGGATTGCTATCAGTACTGAGTCTGTGTGAGCTGCTCTGTTGGCTACTAACTTTACTGTTGAGCCGCTTTAGAAGTTGTTTTTCAGTTCTCAATGTTAGTGGTTACTGTTAACGCTCTCCTGCCTGCAGTGTACTGTGTTTTCCTCCACCACGTCGGCGTAGTTGTTATTTGATTTGACTTGGTTATGACCGCGTTCTTAGCTCTCTCAAAAATGTTCAAATGTGTGTTAGTTCTTAAGGGACCAAACTGCAGAGGTCATCGGTCCCTAGACTTACACATTACTTAAACTAACCTACACTCACACACACACTCATGCCCGAGGGAGGACTCGAACCTCCAGAGGGAGGGGCCGCGAAGTCAGTGACAAGGCGCCCTTAACCGTTCGGCCACTCCGCGCGGCTCTTAGCTCCCTACAGCATGTCACGTTCTATGGAATTTACCGTTTGCTAATTAATCGTTGGTACCTGTAATTCTGGGCCCTTGCCGTCCGGGGTGGCCGAGCGGTTCTAGGCGCTACAATCTGGAACCGCGCTACCGCTACGGTCGCAGGTTCGAATCCTGCCTCGGGCATGGATGTGTGTGATGCCCTTAGGTTAGTTAGGTTTAAGTAGATCTAAGTTCTAGGGGACTGATGATCACAGATGTTAAGTCCCATAGTGCTCAGAGCCATTTGAACTGAGCGAGATATTGGAGATAAAGAGCTCACCTTTTGAGGATGGCTCAGTTTAACCTTACTGTTGTGTATTTTGTTTGAAGTTTGACAAGCTTTTATTACCATTTACAGACACCTCATTGTAACCTTACTGTTTTGAAATTATGAATATTTGTTAATAGGTTTTATTCCCCCTTGAATCTTTGCTTAAGCCTTCGAGAAGTGTTTTTAATTCATCTTTAAAGGCGCCGCCGGATAATTTTTTTCTATTGTTGACCACTCTATAAAGGTGGGATAGAGTAATTTTTCTGCTAACGTTAACATCTATTTGAAAGTTGGAAAAGGTTTTTATCCATCGTTTATAGGTGATTCAGTTTCATTTGTAGTCTTGTAAGCATTGGTTTAAACCAAACCTTAATTTTTTTCTTGTGTTCTTGTTAGTGGTTCTGTTAAGGCTAAGTACAGTCTTGATCACTTGTTTAACACTAACTTTTTGGTTGTCAGAGTATGATACATTAATCACTTTTTGGTGTGTTTAGTTTAACTCAACCTATTTGTGTACCATTGCTGAAGTTATACCACGCGTAGCCTGGCGCCTAGGTCAAGTAAGAGGACAAACACGCTTTCACCGTTTCACACGTTGTTCTTGTTGTGTACATAGTTCCACGTAGTTAGCGCGTACACAACTTTCCCAATAGAGCGCGCCCCGCTAAGCACAACAGCGCAGGCGCAGCGCTCGTCCGTCTCCTCACTACGAGATGGCGCTGTCTTAGAGATGGACCAAATTCTGCTTACGCTGATCCGCGTATTAATCTGTAATGCAGCCAATGAGATTGCTGCTAACGTGGAACCTTTTCTCCTCGCTGATCACACTCACGCAGTGATACCTGAACGCTCGAGGTATTATAACGAGTGTACAGACCTCCGATTAGTCAGTCTGCATTTGTCTGCAGTCAAGTTTCAGTCTGCGCCTAATAAGATTATCATATTCCTGTACATATCCATGAAGATGAATGAATAGACACTTTGTCAAGTATTAGAGATATGTGGGAATAAGATTCACGTACCAAGACCAAAGGAACTTCAGATTGTCAGTTGTAAACAGCATCCAGAATCAAGTTACGTAATGTCTATGATTTTTATTATTTTAATAAATGTGTGTGAAAATCGCCTACTTCGTTAGAGCGACACGTCAAATAATCTGATGGTGTGTGTACCAAAGGTCTTACAGTATGCACACCACAGTTCTCAACATTGTGAGAAAATTTCCTTCTATCTATATCTGAAGTAAAGTTATGGATCTTGGGTGCAAATTTACTTTCACCTATCAGATATTCCTCAGTTTTGTTACAATGAAAATTCTTTAGTAGTTTTAGAACTGTCTACACATTTGTTTTGAGACTCTGTTATTCTACTCAAATAGCTGAGCCTGCCTGTAAAATAGTGTATTGCTTAAGTGTTTCACGCTAAATTTTACTTTAGTTGAAATGTGTCTAAACATTCGTTCCGAGTCTGTTTTACTACTCAGATTACTGAGCTTGTCTGTAAAACCACAAGTTGCTTAAGTGTTCTATGCATGCAACCAGTGTATCTTGGAAAATAAAAAAAAAATTATTTTTGATGTGTCCTCGAATTGGGTTTAGTCCTCAGACTCCAGCAGTCCATGTCCCGTTTACCTATCATACCAGTCACCATCCACAAATGAGGAAAAATAAGTGATAACCCGAGTCGTATCTGCCTATCACCTTACTACCGTGTTCAGCGGAGATGTTGGAGGGGTAAACAAGGCAAAAAAATGTACTGCAGACCCAGACGCCTGAAGAAATCCGGTGGCCAGAGTGCCTAACTAAATCGCAATCAAATTCAAAGTTTAAAATCTGCACCTATAAGCTGAAAGGGTACAGTACCACCCGACATTGAAAATAGGTACAACATTCTTCGTTATTCTTGTCAGAACAACATATTTTTTGTAATAATAACTCAATTTCACTTAATACATCGAAGCCGCATACCAGTGTAGGAAAGATGACAATTTATTTATTTAATTGATCACATGTGCACTCCCACAAAACAAATCCCTACATCCAATTTGGTGAGATCTGCGAAATGAATGAATGTATGGTCGTCTGCTAACCACAGATAGTGAATGTGTAATATATGATCATCTTTGAGACGATCCTTTGGTCAGCTTTGGTGGAACCAAAGAGATGAAATTTACCTGAGCTTTGAGCGCCTGAAATGTGGCTGACCAATGGGTAGCATGGTCGTCCCCCACCTCGTCGGAGGTGCGAGATGACCTGAAGAACGGCCATGTTTCAGCATTCTGGCGCTGGATCTTGTGTTGGTAAGACCTGTCTTAGGTGTGCTTCGTAAAGACAAAAGAGTGGATAGAATGGTATGCATGTGGAATACTTAAGAGTAGTTTCGAATAATAATTTCTCTATTTCAGGAATTTCTGTGGGAAGAATTAAATGTCAGGCAGGTAATATTAAGGGGATCGTAGTAATCTTCGGAAGGGACCAACGGTCACAATGAAACCACGTGTAGCAATAAGTTGAAATACTTCCGAGTGCTAAAGTTGAGCTGAATTACTGGCGTGTGTACTATAAGTTGGAAATATTTAAGAAATGGCGTGTGCTGGACTTGAAATTAGAGACGAGTGCCGGCTGGTGTGGCCAAGCGGTTAAAGGCGCTACAGTCTGGAACCGCGTGACCACTACGGTCGCAGGCTCTAATCCTGCCTCGGGCATGGATGTGTGTGATGTCCTTAGGTTAGTTAGGTTTAAGTAGTTCTAAGTTCTAGGGGACTGATGACCTTAGAAGTTAAGTCCCATAATGCTCAGAGCCAGCCATAGAGACGAGTACTTCCACGTGGTGAGTACTGTGTGAGTCTCAATCTGTGTGTGAGACAAAGGATAAAGAGAAGAACTCGTCCATGGCATCAGTTGAGGACTCGCGTGTGTGAAGAATATGTTCTTAGTATTACTTTGCGTTTTATGTTTCCGTGTGACGCTTGATTCAAACTATAATACTCTGAGAGTGAAGCAAGGTGAGTCAGCCGTCTATCCAGAAACGCCACTCGGCTTGCATTGCACAGGAAGACGTGCATATATCCTCCAGAGTTCATAGTAGGAAAGAAAATTTACGAAGTGGGGCAGTGTTGTGTGAAACTGGGATGAATTCTAATTGAAGTGGGAAAGCGGAAAGTGATGTGATATAACGTTGTGACTATTCCTTGTGTTGTATTCCATGTTGCCAGTGTGGTGTATTTGATGAAATTTAAGTATGTGTGGTTTGCATGGGAGAGTAGCAATATAGATTCAGAGGTAGTGGGTTATGCATGTTCCTTTTGTACCGCTCGGTCTGGAGGAAATTTTCGTGATGATGGGTGTGAGAGTCGAAGTGTGAGATATAGCAAAAGATCCACCACCCTATCCAGAAAGTGCACTGTAGTGTTAGATAATTACGAGACCATAAGATAGAGAATCACCAATGTTAGGCCATGCCCACTGGGCGGAGTTTCTCATGAGTAATTGTTGTAGAAAATGTAATGATGTATTTAGGTTATAGAATTTATCGGAAGAAAAACGATAGTGAAAAGAAAAAGATTGGAGGCCTTTTCCTTCGAATTGTATGTTGTCATGATATCCAGAATTTATAATGTGTGCGCCATTCATATTCAGTGCGATGGCCACGTGTTGACCAAAGCCGTTGGGTAAGAAAGAAAATGTGGTATTGCCAGTGCGTAGTGAACAGTCAGAGTTGTGTAAATTACTAATAGTCAGTTGTGCGTTATACATTTCCGTTGTGAAATATTTATACAGAAGAATAATTTGTAACTTAATTGTGAGTACTAGAGCTCATGTTACTCGATAAATAAGAATGAATCTACTCGCTTGGCAGACCACTCATCTTGCAGGCCTGACTGCTTGATGCCACAGTATGAGCAAGGCATGTGGGTGCCTCTCAAAGCTTTGGTGCTGGAGGCCCTCACTGAACCAAAGGGATTGTTTAAAAAATCAAACTAATGCACAATATTACGATTTTGCATGGAAGGCACGATTAATGCATCCGACACGGTAGATAAATTATTATTAAGTACGTGGAAGTGTTGAAATGTTTATAAACGTATTTTAATTTCCGTCAAATGATATCAGATTTTAATGTAAGCGTCAAAGAAGTTTTAATCGAAGTAAGGACAATATTTTGAATCAGCAAATAAGCTTATATTTGGCCATATCGGAGAAGTATGTTTCGTAATAGGTTCGTATATGCATGTACAAACTGCGCCCGTTGCGACACGTTTAAAACTTCTTTCCACTAGTTTCATATGATAATAATATAAGTTCTAATAATTTCCGGGTATGCAGCCGGATCCCGTCGACATTCTGCCACGATAATTCGGCCCAGAGACGTCCGACCATCATCAGGTGAGTACACAACTACTGAAGAGCCCAGGTGCAGTCGCGGTATTCAGTAGTTGTGTACTCACCTGATGATGGTCGGACGTCTCTGGGCCGAAATATCGTGACAGAATGTCGATGGGATCCGGCTGCATACCCGGAAATTATTAGAACAAGAAATACGCCGGGAAAATTTCAGAAGTCACAATAATATAAGTATTTAAAGCTTACCCTTAGTAAAAGAATTAAGTGTCTTAAAACGATTGTGTTAGATAGCCTTTAATTTACCTTCCGGATAAAGCGTTGAATACATACAACGTTAATTAATTGACATCTACAATACTACACTCCTGGAAATTGAAATAAGAACACCGTGAATTCATTGTCCCAGGAAGGGGAAACTTTATTGACACATTCCTGGGGTCAGATACATCACATGATCACACTGACAGAACCACAGGCACATAGACACAGGCAACAGAGCATGCACAATGTCGGCACTAGTACAGTGTATATCCACCTTTCGCAGCAATGCAGGCTGCTATTCTCCCATGGAGACGATCGTAGAGATGCTGGATGTAGTCCTGTGGAACGGCTTGCCATGCCATTTCCACCTGGCGCCTCAGTTGGACCAGCGTTCGTGCTGGACGTGCAGACCGCGTGAGACGACGCTTCATCCAGTCCCAAACATGCTCAATGGGGGACAGATCCGGAGATCTTGCTGGCCAGGATAGTTGACTTACACCTTCTAGAGCACGTTGGGTGGCACGGGACACATGCGGACGTGCATTGTCCTGTTGGAACAGCAAGTTCCCTTGCCGGTCTAGGAATGGTAGAACGATGGGTTCGATGACGGTTTGGATGTACCGTGCACTATTCAGTGTCCCCTCGACGATCACCAGTGGTGTACGGCCAGTGTAGGAGATCGCTCCCCACACCATGATGCCGGGTGTTGGCCCTGTGTGCCTCGGTCGTATGCAGTCCTGATTGTGGCGCTCACCTGCACGGCGCCAAACACGCATACGACCATCATTGGCACCAAGGCAGAAGCGACTCTCATCGCTGAAGACGACACGTCTCCATTCGTCCCTCCATTCACGCCTGTCGCGACACCACTGGAGGCGGGCTGCACGATGTTGGGGCGTGAGCGGAAGACGGCCTAACGGTGTGCGGGACCGTCGCCCAGCTTCATGGAGACGGTTGCGAATGGTCCTCGCCGATACCCCAGGAGCAACAGTGTCCCTAATTTGCTGGGAAGTGGCGGTGCGGTCCCCTACGGCACTGCGTAGGATCCTACGGTCTTGGCGTGCATCCGTGCGTCGCTGCGGTCCGGTCCCAGGTCGACGGGCACGTGCACCTTCCGCCGACCACTGGCGACAACATCGATGTACTGTGGAGACCTCACGCCCCACGTGTTGAGCAATTCGGCGGTACGTCCACCCGGCCTCCCGCATGCCCACTATACGCCCTCGCTCAAAGTCCGTCAACTGCACATACGGTTCACGTCCACGCTGTCGCGGCATGCTACCAGTGTTAAAGACTGCGATGGAGCTCCGTATGCCACGGCAAACTGGCTGACACTGACGGCGGCGGTGCACAAATGCTGCGCAGCTAGCGCCATTCGACGGCCAACACCGCGGTTCCTGGTGTGTCCGCTGTGCCGTGCGTGTGATCATTGCTTGTACAGCCCTCTCGCAGTGTCCGGAGCAAGTATGGTGGGTCTGACACACCGGTGTCAATGTGTTCTTTTTTCCATTTCCAGGAGTGTATATTTGATACTTTCTTCCTTTTCTCGTTTCAAAAGGATTTCGGCTTTAAGAGTAGTAGGTAGACATTGTAGAGAAAATCGTTTACGTTTCGGTCGTTGTAAACGGTGTGCGGTGTAACTTTTGTTTACTTTGAGAAGGCGGCCGGCCGACTAAGCTAAGGCCAGTCGGCCTCTGCTAGTAGCTACTGTGCAGGCACAGCGACCGAAAGTAAGTTTTGACAAGCCCAGATTACAGCACAGAATTCGTAAGAGTGTAGACGTGCAGAAGTTTCAGTTGTTGTATTTTTTGTATTGTGCAGTGCTCAGAGTCAGTCTAGTTGGATAGCCTGCTGCACGCTCTCCTTTATTTTGTGGTTTTGTAGGAAGTTAAGTTCTTGTATAGTTGCATCACACGTTTTTTGAGAATTTTGTTATAATGAGAACGGATGACCCGAGTGAAAGAAAGTGTTACAGTGCCTTACCAAAGCGTAAGGTTGAAAAAGAGTGCTTCGACAGACAATGTTACCCTTTGTGTCACTCGCTAAAACCAGTAGTGTCGGAGAGTTAGAAGGACATGGAGATGAAGTTAGGGCTTCCTTAATTGATGAGGATTCTCAGAAACAAGTTACTTCGTTAGTTACACAATTTCACTTATAACTGGTTAAAGTTGTTGCGGTGTAGGTACATAAGAAGAACCATCTCTTGGAGAAATTAGTGACTGTTTTCATAAATTTTTGCAGGCGTTGTTTAGAAGCATCTGTAGCATCGGCGTTTCAGAGGCGGGATCACATGGATCCAGAGAGAGGCGAGAGTGAGAAGGGTGGCGTTTGCCTGAGGAGGAGTGCACACAAATAAGTGGAAGTGATAGAGCAAGCAGCAGTGACAGTGACGAAATCGTTCCACAACCTGAACATGTTTTAACGCATATATAGACAGGGGATGAGAAGCTGTTAGATTACAATTTTTGTCTGGAGAGAAAAAAAAAATGGTTCAAATGGCTCTGAGCACTATGGGACTTATAAGGTCATCAGTCACCTAGAACTTAGAACTACTTAAACCTACTTAAACCTAACTAACCTAAGGACATCACACACATCCATGCCTGAGGCAGAATTCGAACCTGCGACCGTAGCGGTCGCGCGGTTCCAGACAGTAGCGCCTAGAACCACTCGACCACCCCGGCCGGCTCTGGAGAGGAAAGAAAAAGCGAAAAGCGTTCAGCAGTTTAGAGGTAGAAGAAAGTATTTAGGCGAGGACCTAGGAACCACCGAAAATACTGCCGCAGGACGCAAAAAGTAATCAACTTTAACTTTAAAATGTGTTTGAGCGCATCTTAAAACATGGGGAAATTTAAAAAAAGAGACTGGCTTGTTTAGAGCAAAGATAAGCAATTACTGTACTGCTTTGCTTGCCGACTGTTTTCGCTGATTTGGCTCCTGATTTGGCTCTGGGCTACGGCTCGGGATTATCAAGAGGCCGGAAAAAGGTAAAACAAGAGCGAGTGAGCATGAAAGCAGCGCTGATCGCAAAACGCCGTGCTTAGAATGGTGCCAATTATGAAATGCTCTAAATAATATTTCAGCCCTAGAAAAATCATTTGACAGAACAACTGTAAGAGAAGAGCGGAACAGGACCGAAGTATTGCATCGCATAATCGAAGCGATTCTTTTTCTCGTGAAAAAAGGTTTAGATCTAAGAATTTTTGGGGAAGTTTGATCGAGTTATGCAAAAGCATTTTAGAAAAGACGAAGTGTCGCAACAAGGACAAAAATGCATGGTTCAGTATCCATTACTAGATGCTCAGAAAGAATTTTTTGAAACAGCTGGAGACTGTTCGCCAAACTATTAAAAGAGGTAAAAGGCAATAAATGCGACTGCCGATGAAGCCTGAACAGAGAAAAATGTTTATTCTGCTTTACTTTGGCCTCTTGTTAAAAAAAACACCTTGAACGACTAGACAGGACGTTCATATTCTCAGAACAATTACATTAGTATGTTGTGCAGAAATGATTGGCATTTGAACCATTTCTGCCCGCGGGTTAGCCGGCCGCTGTGGACGAGCTGTTCTAGGCTCTTCAGTCCGGAACCACGCGGCTGCTATGGTCGCAGGTTCGAATCCTGCCTCGGGCATGGATGTGTGTGATGTCCTTAGGTTATTTAGGTTTACGTAGGTCTAAGTCTAGGGGACTGATGACCTCAGAATTTAAGTCCCATAGTGCTCACAGCCATTTGAACCATTTGTGTGTTGATGTCACCGGTATGGTTCAAAGTATTAGCCCTCATTAAACATATGTCCATGCTTCAAGCAGTGCCAATATCAAGAGTCTAGTGGAAGAATAAATATATTGAGAAAGAGTTACGCAAAAAGTTGATAGATATCAGAAAATTTTAGAACATCACCTGACCTGAATGTAGCGATTTGAGTCATAGAGAAACGGAAAGGCAAAAGAAAACAATTCGTTGACGAAACGTCAGAGTAAGATTTCAACCTGAGTCCACAGGACAGTTTTAAACTAATGGTGTTAATGTTATTCTTGATAATGTTGCAGGAAACTTAGCTCTAAGGTATGCTGCCATAGACAACATGATGCGCCGGCCGTTGTGGCCGAGTGGTTCTAGGCGCTTCAGTCCGGAACCGCACTGCTGCTACGCTCGCCTCGGGCATGGATGTGTGTGATGTCCTTAGGTTGGTTAGGTTTAAGTAGTTCTAAGTCTAGAGGACTGATGACCTCAGAAGTTAAGTCCCATAGTGCTTAGAGCCATTTGAACCATTTTGAACAACATGATGCACTTATGGAACTACGTAAGCGTGAACGGTTCAACATAGCATCTTCGCATAGCGTAGACATTAATAAGCAGGATTTGAAAGCAAAAATTTAACAGTTAAAATAAAATCTATGTCGTTAAATTTGGGTATGAGCCACTTTCCCCTTTGCGCCTTTCCGGTGCTCTTCGTAAGTACAATTTTAATAACATATTTTCTGCACTTTGCCTGTTACTTTTGCCCAAGTAGAACGGTCATTCAGCATTGACGCAATACTTAAGAATTGATTGAGACCTGCAGTGGGGCAACAGCGGCTTCTTGGGTTAGCTATAATTGCAACAGAGTCAAAGTTAGCCGGCTTATTATACTATACCGGATTATAAAAGATTTATCATCTAAAAAAGCTGGAATGACAGTATAATTTTGTTAAGTATCTAATTTATATTAACTGTGAGCATTAAAAGAAGACATTGTTCGATTTTTTTAGTTAAAATTTTTGACTTCTTCAAAAAAAGCTTACCTGGGGTCCGAAAATACTTGCGCCGACCCTGAATGGAAGTAAGACTAAAGAAAGATCAAGAAACTTTCATAGAATTTGTCTACCTACAATAAGCGTTTTGTAATGTAAAATGGCGCAGGATGTTCGAAATAATGATCTGTGGATGATGGGACACTATACAATCCTGTGTGTAAGTGAACTTACAGGGAACAACCAAAACGGAAGACTAAGAATGAAATCCTCATATAAAGAAAGATGTGACAAAGGGATGTAATCTTTTGCCCCTTCTGTTCAGTCTATCCATCGAACAGGTAATGACAGAAATAAAAGAGAGTTTGAAAAAATTCAGGGTGAAAGAATTTCAACGATAAGATTCGCTGATGAGATTGCGAAAATAATGAACAGAAGTATGCAAAGTGAAGTAATACTACTATCTTGGCGGAGAAAAAAAAGAAACGTGACGGACCAAGCAAGGAGAACACTAAAAGGCAGAACAGCACAGACAATAAGTCTTTAGTTCCACAACGAAGAAATTTCTGAGAAAGTATATTCGGAACACAGCATTCCATGAAAAGGAATCATAGACTGTGGGACGCTGGAAAAGAAGAGAATCGAAAAGGCTGAGACGTGGTGCTACAGAACGATGTTGAAAATTAGATGGGCTGATAGAGAAGAAATGAGGATGTTCTACGCAAAATCGGCTAAGAAAGAAACATGTGGAACATATCGACAAGAGCCGGCCAGAGTGGCCGAGCGGTTAAAGGCGCTACAGTCTGGAACCGCACGACCGCTACGGTCGCAGGTTCGAATCCTGCCTCGGGCATGGATGTGTGTGATCTCCTTAGGTTAGTTAGGTTTAAGTAGTTCTAAGTTCTAGGGGACTTATGACCACAGCAGTTGAGTCCCACAGTGCTCAGAGCCATCTGAACCATATCGACAAGAAGAAAGGACAGGAAGAGCGGACAGATATTACGCCACTGGCAATTAAAACTGCTGCACCACGAAGATGACGTGCTACAGACGTGAAATTTAACCGACAGGAATAACATGCTGTGATATGCAAACGATTACTTTTTCGGAGCATTCACACAAGGTTGGCGCCGGTGGCGACACCTACATCGTGCTAACATAAGGAAAGTTTCCAATCGATTTCTCATACACAAACAGCAATTGACCGGCGTTGCCTGGTGAAACGTTGTTGTGATGCCTCGTTTAAGGAGGAGAAATGCGTACCGTTACGTTTTCGACTTTGATAAAGGTCGGATTGTAGCCTATCGCGATTGCGGTTTATCGTATAGCGACATTGCTGCTCGCGTTGGTCGAGATCCAATGACTGTTAGCAGAATATGGAATCGGTGGGTTCAGGAGGCTAATACGGAACGCCGTGCTGGATCCCAACGGCCTCGTATCACTAGCAATCGAGACGACAGGCATCTTATCCGCATGGCTGTGACGGATCGTGCAGCCGCGTCTCGATCCCTGAGTCAACAAATGGGTACGTTTGCAAGACAACCATTTGCACGAACAGTGCGAGGACATTTGCAGCAGCATGGACTATCAGCTCGGAGACCATGGCTGCGGTTACCCTTGACGCTGAATCACAGACAGGAGCACCTGGGATGGTGTACTCAACGACGAACCTGTGTGCACGAATGGCAAAACGTCATTTTTTATGATGAATCCAAGTTCTGTTTACAGCATCGTGATGATCGCATCCGTGTTTGGCGACATCGCGGTGAACGCACATTCGAAGCATGTATTCGTCATCCCCATACTGGCGTATCACCCGGCTTGATGGTATGGGGTGCCATTGGTTACACGTCTCGGTCACCTCTTGTTCGCATTGACGGCACTTTGAACAGTGGACGTTACGTTTCAGATGTGTTACGACCCGTGGCTCTACCCTTCATTCGATCCCTGCGAAACGCTACATTTCAGCAGGATAATGCACGACCGCATGTTGCAGGTCCTGTACGGGCCTTTCTGCATACAGAAAATGTTCGACTGCTGCCCTGGCCAGCACGTTCTCCAGATCTCTCATCAATTGAAAACGTCTGGTCAATGGTGGCCTAGCAACTAGCTCGTCACAATACGCCAGTCACTACTCTTGATGAACCATGGTATCGTGTTGAAGCTGCTTGGGCAGCTGTACCTGCACACACCATCCAAGCTCTGTTTAACTGAATGCCCAAGCGTATCGAGGCCGTTATTACGGCCAGAGGTGGTTGTTCTGGGTACTGATTTCTGAGGATCTATGAACCCAAACTGCGTGAAAATGTAATCCCATGTCAGTTCTAGTATAATATATTTGTCCAATGAATACCCGTTTATCATCTGCATTCCTTCTTCGTGTAGAAATTTTAATGGCAAGTGGTTAACGACACCATCGTACTCGGAGGAGCTGTAGAGGGCAAAAACTGGCGGGAAGATTGGAATACACGCAGTAAATAATCGAGGACTACGCTGCAAGTTCTGCTCTGAGATGAAGAGGTTGGCACAAGAGATGGATTGGTGTTGGGACGTACCAAAACAGACACAGAGGACTGATTACTGAAAAATCTATAA
This sequence comes from Schistocerca piceifrons, assembly GCF_021461385.2. Lineage (NCBI taxonomy): Eukaryota > Metazoa > Arthropoda > Insecta > Orthoptera > Acrididae > Schistocerca > Schistocerca piceifrons. The sequence continues at coordinate 233,986,676 of NC_060138.1, forward strand.
AATTAAAAAAAAAATGCCTCGACCGAGAGCGGAACCCTGTGACGACCTCCACTATATATGGCGCTGGTCAGATTCAAATCTCTTTCCTTTATGTTAACACTGAAGAATATCCTTGGTGTCCACTATCACCCCCTGGGATGGTCCACCAGCCGCGCAGCACTGACAGGGGCTGTGACAGCGCGCCGTCCGTTGCTGCCGACGTAGCTTCGGCCCGGGCTAACAACCGCTGTGTTTGCCCTCAAAACTGGGGCGGCCGACCCGGCCCGGCGCCGGGGCGGCAGTGGCAGCGGCGGCGCCCCCATCAGCTGACCAACTGGGTCACACGCATTCGCCCACACCCTCCCCCGCCTGCCCCGCAGGTCGATAGTCGCCAGGCGAGCGTCGATGCACGCTCGGCGCCGCTCGGCTGCCATCGGCAGCGTTCGGCTCGGCCGGCAAGCTCGAAGTGAGGAGCGGTGCCGACGACGTCGGCATACGGCCAGCCAGCGGCTGCGACACCGGCCGCTCTGGAGTTCGCGGAGGCAGCAGCGGCAGCGGAGGCGACCGACGTGTACGTAGCCGCCCCAGCATTGCCTACCCTAACCTAGCGTAGCCTAGCCGCTGCCCGCGCCTTCTCACTGCCATTGGAGCGCCGTGCTTGTCCGTTGCCGCCGCCGCCCTCGGCCCAAAGAGACTGTAAACATTCGTTGCTGACGAAAGCAGTGTCTACATTCACATCTGTACCCGACAAGCTGCCTTATGGTGGTTGACGAAGGAAAACCATGTTCTACTGTCACTACAATGTGTGCACATGCTCTCGGATACTATTGCTGCCTTTCAATGCCAACACTTTCGGATCCCGTTTAAGAAGACTCCATAGTTAAATTAAAAAAGAAGGCTCACTCACTTCAGAATTTTGATTGCCATAAAAGTTAAAAAATTTACCCAAGCAACGAAATACCGTGCCTCTCTGACTGCTTTAACTGTCGAAAACCTCGATCAATGTCTCTAACCGATCGCGAAATGTAACTTTGGAGAACGGCGTGCCGGAAGACTAACGCAAACTGCGGCCCGCGGGCTGCATGCGGCGCGAATCAAGTGTTCGCGTGGCCCGCAATTTTCAGCTGTATATTGATATGCATCCAGCAACTAACAGCCGAATCCAGAAACGTCAACTAACGTTAAGAGTTTCTTAAGAGTGTACTTTTCTTGCTCAGTAAACAGAACTTCATACAGAGACAGCAATATTTTGAGACGTACTTAATTTTAGTTGATGTTGGTGAATTAGGCCGTGACGTAAATTTGCCGTTTACATCAGGAGCAGAGTGGCATGAAGCATGGCCACTGCAGGGTTAATAGAAGCGAGAGGGGGAATATTTTGCAGTTTGTCTTCGAGTGCTGACAAACCACGATCGTGCGCAACTAGAACCGATCAGCTGAGGTGGTATAAATGTCAAACGGAAGTAACATGGATTCGTCAATGAGCATCGTAAGCACGATCATCTTAAAACGTGGTACTTGTTTGTAACAAATATTATGCAGTGAAATTAAGGTTTTAATACAACACAAGAAAAATTACCTTCAAAACGTTTAGTAAACATTTGTGATCGTGTCTCACATTGTAATTACTATTATTACTTAATATAACATGCTGATTTACGTAGGTTACCAATTAATAGCAAGACGGTAGGGGAAGGTGTGATAATGGTCCGGACGGAAAAAGTGGCCACTGCATATCTTTCGCCCTGAACAGCGCTGCTGACACGTGTTCACACTAGTTGTGATACGTGTCGACATCGTTGTCAGTGATACTGACAGAGGGAGCGTGTTCCGTTACCTCTTGGTATAAACGTTTTTGTTTTTGAGTCGTCTGGTGTAACATAAGTCATTTATATTGTAGTTTTAGTGTCACATGTATACAGAGTAATAATTTTATTACAATACGAATGTTTAAACAACGCCCTTCCGCCGACAAATGTAGTTGCTTGTTATTTATTTCAGTTTGATTGTTTGTTCTATGGACATGGCATCCAACCGGAGAAAGTGGCTACACTACTTCCCGTGTAAAGTGGGCAAGGTGTTTTCATCCCAATAAGAGTTAGCTACTTCAAGAAAAAAAACAGGCGTAATACAAGAGATAAAATTGACTTCTAAATCCTTTTATATACAAAGCTATCAACCTCCTTTGTATACCTTTCTCAGAATTTTTAATCAATTAAATAATATCATTTAAAACTGTCTCTGTTCTGTTATATTTGACCTAACGCAAAAGTCCGATTGAAAACGGTCTGCTTCAGCCGCCTGGTATTCTTCCAAATACTAGGAGATGAAAGTGGCTGGAAAATGTGCCGGAAAATCAGGAAAACAAACATGGCATTGTGTTGTGATAGCACTGCCCACAGTACCCACTTCGGTACGATAATGGGTCACTATGTACGCCTTCAGAAAATACATGCAGTTCCAATATATTATTTTCTTTTTTACTTAAAAATATTGAGGTGTTGCCCTACAGTGTCACTATTGGCTCTTAGTAAAACGTTTGACGACCATCGTTGCTGCGCGATTTAACTTTGCTGTCATCTGAGGTATAAGGTCCGAGCTTTGTCTACGGGCAGCCACCAAGCGCCCCTCCCTCTTTGGCGGTAAAAAATCGCTTTAAAATCTAAATATCCTTCAAAATCATGTACAAAATTTGGAATTAACCTATGGTACAGATCTCCATAGTGTCTCTAGTCAGACGGCCGTTGTGGCCGAGCGGTTCTAGACGCTTTAGTCCGGAACCGCGCTGCTGCTACGGTCGCAGGTTCGAATCCTGCCTCGGGCATGGGTGTGGGTGATGTCCTTAGCTTAGTTAGGTTTAAGTAGTTCTTAGTCTGGGGGCTGATGACCTCAGATGTTAAGTCCCATAGTGCTCAGAGCCTTTTTTTTTTGTCTCTAGTCATATGGAAAATCAGAATCCTAGAACACTATAGCGGTGAAAAACATTACGTTGTTACTAAGCCATCACAAATTATACTGCTCCATGTTTTATTCAAAGGAAGTAATAGTGTCCTTTGTACACTCACACCAGGCTATTCACCCGAGATTTATTTCGTTAATAGTATATAGTTTACGCACTACTTAATTGCAATTAAAGGGTCTCCAGTTTATTGTTACATACACAATATTTACAAAATGCCCTGTTTTATACCCCATACTGACAGTATCAGATTGACGGAAACCCCGAATTGGTACCAATTGGAATTTTTGAAAGTTTTAGTAATCTAGGGTTAATTTAAGCCACTCTGAAATTTTCCAGTTAGAAAATTGTCTCGAAATTAATTGAGCTCTCTGAAAGAAGTTTTGTTTTTCGTTAATTACGAAATACCTCACTCGATAGCGGAGTTTCCCAAAGTTTCGCATCGCAATGCGTTTGTTACGTACAAGTATCGCAATACAGAATATTTACCTAGTAACAAGTGTGAGATTTTAGTCTCTATCTCCTACAAAAACAACAAGAAAGTTTTGAGATTAACATATGCTTTAGAACTCTGTAGCGTCTCTAAACAAGTCAAAAATCTGCTCTTAATTTTATTAGGATCAGGGTTACTATTTTTCTCGATTTGTGTATCAAGAAAAGTTTTCTACTTGAGAAATCGCAGGTTCGATGCTGTGAGCAGCGGACGTGCCAACATAGTCGCAGACGGCTGTGCCGACGGCCAGGGTGGCTGTTCCGTTATAGGCGCTACAGTCTGGAACCGAAGGACCGCTACGGTCGCAGGTTCGAATCCTGCCTCGGGCCTGGATGTGTGTGGTGTCCTTAGGTTAGTTAGGTTTAAGTAGTTCTAAGTTGTAGGGGACTGATGACCTCAGAAGTTAAGTCCCATAGTGCTCAGAGCCATTTGAACCATTTTTGAACGGCTGTGCCAGGCTACAATTGGCGGATTCCTGGCGGGAGTAGTGCAGCCCGCTCGCCGTCAAATACCAACTAATTTAAAACAGACTACCCCTATACTCTGCAAACCATGTTACGGCGGCTGGGGAAAGGTAAGCCAACTCCTTGTACCACTGTCAGTTCCCTCATTTCCCGTAACGGTCGCGAATGGCGCAGTAGAAGGACTGATCATAATTCTCCGTGTAAGATGGACTGTCCCTAATTTTACCTTTATAACCTTTTCGCGAGACATGTCTATGATGAAGCAATATGTTGGTTGACTCTTCCAGGAACGTATTCCCTCTTTATTCCCTCCTAATTGTAAGAGTGAACCCCACCTCGATGCATAACGCCCGTGTAATAGCGTCTGCCACTGTCTATGACGCTTTTAACTTACTCACGTAACTCTTACTGAAACATGCTACCTTTCTTTGAATGTTGTCTATTTTCTCTATCAATCCCAACCGCAGACTGAGGAGCAGTGCTCAAGTATCGGTTAAAGAGGGGGGGTTTGTAAGCTATCTCCTCTGTGGCTTGGCAACGCCTCCTAAGGATTCTTCCAATGAATCTTTGTCTGGCTTCTGCCTTTCCGGCGATCAGTTTTATATGGTCGTTCCACTTTAAATGGATACTTACGTCTACTCCCTTGTGGCTGCTTCCAGAGATTGTCCAGTAGTTGTGAGACCAAAAAAAAAAAAAAAAAACCGTTCTTTCCGTCTATTTATGCGGAATACGTTAAATTTATGTTTAGGAGCTTTATAAACTCAGGCTGTTGCTATAATATTTGAGTGAAGCGTTGCTCCTCGGGTCACTACCATTCTTAAATACAAGCTGTATTATCTCAAAACCAATATCCTGAGAAAGAAAACAGCAGTTGCGAACTACAGCCTCTTTAGTATGGGATTAATATCTGTGGGCTCTGGGTCATCCGAACAAGACACCATATCTTCTGTCTGACATCGAGCAGACCCATTATCTTTCCCCTGTTCGCACGTCACTGATCACCTTGCAATCGTCTTGGATTTTTTTTTTTTTTTTTTTTTTTTTTAAAGCAAGTACTACCTTGATCCCTTTAGTCATCTCGTCGTTGAAACGTATTTGTAGGGCAGAGTGTTGCCGTCGCATTGATATGTTTGATTTGACTGCCAGAGAAACTAACTACCTTCTCAGGACATTTCTAGAAATATCAAAGGGAGCGAGGTAGTTAACGAGGCATTGTACAATCGTGGCAAACAGAAGCTTATTTTTCTCGCCATTAGAACAGTACAGCAACACGACGATGTTTCTCCCAGTAAAGTGTCAGCAAAATGTATTTGCTGGATATTCCCGCAGGGACAACCTCTTCAGATGAAGTTTGTAACGAACAGATGTTACGTTCGTGACTGTGCTGATTAAAACGGTGTTAAGAAGCTACTATATTGATCCTGAGTACGCCACTACTGGCAAATATTAAAACTTTAATTTCGCCTACCATTCCTGATGTCGCTGAGTGACTATTGTTTTAATCTCACATAACACAGAACGCAGGGAAGAAATTTTTGTGATGAATGCCAAAAGCTCAGGGGGACGTTTAGACCTACTTATACACTGGTTGTAAATAATAACTTATCTGATCATACAGTAGTCCTTCACGGCCGTTATTAACTACACTTAAAACTTGCAGGCTGATAGGCGAAAATTTATGGGAAGGTGTGCCGGTCCCCGGCACGAATCCGCCCGACGGATTCGTGTCGAGGTCCGGTGTACCGGCTAGTCTGTGGATGGTTTTAAGGCGGTTTTCTATCTGCCTCGGCGAATGCAGGCTGTTTCCCCTTATTCAGCCTCAGTTACACTATGTCGGTGATTACTGCGCAACAGCTGCTTAACAATCACTTAAGGTTGACTTACCTACCAACACATGGGCGCTTTGTGTGACGTCACGGTGTTAACGCGACGCAGCAGAAGTCGTTGCCCCTTTCCGTTCGACACCCCTTTGACTTCGGCAGTCCCGTTGAAGACTACCTGTATTGGCTACAACAGAGCGCTTGTTTTTTTACTTCATCTACATTTACTGCGTACACGGAACAGATGCAAAATCAACCAAGCAAGGTTAGGAACGTTTGCAATTCTACTGAGTTTTGCGTCGAGTTTGAAAAATGAAAGCAGTTGGAATTACCTTCCGGAGAAAAATAAATGGCTGGAAATCTGCGAGTTTTATGCTACCTGTAAGTTTTAAGGAATAGTTACAATTAACTGAATATGGAAGTGCTGCTCGAAGCTACCCAACGCACTACAGTTTATCAATCATTTCGTACCACATATTCCTTTGAGCAACAGTTTAGTGATACAACGCCATGGGATATATAACTGAAGTCATTTCATTGAAACGAAATGCACAGAATAAAATGAATGGATCTACGGGGATGAAATCAATGAAGATGCTAAGGTATTCAATGATGTCAGTACAAACAGTTCAGATTGTTGTGCCTGTGATGTGATAAATCTTTAGTGACAGCTGAAAATTTTGTGCCAGATCGGAACACGAACCAGAATTTCCTGCTTTTCGCGAGCAGCCAGCTTAATCATTTTTAAATGTAATTTACTATCATATTAAACATCAAAATTTTTTTGAAGGAAGATTGGGTTTAACGTCCCGTCGACATCGAGGTCATTAGAGACAGAGCAGAAGTTTCGACTGTGTCACAGATGGGGAAGGAAATCGACAGCGTCCTTTCAAAGGAAACATCCCTGCACTTGGCTGAAGCGAATTAGGGAAATCATGGAAAACCTAAATCGGGATGGTCGGACGCGGATTTGAACCGTCGTTCTCCCGAATGTGAGTCCAATGTGCTAACCACTCTGCCACCTCGCTCGGTATGTTTTCTTTCCTTTTTTTTCTTTTAATCATTCAGTTCATAGTGTTGAAGTACGTGAAAAAGATTAGTGCAGTTGCTTTAATTTTTATGTGGTAATCAATCACTGTGAAAACATAAATTGGTAATAATATGCTTGTAAATACTTTTTGTTGAATTTAACGTCTGAATCAAAACTGAATTTTAAAGCCGACTGCGGGTGAGCCAGTTGTTGTTTAGGAAAATGGAAGCTGCAAAAGGTTGACGACAGAAACTGGGAAACATGTGTAGGGATATTGTATAGCACTATTTTCAAAAATGGTTGAACAAAGAACAGTAAACAATAGTTAGGTGAATTTATTGTCACATAAGATGCAGATATCCCACGCCACGACTTAAGTAACCACTAGACTGTCTCAGCAGTTTCTTTTTTTCCACCTACGATTTCAGGACAACACTATTGCCAGAGTTTCTTTCACGGGATACGTGGAGCTAGCTCCAGGCACGTACTATCTTGCAGTATATGAAGGCGATCCTCGGTACCACAAAGGCCGAGCAGTGTGACACAGTGATTATCACACTGGACTCGCGTAAGGAATGACGACGGTTTAATCTCGCGTCTAAACACGCTGATTAAAATTTTCCCTGATTTTCCGAAGTCGCTCCGGGCAAATTCCGGAATGGTTCCAAAGAAGGAACACGACCATTTCTTTCCCTATCCCTGAAACCATCCGATCTTGTGCTTCGTCTTTAATGACATCGATGTCGACGAGACGTTAAATACAAAACTTCCTTCCTTTTGTTCCAGAAAGCTGTTGTAACTCGCAGTTAATCCCGGAATTATATGTTGATACAACACCTATATTAACACGAACGATAAAATACAAATGCCTTTCTGGCTTTTTTTTAATCTTTTTTATCTAGGCGTAGTTTCTTTCTATTTCATTGTCAATAGTTTAATCTTAGAACTAAATGTCGTACGTCTTTCCTAGAAGAGTTTTGTGAGAGGACGTGACGTTAACAAAGACGTAACCAGAAATTACGGTTTTGCTATCTTCAGCATCCATTAAAGCACGTAAGTTACTCTAGAGGTCTTAACGGGTCTTAATAAAGTTGCTGGTATCGTCAAAGCGCAGTAAAATCAAATGAAAAAGTCATGGGATACCAATTCACACAATAAGATGGCGGTAGTATCGCGTACACGAGGTATAAAAGAGCAGTGAACTTGTGGAGGTGTCATTTGTAATCAGGTGACTCAGGTGAGAAGATTTCTACCGTGGTTACGGACGCACGGCGGGGATCAACAGACACTGAACGCGAAATGGCAGTTAGATCTAGATGCAAAGGTCATTCGATTTCCGAAATCGTCATGGAATTCAATATTCCGAGATCAACAGTGACAAAAGTGTGCCGAAAATACCAAATTTCAGTCATTATCTCTCACCACAGGGCAACGCAATGACCGATGTGGTTCACTTAACGACCGAGAACAGCGGCGTTTGCGTAGAAATGTCAGTGCTAACAGAAAGCAACACACAGTGAAATAACAGGGGAAGTGTGGGACGTATAATGAATGTATCCATTAGGACAGTACGGCAAAATCTGGCGTTAAAAGGCTTTGGTAGCAGACGACCAAGTGACTGTCTTTGCTAATAGCACGACATCGCCTGCAGTGGGACAATCTGCCTGCAATGCCTCGCCTGGGCTTGTAAAGATATCGGTTGGACCCTAAACTACTGGAAGGCATTGGACTGGTCGAATGAGTCCCCTTTTCAGTTGGTAGGAATTGATGCTAGGGTTCGAGTGTGGCGCTGACCCCACGAAGCCAAGAACAAAGACTGTCAACAGGGCACTGTGCAGGGTGATGGTGGATCCATAATGGTGTGGATCGTGTTTAGTAGAAGTGGACTGGGTCTTCTTGTCCTAGTGAACTGATGGTTGACTAGAACTAGCTGTGTTCGGCTACTTCGAGATCATTTGCAGTCATTCATGGACTTCATGTTCCCAAACAACGATGGAATTTTCAGGGATGACAATGCGCCGTATCACCGAGTTCGAGGTCGGCCATCGAGATTTAGGTTCTCTGCGACTTCCCTAAATCGCTCTAGACAAATGTCCGGATTATTCCTTTGGAAGGGCACGGCCTGTTTCCTTTCCCACCTTTGAAACATTTCGAGCTTGTGCTCCATCTGTAATGACCTCGATATCGAAGAAGTGAAATACTGATTTTTCTTCCTTCCTTCTTTCTTCTTATGTACATTGGGTGAACAATGATATTATGTGTCATGTTCGTGGCCTCGCTACACATGTACTTTATGCGTTATGGAACTTTTTTCAAGAAGATTGTTCGTTTACTGGATCATGATTGTGTTTGTGACTGAGCACACTCCCGATATATTTATTTTACTGAACATGATAACACACGCATTTATAACGCATCCCATGTTCCATGAATAATTGTAACATAAGTAATGTATGATTTTCACAATTTGTTCTACTAATATAGATTTATATTTGTGTTGTCTGCTTCGGTTGTCGAATGGTCAGCGCGTCTCACTCGCATGTGGAGGACCCGCTTCAGTTTCCGGTGTTGCCAGGGATATTTCCGTAATGGTAGGACAGGAACGGAGTGCACTCGACATCGTGATACCAATTGAGGACCAGCTTGAATGAGAAGTAGCAGTTCAAAGTTCTGAAAGTCGACAACGATCGATAGAGCTCTGTGCTGACCACATGCCCGTCCATACCGCATCCACATGACGTCACATGGCAGAGGACGACACGGCGGTCGGTCGGTATGCACTGTCTACAGGGCCTCATCGCGGAATTTTTTTTGACGTAATGTTAGTTTGTTACACCTTTGGTTCTCTTGTCTCCAAAGATGGTTGTAATACCCGATACCGGTTCGGCAACAATAAAATAAATATTCATATCATAAATAGATATTATTATTAAAGAAGAAATGACTTTTATTGATCATGCAGACAGATGATGTGCCTTGTGTTCCCAGGATGGATACCGTTGTTCGTTTTAAATAAGATTTACATTATCACCATCTCGTATGTTATATGCTAGATTATCTGTAACGAGTCATAGAAACCTCGCTCCATCACATTACATGTGGGGGCCAGTTTACAGCTTGCTTCAGTTTCTCATGAGCCGCAGGCGAAATATCTCACCCATTCAAGAAGCCGCGACGTAGTGCGGAATTCCTCTCCAGGGCACGCTGAGCACTTTGCAGTGGGGCAAACGGGTGCTCCAGAGAACAAACTGAATACTGCAACTTTTTCACTATTGCTTCTCCGTTATAAGCAGACTACACAAACTCTCTTCCATCGAGTAGTGCTAATGGGACGACTGGGGGAAAGTAGCGATCTTTGGCCTGGACGAGCTGCAGTTGTTCCCTACAGGGTAGTTACATCAAACTGCTGATATATACTGCGCCACTTGCATCATACTAATATTCATTTCTCAAAGCCAAGTGTTATCCATTCATTCTACCTTCATATACAGTGTGTATAAGATAAAAAGGCTCCGAGTCAGTAATAGGAACATTCAGTCATATAACGAAAGCTACTTCATTTGAAATTGTAAAATAATTTTAAAAACAGCAATTATTACAACAGCTAAAAAATTACCTTTTTACGGCTATTTTCGTACACTTTTCCTTTTAAAATTGCCTACAGATAAAAACTGGAAGCAGTACAGCCATGAAGACTTGTGAATACGAAACACGAGTGACTAGACGTATGGCATGTGGCGCCATCTTGCCGGGAACAATAGTACTGCCTTTCATGTTCTATTAACTGACAGAAGGCCATCTCCAAAACTGGAAAATAAAAATCTGTATTGACATTTGTATGGAGGATCGCCGCGCAGATAATTCAACTAGCAAACACACCTTACACAAAAATAACTTTTTTATGGTGCAGAGGAACTTTAATGCATGGTTTGGCGGGTTTTGGTCGGCCACTAGCGCTTAAGCTGGCTATTCACGTGACCAGAAAGGAGAAAACAAGCTTCATAACTCATAAAATACATTGTTCGTGTGAAATTCACCATTCAAAATTTTTCTAAGGAACCATATGCAGTACTTCATGAGCTGGAAGCAATGGCTGAACACAAGAAGCAGGGTAAAATATCAAGTGTAAGGAGTTAAGTAAAGAATGATAAAATGAAAGTTTAATAGCTGTAGTGCAACAACCGCCAACCAGATTTATTTCAGGACTGCAGTAGTTTTCTGCTAACTATTTTCAACCGCTTTCGGAGTACAAACAGAGGGCCTACTATTACATACATTGTTATCAACTTCTGAACACTATATTTTTGCAGGAATGCTGAAGTTCAAGAATTGTTCATGAAAAAGATTACAAGTCCTCTTAAAATAAACCAATACGGATGTATGCTTCAACTATACACACTCTTTCCGCCACTGAATGGCTGGCTCAAATGGCTCTGAGCACTATGCGACTTAACTTCTGAGGTCATCAGTCGCCTAGAACTTAGAACTAATTAAACCTAACTAACCTAAGAACATCACACACATCCATGCCTGAGGCAGGATTCGAACCTGCGACCGTAGCGGTCGCTCGGTTCCAGACTGTAGCGCCTAGAACCGCACGGCCACTCCGGCTGGCTCCGCCACTGAATTTCGCATACTTAACTTGAAAAACTCAGAGAATGTCGAAAAGACCCTCACAGCACTTTCGAGCAACAACGGAAGCTGTGATAATTAACTACGCTGGCACGTGATCGGAAGATTGGATAGATGAGAAACAATAAGTTTACTACGTGCTGCTTACTAAATAGTTGGCAACGCAAGAGACAAAGCACCTATAGATACAAAGCAGTACTATCTTACGTAATGATAAATCTGATAGAGCATCAAAGAGTTTAAATATTATGTATCTGCACTGACTATTTCACAAGAATATATCTCTTAGTGAATTTTATCATGCAAGTGAGAGTAGATCTATGGCGGACACGTAACGCGCGCAGTGGAATGCACCATAATTATGCGCAGATAATGGTCAGCAATATTCATTTGTAACATCCCCTTAGAAAAATTTATAAATGAGTGTGCTGGAAAACCTCTTATGTTATTTGATTTTCAAACAGCTGAGCGAAGCTCAACGTACTCAGACAGTTTTCTCTTTACTTATTCTGATCATCACTAAACTGACACACAATATTTTTAGCGCAACGCAATCTGACTTTCAATAATCCCTACAAAAGAATGGCCCTGACTATCAATAACCTATACCTCACAAAAATCTTCGTTACTCGACCTACTGCAATACAGCGAGCACCAATACTGCCAATTAAATAAAAGATTCTAACTACTGAAGGCACTAACTACCGATAGGCATAGTTAGCATATGAAAGATTTTAGTAGAGATCAAACAATGTATTTACCTTAATAGTGTTCCAAAGTCATAATATATAAATCAGTTCATGACATCCAGTCTTACAAATTTACTCTTTGTGATGGACACACGTCCAGATCGTCCGCTCTCAAAACTCTGCCATCTCTCTCCCCAAATCCACCACTGGTGGCGGCTCACCTCCAACTGCGCAACGCTACGCGCTGTTCACATCCAACTGCCCAACACTACAATAGCAAATATTCCAACAATGCAAACCAGCCACAGACTGCACACAGCACAGTCAGTGATTTTCATACAGAGCGCTACATGGCGTTACCAACATAAAAACCTAAACAGCCAACTAACACATTTAATGAAGGGAAATGTTAATAACAAAGCCGAAGATTTAAGGTACTGTTCCACTTGACTCTGGAATAGCACACAAATCGGAACCAAGGAGCGACAGCGATCACTATTACAGAAAAATCATTAGAAGGTAATTTAATAACTCAATGAAAAATGCTGATTCATTTGAACGGTCTCACCGTTATGACTTTATTCGTCGTAATCTCATTACAAAAAACGACGTTAGCACGTATCAAGATCGCACAGAACTAGTTACTCAAAATGCTTGCGAAAACTGACCCAGTAGTAATATGCCTAGTTCCAAGCGAAGGTCGTTGGAAATTTGTGGCAATTCCTATGGGACCAAACTGTTGAGGTCATTTGTCCCTAGGCTTACACACTACTTAATATCACGTGAACTAACTTACGCTAAGGACAGCACACACACACACACACCCATGCCCGAGGGAGGACTCGAACATCCAACGTGGGGGAGCCCCGCGAACCGGGGCAAGGCAGCTCAGACCGCGCGGCTACCGAGCGCAGCATAGGTCATAATTGAATCCCAGTAGCCCTAATTTTCCCCTCCGACGTTGTGGAACAGTTGAACGGAGCAGCACCACAGTTACGTGGAATGCGCTCTTTTACTGAACCCACCAACAAACGTCTACTCTGGCCCAAGCAATCTATGCAAGTAAAAGACTGGATATCGGGGCCGTTTATACACTGCTAACAGTTAAAATTTCAACATCAGGAAGGATAGAACATAATGAAATTTTACGCATTGTATGTGTACAGTAAATCAGAAAAAACAGATGGTTAAATCTGTTGGTGATTTGGGGATATACAGAGTGCGAAAGACCGTAAGCAGAACTGCCATCTCTGGCAGCAAAAATGGCTCGAATCCGGCTGGTCGTAGGGTGGAAGTTAAGTCGAATGACAGATACAGGTACGTCATTCAATGGTTCCGTCTCTGTGCGAGACTGGATCATTCACAGCGGTGGATTGGCAGTCTGTCTGCAACCCACGGCCAGATGTTTCCGTTGGGTGAGAGATCTGGAGAACATGGTAGCGAGGGCAGAGGATGGGACACCCTCTGTCAGCAGGGGCAACGTGCGGTCTTGTGTTATGTTGTTGATAGGTAACGTCACCGAGACCTCGAAGATAGCTGCAGCAGCTAGCCGTCGGACGCCATAAATACCGTGTGGTAAAAAAGTCAGCATAAATTTGAAAACTGAATAAATCACGGAATAATATAGATAGAGAGGTAGAAATTGACACACAGGCTTGGAATGATATGGGGTTTTATTAGAACCAAAAAAATACAAAAGTTCAAAAAATGTCCGACAGATGGCGCTTCATCTGATCAGAATAGCACTAACTAGCATAACAAAGTAAGACAAAGCAAAGATGATGTTCTTTACAGGAAATGCTCAATATGTCCACCATCATTCTTCAACAATAGCTGTAGTCGAGGAATAATGTTGTGAACAGCACTGTAAAGCATGTCCGGAGTTATGGTAAGGCATTGGTGTTGGATGTTGTCTTTCAGCATCCCTAGAGATGTCGGTGGATCACGATACAAGAGAGCTTTCACGCGTCTAGCAATTTTTTTTTTTGTTCTGATAAAACCCCATGTCATTCCAAGCATGTGTGTCAATTTTTACCTCTCTATCTACATTATTACGCGGTTTATTAAGTTTTCAAATTTATACTGACCTTTTGATCACCCGGTATAACGGGTGCTGTCCAAATTACCGGCTATGCAAGCCAGAGATGATCGCGTTGCGTACGCAATGGCGCCCCACGCCATCACGCCAGGTGCTGCGCCCGGATGTCGATGATCAATGCAGTGTGGCAAAGTTCGTTCTCCTCCTAGCCCCCACAGTGGGATACGTGTATGGTGATGCTATCTGCAGAACTGGGACTTGTCTGAAAACACAGCATGGCGAGACTCGTGTCCAGTGTGGTCCTCTGCCGCATCACTGTCGGCACGACTCTTTTCCGCCGCGCCAACTGAAACAGCAGCAATGGTCGCCACACAGTCTGTGCTGCTCAAGACTGTTGGTTTGGTTACTTGCCTAGCCACGGGAGCTCATTGAAATCCCGCATGGCGTTGAATGTGCCCATCCTAGTCCATAGATGCCGTAGTAGCTAGCCAGTCGTGGTATCACGACCAACGTGGATGAGAATATTGGAAACGATGCAGTCTCGATAGACTGCGATCGTGCCGCTGTATGATTGCTATATGAGTTGTTATAAGTTTCTCCTCCTTACACGAGGCGTAACTTGAACTTCCCACAAGAAATCGATATTCAGATGTGATTTATGATTGCTAGGCCTCCTGCATAATCTTTCCCTATAAACGGAGGTGACAATAGTCATGGGATCGGGATATGCACATATACAGATATCGGTAGTAACGTGTAGATAAGACATAAAAGGGCAGTGCACTGGCCGAGCTCTCATTTGTACTCAGACGATTCGTGCGAAAAGGTTTCCGACGTGATTATAGCCGCACGACGGGAATTAAGAGATTTTGAACGCGGAATAGTAGTTGGAGCTATAGGCGTGGGACATTCCATTGGAAATCGTTAGAGAATTCAATATTCTGAGATCGAAAGTGTCAAAAGCGTGCCCGAAATACCACTGTCAGACGTTACCTCGCGCCAAGGACAATGCACTGGCCGCCGGGCTCCACTGAAGGACCGAGAGCAGTGGCATTTTGTGTAGAGTTGTCAGTGCTAACAGACAAGCAACAATGCTTGAAATAACCGCAGAAACCAACGTGGAACGTACGACGAACGTTTAGTTGTCTCAGTCAGTAGTTACGGACCCAAAGGCTAAGATCAATGAGGATACTTGTTGCCCACTTGATACTTTTCTGTGTACGAATGATTACGATTAATAGCAAGATCTGTGGTTTGAGAACGGGCGTGTCAGTCCAAAATGAGTAACAACTACAGTTGAATTCTATGTCAGTTCAACTCAAAATGGTTCAAATGGCTCTAAGCTCTATGGGACTTAACATGCGATGTCATGAGTCCCCTAGACTTAGAACTACTTAAACCTACTAACCTAAAATCACACACATCCACGCCCGAGGCAGGATTCGAGCCTGCGATCGTAGAAGCAGCGCGGTTCAGGACTAAAGCGCCTAGAACCGCTCGACCACAGCGGCCGGCGTAGTGCAACTGAGACGAACGAAATAAAAATAATAAATAAAAAATTATCCAATATCCTCGGTATCAGTTCAGAAAGTGCGCTGAATTTGGCATTAATGAGCTATGGCAACAAAAAACCGACTCGAATGCCTTCGCTAACAGGACGACATCGGCTACGGAGCCTCTCCTTTTCTCGTGACCATATCCATTAGGCCTAGCCGACTGGAGAACAGTGGCATGGTCATACGGGTCCAGATTCCGGTTGGTAAGAACTGATGATAGGGTTAGAGTATGGCACAGACGCAACGAAGCCATAAACCCAGGTTGTCAACCAGTCAGTGTGCAAGCTGGTGGTGGCTCCATAAAGGTGTGAGCTATATTTACATGGATCGCATTGGGTCTTCTCGTCCAACTGACCCAATAGTTGATTGCAAATGGTTATGTTTGGCTACCTGGAGACCAACTGCAGCCATTCGTGGACTTTATGTCCCCAAACAACGATGGAATTTTACGGATGACAATGCACCATGTCACCGGGCCTCTATCTTTCGCGATTGGTTTGGTGAACGTTCTGGACAATTCGAGCGAAGGATTTGGCCACCCATATCGTCCGATATGAATCCCGTCGAATATTTATGGGACATAAGTGAGAGCTAAGTTCGTGCAGAAAATCATCCACCGGTAATACATTCCCCATTATGGGCGGCTATAGCGGTAGCATGGATCATTGATTGTGCAGGAGACTTCCAACGACGTATTGCCACTTCGAGCTGCTGCACTACGCCGAGCAAAAGGAAGCCAGAGACGATGTTAGGGGGTGGCCCTTGACTTTTGTGACCTTCGTGTACGTACATTAAAACAATACATTAGAAAACATGCATGATGTTGCAGTTTTTCACGTCTGGTTATAACGTCATGCTCCTTGACTATGTTTCGTACAATGATACACACACACCAAAAAAAGTTTTGCATCACCTCGGTTCCGACAGTTCCGGAACCTGTACAGAGAACTGGAACAGAGATCAACATAAACATCATTTCCGTCTTTTTATTGCTCATGAAAACCACACATTGCATGTTGTACCAACATACAGCGAGGCCTTCAGAGGTGGTGATCCAGATTGCTCTACACACAGGTACCTCTAATACACAGTAGCATACTATTCACAAGTTCAACAAGGCGCTGTTGGTCCAGATTGTCCCATTCCTCAACAGCGATTCGGTGTAGATCCCTCAGAGTGGTTGGTGAGCCACTTCGTTCATAAACAGCCCTTTTTAATCTATCCCAGACATGTTCGATAGGGATCACGTCTGGAGAACATGCTGGCCACTGTAGTCGAGTGATGTCGTTATCCTGAAGGGAGTCATTCAAAAGAAGTGCACGATGGGGCGCGAATTGTCGTCCATGAAGACGAATGTCTAGCCAATATGCTGTCGATATGGTTGCAGTATCAGTCAGAGGATGTCATTCACGTATCGTACAGACACTACGGCGCCTTCCATGACCACCAGCGGAGTACGTTGGCCCTCCATAATGCCACTCCAAAACAGCAGGGGACCTCCACCTTGCTGCACTCGCTGGACAGTGTGTCTAAGACGTTCAGCCTGACCGGGTTGCCTCCAAACACCTCTGCGACGATTGTCTGGTTGAAGGCATATGCGACACTCATCGGTGAAGAGAACATGATGCCAATCCTGAGCGGTCCATTCGGCATGTTGTTAGGCCCATCTGTACCGCATTGCATGTTGTGGTTGCAAAGATGGACGTCGCCATGGACGTCGGGAGTAAAGTTTCCCATCATGCTGCCTGTTGCGCACAGTTTGGGTCGTAACACGACGTCCTGTGGCTGCACGAAAAGCCGGGTTGCTGTCAGGGTTCCTCCGAGCCATAATCCGTACGTAGCGGTCATCCACAGCAGTAGTAGCCCGTGGGCGGCCTGAGCGAGGTATGTCATCGACGGTTCCTGTCTCTCTGTATCTCTCCCATGTCGCTTTGGTTCACTCCGAGACGCCTGGACACTTCCCTTGTTGAGAGCCCTTCTTGGCACAAAGTAACGATGCGGACGATATCAAACCGCGGCGTTGACCGTCTAGGAATGGTGGAACTACAGACAACACGAGTCGTGTATCTCCTTCGTTGTGGAATGACTGGAACTGATCGGCTGTCGGACCCCTCCGTCTAATAGGCGCTGCTCGTGCATGGTTGTTTACATCTCTGAACAGTCAAAGGGACTGTGTCTGTGATACAATATCCACGGTCAAGCTCTATCTTCAGGAGTTCTGGGAACCGGGGTGATGCAGAACTTTTGTTGATGTGTGTATTTTTGCAAGTACATTCAGTGGGATATGTGAATACTGTCTACAACATTTGTTGCAAATAGAATCAATAGTAACAGAGTAACAAATTAAAATGTCTAGCCTGATGCGGAAGTCTTACTGAACGATCAGAAAGTGAGAAACTTCCACCCTATCATCATTCCGTGATTCGTGGCAGAGTGCTCCCATACTCAAATACTGGATGTATAGTGTGGCTAGTTGCACGTCGTGAGAAAGGTTTCTTTTCACCCCCTCCCCTTTGAGAGGTACGTGGATCATACTCCCTCCACCTTTACCCCCCCTCCTCCCCCCCCCCCCTCGCAGTGGTTCTTTCCAGACAGTAATTGACATGTGTACCAGTTTTGGTTGAAATCTATCAAATTCTTTTGGAGGTGACATACGTACACAGATACATCCACTTGCTCGTTACCTCAGCCACTTCGTGAGATTGTGTTCAAATGCTAATGGTTTACATATACGAGTATGTAACGCTCTTAATGCTAGTTTGAAGTTTTTTGCAAGCCGCCTTCTTGCAGTTTAATGACAAACAACGTACTGTAGTTACAGATGTGAATCTGATGTCTCACGCGTGCTGCACAGCGTTACGCGGAAGAGCAGTACGCCGCCACCGTTTGCGCATGTCAGCGGTGCTGCAGGCGTGGACAGGGGCCGCTACGGTGGTGAAAGCGACGTCGGAAGCCTGTCCGGCGCTTATCTGCGCCCCACTTGCCGCTTATCTGCTCACACTCTTCACGTCACACCGTGGCAAATTGCTCAACTATAGCCTTCCGGAAACAATTGCTGTCCAAACCCTTTCAGCGCTTTGTCGATGTTGGCCAGGAAATTGATGTAGCGTTCTCGACACCAATAGAAACTGATCAAAGACAGTAATTTGTCAAGACAGTCACCGCCGTTCGCATCGCCTAAAATTGGCAGAGACGTGGGTACACAGCAGATATCGAACAAACCATCGGCTTTACAACAGTGCACAAGAAAAAAACCGTACAAAGTAAAATCAAAACAAGTTGCAGCCCTCGGTCGCAAAAAGAAAGTCTTTTTGACCTAGGTTGCGGCCACTTCTAAGTGTGCCTTCATGAAAAATAAAACAATTAAAACTGGCATGTCACGTGTAAAATAAATATCAAGCGAAAACACTGTAGTCACAAAATATTGAAATAGAAAACATAGGGCCAGGCGACTAAAGACTGCACCATATGTCGAGCTGCTGTAGCATCAGGAGTCTGACTTCACTTTCGCGACCGAGGTCTGCAACTTGTTTTAATTTCCAGAATGAGATTTTCACTCTGCAGCGGAGTGTGCGCTGATATGAAACTTCCTGGCGGATTAAAACTGTGTGCCGGACCGAGACTCGAACTCGGGACCTTTGCCTTTCGCGGGCAAGTGCTTAATTTTACCTTGTAACGGTCGCTGACAACGCAGCCACGTTTAAAGCGTTAAACCATACAAAGTCTGGCAAAAAAATTGAAGCACCCAGAAGATGTGATCGGATGTCAATGTAACTGCATATACGAACACATCGTCAGCGGTTACGCAGTTCGTTCGAGCTGCAGCTCTCTGTGACAGGTAGAACGCCCATCAAAGAGTATTAGTATTGCATGCGTTTAGTGTTGGCCTCGTGGGGTACACAGGGGGGCGTAAAAGTCACTCAACAGCAGATTAAAAGAAAACAAAAGTAACAGCATGACACAGTATAGTAGGAAGTTTTACCCCGTTACGGTGTTATTACCAAGACGTGAAATTGCGCCTTGCCAAGTCGATATACAATGCAATGAGAAACAAAACAAACACAAAAATGAAACTAGTGAATTGTTGAAAGCGTGATCCGTGAGACGTGTTTACAGCTGTAGTTTCCGCATTGTTACAATGTTAACGATCAAAGAAAGGATTTTCGCTTTAAAAACATTTTCTAGAGGTGGTGCCACTGCAGTTGTTAATGAATGGGGAAGAAACTTTAGACCAAGCCACCGTCTAGGCAAACAGTGTACGAACGTACGAGATAGATTTGATGAACACAGGTTTCATATGGATGCATCGAGATCTTGCCGCCAAACACAGTCACAGTTGCGGAAAATGAATTGCGGGTATGTTTAGTTGTGACCCAAAATCCGCGAAAATCAACCAGACGATTAGCAACTGAGCTGGATTTATCACGAAGGTCAGTGCAAAGAATATTACACAAGCAGAAGTTTAAAGTTTACATTCCACGTTTACGCTTCAGTCTGGCCGCGCGACGGCTACGGTCGCAGGTTTGAATCTTGCCTCGGGCATGGATGTGTGTGATTTCCTTAGGTTAGTTAGGTTTAAGTAGTTCTAGGTTCTAGGGGACTGATGACCTCGGGTGTTAAGTCCCATAGTACTCAGAGCCATTTGAACCATCCACATTTACGACGTGGGTTAGTTGAAGATGATCCAGGTCGACGTCTTCATTTTCGTGAATTGATCCTTGACCACAGAAACATGATCCTAACTATTCAATAAAATTCTCAAAAGCCTCATACCACTGCCGAACTAAAAGACTACATACATTACTCAGTTCATGATTTGGACAATGATACCACACTACGCCATAGAGTATGTAACGGTGTTCCAAAAAAGACTTCAAAGATGTATTAATGAAGACGGAAAAAAGTTTGAACATAAAAATAGTTGTAAGTATTGTTTGTATTTGTAACGGAACATAAATCTGATCTTTTTTTTTAAATCAGTGCTTAGTATCGAGTCACTTCCGCGCCACTTCTGGCATGTTGATCATCAGGTGTGAAGGACACAAAGACACCTTACACTAATATGAGACAGCATTGTGAGAAGCCCATAGAGTTTGAAAGGTGCCACATCTTGCGTTCCCGTTCGGCTGGTTGGTCGAATCGTGCAATATCCACATTCGTGGGGCATTCGGATGTGACAGTGGCCCGATACTGGATGCATACAACCGTGAGGATGCGCATACTCGTCGTCAACGTTCCAGTCGACCATATATGACGACCACAAGGGAGTAATTATTAATGAAATTCGCTAACAGCCGTGTGAGATGTTATTTTCTTTCAGTACCAGTTCCGGCATTCCACTATGCAATCTTCAGGCCTCATATGCATCTCTCAAAAAAACTGATATTGTCATACAGTGCCATATATTCCTGACAATATCGTTTATTTTTGAGAGATATGCATGGGGCCTGAAGATGGCATAGTGAAGTGCGAAACTGCTACTCATAATAAAATAAAATAAAATAGCATCTCAATTAGGCGGCTGTTAGCGAATTTCATTGATAATTAGTTGACCAACTGATGTCTTCTATCCATGACGGATCAACATAGACCACAAGGGAAGGTCGCTATGCTGCGCAAAGAGCACACCATTACCCCTTTACATCTGCGCCTACCATCCAAGGAAGAGTAACGCACTCCCTGCAACTCTGTGTCATCCCGCTCCATCAGTCAGAGACGGTCAGCAGCTGGACTCTTGAATGACCGTTCAATACGCAGGCTGCCGTTAACACCACAGTACAAACGCTCCGTTTGGCATTGTGCCGTTACTGGGAAGCACGGATTGCTGATGAATAGAGTCGCATTGCGTTCAGTCGCGGTTCCTGCCTACTCTATAACCACTGTCGGCGATTGTAGCAGCGACCTGGGGAGAGATCCTATTCTGCCACTGTTTCGGAGGGGTGCAGTGGTGTTACTTCTGACGTACTGCTGTGGAGGGCTACTCAGCCTGATATCAGGTCTCAGCTGGTTCTGGATGAGTGAACTCTGACAGTACAACGTTACCTCACTGACATGTGTTACCTCTCATGCGACAGAAGCGAGGTACCATTTTTCAACAGGTCATTGCTTATCCACGTACGCCACGTGTCTCTACGAAGTATCTGTTCCCCGTTATTTGTAAATCTGACCCGATTTTGCAATCACTGAAACAACATCACATACCTCTCATCCCACCAAGCTCCATTTTTATTCTTTCTTCTCTTGTGGGTGCTCCACTTGTTTGTCAGGTAGTGTATTTACACATACACAAGGATTTCGTATTTTTTGCCTGCAAAATATAGCACCAGTATTAAATTCTCTGAATAACACAGTCCACATCACAATTTCATTTATTTTCGGTGACTTGTTTCAGTCATCCTATAGGCCTTCCTCAGATTAAAAGAAACCCTCGTCGCAGCTGCATTTACTACGACGCTTGTTTAATCAGATGGCCTATATTGGCTGAAACTGGTCATCGAAAATAGATAAATATTGTGTTCTCGAAGTGTTATTTAGATAAAATGATTATGCATATCGCTATGGTCTCTCTAAGGCAGTATAATTTCCTCATGTAGAGAACCAAATGGAAAAAAAAACGCTGCCCCCTTCCCAAATTTCTGACCAACGTTTTCTTGAGATTGTAAGGCAATAGCGTTGTCAGATTGAGGAATGGTGATGTAAACAGTTTTTGATGTTGCTGAGCAACAGTTATAAGTAATTTTTAAATGAACACACCGCAATTTGACTGTCTTGCTGATTATTTACTTACGACCTAAGTTTCGGCCTTTTATGCCATTTCAAGTGATTGAGTTTATGTCATTGAGTTTATGTCATTAACATATCATGTCCTACAATATAATTTAATGACATAAACTCAGTTTCTTGAGAATGACACAAAAGGCCGAAGTCTGCGTCGTAATTAAATAAACAACAATGCAACCAAATGGCGGTGTGTTAATTTAAAAATTAAAATAATGATGAGTTATTTGAAAGAGTGAGAAATACAAGACCTCTCAGCGGCGCATAAACCAGCACGTCCTGAACCAAACAACTTAGAAGCTGGACGGAAGCTGACTTCAGGCGTGTAGTGTGATCGAATGAGTAGCGATTTGGCCTCTTTTCAGGTAACACGAGGGCGTGCCGAAAAGAAGTGCCTCCGAATTTTTTTATGTGAAAACTCTTACGTTTTGGATTCAGATGACAATCGGACAAGGCCAAGTCGCAGGTTCGAATCCTGCCTCGGGCATGGATGTGTGTGATGTCCTTAGGTTAGTTAGGTTTAAGTAGTTCTAAGTTCTAGGGGACTGATGACCTCAGATGTTAAGTCCCATAGTACTCAGAGCCATTTGCCAAGTCGGGACTGTATGGACGGTGATCGATGATTGTGAACCCAGGGCGTCGGATTATTGCAGATGTCACAGCGATCGTGTTTGTTCTGACACTGCGCTCCATGTGTGGACGAACTGTCCGAGTACGAAACTCGATTACAGTATGCTCGTACGCGATACAACTCTGAGCTCTCTTTCGGCAGAAGGCTGCAAATGTGGAGACATGAAGAATAAATATGTACAATTTTAGTTACGTTTGTTCTCTTTAAAAAGCTTTAAGAATTTTCACCCCAAAAATTCGGAGGAATTACTTTTCAACGTGCCCTAGTACTTATAAAATGGCAGCCGCTTATCATTAAGAATGTTCTAATGTATACAAGTATTACATAATATGATTTCTTCAGTCACAAAATGGAAAACTGGTTGATCAGTTTGACAGAGGTGAGGGTGTCTGTTCTGAGTGTTACGACGGTGTAGCTGTAGAGACCTGAAATTAGCGCAAGAGGTGACAGAGCCAAGGCGAAAGCATGTAATTGAGGCGCAATTCTGTCAAATAGTCGTTACCACGCTGAGTGTCTGAAAGAACGGAATGGAGCCGCTGTTCTCTGTATTTTGGAGGTGGCTGAATTGCGTGTTTACGGCGAGTGACGAGAGTTTGTGTGTGTCGTGCGCTATGCAGAGCAGGAAAATAGTGCTGAAGTAGTTCAACGGTTTTGACGAGTGTAGTGAAAGCTTAGAGTAAGGAGCTTACTTAGAATTCAAGTGCATCGAAAGAGTGTAAAGTTCTGGTTGTACTCATTTTCGCGGGTAGTCGAGATGAAACGGGCGTTTGCAGTGAAACAATTGTGTTTAGCCTAGTGATGCGAAACTTAACTGTCACAGGTTTATGTAAGTTGTTAGTGGTAATGGAATCCAGGGGAGTCAATGGTCGAAAGAAAGAACTTAGCGAGTTTGAATTAAACTGAAAGAATCGTGCTGTTTATGTGTAAATCGACGTGTTTATGTAGTTTGATGAAGAGAGGATCTACACACTTTATAATGTTTTGGACCATGATAAATACTCCTTTTGGATGTTAATATATTTATTAGTTGGGATTGAAATTTCCACGTTGTCCGTTTTCATGCATACACGAACAATGTCGTGACAAACATTGACAATATTGCACGCGAAAAATGCAACGAGATCCCACTTCATAGCGACAGAAACAAGTATTAACGAAAAGAGAAAACGATGCTGTATGAAATCAGTGAATTGAATTACTTCACTTAAGCGGGTGAAGCATGCAAGTAAGAGATTTCAGAGAGCAAGCTTTTTTCTCTCGTCGGTAACAGTTATTTATGGTTAATTTTGTTAATTTTTTTTTTTGATGCCAGTGTTGCTCATGTGTGTCATGACATTCGACATGTATGCTTGGAAACAACAATTCGTTGATACTTTAATCGTAATTAATAAATATATTGACAGCTACAAGCAGTATTTATCGTACTGAAAAATCATCTTCGAAGTGTCTATGTGATGTGAAGTTTGTTTCCCACATCTTTTATCTGTTATCAGCGGTCTTTTTCTTCCCACAAGACGCGCGTGGTAGCCGCGCGATCTATGCGCCTTGTCACGGTTAGAGCGGCACCCCGCGTCGGAGGTTCGAGACCTCCCTCGGGCATGGGTGTGTGTGTGTCGTCCTTAGCTTAAGTTAGTTTAAGTTAGATTAAGTGTAAGCCTAGGGACCGATGACCTCAGCAGTTTCTCCCATAGGAACTTACCACAAAGCTCCAATTTCTTCCCACAACATCAAGGTTATTTTGTGTGATGCTAGCAATAGCTGCCTGAAGATGTCAAGTGTGGTTAATCTTCCGGATCAGTGGTCAGCTCTGTGGGGTCTTCTGATTGCCAATCAGAGTGATACAGAGCTATTATTACTGGAGCGGGAGCTGCGACTATTCTCGCGTATCAGAGAGTCTGGCAGCCTTTCTAAACGGAATTTCGCAAAAGCAGCGGTATGAGACGTTGAGCCGGGTCTGGCGATTAACCTATAGACTACACTACCGTTGTTATTTGAGTGCAACGTGTTTAAATGTTACTCGCGATTTTTGAAATGTGCGATTTTCTGGTGCTATGATGCAACTTAAAAATTTGCGCGAAATTGAGGAAAACTTTCACAGAAACATTTCAGTTTTTGAAACAAGCTTAAGGAACTGATTCTATGGGTCGTACGTAATGTTAAAATGGTTTTCTTAGTTTAGAAGTGATTATTAATCAGTTGAATGTTATTCTCGACCAGGAAGTCCTTCCGCTTCAACTAACGACACAAGCATTCAGGAAATTTGACGGTTACGAGAAAAAATCCCCTAAAAGAGACCAGAGCTCTGGCGAGACAAGTCAAGCTTGTTGCGCCACGACACTCACCTCTGTCAGTTGGTCAGCTTTTTGACTGTCCACCAACAGCCGAAGCCTCGCTGCTCGCCGCACCTGGCTCCTTGCGATTTCTTCTTACTTCGAAATTAAAATCAGTGCTGAAAGAATGCCGTTTTCAGAGTATTGATGACATAATGGCAAATTCGTCACGGACCTTAAAGTCCTTCTCAAATGAAACTCTCAGAACTGCTTTGGGAAATGGAAACACCTATGGGAAAAGTGTATGAATCGGGCAGGGCAGTACTTTGAAGGAGATAAGAAGCAACAAACTGTAAAATTAATAATAAAGTTCAGAAAATATTGTTCGTTTATTGTCTGAATAGATCTCGTACAGAAATACTCTTGCATATTTAAAATCTCAGCATTAGTTCTGGAATTGTTAAATACATTTGTGGCAACTTCTTTACATATCTTTTGATCTGTGTATTAGAATTATCGGATAAACATTTTTTTTGTCGACCGTTTCTTAAAGCATTCGGCGATTGACTTAGCAGTACACAATTGATCTGTTTTAAAGTTGTGTATGAAGGGTGTGTATTTCCCGTAGTCTAGGGCGAGTCGGCTCTCAGCCATGTTGCGATGCTAAAAATGGTTCAAATGGCTCTAAGCACTATGGGACTCAACATCTTAGGTCATAAGTCCCCTAGAACTTAGAACTACTTAAACCTAACTAAGGACATCACACACATCCATGCACGAGGCAGGATTCGAACCTGCGACCGTAGCAGTCGTGCGGTTCCGGACTGAGCACCTGAACCGCTAGACCACCGCGGCCGGCCCTAGAACTTAGAACTGATTAAACCTAACTAACCTAAGGACGTCACACACATCCATGCCCGAGGCAGGATTCGAACCTCCGACCGTAGCGGTCGCTCGGCTCCAGACTGTAGCGCCTAGAACCGCACGGCCACTCCGGCCGGCCGCGGCAGTCAATCTACTGATTCCCGTAAGAGTTCGGGCAATATCAGTGCATCCGCACTGAAGAAGATCAATGGCCACTTAGACATATCTACATGAAGATGGTATCTGTTCTTTCGGACATGTCCGAAAGAACAGATACCATCTTCATATAAAATTAACGTTCCATGCCAAGAACGCATGACCTAAGGCAAACGAACTAGAGCGTTTCCTGTATGAAGTAATGAACGTCTATGCATAGGAACTCCTCCGTATTTATCTTTGTATCGTCCCCAGCACAGTTTATCCGAAATTTATCGACGAGGCAGCGTGTGAACGGTTTATTCTCCGTTCCACCGGTTTACATCGTTTCCATCACTCGCACGGCAACGTGGCAGTAGTGACTGTCAACCATGCAGGACACAAGGTTCGGAACGCATGAATCTTCGAACTGCCGTTTGGAGCTCCGGCCACATTTGTAGAGCGCTGCGGTCTTATCTGGAAGTGCAAAGTCACGTGGAAGAAAAGTGACACACGTTAGAGGCGTATCATGTTCTGAACGGAGTGCGTCAGGTGCGAATCGTACTGCGCAAACACGTCCGTCGTACGTGACTGTAGGTGGCCGTCGAGCAATCGTTATTTACGTTGGTCAGCCACCGACTTGTTCGGGGTACGACAGGAAGGGCATGTTCGCTCTGAATGTCTGCAAAGACGCCTCGCTCAGATACCACGTGCAGACACGACGCTTGCATCGCAACCGACGACGTTACCTCTTACATTGAAGCAGCGAGGAACATGATGGACACGTAAGCTGTTCCCTTCCAGTTACCGACTCCTGCGGGCCCAGTTTTCGTGCTCACGACGCGACGGCCTGCATCGGAACAGTCGACGTGCCCGACAGCAGCGACCCCGTCTGCACTTTATCCGTGTGAGGAAGGAGAGACGTGACGGTTAGCTCAAGCTCGGAACCAGAGATGTGGGAGGTGCCTACTGATCCACAGGATGCAGACACGCGTTTCCGCAACCAGAAGCCGCCCATACGACGAAAGAAGAGGAGCCTGTCTGCAGGTGATGCTTCGCAAGACGGCGGCACGTGTCAGGAAGATGAGGACAATCCCTCTCCGGCCCGGTCTGTGGACCATGCCGTTCCTGATTCGCTGCTAGCAACGTCCGTCCAAGGACAAAGACAGTTTGATGATGCTCAACCCACTGACTAGCTCTGTACTGTGTGCCATCGGGTTCCCCTAAATGGCAGGCAGCACCGCATAGCAGCCACGCTATGAGGGGAAACAAACCAACAGCCAAACAGGCGAAGACAACAGGTAAACACGCCGAAGATTCCAGTCGATTAATAGGAACCTTTCCTTGCAGAAGTCGCCGCGACATATCCGGCCACGGATTCCTACGCCGGGTTTCTGTTGGCTCCAGCTCACTATATAGGCCCGTATCGTGCCTACATCATTGTTGTATCATCGAAAAGAAGTGAACGACTTCGACGGAATTTCCAATTGGTTTAACGAATGACAACTACCTTTCAATGTGCAAAAATGCAAATTAATGTTCACAATGCAAAGAAAGACCGAGGAGTTTCTAGCAAGATAACAGGTAATCTACTAGAGCCTGTCACATCATTTAAATATTTCGTGTTATCAATATGAAAGTGCTTCGATTATATAAAATCTGTAGGAAAGGTGGAGAATGAAAATTTAAATTTGTTGGAAGGTTTCTGTACAAATGTTGTGCATCTCTGATGGAAATCAGATAGAGGAAGCTACTGCGATCAGTTCAAGAGTGGTACATATTTGTCCGCCTGTGACGTCGGCAGTGGACCATTTTGGCAACACATCTGCGAGAATGACACCATGACACATTCGAAAATATATCATCTTGAGTTTGCCAGCTGAGGAAGCTGCATTAAATTTCTTCATTTTTGGTGCCTGAGGGTGGCATCACTCCAGTAGTGACTGCCTCCTCATTTCGAGCTCGAAACAATACACCCAGGCTTCATCATCTGTAACGATCCGCGTTAGAAAGACTTCGCCAGTGGCCTCAAATTACTCCAACAGCCCAGATGAAATGGCTTTCCTTTGAACCTTGTACTCTGTCGTGAGCATTCAGGGAACTCATCTCGAGCACTTCCTTGAATATCCAAGACTGTCAACCCACTGCATACGCAATTCTAATGCTCACCGATACCCTTAGAGCCAATTGTCAAATTGTGATCTGCACGAATAAAGGCACCCGTGTGGTTCACCGGGTCGGGGGAAGTGGCTGTGCCAAGACATTCCGAACGTGGCCGACAATGGAACACAGTTTCTGCACTTCCTCACGATTAACGTATCTTTACCAATTGCTCAACTGTACTTCTATTAACTGCTTCATTACTAAACAGTGTACAAACCTGTTCATCACGGTTTCTTTTCCGCAACCAATATATTCAATTACAGCACGTTGTTTGTTCATGCATCTATTTTGGACAGTACAGGCAGGTGAAGTATGCTGCCTTTGCAAATCTTTGTAAATTAATAAGACTTCATATACCCATGCTACAACAATACGAAGACTCAAATGAAAGCCACTGAAGAGTGCTTTCATTTGACTTCAGCACACACAGAGGCCGAGCTTCACACCAATTCTAATTATAAAGAACTTAAGAAACAAGTTGCATGTTGTAGTAGGCATAGGATACTTTGAGGGTAAGGCACTGTGATATGCATCTTTTTGAATGGTTTAAGTGTATTTCACGACATTGAAAGTTTATCATCAATTACATTCAAAAATGGGGCACGATACGCAAAATCTGATTGCAACAATGTAGCTAACAGTAAAAAAAAGGATTATAACGCACCACACCTATTCCTTGAATTATTATTGTACATTTGGCTGAGTTACGACTGTTGTTGTGGTCTTCAGTCCTGAGACTGGTTTGATGCAGCTCTCCATGCTACCCTAGCCTGTGCAAGCTTCTTCATCTCCCAGTACTTACTGCAACCTACATCCTTCTGAATCTGCTTAGTATATTCATCTCTTGGTCTCCCTCTACAATTTTTACTCTCCACGCTGCCCTCCAATGCTAAATTTGTGATCCCTTGATGCCTCAGAACATGTCCTACCAACCGGTCCCTTCTTCTTGTCAAGTTGTGCCACAAACTCCCCAATTCCATTCAATACCTCCTCATTAGTTATATGATCTACCCATCTAATCTTCAGCATTCTTCTGTAACACCACATTTCGAAAGCTCCTATTCTCTTCTTGTCCAAACTATTTATCGTCCATGTTTCACTTCCATACATGGCTGCACTCCATACAAATACTTTCAGAAACGACTTCCTGACATTTAAATCTATACTCGATGTTAACAAATTTCTCTTCTTCAGAAACGCTTTCCTTGCCATTGCCAGTCTACATTTTATATCCTCTCTACTTCGACCGTCATCAGTTATTTTGCTCCCCAAATAGCAGAACTCCTTTACTACTTTAAGTGTCTCATTTCCAAATTTAATTCCCTCAGCATCACTCGACTTAATTCAACTACATCCCATGAGTTATGACTATTTCTTGTAATCTTATAAATTTATAATTAAGGATTTTAGATACTACTGGAAACGCCCGCTAAACCCGGTGGGCAGAACAGGTAATAGGATTGTGGAAAGAGCCAAGGGTTAAGGTCAGTTTCTGTTTCTAATTGTTATTTATTGTAATTTAGCAACTCTTTCACGGCTGAAGGCCTCCAACAAGATAGCTTAACAAGATAAAAATCCATTTAAGATAGCAATAAAATAATTAAAAACATACACTAAGTGCAACACAAATGGCTGAAGGCCATAATCAAACTTCAAAATTTCAAAATATATTACCATAATCTTTAAAGGCAGAAGGTTCAAATGGTTCAAATGGCTCTGAACACTATGGGACTCAACATCTTAGGTCATAAGTCCCCTAGAACTTAGAACTACTTAAACCTAACTAACCTAAGGACATCACACACATCCACGCCCGAGGCAGGATTCGAACCTGCGACCGTAGCAGTTCCGCGGTTCCGGACTGCAGCGCCAGAACCGCGAGACCACCGCGGCCGGCTAAGGCAGAAGGCCGCAGTGTTTACTTGAAAGATAAATTTAAAAATTAATTTTTCAAAATTTTAAGCAACAAACAATAACTATAAGCCTAAAATTTAAAATAACTGACAACAGATAATTTAACACCGGTGGCACTCAGAAATCTTGCAGGGAGGTCGGTCTGCCCTCGTTCACTTAGGTGAGACAGGTGGTGAGACCAACTATACTTGATCCGTCGGAACCCAACCAGGGGACAGCCACGGACCAACCGACGCAACGACTTGCTTCCCGTCAATCAGTAAATGAGAACTCAAACCGGCAATGTTAGAAACGTGATTATCCACTATGGAGTATGTATTAGCTGTCAAAATTACACACCATGTTGGATAACGACAACAGGTGAGGAAAGGACGCTGCCTGAAATTACGTTAGTGGCCGGGACAGGTAACCAGAGCACTAACGACCACTAGGCAGAAATTTCCGCTGGTACACTTGAATTTGAAACACGGTAATAGTTAACTCGCTCAAAAGAACACTGCCTGAATTTACGCCAGTGCCCAGGGCAGGTAACCAGAACACTAACGGCCACAAGACAGAAAATTCCACTGCTGCACTCAAATCGTAGTCGACCAAAATAGTTAACTGCAACACATGGCGGCTAAATCTCAGCAGTAGGACCACTCGGTGTTGCTCACCGGAAAACCTCCCCAACAGCAAACCACCGAAGCGAACCACCACAACATTAATGGAGGTGGTTTGGGTAGTTGAAACCACTACTCAACTTTGTCGTCCTGAATCGGCGAACCACGAAGCTCGTAGCGATCGGATAGCTCCACACACGCTGCGACACTGCGCAGGGACTACCAGCGGCCCCAGCCGACTGCACCGCGCGGAGATCTTCCCTCGTCAGCAACAACCAACCGACTCCCTCCAGACCCCCTTGCCGGAAAACTACACTCCTGGAAATTGAAATAAGAACACTGTGAATTCATTGTCCCAGGAAGGGGAAACTTTATTGACACATTCCTGGGGTCAGATACATCACATGATCACACTGACAGAACCACAGGCACATAGACACAGGCAACAGAGCATGCACAATGTCGGCACTAGTACAGTGTATATCCACCTTTCGCAGCAATGCAGGCTGCTATTCTCCCATGGAGACGATCGTAGAGATGCTGGGTGTAGTCCTGTGGAACGGCTTGCCATGCCATTTCCACCTGGCGCCTCAGTTGGACCAGCGTTCGTGCTGGACGTGCAGACCGCGTGAGACGACGCTTCATCCAGTCCCAAACATGCTCAATGGGGGACAGATCCGGAGATCTTGCTGACCAGGGTAGTTGACTTACACCTTCTAGAGCACGTTGGGTGGCACGGGATACATGCGGACGTGCATTGTCCTGTTGGAACAGCAAGTTCCCTTGCCGGTCTAGGAATGGTAGAACGATGGGTTCGATGACGGTTTGGATGTACCGTGCACTATTCAGTGTCCCGTCGACGATCACCAGTGGTGTACGGCCAGTGTAGGAGATCGCTCCCCACACCATGATGCCGGGTGTTGGCCCTGTGTGCCTCGGTCGTATGCAGTCCTGATTGTGGCGCTCACCTGCACGGCGCCAAACACGCATACGACCATCATTGGCACCAAGGCAGAAGCGACTCTCATCGCTGAAGACGACACGTCTCCATTCGTCCCTCCATTCACGCCTGTCGCGACACCACTGGAGGCGGGCTGCACGATGTTGGGGCGTGAGCGGAAGACGGCCTAACGGTGTGCGGGACCGTCGCCCAGCTTCATGGAGACGGTTGCGAATGGTCCTCGCCGATACCCCAGGAGCAACAGTGTCCCTAATTTGCTGGGAAGTGGCGGTGCGGTCCCCTACGGCACTGCGTAGGATCCTACGGTCTTGGCGTGCATCCGTGCGTCGCTGCGGTCCGGTCCCAGGTCGACGGGCACGTGCACCTTCCGCCGACCACTGGCGACAACATCGATGTACTGTGGAGACCTCACGCCCCACGTGTTGAGCAATTCGGCGGTACGTCCACCCGGCCTCCCGCATGCCCACTATACGCCCTCGC
The DNA here is from genome assembly GCF_021461385.2 of Schistocerca piceifrons. Taxonomy (NCBI): domain Eukaryota; kingdom Metazoa; phylum Arthropoda; class Insecta; order Orthoptera; family Acrididae; genus Schistocerca; species Schistocerca piceifrons. The sequence continues at coordinate 234,019,133 of NC_060138.1, forward strand.
TCAAAGTCCGTCAACTGCACATACGGTTCACGTCCACGCTGTCGCGGCATGCTACCAGTGTTAAAGACTGCGATGGAGCTCCGTATGCCACGGCAAACTGGCTGACACTGACGGCGGCGGTGCACAAATGCTGCGCAGCTAGCGCCATTCGACGGCCAACACCGCGGTTCCTGGTGTGTCCGCTGTGCCGTGCGTGTGATCATTGCTTGTACAGCCCTCTCGCAGTGTCCGGAGCAAGTATGGTGGGTCTGACACACGGGTGTCAATGTGTTCTTTTTTCCATTTCCAGGAGTGTATATGCACCAAACCAAAGATGGTACACGGCGCACTGCTGCCACACGTAGAAGTAAGAAGAATCATGACGTAACTGCGACAAGGGCGGGAAACCAAACACAGATAGCGAAGTTCACGAAAACGCGTAGTTGGGAGTGAGTTCGGCTCACTACTTTTAACCATAAAATTGTAATTGAAATTCCATTTTTATAGCCGCGTCAGCGTTTACCCAATGATGCTGTTGTCATATTTGTAGGCTAATTTCCGCAAGTAACTGCGTATGTACTAACATACAATGAGATATATCCATTACTAGGTAAAGTGAGTGATCTAATAATAATGTCGCTTTTTTCGAAACCATATTATTCTACCGCAACTATTGCCACTGAATTTAAATAATTGTGTACATTAATAGTGTGTAATGAATGGAAGTAAAATGAGCCGCAAGATAGCTGCCATTCGTGATTTCTTTATTCAAAAAATGGTTCAAATGGCTCCGAGCACTATGGGACTTATCGTCTGAGGTCATCAGTCCCCTAGAACTTAGAACTACGTAAACCTGACCAAAGGACATCACACACATCCATGCCCGAGGCAGGATTCGAACCTGCGACCGTAGCAGTCGCGCGGATCCGGATTGAAGCGCCTAGAACCACTCGGCCACCGCGGCCGGCGATTTCTTTATTGTCGCGGCCGGTTTCGCGTCATTGAAACAGCATCCTCAGGTCTAGTGCACCAAGAAACTCCAGACGTTCGTAAACAAAAATCAAATCCCTGAAGAGGGGAAATCGTCAAGATAAATAAAACAGAACATCGGTGCGTATAATACGTTGGCACCTCCAACGTCCGTAGTCAAAAATCAAACCCCAGGTTCTATATTTAATAGCGCTATCGAGTATGAAGAATTTATAAACCTTTTTATGAGATATTAGGCAGACTTGTACTTAACTGAGGTACTCTCAAGTCATTGATACTGAGTTATGCTACTGCAGTTTAAAGCTATTTAGGATTCAATAAATGTAAAAGAGACTACCTTTTATATACCAAGGGCGTCCAGAAAGTAAGTTCCGATCGGTGGCGAAATGGAAAACAAAGCAATAATCCAGTTAAGCTTTGCACAGATGTGTTGGGCGGTGTCTTGGGTGCTGGTAAATAGCATCACGTTGCACTTAGCAATTCTGAGTGCACAGTGGCACGTGATGATGTCTAGAGAAATTGTACGTCCCGCCAAGCATGGGAGCCTGCCGAGAGATTTCGCCTGGTTTCATACAATCACACATAACGTAACTGTCTTCCGTTTCCTTATCCTTGACAATATTCTCAGCTGCTTACTGTAATGGCAACGAAAACACTCCTGCCGCGTTTTCGATGGGAAGTGTCTGATCGTCCACCATACAGCCCGGACATGCCTCCCTCTGATTTTCATCTCTGCTCACGTGAACCGCTGGCTTTGAAGACAACATTTTCCCACTGACAATAAGCTCCAGGCCAGCTTAGAAATCTGGCGGAGAGCACAGACGGCCGCATTCTATGACGAGGGTATTGGGAAGTTGGTACAACGCTACGAGAAATGTCTAAGTCGGACCGATGACTACGTAGAGAAGTACCTGGAAGCTCTAGTTAAATGTTAGAAATGAAACATTTCTGATTGTCGCTGTGGTTTCCATTTCGGCAACGATCGGAACTTACTTTTTGGACAACCCTCGTAACTTTTTTAAGAGGTGGAGCCCCTCCACTCCACACCGGCATGATGGCCAACACAATAGGTCTACTGCCATCTCTGCATAAGGGTTAGTATTCACTAAAGTGAGGTGTCGCAGGATGTGGGCACTGCGATGTTTGCGTACGTCTGGTTAAGGTTAACCATTAATACGCGCTCATCTGGAGATAGATAGATAGATTGGGTCGAAATCGAATGAAGGGTAGCGGTTTGAAGGGTAGAGGAAAAAAGTGCCAAGGCAAGAGCCAAAGGAAAAAAGCCTCTGGGATAGTTAGGTCGGGTGGTAAGAGCAGTAGCGGATGTCTTGATGCCTCCGATAGGCTGTGCAAGGATAGGCTTTGTTAGTAGTGGGTATCATGCAAGTCGATACCTTGACGTCGTGTGGTTGTGTTGCTCGGAGGCTGGCGCTGGATGCTGGTGTAGAGTCCTCGTTCAGCGTCAGCAACTTGCAACAGTTAGGTTTATTATCGTTTTTGTGTCCGATAGGTCATAAGTCGGAAGCACAGTGTAAGGTAATGTTGGCGGTTTGTTTGTGCGTCAGTGGGCTAGCTCGTCGATGTCCCTGCTGTCGCCTGTTGGTCGGCTCTAATAGCAGCTGGTAGTTACCAGTCAGTGTTGCTGATATGCAGGGGCTTGCCGACGTTTGTCGCTTGTTTGCGTATATTAGTTTACCATAGGTGGCTATGCCCTAGCTAGCAGTGTCTTTGGCCGCTTGTGCTTCCACCTATGGTTGTGATCGTAGTTTCCTAGGGCGAGGATGAAAGGATTGTTCGCTTGTCTCGAGTTCCTGTATAGTCGTGTGGCGTGGTTCAAATGGCTCTGAGCACTATGGGACTTAACATCTGAGGTCATCAGTCCCCTAGAACTTAGAACTACTTAAACCTAACTAAGGACATCACACACAGCCATGCCCAAGGCAGGATTCGAACCTGCGACCGTAGCGGTCGCGCAGCTCCAGACAGTAGCGCCTAGAACCGCTCAGCCACTTCGGCCGGCCGTGTGGCGGGTTTTGAATACTTCCTTGAGGGGTATCAAGGCGGTCTTCAAGGTGAAGATCCACGGTGCGTGTGTAGCGTGGTGCGTTGCTAATGATTCGTAGCACTTTGTTCTGTATGATCTGCAGGCGGCGCAGTTGCACCGAAGTGTTTTATGTGTGTTCAGCCACAGCTAACATTAAGGGAAATAATATTACGTGCATTTGTGGTTGACCATAAGACGGAAAGCAGGCAAAAGTTGTCGCTCCAGATTACGTATTGTCCTGTTGCCCCATTGCAAAATAGTGTGTAGGTAAGGGCGGCACTTTCATAAGCAGGAAATAACGAAATTTGTGATAACTGGCAAATAGGGCAGGGCAGCTTGATTCATAGGAGAAGCACATTACAGCTCGTGATCGAGTGTGAATTTGTTTTCATTGTGTGCTGTCATTCGCTGCTTTGAATCTCTGTGTGAAACTACATTCGTGTGCTGGTCAGAATCTTTACTCTTGATTCCTGATTATTAGGAACTATCTTAGCCCGCCTTACGGGTGGAATCAGAGCTTTAACTTTCCACTATTTCCTTTCTAAAGCTCACACCGGTTGTTTCGCCTTGGCTGGTTATAACTGTAACAAATACTCTGACACTTCCTATCGGTAGCGTGCAAGCATTCGCTGTGGGTGAATCGAGCTGTGTTGTTAAGAAGTATCGAACTTATGTCGGTTCACATTGTTACAGATAACTTCAGAAATACAAAAAAAAAAGTGAATTTTTGATCCTGTAAGAGAGATATTTAGCTAAGTGTCATAACGATAGCTGTGTGAAAATTGCTAGTAGCAATTTTAGCACAAATGTTATCCGAAGATCTATGCCGTCAATTAATAGGTGCGTTCCACTGCTCAAAATCGGACGGTTTTCCGATTCCTTGCAGGCCGGAGCTTTTAGTGCCAAGAGCAGCTGTCGATCGTGTTTTTTGCTTTTGCATCCAGAGTTATTTAAGGCAGTATCCTCAGTGTGACGGTAATACGCCGTGCTTCCTTGTAGAAACGTGGACTTTACAGTATCTTAAAGTGGACGTGATGTGAATTTTACAATCGTCCTTTTAAGACCGTTTTATTGACGAAATTCTTAGGAGATGCAACAGGTCGACTAAAGAGGCAGCCTATATTACGCGTGTCCGTCCTGGAGAACTGCTGCGTTGTATGGGATCCTTACCAGACGTGATTGACGGAGTACATCGAAAAAGTTCAACTAAGAGCAGGCCGTTTCGTATTATCGCGAAACTGAGGAGAGAATGTCACGAATATGATAAACGAGTTGGGTTAGTAATCATTAAAAAAAAAAGGCGTTTGTCGTTGCGGCGAGATCTTTGCACGATGTTTCAATCGCCAACTTTTTCTCCGAATGCGAAAATATTTTATTGTTGCTCGTCTACGTAAGGAGAAAAATAAACGAAATCAGAGGTCGCATGGAAAGATTTCTGGGTTCGTTTTTCCCCCGTGCTGTTCCAGGTTGCAACGATAGAGAAATAGTGTGAAGATGGTTCGATGAACCCTCTGACAGGCATTTGATTGTGAATTGCAGAGTAGTCATTCAAACGTACATGTACAACTGTTATCAAGAAGGACTCGATATTAGGGGATTTTGTTTTTGATGCAGAATAAAAATCCTGAGTAGATTTCGAAGGTGTAACTGGAGACGTTACACAGGCATTCCAAGTGAGAGCACGCGGCCAATACGTGCTTTCGGACCATACTGTAACTACACAATTTAAGACTGTTCAGTGTGGCTTATGGTTCCGTGTATTGTACGCTGCCTACGGCCGGCCGGTGTGGCCGAGCGGTTCTAGGCGCTTTGGTCTGGAACCTCACGACCGTTACGGTCGCAGGGTCGAATCCTGCCTCGGGCATGGTCGTGTGTGATGTCTATAGGCTAGTTAGGTTTAAGTAGTTCTAAGTTCTAGGGGACTGATGACGTCAGATGTTAAGTCCCATAGTGCTCAGAGCCATTTGAACCATTTTTCTTACGCTGCCTACTCGTCAAATATGAAATCTGCTTTTTCGGATTGCTAGACAACAATTCAAGCAAATCGTATTAATGAATTTTATTATAAAAGAAATGATTACAATACTTAACTTTATGTTAAACGGATGTGTCGCAAGCAAAGGGCGACAGACAAAGTAAGAAATCTCTTCAGTGTGGATAACGCTACATAGTAGAAGCGACATGACTAGCCTTGATGCTATTCTTGAACTCGCTGCTGTAGAACTCGCAGAATTAGCAGTCTTCAACTGGGTCGCGGCCAGTCGGGTGCAGCGCTTAAGTTCTCTTCGGGTAGAGGACGCTGCTGTCGCGTTGTCGTCCTAGAAAGGGATCGGTCCTCGTGCAGTTGGCTGAAGTCTTCTCCCTCTCTGTTCTAACGTTCCCGACCGGTGTACGGACGCTTGGCTTTACGCCGGAATACCGTGGGCAAGTGTTAATTTGTACACTGAAAAAGTCATGTTTCGATCGGCACATAGTGCCAGGAACTGTGATGGCTTTTATCGTATGTATAACAATAAAACTTTCTCGGTTTTTGTCGTTCCCGTCACAGCTTGGTGGGTACACTGAGCTTGGATATATAGGAAGTTTAGCGTTGGAATAAATTTCTTCACCTAGCAGAGCGGTGCACATAATTATAAGGAGTAGGACACCCATATTTTGTGTGCACCAACACTCGCCGTTTAAATGTGATTGTTGTGTACGCTACTTTGTGAGCGAGATGGCAATGTGGAGGAGGGGAATTAGACCACTCTTGTTGACAAATTTAGTCAACACTAAATCTATGTACTAGCCATCAGTGCAAATTAAAAGAGCAATCAGATATTTTTTTACATGCAACTAGCAGAATAACTGGCATTGCCTAGGCACTTATTTATTCCCGTCTTCTACTAATCTTTCTCCTCCTTCCGCCTCTCTTCGTCAATCATCTCGTTCCCCTCTCCGCCCCTCCCCCACTCTCTGACCACTCCTCTGCACTCTGCCTACTGCTCCTCCCCCTCTCTTTCCATCTGCCCCTCGCCCGTCTGCTCATCTGCTCCTTCCCCCCTCTATCCTCCCTTTTTCTCTTTCCCCTCTACCTCCTTCTAACCTGCTCTGTTTCCTCCTCGCCCATCTCTTGTCCATCTCCTCCTTCCCCCTCTTGTCTGTCCATCATCTCTTCCCCTCCCTTCTTTCTCTGCATTATCACCTCCAACTTATCATCCGCAACATTTAATGGAGGTTGTTGGTTTTTACCCCCATAGTATATCTTTCCAGACAGTAAGTAATATGTGTAGCAAGTTTGATTGATTGGCGACTCCATGGAGTGCTGTGTACATCACGACCATATATGTTATATTAAAAGGAAGGTCAGCGTTGGTCGTAATATTGATGTTTTATTGATAGCAGAATCGATTTTCGATCACATAGTGATCATCTGCGGTGCTGTACACATTAAACTCAGACACTGTTCGTTAGAAATCGATCCAGTGCTTAAGAAAGAGTTTTTTACTCGCAGCTTTGCCTGCGTACACGTTTGTCTCATATATTTCACTCACATCTGTACACATATTTCGCCTGTGTAGAAAGTTTCACCCTGCAGTTTCGTTTTCACGCAGCTTAATGTTTATGTCATCATGTCTCTTGAACTATGTGTCGTACAGTGATATAATTTTGCAGGTACATTATATGGTAAATGTGAATACTGTCTGGAATTTGGGTTGCAAATAGAGTTAATAGTAAAGAAGCAATAAATTAAAACGACGCACCTGATATGGCAGTTTTACTGCATGAAGAGCGAAAATGTAGTAAGCGATGAGCTTCTTTCCCTTAATCATTTTGTAGTGAGTGTCAGCAATAAAAAGTCTCGTAATATGCTGAAGTTATGAATAAAATTTGTTGCAAATTACTAAATGCTCTTATTCCGAAATACTGGATGAATTTAGTCTGAGTATATGCCTGTTATGGGATACGATACCTCTTCAACCCCATCCGTTTGCGAGGCAAGTGATTCTTTCCAGACAGTAAGTGACATGTGAATGGAGTTCAGTTGAAATCGATCAAGTAGTTTAGATGTGGAACAATCATACATCACCCACTTATGGTATGTCGATTCTGTATTGACTGTACAGCTCTATGAATAAAATAAAGAGATTTGTGGGTAAAACAAGTAAGCGTAAATGCAAGCTGTGTGAGAAGTGTTCATTGCCTGAACGATGTAACAGTATTTCATGCGACTCCAGTCAGTGGACACAGGTAATAAATATTCGTGACTTGTACTTTTACTTGATTCGAAAAGCCTAATCAATCAGTGACAGCTGTGCGCCACATTTGTTGCAAGTTGCAAGTTACAGGAGCAAGCAGCTTTCCGTGTTAGAGGGCGGTATCAGCTCTTCAATTACAGCCCGATGCTAATGCACGTAAATTGAATAGTTAGGCACGATTGTGATTAAAATTGGGTACTTAGATTCGAATCTGGACTAGACTTTTATGGATACTATTTCCAATAGAATGTAAGAAGAAGTTCGTCATGTCTTTTCAACCAAAGTTCGATAAATTTTTGTCTGATCTCTCCCATATTGTAAACCGTGTTGGTAGCGTAATATCTCAAAGTGAAGGGTGATACACTTAATTGCTGATGCAATGGTAGCAATCCAGTACGAGCCTCCGGCAAGACCTGATTATTTCATGACACATTCTGGCACGAAGATCTCATGTAATGAAGCCCTGTTGGAACAGTCCAGCAATGAGCAAATTAGCTGGCAATCATATGTGAGCAGCATCCTTATTTTGACTTTAGCAAGCATTTCTACTGAACACCAATTCCGCGGCCTGCTTGCGCGGCATATAACGTGTGCGCTTTGCAGTGTAGGCGACTGTGATGAATACATGCAGAGTGTGGTTTCGTACTTGTATTGTACGATGATGAAAGACGAGAGATTGGTGGATCCAGGTGTCAGGCCATAGACTTCGCCTCTCAAATAGCATCAAGCTCGCCACCTAGATTAACGTGCCCATGCGACGTATGAATCACCATCAACAGTGTCCACTCCTCATTTGAGGAGGCACTTCGGGGAGGATTACAATTTAATGGTGATTTTTTTTTTTTTTTTTTTGGTCATCAGTCTACTGACTGGTTTGATGCGGCCCGCCACGAATTCCTTTCCTGTGCTAACTTCTTCATCTCAGAGTAGCACTTGCAACCTACGCCCTCAATTATTTGCTTGACGTATTCCAGTCTCTGTCTTCCTCTACAGTTTTTGCCCTCTACAGCTCCCTCTAGTACCATGGAAGTCATTCCCTCATGTCTTAGCAGATGTCCTACCATCCTGTCCCTTCTCCTTATCAGTGTTTTCCACATATTCCTTTCCTCTCCGATTCTGCGTAGAACCTCCTCATTCCTTACCTTATCAGTCCACCTAATTTTCAACATTCGTCTATAGCACCACATCTCAAATGCTTCGATTCTCTTCTGTTCCGGTTTTCCCACAATCCATGTTTCACTACCATCCAATGCTGTACTCCAGACGTACATCCTCAGAAATTTCTTCCTCAAATTAAGGCCGGTATTTGATATTAGTAGACTTCTCTTGGCCAGAAATGCCTTTTTTGCCATAGCGAGTCTGCTTTTGATGTCGTCCTTGCTCCATCCGTCATTGGTTATTTTACTGCCTAGGTAGCAGAATTCTTTAACTTCATTGACTTCGTGATTACCGATGCAAAACATCACGCCACCCGCGCACCTCCTCTTTCTTTTTACGCCAACTCCACCTAGATCGTTGCTTTAAGTTATTTAATTTGAATCATACAACCATCAGAAAATAATCCAAATCAAATGATAATGTACAAAGTGCGACTCAAGAAATCAACTAACAGTGTAAACTGACAACAATACTAGATGAATGAAATTAGAATGAAATACAGTCCTTTAGCTGCTTACAGCCGTTGATAAATATCAACGGGGACAGTTGAAAATGTGAGTCCCGACCGGAACTCGAACCCGGGATCTCTTGCTTACATGGCACACGCTCTATCCGTCTGAGCCATCGAGGACACAGAGGATAGTGCGACTGCAGGGACTTATCTCTGGCACGCTCCCCGTGAGACCCACACTTCCAACTTACTGTCCGCACACTACATTTGTAGTGCCCCAGTCCACTACTCGAGGCAGTCAATCTACCGATTCCCGTAAGAGTTCGGGCAATGTGAGTGCATCCACACCGAAGAAGATCATTGGCGGGTAAGCATGATCTGTACTATATGGTCATCATTATGGTCATTTGATGTTTGATACCGTTATGGGTGATGGTCTCTCTGATATCCCGCTAATCAAGCGATGTGGAAACTGACGCATAGTGGCGCATTTTGTCATGAGATTGCTTACTTGGCACAAGAGCATTACGGAGATGCTCGACAAACTTTAAAAGAAAGTCTTTGTGCATCACAGCGTTACTCTTGAAATTCTGATTGGATACTTTTCGGTAGCAGTCGATTAATACTTTATTTCTTTCCGTATACGCTTCGCGTAATGAACGGACTAGAAAATCGCAGAAACTATAGCTCACACGATGATTTACCCATTATCATTCTTCCCACTCGCCATTCGTGAGTGGAACAGGAAATGGAAGAAAACAAATAATGGTACCGAAAGTACCCTCTGCCTCACACCTTAACGGTTTTCGCGAGTTATAGATGTAGCTGTAGTATTTGTGTAGCGGATAGTTCCGTCTGCCGTGGTTGGGACTCCAGACGTCGGACTGTACTCGTCACATGGGAATGGGCCGGCCGGTGTGACCGTGCGGTTCTAGGCGCTACAGTCTGGAACCGCGCGACCGCCACGGTCGCAGGTTCCAATCCTGCCTCGGGCATGGACGTGTGTGATGTCCATAGGTTAGTTAGCTTTAAGTAGTTCTAAGTTCTAGGGGACTGATGACCTCAGAAGTTTAGCGCTCAGAGCCATTTGTACCATGGGGATGGCCATTACAGCACCTCTTGGAGCGGCAGCTGCGTCCAATCTTACCTTCTAGATGAAGGGACCAAGCAAAGAAAGGGAACATGCAATACTTCTAATAGCGATTGCTGTCTGAGATGTGAACTGTTACTGGTAAGCTAGCAAATGCATCAATTGCATCAATTACAGGGAATGAGATGACGTATGTCAACACACGTTCTTGTAACGATGGTTGAAACAATATTACGCACAGTAAATGACCGAGAAAGTTTAAATGAAAAAGTTTGTGATTTATACGCTACGTAATTAACTCAAAAATAAATGGATGGAATAATACATAGGCTCTTAGCAACACGCAGCCGCATGGCAAAAAACCTTGATATGCACACAATACACTAACCGACGTGCATACGTCATACAAAACATTAAATAATTTAAATTAAATTTGAGAGTGATTTAGTTGATTGAAATTTTCTTTGGATAGGATTACTGAATTCGGCTTCTGTACTAAGGCTCGAAGCCACAAACCTCGTAAGACAAAGAACTGGTAACAAGTCGAGCATGTTTCCGCTCGCGCCAAACGGAAATATTTCTCTAGTTAAATCATCGAAAATCCGATCTCCTAACATAAATACTTCACGAACACCGAACGAATTAACTTTACAAAAACGCAATGCCTATAATTCATTCCATCTATCCTGGTTCTTCGAAGCGATAGTGTACTTGAACCTTGCGTTTTTATTCTTGGAGATCAAAATGTAATTATTTGAATAACCATGACCACCACTAGCACAACCCGTGGTCCCAACAGTCTCTTACGGTAGTCTGGTTCAAAGAAGAGTAATCGTTCCGCAGGCACGCATCGTTTCAGAAATTGACCAGTGTCCATGTATGCGGCGCAAGTGGAGGAAGACTTCTATTAAGCCAATATATGAACGTGTAACACAACCTCTTTAAGGTAAAGATGTCTTCTAATATCTGATCTTGTGCAAGCTACGACATTTGAGCAAAAGTTTCGCTCTCATGTATTCGCAACGTAGATATAGCGGAGGCTTGCTTGCTTCAGAAAAAACGTCATTAGTCGATGAATTCTGCATTGCTTTCTCGCGTACTTTGTTTGTACTATCATATGTCTAATCATCTTAGACATATGTCTGGAGCTTACCCGAAACAAAGACTAGCATAGTCTTAGTCCAACATCTGCATCCGCTCCCCAGCTCGCACACATGATAGCCTGCAATACATTAGTAGACTTTTCGCAGTTTGCAACAGCTTCTGTAGTATGCGCTTTCCATCTAAGTTTGTGGTCGATACGAAGACAAAGATACTGGACTGCTGTCTTGAATGCTAGTTCGCGCGACCCAAGCTTGAGCGTCCCCGTGGGATAAACCCTGAGTCTGTGAAGAGTAGAGCTACACACTTGCTAGATGATATGTCGGAATCATTCTTCACCATGTACGGATGTTGTCTTGCAGCTTAATCCATCTTCTGCAGGCCAGCAGGAAGGGCACTTCTCTCGGGTTTTCGTTTTCTCTAGTTAACTTTTGATAACACTATTCAGTGCATAGTATGAAGCCAAAACAATGAAATTAAACATATTAAATATAAGGTCTGTAGCAAAGTGGAATAAAGAATGCAAACATGATTGTAGAATCATCTGTAGGTTTATTTGCTTTATTAACAACTCTTCCCCCATTGCCAAATACTGGCGATGAAAATTATTTACACTTTACACTACGAAGATTCGAGGTGCCCCCGACTCAGGTATCACTGAACAACAGCGCGTTAACGACCTCGACAACAACATACGTGAGCCGCTTAAAGGTGGTTTCACTTTTGTCGAGTGAATGACTGTTGCGTGACGTTGTACTGAGCGCACTGTCCTGAATGTCCCCCCCCCCCCCCCCCCCCCTCTGTGGGTTTCACTTTCCAGAAGAAATTTCTTTGACAGGATAGTACGTCAGTGAGAGATCTAAGAAGTTTCTTCAGGAATGAAATGAGTGCAGCAAGGCCTGAGGACAACATCAACGCCAAGAACAAACCAAAATCATACAGGTCCATAAATAATAGAAATTAGTACGCCACACATCTAGTATGTCTTGTGAAGAATACAGCTTGTTACTAAACGATACCAACAGACTTCTAGGAGTTGACGATAGGACCCCGTGTGTGGAAACGTCATCCAGCGACGCTACAGAGCTTTTAAGTTATTGGCGCCGACGCCTGCCGTTAAGCAACCCCTTCAGCAGCACACATGACTTTGCAGGCTGATGGACCGTAGGTGAACGTCTTGCAATGTTGTTAGTTATTCAGTAATCGCGACTGAATGCCAGGATCGGCAGTGGAGAAGATGGAGCTACGCGCTGCATAGACAGGCTTTGTCTACTATGAACGCGATTCTCTGTAGCCTCGGTGGATGACGGTTTCGGTCACATATTACCATCCGCTGTTTTTCTCCTGTAACCCTTTAAAGTCTCGAGATTTTTGGTACGCAGAAGAAAAATAAACTGCATATGGAAACCCATATCCATCATCCATCTAGACAAGAGAGCATCGCATTTATAGGAGATAAGTCTCATCTGCGCAGCAGCTAGCTCCATCTTCTCCAATGTCAATCATAGCACTCAGTCTCGATCAATGAGTAACAATGTTGCGAGAAGCGCCGCCTTCAGTCTGATGGAAAAACGCGAAGTACACTGCGCAACAGAATTAAAGTATTGAAACCCCGTAATTCCCACCTATTCCGACGCTTAAGTGTGGAATTTGGCTCAAAGGTGTGTACAGTCTTCCTTAGGAATGGTGAAAAAGCGTGGCGACCTGTGACGTCACCCTCGGGTTCAGGGAAGCTTCAAACAGCAAGGTGTTGACACATGCGAGAAAAAGGCCAGATCTCAGAAGCTCATACGAGGTTTAAAGTGGGTTAATGATGTCGCACTGGAACCAAATTTCAGCACAATTTTAGCCAATACTACCGTAGATATGTCACATGATGGGAAGGTCGTCACAGCCCCTCTTACGCACATTTCACCCCTTCTTTCTAAGCCTCTTCGATGGACGTCAGAACCGCAATTCCCTTCGTTGAAATCAGGCGGTTTTCTTATGAGCGGCTGTGGAAAACATTTAAGACACGGCCGCAGGGGATGGCATAAAGGGCGTCAATGGACCTACCTCTTTCCCCCGGGGCGTTGATTCTCACGCATTTCGCGGTCGAAAACGACTGTTCGGAGTGCGATGAGTAACAAGAAGACGTTCTTCACAACCTTTGACACTGCTGACACCCTTGGGCGTTTCAACCTATCTCTATGGACATTATGGGGCCCATCGAATGTGATCGCACCCGTTTGGAGCGCAACGCGACAGAAATTTTTGCTCGCGTCTAGGGACAGAACTTCAAGGTTCCGTTCAAAACCATTCGCCGAAATTTGAACGTGATGTGAAAGGATGTTCCTTTTTACCTAGCTCCTATTTTGTGTTCTGTGGTGTGATCACGATGGGATGCGACATTCACACATGAGTGAATGAAACGGCAAGGGGTCTCTCTAAGACATCGCCGGCCAGTGTGGACGAGCGTTTCTAGGCGCTACAGCCTGGAACCGTGCGACCGCTACGGTAGCAAGTTCGAATCATGCCTTCGGCATGGATGCGTGTGATGTCCTTAGGTTAGTTAGGTTTAAGTAGTTCTAAGTTCTAGGGGACTGATGACCTCAGATGTTAAGTCCCATAGTGCTCAGAGTCATTTCATTTCTAAGACGTCACAATTCAGCAAAACCCTCTGTGGTACCCGCCCATCTTTATTGAGAATTTTAAAACGTTGCCTATACAGCCAGAACCCCTGACGATGTGCTAGTCACTTGCAGCCGGCGCTCTCTTCGACGCTCTGCAACTGCGGGTGCCTACTATCAGGCGCAAGAGCAGCAGTTTAGCGGGGAAAGATTAGCGGCGTAAGCTTCCTGCAGGCGCTTGGCAGTGATAAGATCTGTGTGTAAAATGCGTTTTTAAGGTGACGAACAAAGGCGAGTGGGTGGCACCGTGAGTTTTGACGAACTGAGGGGTCTTTTCTGTTTTATTCACACCTGTGTGAGTGTCGAAACACTCCGTCGTCATACCACATAATAGAGATGCAGAAAACAGTGCAGTCAATTTGGAAACGGAACGATTTCTCTAAAGTCCAAAAGGGTGTAATCGTAGGCTTTTGGGCCAGGTGTGGAAGCCTTTCCGAAAAGGCTAAGTTTTTAAACTCTTCGCATGCCACCTTAGTTAAAGTATACCGTGCATGGCAAAATGGCTCTGTTCAAAACTAGGGGGACGGATGCAATTGTGGTGCATCATTGGCCATAGATAACAAGGGTGAGCGACGGCTGTGGAGATGTGTACGGACAAACAGACGTGCAACTGTTGAGCACCTGACCGCCCAGATAAACTTGAGGGCTACCGACAGCGTCTCCTCGACGACCGTTTAGCGAACGTTGCTGCATATGGGCCTTCACAGTACGCGCATGATTCATGCACCGATTCTGACTGCCGTTCATTGGCGACGATGGCTGGAATTTGCAAGGCAGTTCTTCAGGTGTCCTTTTCAGAAGAATCGTGTTTTAAGCTCCATCGGACAAATGGCCTTTGTACGACTTGAAACGTCTGAAAGCAAACACCCTGCAAACAGTGGGTACCATTAGGGCGTGGGTAATGTTTTCTTGGTATTCCCTGGGCGATCTCGTAATTCTGGAAGGCACAATGGATAAACGAAAGTATGCATCTATTCTTGGGAGCATGTCCACTCCTTTACGCGTAATATTTTTCCTCGGCACGCTGATATCTATCAGCATGACAATGCAACGTGTCACGCAACTCACACTGTACGAGCGTGGATCGAAGAGCACCAAGGATGACTTACAGTACATCCCTGGCCAACAAACTACCAGAATTTGAACCCAGTCGACGACCTCGATCGTGCTTTTCGCACCATGGATGCTTAACCGAGAAACCTAGCGCAGCTGGCCACGGCATTGGAGTTGGCGTGGCTCCACATCCGTGTCGGTACCTTCCAAAACCTCACTAAGTCTCTTTCTGCAGGTCTCGCATTGCAAAAGGTGGCTATTCAAGCTTTTGACAGGTGTTTGCACTAATGTGCCTGGAGAATGTAAATGTAATATGCAACTGCGTATCCCGCACTGTTTTGATGTCTTGTAAATTTGGTTACCATTTGAAGGGTTCCTCCATTACCGTGGAAATTTCGGAAGTAGTATCCTAGATAAAATAAAATTTGGAGTTCGAGAACTGACAATGTTTACATGTGTACATAAATGACTTGGTGGAACAATGCAAGTAATTCGAAATTTCAGTGTTAATATTTCAGTATGTCGGAATTAGTCCTGATTTTTAACATACTTGTACCGAGAAAGTTTCTGTATCCTTTCGATAGGTCACATTTGGGCGAGGCTGCCACTCAAATTGAGACCTACAGAGCCGCCTAATAAATCCCGTTAAGGTGTCGGTAAATGGAAATGAGTGTTTGGCGTCATTGGCTGGGGGCCCCTTGCGGTACAGGTCCGACCACTTGGTGCAGTTCTTACTACATTTGATGCCATATTGGGCGACCTGCGCGCCGGATGGGGATGAAATGGTGATGAAGACAACGCAACACCCAGTCCCTGATCGGAGAAAATCTCCGACCCAGCCGGGAATCGAAACCGGGCGCGTAGGACGGCAATCCGTCACGCTGACCACTCAGCTATCGGGGCGGACGAGGTGTCGGTGAATAAAAAGGACCAGTATCTAGTGATGAAGCTCTGTGAACTGAAGGCAACCTTCGGGTTTATGACTGCTTTTATTTTATGTTTAATGAACATTTTTTGTTGCAATTAGGTTACAAATCTGTAACGACAGCAGTATTTCTTCGTGTCCTAGACCGATTCGGTCTTTGAATTCACAATGCCATTTTTATTATACGTTTCTCTGTTCCTACCCACTTCAAAGTATTGAGCTTCCTGTCGTTCCCACTCTATCTGTAAACTGAAAACGGACGTGTGTGCATGCAAAGGATAGCTGCGTTCAGAAATTCGGCACTTTTGTAACTTCTGAATTACGCTTATCGCTCGAAAATATTGCGGTTGTGTTTGCTCGTTTTTATTCCGACTCAGAACAAAACTTTTCTTTTAACGGAATGTAATATGAGGGTTATGTCTCATAAAGCTTTCTTCGTGATGCAGCCTTCTTTTTTGCATATTTCAGTTACTCTTCTGCGGTGACTAAGTGTCAAACTGCAGTTACATTCCTATGCTTTATACAGAGTTTGGCATGGTGTTCACCTCTCGCATTTTCAGGTTTTGCACTGAAGTTCTAGTTGAACATTTATAATAAAAGTGGGTAATTGTGTGAAATAGTAGCCGACATATTTAGATTTTCATATTTGTTAGGACACGGATATGCTCCTGTAGAAATCGCGCTACTTTAAAAAAAATTGTGTGGAGGTATTTTGGTTCAGCCTCACAAGCAAACTTTTCACTGTGGTGCTACATTCCGCTTGATCAATGTGTGGCGCGTTTGAATAAAGCGTTTATGAGACCGACGTTTTAGCTCATAGAAACTGAATAGAAGCAGTATTTGCTGTCACATCCCTTGCGGCAGCGCAGTTCATATTTTACCAATGGATGACTGATGATCGGTTCGTAGCAGACGCGGTATTTTTTTCCTTTTATGATTAATGTGTGCGCCACTTGGTGCGGATACGACCCGACAAACTGCTGGCTGATTTTTCAGAATCAGGGACGGACTGAAGGCATTCAGTGCATTTTGGTGAAGGACAATCAAATCTACCACATTTTCGAGACCACGCCTCGTTGTCAGATAACATATTTCCAGTTGTCGTGGACGGTCATGATTCAAAGAATACTTGAAGTTGAAGATTATGTTGTTGATTTCTGCGTGTGACTGTGTCATAAATAAAGCGATATGAAAGAAGCCGTTTTTTATTCGTCAGTTGCCCAGATGAAGAGTGTGAACAATATAGCTCATAACTGGGGCTAAGACAGCAGTGCGGACCAGAAATGTGATCGGTTCGAAAGCCATTTACTGCGTAAAATATGCAGTTATTTTCCTTTCTTTCAAGCGAAAATTTGGAGTACTGCATAAAATACATCTTGAACAGAAGTTAAACGAGGAGCTTCAAACGCCCCAAGAACTTATTTGTTTGTGACGAAAGAGACATTTCGACATCAGTAGCCATCGGGCATTGAAATAAACCCAATGGCAACAAGTGAAAATTTGTTCCAGATTAGGACTCGAACCCGGATTTCCTGCTTATTGCGAGCGGTCACTTTAACCACTTCGGCTACCCGAGGACGCTTCCTGTGCAACCCAAATTCCCGCATGTTGCACACTATAGACGTATTGCCCCCTGTCCATTATCCGCATTGGGCGCAGCCTCATCTGATTCGCGAGAGAGGTTGAACGAAAAGTGCACCCGCACCGATGATATCATTATTTGCGGTCAAGGTATATATATTTATGTGTGTGGAGTCTATTCTTTCGGACATGTCCGGAAGAACAGACACCCACACGTATAAAAAAATATTTCTTTGTGTTATTGGAGCGACATAATATGATGAGTGTTGTGAATGAAACATGATGAACTGCTGCCAATATGTTACAGCATGAGATTCACTGTGCGTAAAATATAGTGATAATTTTAATATATCCTTCATCAGTTTTGTGTCAGTAATACATAAATAGTTTCAAAATTCCGCCGTCTCCATTAAGTGGAATATGTATTTACAGTTTATTAACATTTGTCGCATTCTTTAACAAGATAGTTTAGTGTGAACCATACTCTCTTATCTTCTTCTTCTTAAGAGTAGTTGGAATGCCCAATATCGACAATGTCAAATATGATCATTTGGGTTCCCCTTTTTTCAGAAACCACTGTAGCAATGGAAACGTAACTTTTACTAGGCAGTACACGTTATATTCTTAGTGTACTGAACTAAAATCACTGAATTTCGTTAACTGGTTGGGGAAATGCAGTTGTTTAATTACACGGTGAAAATATTGTATGCTTCTTTGTACTTCCTTTAACATAATTTTAATGATACTTAACACATTGTTTTTATTTTAGTTCAGTAGACTCAGTACGTATACGTTTCAGCTCCCTGAAAATTTGCGTACTCTACACCAGTTGTTTCTTGAAATTCATGGAAAAATGCAACTGAAAATGTAAATTTTCAGAGACAGCTTCTAAAGTTTGAAAAGACTGAAAATTATTTAAAATATGTTTAATTTTTAGATTTACCGACTCAGAAGCACCTTGTACCTTATTACTTATTATGTATCGTTCTCGCCATCATTTTCCAAGGATCTCATTCTTTTCTCCGTTATTGCCCATTTCTGCCGCATACTGTGCTTTATGACGTGAACTTTGTCCGTCTTTTGAAGTTCTCTGACGCAGTTTACTCCAGGATTAATTGCCATTCACTGTAGCACTGTTAACCTACTAATGTTGCTCTTATCAAAAGCGACAACAGGATGTCAGACCCCCACCCCATCATTTTGGTACCTCTCTCCAACAAAAACCTTTTGGTGTGCAAGCCCATATCAGATTGTTGAAAGACGAATTTGGATTTCGAGTCTGCTCACGTAAACGCTTATTCAACAATTCAGGATATGATATGTATTTGTAAATGAGATGTATGACTTTTATGTGCTGCCAAGGTGGAATGTTTAAGGTTGCATGAAGTGTTTGAATATAGGACTTTGCGATACTTGCACTGTGACTCTGGTCCGGATGGGTAAAGTTGATGCACTGATTTTTCATAAGCTGAAAGTTTGTTGACGGCTTCTCTTTGAATACCCATTATCATTAAACTCACGTTCTTGAAAACACTTCACTTTTTGAGAGATGCGTCTGTCTATTTTTTCATTTTTTTCTCAAAAAAAGTTTACACTTGTTCACACGACACAGGTGTGGCTACGATACTGTTTCCGACAGAGCTACCAAGAAGATCAACGTAATTTTGCTTTTTTGATACTGCAGCAGACAGACTTCTATATAAAAAGTTGACGACTTTAGTTGAACTTGGAGTTTTTTTTTTCATTTTTTTATCATCAGTTTTTTGACTCGTTTGACGGAGTCCGCCTCGAATGTTTCTCCTGTGCCAACCTCTTCATCTCAGAGTATCACTTGCAACGTACGTCCACAATTATTTACTGAATGTACTCCAATCTCTGTCTTCCTTTAAAGTTTTGACCCTCTACAGCTCCATCTAGTATCATGCTAGTTATTCTGTGATAACAGATGTCCTACCATCATTTTTCTTGTCAGTGTTTTCCATATATTCCTCCTCGCCAATTGTCCGGAGAATCTCCTCATTCCTCACCTTATCAGTCCACCTAGTTTGCAACGTTCTTCTGTAGCAGATCTCAAATGCTTCGATTCTCTTCTATTCCGGTTTTCCCACAGTCCTTGTTTCACTAACACACAATGCTGTCCTCCAAACGTACATTTTCAGAAATTTCTTCCTCGAATTGAGGCCTATGTTTGATACCAGCAGACTTCTATTGTCGAGGAATGCTCTTTTTACCAGTGCTAGTATGCTTTTGATGCCCTCCTTGCTCCGTCCGTAATGGGTTATTTTGCTGCATAGGTAGCAGAATTCCTTAACTTCGTCTACTTCGTGATAAGTAACCCTGATGTTAAGTTTCTCTCTGTTCTCGTTTCTGCTACTTGTCATTACTCTCGCCTTTCTTCCATTCTTCTATACACATTAAACTGTTCATTCCATTCAGCAGATCATGTAATTATTCTTCACCCTCATTGAGGACAGTAAT
Organism: Schistocerca piceifrons; assembly: GCF_021461385.2. Lineage (NCBI taxonomy): Eukaryota > Metazoa > Arthropoda > Insecta > Orthoptera > Acrididae > Schistocerca > Schistocerca piceifrons. Next base: position 234,038,890 of record NC_060138.1, read on the forward strand.
GTCATTAGCGAATCTTATCATTGACACACTTGAATTTTAATTTCTCTCCTGCATCTTTCTTTTATTTCTATCATTGCATCAAAAATGCTCAATAGTGTGTGAATTACTAAGGGACCAAACTGCTGAGGTCATCGGTCCTTAGACTTACACATTACTTCAACTAACTTATGCTAAGAACAACACACACACCCCTGCCCAAGGGTGGACTCGAATCTCCGGCGGGAGGGACTGCGCAATCCGTGACGCAGCCCGTCAATGCGTCTATGATGTGTAGAGTATAGATTTAACATCAGGGGCGAGAGACTACATCCCTGTCTTACACTATTTTTAATCCGCGCACTTCGTTCTTGGTCTTCCACTCTTATTGTTCCCTCTTGGCTGTTGTACATATTGTATATTACCCGTCTCTCCCTGTGCTTACTCCTATTTGTCTCAGAGTTGCGAACATCTTGCTCCATTTTTCATACACGAACGCAGTTTCCAGGTCGACAAATGCCATGAACGTGTCCTGATTTTTCTTTATCTTGATTCCAATATCAACCACAAGGTCGGAACTGCCTCTCTGGTGCCTTTACCTTTCCTAAAGCCAAAATGATCTTCATCTAACTGATCAACAATTTTCTTTTCCATTCGTGTGTTATTCTTGTCAGCAATTTGGATGCATGAGCTGTTAAATTGTTTGTGCGATAATTCTTACACGTGTTGGCTGTTGCTATCATCGGAGTTGTGTGGATGCTGTTTTATCAAAAGTCAGATGGTATATCGCCAGGCTCACACATTTCACATACGAACATGATTGTCGCTTTGTTATCACATCCCCCAATTTGTTTAGAAATTCTGGTGGATTGCTACCTGCCGTATTCGATTTTAATTCTTCTAAAGTTCTTTTAAATAGGATCTCCTCTCTTTTCTATATCGACTCCCGTTTCTTCTTGTATTACGTCATCATATAATGTTACCCCCACAGAGGCTTTATTATACTCTTTTCACATATCTCAGCTCTCCTATACATTTAACAGTGGAATTCTCATTGCACTCTTTACGTTACCACACTTGCTTTTAATTTCACCGAAGGTTGTTTTGACTGTTGAACATACTGAGTCAGTCCTTCCTACAATCATTTCTTTTTCGATTTCTTCCCATTTTTCATAGAGCCATTTCACCTTGGGTTACCTTACTTCCTATTTATTTCATTCCTAAGCGACTTGTATTTCTGTATTCCTGAATTTCTCTGACATTTTTGTATTTTATTCCTTCATCGATCAACTGAAGTAATTCTTCTGTTACCCATTTTTTATTCGTGTCTACTTTCCTTGTACCTATGTTTTGCTTTACAACTTCTATGCCGGCCGGTGTGGCCGTGCGGTTAAAGGCGCTTCAGCCTGGAACCGCGTGACCGCTACGGTCGCAGGTTCGAATCCTGCCTCGGGCATGGATGTGTGTGATGTCCTTAGGTTAGTTAGGTTTAATTAGTTCTAAGTTCTAGGCGACTGATGACCTCAGACGTTAAGTCGCATAGTGCTCAGAGCCAACAACAACTTCTATGACTGCCCTTTTTAGAGATGTCCATTCCTCTTCTACTGTACTGCCCACTGACGTATTCCAAATCGCAGTATTCATAGGCCCAGAGAATTTCAAGCGTATCTTTTCATTCCTTAATACTTCCTTATCCCACTTGTTTGCACAACGATTCTTGCTGACTAGTCTCTTAAACTTCAGCCCACTCTTCATCACTACTAAATTGTCATCTGAGTCTCTATCTGCTCCTGGGCATCGCTTACTATCCAATATCTGATTTTGAAATCTCTTTCTGACTATGATGTAATCTAACTGAAATCTTCCCCTGTCTCCCGGCCTTTTCCAAATATATCTCCTCCTCTTGTGATTCTTGAACAGTGGTTTCACTACTACTAGCTGAAATTTATTGCAGAACTCAATTAATCTTTATCCTCTCTCATTCCTAGTACCAACCGCATATTCTCCCTTAACGTTTTATTCTTTGCCTTCCCTTACAAACGCAATAAATCCCCCATGACAGATTTTCATCTCGTTTTTCGTGCTGACTTACCCGTTCAATATCCTCATATACTTTCGCTCTCTGAGGATCAATATGAAAATAGAGGAAGAAAGTGTAGTGAAATGTAGATAAAACGAGGATTTCTGGTCAGATGAGTATAGGGTAATTTCAACAGCAGCAGGAAACGGGAGTAGGATTCATTTTGAATAGGAAGGTAGAGCAGGGAGAATGAGTTACTGTTAATAGTTCAGTGATAGCGTTGTTCTCATAAGAATCGACAGTAAACCAACACGAACAACGTCTGTTCTGGTATACTTAAAGACGTCGCAAGCCGAAGATGAAGAGACAGAGAAAGTATATGAGTATCTTGGAGTAACGCATGTTAAATTTGTACCAATTTGTAAAGAAAACTGCAAATTTAATGAGGCGATGAAATACCTAAAACGCAAAATGTTTCTTCTTCTAATTCACATATCGTTGCGAAATATGTAAAGACTTTTAAAAATATGATATACGTTACACATATCTGTAAACAACTAACTGAAATGTGAGGAAAAACTTCTAGGTAAATCGGTTTTTACTGAGTTATTGGCAGTATTAGATTGAGAAGGGAGATAGACTTCTCCTAGAGGACTGAAAAGGGTAGAAGTATGAGAATTCATAAAGAATAAAAGTTTAACCAGGAAAGCTCAAGGGAAGTGAAAAAGGACCAATGAATTCTCGATTGCTCAGCTGAAGTCTCTATGTCAACAATAAATCACCGTCTGTCACTGAGTAGTTTGGAAGTATCTACGCATCAGGAGCCATTGATGTATTTAAAATCAGCCTTTGAAAGAAACAGACATCTTGCACCTAACGTGCAACACTCTGCTAACTTCAACTGATCCACACTGACCAGCAAAAGAGGCGTCCGATTCGAGCATTTGCCGTCAGGAATCCTCTATATTCCTTTCGTGCCTTTGAAATTCTGTCTCAGCTCCCAGACAATGTTTGAAAATTAAAAGTTAATTTCCTTAGAATCATAAGATAATGAAATTGCCTTTCTGTTATTTACTAATGCTCAAGTTTAATAGGCCGTGGATCTTAATCGGACACGTGTTAATGAGCATGACGAACAAGTTTATATCCAGAGTTCTCTGTTAGATAATCTGGCAGTTAACGCTCCAGAACAGCATAGCATGTGCCAGAAGAACAAATATAGCGGGCTTCGAAACTAATGATTATGTTTGATTTGTGGGGCGCTCAACTGCGCGGTGATCAGCGCCCGCCCGTACAGTCCCGATTTTTACACAGACATTTTTTTACGCAGTCCGGTGTAGCCACTGTTACGAATGATGATGATGATGAAATGGCGAGAACAACACACTCAGTCCCCAGGCAGATAAAATCCCAAAAGCGGCCGGGAATCGAATCTAGGATCCCGTGACCCAGAGGCAGCAACGCTAGCCATTAGACCACGAGCTGCGGACAGTCTTCGAAGCTGTAGACAGTCCCACTTAGACCAGAAAATTATATGACGTTCAGTTTACGACGAGGGAATCATTGTCCTGTATTGGTTGTGGCCCATATCTCTGGCGCGACAGGCGCTCTGCAATCTATCTGCCGCATCGCATCTGACACAGAGTCGTATCAGATACAATCCTTTCACCATCGATCGGGTGCGCTCTCATCTCTTTCTGTAAATACGGTCTTGATGTGTCGCCGTTGACCTCGTTACGTCTTTGGTGCTTCGGCGCTGATGTGACACAACCCACTCCGTAAACGGCCCCTAATGCTATCGTGACGAGCTCACGGCAACCATCTCGAGGATAAGGGAGACTGAATTACTTGTATCTTTCGTGGTGAAAAAAAAAAAAAAACAAAAAAAAACTGCAGCGTAAATAAATTCTATGACATCTGGTAATAGAGACTGAACAGTTCTTCTAGTATGCAGGCATATTTTATGTGGCACAATCATACTTCGTGAACTACCTGCAACTACTCAAAGGAACATAATGTACCAGTATCTGTACTCAGCGTTAATCTCTAGCTTAATAGTACCAACTCACAATATACACCGGAGAGTAGATGATACAGAATTACAAATGCGTGTAAATGCGCAGAAAATAAGCTGTCCCGTACCTATGCAGACGGCGTGGCTATGGGGGGGGGGGGGGGGGGGGAGGGGACAACGTTATGTTGGGAGCTCCGTTGAGAACAGCTATGGTACTGTAGAGGGGGTGAGTTCTACTGTTGAATCTTAACCAAAAACGCATATCTCGCATAACGTGTAAGCTACAACCAACTTCCAGCATCCTGGAATAATTGTAGGTCACCAACTTCTGTTAATAAGTACAACGAAAAAACAGCCAAAGCCGAAAATTTCACTTGATGACTAGTTTCCGGCTTGGACACATTTTCAAATCATCGTAGCATAGTCAGATACCATTTTTGACTAAGTTAAGATGATCTGAAAATGGGTCCCGGCCAGAAACTAGTCATCAACTGAATAAAAAAAATGAAATATGCAACTTTGTCTGGATTTTCGTTGTACTGATAAAAGCTACAGTTGGCGAGTTTTCAAACGACCGTATTAACGGCGTACGTAAGTGTGACAAATAATTCGTCAAATAAAGACGTACAAAGCACCAATACCAGAAGGAAAATTCGTAAAACAAAAGAAACAATAAAAAATATAGTACAATGTACAATGTCGCTTTCTACGATGCCGACAATCTGAGATAAAGGAATTCGTGTGACGTGGCGCTTTCCAAACAACCTGTTCAATATTACCTTCAAAGTAACTTTTCTTTTTCTTGTAAGTAATGTAGGTTGTATACCGCCTTTTGCGACTGCAGTAAAAGTATTATTTAAATCATACACCTTTCACTTTGGTTTAAAGCTTCTTTAGTGCTCACTCGAAGAATGTGGTTTCTCCTAAACATCAGCTTGTCAAGATCGTAAGCCGTTCTCATGTTTTAAGTTACTACTATGAATCAGTATTCCATTGAAAATTATCATTTATGGTTTTTTGTTTCCTACTATATTCCTGATGTTCTTCTACATATAGGTATTTGATTTTAGTGCACTGCACCTCAGTGACACTGAATGGGTTTTCGTTTTCGTATTGTGTAGATCCACTTTCACCTAGTGCACTTCGTTTTGTGTTTGTGGATGTTGAAGCATCTGTTGTTTCTCCCTGTGTGTGTGTGTGTGTGTGTGTGTGTGTGTGTGTGTGTGTGTGTGTGTGGGTTACTTTCTCTTCACATTCTGTTTGCGACATATACCTGATATACCTGAAATATTGTTGTCAGTATTGGTTTGTTGTCGATTCTTATGAGAACAATCCTGTCATTGAACTGTTCACAGTAACATTACTGCCCTATTCATAACAAATTCTACTCTCATTATACAATTTTCTCCTACTGTTGATATTACCCTACACTCATCTGACCAGAAGTCCTCATCTTTTCTCCATTTCATTTCGCTGATCCGCACTATATCTAGATTGAGTCTTATCATTTCCGTTTTCAGATTTTATAGCTTCTCTACCAGGTTGAAAATTCTGACATTCCACGCCCCGCCAAGTAGAACATTATCCTTTTGTTGAGTATTGAGTCTTCGCCTCATGATCACCTCCCATTTGGCAGTCTCCTCCCGGAGATCCGAAAGGGGGGCAGTCCGGAATCTTTTGTCAGTGGGGAATCATCATGACATCCCTTCAATTAAAGGCTACGTGTCCTGTGGATATACAGTATGTGTCTTTAATGTAGTGGTTTTCATTGCCTTCTGCATCCTCATGTCGTTTATCACTCCTGATATTTTCGCCTGTTAGGGCCAGTTTCCCACGCCAAAGGGCAAGAGAGTGCCCTGAAGATCTGTCCGCCCTCCGCCCTCTTCGACGAATCTGTTGGCAGACTGAGGGTGATTTCTTATGTCGGAGACCTTCGGCCGCAATTGCTGTTGACTTTTATTCAAAATTTAAGCACAGGCGTTGTTCGAACCCGGGACCGAGGACGTTGCGATTACTAGCCAAAGACGCTATCTGTAGACAATGTGTGCAATCTGTCTGCTCGTAATAAGTCAATTACGTGGCTTTCATTATCTCCTGACTCACTACTTTTATCTGCCGAAGCTGCCCTGGAATATTCTGGGTTCATCCGTGCTGCATCCTCATTTAATTTACTGTTGTTTTCCTTCTCCTAGGTATAACTTAATCATGGTTCTATCCCAGTTCGTTCCACTTCTTCTCTATCAAACAGTGACTCCCATGCGTCTCCAGACCGTCATGGTCTGCCGTACATGTTTTGTACAAACTTCCTTCACCTTCTTCTGCTCTCCGATTCTTCCCCTCTTCTTTATGATCCTCCTAGTTCCCCATGTTACGAAAAGTGCTCCTGGTTTTCACGGTCTATCCATCCGGACCAGATCTGACCTTAGTGACTGATGTTTTCTCCCACCTCACAGATATCGCCCTTCATATTTTCTTCCCCGGAGTAGTACGTGTGCGCACAAACTTCTCAAATAACGAACAAGTTTTGTGCTCCTGTGATGTTTACCACTCTGTTTAGTACAAGGATTCACATTCCTTAAATTCATGCATGATAATTACCCTCGTGTTAGCTTGTGTGTTCAACTTGACGGCCGGCCGGGGTGGCCGAGCGGGTCTAGGCGCTACAGTCTGGAACCGCGCGACACAAATTATGAAGTTTATACGACTCGCTTTTTTGCTTACGTATATTAACTTTATTTATTTATTCCTTCGTGGGATATATCATTGGTTTGTAAATACTGCAACACACAGATACACACACACACACACACACAAACGCAGCTTCAGAAAATCAAACATAGGTTGCTGTTCTTCTAGTTCTAGAAGCTGCGAAAGTGTATCTGCCGACCATTGTTTTCACTTTTTTCAGAAATAAAACAAAAACACACTGAAATCGAATGGAGTACAGCAGCAATTACTGCACGAAAACTGCTGCAGAATGCCCGTGTTTCACAATACTGCCGCCAGAGAGCGGTGGTGGTGGGAAAGTGGCGCAACAAAATTAAAAAGCTGCGTCTCTTAAGTTGCTCCTGGTTTTCACGGTCTATCCATTCGGACCTCTTACAGGTTCTGAATTGCATATAGTGAGTCTTTTTGACGTTTAATGTCAGTGAGTTGGCTTTAAACCATTTATTAATATCCATGAAAATATCATTAGCATATCTTTCTAGAACTACACTCGACATACTATTTATTGCAATATTTGTGTCATCTGCAAACAAAACGAACTGTGCTTCTGGCAGTGTAACTGATGAGAGATCATTCTGGGTTCATCCGTGCTGAATCCTTATTTAATTTACTGTTGTTTTCCTTCTCCTAGGTATAACTTATTCATGGTTCTATCCCAGTTCGTTCCACTTCTTCTCTATCAAACAGTGACTCCCATGCATCTCCAGACCGTCATGGTCTGCCGTACATGTTTTGTACAAACTTCCTTCACCTTCTCCTGCTCTCCGATTCTTCCCCTCTTCTTTATGATCCTCCTAGTTCCCCATGTTACGAAAAGTGCTCCTGGTTTTCACGGTCTATCCATCCGGACCAGATCTGACCTTAGTGACTGATGTTTTCTCCCACCTCACAGATATCGCCCTTCATATTTTCTTCCCCGGAGTAGTACGTGTGCGCACAAACTTCTCAAATAACGAACAAGTTTTGTGCTCCTGTGATGTTTACCACTCTGTTTAGTACAAGGATTCACATTCCTTAAATTCATGCATGATAATTACCCTCGTGTTAGCTTGTGTGTTCAACTTGACGGCCGGCCGGGGTGGCCGAGCGGGTCTAGGCGCTACAGTCTGGAACCGCGCGACACAAATTATGAAGTTTATACGACTCGCTTTTTTGCTTACGTATATTAACTTTATTTATTTATTCCTTCGTGGGATATATCATTGGTTTGTAAATACTGCAACACACAGATACACACACACACACACACACAAACGCAGCTTCAGAAAATCAAACATAGGTTGCTGTTCTTCTAGTTCTAGAAGCTGCGAAAGTGTATCTGCCGACCATTGTTTTCACTTTTTTCAGAAATAAAACAAAAACACACTGAAATCGAATGGAGTACAGCAGCAATTACTGCACGAAAACTGCTGCAGAATGCCCGTGTTTCACAATACTGCCGCCAGAGAGCGGTGGTGGTGGGAAAGTGGCGCAACAAAATTAAAAAGCTGCGTCTCTTAAGTTGCTCCTGGTTTTCACGGTCTATCCATTCGGACCTCTTACAGGTTCTGAATTGCATATAGTGAGTCTTTTTGACGTTTAATGTCAGTGAGTTGGCTTTAAACCATTTATTAATATCCATGAAAATATCATTAGCATATCTTTCTAGAACTACACTCGACATACTATTTATTGCAATATTTGTGTCATCTGCAAACAAAACGAACTGTGCTTCTGGCAGTGTAACTGATGAGAGATCATTCTGGGTTCATCCGTGCTGAATCCTTATTTAATTTACTGTTGTTTTCCTTCTCCTAGGTATAACTTATTCATGGTTCTATCCCAGTTCGTTCCACTTCTTCTCTATCAAACAGTGACTCCCATGCATCTCCAGACCGTCATGGTCTGCCGTACATGTTTTGTACAAACTTCCTTCACCTTCTCCTGCTCTCCGATTCTTCCCCTCTTCTTTATGATCCTCCTAGTTCCCCATGTTACGAAAAGTGCTCCTGGTTTTCACGGTCTATCCATCCGGACCAGATCTGACCTTAGTGACTGATGTTTTCTCCCACCTCACAGATATCGCCCTTCATATTTTCTTCCCCGGAGTAGTACGTGTGCGCACAAACTTCTCAAATAACGAACAAGTTTTGTGCTCCTGTGATGTTTACCACTCTGTTTAGTACAAGGATTCACATTCCTTAAATTCATGCATGATAATTACCCTCGTGTTAGCTTGTGTGTTCAACTTGACGGCCGGCCGGGGTGGCCGAGCGGTTCTAGGCGCTACGGTCTGGAACCGCGCGACCGCTACGGTCGCAGGTTCGAATCCTACCTCGGGCATGGATGTATGGGATGTCCTTAGGTATGTTAGGTTTAAGTGGTTCTAAGTTCTAGAGGACTGATGACCTCAGAAGTTAAGTCCCATAGTGCTCAGAGCGATTTGAACCATTTGAACTTGACGCAATGATGTCAACAACAAAATTTTACATTTCCAGGTAATTCCTAATTGAACACGAATCTCTGTTGCCCAAAGCCTTTAACGTTCTCATTTCGTATTACAGTAAATCTTCCTCATGTCTTGCTGCGACCATACTTTACTCCCAAACGTATAACTTGAGCCAAAATCGGTATCTATTATTATCATTGCTTCCCTATTTCCTTTTCCTCATACGCAACCATACAGAGCTCTAACACTCTTGTTCAGAGTGCCCATTCTATCTTCACGTTCCACAGATTACTTGATTCATTTGGCAATATGGTGCATTGTGTCCCGCTGGCTACATTTTGTGGAGCGCAAGTCTTCGGTTTCTCATGAAATTCCCCTGAATGCGTACAAATCAGGTTCCGTACTTTCACGGAAAATCCGTCTTGAAATATGGGCAACATGACATGCTACTGATGCGTTAGGAATTTTTATATTTCTTACTACCTACCACTAAATTCTAAGATACACCAACGTAACACAAAAATACATGTTTCACAAGCAACAGAACAACAAACCTAAAGTTTCCGTGATGGTCTTGGATCTTCTGCCCACACTGAGTTACACTTAAGCGCCAAAGAAACTGGTATAGGCATGCGTATTGAAATACAGAGATGTGTAAACAGGCAACGCCTATATAAGAAAACATGTGTCTAGTTCAATTGTTAGATCGGTTGCTGCCGCTACAATGGCAGGTTATAAAGATTTAAGTGAGTCTGAACGTGGTGTTACAGTCGGCGCACGAGCGATGGGACACAAAGGCTCGGAGGTAGAGCGATGAAGTGAGGTTTTCACGTACGACCATTTCACGAGTGTACAGTGAATATCAGGAATCAGGTGAATCATCAAATCTCCGAAATCGCCGCAGCCGGAAAAAGATCCTGCAAGAACCAACGACGACTAAAGAGAATCGTTCAAAGCGACAGAAGTGCAACCCTTCCGCAGAAATTGCTGCAGTTTTCAATGCCGTGCCATCAACAAGTGTCAGCGTGCGAACCATTCAACGAAATATCATCGATTTGGGCTTTCGGAGCCGCAGGTCCACTCGTGTATCCTTGATGATTGCACGACACAAAACTTTATGCCTCGCCTTGGCCCGTCGACACCGACATTGGACTGTTGATGACTGGATACATGTTGTCTGCTCGGAGGAGTCTCGTTTCCAATTGTACCGAGCGGATGGACGTGTATGGAGACAACCTCATGAGACCATGGACCCAGCAAGTCAGCAGGGGACTGTTCAAGCTGGTGGGGGGGGGGGGGGGGGGGGTTTGTAATGATTTGGTGCCCGTGCAAGTTGATATGCGACCCCTGATATGTCTAAATACGACTTCTACGTAAGCGTCCTGTCTGAGCCGCGCGGGATTAGCCGAGCGGTCTGAGGCGCTAAAGTGATGGACTGTGCGGCTGGTCCCGGCGGAGGTTCGAGTCCTCCCTCTGGAATGGGTGTGTGTGTTTGTCCTTAGGATCATTTAGGTTAAGTAGTGTGTAAGCTTAAGGACTGTTGACCTTAGCAGTTAAGTCCCATAAGATTTCACACACATTTTGAACTACCTGTCTGATCACCTGCAACCATCTGTGTCCATTGTGCATTCCGAAGGAATTGGGCAATTCCAGCAGGACAGTGCTACATCCAACACGTCCAGAATTGCTACAGAATGGCTCCAGGAACACTCTTCTGAGTTTAAACACTTCCGCTGGCTACCAAACTCCCCAGACATGAACATTATTGAGCATATATGGGATGTCTTGCAACGTGCTGTTGAGAAGAGACAGCCCTGCAGGATTCATGGTGTCAATTCCCTCCAGCACTACTCGACATTAGTTGAGTCCATGCCACGTCGTGTTGCGGGACTTCTGAGTGCTCGCTGGGGCGTTACATGATATTAGGCAGGTGTACCAGTTTCTTTGGCTCTTCAGTGTTTTCACACCCTGTTATGAGTACAGAACGCATCCAAAATATTCACAACGCTATTGGCAACGCAGGTACGTCGTAAGATGTGGTACACGATCTACAAAACCTTAAAGGAGAAACTATAGCAAAGAATACTCAAGTTAGGCAACTGCACCAGCTGTTACTACAACTACCACGGTACGATCTGTTGCCTCTTATTTGAATCACTAAATGCTTACAACAAGTACACAAACTGAAATAACAGGTTCCCACAAACTACAGAACTCTACTGTTAACGTCGCTAACTACTTACCATAGAACCGAAGTTCAATCCTGGTATAGGTTCGACAATTTTTTGCAGAACCTCAAGGGTGCCTTGCTGTCCTGTTAAATGTGGTTGCAACTGTGTCCGCTGTTTGGCGTGGCTTCCTACTTGCTTGCTGCGGTCATGCAGTAGTTGACCGTGGTCGACCGATCCATCAGGCAGCAGTGCATGTGGTTCGGAATGCTCCCAATGGTGGTGAAGCAAAGGGCTACACTCGTCATGCTTCCGTCCTTCCTCTAGTTTCCTGACGATTCTTCCTCGTATGAAGTCATACAAATGTTGTCTCCGAGCCATGTTGTAATGAAGAACGCCGCCACAGTGCATCGTAACCGCTCGCTCATTGCCACACACTGCGTTTCGCATTCCTTCAACAGCCTCGTGTTGTGGGGCCAGCTCCATTAAGCGTTAAGCGTCATAGTCATGATGACGTCGTGCTATGTGAAAGAAATTGGAAATTTTGTGGTAAAGTCTTATGGGAACAAACTGCTGAGGTCATCGGTCCCTAAGCTTACGCACGACTTAAATGATCTAATTTAAACTAACTTGCGATAAGGACAACACACACCCATGCCCGAGGGAGGGGCCGGGGGGGGGGGGGGGGGGAGGCAGCAGCGCGGATCCTGACAACGCGCCCTAGACCACGCGGCTACCCCGCGCGGCGCGCTGTGTGACGTCAAGCTTTCTGCGCGTACTGGGAACCCTCTGTCAGCATGCTCTCACACTTTCGTTCATTTCCACCGAGCTGCTAATATGTTATGCCACTTTATCTATCTTGTCTTTAAGTTATACAGACCACTGTACGGTTGTGACAGCATAATGATCGTGCAGTGCTTTGCTGATACAGGTCCTCTGAATTATCCTGCAGGTTTTGCGCGATCTAAGTCTTCTTTGTTTCAAGTATTGTCATATAAGTTTGCTGAGCGGTTCTGTTAACCTTTCGTATTGGCTATACGCTCGGATATCTGAATTTGTTCCCTCTATGTTGTCATGACTACTTGACAATATTCTAGAATTGGTCGCCCTAGTGTCTCGCATGAAACTGCCCTTACAAATCCACTGCACTCGCACAGAACCCTTCCAACAAATTTAAGTATGCGCAACACCTTCTTAATGGTTCAAATGGCTCTGAGCACTAAACTTCTGACGTCATCAGTCCCCTACAATTTAGAACTGCTTAAACCTAACTAACCTAAGGACATCACACACATCCATGCCCGAGGCAGGATTCCAACCTGCGACCGTAGCGGTAGCGCGGTTCCAGACTGTAGCGCCTAGAACCGCTCGGCCACCCCGGCCGGCAACACTTTCTTCAATAGTGAGTTTTATGTGATGAGACCATTTAATACCGCTTCTTGGTGTAGCTCCTAAATAATCAAACGGTTTAACGTGCTCAAGATGTTCAGCACTAGTCTAGTGCTAATCAGATACTATCTGACCCTTTCTCTTTGTTATAGACATTCTATTTTTTACGCGTTTGATGAGAGCTGCCGATCATTACACCAAGTGGAACTTTTGTCCAAGTCTTCCTGCAATCCGTTGCGATCGTCCAACGACGTTACTGTCCTGTGCACAACAGCGAGTGCGTGCATATAAAGTAAAATAACCAAGATTGTGAATCTACAATTTATTTAGACTTTCAGGTCACCAGTCTCCCTCAAAGGTCAAAGCGAGCTCATTTGATACTACCTTGCAAGCTACCCTAGTCTTCGGGTTACTCTACAGATTAACGGTGACAACTTGCACATAAAGAATAATACAGAACAAAATAAATATCGCCAGTGTTCTATATGTTGTCTCTAATGTGCAAATGTAATGACACTAATTTTTGAAAATATTTCTTGTGGAAAACAGCGGTTTTTCTTAGTAACTTTAAAATGAACATAAAAACAAGAAATCTTTATTTTTGTGCTTAGTAACGCCTGCTCCGTTCACCGCCATCAACTACTAACGTGGTGGGAGATCTGAATATGGTCAGTAACCGATCGAAACCGGTAACCACAAAAATAAAGGTTTCTTGCGGTCGAGATTGTTTATGGACCTTTTAAAGTACATAATAAGTCGTAAGCCACATCTACACGTCAGAACCAATGTTGACGTCCGTTATCCGCACGTTCTGTTCACACCCTCTAGTACGTGGTTCTCTGAGCTTGAAAAACAGCACATCAGCCTGCATCGATGTCTACGGTAGCCCTGTCCATCACCTTCTGTAAAGTTCAATTCTTATGTTCCTTAACTTCACTAACTTAGTTTGTGTCAGCCTTGTAAAAAACTGAGCACTCAGCGTTGGCCGGGTATGTATCTATTCCAGTCTTCTATTAGTCATGCTCCTCTCTGCCCGTCTCCTCCTCCCCCTCTCACTCTCTCTCCCTTTCTCCTCCTGTCCTTAAATTCCTCTTCCGTTTCTTTGCCCATTTCCCCCTCACTCTCTCTGAGAAAGCCTCCTCCTCCCAAACTATCTGTATCTATCTCCTCCTTCACTGGACCGTGAATTTACTTTCAAAATCTCTTCTTAAGGGATTTACTTTATTTGCTAGCGATTCATCAAGAACATTAACACATTTAATCACACTAGGTGAGCGTGGAAGTAGTTGCCAGTGAGTAACTGATGAAAATGAAAATACCTTTAACAAATGGGAATTTTATTCATAAAAGCCTTTTCAAAAACAGATTTAAAATTTGTAAGCAGAAAATTACCCTCGAAATATCAAGTTACAATATTATTTCGAGGCAGAAAGAACAATATCGACAGTATGAGCCTTCGGGCTGAGAAGCTTGCCGCTCCCTTTCAACACGCCCGTAGTCACGACCGCTCACAGCAACCTCTGAAAGACTACGCTGGTGCAAACCTGCAACACACCAGATTACTTTAAACTAAAAATTTTAACAACTCACACAAACACATTAACTATACACTCCGTAAGAGGGATGAAAATAGACACACTCTCACACTAAGAAATTATTTACCACCGAAACTGCAATTTGTTTTTGAAAGGACTCTTACGGTGGAAGGGTGGCATCTTTATAAAAAAATGACTATATAAATAAAACCCATGAAATTCAGACTTACATAAAATGTACAACATGCTCTACATTACACATATACCGCCTCGCAAGATGATAGGCAAGATAAAACCATATTTCAGGAATTCGGCCTTTACACCTTAATTCTATAAATTCGTTAACACCGAATCCGACAAACATGACAGAGGCAGCTATTAACGTGTTGCAGATTGATAGGGGGATTACTGAACAACCCGAACCGCAGATTGCTCTAAGCTTCCCCAACTCCAAAAGGGAAAAACGGACCACCCAATTCACAAATAATCGCCTTCCCGCGGGTGGGCAAACGGAGAAGAATGGTGGACGACAACGAAACAAAGCGACTGGTGACCTCACCAAGAAAACAAGTAGAATTTAACAAGTAAATGAAACAACATATCTACAATCACTTAACATCAAATAAACTGCGATTTCTGGCGAAGACCTGGCGCAGCACCCCCAACGTTCTCCCAAACCGTCCGCTGCCAGCCGCTTCAACGCACGCAGGAAGGCGCGCCGATCTCTCGTCTCACGGACTCGCGGCTCACCCCAGCCAGCCCGATGTCGTGGTTTCACTTCTGTTGCTCTCGTGTCAACCGCGAATCCACTACCCCTTTCTATACGGCGCGGCCCACTGGACTCACGTGGGGACCTCACATGCGCCGACGCTCAAGACGGGCAAGTCATCTCGTGTCTCAGTGCGCGACCGACCAACCGACCGATCCAACCGCCAACGACCGTTGCCCGAGCAACTCGAGCAGACTGGCGGCCTAACGCGCAGACTCAGATGCAGGAACTCAGCCCCGACCGGGCGACCATTAGCTGAGTTTCGTTACCGGCGGAGTGGCAAGACTCTCATTTTCTGGCTTAAAGTTTGAACCAAACGACAGACATACTCGCACTCCGACGACAGACAGACACTAACTGCCACACAAATGCGAACGAGAGACAGCCCAGCAACTGGTGACGCGAGACTGACCTAGCCTCAAACCGACTGACCAACTGCCGAGCTGATCGCGCCCCTTAAATGCACGTGAACAGGCAACCTTTCCGCTTTCCCACCAGAAGGAGACACCAAAGCTGCGATTGCCACAGCGGCGCCACCGCCAGAAACGGAGGGCGACTGCTTCACACAACGCGCTGAGGCGCGCTCTTCAAAACAGCAATTTTTTTTACCACGGCTCATTCACCTTCGCCATATGTCCATCTCCCGCCGTCTCTTCACATCATCGAGAACACTCCAACAAGATGCTGGTGATTCTAATCACCAAAGAATTTTTTTTGCAGATCGTAGTTGATATGTGTACAAGATTTGATTGAAAACGTTCCACGATTTTAGGATGAGCTTTTTATCCGCGTCTCTGGCCGCTTACGCACATGCCAACTATATTTCATCATACACTATGTGATCAAAGGTATCCAGACACCTGGCTGAAAATGTCTTACAAGTGGCGCCCTCCATCGATAATGCTGGAATTCAATATGATGTTGGCCCACCCTTAGCCTTGGTGTCAGCTTCCACTCAGGCAAGCATACGTTCAGTCAGGTGCTGGAAGGTTTCTTGGGGAATGGCAGCCCATTCTACACGGAGTCCTGCACTGAGGAGAGGTATCGATGTCGGTCGGTGAGGCCTGGCACGGAGTCGGCGTTCCAAAACATCCCAAAGGTGTTCTAAGGGATTCAGGTCAGGACTCTGTGCAAGCCAGTCCATTACAGGGATGTTATTGTCGTGTAACCACTCCGCCACAGGCCGTGCATTATGAACGGGTTCTCGATCGTGTTGAAAGGTGCAATCGCCATCCCCGAATTGCTCTTCAACAGCAGGAAGCAAGAAGGTGCTTAAAACATCAGCGTTAGGTCTGTGCGGTGATAGTGCCACGCAAAACAACAAGGTGTGCAAGCCCCCTTCATGAAAAGCACGACCACACCATAATATCACCGCCTCCGAATTTTACTGTTGGCACTACAAACGCTGACAAATGACGTTCACTGGGCATTCGCCATACCCACATCCTGATCGCCACATTGTGTACCGTGATTCGTCACTCCACATAACGTTTTTCCAGTGTTCAATCGTCCTATGTTTACGCTCCTTACACCAAGCGACGCGTCGTTTGGCATTTACTGGCGTGATGTGTGGCTTATGAAAAGCCGATCGATCACGAAATCCAAGTTTTCTCACCTCCCGCCTAACTGTCATGATACTTGCAGTGGATCCTGATGCAGTTTGGAATTCCTATGTGGTCGTCTGGATAGATGTCTGCATATTACACATTACGGCCCTCTTCAACTGTCGGCCGTCTCTGTCAGTCAACAGACGGGGTAGGCCTGTACGCTTTTGTCCTGTACGTGTCCCTTCACGTTTTCACTTCACTACCACATCGGAAACAGTGGACCTAGTGTCGGAAGTTCCATGCGGCTTTTCGTGGATGAAGCTGTAGTATACAGAGAAATTAGAAAATTGCAGCGAAATGCAGGAAGATCTGCAGCGGATAGGCACTTGGTGCAGGGAGTGGCAACTGACCCTTAATGTAGACAAATGTAATGTATTGCGAATACATAGAAAGAAGGATCCTTTATTGTATGATTATATGATAGCGGAACAAACACTGGTAGCAGTTCCTTCTGTAAAATATCTGGGAGAATGCGTACGGAACGATTTGAAGTGGAATGATCATATAAAATTAATTGTTGGTAAGGCGGGTCCCAGGTCGACATTCATTGGGAGAGTCCTTAGAAAATGTAGTCCATCAACAAAGGAGGTGGCTTACAAAACACTCGTTCGACCTATACTTGAGTATTGCTCATCAGTGTGGGATCCGCACCAGGTCAGGTTGACAGAGGAGACAGAGAAGATCCAAAGAAGAGCGGCGCGTTTCGTCACAGAGTTATTTGGTAAGCGTGATAGCGTTACGGAGATGTTTAGCAAAATCAAGTGGCAGACTCTGCAAGAGAGGCGTTCTGCATCGCGGTGTAGCTTGCTGTCCAGGATTGGAGGGGGTGTGTTTCTGGATGAGGTATCGAATTTATTGCTTCCCCCTACTTATACCTCCTGAGGAGATGACGAATGTAAAATTAGAGAGATTCGAGCGCGCACGGAGGCTTTCCGGCAGTCGTTCTTCCCGCAAACCATACGCGACTGGAACAGGAAAGGGAGGTAATGACAGTGGCACGTAAAGTGCCCTCCGCCACACACCGTTGAGTGGCTTGCGGAGTATAAATGTAGATGTAGATGTTTAGGAATATGGAAATATCGCATACAGACGTATGACACAAGTGACACTCTATCACCTGACCACGTTCGAAATCCGCGAGTTCCGCGGAGCGCTCCATTCTGCTCTAACACGATGTATAATGACTACTGAGGTCGCTGCTAACGGAGTACCTGGCAGTAGGTGGCGGCACAATGCACCTGATACGAAAAACGTATGTTTTTTGGGGTGTCCGGATACTTTTGATCACATAGTGTACTCAACATATTTCACACTCTTAGTAAACTTTTTACGTATTTCACTTGTATATCTAACGAATTTCGCCCTGTGAAACGTGTTCCGAATAGAGTTAGTAGTGAAGAAGAAATAAATTAAAACGTCACGCTTCATGCGGCAGTTTTACTGCATGAGCAGCGAAAATGTAGTAAGCGATAACCTTTTTTCCTCTCATCATTTTGTAGGGCTTGTCAACAAGGAAAAGTTTCACAAATCGAGGAAATTATGTGTAAAGTTTGTTTCACGTCACTGAATGGTTTCATTCTCAAATACTAGATGACTAAAGTATGACTATTCGCGCCTCGTAGGCTACACTGCTTTTCCATCCCCATAACCAACCTCTTTGACCGGTTGGTGATTCTTACCCCACAGCGATTCTTTCCAGACAGTACGTGGTATGTGCACTAAGTTTGGTCGGAGTCAGTCCAGTGCTTTAGGGGAAGATGCAGAACATACATGCGTATATGTAAATCCATTCTTATAATACGAATAGCTTTGCTCTTAATGTTATGCCGATCACCCTTTATATCTAACCTTTTCAGATCAACAAACATTTATCCGTCTATTTGGCACTAAACTGCTAAGAAAAGTGTGAGTAAATAACTACGATTTCGTTACATCTCGCAGTTAAATAGAAAGCAACGAAAAATTGAAATTCCATGCGGGCAAATAATTGGAAAGAGCCAGGAGTTTAACAAAGGCGCGGAACGCAGTTAGAGAGGAGTTGCATCCCTGCAGCTTTCGGAGATGAAAGAAATAATGGTGGCATTCTTTCCGGATGGCTGGCCGCCTCTTCAGAGCCGCTGGTGCGTAGCGAGAGGGGAGCTGAAGACAACGCTCGCGATATTGGCAGCGAGGTTGGCGCCATTCCGTCGTTCTTCTGTACATGTTGCTAGCCGTTTCATTTCTATTAACTGTTCTTCAGCACCTACTTCTCTCCTGTTATTCTCCAACATTTCTACGTTTTCTCGTATTATTTTTATCTGGCTTAGTCTCCTGTTCCGCACCCTTTCGTCTAGCACTTATTATTCGGAGTTTGTTTCTCTCGTTCATTCACATCTACACTTCATAAGCGACCTCGATATTTTTAGCATAGGGTAAGCTTTCATTGTTCCAACCGCGGATGATGCACAGGATGAATTACCGAACATACTCAGCCGTTTGTGCCGTCCGCAGCTGAGAAGAGTGCGTGCAACAGGTACGTGGCAACGAGTACTGTGACGTGTTACAGGTAATATAGTTCATGCCACTGCAAAAACACTTTCAACTCTGCAGTGCAATGATGTTGTTGTTGTGGTCTTCAGTCCTGAGAGTGGTTTGTGCAGCTCTCCATGCTACTCTATCCTGTGCAAGCTTCTTCATCTCCCAGTACCCACTGCAGCCTACATCTTTCTGAATCTGCTTAGTGTACTCATCTCTTGGTCTCCCTCTGCGAGTTTTACCCTCCACGCTGTCCTCCAGTACTAAATTGGTGATCCCTTGATGCCCCAGAACCGATCCCACAAACTCCTCTTCTCCCCAATTCTATTCAATACCTCCTCATTAGTTATGTGATCTACCCATCTAATCTTCAGCATTCTTCTGTAGCACCACATTTCGAAAGCTTCTATTCCTTTCCTGTCCAAACTATTTATCGTCCATGTTTCACTTCCGTACATGGCTACACTCCACACAAATAATGCAGTGATACATCCGATATAACTTCTCTCTGACACTCCGTATAAGTGTGCATGTTATCAGTGCTTGGTGTATCAATAATTCGAAAATACTGTGTTTCGTTTTACGCAGTTATAACATAGCCACGGTAGGGTGTCCTCGCCTGTTTCTTGCTTGAAAGATGTATTTTGTGTCCTTACATATGTTTCAGTAGAATTTTCCTCTTTCTCAATAGTGCTGTACACAAAGAACTAGGATGTCAGTAACAGTGAACAATGAAATGCCAGAAGGCTGACACTGAAGTCTCCTGGTAAGAAAATATTTTTCGGATGGTCTGTAACACAGACAATTGGCAGCACTGCGTCTCAGCATACGCAGGCTCTGTCAGCTGCCTACCGTAGGTACGTTAGTTGCCGCCGGTGCTACAGTCAGACGTACCGACACCGGCTCTCTTACTACCCAAACAATGAATCGGCTGATGTTTGCTGCAAGGACTTCACCACTCATGTTTACATATTCTTTCCTCCACAGTTTGGGAATGTAAAATGTTTCCAAAATCTGCTATTTTTTGGGGTTGGGGATGGGAGGGTCAGTCTATTGAATGGTTTGATGCGACCCGCCACGAGTTCCTCTCTAGTGCCAGCCTTTTCATTTCAGAGTATCACATACAGCCTGCGTCTTCAGATATTTGTTGAATGTATTATACGCTACGGGCCATTAAAATTGCTACACCAAGAGGAAATGCAGATGATAAACGGGTATTCATTGGACAAATATATTATAATGACATGTGATTACATTTTCACGCAATTTGTGTGCATAGATCCTGAGAAATCAGTACCCAGAACAACCACCTCTGGCCGTAATAACGGCCTTGATACGCCTGTGCATTGAGTCAAACATAGCTTGGATGGTGTGTACAGGTACAGCTGCCCATGAAGCTTCAACACGATACCACAGTTCATCAAGAGTAGTGACCGAAGTATTGTGACGAGCCAGTTGCACGGCCACCATTGACCAGACGTTTTCAATTGGTGAGAGATCTGGAGAATGTGCTGGCCAGGACAGCAGTCGAACATTTTCTGTATCCAGAAAGGCCCGTACAGGACCTGCATGATGCGGTCGTGCATTATCCTGCTGAAATGTAGGGTTTCGAAGGGATCGAATGAAGGGTAGTGCCACGGGTTGTAACACATCTGAAATGTAACGTCCACTGTTCAAAGCGCATTCAATGCGAGCAAGAGGTGAGCGAGACGTGTAACCAATGGCACCCCATACCATCACGTCGGGTGATACGCCAGTATGCCGATGACGAATACACGCTTCCAATGTGCGTTCACCGCGATGTCGGCCAAACACGGATGCGACCATCATGATGCTGTAAACAGAACCTGGATTCATCCGAAGAAAATAACGTTTTGCCACTCGTGCACGCAGGTTCGTCGTTGAGTACACCATCGCAGAAGCTCCAATCTGTGATGCAGCGTGAAGGGTAACGGCAGCCATGGTTTCCGAGCGGATAGTCCATGCTACTGCAAACGTCGTTGAACTGTTCGTGCAAATGGTTGTTGTGTTGCAAACGTCCCAATCTGTTGACTCAGGGATCGAGACGTGGCTGCACGATCCGTTACAGCCATGCGGATAAGATGCCTGTCATCTCGACTGCTAGTGATACGAGGCCGTTGGGATCCAGCATGGCGTTCCGTATTACCCTCCTGAACCCACCGATTCCATATTCTGCTAACAGTCATTGGATCTCGACCAAAGTGAGCAGCAATGTCGCGATATGATAAACCGCTATAGCGATAGGCTACAATCCGACCTTTATCAAAGTCGAAAACGTGATGGTACGAATTTCTCCTCCTTACACGAGGCATCACAACAACGTTTCACCAGGCAACGCCGGTCAACTGCTTTTTGTGTATGAGAAATCGGTTGGAAACTTTCCTTATGTCAGCACGTTGTAGGTGTCGTCACCGGCGCCAACCTTGTGTGAATGCTCTGAAAAGCTAATCATTCGCATATCACAGCATCTTCTTCCTGTCAGTTAAATTTCGCGTCTGTAGCACGGCATCCTCGTGGTGTAGCAATTTTAATGGCCAGTAGTGTATGTCTTTCTCTGCAGTTTTACCCTTTGCAACTCTCTCTAGTACTATGGAAGTTATTGCCTGATGTCTTAACACATATCCTATCATGCTGTCCCTTCTTCTTGTCAATGTTTTCTATATATTCCTCTCCTAGACGATTTTTCGGAGAACCTCCTCATTCCTTACCTTATCAGTTCACCAAATTTTCGGCATTCTTCTATAGTACCACATCTCAAATCCTTCGATTCTCTTCCGCTCCGTTTTTAACACAGTCCATGTTTCATTACCAAACAATGCTGTGCTTTAAACATAAATTCTCAGAAACTTCTTTCTCGAACTAAAACCTATGTTTGATATTGATAGACTTCTCTTGGCTCATTAGTTTTTGTTCCAAACCGTATTTTTTGTTCGGTTCGTGTGTCATCAGGGCCTGCCGCTTTATTTTCTTTCAGTTTTGGCACTGCTCTTCCCATTTCTTCGTGTGAGGATGAAGTTTCCAGACATTCGCTCTCTCCTCCTACGTTTCGTTTGAGATTCAGCCTAGTCACCTTCTGACTTGTCTTGCCATTCAGTAGCAGTTGGTGAGTTACGTGGATCGGAGTGATGTTTTCAATCAACGGCGGTCTCGTAGGATCATTGCGAAGATTTTTCGTTAGCTTCCACGCACTTCCACTGTTCTGTTTCATGTCCAGATGTTATAGTAATTTAGGCCATCTTCCCCTTGTTGCGGCTGTAGCATCATGAAATACCATACGCAAAGTAGCCAGTGAAATAGGAAAAAGCACCAAATCGACCCCCGGCACTTAATGGACAACCATCAAAAACTCGTCTTAAGTCAAGGAAGAGCTTCATCCAAAGGACAGTACCGCTAGAAGGCTGACCTGAGACCGTCCGCCTATCTTTACGATTGGACTCTCTGCAAAATACAAACCTGCTCTCCGAGGAGGAAATCACCCAGGGGCAGAAACTGCAGTATAATACACGGAGAGCAAAGAATAGGAGTTACAAAATGCAAAGTAAACACTGTTAACTAGGGATGCTCGGAAGATGACCGGTGTGAATTTAGGGGAACACAGACAATTGAACATTTGCTCATATGCCAACGGATGGAGTTTGTTTGCACAGCGGACGATCTATTTGTGTGCAATGATGGGCCTACTAAATCTGCAGAATTTAGGAGGAAGAGAGCGTAGATGTACTTGTCCGGATACGGAAAGTAAACAAAGCATGTTACAAATTGGTTGTTGTGAAAGTATGCCGTTTCAAGACATCGGCACATCAACGATCCATCAAAAACGTGTTCTTCTTTGTACGTTTTATTGCCATTAAATGTCCAGTTGATAACATATAAGACATGAAATATGCGTATGACATTCTTGACTGGCATTTCCTTTCTGGGGAAATGAAATGATTGTATGGCATTTTTGGTCGGGAGACCCTGTCTGAGGTTGTTCAGCCGCGTGGTGCATGTCTTTTTATTTGACGCCACTTCGGCGACTTGCACCGTGATGATATATATATATATAAAGTACACGCAGAGTTTTGAATGGAGAAAATCTCCGACCCGGCCGGGAATCGAACCCATCGTCCCGCGATAGAGTTTTAGCAACGCTAACCACGAGACCATGCACTGCTGACATACAAGACGAGTTAATACGTGACGAAAATTCAGTGTATTGTAATGAACGGAGAGAAGGAGTTACGAAGCTGTGTGAGGTGTGTATCCTGTCTCGCCATATACAGAATGTTTCACTAAATGTGTTTGCCTCTGTAAGTTACGAAGTAATAGGCGACGGAAATATTTATTGCGGTAGGTCACCATACAAAATGTTACACTGTTTGCGGAGCTATGAACGTAGTTTATTGTGTTATTATCCAAAGAGCAAAAACATACAATTTTTAAATGGAACAATAGTTGTTTCTATCAGGCACTGGAATCAGTGTATACATCAATTTAAATTACATTCCTATCACTTTTAATTTGAGAGCTACAACCCTTCAAAGTTTCACGGCAGATACCACACACGCTGCGCACAACGCAATGCGCCTTCTAAATGTGGTGCGGGCGAGTTGTAACGTCGCCGGTGTCACGAAGCGAGAAGCTTCCTCGATGCTCTGTTAGACAGCCGACTGTCGCCGCACACGGCCGTATACTCGACAGTTCGAGCCACACAAACAAACGGGGCTCAATATACCACAGCTACTGACATCGGATGAAGATGGCATACACGAACAACGAGTACATTGATATGTTGCAGATACTCGGCGAGTCCCGACACGATGCTACTGAAGCAACCATGGCGTACGCCGTGAGATATCCTAGGCGAAGAGCTCCGGCAGCCATTACGTTCTTACCTGGTGAACGACGACTTCGGGAAACAGGCAGATTGGTAATGCGCCGCAGTAACAGACGAAGAACTGCAAGAAGTGTGGAGACGGAGATGTTTGTTTTACCTGCAGTACACCACGATACTCATGTCAGATTACGAACCGTTGCTGCAGTCGCTGGTGTCAGTCTCGCATCTGTGTGGCGTATAGTACACGGCCACAGGTTTCACCCATACCTCCTGTCACTGATCCAGGAACTGCATGGGAACGATTTCCGTGCGGGAGTTACATTCTGCGAATGGGCTATGCATAATTTCACGCTGGAGTCTTTATAAGGTGTTATGTTCTCTGATGAGTCCACGTTCACAAATTATGGTGCAGTGAATCGCACTACTGGACCGCAGACAATCCTCGGTGGGTACGACCTGTCGACCGCCAACGTAGGTGGTCTATTAATGTATGGCGTGGAACCCTTGGGGATGAAATCATCGGTTTACAGGAAGGTGGTTGGGGCGCCATGGTCCTCATTCATGGCCCGCAAGGTCGCCCGATTTAACACTATTACATTTCTTTTTGTGGGGATATCTAAAGCATCGTGTTTATGTCACTGAGTCCACATCCCCAGATGATCCGAACCAGCGCATGGAGTACGCATGTTGCTCCGTGACAACGGCGATGTTACATCTCGTCCGCAGATCCTTTAGAAGACGCATTGCATTGTGCATTCAGGAACATGGACACACATTTGAACATCTCATTTAAATCAACTTTCCACCCCCCGAACATCCATCACCCACCACACAGCCATATATTGTGTACAGCGTGTGGTGTCTGCGCCTGAAACTTTGAAGGATTGTAGCTCCCAAATTAAAAGTGATAGGAATGTAATTTAAATTGATGTATACAGAGCTGGTGTTACTGATTCCAGTGCATGATAAAAATAACTATTGTGCCATTTAAAAAATTATTTTTGCTGTAACTTTTTGGATAATAACTCAATAAACTATTTTCATAGCTCCGCAACAGGGTAACGTTTCTTATGGTGACCTACTGCAATAAATATTTCCGTCGGCTATTACATCGTAACTTACAGAGGCAAACACATTTAGTGAAACACCCTGTATATATAAAAAATTATTTACTTTCACATTTTCTATATGGTTCTGGGACCTTCCTCTTAATTTAATAGAGATATGTTCTATAATATTTGACGTCTTGTAAATATAAGTGTGGTCTCCCTCAGGAATGAGTTTGTTATCTATAAGAGAGCTTGCCCTATTTGCAATAAGGTGTTTTGCACTTTCTTGTTTGAAGTCTCCTATTTCACATGCTCTAAATGTTTTGCTGCTGAAGAGAAACAGTGATTAAAAAAATTACGACTTTAGGTTCTTACTAAAAAGTGGAAATTATTAAGCGGTTCTAGGCGCTTCAGTCTGGAACGGCGTGACCGCTACGGTCGCAGGTTCGAATCCTGCCTCGGGCATGGTTGTGTGTGATGTCTTTAGGTTAGATGGGTTTAAGTAGTTCTAAGTTCTAGGGGACCGATGACCTCAGATGTTAAGTCCCACAGTGCTCAGAGCCATTTGAACCATTTTAGGAATTTTGCGCCCATCCTTTTCGTAAACAAACTGTGTGTTTTTCCAGTCTCGGAGAAACACAAAAATGGCTTCAGTATCAGAGGGTGAAAGTCGAATACAGGAGGAACATAGATCTAGAAACCATCGGTATAACAGCTGTAAATTATCGTAGCTGTGTTGGGAAAGTAGCAGAGCTCCAAGCGCTAATAGAAAGTACTGATGCTAGAACTGTGATAGGCACTGAGAGCTGGCTAAAGCAGCCAAAATTTTTGCGAAGAGCCTAACGGTGTTCAGAAAGAGTAGGCTAAATACATCTGGCTGTTCATGTTTGTTACTGTTAGGAGTACTTTATCTTGTCGCGAAATTGAAGTAGTTATGAGTTAAAATGGGTGGAAGTCATTCTTGGCAACAGGAATAAAATAACAACTGAATCGTTTTATCTACCTCCCAACTCAGATGTTAAAATTGCTGAAAGGTTCAAAGAAATCTTGAGTCTAATTACAAACACTTACCCTACTTATACAGGTATATTGGTGGTGGCTTTAATTTACCCTCGAATTGTTTGCGAAAATACACATTTAAATCTGGAGGTACAAATCAAACATTGGCTGAAATTCTGCTGAACCCATTCTCTGAAAATTATTTCGAGCAGTAAGTCCATGGCCCCATACAAATAGTAAAGTTGACCTTTTAGCAACAAATAATCCTGAGCTAATAACGAGCATAAACACGAATACAGGGATTAGTGAATACATTGTTGTCACAGAGAGGTTGAATACGGTATTTCCCAAATCCATCACAAATTAACGAAAAATAAAAAAAAGCAGATAAAAATTCGCCTGACGTCTTCCTGAGATGTAGTCTTCACTTCTTCCAAATTAACGACGTAAGTGTAAACCATATGTGGCTTGAATTCAAAGAAATAATATCGACAGAAATGCAGAGATTTTTACCAAATAAATTATCAAAGACGGAGCTGACAAAACACGTCAGAACACTGTTGCAGAAACAATGAGAAAAGCATTTCTAATTTAAAAGAAGGCAAAATTTCAAAGATTGGCGATCTTTTACAGAAGCTCGAAATTTAGCGCGGACTTCAATGCGAGATGCTTGTAATAGTTTCCACAGCGAAACTGTGCCTTGAAACCTGGCAGAATATCCAACGAGATTCTGGTCGTATGTGAAGTATGCTAGCGGCAAGACACAATCAGAGTCTTCTCTGGGCGATGGTAATGAAAATACTGTCAATGGCAGTGCTGCTAAAGAAGAATTATTAAACACAGCCTTGCGAAATTCCTTCAAAAAATGACGATATAAATATTCCAGAATTGTAATCAAGAACAGCTGCCAGCATTAGTACCTTAGAAATAGATAAACTCGGAGTAGAGAAGCAACTTAAATCGCTTAAGAAAGGCAAGTATTCTGGTACAGATGTATACCAACTATGGTCCTTTCAGAATATGCAAATGCAATAGCTCCGTACTTGACAATCATATACAACCGCTCGCTCTAAGTAAGATCCATACCCAAAGACTGGAAACTTGTACAGGTTACATCAGAAAGACAAAAGTAATCCACCAAATTACAGGCCCACGTCATTAACGTCGATATGCAGCAGGATTCTGGAACATACACACATCAAAAAAAGTTATGCATCACCTCCGTTCTGAGAGTTCCGGAAGCTGTACAGGAAATTTCCGCCCTTTTTATTGCTCATGGAAACCACACACTGCGTGTTGTACCACCATACAGCGAGACCTTCAGAGATGGTGGTCCAGACTGCTGTAGACACCGGTACCTCTGATACCTAGTAACACGTCCTCTTGCACTAATGCATGCCTGTATTCGTCGTGGCATACTATCCACAAGCTCATCAAAGCACTGTTGGTCCAGATTGTCCCACTCCTTGACGGCGATTCGGCGTAGATCCCTCAGGGTGGTTGGTGGGTCACATCGTCCATAAACAGCCCTTTAAATCTATCCCAGGCACGTTCGATAGGGTTCATGTCTGGAGAACATGCTGGCCACTCTAGTCGAGTGATGTCGTTTCCTGAAGGAAGTCATTCACAAGATGTGCACGATGGGGGTGCGAATTGTCGTCCATGAAGACGAATGTCTCGTCAATATGCAGCCGATATGGTTCCACTATCAGTCGGAAGATGGCATTCACGTATCGTACAGCTTTTAAGCGCCTTCCATGACCACCAACGGCGTACGTCGGCCCCACATAATGCCACCCCAAAACAGCGGGGAACCTCCATCGTGCTGCACTCGCTGGGCAGTGTGTCTACGGCGTTCAGCCTGACCATGCTGCCTCCAAATTGGCAGTTGATCCTAAATAATGAAAAGTGTGACGTCACCAACAAGGGATCCGTTCGGCTTCGGTTACACCACAAATTAATCAAATCTAATGGCCGTAATAGCTAGGAATTACAATTGCGGACAGTTTCAATTTCGAAAGAACGCAGAAAATTTTGCAAGGAGTGCCAGACAAGGACTGCGTTTTATTGACGGAACACTTAGAGGATGCAAGAGATCCACTGAAGAGACTGCCTACACTAAGTTTATCCATCCTCTTTTGGAGTACTGTTGCGCGGTGTGAGCTTCTTACCAGATAGGGTTAATGGAGTTCATCAAGAAAGTTCGAAGAACGATAGCACACTTTGTGTTATCGAGAAATAGAGAGGGAATGTCACGGGTATGATACAGGATTTGGGGTGGAAACCATTAATACAAAGGCGTTTTTCGTTGTGGCGGTAATTTCTCACGAAATTACACTCACCAATTTTCTCCTTCTAAAGCGAAATCATTTTGGGGAGGCCGACCTACGTAGGGAGAAACTATCATTATAATAAAATAAGACGAATCAGAGGTCGCACGAAAATATATAGATGCTCGTATTCCCCGCGCGCTGTTCGAGAGTGGAATAATAGAGAATTAATGTGAAGGTGGAGATCAAGTCAACAGTTGCACGTTGAATGCCGGGTCCCATGTGACGACGGCATTAGAGTATAAACTGCTCATCCCAAAAACGGCGGTATGAGCCATTTGCCTGCGAATCTGCCTATCTTACGACGAGAGACTTCTAAATGATCGCCTGTTCAAGGTCTAAGAGAGGAAATTTGGTAAAACGAAGAGACAAAATATCCATATAACAAGAACAGAACAACACATATTTAAATATCATTACTTACAATGCGTACTTTTATAGGCAAAAGAAGCCCTACGTGAGAAGGGTCGTTGATTTTGTAAACCACATGTGACGTACAAGATCGCTATTTCATCATCAGATTTCACTCTGTGCTATATAGTCAACTTTCTACATCTCATCTATGTTTATATGTGCTTGGCAAAGGGCAGGTATCACATTGGCATAGCAACCTTATCGTCTGAGAATGTAGTTAAAGTGGCGTTCGATATTAGATATTAGATATAGCATAGAAGATATGTTGAAAGTGAAAAAATGGCTGTAGTCAGATTTGCATATTATTCTGTTAATCTTTGCTTTGGTCGCTTCATTGAGATGCCACACCTGCGCTTTGAATACTGAACGGCTATCCCACACTGTCAGGTTAGTAGAAAAGATTGTTGTTCCGATAGTGTAATTATTTTAAGCAGAGAAAAATATAGCAAAATGACACGACATCGAAATACATGTGTTTATGGTCCTGTTGTATCGGTATTTCGTTTCTTCACGTTACCGCCGGTGTGGCCGTGCGGTTCTAGGCGCTTCAGTCTGGAACCGCGTGACCGCTACGGTCGCAGGTTCGAATCCTGCCTCGGGCATGGATGTGTGTGATGTCCTTAGGTTAGTTAGGTTTAAGTACGTAGTTCTAAGTTCTAGGGGACTGATGACCACAGATGTTAAGTCCCATAGTGCTCAGAGACATTTTTGACTTCACGTTACCAGAGTCCTGCTCTTAGACTTTGAACAGATTATCATTCAAAAATTTTCATGGCGCTGAATCGTGACCTGTCAGTCTCTCTCTCTCTCTCTCTCTCTCTCTCTCTCTCTCTCTCTCTCGCTCTCCTCATTACCCAGTATGTCTTGAGACGAATTTCTCTTATTTCATTATTATCCCCATGACTGCCAGAATTGTTCTTGCATTTACCTGTGATAATTTATGCACTGTTTGCCAGTTTTTAAGAGCTGTTGTTATTCCGCGTGATGTGTTTTATATTTGAAGACTATTCTCCTCTGAATGGTATTTGTAATGGAGCCTCACTGTCCTGTATTCGTGTGCGTGTCGCTATTGATGTCCAACGCATCTGGCATAAATTCACCCTTTGGTGTATCATGGTACCGTCGGCAAGTTTTTTTTTGCCTATTCTCATTTTCATTTGAAATTAAGCTAATGGCAGATGATACTTTCGAGGCTATGCCGCTGAGCGGAGGTTGCATTTTTACAAGAGGTTGCAACCGATACTTGTTACACTCCGAAAGCTCATACTTTCACTATAGTCGTAAATAGCGTTCTTATTGCTTCTTTTGTAGCTATTTTTCTCGACTTTCTGTTTTTCCGAGAGTGTGTAGACCGAGATCTACTGACCTAGACATCGTCAACTTCTGCTTATGTTACTGTTCTGAAGGTGGTCGAAACTGGTTATTTTAATAAAATAACCGTCGCCATCTAGACTGATTTTTCACTGATTTTATATAGCTTAATAGATCGATGTTTCCCAAAAAATGTTAAATTTTGAAACCTTCTTTGTTACCTTAGCCAGCTAGAAAGAGCTCTCCAAGGCTGCAGAAAATAAGTTCCTCGCCGTAATAAAAGGGAAGCAGAAGAAATAATAAGCTGAGCAGTCATTTGTAATATTGATTATTGTCTGTAGTTGTGATGCAGCATTAAGCGTCGACTACAATGACCACAGGGATGTGCATATAACAATATAAAATTTGTTGCGTGACTCTTTGGGTATAAGATGCCCCACAAACGTCTCTTAATTTGCTTTATGATACCAGCAGAATTACATGCTGTGGTGCATTATTATCTTAATTTCTATATGTTTAAAAAATGTTGTGCTTTGAGCTTTAACCAGTGTCACTTTCCTTTACCAAGCAGCGCTGCTTCTTCATATTATCATGACAAATATTTGTGGTGTACTATTAAAGATCGCGCGTCTCTGTAACTCATTACATGAGGAGTTACAGACTTATTATAAAAAAAGGGCTCTGAGCACTATGGGACTCAACTGCTGAGGTCATTAGTCCCCTAGAACTTAGAACTAGTTAAACCTAACTAACCTAAGGACATCACAAACATCCATGCCCGAGGCAGGATTCGAACCTGCGACCGTAGCGGTCTTGCGGTTCCAGACTGCAGCGCCTTTAACCGCACGGCCAGACTTATTACAGCCATCTACAAAACGTAGACACTCATGTAACATTACATTCATAGATAGACAAGTGGCAAAAAGTAAACGTCTTCACTAAGTCCTTGCCACGATCTGTCTAAGTAATCCCGCATCTCAGTCCTTACATATGTAATGATTCAAACTACAGTTATTCTTAGTTCACGATTCTAGCATTCTGCGTGGTGTCTGTTTGTTCTACATCGTGTCTCCCTACCACTTTCGCGCAACGACGCTCTGAGCGTGTTTTTTTAGGGAATTGACTAGTTTGAACCTGGAACCTGTTGCTGGTAAGGAGTCGCCAGACCACACATGACATGTAGAGTTCAGAAGAGTTCAGTGAGACTAGCGATGATATAACCAAATACTTAATGATTTCAGCATCAGCTCCACTGCACTCCCTGTAAAAGAATCTTAATACTAACTAAATTTAGTGGAAGGGGTTCAAGGCTTTCCTATTTTTAGTTAGCTGGTAAAATATCGTCGAAAAAGCAGTTAAGTTTACCATTGGAAATTTTATTCTACTCACAAAACATTGTTTATAAATTGCACTATTGATAAAAGGAAATGTTTTTATACAGGATGGTAAAAACTAACTGCGTTCAACAAAAATGTGAACGAATCTTCCCTGAATGGGTTTCCAAGTTCTACAATGGATCAAAGGATGACCTATGACAAATCACATCTATAATCTAGGTTTAAATTAAGTTTCACAAAAGAGAAAACTATCAAAATGGTCTACAGTGTCCCTCTTTAATTACTTCTCTAACTTGTCGTAAATTACAGTGGCTGATGTGGCTTCTCAATAACTATATAACAGAAAAATCATCGCGTTTCAGATTTTTACTTCAAGTGGCAAATGTGAACACCATAAGCTTTAATTGACGATCGACACTAGTATTACGCAAAAAGGGGGTGTAACTGATGAGACTTCTGCAGTTCTGAGTGAAGCTTTATGCGCTATTATGCGGCATCGCGTGCGTTCATTACCTTGTCGGTGTTCGTCAGGGGGCGGCGGGCAGCACAGCTCCGCTCACCTCGCCGTCTCGGAAGCAACTCTCTCCTAACTTCTCCTTACTACAATTTACCGAAGTTGGTTTAAAAAAACTATCTGGCTGTGTTTTCATCTGACCAATCAGGGTCTCAATGTTAACCTTAAGCTCTGCCTACAAAAATTCTGTCTATCCAATGAGAAACGTTATACTTTTAGTGGTGGGGCAATGTTTTTAAAGTTTGCAATGTAACAGAGACGCGAAAAAGTCTCACGCTAAAACTTGCAGCTGGTGTGGTCCTTTTAGTGTTATCGTAAGATCTATACTGTTCTTCTGGAGGGCTCTAGCTTTTAACATGGGCTGGGGGGTGGTCCTATCGGTTAGCTGGCGACGTGGGTGTCCGTCCCTTATCGTAGGGCCTTAACACGGTCCTGCTCTCGGCTTCTGTTCTCATTTCTCCCCTCGGAACTGCGTCTGTCTCACGGTGGGAAGGTATGACATGCATTTAGGCTTTGGTTAATTTAATGTCACGATTTATTCGGAGCTATGTGACATACTACTGGATTTGCTTATCATGTCAGGGTTTTCATGGAAGGTGTTGGATTTTCCTGACACCTTACACGATTCATGAGAGAGATTTTCGTCAATAACAGATCTGAAGTTCAACGAACTTCCCAAACAATTCAGTGAATGCTTCTCAGAAATCTAACACTCTAAATGAGCCTCAGTTCATGAACAAGTAAGAAACAGTCATATGGCATTGTTGTGTGGAAGACCGGAGAGGTAGAGGTTCACTGGCATATGTGGAAGGTGTTTCCTTCTTTCTCGCTCAATGTATCCTTCGCTCGTTGTGAGTGAGAGTTGGGTCTAAATTGTATCTGGTGAGTGTAGCCCGCATCTCGTGGTCGTGCGGTAGCGTTCTTGCTTCCCACGCCCGGGTTCCCGGGTTCGATTCCCGGCGGGGTCAGGGATTTTCTCTGCCTCGTGATGGGTGGGTGTTGTGTGATGTCTTTAGGTTAGTTAGTTTTAAGTAGTTCTAAGTTCTAGGGGACTGATGACCATAGATGTTAAGTCCCATAGTGCTCAGAGCCATTTGAACCATTTTGTTGAGTGTACGTGACAACAATGTTTGCATTTCTAGCGTAGTGTCGCATTTGTGTGATATGATGATGAAAAAACGGAGAGGATAACATTTGGTGCTGGTAAATAGTCTACTTGTGCCAGAGAGCATCAACGTGAGCGCCGAGCTTAAGGGGAGGATTACTATCTTTAGGCCGGAAAAAGCATGTTCTTTGAGAATTTTTGCTCGGGATGTGATATAGATATCAATGTCAAATTTAGTCAGAATGTTTATTGATATATCCTATACAAACTAGAATTTTTTCGCCGGAAATGTCGAAGAGCAAAGGCCGAAGTGCCGTCGGAACGAAGCAAAATTTCGATGTAGACCTCCACGCCCGGTACGTCACAGGTCAGCCGGCTCGTCTGAAATCAAAATTGAGTTGACTTAGCGAAGTATATAAGATTCTTTAGAAGTTGTACCTCGCTTAAGTTATTTGGACCATAGGAAACAAAATGGCGGCCTTTTGAAAAAAAGGGGTTTTTCATCGATTTTTCGAATTCGTAGTCCAAGTAAAAACATTTGTAGTTGATGGATCGGAATAAAAGTGGTACAACTCCTAGACAATATAGTTAGCTTCGTCGGAAACAAAGAATCGTGCCAATCGGTTCCATAGATTTGAAGTTACCATACCGTGCGATAAAAAAAGTCATTTCGAGAAAAACGCGTTTGAAGTTTTGATTACATATAATGCAATATTATGCAACGTACGTTCCATATGCTATTCCGGGTCCATAAACTAGTCCTTCCTCTTCCTCACGGAGAGCGTTTTGCTCGATCTGGGCCATCCTGCGCTGCTCCATAGCCGCTCGTACGGCCGGTGACAAGCGGTTTACGACCGCTTGAATCCGGTGGTCGTCCGAATGCTTGGCGAACTGCGTCGAATAGAGTCCCAGGCTGACATCCATCGTTGTCATGGTCTTCAGAATTTCTGAATACACTTCGTTGAAGCTGCTCACTGCCAGGAAAGTCGCAATCTGCATAGTCTTCGCACCAGAATGCAAATGCTTGGGGGCTAACTTCCAAACACACGCGTTCAAACTTTCATTGAATTTTATGCGTTTCCTCCCAAGCACCGGTACAATAACTCGTCCTTCGAAAGAAAAAAACTGGTGCGTGAAAAGGCCGATTTCAGGAAGGTGCACATTTTTGTTCAACCGCGAATAACAAACATTTCCGTTCTGTATTCGGAAAACCGTTTCAGGGGTGGATTCTAAACACTTTTATGGATGCAAAAATGCAATTAAAAATCGATTTTGTTGAACCAAAAGATAGTAAACCTCCTCATAACGGCGTAATGCGATGGACGGATCACCGTCAACAGCATCACATGCCGTTCTCACTCCATGAGACACTGAGGAGAGATTTACCATTTAACCCGAGGCAATGGCGCAATGTATAGGGATCAGAAACATCACTCCACTTCTTCTTCTTCCACTGCTGGCCAATGCTAGCGGCGATAATTTCTTCCGCCGCCAGGAATCGAACCAACTACTTTCGAGTAGAGCGACTCCACACAGGCGTGCGTAAGTGACCTATGCTACAGACGGATGAAGTTCATTCGAAAATAATAATAATTTACTGCCATGTGGTTCTCGTAGACAGAATTACTCCTGGTAACGTCTTAAGTCCTTCATCAAGCCTCAAAATATTACGATTCAATCAGTGGCAAGCGCTGTTTACGGTCACTGAATGAGATACCGGAGTGTCTTACTCTACTCCAACGACAGTACAAAACGGGGGAGAGTTCAGCCGAGCTCAAGTGGCGAGCTTCTGCCATACGCTAATGGATGTAGAAATTGTTAGGTTGTGCGTCAGTACTTAAAACTTTCCTGATCCATCACTGGCTGACAGATCATATTACAAACAAGAACTTATGATGTGTTAGTTCACTGAAAAGCTATAGGAATTGACATTTTATCTGAAAATTCCAATTTCCTCCCACAAATCGACTACCCATCATCGTAATATGAGATTCAGTTAACGATGAATATGTTCAATGACGTAACTTGTTTCTGTGAAGGTTCGGAGAAGAAATTTGTGTTGCATTTATGTAAGACCGTTATCGAACCTCTGTTTCCTGACTCGTAGCATGTTCGATAATGTTACGACAATGAATGTACAGCTTTAGCCTTCTTCTCGTAAAGGAACAGAATTTGTTAAATAAACTTGTTGGTAATACCATAAGGAAACGGTATTTGCTACTTAACTTAAAGAGGCCGTTGTTCGACATTCGCAGTCCTGAACGTCTTTAAGTTGCAAGTGGAGATAATCTTTTTTTTGAAATAATACTTCGGGTTTCAAGAGACATGACTGACCGTATCACAAATACGAGGCTTGGTTATAAAATGCGAGAGATTACATTCAAAGATTTGCGTTAAATATCGCCAACACCATTAGAAGGTGTAAAAATTTCCTGCTGGGACTAAATAGCTACACGTCTGTCCAGTTATCTGTTTTATGTCCCAGTCCCTGTCACTGCATGATGAGACGTAAGGAACATTTAAAACAAAGTGGTGACCAATTCTGGACCGTGTTTACCATAACGTTTTTGAATCTTTCCTGTTATCCATTGTAGTTTGAAATGATCCCCACGTATCGACCAACAGTCTAAGAGCATTAATGCATTACTGGCTGCAGCTAATTATCTGTAAAATTTCGCAGATAAGTATCGTTTATATGTGTAAAATACCCTGAGGTGGTCTTAAAGACTACGAACAGAGGACAGCTATTAGCACCGAGCGAGGTGGCGCAGTGGTTAGACACTGGACTCGCATTCGGGAGGACGACGGTTCAATCCCGCGTCCGGCCATCCTGATTTAGGTTTTCCGTGATTTCCCTAAATCACTCCAGGCAAATGCCGGGATGGTTCCTCTGAAAGGGCACGGCCGACTTCCTTCCACATCCTTCCCTAAACCGATGAGACCGATGACC
Organism: Schistocerca piceifrons; assembly: GCF_021461385.2. Classification (NCBI taxonomy): domain Eukaryota; kingdom Metazoa; phylum Arthropoda; class Insecta; order Orthoptera; family Acrididae; genus Schistocerca; species Schistocerca piceifrons. The sequence continues at coordinate 234,074,886 of NC_060138.1, forward strand.
ACGCTGTCTGGTCTCCTTCCCCAGACAACCAACCAACCAACCTTACAGCTATTACCTCTAGACTTTTGCTTCTCTGCAGGTTCTTCAGTTAGATTTAGAAATACTACTTTTTTAATGGAGCGATTCTTCAGACAGAGGTAACAAGTGGTTAGATATAATTTCTGGGGTGATCTGTAATCTCTGTCGCAATAGATATGTGTCCTTAAAAATGTAGCAGTTTCAGAATATATGAACTTTCGTCCCAATGCTGTAGGGTTCATTAAAACCTGCCAGCCAGTGTAGCCGAGCGGTTCTAGGCGCTTCAGTCTGGAATCGTGCGACTGCTACGGTCGCAGCTTCGAATCCTGCCTCGGCCATGGATGTGTGTGATGTCTTTAGGTTAGTTAGGTTTAAGTAGTTCTAAGTTCTAGGGGACTGATGACCTCAGATGTTAAGTCCCATAGTGCTCAGAGCTATTTGAACCATCTGGCTCATTAAAACAAATATTTTTAATTATGTGGCCTGACGCTCTTTCCGTCACCCCAAATATCAGTTAACTGAGGGAAAAAGTCTCGCATACCACCTCTATTTCAACTGTATAGCTATTTTGTTTTATGTTTTCTCGTCATAGTTGTGCATTGCATTTATGAACCGAAGATGAGGAACCAGCTTACTATATACCTCGCCGAGTGCAGAAACAGGCTAAAATCTCAATTTAAACTCATCGGTGAGCTAGATTATATACTGAGGTGACAAGTCATGGAATAACAGTATCCACAGATACAGATGTCGGTAGTATTGAATACACAAGGAGCTGTCATTTGCACTCAGGTGATTCATGTGGAAAGCTTTCCGATGCGATTACGGCCGAACGATGGGAATTAACAGACTCTGAATGCATAATGGTAGTTGGAGCTAGAGGCATCGCACATTTCGTTTCGGAAATCATTAGGGAAAGTAGCCCGAGATGCACAGAGTCAAGAGTGTGCCGAGAATACCAGATTTAAAGCATTACCTCTCACTTAACGACCGGGAACAGCGTCGTTTGCGTAGAGTCTTCGGTCATAACAGAAAGCAACACTGCGTTAAATAGCCCTGGAAATCAATGTGGACGCACGACGAACATATCCGTAAGGATAGTGCGGCGGAATGTGGCATTAATGGGCTATGGCAGCAGACGACCGACGCGAGTGATTAATAGCACGACATCGCCTGAGCAGCCTGTCCTGGGCTCGTCACCATATCGGTTGGGCGCTAGACAAGGCCTGGTCGGAAGAGTCCGGATGTCAGTTGTTAAGAGCTGATGCTGGGGTTTGACTGAGGCGCAGACTCCACGAATCTATGGACGCAGGTTGTCAACAAGGCACTGACAACCTGATGGTGGCTCCATAGCGGCGTGGGCAGGAATGGACTGGGTACTCTGGTCCAACGTCACCCAATCATTGATTGTAAATGGTTACGGCTGGTTCAAATGGCTCTGAGCACTATGGGACTTAACATCTGTGGTCATCAGTCCCCTACTTAAACCTAACTAACCTAAGGACATCACACACATCCATGCCCGAGGTAGGATTCGAACCTGCGACCGTAGCGGTCACGCGGTTCCAGACTGAAGCGCCTAGAACCGCACGGCCACACCGGCCGGCTAAATGGTTATATTGGACTATTTGGAGACCAGTTTCAATGTTTCATAGACTTTATTTTCCCAAACAGTTTTTATGGATGACAATGCGCAGTATCACCAGGCCACAATTTTTCGCGATTCGTTTGAAGAACATTCTGGCCATCCAGATCGCCCAACATATATCCCATCGAACATTTATGAGTGACAGTCGAGAGGTAGGTCTGTGCACAAAATCCTTCCCCCGCAAGACTTTCCAATTATGATTGGCTGTAGAGGAAGCATGCCTCAATATTTCTGCAGGGAACTTCCAACGACTTGTGGAGTCCATTCCGCACCGAGTTGAGGCTTTACAGCGGGTGAAAGGAGATTCGACGCCGTATAAGGAGGTATCACATGACTTGTCACCTCAGTGTATAATCCTAAATCCACCATTAGCTTTAGATTCAACTCTCTCTCGTTGCACTCTCTCATGAATTAACATTTCGACTGGAGTAGTTTAGGTTATACCTCTCTCTCTCTCTATTCGCTTAGTCGGTTCCGACTCTTCGTGACCCCATGAACCAAATCACGCCACTTTTTCCTGTCTTGGACTTTCTCCCGTAGACCTTCCAGTTTGGAACACATTGCTTCTGTGATGCCATCGATCCATCTCATCCTCTGACGTCCTCTTTTTCTAGTTCCTTCAATCTTCCCCAGCATTAATGTTTTTTCCAGCGCGTCCGCAGCTCGTGGTCGTGCGGTAGCGTTCTCGCTTCCCACGCCCGGGTTCCCGGGTTCGATTCCCGGCGGGGTCAGGGATTTTCTCTGTCTCGTGATGACTGGGTGTTGTGTGCTGTCCTTAGGTTAGTTAGGTTTAAGTAGTTCTATGTTCTAGGGGACTGATGACCATAGATGTTAAGTCCCATATTGCTCAGAGCCATTTTTTCCAGCGAGGCATGCCTTCGCATTGTGTGTCCAAAGTAGGTCAGCTTTTGTTTTAACGTTAGACCTTCCAGGGAGAAATCTGGATTCATTTGCTCCAATATCGATTTGTTGGTTCTCTTTGCAGTCCATGGAACTCTAAGAAGTTTCCTCCAACACCACAATTCGAAGGAGTCATTTCTTCGCCGTTCAGCCTTCCTAATGGTCCAGGTCTCACATCCATACATCACAACCGGAAAGACCATAGCCCTCACAATACGGATCTTTGTTGTTAGTGTTATATCTTTGGACCTTATAACCTTGTCAAGGTTTGACATCGCCTGTCTACCGAGCAACAGGCATCTCCGGATTTCATGGCTGCATTCACCATCAGCAGATATCTGGGAACCGAGATACCTGAATGTGGTCACTATCTCCATGATTTCTCCTGCTATATCCCACGAATCGGTAGGTGTAGTTGCCATAATTTTCGTTTTCTTTACATTCAGTCTAAGACCGGCCTTTTCACATTCGTCTTTCACCTTCAGCAAGAGTGTTCTCAATTCTTCTTCCCTTTCTGCCAACAGGATCGTATCATCCGCGTACCTGAGGTTGTTTACATTTATTCCAGCTATTTTAATCCTTGTTTCTCCTTCATCTAGCCTCACATTCCTCAGGCGGCAAAAAGCCACTGGAACTAAGGTCAGGCCAGAGCAAACAATGTCGAGTCTAGCAAAGTGTGTGCAGAAACCATTGGTCCCACCTCCAACCACAGTCCTTGTCACGATGGGATGGCTTGCGTGCACAGACTGCCATACTTAGATGTTATAAGATGGGGTACCTGTGGAGAGGCCTGCCTAGCACGAGGTTCCTTCACATCTACTTCCACATACATACTCTGTAAGCCAACATGCCGATGAGATGCGTTTGCCTGACGATAGGCTGCCTCCTCTCATATTAATGATGATATGATAATTTGGGAAATAATTAACTATTGATGATTATGGCTAAACTGACTCGCAGGGATCAACACGTGGTGTGACGACACTGGTTTGTCACATGTCACTCAGTGACAATATGTAGGCCTATAAATATTTACAATGAAATGAATGATGGACAGAGTGCCATGTAAGCAGGATATCACGGGTTCGAATCCCCGTCGGGGCACACATTTTCAACTGTCCCTGTTGACTTATACCAACGCCTATATGCGGCTAGGGGTATTCATTTCATTGTAATTTCATTCTAACGAGCTGTACGGTCACCGATGGTATCTAAAAATATTTTATGTTACATTATGGTAAACTATCTGAATGGGAAAGTAGGGCATGTGAATTGTGGCTATTAGCTCATATTTTCTTAGATTGTGGAATGTGGCGAGGCGTGTGTATCACCTCGGCGATGGGTTGGCAATAGCGGGATTCCGAGTGGTTTCCCAACAGAAGTTCTCACGGGAGCGGCCGCGCGAATAAGCTGCTTTGAGTCTCTCTTAAGCCAGAGAGCTACCAAAGCGCCTTTCGTAGCCGTGCTAGCCGCGAGAAGTTCTGAGAGATTTGAACAAAGCTGTAGATAGTCTCGGAAGTAGGAAACAGGGTCACGGCTATATTTCCTTTACAGTGTGTAAAGCGGTCTGCAGTTGCGCGCCCAGATGTGTTTCCATCAATCATAAGGCGAGGGCTGGCATTCTGCCAACTTCGGTTTAACAGAGAATACAACAAATGATGGATGAGAAAATCTTGCAGGCTTTCCCTGTAAACAGGAACAGGGAAGGAAATTTTCAGTTGCCACTGTGGCAAACCATGCAATTTGCTTCCCTCCGTGGTAATTTTGAGAAGTGTGAAGGACACAGTCTAGTCGGGGATAACTTTAGATGTGGAACTGCCGATTTATGGTCGAGCACACGGCAGCTGCACGTATCTCGTTCGTTGGAGAATTGCTGTTCAGTGCACGGCTGCAGCTTGCAGCTTTAGCGATTTTCGAGTAATTGTAGCATTTAGCGTTCGTGTTTGCATTGCATAGCTCAGAATTTGCAAGTTCGTTTCGCGTCTTGTGACTGCATTTTATCGTTATTTCCTTATCATACTGTGATCTAGAACTAATGATATCCAGTATATGCACATATTGTGAGTGGTCTAGACTTTGGGAAGTGATATCAATCTGTACTCTGTAGAGCATGAATGTGCCTCCTGCACGGATACAGTTTTCATTAAGTTAAATATTGTCATGTTGATAGTCCAGACGAAACTGGAGATTGGTAAGATAATGCAGTTTGTGTTTTTACATGAAATATATTGGCAGCTGAGATTATGAACGACCATCAGCTGTGTGAGGGAAGAACAATGATAATTTGTGCCAGACCGGGAGTCGAATTCGGATTTCCCGCTTTAGGTGAGTGGTCGCCTTAACTGCTTTGGCTATCCACTTACCACACATGGCGAGACCCAAACTTCGTATGTCAATGTTCCTGCGTCACAACCTGTTCTTGTACATACATTAAGTAATGCCAATACAGGTGGGGACATTTTAATTCAAAGTCTCTCTCTGGTATCGACGGAGGAGGAGAAGGAGATAACTGTTTAACGTCCCGTCGACAACGAGGGCATTAGAGACGGAGCACAAGCCAGGATTAGGGAAGGACAGGCAACAAAATCGGTCGTGCCCTTTAGAAGGAACCATCCCGACATTTGCCTGAAGTGATTTAGGGAAATCACGGAAAATCTAAATCAGGATGACCGGACGCGTGTTTGAACCGTCGTTTTCCCGAATGCTAGTCCAGTGTGCTAATCACTGATCCACCACACTCGGTGGTACCGACGGATAATTACGATACTGCAGTGCTTCTGTTGTTAAGAAGAACGATGCAATATTCCTTTGGACATCTATCTGGCCCAGTGCAACTTTTTACTGTCGTCATTCCCTTAAACAGCTGATGGTTGTTCACATTCGCAACTGTGGGTACATTTAATGTAAATTACTGGCCAGTAAAATTGCTACACCAAGAAGAAATGCAAATACCACAGTTCATCAAGAGTAGTGACTGGCGTATTGTGACGAGCCAGTTGCTCCGCCACCAGTGACCAGACGTTTTCAATTGGTGAAATATCTGGAGAATGTGCTGGCCAGGGCAGCATTCGAACATTTTCTCTATCCAGAAAGACCCGTACAGGACCTGCAACATGCGGTCGTGCATTATCCTGCTGAAATGTAGGGTTCCGCAGGGATCGAATGAAGGGTAGAGCCACGGGTCGTACACACATCTGAAATGTAACGTCCACTGTTCAAGGTGCCGTCAATGCGAACAAGAGGTGACCGGGACGTGTAACCAATGGCACCCCATACCATCACGCCGGATGATACGCCAGTATGGCGATGGTGAATACACGCTTCCAATGTGCGTTCACCGCGATGTCGCCAAACACCATTGTGACCATCATGATGCTGTAAACGGAACCTGGATTCATCCGAAAAAATGACGTTTTGCCATTCGTGCACCCAGTGTTGTCGTTGACTACACCATCGCAGTCGCTCCTGTCTGTGATGCAGCGTCAAGGGTAACCGCAGCCATGGTCTCCGAGCTGATAGTCCATGCTGCTGCAAACGTCGTTGAACTGTTCGTGCAAATGGTTGTTGTGTTGCAAACGTCCCAATTTGTTGACTCAGGGATCGAGACGTGGCTGCACGATCCGTTACAGCCATGCGGATAAGATGCCTGTCATCTCGACTGCTAGTGACACGAGGCCGTTGGGATCCAGCACGGCGTTCCGTATTACCCTCCTGAACCCACCGATTCCATATTCTGCTAACAGTCACTGGATCTCGACCAACGCGAGCAGCAATGTCGCGATACGATAAACCGCAATCGCGATAGGCTACAACCCGACCTTTATCAAAGTCGGAAACGTGATGGTACGCATTTCTCCTCCTTACACGAGGCATGACAACAACGTTTCACCAGGCAAAGCGGGTCAACAGCTATTTGTGTATGAGAAATCGGTTGTAAACTTTCCTCATGTCAGCACGTCGTAGGTGTCGCCACCGGCGCCAACCTTGTGTGAATGAATGCTCTGAAATGCTAATCATTCGCATATCACAGCATCTTCTTCCTGTCGGTTAAATTTCGCGCCTTTAGCACGTCATCTTCGTGGCGTAGTAATTTTAATGGCCAGTAGTGTATTTCATAACGGCTCTAGTCGTCGCAGTGCCTATTCGTTCGGATATGCATGCAGGTCTGAAGGATCAATGCATCGTTCTTCTTAACAATACAGGCACTACAGTATCTTACTACGTTTTTAGATGGAAGTAATTCTAAGTCAATAAATCCTCAAATTGAACAATGGTAGTGGAGACCAAGTAAATTACTAGGGCAAATCAGCAAGTCTTTGCTCCTATTTTTTAATTAGCTAGGGTAAGGTACACTCAGGTAATGACAAATATACATCCCTATACGTACCTTATACTGCTTTTCCACATAGTCCCCAAATAGTTCACACATTTGTCCCATAGTAACACTGTGTTAGAGATGCCCCTGGGGTATAATTCGTCTGGCTGGCTATGGAACTACCTTCGGGTTAGGGTCTTGGCTTTTCGTTACTTGTGAATCGCTGTCAGCCGTCGGAAAACGTGGAAAGCACTATAGGCGAGGTCTGGAATCTATGGTGAGTGGTCAAGAATCTTCCAGTGAAATGGCCAGACCTTTTTGGCAGTTGTGAATGCCACAAGCGGTCGCTTTGTCGTTGAGCAGAATCACGTTGTTCACATCGAAAATCCCTCGCTGCTTTCTGCTGATGGCAGACCTCCAGACGTGACAATGAGGAACAATAAGTGTCGGTCATGGTCGCACGTTGTGGCATGAAAGCCAGCAGGAGCGATCCGCAGCTATCTCAGGAAGCCGTTAACATCACTTTCCCAACAGATGGCGCTGAGCGTATTATTATTATTATTATTATTATTATTATTATTTTCCACAGCGAATCCGGATGTTTCCACATCATGCTCTGATGCTTCGATTCCGGCGTGAAATGTAGTATCCACGTTTCATCACCAGTAACAATGAAGTCTGGGAGACCTTCACCCTCCTTGGAGTACCGTTCCAGTTGATTCAGTGACGCTACCAATCGCTTGTTTTCCATCATATCATCCAACTGCTTAGACACCCACGGACATGAAGCTTTCCAGTACACTAAGGACGCATGAACGATGTCATAAGCAGTGTCATATGATATGCCAAGCTCCTCGGAAATGACCGTGACGTGCACACGTCGTTCTGCTTTCACCATTGCATCCATACCGGAAATGTTGTCAGTCAGCGACGAACGCGGTCACCTTGACGCTCATTGTCATGCAAGACTTCATGATTTTTGTAGAATTCACACCACCACCACCACCTCACAGTTCCCAAAGCGAAACAGTTTTCCCCATACGTGGGCTGCATTTCCCTTTAGGTGGGTGTTCCTCCCTTGCTCCATAATCATACTTCGTTGCGCTAACACCGTGGACGTGTGAAGTACAACCGCCATCTTTAACAATTGACAATAGCGTAATTCGGCGGTGCTACCAGTAAATAAGGTCGACACGAACCAAGAAAGGTTCAACGCTGCGAAAGGATATGTTGGCTTCGCATTCACGGGCGTAATTTGGCTAAAAAAAAAGGAGAAAAGACTGTCTGATTTGCCCTTGTAGTACATTTGTAAATATCCTCTCATTCCCTCATGTCCTCCCACAAAACCGAGCGAGGTGGTGCAGTGGTTAGCACACTGGACTCGCATTCGGGAGGACGACGGTTAAATCCCGCGTCCGGCCATCCTGATTTAGGTTTTCCGTGATTTCCCTAAATCGCTCCAGGCAAATGCCGGGATGGTTCCTATGAAAGGGCACGGTCGACTACCTTCCCTGTCCTTCCCTAATCCGATGAGACCGATGACCTCGCAGTTTGGACTCTACCCCCAAACAACCCAACCTCCCACAAAATTCTGATGACGCAACCATTATAAAAAATATGGTGAGTGGTTTCTTGCTCAATGAACTGTAGTCTCACTGTGACAGTGTTTCTAATTTATACAGGTGTCATAACGAATAATATATTGTCTTCTTTTAATCTTGAATGTTAGCTGGGGCACTTTTAATTATATAAAATTAATTAAATTTTTATTTCGTTGCTAATGATATTTGAGCTGCATTAGTACATAGCAGTACTAACAGTTGTACGTTTGTGCTGGGTTCTATATGAGCATAGAAACGGTAGTTTGGTCTCTCTCATGTTGAGTTCGCAAATGTAACAGGTAACCGCAACTTATCTGTGATCCATCCACAGTTTCACTTCATCTCATTTCAGTGCTTACAGAGCATGTTTTTAGTAGCTAGGTTCGGGGTAGCTGTGTGAACTGTTAGGGGGATAGGTTAAAATCAGCCTAGGAGCTTCAGCCTTTTTTTTTTCTTCCTTTATTGAGTTTCGATTCCCCATCCCCAAAGGAGGCGGGCTGGAAGCAGCTTAGTACGCTGCTCTTCAGCCTGCAGAATTTGTTTTAAAAATGAAGATAATAAATAATAAAAGTAGGCGATAAAATCGGTGACTTAAATGGTAAAATGTTGGTAAATTGTGGAACTTAAAACATAAAGAAAGGGTTGGTAATGTTAATAAAATACACAGGAAGCAGACAAGTAAAATAATAGACAGACAATTAAAAATACAGCGACAGTCTTGTTTCTGTTCGCAAGAGATATAAAAACCACATCCAGCGACAGCATGATTTCTGTTCCAAACACTTTGGAAAGACACACAACACTGAATACTTACTTGAACACCGCACTAAAAAGTTGGCACAATTATGACACACCACAGCACCACAGCCAAGGGCCGACGGGGGGGGGGGGGGGGGGAACCTGGACAGATGATGGGAAAGAAAAGGGGAGAAGGATAGGAAAACGAAGTGGGGGGGCGGAGTGGGGGTGGGGAAGGAGCCGATGGAGGATAATGACTCATAAGAGGGGGGGGGGGGGGGCTGGGCAGACGTGAGAGGGAGTGGGGAAAGGCAGAGGAGGGGAATGCAAAAGGACTCGGGGGCGGGGTGAAGGGAGGCAGAGAGAGGGTAGGCGGGGAAAAAAATGATGGAAGGGGGGGGGGGGAGGGGAGGAGCTTCAACCTCTAGACGACAAATGATATGCGGACAGTCCCTTACCTGACACTAGAAGGAACGCTATGAGGACAACTTTCTGGCCATACACGAGATTTGTGGTTGTGGAGGCAGGCAGACTGACTAGAAACGTAGAAGAAAACGATAATTTCACTTCAGTCAGCCAATTAGTGTTTTCCGAGTTCACATTCCGGCGTAGATTTTGATCCTATGAAGGCAGATGCCACCTGGAGGATAGTAGGGGTACTGATAATGGCCACGTGAACACTCTCACACCAGTAGACGCTGTTCTGGATTCCCACACAGCACAGACGCCCTCCGGGATCGAGTATTGTTAGGTCAGCAGTGGCTGATCGTACAACTACCACAGCACAGATAAGAAGCCTTGTGTGCGCAGACATCTCAACACGAACTTTGGCGAACCACTTCTGTTTTCCACTCAAGCCACAGCATCTACGTGCACGGCTCGACTGGTACCGTCAAAGGATCACTTGGAAGATGAAAGCAGTTTCTGCCTGGAAACAAATGAAAGTCGCTTGGGCGTACAACGTAAACCAGGTGAGCGCTGTCTCGCAGAATGAGTTCGAACACACCTGGGGTGCGGTAAGCTACAACGCTCGTTCACCTTCGGCGTTTTACGCTGACGAGTGCTCAGACGCACAGAAGTTTCTAGACCCTTTCTTTTCCCGTTCTTGGACCAGGAAAGTGAGACGTGCAGCAACTTCCATGTGTAGCACAATCTCTGGACTCGCCTCCAGTCTGGCACGTGCGGGTTATGATGAGACAAGAAACGACTCGTCAGATTTGCCAGCCGACAACTCTTACCGAACTACGTGAACAGGTCGAGCAGGTGCGGCATAACTTATCCCTGGACAGTATTTGTCCACTGTACGATCGACCGGATGCTAGAGTTAGCTACTGCATTGCCACCCGTGGAGACTACATCAGATACTAATATGGGTGTTTCAGAGTGGGTCGATACCTGGTACCTCGGAACAGCGTGTGCTATTGATCTGTAAATGTTGTCATTTCGTTTACTCGACATACACTGCTGCAACAATAAATCTTGAGTGAATCGGAAAACTCTACATGGGCGTACTAATTTTGTTTCCGGCAGTGTATTTTCTATGAGCGCGTAGTCCTGGAGTGCTGGATGAAAAGCGATCTCTTGAGTTTACATCTTTCTGTGTTGCATGGGAAGCCACTTTGTGGCGATGCCGGGTTTTCTGCTCCATGGAGGTGGAAGACGAAGCCTTGAAGCCGAGCCTGAGAAAATTTCTGGGTGCTTGATTCTCTGGCGCCGGTGCATCGCCGACTGGGTCATTCTAAAAATTTACGGTCGGGAGGGGCAGTAACGTTGTTATTGGAATCTCGTCGGCGGAAGCTGTGTAGCGTATCCTCTGACTGACGCTGGAGTTGCTCGGAATTGTAATACCGAGCACTGCAGTGAAGAAGCGAAGAGAGATGAAGTGGGCTACTTCGCGGTAGGCGCTCAGGGAGTGAAGTCGTCTACAATTTGGCTTTCATTTAGTAGCTTCCGCGCACATTCCGGATATAGAAAATTTCGCGCTGATGAACGGCGCAGGCAGAAGGACAACGCAATTTAAGATTGCGGCTCCGTTGGTGGCGCAAACGCACGTCATGCAATTGCAGATAGTATAACTGGTTGTTGAGTCTGCGTAGAAGTTCTGGCGCGATCACAACGTGGGTTACATTCAGTCGGTGATCATAATTTCATTTTTCTAAACTTTCGCCTGGCTTACTACAGACGTTTTGTGATAAACGTGGTATCAGGGACTTCTTATAACATCGTACCCACTAGCCTCATTCGGTAAGTTTCATGGTTGTTATTCAGATTCAGTACGTTTTCATTTATTATTCATAGTGCAATCTTGCCACCGTTGTTTTATAAGTAATTGTATCAATGTTTGTCGTAATAGAAGTATGCTATTATCCAATATTATTTCGTGATGTCGAATTATTGTACCCAACTGCCCTTTTGTGAATTTAAGTAATAAATAAAACATTGAAACTGAAGTTTGAATTCAGTTTTTGTAATTAGAAATTCTACCACACTCCAATTAGGTATTGTATATTTCCTTACGCGAAATGTACGTGGGCGGCAGTAATACTGTAGTGAGCCTATTTGGTACATACTTCTCCAGAGCGGGATTTGAAGCCAGGTTAAACTTTGCCCATAATGCCTCTGCGTTTATTATACTGGAATTAAATGATGCCCATACATTAGGTAAGCAGGATGCTAAGAACTGGGTATCGAATCTTTCCAGCATAAACACTCTCCTTCTTGATGGCTTTATTAACTTCAGTACTATCACCAGTTCTCTAAACTTTCTCAATAGTGTTTCGCGAAAGTACGTAGTCTTCACACGGGGGGTTCCAATTTGAGTTATCGAAACATCATGCTAGTAAAGTGGTGGCGTCGTCTTGTCGCAACGTTTCAAGTAGTCACTTCGCCAGAAGATGATGGGTACGAAACTCATTGAAACGTTGCGACAACACGACGCGACCACTCGGCTGATAACTCGAGAAGAATTCATCAGTGGAATACGCCGAGAAAGACTGAAATAGCATTTATCACGCTAGTACTCGCGTGTTGATGGAACCTATCGGTAACAAATCTGTCAGCACGTCTATGAATTGCTTCAGTGTCATACGACCTGGTCAGGGCCCCAAACAGTCGAGCAGCAAACAAGAATACATTACTGCTCTCTGCGCGTTGTACTCTATCGATGAGCTACACTTTCCCAGAACTCTCCCAATAAATCGAAGTCGACCTTTTGCCTTCCCTACTAGCGACCTTGCGTGCTCATTCCATTTCATATCGCCACGCTACGATACGCCTAGATATCTAATCGAGTTGCCTTTTTCAAGTAGCAGACCGCTAATACTGTATTCGAACATTAGAGGATTGTTTTTACTACTTCTCGTCATTAACTTACTTTTTCTACACTTAGACCAGGTTGATATTCAATATACCAAATAGAAATTCTGTCCAAATCATCCGGTATCGTCTTACAGTCTCTCGCTGACAACACTTTTCCATACACTCCAGTAACACCAACAAACAGTTGGTTATTGCTGATTGTCCCGTCTGTCAGGTCGTTTACGTATATAAAGAATAAGAGTGGTCCTGTAAGACTTCCATGGAGTACTCTTGACGCCACCCTTGTCTTTGATGAACACTAACAGTCAAGGGCAACTTACTGTGTTGTATTACCTAAGAAAACGTCGAGCCACGCTCGCATCTGGGAAGCTACTCCGCATGCTCTGACCACTCTGCAGCGGGACACTGTGTTAAAGGATTTCGGGAAAGCTAAGAGTCGGCCTGGTGCGTGTCGTCCATGCTTTGCAGGGTGTGGAGCGGTGGAAGGGTAAGCTGAGTCGCCAACAACCGACGCTTTCTAAATGGTAAATCCATGCCAAGAAGTTTTTCTGTTGCAACTAAACTTACTATTTTCGAGCTCAGAATATGCTGAAGATCACCTGTGCTTTTTCCCAGTCGCTTGGGACCTTGCACTGGACGAGGGATTTGTGATAGATGCAAGCTGAGTAAGGGACCAATGCTGTAGAGTACTCCCTATCAAATCGCATTGCAGTTCCATTCGGACCTGGCGACTGATTTGCTTTCAACTCTTTCAGTTGTTTCACGATCCCAGAGATGTCTGTATCTATGTCCTCCAAATGGGAGTCTGTGCAACGGTCAAACGATGGCATGTACGTACGATCTTCTTTCGTGAAGGATTTCTTTAAACGCGAAATTTAAAACTTCAACTTTATTTTTGCTGTCTACTATTGCCACATCAGACTCTTCGACCAGTGATAGAACAGAACCCTTCTGTTCGCTTAGTGATTTTGTGTAGGACCAGAATTTCCTCAGGTTCTCTGCAAGAACGTCAGATAACGTATGACGGTGGAACTTCCAAGCTTCGGCCTCGATCTTTCTAAAGAAGCACGAATTTCTGCTAACGTTTTCTTTTTTGAACCTAGGGTGCAACAGTCTATCTCCTCAGAATTTTTCGAATTTTGTTATTAAATCACGTTGGATGTTTCCGTCTTCGTTCCACACATTTGCTACGTACTTCTCCAGAGCGCCATTTGAAACCAGCTTAAACTTTGCCCTTAATGCCTCTACGTTCGCCATATTGGAATTAAATGAAATGGCTCTGAGCACTATGGGACTTAACTTCTGACGTCATCAGTCCCCTAGAACTTAGAACTACTTAAACCTAACTAACCTAAGGACATCACACACATCCATGCCCGAGGCAGGATTCGAACCTGCGACCGTAGCGATTGCGCGGCTCCAGACTGTAGCGCCTATAACCGCTCGGCCACTCCGCCCGTACATTAGGTAAGTAGGACACTTCAGCATAAAAACTCTCCTTCTTGATGGATTTATTAACTTCAGTAACTATTGCCCTGTGATGTCATGATGACTAATTCCTTTTTGTATAATGACATTGTCCATACTGTCAGGCCTGTTATGCTTCCATTGCGTGTGGGTTGTCGAGTTAACTTCCCAAGACTGTTTCTATGATATGGCCTTGTAGCATTGGCCAACAGAACCTCGCTGTGTTGGTGCTACGAAAGGCTGAAAGGAGGGGGAAACTTCAGATGTCATACTTCCTAAGGGTATGTAGCTCTAATGTTTTGCTTCGTGATGATAACATCGTCTTGGGTAAAATATTCTAGAGGTAACGTGGTCCTCCACTCGGGTGGAGATGTCATCATCAGGAAAAACAAAACTTGCGTTCTGCGGGTCGAAATATGGAATATTAGATCACTTAACCGGGTTGGTATGTTCTAGAATTAAAAAGAGCAATGGATAGAATCGATATATCCATACGGCTACTAGCGCTCCAGATGATGAAGAGATTGCAAGTATGTATGATGAACTAAAATAAATTATTGAGATAATTTAATTGTTTTGTAGACTGGAATTCTACGAGTATAGTAGGGAAAGGAAGAGAATGGAAAATGGCAGGAGTACATGGACAGGGGGAAAGCGGTGAAAGAAGAAGCCTCGTGGTAAGATTTTGTCAAGGAGCGAAATTTAATTGGTGTTAGAGTTTGTCTTAAGAATGACGAAAAAAAGGTTTTGTACCTGGAACAGACGTGGGAGACCAGAATGTTTAAGGGAGATTACATAAAGGTAAGATAGAGATTTTGATATCAGATTTTAAATTGCAAAATACTTACACGAGCAGATGTCCACAACGACATAATTTATTGGTTATGAACTGCACATTCAAAACGTAGACATTACAGAATAATAGAAAATTATGGAGATGGTGCCTGCCTAAGCTGAAAGAAACAGAGGTCGTTCATAGAGTATTGAGTGACGATTAAGTGAAACAGGGAAAACGAATAAAATAAAAGAAGAATGTGTCACTTTCAGAGGCGAATTCGTGAAGCCAGTAGACGGTCAAAGAGCCACAGAGTCCAGCAGAACTCATTAAATAACACATGAGATATTAAATTTAACTGACGAATGGAGAAAATATAAAAATGCAGCAAATGAAGCAAGTAGAAAGGAAATACAGGCAGAAGGCGCAAAACAGCAAAGCTTCCTGGCTGGAGAAGAAATGCAAAGCAGTGGAATGAGGTAAGATTATTGTAGGTACAGATGCCGCCTGTAGGAATATTAGAACGTTTGGAAAAACGAAATATAGGTGTATGAATATCAAGAACCCAGGTACAAGCCAATAATAAACAAACAAGAGAAGACTGAAGTGTGAAAGGAATATGTAGAAGCACTATGACATGAATGCCTACTTGAAGATAATATTATGGAAAAAAGGAGATTGATGAAGAAGAGATAGGAGATAAGATGCTGCAAGATGTAAGATATAACTCGAAACAACACTCCTGTAGCAGTCGGTATTCTCTGCGAATGGTCAATGGACACACTATTAGTCACCATTTATGAGAGCTCGCTGATCGATTCTTGACGCTGTAGGCGAGGCGGGACTGGTACCATGTGGTCACATGCCCTATCACGTAATTATGAAAGTGAAATGATTTGTATTTGCCAATCCATAGTATGTGATCATGGCAGTAAGGTGAGTCAAGGTGGATACGTGTCAGGAAGAGAATACACATCTGTCGTGTTTGGACGTGCCCAAGTCGATACAGTACACAAAGTTGTCCGATTTGTTGTTGAATCAAAGCTGACTGTCGAACTCGTCTACTAGGAATGGTGTACCACTCGCTGCCATATAACATGGCGTGAGATCAGTAGTCCTGGGAAGGTCCTAAGCGGCAGGAACTGGAAACGAGTTTCACTCCTTGTCGGTGACAATTCGTTCCCAACAAGAAAAAAAATTGCTTGTGTCAGTGAATAGATCTTAATCTCAACGACTTTCTGAGCGAACATTGCAAAGGGAACAGGAAACAATGGGTATTTGGAGTCGAGTATCACGCAGAGGTCACTGTTCACAACAGAACATGGAGGTGGGCCAAAAACCATAGAAACTGTACAGTTGACTAGACACGAGTAATGTGGTCCAAAGGGACACGATTTTGCCTCTTTTTTAATGACCAAAGTCGTCTAGTGCACCGCCATCCCACAGAAGTGTTAAACCCTCCGCATGTGGGGAGCGCAGTTCATGATGTTCTGTGGGGTTTGCCGCATCACAACTTGGATCCTCCCCCCCCCCCCCCCCCCCCAGATTTACGTGAACGTGAACCATGATGTTTATTTCAGCATTGTAGATGGACAAGTGTTGACCTTTACTCTACATATTCACGAAAAGTATACTGTTGACACACTCATCTTGCATTCTGACGACAGCTACACCACAGAGCTGGACGCATACGTTTCTGGTGTAACGGACACTCGAGTACCCTATCGCGTCTCAACTGTCCCTCTACATCACCCGATCAGAAAATATCTGGGACTTTCAAGAACTGCGAGTGAACAGTAGTAATCACCATGCCCATAATTTGGTAACTTTACGGGATCTAATCACCAACTAGCTTCACATGGATATGGGATACACGAAGAAACTTGTGGAATCCGCTCCTCGCCAAATAAAGGTCATTATCAACTCCGCCAGCGGTGTTACACGGTATTAGCGTGGTGCCTCCTGAGGTGACAACCTTTTGGCGGTGTGCTTATGTTTCGTCTTTTTTGTAACGCGGCTTCAGAACAGTGGTCCTAAAATAATCCAAACTTCCAAACCGATAGGAACCGGAGTCAAGTATCACGCATTGTCGATGACAATCGGTCTCAGCCCCAACATGAATCTCCTGTCGACGAATTCAGTCCGCACTGACTAGTTTCTGACCGAAATTGCGAAGGGAATCGCAAGCAGTGGATATTTGAGATCGGTTACTTCGCCAGAGACTATTGCATAATGCGTCACCTTGAGTTGCACGTGTTCAATATGAACAACACTAAAACTGGACGAGTGACTGAAAGCATGTAGTGTGGTACAAGACACGATTTCGCCTCTTTTCAAATGATGCAGATGGTTTCATGACGTTTTTGGGGTGTTATTGGTACTGTTATTCGGGACTGCTCACGCAAGTAGGCATCAACATAAACCAGGATGTTTATTTCAACTTTATCGTTGAGCAAGTGTTGCCCTTTCTTCATCTCTGTGATAAGTAAATTGTTAACGCTTCTGTCTTCAAGATAACAGCAGCCGAGATCACAAAGCTGCACGCATACACTGAGAAGACAAAAGCAATGGGATACCTATTAACGTCGGTTCAGATCTCTTTTTCAATGGCGTAGTGCAGCAACTCGACGTCACATGGACTCAACAAGTCGTTGGACGTGTCCTGCAGAAATATTGTGCCCTGCTGCCAATATAGCCGCCCACGATTGCGGAAGTGTTGCCAGTGCAGGACTTTGTGTACAAAATGATCTCTCGATTATGTCCCACATATGTTCTATGGGATTCATGCTGAGTGGTCTTGATGGCCAAATCATTCGCTTTAATTGTTCAGAATGTTCTTTAAACCATGAACAAAATCGTTCAAATGGCTCTGAGCACTATGGGACTCAACTGCTGTGGTCATAAGTCCCCTAGAACTTAGAACTACTTAAACCTAACTAACCTAAGGACATCACACACATCCATGCCCGAGGCAGGATTCGAACCTGCGACCGTAGCGTTCGTTCGGTTCCAGACTGTAGCGCCTTCAACCGCTCGGCCACTCCGGCCGGCGAAACCATGAACACTTGCGGTCTTGTGAGATGGCACATTATCATGGGAACACGAAGTCTATGAATGGCTACAAATTGTCTCCACATAACGGAACACAAAACCATTTCCAGTCAATGAACGATTCAGTTGGACCAAAGGACACAGTCGATTCCATGTAACCACAACTCATATCATCATGGAGCCACCAAGACCTTGCACACTGCCTTGTTGACAGACTGGGTCCATGGCTTCGTGATGTCTGCGCCATACTCGAACCTAACATTAGCTCTTACTGACTGCAATCCGATCTGACCAGGACACTGTTTTCCATTCGTCTAGGTTCCAACCGGTACGGTCACGAGCCGAGGAGTGGCGCTGCAGACGATGTTGTGTTGTTAGCAACGACACTCGCATCGGTCGTCTGCTGCCAAAGCCCATTAACGCCATATCTCGGCGCCCTGTCCTAACGTATACGTTAGTTGTACGTCCCACATTGGTTTATTCGATTATTATACACTGTGTTGCATGTATGTTAGCACTGACAACTCTACGCAAAGAGCGCTGCTCTAGGTCGTTAAGTGAAGGCCGTCAGCCACTGGGTTGTCGGTGCTGAGAGGTACTGCCTGAAATGCAGTATTTTCGACACGCTCTTGACCCTGTAGATTTCAGAATACTGAATTGCCTTACGATTTCTGAAACCGAATGTCCCACACGTCTAGCTCCAACTATCATGCTGCGTTCAAAGTCTGCAGCCATAAAGATGTCGGAAACCTGTTCACATTGACGACCTGAGTACAAACGGCAGCTCCGCCAATGTACTGTTCTTTTATACCTTGTGCATGCGATAAACAGCAATGAGTATATGTGGATATCGCTATCCCATGTCTTTTGTCGTATCTGTGTATGTTCCTGGTATGATGAATAGTCATCTTATTGTTCTCGAGTGGTCCTTAAAATCAGCCTTGGCACACAATGTAATTCCTGTATAAAATATCTGGGTTTATTTAAGAACTGCAAGTGAACAGAAGTACGAATACCCCCATAATTTTGTAGCTCTACGGTGTCTAATCACCAACGACTGATTCCAGAAGATATTTATGTACTCTATTCCTCACTAATATCAAGGTTAGAAGCGGTGTTACGTGGTACTAGCGTGACGTTTCTTGAGGTGACTACTTTTTTGTCCTGTGTTAGGATCAGTCTGTTGTCTCCCTGTCTGCCTTTCTGTCCTTCCGTCCGACTTTTCAAGACCCCTTTCCTCCGGACGGGTAAATGTATCAAATTGAAATTTCTGTCATATTAAGCCTATGATCTCTTGGCGTTGTAAGAAGTTGAAGCTTCTAAGTCAAAGCTATCAAAAGATACAGTTACTTATGGCAGACATTTTCTTGTGGCAGAAATTTCGATACTTGCAAACTCACTCATGAAAACCTACACAGTACTTCCCGTTACACAAGAATCATGAAATTTGCGTCTGTCTGTCCTTCTCTTAAGACCGTTTTCTTTTTCTCAGGAACGTTCAGATATGGCAAATTGAAATCGGTTTCACATACTAAGGTCTATGGTACCTTGGCGTTGTAATAAAAGTTAGCCTCTATGTCAATGAGGTCAAGAGATATGGTCATTTACATAAGATACTTTGACATACGCCAACTTACACATGAAAACCTACAGTGTACTTCCCATTGACCTAGGATTGTAAAATTTGTCAAGAAGCAATGCTGCACAGTACAATCGAAGGGAAGAAGCCGATATTTTTCAATTCGTAATTATATCACGCGAAATAAACTGTAATTTGTTATACGACTGTCTGTCTGTCTGTTATGACTCCTCCTTCTCAGGAACTGGCAACGTATTGAATTTTGTGTCAAATATTAAGGTTTACGGTCCCTTGGTGATGTAAAAAAGTGAAACTTATAAGTCAATATGATCAAAACATACATTTATGTCACATTTTTCGATGCTCGTGACGGCCGCTGTAGTCGAGCGGTTCTAGGTGCTTCAGTCTGGAACCGAGCGACCGCTACGGTCGCAGGTTCGAATCCTGCGTCGGGCATGGATGTGTGTGAAGTACTTAGGTTAGTCAGGTTTAAGTAGTTCTAAGTCGTAGGGGACTGATGACCTCAGATGTTAAGTCCCATAGTGCTCAGAGCCATTTGAACCATTCGATATTAGCATACTAACTCATTAAAAACTTGTGGTTACTTCCCCTTGATGTAGGAACACGAAATCTGGCAAGGAGCAAGGTTTCGCAGTAAAAATAAGGGAAAATATACGAAAATTGTTAATTTCTATCACAACAAAAATAGTTACTGTATCTGACTTCAGACGTGAAATTAATTCACTCTCGGTTACCTTGGAATCCATGAGACCGATGAAACTTCCTGGCAGATTAAAACAGTGTGCCGGACCGAGACTCGAACTCGGGACTTTTGCCTTTCGCGGGAAAGTGCCCTACCACTCCGCTGCAGAGTGAAAATCTCATTCTGGAAACATCCCCCAGGCTGTGGCTAAGCCATGTCTCCGCAATATCCTTTCTTTCAGGAATGCTAGTTCTGCAAGACTCGCAGGAGAGCTTCTGTAAAGTTTGGAAGGTAGGAGACGAGGTACTGGCAGAAGCAAAGCTGTGAGGACGGGGCGTGAGTCGTACGTAGGTAGCTCAGTTGGTAGAGCACTTGCCCGCGAAAGGTAAAGGTCCCGAGTTTGAATCTCGGTCCGGCACACAGTTTTAATCTGCCAGGGAGTTTCATATCAGCGCATACTCCGCTGCAGAGTGAAAACCTCACTAATGAGACCGATTCTTGTCAACATCATTGTCGATAACAGGCAAAAGTCCTAGAATTCTCGATTTCCAGAATGGATGGACTCTCTGTACACATAATCAAATTCATATGTAACCCTCAGTGCGCGAGTCCTATTGGTACCTAACCATTTTTTTATCGCACTCATACCTTTTCTTTAACTGTTCGGTTCTTGGATAAATAAAGTGACGTCGTGTTTACGTTCCGTTCAGTGCGAACACACCTCCATTAGAAGGCGTCGTCGTCTGCCGTTCCCCTCCGCTGACGTTCAGAGTGAATCGAGCTTAATAGCGCAGGCGCCGCGTGGGCGGTGAGAGAGGGCTGAGGCGAGGAGGCGGCAGGTGCGCCCAAGAGAGTGGCGCGCTGCAGCGAGCTGCCTGTGCCGGGCTGTTTGCGTGGGCGGAGTTGGCTGGCGACCCGCGGCTGCGGCTGCGTATTGATCCCTCCCGGCCGCGGCCCGCTAGGTCTCCCTGCCCGCCTGCCGCTGCCCGACGCCTGCCGAAGGTCGTGGAGGACAGAGCAGAGGCCGCTCACACACCCCCACCGACGCACTGCCCCTTTGGTACGCACGGCCGTCACGCCGGTTCTGCTGGCAGCCTAGCTCGCCGGCGCTCACCTGCAGCCGTCGAGGCGATAGCAGGCGTTGCTCGGTAAAGTTTCCTACCACCCATATGGTTTGCACGTCGTCCTCTGCAGCTGAATGATCATCACGGCTGACTGCCTTGCAGAGGGCCCTGGTATGATTCGGAGTTTACCAGGGAGACTGGAATGGGATCCACTCGGCCTCCACAGCAATGAGTGACGAAATATGCAGTTACAAAACTAATCAAGAACAACGATTAATTCAACAAATGGAACCATATGGCACAGTGGCTTTGCAGAATGGCACGGACTACCTTAGCACACCTCCTTCTCAGTCCAAATACCCATTCAGGGCTCAGTACACTTGGTGTTCCCCGTTAACTCGGCCAGGCGCTGTGGCCGAGCGGTTCTAGGCGCTTCAGACCGGAACCGCGCTCCTGCTACGGTCGCAGGTTCGAATCCTGCCTCGGGCATGGATGTGTGTGATGTCCTTAGGTTAGGAAGGTTTAGATAGTTTTATATCTATGGCACTGTTGACCTCCGACGTTAAGTCCCATATTGCTTAGAGCAATTTGTACCATTTGAACCCTAAACTAGAACAACATTGTACAGGCTCTCAGACTTGCAGCTCAATATACACACATCAAAAGAAGTTTTGCATCCCCCCAGTTCCCAGAACTCCTGAAGATAGGCGTTGAATGTGGATATTGTATCGCAGACACATTTTCTTTGACCCGCCCAAAGATGTAAACAACCATGCATGAGTAGCGCCTATTAGATTTAGGGGGTCCGACAGCCGATCAGTTCCAGTCATTCCGCCAGGAAGGAGGTACATGACTTGTGTTGTCCAACCATGCCTAGACGGTCAATGCCGCGATTCGATCTTGACAACATTGTTACTTTGTGCCAGGAAGTGCTCTCAACAAGGGAAGTGTCCAGGCGTGTTGGAGTGAACCAAAGCGATGTTATTCGGACATGGAGGAGATACAGAGAGACCGGGACTGTTGGTGACATGCCTCGCTCAGCCGCCCAAGGGCTACTACTGCAGTGGATGACCGCTACCTACGGATTATGGCTCGGAGGAAACCTGACAGCAATGCCACCATGTTGAATAATGCTTTTCGTGCAGCCACAGGACGTCGTTTTACAACTCAAACTGTGCGCAATAGACCGTATGATGCGCAACTTAACTCCCGACATCCATGGCGAGGTCCATCTTTGCAACCACGACACCATGCAGCGCTGTAAAGATGGGCCCAACAACATGCCGAATGGACCGCTTAGGATAGGCATCCCGTTCTCTTGAACTATGAGCGTCGCATATGCTTTTAACAAGACAATCGTCGGAGAAGTGTTTGGAGGCAACCCGCTCAGGCTGAACGCCTTAGACACACTGTCCAGCGATGGCAGCAAGACAGAGGTTCCGTGCTGTTTTGGGGTGGCATTAAGTGGGGCCGACGTACACCGCTGGTGATCATGGAAGGCGCCGTAACGGCTGTACGATACGTGAATTCCATCCCCCGACCGATAATGCAACCATATCGACAGGACATATGCGAGGCATTCGTCTTCATGGACGACAATTCGCATCCCCATCGTGCACATCTTGTGAATGTCTTCCTTCAAGATAACGACATCACTCGACTAGAGTGGCCAGCATGTATTCCAGAAATGAACGCTATCGAACATGCCTGGAATAGAGTGAAAAGGGCTGTTTACGGCCGACGTGACCCACCAACCACTCTGAGGGATCTACGCCGAATCACCGTTGAGGACTAGGCAATCTGGACTCACAGTGCTTTGATGAACTTGTGGATAGTATGCCACGGCGAATACAGGCATGCATCAATGCAAAAGGACGTGCTAGTGGGTATTAGAGGTACCAGTGTGTACAGCAATCTGGACCACCACCTCTGAAGGTCTGAAGGTCTCGCTGTGGGGTGGTACAACATGAACTGTGTGGTTTGCATGAGCACTAAAAAGGGCGGAAATGTTTATGTTGATGTCTACTCCAACTGTTTGTACAGGTTCTGGAACTCTCGGAACCGAGGTGATGCAAAATTTTTTTTGATGTGTGTATCACCTGCGTGGACTCGTATTTAAGTTAAACAAGTAAACATGTACACTGCATTGATTAGGTAGTAGAAACCTCAGGGACTGATATACATCTCTTTAGCTGGTGTGGATTAATTATTCTGATACGTTTAGGCTTTTTAAATTTGATTTTATATTAGTTAGGTGATAGTTTTGGGAAAACGGTCGTGTAGAAGAAATAGAGGCTACAAGGTGTGCAAAACCGACAATGCTCGCGAGAGCAAGGTGGTGATCCCAAGTCCCTCCATATCTCACCCAAATGACGTCACTAGCTGACGATGACAAGGCGGTCGGTCGGTCAGTGCATAATGGCCCCTCTGAAGCCAAGCGGTGTTTTGTATTTTTTCCGTGATTTGTTTTGTTGTTAAAGACAAAGGTTATTACCACGCTAATTTTCCACTCGACTGTGTTTACTGTTTCCCGTATTTGAGATGAATATTTAAAGCCTTTCATGGTTTGAACTTCGGGCACTTAGACAAATGGTACACAGTCCCTACCGCTCATAGCCACTCAAGCCCGCCAAACTCTGATAACAGCAGAAATATTGTAAGCTGATCCAGATAATTGCCATAGCCGCCTAATCTCCGAGGATAAGTGCTGGGTGTGGTATGACACCGAGATAAGGTGCAATGCAAGTAGTGGAAATTATCCGGTGCAGTCCTAACAGAATATGTTCGCAATAAAGGATAAAGGGTAGATCGTCGTACCATCATACTACTCAAATCTTCTGGCTGTGTGACAGAGGTCTGTTAAGGTGGAGGGTCCCGGGAAGCTAAACAAAGCGGATTTTTTACTCCATACCGTAACACCAATTCATTCTGCACGGGATACAGTCACAAATGCTGCTTCCTTAGGTGATCAAGTTTTGTCTTCACCCTCTTCCTCATCCCTGGATTTTAACTATTTCTGAACAGCCAAAATACATTCTTCTACCACTAAGTTCAGCGCCTTAAGTCATCGTTGAGAGATAAGTGTCTTTTTAAACGGTGAATACGAAGTGAATTAGGGCCAACTTCATCATGAAGCTCTTTTTACATCTTGATTTCTTCCAGTAATAATTAAAACATTATGACTACCTCTCATATTTTTGTGATTAAATAAATTCTACATCCTCTTCGGATGAGAACTGCAGAAAACTGGGCTGCTATTAGATGTAAGTCGTCATTGTGAGCAGAAGTGGTGACATTACAGTTCAGGCAGCAGAATGTAATGGTTTGTTCCCTTAATAATCTTTTATAATTTTGTGGTTGCACTTCATTTGTAATGAAGCTGATAGCAGTCTTAGGATCCCTTTCGAGTTTTATACTACTCTGCCACCGAAACAATACTAAAGCACATCATACACAACGAACTCTCTCCTCATTTATTTTGAACACATTTATTCTCTCTTTTAAAATGTTCAACCGTTCTTCAGAAAATATGTATGGTGAAACGGGGCAACAGTGAATGGCTCATTCTTCGATTTAAGCCTATACCTCTTCAGAGGCAAGAAGAGAAATATAGAGTTGTTGACTAATTCGAAAAGGTAGTGTGCAATATATACATACAAAAAGAAAATGCTGGAGGTGATGTATATGATTGATGTACATGCTAGTAAATTACACGTATATTAATGAAGTGTTTGAGTTGTAATTTTGCAGGAAAATGTTGAAATTCATTTATATTGCGACATTACAAACGTTCAACACAAATCCTGGAAATACAACGCTTGGTCGTCATAAAGAAACTCCGATTCGACCGGCGGCGTTCACTCGGATGCGTTCGTTTTCTTAAAACAACAATTTAAAAAATGTGAGCAAAAGCAGTTACGAAGGCAGAATAATTTTGGTGGTCCTGGAAGTCCCCACAGGATACAGTATTGTGCCACTATATGACCTGCGCACTTGTCTGTCCGACTCTTAATAGTAGCTTGTTCGGTTCTAGAAGTACCTTAGTACCTTGTTCACATCGGGTATCTGCATTTGTATTTGTTTGAAACATTTTATTCTAAGTAATTGAGCAATGGGCTGTGACGAGTTACTCGACTTCTAATGGTCATTACTTGCAGTTCACTTCGCAATGCTCTCTCTGAAAGTGGCTGAGATGGACCTGCATTTACTGACAGCTGCAAATCCTGTCAGGTTTGAATGCAGTAGTCATCGACAAGACACGATGCTCATCCACGTCTTACGCCGTGTTACACGGCTGTCAGTGGTACGGCATTCCTTGCACACACGTTGGACCGTCCGCGTTGATACACCTACAAATCGGGCAACTTCATTGACGATATGGTCGCGGACACGCCCAAACACGACAGCTGCTTTCTGCCATTCCGTTATGTTTCCTCCATCGAGTCCTCTTACTGTGATGACGCCATACAATCGTCAGGTACATACCCACGACATCACTACCATGACTTACGTCAAAGATGGAGGGTCAAATGACCCCCTGGTATCATTTCCACGCCGTCTACTGCGTCCCAAAGCGACCTGTGTGCTCTTGTAAGGGAGCCACTAATATTTTGTCCGTTGAGTATACCTCATCATGAGGTCGAGCTCTCTCTAAATAGGTTTTAGTGAAACATGTTTTTTCTCTATCTCATATCACTCCACCTCCATAGCTGAGTGGTCAGCATGCCGCCTGAGCGCCATGTGGGCTGGGATTCCAGTGCGTTACTGCCAGAGAGTTTTCCTTGGCGGAAGAATTGGAGGGGGTCCATTCAGCGTCGTGAAGCGACGTGAGGAGCTACTTCAGTGAGAATTAGCAGCTCCAAGGTCTGCAAAGCCGACAACGGCTGGGAGAGCGGCGTGCTGATCGATGTAGATCCATACCATATCCGAATGATTCTTGATGGCAGAGGATGAGATGGCGGCCGGTCGACATCACGTGGTGCTCCGGACCTAATCACGGGAACTATATACAGCTGACAGCAGTGATCATCTCCTTTTCTTTCTTTCCCTTTCCACCTTCAATTTATATACCTAATCACGGAGTTTATTTTTAATTTTTCTTATTTTTATTTTTTTTTTATATATCAACGATATCCTTATGGTAGACACGGAGCCCTTTAAATCTATGCCAGATCCTCTTTCATTATTACACATTCACTAACCAACAAGATTAGGTATAAAGACATGGTTTGGCCGATGGTGACTTCGACGCCAAAGTTAATTCGCCAACTGCTAAAAATTTCACTTTTTACTTTTTCAAAAGACGTAAACCGTTCAGTTCGGTATCCATAAGATACTTCACGGACGCGCAAAAATGCGAATGTTGGTGCCGATTTGAAATCGTGGTAAATGACCTGATGAGGCAGATTCTTACAAGCCAATAACGCTACAGAGCTGCGTACAGAAAATGCTGGGAAGGATGCTGAAACATAGAGTGGTGGTACGAGCACTACAACCTGTTCCCCAAAACAAAATCGATTTACAGGCAGGACACGGCAGGCAGGACGTGGCACGAATTAAATGTTTGTTGACATGTGTCACCATACTGCTCTGCTTGAAAGGCGTCTGGATATACCGCCCTTTATATTCCTCTTTGCTGGAAGAACAGGACAACTTCTAATATAATTCTGCTGTAACATTATATTTACTGATTATATGCATAATATTTGTTTACTGATTATATGCTGACTATTAAATCGAGTGTATACGTTGTTGTTCATTATGTTAAATCTTATATTGAAACATCCCCTTGGAAAAATTTATGAATTACTGTGCTGGTAAACCTCTTACGTTATTTGTTATTCAAAAAGATGAGCAAAACTGAACGTACTCAGACACTATTTTTAGCGCAACGCAATCTGACTTTCATTAATCCCTACAAAAGAATGGCCCTGACTAACAATAACCTATACCTTTCACGAATCACTTACCTCACAAAAATCTTCGTTAATCAAGCTACTGCAATACAGCGTGCGCCAATACTGCCAGCTAAATAAAAGATTCTAACTACTGAAGGCACTAACTACTGCTAGGCATATAGTTAGCAAATGAAAGATTTTGATGGAGAACAAACAATGTATTTACCTTAATAGTGTTCAAAAGTCATTCAGTTTGACATCCGGTCTTACAAATTTCGTTTTTCTGACGGACACACGTCCAGATCGTCCGCTCTCAAAATTCTGCCATCTCTCTCCCCACATCCACCACTGCTCACCTCCAACTGCGCAATGCTACACGCTGAGTACCACCACTCTGTGTTTCAGCATCCTTCCCAGCATTTTCTGTACGCAGCTCTGTAGCGTTATTGGCTTGTAAGAATCTGCCTCATCAGGTCATTTACCACGATTTCAAATCGGCACCAACATTCGCATTTTTGCGCGTCCGTGAAATATCTTATGGATACCGAACTGAACGGTTTACGTCTTTTGAAAAAGTAAAAAGTGAAATTTTTAGCAGTTGGCGAATTAACTTTGGCGTCGAAGTCACCATCGGCCAAACCATGTCTTTATACCTAACCTTGTTGGTTAGTGAATGTATAATAATGAAAGAGGATCTGGCATAGATTTAAAGGGCTCCGTGTCTACCATAAGGATATCGTTGATATATCAAAAAAAAAAAAACTCCGTGATTAGGTATATAAATTGAAGGTGGAAAGGGAAAGAAAGAAAAGGAGATGATCACTGCTGTCAGCTGTATATAGTTCCCGTGATTAGGTCCGGAGCACCACGTGATGTCGACCGGCCGTCATCTCATCCTCTGCCATCAAGAATCATTTTAAGTTTCTGTGCGTAGCGGTTTGGCCTGAACGAGGATTCGTCAGTCAGTCACGACACTGCCTTTTATATATATGGATGATGGCTGTATGCCTCCTGCCGTGCGGAGTGACCGCACGGTTAGAGGCGCTATGTCAGGGAGGTTCGAGTCCTCCCTCGGGCATGGTCGTGTGCGTTGCTCTTAGCATAAGTTAGTTTAAGTAATGTGTAAATATAGGTACCAATGACCTCAGGTTTGGTCCCTTAGGAATTCACACATATCTGAACATTTGAACTCTATGCCTCAAGCTCAGATTAAAATAAAAAAACTTAGTAGGTCTACGGTTAAATACTCAAGTCCGTAGAGTCCATCAAGTACCTTTGCAAATATGCGCACCGTGGTCGCGCTCAAGTAGTTGTATTCTGGCGAAGTCAAAATTTATGAGACAATTCTTTACCAAGTGGTCCATTATTTGAGTAGCTACACATTTCCCGTAAGTTACTTGGTGCTCTGTCACTTGCGCAGAAGGGGCGAAGTATGCTGTTATTGTATGAGTGAACGCCACGACAGTTACATCGGCAGACTTCAGAGAATACAAAACAGGGCCCTCCGTTCGGCTTAGCATATAGCACGGCAGTGTTCAGAGCACGAAGTACACAACTTTGTGAACGTGCAGCCGCTGATAAACCGCTTTAAGAAAGCAACATGTTCGCTATATACCGATGGCAATACTCGGACCCTCGGACGATGTTTCCACTGGCGACGGGAGATAGTCCAAAGCGTTGCGAGAGTGGAAAGTGATAAAACGAGTGGGTGGGCAGTGCATATCTAGGCCTACGAGCTGCGAGATGTTCGCGGGGTACAGAATGTCAACACACAAACAAGTCATCAGGAACCAATGAGGTGCCTTTTTAGTTATTACAAGCGCTGATCAATAAAAAATATAATAACTACTGCTCATCACGAGATTAAATGCCGCCTGGTGGAGTTGCGGTCACGTGACACGGAATGGAAAGTATTATATATCGGACCAGAGACGATAAGATCCGCAGATGGGGAAATCCACTGACATAAGCGACTCGATAAAGAACAAATTTTTATGTCTCGATGTCCTACTCAACGGCGATGGCACCTTATAGCTGGATAACTGTCAGTCTTGAACCGCGCGACCGCTACGGTCGCAGGTTCGAATCCTGCCTCGGGCATGGATGTGTGTGATGTCCTTAGGTTAGTTAGGTTTAAGTAGTTCTAAGTTCTAGGGGACTGATGACCTCAGGTGTCAAGTCCCATAGTGCTCAGAGCCATTTGAACCATTTGATAACTGTCTGTGTCTGAAGGCCTAAATCTTACAACAATGGTTTGAGGAGAATGATACTGAACTCTGATGTCTAGGCCACTAAATCCGGTCTATCTGAACCCGATGGAACACATTTAGCACACTGTCGGTTGCCAACTCCGCGGTCACGTATCACCGACCCGAAATTTACTGGAACTGCGTGCCCCATGCTTGGACATATGGCACCACATACCTCGAGAAACCTACCAAGGGCTTCTCGAACCCATGATACGCAGAATCGTTTCTGTATTGTGTTCCAGAGGTGAACGAACACGCTGAAAATTAGGTGGTCATAGTGTTAGGCTCATCAGTGTAATTAGGAAGTACAGAACGAGGGTTATTTGGTGTATTATCCAGAGAATATGATACTTGGGACTTATCATTATCGCCGGCCGGTGTGGCCGAGCGGTTCTAGGCGGTTCAGTCCGGAACCGCGCTACCGATACGGTCGCAGGTTCGAATCCTACCTTGGGCATGGATGTGTGTGATGTCCTTAGGTTAGTTAGGTTTAAGTAGTTCTTAGTTCTAGGGGACTGATGACCTCAGATGTTAAGTCCCATAGTGCTCAGAGCCATTTGAACCTTTTGAACTTATCATTATCATTTTAAAATTAGCACTACCAAGTGAGGTAACTAGTGGATGATCGGTTTGACATTTCACGCATTCAGTCGTTGCAATATTTATAAACTGCCGCAAAATCAGAGAACTGAAGACGTGATAGTTTTGATTCAGTAAGCGGATTCTAACACAGAAACATATTTGACCTTGGGTTTTAAATAATACGAAGAATAAAGTAAAACAGTGAAATCCGAATCACCCGCCAGGATAGCCGTGGATGTTAAAAACTCGCTCCCGGAACGGGGAGGTGTTCCGGCCTCGAATCCAATCCGCGCGGGACGAGGTCTGGTGTACCGGTAAGCCCGTCGCTTTCCCACATAACATTCCGCAAACACAGGTTTCTTACTCAAGTCTCGCCTCTATTGCACGATTCGCGAACATTTTGAAAACATTCACACCCTTGCACGTGGATAACACCACCGTCCCCCGAGGGAAAGAGGGGACGGGGTAAGGTAATGGAGTGGCGTCAGGAAGGGCAGCAGGCCTCACATTGAATTAACCATTCCATATAGAAATGAGAACCACTTGTATGAATATCAAGAGCTCAGATGGAAACCCAGTTCTAAGCAAAGAAGGGAAAGCAGAAAGGTGGAAGGGGTATATAGAGGGTCTATACAAGGGCGATGTACTTGAGGACAACATTATGGAAATGGAAGACGATGTAGATGAAGATGAAATGGGAGATATGATACTGCGTGAAGAGTTTGACACAGCACTGAAAGACCTGACTCGAAACAAGGCCCCGGGAGTAGACAACATTCCACTAGAACTACTAACAGCCTTGGGAGAGCCAGTCCTGACAAAACTCTACCATCTGGTGAGCAAGATGTATGAGACAGGCGGAATACCCTCAGACTTCAAAAAGAATATTATAATTCCAATCCCAAAAAAGCAGGTGTTGACAGATGTGAAAATTACCGAACTATCAGTTTAATAAGTCACAGCTGCAAAATACTAACGCGAATTCTTTACAGTCGAATGGAATAACTGGTAGAAGCCGACCTCGGGGAAGATCAGTTTGGATTCCGTAGACTTAGAGAAAGCTTTTGACAATGTTGACTGGAATACTCTCTTTCAAATTCTAAAGGTGGCAGGGGTAAAATACAGGGAGTGTAAGGCTATTTACAATTAATACAGACATGAGATGGCAGTTATAAGAGTCGAGGGGCAAGAAAGGGAAGCTGTAGTTGGGAAGGGAGTGTGACAGGGTTGTAGCCTCTCCCCGATGTTATTCAATCTGTATATTGAGCAAGCAGTAAAGGAAACAAAAGAAAAATTCGGAGTAGGTATTAAAATCCATGGAGAAGAAATAAAAACTTTGAGGTTCGCCGATGACCTTGTAATTCTGTCACAGACAGCAAAGGAGTCGGGAGAGCAGTTGCACGGAATGGACAGTGTCTTGAAAGGAGGATATAAGATGAACATCAACAAAAGCAAAACGAGGATAATGGAATGCAGTCGAATTAAGTCGGGTGATGCTGAAGGAAGTAGATTGGGAAATGAGACACTTAAAATAGTAAAGCTATTGGGGAGCAAAATAACTGATGATGGTCGAAGTAGAGAGAATATAAAATGTAGACTGGCAATGGCAAGGAAAGCGTTTCTGGAGAAGAGAAATTGGTTAACATCGAATATAGGTTTAAGTGTCAGGAAGTCGTTTCTGAAAGTATTTGTATGGAGTGTTGCCATGTATGGAAATGAAACATAGACGATAAACAGTTTCTACAAGAAGGGAATAGAAACTTTCGAAATGTGGTGCTACAGAAGAATGCTGAATATTAGGTGGGTAGATCACATAACAAATGAGGAGGTGTTGACTAGAATTGGGGAGGAGTTTGTGGCACAACTTGACAAGAAGAAGGGACCGGTTGGTAGGACATGTTCTGAGGCATCAAGGGATCACAAATTTAGCATTGGAGGGCAGCGAGGAGGGTAAAAATCGTAGAGGGAGACCAAGAGATGAATACACTAGGCAGATTCAGAAGGATGTAGGTTGCAGTAAGTACCGGGAGAGGAAGAAGCTTGCACAGGATAGAGTAGCATGGAGAGCTGCATCAAACCAGTCTCAGGACTGAAGACCACAACAACAACAATTCATAGTAACATGCCGACCTTGAGCCGACGCGGGACAAAGGCGAAGAAGAAAGAGAAGCTTTTCGTCGCTTTTGCGGATTTAGCCGAAGCCTTGTCAGTTGGAATAAGGTTTACGGGTTTGCGAGGGGAAAAAAAAAAACTTTTTCGGCAGGGCGGGTTAATCTCTCTCCCCATTAAACAGTCCACCTACATGGATGGGTTTCAGATTGTCTGCCCTTTCACTTTGCGGTGACAGATGCTGGTTTAACCGGCAAGAGCAGCGTTGACGAAAATTCGACTTAATACCTACCACGCAAAGGCTACATAACCCCAGTCAATAAGCAGTAGCTGAAAGTTAGCTAAACTATCGAGCGTTCGACATCAACTATGCAGTGTTACTGTCTTTGTTACAAGTTCACATCCCAAAGCAGACAGAAAATATTTACAACAACCCGATATTTTAGGCCTGCTAAACATTTACTGATCCACGACTACTTACGGGTTAATACCTTCAGTCGTTCAGTAGGCTTCCTGTAAAGAAGTGTTCGCCATAATGTCTCGTAATCTTCATGAAATACGCCACGCGGAGTTTATATACGACTTGCACGTCTCGTAAAACCAGCCACTCAAAATGCTCATACTTTCACAAAATACTCTATACTGTACTCATTTTTCGTCAGGTAAAAGAGAACCGATAAAAAAGGTGTTTACTTGCAGACAGCTCCCGAGCCACTATCTCGACTCACAGATCTGAGGCACAAAACCCTACTCAAACGTGCGGGAAATGCTTAGTTCCTATTGGATAGTATGTTAAGCAGGCATCCAGATCATCTCGAGCACTTCTATACTCGCGGTATTTATAATGTCAGCCAGTCAGATTATCACAAGTAATTTGGACTAGAAATCTCGTAAATCCGAAATCGATAAAGTTTAGTGAAAAAAAATATGATTCCTTTCCACAAAATAAATTACCAGTGAATTTAATACTCAACGCTCCTTCTGTCTGTCTTCTACAAAATTAAGCTTGCTTGGACATACGTCACAAATTCCCTTATTGCACAAGAACTTTCTCATGCACAAATTTACATATTTTTAATAAAATATTTGCATATGTCCTCCATTCTCTCTCTCTGCCTCTGTCTCTCTCTCTAAAACACACACGCAACCAAAATACGATGAAATAACAATTTTCCAAAATACTTTATATTGCGTCAAAAATATGTGGTAATGAAACTATCGAAAATTCCAGAAAATTTGATTATATGAACCTGTCCTCTTGATTGTAGTTTCAGGTGTTACTGAAGATGAATACGTTATAGTAACTAACTCAGCTTCTCAATACTAGCACGGTTATTCTCCGGAAGAGTTGAAATTATTCATTTGAAATTTTAATAGTATAGTTGTGTTATCCATGGAATTTGGTATACTAAGTATGAAGACAATCGATTAATACTGAATAGTTCTTAATCAGATTCATAGAAAGTATGTATAACATACTGGACGCAGCGTTAATAAAGCACACGGCACGCTCAGCCCAGTAACCAGCGTGAGTACCAAAACCTGCTCTCCTCCTAGCTCCATGGCAAGCTATGCTTTCAATTCAAGATGACAACTCGAAATAATTTTCTATGTTACACGTTGAAATGTAGTGGCAATATCCGCGAAAACAAAAGCGGGATATTAAGAAAAATAATTTCTTAGTTCTGTCTATAGAAGGCGTGGGTGCAGGTTTGACCTCAGATGTTTAGGCCGCGCGAGGTAGCCGCGCGGTCTAGGCGTTTTGTCACGGTCCGCGCGGCTTCCTCCATCGGAGGTTCTAGTTCTCCCTCGGGCGTGGGTGTGTGTGTCGTCCTTCGCGTAAGTTAGCTTTAAGTTAGATTAAATAGTGTGTAAGCTTAGGGACCGATGACTTCAGCAATTTGGTCCCATAAGACTTTACCACAAATTTTCCAAAATTTCAAATGTTTAACTTGTCTGGCGGAGAAGTGATGAAGAAAGTTACAGAAAAGTTCGATCGTGAGTAAATGATCAAGGAGAACCTATATTAGTGCCAAGATTTACAGATGACATACTTCCACCGGAAACTAAGTACGCTTACAAGAATTATTCGATAGAGAGGATACCGGATCAAAATTGTAGTAGAAGCGCCAGAAGGAAGTCAGATATGTTAATATCTTGGAAGTGCCGTGTGGCTAGAGCCTCCCGTTGGGTAGACAGCTCGTCTGGTGCAAGTCTTTCGAGTTGACGCCACTTTGGCGACTTGCGAGTCGAATGTTGGAAGTAAGCTTACTCAGAACACTTAATCCGAAAGCGACTTCAGGAGCACCCATGCGCAGGCCGAGGATACTTCGTCCGTTACAATTCCAATAAAGTTGAACCTCTATCGACATCGATAAAAACCGTTGTTGTATTAATTCAATCAAACTTAACACTCCGCTGCAGCCTTTCTGCATATCTCACATTGTTCTAGCTGCTGATACATCTTACTTTGTCAGGGAAGTGACCGTATTCCCCTCACGAGGTAGCGTTTTTGTTTCTCATGACGATATACCAGTTAATGTGTGTTTATTTATCGATTGTCATTTATTATCTGTAGTTCACTGTTGCTTCTTGAATTTACATATTATCATTTTGTCATCTGGAGATAGTGAGTGGAACTGTGGATGCTAGAGAATGAAGTAGCAAGTGGAGAATTCGGAGCGTTTCCGACATATTCTTCTGTTAGAGTTCAATAAACGGGTGGTAACAGCGGAGGCAGCCAGAATCATTTGTGCCGTGTTTCGGGATAATGCCTTTAAACAGAGCGTGGTAAGAAAACCGTTTTCTCGTTTTAAGGAGGATCGTTTTTGCATTGGTAACTCTTCAAGTTCGGGAATGCCTTCCGGGTTTGACGAAGATCGTTAAAACGCATTAATCCACAATGATCCACATCAGTGTACTGGAGAACTGACAGACTTGGTGAACTGTGATCATTCCACCATCGTGCGACATTTTCATGCAAAGAGGATGGTTCAAAAATCGGGTGTATAGGTACCGCATGCTCTAAACCAAAATTATAAAAATCAGCGGGTGGCCAAACGTACATCTCTGCTTGCTCGTCATTAATTGGTTCGTGAACAACACCGATCATTCATATTCTGGTGTCGAGAAATGGTGTCTGTATGCTAAAAAGAAAAGAACGGAATGGTTGAGCCCAAACAATGCAGAAATTCCCCATAATCGGCGCTCATACAGAAAAGGTATTGTTAGTAATGTTAGGCGTCTGGTGGAATAGCGGTAGTGTGTAGTGTACTACGAATTGCTTCCCCGAGGTGTAACGATCACTGAGACGTCTTGCAGACGCAGTCGAACGAGCAGGAGGACTGCGTAAAGTGATGATATGCCAACCCGTATTCTGTTAAACTGGCAGAAAACACTATACAGGAGTTGGGTTGAGAAATCATTTTGCATCCACCTCACTCACCTGATCTTGCGCCCTCAAATTTTCTCCTTTTCCGCTCTATCGAACAAGCTTCAAGGAAGTTCCTCTTCTGAAAAAAATCGCTCCGAACATGTACGAGTTCTTCGTTTCAAAAGCAAGTGATTCCTATGAGTGGCGGAATCGAAAAGTTACCCCAGCGTTAGCATACTGTTGTAAATATTGCAAGAGAATATATTATTGATTACTGATATCTCTGTTGTATCTGTTGTGTTTATTAAACTTATGGAAAAACGCTACGAACTTACGCACCAATCCAATATTAACAAGTTCTGCTAGAATATTTGTGCAACTTTTTCACACGGAACTTCAGTACAGATAACTACATCATCTGCGAAAAATGTGAAATTAATATTAATATTGTCTGCAGTGTCATTAATATACAACATGAACAGCAAGTGTCCCAACATAATTTTCCCAGGTGTCCCTACATCAGTTGATATCTCTATATCGAAGAAAACATGTGCGTCCTTTCTACCACGAAATCCTCAGTCCCGTTACAAATTTCGCTTGATACGCCATACAATCATAAATTCGATAACAGGCGTAGGTCTGGTAGTGAGTCGAATGTTTTTCTGAAGTGAAGGAACACTGCATCCATCTGACTCACTTGATCCACGGCTTTCAGGACGTCGTTTGAGAAAAGCGCGAGCTGGTTTTCACACAATCGATGTATCTGGAATCAGTGACGCGTGGCACGGAGGACAGCATTCTGTTCGAGATATCTCATTACGTGTGAGCTTAAAATATATTCTAAGTTTCTACAACAAATGGATGCCAAGAATACTGAACTGTTTTTTGCGAATTACTTCGTCTTCCCTCCTTGCAGACAGGTGTGACCTGTGCTTTCTTTCAGCTACTGGGCACGGTTTCTTGTTCGGGGTATCATCGTTAAAAGAGGGACTAACTCAGCCGCAAATTGGGTACTGTTGTTGTACCCTAGGGCTTTGTTCAGTTTTAGCGTTTTCTTGCGTTTCTTAACACCATTGACGTTAATATATGTACCACTCGTATTCGTAGTGGTATGAGAATTAAATTGGGACAATTCTCCTGGATGTTGGTTTATAAGGGACCATTGGAAAACAAAGATTAGCACTTCTCGTTTTGGATCGTTGTCCTCAATAACAGGCGGTCCCGTCCATGAATGTTTGGACAGTAAGAGTTTTTAAATATGACCAGAATTTCTTTGGGCTTTCTGAGATTAGGGTGAAAACTAAGATGGTGAAGAACTATAGAAAATTGTAACCCTTGCTTAGGATGCTTTTCAGCTGTTCAAATGTTCAAATGTGCGTGAAATCTTATGGGACTTAACTGCTAAGGTCATCAGTC
The DNA here is from genome assembly GCF_021461385.2 of Schistocerca piceifrons. Lineage (NCBI taxonomy): Eukaryota > Metazoa > Arthropoda > Insecta > Orthoptera > Acrididae > Schistocerca > Schistocerca piceifrons. The sequence continues at coordinate 234,111,689 of NC_060138.1, forward strand.
CCTAAGATTACACACTACTTAACCTAAATTATCCAAAGGAGAAACACACACACCCATGCCCAAGAATGGACTCGAACCTTCGCCGGAATCAGCCACGCAGTCCATGACTGCAGCGCCCGAGACCGCTCGGCTAATCAAGCGCGGCTTCAGCTGTTCATCTGAAGCCTAGTCCAAGTGGATGCGATTGTTATCTAGCCGGTTGCAGAAGACATTTCAATCAGGTAATGGAGCCCATTACATGCCAACCGTCCCTGGTATCAACAACACATCTCGTGAGTCCACGGGTGAACGACCAAACCTCGAGTAGTCGAGGGAAGCAAAGCGGGAAGGGAAAGACCTTGCACAAAAATTTCATAAAGACTAGCTTTCTCGAATGAAAGCCGATCGACTGAGAAGAAACAGTATCCCCTGAACACTCGTGTACCAGTAGTCTGCAGGCTTTTTTTCACAGGTAAAATACTGACAATAGTGGGTGCATAGATCATTTTTACAGCACGTAAATGATGACACAGCCAAAGCTGCGAGAATTTGTATTATAGCTCCTAAATCAATTGCTTGCTTGACATATCTACGACTCAGATTTTCGTCCGAACGCTTTTAAAATTATGTTCTTTCCCTTAACTGCAGTTTCCTGTGAGTCAAGTTAAATATACATGTTAAGCACTAATATATTATTTATTTATATATTTATTATATTATTATAATATATATTCTTTATTATATTGTTAATTATTATTATATTATATACTTCTTATATTCAAAATTTTTACATGTTGTATCGCTACTATTATTTAAATCCTAGGCATTTGTGTTGTGTTAAAAGTGATGACAGGAAATTACTTGTATATTTTTGGTAGGAGAGGAAGAAGTAGGTGAAATGGTTAAAGATACGGGAATCCTGGAGTGGTAAGCGGGTGAGCCCACCGTTAACTAACAGTTTATATAAGGGGCACGTTGGCAAACTGAGCACATTTAATTATTCAGTTGAGCAAATATAAATTATTATCGAGCTGTCTACAATGCATAAAATAATTTAATATGGAAAAGCGCCAATAAAAGGTTTGATAGTGTGAGACTCATACAAATATTTAAAGCGTTATTAATTAAAGCATAAACTTAACATCAAAATTTATTTAAAACTCCAAGGGCTCAAGATTACAATTTCACACCAAGAATTTAAAGGGGCTTCAGTAACTGTATCAGAAGTCGCTGCTAACAAGGTACTTTTACAGGCTACAACATAATGGTAACGTAGCATTAAAAACCTTTAAAAACACGAAAGACCAAATGAAAGGATGCAATATCAATCTTAAAGGCGCTAATAATGAGAACAAACGCTCCACTACCCCATTAATTAAAACTTAGTGCAAACAGACTTTCACTGATGCAGATTAAATTAAACCCAGATTTTATGCCGACAAACAATGGCAAGACCAAGCCCTGAAACTGTGCCTGGAAGCTGGAAGTTAAGTTACATTCGGCATCAGTCACGACAGGACGTTCCGTTAGTATTACACGCGTAAAACAGAAATAAGTTTTACAGCTCTAAAACATAGGAAAACAATGTTATCACACATGCAGTAGCACCTTAAACAATTACGTATCATTTAATATAAGGAAATATTTTGGCATCTTTAGCATCACATAGCCGCGTAAATAATGAATAAACAGTCACTACACTGCTCCTCGGCGAACAGTGCATATTTAATATAGTGCCAAAAGCCGGATATGGTAAAATACTTTCCAGGTGGTGGAATAGTTAGAGGACATCCAAATCCCTCAAAACACACCCATGTTACCGCTGGTACTCGCTAGAAATTTGAATAAAAGAAAAACACAAATATTGAAGCAGCTGGACTCTCACGACAGCGAACAAGTTCACTCACCTTTAGTACAACTCAATTATTGTACAAGACAGCAGAAAGGAGTTCACCATTAAATTTCGTTGGATGATGGCGGTAATTGCCACATAGCCTCCCATAGGTACACCTCGATAAAATACTTTCGTGGAGGAATTAGAATATTGCTCCACAACATCGAGAGTTCGACATCAGAATTGGACACGGCCGGAAGCAGCGACGACTTTAGATGTAGCTACCCACATCCTCCAAACAGAAAACCCTTCCGCATTTCAACATCGACATTCTCCGGTGTCCTGCTCCAGCTATTCCTGGCAACTAGCAGACTTCTGCCCTCTGTACCGTCCAAGCCCTTGTCTTCTATTTCGCCACTGTGCGGCATCTCAAGACCGCCCATGCAGAAGCAACGATTTCCTCGGCGTGGCAAAGAACTCCAAGTTAAAACACCGCCGCCATCTTACCCAAAATATAGAGTGGAAAAAAATACCGCACTTGGCTATCGGTATGCGATGCCTCCTCCAAATTCAAGAAGACCACCGCGGTGGCCGTGCGGTTCTAGGCGCTTCAGTCCGAAACCACGAGACTGCTACGGTCGCAGGTTCGAATCCTGCCTCGGGCATGGATGTGTGTGATGTCCTTAGATTAGTTAGGTTTAAGTAGTTCTAAGTTCTAGGGGACTGATGACCTCAACTGTCAAGTCCCATAGTACTCAGAGCCATTTGAACCATTTTTGAACCCAATTAAAGACAAAACTGTACGTAGCAAAACCTAGGCCCGTCAGTAGGTTTAATAGAAATTCGATTTATAAAACGGGGCTCTGGCAGTGCTGTAACTGCGTGGCCAGGAACAGGTAGCATGAACTCTGCGCTGTTCCAGAGCAGTCCTATTCGTTCAGTCAGAAGAGGCAATGCCATGGGGAACGGATATGTAGACTCGCCGATGTTTGACTAACGTTCGCGCCAATTTTTTTTTTCAGTTAAACCATCAAATTGCATCCAATTTAAACCTACAGAACCCGGTATCTTGTGTACTTCATGAACGTCTTACAGATGTAAACAAACATTTGTTTCGTCCATGATGCAAAGAAAGCCAATAGAAAGTAAGAGTGGGTACAGAAACATCGTCTGTATCCAATGAGGTACAAAAAATACAATAGGTATACTAGATTCCACATTATGGTATAGTCAATAGAAAGTAAGAGTGGGTACAGAAACATCGCCTGTATCCAATGAGGTACAAAAAATACAATAGGTATACTAGATGCCACATGATGGTACGGACAATAATCCCATTCTGTCCGTTTGAGATCCAGGTTTATCCCTATGCAGCCGGTACGTACACGTACGAACAACGTTCACTTTAGAGAAGATTTTTGAAAGTGACCATCTTGCATTTGCAGACACCTCGCCACTCGGTATATCACACTTTGCTGGACCCAGCACAACACACCTGCACCCATCACTGCCAAAGCGGCATGCACATGAGTTATGGGTGGACTGCTATAATTTTGCTCCTTTAAATATCCCCACAAATAAAAATCTGGTGGATTCAGGTCCGGGAAACGTGGAGGCCAGAACATAGGGCTGCCACGACAAATCCCTTTCCCTGGAAGTGCTTCATTTAAATAGTTGCGCACATTCATGTCAGTCTGTTGTGGGTGAATTCGTTTCCGACTAGTAATCTGTCCAGTTAATGTGAAATAATAATGTATGATAGAAGGGTTCAGATAAACCTTATTACACTTCCACAAGATTTTAATAATTCCACCTGGTACATTTTATCCTAGAATTGGAAGCTGATTACCCTGTTTTAATGAAGTAATGCCCGTTCAGTTATATTGGCATTTATTACTGGTTGTGATGTGAACTGTTGCTTGGAATTGTTGGTGAATATTCAATATCTACTTGCAATTAATGTTCATTTATCAATAAGAATAGTTTTCTTCTTGCAGTATGAATGAAGTTACACAACAGCTGGTAATTTAACTTTTGAAACCGCTGGTTTATTAGCATTTCTGGAAAAGAACACTCCTATACTCTCATTCGATCAGAAAATTCCGTGTAACAGTTTGTATGTGTAATGGGACTTACTACGTCGCAAATAGTTCTAATGAATGAATTGATTTGCATTACAGTGTTGCTAAGCAACGTGATCAACGAAGTGGTATGTGTCCTAATTAAAACAGAACCTCGATATCTAGATCATATTTTCGGTTCGTTTTAATCAAAAATCAGTATTTGTCTTCAAAAGTAATTTCAAACTTCGTGCATTAAGTCCAAGCACGTTTGCAATTGTTATAAGCGATTTAATGGAAAGCTCAGTCATGCGCTAGCGTGTAACGTGTTCCAAATCGAATGCTCAGGTTTCAATTTTCCCTGATGGGCTAAACGACTTTTTTTAATAACGTGATGTGTCTATCTCGTGGAAAGTCTAAATGAAACTGGATTTATCTCTATTCGGCTCAAAATCACAAAATGAAATTTACCGCACAGGTCAGCGAACTGTACAAACGCAATTTTAGCACTCTAAGTGGTAACTCGTCTAAGAGTAAAAGCCGCACATAAATTCACACTTATTACGCGCATACAAAAATCAAAACACCTTTATATTAAACAGATAAAATATGGATGCAATTACTAACTAAACATTTCCTATTCTAAATAAACGTCAAGAACTTTTATTTCATAATCAATAAATTTTATCCCGTGAGGGAAACTATTAGTCTGCTAAAACAGATTCAGATTACTTTCAACTCATGTCTGGACGATGACGTGACGAATTGATGCTTGCTTGGAATAAACGAAATACCAGTACTGAAAAATACTATCAGCTGAGTAATTTACGGGCTTTTATGACAAATTTGGTACCCCTTGCATCGCTACAGCGATACACCATCATGCCAAACGATAGCTATCTACAGTCTGGAACCGCGCGACCGCTGCTGTCGCAGGTTCGAATCCTGCCACGGGCATGGATGTGTGTGATGTCTTTATGTTAGTTAGGTTTACGTAGTTCTAAGTTCTAGGGGTCTGATGACCTCAGAAGTTAAGTCCCATAGTGCTCAGAGGCATTTGAACCAAGCCATAGCTATCACGAAACACCAAGAGGAAAGTATCCTAATGCGTCACGCAAAATACTGCAAAGAAACGTACGATACAGGGGCGCATTCAACTTGTCTGGCTATAGGTAAGGTCCTAGAAGCACTCCAAGCACGATTGCAGCCCACAGGTTTACGGCAAAGTGTGCCCGAAAGCCACGTTCACGGCTGACATGTCGGTTGCGTTCCGACCAGTAATGGCTGTTGTGGAGGTCGAAAACACCTTCACAAGTGAAGCCTAGAGTCGGCAGTTCATATCACGTCATTTATTTCGTTGTCTTCAACTTGATGAAAAAACCATTCACAAAAATGTACTCGTAGAATGCAGTCTTCTGGCCGCTGGTGTTGAGTTAACGTGTTATAATATGAATGCAATTCTTCGTTGTGCAACACTTCAACAACCTATTTTTGATTTATTTGGAATTGCCTTGCCATATCACAGGTACTTCATCGAGGTGACCAGTGAACGATTTCAAGAATCGTGTCCTCTGTTTGTGGAGTACCTCTAGTCCTTGGACTCCGTTACTTGTGGACAACAATTACCGGTTTCCCGAAGGCGTTGCTTCAGGCGACGAAAAAAATTTTTTTTTTTGCGATGGTACACTGCAGCATACCCGTGAGCAGCAGCAGCAGCAGCAGCAACTTGATCACAGGTTCCATGCAGCACAAAAAGTATATCGATTTATTCATCGTTGGCCGGCCGGGGTGGCCGAGCGGTTCTAGGCGCTACAATCTGGAGCCGAGCGACCGCTACGGTCGCAGGTTCGAATCCTGCCTCAGGTATGGGTGTGTGTGATGTCCTTCGGTTAGTTAGGTTTAAGTAGTTCTAAGTTCTAGGGGACTGATGACCTCAGCAATTAAGTCCCATAGTGCTCAGAGCCGTTTGAACCATTCATTATTCATCGTTTGTGTGCTCCATTAGGAAGCTGCCCAACATGAACTTGACAGGACCAGGTACGGTTTTGCACTGCACAGTTGGTAAACACTTGCATGGAGTTTAACGGATCCGACTGTCATGTGGCAGGGTATTGTCATGTTACAAAATAATGACCTGCTTGCAAACCACTAAAACTAGGGAACGCACATCTAAAAAATAAGAAAAAAGAACCTGATGAGAATTCGAAATATAGTTCCTTGGTGGACATGGGTTTGATGTCCCAGGTCTACTCAGTGAGTTACGACAGGTGGTACGATAGTGCGGGGTGATATAACTTCCTCTGGACACCCCACTGCGCTGCATGCTGTGACAGTGTTGCCAGCTCCTCGTTGGCATACGTGTGTTTTGAAAATGCACCCAATTTGATTTCACTAGGTAAACGTTTGTGTTGAATCTGGATGAGAAATCGCATGCCGATGTCTATATGCGGAAGGTTCAAATGGCTCTGAGCACTATGGGACTCAACTGCTGAGGTCATTAGTCCCCTAGAACTTAGAACTAGTTAAACCTAACTAACATAAGGACATCACAAACATCCATGCCCGAGGCAGGATTCGAACCTGCGACCGTAGCGGTCTTGCGGTTCCAGACTGCAGCGCCTTTAACCGCACGGCCACTTCGGCCGGCTATGCGGAAGTTTGTCTTCACACTGTATATCGATATGGACGTATCAGTAAGGAACTGTCATCTTCCCAGCTCCCTACTATAACATTATACACACACACCACACACACACACACACACACACACATATATATATATATATACATACATATATATATATATATATATATAATTCTAAATAAACAATTTTCATCAGCAGCAATTGACGCAACGTAACCAACACTGCTCTTGGTGTTTTACTGTGAAGAGACATTTGCACTTTTCAGCAACACCAACTTCGTAAACAAACAGTTCTTCGCCTGAAGATGACGGTGTGAACTATCGAAACGCGTAGTGGCAAAATAAACAACTGACTGACGCAGAATTTTGGTTTATTTGTACTCAGCAATTGTTTGATGAACGAAAGTCTTCAATTTTTTCTTCTGTATATCTGCACCTTTTTCTATGTCGAGCTGTGAACATGTAACTGCCAATTCCTATCATTGGGTCGAAATAAATGATATTGTGTTCTCGATACAGAATTCATTTATTCAAAAACGCTATTCCTTCTTCATTTTCAATGTAATGAATTTTATATGTATTCGTTTATAGTGGCCACATTGAAAATATTGAGGGCGGATTGTTCGGTGGTATACCGACCGGAGACTTTACGCGTTCTTTTGTTATTCATTTCTTATTACAAAGCAGAACCACCCTGAGATTTATTGCCGGCCGTTTCCTCGTTATCGCCTACTTCTGACGTAAGAATTTTGTCAGACTGATTGGTCAACTGCCATCGAAAATGACATCGTCTGTCACCTTCATAAATACATGCTGACGTATAATCACACAGTACTGCACAGCATTTTGTCTAATAAGACACAAACTTTTATTCGTCGTCACTGGAGCCTTCTCTTTCTCATCGCAGTTTTCAAGTTCTGCAAAATTTCTGAGAAATTTTCTTATTGAAATATCTCAGTCTTCAGAAAGAGGAGGCTGAGGGACGCTTCACTACCTGGGCCTACAGCTGTCACCGACAATGTGGCATGTGAGAAGTCTGCACTGAGTGTCCACGCGTCGTATACCAGTCATTAATTGCGCTAAAATTGTGAGTATTGATCATTGTCTTGCTGACGGCCGTAAAAGGTCTGACCAAGTCTCAGTCACTTGACACGTCCATATATTCCATTCGCGGTAGGTGTGCTCTCTTGGACACAATAGCTGTCTTTAATTCAGACGCGCGCAGATACAGACCGAAGCCACAACCGCAACAGTGGATAACTGCATCAAGACGCACAGCGAACAACAACAGTTACGGGAACGCCCGCTTTTTCGGGAGTTGAGTCCGAAGGCAGCTGTTAACACTCCTATTTGCTGTTTATTGGTACTATTTTGCACAAGTTCGTAAGTTTACGTTTTGGATGTCCTCATGTGTAGCATTGTTATTCTACACTCTCGAGTCTAACTGATACGACATTATTATCGACGCGCTATGTGTGAAGACACCACCACTTATCGTCAAAGGGGTGTGAAAGCAGCAGAGGACAAGACGATACCTCGCTGTACGATTAATAATCTTGACTACAAGGGAGCTATTGTGTGAATGTGAGTGTGTGTGTATGTGTGTGTGTGTGTGTGTGTGTGTGTGTGTGTTCAAACCCTCGTCCAACCATCCAGATTTAGGTTTTCCGTGATTTCCCCAAAACGCTTCAGGCAGATCCCGGGATGGTTCCTATGAAAAGGCACGGTCGATTTCCTTCCCTATCCTTCCCTAACCTGAGCTTACACACCGTCTCTAATGACGTCGTTGTAGATGGGACGTTAAACACTGGTCTTCTCCTCCAAGCAACTACTGCCACTTACATCCTTCCGAACCTGCTTACTGTATTCATGTCTCGGCCTCCGTTCACGATTTTTAGCACCCTCACTTCCCTCCTATACTAAAATGGTGATCCGTTGATGTCTCAGAATGTGCACTGTCAACCGATTCCTTCTTCCAGTCAGGTTGTACCTCACATTTATTTTCTTTTCAATACTGTGCAGTGCCGACTCATTAGTTACGTGATCTCTCCATCTAATATTCAGCATTCTTCTGTAGCACCACATTTCAGACGCTTCTATTCTCTTCTTGTCAAAGCTGTTTATCCCCCATGTTTCAGTTCCACGCATGGCTACATTCCATACAAATGCTTTAAGAAAAGGCTTCCTAACACTTAAAACTGTATTCGATGTTAACAAATTTCTCTTCTGCCGAAACGCTTTTCTTGCCATTGCCAATATCCTCTACTGCTCGTTCACTGTAGAGATTGAATAACGTCGGGAATAGGCTACAAGCTTGTTTCACTCCCTTTTCGACCACCGTTTCCTCTTCATGCCCCCTCTTCTCTTATATCTGCTGCCTGGTTTGTAAACAGCCTTTCGCTCCGTGTATTTTATCCCTGTATAAACGTAGGTTTGCCATTCCTTAATCTATGTTTTAAGATAAATCGTAGGGTCAATATTGCCTCGCGTGTACATACATTTCTCCGGAATCCGAACTGATCTTCTTCGATGTCGGTTTCTATCAGTTCTTCCATTCTTCTGTGAAGAATTTGTTTTACTATTTTGCAACCATGACTTGCTAAACTGATAGTTCGGTAATATTCACACCTGTCACCACCTGCATTCTTTGGCATTGGAATTACCATATTCTTCGTGAAGCCTGAGGGTATTTTGCCTGTTTCATGCCTTGCACACCAGCTTGAAGAGTTTTAACATGACTAGTTCTCCCAAGGTTATCAGTAGCGCTGACCGAGTGTCGACTACTCTGGGGTCTTGTTTCGACTTAGGTCTTTCAGTGCTCTGCCAAATTCTTCTCGCAGTCATGATCTCCCATTTTCTTCTACGTTCTCTTCCATTTCTATATTGTCGCCTGCAGGTTCATATCTCCCTTTTATAGACCCTCTATAGATGTACATTCACAATCAAACTATTTTTGTTTGTTGAAAATTTTAGTGCCATCTCTGTTAAACGTGTTCGGAGAAGCCAGCTGCTAGTAACCATTCTGTCGTGGGTTCGATTCCAAATGTGCGTTGTGTGATCATTCGTACCTTTTGTCCGCCTAATTTCCCGCGTTGTTTTGTGTCGGTAGCTATACTAAGTATAATGAATCAATTTTATTTAGGGAATGTTTATACGAGGCATCACAGTGTCAGTGCAAGCGACAGCACGTGAAATATTCTTCTGAGTTCTTTCCGGAGAGTTTTCAGCCTCTACAGATGCGACGTCACATCTTGGCTTCACGCTGAGGTACAAATTAGGACACGAATTTCACTAACATCCTCAACATTTTACAACGCATGCGACAAGGACGACAGACCACGCGCTTCCTTTCGTAATCAGTCTTTAACGACCTCTCTGTTCTGAAGTCATCCATTACGTACACCTGTGAAGAAATCCTCCGGAATATGTCACGCTCAGAACAACCTAATTTCAGAGTGCGTTTACACGTGGCTCAATTTGGCACCGACTATGAATGTACCACGAGCTGCAAAACTATCCTCCGCTGTCATTGTGTTGGCAGAAAACTGTGGCGCCTGTTCCTAGTAGTGGGGCTCAGCATAGCGAATCATCAGCAGTATCGTGGCAGGGCTTTCGGTGAGTGGAAGTTCTAAAGCAAATAGAGTCCGTGACCATATTTCTCCATCTCTGCCATACTATAAAGATTTGTTGATGTGCTGTGGTTAACCATAGAGTTACTTTCGGCTGGCAAAATATGTGTGGAACGTATATATTTAGTTTATGACGTTTGTCAGCTGATAAACGAAGTGCAAAATCTGATAACAAAACACAAAAATGAGAGTGTAAAAGTTTTAGTTATTAACAGCCTGAGAATTTGCTTCTCTCTAGAAAATTCATTGTGCACGTGCTACTAGGTCCAGACCGAGTTGGAACTGATGGTGAGAAATCTGAGGCCTGCAGACCTTAAGTAAGATGTGAGACGTGTTAGAAAGATAGAACCGACTTCCGAGGACGAGTAGTGTTCATGAAAGTAAACAGAATATTAGGTCGCTTGTGGAAGAAATAGGATTAGACCGTTGAGACTTATTAAGAATAAAATAAATAACGAAGATAGTATAGCAGTTGACTAATTTCGTCAGCCATAATCTTTCATAAACTGTCTAAGTTGGATAACAGGCAGAACAGTACATTGTCTTGGTCCCTGGTACCATTTGACCGTGCGGGACCATACCTCTACGGTATATTTCTAGTACTTCCTGTAGGAGCTGCAAGGCATTACTTCGCCTGTGGGATGTCGCCCAGAAGTTGACGTATCCGATTTTGTGGAGCAGACCTCGTCATAGGGAGTTGTGAATTAAAATTATTAAGAACATCTGATTCTGCTCCGCACTTCTGCAACCTCTGATCAAAGATCGAAAGTAGTACTGGATCAATGCGAACAGAGTGACTGTAAACGGAGCAATTATCAAGAACGTTATTGTTCTAGATAACTACAAATAGACCGAGATTTGAGCTTCTGTGTTTCATTTAGCAACCTGAAGATTTGAGTAACTGATCTCAAGTTGTAAATAATCGGCATATCTTGGTCGACAAGCACACGGTTCAGAAATTCTGTTTTAGATGTACTCTTTGTGAAACTTGTCTCTTGTACCAGATTCTGAAATCACATAAAATTACGAGAAAGAGGGTGGGATGGGGATAAGCTCATACAGGGAATAACCCCGACCACGTGACCAAAACAGAAGACGGCTTTAACTTGCCGGCTACTGCTTGGGTAGTTACACATCAACTGCTGCGGCAAGGTCTCTAGTCACGCGTTTTCCGGCAACTGCCTTGAACGATGAATTCGGCATTCAGCACTTTAGAGAAGTATTTTAAGTCTGCTGGAACGAACATATATTACCTCGTAAACTCTATTAGCAAGGAGACAAGAATTAGCAATGATGGAATGCTTGTCACTTGCAGCAGTAGGCAGCAACGTATAGCTCAAATAACGACCAGAAAACGGTTACCTCCAGTTCAAAATACGTACTTGAGTTGCAGCATAAGTTGGAAGATACCACCTATCACACGGTGGACAAATAAATCTCGGCCGGCCGGAGCGGCCGTGCGGTTCTAGGCGCTACAGTTTGGAACCGAGCGCCCGCTACGGTCGCAGGTTCGAATCCTGCCTCGGGCATGGATGTGTGTGATGTCCTTAGGTCAGTTAGGTTTAATTAGTTCTAAGTTCTACGCGACTGATGACCTCCGAAGTTAAGTCGCATAGTGCTCAGAGCCATTTGACCCAAATAAATCTCACGGAGAGGTATTAAGGACGGTAAAGATCCACCTTGGGTTTGTAGTAATATCTTTGAAATACTGAGAAATACAAATCGAAGCCACGTAAGTGCAAAAGAGACGACAAGAACACGTTAACACCATCAACTTCTGTGCAAGGAACGGGATATGTCTATTGAAAACAAACACAAGTTAATTACTGATTTATAGGTGAGAGCATAAACAAAGAAACACGAAACTACTGGAAAGCAGCAGACAAAAGATTAACGCGAGGTTAGGGGTAAAAACTGTTAAAATTGTGGTCCATGTACTAGGCAACGTGAAGGAAATTTGCTGCCTCGGAAGCAAAATAAGGCGAAGAAGAAGGGAAAATGTGCTCCATGGCAAAGGCCAAACGCTCGTTGTAAACTGTTCGTAAAACTCTACGTCGATATCATTATTGCAGGAGACTCTGAAAATGCTGCAGGACTGTGCTGCGAGGTAGTAACTGTGTTTTTTTTTTAGCAGTGCTTGACATATTTCATCTTAGAAAAGTATCCTCTGTCCTGCTGCTGTATCTCCACTGTTTTTTATCAAAATATTTTCCTTGGGTGTGCCGCTTTACTGCTTGCTCATGCTTTTTCAGCAATCTAAATGTAAATCCCGGCTGCTGTGTACCTCATCTTCCCCAGTGTTTGCCGTTCGTCTCCAACTACCCGACTCGTCATGCATCTCAATTGTATGCCTTTGTTCTTAGCTTTTGTTGTCTATACTATGGACTAGGTGCATCCTACGGAAAATCGTATTTACCCGCGAATCTAGTTTCATTTCGTCGCTGCATTTGGATTTCTTTTGACATTCGCCTCTCGAAGCGTATTGTATGCAATACTGCATCTGCACCCCATACAACGTCCCATAGGACAGCAAATACACACACACACACACACACACACACACACACACACACACACACACACACACACACACAGATTGCGGCAGTGTCGCGTACACAAGGTGTAAAAGGGCACTGCATTGGCGGAGTTATCACTTATACTCAGGTGATTAATGAGAAAAGGTTTCAGGCGTGATTATGGCCGCACGACGGAAATTAACACACTGAATTCGGAATGGTAGTTGGAGCCCATGCGTCTAGGATGGGACATTCCATTTCGGAAATCATTAGACTTCAGTATTCCAAGATTTACAGTGCCAAAAGTGTGCCGAGAAAACGAAATTTCAAACATTACGGGGAAAGTAGTGGTCTACGGCCTTCACTTAACGTCCGACAGCAGCGGCGTTTGCGTAGAGTTGTCAGTAGTAACAGACAAGCAACATTCCGTGAAATAGCCACATAAATCAATGTGGGACGTACGACGAACCTATTCGTTAGGACAGTGTGGCGAAATCTGACGTTAACGGGCTATGGCAAGAGAAGACCGACGCGAGTGTCTTTGCTAACAGCACGACATCGCCTGCAGCACTTCTCGTGGGTTCGTGACCATACCGGTTGGTCGCTGGACGACTGGTCAGACGAGTCCCGATTTCACCTGGTAAGAGCTCATAGTAGAGTTAGACTGTGATGCAGACCTCACAAGACACGGACCCAAGTTGTCAACAAGGTATTGTGCAAGCTGGTGGTGGCTCCATGATGATGTTGGCTGTGTTTACATGAAATGAACAGATCGTTGACTGGAAATGGTTATGTTCGGCTACTTGGAGACCATATGCAGCCATTCATGGACTTCGTGTTTCCAATCAACGTTGGAATTTTTTATGCATGTGACAATGAGCCCTTTGACGAGGCCACGATTGTTCGCGATTGGTTTCAAGAACATTCTGGACAATTCTAGCGAATGATTTGTATAGGGTACAGCCAACTCCCGGTGGTCATTCATGTCGGTACCAATGACGTCTGCCGCTTTGGCTCTGAGGAGATTCTCTTCTGGCTAGCGGAAAAGGTAAAGACTGCCAGTATTGCTTGCGAGACTAAGACGGAGCTCACCATCTGCAGCATCGTCAACAGAACCGACTGTTTGGTACAGAGCCAAATGGAGGGCCTGAATCAGAGGCTCAGGCGGTTCTGTGAGCGTGTAGGCTGCAGATGCTTTGACTTGCGCCATCAGGTGGTGGGTTTCCGGGTTCCGCTTAATAGGTCAGGAGTCCACTATAAACAGGAAGCGGCCCCACGGGTAGCGGGGGCCGTGTGAAACGGACTGGACGGTTTTTTATGATAGAGGGCCTCATAAAACAACAGAGGCAGGTAAAACACAGTAAAGTACACTCCTGGAAATTGAAATAAGAACACCGTGAATTCATTGTCCCAGGAAGGGGAAACTTTATTGACACATTCCTGGGGTCAGATACATCACATGATCACACTGACAGAACCACAGGCACATAGACACAGGCAACAGAGCATGCACAATGTCGGCACTAGTACAGTGTATATCCACCTTTCGCAGCAATGCAGGCTGCTATTCTCCCATGGAGACGATCGTAGAGATGCTGGATGTAGTCCTGTGGAACGGCTTGCCATGCCATTTCCACCTGGCGCCTCAGTTGGACCAGCGTTCGTGCTGGACGTGCAGACCGCGTGAGACGACGCTTCATCCAGTCCCAAACATGCTTAATGGGGGACAGATCCGGAGATCTTGCTGGCCAGGGTAGTTGACTTACACCTTCTAGAGCACGTTGGGTGGCACGGGATACATGCGGACGTGCATTGTCCTGTTGGAACAGCAAGTTCCCTTGCCGGTCTAGGAATGGTAGAACGATGGGTTCGATGACGGTTTGGAAGTACCGTGCACTATTCAGTGTCCCCTCGACGATCACCAGTGGTGTACGGCCAGTGTAGGAGATCGCTCCCCACACCATGATGCCGGGTGTTGGCCCTGTGTGCCTCGGTCGTACGCAGTCCTGATTGTGGCGCTCACCTGCACGGCGCCAAACACGCATACGACCATCATTGGCACCAAGGCAGAAGCGACTCTCATCGCTGAAGACGACACGTCTCCATTCGTCCCTCCATTCACGCCTGTCGCGACACCACTGGAGGCGGGCTGCACGATGTTGGGGCGTGAGCGGAAGACGGCCTAACGGTGTGCGGGACCGTAGCCCAGCTTCATGGAGACGGTGGCGAATGATCCTCGCCGATACCCCAGGAGCAACAGTGTCCCTAATTTGCTGGGAAGTGGCGGTGCAGTCCCCTACGGCACTGCGTAGGATCCTACGGTCTTGGCGTGCATCCGTGCGTCGCTGCGGTCCGGTCCCAGGTCGACGGGCACATGCACCTTCCGCCGACCACTGGCGACAACATCGATGTACTGTGGAGACCTCATGCCCCACGTGTTGAGCAATTCGGCGGTACGTCCACCCGGCCTCCCGCATGCCCACTATACGCCCTCGCTCAAAGTCCGTCAACTGCACATACGGTTCACGTCCACACTGTCACGACATGCTATCAGTGTTAAAGACTGCGATGGAGCTCCGTATGCCACGGCAAACTGGCTGACACTGACGGCGGCGGTGCACAAATGCTGCGCAGCTAGCGCCATTAGACGGCCAACACCGCGGTTCCTGGTGTGTCCGCTGTGCCGTGCGTGTGATCATTGCTTGTACAGCCCTCTCGCACTGTCCGGAGCAAGTATGGTGGGTCTGACACACCGGTGTCAATGTGTTCTTTTTTCCATTTCCGGGAGTGTAGTTGCAGAAACGATTGGTACTGTAGTTGTAAATTGTCGTAGCTCCAAGACCTAATAGAAAGCACAGAACCTTAAGTAGTTATAGGTACAGAAAGCTGACTAAAGCTGGAAATAAGTTCATCCGAAATTTTTTCAAACGCTTTAACAGTGTTCAGAAAGGATAGATTAAATACAGTTGTCGGTGGAGTATTTATTGCTGTCAGACGTAGTTTACCTTGTAGAGAAATTGAAGTAGATAGTTCCTGCGAAATAGGTGGGTAAAGGTTATACTTGACAATCAGACTAAAGTATTAATTGGATCGTTTTAGCGAACCCCCCCCCCATCCCGGACTCACAAGATAAAGTTGTTGAACAGTTCAAAGAAAACGTGAGTCTCATTTCTGGATTCGTGATATCCTGTCAGAAAGATCAGAGTTCGTAGCAGTAGATGGAAAGTCATCGAGTAAAACATAAGTAATATCCGGCGTTCCCCAAAGAAGTGTTGCAGGCCCTCTATTGCTCCTCATCTAAATTCGATTACGCGAAAAGTCGTACAAATCTGAAAGCTGTAAATTCAATTAAATGCTAGGAATTACAATTACAAATAACCTCAATTGGAACGATCACATAGATAATGTTGTGAGTAGAGGAAACCAAAGACTGCGGTTCATTGGCAGAACACTTAGAAGGTGCAACAGGTCTACTAAAGAGACTGCTTACACCACGTTTGCCGCCATATTCTGGAGTGCGGTGTGGGATCCGCATCAGGTGGGCTGACGGATGATATCGAAAAATTTCAAAGAAGGGCAGCTCGTTTTGTATAATCGCTAAGTAGCGGAGAAAGTGACACAGACATGATACGTGAGTTGCAGTGGCAATCATTAAAACAAAGGCGTTTGTCTTTGCGACGGGATCTTCTCATGAAATTTCAATCACCAGTTTTCTCCTCCGACTGCGAAAACATTCTGTAGGCATTCACCTACAGGGGGAAATAAATGATCATCACGATAAAATAAGAGAAATCAGGGCTTGCACAGAAGGATTTAAGTGCTCGTTTTTCCCGCGCGCTGTTCGAGAGTGGAACGGTAGAGAGACAGTATGAAGGTGGTTCACTGATCCCTCTGCCAGGCACTTTATTTTGAATAGCAGAGTAATCACGTACGTGTAGATATGACCACCCAGATAGCCCGGGATAAATTCCATCAAACATTTGTGTTGTATAATTGAGAGGTCAGTTCGTACAAAAAATCCTGCACCGGCAACACTTTCTGTGGACGGCTATAGAGGCTGCATTGGTCTATATTTCTGTAGGGAATTCCCAATGACATCTTGAGTCCATGCTACGTTGAGTTGCTACACTACGCCGGGAAAAAGGAGGTTCGCCACGATGTTCACGAGATGAATGTCACCAAAAGTAAAAGAAGAGTAGTGGAATAAAGTCAAATAATGAGAGAATTAGATTACGAAATGAGGAAGTAAAAGTAGTGGAAGAGTTTTTCTGTGTAGCGAGCAAAGTAACTGACGATGGCCAAAATGGAGAGGATACAAAATTCAAAGTAGTTACCAACAAACATTAATTCAAATCTGAGTATTCTTTTCGAACCGCATTTCTTTGAAGTTTCACCTTCAGTTGGAATGAAACGTGGACGAAATCAATTCGGACAAGAAGATAGCGGAAGCTACTGCAATGCTGTGTTACAGGAGAATGCTGAAGATTAGATGACTTCGCCGGATTACAAAGGAGTAGTTACGAATCGAATTGAGAAAAATAGAAATTTGTAGCACAACTTGATTAAAAGATTGAATCAGGTGATAGCAAACATCGTAAGGCGTGAAGGAATCCTCAGTTTGATAGTAGAGAGAGATGCGATGGGTAAAAATTGTAGTCCGAGATCAACACTTGATTACAGTGAGCAGGTTGAGCTGGATGTGGAGAGCTATGAAGAAACTCACACAGGATAGTCTAGCGTGGAAAGCTACATCATATCAGTCCGCTGACTAAAGACCACAGCAACAACATTCTGAATTTTTCTAGCTGTTGGCGAGTTTATGTAATTTGTGACATAGCGTTTTCCAGATTTCCACAGATTAATTTATACCTAGTGCGTTTGATAAATTTCAAACTTGTATTTACCTTCATGAATTTTATGATCCAGGAATTTTCAAGATTCAGAATTTACGTATGTTGTCTGTGAATAGCAATAATTTATGTGCCACAATTACTTTATATCGCCCGGCCGCGGTGGTCGAGCAGTTCTAGGCGTTTCAGTCGGGAACCGCGCGACTGCTACGGTCGCAGGTTCGAATCCTGCCTCGGGCATGGATGTGTGTGATGTCCTTAGGTTCGTTAGGTTTAAGTAGTTCTAAGTTCTAGGGGACTGATGACCTCAGATGTTAAGTCCCATAGTGCTCAGAGCCATTCTTGAACAACTTTATATCGTATCATATATAATTTCTTTTGTTGCGACCGGTATATGGGAAATGATTTTATTAAGTCACAGGTTAGTGTATTTCGAAAACTGTCATTTTTGAGATCGTGGAGATGGTGCCTGTGTAAAAAATTCAAGTTTATTCATGTAAAAGAGAAAACAGAAACCAACCACTGTTAATAACGCTATTTATTTACACAAATAGCGCTGTTATCGTTTTCCAGCCGGACTCAACTTCAGCCGGCTGTTCACGTTTACATTACATTTGTTGTTGGAAGAAAAGAGTAATGCGGTTACCAGCGTAATGTTGTGGTATCAGAATACTTTCTCTATACCTTGCTTGCAAATCCGCTATGTACAAACACAGATTCATTCTTCTGAAAAATCTCAGGTTTGACACTTGAACGTTTTCATTTCCACTCTTCAGTTGTTGAAATCCCCGACGGTGCCACCTGGCTACTTCATATTTCCAGTACTTTGTAAGATAAACCTCCTTTCCAGAAATAGTGCCTTTCCAGGTACTCCTGATTGACGCGTTTTTGTACATACTGGTGCTATTTGAACTGGGCACAGTCGGAAAAAGTGGACATTAACACTTGCCCATTTAATAATGCGGCCTTACACTAATTGGAAGAATACTCCAGATTTTTCGTGTGATGCAAAGATAATCCATTATCTAAAACGTTCCAAATACACTGATTGATATTTAAAGATAGAGAAGGGCAATAAAAATCTGTTATGCGGTAATTTAGCAGTGAAAAGGCACGTTAAGATGCCACCTGTGCGATAGTGCTTTTGTCAGTTGTACTTGGTCCTTAAGCAGTTTTCAAAGATCAGAGAACGGTTTGACGGAGAGAGAGAGATTCAATTTAAAAGTATTTTCTCAATATTGGAATTATAATCCAGATTTTAGTCACCCTCTGATTTCAACAGCAACCCCAGAAAGAACGATTTCGATTTTAAAACGCTTAAAAATCAACCAAAGAAACAGACAAATCTCTCCTCTCCCTGCATCGCAGCTTTCAGTACTTGCTACAAGTCCTAGAAGCTATTATACGTTGGTCTGTTTGTTTAAAATTAATAAATTCTTGATTTATTATACCTAGCAGTGGAAACTAAGACGCTGCGGATAACGTTTCATAGCTGGCGCCAATGTAATCTATGGTCACAGATGCCGCTAGTACATCATTAACATCTGTGTGATTCCCTGGCTTCTTCGACATTCAGTTTATTGCTTTCCTGTGGAAGAAAGAGGTAGATATTCCGCAAAGCTCGGCTGTTCATAGAGAACTACCACGACAAATGCATCGAGAAACTTCAATGCAATCGTGAAAACTACGTCACTAAATACGACGTAAATGTTTGGGTCATCGAAATATCACAGAATCCATTGTTTTGTCATCAGTATTCAGACTGTTTTCATGCTGCCCGCCACGAATTCGTCTCCTGTGCTAACCTCTTCATCTCAGAGTAGCAGTTGCAACCTACGTCCTCGATTATTCGCTGGATGTATTTCAATCTCTGTCTTCCTCTACAGTTTTTTCCCTCTACAGCTCCCTCTAGTACCATGGAAGTCATTCCATCATGTCTTAACGGATGTCCTGTCATCCAGTCCCTTCTTCTTATCATTGTTTTCCAAGTATTCCTTTCCTCTCCGATTCTGCGCACAACCTCCTCATACCTTACTTTATCAGCCCACCTAATTTTCAACATTCGTCTGTAGCACCACATCTCAAATGCTTCGATTCTCTTCTGTTCCGGTTTTCCCACAGTCCTTATTTTACTACCATACAATGCTGTACTCCAGATGGACAATCTCAGAAATTTCTTCCTCAAATTAAGGCCGATATTTGATATTAGTAGACTTCTCTTGGCCAGCAATGCCCTTTTTGCCATTTCTAGTCTGCTTTTGATGTCGTCCTTGCTCCGTCCGTCATTGGTTATTTTACTGCCTAGGTAGCAGAATTCCTTAACTTCGTCTACTTCGTATCAATCCTGATGTTAAGTTTCTCGCTGTTCTCATTTCTACTTCTTCTCAATGCCTTCGTCTTTCTTCGATTTACCCTCAATCCACACTGTGTAGTCATTAGAATGTTCATCCCGTTCAGCAGATCATGTAATTCTTCTTCACTTTCACTCAGGATAGCAATGTCATCAGCGAATCGTATCATTGATATCCTTTCTCCTTGAATTGTAATCCTACTCCTGAACCTTTCTTTAATTTCCATCATTGCTTTCTCGATGTACAGACTGAACAGTAGGGGCGAAAGGCTACATCCTTGTCTTACAGCCTTTATAACACGAGCACTTCGTTGTTGGTCGTCCACTCTTGGCTGCTGTAAGTACTGCACATGACCCGTCTCTCCCTATAGCTTACCGCAACGTTGTTCAGAATTTCGAACATCTTGCACCATATTACCTTGTCGAACACTTGTTCCTGGTCGACAAATCCTATGAACATGTCTTGATTTTTCTTTAGTCTTGCTTCCATTATTAACCGTAACGTCATAATTGCCTCTCTCGTGCCTTTACTTCTCCTTAAGCAAAACTGATCGTCATCTAGCGCATCCTAAATTTTCTTTTCCATTCTTCTGTATATTATTCTCGTAAGCATGAGCTGTTAAGCTGATTGTGCGATAATTCTCGCACTTGTCAGCTCTTACCGTCTTCGGAGTTGAGTGGATGACGCTTTTCCGAAAGTCAGACTCATACATTCTACACAACAAGTTAAATAGTCGTTTTGTTGCCACTTTCTCCAATGATTTTAGAAAGTCTGATTGAATGTTATCAATCCCTTCTGCCTTATTCGACCTTAAGTCCTCCAAAGCTCTTTTAAATTCTGATTCTATTACTGGATCCCCTACCTCTTCTAAAGCGACACCTGTTCCATCTATCACATCAGACAGATCTTCCCCCTCATAGAGGCTTTCACTGTATCATTTCCACCCGTCCGCTTCCCACTTTGCATTTAACAGTGGAACTCCCGTTGCACTCTTAATGTTACCACCCTTGCTCTTAATGTCACCGAAAGTTGTTCTGACTTTCCTGTATGCTGAATCTGTCTTTCTGACAATCATTTCTTTTTCGATATCTTCACAATTTTCCTGTAGCCATTTCGTCTTAGCTTCCCTGCACTTCCTATTTATTTCACTCCTCGGCTACTTGTATTTCTGTACTCCTGAGTTTTCCGGAACATTTTTGTACTTCCTCCTTTCATCGATCAATTGAAGTATTTCTTCTGTTATCCATGGTTTCTCCGCAGTTACCTTCTTTGCACCTCGTTTTTTTTTCCAACTTACGTGGTGGCCCATTTTACGGATATCCATTCCTCTTCAACTGTATTGCCTACTTAGCTATTTCTTATTGCTGTATTTATATCCTTAGAGAGCTTCAAGCATATCTCGTCGTTCCTTAGTACTTCCGTGTCCCACTTCTTTGCGTATTGATTCTTCCTGACTAATGTCTTAAACTTCAGCTTACTCTTCATCACTACTATATTGTGATTTGAGTCTATGTTTGCTCTTGGGTACGCCTTACAATCCAGTATCTGATTTCGGAATATCTGTCTGACCATGATGTAATCTAACTGAAATCTTCCCGTATCACCCGACCTTTTACAATTATACGTCATCATCTAGTGAGATTCCTCTTGTAAGATTCCTTAATATTCCCATACATTACGATTTTGTGAATGTGTGTTTTTGTAAAACGGCCGGTACAGAGCACGTGCTAGTCCAAACTGCGGTCATCGCCTTTAGCTGGCGAATTCCCGCACCCTCGCCGCCAGTCCTATAAATAGCTTACCTCGCCCGGGCGAAAGCGTGGCTCGCAGATAGTCTGGCGGAGGGGCGAGTTGAGGGGAAGGCGGGAGGTTTGGGGGAGGGGAAGCGCCCACACGGCGTCGCGGCTCCTGCTACACGCAGCACGTCGAAGCTTACCGGTGCCTGTGCAGTAAATCCACTCAGTGGATAAACGCGGTGCCTGTGTCAGAAAAAGCCTTTCTCACTGCACTTCACATCGAATACAATGGATGTAACACCTCTGTACATATGGGTGTCCGCAGAAATTTTTTCGGGGCAGGAATAGTACAGGTTTTCCATTCTTTTTTATGTTGAAATAAGATGTCCAGTTTCGAGACTTGTCATACTATGAGAACTACATGTTGCAGCTGACACTGAAAAACTTATTACGGTTGTTGTTGTTGTGGTCTTCAGTCCAGAGACTGGTTTGATGCAGCTCTCCATGCTACTCTATCCTGTGCAAGCTTCTTCATCTCACAGGACTTACTGCAACCTATATCCTTCTGAATCTGTTTAGTGTATTCACCTCTTGGTCTCCCTCTTCAATTTTTACCCTCCACGCTGCCCTCCAATACTAAATTGGTGATCCCTTGATGCCTCAGAATATGTCCTACCAACTGATCCCTTCTTCTAGTCAAGTTGTGCCACAAATTTCTCTTCTCACCAATTCTATTCAGCACCTCCTCATTAGTTATGTGATCTACCCATCTAATCTTCAGCATTCTTCTGTAGCACCACATTTCGAAACCTTCTATTCTCTTTTTGTCTAAACTATTTATCGTCCATGTTTCACTTCCATACATGGCTACACTCCATACAAATACTTTCAGAAACGACTTCCTGACACTTAAACCTATGCACTATGTTAACCAATTCCTCTTCTTCAGAAACGCTTTCCTTGCCATTGCCAGTCTACATTTTATATCCTCTCTACTTCGACCATCATTAGTTATTTTGCTCCTCAAATAGCGAAACTAATCTACTGCTTTAAGTGTCTCATTCCCTAATCTAATTCCCTCAACATCACCCGACTTAATTCGACTACATTCCATTATCCTCGTTTTGCTTTTGTTGATTTTCATCTTTCAAGATACTGTCCATTTCGTTCAACTGCTTTTACAGGTCCTTTTCTGCCTCTGATAGAATTACAATCTCTTCGGCGAACCTCAAAGTTTTTATTTCTTCTCCCTGGATTTTAATTCCTGCTCCGTATTTTTCTTTTGTTTCCTTTACTGCTTGCTCAATATACAGATTGAATAACATCGAGAATACGCTACAACCCTGTCTCACTCCCTTCGGAACCACTGCTTCCCTTTCATGCCCCTCGACTCTTATAACTGCCATCTGATTTCTGTACAAATTATAAATAGCCTTTCGCTCCCTGTATTTGACCTCTGCCGCCTCCAGAATTTGAAAGAGAGTATTCCAGTCAACACTGTCAAAAGCTTTCTCTAAGTCTACAAATGCTAGAAACGTAGGTTTGCCTTTCCTTAATCTATCTTCTAAGATAAGTCTTAGGGTCAGTATTGCCTCACGTGTTGTAACATTTCTACGGAATCCAAACTGATCTTCCCCGAGGGCGGCTTCTACCGGTTTTTCCATTCGTCTGTAAGGAATTCGTGTTAGTATATTGCAGCTGCGGCTTATTGAACTGATAGTTCGGTAATTTTCACATCTGTCAACACCTGCTTTCTTTGGGATTGGAATTATTCTATTCTTCTTGAAGTCTGAGGTTATTTCACCTGTCTCTTACATCTTGCTCATCAGATGGTAGAGCTTTGTTAGGCCTGGCTCTCCCAAGGCTGTCAGTAGTTCTAATGGAATGTTGTCTGCTCCTGGGGCCTTGTTTCGACTTAGGTCTTTCAGTGCTCTGTCAAACTCTTCATGCAGTATCATGTCTCCCATTCCATCTTCATCTACATCCCAGAAAATCGACATGAAAATATGAACTGATGTATTACAGAAAGGTATGCATGCACTGTGTGTGTGTGTGTGTGTGTGTGTGTGTTCCGCATCTCCTCCTGAACCACTGGAGCGATTTCAACCAAACTTGGTACATTTTTTCCTCTGCCAGGAAACAATCACTGTGGGCGTAAGAACCACCTAAGTGTCGTTTATCAGTAGATACTACTTCATAAACAATCAAATGCGTGAAAAACTGTACCATCACACATGAACTTTTAACACATTTACTCTTTACGACTAAGACAATCGTATAGTCGAGTCAGATCAAGGAAATCCCTGACACAATGCAACACTTTAGGTAAGCGAAAACGGTCGTCACCTACAGATGTTTTGCCACAGAGAGTTTACAAAATCGCGTTGTTGATAGCGAAGAAGCTGTGGCCAGCGTCCAAGTAGTCTCGAATCATGTTTCTTAATTTGGATACTGCACTTAAACATTTGTACCTTATTCATATTTCCTTGTACGACTGTTTCATTATTTCAAAGAAGTTATCATGAATACATGGAAATTAAATTTTTTCGATAGTTCACTGTAAACATAGTTCATTTTTCTCTTTTGTTTCTAATAGGAAATCAGCAAAATGAATATCCAGGCAATGCCAGGTTTCTATATGAATTGTATAAGAAAAAAAGAACTTTGTAGTCCCCTGACATCCCTTATGGACACCTTTATCTTTACACTACAGTTGTTTACGTTTCCATCACTGCCGCTTATGATAGACAAACCGTACTTGTTTTCCATCAGATAGTTCACTTGTGATGGTGCTACCTACAGAAAACTATCGTCGCTGAATTCTCGTCAATGAGTCTCTTAAAATATGGGGAAACCAAGATACGACAACAAACAAAAGAATCGGATGGCATCTGACTGAACATTAATGGTAAACAACACTTCATTTAAACTCCGCGGAGTGATATTACGATGCGTTAGCGAATGGTATGATGACGTGGAATAGGATGATAGGGAATGGAAAACTTAGACTTTTCGGGATGGTTCTGGAAAGCCGTACATATGTTATGATCACATACAAGTATTAGTACTAGATGATATCGCACCAGCATATGCCAGTATATTTCGTAATCAGCCTGGCAAAGAAATAACGAAAGCTAGACCCTTACCGAAGCATGGTCAGAAAGAGAAGGTAATGATTTTTTTCAGTTACTACCTACTGCTCTGTTGACATGTGTAAAAATCCTCTTAAATGGCGCACGCCTCACCGACGTGAAAATTAATTGATGGTCACTGTAGAAATGAAAATCGATGTGATCTAAAGCTGGATGGGTATCAAGGAACTAAAAAGCAAACAATCCTAGTTACTGTTTCTGGCTCAGTAAGAGAAAACACATAAAATTGACCTTAAAATTTATAGCCTCGTTAATTGGTAAATCACCGGGTAGTGTAACAACAGCAGATTATTTTTGTTTCTAAAAACGAGTAGTTTCTTGGAATATCTGTCTGATACACGTGTAACTGTGAAGGGCGTGGCCCCGCTGTGGGTTGCTGTGCACGCAGCTGCCTCCAGTGTGGACTTTATGGCCGACATCTCCGGACGGCCATCAAACTCCGGAAGCCCTGTGGCGGCTCGCCAGTTTTCCGCTGAGTTTGCTACTTCCAGGAGGAGGGGGACAGAGGGGGAGGGGCTAGGTAGCTCCTCCTCACATTTCCCAGTGAGGATCACTACTACCTAGCACCCTTGCGCTCTTTGCCTCTTATTCGACAGAGTTTCTTAAGTACAGCCTTATCAACAACTTTTGCCGCTTTTATATGTAGCACGCAGGAACAACTCTGTTGAAAATACTGTAGGTTGGAGTGGTTCGGATCGCCACAATACTGGATTAAAGGAAGCTACGGAAACAGTCCGTCTAGGTGCTTCTAGATTTCTTACCTGGTTCCATCAGAACGAGACTGTCACGGAAACGCTCTGTGCCCGCGGATGATATATGTGGAGTGATGAAGACGATGATTTAGATAAATGCTGTTGAGGAAATCCGGAGAACCAGTTTTTACGACAACTTCAGAAAGGTTCTGCAGCCACAAACATTCATCTCGCGTAAGGACTTTAAGGAAGAAATAAGGGAGATTAGCTCTCTCTCGTACATAGCCATAGAAGCACACCGGACAAAAAATTGGTCACACCCGGAGAAATCATTACAAGCATCATATAATACCGTGTAATTCCGCCACGGGAATTGTTATCTGCCTGTATTCGGTTAGGCAAAAAAAATGATTCAAATGGCTCTGAGCACTATGGGACTTAACAGCGATGGTCATCAGTCCCCGAACTTAGAACTACTTAAACCTAACTAACCTAAGGACAGCACACAACGCCCAGCCATCACGAGGCAGAGAAAATCCCTGACCCCGCCGGGAATCGAACCCGGGAACCCGGGCGTGGGAAGCGAGAACGCTACCGCACGACCACGGGATGCGGGCGTATTCGGTTAGGAAATGAGTCCACGAGGTTTTGCATGTGCGTTGCATCCAGGTTAAGCCACTCGCTGAAAATCTGATCGCACAGTTCCTTCGAATTGCGGGATGCTGGTGTCCACGTTTAGCCACTGTTCCAACGCGTCCCATAGATTTTCTGTGGGGTTCAATTCAAATGATTTTACAGGCTAATAGAGATTGTTGGGGATAGTGTTAGGAAAACCAGTTATATGCCCTTTCAGACTCATGAACTTTCCTGTTGTCGTCTTTATGTACCTGTGTTACCGTTGGACTCTTCCGAGGTGACCGACTCCAAATGTTCATTGTTTGCAGTTCCTGTCGCAATGCTCTCTCGCTGGCAGGCGGAGACAGACCTCTGTTCACTCTCTGCAAGCAATTCCTGTCGGGGTTGGAAGCGATTTCGATTTACAAGCCATGATAAGCTTCTCCTGTCACTGTCAGAATCTTTTTCCGACCAAATTTCTCAAATCTTGTTTCGTGTCCACGTGTGTTACGCCACTGCTTTTATAGACGTCGAACGGCGAGCCGCGAAACACCAACAAAACCACACCCTCACATATGGCCATAGGCACGGGAAAACATTATTACTCCTTTTCGTCACTCTGTGACGTACAATGTCTCCTTGAAACATATGAATCTCAGTAATCCCTACTGCCTTACGCTCACGATGGAAGTAGTGCGTGCGTTGTTGATCACGTGACTCGATCGCTGCGCCATCTGTAAATGCTTAACGATTCATCCGTATATGTACCCTGCAGTGACTAATTTTTTGTCTAGCGAGCTTATCATTTTACCCTCACTACACATTCGAAGGAAACAGGGAAGGGAATAACTACACTATGGGATCAAAAGTATCTCCACACCCCCAAAAACATATATTTTTCGTATTAGGTGCATTGTGCTGCAACCTACTGCCAGGTACTCCGTATCATCGACCTCAGTAGTCATTAGACATCGTGAGAGAACACAATTGGGCGCTCCGCGGAACTCAAGGACTTCGAACGTGATTGGGCGTCACTTGTGTCATACGTCTGTACGCGAGATTTCCACACTCCTAAACATCGCTAGGTCCACAGTTCCCGATGTGATAGTGAAGTGGAAACTTGAAGGGGCACGTACACCACAAAAGCGTACAGGCCGACCTCGTCTGTTGACTGACAGAGACCGCCGACCCTTGAAGAGGGTCGTAATGTGTAATACGCAGACATCTATCCAACCCATCACACAGGAATTCCAAACTGCATCAGAAACTACTGCAAGTACTATGACAGTTAGGCGGGAGGTGATAAAACTTCGATTTCATGGTCGAGCGGCTGCTCATAAGCCACACATCACGCCAGTAAATGCCAAACGACGCCTCGCTCAGTGTAAGGAACGTAAACATTGGACGATTGAGCAGTGGAAAAACGTTGTGTTGAATGACGAATCACGGTACAGAATGTGGCGATCCGATGGCAGGGTATGGGTATGCCGAATGCCTGGTGAACGTCATCTGCCAGCCGCGCAGGATTAGCCGAGCGGTCTAAGGCGCTGCAGTCATGGACTGTGCGGCTGATCCCGGCAGAGGTGCGAGTCCTCCCTCGGGCATGGGTGTCTGTGTTCGTCTTTAGGATGATTCAGGTTAAGTAGTGTGTAAGCTTAGGGATTGATGACCTTAGCAGTTAAGTCCCATAAGATAAAAAAATAAAAATAAAAAAAGTCATCTGCCAGTGTGTATAGTGCCAACAGTAAAATTAGGAGACGGTGGTGTTATGGTGTGGTCGTGTTTTTCGTGGAGGGGGATTGCACCCCTTGTTGTTTTGCCTGGCAATATCACAGCACAGGCCTACATGGAGGTTTGAAGTATCTTCTTGCTTCCCACTGTTGAATAGCAATTCGGGGATGGTGATTGCGTCTTTCAACACGATCGACCACCTGTTCATAATGCACGACATGTGGCGGTGGTTACACGACAATAACATCCGTGTAACGGACTGGCCTGCACAGTGTCCTGTCCTGAATTATAGAAAACATTTGGGATGTTTAGGAATGCAGACTTCGCGCCAGGCCTCACCGGCTGACATTGATACCTCTCCTCAGTGCAGCACTCCCTGAAAAATAGGCTGCCATTCCCCAAGAAACCTTCCAGCACCTGACTGAACGTATGCCTGTGAGAGTGGAAGCTGTCATCAAGGCTGAGGGTGGAACAACACCATATTGAATTCCAGCATTACCGATGGAGGGCGCCACGAACTTGTAAGTCATTTTTAGCCAGGTGTCCGGATACTTTTGACCACATAGTGAAGCAGTGGTGCGAGGCACCCTCCACCACGCACTTTATTGTAACCTGCTGAATATGTATCTAAAGTTCGCTGTTGACTGTAATACGAGGAAAGTAAGCTAGACATTATTATCGGAGGCCACTTAATATGTACTGAATGCCTGCACTTCATAGTAACACAGATACACAGCAGTATTTTTAACATGGTCACCAAGTCTCTGTAAGCTGTGGTCTGGACGTTCTGCCAATCATTCAGTTACGACTGGACGCGCCATTGTGTTTTGTCCATACGCCTCCAGAATTTTTCAATGGATCTCTTGTGTTTTGTTTTAGTCTAATCTTACTGAACCATTTTAAACTACCGGCGAATCTATGACCTGTGTACAAAAGTGCTTAATGCTTCACGGTACACGATCATAACAGATCGCCCTAGGAAGTCAGTATGACTTGAATATTTTGACCGGGAGACGATAGCATTAACGAAACAAGTCGTGAGCGAATAAAATGGTCATGCCTCCGTTTTTCAAATGATTGGACGCTAGGGAGCATCACCGACACAAAATTCATCGAGCAGTTGCTAATGAAACGATTCTGAACCATATTCGTTTTGCTGATGACGTTGTTCCGTTTGAATCTAGCTTAGATGAATTATATGAACAATGAAAGGAAGAACTTACTGGACGGCGTCTGACAGAAGCTTTGGAAAACACGTATGACGAGGCTAAAGTAATGTATATTAAACAAGCAGTCTATGACAGTTGAAGATAACGACTGGCTAGAAAGCTAAAGAAATTAATGGAAAACTGAAAAAGGCCGTCAGTGATTTTGGGAAATTAAGTTTCAGATGGGTATGAAAAAGAGAGTTTACTCACATTATGACTAAGTTTTGATACATGTCATAGGACGTACGCTTTTAATGGAACAGTTATAAAAAACTGGTGCTTGGTCAGGTAGTAATATCTAGTTCAAGATATAATGAACGCATAAAATCTATACACACTGAAGATAGTTTTTCATCTAAGGTGTGTTTTATTTGAATTTCTTGGCTACAGACGTGAGTAACTGCTGAGAATTCGGCATTTCATGCTGAAGTGTCCAGCAGTAGTCAGCCAGAATCGCTGCATTCCATCGACCCTTGATACCATGACTCCAACGCCGAGGTGCGCTGGTAGAAACGTTCATCATCTATGTAACTGAACCTAGTATTTCGGGGAAGAAGTCAAGATTTGAATGGAAGAGATGAATTTTGAGGGCCATGTTGATATCCATCTGTTTGTACGCACTGACGCACTTCTTCACAACATTTACATACACTTTGGATTTATAATTTCCAATAAAATTGACTGCAGCTGATTTGAATGCTACCCATGAATTTCTTTCAGTATCCTTCAGTAAGTTTTGGAAGTGGTGTCAGCAATTATCTTCCTTATTTGTGGACCTAAGAATACTGCTTCTTTCGTTTTCGCATAACACAACTTCGGAAAATTGTTGCACGGCTATCGAAAACAATCCAAATCGTTTTCTAGTGCCTTCACGAAATTCTTCATGAGCCCCAGCTTGATGTGAATCGGTGACGTGATAACTTTGTCACGATCAATTGACGGCACAGGAAGGACATTCTTATTTGTAATTGCGTTCTGCATCTGATTGACCAATTTTTCATCATATTGTGGTGTTTTCTATGTCTAATGTCCCTCTCGTAGATAAAACAGCAGTACTTGCTGTAAGCTGCCTATATTCTCATGAGAATAGTGATAACATTTAAATTACCACAGATACACCACTTATACTCATGAAAGCTTATTTTTTCAAGAAATAGCTACATAGTTTTATATGGGTAGAATCTCCAACCCTAACGATGCATATTTGTTTCAGTTGTGTAATAATCCTACTTTCAAACTGTTTTAGATGAGTCGATAACAATCAACATGCTTCAGTGTTGTGTTTTACTCTGAGTCTTGTCATGAGAATTTGAACGGTCGTACTGATGCAGATAATGTACCTCGATGCAAATAATTTCACAGGGTATTTGTGTCTCTTGTGAAAATGAGAAGTAATTTTACCTGGTGCAACTAAATTACCTTCTTTAAGGCGTGAAACGGGCAGTTCACCTTGACCTTTTATTAAGGCCCGATCCCGTACGAGGTCACATCGATAATAATTGTTCGTTAAATGAATATCTTCTCCAGATTGACAGTCAACATAGAAACACACACACACACACACACACACACATGTAGTGAAACACAAGTGATCCGCATTGCAGAGTTTGGTACACACAGCGATCAGAATTTGATCTAATACCTCCGGTGGATCTTATTGCAGGACCTGACACTAAGCTATTTCGTTTAAATGTATTGCCAGAAACAGATCATAGGAGGTTACTTCCAGTCTTTCCACCTGAAATGTTCACAGGAAAATAAACAGCAATCACACATGACCACTCATGGTCGCATTTATCATACTTGTTTAAGGTAAAAATAATAGGCATGTGTAGAGGAGGCCAATTTGTGATTAACATGACTGTGTGAGGAACAAAATTTATAGTGCAACTTGCCTAAAAGAAAGGAGCAGTTAATAGGATACATTCCCAGGCATCACGAAATCGTCAGTTTCGTAATGGAGGGAAATGTGGGGGTAACAGTTGTGAAGAGAGACCTACGCTTGACTACGGTAAGCATGTTCAAGCGGGCATATTTGCAATTGTACAGAGAGACAGGCATCGACAAGAAGGAAGGGGGAAGGGGGGGGGGGCTACAGGGGCTCCATTCCACGATTCCCCTTACTGGGATCTGTAGTACAGCGTTTTTATTCATCTACTGAGTGGATAACATTCATCTTTCTGGGATATATTTCATTTTTTTCACAAAGGGGCTTCAGAGAACCGTCAGGTCATACCGGTCGATAGACATTACTTTCTGAGAAATGGTTTTGGTAAGAACAATTTTCTGTCTCACTGACTCATAAAACACCTTACATTGGGAACACGGAGTTCTTGATTCTATATTGTAGGTAGCATAGGTTTCACATCTCCACGATTAGCAATGAAATATGGAATGACCTCCAAGATTTTGGGTTCAAATCTCACGTGAAAGTGAAAATCCCTTCTCTCTTCTTTTATTCTGAAAATGATTAACAGATATTTCTTGCTGCCACTGCCATCTTCAAATAGAATTTCTTCAGCTTCTAGAGAATAAATGTAAAGTTCTGTTGATGATGACATTTCAAGTGGTGTCATTTATTGTTTGTTTGGCCGGTAAATTGCCGCGTACGGATTAATTATTTAAGAATGTGCTTTATTTCAGGTTCACTGCTTTCCTAAATTGTTGTATTAATATTAGACGGTGGAAGCCTCTAGAGTAACTCCACTTCCTTTCTGTGGCCTGTAATGCAAAAACATGAAACTATAGACCTGATGGGACAAGCGCAGAATTTTTCATGTGAAAGTCTTCTAACAATCTTCAATAATTTGTGCTTCTAAACAGTTGTTAAAATAATAGACTAACGACGAAATTGGGGACAAACATAATGACCAGATTATCACAGAAAACACTCAAAACCAAAAACAGAATGACCCACATTCAACAACACGCAATCGAACAGCGTGAGGACTGTAAGTGCTGAGACTAAAACTGCTCTATAGCCACAGATAATATATACGTCAAAGTTCTGCGATATATTAACAGTGTACGAAACTAAGAATAAAGAGGGAGCAGGGGGGTCGTAACGAACGAGAGTATTTTATGCTATTTCTTTTTTCAAAGTGGGAGTCACAAGTCCCGCCACATCATAAAGGGTTAAACGTACAAATTACGAGTAAACGATGTTGTTTCCGAGAAAACGACTGTTAGTCTGATACAGAAGTAACGGTGTTTCTCGTTAAGCTTTAGGGTTTCCTAAGCGACCCACAATCGTAATTACAATCTATTTATTATTTTGTGTTTTCCTCATAAAATCACAGTGAAAGACGTCTAAATGCAACAAAACCGAATAAAAGTTGAAATAAAGTGCAAAATCCTTTTAAGGAAACCGCAGGGAAATGGAGATGTCAATCTTTCAACATTATACACACTGTTACAGAAATTTTGCGACAGACTTAGAGGTGTTGTAGAGCGTGTCTCGAAGAATAAATTGGGGATAGAAACCCATGTCCGGCAACGTAATCCAACGACGCTACAGAATATCAGAGCTTTAGGCACCAGCGCCTGTCACTAGGCAACCGCCTCGGCAGCAAACGTGAATTTGTTCGCTGACGAACTGCAGGCGAAACGCCTCGCAACCTTGTTTGTTACCGGGTGATCGTGACTGGTCGCCACGATCGCCAGTGGAGAAGACGAAACTAGCTGCTGCGCAGGAATGCCTTGTCTCTTATGAATGTGATGCTCTGTTGGGTGATGGTTTCTGTTTTCCATCCGCGGATTATTTTTTTCCTCGAACCCTCTAAAATCTCCGATGTTTTTTTCTGTATAGTAAATTGCAGATAGAAACCCATGTTGGAAACCGTCATCCATCAAGGAAACAGAATATCGCATTCATAGGAGATAAGGCCTGTCTATGTAGCATATAGTTCCATCTCATCCACTGCCGGTAGTGGCAATCAGTCAGGATCATTGAATAACAAACAACATTGCGAGGCGTTCCGCCTAAGATCCGTCAGCCTACAAAGTCAAAGCTGCTGTAGGGATGGCCTAGTGATAGGCGCCGGCGCTTATTACTTCGACACTCTGTAGCGTCGTTGGATGACTTTTCCGGACGCGAATTCCTATCCTCAGTTTGTTCCTCAAGACACCAACCCTTCGAAGTTTGTGGCAACATTTCTGGGGCACTCTGTATATTGAAGAGGCCCCTGCTCTTTATGGCCGAAATAAAAAAGGCATGAAGCAGCGATATTTATTGTATAGCGTTCTGTGAACGACGGGTTAGAACGGTGATGTGAATAATCTGTTCTCAAGGAAAGAAGGCAAGACAATAAACACACGTTTATAGCTCGCGCTTTACTAATGCAGCGCCCTCTTACCCCTCAGTAACACGGTATCTGTGACGCTGGGTGTTTTCGATCAGGAAATAAAACGTCTCAGAGAGAATTCGTTTACGAGCCCTTTACTACCCTTAATGATGGTTGCACGGGAGACAGACAAATCATCTTACCGTCTCACGGTGCAACGTCGCCTGTTTTATGGGACGAGGAGCTCAAACTATGGACATTAAAGCGGCGAAAGTTCCAGTTATATCACGTTGAGTATAATGACCACTACTTCACAAGTTCACTTCATAGACACATTCCGTGCGGTCTGGAAAAGTGCCAGAACAAAAGATGTCGCTTAGTACTTGGCCCCCACGTAACATAGCAGTCAACTATGCAAGATTTATCAACGGACAAACGCTGTTTATTTTAGAGCCGAATATCATCTGTCAATGAACCTTGGAAGTAGACTGGCAGCAACATTACAAACAGCTACCAACCAGTTTCTTTTAAGGCTGAACTTCTAAAATTGGAGCTTCAGTTGGGTTTTAACTTCATTTGCCTCCTTTGTAGCCACGGCTGGAACAAAAAGAAAAGGACAGTCGTACAAGCACTGTTAGGAGGTAGACTACCGAAGTCTAGTCGGAAAGGGTTCTCTTTCCCGTGCTCACAATGGCCCCCTTAGCCGCTGTATTTCAGAACTGTATCGCAAATGCATGTTATGAGTATAGGCCATTTTAATGCATGTGTGTGTATAGCGCCGTGTCATGTTTGCGTTGTACGATGATAGGAGAAGTAGCCGGCACATAGCCGACTCGTCTCGAACAGCATCAAAAGACTGGTGGTGTTGATGCCGCCCTCCGATGGACGGACCACCATCAAGAGTCACAGGCCCTTACTTTATGAGACACTACGGAGAAGTTGGGAATTTAATCCAATATTTCGGCTGTAATCAAGAAGTTTCCGCTATTACATTTATATTCAGTCAGGACACAGAGGTATTAATGACATTGGCTGTCGTTGGGCAATGATCTAAATCAATGGCGAAAGTTGAAAATTTGTGCCTAGCCAGGATTCGAACCTGAGCCTCCTGCTTACTAGGAAGACGCTCTGACCACTAAGACACCGGTACTGAGTCGTCATCGCAACTGCACGGACTACCCTGGCACGCCTCCCCTCAGACGGAAATTCTCAACTTATACTAGAATGTAGTGCTCCTTGCCCATTATATGGATTACTCGCGGCACTTCGCCGGTCCCTGTATGATCCGGGTTCGAATCTCGGTCCGACATAAGTTTTCAAATTTCCCCATTGATTTGAATCAATACTCTCTGGCAGCTAATGTCATTAATTCCTTTGTGTCTTGATTGAGTCATAATGGCTGCGGGATCGAAACTGTGCCTATTCTTTTGGACATATCCTAAAGAACAGACACCACGTATACATTTATATTCCTTATCAATTTAATAGGTTTGTTTATAAATAAATAAATCTTCTGCTACCAGTCACGATTTCCTTTATTTTACTATTCGCACGACGCGTTTCGAGAAATAATTCCCATTTTCAAGTGCGCTTTCTATTTTTT
Source organism: Schistocerca piceifrons (assembly GCF_021461385.2). Classification (NCBI taxonomy): domain Eukaryota; kingdom Metazoa; phylum Arthropoda; class Insecta; order Orthoptera; family Acrididae; genus Schistocerca; species Schistocerca piceifrons. The sequence continues at coordinate 234,146,572 of NC_060138.1, forward strand.
TTATCTGTGTTAAGCCATTTCTTTTGAGGTTGTCAGTGTGTGTGAGTCTGCTTAAGATATTTTCGATGTGTAAAATGTACAATTTGTGTGTGATGTTAAGTGTGTGTGACTCTCTACACAAATGGACCATTAGAAAACTGTAAGTACAAATTGTTCTCAAACTTTAGCCACTAACCTCACAGAAAGAATTGATACCCAACTAAAAATCGCGTTTCTTATGTATTACAGTAAAAGTCAACAAAATGAAGCAGACTCTCACACACTGACAACATCAAAAGAAATGGCTTAACACACATCAAAAAAAAAAAAAAAAAAAAGAAAAAAACGCCCTTGAAAATGGGAATTATTTCTCGAAACGCGTCGTGCGAATAGTAAAATAAAGAAAATCGTGACTGGTAGCAGAAGATTTATTTATTTATAAACAAACCTATTGTATCTACAGTCGCAGGCTTTCAAAAACCATTTATAATGGATCAAATCACCTTATCAGTTTATTTAACTACTTGAAACTTTGCAAATTCACACGCTTCCTTGTAGTCGAGAAATTCTTGTTACCAATTTATATGAAGTTTATTTCATTGATAGACCCGCTATATACGAGGGTTGTCCAGAAAGTAAGTTCCGATCGGTCGCTAAATGGAAACCACAGTGAAAGTCAGAAAGATTTTATTTGCAAGAGTTAGCTATAGTTTCCAGATACTTCTCCACATAGTCGCCGCTCCGACTTAGACATTTGTCGGAGCGTTATACCAAATTTCCAACACCATCGTCATAGAAGACAGCCGCCTGTGCTTTCCGATAATTCTCTACGCTGATCTATAGTGCATAGCCTGCACACAAGTGTTGTCTTCGTATCCAGCGTTTCATGTGAACAGAGATGACACTCAGGATGAGGCAATTAGGGTTGTGTTATGGGTGATCCAACATTTCCCATCGAAAAGGCTTCAGGAGTGTCTTCACTGCCCCTGCAGAGTGCGACTGAGAATTGCCATGAAGAAGCAAGTGCGTGGCAGTTGTGTTAGGTGGGCTGCATTCATTAAGGCGAAGCCTCTCAGCGGACCCTCCTATTTGCGGGAGACATTATTGTTCTAGGAACGTTTACTCGCTCAAAGTGCCCTCACAACTGAAAAGAGCACCTTGATGCGATCGACGGTCATACTAAAGACACTACCCAACACATTTGTGCAAAGCTTCATCGGGTTTTCACTGTGGTGTCCATTTCGTGACCAATCGGAACTTACTTTCTGGACAATACTCGTAGCTTCGCAATATTTGCTATATAGACCGATCGCTGGTCATCTTCAAATCTAATGAAAGACATGTAAAAAGAAATTTCACACTGAAAACTGGTCAGCATGGTTACACAAGACTCATAAAGGTACAAATATGGGACACACCATAATAAACACAGCAGCATACTTAGCGGCCATTTATGTGTGACAGCAATGCAACTCATTTGACTGGTGAGACCCTCCTGAATTTATACGTAACTCTTCAGTCAGTAGATAGCTGTGATGCTGGCCATCTGGTTGACATATTGTGAGTAGAACCATTATAACATGCATTAGACTTTACGTACATTAATAATATTTTTTCATGTTTATGTTGTATCATTCAGTCTGCTGTGTAAGGTTGCAAACTGTTTTATATTTTACTGACTCTGAGCAAGCAGCCTATGAGCAGAAACAAACAACATTGTGAAACATTATAATTATTAACTTCATATAATCACTGGTCACTGCTTTTTTGCTCTTCCGCCTTAGCAGTCACCACGTAATGCATTGGTGCTTTCATAAAGTCTACTTCCATGCGGTAATGTATTCAATTTTATTTTCCGAAAACCAGAAATGGAAATGCAATAAAATTCACTGATCCATTATTTGATATCATATCGACCTCATTTCTTGCAGGCTGGTTTGAGGTAGCCTCTTCGTTTCAAAATACTGAAAAGCCCAGATAAATTGGGATAACGAATTCTATCAAAGCTCGTTTGGGTGTAAAGGACCTGATTAGTGTAGCTTGATTGGTTGATTTTGGGGAAGGGACCATCGAACTGGGGAAGAATGAGGAAGGCAGTCGGCCAGGAACCATCCCGGCATTTGCCTCAAGCGATTTAGGGAAATCACTGAAAACCTGAATCGGGATGGCCAGACGCGGGTTTGGATCGTCGTCCTCCCGATTAGTTTAATTTGGTCAGCTTTGTGGCAAAAATATTTTGCAACGAGACATTGTGAAATATTTACGAGGGAAATGTCTGTGTCTCCTCTGAGAAAATTAACAGTTAAAATATTAATTACTGTATAATTCTAGGTAAATGCAATATTACCGGTGATCATGGTTTCATGATACAACGTGTGTTTGTGGTAGTAATGTTTGACCTGTACCGGACGCAAATCCAACATACAGATGTGCAGGCTAGAAAATAAATTAGTAATGCAGAAAGGCAACGAACAGTTACGGATTTGTATAATAAATGCTACTGTAATACTCCCAGCGGCTAATTTTGATACTAAAATAGACATCAGCTGGAGATTAATGTATTCCAATATTGATTTTCGTTGGAAATTTAAATCACAGTCGTAATATGCTAGCAAAGCATTGCGCTGTCTGTCAGTGAGCACGCCATGTGTATCGGAAGTAAGACTAGCAAATGTATCGAACGCTTGGCTGCGAGCCAGGGGCTGTTGTCGGAGTTACACAAACGGCTCGTGCCTCTGTATAAAAGCTGCGTCGCAGCAAGAAAAGGGCAAATGGCATCACATACTGAGAAGCTAAAATCAATGAGATTAAGCAGAACGCTCTGAGAGACAGATAGCGTTATACGGGGGAACTCAACCGTGACTAGGTGTAGGCAGTAACATATTTCCTGTTCACAGAACTTTAAAAAGCAGCACCACTTTCAAATGGTGACCAGCAGGCCTAATGTCTTTACCCTACCATTTGTTAGGAATAATTGTTGAAGCCTTCCGAAACTATGCCGCGTAGTGCTTCTTACGATTCTCATTTCAACTCAGACAATATTGGAATAACTGTAGTTTAACTGCTAGAGATTAACGAAGGGAGAAAACGGCTCTTTGAACTCCTGCCCCATGTCATTTTCGCTGGAAGTGCTGTCTACGCCGGTAACACACACTTTCAGATGTCATACACAATCTATTCTGCGAGTTCTCGGCGTTCTACTTGTTATGTTACTGAGAAGTCAGGCACTCTGTTTCTCTGGATGCAATGTCACTACAACGCGCAGAAAATGAATTCTTTTTCATCACAGTTCGCCACAGTAGTATGTGCCAAATTGCTTATGTCTTACCTTCAGGGATCAGTGTCTAGCAAGAAATCACTTGTAAATTCGTCCATTCGTAGGTCAAATGTAAGTCAGGGAGTAGGAGGATATGTAGCCCTGTATATCAAATTAATTCATACGCAACGAGGATGTTTGTATAATTTATCCTTTGTACTAGAAATCCGGATTTGTTATCTATACCTCGGAATGATTGCCTGCCTCACTTGCGCCTAGGAATCAATGACTGGTTGTGTCTGTACAGCTACACTTTTAAAGTGCTCAGCAAAGGTGCGCGGGTGGCACACTTTGCCATTTCAGTATGAGCCAATATCGCCCCCCCCCCCCTGATGACGCCACACGAGGCCGCGAAAGCATAAGCACCCTTTGCTTCGTAGAACTAGTTGGAACGGCCACTAGTGTTTCCACCCTGTACATCAGAGGGGAAAAAAAATTGTGTTGGCGCTATAGTCCGGGGGAGGGGGGTGCGATTATGTCCAGTGGGGCTAAAGGTCCACGATGTCCTTATAGAAGTGTTGAATCGTCTGGTGGGTGGTTAACAGTGTCAAAGGTTGTCAAGAACGTCGTCCTTTCTCTTGTCGTACTGCAACTGTCGTTTTCGATCACGAAATGTGTGGGAATGACGTTGGTTTCACTGACATCCTTTATGACACCCTCTGATGCCTTTTAGTGTTGATACTTAGCGGCAATGTATCTGAAATGATTCCTGCGTCCTCCGATAAGAAAACTGCGTGGTTACAAGGCTGGGCGTCGCAGTTATGACATTCATCGCGAGCACTTAAAAAGAAGGGGTGAAATGTGCGTAAGAAGGAATGTGAGTACATTCCCATCATGTGACACATGTTCGGTGGCTCTGGGCAGGATTGTGGTGAAATGTTGTGGAAATTTGACACCACTAACCCACTTCACAAGTCACGTGAACTTTTGAGATCAGGCCTTTTCTTCGTGTGTGTCGACTCCTTTCTGTGAATCGTCTCCGAGCCCGAGGGTGTCGCAGCAGGGTGGAAAGCTTTTGCACTTTTACAATAGAAAATTCTGCGTCGCAACAGAAAACCATTACAGGGGTTCGAGAAAGAGACGCTGTAATTATGTTGCGCAGCATGTCATGAGCTGCCGAGAGAGTAGTGCGCCATAACTCGCCAGTCACTACAAGTGATGAACTCCGGCCCAGTGGTGAATAGACATTGGAATAATGTGCCCCTACCTGTCCCCCACGCACTGCTTGACTTGACGTCCAATGGGGTTACAACCACTGTTACTGTCAGAAATGACAGATTTGTTCATTGAATTTCGTACCCTGTATACTCCCAAATGACTCAGAAGTTTAATTACCTATTCTTCCCATTATATTGTGTTCGCACAATAAATCATGTTTCGTTTCTATGCTTCCTGGTGCTACAATTTTAATGGCCACAAGTTAAAATAAAATGACGTATAGCATCAATCGGTGCAGATGCCTCAGCCAGCGCTACCTAATGTATTTCAAAACATCGTGCACAAAAATGCGACTTTCTCGGGGTTCATATCTTTGCTTCTATTGGTGACAGAAGTATAGGGTCAAGTGGTTTTGGATAGCCCTTTGGCTAAGAACAGTTCTTATACCCAACAGAAGGATCGTCTTAGTGTAACCATCTTACAGTACAAGACCAAAGTTTGAATGTTATACACTTCCTCCACCCTAGACAGACGTAGAAAATCGGTTGGTTCTGTTTGCATTGGATGTATTGCACGGTGCACATTAAGGGGCTTATGGAGGCAACATTTAGCTCATGGATTGTACCAGAGAAAACTCGAAAAACATGGTTTTTGGGTTCCAAAACCGAGCCGCGGATTCCAAGACGGCTTTGCACAGCAAATGGCTGAAAGTTTTAAGATATATTTCTAACATTCCGATCTCGAACAATATTGAAAATTTTCTCGACATGTTTGTCTGTTTCCGAGATACAGAGGAACACGTAAAATAAGGCCGCAAAATCCGGTCTGAGGCCGAAACGTAGTTTATAAAGTGAAGCAGCACGGAGAAAAATTCTGAAAAACGTCTCCGTTATCATCAGAAAGGTCCTGGAAACCCCATATTGCAGTACTGAACCGCGTGAAAAATTTTTGTGCACACAAAATCCGGTCTGAAGTGTAAAATTATATAGAGTTGCCTTATTTCAGTTTCACTTAAGTGAACTATCAAAATACTAGGTAAAACATCCCGGTTTTCTTGCCGCGTCAATTCGGAATAAAATCTCGATCTTTCGACTATAGCCTCCATCGTCGTCGTCAGGAGCAACTGACTGTTTTCACTGATGCTGTGGTGGCCTCGTGGAAGGCCTGAAATAAGAATGAGCGAGAAGAACCTTAATCGTGATAGCGGATATTTTCTGAGCGGTGCATCGAAACGAGCGTTCGATGCAGAGACGCAGCAGAGACATTCCTTGCTGTTTTTGTGTTCCCACGGAAGCGGTGGCGCATACAGCGCAGACATTGACACTGTCTGTGTCAGCAGTACGCAATCGCCGACCAGTCACAAGCCAACCAATGTGAAGCCGTCCATGGGCTATAAAAGGCCATCCCGGCCTCAGTGAAGACAGTCAGTTGCTCCTGGGGATGACGATGGACGCTATCGTCGAAAGCTCGAGATTTTATCCCGAATTGACGTAGTAAAAAAACCGTGAATGTTGTACATCTCAGTGGCGTCGCGAAAGACTTCGTCCTTATATCAAAATACGACAGAACTTTAACGTTCTATTCGTATGAGTGACATGCCATCCTGTAGCAGGGAAAAGAAGGGAACCAACGGAAAAATGCTCCTAAAGTAGCACAAAAAATACAAATATGTGAAAACTGGATTACCAGCTGCCTCTTTCTACCCTGCTCAGCGGCTTTAAAATTTTTCCCAAAAATCTTGGCATGTGAACATACTCGCGCTTTTTTATGCTGAAAGAGCAGGAGACAGTGACAGTGAGAAAGAGACGGAAAATTAATAAATACTGCAATGTTGTAGACAGTGATTGAGGTAAAGAAAAAGCGAGGGAGGCTATGGCAGTGTGAGAGAAAGATGGGACACAGTAGCAATGGAACATAGCTGACAGAGATAGAACTGTGATGAAGGAGACAGTCCCAGTGGGAAAGGAATGTAGAGAAGGAGAAAGTGGAAATGCATAAGGGCCAGTGATAATGAGAGATAGTCTATGACAATGACAACGAGAAATGGAGAGGTACTGACAGTGAGAAGAAATAGAAGTTTTGGGATTGAATGAATAAGATAGTGTGAGGGCTAACATCCCATAGATGTTCGGGCTCACATGCGGTTCCTCTTTGTCGAAATGTCTTGGCTCAAACTCGTCTAGTGATTGAACCGCACGTGTCGCATTGTACGCCCTAAATTAGACACTTGTGACACTTTGGTTAAATTGTGTGGCTGATGGCAAGTTTGAGAGATGCAAAGTTAATAAAACATATAATAACACTAATAATAATATCGGGAACCAAATAACGACCCATAAATGATATAGGCCACACAGTTGCGATTTGGTTAGAATAATGTTTATTCAGAAAACATATTAACGGTGGAAGTGGTCGTGTTTAGAGTTACTGTTACACTCGAGCGCATATCCATTTGACAGAGTTCGATCATTCACAATCTCATCGCGAATTAAAAGTCCAATACTCCTCCTCGTTAACTACGCGAAAAGACTTCACACCAGGCGCGCGGCTGTTCACCGCTCAGGGACCAAGTCCTGCGATACCACACAACGCTAAATTTTCAAAGTCGTTTCACTTCCTAGCTATCTAAAGACCGACCGTACGGTTTCGCGTCTCCACCAGCACTGTACCCTTTGGTGTCTAGACCAGAACTGACCGCTTTCGCGTCTGCACCAGCACTGCCTCTGCCCATCCCAGGCCACGTTTCCGCTGTACCGAACATCGTCGCTCAACTTGCTAGTGCAGTTCTCTGCCCTTAAGCCGTCCATCTGATTGGCTACAGCTTATTCTACATTGTTTTACATTTTAAAACTTTTAAATAATCAAAGGTTCTAAATAAAGTAACAATAATAGACGTTAAATTCTTTTACATAAAACCAACACAACTCCCTTCTTAGCTTTGAATGCCACGGCCAGTAGCCTTGCACCAATGTGCTTTCTGATAAATAAGGAAAAAACGAAAGTAATTATTATGCATTAAACTTTACAGCAAATGTTCTATTACCTAACGATTCAATAATGTGACATGCTGTCATCGTTCATTGTGTTTTGTGTGGAGGAAATGATGATCTGATGCTTAACTGAAAATACTGATAATTTAAATTTACTATATCTTTTAAACAAATGAAGTTACAGAGTTGATATTTACAACATTTGTCAATTTAAGGATGCGCTTCTATATGAAATGTCGACAAAAGCGTTCAGATTTTAGCATTAAGGTCGTTGTTACAAAACTTGTTAATTTCACTTTAACAGTAAATCCTAAACTATTATAGATATGTTCAACACTCAAGTTTTATTGGGATCACCATGAAAATTTATGAAGGTTGGTAGATTAAAATTACCGTGGCTTCATTCCCTGAATTACTACAGAATTAATTAATTTTCATAAATGTTTCCCTTTATGGCCGATCTTAGGTCCGCAATATTTAACACTGCTACTTCTTGCTTGCAACAAACGGCTTCTACGGGGTTTCCCTAGGAAGTAGGTTCTTGTCTCTCACTCGCACACTACAGCGCTTAGGCCTCATTCAGCATAATAGACGCCTGTGAATTTCCGCATCTTGTGGCGAATCTGTGCTCTTTGTGGCACAGGGTCCCGGACGACAGGGTTCGTTTCACAATTCCTGAGGGCTGAGTGTTTCGGCCATATACTTAAATGAGAGCGAAATGATCGTTAACTCACAAGGAGCAGTAAGAGGGAGCAAGAGATAGACAGTGACAGAGAGAAGAAACAGTAGTAGTAGGATAGAACGGGAGGCAGTGAAAAGGTGACGCAAAGAGATAATGACAATGAGTTGGGCTGAATGAGTGAGTGTGAGTGGGCAAATAGGATGGGTGGATGTGAGCAACTTACAGAGACGGACTAGACAGACGATGTGAGAGAGTTGCAGTTAGCGGAGCTTGTGTGAATGAGAGGTGAGTTGCATATTAGAAAGAGCTTGAAGACGTTTGCAAGTTAAATTTTTGGGAAAAATTTGAAATGTGCTGCAGAAGGTAAAATGAGGCAGCTGTTACCCCACTTTTCAGTCAGTCTTTTAATAAACAGGAGCATATTCGCCGTCCTTGTGCGCCGATGGAAGCATTTTTCCGCTGGTGGTGCACACTGCAAATGTAACTGAACTAATGCTCTTTACTAATTTTAGGGTGAGGATTTTCCAATTTAAGTTGTGATCTCGAAACCATAATACAGTTTACTTCTTATGTCTCCTTGTTTGAGTAGAATATTGTTGTAGCTTGCAGAGTTCTATGACAAGTTCCGAATTATATGTTCTAATTATTGTCAAAACTGCATTGAACTGTTGATGTTTCCTAACATTTAATTCACCGGTATTTCAGTAAGAGGACATATGTTGCATTTCACTCATACATTTGTATTATTTGCAAAAGCTGGGGCACGTAGTCAGGCCACATAGCTTTACGGGGCAATCCTTTCCTTGTCCTCTGTCTTAGTTCTAATATCGGAGAACCGTTTTAACTATAATGGTGTGCGGAGGATCTTCAGTTACGACACATATCTAATGCAGACGATTGTCTGGTTGATAAATTTATGAACACAAAAAATGCTGTCTGTCATTGCTGATAACTGCCTTTTGTGTAAAAGTTCAGTTTCAACTCTTCACGAGTGTAGCAGCTAAATTTTCTTTCATCAACCATCTCAGGGTCAGACAATAAAGTATCTTTGCCGTGTATTTCCCTCCGGTTTTTGATATCGCAGGAAATATAACATAGTTGATCAGTAATACAAGGGAAATGGTGCATTGCTTAGAACAGAGTTCATTTGCATTTCACTCTTCTGTCGCACAAGTAAGTGTCCGTTTCAGCCCAGCTGAGCAACTGCATCATCAAATTACACTGCTTGTCTTATACCGGTCAAAAACCAGGTATAGATCCATTAGGTCAGCTATAATAACGGCGCGGGTATTTTTCAGCGAAAGGATCTGAAAATTTTAGAAACGGTTTACATATCTATGCTCTAAGAGAACTGATGCTTGAAATACAAGCAAATACGTGGTACAAGTAAACGGAGTGACAAAGGTGGATGCCGTTTCATGATGTAGCGTGAGTTTGTTCAAGTGGTTCTAATGGCTCTAAGCACTATGGGACTTAACATCTGAGATCATCAGTGCCCTAGACTTAGAACTACTTAAACCTAACTAACCTAAGGACATCACAAACATCCATGTGCGCGGTCAGATTCGAACCTGTGACCGTAGCAGCAGCGCGGTTCCGGACTGTAGCGCCTAGAACCGCACGGCCAGAAAGGCCGGCCGTGTGTTTGTGATTGTCGTGTCTGAGGTACGTGGGATGCAAAATACATGGACATGCAATTGCGCTGGGGAGAACAGAAATGAATACTGCATAAAGGCAAATGGGAGTTATATACTTATAATAATAATTGTTACAGTTTTCCTAGCGATTAATTTTTTGCCCATTTACAATTAGATGTTCAACAGAAGCTGCAAAATGATACATTCCGCCATTGATGTTAGTTGGAAATAAGAGGAGAAGCTGGAATATAATGTCTCAGAATTTTTTATATGAAAACTCTTAAATCTTTTTAAACAAAACAAACGTTATTAATGTTTCACATCTTTGTTCCTCACGTTTTCATATTTGTAGCACTCTGCCTCTGGAGGGCAACGGTCTCGCCGCAGTGGATACACCGGTTCCCGTGAGATCACCGAAGTTAAGCGCTGTCGGGCGTGGCCGGCACTTGGATGGGTGACCATCCAGCAGTCATGCCCTGTTGCCATTTTTCGGGGTGCACTCAGCCTCGTGATGCCAATTGAGGAGCTACTCGACCGAATAGTAGCGGCTCTGGTCCAAGAAAACCATCATAACGACCAGGAGAGCGGTGTGCTGACCACATGTCCCTCCTATCCGCATCCTGAACTGAGGATGACGCGGCGGTCGGATGGTCCCGATGGGCCTGAAGACGGAGTGCTGCCTCTGGAGGGCTCCGAATTGTGTCGTCGAATATGACCGTGTGTAAGGTAACTGTGTTGGTACGTGAGAAACAATGTGCTGTATTCGAGTTTGGAATTCGAAGAATTCGTCCACACATGGAGCATCGTCTCCTTCAGCATGACAATGCCTGACCTCACACTGGGGCTGCGACGTCTGCAACAATCCGATGCCTTGGGTTCACTGTCAGGTCATCCTCCATACAATCCCGATTTGGCCCCATCCGACTTTCATCTGCTTTCAAAACTTAAAAAACACCATCGAACATTTCACTTTGATAGTAATGAAGCGGTGCAGGCAGAGGTGAGGTTGTGACTCCGTCAACCATGTCAAACACTCCACAGTGACGGTATTAAGAAATTGGTCTCCCGTTGGGAGAAATATGTTCGTTGCCAGGGTGACTATGTTGAGAAATAAATATGCAGATATGAAAAATAAAGATGTAGAATGCTAATAATGTTTGTTTTATTTAAAACGGTTAGAGAGTCTTTTCATGAAAAATTCGGAGGCACTACTTTTCAACACGCCATTGTAGAAGTGGCAATCAGAATACGGCGGCAAAAAGTTCCCTTATCGAACTGTGAACAAAAACCTCACGTGCACCAGAAGTAAGGCCAGAAAATATATCGAAAGCTTGGCTGCGAGCCAGATCCTTTATTCGGAGTTCCACCACAGCTCGTGCTTTCATGTAAAAGGAGAGCAGGAGCAAGAAATCCGCGTATAGATAAAGCTAAAAGCCACTATGGGATTAGACTGGACCTACTGAAAGTCAGCTGCATGTATTTAAAAGTCGCTAAATTTACTCAGTTACACATTTTGTGTATCGTAGATCATTTACAAAATAACATAACAGTAAAATAGCCTCTTATCCACCATACATGATCGAGCGTTACAACCACTACGACAATAATCTTAAAATTCTTTAGACATTTACGGCGTAGCACCTACAATGATTTTAGTTTTCCCTTTTCTATCTCCTGAAAAGCTTCCACTGTAGCTTTTCCATCGACCGAGGAGTTTGTCACAAGGCTCGCTTCGGCAAGAGAGTGATTAAAAATAACCCTTTGACCGCCCAGATTTAGGATTTCAGTTGTTTCCATATACATCGCTATGGCAAACGCTGGGTTGCTTCCTTTGAAAAGGACACGGGCAATTTTCTTTTCCACCATTATACAGTATGAAATTGGGCTCCATGTCTAATGATCTCACTGACCATAGTACGTTGAACGTTACTTTCTACTGACAAAACTATCGTATCGTAAAACTAAATGTGAAAACCACTCCATATAATGCAAAACATCTACACTTCCGAGACAGACGGTGCTAGAGCCGAGAGTAAATGTAGACGCCGATTCACGATATGCCAGCTTTCAATGATTCGCGCGAGACACCAAGACGAAGTTTAACTGCCAGTGAGACGTGAGGAAAGAAAACGCCTCTTTGAAACTCCAGTCGTTGTGAGTTTCGCTGAATCTGCTGTCTCCGCAGAAACATTTCCATATGTCTGTCACAATTTAGTTTGCGACTTCAAAGTCTTCTCCTGTGCTGAAAGGACTCGGACTTCTCTGTTTCGCTACCAGAAACAGTATGCGCTGTAGACGTACTTCTTTAACAAAAAGTTGTCTTTTTTTTCAAAATCACTTACAGGCGTAGAGGTCATCACTATTACCCCCTGCCCTATACCTTCGTGTGTAAGTACGTTACACGTTAGTAGGTGTTGAGGTGTTGCTGAGAAAACACCGCAGGGTGCAATATTCTACTTTCTGACAATGAGCAGGTGGTTATTCCTAGGGAGTAAGACAAAAGAATATATTTTCCAATATTTTACACTCTCTTTGCTAAAATGAACGTTTCTATTAGGCGAAGAAAGCTCATTATCTCTTGTCACAATTCGTGATGTGAGTAGCTGCCAAGCTGCTCGTACTTAGCCGTCGCAGACGGAGTGAGTGTCCAGGATGAAAACTGTCAGCAGCAAATTTTTCCGCGCTTACGTAAGATGTCAATATTTCCGTGGACTGAAGAACCCAATTTTCGCCAGCCTAACCACATCAGATGACAGACCTCTCATTTAAAAATCTCCTTTCTTCGAAGAACAATGTTCAAAAACCTCCGGGAAATGTCGCTTAGAATCGAAGAATTTGTTATATTTGGGTAGGGTGATGACCTTCGCAGTTTTTCACGCAATTTCAGCATTGTAAAATTTAAAGCATAAGAAGGAAAATTTGGCTTTAACGTCCTATCGACGATGAGACCATTAGGGACACGACTCAGTTCAATCGGAGGACTGGGGCGAGAGACTTACTGTTTTCGATAAACAATTTGCTGTACTTTTCGGCTTCTTATCACCAGGTAAAAACAGTCTGTGGCAACTATAGATAAAGTAACATGGGACAGGTAGAGATGTTATTTAATATCTAGTATTTAAAACTGTGCAACTGGTATTAAATGCATATTTCATACAAAAAGAAGTGTTGCATTTAAAATACTGTTTATAATGCAGAACTTATCTAGTTGTCTCATACTTGTAGACCTAATTTGAAAGATAGAGGAAAAAGATAATAGCCTTTGTCTATCGAAAATCTCACCTGTATGTCATATGCTTACTACTTTCTAGAATTTACAATAGTGTAAACTTCACTATGTGGATAATACCGATTCACTAAGTGGCACTATGATAATATTTCATCTTTCATTTCTAATATGAGACTTTGATAGTGGCACTGTCTACAGCTTTACCTAAGTTATGTAAATCTGAAATTACTTTTACAGACACCGTCTTACAACAGATTACTGACATAATTATGCGATTTTTTTGGTATACAGTTGTACAGTATATTCGCTTAGCTTATTGCACTTTCTTTGTTGGATGGGTTGTAAGTGGTGGAAGATACATGTTGGCCTCATGAGCAACGAGATAAGTGAGATTAAGATGACAGTGATCAGACTGGTGAGACTGTCATAATAGAACGCTATTTCTCTCGTGACACATGATAGATTTTCCTTCATTCGCAACATTGTTGCCGCTAGTATGAAGTCCATTTCGTATCAGTCGTAAATAGAAGTGAGGTCGTATACGTTCTTTACTGTTTGCGCTGATGTGATTACGTTGCATCTATATCGTCCGTGAAACATCTATCCATGAGAGCTAAACTGTCCTTCACCTGAAGGTTGGTTTGAGTGGCACAGAGCGTTACTAGGCATGCCCATACTGGAGGTTATATGTCCCTGACTTCCAAAGATCTTTGAACTGACTTAATATACAGTTCTCGTGGGTAGTTACAGTATATTGTGGATTCCAAATCACGGCGTATCTTGGAATTTTTGACATTATCAAACACTGCTTTAGGTGAAAGAAGTCATAAGATACGGATAAAAATAGACATCAAACAGTACTCTGACACTCAACCACTGAGCCAAGCGTGGCTTCTACAAACAAAAACAATCATGAAAATCTCTGCAGATCTACTGAAGTTAATAAAAATTCCAAACCAGCACTAATTCACCAAAGTTTCGTTAAATTCACTTAATTTTCATACACGGTTTCACACACACGAACAGTTTTTAAAGTCATCGCGATCCCCATCAAGAAAATAAAGTTCTAGCATGCAATTGCTAAAAGATCAAAATTCAAAACTGTTGCGCACGCGGTAATAAAGTTTTCCGAATAGTGTCTCAAATCTTCAAAGACTCTGTCATATTACTTAACGCAAACATTACAAAACGATGTACATCGAAGTTGCTGTCTGTTGTTGTTGTTATTGTTATTATTGTGGTCCTCAGTCTGAAAGTTGGTCCCATGCAGCAAGCCTCTTCATCTCTGTATAATTTCTTCAACCTGCATCCCTTTGAACCAGCTTACTGTATTTATGTCTTGGTCTGCCTCTACAACTTTTGCGTCCTACACTTCCCTCCAATACTAAATCAGTGATCTCTTGATGACTCAGAATAGGTTTCATCAACCGATGTCTTTTGAGTTTGTCTGTTATAAATGATTTTGCGAAAGCCTGAGACTGTGAAAAGTTGTGTAAGTTATTCTCAATAAATACTCTTCATTGAAGAATGCATGTGATGTTTAAAATGTGAGAGACCACAAGGAAACTTAAAGTCAACAAAACAAAGCAGAACCTCACACGTAGAAAATATAACGTAAAAATGGCATAGTACAATACTCTCGAAAATGATGATCTTTTCCGAAACGCGTCATGTACAATATGAATAAAAGAAAATCGTGACCGGTGGCAGAAAAGTTATTTATGAACAGGCACAGCCGACACCTTATTTAGTCAAGCTGTGCCACAAACTTCTTCCCCTCGCCCCCCCCCCCCCCCCCCAATTATGTCCAGTACCTCTTCATTAGTCACATGATTTACTCTTCAGTATTCCTCTGTAGCGCCACATTTCAAAAGCTTTTATTCACTTGTTGTCTTAACCGTTTATTGTCCAAGTTTCACTTCCATAAAAGATTATACTCTAGGAAAATACCTTCAAAAAAAGCTTCGTAACACCTAAATCTATTTTCATTGCTAACAAATTTCTCTTCTTCAGAAAGGATTTTCTTGCCTTTCTATATTTTATGTCCTCTCTACTTCTGGCATCAACCGTTATTTTACAGCCGAAGTAACAAAACGCCTTGTATTTTAAGTGTCTCATTTCCTAATCTGTTTCCCTCAGCATTAATTGATTGAATTCGACTACATTCTATAACCCTTTTCCAGCTTTTGTTAATGTTCACGTTATATCCTCCCTTAAACTGCTCTATTGCCATGTATTTTCTCATTTCACCAGCACCGTCCAGTCACAAATAGGTGATCACCTATTAAAAACCTGATAATCTCCTTTTGTAACGTGGACTGCTGCGAGACTGGTCGGAAGAGTGTCAGTGAGATTGTGCAAGATACCTGGCGATGGAAACTCCAACGCCGTGGCCTGCTGCGCTACGTCGCTCGGTCGAGGATCCACTGTGCGAACAACCCGATAGAGGTGGTCTCATAGTTTCTCGATTGGATTGATATCTGAGCAGTTTGGTGACCAGGTGACTATGGTAAACTCAACATGGTGTTCTTCGAACCCAGGGAATGCCCTCCGGCCTGGATCTTTCGGCAATTTTGGAGGTTGTTCGCTAAGGCCACGTGTCTGATGGAGCATAAAACCTGATTAATCTGAAAAGGACACTTGTCGTCTTTCCGACGACGCCCAGTTGCGTTACCGGTGTGCAAATTCCAGTCTTTGTCGCCGATGCATACCAGTCAGCATGGGAGCATGACCAAGCACCAACTGCAAAGGGTCATACAGAGCAGCGTACGGTCGTTGAGTAGACGCTGTTCATAGCCTCTTGGTTCATCTGGGAATTCAGTTGCTCACTAGCTGCACGCCTATTCACCCTCACACATCTCTACAGCCGTCGTTCACCCCTGTCACCCATGATCCGTGGCGCACCGCAGTCGTCTTGGTGCCAGTTTTGGATGGCGCCATTTTGCCATGCACATACGAATAGTTTACGAACTTAGCTGTTTCGGAAATACTTCTGCGCTATGCCATTTTGGACGTCAGATAAATCATTCTTTCTCGGCGTTGCGATAACGACAGCACTGTTCTTCGTCGACACGTTTGATATACACTCCACTGCTAGTGCTGCCCATGTCGCCTGTGAGTAGTGATTGTAGGTTGACGTCGAACATAACCTGTGGTCTCATTAATGTCACTGGAGTGTGTATATTCTCAATCTACTCTTCCAGAACATGGCCTTTGAACAACAGCATTTTAACATAAAATGGCTAAAAACTGCAGTTCAGTAACAATACTCATCACCGCCTCATAATTTTCGTCATTCTCCGTCCTTCAGAATCATGATTCAATCTTTTTCTGCAAGTAGTATTACAGGAGTTGAAGTTGAGTAAATTAATCACACTTTGCAAAACGTTCAAATGACGTAAAAGAAACTTCCTAATTCTAATACTTAATACAGTTTTTCATCCTCTTGCCACTAGTGAGTGAAAACTTCGCTATAATACACGTTGTCCATTATTACATTAAGTATATTTATGATTTTAAAAATTTGATTAACGGAATAAACAGTGGCACAAAATCGTGGGCAAACATTATACACGCGATCGGTCATCGTCTGCTGAATCCAATTCAGTGCTTTTTCCTCCGCACAATCCTGTTGTAAATGGGATTCTGACATCCCACACTCATTTGATCTGACTTACAGCAGGCTGTCGATCGCCCCACACGGCTCTGCGGGGACAACATGATGTCTGTTATCAAACACTTGTGGTCAATATGTAGGGAGCCGCACGGGATTAGCCGAGTGGTCTAAGGCTCTGCAGTCATGGACTGTGCGGCTGGTCCCGGCGGAGGTTCGAATCCTCCCTCGGGCGTGGGTGTGTGTGTTTGTCCTTAGGATAATTTAGGTTAAGTAGTGTGTAAGCTTAGGGACTGATGACCTTAGCAGTTAAGTCCCATAAGATTTCACACACACACAATATGTAGGGCGGTTTATGCATGTGGAAACATTGCCACTGTGACACTGAAAATCCACCCCAGATAGTTTGGAAGTCGTAGATACTAATTCTGGTGTCATCTGCTAAATGCTAAGACCCATACATCTTGCATCGATCATTATTCCACTGTTGGAGTCCCTCACTTCCGAGAAGGAATGCCATCTGTTTTCTCAGGATATGTGGCCTGAGAAAATGTAGGACGTTGTTGGATGCCAATGAAAGAAGGTTGGTTATTGAAACTTCCTGACAGATTAAAACTGTGTGCCGGACCGAGACTCGAACTCGGGACCTTTGCCTTTGGCTGGCAAGTGCTCTACCAGCTGAGCTACCCAAGCACGATTCACGCCCCGTCCTCACAGCTTTACTTCTGCCAGTACCTCGTCTTCTACCTTCCAAACTTTACAGAAGCTCTCCTGCGAACCTTGCAGAACTAGCACTTCAGAAAGAAAGCTTCTGTTAAGTTTGGAAGGTAGGAGACGAGGTACTGGCAGAAGTAAAGCTGTGAGAACGGGGCGTGAGTCGTGCTTGGGTAGCTCAGTGGTAGAGCACTTGCCAGCCAAAGGCAAAGGTCCCGAGTTCGAGTCTCGGTCCGGCACACTGTTTTAATCTTCCAAGAAGTTTCATATCAGCGCACACTCCGCTGCAGAGTGAAAATCTCATACTAGGTTGATTATTACTCAGTTTATGATTCAGTATGCATCTCATAGCTGTGGCCTCAGCGATTGGCAATGGCGACGTAGGCTGTAGCGGTATCTGCTGTCATCAGTGGCAGAGTCAAGCAGCCGGAGGTCACTGCGTCGGCGAAAGCATTGGCCGGCGACTCGCGGTCTGGCGGGTTGCCCACATACCAAACCCCAGGCGCTTCCCATGCAGCAAATCGCTGCAAAGAATGAGTGACCACGGTGTGTGTGTGTGTGTGTGTGTGTGTGTGTGTGCGTGTGTGTAATTTATTCACACGCTACGCTGAGAGTGCTCAATCCGTCTCTGGTCACTGCCTTCATTGTCCCACCAGATTGACGACAGTGTTGGATGCTGAGAAATCTGACGTAATGTATGCTGATCCTGACCTGCTGGTTAGGCGAGCCCGCTGGTCTCTACGAAACTGAAGTACCAGAGTAGCTCATGCCTCGAAATATGATAGTGTTAGTGGACCACTTGGCGACCCATCAGTGGCAGCTGCAGTCCTGGACTGTGGTTAAGAAACTGTTGTCATCTCGCTTGGCAGTGAGACTATAATATGCCAGTGTGACAATACTGGAATAATCGTACACAAGATGTTGCAATACAATAATCAGAGAATGACAAGGATGCCATCTCCCCTTGTGATTGAGTGCCACTAAACTAAATGGTCCGCGTATTTATATCGGATTGTGGAGAGGCTTTGATGTGAGACGTCATACGTAATTACCGAATCAAACCAATTTATTACGAGTGGTCAGCAGTCTCTGGCTCCACGAGGTTATCTTAATGGATTTTTTTTCTGTACCGTAAACACTCCATCATATCAATAATAGGCGTTGTTGCATCCTATCTTGTGCACGTTACTTAATATTATGAGGACAACGAAAGCACTTCACCGGCCGCTGTGGCCGAGCGGTTCTAGGCGATTCAGTCAGGTACCACGCTGTTGCTATGGTCGCAGGTTCGAATCCTGCCTCGGGCATGGATGCGTGTGATATCCTTAGGTTGGTTAGGCTTAAGTAGTTCTAAGTCTGGGGGACTGATGACCTCAGATGTTAAGTCCCATAGTGCTTAGAGCCATTTGAATCATTTGAAAGCACTTAGGTGTGCACTTGTCTTACACTTTTCCGCCGAGCTAGCTCGCTCTGACGCAAGGAAGTGTCAATGTCGCACACTTAGTAACTGACTTAGTCCAAACGTTTACACCTTGCGCTGGCCTCTGTTGGCACAGTCCTATGCTGAAGGATTTTGGGCTGTGGGAGTTTTTACTCTACAATTCCTAACACAACATTAAAAGTCGGTTAGCTCTCGACGTGTTGCCAAGTTCAGTACACAGTTTTCTGCAACAGAATACTCAGATCTCGTGTCTATACTTGTTCCTCATGCGTGAAAAAACCACAACAAAATCCAAGGTACGAGAAATATCCGTATTTGAAACAACACTTCCTGTGACTTTACGCCTTGTCATCCATTTACCTTCTCGTGGTGGCTGCCCTCCAATATTTCCACTGCACACATCACCGACAGATCAGGCACTGAGTACCTGATGGTCTCCTCGCGTCTACACACCCTGTGTACGTGTTATGTATGATATCGTTCAGAGATCGCGGTGCCACTGAAAAGTCTGCAACGCGAATCGATACCACAAACATTAGCGAGACAGTCCACCAGATCAAGACCGCAACTGCATCAGTCAACATTATAGTGAACGGTCAGTGAGTTGTTAAAGCCTCATATGAACTTGTACTGTTTTATATGTCGACGACTGTACTTCAAGAGAACAGTTCATTAAGGTGTGCGTAAAGTGACGTTTTCATAATCAATGACAGTTGTAAATTATCCAGTATACCTGTGACAAAGAAGTATGTCAAAGTTAAGCCAATATTTTATTCATTAATGTAATGAAGTGAACTAATATTTCATGAGTTAGAGTTTATGTGTCAACTCACTGAGAAATCAAAGAACCCACAGTTATGGGCGGACAAAAAGTAGTTTCGTTGGGTCATAACGTAATATTACAAACTATTCACGAAGTCGCAATCCAGAAATGATATTTCATTTAGAATACTTATTTCGTCTTAAATTCTCTATTCGTGCTATATGTTGGTGATTATGAGACTGAAATTTCCGATTTGTCAGGAAACAACAGCCAAAAGGTTTTTGTCGGCTGTCAGCAGATGGAGGACTCCCATATAGACAGTTCGGTACGAAGCCTAACCCAAAACACGCTTCAGAATTAGCTGTCGCGTTGATTCACGTCAGCAGGACACCGACTGTCGTTCGTCACCGGATGAGTGTGCTGCCACGCCTACTTTCGTGCGTGAAGGCAATTTGCTTTATGCAGGACTGGTACCGAGTGCCAAGCCGTGTAAGACCGTAATGGGACTGTCAATTATGGTTTTCCTTTCTCATTATTGTGACTTTACGTTATGCCAATTTTTTGAGCTTAGTACGTACTTGGAATTGTCGAAGCACAGATATTGCCTCTGACAGACGTCTGTGTTTTCGACGATGCAAATTTATTCAATATTTTACACATATACAAAGAGCGATGTGATACATCACATGATCACACTGACAGAACCACAGGCACATAGACACAGGCAACAGAGCATGCACAATGTCGGCACTAGTACAGTGTATATCCACCTTTCGCAGCAATGCAGGCTGCTATTCTCCCATGGAGACGATCGTAGAGATGCTGGATGTAGTCCTGTGGAACGGCTTGCCATGCCATTTCCACCTGGCGCCTCAGTTGGACCAGCGTTCGTGCTGGACGTGCAGACCGCGTGAGACGAATGCTTGATCCAGTCCCAAACATGCTCAATGGGGGACAGATCCGGAGATCTTGCTGGCCAGGGTAGTTGACTTTCACCTTCTAGAGCACGTTGGGTGGCACGGGATACATGCGGACGTGCATTGTCCTGTTGGAACAGCAAGTTCCCTTGCCGGTCTAGGAATGGTAGAACGATGGGTTCGATGACGGTTTGGATGTACCGTGCACTATTCAGTGTCCCCTCGACGATCACCAGTGGTGTACGGCCAGTGTAGGAGATCGCTCCCCACACCATGATGCCGGGTGTTGGCCCTGTGTGCCTCGGTCGTATGCAGTCCTGATTGTGGCGCTCACCTGCACAGCGCCAAACACGCATACGACCATCATTGGCACCAAGGCAGAAGAGACTCTCATCGCTGAAGACGACACGTCTCCATTCGTCCCTCCATTCACGCCTGTCGCGACACCACTGGAGGCGGGCTGCACGATGTTGGGGCGTGAGCGGAAGACGGCCTAACGGTGTGCGGGACCGTAGCCCAGCTTCATGGAGACGGTTGCGAATGGTCCTCGCCGATACCCCAGGAGCAACAGTGTCCCTAATTTGCTGGGAAGTGGCGGTGCGGTCCCCTACGGCACTGCGTAGGATCCTACGGTCTTGGCGTGCATCCGTGCGTCGCTGCGGTCCGGTCCCAGGTCGACGGGCACGTGCACCTTCCGCCGACCACTGGCGACAACATCGATGTACTGTGGAGACCTCACGCCCCACGTGTTGAGCAATTCGGCGGTACGTCCACCCGGCCTCCCGCATGCCCACTATGCGCCCTCGCCCAAAGTCCGTCAACTGCATATACGGTTCACGTCCACGCTGTCGCGGCGTGCTACCAGTGTTAAAGACTGCGATGGAGCTCCGTATGCCACGGCAAACTGGCTGACACTGACGGCGGCGGTGCACAAATGCTGCGCAGCTAACGCCATTCGACGGCCAACACCGCGGTTCCTGGTGTGTCCGCTGTGCCGTGCGTGTGATCATTGCTTGTACAGCCCTCTCGCAGTGTCCGGAGCAAGTATGGTGGGTCTGACACACCGGTGTCAATGTGTTCTTTTTTCCATTTCCAGGAGTGTATATGAATTTGGCCAGCTATGGACAGCATACAACTTAAGACTTATGGTGTTTCTTTTTCTTCCGTTCTTCCCAATACTTCTTCATTTTCTCGCCAACTACTAGTCTCTGCTCATCTGTCCACACTCTCTTGGGTCGAGGTTTTGGCTCATCTTCTTCATAGTTTGCGTTTTCTGTAAGTAGCCTAAAGTGATTCCTGTCACCTATTATTTCTTCTGTAACACCTATTTTGTTGGCGTCTTTCTTTACTGCTTCTATCCATCCTACAGTTTTTTTCAGCTTACTAACGTAATTAAAAATTTTCTTTTTAATCCGTGTTTCTTCCATTCTTTTTAAATGTCCATAAAATTTTAGCCGTCTCTTCCTCATTGTATCTGTGATCTTTTCTGTATTTTTGTATAGGTCTTCATTTCTCCTTTTAATCCACCTATTTTCCTTGTTTTTCTCAGGACCTTGAATTTTTCTTAGTATTTTTCTCTCTCTTTATTCTAGTTCTCTTAATTCACCTTTCTTATTCCGTGTTAGGCACTCTGATCCATACATTGCTTGTGTACTAATAACTGAATTATAATGTTTAATCTTCGCTTGTATGGATATTGATTTCTTATTGTAGTAGTTTTGTGTAAATTTGTATGTGAATTCTAACTTTTTTATTCTTTCTTTATTTTTTGTGTTATCCAGTCCATTGGCTTGGATCCACTCCCCCAGGTATTTGAATCTATCAACTCTTTTAATTTTTCCATACTTTGTTTTCATAAACTTTTCTGTATTATGTTTGTGTTGTATATACTCGGTTTTGTCATAGGATATTTTTAGCCCAGTATTTTCAGCAATCTCGTGTAATAGATCAAGCATATATATAGTATATAAGATTGTACTCTACTCATCCTACTTTTTATGTGTTCATAAAGCTGTTTTATTAACTGTAACTGACACGTTAGCAAATCTAATTGAATAGAAACGTACTGAACGGCTGATAATAAACGCTCTAAAATATACGTAGTGAAAACGTTAGTAGCTCCGCATCGTGAAACTGAACGAAAACGAATGATAAGCAAAATGAGACAGAGGGCTGTGAGATGGCAGGGTAACGTACGGCGTACTTGTTGCGCCCTGCTGTGGGCGTTGCATGTCTGCCACGTCAGCACGTGTGGCGTGGGCGGGTCCTGACCTCGCCTCGCTCCGCTCCGCAGTCGATAGGGACGCAGGTCAACATTCCCCACACCTCAGCGCGGCCGCTGTTTTGCAAGTCTAGTGGCGGCCGGCCGGCAGCATTCAAAGGGCTTTGCTGGCACAATACCCTGGCCCCGCCCGGCCCAGAGGTTTGTTGGCTCTGGCTAACTTATGCAGCAATGTTTGCTGGTCGATCCCAGGTGCTGAAGAAGCCCGTAGACACTGTCGCACTTCATTAATTTATTTAGCATCTGTTTCTCTTACACGATCCCTTGTACAGTAATAACTATGAAGACAGGAATTATAGACAAGTATATGAATAAATGAAACGAATAATAAATGGTTCAAATGGCTCTGAGCACTATGAGACTTAACTTCTAAGGTCATCAGTTCCCTAGAACTTAGAACTACTTAAACCTAACTAACCTAAGGACATCACACACATCCATGCCCGAAGCAGGATTCGAACCTGCGACCGTAGCGGTGGCGCGGTTCCAGACTGTAGTGCCTAGAACCGCTCGGCCACCCCGGCCGGCGAAACGAATAATATCTAAACGCTCAATAGATTGATTTGGTTATTCTAGGGTATCTTCGAAAGCACGTAAGGGGCAGCCCTTGGAGATATGTGGTGCCATCTACACCGCCTTACTGCTGTCACGGTTTGGAAAATTTAGCCATCCTCAATTGTTGAGAATTAACGCAGTTCTGCCTGGCCCTGCTCAGGCAGCGATCCAGGGTTGGGTTCGCCGGACGTCGACGCAGCATTGAACGGCACAACCTCTCAAAGATACCTGGTGTATCTCGAAGACATCCTATTGTCGTTAGAATCCTGCTCATTAGGTCTTCCGGGAATGTAACACATGTTTCATACACAAGGCACTTCAGATACCCCCACAGGCGAAAATCGATTGGGGTGTTCATACGAGTGGCCCACCGCGAACAATCCAGCGGCCGGGAAAGGTTGACTCTAGATGTGCCCTCATTTGTCTGCTGAAATGCGCGAGGGCAGTGTCGTGCTGAAATCAAAAGCGGCGACAAATAGATATGGGAACATCACTCAGCATCCCTGCTAGTGTATCTCGCAGAAATACGACCATCAAGTCAGTACGGGAGAATATACGGTCCAGTTAAACAGACAGTGCCAACCCACATGTTAAGGGTAAATTTGCGTCGTGGGGCATGCGTACAAGTAACATGTGGGTTCACATGCGCCGACGTTTCGAGACTGTCAACGTTCACCACATCCTTGAGTGAGAACGCAGCCTCATCGGCGAAGAGAACAATAGCTACGAAGCTTTGGTCTGCAACAGAATTTCGAGCATCTTGAACCATTTGACATTCACGAGCGCTTTTTTCAGATCAATAAATCCTTCGAACGCGTCTTGATTTTGTATCAACCGTGCCTCCGTTATCAAGTGCAACGACTGGACTGCTCCTCTCGTGTCTTAACCTTTCCTAAAGCCAAACTGATCTTCATCTAACAGAGCTTCGATTGTCTTTTCCATCCTTCTGTATATTATTCTTGTCAGCAACTTGGATGCATAAGCTGCTAAGCAGATTGCACGATAATTCTGGCACTTGTCAGCTCTTGCACTCTTCGGAATTGTGTGGATGACGTTTTTTCGGAAGTCTATTGATATGTCGCCAGTCTCATAGATTCTACACACCAATGTGAATAGTCGTTTTGTTGCCTCTTCCCACAATGATATTAGAAATTCTGATGGAATGTAATCTATCCCTTCTGCCCTATTTCATGCTAATATTCCAAAGATCTTTTAAATTGTGATTGTAATGGTGGATCACCTATAACTTCCCTATCGACTCCTGTTTCTTCTTCTATCAGGTCATCAGACAAATCCTCCGCCTCTCTGAGGCCTTCAATGCACTCTTTTCACCACGCAAATCCTTTTCGCTTATTATACGTAGTTTCCCGCTTGCAATGCATGAACGCGTTGGAAATGGAACGGATGCAGTACTTCGTCGTGTACAAAACGCCAGACGGTAGATTGGAGGACATGAGTGGCGCGGGATACACCTCGCTTACTTGTTGACGGGGTACGTTGCACCCTTTCGAGAACACTTTCTTCCGTCGCAACTGTCCCTGTTATTTCTTTGCGCCGTGCATCCAACTTGTGCACATGAAGCGAGCCGGTTTCACATGATCGGCGATGCAAAGTGGCGAATGATGTGTGGCACAGCATCAGCACCCTTCCATCGGGATGTTTTGCACGATATAATCACACGGCTTTCGTCCACTGCAGCTGGCCGCGCCATAAATCAACTGCATCTCAGCCATTTTGCCGTAGGTGTAGCTATCCATGTTACTCCCAACGTTTCCACTGTGTGAATGACGACGGTCTGCGTGCGCCCCGCCTGTGTTTCTATAGCAACGCCCTCTCTTGACCGCAGCGCTCCCTCACTACGTTTGTGACCTCCGGTTCCTATGTGATTACTGATCATTGTTGTATGCTCAGTTTGTAAACGTTTCTTAATCACCCTTTACATTGCTTTAGCATAAGTTACACGAATAATAACGTACAGATGTTACACTCACAATTATCAATGTTTCACTTACAAGGGGAGGCCGCCAATTGTGAAATTCAGATTCGATTCATACTGCGCATAATAAAAGCTCATGGCCAGAGGTGTAATGTGGCAAAGCACCAAGATGCACTTCTCAGCCGTTGTCGAGAAAATCGACAGTTAAAAGAAACCGTTGTGGTGAAACACTCTCTACGGGTAACAATGTTCTACAGCGTCGTGGCGCAGCGGTAAGCGCTCGGGTTCATAATCTGAAAGTCGCCGGATCGAATCTCGCGCCATGCAGTTTTTTTTATTATTAGTTTTTTGTAATTCATATATATATATATATATATATATATATATATATATATAAACTGTTAATGAATTGCTTATGCATCTTGGTGAAGGCGGATCGCTCTCCAATTGTACCGCCTCCATTTTTCCGTTTGTTTAACAGGGTGTACTAAAGCTCTCACGTCCGCACTGATTATATATATATATAATTCTCGGCAATCAGTTGCAGCAATTATGAATATAATAAGTTGTTGAAAGTCGTTTGTCGTGGAAAAACTGGCGACTTCGAACATCGTTATGTTTTCCGCAAACAAAGTTGTATTTCACAAATGTTATTAATTGTCTTCATAATGTTAACCACGTATAGTTAACGGAAAAAGTAGAAACGATATTCCGAAACGAATACGTATAGCGTAAGTCAAACATTCGAATTAGAATAGAGACCCCACGAATACAAATTTGCTGTGGCAAGTATGAAATATAAACTCCGTTACTCGCTCGTTACACTTGAAGGACAGATGTTGAATGGGCCGAAACGAGCCGCCGCATAACAGCGTAGTTGCCTGTTAACTTCGAAAGAAGGTAGATGCGGTCCCTAGCGCAACTTATAACATCGTCGAAAATCAGTGCGGACGTGAGAGCTTTGGTACACCCTGTTAAACAAACGGAAAAATGGAGGCGGTACAATTGGAGAGCGATCCGCCTTCACCAACATGCATAAGCAATTCATTAATGTTTGAATTACAAAAAACTAATAATAAAAAAATTGCATGGCGCGAGATTCGATCCGGCGACTTTCGGATTACGAACCCGAGCGCTTACCGCTGCACCACGACAATGTAGAAAATTATTAATCGTAGAGAGTATTTCACCGAAACGGTTTCTTTTAATTGTCGATTTTCTCGACAACGGCTGAGAAGTGCATCTTGGTGCTTTGCCACATTACACCTCTGGCCATGAGCTTTTATTATGAGCAGTGTGAATCGAATCTGAATTTCACAATTGGCGGCCTCCCCTTGTTAGCACTACGACCGCAGGCCACAGGTACCCAGACTACGGCTATGCGAGCGTGTAAATGAGAGGAATGCTGTTTTTATTTGTTGGCGGAAACCCCCTGATCAGAGAAGTCAGTGATTTTTAAAATTCTTTTTTCTTTACGCAGGCTATTCCCCTTTCTCTGTTGCCTTCCTTGTCTCCCTTTGATATGCCAATTTTACCTGTGGAGGCAAGAAGCGTGTCAGTTTCGTTGTTGTCAGCAAATGCGGACAGCCGGTGTGTGGGGCATTAGCTTACTGCAGCCGATCAGTCCGCAAGCATATCATTCAAGGGGGCGACTGAAGTGTGTTCTCTGTCAAATAGAACTTGTAATTTCCTAGAATTCGTTGCCATTTCAAACTCCTATGTTGCTATTTTATTTTCCAAAAATTACCTAAGCAACCTGGAAACTGACGAACGTAAATGTTTTAGGGAAATTCAGGACTACAGAAATACAAGTTAATTTGTAATGAAATACGTAGGAAGTGCAGAAAAGCTAAGCCAAAATATTAAATTTCCTTTCCTTTACGTCTGTGGTCACAAATTTTTTGTGATCAGATTACCGGTTTCAGATCTGTTCTATAAAAACATGTCCTAATGTACATGTTCTATAAAAACGTGTACTATAAAACGATGTCCTAATGCATATGTTTTCATAGAATAGACTGAGGATGGTCATTACAAACCGAAACCGGTAGTCTGATGACAAAAAATTTGTGATCACAGACGTAAAGTAAAGGAAATTTATTCTGTATTCGGGTCACTGTTTTATTCGGGACCGAGTCTCAGTTTGTGAAAAGAAGTGATTCTCGGAAGGACGAACTCAGCATATAAAAAAGTCAATACAGCCATTAGGGAAATTAAAAACAATGGCGGTAACACTAAGAGTGCAATGAGAATTCCACAGTTGAATTCTGAGGAGCTAGTGTTCTCTTCGCCGATGAGGTTGACGAGATTTCAACATGATCGTTGCTGAATTCAATTGGACCTAGATGAATGGTTCCATGTATGGAAAGAGAGATATTTTTTCTGTATTCTTGTTTTTTATTGAGTGAGAGTTTAGAGTCGTCTACGTAAGGTGGAGTGGTATTGCTTCCAGCCGGTAGCCACAGAACAGGTGTAGGCAGAAGTGGATCAGATACAACGGGCTCGGCACTTCTCAGATGAACGTCCACTAACTTGATGTAGGAACTGTGTAGCCAAACAACTGAACTGTACTCAGCTGATGAATAAATGAAAGGCAGTGATGCTCTGTGTCAGAGCGTGCCACGCGGGGTAGTCGCACCGTCTAAGGGGCCGTGTCCCCCCGTCGGAGGTTCGAGTTCTCTCTCGGGCATGAGTGTGTGTGTCGTCCATAGCATAAGTTATTTTAAGTTAGATTAAGTAGTGCTTAAGCGTAGGGACCGATGACCTCAGCAGTTTGGTCCCATAAGACCTTCAAAAGAATTTTGTCAGAGTGTTTGTGTCGGCTCCTCATTTAGCTTTTGGAATATTTTATTGCGGCTCTGTACTTTTGAAAGTGATTTCCGTAGATGTTGCGGGTAGGTAAGTGATCTATTCAACGTGACAATCAGGCTCTTTGTATTGCTTTTCCGTTGTAATATGCTGTCTCCGAGTACTATCTGAAGACATTAGTTTTGCTCAATTGTTGCTCAGATAGAATGTTGGGACTGGTGTCTTCAGTGGGTTTGGGTTTAGCTTTCACCTTCAGAAACACTCAGCTCATATAATCCATAGTTGCGAGAAATACGAAATACTTCGTAAAACTTTAATTATCCTGTTTCACAACGTTGTTCTCGATGTTGAATTTGCATTGTTAATTTCTTCAAGATCATAATCTGTTCAGTGCAGTTATGGTAAAGATTTTCAAAGTGCAATACAAAACACTGGACGTACAATTCAGTAACAGCGATCCAATTATACCACTACCAGACTATGTCTCGACGGTACATTTCACAAGAGACGCCACAATTGTGCAATACTAGAGCATAGTCGAACACCTCTAACATACGTCCGCTCATATTCAAATCAAGACAATCTCTATTAGTGTGAGCCAGAGTATCAAAAATGGTGAAATTACTTCCAGTTTAAAATGACAGGTCATATTTTGACCACCTTACGTAGGCAATGAACAAAAATCAATATTTGTGCTAAAAACGTGACAGGTGTTGATGATGTTCAAGAACTGATTCTAAGTTTATTGAATGACCGTTAATCACATAAATGCAATTGATATTTTCTGCATTTAACTGTATAAGTAATTTGACGAAGGTAGTTATTTTGAATACAACATTTCAGTAGTCTTACAATTGAAGTATGTTTGGAAACTCAGAATTACGACAATTCAATCCAGCATGTTTGACAAAATTTGAAGTGTATCCTGAATAGTCAATAGGCTAAGTTCTTTAATGGGCTATGAATTCCTAAAAAGGTAATTAATTATTGTAATAAGCAAATTTGCAAATTATGGATTTCGTTATTTTACATTTTGTTAATAGCCTGTAATAATTCAAGTGGGATTCTTGTCTGTTAAAAACATTATGGTCATATCAAATTGCATTGAGTGCTATTGTCATTTAAATTGCTTTGAAAAATTTTGGTTTTACATATTCGCATATTTCAAACGTCACTGTTTCCGAAAAGTACGAATATTAGTCGGTTGTTGTTTGCGTGCGGGTAGCGGTATCGCACGTCGTATCTCAAAGTTTTTTATTTGAATTACCAGCATTATTTGCTCAAACAGTACGTGGATACATCAAGCGAAGAATCCGGTACTCCGTAAAGCGTGATTCAGTTTTCAACAGCTGACCAGATTAATTAATGAATTGATCGACACCCTGCCAAAACCGCTGTACTGACCAACACAAAATGATAATTTCCGCCAGATGACTAACGCTAAAAAGAAATGTTTATCTTCTGGTAATACGTGTTTGGCAAACCGATGCGAGTGACTATGACTTGTCCAAAATACTTGTGATTCAGTGTGACGTCAAGGGGCGCGAAAAAAAAAACTGGGCATGGATGTATAAAATTCTTGGAGCTGAAGGAATCACAAAGCTTTGAAAAATTTGCTGTGCATAAAATCTGATTATTTGTTACTACCTTTGCGTTTTTCGACTTTATGTTATGATTTCCTGCATCACGTGTGTCACAGATGGCTGCAAGCGATAAATTAGAAGTGAAATATTAAACTAGGTTTTAGAAAGTGACTGTTACCAGAAGATCTGTTATTAACCTGAATATTGTATAGTCCCGGGCAGAAATGCAGGAAGACAAATGTTAATAAAACTTACTGTTGTTTCGTAGATCTTTCATTATCTCTTGTATCTTAAGAAAAACTTCAAAGAAATTCAATTCCATGTATCTACACAAATTGTAACGCTTTGCGACTTGGGTGATTGTGTGCACACCAGATATGTACTGTCATTCAGGCGGTTTGAAAGAAGTATTGGAAATGGTAAGGTGTTATGGGACCACTGCTGAGGTCATCGGTCCCTTAGCTTACCCATTAATATAACTTAAACTAACTTACGCTAGGGACAACACACATACCCATGCCCGAGGGAGGACTCGAACCTCCGACGGAGAGAGTCACGCGTTGAAAGAAGTGCAGCTAAACAAATAGACCACTTTTTTGTGAGCTGCTTACAAAATCGTTTTGTCTGTCGTTTTAAAGATGTTTACATATTGCATTTGACAAGAACTTTCATGTAGATTTCTTGCAGTTGCGAGAAGCGTTGGTTCGGCTCTCTCTTTGCCTACATTCTTAGCTCTAATATCTTTTCTCCATCAAATGATCGTCTATTGTCATGTAGATGAAATAATTTGCAATAGACGCTACAAGCAAAAGAGTCATTTTAAAATCTCAGAATAAATATCAGACATAGCAGAAAACCTTGAAAGTAAGCAGCGAATAAATGTAAGTAGAGAGCAGACACTGAGTGAAATTTTTACGTACTACACACTGCCCCTATGTCCTGTACTTGCCAAACGAAGACTGTACTTATTGGAAGCTATTGAGATCAATAAATATCTGGCACATTGCTTTACCCGATTTTCATTGATCGCTTCTATTCCGTAAAATGCAATTAATGTTTCAAGCACGTGTCCAAATTTTCCTTACTACATATGTTATTCTATTCTCACACTGTGTGTTGCATTTATTTTCTTCTGATTTGAATTTTTTCTGAGTTGATACGTAGTGGTACCCGAAGTAACTTCCACCAAATATCAGGGTTCAGGGTATACGTGAATGTATCCATGCCATGTGGCTCTGATTGATTTCTGCGACTGTCTCACGAACTTTAGAAACAATACAGCTTGCTGACTCAGTGTTGTCTAATAGTAATGATTACTGTAGTACCACGCTGTTCGGCAGCATACTGCCATCTTAAGGTGTATTTCTACTTCCTACATATAGCAGAATATAAGTGGTGTTATTATCTATGTCTAGTGACATATTTGCCAGAAACTGGAACGTTTATTCACTCCATACAACTTCGCCATCTAACTTCACTGGAACACACAATAACGAAAACATCGTCCGCGTGTCGTATGTAGTTACACAAAATAATGTGTAATTAACAGACGAGTGCACGAAGATGACAGCATGCTATTGAAACGCATCGTACTGAAGTAACTTTTTGCTATTGAACGTGACTGAAACAGCCAGTTGTGTTCTTTAATCTGGTTATAGACGTGAATGTTTTGCTTACATGTAAGTTCTATCTGCAGTTATATGTAATTCTTCATGATTATCTGTGCAAATCCATGTTAGTTCTAACTTATAACAGAGACAATTCCTCACTTACAATTTCATTTTAGTTTCAATAACTCAGAATCTGATTCGTTTGTGCAAAACTCAAAGACATATTAGCTGTGTTTCGTCCGTGACGATTTGATAAAATTTACAGTGTTTTCAGTCAGAAGTCTTTTTGTTATTTTACTGAAATTATTTAATATTCCAACTTGTTTCGACGGATGGCCTCATCATCAGGGAAAAAAGCTATAATACAAAACTGTTATACCTAAACACAAATATATCACAGAATATGGGTCATACTTCGAAAGATGTTGGAATATTTAATAGTTAATAAGGAACTGCAATTGCTAGCGGTCTCTCTACTTTTACTTCAGTTGAAATGTTTGCGCTGTGTCTTGGTTGCGCTATGTCTTCGTTGTGCTACAAATGATTACTCTTACTCTACGGCTGTTTGAACTACACCTTTCGGCTCCAACGTCTCCAAGTGGTTCAGGAGTATGCTATTCTCGTAGAAGCTGGTAGTTGTTTTCTGACAATCATGTTGCAGGGCTATGCCGAAAATCAGTGGACAAGATGAATAAATATTACAGAAGCTTGTATAACTAGTGATAAGTATACAATCAGCTGACGAAGACATCTTTCATCATAATATCATTTAGTTACAAATTTAACAGCTAGATTTTAGGCACAGAGTTTTGATCTTGCACTGAGTTCTGCTTCCGTATCGAAATCGGGCCGATTGTAATGGTGGCTCAGGACCTCTGCCCAACTCACTGCAAAGTGCTAATTGGACGGATTGCATTACTGGTTCTGGATTAGTTGCTAGGCCTCCATTCCGTGACTATAATCCGACTCTCTAATTTGAAGTTACAGCAATTTCAAGAACAACTTATTACACTGTGACCACTTTGTGATGCAACGTTGAGGCGAGTTCAACGAAATGAAGCCCTGGGAACATTACAGGCAGTCGAACGAAAACAAGACTGATGAAAAAAGATAAGTGTACATTATTTTGAAAGCAATCGCCATACCTGTTAATGCATTTATTCCACTGTGAGGAATGACGGTCAGTGCTTTCATGGAGAAATGTTTGCGGTTGGCTACGGAACAGTGAATGTACCCAAGCGTGCATCTCTTCGTCTGAAGGCTCGATTGTACATTCATTGTACATCTTCCAAGACGACGACTACATCGCCCAGGTGTTAACCAGAGCTGAGGAAGCTCGGCAGTTAGCTCGACTCCCACACGCTGCAGCGTCAGGAAAACGATCGCCGAAGGTATGACGCGAGCCACCGACCTGTTGGCTATTAGCCTGGTGACCTCATCTGGATCTTCACTCCTGTTCGGAAGGTTGGTTTCTCTGAGCAGCTCCTCAGGCGTTACTTTGGACCTTATAAGGTTGTAAGACAGTTGTTACTTATGAAGATTTCGACCCAGACGCAAGACGACGAAAGATCAGAGATACAGTCCACGTCCTTCGAATGAAGCCCTACAAGGATCCTGCCACCCGGGCTAAATTCGAAGCTCCAGCGACAGGGAACAAGCGGAAAGGTGACGAACAGCGTAGCGGCAAAAGAAGTTCTAAGGTCACCCCCAGGGCGAGTATCAGTCATCGGGAGTCGGAGTATGCAGGACTTACGACTCGTACCCGGACTAGGAGGATGTTAACACCGAGACGCTGTTCTCTTAAGGAGGGAGCAATGTTGCAGAAGAAGCTGAGTAGCACCGTCGTTATGATACTAAACTGTTGTATGGAGGGTCGTGAGTTCAAAACTCACCTGGACTGTACAATTTTAATTTCTATATTCGGTTCGAGTACATTCTAGAAGTATCCGCAAATGGCAATAATCATTGTACTGGAATGTCCTGTAGCTGTATATATACTGTATGTGTTCTGGCCTGTGCGAGTTCGCTCCGCGCTCTTGTATGTGCAAGTGCTGAATAAACCTTCGTTAATTGAAGTTAGTGTTCGTCATTCGTCTAATTACACCTTCTTCTACGTGACAGTATGGTAACAGAACGGAGAGAGAGCAGGGCTGTATAGAGGACGCGTAAGGGATTCCCAGCGCAATTTCTGCAGCGTACTCGAAACTAATGGCAAAATGTGGGCTGTTACATTCCCCATCCATCCCCATAGGTTTTTTCCATGTGGGCGTTGACCGACTCGTCACACTGTAGGATAACTGTTCAACCCTTATGACTATAATTTTTGAATTAGGGAACAGTTTTCTTATTTTTGTCTATCTGGTTCGTTTTCATTTTACATACCACACCCGTTTAAGGCTCCATGGCGCTATATGGTGTTGATTGACTACTTCGTACACTGACAATAGAAAAATCACCGTTGAGAACGTGTCTTAGGTATTTCAAATTCTCAGGACAGCATGCTTCTCTTTGGTGGAATGCTATTAAAATACTTTAGCCACTTCCTTTTTTGAAATATGCACATACACTTAAAGTGCGAACAAAGGTCACTGAATACGGTCATAACATTTATGGATGGGAGACGTACAATGAATGTGACAACAAAACACAACTACTGGTGTTTTAATGTAATGCGACATTCTCCGTTTTCGTACATCTTAAACTGTGTACAGCTGTATCTTGGATACTATTAAGAGTAAAGCATATGTGTATAAATAGATTCCCTTTCAGAATGATCTGTATTACCGTCTTTCTTATGGAACACCTTATATTTTGTAATAATCTCTTCACTTGATTTCAGTTTCATAACCATTTCCGTCGATATAGGCAATACAACATACCAATGAATAATAAACCATGCAAGAGAGTAGACAATCAAAGAGTAACAAAACGAAAGTGTAAGCTACGAGTATGTATAGTATTTTCCTGTAACTGACAGTAATAATTGTACATGCACTCTTTGCCAACATCCCTAGACGAAATGAGCAACTATTGGTTTTAAAAAGAGTCTTTCTGAACTCTAATCGAGATGTAAGTTGCTAGATATCATTGATTACGTTTCTTGCGGATTTCTACGATCGTTTCAGCGGATTCTTGAGAATATACTCAATTTCGGAACAGATTGGTGTATAGAAACTGTTCGCGGAAAACGTTTCCGGAACCTAAGGTACTGTAATTCTGCTAATACCCAGTTGAACTTTATAAAATTCTCACTAATCGACGTATAATCTACCGCAGTTGCTATGTTAATTACAAATATATTGGTACCAGCTACACATTTTCAAGTGATTTTCACAAGTATACACCGTCCTTCCAGTAAGTACCAAGAATGACCTCATTTTTCGCGTATAAGCGACGTCACTGCAGAAGCTACAGTGGCAGCTTGAACTCAAACTGTAAACAACAGATGTTCATTCAACCAGTAAATTGTGACCAGACAGTGCTAAGTAGTGCGCTTGTTACCGTTGTGTGTCAATGTTGCTGTGTCACAAATCACAATGGAGCAACATCTCAAGTTCGGCTGTGTTCAAGACATTTTCCAGAATGTTTTGAAAGAAGAGAAAACGTGTGAAAAGTTTGTCCCGCACTCGCTGACTCCAGAACAAAAACAATAACGCGTTGATGCGTGCCTTGATTCCCATGAAAAATGCGGAAAATTATTTTCTGGAAAATAATCACGACTTGTGACGAGACTCGGTGTTATCAATACGAACCTGCAGCAAAACGAAAAAGTGCAAAAATCCACGTGAAGTGTCAACGGTTTGACAACAAGCCAACGTGCCGCCCGACTTGGTCAACATTCCAAGAAGGACTTCTCTGACAGTTTCAAGTGGTTGTACGAACGTTCTGCGTTCTGTACGTAGTACTCACTGGAGGGGGACTAGGTAGAATAATTCAAGCATTAAAGCCACCATCTTAAATTTTCTTTATTTTGTTAATCAACTATCGAAGGTTTTTGAACTGCTGGTAGTAAATAAACAAGTATCTTCGGATAATTTTCAGTATTTAGATCCTAGGATTTGTTTTGAACAGCCAGTTTTGCGGATGTTTTTGGTTTCACACCCAAATCCGTAGATACGTAGCGTCAGATAAGAGGGGAAACAGCGTACCATACCGCCGTGATATCCATATGAATGGGCAACAGAGAAAATGTAGCTTTCTATTCTGCTTGTGAAGTTCGTGTGTATCGAGAGATTGTTCATTTGAAAAAGGAATGTCTATCACAACTTAAGAGAAATTACATATTCTGCTTCTTTATAGAGGATGCAGAAGACACATGAGGGCAGTAGCTGAGTTGTATGAACGAAAGCACCCTGACCACAGAATAGGATTAGCTGTGGAGTGAGCATTTCTATGGGCAGAACAGAACTTTTGTCGCCAATAAACATTGCCTCAAACGTCATGGGACTATGGGGTGACGTACGGTCTGCCCCTGAGCGTCAAGCAGATTTTGAATATCATTGCATCGCTAGTTCGCTACTACAGAAGAAAATGAAACGTATTTGTGATATCCGTTCGTTCGGACGTGTCCAGAACAACAGACACAGTTTTGATCCTGCAGCCACTATGAATGAAGACACAAAGGAAGTAATGACATTAGCTGCCAATGGGAATAGATTTACATCAGTGGGAAAACTGAAAATTTGTCCCGCACCAAGATTTGAACCTGCGTCGCCTGCTTGCTAGGCAGTTGCGCTGACCACTGCGCCATCCAGACACTGCATGGACTGCTCTCACGCTTATCATCAGAACCATATTCTCCATTTATCCACACGCTACTAATGTAGTGCCCTTGCTCATTATCCTCTT
The DNA here is from genome assembly GCF_021461385.2 of Schistocerca piceifrons. Lineage (NCBI taxonomy): Eukaryota > Metazoa > Arthropoda > Insecta > Orthoptera > Acrididae > Schistocerca > Schistocerca piceifrons. The sequence goes on from NC_060138.1 coordinate 234,182,632, forward strand.
TACTCGTGGCATTCCGCAAATTCACTATGAGTCCGAGTGTGGTGTGCAACCGCCCTGAAATGATCATTGGCCAACCTCGCCTTAATTATGTAAGTGGTGTCTGTTCTGGGCACGTCCAAAACAACAGATACTGCATATTTGATTAAGGCGACTATGGCCAATCATCATTTAAGTGTGGATGCATGCCTAGATCAAAATCTTAAAGGACTCAGTGGAATGCTATGAGTAATGAGGATGTGTGCATAAGTTGAGAATTTGGGTCTGATGGAAGGAGTGCTAGGGTAGTCCGTGCAACTGCAGAGACCAATGTGGTCAGCGCAACTGCCTAGTAAGCGGGAGACCTGGGTTCGAATCCCATCCAGCACAAATACTAAACTTTCCCCATTAATTTAAATCAATGCCCACTGATAGATAATGTATTAATTCCTGTGTGTCTTGAAAATGAAACGATCGTATGGTAGTGACGACAGACACCATCTCGCGTTGTTCGCCCGCCAGATAGAAGTCTTTCTATTTGACGCCTCTTTGGTGACTTTTGGATCTGTGCGATGAAGACGTGACGAAGTGGGTAGGAAAACACAAACACACAGTCCTCAAGCGAAGAAAATTTCCTATGCGGCCGGAAATCGAACAAGGCACACGGCGATCTATCGGCTGCGATGCTAGCCAGTAGACCATGAGCTCTACAGATGTCGTCCAAACGTTCACGAGGCTCACTGACATCTTTAAAAAATTGCATTTGATATCTGCAGTGAACTTGGCTAAATGCTTTGAAGAAATAAACGCAGGGGCTCTTTGCTTGCCGCGACAAGTATGAGAGCTATTCTTTTTTTTTACTATAGGAAAAAAGGGAAAGTCGCCGCTCTTTTTTGGGTTTCCTATGCACTTTATCCTATTCCCGACTCTCTGCTTTAATGAGTTACTCTAAGACGGTATTGTGAAACGGCTTCATAGTGAGCCAAATTATGGCGTGCAACACATTATCGATTTATTACACTTTAAAATATTTTTAGGAACTTTATGGTAAAAATCTTGTTAATGGTCGTACGTCCTTGGGTAAACAGAAAATTAATAGCGTATAATCATTTTATTTGTCATAGGTACTGCTAATAAAGTTTCATGTTTTAACCACGCTGTAATAAGTATAACATTTTGCAGATCTTTATAATCCCACAATACTGAATTCTCTGACACCTATCTCTTAAAAAAAGGTCATGCAGCCACAAAAACAAGCGCTATGTTATTACAGCTATATTGCGCTGTGTCTACACTACTGGCAATTAAAATTGCTACACCAAGAAGAAATGCAGATGATAAACGGGTATTCATTGGACAAATATATTATACTAGAACCGACATGTGATTACATTTTCACTCAATTTGGGTGCATAGATCCGGAGAAATCAGTACCCTGACCAACCACCTCTGGCCGTAATAACGGCCTTGATACGCCTCGGCACTGAGTCAAACAAAAATTGGATGGCGTGTACAGGTACAGCTGCACATAAAGCTTCAACACGATACCACAGTTCATCAAGAGTAGTGACTGGTCGTCACGCAAACGTCCCCATTTGTTGACTCAGCGATCGAGACGTGGCTGCACGATCCGTTGCAGCCATGCGGATAAGATGCCTGTCATCTCGACTGCTAATGATAGGAGGCCGTTGGGATCCAGCACGGCGTTCCGTATTACCCTCCTGAACCCACCGATTCCATATTCTCATAACAGTCATTGGAGGTCGCGATACGATAAACCGCAATAGCGATAGGCCACAATCCGACCTTTATCAAAGTCGGAAATGTGATGGTACGCATTTCTCCTCCTTACACGAGGCATCACAACAACGTTTCGCCAGGCAACGCCGGTCAACTGCTGTTTGTGTATGAGAAATCGGTTGGACACTTTCCTCATGTCAGCACGTTGTAGGTGTCGCCACCGGGCGAACCTTGTGTGAATGCTCTGAACAGCTTATCATTTGCATATCACAGCATTTTCTTCCTGTTGGTTAAATTTCGCGTCTGTAGCACGTCATCTTCGTGGTGTAGCAATTTTAATGGCCAGTAGTGTAAATAAATGCCCAGTGGCAGCTAATGTAATTAATTCCTGTGTGTCTTGAAAATGAAAAGATCGTATGACATTAGTGGCAACAGACAGCATCTCGTGTTGTTCGCCCGCCAGATAGAAGTCTTTCTATTTGACGCTTCTTTGGTGACTTGTGCGTCTGTGCGATGAAGATGTGACGAAGTCTTTAGGAAAACACAAATACCCAGATCCCAAGAGAAGAAAATTTCCGATGCGGCCGCGAATCGAACCACGCACACGGCAATCTATCGGCTGCGATGCTAGTCCATGAGCTCTATAGATGTCGTTCAAACGTTCGCTAGGCTCACTGGCATCTTAAAAAATTTGCACTTGGTATCTGCAGTGAACTTGGCTAAATGCTTAGGAGAAATAAACGCAAGGGCTCTTTGCTTGTTCGCGGCAAGTATGAAAGCTATTCTTTTTTTTACTATAGGAAAAAAAGGGAAAGCCGTCGCTCTTTTTTTAGGTTCCCTACGGGCTTTACCCTATTCCTGGCTCTCTGCTTTAATGAGTTACTCTAAGGCGGCATTGTGAAACGGCTTCGTTGTGAGCCAATTATGGCATACAACACATTATCGATTTATTACACTTTAAAATATTTTTAGGAACTTTGTGGTAAAATCTGGGTAATGTTCATACGTCCTTAGGGAAATTAAAAATTAATACCATGTAATAATTTTATTTGTCATAGGTGCTACTAATAAATTTTCACATTTTAACCGCCCTGTAATAAGCATAACATTTTGCAGATCTTTATAATCGCACACTGCTGAATTATCTGACACCTATCTCTTAAAATAGGTCATGCAGCCACAGAAACAAGCGCTATTTTACTACCGCTATATTGCGCTGCAACTAGATATTTGTCGAGACGCAAAGCGAGACTTTCTAATACAAGAACCTATGTGGTACTTACCTGTTGCAAGTAATTTTTCTGTTTTGAAGTACCTTTAGCATCAGCAATAATGCACCATAGCTGTTACTAACAAATCTGCAAAAGCAGGTGTCATTCTAAAGTTTCGGTTTTAGCGTAAAATACACTACTGGCCATTAAAATTGCTACACCACGAAGATGACGTGCTACAGATGCGAAATTTAACCGCCAGGAAGAAGATGCTGTGATACGCAAATGATTAGATTTTCAGAGCATTCACACAAGGTTGGCGCCGGTGGCGACACCTTCAACGTGCTGACATGAGGAAAGTTTCCAACTGATTTCTCATACATAAACAGCAGTTGACCGCCGTTGCCTGGTGAAACGTTGTTGTGATGCCTCGGGTAAGGAGGAGAAATGCGTACCATCACGTTTCCGACTTTGATAAAGGTCGGATTGTAGCCTATCGCTATTGCGGTTTATCGTATTGCGACAGTGCTGCTCGCGTTGGTCGAGATCCAATGACTGTTAGGAGAATATGGAATCGGTGTGTTCAGGAGGGGAATACGGAACGCCGTGCTGGATCCCAACGGCCTCGTATCACTAGCAGTAGAGATGACAGGCATCTTGTCCGCATGGCTGTAACGGATCGTGCAGCCACGTCTGGGTCCCTGGTGAAAAGATGGGGACGTTTGCAAGACAACAAACATCTGCACGAACAGTTCGAAGACGTTTGCAGCAGCATGGACTATCAGCTCGGAGACCATGACTGCGGTTATCCTTGACGCTGCATCACAAACAGGAGCGCCTGCGTTGGTGTATTCAACGACGAACCTGGATGCACGAATGGCAAAACGTCATTTTTTTCGATGAATGCAGGTTCTGTTTACAGCATAATGACGGTCGCATCCGTGTTTGGCGACATCGCGGCGAACGCACATTGGAAGCGCGTATTCGTCATCACCATACTGGCGTATCACCCAGCGTGATGGTATGGAGTGCCATTGGTTACACGTCTCGGTCACCTCTTGTTCGCATTGACGGCACTTTGAACAGTGGACGTTACATTTCAGATATGTTACGACCCGTGGCTCTACCCTTCATTCGATCCCTTCGAAATCCTACATTTCAGCAGGATAATGCACGACCGCATGTTTCAGGTCCTGTAGGGTCTTTCTGGATACGGACAATGTTCGACTGATACCCTGGCCAGCACATTCTCCAGATCTCTCACCAATTGAAAATGTCTGCTCAATGGTGGCCGAGCTACTGGCTCGTCACAATACGCCAGTCGTGGCTCTTGATGAACTGTGGTATCGTGTTGAAGTTGCATGGGCAGCTGTACCTGTACACGCCATCCAAGCTCTGTTTGACTCAATGCCCAGGCGTATCAAGGCCGTTATTACGGCCAGAGGTGGTTGTTCTGGGTGCTGATTTCTCGGGATCTATGCACGTAAATTGCGTGAAAATGTAACACATGTCAGTTCTAGTATAAAATATTTGTCTAATGAATACCCGTTTATCATCTGCATTTCTTCTTGGTGTAGCAATTTTAATGGCCAGTAGTGTATAAGTGTTTCGCTTGATCCCCCAGCATATTTGACAAGCAAAATAGTGCAAAAATTGCACTTACGTTTTTCAGGCGAAAAGAACGCACACGGAATTTAATGCCTGTGTGTGTGTGTGTGTGTGTGTGTGTGTGTGTGTGTGTGTGTGTGTGCCGTGAGACAGAGAAACTGAGAGAAGGAGAGGGAGAGAGACAACCGTTATTGAATGGGGGATCGTAAAATGTGACGTAATAGAACATGGCGACGAATTTCCATTGTGGGTTTTGTATGTAATGACGTCAGGCCACAGACTAGCCTGACCTGCAGGTGAGTATTAATTCATTACTCGGACATCGGTCAGTCGCTAGGAATGGCTTATCTGCTGGCGGAGTTGGCCAGGTGCATTATGCAAACAGGGGCGCCGTGTAGCTGGCGGTAGGTGGTGGGTAGAGGGCGGAGCTGCGCTTCGTGTGCCGACAGCGCGGAACGCTTTCAGAGCCGCCTCATCGATTAGTTTGCAAGCCGTCCCAAATGTGAGCTAGAACTCGACTTAGAGGCGAGAGCCGAACTGAGATGAATATTGTGTGTCTCTTTTTTTCCTTCCGCTCTGTCAAAAAAGGGCTACGCGACAGTTTCAAATGTTTCTATTTAATCTTTGCATTTTCCTCCTATATTATTTCGTCTTTACGCTAGGTCTACATCTACATTACATCCATACTCCGCAAGTCACCTGTCGATGTGTGGCGGAGGGTACCGTGAGTACCTCTATCGGTTCTCCCTTCTATTCCAGTCTCGTATTGTTCGTGAAAAGAAGGATTGTCGGTATGCCTCTGTGTGGGCTCTAATCTCTCTGATTTTATCCTCATGATCTCGTCGCGAGATATACGTAGGAGGTAGCAATATACCGCTTGACTCCCCGGTGAAGGTATATTCTCGAAACTTCAACAAAAACCCGTGCCGAGCTACTGAGTGTCTCTCCTGCAGAGTCTTCCACTGGAGTTTATCTATTATCTCCGTAACGTTTTCGCGATTACTAAATGATCCTGTAACGAAGCGCGCTGCTCTTTCTTCGAACCATTTCACACGTTTTGCCTTATTGCCTCTTCCGTGGAATCCTCGTACATTTGAAACTTTTCTTCTGAAAGTATCTCTTTCTGTTGCTTCTTGTGCTTTTGTGTTGATTACTTCCAATCTTTTCGATTTATTGGATCCAGCTTGTTTTTAAATCAAGCCACCTGAATATATGTTTTGTTTATCCGCGTCATTACTGCAGTGCTTCTCAGTTTTTCTCAAATCAATATCCCTGATGTTAGCTAAATCACCCCGCTCCATGCCCCCCCCACCCCATTTTCCCGTCCCCACACAACTCCCCATCATCAAAATGAGTGCCCAACTAAACTTTACAATGAATATGAAGTTCCTCTGAACAATACAATTTTTAAAATGATGAAACATAAATTATATTTAGTTTTCGTAAGTGTTTTGTTTTATTAAAGCATGAACTAATTAGTCAGCGAGACAATTGGTATTGCTTATTTCTGAAAATCTTTGTTTTAGAATTACGAAGGCATTCTCATTACATAGCGGTTTCTGCCTGCAACTTCTCCTCAGAAATAAAAAATAACTATCGATACTGAGACTAGACACTTGCCGGCCGGTGTGGCCGTGCGGTTCTAGGCGCTTCAGTCTGGAACCGCGTGACCGCTACGGTCGCAGGTTCGAATCCTGCCTCGGACATGGATGTGTGTGCTGTCCTTAGGTTAGTTAGGTTTAAGTAGTTCTAAGTTCTAGGGACTGATGACCATAGATGTTAAGTCCCATAGTGCACAGAGCCATTTGATTTTGAACTAGACACTTGCTACAAATTTCCTCTACACCACTATTCTCCCTAGCAAGTCTTGCTTCAACCATAGCCTGCATTCCCATTTAAAATCAACCAAATTAAAATATGTGTATTGTACTTACTGCTCGTAAATCTGTTGACTGCTTGACTCCTTGCTTCTGAAAAGATAAAAATTGGAAGACTACAGGGTGGCAATGGATTGTATCTGACCATTGCGACGAATAATAATAATAATAATAATAATAATAATGATATAGGGCCTGCAGCAATTTATTAGCCATTGCGTAGTTATCGCCGTGCTGTTAGTTCGTTCACTATTGCGAAGTGAATAATGGAGCAACTTCTGGCCTACTATGGGAACTGTCTTCAACTTGGAGAAGGAATTTTCATGAAATATTTAATCATATGTAATATGTTTGTCTCAGTTTTCCTGTCATAGATCCGTGGTGCAAAGTATGCGTGTAGTGGGCGGACTACTTGAGGGATATGTTCACGCAATTGTTACACAAGCTGTAACCCCCACCACAACGTCTCACGCATTAATACCGCTATTTGAAATAAACAAAATTAATTATCGGTAACATACGTAATCAGTACTTACGAAATAGCGATACTTTATCTTTCGTCTTTACGTCTCAGTAAACTTCATTTTAGGCCTCAGGGGTACACCCCCAGCATATAGCAAAATATGCATGGCTTCGTTACGTGGACGATAGTTTGGCCACACGGAGGGCAACGCTTCAGTACTGCCACAGCAACTCCTACAACATCCATCCTAAAAGCAGTTCCACCATGGAAACAAAGATAGTTGCGGTTTAGTGTTAATCATGTCCTACTCTACAGACAACCCAATGGAAAATCAGTACGTAAACTTTAAAGGATACCCACAAATACAGTGAGATACTTGGATGCGGATTCTCAACTCAACCCTGGACAAAAATAAAAAATTCTCAGGGCGCTGGCTGCAGTAACATTGTATTAGTGACGAAACTAATATAAAACAAGAATTAAGTCATCTAAGAAAACCATTGGAATTAAACGCCTATGATGCTAAGTCAATAGGCACAGCTCGGAAACGTAAAATGGAGTGAGGAGGAGGACACAGCACTACAGCAACTGGTGTTGCTGCTGTGCATAAAGTGTGACCGATCGCGTCGGAAAGATGCTCTCTCATAAGGTCAAAAGTCTATTTTCTCAAGTACCCATAAAATAAAAGATATGATAAGGCAGAACAAAGGCGAACCAGAGGTGCTACAGATCGCTAACAGATACGATATTTGGTGCACATGTGAAAAAGTGTATCTAGGGTACACAAGTCATGCAATTCAACAATGGGTAAAAGAGCACGAATGACATGGGCGCCTCAAATAATGAACAAAATCATCCGAAGATGAGCGCAGTGAAACGTGTGGTCAGGATATAGAATTTACATACGCATTTTAGGAACACCACTATGCCAATTTAAATGGAGCGTTAGAGAGCGTTAGAGAGCGTTAGAGAGAGAACGAATTTAATCGTGACGACGACTTTAGCCTGACTGCAACCAGTGCAACGAGGACGCCACTTACGTATGAAAACAAGCACAGGGAACGCTGCACTTACGCCCCGCCCTTCACCCATCAGCATACCCGTGAATGATTCCGTCTATCAAGGCAACATTGTTCAGTCTCCAAGATGAGAATTACGGCAATAAGAGCGCGAAATACTCACCTTAAATTTTCAAAAGTGTGCCAGTGTGCATCTTGTTCTCGGAAGAAGGCCCCAGCAAAAACGCCGAAACATCGGAGCGGTGGGTTCTGGCAAGAATGACGCGGTTCCAGAGGTCAAGAACTTATCGTATCACCGAGAACGGCGAGGACAGCCAAACATTTTGTGATAGTATACCTCCTTTACTGTTTCCAGAAATTCATAAACGTTGCCCAAGATCTCTTGTGACTAAAGGACATTTCAGAGCGTTTCAAAGATTCCAAGTAGTTTCATAACTGGATTAATAGTTTTAATACTTCAGGTGCTCTACATAGTCTCTTTCCATCTGATTATAACGCACAGAGCATCCGTAAAGCCACGTGAAACTGTCAGAAAAGTCGTTCTTGTGATTATCTTCAACTCGTGCCTCACATAGGTCTGAAAGTCGGTAATGTCGTCTTAGCGTTGACCCTTAATGTGAATTTCTGCAATTCGTCGTTTTTTGGTGGATTCGCATTGATAACACGGAGTCTCGTCATTTGAGATGATTTTTTCCAAAAAAGAATTGTCGGCGTTTCGCATTTAAGCAAGTCGTTGCAGGCTTCGCCACGTCGTCGGTTTCGCAGGAAAGGTGTGCGGGACAAATTTTACACGCACTTTTCTCTTCTTCAAGGCCCTCTCGAGTGTCTGGAACACTTTGTTTAAAGGTATTGCTCGTGGTTTCAACATGTGCCACTCAGTTACAACTGGCCGACAAGATTTTCTGTACGGATTCCGCACTGTCATGATATGTGCTTCCCCTTCCACCAACTTCGGGTGAACTTCGTCGCCGCATTAGCAACAGCAGTGAATGCCGTAATTTCAGACACGTCGCGAAAGTATAGGGTGAGTTTGACTATCGTTGGATGTTTGTCCTGTGCCCAGTGGAGGGTACATTAATCATTTGTGAACGGTTAATGAAGACATTAAAATAAATATCGTGTGACTACGTTCTCCAGTCGGGAAGACCGTTCTCCGGGTGCAAGTCTTTCGATTTGACGCCACTTCGGCGACTTGCGCGTCGATGGGGATGAAATGATAATGATTAGGACAGCACAACACCCAGTCCCTGAGCCGAGAAACTCTCCGACCCAACCGAGAATTGAACCCGGGCCCTTAGGATTGACAGTCCGTCGCGCTGACCACTTTTTTTAAAAATCCCATTTTGATCTATATTGTTCGTTGAATTTGTTCGGGGCGGGCTGACCACTCAGCTAAAGAAGACATTGCTTTTAACATACGTAAGGACTTCAGAAAGTACGCCTCACTAAGACGTCTGCGCAACAAGAGTGATGCATTTTCAGAAAAAGGTGCATGTTCTGCGTTTCCGGCAGACACAGTTCTGCTGCTGTACGGATAACAGATCCTTTATAGTATGGGAGTGAGATGGGGCGTCAACTGGATACGTACTCCAAAGCTGAAGCACGCGGGATAGTAGTTCTAGGGGACGAAATGTCTAAATTGCACACGCAATCACTGTGGAATTTTGGGGGTGCATGGATATAACGCAACGTCGCGTCCAGCTGTAGTGAAATGTTGCAAAACATTTGACCAAGGTCACACAGACGTCGGTGATGCTGTTGGAGAAAGGCGGCCATCGACATCGACCACAGTGCTTAGACAATCAAGAAACAGAGCCGCAGCTGTCGCTGTGTGACTGTCACGGACATTGTTCAGCAGGTATGCATCTCAACAGCCAGTGTTCATTCCATCGCCGGAGACAATCTGCAGTATCGGATTCCTGCTTCGCTGTCGCCTGCACACAAAGGCGCAAAATTTATGACGTCTCTGGACTTCCCTGAAGGCAATAATTTCCCAAGATGTATATTAGATGTGTGTCCACCATTTCACACCTCTAGCAAAGGGATCTCGTACGGAATGGAGACGTACATCATCGGATCTGCGGAAGAAATGAAAAATTTTGTCATCAGCGAGGAAAGTCATTATCACCGTTTTCTTCGACTGTGAAGGAGTTGTGTATACAGAGTTCGTGGTAAGGAAACAAACATTGATGACGATTAGTAATGTGAGCATCGCTGCTCACCGCCATAAAAATGTCGAGAGGCATGTAAAATTAACTAGTGGTATTGTTCCCCTGCACGACAGTGCAGTACCTCGCACGGTGCGCCCTACACAAACTTTTCTTGAGCATGTTACAGGATGTGCTAAATAAAAGTGGCGTGGAGAACAGAGCTCCAGGGTACAAGAACACAGCACACGAAAGGAAATGCAGTACTAATCTGACTGTAGCAGATGTTAAAAGTGACCACCACTCATCTCTTGGCGCTTTTGGGCCCTGGTCAGCAAGTTGCTGAAGGCACATCGAAGCTGGACTGCTGGAATTGCTGAAGTCTCATCCGAAATGTTCTGCGGCAGTTCTTGAAGACTATGGGGATTGTTGCGATACGCCTTAGACTTTAGAGCTAATCACGAAAAATAATCGCACACTGACAGATCAGGTGACCTTCGACCGCAACCAGACTGACCTCTGCTAACAACAGTGTCAGGCGCGAAGGCTGTGTAGATGTGCTCCAAGGTTCGGCTGGCTGTATGGGCAGTTGCTCCATCCTGTTGGAACTAACTGTAGGTCTTTTCCTCCTCAATTAATGGTACCACAAATGGTTTCAAAATGTTGGCAATGTAATGCACGGAAGTCAGCATCACGAGAAAGAGGATGGTACAAATAATGCAGCACGTAGACATTTCGCATCAAACACCAACTTTCTGATAATGCAGTGGTGTTTCTTGGAAGTTATGAGTGTTCTCCGCTGTCCAGCATCTGTGAGTTGACATATACACTCAGGTGAACCCAGGCTTTATCAGATATAAAGAACGGATCTATTTCCAAGACATTCTTTGTTATCTCGGTAAACAGTCACTCACAAAACTGCAGGCACTGAGGAGCATATGCTGGTTTTAATGCGTGAACAACAGACACTCGGTCTCTTGCGACAGGCGTCGGGTTGATTTTGTAGGACTCTTGAAGAATTTTATAGTGAACTGCAGCCATATTTTCTGGTCTCCGAGTACGTTGTGGAATGTTTTTTGACTTATTCAAAACAGATCCTGTCTGTCGCCTTCTTCGGACTAAACGTTGTATGACACTCTTTGCTGGCACTTTGACACCATTAAACTTCTCAACAAACAACTTATTTCAATCCAGGCAACTTTACAAGCATGCACGAACAACCTTGCGGTATTTTTGACGATTACGAGAGGACTTCAAAACGTAAGTTACGCATTGTTATGGCAGGCCAACGACTTTGTTGGCACGTAACTTTCCACAAGGAATACTCGCTGCTCTCCTCTGAGTACCATCGCACCCCTTTGCACTGCTCCACTGACACTAATACAGCCCGCACTACTATACGCTCTGAACTGGTGTGCGCGTCACGGAGTATGATTATATGCATACATTCGCGTCTAATCGTATCCACTCGTCCGCGCCACTTTTATTTGCTTCAGTCTATAGATGGGAGGTTTGGAAGTACCCGCTACACAGTTCAGATCTTGCACCACTTGCACCACACGATTTACATCTTTTCGGAAGCTGAAAGAATATTTGTAACGAGAAGGAGGGTGGAAAGGAGGGAGAAGAGATTTTGCTACAGTGAGAAGGTTCACAGAGGACGCTGGAATGGTTTCGTGACGGAGAGGCTTTCTACCGTCGAGAAACTGAACGACTGGTAGAACATACCGATCATTGTTTACAGTGATGTGGTGACTAAATGGCTGGTTCAAATGGCTCTGAGCACTATGGGACTTAACTTCTGAGGTCATCAGTCCCCTAGAACTTAGAACTACTTAAAACTAACTAACCTAAGGACATCACACACATCCATGCCCGAGGCAGGATTCGAACTTGTGACCGTAGCGGTCGCGCGGTTCCAGACTGAAGCGCCTAGAACCGCTCGGCCACATCGGCCGGCTGTGGTGACTATGCTGAAATCTAGTGTCGTGTGTCTTGTCACTTTGAAGTGAAGTACAACGTTCAATAAAAGTTGCTTGACCTGCCATGACAATGCGTAACTTACCTTTTGAAGTCCTCTCATAATCGTCGTAATCGTAAAAAATACCGCAAGGTTGTTTGAGCCTGTAAAGTCGGCTGGATTGAAATAAAAACTTTACAGACCTCTACGTAAGTTAACGTTCACCCCAAATACCTATCTCCATTTATGTAGGACATATAATCTTGTGAAATTGGACGAATCTCTATGAATCATAAATGCGACGACGGAAAAAAAACGCAACGCCTAAACGGAGTTGTGCGACATAAACAAAAGTTGCTAGGCGTGTATTTACCTCTGGGAGATGTCTGTTCAAATTTACCGCCAGTCGCATAAGAGTGGCGCTAGTAGCGCCATTAGAGGATACAAATTAGATTTGCTTTAAATACACGTTGTAACCATCTTCAACGTTACTTACCTTTGACATGGTGAGTTGATGTCAGTCAAGAATACCTTTAAGGCGACAAAAAACGTCATTATCAACAACTCACTGAGTTTGAACAAGGTCATATAAAGGGCTACGAGAAGCTGGATGTTCCTTCTGTGATACTTCAGAAAGATGTAGCAGGAAACTAGCCACTGTACATGATTGTTGTCAGAAGTGGTCAGGGGAATGTATGGGAGCAAGAGTCCGTGCTCCGGACGGTCACTTGGCACTACCAAGAGCGAAGACCATCATGTTTGGCGTATGGTTCTGGGGCATCGTACTGCATCTGCAGCAGCAATTTGAGCAGCATTTAGCACAACGAACTGTTACAAATACGTTACTTCAAGGACAGCTCCGAGCCAGACGCCCTGTAGAGTGCGTTCTACTGACCCCAAACCACCGCCATCTGCCACGTTAGTGGTGTCAAGTGAGAGCTGATTGCAGGGCAGGGTGGAGGTCTGTTGTGTTTCTTAATGAAAGGTGGTTCTGCCTCGGTGCTGCCGATGGCCGTGTGTTGAATAGGAGGAGGCCAGTTGAGAACCTGCAACGAAACAGTTTGCGTGCTGGACACACTGGACCTACACCTGGAGTTGTGGTGTGAGGTGTGGTTTCATATGATAGCAGAAGCAATCTCGTGCTTTTTCCGCGCTTCCTGACTGCAAATCTGCGTGTCGGACTGGTGACTCGGCCTGTTGCGCCGCCATTTGTGAACAGCATTCCAGGGGGTGTTTTCCAACAGGATAATGCTCGCCCACATATCGCTTTGTAAACCAACATGCTATACGGAGTGCGACATATTGCCTTGGCGTGCTCGACCACCATCTGACGATAACTCCCGCGTCATGAATAAACAATATTGACCGATCAAGTCCAACAGCGTGAAACTCTCTCCTGCAAACTGACATCCGGCAGCTGTACAGTACAATTCATGCATGTCTGCATGCTTGCATTCAACACCCTGATACTTACATCTGTTACTAATGTTGCAGGACCTCGCATTAGCAATGGCTTATCTCGCGCTTACGTTAACCTGTGATTTTGCAATGTTACTCACTTAAATATTTTAGCTAGACAAATGTAAACTCCTGGAAATGGAAAAAAGAACACATTGACACCGGTGTGTCAGACCCACCATACTTGCTCCGGACACTGCGAGAGGGCTGTACAAGCAATGATCACACGCACGACACAGCGGACACACCAGGAACCGCGGTGTTGGCCGTCGAATGGCGCTAGCTGCGCAGCATTTGTGCACCGCCGCCGTCAGTGTCAGCCAGTTTGCCGTGGCATACGGAGCTCCATCACAGTCTTTAACACTGGTAGCATGCCGCGACAGCGTGGACGTGAACCGTATGTGCAGTTGACGGACTTTGAGCGAGGGCGTATAGTGGGCATGCGGGAGGCCGGGTGGACGTACCGCCGAATTGCTCAACACATGGGGCGTGAGGTCTCCACAGTACATCGATCTTGTCGTTAGTGGTCGGCGGAAGGTGCACGTGCCCGTCGACCTGGGACCGGACCGCAGCGACGCACGGATGCACACCAAGACCGTAGGATCCCACACAGTGCCGTAGGGGACCGCACCGCCACTTCCCAGCAAATTAGGGACACTGTTGCTCCTGGGGTATCGGCGAGGACCATTCGCAACCGTCTCCATGAAGCTGGGCTACGGTCCCGCACACCGTTAGGCCGTCTTCCGCTCACGCCCCAACATCGTGCAGCCCGCCTCCAGTGGTGTCGCGACAGGCGTGAATGGAGGGACGAATGGAGACGTGTCGTCTTCAGCGATGAGAGTCGCTTCTGCCTTGGTGCCAATGATGGTCGTATGCGTGTTTGGCGCCGTGCAGGTGAGCGCCACAATCAGGACTGCATACGACCGAGGCACACAGGGCCAACACCCGGCATCATGGTGTGGGGAGCGATCTCCTACACTGGCCGTACACCACTGGTGATCGTCGAGGGGACACTGAATAGTGCACGGTACATCCAAACCGTCATCGAACCCATCGTTCTACCATTCCTAGACCGGCAAGGGAACTTGCTGTTCCAACAGGACAATGCACGTCCGCATGTATCCCGTGCCACCCAACGTGCTCTAGAAGGTGTAAGTCAACTACCCTGGCCAGCAAGATCTCCGGATCTGTCCCCCATTGAGCATGTTTGGGACTGGATGAAGCGTCGTCTCACGCGGTCTGCACGTCCAGCACGAACGCTTGTCCAACTGAAGCGCCAGGTGGAAATGGCATGGCAAGCCGTTCCACGGGACTACATCCAGCATCTCTACGATCGTCTCCACGGGAGAATAGCAGCCTGCATTGCTGCGAAAGGTGGATATACACTGTACTAGTGCCGACATTGTGCATGCTCTGTTGCCTGTGTCTATGTGCCTGTGGTTCTGTCAGTGTGATCATGTGATGTATCTGACCCCAGGAATGTGTCAATAAAGTTTCCCCTTCCTGGGACAATGAATTCACGGTGTTCTTATTTCAATTTCCAGGAGTGTATTTCCTAATTTTTTTCTACAGTAATTAGTTTTTGGCGCTGCGATTTTTTTTCTGTCAATGTAGTTAGCCCCTGCCATAGTAATATATAGACGTTAGAGGTGGATGTAGCGTTGTGCCAGGTGACCGCGCGCTGCTGCGCCGTGTTGCAGGTACGGGGATGCTCTGCTCGGCCGCCCGCAGCTGATGCGTACCACGGGCACCGCCAGCGACGCGTCCGCCAGCTCCATGCTCGTCGTGGCGCCCACATCGCCGCCACCCAGCGTGAGTACGCAACAGCTGCCTCGCACTGTGCACTGCGCTCGCCACATGTAGCACACTGGGAGCTACACTGCCTCTGTTAAATTAGCGGTGAAAAGGGCTACGTAGTGCTTGGTCTTGTGGTAGCGATCTCGCTTCCCGCGCACGGTGTCCCTGGTTCGATTCCCGGCGCTATTAGGGACTGTCCGTGCCTCGAGATGGCTGGATGTTATTGTGTCGACTTCATCATCGTCATTCATCCTCAGTACGGTCGCAGGAAGGCAATGCCAAACCACCTCCGCTAGGACCTTCCCTAGTCGGCGGTGCGGGTCTACACTCCTTGGAGTACGGGACCTTGTCATCATCACAGTCTTCATCACATACATCAAAATGTGCTCTACAGAACTTTTCATTATAAGACGCTCAAGGACAAATTCGCTTTTGTGCAGCAGAATAATTTTATTTTGGGGACTTAAAATTCTTTCGGATATGTCCGAAATAACAGACACCATTCTCATCCTGCAGCCACTGTGAGTCATCAGTAAGCGAAGCAGCACTTACCAGACGAATATTCGGCGTCAGCGTCTGAAGGCAGAGACTGCGTCCTGTGCAAACCGCTGCTGACTGTCCGCGCCCCTCGGAATCTGAAGCCTGCGACGGGGCGGTAAATAAAGAAGAGATGAAGTGCGGTTGCAGCGTTTTCACACGAATGCATATACAAATGTTGGTTAAAAAATGTTATTGCAAATTTTGGCTCTCACGTGAGTCTCAGGGGTGATTTGATTTCCACACTTGGTGCGTTAGTACACTTCCACACCCTCTCATTTGGTATAGTTTTGAATCAATGTTTCACTCAGACATAAGTACAGTTCTAGCTAGAGAACAAGCATTAGGCTATTATTATATTAAAATCAGTTTTTCACGACACAGTTCAATCACTATTTATTGGCGTTGTCCTTTTCTTTCGCACAATGAAATTATCACTGGTGAGACGGTTTACAGTTTTACTTTAATAATAATTTGATTCAGAGCCCCCAATAGCAGGAATGTAGGCTGCTATAATCGAAAGTTATTCAACTAATTCGAACAGAACCACAAGTTCCACTGTCCTCTTTGTTCTAACAGGTTTGGCGCGAAATCACATTTCGCCACATGTTCACTTACGACGATGTATACCTCGTAAATCGCAGTCACACAAATAATTGTAGCACTTCCAGTTCACCAAATATATGCTTGCACAATTGCACTATTAAAAAATACTGTTTGTCGAAATAAATCGGCGCGAAAAAGAATTCTCAAACGAGCACATGGGCCACCCTCAAGTGGGGCTTGCTTGCCACCCACCCTCCAAAGCGAATGACCAACGACTGACCTAGCCAAGATGGTCTCTCACTTATATAGGCTCGGACGTCAACCCCTTGGTTATGCAGGTACCAATCTCACCAGCTAAGGTTACACATTTTGATACATACATCTCTAGACAGAAGTAAATTCACCATCGGAACCGCGCTAAAACGTACACCCTAATTACTATGTTACATTATTTTCTAGGATTATTCTATCGCGCGTAAATCAAGTTTTAGTTTTTGCAAAATTTCGCCACTTAGCGCAAATTTGTTTGTTGACATCTGTACTGCAAAGTTTTAACATAGAACTGCACATAGCACCGTTTTTAGAGGTAATCTATGGCGATCTACACATTGCGATGCTCAAAATCTTCATATCTATAATAATTAATTAATTGTGGGCGATAAATGTTAATAATAATTTGCAAACAATGAAAACTATTGCAAGTTAAGTGTATAGTACAACTTAACTAGTTTAAAATACATGTGATACCACCCAAAATATTATATAGTGCCTTTCTTTACGTCATGAATTTCCTATTGAATTTTATAAACAATTTTCCCTCAAACATTATTTATTTTTCTTTACGGGCTTAATTATTCATGAATCTTAACATATGACTACGGCACTCGATCTGCTATGACAAAACGTTTTTAATGAGTCCTCGCTCATCTCTGTAAGTTGTTATTTACTATTTTTATTAATCTTTCAGTATTCGTGATGTTAACCGATTTTGAGGTTACTATAACTTTTGCGTCTCGTGACTTGAAATAAAAATCGATCTTTCAGAAGGTGCATATTGCTGACCACAATCCACTGCTGTATCGCTCTTCACCGTAAGTTATATAGTTTTCGCGTAATGCGCGAAAAACCAAACAATGCCCCAAGCTGCAGGCCACGTGGCAACCCGGGCCGGAGAGCGTTGCAAATCTCGGGCGGGTGCGCCACGCGCTTCCGCGAATCGCGCACCAGGTAGCGCACTCGCTCTCCACAAAGCAATCCTTGCACACTAGAAATATTCACCTAGTAACGGGGGTTTGTACCGTCACAAACCAGAGTTCAAGTGTTCGCCCGCTGGAGTCTGATGACAAGTGCGTCCAAAAGCTCTCCATATCGTCCCCGTGGAGACTTGTATCAACCACTCAAAACGCACAACCAGTAGCCACCCAATGAGATAAGCGGAGATCGACTCTTCAAAATCCCCCTCTAAGAGAATTTTGAGAATAAGCGGCTTCCCACGAAATAAAGAAAAGATTGTCTGCAACCAACCGGTGTGGCGCCAGCCAATCTGGCGCGATCCTTGTCTCAGTAAACTTGAAATGCAACCGACAATTGTCCTCTTGAAACAAGAGGAACGCGCCTGGGAGTGGCCCTCACCAGCCCGCCGCCGTACTGTCACCCTTCCCCATGTGTGGAGTGGTGACTGGCATTAGAAGTCTCTCCCCTGAGACTTAAATAAATAAATAAAAGGGCCTCGTGCTGGCACCGCCCAAGCTGTCACGACGGCGGCCTGCGTCCCGGAACGGTTGTTCTCATCATTCTCTCTCCGCAGAGAAATTTAACTTTCTATCCTGTGTGGCGTAGGTAGAATGTTCATCGTCACTTCTCCGATGGGTACACCAGACCTCAAAGAATCGAACACACGTTCGTATTAAGTCCACTATAGACTGAGTTTACGAAATGAACGAAGCACTAACAAGTCCTTGACGTAGCAGAGTCGACGTACCAATACAACAGTTCTAAATCAGTAACCACCCGAGACCGGAAAATAGAGTAAATTTGCTTGTGCAATGGCGAAATACAACCAATTAGAAATGTACAGCGAGCAATAAGGGGTGACACGAGCCTGGGCCACAGGCTCACCAGCAAACAGCCACCATTGGATAGCGCAATTTGACGCGATGGCTCGCCTTACAATGACGGCCCGCAGCCGCCGCTCGCAGCCTTATTACCTCTGACATATCATTGTCCGTGCTAGGCGGGGAATCAGAATAGCTTTCGGATATTAAATTAACTACACTCCTGGAAATTGAAATAAGAACACCGTGAATTCATTGTCCCAGGAAGGGGAAACTTTATTGACACATTCCTGGGGTCAGATACATCACATGATCACACTGACAGAACCACAGACAGATAGACACAGGGAACAGAGCATGCACAATGTTGGCACTAGTACAGTGTATATCCACCTTTCGCAGCAATGCAGGCTGCTATTCTCCCATGGAGACGATCGTAGAGATGCTGGATGTAGTCCTGTGGAACGGCTTGCCATGCCATTTCCACCTGGCGCTTCAGTTGGACCAGCGTTCGTGCTGGACGTGCAGACCGCGTGAGACGACGCTTCATCCAGTCCCAAACATGCTCAATGGGGGACAGATCCGGAGATCTTGCTGGCCAGGGTAGTTGACTTACACCTTCTAGAGCACGTTGGGTGGCACGGGATACATGCGGACGTGCATTGTCCTGTTGGAACAGCAAGTTCCCTTGCCGGCTAGGAATGGTAGAACGATGGGTTCGATGACGGTTTGGATGTACCGTGCACTATTCAGTGTCCCCTCGACGATCACCAGTGGTGTATGGCCAGTGTAGGAGATCGCTCCCCACACCATGATGCCGGGTGTTAGCCCTGTGTGCCTCGGTCGTATGCAGTCCTGATTGTGGCGCTCACCTGCACGGCGCCAAACACGCATACGACCATCATTGGCACCAAGGCAGAAGCGACTCTCATCGCTGAAGACGACACGTCTCCATTCGTCCCTCCATTCACGCCTGTCGCGACACCACTGGAGGCGGGCTGCACGATGTTGGGGCGTGAGCGGAAGACGGCCTAACGGTGTGCGGGACCGTAGCCCAGCTTCATGGAGACGGTTGCGAATCGTCCTCGCCGATACCCCAGGAGCAACAGTGTCCCTAATTTGCTGGGAAGTGGCGGTGCGGTCCCCTACGGCACTGCGTAGGATCCTACGGTCTTGGCGTGCATCCGTGTGTCGCTGCGGTCCGGTCCCAGGTCGACGGGCACGTGCACCTTCCGCCGACCACTGACGACAACATCGATGTACTGTGGAGACCTCACGCCCCACGTGTTGAGCAATTCGGTGGTACGTCCACCCGGCCTCCCGCATGCCCACTATACGCCCTTGCTCAAAGTCCGTCAACTGCACATACGGTTCACGTCCACGCTGTCGCGGTATGCTACCAGTGTTAAAGACTGCGATGGAGCTCCGTATGCCACGGCAAACTGGCTGACACTGACGGCGGCGGTGCACAAAAGCTGCGCAGCTAGCGCCATTCGACGGCCAACACCGCGGTTCCTGGTGTGTCCGCTGTGCCGTGCGTGTGATCATTGCTTGTACAGCCCTCTCGCAGTGTCCGGAGCAAGTATGGTGGGTCTGACACACTGGTGTCAATGTGTTCTTTTTTCCATTTCCAGGAGTGTATAATGCGGAAACATAGCCTCTGCGGAGAAATGCATCTTAGTTGCTAGTACAAAATGCAATGTGAAAGATGGTAACTACTTGTCTTCTAATACAATGTAAGCTTTCACGGCCGGTATTGTCTTCACTTAAAACGTCCGGGCTGATAGGCCGTGGTCGAAGTATAAAACTGTCCCCTGATGTTTCATCTCCGACTGTGGGAGACATCCTTGGAGGTACAGCGGTGCTCCGAGGATGTGTCCCGCAGTCGGAGTCGAAACGTCAGGGGAGAGTTTTATACTTCGACAATGGCCTATCAGCCCGGAAGTTTTAAGTACTCATCTTCTGCAATAATTTCTGTTATTTTTGGCTCAAATGGCTCTGAGCACTATGTGACTTCTGAGGTCATCAGTCCACTAGAACTTAGAACTACTTAAACCTAACTAACCTGAGGACATCACACACATCCATCCCCGAAGCAGAATTCGAACCTGCGACCGTAGCGGTCGCGCGGTTCCAGACTGTAGCACCTAGAACCGCTCGGCCACTCTGGCCGGCTCTGTTATTTTTAAGTTTCTTGCAGGATTACTCTATAGTCCCTCTGTCTGCCTGACTGTGTAGACCCCTTTTTATCTGGAACGGAGAGACGTATCAAGTTGAAATTTATGTCACATACTAAGATGTACGGTCCCTTGACGGTGCAAAAAATTTAAGCTTATAAGTCAATGAAATCAAAAGATATTGATATTTTGACACTCGCAAACTTTCTCATCGAAACCTATGGACTGATTCTCGTTGACAGAGAATCATGACATTTGGTAAGAAGCAAGTTATCACAGTACATCTATATCTACAGGATTACTCTCCAGTTCATGGGTAAATGCCTGGCAGAGGGTTCATCGAACCACCGTCAAGCCGTTTCTCTATCGTTCCACTCTCGAACGGCACTTGGGAAAAACAAGCACTTAAAAAACTTTCTTTGAAAGTTTTGAGTTCTCTTATTTTATCGTGATGATCGTTTCTACCTACGTAGATGAACGCTAACAGAACGTTTTCACACTCTGAGGATAAAACTGGGATTGACATTTCATGAAAAGATTCTGTCGCAACGGAAAACGCCTTCTTTTAATGATTGCAACCACAAGTCACGTATCAATTCCGTGGCACTCTCTCCCCTATTTCGCGATAATACCAAACTATCTGCCATTCTTTGAACTTTTTCGATGTCCTTCAGTAGCCCCATCTGATGCGGATCCCACATCGCACCTCAGTACTCCAGAAGAGGTTGGGCAAGCGTGGCGTAAGCAGTTTCTTTAGCACACCAGTTACACTTTCTAAGCGTTCTGCCAACAGATCGCAGCCTTTGGTTCGCTTTACCCACAACATTATCTATGTGATCTTTATAAATTGAATAATTCGTAACTGTAATTCCTAAATACTTAACTGAGTTTACAGCCTTTAGATTTGTGTGATTTATCGTGTAGTGGAATCAAATAAAGCCGAAAATTGTTCATTTGTAATTATATCACAAAAAATATTACTGTGTCATTAATTTAAACGACCATGTCCATCCGTCTCTTAAGAACTCTTTTCTCAGGAACAGTTAGATGTGTCAAGTTGAAATTTATGCCACAAACTAGGGACTACCGCCCTTTCTAGTGTAAAACATTTGAGCTTCTCCTTCTGCGGTGATATCGATAGTGTCACACTGAGGTCGACTACCGCAAAGATGCTGCACTCCCACGCAGCATCGGCGGCAGAACAAATCCAGACGAGGCTAGAGCGACACTACCTGGTGTTGGCAAAGGCCACCGCTGCGCACATGTTATGAAATACGGGCGAAGGGCCCAGAAGAGACAGTTCTTTGTTGATTCCAACTTGGGCTTTCTACCTATTGTTCTGTTTCCGCCCCCAGGGTACGGAATCGACGTTTCATTGCTCTGCTGAGTTGCTGACAGACATGTGTTTAGACAGAGTGTCAACTTATGTCCTACGTACAAGTGGTGTTCTAGATGTATTCAGACACTTAGACTTCAAGATTGAGACTGGTCGTTTTACGCAGCTCTGTGCCTACGGCTGTTTCTTGTATATGAAAAATTGTATCTGTGTATACTGTTCCACGTGTGGTTACACCAGTCACATCAGTCGAGAGCGCTAAAAGCAAGTTTCATTTTCTCTTAAATAAAGTGTTTTGTTATTTGAATGTTGGTAGTAGTAAAATGATTTCTCACCGTGTTCACTTTCATGTACAAGCACCGAATATAACAATGCCAGTGCAATCAAAACGTACTGCCATTTATGTGTCATATTTTAACTCTCTCGAACTTATCATATTACAATAGCAAATGCGAAAGTACACAAAAAATTTAAACTTAAATTTAAAACAGTCTTGAAAATCTTAGAATTCCTAGAATGGATACCGTGCGAGTATCTATATCGCTAACACTAAAAAATCGTCAAAATTTTCGATTCCCGGACTGAATGAACTAGCTACATAAATAGTAAAGTCTGTACGGAAATCTCAGAGTGCGAGTTCTACTATCACTTGCCAAACTTTTTTTTATGAGAGTGGCGGAAATTAGTATCACATGAAACAAGTCAGGCAGACATCTCGCTGACGCGTTTCAAAATTACAGACAAAAATCCTTATAGGTTTGTTGCCGAATTCTTGAGCGCAATTTAAATTCGAAAATAATAAATTTCCTTGAGGCAGAAAAGCACCTGTCCACAAACCATCTCGGATTTGGAAAGTATCATCCGCGAAATCTCAGCTTTCACTTTTCTCACATGGATGAAGAACAACTAGCATTCCTAGATTACCGGAAAGTGTTTGACAACGCGTCTCATTGCAGACTGTTGATGAATGTCTGAGCATGCAGAATAGGTTCCCAAATAAATAACTAGTTCGAAAACTTTTTAAGTAACAGAACACATTGTGTTGTCGTCTACGGCAAGTGTTCATCAGTGATGAGGATACCATCGGAAGTACCAATCGGAAGTGCTCCTATTCTCTGTATACTTGTACATAAATGATCTGACTTACGAGATGAGCTGGAATCTGTAGCTGTTGGTTGTTGATGCTGTGGTATACGAAAATATGCCGTCGTTTAGTGACTGTAGGAGGATACAACATGACTTGGGTATAATTTCTAGTTGGTGTGATGCATGGCAGCTAGCTCTAAACACCGAAAGATGTAAGTTTACACAGATGGGTAGGAAAAACAATCCCATAATGTCTTAATATAGCATTAGCTGTATACTGCTTGACAGTCACGTCGCTTAAATATCTAGGCATAACGTTGCAAAATGATACGAAATATAACGAGCATATTAGGGAAGGCAACTGGTCGACTTCGGTTCATTGGCTGAGATTTAGGAAAATGTGACTCATCTGTGAAGGAGACTGTGTATAGGACACTAAAGCGACCCATTTTTGAGTACTGCTTGTGCGTTTGGGATCCCCACCTGGTCGCATTAAAGGAAAACACCGCAGCAATTCAGAGTCGAGCGACTAGATTTGTTTGTGGTAGGTTGGACCAACATGCGAGTATTATGGAAATTATTAGTGAACTCAAATGGGAATTCCTGGGGGGGATTTCGCGAAACACTACCGAGAGAAATTTGAGAAGTGGGTTATGCGGCTGACTGCAGAACTATTCTGCTGCTGCCAACGCAGCCCGAAGTCAAGAGAAATTAGGGCCCGAAAGGAGGCACATAGGTCGTCGTTTTTCCATACTCCATTTGCGACTTAAGCAGTAAGGGGTATAACCGGTAGTTTTGCAAGCTACCCTCCGCCATGCACCATATGGTGACTTGTGAAGTATGTATTTGCATGAGTATGTAGAAACTGCTTATTTGGGACATGTCTTGGTGCCAGAATTTTGAAATTTGTGTCCAAGTTCCGGATCAGAGGAATCTAGTTACAACGCTCACTGTAAAACAAATTTTTGATCATACAAGACAAACAGCTCTGTTTCATATTTCATTAGATAAAATGTGATCGGATTTCACTACAAGGTTTTAAAGGGATCACAGAATTTTACAATAATTCACTCTGACAAAGTGTATTTTACAGTTGTACAAATCAAAAATTCTTCTTCTTCTTAGCGTGCCTGTCCGCTTCGGACGTTGGCGATCATCATGGCTATTCAGTCTTTATCAATTGCAACGCGAAACAGTTCTTCAGAGCTAATATTAAACCAAGATCTAAGGTTATAGAGCAAGGAAATTCTTCTTCGTCCCGGAGGTCTCTTTCCCTCGAGTTTTCCTTGCAGGATACGTTGAAGCAGCTCACATCTTTCTTGATTCCTCATGAGGTGGAGAAGCTGTTGTAGTTTGCGACACTTGATGATGCCGAACAGCTCTGGGCTCTTGTTAATTCGACGTAGAACCTCGACGTTTGTCACTTTTTGAGTCCATGATATTCTCAACATTTTCCTCTATAGCCAGAGTTCAAAGGATTGGAGTCTGGCAGTGGTTGCCTTTGTAAGGCTCCAGGTTTCCACATCGTACAAGACAACTGAGAATACAAAGCACCTGAGGAACCGCATTTTTCTGCTCATGCTTTTATGTCTGCCTGGAGCGTGCGATGCCACTACCCGAATTTACTGTATTATTACTAGACCATGCGGCATCGGACTTCCGGAAAGCGGCTCTCGCGTCTAATAGGTTTGAATAGGCACCCTATGGTGACCCAACTACTACACGGAATTTTTGGAATAACTAATGATAATGGCGCGTAACAAACTTATTTTTACGTCTATATTTGATTATTAGTATCACTGATAATCTCTTTGAAGTGACTGAGCAGGGAGCACTTAATTCTGTTTCTTTGATATTGCCTAGCAGGAGGACATTATTCATTTAAAACAATACCACAGTCTGAAATCGTTTCACAATACATAAACACACATGATAATCACTTGAACTTGATTTAGGTTAATGTAAACTACACAAATTGTAATTATTGAATTTAATGATGTTGAGCTTGCATTGTGCTGAAGGCACAATGTGTACTGTGGTGGCAGCAATTTCCTTGAACGCTTAATTAAAGAACAATATAGATCTGATTGGCAATATAGTTACTGAAAACACTAACTGAGAATCACGTTGCTCGGATGGAACCGAATAATTTTTGACTATGGCAATGTACTGAAAAATCCACATCGAGCTGGATAGTAATTAAGGAGGCACAGTTTCTGGCATCTTCAATCCGTTGCATGAAGCGGCGACTGCTGGCAATTTCGACGTTAATTCCGACTATTTTCTCTTGTAATATAGCTACGCCGATACTCACTGATGTTGCAGCACATAGAAGTCACTGGATGTGGGGTAATAATGAGCTATTTCCTTTAAATAATTGATTGCACTCGAGGAATGCAATTTAAGCCACAAAATTGTTATTGCCTCCAAACTTTACACACTGTAGAGAACTTGGTTTGACTATTACACAAACTGATTCACAAAATATAAATGTACTGGTAATCGAGTCGGTATAACAACCACTGTTCATAATAATACTCTTGTAAGGTAACTTCTAGTTCGTTTCTACCGAAGCAATGGGCCTCATCAGTTATTGAGATCACAATACGCAGTTGGATGCAGCTACTGGTCCCTTCATACCTCGCCTTTGGCACAAGCAACTCGTCGGAATTAACACAGCGTTGCACTATGCAGTGCCATGAACCTCAGAGCGGGAAACCGTACTATTTTGCCGCTCACAGACCATCTCTGTCGAAATATCGCGTCTTACAAGCCTTTGTGTCAATTTAGCTTGTAGCCATACGATAAACGAAGTCCATATCTGTTTTCAGCTCACTTCTAAATGGTCTGTTAGCAACGTTACCGTAGCACACACCGGCAGTCACTTTTACACCAATTAACACTTGTTCTGCCTCAGAGCTATGCCAACTTACTTCTACCGCCAATATTACGCGCCAACCTGTACACTGTTCTCATTCTCGGGGATTCCCCCCACACCTAAACATTATTTTACATTACGCCAAGTTCTCTATTTACAATTAAACATACCATAGCATTACAATATTCAATTACAGTCATTACATTTATATTTTTAGAACACGTAACAATATTATTTAGTTTAATTCTTTTGTTATTTCGCTGTCAGAGTGCAGCACAAGCCAGACACTGTTTCCTGCACAGTGTTCTGTAATTTAGCTGCCACCAGGCGGAAGCACTTCCGCTTTGCCTTCGATTCTGGCACACAGATGGCATAAGCGTCCACTTTCTCTACCTTTGCGCCTTGACTATGCCTGGCATTCACTAGACGGCATGTTGTCACATTACAAGTGACAAATACACTCCTGGAAATGGAAAAAAGAACACATTGACACAGGTGTGTCAGACCCACCATACTTGCTCCGGACACTGCGAGAGGGCTGTACAAGCAATGATCACACGCACGGCACAGCGGACACACCAGGAACCGCGGTGTTGGCCGTCGAATGGCGCTAGCTGCGCAGCATTTGTGCACCGCCGCCGTCAGTGTCAGCCAGTTTGCCGTGGCATACGGAGCTCCATCGCAGTCTTTAACACTGGTAGCATGCCGCGACAGCGTGGACGTGAACCGTATGTGCAGTTGACGGACTTTGAGCGAGGGCGTATAGTGGGCATGCGGGAGGCCGGGTAGACGTACCGCCGAATTGCTCAACACGTGGGGCGTGAGGTCTCCACAGTACATCGATGTTGTCGTCAGTGGTCGGCGGAAGGTGCACGTGCCCGTCGACCTGGGACCGGACCGCAGCGACGCACGGATGCACGCCAAGACCGAAGGATCCTACGCAGTGCCGTAGGGGACCGCACCGCCACTTCCCAGCAAATTAGGGACACTGTTGCTCCTGGGGTATCGGCGAGGACCATTCGCAACCGTCTCCATGAAGCTGGGCTACGGTCCCGCACACCGTTAGGCCGTCTTCCGCTCACGCCCCAACATCGTGCAGCCCGCCTCCAGTGGTGTCGCGACAGGCGTGAATGGAGGGACGAATGGAGACGTGTCGTCTTCAGCGATGAGAGTCGCTTCTGCCTTGGTGCCAATGATGGTCGTATGCGTGTTTGGCGCCGTGCAGGTGAGCGCCACAATCAGGACTGCATACGACCGAGGCACACAGGGCCAACACCCGGCATCATGGTGTGGGGAGCGATCTCCTACACTGGCCGTACACCACTGGTGATCGTCGAGGGGACACTGAACAGTGCACGGTACATCCAAACCGTCATCGAACCCATCGTTCTACCATTCCTAGACCGGCAAGGGAACTTGCTGTTCCAACAGGACAATGCACGTCCGCATGTATCCCGTGCCACCCAACGTGCTCTAGAAGGTGTAAGTCAACTACCCTGGCCAGCAAGATCTCCGGATCTGTCCCCCATTGAGCATGTTTGAGACTGGATGAAGCGTCGTCTCACGCGGTCTGCACGTCCAGCACGAACGCTGGTCCAACTGAGGCGCCAGGTGGAAATGGCATGGCAAGCCGTTCCACAGGACTACATCCAGCATCTCTACGATCGTCTCCATGGGAGAATAGCAGCCTGCATTGCTGCGAAAGGTGGATATACACTGTACTAGTGCCGACATTGTGCATGCTCTGTTGCCTGTGTCTATGCGCCTGTGGTTCTGTCAGTGTGATCATGTGATGTATCTGACCCCAGGAATGTGTCAATAAAGTTTCCCCTTCCTGGGACAATGAATTCACGGTGTTCTTATTTCAGTTTCCAGGAGTGTATTAGTTGGAATTGATAGCAGGACGTGATCGGGGTGTGACGCAAGATCTGATCGCTGAGAAAAGATTAGTCTCAAAGTAAGGCGCCAGCCATCAGGAAGATTACTTATCTTTATTCTCCACAATGAAGCAGTCACCGTCAATTGCTCTCATAGCAAGTAGCTACGTAATTAAGTTCACAATACAATTCACAAATCGTAACTAAGTTCTAAGCCCAAGGTTGTCATATAAGATCTATACAATAACACTTCGATGTTAACACAGCTAGCGAGCAAGAGCGAGTGGCCGTGGTGTCAGGTCTGTGCTCCCGTTATATCTTGTTGACATAAAGGGAGCTGCAGGCAAGAACTATTGAATGGCGCGACCTCTTCAGCCGGAGATAACGCCATGAACCTCCGGCGGCCGCGACGTGAAGCTAAGGCCGACCACCGCTCATGCGCGGCCGGGCTGAGCGACGGCAGGGCGCGCGTGATTCGGTTAGGTCCGCCGACACAGCACATGGTAAGATCGTGACTCTTGCAGGCTGAGCTCATGGAGTTGAAAACACTCCTCGCCTTTCCGTTGCGACACTTTATCTCCTGCGATTGGTTCCAGTGTAATTGGGTTCTGTTCTTAGATCTTTTCCATCAGTTCCTGTTTTCTTTAGTACTTCTATCATTTGTTCATACTTCACACGATCAAATGTCTTCTGATAATCAATGAGGCAAGGAAATACACCACAACTGATGTCCCTACATCTTTGGAACATTACCTGTACACTAAATACCGCTTCTCTTGTGCCAACTGCGTGTAGAAACCCGAACTGGCTGGGTGCTATGTGGTCTCACAAATCTTGTATATGCGCTTGTTGATAATTTTAAGAAGCAGTTTTATCAGTTGGCTCATTAAACTGATGGTGCGGTAGTCACCATGTACTCTGGCATTCAGTTTCTTAGGTAGAGCAATGAACTCTGATGTAAACCATTTTGGAGGGATTTTGCCCGATGTGTAAATGTGGTTGGATATTTCTGTGATCATTTTTACTTTTTCTTTATTGAGTAGTTTGAAGAATTCTGCTTGTATGCCATCTGGCTCAGCTGCTTTTCCTTCCTTCATTTCATGTACGGCCGCTTCCAATTCACTTACTAGAATATCTGGTCCCTCTGTGTCTAGTATCTCTGGTTCTTGTCTCCTCTGGTCATCTTTGAATAACTGTTCTAGATATTTCTCCCACGCTCTTTTTTTTCCTTTCTTATTGATTATGAGGTTGCCATTGTCATCTACTAGCTTTCCACTGTTTGATTTGCACGTTAAAATCACCATACCTACTCTGATAAAGCTCAAGTCCTGCACATAATTCAGTTTTTTCCTTTTCTTTGGCTTCTCTGATTTTCTTGCTGATTGTATTCTGTATCGCGTTGTATTTCACCAAATTACCTTCTTTCATCCTCAAAAATTCACCCATCAAAAATTACTGAATGGAGTGTGACGCTCAACTCTTCGTATTCCCCTATAACACTTGGTAGAAGTAAATGAGTCACCATAACTAACATCGTTTGCCAAATCTCTTATGAAGGAAATAAACTCTCTCTACTCTTTTAGTCGATTCCGATTCTCCATGACTACATGAACCAAAACATGACAGTTTCTTCTGTCCTGATCTTCCAGTGAAACATGTCTCCTCGCGATGTGTCCAAAGTAGGTCTACTTTTGTTTTAGTATCAGACATTCTAGGGAGCATTGCTCTATTATTGAACTATTCGTTCTCTTTGCAGTTCATGGGACTCTAAGAAGCTTCTTCCAACACTTGCCTATTTTTCGCTGTTCCGTCTTTCTAATGGTCCAGGTCTCACATCCGTACATCACCACTGGAAAGACCATAGCCCTTACAATATAGATCTTTGTCGCTAAAGTTACATCTCTACTCCTTAAAAGCTTGTTAAGGTTTGACTTTGCCTTTCTACCAAGCAGCACGCGTCTTCTGATTTCGTGATTGCAATCACCATCAGCCATGAAAAGCCAAGGAAACCATTTCAGAGTGTTCTTAATGACAAATATTATTCAAAACTTTTTAGACTGCATATTACAATCATGAACAGCACACCACTCAGCACATATATTTCTGTTGTCACAGTTCAGTAGTTGATTGATTGTGTCCCTGATAGAAGAATTACCCATTATTTAATAGGGTCCACGAAACAATATTCCGCCAGCAGCTAATGTTATTCTATTATGCATTTTTTCAACATTCTTTTAGGAACGCAGCCGGTTATTTCATGAAGCGTTTAATACACGTCTGTCACAGTAGCAGTAGACGTATTTTGGCGACTAGTTTCGAAGAGACTGATTCATTCTCAAACCTGACGTACCGAGGCTGCACTGTAAGTGCCTGATCTTATTGACAGCGTCTAAAATTGTCAATACATGTATCACAGACGGACGGTAGACAGATGCCACAATATACATTCACTCACTGCACCAGTCGGAATAAAACTCTTCCGTATTCTAACTGATATAGTGACCGTATAGGCATTGTGACGTTTATCTACCGTCACTGTGTGGTTCATTTATTACCAATTTTAGTTGGTTGTCAATAAGATCAGCACTTTCAGTGGAACCCCAGTAGGTCAGACCCGAGAATGAGCCAGTCGGTTCGAAACTAGACGGCAAAATATATGTACTGCAAGTGTGACACATTTGCAGTAAACTTTTCGTAATCTTATTCTAGTTTTTATGCAATTTTATCTTACTCTCTTTTGTATGAATAAAAGCAACACAGAATACACAGTATTACTTTTGAGAGTAAGTGATTTAATTAAGTTCATATAATTTGCTTCATTAAGTATTTAAGGCAGACTTTATGTACTACCTTTCCTATATAGAAAACATGTCAGTCAACACAAACTGACGTTAATTAAAGTAAGTAAACCAGCAGTGACCATTTAAACTCTATTTCACTTTGTAAACCAAATCTAAATTTATACCCACGTAGCTCAAAATGGTTCTGAGCGCTATGGGACTTAACATTTGAGGTCATCAGTCCCCTAGAACTTAGAACTACTTAAACCTAACTAACCTAAGGACATCACACACATACATGCCCGAGGCAGGATTCGAACCTACGACCGTACAGCACTCCATTCACAAATCGTATACATTACCTGTAAGCTTCCCAGCACACGTATTCTTCATATACAACCGACGCTAGCTTTCTTAAGGACGTGGCGGTCTGTAACATACTGCACATGAAAATCAATTCTGTCACTAGATAATTTTAATCTTGCCAAGGAGCTTTAACGCACTCAAAGGAGAGGCCATTCAGTATCAGTAAAATATATATTACTCAACTTAAATTCGTTTATCTCAATCACTGGTCACTAAACAGAATGGGCTCTGACGACCTCGCCGTTTAGCGCTCTGGAACACAAAACACATCACAAAACACATTACCTTCAGTTTACATATGCACCTTACTTAGTGTGGAAGCCACTTTTGTGTCGACTTCTAAATGCTTGCAATGCACGGCTTCTGGGGACATAAGCGGCCGACCCTAGTTTCAGAATACCTATTTCAGCTTTTACGCTAATTCTTCTTGTTCCGAGTAGTCATGTGTCGTCGGTCCCTGAAAGTTTCATCAAAGACCAAGCAGTCTTTAGGTCGTCGTTTTGTGAAGCGTATCCACATTAGAGTCCCCCGCACGTAAAAACGGCGTACCTCTGCGTAGTCCTTCACAGACTTTGTTACGTTACCCTAACAAAGTTTCTTGCTAATGTTATTCCAATCTGAAAATTCCCAAAGCACTGGATTTAAATACAACGAACATCTTTCACACTGAAGTAAGAAAGATTAGTATTTGTTTTTTACACATACTGGTCAGATTTCTTATCAGTTTCAAACATTTACAATTCTATGAAAAACATGTCCTGCGTACATTCATTTTCATTATGAAAACATCTGTATACAGGGTGATTCGCGTAAGACGTAACACCCCCATTATTCCGTTGGCGATTGCAAGTATCGACAAGCGGTGTTCCGCGAATCATAGCCGACTATGGGGCACATACTTTGGTACATAAACAATAATCACAACGTTCATATTGACCGAGATAATGAGGCAAGTACATGTTTTTTAAATGGGACGCTATACTTTTTTTACCATCATTCGAACGATCTGGAAAAGACGCGTATAGTGATGTAACGCATGTTGCTATTGCGATTCAAACTTCGCTTAAAAGACGCTGGGAAATATTGTATGATTGAAGGTCGAGGCGGTCGGTAGCGGCTGCAGACCGTAAACACGCCTCGCGCGACCCGCAGGCTGAGTTGCATGCAGCATGCGCGGCCTACACTACGTAGGTAAATCCTCATCCGCCGTCTTTTAAGCAAAGTTTGAATCACAATAGCAACATGCGTTACATCACTATACGCGTCTTTTCCAGAGAGTTCGAATGATGGTAAAAAGGTATAGCGTCCCATTTAAAAAAAAACATGTACTTGCCTCAATATCTCGGTCAATATAAACGTTGTGATTATTGTGCATGTGCCAACGTATGTGCCCCACAGTCCGCTATGATTCGCCGAAAGCCGCAAGCCGATACGTGCAATCGCCCCCGGAATAAAGGGGGTGTTACGTCTTAGCGACTCACCCTGTATACACAGACCGATTAAATATACCCGAACACCATTACGTAATGCGGAATTGACCACTATATGTCACGCCAATAAAAAACGAGGCTGTAAATATTGAGTTTCTAGTAGTTAAACAGTAACAACAAAAGGGGCTTATCAAGAGAGCGCAGTGCTTCGAAAGTGGACGAGTCACTGGATGACGGGAACTGTTGAGTATTGCGAAGGGAGGTTGTAAAAATTCGAAATCACTAGTGTGCTACCAGAAATCCAGCCAGCACAGTGAGTGAGTAGTGGCATAAAAAGGGTGGGGTACGATGGTCGAGCAACCCCTCATAATCCATTCATTTCTGTAGTCAACGCTAAGCGACTGTTGAGATAATGACCTACGCCACTGGGCACTGGATGACAGGGAACGAGCCGGCCGTAGTGGACGAGCGGTTCTAGGCGCTTCAGTCCGGAATTGCGCTGCTGCTAAGGTCGCAGGTTTGAATCCTGCCTCGGACATGGATGTGTGTGATGTCCTTAGGTTAGTTAGGTTTAAGTAGTTCTAAGTCTAGGGGACTGATGACCTCCGATGTTAAGTCCTATAGTGCTTAGAGCCTTTTGAACCATTTGAAGAGCCCAAATCGTCATAAAGGTGAAGGGCAGACGCGGACACACTCTGCACTATTGTCCTCTAGTAGATATCCCGATGCTTTTGATTAGATAGTGTGTATTTCAGGTTACATTTCTTGCTCCCGTGGTCAGTTGCCCTATCTTGGCCACTGTGATCAATTTGATCTTGCTGATTCTGTTGTCTTCCACGATGTGATATGAACTTGCATACTACTGTTTCTTGCCTTCCAAGTTCGAAATAAGAGTGACGCATTATCACAAACTATACCAGAATCTGATTTGAACTGACATGACGAATAAGATAAAGCGACAGATCATTGGTATATTAAGCGAGGAAAGAGGCCAATTTCGTAGTGTATTCAATGTAACATTTAATAAGAATATCGTGAAGGTTTGGCATCTTATTTATATTGAGTTGGTTTGATCATTTTTTTATGTCTGAGTGGCTTATTTCAGAAGTCGCATTTGCTGCGACTGCAGCGTCACAAGTACACTGAAAATATCGAGCAAGTCATCGACTTTATTCTGGACAGGCACGAACGGGAAATCTGAGACAAGCTATGCTGACATATTTTTTTTTTTAAAAATGCATGATGAACACAGTGCTGCCTTGTAAATTGTTTATTCAAAACTGGTTTCAGTCACAGGGCATCTTCACAGGGCTGTATACGTAAGAGAAACAAGAAGAAAATAGTGAGCTTCGAAACCGAAATACAATTTACACAGGAAACCGTAACTGGCGATTTTAAATACTTAGGAAGAATATATTTGGCAAAGGTATCTTCACATGACATTCATTCTTTTAAATATGAAATGTATAACATAGAAAAACCTGAAAAACGTAAGAAAAGGTGAGTCCTCAGCATGTTAGCAGTATTTCAGATAAGTGTGATAAGAGGTCACAAAGATAAGACAAAGATCCTGTGAGCAAAGACAACCTAAGTATGAAGTGAAATACAACGCAATACTATCACTGAGAGGTTTACAAACGGTGGAAAAATAAGATAAACTCAAGCAGGATTTTAATAACATACAGTTTTAATACACATTTTTATATACAAGTCAAAATAAGTACAATAAAAAAGTGTTATAAAAATAAAAATAACGTCGTACCTATAAGATGTTTTAATCAAGTAAAGGCTCTAGAAAATACTTAGTAGCAACCATAATCTAAAATTTGGTTCTGATTCTATTGCACGAAATTTTAGATTATGGCTTCTAAGACACATCATCGGTACGACGTAATTTTTATTTTTATAACATTGTTTCTGTTATCTTATTTTGACCTGCATTTAAAAATGTACATAAAAACTATAGATCATTGCAATCCTTGCTTGACTGGTAGTTTATTTTTCCACTGATTGTATTCCTCTCTGTGACGATATTATGTCGTAGTTCACTTTATACTTCGGATGTCTTTGTCCATAGGGTCTTCGGCTTAACGTTGCGATCACTTTGATCATGCTTCACGTTTGAGCTAGAGCCATAATGCTGAGGACTTATGTTTTCTTACGTTTTCCATGTCATCAATGTTCTTTACCTCATGTTTAAGAGCATGAATGTCATGTGAAGTTGCCTTTTGTAAAACATATTTCTCGTAAGTATTTTAAATCTCTGATTAAGATTTCCGGTGTAACTGTATATCGATTTCCAAGTGACCATTTTCCTTTTACGGACTTCGAGCATGCTGGAGTAATTTCAGGGCAGCAACTTGCATCAATCAGCACAATGGACAAACAGCCAAAGTTGCAATTTTCACTTTTTATTTACTTAATGACTAGCTTCGGATCGGAACCCACTTCCAAATCATCCAGACAGCCAAAATCATATTTCCCTAAATATAAGAACCTTGTGGAGATAACAAACACATACGTATAACAAAGTGCAAATGAACAGTTACAGTGCATATAGACGGTGGGCACGACGTAAGTTTTATTTTCATTTTTAAAACTCTGTTTTGACCATACTTATTTTGACTTGAATTTAAAACATAGAATACAAAAACCTTTTTGGCCGTGTGGATGACCTGAACATGGGTCTCGACCCGAAACTAATCACAAAGTTAAAAAAAAAAATGTACAGCTGCATCTATTACTGTTCTTCCATTTTATTTTCTTTCCTTTCGCTTATGTGTACAGCACTGTGAAGATGGTCTATTACAGAAACCGGTCGTGAATAAGTAGTTTACGAGACAGCACTGTGTTCATCATCCATGTTTCCGAATATACTGACACTGTTAACAGTTGCCTGAAGAAAATGTTTTTTTTATACTTTTCGTCTGAGACGTATTTTCCTTGCCGCAGAATCAAATTAAAATTTTTTCCTATCCCCGCCTCTGACCGATGTTTTCAGGAGATTGCTCTTTATTGTAAGACAAATGCTGGATCTGGTAATACGCTTCAAAATATTGCCGCCTAGGACTCCCTTACCTCTCATCAGCCCGCCTGGTATTTGGCTAGACAGGTCCAGACTCTAAAGTGGCTCATTAACAACCCGCTCTACCTTCAGAATTTCAGTGTATTTCATTTGTATGTGCGTCAATCAAAAATTAGTATGACAGAATCCCAAATACGTTTTTAATGCGGGGCTTAGTCTTTTGGTTCTCTGTCTGCTGTCTTCGGTTTCAGCGTGTTTCTGATCATGATTTGGAGCTGTTCATTGATCTGCCATACGATCAGAAGTTCTTATCATGTTCTCAGAGGTAATTCTAGAGCATCTTAACGTGGAATCATGATTGGCTTCATGCACAGCCCTTTTACAAATGGGCGACGTTCTCTCTATCAATTTACCCGCAATCTGCTTTGCAACGAGAGGGAAGCAATCCCTGCTGTTTCAACATTCTTAGGCTCGATCACACTTGGTCTCTGCGTGCTTTACATGGTGTATACTAGTCTTCACTTTAAGTTACCTTTGAACTTTAAAAACAGTTGTTCTGCGTTCTCTGTCCGTCTATCAAGTAGACTGTAAACGACTTACTATCAATTCGACCACACATAAATGCTCTCACAGTTTTCCTGATAACCTTTGTACCTATGCTGGCTGTCATCCCTTGTCTGTTTTTCTTAGTGGAATTAAGTTACGTATTCGTTGCACGGGGAGGCGAGGAGAACGAATCAGAATCCATAGAAAGTCAGTCCGATGGCGGGCGTTGTTAACATGTTAAGGTGCACAAAGCAGGCCGCGGTTGTACAATATTGTGGTATCACCGTTCAAGCAATCAGTATTCTCGTTGGGGGGCACATACTTTATGTTTGCGCCAGTTCTGAATTCCATAGTAAATCAACACTGATAACTCCAAAGCAATGCGGAATTTAATTACAAGGTTTTTCAGTTGTTACCGAAGTTTGCATACACTGACTCGGTGCTTGGTGTCAAGTGCACGAACATTTATGCTGCTTTCACGATACTGCTGCTATTCTCAATGCAGCGGGGTGGATACTGAGACTTACTGAGAGCTTTAATCTGTTAGAGGAGCTTGGTTTTTAGTCCAGACGCTTGCTTTTTGCGGGTAATGGTCTTATCTATTGAGTTGTCCAACCAACTCGCTACTTCCTTTAGCCTTCAGTTTGCGAGTACTTCTCTCCTACTTTCAAAATTCTATGTGAACTTTCTGTTAAAGGACTGGTAGCCCTGCGATACCTGAGTAGCTCAGTAGGAAGAAATAAAGCGTGCGATAAGAAAGAATACGCGTTCGAGAACAAATCCGGCACAATTTCATTGTGTCAAAAAGTTTCAAACTGATCGCGTTGATCATTACGAGGAGAGAGTGCGACATTTGATACTGGAGCTAATTATGCTGTTCAGACCGTGAGGACGGCCCCTTGAAGTGTACCAAACTACACTTCAATTGCCAGAAGCAACTATAGCGGGTAATAGAAAACCCTACTTAATTTCGGTGAAATTAAATGTTTGCGCAAACTGGAGGCCAAGCATTAGGCCAGACTCGTATTTCCTTCAAGTTCGCTTTCACTATCAAGTGTCAGAAATGTTTGCTGTCAGTTAATGAGATTCGTTTCTGTTGAGTATTGTACAGGCTAACGCGGGCTAGCTCCGTATATCCCAGCCTGGCAGTTGATCTTCTGCTACTATTAGCTCGGTATCCTGGAAAGTGTACTACGAACTAATATACCAAAAAATACCCAAGGCGTGATCCGCAACGATAAATAAAAGCAAGGAATCAAGATGGTAACACGGTCGTCATTGTCGTCGTATTATAAATGATACGTTTTTTCGCTGACATACTTTGCTTCGTCATCCCATTTTCCAACCCTTGACAGTCTTGTATTTTCGAAGAACTGTTTCCCGGGTCTCTCTTTGTCCTTCCTACACACTAACCTGCCTTCCAAAATGTTCATTATCTGATTTTCATGTCTTGGAGCATAGCGTGTAAAGTTTATTTACGTTGAGGAGTTGCATTTCTCTTTTTCACCACTTTGATGATTATACGAGAATTCCCATTTCTTTTAGATGCTTTCTACCTTCCCCACTTCCCAACGTCACTTCAGTAACGCGACACATTCAAATATTTTGAAAAGACCTTCCTTACACGGACATTCGAGAACTGGAAAACAATGTAGAGTGACGGCACAAAAATAGAAACAACCAGAGATCTAACGACAAAAATGGAACTCGACAACAGTGTTCTAGGACATTAGGTTTAAATTGAATCACGGTTTGCTGCGAGAAAGATTTGTTCCGAATTGGTTTTTGTAGAAACCCTAAGTGCTCATGCGACCAAGAAGAAGATATGTATGACAATTTGCCTGTGTAAAAGAAATTGTGAATGGAAACCAGTGTATTCATAAAACGCCCGTGAGCTTCAAATGTGATTTAAAAAATGGTTCAAATGGCTCTGAGCACTATGGGACGTAAGTTCTGAGGTCATCAGTCGCCTAGAACTTAGAACTAATTAAACCTAAATAACCTAAGGACATCACACACATGCATGCCCGAGGCAGGATTCGAACCTGCGACCGTAGCGGTCGCTCGGTTCCAGACTGTAGCGCCTAGAACCGCACGGCCACTCCGGCCGGCCAACGTGATTTACTAACTTCCCTGATGGCTCTGGTGATGTCCACAGAGGTTAAAATTTGCAGATGACTGCGTAACCACATTCGTAATTTGAGATGGACAAAATTCTGTGATAATTGCGCTACAAAGTAATAATGTGACTAAAACCCACAACAAAGTAATGCACAGTGTGTTTTAATATACAATTGGACACGGGAAAACATGAGTGTGCGAAGGTTTTAAATTTACTGATAATAATACCTGCAAACAATCTGAGTGGCTCTATAGATTTCAGTTCAATTCCAAATAAATAAGTTCCTTGTCAAGAGAAAATGGCTCTGAGCACTGTGGGACTTAACTGCTGAGGTCATCAGTCCCCTAGAACTTAGAACTACTTAAACCTAACTAACCTAAGGACATCACACACATCCATGCCCGAGGTAGGATTCGAACCTGCGACCGTAGCGGTAGCGCGGTTCCAGACTGTAGCGCCTAGAACCGCTCGGCCACTTAGGCCGGCCTTGTCAAGGGACATGACTTCTCCTAGAACGTTTGTAGTTCAAGGTCACCTGCTCTTTTAATTTTCGCATTTCACAGAATTTATTGGGAGATGATTTTCATTAAATGTAACAATTTTTCTTCTTGTTAATTTCTGTATTTTCAGTGTGATTTATTAGTGGCGGTTTTCTGACCTCTTTTCCTTACGTCATACAATGACGTCATAATCAGCTGTACGTTGTTAAGCTTAAGGCTATATGGAGTCACCAGGGCACTCCAAGGTAAGAAATCAGAGACGCAATGCAGAGAACAGACAAAAGTGGTAGCATTTAGGTTGCCGGATATAAATAATAACACTAGAGCCGTGCAAATTACAGACGCTCTGGGCCGCTGTCCCAGCAGAGAAGTTTCACTTCAGAGAATTAATTGGTAGCTCCATCCACCACGTAGACACTGTCATAAGGCGGCACTGCAGAAGATGGCCACGAAAAGGCACGTCTTAGCAGAGGCGGCGAACTTGATACTTGCTCCAGAGAACTGCAACGTCAGGGGTTTACGCCGGTTATAATGCCGCTACAGCAGTCTCCACCCACAGAAAGACCGAGGGCTGTTCTAAGTGACGTAAAACACTGTTGTTGCTGGCCATAATAGGAGTGGCAGTGACGTCTAGCTTTCAGCTGAACGCCGTTGGTAGCAAACTTGGAGTTTGTTAATGTAAAATCCAGAAGCATCCCTACCTACCGAGTAGGAGTAGGGAAGGAATCTAAATGTGGTTCGCCAGAGGCACCCTGGAGGTGCAGAACGACTCGCTAGATTGGCCGAAGATTGTTAAGTGCCGGTGGATTGGTGGTTCGACTACAGGAAGGGAGAAATGGTGCGCCGATACTATACTTCAAAAACTCATGTTTTTGTGTAGATGGAGTTCTCAGTCAGGTCGCTTCCGTGCCTCACGTGGCCAACCATGGTAAGCTTCGACATGTCTATTTTTCTCACTTGGAGAGCTGCTCCCAAGTTTATACTTAATGTGCTACTAGTGTTCGCTACTTCTGTTAGCATCCATTCCGTGGCTACAGTCACTGGCTTCTGTTGTGCCAGCAATTGCCCCCTTTGCTTTTTCTAATGTTTCGAATTAGCCTTCAGTGTAATATTTAGCCTGATCACAAATAAATAGACCCGTTAATTATATGAGTCTCCGCTGTAAGAATCCTGTCTAGTCCCAAAATCTGCATCTCTCGTAGATGCCCTGATTCAAGTCATCATCCTGCCGTCATCGGGAATTTGTCTTTTTGCATGTAGTCCTCACTGCTCGGAAATTGCAGACTCATCTTCAATTCCCTGTCTTCGCTCTATCCTGAATCAGGAGATGACACTTCCTGCACATTGTTTCGTTTTATTACAGAATACCTTTAATGTGTACAGTACTATAATTATGTATATATATAGTGCAGTCTCTCTACACTATTTACCGTAGCCCCTTTTATCCTGTGTTTTCACATGTCAGACACTTCTTCAACAAACGTTTTGTCTAAGTGGCGTGGAAGGTTATAGGTGTTGAAGTCATGCCAACGCCCACGGTCAGAAACGAAATCAAGACAGTTTGGTTAGTATTCACTTTATTCTGGCAGGTGGAATTAACCTGTTCCGCTACACAGCATCAAGAGGGTCTGGTGACGTGTAAATGTTCCATGTCGCAATCTTAAGGCGTTGACATCGTTAAAATATCTTCGCTACGTTGTTACATCTTGCCCAATAACTTGAGTCAAGAGGCAACGTTATCTGCCGAACAGGTAATTTTTTAAGTGATTGATGTTCTATACCTTTCGATCAGCTGGGTTAAGTGGGATACTGCACCGTCATAAAGTGTTATAGAATTTCACTCACGGTTGGCGAAATCCGTTTATTCATTTTCATCATATGAAGTGCGTTGTGGAATTGAAATATAGCGCTTATCTTCAAAATGATCTATCCAAAGAACGTCTCAAAACCTACAGCTACAAATAAAAAGCCGAGAAATCGAATAATATGAGACTGAACTATAGGCAGTTAAAACTGTATGAAATACTCGTAATTGATGCCATCGTTAGGCGACAGTGTTGTATCTGGAGAAAAGTGTTCCTAGGAACACATGTTGTTTCCTGATGCGTTTTCAACCAAGTAATTGATTTTGAAACCATATGAAGGAATGTGCAATAGAAGCCGACATAAACAGTTTCTAGCATTTTCTACTGCTTCTGTTGTTGTAAGACATGAGGTTGTGTTTTGTGCAGAGTCTGTAAAATATTAAGAGTTCTGCATATTTGAGTCGTGCATAGTATATCTGATGGTTATAATTAAACTTTCCCTATCTAACACCTTATAATTCGGAAAATAATTGTGCTGCAAAGGACCACGTGTTTCCTTCCTTGTTCGTGGCGGCTCGTCACCGAGATCAAAGCGAGGCCCACGAAAAAGACAGTCCGCAGCGTGTACGTCACAGAACGTGACACTACAGATCTTATGAATGTCAGCAGCCGTCTCCGGTGGGGAACGAGAAACTACTCTGCGGAAAGAAAATTGTTTCACCCTTTTAGACGTTTCTATTTCATTCACGATCTACTGTTTATATGGAATACATGAAACGATTGCGTTTACCGATCAACAGCACAAGTGGTTCTGAGGGACCAGAGATTAGCCTATGCTAAAACACCGATATCAGTACATGGTGTAGTCTCCACGGATGACAATGCAGGCGCCGACCCTTGCATCGCGTTGATCTTACAGACAGCGAATACTGTCCTGGAATATGTTATTCTGTTCACACAGTTCTGCAAGAGTTGTTCGTTGACGAGTCGTACGAGTCGCTTCTCGTCCCATCATATCCCATAGGTACTCGATTGGAGGTAAGTCTGGAGATTGTGCTGGCCACGAAAGTTGCTGTTCGTCTTGCAAAGCATACTGCATTTCACGGGAAATATGTGAGCGAGCATTATCCTGCTGAAATAACACATCACCCTCCTATTGCAAGAACGGTAAAAGAACGGATCTAACAACATTATGCACGTACAGAATGCTGGTTAGCGTCCCTTTCAGAAACATATATGTGAACGAGAGTTGTAGCTTATAGCACTCCAGACCATAAGGCCTGGGATGACCCCAGTGTGTCTTGGACGAATGCACTCTACGAGACAGCGTACACCAGGTCTACGTTATGCGCGAAAACGAACATCACTTGTGTGGCGGCAGAATCTGCTTCCATCGCTGAAGACCACGGCGCGCCATTTCATCTTCCAACAGATCCTCTGACGGCACTAGTCGAGCCGTGCACGTCGTTGTTATGGTTTGAGTGGCTGGAAGTGTGTGTGTGTCCATAGTCCCCACTGGTTCGCAACGGTTTTCTTTTTGATCAAAAGCCGTCTTCTCTGTGCTGTGCTAGCTGTACGTTCTGCCATTGCTGCCCTTAGAATACGACGATCCTGGCAGGCTTCGATACTGAGTGGACGTCTAGAACCTCGAATAAGGGTGTGAGATGTTCTCGTGATCTTTGATACCAGAATAGTTGCACAAATCACGCAGCACGTCCAAATTGCGTGGGAATTCTCCAAAAGGATCATCCCGCCACTCGGGAGGCAGCAATTTGACCCATTTCAAACTAGCTCAGTTGCCTGTAGAAAGCACGAGGCCGCCTCTCTCTCATGGTTGCCTGCTTGCTTCACACGTTTGCACCACACTGACCATTGTGGCTGTGAGGATTCCCTATTAAAGAATAGACGCAGAAGGCGCTTCGGTAGCTATGCGGCCGGCTGTTGTGGTCGAGTGGTTCTAGACGCTTCAGTCTGGAACCGCGCGACCGCTACGGTCGCAGGTTCGAATCCTGCCTGGGGCATGGATGTGTGTGATGTCCTTAGGTTACTTAGGTTTAAGTAGTTCTAAGTTCAAGGGGAATGAAACCATCATCATTACATCTACTATCCCCCAGGTGGCATGTGCCATCATCGGATCAAAATCGACGTCGTCCTTCCAGGAGTATCAATTTTTTTTTTAATTTCCGGCGGTGTATTTCAGACGAGTTTAACAATTATTGACCTTTACTGGATACGATCTCAATTACATTTTATATTCCTGTGGGCCCTGCACAAAGCAGAGCTCGTGAATTGTGGCGAGCAAGCGACTCGTTTGACGTCATAAGTCTGCTGTTGTATGGTGGGGGGGGGGGGGGGGGGGATGGGGGGGCATATTTCTCGAGGGCCCTGGGTCAGCGCTACCGACTTCCGCTCTGCCACAGATTAACAGATTATCTGCGCTACAGGCGCCAAACCTCTCTGAAATGGACCACCAGAGACGTGGTGGCACCTCTCAACAGTTCGTCTACAGGTATGAATGCGAGATTAGAGCGTAGTGAAGCAAATACATGTGGGCTTGGCACAAAATGATGAATACGACACAACGCTTTTAGGACATTACATAAGGTCTCAAATACATAAGAAAAAAACGTCTTTTCTTAGAAAAGTAAGATGATGAAATGGGCGATTTGGAGAACGAATTGTTGGATTACCGATCTTATTCCCCGTATGTGGCGCACCCCCCCCCCCTCCCCATGAACCATGGACCTTGCCGTTGGTGGGG
Organism: Schistocerca piceifrons; assembly: GCF_021461385.2. Classification (NCBI taxonomy): domain Eukaryota; kingdom Metazoa; phylum Arthropoda; class Insecta; order Orthoptera; family Acrididae; genus Schistocerca; species Schistocerca piceifrons. The sequence goes on from NC_060138.1 coordinate 234,225,714, forward strand.
AGGCTTGCGTGCCTCAGCGATACAGATAGCCGTACAGTAGGTGAACCACAGCGGAGGGGTATCTGCTGAGAGGCCAGACAAACGTGTGGTTCCTGAAGAGGGGCAGCAGCCTTTTCAGTAGTTGCAGGGGCAACAGTCTGGATGATTGACTGATCTGGCCTTGTAACCCTAACCAAAACAGCCTTGCTGTACTGGTACTGCGAACGGCTGAAAGCAAGGGGAAAATACGGCCGTAATTTTTCCCGAGGTCATGCAGCTTTACTGTATGGTTAAATGATGATGGCGTCCTCTTGGGTAAAACATTCAGGAGATAAAATAGTCCCCCATTCGGATCTCCGGGCGGGGACTACTCAAGAGGATGTCGTTATCAGGAGAAAGAAAACTGCCGTTCTACGGATCGGAGCGTGGAATGTCAGGTCCCTTAATCGGGTAGATAGGTTAGAAAATTTAAAAAGGGAAATGGATAGGTTAAAGTTAGATATAGTGGGAATTAGTGAAGTTCGGTGTCAGGAGGAACAAGACTTCTGGTCAGGTGACTACAGGGTTATAAACACAAAATCAAATAGGGGTAATGCAGGAGTAGGTTTAATAATGAATAGGAAAATAGGAATGCGGGTTAGCTACTACAAACAGCATAGTGAACGCATTATTGTGGCCAAGATAGATACGAAGCCCAAACCTACCACAGTAGTACAAGTTTATACGCCAACTAGCTCTGCAGATGACGAAGAAATTGAAGAAAAATAAAAGAAATTATACAGATAGTGAAGGGAGATGAAAATTTAATAGTCATGGGTGACTGGAATTCGTCAGTAGGAAAAGGGAGAGAAGGAAACACAGTAGGTGAATATGGATTGGGGCTAAGAAACGAAAGAGGAAGCCGCCTGGTGGAACTTTGCACAGAGCACAACCTAATCATAGCTAACACTTGGTTCAAGAATCATAAAAGAAGATTGTATAAATGGAAGAAGCCTGGAGATACTGATAGGTTTCAGATAGATTATATAATGGTAAGACAGAGATTTTGGAACCAGGTTTTAAATTGTAAGACATTTCCAGGGGCAGACGTGTACTCTGACCACAATCTACTGGTTATGAACTGTAGATTAAAACTGAAGAAATTGCAAAAACGTGGGAACTTAAAGAGATGGGACCTGGATAAACTGACTAAACCAGAGATTGTACATAGTTTCAGGGAGAGCACAAGGGAACAATTGGCAAGAATGGGGGAAGGAAATACAGTAGAAGAAGAATGGGTAGCTTTGAGGGATGAAGTGGTGAAGGCAGCAGAGGATCAAGTAGGTAAAAAGACGAGGGCTAGTAGAAATCCTTGGGTAACACAAGAAATATTGAATTTAATTGATGAAAGGATAAAATATAAAAAATGCAGTAAATGAAGCAGGCAAAAAGGAATACAAACGTCTCAAAAATGAGATCGACAGGAAGTGCAAAATGGCTAAGCAGGGATGGCTAGAGGACAAATGTAAGGATGTAGAGGCTTATCTCACTAGGGGTAAGATAGATACTGCCTACAGGAAAATTAAAGAGACCTTTGGAGGAAAGAGAACGACTTGTATGAATATCAAGAGCTCAGATGGAAACCTAGTTCTAAGCAAAGAAGGGAAAGCAGAAAGGTGGAAGGAGTATATAGAGGGTTTATACAAGGGCGATGTACTTGAGGACATTATTATGGAAATGGAAGAGGATGTAGATGAAGATGAAATGGGAGATACGATACTGCGTGAAGAGTTTGACAGAGCACTGAAAGACCTGAGTCGCAACAAAGCTCCAGTCCTGACAAAACTCTACCATCTGGTGAGCAAGATGTATGAAACAGGCGAAATACCCTCAGACTTCAAGAAGAATATAATAATTCCAATCCCAAAGAAAGCAGGTGTTGACAGATGTGAAAATTACTGAACTATCAGTTTAATAAGTCACGGCTGCAAAATACTAACACGAATTCTATACAGACCAATGGAAAAACTGGTAGAAGCCGACCTCGGGGAAGATCAGTTTGGATTCCGTAGAAATATCGGAACACGTAAGGCAATACTGACCCTACGACTTATCTTAGAAGCTAGATTAAGGAAAGGCAAACCTACGTTCCTAGCATTTGTAGACTTGGAGAAAGCTTTTGACAATGTTGACTGGAATACTCTCTTTCAAATTCTGAAGGTGGCAGGGGTAAAATACAGAGAGCAAAAGGCTATTTACAATTTGTACAGAAAGCAGATGGCAGTTATAAGAGTCGATGGTCATGAAAGGGAAGCAGTGTTTGGGAAGGGAGTGAGACAGGGTTGTAGCCTCTCCCCAATGTTATTCAATCTCTATATTGAGCAAGCAGTGAAGGAAACAAAAGAAAAATTCGGTGTAGGTATTAAAATCCATGGAGAAGAAATAAAAACTTTGAGGTTCGCTGATGACATTGTAATTTTGTCAGACACAGCAAAGGACTTGGAAGAGCAGTTGAACGGATTGGATAGTGTCTTGAAAGGAGGATATAAGATGAACATCAACAAAAGCAAAGCGAGGATAATGGAATGTAGTCGAATTAAGTCGGGTGATGCTGAGGGAATTAGATTAGGAAATGAGACACTTAAAGTAGTAAAGGAGTTTTGCTATTTGGGGAGCAAAGTAGCCGATGATGGTCGAAGTAGAGAGGATATAAAATGTAGACTGGCAATGGCAAGGAAAGCATTTCCAAAGAAGGGAAATTTGTCAACATCGAGTATAGGTTTAAGTGTCAGGAAGTCGTTTGTGAAAGTATTTGTATGGAGTGTAGCCATGTATGGAAGTGAAACATGGACGATAAATAGTTTGGACAAGAAGAGAATAGAAGCTTTCGAAATGTCGTGCTACAGAAGAATGCTAAAGATTAGATGGGTAGATCACATAACTAATGAGGAAGTATTGAATAGGATTGGGGAGAAGAGAAGTTTGTGGCACAACTTGACTAGAAGAAGGGATCGGTTGGTAGGACATGTTCTGAGGCATCAAGGGATCACCAGTTTAGTATTGGAGGGCAGCGTGGAGGGTAAAATTCGTAGAGGGAGACCAAGAGATGAATACACTAAGCAGATTCAAAAGGACGTAGGTACTGGAAGATGAAGAAGCTTGCACAGGATAGAGTAGCATCGAGAGCTGCATCAAACCAGTCTCAGGACTGAAGACCACAACAACAACAACAACGTGGCACACTTTAACTTCCATTTATTTGCTCATCGAAAGAATATGCAACTGGAAATTTTTTTAATCAACTACTGAGTTTATGCAGTCGATGGTGGTGATTTAGCAGACCATTCACACTAGCACACGAGAGATGCTCTCTTTCCTGAAAAAACTTTGTTCGATGTGCGTTGACATTTGCTTTTTTTCTGTTACAAGGAACAACTGTCTGTTGAAGTGAAACAAAAACAGTAAATTATTCCAGATACATCCGCAAACTGTATGTAAAGCATGACAGAAAGTTGCCAGGATGTCGGGCCTTGTCGTGGCTTATCGATTTCAGCTGTTTTCAGTCGATGGTGGTGATTTAGCAGACCATTCACACTAGCACACGAGAGATGCTCTCTTTCCTGAAAAAACTTTGTTCGATGTGCGTTGACATTTGCTTTTTTTCTGTTACAAGGAACAACTGTCTGTTGAAGTGAAACAAAAACAGTAAATTATTCCAGATACATCCGCAAACTGTATGTAAAGCATGACAGAAATTTGCCAGGATGTCGGGCCTTGTCGTGGCTTATCGATTTCAGCTGTTTTTCAGTTCACCAGTTACTCAGTCATTTTTTCCAATGGGACGAAAATTGAATGGAAAAACTGATTTTCGTTTTCGAAGACAGTACTCAATATATCAATTTTCGTTTTAGTATTTTCGATTTAGGTTTTTTCTCGTCAACGAATTCGGCACAGTAATTTCTGCGCCATTGTCAGCGTTAACACAGTCAAAAATTTCCTATATTTTCGGGAGATTTGGGAATATTGTAGTACCTATTCAGGCCGTACGCATTGTGTCTCTTGTAGGCAAGTAAGTAAATATCCATCTGTGTCCGGATTTATCGTTCGCTTTGTACCCATTGTGAAGTTGCTTCAGAAACTTCCCGCTACTGTTTTTGTGCCAGAGGGAATCTCTACCACCTTCATCTATTCTGTTAAATAGCCTGATTCGCTGTTGACTTAGATTTCAGCCTTAATTCCTCCACGTGGTTATTGCCTGCATGAAATGATTGTAGGAGCTGTAAAACAAGTGAAATTGTAGACTATTTTTTTGTTTTTGTGACTCTTTCTTGCAGTTCGGTGATGTTAGCTACAACTGTATCCTAATCACTGCTCATTGCACTCGCGCAGTTTTTGTATTATGCCAGTCATGTGCAGGACTGTCTGAAGCTACCAGTTTTAGGACGGATTTTGGTGAAGAGAGACATGGGAGAAAAAAATCGCCACCAAAGTTTTTGTGTGGCCAAGGGTAAACTCGTCTCAAAGGGGACAATGGGGGCGTAAGTGCCTTAGCCTTCAAGGCGCCGAGACCCCGTGGAGTCAGAATCGACGGCTGGCAAGGAGAATGTACTCCCTTACCGCGAAAAGCGCTGGCAACCGCCTTAATGCAAACACAATGCAGGCCGGCACTTGAATTGTGAATATTCTCTTTTCTATAAAAGGGGCAATTAGCTTTATTGAAAATAGACAACGAGACGTTTTGTTCCAGCACGATATCTGAGAAGATTTCTTCTCTTGTACAATCACCAGTTGATATACACTACTGACCATTAAAATTGCTACACCACGAAGATGACGTGCTACAGACGCGAAATTTGACCGATAGGAAGAAGATGCTGTGATATGCAAATGATTAGCTTTCAGAGCATTCACACATGGTTGGCACTGGTGGCGACACCTACAACGTGCTGACATGAGGAAAGTTTCCAACCGATTTCTCATACACAAACAGGAGTTGACGGGCATTGCCTGTTGAAATGTTGTTGTGGCGCCTAGTATAAGGAGGAGAAATGCGTACCATCACGTTTCCGACTTTTATCAAAGTCGGATTGTAGCCTATCGCGATTGCGGTTTATCGTATCGTGACATTGCTGCTCGCGTTGGTCGAGATCCAATGACTGTGAGCAGAAAATGGAGTCGGTGGGTTCAGGAGGGTAATACGGAACGCCGTGCTGGATCCCAACAGCCTCGTATCACTAGCAGTCGAGATGACAGGCATCTTATCCGCATGGCTGCAACGTGTCGTGCAGCCACGTCTCGATCCCTGAGTCAACAGATGGGGACGTTTGCGAGACAACAACCATCTGCACGAACAGTTCGACGACGTTTGCACCAGCATGGACTATCAGCTCGGAGACCATGGCTGCGGTTACCATTGATGCTGCATCACAGACAGGAACGCCTGTGATGGTGTACTCAACGACGAACCTGTGTGCACGAATGGCAAAACGTCATTTTTTCGGATGAATCCAGGTTCTGTTTACAGCATCATGATGGTCGCATCCGTGTTTGGCGACATCGCGGTGAACGCACATTGGAAGCGTGTATTCGTCATCGCCATACTGGCGTATCACCCGGCGTGTTGGTTGGTTACATGACTCGGTCACCTCTTGTTCGCATTAACGGCAGTTTGAACAGTGGATGTTTCATTTCAGATGTGTTACGACCCGTGGCTCTACCCTTCATTCGATCCAAATGGTTCAAATGGCTCTGAGCACTATGGGACTTAACTGCTGTGGTCATCAGTCCCCTAGAACTTAGAACTACTTAAACCTAACTAACCTAAGGACATCACACACATCCATGCCCGAGGCAGGATTCGAACCTTCGACCCTAGCGGTCGTGCGGTTCCAGACAGTAGCGCCTTTAACCGCTCGGCCGCTCCGACCGGCTTCATTCGATCCCTCCGAAACCCTACATTTCAGCAGTATAATGCACGACCGCATGTTGCAGGTCCTGTACAGGCTTTTCTGGATACAGAAAATGTTCGACTGCTGCCCTGTCCAGCACATTCTCCAGATCTCTCACCAATTGAAAACGTCTGGTCAATGGTGGCCCAGCAACTGGCTCGTCACAATACGCCAGTCACTACTCTTGATGAACTGTGGTATCATGTTGAAGCTGCATGGGCAGCTTTACCTGTACACGCCATCCAAGCTCTGTTTCAATCAATGCCCAGGCGTATCAAGGCCGTTATTACGGCCAGAGGTGGTTGTTCTGGGTACTGATTTCTCAGGACCTATGCACCCAAATTGAGTGAAAATGTAATCACATGTCAGATCTAGTATAATGTATTTATCCAATGAATAGCAATGAGTAGCAATTTTAATGGCCGTTAGTGTAATAAATAACCGAGAAATTGTGGAATGTGCCGGCTCCAGACCGGCTAACGCAACCACTGGGTGAGTAAGCTATCCGGAGATGAAGATGCGAAAAGGCACTAGTTACTCGAGATGAGCAGCTGTGCAGAGAGACAGTGGTAGGTTAAAGTGATTTGCTTCACTGGTGAGGTGCGACACATTCAACATTTTTCTCTTGCGGCATCGTGTCTTCCCGTCAACCATATATTTGTGGCAAGAAAAAGGTTAAACTGAGATACAACATGCACTTATTGAAAGCCATTCAACGTTGTATAAGTATTCTGTCATTAACATTGTAATTGACATTTGCATCTTGAGGGAGCAGAATTGTTTGTGCGATTCCCTAAGGGAAATTTTAAATAGGGCATGGTTGTAGCAATGAACTTCTGATTAATGTGACTTTCACGTATTCATTTCTGGGTGCTTATCCAGAGGTGATCTTTACTTTTAGCAATTTTTGCTACATGGATGTGGTGTGTCCGTCCGTCTTGCAACAGGACACGTAGGTGACAGCTTGGGTTGTTTGGCTTGGGCAATATAAAACAGATCTCGGTTTGTTAGATTCTGGAGGTGACGGAATTCATCACTCAATAACAGCGCTAGGTCACGGTACTGCACCTTATTTCTTAATGTGGGACTTTCAAAGCCAAAGGTGATACCATAAAGACACCAACTCCTAACATACTTTACATACCGTCAGCACATGTCAATCAGTAGCCAGGACACCATCTATATTCCTTCATACATGACGACTTAAACGAGTTTTTTTCGCCCAAACCAAACATCCCTAATATCCAACATTTAAAATACCATGATAAGCTTCCCCTTATACATACAAATATTGCTTATGAAATATTATAATTTACCTGTACTCAGTGCCAAGTACGATGGTGAAGGAAAATAATAACTATATAAATAAGTAAATAAATAAATGTAGAGTGTGGGTGATTGTGACATGTTACGCTCTTCCCTACGTCGTACTTGAAAAGCAGAATGAAATCACAAGATTTTTATATTTTTTTGATTGAAAGACCGACGCTAGCCGTCGGGCATCGAAACAAGCCAATGCTGAAAGTTGGGAACTTGTTCCCCACCGGGCCTCGTACCCTGATATCTCGCTTAACGCGAGAGGTTCCCTAAACAGCCTTACGACCCGGATGCGGTACCCGCCCAACTCAAATTCTCTATTGTCACTCGGAAGTTGCGTCCACTGTCCATTCACCTTCCTGGAAGGAGCGAGTCCTGTATTCCCGCAAGACGCTAGGAACCTGTTGTCCATCTGGACTAAAGTTATCAAGGCAATCACGCCCTCAGATATGCTCTGTACGTCTTGTGGTACGAAATTCTGCAGTGAAAAAGTTCTTCCCGTCGTTCGAAGAGAATCGGTCTGGGTCAGACTCAATACATAGCTGACACTGTAAATCTTGCTAGCAGAGCGCATATCGGCTTACACGGTGAGGAGTCATAACATTGCTACCACTGTCCACCGCCACGTTGAATAGCACCTGATGGCTTTGCGGGCACCCGACGTATAAGGAGAGTATATAAGCGGAGCAGATCAGAAACGGGAGAATTATGGCGATGATACGGGCTGCAAATGAGGCAATATACTGGTAAAAGATACTTTGACGAAGGGCTGACTGTTGTGGCCTGGTGCCTGGGAATTAGCATCTCGTCTGTTCGCGTGCAGCTGCCGTGAAAATCTATGGAAAGCGTTTGAACGGCGGTGAAACCACTATTAGGCGACAAGATTTTGACCCTGACTTCTCATCTCAGAACATTGAGGTAGGAGGATTACCGGCTCTATAATTCAGAACAGACGGCGATATGAGGCGATATGATGACTGAATACAATGCTGGTGAAAGCAAGAGAATTTCGGAGCTCGGAGCGTACACGGTTGAACATGGATCTCCACAGCGGACGACTCCTGAGTGTTTCCATGTTGACTCAATACTGTGATCAGTAATGACCGCAGTAGGCATGTGGTCATTGTGATTGGGCAGTGGATTGTCTAGTCGGACGAATCACGTTTCTTGGTACATCATGTAGGCGGTCGTGTCCGGTTACACCTTCACCCACGCAAAAGGCTGCTTTAAATATGCATCGCGTCTTGGGAGCAGTATTATGCAACTGAGGACATTCAAAAATGCTTCAAATGGCTCTGAGCACTATTGGACTTAACATTTGAGGTCATCAGTCCTCTGAGGACATTCACCTAGGCTTCTGTGGGACATATGGTAGTAATCAAAGGCACCATGCTACACAACACTACGTATGCATTACTGTGGACTGTCTGCATCCCTTCATGCCTCATGTCTTCCCCGACGACGATGGCATCTTGCAACAGGGTAAGTGAACAGAATCTTCTCGGTTTTCAAGACGCGTCAATTCGAAGAAAATTGAGAGAACTCCGAGAGCAGAACTGTTGATGTAGCAAGGCCAGCCTCGTACTACAGTGATTTGGGGAGAATGATAGTGAACTTACATTGATATGTTGGTTACCAAAGTCACTGATTTGAACTGTGATGAAACACATTTAGGATGCTATCCGGCACCAGCTTCACGCCGACAAACCACCAACACATAATTTACGGGAATAGCGTGACCCGTTGAAAGCTAATGACATGGCAACAGTACACAAGATAACTGTAATCTCCGGATGTGCTTTCGAGCGGACAAGTTCACCGTATAGCACGGCATAGGGGAGTGCGTGTGTCTGGCCACAGTAAACTGTGCAGGCGAATCCCAGGAAGGATGTGTTTTTTTCTCGAAGGAGCCGTTACAGAACGGGCGTCCACACCCCCCCCCCCCCCCTCCTCCTTTTTCTCCTTTGATCTTGAGGGAGAGAAACTGTGGAAGCGACTATGGCACGAAATAATTACTCTCAAATTACTAATGTGAGTGACCTGAAATAGTAAGAAGCATAAAAATAAATGACTTCTGTGAAAGTGAGATGAGTGTTTTGCGAATATTACACAATAAGTCAGAATTTTTTTCAACAAGTGGAGGTAGTCTGTCTTAAGGTGGGGGATCTGCTGAATACCGATTGGCAAATTTCAAAAACCTACAATGAAATGCGAGGTGAAGGTCAGCACACTAAATCCGTTGTCAAGATCTCACCGGGGGCCGAACCGCACAATAACCCTGGGTTCAGTGTGGGGCGGCGGTGGGGTGAGTGGACTGCTGTAGCCTGTTGTGGGTTTATGAACCACAGTGGGCTACGGGAGGGACGAAGTGTCTCCGTCGTTTCTAGGTCCCCGGTTCAATAATACACGCACATACGCATACACCATTGCGTCACCGTGATGCATGTTGTGCGGGTTGCTGGTAGCCCCTGTTGCACTTGTCGCCTAAAGCGACTCGTGGATGAGTCTCAAGGATCAACTTTGTAGACAGTTTACTGCTATTTATTTGCCTGCTGCATCATTTATTGACTTATTTTTGTTAGTAAGTAGTAACAGATTTATTAAATTGAATATTTGTGAGTGTTTACGGTGCCTCAGGGTACGAAAGTGTTATCATGGATTGTAAGCTCCGCCTGTTGATAATATATGGCTAGGAAAGTTGACTCGATGCTCTGATGTAGATCGGAAAGGCAGCAGAAATTACTTCTTTCTTTTCGAGGCAACAAAGCCTCGTGGAGATTTTGTTATTCGATTTGTAATATGTTTTCATCGTATTTCAGACTCACCAGCTAACCTGCAGCAGGGCCTTAGTTAAAGTGCAGTGTAAGTGACTGTGTGATAAGGTGGAAGGAAAGTGGTGGTATTGAGGTAATGAAGGAGCTAAAATGTGAAGCACCTGGTAGCACCTACCTCCGGAAACCTGTCAATGAGGTATCGAATCCATGCCGCCGGGAATGGCTGCTATATTGCGTTGCAAAAGTATTAAACTGGCGGTATTAATGTTTCGGCTCATCAGTCTGTGCTTCAGAGGGGAAGAAAAACCAGAGCTGGAGCTCCATTGGTAGCTCACTCTCTACAGAATATTTCATTGTTCTATCACCACCGCCGACAACAAACCAAAATGAAATAAAATAAAAACCTCAGTTGAAGTTTTTATTTAAATCATTTCACTTGCCACTGGAAAGTATGAAACTGTATGACGAACATTTGTCCAGAACTGAAAAAGTCCCAGCCGCGTCGGAGAACTATGGCGTCATTCACGTGGAATGCCTTGCGGAAACACCACCTCCCATTGCTTTTTTAGCTCACGGGAGCAAGTCGGCAGGGAGATTTCAAAAACTACACGTGTATTAAATCGCGACGTAAATATACTTCGCCGCTGCACCATTACCAGTGAATGTTACAACGGTGACCAACGTCATGGCAGCGGTTCGGTGAGGGGAGAAATGAGGGGAAGGTATTTATCTTGATCGTGCATTGTAACCAACTCAAGCAGCAGGCACCGATCAGCTGCTGTGGTACAAATGGCATGCGGATTTAATGTTTCGTGAAGACGTATAATAGGGACGTTTATGTTAAAATGTGTCGCTTATTTGTTGCAACGAATATGAACTTAAATCAATCCAGTTGAAATATAGCTCAGTGAGAGAAGGCAATGACATTGAAAGCATTTGCTAAACATCTAACTCCGTGTCTTATGTCACATCGTGTTTTTTTTTTTTCGTAACTCTTCTGCTAGTCGGAACTGTACGTGATCCCGATGAGTCAGGAATATCTTCACAATTATTCATCGCTAAATGCTTTATTATTTAACTAGCTGACAAACCTGGCACTGTCCAGATATACATTTCGCCACTTTTCTTTTAGAAACGAGAGCAAAAAATGGTCTGTTTTTCTACTGGAATGTAGAAAAAATTTCATTTGCACGTATTCGTGGAAACTCCTTTGAAATTATGAAACAATCGTACAGAGATCCCGGCCAGCTTTTGTAGGCTGAGCGCAGCTGCTTCGTATGTTTACAACGAGGGTTCGTAAACGTCTCTATGACAAAGCCTCTTCATAGCTCTGTACGCAGCTATTGTTTTCCTCTACAGCTGTTTGCGCTTCGCCGCTGAAAGCTGTTAAAGGAGCTGCCAGGTGTGAGAGATTTACATAAGTTGCCTTGACTGTAAGAATATCTTAGTAGTAAAGAATAAATGTATTAAAACTTCACGCATGATGCGGCTGCGGCAGTTTTTTCATTCATCTCAGTGTTTATGACGTCATTTCTCTTGAACTGTGTGTCGACGATATGTTTGTGTAGGTATATTCAGGGGCAAATGTGGATATTGCCTGTGAAATATATTGTGAATAGATTTAATAACGAGTAATAAATTTAAATGTCATGCATGATGCGGAAGTTTTTCATTCATATCACTGTCAGTGACGTCATATTTCCTGATCTATGTTAGCTAGGTGGTTTCTGTCTCCATAGAGATTGTTGCCTGACAGTACGGGGTATGTTTGGCTGAAATAGGTGAAGTGCTTCAGGAGGAGATGTGGGAGACACACACACACACACACACACACACACACACACACACACACACACACACGCGCGCGCGCGCACACACACACACACACACACACACACACACACACATACATACATAAATAATATATATATATATATGTGTGTGTGTGTGTGTGTGTGTGTGTGTGTGTATCGAGCAGAATTTGGGGGAAAGTGACACTCCTGTTTATCTTGTGGTTTTATTGTACTGACTATAAGAAATTGTGTTCTAAACCTGAATTTCAGAACAGTATTTTGTACATAATGATTTCTCAACTTTTTAGAAATCGAATTGTTATTTTTATGGCTGGTGGGGGAGGGGTGGTATGGATTAAGAGGTGCTTTCTGGCACCTGCAGTTTTAGAAATTAAGCGCTTAACGACAGAACACCTAAAGCTAGGAGCTCGGAAAAACGGCATTTTTGGTTCTTAGCTTTTATTGTTTCGTAACTGCACCGCATGGCTGAAAGATAGACACACCCGTCTTTCGTTAAAATATAGTGGCGAGCAGATGCACAACTTAAGAATCATTGTTCGCTTAACTCGTTAGAATGCAAAATCTTGGGAATTACAATATTAGACACTGCACGAAAACGGATCGAAGATGTTAAAAAGTTGTTAGACAAGAAACGATTTTTTTAATTACGGGAGTGAACTCGTGGACCTAGAAACAACTTCTTTAATTACGGAGGTAATAGCGATGTGCAATTTGAAAGAAACTCAAAACACGTAGCAGTACAACCCGCACTGCATACGATTGGGTAAGCGGAACAATTTTATGTTATTTTTATTCATATCAGCAGTGAGAACTGTTTTTATTTTTATAAATAATAACATTTGGAAAAGATCACAAATATTCATCTCCATTTTAGTTTGGCTGTTGACAGCTAAGCTAATTATATCTTGCAGATTTCCCTGACAAATGTCTGCTTACGCTAAGAAACGCCTAATGTCTTTTAGAGGAACAGAGTATCGTGAGCCTTCATTTAACATTTCTCTCCATACGCTTCTCTATCAGTCTTTTTAGTATGAAAATATTGTGTAGGGACGCTGTTCCTATTCTACATCCACTTTATTCCTCTACCACATTGACTCTTCCTTCACTTCCACTTTTTAACACACTGCGCTACGAGCTCCGTAGAGGATTGCTAGACACCACAAAGGAATAGCACAATAATGTTGTCTCTGAAGCCCTTTGTTAGGAGATACTATGAAAAGGATGAAATTTATTCAAATGTGGGAAAGGAGGTAAGCGTTCATTAACTCTTCAAAATGCGTTTCGATGAGGATAGTAAATTAAGAGTTATTTCATTCGCGAAACGCAAGTGAAAGACACTGGGAGAATGAAGGGCAATATGGAATTATGTAAATATGTCCCAGCAGCAAAGACATTAGTGACTGAATACTGCGAGAGTCTCGATTAAGAGCAAGGAAGGGTACCAAATATCCAGAAGGAAGGAAGGAAGGAAGATTGGGTTCAATGATCCGTCGACATCGAGGTCATTACTGTCGGAGTACAAGCTTGGATTTTATAAAAAAATGGGCCCTTTCAAAGGTACCATCCCGGCATTTGCCTGGAGGGATTTAGGCTATGCATGGAAAACCTAAATCTAGATAGCGGGACGAGTGTCTGAATCGTCGTCCTCCCGTATGTGAAATTACTATTAAATCAATACCATTAGCTGCTGACAGGCGTTGACATACATCAACGGGGACAGTTGAAAATGTGTGTCCCGCCCGGGAATCGAACCCGTGATCTCTTGCTTACATGGCAGACGCTCTATCCATTTTTTTAAAATCTCATTTTACTCTGTTTTGGTCTATGAATTTGTTCGTGGCGGACGTCCAATGACAGTCGTTCAGGTTCTTTGTTGATCCGCTCACATAGTTTTTTTTATTACAGAGCGTAGCTAACCCTCTGACCAAGCACGCTGAGCTACCGTGCTAGCTGACCATCTGAGCCACCGAGGGCACAGAGGATAGAGCGACTGCAGGGATTTATCGCCGGCACGCTTCCCGTGAGACCCACTTTCCCAACTTAATGTCCACACACCACATTCGTAGTGCCCCTGCCCATTACACTCATTACTCGCGGAAGACGATCTTACCGAGTCCCGTAAGAGTTCGGGCAATGCGTGTGCATCCAGCACAGAAGAAGAAGATCAATGGCCAGTAAGCCTTAGCTATATGAAGATGGTATCTGTTCTTTCGGACATGTCCGAAAGAACAGGTGCCATCTTCAAATCTCTAAGGCTAATCGGCTGATGACCTTCTTCAGTGCGGATGAACACGAATTGCCTGTACTCTTACGCGACTCGGTGGATTGTCTGCCGCGAGTAATGAATGTAATGGGCAGGGGCACTATGAACGCAGTGTGTGGATTATAAGTTGAGAATGTGGGTCTCACGGGGAGAGTGCCGGCGATAAATCCCTGCAGTCGCGCTATCATCTGTGCTCATGGTGGCTCAGATGGATAGAGCGTCTGCCCTGTAAGCAGGAGATCCCGGGTTCGAGTCTAGGTCGGGGCAGCCATTTTCATCTGTCCCCGTTGATGTATATCAACGCCTGTCAGCATCTGATGGTATTGATTTAACTGTAATTTCATTCTAGAGAGCTGCACGGTTACCAATGGCATCTGTTCTCTCGGACGCGTCCGAAAGAATAAATGCCATCTTCATATCCCAGATAACTATTCTATCTGAAACGCTTGGAGCGGAACTATCTGAGATATCATATGAGAAAAAAAAACAACAATAAAAATAAAACACGGAGTTTGTACAAGGCAGAACGATAATACTTTGGTTGTATCATGACCATGTTAAGCATCCTCTCATCTTGTATACCTAACAAAAATGTTATGGAGGGACTGGTTATAACATGATATTCAAGTTGAAATAAATATGTCTTCCAAGATTCACGTTGGAGCAGTAATGCATGCATCACTCGAATGAAGTAAAGATTTAACCGAAATGACGTGGAATGAATTATTTTACGTTTATACTACACATGAATATGTAAATATAGCAACAAGTTGACCATTTTTAATTATTTTTTTTTAATTTTTTTAAACTTATTGTAGATAGAGATGTGAATTACTAATTTCTACTCACCAACTATTACACATTACGAGAACAGAAATTCTTCTACGATATAAGAGGAGTCGTCAAGGAGAAACTTTTGCACTTTGTTTTCGAAATTAACTTCGCTGTGTGTCAGACGTTTTATGTCGTTGTATGAGTGATCAAAATTTTCGTGGCAATATTGTACACCTGCTTTTTCCTTCTGGTATTGTATTTATGCACAGCATTGTTCCTTTTTAGCTGTAGTGGGTCGTTTACAACAATCTTCATGAGGGAATAAATATATTGCGAACTAGTGGACAAAAGGCCTAGCTCCTTAAACAGATCTTTACAAGATAATCGAGGGTGAACGCCACATATTAGCCTTATAGCACGTTTTTGAGCAGTGAGGACTTCCTTTGTTATTGATGAATTGCCGCGGACCATTATTCCATATGACAGTGTTGAATGGAAATATGCAGAATATGTTAACTAATTGATCTGTAGCTCTTCAAGATTTGGAATGATTCGATGTTCAGTTGTGGCTGAACTAAGTTGTTTTAGCAGTTACTGAATGTGTTTTTCTCAGTTTAAATTGTTATCAATATAGACAACTAAAATTTTTGAAGTTCCTATCCAATTTATTACTCTCTCGTCGTCAGTTACATTTATTACTCGCATAGTAGCCGTAGATGAACAGAACTACGATATGTCTTGTTAAAATTGAGAGTGAGACCTTTAGCAGAAAGCCTCTCACCGATACTTTTAAGAATATCATTTACCATTTCTTCTGTTGCTGAATATGTACTTGGAATGGCTACAATACTACAGTCATCTGAAAAAAGAACTAACTCTCCTTACTGAATATTATATGAGAGATGTTTTACACATAAGAGAAACAATAGTAGAATTAAGTCTGAGCGTTATGGAACCCTATAAATGAGTTCTGTCCATTTAGAAGAATCTCCCCTGCTTGCACCGAATGAATTATTGAACGCAACTTTCTTAATTTTTTTGGTTGTTCATGACAGTATCCTTTGTTTGGCTACATCATCAGTTCCGTAAAACCTCTGTTTTTGTAGGATAATATTGTGTTTCACATAGTAAAATGCCTTAGATAAGTCATGTAAAATGTACAAGTTTAGGTAGCAATTTGTTACCGTTTCTTCGTTTCTTTATTCTGTTAGTCTGAAGTGTCTCGTCGTTACCAAAGACACTGCGGGCAGGTGTGAGAAATGTGATGAACTGGTACCGGCTCTAACAAGGTGAATGCACTTCCCAGGCATTATCCTGTGGAGCAATAAGCCTAGAAAAACGTAAATGAAGAAACCGGATGCTACATGAACTTGCTGTGTCGTAGGGAGAATTTCTAAAGGCAGTTATTATGCTGATCTAAGGCGCTTTTACGGGGGCCATATTTTACGGCTAGGTGTGTCTGCAGTAGAGTAACGGGACATCATCCTCTAGCATTACTTTTCCTCAACAGCAGTAGTCGATACCAGTAATATTATTCAAATTTTGGACAGGTCAGTATTATCTCTGTTGCTTTTCTGAAAACTTTCGCATAATTTCAAACACGATTGTTATATTAAAAGCTAAAATTTATGAAAAGGAATTACTTTGTAAAATATTTTAGTCTCGGTGTTATGATCGATAAGTACCTACTAGTTCTGAATATACAGTTAAAATTATTTTTTTTAGAAACATTTAGAATTACGAATAATTTGCACACTTAGGATTTCTATTAATAATTATGGAATTCTGTACTGTTTAATATGTTTATTTCTGGACTCATTTATGAAATAATAATCGGAATTAATAATGTAAAAGGTCGTACTGTTGCCTAACGCGATTGCGGTTAATCGTATCGCGACATTGGTACTCGCGTTGGTCGAGATCCGATGACTGTTAGCAAAGTATGGAATCGGTGGGTTCGGGAGGGTAACACGGAACGCCGTGCTGGATCCTAACGGCTTCGTATCACTAGCAGTCGAGATGACAGGGGCCGGCCGGCGTGGCCGTGCGGTTCTAGACGCTTCAGTCTGGAGCCGCGTGACCGCTACGGTCGCAGGTTCGAATCTTGCCTCGGGCATGAATGTGTGTGATGTCCTTAGGTTAGTTAGGTTTAAGTCGTTCTAAGTTCTAGGGGACTGACGACCTCAGATGCTTAGTCCCATAGTGCTCGGAGCCATGTGAACAATTTTTTTGAAAGGAGAGGAAATTCTACTCAACTTTAGACATTTTGTTTCCAGTGCAGAAAATCTCTTGGAAGAAGAGTGATCCGCAGATCTACATGTAACTTCAAGTGTGCCCCAGGAAAGTGTGTTGGGACCCCTTCTCTTAATGTTGTATATTAATGACTAGAGCTAGAAGTTTTGTGGTAGGGCACATAATTTTCGGTAGCATGACTGATGTATTTCTTATATACTTTTGAATGTTTGTTATGAAGAACTAAATGAATTACTGTAATTAGTTAAATCATACTTATGCGTATACGGCCATTTCTGTCTGAAAGAGCACAACTTAGTATGTAAATGGCCTTATTCATCATATTTTTACTCTTTGAGGAACTAATGAACCTTTCTCATGCAGTTTCTTTCTTCCATATTAAATTTCTCAGAATGTTTTGTTTCCAGGAAAATGGCAAATATCTACCTTTCTCCCCGATTTTGTTTCAGTTTTGAATATGGGCCACATCCTTACGTAACAGCGAGTTAGTGTAGCCTACTGTTACTCTGAGCAGGGAGTTGCTCGGGGGCAAGTGAATCATTGTGTTATTCAATTGTACTGAAGTCGGAGGTGTGTGTAGTGGTCTATAGTTTTAAAAAACCTAAATTTAAGGAAAGTATTCAAGTAAGATTACACCAGTTCGTGACCCAATACGGTGAGAAAGTACTTACGACAGATAGTAAAAAAATGTATTGCATAATATGACACGTGAGAATAACTACAGAGAGGTTGTTCAACGTCCAGGAGCACGCAGTAACAGAAAAACACAAACGTGGAGCGCAACGGATTGAAAGTAGAAAAACACCATAGAAAATGCTCCTGCCGAAATCATGCCAATCTTATCCACCATTCTGTGAAGAACTATACACAGGTTTATTTAGTGCTGACATTTCCTTAAGCAAACTGGACCATCCAAACTTTCGTGACTTCTTTGAAAAATGCACCGGCACGTCTCTTCTGGTTCTTCCACATTTAGGAAGGACTATGTCAGCCGAAGTTAAGAAAAAGCAATGCAACAAACCAAACAACGGGCTGCGAATTTTTTAAAAAAATATTGGTATCAATTGATGAGAACACAGACTTTGTGGGAAGCTGTATTGCAAATATCATTGTGGAAACTTTGGAAATTGCTACAGGCGAAAGGTTTCTAAAAAACTGCGAACATTTAGAAAAGGAAATTTTTTCCATCATTACTAAAAATATGGTTCAAATGGCTCTAAGCGCTATGGGACTTAACATCTGAGGTCATTAGTCTCTTGACTTAGAACTACTTAAACCTAACTAGTCTAAGGACATCACACACATCCATGCCCGAGGCAGGATTCGAACCTGCGATCGTAAGAGCAGCGCGGTTCCGGACTGAAGCTCCTAGAACCGCTCGGCCACAGAGGCCGGCTTCCATCATTACTAAACTGTTCGACAGATCTATGGGTATCACATTGTTTGTTTCTAAGTCGTTAAACATGAAAATGTACTTTCTTTGTAATGGATGTTTAACCGAATACGGTGGAGATGCCGATTTGCCAAAAGAATTTTAGAAGGGGCAACAAAAATTGTCCGTTGGAGGGAGTTCCTGCAGTGTGTATGCAATGTAGGCCGACTTCGATGCGGGTGTATAAGCACCGCTATGTAGGCAAGGCAACAGCGTGGCATTCTTGACTTTCCGACGTGCGTGCGGTAAATGCGGAAACATCAACTAAGGCGACGTTCGTACCAATGCGTCCAAACAGGATCAACTGCTCTTATTTTAAAAATGTGTGTGAAATCTTATGGGACTTAACTGCTAAGGTCATCAGTCCCTAAGCTTACACACTACTTAACCTAAATTATCCAAAGGACAAACACACACACCCATGCCCGAAGGAGGACTCGAACCTCCGCCGGGACCAACCGCAAAGTCCATGACTGCAGCGCCTGAGACCGCGCGGCTAATCCCGCGCGACCTGCTCTTATTATTTTATTGGCTGACGAAGGATAAGCCATCCGCTGTGGCCGAGCGGTCCAAGGCGCTTCAGTCCGGAACCGCGCTACTGCTACGGTCGCAGGTTCGAATCCTACCTCGGTCATGAATGTGTGTGATGTCCTTAGACAGGTTTAAGTAGTTCTAAGTCTAGGGGACTGATGACCTCGGATGTTAAGTCCCATAGTGCTTAGAGCCATTTGAAATTTTTTTGACGAAGGATAAACACCGATAGATATCAGTTGGAAATTGGAGAATGAGTGTAGGCCAGCATGCCTGTCCGAGACCACCGTTTTGGAATGGTGCGCCAAGGTCCGTGTGACAAGGAATGCTGCTATTTCGTGATAACGCACGTCGCCATATCGCAAATGTAAAGCAGAAGTTACGCCAACTGAAGTGGGAGGCACTCGAGCACCTGCCCTGTAGTACTGACCTCTTCCCATGCGATTATCACGCCTTCAGTTCCTTAAAGAAGGTCTTGAATGGTCGACAATTCCTGTCGGCCGTGGGTGTGCAGCAGGCAGTTACGGACTTTCGCAGGAGGCGGTGTTCTACGAAATGGGAATCTTCACCCCGTCGGAGCGATGATGCCGCAACGATTTCTCAGGAAATTGTTTTGAACAACTGGTTCGGGAGCACACTCAGAGTGCGAAATGTTGCGAAAACATACTTGACCTGTTATAGCCGCAAGGGGTAACCTCGTGGTCTCAGACGCCTTGCCACGGTTCGCGCGGCTCCCCCCGTCGGAGGTTCGAGTCCACCCGCGGGCATAGCTTGGATGTGTGTGTTGTCCTTAGAGCAAGTTAGTTTAACCCTAGGGACTTACCACAAATTCCCCCCCTCCCCAAAAAAAATTGCTGTTAACAACAAATAATACTGATAAGGGAAACTTCCGATCGCACCCCCTCAGGTTTAGTGGTAATTTGGCCCATTGGTTAGCCCATCAAAAACTGAACACAGATCAAGCATGAAGACAGGAAGAAGGTGTACTAAACTGTAGAAAAAAGAAGCAAAACGGAAACGGTGAACGATCCAAATCTAATATGTACGATATTGAGCGACGTTAGTGACTGTCGTGTCGCGGTTGTGTGCTCACGGTGGTAGATTGCGAAGGTGGGGATCAGTGTTCAAATCTCCCTCGTGATACACTTTTCTTTATACAAAATTATTACCTGTCTGTTTGCTGAATTCAAGTTTGTGTACGTGTCGTGGTATAGCGTCCATTTGCAATAGCGAGGTGTAAGTAAGGGACCTACAGACATACGTACCTCATGTTATGGCTCTTTTGTTTCGCTTTGGAAGTTTTGACACTTGAATTCCTTCGTTGTAACATAGTTCAAACCCGTTTATTTGTTATTTTCATTTCTGCAAGAGGTCTATGCGGAATGTTGCCTGCTCTCACTATGCATCACATTTTCTTGCGACGGTAATACACACATAAAAAAAGTTATGCATCACCCCCGGTTCCCAGAACTCCTGAAGATAGATGTTGACTGTGGATATTGTATCACAGACACAGTCTCCTTGACTGTTCAGAGATATCACTAAATCCGCCCAAAGATGTAAACAACCACGCATAGCAGCGCGTATTAGACGGAGGAGGACCGACAGCCGAACACTTCCAGTCATTCAGCCAGGAAGGAGGTACACGGCTCGTGTTGTCTGTAGTTCAGCCATGTCTAGACGGTCAAACCGCGGTTCGATCGGGTCCGCATTGTCACTTTTTGCCAGGAGGGGCTCTCAAAAAGGGAAGTTCAAAAATGTGTGTGAATTCCTAATGGACCAAACTGCTTAGGTCGTCGGTCCCTAGACTTATACATTACTTAATTTAACTTGTGCTAAGAATAACACACACACCCATGCCCGAGGGAGGACTCGAACTTCTGGCGGGAGTGGCCGTGCAGTCCGTGACATGACGCCTCAAACCACGCCGCCACTAGGCGTGGCAACAAGGGAAGTGCCCAGGCGTCTCGGAGTGAACCAAAGCGATGTTGTTCGGACATGGAGTTCTTCTCTAAGAACTGTCAATGACATGCCTCGCTCAGGCCGCCCAAGGCCTACTACTGCAGTGGATGACGGCAACCTACGGATTATTGCTCAGAGGAACGAATGGCTCTAAGCACTATGGGACTTAACATCTGAGGTCATCAGTCCCCTAGACTTAGGATACGTAAACCTAAATAACCTAAGGACATCACACACATCCATGCCCGAGGAAGGATTCGAACCTGCCACCGTAGCAGCCGCTTGGTTCCGGACTGAAGCGCCTAGAACTACTCGGCCACAGCGGACGGCTCGGAGAAACGATAACGTCAACGCCACCATGTGGAATAATGCTCTTCGTGCAACCACAGGACGTCGTCTTACGACTCAAACTGTGCGCAACAGGATGGACTCCCGACGTCCATGTTTGCAACCACGACACCATGCAGCGCACTACAGATGGGCCCAACAACATGCCGAATGGACCGCTCAGGATTGGCCTCACGTTCTGTTCACCGATGAGTGTCGCTTATGCCTGCAACCAGACAACGGAGACGTGTTTGGAGGCAACCCACTCAGGCTGAACGCCTTAGACACACTGTCCAGCGAGTGCAGCATGGTGGAGATTCCCTGATATTTTGGGGTGGCATTATGTTGACCCGAAGTGCACCGTTGGTGGTCATGGAAGGCGCCCTAACGGCTGTACGATATTTGAATGCCGCCCTCCGAGCGATAGTGCGCCGGCGGCGGTGGCCGAGCGCTTCTAGGCGCTTCAGTCCGGAACCACGCTGCTGCTAAGGTCGCAGGTTCGAATCCTGCATTGGGCATGGATGTGTGTGACATCCTTAGGTTTAAGTAGTTCTAAGTCTATGGGACTGATGACCTGAGATGTTAAGTCTCATAGTGCTTAGAGCCATTTGAACCATTTTGAACCATTTTGAACCGATAGTGCAACCATATCAGCAGCATACTGGCGAGGCATTCGTCTTTTTGGACAACAATTCGCGTCCCCATTGTGCACATATTGTGAATGACTTTCTTCCGGATGACATCGCTTTACTAGAGCGGCCAGCATGTTTTCCATACATGACCCTATCGAACATACCTGGGATAGATTGGAAAGGCATGTTTATGGACGACGTGACCCACCAAACACTCTGAGAGATCTAGGCCGAATCCCCATTGAGGAGTGGGACAATCTGGACCAACAGTACCTTGATGAATTTGTGGATAGAGTACAGGCATGCATCATAAAGGGGACGTACTACTGGGTAATAGAGGTACTGGTATGTACAAAAATCTGGACCACCAACTCTGAAGGTCTCGCTGTATGGTGATACAAGATGCAATGTGTGGTTTTTATGAGCAATAAAAAGAGGCGGAAATGATGTTTATGTTGATCTCTATTCCAATTTTCTGTACAAGTTCTGGAACTCTCTGAACCGAGGTGATGCAAAACTTTTTTCACGTGTGTACATTCTTACCAGATGACTGATAGTCTGTCATGAAAAGTGACAATCGGCGAGATGCCGTATAGACCTCCCACAGAAATTAAAAGAACAAATAAACGTGTGTGAACTGTGTTACAAGTGCGAACTGTCTTGAAACGAAGGAACTGAAGAGTCAAAATTTCCGAAAGCATGAGGCGTAATATGTGGCACTTCTGTAGAACAAATAGGAGGTACGTACGTCTGGAGTTCCGTTCGTTACACGTCGCATTTGCAATCGGAAATTACACCATGACACATATACAAATTTGAATACAGCGAACAGACTCGTCAATGACCGGATGGACAGTTCGTAATTTTGTGCGAGGAAAAAAAATGTGGGTCACCAGGTAGATACGAACCCGTATCCCGCCTTCCTTCGCAGTGTAACACCGTGCCCACACAACCACGACATCATAGTTATTAACGGCGATCGATATTGCTGTTGTTAAGTTTGGACAGTTTACGTAGTGGCCGAGCGGTTCTAGGCGCTTCAGTCCGTAACCGCGCTGTTGCTACGGTCACAGATTCGAATCCTGCCTCGGGCATGGATGTGTGTGATGTCCTTAGGTTAGTTAGGTTTAAGTAGTTGTAAGTCTAGGGTACTGATGACCTCAGATGTTAAGTCCCATAGTGTTAAGAGCTATTTATTTGCACCATAGGGACCTTTCACTGTTTCTGTTTTGCTTTTTTTTGTTTTTTGTTTTGTTTTGTTTGTTTTGCACAGTTCAGTACACAGTCCTTCGTGTTTTCATGTGTGATCTGTGTTCAGTTTTTGACGGGCTATCCAGTGGGCAACTTAGCACTAAATCTGAGGGGGATGTGAGTGTGGGTTTCCCTTGCGAGCAGAGAGGAAGGTTCACGACAGATAAAGGGATTAGTGACCACAAGATTGTTGTAGCAAGATTGAATACCGTAATATTCAAATCCACCAAAAGTACACGCAAGTACACATGTTTTAAAAAAGCAGATAAAAATTCGGTCGACATCTTTTTGAGAGACAGTCTCCATCAGATCCGACTGTGTAAGCTTAGAATAGATGTGATTTGAATTCAGAAAAATAGTATTGACGGCAGTTGGCATTTGGTGCATTGTGCTGGATGTCTTGTCCGAAAATTAACTTGAGCAAATAGGTAGAGAACCAACTCGTGAGGGTAACGTTTGAGACCTCCTGACAAGAAACAGACCTGAACTTATCGAATCAGCTAACGTAGAGGAAGGTATCAGTGATCATAAGGCTGAGACAGCATCTATGACGACGGGCCCTGCATGGAATGTTAAGAAAGGCAGGAAGGTATATTTGCTCAGCAAAGGTGACAGGATACAAATTTCAGAATATGTCAGCAGTCAGCATCAAATATTCGGTGATGAGGACGAAGATGTGGGAAACAAATGGAAAAAAATTCAAAGTCATCGTTCAATTTGCCCTAGACAAGTATGTTCCGAGTAAGGCTTTAAGGGATGGGAAATATCCACCATGTTTCAATAGCCGTTTTAAAGAAGCGCTACGTAAACAAAGAGCACTTCATCTCACATTCAAGAGAAGTAAAAACCTAGCTGACAAACAAAAGCTGAATGAAGCGAAAATGAGCGCAAGGAGAGTAATGAGTTAAGACTTCAATGATTTTGAAAGTAAGAGGTTGTCAACCGACCTGAGTAAAAACCCTAAGAGATTTTGGTCGTACGTAAAATCTGTAAATGGGTCAAAATCATCTATTCATTCTCTCAGCGACCACACCGGCACCGAAACGGAAGACAACAAAGAGAAGGCTAAAATACTGAATTCGGTCTTCTGAAGTTGTTTCACTGCGGAAAATCGTAACACTGTCCCTTCTTTCAATCGTCGCACCAACGTCCAAATGGCAGATATTGAGATAAGTTATGGTGGAACTGAAAAGCTAATACAATCGCTTACTAATGGAAAGGCGTCAGGACCAGATGAAATACCTATAAGATTCTATGAAGATTATGTGAAAGAACTTGATCCCATTCTAGCAGTAATTTATCGTAGATCGCTTGAGCAACGAAAGATACCTAACGACTGGAAAAAAAGCGCAGGTCAAGAAAGAAAGACCGTAAGACAGACCCACACAAAGGCCTATAACGTTGACGTCAATCTTAGAATTATGGAACATGTTTTATGCTCAAGAATTATTGCATTTTTTGGAAAATGACCATCTCCTCTACAAAAATCGACATTGATTCCGCAAACAGAGATTCTGTAAAACTCAGCTAACTCTGTTCCTCCATGAAATCCACAGCGCAGTGGACAACGGCGCTACGGTTGATGCCGTGTCCCTTGGCTTCAGGAGGGCACTTGACACCGTCCCGCATTGCCGTTTAATGAAAAAAAAAAAAGAAAAATACGAACTTATGGCGTATCGGAACAGACTTGCGATTGGATTCAAGACTTCTTTGCAGATAGAACTCAACACGTCGCTCTTAACGGAACTAAATCGACAGATGTAAAGGTAATATCCGAAACACCACAGGGAAGTGTGATAGGACCGTTGCTGATTTACAATTTACAGGGTATGAAATGAAATGTCGTGTGACGAGGGCCTCCCGTCGGGTAGACCGTTCGTCTGGTGCAAGTCTTTCGATTTGACGCCACTTCGGCGACTTGCGCGTCGATGGGGATGAAATGATGATGATTAGGACAACACAACACCCAGTCCCTGAGCGGAGAAAATCTCCGACCCAGTCGGGAATCGAACCCGGGCCCTTTGGATTGACAGTCTGTTGCGCTGACCACACAGCTACCGGGGACGGACATTTACAGGGTGATTATAATAATTAAAGTTAAACTTTCAAACCGCTATGGAATAAACACCACTGGTCAGAATGACGTCAAATTGCAACGAAATACTATCGGAGAAGGGGGAAAACGTATGGCAGAAGAAAAACAAATAGCTACAAAATGTAGCAGTAGATGACGCTGTAGGCATCATAATTTAATAGTGGTCGACTACAGATGACAAATGAATCATATAACAATGACTAAAGTGTACGTTTGACGTTAAACAAACTGTACTGCGCAGTGCGAATGGATGTACAGGTGTGATACTCTTCGTTACGTGAGCCCATCCATCACGGCACGGTCATAGCACATCGAATGGGAAAATCGGTGTTTAATTGTCCTGAGGCCAAAAACCGCATAAAAAGCATCAATCAAAATCAAATCGCATTATTAATTTCCATATAACTGGCGCAAAACACGTTCAATGTGCTGTCCACCGTGTTCTGCAACAAGTTGAAATCGAGAAACAGCTGGTCCATAGCTGATCGAAGTGTTTCTGTTGTCTCGCTCAGAATGTGTTGCGCAATGCGTGGCTTCAATGCAGCTCAGTTTGCAATCGGAACACTGAACACAACGTCTTTCAGATAGCCCCACAGCCAGAAGTCACACGGAGATCAGCTGATCGAGACGGCTAGGCTGTAGGCAAATGGCGGCTGTTAATTCTAGCATTTCCGAAATGGCGCTTCAGCAGCTGCTTAACTGGATTTGCAATGTGCGGAGGTGCACCATCTTGCATAAAAATGGTCCCCTCCACACATTCACGCTGTTGGAGAACTGGAACGAGATGGTTGCGCAAAAGACACTCATAGATCTTACAGTGACAGTATAGGTAACAGGATAAAAAGTACCTATCTCCTCGAAAAAATATGGTCCTATGATAAATGATGCTGTAAACCCGCACCACAGTGTCCTTTTCAGGATGAAATGGTACTGGTTGATTTGAGTGTGGGATTTTCCGTTGCCCATATTCAACAATTCTGTGTATTGACATATCCTGTCGGATGGGCTTCGTCTGTCCACAAAATCTTCCTCGGTCTATCATTGTTCACACTTCCATGAGAGCAAGAAATTTTAAAGCATAGGTCTCTCTTCCTGACAGGTCAACAGGAAGCAACTCGTGCACATGGGTAATTTTGACTGGATAGCAAAGAAGGATGCTTCGTAGGATTTTACGCACCGTGCTCACTGGTATGTCCAATGTTCGAGCAATTCTCCATGCACTACACGTTTGCACACCACCACTCGTCTCTTCCTGCATTGCTGTGGCCACTGCCTCCAGCAGGATGTACACCAAAAGAACTCGTCTTTTAGAATTTCTGGATCATTTTCTCCAGACCCACGGCAGTCGTCGGACCAACGCCTTTTTTCAATCCCTTCAGTCTCCGGAATTTCTGCAGAGCAATGTGCACACAGTCATCATTCTTCTAGTACAGTTTTACAGGCAGAGCGCGAACCTGCAGACGCGAAAGCAGCAAAAGCCGTGTACCTGGCGTGTTTATACCATCTTCAATGGGTCGTGCGCATAACAAAAAATGACTCTGAGCACTATGGGACTTAACTTTTGAGGTCATCAGTCCCCTAGAACTTAGAACTACTTAAACCTAACTAACCTAAGGACATCACACACATCCATGCCCGAGGCAGGATTCGAACCTGCGACCGTAGCGGTCGCGCGGTTCCAGACTGTAGCGCCTAGAACCGCTCAGCCACTCTGGCCGGCGTGCGCATAACAGGTATTACCATTTACGAATTATGACCCATACAGCACCATCTATTGCTTGATTTTCACCCTATTTTTTTTCTTCTGCCATACGGTTTCCCTCCTCTTCGATAATATTTCGTTGCAATTTGACGTCATTCTGACCAGTGGTATTATTTCTATAGCGTTTTGAAAGTTTAATTATAATCACCCTCTATATAAATAATCTAGTAGAATGCGTCGGATGCTCTTTAAGGCTATTCGCAGATGATGCAGTTGTCTATACCAAAGTAGCAACACCAGAAGATTGTAAAAATTTGCAGAACGACCTGCAGATAATTGATGAATGGTGTAGGCTGTGGCAGTTGCCCCTGAACGTAAATAAATGTAACATATTGCGCATACGTAGGGAAAGAAATCCACTACTGTACAGCTACACTATTGATGACAAACAGCTGGAGACAGTATCTGCCGTAAAATATCTAGGTACAACTATCCACAGCTACCATAACTGGAATGACCACATAAAATAGATAGTGGGAAAAGCAGGCACCAGACTCAGATTCATCGGAAGAATCTTAAGGAAATGTAACTAATCCAAGACAGACGTGACTTGTAAGACGCTTGTTCGCCCAATTTTTGAGTATTGTACACCTATCTGGGATCCCTATCATGCAGGACTGATAGAGGAGATAGAGAAGATCGGCGCGTTTCGTCACGGGATCGCTTAGCTGGCGAGAGAGCCTTACGGAGATGCTAAACAAACTCCACTGGTAGTCGTTACAAGAGAGACGTTGAGCATCACACGGAGAGATTTACTATCAAAATTTCGGGACAACAGTCTTCAGGAGAGCCGGACAACATATTAGTTCTCCCCACATGCATTTCGCGTATTGACCACGCGGAGAAAATTAGAAAAATTAGAGCCAATACAGAGGCTTACCGACAGTGATTCTCCCCACGCACTATTCGCGTGTGGAACAGGTTTGGAGGGATCAGGTACTGAAAGTACCCTCCGCCATACGCCATTAGGTCGCTTGCGGAGTATGATGTAGATGTAGATATACAGGGTGGTCCATTGATAGTGACCGGGCCAAATATCTCACGAAATAAGCATCAAACGAAAAAACTATAAAGAACGAAACTCGACTAGCTTGAAGGGGGAAACCAGACGGCGCTATGGTTGGCCCGCTGGATGGCGCTGCCGTAGGTCAAACGGATATCAACTGCGTTTTTTAAAATAGGAACCCCCATTTTTTATTACATATTCGTGTAGTACGCAAAGAAATATAAATGTTTTAGTAGGACCATTTTTTTCGCTTTGTGATAGATGGCGCTGTAATAGTCACAAACGTATAAGTACGTTGTATCACGTAACATTCCGCCAGTGCGGAGGGTATTGGCTTCGTGATACATTACCCGTGTTAAAATGGACCCTTTAGCAATTGCGGAAAAGGTCGATATCATGTTTATGTATGGCTATTGTGATCAAAATGCTCATCGGGCGTGTGCAATGTATGCTGCTCGATATCCTGGACAACAGCATCCAAGTGTCCGGACCGTTCGCCGGATAGTTACGTTAAGGAAACAGGAAGTGTTCAGCAACATGTGAAACGTCAACCACGACCTGCAACAAATGATGATGCCCAAGTAGGTGTTTTAGCTGCTGTCGCGGCTAATCCGTACATCAGGAGCACACAAATTGCGCGAGAATCGGGAGTCTCAAAAACGTCGGTGTTGGGAATGCTACCTCAACATCGATTGAACCCGTACCGTATTTCAATGCACCAGGAATTGAATGGCGACGACTTTGAACGTCGGGTGCAGTTCAGCCACTGGGCACAAGAGAAATTACGGAACGATGACAGATTTTTTGCACGTGTTCTATTTAGCGACGAAGCGTCATTCACCAACAGCGGTAACGTAAACCGGCATAATATGCACTATTGGGCAACGGAAAATCCACGGTGGCTGCGACAAGTGGAACATCAGCAACCTTGGCCGGTTAATGTATGGTGTGGCATTATGGGAGGAAGGATAATTGGCCCCCATTTTATCGATGGCAATCTAAATAGTGCAATGGATGCTGATTTCCTACGTAATGTCCTACCGATGTTACTACAAGATGTTTGACTGCATGACAGAATGGCGATGTACTTCCAACATGATGGATGTCCGGCACATAGCTCGTGTACGGTTGAAGCGGTATTGAATAGCATATTTCATGACAGGTGGGTTGGTCGTCGAAGCACCATACCATGGCCCGCACGTGCACCGGATCTGACGTCCCCGGATTTCTTTCTGTGGGGAAAGTTGAAGGA
Source organism: Schistocerca piceifrons (assembly GCF_021461385.2). Taxonomy (NCBI): domain Eukaryota; kingdom Metazoa; phylum Arthropoda; class Insecta; order Orthoptera; family Acrididae; genus Schistocerca; species Schistocerca piceifrons. The sequence continues at coordinate 234,255,065 of NC_060138.1, forward strand.
TATTTGCTATCTTGATCCACCGACAACGCCTGACAACGGCGAACTACTCGCTGTTGAGAGGAATGTCGTTACACGTATTGCCAAATGCATTGAAGTTGACGGACATCATTTTGAGCAATTATTCCTTTATTTGATATTTACAGGTGATCATGCTGTAACAGCATGCGTTCTAAGAAATGGTAAGTTCACAAAGGTACATGTATCACATTGGAACAACCGAAATAAAATGTTCAAACGTACCTACTTTCTGTATTTTAATTTAAAAGACCTACCAGTTACCAACTGTTCGTCTAAAATTGTGAGCCATATGTTTTTGACTATTAGAGCGCCATCTATCACAAAGCGCAAAAAGTGGTCCAACTAAAACATTTATATTTCTTTACGTACTACACGAATATATAATAAAAATGGGTGTTCCTATTTTTAAAAAACGCAGTTGATATCCGTTTGATCTATGGCAGCGCCATCTAGCGTGTCAACCACACCGCCATCTGGTTTCCCCCTTCAAGCCAGACAAGTTTCGTTGTTTGTAGTTTTTTCATTTGACGCTTATTTCGTGAGATATTTGGCCCGGTCACGATCAATGGACCACCTTGTATACCAAACTAATTAATAAGGGATGATACTCATCCCCGACGGCACCTAAAACGAAAAACGCATGCCAAATTGAAAATGACGCAAACCACTCCAAGATTAGCGAAGTTTTGCAGAAGCACGAAATTTAGAGCGAACTTCAATACGAGCTGTTTTTAATAGTTTTCACAAAGCAACTCGGTCTCGAAATCCGGCAGAAAATCCAAAGAGCTTATGGTCATGTGTAAACTACAGCAGCGGCAAGACGCAATCAGTAAGTTTACTGTGCGGTAACAATGATGGTTTCACTGATGACAGTGCCACTAAAGCAGAGATACGCAATTTTCCGAAACTCCTTCACCAAAGAAGACGAAGTAAATATTCTAGAATTTGAATAAAGAACAGCTGTCAATAGTAGTAACTTGAAGTAGATATCCTCCCTGTAGCGAAGCAGCTTAAATCAGATAATGACGGCAAAACCTCTGTTCCACGTTGTACACCAGGCGGATTCCTTTCAGAGTATGCTGATGCTTAGTAATCACGTATATCCGCTAGCTTGTCAAACGACCCGTATCTAAGGACTGGAAAATTGCAAAGGTCACACCAATCCTTAAGAAAGGAAATATGAGGATATCACATTGATTCCATAGTTTTAGACTTCCAGAAGACTTTTAACATTGTTCCTCACAAGCGATTTCTAAAAAATTGCGTGCCTATTCAATGTCGACTCAGTTGCGCGACTGTATTCGTGTTACAGTTCGTAGTAATTGATGGAAAGTCATCGAGTAAAACAGTATTTGGCGTTCTCCAATGAAGCGTTGTAGGCACTTTGCCGTTCATGATCTACATGAAATATATAGACGAACTGAGAAGCAGTCTTTGATTGTTTGCAGATGATGCTGCCACTTACGCCTCTTACCGTCTTCTGGAGTCATTTATATGATCAAATGCAACTGCAAACTGATTTAGACGAGATCCCAGTAAAGTTCGAAAAGTGGCGACGCTAAAGTATGAGAAGTGTGAAGTCATCCATATGAGTACTAAAAGAAATCGATAAATTTACACGGTAAATCGCAAAAACCTGAAAACTATAAATTCAACTAAATACTTGGGGATTACAATTACGAATTACTTAAATTGGAACGATCAACTCGATAATGCTCTGGGGAAATCAAACCAAAGGCTGCATTTTATTGGCAGAATACATAGAAAGTGAAACAGGTGTACTAAAGAGCCTGCCTACACTTCAATTGTCCGTTCCCTTGTGGAGTATTGTTGTGCTGCGTGGGATCCGCATCAGATGGGATCGACGGACGACTTCGTAAGAGTTCAAAGGGCAGCTCGTTTTGTATCATCACCGGATAGGGAAGAGCGTGTCACGGGTATGATAAGTGAAGTGGGGTGGCAGTTAAAACAATGGCGTTATCGATGCAGCGGGATCTTCCCGTGAACTTTCAATTACCAAATTTCTCCTCCAACTGCGAAAGTATTTAGTTGGCGTCCACCTACGTGGGGAGAAATGATCATCTAAATAAGGGAAATTGGGTCTCGCACAGAAAGATTTAAATGCTCGTTTTTCACGCGCGCCATCCGAGAGTGCAACGGTAGAGAAATAGCTAGAAGGTGGTTCGATGAACCGCCTCCAAGCACTTAACTGTGAATTTTAGAGTAGTCATGTAACTGTAGATGCTCACGGCGATTTTGCCCGATTGTCTTATCGATCCTGAAATGTAACGGAAACTTGTTGTTCTGCTCTTATGCTTAAATTGTTAACTTAATTAGGACTCACAATAAATTAAGTGATGTAGACAAATTTATTTGGTGTGTCAAAAAGATGTTTTTGAAAGACCCATCACGTGTTGCAGCATTTAAGTTTTTAACTGCAGACATTTTCTTAGTGCTATCTCCTATCTTAAAAAGGTATGGGTTAGGGATTGATGGTTGCAATTCTTACTGTCAAAACTCCAATGTACCAACGGCCTTCCCGCAGTGGTAGCATCGGTTCCCGTCAGATCTCTGAAGTTAAGCGCTGTCGGGCTTGGTTAGCACTAACGTAAACCGTTTTGCACATTATTTGTTGATACTTGGCGAACATTTTCTGCTTTCTTAAGAAATTCAGACATATTTGAGTGTCTGATCCGAGGATTTGAGGTTGCTGTGGCCAAAATGAGATGTGTCACTGACGGATGTCCTGCTGTCTGCACATCTTATCTGAAATCAAAAAACAAACAATTTTCTTAATCTATCAGGTGTTTGCACACAGAGTAATATCGCATTTGTTTGAAATTTGACTAAGTAATAAAATGACTGACATTTGGAAGTAACATATTGTTTTGTTGTGTACTTCTGGTAAAGTTTTTTTCGAGGTAACTAATGAATAAATTGAGATAAGAAAATTTGCGTACTAGTCCTTACGGACATGCTCGAGAAGTAATTCTGCCAAATCACAGATGGATATCTTTATTAGTGTGGCCGCAATCCATTTCATCAGTTTGAGATACAGTGTATTTTAAGCTCACGGAATGGATCGTGGGCACGCTAATAAAGATATCATTCCGAAATTTGGCTGAAATGTACCCCGCGCACATCTGCAAAGACTAACAGGCTAATTTTCTTATTTCAATTTATTCATTAGTCACTGCAAAAGACATGACCAAAAACGCACAACAAAATAAATATTTGTTTCAAACGTCCGCCACTTTATTATTTTGTTATTGCACTATTTCCAAGTACGCAGTTTCCAATATACTAAGAAAATTGTTTTTTTTTTTTTTAATTTCAGTCTAGATTTGCAGACTGCAGGACTTCGGACATGTAACACCTCATTTGGACAAACGTTTTGAGCAATAATCAATAAATACTGTGCCTGATTGCTTCATCAGTGTTTCGAATAATGATAATAATAATAACAGAAATTGTAAACATAGTCTATGTTATAGACTGACTGAGGAGAATGGACCATCAGTCATTTAGATTCAAATGATATTGTCCATTCTGAATATGCTCCTCTTGTCTCAGATGAGGTAATAAGAAGTACAAGGCTGTGTTGACTGACAATAGGAAATATTTTTACATGATAATTTGCACAAGATATTCATTGTATATTGCGACTTAGAATTCATTAGTTGAGTAAATGGGAAGATGCACAAGAAAATCATAGGATAATTATGTTATGATAATGTTAGTAAAAAAACACTACATCAGATTCCATAGTTAAGCTTGCTTCTCATATGCATTTTATTCTTAAATAATTAGTTTATTATCATAAACTGACTTACTATTTTATTTCACAACATTACCTCTTTCTGATTTTCTTAGGTCATATTTTTGTAAATTCTTGGTGAGAGAAGCTCATTTTTGAGCAAATAATGATAAAAATTCCAGTTCTATTATTGACCTTGCAGACGATATTAGCAGTAACTTCACACAAGCTGCTGACCGACAAACACCTGCAGGAGTATTCAAAGACACGTTGATACGCTTGTACAGTTTTTTTAATTCGCAAGACGTGTGAGGCTTACAGCAGCCAACACAAGCTAATTTGACTGACACGTTTAATATGACCTTTTTCGAGACTGTAAGGAAACCACCCTTACTACAGTATTTTAATGTCGTTATAAACTTATGTTGTTTCAAAGATAAGTGTATAATTACTGAAACTTTTGTGGCGCTACAAAAGTAACATAGATAAACGCAAGGAAAAGGATTGACCTGGAGAAGTTGACCCGCAAATTCGAGTGCGGCGCTAGCGCTCCACGCGGCACTGGCCGAAAGCAGAGCTGCAACAGCTTCGCAGGCTTGCCGCCAGAGGGTAGGGCGTAAGAGCCGACAGGTGCCTTCATTAGAGGGTGAGAACTACTTCAGCTGGAGCCTTCTGCCGAGTACAGTGAGTTATTTACGTCTGCCGGACGAGATGTCTGAGATACCTTTATGTGGTGTGAAGCTATTTGCTGATCGCAGATTACATGTCTATAAGAAAGTTAAAGGGATATAGTTTTAGTTATTTTTGTAAGTGCCGTCACATACCGGTATCAAGAAATATCTAGTCTTTTAATGTTAACGCGCTATATTTCAGTTTTACAACGCGATAAACAAATTTTCATGTGTGGAAGAAGCTTATTTTATCCTTTGGTTTTCAAATTTCCTATTTTTCAGTGTAATATTGCTCATTATTGGCATTGTTCACGCTTCATTGTCGACTGCAATCTCGCTATTTTTCTGATGAGCACCGAGAATATCTGTCACTGACAACACTGCTTTCTTTACATTCGAGTTATTTGTTCTTCAAAACAATGAATGTGTTTTGCTTAAAGATAGGTTGTACAAGGCAGGAAACTGAAGTTCACGACAAATTATTTCTCTCTGTATGACTGAAAGCAGAAAATTCTACATTATACGTTACCTTAGTGCCGAAAGCTTCAAAAGAAAGAAAATTTTTCTCAAGCACATAATTTCAGTTATTATTAATTGAAACCCAAGAAAAGTTATATCCAATTTAATTTATTAGACGTCTGCTACCCACACAAAAAAACTTCGCATGAACCTATAATTTGGTGTATGGTGCTGACTTCCTTTTTCAGCATATCCAGGTAATATTAGTTTTGTAAATGGTTGATGTTGCATGCTTAATGATCTGTCGCAAACGTTTGTCTTTGTAACTTATATCTGTAAGAGAGCTACATACTGTATTATACAATAAATACCGTGAAACCTGGTTTTCCAGTTCTACCTAACTGCAAATATTTTGGTCGATATCAAGCAGCTTTACACTTTCATGGCCTAAAAAAACCTCGAAATAAACATATGTGATGTTACCGATCGGTTAATTACAACTTTCTTATAAAAATTATATTTTCGCACTTGGATCTCCGAATCCATAGCGATACTATAATATTAAAATATATCCTTTTTGAATAGTGAAGTCGTCCGTCAATTACCACATTCGAGTATCACAATTAAGTAACGTATCATTAATGCTGTCACTATATCTGTGACTTGATTCTAAGTCAAATTAAATATGAGGCTGAACAGAAAGATAGTACCCTGTATAAATACCAGTACCGAAAGTGCCGTGGTAAGATTCGAAGCTGTCATTTCGGAGGAGCTGTGTTCATATCCCCACCGGCCATTGACATCCAAATTTCCGGTGGTTTCCGTAAATCGCGTACGGTAATTCCAGGATAAGCCTCATGCTTCTCCAACCTGGGTTTGATCTCTAACAATCCGTTCGTCGACGGGGCGGTAACGTCTAGTCGTCCTTTCTTCTTGAATTATTAAACTGGAAAACTCTGCGCACAATAAAAGCAAGCTGCTGTTTCTAATATATTTATCAACTTTTCCACAATTGACGCGAAAATTGTTTCAGGGTTCTAGAAAACTACATGGAATTTCCTCGTGACAATTTTGGTTTTCTTTTGCGAGGAAGGATGGAATGTCGTACATATCACTTCATGTTATTTGTGTAGAAATTTCGCCAGGAGAAAGTATTAAAACCTGGCACTGGAGAACAGGAGGTCTACTCGAATTTCATCCATGAATGGAACAGGTACTTTAAAATTTAAAAAAATACGTTTAAAAATAGTTTTCTGTATAGAAGGTAGACGTACCGTTCAGAGTAGAACTGATAACATCTGCACTCCTAACCCCTATCTCGGAACACACTACCATTGCAGATTGTCGATTAAACGGCTTCCATGGACAACAAAAGTTTGATTTTCAATATTTCGAGTAATTATTGACTGAATTCAAAAATTTAAAATGCTGTAATAATCTACACACTAAGAGATGAAAGCTCACGTTGAAATTTTAACACAGTAGGACAAGTATTACAGTTAGAAACTGTGGCAGCGTACTGATGGCGCACCTCTACCTGGACTTTATTCATCTAGTATTTGTAAACTTACCGAGTCCCAACAAACTTTACACATAATTTCAAATCTTTACTAAACTTTTTCTGGCTGACTCCCCCAACAAAATGATGGAAGAAAGAAGGTAACACGGAGACAGTCTTTTTGTTGTGCCGATCTGCGACTCAGCATCTCCGCTTTGTGGTGAGTAACAACTATCTTTTTCAGAATATTGTTACATTCCGTCGTAGATTTACCATTATTTGAAAAAAAAAGGTTGTCACTGCTTACATTTTCGCACCTCATGCAGTAAATCTTCAACATCATGCTTGACGTTTAATTTATTATTTTTTTACTACGATATCTCTTCGCAAAATATTAAAACCTGCCACTGGAGAACAGGAGGTCTACTCGAATTTCATCCATGAATGGAACAGATCTTTAAAATTAAAAAAAAGAAATACGTTTAAAAATAGTTCTTTGTATAGAAGGTAGACGTACCTTTTAGTGTAGAACTGATAACATCTGCACTCCTAACCCCTATCTCGGAACACGCTGTTCGGGCAGCACCCACATATATCACTGAGTGTACCTGCAAAATAATATCATTGTACGATACGTAGTTCAGCTGAAATGACGTCATAAACATTCAGATGGGTGAAAACTAGCTTTTGCTTAAAAGGGGGAGCAAATTACCCAGACTATGTTCATCCAGTTTCATAAGGTGAACACTTAGGGACTTCCAACAAACTTTAACCATAATTTCAAAGCTCTGCTAAACTTTTTTCTTGTTACATCCTTAAAGTCAAATATTTAACACATCAACTCATGCAAAGTAATGAGAGGCCTGAAGCTGTCTTATAGACCGGAGTTCGATTCTTTAAAGAATCGAGGATTTTCTGGTTGCCTCACCAAAGGATTGCTTTTTAGCATTGACATACGTATTAGCAACATAAAGCAAATCATTAACTTTTTCAATGTCTAGTTACCTTCTTAATGCTGACGAGAAGGAAAAGAAAATGAAATTTGATGTTTATTACAATACCAGTGTATGCAGCATATTGCGTACGCAGTTTCAGCAAATTGAAGATGTTAAAAAAACTACGTAAGGTCGATTATGGGTGAAAAATGTCAAATTCCTCTATCTCGTCGACATAACGCGACACAGCTGGTAAACTTGGCTTCAATGATGCAGCCGCGGAAAAAAAGGACGGTGAAATATGGTAGAAACGCAGTTCTTGGAAAGCGATATTTCTCAACCATTATATATTATTGTAATCGCAACTGGAAAAATATATATAATAGATTTTATAAAGAAAAACTAAATCTACTTGTATCCAAAAAATATTATTTTAAATTGTTTCACTCACTCAGAGTCTACTCTCTTTAAAATTAACTCATAAAATACATTATAATTATTTTTTTAAAAATTTGACGGTTTTAAGAGATTAGTATTAACAGTGAAAAAGATCAAATATCTGTATTAAAGATATGTAAATCGTGGATGTACAGTCAAATTTTAAATGGGTGGTCCCTGTGGAGTCGATACGGGGAATGCAGCTGTCGTAGCTTTGTCTGAGTGCTTTCGCCAACGTCATGCATGCACTGACAGAGCATCTACTAACGTTACAGATACTTTCAGTTCTGAAAGTAAAGGCTGAGTCTTAATCGCCTCTTGACATCTGTCTCGAGAGAGGCGTATCGCTAGCTTAGTGGGACGTGAGTGAGGAAGTATCTTTCCCAAGGCGCGGATGCAGGAACCGTCCGAGCATACCTCTCATGCCGTCCCCGTAAATCACTGACAACTATAGCTGTTCGATCGGGAGAAAATGGATCTGCTCGTCTTCAACAGCAACTTAGCTTCACCTCTGGAGCTTGGCATTGTATGGCAAAGCTAGTAGGGGTACGTAAAGATCGCTATAAGTGAATCAAAGTATGGATGCTGATTTCCACTTCTTGTGTGTCACATTACTGTGACAACGGTTATTTGGTTGTCTGACAAATACCAATAATACGCTAAAATAGATTGTGGGACACTAAAGAGAAAATTCACTCGTATATGAAGCTTGACTGCAGACATAGACACCCAAGACACACATGGTATCACACCTAGTTTACTTAATTCTAAAGATTTGTCGATGTCACATTCGCGAGCCATTCAGAATATATTACAAAGTTTAATTTTTTTTTTAATGGATACTTCGACATTTACATCTGTAATTCACTAGTTAGGTCACGGAGTTTAGCGAAGAGTACTTCTGTCACGACTGTCACGTCCTCGCTTCCCTGCTCCATTCGCCAGTGGTGCTTGTGCGGAAAGATTCTGGATAAACCTCCGTAACAGATCTAATTTCTCAGATTTTCTCGTTGTGGTGACTTCGCGAGACGAATGTGGGACGAAGTCATATGTCGCTCGAATATTCTTGGAATGAGGCTCACGAAGTTGCAACAGTAAGCATCTGCGTGTTACACGAACCCCCACCCCCTTGCAGCGTCTGCCGCTGGAGCTTTTTTTACACTTCTACAATGCTTTCGAGTCCACTAAACGACACTGCGACGAAATGTGTCGCTTTTGGTAGGATCTTCTCTATCTCTCCTATTAATTGAACCTGGTCAGTCTGATGATCAGTACTCAAGAATCGGTGTTAAGTGTATTGTAAGCCACTCCTTTCATCGATGAATTACGTTCCCTTAATATTCTTGCAGTGAACCTCAAACTGCGTCTGCTTTTCCTACAGTTAGTTTTATGCGGGAATTCCACCTTAGGTCACTTCGGACCATTACTCCCAAGTACTTTGTCCTTGTTATAATTTTAAATAAACATTATGTAATAGCATAATCGAACAATAACGGATTGATTCATATTATTACGTGGATAATACACCGAAGAGCCAAAGAAACTAGTGCACCTGCCTAATGTCGTGTAGGCCCCCGCGAACGCGCAGAATGCCGCAACACGATGTGGCATGGACTCGACTAATGTCGGAAGAAGTGCTGTAGGAAATTGAGGCCATGAATCCTGCAGGGTTGTCCATAAATCCGTAAGAGTACGAGTGGGTGGAGATATCTCCTGAACAAAGTGTTGCAAGGCATCCTAGATATGCTGATTAACGTTCATCTCTGGGGAGTTTGGTGGCCAGCGGAAGTGTTTAAACTCAGAAGAGTGTTCCTGGAGCCACTCTGTAGCAATTCTGTGCGTGTGGGGTGCGGCATTGTCCTGTTGGAATTCTACATCTACATCTACATACATACTCCGCAATCCACCATACGGTGCGTGGCGGAGGGTACCTTGTACCACAACTAGCATCTTCTTTCCCTGTTCCACTTCCAAACAGAACGAGGGAAAAATGACTGCCTATGTACGAGCCCTAATCTCTCTTATCTTATCTTTGTGGTCTTTCCGTGAAATGTAAGTTGGCGGCAGTAATATTGTACTGCAGTCAGCCTCAAATGCTGGTTCTCTAAATTTCCTCAGTAGCGGTTCACGAAAAGAACGCCTCCTTTCCTCTAGAGACTCCCACCCGAGTTCCTGAAGCATTTCCGTGACACTCGCCTGATGATCAAACCTACCAGTAACAAATCTAGCAACCCGCCTCTGAATTGCCCAAGCCCGTCGGAAAGCCAGTGGACTTGAATAGATGCAGGGGATCGGAACAGGATGCTTACACACGTGTCACCTATTACACTCCTGGAAATTGAAATAAGAACACCGTGAATTCATTGTCCCAGGAAGGGGAAACTTTATTGACACATTCCTGGGGTCAGATACATCACATGATCACACTGACAGAACCACAGGCACATAGACACAGGCAACAGAGCATGCACAATGTCGGCACTAGTACAGTGTATATCCACCTTTCGCAGCAATGCAGGCTGCTATTCTCCCATGGAGACGATCGTAGAGATGCTGGATGTAGTCCTGTGGAACGGCTTGCCATGCCATTTCCACCTGGCGCCTCAGTTGGACCAGCGTTCGTGCTGGACGTGCAGACCGCGTGAGACGACGCTTCATCCAGTCCCAAACATGCTCAATGGGGGACAGATCCGGAGATCTTGCTGGCCAGGGTAGTTGACTTACACCTGCTAGAGCACGTTGGGTGGCACGGGATACATGCGGACGTGCATTGTCCTGTTGGAACAGAAAGTTCCCTTGCCAGTCTAGGAATGGTAGAACGATGGGTTCGATGACGGTTTGGATGTACCATGCACTATTCAGTGTCCCCTCGACGATCACCAGTGGTGTACGGCCAGTGTAGGAGATCGCTCCCCACACCATGATGCCGGGTGTTGGCCCTGTGTGCCTCGGTCGTATGCAGTCCTGATTGTGGCGCTCACCTGCACGGCGCCAAACACGCATACGACCATCATTGGCACCAAGGCAGAAGCGACTCTCATCGCTGAAGACGACACGTCTCCATTCGTCCCTCCATTCACGCCTGTCGCGACACCACTGGAGGCGGGCTGCACGATGTTGGGGCGTGAGCGGAAGACGGCCTGACGGTGTGCGGGACCGTAGCCCAGCTTCATGGAGACGGTTGCGAATGGTCCTCGCCGATACCCCAGGAGCAACAGTTTCCCTAATTTGCTGGGAAGTGGCGGTGTGGTCCCCTACGGCACTGTGTAGGATCCTACGGTCTTGGCGCTCATCCGTGCGTCGCTGCGGTCCGGTCCCACGTCGACGGGCACGTGCACCTTCCGCCGACCACTGGCGACAACATCGATGTACTGTGGAGACCTCACGCCCCACGTGTTGAGCAATTCGGCGGTACGTCCACCCGGCCTCCCGCATGCCCACTATACGCCCTCGCTCAAAGTCCGTCAACTGCACATACGGTTCACGTCCACGCTGTCGCGGCATGCTACCAGTGTTAAAGACTGCGATGGAGCTCCGTATGCCACGGCAAACTGGCTGACACTGACGGCGGCGGTGCACAAATGCTGCGCAGCTAGCGCCATTCGACGGCCAACACCGCGGTTCCTGGTGTGTCCGCTGTGCTGTGCGTGTGATCATTGCTTGTACAGCCCTCTCGCAGTGTCCGGAGCAAGTATGGTGGGTCTGACACACCGGTGTCAATGTGTTCTTTTTTCCATTTCCAGGAGTGTAGAATCATATCTAGACATATCAGGGGTCTCATACCACCCCAACTGCACACGCCGCACACCATTACAGAGCCTCAACCAGCTTGAACAGTTCCAGGCTGACATGCTGGGTCCATAGATTCATGAGGTTGGCTCCATAGCCGTACACGTCCATCCGTTCGATAAAATTTGAAACGAGTCTCGTCCGACTAGGCAACATGTTTCTAGCCATCAACAGTTCCATGTCGGTGTTGACGGGCCCAGCCAAGGCATAAAGATTTGTTTCGTGCAGTCATCAAGGCTACACGAGTGAGCCTTCGGCTTCGAAACCCCATATATATGCTTTTCCGTTGAATGTTTCGTACGCTGACACTTGTTGGCGGCCCAGCAGCAATTTTCGGAAGGATTGGACACCTGTCACGTTCAACCATTCTCTTCAGTCGTCGTTGGTCTCGTTCTTTTCCGGCCGCAGCACTGTCGGAGATTTGAGTTTTACCGGATTCCAGATATTCACGATACATTCGTGAAGTGGTCGTACGGGAAAATCCCCACTTCATCGCTAGCTCATAGACGCTGTGTCCCATCGCTCGTGCGCCGACTATAACACCACGTTCAAACTCACATAAATCTTCATAACCTGCCATTGTAGTAGCAGTAACCGATGTAACAACTGCGACACTTGTGGTGTTATATAGGTGTCACCGGCCGCAGCTCTGTATTCTGCCTGTTTACATATCTCTGTGTCTGAATACGTATGCCTATACTAGTTTCTTTGGCGCTTCAGTGTAGGCTAGAGGCATTCACGTTCAGTATCGACTGTCAGTTCTTGCAGTGTCGGCAACATTATGGAATTAAGTATATATAATTAAAAACCAGTCTTGATCGCAAATTTCTCTTAATCGGAGTGACCGGTTTCAGTCCTTAAGGATCATCTTCAGACTCCAGAACGGCAGGTAGACGTCCATGGAGCAAGCTCCGCCGACCCTTGACGCTGAACTGACTGCTCAATACAAGATCGCTGATAATGTTTTCAAAAATATTATTTAACATTACGGAAGGCGGGACATGTTTGTTAATAGGGTGTGCAGCATGCAAGCCACAAGGCTGGTAAGACGTTCTTATAGCAATGCTTCGCATTCTCCCACCAGCGCAGTTGACAATTGCTGGATTGTTGTTGGTGCAGTGTGGACGTGCTGCAACACGGTTCCTCAATGCATCTCACTGCCCCGTGGGATTTAAGCCGGAGGAACGAGTACGTCAGCCATTTGCCTAATATCGTCTTGTTGCAAGAATTCCGCACCTGCACTGTTCGATGCGGTCGCGCATGGTCATCCATAAAAATGAATGCTTGCCAAATGCATCCTGAAAAATATGCACGTTGGAAAGGACTAAAAAGTTACAATAATGTTGACCGGTAAGTATATAGTGCTCAAAGATTTGGAGGTTAGTACGCCCATGCAAAATTACCGCTTCCGTACCATAACAGCTGGACCGCCGAGGCCATCATGTTCGGCAGTGTCCATGGCGTATTATGTGGTCCCATCTCTCGCCATCCGAGGGTACGGCCAGAATCACTACGCAGACTGAAGCTAATCTGCTCTCATTCAGTAAGAACACGCGAGCCCACTCCTCGTTGACCCTCCCTCCCACCCCCCCTGCCCCTACGCTCTTGGCCCCAAATCAGACTGTGCTCCAACGTGCGTATACCAGTGGAACACAACATACTGGTCATCGTGTAAAGAGAAAACCACCATGCAGTCACCGTACCTCTGCGTAGCGTGAGATCGCATGCGTTGCAGTTGCGTTAAACGTGGTTGAAATTACACCCTCTAATTGACGTTGTAACGTCCCATCGGTAAGTGAGTAGCTAAAAAATGGTTTAAATACCTGTGAATATCTTGCCTTCGGTGTCCCACGACGACTGCATACCTGAGCTAAAATATGCTTGGTCAACAAATGCAGGATATCATAATGGATTTCGCTACAATGAAGTGGGCCACAACTGAAGTAAAGTAAGTACGTAGATTTATTCACTTCAAAACTTTTATCTTATGAGCTCCAATCTTCGGTGTAATAAGCCTCGTTGTTACTACTACAGCTAACCGATGGTAGCACATACTACACTGGCGATATTAAATAGCCCAGCGACGACCGGAGTGGACGTGCGGTTCTAGGCGCTACAGTCTGGAACCGAGCGACCGTTAAGGTCGCAGGTTCGAATCCTGCTTCGGGCATGGATGTGTGTGGTGTCCTTAGGTTAGTTAGGTTTCAGTAGTTCTAAGTTCTAGGCGACTGATGACCTCAGAAGTTAAGTCGCATAGTGCTCAGAGCCATTTGAACCAGTAATTTGATAGAAATGCGTATGTGGGGTCAAATTGCATTGTTCAACACTAATACCCAACAAAGTACGAATAGTTTAACACTCCGAAATAATCCGTCACTGCACTGTTCTAATATGCTGGTTTAGACAACGTCCGTCACATAAGTTGCTCTACTGTAAATCCAAACCTGAATCAAGCACCAAGAACTTATCTCAGCTGTAAGCACAGATCTGTCCTCTAGTGGGTCCAACACTCATCTGCCCTAACAATACTATAGGCTGAGTATTTATACTCTTCCTACAATGTGCTACTGGTTATAATAAGGCAAAACATAATTTACAATATGAAATAGTTTAAGAACATTATCAAACACTCATAATATTCCCTACTATGCTAGAACAAGTTTGGGACATTTTCTAAACACACAAAGATTACATTAATATTGAAATTGCAGAAATAAGCATTCTAACAATGCTAAACTATCAATTATCTATATTTTGTTAATTAGGTTCAAGATTTAAATCCTACCATTTACAGGCGATGAGAACGAAATATATTATTCCTTTATCTAAACATTTTCCATATATTAATCTCCTGAATCTGATTTTGATCGTTTATGGTACAAAGGGTATTGTAACTACTATTGTTTGATATTGCTATTATTCTTCTAAAAGCCTTTTTCCTATTATCGGAAAGTAAATGAATTTAATTATAGCTGGATATATAAGAGTATTAATCTAGTAATACATAATGCAGGGGTGGTAACCATAAGCCTGGAATGTTAGAACGTGGATCGCTCCTTGCCTGTGGCATCATGTCACCTGCCGCTGTAGTTGGCCATGGTTCACCACCTCCTATCCTTTGGTTCGGAACGCTCCCTACGCACGTGAAACAGCGCTGTGGGCAATACCAAACTCATGGGCTACATTCGTCACATTTCATCCTTATTCCAGTTTCTCAATGATTCTTCTCCGTTTGAGGTCATCCAAATGATGTCTACGGGCCTTGCTGTAATGAAGATCATCACTTCAGTGCACTGAAACTGCTCCTTCCTTTAACTACCTCGTGTTGTGGGGCCTGCTCCATTTGGTGCTATTAGTGATGTTGATCTCACGTCATGTGACGTCCAGCTTTCTGTGTATGACTGCAAGACCTCTGGCAACATACATCCGCACCTTCTTTCATTTCCGTGGAGTAGTTTTTGTATTACTTTATCTATTTCGCCCTTAAGTTTTGCAGAGCAGTCTATATATTGATGCTCGATAGGTTTCTCATTCACTAAGCTGTGTGGTGAATTTGCTGTTCGTCACTTCGTTGCTGTAACTCTTTTGGAGTGAGTCGCACTTAGGTTCAGCCATCTTTGAGGGCGGGTTTCCGGAGGCGGCTGACTTTACGTTCTGTATCGCTTGGAGTGGTTGGTGGGGCGTCACACATCATGCGGAGCTGCAGAATGTAAGAAAGTTGTAAGTACCGTCCATGAAGCAGATTTAGTTTGTTTATTTCGCTGTTTCACTGCAATAATGTTGTAATTCAATCTTTATTCAGTCGCTTCTTCGTCAACACTTGTCCAACCGAATACCAAAGTATAACCTGTATGTCAAACTGTAGAATAATCAAGGCCATGTAGTGTGAAGGAGAAATCCATAGACATTTAGCGGTGTTGGGCTTAAAGCTTTTCCTACTAGCCTCTGATGAGTATGTAAGCCAATGTGGACTCCTCACGCCACTTTTCTGTGCGTAATTACAGATTTCTTGAGGTTAGCGATGCTCGCTGTCTGAACTTACTTAAAGTTCTCAAGCTGTGATTACGCCAGCTGTTCCTTTTTAAATTTATAATTCCTGCTGTCATGTTTCTAACACTCTGATCTATATTTCTACGTTCCAACCACGAGGTTCTCATGTTAGACTATCCTGTCAAGTCTGTTCATCTCTGCATAACTATAGCAACTTGTATCCACTTCAATCTGTAGGCAAATCTTTAGCTTCTTCTACAGTTCTTACACCCACACGGCACTCTATTGGGAAACTGACTATTCCTTGATACCTCAGGATGGATCCTATCAACCGATCCTGTCTTCAAGTCCTGTTCTGTTCCCAGCTCGACTGAGTACCGCTCCATTATCCTGTCTAAGCATATAATTTTCAGCATTTTCCTGTAACAGCGCATTTTAAAAGCTTCTCTTCTTGTTTGTACTGTCTGTCATCGACAATCCACTGCCACACAAGGCATCTCGCAGACAAATAAAGCGGCGTGGTGTGACCGCGCGGTTAGAGGCGCCATATCACAGATTCAACGGTTCCTCCCGCTGGAGGTTTGAGTCCTCCCTCGGGCAAGGGCGTGTTTGTTGTTCTTAGCATAAGTTTCTTTCAGTTAGTTTATGTAGTGTGTAAGTTTAGGGACCGATGACCTCAACAGTTTTGTACCTTAGGAATTCACACACATTTGAACATTTGAGATGGATAAATTCAGAAAAGGCGTCTTAACATTTAAATTTATATCCTTTGTTAACAAATTTCTCTTATTTAGAATGGCTTTACGTGCTACTGCCAATCTGCATTTTCTTACTTTGGTGACTCTCAGTTATTTTGCTTCACGAGTGGTAAAACTCATCTGAAACGTTTAGTGGCTGATGTCCTACTTTAACTCCCTCAGCTTCGTATCATTTAATTCGACTGCACTACGTTACCTTTGTTTTACTTATATTGATGTTCATCTTTTCAATACACTGTTACGTCTGTTCAGCTGGCCTACCGAGCCCCGTTGCAATCTGATAGAATTACAGCTTCAATGGCAAACTTGAACGCAAGTGAAAGACTATTGATTTTCAAACGCTGTCTGGCGCCATGAACTATGGTAATTTTTAACATTTTCATCACTAGTTCATTGCTACTGTATCACTGTAGTTTTCCGTCGAAAGCCTTTGCTTTTACTGTCACAGCTGCTTGCACTTCTGGCGACAACAGCTGTTTAAACACAGGCTTAACACCTGCTCCGCCGCATAGACTCACCTCTCCGGCAGTGTGGTCGTTATTCAACGCTCCTCTGCTGCTTTGAATGACAAGCTATTATTTTCATCGTCGCTAGCAGTTTTGTCCATTTCTGTTAGCATTGGCGGATGATATGCAATTGTGATGATAGGTTGTTCACCTCCCTGCGAATTTTTTCGATGTTGAAAACTGACTACTCTATTAGTAAGGGTAGAAAAAAATCTCATTTACGTAAACCTTTTTAGTGTGACAAAGATTTTTCTTGGCCTCTCTTTTGTTTCCTGGCCCCTCTTTTGTTCTGTTTGTAAATATCAGATATGCCTGAAACCACATAAAGATAATTGGAGAATGTTAACGACTGGGCACTCGTAATGAGACTTGGTCTTTAAGTTACCGAGCCTGTATTGACCAATGATTTGTCACCTATTGGGTAATACTTTCGTAAATGGAGGTTGTAGTCAACTGTTGCTAAGAAAAAAGTCTTGACGTTTCACCTAAACAACAAGTTGGCAAAGAAGGAGTCCACAATATATTTTGAAGTAAGGCTAATCAGACACAACAGACGCCCGAAATATCTAGTGGTCAAGCTTAATAGAATGGTCACTTACAAATATCATCAATTAAAAAGAGCATCCAAACTCAAAACTAGATATAACATTTGCCAGAAACTGTGTAGCACACGATGGGGATCCCCTGCATTTACACAACCAACGTACTTCTGCCCTGGGATTAGTTTACGCTGTTGCTTCCCAGATAGCATGACCAGTACTCACAGAAAATTTGTTGATGCACAGCTCAACCATAGCACACAGCCCAACCATGAATCTTAGAAGTGGTACAATCAGCCCTGCACATACTTTCTGGTTATTCATATTTAGCCACATATCACCTCCATATCTGCTGCGGGAAGTCACTTGTACTGGGGTACAAGAAGCGACAGAAAAATCCTGATTTCTCTGGTCACGCAGACACTCCAGTCAAAGAAAGCTTCGCTCTCACCCCAGGAAACCGAAAGGAAATTACGTGATGTACTGCTCCACAATTTTACTCCGAGACATATATTGGCGGACGCGAGATAATTACTTGCACTGGTACTCCATCCCTGTCACCCGCGAGACGTGGCTAAGCTTGTCACTGTAACAAAGTCACGAATTAATGCCTAATTTCATATTTATAGATTCCCAAAAGGCTTGTGATTCTGTTCATCACAAGTGACTTCTGATCAAATGGTTCAAATGGCTCTGAGCACTATGGGACTTAACATCTGAGGTCATCAGTCCCCTAGAACTTAGAACTACTTAAACCTAACTAACCTAATGACATCACACACATCCATGCCCGAGGCAGGATTCGAACCTGCGACCGTAGCGGTCGCGCGGTTCCAGACTGAAGCGCCTAGAACCGCTCGGCCACTCCAGCCGGCGCTCCCACTTCTGATCAGATTATGTATGTATGGACTGTCGTCTTAGTTGTGCGACTGATTTTATGATTTCCTGTCAGAAATGTCACAATTCGTAGTGATTGACGGAAAGTCATCGAGTAAAATGAGTGATATCTGGCTTTCCCCAGAGAAGTGTTACGATTTTTCTAATCTATAAAAATAATTCAGAAGTCAATATGAACAGCCATCATAGATTGATTGCTTGCAGATGATGCTGTCATTTACTGTTCAGTAAATTCAAATAAAGATCAAAATCAAATGCAATATGATTTAGGCAAGATATACGTGCGGTGTGAGAAGTGGTAATTTTCCCTAAATAATGAAAAGTGTGAGGTCACGCACATGAGTGCTAAAAGGAATCCGTAAAATTTGGGTTGCACGATAAATCACACAACTCTTAAGTCTGTCAGTTCAACCAAACAGTTAGGAATTACAATTACAAACAAATTGAATTGGAACAATGTTGTGGGGAACCAAACAAAAGACTGTGTTTTATTGCAGAACACTTAGAAAATGCAACAGGTCTAGTAAAGAGACTGCCTCCACTACTCTTACCCGTCTTCTGCTACAGTACGGCTGTGCATTGTGGGATCCTTACCAGATACAATTGACGGTCAACACCGAAAAAGTTCAAAGGAGGGCAGTTCGTTTTGTACGTAATATCGTGAAACAAGGAAGAATGTGATAAAGTTCTCTCGAACTTCCAGCAGCGTCAAGTGGTTTAAAATCCACGAAATTTCGGCAGAATGCTCCTCGGCCATTCTCAAGTGGTGACTCTTTTGGTTGCTGCTGTCTTATATGCAGCCGCTCTGCCTTCTGTGGCGTCACTGGTTCTAGTACCCACTTGATAAAAGGGAATGTTTTCGTTGCGCGACTGCGGCGCCCTCTTCAGCCTTCTAATGGCCCAAGTCGCTAGCCATGCTTAGCTACAGGTCGTCGTCTTTATTGAGGACGTTGTTACACTTTTTATCTCGATCCCTTATTTTATTGCGCTATCCCAGAAGCTTTTAATCGGTGCAATAACAGATGTCTCGTCGAATTCAGGATTATGTCCGTTTTCTAGGGCATGTTCTACTACCGCTGATTTCTCAGTGTACAGAAGATGAAAACATCTCTCGTGCTCTGGACACCACTGTTGAATAGTACGTTCAGTATGTCCGACATAAAACTGTACACTCCCACACGGTTTTTTATACACTGCTGGCGTCCTGATGCCTACATCATCTTTCACAGGCCGCATGAGTTATCCATTTTTTATTGGAGCCGTGAAGACTGAATCGATGCTTGTGTGGGAGCCAGCTAATCTTTCCTCTCACTGATATGATACTCGAGTTGGGGTGCCAATCATTAAAACAAAGGCATTTTTCTCTGCGTCGAGATCTTTTTGTGGAAACTCAATGTCCAACGTTCCCCTCTAAATGAGAAAATATTTTGTTGACACAAACCTACATAAGGGGAAATAATCATTGTAATAAAATAAGATAATTCAGAGCTCGCAGTGAGAGATTTAAGTGCTCACTTTACTCGTGCGTGTCTGAGAGTGGAACAGTAGAAAAATAGAGCGAAAGAATTGCAAAGTAGTCATGTAGACGTAGATGTAGTTATCTAACTGCCTCAAGCCAGAGTCGAATTCGAACCGATAGACTGAAAGACATACACCACCGTTAAGTCAATACACCGCTTTCAGCTCCTTCCTAACAACGTGCACCGATAATCTCCACAAACACAACACATCATACACTTTAGAGTCAAAAGGAAAAAAATTACCAAAAAACACAAGCTTTAAGTTTTAACGGAATTTCGGCATTAATTACATCTACATCTACATCCATACTCCGCAAGCCACCTGACGGTGTGGGGCGGAAGGTACCCTGAGTACCTCTATCGGTTCTCCCTTCTATTCCAATGGTCTCCTCGCGAGATATACGTAGAAGGGAGCAATATACTGCTTGACTCATCGGTGAAGGTATGTTCTCGAAACTTTAACAAAAGCCCGTACCAAGCTACTGAGCGTCTCTCCTGTAGAGTCTTCCACTGGAGTTTATCTATCATCTCCGTAGCGCTTTCGCGATTACTAAATGATCCTGTAACGAAGCGCGCTGCTCTCCGTTGGATCTTCTCTATCTCTTCTATCAACCCTGTCTGGTACGGATCCCACACTACTGAGCAGTATTCAAGCAGTGGGCGAACAAGCGTACTGTAACCTACTTCCTTTGTTTTCGGATTGCATTTCCTTAGGATTCTTCCAACGAATCTGTCTGGCATCTGCTTTACCGACGATCAACTTTATATGATCATTCCATTTTAAATCACTTCTAATGCGTACTCCCAGATAATTTATGGAATTAACTGCTTCCAGTTGCTGACCTGCTATTTTGTAGCTAAATGATAAAGGATCTATCTTTCTGTGTATTCGCAGCACATTACACTTGTCTACATTGAGATTCAATTGCCATTCCCTGCACCATGCGTCAATTCTCTGCAGATCCTCCTGCATTTCAGTGCAATTTTCCATTGTTACAACCTCTCGATACACCACAGCATCATCTGCAAAAAGCCTCAGTGAACTTCCGATGTCATCCACCAGGTCATTTATGTATATTGTGAATAGCAACGGTCCTATGACACTCCCCTGCGGCACACCTGAAATCACTCTTACTTCGGAAGACTTCTCTCCATTGAGAATGACATGCTGCGTTCTGTTATCTAGGAACTCCTGAATCCAATCACACAATTGGTCTGATAGTCCATATGCTCTTACTTTGTTCATTAAACGACTGTGGGGAACTGTATCGAACGCCTTGCGGAAGTCAAGAAACACGGCATCTACCTGTGAACCCGTGTCTATGGGCCTCTGAGCCTCGTGGACGAATAGCGCGAGCTGGGTTTCACATGACCATCTTTTTCGAAACCCATGCTGATTCCTACAGAGTGGACTTCTAGTCTCCAGAAAAGTCATTATACTCGAACATAATACGTGTTCCAAAATTCTACAACTGATCGACGTTAGAGATATAGGTCTATAGTTCTGCACATCTGTTCGACGTCCCTTCTTGAAAATGGGGATGACCTGTGCCCTTTTCCAATCCTTTGGAACGCTATGCTCTTCTAGAGACCTACGGTACACCGCTGCAAGAACGGGGGCAAGTTCCTTCGCGTACTCTGTGTAGAATCGAACTGGTATCCCATCAGGTCCAGCGGCCTTTCCTCTTTTGAGCGATTTAAATTGTTTCTCTATCCATCTGTCGTTTATTTCGATATCTACCATTTTGTCATCTGTGCGACAATCTAGAGAAGAAACTACAGTGCAGTCTTCTTCTGTGAAACAGCTTTGGAAAAAGACATTTAGTATTTCGGCCTTTAGTCTGTCATCCTCTGTTTCAGTACCGTTTTGGTCACAGAGTGTCTGGACATTTTGTTTTGATCCACCTACCCCTTTGACATAAGACCAAAATTTCTTAGGATTTCCTGCCAAGTCAGTACATAGAACTTTACTTTCGAATTCATTGAACGCCTCTCGTGTAGCCCTCCTCACACTACATTTCGCTTCTCGTAATTTTTGTTTGCAAGGCTTTGGAAATGTTTATGTTTGCTGTGAAGTTCCCTTTGCTTCCGCAGCAGTTTCCTAACTCGGTTGTTGTACCACGGTGGCTCTTTTCCATCTCTTGCGATCTTGCTTGGCACATACGCATCTAACGCATATTGTACGACGGTTTTGAACATTGTCCACTGATCCTCAACACTATCTGTACTTGAGACAGAACTTTTGTGTTGAGCCGTCAGGTACTCTGTAATCTGCTTTTTGTCACTTTTGCTAAACAGAAAAATCTTCCTACCTTTCTTAAAATTTCTATTTACGGCTGAAATCATCGATGCAGTAACCGCTTTATGATCGCTGCTTCCCTGCTCTGCATTAACTGTTTCAAATAGTTGGGGTCTGTTTGTCACCAGAATGTCTAATATGTTATCGCCACGAGTCGGTTGTCTGTTTAACTGCTCAAGGTAGTTTTCAGATAAAGCACTTAAAAGAATTTCACTGGATTCTTTGTCCCTCCCACCCATTACGAACGTTTGAGGCTCCCAGCCTATCTCCACCCCGAACTATAACATGGTGGGGAAATCTACTCGAAATATTTTCCAAATTATCCTTCAGGTGCTCAGCCACAACAGCTGCTGAGCCCGGGGGCCTATAGAGACATCCAATTACCATGTCTGAGCCTGCTTTAACCGTGACCTTCACCCAAATCATTTCACATTTCGGATCTCCGTCAATTTCCTTCGATACTATTGCACTTCTTATCGCTATAAACACGCCTCCCCCTTCACTGTCCAGCCTGTCTCTGCGGTATACATTCCAATCTGAGTTTAGGATTTCATTACTGTTTACGTCTGGTTTCAGCCAACTTTCTGTCCCTAGTACTATATGGGCGTTGTGATCGTTTACTAATGAGAGCAGTTCTGGGACCTTTCTATAGACGCTCCTGCAGTTT
Source organism: Schistocerca piceifrons (assembly GCF_021461385.2). Taxonomy (NCBI): domain Eukaryota; kingdom Metazoa; phylum Arthropoda; class Insecta; order Orthoptera; family Acrididae; genus Schistocerca; species Schistocerca piceifrons. Next base: position 234,277,806 of record NC_060138.1, read on the forward strand.
ACTATTAGCACATTAATATTGTTATTCCCTGTTGCATTTTGCCTACTCCTACCTTACCGCGTCTCAGGAGGCGTCTTGTCGGGCCTAGGGAGGGAGTTCTCTAACCTAAAAAACCCCCATGTGCACTCCACACGTACTTCGCTACCCTCGTAGCCGCTTCCGGCGTGTAGTGCACGCCTGACCTATTCAGGGGGGCCCTACATTTCTCCACCCGATGGCGGAGGTCGAGAAATTTGCACCCCAGATCTCCGCAGAATCGTCTGAGCCTCTGGTTTAAGCCTTCCACTCGGCTCCAAACCAGAGGACCGCGATCGGTTCTGGGAACGATACTACAAATAGTTAGCTCTGATTTCACCCCGCGAGCGAGGCTTTCCGCCTTCACCATTCCGCCAACCGCCTGTGCGAACTGAGGATGACCTCTGAACCCAGACGGCAGGAGTCATTGGTGCCGACATGAGCAACAATTTGCAGTCGGGTGCACCCAGTGCTCTCTATCGCCGCCGGTAGGGCCTCCTCCACATCTCGGATGAGTCCCCCCGCCAAGCAGACAGAGTGAACACTGGCCTTCTTCCCCGACCTTTCCGCTATTTCCCTAAGGGGCTCCATCACCCGCCTAACGTTGGAGCTCCCAATAACTAATAAACCCCTCCCCCCGTGTGCCTGCTCGGACCTTGCTGAAGGAGCAGCCACATGTCCACTCACAGGCCAGCCTCCACATTTACCCTCCGCCTCGTGCGCAGCGAACGCCGCTGAACCCGCCACTCCCCTTGGGGAGGGGTTGGCCCAACCGCGCCCGGTACCCGCGAAGATGTCTCGACAGCAGGGACAGAGGGTGAAGCATGTAACACCTGGGGTGTACCTTACGACGCACCAGACTCCCCACTGCCGCTACACTCCGAGGCAGCAGCCTGAAGACGGCTGACCGCGGCCATCAACACGCTCAGCTGTTCGCGAAGAGTGGCCAGCTCCTCCTGCGTCCGTACACAGCAGTCACACATCCTATTCATCCTAAGGAATCAATTTACTGAAGAGACTTAATCAACTTTTAACTAGACTGCTAATTCACTAAAGGCGGCTGATTATTGACTAAACTGTGATTGCTAGCCACTTCTTGTAGAAAACAATGAAAATAGCACTACCTGTCTCTGGACTGTATTGAAAACAAACACTAGCACTACTGGCACTATGGTTGACTAAAGGGACTCTCTCTGACTGTATTCAAAACAAACACGAAATCTATGGAACACTATTAATAGCACATCTGCAAAAAGCCTCAGCGAACTTCCGATGTCATCCACCAGGTCATTTATGTATATTGTGAATAGCAACGGTCCTATGACACTCCCCTGCGGCACACCTGAAATCACTCTTACTTCGGAAGACTTCTCTCCATTGAGAATGACATGCTGCGTTCTGTTATCTAGGACCTCATAAAGTCCGGTTCTTTTATTAGGCACCACCTCCAGCTACCTCAACGTTTGAATTAAGTACGCCTGGACTATGACGCAACACTCCCCATAAAAATGACTGATCAGAGTTCCTCACTCGCCCATGCATTACTTTAACATTTTATGGCATAAATTTTTGTTATCTGACTTTGCAGTTTTCAATGTATTATGTCATTATAATAGGTAGGACATTACTTTAGTAGAAAGAAAACTGGAAAATATTTTTTCTCAGCCTTTGTATCGTCCTTTTCTCCATAAAGACGCCTGAGAGTCTCATCAGGTAACAATGATATAGTCATCACATAGCATTACTTCAGGAGAAGTGCTATTAAGAAAAAAAATTCTTCCACTGACATACAAAAACACCTTACATGGAGAACACTTCAAATGAAGTCTAAATTCTGTACTGTAGATAGCACGGTTTTCACATCACACACGACTAGAAATAAAATCTGGCTAAGAACTCCGAGATTCTGGGTTAGAATTTAATTTACAAATGAAAATTCCCTCATTTCCCTTTTGTTCTGAAAGTAGTTTCTTGTTATCACTGCTATCTTAAAAAAAAAAAAAAATGTCTGCAGCTTCTGGAGAGTAAGTGAAAGTATTCAGTTTTTGACTTAAGTGAGGTGTGGTGTCATTTTTAGTTGGTTTGACGTGTGAAGTGTTGAGTTAGAGTTCTTCAAGAACCTACTGTTGCAGAGTCATTACTTTCTTCATTATCTGTAAGAATATCAGACGGAACTTCCTCCTGGAGCAATTCCAATGCCTCCTCAAACATTCTTGCCACAGCCTGTGAGGCAAAACCACGGCTCTGTAAGCATGGCGGGATTTACAAGTATATAATTTTTTGTATGAGAATTTTTGAAAAATAATCGACATTTAGTGCTTTTAATTATAAACAAATTAACAAGAAATTGTGAAAAAATATGAAGAACTGATTATCACACGAAACAGAATGAATCTGAGAATGACCACCGTCCAGCTGCATTCATGCAAATATCGCGAGGACCTAGAGCGCTGACACTCAAACTGCTCCGCAACCACATCCGTGAAAGTTCTGCGATGTCTTAACGGCGTACCAAATTTAAGAACAAACGAGGCGCCACAGGGCATATCATATGCTCTTTTTCCTGAAACTGTCCCGACAGATCATAAAGGTTTATGCTTTCTATCGTAGCAAAATGCCATCATCGATCGTTACAGATCAGTCATTACCGATATGATACACACTGTACATTTAAAACCACCTCTCCCACACATGGTGACGACGCGTCTCATACACCAGCGAGGGCTGCTAATCAACCATTTATTCCGCCATCTCTCTGCCGCTCCACGAAATTTTTTTAACATCTGTGCCTTTCAGCCTGTGCTTGCATCCTTCCGTCAATTTGCGCATGAGAATGATTAACTGTCCATGGAACATAGATTAGTGAAACCTGAGAAGAAGAAGAAGAAGAAGAAGAAGAAGAAGAAGAAGAAGTTGCACGAAGACACTCTACCATTGCTGTTGAGTTAGGCCTTCACGAAGATGAAAAAAAAAACAAACAAACAGGGAAATCTTTCAAGTGAAATTTTCATTTTCTCATAATACTGTTTCTTTAAACGCCTGCTGGAAATAAATTACTCCTTCAAATTTTAAGCTGCAGTTTTTTTGACAGTAACAAATGAGAATAACATACATGGCACATCTGTTACACCATCTATTGGTCTTGTGTAAAAACTTAAATGGGAATATCTGTACGTTGGATACCATAAGGTTGTTTCAGCATGTAGAGCTATAGGCTCTAGGCAATCATTTGCATGATAAATTGTAATCATGTGGAACGAGTCATTTTATATTCACATGACAAATAATTTTCAAAATATGGCTACATGCTGATCATTTACAACTGTTTTTTACGTGCCATGTAATATCAATAAAATGTAGGATAAGGAACAGCATAGCGATTAACGGAAGTGCCGTTTGTTGAACGTGGTCCATACACATAATGACCAGCTGGTCAGTTTATTTGAATACTATCGTACTTGTATCCCAAACCCGTGCAGGAACACGTGTCTTACGTGGCCTACAGAATACAGGTCGCAATCGAAACCAAATAACGATACTGTTATTGCGAAACGTTTACAAGTAAACAAAAAATTGAGGTAACCTATGCATCAAGCATGCAGTTTATAAATGAAAACAATGCTTTAGTAAGTAAAGATAAGCTGCTCGTTTGATAAGCTAATGAGGTTTTTTAGTGCACATATTTTCACAATTTCCGTTCTCTGCAATATCGCGGTTTGGTATTGCGTCCGGCAGTCGGTTCCTTGTTCGCTCTCACAACATTTAAGCAGCTGATAATAGTTACTGTTGCACTTTAGAAAGTGCATTTCTCAATTCTTTAAATCAATTAGCTAAATATCATTTGGCACTGCACGAAGTAATATTCTTACTCTCTGACAGAAAACAGGATATCTGTTCTCAAGGTCGTAGTGTCAGTCACAATTGTGTTTGTACGACAGTCGAAAACGTGGATATGATTTTCCTTAAAGACGAATGTCATCCATGTGTTGGAGCAGCGATTCCATTATGTGCTGAAAGTATCCTGATTGCTAAGCCCTCACAATCTTTATTTACAAATATTATAAAAAAATTTAAAAAAATGTCGAAAGTGTGAAGAGTAAAATTCGCCACCGAAAGAGAATCATAACTGATGAGAAAAATGCTACTAACATTTAGCCCCGGAAACCTGCAATCCACTTGTCATTAAGAAGCTTGAGTTGGCGAGTGAGATCAGAGAAATAGCGTAGTAGTGGCCTTGTCTGAATCAGGTATTGGTACTTGGTTAGTGATGAAAATCGCTCCACAAGTGGTGATGTTGACTCATGTGTCCTGTAATGGTCGGTGTGGTACGTCGGCGTAAAGTCGCAGTTTTGTTTGTCACTGCACCCTCCAATGCGTCGTAGGTGTTTCAGAATAAATTTTCTCCTGGGGCGCAGAACATCGTTAACCGTTGGGTCGCTCGTTCGGGCAACACAAAATGAGTTGCACTCGCTCCACCTCTGAACTCTTATCTGTCGAAAATAATTTTAAAAAAAGGTCTACAAGCGAATACCGACGATGCTCTAAGATAAGTAAGAAGAGCCCATGCTGTGTCGAGTAGTTTTTAAATTCAACGTGCAGCATTGTACGACTGGCATCACTTCGTAGCATGTATGGTTGTTCAAAGACAACATCTTGAGCGCTTTGTACGACAGTCACGGTAATAATCACACGAACAGTACCCCGAGTCCTGACGCAAGGGGGAAGGCCTTAGTGAGAGATCTTCTGACAGCGCGACATTGGTCTGCAGTGCAGTTATAATGTTACTACTTGATCAAAATCCACACATGTTGTGTATTCAATTTCCCTTCGAAGGCTCTTTCCAATGCTACAGAAAAAATTTTTCGTGCCATTTCAAAAAAGGTGGTATCATAATTCAGAAACTAAGGGCATTAAAAAGTTACTTGTGTTCCTCAGAACGTTTGGCACATTTAGTGGAAACCACACCTCGACATATACTGATGATGTTGTTTTGTAGGGCTGGAAAACAAAGCCAAACTTCAACATTTTTTCAAAGAAAATTCCGCAGTGGCTGTATGAATGATTTTTATTAAATCTGCGACCGGTTTCACACCACTTATCGGTGTATCCTCAGGCAATCTGTAAAAAAAAATATAATAAGAGCTCATATAAACTATTCGATCCCCCAATCCTCAGATGTAAATTAAACTTTCAAACAGGAAGTTTTTTGAATAAACGTAAAAGTACTCACATACGCTATTTATAACGTAGTAACGTTGAACATTGCCCTGTAGCCACTCCCCACCATTCACGTCCAATATACCGTCATCTCGTGAAAGTGGTAGTTAAAATTTAAAAATCTTTTTTAAAAATTTGTTAAATGGCGAGAGCGGCAATGACCTAGAAAATAAAAATAAAATACGATGCTGATAAAACTCTCCTAAACACGAACGATGAAGAGCGGAACATTAGCATGAACAAACAGCGGAATTAGGGCCATGTGAACGTACCAAAACATACCGTGCAAGTTGAGAGTTAAACATTACGATCACTGTCTACCGTGTGTTTGAATACTGCCTAGTGGCGTTGCGAACATGTGATGCGGTAAGGAAATTACGTAAGGGAAACAGAGGCGTATGAGGAAAGTGGTGAAACCACGGGTGACCGAGAAGGTGTTGGAAGGCAACGTCTCATCATAGAATGTGGAAGTCGACGACCTGCGTTCTGTAAAGCAAGGTAGACGGCGACCTGTGGCTGATACGATGGCAGAGCTCTGTGATGGTACAGGCACAACTCTTTGGGATCACATAGTTAAGCGCACATTTTTGAACGTAGGGATTCGCAGCAGATCACCCCAATTCGTTCCATTGTTGACGCAACGACATCATTCGTTGCGACTGTAATTGGCACGCGACCATCGTGGTTCATTGGAAACGCGTCGCTTGGTGAATCACGTTCCTTGTTGCATCAAATCGGTGGTAGGATTTCAGTGTGCAGTCATCCGAGTGAATGACTGTTCGAGACATGCAACGCGTCACGGATGCAGGCAGATGGCGGGCAGTATTACGCTATGAGTGATATTCACCAGGGCTTCCATGCTACCTGTGGTAATAACTGAAAACATCATGACGTCTGTGGACTACGTGAACATTATTTAGGGTCATCTGGATATCTTGATGTCTGACGTCTTCCCTAATGGCGATGGCATCTTCCAGCAAGAAAACCGCCCGCGGTTCCGTAGTTTCAAAAGCGTAATACTTAATGTCTTGGTCACCAAGTTCGCCTGATCTAAACCCGACATAATACATCTGAAACGTTATCAGATACCACATCCACGTGCACTAACCACTGTCCTGCAATTGTATAACCTGTGCGCAGATATTTGACGCTACATACGCAACTGTCCACTAAAATTGCTACAAAGAAGAAATGCAGATGATAAACGGGTATTCATTGGACAAATATATTATACTAGAACTGACATGTGATTACATTTTCACGCAATTTGGGTGCATAGATCCTGAGAAATCAGTACCCAGAACAACCACCTCTGGCCGTATTAACGGCCTTGATACGCCTGGGCACTGAGTCGAACAGAGCTTGGATGGCGTGTACAGGTACAGCTGCCCATGCAGCTTCAACACGATACCACAGTTCATCAAGAGTAGTGACTGGCGTAAGGTGACGAGCCAGCTGCTCGGCCACCATTGACCAGACGTTTTCAGTTGGTGGGAGATCTGGAGAATGTGCTGGCCAGGGCAGCAGTCGAACATTTTCTGTATCCAGAAAGGCCCGTTCAGGACCTGCAACATGCGGTAGTGAACTATCCTGCTGAAATGTAGGGTTTCGCATGGATCGAATGAAGGGTAGAGCCACGGGTCGTAACACATCTGAAATGTTTAAAGTGCCGTCAATGCGAACAAGAGGTGACCGAAAGGTGTAACCAATGGCACCCCATGTGATCACGCCGGGTGATACGCCAATATGGCGATGGCGAATACACGCTTCCAAAGTGAGTTCACCGCGATGCGACCATGATGATGCTGTAAACAGAACCTGGATTCATCCGAAAAAAATGACGTTTTGCCATTCGTGCACCCAGGTTCGTCGTCGGGTACACCATCGCAGGCGCTCCTGTCTGTGATGCAGCGTCAAGGGTAACCGCAGCCATGGTCTCCGAAATGACTGTCCATGCTGTTGGAAACGTCCATGCTGTTGGAAACGTCGTCGAACTCTTCGTGCAGATGGTTGTTGTCTTGCAGACGTCCCCATCTGTTGACTCAGGGATCGAGACGTGGCTGCACGATCCGTTACAGCCATGCGGTTAAGATGCCTGTCATCTCGACTGCTAGTGATACGAGGCCGTTGGGATCCAGCACGGCGTTCCGTAATACCTTCCTGAACCTACCGATTCCATATTCTGCTAACAGTCATTGGATCACGACCAACGCGAGCAGCAATGTTGCGATACGATAACCTCAATCGCGATAGGCTACAATCCGACCTTTATCAAAGCCGGAAATGTGATGGTACGCATTTCTCCTCCTTACACGAGGCATCACAACAACGTTTCACCAGGCAACGCCGGTCAACTGCTGTTTGTGTATGAGAAATCGGTAGGAAATTTTCCTCATGTCAGCACGTTGTAGGTGTCGCCACCGGCGCCAGCCTTGTGTGAATGCTCAGAAAAGCTAATCATTTGCATATCACAGCATCTTCTTCCTGTCGGTTAAATTTCGCGTAAGTAGCAAGTCATCTTCGTGGTGTAGCAATTTTAATGGCCAGTAGTGTATTTCTGGTAACACAGCAAAGACTTGTCTAACGCAGAATCACTTCCGTGTTGTTCTAAAGATGGACCATCACACCATTAAGTTGGTCGTAAAGTTTTGGCTCGATGGTGTGGGTTGAAGTAGCTACGCAGAGCTGATGAAGGTTGCAGAGAACGAACTTGCTAAAGGGCTGTTTCAAAGTAATCTTCGAACGGAACACGACAACAACAGTAGCAAGACCTGGGAAGTAGACAGAAAGCAGTTGAAAGAAAGCGACACGCCTGTAATGGCACGGAAGCCGTGTGGCCGAGTGTCCGGAAGCGGCGGCCACAGCCTTCCTGCAGCTGGTCGCGCCTCGGTCTGAGGCCCAGTAGCGCACTGGCCGCCATGCAGCACGCTGGCGTCGCCCCCGATGGCAGCAACACTAGCGCCGCCGAGGAGCCGACTAGCTCAGCACCTGTTGTGAACACTACTACTACTACTACTACTACTGCTGCTGCTACAGTTCGCCTGCCCCCCGGATGCCCGCCGCCAAAGCCGCCGCGAGTGCGCCGCCAGCCCTGGGCCAACAAGGTCGGTCTCACACTGCACTGTAGGTTTCGAGAGGGTGCATTTCTGGATGAGGTATCGAATATATTGTTTCCTCCTACTTATACCTCCCGTGGAGATCACGAATGTAAAATTAGAGAGATTCGAGCGCACACGGAGGCTTTCCGGCAGTAGTTCTTCCCGCGAACCATACGCGACTGGAACAGGAAACGGAGGTAATGACAGTGGCACGTAAAGTACCCTCCGCCACACGCCGTTGGGTGGCTTGCGGAGTATAAATGTAGATGTAGATGTACTGCTTCACGCCCACGTCAACCTACCGGCGCCATGCGAGACTGTTATAGCCTAAGCGAATCATCTGTTCCACAACACGTAATCAGGTGATGAAATAAGTCGAAACAGGAATCGTGGTCCAAGCTTTCTCCTTATGCGACTACACTGTCGTAGCCAAAGACGCTGTCGAAATATGTCTGTCCAGAAATGTCTTCCCTCTGAAGACTCGACCGGTGCACCTCTCCACACTACTCTATCCTCTGCAAGCTTCTACAAAATGTTCAAATGTGTGTGAAATCTTATGGGGGTTAGCTGCTAAGGTCATCAGTCCCTAAGCTTACACACTACTTAACCTAAACTATCCTAAGGACAAACACACACACCCAGGCCCGAGGGAGGACTCGAGCCTCCGCCTGGATCAGCCGCACAGTCCATGGCTGCAGCGCCTAAGACCGCTCGGCTAATCCCGCGCGGCGCAAGGTTCTACACCTTTGCCTAACTGTTGCAACCTACATCCATTTGAATCCGCTTACTGTTTTCAAACCAGTCTTCCTCTACAGTTTTTACCCCCTACATTTTCATCCATTACCTAACTGAAAATCCTTCATGCATCAGGATCTATCCTATTACGCGATCCCTGGTTTAAGTTTTGCCATAAATTCCTTTTCTCACCGGTTCGATTCAGTACATCATAAATAATAAAATTATAAACAGCCGACCAGTTGCAATGGATAAAGAAATTCTTTACCTAGGTTTCTACAAATATAAATTTGTCTTCTTCAGAAGGTAACAAGGACTAATGTACCATCAGAGTCGGTTGTAAGCTCTGCAAGATCCATGAGCTGTTTTATATTAACGTGACAGACCCTAATTCTAGGGCTACATTTTATTTTTGACACATGGATCTATGCCGACAATCGTAAAAACGGTGATGGTGCATTAGTCCTTACTTATGTAAAATTGTTACCTTCTGAATAAGACAAATTTATATTTGTCGAAACCTAGGTAAAGAATTTCTTTATCCATTGCAACTGGTCGGCTGTTTGTAATTTTATTACGTGAAAACGTTGCTGTTGTGCAGCTATGTTTAAAATACATCATGATTAGTTATCCGATCTACTTATCTCAGTCACCATTTCAAAAATCTCCTCCTCTCTTCTCGTTTGGATTGTTTATTTTGCACGTTTCACATCCGTACAGAGCTACACTCTAGACAATTACTTTCAAGAAATACTTCCGAACTTTTAAGGTGATATTAGATATTAACAAATTGCTCTTTTCAAATCTGCTTTTCGTGCTGCAGCCAGTCTGAGTTTTATATATCCTCTTTGTTTCAGTCATCGTCAATTTTTTGCTGTCCAAATAGCAAAACCCATCTACTTTTATTATTTTATATCCTTGTCTAATTCCTTCAGCATCATTTATTTTAATCTGACTACTTTCCAGTACAGTATTTTACTTTCATCGGAGTTCGTCTCACAGCTTCCTTTCCAGGAACTACACATTCTATTCAATTATTACTCTAATGTCATTGGCAAACCTCAAAGTTTTTATTTTTCTCTCTGAAATTTAACTCCGTTACCAAATTAGTTCTTGGCTTTATTTTATGGCTTGCTCAGTGTACAGACTGAACAACCTAGGGGATACGTTGTAACCTTGTTTCGCTCCATTCTCCACCACTGCTTCCCTTTCATGTCCCTCAATATTTGTAGTCTGGTTTCAGGATAAGTTATAAATAACCTTTCGCTTCCCGTGTTTTATCCCCGCTACCTTCAAACTTTCAAACAGTGGATTCCACTCAACATTGTCAAAAACTTACTCTATATCTACAAAAGCCTCTAAAATGTCATCTGGTCAGTATCGCATCGCGCGTTTCGACATTTCTCTGGGACTCTCATTGACCTTCCCCTAGCTCGATTAAACTAATCGTGTATTAATATTCACGCTTGCGAGCACCTGCCTTCTTTGTAATGGGATTATTACATTCTCCTTGAAGTCTGAGGGTATTTCACCTGTCTCATATATCTATCACACCAGGGATCTTGTTTCCACTTAGGTTTTTCATTCCTCTGTCAAATTCCTCTTGCATTATAAAGTCTCCAAACTCATCTTCATCTATTTTCTCTTCACTTTACATAGTATTGTTTTCTTGTTAGTTTCCCTTGCATAGCCGTTCCATCCATTCCTCGCTCCTTTCAGTCTTTCCTGTCAGTCTCAAGTTTTAGACGTGTATTGTTCCTTTCCTTTTGCCTGCATCATTTGCTGCATTTGTATTCGTTCCTCTTACGTCAATTAGATTCAGTGTCTTGGTGATATCCAAAGATTTATACTGGACTTTGTCTGTCTTGACTATTTGATCCTCTACTGCCTTCACTATTTTCTCGCAAGGCTATTGTTTTCCTGTCCCCTGCTTCTGTGACTCATTGTCTAATACTCCTTCTGAAACTCTCAGTTACGTCTGCTTCCTTCAGTTTGCCCAGGCCCTGTCTCTTCAGTTACCTACCTTATCTGTTTACTTTTAATCTTTATTTCATAACCTTAACTTATGTCGGTGCCACATCTGACAATGGTAATGTTTTACAATTTACAGTCTCGTTTCAAAGTCTCTGTCTTACTATTGTATTATCAGTTTGAAACTTTTCTTTGTTCCTAGGTCTCTTTCATTTATAGAGCCTACTTCCATGATTTTCAAACTCACTATCTGAAAAATTTCTTTTATCTCATCATACATTCTTTCAACTTCCGCCCCAATTGCAAAGCTAGTTGTCGTACAAACTTGTGCTACTGTGAGTGTATTGGCTTCGATAATGCGTTCACTACGGCGTTCACAGAAGTTTATCCGTTTTCCTACTTTGTTACTCATTATGAGAACTACTCGTGCGTTACCCATACTTGATTTTGTATTTATACTCATATGACCAGAAGTCCTGTTCCTCTTGCTACCTCACTTCACAAGTTCACACTGTATTTAACTTCAGTCTGTCCCATTCCCTTTTTAAATTCCTTAGGCTACGTCCCCGACTCGGGGTCCTATAGCATTACACGCTCCATCCCGTGTAGTGCCAGTTTTGTTCTTCCAGTTTCCTCTTGACTCCGGTTTCCGAATGGGGTACTATTTTACCCCCAGAATATTTTAAGGAAGAGGATGCCATCACCATTTAACCTCACAATAGAGCTTCGTGCCCTCGGTAATATAACGGCTGTAGTTATCCCTCGCTATCAGCCATCCGCAACACAAGCGTACCAGTGCCATGTTGTCTAATGCTCAAAGCCAGATCAGTTAAATGTCTGGACTGTTGCCCCCCCCCTCCCCCCCACCATTTCTTTAACCTCGCGTTTGTCTGCCCCTCCACATTTGAAGATGCGATTGCCTATTGTGGATGCTTCTGTCAGTTGGTTTCATGTTCCATGGATCATTTGTACAATAAATACGAATGGTGTGGAACGATTCATTTTTCATTCGTATCACAAATTAATTTGTAAATACGGTAATCTAATCTGATCGAATTTGATATACATACGTACTGCCACACCTGTAGTAATCTAGAGACACTAAACGAAAACTAACTTCGTAGGGAAGTAAGAAAACGCGTTTTACTTTCAAAAATTGAATATCATAGGGGTAGGCTTCGATTCTCGTAACTTCATTCTGTTTTCCGTACGAGCTGCAGATTACCTCTATCTTTCTGTACTGTATTTCATCCTCGCTGCCTTGAGAATTTATAGGCTAGACTCTAATATGTATAAGAAATAGAGACGCTGAAGTGATCACCAGGCAATGATCGGGATCTCAAGCATAATTTAAATGAAATCCAGTGTCTCTGTTTATAAGTGAACGTTTCACTTTTATGTCACTAAAGTCCATAACACATCCCCAACAAATGCAGAAGTATGTCTTTGTGTTGGTGTTCTCCATAGGGACGACCAGTGTCGAGGCAGCGTTCCGCACTTACAGATGGGCCTGCCTATCGTGGACGCTTCTGTCAGTTAGTTTCATGTTTCATGGACCATGTGCACGATAACTCCTAATTATGTGGAACGAGTAATTGACTTGTAAATCTGATCGTATCTGATATACATACGCTCTGCCGCACCTGTAGAGATATAAGGTAGACCTCTAAAGACCGTAAAGGACACTGGCGTCTGAGGGGAGTAAGAAAACAGATTTTATTTTCAAAACACGACGAGTTTTACTGATATTTCGGCCATGTATCGTTCAGCCATCCTCAGAGTGAGTCACAAGGCTGACGACAAGGTGCAAAGCGCGACTCACTCTGAGGATGGCCGGACAACGAATTTTGTTTGAAATATTTCTTGTGTACGGCAAAAAGTTACCGATTTAGGAGACTTCTACTGTGGCGTTAATTTCCCTCAGATCACTATATTTGGTGACCAATGTATATTTTGCAGTTGGTATTCCAGATAATTTGATACAAGACTACCCATTGCTGCAGTTTTTAGTGTATTCAGTGTAGGCATTTTGACTAGTTTTACTTACAGGATAACGTCATATTTTGGCATTAAGCCTGTACGCTCTGACTGGTCTACCTTGTTATGTTCATGTAGTACGGATTGGTCAACGCATAATAAATTACAAGATAGGACTAAGACGGAAAGAAAATTTTTATCCTCCATACCGTTGACAAACGTACACGACAGTAAAATGATAGTCGAGACAGAGGATTTGAGCTTTTAAAATGCAAATGAAAATTTGGTGTGATACGTACTTATGCAGGTTTGTCTGTGATGTTATTAACTGTCTTCAACAGACAGGATGTTTGGGAAGTAAAACCAAGATTTCTTTACAGGTTGTAAAAGGTTTTGAAAATTCATATATTTATTTCACTTACCTGCTAGAAGTATGTTTATTGAAACGTTTTTCGTTGTGTAGATACATACATGAAACTTTTGGAATAAGAAGTTTCCTATCTTTACTGTAGCATAAGACATAAAGCAACGTTTTTTTCTGAGATATCTTATGTTTTGCTTTAGGTGATAGTGGACACTAATTCGTAAGACTATTTCAACTTGTGGATGTACGTACTTTATTTATTGTCTGTTTTCTCTGGTTAAACGAACCATATCTGGACGATCACAGAGTTAATTCTAACCAAACCTGTTAACCATATAGGTTATGGACGATGTGAACTTGAAATAGTAACCTAAGGAAGCAGAGAAAACTGTTGTTTAACGTAAAAAATCTGCACAATTTTCTCCATGTATCGTGGTGCAAGAAGCATTTATTTCCTTACGTTATATGAAAATCAAGTTCTTTGAACGTTAAGAACGGTTGTAATGAAATTACTAACGACGTAATTCTAGAAAATAAGTCACTGATTGCTCGTTGCACAACAGAAAGGCCCGGGTAAAATGAAAGTCATGTCTCTTCAGTCGGTTATGTAATAGTACATGAACATGATTTTTCCAATAAAATTATAAGGGTAAAAAGACTGAAAGATAACTTAACAACTCGATACTTAAATGAAATATTGTTTGATATCTTGAAAGATTTGCTCATGCGCCACCTTTTTTGCAAAGTTGGTCGTAATATCTGAGGACAAAACATGGAAAAAATAGGCTGTTTGTACTGTTAAGAAGAATTGTGTGACTTCTGCGAAATCTACGAACGTTAGGCAACTCTCGCTAATAGCAAGCTGTCTTTTATACGTAACTACCTGCAAGTACTGGCTGATCCAAAACTAACAGAAGAAAATTATATTGTCAGTGATAAGAAGCACATCTCACCATAATTCACTGGGAGACAAGGGATCTATTGATAAAGAAATAAAAGTCGCAATATCAGGAGTTTTTTTGCTGCTTTGTCTATGATCTGTTACTCGTCATCTAGACACTCATATTGTACTTAATGGCAATGTAGATGCACATAGCAGTGGCTTATACTGCAAACACACACACACACACACACACACACACACACACACACACACACACACACACACACACACTAGTGACTCAAGGGGAGTATCACATATCTATGACAATCTAGCTTTTCTGACAGTCTGACAGTAGAGCCATTGTTATTCATTCTTTCTGCAAAAATCATATAACATTACTGACAGTACCTTTTAATATGTTATAACACATCTAACAACCACAAATTTCTTATTTTTATCAATTACCGGTTTGAAACCAAAGTTCATCTTCATATGTCGGCATAAATGCAATTAAATACTTATCAGTTGTAGCTCATTTTAAATGTCATGATTTTCTAGGGAAATAGAGATGTAAAAATACAAAGTTTCGAAATGTTAATGAATTTAGTAGGCTAAACTAAACGTGCAAAGGAACAGGATTAATATGTGGCTCAGATTCTTTCAGTTAACCCAGCCAAACCTTCTCTCGGAAATTTCTGTTTTCACATAGTAAAACATATGATGCAGGGTCGATCTCAACTGCAATACTTGCTCTTAGCAGCACTATCACTGTTAAGTGTACAGGCCGTTTCCACAATCGACTTTCTGGTCAAAATCGGCTATTCGGGTTCGACCGCCTTTCGTGCGTCTATGTAAACCAGCAGCCAATCACGAGTCAAGTGTGTCTATGATGTCAACTGTCTATAGATAGTGTGGAGTTCTAAAAGTTCGAGTATGCTGCATTCTGCGCAGCCGTAGAAACAAGGGACAATGGTGGCTTCTGCTAACATCGGAAGTTAATCAATTGTTGACGAGATCACTGCTATTATAAAAATGAATTTTATGATTTCGTGTCTTCTTAATCTTTATTGTGTTGTTTGATTTGTTTTAATGATACATTGAAAAGTTACACAAGTTTCAATAGTGAAAAGTCAGACTTATTTGACGAGAAAAATAATTTCTGTGCTATTTGGTACTTAGCAAGAAAACAATATACAAAGGATAAGGCATAAACACGCTGTTACTAGATATTGTTTGATGTGTTGGAAGTATATATTCTGTCCCGCAAAGAAAAGTATGTGCTCTGAAATATTTGGATAACTTTTTTCCTATTGCTTCAGTACTCGGGAGTGTAACGTATTTACCACACGACTCTTGATAAGAACTTTCACTATGAATTCTGCTTCGGTCATTAATTACCGGTGTTATAATTTCTCGTCCCAACGTTTTGTTACTCTATTTCGATTTTTTTCGTAAAAGGGAAAGTCCCTCATAACCTCACTTTCACCGTTCAGATGGACAGTAGACTGCTCTCACAACACACCTAGTTTTGGCTCTGACGTGTAAACGAAAATGAGCACTCGAAACAGATGATACTCGATACATGACAAAACGCTGGTGCGTTGCTGCAGCTGACAAGGGGAAGGCGCAGCGTTGGTATCACAGCTTTTCTTCAAACTTTGTGCACCTTTAGACGGCCTTTAAAACAACATAATATGCGAGTAGTAAGGGGCACTACTCTGGCAATTCAGAGAAAATCGCAAGATAAGTTTCACGCGTCTATTACGTAACTAATGTGTGTGTAGGGGCCGGATGCTAGAATTCATGAGGGTGAAATGGTTAGCGTTCGAGCAACGAAAGACGAACGTGTATGAGACGACGGTTCGACTCCCACTGAGACTCAACTTTTAATCTATAATTTTTTCATCCCTGGTCAATTATTTAATTTATATGACATTTGAGGGTTAATACAATTAAAATAAACTACGTGTATTTGTTTGAAGTTTTAGTGAATTTCACGTTGTTTTACTACTTACTATTTTTAACTAAATTTAATTATTACAACAAAAATATTTATAAGTATCGAAAAGTAAATCAAGAAACGCATAATTATCCTGAAAATGTGTGCCTGTCATGATTTGCGAAATATCTTATACATGCAATCTGGTAAGGTAACCGAAACTACATTGCACCTCGACGCTCCGCGCTGCACATAGGCGGCCTCATTTGGCAGTTAACCTGTGTAGCGGTGAGACTTTGCTCTTGTAGCAAGAACGAATAGTGTAGGTTCAAATTTTTTGAATATCACAAAGTTGAAAGTTTGAAGGGGCTCCGGAAAGGCTCAAAATCATGAAAAGTTCAATTTTTACTTTTTTGCGTTTTCTGAATCTGCAGACTATTACCTTTTAATAGATATATAATTTATTCAATTCCGAAGGCTACAACTATTTTTAAATTTGTTTTGAAATGTGTTCTACATGGGCGTGACCCACTGTGGCGCTGTTAAACTGCTGTCAAATGGTGTTATTATTAACGTCCGTGTTCATCAGGTACATTTTAGTGATGTGAGATAAAGTATGTGTTGTGGCTAACCTGTGATGGTTCAATACATATCGCTGGTGTGATTGTCGATTGTTTCATGTTTATTTACTCATTCGTTATCTCGAAAATATTCGTAATTAATTCTGTTTCTTGAGTCTCTGTTTTGTTGAAGTATAATAATGAGTAAAAGTAAAGTTATTAGAAATCCTCTGAAGGCTTTTAAGAAAAGGAGAAATGTTGGAAAGCCACAGGTATGTGTTATTACTGTAAACAATAAAGACGATAACCAAGTGAGTGAACCTAACCTCTCAAGTGCACCTGCCCACAGCAGTCAAAGCGGGAAAGAAAATACTTCACAGAAGAAGCTTGGTTCAGTGAGTGAAAACTATGAATGTTTTATGGGCGAATCGGATGTGAATGAAATATTTGATATGTCGGCTCTCAAAGGAATTTTTTCAGACTGTGTAAGATGTATTCATTGTAGTGAAGTTGGTCTGGAACTCTCCATAATAAAGCACGTAGGACTTGCTAGTGAAATACAACTGAAATGTGATAAGTGTTCATACATGACCACCTTTTGGAACAGTGTTGCAGTAACTGCAACTGAAGAAAATGGTAGCAAAATCTACGAACACAACAACGAGCGATGCTTGCTTTAGACAAGGAACGCCTTCGGGCTGCAGACAGGGCTGTAAAGAGTCTAGAAATACAAGCAAGAGTAAACAGGAGGAGGAACAAGAGGAAGCTGGAGGAGGAGTTTGCAGAGGATGAAGATAATCCATCCTATGGACCTGGAATGCACTAAAAAGTTAATCCAATCTTTGTCGCTCGATTCCCAAAACTTTTATTTCCTCAAACTAATTACATGTTTTCTAAGGATCTTCCAAACATATTTGTTTCCAACTTTCAGTAAATGTTACACAGTACCTTCTGCATAATTTAACACAGCCTTTTTCCAAAAAACTGTATATTTTTGAATATATAAATAAAAAATTGCAAAAAAATGTTGTGAATTTTCATTACAATTGAAAAAAAATCATCTTTAATAACTAAAATTTTGTAAAATCCCTATGTTAAGTTGTAGCCCATATTCCAATAAATAATCTGTAAAAAGTTCAACTTCCTACCTCAAATACTTTGTGAGGAAAGATGTAATTTATAAGCGTTATTTTAACATTGCAAGTATAGGGCGTTCCGGACCCCTTAAACGGGAGACGAATCGTCGCCTCATGCACGGCCGTCCTGCGATGCTCGAACACTAACCAATTGACCACCGTGAACTATAACGACCGACAGCCACGCACAGATACTTCAGTTACATAATAGACGCGTAAAACTTGTCTTGCGAATTACTCGGAATTGCCAGAGTAGTGCACTCTACTACTTGCACATTGCGTTGTTTTAATGGCCCACTAAAAGTGTGCAAGACCGCCCGGTTAGCGGTGTGGTCTCACGCACTGGTTCCCGAGCGGGAAGGAGTGCCGGTCCCCGGCACAAATCCGCGGGGCGGATTTGTGTCGAGGTCCGGTGTGCCGGCCAGCCTGTGGGTGGTTTTCTAGGCGGTTTTCCATCTGCCTCGGCAAACGCGAGGAGGTTCCCCTTATTCCGCCACAGTTGCACTATGTCGCCGATTGCTGCGCAAACAGTGTATCCACATACGCGTACACCATAATTATTCTACCACGCAAACATTGGGGTTACACTCGCCTGGAATGAGACGTTCCTGGGGGGGGGGGGGGGGTGGGGGGGGGGGGGGTGGGGGGGGGGCGGAGGTCCACTGGGGGCCGAACTGCACAATAACCCTGGGTTCGGTGTGGGGCGGCGGTAGGGTGAGTGGACTGCTGTGGCCTGATGTGGGGTTGTGTACCACTGAGTGTTACGGCAGGGACGAAGCCTCTACGTCGTTTCTAGGTTCCCAGTTCAGTACATCCATACAAAGGTATGCAAAGTTTGAAGTAAATGCGTGATCCCGACGTCGTGGCCTCCCCTTTGTTGTTGTTGTGGTCTTCAGTCCTGAGACTGGTTTGATGCAGCTCTCCATGCTACTCTATCCTGTGCAAGCTTCTTCATCTCCCAGTACCTACTGCAGCCTACATCCTTCTGAATCTGCTTAGTGTATTCATCTCTTGGTCTCCCTCTACGATTTTTACCCTCCACGCTGCCCTCCAAGGCTAAATTTTGATCCCTTGATGCCTCGAAACATGTCCTACCAACCGATCCCTTCTTCTAGTCAAGTTGTGCCACAAACTTCTCTTCTCCCAAATCCTATTCAATACCTCCTCATTAGTTACGTGATCTACCCACCTTATCTTCAGCATTCTTCTGTAGCACCACATTTCGAAAGCTTCTATCCTCTTTTTGTCCAAACTAGTTATCGTCCATGTTTCAGTTCCATACATGGCTACACTCCATACAAATACTTTCAGAAACGACTTCCTGACACTTAAATCTATACTCGATGTTAACAAATTTCTCTTCTTGAAAAACGCTTTCCTTGCCATTGCCAGTCTACATTTTATATCATCTCTACTTCGACCATCATCAGTTATTTTACTCCCCTTGTGGGACAAGCAAGTCGATCGTGTGAGGACTTAAGGCTAAAAAATGCAGTGGAAGCTGAACAGAATGGTCTAACAGTTTTACGCCGTGCTTCACCACAGGCAGATGGCAGCAAACTGACGCTACAAAGTATTGGTTCAAAAATGGCTCTGAGCACTATGGGACTCAACATCTGAGGTCATCAGTCCCCTAGAACTTATAACTACTTAAACCTAACTAACCTAAGGACATCACAGACATCCATGAACGAGGGAGGATTTGAACCTGCGATCGTAGCAGTCACGCGGTTCCGGACTGAAGTGCCTAGAACCGCACGGCCACCGCGGCCGGCTACAAAGTATTCACAGACGAATTTTACACGACTCGTTAGCTAGTGACTGATGGAGATGAATGTAGCATCGATATGTTGTTGACAATGGTGTAAATAAAATAGTTGGGCAGCGTATACCAGTTTAAACGTAATTGAGAAATATTCTCCCAGCATGACCAGTACATTTCGAAGGAGATAAAAAATTTTATTGTGTACCTCCTTTCAAATGAAAATGAGTTTCATGGGATATCTCAATAGCAGAAAATTCATTGTTAGTTGTGACAAAATCTGTTAGGCACAGCTTTTTTCGATTTTTGCTCGTCTTTATCATTATGGATTTTGTGTGACGTTCCAACAACAGAGTTGTCTGCCTCGTCAGGCACTCACATGTCACTCCTCATTACTGGTGAGACACAGAGTGAAAATTTTAAGTTGGCGAACCAGAATAACTCGAAAAATAAGCTTCACATGAAAAAATGTGTAGAATCCAAAGTTGATTATTTCGAGGGGGACATCTGCTGGTGCTAAAATCAGCCGGCAACCCCAGCCCACTGTGGGTGGGACGAGAGGCAACTTTAAAATTTCAAATAGGAATCTCCATTTTTTTATTGCAGAAGAGATTCTACATAAAAAACTACGTACGTTTTGTCATAAACATTTGTTTTGATTCTTGATAGTTGGCGCTGTAATTCAAGAAAATCCATGTTCTCATTTTTGCGTGGAAAATGGTTTCGGATAAGTAAAAAATACTTATTTACTTAGTAAATTTGGATTCTCTAAAACTAAAACTCTCCCTGTATACTACCCTCGGAGTACTCCTGCTCAGCTTACTTATTGTCATAATATTGGGGAGCATAATTACCTTTAACACTAACTGAAGTTACAAGAATATACTAGTCTAACAATTTAATTATACATATGTACTCAATAACAATGTAGGATTTTTTACCAGCTTTTAAGGACCTCAGAATTGTAGTTGGTAAAAAGATTAATCTGGACGGTAAGGAAATCAACACGGTGAACAAAATTGTATGTTATTTAATTTAATGTTACCTCACCAAATGAACTGCCATATCAAGAAGCACAAGAAAAATAAATTACAGCATATTATAAGTTATTTTCCAGTCAGTAAAGCAAAAGTAAAATCGTAGTGAATGCGAAAATGCTGAATTATATACACTCCTGGAAATGGAAAAAAGAACACATTGACACCGGTGTGTCAGACCCACCATACTTGCTCCGGACACTGCGAGAGGGCTGTACAAGCAATGATCACACGCACGGCACAGCGGACACACCAGGAATCGCGGTGTTGGCCGTCGAATGGCGCTAGCTGCGCAGCATTTGTGCACCGCCGCTGTCAGTGTCAGCCAGTTTGCCGTGGCATACGGAACTCCATCGCAGTCTTTAACACTGGTAGCATGCCGCGACAGCGTGGACGTGAACCATATGTGCAGTTGACGGACTTTGAGCGAGGGCGTATAGTGGGCATGCGGGAGGCCGGGTGGACGTACCGCCGAATTGCTCAACACGTGGGGCGTGAGGTCTCCACAGTACATCGATGTTGTCGCCAGTGGTCGGCGGAAGGTGCACGTGCCCGTCGACCTGGGACCGGACCGCAGCGACGCACGGATGCACGCCAAGACCGTAGGATCCTACGCAGTGCCGTAGGGGACCGCACCGCCACTTCCCAGCAAATTAGGGACACTTGCTCCTGGGGTATCGGCGAGGACCATTCGCAACCGTCTCCATGAAGCTGGGCTACGGGCTCGCACACCGTTAGGCCGTCTTCCGCTCACCCCCCAACATCGTGCAGCCCGCCTCCAGTGGTGTCGCGACAGGCGTGAATGGAGGGACGAATGGAGACGTGTCGTCTTCAGCGATGAGAGTCGCTTCTGCCTTGGTGCCAATGATGGTCGTATGCGTGTTTGGCGCCGTGCAGGTGAGCGCCACAATCAGGACTGCATACGACCGAGGCACACAGGGCCAACACCCGGCATCATGGTGTGGGAAGCGATCTCCTACACTGGCCGTACACCACTGGTGATCGTCGAGGGGACACTGAATAGTGCACGGTACATCGAAACCGTCATCGAACCCATCGTACTACCATTCCTAGACCGGCAAGGGAACTTGCTGTTCCAACAGGACAAGCACGTCCACATGTATCCCGTGCCACCCAACGTGCTCTAGAAAGTGTACGTCAACTACCCTGGCCAGCAAGATCTCCGGATCTGTCCCCCATTGGGCATGTTTGGGACTGGATGAAGCGTCGTCTCACGCGGTCTGCACGTCCAGCACGAACGCTGGTCCAACTGAGGCGCCAGGTGGAAATGGCATGGCAAGCCGTTCCACAGGACTACATCCAGCATCTCTACGATCGTCTCGATGGGAGAATAGCAGCCTGCATTGCTGCGAGAGGTGGATATACACTGTACTAGTGCCGACATTGTGCATGCTCTGTTACCTGTGTCTATGTGCCTGTGGTTCTGTCAGTGTGATCATGTGATGTATCTGACCCCAGGAATGTGTCAATAAAGTTTCCCCTTCCTGGGACAATGAATTCACGGTGTTCTTATTTCAATTTCCAGGAGTGTACATGTGTTGATGAAGGTTAGTAAAATAAATAACTGCTGCAATTATTTGAATATTACGATTGCGATTAAGAGTATCTTACTGTTTTACTTTAATTAGATTTATCTGAAAAAAGAGTTTGTAAGATAAACAAATTTTAGAAACTTGCCATGTTAGTGCACGTCGGCTTCAAAACCTCAGATATTGTATACCACAGGTAATAGTAGCCGTACAGAGCCTTTACATGGTGGCAAAAATATTAAGAAGTTAAATAGTAGTCATCCATAACTGTGAAAGTGTTGCCGGTGCAGGAGTTTGTGCACGAACCGACCCCTCGATTACGCCCTCTAAATGTTCGACGGGATTCATGATTGATGTCCGGCCATCTGGGTGGCCAAGTACTTCCCTCGAATTATCCAGAATGTTGTTCAAACCAATTGCGAACAATTGTGTGTCAGTGACATGGCGCATTATCAGTCATGAAAAGTCTGTTGTTGTTTGGGAACATGAAGTACATCTATGGCTGCAAATGGTCTCCATCTAGACGAACATAACCATTTCTACTCAATGATCGGTTCAGTTGTACCAGGGGACCCAGTCCATTCCATGTAAACACAGCTCAAACCATTATGGAGTCACCAGCTTGCACAGTGCCTTGTTGAAAACTTGGGTCCGTGGCATCGTGCGTTCTGCACCACATTCGAACCCTACCATCAACTTCTCCCAACTGAATTCGGGGCTCACCTGGCCAGGCCAGGTTTTCCAGTCTTTGAACGCCTAACCGATATGGTCGCGACACCAAGAGAGTCGCTGTCGTGATGTTAGCAAAGGCACTCGCGTCGGTCGTCTGCTGTCGTAGACCATTAACGTCGAATTTCGTCACAGTGTCCTAACGGATACGTTCATCGTACTTCCTACATTGATTTCCGCGTTTATTTCACGCAATGTTGCTTTCCTTAGCACTGACAACTCTTTGCAAACGCCACCGCTCTCGGTAGTTACGTGAAGGCCATCGACCAATACATTGTGTGTGGTGAGAGGTAATGCCCGAAATTTGGTATTATCGGCACACTCTTAACACCGTGGATTTCGTAATACTGCATTTCCTAATGATTTCCGAAATGAAATGGTTCAAATGGCTCTGAGCACTATGGGACTCAACTGCTGAGGTCATTAGTCCCCTAGAACTTAGAACTAGTTAAACCTAACTAACCTAAGGACATCACAAACATCCATGCCCGAGGCAGGATTCGAACCTGCGACCGTAGCGGTCTTGCGGTTCCAGACTGCAGCGCCTTTAACCGCACGGCCACTTCGGCCGGCCGAAATGAAATGTGAAACGCCTGGTTAAATGCGCAGGACACAACAGGTAGTTGGAATTGTATAAAAGGGCCAAAAAATGAGCGGCTGTCAGTTACACTCGAACACGTATAACTTTATTTAGTTGCCCAAACATTACAACGCAAATTTCCGAGCTTAGCTATCGACTGAATATGTCACACATTCTTATGGCTTAATTTTTAAAACGGCCTAAGGCCCATGATTCAAAACACAACTACAATAAATTTTTACAAGGCAGAAAGCCCAAGGCTTTATCCTTAAATAATTTTTTTTATGAGGCTGCAGACCCAAAAACTCTAAGATTTAACAAGTAAGGAACTTAAATTTTAAGAAGGCTGAGGGCCCATGATTTAAAAACAAAACTTCAATAAATTTTCAAGAGGCAGAAGGCCCAAGGCTTTATCCAGAAAAAAATTTTAAATCAGGCTGAAGGCCCAAACAATCTAAGACTTAGCAAGTAATAAATTTTAATTTTAAGACGGCTGAAGACCCATGATTGAAAAACACAACTACAATAAATTTTCAAAAGGCAGAAAATTCCACTGATGCACTTGGACTTCAAATGGCCAAAATACAGTTAAACTCCCCCGGATGGTGGCCAAACTCGAACACTCGCTGTTGCTCACGGGAATACCTCCAACAGCCAACCATGAAAACCAGCGGCACAATGTGAACAGACTGGCTTCGGTAATTAAATCACCACTCAACTTTGATGTCCCGGGTCGGTGAGCCACGAACGTCGTAGCAATCGGAACAGCTCCCACACACTCCGACACTGCGTAGAGAACGCCAGCGGGACCCGCCCACTGCGCCGCGCGGAGATGTCCTGGCTGATCCACACCAACCGACCGACTGCTGCACACTGACTAGCCGGAAACTATAAGCACCAGAGCAAAGATAGTACAAGGTGTGACACACACCGCTTCTGCCACACGTAGAAAGAGGAAGAACCACAACATAACCGCAATAACTGTGGGAAACCAAATGCAGAGTAACAGTCAAGGTTCAAACCAACACATCACCCGGGGCCAGCACGGCTCAAAATGTTCTATACGTCTAGTTTCAACTACCTTTCCCCGTTCAAAGTCTGTTAATTCCTGTTGTGCGGCCATAATCACGTCTGGGACCTTGTTTCATGAATCACCTGAGGGCAAATTGCAGTGCCTGCAATGCACCACCCTTTTATACCTTGTGCACGCGATACTACTTCCGACTATGTGTGTGCATATCGCTATCCCGTGACTTTCGTCACCTCATTGTATATTACCGTCGTGAGAGTACACAGGTTGTGTCTGTTGTGGCAATTAAAAGAAAAACATAGGTGCGAATGCCACATTTATTTGAATGCAAACAACAGTGCAGTTGCGGCGCCTGATTTACTGTGCTCCATATGCCGACAAAAAAATTATTCGGTATTGTTTCTTTAGCAGGCATTTTCTACGTAAATGTCACTTTATTTTCATATTTTCTGGAATTTTGTGAGCAGGAATAACAAAGTGGAGGAGAGAGTTTAACGGCCTGTGATCGACGAGAGCACAAGTTCTGACTGAAGGATGGCGAAGAAAGTCAGACGTGATGTTGAGGAAGGAACACGACATCTGTACTAACAGAATCGACTGGTTAGAATCCTGTAGAGCCGCTCATCTACTTTGTATTTCCAGAGGGCAGTGTATACTGTAGGTTGGAGAAATAGCCAACGAAACACTATGTGTTTAACTGTCTACTTAAAGAGTACTGTGCCAACACGGTCTTCATCATCATATGACGAGATGTCATTGTAATCTGATAATGATAGCCGTGCGGTCTAACGCACGGCTTTCGGGATTGGGAAGGAGCTCTTGGTCCCCTGCAAGAATCCGTCCGGTGGACTTGTGTCGAGATCCGGTGAGCCGGCCAGTGTGTGGATGGTTTTTAGGCGGTTTTCCATCTACCTCTGCGAATGCGGGCTGGTTCCCCTTATTCCGCCTCAGCTAGCCTATGTCGGCGATTGGTGTGCAAACAAGTTCCTCGCGTTCGCGTATACCACCATTACTCTACCACGCAAACATCGGGGCTACACTCGTCTGGTGTGACACGTTCCCGGGGGGACACGTCTACCGGGAGCCGAGCCGCAGAATAACCCTGAAAGAGTGGTTCGGTGTCGGGTGGCGGAGGGGTGAAGTGGACTGTGGTAGTCGTCATGGGGTTGTGGACCACTGCGGCTGAGGCAGGGACGGAGCCTCTCCGTCGTTTCTAGGACCCCGGTTAACATACAGTACAATACAATACAATCAGATAATGAAACTATAACCTAAGGACATCACACACATCCATGCCCGAGGCAGGATTCGAACCTGCGACCGTAGAAGCAGCGCGGTTCCGGACTGAAGAGCCTAGAACCGCTCGGCCACAGCGGCCAGTGGCTAGAAATTGAAAGTAATTTTAGCGCAATTCTCTATTAGTTCTTGGACACGATATATACGCTTCTACATTAGAGGTCTAGACTAGGGAAGTGCATCAACCATCTGTTGTCTATCGAAAAGTTCATAAGGGCTCGCCATACTGGGGGCTGCTGGGTAAATCAGGAAACGAGTGTTGCGGTTTTAGAGAATGGACAAGCGTAATTCATCACTAGCAAAAACTTGGATGAAAGCTGAGTACATTTGCGTCCGTCCGGCAGACGAAAGCGTCGTTATTGAGAATTTCATTTCATTTGCGCAATGGCTTCTTTCAGATGAGTGACAAGTGAAAATTAATATTTCGAGTGATATGACTGTCAGATATGAAAACAGCTCGTAGGCGATTTCAATGAAAGCAGTGCACGACTGGCGCCGTCGTCGTCGTCGTCAATAAATCAAATGAGAAACCCGCTAGTATATCAGGACTGCAGTCGTGTTTTCATATGTCACGTAGTGTGGAACTCACACTTTTGAACATCTCTGAAATATAAAACTTACATCTGGTAACACTCCCCTTTCCATTTGCATACAGTTTCCACGTATTCCTCCACATTACTGCGCGTTATGTGTTCAATTTTCATTGCACAGAAATGTACTGATACATATGTATTATACTAGCTGAGAAACCCTGCATTGCCCGGGTATTCATGTCGCCAGTTTCCTATCAGAACCGAAACAAAAAATGAACTTTGTTTATAGCGAAATATCGACAAAATTTCGTTTCCACGTATTCGTAAAAAAAACCTTCGACATTATGAAACAGTCTACATCTACATCTACATTTATACTCCGCAAGCCACCCAACGGTGTGTGGCAGAGGGCACTTTACGTGCCACTGTCATTACTTCCTTTTTCTGTTCCAGTCGCGTATGGTTTGCGGGAAGAACGACTGCCGGAAAGCCTCCGTGCGCGCTCGAATCTCTCTAATTTTACATTCTTCATCTCCTCGGGAGGTATAAGTAGGGGGAAGCAATAAATTCGATACCTCATCCAGAAACACACCCTCTCGAATCTGGACAGCAAGCTACACCGCGATGCAGAGCGCCTCTCTTGCAGAGTCTGTCACTTGAGTTTGCTAAACATCTCCGTAACGCAAACACGGGTACCAAATAACCCTGTGACGAAACGCGCCGCTCTTCTTTGGATCTTCTCTATTTCCTCCGTCAACCCGATCTGGTACGGATCCCAAACTGATGAGCAATACTCAAGTATAGGTCGAACGAGTGTTTCGTAAGCCACCTCCTTTGTTGATGGACTACATTTTCTAAGGACTCTCCCAATGAATCTCAACCTGGTACCCGCCTTACCAACAATTAATTTTATATGATCATTCCACTTCAAATCGTTCTACACGCATACTCCCAGATATTTTACAGAAGTAACTGCTACCAGTGTTTGTTCCGCTATTATATAATCATACAATAAAAGATCCTTCTTTCTATGTATTCGCAATACATTACATTTGTCTATGTTAAGGGTCAGTTGCCACTCTCTGCACTAAGTGCCTATCGGCTGCAGATCTTCCTGCATTTCGCTGCAATTTTCTAATGCTGCAACTTCTCTGTATGGTCAAATGGCTCTGAGCAGTATGCGACTGACATCAGAGGTCATCAGTCGCCTAGAACTTAGAACTAATTAAACCTAACTAACCTAAGGACATCACACACATCCATGCCCGAGGCAGGATTCGAACCTGCGACCGTAGCGGTCTCGCGGTTTCAGACTGAAGCGCCTAGAACCGCACGGCTACACCGGCCGGCCTACTGTTTTCCCATGCAGCCGCTTGCGCTTTGTAGTTAAAGCTTCAAAAGCGCTGCCATGTGCTAGGTATTTCCTTACTTTGACTCTACTGTGGGAGTACTTTAGTAGTAAAGAACAAGTGTATTAAAACTTCATGCATGATGCGACAATTTTTCACGTATATCAAAAGGGGAATCCACGACCTTGGGATCACAGATTTACTTCAAACTTTGTACAACTTTAATAGGCCACTAAAACAACGTAATGTGCAAGTAATAAAGTGCACTACTCTGGCAATTCTGAGAAAATGGCAAGAAAACTTAAGTACCAAATGTATCTTTGCGTATGTGCCGGACCCTGGAGTACATGGTAGTGAAGCGGTTAGCGGTCCAGCTCCGTAAAATGAAAGTGTATGAGGCGATAGTTCGACTGCCACTAAAAATTAATTTTTAGTCTATATTTTTCGTCAGTGGTCATATTATTTAATTTATGTTATTTGAGAGGTAATATAATTAAAGCAACACGTGTATTTGCACGAAATTTTTAGTGACTTCCGTGTTATTTGATTAGTTGCTATTTTTAACTAAACTTAACTATTAGAACAAACATCCTTACAACTATCGACAAATAACTGAAAAAAAAGCATAGAGCCTTCCTGAAAATGAATGCCTGTCGTGATTTGCGAAATCCCTTATACATGCAATCTAGTAAGGTGCCCGGAACTCGACGCTTCGACACAGATGCAAGCCCGATTTGGCTATTAATCTGCGTAGCGGTCAGACATTGCTAACGTGGCAAGAACGAATAATTTAGGTGCAGATATTTTGAATATCACACAATTTCACTTGTACTACTAAAAATTAAGGTTTGGCGGCAGTCGAACTGTTGCCTCATACATGTTCATCTGACTGATCTCGATCGCCAACCGTTTCACCACGCTGAACTCTAGCGTCTAGCACCTACGCACAGATGCATGACTTATGTGAAAGACGTGTAAAACTTCTCTTGCGATTTTATTGAAATTTACTGCTTGCAAATTACGTTGTTTTAATGGCCTACTAAAGATGTACAAAGTCCGACGTAAATCCGTGATCCCAACGTCCTGGGCTACCCTTGTCAGTGTACATGACGTCATATCTAATGAACTATGGGTCGTACGATGATGTATTTGTGTAGGTACATTCAGCTGCATATATTGATACTATTTGCGAAATGTATTGCAAATAGGGTTAGTAGCGAAGGAGTAATAGATTTAAACGTCAAAAATGATGAGGCAGTTTTTTACACATCTCAATGTTTATGACGTCATGTCACCCAACAGTGAAAGGGTGTATGTACCAAGTTTGATTGAACTGGCTCCAGTGGTTTGGAAGGAGATGTGGAATAATGTGTATGGATTTATTAATATTACGTTAAATCAGGGAAGTTAAAATTAGGAATTATTTCAAGAATTTCTTCAAACTATCGGTCAACAGCGACTTTTAAGATTTGAATGTTTATTGTTCACACGATCGGTTTCGAAACATACAACGTCTCCAGTCTGAGGGTTGAAGATGCGCACTTCGTGTAGATATGCACTTTATTTTAATACCTGGAGTTTTATAGAGAGTTAGGACACAACAACAAAGGCACGTTTAGTTTCGCTAAGTCACATTGTGTAATTTATACACAAAAAACATAATAATTGGTGTAACCAACGAATAATCTGTGCAAACATTGGTGTACTTCCGGATGTTTCACCGAGTTACTGGTTCCATTTTATGTACAATAATTCGACGACCGGCCCAGCCGCCGGATGCCGCGAATTTTGCTGTTACGCGTACTCGCTGCATCGACTCCAACCAGAGTGCATAAATCAAAGCGCCTGAAGAAAACGGTTAGGTCATTCGTTCACAAAATGAAAATAACTACTCGGTGGAACACCCGAAAGCTCGCCATAATCAGTCACGTCGAGAGATCATGGGAGATCAGATCTATGTAACATTTGATAACGAAATTGAATGTCTGGAAACCAGTCGTGTGAGTATATCAAAAAGGTCCAAACACTGCCTGTAGAATTGTTACTTCAGCGAGTGGAAGAGCTAGGATGAAATGGGTGTGACATTCATTTAAGATAACATTCATTTATTACAATATTAAAAACCAACCAACGTTTTAAAAAGCCCCACTAATAATTTCTGTGTTGGAATTTCAAAATCTCATTACTCCCAGCAAATTTATTGTAATGCTCCCTCACGCAATAAGAAAAATAATGTTAATAATAATAATAATAATGAATCTGAAAATATTTCAGATAATTTACTACACAGTAATACCAATAATAAGACAGTTTCAGAATGCTTAATTACAAATAATTTCTCACACAATTATAACAAGACAAAATTTCGAATACTTATTTCTAACTAAAAGAAAGCCTGATGAAAATTTGTGACATGGGTGAGCAAGCTGGCACACAACTATAAGTGACTTTACGAATGCATTCCTTTTACAGAAGTAAAGTTTTAACTGAAGAGTACTTAGTCATACATGCAATTTAAGAAGAACGTGCCTGCATAACGATTCTACAAGGCACACAGGTAACACTACCTGTCTAATTTAACAAATGAAAAAACATAACAACGCAACGACATTCACAGTTATCAAAACGTAAGTACAACAGCTGTACCATAATTCCTATCACCTTGTACACCAATAGAAAAGGTACGATAGGAGATAATGTCTCTGTCATAGTACGATTCCAATCCAAGTAATGGCTTATCACTACCTCGTACTATAGCAACTGTTAACCATGAATTACCAGTAACAACTTCGGTCGTAGTACATGAAAAATTAATCTTGCACCCAACAAATGTGATAGGACCACTCAGTAGCTCTTCTTGAACAACATTATTAGGAACAAAACTGAAAGTGTCCACGGTTTTATATACTGGCATCCTTTGCCTCCTATAGTATCTTCTGCGACGGTAAGGCATGGCTGTGTGCGTCGTGCGGCTGCCTCGAGTCGAATGAACATGCTGCTGCCTCTAGACACAGTTATCAAGCACCATGACGTCAGAACTTCCGGCCCCCACTCGCGCGCACAGAGCCAGCGCGCCTTATCAGTGTTGCGCAATCTTGATTTTCCAGCAACACGGGCCTAGTAATACTAGGGCCCGTGTTGCCCGGCAGCCTCGCTCAGCGGCTAAGTCCGCTTCAAGGTCACACGACTTACACACCAGCAGCATAAGGCAAATTCACACAGCCATGAAAATATCTGCAATCCAGTCAATATTGTATTGAATTGGGGACCCAGAAACGACGGAGAGGCTTCGTCCCTACCGTAGCCTGAGTGGTACACAACCACACAACAGCCTACAGCAGTCTACTTACCCCTCTACCGCCCCACATCGGACCCAGGGTTATCGTGCGGTTCGGCCCCCAGTGGATCCCAACTCCCCCCCCCCCCCCCCCCCCCCCCCCTTCCCCGGGAACGTCTCATAATACCAGTCGAGGGTAACCCCAAATGTTTGCGTGGTAGAGTAATTATGGTGTACACGCACGTGGAGACAGTGTTTGCGCAGCAATCGCCGACATAGTATAACTGAGGCGGAGTAAGGGGAACCAGCCCGCATTCGCCGAGGCAGATGGAAAACCGCCTAAAAACCATCCACAGACTGGCCGGCACACGGGACCTCGACACTAATCCGCCGGGCGGATTCGTGCCGGGGACCGGCGCGCTTTCCCGCCAGGAAACCAGTCAAGACTAGTAGCTTCATGATAGCATTGGTCCTTCTTTAGGTGGCGTAACCAGCACAGGATCCGCACAGACACATGAGCCACGTTGTTTCGGCGCCCAACAAACTTAAACCTCAGCAACAAGATTTCCTAACCATGAGCACCAGCTAGGACACCAGTGACAAGTGTGATGATGTCCGCCACTGTCACCGATACCGACCAAGTCGACAAGCTGCGTCGGTGTAACGAGCGACGTGCTGTAGGAAGAGCGAGACGAAGTTGACCCTTTCACGTTGCAGACTCCATCCAGATGGCAGCTACTGTTCTGTGTCTGGTAAGCCGCAGTGTGCCGGATATCAGTTTGTGAAATGGAGCTCGATGCCTGTTCCAATTGGTCGGTCAAGACGGGGACGATTACTGCTGGCTGTGGATAACGCAGGAGTTGTCGCCCGATGATGTCGCATATCTGCTAGAGTGTAGGCAGATGTGGTGATTGAGCAGGCCAAGGCTACATGTTGACACTCTGTAGAGCAAGTTGGGTTACAACAGTACTATGCGGGTAACGTTTTCTTGTTGCAAAACACCCCCTGGAATGCTGTTCATGAATGGCAGCACAACGTCGAATCGTTATATTGACGCAGAAATTTGAAGTCAGTGTGTGTGTGGGATAACCACAAGAGTGGTCCTGTTGTCACACGAAATCGCACCCCAGACCATAACTCCAGGTGAAGGTCCCGTGTGTCTAGCATGCAGACAGGGTGGTTGCAGAGCCTCAACTGGCCCCCTTCTAACCAGCACACGCTCATCGCTGGTACCGAGACAGAACCAGCTTTCATCAGAAAACACAGCAGACCTACAACCGGCCCTCTAAAGAGCTCTCACTTGACACCACTAAAGCCGCAGCGGTGGTTTTGGATAAGTGGAATGGAGGGCTCTGGCTCGGAACTGTCCTTAAGTAACCTATTTGTAACAGTTCGTTGTGTCACAGTGGTGCCAACCGTTGCTCAAACTGCTGCTGCAGGTGCAGTACGATGCGCCAGAGCCGTACATCGGACAAATGGTCTTCCCTTTCGATAGTACCACGCGGCCGTCTAGAGACCGGACCTCTTGGTGACCGAACGTTCTTGAGGCCACCGCTGCCAGTATTTACATGTACAGTGGCCAGATTCTTGTCAAGTGTTGCTGCTGTAACGCATAAGAAACATCCAGCTTCTCGTAGCCCTATTATCATTCAAAGACAGTGAGGTCCTGAAAACAGCGTGTTTGCCGCCTTAAAGGCATTCTGCACTAACATCAACTCACCACGTCCGATTTCAGAAGTAACTAATGCCCAGGATCGGTATAGCGTGTATTTGAAGGAAACCTGATTTTCATCATCATAGTGGCGCTACTAGTGACATTCTTACGCGACAGGCACGAAATTTGAATAGACGTCACTTTTCAGTCCTTCTTACTGTTGCGATTATTTTTCGACTGTGTATTACAACCAGTGGTCAACAAATATACACCTTCAGAGGCGCTGGTCCACACTGTTGTGGGTTCGGTTCCCGGCGGGGTCAGGGATTTTCTCTGCCTCGTGATGGCTGGGTGTTGCGTGATGTCCTTAGGTTAGTTACTTTTAAGTAGTTCTAAGTTCTAGGGCACTGATGACCATAGATGTTAAGTCCCATAGTGCTCAGAGCCATTTGAACCATTTGAACCACACTGTTGTACACACCGGCATCTCTAATACCCAGCAGCATGTCGTCTTGCATTGATGCATGCCGGTATTCGTTCTTGTTACAGAACTCAGTTAGTCTTTATTATCTCATTCCATGTCCCAAGCCCATATCCTCCAGTAACTTTTTCTTCTACTCCTTCCCCTACAACTGCATTCCAGTCCCCAATGACTATTAGATTTTCATTTCCCATTACATACTGTGTTACCCTTTCAATATCCTCATACACTTTCTCTATCTCTTCATCTTCAGCTTGCGACGTCGGCACGTATACCTGAACTATCGTTGTCATATTGATCATTAATTGACCGTGGCTGTTTCAAAAAATGAAAAGGTTTTCTAATACCGCTTCCAGTCCAAAAATTTTTTGACTACTTAATTATTTATTTAACGATTTGTTTCGAGCCTAGCCTCGTTAGCCTCATCATCAGGGTGTAGTGGTATTACAAAACTATTTGACGTAAGTGTATACACACTGTATATTAAAGTTTCTTTACACGACTGCTGTGATCATCCTGTGGAGAGAGAGAAGGATAACTTAGTCAGAGGCGATGTCACTCTATATTTTGGTCTGCTGTTCACATGTAAAGTTTTATAAACCCATCACCCACTTTACAGTTGTGGCATGGCAGTCTTCTTGTGATGCACTCAGATATTGCTATTTCCACGGCTCCCTTGAACTTGTTCAGCATTGTTCACAAAATTCACAAGGTTGACTTTGAAACACGCTAATACAAAACAAATCAATAGTCTAGAAAACATGATGGTGGCCGAAACATAGCTTGTTTCGATTTACTATCGGTATGTCGATCCTGGTGTTGTTAGTAGCAATGACGTGTGCATTGCATGTTGCTTGGCATAGTATATTACAAAATGAACGAATGTGAGAAATTACTAATACGAGTGACGGTATAAAAACTTTTTTGTTTTAAGAATTACGGCCGAGCGGTTCTAGGCGCTTCAGTCTGGAACCGCGGGACCACTACGGTCGCAGGTTCGAATCCTGCCTCGGGCATGGATGTGTGTGATGTCATTAGTTTGGTTAGGTTTAAGTAGTTCTAAGTTGTAGGGGACTGATGACCTCAGATGTTAAGTCCCATAGTGCTCAGAGCCATTTTAAGAATTAGAAAGATATTTCTGTGATCTATACTCCTATATAACCTTGATGTCATGTACTTACTATTTTAAGAGAACTGAATTGAAATTCGTAAAGAAGTGTGAATTTTTGATTTCGTTTTGCGACTTATGACCATGGATGAATGCTTTCATTTTTCCATTGTCCGTTCTCCAGATCTTTTCCAAAGTACGCAGTACTTTAAGGTCGTTGCCTATACAACAGGGTGCCCTGTTTCATTAATATGTTTTGCTATAACTGACTTATTAGCATTATCTACACTAAAACACTCAACGTCTTCTTTAAAACGGGTTTTCCAATTTATTCCCATTTGGCCAATGTAATATTTGTTGCAATGACTACATGAAATTTTATAAATTCCTCATTTGCTCAGTTTTTCTGTAAATGTCATGGGTCAGTTTCTTTCTCAAGCAATTATTGTGTATTGAATTGGGGACCTAGAAACGATGGAGGGGCTTGGTCACCACCGTAGCCCTTAGTGGTACACAACCCCACAACAGGCCACACTAGTTTACCCACCCCCCCGCCGCTCCACACCGTACCCAGGGTTATTGTGATGTAAAGAGACTTTGAGGGGGGTAGGACGTCAAACGGGCCGACATGGAGCAGGAGAGGCATCTCAGGACATTTTAATTTCCAGTGTCTATACTTTTACAAATAAATTCATCACCTGGAAGGATTCAGGATTCGCACTCATTGCAGTGGAAGTTCGAAAACATAGCAAAATAAATTTTTTTCCGTGTGAAATTTCATCATTTTTTCACTTACTAATGGCTGCATTTGTTGCTAGAGGTACACTTTTCTTCATAAATTAGAGAGATTTCTCTATGAATTTTGCACATGATACATAGCATACTCACAGGTGTATGAAACCCTAGAATTTATTTAATTTATGAAAAAACGAATGAACTGTTATATTTTAAACTTAATGTTTAGGAAAAACACAAATTTTAGAGTTAATTACCTCAATTTTTACCACAGTTTTTTATAGATTTCGAAAATTCTAGAGTTTCATACACCTTTAAGTATGGTTTGTATGCTGTGCACAATTCATCGAAGAATCTCTTACTTATGAAGAAAAGTGTACGTATAGCAACAAACACTGCCATTAGTAAGTAAAAAAAATGATGAAATTTCACATGTAAAAAAAATTATTTCGTTATGTTTTCGAACTTCCACTGCTATGAGTGTAAATTCTGAATCCTTCATGGTCATGCTGACAAAGTTTTATGAATTTTTTTTGTAGAAGTATAGACAGTGGAAATTAAAATGTCTTGTGGTGCCTCTCCTGCTCCAAGTCGGTCCGTTTGACGTCCTACCCGTCTTAATATCTGTATACACTTACGTTAAAGTGTTTTTGTAATGAAACTATAGCCTGATGATGAAGTGTCGCCTCCTCTAAAAGTGTCGCTAGTTAAATTATTTAGAAGTTACAAAATTTTGTGACTAGCAGCGGTATTTGCAAACCTTTTCATACTAGTAGATGTGGTCGAGATGCGCCGCTAGCTGCGTGCCTGTGCGTGCCGCAGGTGCTGGCGACGGACGACAGCATGAGCGACGACGTGTTCGAGTCCCCCGGGCAGGACCAGAGCCAGAGCGAGGCGCTGTCTGCGCCGCGGCCGGCCGCCGCCCAGGCGACGCCCAGCCCCACCGGCTACCGCGACTACCAGCCGCCCGCCGAGGCGCTGCGCCTCTACAACGCCGACTCGCCGGCGCACAGCCCGGCCGTCGCCGCCGCCGCCTCGGCCGCCGTCACGCCCAGGGACGCGCACGACCTCGGCGAGCAGCCCGTGCACAAGGTAACCTGCACTGCCGTCCAAGAATTGCTTTATCGTTCAGGTGTTCTATTCTCAGTATTGTCTGCATGCAGTCACAATACAACAACGCGCATAACTGTTGTACATCGAAGAGCCAAAGAAACTGGTACACCTGCCTAACGTCGTGCAGGGCCCCCGCGAACACACAGAATTATGTCAACACGACATGGAATGGACTTGACTAATGTCGGAAGTAGTGCTGAAGGAAATCGACACCTTGAGTCCTGCAGGGCTGTCCGTAAATCTGTAAGAGTACGAGGGGATGGCGGTGGGGTGTTGAGGTCTCTTGTGAACAACACACTGCAAAGCATCCCAGATATGCTTAACAGTATTCATGTCTGGCGAGTTTGGTGGTCAGCGGAAGTGTTTAAACTCAGAAGTGTGTTCTGGAGTCGCTCTGTAGCAACAGTGGACGTTTGAGGTGTCGCATTGTCCTCCTGGAATTGCAGAAGTCTGTTGGAATGCACAATGGACATGAATGGATCCAGGTGATGAGACAGAATGCTTACGTACGTGTCACCTGTCAGAGCCGTATCTAGACATATCAGGGGTCCCATATCACTTCAGCTGCTCGCGCCCAACACCATTACAGAGCTTCCACCAGCTTGAACAGTCCCCTGCTGGCATGCTGGGTTCACGGATTCATGAGGTTGCCTTCATACTCGTACACGTTCATCCATCCGACAAAATTTGAAACGAGACTCTTCCCAACAGCAACATGTTTCCAGTCATTAACAGTCCAATGTCGGTGGCGTAAAGCTTTGTGTCGTGAAGTCATCAAGGCCATACGAGTGGGCCTTCGGTTCCGAAACCCCATATAGATGATGTTTTGTTGAATGATTCGCACGCTGACACTGGCTGATGGCCCAGCATTGAAATCTGCAGCAGTCTTCGGAATGGTTGCACTTCTGTCACCTTGAACGATCCTCTTCAGTCGTCGCTGGTCCCGTTCTTACAGGATCTTTTCCGGGCCGCAACGATGACAGAGATTTGATGTTTTACTGCATTCCTGTTAATCACGGTACAATTCATCTACATCGCATATGCTGTGTCTCATCGGTCTTGCGCCGACTATAACACGAGGTTCAAACTCACTTAAGTCTCGTAATTGTAGCAGCAGTAATCGATCTGGCAACTGCGCGATTCACTTGCTCTCTTATACAGGGTGTTACAAAAAGGTACGGCCAAACTTTCAGGAAACATTCCTCACACACAAATAAAGAAAAGATGTTATGTGGACATGTGTCCGGAAACGCTTAATATCCATGTTAGAGCTCATTATAGTTTCGTCAGTATGTACTGTACTTCCTCGATTCACCGCCAGTTGGCCCAATTGAAGGAAGGTAATGTTGACTTCGGTGCTTGTGTTGACATGCGACTCATTGCTCTACAGTACTAGCATCAAGCACATCAGTACGTAGCATCAACAGGCTAGTGTTCAACACGAACGTGGTTTTGCAGTCAGTGCAATGTTTACAAATGCGGAGTTGGCAGATGCCCATTTGATGTATGGATTAGCACGGGGCAATAGCCGTGGCGCGGTACGTTTGTATCGAGACAGATTTCCAGAACGAAGGTGCCCCGACAGGAAGACGTTCGAAGCAATTGATCGGCGTCTTAGGGAGCACGGACCATTCCAGCCTATGACTCGTGACTGGGGAACACCTAGAACGACGAGGACACCTGCAATGGACGAGGAAATTCTTCGTGCAGTTGACGATAACCCTAATGACCGCGTCAGAGAAGTTGCTGCTGTACAAAGTAACGTTGACCACGTCACTGTATGGAGAGTGCTACGGGAGAACCAGTTGTTTCCGTACCATGTACAGCGAGTGCAGGCACTATCAGCAGCTGATTGGCCTCCACGGGTACACTTCTGTGAATGGTTCATTGAACAATGTGTCAATCCTCACTTCAGTGCAAATGTTCTCTTTACGGATGAGGTTCATTCCAACGTGATCAAATTGTAAACTTTCACAATCAACATGTGTGGGCTGACGAGAATCCGCACGAAATTGTGCAATCACGTCATCAACACAGATTTTCTGTGAACGTTTGGGCAGGCATTGTTGGTGGTGTCTTGATTGGGCCCCACGTTCTTCCACCTACGCTCAATGGAGCACGTTATCATGATTTCATACGGGATACTCTACCTGTGCTGCTAGACCATGTGCCTTTACAAGTACGACACAACATGTGGTTCGTGCACGATGGAGCTCCTGCGCATTTCAGTCGAAGTGTTCGTACGCTTCTCAACAACAGATTCGGTGACCGATGGATTGGTAGAGGCGGAGGAATTCCATGGCCTCCACGCTCTCCTGACCTCAACCCTCTTGACTTTCATTTATGGGGGCATTTGAAAGCTCTTGTCTACGCAACCCCGGTACCAAATGTAGAGACTCTTCATGCTCGTATTGTGGACGGCTGTGATACAATACGCCATTCTCCAGGGCTGCATCAGGGATTCAATGCGACGGAGGGTGGATGCATGTATCCTCGCTAACGGAGGGCATTTTGAACATTTCCTGTAACAAAGTGTTTGAAGTGACGCTGGTACGTTCTGTTGCTGTGTGTTTCCATTCCATGATTATTGTGATTTGAAGAGAAGTAATAATATGAGCTCTAACATGGAAAGTAAGCGTTTCCGGACACACGTCCACATAACATCTTTCCTTTATTTGTGCGTGAGGAATGTTTCCTGAAAGTTTGGCTGTACCTTTTTGTAACACCGTGTATACACTACCGGCTATTGAAATTGCTACACCAAGAAGAAATGCAGACGATAATCGGGTATTCATTGAACAAATAAATTATACTAGAACTGACATGTGATTAAATTCTCACGCAATTTGGGTGCATAGATCCTGAGAAATCAGTACCCAGAACAACCACCTCTGGCCGTAATAACAGCCTTGATACGCCAGGGCATTGAGTCAGACAGAGCTGCCCATGCAGCTTCAACACGATACCACAGTTCATCAAGAGTAGTCACTGGCGTATTGTGACGAGCCAGTTGCTCGGCCACCATTGACCAGACGTTTTCAGTTGGTGAGAGATATGGAGAATGTGCTGGCCAGGGCAGTAGTCGAACATTTTCTGTATCCAGAAAGACCCGTACTGGATCCTGCAACATGCGGTCGTGCATTATCCTGCTGAAATGTAGGGTTTCGCAGGAATCGAATTAAGGGTAGAGCCACGGGTCGTATCACATCTGAAATGTAACGTCCACTGTTCAAAGTGCCGTTAATGCGAACAAAAGGTGACCGAGACGTGTAACCAATGGCACTCCATACCATCACGCCGGGTGATACGCCAGAATGGCGATCAAGAATGCACGCTTACAACTTGCGTTCACCGCGATATCGCGAAATACGGATGCGACCATGATGATGCTGTAAACAGAACCTGGATTCTTCCGGAAAAATGATGTTTTGCCATTCATGCACCCAGGTTCGTCGGTGAGTACACCATCGCAGGCGCTCCTGTCTGCGATGCCGCGTCAAGGGTAACTGCAGCCATGATCTCCGGGCTGATAGTCCATGCTGCTGCAAACGTCGTCGAACTGTTCGTGCAGGTGGTTGTTGTCTTGCAAGTGTCTCCATCTGTTGACTCAGGGATCGAGACGTGGCTGCACGATCCGTTACAGCCATGCGGATAAGATGCCTGTCATCTCGACTGCTAGTGATAGGAGTCCCTTGGGATCTAGCACGGCGTTCCGAATTACCCTCCTGAACCCACCGATTTCATATTCTGCTAACAGTCATTGGATCTCGACCAACTCGAGCAGCAATGTCGCGATACGATAAAACGCAATCGCGATAGCTACAATCCGACCTTTATCAAAGTCGGAAACATGATGGTACCCATTTCTCCTCTTTACACGAGGCGTCACAGCAACTTTTCACCAGGCAACGCCGGTCAACTGCTGTTTGTGTATGAGAAATCGGTTGGAAACTGTCCTCATGTCAGCACGTTGTAGGTGTCGCCACCGGCGCCAACCTTGTGTTAATGATTGAAAAGCTAATCATTTGCATATCACAGCATCTTATTCCTGTCGGTTAAATTTCGCGTCTGTAGCACGACATCTTCGTGGTGTAGCAATTTTAATAGCCAGTTGTGTAGGTGTTGCCGACAGCAGCACCATATTCTGCCGGTTTATGCATCTCTGTATTTAAATACAGATGCCCATACCAGTTTCTTTGGCGCTTCAGTGTATGAATGCCTGGTTTCTGTTCTTTCAGATACGTTCGAAAGATCAGATACCACACATTGATACAATACATTCACTTGAATGGGCAATGGAACAATATCCTTCAGTGCAGATGTGCAAGCACTTCCTCCTGCAGGAACCTCAGAGAGCATGGAGGAAATGGAGACGGACTGCAGATAGGTGGCGCTCGGTAGCGACGTGGATGGCACGGTGGTTAAGCAGGAGATCCCGTGTTCGAATCCCGGTCGGGTACACTTCACTCATCGCTGCTGATTCTGCGTGATGTCCCGGTGCAGCCGACATCAGTAATCTCTTCCATTTCCTTTCGCTCTCTGTGCCCCCTCCTTCCTCTCCATCTTCAGTTGCATATAACGGTGTCACTCCATGAAGAACTTCACGCCCTTGTGGTTACCTAGTAAGCAAGCGAGCTCATACACTAGCAATGGCAAAGGTCCCGAGTTTGAGTCTCGGTCTGGCACATGGTTTTAATTTGATAGAAAGTTTCACTTTACAGCTTCATCTGGTCCTATCACTAGTCGCTAGAAAATGTACTTGCTGTAGGAGAGGTGCCGGGTTCAATGTCTGGGTTCGAGAAAGTTGTCTGTATAGAAGACTGATTGTGCCTGACCAAATCAATATGCACAAGGGCCAAAACATACTAATTATCTATTTGAAGACATATCAACATATGACAGCTATTTTATTACCAACACATAACGGACCAATTGGTGCTTCACAATTAGTAGTGTTACATAAATGCTATCGTATCTCTGACAGCAATAAAGTACAATGAATATAATAAATGATGTTCCTTTAAACGTATGTTGTACACCGACAAATCTTTATAATTGCGTTATTCGTAATACAACTGTTGAAATGCATGTCCGCCTTGTTGGATGTATTGATATAAGCACCTATCGGTATTATCGTGGACACCTCTTAACATTTCTGCAGATACTGAAGCACGAGCATGACGTATTCTGGATCTTCGGTTCAGTTTCCTAAACCCTGGCTTTGATATAACCCCATAAGAGAAAATCCAAGTGCGATCTCGCTAGCCATCGAATGCAACCACCACGACCTATCCACCCTTCGGGTTACACATTGTTGAGATATTCCCACACCCACTACAATAATGGGGTGCTGCGCCATCGTGCTGAAACCAGTGCCTCACAGCTAACTGACGTGGGAGGTCTCCAGGAGTCGCGCAAGATGAAGCTCAATCTGTATAAATTGTATATACAGCCGATCAGTTAGTCAGGGAGCCAAATAAACTGGTCCAATGATATGGTCTCCTAGAATACTGCACCACACATTAACACTCCACGCTACTTGCATGTGATGTGGTCGTAACCATGAGTACTTGCGGAAGCCCAGCAATGTAGATTGCGTCCATTGACAGTGGCGTCATTGGCGAAATAGCATTCATCTCCCCATAAAATGTGCCTTATGAAATCCGGATTTAAGGCTACTTTACTTACGAGACGAGTGCAGAATGATACGCAGTTTTGGTAATTGTTTCCATATCGCTGTTGGTGTAGTGCAGCTTAAAGGGATGGCATTTTCGTTTCTCCAGAATCCTTTGTCCGCTGCAGCTCTTCTTGTCCCAATTACGATGAAATATAGGTATTACTGGACGAGATCTAATGGCTTTCATAATATTAATAATAACGATATTATTATTATTATTATAGGTACAAATAATACTTCAACCTAAATGCAGTAGCCCGATAACATCTTCGTTTATACTATATTGTATGTACGCGTTAATTGTTTTTATACTATGCATTTGGTCCGTAGCTCGTGGTCTCGCGGCAGCGTTCTCGCTTCCCCAGCAAGGGGTCCCGGGTTCGATTCTCGGCAGGGTCAGGGATTTTCACCTGCCCCGAGATGACTAGGTGTTGTTGTGTCGTCTTCATCATCATCGTTCATCCCCATTACGGTCCTAGGAAGGCAAACCACCTCCATTAGGACCTTGCCTAGCATGTCGGTGCGGGTCTCCCGCATCGTTCCTCTACGCTCTGTCAAGAAGCATGGGACTTCATTTCCATTTCCATTATGCTTACCGTGCATGGGGCCTCGCGGAATGGCCGCGCGGTTTGAGGCGCCGTGTCACGGATTGCGCGGCCCCTCCCGTCGAAGGCTTGAGCCCTTCCTCGGGCATGGATACGTATGTATGTTGTTCTTAGCGTGAGTTTAAGTAGTGCGGTAGTCTAGGGACCGATGACCTCAGCAGTTCGGTCCCCTAGGAATTCATACACCGTGCATGGGACGTGCTCCACAATACTCAATAACGTTCCGTGAAACACCGTTTTCGTTTCGGTTTGGTCTTCCCAGGATACATTGTACATGAAATGCTCCCTCAGTTCTTATAAAGCATTTCCGTACGTGTAAAAACATTCGCAGCAGGTAGACGGCGCGTCGGAAAACATTGTGAATACAACCTTCAGGCCTCAGCTAAATTGCGATACGGTCTCCCCATGGTTCAATTCGTATCGATGTAGCATTACAGTTGCTGCATGTTTGGCTGTAGGATCTGATTCTAACTACAAACAGACGTCCACGCGACCTTATTGGAGCGGAAGCAGGAGGAATACGCACGCAGACGGCAGCACGGCCGGCCGGAGTGACCGTGCAGTTCTAGGCGCTGCAGTCTGGAGCCGAGCGACCGCTA
This sequence comes from Schistocerca piceifrons, assembly GCF_021461385.2. Classification (NCBI taxonomy): domain Eukaryota; kingdom Metazoa; phylum Arthropoda; class Insecta; order Orthoptera; family Acrididae; genus Schistocerca; species Schistocerca piceifrons. The sequence goes on from NC_060138.1 coordinate 234,320,816, forward strand.
CGGTCGCAGGTTCGAATCCTGCCTCGGGCATGGATGTGTGTGATGTCATTAGGTTAGTTAAGTTTAATTAGTTCTAAGTTCTAGGCGACTGATGACCTCAGAAGTTAAGTCGGATAGTGCTCAGAACCATTTGAACCATTTGAACGGCAGCACGGCTCGATGGAGGTTCACTTTTGCGTGCACTTTCCTTTTGGACAGCAGTGCGAGGCAACCCTTCTAGCACTAAAGCATGCGAGAAACATAAAAATACAGAGGACGGTTTGCATGGGCCACCTGGTAAACTGGGTGAACATTAATAAAACCGACTAACTGTAGGGCGGGATCCCTAACTGTAATTAGAGGTAAAAGGGCCCTATTAAAATGTATCGATAAATGCATCATTGCCACGGTAGATGATCCTGACGTATGAAAGTTGCTCTGACTATGTGCTGTGCCTTCCTCGCGTGTTGCAGGCCGTGTGATTGACGTAGGGTAGTGTAAGCAGCAGAATTGTCTGGTATTCATGTCGGGAACAAGCCGAGATGGTGTTTGTGCACAGCCAAGCAGATTGAAATCTTCGAGAGGCAGCACTGCTATACGAAAACAAGTACTCTTGTAGACACCAACTACATCACATGACATTTCAAGCTGTTTTTGGGCGTCTGTGTGTTCATGGGTCCTTTCATACAGACGAACATGCAGGGAGGCGGTGGACTGTATACACCAGATTTGGAGGATCAGGTACTACAGGATATGACACCAACCCTAGTACAAACTGAAGGCAACATAATGTAAGTCAAAGTACAATTATGTGTAATCTGGATGACAACCGCTAATATCCCTATTACCTGCAATACGTGCCAGATTATCTGCAGTGTATTTCCCTCAATGGGAAGGATTTTGTCGAAAGTTTTTGGTCCAGACCTTCGAAATGAAGGGATTTCTGTAATCAGTCTTCCTTACCAACGATGCAACCATTACCGGAACTGGCATCATCAGTCTGCAGAATCGTCATTTGTGGGCTACAGACAATCCTCGGTCAGTGGTTGAGGCGTCTCATTAGCATCGGCTTAGCATCAGTGTGTGGGCAGGGATTCTTAATAACCTCATGCTTGGACCGGTTACTATCCGACAACGTCTCGACCGAGGAATGAACCTAGACTCACTGCTGAATACTCTGCCTGAGCTGCTTGAGAATGTGCCCTTGGCAAAACGACAGGTTATGCGTCTTCTGCATGACGGATCATCACCCCACTTCCGCTTTACAAATGGCTCTGAGCACTATGGGACTTAACTTCTGAGGTCATCAGTCCCTTAGAACTACTTAAACCTAAATAGCTTAAAGACATCACACACAACCATACCCGAGGCAGGATTCGAACCTGGGACCGTAGCGGTCGCGCAGTTCCAGACTGAAGCGCCTAGAACCGCTCGACCACTCCGGCCGTCTCCGCTTTACAGTTCGCAGAAACCTCATCATCATCATCTTGAATAGGACCCAGAGACCCTATAGCGTGGGCTGCTAAATCACCGGAAATAACACCCTGGATTTTTACTTCTGGGGGCTTCTGAAATGCGTTATGTATGCTGAACCATTTCCTAATATGCAGACCCTTCCTCAACGTATTCGTCACGCCTGTGACGCTATTCGGAGGGACGAGAGACGGCAGAACGCGCGAAGGAGTGCGACAATCTATGACGCGATGTGTGGACGCGTGCATCCCATCCCATGGAAACCACTTTGAACGTCTGTTACGACGTTGATTCGATGCAGCTCTGTACTGTATTCCGCGCCGATTTGTTGTCCTTGCACGCACATTGTTCATTTCTGAACACAAGTTCATAACATCTTTTTTTCCTCCATTTCCAATCACGAATCCGTCCCTGCAGTTTGTCGGTTTTATTAATGTTTACCCTCTATATACGTTTAGCTCACAAGCATTTTGTAATTTGCTTTGGTGGTACGATATTTATTAATGATCGTTACTTAAGCATTCAGACACTGTTTGTTTATTTCCAGCAACAACTAGAAGCATGCCAAAACACAAATAATACTCATTTGATGTGAGACAAGTTGTTTGCATGCTTTGAAAGATAGAAAGTCGCAGTCGAGCGTTGATAGGGGCTGTGGTATGTAACAACAACTAATACGTGTGTGGTGTCGACGGCAAAAACAGGAATGAACCAGTAGACAATAAACCAGGGTCAGGCCCTCCTCGAAAGAAAACAAGGAGGGAGGACAGAATGATTTGCAAAGAGTTGGCTGCTGATCCAAGGAAATCGGCTCGATAAATTAAGGATGATCTGAGTAGCGTCATGGGTGGAACCTACATATCTCTATTGTAAAATGTCGCCTAGTAGTAGATGATTTACACTGTTGCCGGCCATCACGTAAACCACTCATAAATTAAAAAAAAATAGGAAGGTCAGAGCCAAGTTTGCAAACAAACAACAAACTAGAAATGCTACAGGTTGGTCTAAGTTTTTACACAGTGCTGAAGGAAATTTAATGCATTCTCTTGTGACGGTGTGTAGTATGTACGTCGACAAAAACCAAAAAGACAAAAGAAAATAGGCTTACCAGCTACCGACCATTAAGCGGGGATGCTTTGCTAGACATGGGGCTGGACCTCTAGTCCAAACAGAAGCCAAAATTTATTGTTTGTTGTACAGTGACGGGTTAGATACGAATGTGACTCCACATGGGAGAAAGAACGTGTCACAAAGTTGCGTACTTTTGCCATGACAATAATTCAAAACACACCGGGGTCCATTTAAAAAAATCTTTTCAGGTAAAAAATCAAACTTTTGGAATGGTGAAGCCAGAGCCCTGGTCTAGATCCTACTGAAGACCTCTGGGATGCCTTGGATTGACGTGATCGTTGTAGAAGCTACTCAAAAAAAGGCTCAGCTTGCTGCTGGACGAATGGTCAAAACTCACAGGATTACAAAAGCTTGTACAGACAATGCCAACTGCAATCAAAGACCATGGGTTTGCAACAAAATACATTTTTGTTCTCAGACTGAAAAATATATTTGTTTTATTCTTACATACTTAAGCCCGCAAATTACTTCTCAGCCAGAAGAAATGCTGTTGCAGTACTGAAGTTAGAAAACTTTGTCCAAACTAAATATACTGTTGCACTAAATGGATTACAATTACTCGTCTCAACTGTCCACTCACAGTTTTTTTCTATTACTCACTTCTCTTTACGCAACTACAGTATACTTTTGAGCGCTGCAGGATCCATTTTGCCGTCGCTGTTATGACTTATTTCGAAAGGCTAAAATGAGTTGAGGCAGTATGGCCGTCCCATTACGTCTCAAATTGCACACTGCGGGAAGTGCACCTGAGCCAGCACGGGACCCATAGTCTGAAACGACTAGGTCCGAACTTTCTGAAAGATTCAGACGAATGCAGAAGATGGGACTGCTTGTCTTTGGGATCTCTACTAGTCACCAGAAATTTCGTCTACATTTATTGTATATGCAGGGCTTAGCTAGAGTTGAAAATGACATACGTCGGACCTCCAGGAAACACAAACGCACTTTCGAATACCAGTTTAGAAAAAGCATGTTTGGAGCGGGTAGAATGAGACACGGGCTTATGTTATATGGGCTTATATGTTGTACGGGCTTCTGTTATATGGGCTTACGTTAACGTAACTTACACATGCCGGTTGGAGCATTGAAAACAGTACAGCATTGAAAATAGTACAGAACGGTAATCTGAGGGTCAAGAGTTCGAGTTCTCCTGGGAAAACGTATTTATATTTTTTATGTTTAGCTTTTACGTTAGTTACATAGCAAATAAACCAAAACAATGTAGAACGTATAGTATATATTAATATTTTCAGGAAAGCCATGGAAAGACAACGGAAAATTTGGTGGACGAGTACGCGTCATTACTTCATCAGAATCTGGGAAACGTACAACCACCTCATATGAAAATGTTTTTGCTGATGTGATGAATCCTTGCACGTAGGGGAACAAAGTTCGTTGACTCATTGGGAGGAGGAAAAAAAAAGCCACAACGAGATTTATCAACATGAAGGATTGCCATCATGGAGAATGAAAGTGATTTCCACCCTATTACCTACTCCCAAATGGCCAAATGCACTCGTAATGCAATCCTGTTTACAGTGTTAGAGGCAGAAACGTCTGTATAAAAGTCCCAGAACATGCCTCGCTTGTAAACTGTAAGAATGTTAAAGAATTTGACCAAACAGGGAGAAAAATAAATTTTATCTCGAGAAGACTACAGAAAAATACATCCCATTCCCAATATAAGGTGAAATTATGTATTACGCGCGATTTGCTGGGCACGCTATAAAATGAGTGGGAACCTTTTGTGAACGTAAACCAAGTTTCTTTTTCTGTAGAAACATTAAAGCCCCCACGTAACTGCAAAAATACAGCATTTATAACATGCACAAGACGCCAAGAAAATGACTGCTTCCTCTATTTTTCACGAATATCGTCGCAAGCACTTATAAAATAATAAAACTATTTTTATATACGAATTTTTCGAGTACGCCTTACAGTACGTTCCTGGAAATTTATCTGCACTCCGAAATTTTCATTTACCTTCCCTTTTCGTGCCTTTTACGAAAATATTGATGAGTACGGGTATATGGGCGTTATTTCGGTTTACTTGCGGTGTAAGTAACGTAAAAAGTGAAAAGAAAGAGACAAAGATCACTCATAGGTACTCGACCCAGACCGAGCGAGGTGGCGCAGTGGTTAGCACACTGGACTCGCATTCGGGAGGACGACGGTTAAATCCCGTCTCCAGCCATCCTGATTTAGGTTTTCCGTGATTTCCCTAAATCGTTTCAGGCAAATGCCGGGACGGTTCCTTTGAAAGGGCACGGCCGATTTCCTTCCCCATCCTTCCCTAACCCGAGCTTGCGCTCCGTCTCTAATGACCTCGTTGTCGACGGGACGTTAAACAACACTAACCTAAATATTCTTCTCGGGTATGCAGCCGGGTCATAACGTCTTCATGACACAATATTTCAGCGGTCCATCTGGCCGCCATCTTCAGGTGAGAGTGCTGGTGCACGAACTCGCCGGAACTGACTTCCTAGCGCAAGCTGCGGCCCCTGTATAGGACAGCAGAAGACCCACAACGCGTGCGCGAGAAGGTGCCGTAACTGCCCTCTAGCGCAGTAAACATACCGCGCCGCCAGTGGTGGAAATAGGCGAAATCGAGATATCGCTGTCGACGTACTTTTTATTTAATGACAAATATTTTGAACAGACTGACGGAGTGGCTATGGGGAGCCCATTGTCCCCAATAGTCGCCAATCTTTTTATGGAAGATTTTGAGGACATGGCGCTGAAGACGGCGTCCTTAAAACCAACTTGTTTTTGAAGGTACGTTGACGATACGTTTATGGTGTGGCCTCATGGGAGAGAAGCTCTTGACCGCCTCCTAGATAATTTTAATTCCCTGCATCCTAGCATCAAGTTTACCATGGAGGTGGAAAGTGATGGGAAGCTTCCGTTTCTGGATGTTCTGGTGTACAGAAAGGATGATGGGACACTGGGACACAGTGTTTATCGAAAGCCTACGCACACGGACCGTTACCTGCATGCTTCTAGCTGTCATCCATCGTTCCAGCGTACGGGGGTCCTGCGGACGTTGGCGAGAAGAGCTTATGCCATTTCAGATGGAGAAAGCTTGACACAAGAATTGGACCATCTTAAGGTTGTGTTCAAGCAGAATGGCTATACAGATAAACAGATCCGTCGTGCTTTCCAGCATGGACCTTCGCCTGAACCACCAGATGATACCTGCAAATCGGTGGCCTTTCTGCCTTTTGCTGGGGGCATTTTCTCGAAGATAGGAAGAATTCTGAAAAGATACCACATCAAAAGTATTTTTCGTCCGCCAGTCAAGATTAGAGCGCTCCTTGGCTCTGTAAAGGATGACTTGGCTTTGAGGAAGCCCGGTGTGTACAAGATCCCTTGCCACTGTGGGAAGGCTTATATTGGGCAGACAATCCGGACCATTCAGGACCGATGTGTTGAGCATCAGCGGCACACACGGCTGCTTCAACCTGAGAAGTCTGCAGTGGCGGAGCACTGTCTCACCGAAGGACACAGAATGCTCTATGACAAGACACAAATGGTTGCCCCTGCTTCTCGCTATTGGGACTGTGTTTTAAAAGAATCCATAGAGATTCGTTTATCTGACAATCTTCTTAATAGAGACAAGGGATATCTTTTAAGTAAGACTTGGGACCCGGTGTTATCTGACATCAAAAAACAACGGTCTGTGTTTCGATCGTCGGAATAAAAAATTTTTTAATTTTTGACAGCGATATCTCGATTTCGCCTATTTCCACCACTGGCGGCGCGGTATGTTTACTGCGCTAGAGGGCAGTTACGGCACCTTCTCGCGCACGCGTTGTGGGTCTTCTGCTGGCCTATATAGGGGCCGCAGCTTGCGCTAGGAAGTCAGTTCCGGCGAATTCGTGCACCAGCACACTCACCTGAAGATGGCGGCCAGATGGACCGCGGAAATATTGTGTCATGAAGACGTTATGATCCGGCTGCATACCCGAGAAGAATATTATCAATTATTACGCCGGGAAAGCCTTCGTAGCCACAACACTAACCTAACCTAACCTCGACCCAGCGACCCTCAGATTATCGTTCCACATTTATTCCGCTGCGCCAACCGCTGCCTTGAAACTACGCTACCATAAATGGTTCATGTCCTACGCGAAGTGTCTTAAAACAGCTATTTTTTTCTCAGCGCTTGGCCACCTGGAGATTCCACCTGTGTCGCTTTCATTTCAGGCCGAGCCCTGCGTACACTATTAATTTGTACGAAATCGGTGATGACGAGTAGGCGCGGTACCCTTCTCAGTTAGCGTACAACAGGGAATCACTGAAGACAATTAGGAAGATATTTCTGTGCACTTGTGTTTAGGGGAGATCGGCGACGAGGTTATCAGCGCCAGGGAGAGCGAAAAAAAAATCGTGTTTCTGTTGACGTGAGTTATTAATATGATAAATTCCTTTCCAGGACCCAAAATGTTGAGCAGCAATGGAGAAAGCTCGAGACTATTGTACGGTACACCTTAGACTGGCCGTAACCTATCACTTCCTGGTCAACCATCGCTTTCCAGTGTCCTTGGTCAGTTGCAGTGGATGCGGTTTTTTGTTCGGCTGAAGACGATGGGCTGGCTTCCCATAACCCTCCTATTGGATGCGGCCTGAATGATCGATGGTTTCAGGAGACATTACCTTAGATAATCTCTGTAAGCAGGAAATAGCCGACAAGAATGCCTATTTTCCACTTCTAATTATGACTAACTGAAAGGCCTAAAACTTTAATGATTTCCCGGGGCAGGGTGAAGCTTGCCAAACCGAGGAATTCGTCCATTCGGTTGAAGCGCCAAGTCGTGTGCCCTCTGGGCGGAGTTTGTATTCTAAAGCGGTTATCATTTCGCAGTTCTGGAGTTAACAAACCTCAATGATCAATGGTACCGAAAATGTAGAAAGTATTCGAAAGCGCGTTTGTGTTTCCTGGTGTTGAATTCTGCTTGGGAACTTTTCTGCTCTCTACTACAAGTGTTGTGGCTTAGTGGACGTAGACTTTTTAGATGACCGAGCGGTTCTAGGTGCTACAGTCTGGAACCGCGCGACCGCTACGGTCGCAGGTTCGAATCCTGTCTCGGGCATGGATGCGTGTAATGTCTTTAGGTTAGTTAGGTTTAAGTAGTTCTAAGTTCTAGAGGACTGATGACCTCAGAAGTTAAGTCACATAGTGCTCAGAGCCATTTGAACCATTTGAGACCTCAGAACAGAGAATGGAGCAACTTGCTAGCTGGAGGCAGTGTTGAATGAAAGTGATGGACTTGGTTAGGGATGATTGTACCAGTACTATCTCATTTGTCTCCGTGCAAATCTGAGTGCGGGTTATTTGAGTGGCTTTTTCGATATTGACTTTGATCTGCCAGCGGTCTTGCTTCGTTGATGTCACAGGCTCTCGCCAAATCACCGAAGTTAAGCAACATAAGGCGACGTCGGTGCTTCGATGGGTAACAGCCAGGGTTCGGCACGCGCTTTTTGCAGATTTCGCTTTACTATTCAGGCAAATGGGAGGATAGGTTGTGGAGTAAAGTTGCTGATGATCAGACTTTGCGTCGGTATACTGTATGCAATTCCAAATCTCTCCGTAGTGGCCGGCCGCTGTGGCAGAGTGGTTCTAGGTGCTTCAGTCTGGAACCGCGCGACCGCTACTGTCGCAGGTTCGAATGCTGCCTCGGGCATGGATGTGTGTGATGTCCTTAAGTTAGTTAGGTTTAAGTAGTTCTAAGTTCTAGAGGACTGATAACCTCAAAAAATGGTTCAAATGGCTCTGAGCACTATGGGACTCAACTTCTGTGATCATCAGTCCCCTAGAACTTAGAACTACTTAAACCTAACTAACCTAAGGACATCACACACATCCATGCCCGAGGCAGGATTCGAACCTGCGACCGTAGCAGTCCCGCGGTTCCGGACTGCGCGCCTAGAACCACTAGACCACCGCGGCCGGCACTGATAACCTAGATGTTAAGTCCCATAGTGCACAGAGCCATTTTTCTCCCTAGTGTATTATTGGTTGACGTCAAGCGACTAGAGTTGAGGTGAACTACGACTACGGTCCGGTAATTTTGGTACTGTACATAAATGACTTAATAAATGGTAGGATTAACTACAGCACTGATAGCATTGGTAGTGAAGAAACATATATGAACGTGTAATAGGAAAAACTGGGAGCCAGTGACTTCTCTCTGTTTGTTTGTCTTTTTCTTTTTTTATATATTTTGGTGGTTCGTTTTGCACACAATTAGAACCGCATATCAGTGTTAGCCAATTGTGTGTTTCATGTCCTTACAGAATACAAATTGCGTTTTGTAAGTAATAAAAATTACTTAGGCACCTAATTTTTCCGCTATTACGTTACCAAAGCAACTCCTTTTGATCCATGTACAGTTCATATGCACACACATAAGAAATATTAAAACAAACATGTTTTACGTACATTCGATGAAATACTGAAACGATGTTTCAAATATCTGAGTCTTGAAAATACTGTTTACTTTTAAGTAACAGACGGGTGGATAACTATCGACAACAAAAATATTCTTTAAGTTACCTGGCCCTTCAAATATCCTCATACAATATCTAGACGGTTCACCGCTTGCGGGTTTTAGAGGAATCTAGTAAGACAATGGTCGCATACGTAAAGAAAGCGACTGTTATGATTTATCGCCTATAGATATGCGACACACCTAACTCAAGGTAACGCGGCTACGACCTTGAAGACCAAAGCCACTAAAAAATCTACTGTAATTTATGCTTACTTATAATGGTCTACGGTATTCTACAGAGTTGATGGCGATTCGTCCATCGCATGGGGAACATAAGCTTGGCGGCTTCCATGATGCTATTCAAGAGCAGTAGGCTGTATGCTGACGTTGAGTTGCACCCTCTCCCTTCTCTCGTCATCGTACAACGCAAACATGACACGCACCCACCGCAGTCATCCACACATCAGATACACTTAATGCACGACTCCCACAGTCCGCAAGGAGATGATGCCAGTGCCCGTGAAGGATATTTTTCCTATCCTTCACGGGCAATGGCACCATTCCTTTGCGAACTGTGGGAGTGGTGGTGGTGTAACAGAGCAGAGAATTAATCCGGACCAGCCAATAAAAGTTTCAGATTAAATCCGAGTGTCGTGTAATTTGTGCAGCAGGACGCGCATCGCCAAAAGTAGGTGCATTCTGTCCGCGGCCGCGAGTGTGATGTCGCCCGACGCAACGGTAGCTCCGTTTCAAGTTATGTGCCGAGCATAGTTACAGGGATGAGAAAGACCCAAAGTGGTTCGACAGCCGTATTACAAACCCGCCACGATACAAAAGGAGCTTCACTTCAAATTCACGTAGCAAAGCCTCCCAGACAAACGCTGGGCTAAACCAGAATCAACACATGTGAACTCGGAAATAAAATTTAAGTGAATTCGGTAATAAAATTTTGTATAGCGACTTGACAGTAAATCCTAAGGAATTTTTGTCTTATGTTAAATTATTAAAGATATGGAAGCTATCTCTCTAGAACGTCTGTGGCCATAATGGCATCGAAATGGAGCATGACAAAGAGAAGGTCGAAATACTAAACTTTTTCCAAATGTGTTTCACTGAGGAAGAATGTAGTGCAATTCCTGTTCTAAATCTTTGCACAAAAAGGATATATATCGACATAAGTGACTGCGAGATTGAAATCGAACAATCGAGAGAGAAATCGTACAACAGATGAAAGGCCACTGGATCTGATGAGACACCAATACCTGAAAGTACTTGCTCCTCTGCTAGCAGCAGCGTATCGTAGTTCGTTGTAAGATTGAAGCATTCCTAATAATTGGAAAAATACCATGAGTCATTCCTGTTTTCGCCGGCCGCTGTGGCCGAGCGGTTCTAGGCTCTTCAGTCCGGAACCGCGCTGCTGCTACGGCCGCAGGTTAGAATCCTGTTCGGGCATGGCTGTGTGTGACGTCCTTAGGTTAGTTGGGTTTAAGTAGTTCTAAGTCTAGGTGACTGATGACCTAAGGTGTTAAGTCGCATAGTGCTTAGAGCCATTTGAAACATTCCTGTTTTCAAACAGGATCCCCGAACAGACGCACAAAATGATAGGCCTATATTCCAGTCTGTTCTAGAAGTTTGGAACGCTTTTTATACACTATGTGATCAAAAGTATCCGGACACCTGGTACTTCAATATGGTGTTACTCTACCCTTAGCCTTGATGACAGCTTCCACTCTCGCAGCCATACGTTCAATCAGGTGCTGGAAGGTTTCTTGGGGAATTGTAGCCCATTCTTCACGGAGTGCTGCACTGAGGAGAGATAGCGATGTCGGTCGGTGAGGCCTGGCATGAAGTCGGCGTTCCAAAACATCCCAAAGGTGTTCTGTAGGATTAAGGTCAGGACTCTGTGACGGCCAGTCCATTACAGGGATGTTATTGTCTTGTAACCATTCCGTCACAGGCCATGCACTACGAACAGGTGCTCGATCGTGTTGAAAGATGCAATCGCCATCCCGAATTGCTCTCCAAGAGTGGGAAGCAAGAAGGTGCTTAAAACATCACTGTAGGCCTGTACTGTGATAGTGCCACTCAAAACAACAAGGGATTCAACCCCTTCCATGAAAAACACGAGTACACCATAACACCACCGCCTCCGAATTTTACTGTTGGCACTACACTTGCTGCCAGATGACCTTCACCGGGCATTCGCCATACCCACAACCTGCCATCGGCTCGCCACATTCTGTACCATGATTCGTCACTCCATACAATGTTGCTCCACCGTTCAATCGTCCAGTGTTTACTCTCCTTACATCAAGAGAGGTGTCGTTTGGCATTTATCGGCGTGATTTGTGGCTTATGAGCAGCCGCTCGACCATTATATCCAAGTTTTCTCACCTCCCACCTAACTGTCATAGTACTTGCAGTGGATCCTGATGCAGTTTGGAATTACTGTGTGATGGTCTGGATAGATGTCTGCCTATTACACATTACGACCCTGCTCAACCGTCGGCAGTCTCTGTCAGTCAACAGATGAGGTCGGCCTGTACGCTTTTGTGTCCCTTCACGTTTCAATTTCACTGTCACATCGGAAACAGTGGACCTAGGGATGTTAATCTCACCTAGAGACGTATGACACAAGTGACATCCAGTCACCTGACCACGTTCGAAGTCCGTGAGATCCGCGTAGCGCCCAATTCTCTTGTCTCACGATGTCTGATAACTATTGAGATCGCTGATTCGGCGTACCTGGCAGTAGGTGACTGCAAAATGCACCTAATATGAAAACGTATGTTTTTGGGCGTGTCTGGATACTTTTGATCACGTAATGTAGTGTCTTTTTTTTTGGAGACAGAAAAATATCCTCTACAGGAATCAACATGGCTTTTGTGAAGAACGATCGTGTGCGACCCATCTCGCTCTGTTCGCCTATGAAACACAGAAAACAGCAGATACCAGTGCCCATGAATATACCGTGTTGTTGGACTTCTAGAAGGCGTTGGATACAGATCCGAAGTTCCACCTAATGAACAAAATATAAGCGAATTAAATAAGACGAGTTGTGTGATTGGACTGAAAAACGTCTAGGAAACAGAGCACAGTGCGCCATTTTTACGGGCAGAGTATTCAGCAGATAAGCAGCTTTGGGCGATGTAGGTCAGTTACTTTTCACACTGCATAGACACAGAGGTGACAAAAGTCATGGGATACCTCCCTGCCCGGTGTGGTGCAGCAACTTGACGTGGCATGGACCCAACAAATTTGTGAAAGCCCGCTGTAGAAATATTGAGCCATACTGCCTCAATAGCCGTCAGTAATTGCAGAAGTGCTGCCGGTGCAGGATTTTGTGCACGAAATGACATCTCGATTATGCCCCATAAATATTTGATGGGATTCATGTTGGGCGATGTGGATGGGCAAACAATTCGCTCAAACTGTCCAGAATGTTCTTCGAACCAATCGTGAACAATTGTGGCCCGGTGACATGGCGCATTCTTATCCATAAAAATTCTATCATTGTTTGGGAACATGAAGTCCATGAATAGCTGCAAAAGGTCACATAACCATTTCCAGTCAGTGATCGGTTTAATTGGACGATGTAAACACCACCAGCTTGCACGGTGCCTTATTGACAAATTCGGTCCATGGCTCTAAAATCAGCTTTTACCAACTCAAAACGGTATTCAACTGACCAGGCCACGGTTTTCAAGTTATGTACGAGGGCAGTTCAATAAGTAATGCAACACATTTTTTTTCTCGGCCAATTTTGGTTGAAAAAACCGGAAATTTCTTGTGGAATATTTTCAAACATTCCCGCTTCGTCTCGTATAGTTTCGTTGACTTCCAACAGGTGGCAGCGCTGTACGGAGCTGTTAAAATGGCGTCTGTAATCGATGTGCGTTGCAAACAACGGGCAGTGATCGAGTTTCTTTTGACCGAAAACCAGGGCATCTCAGATATTCATAGGCGCTTGCAGAATGTCTACGGTGATCTGGCAGTGGACAAAAGCATGGTGAGTCGTTGGGCAAAGCGTGTGTCATCATCGCCGCAAGGTCAAGCAAGACTGTCTGATCTCCCGCGTGCGGGCCGGCCGTGCACAGCTGTGACTCCTGCAATGGCGGAGCGTGCGAACACACTCGTTCGAGATGATCGACGGATCACCATCAAACAACTCAGTGGTCAACTTCACATCTCTGTTGGTAGTGCTGTCACAATTGTTCACCAGTTGGGATATTCAAAGGTTTGTTCCCGCTGGGTCCCTCGTTGTCTAACCGAACACCATAAAGAGCAAAGGAGAACCATCTGTGCGGAATTGCTTGCTCGTCATGTGGCTGAGGGTGACAATTTCTTGTCAAAGATTGTTACAGGCGATGAGACATGGGTTCATCACTTCGAACCTGAAACAAAACGGCAATCAATGGAGTGGCGCCACACCCACTCCCCTACCAAGAAAAAGTTTAAAGCCATACCCTCAGCCGGTAAAGTCATGGTTACAGTCTTCTGGGACGCTGAAGGGGTTATTCTGTTCGATGTCCTTCCCCATGGTCAAACGATCAACTCTGAAGTGTATTGTGCTACTCTTCAGAAATTGAAGAAACGACTTCAGCCTGTTCGTAGGCACAAAATTCTGAACGAACTTCTCCTTCTTCATGACAACGCAAGACCTCACACAAGTCTTCGCACCCGAGAGGAGCTCACAAAACTTCAGTGGACTGTTCTTCCTCATGCACCCTACAGCCCCGATCTCGCACCGTCGGATTTCCATATGTTTGGCCCAATGAAGGACGCAATCCGTGGGAGGCACTACGCGGATGATGAAGAAGTTATTGATGCAGTACGACGTTGGCTCCGACATCGACCAGTGGAATGGTACCGTGCAGGCATACAGGCCCTCATTTCAAGGTGGCGTAAGGCCGTAGCATTGAATGGAGATTACGTTGAAAAATAGTGTTGTGTAGCTAAAAGATTGGGGAATAACCTGGTGTATTTCAATGCTGAATAAAACAACCCCTGTTTCAGAAAAAAATGTGTTGCATTACTTATTGAACTGCCCTCGTAATTTCCAACAAATATGGTTTCGAGACAAGGAGAGACGCTGCAGGCGATGTAATTTTAGCAAAGGCAAGCGGTCGTCTGTTGCCACATCCCATTAACGCCAAATTTCGCCGCACTGTTCTAACGGATACGTTCGTCGCACGTGCCAAAACGATTTGTGTGCTTAATTCACGTGGTGCTGCTTGTCTGTTAGCACTGGCAGCTCTAAGCAAACGCCGCTGCTCTCGGTACTTAAGTGAAGGTCGTCGATCACTGCGGTGTCCGTAATGAAAGGCAACGCCTGAAATGTGGTATGCTTGGCAGACTCTTGACGTTGTGTAACGCGGAATATTCAGTTCCTTATCGATTTCCGAAATGGAATGTCCCAAGCGTCTAGCTGCAACTACCATTACGCATTCAAAGTCTATTAATTCACGTAGTATGTTCATAATCGCGTCGAAAACCTTTTCTCGTGAATCACCTGAATACAAACAACAGTTCCACCAATGCACTGCCCTTTTATACCTTGTGTTCGCGATACTATCGCCATCTGTATATGTGCATATCGCTGCCGCATGTGTATAAACAATTTAGTAAAAATTAGGATTACTGGTAATATTGGTAGCATTGTTAGAGAAAGACACATAAGTGAATATATAAGAGAGAAATTGGGAACGACGATATCTCTTTCTCTTTTTGTTTGGTCGTTATTTTTGCACATAATAAGAACCGCACATCGTTCAGTGTTACTCCATTGAGTATTTTATATCCTAACAGAATACGAGGGTTGTCCAGAAAGTAAGTCTCGATCGGTCGCGAGATGGAAACCACTGAAAGCTTTTCACGCATGTGTTGGGCAGTGTGTCTAGTATGCCCGTCGATCGTGTCGCGTCGCTCTTTTCAGTTTTGAGTGAACAGTGAGCAGTAAAGATGCGTAGGAAATAGCGTCTCCCGCCAAGTATGAGGACCTGGTTAGAGATTTCGCCTGTCTCATGCAGCCCACATAACACAACTGTCGAGCAAATCCTTCTTCATGCCAATTCTCGGCCGCACACTGCAGGGGCAATGAAGACGCTTCTGCAGCGTTTCCAATGAGAAGTGTTTGATCACCCGCAACACAGTCGGTAATTAGCTCCCCCTAATCTCTGCTCACAAGAACCGCTGGCTATGAAGACAAAATTTTTCCACAGACAACGAGCTGTAGACCAGTGCAGGTAACTGGCCAAAAGCACAAGCGGCTGCTTTCTATGACGATGGTATTGGAAAGATGATACAACACAACAACACTCGCAGTTGGAGCGCCGACTATGTAGGGAAGTAGGTGGAAGGTGTACCTAACCGTTGCAAATAAAACGTTTCTGGTTTTCACTGTGGTTTCCATTTCGCAACCGATCGGAACTTACTTTCTGGACAACCCTCGTATGACTTGCAATTTGTGAGTAATAAAAATTAATTGATCGTGTAAATTCCGCGGTTTTATGCAACCAAAGCAATTATTTTTGATGCAAGTACAGTTTACATACACAAATATAAAAAATATATATAATTATTGTTGTTATTTTGTACTCAACAGAATGTTCTTTATCGTTGGTGGGTTGGTTGTTTTGGGGAAGGAGACCAGACAGCGTGGTCATCGGTCTCATCGGATTAGGGAAGGATTTCGGCCGTGCCCTTTCAGAAGAACCATCCCGGCATTTGCCTGGAGTGATTTAGGGAAATCACGGAAAACCTAAATCAGGATGGCCGGACGCGGGATTGAACCGTCGTCCTCCCGAATGCGAGTCCAGTGTCTAACCACTGCGCTTTATAGTGATCCAAAGCAAGAGTTTCCTGTTATTATTGATGAATGCGAAAGTTGTTTACGAATAACAAGAACATGTTTTATATAAGTTCGACGAAGCATTGAAGCGGTGTTTGATATAGTTTTGTCCTGAGTTTTTTGTTTTACCTATTTGTCGAACAAATTGCGTTTTCTAGCGCTACATGATAAATCTGTATTGTTTTCTTTGTTTTTACTACAACATACTCTCTTTCCCGTTACAAATCAACAATTTTTGACTAAAATCTGAATCAACCATTAATAGTTTTAGTTATCCTATAAATACTGATTATTTTTGAGTAACAGACAGGAGGATAGCTATGTAGAAAAAAACTGTTCCATAGGGTACCCAACCCTTTGTATACCCTCACTCAGTTTATAGAGTGTTCGCCACTTCCCGTTTTTAGGGAAATCTAGTAAATCGCTGATTGCATATGTAAAGAAAGCCATCATTATGAGGTAACGCCAGATAGGTATGCAAAGCGCTATATATACAGGAATGCAGGTACTACATTTACTGACCAAAGCTACCAGGAAAACTACTGTAGAGTACTGTTAGTTATGATGGTTTACGATAGCCAAGAGAGGGTTACAAGTCTGCGACTTCCCTGTGAGAGCGAAAAATGTATCTCGACTGAAAAAGCTGCAGTGGAACCAATCGCATTACACGTCTCTACAGTTTGCATCAAATGTTTTCTAGTATCAGGTTATCTCTGTTACTAAACGGTCGATAGTTTTTGAGTGAAAATTTCGATATATTGCTACCTCCTTTATACATAAGACCATCAGATGCGTACTAGTGCCGGCCGTAGTGGCCGTGCGTTTCTAGGCGCTACAGTCTGGAGCCGAGCGGCCAATACGGTCGCAGGTTCGAATCCTGCCTCGGGCATGGATATGTGTGATGTCCTTAGGTTAGTTAGGTTTAAGTAGTTCTAAGTTCTAGGCGACTGATGACCTCAGAAGTTAAGTCGCATAGTGCTCAGAGCCATTTGAACCATTTTTTTGCGTACTAGTCTGAATAACAGTTACTCACAACAGCCAGAGTACAGTATTTAACCGAACCTATTACCGAAAAGATTATAAAACAGATTGTCTGTAACAGTGCTCTTTCAAGTATTCCGCATCTCGATCACCTTGAAGGTTCATTTCTCCGTCGTGACTTGTACAACACACCATGCGGATATTAGTTAGATCAAAAGCCAAAATTTTCATAGGAAAACTGGAATTTGGTGTCTTCCTCTTTATCACTCGTCAGGGATTACTTAACGGTAAAATTTAAATCATAATTCTGTAAAATTATTACGTCTGCTCAGAGGTCCTAACGCACACACGCTACAATTATTATGGCTGAGCACCGAAGTCCATTTAGACTCCACAAAACAAGTCTTCTATTACACCAAACACGGGCGAAGAACTGTCTCCTCTCTGCCTGAGAAATGGTGTGTCATTATAATCCTACCGTATCCACCATCTTTTACAATGGACCAATTAAAAAAAAAAGAAAGTGTGATATCTTTTGGGATTTAACTGCTAAAAAACAAAAAAAGAGAGTGAAATCTTATGGGACTTAACTGCTAAAAATCAAAAAAAGAGTGAAATCTTATGGGGCTTAACTGCTAAGGTCATCAGTCCCTAAGCTTACACACTACTTAACCTATATTATCCTAAGGACACACACACACATCCATGCCCCAGGGGGGACTCGAACCTCCGCCGGGACCAGCCGCACAGTCCTTGACTGCAGCGCCTTAGACCGGACCAATTACAACTTAATAGCTTTTACGAGTAGTTTATTAGAAAAAAATAGAAACCCACAAATATCAAAATAAGTCACTGTTTAAATAACTGAATTACCGTAAAATATATATTTTTCCCAATACCAGAAACTGGCTAACTGAACTTAACAAAACTTCCATTGAGCATTTGACTCACTCTCGTTGTAGAAATATACTTCTCACGTTCTTACATACAGCTTTAATAGACATAATAATACTCGATTGTTACGTTAATTTGTACTCGTATCTTCGTTCACACCAATAACTAAACACATAAAATCAGCAATGATTAATAAAAGACCTAATGTTCACATAAGATAAAGATTTTTATCGAAAATATATTGTTCTGACTACTTAGGATTTAATAGTCCGTAAGATGGTGACACCTTTCGGCCTAAGGCGTTACTACTTGGACCTGCTCCATCGTAAGCAGACGTCTATTATAAAAGCTCTGACTCTTGTCTGCTTGAAGCTGTCTGCTCTCGTCCGATTTCTTTAGACGCGATGCGATGTGCTACACTTCCAATTCTACATCGAATATGCCAAAGAACTTGCTCCCTTTCTAGCAGCAGTGTACCGTAGGTCGTTGTAGGATTGAAGTGCTCCTAGCAATAGGAAACATACAAGAAGTCGAACAGACGCACAAAACTATAGGCCTAATCATTGGTCTCGGTCTGGTGCACAGTTTTGGAACATGTTTTAACTGGTATATCATAAAATTTCTGGAGACGGAAAAATACCTCCTATAGGAACGCGCATGGGTTCCGAAAACTACGACCGTGTAAAACCAATCTCGCTCTTTTCGTCCACGAGACCAGAAAGCCGGCCGTTGTGGCCGAGTGGTTCTAGGCGCTTCAGTCTGGAACCACGCGACCGCTACAGTCACAGGTTCGAATACTGCCTCGGGCATGGATGTATGTGATGTCCTTAGGTTAGTTATGTTTTAATCGTTCTAAGTTCTAGGGGACTGATGACCTCAGACGTTAAGTCCTATAGTGCTCAGAGCCATTTGAACCATTTTTGAGACCCATAAAATAGTAGACCCAGACTTTCAGAAGGCGCTGGATACAGTTCCGCACTGCTGCCCAGTGCATGAAATAAGAGCATACGGTATATCAGACCAGCTGAGTGATTTTGTTGTAAAAATACTAGGAAGCAGAGTACAGCGTGTCATTCTCGACGGACAGAACTATTCGTATGTAACACTTACTTCGGGCTTGACCCACTGGAGTGGTGAATGACCATTACTTTTCACAGTATATATAACTGACCTAGTAGATAGCGCCACAAGTTTCACGAGGCTTTTCGTGGATGATGCTGTTGTATACAGAAAAGTTGCAACGCTAGCAAATTGTAGCAGAGGATCGATGCTCGACGGAGGGGTTGGCAGTTGGCCCTCAACATAAACAAATGAAACGTATTGGCAATAAGTATGCACTAATAACCATTATTGTTTGATTATACTATTGTAGAACAATCACTGGAAGCTGCCACATCCATTAATTATCGAGTAGTATGAATACGCGGCGATTCGAAGGAAATGGACCACAGAAAACTAATAAGAGGTAACGCAGATGCCACACTGAGATTCATTATAAAAACCCTCAGGAAATTTAGTCCATCAGCAAAGGAAATAGCTTACAGAACACTAGTTCGATCAATACTTGAATACTGCTCGTCAATCTGGGACCCGCACCAGACTGGACTGATGGAGGGAATAGAGACGATCCATAGAAGAGCAATGCGCTTCATTGTAGATTTATTTAGTGAACGCGAAAGCGTCACGGAGATGCACAGCCAACTCCCGTGGCAGACACCGAAAGAGAGGAATTCTGCGTTACGTTATGGTGTACTGTTAACGTTTCTAGAGTAGTCACCCACAAAACGTATTGCTTTCTCGGAAGTACAACTTAAGAAAAGACCATGAACGTAAAATTAGAGGGAATCGAGATCACGCGGAGGCTTACCAACTATCGCATTTCCAGCGAATCATTCACGGTCTGAACAGAAAAGGGGAGAAGTGTCAGGGGTACACAAATCACCTTCCCCCACACATCGTAAGGTGGTTTGCGATGTATAGAATTCACACAACTTGACCTGTTGTGTCAACCTTCTCACCCACCGTACTCGATTATTTCTTCGTGTTTTTCCTGGCCTTTATCCGGTACCTTCACGGGGTCGGGATGTCAGTTACTGAATTTGGTAGTATTGTGGTACTAAACTCAGAACAGTCTTTAATTTTGCTGGTATTTTATCGCAACCGCTATGATCTTTACTATTTCAGCTACTTTACTCTGGATATCTATTACTATAGTGAGCGTCATAACCATATTTGCGAAGTTATGATCTGAGATATTTCATAGCAGCATCTACCGAATCTAAAAAACCCACCTCAGTAACAGTTATGAAACGCTTGTTCAAAAGCTTTGCAACATCACACGCGTGTGTTACCAATGCATCATTTGTTCCCAATGCAACTTGTTCCTCTGCGTCTGTGGTTCTAATAGTCTCCTCTTTCTCTGTATCCCATAATGTCTGTATTTTATTGCTTGACGTGACTATCTTGTCCTCGTAATGTCTTTGCTCAGTACATTGCAGTATTTCTTCTACTGTGATATGCCATCAACTTCAGATTTGTTTCTGACTGACGTTTACAGTTTTCTTTTCGTGTTACAAGAGACCTTTCTAAATTTGAGTAATCCACAGCTGCTTTGTTGACTTTGGTCTAATGTGGCTTGATATCGTTCACGAGTTTCCTAATACAATCAATTTTTGGCTTCGAGACAGTGTAGTAAATTTTGTATCCTGGTCATTTTTAACATTCAAGAACAGCAACTGCATGTCTGGTCTGAGAGGCTATTGATTATTGTTTTTGTAATATACACTGCCTGACACAAAAAGTGAAGCACCCAGGAGGGATGGCCGGATGTCAGTGTACCTACATACACGTACTCACCGTCAACTGGCATGCAAATGATTTATAAGTGAAATTGTCTGTGACAAGTAGAACAGCCACCCGACTCCGTTAGTGTTCTTTGTGTTTAGTGTTGTTACCAGGCCTGGTACAGTATATAAGAGGTATCAGATGTTGAGTGATCACTGAGAAGCACACAGAGATGCCGCGTAGTCGTTTGAGATAGCGTTAACAGTCTCGGACAGCGTTTGAAAGGGGTCTCATCGTGGTCTCCTTTTGACCGGCTGGTCGAATCGTGCAACATTCAGATTTGTGAAGCATTCGGATATGATAGTGGCCAGAAGTTGGACTTCATAGGAGCGTGAGATCAGGCATACTCGTCGTGAAGTTTCTTCTTGATCGTGACTGATCACCACAAGCGATGTAATGCACTGGGCACTTATTAGCCCTTAACATTTGGGCCTGCTATCCGAGAACAGTTAATGGACTTCCTACAACATTCTGTGTCGTCCGCACCTTTGGGTGGCGACTAGCAGCAGCCGGTTAGCTGGTTAGGGATGAGGCTGTGTTTGGAGTGGTGTAAGGGTCTCCGTTTTTGAGCGAACGTAGAAATAATTATTTTGTTATGAACGTTACTTAAGCCGATATAATTTATTCTTTGTTTGACGTAGATGAATATCTACTACTAGGTGCGCTAAAATAGTTGCGCTTACAACGTCGAAATTCTTGTTGAAGATTGACCCAGAGCTCAAACTGTTCTACATGCCGTTCCAAATGTCTTTCAGTCAAGTTTTCCAACATTTTGTGCACATTCTGTTGTGATATTAGATTGTATATAAGTCTTCCACAGTTACATATCTTCCTTTCCTTTTAAGATTTTCAGTTTCGTACCGACTTCATTTTCCTTTTTTTAATTCCACCCTTTACTTTGGGTATATAACGAAATTTGTTATATTTTTGTGTACAGCGATTGATCACGACGTAGTAGACGCCATACTTTCAGGGATCGTGTTATAGAGTATGTTATTGGCTATTTATGACTCTGTCGTTGTGACTGGTTACATAATTTGATGGTAGACATTCTCATTGTGTTAACAGTAGCCACGTCCTCCCTGAATTGTCAAAACTAAATGTGTTAATTTGCATTTAAATACCTTTCCCCTCATAGTATGGCTCACATTTGTAGCTAGTTCTGATGTCCAGTTTAGAGGTTGATGTAGATCCACTTTTTACTTTACTATTCTATTTGTGATGATCATTATTCACTAACTGGAATTCATTGTTGACAACAAATAAAGAATATACGGTGAAGCTTTAATTACGTATTAATCCAACTTTTTAAACAGATGCCTACTAAATGTATGTGCACGAGGACTACAAATAACTATTTTCTGTTATATACTCAATACTGGCTTACGTGAAGTGTTACCTGAAGATGTTGCCCCGTTGTATATTTCTGAATAATAATAATAATAATAATAACAATAAGTGATAATTTTGCAACATGAAGTCGCCCAAGCAATTAATTCTACTCACAATTGGAAAGCCCCTGGAAAAGATAAAATTGCAAATTTCTGGCTAAAGAAGTTCACCTCAACACATTCCCATCTAACTAAATTATTTAACAGTTACATTGCAGACCCACACACATTCCCTGATACAGTTACACATGGAATAACTTATCTGAAACCTAAAGATCAAGCAGACACAGCAAACCCAGCTAAATATCGCCCCATAACATGCCTACCAACAGTATACAAAATATTAACTTCAGTCATTACACAGAAATTAATGGCACATACAACACAGAACAAAATTATAAATGAAGAACAAAAAGACTGTTGCAAAGGAGCACGAGGATGTAAAGAGCCACTGATAATAGATGCAGAGGTGACATATCAAGCTGAAACTAAACAAAGGGCGCTACACTACGCATACATTGATTACCAAAAAGCTTTTGATAGTGTACCCCACTCATGGTTACTACAAATATTGGAAATATACAAAGTAGATCCTAAATTGATACAGTTCCTAAACATAGTAATGAAAAATTGGAAAACCACACTTAATATCCAAAGAAATTCAAATAATATCACATCACAGCCAATACAGATTAAGCGTGGAATATACCAAGGAGACTCATTAAGTCCTTTCTGGTTCTGCCTTGCTCTGAACCCACTATCCAACATGCTAAATAATACGAATTATGGACACAATATTACTGGAACATACCCGCACAAAATCACACATTTGCTATACATGGATGATCTAACACTACTGGCAGCAACAAATCAACAACTGAACCAATTACTAAAGATAACAGAAGTATTCAGCAATGATATAAATATGGCTTTTGGAACAGACAAATGTAAGAAAAATAGCATAGTCAAGGGAAAACACACTAAACAGGAAGATTACATATTGGATAACCACAGCGACTGCATAGAAGCGATGGAAAAACAGATGCCTATAAATATCTAGGATACAGACAAAACATAGGAATAGATAATACAAATATTAAAGAAGAACTAAAAGAAAAATATAGACAAAGACTAACAAAAATACTGAAAACAGGATTGACAGCAAGAAACAGGACAAAAGCTATAAATACTTATGCTATACCAATATTGAC
Organism: Schistocerca piceifrons; assembly: GCF_021461385.2. NCBI lineage: Eukaryota > Metazoa > Arthropoda > Insecta > Orthoptera > Acrididae > Schistocerca > Schistocerca piceifrons. The sequence continues at coordinate 234,344,061 of NC_060138.1, forward strand.
CCACTCATTTGGAGTAGTGAAATGGAGTAACACAGACCTAGAAGCACTCAATACACTTACACGATCACAATGCCACAAATATAGAATACATCACATACTTTCAGCAACTGAAAGATTCACATTAAGCAGAAAGGAAGGAGGAAGGGGATTTATCGACATAAAAAACCTATATTATGGACAGGTAGACAATTTAAGAAAATTATTTCTAGAACGAGCAGAAACTAGCAAAATACACAAAGCAATCACTCATATAAATACATTGGCTGCACCACTGCAATTTCATAACCACTTCTACAACCCTTTAGATCACATAACATCAACAGATACGAAGAAAGTAAATTGGAAAAAGAAAACACTACATGGCAAGCACCCGTATCATCTAACACAGCCACACATCGTTCAAGACGCATCCAACACATGGCTAAGAAAAGGCAATATATACAGTGAGACGGAAGGATTCATGATTGCAATACAGAAGCAAACAATAAAAACCAGATATTACGGCAAGTATATTATTAAAGATCCCAATACCACAACAGATAAATGCAGACTTTGCAAACAACAAATAGAAACAGTAGATCACATCACAAGCGGATGTACAATTCTAGCAAATACAGAATACGCCAGAAGACATGACAATGTAGCAAAAATAATACATCAACAACTTGCCATACAACACAAACTAATAAAACAACACATTCCCACATACAAGTATGCACCACAAAATGTACTGGAGAATGATGAACACAAATTATACTGGAACAGAACCATTATAACAGATAAAACAACACCACATAACAAACTTGACATCATACTCACCAATAAAAAGAAGAAATTAACACAACTAATCGAAATATCCATACCCAATACAACAAATATACAAAAGAAAACAGGAGAAAAAATTGAAAAATACATCCAACTGGCTGAGGAAGTCAAGGACATGTGGCATCAGGATAAAGTTGACATTATACCAATTATACTATCAACTACAGGAGTCATACCACACAATATCCACCAGTACATCAATGCAATACAGCTACATCCAAACTTATATATACAACTACAGAAATCCGTAATTATTGATACATGTTCAATTACCCAAAAGTTCCTAAATGCAATATAACATATACCGTACAATTAAAAGGAAGTCACGCTTGATCAAGGTCCGCGTCACTTTCCATTGTTGACCAGACATAACGTCTGAGAAAAGAAAGAAAGAATAATAATAATAATAATTAAATTCTATGTCCTCAAAGTTCGTATTATTCATGCTGCAGAAATTGTTTCAACCTAAGAAGTTCCAAACTATAATTATCCTTACAAACGTAAGCTTCCGTGGCCATTGTCACATTCAAAAATTTTTCTTTATTTGTGACTGCATTATCAATAAATATTTAACTACCGACGGTTCGGTCCCAGCTGCAAGCGACCTTCTTCAGGGTGATTTTGTTTACTGCTGCCGCCTGGTTATCCATTCGCCAATTTCCACCAGTCACAAGCAGTAATGCAAACACTAATCAAAACGTCGGGTATTCACTGATGAAAAGAACTTTTAAAAACACCATTAAAGACTTCTGACATCTCTCCCCTTCATCTTAAACAGCTTATCAGAGTTAGATAACAGCCCCGTCTGCTGGTACATGAGGAACAAAGTTTTCTCATTCAGCAATAAAGAAAAACACCCTGAAGAAGGTCGCTTGCAACAGGGACAGAAAGTCGGCAGTTTTATATATACTGACAATGCGGTCACAAACCCAGAAAATTTTTATTGAATGTAATTATCCTAATGACGCTTTTACCAATGTAAGCTGCCAAAAATCTAGAACTTTGAGTGTAGTGTTCTGCTTTGGTTCATATAGTATCTTTATTGAAGTGCAAAATGACAAATTGTGTCTTCTGGTAGTTTAAAGCAAACTTATTCGTGTAATCATATTCAATAAATTTCAACAATACGGTGTGCAATCTTCTTGATTTGATTGGAATCTATGCATCAGGCGGTTTCGTTCAGTGACGTGCCGCCTTTTAGCGGGGTTGTATTTTGACGGACAACGAATGTTGAGCATCACTTTACGAAAGATTTAACTCTAATATTTAGTTGCTAGAGTACAGATATTTCAATATACATATGTAAAAGATTTTAACGGTTTTTGAAAATATTGTTGTGGTTTTCAGTTCTAAGACTGTTTTCACGCAGTTCTCCGTGCTACTCGATCCTGTACAAGCCTCTGCGTCTCCGAATAACTATCGCAACCTACATCGTTCTGAATCATCTTACTGTGCTGATCTCTTGGTCTCTCTCTACGATTTTTATCCCCCACACTTCCGTCCAGTACAAAATTGGTGATCCCGTGATGTCTCAGAACGTGTCCTATCAACTGATCCCTTCTTCTAGTCAAGTCGTGCTACAAATTTCCCATCTCCATAATTATATTCAGCACCTCATTAGTTACGCGATCTACCCATCCATTTTTCAGCATTGCTTTATAGCTACACCTTTCAAAAGTTTCTATCCTCTTCTTGACTAAACTGTTTATGGTGCACGTTTCACTTCCGTACATGGTTAAACTCTATACACATACCTTCAGTGAAGACTTCGTGACACTTAAACGTATATTCGAGGCAAATAAATCTGTATTCCTCAAAAACGCTTTTCTTGCTATTGCTAGTCTTCTTTAAAATAATTTTATAAAATATTAACGCACCAGTGCATGCCTCAGGGTTGTTATTCCTTCTTGATTTATTGTTATGCAGATGTTCACCTGAACATGTAGCTGCGCAGCCCCTCCTGCCGGAGGTTCGAGTCCTCCCTCGGGCATGGGTGTGTGTGTTGTTCTTAGTATAAGTTAGTGTAAGTAGTGTGTAAGTCTAGGGGCCGATGATCTCAGCAGTTTGGTCCCTTATGAATTCACACACATTCGAACATTTTGAGATGTGGCTCCTAGTGCCATGAAACTGATAGTGACCTAAAAATAAAGGACTAAATGCAGCTTTTTATTAATACTCAAGATGATATTTTATTGCAGGTTACGCATTCAATAAATATCACCATGCAATTCGGACTGAATGTTGAACCGTAGATGTCACTGTAACCGAATTAGTCAGCAGGTTGAAAAACAATATACCAAATTCAGTTGGGCCATGGCCATTAAAATAAGGCGGTGGTCCCACGAAACTGCTCCACTTGTACGAACTACTGCAGAATATCAAACATCAAAGTATATTAGCGACTTTTAGGGTGATAGTGCCGTTTCTACGGAGTAATTACTTCTTCATTACTACAGGTCGTTTGTAAAGTGGTTTTTTTTTTTTTTTTTTTTTTTTTTTTTTTTTGTAAAAAACATCTCCAGAAAATTGAGTTCAGATACTGAAAACCTTTCTCAGCCCTGCTCGTGAGAATAAACTCAATGGGAAAAATTTAGAGGGTGAGTCAAAAAGGACTTTACAACATTGGAATGGCAGAAATTTATTCAGAAAACTTACGGAATCGGTAGATGTGTTATTTTGTAGCAAGCAACCTCACGTTTCACGTAAAAGTGTCGATTGTCATTCTGGTCGTTTATGGCTGCCATCTGTGATGCGGCAAACATCTCACCGGTAACTAATTTCTTCCCACACTCGTTGCAGCAAATCTGGCGTAACGGCAGCGTAGGTTCGATTTTTTAGGTCGGCTAAATTGTTTGGTAGTGGAGGAGCATACTCACGGTCTTTAATGAAACCCCAGAGGAAAATATTCAGTGGTGTCAAGTCTGGGGAACGAGGTGGCCATGTTAGTAACACTTCGCGGCCACCGAACTGGAAAGCGATTGTCGAGGAAACCTCAAACTTCCGTGAGGAAATGATGAGGTGTACCGTCATGCTGGTAGTAATTCATCTGATCTCGGCCATGTTCATCGATCTGTAGAATTCAAAAAGTTTTGAAGCATATCCAGACACGCAATAGCAGTTATAGTTTCTCCACGAAGAATTTTCACTTTCAGTTTGCTAAGGCAAAAACTTTTCAGCTGTCACGGACATGTTTCAGGGTTGCATGTGGATATTCGTTGCTCCATATTTTGCAGTTATAGGTGTTACCATGCCACTGATATGAAATGTTGACTCATCGCTGAAGATTATTCTGTTCAGGAATGTCTCGTCGTCCTCTCTCTGATGCAACGTTTCCACACAGAATTCCTCGCGAACATTCTTGTCTGCATCAGTAATGTGCTGCGCCATTGTGAATTTGTATGATTTCAAGCGTAAACATCTACGCAGTACTCACCAAACAGTCTTTTGTGAAATGCCAATTTCGCGAGAGGCACGTCACGTTGATTCAATTTTCTCAATTACATGTTCGACACATTCATCAACACGCGGGTGACCCGGTGATTTATAACGTCGCAGTGAACAACCCATCTCAACAAAGTTCTTGTGCCAAGAATAAATTGTAGACCTACTTGGAGGTTTTTTTAGCGTATTCGGTGCTAAATTTTGGGCTGAACAGTTTTTTCAGAGTTCGTTTCATGAAGCCAAAACACACAGTGAGCGCACTCCACATCAGTAAAATTGGCCACTTTAACTGTGCATTCCAATGGCGCTCCTGGTGGCGGAATAGGGTGTTGATGCACTACGTGAATCAAACTTGTAATTGCTTGCTACAACCTGACACATGTACCTATTATTATGTAAGTTATCTCATTAAATTTATATATGATTTCAAAGCTATAAAGTCCTTTTGACTAACTCTGTAAGTCACTTCCTGAAAAACCACACTGGTCGCTTTGAAGCTCAGAAGACAGTGTAGAACTGGTGCCACTAGGTCATGTGACCCTCGAAAGATGACGTAAGCCATGGCAGTGAACTGGTGTGTGTGTGTGTGTGTGTGTGTCTGTGTGTGTGTGTGTGTGTGTGTGGCAATAGAACGTATAGAGTCAGTGGTATACGACTGATCAACATGGAGACATGACTTAAAGGAGCTATTATTTTACTACGTACCTAGAACCACATTGTGAACGTGGTTCACTGTTTATTGGTGTATCAGCGCAAATGGTCCAGTGTGTCTATAAGGAGTGGTGTTCCACTCGCAACCATGTAATGCGGAGTCGTGGTCAACGAAAGATTCCAATAGCGAGGGGTTAGAGACAAGTGTTACGCCTTACCAGCAACAACTGGTTTCAAATCCAACAGGAACTGCTGCTGTCAGTTAATGAAGGTTCATTTCCACCAGTTAACCAGCAAACATTGTAAAGGAAACTGAGTGCAATGTATATTTGGAGTCAGGTACTTCGCGAAAGGCCGTTGTTGTCACAGCGGCACATAGAGATACACGTCTTCAATGAGCCAAAGAACACAGACATTTGGCAGTAGCCGACTGGAAGCATTTAGTGTCATCCAAAGAGTCGTGATTTTTGGCTCTTTTCATTTAACGAGTCGTTTAATCCTTGGTGTGTGGAGAGTATGGTTTAGGACGTAGGTGGTTTCGTGATGTTTTGGTGGTGTTTTTTGTACCATGAATTGGGCCCACTCATTCATGTTACCATGAACATGAACCAGAACATTTATTTCAACATTCTCGGTGACACAGTGTTGGCCTTTCTTGTAGTTTGGTGAGGACTCCCGAGTCTTCCAAGACGACAACAACGGTGTTCAGAGGGCTGCATGCAGGCGTTCCTCGTTTGACTCGGGCGCCTTATCGTACTTCGACTGGACCGCTAAATTATCCGTACTTAATCCTCTGGAAAATGTCTGTTACTACGAGAAACAGCGGATAAAGCATAGCAATCAGCATCCGCGCAATTCAGTAGCTGTACAGGCTCTAGTCATCAGTGAGCGGCTTCAGCTGGAAACAGAACGTCCTCAGTTTAACATATGAATTGTGTGCTTATAAGGCAGGGAAGACTAATATCTTTCTTATAGAGCGGTTTCACTGTTGACGGTGTTCTACAAAGAACGCCGCATCTTTGATACACAAAATCTGTTGAAGATAACGAAACGGTTAAAATGTCAAACTGAAGAAAAAAGAGTTTTTTTCATACCTTAATAAGTTTCGATGGGAGCTTCATTTGTTACCGTGCAGTCATCAAAACGATACTCTATTTCACGCCATGCTTTGCCCAGCGTCTCTGGTGCTACAGTTGTGATGGCTGTCGAAATTCGTTTCCGCTGATGCCCCAGATTTCGAATACTCTTCTTGAGAGACAGCGTTCTTTACATAGCCCCACAAAAATCAGTTAGGTAAGATCAGGACTTCTGGGACGTCAGGGAATAGGCGCCTCCCTGGATATCCAGACACTGGAATCCTGGTGTTTAGTGTGTTCCCATAATGAGATAAGGCGCCATCTTGCGTGAAAAAGACACGTTGACCAGATTGTTGTTTAGTTTCTGCTGTCCATAAATCAGTAAGAGTACGAGAGGGTGGAGGTCTCTTCTGAACAGCACGTTGCAAGACATCCCAGATATGATCAATAATATTGGTGTCTAGGGAGCTCGGCGGCCAACGGAAGCGTTTAAACTCAAAAGAGTGTTCCTGGAGCCACTCTGTAGTAATTGTAGACGTGCGGGTTGTTGCATTGTCCTGCTGCAATTGTCCAAGTCCGTTGGAATGTACAATGGAAATGAATGGATGCAGGTGATCAGACAGGATGCCGACGTACGTGTTACCTGTCAGAGTCGTATCTAGACGTGTCAGGCGTCCAATATCACTCCAACCACACCATTACAGAGCGTCCGCCAGCTTGATCAGTCCCCTGATGGCATGCAGGGACCATGGATTCATGAGGTTGTCTTCATACCCGTACACATTCATCCGCTCGATACAATTTGAAACGAGACTCATCCGAACAAGCAACATGCTTCCAGTCATCAACAGTCCAATGTCGGTGTTGACGGGCACAGGTGAAGCGCAACGCTATGTGTCGTGCAGTCATCAATGGCATACGAGTGGGCCTTCGTTGAATGGTTTACACGCTGACACTTGTTGATGGCCCAGCATTGAAATCTGCGGCAGTCTGCGGAACGGTTGCACTTCCGTCATGCTGAACAATTATCTTCAGTCGTCGTTGGTTCCGTCCTTGCAGAATCTCTTTCCAGCCGCAGCGATGTCTGAGATTTGATGTTTTACCAGATTCCTGGTTTTCACGATAGAATCGTGGAATGGTCATACGGGAAATTCCCCACTTCATCGCTACCTCGGAGATTCTGTGTCCCATCGCTCGTGCGCCTACAATAACATCACGTTCAAACTCCCTAAATCTTGATAACATGACATTGTAGAGCAGTAACCGATCTAACAACTGCGGCAAACACTTGTTGTCTTATATAGGCGTTACCAACTGCAGCGCCATATTGTGCCTGTTTACATATCTCTTTGTTTGAATACGCTTGCCTATACCAGTTTTTTTGGCGCTTCAGTGTATATGGAATGGTACTTTGTCTGAAAATAGCATTTAATTAAGGAAATTTGGAATATCATTAATTTCATTTAGCGCTTAACTGACAAATTTTGTGCGCTTGTGCGCTCGGGCGATTTTATCTCTTGTCTAATCATCATTTTGTTGGCATGAAGTCGTAATCTTTTATGCAAGTCATTGCAGTGTGTTGTCTTAAGCATCTTTAGCTAAAGACTTTATCGGACAAGAGATTTTTTCGGGCTTGTGATGCAAGATTGCTGGATTTCTGCGACTTCGCTTAGTCTTAATTGGCCTGGTCAATGTCTTTCAGCACGCTTCCTGTATCTCGAATCTGGTTGAACCAGCGACGAATAGGTCTGTCCAGAATAAGTGTCTTCTCACGGATAAGTTTTTCGAAAGCGACGCTGCACACTAACTACTGATTTAAACGCAGCGTATCAAAGAATGCAATGTGCCTTCTGTTGCACCGTCAACACACTACTGACATGTGAGTCAAAGTGGCGGCACGTCAGGGTTCAGGTTTTTGCGCGTCTCAGGGTTTGGCTCCATAAGACAAGATATAAAAAACCTAGTTACTTTATTGTCAGTTGGATAGTATTTCAGTATGGCTTGTTCCAAATCCTGGCTTACTTTTTTGGAATACCCTGTATATGATTATCATGAAAATGAAAAGAGAATTTGACACGTGACGTAAGCACATTGGCGCCTCCTCTCTAACAGAACAGAGGGGGCAACGACAGTAACGTCCGACAGATGATGTATCTTCAACAACTGTGTCACATATTGCCATTCCACGAGACACTGATAGCGAGTGTGGAATTTAACCCATGATGTTTATCGCACACTGTTGTGATTAAAAAGTGTATATCATTTCTCCTGTATCACTCGCCTCCCAAATTCGGTGGATATTAATTTCTTCCTTTACCAGGAATAAAATCAGTTACTATTCTACATGCAACCACTTTTGAGTGCCCTAACGACCTTCACTTCTGTAGCGAGGTCGGCGATAAATGAGAGATGGAGATTAGATTAGTTCTGATTAGTACTTGTTCCATAGGTCATGAATACGACATTTCGTAATGATGTGGCACGTGTCAGGTTAATAAAAGGTGTCCATACAAGATATTACATTACACAAAATATTACATGACACTTAATATTTTTAATCTTTTTTTTTGGGGGGGGGGGTTGGGGAAATTACCCACTAACTATAGCCAAAAATTCATCTAATGACTAGAAGGAGTTGCCATTAAGAAATTCTTTTAATTTCCTTTTAAGTGCTATATAGCTATCTGCCAGACTTTTGATGCTATTAGGTAAGTGACCAAAGACTTTTGTGTCAGCATAATTTACCCCCTTCTGAGCCAAAGTTAGATTTAACCTTGAGTAGTGAAGAGCATCCTTTCTCCTAGTGTTGTAGACATGTACACCGCTATTACTTTTGAATTTGTTCGGATTGTTAATAACAGACTTCATAAGTGAATATATACCGGGTGATCAAAATGTCAGTATAAATTTGAAAACTGAATAAATCATGGAATAATGTAGATAGAGAGGTACAAATTGACACACATGCTTGGAATGACATGGGGTTTTATTAGAACCAAAAACATACAAAAGTTCAAAAAATGCTGACAGATGGCGCTTCATCTGATCAGAATAGTAATAATTAGCATAACAAAGTAAGACAAAGCAAAAATGATGTTCTTTACAGGATATGCTCAATATGTCCACCATCATTCCTCAACAAAAGCTGTAGTCGAGGAATAATGTTGTGAACAGCACTGTAAAGCATGTCCGGAGTTATGGTGAGGCATTGGCGTCGGATGTTGTCTTTCAGCATCCCTGGAGATGTCGGTCGATCACGATACACTTGCGACTTCCGGTAACCCCAAAGCCAATAATCGCACGGACTGAGGTCTGGGGACCTGGGAGGCCAAGCATGACGAAAGTGACGGCTGAGCACACGATCATCACCAAACGACGCGCGCAAGAGATCTTTCACGCATCTAGTAATACTTTTTTTGGTTCTAATAAACTCCATCTCATTCCAAGCATGTGTGTCAATTTTTACCTCTCTATCTACATTATTCCGTGGTTTACTAAGTTTTCAAATTTATGCTGACTTTTTGATCACCCGGTATATTGTGAGGCTACAGTGAAGATCTCTAGCTCTTTAAGTAAGTGTCTGCAGGATAATCTTGGATGAGCTCCAGCAATTATTCTGATTACACGCTTTTGTGCAATGAACACTCTTTTATTCAATGATGAGTTACCTCAGAATATGATGCCATATGAAAGCAGAGAATGAAAATAGGCGTGGTAAGCTAATTTACTGAGATGTATATCGCCAAAATTTGCAAGGACACTAACAGCATAAGTAGCTGAACTCAACCGTTTCAGCAGGTCTTCAGTGTGTTTTTTCCAGTTCAACCCCTCATCAATGCATACACCAAGAAATTTTGAATATTGTACCTTAGCTACCGATTTCTGATCGAAGTCTATATATGTTTATGGTGTCATTCCATTTACTGTGTGGAACTGTATGTACTGTCCAGAATGAGATTTTCACTCTGCAGCGGAGTGTGCGCTGATATGAAACTTCCTGGGAGATTAAAACTGTGTGCCCGACCGAGACTGTGTGCCCGAGTTCGAGTCTCGGTCGGGCACACAGTTTTAATCTCCCAGGAAGTTTTGTATGTACTGTGTTTTGTCAAAGTTTAATGAGAGCCCATTTGCAGAGAACCACTTAATGATTTTCTGAAAAACATCGTTTACAATCTCACCAGTTAATTCTTGTCTGTTAGGTGTGGTAGCTATACTTGTATCATCGGCATCGGAGAACATTTACTGACTTGTGTCTGGCATCACGAGAGACATAACAGAGTTGCTGAAAGCGCCGTCGTTGCGGCTGCCTCCCAGTAACTGACTGTTGTGTTCTGCCACAGACGATCCTGTTGGGTGACAGCGGCGTGGGCAAGACGTCGCTGCTGGTGCAGTTCGACACGGGCCGCTTCCAGAGCGGGTCCTTCTCGGCCACCGTCGGTATCGGCTTCACGGTGAGTCTATGCGCTCTGCATCACCAGTGCAGCCACGCTGCGTTGTCTGGCAGCTCACACGTAAGTACTCAGAGGAGGGGAGCTTCACACACTGGGGGACTCAAGGTAGGTATAGGAAGCCAAGGCAACGCAACAGCTTTCAGGCCTCGTATTTTCGGCAGCTGTAAGCTTTGCCAACGGATTGAGATGTTTTTGCTTTCCAGAAACACTCTTCCAATTTTGTGTGGTTTCTGACTTGTGTGTCGACTTTGCATGAACTCTCACAAGCAGGCAGTAACTACCAACGTTTTATCAACTGGAACATCTGAACGGCAGGACATAGCTTTGCTAGATACAGCAAGTAGTCTACTTTTGAAGCGTTTTTTTTATTTGTTGTTTATGTGCGCAGTGTTGTAACTTAGTTTTAAAGGCGTCTGAAGGAACGTGAAGGTTTTGAAAGAATGCAGGTCTATTGGTGTTCACTCCCGAGGGGTAGTGACGCCGAATTGCTGAGCAGCGGCGTTTGAGCCTCTGTTGCCGTCTCGCAGTCTGCACACTCCAACACGTCTGGTCTCTGCTGACAACACAGCAGACTTTCCTGTCCAACGGTCCAGTGTGGAGCTTCAGTGTTCTTACTCGAAAACAGGTATGTAAATAACTTCCCCATTGGTAACATGTACATAGTTGCTCTTTCATAACATGACCAACGTGATAACCTGGCTGTGAAAATTAACCACTGCTGAGTATTGTATCAACATTATATTGTGCCAGAATTACACTACTGGACTACCGGCCATTAAAATTGCTACACCAAGAAGAAATGCAGATGATAAACGGGTATTCATTGGACAAATATATCATACTAGAACTGACATGTGATTACATTTTCACGCAATTTGGGTGCATAGATCCTGACAAATCAGTACCCAGAACAACCACCTCTAGCCGTAATAACGGCCTTGATACGCCTGGCCATTGAGTCAAACAGAGCGTGGATGGTGTGTACAGGTGCAGCTGCCTATGCAGCTTCGCACGATGCCACAATTCGTCAAGAGTAGTGACTGGCGTATTGTGACTAGCCAGTTGATCGGCCACCATTGACCAGACGTTTTCAATTGGTGAGAGATCTGGAGAATGTGCTGACCAGGGCAGCAGTCGAACAATTTCTGTATCCAGAAAGGCCCGTACAGGACCTGCAACATGCGGTCGTGCATTATCCTGCTGAAATGTAGGGTTTCGCAGGAATCGAATGAAGGGTAGAGCCACGGGTCGTAACACATCTGAAATGTAACGTCCACTGTTCAAAGTGCCGTCAATGCCAACAAGAGGTCACAGAGACGTGTAACCAATGGCATCCCATACCATCACGCCGGGTGATACGCCAGTATGGCGATGACCAATACACGCTTCCAATGTGCGTTCACCGCGAAGTCGCCAAACACGGATGCGACCATCATGATGTTGAGTACACCATCGCAGGAGCTCCTGTCTGTGATGCAGCGTCAAGGGTAACCACAGCCATGGTCTCCGAGCTGATAGTTCATGCTGCTGCAAACGTCGTCGAACTGTTCGTGCAGATGATTGTTGTCTTGCAAACGTCTCCATCTGTTGATTCAGGGATCGAGACGTGGCTACACGATTCGTTACAGCCATGCGGATAAGATGCCTGTCATCTCGACTGCTACTGATACGAGGCCGTTGGCATCCATAACGGCGTTCCGTATTACCCTCCTGAACCCACCGATTACATATTCTGCTAACAGTCATTGGATCTCGAACAACGCGAGCAGCAATGTCGCGATACGATAAACCGCAATCGCGCTAGGCAACACTCCGACCTTTATCAAAGTCGGAAACATGATGGTACGCATTTCTCCTCCTTATACGAGGCATCACAACAATGTTTCACCCTGCAACGCCGGTCAACTGCTGTTTGTGTACGAGAAATCGGTTGGAAACTTTCCTCATGTCAGCACGTTGTAGGTGTCGCCACATGCGCCAGCCTTGTGTGAATGCTCTGAAAAGTTAATCAGTTGCATATCACAGCATCTTCTTCCTGTCGGTTAAATTCCGGGTCTGTAGCACGTCATCTTCGTGGTGTAGCAATTTTAATGGCCAGTAGTGTATTACTTACCATTAATCGCAAATGTATTTTTAATTATACGCCGTCCGCCCACGAAGCTCTGAGGCGAGTTTATTCTCGGGCTGTAGTCGATGTCACTGCAGTAACTACGGTCTGAGGTTGTACTAACAACTGTTAATACTAGATGGGCTTACACCAATCAGTTGTGAGCAGGCAGTTCTAAGCAGTAGGCATGCGGTGGTACTGTGTAATGAATGATGTTGTATCATAAATAGCAAAGGAGCAACATCTATGAATCTTTAGTGTAGCTAATAACGTTACCTTCATCAACTTTACATCTTTGGCGCCAAAGTTATCTGTACTCACGGGTACAACTTTCCGTCCGTCCCTTTCTTGTATGCGTACAATACTGCATTTCAGCAAACGACACGTTTATCTAAACCTTCACGACCGTACAATGTTTCTATTACACATATCACACCTGACACTTTCGGTTCCACATTCACCCATGGTGATTTTCCGGTGCTTTTCCACACACAATCATGCAATCAAGCCTTAAAGCTAATGATCGTGGTTTAAGTAGACGTCTTGTATGCTAGACACTCCTCATGGCAGATCAAAATTGACAGCATTTCGTCTAGTAGGACTGTCTTCCCGCTCAGTTCCACTATACGTTGTCGAAGGTCAGTCATAGAATGATGTTGATGCAGAAAATCTAGCCCCAAAATCATGCTGTACCTCTCGCCTACATGAGATACCACTCCCATGTATTGCCTAAACTTCGTTGTACAACCGCAAAATTCATCACTACTGACTCCAATGGTCGCACGTCATTATCCCCTACCCAAAGTTAATAATATCATGTTGGGTTCCACTGCCTCCTACGCACCAATTTTCTTGAGTCTAGGCCCTTCAGTCCGGAACCGCGCTGCTGCTACGGTCACAGGTTCGAATCCTTCCTCGGGCATGGATGAGTGTGATGTTCTTAGGTTAGTTAGGTTTAAGTAGTTCTAAGTCTAGGAGACTGACGACCTCAGATGTTAAGTCCCATAGTGCTCAGAGCCATTTGAACCATCTTGAGGCTGCTGACATATATGCTCCTCTGTCCAACAATACCTAATACTCTCCTCCATCCAAAACACTCTGTATGGCACATTCCACCTCTGCATTCGTTCTCACTTAACTTAATCCTACCGGAAAATCCTGTCGGTGACCGTGTGGCTCCTCTTGTAAGTTTAACGGACGCTTCCTATTCCCTGTAACCTTGCCGTTCACCAAAACTTCCTCTGGTTCCATTTCCACCAACTTGTTGGCGACCCCGTTAACAAGTAGTATCTCTCATTAAACGAGGAGGTAAATAAAGTGGTGCTGCAAGAGACTGAGCAAAGAGAGTTCGATAGTTTAAGGGGTTTGACACCGAAAATGTCTAGGGGAGTACTCAGGGGCGCGCCTATGTACGAGTATTTTCATACAGGGGTTAGTTTAGCGTTTGAACATGAAGAAAGCGATAGATCGACAAGAGTAAGAGAGCGGAAACAGGTATTTACATCGAATATTAAGTGTTTTCGTTGCGGTCGAACGGGACGGGTACAAAGAGAATATTACCAATTACGGAACCCACAGAATAACTGGAGTAACCGGGGTCGCCAACAATTTGGTGGAAATGGCACCAGAGGAGGTTTTGGTCAACGGCAAGGTTACACGGATTATGGTAGAGGTAGTCCAGGGAATAGGAAGCGTCCGTTAAACTTACAAGAGGAGCCACACGGTCGCCGACAGGAGATTCCGGTAGTATTAAGTTAAGTGAGAACGAATGCAGAGGTGGAATGTGCCATATTGAGTGTTTTGGATGGAGGAGAGTATTAAGTATTGTTGGACAGAGGAGCATATATGTCAGCAGCCTCAAGATGGTTCAAATGGCTCCAAGCACTATGGGACTTAACATCTGTGTGTGTGTGTGTGTGTATGTGTGTGTGTGTAGTGATGCCGTAGGTGGTGGAGAACCGGTGGAAATGGTGTGGACAGTTTAATAATATAACTTTATTGTACTTTCAATTCTACACGAGGCAGAAACACCTCTCCTCGGGAGCTCTGGATCTGCCGTCGGCTGCTATGACTACGCCCAGCGATGCGTCAAGACTTCAGCCCGGTGGCAAAGGCAAAGCCATGGCTAGTTGTGACAGTAGCGTTCCCCGACAGAGCAACAAACCAGGTGGTAGGCCACTGCTCTTCGTTAAGGGGTGGCAGAGGCGGGTCTCGACCTGCGCTCCTTGGACAGGCAGAGGACGGAGGCTGGCATTGTGATGCCGAGTCCCTCTCCGGCCCTCAACATCGGCGGGTGCAGGCATGGGCAGTAGGCTGGTGACACTGTGGCACCAAGTCCCGTGAATGACCGAGTGTGGCAGCAGATTCAACCTGTTGTCGAACTGGAGGGTTCTGTTGGCGCTGTCCAGTCGTCTTGCAGTCCAGTGATACTCCTGCGGCTACTCACTGACGACCAGATCCCCGAGTCGAATGGCATCCGGTCCTCAAATTTAGCCTCATTTATACTCCATTACTGTACACTGGTTTCACTAAAGCCTGGTGCCTAGTCATGTCGTCCGTACCAAAGTGACTCGCTTGAGTGTGGTGGGAACGACCCGCTTACTACACTCATGCTCATAAATTAAGGATAATTGCAGAATGTGGTGCCACACAACGTGGCACTACACAAAACTGGCGCTAATAGCATAGGCACATAGGGAACACACACGACACAAATCTGTAAGTCCATGGCATTGGTGATAAGTTGAGAAAACCACCCCAAGCACATGTGCTACAAAAGGCCACTCACTGTTTCCTGTGCATGTACCCCGACTTCAGTACGGGATATGATAACCATGCACACGTACACAGGCCGCACAACGGACTGACCTACTCTGGATCAGGTGGTCGAGCAGCTGCTAGGGTATAGTCTCCGATTCTTGCACCAGTGCCTGTTGGAGCTCCTGAAGTGTCGTGGGGGTTTGAAGACGTGCAGCGATACGTCGACCGACGCCATCCCAGACGTGCTTGATGGGGTTTAGGTCTGGAGAACAGGCAGGCCACTCCATTCGCCTGATATCTTCTGTTTCAAGTTACTCCTCCACGATGACTGCTCGGTGGGGCCGTGCGGTATCACCCATCAGGAGGAAGGTGGGACTCTCTGCATCCCTGAAAAGGCGGACATACTGGTGCAAAATGACGTCCCGATACACTTGACCTATTACAGTTTCTCTGTCAAAGACATGCAAGGGTGTACTTGCACCAAGCGTAATCCCACCCCACACCATCAATCCACGACCTACATACAGGTCCCTTTTAAGGACACTAAGGGGTCGGTATATGGTTTCTAGTTCACGCCAGATGAAAACCCGTCGAGAATCACTGTTCAGGCTATACCTGGACTCGTCCGTGAACATAACCTGGGACCGCTGTTCCAAAGACCATGTACTGTGTTCTTTACACCAGGCTTTACGGGATCTCCTCTGAACAGGGGTCAGTGGAATGCACCTTGCAGGTCTCTAGGTGTCTGTTCAGTCGTCTGTAGACTGTGTGCCTGGAGACAACTGTTCCAGTGGCTGCGGTAAGATCCCGAGCAAGGCTACCTGCAGTACTCCGTGGCCGCCTGCGGGCACTGATGGTGAGATATCGGTCTTCTTGTGGTGTTGTACACTGTGGACGTCCCGTACTGTAGCGCCTGGACACGTTTCCTGTCTCATGGAATCGTTGCCATAGTCTTGAGATCACACTTCGTGGCACACGGAGGGCCCGTGCTGACCTGCTGTTTTTGACCAGCCTCCAGTCGCTCTAGTATTCTACCCCTCATATCGTCATCAATATGTATTCTTTGAGCCATTTTCAACACACAGTCACCATTAGCACGTCTGAAAACGTCTTCACAGTTCCTCGCTGCACCGTACTCTGACATTCACCAACACACCTCTGCGTATGTGGACTGCTGCCAGCGCCACGGTGCGACGACCGCAGGTCAAATGCACCACATGGTCGTACCCCGAGGTGATTTAAACCCGCAAACCGCTCACCAGAGCGTTGCTTCACCATGTATCAGCATTATCCTTAATTAATGAGCATGAGTGCACATCGTTCTTTGCTGCACATTACGGTTTACCACTGCGCCCAGTTATCCTTGCCTCACTAGTGCATCTGTTATTGTGTCCGACACGTCGACATAGCATCGCTGACGGCCACCACTGTTACTGAAAAACACTGCGGCGTGCTACATTCTACGTTCAGTCACTTTCGCTAAAATGGTTCAAATGGCTCTGAGCACTATGGGACTTAACATCTATGGTCATCAGTCCCCTAGAACTTAGAACTACTTAAACCTAACTAACCTAAGGACAGCACACAACACCCAACCATCACGAGGCAGAGAAAATCCCTGACCCCGCCGGGAATCGAACCCGGGAACCCGGGCGTGGGAAGAGAGGACGCTACCGCACGACCACGAGATTCACTTTCGCTAAAGATTTAATACTTTTGCCTAAAAGTATGTGAGTGCCACTGCAATATACTGTTGATGATTAATTTCTCTTTGAAGTTTACTGTTGTTTTCAATTCAATAACGGACAACGCTATTGGCATATGCACTGTACTAATTCAAATGAAATTTAAATAATCATGATATGCTTGAAACGAAAGTCTGTTTTAATGAAACATAAGGCATCTGTAGCAGCAGCAGCGTGGCTGTATCAGCACAGATCAGGAAGATATTACTAATTCTGGGCTTGAAACGGACTGTATTTACTTGTTGTCTTGTGTCACAATGAAGTACTACGGAAATGTGGTAACTGATAAATAAATTCCCCATATTTATTTAGATCTGACTGCTCGTAACTCTGTCACGAAACGGTTAAAAATCTATGCATCCGGCAGATTGGAACCGGAAACAAAGCAGCCCCCACTTCACAGGCAAACATTTTACCTCACACCTATAGGAATACTGCAACGTTGTGCTCTCCCTTATTATGCGCGTTGTCGTGTAGTTGAGTCTTACACACTGGAAGAGTGCTATGAGTGTTGAGGTCGAGTATCTGACTATCTATCCAATGCATACTATAGTGCATAGCATTTTCCGTTGAAAATGAGACCGTATTTGGTGGTAGTTGTTAATACGAACTTTGTAGATCTTTTGTTAGATGCGCTATTAACCCTGAGTTACTATAGATATATCGTGGGGTCTTTAGTGGCCCCAAAATTTATTAGTATCTCTATTTACTTTGGTTCAATTTTTATGGTAATTGTTTTATACACTTTCATTTCAACTTGTCTACAACTGCTATGGTTCAAATGGCTCTGAGCACTATGGGACTTAACTTCTGGGGTCATCAGTCCCCTAGAACTTAGAACTACTTAAACCAAACTGACCTAAGGACATCACACACATCCATGCCCGAGGCAGGATTCGAGTCTGCGACCGTAGCGGTCGCGCGGCTCTAGACAGTAGCGCCTAGAACCGCTCGACCACCCCGACCGGCTTCTTTCTACAGTTAACATAACCTGCTGCTTGTCCAACGCCGACTTCAGCTATTTCTACGTTTCTTGTGTCATTAATGCTTTAAATTATTATTTTTTGATTCATGTTGTTCTTTGCTACGATTAATGTTGTATACCGTTGGTACATAATAACATTTGTACGTAATAAACAGATTATTTTCCTTCTTCATTGCAAAAATTCTCTAATACCTACTTCTGTCGCATATTTAGATTTCCATCAGCGACTTTCCTGCCGTTTAATAGTTTCCGTGCATATTCAGAGAGGTTTTTAGTTTACAACACAGAATTGCGTTGAATAGAATTTTATTATAATTTTACGAGTATACTTCTGTTGAGGACGATGCCATTGTAAAGAGGCGGAGATGAAGGGACTGATACTAGAGAAAACAATAGAAAGACTGATATATGTAAAATAAGGGGGCGTCAGATGCCTCGTCAGGCACCTACCAACTAAATTATGCGCATCTTGAAGCGATGACAATTTTTCTGTCATTGTATTCCGTTATTAACTCAAAAGTACTTCTGTCGATGCAGAGTAAATGTTAAAAAAGCGTGCACAGCAAGGAACAGAGAACTTCACCGACATATACGTAACATAGTCAGCATTGTTAGGATAACAAACTTTTGCTCCGCATTAATGACACTACTATTACAGTGTGTTGACATAACCTACGGTGCGCACGCTGTGTTGTTTTTTCGGTTTTAATGAGACACACCAAGCGAATAGCTTAATACCGTTTTCGTGACATGCTGACGATGATGTAATGAGTCTGTGATGTTTTAACATGAAAACGCACGAGTATGAAGCTTGTGATATTTACTCGGTAAACTGAGACGCGAAATAATGCGCGGCTACATTTAATGAAGCTGTGAGCAGCATGTGTCATTTAATAGTTTCTGCGCATATTCAGAGAGCTTTGTAGTCTAACACACAGAACTGCGTTGAATCGATATTTGTTGTGATTTTACTAACGAGTATTAAAGATCCAAAAAGTGTTCAATGCTTGTATTACCTAGGTATGTGATGGTGAGCCAGCAAGTATTTATTTAATTCGTACATTGTCAGATCAGATAACCCGAGCTTTCGGATACATTCGTGCTGCATCTAAAATGCCACGAATTGGAGCTCCCCCTGCAATAAAAGTGGTGTTACAGCCGTTTATTTCTGGGATTTCCTGTTCCGCATGGGCGCAGGCCAAGAAAAACTGTTAGTTACACCCATGGAATCCTTGTATTTCTTAAGATTTACTAAGCATGGAGTACATACAAAATTCTATGCACACATGAAAAAGTAATACTCAAAATAATAATAATAACGATAATAAATTAGCAGAGTTGGTGATGGACAGCCGGCCGCAGCGGCCGTGCGGTTCTGGGCGCTACAGTCTGGAGCCGAGCGACCGCTACGGTCGCAGGTTTGAATCCTGCCTCGGGCATAGATGTGTGTGATGTCCTTAGGTTAGTTAGGTTTAATTAGTTCTAAGTTCTAGGCGACTGATGACCTCAGAAGTTAAGTCGCGTAGTGCTCAGAGCCATTTGGTGATGGACACAGCGTTAAAGGTGGTTATCTGAATTTGTGGGCTCAGTGGGCGGTGCACGGAAATGATGTTCATTGGAGGTGCTGCAGTATTCTGTTCCTGAAAAGCTGTCTTCATTCAGGACGTCGGTTTGAACAGCACTGTGCTTAACTAGGTCGTATTTGATGTGCCCTTGCCTTCCTCCAATCTTTGAACTAACTTAACCAGGCACGAACAAACAGTTCAACGTGGACTCTAAATCATGATTCAGCTTCCATTTCCTTTTTCACATATACAAGTCAACGTCAGAGATGGACGAAGCGAAAAGTGACAGCAAAATACTAGGACCGATCAAGGATTGAATACCAGAAATTTGTAATCTGACCCTTGGACAATGAGGCACTCGTTCAGTAAAAATATTGTCTGTACAACGAATGCAGACTAAAATCCCGTACACTACAAACATTACATACCGATGTCAGAATTTATAGATGGTGGAAATTAATAATCAGCTGGTGAGGTAGCATTAACACTGTCCATCTGGTTCCTTTTCTTTTCTTTTTTTTAACGTGATAGAGAGCAGGATTCCGCGCAAAATTTAGACAAAGTTTACTTGCTAATTTAATTTCGACTGCTTTTTTAATTACACTCTTTTAGCAGCAGGTAGTTCATGCCAGCATGTCGTTACATTCCATAGGATGACCGGTCCAAGACAATGTTCTGTAATAGCAGATTTGCTGGGCTGTTATAAGCGTGTATGGCGCTTAGGCTCAATACGACCATGCTCCACATTACTGACAGTCTGACCAACTGCAAGGAGAAGCATGGACACCCGACTTAACCGAAACTAGATCATCCTCTACGGAATCTGAAAGCACCCTAACCTTAGATGGATTTTGAAAAACGTAACGCTGATGACTATCGTATTCCTTGGAGTTGTGGCATGTTATGTATTGGCCAGATTTTCAGGGCTGTGGAGGACCGGTGTACTGAGCATAAGCACCACACACGATTACAAAAGCCGAGGAAATCTGCTACTGCAGAACACTATGTTGGCACCAATAATGCTATGGAATATAACAATATGGAGATTCTGGGACGCACTTCCAGCTATTTGGATAGTGTAATTATGGAAGCGGCTGAAATTTAATTAACAAAATGGTTCAAATGGCTCTGGGCATTATGGAACTTAACATCTGAGGTCATCAGTCTCCTAGAACTTAGAACTACTTTAACCTAACTAACCTAGGGACATCACACACACCCATGCTCAAGGCAGGATTCGAACCTGCGACCGTAGCGGTAGCGCTGTTCCAGACTGAAGCGCCTAGAACCGCTCGGCCACACCAGACGGCTTTTAATTAAGAAGAAACTTATAAGCAAGATGGGGGTTTTGCTTAAATTGTGCGCGGAATCCTGCTCCCTCCCTTGTCAAAAAGCAGAGGGACAGAGTTAATGCTACCTCACTCGTTGGTTATTAATTTTCACGGTCGATAAATTCTGACGTCGGTCATGTTTTGCTGTGTGATGGTCTCAGAGGTGACAGTATGAGTGTGTGTGTTTTTATCTCTCCTAAATTGCTCAGAAAATCGATGTTTTTTAACTCCCTAGCAAAACACTTACCTGCTGCAGTTTTGCCTTAAATACGACAGAATGTGCTCCTGTCGAAATAGCGGCTGTTGTTAACGATGACACTCGGCTTCATACCCGTAAGTGATTTAAAATATTGTGCTTGACAAAACGAAAAAAAAACGTAGTAACCTATGACTTAAATATCACAGTTGGAATCTATCAACTAATACAAATACGTGGGTATAACAGTTGGTAGGGATATGAAACGGAACGATCACATAGATTCACTCGTAAGTAAAGTCGGTGTCAGACTGCGGTTCATTACTAGAATACTAGGGAAAAGCTATCTGTCAGCAAATGAGATCACATACAAAACACTCGTGCGTCCCATCTTAGAATTCTGCTCAAGTGTGTGGGACCTGTGCCGAACAGTGTGAGCACGTGATATTGTACATATACAAAGAAGGCCAGCAAGAATGGTCACTGGTTCGTTCGATCCATGAGAGAGTATCACAGATCGTGTGAAGTAACGAACTTAACTGGCAGACTTTGCAGGCAGACGCGAACTCTCCCGTGGAAGCCGACAAGGAAAATTCCTAGAAATGTAGGTGATGAATCTAGAAATATAGTAAAACTCCCTACGTACCATACCATAGGTAACGCGAAAACATGATTATACTAATTACAGCGCTCACAGACGTGTTTAAACACTCATTCCTCCCGCGGACCACACGTGAACGGAACGGGATAAGCACTAATCACAGTTACAGTGAGAAGCTATGCACTTCTCAGTGGTTTACAGAGTAGTGGCTGGCGAGTGGCGTGCCCGTCTCTTGGCATACAAGTCTTTTGGCATTGATGACCAGACGTTTTCGATGGGTGACAGACCCGTATTGGCCAAGGCAACAGTAGAGGTAGGTCACGACAGCGCGGGCGACATGCGGTCTTGTGTTACCTTGTTGAAAACTAACATAGATGACACATCAAAGATAGCATCAACTTATTAGAAATGGATCACCTGCAGTTCAGATTAGCCGCTATGATAACGAGTAGTGATCACGTTGTATACACAGTGACATCCAATACTATCACACTAAGTGCTACGAGTGTGTGGCTAAGACGAATGCCATACGGCAACATTCGATCTTCTCGGAACCTCGACGCAGGGATATGCCCATCGTCATGGTGTGCACAGAACCCGGAACTCGTTTAAGAAGTTGACACGGACGTGACACCATTCCTGTCCCCACTGTTATCGTTCGTTGCACCACTGTCAGCGCACCTCTTTCTCTCCACCTAAGGAAGCCGCACCAATGGTCCCTGTATGACACTGCTCAAGTGGATACTTGCGTTGCAACAAACGCACCTATTTCGAGACACAAGTTACATGACGTATTTATATTATCCTCGACGACGTCCTTTCTGGCGCTAGTCCCGTAGGGACGTTGAGATCCTACTTGGCGCGCTCCTCAACACGTCGATTCCACATGCGCCTGACAGTCGTGGGATCTTGACCAAAGCGATCATTAACATTGTGGGATGATAAACTCTAATCTCTATTGGCCACGTTGCTACGATTGGTGAATTATGATACTTGCTATTATACATGTCTCCTTCTTACACGAATCAGTACACGAACCTCTCGCAAACGAACAATATTAGAAAGTGGCTTCTGAATGAGAAGCCTGCTGCGTAATCTTTCCTTGTATAAAGAATTTGAACGGCGCTACTCTCGCCTACTTGTGATGGTACGCTGAAGTGTTAATCATTTGGACATCCAACTATTTGGTACACTTCACGCTAATTTAACCTTTGTTGCACCCTGTCTACATGATGTTACAATTTTAATGGCTAGAAGCGTACTAGTGATAATTGTCTGTCGTATTAAAGTAATGACTCATACTGATTGTTATTCGTGCGGAGATATAATGGTATACTTAACAAGAAAACATTTTGTTCTCTGAGCCTAATAGTTTCTTTAAAACCATACATTTCGTCCAAACAATGTGGCTTCATTACGAAATAATCCACGCTTCCGTACATATCTATGTAGTATGTGTGAATGTCGGAGTATGTATCTTCCATATCTCCACCTAAACCACTGGACCGATTTCGACCAAACTTGGTATACACATCACTTACTGTCTGGAAAGAATCGCTGTGGGGATAAGAACCACCTACCTATCGGAGCTATTTCCGTTATATTACCGATCTTATCATCATCTCTCTGCAGTATTTTATGGTGGATGTTTCAGAAATGATAACTTTCAGGAAATGATAATTGTAGTTTCCAAGAACGTCAGGATATAAGGACCTGGAGGTTTCGTCTGTCAGTATATTTGCTTAGCGGCAAATATAAACGTATGAGTGTTGCAGTGTATTTCATTTGATTATTAGAAATTGTTCGTGAAAATTTACAATAATTACTTATTTTTTGCTTAGATAAGACTATCTCGGTGGTATGTAGGTGAAAATAACGTACTTTCTCCTGACAGCAGTGACAAGCACATTTCACCATCAGACTGTCTATACCTGGGAAAGAGAAGACAACAAGAATCGTTATACTCGTGCTATCTATAAAACATTATACCTGAGAGTAACTGTCTTTACAACGATAAAATAATTTTAAAATTATAGGTAAGTATGCATGCGGTAAGCGGTGACGTAAGACATCCTTTGCGTTGTCAACGTAAGTAGAGGGTCAGCAAATGAAACTGGCCCAGAAAATATTTCATGCCCCTCATGACAGGCGATCCTAACTTACATCGTCTGCAGCCAGGATGGATGACGTAAGTTCCTTTGCCTATCGTGAGGTGCATGAAGTATCTTCCGAACCAATTTTATTTGCCCACCCTGAACAACAAACAGTAGCTAGTAGTCAAGGTTTAATAGGCCGAGAGCGCTGTTGTTTTTCTCTATTCGTACTTACACCACAGGAACAGCCAGTTCGGGTAGATTTTATAGTTAATTTACCTCAAGTGTCGCCTATGTAGACAAGCATGAATAGGCCAAGAAAGGATTGCACTCCGGTTATAAAACCAAAACGAGACCTTTCTTTGTGTTCTGTATACAGTTAGATGATGATCACTTTTTGTCGAAACCGCATTTTGAAAGATTTTGTTTGCGCTGCCATAACAAAATTAAAGAAGATAATTACGCATTGATTATTCTCCCGGAAAATACCTCATTTTCTCTAAATAAAGCCTATCTTTGCAAAGGCTCGCCACGAACTGTGTGTGTGTGTGTGTGTGTGTGTGTGTGTGTGTGTGTGTGTGTGTGTGTGTGACAATATACAAATGATTACGAGCTATTTTGCAATCGGAGTTCAGCAAAATATATCTAGGTATAGTGTTCGCTTCTCGTTGTGTCAGGAAACTGTCCGATGCGACGTCACGATTATCGTATTTTGCGTGAAAAAGCCAAGACCAAGATCTACAACCGTGCAATAAATTTTATTATCCGCATAGTGATTACATGTTTTCGGTTCTGTGAACAGTAATTTTATCCCCCAACTGTGAAAACTAATTTGGAATGGACCCAAAGCTAACTATTAAGAGGGTCGACATTCCACAACGAGAATTCTGTGGAATCAACCAAAATATAAGCCCCCCCCCCCCCTAAAACACAAAATAGGGGAAAAAACAATCGATGAATTTTTCCTCATGGAACTCATTAATCGCGATAGCTATAGCGGACTTATTTATTAGCTTTGTGAATATTTTCCTTCTGGAATGCTTTGTTAATATCGCTGTCGTTTCGTGTATTTCTAGGAGAGATTGTGGCAGTGAGCTGAACGTCTTATTGGAAACAGTCAAGCGGAGATGTTGGAACACTTCTTTCTAACTATGCAAACTTATTACGATGTCATAGCATTCATTTACTTTTTAGCCCGTGTTTGATGGTGCTCCACCCATTTCTAAATATGCTGATGAGCGTGACGAACCGTAAAAGAATTCTGCTGCTACGTTCCAGATGGACCAGAAAGGCTCCACTTAGAGATCTTAAAACGGAAGATAAATCTAACAAGATGGTAACGACCCAGCGAGATTCTGAGTTACCACTGTATCACACGGCTGAAATATTATAACTTTTTCTTTTCTTACTTGTTTCTTCTTTTCACATTTGCGAGGCAGTTCCATCGTGAATATATGAGACAGGTTTCTGTCTCTAGCCTTAATGACATAGAGATCAAATGCGTAGCTCACTGTCTCGTGAATCACAGCGCAACAAAAACTGCTGTAACGTGAATTGGGGCACAGAACTACATTAAACACCGATGAAGATATTTTGAAAGGAATCAGTGAGAAAAGAAAACTCATAGTAACTATTAAAAACAAATGGCCATGTGCGACAATTACTCGCGCAATGAGGGTTCTGTACAATCTTAATTACGGTTCAAAAATGGTTCAAATGGCTCTGAGCACTATGAGACTTAACTTCTGAGGTCATCAGTCGCCTAGAACTTAGAACTAATTAAACCTAACTAACCTAAGGACATCACACACATCCATGCCCGAGGCAAGATTCGAACCTGCGACCGTAGCAGTCGCCCGGATCCAGACTGTAGCGCCCAGAACCGCACGGCCACTCCTGCCGGCTCTTAATTACGTATACAGACAGTTCATATACTTCACGAACTAAGGATATTGACGGCTTTTACCTGTTAGCGACATTGATACTGGTAAGATATCAATTTCAGGCATTACAAGACTTTCGAGAACACTTTATTCTCGGATTTTTACCTTTACTTGTAAAGTGAAACGTTGTTTCTTGATTCTACACCAAGGGGAAGTACCGCTTAGGTTTTGACGAGAGTTCGTGAGTGTCAAATTATATGAGTTAAATGGTCATATCATTTGAGTGCATTGACTTAGAAGCTTCACTTTTTTATATCGCCAAGGGAGCGTGGACCTTAAGATGTGACATAAATTTCAACTAGATACGTATACTCGTTTCTTCTAACCGTTTCTGAGTAGTCGGACAGACAAACACAGACAACCAAGAGATCGTATGAGTTTAGTTTTTACCGATTGAGTTATGGAACACTAAAACGACTAAAATTTTTAGATAGCAGAAAATAGGGAAGAGTGGGTTCAGCAACAAGCTGTAGCATGTCGAAAAGTGATGAGAATGCAGCATGGCTTTCCTTACACTTCTGCAACCGGAAACGTAACTGATTCTTTTGCGAATAGCTACTACTGCAAAACAGAAATAACCCATAATAGCAGTTCAAAAATGGTTCAAATGACTCTAAGCACAATGGGACTTAACATCTGAGGTCATCAGTCCCCTAGACTTAGAACTACTTAAACCTCACTAACCTAAGGACAGCACACACATCCATGCCCGACGCAAAATTCGAACCTGCTACCGTAGCAGCAGCGTGGTTCCGGACTGAAGCGCCTAGAACCGGTTGCCCACAGCGACCAGCCCTCCTAGCAGTAATTTTTCATACATACTGAAGCAACGAACGGTGATCTACCGATTGGAGAAGATCGCAGATCATTCCAGTTTTCAAGAAAGGTCGTCGGAGAAGGAGGGGATTGGTCTTTAGCGTCCCGTCGACAACGAGGTCATTACAGTCGGTGCAGAAGCTCGGATTAGAGAAGGATGGGGAGGAAAACCAGCCGTGCCCTTCCAAAGGAACCATCCCGGCATTTGTTCAAACGATTTTGGGGAAATCACGGAAAACATAAATCAGGATGGCCGGAGACGGGTTTGAACCGCCGTCCTCCCGAATGCGAGCCCAGTGTGCTAACCACTGCGCCACCTTTCTCGGTAATAGTCGTCGGAAAGACGCGCATAATGATAGGTTATACAGCTGATTCTATCTGTTGTATAAAATTGTGGAACATGTTTTATGTTCATGCATTATGACGTTCTTAGAGAACGGAAATCGCCTCTATAAAAATGAGCATAGATCTTGTAAAACTCATCTTGCTCTGTTCCTTCACGAGATCCATAACCCCGTAGACAAAGTCGCTCTGGTTGATGGCATGTTCCTTGAGTTCCAGAAGGCGTTCGACACGTTTCCACCATGTCGTTTAGTGAGCAGAATACGAGCTTACCGATAATCGGGCCGTATTTGTGGAACAAAATCGAAAAATCTAAATGTAATTTGGAAGTATCCCGAGCAAATGTTACATAGCTGTTACTATCCACAATTTATCTTATGGATTTAGTGGGTAATGTTGGATGCTCTGTTAGTCTATTCGCGGACGATTACGTTCTCTGCTGGAAGACCAGAAGGCTGTAGCGATCTGCAGGAAGACGCGCGAAGGACTGACAAATCGTGTAAGGATTGGGAGTTGACACTGAACGTAAATATATGAAAAGTATTGCTCATAAATAGGCGAAGAGATCGACCACTGTGCGATTAAGCGTATAATCGCTGGAAACAGTGATTGCCGTAAAATATCTAGGGGCAACCATCCACGACTATTTAAAGTTGAATCATCACACAAAACAAATAGTACTAGAAGTAGATGCTAGATTGAGATTCATTGGGAGAATCTTTAGGAAGTGCCTTACAAAACACTCGTTCTTCCGCTTCTTAAGAACTATTCATCAATATGAGACCATTAACAAGTAGGATTAAAAGAAGTAACGGATAAATTCCATCCAAGAGCGCCACGTTTCTTCGCGGGATTGTTTAGTCGGCTCGAGAACGCTCTAGAGGTGCTCAAGAAATTCCAGTGGCAGACTCTATAATAGACAAACTATGCGCAACGGTGAGATTTACTGTTGAAATTCTGAGAGCGTACGTTCCAAGGAAAGTTACATCCTCGTACATGTGTGTCGCGAAATAATCCCAGGTGTGATGGCTGGAAGAGTATACATTTAAATGAAGGTGTAAAACATGCAGATGTATCGGTTTCAGACTCATCGACTCTTGTCCACCATCCTTGTAAAACAAATCGTATGTAGATGTGCAAATGACTGTTTTACGTGGCTTGAACGATGGTGTTCTCGCACTGCTAACTAAATTAGATATCGAACAAATAGAGAGAAGTTCACTACAAACTTATTTAGATCCTATAGAAAAGGGAAGGAAATGTGTGCGCAGTCGAAAGAAAGACGTTCCTTCGGGCTGTCCGATTTTATAGCACGCAGCAGAAACTAGTTCATAAGATTGTTGGCGGCATATTACGTCACACGTCTAACGAGAGATACCCGCTGTTCACAGAAAGGCGATCGAAAACTATAACGTACGCTTCATTTAAAAAAGTAGGCTATTATACGAAGACGTTATTCATCGTCGTCATAGAGTGATTATGCCTGACAGTTGTCTATAATCGCCAATACTGATGATGATGGTATTCAGTGACGTTGTAAGTGAAAGCATATCACACGTAGGTTGACGATATCACTAAATACTATTACCGTCAGATTGGTGTTTATACAGTACTCTAAACTTGCATGTTTTCGCCTAATTTTTTCCCCTTCGATCTGAAATCTTACAGATTCGAAGAGACTTCTCTTCAGTGTTGAAACCCGCTTCGAATTGTGCCCCTATACCTCCAAAGTCGTTTCTGGAGAAGCGCTGGACAACGCTGGAATACCACCATACGGCCTGACAACCATGAGTGATTGTTTGGGGTGTTATTTCTTTTCATAGCAGGGTCTCTATAGTTGTCATTCGCGGTGCCCTTACAGCACGGCGTTACACCTACGATATTCTATGGCCCATTTTGGACCCCTTCGTGGCAAACCATGGTGGGCTTATATTTTGTCCAGATATTTTCCGCACGTACACAGCGAGAATTTCTAATGCTTGTCTTCGTGCTTGCTAAATCCTACCTTGCTCAAAATGTCCGCCGGATCTCTCCCCAACAGAGAACGTTTGGTGGATTATGGGTAGGGTCTCCAACCATCTCGGAATTTTTAAGATTAATTGCACATAATTTGGCGCGATATCCCTCAGGAGGACATACAATAGCTCTATCAAGCAATGACAAGCCAAATGACCGCTTGCATAAGGACCACAGTTGAACCAACGCGTTAAGGGGAGTTGGAACGGCCGGCCGGGTGGCCGAGCTGTTCTAGGCGCTTCAGTCTGGAACCGCGCGACCGCTACGGTCGCAGGTTCGAATCCTGCCTCGAGAATGGATGTATGTGATGTCCTTAGCTTAGTTACGTTTAAGTAGTTCTATGTCTAGGGGACTGATGACCTCAGATGTTAAGTCCCATAGTGCCCGGATCCATTTGAACCATTTTGTGGAGTTGGAACGCCCTATCCCGACAATGTTAAATTTAGTGACTTGGCTTCCCTGTATTTCAGGAACCACTGTAACCATTGACGTGAAACTTTTACAGGATATTAAACTGTATTTTCTGAGTCTGCTGAACTATAATAATTGCATTTCAGTCACTGCTTTCGGAAATACAATTTTTTAATTACATTGTAAAAATTTTGTATACTTTTTTGTACATTATTCTAAATAATTTTAATTGTACGTAACATTATGTTCATCTTTTAGTTCAGTAGGCTCGGGATATGTATGTTTTTACTCCCTGAAAATTTGAATACTCTACTCGAAGTGGTTTCCGAGATTCAGGGAAAAATGTAACCGAAAATGCAAATTTTCATGAACAGTTTCTGAAGTTTCGCAACACTGTAACTCATTTAATATATGCTTAATTTTTTTTAATTTTTACTCACTCAGAAGCACCCTGCACTATACTGTGTATCATTTTCACCTTTTTCTCAGTTTTTTCTTCTTTTCTTCTTCCTGGACTCTTTAGTGGGCAACTGTGCTGTGTACTCTGCTTTATCAATGCGAACCTTGTCCATCCGTTCAAGTTCTCTGTTACAGTTTGCTCCACGATTAATTCCCATATGCTGTAGTACTTTCACCCTACCAATGTTGCCATCATTAAAAATGATTACAGCACCACTGACCCTCACTTTAGCGTCTTCATTTCAACAAAAACATTTTTTGGTAAGCGAGTCCATATAAGATTATTGAACGACTCATTGGGATTTTGAGTCTGACCATGCAGACACTTCTTCAGAAACTCAGGATTTACCAGGACTCTGTAAAAAGGTTTTATGATATCCATGACTGCTGCTAGGGTGGAATGTTTACGGCTGCATGAACTGTTTCAGTACTGGGCATTGCGTACCATGAATCAGGTCCAGGAGGGCAAAGGTGTTGTACTGGTTTTTCATCAGTTGACAGTCTGTGGAAGAAGGTAGCCCATACTGCCTGCTTCATTTTCAACAATCCTCAGTATTATTTCTAATGGCCATCCCATAATACTGCTGTCATTCATCAATCATTTTGTCTGTCAGCCTGCCTCTTATGGTTTTACCATCAGAAAATTTTTTGCCTCTCAAACTTTGTTTCAACTTCATCAACCTGGTGCCCATCCTTTTCTGGACATAAACTTTATAACACAGCAATTCACAGCCTTATATATAAAAAATTACCGATTTTATTAGCTCTTGAAGTAATGTACATAAAATTTTTAACATTTTCAACCTGTGTAGATTATATTTATAAAAATAAAATAAAATACTTCCCATATGAGTTTGTAAGTAATGTATAAATACATAATTTATTCGGAAAATTGCAAATTTTATGAGATAAATATCCGAAAATGTGAAATTTTTTTTACCTTTCTAACTCCACATAATAACTTGCTCAGTTTGTGGAGTTCTTTCACTTGGATACATCATCCAGCTTTTCTAGAAATGTAATCATTTGTTTGTCTTTACGTGTACATTACATCTGCGGATTTCCGGCCCATTCGCATAATTCCTTGATGGTGCGCTTTTTTTTCTCTTGGAGTGTATCTAGGAACGGAATTACGTGAAGTTCTATCCCATCGAAGAGAACTTTAACTCCTTTTGTGCCTCTTTGTTATGGAGATGACTGGAGTGGAGGAGTCTTTCAGGCTTTAGTTTGTAGATCATGTTTGGTTATCCAATATGGCAGGACAGGTGCAGGAATCAAAGGGCAAACATGATGGACTTAACGTCCTGGAGGCTTATTCTGAAGGCTTCAGAACAGGAACATGCTGCTTAATTTCTCTGCCATGACACCCCGTGGGCACCATAAAGATAACCTGTGCCCCGCAATATTGCCATCTGTTTATTGCAGTATGATAGTATGGAAAGTGAAATTTTTCTTTGCTGCTAAACATAGTCTCCCGCTAGTAAAAAGCCTTGCACACTATATTAGAGGTTCAAAAATACAAAAACAATAATGTGAGCGTGACAAAGCAGCAGGGCGGCTATGTAAGCTCCCACCCAGACAGAGGGTAGAGACCGAATCTGAGGGTCGTCGAAAAGATGGCCGGTGTCACGTCCCCAATAACCGCCATCTCAGGCGCTCCTGCTGCCAGATTGGGCGAGCACTGCAAACAATCGGAGTCAGACACGGATATAGGTTTCTCAACGAAACGAGAGAAACTGCATTTTGCGTTCGCCCTCCGCAACGATTAATGTGTCACTGATAGACGAGTGTTGTGTGTCTGAACACGCCAAGCAAGGTTACACTTTGTGCGTTTCCAGATGAAATTAACTGTGTCCACATGGCAAAGATTAAATAAAAGCAACGATTTTTGTCCTAACAATGGTGGCATCAGCTTTCATTTCGTTAACTTATGCATCAGGATTTAACAGCACACAACCCACTGTGGTGGTAGCCACTAGAAGAACATACTAAAATGTAAAAGTACTTTATAGTGGCTTCTCTATTTAATGTAATAAAATAAACGAAAATTCACATGATAGTGCTACAACGCTGCTTTTGTCATTGAATTTTTTTCCGTTGAACAGTATGAAGTATTAGGAGTCTATTGTAAATATACAACCGTTTCAACAGAAAATTATGCGACTTTTGAAAAAAAACGTAAATTATGGTTTCATTAAGATTATGGTTTCGTTAAGCAGGTGATTTTACTGGTACATTATCCCATGAAAAATTACCATATACCATCAATTAATCGTATATCAAAGAACAAAAATAACACTAATACTTATTTTCTTCGCACTTAAAGAGATAGAATGTTCTTGTTCGTGAATTAATAACTTAAAAGTATTTGTGCTATATTCCAGTTTCATTCAGAATTTTGCACCATACTCCATTTTATTTCACTGATAAATTTAAATCCGGTATTCTATATTACTGTTCAGTGTGGAAAACAACAAGTGTCTGAGTCATAGCTGTAGTGAGACTGCACTCCCTCCTGACAGTCGCAACCTTGGTTACTGGCATACTCTACAATGCAAGTTACAGTATTACTACAAACAATATTTTTTATATGTTACATTGGAGAAAAACTTGTACAAAGTTATTTATGAGTGGCAGTACGTTCGGCGAAAAACAAACATATTCTTCGTGTATAATTTTGAGTTCTCCAAACTTAAATTGCTTAAAATGTGAACCGTAAGCAATGATTTCGAAGGAATTTACTGCTAAGTAACATAATTATTTCGATTACAAACATTTACACGTGTTATCGCTCAAAGATAACTTTTTTAGTTCAGCAAGAAACTTTGTGCGTTATCTTATACAGTACTATACACTCTTGATACTTACATGTCATCTTCTGGAACATTTAAAACAATAATGCTATATGAAAATAACTGTACTACAGGATCGAGCTTATTTTCCTTTAAATTTGCAGGCCCTTTTTTTATCTAATTATGAACTTATAACTATGTTATTACAAATTATTCATCAATTGGAATATCATCTACAGTTCTACCAAAAAAATAAAAAAATGAATAATAATTGTGAAATATGTTCAGTGATAGTACAATAATTAATATCTTGCGTAGAATAATACATTAAAAGCTGTGTGTCGTATGCTTCAATATGAGATTCAAGGCAGTTGCATTAGAGGAGGTGCTACCACCGCTAGATTTTGCTCCTGTGATTGATAAGCCCAAAAAAGTAAACAGAGAGCAGCGTCGATGGGTGGAATGGTGGTGCGGGGGTGGATGGGGGGGGGGGGGGGATGGGATGGAGAGCGTTCAGTAAATATTGCATTTCTTCTAGCGCTTGACAGTCTTACAAGAGTACGTCACATGTCCGTAACTGGAGAGTATGACGAACTAATTCAGCTACTTTTCTCCCCACCTGTCAAGCATGGGCTACAGAGACTGTTTTCACTAGCCTTTTACCCGCAGTTTCTCCGGCGTACGGTACATATATAGTACACGTCACCTCGACTCCCTCTCTCTGTCCATCTAATTCTCCTCTCTCTCTCTCTCTTTACCTTTCCTGCCCCCCCCCCCAAAATCCCTCTGTCCACCTCCTGCTCCCATTGCCACTGTCCATTTCATCCTCCTGCTACCTCTGTCCATCTCTCTCTTCTTTCCCTCTCTGACCGTCTTCTTCTAAACCCTCCTCCTTTCCCTCTCTCTGTCAACGTCCATCCCTGCCCTCTCTACTGAATTCTCTCCTCCTCGTCCCTTTTTCTCTCCATCTCCACCTCCTTCATTTCTATTTCACTTTCTCATCTCTGTCTATCCTCTGTCTCACAAGCTGCGACATGGTCGTGAATTGAACAGTGACCCGAACACAGAATAAATTTCTTTTACTTGCCGTCTATGGTCAAATTTTTAGTCATCAATCTACCGGTTTCGGTCTCTAATGACCATCTTCAGATCTGTTTTACAAAGACATGTCCTAATATACTGGAGCCATAGTTGCGTCCTCTGTCTATCCATCTATTTCTCCCCTCGTCATCTCCTTCTGCCCCTCTCTCTCTGTCTACCTCTTACTCCCATCTCTAACTGGGTATCTCCTCTTCATCCCTTTCTGTGTCCATGTCATCCTCCCCTCCCACTAGCCATCTCCTTCTCGCAGTTTCTGCTCAGCATGCCCATCTCCATTGGAAGCGAATTAATTTAACTCGCTACAGTAATACAGTGAAAAATAATGTCACTTGATACAGGAAGGACACAAAAGCAGTACGTAAAATTTTATCTTACCTGCAAGTCTTTTGCTGTCTCAGTTTTAGACCTACAACCTTCTGTTCACGTGCTCTTAAGAAAATACGCAAACGAAATGTAGTAGGAACATAATTTTGTTGTGGCAGAATTTTAGATACTGCATTACATTAGGGGCTGCACTTATCCAGAAACGACGTAAAAAAATTGACTGTTTCCAGTAAAAAAATTCGGCTGTTTCAACTTTCACGCCATCAGATCGGTTCACATCAGAGTGACCGTGCCACTTAGTGTCTTGTCACCTTTAAAACACCTTCATCTCCTTTCCGCGATTAATTGATTTTTTTTTCAGTTTGAATCCCGTGTATAGTAGAAAAAGAAGCAAAATGGCGAAACGACAATCTCTAGCGTCAGACGTCATTGTATCATGAAACTCATTGAAGGTGTGTTACGTGAATGGTAAAAAGCGAATGGAACAACCGTGCGTCGGATATACGGCGAGGGTTACGATTGCGGATTGCGCAAGGGCCGTGTGTCTTAGAGGGTCAGCTTCATGAAGGGAAGAGCCAAGACAGTAAGGTGGGGCTGGGCGGGGGGCATGGCTGATTGTGACGATGTGAGAGGGCGTGAGGGATGGGTGCGTTAGGGTGGGGCGTCTTCTGTATGAGACAACGACATTGTATAGCGCCGGAATTCGAAGCAAATTAATTTAACCCCTCTTTTTATATTAAAAAATTCGTGATCAAACAGAACGGAGCGAAGTGCTAGAACAGTCGTTATTTATTCACCGAGCGGGAACGAAGTTTGCAGGCAGGTCCAATTTAATATCACCATATTCATCTTTCTTAATATGATTATTACGTTTGACGACTAAAATTGCTGCAAAATCCTGCGAAGACAAAGCCGCTGCGCTTCTGTCTGCCTGGAGTTATGAAGCACAGCAGCAGCAGCAGCAGCAGCATTTGGCGCTCGCATTGTATGCTGAATTGAAATCGCTCAAATATAGGGACTCCGCCGTTCCTACTGAACGGCTATCAAATAGCTTCTCCCACAGTACAAAATGAGAAATATAGCTTAAAAAGTAGCAATGAAGTACATCAAACTGCGAGTACCAGCAATTACTAAGTGTTTTAAACGAATGATGAGGCGCTGAACAGGGGTATGCGGACACTGTTTCACAGGTCCCTCTGAAACCAATCAACAGCGATTGTTACATGCACGCATGTCCGACGAAACTTTGAATTGTACTTCTGAACAACACAGGCACTGCAGTATTTACTTTATCCCGCCGATATTGGGCAAGAGAGTTTTAATTAAAATGTCTCCCCTCTACCAGAATATACATAATGAATGTGCGAGTCCTGGTTGTACACACAGGGTGACGACATTTGGAAATTTGCGCATGTGCATTAGTCTAGCTCGCACAGCCTAATAGTGAGACTACCACTCGCGATACGCGGTGAATCCATATTCGGGTCCCGGTCGGGCGAAAATTTTCGTTGTCGTCATTCCTTTATACAGTTGATGGTTGCCCGTATTCTCAACAGCGAGTATATTTCATGCACTAGTGATGGCTCTGAAGCTATACAGATAAGACACAGCCTTCTTCTGCAAACTGCTGTCCATTGAAATTACAAGAAATGTCAAATTGGCGTTGAAGGCTGCGTGTCTGGATATAAAAATAGTTAGTGCTTTAGTGCAGCCACAGAAAGTCGATAGGAAAGATAACACAACAGATTTCTCATTCCAAAATCGCTTTTGAATGTTGGTTTTTTGTGAGAAGATCCTGTTACGCTTCGGATAAGAAAAGAGAAATATCTAGCAGCACGTCTTGGAAATCGTTTGTGGCTGGATCGACATTGGTGTTGTCGTTTCACAGTATCACTGCTCACGTTGCCAGTGTTCCCACGACTGTTAACGCAAATATGGAATCTATGGGTTGAGGGTGGCCTTACTCAGCGCCATGCAGAATCACAGAAGTCCCGTGAGACTAGCGCCCGAGAGGGTAGATACGAGGGCTAGCTGAAAAGTAATGACTTCGTATATTTTGTGTGAAACCTCTTGAAGCTCTTAAATAAAACAAACATTATTAACACTGTAAATCTTTTTTCTCCGTGTCTACATATTTATTCATCAACCGAGTCAGCGTGGCGACAAACACGACAAACACGTTTCCCCTAACGAGAGAACAGTTTGTTGATATCGTCACTGTAGAATGTTTAACTTTGATGTCAGAGCTACAACTTCACCTCGGCTTGCACCAAGTCATCGCTATCAAGGTGAAGTCCTCGAAAGTGTCCTTTAAATTCTGAAGCTTAAAGACTTAAAAACTCCTGGGAGTCGGGACTGTATGTAGGATACGTGCAGCCATAAGTCCAAAGTGACTGGAACAAAGCACGGGTGACTCCTGTCAATAAGAAGGGTAAAGGAATTGACCTGCAAAACTCCAAACCAATATCCTTAGCATCGGTTTCCTCCAGAATTCTTGAACATGTTCTCAGTTTGAATATAATAAACTACGGATGAAGGCAGATTCCATATTCCTAGATATCCGAAAAGCACAGGACATGGTGCCTCGCTGCCGACAGTTAAGGAATGCAGGGGCATACGGAATAGTTTCCCAGATATGTGAGTGTCTCGAGGATTTCTTAATTAGAATTCAGTATGTTGTCCTCGACGGCGAGTGTTCATCACAGTTTGCTGATGATGCTCCTGTGTACGTGAAGATTTCGAAGTTGAGTAACTATAGGAGGATACAGGATGACTTAGACAAAATTTGTAGTTGGTGCGATGAATGACAGCTAAGTCTAAATGGAAAAAAAAGTTAATACAGATGAGTAGGAAATTAACACACGTACGGATATAGCATTAGAAGTGGCCGGATTGACACAGTCATTTCTTTTAAATATCTGGGATTTATGTTGAAAAGCAGTAAGAAGTGGCACGAGCATACTAGGGTTGTGGTAAGGAAGGCGAATGGCCGACTTCGGTTTATTGGGAAAATTTGGATTAGGGTGGTTCATCTGCAAAACGAAACAGCATATGGGACGCTCCTGCGACTTATTCTTGAGTACTGCTCGAATGTTTGGGATCCACACCATGTCCGACTGAAGGAAGACGTCGAAGCAATTAAGATGCGGTCTGCTAGGTTTGTTACCAAAAGGTTCGAAGAACACGCAAGTGTACCGGCGATGCTTCGGGAACTCAAATGGGAAACCCTGGAGGTGACGCGACGTTCTTTACCTGGAACACTGCTGAAAAAATATAAAGATTCAGCATCTGAAGCTGACTGCAGAACGATTTCTACCGTTTACTGCCACCAACAAATATTTCTCTAAAGTACTACGAAGATAAGAAATGAGGAATTAGGGCTCGTACGTAAGCGTATAGCCGTTTTCCCTCGCTCTATTTGCGAGTGGAACAGAAAAGAAAATGATGAGTAGTGGTACAACTGATGCTCGGCCACGTACGGCACGGTGGCTTGCCGCGTACGTACGTAGATCTATACTTAGATGCAAATGTAGATGATCGATGATAATGAAGCCAAGGCGTCCGATTGTTGCAGTTGTCACAGCGCTCGTTTGTGATCTGGTATTGTCATGCTGAAGGAGAGAGTGCTCTATGTGTGGAAGAATTCTTTGGATTCGAAACTCGGGTACAGCACGCCGTTTCTCAGGCAGCGACATAGTTACGTTACACATCGCAACGTTACACATTACAATTTGTAACCTTCTAGCGGCAGAGGGCTGCACATATGGTAGACGTGAGAAACAAAGACGTAGAATATTGAGAATATTTTATTTAAAAAGCTTTAAGAGTTTTCACATAAAAAATTCAGGGACATTAGTTTTAGCAAACCTTCGTACATTCTTCGCTCGACCGTAAGAATGACACAGACTCATCTTTAACTTCGGTAAGGCATTGGGCTTGTTTGTAGGAATACAAATACCACACAGGTCGTGCGACCATGTCTGGATCACCACGAACTGTCAACGCAGTGATTACTGTTACAGAGAGACAGTACTGTGTACAGCATCACAATGGACGAATCCATGTGTGGACGTCCCGAGGAGAACGAATGTCAGAAAATTGCACACGTCATCGCCATATTGGCGACTTGCAGATCAATCATACCACCTCACCTGGCCTGTTGGCATGTGGTGCCATTGGGTGCACAACACGATTACCTCTGGTTCGCAAAGCCGGTAATTTGGACAGTAGTCATGACGTTTTTGACACGTTAAGCCCAGAGGCTGTGTCCGATCTTAGAGGTCTCCGTGACAGTATCTAGTCGAAGACAGCATCCACCGAATTCCGGCCAGCATATTCTCCAGATTTCTTCTCCATTGGAAACATTTGAATGCCGCGAGACTGCTACGCCACCACTCACTAGCCAGTACTAATGAAACAACAGGGAATGACGTTTCTATCACCGAAGCTCAATTGTCCAGCCGGCCTAGACCCATGGTTGCTGCCAGATGTGGCTTCCCTGTGCAGTGAATTTCGTATACTGTACATCTACAAATTACCCTCAGATTTAACTATGTATTCTTCTTCGTTTATTGTACATGTACAATAACTAAAATTTCATATATGAACGAATTGATAATGAAATCAAGATCTTAAGCTGTCGACAGGCGTTGATATACATCAACGGGGACTGTTGAAAATGTGTACCCCGACGGGGACTCGAACCCGGGATCTCATGCTTACATGGCAGACTCTCTAGCCATCTGAGCCACCGAGGGCACAAGTGATAGTGCGACTGCAGGGTGTTATCCCTTGCACGATCTTCATATAGTTAAGGCTAACCGTCCATTGACCTCCTTCTTCTGTGCGGATGCATACGTATTGATCGAACTCTTACGGGACTCTGTAAGATTGTCTTCCAGAGTAGTGAGTGTAATGGCCAGGGGCACTACGAATGCAGTGTGTGGACATTATGCTGGGAATGTGGGTCTCACGGGAAGCGTGCAGGGGATAGGTCCCTGCTGTCGAACTATCCATTGTGCTCTCGCTCGCTCAGATGGATAGAGCGCCTGCCATGTAAGCAGGTGATCCCGGTGTCGAGTCCCGGTCGGGACACACATTTTCAACAGTCCCTGTTGATATATATCAACGCCTGTCGACAGCTTAAGGTCTTGATTTAATTATCAACTAAAACTTCGTTATTTGCTATTATTTCCGATGTTGGGTTTTTATTAGTCAGCAATGTGTAGATTAATAATCTATGAAAAATTATTGTAAATAGCAGGAAACTTCATAACGGCAAGGTGATAGGTGGCTGTACACTCTCGTGCTGATGACAGAGAATTTACGTCTTTCGGCATTGTTTCCTTTTGAAGACCAATGTAATATAAGGTATCCATCCTCAAGTACAGCGTCCTCCTCGCAATACATAATACTGATGCGTTTGTGCCTTCGTCTCCCATGTAGTTTCGCTTCTCTCGAGGAGATCAGATACGATTCATGTCAAAACCTGCCACAGGAAACTGACATGGTAAATAAGTTAAAATTTCCCTTACGAGGTTATACTATCCAGTTTAATCGATCACATAAACGCTTCACAGAGGGAAATTACAAAGCTAAGTGTGAAATGAGATGCGTCTTTTTTGTCAACAATGAGACGTGCCCTATCGTTTCCAGTCGTTCCACACATATCTGTCGACCAATAAGGGCCTTCGATTCCTTCACAAGCCATCTCTGTCACTAGCTTTCTCTCTCCAGCCAACCGCATTTATTACTTCGAGACATTTTGTAACATAATCTAAATTTATCTTTTCCTGAAAATATTCTTCCTGAAATATATTTCTGAGGAGACTGTTATCCGTTCTCTTTTTATATAAGTAGGTCGTGGTCCTTGGTTGGCATTGCTGACTCTCGACCAGGGGGCCGCGGATTCGATTTCCGGCTGGTTCGGGGGTCTTTCTCCACCCAGACTGTGTGTGTGTTGCATAAAATAAAAATACTCGCATCAGGCGGCGGAACTCGCCAGAATGGGACTCCCAGCTAAACATACTATACGTACATTTCGTTTCTGTCTTTCTATAAATTTACTGTTATCTTCATTTTCTAAAATGTTATTTACATCTCCATTTTCGTCAAGACATCACTTGTTGTGTGTGTATTGTACTTTAGAACACTCGAAAACTGAATTCATTAGCTTTTTTTAGTGGAGACTGTGATGGTACAAACCCTCGTTACTAGATGAATATTTCTAGTATGCAAGGATTGCTTTGTGGAGAGCGAGCGCGCTACATGGTGCGGGATTCGCGGAAGCACGTGGCGCGCCCGCGCGAGATTTGCAATTGTCGGTGTGATGTTTCCGAAGCTGGGTGGCCACGTGGCCTGCAGCTTGGGGCATTGTTTGGTTTTTGGCGCATTACGCGAAAACTATGTAACTTAACGGTGAAGAGCGATGTGGCAGTGGATTGTGGTTAGCAATATGCACCTTCTGAAAGATCGATCTTTATTTCAAGTCACGAGGTGCAGTAGTTACAGTAACCTCAAAATCGGTTAATATCACGAATACTGAAAGATTAATAAAAATAGTAAATAACAACTTACATGGATGAGCGAGCACTCATTAAAAACGTTTCGTCATAGCGGATCGAGTGCCGTAGTCATATGTTAAGATTCATAAATAATTAAGCCCGTAAAGAGCAATTAACAAAGTTCGAGGGGAAATTGTTTATAAAATTCAATAGAAAATTCATGACGTAAAGAACGGCACTATATAATATTTTGGGTGGCACCACACGTATTTTTAACTCGTTAAGATATGCTATACATGTTACTTGCAATAGTTTTCATTGTCTGCAAATTATTATTAACATTTATCGCCCAGAATTAATTAATTATTATAGATATGAAGATTTTGAGCAGCGCAATGTGTAGATCGCTATAGATTACGTCTAAAAACAGTGCTATATGCAGTTCCATGTTAAAACTTTGCAGCACAGATGTAAACAAACAAATTTGCGCTAATTGGCGAAATTTTGCAAAAACTAAAACTTGATTTACGGGCGATAGAATAATCCTAGAAATTAATGTAACATAGTAATAAGATGTACTTTTTAGCGCGGTTCCGATGGTGTACGTATTTCTGTAAAGTGATGTATGTATCAAAATTTGTAACCTTAACTGGTGAGACTGGTACTTAAATAAGCAGGGGGTTGTACCTCCGAGCCTATAGAAGCGAGCGACCACCTTGGCCAGGGGTCAGTCGTTGGTCAGTTGTTTTGGAGGGTTGGTGGCGAGCAAGCCCCACTTGCGGGTGGCCCATGTGGTCGTTTGAGAATTATTTTTCGCGCCGATTTATTTCGACAAAGAGTATTGTTTGAGAGTGCAAGTGTGCAAGCATATATTCGGTGAACTGGAAGTGCTACGATTATTTGTGTAAGTACGAGTTACGAGGTATACATCGTCGTAAGTGAACATATGTCGGTCTGTGATTTCGCGCCAAAACTGTTAGAACTAAAAGGACAGTGGGACTTGTTGTTCTGTTCGAACTGATTGAGTAATTTTAGTTTATAGCAGCCTACATAACTGCTATTAGGGGGCTCGGAGTCAAATTATTATTAAAGTAAAACTGTAAACCGTCTCACGAGCGCTAATTTCATTGTGTGAAAGAAAAGAACAACGCCAATAAATAGTGATTGAACTGTGTCGTGAAAAACTGATTTTAGTACAGTAATTGCCTAATTTTTGTTCCCTAGCATAAACTGTACTCATGTCTGAGTGAATAATTAATTCAAAAACTATAACAAATGCGCGGGTGTGGAACAGTGTATTAATGGACCAAGTGTGGAAATCATCCCCTGAGACTTACGTGAGAGCCAAAATTTCCGATAAGATTTTTTAACCAACATTTGTATACGCACATTCGTCTGAAAACGCTGCAACCACTTCTTCTTTATTATTTATCGCCCTGTCGCAAGAAACTGCTGCCCCATAAAACAAGATGTCTAGAGTTTAGCAGATACTTAATCTCGCTGCTATATTAATAATTTTGCTCATATAAAGTTGAAAATTTTGGTGGCATACACTGTTTCCGTCTTTGATTATTTCTGTAATTATATTAGCCATTGTTATTCTCATTATCTATTAGTTTGACTTGATGTTTAAATGTTTTGCGTGTTAAAATGCTTTGCTGTCAGTTAATTGGGTAGTTGTATTACTATTTCGAGCTCCTACAGTTATTTTTATTGACTGTTCGTCCACAATGGTAAGGTGAGGTGGGCTACAGTTTTCTTCGTACCAAATCTGACTTGAAACAGAACTGATTTGCGAAGACACAGGTACGGTAATCAGAGTTTTAGTTAACTTGTAGCTTGCTCCAAGCGTTGTGAAGAAACTTCAGAAAAGAACAAGCGGCAATAAGTCTGGCTATTACCAGATGCAGACTAAAGAGCGTCGCGCAGTGTGAGATTCCCGCTACTAACGCACGAGCGAACTGTTTAAAGTTGAGTAAGATGGAAGACTGACAACGCCTGCGACTCAGACTGGGCCGTGCAGCCGCCGTGTCGATGCGGTAGAGGGCGCTCGAAGCCGGAAGCGCTGACGATGTGGCTAATAGGCAAGCTTCATCGGATCCGCCGGGTCCCTGCGCGGTCGCTATCGACGTCTGTCAGAAACGTGAATTTCCGTTGCTAACTGTAGGTCGCCACTCAGGGCCCTATGATACCACAAATTATTCATTTTCTCTGGACAATTTATTTTTCTTTGAGAGAACGAGTTTTTAGTACACTGGAGTCGCATTCAAGGGGACGCCAGTTCACATACATGTCCACCCATATAGATTAAGGTTTTTCGTGATTTTCAAAAATCGCTTAAGGTAAATTTGGGAAGAGTTCATTTGAAAAGTCACGGCTAATTTCTATCCCCATCCCTCCCTCTTCCGAGCTTCTGCTCCATCTGTAATGATCTCACTGTCTAGTGGACGCTGAGTACTGATCTGTTCCTTTCCTTTGTTTCTTCTTTCTCTTGCTGTGACTGTGTTGTAGCATGCTCAGATATTCCGGAGAACATATTAAATATGGTACTCCTTCTACATGTCTGCTGAATAGCCGCATGTAATGCTAAAATGAACAGTCCTGTCGGTAGTTAATCATCCTGCTTTAATTTTTTACCGTATTGGAACTCCTCCCCTACCTGTTCGTCTAGCTACAACGCCAGGGAAAGAATTTGACTGGGAATTGCGCACTATCAGGCTGACACCTCCATTGGTATCATCCTCTCAGGGAAAGCAACAAAAGGAAGGTGTAGTCATGGCCTGTGCGGCTGGTCCCGGCGGAGGTTCGAGTCCCCCCTCGAGCATGGGTGTGTGTGTTTGTCCTTAGGATAATTTAGGTTAAGTAGTGTGGAAGCTTAGGGACTGATGACCTTAGCAGTTAAGTCCCATAAGATTTCACACACATTTGAACATTTTGAACAAAAGGAAGGCAGTAAGCTGTATCGAGTAAAATCGTCCTGGAAGTTCCGCAGGAATGATCCATTCTGCTACTGTTGGATAATTATTTTCCCACTTACCACACAACGAAGACAGTTTTAAAAAGCTGTCCAGGTAAACACAAACAGTCCTCCATGAAACAGGAAGGTTTCAAAAAGTAACTGGATGTTCAAGAACGATTTTTTTATAAATATTTTATTGCATGTCAGTTTAAAGTGACAGAATAGGCATTCGGCATATACCACAAACATAAATATTTTCTTAACATTGCGTCTAGTAAAGACCTTAATTTTAAGCAAGTCATTGTTGGTTTATGTCCCGAAAATTTAGCATCACCTCTTGCAGCGTTCTGACAGATATTACGGCAACTTCATCCACAATAAGTTGTCTTAGGTCTCAGACTGTTGTGGGTACATCTTCTCGAAGATTTTTGCTTTTAGACAGCTCCATAACGAAAACAGCTGGTAGTTAAATCGGACGAGCAAGCAGACCGAGAAATGACACGACCTAGGAAGAACCATTCGCAGCATTTGTTTGGATCCCTGCAGTCTGTCTTATAATGCCAAGCTGTTGAAAACGGCCTCGCGGTGTGGCGGCGCGGTTTGAGCCGCCATGATACGGATTGCGGGGCGCGCCCATCCCGCCGGAGGTTCGAGTCCTCCCTCGGGCATGGGTGTGTGTGTCGTTCTTAGCATAAGCTAGTTTAAATAGTGTGTAAGTCTAGGGACCGATGACCTCAGATTTTGGTCCCTTAGGAATTCACACACATTTGGACATTCTTTTTTTTTTTTTTTTTTTTTTGGTTGAAAACGTGTGTGATGATTCACAAGAAAAAGGGGAAATTTTGATGTGAGAAAGTTA
This sequence comes from Schistocerca piceifrons, assembly GCF_021461385.2. Lineage (NCBI taxonomy): Eukaryota > Metazoa > Arthropoda > Insecta > Orthoptera > Acrididae > Schistocerca > Schistocerca piceifrons. The sequence continues at coordinate 234,388,413 of NC_060138.1, forward strand.
TGAATATTTCAGCGTATAGCTCAGAATTAACGGTTCATGCATCAATAGCCTGTTCCTGAGAAAAAAATTCCAATTTTCCATTCACAGAAACAGTGCACTGACTGTGACTTTCGTCGTATGAAGAGGCTTCTTATGAAGGAGAAGAGTAGAACGAGAAGTTTTGTTTATTGGCGAAACATAGAGAGGTGGAAGAGTGTCTCATCACTCATTCATATGTTGTTCAATTGGGTGTCGTCCTATCCGCGAATTCGGGATGTATTCTCACAGTTCGTTGATAATGGTCGGTCAGATTAAGAAATAACAAAAACTGAAGTTCTTAAATGTGATAACTAACGTCGTCGTGGGAAACACGTCTCACCGATGACTAACGTATTCCAGAAGTAGGCACATTGTCTGGCAGACCAGAATGCGTTTCAGACCATCGGCTGTTAAAGAGGTGCGACGTTTTCAGCGGTCAGAACAATTCTTACACTCCAGGCAGTTACGTTAGATGTAGATCCAGTTCGCTCGAAGTTGTTTATCCATGTTCCAATCTCATTATTTGATGGAACAGGCTGATTGCAAGATACCAGAACGTTAAAATGACGTCGAAAGCCCGTTTGTGTTTTCACTAAATTCTAAACACTCTGTCTTTCTGTGTGCATCCTCGTAATCAGTGATTAGACTTTGCATTTAATTTATTTACACACTCAGTTTCAATGCTCCAGTACACCATCTTCAGGACCCTTTTCCAACGTTAATTGGGAGGAATCCAATGAACCGACGACTGTCAGGATAAAATTGTCCTGCATGTCACACCTCTATAAACAAGACATCTCTGCTGTATTATACACTAAATATCCAAAACATTATGACCACTGTTCATGGTTACAATGAATGCCGCCTGATGTTGGACGTCGATGTAGAGTTTCGGAGCACACCGTTCTGCGCATATTGCTCAACAAGGGCTCTGCAGCAGGGCGCAGCCCCGAATCCTCCCGAAACCAGGTAGGTAAGCAGGTAACAGGACCAAATCCTCCCAAACTGACACAGTGTATGTTGTATTATAGACAATAATATAATTATCTCTGCCATGTCCCTTATCTCCTTTCCCTACCCCTCCCACGTTTTAAACAAAAAATATCGATTCACTCATGCACGCTTTACGCGTGACCTTGAGCGGGACTTAGTCACTGGCGTTGTGCCGGCTGGACTTTATCTTAATAAGATAAAAGATAAAACTTTTAAACGTACTCACAATACACGCGAAAATTTTTTACGCCTTCTACTGTAACTTCACATGCTTTCCTTTGCCTGCTTGGGGTATTGATAACGTTTAGAACTGCTACCTGCTTCAAACGGGAGGATTCAGTCTCATCGTTTTTCAGACCCTTGCGGGCTTGGGAGGATTCGGTACCATTTTTATGACAGCGAGAGGATTCGGGGCTGCGCCCCTACAGCAGACGACGCCTACGTGTTACTATGTCGACCGAATCACATCGTCAGTTATGATTGCGGTGAGCACGGATCGTTGAGATTGGAGATTTTATCAATGTTAACGTTTTAGACGAGCGGATTAATCATGTTTCTTGTTTCAACAGGTCCATGGTCGTGTCCAGGTATGCCGTCATCTAGACGAGCAACTGCTCGGGGCATGCCCCGCCTTTCCTTAGGGCGCCAAGAATATGGAAATCACATGGGGAGAGATAGGCGTTGTATGGATGATGTGTAAGGGATTTCCAGCAAAACTTCTGTAACGTGTCGAAACAATCTTGTCACATCCTTTGAAATCTTGGAATGCCTCATATTACTAATCTCCGCAAATTTCAACATCATTCTGTAATACCTAATATCATTTGGTTCGATTTTCATCAAGTAAATTCCAAATCGTGCGTTGGCAATGGTTTTTCACTGGAACACCTTACTGTAGGCTGTAGAAACCTCGAAAAGAACGAATAAGACAGAGTCTTTTTACCATACATGGTTATGGTAGAGAGACCTAATGTGACGTATTCATAAGGAAATACAGTCTTCTGATACTGTCCTCGTCAAAGTAGAAAAATGTAATTTTCTAACTGAATGGGCTTTCTGTTTACTCTTCTGCGATGGTGCAAGGGCTAAGGGCTAAGGAAAAGATTCGGTATGCACGAGAGACTGGTGTAATTAGGGCGGCTGGGGGGTCTCGAGCAAACAGCCTCAGTCAGAGAAGAGCGAAAGCTCAACCGCTATTTGAATAGCGGGCGCTGCCGTTTATCCAGCTGCTGGAGGGGTCACCCGCTCCTGACGAATCACACCGGAAGCTTCATTGTTCACAGCTTCATTAACGGAAGCGCCTCATAGGATTTTGCGACGACATTGCGGAGGATGTGTCTGCAGCCAGAGAGCTACTGAATATTGTAGCAGGTCAAGAGTGGTCCCACTCCGAAAAATATTTCTCTGTCATCAGACGTAATAAATAACTTCACTACTAGGTTGTTAGCTATAGAGAATTACAAGGCAATGTTACTGAGATTTCGCTATAGAAACATGGGGAAGGAGGCCGGCTGTGTCCCTTGCAGTGGTAAGACAAGATATTTTACCCAAAGAAGCACAGGAAAACCACCGAAAATCTTAACTACATGGTCGAATAATGATCTGAAGACTGGTCCTTACGAATGCTATTTCAGTGTCTCAACTACAGCGCCATCTCGCTTAGTTTCACAAACCCTACAGCATTCTGTTTTCAAAAGCCATAACAACTTTCATCTATATAACGCAGATGATGGATAAGTATGAAGCGATTTCTGCGTGCCATAAAAATGGATCTGAATCAGTGCGGGATTTGCCATGTAGCTAGAGTTAGCAAATGCTACGGAGCTCGCTCATTAGGGGGCCTCACGCCTGCGAGTAAAGGTACCTGTGAAGTTAGAAGTGAATGGTATTGTACCTGATGTGTCGACAGCTGGGCCAACACCTTGTAGATAGAGATGGCTGAAAATGCACGCTAGACTAACGCAGACGGGCGTGAAGTACTGGAACAGGCTACGTAATTAATGCTATGAAGAAAAGTACGTAGCTGGATTAATACTTATCTTTAATCAATCATTGTGGTACATCGCTCTTGACGATACACAGGAGACTTTAATTACAATCACTGTAAGGCTAATGGCGCCTTGCTAGTTCGTAGCCATTAACTTAGCTGAAGGCTATTCTGTCTCTCGGCTAATGAGAGAGAAAGGCCTCGTACATCTAGTCGCTAGCTAGGTCGTCCGTACAACTGGGCGAGTGCTGGTTCGTATCACGAGACCTGCCTTGTGGTGGCGCTAGGTCTGCGATCACGGTGGCGACACGCGGGTCCTACAGGTACTAAATGGACCGCGGCCGATTTAAGTTACCACCTAGCAAGTGTGGTGTCTGGCGGTGACACCACAGTACCTACCTTCCAATGGAAAGACATTAATGTCCAAATATACAATGAGCAGTAACAGTTTCAATTCAATTCTAAGTGAGCGCTGGTCACAACATATATTAAGTGTTTAAAGTTGAGAGCACCACGAAATTTACAGAGGAATTCCCTAATGTTGTCCGAGGTAGTTGTAATAAACCTATCAATTAGAATAGGGTTCTATTGATTACCAATAAGAAAGAAATTCTTGGACACCGTCTTTATTTTTGGAGGTTTACTATGACAGTAGTGCATTCCTTCTGCAATGTATTTACTTTTCTTTTAGAACTTCTATAGGAGCCATCTACAGTGAACGTTACTTACTTGTTGAACTATAGTTGTGTAAAGTGTTGTAGTTTAGCGGATTCTGCATTTCTTTTGTGTCATTTCTTTGACGGTCTCTGCGGACTAATAACATACATTTGTGGTGTTTAACAACAGTAGAAGATAATAAGAAAGTGAAAAATAATTATATCTAGTGACTGTGAAATTTGGTGACAGTACAACAAGAAGCACTGAAGAACAGCTTAAGCATTTTTGTTTTGTTTATATACTCTGCCAAGTTTTAAAAAATCAAGTAGGTTTTATGTGCTACGTATACAAATATGTGCGTATCAGTTAACGAAATTTCATCTGACAGTAAAATATTATCGTTTTAATTCCGAATAAAGTAAAGATTTATTTGCCACAGAGACACTAACGGTGAGATTGACTTTTGAACCCACCCATGCAGTGGTGAAGAGTTGGGTGCCAGGATTCGCTCCGTACAGCTATCTACCACAGTGGATGCTCGTTTCTGAAAATATGAGAAAATAATTTCTTGTGACACATTAAACAATTAAAAATAAAATTAGTTTGCTCAATAAATCGATAGCATTATAGCTAAGCTCTTGGCTCGTAGGCTAAAGGTTGCGTGTTCAGTACTTACAGAACGGTGAATTTTTTAAGGTACTTATGAAATTGATTGTATTCTTTATTTTTGTTCGTTTATTTTGGTTTAAATACAGTCCTTTCCTTAAATTTAATTTCTGATTCTTGAACGCCTCATTTCAATAATTTTATTAACTTAATTATTTTGCAGAAATCTATTGCCTAAAAAAAGGTGATTGCAGTAAGGCAGCGTTTATATTTTCTCATGGTAAGAAAAGAATTCCTGTTTCAAATGTCTATATGACGATGCCATCCAAGAAAATGTACGAGTCGTTTTGGTACCAAATTAAAATGGTGTTTTATTTTGTATCCTAAACTTCGAGGCCTAAATGAAACCAAGAGCGTATTCTTAGCATTTTCTACGCGCCCGCCGGCTTCAGTCGGGAACCGCGCTGCTGTTACGGTCGCAGGTTAGAATCCTGGCTCGGCACTGGATGTGTGTCATGTCCTTAGGTTAGTTAGGTGAGTTGTCTCTAAGTCTAGGGGACTGATGGCCTCAGATGTTAAGTCCCATAGTGCTTAGAGCCATTTGAACCATCTACTCGCCCCGCGCTGACTTAATCTGAAACTGGGTTGATTACCACCCAGAAATCAATCGGTAACAGATTTCCTCAGTTAAATGTAAGTTTCTCGCTGGTGGCGTAGTTCTTCCTTTTGACATCCGAAGAAATTTCTGAATTTGGAATGCTGTTGAAAATTTCACCTCATCGCGGCAGTATTATCGAAGAGCCCGTCCCGGCATCTACACTCATGCTCATAAATTAAGGATAATGCTGATATATGGTGAAACAACGCTCTGGTGGGTGGTTTTCGGGTTTAAATCACCTCGGGGTATGACCATGCGGTGGATTTGTCCTGCGGTCATCGCACGGTGGCGCTGACAGCAGTCCACATACGCAGATGTGCATGTCAGAGTAAGGCGCAGCGAGTAAGTGTGCAGACGTTTTTAGACACGCTAATGGTGTCTGTGTGTTGAAAATGGCTCAACGAACACATATTGATGACGTTATGAGGGGTAGAATACTAGGGCGATCTGAGGCTGCTCAAACACAGCAGGTTGTAGCACGGGACCTCTGTGTGCCACAAAGTGTGATCTCACGATTATGGCAACGATTCTAGCAGACATGAAACGTGTCCAGACGCTACAGTACGGGACGTCCACAGCGTACAACACCACAAGAAGACCGATATCTCATCATCAGTGCCCGCAGACGGCCACGGAGTACCGCAGGTAGTCTTGCTAGGGACCTTACCGCAGCCACTGGAACAGTTGTCTCCAGACACACAGTCTACAGACGACTGCGCAGACATCGTTTATTCGCCCGGAGACCTGCAGGGTGCATTCCACTGAACCCTGGTTGCAGGAGATCCCGTAAAGTCTGATGTCAGGAACACAGTACATGGTAATTGGAACAGTGGTCCCAGGTTATGTTCACGGACGAGTGCAGGTATAGTCTGAACAGTAATTCTCGCCGGGTTTCATATAGCGTGAACCAGGAACCAGACACCAACCTCTTAAGGTCCTTGAAAGGGACTTGTATGGAGGTCGTTGTTTGATGGTGTGGGGTGGGATAATAGTTGGTGCACGTACACCCCTGCATGTCTTTGACAGAGGAACTGTAACAGGTCACGTGTATCGGGACGTCGGGACGTCGTTTTGCACCAGTATGTCTTCCTTTTTAGGGGTGCGGTGGGTCACACCTTCCTCCTGATGGATGATAACGCACGGCCCCACCGAGCTGCCATCGTGGAAGAGTACAGAAGAAATCAGGCGAATGAAGTGGCCTACCTATTTTCCAGACCTAAACCCCATCGAACATGTCTGGGATGCTCTCGGTCGACGTATCGCTGCACGTCTTCAAACCCCTACTACAATTCAGGAGCTCCGACAGGCACTGGTGCAAGAATGGGAGACTATACCCCAGCAGCTGCTTAACCACTTGATCCAGAGTACGCCAACCTGTTGTGCGGCCTGTGTACATGCGAATGGTGGTCATATCCCATACTGATGTCGGGGTACATGCATAGGAAACAGTGGCGTTTTGTAGCACATTTGTTTCGGGACGGTTTTCTCAACTTATCACCAATACCGCGGACTTGCAGATCTATGTCGTGTGTGTTCCCTATGTGCCTATGCTATTAGCGCCAGTTTTGAGTAGTGCCACATTGTGTGGCACCGCATTCTGCAATTATCCTTAATTTATGAGCATGAGTGTAGTTCATGGTGAGTAGGAAGAGCGGAACTGTGAGAGTGCACGAGCACGAAGAGATGGCGCTCAGCCAAGCTCCCACATTACTGGTTTCCTTCCTTTTTGTAGATAGACGTACCTCATCGTGTTGTCGATGTACGTGGTACAGTCGTCGAAGATACACAAGTTGAGATGATCCTACCATCCGTGGAGCTTCCCTGGTGTCTCACTTGTAGCCACAACCCACGCACTCTTTGAGATTGCGGCGTAATGCTCCGTAGATTTACTCGGAAACGTTAGACTCTGCTCTCCTACTTTAGTACATCAATCCAGTTAAGCTTCGATGACTTCGCTTCAACTCTCTAGAAAAAAAATCATCCAATTTTTGTGAAACTGTAATCATTTGTTTATCTGTACATATACATCACATATGCCGATTTCCATCCCATTCGCATAATTCCCTCGTAGTGCATAGTTTTTTTATAATATGTCTAATTACATTGGTTACCTATGTGAAGTGACCGGTAATAACAAGAAATCCGACAGCATACGCGTCCTTTTGCATGCTCGACTTTCTGCAGCGTCTCACAGCTGAAAACTGGAAATCTGTTTTAGAGAAGCTACGAAACACATTGTTGTTCGATTTTATGGCAATTGCTAGAGGTCTCAGAAAATTGCACGAGACTTAAAGAAGGCATGCACTGGGCCAGAAGGCTCCAATTTTTGGCTGCGTGTTTTGTTGGAAATTCACGACAATTTGAGAAAGTGGTAATATAATATTACATAAAGTCGACTGCATGGTAAAACAATGTTAACGCCTGAAGCTATCAGAGTATCTATAGAGGTTAGCCAGCACCTGCTTGTGAAATCTCTGAATAGGTTCTGTGGCTCTCACAGAAGACACGCCGCCGGTGGAACTGGCAGGTAATTAGCGATGACTAAGCGGTTTCTCGGCATACGGTAAGAGGCCTCGCAGAGAGTGGGTGGCGCAGCTGCGGGCTGTTAGGGGACCACAGACCACGTACGATCAAAAGAGGCACGCTGCAGGCCGCGAAACCATCCTGCAATGCAAAACTTAATTCAATTATGTATTCTTACGTGTTCTTTGGATTATATTCTCGACAACTTGCCGTGATGTGGAGCGTATTAGTCGGTCTACAAATAAGATACATTATTTCTGATGAAATTGCTACATGTTGGCCATTTACATACAAGAGACTGACAAACATATGGAAACACGAAAACACGATACATTATCATGTCTAATATAATGTAGAAAACCCGTTGGCATTCAGAACAGTTTCTAGTCGTCTCGGAATGGATAAATACAGGTCCTGTGTAGTCTTTAAGAATATGATGAGAACGAATAGCAATCAGGCACATTTCTCTTTAAAGTAGACCGCAGTGGGTCAATAATATCGAGAACTGCTGAGTGTGGTGGGTAGGTGAGGTGCGACAATTCACCGCCATACTCACTAAACCAGTCCTGGATGATGCGAGTTGTGTTAACAGGGCCCTGCCACCTTGGAACACAGCATCACCATTGGGGAACAAACACTGTGTCATTGGATGGACCTGATGAGACAAATGGTAACATAATCTTTGGCAGTAACGCGATCGTACAATGTGGAAGATCATGGTATGGCTGCCCAAATCGTCACCGAACCCCCATCTTGTTTCACTCTTGGGATATTAACACGGCCAAAACTTGGAAACGGTGTGAAACAAGACTAATCCGACAAAATAACATTGTTCCATTGGTCCACAGTCCAGGTCTTATGGCTTCGGGATCACATTTTTATGTTACGGGCATTTGAATAACTGATGTGTGGTTTTGGAATTTCATCTCGTCCTGCAATCCCAGCTTCTCATGGTACCTTTGTGTAGTTTCGGTGCTGACAGGACTTGCGAGAGAGACATTGAGTTCTGCAATGTCTTTTGGAGCCGTTGGAAATTTGTGGTAAAGTCTTATGGGACCAAACTGCTGAGGTGATCGGTCCCTACGCACTACTTACTCTAACTTAAACTAACTTACGCTAAGGACAGCACACACACGCACATGCCCGAAGGAGGACTCGAATCTTCGACGGAGGGAGCTGCGCGGACCGCGACAAGACGCCCCAGACCGCACGGATACCCCGCGCGGCTTTGCAACTGATGTTCTCTTATTTGTCGTTAAAATGGTCTTCAATGACCGGTTGTCACGATGACACTTTCGTCCACGTTGTGAGTTAGCGGATGATGATTTTCCGCTTTCCCTGTATCCGGTATGAATCTTCGATACGGTGCCTCTTGAATCAGCGAACACTTCTGCTACCCTGGATAGAGAGGCGCCCATTTGCGAATACCAACAATTTTCCCTCAGACGAATTCACTTAACTCCGACATAATGCGCTCACAGCCACATAGAACACTGTTCTGACCACGAATGACACAAAGAACAAATTGAGGACATTGCGTATATGCCATTCACGGTCAAACACAGCAGCGCCATCGGCAGGCTTGGTTGCCATCTGCATTCATGTTCAAGCATGAATTTCTAGCACTGTTTATATCTTTTTGTCCAACCCCTGTATTTGTACTTTCATTTTAATGTTAATTTACAAGCAAAAATATTTATAAATGTAACCTACCTACATACACACTACCCACTCAGAATTCATGTATGTATTAGAAGAAGATGTCAAATATGAATCATTTCAATTTGTTTTTAATCTTTGATTACCTACCAGCACCATTAATTCACAAGATAAGTGGTCAAATATTTTTATGTCCGCGTACTTTGCTGCTTCCTGTGCAAGATTAAGGTTACGTCTTGTTACATCACATTGGATCAGGAATGAAACTCAGATATTGTGTGTGCTAAATTAAAATGTGGTATTCCTATAGGAGATAATGTTGGTTAAAATGGGAAGTGAGTACTGGAATGTCCAAAAATAAGTCCACATATCTGAATCGAGAATGTTCAGTAAAGAAAGAAAGAGAAGCATAGGATTGTTGATTGGGGTACCTTCTGTCCTTGATTCTCGGACGATGCTCACTTTCGTCACGGTGTGCGGGACATACACCTTAAGTCTATCTGTTGAGTGTGTGTGACTGTACTGGACGTGTGTATAGTGTGGAGTCATGTTTGTGTTCTGTCATGACAAGAGAGGGGAGAAGGTGAAATCCGGTGCCACCATATGGCCCACTCCTGTCGAGTAACACGCAGGGGCCCGCCGATCTCGATGTTCGCCATAAACATACGAAGCACAATCGACAGTCTCGCAAGCTCTCACTCCATGGGACCCCATGGAAAGGACTGGAATTTAAAGAGCGGCATCGGCTTAAAGTCTTGTGATTAGCATCTTTACGCCACCTCCTTATCCAATAACACACTTTCCAATCACTTTAATGTGACCACCCGTCAAAAGCCTGAATATCTGCCTTTTTCAGGTCGGACCGCTGTAAGACGTGCAGGTAGTGTGTCAATGAGCTTTCTACAGGGACGCGGAGCCACTGCTATTGCTGCACTAAGTTTCTAGATTGAGGATCCGTGGTGCAAACAGGCCAATCGAAATGGTACGACAGATTCTCCCCTGAGTTTAAATCCGGAGAGTTTGGTCGGCCGCGCGGTGTAGCCGTGCGGTCCGAGGCGCCTTGCCACGGGTTCGCGCAGGTCCCTCGTCGGAGGTTCGAGTCCTTCCTTGGGCACGGGTGTGTGTTTTGTCGTTAGCGTAAGTTAATTTAAGTTACATTAAGTAGTGTGTAAGCATTGCGGCCGTTGACCTCAGCAGTTTGGTCCTATAGGAACTTACCACAAATTTCGATTTCAAGTTTGGTAGCAAGGGAGTATGTGAGTATGGTAAACTCATCTTGGTGCCCTTGGAATCACGCACATGCACTGCAGGCTGTGTGACATGTTACATTATACGGCTAGTAGGTGCCATCGTGGTGAGAAAACAAACTGTATGTATGGATGGTCATGGTCCCCAAGGAGAAAGACATACTTGTGTTGATCCACTTTGCTTTCCAGGATGACGGGATGCCCGCTGATCTTTCGATGATTGTTCCAGGGTTTCTGCTTTCAGACGTTTCATGCCGTATACGCCAACCGACATCTAACAAGAGCCATCTGTCGCCAGTCAGTGGACGTTCGTTTGCGGTTCTGGTGTGCAAATTGCAGCCTTCGTTGTCTATGAATAACAATCAGCATTGGTGTATGAACCAGGCCCATATGCAGCAAAGTTTCGCTGAAGTGTCGTTAAGGAGACACTGTTGTTAGCCCCTTGGTTTACGTGGGTGGACAGCTGTTTAACAGCTGAACGTCTATTCGCCCGTACACAACATCTCTATAGCCGTCTTTCACTTCTATCATCTATGGCCCGTGGCGCATCACAGTTGCCGCGGCGCAGGTTTCGGATAGCGCCATCTTGCCATCCACGACATACTTTGACCACGGCGCCACACGAACAATTCACAAACGTAGCCGTTTCTTCGGAAATGCTTCCACACTTGACGCGAAAGCCAGTGTAATACCCTTTTGGACGTCAGATAAATCGCTTCGTTTCCGCATTACGACAGCAACTGCAGTGTGCTCCGAGTCCCCTAACAAGCTTCGTATGCCCTGTTAGTGCTGTCATCTGTCGCCAGTGAGTCGAACACTGGCAGTGGCAGCATTTACGTGACTGGGGCCGAGCGGAGTAGCCGCTCGGTTAGAGTCGCTATGTCACTTCGCGGCCTCTCCCGCCAGAGGTTCGAATCCTCCCTCGGGCATGGGTATGTGTCAGTGTTGTTCTGCATAAGTTGATTTAAGTAGTGTGTATGTCTAGGGACCGATGTCAGCATTTTTGTCCCTTAGGAATTCATACACGTTTGAACATATGCACAAAGTGACTGGGCCGTGAAATATATACCGACGAACCAAAACATTATGACCATCTGTTGACACCGTATTGTAAACGTGGCGATGGGGTTGGTAGAAATAAAACTGCTGCCTGACTTCCGATTTCCAGTTAAGTTACATTTGACCTCACCTGCTAATCTTGTGTTGTCTTGACCTTAGCCAACATCGGAGCTCATCTCGTCTAGCAAGGGTTGTAGCAGGCAACAGACCGGAAGTCGGACAGATCTGTTGAAATCTTGCGTATATTTCCGTAGACAAACACATGGAAATGGGGGGTAGACTGTTACAGTTAAAATGTCGGATACTACACATACAGGAACAGCACAAACCTGACACAGAAAACGTCTTGCTGCAGGATAAGAAAAAGGGAACAATTTGTTACACAGTCGAGCGCTGCGTTAACTTGCTCAGCTCTTAATCAGAGCCGGCCGCGGTGGCTGAGCGGTTCTAGGCGCTTCAGTACAGAACCGCGCGACTGCTACTGTCGCAGGTTCGAATCCTGCCTCGGGCATGGGTGTGTGTGATGTCCTTAGGTTAGTTAGGTCTAAGTAGTCCTAAGTTCTAGGGGACTGATGACCTCAGATATTAAGTCCCATAGTGCTCAGAGCCGAGCCTTAATCAGAGAGAAAAAACGGAAATGCCGTGTGGCTAGGGCCTCACGGTGGGTAGTTGTTCTATATCAGTTGTTCTATATCAGTTGTTCTATATCAGCACTGTCTGTGACGCGGCAAATGCTTGAAGTTCATTGAAGTCACTGCTGCTACTGGCTGGGAAAGGCCTGGTGACAGCAGCACGCTTTTGAAATCTGTTCATTCGTTTGGAAGTCTGTAGACACGAACTAATTCGACGTGAAAATACAGAGTGGACGATCTGCGTATTCGTTGTGATATGCCTGCCTCCTGCTGGCCTGGTCTGCAGCTATGCCACGGTACGTGTTACGGATCATAACTTGGAGAGGTGCTGTATCCGTTGATATGTGTCATTTTTTTCTATGTCTTGTAGCTTTCTCGCAGTCGTCTTCTGAAACTGCAAAAGTGTTATGCATAGCCCTGTAAGTAATAACCCTGCAATGCCAGGCAGTATTGAGCGGTTTGCCTTTAAAAGGTGGAAATATCCATCAAAATTTCGAAGACAGCAGGTCCTTATCAAAAGCCTTGAACACAGAAACATTTCCATTCCATAGACCCATGATAAAAAAGGATAAGGAAGTGAGCAAGTTCTTTCGCAGAATCTTTGTAGAATCCCATGGGTATCTCATACGCTCTTGACGCCCCTCCAGAACTAAGCGATTCTAGTTGCTTTTCTATACCGCTATGGACACTGAGTGAATCTTGACCCGTTTCTAAAAGGTGGAAATATCCACCAAAAATTTCGAAGACAGCAGGTCCTTATCAGAAGCCATGAGTACAGAAACATTTCCCTTCCATAGACCAGTTGTAATGTCTCTTTGTAACATAAGTTATATGAGGATTCTATTAAGTTCGTGAAGTTAAATTTCGTAAAGCTATCTTTCATAAAACCTCGTAAGAAACAATTACAAATAAGCAATATAATATTTGCGGGTTGCCAAATTAAACTTCAACTCTGATTGAAAACGACCGCCAGGCTCCCTGCAAATAATATCACATGCGTTAGCGTAATAAAATTTATGCAAAGAGGCACCTGACCTATAATAAATTTTATCACTGAAAATAGTCATTTTGTGATAAAAATAAATCTTGTGATTTGATGCTAATTAATTTTGATAGTATTTTTAAATAAGTTCTTCTTCTCCGGCTTCGTCGTATTTCCTGTGGAAATAAAAAGTTTAAATGCGCCGCTTAATGGCGGCCAACTTCCTCAGTCAAAGATGATCGCAGCTAGCTCCACAGCAGCTGCAAAAGATGCTACACGTACTCTTGCGTTATAACAAATGTGGCGTGGGTTCCTTAAATGATTACTCTGCACTCCAGATTAGCTAATATGTTTTCGTAGCTCTCTTACACATCAATTATGTTCCAGTAATTGAACGAGAGCAAGACAAAAGCTATCTCAATATAGTCGTACCTTCTGCACTCAAACAATAGCTAAGACACAAGAAAACACCAAAAGACGACTAAGTTCATTGTCTTCCAGTCCTTTTATAATATAACAAAGATTATAGTGTTCATTTCTTTAGTTTACACGTATGATCTTATATCACGGAGAAAAATGTCTTTTTTCTATTATCAGAATCGATAAATTGTCTTTAAAGTTATTTCGTCACTTTGTCCGTATCACAGTTAGGCATTAAAGTTCACATAACATTACGCATGTGTAGTTCTTTTGCCATTATTTATATTGTTCATGTCAAATAAATGGAAAGGGACACTACACCGTGATAAAAAAGGATAAGGAAGTTAAAATGAAGAAACTTATCTAAAGGTAATAGTCTTACCAGACGTATATGTTTACGTTCTTCCTTCACAGATTATGTCAGCACTTCTTTAGATCGCGCAAAAAACTTCTACAGATAGCTCAATATCCTACCAATTCTACGTCCCCTTGGTAGTAAGCTAACAATAAAATCCCATATCAGTACCTCCTCATACTCGGTGCGAGCTAATTTAAAAAAAAGAAAATTGAACGATAGCAGTTCCGGAGATACAATACGCCCTCTTTGATTTGCGCTTTTTACTCTATCAGCGGATAAACATACACACTCACTAAGTCAAACAGATGATTAATATAAAGATATATTATGTCACACAGCTTAAACTTATCACTTACAACCACAGCAGCAAATACTCAGCATCGAGTAAAGGGAATGAATTTCCCTTCTCTTTACAGTGCTGCCATATACACCAAGAGGGGTTTCAGTTAAAAGAAAGTAAAAAATCGTAAACATCGCGCCCTTTTCCTTGGATCTGTGAACAGGTGTTCAAACGGAAGAAAGGACGATAGCTCTAATCCCCACGCAGCCTAATTCTGGTGAGCGACGTTGCGCTGCGATGGAAGTGATATCCATCTCTGTCAGGTAGTATAGCCGTCAGATGTTCCCACAACTTTTCTGTTCGCGCTGCGGATTGTGTGCCAAGACCGAGATGGAGTCGTAAGTGCTGCAGGTGGAGGATCCATTACTCTATCCAGTGCAAACAACTCGGACACAGCACAATGAAACGAAAAGAATTTCAGCGTCTTCGATATGTACTGCTGCACTCCAGTGTTGCTTGATCGCAAATGTTGGCAGTGACCGAGAGAAAAAAATCTCATCGAGTTCGTCTGAATTTCGCAGACTGTGTGTCAGTGAGACAAAGGCGCCAATAAAAGTGCACGCACTCTACATTTACCCACGCAGAAGTTGCCATAATATAGAATGCAGTAGCATTAACAGTGCTACCGTTCATAAACGAAAATTTTTCTCTTATTTAATCTCGCAGTACCTACTTCGCTCGATGTTCTTGAAGGGGTGATGACGTATTCAATTTCAGTGTTTGGTTCTGCATCAGTTTATGAAATAGTACTGTATTTTTTTAAGGGGTTAGGACGTGCTTTCTAATGTTGTAGCTGTTTCCAAATAGGAAGCAAAAGAATAGAGTTAACCAACACTTCTCGTTTGGTGTACGTTATAAATTAATCGGCAGGCGTGTTTCTAAACAAAAAGGTGTGTGTATAACGCCATTATTGTGGCATTAAAGAGTGGTTCTTTTAATATGTCAAATTTTACACTCACTTTTCTGAAAGATGTGCACGACTCTAGAGCTGACTTTCAGTCTTTGCCGTTAAAGACGATAATTCAAACACACTAACTCCTCAGCAGCAGTCTGACGTTGCACAGCCCTTTTACAGTGGATGATTCCCTTGATGTGCTAATCAGAACTTTCAGCTTCAGCCACTGGATACGTGAAACGTAAATTAGGAAGTACCCTCATAGATATCTGCAAGGTTGCGAAACGAGTAACGTTCAACGATGCGCCACCAGTACAAAGCGACTTCTCGAAGTAAAATGAAGTCGCACCCAGCCTCCTCGAAAATGTATTTGTACCGATGCAGCATCCACGTACTTAGTGATAGTGTTGGTACCATTCAGACTCTTTTACACACACACGTCAAAAAAAGTTTTGCATCACTCCGGTTCCCAGAACTCCTGAAGATAGTCGTTGATTGTGGGTATTATATCACAGGCATAGTCCCTTTGACTGCTCAGAGATGTCACTAAACCCGCCCAAAGATTAAACCAACCATGCATGAGTAGCGCCTATTAGGCGGAGGGGGTACGACAACCGATCAGTTCTAGTCATTCCACCAGGTAGGGGGTACAAGGTTCGTGTTGTCTGTTCTTCAACCATGCGTAGACGGTCAATACCGAGGTTCAAACGCGTCCGCATTGTTACTTCGTACCAGGCAGGGCTCTCAACAAGGGAAGTGTCTACGCGTCTCTGAGTGAACCAAAGCGATGTTTTTCAGACATGGACGAGATACAGAGAGACAGGAACTGTCGATGACATGCCTCTCTCAGGCCGCCCAAGGGCTACTACTGAAGTATATGACCGCTAACTACGGATTATGGCTCGGAGGAATCCTAACAGCAACGCCACCATGTTGAATAATGTATGAATGCATAGTCTCGCGGCGATAACATTGAATAAAATGTTCTCGGGTTTCCAATCGCGTCAGTTGCTTAAAACTACAAGTATAGTTTTAAGCAATTGACGCGGTTGGAAACCCGATAACATTTTATTCAGTGTTGAATAATGCTTTTCGTGCAGCCACAGAACGTCGTATTACTACTGAAACTGCGCAGCAGGCTGCATGATGCGCAGCTTCACTCCCGACGTCCGTGGCGACGTCCATCTTTGTAACCACGACGCCATGCAGCGCGGTACAGATGGACCCAACAACATGCCGAATGGACTGCTCAGGATTGGCACCACGTCCTCTTCACCGATGAGTGTGGCATATGCCTTCAACCAGACAATCGTCAGAGACATGTCTGGCGGCAACCCGGTCAGGCTGAACGCCGTAGACACACTGTCCAGCGAGTGCGGCAAAGTGGAGTTTCCCTGCTGTTTTGGGGTGGCATTATGTGGGGCCGAGGTCGCCGCTGGTGATCATGGAGGGCGCCGTAATTACTATACGATACGTGAATGCCATCCTCTGAATCATTGCAACAGGACGTACTAGAGGTACCGGTGTATACAGCAAGCTGAACCACCACCTCTGAATTTCTTGCTGGATGGTGGTACAACAGGCAATGTGTGGTTTTCATGGGCAATAAAAAGGGCGGAAATGATGGTTATGTTGATCTCTAATCCAATTTTCTGTACAGGTTTCGGAACCCTCTGAATCGAGGTGTTGCAAAACTGTTTTCGATGTGTGTATTAGGTCTGAGGCACAATTTTCATTAGCATGTAAGGTTTCTCGAGCTGTCTGTTTAAGGTACAGCTGTCCTATAAAGTCAGTGTTCCTTTTTTGCAGTTGATTGGCTGCTTTCTAACCTAAAAACTTGGAAACATATATAATACTGCACAAATTGAGCTTTGTTTTGTATGAAGGAGCTAAAATATTAATCATGTTTGGTTTACTAATAGATTTTAGGGTCGAAAATAAATACACTTGGAACATTTCATACAATATTTCTTGAAGAACGCGAACAAGATGAGCTAGTAATCTCTCAAATACAGGGTTTGTAAACGAATTTTGACACGCTTCGCCGTTGCTTAGCACTGGAAGTAACACTGCGCAATTTAAAAAAATACTCTCCGCTGTGCAATTTATACCAATTTAAAGACAAATGCAGATTCGGAAAGCGTCAGTTTAAAAAGTTTCTTTGCCGGTAGTGTCTTGAAATACTAGAATTCTCATTATTCTTGCGACTTTTTCTACACTTCATTTGAGTCATCTATCTGCTCCAATAAATCTTCCTTTCAACTGTCTCGACAAAATAACTACTAATTCTTTCCTTTTTTCATAAATTATTTAACACAGTGCTTCATCGTTGTATCTCGAGATTGTCTAACGTCTCATACAACCCACATCTGGCAGATGGTTAATAATTGACAGAGTATAGACCCTGAATTGCACTTAAATTTGCGAGTCGATTTGAAGTAAAACGTTTGAAAAATACAGAAGATAAAGCTGGAAAAGCTTAAGGTACGATACCACAAAAGAACTTACAGAGTACAAAGGGAGGAGAAAGTACGAAAAAATTGATGTATGAAACGTATTAAAAACGCATTTTGCTAACAGAATTTAGTTCTTTGGCCCAAGAATGTATGTGCATTAATACATGCCGCAACGCATACTGTGGTACGTACCAAATAGCAACCCCAATGAAACAAGCCCTACACACAAAGTATATCAGTCGTCGATACATGTTTTCTTTGTTATCTGGGCTCATAGGATGCAAGTCTACTGTGTTCTCCATGTGCCTCCAAGAACGGTCGCCTATTAATATCGTCCCATCTGGGAGACAGTGCGCAGAAGCTTTTGGATGGTAGCACCATACAGCAGAGGGAAAAAAGTGGCACGACTAGCCATGGGGTAAAAACTCTGAATTTCGGTGTAGACGAATCGTAGGGCTACCGGTGGATTGTGGTGTCACTAGCATCGGTTCATGCAAGGCTGCAAGGACTCGTCATTGGAGGGGACGTTACCGTTGTTAATGAACGCGACGTATTCTCGTACGCCAACTGCAGTAGTTTCAATTCTATAACATGCTACAGTCAAAACCAGAGAGGAAAATTTTATTACAAAATTGATCATTTAGTGTATGTTATCGCGTAGGTTTTGTTGGTAATTTATGCTTTGTCTCATACCCTGTGGCAGCGTAATTTTAAACTCCTTAAGTGTAAGATATAAAACGTCCTGGTATAATGAAACTGTGTGCCGGACTGAGACTCGAACTCGGGACCAGTGGCGGTACAGTGCTTGTCCGCGATAGGTGAAGGTTCAGAGAGCGAATGTCGGTCCGCCGCACATTTTTAATCTGTCAAGGAGTTTTTATATTAGCGCGCTCTGCGCTGCAGGGTGAAAATTTCATTCTATTTTAGTGTTTTTTTATGAAATGCAGGGGTTATCCGACCTCTTTTGTCTGAGGTTTTACCAGTATTTCTGAACTTGCGTAAGGCTCTCGGTTTTCCTTAAGAAAGAGTGTTTTGGTCTCTTACGTTTCCACATATGGTTGGGAGCGTAGTTCCCCCGACTCACGATGAAGGGTTATTCGAATGTGCCGAGTTCGCGTGGAGACGTGTGGCGAGTATCTTGAATACCTCTAAGTCAGTCTGGAGGCGGAATCCATCGTGTATGTCCACGGCGTGTGCCATTGAGCGTTGCGTACGATTTGTGGTAACTTGACATATATGACCTGTAGACGACGCCGGTTGTAGTAGCAATCCTGTGTTAGTCACCAACTGAGATCAGTCAGTTACTCGTAGCATCGACTGTACCTGTACCGATGACTGAAATATCTAAAAGAAACACAGTGGCCAGATTAATGATACTCAGTGATTCCTCTCAAAAACTAACAGCGTGCATTAAGCGAAACAGAAATGCTCTGGATCAAAGGTCGTTGGTTCGAAGCTACCTTCAGCGCTGGATAACAGTACTGCAACTGCGAATTGATTCTAGAATAGCAGCCCGAATGGGGATAGCAACACACAGTTATGTGGGCTGACCAAGAAATCGAATTTTTGAAACACTGGATTCCTTATAAAAATGCAAGAGCTATATTCAGAAGAACGTACTGAGGTATAACGAGCGTGGGAGAAATCAGAAGAAGATTTTGCAGTGCACAGAGAGTACAGCTGCGTAACGCAACGCATTTTACTGTGGCATCGGGGTCTCAGAGACGCGCGGACCCGGGATCGGAGCAGATACTCACCCATCACTTTCTCAGCTTTCGGTGTCAGAAAGTTTCCTGCACCGGCTCCTCCTAGGATAACTCAGACATTCTTGTAAGTACGTTTCCTCTCACGGAATCAACAGAATACCTTTTGTCTGTTAAGTTTTCTAGTAGGGAGAACTAAGACTGGCATCTTTGTCTTCTTCATCTAGTTCGAATTCCCTGTTTCGGTCTTACTTCCAGTCCCAATAATCGGTCAGTGTACTAAGTTCCTTCACCAAATGAGTGTCATGCTCATCCTCCGTCATATTCCCCACTCACGTCAGTGATAGTTTAAAGTTATATATAGGATGTTCGTTTAACTTGAGACAACTAAAAACTCAAACACGAAGCATCGTACTAAAAAAATGTTATAGGTGAAAAGCTAATATTAGTAATTGTGATATCTGTCTGTGCTGGACACATCTTAACCGCCCCTCCTGCGTGGGCGGTGTCAACTTCGTAATTTCAAACAGGAAACCCCATTTTACTGCATAATCGGATTCTGCACCAAAAAATACGTATGGTTTTCTAAAATCATGGTTTTCCATTCGTAATAGATGGCATTGTAATCGGCATATGTGAAGTGTGTTGTTTTTTCAGTTAAGAACCGACGCCTTTGATTCTACATTTCCTTTACGATATATATGTAAATCTTTGTGTTCCAATGGGTGATATATATGTTCGAAATTTATTTTCGTGCTGCAAATTTGATGGTACAGTACTATATAATTAGCCGTTTCGGTGTCTGGTTCGAAACTACGTTTAGCATGATACAGGAACAATGACTTTGGCATAATAGTTTTCTGTTACCATCGGGATGCTTGATATCAGCGAGTCCCCTTTCCTCTCACTATTGGGTACTTGATTTCAGCACGTGCCCTTGCCCTCACTATTGGGGTGCTTGATTTTGGTGAGTCCCCTTTCCTCTCACCATTGGGTTGCTTGATTTTGGTGAGTCCCCTTCCCTCTCACCATTGGGGTGCTTGATATCGGTGAATCCCCTTCCCTCTCACCATTGGGGTGCTTGATTTCGGTGAGTCCCCTTCCCTCTCACCATTGGGTTGCTTGATTTCGTTGAGTCCCCTTCCCTCTCACTATTGGGTTGCTTGATTTCGGCGAGTCCCCTTCCCTCTCACCATTGGGTTGCTTGATTTCGGTGAGTCCCCTTCCCTCTCACCATTGGGGTGCTTGATTTTGGTGAGTTCCCTTCCCTCTCACCATTGGGGTGCTTGATTTTGGTGAGTCCCCTTCCCTCTCACCATTGGGTTGCTTGATTTCGGTGAGTCCCCTTCCCTCTCACCATTGGGGTGCTTGATTTCGGTGAGTCCCCTTCCCCCTCACCATTGGGTTGCTTGATTTCAGTGAGTCCCCTTCCCTCTCACCATTGGGGTGCTTGATTTCGGTGAGTCCCCTTCCCTCTCACCATTGGGGTGCTTGATTTTGGTGAGTTCCCTTCCCTCTCACCATTGGGGTGCTTGATTTTGGTGAGCCCCCTTCCCTCTCACCATTGGGTTGTTTGATTTCAGTGAGTCCCCTTCCCTCCCACCATTGGGTTGCTTGATTTTGGTGAGTCCCCTTCCCTCTCACCATTGGGTTGCTTGATTTTGGTGAGTCCCCTTCCCTCTCACCATTGGGGTTTCGGTGAGTCCCCTTCCCTCTCACCATTGGGTTGCTTGATTTCGGTGAGTCCCCTTCCCTCTCACCATTGGGTTGCTTGATTTCGGTGAGTCCCCTTCCCTCTCACCATTGGGATGCTTGATTTCTGTGAGTCCCCTTCCCCCTCACCATTGGGGT
The DNA here is from genome assembly GCF_021461385.2 of Schistocerca piceifrons. Lineage (NCBI taxonomy): Eukaryota > Metazoa > Arthropoda > Insecta > Orthoptera > Acrididae > Schistocerca > Schistocerca piceifrons. The sequence goes on from NC_060138.1 coordinate 234,409,457, forward strand.
GCTTGATTTCGGTGAGTCCCCTTCCCTCTCACCATTGGGGTGCTTGATTTCGGTGAGTCCCCTTCCCTCTCACCATTGGGGTGCTTGATTTTGGTGAGCCCCCTTCCCTCTCACCATTGGGTTGCTTGATTTCTGTGCGTCCCCTTCCCTCCCACCATTGGGTTGCTTGATTTTGGTGAGTCCCCTTCCCTCTCACCATTGGGTTGCTTGATTTTGGTGAGTCCCCTTCCCTCTCATCATTGGGGTGCTTGATTTCGGTGAGTCCCCTTCCCTCTCACCATTGGGTTGCTTGATTTCGGTGAGTCCCCTTCCCTCTCACCATTGGGTTGCTTGATTTTGGTGAGTCCCCTTCCCTCTCACCATTGGGGTGCTTGATTTTGGTGAGTCCCCTTTCCTCTCACCATTGGGTTGCTTGATTTCGGTGAGTCCCCTTCCCTCTCACCATTGGGGTGCTTGATTTCGGTGAGATCCTTTGCTTGTCATCATTGGGTACTTGATTTTGGTGAGTCTCCTTGTCTTTCACTATAATTGCAATACATAATAAATTCTCAAACATAAAGTTTACATTTACTTCGTGAACGAAATGTAGCAGCAAATGCGTCTGTTCTTAATTGCCAAAAAAGGCATTTCGTTATGACAGAATTGGCTACTGAATTCTAATCTCTGGTAAAACATTTGAAACCACAGGGAATTGTAAAATCTATTCTAAGGACTTAAGTTAACGTCGAAATTAGAAATTTTGCTGTTAAATATTTCATAAAAGAAAGCCAGTCCCCGAAATGTATAACTACGATATTGGTATCTGTTAGTGGAGAGTGATTAGGTGTTTCCTAGGCTGTACCTTCACTTATAATCTGCGTGTACATCTACATCTATACCCTGCAAACCACCGTGAGGTGCAGGGCAGAGGGTACGTCCCATTGTACCAGTTATTAGTGTTTCTTCTTGTTCCATTCCGAATGGAGTGTGGGAAGAATGATTGTTTGAATGCCTCAGTGCATGCTGTAATGACTCTAATCTTATCCTCACGATTCCGATGTGAGCGATGTGTAGCAGGTTGAAGTAAATCTCTAGAGTAATCATTTAAAACCGGTTCTTGAAACTTTGTTGATAGACTTTCTCGGGATTGTTTATGTCTGTCTTCAAGAGTCTACCATTTCGGTTCCTTCAGTATCTCTGTGACAGTCGCCCATCGATTAAACAAACCTGTGACCATTCACGCTGCCCTTCTCTGTATAGTTCAATATCCCCTGTTAGTCCAGTCTGGTGCATGTCCAACACATTTGAGAAATATTCTAAAGTTGGTCGGACGAGTGATTTGTAAGCAATCTCTTTAGTAGACTCACTGCACTTCCGCAGTATTACCCCAATAAACCAAAGCCTACCATTTGATTTACCCACGACTGAATCTATCTTACCATTCCATTTAATATCCCTAAAAAACTTTTACACTCAGGCATTTGTATGAGTTGGCCTATTCCAACAACGACTCACTGATATTATAGCCAGAGGATACTACGTTTTTGGCAGTGTGGTTTCAGTTGCCTGAGACTGCAGTCGTGTGTGTGAGTTGCATTTGCGTGAGTGTGTGTATGTGTGCGTATGTGTTTCTATTGTTGACAAAGGCCATTGGCAGAAAGGTTAAGGTGTGAAAATCTTTTTGTTGTGCCTATCTGTGACCCAGCATCTCCGTTATGTGGTGAGTAGCAACTTTCCTTCTGATATTATTGATACTACGTTTTTACGTTGTGTGAAGTGTACAATTTTACATTTCTGAACATTTAGAGCAAGTTGTCAATCCCTGCACAATACTGAAATCTTATCAAGATCTGACTGAATATTTATGCAGCTTCTCTCACACAGTATTTCATTACAGATAACAGCACCGTCTACAAAAAGACTAATTTTGCTACTAATATTGTCTGAAAGGTCCTTAATATGCAACATGTACAGCAAGGGTCCCAACACATTTCGCTGGGGCACACCCGAAGCTTCTTCTACATCTCACGATTACTCTCCATCCATGATAACATGCTGAGTCCTCCCTACGAAAAGTCCTCAATCCACTCACATATTTCACTTGGTACTTCTGACAATAAGCATAGGTGCGGTACTGTGTCAAATGCTTTTCGGAAATCAAGAAGCACTGCATCTACTTGGTTGCCTTGATCCAAAGCTTTCAGTATGTCATGTGAGAAAAGTGCGAATTTGATTTCACATGATCGATGGTTTTGAAAACATGTTGGCTGGCATTGAGGAGGTCATTCTGTCCGAGATATCTCATTATGTTTAAGCTCAGAATATGTTCTAAGATTCTATAACAAATCGATGTCAAGGATATTGACCGGTATTTTGTGGATAACTTCTACTACCCTTCTTGTAGACGGTTGTGACCTGCGCCTTTTTCCAAGAACTGGTCACGGTTTCAGCATTCTCCGTCTATAGCCCCACGCTTTGTTTTACACCTGTTAGCACTAATCTCTGTCTCTTTGCAAGTTTCTGTATATAATGGAGGTTCCCTCCCATTATGAACTGTTCTACTGGGTACATATCTATTCAGTGCGTGCTCAACTATTGTTTTAAACTTAAGTCATAGTTGCTCTACATGCCCCTGACCGGTGCTGAAAGCTAAACGTCCTTCACTCTGATGTGACACCACTGATTTTCTGTCTAGTTTACTGAACACTTGTATCTTTCTGCTTGTTTTAGTTGTCCGTTGTACTTTGGTTATCATTGTTAAAACAGCCGCATCATGGTCACGGATACCAGTTTCGATCCAGTATACTTCCATCATGAGTAGGTTTCCTAACTATCTGATGTAGGTAGTTTTCAGTGGAGGCCTTTTGTAGAGTTTCACAGGATATCTTATCCCCCCCCCCCACAATAACGAAACTGTAACTGTCTCAGTTAATTGTTGCATGATTACAACATGATTGGGGAACTTATGTACAAGTGAACTGAGTTGTTTTCTCAAGTTTTGCGTTACGTTAGGAGATAAGTCAGGTGGGCGATAGATGGACCCAATTATCACTTTACGTCCAGCCCTGATACTGAGTCTTGCCCAAACAATCTCACATGCAGCTCCAATTTCTATCTCGGTAGATGTGTTTTATGTCTACGACGACAAATACACCACCTCCATTTCCCATCTGCCTATTCTTTCGTTATACATTTAAATTTTCCCGAAAAGCTTCACTGCTATCAATTTCAGGTTTCAACCAGATTTCTGTAATCAGTATTCGTGAGATTCACTGCTTTTCTTGAGCACTTCAAACTCTGGCAATTTGTTACAAATGCTTCGGCATTTTACAATTAGGATTTTAATTCAGATGTGGGAGGCATTTCTCTCGATCCGACTCTGAAACTTCCGGGTTTCCTACAGCCATAGTTGTCTGGATTGGATGGAGAGTCCCAAATCTAAAAACCCCTTGTGTGCAGCTCTTAGATAATCAGCTACCTGAGTAGCATCCTCTGATGTCTAGTGCACACCTGACATATTTAGGGATACCCTACTATTCTAAACCCTATGGCACAACTCCCGGAAGTTGCAGCCTAGCTTGTCACAGAACTTTCGAAGTCTCTGGTTCAGTCCTTCCACTCGACTCAGAACCTAAGAGCTACGATCAGTTCTGACGACAATGCTGCAAGCGGTCAACTTCGTTGAAAATGCACGCGCAAGCCTGGTCTTCTCAACCTTCTCTACTAGTCGCTAGAGTGACCTAAGAATGACTTCCAAGCCTAGAAGGCAGGCATCATTTGTGTGGTGAATAACAATCAGGTGAGAGTGGGGTCAAACGCGGCTTTAGCATTTCGAATGAAGATAGGAAATTAAAATAATTCCTTTAAGTATTCGGTCTGAACTGTATAGGTAAATGATGACTCAGAAAAGAATGAATAGTAGCACGTTGTACATCAAAGTTGTAACAAACTTTGTCTATGATGAAAGCAATGTAAGTTCTAATGGGAAAAAGATATTTCTTGTGTGACATAATTACTATTTTCCCATTTTAGGATTTTTTTCTACTTTTACTCTGAAACGTTACTTCTTCCAAAACTTCATGATTCTATGTCAACGGAAAGTACCCTGTAGGCTCTAATGAATGAGTTTGCGAGTGTCGAAATATGTGACGCAATCGGCCGTATCTTTTAACTGCATTAACTTACATTGCTTTCAACTGCCAAGGGATCAGAGATCTTAGTATGTGACATCCATTGCAACTTGATACGTTCACCTGTTTCTGAGAAAAAGGAGTCTTAATGGTCGGACAACAAAGTGATCCTATAAGGGTTCCGTTTTTACCAATTAAGATACGAAACCTTAAAAACAATGCGTATGATGCTGTAAGATCTGAAGTTGATTCCAGACCGTGACACGTGCATGGGAATGGCGTAGTATTTATTTTCATACAGCCATGATACAAAAGTCACAATCATCATCAGGATTTTATTCCAGCGAACCGATTAAAATCCAGTGTGCCTCCATTGATTGCCATCCTGGTACAGCTTTTATTTATGTTACGCCTCTCTTCGTGAGATCTTCATAACCTAGTCTACCCATATCTTCCTAGACGGCCCAATAGCTCTCTTTTCTGGTACCACCATCTGAAAATGCTTACATGAAGTTCGAGTTGGGTGCATTCGCTACACATGACATCTCGCAGCACTCATTCTTCCCTCCGTTACCTGCAGGTAACACTAGTATCCAGACCGTACATCATGATTGGCAGAAGATAGATTTTATACATGATCTGTTTATGTCTTAAAGGGTGTCTCAGCAGCACTCTGCCTTCAGGCCACAAGTGGCCCATCGGGACCGTCCGACCGCCGTGTCGTCCTCAGATGAGGATGCGGATAGGAGGGGCGTGTGGTCAGCACATCGCTCTCCTGGTCGTTATGATGGTTTTCTGTGACCGGAGCCGCTACTATTTGGCCGAGTAGCTCCTCAATTGGCATCACGAGGCCAAGTGCACCCCGAATAACGGCAGCAGCGCATGGCGGCCCGGATGGTCACCCATTCAAGTGCTGGCCACACCCGACATGCTTAATTTCGGTGATCTGACGGGAACCGGTGTATCCAATGCGGCAAGGCCATTTCCCCTTAAAGGGACTCCCTTGCCTCATATTAGTTTCGTACTTGGTGGTAGAACCTGAATCCCTTTGCTACTCTGTTTAAAACTCCTAGTTTGGCGCTTCCATCATTTGATATGACACTACCCAAATAACTGAAACTTTTCACACATTCACTTCAAAACTCACACTATATCTTGCAGATGATATTTCCAGCTGACTAAATACTCAATAATGAGCAAATCTGTACAGCCACATGCTAAATCTCTTGTTGGTCCGTCTTTAAAATGTAATACAGCTGCGAATGTGTGTGACATGGATTCCACAAAGCTTAAGTAGATTTACGAACGTATATGGATTCAGATATCTACGCAATTCCTACAAAACGCGGGTCAGTGGTTTGTGAAGGCGAGGCTGGCGCCCGATAGCGTTCCACATGTGGTCCACCAGGTTCGGATCAAGCTAATTTGGTGGCGAAGGCCTCAACGTGATTTCACTATCATGCTCTTCAAACCATTGCCTAGCGGCACGTATACGTATACTGCTGGGAAAGACCCATTTCCGCTGGGGGTGACATCAAGTATGAAGGGTGAAGGTGGTCCACAATAATTCTCACGTAGTCCACAGCTGTCATGCTGTCTTCAATTACTAGAAAGCCTGAGTGAATGTCACCCATATCACGGTACTTTCCCGCCATCCTGCGTCCATGGCGCGGTGTATGTTTCGAGCAGTCATTGGCCCAGATGACAGTATCTGGACCCGACAGTCGGCTTGGAGTCATAAGAACCACGATACATCTGACCGTGCTACACGTTTGCATTGATGCACGGCCCAATGTCGAAGATCCCGTGCCCACGGCAATCGCAGTTGACGATCTCGTTGGGCCAATGGGGAACACATTTGGTGTGTAGCCCCATGTTCAACAATGGGTGGTGAACGATATGCCCCGAAGGACTGAGGTCTGCCCCAGACATTGTGTTCTGCCATCAGATCTGACACAGATCGCCACCTATCCTGGAGCGGACAAGTTTCCGGCTTCCTCGTTCTATAATGAGCATATGCATCCAGCGCCATGTTGGCTTCTCGTGGTTTCACATTCCTTCAGTCTCTTTCCTTAGATGCTCTAGACAACAGCACACCAAAAGCCAATCAGTTCCGCTTTTTCCAGGATGCAAGTTCCCCATCACCCCGTCATCTGCCCTTTCGAGTGTCGCTTATGTCGTTTGATTTCCCCATTTTCGAACATTATCGTGGCTAGAATGATTTCTCATGCGTCTCTGCTCAGCTTAAACTCAAATTATTTCCTTACGGCTCCATATTCCTGTAACACCGCCAGGTAGTACAAAGTCTCACGACGGGCAGGCGTCATAATGTTTTTGCTCTTGAAGGTACTCTGTTTTCTTGGGTAAATTAACTTTAAAGCAGTAGCACACAATTGGAAGTAGTACCACATAAAACCAAAAATCAGTAGAACTGAAGATCGTAGTTGGCTTCTGAAAATTTCTGGGCGCACACAAATGATACACACCATTCAACCACTGGAATCTAAAAAACAATATTAACCCATTCAGTCTGTTTAATCTGACAGTATTTATTATAGTCTACCATGCCTAGAAGAAAACATTTCTTAGTAACACGCGTGCACGGTCGCTTACAAGCAGATATTGTAGTTCAGAACCCAGATTTTCTTGTGAATATTCCGATTAATAATAGTCACTCCAAAGATGGAAGCTTCCCTGCTCGTTCTCAAAGTTAGTGCCAGGCTTAACTTTAGTTGAGCTGCAGTTTTCAGTTGTGGATTGCAACACTAATTGAACTGCAAATAAATAAATGACAATAAACTGCACATTTATTTTCGGTATCTGAGTAATACATAACACATCCTTTCTGTGTCGATCCAGTTCTCTGTGATCCTACCAGCGACGCGGATAATGACGAAAGAAAACTTTTTTGATACAGCTCTTTTCAACATAGATTATTCACTGACTTCACAGGCTGTATGATATTAGTTAGCTACCACCGTATCTTACTTTGATCTGACTCTCATTAAAAATGCTTATTCACCAAATTACATAATAATTTACTACCACCAAAACACGTATCTTTATTAAACAGTCAAAATAGTTCCCGTCTCAGCTTTTTCATTAATGAATACACCGGCAAAAGCTGTGGTATTACAAATTACGTGGAGAAGCTCTTAATTATTCAACCATCGCTTGCTTTTCAAAATTCATTGATTTAATACGTTGTTAATTATATAAAAGGTAATAATCCTGACACGTAACGATAGTAACAAGTAAAAGGGAGCAGCTGTATTTTTATGTCCTTTTTATTTAGCAAAAACCACAGATTAACTTTAATTCACATGGCCTTCTTTAGCGCAAAGGTAGTGCAGTGAGACTGTGCTGAGGCTGAATTTCGCGTAATTTTGCAAAAAAGTAGGCGTATCAGTAGCTTGATCTCAAAATTTAACTGTTGTTGTTGTGGTCTTCAGTCCTGAGACTGGTTTGATGCAGCTCTCCATGCTACTCTATCCTGTGCAAGCTTCTTCATCTCCCAGTACCTACTGCAACCTACATCCTTCTGAATCTGCTTAGTGTATTGATCTCTTGGTCTCCCCCTACGATTTTTACCCTCCACGCTGCCCTCCAGTGCTAAATTTGTGATCCCTTGATGCCTCAAAACATGTCCTACCAACCGATCCCTTCTTCTAGTCAAGTTGTGCCACAAACTTCTCTTCTCCCCAATCCTATTCAATACCTCCTCATTAGTTACGTGATCTACCCACCTTATCTTCAGCATTCTTCTGTAGCACCACATTTCGAAAGCTTCTATTCTCTTCTTGTCCAAACTGGTTATCGTCCATGTTTCACTTCCATACATGGCTACACTCCATTTAATTAAGAATTAAAAAAATAAAAATCAGTAGTTCACACTACTAATATTCATTTACACTCCATTTAATTAAGAATTAAAAAATAAAAATCAGTAATTCACACTACTAATATTCATTTACGATTAATGTATCTGCAGGTAAGACTGCAGACAAAGGCAAAAGGAGAAAGGGAGGTCTATAGTGACTCACCGAGTCCAATATAGAAAAATACTTCACAAGCAGCAACTTCTAGAAAACGGAGATGCAGTGTGAGGCGGAAATAGCAAGGAAGCCTTCTGCTAATTTTCAAACTTGTTTGTTAGAACTGAACGTACCGTTGAATACGTTTTTCTAAGCGCGGCAATCTGGACAAAACACTGGAGACAACTTCCAGAAGACAGTTTGTGTTTGTTTTCCAAAAAGACGAGAAGACTCAGTTAAGTGTTTTTCTTCTCAGTGGACCGGTTAGACTTTATTATTGACATGTACGAGGTGTAAGGTAGAGACTGAGAGACGGACTTCGATAGGGACCGTTCGCAGCAATTTAATCACACTAATAACGCGCGCGCGTGTGTGTAGGTGTGTTGTGTGTGTGTGTGTGAGGGCGCTCGCGAGTGAATTATTTTGCGTATAAACTCTTTTCAGTACTTTTGTTCTTTGGAGCCCGCAGTGCAAAACATGTCTTTTAATGACATGATTATTTATGAATAATAGCCAGATAACTGCTGTGTAAGGTGTTTTTTTATCTCATACCACTCTGTCCAACTGTCAGAGAAGTGGCATATATGGAAAACATTTAACATGCGATATACATCTCCGCTCTAAACCTGGGAGAAAGTAATAATTCCAAAACTGACAGGACATGACAGCAACGATGTTACTTGTAAGAGCACCTGATGATGGCAATTTGCAAAATGGGCTCATTGTGAATGAGATAAAATATAAACACCTTAAACAGCAGTGAAGCTGGCTATTATTCATAAATAATCTTTCCACTACCAATCTGCACTGAATTCATTGAGTTGTCACAGCGCTAGTTAAGCGTAAAGCTTTTTGTAGCAACGTTGAAAAACTTCCGGCTCCGCGTAGAATTTTAAATTTTCTGGACAAAGGCTGTACAGCGGCATATGCCCTGATACACAGGTAATAGCGAGACTGGGAACCCGTAATTAAATAGTTTCGGAACTACGTCACTGTCTGGAAAAAGAGGTGAAGCGTGTGTAAAGTTATTAGCAAAGGAAAATTCCAAGCGTTTGGAGCACAGCCGTTTGCATCCGGTTAAGCAGAAGTCTCTAAATTTCCTTCTCTCGGTTCTACTCATAAGATTAATAACCGTGCTGGGTATGATACAAATACTTTGATGAGGACGAGAAAGGTGTTATGAAACGCTTCATAAAAATTACGCATTCGTCTTCACTACACCAGCTTCTTGTAGAGGCACGTACGTATATCACTGAAAACAGGAATTACAATTAATACTGCAGTACTGTGTTATTTTAATACAACTCTTTACTGAGTACATTCTATCTAAAGTCACAAAGTCTCTCTACAAGAATTTCGTCGATTCTACGTATGCATACGATCAGCATGTTTCAGTTATGAGAATCAATCTACCGCACCTCCCCCCCCCCCCCCCACCCCCCAAAAAAAGGTTGTAGAGAAGTTTGTAGTGACTAGTTGTCTCAAGAAATCAACTCTAGATAAGACTTCATCACATGTTCAGTGGTTTCCAGATTGAAAACTACGCTCGTACCTCTATTTATTTTTTGAGGTATCTAATCGCTTGAAAGTGGATGTTATTGTACAAGACATCAGCCTATTCTCTACTTTCGCTTTGAGTTCCGTTTCCACACTTGGATGTACATTTGATTTTTCGTCATCATTAATGAAATGTACAGGGATCATTTCATCAATAATGCTGCGATTGGCAATACCGAGTACCTTACAATGAAACAACACTAAAAAAGACGCAAATCTTGTAGTATACGCTATGACAATATATATCATAAGCAGTAAGGTATATTCCTCTACCGTGGGGGTCAAACAATATTACTTCTGAGCCTTCGGATGATACTCCATCCTCGATATCGTACCGTTTTCTCTACTGGAAAAGGGTGTGACTTGCGGTATTTATATATTTAAATATGTCCCGAGATGACAGTGAAGTACAATACCAGAAAACTATTCTAGTGACAACCGTGTATCGATGCCGGAATACTGTAATAACTGTTGCGAGACTCAACGTCTACATTAACATTTAAACCCATACTCCACAAAGCAATTTACGGTATCTGGCGAAGGGTACTTCTGGTAGCACTATCTTTGTCGCCTTCTGTTTTCCATTCCAAAATGGCGATTCTGAAGAATGACTGTCGGTAAAGACTCGTGTAATATCTAATTTTTCTGATTTTCTCCTCGTGATCGTTCCGCGAGTCGTACTTGTGAGGAAGAATATGTTGTCCGACCCTTCTCGGAAAGCCCGCAACCAAAATTTTCAGCTAGCACCTTCAATCAAAAATCTTTAAAGTCGATTCAGTATTGTCTTAGTTGGAAAAGTATGTGAAGGTTATGAATACAGCCCTTTCATCAATTTTACTGCGTAAGTTTTCAGTTCTCTCGTATGTTATAATATAATAACAATAAAAGTAATAACAACTTTTGTTCTTTGGGGCCCTCAGTGCAAAATACACTCCTGGAAATGGAAAAAAGAACACACTGACACCGGTGTGTCAGACCCACCATACTTGCTCCGGACACTACGAGAAGGCTGTACAAGCAATGATCACACGCACGGCACAGCGGACACACCAGGAACCGCGGTGTTGGCCGTCGAATGGCGCTAGCTGCGCAGCATTTGTGCACCGCCGCCGTCAGTGTCAGCCAGTTTGCCGTGGCATACGGAGCTCCATCGCAGTCTTTAACACTGGTAGCATGCCGCGACAGCGTGGACGTGAACCGCATGTGCAGTTGACGGACTTTGAGCGAGGGCGTATAGTGGGCATGCGGGAGGCCGGGTGGACGTACCGCCGAATTGCTCAACACGTGGGGCGTGAGGTCTCCACAGTACATCGATGTTGTCGCCAGTGGTCGGCGGAAGGTGCACGTGCCCGTCGACCTGGGACCGGACCGCAGCGACGCACGGATGCACGCCAAGACCGTAGGATCCTACGCAATGCCGTAGGGGACCGCACCGCCACTTCCCAGCAAATTAGGGACACTGTTGCTCCTGGGGTATCGGCGAGGACCATTCGCAACCGTCTCCATGAAGCTGAGCTACGGTCCCGCACACCGTTAGGCCGTCTTCCGCTCACGCCGCAACATCGTGCAGCCCGCCTCCAGTGGTGTCGCGACAGGCGTGAATGGAGGGACGAATGGAGACGTGTCGTCTTCAGCGATGAGAGTCGCTTCTGCCTTGGTGCCAATGATGGTCGTATGCGTGTTTGGCGCCGTGCAGGTGAGCGCCACAATCAGGACTGCATACGACCGAGGCACACAGGGCCAACACCCGGCATCATGGTGTGGGGAGCGATCTCCTACACTGGCCGTACACCACTGGTGATCGTCGAGGGGACACTGAATAGTGCACGGTACATCCAAACCGTCATCGAACCCATCGTTCTACCATTCCTAGACCGGCAAGGGAACTTGCTGTTCCAACAGGACAATGCACGTCCGCATGTATCCCGTGCCACCCAACGTGCTCTAGAAGGTGTAAGTCAACTACCCTGGCCAGCAAGATCTCCGGATCTGTCCCCCATTGAGCATGTTTGGGACTGGATGAAGCGTCGTCTCACGCGGTCTGCACGTCCAGCACGAACGCTGGTCCAACTGAGGCGCCAGGTGGAAATGGCATGGCAAGCCGTTCCACAGGACTACATCCAGCATCTCTACGATCGTCTCCATGGGAGAATAGCAGCCTGCATTGCTGCGAAAGGTGGATATACACTGTACTAGTGCCGACATTGTGCATGCTCTGTTGCCTGTGTCCATGTGCCTGTGGTTCTGTCAGTGTGATCATGTGATGTATCTGACCCCAGGAATGTGTCAATAAAGTTTCCCCTTCCTGGGACAATGAATTCACGGTGTTCTTATTTCAATTTCCAGGAGTGTATATTCTGTAATGACGTGATTGTTATGAATACCAGCCAGCTACACTGCTCATTAAATGTTTTTCTTTTATAAATCACTCACGATGAGTCAATTTCGGCAATTGCCATCATCAGCTCCTCTGTAAATACATACGTACGTGTTGGTCTTAATATAACAGTTTGCAACCACGATCAGAGTAGTTATAATACATTCACCGGATGTTTTTACCTTTCATGTAATAACGTTGTTGCCATGTCCTGCATTTTTTTAGAGTTATTAGTTTCTCTTTAGATGTACTTTAGAGACGTATATATGACTTTAGTCGTTTGTATGCCTGCTGTTTTTCTCTTGACAACTTGGATGACAGAGCTACCATTACAAGTGAGTAATGTGTGGAAATTCGATTGTTTTAATAATTTTTTATGTTTGGTTCAAATTATGTTTTTGCCTGGAATTTGCTTTAGTTGAGATTTTTATGTTATATTTTCTTTTTCATAATAATTTTGTTACTATCTACGATTTGTCATATCTTTGTTGTACATTCTTGATGTTATTATCGCTCGTACTATGGATATCTATTATCCAGTGTCTCTGATTTGTTACTTTACCCGTTTTCTTGATTTATAATGTGAATAATGTTTTCAATGTAGTTTTTGTGCCTTAGGTCGGTTTGTTTATTCAGTAAATTTGAAGGGCTGTTGTATGCAGGTGAATATATCTCTATTTCCTTAAATATAGAACATGTCTATTTTCTCAAACAAAATTGACAAATTATTCAACAAAACCGACAACTCCTTTGTATATGCAAACCCAAACATCATCAAACACAAAATCCACAATAGCAGCTCGAAAATTCCTAATAGAACAACCCCAGCATTTAAAAAAATTCTTCATTGGACAGACCGCTAGAAATTTAAAGATTAGATATAAAGAGCATACCAGAGAAAGTGAAAACAACCCATCCACATTTTCAACATTTGCAAACAGAAAAATACGACGTAAAACGTATAAACGAGGCACTAGAAATCCTCCACATACCCAAAATGGAGCACTCAAGATCATCCCCAGGAAACAGAGGTATACAGCAAGCCTATAAATTTACTGAATGAACAAACAGACCTAAAGCACAAAAACTACTTTAAAAACTTGATTCACATTATAAAACAAGAAAACGGGCAAATTAGTAAATCAGAGCCACTAGATAATACATATCCATAGTAACAGCGATTACCACATGAAGAGTATACAACAAGCAAATAACACCAAGAAAACATCACAAATCGCAGACATAACATAATTATTACGGAAAAAGAAATAAAGAACAAATAAAAATATAACACGAAAATCTCAAATAAAGCAAATTCCAGGCAAAATAATTGTAACCAAACATACAAAAAACTTAAGAAAACAACCGAATTTTCACACATCACTTATTTATAATGGTAACCATAGTCCATAGATAACACAGACTGTGCATGACGTCATTTTACTGAAACCAAAATCTATGTCATGTTACTCGGACCACTAAGCCACGCATGTCACTACTCATTTATAGTGCACAATCTGTGGCATTTTTGTTACAGATCAAATGTTGTGCTTTTTCTAGACGCAGAAGTAAAAACCTTCACATACGCTCAGATTAGTCTTGTTTTGTATCCTACAGATTAGGTAAAGTGACGAAAATCTCAGTTTTGTAAGTGAATTACTTTAAAATATTTCCATAAGTTGAAAGTTAGGATGGATGTTGGTCTTTGGATGTAAAACTTGCTGAATGACTTAGATTCCGAGACGATATATGTTTAATACCTGGCTCACTACACCAGTATAATGAACGTCCTGCAATATTGTACGCTTCCTATCTTGATATTGTTTCGATATCTGTGCTGGATTAAGCAAAAGTTAGAAGACATACGTACTTGTTTCGTGTAACTACCTGACATTACGTACATAAATGAATTTCCTTTCTTACAAAAGCTTACTAAAGCGTTTCACCCATATTCTTCGGGAATCGTTAGAAAACTAATGTTGCGTTCAAAATTGTTGTTACTGTGTCTTCCACTCCTGTGGAGGTGGCGAACTACAAGAATTCACAATGCAAAAACTGAAAAAAGAAAAAAAACAAGTATTTAATAAAAAACAGTCATGTCACATGTTGAAAGAACTGTCAATACGTTTCAACTTGACCACATGTAAGAACGATAACCATTGCTTTATCATTAGGAATTTCGAAGAAACTAGGTTAACTGCACAACTACATGTGTAAGAGTAGTACTACATTTAATTGAATTGACGAAATCAATGCTTGATTTCAACTATAAATGAGAGAAACTGTACCTATCATCTCCACACCGAGCGTAATTAAAGGAACTCAACTTCCTTTATATATTTATAAATTATAGAGCACAGCAATCAGTCGTCCTTTTTTTCAGGTTTTATTTGGCAAATCCAGATTTCAGCTAGTGCCTAGTCATCATCAATGCGCTATTTTCTAGTCTAGTCACAGTTCTTTGAATACTATTTAAATAACCGTTACTGACACCCAAAAAACGGGGAACTGACATGTATCGAGAGTAGAATATAGTGCATTGATAATGGCTAGGCACTAGTCGAAATCTGGCTTCGCCAAATAAAACCTGCAAAAAAAGGATGACTGATTGTTGCGCTCTATAATTTATAAATAATGTCACTGTCACTGAGTGCACCAACTTTCCTAATGGAAGGTAACCTGAACTCGACTTTCTGCACCGAGTTACGTGACTTAGATGTTGGTTTCAAGCCGTAAGACGGCAGAGACAGGGACATGCGTGGTCAATGTTGGTTAGTTGGTTGATTTGGGGGAAGAGACTAAACAGTGAGGTCATCGGTCTCCTCGGATTAGGGCAGGAGGGGGAAGGAAGTCGATGGTGCCCTATCAAAGAAACCATCCCAGCATTTGCGTGGAGCGATTTAGGCAAATCATGGAAAACTTAAATCAGGATGGCCGGATGATTGTATTGAACCGTCGTCCTCCCGAATGCGAGTCCAGTGTGCTAACCATTGCGGCACCTCTCTCGGTACGCGGTCTATGTTATATATGATCTATGACGGTAACTGTGTAAACATGTAACATCGCTAATCCACTGACATCCAAGAGAAAAATAGAACACGTGAAAACCAACTTAAGTCAGATGTACGTCTTCAACGTTCTTCTAAGGAGAAGATATTAATTAAAAAAACATGCGAGGCAAAAGCACCAAACGAATGTATTATAGCTTTTCTGATCACGGTTACAAACCATTATATTAAGACTACCACGTACGTATGTATTTACAGGGCACCTAATGACGTCATTATGCCGGAATGATCTCATCTTGAGTGATTTACAAAATAAAAACCATTTAAAGAGCATTGTAGCTGGCTAATATTCATAATAACAGTACAACGGCCTGCTACCAGTCTTCCAATTGGACGCCACTACATCTACCTCTGCATCTACAAGACTGCTCTGCAATGCACAGTTAAATGCATGGAAGGTGGCCCATCGAAAACACCTCCAGACTATTTCTCTATCGTCCCACTGGCAAACAGCTAGAGGGAAAATCGAACAGTTAAATCTTTCCCAGGGTGCTCTGATTTCTCTTATTTTATTACGACGATCTTTCGTCCCCACGTAGATGGCGCCAACCAAATATCTTCGATTCAGACGAGACAATTGGTGATCGAAATATCGTGAACAGATCTCGCTGCAACGAAAAACGCCTTCGTTTAAACGGTTGCCACTCCAACTCGCGTGTCATATCCGTTGCACTCTCTCCCCTACTTCGCGATAATATAAAACGGGCTGCTCTTCTTCATGTATCAGTCATGTCTGATACAGTTCCAATATCGCGCAGCAGTACTCCAGAAGAGGACGGATAACCTTAGGGTAGGCAGTCTAGTAAGGTTGTTGCATTTTTTAAGTGTTCTGCTTATAAATCGCAGCCTTTGGTTCACTTTGCACACAACATTATCGATGTGATTGTTCCAGTTTACGTTATTCGTAATTGTACTCCTAAGTATTTAGTTCAAGTAACACTCTTTAGAACCGTGTGATGTATGGTGCAACTAAAATTTAACGGATTCCTTGAGTTTCAGTTGGCTTTATGTCGAGTTACGTATCCCTACTTAAACGAGTAATCTTACCGGGGAAATGGGACAGAGAGTTTAAGGGGGAATGTGAACCACGTTTCGTTCCTGGAGAGGCTTCACGTCACTGAGTGGTGAAGCTAAGGTTAAAGGCAGTCTGAAATTTTTCGGGGTTCGACAGGGACACGAAGCCGGTACCTTTCAAATCACAGGGACGCGCTTTACCGCTAGAGCACCAGATCCAACGTACTGATTGAGATGGAGAGGGTTGGATGGGCGCACGACGGCAAGATCTTCAGCGCCCGCTCAGTAACAGATTGAGACAGGTGCCAAGAAAAGACTCAGAACAATAAGATAAAACAGAACGTAAAACACAAGTAACAAGCTTGGAAAAATATGTTCCGACCCACACCGAAGCGTGGGACGAAGCATGCTGCCAGTAGTAAAACATGGACAACACAGGAAGAAAGTGGTAAAGGGAGCTAAAACAATATAGCAGATGGAAGTGGCTGGCTGCCCGCAAGGAAAAAAGGGAGTAGCCAGCCACTTTGCAATACACTAAAACCTTCAGCCTAAAAGTTTAGGCCAGTGTCCAGACACATCAAAAAACTTTAAAACCCTAGACACACAGGTCTCATCATTAGCTAAAACACAGGGCAAATCCCCATCAACTTGTGCTTCTGTCCTTGCATCAAGGTATAAACGTATTATTTATTTATTTATTTTGAAAGAGTATCCTGTTACTGATAATTACTTCTTCCCAAAGTTGTCGCTACACGCCTTGTGGTTCCAGTGCAGCAGGCTGTGCTCCCCTCCCTGCAGTGGGATCGTAGATATGCTTAATGCGCCTTCAGAATTAGCTAGGGAGATCTACACTCGACGCAGTGTCCCGTGTAAAGCATAGGACTATAAATTTCCGGGTTGCAACGAATACTAATTTCTGGTACATTAGCTTCAGCAAATAAACATAGTTTATTCGTAATCTTGGCAGAACGAAAAGCACGAATCGTGACAGACGTGCGGTTTCTGGGCTAACTCTTCTCTTTCGCTGTAACAGTGCAAGGCCACGAATGGCAAAGTTGTTCTCCATTTGCCTACTATCAATCCCATCCATTACAATATACAGCCTTCACTCAATTTTTGAGAAATAAGTACACCAAATTTTGTGGAACTGTAGTATGCCTAGTTTTAAAGAAAATGTGCTTGAGCTTCACAAGTAGGTAGCCTATAACAACTTTCCAAATTTTCATGTCATCTACGTCGTACTAGACTATGTGAGGAAGATCACAGCATACGATACTGCTGTTGTTGGCGTGCAATGAGAAAACGTTCATTAAGTCAGTTACCTAAATGTAAAATCAGATCTGAATTTTATAGTAAAATAATTTCATTTCACTCTCACAACGACAAGTGGAATATATAGATATTTTATCTAATATTGTACAGCCTGAACGACACAGTATCCTTTCGACTCCCAGTAACAGCGACTAAAAAATACAGTATATTGAGGCCTATAGAAGGTGAATATACCGGATGTTTCCATCAGAGCGTGCAAACATGTAGCAAGACATAGAAAATGCTCCATTGAACAATTTGAACATGGGATCTGAGAAGCCAGCTTAAGGAGATGTGGAAGTAAGCTTGTCTACCGCTTTGTCTAGCATCCCTGTTTTCCAGTTTATTTGCAACTAACATGCGTACAGGTTTATAAGTACTGCGCTGCTTATTTACATGTAGTTCTTTATTTCCTGCAAGGAAACAAGGAGGACGAGCCTGATTACTAGGAAATCATGACGCAGGTTTTATTTACTTTACTTGCCCGTAAGGTGGCTCTGCTGTATCGTATTTACAATGTGTGCAAATGGTACTTTTATTGTGTCAGTGATGGTACATGCAGTTAACAGTAAATAATGTAAATAAAAAAGTACACGGCAATGTGATTTTATTCCTATTATATCATTAAAACTGGCTTCTCCGACGCGAGGTTCCCTACATCAAATTGTTCAGTAGAGTATCCACTATGCCCCGTTATATTTTTGCAGGCTCTTATGGGGACACATTGCAGGACAGGTTAAAACTTTCGATGTGGTATAAATTGACTAATGAAAATTCATGCGATGGAATGTTTCATTTGAAGATGTATAATGAATGACGCACAAATAATGCTGCTACATGACGCTTGTGGCGTGAGAGTAGACACGATATATGAGCAGTCTACACAGTTGTAATTCTCGCTGAGGCGATGCGATACGTAGTGCGACTTGCGATACGACGAAGAAGCAACCCGTACTGGTGAATCGCGTAGAAACATATAGTAGTAGAAGCGAGTTAACTGTTTCGATCCGGGACGACAGCTATACAACACCGATACGTTTCTCTGCCGTATCGCCAGGCGCCACAAGGAGTGCTGGTTGTTCTACACAACTGGTCGTACCATACACGGGGAGCGAAATTTCATGTCATCTGATATGCCTAAAAAGGTTGTTTTATGCAGACTAAGATATGCTACATCCCATTCTGTAGTTAGTTTCTCAGTAAACGTTTTACTTTTAGCGTAAAAAAATTAAAAACCACTGTTTTAGTATTCGTATGTATTCTCCGCTAAGCAACCTTTGTCGTTTGGGTCTGTGGACACTACTCGGTTAAAAAAGAGATTTTTTTGCAGCTGATAGCCTCATATCGGAGCTTGATAATGAACTGGTTTTCTTTTTGCTATTGCCCATACATGTATTTTAACGACCTGCAGTAAGAAATGAAGTAGCTTGTCAGTTTACTTATGGTGGATTTTAGGCCACACTACGCGGTGTACCAACTGCAGCGATCACATCGCACAGTGACGCACCACAGGCACTTTACACCTAGGGTCAGTATCGGAGCAGCATGCGTGGGTCTTAGCATAAAGGAGATTAGACAAAATTTTGATTTTTCTAGGTCGGCAATGTTCATGGCGGATCTTTAATATTGCAGAGTCAATGTTTCCACAAGCCTAGATCACCACATTAGACGACTATACGTGTTTGATGAATGGACGTGACGTCGCCTCCGCAGAGCCAAATGGGATGATCGACGGTCTAGTGTGAGTCATAATGCGGCCGATTTGAATGTGGGGCGTCAGGGATATGCCCCCACCAGGCCTGTACATAGAGAAATGCATCACGTAGGATTCAGCTGCTGACGACTGACTCGTCTCCCTTTTCTGAGACTTGGACACAGACGTCTACGACCTGCATGAACCCTCGAATATCGAAAGTAGACCACGGACCTTCTTAGCTACTAACAGGCAGGAGACGGCTCAGTTCTGATAAGGGCTGTATTCACATAGTCACAATGTGGGCCCCGTTATTCGCTTACTAATGACAGCTGTACATAATGTGGACATTCTTGCAGACCATATGCATCCTTAATGGGAGTGTGCGCTGATATGAAACTTCCTGGCAGATTAAAACTGTGTCCCGGACCGAGACTCGTACTCGGGACCTTTGCCTTTCGCGGGAAAGTGCTCTACCACTGAGCTACCCAAGCACGACTCACGACCCATCCCCACAGCTTCAAGTCTGCCAGTACCTCGTCTATTACTTTCCAGACTTCACAGAGGCTCTTTTGCGAACCTTGCAGAACTAGCACTCCTGGAAGAAAGGATATTGCGGAGACATGGTTTGTAGTGTGGGCAAGCCTACAATCTCCACGTTTTGCGGCGCGCGGAGTGGCCGCGGGGTTTTAGGGGACATGTCACGAATTGCGCGGCCCCTCCCGCCGAAGGTTCATAGCATAAGTTAGTTTAGTAGTGTGTAAGTACTGGGACCGGTGACTTCGGCAGATTGATTCCTTGGAAACGGACACACATTTGAACATTTTCCACGTTCTGCGACGAAGTGTTGACGTCCAACACCTAATCGTCTATTCGTTGTATCACCGTCGTTCAACCACTTCTAGTAGATGCTCGCGGTATTACGCTACTGGCCATTAAAATTGCTACACCACGAAGAAATGCAGATGAGAAAATTGTATTCATCGGACAAATATATTATACTAGAACTGACGTGTGATTACATTTTCACGCAATTTGGGTGCATAGATCTTGAGAAATCAATACCCAGAACAGCCACCTCTGGCCGTAATAACGGCCTTGATACGCCTGGGCATTGAGTCGAACAGAGCTTGGATGGTGTGTACAGGTACAGCTGCCCATGCAGCTTCAACACGATACCACAGTTCATCAAGAGTAGTGACTGGCGTATTGTGACGAGCCATTTGCTCGGCCACCATTGACCAGACGTTTCCGATTCGTGAGATATCTGGAGAATGTGCTGGCCAGGCCTGCAGTCGAACATTTTCTGTATCTAGAAAGGCCCGTACAGGACCTGCAACATGCGGTCGTGCATTATCCTGCTGAAATGTAGGGTTTCGCAGGGATCGAATGAAGGGTAGAGCCACGGGTCGTAACACATCTGAAATGTAACGTCCACTGTCCGAAGTGCTGTCAATGCGAACAAGAGGTGACCCAGATGTGAAACCAATGACACCCCATACCACCATGCCGGGTGATACGCCAGTATGGCGATGACAAATACACGCTTCCAATGTACGTTCACCGCGATGTCGCCATGCACGGATGCGACCATCATGATGCTGTAAACAGAACGTGGATTCATCCGAAAAAATGACGTTTTGCCATTCGTGCACCCAGGTTCGTCGTTGAGTACACCATCGCAGGCGCTGCTGTCTGTGATGCAGCGTCAAGGGTAACCGCAGCCATGGTCTCCGAGCTGATAGTCCATGCTACTGCAAACGTCGTGGAACTGTTCGTGCAGATGGTTGTTGTCTTACAAACGTCACCATCTGTTGACTCAGGGATCGAGATGTGGCTGCACGATCCGTTACAGCCATGCTAATAAGATGCCTGTCATCTCGACTGCTAGTGATACGAGGCCGTTGGAATCCAGCACGGCATTCCGTATTACCCTCCTGAACCCACCGATTCCATATTCTGTTAACAGTCATTGGATCTCGACCAACGCGAGCGGCAATGTCGCGATACGATAAACCGCAATCGCGATAGGCCACAATCCGACCTTTATCAAAGTCGGAAACGGGATGGTACGCATTTCTCCTTCTTACACGACGCGTCGCAACAACGTTTCACCAGGCAACGGCGGTCAACTGCTGTTTGTGTATGAAAAATCGGTTGGAAAGTTTCCTCATGTCAGCACGTTGTAGGTGTCACCACCGGCGCCAACCTTGTGTGAATGCTCTGAAAAGCATCTTCTTCCTGTCGATTAAATTTCGCGTCTGTAGCACGTCATCTTCGTGGTGTAGCAATTTTAATGGCCAGTAGTGTAGAAGGGGAACAGTCTAACAGCTTCGTCGTTTCCGTGATACTGGAACTCAGGCCATGGGGCATAACAACTATCATCAAAGTCGCCTATCTCAGTGGATTTCCCCCGTTGTGTGTGTAGAGGCGTATTGCGTGATTCCCCATTCCTCTCTGCTTCACAATTCCTGTTATCGGATTCCAGGGGTTATACAGAGGACACGTAGATAATATTTTCATAAGGAACCCATATCCAGAAATGTACAGACTCTATGTAAAATAAGTTTGAAGATCGAGTCAGTTCTAATTTTCCCGTTTCACCGTACGCACGGATCGGAGACTTTGAGCTCTGACTTGTGTGCCCTATAAGAGCCTATGGCATGGGCAATGTTTATAGTAGTCGTCGTCGGGTTATCTTCTGTGACGAAGGACGACCTCTTCAAAGCTGAGAGGGCGGCACGTCCGTGGAGCAGCGCGTTCAATCCATCTAGTTGCGGACGTACCAATACGGGTAGCAGTTGTTGTAGTCGGACGAAAATGGTGTGTGACGTCTCTTCAAGTAGGTATTAAGCGACTGGCGGATGAATATGACGCGCAGCGCATCGTAAACTGCAATAAAATTTGCGTTTTGATCCCCAAAGGGATTACTTATCAGACTGGATAGTTTCCCCGTAATATACTCATACGTTATGTGAGCCAACGTTTAGAAAGAAGAGTTTTTTAATTAATCGTGTACAGTTGATGGTTTTGTCCACAGTTATAAACACTCGTTGAAACGCAAAACTTAAAAAGGAAGAGCTTCAGACAATATTTGATTTCTGCTTGCATTATTTAAGGTTCACAGCTACTCTGTAAAGTCACGCAATATTTGCTGTAATCCTATGGCATTATAAAAATTAAAACTTGTAGTAAAATATACATGACACTGAGTTCACCTCTACGACCTTTTTGTCGGTTGTGCAGATATGTTGCCAGTCTCTGAACAAACGCGGAAACATTTTGACACGAATTCATGCTGTAGCAGTGAAAATCATCACACAGAATACATAACTTTCAAATTTTTAAATTTTGCCTAATACTGATGCTTGTGAGTCAGAATAATCAAATTTCAAATTCTTTGAAGCTATAAATATTACAGATTTCGCAGTAGGTGCCGTGCGTGCGTTGCCTGGAGAGCGGGATCCGATGCCGGAAAATAATCTGACGGTGAACGTTCGATAAGCTTTCACAAGCGCCGGAAGTGACACATGTCAGATCTACGTTCGGCTGAGCAGCACAAGGCGCTGCTTCTGTAATTGGCCCTTTAAAAAGTTGCCCTTTTGACGGCAGTCCACGTGCGTTGATTTGTTTATTTAACTGGTGGATACGCGCGGCATTCGGCCCAGCGCTCGACACGGACCGGTCTCGTATTTCGGCCTGTCACTGGTGGCGCGGGTCACCACAGTGCCACTTCAAAGTACAGTGTTTCGTTTCCAGTCGCCCTCTGTAATTTTCATGCCGACATCGCCCTGTGTGCGTGACCCCGCTGTACTGCTGTCTTTCGGAGGTGACCCGCGTTGCCTCTATGCAGCCACTTGGTACGACATTCGTTCCGTTACGTTACCACCAGTAAATGAATTTTCGCTTGTGTGACTCACGGTGGACTTGAACAAAAATAAAGAGCAACTAGATTGGAGAAGTCTGTGCCGTACACAGAAACATATCACGGATTACAGTTGCGCAACATGATGTGAAAACCACAATCTACATAAGAAAAAGTCGAAATATCTCACTACTTGGCACTGCGAGGAATAACATTCGCTTGAAAGGAGAAAAAATATCTTTTCTTAATGAAAGGACTGAAGTAAAGAAGATAAATCTGTTGCCCGTATTGCTAAGCAAATACAACGGGTAAGAAATTAGTCATTCCCAGGACTCATTCGCGACCGCTATGGTCACAGGTTCGAATCCTGCCTTGGGTGTGGATGTGTGTGGTGTTCTTAGGTTAGTTAGGTTTAAGTAGTTCTAAGTTCTAGGGGACTTATGACCTCAGCAGTTGAGTCCCATAGTGCTCAGAGCCATTTGAACCAATTCAACACTGTGATAGAAGTTGCCCGTTTTGTTGATGTACCAACGGGGTCCGTGGAACGTGACAACAAGAATTGTGTACGACTTGCAGCCAGGTAACAGTAGCCATGAAGAGAGACAGTGAAATGGAAACGATTGTCGTATCTTATTACTGTCTATCCGTTTCAAATTTGACAGAAATTACTACTGTCAGTGAATTCAAGCCCCTCTCATCAAGTTTCTAACAAGGGAACCTCCCCACCGCACCCCCCCCCCCCCCCTCAGAATTAGTCATAAGTTGGTACAGTGGATAGGCCTTGAAAAACTGAACACAGATCAAACGATAAAACAGGAAGAAGTTGTGTGGAACTATGAAAAAATAACCAAAATATACAAACTGAGTAGTCCATGTGTAAGATAGGCAACAAACATGTGAGTGTAAACACATGAGCGCCGTGGTCCTGTGGTTAGCATGTGCAGCTGCGGAACGATAGGTCCTTGGTTCAAGTTTTCCCTCGGGAGAAAATTTTAATTTTTTATTTTCAGACAATTATCAAAGTTCAGGCACTTACATATAATCAACTTCGCTCTCCAAAATTCCAGGACATGTTCAGATTTGCTTGGACATGTGCAGGATTTGACGGTCTACATACGGAAAAATTTTAAAATGTTAAAAACATGTTTTGACAGAGCACAGACAAAACTGTGCGACTGTGAAACTGTTGCATTCATTTGTTGCAGCTTATGTGACAAACTCTTATGTTTTCACACTTTTTTGGGAGTGATTATCACATCCACAAGAAAACCTAAATTGGGCAAGGTAGAAGAATCTTTTTACCCATTCACCAAGTGTACAAGTTAGGTGGGTCGACAACATATTCCTGTCATGTGACGCACATGCCGTCACCAGTGTCGTATAGAATATATCAGACGTGTTTTCCTGTGGAGGAATCGGTTGACCTATGACCTTGCAATCAAATGTTTTCGGTTTCCATTGGACAGGCACGTCCTTTCGGCTACTAATCGCACGGTTTTGTGGTCCGGTCGCAAAACACAGACACTAAACTTATTACACTGAACAGAGACGTCAATGAACGAACGGACAGATCATAATTTTGCAAAAATAAAGAAAGTAAACTTTTCACTCAAAGGATGATTTGAACCAAGAACCTCTCGCTCCGCAGTTGCTCACGCTAACCACGGGACCACGGCGCTCCTGAACTCGAACTCTCCTAGATGATGCTTATCTTGCACATGGACTACTCAGTTTGTATATTTTGCTTAGTTTTTTCATAGTTCCACACAACTTCTTCCTGTTTTCTCAATTGATCTGTGTTCAGTTTTTCAAGGCCTATCCACTGTGCCAACTTATAACTAAATCTGAGGGGGGTGCGATGGGGAGGTTCCCTTGTAAGGGAATATTGCGAATGGGCACTTGGAGTTGGGCACTTGGCATCACACCGTTGCTCACAGCCATCTGGAATGGGCCACGTTACTGGCTCCACTACTTCGCCTCTTTGCGGATGATGAAAGGCAACGAATGCACCGACGGCTAAATGAGGCGTATAAAGCATTAACTGCGGAGCGGGCTTGGCCACGACATGCCAGACTAGCTAGCGCCTAGAGCCACTCGGCCACTCCGGCCGGCTGTGTTGAATTGGGTACACCCAGACACGCTAACTACTTTCTGCCATTCTTCCACGTCTCGACATCTGACGCCACCGATCCTTGACTTCCAAGAATTGCATGCATCAACGGCGAAGGGGCACATGGTTGCCTGTTACCAGTTCTGTACCACCTTCAGCATAGCAATAACGCTGTATTAAATGGGCATCTAATACTTTGTCTGGTGGGCTTATCTGACGGGCTGTATCAGTACGTCTTAACTGTATCTTATTCGTGACAAATATCGTTCCAGCAAGTAGCAGTGGACGAGCAGCTTACGACTCCTAGCGCTCTGCCAGTAAATCTTTGTGCGATGTCTGAAGCAAGAGAAGTGCGAGCTATGATCAAAGTTTGTGTAATTATCATATTCTTTCAATTAATGGTGGCCGCTAAGAAATTAGGACACGTTTCACTCCCCAAAATTATGTAATAAACCATTCGGTCTCTTCAGTTATGTCTGTATCTCGCTTTCCGTGAAGCTACGTATGAGTGTCTCCTATTTTGCCTTCAGGCGAGGTATGAGAAAAGTATGTATTATTTTACACACATGCATGTTTGGTACGCTCTTCCGTGAATGTCTGTTTAAAAAGTAAATAAAACCGCAAGGCGACCACTAAAAAAACAGTATGTTTTATCAAATAAAACTAAAAGTTTACTGTATGAATTGAATTTACGTCAATTAATAAGATATGTATATGGTTTACGTACTACATTTTGGTAACTTGTGTAGGCAATTTAGTGTGTGTGAAGTGTATGTGATGTAAACCCGACAGGAAAATTACGAGTAGCCTGCGGTCACTGGAAACATGTTATCCCATGTCGTATTAATTGACATAAATCCACCTGATGATGGAGGTTTAAACCCCACAAACGCGTAATGGTAATAAATAAATAAATTGTAACTCGTTACAGTAAAGATGTGGTTTTCTATTGATATTCACAAAAGTCACAGTAAAGCCTAACTTTAAACGTTCACATTTAAATTTCGTTGAAGAAAGATTAGGATGCTTTTCGTAAGCTTAGTTGCATCATTAGGTGACAAATCAAGTGTATAGTTCAGATGAATTGCTCCCAAAAAACCAATGATATCGAAATATTTTCAGTCTTGTCTACTTTCCCAAAGAGCACTGCATTTGAACTCAAGACATGTACCGTTTTTCAAAAATATTGATTTGACGCAATAACTGTATGTCTATTAAAACTACCAGTTGTGGTCAAGCAGCTACCATACTCCGATGTGAAAAACCGTAATTAATTACAACACATGCGTCCAGTCATGAATATTTCTATCTCGATCAACCTGCTAAATTAACTGCATTAAATTCTGAGAAAGCAGCTGGAAGTCCATTTGAGTCTATTACCGTGATTTTATGCCCTGAAGCGTGATCCCTTTCAGTAATAAATGTGATTCGCTTCTAAATAAGTGTAGTCTGACTGAAATTATTTAAGTTTCGTTGTGGGAAGGACTTACGGAATGTGAAACAGAATAAAAACGAAGGGAGTTAAACAGAGTTAACCATGGCAACACTGAAATTAGAATCCTCACTGCAGGTCCCATGCTCGTACAATTTCTGCATTGCAAATGCTTTTGTCATACCTACCCTTCATCACCTAATCATTTAAAAATCCTCAGTTGGTGTCAGGAATTATTTCCTTATCTATGTCTGTGCTGGCACGTGTCTCGAAGTTCAATAGCCACACACATTTTTCGTGCATAGCTGACATTTTTATGTAATGAAAGTGCGATTTCTGCTTAGGTCTGGCTACTGCAGCCCAGCTTTGAATACAATTAAAATGAGCATGGGATGTTTCGCGAACGTGGTTCTTAAGTCAACAGATGTGGAGGTATAGAACACGTGGAAAAATAAATTAAATATAGATTACAAGGAGTAAATACTAAGTTCGCAAATATCCCAACCACGTTCAAACATTACGCAGTGATCAATATTCGAATACAGATTAACATCCTTCATGAGTAAATACAATTCAACGGACCATAAGCCTTTTCATTCCTGTCAGATACTGTAGACAAAATAGAATCTCAGGACATCACTATTAATTACTGAAACATTGCTTTACGGGTGGTCGACTACGGAGACAGTTCATTTGAATGACCGGATGACTAACTAAAAATTAGATATTGTTTCCTACACGTTTTAAGGAAGTTGAATGTGCGCACAAAGACCTAACATTCCCCAAGTTAAATAAGACTGGACAATGTATCACACATTCGGATGAATGTGCTACCACAAGACAAAGCGTCTATACTACGAGGTAAATCAGTAGGTCTAGCCTGCACAGAAATAGGAAGATCAGAGTCTTGTGTGTGAACATGAGGCCTCCTGTAACGAAATTCTGCCGCCTCCCATTCGTATTGGGCGGCTCAAGTCAGACTTTGCACGACCCGTCAACACAAACCATACTGTTTCTACTCAGAGATGCACTGCTCTAGGAGACAGACAGATGACTACAGAGCTCTGAGGCAGGCAGCTGAATATCACCGTGTGTAGAAATACGCCGTCTGAAAAGTGCTTCGTGCCAAAGCAGACGCCTTTCATGGTAAAGTGCCCAATTTATCCATAAGGCAATACGTTAACAGGGCGAAGCCTACTGAAAAGGCATTTTCAGTCACTGTTTGCAAATGTGACAAACTGCCTTACGTATTTGTCACTAAGCTGATCGAGGAGACTGAAACGTAATATAGAATGACAAATAATAATAATTTTTTTAATAGGCATGTCTAAAGTCCTGTTTTTCTTAACTGTTAGCAAACTGAGGGACAGGGCTGTTGAATAACCCGTGAGGTGTGCTGATAACTCGTGTTGCTAATGAGTAATCAGTTCCAGTCCTTGCAACAGTTTTACTGTGTCAGTGCCCATCAAACCTTTTGTTGTCACAGCGGTTACTGAATCACTCTGAAGTACTAATTACTATACGTAATTGACACAGAATTAAAATGTAGACGGGACGTACGAGGTTTACGAGGAATACAGCCAAATACATGGTGAGTCACCTTAGTCTTTAGTTCCAAATACTTTTGACTTGTTGACGATATCTGCAGCGCCTTTCCACTTCGACGGATAGTGACTGGGTATTCATGAAACAATATATATTTGCTCAAAACGGAATGGCATGGGACTAAAATAAATTCCAAACTGAACAAGTTTCTGGATTACACAAAGCTCACTAGGCTACATAAAATTTGTCACGTATCATGGGAGTACTTACGTATTTTCACTCCTGCATAGTAGATGTTCATTTACTGTATGTTGTACAATAGGTCACTAGACTATTACACTGGCTGATAAATAATATGTTATTTCTGTATTTTTACTCTCACTTTAAATTCGTTTATTGTTGTATGTACATACATATTATTACCATATTTATTTGCTTTACACTGAACTTTATTTTCACATTTTAAGAAGGGAAACTTGTTTGAATATCTTGTTCAAAATCGTGTTTTCTGCACAATTTTTGCACTACACAATAGTTCCAATTGCTTGGCAGAGTTTGCGATGCTGAAAACTGCATAACATGGTTTATGTATGCATTAGCTTCTTAAGCGGTGTTAATTTTTCTAGAGACATTATTTTGCTTCTCTTCTTCTTCCTTCTTTTCCTTACTGATCATCTTCTTTCTTGCGGATTTCTATTACATCTATTGCTAGACTAAAAGTGGAGTGAGTTGACAGAAAGTCATCGCTTCAAATGTAGTCACCTGCACTAAATGAAATGTTTCGCATTTTAATTAATTTAGCAATTGTTGCTGCATTCTGTTGAGCATCGATGGCCATAGAAGGGTCTTGTTCCTGACCTCCAAGCACTTCGTAACAGATTCGCGCTTTATTTCCCTAACTGCCATGCCAATCGAGAAAATCGAGGACAGAAGCTGTCTGTGCAAGAGCAAATACGCCCTCCACTTCCTCAACACTAGGAATAAGAGACTGCGTCAGTAATTCACTTCCGCTTGCGCAACATTGAAACGGTCACAATACTAGCACAAAAATTGTCGTCGTCGACTAAGTGATTAAATGCGGAGCACAAGCTCTGATTGAGAAGATGAGAAATAAAATAGGCCGTGCCCTGACAAAAGAACCGATGCGTCGCTCACAATGACACAGAGGACACGGTGATCAAAGTAAAAAAGTTTATTGACTAAGAAAAGAAATGTCGGCTTCACCAATAACAAGAAAATCACAATTACACTGTCTCACAGGCATGAGGGCTTAGCAGCATGATGATTCCAGAGCCTGACAAAGTAACAACTAGGATCTTGATAGACAAATACACTTATATGGAAAATATTCTATGTCCGATGAAACTGTTGCAATTATCACCGGCAAAGGAACAGAAATGTCTATCCTGGATACAGTCTGATTGGACCCAGGAAATGACGACGAATGCTGAATACAGCGGTGTCGGTCCCTACGTGGACTTCCAGAGCGTCGTAAGACGATGGCGTGAGTCGTGCCCGGCCGAATTCTAGGAGAGGCTCTCGAAGCCGGAAGAACTGATTTTGCAGCTCTGGCGTCGACCTTTATAGCGGCCGTCGGCGGAATAGTCTCGGCACTCTTTTCTGGTCACTTGAGCGCCGGACGCGAATAGATCCCTTGGAAGTGGCTGCCTGTGCTAGCGTTTATACCGCCGCCTGGTGTCCATTCGTTACTGCGACAGGGCGAGCTTGCAACACCGAGGCGTGCAGGGGCAAAGTAGGCTACACGCGTGTCCGAGATGCACGAAAGGTTGCCAATCGCTTTTGTGAAGATCTCCGATATAATGGGAACTATACCGCCTTCGCATTAAGGCATTTACGCAAATCACGGAGAGCCTAAATCCCGATGATGCTCCAAGGATATTTACTCCCATCTCACCCAATGCCAGTCTGGTGTCTTACCACGGCACAGCCTCGCTCGGTATTTTCAACCTGCTTTTACGCCATCATTTCTTGTCAGACCTACAAAAGAGTTATATCACCGAATTTGTCTCTTTCATATCTGTTAGCGTAACGCTGAAACTTTCCCAATGAAGCGTTATAGAACCTTTAATGTACTGAAACGATGTAGGAGACAAACTGAGCGTACCTATTAGACTATTTTTAGACTATGCCGTCGATAACAGTGATCAGAATATAAAAATTAACTACGAAATACGTGTTACCTTTTAGGCCTCTCTTCGGCAGTCGCAGTGTTCGTAGCACACTGTCTGCTCAAAAGTATCTGGACATCTGTTAGTGGATATTAATATGAGATGAGTCAAACCGTAGCCTTTATGATGGCTTTAACTTTGCTGGGAACATTTTCAGTAAGTTGTCTGAATGTCTTTTTCGAGAGCCGAAAACAAAGAAGGTAGTGATGTTGGGCACTGGAGTCGGAGTCTGGAGTGAAGTCAACGTTCTAGCTCGTCCCTAAGGTGTTCCATTCTGTTCAGGTCGCGACTCGGTGTAGGCGAATCCATTTTAGGAATCTTACTATCGACACACCATTGCCTCGCAGGTACTGCATTGTGACAGAGTGCATTACCATGTGGATACAACCAGTCATCGTCTCTGAACTGCTCATATAGTGTACACAGTACACAATGCTGTAAAATATATTCATGTTCTTGGGCGTTTAGCGTTTTCTGAAACTGATCGCACCCTGCCCAAGGAAACCTTCCCCATACCGCAACACTGGGACTTGCTCAGTACTTCACTGTTCGCACTACCCACGATGGCAGGTAATTCTCCAGGAATTCGCCAAACCAAGGCTTTTCCATCGGATTGCCGCAGGATATAGCATAATTCACTCGTTTCCAGTCATCCACTGCCCAGGCGTTACTCTGTACACCACCTCAGCCGTCACTTAACCTCTTTTGTACTGACGGAACCGACTCTCGTGAAATCTAGCGGCGATTTCCGCAATACACAGAACTGTCCGGATACTTTAAATCAGTGTAATATTTTACACAGACTATCTTTTATTGCTGTCATAAAAGCACGGTTTATTCCATGTTCTTGATTAGACTTATCAGCCTTCTATATCCCATATTAGCTCAATTAAAAAATCGGTTGAACGTAATACCTGCATCGCAGGGAAACTGGCATTTGGCCCTGACCAATAAAAGCTGGGTCCTCCAAATTTTTCTTTAATTTCGGATAGGTGCTAAATCAAACAAATTTAGTGGTCGTCGATTCCCGTGAATAACTAGGAAGTACGATTACGAATAATACGAACCATCACATAGAAAATTTTGTGGGGAAGTTGTCTTTGACGGTCTAAAGTTATATTGATTCTTTTTTTCGATTTTAACGCTCATCATAGAATTAATTAGCATTCTCGGAAAATTATTATCAGACGAAATTCTGCAATAACTTGATATTTATAAGCTAAGTCTTTCTCATCAATTGCTTTTCTCATTCTAACATTGCCATTCTCATTCTCACTATCAATTTCTTTTCCTTTCTCCCTCATTTTTATGTCTGCCTCTACATCTGCATGTTCGCCTCCGTAGCTAAGTGGTAAGCGTAGAAGGTTGCCATGCGTAGGATCCACATTCGATTCCCGGTACTACGAAGGATTTTTTCCTTGTTGAGAGGACTGGCACGGGGTTCATTCAGCCTCGAGACGATTCCAATCGAGGAGCTGATCTATGGCTCCAGACCGTCTGCGAAGTCTGCAAAACGGCGGGACAGCGGTGTGCTGACCATGCCCCTCTATATCGCACACACATCGCATCGCAAAGCAGAGGACGACAGGGAAACGGTAGACATGCCTTGGACTTTCGCAGCCTGCCGAGGAGTTCATTTTCTACATCTACACGATTACTCTACAATTGGAACTACCGTGTTTGGTGGTGCGTAGAACCACTTTCAGACTCTCTATCGTTCTAGTCTCGAAGACACTTCAAACTGAATTTTTCCTTTTGAACCCTGATTTATCCTTTTCTTTTCGTGGTGTAGTCAACGTAATATTTCGGGATTCGGAGGATAAAGTTACTGATTGAAATTTGATAAAAAGATCGCGCTACAACGAAAAACGCTTCTCAATGATCGCAGTTGCAAATCATTTATCAAACTAGTGACATCGTCCTTCCTTGAGCTTCTTCAATATCCTCTCTGTCTCACCTGGTAAGGGCCCCATTCGGCGTAGCAGCGTTCCAGAAGAGTAAAGTCGCTGCACATTCTAAGTATTCTGTCTAAAAGCTCTTTTTTCAATACCAATAACAGATGCAACTCCATACAAAGATGTGTGACCGCTTTTCATCCAGGTCCCATCTACAGACACACACAGGTAAGAACCTTTTCTAGGAGATTCACTGTCATGAATATCTACCCCAGGATCTATTTGTTTTTGGTTTATTTCCACCAATTCCTTCACTGTTTTCTCCATAGAAACTTTGGCAGTATCGCATACAGCATCAGTCACTTCTTATTTTTTCGAACCTTGCAGAAGGTGGAGACATCATGCATTCGGTATTTTTACAGCCAGCACATGAACATGAATACTTTTTAGCCTGACAAAGAAGCTCTAAGTGAATAAATCTGAATCCAGTGGAACCCATATCAACATTATTCGCGCACCTGTAGAATTCTCCTATCCCAAATTTCAATGCTGAAGCTGAGAGCTTATGTTCATTTCCAGCTGCTTCCTCTTTTTTGTTGATATTCCGGTTTCCATGAAACCTCCGTTTCCTAAACACAGTCTTTTCACCACCCATTATACGTAAATCTTCGCTTCCACGTAAAGGTTTGCGAATTCAACCTTCCACCTACTAATATGTGTCTGTATTGTCAAAACGTAAATAAACCAAATGCAAGAACGTTTTCATGCAAAGATATAAATCCTCAGCCGGAGATATAGATGTCAGCCAAAGATATCGAAAGAAAATAGCGTTCACATTGACAAAAATTTCGCTGAAGCAAGCAGTTTTCCAAGGTGGGAGGGGCCGCCAGTGGAGAGTTAATCAGTTTAACAATTTAATGACGTTTCTAAATCTGCTATCACGATAAAATTCACGCACAACGCAAATTAAACTGTGTAGATCAAGAAAATAATATTTTTGAAAAATCGATTTTTTGGACGAAAATCGATTACACCCCCGTTAAGTCTGTCAGCAGTTTTACTCCGTGGCACTAAATGTTGCTCAGTTACTTACCTTACTTTATTTCAAGAAGTCTGATTTTTCTCTAGGGCTCCCTTCAGGTTATTTTAGTGTTGTCGTTTTTGACTTACGCATATTTTCTGTTAAAGAAAAAAACTGAAGAAATTTAGGTTTCACAGTATCTGCTTTGGTTGGTCTTGGTGTATGGAAGAACTTTGTAGAGTTTATATACACCCTCACATGCCGTTTGGTTAAATAACAATAATTGGGGAGTAAGGCAATTCATCTCGAAACACAGCCGACACGACAAGGGGAAATATATATCTACTGTGGAAAATGACTTTATCCTCTCCTACCAAAGTAAGACGATATGTACTATTTGTCTGAATCGGTAGAATGCTCACAATTTCCCAAAAACGAGAAAAGGGCTATCTGTTACAAACCAATGTGGTCGACAGTCCACTGTGGACGATTCCACTGCATACGGTTCAAATGGCTCTAAGCACTATGGGACTTAACATCTGAGGTCATCAGTCCCCTACACTTAGAACTACTTCGCCTAACTAACCTAAGGACATCACACACATCCATGCCCGAAGCAGGATTCGAACCTGCGACCGTAGCAGGCGCGCGGTTCCGGACTGAACTGCCAAGAACCGCCCGGTCACAGTGGCCGGCGATTCCACTGCACAATTAATTAGTTACCCCTTAGCGCTTCTCTTAACTTAGATTGTTGCATAAATGTGTCATGAATACAAGGGAAAAATTTCTCTGTCTGACTAAAAAATAAGGTAGATTTATTCAAAGAAACATCAGTCCTGCCAGATTTTGGAAAAAATCTGGTGTTCGGCCGCGCGGAGTGGCCGCGCGGTTAGAGGCGCCATGTCACTGACTATGCGGCCACTCCTGCCGGAGGTTCGAGTCCTCCCTCGGGTATGGGGTGTGTGTGTGTTGCTCTTAGCATATGTTAGTCTAAGTTAATTTACGTAGTGTGTAAGTCTAGGGACCGATGACCTCTGCAGTTTGGTCCCTTAAGAACTCAAACACATTTTAACATTATGGTGTTCTAATTTGTTCTGTAATTACTGCGGTTCAGATAACACATACACGACAACGCTAATGTGTCGCGACACAATATTGTTTACCGATATGGGTCTACATTTTTTAATTTGGTCAAAACTTTTAACATAACTTTGCTGAATAGCAGTTGAATTGACTTTGGACACAAAAGAATAATTCAGTGGACGAATACTGAATTCCAATAAAAGCAAAGACACATGAAATACGACGTCCCTTCAATAAAAAAACCGTTAAGTTGTGCCTTTTTGGTATTTTTCGTTGATATCCTACAATTATTATCAGATGCGTCTGACACACCTGCCTCGTGACAGGATGCTGGGCATAAATGAAACAAGATGGCGGCATCCTTGCAGGTTTGCACCAACGTGAAGCAGCGAAATGTCGTTAGATTTTTTTAGCCGAAAGGTTGAAACCAATCGAAATTCGCCACCAGCTGGCAGCTGAATGAGTTGACAGTTATTTGAGTCGAACACAAGTGTACGACTGAGGCGATATGTTGGAACAGTGTATTGAAGATCCGCCACATCTAAAAAGCTCGGCCTGTGCAGTCACAAAGAATAACATTGCCAGAATTGATACGGGAAAAAGGCATCTTACACTTACTGGTACTGCAGCAACGATGAACGTGTGTGTTGGATCAGCCCACCATATTTTTAATAGCGTACTTATATTCAAAATGTGTATGCAAGGTGGGTTCCAAAACATTTGACATCAGAAATGAAAGAAAAGGCTTCGGCCTATGCAGGCAGCTTTTGCGACATTATGAGGCTGAAAGGGAGGCATTCCTTCACCGTATTACCGTATTATACGGGAGATGAAAGCTGGGTGCATTTTAACCCACTGAAAGGATCTCTTAGTGGCTCAAAATTCGCTGATGATGGGGAAGTCCAGGCAGCAGTGCATAACTGGTTACGCACGTTCCCACTGTAATTGTTTGCACGTGGACTAGAGAAGCTTGCCCACCGTTGTCGTAAGTGCACGGAACTTGAGGGGGGTAGTGTTGAAAAATACACAGAAGCGCCAGAGAAACTGGTTTAGGCATGCGTATTACAATTTCGATATCGGTATTCTAAAGGTGGCAGGAGTAAAATACAGGGAGCGAAAGGTTATTTACAATTTGTACAGAAACCAGATGGCAGTTATAAGAGTCGAGGGGCATGAAAGGGAGGCAGTGGTTGGGAAGGGAGTGAGACAGGGTTGTAGCCTCTCCCCGATGTTTTTCAATCTGTATATTGAGCAAGCAGTAAAGGAAACAAAAGAAAAATTCGGAGTAGGCATTAAAATCCATGGAGAAGAAATAAAAACTTTGAGATTCGCCGATGACCTTGTAATTCTATCAAGGACAGCAAAGGATTTGGAAGAGCAGTTGAACGGAATGGACAGTGTCTTGAAAGGAGGATATAAAATGAACATCAACAAAAGTACAACGAGGATAATGGAATGTGGTCGAATTAAGTCGCGTGATACTGAGGGAATTAGATTAGGAAATGAGACACTTACAGTAGTAAAGGAGTTTTACTATTTGGGGAGCAAAATAACTGGTGATGGTCGAAGTAGAGAAAATATAAAATGTAGACTGGCAATGGCAAGGAAAGCGTTTCTGAAGAAGAGAAATTTGTTAACATCGAGTATAGATTTAAGTGTCAGGAAGTCGTTTCTGAAAGTATTTGTATGGAGTGTAGCCATTTATGGAAGTGAAACAGGGACGATAAATAGTTTGGACAAGAAGAGAATAGAAGCTTTCGAAATGTGGTGCTACAGAAGAATGCTGAAGATTAGATGGGTAGATCACATAACTAATGATGAAGTATTGAATAGAATTGGGGAGAAGAGGAGTATGTGGCACAACTTGACAAAAAGAAGGAACTGGTTAGTAGGACATGTTCTGAGGCATCAAGGGATCACAAATTTAGCATTGGAGGGCAGCGTGGAGGGTAAAAATCGTAGAGGGAGACCAAGAGATGAATACACTAAGCAGATTCAGAAGGATGTTTGTTGCAGTAACTACTGGGAGATGAAGAAGCTTGCACAGGATAGCGTAGCATGGAGAGCTGCATCAAACCTGTCTCAGAACAGAAGACAACAACAACATATCGGTGAAAATAGTATCGCCTGTATACATCGATATACATAATACCAAAAAGTGTCGGTTTATCGATATTTGCGAAGGCTATTCGGAAAGTAAGGAACGATAGGTCGCGAAATGGGAATCACAGTGAAAATCAGAACTGTTTTATTTGCAACAGTTTGGTACAACTTCCAGCTATTTATCTCCATAGTCGCCGATCCGACTTTGACGTTTGTCGTAGCGTTGTATCAACTTTCCAATACCCTCGTTACAGAATGCAGCCGCCAGTGCTTTCCGCGAATTCTCTGCGCTGGCCTACAGCTCGTTGTCTGTGCCAAAATGTTGTCTTCATAGCAAGCAGTTCATGTGAGCAGAAATGAAACTCAGAGGGAGACAATTACGGGCTGTACTGTGGGTGATCAAACATTTCCAATTGAAAATGATGCAGGAGCATCTTCATTGCCCCTGCAGAATACGGCTGAGAATTGTCTTGAAGAAAACGCACGACAGTTATGTAATGCTGGCTGCATAGTTTCAGGCGAAATTGCTCACCAGGCCCTCGTACTTGGCGGGAGAAGCTATTGTTCCAGGTATCTTTATGTGCTCCATGTGTGCTCAGAACTAAAAAGAACGACGTAACGCGATCGACGGGCTTACTAGAGACACTGCCCAACACACCTGTGCAAAGTTCATTAGATTTTCACCGATCGTTCCTTACTTTCCGAATAACCCTTGTATTTTATCAATAGCCTTGTAATAGTGTGTAATACGACCACACGTTTTGCTCTGGTCTGCAGGGTCGAACCACTAGGGACCGTTGAAAACGATTCGACGAAATTTGAACGTGACCCGAAGCCGCAAACGGTATTGATTCTTTCTCATCCCTCCTGTTTCCCGCCCTCATGATGCGTGATCGCGGTGGGATGCGTCATTGATACGTGAATAAAATATCGACGGGTTCCTATAAGACCCCACCCTCTACCCCGTCCTAGTTCGGCAACACATTCGGCGCCACCTGTGCACTTTCGTTGAGCATTTTAGAAACGGTCCTGTACA
Organism: Schistocerca piceifrons; assembly: GCF_021461385.2. Classification (NCBI taxonomy): domain Eukaryota; kingdom Metazoa; phylum Arthropoda; class Insecta; order Orthoptera; family Acrididae; genus Schistocerca; species Schistocerca piceifrons. The sequence continues at coordinate 234,446,899 of NC_060138.1, forward strand.
GGAACAGCCATTCATTGATTCCTAGGCGCCGACGTGACACGCGACCATTTAGATACAGCTCAGCTGAATGGCGCTACTTCGGTGATCTAACGTCTGCTGACCGCTTGCGAAATCCAGGGAGCGTCAAATGGTATGCCTAGGGTCCCTGGGAGGGCATATTTTTGTTATTAACTTCTTCATCTATATTAGAAGATAGGTTAAGGAAAGGAAAATCTACGTTTACAGCGCTTGTAGGCTTAGAGAAAGCTTTCGACAATGTTGAATGCAATACCCTCTTTCAAATTCTGAAGACGGCACAGTTAAAATACAGGAAGCGAAAACTATTTACAATTTGCACAGAAACCAGATGACAGTTATGAGGGTCGACAGAGACGAAAGGAAAGCGGTGGTTGAGAAGGGAGTGAGGCGGGGCTGTAGCCTACCCCCGATTTTATTCAGCATGAGTATTGAGCAAGCAGTAAAGGAAACAAAATAAAAATTTGAAGTAGGAACTGAATTCGAAGGAGAAGAAATTAAAACATTGAGGTTTGCCGGAAACATTGTAATTCTGTCAGAGACAGCAAAGAACTTGAAACAGCAGTTGAATGGAATGGACAGTGTGTTGAAAGGAGGATACAAGATCAACATCAACAAAAGCAAAACGAGAATAATGGAATTTAGGCAAATTTCAAGTATTAGATGAGTTTTGCTATCTAGGCAGCAAAATAAATGACGATGGTTGAAGTAGAGAGGATGTAAAATGTAGACTGGGGATGGCAAGGAAAGCGTTTATGAAGAAGAGAAATTTTTTAACATCGAGTATAGATTTGAGTGTTAGGAAGTCTTTTGTGGAAGTATTTGCATGGAGTGTAGCCATGTATGGAAGTGAAACATGGACGATAAACAGTTTAGACAAGAAGAGAATAAAAGTTTTCGAAATGTGGTCTACAGAAGAATGCTGAAGGTTAGATGGGTAGATCAAGTAACTAATGAGAAGGTACTGAACAGTATTGGTAACGAGAAGAATTTGTGACACAACTCAACTGGAAGAAGTAATCGGTTGGTAGCACACTTTCTAAGGCACCAGTTTAGTATTGGAGTGAAGCGCAGAGCGTAAAAATCATACAGAGAGACGAAGAGATGAATACACTAAGCATATTCAGAAGGATGTAGGTTGCAGTAGTTACTCGGAGATAAGAGGCTTTCAAAGGATAGAGCAGCATGGAGAGTTGCTTCAAAAAAGTCTTTGGAATGAAGACCACGACAGCAACAACAACTTCTTCAAACACATTAAAAACTGGAAAACATCAGATTACAGAGTTTCTTACATTGGAGATTCGAATGTAACTGTTGATGCGCAATGTATTAAAAACCTTCTTACCTAGACCTCGAACTACACTAGTGATGAGTCTGTGAGCACAACCTCCATCAAAACATACAAAAAAGCACCGAAGACGCCTGAATGCAATGTATAGGGCAATGTCCTACTTCAACGAACATACCTGTGCCTACGTTGCTCACTAGGCCGAAGAAAGGACATATATTTACAGTAAGGAAAGTTGGAGATGTTTCCATCTAATTCTACTCAACGTTGCAAATGTTACGCAATAAAGATACTGTTGTCGCTGAAGAAGGCAGTGTAAATAGCAACCATCTCCCGGACAACGAGACACTGTAAAATTATCACAAAAGAATCGAAGAAGGCATTCGAGCGTCGCGTACACGGTGCGTTGCCAACCACAGCACACCTCCGAAGTCTAGGTCGTTAACACCTCCTGATGCAATGGTGCTCGTCTCTGTGGGTGGAAGGAAAAGTAGTGTTTAATACCCACCGACAACGAATTCATTAGAGACGGAACACAAACATGGACTAGGGAAGAACAGGGAAGGCAATTGACCGTGCCCTTTTAAAGTAAACATCCCAGCAGTTGTCTTAAGCCATTCACGAAAAATCATGGAAACCCGAAATGTGGATGCCAGGACTATTCGTTTCATAAATATAGTTTTCTTTACTAGTAATCAGGAACTCTTTGCAGTGCGCTCTGTACTGTAGAGTTAATATCATCCTGAATGATCCCTCGAAATTAGACTGGTATATCAGATCGTCTCCGAATACTGATTTTGTAAGATTGGCCATGGATCACCAATAATGACCAAAATCGATTAAAGGCGATGTACAGATGCTTAAAATAAAGCTCGGATGACAGAGATCACCTTTAACTGTCTCACTCGGTACGAGATAAACGTTTTTATTATTTTTGATTCTGTCACTCATCAGTTATGAACTCGGACAACAAGTAAAAGAAAAGATTGAATCCCTGATCAAGTAACGCACAAGATTGTTACTGCACTGATTATGTACTTTCTGGCGTGTGAAATTTCCAGAACTTATTTCACGACATACTTTAAGACCAACAGCTGCTCCTCAGCGCCTCCAGTTTGTGTGTGGCTCTTCACTCGGATAACAATGGATAGTTTGGACATGGATCTATTCTTTATATCAGATGAGGCCTGGTTTCACCTGTGTGGTTATGTCAACTCACAGAATCACACGTTCCAGCAGCGGAGAATCCGTGTATCTTCCACGAAACGCCATAGCATTATCGGAACATTGAGGTTTGGTCTGCACGCTGCATGATTGGTCCCATCTTCTCTCGTCAGATGCTGACTTTGGTACGTTACATTGACAACATTTTGAAACCTGTTGTGGCAGCATTAACGGAGGATGAGAAGACCTATAGTTACATCCAATGCGATGGTTCAACTTCCCATACAACCGGCCGAACCTTGGAGAACATTTACACAATCTTCACGTCTGACAGAGTTGTTAGCAGTTCTCAGTCTGGTCGCGGTTCTAGCTGGCCACACAGGACACCTGATCTGCCAGTGTGCGATTATTTTGTGTACGGATCCCTCAAGTCCAAGGTGTATCGCAGCAACCTTCATAGTCTTCAAGACTTGCAGCAAAACGTTGCGGCTGGGACTGCAGCAATGCAAGCGGTCCGGCCTCGATGCGCAGTTAGCATCTTGCTGACCAGGGACCAAAAGTACCAAGAGATGAAAGATAGTGACTTCCAACATCTACTGTAGCCATTTTAGTACTGTATTTCCTTTCCTCTGCTACGTTTCTTTGTACCCTGGAACTCTGTTCTCCGGGCTACTTTTATTTGTTCCACCCTATATACATTTCTGTGCTCATTTCATCTAATAATAACAGGCGTTCCAATACTGACACTGCTGATATCTAGACTTTTCTTTTACTGTAAACTATCAGCGAAGGAACAAAGAAAGGGTCTGAAAGAGTATGATATCAATCTTTTCAATAATGTCATTGACAGAAGCAAGAAGCCAACCTTATTTCTTTAAAAAATAATAATAATTTTCTTAATACAAGATGGTGTTCAGCGCTACGCAGATGTTTTCTCTTTGTCACTTTCATCGTTTGCTTCCACAGAAGAAGCAGTTTATCTGGTTATTGTAAACAGATTTCTAAAATGTCACTTCTTCTCGACTTGCCAAATTTTTCCTTTAAAGGACACGAACAATTCAACCACTCAAGCTCTTTTTTTTTATCTTTCTTACCTGGAATCTGCGTGTTCTGTCCTGACTCTCAGTAGCTACGCTGGAGTGCCATCACCTGCCCTTCTCCTATTAATCACACTGGAAATACTCCGTGCTATATTTACACTCAGGACCGCACCTTACTTATGGATTTTTCTTCCAGGTAGGTCTGCTTGCATACCACGAACGTAGTAACTGAGCGTGAAATGTAACGAACACATGATGGGTGTTGAAACACTGAAGCAAACTTTTTAGTGAAGTTTTATAATCCAGACTTTCCGCAGCTGAATATTCTTGGCAATGAACGCAAAATTATACCCCTCATCTGTACTTCTCATAATGAACTAAAGACAACGCATACTGGCGTAGTCATGCATTTTGCTTCAAAACGTTAACAGAACAGAAGAATTACAAAACAACCTTCTCATACACCTCCATTCAACTGGTGATGTTACGAGCATCACGACAAATTGTTGAGCAACCTGCGCTAACCCTTTGTAGTCCTGGTTTTCTAATAATTCCGAACATCATTTCTCAATTCTGCGATGAGCAACCATTAGTTTCTGAGTGGTCTTTGTATGGAAACCCCACGTTCAATTGCCATAAGCCAGAATGCAATGGGAAACTTTCCATTTCAGAATGTTCTATTTAGATTACCAGAAGCAATTTACGCCACCTGTAGTCTTCCGTTTATATTTCTTCTCCTGTCTATCCAGCGACTATCATCAACTGCTGTAAATACAAAAAAATTATCGACTGGTTTTTGGCTACATAGTTAATTTGCGCTAATTTATTTTTGATTGTTCTTGATAAGATTAGTTAACACAAAGACTAATTAATACCACCATTTTGCTGTATTCCTGTCGTATCTTACCATACCTATCTATGAATGGCATGCTCGTTGCGTATACCGTGTTGCTCTATTAGTTCAAATAAATGGTTCAAATGGCTCTGAGCACTATGAGACTTAACATCTATGGTCATCAGTCCCCTACAACTTAGAACTACTTAAACCCAACTAACCTAAGGACATCACACACATCCATGCCCGAGGTAGGATTCGAACCTGCGACCGTAGCGGTAGCGCGGTTCCAGACTGAAGCGCCTAGAACCGCTCGGCCACACCGGCCGGAGAATAGCTGTGAAGACGGGGCGTGGGTTGTGTTTGTGTAGCTCCAGCTCCGATGGTCGCCGGCACAGTAGCTCAGCGTGTTCGGTCAGAGAGGCGGTGGCCCTCTATAATAAAAAAACTTAGTAAAGGACTCAAAGATCAACTTGAACGTGTCATGTGACGGCCGCCCATAGCAAACGCAACGAACAACACCGAAAAAAAAAAAAGGAGATGGTAGAGAACTTGCCCACGAAAGGCAAAGGTCCGCAGTTCGAGTCTCGGTCCGGCACACAGTTTTAACCTGTCAAGAAGTTTAAGGTCCGTACCACTTCAATGACTTTCTTTCAGTCTTATCTATGATTATTTCATTTGTCCATATTCTATTTTTTCTTCATCATTAGTGTTTTTCTCGACCCATGATATTCTGCCACTCCTTCGTAAATAATGAGTTTCCACGGTTATTAGTCTTCTTTTGAGATTAGCATTTAAAAGTCCGTAGTTCTGATCCATACATAGGGTGGAGTCAAATATTTTCTTACTCATTCTTTTTTTATTGTTGTTGGAAATGATCTTGCCACATCAAAAGAATTCATAAATGCTATTACTTTTCTGCATTCTTGTATTCCGCATTTTACTTCTGTATTACCCGATCCAATTTTGTCGATGTATGCCCCTAGACATTTAAATTTTTCTACCTGTTTCGTAACTGCTCCGTCAGTGATGTGTCTTCAAATCTAGTGACACTACCAGATAATAGATTTTGGTTAGACTCATCTGTAGTCCTCACGTCTCATATTCTTGAAATAAACGTCGTATGATAAACACAGGATCTTATTCATCTTGTGCTAGTATGGCTTGTTCATCATGAAAATTTAATGAAAACACCTGTACATCATTAAAAATGATTTCCATTCCTCCACAGCTATTCTTCCGTCTTAGGAAAACCATTTCCAAATATCAATTTAAGAAAATGGATGACATACCGCAATCTCGATTCAAGTTTTTTGTGACATCAATAGGTTCAGGTAACTTTGAATCTCTTTTAATCTACACGTTATTATTTGTGTACGTTTCAGTAATAATCTGGAAAAGATCGTAATCCGTATCTGTATCTTTCAGAGCCTCCCACATTTTTGTTCAAAGAACCGTGTGATAGGCTTTTTCTGAATCTACAGAAACAGTGTGTAACTCCTCCCCTACCAGTATAAATTTTTCCATTATATATTGTAAAATAAATTCCGCGCGGTTTAGCCGTGCGGTCTTAGGCGTCCTGTGTTTCGCGGCTCCTCCCGTCGGAGGTTCGAGTCCTCCCTCGGGCATGGGTGTGTGTTGTCCTTAGCGTAAGTTAGTTAAAGTTAGATTAAGTAGCGCGTAAGCCTAGGGACGATGACCACAGCAATTTGATCCCATAAGGCTATACCACAAATTTCCAATTGTAAAATAAAGAGGTTATCAGTACATAATGTGTTCTGCCTAAGCCCGCTCTAAACGTCCCCAATATGGTGGCCAATATTCTACCTTATTTTCTCACTCATAATTTTGTCAAATAAGTGGATTATCCTGCAGTTCACACTAAAGCCTCTGCAGAAGTTAGTGTGTCTTCTATTCGCGCTCCTGAAAATAGAAAACACCCTGATGCAATTTCAGTTCTTTGACAACAATTGTTCGATTGTAGCATTGCTATTTTCTTTAAAAGGTGTCCTCCAGCTTTCAATAATTCCACATAATTATTCCGAGGGTCAGGTGACCGGCCACTCTCCATTCTTCATTACCCACTTCCTCTATCGAAAAGGCGAGATTTCGAACAGATTCTTGAATCTTACCTCCTTCCTCTTTTGGCTACTGGGGATCTGTCGTCAATTGGAAGACATGTGGCTTCGCCCTGGGTCTTCATTTCGTCGGTTGGTCGAATCGTCCAAAATAAAAATTTATGGAGCGTTCAGATGTATTAATGGTCCGATGTTGGACTGCGTGGGGAACGTGAAGGAGGCATACTCGTTGTCGTCAAGGTTCCAGTCGATCACGTCTGACCGGGACAAGGACGGAACGCCGTATTGGGCAACAACCATATCGTAACCCATTCACGTCTGCGCCTGCCATCCGAGAACAAGTAATGGACTCCGTGCAACTTTCAGTGTCATTGTTCGGAGACTAGCAGCTGCCGGACTGGGGAATTACTTTCCCATTCTTAGGCTGCTGTTAATACCACAAACAATCGGCTGCGTCTATTATGATGCCATGACAGGGAATTTCGGACTACGAGATGAATGAGTTGCGTTGTGTTCTACGGTGAATCGCTGTTCTGCTCTACCTAGGATGACCATCGCCAGCGAATATTGCGGCAACCTGGGGGTGGGGCGGGGGAGGGGGGCTGGGGGATCGGGGGTTGGGGGCGGAGGGAGGAGGGGTGGAAGGACGGGGAGAGATCCTATTTTTCCAACTTTTTGAAGCGGCATAGCGATGTTACTCTTGGTGTCATGGTGTAGGGAGCCATCAGGGATGACAAGAAGTTACGGCTATGGTGTCTGAGAGAAGTGTGACGGCGCCCATGCGACCTCTCATGCGACGGTGTCCTGGTAGCACTCTTTAAGACCATGATTCTCATCTACTCATGGCGCGTGTTCTGTGAATTTTCACCGAGATACTGAGTTAGTCCCGTGGACAGCAGCGTTATAAGATCCGACCCCAGCAGAACATGTGTGGGATCAGCTCGGATGTCTACTCTGACCTAGAGCCAGTATCCAGAATATCAAATAATAATTACAACAGTTGTGTGCCAGCTTGCCTCCGGATGGGATACAATCGCTCTGACACCTTAACCCGCCCAAGTCAGTGCATGCATCCAGATAGCAGCTGGTGCGGCATATTGCTGATAAATGGGCTCATGCTGCCAAGTTATTTGCACATTTGACTAGATTTTGCAATCACCGAAATAGCATGACATACCCACTCAAAACTTGAAGTTTAATTTTGTGTCCTCATTCCCTTCTGGGTACTTCAGTTTTTGTCAAGCAGTGTAGTGTTACAAGTTACTCTCGATTAACTGTTCCTCCAAATGTAATTTGCTATTGAAGTTCAATCCTCTTCAGGCTTCTTGCATTTTCTCACATTTCGAATGATGCTACAGTGACGCTCCAAAGAAACTGGTATAGGCATGGTATTCAAATACGATGATACGTAAACAGGCAGAATACGGCGCTGCTGTTCGCAACACCTGTATAAGGCGCAGTTGGTAGATCTGTTACTGCTGATGCAATAGCAGGTTATCAAATTTTAAATGAATTTGAACGTGATGTTATAGTCAGCGCACGAATGATGGGACACAGCATCTCCGAAGTAGCGATGAAGTGGGGATTTTCCCATACGACCATTTCATGAGTCTACCGTCAATATCAGGAATCCAGTACAACATCAAATTTCTGACATCGCTGCAGCTGGGAAAAAAATGCTGCTATAGTAGGACCAACGACTACTGAAAAGAATCGTTCAACGGGACAGAAGTGCAACCCTTCCAGAAATTGCTGGGAGATTTCAATGCTGGGCATCAAAAAGTGTCAGCGTGCGAACCATTCAACGAAACTTCATTGATATAGGCTTTAGGAGCCGACGGTCCACTCACGTAACCTTGATGACTGCACGACACAAAGCTTTACGTCTCGCCTGCGCCCGTCAACACCGACACTAGACTGCTGATGACTGGAAACATGTTGCCTGGTCGGACGAGTCTCGTTTCAAAGTGTATCGAGCGGATGGACGTGTACGGGTATGGAGACAACCCTAGAATCCATAGAACCAGCACGTCAGCAGGGGACTGTTCAAGCTGGTGGAGTCTCTGCCCTGATGTGGGGCGTGTGGAGCTGGAGTGATATGGAACCCCTGATACGTCTAGATACGACTCTGACAGGTGAATCGTACGAAAGCATCCCGTCTGATAACCTTCATCCATCCATCTCCATTGTGCATTCCGACGGACTTCAGCAATTCCAGCAGGACAATGCGACTCTCCACAAATTCAGAATTGCTACAGAATGACTCCAGAAACAGTCTTCTGAGTTTAAACACTTCTGCTGGCTACCAAACTCTCCAGACATGAATATTATTGCGGATACCTGGGATGCCTTTCAACATACTGTTCACCCCGTCGTACTCTGACCAATTCATGATGTCAATTCCCTCCAGCATTACGTGAGACTTTAGTCCGATGCCACGTCGTGTTGCGGCACTTCTGCGTGCTTGCGGGGGCCCTACCAACTTCTTTGGCTCTTCAGTGGGTTACCGGAATGGGTTTTCTTCATTCTTACTTACTTGTGACTGTAATTCATCTCTTGTATTACAAGTTCAACGTTTTCTTCGAGTCTATGTAAAACTTTCTCTCCATTGTTAGTTCCTGTGCCATTGATCACTATACGTGATATAAATAATAAGAGCAATAATACTAGTAATTCTCTGTGGGTCATCGGCCTACAGCAAAATCGTCGGCGACTTGCATCTTCCTATGTTACCTTAGTAACACTACCTGGGAAAAGCGTCCTACACTTTAACGTTAACTCCGTACCACGTGTCGTTCCTACCGAATCTTCGCATCATTGAGGAGTGGAGATTAGTGATCAAATACAATATATGGTTTCTTGAATAAACGTCTGTATAATTTAATCTTGCGCACTTTCGTATTCTTAATGAAATTCTCACAATCTACACTCACGATTTTCTGTATAATGAGTATTCTTTTTTTTTCAGGCTTGCATCCATTTTATTGTGCGCCGTACTAGTCTGTTGTCATTTGCGATTCTTGCGTGGCTTACGACTGTCACATCCTGTACAGTTTACTTATCGTTTGCAAAAATAAACCAAGAGTCACTTTCATTTTAGTTTCAGTGGAATTTGGTAAGCCATTTGCTGTTCTGTTTATCCCAAAAGATCGTGTTGCCGATCAAACATGTTCTTCTTTGCCAACAGTTCCAATTTATAAGCTCTATAGTTTTCGGTATTGTACCAAACGTTTGCCACTGAAAAATAGTCCTTTGATTTCCAAGTTGTTTTTAGATCGAAATCTCCTATTGTTAATTTCTTTCATATGCCGTGTTTAAGAATCTTTCTCTTGAAGGGATCATGATGGTGCATGGTGCATAGACTTAAATGATTCCCATGGATTTTTTTCTTTCTTTTTTATTTAAGGCGCTTCAGCCCGGAACCGCGCTGCTGCTACGGTCGCAGGTTCGAATCCTGCCTTGGGCATGGATGTATGTGGTGTCTTTAGTTTAGTTAGGTTTAAGTAGTTCTAAGTCTAGGGGACTGTTGACCTCAGATGTTAAGTCCCATAGTGCTTAGAGCCAATTGAACCATTTTTTTTATTTAAGTAAGGCGTGTTATTTTATCTGAGATTGCTACAACATCTGGTAATACTGTTTTTAATGACCTTCGTACCACTATATCACTGTCGAAAAACATATGTCCTGATTTTAATTTGTGTTTGTTTGTCGTCGAGCATCTGATAAGCCTACCATATTTCATTTGATGTTATGCGACTGTTCCCGCAACCCCATAACCTACCTTCGGATTGTAAAGTTCTGCTGTTTGTTGTCGCTAAACCAAAGTAACAGAGGTACCTGGAATTTAGAGGCTCATGTTTCTCAATCAATCTTCGTGTAACGAATTGCACGCTCAGAAGCATCTGGGTGTGCCTCTTGGCCTGAGGCTGTTGTCCACGTTCTTTCAGCCCACTGCTCCTCAATGCTCTTCCACTCGAGCAGCAACACTCCGACGTCCGAGGAACCCGCACGTTGCAATATTGCCTCCGCAAATCCAATCCATGGAGCAGAAGTGCACCATGACTAAAGAGTTTTAGTAAGATACCAGAACAGGACTGAACCTCTGCAACGCTATATCACAGCATTCTTCGCCCAGGCGTAAGTACCTCTGTGAACCTGAGATCAGCAATGTTGATTAATGGCTTATTTCGTTTTAAACGATCTGTGGACGAAGAAACAACTAACTTATTAATTAATTAAATTTTTGCTTATAACTGACCCCACAAAATGTATTTGCAAGTAAGAGGTCAAACTTCAAGCCAAAGCCAATGGTACCAACTTCCGCTGGAAGAAACTATGGCCCGTTGATTACCAAACTAGGCTGCAGTCATCTATTTCCAAGAATAGACATTTTATCGATTTGTATGATGTAATAAAATTTTTTTAGACACATATTGCTCTAGGTGGTCTTTGGTTCGACGTTTACCCACAGCGACTTATGTTTTCTGCTGTTTCGCAAATTTACTGTAGACAAAGACTGGGCTGGTCGGCCAGCAACAAGGCATGCGAAGTCCCTTTCCTACGCCGCAGAGCCCATACATCGTATCTAATTAACTCCTAATCGACGAGATGTTGACGGGATTCCTCGTACCCTTGCAGTGAAGAAGCCAAGTTTTGTGCTGCATTCACGGCAGTGCACTTTGTCTTCTGGAAGATTCTTGTCTCTAAGTATTGCGATTAGCATCGAAACTAGATTCTTGTTTCCTGTAGAGTCGAAAAGTACGTTACATACACATACATCTTTTTGAAGTGACTGCTGGCGTCTTGATCATCGTATATGGGCTTCACTTTTTCGTCCTAAATGTAGGAAGAGGTTTCTTTTAACGACCAATATTACCCCATTTGAAGGTAATACGCAGTGCTGTTAAATGTTTATATATTCCATCCTACTGTATCGTTCATGACATGCGTATAACAAATGACAGGTTATATAACACGTCTATTGCGTGATAATAGTGCTAGGGGAATTGATGAAATAAGTAAAATATCAATGTAATAAAGTTTTCGTTTCAAACAGACATTCAGCTGAGTACAGGAAAAATGACTTCATACGAGAAATTTAATGCATCTGAAGGCGTGAGCAAAAACCAGACAACAGTTTGTTGTTAGCTGTACATATCGCTACTCTCATACCGTTCACGATTTTCCTCACACTTTGCTAGTAAAATACGCCGTAATAGGAAGCTTTAACAATGTATCGTTCGAGAGACTACGGTCACTGTAAATAATGTTATCAAAAGTATCCGGATACGCCTATGTAACGCGGTATCAGCCACCAGAGGTCATGAGAGGCGGTACCCCTGCATAGAAGCAGGTGGGGATTTTTGTGTGGTCGGTAGAGAAGCAGAAACAGCAGACGGGTTTGTCAGAAGAGTTCAGTGACCTCGAACGTGGACTAGTCACTGGATGTGACCTGAGTAACAAATCCATCAAGAACATTTCAATCCTTCTTAAGCTGTCCAAGTCGACTGCTGTGATGTGACCGCCAAGTGGAAACGCAAAGAGGCAACCATAGCTAAACCGAGGTGAGGCAGAGCTCATATATTGACGGACAGACACCCTTAAGCGTTACGGAGGGTCCTTATAAAACACCGTATTACATCTCGTGGCAAACCGATGGCAGGACTAGGTTTTGGCGAATGCCTGTCGAACTTGACCTGCCATTATGTGTAGTACCGACAGTGAAGTACGCAGGAGATGGTATTTCTCGTAGTTGGTGTTTCTCGTAGTTTGGGTGTAGTCATCTTACTGAAATTAAGAACAGCTAAAAGGTGGAGGTTATGAACAAATTTTACAGCACTGTGTACTGCGTACAGCAGAGTAACAGACCAGAGACGATGACTGTATAAGCAAGACAATAATAGACGCTACCATAAAGCACATCTGTGAAGCGATGTTTTGTTGGCAACATTATTCCTGAAATGTATCGTCTGCCCAGAGTCTCGACCACAACGGAATGGAACACGTTTGGAATGAGTTACAACGTCGACTTCCCTCCAGATTCTAATGTCCAACGTCGCTGTGCGATCTGGTCACGGCGCCGGAGGAATAATGGACTGCCATTCCTCCACACGCATTCACACACCTCATTTAAAGTGTCCCCAGCGGAGTTCAAGCCTTTATAAAGGCGAAAGATGGAAATACCACATATTAATGTTCACCAATCAGTGCCGGGATACTTTCGATCAGATAGTTTCGTCAGAGGCGTTGATGTCGTTGTCTTCAGTCCCAAAAGGTGTATAGTGTGTCGTGTGCCAGTCTATTCATCTCTGAATAACTACTGAAACACCAATTAGAACCGTCTTACTGTACCAACCCTTGGCTCCCTTCTACAATTTTTACCCACCACACTTACTTCCATTGTAAAATATAGCCATTATTTACATCCTATTCTACAACCTTCGCCTTGACGCTCTAAACGTAGTGAAGTCGGGAATACAGCATACTCACAAAAAATAGTACAGAGCCTATTAACTTATTATCAACATATTTAACTGGCTGACGTGAATAGCAATGCAGAGAAGTGTAACACCCTGAAAACTCCAAAAGCTGATGTGGTAGTCTATGGTATGTCGATACACAGTTTACTGTCTCGTTGAATCGGATATTTGGATAGATTTTTAGAGTAAAATTGTAGTGGATTAGATGGCGTTATCGTAAAAGATGGATTCTTAATTCGGTTCAAAGACGATGGGGAACGCAATCGACACGGACGTTTTCAAAAAACAAACTGCCAAGATATTCGTTTCAAGTGACTTAGGGAAACTACAGAAATCCTAAATGTGGTTGTGTGGATCGTTCTGAGAGTTTCAAGGAATCTAAAAGCTACTGTGAAGAAAGTGTGACTTTTATGCGAGGAAACACAGAAAAATTCACGGTAAGGCAGAGCAACTAAAAAAAAGGAGAAAAGAAAAGAAAAAAAGAAGAAAAGGAAAAACTTACAAGAACTGATACATGATGATAAAATCGCGACACTAAACGTTGTCAGACTTAACTCACAGAAAAGTGGTCACCAAGAGCACGCTATATACATACAATCAGACATTCAGCAACATCAGTAGTATTCGACATCTAAATGTTGCGGGAAGTTTTCCACTACTATTTTGAGACTGGATTTCAATCATGGATGCTGTAAGAAACATTTGTTCCGAATAGGCGTAGTGGACCCAGTAACTCGCTCCTGCTGTGAAGAAGGACATGTAAATCACTTTCGTTCTCGGTACAAAAATTGTCAGATGATCGTAAGTACGCTCGTTAGCTCTAATTATGAAACAAAAACTTGCCTGAGGACGATATTCATTTGCAAAAGAACTTTACAGAGCAATAAGTAGCATTGAAATTGACGTATGTTGCAGAACATTCTGTGCTACATGTTATACGGACGAAAGAAACTTCGTAGCGTGGCAGAAAACCCACAACAAAATAATATGTAGTGGAATTTAAGGTACAAATGAACATCAGAACATCAGAAAGAGTGCGAAAAGTTTTAAGAAGTAATAATTGTGAAAAGTATAAACAACCTGAGTTGCTTTCTGAACTTGGTGTCTAATGCTAAACTAATACGTAAAAGCGACTGTGCCATCCCACTCAATAACAATTTTTCAAAAAGGTCTATCATTTGAACCGTAGAGCAAAAGTAATTTCGAATTTTGTATTAAGACTATTTAACCATTATATCTAATGCATAACGTTAGTAATTTCTATGAACTGAGATCCACAGCCTGTATAAAATTGTCAAGTGACGTAATTTTTCCTTTTTTTAGACTTTTTGTCAGACAAAAGTTTACACGTCTAGCACTATGATTTGATTTAAGCTGCTAGGGTAATATCAGATGATTCGCGCGCGCGCGCGCGCGCGCGTGCGCGCGCGTGCGCGCGCGTGCGCGCACACACACACACACACACACACACACACACACACACACACACGCACACACAAACACACCACAGATGAACCGTTAAGACAAACTGTCTCATACAGTGTTAGTCCAGTTTTGGAACGCGATGCGGCAGGGATCCTACATGGAATGGATACGACAAGTCCTTGATAAGTTTCCGGAAGTGTGTGGCAGCTCCCACAAATCACAGGCCGGCGGTCCGTGGGGGCGGAACGGATGCTCCAGATGTATTCCAACGTGTTCATATTAGGCAAATTTGATGGCGTAGAAATCAAAATGACTGCACTAAAATGATCCTAAAACTGCTGGCCTTGAACACGGAGTGTTATCCTGCTGGAAGATGCCATTGTCATCGGAGAAGACATAATGCATGGTGCCCGAGCGGTTCTAGGCACTACAGTCTGCAACCGCGCGACCGCTACGGTCGCATGTTCGATTCCTGCCTCGGGCATAGATTTGTGTGATGTCCTTAGGTTAGTTAGGTTTAAGTAGTTCTAAGTTCTAGGGGACTGATGACCTCAGATGTTAAGTCCCATAGTGCTCAGAGCCATTTGAACCATAATGCATGAAGGGGTCCGCAACGATGTGTTTGTAGCCCACAGGAGTCATTGTGCCTTCGATTAGTACCACAGGTGCCATGGAAAGCCAGGTGAATGTTCCGTACAGCATAATACCGTACCGACCCTGCGTACATGGGGCAGTGCTTGTTTCGAGCAACTGTTCGACCGGTTGACGCCGTATACCGACGCGAACGTTTACAAAAGCACGCTAATCTGATAATAAATGAAATAATATGTCACTTACTACTTGCCATTTGTCAGAGTCGCTTATTCCAGTGGATTTCCCCGTTTGTAGGCAGAATCGCGATCCTCTCGTCTCGTCTCTGCTCTGCTAATATGCTTTCCTTGCCGAGTCTCGTATCCGCGGGGTCACCAGCCTGCTTCCAACCTCGGGATGGGCAATGGTCACACTTTATAGAGTCATTAGTGTATATATTAACCACTTGATATATTTTATTTGTAATCTGACGTCCGCGTATGTAGATTAATACAACAACAAAGTGAGGCCTGGGTTCAAAGAGCATATGCGATTTTGGCCTTCATTTCCATGGTAAGTATAATGGTAAGACACTGGACTGATATTCACTAGGACACCTGTTAAAATTCTCATTCGGTTATTCAAAATTAAGTTTTCCATATTTTCCCTAAATCATTTGAGACAAATGCCAGAATCGTTTCTTTGAGAGGACAGTGCCGCTTTCATTCCCCTTTATTTCCCTCTCCAAGATTATAGTTCGTCCCTATGGTATGGCTATCTAGAGGAGATTAAACATAAACTCCACTCTTCTTTACTTTTTTTACTGGCTTTCGAGACTTGTCCATACCATCTAAGTCGTCTCATGTCAATACGGATGTGAGGACAACGCAACACCCAGTCCCCGAGAGGGGAAAATCTCGAATCTAGTCCTGAATCGAACCCGGCCCTCTTTGGTTAACAATCCGCCTCCCTGACAGAACAGCTGCCGAGGGGGACAATCTTCCGTCCTTCTTCATTACATTTTGCGGCTTCTTGACAATTCCTATGGTTGTACGGTGAGGAGTATTTGATAATGAGGCTTCAGCTTCGAAATTGGATACAATTGAATATGCAAGTAGAGTGTTCAGATGTAATTGGGAAATATTTATCCTTTGGACGACAGGGTGTTTCAAAAAGACTGTACGCATTACAAAGTATTATGATGTCTAAACTATAGATCCCTGTGCCACGGCTCTGTTATTGGAGCAACGAATACATTGTCTAGTTAATATTTATTGCCACTAGATGTCGGTTGTCTTCAGTTTGCTTGGTTACTGTCACATGTTGTAGAATGGCTACGCTGTAGCAGTAATCATTTTGTGTTGTTGAGCTTTCAACGTGTAATTTCGCGATTACAGTGCAAACACGTTTTAGTTGAGGAACCAAATTGATCCTTCAAATGGATGAAATATTCGCAGATGGTATCGACAGTTCATAGGCATAAAATGTACACGTAAAGGAAAGAGTCCTGGGTGCCCTCGTGTTTCCGACAAAAATTTAGCACGAAATGAAACCGCTTTCCGTCTTAGTCGTACAAAATCTACACATCGTGGCAGCCGGGCTGTCATAAACAGAAATTTGGCGTATTTTGAGACGCCTGTTGGTTATGATGTTCTGCAAGTTACAGCTGTTACTGGCTCTACATCGTGACGACAAACTTAAATGTGCGGTATTTTCTGACGAACATCTGAATGCTGCTGACAATGATAATACTTTTAAACAACTCATCATTTTCACTTATGAAGCGATTTTACACCTTAGTGGGAGAGCAAACAAACACATTGTTTGAATTTGGGTCAGACAGAACCCACATGCACACACTGAACATGTACGAGATTCACCTAACGTCAATGTATTATGTACGATATCCCACTCATCTGTTTACGGCCCATTCTTCTTTGCCAGAAACACGGTTAACGGTGTAGCAGCATCTTGTTATGTTACAAAACTGGTTGTTTCCGATACTGTATGAGCACTTCTTCATTTTTCAACAAGACGAGGCACCCCCTCGCTGGAGTCCCCAAATGCGTAAATATCTGAATGAAACTCTACCGAGTCGTTGGCCTGATCGTCAAACTGCCGGATAATTAACACTTCTCAGCTGTCTTCCACAATCACTGTATTTGACGCCTTGTGACTTCTTCCTATGGGATTTCATGCACCTATACTATCACAGAACCTTCAAGAGTTGAAGAACAGGTTCGTAGTGGAACATCAATGACAAAGGACATGCTTACCTCAGTATGGGAGAAACTAGAGTATCGATGTGATATTGTTCGTGTCGCTGGTGGAAGATATATTGAACATCTATAAACTAAAATCGACGTTCGTAAATATGTGTCCCAACTTTCAAAGTTGTATGTTTTACAGTTTAATAAATACGTGAGTTTGAAATACGTATATTATTTTTGAAACACACTATACCAACATCTGCTGCGGGCTCATAATGTTTTTATCTGAGAAATTGGAGTAGATCATGAATATTTCGCACCAGCTTCAGGCTACTGTTTTATTATAGACTATACTAGTATCTCAGTATGTGCTGAGGGAGATAGTATTTGATTTCTTTGTATTCTGTTTAACTGCACAAGCTACGACTCAAGTGACGTAAGAGACAGTAACGAAAAGGTACTTGGTAACATGATATCGTACAAAGCGATTCATTAAGCCGAGAAATTTTGTTCACATCCTCGAAAGATTTTTAACAGTAGTTAGTTTCCATTTCTGTAGTCTAAGCAGCTGCCGCTCGCAGTGATTGTGGCTTGCATTATGAAAATCTTAATCAACTTACGTCGCTTCTGCCTTCTAATGACGAGCAGTAACCCGATGCATATATCAGGTGCTTACGGTATCCAGAAGCGAAAAAGAATCCTGAGGTACGGCCGCTTAAATGAGCCGGCTCACACGTTAATTGAACGAGGCGTGGCGCCGCTCCCGCTGCTTAGGGATGCCGTCTACCAAACGCGAAATGCGGTGCACGGCAGAGGCGAGCCGTTTCCACGGCGACGGATGGCGGATGGCGGCGTGGTGCGGGCTGCGGCCGCACGGCGCGCTGGCGTCTGTGGCGGCGCTCTGCCCACCCCAGAGACCGTGGCAGCGGCACAGTCGCAGTCTCGTCCGCTGGCGTCGCGCTGCTTGTCCGGAAGCACCAGCAGGTGAGTCCGAGGCTGCCACGCCGACACGTACGCCGTATGACCAAATGTGAGAGAGAGTTCTTTGCTGATGCATTTAACTCCACATCCATATCTAAATTCCCCCAGCCACATTATCAAGCGTGGAGCAGAATGTTTTTGGTATCAGTTCCACTTGCCCGCTTTGCTGCACCATTCACCAACGTGCAGGGGAAGAACAACCGCAGATAAACCCCCGTACGAACGCAAATTTGTCTGATTTTCTCGTCTTGGTTAATTCGTGATACATAATTGGGGGTGGGAGAGGGCTAATATGTTAGCAGAATGCCTTCGGGCGTACTCATTCGTAATTTCAACAGTAAATCTTTCCGTGTTGCGTAACACCCTAAAATACTTCCTGTATACAGGCTGTACAGCCTCAGTCTACTTAAGGAACAACAAACGTGACTTGTATTTCTTCAAAGTGATCAAGTGACCAAGGATTAGCATTACATAGCGTATTTGGCGCTAAGGAAGCTTCCTTTACTTAAATCTGTCAGTTGCTGCCTGCGTTGTTGCCGTGGTTGTGCTACTTTCGTAAAAGGGAAAACGAACTGCCTTCAGTTACAAATCGTGACTTATATTTCAATATATGATACATTTCGAGCCACGGCTGCTCGTCTTCAGATGCTTGACCAATTCGTCAGCGTCTGCTTCTACATGATTACTCTTCCATTCACAATTAAGTGCCTGAGAGAGGGTTCATCGAACGACATTCAATCTCTTTCTCTAGTGTTCCAACCTCCGATAGTGTGCGGGAAAAAAGAACGTCAATCTTTCTTTGCAAACTCTTATTTCTCCTGTTTTATTATGATACCTTCTCCCTAAGTACGTGGGCTGTCAACGAAATATTCTCTCCCTCTAAGGAGAAAGTTGGTGACAGAAAGTTAATGATAAAATCCTGCGCAACGAAAAACATCTTTGTTTTAGTGATTGCCACCTCTGTTCGCGTATATTACCCGTAGCATTATCTCCCCTGTTTCACGTTAATATAAAACGAGCTGCTCTTTTTGAATTTTCTCGATTTCCTCCGTCAATCCTGCCTGATGCGGATCCCACACCCCACAACAGTATTGCAGAAGAGGGCGGACAAGCGTTGCGTTATCTTCAGCGCATTTCTTACATCTTCTAAGTGTTCTGCCAGTAAACCTCAGTCTTCAATTTGATTCTCTCATGACATTATCTACGTAATCGTTACAAGTTATTCTTAATTGTAATCTCTAAGTATTTAGTTGAATTTACAGCCTTTAGATTGGTGTGATTTATCGTGTAACCGAAATTTAAGGTATCCCTTTAAGTACTCATGTGGATGACTTCACACTTTTAATTATTTATAGTCAATTTCCACTTTTCATACCATACAGGTTTACAAATTTTTGGGAATTTAGGTTACTAGCAGTCTGCTTCCAGCAGTGGTTATATAGTTTTTAAGTACAGTATGAGTGGGCATATTTACATACATACTGTCTCAATGCATATTTGTAAACGCTTGCCTGAAATTTAAGAATTTCAGACAAGCGTTTAAAAATCTGCTGTGGCACGAAATGAGTGTATATTTACGTAAATGTCTACTCATATCGTGCATAAAAACTATCAAACTGCTGGAAACAGACCACTAGTAATCTAATTTTTTTAGAAAGTTCTGTAGACACATATAGCTCCCTGAGGGAGTGCTAGTTCTGCAAGGCCTGCAGGAGAGTTTCTGTGAAGTTTGGAAGATAGGAGACGAGGTACTGGCTGAAATGGAGCTGTGAGGACGCGTCGTGAGTCTTGTTTGGGTAGCTCAGATGGTAGAGCACTTACTCGCGAAAGGCAAAGGTCCCGAGTTCGAATCTCGGTCCGGGACACAGTTTTAATCTGACAGGAAGTTTCATTTCAGTGCATACTCCGCTCTTGAGTGAAAAATTGAGTGAATCCATTCTGATAAAATATGGATTACACACATGAAGTCTGAATCACATTTCAGCGAGTTCATAGCACAGAAGAAGGCAAATTAGATTTGTAGCCTTTAACAGAATCACTTACCGCGTAGCCTTTAACAGACACACTTACTGCGACTGAATATCAACAAAATTTCTAAGCATCCATAGTTCTGTGAAAATTTATAACTCCGTAACAGCAAAACTAATGACTTTAACTGAACTGAACTGAACAGGTAGCAAATCTATATTGAAAGAAGACTAACACGAGTTCTTTCGCCTTTAAACTGAAGGAATTCATGCTAATATATTTATGATGATGTATCTTTAGTGGTTGTACAGAATCGAAGCAAAGGGTTGTATCAGGGGCGATTAAAAGATTTCCCTTTGAGGGCACTGCAGCAGCGTATGTGCAATGTAGCGCGATTCCGATGCTGATGTATAAGCTTCGACATGTAGGCGAGAGATTAGTTTGGCATTCATGTCTTTCCGAAGCGCATACGGTAACCGCGCAAACGTTAGCTATAGCGACCTCCAATCAGGACCAAAGTGCTGTTACTCTGTTCTCGGCTACCGAAGGACAAACACAGGTAGACATCAATCGCAGAATGAATAATGTGTAGGGGGCAGCATGTCTGTCCAAAACCGCCATTGTAGGAAGGTGCACGAGAAGAGGTGCTGCTGCCTCATGACAACACACGTCCCCATATCGCAAATCTTGTAACGCAGGAGTCACACCCATTCAAGTGGGAGACACTCGAGCACCCGACCTATAGTTCTGATTTCTCCCCATGCGATTGTGACGCCTTCGGACCCTTAAAAAGGCCTTTATTGGTCGACGATTCTTGTCGACGAGGTTGTGCACCAGCAGTTACGCACTCCTTCACATAGCAGGAAGCGGTGTTTTACCAAAGGAGTATCTTCAGCCAGGTGCGTCGGTGAAATGATTGCCTAAATGCTCACGGCGATTTTACATGATTGGTATACCGATTCTGGACTGTACGGTCTTCGTACGAAAACTTCCTGATCGGATACTGCGTTGATTTCGCTTTAAAATCCGTAACTGCATAGAATAAAGGGATATTTTATCGATGCTTTTCCGAGAATCTCTTTTAAGCAGAATTAATACAAATGTCATCGAAGACACTTTTAATGCTGTGAGCTGAAGTCCGTAAAGGAATATGTTTTCTGACGTGTATACATATCTCAAACCTGTTACGAAAATTATGGTTTGAACACTTATCTACAACGAAAACCAAACACACTGTAACTGTTTGAGGCCAGTATTAAATCACTAACAGGCGCACAGTGAAAGGCAGAAGTGGACAACGTGTGTGTCCATGGTGCGATATGTAGAGTACAGATCAAAATGTAGGATTGTCTCTGAAAAAATCATATCTTGCATATAAGTATCGTACAACGTGTACAAACTGTACCCTCTATTTTCGGAAGAGTTATAAGTTCTTGGATATGCTGAACCCTATACGTATCACACGCTTAGAATCAATTTACGTTACCAGTTCGTGGCTTGATAAATTCCAGCTACCATTATTCCTTGGATTTTTATGTCATAAAACCTGCTTGCCATGTAATAGTTCGCGAGTACGAAGACTACTAATCTCCCATTGCTGGCAAGGGTGTCGGTTGGGAACAATGCAATGTCAGTAAATATGTTGGCTGCTAGGACGCGGATATCTAGATGTACTAGAATTTATTCATTTGTGTTAACGCTGAAGGCACTGAAATGATCATAGTGAATGCGTTTCCTGTGTGACTCAACGTACAGATGTGCGATCAGAAATTTGTGCCTTTGAAAATTGTTTCAGAAACGCGGGGTTCGCTCTGAGTGCGACTCCGAAGCCAAACTACAATACGAAAATTAACAGCTCCGAAATTTCTTTATACTTTCGCAACCGAGCGAGGTGACGTAATGTTTAAGACACTGAACTGGCGTTCGAGATAAAGGCAGTACACATTTCCGGCCGGCCACACTGAATTAGTCTTTCCTTGATTGCCACAAGTCACTTAAAAACGCCATAATAGTTTTATGTGAAAGGACTAAATGCTTCCCTTCCCCATCCCTGCCCGATCCGGACTTTTGATCAGTCTCTAATGATTTTTTGTCGACAGGGCGCTAAAATCGAGATCTTGGAATCTTGTTTTTTTTCGCTATTTCTATTTTGATTCAGACACAACCATACCCAGCCAGCCTCTTTCGAATGGCTGTTCTATCCGTCACGTTCTAAATTCCTTCTGATGATAACACTGACACGGCATATTTCATGCACAGAATGCTGTATACTGCTAACAAAACGGAAATAGCTCCAATACGGTGCTAGATGGAGAAAGTCTGCTGACATTCTCATGAGAATAACAGAATTTAAACAGGTACATTACTGCCGTAGAAGATGCGGTTCTAAATCGTTTTGCATTTTGCGCTACCGTGATACATTTTACCACTCTTTAGTAGTGCTCTCCAGGGAGGCAGTCTTAATCCGTACCAAGACAGCGGGGTCGAAATATGGCCCAAGAGAGCATCATTTCTTGTTTTAAATTTTCGTGTAATGCACATTTGAAATATATTTAAGTATAAGGAAAACCAGTGCCAATCTGTTCTATTATTTCTCGTTTATGTATAATGCGATTTCAAAAAGTTATATATTATTATGGCAGGCCAAGTAACTTATTCAGTGCTGCAGTGCACTTGAAAGTGACACAGCTAGACTGCTTTCCAACAGCCACCAAATCTCTCTAAACCCCACTCCACTACAGCTGGAGGTGACATAGCGTTTGATCCGTATAGCGCCAGAACTTCACAGTGAGTCTGTGTGCGATGTAGATGTTTAGCCCATAGAAATCGTACATTCCCACGTATTTCAGCATCGGAGTAAGTTTCCAGCTGTCGTGTCTCTATATTCCCACATTGTAATGCACCTGTTAACTGCACCATAGCAGAACTGTTTCTGCAGAATACACGGAACATGTACTCTCTTTTTACAAAGCGCCACTTTTTTTGATGAATGGTGTTAGCTTGGGACGACATGTGGGACTTCCTTTTTGAAGTATCTTTTTTGCTTCAGATTCTCAGATGGATATCATCATGAATCGACGTTAGAGGAGGAGACTATATCCTAAGTACCGTGAATATCTTGTGAAGAGAGCTGCACCATTTTCGAAAAAAAGACTCGAACACGAGACTGATTCCACCATTTAAAAGGTTTATCATTTCAAAGATTACAGAGAAAATTATGATTCGTTGCTTTCTCTCCCTTTTTTAATTTTTTACGTTACAGTAACAGTGTTAAACGTTATCTACGTCTGACAAGATAAAATACAGTTGCCTAATTCAGTCTAAAATATGCTGTAGAGAGTAATATAACTACTGCGGAACTGCCTCCTGGCAAAACTTGACGCTGTAGTGCTTAACTGAAGTCTCAAGTTAATTACACTCACGGGCGAAAGTGTTACGAAATTTCATGCTTTTTAACAGAACTGATAATAGGTACACCATCTGAGCTCAGAGTTCAGATTGTTAGTTTGATATTTGAAAACATGTACACTACTGGCCATTAAAATTGCTACACCAAGAAGAAATGCAGATGAAAGACGGGTATTCATTGGACAAATATATTATACTGGAACTGACATGTGATTACATTTTCACACAATTTGGGAGCATAGATCCTGAGAAATCAGTACCCAGAACAACCCCCTCTGGCCGTAATAACGGCATTGATACGCCTGGGCATTGAGTCACACAGAGCTGCCCATGCAGCTTCAACGCGATACCGCAGTTCATCAGGAGTAGTGACTGGCGTATTGTGACGAGCCAGTTGCTCGGCCACCATTGACCAGACGTTTCCAATTGGTGAGAGATCTGGAGATTGTGCTGGCCAGGGCAGCAGTCGAACATTTTCTGTATCCAGAAAGGCCCGTACAGGACCTGCAACATGCGGTCGTGCATTATCCTGCTGAAATGTAGGGTTTCGCAGGGATCGAATGAAGGGTAGAGCCACGGGTCGTAACACATCTGAAATGTAACGTCCACTGTTCAAAGTGCCGTCAGTGCGAACACGAGGTGACAGAGACGTGTAACCAATGGCACCCCATACCATCACGCCGGGTGATACGCCAGTATGGCGACGACGAATACACGCTTCAAAAATGGCTCTGAGCACTATGGGACTTAACAGCTATGGTCATCAGTCCCCTAGAACTTAGAACTACTTAAACCTAACTAACCTAAGGACAGCACACAACACCCAGCCATCACGAGGCAGAGAAAATCCCTGACCCCGCCGGGAATCGAACCCGGGAACCCGGACGTGGGAAGCGAGAACGCTACACGCTTCCAATGTGCGTTCACCGCGATGTCGCCATGCATGGATGCGACCATCATGATGCTGTAAACAGAACCTGGATTCATACGAAAAAATCACGCTTTGCCATTCGTGCACCCACGTTCGGCGTTGAGTACACCATCGCAGGCGCTCCTGTCTGTGATGCAGGGTCAAGGGTAACCGCAGCCATGGTCTCCGAGCTGATAGTCCATGCTGCTGCAAACGTCGTCGAACTGTTCGTGCAGATGGTTTTTGTCTTGCAAACATCCCCATCTGTTGACTCAGGGATCGAGACGTAGCTGCACGATCCGTTACAGCCATGTGGATAAGATGCCTGTCATCTCGACTGCTAGTGATACGAGGCCGTTGGGATCCGGCACGGCGTTCCGTATTTCCCTCCTGAAACCACCGATTCCATATTCTGCTAACAGTCATTCGATCTCGACCAACGCGAGCAGCAATGTCACGATACGAGAAACCGCAACCGCGATAGGCTACAATCCGACCTTTATCAAAGTCGGAAACGTGATGCTACGCATTTCTGCTCCTTACACGAGGCATCACAACAACGTGTCACCAGCCAACGCCGGTCAACTGGTGTTTGTGTATGAGAAATCGGTTGGAAACTTTCCTCATGTCAGCACGTTGTAGGTGTCGTCACCGGCGCCAACCTTGTGTGAATGCTCTTCAAAGCTAATCATTTGCATATTACAGCCGGCCTCAGTGACCGAGCGGTTCTAGGCGCTACAGTCTGGAACCGCGCGACCGCTACGGTCGCAGGTTCGAATCCTGCCTCGGGCATGGATGTGTGTGATGTCCTTAGGTTAGTTAGGTTTAAGTAGTTCTAAGTTCTAGGGGACTGATGACCACAGCAGATGTCCTTATGTTATTTAGGTTTAAGTAGTTCTAAGTTCTAGGGGACTGATGACCACAGCAGTTAAGTCCCATAGTGCTCAGAGCCATTTGAACCATTTTGCAAATCACAGCGTCTTCTTCCTGTCGGTTAAATTTCGCGTCTGTAGCACGTGATCTTCGTGGTGTAGCAATTTAAATGGCCAGTAGTGTACTTTCTACACTGCAGGTAGTTGGTGGTAGCTTTAGGAACTCGAAGTCCATTTTCCTTTTTTGGAATAACACGTGGGTAACTGTTAGTCAACCGCTAATGCAATACACACTCTCCGAAGTGATTTAGTTGGAGAGACCTGCCGGCTTGCAAGTGGACCCACTTGCACCCTGAGACAATTAGCATCATGCCATGATTTGGATTCGATACGAAACATAAAAAGCAGGATAGCTATCCTGATGTACGACCGGCCTCCACCCACAGGTCGCAAAGGCTGGTCAGATGCAAGCGGAGACAACTCAGCCGCCAAAGAAACGCAATAGACCTTCAGGGTGGTGGTGGTGGTGGTGGTGGTGGTGGCGGAAATTCGGACATAAGCACTCTTATGAACGTAGTGTTAATTAAACCTAAGAGACACAATTTTGAAGAAATAGTCGCCTGCAGGATGCCGTAAAGCAAGGAACGGAAGCACACGATCGGACATTGGGCACCCGTATGGACAAAATCGATCTGTGAATATCCGCCGTACGACGATACCTCCTCCGACTGCTTGAACAATGCTCTGTGAACCAGATGCGTCGCCTCGAGTCGCTTCAGAGGACCCGTAGCCTTGCTTTGACGTATACCAATCGAATCGTCAATACAAATCTTTTTTCAAAGTGCGGATGTGGCCAAAGAAAAACGATACAGAAATAAAAAGCTACCATACTTCACTTAAATTCATCCTATAATTTCATTCGGGACCATTTGTTAAGTTAAGTCATAAAATCCGGTAGCGTGTAACACGAATTATGTCCGGAAGTATATTTATTCCTTACTGAAATTTGTCATAAACAATATTTCAAACCAACTGCTCGGTTCAACGAATCAGAAATAAGAATAGTCTCATAAAGAAGTAAAGTCATTCGCTCCAGAAAGGTGTCTAATGTTCAAAAACACACATCTTTAGCTACTTGCTAGCAGCCACAAACAGTGCCAAAACTCGACAGCAGTGCGCTTCTGACATCGCGAATGTGGTTCATCGTTCGTAAGTACACGATCTGATTAAAATTATCCGGACACCTATTACTGGATATTATTTTGGAGTACGTTCACCCTTCGCCTTTATGACGGCTTAAATCTGCTGCAGATACTGTCAGTGAGGCGCTTGAATGTTTGCGGAGGAATGGTAACACGTTATTCCTCAAGAGCTAAAACCACAGAAGGTAATGATACTGGACTCTGGGGTCTGGAGTGAAGTCGAAGTTCTAATTCACCGCAAAGGTGTTCCATTGTTGAATCGGATTCAAGTTGGGACTCCGAGCATGTCAGTCCATTTCAAGGATATTGTTGTCCACAAAGCATTGCCTCATAGATGGTCAATTAAAAGAGGTCGCATTGTCATGCTGGCCGGCCGCTGTGGCCGAGCGGTTCCAGGCGCTCCAGTCCGGAACCGCTCTGCTCCTATGGTCGCAGGTTCGAATCCTGCCTCGGGCATGGATGTGTGTGATATCCTTAGGTTAGTTAGGTTTAAGTAGTTCTAAGTCTAGGGGACTCATGACCTCAGACATTACGTCTCATAGTGCTTAGAGCCATTTGAACCATTTATCATGCTGATACAGTCAGTCACTCTCCGAATTGTTCTTGTAGTGCACACATTGCACGATGATGTTAAAAGTCTTCATATTATCCGCATTTATCGTTTTCTTAATCGCAGTAACATGACCACACCCTAACCACGAAGAACATCCCCATAGCGAAACACCACCTGCTCTGTACTTCACTGCTTGCATCGTACATTATGGCACGCAACATTGTCCATGCATTTGCTAAACCCAAATACGTCATCGGAATGCCTCTGGGTATAGCGTGATTCGGCACCCAAAATCATTCGTTTCCAGCCATCCATTGTACCACCTCAGGCGTCGCTTATCATTGATTTCATAAATGTGTCGCTTATGACGAACTGCTCGACCGTTGTAGCCCATTCTTTTAATTTCCTGCCCAGTCATTGTGTTAGTCGGACAGCTGGTAGCACTTTGGACCTGTCTGATGGTTCCTTCCGCTGATTTCCTGCTATTTCTTACAACCACCCTCAGCAATGCTTGATTGTCCCTGTCCGTCAGTATACGAGGCGTTTCTAATCTTGGTACAGCTGTGCTTGTTCCTTCGTGTTTCTACTTGAGAATCACATCACCAACAGTCGACTTCGGCGGCTTTAGGAGGGCCGAAATGTCTCTCATGGATTGCGACAGCCAGTGGCTAATCCACTGGGCTCTCCAGACACCTATTCTGCCGTTACTGCTTGTCAGCTGACAACACAACATCATCTAGGCTTCTTTACGTCTAACTTGGGCTCTCACCACACGATTATCCAGTGTAATTGCAACAGATACTATAGTGACCTACCGGTAATGCAACACCTTGTCTCCTATTCTGAGTTCTGTCTTGTTCTTTAAGAAACGCATTTCGTGGTTATCAGCCGTTCTGTCAGAACCATGCCAGCCCCAGGGTAGTATCTGTTGTGGTCTGCACTTTAGTTCGCTCCTATGTCATTAGTTACTGGATCACCTTACGTACCAACTTGGAAGCAATAGTGTTTCGAGGCAAACGACTCTGGCAATCACTATTTTCAGTGTCTACCTCCCTCTGGGTAAGCCACTTCCTTACACTGAACTGTCTACCTTAATCTAGCAACTCCTACTCCCGTTGCTCGTCCTTCGGGACATTAATGCCCACCACCCACTGTGGGGGAGTGTCACTTCAACAGATAGGAATCCCTTAATTGACCAACTTACCACGGGCCTTGATTTGTCTCTCCTCAATGATGTTTCCCCTACCCACTTCGGTGCCACTCATGGCACCTTCTCTGCTATCGATCTCACGATCTCCTCCCCTGCTCTTGTGGCTTCCCTACATTCGTCATCCCATGACCTTTGTGACAGTAACCACTTTCCTGTGGTTCTATCGTTTCCCTGCTGGCGCCACGCAGACAGGCCCCTACGTTGGGCATTCTGCAGGGCCAATTGGTCTTTGTATACATCTACCATGCACTTTGACAGCTCCCTCTCGAATTCCATTCATGTAGTCGTACAAGGCGTCTCAGCCACTATTCTTCATGCTGCTGACACTGCTGTCTCCCTACCCACAGGTCCCCTCGTCGTCGACCAGTACTGTGGTGACCAAGGATGTCGCCATTGCTGTCCAGAAGCAATGTAACTGACACCCTTCACAGACCAACCTCCTCGTTTTTTAAGCATCTCTGCGCTAAGGCTCGTTTCCTTACTAAGCGGAGTAAAAAGGAGAATGCTGGGAGCGCTATGTTCCCTCCCTGTCGACATATGCCTCTTCATCACAGGTTTGGTCCAAGTTCTGTAGCCTTGTGGGCCACCAGCGACAGTGACTGTTCAGGGTCTTAACCTCCGAGGTGCACAGATCCATTGGTCCTAGTGGAACACCTCACGGCACACTTTATGGTGGCATCAGCGTCCTCTTCCTATCCTACTACCTTTCTCTGGCAGAGACGCAGAGTTGAACGGACCCACATCAGTTTCATCTCGCACCACACTGAGCCCTATAATGCACCCTTCACCGAATGGGAATTGTTCCACGCTCTTACCTCTTCCCCAGAAACCGCCCCAGCCCCAGATTCCATCAACCAGATGATCCAGCAATTGGAAGTTCCCCAGAGGCAACCTCTCCTCAGGGTCTTCAACTGCATTTGGCTAGTGGGTGCTTTTCTGTCACAATGGCGAGACAATATAGTTATCCCTATCCTTAAGCCCAGGAGGAACCCAAGTCTCTCGTCAGCTCCTGCTTAGTTAGCCTGATCAATGTACTTTATAAACTACTCAAGAGGTTGGTAAGCTTCAGATTATGTTGGGTACTCGAATCTCGGGGTCTTTTGTCACTGTATCAGTGTGACTTCGGGGCAAGATGATTTCTAACTGACCATTTACTAAGAGTGGAATCAGCCATCCGACAGGCCTTTAGTCACTGCTGGCACCCTGTTGCGGCCTTCTTTGACGTATATAAGGCGTGTGACATGGCTTGCCGCCATCACATTTGTTACCTTCGATGACTGGGGTTTCTGTGGTGGCTTTCAGATTTTTATCTGCATGTTTTCGTCACTGGCTTTTCTGGGTTCGAGGTGGCACTTCACTCAGCTCCTCTTGGATTCTGGAGAATGGTGTCCCACAGGGTTCTGTGATACGTGTCACACTCTCCCTCATTGCCATCAACGGGCTTCTTACCTCTGTTAGGTTGTACATCGACGATTTTTGCATCTGGTGCAACTTCCACTCGGTAGCATGTCCTGAGTGTCGGCTCCAAGGTGGTGCCATCGGAAGGGCCTCTGTATGGGCCACTTCCCATGACTTCCAGTTTTCTCCTTCCAAAACACGGTTTATGCATTTTTGTCGTCGACCTACAGTACACCATGATCCAGAACTTTATTTAGGCGACCATCTCCTCGATGTTGTAGCACAGTCCCGTTTCTTGAGCTTTACGTTTGATAACCAGCTGACATGACTGCCCCACATTCTTCACCTTAAGACTACATGTATGCAGAAGCTTAATGCTCTCCATCTGCTGGCCTACACTTCTCGGGGTGCTGACCATTCCGCTCTTCATCTTCACCGTGCTCTGGTCTTGTCCAGGCTACATTATGGTGGTCAGGTTTATGGTTCAGCAGCTCCTTCCACTTTTAAACTGCTTGACTCTGTTCATCATTGTGGAGTGCGTCTGGCTGTTGGTGCCTTTCGCTCTAGTCCCATTGATAGTCTCCTCACAGAAGCGGGGACTCCCCTCTACAGATACATTGCAGCCAACTTCTTGTTCCTTACGCAATCGCCATTAGCGAGTTCCCTGACCATCCTGTGTACCCTGTGCCCTTTGCCAACGAGGGATGTCTCCCACCTAACACCAGCCCATGAGTAGGATTGCGGGTTGGCATGCGTCTCATTCCCTCCATAGGGATCTCCATCTGCACTCAATGGACTGCTGCATCCTGTATCTTTCCTCTCATAACCCCCCCCTTAGATGGTGCCTCGACCACGGATTAGGACCGATCTATTCCAATGTCCTGAAATTTCTGTCGCTCCTGTGGTTTTCTGACGTCTTGTATGTGCTATCCTTGCCGAGTTCCAGGGTGCCACCATGTGTTGCACTGATGACAATCGACAAGGTGGGATATGCTTTCACGTCAGCCCCTGGCTTCGCACACCATTTATTGCAAGGATCTTGTAGTGAGTTTACAGTACAGCTTCTAGCCATTCACAGATCCCTCCTTTTTGTGTCTCACACCTCCCTCCACAGCGTTTCAATTTGTTCAGATTCCATGAGCAGCCTGCCCATGACCTTCTGTGCCCTTGAGCGTGCCGCCTGCTCAGTCGTCTTCCTCTGCGTCCGAAGTCATGTGGGCATCTCATGGAATGAACTGGCTGACCGTCTGGCTAGAGAAGCAAATACTTCCTCTCCCTCCGCCCACTTCCTTTTATGATTCCAGCTGTGGATGTGCGGATCTACGTCAAATCTCTTTTTGCCCAAAAACTGGAATGACATCTGGTGCACTACTCCTCACAGTAATAAACTCCGCACAATCAAGGAGTCTACTGCAGTTTGGCGCTCTTCCTTCCACTCCTCTCGGAAGGAGTGCCCCATTTAATGCCGTTTACGCATTGGTCATACCCGGCTCACCCATTAACCTCCTACGTAACGACCCACGCCCACAATGTGGTTGTGAAGCCAGACTGTCGATATCTTACATATTGGTGGATGGTCCCCTTCTTTCGGCCCTTTGTGTTAAGTAAGGTCTTCCCAATTGCTTAAATTTATTAGTAGCGGACGACCCAAATATGGTTGAAGGGGTCCTCAGTTTCCTCCGTGGAAGTCGTTTTTATTTCCAAATATAAGGTTTTACTTTAGTCTTGGAGTAGGGCCAAGTTAGTTAGGGTTGGGACTTCTTGTACAGTCTTCTCGGTCTGTCACCCCATGACCGCCCCTTTTTTCCAGTTTTTGGATTTGGTCTCACATTTTATGGCTTTAGTTTGTGTGTTTAATGTTCATTATTTTATAACTTGACTCCCCTGACTTGATCTGTCCACTTTTAGCGGATCCTCTTTCTTCTGTGACCGACTTAGGAATCGGGAATCGCGGGACTGATGACCTCGCCGTTTGTTCCCTTCAGTCCCCGCCCTCCCCCCAGCCCACCATTAAGCAATCCATAATCCGAGCCCCAGAAGACTGTCACCATGAATTTACAGGCTGAGAGCACAGCTTTGAACTTTTTCTTCGGAGGAGAGATGGTGTGGAGCCACTCCATGGATTGCCGTTTTGTTTCCCGTTCGAAGTGATGAAGTCATGTTTCATCGCTTGTGACTATGTTCGACAAAAAATTGCCGCGATTATCCTCGTAACGCTCAAGCAAATCCTTCGTTGCCCTTTACGGTTTTTGTTAGGTCCCCACCGGAGACACAGCTTTGAATACTCCAACTGATGGACGATTGTCGGCACTGCTGAGATGTTCAGTTGTGCAGCCTGGTTTTTGATTGTGATCAATCTCTGATCTATCTCTGGAGTGAGAGTGTCCGCACTTTCCAACATCGTAGTAGTAACGATTTTGTGCGGCCGGCTGTCAGCGGTACACGGGAGATGTGAGACGCCTCGCCCAATGACTGACAGCGCGTTTGCTCACTACTGGGTCTCTGTAGATATCGTACAAGCGTCTATGACGCTCTGGTTTCCCGCCCAAAGAAAGTCAATGACATTTCTCTACTTGGAACGCACCTCCTTTTGAGACGTCACTGACCATGCTACCGTATAATGGCGTCATCTATCGGAACTTCATACACTACAGGGGCTTAACCGGGAATATTGCACGAAGTCTCTCAATAAATTACACATATTTTCAACCGAAATTTGCCGAGAAAAACCTGTTACATTACTTACTGAAAGCTCCTTGTATTTATTCCACTGTGAGACAAGATTGGCAAAGCCTTTATGGAAAAATGTTTGCAACGCCCTACGGAGACAGGGTTGTACCCAAGCACGCACCTCTCCGTCCGAAGTAAATCAATGGCCCCTAAGGTATTTCTTCAGGGCTGAAAAATATGGGCGGGCCCACATTTGCCGAGGTTTTACCAACTACGCTGCAGGATTTTCGCTAGAAGCATTTATAGAGCCACACTATAGTCCCAATCTCTTCCTGTGCGTTTCCATACTTTTGGAACCCTGACGAAAGGTATACACCGCTATCGGTTTGCTTCGGACGAAGAGTTGCGCCCCTGGGTTTAATCATGATACCGTAAGCGACCGCAAACACTTTTACGCGAGAGCATCGACCGTCTTTCCTCACAGTGGGTTAAATGGATTAAGTTATGACTATTACTTTTGAAATAGTAAACAGTTTACTCTGTTTCCCCCGGTCTCGTTAACATTTGACTGCCAGCAATATACGCTGTAGAAACAACACTATAGCGTCTTTTTTATCGCCCATGTTATGGCAATTCCTGTGCTGCTTCATAATCTTCCACAGGTTATTGCTAACCTGCAATGAAGAACTTGAATTTGTCTATCGGTTTTTCTTCGTATCAAGACTACATTTACATCAGGTACGTTATAAATTCTCGTTGCTATTCAGCTATTTCCGCAGATAATCAGTAATTGGGAACAAAGAGGTCAAATATTACAAAAACGGACGTATTTTTACTACTCATCGACGACAGGCTGTGCGCTACCAGGAATATCCAGATAAACGAAGTAACGGAAAATTATATAACGCTGAACTTCATTTTCCTCTGATTGTGCGTCCGCCTGTTAACTCTGTTACATAACCGCTGGACTTTTATGCAGTATCTCTCTTGCTGCTACGAATCAGATTGTGGGTTCAGAGCTTATTTTGAAACAAAATATTCTATTCATTTTAGTTGCGACAGATACACGAATCGGAGCAGCTTTGTCATCAGGCCCGTCGGTATTAAGCACCGATGAGCAACTGTAAAATGAAAGCGGTATCCAGCAGAGGTATGCTAATTCGTTTTGTCATGACGGAGTCGTCTCTCTCATATTTATTTTTGAATCTACACGTAAACTGCATCGCGAATTGATTCTCATATCTAGCAAAAAACTAACATAGATTAGATGCACACGTAATACCGCTCACCCCGCATTTACGTCTTGCGCAGCACATTTAAAATACACTGCCTGTCGAAAAAGTGAAGCACTCAGTAGACATAGTCAATGAAGGTTCGTAAATGTATACACTATCGGCGGGTATGTAAAAGATAAGAGCTGCAATTATCTATGGCAGGTAGAACGCCTGCTAGAGAATATTAGTGTTCTTCATGTTTGCAGTTGTAGCTTGCATAAATGGTCGTGAACGTCATAACTTGAATGATGACTGCAAAGGACAGAGTTTGAAGAGGGCCTCATTGTGGGTTTCCATTTGACCGGGTGGACGAATGGTTCAGCAACCACTTTGGTAGGGCATTCTGATGCGGCAGTCACTCGACGGACTGGATGGGAACATGAGGGCAGGCAAACCCGATACCAAGATTCCAGCTGACCACGTCTGACCACCACAAGCGAGAATCGCTGTACTGTGCACTAAACACATGGTGACCTCTTCACATCTGCGTCTGCCGTCCGAGGACAAGTGGCGGACCCCCACCAACATTTTGTGTCATTTCGTTCTACTGGTCGGAGACGAGCAGCAGCTGAGCTATGGCACCAGCGTCTAATGCATACGCTGCCGCTAATACCACAGCACAGATGGATGGGTTTGGTTTGTTGGAATGACCAAGAAGCGTAGTGACGTATCGCACTCCTGCAGTAATCCGGACGGACATCGTCGGTTAACTATGGCGACGACCTGGAGAGAGGTCTTTTTCATCCAATGTTTTGGAGAGGCACACCGGTGTTACTCCTGACCTCATGGTATGGGGAGCCATAGTGTATGGAAGTGACTGAGGGAACTCTTGATGGCTCAGCAAAATGTCACGGACATTCTACGCCCTCATGTGTTACCTCTCGTGGCACATTATCGTGCTACATTTTTTCTATAGGAGAGTACTCATCCACAAATGTAAGATCTCTGTATGAACTGTCTACGACCTACGTGATGTTGAAGTACTCCAGCGGCCAACAAGATCCTCACACTGTCCGTGATAGAACATGTGTGGGACCAGCCCGGACAATTCGATCTGTGCAAGTATCCGGGATATCGAGGAGCAGTTGCGAGAGTTGTGGGCCAGCTTGCCTCAGGGGAAGTCAGTAAGGTTGTCAAAGATTTTTGTAACTGGATCAGTACAGGAATGCAGGCCACAGGGATGCAACGCCATACTGAAAAGTAGGTTCACACTGCTTAGTTCTTTCTAAATTTCACATAACATCACTTGGCCTCTTGGGCAGTGTAGTTCCTTTTTCCTCTCCCCTTCAGAGTGCACCACTTTTACTGTCGGGCAGTGCACGTTTTACCGTCATTCAGCGAAGCTAATGTCACAGTATCATCAGATCTCATTAGGCCCAGAGGTCTTTTCTTCATTTAATTGTCTCCACTCCTATCTTGGCTAATATCTTCTTCTTGCCTTCATTCTCATCAACTGTCTCGTACCACTGATATCAGAACAAAAGTCATGATGTATGCTAGCAAAAAGAAAAGAAATAAGATTACCGTCCCGTCGCTGACGTAGCGATTAAAGATGGACTCTCAAGTTCGTACTGTACAAGGAAAGCACCTTTGATTCCCCTTAATCCATCTAGGGCGAAAAACCCAAAACGGCAGGACATTTCTGATGACGACAATGCCGACATCGATTAACCAGAAATTTAGTCACTTAGTCCACTATCTTAGACACTATAGTACTTCCTTCAGTAATATACAATTTGATCAAAAGTATTCGGACACCCCCAAAAACATACGTGCGAGAGCAGAATTGGGTGCTCCGCGGAACTCACGGTACTTCAAACACGGTCAAGTGATTGGGTGTTAATTGTGTCATATGTCTGTACGGGATATTTCCACACTTCTAAACATCCCTAGGTCCACTGTTTTCAATGTGATAGTGAAGCGGAAACTTGAAGGGGCACGCACAGCACAAAAGAGTACAGGCCGACCTCGTCTGTTGAGTGACAGAGACCTCCGACAGTTGAAGAGGGTCGTAATGTGTAATAGGCAGACATCTATCGAGACCGTCACACAAGGATTCCAAACTGCATCAGGATCCACTACAAGTGTTATGACAGTTAGGCGCGAGGTGAGAGAACTTGGATTTCATGGTCGAGCGGCTCCTCATAAGCCACACATCACGCCGGTAAATGCCAAATGACGCCTCGCTTGGCGTAAGGAGCGTAAACATTGGACGATTGAACCGTGGCAAAACGTTGTGTGGAGTGACGAATTACGGTACAGAATGTGGCTATCCGATGGCAGGGTGTGGGTATGGCGAATGCCCAATGAACGTCTTCTGCCAGCGTGTGTAGTGCCAACAGTAAAATTCGGAGGCGGTTGTTTTATGGTGAGGTCGTGTTTTTCGTGGAGGGTGCTTGCACCCCTTGTTGCTATTCGTGACACTATCACAGCACAGGCGTACATCGATGTTTTAAGCAGCTTCTTGCTTCCCACTGGTGAAGAGCAATTCGGTATGGCGGTTGTATCTTTCAACACGATCAAGTACCTGTTCGTAATGCACAGCCTGTGGCGGAGTGGTTACGCGACAATAATATGCCTGCAATGGACTGGTCTGCACGGTCCTGACCTGTATCCTTTAGAACACCTTCGTGCCGGGCCTCACCGAGCGACATCAATACCTCTCCTCAGTGCAGCACTCCGTGAAGTGCCATTCCCCAAGAAACATTCCAGCACCTGATTGAACGTTTGCCCGCGTGAGTGGAAGCTGTCATCAGTGCTAAGGATGGGCCAAAACGATGTTGAATTACAGCATTACCGATGGAGGGCGCCACGAACTTTTCATTTTCAGACAGGTGTCCGGATACTTTTGATCACATAGTGTATATAAAAGCACGATGGCTCCTTCAGGTTTGCTTCAGTGTGGATGCACTAATGTCATCCAAACTCCAATGGGAATCAAAAAATTTACAAGTACTGGGTTAATGGACGATGTTTGCTGTATTGCAGCGTGCGATAAGTTGGAAATTTGAGTAGGTCAGGGACCGAGTCCTGATGGCCGAAGCAGTCAGCCGGCACGGTAGCTCAGCGTGGTTGCCCTCCATAATTTAAAAAAAAATGAAGTTTAATCTCTGAACTTCCAGGGGTATCATGTGACGTCCGCTCAGACCATAC
The DNA here is from genome assembly GCF_021461385.2 of Schistocerca piceifrons. Classification (NCBI taxonomy): domain Eukaryota; kingdom Metazoa; phylum Arthropoda; class Insecta; order Orthoptera; family Acrididae; genus Schistocerca; species Schistocerca piceifrons. Next base: position 234,483,602 of record NC_060138.1, read on the forward strand.
GATGAAAACAATGATGAACAAAATTAAGGGAAAGAAAGTGGTTAAGGGAACTGCTCATGGGATTAAGTCCTCGTTCGCCACAAATTTTCAACTTTTCGCTATTGCATTACCGCAACGCCCTGTGCGGCTAGAAGTCACGAGTTTCCCATCCATCCTTTCCCTTTCTTTCCCATCCAGTATTTCATATAAACCTCGTTCAGTATCATTCAGCGGGTTTCTCAGAATATTCCTAACTTAAGCTCTGGCGTTGGTGTTGACTTAGTACTCATGTACCGCATTTTTAAAATGTGACTACGCCTATTCAGGCTGTTTTAGTTTTATTTCTAGACCATACTCTCTTAGACAAATTATAGATTCGTGTATATCTTCTGAAGAAGACTCAATTATTTGGGCTGAAACCTAGGTAAAGGTTGGTTTCATTACAGCAGTCGAGGCTGATAGTTCCTTATATATTAGATTATCACGATTGCTGACTGTGCTGCAATGTTGAAAGTACAAAAATGCAATGTCGTTCCTGAACTGTGCTTGGTGTACGGCAGCGAATAAAACAAACTTAAAATGGCATTGTGTTAACATGTCCTTCTGTTTAAAGACAACAGAAACGATAACAAGGAAAATAAATTTTCTTTTAAGGCCTAAAAATTCAGCAGAGCGTGTAGGAGACAACAGATTTTTGTTATGCATTCACTTTTAATATGTTCTTTTACATGAAGCCGTTGACAATGAAAATAAAAAAGTTGTGTTAAGATCTAGAAATTGAAGCGAACGTGCCATACATTAGAAATAATTACGTACTTTTACAGAAATGCGTTCAAAATTAAGATTAAGCTGTCGTTGTACGATCTAATAACTTGAATGTGCATAGATTAAAAAAACACGTTCGGTATTAATACGTGAAACTATAGGAAAGCTTAAGAAATGAAAATGAAACATAGATTTCGGATTCCGGTGCACGAACTAATAACAAAATACAGACGAACACACACAGAACTGCATTTGCTGTTAAATAATTTTACAGACTAGTGTGGAAAAATCAAATTTGTTTTATAATCTAATTGTTAGCGTGTAAAGCATTAGGGTCTGTGTGGCTAGATGCTGCATAATCAGTGCACACGGTACCTTTAATTCACGTAAGGGCTGAAGAGTTTTGTACTGCAGCTACTGCTCTCACCATAGCTCTTTCTAACGGTATTAACACGTAACGGTCTGCACGTAAACGAGGTTTAGTTCTGCGTTCTGCCATTGGCAATAGTAAAATAAGCAGGTAATGCGGAGTTCGTAAATCCAAAGATGTGCTCAAAGTTAGAATAAAAATCACATTACAATATTAAATTTTTTAAAAAATAATATGAATAAATAAACAAGCTACCAGTCAGCAAAATTCGTGTCTTGCTTTGAAGGCAGAAAACTCGTTGATCATATCTTCATAGTTCAGACCGTCATCAGTTAGGAGGTCGGCTTCGATGTGAAGAATGGACAAGGCGTTCAATCTCTCCTCAGACAACGTAGAACGTAGGTACGTTTTCAGTCTTTTAAGAGCCGAAAACGAGCGTTCTGCTGAACAATTTGTAAGTGACAGACATAGAATATTCTAAGACCAATGTCAACGTTCGGGAACACGGACTGTAACCTCCCTTTTCGTAAAAATTTACTCATTTCGACTGGTATATCACTGATCTCAAAAGATTTCAAAAGTTCCGCGAAATGTAAACATTCACTGGCGAAGGAAGTGTTTAAATTTGTCATATGACGGTTGGCGTTTTGCTACACGTTCAGCAGTATCATCAGGTGACCTGCTCTTAAGGTTACTGAGAACTGTGAAGGAGTCCAACAGTGTTCTATAGCTTTCCTTCCTCCTCACTGATTCGGCGTACAAGTTGTCGATTACTGAGAGAAATGTTCCGACTCTAAATTTTTGCCTCCCCGTCAGAAAGACTTCTTCAGAGTCCGCTTCTTCGTCATCGTGAAGTTTGTGTTTTCGTGATCTTTTATAGGTGCATTCATAGCCTATTTCAGTCACAATCTCCATGGATTTATTTTCATAATAGTCGAACATGCCACGAATGGATGCAATAAATTCTACAAGTGATTCATATAATTTATGCACTTCTTTAGTATCAATGTTTACACTTTGCAACTTCAAATTTACACTATTAAATCTCTGGAGTTTGTCCTTCCAAACTGTCATCATGAATACTGTTTCTAGTCTGCTGAGTTGATTCAATAAAGCTAAAGCCTCATTTCGCACAATTGGTTTTTCAAACGTATTATCGGCAATATGTGCGGAGGCATTGATAACGCCCTCCCAGTTTTCATATAGAATTACACATGCTTCCTATCTTGCTGACCAACGTGTTTTTGATAAACATCTTACCGTTTTGCTTCCTGGTTACATGAAAGACAGAAACTTATCCTAGCACTGTGTAGAAGCAGAGAAAAAATTATAAACGTTTTGAACTACATTGAAAAATGAGCATGTTTCCGACAACAGCTTGCAGCACTAGTGCCGACTAAATTCAAAGAATATGCTACACAAGGCAAATAATGCGCTTTCGGATTTTGTTCTTTAATGCGTGCTTGCAGATCAGTGTAGGTTCCTGACATATTGGTTGCGTTGTCATATTACTGGCCTCTACAGTCAGTAATATCAATGGAATTTGTAGACAGGACTTTTAGTATGGCCTCAGCTCAGTTTTCGGACTTGTGTCCCGGATTTGGTAAAAACAAAAGGAAACGTTTAACAGGTTCACCATTGTCGTTCAAATGTCGTAATATGAAAGATAACTGATCAATACGTGAAATTTTCACAGTAGAATCTACTGTTATAGAGAAATATTTGGCCTGTTTTACTTCACTTACGATAATTCTTTTTATTCGTTCAGAAAGAAGCTCTATTATTTCATCACAGATTGTTCAAGAAAGATAACTTGTATGTTCCTGCCCTGGATTTCCATATCGTTCGATGTGGTCTGCGAGAAAAGGATCAGACTCGGCTATAGGTGTAAGAGACATCATAAATTGACTATTATGTAATGATTGGAATCTTTCAACGTGTCCACTTAGGGGAAGTCAACGACTTGTTAGCTTCTTGACTACTGCAAACGCCATTTTCAACATACTGCGCCAGTACATTTTTTCTGTCACAACATACATGAGTATACTAGAAAATCACGCAAAGTTGTTTCGCCATTTAAATGTTTACACTAAAATACATTTTTGTTCAAATATATGGCTTTATCACCTATAGATCTTCATAAATTAGAAAAATCAACAGTCGCAGGTTCGAATCCTGCCTCGGGCATGGATGTGTGTGATGTCCTTAGGTTAGTTAGGTTTAATTAGTTCTAAGTTCTAGGCGACTGATGACCTCAGAAGTTAAGTTGCATAGTGCTCAGAGCCATTTGAGCCATTTGAACCATTTTTTAGAAAAATCACAGTTACAATTTTCATTAATGCCACGTTGTAAGAGAATGTCGATTGTTGATTCATTGACACAACATTCTGCAGGATCATCACTAGCGAATTTATTTCTTTTTGTAATATCTTACTCGACACTTAGTTTTTCGTGAAACTCGAAATCAGGAACGATTTGCTTTTCTTCATTTTTAAGTTTTGTTTCGTCTGAATTTACTTCTTTTGCAACAGCTGCAGTGCCAGAAATATCATCCGTACTACTTGGACTCTTAAGTCGAACAAGAAACATTTTTGCGAACAATTTATCTACGCTTTCAAGCGTTTTTAGAACATTGGCTTCTCGTTCTCGCCTTTCCTTCGATAACTTCCGAAATGCTGCCCCACTTAATTTTGCACGTTTGCTCTTTTTCACTGTTATTCATGTTACGGCAGTTACAAAATTGTCAACCAACAGTCAAAACAAAAGAAAAAAATTCGAAAGGAAAGAAAGAAAGTCTGTATCCAGTTACAATCGTACTACAACACACATGAACACAAAGCTTTCTACTTTAAACATGGCACACGAGCACGGAGATTTTTCCTTTAAACACGGAGTGATGAACTGATCAACTTAGATTACTCGATGTAACTGCGCTATGAAAGAACGACAATGCAGAATAATTTAATTTAATTGTCGCCTGTTTCTCTGTTGTCAGTGACCAGTAGAAGCATACCTGCCTGGTGGAATTCGTCTCGTAAAGGAAATGGAACAGTCCCTTTTTGGGCTTCTGTTTCCCGCATCGCCGGAATTTTAGCTCGGACGCAAATATGTTCTGAATGCTCTTGACACTGTCTTTCTAATTTAAAAAGCAAATAATTTTTGCAATTTCTTGCAGTCTGGTGAGCTGGCTCGACTCTTGTCGCATTTATTCTTATAACGTTTTAGCGGTTTCTGTGGGCAGAGATCACAGACTACAAAGTTTAAGTAGTCTTGTTGACAGCTCATGTGGTGTGTTGTCATTTGTGTGAACACTGCTGTTATGTCTTCACACAAATGCACCTTTTGTTCCAACGTAAAATAAAAATACCCTTTCCTCGAAGAAGAAAAGCGTAGTTACGAAGTATAATATAAAATTTGCAATGCCACGTACTACTCGACTGCACAGGTAGCGTGCAGGCTAAATGAGCCAAACTAAACTCGGTTTCTTCTTCTTTTTTCGCCAAAAAAATTAACTAAGTAAATAAATAAAATTTTTAAACTGTTGTAAAGTGTATTTCATACATTATTAGATATTCTGCTTATGGTCTTTTCGTATAAACACGTGTTTAAAAATGTAAGACATTCCCAGTATGAACATGTTTTGTTGGACGGGTGTCATGAAATCAAAGCTCAGATATTGAAGACCACAGAGCTTTCACATTAATTATCGTAATGGAGGGTTCCCCGTAATTTCTACACGAAATTTAAGTAGAGTCGGGTTTTACATACTGAGACCCACACATGTTACAGTATTTAAGAAACTACTGATTAGTTTATCACAGCTCTTCAGGGGTCCCGGTATTTTCACGGAGAAAAGACGGCAGGGTTAAGTAGAAGCCGACAACATTCTTGGAATAATAACGTTTCAAACATTGTAGTGTAGGTGGCCGTCCTCACAGCTTTCTTCAGAATATTTTGAACAATCATGAAGATGATACCAGATAGAAACCCAATGTCAAATTTCCATTCAGTCACCATGTAAACTAGATATATTTCTATGCTTGTACTGTCGAATTTCGTTCTTAATGCTTATTTAAACTAGCGAGCTATTTAACAAATTAAAAACTTCGTCGTTTGTAAGTGCAGTTATTTTGAAATATAAAATGTTAAAATGAGCACAGAGCAAAAAATTCCGCCCCCCCCCCCTTAAGGTGCCGTCCATAGGCCTGTGCCTACACTGCCAGTGTAGAACTCCCCTATTATTGTTATCCACATCCAGAATGAACTTACCAGCGTTAGACTGCTCTCTGCTGTCATCACCATATTTTCGTCTGTTTTAACTATAAGCAGGACATTTCTCACAATTCCACAACCAAGAAATTTCTCATTTATTCTACTAATCAGTAGTAACATACGGGGTAGTAGGTCTGCTTCTAATACAGATAATGTCAAGGAATTCATAGTCAGCTAATTAATTTCGAAAATACAGTGGAACCTCCCTTAATGAGCACCTCCCATAACGCGCAATTCGTACAACGAGGAAAACACCTGAGAAAGAAGACTCGCTTAACTAGCGATGTTTCGAATAACGAGTGACGACGATTAAGTGTGACGTCAGCTGCCGTTCACGCACGACGGGGGGAAACGTTCAACAATATGAACACTTTTCACTGTCGGCAGCGGCATATGAACAATGTCCTTAGTACGTACTGCAGACTGGATTTAGCGCTCTATCTGCTACCATATTGGCGCAGGTTGTGATCAAGCATTCTTCTAAACTTGTGTTCACATAGTGTTTTTTTCTGTGTGTGCAAATGTTAATAACCTTCACAAAAATGTACCCGAAACTAAAACCACAGGAAGATGACCATAAGAGAGAGTAAATGACCTGAGAAATCAAAAGTAAAATAATTGAAAAACGCGAACGTGATGTGAGTGTTCCTGACAATCTGTCAGCTTCAACCAATTGAAGTATCCTCAAGGAGGACAAGATTAAGAGATAGATTTTTCAAACGGAGTGACAAGAGTATCTAAACAACTGTTTCATATTCTGTACAATGTCGACAGGTTGCTCCTTATATGGGCACATGAAAAGAAATTACAAGGCGGCATTGTTAATGAGAACTTCACTTGTGAGAAGGCGAAAATAATTTCCGCCGACCTCGTTAAGAAGATGCCAGGATCATCAGCGGCCGAAGGAGTGTTTAAGGGAAGCCGTGGGCGGTTCGAGAAATGTAAGAGAAGAACCGGCATCCACAGCTTCATGAGACACGGCACAGCAGTCAGCTCCGACACAAAGGCAGAGGAAAACTTCATCAGCAACTTTAAGATTCTCGTAGACTCCGAGTGTCATCTGCCACAAAAGGTTTATAATTGTAAGGAGACGGGTCTAATCTCGAAAAAGATGCCGAAGCGTACCTATATAACAGCAGAGGAGAATGCATTGCCCAGTCATAACCCAATGAAAGACCTTCTCACGCTGCTATTCTGTGTCAATGCAAGCGGCGATATAAACAGCTGCTGGTTTACCATTCAGAAACTCCACGAGCGATCAAGAAGTATAAAGTACAGAAGAGCAGGTTAAAAGTGATGTGGAGGTCCAACAACAAGGCTTGGCTGAAATATGATCTTTTTTGTGGCTGGATGAATGAAGTGTTTGGTCCTTCAATAAAAAAAATATTTGCTTGAAATGAATCTGCCGCGCCAAGTCTTGCCTGTTATGGACAACGCTCCTGCCCATTCTCCAGGCCTTACTCCTTGAAGAATTCTAATTCATCAAGATCCAACTTCTTCCTCGTAGCACAACTCCGTTTCTTCAGCTTATGGATTAGCAGATTATTTCTAACTTTAAGAATCTCTATACTAAAGCACTCTTCGAGCGTTGCTTTTAGTTGATTTTCATTAAAGCTACCAATCTCACACTGAGTTTCGAAGATATCACCCTAGCTCGCTACAGTAGAGAGCCACGGTGTGAATCGGACATTCAACAAAGCTACGATCCCCCTTGAAAATGTCCTCCGCAGATGGGGACGAAATGTCGGATTTTAAGGTGAAATCCATTCGACGACGGTATGATAGCCCGAAATACTTTATTAATTGTGACATTTGCGGCCGTCAAAGTTTACGTTTTACAAATACTCTGCATAGCACCCTGAACGGCATGTCGGAGGGTACTTAGCATAGTAACACATGTTAGACTTTCTTCCCGTTCCAAACACGTACTGAGTGCGAGAAGTACGACTGCTTAAATGCCCTTGTACGTGTTGTAGTTAGTCTAATCCTATCTTCACGGTTCCTACTGGAGCGATTTGCTCACAAGGGAACCTCCCCATCGCACCCCCCTCAGATTTAGTCACAAGTTGGCACAGTGGATAGGCTTTGAAGAACTGAACACAGATCAATCGAGAAAACAGGAAGAAGTTGTGTGGAACTATGAAAAAATAAGCAAAATATACAAACTGAGTAGTCCACGTGCAAGACAGGTAACACCTAGGACAGTGTGAGCTCATGAGTGCCGTGGTCCTGTGGTTAGCGTGAGCAGCTGCGAAACGAGAGGTCCTTGGTTCAAGTCTTCCCTCGAGTGAAAAGTTTACTTTCTTTATTTTCGCAAATTTATGATCTGTCCGGTCGTTCATTGATGTCTCTGCTCACTGTAATAAGTTTAGTGTCTGTGTTTTGCGACCGCACCGCAAAACCGTGTGATTAGTAGACGAAAGGACGTGCCTCTCCAATGGGAACCGAAAACATTTGATCGCAAGGTCATAGGTCAACCGATTCCTCCACAGGAAAACACGTCTGATATATTCTATACGACACTGGTGCCGGAATGTGCGTCACATGACAGGAATATGTTGTCGACCCACCTAACTTGTACACTTGGCGAATGGGTAAAAAGATTCTTCTACCTTGCCCGATTTAGTTTTTCTTGTGGATGTGACAATCACTCCCAGAAAAGTGATCGCATCGGACTGACGGACGGACAGATAATAATTGTCTGAAAAGAAAAAATTAAACTTTTCACTAGAGGGAAGACTTGAATCAAGGACCTCTCGTTCCGTAGCTACTCACGCTAACCACGGGACCACGGCGCTCCTGAGCTCACACTCTCCTTAATGTTGCCTATATTGCGCATGGACTACTCAGTTTGTATATTTTGCTTATTTTTTCCGTAGTTCCACACAACTTCTTCCTGTTTCCTCGATTGGTCTGTGTTCAGTTTTTCAAGGCCTATCCACTATGCCAACTTATAACTAAGTCTGAAGGGGGTGCGATGGGGAGGCTCCCTTGCCAGCAGAACATGTTGGGTTAGAACAACGGTATGTGAGCGAGCGTTATCCTTTTGGAACACACTCCCTGGAACGCTGTTCTTGAATGGCAGCACAACAGGTCCAACCAACAGATCGACGTAGAAATTTGCAGTCAGGTTGCGAGGGATAACTAAGAGGGCGCTCCTTCCGTCACAGGAAATCGCACCCCAGACCTTAATTTCAGGTGTAGGTCCAGAGTGTCCAGCACACAGACAGGTTGGTTCCAGGCCCTCAACCGGCCTCCTTCTAACAAACACACAGCTATCACTAGCTCCGAGGCAGAACCAGCTTTCATCGGAAAACACAACAGACCTCCCCCCTGCCCTCCAATCAACTCTCGCTTGACAGCACTGAAATAGCAAATGGCCGTGGTTTGAGGTTACTGGAATGCACGCAACAGGGTGTCTGGCTTGAAGCCGTCCTTGACGTAACCGGTTTGTAATAGTTCATTGCGTCACCGTGGTGACAACTGCTGCTCAAATTGTTGTGCAGACGCAGCACAATCCAGCAGAGACATACGCCGGACACGATGGTCTTTCCTCTTGATATCGCCACGTGGCCGTCCAGAACCCGGTCTTCTTGCGACCGTACATTCTCTTGACTACTGGTGCCAGCAGCGATGTACATTATTTGATCAAAAATATCCGGACACCCCCAAAACATACGCTTTTCATATCAGGAGCGTTGTGCTGTTACCTACTGCCAGGTACTCCATATCAGCGACCTCAGTAGTCATTAGACAACGTGAGAGAGCAGAATGGGGCGCTCCGCAAAACTCACGGACTTCAAACGTGGTCAGATGATTGGGTGTCACTTGTGTCATACGTCTGTACGTGAGATTTCCACACCCACACTCCTAAACATCCCTAGGTCCACTGTTTCATGTGATAGTAAGTGGAGATGTACAGCGCAAAAGCGTACAGGCCGACCTCGTATGTGTAATAGGTAGACATCTATACCATCACACTGGAATTCCAAACTGCATCAGGATCCACTGCAAGTATTATCACAGTTACACGGTAGGAGAGAAAACTTGGATTTCATGGTCGAGGTGCTGCTCATGAGCCACACATCACACCGGTAAATGCCAAACGACGCCTCTCTTGGTGTAAGGAGCGTAAACAATGGACGATTGAACAGTGGCAAAACGTTGTGTGGAGCGACGAATGACTGTACACAATGTGGCGATCCGATGCCAGGGTGTGGGCATGGTAAATGCCCAGTGAACGTCATCTGCCAGCGTGTATAGTGCCAACAGTAAAATTCGGAGACCTTGGTGTTGTGGTACGGTCGTGTTTTTCGTGGAGGGGCTTGCACCCCTTGTTGTTTTGCGTGGTACTATCACAGCACACGGCTACATTGATATTTTAAGCACCTTCTCGCTCGCCACTGTTGAAGAACAATTCGGGCTGGCGATTGCATCTTTCAACACGATCGAGCACCTGTTCATAATGCATGGCCTGTGGCGGTGTGGTTACACGACAATAAGATCCCTATAATGGACTGGCCTCAACAAAGTCCTGACCTGAGTGCTACAGGAAAGCTTTCGGATGTTTTGGAACGCAGACTTCGTGTCAGGCCTCACCGACCGACAATCAATACCTCTCCTCAGTGCAGCACTCCGTGAAGAATGGGCTGCCATTCCCCAAGAAACCTTCCAGCACCTGATTGAACGTATACCTGCGAGAGTGGAAGCTGTCATCAATTCTAAGGGTGGGTCAACACCATACTGAAGTCCAGCATTACCGATGGAGGGCACCACGAACTTGAAAGTCATTTTCAGCCAGGTGTCCGGGTACTTTTGATCACATATTGTATAGCCATCCTGCTATATCGCAGAAGGAAAATGCAGCCCTGATAAACGACCTCGTACAAACTGTTACTCAGCGAGGTGCTGATAATGGAATCTTTGGCACCTTAAAGGCGTTTTTGACTAACGTAAACCACCATGTCCAATCTCGAAGGTAACTAAAGCTCACGAACGTTACAACGTATATTTAAGGCAAATCTGATTTGCATCCTCATGGTGGCGCTACCGGGGATAGCGACTGATTAACAAGCGGTGCCAGGCAACATGGTATATGCGTCCAGTTTTATCTCCATGGCAAGCTCTTCCAGAAAAGGCCTTCAGACTTCTTAATCACGGATTATGATGAATCTTAGGTAGATTGCAGAGGGACGTGTCCTGAGTACCTGGTTAGCGGCTTTTCATGCGACGGTTCCTACTTGCCGAGGAAATCGAAGTTTAATTTTTACGAACATCTCCTGTTCCCGTCTTTCGATCAAGCCAGCTTAGGACAATGGCTAAGGTTCACCGCTATCACAGTGGCAGTGCGAGTTTAGATCCACTGGTGTTGTTTCTTTTTCTTATGCGGGACAAGGACCAAAAACTATCCCCGTGCAGGTAAAAACATAGGAACAACATTAGTTATTCCTTCACAGACAAGTATAGTATAACTGCTTCATGAAAGCTATTCCTTTAAGTTTTCTTATGTATGAAACATTCATGAAATTTGGTAGGATTCTACAAAAAAAGTTAACAAACTGCCTCATTAAAAACGAAATTGTGACATGCACGAAATCAGTGAAGCTAACGAAAAGCTGTACGAAGAGTTTTTAGAATTTGTCGTTCTTCTCTAAGTGGAACAAAAAAAATTTCTTTAATGATTCGTGGGGAGGGCAGACTGATCAGACACTCTACGATCGAATCCTTGTAGATGAAAGAAAACCATATACCTGGAGCGTAAAAATTATCCCACCTGAATGTACTCTACTTTGCCAACCCTATGGTGTTTATTTTTACATGCAAATTAAAATTTTCACCAAAGAATTGAAAATGCCACCGACCTGCCAAGGACCAGAGATAGCTTCGAAGGACGATTCCACAAAAATTCATTCTTTATTTCTGCATCAATTTAATGCACCTGTTTTCACAGAAATAATCAAATACGAGTGGTTCGCATCGAATTTGATCGAATAAAGAACAATATTTTTTAATAAGGAATTGTTTTTTCTGGTATCACTTCTCAAAACTCCCTAGTAACTTTCGTTATACGGGAGTGATGCTCTACGAATTTCCGTTTCGGTTGCTTCTACGACGAATACTACCCGGAATTTTGTTCGAACACAGGAATCGATGCAAGTGACAGTGAATAAGAAGAGTCTGTAATCTATTTTGTGACAAACGGAATACACAATTGAAGAACGTTTGCTGTAACGATAGGTTTATTGATGAAATAACTATGACTAAAATGACTATTTTTGGATAGTTTAGCATGACGTGTGGCATATGACAGTGGCAGATATGAGTATATATGCGAGAAAGGCAAACAGTGGTTGAGAAGGAAGTGAGACGGGAATGTAGCCAATCCCCGTTGTCCTTCAACCTGTAAATTGAACAAGCAGTAAAAAAAATAAATAAATAAATAAAAGAAATTTGGATTAGATGGTTCAAATGGCTCTGAGCACTATGGGACTTAATATCTGTGGTCATCAGTCCCCTAGAACTTAGAACTACTTAAACCTAACTAACCTAAGGACATCACACACATCCATGCCCGAGGCAGGATTCGAACCTGCGACCGTAGCAGTCCCGCGGTTCCGGACTGAGCGCCTAGATTTGGATTAGAAATTAAAGTCCAGAGACAAGAAATAAAAGCTTTGAGCTTTGATGATGACATTGTAGTTCTGTCAGAGACAGCAAAGGACTTGGAAGGACAGTTGAACGGAATGGACAACGTCTTGGAAAGAGGATATAAGATGAGCATCAAGACAATCAAAACAAGGATGATGGAATGTAATCGAATGAAATCAGGCGTTGCTGAGGGAATTAGATTAGGAAATGAGAAACTAAAACTAGTGAACGAGATTTGCTATTTGAGCAGCGAAATATCTAATGATTGCGGAAGTAGAAAGGATATAAATTGTAGACTGTCAATGGTAAGAAAAGCGTTTCTGAGAAAAACATTTGTTAACATCGAATGTAGATTTAAGTGTTAGAAAGTCTTTATTGGAGATATTTGTCTGGAGGGTGGCTAAATATGAAAGTGAAATATGGACGTTAAGCAGTTTAGATGAAAAGAGAATAGAAGCTTTTGAAATGTGGTCTACGGAAGCGTGCTGAAGATTAGCTCGATAAAACACGTAACTAATGGAGAGGCACTGAATAGAACAGGGAAGAAAAGAAATTTGTGAACAACCTGACAAGAAGGGGTAGAACACATTGAAATATCAAGTGATCATAAAGTTAGTACTGGAGATAAGTGTGTGTGCGGGGGTGGGGGGGGGGGGGGGGGGGAGTGGGGGGAGGTGGTGAAAATCGTGGATGGAGTCAGAGATGAATACAGTAAGCAGATTCAAAGCGTGTAGGTTGCAGTATTTACATAGTCTCTTAAGGATAGAGTAGCGTAGAGAGCTGAATCTAACTAGTCTTCAGACTGAAGACCACAACAATATTCTATTTAATGATATTCTGTACGATGAAAGTGAAAAAAAGTGTACGAGCAGATGTGAACTGCTATCGCCAGTGTGGTAGACGTGCCTTAGTCGCTGCACTACGCTTGCTTTGTCGAAACATGATCAGCGTTACTGGAATGATAGGTAAAAAGCGTGAAACTTCAGTATAGATTTTTTGGGAAGCTGGAGTTCGTCACATGAAAAGCCACTAGCCAGGTACTGAGGACACGTCCCTGTGCAACTGCCTGAAACTCATCGAAATCCGTGATTAATATGTCTGGTGGTCCGCTTGCCAGTATCTAGCCGGCTGCTTTGCCTTGCCACAAGCGACGGTCACAATGCCACTACGCTAAATAGCCGTGTCGCATTCCCGAACTGCTTCGTGCGTGGATTACGGAGAGAATCGCGAACCAGTAGCGATACTGCGCCTGGAACACCTGGCACGTCATCCAGATAGGGAACTATGTGTGCCATCACACTCCACTGCAAAGGCGATGACACGATCCTGAACACTCCGAGATCTGAAAGGCCGGGACGGCCTTTTGTGTCTGCCGTCCAGAGCTTCGGGGGAGAGGGACGTGAAGCTTGATGCGCGCTGGTACAGATGTAGGTTCCAATCACCGATAGTAGCACGCAGCAAATACTTTATTCATAACAGTCACAGCGCAAACACTTAACCACTATGGCCACAGTCGATCATAAACTTTGAGAGTCCCTGCCCATGTGCTATTCTGCTGTCATTCGCAGCGCATGCAACACCTAAATGGCCTGGAATTGGCGCTGCAAGGCCTTCACAGGTATCTGGAACCAGTTTCTGAGCGTAAGTGGAATCGTATGAAGAACTTCAGGATAATGGTACTTCTACAGATGATGAATTGCGACGTGGTTCTGAGAATCTGCGACGCAGGTAAATCATGTGAGATCTAGGTCGTGCCGTCCCTGTGAATAATGAGTCCATACGTGTGCAGGAGCGCAACAAATTGCTGAAGATACCATTCTCACGTGTATGATCTATAGTACCTTTACTACTGCTGTTGCTGATATTACTGCTACTACTACTTCCTCTACTACTACTAATAATAATAGAGGCAAATATAAAAAGTATTTATATGTATACAAAACAGATGTTTCTGTTACAATGGGTTCTGCAGAAAGTAAACTTCAGAACATAGCACAAGCTAAAAATACTAGGAAATGAGGAAGATCTGGTAGTAAACAAGGAAGTATAGGAATAATGAGTACCTACAGACTTTTTTTCTTCATTATAGATGTCATGAACAGTCTTCTGAAATTGTGAATATTATTCAGCTCTTTAACATAATGCGGGAGGTTATTCAAGTCTGGTTCTTGCTGCACAGATGGACTTGCAGTAATTGAGTGAACGTTGATATTACAGTACAGAAGACAGAGGGATGGAAACTTCTGCACTTGTCTGCACACACTAAGGATAACTGTGCGTACAATAACGAAATAGGGTAAAAGAGTCGAACATCGCATAACGAACACAGCCACTCATCAGTTCTAGGCGATTGCAGGGTAACATCGCCATAGTCAATAATTGAATGTATAAGTGTTCGTGTGAGTTTCTTTTTCATCTCAAGAGGGAAGAGATTTTTATATTTTTGTAGGACATGGAGAGAGGCTGATGCATTCTTGCACATTGCATTTACATGCTCAGTCCAGTTCAGAAGTTAGATTTCCATCTATTATTACTCTCAGTCTTTGATGAGGGAGCGAAGTTTGTAATTGTCCAATTTAGGATCAAAGATGTTGGAGATTCGCGATACTTGGGGGCTAATGAGACAAGTATTACTAAGCAGTAACGTTTGGGATTTGGATAAATTGAACTTCTGATAGTGCACACAGGTCATCGTCTTAGAGTCTATTGGTTTTAGATTTAGATACAACTCGAGGTCATCAGCGTACGTGTGGTATTTGCAGTAGGACAAATTGATGGCACATCACTAACATAGAATGAAAATAATTTAGGACTTAATACTTAACCCTGCGGGATGTCTGATACTCTATGCCTCCATTCGGACTTTGTGGTGCCAGACATGCTGCATTGCTAGCGAGACGCCAGGAGCGGGCGAAACCATTGCATTGCACTTGGCGAGAAATTTAGGCTGTTAAGTTTGGCAAGTAAAATGTCGAAGTCGACTATGTCAAAGGTTTCTGCTGCAGTCTAAGAAGCACGTGATACACCTCTTTTCTGCATCCAAGGCAAGGCTACGGTCATATTTTACCTTAATTAACGCAGTTGTTGTGCTGCGATGTGTACGGAAACATGATGGTATGCGTCTTGTAGGTAATTTGTAATTAGGTACTACGCTAGCTGGTCGTGATTTACATATTCTAAGGCTTTGGACAGTGCAGGAAGAACGCAAATAAGTGATTTTGCAAGATTATTTAGATACACATTGTTACCGTAACGTAATCTTGTGGTGTGGTGTTAAACGTAGATCCCCCTATAGCTGATTTGATAAATCAGTTCAAACGGTAGAGGAAAGTAAGGGCATACCAATTCCGATAGAACCATACATAATAAAGCTCTAACGAGTTCAAACCAACTTCCGGGTTGACAGCTTTACCTTTCTTTACCTAATGTAATGTAAAACTGTCGTGCAGATTCCCTTTTCGAGATGTTTTTATGTGACATTCCAAGTTGTGGGGAGGGAGGGGGGGGGGGGGGGGAAGGAAGCCGCAGCACCCTCCAGGAGTTGGCTAAGTTCTTTCAGAAGCATTGTTTCGTTTGGAGTGCCAGATAGTGTTAGCAATTGCTCGCGACGTCTGTAATGGGTTCTACAGGCTGAAAACAACTTTGTAGGTCTCTTTTCAAACAAGTGTTGTAGAGCGGTGGAAACAACGTTATTCACGAGGAGCTATCATCAGGAGCGATCTGTCTTGTTTTTGAGAGACGTATCATGATACATCAGCTGTGCCAGTTTTGGACACGAAAGATAAAGACGACAAGGATCCGAATTGGAGAACTGGTCTGGCACGCAGTTTTAATCAACCAGCATTTTTTATCCTCTTTATGTTTGTGAATGATATTTTAATACTCAGTTGTCATCTGTCGAATGGCAACTATGAGGTCAGCAAATCTCACGGTGATTTTAGGTTGCATTATGCTATGTTTTTGCACCTGTTCTCCGACTTGTTTTATCTGCCAAACGCCAAAACACAAATGCAATACACGTTACTTTCCAGGATCACTTCCTTATTACAGCATACACTACCCCCAGGTCGGCGGAATGAACTGCTAACAAGCCCGTATTACGATCTTACCCGGCAAGTAACGACAGCATACCTCATTGGTACCAAGTCTCATTAGTGGCTCCGGAGCTTTACTTTCTATATTTTATGTGAGAGGTACGCCCCTGACAGTCCTCATCTCAGGGGCTGTCCCCTGAAGGGTCTTGGTGAATGGCTTCGTTAAGGGGCACCTTCTATTACCCGTCCTGTGTAGGATCCCGTATAAAATTTGCGAGACGGGCTCGTATTAGTCATTCAACGCAGGAGCAAATCACACAATTCGAGATTTGTGTTAAATGAAGAAGTAGTCAATTACGACAGAACTAGGATTTCAGTTTTATTTCGTAAATACATTTTGATTTTTTGTTAAGCCTCTCCCTGCTACAGAATAACAAACAGAAAAAAAATCAAGCGATCAGAAATATTTAATTGATACGTGATGCGTTAGAGGTTTTACCCCAACCTGCACCCCTCATCACACCCTTCATATTCGCTGGACAGTCACTTTACACCATTGTCATCTGGATGGTGTGCGTTACATGGCGCTTTTGTGACCGTGCAGAGAACGATTCTCATATATCAAACCAGTCGAATAAACAACAGCAAACTAAAGTTTCTGAATAACTGAAGCACTGTTTCTCAACTTGGTGCTAATCGTCCCCCTGAGGTGCACAATGGAATTCTCTGAGAGGTAAAAACAGAAGTGTACGATTGCGCTTCGGTTACGAAAGTAAAATGCTTTTAAAAGGTCACCACTCTTAACACTATTTTCTAAGATTGTCATATTGATTGCATGGGTTACCAACAATATTTTTTCTCTCCTTAAATGCTGACATTTACACGTGACAGTGAGGTGCAGGACAGAAACGAATATAAGAATAACGTCTTCCTTGTTCCTCACATAATCCACCCAGGACGCACATACTTCACAATCTGCACCATGCATCTATGACAGTAAGCTTAAATGAAAATACCTTTTCCAAGTTGTAGATACTCCGGTAACGGACTAGAAACTGCTCAATCATTCACTTTGCGGCTGGTGAACGAACTAGTGGGCAACACATCAGAACAGGAACTATGTGATGACTGCTAGATTGCTGTAGGGGCTACATTGCATAACTATTATTATTATTAGTAGTAGTAGTAGAGCAGTAGTAGTAGTAGTAGCAGCAGTAGTCATACACTAAAGATTGGCAGCATGAAGCGTTGAAATTTCTGCCAGTTCTGAAGTAACGAGTTCTGCAGTCGCGTGATTTACAAACAGTGTGGTGTACGTGTATTAGGCTGCTGGCCGTGCGTTTCTAGGCACTACAGTCTGGAACTGCGCGGCCGCTACGGTCGCAGGTTCGAATCCTGCCTCGGGCGTGGATGTGTGTGATGTCCTTAGGTTAGTTAAGTTTAAGTAGTTCTAAGTTCTAGGGGACTGATGACCTCAGAAGTTAAGTCCCATAGTGCTCAGAGCCATTTTTTTATTAGGCTGCTCGATTTTAAATCGGTAATGCAGGGTAAGGGTGAAGGAAGTGTCAGTATCGAGAAGATTGCTGCAGTGGAAGTATGTTTCGCAAAAAGTGTCTACCCTCTACGTGGACTGTTAGCTTTCACTTCTGAGAAAGAGTTGTAAGCAGTACTTACGATAAACTGACAGTTGCTTAATAATTCTATGATAAATTGTCTTAGAAGCAATACCAATCGTCTCATTTCCTCTTTAGTTCGTGATTTAATAGAACACCAACATAAACTTAACATCATTTCTTTTCTTATTTAAAAAAAAAAAAACACAAGCGTTCAAAGATAATTCTTCGTCATTCTCAAGCTTAGTTAGACGCTAATGTTGATGATGGTGGTGGAAAGGAGGGGTTTGTGGGGGAGAAAGTAGGAGGTAATGTCTTATTGCGCTCAGCAGTAATGGTCTCAAAAAAATCTCAAACGACTAGAAATGGTACGTTCCCATTCACAGGACATGTACATTGGTATGGTCTGCTGTAATGGTTAGCATCTGAAACACATCGGCTCGCGGATTCAAGGTCAACATGGATATCGCAGTGCAACACCACCTACTGGTAAATTGCCCCTGCGGCTCTCGTTGTCGCTATAAACCGAACGTAATGGATCAGTGTGACTTGAGCAGACGTGCAGGATACCTCTCAGACGTATTCGCGAACCGTACCATCATCCCAGAGAGTCTGAAAGAGGGCGCATTATTGACATGAGAGAATGTGATGTATCTATCTGGGAAATGGCTGCTCTTTTGGGATAGTGTTTCGGCACTGTAACGGGTGTGTGCAGTTCCGTTCACGAAAGTACATAGAACGCGACGAGATCGATCAGGTCGCACCACCAAGACCACCCTCCCGAGAAGATCGACACCTCATCCGAACGGCACTGCAGGACAGATCTGCGTCCTTCTCGCCTCTGGTGTAACTCTGCAACACATCTTACACTATCAGGGGTGATAATCCATCACCGTTTATTACGGCATTTGTTACGTGCATGTAATCCACTTCTCCACCTTTCTTCGACGAATATGCAGATGCATGCTAGACGGAATGGTGCATGGATCGTCGTCACTAGGGACAGGAATGCCATCAGATAGTGTTTTCGGACGAATGCAGGTCCTGTTTTGTTTGAAAATGGCCGCATTTTGGTTCGCCGTAGACAGGGGGAGCGACATCACAGTGGCTGCATTCGCACAAGACATACAGTGCCACCTCAAGGCCTTACAGTGTGAGGTGCTGTTGGGTGCAACCACAAACAACAGTTGGTGGGTGTCTAGGGACTTGTGACCAGTGTGACCTACGTGAATGACACCCTGCGACCCGTAGCCACATCCTTTCTGCACAACACCCTAATGTCATTTTTCAGCACTTTTCAGCAAGAGAATGCACGACCACATGTTGCTGCACGAATATATGCCTTCTTGGTGTCACAGAATGTCATCCTTTCTTTCCTGGCCCGCCAGATCACCAGAGTTGTCGCCAGTCTGAAATGTGTGGCGCGTTGTGAAACGGCAGGGGCAGCGCCATGACCCAGTACCAGCCACCAGACTGACTTTGGAATCAGGTGAATGCAGCATGGATGGCTATACCGCGGGACACCATTAGCGCTTTACACGCGTTGATGCCATCACGCGTGGAACAAGTCGTCAGGGTCCATGGCAAACCCTCTGCCTACTGGACAACAGGACACACGCTGAACCGAGTTGACTGAAATGCTAATCGTTTCTGCAGAACATACTAATAAACCGGGTGATCAAAAAGTCAGTATAAATTTGAAAACTGAATAAATCACGGAATAATGTAGATAGAGAAGTACAAATTGACATACGTGCTTGGAATGACATGAGGTTTTATTAGAACCAAAAAAATATAAACGTTCCAAAAATGTCCGACAGATGGCTCTTCATCTGATCAGAATAGCAATAATTAGCATAACAAAGTAAGACAAAGCAAAGATGATTTTCTTTACAGGAAATGCTAAATATGTCCACCATCATTCCTCAACAATAGCTGTAGTCGAGGAATAATGTTGTGAACAGCACTGTAAAGCATGTCGGGAGTTATGGTGA
The DNA here is from genome assembly GCF_021461385.2 of Schistocerca piceifrons. Taxonomy (NCBI): domain Eukaryota; kingdom Metazoa; phylum Arthropoda; class Insecta; order Orthoptera; family Acrididae; genus Schistocerca; species Schistocerca piceifrons. Next base: position 234,503,277 of record NC_060138.1, read on the forward strand.
GGCATTGGCGTCGGATGTTGTCTTTCAGCAACCCTAGAGATGTCGTTCGATCACGATACACTTGAGACTTCAGGTAACCCCAAAGCCAATAATCGCACGGACTGAGGTTTGGGGACCTGGGAGGCCAAGCACGAGATGTTTCACGCGTCTAACAATATGGGGTTGAGCGCATCCTGGATAAACATCGTACGTTCCAGCAGGTGTTTATCAGCCAGGCTGGGGATGATGCGATTCTGTAACACGATTGCCATACGTAGTCATTGACGTTTTCCTGTCCAGCGCCATCTGTCGGACATTTTGTGAACTTTTTTTTGTTCTAATAAAACCTCATGTCATTCCAAGCATGTGTGTCAATTTTTACCTCTCTATCTACATTATTCAGTGGTTTATTAAGTTTTCAAAATTATACTGACTTTTTGATAACCCGGTATGTGTATGAACGTCCTATCTGTAGTCATTCAGGGTGTACTGTTTTTTTGTGAATATATGTGCAGAATAGGCCAACCAACCCAAACGCTGGCAATGTATTGAGCAGTATGCCAGCAATGAGCTATTGAAACCGAAGAAAGGGGGCGGAATTTCTGCGTTATCACGAAGTCAAAAAATTAAGTCATCGAACGAAGTGGAAGTGAGATAGTTAGCGCCATTGTATATCAGACGTCTTAGACGCTTTTCTCTTGATGGTACGATAGTTACAGTATTTACGGCATTTCGATTCGTGAAGTACACCTAACAGTTACCTAAGGATGTAAATCTTGTCTCGAAATCGCTGGTCGGAGTGGCCGAGCGGTTCTAGGCGCTACAGTCTGGAACTGCGCGAGAGCTACGGTCGCATGTTCGAATCCTGCCTCGGGCATGGATGTGTGTGATGTTCTTAGGTTAGTTAGGTTTAGGTAGTTCTAAGTTCTAGGGGACTGATGACCTCAGAAGTTAAGTCCGATAGTGCTCAGAGCCATTTGAACAATTTTTTTCCCCACGAAATCGAGTATACGAGGGGCGTTCGTTAGTTTTTTCTCGGCGAATTTCGGTCGAAAAAATGCGGAATTTTCTGTTGGACCTCGATGGAATATTTCCGCTTCAGGCCCTATAATTTCATCAAGTTCCGGTAGGTGCGCTGTACGTTGCCTTGAAAATGGTCCCTGTTACGGAGGTGCATTCCTAGCAGCAGGCTGTCATTGAATTTATTTTGGCGGAAACCCATAGCACTACAGATATTCATAAGCGCTTGGAGAATGTCTATAGAGAACTGTTAGTGAACAAAAGCGCGGTGAGTCTTTGGGCGAGGCAGTGAACAAAAGCGCGGTGAGTCTTTTGGGCGAGGCGTCTATCATGATCGCAACAAGATCGCACGAATCTGCCAGATCGCCCACTTGCCAGCCGGCTGTCTTCAGTAAATTGGAGAAACGACTTCAGTGTGTTCGTAGCAATAAAAAAGCAAATGAACTTGTTCTTCTTCATGACACTGCAAAGCCTGACACAAGTCTACGCCTCAGAGAAGAGCTCACAAAACTGAACTGTACTGTTCTTGCTCATCCACCCTACACCCCTGGTCCTGCATTTTCCGGCTACCACCTGTTTGGCCCAATGAAGGATGCAGTATGTGGACGACGGGGAGGTTACTGATGCAGCAAACCGTGAGTTCCGTCGTCGGCTACTGGCGTGGTACCATGCGGCCATACAGGCCCTCTCATGAAGGTGGCGTAAGGCCGTAGCACTGAACGGAGATTGTGTTGAAAAATAGAATTGTGTAGCCAAAAGAACGGGAAATGATATGGTGTGTTGGAATCATGAAAAAAAAAACAATCTCCTGTCAGAAAAAATGTTTCATTAATTATTGAACGTCACTCGTATAGACAAGAGGTAAATATCAAAGCAAAGTAAGATATGTAGCTCTAAGGAAAATGCCTTTTATTGAAGTGCATGAAGTATAATGAATTAAATAACAGATTTTTTATGTAATGTAAGTCCAGTTTCATTGTTGTCAGTAATAGCTCCAATAATAGAGATGTACTTCATAGAGAAGCTGCAGTGGAGCAACGAATAAATGTGTGAAAAATATACATATTTCTTCATTAAATTTGAGACCACCACCATGCATCAGCACAGGTGAAAGGCATCTGCTGGTGCGCGAAACTCCTGTTATTTAGCGTATTCGTGTGCACAACCACAGTCACCTGTCTCCTTCAAAGATCGAGTCACTTGCCTCTCAGCTTGGATAGTGCAACTCTGGATGAAAACTCTGAGTTTCATTTTGATGCTTCGTACGAGCTTTGATGGCAGTCTTTCAGTAGGAACTCTTCGCGGCAGAACTGGACCGCGAGGCCTTACTTAAATAAAAAGATGGTTCAAATGGCTCTGAGCACTATGGGACGTAACTGCTGAGGTCATCAGTCCCCTAGAACTTAGAACTACTTAAACCTAACTAACGTAAGGACATCACACACATCCATGCCCGAGGCAGGATTCGAACCTGCGACCGTAGCGGTCGCGCGATTCCAGATGCCGGCAGGTAATATGACTCACTTACTTTCTGCCTGCTGCCATGGTGACTGATCTGCACACTCACCTGCCTTCATTCTCGATTATGGTGACACTGTTGATGGCTTACATATTTGCGCTGCAATTGCGTGATTCTTTGTGACTTTTCAGATTATGTAGCATGAGATATCTTTCCATCATAAATTTTGCGGTCGTGTTTAACGTAGGAAATGTTAGGGCTTTGCGCTTCTTTAGAATAAGTGCGATCAGTATCCATTTTTTCCAGGAATCCCGAGTTTGAACTGATTTGTCTCGCACATCATCCATCCGTGTAATAACATTTGAGGTTTAATGACGTGATTTACCTTTGCCTATTGTACCCTGTGGTAATATGAAGACACATGCTCCGCTAAATAACATTTACACGTGTCTCATATTCAAAAACTGGACATTTTAGTACGATTGAGCATAATTTGTGCTTCTACAAGTTTACTATCGCACTCCTGGTTTTTGTTCAGTTTAACCTTCCACTTGTTCTATACCTCCAGATGAGTTCACCGAAGGACCATGTTTTCCAAACGCACAACATTCATTTTGATTGCATTTAAAATCGGCGAATAAATACCTTGCCTCAAGCAGAGATAGAAGATTCAGTAAATAATTTTGTGAGCTACGCTTTTTGTTGGTATAGAACTTCGAAGTGCAGGACACAAGAGACGGAGGCATAGAGATAAATTCTGCTCTAACACCAGCTCAGGATTTTCATATAACTATTGGCTCATATACGACGCGAAATGCAAATTGCAGAAAAGCTTCGTTAGGTCTACAGGAGAGATTCTACTTTCAGTTCTGTCTTGGTTAGCTCTAGTTATTATTCCGTCGCATTTTGTTAAATATCTTGCCTCGCCGAAACTTAAAATAATTTCAGTCAGATTGCCTTTATGCAGTAAGGGCTATATTTAATATGAAGTGGTAATATTTCGGGACATAAGAAACTGGTGTCATAGTCTCTTACGAATTTCCAGGTGAAAGTAAGCAAAAGGCATTCAAAGTTTCACACGTTCCTTTAATTTCTTATAGTGAAAATTATACAGTGTAAGCTATGGCTCCATCTTACGCGTTCTCGATGTACAGTTATTCGACTTGACATCCCTCACACTTTCCACTAAGACCTTTCCCAGAACCTCTTTCTTCCATACATAATTTAGGAAGAGGAAAAGCACTGAAGGTAGAGATTTGCTGTAAGCCACGAACTAGGGATCGTCCTCAAAATACAAATTCTATTCTGAGACTTTTAATTTGTAAGAAGCATTCAGTATGGGCTAGGTTAGAGGAAAAGCGGTTAAAGTGCACTTTCAGTGCCAAGTTTCTGTGAAATACTTTATTCTTGACATGGATAGAGAGGAGAGGAGAGCCGCCAGAGGCTTAGCGGGGCAGCTGGGAGTGAGGGAGGGAGGGAGGTTCTGGGAGCCGGCCTGGGAGTACGGTGCCCGTCCAGGCCAAGCAGAGCGCGGCTAACAGGATCGGCCGCGTGGGCAGCAGACCACCGGTGGTAGGGGGCCGGGGCGGAGTTAAGAGCGCCCAGGGCAGCCAAGAACACAAGGCCGGGCATTAAGTATCCATAGAGGAGAGGGGGGCCGCTGTGGCGTACCACAAAGAGCTCCCGAAGGAAAAAGCGGCGTGCGCCTTCACCTGCAGGGCACGAGGCTTCAGTTAGGAAGAGCTCACTGTTTATGCAACGCAATGAAGATACTGGTTTAGCAAGATTAGCGTCCCAGAAAAAATTGTCTATCACATATCATTGGATAGACATCTAAGAAGAAAAAAAATACAGCATCCCTAACACAAAACCACTAAGTATACAGGATGGTTTTAATTAAGCTTTCCACACTTGTGGGACACCACGGAAAAAGAGTGATTGTAGGATAATGAAACCCTGTGAAACATTTTTAAGGACATGCTGAAGAGAGATCCTGTAATATATATGTACCCAAGTCTGTGTGTACACTACTGGCCATCAAAATTGCTACACCAAGAAGAAATGCAGATGATAAACGGGTATTCATTGGACAAATATATTAAACTGGAACTGACATGTGATTACATTTTCACTCAGTTTTGGTGCATAGATCCTGAGAAAACAGTACCCAGAACAACCACCACTGGCTGTAATAGCCGGCCGCGGTAGCCGAGCGGTCGTAGGCGCTTCGGTCTGGAACCGCGCGGCTGCTGCGGTCGCAGATTCGAATCCTGCCTCGGGCATGGATGTGTGAGATGTCCTTAGGTTTAAGTAGTTCTATGTCTAGGGGACTGATGACCTCCGATGTTAAGTCCCAAAGTGCCTAGAGCCATTTGAAACATTTGCCGTAATAACGGCCTTGACACGCCTGGGCATTGAGTCAAACAGAGCTTGGATGGCGTGTACAGTTACAGCTGCTCATTCACCTTCAGCACGATACCACAGTTCATCAAGAGTAGTGACTGGCGTATTGTGACGAGCCAGTTGCTCGGCCACTATTCACCAGACGTTTTCAGTTGGTGAGAGATGTGGAGCATGTGCTGAACAGGGCAGCAGGCGGACATTTTCTGTATCGAGAAAGGCCCGTACAGGACCTGCAACATGTGATCGTACATTATCCTCCTGAAATGTAGGGTTTCGCAGGGATCGAATGAAGGGTACAGCCACGGGTCGTAAAATATCTGAAATGTAACGTCTACCGTTCAAAGTCGTGTAACCAATGGCACCCCATGTCATCAAGCCGGGTGATACGCCAGTATGACGATGACGAATACACGCTTCCAATCTGCGTTCACTGCGATGTCGCCAAACACGAATGCGACCATCATGATGCTGTAAACAGAACCTGGATTGATCCGAAAATATGACGTTTTGCCATTCGTGCACCCAGGTTGGTGGTTGAGTACACCATCGCAGGCGCTCCTATCTGTGATGATGCAGCGTCAAGGGTAACCGCAGCCATGGTCTCGGAGCTGATTGTCCACGCTGCTGCAAACGTCGTCGAACTGTTCGTGCAGATGGTTGTTGTCTTGCAAACGTCCCCATCTGTTGACTCTGGGATCGAGACGTGGCTGCACGATCCGTTACAGCCATGCGGATAACATACCTGACATTTCGACCGCTAGTGATACGAGGCCGTTGGGATCCAGCACGCCGTTCCGTATTACCCTCCCGAATCCACCGATTCCATATTCTGCTAACAGTCATTGGATCTCGACCGACGCGAGCAGCAATGTCGCGATACGATAAACCACAATCGCGATGGGCTACAATCCGACCATTATCAAAGTCGGAAACGTGATGGTACGCTTTTCTCCTCCTTACAAGAGGCATCACAACGACGTTTCACCAGGCAACGCCGGTCAACTGCTGTTTGTGTATGCGAAATCGGTTGGAAACTTTGCTCATGTCAGCAATTTGTACGTGTCACCACCAGCGTCAACCTTGTGTGAATGATCTGAAAATCTAATCATTTGCATATCATAGCATCTTCATCCTGTCGGTTGAATTTCGCATCTGTAGCACGTCATCTTCGTGGTGTAGCAATTTTAATGGCCAGTAGTGTATATTTCACCTCTCCTCCTAAACCTCTTGACCGATTTCATACTAACTTCGTACACACATCACTTACTGTCTGGAAATCATCGTTGTGGGGTAAGGACCACTTACCCATCAAAGGGGTGGAGGTAGGCGCGAAAAAGCAGTGTAGCCCACAATGCCTGAATAGCCATACTCAAGTCATCCAGCATTTGACAATCAAGTCACTTTTAAGAAATTTCACATATAATTTCAAACCTCTTCTAGCTGAAATCCCCACAAAATGACGAAAGGAAATAATTTGATTGGTTGCTACATTTTCGCTGTCCATGCAGTAAAACTGCTGCGTGAAGCCTGACGTTTTATTTTATCACTTCCTTACTACTAACTCTATTCACAACAGATTTCGTAGAGCGTAATCACATATACCGCTGGATGCACCTGCAAAATTATAGCGCTGTATAGCACACCGCTCAGGAGACACTACATTATAAACATTGAGCTGGCTGGAAATAAAACTGCAAGACGAAATTCGATAGAGATGCAGATGAAATATGTTTATAAATACGTGTGAAATGTGTCAAACATACTTCACATGTCCGTTCACAGGCAAAGCTAAGGATAAAGCTCTTGTTAAACCGCTACAAGGATTTCAACCAAATTTGGTAGACGTATCAACTATAACCTGCAAAGAAATACTGCAGAGATGAATACCGCCAGCTTTCTATTGAGGTGAGCGTGATAATGCGGTGGTGTAAGGGGTGAGGAGGAGATGGACCGACAGTGAGACGAAAGAAGGATATGGACTCAGTTTGGGGAGGGGCGAGGAGGAGGAGGAGGAGGAGGAGGAGGAGTTGAGCAGATAGCGGGGAAGGGCAAATAGACTGAGAGAGGAGGAGACAGACTGAGAAAGGAAAGAGGATGCGATGAACAGGGGAAGGGCAAGGTTTACAGTGAGAAGGGAGTGAAGATGAGATGGACAGATGGTCCAAATGGCTCTAAGCACTATGGGACTTAACATATGAGGACATCAGTCCCCTAGACTTAGAACTACTTAAACCTAACTAATTTAAGGACATCACACATATCCATGCCCGAAGCAGGATTCAATCCTTCGACGATAGCAGCAGCGGCTGGCTGAGATGGACAGAGAGAGAGGGTGAAGGGTGAGATGGACAGAGAGAGAGAGGGTGAAGTGTGAGATGGACAGAGAGAGAGAGGGTGAAGAGAGAGAGAGAGAGAGAGAGAGAGAGAGAGAGAGAGAGAGAGAGAGAGTGAAGGGTGAGATGGACAGAGAGAGAGGGCGAAGGGTGAGATGGACAGAGAGGGGATGAAGGATGAGATGGACAGAGAGAGAGGACGATGGGTGAGATGGACAGAGTGGGGATGAAGGATGAAATTGACAGAGAGAGGGGGAATGAAGAGATGGACAGAGAGAGGGGGAATGAAGAGATGGACAGAGAGAGGGGGAATGAAGAGATGGACAGAGAGGGGGGGGAATGAAGAGATGGACAGAGAGAGGGGGAATGAAGAGATGGACAGAGAGAGGGAGAATCAAGAGATGGACAGAGAGAGGGGGAATGAAGAGATGGACAGAGAGAGGGGGAACGAAGAGATGGACTAATAGAAGGTTGGAATGAATATATACTCCAACAACGCTGGGTACTCAACTAGTAATGAATAATCCGTTCAAAGAAATACGTTTTAATATCCACATGACACGTTCAAATCTGTTTGTTTGGTGGTTACCCCGTTTGGAATGATCGGCCAGTGATTCGGTTTTCTCTAAACGAGTTAAGGAGTTACCGAATGACCTCACTACCAATGTGAGGTGGATCTTCATTGTATATCAAAATAATTGAGTCTAAATCATCTCTCTCCCTTAGAGCGGGGATCATATATTGGCAAAGCAGATCAGATGTCGGCAAAGCGGATCACAGTTCACACTGGATTTCATTGCTCCTTGGGATCCAAGTTACTCAAAGACAAATGGACCAATCATGGACTGTGCATGAAACCACACTGCACATTACGCGTTCACTGTGCAGAGGAACTTCATGAACGCTCGTTGGCGGTGACGTTCCCAAATACTGCAATTGTGTGTTCACTGCCCCAGTGAGCGTAAGGTGTGATTCACTACTCCACAAAACGTTCCATGGCCATATGTCGTCAACCTGAACCTCTGCAAGAAACGTAAAAGCAAAGTCTACCCGAATATATGCCTCACGCAGCAAAAGTTGATGAGAAATGTGAAGTTCGTACGAATAGCAATTCATAATTGTTCTCAATACTTGTCGAAAGATGAACCGTAAAATGTTCAGTTGTAACATACCTCGTGCGCTGCTTGAAGATCGTAGATTGTTTCCAGCATTCTCAGCAGTGATAACTGTATTTCTTCAAGAGTGGCGCAATTGGTCGTCGGCCTCTCCCAGAGCAAACGGAATCATTGACGATCTTACCAAACTGCGTAATCACTAATATCACAAGACTTGAACCCTCTCATGTGAAAATTAAAATGTGTTTGTATCAATGGTTCATTCGTTATTGGTCTTCCGCGTGTCCTTACAAATGTTTCCACCAAGTTTTATTACCCTAAGATCACTTGTTTTTCGTGGGAGTCCTCTCAAGTAGCAAAAGTTTAAACCATCTCGTAATTTAGTCCATAACGTCTGTTGTTGTAACCGTGACAAACATTTCGTAAAATTTAAAAAGAAAAAAGTTCAGTGTTCAGTCGCAAACATGGATGTTATTTCAAATAAAGAACATACTAAGCTCTGAGCACCGTACTGGTGGTCTTCAGTGTGTAGACTGATTTGATGAACCTCCTCACGCTAGTCTCATCTTTGCAAGCCTCTTCTCTGCACGATTACATCCATCTGAGCTGCTTGCTGTATTCGATCCTTGGCTCCATTTAAAATTTTTGCCCGCCCCCCTCCTATAAAACCATTGCCCTCCATCATTTGATCCCTTGATTTATTGAACTTATGTCATAAATTTCTTCTTCCCTCGATTTGATTCTGTAACTCCTCATTAGTCATTATATCTACCCATCTAATCTTTACGATTCTTAGGGTGATTAGCGCGTTGAGGCGTTATTATTTGTACATGGCAGCAGCCGTTGCCCATGTTAAATGCAGCTCATTTAGATGGAGCTCGCAGTCGTAATTTTGATACAAATAATATGGGATCATGCCGTTTTTTGGAACGCCTATAAAATTTACCTAGTCGAGCAGGTGGCATAAACTCCATATTATGTGTACCAAAATTACTTACAGCTTCTATTATTTTAACTGTAGTGACATCTTGGAATAGACAAGTCCACTACATTTATACATGGTTTCTATCTGACATGTTTGTTTCCTGTGTGCCTCTAAAGTGCTTAAGACGAATTGCAGATTCGTCCCATTTAAAAAGTAGACGGTCCGCAAATTTCCCTATCTGTATTACTCGGTTAACACCGCGCACAGGGCACGCTACCAGTTGCAGATCGCCTATCTAACGGCTTCCAGGGGTAACAAATATTTGATTTTCAATCTTTCAGCTGATTTTTGATGGAATGTAAAATTTTAAAGGGTGCCTCAATCTAATCATTAAGAGGTTAAATCTTACAGTAAAGATTTAACATAGCATGTCACTTACTACATTTACAAACTGTGTATAGTAAGTTTTTAGACAGCGCAAATCAGGGCGCTCAAATTACCCGTACCATGTTCATCCAGTATCTGAGAAATAGAGCGTTTAGCGACTTCCAATAAGCTTTACACGTTGCCTGAAACCTTTTCGAATCTTTCTCTCGCTGACACTCTTTATGAAACAATAAAAGTAAACAGTTTGTCGGTTACTGTATTTTCACCGTTCATGGAGAAAAACTGCAGCATTTACCAAGACGTTTTCATTTATTGTATTTTTACTACTAACTGTATTTGCAGCACATTTTGCAGACAGTATCAACATATACCACTGAAAGTACCTGAAAAATTATTGTATGTCACATAGTTTAGAAGATATTACGTCGTAACCACTGTGATGCATGAGAAACTATCTTTTGATTAAATAAAGCTTAATAGTCTGAGTGCTTAGCGACTTCCAATTTTAAACACAATTTAATCTCTTATTTTTATCACTTACACGGTAAAGGAAAAGTTCCGCATACTGGCCCTAGACGGGCCAACCCGGCCAGATCGACTGCCGTGTCCTCCTCTGCCAATGGCATCATTGGATATGATATGGAGCAGCATGTCGTCAGCATACCGCTCTCCCGGCCGTTGTCGGCTTTCTCGACCTCCCAACTGATGCTAATCGGTCGAGCAGCTTCTCAGTCGGTTTCAAGAAGGTGAGTGCAGCCCTACCAGCCCTTCTAGCAAGGAAAGCTCCCTGACAGTACCGGCCGGGAATCGAACACGGGTTCCCCGCACTACAGTCAGCCATTCAGTTTCAGAGGCAGACAGTCGCTTACTGCTTAACGTCAATTATTTAATATACTCAATCGTTAGTAAAGTAATAGGACGCGTGAAGTTGCGTTATAAATGGGTTTTCGATTCTTCCAAAAATTTTAAGACTGTGGGGCGTGGGGTGTGGAGGAGTTAGTGACTGCTGCCTAACCCAAGTTTGTGTTCTCTCTCTAATGACCATCATCGTCAACTGGACATCAAACCCCAATCTTCCTACCTTCTTTCAAATACTTACATCTTCAGCTGTTTTATCTGTATGTCCATTCCTTCGAAACTGCATGTCCTGTGGCATCCAGAGATCAGAAACACAAGGAGAGATGGAACATAATTTAGGCAAGCCAACGAAACTCATCATTCATAGAACAGGAATATTTTGGCACTTGTAGATGTATGTTTTATAATTGACTCTTGCACTTGAATGGATAAAACTAACACGGAATCATTTAAATCTTCTGATAAAATGTACGCGTCTTGCGGCCACAGTACATCCTCCTTGTAGGTGGATGTCTACTGCTCGTCTCTCGTTTTCAGGTTTTATCAGTGTGGTCCATTTCTCACGCCACCAGTTATCATTTTTTTCAGCCACTTTAACAGTTGATTGTAGCAGAGAGGCTTTCTTTCCACGACACATGTTGTAAAACGTAGAACATTTCCAGTGTTCCATTCAGCAAGGCACCATCATATTGATGACAGTGCCACGATAGCAAAACTACAAAATGGTTCAAATGGCTCTGAGCACTATGGGACTTAACATCTATGGTCATCAGTCTCCTAGAACTTAGAACTACTTAGACCTAACTAACCTAAGGACATCACACAACACCCAGTCATCACGAGCAAAACTACAGTCTGAGTTGTCTCAGTGGTAATACATTGGACTCGTTGGTTCAAATCTCAGACCAGACTTCCAGATTTTAGGTGAGGCAATTTGGAGGTGACTGTCGGACTTGACTTCTTTTCGATCAACAACATTAAAATACGTCAATGTTGTGGTTATGGAACTATGTCTACACTGCGGAGGGGCTAAGTTCGAATAGTGGAGCGTCCATTACAACTTGTGATTACCGTAGTTCCCTTGAATCACTACACGGTCGAACAGTTTCAGAAACAGGCCGTTCTATCTTTCTTCGTCTGTAAGAGATAGAGATGAAAATTTACCGGCCTTCGGAGCAAGTCTACGTTTTACCAAAAAATCTATTCAATTTTCCAAGTAGACCTGTTCTACGATATGGCAATACGTCAAAGGCTTTTCCGATGAATAAATACTGTTAATGAGGTGCAACTCTAGATGGATCCGTAAGATACCCAACAATGATTGCCATAATTTCTGCACGGAAAGAGGTGGAAGCGAGATAGTGCCAAATATGGAGAACAATACAGTAAGTGATTCATAAATTCGTACTTAAAATCGTTTAATGTGGCTAAGTGCAACGTCCTAATGAAAGATAGCTGTTTTAAATCCAGGACTCTTCTTATTTTGATTTATATATGCAGATTAAAGTGGCTTTGCACAGCTGCACGGACCACCGTAGCACGCCTTCCTTCTTCAGTCTAAATTCCCGCTCACGCCTCGGCTCACATGGTATTCTCCATGAAGTCGAAGAGCATTGTAGAGTCTCTCCAACTGTGTTGAATAGCACTTTAGCCTCGAGCGAAACGGGGAGACCTGGGTTCGAATCCTGGACTTGGTACAAATTCTTGTTAGTCACTTTAGTCTGCATATATACATCACAGATATTTGACACTGGATAAAGGCTCTGAAGCCATATAGTTTCATTTGATTAAAGCACCTATGCCAAAATTTCAGGGAAGACACCCCCCCCCCCCCTCCGTTCGATGCTGGGGTGCTATTGTAATGCTGTTGGAAGTCTATGCAATGCTGTTCCAGTTGAGGGGGAGCACCAAGTGGGCTGAGAGATGAATGGGAATTTGGACTGAGGAGGGAGGCGGGAGGCGGGCTAGGGTAGTCCGTGCATTGTGCAAAACTACAGTGCGAGGTTGGGGTAGGAGTCAACGCGTCTGCCTATTGAGCGGGAGACCCAAGTTCGAATCCCAGCCTTGGTATAAATTCATTCGTCGCTTCAGTGGGCAGATATACATTGTAGTTATTTGAAACGTGGAAAGGTCTCTGGAACCATATAGCTCCATTAACTCTCCTTACTTTGGTTTCATGCATCCGGTGCAAAAGACTTGGGTTGGTTGGGCTGGGTTGTTTGAGGGAAGAGACCAAACTGCGAAGTCATCGGTCTCGTCGGATCAGGAAAGGACGGCGAAGGAAGTCGGCCGTGCCCTTTCAGAGGAACCATCCCGGCATTTGTCCGGAGCGATTTAGGGAAATCACGGAAAAACTAAATCAGGATGGTCGGACGCGGGACTGAACCGTCGTCCTCCCGAAAAAGACTTGGGTAGTTGCTGGTTTGCAGCGTTTAAGGTAAACAATGAACGAATTGATTCTGCATCGGTGAAAATAATGGGCATAACCTTTTCGGCAGATAACTGGACTTTACATCTTTTAGTTTGAGCCACCAGACACATTCCGACACTGAGCGCTGTTTCATTATGCTGCACAAATAATTTTGATTCTTTTTAAAACTATCCAAAATTGTTGTGTAATCCGTTCCTCATTTAGAGTTAGTCAGCATTTAACAAGTGCACCTGATAGCGTGCACAAAAATTTTTTGCAATTAATTTATCATCTAATATTTTATCTACTCATTCCTCTGAAAAGGCAAGAGTATCTTACACAATTATTTCAGAATTTCCAGTACCTTACTATACACTTGATGAGTCTCTTCACCTGTTGTTTCAGTTCTGAGACGTCCTTCAGATGAATCATGTACAAGGTATTGCACTGTTTTGTATGGAACTGGGGACCTAGAAACGACAGAGAGGCTTCGCCTTCGCCGTAGCCCTCAGTGGTTCACAACCCCACAACAGGCTACAGCAGTCCACTCACCCCACCACCGCCCCACACCGAACCCAGGGTTATTGTGCGGTTCGGCTCCCAGTGGATCCCCCCAGGAACGTCTTACACCAGAAGAGTGTAACCCCAAATTTTTGCGTGGTAGAGTGTAACTGAGGCGGAATAAGGAGAACCAGTCCGTATTCGCCGAGGCAGATGGAAAACCGTCTTAAAAACCATCCACAGACTGGCCGGCACACCGGACCTTGACACTAATCCGTTGGGCGGATTCGTGCCTGGGATCGGCGCGCCTTCCTGCCCGGAAAGCAGTGCGTTAGACCGAACGGTTAACCGGGCGAGCATCTACGAGGTAAGTCTACGTTAGAATAATTCAGCTGTCGACTTATCAACTGTTGAAAATGACAGAGGGATCCTTTCCAACCCCACCAGCTTTTTATGAGCTGCGCTCGGAAATAAACGGTGCGAAAGAAAATATTTTATGACGGCATGGTGTTACAGCTCATCCATTCAAATAAAACACACACACAGTCCAAGTAATTTAAAAGCCGAATAAATGAAACTGTAGTGCAGCTTGAGTGGAAACTAGACTTCGGTTATAGCGCACTATATACAAACGCAAAAAATGGGTTTTCATGGATATTAACGCCATCCGTTTGCCAGGGCGACAACTTTTCACGTTTCCTCCATAGTTCTCTAACTATTCTTTGCCTTCGCACGTACTGTGAACTAAGAGTGTGTCACTACAGAAAAATATCCTTATTTTGATTCGATCGTTGAAGTAATCAGATGAAAGACAGCTATACTTAATGTAGTGAGCTTAATGCCGGCAGGATATCATAAATACTTTTTTTTTTTTAAAACAATACCGTAAACTGCAAGGGAACTTTTACATTGTATCACGACGATTGCGGATTTTGGATTGCAGTGGGAAAAACAGAACGGTAGAAATTGACCATAAAGGGTATCTCAGGAGGAATGGTCATTATTCAGGGATATGATAGGCACAATCATCCGAAGCTTTTTTCAATACATGTTCCACAGCAGCGTAGATGAACAAGTGCTCATAGCTCGCACATCAGAGACCGTGTTTACTGGTCATTTTTATTCTTTTGCAGTAGAAGAAATTTTTCCCATAGCACCAGTGATGAATTAGCGGTTATATTAGTAGCTTCTAAGGTGTCAACTTTAGAGCCCATGTTTACAAGACCTTTTTGCCTCGAATGATCGTTCCTGTCATATCCCTGAATAATAACGATTCTTTCTGAGACAACCTGTACATGGAACTTGTTCTGCCATTATCGTCAGCCAGGGCTACACGGGTGGAAAGTAAATGGGTACCGCAGCCATGAAGTGGGGTGCGGCTTCAATGTCGGCTGATTGGCCAGGGGATGCCGGCCCCCTGGATGAGTGACAGCTGTCAGCGTGTCAGATAACGGTGGTGTGGCGCGCCGCCAAGCTGACGTAGCTGACAGCCGGCGTGGAGTGACGGCGCCGCAGAGAGCTGCTAGACCAAAGAAACCACCCGCGCACGTCCGTAATCAGTACCCTACATACGTCTTTTAACGTCCACTTCTGCAGTTTTGGCAACACGGTATGTGACCAGTACGGTATTTTGTAATTAGCAGTGCGGCCGCTAATACAGGGTGATTCAAAAAGAATACCACAACTTTAGGAATTTAAAATTCTGCAACGACAAAAGGCAGAGCTAAGCACTATCTGTCGGCGAATTAAGGGAGCTATAAAGTTTTATTTAGTTGTACATTTGTTCGCTTGAGGCGCTGTTGACTAGGCGTCAGCGTCAGTTGATGCTAAGATGGCGACCGCTCAACAGAAAGCTTTTTGTGTTATTGAGTACGGCAGAAGTGAATCGACGACAGTTGTTCGGCGTGCATTTCGAACGAAGTATGGTGTTAAACCTCCTGATAGGCGGTTTATTAAACGTTGGTATAAACAGTTTACAGAGAATGGGTGTTTGTGCAAAGGGAAAAGTTCTGGATGGCCGAGAACGACTGATGAAAATGTAGCACGCATCCAGCAAGCATTTGTTCGCAGCCCAGGAAAATCGACTCGCAGAGCTAGCAGAGAACTGCAAATTCCACAATCAACTGTATGGAGAGTCCTACGAAAAAGGCAGCCCGTGACAGAGCACTTCATCACTGGCCTCCAAGAAGCCCTGATCTTACCCCCTGCGATTTTTTCTTATGGGGGTATGTTAAGGATATGGTGTTTCGGCCACCTCTCCCAGCCACCATTGATGATTTGAAGCGAGAAATAACAGCAGCTATCCAAACTGTTACGCCTGATATGCTACAGAGAGTGTGGAACGAGTTGGAGTATCGGGTTGATATTGCTCGAGTGTCTGGAGGGGGCCATATTGAACATCTCTGAACTTGTTTTTGAGTGAAAAAAAAACCTTTTTAAATACTCTCTGTAATGATGTATAACAGAAGGTTATATTATGTTTCTTTCATGAAATACACATTTTTAAAGTTGTGGTATTCTTTTTGAATCACCCTGTATTTCAATCACAGTGTGACAAAACAGTAACACGAGCGCACTCACTGGTTTGACTAAACAGACTGTGATAAACACAACGAGTCGGAGATCACAGAACTAGGAAGGAGCACAACCGAAACAAAATAAGTCACCGCCGTGCGGAGTGGCTCTAACTACCCAAGACGACAGAGAACAAAATGGACACAGACAATGTAGTGTTTGCATATACTGAATTTTGTAAATGAATTTAAATTTCTTGTTCTTATTTAAAGAGGGTGAGAGCGGTGTGCTGACTACAGGCCCCTTCTATCCGCATCCTCAACCAAGGACGACACGGCGGTCGGATGGTCCCGATGGGCCACTTGTGGCCTGAAGACGGAGTGCTATGTAAAGAGGATAACGCTGTTATTAGCATGTGTATAATCACTGTAGACAAATAATGCAAGAAACTGATCATTGTTAACGTATTTTAGGACTCTTATGCTGTTTTTTTTGTCATCAGTCTACTGACTGATTTGATACGGCTCGCCACGAATTCCTCTCCTGTGCTAACCTCTTCATCTCAGAGTAGCACTTGCAACCTAAGTCCTCAATTATTTGCTAGCTGTATTCCAATCTCTGCCTTCCTCTACAGTTTTGCCCTCTACAGCTCCCTCTAGTACCATGGAAGTCATTCCCTCATGTCTTGACGGACGTCCTGTCATCCTGTCCCTTCTCCTTGTCAGTGTTTTCCACATATTCCTTTCTTCTCCGATGCTGCGTAGAACCTCCTCATTCCTTACCTTATCAGTCCACCTAATTTTCAACATTCCTCTGTAGCACCACATCTCAAATGCTTCGATTCTCTCCTGTTCAGGTTTTCCCACATACAATGGAGTACTCCAGACGTACACTCTCAGAAATTTCTTCCTCAATATAAGGCCGATATTTGATATTGGTAGACTTCTCTTGCCCAGGAATGCCCTTTTTTCCAGTGCTAGTCTGCTTTTGATGTCCTCCGTGCCCCATCCGTCGTCGGTTATTTTACTGCCTAGGTTGCAGAATTCCTTAATCTCATCTACTTCGTGACCATCAATCCTGATAAGTTTCTCACTGTTTTTATTTCTGTTACTTCTCATTACCTTCGTCTTTCTTCGATTTACTCTCAACCCATACTCTATTCTCATTAGACTGTTCATTCTGTTCAGCAGATCATGTAATTCTTCTTCACTTTCACTCAGGATAGGAATGTCATCAGCGAATCGTATCATTGATATCCTTTCGCCTTGAATTTTAATTCCACTCCTGAACCTTTCTTTTATTTCCATCATTGCTTCCTCGATGTACAGATTGAACAGTAGGGGCGAAAGGCTACATCCTTGTCTTACACTCATTTTATAACGAGCACTTCGTTCTTGGTCGTCCACATTTATCATTCCCTCTTGGCTCTTGTATGTATTTCATATGACCCGTTTCTCCCTACAGCTTATCTCTACTTTTTCAGAATTTCTAACATCTTGCACCATTTTACAATGTCGAACGCTTGTTCCAGGTCGACAAATACTATGAATGTGTCTTGATTTTTCTTTAGTCTTGCTTCCATTACTAACCGCAGCGTCAGAATTGCTTCTCTAGTGCCTTTACCTTTCCTAACGCCAGACTGATCATCATCTAGTGCATCCTCAATTTTCTTTTCTGTTCCTTTGTATATTATTCTTCTAAGCAGCTTGGATGCATGAACTGTTATGCTGATTGTGCTATAATTCTCGCACTTGTCAGCTCTTGCCGTCTTCGGAATTGTGTGGATGACGCTTTTCCGAAAGTCACATGGTATGTCGCCAGACTCATACATTCTACACACCAACGTGAATAGTCGTTTTGTTGCCACTTCCCCCAATGATTTTAGAAATTCTGACGGAATGCTATCCATCCCCTCTGCCATATTCGGGTTCTAATACTGGATCCCCTATCTCTTCTAAATCGACTCCTGTTTCTTTTTCTATCACATTAAATTTTCCCCCTCATGGAGGCTTTGAATGTATTCTTTCCACCTATCCACACTGTCGTCTGCATTTAACAGTGGAATTCCCGTTGCACTCTTAATGTCGTCACCCTTGCTTTTAATGTCACCGAAGGTTGTTTTGACTTTCCTGTATGCCAAGTCTGTCCTTCCGACAATCATTTCTTTTTCAATGTTTTCACATTTTTCCTGCAGCCATTTCGTCTTGCCGACTGGGGTGCCCGAGTGGTTCTAGGCGCTACACCCTGGAACCGCGCGACCGCTACGGTCGCAGGTTTGAGTTCTGCCTCGGGCATGGAAGTGTGTGATGTCCTTAGGTTAGTTAGGTTTAAGTAGTTCTAAGTTCTAGGGGACTGATGACCTCGGAAGTTAAGTCCCATAGTGCTCAGAGCCATTTGAACTATTTCTTCTTAGCTTCCCTGCACTTCCTATTTATTTCATTCACCGGTGACTTGTATTACTGTATTCCTGAGTTTCCCGTAACACTTTTGTACTTCCTCATTTATATGCAGTACCTCGAACAAAACCATCTATTGACATTTAGGCAGCCCGGATTCAGAAAATGACGGTTTCGTGAAACACAATCGGCTCTTTATTCACACGACGTATAGAGTGCTGTCGACAGGGGCTGACACGTTGATTCCATATTTCTGGACTTCAAGAAGCATTTGACACAGTTTGTCACAAGCGGCTTGAGATCAGATTGGTTGGTTGCCCATGGAATATCATCTAAGCCGCGCGACTGTATTCTGATTTGCTATTAGAAAGTTTAGGGTTTGTAGAAACTGACGGGACGTCATATAATGAAACTGATGTGATATATAGATTTCCTCAACGAAGTGTCATACGCCGTCAGCTGTTCTTGAACTACATAAACGATTTAGGAGACACTCTGAGAAATCCTCCCAGACTGTTTAGAGTTTCCCGTCTAGTTAAGTCATTAGAGGATGGAAAGTGGTCTGTATAGCCGATGTCGCTAACGAACGCCTGTGCAGTGTCTCTCGACTCGGAGTGAAGTAGGTTCGAATCCTGGTGCCGGATTTTACTACCAGTACTTAGCGGTCAAGGAGAGCAGAGGTGCTAGCGAAAAGTTCCTGGCCACCAGTTTTACCACTCTCATGGATTAAATTTCTAACCTCTCCGTGGTGTCTCTTTAAAGTGACACTGTTGTGGTTGTCCGTCCGCAAGTATTTCTGGAAGCGTTTAAAATACAGTAATTCCCTCTTCACGTAAATGGTTTGTGAGAAAGTCAATACTAAATGAAGTGTAAAATTGTTCTATAGCTATATTAATTACAGAGTAATCACTGTAACTCTTTTTTTTCAAATGGAACTGTAGTCTTTTCTGTTGCTAGTTTCGTAATTATAAAAGAGTCAAATTTATCGGTGTTTCAGTCTTCAAAATCAGAATACTAGTTTTGGAGAAATTATAAACACTTTAATTTAGGAATTACCTGTTTTGAACGTGATACCGATTGTTGGCTTATGTGGAAGTTCGTGATTTCACACCCAAATATTGAAACTGGCGCTATGACTCCTCATATAAGGAGGAAAATCAGTGTTTCATCGCCGCATTACCGGATAAATGAGGCACAGAGGAAATGTAGCTTTCATGCTATCTGTGGCGTTTACGTGAGTCGACTGCTGGTTAGTATTAAAAAATAAGTGTCTTTCATAAAGCAAGTGAAACCAGATAAGCTCTTTCTTTACGGAGAATGCAGAATGAACGTGAAGAGAACCGTTGAGTTTTACGCACAAAAGTACAACAGACGATGTCCAGTAGGAATAACAAATCAGCGAATGTTAAAAAAATTGTTACTGGAAGGGCGCTGGGGTACCACGCAGACGCTAAGGACCAAACCTGCCACGAGTAGAGCGAACGAAACAGATGTTTCGGCAGCCGTTGCACATAACCCACATGTTAGCTCCAGAGAAATTGCGAGTGCCTCTGGATTAATTTAGCTCAGCACTGTTCGCATTTTGCGCGAAATACCTTCCAGCCGTATTATATGTCACTCAAGCAGTAGATCAACCAGAGGGATAGGAGAAGATGCATGGAATTCTGTCGATCGATTCTGATGCGACATCAGGATAATAGGTTCCTTCTTCAAAGAATTCTCTTTATCAGTGAAGCTATCTTCACAAATAATGGGATGATAAACGTTAGAAATATGCAGAGTTGTGCCGCAGGTAATCTGAACTAGCTGAGGCACGTTGAACTTCGGGGCAGTGGAGTGCACAGGTAGGGTGCGGAACTATAGTAGACCACTGATAGGCCCCTACTTTATTGAAAAACATTAACAGGTGAAAGATACCCACATTTTTAACCGAATAGCTACTGGCTGTCCTAGCTGAAGTACCACTTGAACTACGTATCTTCTGACACCAGCTGCCGATTGTAGCTAGGAAGCACTCACCCAGCTCTTTCCTGATCGCTGTGTAGGACGTAAAGGCGTTATCAGTTACCTTGCATGTTCACCTGTTTTGACGCCGCTGGACTCCTTTCTCTGGGGGTCTATTGTCAGAGATGAGGTCTGTGCACACGTTACAACAGCCCGAAAGGGCTTGAAAGATCGCACTGTTGAAGCACGTAAAGTGATACCTAACTACTGACTTCAGTCTATTCAGAAGATCATGCGTCAGCACCTACAAACACCTACTGCAGTAGGTGGTGGGCATTTAAGACACTTCACGGTTTAAATGAGATTTTAGGAAGTGTTTGTGACCATACTCTTCCAAGACTTCATGAAAAATTTACATTTCAAATATTGTGGAAATCGAGAGCTATAGATATACGGTTTTCTGAGAATGGATTCGTAGTCGGGGGCTTGTATTGTAAGTCAATAAACAGATTGTAATAATCCTTATAAAGTGTATTGTTTGTATAATCATACCATTTTTTAAATGAAACAATGCCTATTGACTTTAACAAATTACACTGATCAGCCAGAACATTATGACCACCGACCTACTATCGATATAATGGCTTCGAAAAAGACGATCGTGTGAAACCCAGCTCGCGCTATTCGTCCACGAGACTCAGAGGGCCATCGACACGGGTTCCCAGGTATATGACGCGTTTCTTGATTTCCGCAAGGCGTTTAATACAGTTCCCCACAGTCGTTTAACGAACAAAGTAAGAGCATATGGACTATCAGATCAATTGTGTGATTGGATTGAAGAGTTCCTAGATAACAGAACGCAGCATGTCATTCTAAATGGAGAGAAGTTTTCCGAAGTAAGAGTGATTTCAGATGTGCCGCAGGGGAGTGTCGTAGGACCGTTGCTATTCACAATATACATAAATGACCTTGTGAATAACATCGGAAGTTCACTGAGGCTTTTTGCGGATGATGCTATAGTATATCGAGAGGTTGTAACAATGGAAAATTGTGCTGAAATGGAAGAGGATCTACAACGAATTGACTCATAGTGCAGGGAATGGCAATTGAATCTCAATGTAGACAAGTGCAATGTGCTGCGAATACTTAGAAAGAAAGATCCTTTATCATTTAGCTACAATATAGCAGGTCAGCAACTGGAAGCAGCTAATTCCATAAATTATCTGCGAGTAGGCATTAGGAGTGATTTAAAATGGAATGATCATATAAAGTTGATCGTCGGTAAAGCAGATGCCAAACTGAGATTCATTGGAAGAATCCTAAGGAAATGCAATCCGAAAACAAATGAAGTAAGTTACAGTAGACTTGTTCGCCCACTGCTTGAATATTGCTCACCGGTGTGGGATCCGTAGCAGATAGTTTTGACAGAAGAGATAGAGAAGATCCAATGGAGACCAGTGCGCTTCGTTACAGGATCATTTAGTAATCGCTAAAGCGTTACGGAGATGGTAGATAAACTCCAGTGGAAGACCCTGCAGGAGAGACGCTCAGTAGCTCGGTAGCGGCTTTTGTTGAAGTTTCGAGAACATACCTTCACCGAGGAGTCAAGTAGTATATTGCACCCTCCTACGTATATCTCGCGAAGAGACCATGAGGAAAAAATCGGAGAGATTAGAGTCCAAGCAGAGGCATACCGACAATCTTTCTTTCCACGAACACTAAGAGCCTGGAATAGAAGGGAGAACCGATAGAGGTACTCAAAGTACCCTCCGCCACATACCGTCAGGTGGCTTGCGGAGTATGGATGTAGATGTAGATGTAGATGTGGATGTAGATAAATCCGTCCAGGCGATAGTAGCGTCACCCGGCGAGGAACGACTGCTAGTCAGACACACGCACGGTGCATGTAGTATCAGTGAGCCTACTGTACGTGTGTAGAATGGTGAAGGGGTGCACGATCTGCGTTTTATTGAGGGAAGATTGTGATGGCCCAGAGGCAGGAACATTTCGAGAACTGCACGACTTACCGGGTGTTCAAAGTGTGCTGCGGTGAGTGTCTTCAACATGTGGCAAAACCAAGCTCAAACCATGTCCACACGTCGTGGGGTTGGATGGTCACCCCCTCATTACAGAAGTCGGCCATCGTAGGCCGGGCAGACTGGCAAAACGGTGCATCCAACACTCCTAATAATGGGCCTCCGCAGCCGACGATCCATGCATGTGCCAATGTTAACACTACATCGGCAACTACGGTTGAAATGGGCACGTGACTATCGGCACTGGACGTTGGCGCAATGGCAGAGCGTTGCGTGGTCCGATGAACCCCCGATACCTTCCTTATCATCCCGATGTGAGGGCGCGGGTTTTTCGTCTTCCAGGGCAAAAGCTCCTTGATACCTGTACGGTGGGGCACAGACAAGCTGGCGGTGCCTCCATTATGCTCCGAGGAACATTCGCGTGGGCATCCACGGATCCAGTGGAGCTCGTACAAGGCACCTCGACGGCCGAGGAGTGTAGTACACTGATTGTAGATAACGTACAGCTCTTCACGACGATCACGAATCCCGACGGCAGTGGCATTTCTCGACAAGATAATGAGCCATGTCACAAGGCCAGGAGTGTGATGGAGTGGTTCGAGGGACACAGTGGCGAGTTCGTTGATGTGCTGGCCTCCAAACTAGCCACATCTGAGCCCTATCGAACACATCTGGGACGTGATAAAATGTACCATCAGAACTCGTCACACCCCTCTCCGGAATTCACTGGAACTAGATGACTTGTGGTGTGTGTGTGTGTGTGTGTGTGTGTGTGTGTGTGTGTGCGTGTGCGCAGATATGGTGCCATCTCCCTCCAGCGACCTACCAAGGTCTCTTTGTCTCCATGTCACGACGCGTCGCTGCTGTTATCCGTGCCAAAAGTGGGCATACCAGCTATTAGGTAGGTGGTCATAATGTTCTGCTTGACCATTGTAAAAGTTTATCAAATGTCGTATTTTGAAAAGTTTCCAACCGACATTTGTTTGTGCCATTCAACCTGCGTAGTTGCTAGGTACAATATTATTAAGGTTCCTACAGTGTGCTTGTGTGTTCCTTCAGTGATAAACGACTTGGTAGTCAATGTGTGATAGAGCAACCAGTAGGTAGTCAGTGGACTATGGTATTCACCAATGCAGAAAAAGCCGACATTCTCGTCGTGTGTGGAGAGAATACGAAGAATGCACTTTGTTCTTGTACGGTCTATAGGCAAGATGTCCCAATAGACGTCATCCAACTAGGCAGTTACTTGTCAACCTCTTCAACCACTTTCGTGAAAGCGGTAGTGGAAGCCAGTGACGAAAGAAGAGGGGGAAATTAATGTTCTTGCTGCTGTTGCAGTGGATCCGTACGTTAGCTCCCGTGCAATCGCCCGAGGAAGTGCCGTGAGCCAGGCAAGTGTCCTCCGCATTCTCCATCGACGTATGTTCCATCAGTATCAAATGTCTTTCCATCATGAGCTGCGTAGAAACGATTATGAGTATCGAGTTAACATCTGTACATAGGCACTAAGACAGGGTACTCCAGATGTTTCACGTATCTTGTTTAAGGATGAAGTCAAATTTACCAATCATGGTCAGCTAAGCCGCCGAGACATGCACTGTTGAACTGTTGACACTCCCTGTTGGCTTAGTCAGCTGAAGCGGCAGCGTCCATGGAGTTTAAACGTGTGGTGTGGGATATTGAACCATCAGCTCATAGACCCGTTTTTCATAGACGGATCACTGAATGCACACAAGTATTGCAGCTTCCTAACAGACCATCTTGCGCGGATGCTAGCAGACGTTCCTTTGCAGACTAGGAGGAACCTGTGGTACCAACACCATGGCTGTCCAACCCATAGTGCACTAAGCACTACAGCACGTCTTCGCTAAATGTTTCCTATTCGTTAGGTTGGACGCAGAGGACCTGTGTCTTGGCCGACCCGTTTCCCGAATTTGACGCCTGTAGACTTTTATCTGCGGGGGAAGCTGTCTACAAGGACGTACTGACTGCATCCGATGATATACAAAGACGCAATACTCCAGGCTCCTCGGACATCTCCTCTGAAATTATAGTAAGTGTACAGCAGTCATTCCACACCAAACAACATGCACGAATTGCCACTGCCGGTGGTCTTTTTGAACAAAACCCTAGGTCTGTTGTCTCGTTACTGGTCAGAATCCACATAACTGGTATATGCACTTGTGTTGTTCTTTAGTGTGTGCCACCACAAATATTTACAAGTGTCTATGTGGAAATTTTCCAAAATACGATATCTCGTAAACGACTCGCACTAGAATTCCGCAACAATCACCACTGACATTCTCATTTACCCTACGTTTAGTTTGTTAGTACCAATAAGCATTGTTCTATTTAAAACTTGTTTGCCAAAAAAAAAAATACTTTCAAAGTAACATTTCGAGCCCCTGATTACAAATCCATTCTGCGAAAACCGCACATTATGAGCACTTCAAACCGTGTCTGAAAAATGATCATAAGCACTTCCTTAAAATTTTATTGTTGGCGTGAAGTGCTCGAAAAGCGATAGGCGTTTGTAGTCGCTGGCGCTTATAGTGGGTTGTGTGTGTGTGTGTCTTAACATTAAAGTACTGACACAAAGTTATTATTCAACATTCTTTACACCTAAATTCTGTAGTTCTGTAGTTCCGTCAGAAGCAAGAGCAGAACAGTGACTGTAGTTAGGTGATGGGCATCTTCCTCTTTAATTCCGCTTTTGTTAGAAGACACTTACTGTCTTAAAGCTGGATCGCCGCATGAGACGGACGCGAGAATGCCATTTAATAACTTCCGCACGATACACCAGTCGGCTTCATGTTAAAAAAAGATAAATTCTAAGTTTTAAAATCTTAATTACCCCAGAACTAGTAATCTGATTTTGAAGAGTGTAACGTCGTTGAATTTATCTCGTGCAGAACGAAGATACTGACAACAGAAACGGGTGATAACACCGTTGCAGAAACAAAAAAACAAACAAGCCAAATTTAAACAGACGCAAAATCCCCCAGAAGCTCGAAATTTAGACCGGACTTCGAAGCCAGGTGTTTATAACAGTTTCCACAACGAAACTTTGTCTCGAAACCTAGCAGAAAATCCACAGAGATTCTAGTCGTATGTGTGTATGTTAGCGGCAAGAAACAATCAATGCCTTCTCAGAGCGATAACAATGGAGATACTATCGAAGACAGTGCTGCCAAAGCAGAGTTACTAAACACAGCCTTCTAAATGCATTCACAAAAGGAGACGAAGTTAATATTCCAGAATTCGCATCAAGAACAGCTGCCAACATGAGTAACGTGGAAGTAAATATCCTCCGAGTAGTGAAGACACTTAAATCACTTAATAAACGCAAGTCTTCTGGTCCACACTGTATACCCATTAGGTTCCTTGCAGAGTATGTTGATGCATTAGCTCCATACTTAAATCATATACAACCGTTCGCCTAACGAAAGATCTCACAGACTGGAAAGTTGCACAGATCACGCCAATATTCAAGGAAGGCAGTAGGAGTAATTTACTTAATTACAGGCCTTTATCACTAACATCGATATGCAGCAGGATTTTGGAACATATATTGAGTTCAAACGTTATGAATTACCTCGAAGAAAACGGTCTATTGACACACAGTCAACATCCTTTTGGAAAACATCGTTCTCGTGAGACACAACTGGCTCTTTATTCGCCTGAAGTGTTGAGTGCTATTGACAAGGGATTTCAGATCTATTCCGTATTTCTGAATTTATGGAAGGCTTTTGACAGTGTACCACACAGGCGGCTTGCAGTGAAATTGCGTGTTTGTGAAATATCGTTTGAGTTATGTGACTGGATTTGTGATTTCCTGTCAGAGAGGTTCGTAGTAATTGACGGAAAGTCATTGAGTAAAACCAATGTGACTTCTGGCGTTCCCCAAGGTAGTTTTATAGGCCCTTTGCTGTTCCTTATCTATATAAACGATTTTGGAGACAATCTGAGCAACCGTCTTAGGTCGTTTGCAGATGATGCTGTCGTTTATCGACTAATAAAGTCATCAGAAGATCAAAACAAATGGCAAAACGATTTGGAAAAGATGTCTGTAGGATGCGAAACCTAGCAGTTGACCCTAAATAATGAAAAGTGTGAGGTCATCCACATGATTGCTAAAAGGAATTCGTTAAACTTCTGTTACACTTTAAATCAGTCAAACCTAAAGGCCGTAAATTCAACTAAATACCTAGGAATTACAGTTACGAAAATTTTAAATTGGAAGGAACACACAGAAAATGTGGGGAAGGCTAACAAAAGACTGCTATTTATTGGCAGGACACTTAGAAAATGTAACAGACCTACTAAGGAGACTGCGTACACTACGCTTGCCCGTCCTCTTTAGAATACTGCTGTGTGGTGTGGGATCCTTACCAGATAGGACTGACGGAGTACATCGAAAAAGTTTAAAGAAGGGCGGAATGTTTTGTATTATCGCAAAATATGGGAGAGAGTGTCACAGAAACGATACAGCACTTGGACTGGATATCATTAAATCAAAGGCGGTTTTCGTTGCGACGGAATCTTCTCACGAAATTCCAATCACGAACTTTCTCCTCCGGATGCGAAAATATTTTGTTGACACCGACCTAGATAGGGAGAAACGATCACCACGATAAAATAAGGGAAATCAGACTCTACGGAAAGACATAGGTGTTCGTTCTTTCCTCGCTGTACGAGATTGGAATAATAGAGAATTGTGAAGATGGTTCGATGAACTCTCTGCCAGGCACTTAAATGTGATTTGCAGAGTATCGATGTAGATGTATAGTTCCATCTGAAAAAGCAAAGTGCTTACCGATCTCTCTAATTAACATAGCCGTGAAAGGAGACACTGCATAATTCAGTTAGGCCTTTTCCATAATTCATGTGGGAGGAAACGGGTGTACAATATGTTATACGGTTCAGACAATGTGTGCGCTGAACCGATTGACCGTATACTGACAGCACGCAAGTTATAATTTAAAGAAAAACACGAAATGTAGGCGTCACCTGCAAGCGACGTAATCCAATATGTCATCCTGTAAATTCTGTTTGTGACATACAAAACGATCTTGTATCTCATTTCGACGTTTATCTCCACGCTGCAAATATCTGACGCGTCTGATTCTCCCTTTCACGGTTGGGAATGCTCCGCAGCGTGAAATTCCGCTTTCCGACGTCACAGAAATCTTCTGGCTCCACGTCAACAAACTCTTTCACGCCCCGCATGAGCGTAGTTTAAAGATTAGCGTCTCTCATGCACCGACGATGCATTAAAATCTAGGTTAATTTTCTATCTTATGGGCCTTTAGGTTTGAGACAGAAGTTCTATGTAATTACATTACACTGGTTTTAATTTGTGACAATTTACGGCATACGAAGATAAATTGTATAACATAAACATCTATGAGAACTATTTGCTAATGTAAGACATAATTGAAAGTAATACTCTAATGAAATACCTCAGGGACAGTTATGTAAATAAAAATAAAAGGTAGCTGTTCCGATGTAAGTGCTGTACTCTATAACGTTGCTACGCTAATGGAACTTGAGCGATCACAACCATTTTTTCGTAAAGAGGCAGATGAATTTTGGCTAGAAACCACAGTAAGGAGAATCTGTAAGTCACTTGCATGAGCTACTACTACTACTACTTTCCTTATTTGCAACATCCTTAAAGAAATAAATTGTGTTTCAAAACGCTGCGAACTGAAGTACTGTCTGTTTGGAAACTCATTAGCCTATACGATGGTGCCTTATTTAAGTTTAATATAGTTGTGCGACCAAGCTTCTCCTGCTAGTCTCGGCTGCGGAAAGCGAGCGACCTTTCGCCGAAGTGTCGCTCGCAACTTCAGCGAAACGGCGTCCGCCCCACGATTCCTGCAGGGCTTCCCGTTGTGTAACTTTCTTGTTCTCTTTTTTTTATTGTGTTCTCTTCTGGAGAGGAAGGAAGGGGGGAAGCTGTCTTAACCGCTTTTCAACTGCAGAAATTAGGACATTGTCACTGAGTTGCGAGTAGGCCAGCAGAATCGAACTACCACTTAAACAAATACGTCCTTGTTTGAGACACCCTGAGGAACCAGTTTATTCTTCCCATTCCCGTAATATTCAACACCACTCTTCTCAACATCACAGTTCGTGTGACGTTCCATACAAAGGCAGTCGCGAATGAAAAATATTGTGTGCTGGGTGTTTCCTGGCTTGTGTTTATTTGATGGTGAACTTCCTGTTGTAGCCCATGAGCTGTACTTGTTTTCCAGGCCTGTATTCGGACCTACAGTTCATCATTAGTGGTGTCTGACACGCAACAGAAAACTGATGTATGTATTCGTATGTCGATACTACAAGAACATTTCGTTTATACTAAAATTGAAAAGACTAACATTACATACTCTGCTCTCTTACAAAATGCTGAAAGTTACAGTAGGGTAGTAGAGGAATACAAAAGAGGACGTCAGTTCACTGCGTGGGGAGAAATTACAACGGCAGCCTCACGGGATTCAATCGCTGGCCCATTACTGTCCGTGCCTTATGTTAGTGATCTGCCATGTTGTTCAGCCGTTGTGCGCACCAGCGTTCGTAACTATTTTCGATAAGTGGACCCTCATTAATTTCCACTTCTGTCGTGGAACCCATGATCTCTTTCTACAGTATCTATAGTTTGGACCAAGAAATCGCAACGGACCAACTACTCTAAGGTTTGAGAGAGAAATTACAACGGTTCTGTAAATAAATACTTTGCAAGAACAAAACAGTTATTTTAAATAATATTTATTTTCCTCGAAAAGATAGTTCAAAATTGGCTTTAAACTTCTCATAAGAACATAAATTTAAAATAACATAATCAAATAGGACTTTCAAAATTTAATCTGATGAGTGGTGAGGTTTCTATGTTCCAAACTTATTTAATTTTATGGTTTATGCGTGAAAGTTGAATCTCAAGACGTGTTCGGGATCAAGTCTGCTGCGGTACTTACTTTTTGTCAAGACGTAAGCGTAGAAGCCTGTTTCCCGCATATATGAAGTTGTAAATGCAGAAGTACCAACACGGACTTTTTCAACAGCTGAGAACGGTCATTTTTTAAACTGCACCAGAAATCTACTGCCGGCGTTAGTTTTTATTGTGGCAGTAGTTTTTGTTGTAGAGATGGATCACGTGTCAGATCAATTACAGTTTCGTACTCTTCCGCTGCCATGATTGAAGGTCGTGCATTGCCAATATAAATGTATACACCGAGGTGACAAAAGTTATGGCATAGTTATACGCATATACGCAGATGACGGTAGTATCGCTTACATTGAGTATAAAAGGGCAGTGCATTGGCTTAACTGTCATTTGCACTCAGGTCATTCACGTGGAAAGATTTCCGACGTTATTACGGCCGCACAACGGGAATTAAGACTTTGAACGGGGAATGTTAGTTGGGACTAGGCGCATGGGACATTCCAATTCGGAAATCATTAGGTAATTCAACTTTCCCAGATCCATAGCGTTAAGAGTGTGCCGGAAATGCCAAATTTCAGGCATTATCTCTCACCACTGAGAACGCAGTTGCAGACAGCCTCCACTTAATGACAGAGAGCAGCGGAGTTTGCATAGAGTGGTCAGTACTAAGAACCAAGCAACACTGCTTGAATCGATGAGGGACGTACGACGAACGTATCCTTTAGGACAGTGCGGCGAAATTAAGCGTTAACGTGTTATAGCGTCAGACGACAGATGCGAATGCCTTCGTTAGCAGCACGACATCGCCTGCAGCACCTCTCTAGGGCTCGTGACCATATCGGTTGGACCCTACACGATTGGAAAACCGTGGCCTCAGATGAGACACGACTTCAGCTGGTAACAGCTGTTGGCGAGGATAGTGTATGGCACAGACCCCACGAGGCCATGGACCTAACGTCTCAACAAGGCACTTTGCAAGCTGGTAGTTGCTCCATAATGGTGTGGCTGTGTTTACATGGAATGGACTGGGTCCTCTGGTCCAACTGAAGCGATCATTAACTGCAAATGGTTATGTTCGGCTACTTGGCGACCATTTGCAGCCATTCATGGACTTCATGTTCCCATACTACGTTGGATGACAGTACGCCATGTAATCAGGCCACAGTTGTTCGCGATTGATTTGAAGAACATTCTGGACAGTTTCAGCGAATGGTCTGGTCACACAGATCGTTTGACATGAATGACATCGAACATTTATGGGACATAATGGAGAGATCAGTTCGTGCACAAAATCCTACACCATCCACACTATCACATTTGTGGACGGCTAAGGAGGCAGCCGTGGCTTAGTGTTTCTGCAAAGGACTTCCAGCGACTTGTTGAGTCCATGCCACGTCGAATTGCTGCACTACGTACTGGAAGTCAGAAACGGTATTAGGAGGTATCCCATGACTTTTTTCACCTCAGTGCAAGTCTCAAATCGACAGTTCATTGTGTTATTTAATGATCCGTTCATTTGCAAAAAAAATTTTAAAGGCTTCATTTAAGCTTTCAAGTTTTAGTAGATGCGTTAATTTCTATTGTTTAAGTTTTCTTCTTGAATATTATGAAATAAAGGCACACAAGTTGTTGTGTCCACGGTTGTTCGGAATCCAGCATAAGTAATGCTGACCGAGAATGATGAGTTCCCCAATTTTTTGTCTAGTTAGGAAACTTCCTCTCGTAGGAGCTTTTAAGTTTACTATCTCATAATCAAGAAGCTCCAATGGTTGTTCGTAAAGATAGCTTTGAAAGCGGTAAAGATATGATATGTGCAACCGGCTGTTGACAGATGTCCAGCTCGTGCGCACTCGTTTGGCTCCCAAATGGAAAGGCCAGTGCATGTGACCGGTTTACTACAGCCATCCTCTTTACGCCCAGTTGCAGATTTTCGCTCTCATTTATGTTATTCAGGATACGCTGCGTGCAGAAGAGCCAATTTTGCGATTCACTGGTCCGCTTCGTATTACATTTTCATCTGAAATTTAATTAATTACTGGACCCGCGTTGTTACAGCAGAGTTCGTCGACCGGTGGCGGGGTGCACTCTATCCGGCGCGACAGTGTCCGCGCTATTCTGAGCTCACTGTAGCCGCACCGCCACTCAGTAGCGTAAAAGCCAATCAGTCTGGCCGCCTGTCCACGCGGTTCCAACGGCAGCTGCCAGGGGCTTGTTGAGAGCAGGACCAAGGTGCCCCTTTCTCTAAAGCTTTTCGTGTAGAACTATAGTGACCGTAGAAATATGCCTACAGTTAGTACCTCACTGCATACTCCCGGGGCTTCGTGTAACTGACTACATACCCAGCACTCATTTCTGAACATCGACGAAAATGCTGGTGACCAGGAGCGAAAATAATGTGCAAGGAGCCAGTGGAAATGTTTTACCATTACCTTTTTTTCTTCCAAACAGTGCACAGGTTACAGGGTGTAATGTGTACCGGGTGAAATTGAACTCCAGCAACAAAACTTCGGAGACTGTTCAGGAATGTATTCAGAGACTTTCTGCACAAGGGATCCATGGTCTTCGGAGACTCGTTACAGAGTAATGTAATTACGATGTTTCTTTTCCTTCAATATCCGTCATAGATGCGATAATAGCCATTTCTTTGTGGTGGCCAGTTTCGGGCAATTACATCCCTTTTCAATGCATGATCTTAAACGTATGTGTAATCGTACAATTCCCACCAGTGTAAATCTCAGAATATCATTAACAATGACACAGATAAAACATGATAAACCTTGTATGAGCATACAATGCGAATTCTTTCCAATCGAGGGAAAATACAGATTTGAATAACCCAAGTCGCTGGCCCTATCCTCCATCAGTAGATTGGACTTTCATAGATGTATGCCTTGTCAGGCATTTCAGGACGCTCCTGTCCAAATGATAAAAAAGAACGCCCATATCCAAATGAGTCAACATCTACATCTCGCAAAAATCTGTACTCGCTCATGTCTACATGAGCAAACATCTACATCTCGCAAGAAGCTGTGCTAAAATCAAATTCAGCTTTAAGTGTTTACAACACAAAGTGAAACAGTGTATACAAGCTAATATTCGGAACAAGTCCAAGAGTGCAGTTGACGTAAAAAATTGTGGCTGAAGGGCAGTGGCTGAGTTACATTGAAAAGAATTCATCATGGATGTTCATACGAGGTTTGCTATGTTGCAACTATGTAATACTCAATAGTGAGAAGTGATGTATATTTGGTTTCTGACATGTACGTTAAGGTGAAGTGTATAATTACACTTACGTCCAAGGTTGTTCTTTGAAACTAGTCACCACAAAAAATGACTCTTAGCACAACTGTGACGGATTTTGAAGTAAAATAATGATCTTAATAACCCAAGTTTGGTCCTGTGTTCCATCAGTATGTGGAGGTTCATAAATAACAGTTGTTTTGTTTGGTGTCACAGTTATCTTTTCTTGTAAAAGTACCTCCACAACAGTGCAATAGTTTTTAATATGCTTTTGCCAAAACACTCATGGATTTTTGTATAAATTCGATTTCATACTTATATTGGCATGTGATTTGTACTCGTAAGTGATTTGTAATGGTTTAACGTGAGCTTGTCGATTGGATAACCAATTTTAAGGGATTAACCTTCAACGGTTGGCATTTGAAATGCTATATGTGCAAAGGGCGGGTGTGGTGAAGATGTGGAAGACAGGATGCGGTTGTGATCTTATTTTTCAGCAAAGACAGCTTATAAAACATATAAATTCAGCCAAAACAAAATTTTTTAGCACGTTACAAATTTGATAGAGGGGAAAAACACGTTGTCATAGGATGAACCT
This sequence comes from Schistocerca piceifrons, assembly GCF_021461385.2. NCBI lineage: Eukaryota > Metazoa > Arthropoda > Insecta > Orthoptera > Acrididae > Schistocerca > Schistocerca piceifrons. The sequence continues at coordinate 234,536,341 of NC_060138.1, forward strand.
GAATTCCACCGACAAAATTTGGCAAGTTGTTCAGAAATATTTTTTGAATATTTGGTGTAGAAGACCAGTGAATTTCTAGCAAACAGAGCACAGCATGTCATGCAAAATATAGAGAAGTCGTCAGACAGGAAAGGAAATGCATGCATATCGCAAGACAGTAAATGACGTAGTAGACAAAATAGGAAGTTCTATGAGGCTTTTCGCGAACAAAGCTGATCTATAAAGAGAAGTTACAACGCTGTGAAACGAACTGCAGGAAGACTTGCGCAGGATCGGCGCTTGGTACAGGAAGTGGCGATTGACCCATCATAAATAAATGCAACGTAATGCGAATACACAGACACGAAAACTCTTTACTGTATGATTACAGTTTCTTCCATAAAATGTCTAGGAGTATGCGTACGGAGCTATTTTAAGTGGAACGACTGCCTAAACGTAATCGCAGGAAAGGCAGAAGCCAGAGTTAGATTTACTGGAATAATTCTCAGGAAGTGTAGTCTGTCAACAAAAGAAATAACTTACAAAACCGTCGTTCGACCAATACTTAAATATTGCTAGTGAGTCTGCGATCCGTACAAGATAGAACTGATAGAGGAAACAGAGAAGCTACAAAGAAGAGCGCTGCCTTTCGTTACTGGTTCATTTAATAAGCAAGAAAGCGTCAGAGGCAGATGATCAAGGAAAACTCCAGTTGCAGACACCGCAAGGGAGGCGTTTTGCACCGCTTGGTGGTTTACTGTTTAAATTTCGAGAGCAAACTTTCCTAGAAGAAAGAACAAACATACTGCTTCCTCCTGGATACATCTCGAGAAAAGGACGTGGACGTAAAATTAGAGAGAAACGAGCGCAAACAGAGACTTACCGGCAGTCGTTCTTCCCGCAAACCATTCGCGACTGGAACGGGAAACGGTGGAAGTGAGAATGGTACATATAATATCCTACGCCACACACCGCAACGTGCCTTGCGGAGTTTATAAATAGGTGTAGATGTCTTCTATGGTTCGTTATAGAGCAATAATTTATGTTACTGTCGGTACTTTTGTGAAAACACCTACCTTCAAAACAGTGAAACAGCAAGTAATGTGCAATAACCGTAACACCGAAGGATCAGTTTCTCTTAGGCGCCTACGTACAGATGCAGAAGTACTGTGATAGGGTTGCCGCCGCTGCGGGAACGACAGTCATACTGTCTTCTATGGCATTCAGTTAACCAACATGCGAGGTGCATATCGACCAACTTTTTATCGTTAAACGTATTCATAGTGCTGTCTATCGCCGTTAACGGACAACCAACACTGTGCGAAAAAAAAGACCTGACACAGAACCCAGTAGTTCAAATGGTTCAAATGGCTCTGAGCACTATGGGACTTAACATCTGTGGTCATCAGTCCCCTAGAACCTAGAACTACTTAAACCTAACTAACCTAAGGACTTCACACACACCCGTGCCCGAGGCAGGATTGGAACCTGCGACCGTAGCGATCGCGCGGTTCCAAACTTTTTTAATCTCATTTTGTTCTATATTGTTCGTTGAATTTTTGCATTTGTTCGTGGCGGACGTCCGATGACACTCGTTCAGGTTGTTCGTTGATCCGTTCACTCAGTTTTTATTTATTTATTTATTTATTTTTATTACAGAGGGTAGCTAAACCCTCTGACCGAACACGCTGAGTTACCGTACCGGCGTAGACTGAAATGCCTAGAACCGCTCGGCCACAACGGCCGGCGTCCGAGTAGTACTGAACGCATGCTTGAGGGCCGGAAAGCCGGGCGCTGTCGCCGAGCGGATCTAGGTGCTACTGTCTGGAGCCGCGCGACCACTACGGTCGCAGGTTCGAATCCTGCTTCGGGCATCGATGTGTGTGACGTCCTTAGGTTTGTTAGGGTTAAGTAGTTCTACTTTCAAGGGGACTGATGACCTCAGATGTTAAGTCCCATAGTGCTCAGAGCTATTTAAACCATTTTTTTTGAGGGCCGGAAACAAACGGGGCATTGCTGTTGTCAACGGAAAGTGGCGTGAGAGAACGGCACGTTCCTTTCCAAACAAGATACACCGCGTATATATCTCATACATTTGTACTGTTGTCCATATATTTTCAGTGATATACGGGTACAAAAACAAAATAGCCTGAGAAAGCAAACTAAACGCAATTACTCTGTAACGACCCACGAGAGACCATGGGTCCCTTGCACCAAAATACTCATAAAATATCTGAAAACCTCCGAAACCTTGTCGGTGTTCAGGTTAAAGCTGTAAAATTTTACCATGTCTGTAGCTTTCATGAGTGCTCGTGCACTACGTTTTGTAATACTGTGAATGATTGTGGAAAACACAGGAAGTAATGAAACCCATTATCGAGACATAACCCAATAACACCAATAGGGTTGAGTCTCCTCATCTGACATGTAGAAGTTTGGACTTTAAACGAGGATATGACAAACAGTTTGATGTGCCCAGCTAGTAGGTAATTATTACTGGGAAACTGCAGTTCACCAATGCCTATTTCGGGTGTTTTTCATAGTTCGGCCGATCCGAGTTGACCGTGATGTTACCTGATAACATTGTGCAATAATAGGTTGTAATCGACAGAATGTATTTTATCAAGGTGCTTGTAATCTACATGAAGACTGATGACTCAGAGAAAGGTCACGTAAATCATATAACAACGGGTGTAGTTCGTTATTAGTTATGCTGCTTCATATATAAGATACCAGAGAAATGTTAATAACAGAAATCTGCAGGCACCCTTTCAGACATTCTGAAAGGGCCAGGCTAAACAATGAAAAGGGCAAAACTTGCTGGTTGAAGCCGTGCAGACCGGCAGATGTGCAGCGGTCGAGGGGAGCTAGCTGCTGACCGAGAGTGGTGCAGATCCGTGATAGAACAGCTTCGAGCTGCTTCCCATGGTCCAAGCGAAATCCGCCGACGGTGGGCTCGTAACCACACCCAAGGACAAAAATCCTCTCAGTGCTGCTCACTCGTTTCCATTCGTGCAGCTATAGTTAAATGACTCCATCGAATGAAGAATCAGAAGCTTTTGTCTGTAAAGACTATTGATTATTGGAAATTAACAAACTAGAAGTTAGGGGTTTGAAATACACTTTGTCCATTGAAGGTCAATTATTAGAAAATAACTGTCTTGTGGAGCTGTAATAGACAGGACTGTTAGAAACAGCCTGAAAAGCGTGTAAGGACGTAGAAGGGTAGGTCGTGCTGAGAAATGATTCTTAAGAAAAAAATTCGTTGCGTTGCGCCGTTTGAGTAGTTAGTGTTAAACTTAGCCACTCATGCCGCTGCTCGAACTAATTGAAGCGGCCCTGCAGAGACAGTGCCGCCAAACGTGTTTTTCGTTTTCGTTTTAGTTTCTGAAAACCAAACAAGAGAGCGATATAAAAATTGGAGATGGGCTGGTAGTAAGGATCGAACCCGAGCCAAAGGCTGAGCAATCTCGTGCTCTACCATTTAGGCTGTGAGAACAACTGACACTGATTTTATTTGGCCGGTCGCTTGAATTTGAGCCCGCAACGGGCTGGTTGGCTAACTTCAATGGTAATTAACTCTGAAACGGCGCGACGCATCGAATTTTTTGCTTGACAATTATTTCTCAGCACGGCCTAGCCTGAAACATTCTTACAAGCTTTTCAGACTGCATCTGTTCACACTGCTTAACTTATGGTGTGATAAAGATGACAGAAAAGAGTTGCAGCTGAAAGTGATTTGCACTCGTAGAGGCTGTTAGCATCTGCTACCCGTGTAGAAAAAAATATTAGGATGTGTAAAGTGCGTAAAACACAATTTTTCTAAACAACGTTCCCAGGTTACCTTCAGTCATGTGTTTTTCAGATACGTTCGTTGTTTCATGTACCTGGAGGGATTGTATTTTGCACTGGATCAAGAAAACAGTGTGTAGCGTCAGAATCCAGGCACCTGTCTTAGTATTCCTGAAGGTTCCTGTATGGTGAAATCTTGGAGTATGGTGAAATTTTGAAGTATCTATCACGTGATGAAAGACAGGACAGACACGTCCTACAACGGATCAAGCAGGAAGGATAGCTATCCAAAACATAAACCCTGTGCTTCGGTTCTCAAAAATGAGTTTAAAGCTAAAAATGCGATCGTGCAAGTCCATCATGGAACCAATAACAAGTCATGGGAGTGTTCTGAACTCAAAGAAAGAAATGGAGAGAGACTTAGAGCTTTACAAATGGACCATTTGAGAAGAGCGCGTAAAATTTCCCTTCATGACCGCGTATGAAATGAGCAAGACAGGGAAAGGAGGCACATCCATTGTAGTATTCCGGATATAATAGAAGAAAAATAACTTGGATGATTAGGCAATGTCGAAAGACTGGAAAAAGACAGATGGCTAAAGAGAGCACATCCATGGCAACCTCGTGGAAGGACAAGAAGAGGATGACAACAAAAGGGTATTCAAGAAACAATGGAGAGAAGAGGAATAGAACAGGATTAAGAACAATGGCGAGATAGTGTGTTTGGTGACAGGGATGCGGAATCAAGCCACAACTACAGACCCCCCCCCCCCTCCCCCCCCCCCCCCCCCCCCGACGACAAGAAGAAAAATCTTCAGTGCGCTGAATTAATACTTAATTCTTTTAATTCTTTATTCGAACGTTGTTGCTTGTTTTGATTCGTCATGCTATAAGTTCCATCAGTCCCATTGCAGCTTTTTCTGTCACTTCTTCCTACAAGCTATTTTTCTCATTTTGGTAAGGATCTACGAGGCAGCGTCGGTTAATGGTGAGACTCCTCATTTGCTTCTACAGTCGATTACCGTGCACGGTACATTAACCGGCATCCCGTCCGACGTACAACCCTTTGTGTGCCTCATCTACTTACAGCCACATACATACTCTGGAAAAACACTGTCAAGTGCACGGTAGAGGGTATCTAGCATGGTACCACATGTTAGAGTTTCCGTCCTCTCCAGTCGTATATGGAGCGCGGGAAGAATGATTGTTTAAATGAGTGAGTGCGCTCTATGCTTAGTCTAATCTTCTCTTTTCGGTTCTTACGGGAACGACACTTCGGGCACTAAAATATATTCCTATGATTCTTCACTTAGAACTGGTTCCTCAAATTTGTCAATAGGCTTTAGTGGGGTAGTTGACATCTGTTTCCAAGCGTCTTCCAGTTCAGGATTCCGTGACGCTCTTCACTGAATCAAACCAACCAGCGACCTTCCCTGACACCCGTCTTTGTATACGTACGCTATCTCCTATTAGTGTTGTCTGCTATGGATCCCACACAGTTGAGCAGTATTTTGAAATGTGTCACACATACGTGACCAATAATGTAGGATGCGTCCCACGACTGTTTCGTAAATAGTCTTCTTTATAAGCGGACTGCATTATCTTGGCGTCCTATCAATACATCGAAGACTGCTCTCTGACTTACCTGTGACAGAGCCTCTGTGATGTTTCGCTCTTATATCGATACAGTGTGCTACACCCGGGTGTTTGTGAGTGAAATGTTTTCAGTTGACACTCAGTGATATCGCAGTTACAAACTGCCACCTTTCTACGTTTTTTAAAGTGCACGGTTTTACGTTTCTGTACATTTAAACCAAGTTGTCTGTCTTTCACCTTCTTTGAAATATTATCAACATGTGATTGTGTATTTGTGCAGCTTTTCTTTAGACAATACTACATTATAGGTAACTACATCATCTGCAAAAACCTTTCGGGTCATTCATACAGAACTTGAAAGCAAGGGTCACAATACATTTTTATAGAGAACAATTGTTGGGGCGAAGTGTAAATTGCGATACTAGCTTTGAACACCATCATAATGAATAGTACAGACATGGTAAACAGTATGGTGACTAGAATATTACATCCTTAGCCATATTTTGAGACGTAATTAAATGTTTTGAATTACAAGTAATTTAGGGGAAAATATTTTTAGAGTTACAACTGCGATATCAAACACACCTTAATGAGAGAAATAATTATAGGAAATAAAATGGAGTATCATCAAAGAACCGTTACTGGTGTAATGAATAACATGAAATATAGTACGGGCTTATCACAAGAGCCTTATCCATTTTACGGGAACGACATGATTAGAGTACTGTAAAAATGCTATGCAGTAATAGAGAAACCCACGAAACACAATATGAAAAAAATGTAAAGTAGTCCAAGCTCAAGATGAGATTTTGACACGCGGTTACGAATATGTGTATGAAATAGTAGTAATCTGAAACAACTCCTACAAGTAGAACTTGAACTATTAACAGAAAAGCTTTACAGGCTTATTGGAGATCACGAGACGCATGTCGTTAGATGCTGTTTTTCAGTACTTAGGCCGCTGATTGACTGAGACAGAAATGAAAGACCAGTCAGGAGGTGAAAAAGCGATTTCACAGCACACAGCTTGTTCGGTATGGTAGTCACTGGTCACCAATGCGGGGAGACTCGGGAGGGGGGAGGGGGATTCAATAAGTAAAAAATGCAATAAGAGGGCAGAATACGATGCTGCGGGTCCGTTGCGCCTTTTTATGAGCTTGACTCTGGATACATTGAAATAGGGACTCGAGAAGAGATACAAAGCTGAACGGTGAAGATGTATTAAAAAAGTTGTCTGCAGTGAATGCATCGAAGTCGATAGTACTAGCGGAATTAATTTTGCATGTGTTTCTAAAGAAATTTCCAGATTTATGACTGATGCTGATCAATAGGGAGCGGTGGAGAACAGAGCCAATAAGAAATTCCAAGTCGAATTTCGACTAATGTATAACTTTATTATCCACAACAGAATTTACTGACGAATGACAGCAGCTACACGCGTACTAAATGAATAGCAGTGAAATAGCGGTAAAAAGTTCACACGTAGCTGGAAGCATCTTAAACGTAATAAATAGACATAACATCGACAGTTGCATTGTATACAATCTCTACAAGTCACACAACTACCTACTCGTTTGTCTAAAATTAATTATTTATGAAGAAAAGTTGCTTCGCCGTGCGTTGCTCGCATTGAAATTGCAACATCGTGAAGGTGACATGCAACAAGCGTCAATTGGTATCGATATGCAAATGATAATTATTTCAGCGGAACAAAAATATGTTGGCAAAAGGAACGTCATCTACGTTATGTATATAAGGAAAAATTACACAGCGGGTTTCTCATCGAGGAATCGCCGTTGAACGTTAGTTGTTCGTGAGAAAATCCTGTTGCACCTCGTGTAAGGAGGAGAAATGACTTACAGCACCTCTTGTAATTCCGACAACAAACGTGATAGTGGCTCATCTAGACTGTGGTTTGTCTTTCCAAGATATTACTGATCTAGTTGGTCATGATCCCACTGCTGTTGTATGAATATGCAATCAATGGGTTCAGGAGTGTCATACTCAACACGATCCATGACCACATCGGCCACACGCGACTAGCGCGAGAGGGGGACACACATTGTTCTCTGGCATGCCGCCACTCGCTAGCCACTGCAACTGAAGAAATCTGGCACGGAATGACGTACACGTATGTCATCCATGTTCAGTTTGACTCGATGCCCAAATCGGTTAGTCATTGTTGTTTCCAGAAGTGGTAGCTCAGAATACTAAATTTCGCAATTAGATCACCCACAGATTTAATCATGTATGCTTCCTACTACTTTATTAACACACAATAAGTCTCTTGGTATCCTTTATAGTATTATAGTTTTAATGTCTAACAGTGTAAAAAAATAGATTTATAATCGGACAGGGAGGGAGAATAATATTTATAAAAGAGGCAAAGGTCTACAACAGTCAGCAAGTTTCGTTCCAGAACATTTTATGTTCTCGTTGTGTCGGCAGTCTGTTCATTATGATAATTCTCCGGTTGCCGTGATTGAGATATTTACAGTGACTTTGAAATACAACTCTGCCTGACAGAAAAACTGAAGCTCACAGAAGACATGGTCGGACGTCAGTGTAGCTTTGTATACGTACACACTATTAGCTAATATGTAAATCATTGGAGTTGCAGTTCTCTGTAACACGATGATTGACCACCAGAGTGCATTAGCGGTGGTGGTTTTTAGTGTTGTTTCCATAAGAGTATTGGACTGCGTGAGATGACTAGAGGACACGGAGAAGCCACATACTCGTGTGGGATAGGATCATCAGGACCTAACTGAGTTAAAAAGAGGCCTCATTGTGGGTCACCATTTGGCCGTTTTGTCAAATCGTTCGGTATCCAAATTTGCGGGGCATTCGAAAGTAAAAGCAATTAGCTTATTATACTAATGAAGAAATGAGTGCTATCGACAGGGGATGTCTAGTTGATTCCATATTTTTAGATTTCCAGAAGGCTTCCGACACCGTTCCTCACAAGCGTCTTCTAACCATACTGCTTGCCTACGGAATATCGCCTCCGTTTTGTGAGTGGATTCGTGATTTCCTGTCAGAAAGGTCACAGTTCGTAGTACTAGACGGATAGTCACCAAGTAAAACAGAAGTAATATCCGTCGTTCCCCAAGGAAGTGTTATAGTCCCTATATTATTCCTGATCTATATTAACAACATAGGAGTCAATCTGAGAAGCCGTCTTAGATTGTTTGCAGATGATGCTGTCATTTACCGTCTTTTAAAGTCATCAGATGACCAAAACGACTTGCAAAATGATTTAGATAAGATATTTGTATGGTGCGAAAAGTGGCAATTGTCCCTGAATAAAGGAAAGTGTGTTTATTCACGTGAGCACTAAAAGACATCCGCTAAATTACGATTACGCGATAAGTCACACATATCTGAAGGCTGTAAAGTCAACTAAATACTCAAGGATTACAATTACAAATAACCTAAACTGGAACGATCACATAGATAATGTTGTGTGTAGAGCAAACCAAAGACTGCGATTCATTGGCAGGACACTTAGATGATGCAACAGATGTACTAAAGATACTGCTTACACTACACTAGTCCACCCTTTTCTGGAGTATTGCTGTGCGGTGTGGGGTCCGTATCAGGTGGGACTGACGGATGACATCGAAAAAGTTCAAAGGAGGACGGCTCGTTCTGTATTATCGCGAAATAGGGAGATAGTGTCACAGACATGATACGTGGATTGAAGTGGCAATCGTTAAAACAAAGGCCTTTTTCGTTGGACGCGATCTTCTCACGAAATTTCAATCACCAGTTTTCTCCTCCGATTGCGAAAACATTGTGTTGGCCCTCACCTGCATAGGGAGAAATGATCATCAGGACAAAATAAGAGAAATCAGGGCTCGCACAGGAAAAATTAATTGTTCGTTTTGCTCGCGCGCCGTTCGAGAGTGGAGCGGTAGACACAGCTTGAAGGTGGTGGATTGAACCCTTTGCCAGGCAATTAATTGTGAATAACGGAGTAATCAATTAGATGTAGACAGTGGCCTGATGTTTGGCTGCATGGGAACGTGATGGCAGGCATAGACCTACTCGTCGTCAGCGTTCTGCTCGGCCACATCTGACCGTCACAACGGACACCACTAAACAAATTACTGTGTCTGGAGTCATGGCGTGACCGAGAAGCATAGACTACTCACGAATAGTGGCACGTTGTAATCATCAATGAATCAAGGTTATGCAGTACCCGGATGACTATCGTCGGCGAATTAGTGGCGGCCTAAGGAGAGGTCCCGCTTTTCCAATGTTTGGGAGAGACACGGTGGTATTACTCCTGACGTCATGGTGTGCGCAGTCATCGGGTATGACTTCAGGTCATGGCTTGTAGTGGCTGAGGGAACTATGAAGGCACAACCTGACGTATCGGGTAACGTTCGTCCTCATGGTGAGGGGACTTCGGCTAGTGCGTACTTCTCAATTCAATAAACTTTACCAACAGCCGTACACTTTAGGTTATTTTATTTCGAACGCAACCAGTTTCGGCAAGTCATTTTGCTGTCTCAGTCCCCATAAGCTGTTTTCGAATCAACGAGCTTATCGTATAGCGCCACAAAACTGGATATCGTGAATCCCTTCGTACGAATGAGTCGCACTTGGGAGGGCGACGGTTCAATCCCGCGTCCGGCCATCCTGATTTAGGTTTTCCGTGATTTCCCTAAATCGCTCCAGGCAAATGCCGGGATGGTTCCTTCGAAAGGGCACGGCCGACTTCCATCCCCGTCCTTCCCTAATCCGATGTGACCGATGACCTCGCTGTCTGGTCTCCTCCTCCAAAACAACCCAACCCAACCTTCGTACCAATCAGTTGCACAACGATTGGGATTCACGATATACAGTTTTATGGCGCTATATGATGAGTTGATTCGAAAAAAAGCGTATGGGGCCTGGAGATAGCAAAATGAGTTGCCTAAACTGGATGCTTTCTAAATAAAATAAAATAATCTAAAGTACATAGCTGTTGGTGTAGTTTATTGAATTGAGAAGTTCGTACCCATGTGTTGTTTCTCCTGCAACGGTAACATAATGCCGTTTTTCAACAGGACAGTGCTCGCCCACACATGACGTGTGTATCTACAAAGTGCCTTCGTGATGTTGAGCTATTTCCGTGGCCAGCATGGTCGCCAGATCTGTCTCCGATAGAGCAAGTGTGGGACCAGACCGAACGTCAACTCTATCCCAGTGGAGGTATCAAGGACCATATACAGTAGTGGCCCAGATTTACTGAGGAGAGAATACAACGGTTTCATAACACCCTGCCCAACCGAATCATTGCATGGATCCAGGCCAGGTGGAGTGAAATGTCATACTGTTAACCGAGCTGATACTATCACGCTCTGGGTAAATTTGACTCAGTTTTTGGAATCACTGAAATAACGCCACATACCTCCTCATCCCCAGCACACAGTGTATATTTGATGGTATTTAAGTCAGATAAATGGTTCAAATGGCTCTGAGCTTTATGGGACTTAACATCTATGGTCATCAGTCCCCTAGAACTTAGAACTACTTAAACCTAACTAACCTAAGGACAGCACACAACACCCAGCCATCACGAGGCAGAGAAAATCCCTGACCCCGCCGGGAATCGAACCCGGGAGCCCGGGCGTGGGAAGCGAGAACGCTACCGCACGACCACGAGATGCAGGCAAGTTAGACAAACTGATTCATTTAGATTAGTCAATGTCTGGATCACTCATTTTTGTTGTAATCGCCGGCTTTGGCCGCATTTTGCCACATTAAGATAAGAAGTACCCTCCGACAGATACAGTATAGTTGCTTGTAGAGTATAAATGTATATGTAGAGAAACAAAGCTGCCACTGGCATCATCTGGTGTGCCTCGTCAAAACAATGATGCCAGTCGTAACAAGAAAAAAATGTGTGTGAAATCTTATGGGACTTAACTGCTAAGGTCATCAGTCCCAAAGATTACACACCACGTAACCTAAATTATCCTGAGGACAAACACACACACCCATGCCCGAGGGAGGACTCGAACCTCCGCCTGAACCAGTCGCACAGTCCATGACTGCAGCGCCCTAGACCGCTCGGCTAATCCCACGCGTCTCCAGTTTTTAGATTTGAAAGTTGGCCGAAACGGGTTATAATAAACGTTGTCCTGCCCACGCCTCGTCAGGGTGCCTAGGAGACCTGCTTTCTCGGATTGATAGACAACAGTTCGAGCAAACCGTATGAATGAAGTTTATTACAAAAGGAAATGAATTATAATACTTAACCTTATGAGATACAGACGTGTCACGAGCAAAGGGCAACAGACAAACATATCCAAGCTCCTCGGTATCGAGGTGCGACAATAAAGTAGTGAAACTGATGTGAAAAAGAATGTTGCTTACCGTTTTAGTGAAGTTTAGTGTTGTCTCCTTCAAAGTAGTTCCCTTCTGACTGCACACACTTTTTCCAGCGCTTCTGCCATTGATGGTAACATTTGTGGAATCATCTTCTGTGATATCCTCCAAGACCCTCGTCACAGACTTTTTGGACATCTTCTGTTGTTTGAAAATGGTGTCCCTTGACCGCCGTTTTGACTCTTGGAGATAGAAAAAAGTCGCACGGAGCGATATCTGGTGAATAAGGTGGCTGTGGTAGTACTGAAATTTGTTTTGAGGTTAAAAATTGCTGTGCTGACAGAGCAGTATGGGATGGCGCATTGTCGTGATGCAGAATCCAATTATCAGCAATGTTGGCACGGACTCAAAGAACTCTTTCACGAAGTCTTTCTAAAATTTCTTTGTAGTAATACTGGTTAACTGTTTGTCCAGGAGGCACCCACTCTTTATGAACAATTCCCTTGGAATCAAAGAAGCACACAAACATGCGTTTCACTTTCGACTTTGACATGAGAGTTTTTTTGGTCTGGGTGATCCCTCTAAGCACCATGGCGAACTTTGGCGTTTAGTCTCTGGGTCGTACTGAAAAAACCAACTTTCATCACGGCTCAACAATTCTGGATTGATTTCCGTTTTCCGTAACAGATCGGCTGCCACATTTTTCCGTGTTTCACGCTGTTGTGGTGTGAGATGTTTGGGGACCATTTTTGCACAAATCTTTCTCATACCAAGATCTTCAGTTATTATTAGACGAACAGTTTCTCGATTGGTGTTCAGTTCTTCTGCAATCATTTTCACGGATAATCTTCGATCAGATCGTACGAGTTCACGCACACTGACCACGTTGACATCCGTCGGTGAGGTTGATGGTCGTCCACTGCGGTCTTCATCTTCAACATTCGTTCTGCCTTCACTAAACATTTTATGCCAACGGAAAACTTGAGCTCTTGACATAACCTCCTCTCCAAAAGACTTCTGAAACTTACCGTAAGTTGTCGTCTCGTTTTCACCCAATTTAACGCAAAAAGAAATGGCATACCGTTGCTCAATATTACGCGGCTCCATTTCCGTGACGAGAGACACAAATATGTGTTAACTTATTACAGCACAACTCACGACTGAGCAGTTGCATCGATGTGACGCTTGGACTACAAGCAGCTCATAGACCAAAGTCAAAGATACTGTGCCACATCTTGCGAAGAAAATCAGTCCCATTACTTTATTGTCGCACCTCGCATATAATTCGCAATACAAGTGAAATAATACAGCTCCTAAGTCGTTGCCGTAGAGCTCGTAGAACGGCGGGTCTTCAACTCTGTGTGTCCAGGCGGTGCGGCGCTTATGTTCTCTACGCCTAGAGACGGCTGCTGTCTCGGTGTCGTCCTAGAGACGGGTAGGTCAGCGTACTATTGACTGACGTCTCACAGCCCTCTCTAACGTTCTTGACCGTCGTGCCGTCGCTTGGCTTTACGCCCGAATAATAAAAACGCTTGATCTACGCTGTGCATTAATCATAAAATTATTATTAAACGAGGTTTCTCCTCTCTCCTGGCGACATCGTGCCGTCTTCCAGTGAGTTGTTTCCTCTTAACTGTCTGAGAGTTCAAGCTGATGACTGAAATCTGCGTATGGCAATGCTGATTTAAATTTTACCTGATTGCCGCAAATCTATTTAGACAAAGGCTGTAGAGGTGCCATTGAGTGGAGTACCCCAGATATGAAGAATTCGATTAAAATGCGGTCTAGTAAGCAAGAAATTTTGGAGTCCCATCTTCGCTCATAATCTGTAGAAAACTTAGCGTGTTCGTATTCTTTTCTGTTTGATGAATGATCGAAGTGGTGCAGTAGATAAGAGACTGTGTAATACCTATTTTCGGCTTATTTTGTAGCTATATCGATATGTCTGTCAGGTCGTAGTGCTGCTTATGTAGAATGCTGTATCTGTCATGGAAATTTTTTGACTATGTGTACATGTTTCAGTTATGTGAACTTTCGAACGATTTTGTTTAAATTGTGCTTGTGGATTTAAATAACTACTGAAATGATTGTTACATAATGTACTGTAAATGACTTGGTCCATAGTTAGGGAACGTAGAGATGAATGTAAAAGATGTGGGGGAAGCCCCGCATCCACTGAAGTAGCCTGGCGGAGTGGGAAAAGTGTAGATGGCGCGCAATTGGCTACGCGTCCTTTGTGGCGGGTAAGGAGTCTGGGCTGAGCAGTGCTGTGGTTAACATCTCGTTAGCGGTAGCGAAGCATTGTGGCTCATATTCTCGGAGTTTTGAGGCCAGAAGAGCTTAATAGCAGTACTTAAGGGCCTCGGATGCTGCATTTGGTGATTCTATTATCGTGTCGGTTTTTTGGCCCTACAAACATATAATTCCGACGCCAAGATGATCTGTAACAGGGAGAAGCCAACAGTACTGTCATGACTGCATCGCCGCCATGTTCACAGCCACTGCAAATTACGCCACCAGTACCACAAGCCATCCACTAAACTTTTTTGTATTTGTCACCCTATAAATCGAACAGTATTTGTGAAATCTGGCTGATTTTTAATAATAATCGTGGTGTTGCTGAAAAGTCTTCCATTTGTGATTACCCGAAATCGCAAACCTGGATAGGAATCCTATCCTAGTGAACTTAATTCCGACTGTCCTAATTTATTAGTGCATTTATGCACTTTTATACCAATTATGAAGTTTTATCAGTTTTCGTTTCGTGAGAAAGTGCTTGAACTTGAATTTAATGTTGTATTGGTATCTGAACAGCCAACTATTTTTTGAGTAGGTTAAAAGACTGCTTATCAAAGCTAATTTGTTATTTAAACAGTTATAGTTTGTTGTACTTAATTAATAATTACTGATAAGAATAATTACCATTTCTCATGCATACTGGTGTAATTTTGTTAATGAGCATGGTTATTCCAACCATGAAAGTTTAAAGGCCCTCATGTTCTAGGATAGTTAGTTAATGAAGCAATGCAAAAGGTCCTTCAGAGCCAATGTAGCTAGATTTGCATTATGTTTAATTGCTTCAAACCGAGTTTAAGAAAGAATTATTCATTGTGGTAGCTATTCTAATGCAAACTGGTTAATGCACAGGCAGAGAGACCATGCACTAAGCAATGAAGTCATAGAGTATGATCATTAAGAGACCACCTGATTTAAATCACAATCATTTCATGTTCTTCCCTGTTTAGTATTGCTACTAGTTTAATGTGTGTTGGTGATTGGTTCTATAAACTGCTGCATCTAGTTCAATTAAAGTTCGTGTTGTTGAGAGGCATATGTTACTGTTATTACAATGAAATGAACACCCGTAGCTGCTTACAGGCGTTGACATACGTCAACGGGGACAGATGAAAATGTGTGCGCCGACCGGGACCCGAACTCGGGATCTCCTGCTTACATGGCAGACGGTCTATCCATCTGAGCCACCGAGGACACAGAGGATAGCGCGACTGAAGGGATTTATCTCTGGCACGCCCCCCACGAAGCAGGAGATCCCGGGTTCGGGTCCCGGTCGGGGCACACATTTTCATCTGTCCCCGTTGACGTATGTCAATGCCTGTAAGCAGCTACGGGTGTTCATTTCATTGTAATTTCATTCTACGATGGTATCTGTTCTTTCGGACATGTCCAGTGAGCGTGAAAGATGCGATACTGCCACATATTCTTCTTCCAAGAAACAGTCATTTGCGCATGGTTTAGACATGACTACCACCACGTTAGAGTGCTCCTGCGTCAGGACGATATACAGTGACGGCTGTGAAAGCAGTTAGCGCGGATGGCATCATGGCAGCGGCTTAAGCAAACGAAAGATGTCCGAAAGAACAGATACCATCTTAATGTATATATACACTCCTGGAAATTGAAATAAGAACACCGTGAATTCATTGTCCCAGGAAGGGGAAACTTTATTGACACATTCCTGGGGTCAGATACATCACATGATCACACTGACAGAACCACAGGCACATAGACACAGGCAACAGAGCATGCACAATGTCGGCACTAGTACAGTGTATATCCACCTTTCGCAGCAATGCAGGCTGCTAATCTCCCATGGAGACGATCGTAGAGATGCTGGATGTAGTCCTGTGGAACGGCTTGCCATGCCATTTCCACCTGGCGCCTCAGTTGGACCAGCGTTCGTGCTGGACGTGCAGACCGCGTGAGACGACGCTTCATCCAGTCCCAAACATGCTCAATGGGGGACAGATCCGGAGATCTTGCTGGCCAGGGTAGTTGACTTACACCTTCTAGAGCACGTTGGGTGGCACGGGATACATGCGGACGTGCATTGTCCTGTTGGAACAGCAAGTTCCCTTGCCGGTCTAGGAATGGTAGAACGATGGGTTCGATGACGGTTTGGATGTACCGTGCACTATTCAGTGTCCCCTCGACGATCACCAGTGGTGTACGGCCAGTGTAGGAGATCGCTCCCCACACCATGATGCCGGGTGTTGGCCCTGTGTGCCTCGGTCGTATGCAGTCCTGATTGTGGCGCTCACCTGCACGGCGCCAAACACGCATACGACCATCATTGGCACCAAGGCAGAAGCGACTCTCATCGCTGAAGACGACACGTCTCCATTCGTCCCTCCATTCACGCCTGTCGCGACACCACTGGAGGCGGGCTGCACGATGTTGGGGCGTGAGCGGAAGACGGCCTAACGGTGTGCGGGACCGTAGCCCAGCTTCATGGAGACGGTTGCGAATGGTCCTCGCCGATACCCCAGGAGCAACAGTGTCCCTAATTTGCTGGGAAGTGGCGGTGCGGTCCCCTACGGCACTGCGTAGGATCCTACGGTCTTGGCGTGCATCCGTGCGTCGCTGCGGTCCGGTCCCAGGTCGACGGGCACGTGCACCTTCCGCCGACCACTGGCGACAACATCGATGTACTGTGGAGACCTCACGCCCCACGTGTTGAGCAATTCGGCGGTACGTCCACCCGGCCTCCCGCATGCCCACTATACGCCCTGGCTCAAAGTCCGTCAACTGCACATACGGTTCACGTCCACGCTGTCGCGGCATGCTACCAGTGTTAAAGACTGCGATGGAGCTCCGTATGCCACGGCAAACTGGCTGACACTGACGGCGGCGGTGCACAAATGCTGCGCAGCTAGCGCCATTCGACGACCAACACCGCGGTTCCTGGTGTGTCCGCTGTGCCGTGCGTGTGATCATTGCTTGTACAGCCCTCTCGCAATGTCCGGAGCAAGTATGGTGGGTCTGACACACCGGTGTCAATGTGTTCTTTTTTCCATTTCCAGGAGTGTATATATATATATATATAGTACTGTTTCCTATATGTCAAGAAAGGTTAGGTTAGGCTTAGCACTACCTTCTGCTTTATTATGTTGCTTGACACAGGAATGCCTCATTAGGCTGGTGACCGAAATTAATATGTAATGTTATAACTTACGTTTGTGCTGGGAGAACGTCTGTTCTCTGACCCACTTGTCTACTCTCCAGGAGTGTTTCGGAAACGAATCACAGTTTGAGTGTTCTCTTTCCATAAGGTTATATCACGGTCACAACTTTTAAAAAATTCTCGCAGAGGATTAACCATACCATCGATTGTCGTTCAACTAGATTCACTTCAGTAGAAACAGGATTAAAATCTTCGGCAGTTCGTTCTGAATCAAGTTCGGTAAAGCCTCTTTAAGTCACTTCATGCGAATCTGTGGATGGCTCCTGTGAATAGCTCTTCAGCAATTTCTTTCTGCATTCTTTGTACTTAACTGCTCCGTCTATAATAATATCGAACTGTAGCCGCATTTTCCTCCTTTTCCTCCTTTTTCTCTAAGTGTCAGTTACGCAGCTGCATCATTCGAGGCGTATGTTGCGTGCAGCTGTCATGGACATGTTTGTTGCTGCCAGTTAGAATGGAAAAAAAGGAGCGGTGAACGTGAAAGATGCGATACTGCCACATAATCTTCTTCCAAGAAACAGTCATTTGCGCATGGTTTAGACATGGCTATCACCACGTTAGAGTGCTCCTGCGTCAGGACGATATACAGTGACGGCTGTGAAAGCAGTTAGCGCGGATGGCATCATGGCAGCGGCTTAAGCAAACGAAACTACGACATTGATGAGTTCAAGTCTTCTAAACATCAGACTGTTAGTTTGGCAGGGGTCTTCCTGAAGAGTACTATTGAGTAAAAATGTGGAATACCTATGATAGTCAGGACTCTTGTGCAGCGCGCTAGCTTTTTGGGCAGGGAAGTGAGCCAGACCTCGATCCACTGCGTGCAGCGGATTGACAACTGCTGGTCTGGTACACCGGCAGGCCTCATTGTTTTATTTAGTCGGTTTTCCACGCTCGTTTAGGCGAATACTGGGCTGGTACCCAATCTCTATCTCAGAAAATACGATACGGGAACAATCAAAATACGATCACACACAGAACAAAGTTTACACTACTCAAAGCCAGATGACGTAGCTGACTTCCATCTCTTAGCCTAACTTTAGACTTTTGCGACGAGAAGTGTCTCCCATCATTACGTTAAAATGAAACAAATCTGACATATCATGAGTATAGCGGACCACACCCTGCCAGATACGAGCTAGGAAAGAGAGAGTGTTAGCTGTCAGACCTTATTCTTTACGTTAATCTCCAAACTGGACAGTCTTTTTCCCTCTCTCACTACGGCTACCATATTTCACAAGGTATAACTGCTGCATTTTTGGTAAATGTGTTTGATGCTGGTATCAATTGTTACGTGGCAGTTTATGCCAAAATAACCTCTTTTGTAATTTAATTCGTCGATCCCAACAGTCATTAAAGTCAAATTAATAACGCTGCATCAAAACTGCAAGCAATGTTCATTACTGCCGATGATTGCATTGCTAATTATTTCGTGTGTGTGTGGGGGGGGGGGGGGGGGGAGGGAGCTTTTAGCTGGCTCGCAGAAGGAAAGTGACCAGAAGAGTCATCCAGTTGTCTGATGCAGAAAGCTATTCTTCGTGGAAGTTTAGAACAGGAAAAAACAGCCTGCTGTGTCCATGCGGCTGGAGCATCCAGAAGGCCCCGGGTCGCTTGCTATGAAAATTGCATTGTGCGAGGAGTGAAAACGAATCCTTTTTGGCTTAATAAGAATCTGAAGGCTAGGTGAAAACACGAGACTTCATAGTGTGGTATCAACCGTTGATCTCTAACACCCTTCTGGAATGTTTGTTGAAACCGTAGTAAAGGATTTTCTAATTGCTTGATAGTAATTATTTCGGAAGGAGTGAGTTCCCACGCACGCGGGTGTGCAGGGCTTTTGCTTGGCCATCACTGAAAATATGTCGTATATTGGGAGAGATTTTCTTTCTTCTTCTTCTCCATACCATACGTTCTTGGTTAACCGCGACAAAATTCCGAAGATTAGGACACTGTTAAACTTGTTTATAAAATTAACATAGGATGGAATTCGCAAGGCCTACTGCAATTGGCCAGCGAGATTGCGACACTGGTAGAACCAGCGAAGTTTCGGAGAGTCCTCTGAGGGCTTTGCGGAAGAGACACTTCGTTCAGGGATACCACTTGTTTCAAGCCCTAAGGCAGAACTGTAGAGAGAGGTATCTCCAACTTAGACGAGAGCGCAGAGGTCGAGCTGAACTTAGGATTTTCAGCCACTACTGCAGCTGTCATGCGTAATTGCACAACTTAAGCCTGGTAAGCACGCGCCATCGATGTAGCGAACGAGACAAGGGGAACACGAAGTTAGTTAATTTGCATCATGGTTTCATTACGCATATCTAAGTGTCACAGCTAGCTACTTGGACACGTCCTGCGGTTCAGCGAGCTCACCCAGCTGTGCCAAGGTTATAGTTCGTATTTGCGGTCCCTAATCCACTTATTAAATGTTCATATACTTGATTCATGAGTAAATAATCCTGTTTGATGTCTTATGGTAATAAACCAAACTGTTATAGTGACAACTAGTTTCCTTTCGTGGTTTGGTGGCTGTCTTGAATAATGTCAGTGTGAGGTGTGGTACCCATAATTCCGTGCTTAATTTGGCCATCCCCTTGTAAACCCTACTACTTCTCTTCCCTGTAAAGCACGTGGGATCGAATCCCTAGCACCTTAGCGGTGTGTTAAACAGGTCAACCGCCATCTCACAAACTGATATCTTCTGCTTGTGTTGTTGATGACGACGACGACGACGACGACGACGACGACGATGATGATGATGATGATTATTATTATGAAGATGATGATTGACAAATCAGGGATGTGGTGACATCGGTGCCTATTCCTCCTGTGTAACTTCAAGAGGCTAGCCGAGCTTAACATGAATACTTCTGTGAGGCTTGGGGTTTCATCTAGGACATCGTTGCACAATGCAGGTGTCACGAACAGTACACCTCCATACCCTTAAGTACACGAGTGCAGTTCTGCGGATGAAAATGTACTTTACCTTTCGGCAGATGAACGTGTCACATCTAGGGTTAAGCGCCACCGCACTAAAGAACATCAGAGCTGAGACATAAACTTGAACGGGACAAGAATAGCAAAGGAAATGTTGTTGTTCTTCATTCTCCTCAGTCAGCCTATAACATAAGTGAATTTTACTGTTTTGCATTCAGAACACTGATGAAGCAATCAATGTCAATCTTTGACATTCTTGATTCTTGGATAACATTTTATGATTCTTAAGAAAATAATTCATCATTAAGCACCCTGTCCGAGGAGTTATAGTTGCTCTGTGCAAAACGAGGAGTGTCCATGACAGAACTCGTGTAGTCTTCAAACCTTACGTGAAAAAAAAGCAATTTTCTTAATCCATAGGATATTGTACACGAAGCAATACAGTTTTTTGGAATTTGGCAAAATAATAAAATTGTGAACGTTTTAAACAAATATGTAATTTTCTCGTGTGTTTTTCGTCACGTTTTTTGCAGTAACTAATGAGTAAATTAAAACAAAGAAGTTAGGTTATGGGCCCTTGCGGACATACCCGAGGAGTAATTTAGCCAAATTTCAAGAAGATATCTTTATTAGGGAGCCCACAATCCATTCCGTCAGTCTGAAATGTACTGTATATTACATTTCAGTATCCCTCTGGGGCGGACGCAAGTTGCAGCTAGAAGGCTCCGAATTTTAGCATATAACGTGGCGGTGTGTAAAGTTACGAGGTCGGTACATGAGAAACAGCGCGTGTAATAGAGCTCGAAGAGTTCCTCGATAGGTGGAGCACCTTGTGCTTCAGCATGACAATGCCAAACGACACACGACCGCTGCGACATGTGAAACAATCCGATGTCTTGGGTTCTCTGTGATCGATCGTTCTCCGTAGAGTCTCGATTTCGCCCCATCCGATTTTCATCTCTTTCCAAACCTTAAAGAAGACCTTCGAGGACTTAGCATTGATAGTGACGAAGAGGTGCAAACAAAGGTGAGGTAGTGGCTCCACCAGGAAAGTCAAACACAGTACAGTGACGGTGTCAACGAACTGGTCTGTCGTTGGGTGGAATGTGTTCTTCGCCAGGATGACTGTATCGAGAAAAACTATGTAGACATGAAGAATAAAGGGGTCGAATGTTAATAACGTTTGTTTTATTAAAATATCTTAAGAATTTCCACATAAAATATTCGGAGGCATTACTTTTTAGTACTGTTGTCTTCTAACGCGAGAACTGCTTTACCGTCTTTTTCGCCAGATTTATGTTATGTACAATAAGTCGTCTACTCATCCGAGGCAGCATTCCGTGTTTCGTTTTGAGAGATTCCTGCCTTCTAAATAGTTGAATACATTCGTAGTCCTGAATTACTTAAGCATTTTAAAAATCTGAAATCAGTGCACGTGAGACAATGTCAACTTTTCTTACCTTCCAGTAAATGTTTACGTCTAATATTTACGAGAATTAGTTTTTTCATTACGATAAAACGTTTTAATCTCGTTTTTTATGATTTAGCTTCTAAAAAAGTCCTAGATAATGACATCGCCACAAAGTGATTACCGAGCGAGGTGGCGCGGTGGTTAGCACACTGGACTCGCATTCGGGAGGACAACGGTTCAATCCCGCGTCCGGCCATCCTGATTTAGGTTTTCCGTGATTTCCCTAAATCGCTCCAGGCAAATGATGGGATGCTTCCTTTGAAAGGGCACGGCCGACTTCCTTCCTCGTCCTTCCCTAATCCTATGAGACCGATGACCTCGCTGTTTGTTCTCTTCCCCCAAACAACCCAATCCAACAAACTGATTAAGAACGTGACGCATACTGGAATCTTAGACATTACGTATGAATTCCCTTTTCGAACTACTTTTGGACAAATAGATAAATTATCGCTTTTACGAGAATTACCAAACGTGCCAGTAGTTTGTGGCTGGTCTTTTTCTGTGTGTTGCCTTTCAAAATTCATGTCCTCTTTATTATGTCAACTTTAAGCTTGGACATGAACCATAACAGTTCGATTTCTTCGCTGCCTACTGAATCTAACGTGAATTCTATCTAATGGCTGTGGAATAATCGAGAAAACAAACCGCACTACAACATTTTTTTTAAATGTTAGTTTCACCTTCGAACCCAGTCTCTGATTCAGCAGAATTATTCTGCGTTTATGTCCGCATTAGAGTGTAAACTAAATATATAAGGCTGATACATCACTTTTAAGTTCTGGAAATTTGTATGCTCATAATCAACTGCAACTAAATGACAGAACGAAAACGTAGAAAATGCAAGAGAGCTTACTTTATACAACACTGACCTTTCTTTTATATCATCAATGATTTTTTTATAATTGATTAATTGTATGTGCTTTCTGAAAATTTACTTGAATAGAGTTAGAAATTAAATAGTTTGGTAAACATTCTATTCATTATAATAATAGCTGAGTCACTTCCAATAGCTGTTCCTATTTTAGATCTATGTTTTGAAAGACTGTAAAACCTGTATCCCCACTTGCTTTCATCATCAATGTGTAGAAGTATCAACTTTTCGTTGAGGGAACAGAATACATACCGAGCTCTCACTGAGGCTATCCGCTATTGAGAGTTCTCTCCAATTAAGAAGTCGGGGACTCACGCTTTGTGCGCCGAGGGTGGAAGAAAATACTTGACAGCGTAAGCAGTTCGCTCTCTGCCTCTGCCTCTACCCTACAGCAAATACCCCACTCGTTGCACGCTCCTGCTATCTGGCAACGCTGTGGCATTCTCCATCTGGCGGCTCCGTTTCTGGTCTGACAACATTACGAGGAACGCTAAAGCTCTCGACTGTTTCTGTCATTTCGTTACGTTTCCATTATGTC
Organism: Schistocerca piceifrons; assembly: GCF_021461385.2. Classification (NCBI taxonomy): domain Eukaryota; kingdom Metazoa; phylum Arthropoda; class Insecta; order Orthoptera; family Acrididae; genus Schistocerca; species Schistocerca piceifrons. The sequence continues at coordinate 234,559,319 of NC_060138.1, forward strand.
ACTCAAAATAAAAGCTATAATGCCAAAATAACCGTCACTATACAAGCACTAATGAGAAAATAAACATGTATCATCCAACGCACTCGCTGTGACAGACAGAATTGGCAGCGAGTCGCTACTGGCTGCTGCGTCACGTGATACGCTGTATCTTGCTACTCTGCATCTATTCTCCAGTCGCTTTAGTGTTAGCTGCAGTTTACTCAAATCACATATGTTTCACAACAACGGCACGCGGTGTTTAGATTAACCATAAGTTTATGCTTTTAGTAGAATACGATTGGTCTCTTGTGACAAATAAAGTGCAAGATTTAAGCATTTGGCTCGAGTCAAGAATGAGTCGGGATTAATTTATGCTCTCTGAGAATTTCACCAACTATAAGAGGATTGCAAAAAGTACGATAATCAATCATCTGTGGGAGTGGGTTAATTCGGCAAGCCGAAGAGGTACACAAATTTACTAAGTCACTGGCATACAAGGTTAATCAGAAGTACCTCCGGGATTTCACAAGATTACTGCGTGATAACTGAAGGACACCAAGAAAATGTCACACATAAGTAGGAAGAGAATCTCTACAAGTTTCAATCCATAAACTTCTGCTTACTGTTGTCGCATTCAATTAGTTCGAGTGTACAGATACGCAACCCTGTGAACAGATGTTCTCATGGGGATGCGTTGTGCCTTCCTGCAGCATTGATTTCTATTCATGGCATGCACATTTTGACGTTTTGGAAGCTCGTAAACGGTCTCCCGTTGAGCATCTGTAATATGAGTTAAAAATTTGGAGAGGTGCTCTACCAGGCAATATGCATGTGTTTCCTGTCATCTGAAAGCCTTATGGTACTACGTGGTTACAATTAAAGTTCAGCTATCACTGAAGCGCAATGTGAGCTGTAATTATCGTACGGCGGCGAAACTTGGTAGATATTCTAATGCGTTAATGCGGAAGCGATTTACGCTGGAAAAAATTTGTTTCAATTAGGTCCACCAGGTGCAATTCTGGCGCTGCAGATGCAAGAAAGACATACAGAAATATTTTCATGTGTAATGTATTAGGAACGGAACGTGGACAGAACAGGTCAAACAAGTGAGAAAGTAATAATGCTGTTTTTATTATTAACCGCCTCTTCCACAGTTTGTTAAATATGAGCACCGGAGACGTTCACGAGATGCTTCATCTGTAAAACGATGTGATAAAAACTTGCTCGCAGCAGTTCCGGTGGAGTCTGAGCAACGTTTCCCATTATACTCGCCTACAGATCAGGTAGAGACGGAACGTGTCCTTGGTAAATACGTTCATTTAGTTATCCCCAGAGCCTAAAATCACGCGGATTAAGACAGGTGGTCCTGCAGGTCATGCGTCTGAAAAATCTCTGAAGGTAAAACTTCCGTGGAAGGTTTCATTAAGCATATCTTTCACTGGGTGAGTGACTTGAAGTGCTGTGAACAGTGGATTTAACACAGTTGTGTTCTTCCAAAGCAGGAATCACATGTTGTACAAGGAGATCTTGATAGTCTGCAGAGGCCTGAAGATGGTGTACTAGAGCACCGAAACTGGTAGCCATATAATAAATATACGAGTGTATTCACTTCAAAGAAGAAAGGAAGCACAATAAAGGGGCTTCTGTATCCTCATCTCACAGTGATTATACGGCAAGTGAAATGGCTCTTCGTGCACAACACGCTGTTAAACAGTACGCCAAATTCTGTAGTTCTGTGTATTCGTTGCACCCTGTAGTGTAAAATGTGCTTCGTCACTCCATAGAATATTGCCCGGACACATGTCATCAACTTCGATCCGTGCCAGAAACCGAAGAGTAAATTCGGTACGTAGCTACAAATCATGAGGATACAGTTCCTTCACCTTCTGGATCTTGCACTGGTACCAGTGCAAAACTTTCGGCGCTGTTGGTCATGGGAAGGAAAATTCTTGTAATCTGCACGAGAGCTAGTCCTACCCGGTGTGGTGTCAACGTTAGACACCACGCTAGAGGTTGCGATAATCGATAGCAGTCCAGCACTTGCAACCTCTCTGGACTCGCTGGCGCTTACAGCGCCGCCGTATGGCACGGACAGAGACTTGCAGATCGCACCGGAGAGTCAGCTATAGGTCGTGAGCGAAGTCAGATCAGAATAGCCATCAGCTCGCTAGGTTCGCAGCCACTAGTTTGCGCGTGAATTACGCACGTAATACCAGAATTGTGTTATCTTGCTTGTTGTATAATCCAGTTAATGTTTGTTAATGAGTCATTTGTATTAAAGAAAGATAATTGTTATTAGTTATGTTCCCGGAGTGCAGTAGCAGGACAAAGTTAAGTAAAAGTTATTTACTAAACTAATTGTTATAGAATGTTTCAGATTCCTACAACCACCCCACTCGTGCTAGCCTCAATCATCTCACTGCAAATTCCAGGGGTACCGATCGAAAAGCATCCTGCATTTGTGTGAGGTCATCACATGCTGCCATCGAACTTCACATCACCCGGGACTTGTGCTTCTCGGTCACTTACAGCAACAGCAACCTCGCGAGTAACTTCCACCAGGATATATAAACGTAGGCTTCCGCGCCCATTGTCACAGTCAATAGAATTTTTCTGGGTTTGCGACCGCATTGTCAATGTGTAAAACTCCCACGTTTCGGTCACTATTGCAAGTTACCCATCAGCACTCGGAGATCTGAACGCGAAAGATATATCCGACTAAGACACAACACCAAATCAGCGGTGACAGAACACCAGGATGAGTGCGGCAAACAGATTGATTTTGGTTTAGCTCGTATACTCGCGAAACAACGTCTTACTTTAAGGGAGGGAGATTAGAGAGGCAACAGAAATATCAAGCGACCCGGCAACGTGAACAGGAAAGACGGGTACCGACTTCCGACGTCTTGGTTGCCAGCGACATCAGCGTTACGGGACGACAGCTCACGTGAAGCAACAGACACAGACAGGCGCGCGGGAGACCACAGCGGCCAGAGGTACGTAGAGTAGCCGGCCGGGGTGGCCGAGCGGTTCTAGGCGCTGCAGTCTGGAACCGCGCGACCGCTACGGTCGCAGGTTCGAATCCTGCCTCCGGCATGGATGTGTGTGATGTCCTTAGGTTAGATAGGTTTACGTAGTTCTAAGTTGTAGGGGACTGATGACCTCAGCAGTTAAGTCCCATAGTGCTCAGAGCCATTTGAATCATATGAACCACGTAGAGTATTGGTGCGCCTCAGCCGGCGCTCGAAAGCAGGAAAACGCCACGTCACAACTGCCGCCTGCTTTTCCATTCGCCGATTTCCACCTGTCACAAGCAGGAAACCTACGGCGTAGTTCCCCTTGGCCTTGTATCGTGAAAACTGGCAAGAAGCAAGGTTTCACAGTGCAAGTAAAGGAAAAAAAAATACGAAAACTGCTAATTCGTAATTATCACACTAAAATTTTTCCGTCATTTGTTACCAGACTTTCCGTCATTCTGTTAACACACATTTTTGTAAGGAACAGGTAAGTGATGCATTAAGTTAGTTCATGAGTCCACGAGAATAGTAAACGGTTGTGAACACTCACCTGAAAACTTAGCAAAAAATAATCCTGAGTTAATAAAGAGCATCAAAACGGACACAGGGATTAGTGACAACAGGGTTGTCTTAGTGAGACTGAATATTGCAACTCCCAAATCCTACAAAAGTAAACGACATTTATACCAATTCAAAAACACAGATAAAAAATCGCTTTACGCCAACCTGGGAGACAATCTCCGCTCCTTCCAAATTAATAATGTAAGTGTAGACCAGATGTCACTTGAATTCAAAGAAATAGTAACGGTAGCAATTGAGAAATTTATACCAAATAAATTAACAAACGATGGAGCTGATCCTTCTTGGTTCACAAAAAGGTCAGAACACTGTTGCAGAAGCAAAGAAAAGAAACATGACGAATTTTAATAGACCCAAAATCTCCAGGATTGGCGATCATTTACAGAAGCTCGAAATTTAGCGCGGACCACAATGAGAGATGCTTATAATAGTTTCCACAACGAAACTTCGTCCCAAAACCTTGCATAAAATCCAAAGAAATTCTGGTCATATGTGAAGTACGCTAGTGGCAAGACGCATTCAATGCCTTCACGCCGGATAGCAATGGAGAAACTATCAAAGACAGTGCTGCAAAAGCAGAGTTACTTAACACGGCCTTTCGAAATACCTTCACAAAAGAAGACAAAGTAAATATTCCAGAATTCGAATCAAGAACAGCTGCCAACGTGAGTAACGAAGAAGCAGATGTCCTCCGAGAAGCGCAGATTCCTAAATCACTTAATAAAAGTAAGTCTTCTGGTCCAGACTGTATACCAGATAGGTTCCTTTCAGAGTATGCAGATGCAATAGCTCCATACTTAACAATCATATACAACCGTTCGCTCGATGAAATATCCGAACCCAAAGACTGGAAAGCTGCATAGGTCACATCAATATTCAAGGAAAGTAGTAGGAGTAAGCCACTAAATTACAGGCCCATATCATTAACTTCGATATGCACCAGTATTTTGGAACATATATTGTGTTCGAACATTATTAATTACCTCGAAGAAAACGTCCTACTGACGCACAGTCAACACGGATTTAGAAAACACCGTTCTTGTGAAACATAACTAGCTCTTTGCTCGCACGAAGTATTGGAGGCAATCCTTAGGTTGTTTGCAGATGACGTCGTCGTTATTGATTAGTAAAGTCATCACAAGCTCAAAATATTTAGAAAACGTATCTATGGTGCTAAAATTGGTAATTCGTCATAAATAAAGAAGTGAAGTCATTCATATGAGTGCTAAATGGAATCTGTTAAACCTCGGTTACACGAGAAATCAGTCAAATCTAAAGGCCGGAAATTCAACTAAATACCTAGGAATTACAATTACGAAAAATTTAATTTGGAAGGAATACGCAGAAAATGTTGTGTGGAAGGCTAACCAAAAACTGCGTTTTATTGGCAGGACACTTATAAAATGTAACATGTACTGAGGAGACTGCCTACACTACAATTATCCGTCCTCTTTTGGAATACTGCTGCGCGGTGTGGGATCCTTACCAGATAGGACTGACTAGGTACATCGAAAAAGTTCAAAGAAGGGCAGCATGTTTTGTATTATCGCAAAGTAGGTGAGATAGTATCACTGAAATGATACAGGATTTGGGATGGACATCGTTAAAGTAAAGGCGTTGTTCGTTGCGGAGGAATCTTCTCACGAAATTGCAATCACCAAAGTTCTTCTCCCTACATAGGGAGAAACGATCACTATGATTAAACAAGGGAAATCAGAGCTCGTACGGAAAGATACAGGTCTTCGTTCTTTGCGGGCGCTATACGAGACTGGAATAATAGAAAATTGTGAAGGTGGTTCGATGAACCCTCCGCCAGGCACTTAAATGTGATTTTAAGAGTATCGATGTATATGTAGCAGTTGATTTGTCACATACTAAGGTGTACGGTCTCTTGACTAATCTACGAATGTTTCACACACAGCTTGAAATACCATATCCACGCGCAGTAATCGCTCCTGGATATCTGATTCCGAAACGCGTCATATGAACAATTAAGTCATTCCTTGGCTGATGTTTGACTTTTACCATTGCGACCCAGTCAACATGAATGGAGAACTTATTATTATTATTATTATTATAGTCGCATGCACCCTGCATGACTTTACCCCACATTTATATTACTGAAATTAAAACATTTCAGAGAATTTTTGAATCACTGGATTCGATTTATTGCCAGTATCAAAGTCGGTGATAGGCAAAATGGTCGAAATTGTCGATTTCAGGAATAGATGAACTATCTACATACACAATTAAACTTGTACTAAATCCTCAGTGAACGAGTCCGACTCACAACTTGCCAATATAAAATATTTTTCATCTTATCGACTTTTATTTGTCTTACCCTTGTAGATATTGATAGAGCGACGGCGGCTCAATTCTCCCTCTCGCAATTGCCTTACATCCACTAAGTGACATGTCTTCAACACTGCCAGAAAGAAAACCATTTCTGTTCCAGTAAATCACTGTTGCTTTAACGATATGGAGCCTTGTCAGAGTAGCGATACCAATAAAATAATTACTTATTTTTCGTACCAAGAGTAATTCGTGTATACAGCGATCGAGATGTCATGGTCGCTATATACACTGAAGCACCAAAGAAACTGGTATAGGCATGTGTATTCAATCATGGAGATATGCAAACAGGCAGAATACGGCGCTGCGGTCGGTAACGCCTATACAGGGTGGTCCATTGATCGTGACCGGGCCAAATGTCTCACGAAATAAGCAACAAACGAAAAAACTACAAAGAACGAAACTTGTCTAGCTTGAAGTGGGAAACCAGATGGCGCTATAGTTGGCCCACTAGATGGCGCTGCCATAGGTCAAACGGATATCAACTGCGGTTTTTTTTAAAAATAGGAACCCCCATTTTTTATTCCATATTCGTGTCGTACGTAAAGAAATATGAATATTTTAGTTGGACCACTTTTTTCGCTTTGTGATAGATGACGCTGTAATAGCCACAAATGTATAAGTACGTCGTATCACGTAACATTCCGGCAGTGCGGACGGTATTTGCTTCGTGATACATAACCCGTGTTAAAACGGACCGTTTACCAATTGCGGAAAAGGTCGTTATCGTGTTGATGTATGGCTATTGTGATCAGAATGCCCAACGGACGTGTGCTATGTATGCTGCTCGGTATCCTGGACGACATCATCCAAGTGTCCGGACCGTTCGCCTGATAGTTAAGTTATTTAAGGAAACAGGAAGTGTTCAGCCACATGTGAAACGTCAACCACAACCTGCACCAAACGATGATGCTCAAGTAGGTGTTTTAGCTGCTGTCACGGCTAATCCGCACATCAGTAGCAGACAAATTGCGCCAGAATCTGGAGTCTCAAAAACGTCGGTGTTGAGAATGCTACATCAACATCGATTGCACCCGTACCATATTTCTATGCACCAGGAATTGCATGGCGACGACTTTGAACGTCGTGCACAGTTCCGCCACTGGGCACAAGAGAAATTACGGGACGATGACAGATTTTTTACACGCGTTGTATTTAGCGACGAAGCGTCATTCACCAACAGCGGTAACGTAAACCGGCATAATATGCACTATTGGGCAACGGAAAATCCACGATGGCTGCGACAAGTGGAACATCAGCGACCTTGCCGGATTAACGTATGGTGCGGCATTATGGGACCAAGGGTAATTGGCCCCCATTTTATCGAAGGCAATCGAAATGGTGTAATGTATGCTGATTTCCTACGTAATGATGTTACTACAAGATGTTTCACTGCATCACAGAATGGCGAAGTACTTCCAACATGATGTATGTCCGGCACATAGCTCGTGTGCGGTTGAAGCGGTACTGAAAGACAAATTTCATGAAGGTGGATTGGTCGTCGAAGCACGTTCACCGGATCTGACGTCCCCTGATTTCTTTCTGTGGGGAAGTTGAAGAATATTTGCTATCGTGATCCACCGACAACGCCTGACAACATCCGTCAGAGCATTGTCAATGCATGTGCGAACATTACGGAAGGCGAACTACTCGCTGTTGAGAGGAGTGTCGTTACACGTACTGCCAAATGCATTGAGGTTGACGGACATCATTTTGAGCATTTATTGCATTAATGTGGTATTTACAGGTAATCACGCTGTAACAGCATGCGTTCTCAGAAATGATAAGTTCACAATGGTACATGTATCACATTGGAACAACCGAAATAAAATGTTCAAACGTACCTATGTTCTGTATTTTAATTTAAAAAACCTACCTTACCAACTGTTCGTCTAAAATTATGAGCCATGCGTTTGTGACTATTACAGCGCCATCTATCACAAAGCGAAAAAAGTGGTCCAACTAAAACATTCATATTTCTTTACGTACTACACGAATATATAATAAAAATGGGGGTTCCTATTTAAAAAAAAAACGCAGTTAATATCCGTTTGACCTATGGCAGCGCCATCTAGCGGGCCAACGATAGCGTCTTCTGGTTTCCCCCTTCAAGCTGGACGAGTTTCCTTCTTTGTAGTTTTTCCGTTCGACGCGTATTTCGTGAGAGATTTGGCCCGGTCACGATCAATGGACCAACCTGTATAAGACAAGCGTCTGGCGCAGATCTTAAATCGGGTACTACTGCCACAGTGGCAGGTTATCAGGATTGAAGTGAATTTGAACGTGGTGTTGTCGGCGCACGAGCGATGGGACACAGCAACTGAGTTAGAGAGGAAGTGGGAATTTCCTCGTACAACCATTTCACAAGTGTGCCGTGAGTATCAGGAATCCGGTAAAGCATCAAATCTCAGACATCTCTGCAGCCGGAGAAAGGTCCTTCGAGAACGGAGCCAACGACGACTGAAGAGAATCGTTCAGGATGAGAGAAGTGCCGCAATTTGCTGCAGTTTTCAATGCTGGGTGACCAGTAAGTGTCAGCGTGGGAACTATTCAACGAAACATCATTGATATGGGCTTTCGGAGCTGTAGGTCCACTGGTGTACCCCTGATCACTGCACGACACAAACCTTTACGTCTCGCCTGAGTCCGCCAACATCGACATTGGACTGTTGATGACTGGAAACGTGTTGCCTGGTTGGGCGTGTCTCCTTTCAAACTGTATCAAGCTGATAGAAGTGTACGGGTATGGAGACAACCTCATGAATCCATGGACCCCACATGTCAGCAGGGGACTGTTCAAGGTGGTGGAGTCTCTGTGCTGTTGGAGTGATATAGGACCCTTGTACGTCTAGATACGACTGACAGGTGACACGTCCGTAAGCCTCCTGTCTGATCCCCTGCGTCTATTCATATCCATTGAGCATTCCGACGTACTTAGGCACTTCCAGCAGGACAATTCGATATCCCACACAGTCAGAATTGCTACAGAGTGGCTCCAGGAACTCTCTTCTGATTTTAAACACTTCCGCTGGCCACCGAACCCCCTAGACATGAACAGTATTGAGCATATCTGGGATTCCTTGCAACGTGCTGTTCAGAAGAGGTCTTTAACCTCTCGTACTCTTACGGATTTATGGACAGCCCCGCAGAATTCATGGAGTCAGTACCCTCCAGCACTACCAGAGACGTTAGTCGAGTCTATACCACGTCGTGTTGCAGCACTTCTGCGTGCTCGCGGGGCCCTACACTATATTTGGCAGGTGCACTAGTTTCTTTGGCTCTTCAATGTAAAAGAGCGGCTGTCAATCAGGGATTTATGTTCCGTTGAGTAGTGAGAAGACATTGCTCAGTAAATATCCATCGGCATCATGGGGAGGAGTCAGCGCCTCTCCTAGTGCTAGTTTGTTGTTCAGTCGAGTAAAGCCTGGGCCTCACGACAACCACAAGTGTTCCCTACTGACTGAGAACCTTGGACATGAAGCCTACGAATTTATCTGTACCAGTCTTTTACGTGATAGTTTTTAAAGCTTACTGTAGTATTTTGTATATTTAATATATGATAAAAATTTAAAAAATTTTATATCCATAAATTCGTTTGTTTTCTACTGTATCTGTATACGTTGGAGTATCTGGTTGTTGCTTATAACTTCCTCTTTACTAGACATTACCACACCTTTAGTCTTTTTCTCTCACGAGTTTCAGCTACCATCGAATAAACGTCTCCAGCCTGCTTAAGTCTTTTTGAATACTCCTTTGTTTCAGTTCAGGCAGCACATTCGTTTATTACCACAAGTAGATTTTTCTCTCGAAAGTTAATTTCTGTTAAGACACTTCGTTTCAAATCGTTCGTCGTTCATTCTACATGCAAATTAAGCAGTAGTGGAGGTAAGTTATATCCTTGATTTACACCCTTCATATTACTCTCCTGCGGTACTTGATTCGCAGACACTGTTAATCACTCTTTGCAGTCTGTGTATAATTCATAATCAAAGAGGCGAACACACTGCCCCAGTTTAGATGACGATATGAACATAAAAGTACAAACCCGTATCACAGGGTGAGCACACTTGCTATGGTTTGCAGACAAACTTTTTTTTCTACTTGCCAGCTGACGCAACTTTCCTCAGTGTGCTCTCATGTACCACCTCATTGTGTCTTATGGTAAGAACAATGGTGTTATCATGAAGAGAAGACATCTGCAAGTTGACCTCGCGGTATATGACGCTGGAGGCGAAGAGGATGACCACCGAACTTTTCCCATCACGAGTTTGCTTAGAGAAATGAGTGATATTTCCTTTCTTCGCTCGCTGTGTGGCGAGAGTGGTGAGATGGAAAAAGTTCAGGTGCTATGGAAACCTTTCCCGCATGCAGCGTACGAGTGAAACGCGCGTATTAAAACGTGCGTGCTTTCCGAGCTCCCGAAGCAAAGTGCAGAAGAGATTACTCGCACAAGCGAATTCCCCTGCCATCCGTTCTGTGCGTCCATTGTCGTAGTCTGCTTAGCATCGACGCGATGCTTCGATGTTCTACGTCGGTATGGTATTAGAAATTTATTTTTGTAGATATGAGTGAGAAGTAATTAGAAAATCATGGTAAAGCACGAATCTTGTCCACAAAATAATGCACCGGATTTTTGTCTCAGCCGTAAACAATGCTACTCATGCGAATCGTTACGTATGTATTATTTGAAGTCTCCTGAGTGAGCACGCGAAGTTTTTGTCACTTCCGACAGGTAGCGTAGCTGCAAGACAGTTTCAAAATGGCGTCGGTACGTGATGTACGTTACAACCAACGTGCCGTCATTGAATTTCTCACTGCAGAGAAAGAAACTGTGGGGAATGTTCACAAAGGCTTGTGCAAAGTCTGCTGTCGACAGAAGTACAGTTAGTCGATGGGCACGGAGGATGAGACCATCAGAAGACGATACGGCGGAGGTCCACGACTTTCAGCGGTCCGGGAGACCATCCACGGCTGTCACACCTGACATGTTGCAGCGAGATGATGATGTCACTCACGAGGACGAACGCATTACGACTCGGCAGTTGGCGCTGCATCTGTCAATCAGCAGAGGTAGTGTGCATGCAATTATCCGCACTCTTGGATATTCTTAGTTGTGTGCAAGACGGATCCCGCGGTGTTTAACGGTGGATCACAAATCACACAGAAAAGAAGAATTGTCTTTATTTGTTGCAACGTTTTGAAGCTGATGGGGAGGCCTTCTTAGCCCGGATTGTGATAGGTGATGAAACCTGGGTTCACCATTTTGAGTCCGAAACAAAACGACGGTCAGTGGAATGGCGCCGTTCGCACTCCCAATAGAAGAAAAAATTCGAAGCAGTTCTGGGACAGTGAAGGTGTGATTCTTATTGATACGATGCCGAGAAATGGTACCATTAATTCAGAAGTAATGTAAACACATTAAAAGACTCTAGACGTGTTTCCGGCGACTTCGGTGCCAGAGCAACCCACAAGATGTATTGCTGCAACATGATAACACTCAGCTCTACGCAAGTCTGAGGACTCCTGAACACCTTGCAGAACAGCTTTGGACAGTGTTACCCCATCCTCCCTACAGCCATGACCTAGCCCCCTCGGTCTTCCACCTGTATGGGCTATTAAAGGATACCATTCATGGAAGATATTTTTAGGACGATGAGGTGATTCACGGAATAAAGCACTGGCTCCGCCACCAGAAGAAAGATTGGTACCGACAGGGCATACACGCCCGTGTTTCACATTGGTGGAAGGCCATAGAACGGGATGGATATTACGTGGAAAAATTGGGTGTGTCGATAAACCACCATTTTTTCGTGAGTGTAATTCTCATTATGTTCAATAAAGAATTGTTGAAGAAAACTGCGTTGCATACTTTCTGGGCAACCCTCGTTGTCTTCAGTCCTAAAACTGGTTTTATGTAGATCCCCACGCTAGTTCATCCTTTGCATACGTTTCTTCATTCCTGTTAATCTACTGCAGCTTACACGTTTTTGAACCTCTTTCCTGTCCTCAAATCTTGCTACTTCTACAATTGTTACAACTCTCTCTCCCACTTTCCACTTCACCTAATTAACTGTTCTTTTGTGCCTCGGGATGTATCCAATTAATCTACCCCGTCATTTAGTATTTAGAGAAAATTTTGCTATAAAGCTTTCTTCTCGCCGATTTGATCCAGCGCTTCCTCATTAGATATTTAATATTCACATATGGAAAGCTTCTGTTCTCTTCTTGTCTGTATTTTTTTACAACCACCTCTCACTTCCATTCAACGCCACAGCTGAGTCATATGCTCTCAGAAAGTAGCACCTAGCACTTAAATTTATTTTGAAGATAACACATTTCCATTTTTCAGGAGACATTTTCTTGCTGCTGCCAACGGCTTAACCTCAGTAGTAACACCAGTTACCGTCGGATTACCGAAGATAAGTGCTGCCGTGCTTGGCTAACACTTGGATGGGTGACCGTCCGGGACTTCCGAGCACTGTTGGCAAGTGGTGTGCACTCAGCCCTTGTGATGCCAATTGAGAAGCTATTTCATGGAGAAGTAGTTGCTCCGGTCATGAAAGTAGAGAGTGATCGGGAGAGCGATGTGCTGACCACATGCCCTCCATATCCGCAACCATTGACACCTATCCGCTGAGGATGACACGGCGGTCCGTTGGTATCGTTGGGCCTTTCGAGACCTGTTCGGACGAAGTTTAGTTTCTTAATTTCTTGCGACTGCCAATCTACCTTTTATATCCTCTTTATTTGTGGTGCGGTCAGTTCCACTACTAGCCATTAACATTGCTACACCAAGAAGAAATGCAGATGATAAAAGGGTATTCATTGGACAAATATATTATACTAGAACTGCCATGTGAGTATATCTTCACGCAATTTGAGTGCATAGATCCTGAGAAATCAGTACCCAGAACAACCACCTCTGGCCGTAATAACGGCCTTGATGCGCCTGGGCATTGAGTCAGAACTTGGATGGCGTGTGCAGGTACAGCTGCCCATGCAGCTTCAGCACGATACCACAGTTCATCAAAAGTAGTGACTGACGTATTGTGACGAGCCAGTTGCTCGGCCACCATTGACCAGACGTTTTCAATTGGTGAGAGATCTGGAGAATGCGCTGGCCAGGGCAGCAGTCGAACATTTTCTGTATCCAGAAAGGCCCGTACAGGACCTGCAACATGCGGTCGTGCATTATCCTGCTGAAATGTAGGGTTTCGCGAGGATCGAATGAAGACTAGAGCCACGGGTCGTAACACATCTGAAATGTAACGTCCACTGTTCAAAGTGCCGTCAATGCGAACAAGAGGTGACCGAGACGTGTAACCAATGGCACCCCATACCATCACGCCGGGTGATACGCCAGTATGATGATGACGAATATACGCTTCCAATGTGCGTTCACCGCGATGTCGCCAAACACGGATGCGACCATCATGATACTGTAAACAGAACCTGGATTTATCCGAAAAAATGACGTTTTGCCATTCGTGCACCCAGCTTCGTCGTTGAGTACACCATCGCAGGCGCTCCTGTCTGTGATGCAGCGTCAAGGGTAACCGCAGCCATGGTCTCCGAGCTGATAGTCCATGCTGCTGCAAACGTCGTCGAACTGTTCGTGCAATTGGTTGTTGTCTTGCAAACGTCCCCATCTGTTGACTCAGGGATCGAGATGTGGCTGTACGATCCGTTACAGCCATGCGTATAGGATGCCTGTCATGTCGACTGCTAGTGATACGAGTCTGTTGGGATCCAGGACGGCGTTCCGTATTACCCTGCTGAACCTACCGATTCCATATTCTGCCAACAGTCATTGGATCTCGACCAACGCGAGCAGCAGTGTCGCGATATGATAAACCGCAATGGCGATAGGCTACAATCCGACCTTTTCCAAAGTCGGAAACGTGATGGTACCCAATTCTCCTCCTTACACGAGCCATCAAAACAACGTTTCACCAGGCAACGCCGTTCAACTGCTGTTTGTGTAAGAGAAATCGGTTGGAAACTTTCCTCATGTCAGCACGTTGTAGGTGTCACGACCGGCGCCAACGTTGTGTGAATGCTCTGAATAGCTAATCATTTGCATATTACAGCATCTTCTTCCTGTCGGTTAAATTTCGCGTCTGTAGCACATCATCTTAATGGTGTAGCAATTTTAATGGCCAGTATTGTACTTTGCTATCCAAATAGAAAAACCTGTCAACTACGGTACTTTTACTCTTTGATTCCTTAAACTAATGCCCCTAGAGTGGCGTGTTTAAGCCACCTTCGCTCCATTACAGTTGATTTTTTTTTTTTTTTTTTTAGTCACCTTCCAATTCCTTTGCAAGACATTAGTTGCTCTGTTGAACTGGTGTTCCAAGTCACCTGTTGTCTGACAGTCTTACAGTGTCATCGACGAAGTTTTTATCCTACCTCCCTGAACATTAATTGGTTTTTTAATTTCTTTACTACATATATAGTAACATGGGGAACATTTTGAAAGCCAGTCTAACTTCCCAATGAGATTGTTTCCTTCTCATATCCTTCGACGCTTCACTCAACATTTTCAATTACCTTCGAAACAACACAAAAATCGTGTAGCGAGGAGTAATGAAAGTTCATTTATTGGACTGATTAACGAGGTTATGGCTGGGAAGAAAGGAAGAATGCTTTGTGAATGAATCAGTACCACAGGTGTTCCGAAATGAGAAATTTTTCCCTATAATTAACCGAAAAGGTAAATAAAAACCTTCATGTGCGTGCGAACTTTATGCCCCAAACTTCGCCTTCTGTCTATCCAGATTTCCGAAATATACTAGATCAAAGTTGTAAATATCATTTTGGAACAACCTGCATAAAAAGTGAGACAAATATATGAAGCATAAAACAAGTGTTTGGAGTTATCGTCGTATCATCGTTAAATCCTCGTTGTAAAATAACATGAAAATGTAGTGTTCCGAATGAATGAACGAAGAAAAGGCTTAGTTGATCCTCGATGACATGTTCTGTTCAGAGTTATTTTGCTATTTTTTGTTTTTAAGGATCACAACATTCGCCTGAAGTTACGTATAGAAACCGCTGGAGAGCTAAATCGAAATGGACAGACAGGAATCTGAGGCCACCTGCTGTAAATATGAGTCCAATATCGTAAGCACTTTGCCGAGCAGCAGTGTTGCAGGGACACACACCTGTCTTCCGGTCGTTGATATCGGCTGTCAACACTGCAGCGTCTACTTCTTCTTCAGTTAACTTATACCTCTTACGTTAAGTGGATCCGTAATACCATCGTAAATTCTATCGTATTGGAGATCGAAACTGGGACTTCCGTGTGACAAATAAGACACTAATCCATCTGATATGGAGTCGAAATATATGGAGATTACGCAACCGATGATTGTGGATATAGCTGAAACTTAATTCTTTTAAATAATGTTAATTTTCTGAAAACAGTTTACAAAAGGTAAATGTGTCGAAATACAAAGATTTCAGAAAACGTCTCTTGTGGGCTTCCCACTATGCAGCTTCAGAACTCCTGGCGCTTAGGCATCCTGCCTCGTCGTCTGCTGGAGAACCGACGCAGGATAAAAGCTTTTTCTACGCCTTACATTTTTAATGGAAAGGCTGGGTTACACGACGCCACGAGGTTAACAAACCAAGTTTCGAAACTGCGCCACCAGCTACTATCAATGCGCGTCATGCGTCTGCGCAAGTCGCTATGGAAACTATAGAGTTGACTTGTCCTGACATCGATGACACGAATCTACGAATAGTCTGTAGTGAGAGGTTAGTTGTCGTATCGATGGCGTATCAACAAAGCTAACCATGAAATAGGAAACGGTGCAAATTGTTAGCTTCTTGGTTATCCACTGCTATGTGTAAGTGTTCATGGGAATAACGTTGACTGCAAAAATAAAGCAGCGACGTATTGACTTATTGCTCCATTGGAGCCGGTTATGCCACTTGTACATGGATTGACTGACGACGTCTGAGCAGTAGACCAGAATTCATTCCTCTAGGAACACGTACAAAACGAATTACGAAAAACACAAGCAACTAAAACACCTGGCTACGGAACAGACCACATCTGCAAGACAAAGATCCCGTGGTTTGAGCTTTCGGAGTGCACAGGACGAAAACTACACGTATTTGGTAATATGAGTTCTTTATTAATATTCGCTTATCTGACGCCACAGCAGTGCATAACAGTTATAAATTGTAGCAGTAGCATCACAAACAGTAGGAGCAAACTTGGCTGTCGTTGATTTGGGTACACTGAATACAAATTGTTGAGCCGCGTATGAATCGCTACTTACCCAAAAACTCAATGCGATATCTAGTTTCAGTTCGTTCGAAAGTGTTTCACGCAGTATAGTATATCTGTTCCTTATCATATAATTAACTCCATTTTCTGGTGATATTCTGAGATGGTTGAAATAACTTCTCAGCTCTTCCTCAATAAATTCCTTCAGCAACGTCGTTGAGCAAGCAAATTGCCCTTTTTTTAAATCCAGACACGTCTGTTATTTATTTCCTCAAACAGCGATTTAATGCAGACGAGCATTACCTCCGTCAGTAACCTTCAATTGCCAAAACTTTCATTTCAGGCACGCGTCCAAAGAACACAAAACAACGAAACTTAAGTGTAAACTGGTATAGTGTCTACAGTCGTAATTATTTCGTGAAAATGATTCCACAGAAAGTATTTCGCAGCTCAAAGTCGAAGGATCTAAAAGGGAAAACTGGGCTCCTTTTCTTTCAGAAAAATTATCGAGATTGTCGATAACTGCTAAACTTCCACTGGAAAACGTGCGATTACATAAAAAGGGCCAACTATTTTCGTGCAAATATGTTAATGATATTAAAAGAGCTTAAATCAAAACATACAATAAATAATGACAATTAATAGTGTACCCCTAATTAAACGAAATAGCTATTCATCCGAGAGCCAGCTTTCTTATAGTCGAAGTATTTAACATCTACATATACATCGGCATCTGTAATCTATACTCCACTAGGCACCTTACGGTGTGTGTCGAAGAGTGCATGCTGTACCACTTTCACCCCTCGGTATGTGGGAACTGTCGATCAAACAATAACATAAAATAAAATTAGACGTCTCACTCTGCGGTTGGAGTTTTAGGACGTCTTCCATGTTGTCTTTCTTGAGGATGTGGCGCCGTGTTTAAAATCAATTTTTTTTAATGTTTCAGAACGAATGACTGGCATATTAACGACCCGGAATATTGATGTTTATGATGCACTTCTTCATCGTAGCCACAAATTTGTTAAATGACGGTGACTTTTGCTACTTGGGCTATGTATTTATTGAGACCTCTTCGTAGCTACATGACTAGTGTCGGCTTAAAAATCCATTTTAAAGCGTTTACTCAGATCACAGTGCCACAGATACGAAAATGTCAGCGAACTCACACAAGGGACCACTGATCGTGATGGTTTATGGTTTACAAATTACAGAAGCAATACTTCTGTTAGTGATGGTTTAACAGTCAATGCACTCAAGGCGGGAAATAACTGTGAAAAATAGAACGCTGACGAAATAGTTGGCATATCGTATGAGCTCGCTGCCATTCTGACTTCTATTGCACATTGCTCTGGATAAACACTCGGGAATGGTTTTTTGAACCGAAAGCATCCATGTAACTAAGGAGAAATCTCATTAAAGATTGCTGCCTAAATTTTATGACAAACACCATTGCATTTTACCCATTTCATCAAAAAACTACTGATCTAAACTGTATTGACAAATCTGTTCAGCAAACGAGCGCTCAACATTTTCCAACATAACAAAAATAAACTTAATTGGGATCAGTGCCACCTCTGTGCCACGCCACTCCGTTTTCTGTTGGTATTACCATAACCCGAGACATACTCTGTTAAATAATGTAACACGCTCATCTCAAAACAAGGGGAACTTTAAAAGTTATTGAAGATTCAAACAGTGATTCGTTTGCCCTTCTACGATGTACTGCCACAATATAGAAGACAGAATACTGATAAAGTCTAGATCAGGGAGAATGCCACATATGATACATCTGTACTACGGCCCATATATCGGCAACCTATTGGTTTCACTTATCCAGCTAGGACATTTTTAGATCACCACTGAGACGCGAGGAGAAAGGTGATGATTCCAGAAGTACACAACAGAAATTATTCGATACTTTACATAGATTATTCGTGGTTCTCTTAAATTTTCGCTTCCACATTTACGAAATTTCTTACAACTGGATTGCAATTAAGATTGTGGCGAAAAGACTAGTTTGTGGAATAGTCCAAGTTATAAGTTGGGGTGGAATCTGATACATTACTTGAGTTATCGAGGCCAACGAATGCGATATAACAAGAAGCTACTCATTCGAACGAAGGTCGTGTTAGCTTTTTTGATACTCCGTACCAGATTAAAACCGTGTGTTGGGGCGCGACTCGAACCTTTGGCCTTTGTCATTCGCAGTCAATGCTCCTACTGACTGAGATATAGCTACGACTCAATATCTGCCTTCGCAAATTTAAAACTGCCGGTAAGTGTATCCTATTTTCCAAAATTCACAGAATTTACCTTATGAAGCTAGTACCCAGGGAAGAAATGATATAGCGAAATAGACTTGCCGAGAACTTTGGAGGTTAGTAGAGCTTTGACAGTGGATTGTGAATCGTGACTGATATCTCAGTCGGTAAGAGTATTGTCAGGAAAAAGCAAGGTTTCGGGTTCGAGTCCCGGTGTGGCGCACAGTTCTACTCTTCCAGAATATTTCACTTAAAGTAGTTATTCGGAAGGCAGTTTACATGCCTCTCACGCTGCTTAAAATTGTCATGTCCTCTATATCGTTTACCACAAATTTGTTATTACGGCAGCTACTATTCTATTATCTACTGTGTTCACACTTCATTTTAATGCATGCCTATACTGAAGTCAGAATTTAACTTAATCGCTTCTATTCGTGGCTGCGAGGAAGTCGCCTACGGGGGCTCCTGGAGTTTAATAACTTCGATCAAAGTAACTTCGTGATTGACGTTTTCAGCGAGTCGCGCGGTTGGGACCAGCCGCAAGCCAATCTTTGTTCCTTCTCAGTTGCTACGTGCTCGCTGCATTCCTTGTTTTGTAGGAACACGCAGAGGCTTGCCAGGAGAAGCAAATTACACGAGACGGCGGCGGAAGAACCGAAAACAGAGTGATTTATTCTGATCGCATGAGCAAGAGGCGTGCTGCGTACTAGCTGGCTACGACCCTCCCCAACCTGGCTCTGTCAATCTTGATGTCATGTTATTCGACACTTCCTATCACCAGGTGACATTCCCCCCACCCCTTGAGTTTCCTTCGCACCTCACGCTGGCGCTGCCAACATTGCTCTGTTAAAAATTGAACTAGCGGCACTACCCTTAATGTAGAATCTTACCGAGAGAACGAACGCAAAGACGACGTCACAATGGGAAGATGGTTCTACGCATTCTTTGTCGCCAAAACGCTCGGTGTTTCTCGCTGCACGTTAGGGCGGGAGGCGACATCGGCCTCGGCATCGTAATCCCTCGGTGACTCCCAAATCCTTAAGGACCGACGTAGTCCACAACGATTTGTCTCCTGTCAGGAAACTGCCAGGCCTATCAAAGGACTCGCGTATCGACTTCATCTGTTTTCACATGGAATGTGAACTCCAGTATGGGCGTGGTTTCCAGCGTGGTTGGCGATCGCCCAGGAACGATTATGCAGTACGCGCTTACCGCTTCATCTACAACCGCAGTGCTCTCTAGTGGTAGTTGCCTAATCTTTCTCCAAAAATTGACACACGTGAAATACTCCGTGAACGTTTCTACCGACCATAGGAGAAGGAAGAACTGGACAAGGACAGAGCATGAGGTCATTAGAGATGGAGCATAAGCTCGGACTGGGGAGGTATGGGGAAAGAGGTTGACTGTGCACTATAGAAGGAACCGGGCCAGAATTCGCCTTAAGCAGATAATGGATATCATGGTAAAACTAAATCTGTGTGGAGATTTGAACTGCCACCCTCCCGAATACGATCTCAGTGTCTAACTTGTGCATCATCTCGCTCGGTGAAAATGGGTGACGCAAACCCCAAAGAGCAATGTGGACACGTCAATCAGTGCGAGGATGTCTTTAAATTTCAACGGAAATTTACATTTTTTTCTGCATCTATTTCTACATACGTACTCCCTACGCCATCATACGGTACATGGCGGAGGGTTTCTTACACAACTGACAGTCATTCCCTTTCCTACACATCTCGAGATGGGTGCGAGGCTAGAACAACTGTCTGTATGCTTCCACACAAGCTCTGATTCATCTTATCTTTTCATTGAGTCGTCAGTATTCTGACTGGTCTTCTGGTTTGATGCGGCCCGTCACGAATTCCCCCCTGTGCCAACCTTTTCGTCTCAGAGTAGCAACTGCAACCTTCGGCCTCAATTATTTGTTGTATGTGCTCCAACCTCTGCTTTCCTCTGCAGTTTTTACCCTCTACATCTCGTTCTAGTACCAAGGAAGCTATGCCCTGATGTTTTAAAAGATGTCCTGCCATCTAGTCCCTTCTTCTTATTGTTGATTTCCATAGATCCCTTTCCCCGCTGATTCTGCGCAGAACCCTGCTAATTCCTTACATTATCAGTCGATCTAATTTTCAAAATTCTCCTGCAGTACCACATCTAAAACGTTTGACTCTCTTCTGTTCTGGTTCCCCCACAGTCCATGTTACGCTATCTTACAATGCTGTGCTCCAAACGCAATTCTCAAAAATGTTTGCCTCAAATTTAGGCCTGTGTTTATTATTAGTAAACATCTCTTGGCCAGGACTGCCGTTCTCGCCAGTGCTAGTCCGCTTTTTATATCATCCTTGCTCCGTCCATCATGGGTAATTTTGTTGCCAAGGTAGCAAAATTCCTTAACGTCATTTACTTCGTGGTCCCCAATCCTGATGTTCAGTTTCTCGCTATTCTCTTTTCTGCTTCTTCTCATTAGTTTCATCTTTCTTCAGTTTGCTCTCAGTCAAAATTCTGTACTCATTAGACTCCTCATTCCATTCAACAGATCTCGTAATTCCTGTTCACTTTCATTGAAGATAGCAATGTCATAAGCGGATCTTATCATTGATATACTTTCACCTTGAATTTTAATCCCACTCTTGAACCTTTCTCTTATTTTTGTAATCGCTTCTTCGATGCATAGATTGAACAGTAGGGGCGAAAGACTACATCCCTGTCTCGTGCCCTTTTTAATCCGAACACTTTGTTCTTGCTTTTCCAGTCTTATTGTTGCCTCTTGTCTTTTTACGTATTGTATATTACGCTTTTCTCAGAATTTCGAAGATCTTGCACCATTTTACATTGTCCAACGCTTTTTAAAGGTCGACAGATCTTACGAACGTCTCTTGATTTTTCTTCAGCCTTGCTTCTATTATCAACCGCAACGTCAGAATTGCCTCTCTGATGCTCTTACCTTTCCTAAGGCTAAACTGATCGTCATCTGACATCCCCTGTTTTCTTTTTCATTCTTCTCTATATCATTGTTGTCAGCAACTTGGATGCATGAGCCGGCCACGGTGGCCGAGCCGTTCTAGGCGCTTCAGTCCGGAACCGCGCGATTGCTGCGGTCGCAGGTTCGAATCCTGCATCGGGCTGGATGTGTGTGATGTCCTTAAGTTAGTTAGGTTTAAGTAGTTCTAAGATCTAGGGGACTGATGACCTCAGATGTTAAGTCCCATAGTGCTCAGAGCCATTTGAACAATTTTTTGGATGCATGAGCTTGCAAGCTGATTGCGCGATAAATCTGGCACATGTCGGCTCTTGCAGTCTTCGGAATTGTGTGGATGATGTTTATACGAGAGTCTGATGGTACATCGCCAATCTCACATTCTGCACGCCAACGTGAACAGTGGTTATGTGGCAACTTCCCATAAATGATTTCATAACCGTAACAAATGTAGCAACAAGCATATGAACTGCTTCGATGTCTTTCTTCAATATGACCTGATGAGGACCTCAAACAGTCGAGCAGCACTCAGAAACGTGTCGTACTAGCGCTCTGACCACTGTCTTCTTTATAGATCTAAATTTTCCTAGAGTTATCCCAATAAGAGGAAGTCGCAACCCCTACAACCGCCCTTACGTCGTCGTCCGATATCATGTTGCTTTCCAACATTACACTTGAATCATTAATCGAAGTGGCTGTACCAGACAGCATACTTTTAATACTACATATAGATTAGTAAAACCAATCGTCTGCATTAACTTACATTTTTCTACTTTAAGTGTAAGTTGCCATTCATAATAGCAAATAGAAATTCTTTCAGAGTCATTCTGTTTCGTCCTACAGTCATTCAACGAGGATACTAAAACGTATCTTACAGAGACATCTGCAAACAGTCGCAGATTGCTTCACACTTCGTACGAAGAGACAATACCTTTCATCTAATAACGTTTCCTTTTCTGCATAATCAGTATGAACCAATGCAACAACGATATGAGTAAATTATCTCGACAGAAATTCATATTCCCATTCGCACCTGCGCCTGAGTGATGGTTGTCACTTTTAACCATCGAAAAATCATTTCACAACCTATTACACCAAACTCTACCAAAACATACATGTTTTTGATATACCTTTATTCCTCCACTGACTTAAAACGGTATATATTCACAGCACATGAATTATGTTAGTGAAACTACAAAATACAGCAATCAATCATCAGAGTCCTGCGTCTGCATGATTTGGCTTGTGCTATGAAAGGTGATCTTGCATCACATAATTTCCGCCTCAAAGCCTATTGAGAAGCTCCGATGTGTTTGTCTCTCATGATCCGAAACTTTCTACAACTTGCAATTCCACATTCTGGGGTCTGCACTAGTGTTCCCCTTCCGTTTGAGAACGTTAACGCTTATGTTTGTAAATAAACTGAAATATGGCTCGCAGTCATCGTTCGATAACATTGGCAAACATTTAATTTCTACTTTAGCCATTAAAGCCTCGACTAACTTGTGCTGTTAACATAGCCATAGTCTATGGAGGACTACTAGGAGGATTCTAAAATATCACACTCACGCCGAATTTAGTTCTTCATCTGGGGTATGGATAGACAAATCAATACACAAGTTTTGCAGTAATCTTCATGAATCACGACAGATGACCGACTCTGTTGTTAATACTTTCGAGATATATGAGTTTATCTAATGATCCTTTCTGCAAATTTATCTTTTTGATCCCTCTACCCACATACTATGCCACTTTGGTATACAAAATTTCTTATTTCCCATAGAGCTTTCTAGTGTACAGTTCCAAATTTTCATTTGGAATATGCATATGTATCTTTATCCTTTTCTGCATGTGGAGTAGCACAGCCGTATGTTTGTTAAACGACTTATTGAAGTATTCCACTTTGGTTTTGAAATGCGTTCACTTTATTACATCTTGCACGATTTGCCAATTTTGGTCTCACAGGATAATTGTACAACTGATGGACACCTAATGCGCTTGAAAATGGCCTGTAAGGCCTAAATTAGCCAATCGTGCAAGATAAAATAAACTGAATACTTTTCAACAGCAGCTTAGATGCAGTACTTCAGTATGTGTTGTAATATGTGTCTTTAGTTTATACTTTTTAAAACTGGTAACGAAAAAAAAGTACAAGTACAAATTTTTACAATAAGTTTTAATATTTCTGCTAGAACTGTCTGCGGAAAAGTTTCAAACGTTGATTGCAGTCAACAAATGTAACTTCATTTCAACAGGGTGTCCCAGGAGAGTTGGTCAATATTGAGGTTCAAATGGTTCAAATGGCTCTGAGCACTATGGGACTTAACATCTGTGGTCATCAGTCCCCTAGAACTTAGAACTACTTAAACCTAAGTAACCTAAGGACATCACACACATCCATGCCCGAGGCCGGATTCGAACCTGCGACCGTAGCGGTCACGCGGTTCCAGACTGAAGCGCCTAGAACCGCACGGCCACACCGGTCGGCCAGTATTCAGGTATACGACAAGAACGCTCACTTGAAGAAAAAAAAAAAAAATCTTCATATTAACATATGCTCCATTCCGAATGGATTCACAGGGAGAAAACATTAAACGTACATTTTGTTACGACTTCCCTTCCACGTTGTGTGGTTGTTTAGTGGTTACAGGAGTGGGAACAGATGCTGTTCATTAGTAGAAAATTCACATAGTAGTTTATTCTACATCTAATGTCAAACAATGGAAGTAATACATAACTATGTTGCTGAAGTTGCAGCGTCAGTAGCTGACAGCGGATCTAAAAGTAGAAATACACACGGGTACAAAAAGTTTTAGTTTCTCATTCTTCAATACGGTGTGTATTCAGGAGATGCTGAGCCCTGGCCAAAATGAAAGTCTGCAAATGTTATTCACCTGGCAGACACCGAAAATGGGTCAGTGCACGTATGTTCGAGCGTAAGTGGAGCTCCGGAAAGGGTGTACTTTATCCTTTATTCATCGAGAACCCAATATTATACAATATAACCCACCACCTAAATGGTGGCATCGCTCTTTTCGCGAACCGGCAAAGATGTGCCGGGTACGGGCCATGCCCAGTGAGGAAGTGCAGCAGTCCCTTACTTGGCTGGAAGTGCTTCATCCTTAATCTTTCGCGTACTTGCACTTCATTGGCAGTGGCGTAGTCGTTCGTAGCTGCGCCCTCGTGTCGCAGTGGCGGCTGTAGGAGACGGGTCGGCATAACTCGCGGCGTGCTACTTGAAAGTGTGACCGACCAGATAGCGGCCGACACCGCATATTTATTTTGGGGCTGGTGGTACTCGTACGTGTCCCACCCACTCAAACTCTTTGAAAGCAATGAGCTAGGCTGGAGTAGAATAAAATGTCAATCCCTACGTTTGGGTCATCTTAGGCATTAAAGTAGCTCTTTGGAAGCGATCTCGTCCTTGGTGTGTTATAAGTGAATTAGTGGGAGGGACAGGAAGGACCAAACGTTAACTGTGTTTGTACATGCGCTGACGAAACTGCCACATATCTAAACTAACGAAAAGTATGCAGATATGGAGTATGTTGACAGCTTCTGCGCTAGTAGAGCTCCTGCTGCCGTCGAAGAGTAGTGTCGGTGCTTCCCGACAAGTAGAATTCCTGATCGTAGAGTCTTTAACAGAGTTTCCAGCACACTGGATGAAAGATGTATTCTTCTAAGTTCTCATTTTCCTTCTGAAGATGCAGTTAAACGACCTGTGTAGGAACAGCAACACATCGCAGTGCAGCGTAATCCTCCTACCAGCACTCGGCGACTTCCTGCACGTATGAATATCCTCCGAACACGTGTAAGGCGAACATCACGTTACCTGCGCAAAACTTGAACCCAGCTCACATACAGTGATCGACGATCTTCACACTGGCAACAATACCACAATACCTGAATTTTGTCACTGGTTAAATGGCAATCATAATTTGCTTCCATTAATACCACTCATCGACAAACGCACGTTTACACGGAGTGGAATGAACACACGTAATAATCAACTATGGTCGTAGGGAAAGTCCACATGCTACAGTGGATACCATTTCCCAAGTTCGTTTTTAGATAATGTTTGGTGCGGCATGATCAGTAATATCTTGTTAAGTCATTTTAGAAGAACGAAGGACGGTATTGAATTACTCGGATAATTTTAGAAAATTTGTTTTTTAAACACCTTGGAAACGTTCCTTTTGCCATGCGGACTGCAAAGTACTTTCAATACGGCGTAAGTCCTTCACATTTTAGCAGAGTGGTAGTTCAATAAACTTACCGCCAAGATCATCAGACCTTACGCCATTAGATTATTGTTTATATAGTTGGATTTAGTCTGAATTGTACAAACGAAAGGTGAGTACGCGAGATGAACTGCTTGGTCGCGTCATGGACGCTGCTGCCCTCACTAGGGAACGTACAGGGGCCACACATCTCACTATGAGATACGAATATTTGTTGTGAACTGTATAATAGTTGTAATACCACTTGTACGATACGCTGAGAGGTGAATGTGTTAAAAATACGCATTTCCAATTGCTACTTAATGAAACGCATGTAGTAATGCTTACTTACTGTTGTATACGTGTAATCCTGACAATATATTGAATAATACAGAAAATAAATAACTATGTACTTTAAATATATCCTATCGCGGAAACAATTAAGAATAGAGCATACGTCCATATGCAGTTTTATTTACTTCAAATAATCGTTCCTGTCATATCCCTGAATGTTTACTATTCCTCCTGACACACCCCGTATAGATTGTGAAAGAATTGAGGAAGTATGTGCGTGGTATCCTCTATTTTCTTTGAGCAGGTCTCAAAATCGTTCAAATGGCTCTGAGCACTATGGGACTTAACTGCTAAGGTCATCAGTCCCCTAGAACTTAGCACTACTTAAACCTAACTAACCTAAGGACATCACAAACATACATGCCCGAGGCAGGATTTGAACCTGCGACTGTAGCGGTCGCGCGGTTCGAGACTGAAGCGCCTAGAGCCGCTCGGCCACTGCGGACGGCGAGCAGGTCTCGCTTTAAACGTTAGTGCCTGATTGGCCTTCCTGCCAGCGGACGTCTGCACATCATATCGACCCAGGACATGGCTGGTCCACCTCTCTGCATTGAGTACGCTAGCTGCATCGTTCCGTACACGTTTGGCGCCACAGTTCACGCTTAGCTGTACTGAAAGAGCTGCTTTAATTTTGTCTCCACCATACACACAGATGTTCGCAGGAATTTTATGTGGTCGGAAGAGTTTTCCAATGTGACTAATTGCGCAAATCCTGAGAGTGCTGCAAAACTTCGTGTATTTAGCTCTATTTCAGCTTTTCTTCACACTCATGTTGCGTTGATTAAGCAGTAAAACTCTGCATAATGTATCATCCTAGCTGCACTTATCTAAATAAGTTTATATTTGTTTTTCATTAAGGACAAATAAGGTTAATCATAATTACTAGCTTTACCGTGCTTGCAGTAAACAAATAAATATGACAAACGATGCACAGATTGTGAACTTCTGCGGCACTTTCACTTGAGAAGAGATTATTCTTTCTCGAACATTTACAATTAAGCACTATTGTAACAAGAGCTGCTATGAATCTTTCCAGACTGGTTCATGAGGTCGACACACACATTCAGCACGATTATTCGGAAGTCGTCGCGGCGGCGGGGATGTACGTTCTGCACCGTAAAATATATCTCAGCTCGGAAAGTCGTAACTATGCGGTTTTTACGATGCGCTTCAGAGTCCCAGCCACATTGTTTGAACGAGAGTTTCTATAGTGGCATACTACAACATAAAATGTCAATAAGACATACACTGATGTTGAGGCTGTAGAAATGCAAAGAAAAAAAAGCAATGGTCTGATTCAACGTCTCGTCGGCGGAGCGTTAGTAGGCCAAGGAGTGTGAGAAGAAGTGTTCTTAGACTGTTCGAGAAGCAGCCCTGCCATCATCCTTAAAGTGCGCCTACACCAGACGTGATCGTTAACGAGGTGCACACGTGGTCGAAAGTAGTGCAAGCCAAAGTTGCATGTGCTGGTTTTACTATGATGTACCATCATTTAAAAGAGGAGAAAGAAAAAAACTGGCGAAAGCAGATAACCTCGGTATTAGAAAGCAGGGCAATGTACAACTAAATTAATCTTTCCTGTGAACTGCTCGCAGGAAATAAGGGAAAACTGGAAAACTTTATCCAATGTCGTTCAAGGACTTCAAACATCTGTTACTCAGAAATGGATCTGCAGTCTGTAAGGGCACAAATTAAAGGATGGCCATATATTGGAAAGAGACGTCTAGAATAGCTCTGAGCTTTATTGCAACTCAAGATTTCTTTGCGAGCTGTTCTGTTCAAAACATCCAAGCAAAACGTATCAACAGTTATTAGCAAGCATGTTCGTTTGTGGGGCCCTTTTGTGCAGCAACTACATAAATATTAGTTTTATAGCACCAGTACGGCTTGTTACTTCTGTAACATAAAATTTATTTGCGTTCTACACATGTAAAGCTTTTAGTTACTCCTCTACCTTTCCAAAATCTATGACCAGTGAGAGGACTCGCATATTTTGGAAAGACGAGTAAGTGAAAACTGCATGGTAGATGCCTTTAATATAAAAGATAATGAAGCCCACACCAGACGTGACTGTCAACGTGCAAGGGAGACGAACGGCATGGTCATTAGCGCCCGATAAAGTAGCTGCTACAGCTCAGAAATAATGAAGAGCGCAGCTCACGGCTGCTGCTGTTATCTTTACGAAAAGAACTGTCTGTCAGACAGCGATGGCAACGTACACGGTGTTACAAAACGACCTTTACAACGTCGATCAAGTATATTTCAGAAATGGGGATAGGAAGAAAGTTGCGGTTTCCGACATGATGTTCACACACACCTAAAGTTTTAGTAACCGTTTAACATAGTTCAATCTGTGTGCTATCTGTCGCCTGCAGGATATATAACCAACGTTCCAGTTCTTCCCATATCTGATCTACCACGTGTGTAATTGCTGTTCTGATACGAGCTAGCAGTTTCTGAGGATACCGCACCGGGTTTGGTAGAGAACATCCTTCACAAATCCGAAGCCCGAAAGAAAAAATTCTGGTGTGGTGATGTCTGGAGACTTTGGGGACCAGGAACTGGGTCTTTCTCTGCCGATCCAACGAACTGGGAATGTGTTGTCCAAAGCCATTCTAACAATCGAGGCCCAATGAGGAGGGTCATCAGCTTGCTGCATGTCAGGTTGCAGTGATTCGATCAGCGTAAATGCAAATTGCTTCATATATATATATATATATATATATATATATATATATATATATATATATATATATATATATATATATATATATATAGTGTGTGTGTGTGTGTGTGTGTGTGTGTGTGTGTGTGTGTAGATAAACAATGAGGTTATTGACGCTTTTAATAAAATATTCAGTTTTTATGTGCTGAATTCGAAAATATCGTGGTCATTGATTAACCTAATTCTCTTTACTCTCTGGCCTGTCTGTCACATTCCGAAAGTGCAGCCAACAGACACGCCAAAACTGGTCGGTATAGATGGATCCCTCTTTTCTGGAGGGTTGAAATCTGATAGAAATATCTTCGCGTTCGTCCTGAACTTCACGGAGATTTGTTGAGAAAATTGAAATTGAGGACGGAGAAAATGCATTTTAGTTCTTTATATACCATTCTTTATTAATCCTTCAGCATCACTTCTTGCTTAGAGCTCTGTTGTTACCAAGGAAAAATTCCTACGGTGACTAGAACGAAGTCTCTAGTTCTCCCTCCAAAATTGTCTCAAAACGCTCGTCTTCTGTCTCTGGTGATTTGCAAAGAAGCCCTCCTTGCCTTTTACATCACCGACTCTAGGGAACGTATGGAAATGCCTACCTAATCTGAGCGATTTTATTATTCTTTGTTAGGGCTGTCTTGACATTAACGGTGACAACAGCATTTTGGTTGGTTGTACTAACGATTCAGACGAAACCAAGCTTTGGCACGCTGTTGCTCGTTATTCTGATTGTCCAGCTCACAACGAATTTAGCAGTGTCTCGTATTACCTTGCTGAAGATAAGGTAATACAATGACAGCCTTCAGTTCATCGTACATGCACAGTTTGCACGAATTTACTCACTAAATTAGTTACATTTACACGGGTCCTACATGTGGTCAACATTTCCAACCGTAACAGCAATCTTTCCAGTTTTGTTGTCTTAAACCTTAACTCTGGCATCAATAAAGAAACCTTGTTGTTTACCTTCGTGTGGTGTTCAAAATGGCTCTGAGCACTATGGGACTTAACATCTGAAGTCATCAGTCCCCTAGAACTGAGAACTACTTAAACCTAACTAACCTAAGGACATCACACACATCCATGCCCAAGGCAGGATTCGACCCTGTAACCGTTGTGGCCGCGCGGTTCCAGACTGAAGCGCCTAGAACCGCTCGGCCACAACGGCCGGCTCGTGTGGTGTGTTTAGTGTATTAAACCCGTAACATCTGTACACACGAAGAAGCCGTTGTTTTCTCTTAAGAAAGTGTCCAGTGTGGATCGTCTCCAGTGGTACACGGATTTGATGTATGTTGTTAAATAAACGTAATGGAAACGCTATGTGGAAGGCATGACGCAAGTAATTCAAAGAAAACTCCAGATGAGTAGTTAGGTTATTCAGCTCGTTTTACAGAATCCCATATTCTCATGGAATGGTAAGGTCGTCCATTTTTCGTTTACCTGAAACACGTTTAAAATTACAAAGCAGATAGTGTATCATTGCTGCTGGGAGTGAAATGCATTTAAGCTCGTCTTACCATAAGGATCCACTGATTCTTGCAGAGATAAAGTCAGCGTAGGGCGCATAACAGGCCATTATTTTTCCCGGTGTCCATCTCTTTCACAAGCGTTATTGATCTCGGTCGGCAACGTCGCTAGCTCTGTGCATTTGACTACCCATAAGATAGGAACGATATACTCAAGTACAGTAGCTCTTTCGGCGATTCTCTTCTTGTTGGAAATGTGCTAGTTTTGTCGATCAGAGTTAACAGCACGGAATTTCTTTAGGATCATGAAGTGGGAGCGGAGACTTAGATTGAACTACATACAATTTGTACACACATCGTGACCAAGAGATTAGCCCACTGTTATTGTAACATATGCGCCAAGGGAAGCTCTTTTTGAAGTTGCATTGTGAATTTTATAGTAGGACGGATAGGGTTTAGATGTTACAGTTTATTGTGAAGTATAAATTAAGTGAAATCCCAAGCTTTGCTAAAAAGTGGAGTGTTTTCTGTCAATAAATCACCTCAGAGACCACAACCTGAAGATTTTAGAGAAGTTAATTAACATGATTCCGTGAAAGAGTTTATTTCCCTCTGATTTACCGACTGAATTGGTGCAGAGGTTCCGAAAAGATGTCGTCCGCCCCGTAGGTGGAAAACCTGACTTACGTTCGACGTGTTCCCCCCACCCTTCTAGATCTTTCAGGCGAATGTTGAAGTTGCTTTACTTCACCGGAACAATATTTTGATTGTAATGGCCGCCTTGTCAACGAAACATTACTCCAACCATCTTTCATTTTCCGAAGTAAAAGCCGGCTCACCTAGCCCATTTATTGGTAGATTCACCGCTTATGGCGCAAACCGAAATACAGTAGAACTTGCTAATCTCTAGAAAGAATAATTTGCCAGAGGTAGAACTCATGGGCAGATGAAAAAGCTTGGATTAGTCAAGGAATGAGGCTCCGACTTTTGAAATCATCAAGATGCTAATACTACAGATATGTAAAGCATAACACAGCGAAAAAAAAGTATGATAATTCGGTTCCCTATCTAACGTTAGATTGTTTCAACTGTTGACAATGGGTAAATATATGATAGAGACTAACAGGACTATCTGTCTACATAATCCTAAACCTGACTACCGAGCAGGTGAAGTAGTTGATAAACATGTTAGCTGTACGAGACAATGTGAGTAAAAGAATAGGCGAATAACATAGAAAAATTAAAGTTTCAGGATTTTGTTGTATTTTAGCCTCGCCCTTAACAAAGACCAAGTACCCAAAGTGTGAGTTAGAGAACAACGATATATCGGATTCTCACCCTTCAGGGATTGTGCAAAATAAATTGTAATTCTTCTATCAGTGACCAGAATATTTTGAACACGGTAGCTCAAGTAATACTTGCCGTCGGGAGATACTTAGGCAAACACTGATACTAATATGGAGGAAGTGGCGTTTTTTAATATCACTGAGATTTCAAGACGACTGCAGACAATTTCTTACTCCAGTTACGATCAATTTGAGCTACAGTTCCTTCTCTGCCGCTTTCACTGCCTATGAGACTGTAGTTTTTTTTTAAAAAAGACTGCGCCTCCTTTTAATTAACTTGTTCTTATCCTCCTGGTACTGACAACCTTTGACGACCCAAAACGCTACTACCTCTGCCCACAGCCGAAGTGAATGCCGTCTGACGGAGAGGCAGTCATATGAATGTGACCACTTGTCAGAAGCCTAAATAACCATCTTTTGTGGCGCGGGCAGCTGCTAGACGTGCAGAAGAGTATTCTGGAAGGTACCGGTAGGGATATAAGGCCAGTGTCATGGTCAGCTGCACTCGGTTGAGGATCCATGCTGCGAAAGCCGGATCGCAATGGTCCCACAAATCCTCGTTTGGGTCTACATCTGGCAAGTTTAGTGGCCAGGGGAGTACGGTAAATCCACCCTGCTGCTCTTGGAAAGTCATACACTGCTAGCTGCGTGAGACGCGATTGGGTTTACCTCTGGAGGGTTTGGTAGCTAGGATAATACAGTAAAACCATCGTAGCGCACGACACTGCGAGCTGTGTGACAAGTTACATTGTCCTGCTGGTTGATGCCATTGTGCCCAGAAGAAACAAACCGCTTGTAGAAGTGGCAAGGTTCTCAAGAATATATACATACTTGCATTGATCCATTGTACCTTTCAGATTTCCAGATCACCCAGGGAATGGTACGAAAACTTCAAAGACCATAATGCTCCCTCCTCCGTCCTGGAGCTTTCCGACGATTGTCGTAGGACGTACACTCCAACGGCCATCTGTCCAAACGAGCATAAAACGTGATTCATCTGAAAAGGTACCTGTCGTTAGTCGCTGGACGTCCATTTGTGGTACTGGTGTGCAAATTTCAGCCTTCGTGGCCGATGAAGAACAATCAGCACGGATGCGTGAACCAGGCATCTGCTGCGGGGTTCAAACCTGCGTCTGGCCATCCTCATTTAGGTTTTCTATGATTTCCCTTAATCGCTTAAGGCAAATGCCGGGATGGTTTCTTTTAAAGGGCGCGGCCGACTTCCTTTCCCATACTTCCCTAATCCGATGGGTCCGATGCCCTACTGTCCAAATCAACAAACCAACCAACCAACAAACCTACACACAGCAATGTTCGTTGAGGGGACACTACTAGTAGCCGCTTGGTTCATCTGGTCGCTCAGTTTCTCAGTACTAGCACGTCTATTCGCTCGTACACATCTTGGCAGCTGTTGTTCATCCTTGTTGTCTATTACCTGTGGTGCACCACAATTGCCTCGGCGCCAGTGTTCGATTGCGCCATTTTGGCACGCACAGTGAGCCGTGCTGGCCCCGGCTTATGCGTTGGTTTAAACCTTGACTGTTACTCGGCGTTTGGTTTCCCGCGGTTATGCCGTGGTTCTTTCTCTTTCTACATGTGGCAGCAGCGGTGTGTATCGATACTCGCACCTTGTATTATCTATGGTCTGGTGCTTATAGTTTTCGGCTACGCGGTGTGCGGCAGTCGGTCGGTTGGTGTGCATCAGCCAGGAAATCTCTGCGCGGCGCAGTGGGCCGGGCCCGCTGGCAGTCTCTACGCAGTGTCGGAGTGTGTGGGAGCTGTTCCGATTGCTACGGGGTTCATGGCTCACCGACTCAGGACATCAAAGTTGAGTAGTGATTTAATTACCGAAGCTAGACCGTTCACATTGTGCCGTTGGTTTTCATGGTTGGCTGTTGGGGGTGTTCCCGTGAGTAACAGCGAGTGTTCGAGTTGGCGAAAGTTTGACCACCATCCGGTGGAGATTAAATGTATTTTGTTATTTGAAGTCCAAGTGTGCCAGCGGAATTTTCTGCCTTATGGCCCTTAATGTTCCGGTTACCTACCATGCCCGCTGACGTAACATTCAGGCTGTGTCCTTTCCTCACCGTGTTGTCGCTGTCCAGTACGTGTGTATAGTTTTGACAGCTTATGCATACTTGGTTGTGGGTGGCTACGCCTTTTTCATTTTGGCTTTGGAGTTCCTTGTGTACTGGTCGGATGGAAAACAAGTCGTCTTGTCGGTGGGTCCGTTGACTGTCTCTTGGTTGGGTTGCCGGCGGATCGGATTTAGTTGGGCCGACTACCTGTCTCCCCTGAGCGAACGTTAATATTTCAGGTGCAGACGGATCCCCGGAAACTTCTGAGCACCGCTGGCTGCACTGCCTATTCTTCTTGGTGTTTGATTGTGTATTTTAATGGCTCAGAGCCGATTGTTTGAATCTGTATGCTTTTAGATGAGTTTTAAATAATGGGTCTTCAGCCGTTTTAAAATTGAAAATTCCTTACTTGTCAAGTCTTGCATTGTTTTAGCCTAAAGCCTCATTTAAAATATTTTGTTTTTGTGGATAAAGCTTTGGGTCCTGTGCCTTTTGAAAATTCATTGTAGTTATGTTTTTAAATCATGGCCCTTCCGCCGTTTTAAAAATTAAAGAGGTTGTGCCCTTAAGCCATAAGATAGTGACATACTCAGATGATAGTTAAGCTCGTAAATTTGCGCTGTAATGTTTGGGCAACCAAATAAAGTTACATGTGTTCGAGTGTAGCTGACAGCCACTCATTTTTGGCCCCTTTCCACAATTCCAACTACCTGATCTGTCCTGCGGATTTAACCAGGCGTTTCACACAGTATACTTTAAGCATGGCGTCACGCGCAAAGTTTACAAACTTAACCGTCCTGGAAACGTTTCTTCCCTTGGACCGAAAGCAGTTTATCAGATAAATCACTTTGTGCCACATTACAACAATGACTGCACTGTTTTCCGCGTCCCCTCGACTCGTTTTACGTGCTAGTGCTGCCACCTGTCGTCTGTGAGTGGTCATTTCACGTTGACGCGGGACGTAGGCAATGGTCTCATTACAGTGACAGGACAGTGTATAACCTGAGCACAAACGAATGGTGAACTATCTAGTGGCGACACAGGCCGGAAATGGGTAAACTGAGTAAACTAAGCGCCTTTAACAAAAGGCATACAGCTGTGGCCTGGCGCCTGGGAACAAGTATCCCGGAAACAGGGAAGCTGGACGACTGTTCCCTTGCTGCTGTCGGGAACATGCCTCGAAGAGGTTGAAGAGCGGCGAAACTATATATGGGCGACAAGTTTTTGGACACCCATGCATCATCACACAATCTGGAGATTGGAGACTAATGCACTCTGTAACGCAGGATAGCCAGCAATCTATTGAGTGAACTGAAGACGGCGTACAATGCTGTTGCAGGCACAGCTATTTCGAAGCACACCGTCCAACGCACATCCCTGAAAATGGGGCTGCGCAGCAGACGATCCGTACGCGTCCCCGTGTTCACGCGACGACATCGTCAATTGCGATTCGAGTGGGTTCTGTAGATTAAGGAGAACGTGTTACTTGATCGAGTGGATCACGTCTTGTTACACCAGGTTAAAGGTAGTGTCCAGATGCGCCGTCACCCAGGCAAACGACTGCTTGAAACATGCACCGTGCCACTGATGCAGATCGGTGGGAGCAGCATTATGCTATAGGAGACATGCATCGAGGCTTTCATGGTACGTGTGGTAACAACCGAACGCACCTTGAAAGCTGTGGACTGCGTGAATATTCAGAACCAGTTGCATCGCTTGACACTAACGTGACCTCGATGGTGAAGGTATTTTCCACTAGTACAATTGTTGGTTTTACAAGGCAGGAATCGTGTTACAGCATCTTGAGGAGTATGATAGTGAACTCACATCGATGTCTTGGTCACCACATTTGCTTGATCTGAAATCGATCGAAGACATCTATTTCGCTATTGGGCGACGGCTACGCGCTCACAAATCACCGGCCAGTAATTCACGGGAAACGGGTGACCTGAACGTGGACATCTGATGCCACATACCTCTAAAAACCTATCAAGGAAGCGCTGAATTCATGTCATACAATTTCGCTGCTGCAATGTGTTCCTAACGTGGACTAACACGCTGTTAAGCTGGCGCTCATAATGATTTGCTTGTCAGTGTGTTTTGAGTCCAAGGAAATTGTAGCGAAGAGTGTTAGAAACTGAATAGACTTGTCATTATTTCGTTTGCATAGCTTCAACAGCACCCTTATTTGCAGACCGATAATGCGATTTCATATCCGCCTATTACGATCATGCACAGAATTCACGTAATTTGAACAGATTTGACTATCAGATTTGCAATTCTACCACGCCCTAACACAAACACGAAAAGAAGAAAATCACGAAGATTTGCATTTAGCCTCACGTCGACATGTGCGTCATTAGAAACAAAGCACGTCCGTTGGCCTTCGTACATAGTCGGCTCGTGCAGTGAGTCGCAGCGGCTCCGACCACGCAAAGGTATTCCGGGACGAGGCAAGTGATCGATCTGTGCAAATATTTTATGATCGACGAAGGCAAAGTCGACCATACTGCTGCTCCCGCTCTCCCAGATACATCCTCCTCATGGTGCTAGCGACTAACTGTGCCGTTCGCAGTACTCTGTTCTTTACCAAGTAAAGGAATTTATAGTTCCTGTACAGCTTTTCTCTCATAATGACAATTTAACGGGTAGCTGCGTCGCTGGAGATCGCTTACTTTCTGTAACTCCTGTGATTGTAGAGGACTGCTGTCTGTTGCCGAAACCACCCATAAAAATGTAGGTGGTTCTTCAACGGGTAGACATTTTAATTGCGCCGTCACAGTACTTACATTCGTTAATGAAATTCGCTTAAATAATCCATCACAATTTGAGAAGAACGGTGATGTCCTTACCTGCAACACTAGAGGAAAAAATTATCATTGTTGTCCAAAATGAAAGCTATCAGTGGCTCACAAGCGAGATCAATATGGAATATTTTTTTTTTATAATTTACCCAGTCACGTAAAACATCTGTCGGGTAGCAAAGCAAGTTTTAAAAATAACCTAAAACTATTTTTCCTGGACAACTCTTCCTATTCCACGGACGAATTCCTATTTAAAAAACGGTAGCCAGTAGAAAAATCGTTGTTTTTTGAGTAATATTAGTAATATTCATCGTTTATACACATCCTGTAAACTTACTCGTTACACATCATTTCGATAAAAGAATCGTTCATGCGATCTGTGGAACAGGTAACCAACTAAAAAAAATTGTTGGAAAATTATTTCTCTAGCAGACACAACCGAATCCGTGTTAGGCCATTATAACACTTCCATAATCCCAGCGCTTAACAGTGCCTTGTTTAACTATCCTTAAGGGCAAGATCTCGTAGACGGCAAAATATTCTAAACTGAGCATTATAAAATAAGAAACCATTGTTGAGAAATGAATATTTTGGCCGGATTTATTGAAATGACCCCCTTTAATCCATTTTTTATTAATGTTTGTTTTTACCTGTTACCCCCCGAGCTTAAGGTCGTGTGTGCTAATTTCCGTTACCTTGCTGATCTTGAATTGCTACAGACGCCTAAGGAATATAGTACAATATGAAACTCCAGCGAATTGTAACTTATTTAAGAATTACTGTAATTATTTTCATTTTGAAGAAGTTTAACGCGTCGTAACACCAATCCAGATTGTTACTAAAACTATCGCGATTTTCCGAAGCGAGTAATGGATGTTATTGAGGCCATTGTCAAAACTCTTTTGACCAACATTTCACTGCCTATCTGAGTTGTCGTTCAGATGGTTTTGAATTATCTATTAAACAACAGCCCCAGTATTGAAAACTGGAACGGGAACCAGTACAACCGTACCGTATGAAATTCCTTCTGTATAAGCAAAAATTATTGAAGAAAACGGTCGCCAGTCCTGAAGTAATAAATGAAAAATATTTTTATATCTCGACTAAAAAGTAGTTGGCCGAACTTGGTATGAGACTTCACACGTTTACTTCAATGAAAAACAAAATGATTCAAGCAAATAAATTTTCAATACTTTTTTTCAATCAGAAAGTGTCGACTTTTTTTCGTAACACCGGTCTGCGGTATTTTTGAGGTCAAGGTTTTTTAATTGATTCTTAGTATTTCGTACATACTACTTACGAAAATGTAACTTATTTTGTTGTTGAGGCAATAATGTAAAGGACACGACTTACTGCTGCAGTTAAACGCATTTGAACACTCCGTTCAGCACTTTGCAGCACAGTTCGCTCCCACCTCATCACTGCTCGTTATGGACGTCTGCTTGCGAGCTCCTCGTCCAGGCCATGAAAACCTAAGGTATGTCAACCGGCCGCTGTGTCATCCTCTGCCTTGCGGATGGTGTTTGGAGGGGCATGTTGTTCAGCACTCCGCTATCCCGGCCGTTTTGCCTCTTTCAGGACCTTGGAGACGCTACTACTCAATCAAGTAGCTCCTCCATTGACATCATGAGGCTGAGTGCACCCCATAGCAGCCCTTCCAGCAAGTAAAAATCTCCGGCAGTATTTAAAAACGAGTCTGGACCCTTTGCATGGCAGCCATCTACGCTGACCACCTTTCTTCCAATATTTTATTTAATATTTTCACATAATCACATGATAGAGGACAACATACAATAAAATCATTTTATAAATAATTGCATACTCTGTAACACATTCATGTCTCCAATACCATTCATCTATGGGGACAGACGTCTGCGTGCTACTTTAATTCACTAACTTCTGGCTACGACTGACTAACAAGCAACGTGACGTATGTGAACACCGTCTACAGGTCTTACCGGACTATCGGTACGATCGACCGCCGTGTCATCCTCTGCCAATGGCGTAACTGGACGTGGTATGGAGGGGCGTGGGGTCAGCACACCATTCTCCGGATCGTTGTCAGTTTTCGCGACTCGGAGCCGCTATTACACGATGAAGTAGCTCCTCAATTGCCATGACGAGGCCAAGCGCACGGCGAACCAATCCTTCCTTCAAGGAAAACCCCTGGGAATCGGATCCGGGCCCGCGCATTGCAGTCAGCCTCGCTGACTACGCAGGTGCGGAGATAGACGACTCACAAGTGGCCTAGGCAGGAAAATGCGTTGTATTTTCGCTACTCCTGTGGCATGCGGCCACGATCAAGAATAGGTAAAGATTAGGTATTTACATTTACAGCTTTTATCGAAGTTGACTAAATGTAATAACATAAACGTTAGCTTGACGAAAAAGATATTATACGCACTTTACAAATAAAACTCTGTTAAATACAGAAAGCCCATACGTGGTACATAACCGATAGACCAATACAACGACAAAAATACGAAGCAGCAGACAAAATATTGTGTTGTTACGTTACTCTAGGTCTTGAAAGAACAATGCGTGTTTGTAAACTATTTCGGTTTCATA
The DNA here is from genome assembly GCF_021461385.2 of Schistocerca piceifrons. Taxonomy (NCBI): domain Eukaryota; kingdom Metazoa; phylum Arthropoda; class Insecta; order Orthoptera; family Acrididae; genus Schistocerca; species Schistocerca piceifrons. Next base: position 234,598,279 of record NC_060138.1, read on the forward strand.
GCAAACAACTGCTTGTCACATCGACGTTTATGGCACTCCCTTGAAAAATAATACACAATCGTCTGTGATACGTAGACAGTGGAAATTGCCTCCGTTTGTAGATGATGTAGAGTTACTCGTGGGTGGTAGCAGTAATCATCTTTCTGGGTTTGGAATAATATGTTATCGATTTTCCCTATTCTAAAACTGAATTTTGACCCTAAAGTCTCTGTCTTCGACAGAAAACAGTGCTTTCCTTTCCCATTTTTTGTTTACCCAAAAATGTTTCAAAAATGGTTCAGATGGCTCTGAGCACTATGGGACTTAACTTCTGAGGACATCAGTCCCATAGAACTTAGAACTACTTAAACCTAACTACCCTAAGGACGTCACACACATCCATGCCCGAGGCAGGATTCGAACTTGAGACCGTAGCGGTCGCGCGGTTCCAGACTGTAGCGCCTAGAACCGCTCGGCCACTCCGGCCGGCAAAAATGTTTCAGTACGTTTGTCTCATTTCGATGGGTTTCGTTTTACATCTGTAAAGAAGTATAGAAAATTTCTGGTTGGTTTTTTCTGTTGCAGGCCTAAAAACTGTAACATGATCAATTATATTTGTTGTGATTGCTCATCTGAAACTATATTTTAAAGGAGGACTTCTACAAGTTAGCCAGCTTTTATGTATTTTGCAGTTCAGTAGCACACCGCCTGCAAAGCAGTGCAATAATTTACAGAAATGAAACGAGACCTATTTAAGATGACACACAGGTGTCTGTCTCTGAGTAAAGAATAAAAACAAGAAAAACACTATGTTTTGCAGGAAGAGTTTTAAAGAATCAAATAGTTAACGAATTTGTGGACGTGCACTGAATTTATTGTGGAGCAGGATGTAGCGCCCGGAAAAGCGAACAAATGAACAGAGAAACACACACTACAGATATAATCGTAAGCGCGAGAAATTTTTTGCCGCGGCTTAAAGTTGTAACAGATACTGGTGCAGACTGTGTGTTTCTGACTTCACTAAAAAACGTATCGGGTGATAGAACTCGTACTGAGACATGAAGAAATCGACAATTTGATAATGGAGGGAAGAGTGGGAGGAAAAACCGTACACGGAGACCCAGACTAAAAAAACTCACTAAAAATGAATTTAGGTTAAACCAGCCATGCAGAGACGAAGATTCTTGCGCAGTATAGACTAGCATGGAGAGCTACCTCAAATAAGTCTTCGGACTGAAGATTATAACAAAAACATCTGGTTGGTATATGGCAATGTTAACAATGATGGAGACTCGTTGTCCTATACAGGATGTTGGTGGTACAGGTACATACCGGGTGATCAAAAAGTCAGTATACATTTGAAAACTTAATAAACCATGCAATAATGTAGATAGAGAGGTAAAAATTGACACACATGCTTGGAAATAATGGTTTTCTTTTTAGAACCACCCCATATTGCTAGACGCGTGAAAGATCTCTTGCGCGCGTCGTTTGGTGATGATCGTGTGCTCAGCCGCCACTTTCGTCATGCTTGGCCTCCCAGGTCCCCAGACCTTAGTCCGCGCGATTATTGTCTTTGGGGTTAACCTGAAGTCGCAAGTGCATCGTGATCGACCGACATCTCTAGGAATGCTGAGAGACAACATCCGACGCCAGTGCCTCACCATAACTCCGGACATGCTTTACAGTGCTGTTCACAACATTATTTCTCGACTACAGCTATTGCTGAGGAGTAATGGTGGACATATTGAGCATTTCCTGTAAGGAACAGCATCTTTGCTTTGTATTACTTTGTTATGCTGATTATTGCTATTCTGATCAGATGAACTTTTGTATTTTTTTGGTTCTAATAAAACCCCATGCCATTCCAAGCATGTATGTCAATTTTTACGTCTCTATCTACATTATTCCGTGATTTATTCAGTTTTCAAATTTATACTGACTTTTCGATCACCCTGTATATTGTGATAATTGATACCTTAGTATGTACCGGTTTCAGTGTGTAGTCTTCCCGGAAAAATATCACATAATTTACTACATGAAGTCCTTTGCACGGCCGTAACTGGGCGACGAAGTGGACTATGCGTGTCAGTATGGACTATCCGTTCCACACGTCAGTATTTGACCTACTGCCCTGGGAAAAACAGACATTAACAGCTTCCTTGAGCCACCTTTACTTCGAGGTAGCAACCAACCTAAAAACTTACTGCTCGTAATAGCTACAATTATTAATCTGGAAATGAAGTAAATGCTGATGTGACGTTGTTCAGCACACTGTCATCAACAGAAAGATCTAGGCTTACAACATGCTGTATACTTATTTCATTCCATTAATACTGATACAGTTTAGAAAGGAAAAACGTTAAATCGAACGAGCAACGGCGACAAATGTATACACGATAAACGCCTACACAGTTCGCACTTTATCAATAGATCGGAGGAATGAAATGTATAATTACTTGTACTCGACACTCGCTCTATATACTGTATGTGATTCATTTTCGATTTCGCGTTAATTGTTGTCAAGGTTATTTACTAACGCGAGGAAGGCAGTGCGGTGGTTAACACATAGGTCATGTGAGGGCGACATTCTACCTCATTACCCAGGTACAATTTTATGTAGTTTCACTACGTGAATAGTAAGATGATTTTCTTGGATAACCCACGATCTGTTTCCTTCCCTAGATCTATCCAGTTTACCATTTCCACTGTCTGCAATGACTAAACTGCCGAGTGAATGTTAAACCTGAATATTTCCTTTTTGTTGTATTCGGTGAGGTGTTAGCATGTCCGGCTATCCTTATTTAGGTCCTCCCATCATTCAAATTAGTACCGAGTTGGCTTTTTAAACGAAACACACAGTATCCTTTCTTTTAGGAGTGGTAGTCCCACAAGCTCTGCACGAACAAAGTTCGTGGTTCGAGTTCCGGTCCCGTACCCAAATCTCATCTGCCAGGAAGTTTCAGGGTATACACACTCTGCTGCAGATTGGAAGACCCATTCTGAAATCCTGACCTGTCTTATATCCTTTACGAAAAGCGCTCTCTGCTTCATTGAGGACTGTATGCGAACCTGCAGGGAAAACGTTGCACGAATTCCAAAGCGCCCGGAATTGTTGCTCGCAGCCGCTGCCATCGGCGCTAGAGGTGTGTGCCTCGCTCTTCTTTAGCAGGCTTGGCCCCCGGAGTGCGTGCGTAATGAGCGCCTCTACAAAGCTGGTAACACGGAAAGGGGCCAGGGTAACACGAGCTGTACAACCGAGCTCAAAGCCCACACACTAGTCTGACATCGTGACCGCTACTATGCAAGAATACTGTACCTGTATGCCCTTACCGTTATTGTGGAAGGTGATAGAGGCCTGGAAGAGATAACTATTCGCCTTTTTAAGAAGTACTATATTGCAGGGCCTTTGTTATTACGATTACGATGCGAAGTTCCTTTGGACATGCATGGATATCCAAAGGGACTTTGCATCGCGATCATAATAACGCAGGCACTGCAATATAATATTTGAGGCTGTCAGCACTATAGTGACCAAACCCACAGCAGACTGGTTTGTGGGAATGGCCACTGAAAGATATTGACGTTTGCAGAATTGGTGTGTAAGGTAGTGATTGCTGCGTATAGCAATGATTGTGGTATACATACCGTGATACGGTGTCCGGTAATCGGCTATACGTGGAGTTAAGCGTAATAGTGCTTTTAGACCTTTTTATTTTTTAGATTTTTTTTTTTTTTTGTGCGTTAGGCCACTATTGTTTCGGTGGACTTGGCCGTATTACACGAAACATGTGGGAGAGGCAGTTATTGCTTTACACACTGTAGCCATACGCTGGACAAGATACACATGAGGAGTTAATGTTCATCATCAGTATCATCATTTCCAAGGATTGTGTCGCCACACGGCTGTGCAGATGTCTTCAAATAACGATTTTAAACAATGTTACACCGGGGGTACCAATTCCAGCTAGGTCATTAAATCGGTCTTTTTCAACGCGCTAATAGCTTGCCCATTGGGATATAGTACGTCCAGTCTCAATTACTTTTGATCCTCGTTTAGCAAAATTGACGGGAAATCTGGCTCAATGGAGTACTTATAAAACATGATATGGGGAGGGGATGCTTTATACTGAAGCCACCGAATATGGAACCAATGCTCCCTTGTATTCTGTGTCGTCACTTCATGGTTGCGTATATTTCTCTCTAAACGTACTGTGGACATGAAATCACTCCTTGTCATCGGTATAGCGGTGAAGGGTTGTTATTTTCGTGCAGCGATAGTGATATTCATCCAGTCAGAGGGTGTGTGTATATGTTCGGGTGAAATTTCCTGTTCTTCGCGATGATACCGAAGTCCTGGTCACATGGTAGGTACGAATAACCATTGACTAGGAATTTATGGTGGATTACTTCCGGTGCGAAGTCTGCATGCAGGACCATGAATTGACACAGTAAGGCCATTTTTATATTCCGATTCTGCCGGCCACATTGATCCGAGTACGTTATCAGTCGCTTTGTTTGGACGTTATGTTTAATGTAAGGAATGAGACACGATCCAATTTCTTGCGGTCCTCAGGATGCTTCTCCCTCACTCCATACATACATACATACATGGTAGCTTTCTTGGTACTGCTTTCCAAGGCAGTCTGTCCACAATTGCCGCTTGTAGTAACAGATACCTGTCGTAAGTACCGGTGTCGGTGAAGTCCTCATCAAATCAAAGGCAATCACGGTCGTATCGTTGTCCTGATGCGTCCCTTCTGCTGCATCGCGATGCATTCCCGTCGGCGCGCTCTCGGCCTTTCGTTGATGTAACTCTCTTTCACGTTCTCATTTACCCGTCTCTTCCGCGGTGTCGGCTGCAGCATGTTTGATGTTATAGAGCTCATATTTACGGCAGGAATCATTTACAGGGGGATGAAAGGACAGATTAAATCTTACATTGCCGGCCGCGGTGACCGAGCGGTTCTAGGCGCTTCAGTCCGGAACCGCGCGACTGCTACAGTCGCAGGTTCGAATCCTGTCTCGGGCGTGGATGTGTGTGATGTCCTTAGGTTAGTTAGTTTTAAGTAGTTCTACGTTCTAGGGGACTGATGACCTCCGATGTTAAGTTCCATAGTGCTCAGAGCCATGTGAACCATTTTTTTTTATTACGGGAACATACATAATGGATGAACGGGTTCAGGTAGTATACGCATGGTTGACGACATATGGAAGATTGGGTATGGCCATCAATCGTGCACGGATAGCCAAATGGTAAGGCGATCGAGCGCGATGGGTGGGAAATCCGGGTTTGAGTCTGGTCTGGCACAGATTTCCATTGTCATTCCGTTCTACAGGTAATGGTAGTCATTATTCGCAATCGCGAATTCACTTCATGTGTTTTTAAGAAGATCCTAGATAGTACGAGGAGAGTTCAATAAGTAACGCAACACATTTTTTTTCGCGGTAGATTTTGATGGAAAAAATGCGATGTTTGGTGTGGGATATCGTGGAATATTCTCCCTTCAGCCCCTATAGTTCCGATAGTGGAGACACTACACGTAGGCTTCAAAATGGCGGCTGTAATGGAGGTGAGTTCCAAGCATAGAGCTATTGAGTTTTTGGCGGAAAACCAAAGCATCGCAGATATTCAAGGTGCTAGCAGAATGTCTACGGAGACCTGGCAGTGAAGAAAAGCACGGTGAGTCATTGGACGAGGCATCTGACATCATCACAATAAGGTCGTGCGAACCTGTCAGACTTCCCGCCTCCCGGTCGTCCACTTACAGTTGGGACAGTTGCACTGTAGAATTGTGAGGACTTTCTCATTCGAAGTGATCGACGGTTCATAGTCAAACTCCTCGTTGCACAACTGGACCTCACGGTTGGTACTGACACCCTCGTCTACCAGTTTGCGTATTCAAAGATGTATGTCCGCTGGGTTCTTCGCCAACCTTACACAAGGCCATAAAGAGCACTGAATGGTCACCTGTGCGGAACTGCTTTCGCGATACGAAACTGATCGTGATAATTTTTGTGAAGTATCGTCACAAGCGAAAAAACATGGTCTTATCACTTCTAACCGGAAACAAAATGGAAATCCAATGAGTGACGTGACACCACTTCTCTTCCGAAGAAAAAGATCAAAGCTGCACCCTCAGCCGGTAAAGTCATGTCTAGGGTTACTTAGAACTCACAAGGGGTTATTCTGTTTATGTTCTCCCTCATGGGTTCTAGGCGCTACAGTCTGGAACCGCGCGACCGCTACGGTCGCAGGTTCGAATCCTACCTCGGGCACGGGTGTGTGTGATGTCCTTAGGTTAGTTAGGTTTAAGTAGTTCTACGTTCTAGGGGACTGATGACCTCAGATGTTAAGTCCCATAGTGCTCAGAGCCATTTGAACCATCTCCCTCATGGTGCAACAGTCAACTCTGAAGTGTATTGTGATACCCTCAGGAAATTGAAGAATGTACTTGAGTGTGTTCGTCGCCACAAAAACGCAAACGAACTTCTCCATACCCATGACAACTCAAGACCACACACAAGTCTGTGGACCCGAAAGGAGCTCACAAAAATTCATTGGACTGTTCTTCCTCACCCATCCTACAGCCTGGAAGTCGCTCCTTCCGATTTCCTTCTGTTTGGCTCACAAGGGGAGGCCGCCAATTGTGAAATTCAGATTCGATTCATACTGCGCATAATGAAAGCTCATGGCCAGACGTGTAATGTGGCAAAGCACCAAGTTGCACTTCTCAGCCGTTGTCGAGAAAATCGACAGTTGAAAGAAACCGTTGCGGTGAAATTAGTAATTTTCTACAGCGTCGTGGCGCAGCGGTAAGCGCTCGGGTTCGTAATCCGAAGGTCGCCGGATCGAATCTCGCGCCATGCGACCTTTTATTATTTTTAGTATTTGTTTTTTGTAATTCAAATATATATATATATATATATAAAAATTCCCGGCAATCAGTTGCAACAATTATGCATATAATAAGTTGTTGAAAGTCCTTTGTCGTGGAAAAACTGTCGACTTCGAACATCATTATGTTTTCCGCAAACAAAGTTGTATTTCACAAATGTTATTAATTGTCTTCATAATGTTAACCACGTATAGTTAACGGAAGACGTAGAAACGATATTCCGAAACGAATACGCATAGCGTAAGTCAAACGTTCGAATTAGAATAGAGACCCCACGAACACAAATTTGCTGTGGCAGGTATGAAATATAAACTCCGTTACTCGCTCGTTACACTTGAAGGACAGATGTTGAATGGGCCGAAACGAGCCACCGCATAACAGCGTAGTTGCCTGCTAACTTCGAAAGAAGGTAGATGCGGTCCCTAGCGCAACTTATAACATCGTCGAAAATCAGTGCGGGTGGGAGAGCTTTGGTACACCCTGTTAAAAAAACGGAAAAATGGAGGCGGTACAATTGGAGAGTGATCTGCCTTCACCAACATGCATAAGCAATTCATTAATTATATATATATATATATATATATATATATATATATATATATATATATATATATATATATTTGAATTACAAAAAACTAATAATAAAAAAAGTTGCATGGCGCGAGATTCGATCCGGCGACCTTCGGATTACGAACCCGAGCGCTTACCGCTGCGCCACGACGCTGTAGAAAATCATTAATCGTAGAGAGTATTTCACCGCAACGGTTTCTTTTAACTGTCGATTTTCTCGACAATGGCTGAGAAGTGCATCTTGGTGCTTTGCCACATTACACCTCTGGCCATGAGCTTTTATTATGCGCAGTATGAATCGAATCTGAATTTCACAACTGGCGGCCTCCCCTTGTCAGTGGAGGATCGGGCAGTTGTTGGTGCAGCAAGAACTTGGCTCCGACATCGATCAGTAGAGTGGTATCATATGGGCATGCAGGCATCATATGGGCATAAGGCCGTCACATTGAACGGAGATAGTTAAAAATAGAGTTTTGTGTCGAAAAGAATGGGGTATAATATGGTGTATTGGAATCATGAGAAAACCGACATGCTTTCAGAAAAAAAAAATGTATTGCATTTCTTATAGAATCCTCCTGGTACTTGCCCACCATTGGAAAATATCGTGTACGATAGCTGCCTTGTCCTAGATTCTCAACTAGACGCTTGTATGCGTGTCAGCACCAAAATGACGCCAGTTATAAATTTGTTATCATCAAATGTAAATGTGTTAAGAATTCGTTTCCAAAGGTAGTGTGATCCGGATTGTAGCCTTTTACAGCAGTCAGGTGCAGGCGGTAAACAGTCTAGATAAGAAGCCAACAGAAGCAAATGTGGTGCCACAGAACAATGCTGAAGATTCGATGGGTAGATTTGATAGCTAAAGACAGTCCATAAATCCAGTTTTAGAAGAGAAGAGAAAAGAAAATTATAACATAACTTGGCCAAAAGAAATAATCTGATGCAAGGTACCATTCTGAAGAATGGAGGAATCGTCAGTTTGGCTACTAGACGGAAGAGTGGAGCGTAAAAATTGTAGAGGGGGACGACATCCAAAAGCGGTACGTTTCAGTCGATACAAAACATGTTCAATTGGGTTAATGTCCGAGTATCAGTCAGGTCACTCCATACTGGTGATCCTGGCATGCTAAGTGAACGTGTTCACGAGAAAAGCACGAGTTTTTATCCAGCAAGGTGAAAATGTCACCGAAATGTCAGCGCCCCCCCCCCCCCCCCCCCCTCCCCTACTGGTTGCAGAATCTCGTCCCTGTGCCGTGTAACAGTGAGATTGCCCTTAGCGCCTGTGAGCACAGTGGCCGCATGTTGTGCCACCTCAGAACATCACTCCAGTACCACCTTGCGGCACATGTGTCACACAGTGTTGGAGTATTCGATAAGAGTTTCATCTCGAAAGAAGTTGTCTGCATTAACAGGGTAAAATAAAATCCTAGTTTTTTTCATAATCAACAACCGACTCCAATCCCGGGACATCCATTTTGCATGATTTCTTGCCCTTGTCCAACGGCGTCTATGGCAGGGTGGTGTACGACATGGTGCTCACCAAGGTCGTCGTGAATGGAGATGCGCTTCATCATATGACCGTCTCCTAGTAGTCTGATGCGATACAAAACGCCCTGTTGCCTTTTTGAACGCCGAATTCAGTATTGGAGCACTCAGCCCGCGCTTCCTTCGACTTAGAAGTCGTAGATGTCGGCCATCCTTTGCACCTATCGGACGTTCACGACTTGTGCGGCATGAATCCTCGTGGCTACGTGACACTTTTAGCCGATTAAATGACCGGGACACAGCACATTGACTCCGGTGCACTTGCCGCGGAACTTCCCTGGATAACGAGCCTTATGCGCGTAACGTAATGATGTGGAGAACATCAGTCACCATAGTCTTTCGTGGCAAGATGGATACTCACTCTAGGGTTCTGCAGATGTCTATAATGCGTCCTTACAGGTGGCTTTCTTTCAATAGATATACAATAGAGTGCGGCATTCTACCTGTAGACATCACTTATGGCAACAGTGTGTGTGTGTGTGTGTGTGTGTGTGTGTGTGTGTGTGTGTGTGTGTGTGTGTTTGCAGAAGTAACCTCAGCGGGGACCTTCAGATCGTTACAGGAGCAGTCACAATAGCAACACCGCTGAACGACATGTCTGGGTGTTGCAAGACTTTTTCGTAGTCTGCATAATGAGGTGTATGACGTCCCAGTTACCATGCCAGAAAGTGAATTGAGTCACTGTACGAACAGAATTTGGAGGGAACGATAGATAAGAAGCAAATCTTAGAAGAAAAAAACTAAGGTTTAAAACAGGCCCACGGGAGAAGTTGGCACTAAATTGTATAAGCTGGATTTTGATCAACCACAGTGAAAGGTCTACGCTGCAGTCACCAAATGCTATTCCTTCCACGACTGCGGGCACACTGCGAAACACTGTAAGGAAAACACATCTACATTCTCATCTAATGAAAGAAATGTAAAAATACCAAGCGTGCTCTAGAGTGCATTCCATGTAGGAAAAGGAAGAAATCATGCAGCTAACGCGGTAAAGCCTGTGTAATATACCAAATGTTATAGGAGTGGGAAATTCGAAGAACCGAATATTGATGATGAACCACTGTGTACGTCGCAGGCGATCATCGCAGCAAGCCACAGAGTAAATACAAAAACAGCAAATATCACGAAGATAGTCAAGTGATGAAACACTATCGAGGAAGAAAACTATTAGACCCGAATCCACTGATCAAACGGATTATAAAACTGCCTCTCATCTTTGTAAGAAACGGAAACCTCCATCTAAAAGAAATAAAGAGCCAAAATATTCTGCTCCAGTGTGAAGGGCAGAACGGGAAGAGACATGGCGACAGAACGTGACTGACCATATAGGCATGGGCGATTACGAGAGTGACAATAGAAAGGACAATAGGTTGAATAATGGAGAGTAGTGGGGTTTCTGGAAGTGGTTAAGAAGAAGGGATAAATATGAACGGAAAGCATCCTTACCTCCAGTAAAAGAAGATTTAAAAGAGGACATACTACCAAATTCGGAAAAAGTTGAAAGTACAGCAAACTGTGACAGTAGGCAACACGTTCCTCTAAAAGAGGAAGATTATGAAAATATACTGATCACAGAACCTACAGATGGCAACGGAATTTACGAAAAGGATACAAACATTGATGGACATAATCTGAAGAACGGAAGATGTTTATAGCCAGACCTGCGGCCTGTATAAGAAATGTGTGAAATTGCAATGAGACTGGCTAAATTAGAGGATATGCATGTGTTAGCCATGGCAGTAACACACGTGGTTAGTCACGGTCATTGAAAAAGGCTGTACCATAAACTATCCTGTCATGGAGTATGTTGATAATATTCAGTTCAGTTTCAACAATTTGCCTACAAATACGAAGGAGCTGCAGACTCTACCCGACATTGTCTTTAAGAAGAGACAGAACACACTTTATATTAAGCATCTGTACAGCCAGTTAGTGATGACATATGCCCGGATTGTATATGATTACAGGTTGCACTGGCCAAATAGCTATGTTCTCACTAGATTCCTGTATTATCAAATCACACTGCAAGGGAAACAGAACAGAGACAAATGATTAACATCGTCAGATAAAATACGATGTGCAGTGCCGTGGTGATGCAAGAACTCGAGAGAGTGTTAGAAAAGTTGGACCTACACATACTATACAGGGTGTTTGGGGGAGAAAACATCAATATTTTAAACAGTGACAGTGTAATTAATTCTGAACAAAAAATGTTATATGAACATAGGTCCGCAAATGCTTCATTAGGGAGCTATGGGCATTGAAAGGAACTTTAATTCTGCAAAATTGATATGGACAACGTGAATGTATTCACAATACAACTGGACTGTGACGTGATTTTCTTGCAAACAATGCACGGGTACATGCCATGTTTACGCTATTCAACCTACCACGTATTATTGTCATGTGACGTAAGTAGTACAATCACCCGTTGTTTGCGCAGGTGTGAGCCGTTTTGTGTAGTGTACCGGCGACGGATCGGTTAGCTGTGTAGTGTATAGTGTTAACTGTGTTCGTACAAGCGCTGCTAACAATGCCACACGTCTACAGTAATGAGGAATACGCAGATATGGTGTATCCTTACGGCTTTTGCGACGGTAGTGCTACCGCTGCAAGAGAAGAATACCACAGGCGCTTTCCGACTCGACGATTACCAGATCGCAAGGTGTTTACCAAAGTGTTTATCTCTTCCATGTAAACATTTTTCGTCTGAAAGTGCACGTCAACAAACTTTGCAAGAACAGAAAGAAATTATAGCAACTGTTGAGCGAAGTCGCGGTACGAGCATACGAAGACTGTCCCTGCGTATTAATGCGGAAAACATGTATCCATTTCACATACAGCTTATCCTAAATCTCCAATTTGGCGAGAACCCCAACGACTTCAATTCTGTCACTGGGTAATTGAGAATAGCTATTTGCTTCCATACATACTATTCACTGACGAAGCCCAGTTTTCACGACATGCAATAAACAACACACGCAATATTCATCGATGGTCAAGCTTCAGTGAAAAGCAATTCCCAAGTTCGCTTTGCCATAAATGTCTGGTGCACATGATCGGTAACCTTTTCATAGGTCAATTTATTATCAATCAACAATTGACATGAGAGAGGTACCTGAGGGTTCGATTCCCGGCGGGGTCAGGGATTTTCTCTGCCTCGTGATGGCTGGGTGTTGTGTGATGTCCTTAGGTTAGTTAGGTTTAAGTAGTTCTAAGTTCTAGGGGACTGATGACCATAGATGATAAGTCCCATAGCGCTCAGAGCCATTTGAACCATTTAGAGAGGTATCTGAATCTTTTGGAAAATTCATTTGTGGAACTATTGGAGGACCTTCCTTTAGCGAAGCGAACTGGAATGTACTTTCAACATGACGGTGACCGTCCACATGTTATATTAGGTGTGAAGAGCCATCTCAATCGCACATACCCTAATCGCTGGATTGGCCGTGGCAGTCTATTAACTGGCCTACAAGATCACCTGACCTTACACCTTTAGATTTCTGTTTATGGGGTTGGATGAAATCAGAGGTGCACAAAGAGAAGGTAAATAAACGAGATGAAATGCCTCGTCAAATCATGGACGCTGCTGAATTCAAAAATGGTTCAAATGGCTCTGAGCACTATGGGACTTAACTTCTGAGGTCATCAGTCCCTAGAAATTAGAACTACTTAAACCTAACTAACCTAAGGACATCACATACATCCATGCCCGAGGCAGTATTCGAACCTGCGACCGTAGCGGTCGCGCGGTTCCAGACTGTAACGCCTAGAACCGCTCGGCCACCCCGACCGGCCGCTGCTGAATTGATTAGGAACCAACCACAGGCAATTGAACAAGCAAGACATGTTATCGCTAGAGCCCAAAAGTGCATTGACGTTCATGGTGGGATATTCGAACCTCTTCTGTGAACTGTACAATATCTGTACGATAAGTGTTAAAGCCGTTTGTAAAAGACGTGGTACGTCTTTTTCAATGGAATACATCTAACATGCGTGTTTTAATGCATTATGTACTAAATGCAAACTAAATAAACATTACGTAAAATGTGTAGCATAACTGTACTTCTCTGTGACATTGTTTTCAAGAAAAGCACATTACGGTCCAGTTGTATTGCGTATACCTGTACGTTCACGTTATGCACATCAGTCCTGCAGAATTAAAATTCCTTTCAATACCCATACCTCCCTAATAAAGCATTTGCGGATCAGTGTTCATACAACATTTTTTGTTCGGGATTACTTATACTATCACTGTGTAAAATATTGACCTTTCCTCCCCGAACACCCTGTATATACAAGAGCCATATTCGAGAAACGGGGAATTGCACCAAATGTCAGTTACAGGACAGATTATAAAATCAGGTCAACATCTAATGGCCGCGATTGTGGTGCCAGATGAAGACATAACAGTGACAAAGATGCGTAAATTCTGTGACAGACACGCGGTGACAATAGAAATAATGACTGCCTTGGAAAATTTTACATAACTAATCAATATTTTCAATACACTAGGTAGATACAACCACAGATAGAAAACAGCAGGAATACTGGGTCGACACGACGGACCCATGTTTAAGCAGACCGCTGCAAGAAACCCCTTCTCGGTTCATGCTACATTTACGCACAATACAACTTCCAGATGACGAAAATCGAATGTCTGAAATCAGGTTACACTGGCAAGTTTACGTGGGACGGCCTCAATCAATTTTAGTAGGCCGTCTAATATGGGTTTATGATCGCCAGTTTATTTGCAAAAATGGCCTCTTGAAATCAGGTTTTGTCAGCACACTGATTGTTTCTCTTGAATTAAATATACGATGTGGATAACTTTCTTGATAGTTTTATAGTTTTAACACTTCGTTCCCTCGCTGAACAGAAAATCACTCTTTCCAGATTAGCTGATATTTTCTTAGGCAAACTTGGAACCTGACCACTGCAATTACGTTTCACAAACAGTTGAGCTCTTTCATGAGAGTGAATATCGAGTGTGGAAGAAGTGATCCGACGGCTGGAATGGCATTTCCGAAATAGATATTGGAGTGTTTGCATGAGCAAATAGAAACAGTACCGAGGAAGCGGTTTACGAAACCGGATTTGGAAGCTCCATGCAAACGTAATGTCAGAGGATGGCTGTGTCTCAGTCGCGAACCGCCATCGCACTGCCACGCCACACGCTCATCTGTATTCTGCTGGTCAGCAGACTTAATTATAAGGGAATGAAACCGCCCCGGACTGTGGGTGGCGAGGGGATCCGCTGACGAATCGCGGCTGTGATTAAGCAGCTCCCATTTCTGCCTTGGGGAGAAAACTATTGTAGTTGGAAACGGGTTTTTGTTGACAACTTCTGGACTGCTGGCTGCCTCTCGCTGGAGCCTCGAGTGATACTGGAGAGTAATTTTCTCTTTTGCCCCGTCCTTTCCAGTAACCTCGAGAGCCCTCCCACGAAGTACTGGAAGACACAAACCTGACAAGTTACAAGGCTGAAGTACGCTTCCTGCTGCTGCGTCAAAATGGCTTATGTAGCGCACCGGAAACTTAATTTGGAATATTGTGAGAGTGTGAAAGTCTCACTGCGCGATAGATTTCTGGTATGGCAGTTGCCACACGCCGATGAACGACACGTCAATTCGCCATCGTTACCAATAGGTAATACTACAGTTGACACTTCTAGGTGTGTTGCATGTTATGATTGATTCAATAAAGGAAAAAATTACTAAAGACACCATTTTGCCTTTATGATTTGCACAAGAAAGCAATAGCCTAAATTGAAAGTTACACACAGATGTTCTTCTTTTCTTTAGTTTTACGTACCTCTGTTTTTATTTCTCCATTTCTTTTTCGGTTTTCGTGACTTTCGATTTCTATGGAAACTGGGAAATACCAACCTGTTGGCAGATAATTATAGCCACAGTTTTTATATGCTCCCGTCAATGTTGTTTGCTTCTCCGCTGTTCTAACGTCTCCCCACACAGTTTCCCGTTGGTGATAGACATTAACTCCATGGATGACAGAATTCATATCCAGAAACCCAGAAGTCAGTTCGGGTTAATATGTTAGATGTTGCTCTTTTTCATAAGAAATCCCTAATAGCGATTTGACATAAATATTTTATATATAGCCCTCTCAAACAGCCCCATAGTCTAGAAGTGAGCTCTTGGGAGAAAGCGTCTTTGTCGTCTTGGGGAAAGGTCGTAGTGTTGGTGGCTTCTCGTTGCCTTCATTCGACGTTCAACAGAATTTGCATCGTGCCGGTGGCTGTGAACAGTGCTTATAGAATGTAGAGTTTGTGTTATTATGCATGAAGAGAAGTGAGAATGTGCAGCTCACGCCGGCACATAGACTACACCTACTGAATATCACCAAAGGGAACTCCGACCGTACTTCGCCCATGTTCGCCCATCCCACGAACGGATCACCATCAACAGTGTCACTGGGCCATACTCCATGAGAGACCGCAGATACGTATGGAGTCTATTCCAAGACTTTGTCACTAAGTCTGTTGCTCAGGCACCTTCCCCCACACTCCGCCGCTCCCCCGCTTCCCCAATTCTCCTCCCAAATTTCCGGCCAAATATTAACCATGAAAAGTTTTCTCCATCAGGAATCGAATCGGCTACAGCCGAATCGAGTGTCACCGCATAATCATGCGTTAGCAGACTCTGGTACTCGGCAGTTTTGTGGACATATCGGCTGTTTTCTATCTCATCTACGCTCTAAAATTAATATATACGTATAACATTATTAGTGAGATTCAAGGTCACTACACTAACTCATAGTGCTGCTTGCAAAATTGCTCCCCAAAGTACGTCCTAATTGCGGCATATACAGAAACTATGACGGATGTAGCGTTATTACATTAAACCTACCATCCTCTGATGACACTGTTGACAGGTACACTGAAAAGAGGCAGATAATTGATTACACCCTTGTCACACGAGGGGACTTCAAAAAATAAGTTACGCAACATAAAGGCAGGCCAAGTAAATTTAACTGAATGCTGCCCTACACTTTAGAGTGACACAGATACATGATACTACTTTTTAACATTGTCACCAACACTCTGTGAAAAACACTCGGAGCGTTGTAACAGTCGTTCAATTACTCGATGACCGAAATCCGCTCCTCAGTCACGGAACCCTTTCAAGAACCACTGTATGAATTTCCTAATCGTCAGAAAATCTCTCTATCACATTTTCTCTATGAGCTGCCGAAAAGATGGAAACTGAACGACGCAAGATCTTCGTTCATTCCCCATCAGAATCACCCATGTATGTGCGGCCTTATGTCAAACTGATAACAGTACTACCGGACGCGACATTGAATTTGGTCCTTATACCGCCAGAATTTCACGTGGAATCCGTGTGGTAATTTAAAGACAGTTTGCCCGCAAGAATTGTACTGTGCTTCATACTTTAATTTGGGAATAAGTTTATAATTGCCGCGCTATTTCACTAACACATTTTGAGTTTAACGCAGCTGAATTGTGTCTACAACAAACCTGGAAAGTATACTCTGTTCTGACGATGCACTGAGCAATGGTTTTAGCGTCTGACGACATATGCAACTTACTTTCTCAGTTTCCTACTTGCCTTGCCTTAAATTTCCCTGTTAACATTATACCTACAGGTTTAAAAGACATGTTCTTCACTTCCTTGGACTCCTTCAAAAGCCGGCCGGAGTGGCCGAGAGGTTCTAGGCGCTACAGTCTGGAACCGCGCGACCGCTACGGTCGCAGGTTCAAATCCTGCCTCGGGTATGGATGTGTGTGAAGTCCTTAGGTTAGTTAGGTTTAAGTAGTTCTAAGTTCTAGGGGACTGATGACCTCAGAAGTTAAGTCCTATAGTGCTCAGAGCCATTTGAAATCCTTCAAAATGGTTAATCTACATGGGTTGTTCGGAAAGTAAGGAACGACCGGTCGCGAAATGGAAACTACAGTGAAAATCAAAACTGTTTTCTTTGCACATTTAGCTACACCTTCCAGGTATTTCTCTACATAGTCGCCGTTCCGTCTCCGACATTTGTCGGAGCGTTATACCGAATTTCCAGCACCATCGTCATAGAAAGCAGCCTCTGGTCTATAGCGGGTAGCCTGCGCCCATGTGTTGTCTTCGTATCCAGCGTTTCATGTGAACAGAGATGATACTCTCAGGACGAGCCAATTAGGGTTGTCTTGTGTGTGATCGAACACTTCCCATCGAACAGACTGCAGGAGCGTCTTCACTGCCCCTGCAGAGTGTGGCTGAGAATTGCCATGAAGAAGGAAGCGCGTGGCAGTTGTGTTAGGTGGGCTGCATTCGGTAAGGCGAAGCCTCTCAGCGGGCCCTCCTACTTGGCGGAGACATTGTTGTTCTAGGAACGTTTACTCGCTCAAAGTGCGCTCACAGCTGAAAAGAGCGTCTTGAGGCAATCGACGGGCATACCAGAGAGACTGCCCAAAATATCTGTAAAAAGCCTCGTCGGATTTTCACATTGTTTTCCATTTCGCGACCGATCGTTCCTCACTTACCGAATAGCCCTAGTAACATAACGACGTGGGTATGTGGCCTCTTCGTATAGTATAACGCGCAGCCCGCTAACTTCGAGACGGAAGCCAAACAAGGCCTAAATCGAATTCAAGCGGTATATTAAAGACAGGCTGGTCCACTGACCTGCCTCGACGGTGGATTTATTCCGTTTCCCACACCCGTTTAGCCAAATGCTGGGCTGGGCTCCAGTTTCCACCTCAGAAAATGCGAAACGCAGCCAAATAAAAGACGGTCATACAAGAACAAAATTTACGCAATTCAAAGACACGTGTCGCACTCGACTTCTATTGTATCGTACGCCTTGCGTCTGTGATCCAACTGCTCCTCATACAGCCGTGTACCGCGAGTGGCCCTCTTCCTCTCCCGCTCGCTACACGGGCTGTCGCGTTTGCAGGCAAACAATCCGCCGCACACGCACAAACATGTTAGACTGTCGCCACAGTTAATGGCTGCGCGAGTCTCGCTACGTGTTGCGCTGCCAGTGCTGGCGCTGCATTGCTGCGCCAGTCACGTGCCTCCAGGCGCTATTCCCTGTATCCATGCGCAACCCGGAAATAAACGTCGCTTCTCGACCGATCTACAGACTTCCTGACTACAGCCTCCAGATCACCAACAGCAATTAGCACAGTAAACGTTCACTAGTGAAGATCGAGGGACAGTGCTCTAGCCTCATATTTCTCACAGACGTCGTCCCTCAAGGTTCTGTGTTGTCTCCACTACTGTCATATGTGTAAGTGATATTCTGCTACTGCCTCTGGTGGTATTCGCCCAGGTTGCGGTTGACAGTACCTTGCTCACCAGAAGCCGGAGTGTCAACTTGGTCATTGCTCGCATATAACGTCAACTCACCACGGTGGACGATTAGGCCAAGAAAAATACAATTATTATCAACGCAGACAAGACGAGAGCGGTGACGTTCATCCCTCGCCACACAGATTTGACAGATAGGCTGAGATTTCACCATCAGGAAATCCCACGGGGCAGTCAGGTCAATTACCTAGGAGTCACATTCGACAAAAAGTTACTTTTTAAACTGCGTGTACGGAATGAGAGGATTAAAAATTACAACTCATTTGCCAACTATACCCCTACTGGCATCTCGTATACGAACGTCAATACGAAACTTCACCTTTACAGAGAACAGTTTTCACGTTTACAGAGAACTGTCCTGCCAGCTATTTTATATGGTTATTATTACTGGGGCAAAACCAGACGCTTTAATTTGAAAATCATCCACACTTTGTAAAACCGATGTCCTCGGCTCATTCTTGGGTAGCCCAGGTGAAAACGAATCAGCGACCTACATGAAGAGCTTAACCAACGAACCGTACGAGAAACCATCATCCAACACACATGCAAGTTCATGGACAAAATAAAGCGCTACACCCACGTCACGTCACCTAGAAGATGTTGGATCACTATCTCCTCAGTATCGTCACCGGGCCTGGGTGCCTGACGCGATTATCGAAGTCTCATAGTAACTACCCACTTCAGTTTTCACCTACGTAGTATAAAGGCCAAAAGACGCAAAGTTCAGTGCCCTTATCAAGATTGTAATGAGGGTACAGCTACAACTTGACTATCCGCAAAGGAAGTCCGGCCACTAAGTTGGTAGCAGTTCGTAACAACCACCTAACAAAAAAATGCATACAGGAAGCCAATTCCGTGAGTCACGCACTGGCCAAGCGCCGATCATCCACGTTCCCTCAATACGGAGCTCCCTTCTCCAAACGCGCCAGTCGCCAGTCACTATGGGATTAACCTCGGCCTCACCTCGCACTCTCTCCAATCTAAGTCCATTGCCAAAGACCGGAAAGCATTTCGCCGGCTGCGGGTCGAACCGCTGGGCCTTAGCCGAGTGCTTTGTCTGCACCGCTTTGCGGAACATCAACTCGAACATCGCGTCCGAGCTGTCGACTCCAGGACAGCATCTACTACGGACTTCTCCCACAATCGAAGTTTGAGGAACACATCGAAAGTTGAGTGTCGAACAGTAAGGCGCTCGTCGAATTCCTCTTCCACACTGGTTCGTGGGGCGCCGCCTCCATAATCTTCACAACCTATCACCTTGCAGTCTATCGCTATGACATTCCAGTGTACAGTGATAGAAGCTATACTTGCACCAAGCTGCACATGTAAAAACTATTGCTGCAGATATGAGTGCTGTATGTTACGTCGGACATTTACGACAGAACAGACATCACTCATAATTCTATTCTATGCTTGCGACGGTTGTTTGATGAAAAAGTTTCAGTGAAGATGCACAACAACGTGCAATTTCCGACGTGAACCAGAAATCTACATGTGTGGGTTTAACGGTCGGGAATCGTTGCGATACGGCGGGCAGGAATCTGGAAAGTTGGGTCTGCTGAAAAGCATGTCCGGATGACTGAGGATATTAAGGCAATCGTTGTAGAGTAACGGAGCATCTGGGCTCGAGTCCCGCTCTGTTACAAATTTTCAACTCTCATAGTTGCATTGTCGCAATGCCCTGTGCTTCTGGATGCCATTATTTCCTTCTCATGCCTTTCCCATCGCGTTTTCGTTCCATTCTTTCCGCCTCAAAATAAGTGTGACTACTGCTGACTTTGTCACTGACATTGACAAAGCCCTAGTTTTCTGTCTAACTTTGCTCATGTACTTTAGCATTTCATTCCGTCTCGGTCACGAGCATAAAATCTCACTTAGGTAACTGACGACCATGGCAATAGGACGGGCATTGGACCGCGAAGTCAAAATAAATTACCAAAACGTGAGTACAGCGGAGCCCGTAACCAAAGTGGGTAGACGCTAACGGAAAGAAACGAGAAAGATTGGGTTGGATATGTATTGTCGACAAAACGGATGTGTCCTCGCTGCACTCACGTCTTGTCGCCAAAAGCTCTCTTTACTAAAAACCTTATCCGTTCAGGATCACCTCGTCCTGAAACCGTACTGGTGTTTCCGAGTTACTTCGGTGCGAGCAGAATTTTATGTCTCGTCGACAGAGGGATCAGCGGAAACCAGGGTGCGGTACGGACGCTCTTCCGCGTCCTAATCCCCTTACCGGAGCTCTGCTATTGGCGCAAACTGCTTTACAAGTTAGGAGTGCGAGTTCCGCTATTGGCCGCCACCGATCGATGGACCGTCGAGGAACTATGTTCCTCGCACAGCGAGCTCTGTTGTGTTGGGGCCTCGTTAAGACTGCTCAGCAAAGCGTTCTGCCTCCTAGCATCTGTTGTATAGTGCAATTTTATTTTATACCAGCTGTTAGCCCGCTGCTTCGCCCGAGTACGTATGTATATATTCGCTGTAAAAGATATTGGCTCGCTGCAGCGCTCGTTCTCGCAAGCTGGTTGATGCACTGAGCCAAGCAAATGTCAGACAGATGGCACTTCATACTTTAAAAGTATTCCAAGTCAATTAAATTCAGGAAAGAAGTACCAACAGGTAGGTTTGCAACATTGCTTTTCATCCTCACCCCACACCTACTGGTATATTATTCCATGGCATTTTTATATAAGCAATCTTGTCATGCAGGTACCAAATGTGTTTGTAATTACACCAAACATTGCTTAGTTATGCTTTTCTATCACACCTTTTCGTCCCCACCTTCAGGTACAGGGAAGCTAGGGGTATCTTACCGTTAAAGTACACTACTGGCCATTAAGATTGCTACACCATGACGATGACGTGCTACAGACGCGAAATTTAACCGACATGAAGAAGAGGCTGTGATATGCAAATGATTAGCTTTTCAGAGCATTCACACAAGTTTGGCGCCGGTGGTGACACCTACAATGTGCTGACATGAGGAAGGTTTCCAACCGATTTCTCATACACGAACAGCAGTTGACCGGCGTTGCCTGGTGAAACGATGTTGTGATGCCTCGTGTAAGGAGGAGAAATACGTACCATCACGTTTCCGACTTTGGTAAGGGTTGGATTGTAGCCTATCGCGATTGCTGTTTATCGTATCGCGACATTGCTGCTCGCGTTGGTCGAGATCCGATGACTGATAGCAGAATATGGAATCGGCGGGTTCAGGAGAGTAATACGGAACGCCGTGCTGGATCCCAACAGCCTCGTATCACTAGCAGTCGAGATGACAGGCATCTTATCCGCATGGCTGTAACGGATCGTGCAGCCACGTCTCAATCCCTGAGTCAACAGATGGGGACGTTTGCAAGGCAACAACCATCTGCACGAACAGTTCGACGACGTTTGCAGCAGCATGGACTATCAGCTCGGAGACCATGACTGCGGTTACCCTTGACACTGGATCACAGACAGGAGCGCCTGCGATGGTGTACTCAACGACGAAGCTGGGTGCACGAATGGCAAAACGTCATTTTTTTCGGATGAATCCAGGGTCTGTTTACAGCATCATGATGGTCGCATCCGTGTTTGGCGACATCGCAGTGAAAGCACATTGGAAGCGTGTATTCGTCATCGCCATACTGGTGTATTGCCGGGCGTGATGGTATAGGGTGCCATTGGTTACACGTCTCTGTCACCTCTTGTTAGCATTGATGGCACTTTGAACATTGGACGTTACATTTCAGATATGTTACGACCCGTGGCTCAACTCTTCATTCGATCCCTGCGAAACCCTACATTTCAGCAGGATAACGCGCGACCGCATGTTGCAGGTACTGTATGGGCCTTTCTGGATACAGAAAGTGTTCGACTGCTGCCCTGGCCATCACATTCTCCAGATCTCTCACCAATTGAAAAAGTCTGGTCAATGGTGGCCGAGCAACTGGCTGGCTCAATACGCCAGTCACTACTCGTGATGAACTGTGGTATCGTGTTGAAGCTGCATGGGGAGCCGTACCTATACACGGCATCCAAGCTCTGTTTGACTCAATGTCCAGACGTATCAAGGCCGTTATTACGGCCAGAGGTGGTCGTTCTGGATACTGATTTCTCAGGATCTATGCACCCAAACTGCGTGAAAATGTAATCAAATGTCAGTTCTAGTATAATATATTTGTCCAATGAATACCCGTTTATCATCTGCATTTCTTCTTTGCTGTAGCAATTTTAATGGCCAGTAGTGTAATATTGTGAACTGATACCAAGTTTGGTAGAAGTTGGCTCATTCATTATGAGAAACATGCTGATATGTCACTCTCTTTGCTCCCTACTCCTCACACCCCCTACTCCTGGGGCTACAAATTTATCGAGACTGTCACCAACGACCCTAGCGACCCCTGAAACTATGGCGCTACACTATGGATCTCAAGACTTCTCATATCTACCTCTAGGGGTTTTAGGGGTGTACTACAACACAGTTGTTTAATATAAATTAATAGCTGTCCTCGTCTCCGCAATCCTGTAGCTCAGTATAGTTAAAAGGAAAATAAAGAAAAGAGAGATCCCGACCTAACTCCTTCTATCCGCTGTCTCGTCCTTCCCCTCCTCCCCCCTCTCTCTCTCCAGCTTCTCCTTCTCCCATTCCCTCTTCATCTCCTCCTGCCCCTTCTGTCCATCTTCTCTTTTGCGCTCTCTGTAGTTTTCTCCTACTCTTCTGTCCATCTCCTCTTCACCCCTCTCTCTGACCTTTAGCGCTGTTTATTGTTGCGAATTTAGAGCCTGGAGTCTGAATGGTGAATGGAGTATTGCCTATAATTTGAACTAAATCGGACAAGAACTTTGTGAGATTTTTGCTAACATTAGTTCGCTAATTTTATTAGGGTAACGCGTAAATAATTGAAGTAAATCGGTGAAGTACTGTTTCAGAGTTTTGTCACAATTTTTCCGTCTGTAAAACGTCCGTACTTGAATGCAGCATGTGTCAAAATTTCAAGTCAATCGACCGATTAATTTTGAGTTTTGCGAGCTCACACGTACGCAGGCAGATTTTTTTTTTCATATATACCAAAATTATACATATAATGAATCACGTGCATACAAAAGTTCTTTGAAATTTCTCCAAACGTTGCTGAGTTATGCTGTTACGTCATCCATCTTTCACCCATAGTCCCACGCCTATGTGGAGTAGGTTGTTCTTACCCCTCAGAAATCATTCCAGGCGTGTGCATAAAAACCCAAGTTTCGTCGCCATAGGATAAATGTTATAGAAACGCATACATGACGAACAAACAGACAAATACTCATTTTTATTTAGTAAATTAACCATCTGCACAATGTATTGTCAATATTTTACAAAGTATTTATTTCCTGGGACAAGAAAATTAATCCATACAACGAAATCTACTGCTATTAAATCAATATTAAATCAAGTAACGTAATTTCTTGATTTTCTCTGACACTGAATTCGCACTCTTCACAAGTATGTTCAAAAACCCGTTTGGTCACACAGATTAAGTTTCTCTATAATTTCTCTAAATCTTTTGAGGCGGATGCTGTATTACTGTCCTTTCGATCTTCAACCTTCAGGTTGGTTTTATGCTGTTCCCAAGTCCTATTACTTGACTGCTATCATCTTCTGCACCATGACGTAATACACTGCCTAGTTCGTGTGACGCAACAGAAAATGGCTCTGAATAGTATAGTAAATGTGGAATATTTAGCTTGATTATCACTCTAAGTGTTTCGTTTCCAATTCCTGCACTCTACTGCAAACATATCATCATTACGCAAGCAATAATGATTTAAGAACTGGTAATTCGCTTAATTTACTATGATCATCTGCCGAAATCACGTTTTTAATAACGCTGGAACAATGATTAAACCTAGCGAGACCATAGTGTCTAGATTTTGTGTCGATCACTAAAAACAATTTTAATTACCGCTTTTGATTTCTAAAAGTTATCTTGAGATGTAAAACCAATACCACATGAAAGCTGTGTAGTTTTACACATACAAAATACAGAGAATATAAAGGAATTAAGAACGAGCGTTTCATTATAATCTTAGTTATTTTATGTTCTGTGTTTTATGTGTCTTTATGACAGCTAATGAATAGGTCTTATCTGCGTATTTCAAAGTTGAAGATGCTAGTTTATCTGTCGCAACCAGTAATCAATATTGTATTTTAGACTGAAGACAAATAAAATGTATACTGAACGAACACATCATGTCAGGTGCATCCTAAGATCAATTTATCTGGTCCCTTCCTTATAACGAGTGATCTGACTGAAGTGTTGCTCCTGCGTGATCTTGAGATATTTTGACATTTCTGTTAATCTTAACACTGCCAAAGCTTATGTTCTGTGTTTTAGATATCGCAACAGAAATTAATCAATACAATATTTGGTGGTGTTCCGGTTGTTAACTCCAATTCTAATTTTTACCTCGATTTTTCACCCAGTTACGTTCCAGTATGCCTGTACAGTTTGTAAACTTTTTCGTCGTTACATTTGTGATTCGTTTACCCTAACTACTAGTTTACACAGTTTGAAGCTCGCGTAGTAGTTTTGGCGGGCATCCTTTCATCACTAACAACATGATTGTTTTGAAATATGTGCGAAACACCGTGTCTTGCTACTTGCTGAAGTTTACATATATACAGAGTGGTCAGAAACACTCTGAAAAGCTTCTAAGGGTGTTGCAAGGTAGGTTGTGCTGGAAATAAGTCTTAAGAAAAAATCCGATATGTCGCGCCGTTACCGAGTTACTTAACATTGAAGCTAGCCAATCAGAATTTTGCCCGCACAAATTCAAGCGACCCGCCAGAGACGGTGTCACCAAACGTGTTCTTCATTTGGTGCCCTAAAACCGGACAAGAGAGGGATACAAAAATTTAACATGGGGCCGCAGTAAAGACCAAACCCGAGCCAAAGGCTGAGCATCTACATTATGAGATTAACTGACACCAATTGTATCTACAGACTGCTTGAATTTGCGAGCGCAACATCCTGTTTGGCAAACTTCAGTGTTAATTAACTCGGAAACGGCGGAACGTATCGAAGTTTTTTCTTACCAATTTCGTCTCAGCACAGCCTACCCTGCAACACCCTTATAAGCATTTCAGCCTGTTTCTGACCATTGAAATGTCATTTCGTCATTGTAATTTCTCGAAACTACCGATCTCGTATTACGCTGGAAGGCTGATCATTGGCACGCTTCCTCCACATAACGTAAAACCTGCTGTCACTAAGCTTTACACTTTCCTCTTTAAAACATATAAAGTTATAAGAAGTGTACGACCTACTGAACGAAGATGAAAAGACCACAAACATTACGTCCAAGTACAACTCAAGTTCTCAATAAAATCAGCTGCCTCCAAAGACTGCCTTTCCCCCTCTCCCCCCCCCCCCTCCTCTCTCTCTCTCTCTCTCTCTCTCTCTCTCTCTCTCTCTCTCTCTCTCTCTGTGGGTGTGTGTGTGTGTGTGTGTGTGTTTTTTTTTTTCTCTTCTCATAGAGGATTTTTTTTAGAAGGGTTTTGTGTTATGCCCTTTCCTTCACTTAAACTTTCTTCTTTATGTGTTGGTATAGCACCTTTGTATTAGATGTGACTTTCTGTTGGCTGCCTTATTGTTTGACGGCACCAGAATACAATCGCTACGGCTGCGCGAAGCGTGTATCGTCCGTTGTTTGGCTTAAGCATGAACCGCAAACAACGAAATATTCGCTTGACACCCAACGAAGACAACTGGAGGACGTGTCGAAATGCCGTGAAACGGAAAATGACAATTCGTTTTCAAACCCAAAAGCTTGTAAAGCATCAATATCGCTGAGAAAGGTTCTATGATGCTGAAGCTTTTACTTATTCTTCCTGAACTTTCTGCATCTCCCATCTCCTTTTGCATGACAGTCCCGTAACTCACGCTAACATGTTTTACTAAGGGTTCATAAAACCACTTTTAGGCTATTTCTCGACCGTTTCACTCTTGAGCAGGACACGAGAGAAACGAACACTTGAATCTTTCCGTGCGAGCTTTGATTTCTTTTATTTTGTTATAATCGTCGTTTCCCTTACACAGGTGAGTCAGCAAAATGTATTCGCGTTCTGAGGAGACACCTCGTGATGGAAATATCGTGAAAAGACGCCGCTGCAACGAAAAACTCCTTCATCTTAATGATTTCCATCCGGACTCACGTATGATATTCGTGATACTGCCTCTCCTATTTCGCGATAATACAAAACGAGCTGTCTTCTTTTAACTTCTTTGAAGTCCTCCATCAATGGTATCTGGTAAGGATCTCACATCGCGCAGCAGTCCTCCAGACGAGGGCTGACAAGCGTAGTGTAGGCAGCCCCTGTAATAGATTTGTTTCGCGTTTTAAGTATTCTGTCAACAAAACGCAGTCTTTGGTTCGCCTTCCCTGTAATATTTTCTGTGCGGTGATTCCATCTCCAGTGGCTCAGAATTTAAATTTGTAGGTATTTAGTTAAATCTAAGCCTTTAAATTTGTGTGATACGTCGTGTGACCCAAATTTAACGGATTTCTTGTAGTACTCATGTGGAGGACCATACTTTCTGCAGTTTAGGGCCGAATGACACATTTCTCCCCGTGCGTATATCATCCTTAAAGATATTATTGTCGTGTTGATCTACTGGTAGTTTCACCAGACAGTAACCGACGGCGTCAAGTGCAAAATATCTGAGAGGGCTGCTCAGATTATCCCCTAAATCGTTTATATACATTAAGAACAGCACAGGACTAATAACAGTTCCTTGGTGCCAATTATGTTTCGCTCGATGGCTTTGTGTCAGTTACTAATAATTGTGATCTTTGTGACAGAAAATCACGAATCCACTCGCAGAATTGGGGTGATAATCTATAAGCACGGAATTTGACTACAAGCCGCTTTTAAGAAACAATGTTAAAGCCAGCTGGAAATCTAGAAATATTTGCTTTGATCTTCTAATGACTTTACTAGTCGACAAACGACAGCGTCATCTGCAAACAACCTAAGACGGCTGCTCAGATTGTCTCCCAAATCCTTTACATAGGTAAGGAACAGCAAAGGGCCTATTACACTACCTTGGGGAACGCCAGAAATCACTTCGATTTTACTCAATGACTTTCCGTCAATTACAACGAACTGTGGCGTCTCTGACAGGAAATCAAGAATCCAGTCACATAACTGAGAGGATATTCCACAAGAACGTAATTTAACTACAAGCCGCTTGTATGGTACAGTACCGAAAGCCTTCCGGAAATCCAGAAATATGGAATCAATCTGAAATCCTTTGTCAATAGCACTCAAGACTTTCACAAGAACAATGTTTTCTAAACCCATGTTGATTGTGTCTCAATAGACTGTTTTCTTCGACGTAGTTTATTGATCACATCGTTCTATGTATACAGCACCTCCGTTGCTCATATTGAAAAAATATATAAACGGCATTTAATAATAAAATCAACATTATGCCTTTGTCTCCTGTTTGACCTTTTTAGCCCACGTCTCGTTCCTAATTCATTAGCTATATCAATATTTCTATACCTTTTTCTTGCATTTCCAGGGCCAGATTTGCACCTGGGGGGTCAAAATTGTAACTAATTCTGTTTCCGCCGTAAGTCGGTTCCGCATTATCGGATTAGAATATCTACCAAGTTTCGCTGCCATGCGATAATTACAGCCTACAATGTACCTTTCTCTTTAATTATAAACGCCCAGTCTGTATCAGTGACACTCTGACGTATAATACAAGATTCAATAAAAGTTCTTGGTCTGTCGTAATAGTGTCTAGCTTACTTCGTAATTCGAATCGGAATCTCACGACCATGACTTAGTAAACTGATGGTTCATGACCGATTAATATCACGTCGGCAGTCGTACCGGCGCAGCCCCGCACTCAGCTGTAGGAGCCATGAATTTCACAGCGTGCTGTCACATCATGCCCTGAGAGGTAAGCCGCGGTGGGTGGGTGGGCGGTGCGAGGGCAGCTACAGGCGGGCGTATAAATAGCGCCGCCCATATCGACTAGCCGGTCCACCCACGGCGCCAGCTCCTCTCAGAGATCTCGCCTCCGATACCGTCCGAGAGCGACATATCGCGTGGAAGAATGTGGCATTATCCGTCACATATGGCTCTTTAAACCAGAAGCAAAGTAACGTTTCTTGCAATCAATAGAAAATCGACTACCATGAGTCAATAGTGGAAAGGTAACTGGATGTCACTGCATATACACTCATGCTCATAAATTAAGGATGGTCCTGATACATGGTGAAACAACGCTCTGGTGGGAGGTTTGCGGGTTTAAATCACCTCGGGCTATGACCATGCGGTGCATTTAACCTGCGGTCGTCGCACGGTGGCATTGGCAGCAGTCCACATACGCAGAGGTGTGTTGGTGCATGTCAGAGTACGGTGCAGCGAGTACGTGTGCAGACGTTTTCAGACGTGCTAATGGTGACTGTATGTTGAAAATGGTTCAAAGAACACACATTGATGACGTTATGAGGGGTAGAATACTAAGGCGACTGGAGGCTGGTCAAACACAGCAGGTCGTAGCACGGGCCCTCCGTGTGCCACAAAGTGTGATCCCACGATTATGGCAACGGTTCCAGCAGACAGGAAACGTATCCAGGCGCTACAGTACGGGACGTTCAGAGTGTACAACAGCACAAGAAGACCGATATCTCACCATCAGTGCCCGCAGACGGCCACGGAGTACTGCAGGTAGCCTTGCTCGGGACCTTACCGCAGCCACTGGAACAGTTGTCTCCAGACACATAGTCTACAGACGACTGAACAGATATCGTTTATTCACCTGGAGACCTGCAAGGTCCAATCCACTGACTCCTGGTCTGAGGAGAGCCCGTAAAGCCTGGTGTCAAGAACATAGTACATGGGCATTGGAACAATGGGTCCAGGTTATGTTCACAGACGAGTCCAAGTATAGTCTGAACAGTGATTCTCGCCGGGTTTTCATCTGGCGTGAGCCAGGAACCAGATACCAATCCCTTAATGTCGTTGAAAAGGATCTGTATGGAGGTTGTGGTTTGAGATGAGATTATGAGTGGTGGACGTACATCCCTGCATGTCTCTGACAGAGAAACTGTAACAGGTCAGGTGTACCGGGACGTCATTTTGCACCAGTATGTCCGCCTTCGCAGGGGTGCAGTGGGTTCCAACGTCCTCCTGATGAATGATAACGCACGGCCCCCACTGAGCTGCCATCGTGGAGGAGTACCTTAAAACAGAAGATATCAGGCGAATGGAGTGGCCTGCTTGTTCTCCAGACCTAAACCCCATCGAGCACGTATGGGATGCTCTCGGTCGACGTATTGCTACACGTCTTCAAAACCCCGTGACACTTCAGGAGCTCCGACATGCACTGGTGCAAAAATGGGAGGCTATACCCCAGCAGCTGCTCGACCACCTGATCCAGAGAATTCCAACCGTTGTGCGGCCCGTGTACGTCTGTATGGTGATCATATCCCATATTGAAGTCGGGGTACATGCGCAGGAAACAGTGTCGTTTTGTAGCATATGTGTTTCGGGACGGTTTTCTCAACTTATAACCAATACCGTGGACTTACAGATCTGTGTCGTGTGTGTTCCCTATGTGCCTATGCTGCTAGCGCCAGTTTTGTGTGGTGCCACATTGTGTGACACCACATTCTGCCATTATCCTTAATTTATGAGCAAGAGTGTATATTCCGCTTTATATAGAATAGGTGAACCAAAGTGCTCGTCTTCCAGGACCAGTCTACCGCTGTGTAGCGTCATAGGTTGCGGCGCTATATGTCGCCTACGAAATGGGGTCTGTTACGGAGGTCCGTTCCAAGCAGAGAGCTGTCATTGAGTTTCTTTTGGCGGAAAAACAGAGTGTAAGCGCTTGCAGAATGTCTACGGTGAACTCGCAAAGAACAAAAGCACGGTGAGTCCTCGGGCGAGGTGTCTGTCGTCACCGCAACAAAGTCGCGCAAACCCGTCTGATCTCACGTGTGCAGGCCGGTCGCACGCAGCTGTGACTCCTGCATTGTTGTGAAGTACAGACACTCTCGTTCTAGTTGGTCGATGATTCACAATCAAACACCTTGCTCCAAAATTGGACGTCTGTTAGTAGCACTGACACACTCATTCGCCTGTTGGGGTACTGAAAGGTGTTTGTCCACTTGGTTCCTCGCCTCCTAACAGGAGGACCATTTGTGCGGGATTACATGCTTTTCACGAGGCTGGGCGTGGCAATATTTTGTGGAACTTCGTCACAGGTGATAAAACATGGGTTCGTTACTTCGAACCGGAAACGTAACAGGAATCCATCGTGTGGCGTTACACCATCTCTCCTCCGAATAAAAACTTCAGAGCTGCACACTCGTCATGGTGACGGTCTTCTGGGACTCTGAATAGGTTATTGCGTTTGATATCCTCAAGAAGGCCCAGGTCATAGCAATCAATAAAAAGGGTAGAAAATGGGATGCGCAAAATTACCGACCAACTTCACTGACATGGATTTGTTGTATAATCATGGAATATATTTTGTGTTCAGACATAATGGCCTTTCTAGACTCTGAGAAGTTCATCTGCAGAAACCAGCACGGTTTTAGGAAACAGCGGTCATTCGAGACACAGCTGGCCCTCTTTGTGCATGAATACAACAGGCTGTAGATACCGGCTCCCAGGTTGATGCCATATTTCTCGACTTTCGAAAGGCTTTCGACTCGGTTCCGCACTGTCGCTTGCTACAAACAGTGCGCGCTTACGGTCTGTCCAATGACATATGCGGTTGGATAGTAAGTTTCCTAACAGACAGGGAGCAGTATGTCGTCCTGAACAGGGTAACTTCAACAAAAACAAGAGTAACTTCATGTGTGCCCCAGGGCAGCGTAATAGGTCCTCTGCTTTTTGCGCTTTACATAAACGATCTGGTTGATGGTATTGACAGCGGCCTTAGACTGTTTGCCGATGACGCTTTAGTCCACAGGAAAGTAGTATCACACGAATCAAATCAATGAGGATTTGCAGAAAATAAATGTGTGGTGCAATGACTTGCGGTTATCTCTCAATATTAGTAAGTGTAACCTACTGCGTATAACAAGGCGAAAATCGCCATTAATGTATGAGTACAAAATAAATGATCAGTCTTTGGAAGGGGTAACATCAGTCAAGTATCTGGGTGTGACCATTCGAAATGATCTCAAATGGAATGATCAGATTACACGAGTAACGGGTAAGGCGAACTCTAGATTGCGGTTTATTGGTAGAATCCTGAAACGATGCAGTCCTTCGACAAAGGAAATAGCTTACAATACGTTAGTTCGTCCAGTCTTAGAGTATTGTTCATCTGTATGGGACCTAACCAATTGGGTCTGATTGAAGAGATTTAGAAGGTCCAAAGAAGAGCGGCAAGATTCGTGACTGGTACATTTAGCCATCGTGAGAGCGTTACAAATCTCATAGAAAGTTTGAAGTGGGACGCACTTGCAGATAGACGACCCGCTAAACAGAAGGGGCTGCTCACTAAATTCCGAAATCCAGTCTTCACCGAGGATGTAGAGCATATATTATTCAACTTTCAAATCGCGTAATGATCATCATTCAAAGATAAGGGAAATAAGAGTTCGTACTGAGGCGTTCAGACAGTCATTTTTTCCTCGCTCGATCCGCGAGTGGAACAGAGGGGGAAATATGACTTTGGCGCGAATTGCGCCCTCCGTCACACACCGCTTGGTGGCTAGCGGAGTATATATGTAGATGTAGATGGTGCAACGATCATCTCTGAAGTAGCCTCAGATAACTGAAGAAACGACTTCATTATATTCGTCGCCACAAAAATGAAAACGAACTTCTACTTCTCCATGACAACGTATAAGTTCACAGAAGTCTGCGCACCCGAGAGCAGCTCACAAAAATTCATCGGATTGTTCTTCCACAGCCACCCTACAACCGGGATCTCGCATCTTAGGATCAATCTGTTTGGCCCAATGAACGATACACAGCATGGAGAGCAGTGCGTGGATTGGGAGGTTGTTGACACAGCGAGGCGATGGTTCTGACGCAGACCAGTAGAGTGATATGTGGGCATACAGGCGCCCCGTGTAAGATGGCTTGAGGCCGTCCAATTGAACGGAGATTATGTTGAAAAATATGGTATTTTAGGCAAAAGAGTGGGGGAGTAGTATGGTGTCTTGGAGTTCTAAATAAAACCAACTTGCTATCAGAAAAAAATGTGTTGTATTACTTATTGGACGTCCCTCGTACATATCTTTAATAATGCTCTTTCTCGGACACACGCACAAATGGTGCTAAATTACGTGCAACTTTCTTTCATTTCATAGTAGAGTGCCTTAGTGGCTTAGCCCGGACCTCGTCCTACGGATGTAGGATCTTTCTTCAGAGTGTTATTGTATGCATAAAACATAAAATTTTCGACAGCATAATAGAAAGAGTAGTGGCAGTTCTAACAAACACTCCATTAAGGATACGTAAAACAACTTATTACGTTCATTTTAATAAAAGTGGCTCGCCCACTTGGTTCAAATGGCTCTGAGCACTATGGGACTTAACATTTATGGTCATCAGTCCCCTAGAACTTAGAACTACTTAAACCTAACTAACCTAAGGACAGCCCACTTGTTCTGAATACAGTTACATAGGAGCAACTGACCAAGGCTCATGTAGAAAAATATTTAGCAAAATTATACTTTCAACTGACACAAACTACGGACGTCCTAGCGGGCATGTCTGATTAGTTGAACAGCTGACATAGGAGACCGAGTGTACTCGTGATGTGCTGCCGAGAGAACAGATGAACGTCGTAAAAAAGTTGAAGGTGGGCAGCGATGAAAAGAAACTAAATCTGTGTCTCTGATTATTCGTTGCGGATTAATCACAGTCGCTGGCAACTATGACACACAGAATTCACTGATACTAATATTCAAGGCAGGGCGAATATTATAGTTGAACGCTGGAGAAACGAAGGGTTCTTAGTGAACGTCATGCCCGTTTTTGCGACGGGTCGTTGAATATAGACACACACAACTATAGGCCCATGTCACCGATTCTCAGACAGTTGTAGAATTTTAGAACATGTTTGATGCTCGTGCAGTTCTGGAGACTGAAAATCTCCTGTAGGGATTAACAGGGAATCCGGCAAAGTACGATCATGCGAAAACCAGCTCCAGCTCGCTCTGTTTATACATGAGACCCTGAAGGCAGAAGATAAAGTAATTCTGTTTGTACCACTGGAAACTACTATCTGCTAAATATGTTGTTTTGTCTTATTTATTTATGTTCTTTCTTTATTGTATTGAAACATATGACACGCAATATCCCAAAATGATGCTTTGTGGGTTAGCACCCAGTAGCCGGCCCCTACAATTGTACAAATATCTCTCCATATCTTTTTGGACAAGGTATATTCAAAAAATTTCGGAACATCCGTAATTTCCGCCAGTGGTGTGTTTCAGCGAAATGCGGTTGGCATCCCTGCACACGCCTGTGTTTAATGTGTACCTGCCGGAAGTTTCATAGTTGTATGTATGCTAGTTCTTGTTCAGTGCTGTTAAGTAGAACGTTGTGTCACACAGGTCGCGAATTTCGAGAAGGCAGAGTTAGAGGAGCAAAGCGTCTACATTAAATTTTGCGAGAAACTAGAGATAACCTTTACAGGGCATACCAAATGATGCAGGAAGCCTACGATGATGAGTTCTTAAGCAGGACTCGGTGTTACGAACGGTTTACACTGTTTAAGAATGGCCGGACGGAAGTTAAAGGTGGTCCTCGTTCAGGACGTCCTTCGACTTCTGCCGAAGACACATGTCTGGATCGTGAACGAAATTGTACATGCCAATCAAAGACTGACTGTCCGAGAGATTGCAGAAGAATGTGACGTTTCAGTTGTATCATGTCGTTAAAGCCTGACACATCACCTTCGAATGCGTCGTGTTGCCGTCAATTTCATCCTACGGCTCATGAGTGAAGACCAGAATGGCCTTCGCCTCGCAATCTGTGAAGAGCTTTTCGATCGCGCAAATGAGAATTAGATGTTCCTTGACAGAATCATAACTGGTGATGTGACGTGGGTTTACGGTTATGATGTTGAGATCAAGGTTCAATCTTCAGAATGAGCATGCAAAGGTTCTCCAAGTACAAAAAAAGCTCGTCAGGTCAGGTCAAACGTCATAGCCATGCTGATAGGTTTCTTTGACTTCGAAGTATTAGTTCATCATGACATCGAGCCATAGGGACAAACTGTTAATCGTTGGCACTGTCGGAACGTGTTGCAACGCTTGCAAGAAAATGTGAGAAAGAATTGGCCCGAAATGTGGAAAGACGATTCATGGCTTTTGCATCAGAGTAACGCAACCGCACATTAACGAAATCACTGTGCTGCCTCGTCCTCTGTACTCTGCAGACCTGGCCCCTACGGACGTTTCTTTTTAATAGTGTGCTGTTTGGGCAGATTAACGAATTATACACGCACCGATTTGAGCAAGTTTTACTTTATTTCCAGAGTTGAAAACCCCGTTGAACGGACGATAATTTGCAACGACAGGTAAGATAAACCTCGCAGAAAGCGCTTCGCACGATCCAACAAGAGGCGTACCAAAAATGATTCAACTGGCTCTAAGCACTATGGGACTTAATATCTGAGGTCATCAGTCCCCTAGACTTAGAACTGTTTAAACCTAACTAACCTAATGACATCACACAAATCCATGCCCGAGGCAGGATTCGAACTTGCGACCGTAGCAATCGCTCGGTTCCGGACTGAAGCGCCTAGAACCGCTCGGCCAAGACTGCTTTCGGAAGTGGAAACGGAGTTGGGAGCATGTATCAGTTGTAGAGGAGAGTACTTCGAAGGAGACCGTGCACGAGAAGTAAAAGATGAGCGTAGAAAAACTTTTGTGGACAAAGTTACGGAATTTCTTGTACATACACGGTATAGCGATATTTGAAACTGTGAACTGTCACCAGAGGAGTATTTGCGATCTAGTAAACGGTTAGATGTGGCGGTTCGATGTAACTGCGATACAAAATTGCCGATCGTCGGTGGCACGCTTTGAGTTCTGCAGCTGTCGCTACCGACTTCTAGGAAGTAAAATTAACCACTTTAGCGTTAGCGCTCGTGTATTGCAGTACACCTTTGAGCTGTTGTGCTGTGGGATGGGATTTCTACGAAAGAGTTTACATTGCAGCAGAATAGCACGTCTGCGTAAAATCACACGCAACTGTGGTCTCTTCCCCGAAACATCCCAGCTCACACGCAACTGCATTACGGACTGCTGTCATACTGGAAATACGGAGCATATGTGGTAGTGCCGTGCTAGTTTACGCAGTGTGGTAATTGATCCTTTACTCAGAAACACTGCATAGTTGCTCTACTAACAACTTACTTGCTGCATCGATTGTTGAAACAGTAGTAGTGGGTAGGAACTAACATATTTATCATACAAATCTTGTAAATAAACATGTAGAATTTTCACTTGTCATTACAACAAAACGTTGCTAGCACATTTCTTACTTTCGTTCATGCCATTAGCCTATAATTTTTACCCCGCATATTTACCTCCAATACTAAATCGATGATTCCTTGCTGTCTCAGAATGTGTTCTATCAACCAAGCCCTTCTTTTTAGTTAAGTTATGCCAAAAATTTCTTTCCTGCGCAATTCTGTTCAGTGCTTCCTCGTTACACACTCTACCCATCTAATCTTCAGTACTCTTCTGTAATATCACAATTCAAAAGTGTTTATTCTCTTCTTGTTTGAAATGCTTAACGACCACATTTCATTGCCACACAGGGTTACACTCCAGATAAATACCTCCAGAAAAGACTTCCTAACACTTAAATTTATATTCGCTATCAACAAAACTTTCTTATTCAGAATCACTTTCCTTGACATTGCTAGTCTACATTTTATGTCATCTCTACTTTGGCCATCATTAGTTATTTTGCTGCTCGTATAGCGAATTCTTCTATTATTTTCAGTAATTCTTTGTCGAATCTAATACCCTGTATCTATCTATCTATCTATCTATCTATCTATCTAACTATCGCTTGCGCCTTGTCCCGCGGTTACGCAGGGTCGGCCATGGTTAACCGGATTTGGTATGTTAATTGTAAGGGGTAGCCGGATGCCCTTGCTGCCGCCACCCCGTACCCCCCACAGGACGGAATTAGTGTACCCCAGCTATCTGCGTCTAGTGTAAATCGTGAAATAGTATGAATGTGTTTCAAATGTCTGAGTTGTGCAACTGAGGCAGGACGTGGGGACCAGCCCGGTTATTCACCTAGTAGGATGTGGAAAACCGCCTAAAAAGCACATCCAGGCTGGCCGGCACACCGGTCGTCGTCGTTAATCCGATGGGCGGATTCGATACGGGGCCGGCGCGCCTACCCGAATCCATGAAGCAGCGCGTTAGCGCTCTCGGCTAACCTGGCGGGTAGTCGAATCT
Organism: Schistocerca piceifrons; assembly: GCF_021461385.2. Taxonomy (NCBI): domain Eukaryota; kingdom Metazoa; phylum Arthropoda; class Insecta; order Orthoptera; family Acrididae; genus Schistocerca; species Schistocerca piceifrons. The sequence continues at coordinate 234,635,048 of NC_060138.1, forward strand.
AATACCCTCATGTTACCAAATTTATTTGCACTGTATACCAATACCTTTCTTTTGTTTTTGTTGATTTTCATTTTATATCTTCCTTTCAAGACATTACCCATTTTACTGCTCTTCCAAGCACCTAGCTATGTGACAGAATTACAATTCCATCAGTGAACCTCAAAGTTTTAATTTCATCTCCCTGTACCTTAGTTTTTCTTCAATTCTTCTCCCTAAACTTTTAATTCTTTTTCTTTCCTTTGCTGTTTCCTCTTTGTACAGACTGAATAACATCAGGGTAGTCTACAACCCTACCTTGCGATGTTGCTACATTTCCCCAGAAACCAAAGTGGTCTTCCTCGAGGTCGATTTCTACCAGCTTTTCCATTCTTCTGTAAATAATGTTACGCAACAGCGCTTTTTGCAAAACTGTCCTGCAACTAACATAAAATCAGAACGTAAAGATCCAGTAGATCAGAATAATTAATCAGTGCTGACAAATGAGCTGCATATTGGTACCAGTGATTTTTGATAATTAACGATCCTATTCACATTTTTATTCAGATGTGCGTGGAGTATGTAAGTCTGAAGCCCTTTGGAAGCACACTGGGATGAGATACCATCACACGAGTGAGCAGCGAGGCTCTGTAGCAGGAGAGGGGGACTACCCGTGGGGCAGTCCTCAGATAGATGCGCCACAGGTCAAGCCACTGGTTTGGCCAATCTTTCCTTCTGAGTTGCCGCAACTTACACCATGCACTCCACAGTCAACATAAATATGATGTCCCACAGCGTAAGGCCTCTCGAAGCGACTATTTTATGACTCAGAGGCGAAAAGACGTAAAATGCTACTTCTAGCAAGGTCCAGGAGACGACAGTTATGAACAGAACGTAGAAAGTTGTTTCTTTGTGATGCTCTGGACGCCAAAAATAACATATAGAAAATGGAGTGAAAACCCACAGATTTGAACCTCTTTGTAAGTGTGCGACACCGCCGAAAAATCGGATCCACAGAAACGAAATGTTTACACAATATAAGAACTGCCAGAATTGGATGACGTAAAGAAACAAAGTTAGAGAGAGAAACTCTATTGTGGTGCTAAGCTCCCACATCATTGGCCACAGAAAGACAAAGAGTAAGAGTGAGATGCCTTTTTTCAACACTAAACGGTAGGAAGTGCGTCTCTAGTTAATTGCCTGAAGAAAAATTCAGGCAATGGGACTAGCATCTTTTAAGAATCTTTTTACTAATCTTTGCTCGGAATATCCGTATACCAGACAATCCGAGCAACGTAAAGGAAGCAAAACGCGGAAATACTCATTTCCATTTTAACGATCAGTCAGTACGAATTCATGCGAAATTCGGCTGTCGACATTTCGATTTCCTCTTCGCTTCACCACAGGGAGGCACATTCTCCGCTGGCGTTTATCGCCGCCAGGGTCCGTCCCCGAGCAGATGAGCCTAGAGACTTAGAAAGATTTCACGCTGACTCGAACTTAGCCGCAGATGTGGGTTGTTGCTGCGCTGCCAATGACAGATTCTGTAGCCGCTTCAGCGTCCACTTGTAGATGGATCTGGTGAGATGGAGCTGCGACAGCGAGATGATACGTAGCGTTAGTAAAGTTATTTTAAAGAATTTCAGTAGCCCCAAGCTTCACTCTGAAGACGCTTTGAGACTCGACTGACCAATCTGCTTCTAATTCCGGGAACAGTTACAACACATTTCCTTCTCTAGTATTACCTATCTTTTCTACTAACATCGACAACCATGGTACAATCTCGCAACTGGATTTTTTTCTTGTTTATACAAAACTAATAGAGTATTATCCCAGAACCTTCAGTCAGATGTGCCAAGGTCTTACTCTAGAATTACTGTCGTTTGCTAGGTGATTTATGACTCACTTTAATGTAATAAACCGAATTAATTGTTTCATTTAGTACTCATTGAATTCCTGATTCATTATTTTGGTAGCTGTCAAATTAAATCATTCACATAACATAGCATATTAGAATACATTCATACTAGACAACGTAACGTCCTCTTACAACAATTTATATTAGTATTTTGCATCCATGACTTATTGAACCTATAGTCCGGTAATATTCACGCCTGTCAGTACCTGCATCCTTTGGAAGTGGAATTATTTCAGTCATCTCGAAATCTGAGGGTATTTCTCCTGTCTCATGCATCTTGCACTCCAGATGGAGTAGTTTTTTCATCGCTGGCTCTCACAAGGATATCAGTAGTTCTGACAGAGTGTCATCTACTCCAGAGGCTTTGTTTCGACTTAGGTCTATCACTCCTCTGTCTGATTCCTCTCTCAGTATTATATCTCCCACTTCATCTTCGCGTTCTGCAATATTGCCTTGAAGTTGATTTCGCTTGTATAACACCTCCATATATTCCTTACACCTTTGCGTTTTCACTTCTTTGCTTAGTACTGATTTTCCATCTAAACGCTTGCTACTAATACAGATACTTCTATTTTCTCGAAAGTCCTTTTTAATTTTTCTGTAGATATTTATCTTCCTGCTAGTTATATATATATATATATTTTCACAGATTTGCATTTGTCTTCTAGCCATTTCTACTTAACCATTTTGCGCTTTCTATCAGTCTCATATTTTAGATGTCTCTACTCCCTTTCGCATGCTGCTATTTTTATAGTTTCTCCTTTCATCAGTTACATTCAATATCTCATGTGATGTCCAAGAATGTCTACCAGGCTTTGTCTTTTTACCGATTTGATAGCCTGTTGCTGTGAAATGTACGAGGTGGTTATATTTAAATTTATGGTGTTCAGAGAGCTGCAGTGTGGTCTGTATACATAGTAGGACACTTAAAAATTTTAGATATGTTCATTAATCAATGCACTCAGAGTATGCTGAAAAAAGTTCCACTTTTTACCACCAGGTGAAAATATGGCGCTGTAAGCAGTGAGGATGTGAAATGTTTCTTGTTTTGATGCTAGTGTGCAGGTTGTCACTTGATAAAGCGTGTTGAGGTTAAGAAATCTGAAGTTTTATGTACAAAACGCAATATCTATTGAGAAGGAATACGGTGCACTGCTCAGGAAGTTGTTTTATCGGAACAGCAGAAACAGCAGCACTGTATTGCGGGAATTTCGCCGCCAGAAACAGCTAAGAAGCCCCATGTCAATAAACAATCTATGGAACATGATGGTGACATTTGGAGAAGTAGTTGAATTAAGTGGTGCGACAGGGAGTGAGAGACGGCTCATTCCAGAGGCAGTTGTTAATGAAATTGCTGTAACTATACACTACCGTGCCGTACATGCCTCAAATTTTGCATCCAGAGCTCGATCTGTGTCATGGGGACACTCTCTCCCTGGACTACAGTTGAAAAGATTGTGCAGCACATTTTACACTGATATTCCTACGAGATTCAGAATGTGCACCAAGTAAAGCACTAATATAGGCTGTGACTTTGCCCTTCATTTTTGGCACACATGGGAATGGATGACATGTGGCTGGGGAATATTCTTTGGACGGACGAGGCACAGTTTACTCTGCACGGCGCCATGAATGCACAGAAGTGTCGAATATCGGGTTCTGCTCCGCCACCAGTTGTGCAGGAACGTTCGTGATACTCAGATTATGTGACTGCGTGGTTTGGTTTCACAGGCTCCTTCATTCTCGGTCAGTTTTTCATCGCAATGACACCTTGCAAGCCTGTGAGGTGTATTGTGACATCTGCAGTTGTGACGACCTTGTGCAACATGTGGTCCCAGCTTTGCAAGATTTCAACCACTATATTCATGCAACATGGGGCGGCATCACATGTCGCTTGCCAGGTGAAAGATTTGCTTCGCGAAACCAGCGGTAATGCCCGCATCATCTCTAGGCTATTTCAAGATTTTGGCGTTCCCGATCCCCCGAACTAAATCCGTGTGACTTGCAGTTGTGGGGATATCTGCAAGATCGTGTCTATCTATGTATCCTGATCCTTCCCGATCTAAAGTGTAGCATACAACGACATGTCACTCTGATTGTATCGGATATGCTGCAAGCAACTGTCGACCATGCCGTGTTACCGATGCAGTACGTTGCTCAGTCAGGTGATCGTACCGAACACATGTTGCAACTTGTGATCATATCCTAATAAAAGTGGCAGAACTACTGTTATCATGTCTTTGGTAGCTCCTCCCTTTTCTCGCAACCATAATACATTCTGACTACTTACTGTGCCATATTTTCACATGACTTCACAAAGTTGAACTACTATTTTTTTCAGCATACTCCGTAAGCGCAGCGATTAATGAATACACCTACGATGTTTCGGCGTCCTGCGGTGTATGCAGCCCGCAATACAATTCTCGGAACACTGTCTAATTATAACCACTCGGCTGGCAACAATGCATTCTGGTATGACACATTGGCTAGGTAATGTAGACACTTCTATTGTGGTTAAGCGAGCCTGAATGAGGGAGAACGAATTGGTAAACCATCTCTCCATGAAGAACTGCGAAGCGCAAGTGAAGTGGAGGTACTGGTGCGGAAGACTGGCTATGACAATAACGACAATAGCGGAAAAAGTGAAAATTCATCAGGGATCAGCTTCCAGCGTATTGAACATAACGAAGGTCTGTGTCCACTAGGTTCCACGTCTGCTCACAGCCAGTGAAATAACCACCGTATCGAGACAACAGCGAAAATGTTTCAGCTTTGTCAGACCAGTCCATTTGACTTCTTTAGTCGTCTAATCATCCTGAATGAGTGCCGAAATTGGGAAGACCCACCACTGACGAGGTATTTTTTTTAGGGCCAGAACAGTATAGTGCTAATAGATTATGGGCGTAAAGTTAAAACCGTTACAGGAGCGTACTAGCGAAATTTCCTGAAGAGATTACAAAAAGCTGTCAACACAAATCATTAGTGGTGGAGGGAGAGAGGTTGGCGGGGAGACAGAGGGGTGCTTTAGCTGTCCAAGGAGGTGATTTTGCTCCTCATCAACGCCCAACAGCTCATTCTGAACAAGATACAATCAAACATGCTGCTGCTGCTTTGTGGTATCAAATATTGACTCACTGGCAGTATTCTACTGGCATGACGTCCTGCGATTTCTTGCTCTTTCCTCAGATGAAGAAACTGCTGCGTAGGAACCATGTCATGAATGACGACGAAGAGAATTTCTAGCTGGAACTTTAAACGAACAGCAAACTTCTAACACTAAACTCTTCCCTAAATCATTACTGTGTTCAACAACAACATTTTTACCGGAATAATCTCCATTTGCAGCGCGGACCGCTACAAGACGTGCAGGAAAAGAGTCGGTGAGGTTCTGGCAGGTACCGACATTGTTGTGGAGCCATGCCGACTCAATTTCCGTGGCCAGCTGCGGTAGGTTTCCCAGTTGAGGATCCATCTCGCGAACAGCCAGATCGAGTTGGTTCCACAGTTTCTCGACTGGGTTTAAATCCGGGGATTCTGGTGGCTAGAGGAATACGATAAACTCATCCTGGCGCTCTTCGAGCCACAAATGCACACTGCAACTTGGGTGGTACGTTGCAATATCCTGCTGGTAGATGCCATCATGCTGAGGAGAAACAAACTGTACGTCGGGATGGACATGGCCCCAAGGTTACATGCGTATTTGTGTATATATATTGTACCTTTCAGAATGACGAAATCGCACAGGGAATGCCACGAAGACATTCCAAACCATAATGCTTCCTCCTTCGGCCTGGACCATTCCGATGATTGTCGCAGATCCATACAAGCCGTGTGTCCGATGGAACATAAAAAGTGATTCATCTGAAGAGTCCACCTGTTGCCACTCAGTGGACGTCCAGTTGGGTGCAAGTTCCAGCCTTCGACGTCGATGAACATGGGTGCATGAACCAGACGCCTGCGTGGAGGCTCAAACGAAGCAGCGTTTGCTGAACAGTCGCTGAGGAGACACAGTTGCTCAGTAACCGCACGTCTGTACTCCCATACACATCATTGCACCCATTGTTCGCTCTTGTCATTTATGGCCCGAGGTGCACCACAGTTGCCTTGGCGCCGGTTTTGGATAGCGTCATTTTGCCATGCTTGGTATACTGTAACCAAGGCGGTGCGTGAACAGTTTACAATTTTAGCAATTGCGGTAAGTCTTCTCCCCTTGGCTCGAAAGCAATGAACATGCCCTTCTGGACATCAGATAAATAGCTCCGTTTCCGCATTAGGACGACGACTGTACCGTTTCCCCCGTCCCCCAGACGCTTTATGTACCCTCATTGCTAACGCTGCTACCTGCCGTCTTTGAGTTCGCATTGCACGTTGACGTCGAACATAGGCTGTGGTCACATTAATGTGACTGGACTGTGTAATTTAAGTCCATTTACCTCCCATTTTCGTGTTATGTGAAGTTTGTTACGTCCTTATTTCCGTTTTTTACCTCTCGTTTTCTTATTGTATCGGGATTTCTAAGTTCTGTGTTTCATACAGTTAGATATGCATGTTGTTCAGTCAGGGCGGCAGCTGTGGCCGAGCGGTTCTAGGCGCTTCAGTCCGGAACCGCGGTGCTGCTGCGGTCGCAGGTTCGAATCCTACCTCGGGCATGGATGTGTGTGATGTCCTTACGTTAGTTAGGTTTAAGTAGTTCTAAGTCTAGGGGACTGATGACCTCAGATTTTAAGTCCTATAGTGCTTAGAGCCACTTTTTTCAGTCAGGCGACGACCTTGACCACATCCTCACAGCCAAAATATTATGACCACCTAAATAATATCCGGTATGATAGTAGGTCGCTGGAGGGAGTGGTCAGCACATCTGGACACACAAGTCACGTAATTACCGTAAATTCTGGGGAAGGGATCGATGAACTCTGACGCCACATTCAATAACATTCCAGATGTGTTCGATCGGGTTCAGATTTGGCGAGTTGATGATGAGCATGATGATGATGTTTGGTTTGTGGGGCGCTCAACTGCGCGGTTATCAGCGCCTGTACAAATTCCCAACCATTGCTTAGTCCAATCTCGCCACTTTCATGAATGATGATGAAATGATGAGGACAACACAAACAGCCAGTCATCTCGAGGCAAGTGAAAATCCCAGACCTCGCCGGGAATCGAACCCGGGACCCCGTGCTCGGGAAGCGAGAACGCAACCGTGAGACCACGAGCTGCGGACCTGGGGAGTTGGCGGGCCCGCACATCAATTGGAGCTCAGTAGTGTGTTCCTCGAACCATTCTATCAGACTGCTGACCTTGTGACATGGCGCATTTTCTTGTAGAAAAATGCCACCGCTGTCGAAAAACAACATCGTCATGAAGGGGTGTACGTAGTCTAAAACCTGTCTATGATACTCCTTGGCTGTCATGGTGCCGTGCACGAGCTCCACTGGACCCATGGATGCCAACGTGAATCTTCCCCGGAGCATAATGGAGCGCCCCCAGTTTGTCTCTGTCCCACAGTCCCCACTGTTACCCTGGAAGACGACGGATTCGAGTCCTCCCATCGGCATTGTCAAGAAGGTTTCGGGATTCGTCAGACCACATAACTCTCAGCCACGGCTCCAACGTCCAGTGCCGAAGTCACGTGCCTATCTCAGCAGGAGTTGTCGATGTCATGGTGTTAACATTGGCACTTGTACGGGTCGTCGGCTGCAGAGCCCCATCGTTAGGAGTGTTCGGTGCACTACGGGTTCAGTCACACTTGTACCTGTCCAGGATTACAGTCTGATGTTGGTTCCGCCATAGTTCGACGCCTGTCACGTTTTTCCAGTCCGCCCAACCTACGATGTTCTACATTTGTGTGGCTGCCCAACCCCACGACGCCTGGGAGCAGTTTCACCTTGCTTTCGCCCCGTGTTGAAGACACTCACCACAACACTCCTCAAACTCCCTACAAGTCGTGCAGTTTCCGAAATGCTCGTGCCGACCCTCCCGGCCATCACAATCTGGCCTCGGTCAAACTCATATAGTTCGCGCGCCTTCTACAAAAGGACAGCACGCTCACTGACACAACATGCACATTGCCTGTGTCTGACTAGCAGTGATTCCTCACCAGGCGATTCTGCTATCGTATGGACGTGTTTAGGTCGATAGTAGGTCGGTGGTCATAATGTTCTGGCTGACGAGTGCATAACGATGTGTGAACATTTTTTATATACTGTACAGATGTTGAAGGTTTGATGCAAGAATTCAACTTCATATGTAAACAGGACGATTGGACACTTTTCATAGGTGGTTCTTAACTTGGTTCGAAAGCCGTGCTATTACATATTAGCAACATGCTACCTTCCATTCCAGTTGCAAATGTAGGCCTAAGAAAGGAAAGTTACATCATGATGAGAGGTATTTTACACACCATCGCCTATAGTAAGCATCAATAGCTCACATGGGCTGATTTGAGAGTCGTCCGTATGCTTATGCACCTACAAGACGTGTACACAAAGTACTTTTCCTGCATTTGTGAATAGGACAGCCGTATTAAGGGTGTACATTATACGAGTACAAACAGGAGGACTGGATACGAAGAAAAGCTTTAGTTCATGCCAATGAAGGTGTCTCATGGAAGCCACATGTCAATCCCAGTACAGTCATTTTACCATTGTGAAACTGGGATTGATGAAGTCATTTGGAAAAGCAGCGAATAAGAGCAACGAACGAGTATTTGAACACTTTGTAAAATCCTCTGGAGTGAGTACTGAGAGCCAGCCCTTGTGGCCGAGCGGTTCTAGGCACTACAGTCTGGAACCGGGCGATCTCTACGGTCGCAGGTTCGAATCCTGCCTGGGCATGGATGAGTGTGATATCCTTAGGTTAGTTAGGTTTAAGCAGTTCTAAGTTCTAGGGGACTGATGACCTCAGAAGTTAAGTCCCATAGAGCTCAGTGCCATTTGAACCATTTTTGAGTACTGAGAAAATCAACTACGGAGTATTAATTCGGCTACAAATACGTAAGGTTCTTGGAGACGAGCAATTCGAGGGTTGACTCAGTCCTGATTAGCTAAACACGTGGAAGTGATGTCAAAAAGTTGCGTAATTCTTCTTGGGCAATAGGAGGGCTGAAAATTCTTTTGAACTTGTGAATGGCCTAATAGGCGCCTATGAGAAACTGAAATGCAACATGTCACTCAAAATGCACTTCATCCGGTCACATATCGACGTTCTCCCTGACGATTATGGGGCGTTTAGTGATGAACGTGGTGAGAAGATTCACCAAAAAATCTCTGTAACGAAGCACCGAGACCAAGGATAGTTCCATGCTTCGGTGTTGGCAGATTTCTGTTGGGATTTGCAGAAAAACTCTTATCTTCGTCATAAGCGACACGCGAAGAGAAAACACGAATTATAAATAAGGTATCTGTTGACAGTGTGCCTTTAATTGAACTGATTTCCCTGTATCTTTTCATGTTCTTAGTCTGAAACACACTTATTTATTTTTCCATGTGATTTGTGAATAGTTTATACTTTAGGTGTTCACGCTGCTCATATATTTCTGTGATAGAGCCTATCAAATATATAAAAAAACTAGTCTATTTAACAAAAATGATGTGATATATCGATTCAGCAATTCCTTAAATTGTATAAATCAATTTTAATAGTCTTGTCATTATCAAAAATTTTGACTATAACATGAAGATATATACGTTATCAGTATTTCGCTAACAATATAAACTTGAACACCCTGTATCAAATAACTAAAGTCATTAAAAAAATACGGAATTTATATTTATGATCAGTGCAACGAATTAACTCCAAAACTATTGTTAAATCTTTGATAAGTTAATTTGTGCTGAGCAGTGCTACCCTTGTATGCTATGGACCATTCCGTACTAAGGTTGCATAAAAAGTAGTAGCAACATGTTGTAACATGAAAGATGTGAGTCAAACGGCATGCTCGCTGTCTGCATGATAGCAGAAGGTCAAATGAAGTAGTACACTGAGCGGCGAAAGCTGCGTTTGAATCAGTTACCGTGTGCACTGTCTGCAAGTGCGGGAGGCCAGTTCAAGTGCGCTAACAGTCACTGAAGCATACTGCTGCAATTTCTTGCGACATTACATTCGTCCCGCACTGATAAAAAAGCGAGAACACTTCCTGGTACTGCATCCCATCATACGCCATGACAATGCAGGATTTCACACGGTGACCACGTGGAGGAGCTCCTGCGTTGCGTACGTCGGAGTGGGAGATACTGGAACTTCATCGTAATCACTCGATTTCAGTTCGTACGATTGTGACCCATCGGCCAAAATTATAGAACCTCTTCGTAGCACGCGCTACAACACAAGAGAAGACATCATCCGTGTCCTAGGGCGGTCATTACCAGATACTGAAAGAGATGGACGCGTTCACAGCATACGACGATTCCATCTGTGTGAGGAAACGTGGGGTGACTGTACAGAGGGCATGTAATATACCGTGAACGTCTCTCAAGAAAGTCTGGTATGATTTATAACTATGTTACTTTTCATCCAACTCGTGTAATATGTGAAGAACATAGTGGTTTCAATAAGTTCAAAACTTAAGGTAATCTAGATTTTAAATTGCCGTTTGCATCTTCAGCACATTGAAATACGAATAAATCAACTCCTTTGGCCTTTGCAAAACACAAAAGTTAAAATTTGTTGCCGGTGTTTTACAGTAGTAAGGAACACTGTGTGAAAGTGAATAGTAAATGTGTAGGGAAGAAGTAATGCCATCGCTAAGTTACATGATGGCAACTTGAATTTTTCGAGGTGATCATTAAAGCTATTCTGACTACTCCTAGTATAAAAGACTCACAGGTAAAAAGCCAGCACGACAGTGACAGTTATAAACACGCTTGACAAAACTGTAAATGTGTCTTGCATACACGTCGCTATCTAACGGAATGATGAACTGTGGCCTGTGCGCGAGGCTCCCATCGCGCAAATAGGGGAGTTGTTTACGTTGTGTCGTAGCGCGCGCGAATGAACACATGGCGCCTCGCGCTGCCGTAGCGGCCTTCGCCCGCAGCACTGCTCTACATGTGTGTGTGTCGGTGGTGGTTGGTCGGGTGAGCGAGTTTGCGGCTTGTTTGCGCAAGTGCTCCGTACTGGAGATGTTGTGTTAAGCAAATGCTGCTGCCTTCGCCGCGAGGCGTCGAATGTCCGTAAAGTAAGAGTAGCTGCATATGGGCTACGTTTCGACGACTTGTTACTTCTGCCACGATTAGTTACTGGAAATGGCTTACGGTATCAAAGAGTAGTAACCTAGTCCGCCTCCTTGTATGACTTCATTGAATCTGTGGCAAACTGATGATCCAACCGCTGGTTGTTCTTCTACCTCCAATAACCAAAGATATTGAAATATTCACAGTGAGAATAACAATTGGAGTGGTAATTCATTTGGGAGTAAATTGGTAAATCTTAAATTATTGCTTTCTTTTGTTGTTTAACATTCAACTAAGACTAAGTGTCTTTCTAGGATAGTTCTAAATTTTCCCAACAAAGTCAGAAAACAACGGCAGAACAATGCTACATTACAGGTTCCTTCTTACTGGAAAGTGACATAGTGTCCCACTGCAGACTGTTGACGAGGACCCGGGTTTAAGTATTAGGTTCCCAGACATGTCTGTGGATCGACACTTTTTAAGTAAATCGGGTACTTATAATTAAAGTGCGGCTACTCACAGAGGTCCAGACTGGACCATAATTATTGTATGTCAGCGTAACTTGGTAGATAGTCTAATGCTTTAATATGGAACCGATTTAAGCTGGAAAAAATTAGTTCCAATTTTGGACGCCAGGTGCTAATCTGTCGCTGTGAATGCAAATAAGACGTATAGAAATGCTCCCGTGTGTAATGGATTAGGAACAGAACATGGGCAGCAAAAGGTTAAACAAGTGAGAAAAACATAAGCTAATTTTATTATTAACCGCTGCTTACACAATTTGTTCAACATGAGCACCGGACATATCGGTGAGATTCTGTGCAGAACAGAGTTACTTAATTTGGAACTAATTTTTTTTCAAGCTTAAATCGGTTTCGCATAACATATTAGCATATCTGCCAAGTTTCGCTGCCATACGATAATTACAACCTACACTGGACTTGCGTGACCACCTGCACTTTAATTGTAACCACCCGGTAGAACCTAGTACGTTGTCGTCGACGGCGAGTGTTCATCAGGGACAAGGATATCGGCTAGAGTTCCCCAGGGAAGTGTGACAGGACTGCTCTTATTCTCTCTATACGTACATGACCTGACATAGACGGCAAACGGTAATTTACGTCTGTTTTGTTGATGTATGGTTTGTGGACGCTCAATTGCGCGGCCGGACAGGGTGGCCGAGTGATTCTAAGCGCTTCAGTCTGCAACCGCGCGATCGCAACGGTCGCAGGTTCGAATCCTGCCTCGGACATGAATGTGTGTGATGCCCTTAGGTTAGCCAGGTTTAAGTAGTTCTAAGTTCTAGGGTACTAATGATCTCAGAAGTTAAGTCCCATAGTGCTCAGAGCCATTTGAACCATTCAACTCCGCGGTCAAAAGCGCCTGTACACAGTCCCAATTTTACACAGTCCAGTGTAGCCACTGTCACTAACGATAATGATAATGGTCATGAAATGACAAGGACAACACTAACACCCAGTCCCCACCCGGCCGGGAATCGAACCCGGGACCCCGTGATCCAGAGGCAGCAACGCTAGTCATTAGACCACGAGCTGAGGAGGCTGCTGTTTTGTGATGAAACTATGGTGTATGGGAAGGTGTCGTTGTTGGTTGAATGTAGCAGGAGACAAGATATTTCTAGTTGGTGTCATGAATGGCAGTTAGCTCTAAAAGTAGAAAAATTTATTTGGATGACTAGGAAAAACAATGCTGCAACGTTCGAATACAGCGTTAGTATTATAATGCTTGACACAGTCGTATCGACTAAGTATTTAGGCATAACGTTGCAAAGCGATATGAAATGGAATGAGCACATCAGCTGGTAGCAGTGAAGGCGATTACCCTACTTTGTTTTATTGGGAGAATTTTGGGGAAGTGTACCTCGTCTATAAACACGACGAATACAGAACCCTGGTGCAAACCAGTATTGCCAACAGCAGAACGATTCTACTGCCGTTAACTTAAATTTCACGTAGGGAGCTCGTACGGAGCCCTAATTTCTCTTATGTTATCTTTGTGGCCCTTGTGGAGGCGTATAGACAGCCGTTTTCCATCGCTCTATTTGCAAGTGAAACAGGAAAGAAAATCAATAATAGTGGAACGTGGTACCCTACGCCATGCACTGTACAGTGGCTTGTGGGGTAAGTATGTAGATGTAGATACTGCCGATCGATCTTGAGAAGTAAAAAACTGAGCGCTGCACCAGGACTTGAACGCTAACAGCAGCCAACTGACAAGGGAACATCCCCATCGCACCCCCCTCTCATATTTAGCTATAATTTGGCACAGTGGATAGGCCTTGAAAAACTGAACACAGATCAATCGAGAAAACAGGAAGAAGTTGTGTGGAACTATGAAAAAATAAGCAAAATATACAAACTGGGTCGTCCATGCGTCAGATAGGCAACATTAAGGGCAATGTGAGGCGAGGAGCGCCGTGGTCCCGTGGTTAGCGTGAACAGTCGAGGGCAGATTTGAACCAAGGACCTCTCGTTCCGCAGATGTTCACGCTAACCACGGGACCACGGCACTCTTCGCCTGACATTGCCCTTAATGTTGCCTATCTTACGCATGGACGACCCAGTTTGCATATTTTGCTTATTTTTTCATAGTTCCACACAACTTCTTCCTGTTTTCTCGATTGATCTGTGTTCAGTTTTTCAAGGCCTATCCACTGTGCCAACTTATAACCAAATCTGAGGGGGGTGCGATGGGGATGTTCCCTTGTGAGTACAACGATCTACGGTTGCAGTTACAGAAGAGCGCCTCACAGACGTCCTCAAACATTCACCATTGACTCGCTTTCATTTGTCTCATGCTGAAGTTTTAGAGGGGTCGAGCAAGAAAGATATGAAGTTTTAAAGTCTCTTCGATGACGAGGTCGTTAGATACGCATCTGTACCTAAAAGCGAATTGTGACGGCGCAGGAAAGCAACTATGTCCTATTTATCGCAAGCATCTTGCTAAAGGAGTTAAGCTTTTTAGGAAATCACCGACAGCCTTAATCTGTTCGCTTGAAATGCGATCTGCGCCCTCTTAACATAGCCTAAACTGGGCACGGGCTGGCGCGGCACTTTCTCAAATAAATCAGTGTATGGTTGTTACAAATATGGTCTTAACTTGAAACTGAGGAAGTTGAAGTTATGTCACTTTTCGTCTCAGGTATGGAATTTGTGCCTCAGCTCCATATGGACTGAAAATGAATTGAACGATGAAACGTGCTTCCCTATTACGTAAGTGACTACTCCAAATAACATTTCTTTACGTTAGTGAAAGAACACTGCTGTAGTTTACAGGTGCTTATTTTATAAAATAGTATCACTTTTAAAAATTCTTCACAGCACTCAGGTTTATAAATTGTACATTCGATCGTTCTTCTACAAATTAGTCACAATAAAAGATTTATAAATGTAACGTGTGTGCCATAAAAATAATATAAAGTGAAACCACATAGTTGCGTGAAAATTTCTATATTACACTCATTCACGGCTGTAAAATTACATGACAGATTTATGAATTGAAGCATAATTACCTACGTTCTGTAGATAAAATACCTTACATCGCGAAAGAAAGATGATCACTTGGATCTAACGCTTTGAAAAAACACCGCGAACTACAAAAAATGCAACGTCCCTGGAGGTACAGTGAGACTATCTGAAACCGAGATGTTTTCAAAGTTTCGTGCCAAGTGGACAAACAATGTGAAAATGCTTGCGGTTGCTGCATGAAATTATTGGAGTGCACTCAGGTCACTAATTTAAAACTGGTTTCGCTTTAAAAAGCACTTTAGATAAATAGTTAAAATTTAATTTGTGTTGGAGTAATTGTGAAACAAATTGAAATAGGCATCTATCTCTCTTGAATAAGCACATCATTTAATGAGAAACAATGAACTACGTCTGACCACATATACGACGATGGTTGTCAAGTAAATCATTATAAATTCGTTTTAATTCAGTTGCTGATTAATTAATACAATACTCAACCAAACAAATTAATCATTTTTTATGTAACTCTGTATTGATACTCTAAAGAAATTAATACTTTTAAGTGTAATGAATACACGTTGAAGTTGCACTCGATTTTAAAATAAAAAAGGCCATTTTAGAAGAACAACAGCGTCCTGCAGCCCTGTTTACTTTCTTCTACTTCTTCTTCTTCTTCTTCTTCTTCTAGCATATTCTCCTGGTGTTGCTCTTCCATTCCTTTTGATCAATAGCAACATTTTTCTACGTTTGTCGTCCTGAAAACTACCTAGTCATTTTTAATCTCCCTGTTATCGACGTCCCAAACGCCCACTTCTTATTTAGCCCGTTCTGTCTTCATTGGCGAGATGGTAAGGACTTATTGGTTTAGGCACTACGCAAACATAAAATTGGCGGACTGTATTCCACATGACCTTTGTACCACGTGTACATATTGTGTTGCAGAATGGAATCGCCTACTCGGTTGCACCAGGAAATATTTGAGAGGACCCCCATGAAAAACAAAGTGATCGTACGACAATGAAACTTTGTGAAAATAAAAAACTATTGAGAGAAACACATTTTAATTTTCACATGGCAGGGGAACATTTGTTAATTGTGTTCCGTGTTTACAATCCAACTTAGAACGTTGCTCTGTGTGACGACCTACTGCATCAACGACAACATGGAACCACACAAGAGATTTAATTTCACAGTCGTTCGCAGCGCTCTTCGAACGGTGGGATATTAAGCTGTCGTGACACAAATCGTGCACTGCTTGTAGATCTACATCTAATAAACTACAACAAAAACTAGTACATAACATAAAGTGTAATCATGATTAATACTCAGCCTCTGAAATATGCAAAGTAACATTCCAGCCATGCTCTGTGTTCTACTTAGGACAAACAGACCGAGATTCCAACATCATGTTTGCAGACCACTTCAAAACCTACACACACAACGGTCACAGAGCATTAGCAATATACACTTATATACACACCATAGGACCCATCTGAAAAAGCAGAGCAAAATGTCAAAGCACTCCAGCTACTAAATAAATGCTATAAAATGTCTCTGTTAGAAGAACTGGAGACATTCACATTAAAGGAGTAGGAAGATACAAAACTGAACAAAAAATTTGAAAGTGAATCAGTGAATTTGTTCAGATGCTTAGACAGTATACTTAAGTGAAAATAATAGCATATAAAAATCACTGTAAATAGATATAGGTAAATTATAATTCTGACCATACAAAAGTGCGAGGGGTATTCGGAGAGCAAGAAACGATCAGTCGTGAAATGGAAACCACAGTGAAAATCAAAACTGTTTTATTTGCAACAGGCATCTATACCTTCTAGCTACTTCTCGACATAGTCAGCTCTCCGACTTAGACATCTGTCGTAGCCTTGTACCAACTTCCCAATACCCTCGTCATAGAAGGGAACCTCCTGTGCTTTCCGACAATTTTTTACGCTGTACTTCAGTTCGGTGTCTGTGCTAAAATGCTGTCTTCGTAGCCAGTGGCTCATTTGTGCGGAGACGAAAATCAGATGCAGCCAAGTCCGGGTTGTGCGGTGGGTGATGAAACACTTCCCATCGAAAACGCTCCGCGAGTATCCTCATTGTTCCTGCACTGGGCGGCCGAGAACTGTCATAGAGAAGAAACTGCATGACCATTACGTTATGTGGCGGCAGGGACCAATATTTGGAGGGAGATACTATTTTCTAGGCATCTTTACGGGCTCACAGTGCACTCAAAACTGAGAAGAGCAACGCGGTGCTTTCTATGGGCATACTAGAGACACTGACAAACTCATCTGTGCAAAGTTTCATCTAATTTTCACTTTGGGTTCCATTTCGCGGCCGATCATTCCTTATTTTCCAAACAGCCCTCATATCTCGTAAAGTGTGGATAATGTGTGGCAATATCTCTGTTGACTACATCTACAAACATGTTTGTAATTGTTTGTTTACATAAATGTGTTGGTCTCGACATATAGTGGGCACAGAAAATTGGTTGGGTTGTTTAATATTTGTGAAACTCTGCACAAACAGACCACTAGAAAACTTTAAGTACAAGTTCTTCCAAATTTCGATATTAACGATTCAGAAAATATCGCTAATCAACTAAATATTTCGAGTTTTTATACATCGCTGTAAAGACAACAGGATAACGCAGAACCTCACACATCAAAAGCAGTACGAAAAACTGACGTAGTACACAGATAAAAACGCACTTGAAAATAGGACTCATATTCCGAAACGCATCATGTAACATACAGAGAAATAAAAAACGTTACTAGTAGATGAAAAGTTATTTATAAACAAAGCCATTTTTTCACAGACTTTCACAAACCATTTCTAATGAATCAAATCATAAAACTACTTTACGGCTGAAGCCCTGCTGACATTGTCGACCTACAGCTGTCTAAAGCTGTAACGTACGATGATGCGAGGGTTGGAACTCTGACAGTGGCAGCTATTTATTTACAGTTCGTACAAAGTAGATACGTGTTTCAAAGTTTTACTGACCTTCAAAGAATCTGGTGATTCATGGATAGAACCGTCTATCCGTGAATCACCAGGTTCTCTAGTCTGAATTCTCGTCTTATGTTGTACGAGCAGATCGTACAACATTACTTCATTTGAGTACGCTAGCGCTGTGTTATCAAGGACATTTAACGCTCCCCCCCCCCCCCCTACCTTTTCACTAGTTGGATATGTTGTGGGCGAAACAATTGCAGACAGGGGTCACCGAAAAGAAAGCAATTTCCTATTTCATCACTAATAACCTCTTAATCAGAGAATACTGCAGAACAATATAACCGTCCCTCTTCTTTCTTTTTTCTGGTGTTAACAGATATGGAGCTTGATGGTAACTGTTTTGTTGTTTTGCTACAAAGCAGTGGCATATTACGATGTTCCATACGCAAAGAACGCAGGAAGCAGACGAAAGTAACTGCCTGAAGTTGGTTAGAACTGCCCAAAACTGTAAATTTTTCTGTAAAATACTAAACGTTAGCAGCTTGTTCAGATATTATTTACAGTACTTTATGATCATGGGGCGGACGCCAAGAGGACGGCGTAGACTTACTGGTTCATACCGCAGATGTCTGAAGCTATCGGTTTGCGCAGTTCGTTGTTATACGGGTTTTGTACGTTCTAATCCAACTATCATTACTTTTTCAATAATATTTAGTTTTACTGATTGCTAACACTCTCCGAAAAACGAAAGTGCGTAAAATTACACCACCTCTGTACGCTGGCCAACAACAACCGGCCAGTAACTACAAAAACTGGTACTCCGTTCCATATGTTGGCAACATTTCAGATAGCCTTCCAAAACATTTCAAGTCTTGCAACTACAGACTGGCGTTCTACAGTAACAACATGTTCTTATTTAGCAGTAAATATACAATGATTCCTTTGGAGCAGAGTCATGTGTCTGAAAGGACTTGCAAGCAGTATGGATAAGTTGGGTTGGGTTGGCTTTTGTGGGAGGAGACCAGACACGAGGTCATCGGTCTCATCGGATTGTGGAAGGACAGGGCAGGAAGTCGGCTGTGCCCTTTCAAAGGAACCATCCCGGCATTCGCCTGAAACGATTTACAGAAATCACGGAAAACCTAAATCGTCCGCAGCTCGTGGTCGTGCGGTAGCGTTCTCGCTTCCCGCGCCCGGGTTCCCGGGTTCGATTCCCGGCGGGGTCAGGGTTTTTGTCTGCCTCGTGATGACTGGGTGTTGTGTGATGTCCTTAGGTTAGTTAGGTTTATAGTTCTAAGTTCTAGGGGCTGATGACCATAGATCTTTAGTCCAATAGTGCTCAGAGCCATTTGAACCATAACCTAAATCAATATAGCCGGACGCGGGATTGAACCATAGTCCTCCCGAATGCGAGTCAAGTGTGCTAAACACTGCACCACCCAGCTCGGTTATGTACAAGTATTTGTTGTTCAGTCAGGCAGGGCTGTGGCAGTTAGGTTACCGAAAGACGAAAGGGAATGGAAAGTTGGAAAAATAGATTGAAAACATCTTCAGCAATAAAAAAAAACATATGACGCAGATTGTGGAATTACTAGCAGTCAATAAGCCTTAGACACTGAAAGCCAGTTTAGTTTTCGTTAACCAACGACAGTTTCCTTTTTCCCTTCTTCAATCGAGTTAGCGTAAGATGAAAACAGTAAATTGAACTATAGTTTACATTTTTTATTAAATAAAACGATTTTCATGTGGAATTAAAAAAGTAATAGTTTTCATTGTAAGGACTCTGAATCTCAAAATTTTATCTATCTTCGGTGCCTGTATGAATAACACGTGCAGCAGAAGCATGGAGGTAGAAAAAGAGAGAAGGTGGGATTACGTCACAGAGTTGAAGCCGGTGTCTGCCATATTAGCTAGCGCAAAACATTAGGTTCACCGCATTCATACCACAATACTTTACCGCAGAGACAATTCGCTGTACCGTCACTCTAACTGCGTCGTATTACTTGAGCAAATACGCATTCAAGAAGAGAACAACGTTCGAAATTGAATTCCTGGCACTGTTATTCACGTAAGCTCCATAAATTTTAATATCTAAAACAGTTATTGCGCGCTGACGATAGAAATAATGAACAAGAAGCAGTCGTAAAACGTAGTCTGCTGATGTTATGGGATACTTAAAATGGCGCTCACTCTGGCTTCAAAACGACGCACAGCGTAAGTCTTTAGTACCACCTCGCTTCCTTTTTTACCTTCATGGTGGAAGCACGTCATTCTATCTGTGGCTGCGACATTCAGTTGACACCTAATGATGACCTAAGAAACCGAAAGACGTTTTCTGATCGACTATATAATATTTGCAGCACATCAGGGAAGTATTTTCTTTTTAGTACTATGGTCAAGCATGAAGGAGAACTAAGTTAACTGTTTCTGTGAAGATATTTTCGGAATGTCTTCTATCAGCCCCTCAGTGAGCATTGTGGCGCCTATGGCAGACTTCGGCTCTGCCCGTACCACAGCCGCGGAAGGCTCACTCCGCACTACAAACATTCATCAAACATTTAATAAACGCAAGTCGTTAGCGTGACGGACGTATACAGATTGCCGGTTTCGCGTTTTACAAGCGCGGACACTCAAACAAACTGTGGCGGATGTGTACGTTGTCCACAAAGTTGGGAGTCATTCACGTCACACTACTCTACAACTATTATTCAATCACAACTGCAGAGAAGAAGACATTACTTATCACGCGAAATACTCAGTTTATCATTTGCCGAAGGTAGATTCCTTTGTTTCTGCAGAAATACCTGGCCGTCCGTTGTGGCTGAGCAGTTCTAGGCACTTCAGTCCGGAACCGCGCTGCTGCTGCGGTCGCAGGCTCGAATCCTGCCTCGGGCATGGACGTGTGTGATGTCCTTAGGTTAGTTAGGTTTAAGTAGTTCGAAGTGTAGGGGACTGATGACCTCAGATGTTAAGTCCCATAGTGCTTAGAACCATTTGAACCAGTTTTTTTAAAATACCTATAGTAGTAGTAATCGTCTACGTTATTATTATTATTATTATTATTATTATTACAGTCCTCGTCGCTGTCGTCGTAGTTAACATTGTTATCATCAACGACATCGCTCATCAGCAACAGCCTTTCTACAACCACTGTTGTACAATGTTCTTCTCTACACTTTTTCGTGTATTAAAGCCTTCACAAATACGCATACATATTCCTCTTGTGTGTTTTCTAACGTCATGTACACGCCTTCTATTATGTGGTCATATATGTCTTTTATTGTCTCTTGGAATCTAAGAAATAATTTCCTTGGTCTTTTTATTCGTACCACCCTTTCACCTTGCTACATGTCTCGTCCACAGCTATTTCATTTTCATCGTAATCGTAATAACTTACTCTACTCATTTCAGTCAGTCCTCTGATTGAGTTGTCTTCTTGTCTCTTCTAGTATTTCCTAGATTCAAGTGTAGGCTCAAATGGCTCTGAGCACTATGGGAATTAACATCTGAGGTATTCAGTCCCCTAGAACTTAGAACTAATTAAACCCAACTAACCTAAGTACATCACACACATCCATGCCCGAGGCAGGATTCGAACCTGCGGTCGCGCGGCTCTAGACTGCAGCGGCTAGAACCGCTCGGCCACTCCGGCTGGCTCAAGTGTAGGTTATCGCTGAGACCACTCAGTTTTTCAACAGTTCGCACGTTAAAGACCTTGTCTAGATGCAAAATATCGAGGCAGAAATAAATAGTATTATTTTTTGACAACTTTCATTGTTATTTTTTATCATTTTCGCTGTCCTTTTTGCCAGTTGAGTGTTATTCTTTGCCATGTTCTGTGTAATGTTTTGTCAAATTAGGTGTTTTTTGCCAATTCCATGTTTTTTCTGCGAATTTCGATGTTTTTTCTTCCAGTTTCTGTGTTTTTTCCCGCCAGTTTTTTTGCCAGTTTCTGTGCTTTTTTCTGGCAGGTTCTGTGATTTTTTTCTGCCAATTTTTGTTATTTTGTAGCATTTTCTGTATTACTTTTTATCAATGTTTTTTTTCCAATTTTGGTGCATGTCTTTGGCATGTTTTGGTGTTAATTCCTGATGGCTTGATTTTGAAGTTCCATGTTTCCTTAGTTTTGTCTTATTTCATTGCTTTACAGTGTTACGTTGAAAGTATAAACATACCTATCAATTACATTACATTTATTGACATCAATATCACATTTACTTACGTTATTTGAAAAAGGGAATTTTTATGCTAAACGTATTACATCAAATTATGTAAAGATAAAATACTGCCCTGCAGCCAAAGATTTGAAAGTTTTTGAAAGGAAATCATTATGATATCTTTAGAGTTCTACTGAGGAATTATTACGTCAAACTGATAGAAACAAACCAAACATAAGCCATGTCGATTTATGTGTTTGCGAAGCTGCAGTGTTATATTTTATGCTTTTCACATTATATTTCCGTACTATGCAATTATGTAGAGTAATTGATGCGTCAGGTTAAGGATCTCCGAAGAACAGTTCATTTTGGGTTCGATTTGTTTTGCAAAAGCGTCCTGACGTGTGACCTCTACGACTAAAAGTGTTACGGGAATGGAGTTGGAAGTAGGATACTTTTCTTTGACGTTCCTTATACATCCACAGTTTTCATACATAAATGAATTGCCATTTAATGATTACACCCAAACTTGAGCCTTTAGAGCAAAGACAAAAGCCAATGTCAATATTAAAGAACTATTAGTAAATCACTGCATTCAGATTTGAATTTTTACACGTAATACGGCTAAATGGTAAATATCGTGACATTTTATAAAAACCGACGAGTTCATGCTACGTTACTGAAATCCGCCGATGTTATTTTCGCGTTATCATAAACGCGAAAGTTACCTGTCCTTAGCCATAATACAAATTTGGAAATACTTGCTGCGAACTTTCCGTTCCAGACATATCGGAAGTTTAGTCTTGAAAATCCTATTAAGGTAAACGAGCACTGCAGGTCGTTTTAACACTACTGTATGTTTCTATTACAGTCAGTCAATGCATTCAACTTGCCTGAACTGAAAAAATTCAACTTATTCTACTGCTTGATTGCTAGTTTGAACTATTTTTTTCTCTAAGTTGGCCATATGTTAAACATGCTTCAACATATCTACCTCATCTGCAAAATGAGACAAGTATGTTAACAGGGTAAATTATCGTACTGGATACCATGTTCTGTATGGCCTTAGATGGAGAATGACAGTTCTTTAAATTACGAAACACTACGGTCTTCACTAGAATACTATAGTTGCTTATGGGGTCTGTATGGGCTTGAATTAATAGATCGTCACTGGTATATCTGACTGACAGAAGATAGTAACAGAAACACTGCAAAATGAGAACTGATAGATATTTCAAGGAAGACGGGCGGACAAGTTTTGAGCTCGGAGTATCTGAAGATTTTACAGACCACATGGTTCTACTATCAAAGCGCAAAAACAAAATCTTATTAATAGCTCATTGAGAAAAAAAATGGTTCAAATGGCTCTGAGTACTATGGGACTTAACTTCTGAGGGCATCAGTCCCCTAGAACTTAGAACTACTGAAACCTAACTAAACTAAGGACATCACACACATCCATGCCCGAGGCAGGATTCGAACCTGCGACCGTAGCGGTCGCGCGGTTACAGACTGTAGCGCCTTGAACCGCTCGGGCCCGCATCTCGTGGTCGTGCGGTAGCGTTCTCGCTTCCCACGCCCGGGTTCCCGGGTTCGATTCCCGGCGGGGTCAGGGATTTTCTCTGCCTCGTGATGGCTGGGTGTTGTGTGCTGTCCTTAGGTTAGTTAGGTTTAAGTAGTTCTAAGTTCTAGGGGACTTATGACCACAGCAGTTGAGTCCCATAGTGCTCAGAGCCATTTGAACCATTTGAACCGCTCGACCAGCTCGTTGAGAAACGTGTAAGCAATCAGTCTCTCATGTTTCCTTTGTCAATAAAGGTACTTCTACCTTGAAATTCACAGTGACTTGTGAGAGGTAGATGTGAAGCATACGTGGAATCAAGCATTAACTTGTACAGATGTAGTAAGCAAATCAAAACTCTCTCCCATACAGTGGTACTTGGTACAGTGCCGGCCAGATAGTAGCGAGTCTTAACAGTCTGATATTCTTTACGCGTGTGAACAGAACTGTAGTAATGTCATGCAGTATGCGCTCCTGAAACCAATATCGCTTCTTCGTACCTGTGAGGCTTCATTGTTAAATCGAAATGCTAATAAAGCTATGTTGTGCTCATTTACTGGCCCCATTTTCTTCCCTACTTGGTGTACGACTCACACATTATGCATACGCTGCTGACACATCGGTATAAAAAGCCAATTGGTTAAACAGCTTCACTGAACTTCTTTGGAAAGCCGATCCTAATTAGTAAAGTCTATTTTCTCGGCTAAAATCGGTGCGCCGAATGCCATACTATCTGAGCAACGCATCTGGGTGTCATCTGGTCATCGGGGCTAATCGGAACTTACCATCGGGCCAAGGGTCCCCGCCCAACGCCGGAAACAGTGATTAGTCCCACGCGAAACAACCTGTATAGTTTAACTCTCATGATTACAAAAACTAAGTTATGCTCATTTGCAGAAAGCAATCTTCAGATTTAGACCACGAGGTTAAGTAAACACAGGCAACGACGAGTTTAGGTGCTGGATATGCGCTTTGTAGGACATGGAATTTCCCTCCGCCAGGCGACGACCTACGAAGCCAACGGCTTGCTCTTCGCAGCTGGATTAAACATGGCGCCGCAGTAATTTGGTTGGTGCGCAATTTTCAAGGCGGTGGGAGACCAGAGAACTTGCAGGAGAGATTTCCACTCCGTCTCAGAATGTTGGCCGCAGTGGAAGTCATTTCGCACCAACTTAATGCGTGACAAACCCAGTGACAAAGTGTTTCGAAAGAATACGGAGAAATTTACATTGTTATTACTTACTCAAATATGAAGGAGTCACCTCCCAGGCAAACTCAAGACCGAGTGTTAGTAGACAAGCTCTGACTATGACTCGGAGACAGTACAAATTTTTTCAGCCAAAGCATCTAAGATATTCTGTAGTTAAAAGGTTTATCCAGGACGGTAAATGAAAACTTTACTGCTTTGCTGGTAACGAGCGCGCAGTCTTCTGCAAGGGAAGTGAACTTAACACATAACACACAAACCATTCACATGGCCGGCACTCGCTCTAAAAAAAAATTAAAAAAAAAAAATAAAAAAATAAAAAGGAAGTTAACAGTCAATCATTCTGCGGGTATTGCCAGAACCCAATGCAGTTTTGTATGAATCCACAGAAAACACGAAACAAATTTTTGATAATGGAAACGTTTTTTGAAAATAGAGGTAGGAATTTCATAGGTAAGTTACTGTATCTACAACAGAGGTAACAGTCAAACGTATGTTATGGATGGTACAAATGAAAATTAATACAAAAGAACTGTAATAAAATGTAATATATTCAGTGATGAGACAAAACATTATTGCCAATGTCCACTGCGAGCTAATGCAGCCCGATGACGTTGCAGGCACGTTACGCGATAAGGAAAGTACACAGGGTGTTCGGAAACTCCCCTTACAAACTTCTATGACTCGGAGAGGGCAGTGCCTATATAATATTATAAATAGGAATCAATGTCCAGAAACATACCATTTACGTGCTGCAGCCGTTTGAAAATATGTTTGTAGTCAAGGTGGAGAGGGAAAGGGATGCTTATGTCGGATTGGTTGGTATAATTTGACGTCTATCATACCCCTCTGATCTGGTTCCAGACTCATTCACTTGTCTGTGAGTGTTAGAGCAACATGGTTGAGCACACGTTTGCAGATTCACCGACATAATGCCTCTGTATGGCGAAGCTGACGGTAATTGAAGAGCTGCTAGTCGCCTTTATCAAGATCGTTATGCACAACGTCCGACACCATCGCGTACCCTTTTCGTCACAATTACTCACCGGCTTCGAGAAAGGGGTACCTTTACCGCCAGCAGGCGTGATTGTGGTGCTCCAAGGAGACGACGCACACCCGAATTGGAAGAGGCCGCACTGCATCACGTTGAAGAGAACCCGTGAACGAGCACACGAGCAATTGCGCATGCAATGGATGTTGCTCCCAACGCCGTCTACTATATTGCAGATGACCAACTACTGCACCCGTACCATCTCTAATACTAACAGACACATGAATGAATCTCGAACCAGATCAGAGAGATAGGATAGACGTCAAACGACGATAACCACACCGACTGCAGGGACGATATGGGCCGCAAACGGGAAATCCACTGACATAGCGACTTTGACAAAGCGCAGATTGTTTAAGACATGGCATCACAGAAGCGGCAAAACCTGGTCGGCCGTATGCATGCTACTGTCGTGAGCATGTACGGAAAGTGGTTGAAGGATGGGAAAACGGCGAGCAGGTGATTTGCGCTGGACGTCCACGCCTCACTACAGATGATACAGGTAGGAGGCTTTCTGTCTCTAAAAAGAGGGATAGACGGATAAATGTGGCAGGGTTGATGAGAGTACAACGCTGGTGCGGAAACAAAACTTTCAGAGCACACAGTTCACGCAAAATATTGAACAGTGGCTTGCAGCAAACCACCTCGATGAGCTCCTGTGTTGGCCCAACGACATCACGATCGCACTGAGCACAGGATAATCGAGAATGGATCGTGGATCAGTGTCAGTGTGTCGGCTGGTCGGATACATCACGCTTCTTGCCACACCATGTCGATCTTGATGTCCGTATACGCCGCTATCTAGAGGAACGGTTGCTAGAAATACTCATTGTGCCACGGACACAGGCCTATGGAGGCCTATGAGGGGGTTCCCTATAGCGATGGGAACTTACAGCACACTAACTGTCCATGGAGAAGGCCAGAATCTGCTACAGTAGTTCAAGGGGCATAATAGCGAACTAGCGTTGATGTCTTGGCCACCAAATTCGCTCGATCTACAGTCGATAGAAAACAACTGCGAAGACATCGGGAGAGTGTTCCGTACCCAAAAACCACCGACCCGCAATTTAAGGGAACTGCGTGATTTGTTCGTAGGGATATGGTGCCGCACTCGTCTGTAAACGTACCAAGGACTTATTGAATCTACGTCACTTTGAAACGCTGCGTTTTTCTTTCCAAAGGTGAATCAACACGCTGTTAAGATTAATCGGAAGAATCTTAAGGAAAAGTAACTCATCCACGAAAGAAGTGGCTTATACGGCGCTTGTTTGCCCGATTCTTGAGTATTGTTCATCTGTCTGGGATCCCTATCAGATAGGACTGATAGAGGGAGAAGCTCCAACGAAGAGCTGCGCATGGGGTCGTTTAGCTGGTGAGAGAGCGTTACGGAGGTTCTAAACAAACTGCACTGGCAGACGTTACAAGAGAGGCGTTGTGCATCACGGAGAGATCTGCTACTGAAATTACGGAATAGAACTTTTCAGGAGGAGTCGGACAGCATATTACTTCCCACCACATACATCTCACGTATTGACCAAGGGAGAAAATTTGTGAAATTAGAGCCAATACAGAGTAGCCTATTGCCGACAATCATTCTTTCCACGCACTTTACGAGAGTGGACCAGGGTAGGAGGGTTGGTTGGTTGTTTCGGGGAAGGAGACCAGATAGCGAGGTCATCGGTCTCAGGGTAGGAGGGTTCAGATAATGGTACCGAAAGTATCCTCCACCACACACCATTAGGTGGCTTGCAAAGTATGATGTAGATTTAGATGCTAAGCAGATGGTCATAATGTTTTGGCTCTTCGGTGTATTTTCTTTGATTACAGCTACAGGTAACTCTGAAATGAACTCCGGCACTGTACGGATTAGTGGCTTAAATCAAACGCTACATAAATTAGGCTGATGCCTGTTTCTTCTATGTGGTTCCCCTGCCTTGCATCATGTTGTAATATTTTAGGCAGGAAGATCTGGTTTTGACATGTTGGGTACGAAACTCATTGAAACGTTGCGACAAGACGACGCCACCACTCGGCTGACAACCCGAGAAGAATTCATCAGCCTGACAGTTATCCGCTTGTCGACATGCCTGTTCTTTATTGTTCAGTCACATGCCAGTCTAACACTGAACTATCTCACACTTCTCACAGAACTTCATTTCTCACAGAACTTCATTTCTCACAGAACTTCATTTCTCACAGAACTTCATTTCTCACAGAACTTCATTTCTCAAAGAACTTCATTTCTCTCAGAAATTCATTTCTCACAGAACTTCATTTCTCACAGAAGTTCATTTCTCACATAACTTCATTTCTCACTAGTGTACACGTTACCGTTGGCTTAAGAATTTTAGTCCTATTTGCTTTCTGGCCTCATTCTTTACTGATCGACGCCGTGTGTCGTGAATAGGTATCAGGCGATTAATTTTAGAAAAACAAACTACATTATGATAATAAGGTTTTTTACTTCCAGTACTTTCAGTAGCACTCAAAACGAAACTTCATTTCAGTCATTGTTGTTGCACTGTCATCTGCGCGAGAAGCGTGTAACTTATGCGGCCTTCGTCAGCAGTTTAGGCAAAGTGCAGGATCTTTCAGCGGGGTGAGCTGCGGGCAACGATACTCTAAGATTGCCAGTTTTTTTACATAAATGAGATGGTCAGTTTCGAGACGTGCCATGCTTCAGTAACTAAATTTTATATACGTGATACAAAAAAAATTATATCCCAAGGAATTGACTACTATTGCAATGTTACGTTTATTTAATTATTTAACTGGCTGTCCTTTGCAACCCACTTGAAAATAATCTCCGTCAACCAGGGAAGCTTAAAACTTTTATTATAAAATGTGGCCCAGGAGGAATGGTCAATATTCGGGGATATGACAGGAACGATCATTCGAAGCAAAAAGGTCTCGTAAACATAGGCTCCAAATACACATCTTAAGAGCTATGAGCACTTGTTCGTCTCCGCTAATGGGAAACACATCGCTTCAACTGAACAAGAGCTCACAGTAATTTTTGAGAGCATTTCTCGTAGAGAAACAGCGGTCAGGCTAAAAGTACTTTCAATATGGACATAACCAGTCTCGACAGCAAAAACATTTATTTCGGTGATAATCGGTTTCGATAAGTTCTTGACGATCCTTTAAAACTCTCATACCATCATGTGAGGCGGCGGTGGTGAATGGAGCGGGTGTTGCAACTCCACGAACATCTTAATACTGTTTTGTAATCGTGACGTAATAAACTGATAGTTCGGTAATCCCCATAACATTACTCCATAGGACATTATTGAATAAACTACTCAAAATATGTCGATTGAGTTGTCTCTCCTCAGGATCGGAATGAGTAAACGTGCAAATGTGACTTGATTTTCTTTCCGTCTTCATTAATATGGGCTCTTAAAATATTGAAAGTTTCCACGACAGTTATTATTCCCTCACCATAATTATTATTGATATGGCAGCTATACATGTGCAAGCTGTTGGTCTTTCATTCAGTGGAAAAGACGGGAACTGATTTTAAAATTGATGCTAACTACGAGGGTAAGTTAATTATTATCCGCAAAATTGTTATAAAATTTTATTGTAATCAAATAAAAAAACTTACAGGATCATCATTTTTCGACAGTCTCCTTGCGTTTCAATGCATTTGGTCCATCAGTGTACAAGCTTCCTGATAACCTCATAAAAGAAGGTTCTCGGTTGAGCTGCACGCCAGAAATGCACCGCCGGCCGGTGTGGCCGTGCGGTTAAAGGCGCTTCAGTCTGGAACCGCGTGACCGCTACGGTCGCAGGTTCGATTCCTGCCTCGGGCATGGGTGTGTGTGATGTCCTTAGGTTAGTTAGGTTTAGTTAGTTCTAAGTTCTAGGCGACTGATGACCTCAGAAGTTAAGTCACATAGTGCTCAGAGCCATTTTTTGAACCAGAAATGCACCGTTTCTTTCACTGCTTCGTCCGAGGCAAATCGATGGCACCTTAATGCCTGTTTGAGTGGGCCAAACAAGTGATAGTCAGAAGGGGCAAGATCGAGACTATATGGAGGATGATACAGTACTTCAAATTTGAGTTTCTGGAGCGTTTTAGCAGTGTGGACAGCAGTATGCGGACGGGCAGATACAGTACTTCAAATTTGAGTTTCTGGAGCGTTTTAGCAGTGTGGACAGCAGTATGCGGACGGGCACTGTCGTGCAACAACACAACACCTTTTGACAGCAATCCTCGGCGTTTGCTTCGAATTGCAGGCTTTAGCTTGGCAGTAAGCATCTCACTGTAACGTACACTGTTTATTGTTGTGCCCCTTTCTCCATAATGTTCCAGTACTGGACCTTGTGCGTCCCAAAAAAACCGTAAGCATCAGTTTGCCTGTGGACGGTTGGGTCTTGAACTTTTTCCTGCACGGCGAATTTGGTTGTTTCCATTCCATACGCTGCCGTTTGCTCTCCGGCTCTTGATGATGGATCCATGTTTCGTAACCGGTAATGATCTTGTCTAAGAAGTTGTGCCCTTCGTTACCATAGCTATCCAAATGTTTTTTGCAGATGTGCAAGCGTGTATGTTTATGCAACTGCGTGAGTTGTTTAGGGATCCATCTTGCACAAACTTTATGAAACCCAAGTCGGTTGTGGATGATTTCATAGGCAGAACTGTGACTAATTTGCAGACGATGTGCCACTTCGTGAATAGTTTATCGTCTCTCTAAGAGAATCATTTCACGTGAACGCTCAATGGCTTCTTCATTTGTGGCGGTACACGGTCGACCATCTCCTTCATCGTGCGTAACACTTGTGCGACCAATTCGGAATTTGTCAGTCCATTCATAGACACTACGTTGTGGTAAAACACTGTCCCCATACTGAACCGAACGTCTTCGATGAATTTCGGCCCCTGATACGCCTTCAGACCACAAAAAATGGATCTCTGAATGTTGCTCTTCTTTGGTGCAAATAGACAGCGGAGGAGCCACGATTAACAGCACGGCAGCGATAACAAAACTAACCTAACAGCTTCAAAGTTGCAAAGATATAACTACAAATAAACAAAGCATGCGTCATCAACGTAAAACGACAGTACTACCAAAATAAAGAAAAATATAACTAAATTGTGGATAATAATTGACTTACCCCCGTAATTACCTATACCTGCACGCTATAAATGGCTTTCCCTCCGTTGGAAAGAGACGCTTGAGTTGGGAGAATACGAACGCGCGCCTCCCTCGCAGGTGGGCAGCGTGCTGAGCAGACCGCTGCGGTGTGTCAGTTGTCTGGCGGTGCCTTCGGCAGTGAGATGAGCTGCCACACAACGCCGACGGGCCGTGCCAGGCGGGGCTGCCTGCGCCACTTGTGATGCCGGAGCTGCCCGGATATTGCATTAAGGGCGGAAATTACCGAGGCAGGCCTGTTCCCAGGCGCCGTTCCACGGCGGCAGCCAAGCAGATTTCTCCTCGAAAAATCAGCAGCAGCGATCGACCGAGAGTCCGCGCAGCGCTGTCCCCAGATGGGGGCGGCGCCAGCCTGTTGCTATGGCGACGGCACCGTGCCGGCTCACGTCTTACAGTCACCGATTTTTGGAACCTGCGCTGCACAACAGTACCTTGTCAGCTTTAATTCTTTCCAAGCCTTTTTGGCAAAAAAAAAAAAAAAAAAATGGCTCTGAGCACTATGGGACTTTACTTCTGAGGTCATCAGTCCCCCAGAACTTAGAACTACTTAAACCTAACTAACCTAAGGACATCACACACATCCATGCCCGCCTTTTTGGCACTAGTAAATTTAACTGAAGTCAGTCGCGTATCATTTCGCTTGGGGCTGAAGAAATCACGAAAAATTGAACATGGGAACATTTAAAATGTAGGTCGTCGGCACTTCACAGCCTCCATGTAACAAAATCCTTCATATGTTAGGATTATATTTAATAATTTGTAAGCCAATGGCTGTAATATCTCTTTATATTCGATGAATTATTCTGATACAATTCTACCCTTGAATGACGTTTACTAATTCTCTATCTTCATACTCGCAGAATCCATGCGCAAAGTAGTTGCATACAATAGCTATGCCATCAGCGCATAATTATTCTTTGTAGTACTCTCTCTGGTGGTTGTTAGAAAAAAGGCTTCCGAGATTGTCTTCGTGCCGATTAGCCTCAGCATTGTTTGAAGAATTGTAATCTGAATACTGAGATTTATGACAAAAGATAACTGATACGAAATTGTACGATTAAAAGGGAACTATATATAAATTGCTCCTTCATACAAAAGGTGTGTAACAATTTACATTATTTGACATTTGAGAATTAATGATATTCATCGATACATTGCGTAGTTGTTAATCAGAAGGGAACTTCCGAAAGACTGGATACGAACCTGCATTTAATAATCCAAGAGCTCCATTACTTCTTCGGAAGGTTAAACTTCATCAAAGCCAAACATCCGCTTGATCTGAGGTTTCCCGACTGATTATACAACGCTCCCAAAAATACGAGGCATTTTATTTGTACAGATTAGCAGGCTGCCGCAAAGCACGAGCATGCAGAGAAGAAGAGTCATCGCCTGACTTCATTTTAACAAGTAAAATTTCTGAATCATTTTGAGTGACTGAGTTATGACTGTGTTTCCTATTACGAATGATTGATTGCCCGGACGAATTGACAACTACATAACCACATAATTACACAGATAGGAGGAAAAATTACACGGCCTTGCTGCACTGGTAACATAGGTTCCTGTCAGATCACCGAAGTTAAGCGCTGGCGGGTTGGGCTAGCACTTGGATGGGTGACCATCCTGTATCCCGAACGCTGTTGCAGGAGCTACTAGACTGAAGTAGCGGCTCTGGTCTCGGTAACTGACACAGGGCCGGGAGAGCGGTGTGCTAACCACATGCCCCTCCATATTCGCATCTGGTGACACCTGTGGGCTGAGAATGACACGGCGGCCATCGGTACCGTTGCGCCTTAATGGCCTGTTCGGGTGGAGTCTAGTCTAGTTTTTATTTAATATCCTGTGGTTAAATCCCATTTTACACACGCTTGAAAAATAAAATATCAACAACTGCATTCCGTTACGGTCAATCTTTCACTTTCACAAACAAAAAATTTTTAAGTTGAGCGAATTACAACATCAGTGAGGTAGAAGACATGTGAGAAGCTCATTCCAAAAAGGCACCAAATCCGAAAAATTAAAAATGAGTTAACATCTGGCACCACTTACCTACGTAATAAGAACGGAAGTTTCCAAATGATTGGAAAAGTGCACAGGTAGTTCCAATTTTCAAGAAAGTTCGTCGAGCAGATGCGCAAAACTGTAAGCCTATATCTCTGACATCAATCTTTTGTAGAATTTTAGAACATGTTTTTTGTTCTCGTATTATGTCATTTCGGGAAACCCAGAATCTACTCTGTAGGAATCAACATGGATCCCGGAAACAGCGATCGTGTGAGACCCAACTCGCTTTACTTGTTCATGAGACCCAGAAAATATTAAATACTGGCTCCCAGGTAGATGCCATTTTTCTTGATTTCCGGAAGGAGTTCGATACAGTTCCGCACTGTCTTCTGATAAACAAAGTAAGAGCCTACGGAATATCAGACCAGCTGTGTGGCTGGATTGAAGAGTTTTTAGCGAACGGAACACAGTATGTTGTTCTCAATGGAGAGACGTCTACAGACGTTAAAAAACCTCTGGCGTGCCACAGGGGAGTGTTATGGGACCATTGCTTTTCACAATATATGTAAATGACCTAGTAGATAGTGTCGGAAGTTCCATGCGGCTTTTCGCGGATGATGCTGTAGTAAACAGAGAAGTTGCAGCATTAGAAAATTCCAGCGAAATGCAGGAAGATCCGCAGCGGGCAGGCACTAGGTGCAGGGAGTGGCAACTGACCCTTAACATAGACAAATGTAACGTATTGCGAATACATAGAAAGAAGGATCCTTTATTGTATGATTATATGATAGTGGAACAAACACTGGTAGCAGTTACTTCTGTAAAATATCTGGGAGTATGCGTACGGAACGATTTGAAGTGGAATGATCATATAAAATTAATTGTTGGTAAGGCGGGTGCCAGGTCGAGATTCATTTGGAGAGTCCTTAGAAAATGTAGTCCATCAACAAAGGAGATGGCTTACAAAACACTCGTTCGACCTACACTTGGGTATTGCTCATTAGTGTGGGATCCGTACCAGGTCGGGTTGACAGAGGAGATAGAGAAGATCCAAAGAAAAGCGGTGCGTTTCGTCACAGGGTTATTTGGTAAGCGTGATAGCGTTACGGAGATGTTTAGCAAACTCAAGTGGCAGACTCTGCAGGAGAGGCGCTCTGCATCGCGGTGTAGCTTGCTGTCCAGGTTTCGAAAGGGTGCGTTTCTAGATGGGGCATCGAATATATTGCTTCCCCCTACTTATACCTCCCGAGGAGATCACGAATGTAAAATTAGAGAGATTCGAGCGCGCACGGATTCTTTTCGGCAGTCGTTCTTCCCGCGAACCATACGCGACTGGAACAGGACAGAGAGGTAATGACAGTGGCACGTAAAGTGCCCTCCGCCACACATCGTTGGGTGGCTTGCGGAGTGTAAATGTAGATGTAGAATTGTTACGTAAGCCAAAACGTAGCGTGTCGTTTATACATTTCCCCTTAAGACTTTCTGGTCATGGCGGAGAGTACCAAATTCAGTCTTATTTCGTTTCCAAGAAGTACCAAACCCCAGTAGTCAATCTTTGCTGCTCTTACTAATGACGTCACACACAACATGACATTGTACGTTGTAAGGACGTGTCTGACGATTTTTATGTTCATAGCGAGTTTTTAATTAAGTTGTGGACTCTGATATATCAGATGAATACTGTGAATCACCAACAGAAACTCCAGAACAATTCTTAACAAACTTACCACAATTTTCTACCGAAAGGTTCCCAACCCATTTTTATTTATGCATTAACAGCTGAAAAAATAAACATTTAACAAGCATTTCCCGTGTTATGTCTCAACATCTGTCTAAATATAACAACAAAGCTACAAAACATATTCTAATGCTACTGTGGCTATAAAACTTTTTTGCCTATCCCGTTAAATTACGTTTTATGGATTTGGTACCCTTTGTAAAAGAGCTTCTCATGTATCCTAAGAATGTTTTTCATTCGAGCTCAGGATTTTCGGCAAGTCGTACGACGTTATCAGGATGGTAAATGTGGAAAAACTATTAAACTCTACTAAAACACATTTATTCTCGTAACAACGAAAGCCATGAAATATCGCATCAAATTTTGAACATAAAGTTTCAAGATGGCACTGACGTGCCACATAGCATATTTTTTTTAATGTGCTGTATAATTTCGTGGAGCACGTACGTCCGATTCACTGCGAAAAATGATACACGAACAAGCTGAATGTTTCTAACCATGTCTAGAGTTTATAAATAAATACAGTCCCTCACTTCTGAGGTTCCTGGAAAGGAGGAGATGGTGATTTGATTTTCCTCAAATACATCCACTGTGTCATCTTTTAAGCGCACTTGGTTGCTCACAGCCACCTATGTATCCAGCCCATAGTTCGTAATAATTTTTTCCAAGTAACAAAAGCTTCTCCCTAAATGCTAGTTAGAGACAGATGTGTGACACAAACGTCACAATGCTCGAAAGTGTGTTACGTAAGTGGGACACCGACACTGCACATGTTAAATAGCTATCTTTCATTCTCTAACCTGATACACAAAGATGGAAATACACTTTGGAGGTATAAAGTTTCTTCTTTAATCTAATTACAAACTACAAAAGTGGCACATGAACTTTAAATTTCAATTCATTTTTAGTGGAAAATGTTCTTCGTTGACAATTATTTCTAAATTTAACAATAATAGAATAGGACAGCTGCTGCCATCCACCTCTGCAATACACCTAGTTTCTTCTTTGATTTGAGGCAATAACGGTTTCTCGTTTAAACAGTTTCATATAACTTCCATATATCTTGTAACAAAACGAAGGCGATGGCCGCTTATGGGGAAAAACTAAACTACGTCGAAAATTGTACCGTTTACTACTGACTGTAAGGCGAACCTTAATTTTTAAGCATTTTTTTTTTAAAATAACAAATTACCGTTCTTTTATTATTAAAGTGAAAAGCCAGACTAAAAAAAATCTTATTTTATAAAACCGAAATGACCTTTAAAATACCTGAATATTGTCATCTGAACTTTCTTCTTCTTGTTCTTCGTCCTCATAGTTGTACTTTTTAATCATAAGACGGACTTCACTGCCATCGGGAGCGTCACTTATGCCGCACTTCTTGAAAGATTTAACAATAATATCTTCTCTCACTCTAGACCACGACTGTTTAATCCAGTGACACACTTGTTTGATTTATAGCCCGCATCATATGAACACCTTTCATTCAAGTTCACTGGCACCGTAGACTGCAACGACGCTTCTTAGGCTAAATGGCGAGGTGGGAGCGAGACATTCTTAACAAGCTTGTGTATCCCCGCAACACATGTTTGTCCCATCGGTGCACTGCTGTCACCAGTTGATCCCATGGTGCCAGACAGAGAGTTTTCCCTCGTCATCGCAAATATATACATTTTAAAGACTGGCGGGAATTTTAAATCAAACACTGGACATTTTTATATTAATTTCGAGTATAAGACGCACCTGAATTGAAGAAAAAAACAAGAATTGTAAATGATGGGGATGATTTCGCAAGCAAAATAAAGTAAGCGATGGAATGGTAATATATAAATAATGTCGTTTTCGTACCGAAGTGTGATTAAGAAGCATAAAATAAAAAATCCTTTGTCGGAAACAGGGTCACCTTCTCAATCCAAACAATCAGTGACAGTCAAGATTTCCCACATATTTATGAGAAAACGCATTCACGTACAACATAAACCTCTTGCCATGGTGTCGATGCAGTAGTGTCTAACAAGTGAGTGTTGTCCTGCAATAATATCGGCATGGTTTCAGAAATACTTGCACACAGACAGAGCGTAGGCGGAACGTCTCGCAATGTTGTTTGATATTCAGTGATCGCGACAGTTTGCCACGATCGCCAGTGGACAGGATGGAGATAGCTGCTGCGTATAAAGGCCTGGTATCCTACGAATGTGATTCTCTATTGCCTCGGTGGATGACGGTTTCGAACATAGATTTCCATCCGCAGTTTATTTTTCCCCTTGAATCCGCTAAAATGGAAGACTTGAACGAATTGGTCCCATAATCGCTTGACAGTCGTGGGTTGCTGACCAACGCTATGAATAACATCCTTTAATGACCCGAATAAGTGGAAGTCCGAGGGGGCTAGGTCAGGTGGGACAGCCGTGGATGGTCTCCCCGATCGCTGCAAATCGTGGAGCTCCGCCGAACCGCCCTCTGGTCACCTCACCCTCCGTTCCCTGAGACTAACTGTACTTCTGTCAACAGGAGATGCTCCATAGACTTTGCACAAACCTTTGTGAATGCTCCTCACAGTTTCTTTCTCTGCAGTGAGAAATTCAATAACAGCATGTTGCTTGTAACGTGCATCACGTACAGACGCCATTTTGAAACTGTCCTGCAGCTACGCTATCTGTCGGCAGTGACGGAAACTTGGCCCGCTCACTCTCGCCTGAGAGTGGGCAACCCTCGTGCAATGTAGAGCAACTCCGAAGTAGGTATATAAGCAGTGATATGTAGGCAAGTGATTAGTGTAGCATTCGTGTATTCCCGACGTGCGTGCAGTAAATGCGGAAGCGTGAACTACGGCGACGTTATTATTTCTTGGCTGTCGAAGGATAAACACGGGTAGACATCCATTGGAGAATGAAGTATGTATATGCGGGAGTGCTGTCACCCAACGTCACCTCGTCCCAAGAAGTTCAAGAGTCAGCTATCTGTTGATAAGGTGATGCTCATCCTGCTCTTTGATTACAGGAGCCCATTGCTTATTGATTTCAAGGACCTGGTCTCTCCATCACTGGGTAAGGGTACGCTCGCGGCCATCACACCTACGGTCTCTTAAAAAATACCTAGAAGGGTACACGATTCCTGTCGGACAAAGGTGTGCAGCAGGCAGTTACGAACTTCTTCACACAGTAGGATATAGTGACTTAGCAACCGAGTGCCACCATCCTGATGCGCCGGCGGAATGATTGCCTCGATGCTCACGGCGTTTCTTGACTGTACAATTTCTGAAAGGGAGCTTTTTGATCGTCCCTTATATCCTTATATACAGAATGTACACATGCTTCTTGCTGCCTAAATTTTTTTGGTTGCGCTGAAAAGCTAATCATCCGAGTAGA
This sequence comes from Schistocerca piceifrons, assembly GCF_021461385.2. Classification (NCBI taxonomy): domain Eukaryota; kingdom Metazoa; phylum Arthropoda; class Insecta; order Orthoptera; family Acrididae; genus Schistocerca; species Schistocerca piceifrons. The sequence goes on from NC_060138.1 coordinate 234,672,809, forward strand.
CGTGGAGGTAGTACAACTTGACGTGTGTTGGATGCGGTCTCCGCAGTGTTGCAACTTCAGTGATCAGCAGTGCACATCTCTGTATTCCCATACTTCAGCAGGTTTCTAGTATTAAGCCATGATATAGTTTATGTTTACCACATCAGTAATTACTACAGAGGCTGGCTGAATTGTTTGACTGACTAAAGCCAATAAATAAGTAAAATTTTTAAGAAGTATGTACGCATACGTGAACTGGGGTGACTGGTGGTACATCGGCTTTCGTATATTTCTCGAAAAGAGTACGATGCTAAAATTACAGAGACTTACTTCACACAGAGGCTTAACAACAATTGTTCTTTCCGCGCCACATCTGTAAGTGGAAGAGAAAAGGGAGGAAGGGATAGTTGTACACAAAGTACCCTCCAGTACGCAACATAAAATGGCAGAGTGGAGGAAAATTGTATCGCGAAATTTTAACCCTGGATAGCTGAGGCCAGTGGGAACCAAAAGTTGTGTAGGTCAACAAAGCGCCATTTTTAAACTACAGATACTTGGCGCCACGCGCTTCGATTGGCCGTGGAACTGCCCTGTTGGCGTTCACCGGGTGACGGGCAGCGCTGTGGTTGTCGGTTCACACATACAAACGTCCATCGCCCCGTCACTGCCCCAACGTGATACGCACACGTGTCGGTTAGGTCTTCCTCTTTGTCTCCACCTCACGTCAGAGGCATTCGCAAGTAAGTATCGCTTCGGAGCACACACACGTCAGCTACGATTTAGTCATACAGTAAGCATGGCGGCACAATATTCTTTTGAAGAACAATGACATATTGTTTTTGTTTATGATCTAGCCGACGGTAATGCGCATGAACCTCGACGCTTGTATGACGAACGGTACGCAGCAAGAGGCCACCCACACCCGCAAACGCTTATAGCAATTCACCGGCGTCTTGGCGAAACAGGCTAGTTAGCGGGATATCATGGTGACGCTGGAAGACCTCGAACACGGCGGAATGTTGCATTTCCAGAGACTGTTCTCGAGCTCTTTGAGGAAGCACCTACGACAAGTACTCGACATGGGGGTTACTCATCGGTTAGTCTGCGAGGTTTCGAGGGATGACGGCCAGCATCCATTTAGTTTCCGCTCTTTTCAAGACCTAAATCCTGTGGTGAACTATGAAGACAGGATAGGGTTTTGCCGGTGGTTTGTATTACGTGTTGCATGACATGCCGACTTCCCCTCCATTGTGTTGTTTACCGATGAGTGCAGCTTCCATCGGGATGGCCATCACAGTACACGAAAGGTTAATTACTGGGCAAGGGAAAATCCTCACGTCACGTGCGTCCCCGGACACCAGGAACGATTTTCTCTCAATATTTGGGCAGGTATTGTGGGTGACCATCTGATTGTGCCGGTCCATCTACCTCCTCGACTTACCAGGGCAAAGTACCTTCACTTTTTGCAATAAATTCTACCCGGACCCTGGACATACGGCTACGCATGTGGTCGCAGCATGATGGCGTGCCCGCACATAACAGCTGTGCTGTGCGCGGATATTTAAATGAACACTTCGACTACCGGGTAACTGGCAGAGGTGCTCGTAGGACATGGCCCCCACCGTCACCATACCTCACGCCACTGGACTTTTTTCCCGTGGGGATTCTTAAAAGTTCTAGTTCACCCACCAGGACGCGAATCACCTAGAAACGAAGAGGAATTATTGGATCGCATTCAACATGCCGCCAATCACATCAGGGGAATGCCAGGAATCTCTTAAAGAGTTCGGTAAAACACCGGTTGATGTTACCAAGCCTGTATAGCGTCAGAGCGTCACCACATTGAGCACCTGCTTTAAGTAAATAGTGTCTCAGCTGCAAAAAAGGCCCTTTTTAGGGCCAACGCAATTTGTAAAAGACTTTCTGTACGCGAAATAACAGCTATTTGCGGGTTTGTTCCCGGTGCGTCTTCTCATCAAACTACAATGAATGTGTCGGGATCCCGGCCAATTCGCCCCCAGGCCCCCGGAGTGGAAGGTTGGCGCGCTACCACCGAGCGTGCGGGCCGCTTTGGATACATCGCGATCTGCGGCAGGCAAAGCATTCGAGATCATGTGTTGTCCAGAGCATCTGGCAACAGGGCAATCCCGCGGCCAATCGGAGCGCGTAGTTTAAAAATTGTGCGTTGTCGACCTGCACAGCGTTAGTAATTTTGGTTTCTACTGGCATCAGCTATCCAGAGTTAAAATTTCGTGACACATTTTTTCGCCACCCTGTGTATGAACGTAGATTTATCGAATTTCTGTGCTAGGCAGACCATGGCCGAAATTATGGAAAAACAACTCATTTATTCCCTGCAGTGCCACTCGCATTGAGCCAGAGAGCTACCGAAGCAGGAATCAGATGCAACGTTGTCGGGTTGTGGAAACCATTATATTAGGGGCGATCAGAAAGCTCCATTCTGAGGTGGTTGCTGCAGAATATATGCAGTGTAGGCCGACTCTGGTGCTGGTGTATAAACACCGACATGTGGGAAGGGATCAGTGCGGCATTTGTGTCTTTCTGACGTGCATACGGTGTATATAGAAACGTTAACTATTGCGAGATTATTATCAAACCCTTCCAGACAGGACCAAAGTACTGTTATTCTCTTCTTGGATGCCGAAGGACAAACCCCAGTAGACATCCATCAGTGAATGAACAATGTCTAGCAGGCAGCAAACTTGTCGTCAGTCGCTTGCACCACCTGTCTGTGAATTGTGTAAATCTTGTTCTGTGTGTGATGGTATTTACCTGTTCGTGTATCGCATTTCCTGAAGCGGAAATTGGGAACCATCCGAGCATTTGCCTGTTTGAGCGTGAGAAACAGCTTAAAAACCAGTACACAAGCCCCGGTCGGTATCTCGCTGCTCGGTTTCATTCCTAGTGTGTCTCACGTTCCAGCCTCGAAAGCTAGCGCTCTACGCGTTACGCTATGCGAGCAACTTCTCACTTGCACACGATGACTCGTTTATTCTGTCAGTTGTTTAAACTAGATCCGATATACACAACCATATTCTCTCGAAGAAGACCAGTTCTGTGCGACAAAACCTGCTCTGTTTCCAAAAACTTGCCCAATTTTATCGCGATATTATCAATAATATAAGTAAATACCAAGTGCTAGTAGGATTCGCGGTTTGAGCGTTCTGTAGAAACTTAATTATGTGTACAGACAGTTCATCCATCCCGGGAATAGAATATCTCGACGATTTTTGCCCATTATCGATACGGTTTGGCAACTGACGATTAGACGGAGTGTTGGATAACAAATCACGAAAAAATGTCTTTTTTCGTGTCATCAGATCAACAATTTTGAGATTTTTTTTCTTTACATATACTGTGAACCTGTGATTCTTGCCAGATTTCATGATTCTATGTCAAAGGCAAATACGCCACAGCTTTTGATGAGTGACTTTCCGAGTATCAAAATATATGACATACATGATCGTATCTTTAGATTTTATTGACTGAGAGGCTTAAAGTTTTTACACTGCCAACATACTCTAGAACTTAGTACGTGATACAAAGTTCGACTTGATACGTCTATCCGTTCCTGACGAAAAGAGGTCTTAACAGACGGACTGACGGACGAAAAATACAAAAAACTATTTTTTTGTCATATAATTATAAATTAACCCTTTTACGATTTTTTAAAGTTTACGTGTACTGTGAAACCTTACTTCTTGCCATATAACGTGACTTTATGCCAACGGGAAGGTTTCGTGAGTGACGGTGCGACTATCAAAATACTTTACACAAACGACTGTATCTTTTGAGAGATTGAATTGACTTACAAGCCTAAGTTTGTTACACCAACAAGGGACGGTAGACCTTAGTATGTGGCATAAATTTCAAGTTGACACCTCTACCCATTCCCGAAAAAAGGAGGTATTATAGTCAGACGGACAAAAGGACGGACAGGCAGACAGACAACTAACAAATTGATCCAATATTGGTTCCGTTTCTATCGACTGAGGCATGGAGGCTAAAAATGGTGCCTATTAACGCTTTTATCTGTAATTTCAATGAGATATTTATTCTGTGTACTTCGTTCATAGAGACTTCAAACCCAGTCCACTCAGCATCCCTCGCTTCTGCTGTAATTTGCAAACAATTGCACTCCGTCTTCAGGCCACGAGTTGCCTAGCGGGACCATCCGACCGCCGTGTCATCCTCAGTGGAAGATGCCGATAGGAGGGGCGTGGGGTCAGCACACCGCTTTCCCGGTCGTTATGATGGTATTCTTGACCGAAGCCCGTACTATTCGGTCGAGTAGCTCCTCAATTGGCATCACGAGGCTGAGAGCACCCCGAAAAATGGCAACAGCGCATGGCGGCGTGGATGGTCACCCATCCAAGTGCCGACCACGCCCGACAACGTTTCACTTCGGTGATCTCACAGGAACCGGTGTATCCACTGCGGCAAGGCCGTTGCCCTGCAAACAATTGATGAAGCTTTAACATTTGGCGTGGTCCTTCTCTCACCTTTTCCGTAACCATTGTCATCCCTTTCTCCTTCTCATAGTCTTATTATTTTTCCTGGCCTCTGTCCCGTAATGGAGTTGGCATGTTTATTTTTGGATTTAACAATGTAAGTGGTAGAGGCTGATTGATGCCCTTCCTATTCGCAACTCTTCTCCCCTCCCTTCCCCTACCCTACCGTTCCCTTTCCTTCCCGGCCATAATGCCCCCCCCCCAACCCTCCCTCCCTCGTGATGGAATTTGTGTACCCATTTTGCCTGCGCCTAGTGTTATCTTAAGTGAGGACGTGCGAAAGTTTTTTCTAAATGTTTGCAAACCGTCTAAATGAGGCAGAACGTGGGTAGTAGGTCAGTACTTTCCTAGAAGCCACATCTAGTCTGACAGGCACACCGGCCTCGCCGTTAACCCTCGGATTTGATCAGAGACCAGCGCGCAACTGCCGGCAACGGCGTGCTAACGCGCGTTGCTCTCCGGACAGGTTTCTCCTTCTCACCGCATCACATTTAACTACGTTAAGAGCCTGCCATTGCAGATGCTAGGGAAGGCCTTTTTCCACGATCTGTCTGCGATGTATCAGCACGCACTGCTTTGAGTTGAAGCGTGGCTGTACGTACGGTCGTCACGTGACAAAGTTAGTTTCCGGCTACGGCCGGGTTTACAGTTCGCTTTGTCGATTAATAGGGGCGCAAGGCCAAATATAGTGTTGCTGTTGTTTTAAATCACTCGACATGGATGTGACCCGTACCCCTGCGTTGCCACGCCTGGCTGCGGCACGCAGTGCAGCATCGCTGGACAACGGCAGATCCACCGTCAATTACGTCAAATATGCGTCCGCAGCCGCACCGCCAATCAGCCCCCAATTGAGTTGGTGGTTTCCGCCTTAATCCCGCTTTCGCCGTTCCTGCCGTCCCACGAAACGCAGCCAACACAGACCCCTGCGTCACTAGCGTTTATGCAAACGGCGCTGCATTTACCACTCGTACGATAATGTGATCCCTTGCGCGGTCGCGTGAATTCGCGACTCTGGCACACAGAGACTTGTGCATCTGCTGCAGGTTCCTAGAGCATATTCTAAGCTAGCCCGCCCAGCTAACCGTGCGGTATAACGCGCTGCTTCCCGAGCGCGCAGGTGTGCCGGTCCCCGGCACGAATCCGCCCGGCGGATTAGTGTCGAAATGATAATTAAATCAAGACCCTAAGCTGTCGACAGGCGTTAATATACATCAACGGGGACAGTTGAAAATGTGTGCCCCGACCGGGACTCGAACCCGGGATCTGCTGCTTGCACGGCAGACTCCATATCCATCAGAGCCACCGAGGGCACAGAGGATAGTGTGACTGCAGGTATTTATCCCTTGCACGCCCCTCCGTGAAACCCACATTCCCAACTTAATGTCCACACACTACATTCGTAGTGCCCCTGCCCATTACACTCATTACTCACGGCAGACAATCTTACCGAGTCCTGTAAGAGTTCGGGCACTGCCTGTGCATCCAGCACGGAAGAAGGTCAAAGGCCGGTTAGCCTTAACTACACTACTGGTTATTAAATTTGCTACACCAAGAAGAAATGCAGATGATAAACGGGTATTCATTGGACAAATGGTTCAAATGGCTCTGAGCACTATGGGACTCAACTGCTGAGGTCATTAGTCCCCTAGAACTTAGAACTAGTTAAACCTAACTAACCTAAGGACATCACAAACATCCATGCCCGAGGCAGGATTCGAACCTGCGACCGTAGCGGTCTTGCGGTTCCAGACTGCAGCGCCTTTAACCGCACGGCCACTTCGGCCGGCTCATTGGACAAATACATTATACTAGAACTGACATGTGATTACATTTTCGCACAATTTGGGTGCATAGATCCTGAGAAATCAGTACCCAGAACAACCAACTCTGGCCGTAATAACGGCCCCCCTCCCCCCAATTCGTTTTTTCCTCACCTTCCCCCCCTTTCGTTTCCCGTCGTCCGTCCAGGTCCCTTCCCCCCTCCCAATCTGACCTCCGCTGTGGTATATCATATTTGTGAAAATTTTTTAGTGCAGTGTTCAAGTGAATGTTCAGTGTTGTTCGTCTTTCCAAAGTATTGCGAACAGAAACAATGCTGTCGCTGCGTGTAAATTTTATATCTCTTGCGAACAGAAACCAGACTGTCGCCGTGTTTTTTAAATTGTACGTCTATTCTTTTACCTGTCTGCTTCTTATGTATTTTATTAGCATCATCAACCCTTTGTTTTATGTTTTAAGTTCCACGATTTTCCGCCATTTTACCATTTAAGTCACCGATTTTATCGCCTGTTTTCATTATTTATTATCTTCGTCTTTTTAAAACAAATTCTGTAGGCTGAAGAGCGGCATACTCAGCTGCTGCCAGCCCGCCCCCTTCAGGGGGAATCGAAACTCAATAAAGGGAAAAAATGTCAGTCTGGCCACTCATGGTAACAGGTGAAAAGTGTTCTGCTCACATGTTGGATGCACAAATGCACTCACCACAAAAATCAACATACAATGATCACTTGAAACAGGCGTGACTAGGGCAAGCGAAAGTCGTATTTCGGACAGTGTAAAAGGTAAAGTTTACGTTCCGTAATTGTTACACGCATTGAATGAGAACGAGCGCTACAAAAGAAGTCAGTGTAGTGAATGCTCCTCACGCAGGCTGAGGATGAAACTAACTGTTTCCAAAGTAATGTCGTTTGATTAGGTATAGTTTAAATTTAACAAACATTATTTTATGTACTGTACTGCGCGAAATCCACATGTTTATGTCGAGTGCGTCATTGCTCTTGGATTTCATGTCTGACACGAGTTATCACCAAGAGGACTGACTGGACCTTCATTTTTCAATGTTTAGATTACTGGCAGGGGTTACCTTGAGATGCACGACTCATTGATTTTACTTTCCATTCGCGCTTTGTTTTGTGATCAACCTTTTTTCTTCCTACAAGATGGCGCTCCACCTCGCTTTCAAAGGGATCTCCGCACATATCTGTGAACTGGGTCGTTGGTTTGGACAAAGGGGTCCAATTGAGTTTCCCGCTCATTCTCCAGATATGACCCCACTCGATTTTTACTTTTAACGTACGTGCAAGAACGTTGTGCATAGCAGAAAGCCACGCACACTAGCAGAATTGCACCATGAAATTGAAACAAATTGGCAAGCAGTTCCTATAGCTGCTCTGTAAGATGTGTCCTTGGATGTATCGCATCGTCTAATTTTTGGAGGCAGGTGGGTTTGCAGTTTGAACACACATTGTAACTATTTCGCTTTGAGTCATTGTAATACTGATGATACTATATAATCTCATCTTTATCAAAGTTTGTGTAAAACTTTTCAGCTACTATGCACAATAGTTTACATTAGAACTACATTTGCGGTATCTAGATTACTATTTCAAACTGAAGCCAATGGCATCTCGTACATGCATTCGCAGTTATCTCACAAGCGGATTTCTTGCGCACGCATCTTTACTGGAATGATCTTTCTTTTACTACCATATATTTCCACACTTGTAAGTTTTAGCTGTTAATTGTATTCACCGCGTACTGAATGTTTATAATTAAAGTGAAGCTACTCACAGCGGTCCAGTATGGTCTATAATTATCGTATGACAACGAAACTTGTTACGACATTCTAATACGTTAATGCGAAACCGATCTACGCTGGGAAAAAATTAGTCGCAATTTTGGCCACAGGATGCAAATCTGGTGCTGTCAGTGCAAAAAGACGTATAGAAACGTTTCCGTATGTAATGGGTTAGGAACGGGACGTGGGCAGAAAAGGTCAAACAAGCGAGAAAAGCATAATGTCGAAATTATTATTACTAACTTCTACTTACACAATTTGTTTAATATGAACGCAGGAGACGCCGACGAGATGCTGTACAGCGCCAGATTTGCACACGGTGGCCAATATTCGAACTAATTAATTTTCAGCGTAAATTAGTCCCACATTAACGCATTCACATATCAATTTCGCAGCCTTACAATAATTACAGCCCACATTGCAACTCCATGAGTAGCTGCACTTTAATTATAACCACACGGTGTAATATAATAACAACAATTTCATTGTAGCCATACACAACTAAAATAATAAATCACGTCTTGCTAAGGACTGGTGTAAATATTTTCACCTGACGCCATCCCAGTGTCGACGGCTGTATCAGTTTAAATTAGTTCTGTTAGCAATAGTCAAATTTATGTCCACCATGTGATTTTTCTTTCGTATCATAAAGAAATTCCTGAAACTTTTCATTTGAGTATATGACATTTTGACCACGTTTATCAATTTTCATCTACTTTCACGGAAAATTTCCTGAAATTTATCTATGAGAGGCATTCAAAAGTAAAGCAACAATTTTTATTCTCGGCCATTTCGATTGAAAAATTTCTGAATTTGTTGTAGAACATCGTGGAATATTCCCACTTCAATCCCCCACAGGCCTAGTTTATGAATTTCCGAAAGGCGGCGGCGCTCTGCGTAGACTGCAAGGTGCATTCCAAGGAGAGAGCTGTCATTGAATTTTTTTTTTTTTTTTTTTTTTTTTTTTTTTTTTTTTTTTTTTTTTTTTTTTTTTTTTTGCGGAAAATCAGAGCATTGCAGATATTCATCAGAGCAGCTTGTCTCCGGAGATCTGTCAGTTAACGAAAGTGCGATGAGTCACTGGGTAAGATGTCTATCATCATCGCACCGAGTTCGCGCAAACCTGTCCTTTCTCCCGCGTTCCGGCCGGCCGCATACACCTGTGCTGCCTTTAGGAAATTCAAAAAACGGCGTCAATGTGTGCGTCGCTACAAAAATGCAAATGAGCTGCTTCTTCACGACAACGCAAGGCCTCACCCAAGTCCGCGCATCCGAGAAGAGCTCACAAAACTTCACTTAACTGTTCTCCCTCCATTCACCATACAGCCCGGATCTCGCACCTTCCGACTTCCGTCTATATGGTCCAATAAAGGATGCACTCCCCAGGCAGCAATACGTGGACGAGCGCGAGGTTATTAATGTAGCAAGACTTTGGCTGCGATGTCGACCAATAGAGTGGTACGATGCGGGTATACGGGCCCTCCCAATAAGGTGGTGTAAGCCCGTCGCATTGAACGGTGGTTATGCTGAAAAAATGGGCTTTGTACCAAAAGAATGGGGAATAATGTGGTGTATTGTAATCCTGAATAAAATCAAACTCCTTACAGAAAAAAAAAAAGTGTCGCATTACTTAGGGAACACCTTCCTAGTTACTGCTGAGTTTCCGTAAGGTGTAACATGGCCTTTAGCATAAGCAGTTAAAGCATCATATGTTGAACAGCGCAGTATAAAACTAGACGATATTTTGTGTATTTCTGTCCCTGTTTTCAGGTGTAAATTATAAATCATAGGATCAGAAAGTTCCATTATTGAAGTTAAAAATTAACAGGAATATCATATTTTCGTTCCTATGGAAGCTGGAACATTACAGTACGGCCATATATTTCTGCTTTCAGTAAAACCATTTGAAGATCTCAGCAATTATGTGAAATGGAAATGAATTGTTTCTTCTTTTAATATTTAACACTTGAATAAAAATCAGGAATTTATTTCTGCTAGAGAGATGTCTACATAAAGCTGCTTTTAAAAGAAAAACCAACCATTTCCACAACCTGGAAACTTAGATTTATTTTTATAGGCCCCATTAAAAGCCCTTTTTTAAGTTAAACAGAATATCTGCAATAATTTTTTTTATTTTAAACTCTTAAGTATACAATGCGGTTACATGTGGAAAACAGTATCGTAGGAAATCCACCAAACTTTTGTTGACAAACTCTTACTCCATTTCCAAACTTTTTTAATATCCCACATTCATGAATAGATTTCTGCAATTAAGCGCTCAGTTTGGTCATTTAATTCAGGAAACATTCTCCGTTTATTTGCTTGAACACGTGACTGTTCGTAACCTGATTGGAGACCATCATACTGCGTCCTATCGGAAGATGTTAGTGCCCAAGCCTGCTCTTCGTGGTGCGAGCTAACACGACCCTGATATTTCTCCGGCGGCTCAAAATCCCCACATAAAACTGGTCCGTTGTGAGTGTATCTGGTGGTGAAGTGTTTCGTCAAAACTCTCGTCACTCCAGATCCGACAGGTGGAAATGCGCGTTGTCGCGTAACATGACAGTCCTCGCAAAATTTTCATCCACAATTTGGCTCTCCAATACGCAATCGTCGACTTCGTGTCATTGTAAATAGTTTTTTGGCAGCATTTGTCGCGTCATTTGAACATTGTAAGGATATACATAACTTCCTTCGTCAGAATTCGGTGCATGGTGCTCTTACAAATTTTCACTTCTTGTCATCTACAGGGAATCAAGGTTCGTGAACTTGATGTCACTCTCGTTTACTAAGGTAGTATTTTCAGCAGACCGCCCAGAACGACGATTCTTTGGTGTCTTGACACAAGCAACTGAACCACTTTCGTCATAAACTGTGTTTTCTTGAGGAATTGTCAGTGAACAGAACACGTTGTAAGCAATTTGTGAAGTGTCTCTAATGGATTTCCCCCTGCTTATAACAAATTTTGACGATGACAGCGCGTTATTCGATCTAAAACCGATTTACAATGTTTCCAGACGACGGCTGAACAGCACCAGGTGTTGCCAACCAAAAATGGTTCAAATGGTTCAAATGGCTCTGAGCACTATGCGACTTTACTTCTGAGGTCATCAGTCGCCTAGAACTTAGAACTAGTTAAACTTAACTAACCTAAGGACATCACATACATCCATGCCCGAGGCAGGATTCGAACCTGCGACCGTAATGGTCGCTCGGTTCCAGACTGCAACGCCTAGAACCGCAAGGCCACTCCGGCCGGCATTGCCAACTGATGGGAACGAAAATGGCGCACAATTTCAATTGTTCATTCTTCCTGGGACAACCAATACTTACTGAAAAATATTCTCGTTTAAAACAGAACTGAAAGTTTTTCGCGTTGACTGCGTCATATCTATCCAATATTTCCACCGACTTTACGTTCTATTGGATAGCCGTAACTTTTAATGCGGCACTCATTACACACTTTTGGTGGGTCCAGTTTTCGCAGCAGAATAATTGACAAGCTGGCTTTGATGTTTGTTTTAATGGGAGAAATCCCAGGGCCGTTAACGAACCTAAAAATTGGAGTCGGTAATTGGTAGCGCTGTTTTGCTGCACACCTCTATTTATCGAGCTATTTTCTACTTTTTTCCCAAAGACGTGCGCCAGTATATCTGCGTTAACGGTTGCTACAGCTTAATGGTTAATGTTTGCCTCTGTCAGAGCTGAGATTTAGTATGATTTGTTATTTGATTCGGGTCACTGTACGAAGGAGATTTAAGGTCTTTAGTGGAAGCGATTGTTTCGTGAAAATTGTCCGAGAAGTTATTTATTCCTTCCACTTACAGGCACGTGTACTTGCTAAATGTATGTATGTTCATTTAAACCCATGTGAATGGTAGTCCATTAAATTTAATGGAGTATTCATCACGTCGCAAGAAGTGGAAAATGCACATGTGCATAATATTCCATCAGCGGTCTATTTCAAGCGCGCGTCTGATTTACAGCGGCTCTTTCTGTGTGACATTACATATTTTTCAGAAGTCACTGTTTAACAGATGTGTGGTTCGTACATTAATTCGATCATTTTGTCTGGTGTTGACTGACTCTATTACATCGGGCAGAGGATTCCTTCTCACGCAAAAAAGTGTTTTCTTTTTCTATGTTGTTATTTGAACGTATTTCGAGACTTTTGGTCGGTTTTTCATAAAATTTGCTGACTGAAAATTGTAAAGGAGGTAATGTCAAATAAAATAATTGTGTATGTGTATCAGTGAATTTATAAAATTACGTTAAATTGGAAATTACCTCTGTATAAGGTTAACTGCATTTGAAGTAAGTGTGACGTTTTTTCTTTTCTCTTTTTTCAATCAATTTGTCAGGCTGTACAAGTACTGGCAGTTTTTTTCCTCACAGTGGCGTGAACCTGTCACACAGCATGTGAGTTTTTCAGCAAATATTCGTGTAACTTAAGATATTTTGCACTATTTTCTGCAGTCCATAATTGTTGTTGTATGTAGAGCGACGTAACGTATTCACAACACATTTTTCAGATTATTAATAAAGGAAATGAATTTCGTATATGATTCCTCTATCATTGTGAAATGCCTCTTTTATTCACAGAACGTTTTTCAGATTTTAATTCGGTGAGCCAGCATGGTGGACACTGTAAAGAGATGCCAAAATAACTTTTGTGACACGGTAAACCTGTGTGAAACTTGCCTATCGTAGGCAATTCACCACCAATTGTCGTGCAGGGAGAAATATACAGTCGTTCCATAGAAGATACTCTTTGCAAACAGTAAAAAGCAAAGCCTTTATCGATAACATTTGGCACTAGATTCTAATTGAGAAAGAAAAATTTAGGGAAATCAGTAATTCAGTAGCAAAGCTAGTCATATTCAACCAAAATTTCTTACAGAAAAGGGATTCATACTCTCAAACCCCCTGTGTGTAAACCAAATCAATTAATTAATATGCTAAACTAGTAACCGACAAACTAGATTACCAAGCAAAATTTTTGTACATATGTCAAGCCGTAAAAACACTCACAAAGCAAGCTTTTTATTTTAATCACATTAGGTACCACTTTGAGCATTCCATTCTGATGTGCACATTACAATAACAAGTTTTAAATCTAAATCTTGTAAGATTATTATGAGGGTATGCACATCAAAAGTAGGTACTGCATCCATCTAAAACTCATTAGAGATCTAACATGATTTCCGTGATTTTACACACGTGTCAGATTCTGCCGTGACGATAGTAGTGGAGTTTTCTCATTCTTCTTAAAAATATACTAGTCTTTGACTCTGTTTGCATTACCGTATCTCCTCTATAAAATGCACTGAAGCGCCAAATAAACTGGTATAGGGATGCGTATTCAAATACAGAGATATGTAAACAGGCAAAATATGGCGCTGCGGTCGGCAAAGCCTATATAAGACAGTAAGTATCTGGCGCAGCTGTTAGATCGGTTATTCCTGCTGCAATGGTGTTATAGTCGGCGGACGAGCGATGGGACACAGCATGTCTGAGAAAGCGATGAAGTGGAAATTTTCCGATACGACCATGAGTATCAGGAATCCAGTAAAACATCAAATCTCCGACATCACTGCGGCCGGAAAAGATCCTACAAGAACGGGATCAAAGGCGACCGAAGAGAATCGTTCAACGTGACAGAAGTGCAACCCTTCCGCAAATTACTGCAGATTTCAATAATAGGCCATCAACGAGTACCAGCGTGCGAAACATTCAATGAAACATCATCGATATCGGCTTTCGGAGTCGAAGGCCCACTCGTGTACCTTTTATGACTGCACGACACAAAACTTAAGCCTCGCATAAGTCCATCAACACCGGCATTCGGCTATTGATGACTGGAAACATGTTGCCTAGTCGGACGAGTCTCATTTCAAATTTTATCGAGCGGGTGGACGTGTACGAATATGGAAACAACCTCATGAAACTATGGACCCTGCGTGTCATAAGGGGACTGTTCAAGCTGATAGAGGCTCTGTAATGGAGTGGGGCGCGTACAGTAGGAGTGATATGGGACCCCTGATACGTCTAGATAACACTCTGAGAGGTGACACGTACGTAAGCATCCTGTCTGATCACCTGTATCCATTCATATCCATTGTGCATTCCGACGGAGTTGGGCAATTCCAGCAGGACAATGCGACGTCCCACACGTCCAGAATTGCTACAGAGTGGCCCCAAGAACACTCTTCTGACTTTAAACACTTCAGATGTTCATCAAACTCCCCAGACATGAACATTATTGAGCATATATGCCAGGTGCTGTTCAGAAGAGTTCTCCACATCCTCGTACTCTTACGGATTTGTGGACAGCCCTGCAAGATTCATGATGTCAATTTCCTCCAGCACTACTACAGATACTACTTCCGTACCACGTCGTGTTGCGGAACTTCTGTATAAATGGAAATTTGTGGTAAGTACCTATGGGACCAAACTGCTAAGGCCATCCGTCCCTAGGCTTACACACTACTTAAACTAACTTACGCTAAGGACAACACACACACACACCCGTGCCCCAGGGAGGACTCGAACCTCCGACGGGGGGAGCCGCTCGAACCGTGGCAAGGCGCCCTAGACCGCACGGCTGGCGTTTCTGCGCACTCGCGGGGGCCCTACACGGCATTAGGCATGTGTACCAGTTTCTTTGGCTCTTCAGTGTATAATGAGCAGGTTACAAGGAAGGACCTTACGACACAGACGTCCTGTAGCTCGCCTTCAGTCCTGCCGTTCCTTTGTCACCTGGCAACTTCGTCACTGGCGAAACGTGTTGTTCACAGACAGGTCAAGATATCCTATGACGCTTGGTCCTGTCTGGGTGCGGAGGGAGTACCTGCCAAATGTTGTCCAAGAAACAAGTCTATCAGTGTTTGCAGCCATACAGATCTTGTCGTTGTACGTGGTTGCCTTACCGCCAGGCGGTACATCGAACAGATCCTGTTGGAGCGTGTGGTGGCTGCTGCACAGGTGTCGGCCCTGAATTCCTTTGACGTCTTGCGAAGCCAGGACATTGAAGTGAATCCCGACCTAAACCCCATCGTACGTATGTGGGACATGCTTGACAAAAGTAGTCTTGGTCGTGGTCGTGCTTTTCCACCACAGACTCTCCAGGAGCGCTCATGTGCTCACATTGAAGAATCGGAACGGCTATTACCAGGTGACATTCATTGACTTATACGGATAAACACTCACGAAGGGCATACACATTATTGGAGCTTTCAAAGACCAATGAAAACCAGGCTGAAGGGATGAATGAGTGTTTTCACATTGTTTTCAACACCCGTCGGACATTTCAGTTCTTCCTACGTAAACGATCCAGGATGTAATGATGGTCTGTTGAGAAGTTAATTTGTGAAATTATTGCTAGTTGGAATACGCAAGACACCCAAAGTCATTGTTAGTCAATAGTTTTTTTCTTCACATATTTATCTTTTCTGTACAAAGGAGGAAAAACTTTTTTAAATATATATTCCGTAGTTTCTTAGCACCAGCAGTCTCCGTATAGATACTATTGTGCGGAACTTTGTGCTATCTGGTGCTGGCTAAATATTGTGGCCTGTCGTATCTGATTACACCATTAAGAAAAATATGTGGTCTATGTCCTACCCGTTTCTAGAGTCACAAACCGAAGCTCGGCAGCGTTTATTCTAGAGATGGGCAAACTCGTTCATCCTTGGAAACTAGTTCACTGGCGATCGCTCTTCTTTGGGGACCGTTCATTTTTACTCGTACACCATTCATTTGTGCATGGTATATGGTTCTTATGAAAAATTGAAAATAGTAGCGTAGGTGAATGAAGATGAAAGGCGCCAAGAGGGGGCACTTGCCTCCCCCATGGAGTACAGAGTTTTTATTCGTTACAGAATTCTCACACACTTGTAGAAGTAATTTTCGTAATTCTGCAAAGCCTCTCGTTTAGCCAACTGTAGCGTTATGTGGCTGATCGCAGTGAAATAATGGTCCAAATGGCTCTGAGCACTATGGGACTTAACATCTGAGGTCAGCAGTCCCCTAGAACTTAGAACTACTTAAACCTAACTAAGCTAAGGACATCACACACACCCATTACCGAAGTAGGATTCGAACCTGCGACCGTAGCAGTCGCGCGGTTCCAGAGAAGCGCCTAGAACCGCTCGGGCGCATCGGCCGGCTCGCAGAGAAATAATATAAGGTGGCGCACAAAAGAAACAGCCCCGAGTACAGGCTGCTCGCCAGTTACGCACGATTTGTTGACCGCTACAAGTAATAATTAGGCAGTAAAGAAATAACAAAAAAGCTAATAGGAACAACAACCTCGAAACAATAGATGACGGTTGGTGGGCGACAATGAGCAGTCTAGTACTCGGTGTCGATTTTTCGCACGCCACCCTGTAGCACTGAAATAATATTGTAGAAGTTATCGTATTCTCTTCACAAAATGTGGCCCCAGACACTCGATTATGGAGCGCGGGCTTTATTCGGTTGTAAGTTGTTCTGCCTTCCAAAACAATGAATATGCTGTTTAACCTCGGGTCAAAAAAAGACGGAAAATGGCCACTAGTGTGTGTCGTGCCAATTTCTTTTGCATGTATAATAGCAATTTTTTTTTCCTTTTTATAAGTATGTCTTCTGCTGTTTATCGAAATAGTGAAGTAATCTGATATGCTCTTTTGTTACCTGAAAAGATGTATGTATTACATACCACGTAGTTTTTATTCATTTACGTAATTATAAAATACATATTAATTACCGGTCGAGGACGCTGAATAGGATTCGTAAAGAACGAATGTCTAGAGTTCAAAAAAGATTTGAAACAGATCTAGAACGGGCGTGCGCAGCTAACAAAACGAACAACAACTCGGCTACTGAACTAACTAGGAACAGTCGGCAGTGGAACTGCGACGGGTGGTCACGCGGAGAAAGAAGAGACTGACCGAGAGAGACAAAGACCGAGACAGAGACGGGAACGGGACCGAGGCTGTAACGAGACCGGCCGACGTGCCTTCGCGAGAACGAGATCGACCGATTCCCGTTCCTAGGAACTATAAGTAGACAGCCACGACCGAAGTGAACTATCAAAGACCGTTGCTTACAATTCATTCCTGGCTCCTTCCGTTCGTCTTGGTGAACTGTTCCTTTGGACCCATTAATTCGCGAACGACCCGTCTCTAGTTTATTGTGTGTAAGTTTTCTTTGAAACATGATAAAAAATTTAGTTTTCTTATAATCGTAGCATATGTTCTGCCATAACTATTTTGTGCATACCAAGTCATGCCGCAAAGTCCTACTCTTGTTTTCGATAAGACAGGCCCACTCTTTGTAATACTCAGTCCTCATTAATCGCCTACAGTTTTGCGGAAAATATGCAGGCACTTTGTCAATCATAGACTATTTGTTTGTCTACATTGTATGTGATTTCGCTCTCTTTTTTTGTCCTGAAGTGATATGCCATCACTTCCCATTCACTGCTATTTTTTCCCTCTCGAAATATTAATCTGGGTATAACTGGGTGATTCATTTTCTGAGCGAACAGAGTGCTGATTTCGAATCCATTAAAACAATATTTATTTTATCCGTGCTATTTTGAATAAAACGTAGCGTTTACAGTTCTACAATTGATTCAGCTGTCTTAATCGAACAATAATCACAGATTTGTTAAAGGAAGGCCAATTCCCTGCGTAGGTTGTTTTATTTTGAAATAATCGCTTTATTCATTATGTCTGATTATTGTTTTCATTATGAAAGATCATTATCATTATGAAATAATGTGACTGGTTCAGAACAAAAAAAGGATTCGCAGAAAAATGACTGCAGCTGTGGAACCAAGTTTACAAACGACAAAATCAAAGATTGGAATCACACAATTACCGGTTTCAAATGTAATTTACAGTCATTATCAGGTCTATAAATAATAAAATAAAACTGGATAAGCTAGAAAGTAAAACTGAGCGATAGAGGCCTCATACCCATTGTTGCAGGACACAGCCTTGTAACACAGGGGCACGTAACGTATAAGGGCCCCTACACACGAGCGGTGGAGCGCAGCAATCCGTTGCGAGGTTGGCCAATTTGTCGATAGTTCACACGGGTGTGGCCAAATCAAAGATAGCAGCGATGAAACTAGACGCATTATTAAAGTTTTTAGCTTCCAAGCAGAATGAGGAAATATGAAGTGGACGTTTTAATTTAAATATTAAGGACATGTTGTACTTAAATCCCTCTCAATTTCATGTAATCTAACTCTGCCTCATATAAGTTACCGAGGGTTTAGTAAACTAGCGGATGCCTTTGATAACATTTCTGTTGACACTTTGAGATTTGAAAAGCAATACGTAACTACTTGCAGTTAAAGTAAGACGTTAGTAAGTGAAAAAGCGATTGACGACTTGAAGAAGTATATGCAAAATACAGAGGAAATATGTACACAGAAAAATTGTCATGAATGAAAATATAATGTGGACAATTCTTAAGAGAGGCGTTTCATAAGAAGTTGAATGAATTGTAGTTCCCGTTTGTTACGTAGTTGTTGCAAGCGATAGGGGGCAAATGTAGATCACTGCCACTGCTAACAAACACAGCAGTTCATTTTCCACTGCGACATTGGCTTTCGAATTACTGGATGAAATTGCTTGATAAATCGATCATGTTTGGATGGATCGAAACGAACCCACGAATGCTTGCGCTTTTCTTGTTTACAGATCCGAAGATGGCTATAGATTACAGGTGAAACAGTTAATTGTCCAAGTTAAATCTGTGATTTTCACCTGGTTAAATAAAAGAAGAAATAAGTGGCACATAAGTCACGGCACTTCCAAAAATTACAACCATTCATTTTCTAAAAAGCCCATTACCAACTATTGTTTGCTTACCATTTCTTGCTTACCCCTTGTTTAATTCCTTTTTTTTATTTACTGCATATCAGGGCTATCACGTGCTGCCCATGAAATTGTGTGACTGTGACCCAAAACATGTGTGTTTAAAGTGTTAAACACTGAAAGTGCTCTTTTTATTCTGGTGTCTATAACCAGATGAGTCATCAACTTCCTCTAGGCGTGACACTAAGAGCACATACGTTTCATATAGTTCCTCACATGCATGTAGGTGCAAAAAAATTTAGATGAAAATCTGTTTGCGCCCTAGTTATGTACGTTAGAAGGGCCTTCTATGCTGTGTCGGTAACCATGCGCAACATTGCTGAAGCCTCCGTGAAAATATCAAAAGACACTTCTTTACTTAATTAAATAACTCTTAATGGACCTAGACTATAACATGATATGATACACTGAATTCGTGGTTGAGAGAATCATACCGGAAGAAATTTACTGTAATCATCAGAGCCACTCCTGCAAGACTGGCAGTGTCGATTTTAAAGATTCATGTCCATTATGCTTCTCATCCTTGAATAACACTGAGCTCTTGTGGTGGTATTAATGGTGGCCTAGTAGACGAGACGTAAAAGCCCAACGAAAAAGGCACATTAATTGTTACCTAACGACTTGACCCTTGAGGGCTGTGGTAGCCTTTCTTCTTCATTTATTTACAGGCCGCAGATAAACATTTCGCACAAAGAAGTTTGAGAGAGTTTCCTATTCGCCAAATTTTATTTTCTTCTCATGGTAAAGTCGTAATTCAATGAACGGTTAGCAACAGCTTCTTAACAGACATTCCTCGGGCATGGGTGTGTGTGATGTCCTTAGGTTAGTTAGGTTTAAGTAGTTCTAAGTTCTAGGGGACTGATGACCTCAGACGTTAAGGCCCATAGTGCTCAGAGCCATTTGAACCAAATCGATTTCTGTCAAAATTCGAGCAGGTACCTGAAATTTTTCCCATCATAACTCGCTTTGTAGCAGGTTAGGAAATGAATGGGTAAAGAAGTTTGTTTTAGCCACGGAGGCGATGGTCGTAGAATTCATGCTATCGATTTTAATCAAAAGAAACCAAAATGCACTGAGAGCAGGACCTTGCATGTTTTCTTAAATTTTTTATGTGTTACTTGCTGTTTTTACGTAATTGTTCCTGGAAGCTACTGTACGCTGCGTTCATATTTTTAACAGCAATAAATGAACGTCCACACAGCAAAGTACACAACTCTAAATCCCACAACCAGAATACGTTCTAATTCGGACATTTCCATAAGCACAGACACCATTTTGATTCTGCAGCCATTATGAATCAAGACACAAAAGAATTAAGAACAATAGCTGGCAGTGGGCATTGATTTATATCAATGGGGCAGCTTGAAAATTTGTGCCAGACTGGAATTCGAATTCGCACACATTACTCTACATGCTGACCACTACACCACCTACGTGCGTTCGTGGTGACCACTGCGTCCAGATAGTGTAGTGGTCAGTGTGTAGGGCAGTGTTTGCGGTAGTGGTGACCAATGTATCCACATGGTGTAGTGGTGTAGGGCAGTCTGTGCTGTTCTGCTGGCCACTGTGTCCAGAAGGCGTAGTGGTCTACACACCCGCCTAGTAAACAGGAGACCTGCGAATCCTGGTCTGGCACAAATTTTCAACTTGCCTCACTGACAGCTGTTGTCTTAACTCGTTTACGTCTTGTAAATAATCTAGTTAACAGCGGAGAAGGTAATATCAGCATGTGGCTTTCAGAGAACAGATTAACGCTTAACTGCTCGAAGGAAAGACGCAATGCTTACAGTCTCTGACACCGAACTTCTGCAAAAGAATAGTTTTATTGTCCATGTGTTCTCAAATAGTCTGTTAAGTGGAACATTTTAAATTATTATGACTAAAGGTTGATTAAAAGTTTGTCCTTGGAAGCAAAACGTTCAGTATCTTGTGCAGAAGTTGAATGCCGCTCTCTTCACTACAAGAACGGTCTCTATTGCCTCTGACTTTCTGACCTTCGCTTTACTATCACGTATGGTGCAACTCTGCGCAATCACCAAGAATATTCTTGGCCCAGAAAGGGGCAGTCAGACAGTCAGTTTACAAGCTTCGCGTAGGTTCAAATGTTCAACTGTGTGTGAGTTCTTAAGGGACCAAACTGCAGAGGTCATCGGTCCCTAGACTTACACACTACTTAAGCTAACTTAAACTAAACTATGCTAAGAACAACATACACACAGCCATACCCGAGGGAGGTCTCGAACCTCCGGCGGGAGGGGCCGCATAGATAGTGACATGACACCTCTAACCGCGCGGCCACTCCACGCAGCTTCACGTAGGTTGTTGTTTATGTTTACTACAACTCTAACTGTGCCATCCTACACACATACTCTACTATGGGTGTTGTGTACATAGTTCCGCGTAGTCAGCCCGTACACAACTCTCCCACTAGAGCGCGTCCCGCTGAGCACAACAGCGCAGGCACAGCGCTCGTCCGTCTCCGCACTACGAGATGGCGCTGTCTTAGAGACGGACCAAATTCTGCTTCCGCCGATCCGCGTATTAATATGTAATGCAGCCAATGAGATTGCTGTTAACGTAGAAACTTTTCGCTCGCGGATCACACTCGCACAGTGACACCTGAATGCGCGAGGTATTATAACGAGTGTACAGATCTCCGATTACTCGGTCTGCATTTGTCTGCATTAGTCTGCACCAGTCTGCACCAGTCTGTACCAGTCTGCATTAGTCTGTACCAGCCTATATTCAAGTTTCAGTCTGCGCCTAATAAGATTATCATATTCCTGTACATAACCAAGAAGAGAAATGTATAGACACTTTCTCAAGTATCAGAGATATGTGAGAATAAGATTACGTACCAAGACCAAAGGAACTTCAGACTGTCAATTGTAAACAGCATCCAGAATCAAGTTACGTAATTTCTATGATTTTTATTATTTTAATAAACGTGTGCGAAAATTAATCAAGTTCTGTTTAAAGTTGGTCACCGTCACCTGCTACTCTAAGCGTGCAAGAGGCATTTCTATCGTCTGACCTAACGGCAGAAGAAAAACACGTCACGATAAGACCCCGAGACATATTGCCTACTTCGTTAGAGCGACAAGTCAAATAATCTGATGGTGTGTGTACCGAAGGTCTTACAGTACGCACACCACAATGGGATTAAATGTTGTCAATACTGACTCATTCAGAAGAATATGCGACATTAATTCAGTGAACACTGGACGGAAGCGCGATTTGCCCTTGGATAAAACTTAGTTAAGCATGGTACAGAAAGTTTTTCAATACATTCGAGCAGTATTGAAAAAAAAAGCTCCGTAATAAGCCACACGTTTCATACCTAAGTTGAAATTTGACGTACTGCTATTCTGTGGCAAATTTTGGAAATTTGTGGTAAGGACGTATGGGACTAAACTGCTGAGATCATCGGTCTCTAAGCTTACGCATTACTTAATCTAACTTAAACTAAACCTAACTTACGCTAAGGACAACACACACACACCCATGCTCATAGGAGGACTCGAACCTCCGACTGGGGAATCCGCGCGGACCGTGACAAGGCGCCTCAGACCGCTACCCCGCGCTGCTCTTGTTCTGTGTGGGGGTTTCTCGCAGTAGTTGAAAACTTTTCTCTGTAATGTTTGTATATTTCCTCCAAACTTTTTTCATGTTTCATTATTTTTTTTAATATTTTCTAATCCACGCTGTGTAAACTATGTGCTTATTCGTCCCATGACCAAGTAGCTTTTTCCCTTATATTCCCACTGAAACTAAAAGATAAACAAAAAATAAAGAAGAAAGAGAGAGAGAGAGAGAGAGAGAGAGTGTGTGTGTGTGTGTGTGTGTGTGTGTGTGTGTGTAAGTAAGGCAGAGTGCGATTGGAGAGAGAAGCAAAAGATTATATATTTACTGGAGATGTATTAAAAACTGCCAGTAACAACTAAAGTGACAGTAATTAATACAACAGTGCTAGACGCAGTTTCTCATGGCTTTGTAATAAAAATATGTGAATACGACGAAGGGCAATCTGCCAATAACATTCCGGAATACTGCAGCGCTCCTAGCAGACCAAATTGGAAAACATCTTGGGTAGAACTCCTATGTATCTTCTCAGTTATAACAAAAAATGAACCAGTTAGAGAGCTCCTTGGCAGTGGACAGTGCACCCGTCTTTAGAGCCATCTCATATACACCGTAGGAGACCAACTGTACACTTCTGAAATCCACCGACACACTTTAGCATCTTCTGAGACGCGAAGCTAATGCTTTTGAATAAACATTGAACAACAATAACAACGACGTCGTAAGAGATTGATCACTAGCTCATTACTGAGATACGTTAGGTAAAGAATAACTAATCTCTTGTTGATATTGAGTTACGTACGTTACCAAATCTAATGGCTGTCCAATTTAAGTCGGCCGTATTGAGATTAGTAGCTATTCCCTCATCTTTCGGTGTATAGCATCCGCCATTTGTTACAGTCGCCCTAGCAAACGTGGCTAACACGAAGTGTAATGCAGGAAACATAAGAGGATAATCTGTGAGACTTGCGGCCTGTCCTGTTCATCTGTTCGTGAGCTGTTGTGTCGGGCTATTTCGTAACAGCGTTTGAACAGTGTTACCTTACGGCGCTGTTATGTAACAACGACAATTCATGTGCAACAGTAAATGCAGCAGAAATTTTACGGGATTAACAGTGCGTGCAGCGGACTACGTTCCCACAAGTTTTGTTATATAATCTGTCTGTTATATTATATAATCTGTCATTTGATAATATAATCACAAATCTGATCGTACATCGTGGTTGATCTTCACGTCCTACTGGATGCAAGTCGTTCTGAATATGAAATGTGCTATCGACGCATCGTAATACCGTAATCTTCGATTAATGTACCAGTAGTTTCAAAAATTTTAGGTCAGTGCAGGAAGCCAGTAAATGACTTGAAATCAAACCGGCGATATGCGATGTAAATGAGAAAAACTATATTGCGATTGCATGTGTGGTCTGAACAGTGTTCTCTGGAGGGTATCGATAAATATGTAAATGTTTTGCTGTAGAGAAACGTTCACTACATGCGCCCTTCAGTCTGTAACCGCGCGACCACTACGGTCGCAGGTTCGAATCCTGCCTCGAGCATGGATGTGTGTGGTGTCCTTAGGTTAGTTAGGTTTAAGTAGTTCTAAGTTCTAGGGGACTGATGACCTCAGATGTTAAGTTCCATATTGCTCAGAGCCATTTTTGAACATCCGCCCTTTATTTCTTTTCTTTCTTCTTTATGGCCATGATTCAGCCTCTATGTAGCGCTATTTCATAAGTGCCTCTTTGCTTCCAGAAGACGACTGCGCGAAAACCACAATATATGCTGAAAATACACAAATGTCAGTGGATAGAGCATCTCTCCAAGTTTTTAACCTACATCACAGGTGCTGAATACGGGCACCATTTTTAACGCGCCAAACGGCAATGCGATTGTCGAACTCTTGCCATATACGCCTTAAAACGCTGTGGTCGGTATCAAGAGCCGTATTAATAAGGCTTCCTTGCAACTGTTCGAAATGAAGAAGCATTGGAGGTAGGAAAATAATCCCATAAGAAGACATCTTACGGAATCAACTCACTTGTCTGTGGAGGGTCGCTGAAGAAGGGAAACTCATCCAATCCAACGCTAAGGCGGTTGAGCACTGAGGCAATCTGGAACGCCTGTAAGGAAGGGTGGTGGAGTACCGTCTTCAAAATGAAGTCCTTGCATAAGCCATTCCGGCAGTATGTCCACTTACGCGAAAGTAGTCAGTCTCCTCTGCGGAGAAAAACTGTCCATAAAGTTTCGAAGAGGACGTGTCATAAAGGACGCTAACTTTAGATGAATCGCACACACTTGTTCCACAATCTCATGTGGATGTTCTGTGCTCTTGCAAGACGCGTGAAACGTGACTTCTTCACTGATTCTAACTGCTGTGAAAAATCATCTTCCTCTAGTAGCTGCCGCAGTTCATTGTAATAATGGGAACGAAGCTCACATTCGCTAGTAGTTAGCGCACGTAACAACTGCAGCCGGTGTGGTTTTACACGCAGACGTTCGCATAGAATGCGCCACAGAGTTGAGTGCGGCATCTGCAGTTCTCTGCTCGCACGTGCCGTTGAATTCTTCGGGCTCCTGACGAATGATTCCCACACACACCACATCTTCGCTGCTGACGGTTCCGAAAGCGGCCAATCTCCCGAACTGCGTTGTACCACCCATGGATTGGTTTGTCTACTGAATGTTTTACGTGATATCTTATACGAAATCGCTGCTAAACCGCCACAACTGACTCACACGTGGCGAATTCAAGGACTCAACATGCACGCATCACTCAATAATATTCTGCCACACTTGACACCTAGTGGTGCACTCTGGAACTATGTGGCAGGGTAAATTACGAAAGGAAACTTGGAAATATGTGTACAATTTCTTGTAATTATCAGTCAGTCGTATTTTGAAAACCTGTAGGTACTTATGAACAAACATACATTTACATCTAAATATATTCTACCACCAGTATCAGCAACAACGTGTCACATTCAGTTCACATATAAGAGTATTTACTGAGGATAAAATTTTGGCTGTATACTTCAATACACATCCAAATCATTCTTACCTTATTCTCATGAACTCAGCTCGAGATCTACAGTGTGATTTTGCTAAATGGGGATAAAAAGCAGGAAACGATCCCTGACAGGACACTGAGCATAAATATTGCATGAACATATGGGCGGAAATGCGTTCCACAGGAAGTACACGTCCTTGCGTATGGGGAAAAAGGATCACTTTCAGTGACAGCGATATCAAAAGCAGGCATGTGCGCCGCCAGAGCGCGGTAAGCCGTCAATCGTGTGGAACATTCTCCACTCTGCCACCATTATCTGTATCACTTACAACGCGTGCACGCCTTGTTACCATCAACAGACCTGCCTCTGCAGCGACGGTTTTACCGCAGGTTCATCGCACAGGCCACCACACTGCCGAAATTTCACAGATATGGCTACCATTTCCGGGGATGGCGTCGACGGGGTGGGTGGGCCAGGAATTGGGAGGGGGAGGGGGTAATGATGATGATGTTTGGTTTGTGGGGCGCTCAACTGCGCGGTTATCAGCGTCCGTACAAATTCCGAACCTTTGTTCATTTCAATCTCGCCACTTTCATGAATGAAGATGAAATGATGAGGACTGCACAAACATTCAGTCATCTCGAGGCAGGTGAAAATTCCTGACCCCGCCGGGAATCCATCCCGTGACCCTTGGGGCGGGGGGTGGGGGTCACTAACGTCAACCTTCATAATACCCACGTGCTGCCCACAGAGAATCCCCATGGTATGGTGGCAACGAACCATCAGCGCCGGTTCAACCCCAGTGTTAGGCGGGGAGTATTGGCGACCGCCAAGTGTGATCCAGTCTTTCGCCCCAACTCCTCACAGGCGGGTGGCACAGCCTCCCCTGTTGTAGGACACTCTTTTGGTGGTGCTTGCTACATAACGGTGCTCCAGCTCTCTGTCATCTTGAGTGTGGAGCTAAAACACTAGTGCAGACCGAACAAACATTGAAACTTACACTGTCAAATATCTTCTATCTCTTCAAGTGAGAGTGGGAACGTTTTTCCGGTCACAACCCCATGCGATCTTTTTTGCTCCTTACCCTCTCAGAGATAGTTTCCTGAAATTTGTCTACATTTATCGAGTTCTCCCTGTATAATAGAGGCAACAGGATTGGTGCTCAGTACTCCTCGAATAACTGTTCTCTAAATTTACCCAACAGAGTGTAATGAGTACGAAGTTACTATTCTCACAAAGATGCCCACTTAAGTTCCTTGCGCATATCCGTTACGGTTTCTTTTGGGTACTGACCGACTACGATCCCAGCAGCGCGTCTCCGGATTCATTCGCTGTCTCCCGTTATTCCAACTTGATAAGGTCTGCACAACGCCCGAGAAATATTTCAGAGTTTTTGAACTAGCTTCTTGTACGTGGTTTCCTTTACAAATACACTGCACTTCGAAAACCTCCCAAGAAACAGAACTCTTTCTTTAATATTTCCTAACACTGATTTTACTTCTTCGTCCCACTTCATTTTTCTTACTGGTGTTACCACTAGACAAATATGGCGGCGCGAAAAGAACGCGTAAATTTCAAATTACTGTGATTAGATTTATGTTGATGACATATAAAATGTATTTACAACAACACAACTTCTAAGTTACCCAGTTTAAGATATGCAGATTATTTTTTAAAGATGACGTCGGAAAGGTGGCTTCGGTCTTCGTACACACACATTAAAGAGTCTTTCTTTAAAGTTCTACACAACATCTGTCGAAGTGTCCTGTGAAACACCAGCAATTTCTCCGCGTATTGCAGCCTGCAGATGGTTGAATAGCGAGGTTAGCGGCAATAAACTTTGCATTTCAAATGACCCCATAAGAAAAAGTTGCAAACCGACAGATCTGGCGAGCGTGTGGGCCAGTGGAGATCGCCGAAATATGACGTGCAGTGCTGAGGAAACATTTCTCGAATAACTGCCATGAATGCAATAGGCGTGTCGACTGTGGCTCCACCTTGTTGGAACCATATTTCTGCAGTGATGGTTCCCAAAGCCTCAAGTTGTGATCCCAACACAAGGTTCAGAAATTATTGTTAGACTAGCGCCACATTCTTACAAAAAAAAATTACAATAAATAGCCTAGAAATCAAATATCATGTAGTGAGTCTGGTAAGACAAGAAAGAATCGCAGTTAAAGCATGATACTTACATCTACATCTACATCATAATCCGCAAGTCACCTAATGGTGTGTGGCGGAGGGTACTTTCGGTACCACTATCTGTTCCCTACAACGTTGTTCCACTCGTGAATAGTGCTTGGGAACAATGATTGTCGGTAAGCCTCTGCTTTGGCTCTAATTTTCCATATTTTCTCCTCGTGGTCAAAACACGAATTGTATGTGGGGGGTTGTTGTCCGACTCCTCCTGTAAAGTGCTGTCCCGAAATTTCAATAGTAAATCTCTCCGTGATGCACAACGCCTCTCTTGTAAAGTGTGCCAGTGGAGTTTGTTTAGCATCTCCGTAACGCTCTCTCGCCAGCTAAACCATCCCGTGACGAAACAAGCCACCTCTTCGTTGGATCCTCTCTATCTCCTCTATCTCCTCTATCTCGTAGGGACGCCAGATGGATAAACAATACTCAAGAATCGGGCGAACAAGCGCCTTATAAGCCACTTCTTTCGTAGATTAGTTACATTTCCTTAAGATTCTTCCGTTGAATCTGAGTCTGGTGTCTGTTTTACCCACTATCTGTTTTACGTGGTCATTCCACCAAAGGTCGCTCTGGATAGTTACTCCTAGATATTTTACTGCAGCCGCTGTCTCCAGCTGTTTGTCATCCATAGTGTAGCTGTACAGTGGTGGATTTCTTTTCCTATGTATGCGAAATACGTTACATTTATTTACGTTCAGGATCAACTGCCAGAGCCTCCACCATTCATCAATTCTCTGCAGGTCGTCCTGCAATTTCTTACTATCTTCTGGCGTTGCTACTTTGGTGGCCGGCGGCTGTGGCCGAGCGGTTCTAGGCGCTTCAGTCCAGAACCGCGCTGGTGCTACGGTACCAGGTTCGAACCCTGCTTCTGGCATGGATGTGTGTGATGTCCTTAGGTTAGTTAGGTTTAAGTAGTTCCAGGTCTAGGGGACTGTTGACCTCAGATGTTGAGTCCCATAGCTCTTAGAGCCATTTGAACAATTTTCTGCTACTTTGGTATAGACAACTGGATTATATGCGAATAGCCTGAAAGACCATTCGACGTTTTATACTAGATCATTCATATATATTGTAAACAGCAACGGTCCTATCGCACTTCCCTGTTGTACTCCGGATATTACCTTTACATCTGTCGATTTACTTTCGTTAAGAGCAACGTGTTGAGTTCTATCTGCAAGAAAGTCTTGAATCCAATCCCAAGTCTGCTCAGATACTCCGTAAGTTCGTATGTTTTCAATTAAACGGCAATTCGGGACGGTGTCTAACGCCTTACTGAAGCCAAGGAACACGGCATCAACCTGAGCGCCGTTGTCCACTGCGCTATGGACCTCATGGAGGAACAGAGCGAGATGAGTTTCGCAGGATCTCTCTTTGTGGAATCCATGTTGCCTTTTATAGAGGAGATACTCATTTTCCAAAAAACGTCACAATTCTTGAGCATGAAACATATTCCATAATTCTACAAAGATCGAAGTCAACGACATAGGTCTATAATTGTGTGGATCCGTCTTACGGCCCTTCCTAAAAACGGGAATGACCTGCAGTAGCTAGGTACCTTTCGTTGCTCAAGCGATCTATGATAAATTACTGCTAGAAGGGGAGCAAGTTCTTTCGCATAATCTTTATAGAATCTTTTAGGTATCTCATCTGGTCCTGACGCCTTTCCACTACTAAGCGATTGTAGCTGCTTTTCATTTCCGCAATCGGTTATCTCAGTATCTGCCATTTCGACGTTCGTACGGCGAATGAAAGGAGGGGCAATGTTACCATCTTCCGCGGAGAAACAGCTTCGGAAGACCGAATTCAGTATTTCGGCCTTCTCTGTTATCTTCCGTTTCGGCGCCGGTGTAGTCAAAAATGGTTCAAATGGCTCTGAGCACTGTGGCACTTAACTTCTGTGGTCATCAGTCCCCTAGAACTTAGAACTACTTAAACCTAACTAACCTAAGGACATCACACACATCCATGCCAGAAGCAGAATTCGAACCTGCGACGTAGCGGTCGCGCGGCTCCAGACTGTAGCACCTAGAACCGCTCGGCCACTCCGGCCGGCCCGGTGCAGTCGCTGAGAGAATGAATAGATGATTTGAAACGTCCCCTTTTGACAAATTATACAAGACTGTGCTTATCCTGATATGAAACGTCCCCTTTGAACAATTATACAATATTTTTAGCGCAACGCAATCTGACTTTCAAAAATCCCTGCAAAAGAATGGCCCTGAGTAACATTAAACTATACCTCTCAGAAATCACTTACCTCACAAAAATCTTCATTACTCGAACTACTGCAGTACAGCGAGCGCCACTACTGCCAGCTAAATAAAAGATTCAAACTACGGAAGGCACTAACTACTGATAGGGATAGTTAGCAAATGAAAGATATTAATAGAGAACAAACAATGTATTTACCTTGATAGTCATACTATATATAGCAGTTCATGACAAATTACAAAACTCCGCCATCTCTCTCCCCACATCCACCACTGCTGGCGGCTCACCTCCAACTGCGCAACGCTACGCGCTGTTCACATCCAGCTGCCGCTGCCCAACACTACAATGGCAGACAACAATGCAAACTACCCACAGACTGCACACAGCACAGCCAGTGATTTTTCATATAGAGCGCTACGTGGCGTTACCAATAAGAAAACATAAACAGCCTACTTACATAAGATTTTGCCCCACTTACTGATTTTACACATGACCAAAATCTCTTAGTGTTTTTACTCAGGTCGGTTGACAACGTGTTACTTTCAAAATCACTGAACGCTTCTCTCATTGCTCTCCTTACGCTCATTTTCGCTTCGTTCGACTTTTGTTTGTCTGCTATGTTCTTACTGCTCTTGAATCTCAGACGAAGTGCTCTTTGTTTACCTAGCGCTTTTCAAACAGGGCTATCAAACCATGGTGGATCTTGTCCATCCCTCAAAACCTTACTCTGAACACACTTGTCTAGAGCATACTGAACGATGCCTGAGAATTTCTTTCATTTGTTCTCCACGGCTTCGTCCTCATCACCGAATATTTGATGCTGACTTCTGAGATATTCTAAAATTTGTATCCCGTCACCATTTCTGGGCAAATTTATCTTCCTACCTTTGTTAATATACCTTGTAGGACCCGTTTCATAGATGCTGTCACAGCCTTATGATCACTGGTACCTTCCTCTACGTTAGCTATTTCGATAAGTTCAGGTGTGTTTGTTGCCAGGAGGCCCAAGACGTTACCGTGACGAGATGGTTCTCTATCTATCTGCTCAAGGTAATTTTCGGACAAGACATCCAGAACAATTCCACACGAATCCCTGTCTCTGGCACCAGCTTTGATGGCATAAGACTCCCACTCTGTACCTGGCAAACTGAATTCACCCACTATTACAACGGCATGAACAGGAGAATTACTAATGATATTCTGCAGGCTCTGTCTGAAGCGCTCTACAACTACAGATCCTGACCCAGGTGGTCTATAGAAGCATGCGATCACCATTTTTGACCGTTCTTTGATACTCAATTTCACCCAGATTAATTCACATTCAGAATCCGCGATAACCTCACTAGTTTTTATCGAATTTTTTACTGCAATAAACACGCCGCCACCATTGGCGACTAACCTATCCTTACGATAAACGTTCCAATCTTAACTTAGGCATTCATTGTCATTTACCTCTGGTTTCCACCAACTTTCTGTTCCCAATACTATCTGTGCTTTACAACCTTCAGTAAGCGATACTAATTACGGGAACTTTCCTTGATGCTCCTGCAGTTTAATAAAATCATATTAATCTTTTCTGTCTCTACTCTGCGAGGACCAAGATTCTCTGAGGTCAGTGTGGCTTATTTATCAGACAAGTCGTCTTTGATCCCAAGGGAGGGGTTCTCTAACGTAAAAAAGCGCCCATTCGCACGCCACTTGTGCTCCGTTACCCTAGTAGCCGCTTACTGCGTGTAGCGCACGCCCGACCAATTAAGGGGAACCCTAAAATTCTGCCCCGACTGCGGAGGTCGAGAAATTCGCATCCGATACCGTCGCAGAGTCGTCTGAGCCTTTGGTTTAGACCTTCCACTCTGCTCCAAACCAGAGGACCACGATCAACCCTGGGTACGATGCTACAAACAGACAGCTTTGCCTGCATCCCGCGTGCGTTGCTATTTGCCTTCGCCAAATCAACCAGCCCCCGAAAGGAGCCGAGGATGGCCTCAGAATCCAAGCGGCAGGAGCAATTCGTACCGACATGTGCCACTACATGCAGCCGATGGCACCCAGTGCACTCGATAGCCGCCGGTAGGGCCTCCTCCACATCACGGATGAGACCTTCCGGCAAACATACCGAATGCACACGGGAATTGTTTCTGGCCTTATCTTCTATCTCCCTGAGGGATTCCATCACCCGCCTAACAATGGAGCTCCCAATGACAAGCATCCACCCTATCGACTGCTGCCCCAACAGGAGATGCAACCCGTGCTGGCTCAGAGTTATCATCAACAGTGGCTAGCACTTCGTACCTGTTGCTAAGGCGCAGGGAGCTGTCATTTACTTGGACGGAGTTTTGCCTCAAAACCTTGCTATAAACAGGTGCAAGTCATACTGTACTATGTTCGACTGAGCGTATGTAGGTATTGTGGTGCAACATAAAAAAATATATGGATATGTAAGACACGTCAGTTTTCACATAAAGAAGAGTACTTGACAAGAGTACGCGACCAAACACAACAAAAACCTGTAGTAGCTGTTAATGATGGACAGCCACTCGTCAATGATTTGGAATTTTTATTTTTTATTTTTGAATTCAGATGCTCTTCTTGTCATTACTAATCGCCAGATACTAACTGTGGAATCATGCAAAATCTTTCTACGTGTCATGGTAATTTCATTGTATGTTTAACACGCAACTGTGGTGTACATGATGAACCAGTCCATCATTTGTTTAGATGAGTGCGTAAAATTGCCTAGGAACTGCATATGAATGATCCATTCCCAGACCATTGGCCATTACTCTAGTGTTTTTACTTCTGGCTGATTTCCATTTTTTGCAGTCTAGTAACCTGTAAATTAAGTTACTTGGACAGATCCTCAGTCTAGCGCGGTTCCTCACTTTTCTTCCAGCTGATCATCTGGTATTTAGGAAGGTTAGTTGATTTGGGGGAGGGGACCAAATAGCGAGGTCATGGGTCCCATCGGACTGGGGAAGGATTGGGAAGGATGTCGATCGTGTCCCTTCAAAGAAACCATCCTGCCACTTGTCTGGAGTGATTCAAGGAAATCACAGAAAACCTAAATCAGGATGGCCGGATGCGGGTTTGAATGGTCGTCCTCCCGAATGAGAGTCCAGTGTGATAACCACTGTCCCACCTCGCTCGGTATTTAGGAAGGTGGTGGAGTCCCCAATAATATCAAATGGTTCAAATGGCTCTGAGCACTATGGGAATTAACTTCTGAGGTCATCAGTCCCCTAGAACTTAGAACTACTTAAACCTAACTAACCTAAGGACATCACACACATCCATGCCCGAGGCAGGATTCGAACCTGCGACCCTAGCGGCCATGCGGTTCGAAACTGAAGCACCTAGAACCGCACGGTCACAGCGGCCGGCCCCAATAATATCTTTCTGTCCCAATGTACAACTTCAGGTGTCATGAAACTGTAGTATTGGACTGATATTTGCTTAAAATGTGGGCTGTTGTGGTAAGTATTCGTCTTACTCGAGCAGTTTTCCTTCCACGCTCTTATACATTGTTGATCTGAGGGTGCCGGCCTTTCCAGACCGCCATGCCGCCTTAGGCCACCATGTCAGAGCGACAAGTGCGTCACGTGGTGGTGACTCGCCGCAACTCGTCCAGCGGCCCGCCGTCAGCGCTGCCGCGCCCGCCACGGCCGGTTGAGGAACCACAGTTCGATCTTGTCTGCAAGGTAAGTTACCGTCAGTCTTTCTTCTCTGTCTTTATTTTGATTCCTATTCGCCATTCCTTCCGTGTGTCGACTTGGCTCTTTATTTAACATACATAAAAAATATTGCTTTTTCTTGATATAGAAAGCATAAGCTGTCAAACTCTATAAATTCATCTCTCTTGTTGTATCTGTAGTCACATCTTGGTCTGTAAAGTCAACATTTTCTGACCCCTCATCCTCATTAAACGATTTAAAAACTGTTCGAAAATTATTTTTAATGTCAACTGGATTCAGAAAATGTACAGCTATGTTAAGAAAGAATCTGAAAGTGAGTGGGACAATTAATTGTCTTAAGTTTAGCAAAAGTTGCTCAACTTAACTTGTTTATCGACGATAACTGTAGATTCTTCTCACTCCTGTTTGGGGCACGTACTCTTAGTGGACGATTCCTCGCTGCAATGGGTATAAGAGAAATGTCCGAGTTTTCTATTTCCATACATTAAGAAAATAACAAGTTGCAAGGATTGTATGTTGTCTTCAAAATACATTTATTCCATATCTGATTATTATCGTAATGCACTTCCAACATGCCAGTCCCTCAACATTTTAATACAGTCTTTCCAGTTCAGTCCACAACTAACGACTTGCAACCAACAGGAGCAACTCACTCACGCCTAAACATTACACATAATGCAAGTTGACAAGCGCAGAGATACAATAATTTTAGTCCAACCATATGCGTGTACGATCGACATAATCGAAGAGTTACATTTCATTAATATTTGGTGTAGAAAAACATATCTATTAACGAATCTTTCAGATGTTCAAATGTGTGTGAATTCCGAAAGGACCAAACTGCTGAGGTCATCGGTCCCTAGACTTACACACTACTTAAACTAACTTACACACACATCCTTGCCCGAGGGAGGTCTCAAACCTGCGGCGGGAGGGGCCGCGCAATCCGTGACATGACGCCTCAAACGGTGCGACCACTCCGCGCGGCAACGAATCTTTCAGAATAATTGTAAAAACAATAAATATGATCATACATCGAATTTTAAGTAGTCATGACTTAAAATATACATCGAAATACAAAAATCACAATGTTTTGCCCAGAATAATTAATCTTATATTAGTTTCTTGCTTTATTTATGTTTGTAAAATGGATGATCATTTTGGCTGTAACATTAAAATTATTGGAAACGCAGTATTACAATTTCGATCTCATTGGAATGTGTTGTGAACTAATTTGTATCGGCTTCTCCAATACGCGAGGAAAAAACGGATGTACACTGACTAGTTCCATTAAGATCTCTACTACTTGTTGTGGCTCAAGTCCGCCTATAATATTCGACACATATAACCCCTTGATCCACATCAAACATCATTATCCTCCCTCTCAATCACTCCTATTATTAGATAAGGAAGTATTTTCCCCTTTTTTTCACAGATTGTTGATTCCTACCTTCCAACCCAGGTACTACATTTACTATGCCGACTGATTTCCGCCACAAATTTGGCCTGGAGGTAACTTGGCTGGAAGACATACACTGGTGTCCAAAGTTAAAGCAACAAACTGCAATTTCCCCGTCCTGTGTCTAATTCCAGAGGTAGTCATACAGACTGTCACCAGATGTCCGTACCATAGCGTTCTGCACGGAAGATGGTGCTCCAGTCAATGGACAACCACGCTAGCGATGACGTCAGGACACCTATCAGACGAGGTAGTGTTTGCCAGGTAGTCCCACATCCACCATCGCTGTAGATACAGTCACAGACGGTGCAGTATCGTGCAGAGAAGACGCCTACCAGGCTCTCTGCGGTGGAGAGCCATAGAAGGAATGGAAGCAGAACAGTCGCAAACTGATGTTGTCCGATGGCTTAATGTGAATCACTCTGTTCCAGAATGAGATTTTCTCTCTGCAGCGGAGCGTGCGCTGATATGAAACTTCCTGGCAGATTAAAACTGTGTGCCGGACCGAGACTCGAACACGTGACCTTTGCCTTTCACGGGCAAGTGCTCTTCCAACTGAGCTACCCAAGCACGACTCACGCCCCGTCCTCACAGCCCTACTTCTGCCAGTACCTCGTGTCCTACCTTCCAATCCCAGCGAAAGGCAAAGGTCCCGAGTTCGAGTCTCGATCGGGCACACAGTTTTAATCTGCCAGGAAGTTTCAATCGTTCTGTTGTTTCTCGGACGTGGCGACAGCTGGTAGAGACAGAAACTGTATCCCGAAGACCAGGTCAGGGCCCGACACCCATGACACCAGAAAGGGAGGACCGTAATTTGGCTGTAGGGGCACCACGGTACCGCCTTGGTACTGCACGGCACCTGGCATCTCACCTCGCAGCATGCACTGGATGAGTTTTATCGAGGCAGAGGTTGTACAGAAGGCTTCAGCAGAGTGGCCTTTATTGTCGGAGACTATGTGTATGTCTACCTCTGACGTGTCTTCCCAGAAGGAAACGTCTAGAGAGGAATCATCAACATGCCAGTTGGACTGTCGAACAATAGGCCAATGTTATTTTCACAGGTGAGTCCCAGTACAATCTGGAGAGTGATTCCCGAGAGATTTGCGTGTGGAGGGAACGTGGAACACGACTTCTGGACCAAAACACTGTGGAAAGAGACCGATATCGAGGAGCATCCCTAATTGTGTGGGCAGGGAGTATATTGACCACTCTCATACCTGTTTATGAAATTGTACGGGTGAACCTGGAAGGTTCAACTGCTGTCAGGTTTTGTGATGAGATATTGGGACCTCATGTACGGTTGTTGCGAGATGCTGTGACCCTAGACTTGATGGACGATAATGCTCGGCCTCATAGAGTTCGGATGATTGACGTTTTCTTGGAAACAGAAGATACTGCACGCATGGCGTGGCCTGCTCGCTCTCACAATTTGAATACCATAGAGCATGTGGGGGATGCACTAGGGAGACGTGCTGCATCACATAAGCATTGACCAACCACTTTCCAAGACTTCGGAGCAGCTGTGCAGGAAGAATGGGTGTTATTGCCTCAACCATGAGATTGATGGCATCATTCGCTGCATGCCCCATCGTTGTCTGGCTTGTATTGCAGCCAGAGGCGGTAACATCCTATACTGAGCTCATTAGCAAGTTGGCAGAATGTGTGTGCAAATCTGTTAAGTTGAAAAAACGAAGAAAGTTTTTGTCTACCTTTATGCACATTGCAACTGTTTGCGTTCTGTGTTCTTTACATTGTTTCTATTTTACTACACGTGTTTGTACTGTTCTGCGGCAAAAGAAACGCAGGCTTGCAAAATTTCCGTTTGTTGCTTTAATTTCGGACACCAGTGCAGTTAATACTATTCT
The DNA here is from genome assembly GCF_021461385.2 of Schistocerca piceifrons. Lineage (NCBI taxonomy): Eukaryota > Metazoa > Arthropoda > Insecta > Orthoptera > Acrididae > Schistocerca > Schistocerca piceifrons. The sequence continues at coordinate 234,709,781 of NC_060138.1, forward strand.
TGTTCCTCCGCCAAAGAAATATAACACTAAAGAATGCGAAGATTAGAGGGAGTAATTTCGTTTTCCATATTTTAAAGTTCATGTGCAATCTTCCACTCAGAATATTACGAAGAAAAGTTGAAGAAAACATGGCAGAGGATCAGGAAAGGAATAGGTACTCGTGATACTAACGAATCTAACTGGGAATAGGCGTTTGACAGTGTTTACTAGAGTGTCCTCGAGTAGACATTGAAAAATGTGGTTCTTCAGCTTCTCCTGGCGTAATTCATGACGAAAAATTTCACTTGTGAACGGCCGGATGTCGCAGTCCAGTGGGAATAATATTTCGGCAAGTGACCCAATTGCCGTCATCAGGTATACTGGTGAACTGCGGCACTTTCATCTATTCCCTCCCTCCGACCTCCGCTGCGTGCGTGGGCCGCGACTGGGAGTGGACGAGCGACCAGCATTTCATTCTCCCCCCCCCCCCTCCCCCCTCCTTCCTATCCTTCTTACCATTCAGTCCATCACGCCGACCCGCCGAGCTGTCTGCGGTTCACGCCGAGGTCTCGTGCTGGCGGTGTTTCCGCTGTCGCTACGCCTGCCTCCGACGTCAGTTTGTTGTGGGAGCAACAGCGGAGATGACACCACCACGCGTATCGCACAACAAATTGATGCCGAGGACAGACGGTGCAACAGCAGAGACGCAGCCAGCATGTGTCCTATGGCACTAACCGTGGACCGAGTGACGAGTCGGCAGCAGGAGGGAGGGAGGAGATGATGGACTTGCGTCCGCTCCTGTCTGCGGATCGAGCACGATGGGGCAGGTCGGAGGGAGGGGGACGAGATACAAGTGCCGAGCTAGCTCCTAGGCATTCAGTTCATAAGCGCCTGGTCGCTTGCCGAAATATTGTGCCCGTTGGACACTGAAATTCGACCATTTACCTGCGAATTTCTTAATGGCCATGAAAGATGGTTGGTTAAAATGGCTCTGAGCACTATGGGACTTAACATCTATGGTCATCAGTCCCCTAGAACTTAGAACTACTTAAACCTAACTAACCTAAGGACATCACACAACACCCAGTCATCACGAGGCAGAGAAAATCCCTGACCCCGCCGGGAATCGAACGCGGGAACCCGGGCGCGGGAAGCGAGAACGCTACGGCGCGACCACGAGCTGCGGACTAAAAGATGGTAATGTGGACTGAGCGAACAGAAAATCTTAGAGAAACTCCACACAAGACAGAAACTTGTATCTAGGATTGGCAGTGAGGAAACGGATGAGGCAGATATTATGAGAATTATTAAACAAGGGTTTTCTTTACCAACAGCACTTTTCAGAATTTATCCTTAGAAACTGACATACAAAGCGTCATTAAAAGCAAGAGGAATAATAATCGGAGAAAAGAGGATAACGACAATGAAGTATGGTGATGATTAGGCAGTTTTGGCTGAATCGGGGAAAAAACTACAATTTAGGATGGAGAGGATTTTAGAAGTGAGAAAAGAGCACAGACTAAGGATAAATGTAGGAAAGACCAAAGTGGTGTAAATCAACAGACCGTCCGTCAAAATATCACTTTGAAACGAGCCGTCAAAAATGTTACTGGAAGAAAAGACTTTGAAACAAGTAAGATCTTTTAGGTACTGGAAGTTTGGTGACATTAACTGGAAGACGTCTGGAGTAAGTGAGAAGTAGAATATCTATGAATAAAAAAGAGTTTTTCGGCAGATGAAACATCTGTTTACATTATAAAGAATTCCGTTCGAATTGAGAGAGAGGTACGCCAAGAGTTTTGTTTAGAGTGTAGTGCATGGCAGCGAATCGTGCACAGTCAGAAGGAAAAAAGGAATTTATACGGATAGTTTTGTAACGGAATTGTGCAGTAAAATACTAAAAGTGAAATAGACTGACAGAATGATGGATGAAGAGGTCCTTCTTAGATCAGATGAGGAAAAAGAGCTAATAGAAACCATCTTGACAGGGACACATGTGGGATCTAATTGTCTGCTATTCCCGGAAATATTCCTGGGAAGAGAGTTAGAAAAGGACTTGGGTGACATTACAAATGGACGAAGTTACCTGCAGAAGAGGCACAGGACAAAGGAAAATGTAGAGCATCCAGCAGACAGCTACATCAAAGACGAATAACAAATGGCATGTACAATACCTTCATTTCTACTTTGATCATCGATACACAGCGTCAGTCTCATCATTATATTATGTTCTTCACAAAGTTAACACATGGCAGCACCCACATCATATTTTTTTATTCTCACAACATTAAGGTTGACCGAGCGAGGTGGCGCAGTGGTTAGACACTGGACTCGCATTCGGGAGGACGACGGTTCAATCCCGCGTCCAGCCATCCTGATTTAGGTTTTCCGTGATTTCCCTAAATCACTCCAGGCAAATGCCGGGATGGTTCCTCTGAAAGGGCACGGCCGACTTCCTTCCCCATCCTTCCCTAATCCGATGAGACCGATGACCACGCTGTCTGGTCTCCTTCCCCAAACCAACCAACCAACCATTAAGGTTGATTCCTTCCGTATTTACCAATGACTTTTTATTTAAAACCTTATATTACGCTTTATCTTGATTTTAATAGCTAGTGATTATCTCTGACAAGCTGGACATTTCTCTAGAATTGAAATAAAAACGGTAAAAATCATTGAAATGTCTGTGGCAGGTTATGTTTGTAATATACCTGCAGAAATTTATTTTGAATTAAGTAGATTAATACAAGAACGTAATACAAAATTATGGTTAACTAGATTTGGAGAGTTATAGCTGATGATTCGATTTTAACGGTCCGATAAAGCATATCTGTAAATTCTTCTGATTCTATATTTCGTTACGTACTTGTCTCAACCGCAATATAAAAAAGCAGTTAATGAGCAGTTTCACTGCTTCAGTTCTTCAAAGACAATCTTCAGATCTACACTCCTGGAAATGGAAAAAAGAACACATTGACACCGGTGTGTCAGACCCACCATACTTGCTCCGGACACTGCGAGAGGGCTGTACAAGCAATGATCACACGCACGGCACAGCGGACACACCAGGAACCGCGGTGTTGGCCGTCGAATGGCGCTAGCTGCGCAGCATTTGTGCACCGCCGCCGTCAGTGTCAGCCAGTTTGCCGTGGCATACGGAGCTCCATCGCAGTCTTTAACACTGGTAGCATGCCGCGACAGCGTGGACGTGAACCGTATGTGCAGTTGACGGACTTTGAGCGAGGGCGTATAGTGGGCATGCGGGAGGCCGGGTGGACGTACCGCCGAATTGCTCAACACGTGGGGCGTGAGGTCTCCACAGTACATCGATGTTGTCGCCAGTGGTCGGCGGAAGGTGCACGTGCCCGTCGACCTGGGACCGGACCGCAGCGACGCACGGATGCACGCCAAGACCGTAGGATCCTACGCAGTGCCGTAGGGGACCGCACCGCCACTTCCCAGCAAATTAGGGACACTGTTGCTCCTGGGGTATCGGCGAGGACCATTCGCAACCGTCTCCATGAAGCTGGGCTACGGTCCCGCACACCGTTAGGCCGTCTTCCGCTCACGCCCCAACATCGTGCAGACCGCCTCCAGTGGTGTCGCGACAGGCGTGAATGGAGGGACGAATGGAGACGTGTCGTCTTCAGCGATGAGAGTCGCTTCTGCCTTGGTGCCAACGATGGTCGTATGCGTGTTTGGCGCCGTGCAGGTGAGCGCCACAATCAGGACTGCATACGACCGAGGCACACAGGGCCAACACCCGGCATCATGGTGTGGGGAGCGATCTCCTACACTGGCCGTACACCACTGGTGATCGTCGAGGGGACACTGAATAGTGCACGGTACATCCAAACCGTCATCGAACCCATCGTTCTACCATTCCTAGACCAGCAAGGGAACTTGCTGTTCAAACAGGACAATGCACGTCCGCATGTATCCCGTGCCACCCAACGTGCTCTAGAAGGTGTAAGTCAACTACCCTGGCCAGCAAGATCTCCGGATCTGTCCCCCATTGAGCATGTTTGGGACTGGATGAAGCGTCGTCTCACGCGGTCTGCACGTCCAGCACGAACGCTGGTCCAACTGAGGCGCCAGGTGGAAATGGCATGGCAAGCCGTTCCACAGGACTACATCCAGCATCTCTACGATCGTCTCCATGGGAGAATAGCAGCCTGCATTGCTGCGAAAGGTGGATATACACTGTACTAGTGCCGACATTGTGCATGCTCTGTTGCCTGTGTCTATGTGCCTGTGGTTCTGTCAGTGTGATAACGTGATGTATCTGACCCCAGGAATGTGTCAATAAAGTTTCCCCTTCCTGGGACACTGAATTCACGGTGTTCTTATTTCAATTTCCAGGAGTGTATGAAGAGTAGACATACACAGTTAACAGTAAAGGATATTACGCTGGTGAAAGCCCCAGGGGAAAAATTGAAAACATTTAAAAATTAAGACAGAATAACGGACAATCACATGAAGTAACATTTAGATATTATTTTACAATAATAAGTGAGCATCACAGTTTTGAAAGACGAAACCAAATTAATACATTGCTTTTGCTGAGGCTTACAATGATAAGTGGGTGGTTGACTGTGTTACTTTTCATTATTCTAGACAGAGTACGACAGTGTACGTCTAGACAGTGTACGTCTATAAACAAAATCAGAAATCTTTCGAAGAGAATCCCTGCTGTTTTTTCCGATTCTTGCTCAGATTGTTTAGGAGTAAAATTTCACTCCTCCGTTCAGTAAGATTATCCCGCGATAGTTGTTTTGATCTGTCCTGTTTCCTTTTTTCATCTGGTCCATTCTCCTTGTCACTGTTTTCCATAAGCTCCTTCCTTTGCCGATTCTGTGAACTTCCTCATTCAGTCCAACTAATTTTCAACATTCTTCTGCAGCATCAGATCTCAAGCGCTTCTATTCTTTCTGTTCTGGCTTTCCAACTATCCATGATTCACTACCGTACAATACTGTATATCCTCAAAATTTTCGTTCTCAAATTAAGGTCAATTTTTTTTTACTAGTAGACTTCTTTTGACTAGGAATGCCTTGTTTGCCTGTGTTAGTTTGCTTTTTATGCTCTCCTAGTCACATCCGTCACGGGTTATTTTGCTTCCAACGTAGCAGAATTCATTAATTTGATCTGCAGCGTGAGCATCATCTTTCATGTTAAGTTTCTCGCTATTTTCATTTCCTCTGCTTCTCATTACTTTGATCTTTTTCGGTATACTCGCAATTCATTTTCTTTACTCGTTAGAATGTTCGTTCTATCCTGCAGATCTAGTAATTCTTCTTCACTTTCACTGAGAACAGCAATATTATTAATGAATCATATCGTCGATATCCTCTCACGCAGAATTTTTATCCCACTCCTGAACTTTTCTTTTGTTTCCTGCATTGCTTCTTCGATGTGCAGACCGAACAGTAGGGGCGACAGACTGCATCCCCCTCTTACCCCCTTGATGTACAGACCGAACAGTAGGGGCGAAAGCCTGCATCCCGTCTTACCCCCTTTTTAATCCGAGTACTTCGTTCTTGGGTTTTCACTCTTATTGTTCATTTTCGGTTCTTGTACATATTTTATATTGCTCGTCTTTTCCCACAGTCTACGCCTTCGAACATCTTATATCATTTTACTGTTTCCAATTATTTTTTCAGGTCGACAAATCCTATGAAAGTGTCTCGATTTTTCTTGGGTCTTGCTTGCATCGCCAAGCGCCAAGTTAACATCTTACATCATTTTACTGTTTCCAATTATTTTTTCAGGTCGACAAATCCTACGAAAGTGTCTCGATTTTTCTTGGGTCTTGCTTGCATCGCCAAGCGCAAAGACAGAACTGCCTCTATCGTGCTCTTACCCCTTCTCTAAAGCCAAACGGACCGTCTTCTAACAGTTCCTCAATTTTTTTTCCAATTTTCTGTATATTATTGTTGTCACCAATGTGAGCGCACGAGTTGCTAAGCGAATGTACGATAGATCTCGCAGTTATCTGCCCTTTCTATCTTCAGAATTGCATGGAAGATACTTTTCTGAAAGTCTTATGGTATGTCGCCAGTCTCGTACATTCTGCACACCAGCGTGAACAGTCATTCGGTTGCCGCTTCCAGCAATTATTTTAGAAATTCCGACGAAATCTTATCTACCCCTTTTGCCTCATTAAATCTGAAGTCTCCCAAAGCTCTTATAAATTCTTACTCTAGTGCTGGATCCCTATTTCTTCCATATCGACACCAACGCCTTCTTCTATCACATCGTCAGACAAGCTCTCCCCATCATAGAAATCTTCTGTGTACTCTTTCCAACTATCCGCTCTCTCCTCTGAGTTTAACAGGCCCGCATCTCGTGGTCGTGCGGTAGCGTTCTCGCTTCCCACGCCCGGGTTCCCGGGTTCGATTCCCGGCGGGGTCGGGGATTTTCTCTGCCTCGTGATGGCTGGGTGTTGTGTGCTGTCCTTAGGTTAGTTAGGTTTAATTAGTTCTAAGTTCTAGGCAACTGATGACCTCAGCAGTTGAGTCGCATAGTGCTCAGAGCCATTTGAACCATTTGAGTTCAACAGTCGAATCCTCATTGCACTCTTAATGTTGCCGCTCTTGATTTTAATTTCACCGAAGATGGTTTTGCCTTTCATATGTGCTGAATCAGGCCTACCGACGATCATTTCTTACTCTATACCTTCACAATTTTCTTCAACTGCACTGCGTACTGTCATATTCCTTATGGAGCATCCACATATATGGCGAACTTCAAACACATCTCGTCGTTAGTCAGTAATTCAGTGTCCCTTGTCCTTTTACAGTGATTCTGCGTACGAGTCTGTTAAATTTCAGTCTACTCTTCTTCATTACTAAATTGTGATCAGAGTATATATGTTCCTGGGTACACCTTACAATCCAGTTTCTGTATTCGGAATCTCCGTCTGATCATGATGTAATACAGTTGGAATCTTCCAGTATGTCCAGGCCTTTTCCAAGTGTAACTCCTCCTCTTGTGGTTCTCGAACAGTGTATTTGCTATCATTAACTGAAATCTGTTGCAGAATTCAAATATTCTCCCTTTCGTCTCCTTCGTACTACCGAGCCTATATTCTCCCTTAACCTTTTCTTCTATTCCTTTCTTTATAACCGCATTTCAGTTCTTCGTGATTGTTAGATTTTCATCTCCCTTTATGTACTGAATTACCCGTTCAATATCCTCGTATACTTTATCTCTCTCTTCACGTTCTTCTTGCGATGTTGGCATGTATACCTGAACTACTGTTGTCGGCGTTTATTTGCTGAATCTGTTAAGAACAACACTGTCACTGAACTGTTCATAGTAACTCACTCTCTGCCCTACCACACTAATCGTAACGGATCCTACTCACGTTACACCATTTTCTACTACTGTTGATATTACCCTATATTCGTCTGGCCGAAAATCCTTATCGTCTCTCCGATTCAGGTCATTGATGGCCACTGCATCTAGACTAAGTGTGTTGTGCGTACTGTAAGACCTTCAGTACACACACCATCAGATTATTTGACTTGTCGCTCTAACGAAGTAGGCGAGTGTCAGCAATATGTCTCGTGGTCTTATCGTGGCGTGTTTATCTTCTGCCGTTAGGTCAGACGATAGAAATGCCACTTGCACGGTTACAGTAGCGGATTGACGGTGACCAACTTTAAACAGAACTTGATTAATTTTCTCACACATTTATTAAAATAATAAAAAATATAGAAATTACGTAACTTGATTCCGGATGCTGTTTACAATTGACAGTCTGAAGTTCCTTTGGTCTTGGTACGTAATCTTATTCTCATATATCTCCGATACTTGACAAAGTGTCTATTCATTTATCTTCATGGCTATGTACAGGAATATGGTAATCTTATTAGGCGCAGACTGAAACTTTACTATAGACTAATGCAGACTGAGTAATCGGAGGTCTGTACACTCGTTATAATACCTCGAGCGTTCAGGTATCACTGCGCGAGTGTGATCCGGAGGAGAAAAGGTTCTACGTTAGCAGCAATCTCGTAGTGTGGAGACGGACGAGCGCTGCGCCTGCGCTGTTGTGCTTAGCGGGGCGCGCTCTAGTGGGCAAGTTGTGTACGCTCTGACTACGCGGAACTATGTACACAACACTAAGTTTTTGCATTTCCCTTTTCAGATTTTCTAGCTGCCCTACGTCGTTCAAACTTCTCTGGTTCGACGGGACGTTAGACACTAGTCCTCGTTCCTTCCCTTTCTACTGAGCGCGATGTGTATGGACATTTAAACTTTCCTAACTCTCGTAGTATGCTCAATATTGATTGTTGCCAATTTAGAGTTGTCAGTTGCTTACATTCTTAGCTCACAATCTGCCATTTGATAGAACATGCACATAGTGCTCAATTTTTTTGTTATTGAGATCATCGCCCCCTCGGAATAATTTCATGCAGTTATTCATTCATGTTACTCGACACCTATCCTCTTCATATCAAAGTCAGATCAGTTTAGGCTCTGGAGAAATGTAGGAACTCGCGAGGCAATACTGACGCCACAACTTACCTTAGAATAAAGGTCGAAGAATGTTTATAACATTTGTAGACTTAGAATAAGTTTTGGCTTCGTTGACTTCAATACACTCTTTGAAATCCTGAAGATACTGAGGATAAAATACACGGAGCAAAAGTTTATCCATATCTCGTATACATGAGAGACTTCAATTACGAGTCGGAAAACATGAGAGGGAAGCAGAAGCTGAGGATGGCTGAGACAGTGTAGTAGCCAGTATCGGCTGTAATTCAATCTGCACAATGATCAAGTAATAAAAGCAGCTAAGAAGAACGATAATAAGCCAATTAGAGTTCAAGAGAACAAATAAAATCTTTGAACTTGGCCGATGACATTGTAACTCCGTGCAAGACAGTAAAGCACTTGGAATATCAGTTGAACAGAACGGACACCATCTTGAAATGAGGCTATAAGATGAATATAAATAAAAGTAAAACAAGTCTATGGAATATAGTCAAATTGAATCAGGCGACGCTGAGGAAATCAAATTAGAAAATGAGACGAATTTTGCAACTTAGGCAGCAAAATACACTACTGGCCATTAAAATTGCTACACCACGAAGATGATGTGCTACAGACGCGAAATTTAACCGACAGGAAGAAGATGCTGTAATATGCAAATGATTAGCTATTCAGAGCATTCACACAAGGTTGGCGCCGGTGGCGACACCTACAACGTGAAGACATGAGGAAAGTTTCCAACCGATTTCTCATACATAAACAGCAGTTGACCGGCGTTGCCAGGTAAACGTTGTTGTGGTGCCTCGTGTAAGGAGGAGAAATGCGTACCATCACGTTTCTGACTTTGATAAAGGTCGGATTGTAGCCTATCGCGATTGCGGTTTATCGTATCGCGACATTGCTTCTCGCGTAGGTCGAGATCCAATGACTGTTAGCAGAATATGGAATCGGTGGGTTCAGGAGGGTAATACGGAACGCCGTGCTGGATCCAAACGGCCTGGTATCACTAGCAATCGAGATGACAGGCATCTTATCCGCATGGCTGTAACGGTTCGTGCAGCCACATCTCGATCCCTGAGTCAACAGATGGGGACGTTTGCAAGACAACAACCATCCTCATGAACAGTTCGAGGACGTTTGCAGCAGCTTGGACTATCAGCTCGGAGACCATGGCTGCGATTACCCTTGACGCTGCAGCACAGACAGGAGCGTCTGCGACGGTGTACTCAACGATGAACCTGGGTGCACGAATGGCAAAGCGTCATTTTTTGGATGAATCCAGGTACTGTCTACAGCATCATGATGGTCGCATCCGCGTTTGGCGACATCGCGGTGAACGCACATTCGAAGCGGGTATTCGTCATCGCCATACTTGCGTATCACCCGGCCTGATGCTATGGGGTGCCATTGGTTACACGTCTTGGTCTCCTCGTGTTCCCACTGACGGCACTTTGAACAGTGGACGTTAATTTTCATATGTGTTACGACCCGTGGCTCTTCCCTTCATTCGATCCCTGCGAAACCCTACTTTTCAGCATGATGATGCACGACCGCAAGTTGCAGGTCCTGTACGGGCCTTTCTGGATACAGAAAATGTTCGACTGCTGCCCTGGCCAGCACATTCTCCAGATCTCTCACCAATTGAAAACGTCTGGTCAATTGTGGCCGAGCAACTGGCTCGTCACAATACGCCAGTCACTACTCTTGATGAACTGTGGTATCGTGTTGAAGCTGCATGGGCAGCTGTACCTGTACACGCCATCCAAGCTCTGTTTGACTCAATGCCCTTTATTACGGCCAGAGGTGGTTGTTCTGGGTACTGACCTATGCACCCAAATTGCGTGAAAATGTAATCACATGTCAATTCTAGTATCATATATATTTGTCCAATGACTACCCGTTTATCATCTGCATTTCTTCTTGATGTAGCAATTTTAATGGCCAGTAGTGTAACTGATTTGACCGTACTAAAGAAGACATAAAATGCAGACTGGGACTGCAAGAAAAGTATTTCTGAAATATAGAGACGTGTTAACATCGAATATAAATTTAAAGATTTGGACGTATGTTCTTTTGTGATTATGTTTTTCTAGGGTATAGACTTGTAAGTAAGTGGAACGTGGACAGCAAACATTTCAGGTAGAAAAAGAACAGAAGCGTCTGAAGACTACAGTAAGCAGGTTCAAGTGGATGTGGAATCCATCACATCAGTCCTCTGACAAGATCGCAACAACGGACCACATCTCTCCTTTTCTCCTTTCACCACCCGTTCAATCACAATTTGGATTTTCATATTCTGTTCTTTTTACAGAAAACTCTTTTACTTTTGTGCATTATTTCCTGCTATTTCTTTTCTCCATCTTTCTTCTTTATACATCTTACTTACGATGTATAAAAAATTTCAACTCTTGAAGAATCTTCAGATTTGGAAGACACCTGAAATTTCAGGACCAGGCGGAAACAAACCGCTACGGAGTAGTGTGGTTGAGGCAGCGCTGTAATTACCTGGTGGTACACGTCGCTAGCTCGTGGCTATAATAAACGGGTGGCCACTAGCCTTACCTTCGGGAGCTACAAACTTATGGAACTGATTCTAAGACAACTGCATTGTTTAAAGACTAATCAAACTAATGTCGTACAGCATTGTGGGTGGGATATCCCACGGGTAGGGTTCAGCCGCCTTAATGGCTCTAATGAACATTAATGAAAAAGCGTTTATTTTGTGCCAAAGCTTACATCATTCAACTACCTTTCTTTACACAACAAAAATGAAGAAGCTGGTTTCGTTATGTTTTTTTCGAGTGTTCATTTTAGTTGTTAGCTTTTTGAACTCCGTTGGTAACTGTTTCCCAGTAGCTTCAAATCTACAGTTGGAGAGAGCAAAACGCACAAGTTCTCTTGGAAGTTCTCCCCGTTACTTAAAATCCTCTTTAAGTTTTGCTCCATAGATTTTATAAAAGGTATTTTGCTGTCAATCCTCCACAAGCTGCTAAAATGTTTATTATTCACAAATTAGTTTCGGCATTAGAGTCTGCCAGAGGATGGATTAAATGTCGAAGTAGTTGAATAATATAAAAATTTTCGCTGCTTGTGGTGGATGTACAACAAAATGTTCTTCAGTTATTACAGATCGATATTTAGATTGAAATAGATTAAACATCAAGTACAGTGATTCACACGCAGAAGTGGTCCCAAAATTCAGATCAGTCTCTTGTCACGGTCTTTTGTTGGTTGGCACTTTCGTTTTGGACACTTCTTTGCAAATTCAACAGTTGAAGAACTGTTTCCCTCCAGTGCTTTGCCATTCGTCCTCATGCATTCCAATACCTCTAAATCTAACCACGCGGTCTGGGGATCCTTGTCACAGTTTGCGCGGTTCTCCTCGTCGGAGGTTCGAGTCCTCCGCGGGCATGGGTGTGTGTGTTGTCCTTAGCGTAAGTTAGTTTAAGTTATATTAAGTAATGACCTCAGCAGTTTGCTCCCACAGAACTTACCACAAATTTCCAAATTTTTTTTTCTAAATCTATAGTTAATGAAACCATTATAATGGTAGTGAACTTCGTAAGCCATTCAGCACAAAAAGATAAAATCATTATAATTAGTAGTGAACTCTGAAAATCATCCACCACAAAATGAATATCCAGGAGTGAATATGAACATTTAAGTGTCTTCAGATTACTAAGTTGGTCACCAAATTCTTTGGTGAAGTCAGACATTTGACATATATCATCACCTGTTTCTTCCTGAACTCTAGAATGGGTTTCAGTAATGTTCTTGAGACATTTGAAATGAGCGAATGTTTTAGACTGAAGGAATATGACATAGACTCCATTTTGTTATGAAAGCTAAACACACTGTACTATGTCAGAAATTACTTTTCCACACCCTTGTAATGATACACTGATGCGCTAAACATGATGACCACTGCTCACGACAGACCGAAAGCCGTCTGGTGGCGTTGCATCTACTTGTCACTGCAAGGAAAGTATATCGGCGCAGCAGAGACGCATGAGGAAAGATTCTAGCGACGACACGGGCCGCAAATGCGGAATACCCTGATATTAGCAACTTTAAGGCAGATTCTCATGGCCCCGTCGCCCATCAATGACCACCCCAGAAACGGCAAAGCAGATCTGCTGTTCGCATCCTACTGACGTGCTCACCTATGGAAAATGATTGACGGACGGTGAAACAAGAAGTACGTGACAAGGTGTTGAAACATCCGCGCCTCTCACACAACGTGGAGATATGAAGATGGCATCTGTTCTTTCGGACATGTCTGAAAGAACAGATGCCATTGGTGACCGTGCAGCTCTCTAGAATGAAATTACAATTAAATCAATACCATTAGCTTCTGACCGGCGTTGACATTCACCAACGGGGACAGTTGAAAATGTGCGCCCAGACCGGGGCTCGAACCCGGATCTCCTGTTGACATGGCAGACGCTCTATCCATCTGAGCCACCGAGGGCATAGAGGATAGTGCGACTGCAGGGATTTATCTCTGGCACGCTCCCCGTGAGACCCACATTCTCAACTTATAGTCCATACACTACATTCGTAGTGTCCCTGCCATTATGCCCATTACTCGCTCCAGACAGTCCACCGAGTCCCATAAGTGTTCAGTGCATCCGCACTGAAGGAGGTCATCAGCCGGTTAGCCTTAACGATATGAAGACGGCATCTGTTCTCGGTGGATTGTCTGCCACGAGTAGTAGGTATAATGGCAGGGGCACTACGAATGTAGTGTGTGGACTAGAAGCTGAGAATGTGCGTCTCACGGGGAGCGTGCCAGAGATAAATCCCTGCGGTCGCACTATCCTCTGTGCCCTCGGTGGCTCAGATGGAAAGAGCGTCTGCCTTGTAAGCAGGAGATCCCGGGTTCGGATCCCGGTCGGGGCACACATTTTCAACTGTCCCCGTTGGTGTATATCAGCGCCTGTGAGAAACTAATGGTATTGATTTAATTGTAATTTCAACGTGGAAATGGAAGGCTTGTCCGCTTTGTAAAGCGGGATAGGCGACGTACTATGCTGTTACAGGCGTAACTGTTTCGGCGCACATTGTTCAGGGCTCATTGTTGAATATTAGGCCGCGCAGCAGACGACGAGATCGTTAATTAAGACTGCAATACAATGCAGTGCAGTCCTCAAAACGGGACAGAGGATCAGTGAAAAAACGTCACATGGTCGTTTCTTGGTACATCTGGTCGATAGTCGTGTTCTGGTACGCCGTCATCCAGACGAACAGCTCCTCGAACATGAACCGGGTCTGGAGGCAGATCACTGGCGGAAATTTTGTACTATGGGGAACATTCACCTTGGCTTTCATGCGACCTATGGTAGAAATCGAAGGTACTATGGCAGCTGTGGACTACACAAATATAATTGCGGACCAGTTGCATCCTTACATACGTGACATCTTCCAGACGACGAGTCTTCCAGAGGGATAACTGTCCGTGCCCCAAGGCCAGAACTGTGCAGTGGTGGTTCGAGGAGCGTGATAGTAATGTCTTACACATCAGTTTAACGAAAGTACGAGCACACTAAATAGGTTCCCAGATATATGGGTGGCTCGAAGACTTCTTAAGTAATAGAACCTAGAGCTCGACGGCGAGTGGTCGTCAGAGATAAGGATGTCGTCAGGAGTGTCCCAGAGAAGCGCGATAGGTCCGGTGTTATTTTCTGTATCATAAATGATCTGGTGGACAGGGTGGGCAGCAATCTGCGGTTGCTTGTTCATGGTGCTGTGATGTACAATATACAAAAATGCAAGTTCATGCGGATGAGTAGTAAAAACAAACCCGTACTGTTCGGGTACAGCGTTTTTAGTGCCCCGCTTGACACAGCCACTCCGTTAAAATATCAGGGCGTAACGTAGCAAAGCGATGTGAAATGGAACGAGCGTGTGAGAACTGTAGCAGGGTTGGCGAATGGTCAACATCGGTTTACTGGGAGAATTTTTGGAAATTGTGGTTAATTTGTAAACAACACCACGTACAGGACGTTAGTTCGACGTATTCTTCCGTGCTGCTCGAGTGTTTGGGATCCGCACCATGTCCAATTAAGTACGTTCGAGCAACGTGTGAGTATTACGGAGATGCTTCGGGAACTCAAATGGGTATCACCGGAGGGAAGGTGACGTTCTTTCCGAGGGACATTATTGCGAAAATTAAGAGAACAGGCGTTTGGGCCGGCCAGGGTGGCCGAGCGGTTCTAGGCGCTACAGTCTGGAACCGCGCGATCGCTACGGTCGTAGGTTCGAATCCTGCCTCGGGCGTGGATGTGTGTAATGTCCTTAGGTTAGTTAGGTTTACGTAGTTCTAAGTTCTAGGGGACCGAGGACCTCAGAAGTTAAGTCCCATAGTGCTAAGAGCCATTTCAACCATTTGAACAGCCGTTTGAAGCTGACTGCAGAATAATGCTACAAGCGCCAACATACATCTCGCATAACGAGCACGAAGCTCAGATACTAGAAATTACCGCTCATACGGAGGAATACAGACCGTCGTTTTCCCCTCGCTCTGTCTGCGAGTGGTTCAAATGGCTCTGAGCACTATGGGACTTAACTTCTAAGGTCATCAGTCCCCTATAACTTAGAACTACTTAAACCTAACTAACCTAAGGACATCACACACATCCATGCCCGAGGCAGGATTCGAACCTGCGACCGTGGCGGCCGCGCGGTTCCAGACTGTAGCGCCTTTAACCGCTTGGCTACCACGACCGGCTGTCTGCGAGTGGAACAGGAAAGAAAACGACTAGTGGTGGTACAGCGCGTGACGTCCGCCAAACACCGTACGGTAGCTTGACGAGTATGTATGCAGACGTAGACGCAGATGTAGGTCTGAACGCAGGCCAGTGTGACCGAACGGTTCTAGGCGCTTCAGTCTGGAACCGCGCGACCGCTACGGTCTCGGGTTCGAATCCTGGATGTGTGTGATGTCCTTAGGTTAGTTAGGTTTAGGTAGTTCTAAGTTCTAGATGACCTCAGATGTTGAGTCCCGTAGTGCTCAGAACCATTTTTAGGCCTGAACCCCATGGAACAGATCCTGGGCTCTACGGGGCAAGTGCTCATCACCTACAAACCACTGGCCGGTAATTTACGAGAATTGTGTGACCTGGGCGTAGATATCTGTGTCAGATACCTCTTAAAAACTACGAACAGCTTGTCTGTTCAGCGTCATGCACTATCGTTGCTGTAGTGCTTTCCAAACATGGAGCAAAACACTGTCAAGCAGGAGGTCATAATGTTTTGTCTCCTCAGTGTCTGTCTGGTGTTTCGAGGTGCTGAAGAACATCTGACTACTGACTGTCGTGTATAGCATTATCAAGGCAACAAGAAAGTTGTACGTGTGCAGCATTACAAAGTCAGCAAGAAATATATTAGATTGAAGTGGAAGTTGCATGCTGCTAGCTATCACATTGTAGCCATGCCTCGTGCATTTCCGACAATTTTTTATCTAAATAAAAAAAGTTGCGTGGACCCCGGCAGTAGCCAAGTAGTGTTACAGGATGCACCCGACTCATCAGATTTCTTACTGCGGTGCTGCGTGATTTTCTTCATGTACTTGTTATGCAGATCGGCACTTTGCAGGGCCTTAGTGACAGGAGCGCAGCCGCCTGCGTGAGGCCGCACGTGTTGACGTTGCAGGTGATGCTGCTGGGCGACTCCGGCGTGGGCAAGACGTGCCTGCTGGTGCGCTTCAGGGACGGCCGCTTCCTCAGCGGCAGCTTCATCTCCACCGTGGGCATCGACTTCCGGGTGAGCAGCCGCAGCAGCTGCCACCCCCGCAGGCCACCACCGCCTCGCCGCAGACGCCCCCAGGGGGTCGCTGCGGTCACTGCTGCCGCCGCTACATCAGCGACGCCCCGCTGCTTCCGTTCGCCTGCGGCGTTCCCTGCTATTGACAGTTCAGGATGTGCTGTTCCTTCATCCTTAACTACATTCGTCAGCAAAACTATGTTCTAACTATGGAGAAAGTAGGAACGTCCACATGGGGAGGAGGGAAAGGGGGGGGGGAGGTTGGGAACAGAATATGTAACACGACGCTTGAGTCCTGGCTATTATTTAGTCTAACAGGTGGCACCAGCTTTCACGTTTACAGAAATTCCTTACCTTCATCTTCTTCTTCTTTATCGTCGCCCTGTCCCACGTCACGTAGGGTCGGCGTTGCTCTTCTGGATACTTCTACATCTACATTTATACGCCGCAAGCCACCCAACGGTGTGTAGCGGAGAGCACTTTACGTGCCACTGTCATTACCTCCCTTTTCTGTTCCAGTCGCGTATGATTCGCGGGAAGAACGACTGTCGGAAAGCCTCCGTGCGCGCTCGAATCTCTCTAATTTTACATTCGTGATCTCCTCGGGGCGTATAAGTAGGGGGAAGCAATATATTCGATACCTCATCTAGAAACGCACCCTCTCGAAACCTGGCGAGCAAGCTAAACCGCGATGCAGAGCGCCTCTCTTGCAGAATCTGCCACTTGAGTTTGCTAAACATCTCCGTAACGCTATCACGGTTACCAAGTAACCCTGTGACGAAACGCGCCGCTCTTCTTTGGATCTTCTCTATCTCCTCCGTCAACCCGATCTGGTACGGATCCCACACTGATGAGCAATACTCAAGTACAGGTTGAACGAGTGTTTTGCAAGCCACCTCCTTTGTAGATGGACTACATTTTCTAAGGACTCTCCCAATGAATCTCAACCTGGTACCCGCCTTACCAACAATTAATTTTATATGATCATTCCACTTCAAATCGTTCCGCACGCATACGCCCAGATATTTTACAGAAGTAACTGCTACCAGTGTTTGTTCCGCTATCATATAATCATACAATAAAGGATCCTTCTTTCTATGTATTCGCAATACATTATATTTGTCTATGTTAAGGGTCAGTTGCCACTCCCTGCACCAAGTGCCTATCCGCTGCAGATCTTCCTGCATTTCGCTACAATTTTCTAATGCTGCAACTTCTCTGTATACTACAGCATCATCCGCGAAAAGCCGCATGGAACTTCCGACACTATCTACTAGGTCATTTATATACACTCCTGGAAATGGAAAAAAGAACACATTGACACCGGTGTGTCAGACCCACCATACTTGCTCCGGACACTGCGAGAGGGCTGTACAAGCAATGATCACACGCACGGCACAGCGGGCACACCAGGAACCGCGGTGTTGGCCGTCGAATGGCGCTAGCTGCGCAGCATTTGTGCACCGCCGCCGTCAGTGTCAGCCAGTTTGCCGTGGCATACGGAGCTCCATCGCAGTCTTTAACACTGGTAGCATGCCGCGACAGCGTGGACGTGAACCGTATGTGCAGTTGACGGACTTTGAGCGAGGGCGTATAGTGGGCATGCGGGAGGCCGGGTGGACGTACCGCCGAATTGCTCAACACGTGGGGCGTGAGGTCTCCACAGTACATCGATGTTGTCGCCAGTGGTCGGCGGAAGGTGCACGTGCCCGTCGACCTGGGACCGGACCGCAGCGACGCACGGATGCACGCCAAGACCGTAGGATCCTACGCAGTGCCGTAGGGGACCGCACCGCCACTTCCCAGCAAATTAGGGACACTGTTGCTCCTGGGGTATCGGCGAGGACCATTCGCAACCGTCTCCATGAAGCTGGGCTACGGTCCCGCACACCGTTAGGCCGTCTTCCCCTCACGCCCCAACATCGTGCAGACCGCCTCCAGTGGTGTCGCGGCAGGCGTGAATGGAGGGACGAATGGAGACGTGTCGTCTTCAGCGATGAGAGTCGCTTCTGCCTTGGTGCCAATGATTGTCGTATGCGTGTTTGGCGCCGTGCAGGTGAGCGCCACAATCAGGACTGCATACGACCGAGGCACACAGGGCCAACACCCGGCATCATGGTGTGGGGAGCGATCTCCTACACTGGCCGTACACCACTGGTGATCGTCGAGGGGACACTGAATAGTGCACGGTACATCCAAACCGTCATCGAACCCATCGTTCTACCATTCCTAGACCGGCAAGGGAACTTGCTGTTCCAACAGGACAATGCACGTCCGCATGTATCCCGTGCCACCCAACGTGCTCTAGAAGGTGTAAGTCAACTACCCTGGCCAGCAAGATCTCCGGATCTGTCCCCCATTGAGCATGTTTGGGACTGGATGAAGCGTCGTCTCACGCGGTCTGCACGTCCAGCACGAACGCTGGTCCAACTGAGGCGCCAGGTGGAAATGGCATGGCAAGCCGTTCCACAGGACTACATCCAGCATCTCTACGATCGTCTCCATGGGAGAATAGCAGCCTGCATTGCTGCGAAAGGTGGATATACACTGTACTAGTGCCGACATTGTGCATGCTCTGTTGCCTGTGTCTATGTGCCTGTGGTTCTGTCAGTGTGATCATGTGATGTATCTGACCCCAGGAATGTGTCAATAAAGTTTCCCCTTCCTGGGACAATGAATTCACGGTGTTCTTATTTCAATTTCCATGAGTGTATATTGTGAAAAGCAACGGTCCCACAACACTCCCCTGTGACACGTCAGAGGTTACTTCAACGTCTGTAGACGTCTCTCCATTGATAACAACATGCTGTGTTCTGTTTGCTAAAAACTCTTCAATCCAGCCACACAGCTGGTGTGATATTCCATAGGTTCTTACTTTGTTTATCAGGCGACAGTGTGGAACTGTATCGAACGCCTTCCGGAAGTCAAGGAAAATAGCATCTACCTGGGAGCCTGTACCTAATATTTTCTGGGTCTCGTGAACAAATAAAGCGAGTTGGGTCTCACACGATCGCTGTTTCCGGAATCCATGTTGATTCCTACAGAGTAGACTCTGGGTTTCCAGGAACGACATGATACGCGAGCAAAAAACATGTTCTAAAATTCTACAACAGATCGACGTCAGAGATATAGGCCTATAGTTTTGCGCATCTGCTCGACGACCCTTCTTGAAGACTGGGACTACCTGTGCTCTTTTCCAATCATTTGGAACCTTCCGTTCCTCTAGAGACTTGCGGTACACGGCTGTTAGAAGGGGGGCAAGTTCTTTCGCGTACTCTGTATAGAATCGAACTGGTATCCCGTCAGGTCCAGTGGACTTTCCTCTGTTGAGTAATTCCAGTTGCTTTTCCATTCCTTGGACACTTATTTCGATGTCAGCCATTTTTTCGTTTGTGCGAGGATTTAGAGAAGGAAACAGCTTTGGAAAAAGGTATTTAGTATTTCAGCTTGACGCGTGTCATCCTCTGTTTCAATGCCATCATCATCCCGGAGTGTCTGGATATGCTGTTTCGAGCCACTTACTGATTTAACGTAAACCAGAACTTCCTAGGATTTTCTGTCACGTCGGTACATAGAATTTTACTTTCGAATTCACTGAACGCTTCACGCATAGCCCTCTAGCATAGTACTCTATCCATTGCCTCTTCCTTCTTCCATCCTTTCTCCCTTAGGTCCCCGGATATCTTATCCTTCCACCTCATCTTCGGTCTTCCTCTCCTTCTCGCTCCTTCAAACCTTGTATCTTCAACTCTGTTTCCAATATACTCTTCCCCTTTTCTCTGTAAGTGTCCATACCAACTCAGTCTTCTCTCTTATATCTTTTTCCCCATGGGTCCCTCTTTCACAGTTCCTCTAACAAATTCATTTCTAATCCTGCCCTTCCTCGTTACCCCACACATCCACCTCAGTATCCTCATTTCCGCCACTTCCATATTCCTTTCCTGGGCTACTGTGATTGGCCATGTCTCTGCCTCGTATATCATAGCAGGCCTTACCACCGACTTGTACACTTTCCCTTTCAACCCAATGCTCACCTTCTTGTCACACAACACTCCTCTAATTTTCATCCAGGTGTTCCAACCGCAATTTATTCGGTGTTGTATCTCGCTTTCCAGTCCTCTGACCCCAGGTATTTAAATTTGCAGATCGACTTCAGCTCATCACCCTGGATCTTGCAGGACCTCATCTGCACATCCTTCAGTGCTAAATATTCTGACTTTGTCCTGCTAATTTTCATCCCTCTTTCTGCTAGTGCCTTCCTCCAATAACTCCAGCTTTTCCTCAAGTCTGTCGATGCTCTGCTCACAAAGAATCACATCATCCGTAAACATCATATTCTGCGGCGCTTCCTCCTTCACATCTTTCACCAGCACATCCACAGTCAGGTCAAAGAGGTAGGGACTAAGCGCAGACGCTTGATGTAACCCTACTTTTACTGGAAACTCCTTTGTCATGCCAACACTACTTCTCGCCTGTGTGATTGCTCCTCTGTACATTTCCTTCACTAACCTCACATACTTCTCTGGCACGCACTGCTCTCTCATGCTTCTCCATATTTCGTCCCTTGGGACTCTGTCATATGCTTTCTCCAAATCAATGAAAGCCATATGTAGATCGGCTTGTAGCTCCCCCTGTCTCTCCACTATCCGCCTTAAAGCATGTATTGCATCAGTCGTTCCTCTTCCAGGCATGAACCCAAACTGTTCTTCACACACCGCAGTCTCCTTGCGTAATATTGCCTCTATAACTCTTTCCCAAATTTTCGTTGTGTGTGCCATCAGTTTAATACCTCTATAGTTACTCCAGTCTTGCACATCACCTCTCGCCTTAAATATTGGGATCAGTACACTAGTTCCCCACTCGTCTGGCATCTCCTCAGTCGCCAAATCTTCTTCATTAAGTCCTTACCTGAGGCTGTTTAATATGAAAATCTGCCCCCAGTGAAACTCTACGTGTTGGATATTTAATAGATAAGATATTTACAGTACAGGGTGATTCCAAAAGAAAGAACAGATTTCAGTTGTTTGTTACAGACAAACTACGAAGATAGAAAAATATTGCGCACGTCAAGGAATAGAGAAAGGTTCAAAGTTTTATGTTCGCACAGACACTATACCATAAACTCACCACGGGCACCATGCGTCGACCGAGAAACATCGAAACGGTAGTCCACTTCACTCCACACACGAATCAACAGCTCCCTGTTTATTGAATCGACAGCTTCAACAATTCGATTTCTCACCTATTAAAGACTAGCAGTCATGGGTGGTGCAAAGTCACTGCCTTTTGTGTACCCTCACAGAAAAAAAAAGTTCCAAGGTGGGAGGTCTGGTGACCCGGGAGGCCAAAAGCAATGTACAAGATCTTATAATTCACCTCTTCCAATCCAATGTTGTCGGATGGTGGTGTTAAGATAACGCTGCATCTAAAGATGAAAAATGAAATTATTGGAATCTTCGTAAAGTTGAGGACCCAGTTTTGCAGAGTGTCCAGGTAGCGCATCCCCGTCACACTTTTCCCCGCAAAAAGGAAAGGTACATAAATTTTGTGAACAGAAACGGCACAAAGCATATTCAGTTTGGATGAGACTTTTTCATGTTGGAACACGACGCCAGGAGTTTGTGACGCCCAAATTCTTACGTTATGGCGGTTTACTTTACCCGATAGATGAAACGTCCATTCGTCCGAAAAGATGAGGCGTTCGGAAAAAGTGTCCTCTGCCATATCCTGCAGAACTGAAATGCAAAATTGGTACCTTCTGCTACGGAGGCCGGGACGCAATTACTGCAGTAAATGATACTTGTAGGACTTCATATGCAAGCGTGTTTTCAGAAGTTGAGGTTCTTGGGATCAGCCGTACTGTAGACTTAGGCGGCTCTGTGTGAACGCGTGTGGGATACGCTCGACATTTTCATCAGGCGTGCTTGACCGACGAGTGTTCTTCTCTGTGCATATGCAACCATCTTCCAAGAATTTTGGATGCCAGTCACAAATCATAAATGTGATTGTACAGAGGCGGCTTCTTGCTGAATCGACGGCGGGATGCTTGTTGCAAAAAATGGTTCAAATGGCTCTGAGCACTATGCGACTTAACTTCTGAGGTCATCAGTCGCCTAGAACTTAGAACTAATTAAACCTAACTAACCTAAGGACATCACACACATCCATGCCCGAGGCAGGATTCGAACCTGCGACCGTAGCGGTCGCTTGGTTCCAGACTGTAGCGCCTAGAACCGCTTGGCCACTCCGGCCGGCGCTTGTTGCACTTGGACCATGAATTGACTTCGGTCAAATTCCAACACACTAAATGCTTTCTCTTGGAATTAGTTACCATGTTGCTAAAAACAAACAACGGCACAGCTGTGTCAAAACTTCGAACCTTCCTCTGTTCAATGATATGTGCAGTTTATAGTTTGTGTGTATAAAACAACTTGAACCTGTTCTTTATTTTTGAATCACCGCTGGCAGCCGTAGTTGTTCCAGAAGAATAATTTAACGCTCACGGACAGTAAGGTTCATCTAGCCACAAATAAACGTTGATGTTGTTCCGCTCTTCAGTCTGAAGACAAATTGATGAATATCTCTTTGCTGGTGTATCCTGTGCCCGCCCCTTGATCCTTACCCAGCGAGGTACGGATGGATATTTCAGAGTTTTCTACCGTATCTTCCCCTTGACCCTTCCTCCCCTGCCGAACCGTCCCTAATATAACTTCGCTTCAATCCTTTCGGACAACTAGATACCATGAAAAGCAAAACTAACCACCTCGGGTAACTACTATATCCCTGGTTTGACCTACTCACAGGAGACCTGTGCTCTGGCAGAGAGCGAGAATAAACGAATCCTACCTTTTGAAATGAAATCTTTTAGATTTATGCCGAAGCGAACAAAAAAGGATGAGATAACCAGTGAAACAAACTGAGTGGCTGCAACTACAAAACTTAGAATGCCGGAAATTCCACCATTTTAGATTAAGAGGGCATGGCCATGTGAAACGGGTGGAGGAAAGCAGGATAACCAAGAAATTTTCTTGAAATGACTGTAAACGGGAAATGACATGTTGGATTTCCAAGGACAAGATGGGAAAACATCGCTAAGTAGATAGATAAAAGTGGCCTCCTTTGAGATAGGAGTATCTCATCAATACACAAAACAGAACCTTAACTGCAAGATATTGTGAACGGAGGATTCGAACCTGCGACCGTAGCGGTAGCGCCTAGAACCGCTCGGTCACTCCGGCCGGCTATTTTCCTAAATCACTTCATGAAGATGCCGGGATGGTTACTTTGAAAGGGCACGGCCGATTTCCTTCCCCATCCTTTCCCAATCCGAGCTTGTACCCCGTCGCTAATGATCTCGATGTCGACGGGACGTTTAACACTGATGTCCTCCTCCTCGCCCTTGAAGACTGGCTTGATGCTATGTCTCTTCAGGAGTTGGCTTGTCTTATCTGTCACTGAATTACAGAATGGCATTACACAGACTTTTTACTCTCCTTCGCAGCGCTGTTCTGCTTGCTGATACCTCCTGAAATTCTCTGTTATATTTATTTTTATTTTATTGTTTATTTTACACGTCTAGTTCCGTAGTACTGAATTAAAGAACCGATCGGCATACTCGCGGAACGCGTCAGTATATGAAATTACAACAGAAAAGTACGAGTTATTGTAGGTAAAATTTATGTTAATCAATCCTAAAGGGATGACAACCTGTAAGTTTATACGAGTATAAACGCAGTCAACAATGTAACATAGGAATAAGCTTTATTCGACGGAATAAAAGGAGTGATCCGTAAGGAAACCCTTCAGGTTCTATTTGAAGCCACGTGGATCAATGCTAAGGTTTTTGAATTCTCGTAGTAGCTTATTGAAAATGAATGCAGCAGAATGCTGCACACCTTTCTGCAAAAGAGTCAAGGAGGTCTATCCAAATGCAGATTGGATTTCTGTCTAGTTTTAAATTGAGTGAAACCTGCTAATTCGTGAGAATAAGATGAGAATGTTAACAATAAACGAAGTAAAGGAATATATGTATATGCATATACTAAGAGGCCAATGTCATAATTCCCAGGCTAATGAATAGAGGTCTACGAGAGGTTTGCGAACTTACACCACTTATTGCTAGAGCCGCCAGTTTCTCAGCCAGAAATATGGGAAGAGTTTCTCCAAAACGAATACTATACGTCATGAGCGAATGAAAGTTAGCAAAGTAGATTGCTTTTCGTGAAGAAGTACCAGCAACTTCAGATACTGTTACAATATTAAAAAGGTCCTTAACAAGATTCCATGACAGTTTACTATCTGTCTAAACAAGTAGAAATCTGAACTGTTCAGCGTCACTAATCATATGCCTTTTCTGTGTAATTAGAACGTCAGGTTTCCATAAACTGTGTGTTGTAAACTGTAAAAACTGAGTCCTACGGTGATTTAGCGTCAGTTTATTTTTACAAGCCATGAGCTTATGTCTTCAACTGCACTATTTGAAACAGTGCCAGTGTTGCGTACCACATAATTTTCTACCCAGCTAGTGTCATCAGCAAATATAATTATTTTGGAATCACTTGTAATACTAGAAAGCATTCTCACAAAGGATATCCCGCGGGTGGTTCAGTTTTAACGACAAGTTTTTAACATCAGAGAGGGCTTCGGCTCAGTGACTCCAGATCCTCAGAACAGCACTATTTAGGACGGTGGTAATATCAGAAAGCGTGCAGGTACCGGCCCGCATAAGAGGGTATTCTGTGTACACCATGGTTTCGAAACCTGACGAGGACGTCTTGAAAGGGAAAGCCACGGTTTTCTTCAATCTCCGCCAAGAACTTGATGCTGTCGTTAGCGTTATGGTGCATTTCAGTAACCCTCCCAGTTTCTCATGTCTCTGTGGCCAGACGATGAGTGTCGCATCGCTGTAGCGGTTACTCTATCAAACTTTATAAGTGGTAGGATAGAGAAAACCTAAAGAAAAGCTACCGGCCTCGCGACGAGTGACTCAGAAATGCTAAGGATTTTGCAATCAGAGACATTACCAGAAAGACGCCCTGCATTTCGTAGACCATTTTATAGCACCGGACACGTAAGAAGTAACGTACACTACTGGCCATTAAAATTGCTACACCAAGAAGAAATGCAGATTATAAACGGGTATTCATTGGACACATATATTATACTATAACTGACATGTGATTACATTTTCACGCAATTTGGGTGCATAGATCCTGAGAAATCAGTACCCAGAACAACCACCTCTGGCCGTAATAACGGCCTTGATACGCCTAGGTATTGAGCCAAACAGAGCTTGGATGGCGTGTACAGGTACAGCTGCCCGTGCAGCTTCAACATGATACCACAGTTCATCAAGAGTAGTGACTGGCGTATTGTGACGAGGCAGTTGCTCGGCCACCATTGACCAGACGTTTTCAATTGGTGAGAAATCTGGAGAATGTGCTGGCCAGGGCAGCAGTCGAACATTTTCTGTATCCAGAAAGGCCCGTGCAGGACCTGCAACATGCAGTCGTGCATTATCCTGCTGAAATGTAGGGGTTCGCAGGGTTCGAATGAAGGGTAGAGCCACGGGTCGCAACACATCTGAAATGTAACGTCCACTGTTCAAAGTGCCGTGAATGCGAACAAGAGGCGACCGAGACGTGTAACCAATGGCACCCCATACCATCACGCCCGGTGAAACTCCAGTATGGCGACGACGAATACACGCTTGCAATGTTCGTTCACCGCGATGTCGCCAAACACGGATGCGACCGTCATGATACTGTAAACAGAACCTGGATTCATCCGAAAAAATGACGTTTTGCCATTCGTGCACCCAGGTTCGTTGTCGAGTACACCATCGCAGGTGCTCCTGTCTGTGATGCAGAGTCAAGGGTAACTGCAGCCATGGTCTCCGAGCTGATAGTCCATGCTGCTGCAAACGTCGTCGAACTGTTCGCTCAGATGGTTGTTGTCTTGCAAATGTCCCCATCTGTAGACTCAGGGATCGAGACGTTTCTACACGATCCGTTACAGCCGTGCGGATAAGATGCCTGTCATCTCGACTGGTAGTGATACGAGGCCGTTGGGATCCAGCACGGCGTTCCGTATTACCCTCCTGAACCCACCGATTCCATATTCTGCTAACAGTCATTGCATCTCGAGCAACGCGAGCAGCAAAGTCGCGATACGATAAACCGCAATCGCGATAGGCTACAATCCGACCTTTATGAAAGTCATGAACGTGATGGTACGCATTTCTACTCCTTACACGAGGCATCAGAACAACGTTTCACCAGACAACGCCGGTCAACTACTGTTTGTGTATGAGAAATCGGTTGGAAACTTTGCTCATGTCAGCACGTTGTAGGTGTCGCCACCGGCGGCAACCTTGAGAGAATGCTCTGTAAAGCTAATCATTTGCATATCACAGCATCTTCTTCCTGTCGGTTAAATTTCGCGTCTGTAGCACGTCATCTTCGTGGTGTAGCAATTTTAATGGCCAGTAGTGTATTACTTTCTTCAACATACTCGTATAGTGAGGTGACAATTCGTGGGATAGCGATACTGACATACACAGATGGCGGTAGTAGCGCGTACACAAGCTAGGGCAGTGCATTGGCAGAGTTGCCATTTATGATTCATGTGAAAAGATTTCCAACGTGGCTACGCCCGCACGACCGGAATTAACAGACTTTGAATTCGGTATGGCTGTTGGAGCTAGATGCATGGGGCATTCCATTTCGGAAATCATTAAGGAATTCAGTACTACGAGTTCCACAGTGTCTAGAATGTGCCGCTCTCTCTCACCACGGACGACGCAGTGACCGAAGGCCTTCAATTCACGACCGTAAGCAGCGGCGTTTGGTTAGAGCTGCCAGTACTAACAGACAAGCAAAACTGCTCGAAATAGCCGGCCAGTGAGGCCGAGCGGTTCTAGGCGCTTCAGTCCGGAACCGCGCGACCGCTACGGTCGCAGGTTCGAATCCTGCCTGGGGCATGGATGTGTGTGATGTCCTTAGGTTACTTACGTTTAGGTAATTCTAAGTTCTAGGGGACTGATGACCTAAGATGTTAAGTCCCATAGTGCTCAGAGCCATTTGAACCATTTTTATTGCTCTAAATAACCACAGAAATAAATCTGGGGTCGCACGACGAAGGTATCCGTTAGGGCAGTGTGGCGAAATCTGGCGTTAATGGGCTGTGGCAGCAGAAGACCGGCACCGGTCCCTTTGCTAACGGCACAGCATGCCTGCAGCACCTCTCCTGGGCCCATGACCATATCAGCTAGACCTTAGACTACTGGAAAACCGTGGCCTGGTCAGATGAACCCCGATTTGAGTCGGTAACAGCTGATGGTAGCGTCCGGGTGTGGCGCAGACCCCACGAAACCATGGACCGAAGTCGTTAACAAGGCACTACGCAAGTGATCCAAGTGAACCGATCATTGACAGGAAATGGTTATGTTCGGCTTCTTGGAGACCATTTGTAGCCATTCACGGACATCATGTTCCCAAACAACGACGGAATTTTTATGGATGACAATGCGCCATGTCACTGGGCCACAATTGTCCACGGTTTATTTGAAGAATATTCTGGACAATGATTTGACCACCCAGATCGCCTGACATGAATCCCATTTAATATTCATGGCACGTAATCTAGAGGTTAGTTTTTGCACAAAATCCTGCACCGGTAACACTTTCGCAGTCACGGACTGCTGTAGAGGCAGCGTGGCCCAATAAATCTGCAAGGGACTTCCAACGACTTGTTGAATCCATGTCACATCCAGTTGCTGCACTGCGCCGAGAAAAGGGATGTGCGACACGATATTCGGAGGTACCCTATAACTTTTGTCGTCTCGGTGTATATCTGGCGTAATGACCATAACAGAGACCGTTAGATAAAATTGAGTACATAGAAAGCTACGGTGGCAGTTTTCTTTCCTCACGCACTATTCAAGATTGGAGACTGAAGAGGGAAATCGATTCTGATACAGATGTACACTCCCTACACACAATATGGTGGCTTTCGGAGTACGGATGTTGATGACTAGAAAACTTATTTGACGGCGGCCTTGTGGGACTGTGCGTCCAGAGCTTATTCACGGGGCAGTCTGTGGTCACCTCTGCTGTGTCAACAGTGTCGGATTTACGCCAGCGATAAAGGGACAGATAAACAATGCACGCTTCGTTATTGTTTCAAGAGGAACGCTGTCACGCACTGCTCGTGTTTATCATCATCGACGTCGCTAAGAGATTACATCCATAAATTGTTGTTTTTTTCCCTCTGGAGCTCTGTACGTTAGGTTGCCGTATGCAAGCATCCATTTTCCATGGCGATGTGACGATTTTCGTCAAGTTCGAGTGATTTAATAGCGGGCAACGATAATTACTCTTCACTTTCGTATTTTTCGTGTATACCGTCCACAAGTCTTCACATTTTTTTTCCCGAGATGAATATCTCTTTTCATTACTCATCTAACGTAACAACAGAACAACATAAACTATTTTCCTAGAATTAAAAGGAAAACAGAGCATTTAACTTCAGATACCACGTTTCTTGACAGCAGTTACGTAATTTTCTGAACACTTTTTATTGAAAGCAGTTCTAAAACACGATGAAGCATTGCTCCAAACAACAAAAAGATAGAAAAGTAATTCGAAAAGATGAAATCAGTGCAAACATTGGCTCATTTCTGAATCTAAGGATTCTGCATTACTCTAATGAGTGCTCTTTACACAACAAAGTTCCAGGTAAATGTAGGAGCGCCGTTTTTATAACTATTTTCAGATAAAGAAGTCGAAATGAATGCGAAAATTGCTCTGGCAGATAGGTCATGTAAGATACAAACTAGAATAATCTGTAAGGCAGTGCAGATAATGAATGAAGTACTTCTTTCAAAGGAGTAAAATGGTTCTAAGAAGCGCAGATCTTGCATCGATAATGTGTTCATTATGAAACGGGTGACAGAGTGAAGAATAGAGTATAGTAATGAAGTTCACATAGCATTTATGGATGACATGAAGGCTTTTGACCAAACACACAGAGAAATTTTCTGGAGCACAATACAACGAGCGAGCGGTCGTCAATTTAAAAGCTTTACAACTGAAGCAGTGATTTCCAGACAATTTCCAGAAAAAGTGCATATCACACTCATATTGGAATACGTATACATAAATACAACAATGAAGACCAAAATTGATTCAAAAATTTCTGATAAAATCCTCGTAAATCTGGATATTAGACAAGGGTGTACTCTGTCATCCGCTCTTTCTGATGAATGTGCTGATGATCTCTTGAGAGTGTAAACTCTGGTTTAGAAAAATCATACGAAACCACCATCCACAAATTGATCTTCTTGCGCGAACAATATAATATGACGATCTCTATTGGAAAGACAAAAGTGGTTACATTTAGGTAAATCGAATACATAAAACCAACAATTGTCGTTTCTGCAAAGTAAAAATTTTTAATTGTGTTGGAAATCAAGTAAGATATCTAGGATATCAGGATGCAGAAAAAGGTCTTGGAAAATTATATGTGTCGCTACAAACAAAATTTAAAAAACAGGTGAATAAAGGAAATGAAATTAAATGTTATTAAACCATGGCAGTGCCTGTACTTCTCTACCGCAGTCGTACCTGCACCGAGTAATAAACGATAGATTATTAAGATTGAAGCGTCTGAAATGTGTTTTCTGAGAGGTGTGAATGGATATACAAAATGTGGTAAAATGAATAATGAAAATGTTAGAAAAAGTTAAAAGTTGAACCAATAAAAGTTATAATAGATTAATAGAGAAATAAATGGAGTGGGTATGTGGAAAGAACGTCAGATCGCTGACTAGCACTACACGCAATAAAATATGTTTCACATGGAAAAAGAATGCTGGGAAAATACAAGCAGAGATGGCATGAATCATGCTGACACACGAAAACGGAGCAGGCATCACGTTTAATTCCTGAAAGTGAAAATGATGATGATGATGATGATGATGATGATGATACCAAAGTTCTTCCACCCGCATTGAAACTTCTCTCCTTCAGGTCGACAGTAAAGAACGTAAACAAAGCATCGATGCACCGGATCATGGAGACATTTTCTGTGATATTACTTCAGACGTACTGTCGCACACACCACTTTAGATATGAACACGACTGTATCTTGTCACATGTCCAAGATTAGTTCCGGTAATCAATAGCTGGAACCACACTTGACTTTGCTGGGTGGTAGATAAGTGCGAAGAGCAATATCTCTGTATCAGTACCTCGCAGCCTCAATCTTCCTCTCTCTCTCCCACCATCCCCCCTCCCTTCTCTCTCTCTCTCTCTCTCTCTCTCTCGCTCTCTCTCTCTCTCTCTCTCTCTCTCTCTCTCTCTCTCTCTCTCTCTCTCTCACACACACACACACAATCTTTGAAACAATTCGAGCAAAATCAAATCACTGATTGAATCCCGTGCTCTTTTTAGTCATTGAATTTGAATACCCGTTGCTGCAAAGCTGAATATCAAACGGAATGACCGGATACATCGTTTTTAGAATGCAAGTACATGGCATTTTAAACATGTCTATTCATGCTGGCACATAATGGTTGTTGTTATATTGTCTTTTCAGTCGAGAGCACAAAATTTCATACAGTCTCCCAGATTTAATGAAATCTGCACTGCTTTAACGAGATATTTACATGTTTGACAAAATAGTGTTCCAGTAACTTCCGGCCGTTTTCTGATGATAGGCCTGCAGTGACTTGAAGAGAACTCTGTAGAGAATAAGTTTTCTGCACACCAGATCGCGACTAGTTGCTGTTGTGCCTGAATCATTTTCTGTTTACAGCGCACTACCGATGTTTCGTAACTTATAGATTAGACAATATAAGCAGTGCGTGTATGGCTGTCATTGCTGTTGCTCTAGTTTGGTTTCCGCTTCAGAAAATAAAACTTGTCAAACTTCATACGGTAGGTCTTATACGAACTGACGATGCACCATGACTACTGGTAAGTACTGCATGTCACTGGATTCACTATCTCACACCATAAGCCTTCCGAAGGAAGAACACATCCTTCGACCATCAGGTAAGCGCAGTTTTATGTCTCTTAATAATGCATTTACAATTTTGCATTCACTACTAACTCTCTTGGAGGTATTAAGAAGGTTACTGTTGCAGCGTATCGTGCTCAGTAGACACGTAACCTGAAAAGATATATTTGGGATTTAATCCTGCAAATGGATGATCTGACTAAAATATAAATACAGACAGTCACAGATCAGAGCTTCGTTCTTTGTAAAGTAAGGCCTTGGCATCTAGCACCTATCATTATCAGACCTAGTATTATGAAGGCTTCAAAATTTTGTGATGCTCTCGGAGATTATTAAGTTTCACATAGTTTTCTCCAGAGATATGGCGAACAGTTCGGACGGTAGGGGCAGACATACGGAGAAAGTAGCGAGATACAGCTATTCTTCAGTTCCGTTGACGGAGGCAATAGTGAATGTTCTCCCTTGTTATATGTTTTCCAGCATGTAAAAAGTCTAAGAACTGTCCAGTGAGAGGATACGAACAAGAAAAATGTAATGAAGTTGTGTCCTGAAATTTATGGTTTCCATGGTAGAGACCATTTATTCAATCATACATTGTTACAGAGTCAGCGGTCTAATACACGCTGTACCATGTTACAGTGTGAATGGTTTCCTCCTAGAGGTTGGCACTGTTCCTCGTACGTCATGCCTTAGCGCCCTCACCTGCCATAGTGATTCGTAATGTTGTGTCCGATTCACTTCTGTTGCTGATTCACCTTGTACTGGATGTGATACAGCATTCTACACAACTGTTCCGCATTCGAATCGAGAGCTTACCGACATGGTGTTTACTTGTGGAAAGCAAATGGCGACGGGCAACAAGAGTGTATCAGGAGACCTATCCACACAGACAACCACCACACCATTCAATGGTTGCAACAGCATTTCGCCGTTTGTCTGGGACATGGTCGTATCAGGAAGCAGGAAATCATGTACCCCTAATGTTCGGACACCAGACTTGGAGAAAAATGTCGTTAACATTGGGGAGCGCGTCCGCCCTGTCAGTACCAGGAAGTTGGCCCTCCAGTACAGGATAAACCAGACGACCGTATGCAACATTCTCCATGAGAATTGTTACTATCCTTATCACTTACAGCGTGCGCAGGGCTTATTAGCGACAGACTTTCTACATCGGGAGCAGTTTTGTCGCTGATTTCTTCACCAGGCAATCACGATTCCTGGATTTGTGTCATTCATCCTAGTCACAGACGAGGCCACCTTTACATGGAGTGGTATCTTCAACTTTCATAACAGTCATCTGTGGGATAGTATGCAGAACCCCCTACATACCAACTTGGAAGCAATAGTGGTTCGAGTGAAAATTACTCTGGCAATCACCATTTGCAATGTCTACCTCCCTCCTGGTAGGCCACTTCCTTACATTGCACTGTCTACCTTAATCCAGCAAATCTCGTCCCTTTTCTCCTCCTTGGGAACTTCAATACCCACCACCCACTGTGGGGTAGCGTCACTTTAAAGGTAGGTGCATCCTAATCGACCAACTTATCACGGACCCCGATTTGTGTCTCCTCAATGATTGTTCCCTTACCCACTTCAGTGCCGCTCATGGCACCTTCTCTGCGATCGATCTCACGATCTCCTCCCCTGCCCTCAAGGTTTTCCTACATTGGTCATCCCATGATGACCTTCGTATAAGTGACCACTTTCCGGATATTCTATCGTTCCCCTGCTGCAGCCAGGCAGACAGGCCCCACCGTTGGGCCAATTGACGTTTATATACGTCTGCTGTGCACTTCAGCACCTCCCTCTCGAATTCCATTGATGTAGTCCTGCAGGGCGTCTCTGCCACTAACCTTTATGCTGCTGGCACTGCTGTCCCCCTATCCACAGGTCCTCCTCATCGTCAACCGGTACCGTGGTTGATCAAGGACGTCGCAGTCATCGTCAAGCACCGCTGACGGACGTTGTAACGATTTAAGCGTCACCCTTCACACACCAACCTCCTCGCTTTTAAGCGTCTCTGCGCAAAGGTTAGTTATGTAACCAAGTGGAGTAAAAAGGAATGTTGGGAGCGCTATGTTTCCTCCCTGGGGACGTATGCCTCTTAATTGCAGGTTTGGTCAAAGCTCCGTAGCCTTCTGAACGGCCAGCGACAGTCAACTGTCCAGGGTCTTAGCCCACAACGTGCTCTGGGCACTGATCCATTGGTCCTAGCAGAACACCTCGCGACAGTATTTGCAACGGCATTGGCGTCCTCTTCCTGCCCTACTGCCTTTCTCTGGCACAAACACAGAGGTGAACAGACCCTCCTCTGTTTCATCCTGCACCACGCTGAACCTTATAATGAATCGGAATTGTTGCAGGCTCTTAGCTCTTCACAAGACACGTCCCCAGGCCCGGATTCCATCCACAATCAGATGATTCAACACTTGGACGTTCCCCAGAGGTAACATCTCCTCAGAGACTTAAACCACATTTGGCTCACGGGTCACAATGGCGATACAGTATAATTAGCCCTGTACTTCAGCCTGGGGAGAACCCAACCTCTCTAGACATCTACCGCCCAATTAGCCTGACGAATGTACTTTGTAAACTGCATGAAAGGATGGTCAGCTTCAGATTATGTTGGGTACTCAAACCTAGGGGCTTTCTGTCCCTGTATCAGTGTGGCTTCCAGGCAGGACGATCTCCAACTAACCATTTACTCTGATTGGAATCAGCCTTCTGACAGGCCTTTACTCACCGCTGGCAGTTTGTCGCGGTCTTCTTTGACCTACATAAGGCGTACAACATGGCTTGGTGCCATCACACTTTAGTTGCCCTCCATGACTGGGGCTTCTGCGATCCCCTTCCAATTCTTATCCGCGAGTTTTTATCTCACTGGCTCTTCCGGGTTCGAGTTGGCACTTCACTCTGCGCTCCTAAGATTCAGGAGAATGGTATCCCATAGGGTTCTGTGCTAAGTGTCACACTCTTCCTCATTGCCATCAATGGGCTTGTGAATTCTGTTGGGCCTCTGGTTACCCCAGCTTTGTATGTCAATGATTTTTGCACCTGTTTCAGCTCCCACTCAGTAGCAACTGCTGAGCACCAGCTCCAAGGTGCCATCTGAGGGGCTTCTGCGTGGGCCACCTCCCATGACTT
This sequence comes from Schistocerca piceifrons, assembly GCF_021461385.2. Lineage (NCBI taxonomy): Eukaryota > Metazoa > Arthropoda > Insecta > Orthoptera > Acrididae > Schistocerca > Schistocerca piceifrons. The sequence continues at coordinate 234,744,191 of NC_060138.1, forward strand.
CCAGTTTTCTCCGTCCAAAACGAGGTTTATGCATTTTGGTCGTCGACCCACCACACACCCCGATCCAGAACTCTATTTAGGCTACAAGCTCCTTGATGTTGCAGCACAGTCCCGTATCTTGAGCCTCATTTTTGATAACAAGCTGTCATGGCTGCCCCACATTTTCCACCTAAAGACTATATGTATGCAGAAGCTTAATGCTCTCCACCTCCTGGCCCACACATCTTGGGATGCAGACTGTTCCACTCTTCTCCATCTTTGCCGTGCTATGGTTTTATCCAGACTAGATTATTGTATTCAGGTTTATAGCTCAGCAGCTCCTTCCACTTTGAAACTGCTTGGCCCTGTTCACTATTGTGGAGAGCATCTGGCTATTGGTGCCTTTCGCACTTGTTCCATTGATAGTCTCCTCACAGAAGCAGGGATTCCACATCTACACATACGACAGACCCAACTCCTCGTTTCTTACGCAATCACCGTTCGCCAATTCCCTGACCATCCCTTGTACACTATGCTCTTTGCCGACGACGGATGTCTCCCTCCTGACACCCACCCCCAGATGGGATTGCCGCTTGGCAAGCGTCTAACTTCCATCTGTCGGGATCTCCAACTCCACTCACTGGAATGTACCCCATGGGATGGTGCCCAGACCACGGATTAGGACTGATCTATTCTGGGGTCCTAAGATCTCTGTCACTCCTATGGTTTTCTGGTGCCTTGTATATGCCATCCATGCAGAGTTTCAGGGTGCCACCATCTTCTACACTGATGGTTATAAGACAATCGTTAAGGTGGGATACGCTTTCACGTCTCCTACAGGCTTAGAACACCATTTATTGCCAGGATCATGTAGTGTGTTCATAGTGGAGCTTCTAGCCATTCACAGACCTCTCCTTTTTGTTTCTCAGGCTTGCCTCCACAGTGTTTTAATTTGTTCAGACTCAGTGAGCAGCCTGCAGGCTATCGATCGATGCTACTCTCATACCCCTTTGGTCTCTGCTATCCATGACCTCCTCTCTGCCCTTGGCCGTGCCACCTTCTCCGTTGCCTTTCTCTGGGTCCCAAGTCATGTGGGCACCCCAGGGAACGAACTGGCTGGCCGTTTGGCTAGGGAAGCAGATACTTACTCCTCATTTCCTCTCATGATTCCAGCTGTGGATATACGAATCTACGTCAAATCTCTCTTTGCCCACAAATGGAATGACATTTGGTGCACTACTCATCACAGTAATAAACTCCGCACAATCAAGGAGTCTACTGCACTTAGACGTTCTTCCTTCCACTCCTCTCCAAAGGAGTCCACTGTTTTATGCCGTCAACGCATTGTTCATACCAGGCTCACCCATTGTTTCCTCCTAAATAACGACCCATTCCCAAAATGTGGTTGTGGAGCCAGACTGAAGGTATCCCACATATTGGCTGAATGTCCCCTTCTTTCGGTCCTTCATGCTAAATATAGCCCTCCCGATTCCTTAAATTTAATATTAGCAGACTATTCACGGACGGTTGAATTGGTCTTCAGTTTTTTCCCATGACAGTGGTTTTTATTTCCAGGTATAAGGTTCTACTTTTGTCTTGGAGCAGGGGCAAGTTTGTTGTGGTTGGGACCTCTTTTCCAGTTTTCACGGTCTGTGACTCCATGACCGCCCCTTTCTTCCAGTTTTTAAAGTTGGTTCACCTTATTTGCCTTTTACTCTGTTTGCTTAATGTTTATTATTTTATAACTTGACTCCCCTGACTGGATTCGTCCACATTTAGCGGATCCACATTTAGCGGATAACTTCGGAATTGCAGGACTGATGACCTCGCCGTTTGGTCCCATAACCCCTCTCAATTAATCAATCAATCAATCATTGATCAACACATATATGCACCTACCCTTAGGAAAATACCCAACCCTACAAGTGGTTTGTTTTTCCTCGACTCGATGGCATCTACCAACAGGACAATGCAACATGTCACACAGCTCGAGGTGGATGTGCGTCGCCCAGAGAATATCAGGATAAGTTTATGGTACTCGACTGCCACCTAATTCTCCAGATTTAAACCCAATCGAGAATCTATGGGACCACATCGATCGGACTTTACGCGCCATGGATCTTCAATCGAGAAAGATAGCGCATCTGACCATGGTACTGGAGTCGGCACATCTTCCACAACATCACTGACTCTTTTTCCTCGACGTCTCTCTCAACCGTCTACCCTGTCAAAGGTAGTTGCTGAGACTTTTCAGAGGTGGTCACATTAATGTGACTGGACAGTGTACAATTATTCCATTGATTTACCGCTTTTCTGTTGTGTGCTTGCGGCCTTCCCCTGTCCCTTTTTTCTTTGATTTCTTGTGGCTGAAACACTTGCTACGTTTTATGTTCGAAGATACCACGGTCAGGAGACAAGAAATCCTCAGGTAAGACAGCTTTTATCTGGAGAGAGGGAAGCGATAACAGAAAGGCAGTTTCAGTTAATTCTTCTATTTGATGTGACTGAGGTACACCACGCTAAACGTTCAATATTCTCATTCCACAACAGGCGCATAGCGCTTTTTCTGCGCCGACTTGAATTATAGTCGCCTCGGTATCACTGCTTTGCAAATGCTTCGCATAAAATTCCAGATACGGAAGATGCGGCGAGCATTTGCCTGTAATCGCCGAAACGGAAAGAAAAACGTATGCGCGCTAATACTGGAATTAAAACAGAGTCTTATGGCAGTGCTTTAATTCATTCAGAGATTAAATTAAAAAAATGGCTGTGTGTTTCCGCAGAGCGAGTTTGCAAACAGACCTAAATAAACACTGCAAGACGCAGATGCGATAAAAAAACATCGGGTGTTGCAAACGAGAGGGAGTGAGCTACAGGGGAGTCCGACGGACGGCCGATAGAACGGCTTCGACACCGCCTGCGAGATGCGACTGCTTGCTTTCTGACCTTCTGACACCACAGGCGACGTGGACAGCGAGTGGACAGTGAATACGACGGACAGGGAAGAGGTGCCTGTGTATTCACAGTGTTCTCCCAATCTTCCAGCCTACAACTATCTATTACGATATTGACTCACTTGTATCTTTCTTCAGTCCGACGTCAAGCGCTTTTAGACTATCTCATCAAAAGAACCAGAACACCTTTTAGTGGGCATTAACATGGAATGTGTCCATGACAGCTTGAACGCTGCTGGTAACTCTTTCAATAACACATCTTAATGTCTGTGGAGGAATAGCAGTCTACTCTTCTTCTAAGCCAAAAACAGAGAAGAAAGTGATGTTCACCGCAGGAGACTGTAGCGAAGTCGATGTCAGATCTCATCCCAAAGGTCTTCCGTTGCGTTCGGGTCGGTATTCTTGGCAGGCCAATCCAGTTCAGGAGTCTTACTGTACACGAACCATTGCATCACAGAGGCTGTTTTGTGACAGGGTGCATTGTCACAATCGTCGTCTCCGAACTGTTTCCTCTACTGCAAGAGGTACACAATGCTATGAAATTTGTTCGTATCCTTCCTCATATAGCGTTTACTTGAGAAAACTCACACCCATGCCGTAACACTATCTCCTCCCTACTTCACGAACGAGGGCAGTGAAGTTCCCTAGGCGTTCTCCAGACCAGCCTTTCCATCGAATTGCAGCAGTATACAGGGTGATTTTATTCACAGTGCAAAAGCTCTTGGGATTGATCGATGACAGGATGGGGAACAAAAATGGTCTAATGAACGTATGTCCGGAAATGCATGGTTTCCATGCTAGAGACCATTTATTCAATCATACTTTGCTACAGAGACCGCAGTCACAGTTACTGTATGCATGGTTTCCTTCCAAAAGGTGGTACTGTTCCTCATACGTCATGCCCTAGCACTCTCTCATGCTATTGTAATTGGTAATGTTGTGTCCAATTCACTTCTCTTGCTGACTCATCATGTAGTGGGTGTGATATAGCTTTGTGCACAATGGTTTCGCATAGGAATCGAAAGCTTGCCGACGTGGTGTTTACTTATGGTAAGGCAAATGGCGACGGGCGGCGGACAACAAGATCGTATCAGGAGACCTATCCCTTCTGACAACAACCGCAGCATTCAATGTTTGCAACAGTATTTCGCCGTTTGTCTGAGACAGGACCGTATCAGGAGGCAGAAAGGAGTACCCCAAATATTCGGGCACAGACTTGGAGGAAAATGTGATTAACACTGTGGAAGGCGACCGCCGTGTCAGTATCTGGCAGTTGGCCCGCCAGTACAGCGCAAGCCAGAGACGACTTTGTGGAACATTCTCCATGACAGTTGTTGCTAATCTTGACACTTACAGTGTGTGTAGTGCTTATTAGCGACAGACTCTTCACTTCGAGAGCAGTTTCCTCACTTACTTCTTCATCAAGAAACTACGATTCCGGGATTTTTGTCATCCATCCTATTTAAAGAACAGGCCACATTTACGTGGAGAGGTAGCTTCAACTTTCATAACAATAATCTCTGGGATAGTACGCAAAAGCCCCATGTTATGGTGACAGTTAATCATCAACATCGGTGGAGCCAAAATATGTGGGCCAGGATAATTTGCGACCAGATTTTGGGACCAGTCTTCCTTCTACGTCGCCTAACAGGACGGAACTATCGACGTTTCTTGCGGGTAACTTTGCTCTCCTGCTGGAAAAAGTGCCATTGATGATTCAAATGGTTATATGGCTGCTACATGATGGTGCTCCAACTCACTTCGCCGTTAACGTCCGGATCCATCTCAATCGTGCCTTCCCTGATAGATGGATCGGACGAGGGGATCCAATAGCATGGCCTGATCGTTCACCGTATCTCAGTCACTACGATTTCTGGTTGTGGGCACGTCTCAAAAGTATCGTATATGCAGAGCCCATTCCAGATATGAAGACGCCGGAGCAGCATGTTCATGCTGCCTTTGACGTTGCTCGGATGCAGCCTGGCCGGTGTGAACGTTTGAGACAGAACATGCTACGGTGCGTACACGCACGTGTTGAGGCACGTGAAAGCCATTTTCAACGCATACTGTAACTGCGGCTGCATTGTACAGCGCGTGTTAGACCGCAGTCTCTGTAAAAATGTATGTTCGAGTAAATGGTACCTAGCATGGAAACCGTGCTTTCCCGGCCATAAGTTCGTTAGACCCTTTTTTGTTCCGTATTCTCTCATTGATCAAAGCCTAGAGTTTGTACACGGTGGAAAAAAATCACCTCATAGAACTATCTCCGGCCTGAAGGTCACCCGCCACTTGTAGCACGCTAAACGCCTGATTAAGGCGTTGGCGCAGTCGACGCCTTACATCATCTGATAACAGGCAAAATCACGACCTGTCGGACAATACTTCTGTCCAATCTGTGTTCTTTGGTCCATCGAAGACATGCAGCATCTTGTGCCTATGACGGTAATAGCTTTTCACGAGATACCCAACTACAAACGGCCATTGTACGCAGTTCCCTTCGCAATGTTTCCTCGAAAATTGGTTGAGGAGCAGCATTCAGCGACAACAGACATTCCCCCCTGTCGGTTAGGATCCTTTTGCAACCACTGTTCTTACATCGCTTTAGATGGCTGCGAGTGGTACACCAACAAACCAGGCATCTTCATTCACCGTGTGGTCAGAGGCACATCCAGACACGATTGCTTCCCTCTGCCTTCTGTCATGTCTCCATGTCGACCCAGTTTACTGTGCTGGATCCGTACAACGGACTGATGCATATATACCACTTCACTGCCATGCCTTACGTGAACGTTGCTGGATCAGTTCTGTAGCTCTCCAAAGCGAACAGTGTGCACTGTTTATAAGATGACCAATACATTACTGGCCATTAAAATTGCAACACCACGAAGATGACCTGCTACAGACGCGAAATTTAACCGACAGGAAGAAGATGCTGTGATATGCAAATGATCAGCTTTTCAGGGCATTCATACAAGTGTGGCGCCGGTGGCGACACCTACAACGTGCTGACATCAGGAAAGTTTCCAACCGACTTCTCATACATAAACAGCAGTTGACCGGCGTTGCCTGGTGAAACGTTGTTGTGATGCCTCGTGTAAGGAGGAGAAATGCGTATCATCACGTTTCCGACTTTGATAAAGGTCGGATTGTAGCCTATCGCCATTGCGGTTTATCGTATCGCGACATTGCTGCTCGCATTGGTCGATATCCAATGACTGTTAGCAGAATATGGAATCGGTGGATTCAGGAGGGTAATACGGAACGGCGTGCTGGATCCCAACGGCCTCGTATCACTAGCGGTCGAAATGTCAGGTATGTTATCCGCATGGCTGTAACGGATCGTGCAGCGACGTCTCGATCCCTGAGTCAACATATGGGGACGTTTGCAAGAAAACAACCATATGCACGAACAGTACGACGAAGTTTGCAGCAGCATGGACTATCAGCTCGGAGACCATGGCTGCGGTTACCCTTGACGCTGCGTCACAGACAGGAGCGCCTGCGATGGTGTAGTCAACGAAGAACCTTGGTGCACGAATGGCAAAACTTCATTTTTTCGGATGAATCCAGGTTCTGTTTACAGCATCATGATGATCGCATCCGCGTTTGGCGTCATCGAGGTGAACACACATTGGAAGCGTGTATTCGTCATGGCCATACTGGCGTTTCACCGGGCGTGATGGTATGGGGTGCCATTGGTTACACGTCTCGGTCACATCTTGTTCGCATTGACGGCACTTTGAACAGTGGACGTTACATTTCAGATGTGTTACGACCCGTGGCTCTACCCTCCGTTCGATCCCTGCGAAACCCTACATTTCAGCAGGATAATGCACGACCGCATGTTGCATGTCCTGTATGAGCCTTTCTGGATACAGAAAATGTTCGACTGCTGCCCTGTCCAGCACATTCTCCAGATCTCTCACCAACTGAAAATGTGTGGTCAATGGTGGCCGAGCAACTGGCTCGTCACAATACGCCAGTCACTACACTTGATGAACTGTGGTATCGTGTTGAAGCTGCATGGGCAGCTGTACCTGTACACGCCATCCGAGCTCTGTTTGACTCAATGCCCAGGCGTATCAAGGCCGTTATTACGGCCAGAGGTGGTTGCTCTGGGTACTGATTTCTCAGGATCTATGCACACAAACTGCGTGCAAATGTAATCCCATGTCAATTCTAGTATAATATATTCGTCCAATGAATACCCGTTTGTCATCCGCATTTCTTCTTGGTGTAGCAATTTTAATGGCCAGTAGTGTGCTTTGTGTGGTGAGTGGATAAAAAGGAGAGATATGTTAGTAAGTCCGATGTAGGAGCTAAGTTAGACGAATTTCGACCTGCTGTGTCCTGACGGCAGCATTTTCTCTGCTCTGTTCCAGAACAAAGTGGTGACGGTGGACGGCAGCCGCGTGAAGCTGCAGATCTGGGACACGGCGGGCCAGGAGCGCTTTCGCAGCGTCACGCATGCCTACTACCGCGATGCACACGGTAGGTCACACGTACTTACTCTTAACCACGGCTGCCTTTCTGCTTAGGCTATGTTCAGCAGCCTTGCCAGGAGATGATGCACATCTCCTTCATAACCTTCCAATCAGTGTACACAGTAGCGTTACTAGAATATGATGCACATGCCCTCACTAACTTTCCAATTAGTGTACACAGTGGCCTTACCAGAAGATAAGGCACAGGTCCTCACTAATCTTCCAGTTTGTATATACAGAAGCCTTATCAGAAGATGATGTGCATATTCCAGCTAACCTTCCAATTTGTATACACAGTTCGCTTACCAGAAGATGATGCTCATGTCCTTGGTAACATTCCAATCAGTGTACACAGTAGCCTTACAATAAGATGATGCACTTGTCCTCGCTAACCCTCCAGTCAGCGTACACAGAAGTCTTGCCAGATGATGATGCACATGTCCTCGCTAATTTTCAAATCAGTGTACAAAGATGCCTTACCAGACGATGATGCACATATTCTAGCTAACCTTCCGCACTTACCAGAAGACGGTGCAAATGTCCTTGAAAACATTCCAATTGGTTTACACAGTAGCCTTACCAGAAGGTTTAGCACATTTCCTCACTAGCCTTACAATCAGTGTACGACATATTCGAATGATGTGACAATAAAGTCACTCTTTATCCCAGAACGACAACCATTTATGAGAGTCATTTTGCATGTCATGATTTATCAGTTGCGACTATTATTAATTTATTTTTATTTTCATTTTATTTTTCTTTTGTACACATTACCACATAGTTCTGTAAGATTGAGACGTTCCTTGCACTGGCAGTGCATGCCGGCTGTCAGAAGACGCCGAAATATAACTTTCTGGGTGTCATGCATGTAAGCTTCCCCTCTTACTCAGTAATTTTCGATAGTTATTAGATTTAATTAAAACATTTGGGAATTACGTCGCTAGGTTGAAGCATTCATATGGAGGCAAACAAGAAAAGGCTAAAAGGGATGACCATCAGGGGTGCAGGAACTGCTAGCAACTTTAATCACATAACAAAGAGAATAAAGGTGGACGAAAATCTTCATACAATTACTTCTGAAAACTTCAGTACTTCGGAAAGACGCAGAAGGAGGAGAAGAGAATTTTCATTTAGGTAATACAGACAAACAGTTTGTCAAGGAACTGACTCATAATAAATGCTTAACATATGTTGTATATTTTACATACTCGGTATAGTAGTAAACGATGATACCTGCTATGCTACATTTCTTATTAGATTTCCTTCTGGCAGACCATGGTCGGACCTATTTTTGCTTTCGTTAACCCTTTATGTGGCTATTTCTTTTGTCTCTAATCACTGACATATTATAGACATTGAATGAGTTGAATTATTACTCGTATTTACGTAACCTGCGAACACGGTCGTTTGCAGACATGCGAATTGCAGTTTACATGTCAGTTCTACGCATGGCCGACAAAGGCTAATATAACTGGGGAACTAGAAATTTTTACTCGCATGAAAAAAAATCCGAGTGGTATTCTAAACGAACATATCGCCCTAAAAAACATTTATCGAAAATTTTACAAACGTCCTCGATCAAAAATGAAGCAACTTTTTAAACGAAACATAACTTACATAATACTATGTAAATGTACACATTTTGCTTTTATATTAACTATATCTTTATGTATTACTTTCATACATCCTCTACAGGATCGCTGATGGTGAGTACGTGCTCGATACCAGACCGGTAAATTAAAGAATTATAAAAAACAAGCAGCTTCGTCTTTCTGCATAAGCAAAAACGTCGTTTATCAATTATATGAAGGCAGCAAGATACTTTGAATACAAAAGCTCTACAGCCGGCCGCCGTGGACGAGCGGTTCTAAGCGCTTCAGTCCGGAACCGCGCTGCTGCTACGGTCGTAGGATCGAATCCTACCTCGGGCATGGATGTGTGTGATGTTCTTAGGTTAGTTAAGTTTAAGTAGTTCTCAGTCTAGAGGACTGATGACCTCAGATGTTAAGTCCCATAGTGCTTAGAGCCATAAAAGTTCTACAGTTCATCGTGAAACTTGGCCTCTTCAACAATCCGTCAGTTATCACGAATCAACGGTCGATCTTTCCATTCCTTGCTGCCAGTTATCTGCAGGTCCTCTATGACTCCATCTTTCCATCTGGTTCTTGGTCAGCCCAGTCCTATTTGGCACCCTGGGTTTCCATCTAATATTCTTTTAGCTACTTCTGTATCACTTCTGTGCCACATGCTTCTCCTATGAGAGCTCCTGGTTGAGCTCACTGTTCTTCTAATAGGCGGATCTTTGTATATAGTGGACAACTCATGATTGTACCCCCTCCTTCATTTTTCTCTTTCACAGACTGGGCAAAAGATTTTTCGAAGTACCTTCATCTCAAAGCCATCTAGCAGTCCAATATCTTTGTGTCTTAATAACCCATATTTGGAGTCATATGCAAGCACTAGTCGTAAAATACAAGTGTTTTAGAAATCGGTGATTTGGTGATATGGGTTAAGAAGCTAAAAAAAAAAAACAGTTTTTTATGCATAATAGGCTCTGTTGAATTATGTTAATCTCTGTTTAATTTTAAAACACTTGTCATCTGAGAGGTTGACTATCTAGCTTAGGTACTTAAACTCCTCAGCTGTCTCAAAAGTATAATCTCGCAATGTTACTGAGGGTTGCATGTTGTTCTTGCTTGCTCTTCCGGCAGCCAGTTGTTTGATATTTAGTCCCATCCCGACCTGCTCAACTGCGATGAATATTTCCTCCGTTGTCTTCCTAGTTCTTGTGACTATATCTGTGCCATCAGCATAACGTAGTATAAAAGATCGTTTCCCTACGCAACCGGTCTACGTTCCTGCTGACCTTCTCTAAGGCTACATTTTAAAGAAGATACGCTAGCGGATCTCCTTACCTTACACCATCTGGTATATCAATTGAATCAAACGCCAATCCTTCTGTTCTTATAGTACTCTGTATGTCATTCATTTTCATTCTCAGAAGCCTTAACAATTTTGCAGGAATGCCTAAATCAGTCAAGGAACGTTACAGTTGCTCTCTGTCTATACTATCATATGCTGATTTTTGGTTAATGGAAAGGTGATGCATGCCAATACCGTATTCAACTGTCCTATCTAAAACCTGATCCAATGTTGATTTATCTGGGCGAAATCCACATTGGTATGAGCAAATCTCTCTCTGAACTGTTGGAAGGAGATGGTCAAACATTATCTTGCAGATCACTTTTAATATAAAGTTTTGCAGCATAATTCCTCGATAGGCGTCACATTCCAACATACCTCCTTTCTTCTATACAGAGCGTGTAATTCATTCTCTCCACTGACGGGTCATTTTCACCACGTTTCATAGCGAAATGGTCAGCTTATGGAGAAACTGTTTTGAATACCGCTTTGTTCGAACATTTCCACTGGAATATAATTTGTTCCTGGTGACCAATTGTTCTTCAATTCCTTCAAAGCAATTCTCTTCCAGAATTGGTTGCTCAGTATTTTTGTCAAAGTCATTTAAACATGTTTCAAATCTAAATGTCACTTACTACTTTCCTGATCTCAGTCCCTCAACGTCGTCTCATTTAATTCGACTGCATTCCATACATCAGCAGTTTGAATTGTTGGATGTGAGGTCCGCCAATTATGCAGAACACCGTTTTTTCTCAGTACCCAAACATGTTTCGGTACCACTGTGAAATCATGTAGTTTTTCGTTTTTATTTATTCTGCAATGTGAACATTTTTGTTAAATGATTATAAAATTATGTGCATCTGTAGTCCAAACAACAGATCGTTTCATTTTGTAAATATCATTACATTTGGTGTGCATGAATTTTCTGGATCACTTGTGTGTTAATTACTACAGGTAGTTTGTCATCTGCAACCAAACGATGTTGATGAGAGTGTTTTTGCTGGGAGTTAACCCATCTTCTAGAATTTAATTTAGTTTGTCGCGATGTTTTCGCTCCTATATTCGTTTTTACTTACGTTTTCGTGTGTCAAGCATTTCCATTCTCCGCATCATGCTGAGGTGTTGTGATGCACACGTAACTATAACAAGTATTTTCAACAAATAACGTAGTAAAAACGCTTTTCACCTCACCAAAACACAGTGTGATTGTGGTTTGTTATATGTCCCAGACTAGTAAGTGTTCATTTGTTCACCAGAGAATTCGGCGCCAAATTTGAATTTTGTTTGCATTTTATCTGTGTGTGTGTGTGTGTGTGTGTGTGTGTGTGTGTGTGTGTGTGTGCGCATGCGTTTTCTGTGCTCTTCTTAGCTGTGTGTGTTCTCTTTTCTATGGCATTCCTTTTGTGTGTAAATGGTGCGTATTTGCAGATTTTAGTGTATCTTTTTTTTTCTTCTGTGTGTGTGTGTGTGTGTGTGTGTGTGTGTGTGTGTGTGTGTGTGTGTGTGCGCGTGTGTATTTATTTCGTTGTGTAGCTGTTTTAAGTGCGTATGTGGTTCATTAATCAGGCATATTATGTCATCGACATAACGGTACCAGTATATAACATTGTAGTTTTTTGGTTTTTTATAACTACAGAGTTATATACTGGTACCGTTATGTCGATGACGTAATATGCCTGATTGATGAACCACATACACACATAGAATATTTACACAATGAAATAAACAACATACACCCAATAAATTAACTTCACATTAGAAAGAGAAACTAACAACACACTACACTTTCTAGATCTCAGCGTACATAAAACAAACAACACACACAACTTCACAATATTCAGGAAACGGACAACCAGAAGCACCACCATTCACAACCTATCACACCACCCACTGACACATAAGCAAGGAAATTTCAGATTCGTGCTCCACAGATTAAACAGAACACTCATGAACAAACAGAACTAAACACAATAAAACAAATAGCAGGAAAATGTTATACTACCCATATGGTAGACAAGTTAAATCAAAAAATATGCAAGCACTACAAAAATGAACATACCACACATACACACAAATCCTCACCCAGCACAGAACAACAGAAAACACAAACAATGACCACACGCAAGACACAACAGAGCAACAACACACACACAAAACGAAATGACACATACCTACAATAACAAGATTGTTCACAGAATAGGCAACATATTAAAGAAAAAGGGACTCCAAATAGGATACAGGACAGAGAACACAACACAGAAAAAGATCAGAACACAAGAAACACCCATGGATAAATTTAACAGATCAGGAACATATTAACTCACATGCAACACTTGCCAGTCAGTGTACATAGGAAAAATATGCAGACACTTTAAAACAAGATGTTCAGAACATCTCAGAACTTCAAAAAGCAACAGCTCCCGCAGCACATATGCTGACCACCTTGTAGCCAACAATTATCATCCAACCACAATAGAAACAGACTTAAGAATACTAAAACCCAGCTGCAGCCTATACAGTAAACTGACCATTGACGAAGACTTCCATATACAGAAGGCAATAGCAGAAGGTAAACAGGTCTTAAACGAATACATTACACTCTACAAGGGCACACTCTTTAACACATTAAAGGAACTTTACAAATAAGAACAGCACAAACAGATAAAGTCTACAGACACACACACACACACACACACACACACAAGAAAGAAAAGATACACTAAAATCGGCAAAGATGCACCATTTACACACAAAGGAATGGTAATAGAAAGGAAAACACACACAGCTAAGAAGAGCACAGAAAACACACACATACACACACACACACACACACACACACACACACACACATACAAGCACGCGCGCATACACACACACACACACACACACACAGATAAAATGCAAACAAAATTCAAATTTGGCGCCGAACTTTCTTGTGAACAAATGAACACTAACTAGTCTGGGACACACAACAAACCACAATCGCACTGTGTTTTGGTGAGGTGAAAGGTGTTTTTACTACATTATTTTTGGAAAATACTTGTTATAGTTACGTGTGCATCACAACACCTCAGCATGATGCGGAGAATGGAAGTGCTTGACACACGAAAACGTAAGTAAAAACGAATATAACATCGCGACAAACTAAATTAAATGCTAGAAGATAGGTTAACTCCCAGCTAAAAACTTTCTCATCAACATCGTTTGGTTGCAGATGACAAGATACCTGTAGTAATCAACACACAAGTGATCCAGAAAATTTATGCACACCAAATGTAAAAGTATTTACAAAATGAAACGATCAGTTGTTTGAACTAAAGATGCACATAATTTTATAATCATATATCAAAAGCGTTTACATTACAGAATAAATAAAAACGAAAAACCCACTGATGATGACACAGTGGTGCCGAAACATGTTTGGGTACTGAGAAAAAACGGTGTTTTGTATAACTGGCGGACCTCACATTCAACAATTTTAACTGCAAACACGGCCAATACAAGGAGCTGGAAAACAAAATGATCAATACTCAGCAGTTTGGTACCATAAGACCTTACCACAAACTTCCAGAAAATTTGCTCAAAGCTCACAGTTTTTATTTCTTCTCTCTGAATTTTAATTTTCGTTACATATTTCTTGCTGACTTCCTTCAGCGCTTGCTCAGTGTACAGACTGAATAACTTCAGGAATAAGCTACAACCCTGTTTCACTCCCTCCTGAACTAACATGTCCCTTTCATGTCACTCGACTCTGGTTTCTGTACAGTTTATGAATAAGCTTCCCTCCTTGTATTTAATACCTTTTATCCACAGAATGTGAAACAGTGAATCCCAGTCAACATTATTAAACACTTTCTTCATAAATGCTAAAAATGTGCATTTACTTTTCTTTTGTCTCCCATGTTCCTACATTTCCCCGGAACCTAAAGTGATATTTCCTGAGTTTTACATTCTTCTGCAAATAATTCGTGGTAGTATTTTGCAATTATGATTTATTAAATTGGTGGTTCGGTATTTTTCACACCTATCAGCACTTGCCTTCTTTTGTCATGACTGGCTTTGCCAAGGATGCTAGTAAGTCTGAGGGCATGTCGTCTACTACAAGGATCTTCTTTCGACTTAGTGTTTCAGTGTTCTGTAAAATTCTTCTTGCAGTATCATATCACTCATTTCATCATCTACTTTTTCTTTCCTTTTTATTGCGATGTCTTCAAGTTCATTACCTTTCAGATTTTCCTTCTTTGCTTCATACTGGCTTTCTACCTGAGCTCTTACTATTCATCTAGCTGCTATTGCTTTCATTTACATTACATTTATCTTAACTATGGCTTTTATTTTGTAGCCATTCCTGCTTTGCCATTTTGTAGCTTTCCATCAATTACATTGTTTAGACGTTTGTATTATCTGTTGCCCGCTTTACATATAGCATCTTTAAATATTCTCCTTCCATCAGTTAAAGTCTATATGTTGCGTGTTGTCCAAGGGTTTCGTCTGGCCATTGTTTTTTTTTTAATTTTTTTATTACCTATTTGCCTCTCTGCCGTCTTTACTATTTTACCTCTCCTTTTCCGTGCTTCAGCCAATCGTTGCCTAACACTCCCTTTGAAGCTATAAAGAACCTCTGGTTCTTTCAACTTATCCAGCTCCCACATTCTTAAATTCAGTTTTAACCTGCAGTTCATAATCAATAAATTATAGTCAACATTCATATTTACCTCTGAAATGCTTCTTCAGATTAAATCTGGATTCGAATTCTGTCTTACCATTATCAAAGCCATCTAAAGCCTTCCGATGCCTCCGCGTCTCTTCCACGTAAATAATCTACTTTCATGATTCTTCTGTCCTCTCCCCAAGGCCATATTCTCCTGCTATTTTTCCTTCTCTTCATCTTCCTTCTTTAGAATTCCATCTATCCTTAAGCATTAACTTTTCGTCTCTCTTAACGACCTGAATAATTTGTTTCATCTCAGAATAGTTTCTTTGAATCTCTTTAATCGTATGATCAGTTAGTACGTACATAAACTTGTATTACTGTGATTGGTGTTGGCTTTGTACTTTGTCTTGGTTACAAAAATGCGACGGTTCAATCCCGTCTCCGGCCATCCTGACTTAGGTTTTCCGTGATTTCCCTAAATCGTTACAGGCAAATGCCGGGATGGTTCCTTTGAAAGGGCACGGCCGATTTCCTTCCCCATCCTTCCCTAACCCGAGCTTGCGCTCCGTCTCTTAATGACCTCGTTGTCGACGGGACGTTAAACACCACTAACCTAACCTAACCTACAAAAATGCGTCACTACGTTATGCAGAGAAGCTTACCCGCATTTTTATTTTCTTATTCATTATTCGTCCTACTACG
This sequence comes from Schistocerca piceifrons, assembly GCF_021461385.2. NCBI lineage: Eukaryota > Metazoa > Arthropoda > Insecta > Orthoptera > Acrididae > Schistocerca > Schistocerca piceifrons. The sequence goes on from NC_060138.1 coordinate 234,759,886, forward strand.
GTTACCTACATTTCTATTCTTCCTCTCTACACCTCACTAGTACGAACTACTATATTTAACTTTAAAGTGTCCATATCTCGTTTTAAATTGTCTAGCCCACCTATTCACTTAAGAGATATAATATGCCGCGCTCTGATCAATAGAATTCCGTTAATGTCTGTCCTGATGACAACATCCTCCTGAATAGTCCCCGCCGGCCGATCGAATGAGGTAGTATTTTACCTCCGAAATATTCTGTTCAAGAGGATCATCATTAAGTTATACCGTGGAACGGCTTGCCCTCGTGAAATAAAATGGCTGGTTTTTTCCCTTGCAGTCATCCATTCGCAGTATCAGTACAGAATGGCCATTATGGCAAATGTTACAAGGCCACCTTCCCCAGTCTTACAGACAGCTGGACCAGCATGACCTGAAAATGCTGGTGCCTCTTTCGAGTAATCATACACTATATGATCAAAAGTATTCAGAAACCCCCAAAAACATGCGTTTTTCATATTAGGTGCATTGTGCTGCCAGCTACTGTCAGGTACTACATATCAGCGACCTCAGTAGTCATTAGACATCGTGAGAGAGCAGAATGGGGCGTTCCGCGGAGCTCACGGACTTCGAACGTGGTCAGGTATTTGGGTGTCACTTGTCATACATCTGTTACGCGAGATTTCCACACTCCTAAACATCCCTAGGTCCACTGCTTCCGATGTGATAGTGAAGTGGAAACGTGAAAGGACACGTACAGAAACCGTGCAGGCCGACCTCGTCTGTTCTTGACAGAGACCGCAGACAGTTGAAGAGGGTCGTAATGTGTAATAGGCAGACATCTATCCAGAGCATCACACAGGAATTCCAAACTGCATAAGGATCCACCGCAAGTACTGTGGCAGCCAAACACCACACCGTAAATGCCAGCCGATGGCTCGCTTGGTGTAAAGAGCGTAAACACTGGACGATTGAACAGTGAAAAAAAAGATGTGTGGAGTGAAGAATCACGGTACACAATGTGGCGATCCGATGGTAGGGTGTGGATATGGCGAATGCCCGGTGAACGTCATCCGCCAGCGTGTGTAGCGCCAACAGTAAAATTCGGAGGCGGTGGTGTTCCGGTGCAGTTGTGTTTTTCATGGAGGGGGCTTGCGCCCCTTTCTGTTTTGCGGGGCACTATCACAGCACAGGCCTACATTGATGTTTTAAGCACTTTCTTGCTTCCCACTGTTGAAGATCAATTCGGGAATGGCGTTTTCATCTTTCAACACTATCTAACACCTGGTCATAATGCACGGCCTGTGGCGGAGTGGTTGCACGACAATAACATCCCTGTAATGGACTGGCCTGCACAGAGTCCTGACCTGAATCCTATAGAACACCTCTGGGATGCTTTGGGACACCGACTTCGTGCCAGGCCTTTTCGATCGACATCGATACCTCTCCTCAGTGCAGCACGCTGTGAAGAATGGGCTGCCATTCCCAAAGAAACCTTCCAGCACCTGACTGAACGAATGCCTGCGAGAGTGGAAGTTGTCATCAAGGTTAATAATGGGCCATCACCATACTGAATTCCAGCATTACCGATTGAGGGCGCCACGAACTTTTAAGTCATTTTCAGCATGGTGTCCGGATACTTTTGATCACATGGTTCATATTAGTCTGACCTCTCCACAAATACCAGTCTGATTGTACCTACGGAATGAGTGTCTGAACCGTTGATGCACAAATACCACTCCCCCGCGACAAGGTACATTTTTCGTCGGGGACAGTCAGATTATACACCACTGGCCATTAAAATTGCTACGCCACGAAGATGAGGTGTTACAGACGCGAAATTTAACCGACAGGAAGAAGATGCTGTGATATACAAATGATTAGCTTTTCAGAGCATTCTCTCAAGGTTGGCACCGGAAGCGACACCTACAACGTGAAGACATGAGGAAAGTTTCCAACCGATTTCTCATACACAAACAGCAGTTGACCGGCGTTGCATGGTGGAACGTTGTTGTGAAGCCTCATGTAAGGAGGAGAAATGCGTACCGTCACGTTTCCGACTTTGATAAAGGTCGGATTGTAGCCTATCGCGATTGCGGTTTATCGTATGAAGACATTGCTGCTCGCGTTGGTCGAAATCCAATGACTGTTAGCAGAATATGGAATCGGTGGGTTCAGGAGGGTAATACGGAACGCCGTGCTGGATCCCAACGGCCTCGTATCACTAGAAGTCGACATGACAGACATCTTATCCGCATGGCTGTAACAGATCGTGCAGCTACGTCTCGATCCCTAAGTCAACAGATGGGGGCGTTTGCAAGACAACAACCATCTGCACGAACAGTCCGACGACGTTTGCAGCAGCATGGACTATCAGTTCTGAGACCATGGCTGCGGTTACCCTTGACCTTGCATCACAGACAGGAGCGCCTGCGATGGTGTAGTCAACGAAGAACCTGGGTGCACGAATGGCAAAATATCTTTTTTTCGGATGAATCCAGGTTCTGTTTACAGCATCATGATGGTCGCATCCGTGTTTGGCTACATCGCGGTGAACGCACATTGGAAGCGTATATTCGTCATCGCCATATTGGTGTATCACCTGGCGTGATGATATGGGGTGCCATTGTTTACACGTCTCGGTCGCCTCTTGTTCGCATTGACGGCACTTTGAACAGTGGATGTTACATTTCAGATCTGTTACTACCCTTCATTCGATACCTGTCAAACCCTACAATTCTGCAGGATAATGCCACGACCGCATGTTGCAGGGCCTTTCTGGGTACAGAAAATGTTCGGCTGCTGCCTTGGTCCACACATTCTCCAGATCTCTCACCAATTGAAAACGTCTGGTCAATGGTGGCTGAGCAACTGACTCGTCACAATACGCCAGTCACTACTCTTGATGAACTGTGGTATCGTGTTGAAGCTGCATGGACAGCTGTACCTGTACACGCCATCCAAGCTCTGTTTAACTCAATGCCCAGGCGTATTGAGGCCGTTATTGCGGCCAGAGGTGGTTATTCTGGGTACTGATTTCTGAGGATCCATGCACCCAAATTGCGTGAAAATGTAATCCCATGTCAGTTCTAGAATAATATATTTGTCCAATGAATACCCGCATTTATTCTTGGTGTAGAAAATTTAATGGCCAGTAGTGTACTTCTTTTCTTTCATTTCGAGATTGGACTCAGCCGTATCCTCGATATCGACATCTTTAGAAATAACAAGTCATGGCGGACGGGAGCAATGCCGACACTGAACTTATTAGAGGAACCATCGGTGCATTCATTTGAAGTACTTCATGGAAACCATTATTAGGAAACATAAATCAGTACGTCCGCTTTGGAGTGTGGTCTCCGCTCTCCAGATTGTAAATCGAATTGCTTAAGCATTATGCTATCACGCTTAGTTTCCCATCTTCTTGCCTGTAATGCTCAATATTGACTACGCGCTTCTTCTCTAATACCTCTAAAGATATGGTAGCATCTCACTTTGAATACAGTCTGCCGCTCCTGTGTCGACCTGCCATCGCCTTCGGAAGCTCCGTACCTCTCCATCGTCGCAGTTGTCGGAAGCGAATGTTGAGATTTGGGGCAGCTCTTGATGCAGGACCATTGTACCAACCCACGTCGAATCCGTCGCTCATACAGTATCCAGAGCCATTAGTGCAATCTCGACGTGCCGGCGGAGTAGTTGCACAGTGTACACACCGAGATAGACGTGCGCAGCAAGTGTACTCGGCAGCTTTACAAGATATACAAGAGTCGCTCTATCGACTCTTCAGCTGATGGGGTCAGCGAGCCCTACGGCAACTTGGAGAAGGATCCTTGTGACAACACACTCAGTCATTCATGCAGTCTGGCACCTAGCTCCTCCACGAGTCGGCTCGATGTGCAGTTAACATTGCCTACGTTACGACATCTTACGGATAACTGTTGAAAGTGTCTTTTAGGCGTGATCCAGAGCTATCATGGCTCACAAGCGAACA